>NC_136429.1:188967976-198767976 GCF_052849685.1 Lactuca virosa
TCAGCCATTAAGTGCTTAATTCATACAGTCACTTCGTCAACTTCCATATCTCGGTCATTTATGGGGTCCTAGGGAATAAAGATGGCAACTTAATGCCTTTGCATGCCTTATGGGAGCCCAACATCCCATTTTGTCCATTAAGACTCACTTTAAGGACCTATATTCATGCATGGTGCCATAACAACCATCAAGATAGCATTTTTATGCCTCTAACACACCAAAAGGACTAAGATCTAGCATTACAAGCTTCCGGAGTTGCCCAAACTCACAAAAGAGAATCCATGGACCCAAAAGAATTCATAAGCAAACCCTAACTCTAACTATCAAAGGAGACAACAAGTGTCACACCCCCAAACCGGAACGGCGGAAACGTCCGGAGGTGGATGACTTCATGTTAAGTATCATAACACATGCATCATAGTAATCAAAGAAACAACAACCATTATATTAATAATATAAAGTTTACATCATGTTCAAAACATTGTATGATTTACATTAAAACTATAACAAGAGATAAGACGTAATGCTACTAAGCCCCGTCTTCGCAACACCTGAGAGGGTACCTGTCTACTAACGTTCCTGAGAATACAAGTGGTTTGAAAAAGTGTCAACATTAAAGTTGGTGAGTTCATAAGTATTTTTGTTATAAAAAGTATATTCTTTGTTCTTTGGAAAAGTTTGCCTGTTCCTCCAGAAAATCCTATATTATCTTAATGAGTAATATGACCGTACCCGTTCCTTCTGCGATCATTTAGTGAATACAAATTATATATAATACATATCGAATAGACAGTTGAATGTGTAGATCTGCCCTAAGCCCACAACCAAACAAGGAACAGGAAGTAAGGCGGAAGTCACACATTCCACTGCCCATCAGATCTTCATTATATATAATTCTAACGTATTCGCTAAGTAATCACAGAATTAACATTAATGATTCTTTTAAATATGATGAATGTGTTTCCTTCAGAAAATCCTATATTTTCTTTAGTAGAATGGTAACCACAATAGTTCCTTCTATAATCACTTAGGTTATACTAGCTATATCTAATCTAATATCGAACAGACAGTTGAATGTGTGAATCTGCCCTAAGCCCACAACCAAACAAGGAACAGGAAGTAAGCTGGAAGTCACACATTCCACTGCCTTTCGGATATTATTTATATATAACTCTGATGTATAAACTAAGGAATTATAGAATTTACCATTAAAGGTCCTTTATGTTATACTAGTTTGTAAATAAGTGTTGAACCTTTTGTAAAATAATGATGTTTATCCTGGAAAATCCTATATTTTCCATAATATCGAATTGTAGTTTTAAACCTTCCAAGACCGAAAAGCACAAGTATAATTACCATACTTAGTTTAATGATACCTAGTTTCATTTGTAAGTAAAACTAGATGAAGATGTGTTTGCCCTGAAAACTCGATGCGACGATACTACTCTCCTATGATTACTTAGTACATACGAGTCGTATATAATCGAGATCAAACGGACAGTTGAATGTGTGAATCTGCCCTAAGCCCACAACCAAACAAGGAACATGAAATAAAGCGGAAGTCACACATTCCACTGTCTACCGGACTTCAATTTTATATAACCTTATTGTATATACTGAGTAATCACATAGTTAATATCCCTTGAGACTGTTTAAGAAAAAGTATATCTTTATGTAAATAATTAGTTAATACTTATTGTGAATATTCATTATAACCATACTAATATGACTAGTGGTCTACACGACGTTCTTCAGGCGTCGTAAAGTTAATGACATTTGTCACCCCTGAACTTTCGTTCCAACTGTAGCTGACAGTCAGGGCGCGGGATTGTCAGTCCCGTAAAGATCTATACACAAACTCACGCTCTCCCTCTAGGATACTCTGGTTATAATTAGGATTCTAACGGGTACCATATTTGGTACATCATGTGGTTCACAATCCTGTATTAACTAGTTTACATAAAGTGAAAAACCTTTTAGTAAATAACATGTAATTTTGTAAAAAGATCCATTCGTTCCATAAACTATGCCTATTATAGTTTATAAGTTTATTTCCATGTTTTAACCTGGACTTTGTAAAATAGTTCATATGATCCATAAACTATACCTATTATAGTTTATAAGTTTATTTCCATGTTTTAACAAGTTTCACGTTTAAATGCATATTAATGTTAAGGAAAACATAATAAGTAAATTATATTTTTAAACACAAAATTTCTTGTGTTTTACTTGTATTCCCCCCCCCCCAAAACATTGAAAAAGCTTGCAAAAATATGGGGGTATGAACTCACCTGATAAGTGGTGATTTGGGCAGTGTTTCGTTTCTATAAATGATCTTTCTTGAAGATACCGCGAGTTTTTGTTGAAAAACCGGGCTTTACGCGGGCAGAGTTTCGATTGAAAAAGATGATCTTCTCGAGAACTTCGATTGTACCGGGCTTTCTTTGGGTGTTAGGGGGGTATCCCTAAGCTTCGGGGGTTTTAGAGGGGCTTGAGAGGGTGTAGGAGTGAAGAGAGTAAGTAAAATTCTAACCAAAACCCGGAGGCTTCGCACCCTATTTATAGTGGCTGAACTCCTGATTTACGCTGGGTGTAATATATTGGTACGCTGGGCGTACTAATGTAAACAACAGTACACTGGGCGTACGTCTCGTACGCGGATCGTACAGTGATACGTGTCCTCTAATCGGGTTCCGAGCTTCGGACGTGGCGAGGCTACGAGATACGCGTCGAGGCTAGTCCGATTACGCTGGGCGTAATCTTTTCGTACACGAGGCGTAGTGGCTACGTGGCTTCGGACGTGTCGATTGTACGAGACACGTGTTGCATGCGAAGAAAGAGGCGACGTGGTCACTCCGAGGCCTAGCTTCCGAGTACCCTCGGCGTACTTCTATTTTCCAAACTTCAAAAATTCGTATCTTTTGCATACGAGCTCCGTTTTTGACGTTCTTTATATCCACGCGTAGGTGAGACCATGCTCTACAACTTTCGTTTAGAATCTGTCAGCTAATTTTGACTTTATTTTTAAAGTTATATTTTTAACAGGCCGGGACAGGAAAAGTTTGTTAAAAATTCATAACTTCTTCATCCGACATCCGTTTTCGTCTGTATTTTTATCGTTGTACTACTATTGATGAGACCTTCGATTCTCGTTTAGGTTGTGTCACCTAAAAATCGCTCGATCTTTAATTCGATTTTTGGGCTGTATACTGCTGTGCCGAATCTTAGAAAAATCATAACTTCTTCATACGAAGTCAGATTTGGGCGTTCTTTTTATGTACGTTCACGGTTTTACGAATTCTACAACTTTTATTTTGATTGTTAAGGCTCAAAAAGGTTTTATTGTAAACTCACGTTTTATGACACACAATGTCGTGCCGGTTCTGTCGTGAAACTTCAATATGTCATAACTTCTTCGCTATAACTCAGATTTCGGTATTCTTTATATCTTCGGAATCCTTGTAATGATTTCTATCACTTTATTCCTTGATATTGGGTTTATTTAACATTTTATTTTTGACGTGAAATAATGGGTTGTTACATTATCCCCTCGTTAGAGGGAATTTCGTCCCGAAATTCGAATTCTGAGTGGCTACTAGGAGTTAGAAAAGAGGTAGGTACTTCGGTTCTATCTGATCTTCTGTTCTGATTGGTGGAGAGTGTGCGAGTTTGGCTTACTTGACTACGTTTATCCAACTGGTAGAATGTCCCTCGTAGTTCTGGGCAGCTTTTGTCCTGAAGTACATGGTAAGACTCATACTTGATTCACCTATTATCACCTTATGTATACAAGTCATATATAATTAAGATTGAAAAGACGTTCGGATGAGTGGCTCTGCCCCAAGTCCACAACCAGACAAGGAACAGGAATGTAACGACCCAAAAATCAAGGGTAAAAATTTCATTTTTAATATAGCTAAAACATTGATATCATTTACTTCAACATTTCAAGTCATCATTAAGTAAAAAATTTATCAGAGTTTATCCCAAAATCATTCATTGCGGAAACGATAGGTGTGTGCACTGCGATCAATCCGAACCCTCCTTTTTCCAAATCAATGATACCTGAAACCAAAACTGTAAACCGTAAGCACAAAGCTTAGTGAGTTCCCCAGTGCATACCCAACACAATCCACATAACCACATAATCCATACTACCTATAACAGCTACATAAACCATATAAATCATATAAGCCATGCATACACAAACCTCTAAGGATGCCGTGGGCTCCCCCCAGGGTCTTACACCTTCGTGCCATGGGCTACCCCACATGGTCTTTACCTGGGAATGCCATGGGCTACCCCACATGGTCTTATATCCAACTGCCACGGGCTCCCCCGGGGTCTTCCATGCAAGTATCATAAAGACAACTAGCATATCACACATCACATAAACAACTAATATAACACATACCACATAAACAACTAGTATACTACATATCACATAAACAATGCATATAAACATATAAGAATGTCGTGGGCTCCCCCCAGGGTCTTATACCATCGTGCCATGGGCTACCCCACATGGTCTTTACCTGGGAATGCTATGGGCTCCCCCACATGGTCTTATATCCAATTGCCATGGGCTACCCCACATGGTCTTTACCTAGGAATGTCATGGGCTCCCCCACATGGTCTTATATCCAATTGCCATGGGCTACCCCACATGGTCTTTCATGCAAATATCACATAGACAACAACATAGCATATAGCATATAACTAACTGGCATACCACATATCTCTATATCAACTAGTGTACCACATGATACAAAATGGGTCGGCCTTGGTGCCTTCGACCCATTGGTATGGTGAGGAGACTCACCTCGCACTGCTGAAGTCCCGCGGATGCAACTCCAGCTGTTGGTTGACAGGTTCCCGAGCTGCCAACATCAAATAATACCCAATTAATAATTGGGTTCCATGCCCAAGGTCCCACTCACACTCCAAAGGCCCAATATTCAAGTAATGGGCCAAAGCCCAACATATGGGCCAATTTTCCAAATTGGGCCCAGAACTTTACATAATCTTATTCAAAGGCCCAACCATTTAGTCCACTCCAACATTTGGCATTTCTAATGACCTAATATCTCATAATCATGAAGGCCCAAACTATGGCCTATCTATGACCCAATTTTCCAAATTGGGCCCAAACCCTCATGTGGGCCCTACGCTAAAGCCCATCAACATATTCTAGTCCATAAGATTGTTCTTGGATGGCCCATTACTAGCCCAAACACCAAAACCCAATAGAAAGGCCCAACACAATGCCCAAGTGAAATTACGGTTTTCACATAAAATGATGATTAGGGTTAAGTGTTTCTCACTTAACCCATTAAGGACTTAATCCATTAAGTCCATCACTCTACTAGATAAGTCATATGGTGTGATTGGGTGTAATTCACAATTCCATTCCAATGGCCCAAATGTGGGTCCCGATAAGTCCAAGGCCCATATATCCAAAATTAGGGTTTTCTAAACCCTAATTAGGGTTTCCAACCCAATCATAACCCAATAGGCCCAAAAGTCAAGTCCTTAGATCCATTAGGGTTCATTAGGCCCATTAGGGTTTCATTGGGCCCATTTTGTCTAAGCATCCCAAACGAGTCTCAATACAAACGAGGCACACCGCCACCCGACACGCCGGCAGGAGGTGGCAGCCACCACCTTACGGTGGTGGTTTAGAGTTTCCTTTTATTATTCTTATACCGATTACAAAACAATTTACAATAATATCCAAACAACACACATTCATAAAATAACACACACACACACAGCCACCCTTGTGGTGGTCGGCAGCCACCACCTCACGGTGGTGGTGATGGCCTTCTTGGTTTTCCAGCCACACAAACCCAAACTTACATCACAGAAATAACACACACCAAATAAAATAGACACACACGGTGGGTTTTCTTCGGATCTCCGGCCAAGAAACGCTTCTGCAACTCTAAACCGTCACAACACTCGTGCACAAACATCGCAACACGCACACAGCCACCTCCCACGGTGGTTGGTGGCGGCAACAAAAGGGGTAACATGGCGGCAGCAGCTCTAGCAGCAACAGTAGTGGCTAAGGCGGCGGAACTCCCCCCCACGTCGATGGCTACCCTGAACGATAGCAACAATAGCGGAGGAACGGACCCGCTGGTGGTCCTCGTCTCCAACAGCAACACCCGTGGCGGCAATGGCTGATGGTTTCGACCTCCACAATGGAGACAACAGCGATGGCAGCGTAACCAACCCGATAGCGGCAACGGTGAACAACAGGAAGAAGGGACAAAGAAGGAGAAGGTTAGCGTCAGCAGGGGTGGGTAGCGGTGCTTGTCGGTTGTCTGCCGGCCGGAGAACGGAAGTGAAAGGGTGGTGGCGGCTGGAGGGAGGTAAGGTGAGGGTGGCGGTTACAGTACCCGGTTAGGGTTAGGGCTACGGAGAGATCGACGGGTTATATACCCAGCTCCTTCAAACTTCAACCGATAATGACAAAAATAACCCCTCATTCTCCTTTTCCTTTCAATTTAAATCCAGCTGTTACCAAAGGGCCCCTCCATGACAAATTCTTTTCAACTCAAGTCTAGAATTTACCATTTAGTCCCTGCTTCCATAAGTTCTTACATATTACGTCCAAATAATACCAAACACCCCTTGACTTCTAAATTTTTCTTTACAAAATACATCTTGAAATTACACTTTGACCCCCGAAAGTCTAAAATGTATCATTTGGCTTCCCGAAACCACTCTCCGCTAAATATTATTGGTTTTAGAGCCATTATAAAATAATATAAATTATAAATTTACATCTTGGGGCTCCGGGTTTATTATTTATTTTAATTAAGTTAAACGGAATGTTACAAGGAAATAAGGCGGAACCACACATCCTAAATCTGTAAAATCTTAATTATATACCAGCCTCGTGTATACACTTAGCAGTGGTAGGTTAACCGCATGGGTACTTAGTCTCTATTCTCGAAATTGACTTGCTGTACGAGTGGTTTTCTCAGGAGATCTACTGGGGATACCTCGGGAGGGTTAGGGACTTTCAGAATATCCTTAGTGTGTTTCACTTTAAGTTTCTTGTCTACAGAGTAAGCTAGAAAAGTGTGGTACCCCTCGCATGGGTACTTTTGAGTTTTGAAGAGAGAGATGATATGAAGGTTTGCGTTAAGTTTGTCGTTATAGATTGAAAGGATTTCGTTAGACGGTTGTTTAAGGCGAAGGTTCTTTACGTAGCATAGGAAATTGGTATGGTGAGGACCAAAACAATCCACGTCGAATGACGACGTTAGAACTTCTTATCATAACATATGTTAAGTCGATTTGGAAGAAGTGATTGTTAGAATGATGAATTATTCTATGTAATTGTTTTCAGTGCTATCAGTTTTATCTTTGTTATTGCTACTGCGAACATTTTGTACCGCATTAGCAAGTACTAGCAGTACGAGTGTTCTGATAATCGAAAATGATGAATTTTCATAAAATAATCCCTAACAGGTCTTTCTATAATCGCTTGGTGTATGCGAGTCATGTATAATTAAGATTGGAAAGACAGTCGACTGAGTGACTCTGCCCTAAATCCACAACCAAACAAGGAACAGAAAATGAGGCGGAATCACTCACTCTAAGCCTACAAATCTTAATTATAAATGACCCTAACGTATACACTAAACCATCATAGCTTACCTGCAAGGGTTCTTAGTTTTTATATGAATGATGTGTCTTGTTCGGACGAAATGTAATTTATAATTATTTATAAAAAGTTTTAAGTTTTAAATATTTTTATTGGGAAAACGTACCGCTGTTCACAGGGGTTCCGGGACAGTCTCTCTTGCGGTAATCATTAACACTCTTCCATCTCCGCCAACATTCTTTGTTATTGGACAATCCCTCTTGAAGTGTCCAATTTCACCGCACTGGTAACAAGCCGGGTTTACTCCAATATCGGGGACTTGGTTAAAGGGTTGTGCCTGTGCCCTACAGAAACGGGCAGTGTGCCCCTTTCTGTTGCAATTTTTACAGTGTAATTCTCGGCATGCTCCATAGTGATGGAAATTGCACTTGTTGCATTTTGGGCGATTCCCCGCATATTTTCGTGTTGGCGTTGGCGTGGCAGGTGTTGTAACAGTATGAACAACAATAATCTGTTGTTTATTTGAGGGCTCTTGAGTTGACTGTCCCTTTTTCCTACTCTCAGATCTTCGTTTATGGTCGTCCCCTTTTGGTGGTTTTGGAACGGGGGTCATTATTCCTTGGCGAACCCCATGGTCCACGAGCGTCTGTGCCAAACGCTTGGCACTGTCGAACGTGAGAGATTTTGCAACTATTACATTTCCTTGAATCTGAGGAGATAGTCCCCAGATGTATCTCTCTATCTTCTTGCTCTCCGGGGTAACTATTCCGGGGCATAATAGCGCTAGATCAGTAAATCTATTAGTGTAGGCTACTATATCTGAACCTGTCATGGTAAGCTCCCACAACTCTCTTGTTCTAGTTTTTGTACTTCGCCCCTCGGGAAATACTCCCCTAGCATCATTGTTTTTAGGCTCTCCCAGCCTATTGAGTTAGCCACTACAAGGGTCAGTGACTTGACATGGCCATTCCACCATGTCAGAGCCCTGTCGGAAAAAGTGCAGGCAACAAACTTGACTTTGCTCCCATCTGGGCACGTGTAAATTTCGAAAACTGATTCTGTTTTCTCGAACCATTTCATTAGAGCAATGACTCCTCCATTCCCACTAAAGGATTTGGGTTTGCAATTCGTGATGTCTTTATATGTACACTTCCTATGGTGTCCGTAGCTATTTTCGTGGTTAGATGGGTTAACACCACTTCCTATCCCATTGGTACCTCTTGCGTAGATATGAGACATGGCGGCAGTTACGGCGGCAGTCACCGCAGCCTGGAACATAGAGGGGTCATATTGTGGAGGTGGCGGTGGTGGATTTGTTGTCGTGTTGTTATTACGCCTGATATATCTACGAGGCAGCATCTTTCTGTCATAAAATTTAAAGATGAAAGGTTGGTAAGATATCGGTAGTGGTTATAAATAAAATTTCATATGAACTAGGTTATTGTAGTTTGAGTGTATCATGCTCCGAAAGTGTTTTGTAATCAATTCATAATAGAAGTTTATGTGGAAAATAAACTTATGAATTTTCAATAGTGACTACCCTTACTGAAATTTTGTGACTTGATTTGCAGTTATTAGTTGTGATGAAAGACGTGATAAACCTAACACATAGTGTGAGTAGTGTAATCACTGACTCTCTAGGTTATATTAGTTTCTTAGTTATTAGTATGACGTACATGGTGCTCTCTAGTTTGTTTCTGATAGGGTAAGGTTTGTTAACGATGTATCTAGTGCCTTTCTCTTCGTCTGATTCTTTCTCAGAATCCTCCTTGTGAACCCTCTTTTGGTTCTGCCTCAACTCCTCTATTGGCTATTTGCAATGTCTAGGTGTGTCGGTTGTGCGAGAATGGGAGTGTCTAGAGAATCTACGAAATTAATAAAACATTTCTTATTAAAAGTAAATTTTTACGAGGATGATCCTTACCGGTCTTTCTATAATCACGTTGTGTGTACAGATTATATATAATCCAGATCAAATAGACCTTCTAATAAGTGATCCTACTCTAAAACCACAACCAAACAAGGAACAAGAAGTAGAGTGAAAATCACAAATTCTAAGTCTATTAAATCTCAATTATATATAACCTTAACGTACACACTTAGTAATTATAGACCAACCAGTAAGGGTCTTTTAGTTTTCACATAAGTTATTTATAGTACCTAAAATACTCCTATAGTATTTTAAACTTTATGTTTGGTTCTAGTATTTCTTTGTATATAGGGTTGGTAAGTTTTAGACTTGCTCCAACACCACTATCACTCCCAAACACATGTTGGTCGTATCTCAAATAAATATAGTTGATCAGGCTATATTTATCCCAGATATGATTGCATAACCGTCTAGGTTTGACTATAGTATCCAACATCTAAATACTTTTATTTTGTTCTTCTTGTGATACTTGTTCTAGTATATATATATATATATATATATATATATATATATATATATATATATATATATATATACTTTTATAAAAATATTGTTATATTCTAAAATAATACTCTTGGTCAGAGTGTTTTTAGTCCCATTGTATTTATAGTTGTATATCTTTATGGGTTGATATACTTATTTCACTATAAACAATGCTCTGATACCAATCTGTCACACCCCCAAACCGGAACGACGGAAACGTCCGGAGGTGGATGACTTCATGTTAAGTATCACAACACATGCATCATAGTAATCAAAGCAACAACAACCATTTTATTAATAATATAAAGTTTACATTATGTTCAAAACATTGTACGATTTACATTAAAACTATAGCAAAAGATAAGACGTAATGCTACTAAGCCCCGTCTTCGCAACACCTGAGAGGGTACCTGTCTACTAACGTTCCTGAGAATACAAGTGGTTTGAAAAAGTGTCAACATTAAAGTTGGTGAGTTCATAAGTATTTTTGTTATAAAAAGTATACTCTTTGTTCTTTGGAAAAGTTTGTCTGTTCCTCCAGAAAATCCTATATTTTCTTAATGAGTAATATGACCGTACCCGTTCCTTCTGCGATCATTTAGTGAATAAAAATTATATATAATACAGATCGAATAGACAGTTGAATGTGTGGATCTGCCCTAAGCCCACAACCAAACAAGGAACAGGAAGTAAGGCGGAAGTCACACATTCCACTGCCCATCAGATCTTCATTATATATAATTCTAACGTATTCCCTAAGTAATCACAGAATTAACATTAATGATTCTTTTAAATATGATGAATGTGTTTCCTTCAGAAAATCCTATATTTTCTTTAGTAGAATGGTAACCACAATAGTTCCTTCTATAATCACTTAGGTTATACTAGCTATATATAATCTAATATCGAACGGACAGTTGAATGTGTGAATCTGCCCTAAGCCCACAACCAAACAAGGAACATGAAGTAAGCTGGAAGTCACACATTCCACTGCCTTTCGGATATTATTTATATATAACTCTGATGTATAAACTAGCTGAAGATGTGTTTGTCCTGAAAACTCGATGCGGCGATACTACCCTCCTGTGATTACTTAGTACATACGAGTCGTATATAATCGAGATCGAATGGACAATTGAATGTGTGAATCTGCCCTAAGCCCACAACCAAACAAGGAACAGGAAATAAGGTGGAAGTCACACATTCCACTGTCTACCAGATATCAATTTTATATAACCTTATTGTATATACTGAGTAATTAGTTGTCACACCCTCGAACCAGACGGCGGAAACGTCCGGGGGCTCGTGTGACTAACAATTGAATAATCATCACAATGAATATACATGAAACATAACACATCCATCACCAACATTACATAATACAACCAACATTGTTCACATCAAGTACATTGTTAAAATACATAAGTTCAAATTGTTAAAAGTACGATAAGTAATGTTACATAAAACAAAACCATACACACTAGCATATCTTCCAGCTTAACGATTACCTGAGGATATAAGTTATTTTAAAAACGGTCAACATATATAATGTTGGTGAGTTCATAAGTATATTTGAGTAAAAGTCTTTGTATCTTTCATAAAAACCCAAAAAATCCGATATTTTCTGTAAAATGTCTGAAAATGATGTGAAAATCAAGTATAAATGCATGTGTGAATTTCATAGTTATTACTTATATGAGTGTAGTTTAGATTCATTGTATTTTGAATAAATGATAGTTGTATATGAATAATTTTCCCAGAAAATCCGATATTTTCTGTTTTATAACATCGTCTAGATTCTTGCATCGTTAAATAAGTCGTTTTGCCTTGACACAATTAAAGAGTTTATCTTCAAAAGGTTAAACTTTTGGTATTGAATCCCTATATGAGCCGTTATAACCATGCATGATAATGACTAGGTCGCCCGTCTTGGTATTTTTCCAAATGCCGGTCTTGCTAAGGATTTTTGTCGCCCTAGACTGGCCTAGTCTAGCTGTAGCGAACAGCTAAGGCGTGGGGGGTCACCCCGTATAGATCTATACACAAACTCACGCTTTCCTACCAGGAAACTCTGATTATAACTACAGGCTACGATTGTACACTCGGAGGTGCCAACCGACATGTCTCACTAGATTCTCAACCCCTTTTTGTTCTATGTTTAATGTTTACGTATATGTGGTATGTTTTTGTATTCGAAAGGTACATATAAAAGTATACGAAGTTTAATGATTACGCAAAGGTAAAGTTACGGCCTACTAACATGTGAAATTTCCATTCCAAGCCCTATTAGCATGTAATTAGACCACAAAGGCCCAATAACATGTAGAAGGGTAATTTAGGCCCAATAGGCATGTAAATGGGCCACGAAAGCCCAATAACATGTAATCCATACTTAGGCCCAAATTAACATGTAAGTGGGTCGCAAGACCCAATAAACACATCATGGAAAATATTGGGCTCAATATACACTTAATTGGGCCCTTAGGCTCCAATGGCCAAGTAATGTGTATATTAGGCCCAATAAATAGTTATCGACGTATTCCGTTCGTTTGTATTATTCCGTTGTTTGTTTTAGCTCAGGGTTTAATAGATTGATGATAAAAATCCTCTTTTCGTAAAAACGATGTTTTTGGCCAATAATCCTCGAATTTTTAATTAAGGCCCAAAGTTTTGTAAAAATGACACTTTAGTCCATAATTTATTAAAATTGGCAATTTTGTCCCAAATGTCTAAAAATTTACGGTTTTAGCCCAAAAAGTTATATTTTCACATTTAGAACCCAGTTTTGCAGAAAAGTGCATTTTCAGCCCCTTGTTTGTAAAAATTTACACTTTCGGCCCAATTTTGGAAAATCTTACATTTTTGGTCCAATTTGAAAATAAATGCTATTTTCACCCCTAAATTTGGTTTATTCACATTTATGACTCAAACTTTGGCCAAATAACATTTTTAACCCCAAAACTTCATTTTTTCGCGAAATGGGCCCAAAACCGTGAGGCCCAAAAGTTTTGGCCCATTAAGCTTAAATTTGCATTTTTGGCCCTTTTTTAAAGTATGTTTAACATAAAAGCACCTTTTTATACATGTAGGATCTATTTGGCCTTTATAAAAACATAAATGTCACTTTTAGCCCTTATCTTTTGTTTTCTTGACAATTTTGACCTCTAACAAGGTTTTTGTTGAAATCTTTTGTATCGTAAACGTGTAATCACTTTTGGCTTAATAATGTGATGTATATAATGTCATAGTTCATAGATATTTTGCTAAATAATACTTAAAATTTCGAGATTTGCTAAGATCTAACACCTTATTACCAAATAAACTAAGGATTCACACAAAACATGCATATAACACATAGATCTACACATTTTACTTGCATTCTCCCCCAAAAATCATATGAAAACCGAAAACAAGGGGGTATGAACTCACCTTAGCTTGATGTTTCGGTTTTTGAAGAAGAAGTGGGAAGGATTTTTGGTCTTAGCACACCTTTGTTGAGGATCTCGAGTTTATGAGCTTCTAAGGTGTGATCATGGAATAAAACCATGTAAGAAGGAGTTTTTCATATTAAGATGAAAGAAGATTCTTGTGTTTGACAATAACTTACCAAAGATTTGAATGACTTGATGAAGATCCTTAGAATCCTAGCAAATTTTTGAGATCTTGGAGGAAGAAGGTGAATGATCCTTGAGAGTAATAAAGAGAATTTGATGTAGTGTGTGTGTGTGTGTTGTGGCTCTCGGCCGAGAGATAAAGAAGAGAGAGGAGAGGAGTGCATGGAAACATGAGAGTGCTTGGTTACATGATGAATAATTGCCTAGTGATCCTCTAAACAAAAATGAGGTGGCATGGTTTAAGTTAATTATCCATTTTTTATTACACACATGGGCCGAAAATGGGCCAAATGAAGTGAAAGAAAATAGCATTGGGCTCAATCTCTTGGCTTGTTCGAAGTCGTGAGGCCCATAGAGAAAATTTTCGGCCCATTGGGCCTTTTGGGTAGTTCACGGCCCAAATGGCATAAAAGAATGGGTTTTATGGCTCACTAATGTTAATTGGGCTAGTTATGGCCCAATAAGGCCCATTAGGGTTAGAATGAATCATTCTAGACCCAAATGGTCGAAAAATGTTTTAGATTTATGAATTGGGTTCAATTAGGATCCAATTAGGGCTTCTAAATCCAATAAAGTTGAATTGGGTGCTTATTGGTCCATTAGGCCTAATAAGGAAATCCTAGTCCAATATGGACTCAAACCATGGTTCTTAGGGCTTCACACTTTTTGAGGAACATAATTGATGAATCTAAATGAGCATTGAGTGAGATTTACTTAGAGTATAAGATTTACAATAGTTGAATGGTTACATAGGAATAGAATTTCCTAGCTAAAATGCTAGTTGTGACATCATCCCCCCGTTAGAGGGAATTTCGTCCCAAAATTCTTTTGAAAACTAGTATTGTGAAGGAAAAAATAGGTGAGGGTACTTCTGCTTCATCTGATCTTCACGTTCCCATGTGAATTCCGGTCCGTGTTTCGCTTCACCTCCCTATCCATAATCTCGGCTGGTTCTTTGACGAACAGGAGGTTCTCGTTTATCTCAATCTCTTCCAATGGGACGATACGGGTTTCATCTGATAGACACTTTTTCAGATTTGAGACGTGGAACACTGGGTGTACGTTGCTGAGCTCGGCGGGTAGCTGCAGCTTGTAAGCCACTGGACCAATCCGGGCAAGAATCTTTAACGGTCCAATGTACAGCGGGTTCAATTTTCCTTTTTTCCCAAATAGAATCATTCCCTTCCATGGAGAGACCTTTAATAGCACGCGATCCCCGACTTGAAATTCTAGTGGCTTTCGTCGCTTGTCCGCATAGCTCTTTTGTCGGTCTCGCGATGCCTGAAGTCGAGCTTTGATTTGGACTATGTTCTCGGTTGTTTCACGAATGATTTCGGGTCCTGTAAGAGCACTGGCTGGCGATTTCCCTTTTGCTAGTTGAGTGTCACCCACCTCGGCCCAGCATAGGGGCGATCTACATTTACGACCATAGAGAGCCTCGAAGGGAGCAACCTTGATGCTCGTATGGTAACTGTTGTTGTAGGAGAACTCGATCAGAGGCAAGTGGGTATCCCATGACTTTCCGAAGTCAATCACGCAAGCTCGGAGCATATCCTCGAGTGTCTGGATGGTACGCTCACTCTGACCATCCGTTTGTGGGTGGTAGGCGGTGCTCATGTCTAGCTATGTTCCCATTGCCTTCTGAAGCGATTGCCAAAATCTTGAAGTAAACCTGCTATCTCGATCCGAGATAATGGATACTGGCACTCCATGGAGTCTCACAAACTCCTTGAGGTAGATTCGGGTCAGCTTTTCCATCTTGTAGGATTCTTTTATTGGCAGGAAATAAGCGGATTTTGTTAATCTATCGACGATTACCCAGATAGCATCCAATCTGTCTACCGTCTTTGGCAATTTGGTCACGAAGTCCATAGTAATCCTTTCCCATTTCTACTCGGGTATCACTGGTTGTTGCAGTAGTCCCGAGGGCTTTTGGCATTCTACTTTCACCTTGGCGCAAGTAAGGCACTTGCCGACGAAAGTGGCTATCTCTGACTTCATATTAGGCCACCAATATTGCTGCTTGATATCCAAATACATTTTGTCTGACCCCGGATGAATAGAATATCGTGTCCTGTGGGCTTCGTGCATGACTATCTCTCTGAATCCCCCAATTTTAGGAACCCAGATTCTATTCATGAAGTAGTGGGTTCCGTCGTCTTTAACTTTGAGCTCCTTCTCCATTCCTCGTAGCGATTCACTAGCGACATTTTCTGACTTCAATGCGTCCAATTGGGCTTCCTTGATCTGTGAGGCTAGATGAGACTGGATGGTGATTGACAGGGTCTTCACACGATGACTTGAATACTCCTTTCGGCTCAGGTCATCGACTACTACGTTAGCCTTGCCTGGGTGGTATTTGATTTCACACTCATAATCATTTAACAGTTCAACCCATCTCCGTTGCCTCATGTTTAGTTCCTTTTGATTTAAAATGTGCTGGAGGCTCTTGTGGTCTGTAAAGATGGTGCACTTGGTACCATAGAGGTATTGCCTCCAAATTTTTAGGGCGAAGACCACCGCCCCCAGTTCAAGATCATGCGCGGTGTAATTTACTTCATGAGTTTTCAGTTGTCTGGATGCGTAAGCAATTACCTTCTCTCGTTGCATATGGACACAACCTAATCCTTGATTCGAAGCATCACAGTAAACTATGAAGTCTTCGGTTCCCTCCGGTAAGGATAGCACTGGAGTACTACAGAGGGCTTGCTTCAAGGATTGGAAGGCAACTTCTTGCTTCTTGGTCTAGTTGAAATGTACGCCTTTCTAAGTCAATGTGGTGAGGGGTTTGGCTATCTTGGAGAAGTTCTGAATGAATCTTCGATAGTAGCCTGTGAGGCCCAAGATTTGGCAAATTTCTGTTGGCGTTGCCGGAATTGCCCAGTTTTCGATTGCTTTGATCTTGGAGGGGTCCACATATATTCCTTCCTGACTGACTACATGCCCCAAGAAATTTACACTGCGGAGCCAAAACTCACACTTGGAGAGTTTCGCATATAACTTTTCAGCTCGAAGGGTCTCTAAGATCTGTCGAAGATGTTGACTATGCTCCTCTTTTCTTCGAGAGTATACGAGAATATCATCGATGAATACGATCACGAATTTGTCAAGGAATGGGCGGAAGACTCGATTCATGAGGTCCATAAATGCAATGGGAGTATTTTTTAGACCGAAGGGCATTACGACGAATTCGTAATGACCGTATCGAGTTCGGAAAGCAGTCTTAGGAATGTCCTCATCTCGGACCTTGAGTTGATGATAACCGGATCTCAGATCTATCTTTGAAAAGTAACTAGCTCCTTGAAGCTGGTCAAATAGACCATCGATTCGTGGAAGTGGATACTGGTTTTTGATGGTGAGTTTGTTTAATTCCCTATAGTCGATGCACATCCTGAAGGATCCGTCTTTCTTTTTAACGAAAAGAACCGGAGCTCCCCAAGGCGAGAAGCTGGGTCTGATAAATCCTTTGTCCATGAGTTTGCTCAGTTGGCTTGATAATTCTTGCATTTCTGCAGGAGCCAACCTATAGGGTGATTTGGCGATTGGAGTGGCTCCAGGCACTAGGTCGATTCGGAATTCGATTTGTCGTTCTGGGGGTATTCCCGGAAGATCTTCTGGAAACACATCCGGGAAATCACACGCCACTGGGATGTTGCGAATGCTCGCTTTCTCTTTGGTTTTATCCACCACGTGAGCAAGGAACGCGCAGTTCTTCTTTTGTAGACACTTTTGCGCCTTGATACTCGAGATAAGGCGAAGGTTTGCGCCGGGTTTATCTCCGTAGATTATTAGGGTTTCGTGGTTAGGAAGATGAAGGCGAACGGCCTTCTCGTGACACATAATATCGGCATGATGGGGGCTTAACCAATCCATGCCGATGATCACATCAAAACTCCTAATATTTACAGGCATTAAGTTTATTTGGAAGGTGTGATTGTTTAGAGTTAGTGTACACCCCACATAGATAGCCTTAGTTGATTCAGTCTTCCCATTAGCCATTTCCACCGTGAAGGCTTCATTAAGATTTTGGGGTTGTTGTTTTAGTATGTATTTGAACTTATTACTAACAAAACTTCGCTCCGCTCCGCTATCAAATAAGATGCATGCATATGAGTCGTTAAGTAGGAACGTACCGGTGACAACGGCTGGGTCCTGCACTGCTTCACCCTGACCCATTGTCAGTACTCTCCCTGCTGCTCCTGTCCCTTGATTGTTTGTATTGGGGCAGTTTCGCCTGATATACCCCGTTTTCCCAGATCCGTAACAGGTCTAGCTGGCTCCAGCATTGGTGGTGTTGTTGTTGTTGTTATCGTTTGTCATCTGGTTCTATTGAAGCTGAGTCCTACAATACTTCGCTGTGTGGCCCTTCCGGTTGCACCTTGTGCAACTCTTCTCTCTGCACTCCCCGTGATGGTGGAAGTTGCATTTGCCACACCTAGGGAGATTTCCCGAGTACTGCTTGGAAGCATTTGGCGTGGATGAGGCTGGAGCATACGGTGTGGCAGTAGCTTGTGTTGTAGCATGGACAGACACCGTTTGTTGCTTCTTAGACGATTCCGAGTTTTGCTTCCCTTTTCGCTTGTTGTTTTTCCCATTCTTGTTCTCTTCTTCCTTCTTAACCTCCGCTTCCACTGTTTTGGCACCCTTCTTACTGCCATGATCGTATAGTTTCTTGGCCAGTCTCTTGGGGCTGTCAAACGTCCCAGGGTTTGCCGCAATGACATTCCCTTGGATAGGTGCAGTCAATCCCCAGATAAACCTCTCGATCTTTTTCCCTTCTGAGGTGATCATTTCGGGACACAGAAGAGATAGCTTACTAAACCAGGATATGTATGCGTCGATATTGGAGTTTTGGACCGTGAGGTTCCAGAACTCTTGTTCCATCTTCTGAATCTCTCCTCTAGGACAATATTCTGCTAACATCATCTCCTTCAGCTCTTCCCAGGGCATCGCGTTTGCCACCGGGAGTGTCATGGCCTCTACGTGGCCATTCCACCAGGAGAGGGCTTGGTCAATGAACATGCAGGCTGCGAACTTGACCTTACACTCATCCGGACACCCGCATATTTTGAAGACCGATTCTACTTTCTCGATCCATCTCTTCAGGGATATGACGCCTCCTGTCCCATTGAAGGTCCGAGGTTTGGCGTTGGCGAAGTCCTTGTAGGTGCATGTTCGAGTGGCTCCATGGTTTGTCCCTTGATTGGTGCTCCCGGCTCCCTGCCCATTGCCTTCTCCGTTGTTTCCATTGCGAATCTGCGCAAGTGCTGCAGTGACCGCAACAGATACTGCTGCCTGGAATGCAACCGAGTTTATCTCAGGTGGGGTCGGTGTTGCGTTGTTTCCACGGTTGGGTCTTTGAGGCATCTTTCTGTCATGGAATGGAAAGATGTAGAGTGCCTATGGTTTTTGTGAGTTTGTGATCCTATGGACTTGGCGTATAGTGTGTGTATTTAAGTAATTTCATGCATTAACATAAAACAAGAAAGTAAAACACATAGCAGATAACAATGTCATGATAAAACATAAAGCATTTTCATTAATACTAATAGTCTTGATACATGAAAATTTTCCAAAAGGCATACAATACATGGAAATATAAAAACCGGCAGCATGACGACTCTATGAGTAGTGTAATCACTTAAACATAGAGTCGATAGTACATAACATAGTACGCCTAAGAGAAACCTAGTACGAATAAGATACACTACTAATCCTAATCATACGGAGAAGTGTCTAAAGGTGGTAGCAAAATCATATCCCAAAATGTTGTGCCAACAACTGAGCCATCTCGGTCATTTCTCCGATGACCTCATCCCTTTCCTGCTTAGCGTGCACGGCTCGTGCCTCCATAGCAAACAGTTGCTGCCGAAGTGCGGCGACCTCTACTTCCAGAGAACAATCCATACCAACGGGATCCGCTGGCGGAGTAGGGTGGTCCTGGTGTGTCTCATCGGTAGGTGGTTCGACAGGGGCCTCATTCGTGTCCATATCTTCCTCCATGTCCTCGTTAGTTCCCTCAAACTCGTAGTCGGTATCAGTGTACTCATTGGGCCCAATGTCATGGGCTCCCCCTTGATCTTCTTCGACATCTGCCACAAGTTCCGCGGGTCTCTCTTTAGGTTCCTCATCAGGCTCTTCTAGCCATCCGTTATTTCCCTGATTGGGAAAATAAGGATCTCCAGGGTGGTGGAAACCAGCCATACTGACTACACGAGAGTGCATATATAAGTCATTTTAATTACTCTCCTAGTATTTTTTTTTTAATAATTTGTGTTTGGGTTCCCTAGAGTTATTGGAGAGTGGGGTAGGCTTGTGGATTCATTTCCCGCTGTGATTACTCATAAACACATGTTGGTCATATTCTGAATAAATAGAGTTGATCAGGCTATATTCATCCCTAATATGACTACATAACTGCCCAAGTTTAATCATAGTGTTCAATCTCCTCCAGAAGCTTTTATTCGATGTTGTTAGATTATTACCCTAGTATGCGCACATAAGTGTGAAACTTTTATTTTGTTCAGAGTTATTTAGTCCCATTGTGTTTATAGTTGCATATCATGTATGGTTAGATATGCTAGTTCACTATAAACATTACTCTGATACCAACCTGTCACATCCCCGAACCAGACGGCGGAAACGTCCGGGGGCTCGTGTGACTAACAATTGAATAATCATCACAATGAATATACATGAAACATAACACATTCATCACCAACATTACATAATACAACCAGCATTGTTCACATCAAGTACATTGTTAAAATACATAAGTTCAGATTGTTAAAAGTACAATAAGTAATGTTACATAAAACAAAACCATACACACTTGCATCTCTTCCAGCTTAACGATTACCAGAGAATACAAGTTATTTTGAAAACGGTCAACATATATAATGTTGGTGAGTTCATAAGTATATTTGAGTAAAAGTCTTTGTATCTTTCATAAAAACCCAGAAAATCCGATATTTTCTGTAAAATGTCTGAAGATGATGTGAAAATCAAGTATAAATGCATGTGTGAATTTCATAGTTATTACTTATATGAGTGTAGTTTAGATTCATTGTATTTTGAATAAATGATAATTGTATATGAATAATTTCCCTAGAAAATCCGATATTTTCTGTTTTATAACATTGTCTAGATTCTTGCATCGTTAAATAAGTCGTTTTGCCTTGACACAATTAAAGAGTTTATCTTCAAAAGGTTAAACTTTTGGTATTGAATCCCTATATGAGTCGTTATAACCAATGCATGATAATGACTAGGTCGCCCGTCTTGGTATTTTTCCAAATGCCGGTCTTGCTAAGGATTTTTGTCGCCCTAGACTGGCCTAGTCTAGCTGTAGCGAACAACTAAGGCATGGGGGGTCACCCCGTATAGATCTATACACAAACTCCCGCTTTCCTACCAGGAAACTCTGATTATAACTACAGGCTACGATTGTATACTCGGAGGTGCCAACCGAGATGTCTCACTAGATTCTCAACCCCTTTTTGTTCTATGTTTAATGTTTACGTATATGTGGTATGTTTTTGTATTCGAAAGGTACATATAAAAGTATACGAAGTTTAATGATTACGCAAAGGTAAAGTTACGGCCTACTAACATGTGAAATTTCCATTCCAAGCCCTATTAGCATGTAATTAGACCACAAAGACCCAATAACATGTAGAAGGGTAATTTAGGCCCAATAGACATGTAAATGGGCCACGAAAGCCCAATAACATGTAATCCATACTTAGGCCCAAATTAACATGTAAGTTGGTCGCAAGACCCAATAAACACATCATGGAAAATATTGGGCTCAATATACACTTAATTGGGCCCTTAGGCTCCAATGGCCAAGTAATGTGTATATTAGGCCCAATAAATAGTTATCAACGTATTCCGTTCGTTTGTATTATTCCGTTGTTTGTTTTAGCTCAGGGTTTAATAGATTGATGATAAAAATCCTCTTTTCGTAAAAACGATGTTTTAGTCCATAATTTATTAAAATTGGCAATTTTGTCCCAAATGTCTAAAAATTTACGGTTTTAGCCCAAAAAGTTATATTTTCACATTTAGAACCCTGTTTTGTAGAAAAGTGCATTTTCAACCCCTTGTTTGTAAAAATTTACACTTTCGGCCCAATTTTGGAAAATCTTACATTTTTGGTCCAATTTGAAAATAAATGCTATTTTCACCCCTAAATTTGGTTTATTCACATTTATGACTCAAACTTTGGCCAAATAACATTTTTAACCCCAAAATTTCATTTTTTTCGCAAAATGGGCCCAAAACCGTGAGGCCCAAAAGTTTTGGCCCATTAAGCTTAAATTTGCATTTTTGGCCCTTTTTTAAAGTATGTTTAACATAAAAGCACCTTTTTATACATGTAGGATCTATTTGGCCTTTATAAAAACATAAATGTCACTTTTAGCCCTTATCTTTTGTTTTCTTGACAATTTTGACCTCTAACAAGGTTTTTGTTAATCACTTTTGGCTTAATAATGTGATGTATATAATGTCATAGTTCATAGATATTTTGCTAAATAATACTTAAAATTTCGAGATTTGCTAAGATCTAACACCTTATTACCAAATAAACTAAGGATTCACACAAAACATGCATATAACACATAGATCTACACATTTTACTTGCATTCTCCCCCAAAAATCATATGAAAACCGAAAACAAGGGGGTATGAACTCACCTTAGCTTGATGTTTCGGTTTTGAAGAAGAAGTGGGAATGATTTTTGGTCTTAGCACACCTTTGTTGAGGATCTCGAGTTTATGAGCTTCTAAGGTGTGATCATGGAATAAAACCACGTAAGAAGGAGTTTTTCATATTAAGATGAAAGAAGATTCTTGTGTTTGACAATAACTTACCAAAGATTTGAATGACTTGACGAAGATCCTTAGAATCCTAGCAAATTTTTGAAATCTTGGAGGAAGAAGGTGAATGATCCTTGAGAGTAATAGAGAGAATTTGATGTAGTGTGTGTGTGTATGTGTTGTGGCTCTCGGCCGAGAGATAAAGAAGAGAGAGGAGAGGAGTGCATGGAAACATGAGAGTGCTTGGTTACATTATGAATAATTGCCTAGTTATCCTCTAAACAAAAATGAGGTGGCATGGTTTAAGTTAATTATCCATTTCTTTTTTTTACACACATGGGCCGAAAATGGGCCAAATGAAGTGAAAGAAAATAGCATTGGGCTCAATCTCTTGGCTTATTCGAAATCGTGAGGCCCATAGAGAAAATTTTCGGCCCATTGGGCCTTTTGGGTAGTTCACGGCCCAAATGGCATAAAAGAATGGGTTTTATGGCTCACTAATGTTAATTGGGCTAGTTATGGCCCAATAAGGCCCATTAGGGTTAGAATGAATCATTCTAGATCCAAATGGTCCAAAATGTTTTATATTTATGAATTGGGTTCAATTAGGATCCAATTACGGCTTCTAAGTCCAATAAAGTTGAATTGGGTGCTTATTGGTCCATTAGGCCCAATAAGGAAATCCTAGTCCAATATGGACTCAAACCATGGTTCTTAGGGCTTCAGACTCTTTGAGGAACATAATTGATGAATCTAAATGAGCATTGAGTGAGATTTACTTAGAGTATAAGATTTACAATAGTTGAATGGTTACATAGGAATAGAATTTCCTAGCTAAAATGCTAGTTGTGACATTAGTTAATACTTATTGTGAATATTCATTATAACCATACTAATATGACTAGTGGTCTACACGACGTTCTTCAGGCATCGTAAAGTTAATGACATTTTTCACCCCTGAGCTTTCGTTCCAACTGTAGCTAAGAGTCAGGGCGCGGGATTGTCAGTCCCGTATAGATCTAAACACAAACTCACGCTCTCCCTCCAGGAGACTCTTGTTAAAATTAGGATTCTAACGGGTACCATATTTGGTACATCAAGCGGTTCACAATCCTGTATTAACTAGTTTACATAAAGTGAAAAAACTTTTAGTAATAACATGTAACTTTGTAAAAAGATCCCTTCGTTCCATAAACTATACCTATTATAGTTTATAAGTTTATTTCCATGTTTTAACCTGGACTTTGTAAAATAGTTCATATGATCCATAAACTATACCTATTATAGTTTATAAGTTTATTTCCATGTTTTAACAAATTTCACGTTTAAATGCATATTAATGGTAAGGAAAACATAATAAGTAAATTATATTTTTAAACACAAAATTTCTTGTGTTTTAGTTGTATTCCCCCCCAAAAAACATTGAAAAAGATTGGAAAAATATGGGGGTATGAACTCACCTGATAAGTGGTGATTTGGGCAGCGTTTCGTTTATATAAATGATCTTTCTTGAAGAAACCGCGAGTTTCTGTTGAAAAACCGGGCTTTACGCGGGCAGAGTTTCGACTGAAAAAGATGATCTTCTCGAGAAATTCGATTGTACCGGGCTTTCTTCGGGTTTTAGGGGGGTATCCCTAAGTTTCGGGGGTTTTAGAGGGGCTTGAGAGGGTGTAGGAGTGAAGAGAGTAAGTAAAAGTCTAACCAAAACCCGGAGGCTTCGCACCCTATTTATAGTGGCTGAACTTCTGATTTACGCTGGGCGTATTATATTGGTACGCCGGGCATACTAATGTAAACAATAGTATGCTGGGCGTATGTATCATACGCGGGGCGTACAGTGATACATGTCCTCTAATCGGGGTTCCAAGCTTTGGACGTGGCGAGGCTACGAGATACGCGTCGAGGCTAGTCCGATTACGCTGGGCGTAACCTTTTCGTACATGGGGCGTAGTGGCTACATGGCTTCAGACGTGTCGATTGTGTGAGACACGTGTTGAATGCGAAGAAAGAGACGACGTGGTCAATCCGAAGACTAGCTTCCGAGTACGCTGGGCGTACTTCTATTTTCCAAACTTCAAAAATTCGTATCTTTTGCATACAGGCTCCGTTTTTGACGTTCTTTATATCCACGCGTAGGTGAGACCATGCTCTACAACTTTCGTCTAGAATCTGTCCGTTAATTTGACTTTATTTTTAAAGTTATATTTTTAACAGGCCGGGACAGGAAAAGTCTGTTAAAAATTCATAACTTCTTCATCCGACATCTGTTTTCGTCTGTCTTTTTATCGTTGTACTACTATTGACGAGACCTTCGATTCTCGTTTAGGTTGTGTTACCTAAAAATCGCTCGATCTTTAATTCGATTTTTGGGTTGTATATTGTTGTGCCGAATCTTAGAAAAATCATAACTTCTTCATACGAAGTCAGATTTGGGCATTCTTTTTATGTACATTCACGGTTTTACGAATTCTACGACTTTTATTTTGATTGTTAAGGCTAAAAAACGTTTTATTGTAAACTCACTTTTTATGACACACAGTGTCGTGTCGGTTCTGTCGCGAAACTTCAATAGGTCATAACTTCTTCGTTATAACTCAGATTTCGGTATTCTTTATATCTTCGGAATCCTTGTAATGATTTTTATGACTTTATTCCTTGATATTGGGTTTATTTAACATTTTATTTTTGACGTGAAATAATGGGTTGTTACAACAAGGTATGAGATTTTTACCTTCAAAAGCTTCCTAAGATGATGTAGATTCAGGATCTTGAAGCTCAACCACGTCCAAGGCTTGCACACCAAGTTCTTCTTCTTGAAAACACACCCAAAAGGCCACCAAAGTCACTTTAAATCTCAAAGATCACTCTCACTAGCAAACTACGGTTTAAGGGACGATATCAAGCAGTGGAGGCTGATAAGTGATAAGGGTGAGGGTCCAAATTTCATAAGTGAGCTTAAATAGGGAACATGCCCTAAAAAAAGGGTTTTGGCATTGGCCACGTACGCCCCGCGTACGTGGCTCAGGCTACCGCTTCCTCATACCCATGTACACTAAGCGTATACATACGTACGCCCAACGTACGTGGGGACTCCTTCCGAAAATTAATTTTGCAACAACGGTTAAAAGAGAAAATTACCTGGGTCCAAGTGTTACAAATCTCCCCCACTTGAACTACACTTTGTCGTCAAAGTCCGCTGATGCGAATAATTCTGGGTAGTGCTCTCTCATCTCGTCCTCCGGCTCCTATGTCCACTCAGAGCCTTTACGGTGATGCCATTGCACCTTCACTAGGTTTAACACATTGTTACACAGAGTTTTAGTTTTCCTGTCAAGAATCATAACTGGCTTCTCCACATAACTCCGACGCTCATCCACCTGAATATCATCCAACGAGATCACCGCTGAATCATCGGTTTCACATTTTTGCAACTGGGACACATGGAAAGTGTTATGGATCTGACTGAGATCATAGGAAGATCCAACCGGTGTGCAACTCTGCCCACTCGAGCAGTAATTCTGAAGGGACCACTGAATCGGGGACGCAGCTTACCCCGCTTCCGAAATCGGATGACACCTTTCCAAGGTGACACCTTCAGCAACAGAAAGTTTCCCACCTGAAACTCGAGGTCTGAACGTCATCGGTCCATGTAACTCTTCTGGAGACTCTGCGCGACCCACAACCTGTCATGCACCTGCTAAATCAACTCGGTGGTCTTAAGCGCTACCTCAGTGCTCCCCATGACCCGATGTCCGACCTCCCCCCAACAAACCGGGGTCCTACACCACCTTCCATACAACATCTCGAAAGGTGGTCGATCAATACTAGCATGACAACTGTTGTTGTAGGAGAACTATGACAGTGGAAGGTAAGTATCCCAAATCCCTACAAAATCCAGCACACAAGCCCGAAGCATATCCTCGAGTGTCTGGATCATCCGATCGCTCTGTCCGTCGGTCTGGGGGTGGTATGTTGTACTAAAATGAAGATGAGTTCCCAACTCCTCATGGAACTTCCTCCAAAATCGGGAGGTGAAACAGACATCTTGATCCGAGACTACTGACACATGCACCCCATGCCTAACCACCACCTCCCGAATACAAATCTCAGCTAGCTTTTCTCCGAATATACTCTCAGTAATCGGGATAAAATGAGCACTCTTGGTCAGTCTGTCCATAACAACCCAAATCAAATCAACACCCCACTCCGTTCTGAGCAATTTGGTGATGAAATCCATAGTGATCTCCTCCCATTTCCATATAGAGATGGGCAACGACTGAACCTTGCCGTGAGGTATATGATGTTCGGCTTTAACCTTAGTACAAGTCAAACACCGCTCAACAAACCAAGAAACTTCCCTCTTCATGCAGGTCCACCAGTAGCTCAATCTCAAGTCTCGACATATCTTCGTGGCCTCCGGATGGATAGAAAACTTGGATTTATGCGCCTCCTCCAAAATTGTCTGTCTCAGCCCACCAGATGCCGGAACCCAAACCCCACCACAGTAAATCAATAACCCCTGACCGTCCCTAAAAAACAAGGGAATCTGCCTTCTAATCCGCTCGGTCTTCCAATTTTCCTTTTTCAATCCCTCCACCTGAGCCTCCTTGATCAAATCCATCAATGTTGAAGTGACAATCATCCTCAAAGAAATATCTCGGATTGTTGAGAACACCACGTTACAGATGAACGCATCAGCCACCACATTGGCCTTCCCAGAGTGGTACAAAATCTTGCAGTCATAGTCTTTTACCACATCCAACCATCTCCGCTGCCGCATATTCAAGTTCGGCTGATTCATCAAATACTTCAAACTCTTATGATCGGTGTAAATAGTGCATCGGACCCCGTACAAATAGTGTTGGGTTTTGAGCATTCTAACACTTCCTAAGTGTACATGCAACCCTATTAAACCTTGGATCTATGTTTGTCTAAGATACATGCAAAATATTATTTTCCAAGGTTTATAACCTATCTAGCATGGCATGGGGTACTTTTAACCATAAAAGAACTAGATGAATTACATACCTTTTGTTGATTGTTGATTCCTTGGAGTTTGAGAGCCAAGCACCAATAATGTGAATGCCTCAAATGGAAATCACAAATCACCACAAACTTGGAAAATGTATGAGAGAGTATTTTAACTCTTGATTTTGGCCACCACACTTACACACACATAAGGGTGTTTTTCATGCAACATAAGCTTGTTTATATAGTGTACATGGTTAGGGTGAAACCCTAATAACCCATGTCTTTTCCTCTTCCAAGGATCCATGGGTAAAAGCTCCATGGATCATCCATGGACTTCCATATAAGCTTAGCCCATTCCCAAATGAGTGTTAGCCCACACCATATAAATATAATAGCCCATGATTTAATTAGTCTTCCTTTTAATCACTAAATTAATTCATAATTAATTCAAGATTAAAACTAATTAAGTAACATGACTTTATATTAATATATTATAACTTATAATATATTAATAAATCGTAAGTATACAACTCTCATAAAATTATCCATAACTAGTTTGGGTGAAGTGCAACCCAAATGGACCATGCCGGGTCGGGTCAAGTATATACCAAATAAGTTATGGACTTAGACATCTTATCCAACAGACTCCCACTTGGATAAGTCTAACAACTGTATTTGCCTATATTACTTCAGGAACCAACCGACAATCGTAGCTCTCGAAAACTCTTGTGAACTATGAAGCGCCATTTTAGATAAGTGATCATATAATCCTCTGCTCTCATGATATCAGCCGGACAAATACATGGAACAATGTCTTACTTATTGTCTAGCAGTTGTTTCTCGATTTCCGATTTGTTTGACAAAGAACTTAACTAAACACATCAATTTAGTTCTGACCGGGCCCGGTACATGGGTCAACACAAAATCATCGAGGGGCCCAGATATCGCTTCTATTTCTAGAAGGAACAGATAAACTTCGACTCATATGCTTGTTCTACTACTTATTGAATTGCACACAAAGGCACGTTTTATAACATCAAGTTACTGATGCGTTTACGTGCAATCAATGCACAACCAACTCATAGGTAACAACTCATATCTCTAGGTTTGAAGACTTATATGATATTACCGTCTCACGATCACTCGAGATAAATTCCATGAAGTGATACAAGTGAGCGTGGGTGTATTCCAATACTCATAACTTATGAGTACTCATGAATGTTGTAGCAACCAGTGCTATGGCTAAACACCTTTAGTCATCTACAATCCCAATTCATGACAGTCTTGATTCATACCTACTTCCGACATATGACCGACTGTGGAGAGTTTGAATAAATTAATTATTCTGGAAGTCAAAACATGCAAAACTGAAACAATAGTAAATAATTGACAATGATAGCAACACTTTACTCATAAATAAATCACAAATTTTATTCATCATCAAACGTCGATTACATTTTACAAGTTTCAGAAAAGGCTATCTAATCTGTAAAACTAATATCGTCCCTCAGCCCGATGCGCCTCGCATGCTGCAAATGCTTCACCCTCGTCAGTCCCTTCATAAGGGGATCCGCAGGGTTCTCATCTGACGATACCCTCTTTGCCACGAGGAGTCCCTCTTCTATCTTGTGTCTTATGAAGTGATATTTTCTGTCAATGTGTCGGGATCTGCCATGATCTCTTGGTTCCTTGGCTAAGGCAACCGCACTATTGCTGTCACAGAAAATCTCCATAGGCTCCTTAATAGCTGGTACAACTCCAAGGTCTCCGATGAAGTTCCTCAGCCATATCGCCTCCTTTGCCGCTTCACTCGCTGCTATGTACTCTGATTCACAAGTCGAATCAGCTACAGTCTCCTGTTTGGAACTCTTCCAAGTGATTGCCCCTCCATTTAAGGTAAAGACCCAGCCCGAATGAGAGTGGAAGTTATCCCTATCAGTCTGAAAGCTAGCATCACTATACCCTACTACTCTCAAGTCATCACTCCCACCAAGGGTAAGGATCCAATCCTTAGTCCTCCGCAGGTACTTGAGAATATTCTTTACCGCAGTCCAATGAGCCTTGCCAGGGTTCCCCTGATATCTGCTGACCATGCTCAAAGCGAAGGCCACATCAGGACGGGTGCAAGTCATAGCATACATGATCGAACCAACAGCGGAAGCATAAGGTAATCGACTCATCTCAGCTATCTCATCTTCTGTACTCGGGCTCTGAGCCTTGCTCAGTTTGGCATTGCTTTGGATCGGTAATTCTCCTTTCTTGGAATTCTGCATGTTGAACCTTTTCAACACCTTATCCAAGTAGATACTCTGACTAAGTCCAATTAGTCTTTTACTCCTTTCTCTTAATATCCTTATCCCTAGGATATAGGTAGCTTCTCCAAGGTCCTTCATAGCAAAGCACTTCCCAAGCCAGGACTTAACCTCCTGCAAGGTTGGGATGTCATTTCCTATGAGTAGTATGTCATCCACATACAGTACCAAAAAGCTAACTATACTCCCATTAGCTCTGACATACACGCAGGACTCATCTTCACTTCTTGAGAAACCAAACTCTTTGACCTTCTCATCGAAACAAAGATTCCAACTTCGAGATGCTTGTTTCAATCCATAAATGGATTTCTCAAGCTTGCACACTCTATTGGGGTACTCTGCACTGACAAAACCTTCTGGCTGATTCATGTAAACATCCTCAGCCAACTTTCCGTTAAGGAAAGCGGTTTTGACATCCATTTGCCATATTTCATAATCATGAAATGCAGCAATGGCTAGCATAACCCTAATAGACTTAATCTTTGCTACTGGTGAAAAGGTTTCATCATAATCAATACCCTGAGTCTGAGTAAACCCCTTCGCAACCAGTCGAGCCTTATAAGTGTGCACCTTCCCATCCATGTCGGTCTTCTTCTTGAAGATCCATTTGCACCCGACTGTCTTACGGCCTGGTACATTGTCAACCAAGTTCCAAACTTGATTGTCATACATGGACTGTATCTTGCTGTCCATAGCCTCCTTCCATTTAGCAGACTCTGGGCCTGCCATGGCTTCCTTAACACTGTTAGGTTCATCCAGATTTACCAGTGTACTGTCACTGATAAATGTATCACCTTCCGTAGTAATATGAAATCCATAATAAAACTCAGGTGTGTTCCTAACCCTTGTGGAACGCCTCGGAAGTATAGACTCGTCAGCTGGATCAACAGGAATTTCCTCCTCAAGTTGATTGCTAGTGTCTGAGGTTCCTTGACCAATTGAGTCTTGAATTTCTTCAAGGTCAATTTGCCTCCCACTGTCTCCTTGGTTTATAAATTCTCTCTCTCGAAAGACCCCTCTCCTAGCCACAAAGACCACATTCTCACTGGGTCTGTAGAAGAGGTAACCAAAGGATTATTGTGGGTAGCCGATGAAAATACACCTTTCACTTCGAGGTTCGATCTTGTCATGAGTTTCGCGCCTCACGAAAGCCTCGCAACCCCAAATCTTGATATGGTCTAGATTGGGAACTTTCCCAGTCCACATTTCATGAGGTGTTTTGGCAACCTTCTTTGTAGGGACTAGATTAAGGATGTGGGCGGCAGTCTCTAAGGCATACCCCCAAAAAGAGATTGGTAGCGAAGCTCGACTCATCATAGAGCGAACCATGTCCAACAAAGTTCGATTGCGCCTCTCAGCTACACCATTCAGCTGTGGTGTCCTGGGAGGTGTCAATTGTGAGACAATCCCACACTCCTTAAGATAGTCGAGGAACTCAGTACTAAGATACTCACCACCTCGATCGGATCGAAGCATCTTAATGTTCCTGCCCAATTGATTTTCTACTTCCTGTTTAAACTCTTTTAACCTTTCAAAAGTTTCTGACTTATGTTTGATTAAGTAGACATAACCATATCTACTAAAATCATCAATAAAAGTCACATAATAGCGATTAGCATCCCTTGTGGCGGTTTTGAATGGTCCACATATATCAGTATGTATAAGGTCCAACAAACCCTCACCCCTTGCACAAGTACCAGTGAAGGGTGATTTTGTCATTTTTCCAAGTAGACAAGACTCACAACTATCATCCGATTTGAGGTCGAACGACTCCAAGACTCCATCCTTTTGGAGCTGGCCTATGCGTTTCTTGCTTACATGTCCAAGACGACAATGCCACAAAGATGCTTTATCGAAGCGAGTAGAAGAATCAATACATAATACATTATTTCCTAAATTATCTACAACCGATACAGCTTCATACACACCATCACAAGGTAATGCTTTAAAATAAAGAACATTATTAAAGAAAGCATTAATACTACCAACTTCATTATCAAAAGAAAAGGTAAAACCTTGTTTGTACAAAGCATGAAATGAAATAATATTCCTCGCCATTTCAGACGAGTACACACATTTATTCAAATCTAACTTTAACCCACTATCTAGCAACAAAGTATAAACTCCAATCTTGGTAACAGGTGCAACCTTCTTGTTCCCCATGATTAAGTTTATCTTTCCGTGCTCCACATCCTCACTTCTTCTTAGGCCCTGCAAGTCACAACAGATGTGAATACCACAACCTGTATCAAGAACCCAAGAATTAGAATATGGTGAGTTATTAGACAATATAGTGTAAATACCTGCATGGGATGGTTTCACTTTCCCATCCTTGACATCCTGCAAGTACTTTGGGCAGTTTCGCTTCCAGTGCCCCTTATTTTGACAGTAGAAGCATTCAGCATCCTTAGGGATGGCAGAAGGAGTGATAGAACCACCTTTGGTTCTAGATGAGGAGCCTTCAAGGGACTTTCCCTTGGTACCCTTCGAAGGGTGCTTCCTCTTCTTCCCTTTGCTTTGCCCGATAGCCAAAACAGGGGTAGTAGTAGGAGTAGGAGTAGCAACCGACTTACTTTTAAGACCACTTTCGGCAGTCTTCAGAAGTCCTTGAAGCTTACTGAGTGTGACTTCCTCCTTGTTCATGTGGTATCTCATACGAAATTGATCATAACACGATGGCAAGGAGTGCAAAATGATATCAATTGCCAACTCCTCAGGGAAGTTCACATTCAGTTTCATTAGACGGTCCACATACCTTTGCATTTTCTGCATGTGGCTCGTGATTGGTTCGCTATCCTTCATACGGGTAGTGATCATGGAGGAGATTATTTCATACCGCTCTTGACGAGCACTCTGATGGTACCTTTCCATCAGATCCTGATGCATCTCAAAAGGGTAATAGTCCTCATAGGACTTTTGGAGTTCAGCTGTCATGGTGGCCATCATGATGCATGCCACCTTGGTGGCATCTCTTTCATGTGCCTGATACTCAGCGACCTCCTCAGGAGTAGCAGTGGACTCATCAAGCTCCTTTAGCTCCTTATCGAGGACATATTCCTTGTCCTCGTAACGAGTAACCATCCTGATGTTCCGGATCCAATCCATGAAGTTGGAACCATCAAAGATGACCCTCCCACAAAGGTTCATGAGGGAAAAGGAGCCAGTAGGGTTAGAGCCCGAAGCTTTGTTGTTGGAAGACATCTGAAAAGAAGAAAACAAGTTCAGATTAGATATATCAAATCCTTAATAATACACCCAAATGTAATATTAAGGCTAGGATCCAACACAATATATTATAACTTAGAAGAGGGATGCCGTAATCTAAGTTATAATATATTTGAAGGTAGGTGAATGACGATTCACCAATTTCCACCATGAAAACGAAATGAATTATTAGGTTTAATTGGTTTTTTGAAATTCCTAGATTCTTTTGAGATTCATTGAACTTTTCAATGGCATGTTTCAATCTCGATTGTGCCCTTCAAGTTTTGTGACTGGGATGCCGAGGATCACAAAACAAGGTGTGAATAACCATGCAAATTCACTTGGTACCCTTAATATTATCACCTAATCAATGTGCCGGTTAACCACACACGCTCCACCGATCTATGATAAACATTAAGTAACCCTTCGTGATCCTTACTGGTACATTGTCAACCAAGTTCCAAACTTGATTGTCATACATGGACTGTATCTTGCTGTCCATAGCCTCCTTCCATTTAGCAGACTCTGGGCCTGCCATGGCTTCCTTAACACTGTTAGGTTCATCCAGATTTACCAGTGTACTGTCACTGATAAATGTATCACCTTCCGTAGTAATATGAAATCCATAATAAAACTCAGGTGTGTTCCTAACCCTTGTGGAACGCCTCGGAAGTATAGACTCGTCAGCTGGATCAACAGGAATTTCCTCCTCAAGTTGATTGCTAGTGTCTGAGGTTCCTTGACCAATTGAGTCTTGAATTTCTTCAAGGTCAATTTGCCTCCCACTGTCTCCTTGGTTTATAAATTCTCTCTCTCGAAAGACCCCTCTCCTAGCCACAAAGACCACATTCTCACTGGGTCTGTAGAAGAGGTAACCAAAGGATTATTGTGGGTAGCCGATGAAAATACACCTTTCACTTCGAGGTTCGATCTTGTCATGAGTTTCGCGCCTCACGAAAGCCTCGCAACCCCAAATCTTGATATGGTCTAGATTGGGAACTTTCCCAGTCCACATTTCATGAGGTGTTTTGGCAACCTTCTTTGTAGGGACTAGATTAAGGATGTGGGCGGCAGTCTCTAAGGCATACCCCCAAAAAGAGATTGGTAGCGAAGCTCGACTCATCATAGAGCGAACCATGTCCAACAAAGTTCGATTGCGCCTCTCAGCTACACCATTCAGCTGTGGTGTCCTGGGAGGTGTCAATTGTGAGACAATCCCACACTCCTTAAGATAGTCGAGGAACTCAGTACTAAGATACTCACCACCTCGATCGGATCGAAGCATCTTAATGTTCCTGCCCAATTGATTTTCTACTTCCTGTTTAAACTCTTTTAACCTTTCAAAAGTTTCTGACTTATGTTTGATTAAGTAGACATAACCATATCTACTAAAATCATCAATAAAAGTCACATAATAGCGATTAGCATCCCTTGTGGCGGTTTTGAATGGTCCACATATATCAGTATGTATAAGGTCCAACAAACCCTCACCCCTTGCACAAGTACCAGTGAAGGGTGATTTTGTCATTTTTCCAAGTAGACAAGACTCACAACTATCATCCGATTTGAGGTCGAACGACTCCAAGACTCCATCCTTTTGGAGCTGGCCTATGCGTTTCTTGCTTACATGTCCAAGACGACAATGCCACAAAGATGCTTTATCGAAGCTAGTAGAAGAATCAATACATAATACATTATTTCCTAAATTATCTACAACCGATACAGCTTCATACACACCATCACAAGGTAATGCTTTAAAATAAAGAACATTATTAAAGAAAGCATTAATACTACCAACTTCATTATCAAAAGAAAAGGTAAAACCTTGTTTGTACAAAGCATGAAATGAAATAATATTCCTCGCCATTTCAGACGAGTACACACATTTATTCAAATCTAACTTTAACCCACTATCTAGCAACAAAGTATAAACTCCAATCTTGGTAACAGGTGCAACCTTCTTGTTCCCCATGATTAAGTTTATCTTTCCGTGCTCCACATCCTCACTTCTTCTTAGGCCCTGCAAGTCACAACAGATGTGAATACCACAACCTGTATCAAGAACCCAAGAATTAGAATATGGTGAGTTATTAGACAATATAGTGTAAATACCTGCATGGGATGGTTTCACTTTCCCATCCTTGACATCCTGCAAGTACTTTGGGCAGTTTCGCTTCCAGTGCCCCTTATTTTGACAGTAGAAGCATTCAGCATCCTTAGGGATGGCAGAAGGAGTGATAGAACCACCTTTGGTTCTAGATGAGGAGCCTTCAAGGGACTTTCCCTTGGTACCCTTCGAAGGGTGCTTCCTCTTCTTCCCTTTGCTTTGCCCGATAGCCAAAACAGGGGTAGTAGTAGGAGTAGGAGTAGCAACCGACTTACTTTTAAGACCACTTTCGGCAGTCTTCAGAAGTCCTTGAAGCTTACTGAGTGTGACTTCCTCCTTGTTCATGTGGTATCTCATACGAAATTGATCATAACACGATGGCAAGGAGTGCAAAATGATATCAATTGCCAACTCCTCAGGGAAGTTCACATTCAGTTTCATTAGACGGTCCACATACCTTTGCATTTTCTGCATGTGGCTCGTGATTGGTTCGCTATCCTTCATACGGGTAGTGATCATGGAGGAGATTATTTCATACCGCTCTTGACGAGCACTCTGATGGTACCTTTCCATCAGATCCTGATGCATCTCAAAAGGGTAATAGTCCTCATAGGACTTTTGGAGTTCAGCTGTCATGGTGGCCATCATGATGCATGCCACCTTGGTGGCATCTCTTTCATGTGCCTGATACTCAGCGACCTCCTCAGGAGTAGCAGTGGACTCATCAAGCTCCTTTAGCTCCTTATCGAGGACATATTCCTTGTCCTCGTAACGAGTAACCATCCTGATGTTCCGGATCCAATCCATGAAGTTGGAACCATCAAAGATGACCCTCCCACAAAGGTTCATGAGGGAAAAGGAGCCAGTAGGGTTAGAGCCCGAAGCTTTGTTGTTGGAAGACATCTGAAAAGAAGAAAACAAGTTCAGATTAGATATATCAAATCCTTAATAATACACCCAAATGTAATATTAAGGCTAGGATCCAACACAATATATTATAACTTAGAAGAGGGATGCCGTAATCTAAGTTATAATATATTTGAAGGTAGGTGAATGACGATTCACCAATTTCCACCATGAAAACGAAATGAATTATTAGGTTTAATTGGTTTTTTGAAATTCCTAGATTCTTTTGAGATTCATTGAACTTTTCAATGGCATGTTTCAATCTCGATTGTGCCCTTCAAGTTTTGTGACTGGGATGCCGAGGATCACAAAACAAGGTGTGAATAACCATGCAAATTCACTTGGTACCCTTAATATTATCACCTAATCAATGTGCCGGTTAACCACACACGCTCCACCGATCTATGATAAACATTAAGTCACCCTTCGTGATCCTTACTAGTCCAAGTTAGTGTGCTGGTTAACCACACACGCTGCACCAACGACTTGGTAAGGTACAAAGTGTGAATTTCATGGGTTAGCACCATATTCACATTTTCCTAAAGTAACTAAGATTGGGAATTTATATAAGGTTTAGTTACTTTATAATATTCATCATACTTTTAATGAGAATTTATAAGTCCTTGTCCTACCCGTTCGGCTAACGACCCTCCACCAGTCAAGCAAGCGGTGGGTGAGAGTGGACACCCATTAAGTTGCCATTTTATAGGCAACAACCTTATACCCACCTTATAGTCTGGCTTCGTGAATGAGGCGTACTAGCGGTAAGACGACTTTGATCTTATACATATATATAATAATTAACCATTAATGTTATAAATAGTATAAGGGTTGAATTTTAACTTTTAAAACTCTAAGGGTTTGGAATTAAAGTATATTAAAGTGTGTGTAACTTTACAAATTCCAAAACTTGAGGACAAGTCTTGAAACTATTCAAAACCTTTCATTTCATAACTTATGAATTAAAGGTTCATAAAAATGAAGACTCTTCATTTCCATGTAACTTATGTGTTTTAAGTGTGTGTTTAAAAGAAGTGACCTTTGGATATCCATAACTTGAGGACAAATTATGGACTCCATTAAAACACATAAATGATCAAGAATTAATCCTAAACAATTCAGCAAATAATTCCTATCATCTTCTAAATTCATAAGAACATGAACATGATCATCAAAGTTTCAAGAATTATATGAACACATACAAAGCATGAAATTTTGATATAAGCTATTGTAAATGGATTAGAACAACCATTACACCAACTAAAACAAGTTTTAAAACACCAAAACAGTTTAGGGTAATGTTTCTAGTCCATTTCCAGCAGCAAAAGTCGAAAATCTGCATTCTGAGGCTCCTACTCGCCGAGTGCACGAACCTACTCGGCGAGTAGGATGTGTTTACACATGAACTCGGCGAGTCCCCCCATGGACTCGGCGAGTTCATCAGTCAGACAACAAAAAAATCGACCTTTTATCACTATTTTGCATCAAGTATCAAACAAACAAGCCTAGGCTCTGATACCACTGTTGGGTTTTAAGCATTCTAACACTTCCTAAGTGTACATGCAACCCTATTAAACCTTGGATCTATGTTTGTCTAAGATACATGCAAAATATTATTTTCCAAGGTTTATAACCTATCTAGCATGGCATGGGGTACTTTTAACCATAAAAGAACTAGATGAATTACATACCTTTTGTTGATTGTTGATTCCTTGGAGTTTGAGAGCCAAGCACCAATAATGTGAATGCCTCAAATGGAAATCACAAATCACCACAAACTTGGAAAATGTATGAGAGAGTATTTTAACTCTTGATTTTGGCCACCACACTTACACACACATAAGGGTGTTTTTCATGCAACATAAGCTTGTTTATATAGTGTACATGGTTAGGGTGAAACCCTAATAACCCATGTCTTTTCCTCTTCCAAGGATCCATGGGTAAAAGCTCCATGGATCATCCATGGACTTCCATATAAGCTTAGCCCATTCCCAAATGAGTGTTAGCCCACACCATATAAATATAATAGCCCATGATTTAATTAGTCTTCCTTTTAATCACTAAATTAATTCATAATTAATTCAAGATTAAAACTAATTAAGTAACATGACTTTATATTAATATATTATAACTTATAATATATTAATAAATCGTAAGTATACAACTCTCATAAAATTATCCATAACTAGTTTGGGTGAAGTGCAACCCAAATGGACCATGCCGGGTCGGGTCAAGTATATACCAAATAAGTTATGGACTTAGACATCTTATCCAACAAATAGTACCTCCATATCTTGAGGGAAAACACCACCGCACCCAACTCCAAATCATGCGTGGGGTAATTCGCCTCATGAGGCTTCAGCTGCCTCGATGCGTACGTAATCACATACCCTCTCTACATAAGGACAACTCCCAATCCAGAAATAGAAGCGTCACAGAAAACCACAAAATCATCCAGTTCCTCGGGTAAAGAGAGAATCGGCGCCTCGCACAACCTCTGCCTCAGAGTCTTAAAGGCTAACTGTTGATCCGGACCCCACTGAAAGGTCACATTTTTCTTGGTAAGCCGGGTCAGTGGCACCGCAATCTTGGAGAAGTCCTGAATAAATCTCCGGTAATACCCCGCAAGACCCAAAAAGCTCCGAATCTCAGATGCGTTTTTCGGAACCTCCCAACATATCACTGCATCGATCTTGGTCGGGTCCACCAAGATCCCATCCTGGTTGATGATGTGCCCCAAAAACTACACCTCACGCAACCAAAACTCTCATTTGGAGAATTTGGCATAAAGCCTCTCCTTCCTCAAGGTCTCCAACACCTCACACAAATGTTGCTCATGTTGCTCCTTGGTCTTGGAGTAGACCAGAATATCGTCAATGAAAATAATCATAGACCGATCCAATATCGGCCTGCAAACCCGGTTCATGAGATCCATGAACGCTGCTGGTGCATTGGTGAGCTCGAAAGGCATCACCACGAACTCGTAATGACCATAACGAGTTCTAAAGGCCGTCTTCTGTACATCATCATCCCTGATCCTCATCTGATGGTATCCTGACAGAAGATCATTCTTGGAGAACCAAGGTGCACCCTGAAGCTGATCAAATAAATCGTCGATCCTCGGAAGTGGGTAACGGTTTTTCACCGTTAGCTTATTCAATTCCCGATAATCGATACACATCCTGTGTGACTCGTCCTTCTTTTTCACAAATAGGATCGGTGCTCCCCACGGGGAACTGCTCGGATAGATAAAACCCATGTATAACAGCTCCTGCAGTTGCGTAGACAACTCCTGCATCTCAGGCGGTGCTAGTTGATATGGCACCTTGGCTATTGGAGCTGAACCAGACATCAAATCAATCCGAAACTCAACCTGAATCTCGGGAGGCACTCCCGGAAACTCCTCGGGAAAAACATCGGGAAAAACCCGCATAATGGGTACCCCGCTCAACTCTGATATGGCCTCAGCCCGTGTGTCTGAAACATAAGCCAAAAATCCAGAACAACCCTGCTGAAGAAACCTCCTAGCCCTCGCAGCTAAACAAAGAGTTGTTCTATGCGAAGCTCTCTCACCAGGAATGACCAGTTATCCCCCACTTGGGGTTCGAACTCTCACCAAATGCCGCTAACAATCAATCACGACCCCATTGGGCCCCAACCAGTCCATCCCGATAATCACCTTCAACCCCCTCAAGGGAACTGCCACACCCCAAAACCGGAACGGCGGAATTGTTCAGGGGTGGAGGACGTCATATTTAGTATCACGAGATATGTATATGGTAAGCAAGTAATGAACAACCATTTCATTTCGAAAGGAAGTGTTTACAATGTGTGTGTTCACAAAACGTAGAATTCATAAACAAATAACAAAACAAGACTTGAAGCTATAATGCTCCATCTTCTGAATTCCCAGCGCGAGCACCTGTCTAATAGTCTCCTGAGAATACAAGTTATTTGAAAGAGTTGATCAGCAATTAAGCTGGTGAGTTCATAAGATTTTAGTGATGTGAGTAAGTTGTAAAGTGTTGTTGAAAATGTAGATGTAAAATGGTGTAAGTTGTAAGTTCTGTTTTGAAAAGTTCGCCTGTTCCTCTAGAAAATCCTATATTTCCTACTTTGATGGAAGTTTAAGTAAAATGACACTACAACCCTTTCTATGGGTACTAAGCGGATACGAGTTATATAAGACTCAGAGTAAACAAACAATCGATTGTGCGCATCTGCCCTAAGCTCACAACCAAACGAGGAACATAAATTAAGGCGGATAGCACACATCCCATTGGTTGTTAGATCAACGTCGTATATAACCCTAGTGTAAACACTTGTTACTCATGGAGTTAATTGTAATGGTTCCTTTATATCTAATGAAAAGTTCTTTAAGAAAACCTATATTTCTTATAATAAAATGGTGACCACAGTGACTACTTTTATAATAGCTTAGTTTATACTGATATATATAATCTAATATCGGATAGAAAGTTAATTGAGTGAATCTGCCCTAAGCCCACAACCAAACAAGGAACAGGAAGTAAGGCGGAAAGCACACATCCAACTACCTATTGGGTATTAGTTTTATATATAAACATGGTGTATAAACTAAGGTATTATAGAGTTACTCACCTAAGGTCCTTTAAATTGCACTGGTTTAATAAAATGGATTAAACCCTTTACTGGGAAGTTTCTAGTTTTGTATACCAAAAGTACTGATCTTGGAAAGTATGTTTTGTACTAGAAAAACTGTGCTTTGACTCTGTATCCTATAACCTGACCCATACCTGGTACCCTTATGATGACTTAATGTATACTTAGCATACATATATATAGAATCGGATAGAAAATAGATTGGGTGAATTCGTTCCAAGCCCACAACCAAACAAGGAACATGAAATAAAGCGGAGAGCACACATCCTATTACCTGTCGGACCCTATTGGTATATATATATATATCTTGTGATGTATTCATTAAGGAATCATAAGACTAACATGATGGTCCCTTTCTTTTAAACGTAGCCTTCTACCAAGGCATGTTCTGTTAAATGTAGCCTTCTACCAAGGCATCTACCGATATGTGCTAGACTCGACTGTTCCATTTGTCGTTTGTAAAAATGTATGTTTTCCCTAGTTTATAACTATCTTAACTCGAAAATAGTTTGAGTTTGACTTTCAAGTGGTACTGTCACTTTATGAAAGTAATGGGAAATGTAAGTACACAATTGTCGTTTATAATGACATGCGGATGTACTAATGACCTAAAAACATGTTTGTTTTAATACGGTCATAATGTGAAGGCTAGAACCCCTACTAAACGTTCTCCCTGTCAAGAGATTAAGGGAACCAAACGCGACCTCTGCAAATTCTTGCAAGCCGTGTAATTCAGATTTGTTATATGATCATGTATACCCAATATAATTATCACGTTTTGTTTAGAACAATGAGTTAGTGATTCATTGGTATAATTAGATCCTGTAGTATGTGTTCTCATGCTATAGCAACCTAACTTGTTTGTTTTGTACTGTATATTGTACGTTCTGTTTGTTTCTCATAATTGTGTGTTCTCTCTGTATGGTATTGTTTGTTTCTCTTCACTCAATGTTCTGTATGGTATTGTTTGTTTCTCTCCACTGTGTGTTCTGTATGGACTGACTCTTTGTGTGCTTCATTGTACTAGAAGTAATGAATAGCATTCTCCTAAACTATACCTATTATAGTTTACTAATGTTCTACTTGGACTGTTACTGAAAAGACTCGTTTATCTACTAAGTTATGTTTGTACTTTAAAAACGGAGTTTTGTATAACTATAAAGTAACATAACTTTAAAAGAGTTTTTGAAATGTTTTGACAACTTATAAATGACATAAGTAACATTTTGAAAGATGTTTATAACAAACATTTACACAATTATCATTGTGTTCAACTTGTATTCCCCCCTTAAACCATTTAAAACAGTTAAAAGATTCATTACGGGGTATGAACTCACCTGATGTGGGTGATTCAAACGGGTATGCGTGTAAGGATGAGAAGTTCCACGAATGAAGTCCCGAGACACAATAAGTCCTAAATGACATATAAGGACACATATTCACATGAATATAATGTTCATAAACAACTATATGAAAGGAAACACCTTCCGGGACTAGGAAACACTTTGACCAAGTGTTGGAATCACATGTGATTCAACAAAGGAAGGTAGAATGACCCTCACATGAGTTTACGGCCATGGGTTTACGGCCCAAGGGAGTTTACGACCATAAACTCATGGACACTCATGTATAAGTGTAAGTTTGAAGGCTTGGGATGCTTTAGGGACTTTAGCTCTACACTAGGATGAGGAAGACCACCTTCATTGAGGCTTTTGATGAGTTTACGGCCCAAAGGTGTTTACGACCGTAAACTCATGGTCATTGTGCACTTGAGAGTAGTTTAAGGTCCTAATCTCATCCATGAAGGGTCCTGGGTCACTAGCTTTGCATCTAGGAGGGTTTATGGCCTAAATGGAAACCTTAAAGGGGTTTACGGCCTTGGGAGATGGCTTGGCCGTAAACTCCTTTTGTCCTTGTGTTCTTGATGTTTTCAAGTCTCTAAGCATGGATACTAACTAGATAAGAAGTGTAGGGAAGAGTACTTACGATCTAGAAGCTTGAAATGGTTGGTTTTGGCCAAGAACACTAGTGTGTGTTCTTGGTGTTTCTTGAAGATCTAAGAAAACATGATTTCCATGGATGAATCATGAGGATGAATCTAGTTAAGAAGGATTATCAACAAACTAGAGAAAGAACACTTACATAAATGAAGATCTAGGAAGAAAGTTGGATGATACTTGAGAGGATTTGAAGAAAAATCGGCCAAGGAAGGAAAGAATGAGAAAAATGGCCAAGTATCCTCTATATACACTTGAGTTTACGGCCACATGAGTTTACGGCCGTAAACTCATGGTCTTGTGGCCGTGAACTCATTTAGATGAGGTTAAGGTTTGATTTGCTACACTATGGTTCTAGCACGTACTTTCTAACACTTATTCCTTAAGTGTATTAGGCTCAAAACTCCTTAGAATGACCTTTAACCGGGCTAGAACTCAGTACTACTGAGTTTGACACTCAGTTGAGTTGATTGACTGAGCTTTTTAAAGTAAAAATTTTTCGGGTTGTCACATCATCCCCCCGTTAGATGGAATTTCGTCCCGAAATTAGCTTTCTTAGCATTACTAATGGGGTTGCACTCCTCTGATTGGCAGAATACCTACTCGTAGACCTGGCAACCTTGCCCTGGTGTTCATGATAGGATTCGTATTTGGTCCATCTATCACTACCTCGTGTATACAAGTCGTATATAATTAGGGTTAGTAAGACGGTCAGATGTGCGACTCTGCCCCAGGTCCACAACCAAACAAGGAACAGGAGATAGGGCGGAAACACACATACTAAATCTGCGTAATCATAATCATATACCACCCTCGCGTATACAGTGAATAGTGATAGGTGGGCTGTATTCGTCCATAGCCTCTGTGCTCGAACTTGGTCAGCTGGACGAGTGGTATTTCGTGACGGTCTGCGGACATCTGACGATAAGGCTTCGGAGGACAAAGTACTCTTCGCACGAGTACTTCGGGGTTTAGAATAGGAAAGATAAAATTTAGGTTTAGGTCGGACTTTCGATACGAATGACGAAAGTTTCGAGAACTTACCGATCGAGGCGATAGAAACATATGAACTCAGTATGGTGAGGACCACGCCAACTCATGACGAATGAAAGTAACAGACTCTTTACTGAACAAAGAATTGGTCAAATGAAAGAAACGTCTGATATACGATGATGTATCCCTTGTATGATCGATACTGTACTTCTAGTATGTTCGACAATGTACTCTTTGTAACTGTTCCCGTGTTTCCTGTTTTCTCTTGAAGTTAACACTCCTACGTATCGTATCGCTATGTGCGCATACATACAAACGAAAGTGCTCTAATAACTGGTGGCGATACTTTATATCATGATCCTCCTTGGTACCACTACGATCGCCTGCCATATACAAGTTATGAATATTTAAGATGAACCAGGCAGTCGACTGAGTAACTCTGCCTCAAATCCTCAAAAAATTAAGGAATGGGGACCTAAGCGGAGTCACTCACTCTAAGTCTGCAACATCTTAGTTGTGCATAATCCTGATGTATATGGTAAGCCATGATAGCTTCCCTAAACGGATCTTTTAGTTCTCTTGAATATTGTGACCTATTTCAATATGTGAGTCATTATAATTACTTTTAGGTGTTATCCCCAAATCTTAATCTTATACCAATATAAATTATTTTTTTAAAAGTAATTACTATTTAGAAAACATACCGCTACTCGTCGACGACTCCGGGGTAGATTCTCCTGCGGTGATCATCAGAATGCGTCCATCCGCGCCTGAGTTCCTTATTATTGGGCAGTCCCTCTGATAGTGTCCAATCTCACCACAGCCATAGCAGGCTTGGTTTTCTTCAGCTCCGAGGACTTGGGAGATCGGTTGAGCCGGTGCCCTGCAGAAACGGATTGTGTGTCCCTTTCTGTGGCAATTCAGACACTGAATTTCCTGGCATACTCTGGTGTGGTGAAAGTTGCACTTTCCACACTTCGGGAGGTTTCCAGCATATCGACTGGAAGGTGCTGGAACAGTAGGCGTTGTAGCGGCGTACATAGTACTCGCTCGTTGCCCTTGCGGGGTGTCCTGTGTTGTTCGCTTCTTCTTCCTCTTGTTCCCCGACTTCTGATTATAGTCCTCTTCCCTCGGTGGCTCGGGAATAGGGACTTTTACACCATGGCGGACTCCATGGTCGATGAGTCGCTAAGCCAGGCGTTTGGCACTATTGAACGTGGCTAGGTTAGAAGACAACACATTTCCTTGGGTCGGAGCAGTCAGAGCCCAAATGTATCTTTCTATCTTCTTGCTCTCCGGGGTAACCATCCCGGGGCATAGAGCTGCTAGCTCGCTGAACCGGTCCATGTAGGTCACTATGTCTGAGCCGACCATAGTGAGATCCCACAGCTCTTGTTCCAGTTTTTGAATTTTGCCTATCGGGCAGTATTCCTCCCGCATTAAATCTTTTAGGTTTTCCCAACCTAATGAGTTAGCCACTGATAGAGTCAGTGACTTAACATGGCTGTTCCACCATGTTAGGGCCTTGCCAGAGAAGGTGCAGGCAGCAAACTTCACTTTGCTTCCTTCTGGCCTGATGTGTGTAAAACCAACTAGTTTTAATCCTACTAACTTAAACACAAAGACAAACACACGAAAGGCAGTGTACCTATCGATTAGCAGTTTAGTTCAGGTAAGTAGGGTATCGAACACAGGGAACGGTAAACAATTAAAATAAATGCTAATATTATCTAAATAAAACAAGTAATAGAAAGGGGGTTTTCTCTAGTTTTGCAAGACTAGAAACTTAAACAATTAACTAAAACTTAAACTAAGAAACTAAGAGCTAAGCAAATAAAAATCAACTAAATTCAATAATTAAGGAGACTTCTGTTTAGGTTCGAATCATTTATTCCTATGGTTGATTTTATGACAAGTGCAATGGATTAATTGGCTTTGGCTACCGATAAGTGTGATTAGGTTCACGTTCGCTATTACTAATCCTTAGAAAACAAATTAATTCAAGCAGTGATCAGTTGATTAAACCAATGAGTTTCCTAGTTTATTGATTTGGGTTAAGTAAGACTTGTAATTAGCTAATCAAATTGGTGATTCAATTGACCTCTTGTTGATGGTGTATCACACAAGCTCACACATTAATTTACCTATCTTCTAGTTAATTCTAGTTTCACATTCGTTATTCCTAGACATATAACTATGTGGTCACATAAATCATATGAGATTAGCAATTAAGAGATGTTCATACAACTTAATTACTAATTTATTAACAGAAAATAGTTATTGTTAACATATAAGGTTCTTTAACAAGCTTAACAAAACAATATTACCAAATAAAATTAATCCTAACCATAAAATCATACCATAATCATAAAGTCATCTATCCTAAACAGAAGATAATAGTTTTAGCTCATGATTACAGTAAAACTAAGATCAAAAACGAAATCAAACAACTCAAACATAGTTCAACTTAAAGAATAAGTAAGAATGGACTTGAATTTGCCTCGATTCTTCTCAAAATTGGATCTAGGGTTGATTCTCTGGCTTCCAGCACCTTAGCAGGTCTTCTAATCGCAGCTTTACCCCCAAGGGTTTCTCTCCATGCCAGGGTATCGATCTGAAAGTCCCTTTATATAGATTTTCACAAAACAGAGGTGACTCGTCGAGTCCAGTGACCGACTCGGCGAGTCCGTCACTTAAAACCCGTACACGGCAAGTCAGCGCGTCCAGAATCGCGAAAGTTCGACGTGACTCGTCGAGTTGATGGCCTACTCGTCGAGTCCGTTTGGAATCAGCATTTTCTCGAAACACGAAAGTCGTCCTAAATTGTGTGTAGTTTTTAGAACGTTTTGAATCTCGTCAATCGGAGTTACAGTTCATGAGATATGGCCAAAACACTAACGAGGGGTCAAGCTGTCCAACAACATCCTTCTTTCTTCAAAATCCAAGATCCAAGCTTCCAATCGCTAGTTCCGCTTCCTTTTCCACCCGAGCATGTCATTGTTGCTGAAAAATGAAATTCTAAACTAATTAAGCACCTTTTGTTCATTAAATGAGACAAAAACAACATAAAGTATTAAGATAATGCATGAATTTTATAACTAAATATGCCCATATCAAAATACCCCACACTTGACTTTTGCTTGCCCCCAAGCAAAACTGAATTTTAACATACTAGCATTGCTTAAAATAATTCCAATCAAACCCAACCATTATGCCAAGACCGCAACGCATGCATTTGTGTCTAAAATTTTTCCTAAGGACCCCCCTAATTCTAAATACTCACAATCCTCATAAACACTCGCCCACTTCTTTTGAACAACGCTCATTTTATGCATCCCTCCGAATCCATCCGCAGAAAACTTCTTAACCTCAAAGTATTTTTGGTCAAGCAACCCAAGCATACATAATCTAGAAAATTACAATTTTTCGATACCACTATGGAGCTCTTTGGAATTCTTCACTTCTTTGATAATTCGACTTTTGATTTCTTTGAATTCACCACCTTGATGTTTGATTTTTGGTATTTTCAACTTTTTGAATTTCTTCAGAACTTTGATCTTTTAATCTTCACTTTAGCTGCTCTAAAATTCTTACAACTTTTCTTGTAATTCTCTCTTTTTTTACATGTATCTCACTTTTTTTTCCACTCAAAACCTATATGCTTAAGCAAGGGCACTCAACTTCAATCTTTATTGATTAAAGATAAAAATTTTCCTAGATACATTTCTGGTACACGATGCTAAACATATTGTATCCCTCAAACTAAGCGAGGTTGTGTTTTTGTCCCATGATTTCACTAGAATAAAGGAGGCCACAAATGCATTATAACGTGTATAGGCTCAACTAAACATTTGGGTCTTCAAAGAATCATCAAACACAATACTAGCATGATTCCTAATTGCTTTTTACCAAAGTTTCCTAATTTATCCCTAGCAATTTTTACGAATTTTTTTTTTAAATTATACCTAAAATAGGATTCTAATTCAACTAATATGACCAACCCCTAGGATTCTAATTCAACTAATATGACCAACCCCCTACCCCACACTTAATTCATGCAATGTCCCCATTGCATGCTATGCATGATAAAGAAAAATACTAAAGTAAAGAGGGAATTGGAACAAACTCCCCTGGGATAGCAGTGGCGAGGCTGATCATCTTCAATTTAGCTCCATCTTCAATTAACTTTAGACATGGGAACAGCTCATCCATGCCTTGGGTGTCAAGTATCGTGTGGTATAGCTCCAAATGTAGACGGAAAAAACTCTCGGAGACGCTCGAAAAATGTTCTTAAAAATGTAGCCAATTGTCGTATCAAATATTATCAAATCATCAGCTTGAGAGACAAAATAAGGATCAACTCGTTGAGTTTGTAGTGTGGCTTGCCGAGTTGTAGCGTAATACAGGCAGAAGTCGAGTTTTTATACTGGGACTCGTCGAGTAGGTAAGTGCACTCGCCGAGTCCATCGCTGTATGGAAAAAAAATGTTTCTGCTCCAGGTCCGATTCTGATGTGTGTGGGGAATATTAAATTGATACTTTCCCCATTTTTTCTTTAGTAAATGAGCTCTTAATAACCTCTTTCATCACCGGACTCGTAACTAGACTCAAAACTTTGTTTTCTCTCTCGCCTAGACTCGATTCTTTCCCTAGGTTATCCTTGACTCTAGACTCTCGCATGTATCCTTACACTCAAACTGAAAAGATCAAAAACAAATACCAAGTAATAAAAAAAAACATCAAAATAAAAATCCTAAATTATCCGTAAATACTAAAAGTTTAGAATGAAAAGGAAAAGCAAACTCTAATGACGGGTTGCCTCCCGCAAGCGCTTCTTTTTGTGCGAGTCTTTAGCTGGACTCTCAACTTAATAAACTTCCAATAAAATCAATGCCAATCCATCCGTTGCATTGAATATTTTCTTTGGTGAACCAATTTGTGAAATATTGTGCTTTGCTTCTAAAATTGGCCAGACGAACTTTAATTTATAAAACCCGAGAATCTTGACAAGGGTTGGAACCGGTCGGGTACTAATCAGAAATGGATCGCGCTTTAGAACTTTCTCCAAAGTTGGAATCGTCACCCCATTCTTCGAAACACAAACTGGAAATACTTGGGGCCATGTCGTGGTAATGGTCAATCCACGACTTGGTTCCTGCAATTCAGCTTGTTCTTATTCTTCGTCTGACCTCTCTGCTAGCAACCTTTCCAGCTCCTCCAAATCTCTTTCTGGATTAAATTCTTCATCTTGTAACTTTAGCTCTTGTGACTCAAACTGTTCTTGATCGTTAGACAAGATGTTATCTAACCATCTATCAAATTTCTTCAAATCTTCATCCGATCCACACTCCTCATCTTCTTGCTCAATTTCCTGTACTACTTCCTCAAGAAAAGCATCAACAGCATCGAGATTTGGAAAATACATAATAAATAAAAATGAAACTATATAAAAAAAATAAAAATATATGACAACAATTAGCAAATAAAATTAACTATTTAGAACCGTTCCCCGGCAACGGCGCCAAAAACTTGATGTGTGTAAAACCAACTAGTTTTAATCCTACTAACTTAAACACAAAGACAAACACACGAAAAGCAGTGTACCTATCGATTAGCAGTTTAGTTCAGGTAAGTAGGGTATCGAACACAGGGAACGGTAAACAATTAAAATAAATGCTAATATTATCTAAATAAAACAAGTAATAGAAAGGGGGTTTTCTCTAGTTTTGCAAGACTAGAAACTTAAACAATTAACTAAAACTTAAACTAAGAAACTAAGAGCTAAGCAAATAAAAATCAACTAAATTCAATAATTAAGGAGACTTCTGTTTAGGTTCGAATCATTTATTCCTATGGTTGATTTTATGACAAGTGCAATGGCTTAATTGGCATTGGCTACCGATAAGTGTGATTAGGTTCATATTCGCTATTACTAATCCTTAGAAAACAAATTAATTCAAGCAGTGATCAGTTGATTAATCCAATGAGTTTCCTAGTTTATTGATTCGGGTTAAGTAAGACTTGTAATTAGCTAATCAAATTGGTGATTCAATTAACCTCTTGTTTTTGGTGTATCACACAAGCTCACACATTAATTTACCTATCTTCTAGTTAATTCTAGTTTCACATTCGTTATTCCTAGACATATAACTATGTGGTCACATAAATCATATGAGATTAGCAATTAAGAGATGTTCATACAACTTAATTACTAATTTATTAACAGAAAATAGTTATTGTTAACATATAAGGTTCTTTAACAAGCTTAACAAAACAATATTACCAAATAAAATTAATCCTAACCATAAAATCATACCATAATCATAAAGTCATCTATCCTAAACAGAAGATAATAGTTTTAGCTCATGATTACAGTAAAACTAAGATCAAAAATGAAATCAAACAACTCAAACATAGTTCAACTTAAAGAATAAGTAAGAATGGACTTGAATTTGCCTCGATTCTTCTCAAAATTGGATCTAGGGTTGATTCTCTGGCTTCCAGCACCTTAGCAGGTCTTCTAATCGCAGCTTTACCCCCAAGGGTTTCTCTCCATGCCAGGGTATCGATCTGAAAGTCCCTTTATATAGATTTTCACAAAACAGAGGTGACTCGTCGAGTCCAGTGACCGACTCGGCGAGTCCGTCACTTAAAACCCGTGCACGGCAAGTCAGCGCGTCCAGAATCGCGAAAGTTCGACGTGACTCGTCGAGTTGATGGCCTACTCGTCGAGTCCGTTTGGAATCAGCATTTTCTCGAAACACGAAAGTCGTCCGAAATTGTGTGTAGTTTTTAGAACGTTTTGTATCTCGTCAATCGGAGTTACGGTTCATGAGATATGGCCAAAACACTGACGAGGGGTCAAGCTGTCCAGCAACATCCTTCTTTCTTCAAAATCCAAGATCCAAGCTTCCAATCGCTAGTTCCGCTTCCTTTTCCACCCGAGCATGTCATTGTTGCTGAAAAATGAAATTCTAAACTAATTAAGCACCTTTTGTTCATTAAATGAGACAAAAACAACATAAAGTATTAAGATAATGCATGAATTTTATAACTAAATATGCCCATATCAAAATACCCCACACTTGACTTTTGCTTGCCCCCAAGCAAAACTGAATTTTAACATACTAGCATTGCTTAAAATAATTCCAATCAAACCCAACCATTATGCCAAGACCGCAACGCATGCATTTGTGTCTAAATTTTTTCCTAAGGACCCCCCTAATTCTAAATACTCACAATCCTCATAAACACTCGCCCACTTCTTTTGAACAACGCTCATTTTATGCATCCCTCCGAATCCATCCGCAGAAAACTTCTTAACCTCAAAGTATTTTTGGTCAAGCAACCCAAGCATACATAATCTAGAAAATTACAATTTTTCGATACCACTATGGAGCTCTTTGGAATTCTTCACTTCTTTGATAATTCGACTTTTGATTTCTTTGAATTCACCACCTTGATGTTTGATTTTTGGTATTTTCAACTTTTTGAATTTCTTCAGAACTTTGATCTTTTAATCTTCACTTTAGCTGCTCTAAAATTCTTACAACTTTTCTTGTAATTCTCTCTTTTTTTACATGTATCTCACTTTTTTTTTCCACTCAAAACCTACATGCTTAAGCAAGGGCACTCAACTTCAATCTTTATTGATTAAAGATAAAAATTTTCCTGGATACATTTCTGGTACACGATGCTAAACATATTGCATCCCTCAAACTAAGCGAGGTTGTGTTTTTGTCCCATGATTTCACTAGAATAAAGGAGGCCACAAATGCATTATAACGTGTATAGGCTCAACTAAACATTTGGGTCTTCAAAGAATCATCAAACACAATACTAGCATGATTCCTAATTGCTTTTTACCAAAGTTTCCTAATTTATCCCTAGCAATTTTTACGAATTTTTTTTTAAATTATACCTAAAATAGGATTCTAATTCAACTAATATGACCAACCCCTAGGATTCTAATTCAACTAATATGACCAACCCCCTACCCCACACTTAATTCATGCAATGTCCCCATTGCATGCTATGCATGATAAAGAAAAATACTAAAGTAAAGAGGGAATTGGAACAAACTCCCCTGGGATAGCAGTGGCGAGGCTGATCATCTTCAATTTAGCTCCATCTTCAATTAACTTTAGACATGAGAACAGCTCATCCATGCCTTGGGTGTCAAGTATCATGTGGTATAGCTCCAAATGTAGACGAAAAAAACTCTCGGAGACGCTCGAAAAATGTTCTTAAAAAATGTAGCCAATTGTCGTATCAAATATTATCAAATCATCAGCTTGAGAGACAAAATAAGGATCAACTCGTTGAGTTTGTAGTGTGGCTCGCCGAGTTGTAGCGTAATACAGGCAGAAGTCGAGTTTTTATACTGGGACTCGTCGAGTAGGTAAGTGCACTCGTCGAGTCCATCGCTGTATGGAAAAAAAATGTTTCTGCTCCAGGTCCGATTCTGATGTGTGTGGGGAATATTAAATTGATACTTTCCCCATTTTTTCTTTAGTAAATGAGCTCTTAATAACCTCTTTCATCACCGGACTCGTAACTAGACTCAAAACTTCGTTTTCTCTCTCGCCTAGACTCGATTCTTTCCCTAGGTTATCCTTGACTCTAGACTCTCGCATGTATCCTTACACTCAAACTGAAAAGATCAAAAACAAATACCAAGTAATAAAAAAAACATCAAAATAAAAATCCTAAATTATCCGTAAATACTAGAAGTTTAGAATGAAAAAGAAAAGCAAACTCTAATGACGGGTTGCTTCCCGCAAGCGCTTCTTTTTGTGCGAGTCTTTAGCTGGACTCTCAACTTAATAAACTTCCAATAAAATCAATGCCAATCCATCCGTTGCATTGAATATTTTCTTTGGTGAACCAATTTGTGAAATATTGTGCTTTGCTTCTAAAATTGGCCAGACGAACTTTAATTTATAAAACCCAAGAATCTTGACAAGGGTTGGAACCGGTCGGGTACGAATCAGAAATGGATCGCGCTTTAGAACTTTCTCCAAAGTTGGAATCGTCACCCCATTCTTCGAAACACAAACTGGAAATACTTGGGGCCATGTCGTGGTAATGGTCAATCCACGACTTGGTTCCTGCAATTCAGCTTGTTCTTGTTCTTCGTCTGACCTCTCTGCTAGCAACCTTTCCAGCTCCTCCAAATCTCTTTCTGGATTAAATTCTTCATCTTGTAACTTTAGCTCTTGTGACTCAAACTGTTCTTGATCGTTAGACAAGATGTTATCTAACCATCTATCAAATTTCTTCAAATCTTCATCCGATCCACACTCCTCATCTTCTTGCTCAATTTCCTGTACTACTTCCTCAAGAAAAGCATCAACAGCATCGAGATTTGGAAAATACATAATAAATAAAAATGAAACTATATAAAAAAAATAAAAATATATGACAACAATTAGCAAATAAAATTAACTATTTAGAACCGTTCCCCGGCAACGGCGCCAAAAACTTGATGTGTGTAAAACCAACTAGTTTTAATCCTACTAACTTAAACACAAAGACAAACATACGAAAAACAGTGTACCTATCGATTAGCAGTTTAGTTCAGGTAAGTAGGGTATCGAACACAGGGAACGGTAAACAATTAAAATAAATGCTAATATTATCTAAATAAAACAAGTAATAGAAAGGGGGTTTTCTCTAGTTTTGCAAGACTAGAAACTTAAACAATTAACTAAAACTTAAACTAAGAAACTAAGAGCTAAGCAAATAAAAATCAACTAAATTCAATAATTAAGGAGACTTCTGTTTAGGTTCGAATCATTTATTCCTATGGTTGATTTTATGACAAGTGCAATGGATTAATTGGCTTTGGCTACCGATAAGTGTGATTAGGTTCACGTTCGCTATTACTAATCCTTAGAAAACAAATTAATTCAAGCAGTGATCAGTTGATTAAACCAATGAGTTTCCTAGTTTATTGATTTGGGTTAAGTAAGACTTGTAATTAGCTAATCAAATTGGTGATTCAATTAACCTCTTGTTGATGGTGTATCACACAAGCTCACACATTAATTTACCTATCTTCTAGTTAATTCTAGTTTCACATTCGTTATTCCTAGACATATAACTATGTGGTCACATAAATCATATGAGATTAGCAATTAAGAGATGTTCATACAACTTAATTACTAATTTATTAACAGAAAATAGTTATTGTTAACATATAAGGTTCTTTAACAAGCTTAACAAAACAATATTACCAAATAAAATTAATCCTAACCATAAAATCATACCATAATCATAAAGTCATCTATCCTAAACAGAAGATAATAGTTTTAGCTCATGATTACAGTAAAACTAAGATCAAAAACGAAATCAAACAACTCAAACATAGTTCAACTTAAAGAATAAGTAAGAATGGACTTGAATTTGCCTCGATTCTTCTCAAAATTGGATCTAGGGTTGATTCTCTGGCTTCCAGCACCTTAGCAGGTCTTCTAATCGCAGCTTTACCCCCAAGGGTTTCTCTCCATGCCAGGGTATCGATCTGAAAGTCCCTTTATATAGATTTTCACAAAACAGAGGTGACTCGTCGAGTCCAGTGACCGACTCGGCGAGTCCGTCACTTAAAACCCGTGCACGGCAAGTCAGCGCGTCCAGAATCGCGAAAGTTCGACGTGACTCGTCAAGTTGATGGCCTACTCGTCGAGTCCGTTTGGAATCAGCATTTTCTCGAAACACGAAAGTCGTCCGAAATTGTGTGTAGTTTTCAGAACATTTTGAATCTCATCAATCGGAGTTACGGTTCATGAGATATGGCCAACATACTGAAGAGGGGTCAAGCTGTCCAGCAACATCCTTCTTTCTTCAAAATCCAAGATCCAAGCTTCCAATCGCTAGTTCCACTTCCTTTTCCACCCGAGCATGTCATTGTTGCTGAAAAATGAAATTCTAAACTAATTAAGCACCTTTTGTTCATTAAATGAGACAAAAACAACATAAAGTATTAAGATAATGCATGAATTTTCTAACTAAATATGCCCATATAATGGGCACAAACAGATTTCGAAGATCGACTCTGTTTTCTCTAACCATCGCATCAGAGCGATGACTCCGCCAGTCCTATTAAAGGATAATGGCTGGCATTTGGTGAAGTCCTTGTAGGAGAACTCTCTCGAGCGCACGAGGACCTCACCTTGAGTAGAATCAGTAGGCGTTTCACCTCCGCTGGTACTGATGGAGTGATATTGAGCCATGGCTGTTGCCACAGCCGCAGTCACTGCAGCGTTTATAGCTGCCATATCGATTTGTGAAGGAGGTGGTATTGGAGTTATCAGAGTAGTGCGTCTGTTAGATCTGCGAGGAGGCATCTTTGCTAAAAGAATACAAAGATGAGATGGAATAAGTCTAAAGCAATGGACACAAGCCGAAAGCTGAAAAGACAAGGTTATCCTAGTTCTGGATGTATCGGGTCCTGACTTCCACAGGGTTCTAGAAACAATTCATAAAAGAGTCTATACCTAATAAACTCTATGAATTTGAAATAACTATCCTCGAATGAACATCTGTTTACTGAATAACTGTTACCAGCTGCATGTAAGAAAGTAATCTTAACATATAATGTGAGCAGTGTTTCCACTCGCTCATTAGACAAGATTATTTATTTAATAGTGTGACGTGTAAGACGTTTTGGTTACTTCGGTGGATCCCTCTTTGAAAACTTCTCATGGACTTGTTCTTGTTCCTCCTGGACTCTTCTGTTGTCTACTATGAGGAAGTGGTTACATCTATCTGGGCTTGTCGTGCGAGAATGAAAGTGACTAAAGAATCTATGAGCTTTAAAATAACTTTATGGGGTGATCCTTACGGAGTCCTCCTATAATTGTACAATGTATACAAGTTTGTATATAGTTGAAGATTAAATAGACCTTCGAATAAGTGTTCCTACTCCAAACTACACCCTTAAGAGGAATGGATAGCGAAGCGTAGACCACAGATTCTAAGTCTATAAGATCTTAATTATACATAAAACTTTAGGAATATACATTGCAAGATTATAGACCTATCCATAAGGGTCTTTTAAGTTATAACATAAGTTATTTATATGGACTAAAATACTCCTATAGTATTTCAACATAATGTACTTGGTATGTTCTAAACTCGTTATCGCGCTATCGTATCATAGAATACTCCTATAGTATTCTAACTCTAAATGTACTTGTTCTGGCGTTGTCTTGACTGGTGTTCAGGTAAGTTTTAACACTGTTGCAACACCACATCATTCCCAAACACATGTCGGTCACATCTCGAATGAATATAGTTGATCAGGCAATATTGATCCTAGCTATGATTACATAACTGTTCGGGTTGACGACAGTGCCCAACCTTTAAATACTTTAGTTCTATTCTCCTCGTGACACTAGTTCTATTATGAACATGTATAAGCAAGTAGGTATATTTTTTTATAACTTGTAGTTATACTCTAAAAATATATCATTATCCAGAGCACTTAAGCCCCATTGTATTTATAGTTGTATATCTTTTATCGGTTGATATACTTAGTTCACTATAAACAATGCTCTGATACCAATCTGTCACACCCCAAAACCGGAACGGCGGAATCGTTCAGGGGTGGAGGACGTCATGTTTAGTATCACGAGATATGTATATGGTAAGCAAGTAATGAACAACCATTTCATTTCAAAAGGAAGTGTTTACAATGTGTGTGTTCACAAAACATAGAATTCATAAACAAATAACAAAACAAGACTTGAAGCTATAATGCTCCATCTTCTGAATTCCCAGTGCGAGCACCTGTCTAATAGTCTCCTGAGAATACAAGTTATTTGAAAGAGTTGATCAGCAATTAAGCTGGTGAGTTCATAAGATTTTAGTGATGTGAGTAAGTTGTAAAGTGTTGTTGAAAATATAGATGTAAAATGGTGTAAGTTGTAAGTTCTGTTTTGAAAAGTTCGCTTGTTCCTCTAGAAAATCCTATATTTCCTACTTTGATGGAAGTTTAAGTAAAATGACACTACAACCCTTTCTATGGGTACTAAGCGGATACGAGTTATATAAGACTCAGAGTAAACAAACAATCGATTGTGCGCATCTGCCCTAAGCTCACAACCAAACGAGGAACATAAATTAAGGCGGATAGCACACATCCCATTGGTTGTTAGATCAACGTCGTATATAACCCTAGTGTAAACACTTGTTACTCATGGAGTTAATTGTAATGGTTCCTTTATATCTAATGAAAAGTTCTTTAAGAAAACCTATATTTCTTATAATAAAATGGTGACCACAGTGACTACTTTTATAATAGCTTAGTTTATACTGATATATATAATCTAATATCGGATAGAAAGTTAATTGAGTGAATCTGCCCTAAGCCCACAACCAAACAAGGAACAGGAAGTAAGGCGGAAAGCACACATCCAACTACCTATTGGGTATTAGTTTTATATATAAACATGGTGTATAAACTAAGGTATTATAGAGTTACTCACCTAAGGTCCTTTAAATTGCACTGGTTTAATAAAATGGATTAAACCCTTTACTGGGAAGTTTCTAGTTTTGTATACCAAAAGTACTGATCTTGGAAAGTATGTTTTGTACTAGAAAAACTGTGCTTTGACTCTGTATCCTATAACCTGACCCATACCTGGTACCCTTATGATGACTTAATGTATACTTAGCATACATATATATAGAATCGGATAGAAAATAGATTGGGTGAATTCGTTCCAAGCCCACAACCAAACAAGGAACAGGAAATGAAGCGGAGAGCACACATCCTATTACCTGTCGGACCCTATTGGTATATATATATCCTGTGATGTATACATTAAGGAATCATAAGACTAGCATTATGGTCCCTTTCTTTTAAACGTAGCCTTCTACCAAGGCATCTTCTGTTAAATGTAGTCTTCTACCAAGGCATCTACCGATATGTGCTAGACTCGACTGTTCCGTTTGTCGTTTGTAAAAATGTATGTTTTCCCTAGTTTATAACTATCTTAACTCGAAAATAGTTTGAGTTTGACTTTCAAGTGGTACTGTCACTTTATGAAAGTAATGGGAAATGTAAGTACATAGTTGTCGTTTATAATGACATGCGGATGTACTAATGACCTAAAAACATGTTTGTTTTAATACGATCATAATGTGAAGGCTAGAACCCCTACTAAATGTTCTCCTTGTCAAGAGATTAAGGGAACCAAACGCGACCTCTGCAAATTCTTGCTAGCCGTGTAATTCACATTTGTTATATGATCATGTATACCCAATATAACTATCACCTTTTGTTTAGAACAATGAGTTAGTGATTCATTGGTATAATTAGATCCTGTAGTGTGTGTTCTCATGCTATAGCAACCTAACTTGTTTTTTTTGTACTGTATATTGTACGTTCTGTTTGTTTCTCATAATTGTGTGTTCTCTCTGTATGGTATTGTTTGTTTCTCTTCACTGAATGTTCTGTATGGTATTGTTTGTTTCTCTTCACTGTGTGTTCTGTATGGACTGACTCTTTGTGTGCTTCATTGTACTAGAAGTAATGAATAGCATTCTCCTAAACTATACCTATTATAGTTTACTAATGTTCTACTTGGACTGTTACTGAAAAGACTCGTTTATCTACTAAGTTATGTTTGTACTTTGAAAACGGAGTTTTGTATAACTATAAAGTAACATAACTTTAAAAGAGTTTTTGAAATGTTTTGACAACTTATAAATGACATAAGTAACATTTTGAAAGATGTTTATAACAAACATTTACACAATTATCATTGTGTTAAACTTGTATTCCCCCCTTAAAACATTTAAAACATTTAAAAGATTCATTACGGGGTATGAACTCACCTGATGTGGGTGATTCAAACGGGTATGTGTGTAAGGATGAGAAGTTCCACGAATGAAGTCCCGAGACACAATAAGTCCTAAATGACATATAAGGACACATATTGACATGAATATAGTGTTCATAAACAACTATATGAAAGGAAACACCTTCCGGGACTAGGAAACACTTTGACCAAGTGTTGGAATCACATGTGATTCAACAAAGGAAGGTAGAATGACCCTCACATGAGTTTACGGCCATGGTTTTACGGCCCAAGGGAGTTTACGGCCGTAAACTCATGGTCACTCATGTATAAGTGTAAGTTTGAAGGCTTGGGATGCTTTAGGGACTTTAGCTCTACACTAGGATGAGGAAGACCACCTTCATTGAGGCTTTTGATGAGTTTACGGCCCAAAGGTGTTTACGGCCGTAAACTCATGGTCATTGTGCACTTGAGAGTAGTTTAAGGTCCTAATCTCATCCATGAAGGGTCCTGGGTCACTAGCTTTGCATCTAGGAGGGTTTATGGCCTAAATGGAAACCTTAAAGGGGTTTACGGCCTTGGGAGATGGCTTGGCCGTAAACTCCTTTTGTCCTTGTGTTCTTGATGTTTTCAAGTCTCTAAGCATGGATACTAACTAGATAAGAAGTGTAGGGAAGAGTACTTACGATCTAGAAGCTTGAAATGGTTGGTTTTGGCCAAGAACACTAGTGTGTGTTCTTGGTGTTTTTTGAAGATCTAAGAAAACATGATTTCCATGGATGAATCATGAGGATGAAGCTAGTTAAGAAGGATTATCAACAAACTAGAGAAAGAACACTTACATAAATGAAGATCTAGGAAGAAAGTTGGATGATACTTGAGAGGATTTGAAGAAAAATCGGCCAAGGAAGGAAAGAATGAGAAAAATGGCCAAGTATCATCTATATACACTTGAGTTTACGACCACATGAGTTTACGGCCGTAAACTCATGGTCTTGTGGCCGTGAACTCATTTAGATGAGGTTAAGGTTTGATTTGCTACACTGTGGTTCTAGCAGGTACTTTCTAACACTTATTCCTTAAGTGTATTAGGCTCAAAACTCCTTAGAATGACCTTTAACCGGGCTAGAACTCAGTACTACTGAGTTTGACACTCAGTTGAGTTGATTGACTGAGCTTTTAAAAGTAAAAATTTTTCGGGTTGTCACAGGAATCGGTACCAAATCAATAGGAAACCTTCACTGAACATGTTCAGAACACATCCTCGGAATACCCTCGCAACACTCACAGTACGATCATCCGAGATCTCCACCTCCAGAGGGTAGTCCAAAGTCCCCGGTGCGTCTCGAAACTTCTTGCTGAGTGCAAGAGATATAAAGGATAGGGTAGCCCTCGAATCAAACAAGACATGAGCAGACAACCTATTGACCAAAAAGGTCCCTATACAAAATCATAATAAACATGAGCATAATAATAAAGCAATAAAGGATAGAGTTAAGTCATATACCAGTAAGTACATCCGACGCTGCACGGGCCTCATCGGTGGTCAACTGAAATGTCTTGCTCTTCACCGCAGGAGTCTCCGCCTTGCCCTGACGACCATTGGTAATCCTCAAGGTGGCTGGTGCATGCGTTACCACTGCTCCCCCAGAAAATCTTGGACAATCGGCCTTTTTATGGCTGGTCTGGTTGTAGTGAAAACAAATCAGATCCCTCTTGTGGAAGTCCTTGCTAATGTGACTTGCCTGACCACAACCGAAACATCCGGAGCCCACAGATCAACATGCTCCACTATGCGACTTGCCGTACTTGGCACATCGGCCCCGGCCCGGCTGGCCTCTGGTGTGAACATCGGAGGTCTTGAGCTTCTTGGCCTGACCCACTACTGTCTGAACCTGCTCCGGATTCCGCTTCATCACGAGTTCCAACTCAATCTCCTGCTCACGACCCTTCTCAATCATATCATTCAGGGTCTTGCACCTTGAAAAGCTCACGAACTCCCTGATATCATCCCTCAACATAACATGATATCTCGTCTTCCTCATCTCCTCATCCACAACATACTGTGGAACTAGAAATGACCTCTCCCTAAACTTGGTGGTGATCTCCGCCACAGTCTCTATAGTCTGGTGAAGGTCCTGGAATTCCCTCACCAGCTGCTGCACCTCAATGGCCGGTGAAAACTCTCGATCAAACCTCTACACAAACTCCTCTCAAGTCATCACTGTAACAGCCTCCGTACCAACCGGTCGGGTAACCTCCTCCCACCAGTCCCGCGCTCGGTCGCTTAGCAATCAGGTCGCGAATACCACCTTTGCCGCCTTGGGGAAAAAGCCCGTGTGTTGAGCATTCTCCATGTCAACGATCCAGCGGCGACTAGCGATGGGGTCCTTATCCCCAAAGAACTCTGGTGCTCCGCTCACCTTGAACTCCCGGAACGAGGGAAATCGAGCCCTAATCTGTCATGCGACAATTTGGGCCTAAAATGACCTGAGCCGATCGTTCATGATCTCCATAATCCCCTCCTTTACGGTACTGAAAATCATCGGGTAACATCAAGGATGCCGCGAGTAACCTCGACTGCGATAAGCTCACACAGCCTCTCATCAATCAGCTCAACACCTAAACCTGAACCCAAACTATAGCCCGATCCTAAACCTGAACCTCCTCGCATATCCATCACCATCCTCAACTGAAAATACAACATAGAAAACAATCGATAAAGAGGTTCGAGGTGTTGGAAATATTTTTATGTGATTTTCACTTGAAATAAGTTGAGTATTGATTTACATTTTTCTAACAAACATCATCAGAATGTCTCAGGTTGGAAAGATTCTGAAGATTCAACAAGTGTTTGAAGAATCAGATGTTGGAGCAATTGGAGTTGACATGGAGCACTTGTTGACATGGAGCACTTGAAGCTTACATGGAGCACTTGCTGAAAGGATGGAGCACTTGCAGTTTACATGGAGCACTGCTGAATGCAAGTTGGATCATCATGATCTCAGATGGCACATCTATATCATATGTGGAGCATCAAGATATTAGTGGATCATCTAGAATATTGATGACTCATTAGAAACATTGTTGGCTTATCCACAACTCTATGGGTCAACAAGAGGTTGATGGATTAACATGAATATTTGGTGGCTCAACTCAAGTCAATGGATCAACATGATTACATTGATGGCTCAACAAGATTGTACTTGGAACATCATGCACATCATGGCATGTCCAAGTTCTCAAAGATACATACAATTCGTTCATGGTCCATCATGAACACGTAGTTGTACATCTTCAAGTTCAAGACACATTTCAATATTCAAGAAACAACTTAACTTGATCAAAGATACTTCTGGAAGTTGATGACATCTTAGAAGACAATTGAGCAACATGATGCTCATGTTGCTCATCACATTTTCAATGTTGATCAAGAAGGCTCAAGAAATAAAAAGACTCATAACTTGGATGGAACCCTAACGGAATACTAACAGAATTGGAATATTCCATCCATTCTCTGTTAAGTAGGGCAAAGGTGTCAACTGATGATTAAGTCTTGATGACGTGTCAACACCTGATTGGTCAAGCCATGTCATGGGCTTTTTCAAAGCCTATAAATAGGCCCCTTGGGATCCATTATAAATTTGCTCTTCCTTGCTCATTCTGCTTCATTTTCTGCTCATTCTGCACAATTACTGTTTAGACTAGTTTTCAAAGAGACATTTGATATTTTAGTGTGTTTATTATTCAAACACTTGTAACTGAATCTTTATGAATATGAGACACTTTTGAATAATTGATATTGAAAATACAAAAACGTTTTTATCATTAAATTGGTGATTCACAACTCTTTATTTTTTGCATTACTTCTCACTTGACGATTCTGAAACTCTGTTTCAGTATTTTCAACACTTGGACTTTTTTAGTCTAGGTTTACTGAAGTTCTCTCATTTCTTCAGTTGGTATCAGAGCTCGAGTGATAGACTTTGAGACTTAGAAAACTTTTTTCAATTTTTTTTAAAGTTTCAAACTAGTATCACCTTTTCTCAATGGCAAGTGTGAATCATAACCAAAATGTTCTCTATTCAATGTTAGTTGCAAACGGTCTTGGAGTAGGAAATCATGCACCTATCCTTCTGCCTAGTGAATACACTGTTGGGTTTTGAGTATTCTAACACTTCCTAAGTGTACATGCAACCCTATTAAACCTTGGATCTATGTTTGTCTAAGATACATGCAAAATATTATTTTCCAAGGTTTATAACCTATCTAGCATGGCATGGGATACTTTTAACCATAAAAGAACTAGATGAATTACATACCTTTTGTTGATTGTTGATTCCTTGGAGTTTGAGAGCCAAGCACCAATAATATGAATGCCTCAAATGGAAATCACAAATCACCACAAACTTGGAAAATGTATGAGAGAGTATATTACCTCTTGATTTTGGCCACCACACTTACACACACATAAGGGTGTTTTTCATGCAACATAAGCTTGTTTATATAGTGTACATGGTTAGGGTGAAACCCTAATAACCCATGTCTTTTTCTCTTCTAAGGATCCATGGGTAAAAGCTCCATGGATCATCCATGGACTTCCATATAAGCTTAGCCCATTCCCAAATGAGTGTTAGCCCACACCATATAAATATAATAGCCCATGATTTAATTAGTCTTCCTTTTAATCACTAAATTAATTCATAATTAATTCAAGATTAAAACTAATTAAGTAACATGACTTTATATTAATATATTATAACTTATAATATATTAATAAATCGTAAGTATACAACTCTCATAAAATTATCCATAACTAGTTTGGGTGAAGTGCAACCCAAATGGACCATGCCGGGTCGGGTCAAGTATATACCAAATAAGTTATGGACTTAGACATCTTATCCAACAGACTCCCACTTGGATAAGTCTAATAACTGTATTTGCCTATATTACTTCAGGAACCAACCGGCAATCGTAGCTCTCGAAAACTCTTGTGAACTATGAAGCGTCATTTTAGATAAGTGATCATATAATCCTCTGCTCTCATGATATCAGCCGGACAAATACATGGAACAATGTCTTACTTATTGTCTAGCAGTTGTTTCTCGATTTCTGATTTGTTTGACAAAGAACTTAACTGAACACATCAATTTAGTTCTGACCGGGCCCGGTACATGGGTCAACACAAAATCATCGAGGGGCCCAGATATCGCTTCTATTTCTAGAAGGAACAGATAAACTTCGACTCATATGCTTGTTCTACTACTTATTGAATTGCACACAAAGGCATGTTTTATAACATCAAGTTACTGATGCGTTTACGTGCAATCAATGCACAACCAACTCATAGGTAACAACTCATATCTCTAGGTTTGAAGACTTATATGATATTACCGTCTCACGATCACTTGAGATAAATTCCATGAAGTGATACAAGTGAGCGTGGGTTTATTCCAATACTCATAACTTATGAGTACTCATGAATGTTGTAGCAACCATTGCTATGGCTAAACACCTTTAGTCATCTACAATCCTAATTCATGACAGTCTTGATTCATACCTACTTCCGACATATGACCGACTGTGGAGAGTTTGAATAAATTAATGATTCTGGAAGTCAAAACATGCAAAACTGAAACAATAGTAAATAATTGACAATGATAGCAACACTTTACTCATAAATAAATCACAAATTTTATTCATCATCAAACGTCGCTTACATTTTACAAGTTTCAGAAAAGGCTATCTAATCTGTAAAACTAATATCGTCCCTCAGCCCGATGCGCCTCGCATGCTGCAAATGCTTCACCCTCGTCAGTCCCTTCGTAAGGGGATCCGCAGGGTTCTCATATGATGATACCCTCTTTGCCACGAGGAGTCCCTCTTCTATCTTGTGTCTTATGAAGTGATATTTTCTGTCAATGTGTCGGGATCTGCCATGATCTCTTGCTTCCTTGGCTAAGGCAACCGCACTATTGCTGTCACAGAAAATATCCATAGGCTCCTTAATAGCTGGTACAACTCCAAGGTCTCCGATGAAGTTCCTCAGCCATATCGCCTCCTTTGCCGCTTCACTCGCTGCTATGTACTATGATTCACAAGTCGAATCAGCTACAGTCTCCTGTTTGGAACTCTTCCAAGTGATTGCCCCTCCATTTAAGGTAAAGATCCAGCCCGACTGAGAGCGGAAGTTATCCCTATAAGTCTGAAAGCTAGCATCACTATACCCTACTACTCTCAAGTCATCACTCCCACCAAGGGTAAGGATCCAATCCTTAGTCCTCTGCAGGTACTTGAGAATATTCTTTACCGCAGTCCAATGAGCCTTGCCAGGGTTCCCCTGATATATGCTGACCATGCTCAAAGCGAAGGCCACATCAGGACGGGTGCAAGTCATAGCATACATGATCGAACCAACAGCGGAAGCATAAGGTAATCGACTCATCTCAGCTATCTCATCTTCTGTACTCGGGCTCTGAGCCTTGCTCAGTTTGGCATTGCTTTGGATCGGTAATTCTCCTTTCTTGGAATTCTGCATGTTGAACCTTTTCAACACCTTATCCAAGTAGATACTCTGACTAAGTCCAATTAGTCTTTTACTCCTTTCTCTTAATATCCTTATCCCTAGGATATAGGTAGCTTCTCCAAGGTCCTTCATAGCAAAGCACTTCCCAAGCCAGGACTTAACCTCCTGCGAGGTTGGGATGTCATTTCCTATGAGTAGTATGTCATCCACATACAGTACCAAAAAGCTAACTATACTCCCACTAGCTCTGACATACACGCAGGACTCATCTTCACTTCTTGAGAAACCAAACTCTTTGACCTTCTCATCAAAACAAAGATTCCAACTTCGAGATGCTTGTTTCAATCCATAAATGGATTTCTCAAGCTTGCACACTCTGTTGGGGTACTCTGCACTGACAAAACCTTCTGGCTGATTCATGTAAACATCCTCAGCTAACTTTCCGTTAAGGAAAGAGGTTTTGACATCCATTTGCCATATTTCATAATCATGAAATGCAGCAATGGCTAGCATAACCCTAATAGACTTAATCTTTGCTACTGGTGAAAAGGTTTCATCATAATCAATACCCTGAGTCTGAGTAAACCCCTTCGCAACCAGTCGAGCCTTATAAGTGTGCACCTTCCCATCCATGTCGGTCTTCTTCTTGAAGATCCATTTGCACCCGACTGTCTTATGGCCTGGTACGTTGTCAACTAAGTTCCAAACTTGATTGTCATACATGGACTGTATCTCGCTGTCTATAGCCTCCTTCCATTTAGCAGACTCTGGGCCTGCCATGGCTTCCTTAACACTGTTAGGTTCATCCAGATTTACCAGTGTACTGTCACTGATAAATGTATCACCTTCCGTAGTAATATGAAATCCATAATAAGACTCAGGTGTGTTCCTAACCCTTGTGGAACGCCTCGGAAGTATAGACTCGTCAGCTGGATCAACAGGAATTTCCTCCTCAAGTTGATTGCTAGTGTCTGTGGTTCCTTGACCAATTGAGTCTTGAATTTCTTCAAGGTCAATTTGTCTCCCACTGTCTCCTTGGTTTATAAATTCTCTCTCTCGAAAGACCCCTCTCCTAGCCACAAAGACCACATTCTCACTGGGTCTGTAGAAGAGGTAACCAAAGGATTTTTGTGGGTAGCCGATGAAAATACACCTTTCACTTCGAGGTTCGAGCTTGTCATGAGTTTCGCGCCTCACGAAAGCCTCGTAACCCCAAATCTTGATATGGTCCAAATTGGGAACTTTCCCAGTCTACATTTCATGAGGTGTTTTGGCAACCTTCTTTGTAGGGACTAGATTAAGGATGTGGGCGGCAGTCTCTAAGGCATACCCCCAAAAAGAGATTGGTAGCGAAGCTCGACTCATCATAGAGCGAACCATGTCCAACAAAGTTCGATTGCGCCTCTCAGCTACACCATTCAGCTGTGGTGTCCTGGGAGGTGTCAATTGTGAGACAATCCCACACTCCTTAAGATAGTCGAGGAACTCAGTACTAAGATACTCACCACCTCGATCGGATCGAAGCATCTTAATGTTCCTGCCCAATTGATTTTCTACTTCCTGTTTAAACTCTTTAAACCTTTCAAAAGTTTCTGACTTATGTTTGATTAAGTAGACATAACCATATCTACTAAAATCATCAATAAAAGTCACATAATAGCGATTAGCATCCCTTGTGGCGGTTTTGAATGGTCCACATACATCAGTATGTATAAGGTCCAACAAACCCTCACCCCTTGCACAAGTACCAGTGAAGGGTGATTTTGTCATTTTTCCAAGTAGACAAGACTCACAACTATCATCCGACTTGAGGTCGAATGACTCCAAGACTCCATCCTTTTGGAGCTGGCCTATGCGTTTCTTGCTTACATGTCCAAGACGACAATGCCACAAAGATGCTTTATCCAAGCTAGTAGAAGAATCAATACATAATACATTATTTCCTAAATTATCTACAACCGATACAGCTTCATACACACCATCACAAGGTAATGCTTTAAAATAAAGAACATTATTAAAGAAAGCATTAATACTACCAACTTCATTATCAAAAGAAAAGGTAAAACCTTGTTTGTACAAAGCATGAAAGGAAATAATATTCCTCGCCATTTCAGACGAGTACACACATTTATTCAAATCTAACTTTAACCCACTATCTAGCAACAAAGTATAAACTCCAATCTTGGTAACAGGTGCAACCTTCTTGTTCCCCATGATTAAGTTTATCTTTCCGTGCTCCACATCCTCACTTCTTCTTAGGCCCTGCAAGTCACAGCAGATGTGAATACCACAACCTGTATCAAGAACCCAAGAATTAGAATATGGTGAGTTATTAGACAATATAGTGTAAATACCTGCATGGGATGGTTTCACTTTCCCATCCTTGACATCCTGCAAGTACTTTGGGCAGTTTCGCTTCCAGTGCCCCTTATTTTGACAGTAGAAGCATTCAGCATCCTTAGGGATGGCAGAAGGAGTGATAGAACCACCTTTGGTTCCAGATGAGGAGCCTTCAAGGGACTTTCCCTTGGTACCCTTCGAAGGGTGCTTCCTCTTCTTCCCTTTGCCTTGCCCGATAGCCAAAACAGGGGTAGTAGTAGGAGTAGGAGTAGCAACCGACTTACTTTTAAGACCACTTTCGGCAGTCTTCAGAAGTCCTTGAAGCTTACTGAGTGTGACTTCCTCCTTGTTCATGTGGTATGTCATACGAAATTGATCATAACACGATGGCAAGGAGTGCAAAATGATATCAATTGCCAACTCCTCAGGGAAGTTCACATTCAGTTTCATTAGACGGTCCACATACCTTTGCATTTTTTGCATGTGGCTCGTGATTGGTTCGCTATCCTTCATACGGGTAGTGATCATGGAGGAGATTATTTCATACCGCTCTTGACGAGCACTCTGATGGTACCTTTCCATCAGATCCTGATGCATCTCAAAAGGGTAATAGTCCTCATAGGACTTTTGGAGTTCAGCTGTCATGGTGGCCATCATGATGCATGCCACCTTGGTGGCATCTCTTTCATGTGCCTGATACTCAGCAACCTCCTCAGGAGTAGCAGTGGACTCATCAAGCTCCTTTAGCTCCTTATCGAGGACATATTCCTTGTCCTCGTAACGAGTAACCATCCTGATGTTCCGGATCCAATCCATGAAGTTGGAACCATCAAAGATGACCCTCCCACAAAGGTTCATGAGGGAAAAGGAGCCAGTAGGGTTAGAGCCCGAAGCTTTGTTGTTGGAAGACATCTGAAAAGAAGAAAACAAGTTCAGATTAGATATATCGAATCCTTAATAATACACCCAAATGTAATATTAAGGCTAGGATCCAACACAATATATTATAACTTAGAAGAGGGATGCCGTAATCTAAGCTATAATATATTTGAAGGTAGGTGAATGACGATTCACCAATTTCCACCATGAAAACGAAATGAATTATTAGGTTTAATTGGTTTTTTGAAATTCCTAGATTCTTTTGAGATTCATTGAACTTTTCAATGGCATGTTTCAATCTCGATTGTGCCCTTCAAGTTTTGTGACTGGGATGCCGAGGATCACAAAACAAGGTGTGAATAACCATGCAAATTCACTTGGTACCCTTAATATTATCACCTAATCAATGTGCCGGTTAACCACACACGCTGCACCAACGACTTGGTAAGGTACAAAGTGTGAATTTCATGGGTTAGCACCATATTCACATTTTCCTAAAGTAACTAAGATTGGGAATTTATATAAGGTTTAGTTACTTTATAATATTCATCATACTTTTAATGAGAATTTATAAGTCCTTGTCCTACCCGTTCGGCTAACGACCCTCCACCAGTCAAGCAAGCGGTGGGTGAGAGTGGACACCCATTAAGTTGCCATTTTATAGGCAACAACCTTATACCCACCTTATAGTCTGGCTTCGTGAATGAGGCGTACTAGCGGTAAGACGACTTTGATCTTATACATATATATAATAATTAACCATTAATGTTATAAATAGTATAAGGGTTGAATTTTAACTTTTAAAACTCTAAGGGTTTGGAATTAAAGTATATTAAAGTGTGTGTAACTTTACAAATTCCAAAACTTGAGGACAAGTTTTGAAACTATTCAAAACCTTTCATTTCATAACTTATGAATTAAAGGTTCATAAAAATGAAGACTCTTCATTTCCATGTAACTTATGTGTTTTAAGTGTGTGTTTAAAAGAAGTGACCTTTGGATATCCATAACTTGAGGACAAATTATGGACTCCATTAAAACACATAAATGATCAAGAATTAATCCTAAACAATTCAGCAAATAATTCCTATCATCTTCTAAATTCATAAGAACATGAACATGATCATCAAAGTTTCAAGAATTATATGAACACATACAAAGCATGAAATTTTGATATAAGCTATTGTAAATGGATTAGAACAACCATTACACCAACTAAAACAAGTTTTAAAACACCAAAACAGTTTAGGGTAATGTTTCTAGTCCATTTCCAGCAGCAAAAGTCGAAAATCTGCATTCTGAGGCTCCTACTCGCCGAGTGCATGAACCTACTCGGCGAGTAGGATGAGTTTACACATGAACTCGGCGAGTCCCCCCATGGCCTCGGTGAGTTCATCAGTCAGACAGCAAAAAAATCGACCTTTTATCACTATTTTGCATCAAGTATCAAACAAACAAGCCTAGGCTCTGATACCACTGTTGGGTTTTGAGCATTCTAACACTTCCTAAGTGTACATGCAACCCTATTAAACCTTGGATCTATGTTTGTCTAAGATACATGCAAAATATTATTTTCCAAGGTTTATAACCTATCTAGCATGGCATGGGGTACTTTTAACCATAAAAGAACTAGATGAATTACATACCTTTTGTTGATTGTTGATTCCTTGGAGTTTGAGAGCCAAGCACCAATAATGTGAATGCCTCAAATGGAAATCACAAATCACCACAAACTTGGAAAATGTATGAGAGAGTATATTAACTCTTGATTTTGGCCACCACACTTACACACACATAAGGGTGTTTTTCATGCAACATAAGCTTGTTTATATAGTGTACATGGTTAGGGTGAAACCCTAATAACCCATGTCTTTTCCTCTTCCAAGGATCCATGGGTAAAAGCTCCATGGATCATCCATGGACTTCCATATAAGCTTAGCCCATTCCCAAATGAGTGTTAGCCCACACCATATAAATATAATAGCCCATGATTTAATTAGTCTTCCTTTTAATCACTAAATTAATTCATAATTAATTCAAGATTAAAACTAATTAAGTAACATGACTTTATATTAATATATTATAACTTATAATATATTAATAAATCGTAAGTATACAACTCTCATAAAATTATCCATAACTAGTTTGGGTGAAGTGCAACCCAAATGGACCATGCCGGGTCGGGTCAAGTATATACCAAATAAGTTATGGACTTAGACATCTTATCCAACATACACTTCATGGGCAGATCGCATCAAGTACTACCTGGAAGGTCACGACTCTAACATCTGGACCTTCATCTCCACCGGGAAACATACTCCATAATTTATGAAAGATACCAAAGTTCCTGAAGTTGATGTCTCTCTTGAAACCTCTAAAGTTATCTATGGATCTGTTTCTACTGCTGCTCAACTTCGTGAATGGAAGATCAAGAAGTTTGAGGCTAAGGCAATGCAAGAGCTCTTAGCTGAAATTCCTCATGACATCTATGAGCAACTTCCTGATGAAGATAAATGTTCACCCTTCAACGTCTGGAATGCACTGAAGAAACAATTCGAGGGAGCTGACAAGATTGTTTCAAACAGGAAGAAAGACACATTGATAGATATGGACAACTTCAAGATGTTACCTCATGAAACTCTCTTTGATGCATATTCTAGGTACAACATTGTTGTCAATAGGGTGAAGAAGCTCAAAGGTGAAATATCGAAAAAGGATTTCAATCTGAAATTCTTGAACAGACTAACTCGTAAATGGGATATAGTGCACATGATCATACTGCAAACTACAACCAACTTAGACACCATCCCTTTGTTTGATCTATATGCTGAACTGCAACAACATGAGCCAAAAGTCAATAAGCTAGCTCAGGGAACTCCCTTTGAGAATCAAGGACTTGTCATGGGAAATTCAACATCCATGGAAAATCATTCCCAAAACTTGATTGCTCATCATAATCCAATCCCAAACTACTTTGCTGATCAGTTTTCCAACCAAGGATATGGAGCATATCCTTATAAAAGTTCGAGTATGGCTCAACAGTACAAACAGAATCCTTACACGCCAACTCAACAACCTCTTCAGATAGCGAATGGGTACATGGAAAATCATCAAGCTTCCATTGGAACCACAATGGAATCTCCTCAAATCAATGAGGAAAATAAGCATGAAGAATGCTTGGCACTCCTGACCAAGTTCAATCCAAACTTCAAGAAGTTAGTGAACAAGCCAACTGGGAACTTAAGAGCACAAAGTTATCAGCAACCCCAACACTATCATGAGAACTCTAGAAACTTCCAAGGAGGAAGAAACAATCAACAAAGCTTCAACTCTCAGAATTCAAATCTGAAAGTTACAACTCTCAGAGGACGAACGCAAGGGTTCAAGATAACAAGTCGAAGTCCTATGATGATAATGAAGTAATCAGGTGCCACAGTTGTCAAGGTGAAAATCATTTCGCCAAGGATTGCAAAATGAAGACCAAGAAGGTCAAAGGTGAAGCATACCACCTTCAAAAGGCGGAGCAGATCAAGAAGCAGTCAAAAGACAAAGCTTTCATGGTCATGGAAACTCCAAATGTGGAAGTCTGGGAAACAGATGATGAAGTGGATCAGGCAGAAGAACAGAAGCCTAAAAAATTACTTCTGCTTCATGGATGATGATGATAAAGAGCCTTCTCCTCTCCATCAACAAGTTGTTGAGAAGGTACACTTCATGCTTCGTGATAATCATTTAACTATTGATCCTTTTCTAGATGACATTACCCATATTTTTGAAATAATCAAAGAATATGTCACCAATATTGAATATCGTGTCAGTTACTACAAAGATGAATTGACAACCACTCAGTTCATACTTGAAGAATTGAGATGTAAAATGGCTAAGTTAGAGAATGGCCTTGCAATCAAAACTGAGGCACATATTACGTCAGTTGAATAATATGAAATTGTAATCAACGTGACATTATTGCAAAAGACAATCGTGAGATGTACCCCCAAATGAATATAAAAATCAATAGTTATAAGGTATCCAAAACCCTTCTTGAACATAAATCACATGCCATTCTCAAGGGAAAAAAACCATCATGGATCAAATATGGTCTTTGTTATGATGAAATGAACAAGAAAGTCATGGGTCTCAATACATAACCAGAGTTGTTAGCATGTGATCCAAGTCTCTTCACTGGAGACAATGAGGATCACGAAGTGGTGGTAACTTGCATTCCTGATGTAATTACCACTTCATTCTCAAGCATCCCATTAGAAGTCACATCATCCCATGATCTTCCAGACTTGGACACTAAGTCTGACTCTCCAATAGAATTCTCTCTTGAATGTCCCACCATGGAAAGTTTCAATTCAGAAGATGCCACTTTTTAAAAATCAAATGTCCCTGACTCAAAATCTAGTGATAAACAGGCCAAATCATATGAGCCAGTAGGATATTCCAAGACTGAACCCATTGAATTTCTCAGTCTAGAAACATTTCCATCTCTTAATGCTTCAGTCTCTAGAACAAAGGACTTAGGATGTAAATATTCTAAGAAACAACAGAATGGGAAGTCTCCAATTCATGTCAGCAAGGATGAAACCTTGAAGACTGTGAGCAATGAGAAACTATTGTTGAAATACTCAAGAGACCCTTCGTTCCAATAAAAATCACTTCACCCATCCCTAAACAACAAGAGACAAGTGTAAAGCCGGCTAATGTCTCTAAGGATAAGGAAAAAAGAGAAAATTGATGTTTCTAAAGAACAAGGTCCAACTGTAGTCCATCCTTCAAAACCCAAAGTGGTTAAGACTACAAGAAATGACAAGGATTGGAAGACCAATAGAGTACCAAAGGCTAAGCCAAGCCAAGGGAAGACCAGACATACCATTCCTCCAAAAACTTCAAAGACTCAAAGAACCTCTCCTTAAAATCCTGGCTTCTCAAATTCTGGATTTCCAAACCAAACTTAAATCAACTATCAGAATAGTTTTAGACCCAACAATCTTCCAGATTGGTCTGAAATGATGAGACCAAGACCTGTTCAAACCAACCCATTCATGTATCAGAATAATAATTACCCTATGAATTATATTCTTGGTCCATATTGTGGTTTTACTCCATCCATAGGAGGGAATCACATGTGTGGGGGAAACTCTAGGTTTCCAATGATCAATCAGTTCAGGGGAAATACCCAGTTTCCCATGTTTGATCAATTCGGAATGCCTGTGAACTATGGATTTCCTTCTCTAGGAATTCCTACTCAGTTCACCAATCCACCATCTTTCTCTCAGAACAAACCTCAAAAGAAGACCTCTAAGAAATCCGAAAACAAGGTCTATGAAAAACAAGAAAAGGTTAATGATAAACAAGAAAAGAATGTCCCAACTCCAACAAGTCCAAAGAAAGCTAACACTCAAGGACCCAAACAAACATGGGTAACTAAAATTTTTCTCTAAATGCAGGCTTTTTGTGCCGGGGTACCACACGAAGATACATGGTACATTGACAGTGGATGCTCCAGGCACATGACCGGACACAAAGGATATCTTAGAGATTTCAAGATCACAACGCCAGGTCAGTATGTTACTTTCAGAAACAACATGAAGGGAGAAGTTATAGGACATGGAAACATATCGAACAAGAATTTTACCGTTAAACATGTAGCGTATGTAGATGGTCTTAAACATAACCTTATTAGTGTTGCACAACTGTGTGAAAATGATCACGAGGTTCTGCTCACCAAAACCAAGAGTTTGATTATGGATACCAACAAGCGCATCCTTGTTGATTCCCTACGAAATGGTAACATGTATCCTCTTGATATTGAACTAATTGAGGGAACCCCTAATATTTGTCTTCTTTCTAAAGCTGCTTCTGACATCAGTTGGTTGTGGCATAGAAGACTCTCTCACCTCAACTTTGGTTACATCAACAAACTAATTGGAAAGGATTTTGTGAGAGGACTACCATTGTTAAAACCTGACAATGATATACTTTGTGCTGGCTGTGAACAAGCCAAAATCTCCAAATCTCCGCACAAAAGTATAACAAAACATAGTGTATCTGAACCTCTTCAGCCTATGCACATCGATCTAAGTGGTCCCACTACGGTTCCTAGCTTAAGTGGTAAGAAATATATCCTTGTGATTGTTGATGACCATACCAAATTCACTTGGGTGTACTTTCTGGAAAACAAATCTAAAACAACCAATGAGATAATTTACTTCATTCGCTACATAGAAGTTAAGGTAGGCAAGCCACTTAGAAGGCTGAAAAGTGAAAATGGTGGCGAATTCAAGAACAACGCCTTAGATAGCTTTTTGTATCCAAAGTCATCAAGCACAAATTTTCTGCACCCTACACTCCACAACAGAATGATGTAGTTGAAAGGAAGAACCAGTCACTATTTGAAGCTGCTCGATCCATGTTGATCTTCGCAAACCTACCGCAATACTTCTAGGCCGAAGCCACTATAGCCGTCTATTTCACTCAAAACAGAACCCTAATCAATAACAGGCTTGAAGTCACTCCCTATGAAGCAATGAACAAGAGGAAGCCCAACATCAAATTCTTTCACATATTTGGCTGTCATTGCTACATCAAGAACAATAAGGATCAACTAGGAAAATTCACACCCAAGGCTGATGAAGGTATCTTTCTTGGATATTGCCTTCATGCTGTAGCCTATAGAGTTCTGAACAAGCGAACCAGGGTGATAGAGGAAAGAAGTGATGTCACATTTGATGAAAGTTATGTAAGGGTTCTGGATCCAAACCACTTTGGTCCTCAAATGGTAGTACCTTTTGATAAAATGAACCAGCCATCACTTGCTAATGCTTCTACTCCAATCCATGCTATTAAAGTAGATTTGTAATTCCTCTTTTGAAACTCAACCCTAAACCATAGAATCAGAAAAGCTCACTAAAACAGCTTCTCCTGATGTCTATCAACTTCATCAACCATCAAAAGACTCCAGTTCCACCAAAGCTCAGGTTGAGGGGGAACCATCTTTGTTAGGGTGCAAAGTCACCCTTGGATGTCTTGTGTGCTTACTCCTTTGTATATGTGTAATGAGTTGTCTTTCCTTTATAAGGAAGTGAGTGGCACTAATTTTATCTAAGTAAGAAGGAACACTGATGAGAGATTAGTTTAGAGAGAGAATTATTGCAAACCCATTTGTACTCTTTCTATGAACTAATGAGAGCTAAACCCAAATTTATTTACTCTTGTGTTCTTCGTGTTCACGATTCTTGTATGATTCACTAAATCATTTCATATTCCGCACATGTCATCATAATCAACACCACTACATTTGGTATCAGAGCGGGTGTTCTTGATTTGATCAAGAATTGATCCATGATAACATTTTTGATTTGGTGATTCTTCATGGCTTTTTGATCTTCGTGTTTAGAGAGTGTTTTGTGTTCTAGAAATCAAAATTTTCCTTGATTTGATCCATAATTAGATTTTCTCTCTCTAGAATACTTGTTTGTGTGACTCTCTCTCTCTAGAAAATTTTCAAGTTTTTGTGATCATGGTGTATTTAGATTATGTTTGTTGGGTTGTGATCATTGAAGATGTCAAATACAAAGTCAACAAAAAACAATTCTATGGATTATTGTTGAAAGGTGGATTGATTACATGGAATACTTTGGTTTCTTATGGAGGCTTGAAAGATGATCATGGAAGATTAATGTTTCAATGACTTGGGCAGATTGAATGTTTAATCAAAATCACCTTGTCCATATTAACACGTAGTGGAAATAAAAGTGAAGGAGTAGAAAGAGATTTTTTTAATAAGAAATACATTTCTCTAATTGAAAACCCAAGTTATCTTCATGCTCTTAAGTATGTTGAAGTTCAAGACTATGGAGTTCAATGTGATGTTCTTGAAGTTCATGACAAGAAGATTCAAGTTGATTCTCATGAAGATGAAAAAGTTTTTTGCTCGATTGGAGTTCAAACCGATGATATTTTGTGTTCTTGTGATTCGTTTGAAGGAATGATTCCTTATCGAAAGCCATCAATCCAAGAAATTCATAAGTATCAAACTCTAAAAGATTTGATTCAAACTTGCAAAGTTGAAGTTGTCAAGAATGAAGTTGTTCTTGAAATAAAATCTTCAAGATGCAAAAAGATGAAGAAAAAGAAGAAGAAGATCAAACGTAGGAACAAGTGGGTTTATTCACAAAAAATGTTGTTGTGAAGACGAAATCCATGAAGCAAATTTGGGTTCCAAAGCAACAATCTCCAAGTGTTGCATTGAATTTGAAGTCAAAACCCAAAAGTGTTGATGGTTCATATGAAGGTGATGTTAAATCGTTGAAGAACACAAAGAAAGAGTTGTACAACACACATCGTGGGTGGTACAATGTTCAAATTGGAGATTTTCTCGTTCCATCAAAAGAATCAAAATCATCAAAGTTTGATTCGATCATTGCAAATGGAACTCAGATTGTCAAAAAGGTATCTAAAATTCTCAAATGGATTCCAAAATGTTCATGGTTTCGATTCGTACTTTGCGTTTTTCATTATTGATCGCTTTGTCTCATTGGATCAAATCTGTTTCTACTACATTGTTGATCCAGTTATTTTTGTTTAGATCGAGCCGAATCAAATAAAATTTTCTAATTCTAAGCCCAAAATCATTTCATATTTCATTTATTGACCGACTTTCATTTTCTTTGATTCAACCTTATTCTAATTACATTAGCCCATATCATTTGAGTTCGTTACTGTTCATCGACTGGTTCTTATTTTCTTCGTCATATGAATCTTTTTTGATGATCTGGATGATATGTTATTCTCATCGTCTGCTCAAAGTTTGACTGTTTTCTCCTTCATATTTTCTTACATGGATTATTGATTCAGAAACACAAATTGTTTAACTATTCGAAGTCGATTTTCATGGAGTTTTGTTTTAAATCTTTTCTCCTTTCATCTCGCGCTCAAATTTGATTAAATCTGTTTTTGTTCTTGAATCGACTTGAGTAAATCACATGTTTCTGTTTGATTTTGACTTGGATTAATCTGAAAATCAATTTAAGAAGATTAATTGTGCTGATTATCGATAATTGGTTTCATTGTTCAAAGTAAGAAACGTCAACGTTAGCTCAAGAACAGTTAGAAATGCGAAGGAGATTAGACTCTGAACATCAGAATGAAAAAAGTCAGATTTTGATTGAAAATAACTTTAATCAATTATGTTAGTTGAAACTTGGGTAGATCAAAGTTTGATTTGTGATTTCGAGTGGATGGAGTATTGAGTTTGAATCTTAGAGTCAAAATCGGAAATCGAGATCAATTGTTATTGTTTACTGTATTGATGTGGAGTTGTAATCTGAAAGCGAAGAATTGGAGTCAAGCATTGATATGAAAATGAGGCTGTGGATTTGTTGTCGAGGACCCGTAAGTTCTTCGTTGTCGATGGATGTAAGTTTGATTTCGAAGGGCTGATGTCGATGTTGTTGTGGTAGATGCTCTTTCCATGGCATCGAGATCGATTTGTAAAACGAAGGGTTGATTTTGCTTTTTCGAAATAGGAGTCTAGACTTGGTATGTCGACGTATATTGACGTGATTAAGTGGGTATCGAGCATCGAGAATCGAGGGTCCATACGCAGTTTGATTTCGAAGGACTGATTTTGGGTTATATGAGAATCGGTTTTGATTTTGATTTTTGTTATAATCTGTATTTTCCCATGAATCACCAATATTTCATTAAACAAAATATATAAGGATACATGTACAAAAAATGGGCTAGGAATACAAACAAGGGCTGCAATACATTGGGCCCTATCAAACACTCAAACAGATACAATATAACTAAATATAAGTGTCGTATAACATCCCCCCGTAGTCTGAACGGGAGTCCGGGACCGAATGTTTAGACTAGATCTGAAGTCAAGGAACAATGCGGAAGGTAATCCTTTGGTAAATATGTCAGCATACTGGGAAGATGTTGGGACATGAAGGACACGTATCTGACCCATAGCAACCTGATCACGCACAAAATGAATGTCGATCTCAATATGTTTAGTACGGTGGTGCTAAACCGGGTTCGTAGACAAATAAACCGCACTAACATTATCACAGTAAACCAAAGTAGCAGTGAAAGGTGGATAAAGAAGCTCACATAGTAGGTTGCGAAGCCAACTTGTCTCAGCAACGACATTCGCAACACCCCGATACTCTGTCTCAACACTAGAGCGAGAAATCGTACCCTATCGTTTAGACGACCAAAAGAGAAGATTCTGACCAAGAAACACACAATATCCAGAAGTGGAACGTCTAGTAGAGGGACAGCCAGCCCAGTCTGCATCAGAGTAGGAAATAAGACCCCGAGAAGGAGAAACGTATAATTGAAGCGCATGATTCAGTGTGCCGTGAAGATAACGTAAAATACGCTTGAGAGCCGTGAAATGGGGCTCCCGAGGATCATGCATATAAAGACAAACTTGCTGAACACCATATGTAATATCTGGTCTAGTAAAAGTCAAATACTGAAGCGCACCAGCCAAACTGCGATATAAAGTTGGATCGGAAACAGGGGGCCCGGTACCATCAAATTTGGCGGAAATGTCCATCGGGGTCCGAGCTGGTTTGCAATTCAGCATGCCAGCACGGTCAAGAATCTTTGTGGCATACTTCTGCTTAGATAAAAACATGCCATGGCTGTCACGAGTGACAGTGTGACATCCCCAATTTCACGGCCAGAAAAGACCGATTTCGTTTATGCTTTTTAAAATAAAATCAGAGAAATCTTTTTAAAAGATGTTGCGGAATTGGTCCCCAAAACAAAACATGATAAAAGTTTATCAAAACCTTTCTTTAAGAAATATATATTTTTATTTCATAACAAAACCTCGGGATGTCATGTTCCAATACAGATCAAAAGCATAAACAAGACATTATAAGCCTTACACAGTTATTTACAACTACTGGCCTATAATCCAAAAATCACTCATTGTCATCATCCGACTATGCTCGGGGTCCACTACCTGTAATATAAAAAGCTGAGTGGGTCAGGCTTGGAAGCCTGGTGAGCATATAGGGCTTTCAACCCACAATAAATAATAAACTCTTTAAGTTTATCAATCAACAAATAATTTATTAATTTCATCAACCAAAAACAACCCTAATTACCCATTCCCGTTATCCTCACCTTACATCCCTAAAACAACTATTATAAGGGACCTAGCCTAAGGATTTTCATTAGGGGTGACAGCATTGCTTTCCTCAGCAATTTATGTCAAACAAGACATCCTAACATAAAACAACCAATAAGGTGACAACATTGCTTTCCTCAGCAATTTATGTCAAATAAGACAACCAATAGGGTGACAACATTGCTTTCTTCAGCAATTTATGTCAAATAAGACAAACATCAGGGTGACAACATTGCTTTCCCTCAGCAATTTATGTCAAATAAAACAAACATCAGGGTCACAACATTGCTTTCCTTCAGCAATTTATGTCAAATAAAACAAACACCTGGGTGACAACCTTGCTTTCCCTCAACAATTTATGTCAAATAAAACAAACACCGGGGTGACAACATTGCTTTCCTTCAGCAATTTATGTCAAATAAAACAAACATCGGGGCGACAACATTGCTTTCCCTCAACAATTTATGTCAAATAGGCACGAAGTCACATCGTCGCCAAGGTTTATACAACAGGCACTACGTCTCATAGTCGCCAGGGTTTATCTAATAGGCACTACGTCTCATAGTCGCCAGGGTTTATCTAAGGCACTACGTCTCATAGTCGCCAAGGTTTATCTAATAGGCACTACGTCTCATAGTCGCCAGGGTTTATCTAATAGGCACTACGTCTCATAGTCGCCAGGGTTTATCTAATAGGCACTATGTCTCATAGTCGCTAGGGTTTATCTAATAGGCACTACGTCTCATAGTCGCCAGGGTTTATCTAATAGGCACGAAGTCACATCGTCACCAGGGTTTATCTAATAGGCACTATGTCTCATAGCTGCCAACATACTAAATCCGTAGCTACCAACGTACATCTATACTGTACTAAATTCATAGCTACCAACGTACATCTATATTGTACTTTTATCCCTCATACTTTATCTACCCATGTTTTACCCAACATATTTGAAGATAAAATATATATACATTTTAAATCATTTTAAACATGTATCAAACATTCATTCAACATCCATCTCAAATAAACAAACAACATATATACATATATCACGTATTTTATATAAAATACTTCATATTTATGTGTAAGATGAAAGTGACTACACACTCACCTGATTTAATGAAAATCGGGCAGCAATTCGTTTCCTAAAACGATCGTTTCTAATAAAACCGAGAGTTTTATTGAGAAACCGGGCTCTGCGAAGGTCGGGCTTCGAAACCGAAAAGATAAATTTTCCGTGTCTTCGGGCACTTCGGAACGTATTTCGGGCTTTAGAAATGATACCGGGGCTTCGGGGGAAGTCAAAATGATACAAAGGATGAAAAATGGGTGAAAAGTGGCAAATTTCGGATTCTACCCGGGAAGTCTCGCAGCCACTACTATATATAGTAGCGAGGCTTGGATCCGAACCGAGGAAGGAAAGGCACGCGTCTGCGAGGCTCGGACCAGGTGGCAGCAGGGCGAGGCTCGGATTGGTCAGCTGCGAGCTTCGGATTGGTCAGCAGCCTCGGTCCAATCAGGAGGCTACACGTATGCGAAGGGGTGTCCGAGGAGCATCCGCGGGGTGTCTCATGCGAGACTGTCCGAATGCGAGTGGACCGCGAACTTGGTCCAATCAGAAGACGACACGCGAAGCTCGGTCCTATCAGGAGGTGCCACGTGGAGGCCTCGCATGCGAGGGATGACATGTCCGAGGTGACTCAGCGAAATTTCCCGGTTTTGGGGATTTTTCTCGTTTTTCGCGCCAAAACTTCTAAAATCCATAACTTTCGCATAAGAGCTCCGTTTTTGACGTTCTTTATATGCACGCGTAGGTAAAATTATGCTTTACAACTTTCGTTTAGATTTCGTCGGCTAATTTTGACTTTAATTTTTATATTATTATTTTTAACAGACTGGGACAGGAAATCCGTTAAAAATTCATAACGTCTTCATCCGACGTCCGTTTTTGTCAGACTTTTTACCGTTGTGCTACTATTTACGAGACATTCGATTATCGTTTAGGTTCTGTCGGCTAAAAATCACTCGATCTAAAATTCGAGTTTTTAGCTGTCTACTGCTAAGCTGAAACTTCAAAAAATCATAACTTCCTCATACGAAGTCAGATTTGGGCGTTCTTTTTATCGAACTTCTCGGTTTAACAAGTACTACGAATTTCATTTAGATCACCAAGGCTAAAAAGTAGTTTATCAAAAACTCACTTTTTACGGCATTCGGCACCGTGCCGGTTTTGTCGCGAAACTTCGACAGGTCATAACTTCTTCGTTATAACTCGGATTTCGACATTCTTTATATATCCAGAAACGTTGAGACATATACTAAAACTTGGTTAAGATTAATCCTTCTAAATAATCTTCCATCAAAAAGTCATTTTTGATGCTTATCGTCTCTAAATTGACTAGCCCGGATCTACGGGCGTTACAGACAGCAATACCAAGAAAATAGTTCAGAGCGCCTAAGTCAGTCATGGAAAACTCGGAACGGAGAGAAGCAATAAGTTGGTGAAGAAGACCAGTGGAGGAGGCAGTTAAGACAATATCATCCACATATAGAAGTAAGTACGCAATCTGATCACCCTGTCTGTAAATGAAGAGAGAAGTATCAGATTTACTATTAGTAAAACCGCGACTGGTGATGAACTGGGAAAAGCGGTGGTACCATGCTCGGGGTGCCTGTTTGAGACCATATAAAGACTTCTTCAATAAACAGACATGATTAGGAGCGGACGGATCACGAAATCCTGGGGGCTGATGCATGTAGACGATCCCATGCAGGTGCCCATGAAGAAAGGTATTCTTGACATCCAACTGATGGATTGGGCAATGATGAGAGATGGCCAAGCTAAGAACAGTGCGTATGGTGGCTGGTTTAACAACCGGTCTAAAAGTCTCATCACAGTCAATACCAGGCCATTGACTACGACCATTCGCCACAAGACGTGCCTTGTATTGAGCTAAAGAGCCATCTGCATTATGCTTTTGCTTAAACAACCAAATACAATTAATCACATTAGCATTAAGGGGCTTGGGCACAAGTACCCAAGTCTTGTAAGAAATAAGAGCATTAAATTCATGTTTTATAGCATCTAACCAATTAGGATCACGAAAGGCATCAGAATAACTATGCGGAATAGGCGAGGAAGAGGAGTCAACATGAAGATTGAGTTTATTAATGGGTTTAACAATACCGTGACATCTACGAGTGGTCATAGGATGGGTGCTTGTAGGAGCAGGATTGACCGGAGCTCGAGACTGAGAGGGAGAGATTCGAGCTGTACTAGAGACATCAACAGAAGAGGATGTTGGGTCTTGTCCAAAAGGTGGGGAAGAAGGGTCGTATGAAGCAGCAGATAAGGGTGTGGACTGTTGGACGGCCGTTTGTGTTCTGAGAATAGATGGTTCGGTGGTTGGTTGAGAGTTGAGAGGTTGGGCTCGATGAGAAGTGTGATTAAACATATTACGAGATTCGTTAATATGAAGAAAGTCATAATTTGGAGACCGAGTTGGTGTCATGGAAGCGAAAGGAAAAATGGATTCATCAAAAGTAACATGACGGGAAATGATGATTTGATTTGTTTGAAGGTTGAGGCAACGATAGCCTTTGTGATTGGTGGGGTATCCTAGAAAGATGCACGAAACTGAGCGAGGTTGGAGTTTGTTGGTATTGTTGGTGTGCGGGAAACAAAGACACCCGAACACACGAAGATGGTTATATTTGGGAAATTTGTGGAATAGTTTGTGATATGGGGAGTCGTTTTGAAGTGTGGTGGAGGGAAGGATATTAAGAAAGTGAGTGGCCATATGAAGAGCTTCAACGCAATATGTAGGAGGTAGGTGAGCTTGGAAAAGAAGAGTATGAATAATGTTATTAATGGTGCGGAGCATGCATTCAGATTTTCCGTTTTGTTGGGAGGTGTAAGGGCATGAAAACCGCATGTGTATGCCATGAGTGGCGCAAATGGAATGGAAGTGAGAGTTGTCAAATTCTTTCCCATTGTCACATTGAAACGTTTGTATGTCGGTATGAAATTGATTTTTAATATAAGTACGAAATATGACAAACTTGGAAAACACTTCAGATTTGTTACGTAAAGGATACTGTAGCACCTGGTTCCTGGTATGTATTTCATTTAAGTAATTTTGCATTTTTGGCCTGGGACTCGGCGAGTTGAAGGCCCAATTCGCCGAGTAGAAGCGGGATGAGACGCGAGATTTAAGTATGGGACTCGTCGAGTCGGGTCCTGGACTCGACGAGTAGGCTCTGTCTGGACAAAACCCTAATCTGAGGGTTTGCACCCTATTTAAACAACCTTATACAGCCTCCATCACCCCTTTATGCTCCCAGAAACCCTCCATAGCAAACCCTATGTGTTTTGGTGCAAGATCTAAGGCTTTTGAGTGATTTTGTGGGTTTTGATCACAAGGAAGAAGGAAGAGCATAGAAGGATCAAGAGGAGACTGAAGGATTCGAGTTTGGTGCATCATTTGCAGTGTTTGAAAGGTATAAAGTTGTTGGATATAGTGTCTAAGTCCATAACTTTATTTGGTATGTACTTGACCCGACCCGGCATGGTCCATTTGGGTTGCATGGCATTGCAATACTTGGATAGACTAAATGAGAGAATAAGGCACTTATGATTATTAATATATTATAAGTTCTAATATATTAATAATAGTATTATTTAATTAGTATTGATCAAGTATTAATCTAGGATTAATTTGGTGATCAAAGTGAGACTAATTAAATATATAGGGTTGATTATGACAATCATCAATTCTTTTATGGTGGATTAATGATCCATAGTTTATGGGTTATGGATGTAACCAAATGGAGCTCCATGGATGGTCCATGGGAGTTACAAATCCATGGGTCATGGGAAATAAAGAGTCATGACAATTAAGGGCATTCATGTGTAAACCCTAATTGTGACAACACTATAAAAGGAACCCTATAGCTAGCAAAAAGTGGACCTAGTGGACATAGTGTTACTAGAGAGGGCATAACCAATTTTGAGTGCTAGAAGTATTCTCTCAAGTTATTCCAAGTCTTGTGGTGTTGTGTGAAGCATTTGAGGCACAACATTTGGGATGCTAGGCTCACAAAGTCTTGAAGGAATCCAAGCAACAACAAGGTATGTATTTCTACTAGTTTTATGTTTTATGTAATCCCCATGCCATGCTAGTTAGGAAATAACCTTGAAAAGTAATTTGCATGTATATAGAGAAAACATAGATTCAAGGTTATTAGGGTTGCATATACACTTAGGAAGTGTTAGAATGCTCAAAACCCATCAGTGGTATCAGAGCCTAGGACTGTTTTCTGTATACTTGGTGCAAAACTGCTTAAAAATCGAAAATTCTGCATTCTGACGACTAGACTCGCCGAGTCCATGGGGAGGACTCGCCGAGTCCATGAACAAATTCATCCTACTCGGCGAGTAGAATAATGCACTCGGCGAGTAGGAGCGTGTTGGGCAGTTTTTTCGAGTTTTGTTGCTGGAAATGGATTAAGATCATTATCCCAATCTGTTTTGGACTTGTAAAATCTGTTTTTCAAAATGATAATGATTATGTTAACCCATTTTACATGGCTTTTATCAATTTTCAAGTATTGTATATAGTTATATGATTTCTTGAAATTGCTTAATATGAATTTGTGTTCTTATGAGTTTTTAGAAGATCATAGGAATTATGTGTAACCACCATGTGTGTTTAATTCATGATCTTAATGGCTATGATGGTGTCCATAACTTGTCCTCAAGTTATGGATAACCAAAAGTCACTTCTTTTAATTATGATTAAAGAACTAAAGAGGTTTCATAAAATGAAGAGTCTTCATTTTTATGAACCATTAAAACTCATAAGTTACAAATTGAAGAGACTTGGAATAGTTTCAAATCTTGCCCTCAAGTTTTGGAATTTGAAAAATCTTATACTTTAATACTTTAATTCCAAATTAAACCTTAGATTTTTAAAAAGGTTTAAAAATCAACACTTATACTATTATTATAATTTTATTATATAGATATGTATAAGAATATGTCATTCTTACCGTTAGTAGGCCTCATTCACGAAGCCGGTCTATAAGGGGGGTATAAGGTTGTTGCCTATAAAATGGTGACTTAATGGGTGTCCACTCTCACCCACCGCTTCCTTGATCGGTGGAGGGTCGTTAGCCGAACGGGTAGGATACGACTTTAAATACTTGTTAAAAGTATAATGAATTATAAAGTAACTATACATTATAAATTCCCAATCTTAGTTACTTTAGGAAAATGTGAAATTGGTGCTAGCCCATAAAATTACACTTTGTACCTTACCAAGTCGTTAGTGGAGCGTGTGTGGTTAACCGGCACACTAACATGGACTAGTAAGAGTGGCAAAGGGTAACTTGACTTTATTATAGATCGGTGGAGCGTGTGTGGTTAACCGGCACATCGATTAGGTAATATTGTTGAGGGTACCAAGTCAATTTGTATGGTTATTCACACCTTGTTTGTGATCCTCGGCATCCCAGTCACAAACTTGAGAGGGCACAATCGAGATTCAAATATGCCATTGAAAAGTTCAATGTATCTCAAAAGATCTAGGAGTTTCAAAACCAATAAAACCTAATAATAAAATATTTCGTTCTTATGGTGGAAATTGGTAAATCGTCATTTACCTACCTTCAAATATTTTATAGTATGGATTACGGCATCCCTCTTCCAACTATAAATAGTTTGTTGGATCCTAGCCTTAATATTTCATTTGGGTGAATTATTAAGGATTCCTAATCTAATGAAACTTGTCTTTCTTTCCTTTCAGATGTCTTCCAACAATGCTTCTGGCTCAAACCCAACAGGCTCCTTTTCCCTTATGAACTTGTGTGGTAAGGTCATCTTTGATGGATCCAATTTCAATGAGTGGATCAGAAACATCAGAATGATTACCCGCTACGAGGACAAAGAATATGTCCTCGATAGGGAGCTTAAGGTTGTGAATGAAGCCACTGCTACTCCTGAAGAGTTTGCGGAGTTTGTTGCACATGAAAAGGATGCTACTAAAGTAGCATGCATCATGATGGCCACCATGACTCCTGAACTTCAAAAATCCTATGAAGATTTCTACCCCTATGAGATGCACCTGGATCTGATGGAAAGGTACCATCAGAGCGCGCGTCAGGAGAGGTATGAAATCATCTCCTCCATGATAACCGCAAGGATGAAGGATGGTGAACCCATCACCGGTCACTTGCAGAAGATGCAAAGGTTCGTTGACCGGTTGCTGAAGCTAAATGTTGACTTTCCTGAGGAAATGGCGATTGACATCATTCTCCATTCCTTACCTCCAAGTTATGATCAGTTTCGTATGACTTATCATATGAACAAGGAGGAAGTCACACTTAGCAAACTTCAAGGATTCTTAAGGACAACTGAAAATGTCCTTAAGGGTAAAGCGGTTGCTACTTCTACTCCTTCAACAGCCCCTGTTCTGGCTATTGGGCAGGGAAAGGGTAAGAAGAGGAAAAACCCTTCGAAGGGTACCAAGGGTAAGACTCTTGATGGTTCCTCTTCAAGTGGGACAAAGAAAGGTCCCATTACTCCTTCTTCAAACCCAAAGGAAGCACAGTGCTTCTATTGCCAGGATAAGGGACACTTCAAGCGAAGCTGCCCCAAACATCTGCAAGATCTAAAGGATGGGAAGGTTAAACCCACCCATGCAGGTATTTACACAATATTGTCTAACAACTCATCTAATGCTAATTCTTGGGTGCTTGATACAGGGTGTGGTATTCACATTTGCACTGATTTGCAGGCACTAAGAAGAAGTGAGCAAGTGGAGCACGGGAAGATAAACTTAGTCATGGGCAACAGGAAAGCATCACCTGTTACCAAGATAGGAGTTTATTCTTTATTGCTTAATAATGGGTTAATGTTAGATTTGAATAAGTGTTGTTACTCGCCCGAAATGGCGAGAAATATTATTTCCTTTCATGGCTTGTACAAACAAGGTTTTACATTTTCATTTGATAATAAAAATGGTGCTATTAATGTTTATTACAATGATGTATTTTACTTTAAAGCATTACCTTGTGATGGTGTATATGAAGCCATGAATGTTGTAGACAATCTAGGAAATAATGTGTTGTATATTGATTCTTCAGATAGCTTGGATAAAGCATCCTTGTGGCATTGTCGTCTTGGACATGTTAACAAGAAGCGCATAGGCCAACTCCAAAAGGCTGGAGTCTTGGAATCATTTGACCTTAAGTCAGATGATAGTTGCGAGTCTTGTTTACTTGGAAAAATGACAAAGTCACCCTTCACAGGTACTTGTGATAGGGGTGAAGGTTTGTTGGACCTTGTACACACGGATGTGTGTGGGCCCTTCAGAGTTGCTACAAGGGATGCTAATCGATATTATGTGACTTTTACTGATGATTACAGTAGATATGGATATATTTACTTAATCAAGCATAAGTCAGAAACCTTTGAAAAGTTCAAAGAGTTTAAGCAGGAAGTGGAGAATCAATTGGGCAGGAACATCAAGATGCTCTGATCCGATCGAGGAGGAGAGTATCTTAGCATTGAGTTCCGATAGATGAGTCTGTACCTCCAAGACGTTCCACTAGGGTGAGGAACACACCTGATTTTTATTATGGTTATCACATCACCACTGAAGGTGATACATTTATTAGTGACAGTACACTAATAGATTTGGATGAACCTAATAATTACAGGGAAGCCATGGCAGGCCCTGAGTCTGCTAAATGGAAGGAGGCTATGGACAGCGAGATTCAGTCCATGTATGACAATCAAGTTTGGAACTTGGTTGACAATGTACCAGGTCGTAAGACAGTTGGGTGCAAATGGATCTTCAAGAAGAAGACCGACATGGATGGGAAGGTACACACTTATAAAGCACGACTGGTTGCGAAGGGCTTTACTCAAACTCCGGGAGTTGACTATGATGAGACCTTCTCACCAGTAGCTAAGATTAAGTCTATTAGAGTATTGTTATCCATAGCTGCATTTCATGATTATGAAATATGGCAAATGGATGTCAAAACCGCTTTCCTTAATGGAAAGTTGGCTGAGGATGTTTACATGGCTCAACCAGAGGGTTTTGTCGATACAAGATACCCTAATAGAGTGTGTAAGCTTGATAAATCCATTTATGGATTGAAACAAGCATCTCGCAGATGGAATCTTTGCTTTGATGAGAAAGTCAAAGAGTTTGGCTTTTCTAGGAGTGAGGATGAGTCTTGTGTGTATGTCAGGGATAGTGGGAGCATAGTTAGCTTCTTGGTGTTGTATGTGGATGACATACTTCTCATAGGAAATGACGTCCCAACCTTGCAGGAGGTTAAGTCCTGGCTTGGGAAGTGTTTCGCTATGAAGGACCTTGGGGAAGCTGCCTATATCCTAGGGATAAGGATATTGAGAGATAGGAGTAAGAGACTAATTGGACTTAGTCAAAGTACTTACTTAGATAAGGTGCTGAAGAGGTTCAGTATGCAAGATTCCAAGAAAGGAGAATTACCAATCCAGAGTAATGCCAAGCTGAGTAAAACTCAGAGTCCGAGTACAGAGGCTGAGATAGCTGAAATGAGTCATATACCATATGCTTCCGCTGTGGGCTCGATCATGTATGCTATGACTTGTACTCGCCCTGATGTGGCCTTTGCTTTGAGCATGGTCAGTAGATATCAAGGGAACCCTGGCAAGGCACACTGGACAGCGGTAAAGAACATTCTCAAATATCTACGGAGGACTAAGGATTGGGTCCTTACCCTCGGGGGCAGTGATGACTTGAGAGTGGAAGGATATAGCGATGCTAGCTTTCAGACTGATAGGGATAATTTCCGCTCTCAGTCAGGCTGGGTCTTTATCCTAAATGGAGGGGCAATTACTTGGAAAAGTTCCAAGCAGGAGACAGTAGCTGATTCTACTTGTGAATCAGAGTACATAGCAGCAAGTGAAGCAGCTAAGGAGGCGATATGGCTAAAGAACTTCATCGGAGACCTTGGAGTTGTACCAGCTATAAAAGAGCCAATGGAAATTTTCTGTGACAGCGAAAGTGCGGTTGCTTTGGCTAAGGAACCAAGAGATCACGGGAGATCTAGGCACATTGACAGAAAATACCATTTCATAAGACATCGAATAGAAGAAGGACTCCTCGTGGCTAAGAGGGTATCATCAGATGAGAACCCGGCAGATCCCCTCACGAAGGGACTGAGCAGGGTTAAGCATTTACAGCATGCGAGGCGCATTGGGCTGAAGGATGATATTAGTTTCAATAATTAGATTCCTGAAACTTGTAAAATGTAATTGACATTTGTTGATAAATAAAAGTTGTTATTTATTTATGAGTAAGGTGTTACTATCTTATGTTGATTGTTTACTATGTTTCAATTTTGCATGTTTTTACTTCCAGAATAATTATGTTATTATTCAAACCATCCACAGTCAGTCAAACTTTGGAAGTATGTATTGATTTAAGACTGTCATGAATTTGGCTTGTATGATTTGTCTAAAAGTGCTTTGGACAATGCAATGGTTGCTACAACATTCATGAGTACTCATAAGGGCTGAGTATTGGATCCAACCCACGCTCACTTGCATCACTTCATGGAATTTATCTCGAGTGATCGTGAGACGGTAATATCATATAAATCTTCAAACCTAGAGATATGAGTTGTTGACTATGAGTTGGTTATTCATTGATTGCACGAAAACGCATTGGTAACTCGATGTCATAAAACGTGCCTTTGTGAGTAATTCAACAAGTAGTTAGTACAAGCATATCAGTCGAAGTTTATCTGTTCCTTCTAGAAATAGAAGCGATATCTGGGCCCCTCGATGATTTGGTTTTGACCTATGTACCGGGCCCGGTCAGAACCTAATTGATGTGTTCAATTTAGTTCTATGTCGAAACAAATCAGAGATCGAGAAACAAATGCTGGACAATAAGTAAGACCATGTTCCATGTGTTTGTCCGGCTGATATCATGAGAACAGAGGATTATATGATCACTTATCTTAAATGGCGTATCATCATCATCTCAGTTCTGAGAGACTTTGAAAGAGCTACGATTGCTAGTCGGATTTTGAAGTCATATTCGCAAATATAGTTATTAGACTTATCCAAGTGGGAGACTGTTGGATATAGTGTCTAAGTCCATAACTTTATTTGGTATGTACTTGACCCGACCCGGCATGGTCCATTTGGGTTGCATGGCATTGCAATACTTGGATAGACTAAATGAGAGAATAAGGCACTTATGATTATTAATATATTATAAGTTCTAATATATTAATAATAGTATTATTTAATTAGTATTGATCAAGTATTAATCTAGGATTAATTTGGTGATCAAAGTGAGACTAATTAAATATATAGGGTTGATTATGACAATCATCAATTCTTTTATGGTGGATTAATGATCCATAGTTTATGGGTTATGGATGTAACCAAATGGAGCTCCATGGATGGTCCATGGGAGTTACAAATCCATGGGTCATGGGAAATAAAGAGTCATGACAATTAAGGGCATTCATGTGTAAACCCTAATTGTGACAACACTATAAAAGGAACCCTATAGCTAGCAAAAAGTGGACCTAGTGGACATAGTGTTACTAGAGAGGGCATAACCAATTTTGAGTGCTAGAAGTATTCTCTCAAGTTATTCCAAGTCTTGTGGTGTTGTGTGAAGCATTTGAGGCACAACATTTGGGATGCTAGGCTCACAAAGTCTTGAAGGAATCCAAGCAACAACAAGGTATGTATTTCTACTAGTTTTATGTTTTATGTAATCCCCATGCCATGCTAGTTAGGAAATAACCTTGAAAAGTAATTTGCATGTATATAGAGAAAACATAGATTCAAGGTTATTAGGGTTGCATATACACTTAGGAAGTGTTAGAATGCTCAAAACCCATCAAAAGTCTGTACCTTGCTTGCTTATTCGTTTGATCCCTTTTTGGGGAGATTTAGGGCTTTTATAAGACATTCTTGGTAACCAACCATGATTGCAAGCATGGTTGGGGGTTGAGGCTTCGGATCTAGGCCCATGGAAGAGTTACAAGGCAGAAAAAGGCTGCTTTTGCACCCATGGAAGCCCCCATGCAACTTAAGAGCCTCTTTTAGAGCCTTTTTAGCTCAAAGTCCCATGCATGCATGTAAAGTTCGTAAATTTACGTGCTAGATCGAGTTTAGGGGCCTAGATCTATCATTTGGACAAGAGTTGTACACCAGAAATCGAAGAAATAGACTTGGGACTGTATCGACTCGGCGAGTCATTCTTGGGACTCGGCGAGTCCGAGGCTTGACTTCCTTTTTTTGTTATGGTCCAAGAGACCCAGTTGAGTGAAAGTAAGGTTTTAGAGGGTCCAGGAGAGTGACCCAAACGTATCGGGATAAGCCTTAGTCCTGGAGTTCATAGGACTCGGCGAGTGCATGAGTCGACTCGGCGAGTCCAAGACAATCTCCCAACTCTTGAAGATGAACTCGATGAGTTGTTCATACAACTCGGCAAGCCGAGGACAGGACGTGTTCATAGGATGAAGATGGACTCGATGAGTTGTTCATACAACTCGGCGAGTCGGATGAAGGTTCATCCGGAGTGGTGTTAGAAGGAGAACTCGTCGAGTCGCTGCTAAACTCGACGAGTAGAGTCGTGGATGAGGACAATTGAAGAGATAGGGACTAGACGAGTTGGTGGCCCAACTCGGCGAGTCGGGTCAACTGGAAGTTGACTTTGACTTTGACTTGGACTTGGTCAGGGGTAAAATGGTTATTTTACCCTAATAATAGATATCAGACTTTGATTAAGTGTTTTGAGGGGATTATAGCCGGAGGATTTCCGGAGCAGCAGCAGACAGATATTTCCCGCACAGATTATCAGCAGCTACTCGTTCGAGGTGAGTTACCTTTCAGTAGCGGTGGGTCTACGGCCACAATGCCGGCCCACCAGTAGGAGTTGTATGTTGGATGATTGTCTTTCTGATATTCATCTAGGCTTGCTACTACCTGATATGTTATATGCTAGCATGATATGTATATGTGACAGTAGTAGAGTCCGGTTGTTAGGACCGGAGGGTAGGTCAGACACCCCGGATATGTCTGACAAGTATGTGATGATATGATTATATGCTGGCATGATATTATATGTGATAGTGGTAGTAGGGAGGGTATAGTCCCCAAGTTCGGTTGTTAGGACCGAAGGGTAGGTCGGACACCCCAGAAACGTCTGACAGTATGTTTACGTTATGATATATGTGATAGTAGCAGTAGGGGGTGGAATAGTCCCCGAGGTTCGGTTGATAGGACCGAAGGGTAGGTCAGCACCCCAGAATGGCTTGACATGGGTAGGTCAGCACCCCAGAATGGCTTGACACAGGTAGGTCGGCACCCCAGAATGGCCGTACTGGGTAGGTCGGGCACCCCAGAATTGCCTGGCAGTATGAATGCGATATGTCTGTATGGTATGTGGTATGATGGGGGAAGTCACTAAGCTTTGTGCTTACAGTTTTAGTTTTGGTTTCAGGTACCTCTTCGTCTAAGGGGAAGGAGCCGGCAGTGTAGCAGCGCATCACACACACACATGATTTCCGCATGGAGTTTTCTGGGATTGTACTCTGATTGATTTTACTTTGACATTATGATTTCAGACACATTGTTATAGTTTTGTTTGCAAATGATATGGCATGGGAAATGTTTTGGTAAACTATGTTGAGAACTACTTAATTTTAAAAAAAAAATTGGGCTTGGAAATTGGGATGTTACAGATACACCCACAAGAAATGAGAAAATTGATCTAGAAAAATGACATAATATTTAATACCACTATGACTTTCCAAAGGGGAAGTCCAAACATCAAAATGAACAACTTGAAAGGGAAATAACGCATCAATTTTAGACAAATCAAAGGGCAAACAAACATGCTTGCCAAGTTGACAAGCATGACAAAGTAACGGGGAATCTTTTTTTTATTACATGAAATGAATTTTTTAGATAATAAATGATTGAAAATGTGTTGTCCTGGATGACCGAGACGTTGATGCCATATGGAAGACCCGACACTAACATAAGCTTGAGGAGTTGGACTTGTAACCGGATACAGGTCACCGGAGCTATCACAGCGGAGAAGGATTTGTTTGGTCAAAAAGTCCTTCACAGAAAAACCAAATTCGTCAAACTCAATAGAAAGTTTATTATCACGAGTAAAATTTCTCACAGAAATAAGGTTTTTCATGATTTGAGGGGTAATGGGAACATATTTTAAACTAAGGGTTCGAAATGGATTAGAACCAAGAGTGGTGTGACCGGTTTGAGGAACGGGAATGCGAGATCCATTACCGACTAAAACTGAGAAATTAGAATTATTGCAATTATTACTAAAAGACTTGAGGATACCTGAGTCAGAATGAAGGTGTGCGGTCGCCCCGATATCCATGTACCAATCTGCGTTGCCCGGATCGTGAAGACTCATTGTTGAAAAAACTTGTGGTAAAAGAGTGGCCTGATCCGATGAACCATATGGGTAACTGGGCCAAGCAGAGTTGCTGGGAAAAGGCTGACTAGCGCAAAACATAGCTTGTTGTTGGGCTTGTAAAGGCTGAGCCCAAGATTGCTGAAGAGTAGATGGACATGGACTGGTCAAATTGGGCCGCTGGGCTGTTGGCCAATAAGCCAAAGAACTTGGAGTGGGAAGAAGTCCACATTGCACTTGGAAGTAAATAGTCCAAGGAACAGGATTTCCACCAAAAAAATTACCAACGCCGTTTTCATAGGTGAAGGAACGACCTCGTCCACCTCTGCCGCCGCGGTTCCCGCGTCCACCCCCATAACTTTGGCGACCACCACCTCGAGAGCCACTGTTTCCAAGAGAATTGTTGCTGGAGTTGTTGGGGGAACGAGATTGGTGCTCGACAGCAAGGATAGTAGGAGATGAGGGGGTGTCGCCATGAGATGCTTGAGTAGCACGTTTTTCTTCTTTCAATAGGTTGCGTTCCTCAAGAGCAAGCATGGAACGCATCTCCAAAAACGTAGGGAAGGGTTTGGAGTACCTGACTGTAGGAATTATGTGGGCATATTTAGAAGGCAAGCCATTGAGAGCATAGAAGACTAGGGCTCTTGGAGGAACAGGGGATCTAATATTAGAGAGGAGATCAGAAACTGCTTTAATCTTGGTACAATACTCGAGAATAGTAGAGTTACCGAGAGTCATATTTCGAAGTTCATCTTCAAGTTCAATGGTTTGGGATTCCTTATTCCCATGAAATAATTCTCGAAGAGCACTCCAAATGTCTGCAGCAGTGGAATCCGGTTTGATAATGGATTGAAGCACGGGTTGTGAGAGAGTGGCATACAACCACTGTTTGACCACATTGTCCACCGTATCCCAAGATGGGTCTTTAACAAGATCTTCAGGAGGTTCAAGGTGATTGAATACATTATAACCAAGGCAATCAGTCTTAAACAGCTCCTTCCATGAATCATAATTGAGCCTGTCAAGATCAAGAATGAGAGGCACATACGATTTTATGTTTGTGATGCCATATATCTTATCTGTTGGAATAAGATTGGTGGAGGTGGAGTCTTCTTTAGGAGGCATGGTAGGAAGAAGAAGATGAGAAGCAGGGAACACAAGGAAGATGATGAGGAAAACACGCTGTGATGCATGATCGGCTAGGGTTGAGAGAAAAAGCCTGATACCATGTTATAATCTGTATTTTCCCATGAATCACCAATATTTCATTAAACAAAATATATAAGGATACATGTACAACAAATGGGCTAGGAATACCAACAAGGGCTGCAATACATTGGGCCCTATCAAACACTCAAACAGATACAATATAAATAAATATAAGTGTCGCCTAACAATTTCGAAGCTTAAGAGATCGAAGGGTTGAAATGGGATGATCGGGTTTCGCTTTTAGCATAAGACTTTTTGATTTGGAGTAAATGATCGAAGCCTTAAGTATCGATGTCGTGTGTCATTCTGTATTTGGTTCGATGTCGACAACCATCGGTTAGGAATCGATTTTGATGTCGATGGGTTGGAGTCAATTGTCGACGTTGCTTGATTAAAAGCGAAATATTCTTAGTTTTCTTTCGTGCAGGCTATGTGGGATGAACTTTGTGTCCTGAGGCAGTAAGTTTTCTGTACAAGTTTGATCCAAGCGCCTTTGTATCTGGATTAATCAAGTTGAAGGTAGATAAACACACAAATTATTTCAGGCCCTTTTAATGGTAAACTACATGAGTAAATGGTCTTTAGGTGCTTCTAACTTCAACCAAAGTTTAAACTTTAGATATTGTAAGGGTGGTCAATGAATACCAAACGATAACCTGATGGAAGAATTTGGCATTGAAGGTGACAGACCCGTTTCCTATCCTGTGGGAATTTATACTTGTATATATAATTTCCCAAATATTATTTGAAGATATGCATTGTTGCAAGTGCAATCACTGATATCCCAACTCTATCTTGCAGTTTCAGGCAGCGTTTAGATCGTTAGTTTAGGTGCTGGAAAAGAGGAAAACGTGGGCTTGATTTTTTGTTTAGTTCCATTAGGTTTTGTAGGCTATAAAAGCCTTTAGTTTTCTGAATAGAATGCAACAGTTTTGAGTCACGATTACTTCTGCCTTTCTCTAAATATTTCTCACCTATTAAACATATGGTGACCTTTTATTTGTGAAGGAACTTAAGGGCATGATATTCCAACAAATATATTAGAATTAGAATTGGATCTTAGCCAAACAAGTATGTATATAATATCTTGGAGCTTGTTTTTCATAGCCATTCCCTTCTCCATATATGTATGAACCATGTTTTACTTTGGAAACACACCAATCATTTTCTTGTAGAACAACAACATGGGCTTGCACAAGTAAATCTTGAAGTAAATTCAAAACAAAGTACCCTAGTATCTGGATTAATCAAGTTGAAATGTAGAAACACACACAATAACTCCATCCCTTTTAATGGTGAACTACAAGAGTCAATGGTAAGTGCTTCTTTCTAACTAAGCACACGCATCGGAAAACCAAATTAAGTTTAAACTTTAAATTTGAAGGGGTGCTACATGCCAAGGCAATAGTGCAACGCCAAGCGACACTCAAAGAACCCCAATAGCAAGCTTTTGTAACGTATTTTTCACCATGAAAAATAAGATTTATATCGAGTAGGCCGATGGCCCACATATCAGATATTAAACTGATAAGAAAAGATACTACACTTGATCTTAGCCAAAAGGCCTAGAAAGGTTTGCCTTTCCCTTTCTTGGGCCTTACCTTTTAAAGCTACTCAACACCCTTTCTTTCCTTGAGGCAATGTCGGACGCTTAACTTTGCATTATATAATTATATTTTCTCTACCTACGCCGCACAACCGATTCAATTGATTCATGTAATAAACCAGCGTCAGTCCCTTAGCTTGTTATTAACGGTCGGCTGGAAGTGCTTCTTTCTATTACCTTAATTTGTGGGACTGGCCATGGCCTTCAAAATTCAAATAATCAAATTAATTCGTTTTGTATTAATTTGTTATTATTAGTTTGGGCCTTGTTCCGCATAACCGATGATTTGGGCGACTTGACTGATGCAATTAAGTGTTTTGCCCACCAAGAAATTTTCTCCAATTTAGACATTGGCACGTACATGGGCCCATATTTTTTGACGTTTACCTCTTAGTTTAGATATTTTTACTAATTTTAAGCATGAAAACAAAATGAAAGTGGAAATATTTAATCTTAAAAGCAGAGTATGGGTAGGGACCCGCTAACACAAATTATGACGTTAATCTACAAGTTAACCTTTTGACCGAAATTTGAAATTCCATATGTAAACTGTTGATCAATTACATACTCCTACTAAAATATTTTCCAGGGATCACATGCAGGTTTAATCTATATGAATACATCTGCATGAAGATTAATGTTTGCATACGGATTATACATGTTTTATTTATGTTGGTAATTTGTAGGTATTTTAGTTTAAAAAATTAAACATGTAAATGGAATGGAAAGGAAAAAGTAAGTTTACGTTTGGTACAACCGTAAGAGAGGTGATCAATTTCTTTACATTACTTAGTCTATCCCGTTCCATTATACCAAATAGACCTTAATGGAATGGTGATCTATAATGGAATGATTGGTTATCATTCTATTTTCGTGTTTGATTACAAAGTTGGAATGGAACGAACAGTAACGCAAATTTGAATGCTCACCTTATTTTATATGGTAGGTATAACTATAACTTACACACAACCTTCTCAAATTTGAATACTAACCTTATTTTATATGGATATTTATGTTTTGTTGTATTTACAAAGTAGAGGATCATTGAATTTGATAGAAGAAAAATATGGGTTTGCATGTATAAATGATTTATGAACGTTATACACATTTTAAAATATGCATCGAAATTACTTAATTACTTTTTGAGACATTATGAAACATATAAATGTTAATGATAATTCAGTGAGAATTACAAATTATAAAATAGTTTTTTTTTTTTTTTTATTTTTTTTATTTTTTTATAATTATAATGTAAAATATAACTCTTATCTAGATAGTTTTTAAATTATTTTATTATATGTAGTTTCTCTAATTCTGTAATGGTACTTTTGTCATTGATGATTAAATCCAATCCACTTATGCCCTCTATTACTACGTACCAAACAAAATTGAATAATGAAAAATTAAATTCCAATAAAATAGAGAGTCCACATATTAACCAATATGAAAAAAATAATGTTTGATGTACGTTGCATCTTCTATTGTGGATCGGTAATGATCCATTTATAATTTATTACATTACTTTCTGTTCCATCGTACTAAAGGAATGTATGGTGTGTGGCCTCATAATGCCCTGAGAAAAATAAGGCCCATATTTTAGCCAACTTATCTTATCTACTTAAGGACTTTTTATATAAAATTTTATACAATTTTAAACATAAAAACCATATGGTGGAGTTGGTTGAAACGCCTCATCGTTTGAACAATTTTTTGTTTTTTTGCAAATTGACTAACCGGTCCGAAAATAGAATTCCGAACTGTAGTAGAAATTTATTTGGGCTTTGTAAATCCTCGATACATTAGATAACTAGTTATGTTAGTAATCTCACTATACAAAGAACTTCGAGGTTCAATGTGCAATGTCGAGGCCACAACTTAATAAATTTATAATCTATATTATAGTTGGTATTACAGATAAAACGTGATTATCTCTAGATTTATTTAAATGTATTTAAATTATAAGTTATCTAAATCACCGCTCAAGTTCCCATGTCTCAATTCTTTGTTACAGAAGGGTTACATCACTCTCGAAGTTCAAACTTCTCAATTTCCATCAGGCAAATCGAAAATTATTTTACGATTTTTTTGTTTTACACGGTTACATTTACATCTAAAATTCCATAATTGATTATATTTCTCAAATCTCGGTTTGTATTTGTATTTGGTTTTTGGTATGTCTTTGTGATTTATTTTCTAAACATGTACTTATATAAGCTCAAGAAAAAAAAAATTACTACTTACTGCAAGTCTCCTATCTCCAAACAATTTATATTTGCATCAATCTTTTTTCTATTGGACAATTTCAGGCTTCCAATGTTAAGGTGTTTCTTTTTGTTACTAGTTATTTATGTTATCGTAACAATTTATAAAATACTACATTGGTTCTTAAAATAAAATAAATTAGTGGAATTAGTGTTTGAATATTTATATGCTTTTAGGGGTCCTTTTTCCAAGGCCCAAAACATGCTTAGATCGACCTTGCGAACATCCCTTTCCATGACCTCCTTATTACCCTTTTCCAATCTTCCCTCCTACTCAATCTGAAACGCCTCCTCCTTTCCTATTTTCATGTCGTAAATAACCCAACTCTCAATGCCCATACTTAGTGCTAAGTAAAAGGCTAATGGTAACTTGTAAGAACCCAAAATTTAGAGAGATTTGACATTTGCTGAAGAATTGACCAAAAGGGAAATTTGGTCATTTAGACGATTTCATGAATTTTAAAAATGTAACTTCATGAAATAAGTATAGATAAGTCTAAGTCATATTTATAAGATGAGGTAAGTGAGTTCAAGAGAAAAAATGACTTAATGGCCATAAAAGGGTAAAATGAGAATCTTATTCTTTTTAGGCCATGTTTTTGACTTAATAGATTAAGACCCATACGTTTTAGGTAAAAAATGACTTAATGGAGTTGTAGAAATCTCCCCACCTTCGCGTGGTTATAATGATCATAAAAAATGGGTTTGAAATGAAGAAGATATGAGTACTAGAAGTTGGAAGAAAGTTGTCCTCAAAGCTGGAATGTAATCAGCTAAGGGTCCACTATAATGTAGGCACCGCAGCGTGGTAAGGGTCTTACCATGACGCGGTGGTTAAAACGGGAAAAAAGAACATAAGCTTTGTCGTAAGTTGAGGGCAATGGAATTTGCACCGCAACGTGGTATGTGTACCACAACGTAGTGGCAAAAGTATAATGCTATAAGAGGAAGACATCGTAACTCCGTCAGAGGGAGACCACAACCTAATCGCGAGCACCACGGCGCGGCATGCATACTACTGCAACACGGTTTTGTAGATCAGGAAACAGGTTTAAACCTATTAAGGGTTCATTTTCGATCAAAACACTCCCCAAATCAGTAGAGATCAGATGAGTAAAACGGGGGAATATTTGATCACTTATCTAAGGACACGTTACTGACTAGGTCAGAGTTCGACAACGGCTTTTGGTAGCTACAATTTGCTGATCATATTGGTAGTTATACTAGTAGTTATAGTTATTAGACTTTTCTAAGTGGGAGACTGTTGGATTAGGTATCTAAGCCAATAACTATAATTGGTATAAACTTGAATTGATAGTAGCACGATCCTTTTGGGTTGCCTTCAAACCTGACAATTGAATATGATAACTTTTAGAGAGAAAAGAATGATTTATTAATTTATTACTTGGTTAATAAATTAATTAGAAATCAAAATAAATGATTTATTAATGTATTATGGAAATAATATATTAATTAGAAATCATATTGTTTAATTAATATTTAATCATAAATTAATTTGGAATTAATTTTGGGGTTAAAGGAATTAATTAAAAGTGCATGGACTAAAGGTGACAATGCTCAATAGTTGAGTATTGGGAAATTCTAGAACCTCCCTAATGAGGGGGGGGGGGGGGTGAAATTTAGAGTGTCCTAAGGGAGGAAGTTAATGGATTAGTGTTATCTTGGATATACCTACCTTATCCAATACCTTCCTAACACCTATATAAACCCTCAGTAGGGTTGAATTTCGTCTAAGCCTTCCTTCTAAGAGCCTTGGACGAAATTTTGGCTCCTTCCCTCTCTCTCTATAATTTTCCGTGGTTGCTAGGGTTTGTTTGCGAACCGTTAGAGGCGCGACACTTGTGGCGCTTGCTACCAAAGGTCTTTCAAGCAAGGATTCAAGATTGTTTACAATAACAATTTTAAAGGTATGATTTCTAACCCTAGTTCTTGTGAATTTTGAAATTCATAGTTACCTTCTAGGGTTTCTAGTTTTGTGTTCAATGCTTGTATGTCTAATAGAGAAAAATAGATCCAATTTATTAGGGTTGCATGCATACATAGGAATTGTTTTCTATGCTCATAACCCATCAGTTGTTGATAAAGTTGTTTTTGAAAAGAGTGTTTTTGAGAAGTCTGTTAAAGGTGGTTCTAAGAAGGCTATAAAAGATGTTTATGAGAAGAACATTGAAGATGGTTCTAAGAAGGAGTTAGAAAAGGTGGTTCCTAAGACAGTTATTACGAAATTAAAGAAGTTGAAGTCGAAGTCTAAGTCTTCACGTGTTGTTAGAAAAGAAATTACAAATGAGGAGGCACAACAAACCAAGAAACACAAAGCTGCTGGGGTGTTGAATCATTTTAAGTTGTTAAGAGCTTAGACAATCGAAGAGCCTTTTGCTAAAGCTTCACCAAAACCAAATACTTTTGAAGTAGATCACGATAGCGAAGAGACAGAAGATGAAATTATTAGAACTGATGATCAGACATTCCATGTTTCACCAATAAAGGATGCCACTGTTGAATCGAATATCGAGGAACAAGCAATCCTGATGTCATTGTAAACGCATCTAATGTGGATACAAACATTAATTCTGGTGAACCAATCACTACTTCACTTCCTGAGAGGACTAATGTCACTCCAACCAAAGGTCCTATTTCCAAGTCCAATGTGGAGGAGGGTAGGTCTTCAAACATCACTGAGAACATATTTAATAATGAATCAAATGTTGCTATGGGTGAGGAAACTTCGACATCTGCTCCGAATACTTCAACTATTCCACCACCACCGCCTTTGTCACCACCACAAACTTCAACTATTACACCAACAACAGTTCTTGCTGTTTCTCCTATATTTCATGTAACATCCCAAATTTCATGACCAAAAATTTCATTTTTAATTAAGTAATTATAAAACGGTAATTTGAAAACATCGATAATGTCATCTCATATCATACTCAAAAACCATGTATCATATATCTCAAAACATGCTATATAAAAATAATGTCAGAGTACATCTCCAATAGATCTCATGTACAAAAAATCGTGTATGATGCGCTGCTATCATGCCAACTCCTTTCCCTTCGAAGAAGAAGGACCTGAAACCAAAACTGAAAACCGTAAGCACAATGCTTAGTGAGTTCCCCCATCATATCACATAAACACATACTGTTAGGCATATTTGGGTGCCTGGCCTACCCTGTCAGGCATATCTTGGGTGCCCGACCTACCCATGTCAAGCATATCTGGGTGCTTGACGTACCCTGTCAGGCATATGTGGGGTGGCCGACCTACCCATGTCAAGCATATCTGGGTGCTCGACCTACCCTCCAACTTATCTCAACCGGCTACGGGGACTATTTCACCCCTACCAGTACCACATAATACATTACATAACATACTGTCAGGCATATCTGGGGTGCCCGACCTACCCTCCGGTTTATCTCAACCGGCTACGGGGTCTAACCTACCCCTCCTACCACTATCACATAATATCATAGCATACTGGCACATAAAGCATAACAGATAGTGGCATACCAGACAATTATCACAAAGACAATCATCTCTACTATAATCAGCTACTAGTGGGCCAACCTTGGTACCTTCTACCCACTTCTACTGGAAGGTAACTCACCTAAACTGTCGTGAAGTAGCTGAACTGCCCTTGGCTCCGGAATAAACTCCAATCAAACTCCTACAGATAAAAGATCTCCTTTAATCATCCTTTCATACTCATAACCCCTTACGAGTCAACTTTGGTCAAAGTCAAAGTCACAGTCAACACCCTGGTCAAAGTCAACCTTCTGGTCAAAGTCAACATCCTGAGTTGACTTAAGTTGTCGAGTTGGTCCATCAACTCGTAGAGTTCCATGAATCATAATCCTGAAATCGTGATCCAACTCGTCAAGTTCTTTTACAACTCGTCGAGTGCCTTCCATTTATAGAATCGGGACTTCTCGCGTCAACTCGTCGAGTCATCCTTGAACTCGTTGAGTTTTTCCCTTTACAGAATCGGGACACTTTGACCCAACTCGTCGAGTTCCTCTATTGACTCGACGAGTTCTTCAGTCTATTAAGCCATCTTAAGGGATTAAGTTCTTATCCCCTAGATCTAAGCTCCATACTTCCGCTACATAGTGAAAATGTCCTTTTAAGGGTAAAGTTTCCACCTTTACCCGTTAATATTCTTCCTTAAGATATATAGCTCAAACCCTAATTCTTTAGGACCTAGATCTTGATCCAAAAGCCATAATACTTCAAAGTAAAGCATAAAAACTAAGATCTAGACCCTAGACACCATATGAATATGTAAAGTCCCTGACTTTCTCTCTATGCATGGCCTTTTGGAGCTTAAAAGGCCAAAATGGCATCCTAGAGCTTGCATGGGACTTCCATGGCCATAAAGTTTGCACCTTTATGCCATGAAAGTCCTTCTAGATCACCGATCTGGAAGAGTAATCACTTGGGACATCCAAGTCTCAAAAGCGAGCAATCTTGGACCAAGACATGGAGAAATCACTCTAAGACTAGATCTAAACATTGAATAGACAAGATAGGAGCTTTATACCTCCAATGAACCAGCAATGGAGCTCAACTTCTGGATCTACTCTTCTCCTTCACTTCCTTGCTCCTTCTTCAAGTCTCTTCTTCTTCAAAACCTCAAGAATGCACAAAAAATGGCTCAAAACTCTAAAAAACATATTAGGGTTTCGTGGCTAGGGTTTGGGATGATGGAGGCTGCAAATGAGGCCAGCCTTTAGAGGTTAAGGTGTTTAAATAGGGTGCTAACCCTGAAAAATAAGGTTTCACTTTGGTAACCCTACTCGTCGAGTTGAGGCTCTCAACTCGTCGAGTAGACTTTAAATCCCGCGTCCAAATTCCATTCCTACTCGACGAGTTTGGGGCCTCCAACTCGTCGAGTTCCTATACAAAAATGAATAAATTAATTTAAAATACATACCAGGAACCGGGCGTTAAAAATATCCCCTACTTATTTTAGACTTCGTCCTCGAAGTCTGCTGTGTCTGGAAATAGCTCGGGGTAGTGCCCCTCATCTCGTCCACCGGCTCCCAAGTCCATTCCGAGCCCTTGCGGTGCTGCCATTGCACCTTCACTAACTCAACCCTCTTGTTCCTCAGATCTTTTGTCTTCCTATCGACAATTGCTATCGGTCGCTCGATGTACTTCAGGCTGTCATCCACCTAAATATCCTCTAGAGGCACCACTGCTGAGTCATCTACCAAGCACTTCCGCAGCTGGGAGACATGAAAGGTGCTGTGGATCTGGTTAAGTTCGGCTGGCATATCCAGTCTATACGCAACCCGGGTGAACCGGGCCAATACCCTGAATGGACGAATATATTTGGGGCCCAACTTGCCCTGCTTCCTGAACCGGATGACACATTTCCAAGGTGACACCTTCAGGAGGACCATATCTCCTACCTGAAACTCCAGGTCTGATCGTTGTTTGTCGGCGTAGCTCTTCTGCCGACTCTGGGCCGTCTGGAGACTACTTCGGACTTGCTGGATCCTCTCTGTCGTCTTGAGTACCACTTCGGTACTCCTCATGACCCTCTGTCCAACCTCACCCCAGCATATCGGGGTTCTGCACTTCCTCCCGTAGAGCATCTCGAAGGGAGGTCGGTCGATACTCGCATGGTAGCTATTATTGTAGGAAAACTTTGCCAAGGGAAGGTAGGTATCCCAACTACCTCCAAAGTCTAACACACACCTGCAACATATCCTCCAAAGTCTGAATGGTCCGCTCACTCTGACCATCCGTCTGCAGGTGAAAAGCCATGCTAAAATGCAGACGAGTACCCAACTCGTCATGAAATCTCTTTGGGAATCTGGAAGTGAACCGTACATCTCGGTCGGAAGTCACGGAAACTGGAACTCCGTGCCGAGCTACTACCTCCCTGATGTAGATGTCGACCAACTTCTCGGTCGAAATGCTCTCCTGGATCGGAATAAAATGGGCACTCTTTGGTCAACCGATCCACGATGACCCAAATCGAATCCACTCCCCGTGCGGTCCTGGGAAGCTTTGTGATGAAATCCATAGTAATATCCTCCCATTTCCACACATGGATATCCAACGGCAGGTCAAGCACCTCTGAAAATACCAGGCTACATCCCGCTTCATGCAGGGCCACCAGTAATCATGGCGAAAATCTCTATACATCTTCGTCGCCCTGGGAAGGATGAAAAATCTGGACTTGTGCGCCTCTTCCATCAGGATCTGGAACACACTGCCTGTGTACGGAACCCACACTCTGCGGTGAAGTGTCAACATCCTGCGGCTATCATAGTTGAAGGAGGGAATCTAACCCACTATACACTCACTCTTCTGGTGTTCCTCCTTCACAGCCTCCTGCTGGGCCTCTCGAATCTGCTCCAGAAGTGGAGTCACTACTGTCATCCTCAGACAGATGTCTATAATCAGGGCTGCGAATGCCTTGCGGCTAAGTGCATCGGCCACAACATTGGCCTTCCCCGGGTGGTAGAGGGTCTCACAGTCGTAATCCTTCACCACGTCCAACCACCGTCGTTGTTTCATGTTCAAATTTGGAAGATTCATGAGGTACCTCAAGCTCTTATGGTCCGTGTAAATGGTACAACGGACCCCATAGAGGTAGTGTCGCCAAATCTTGAGGGCGAAAACAACCGTCCCCAACTCCAGGTCGTGTGTCGGGTAGTTCGCCTCGTGAGGCCTCAGCTGCCTCGAGGCATAGGTGATGACGTTCCCTCTCTGCATCAACACTGCGCCCAAACCTGAGATTGATGCATCGCAGTATACTAAAAAATCCTCAACGCCTCTGGCATGGCGAAGATCAGCACCTCGCACAACCTCTGCCTCAAAGTCTCGAACGCTGCCTGCTGCTCAGGCCCCCAGCGAAATACAACGACCTTCTTTGTCAGCCGGGTCAGGGGTACTGCTATCATGGAGAAATCCTGTATGAATCTCCGATAATAGCCTGCTAACCCGAGGAAACTCCGAATCTCAGATGGAGACTTCGGAACCTGGAAACATGCATTTTGTGAACTTGCTGAGCCTATTTTGTGAACTTTGGAAAAGTGAGAATTAATCGATAATAGCCTGCTAACCCGAGGAAACTCTATTTTGTGAACTTGCTGAGCCTTGTTTTATGAACTTAATGAACTTGGAACGATATTGTTTTATGAACTTGATGAACTTGGAACAATACTCTTTTATGAACTTTCTGTTATGAACTTGTGCTATGAACTTTATGCTATGAACTCTTGATATGAACTTTGTGATATGAACTTGTTATGAACTTTGTGTGTTAAGTCCCCGAGAACCGAACTACAACCTATTAACTCGTATTTCGAGTCGACGGTCTTATGGATAGCGCTATTTGGGGTAGATAACCCTCATTCACCCAGAACCGTGAGTGCATATTTCCGTGAACTGACATCATGGGAACCATGAACATGATGGAATGGGGCATGAATGGTCGTTAGGCTTGGTTGTGAACGGAGTGCTTTGGTATTCAACACTCACTTTGAGTTGGAACTTTTATTGAACAAATCTATATTGTCTTACTGAAATGATGTACCTTTATAAACCTGTGAAGTCACCAACTATTTTATAGTTGACCCTCGTTTTTGCATGCTTTTCAGGAAACGGTCAATGAACCAGTTTAAGACGCCACAATGATTTATGTTTATTGCTCTTTTTATGTACTAGACTGTGTAGTATGGAACTAAAATGTAATATTATTTCTAATATGATGTAAACATAAAATAATGCTCAATGATTATGCTTGGTAATCCTATTTACCTTGTTTTATGAGACCTTAGCCTGTCACCCTTCGTGTTTCGACTTTGACGGGGTGTGACATATCACAACATGTCTCAAAATAAGCCTTCCTTTGTACTTGGCATTTGGTCCTAAATTAGGTATACCGACACTAATTGCCTTTTAACCCATGGACAATTGGCTTAATTCTTCTTACACTTCTATTCATGATAGTAAATTTTAAGGAGTGTTTTGAAGTTTGAGTTTGTATAATAGCGATGTTAGTTTCAAAAAGAAACCTCAACATGCTACACAAATCCATCATGGGCATTCCAAGTTGTTCATATCAAAATCAGAATGAACTGATTATATGTACATGTCAGCTAGTCGGCTAACCCTAGTCAACTCCTAACTCAAGGAAATTCCATTTTACTCCAATATGTCAGTTTACAATGTACATTGATAACTGCTCTTTCTAATAGATTAGAATGCAATGTTTGGAGTATCCTTACGAAGAGCTTTATCAAAGGCATGATCTTTCTTTTCGTTTATGAGAAATATTCCCGAACTACGAATTTGGTCATCCTAATAGCTAATCGTTTCAAAGGTTTAATAGCACTAGATTTTAGTGGATAAGGTTATAGACATCATTCAATATCAATTCCCATTATAGTTTGTTTTACTTATCCTTAGAGAATAATCACCCTAAATAAAATTATATTAGAAGGTTAGGATCCATATTTGGCTTCATGATGTGTAAAGGGATGCCGTAAACACACCATAAAGTTATTTAGGTAGGCAAAGCCCTTTGCCAATTTCGATCACTACAAAATTCCTAGATCTTTGAGAATCATTGACCATCAATGACATGTTAATCTCAGATTATGTTCATCTCAAATTTAATGACGGGGTCGTTACGGATCACTGAACAGATGTTGAATCAACCATACAAAATCGTGTGGTCCCCGACTCAAGTTACGCTTGAGATTCGCGAGTTCCACATCCTTCTCTACCTATACTCTCAAACTGGCGTGCCGATTAACCACACGAGCTCCATCAACAAGTTATAAAGATAATGTAAAACTTTTATGGATAACATAAGATTCACATAAAATAGATTGTGAATTAACCATTCAAAATCGCATGGTCCCCCGACTCAAGTTGCGCTTGAGATTCTCGAGTTCCATATCAATGTCAACTATACTCTAGATTGATGTGCCGGTTAACCACACGAGCTCTACCAACAGAAAATAAAGAAATGTAAAATTTTCGTGGATAATATGAACTTCACATTCTATTAATAAAACGAAATTTTTTTATAATTGTATTTAGAATACTCTTATATTGACCATTATCACTATTAAACCCTTTCGATAACTCCATTCTCAAAATGCAATAAGGCGGTGAGGGTGGTAAGCACGAAACATATTAAAAACCGACCTTATTAGGAATCAAAGAGACCTCCTTAAACCCCTACATCAGAATGGGTGAGCCTAGTCATGGTAAGACTGATAATGTCAATATTTAAACACGCGAGGACACATGTTGTAACTTTCTTATACATATAGTAGATAGAATTCTAATATACATAAACAAAAGGGGTGAATTTAAAACTCTTTAAATTTAGTTGTCTGTTATTAATTCTAATTAATTGTGAGGATGCAATGTAATAATTAATAAATCATGAGGGGTTAGTATTCAAATTTACAAATCTGTATATAAATAATATTAAATATTTAAATTCACTATTTAAATAATAATTAAATATTCAAATTTAAATAATCATATTCAAATAATATTTATCATTTTTCCAGATTTAAAACATTTTAAATTTGGTATTTATCCATATTTAATAAATCTTCAAATTTGAAAATAAAAAAATAGGGAAACCCTAATCCAGGCTGCTCACGTCGTGAGCATAAACCCCTCACGCCGTGAGCTGCGACAAGGGTTTTTTTAGTTAATAATTTTCCAATTTTTCTTCTTTCATTTAATTTCAAACAAGCATTCAAAGAAAATATGGATCTAGGGTGAATGTAATCATGAACCAATGGCTCTGATACCATTGTTGGCTTTTCTACGCATCAAATACACTCTGAACTAGGTAGCGGAAAATCGAAACTACGATATACCTAAGTGTACATGAAACCTATGGATCTATGGTTTCATGCTAATTACATCAACCCTAGAAAAGATAAAACATAAGGAAGAAAAGCATACCTCTTATGTAGCCCTTGATCTTCATGCTTAAGATATTGATCCTCCATGAAGTTGCTTGGATGAGAGGACCTAAACCAGAATCCCTCTATGGTATCACACCCAATGACGCAAAAGAGTGGAATAAAAATAATTAGGAGAAGGTTCAAGTTCATAATACCAAAGAGGGTTAGAAATCATCCCTAAGAGGGGGAGGAAGAAGGGTTGGTGAAACTTTAAGCCAAGGTGCCAGGAAGAAAGAAATCCCTAAGGCCCTATTTATAGCCTTGGATCCCTTCCTAGGTTTTGTACTCCTTCCCATGTGGGATGGAGTACCTAGAAATAAATTCACTCCTTTAACCACGTGGGATGGAGTGATATTCGTCCAACACTAATCCCATAAGGGTTCTGGAACATTCCTGATTAACCAACTATCGATTAATGAATATTCAACCCTTTAATTAGTTAAACTGTGAATTAATTCCCAAAATATATTTCTAATTAGTTTCTAAATAATTACTAAACATAATAACTAATAAACCAATTTCTCCTTTATTTACTCTACTCAATTTAAGTCTTGAGGGCAACCCAAAAGGACCTTGTTATTATTAGAAATATTACTAATAGTTAATGACCTTGGACACTATTTCGAACAGTTTCCCACTTGGACAAGTCGTCAACTATACGAGGACCAATACTTCTCCAATAATCAAAAGAGAGTTAGCCATCCAATGCAACTACCTAACTCTTGATCTCATCAAGATCCAACCCTTAGATAAGTGATCGACTATCTCTTCGTTCTATGATATCTGTATGAACTCGAGACATTGATAATGGTCAATCTTAGAATTCAAGATTATGTTTCCCGATATAGATTTGTGACGACTTCATCTGTCTACTAAATTGAACACATCAATTCCAATCAGGGCTCGACCAAGCACTTTAGATGTCAGCACCAAATCATCGAGCGGCCCATAGATATCGCTTCTCCTGTTAAGTCAGAAGGAACAAATAAACTTCGACTACATAGTTTTTGTCTATTTCATCATGTCACACATGGACATACCATTTATAACTACCAGTTACGGATAGCGTTGGAGTAGACCAATGCATAACATAATCATAGTGCAAAACCCCACGTATATCTAGGTTTGAAGAATAGAAGATATTATCATCTTATAATTACTCGTGACTGAATCCATGAAGTAATCTCTAAGTACGGATTGGTCCAATACATAAATCTCTATTAAGTACTCATGAGTGTTAGCGCAATCTCTATGCTATGTCTAATCACTATAGACATCACTAATACTCATGACAGTCTTGAATAACTACTTACTTCCAAGAGTATGACCACGTTTAAGTAAATTAATACTCGGGAAGTCGGTTCCAAACATGCAAAAGGAGAACATAGTGATAAGCTAATTGAAATGACTGAAATCCATCATATATTAAGATCTCCACTTAGTAATCGCCAAATCAAATTAAAACTTATACTGCTTTAATTTCTCAAGTATTAAAAAAAACTAAACTAAGAGGGTTGAAGCCAATTCATTTGAAAATCTAATGCCTATTGACTTTGTCTAACTGTCAGACTTGGTCAGTGACATTGGGTTATGGAATGGATCGACAAGTCTCTCTTTTGATATGTGATGTCTTTACATTTGACTCACTATCAAATGTGTTGGTACTTATTGGGTATGTTTCTTGTAAGCTTGTATGACTTGGCATCCATACTCGAGGTAGTTCACCCTAAAGTCACAAGAAACTTCATAAGGATCATCAATGACTGAATTTCAACAAAGATATCACTAATGAATCTCTTTCAGTCACATTGTATTCTTTGCAACTTAACCAACTGCAATATACTCTAAGTTTGTTGAATCCACTATGGTGTATTACTTGGTACTCTTCCATGCTAATACATCACCATTTAGTAAAAGGACGAATTCTAACTGCTAATGGAATCGTCTTTATGAGTGTGGAACTTAGCATCAATGTAACTTTTACAATGATCTCTTCGATACTGTCAAGATCATTTCCTCTGTCCTTATAGGACATAAGAGTGTTATTTATCTTGATTTGTTGATTCTCACCAAATTGATCTAATCCAACTTGTCATACTCAAAGCATACGAGTGATTAGATCTGGTACATGTGATAGCATATATGATCAATACCATAGCAAAGCATGTGGGACACAACTCATAACCTCTAGTAGAACTAGGAAATTAGCATCACTCAATTCCATGCCATGTTAAGCACGAACCTTTCCAAGTTCTGCATGTCGAGTTTCCTCAACATTCCATGTACTTTGGCTTAATCCAACGAATCGCTTTGATCTATCTCCATAGATCCTTATTATGTACGTGCGTTGTATCTCCCATGTATATCATAGCGAAGCAATTACCATACCAAGACAAATTTTTACACTTGGTAAGTTAGAATATATTTTCCTATGATTTGTACATTATCTATGTATAATACAAGGGTGACTACAATGCTCCCACTAGCACTGACATATATATATATATATATATATATATATATATATATATATATATATATATATATATATATATATATATATATGGTTTATCTATGTTTCTCGAAATTCAAAATCCTTGAATTTCTCATTGAAACAAAGATTCCACTTACTCCCATTAGATTTTAAATATGTATGGCTTATATTTATTTCTCGAAATTCAAACTCTTTGAACTTTCCCATTGAAACAGTGATCCCAATTGCAAGATGCTTGTTTCGGTCCATAAATGAACTTATCAAGCTTACACATCCTTCACAACCTATCTCAGTATGATTATGTGTTTGTTCCAATCCATGCTTGTCTCTTCTTGAAGATCTACTTACACTTAATGGTTAAGGTCAAGTGATTGATCTATCAAGTTTTCACATACATAGACTCTCGCTCTCCATTTCCTCCTTCCATGTTGTAGCCTTTAAGGCCTACTATAGCTTCCGATAGGTGGTACACATTGATTGTTATCTACGAGTGACTTGTTTTCCTCAGTAATATAAATGCTTATATAACTATGAGTATGACATCCTCTATCACATCTATAAGGAAGAGGTGGGGGTATGTCAGTTTCCTCAATTGCTCTTTGTTGGTTTACTCTTGAATCTTATCAAGATCAATATGGTTCCCACTAGCCCTTTTGGAAATCAGCTCCCTCTCTTGGAAGACTTCCCTTCGAGCAACATACACTTTGTTCTCAAAAGCATTGTTGAACAATTATCCAAAATGCTTGATGGGTTCTCCAACGAGGTAACACATTTCTATTCTAAGTTCTATATTGTCAATAGGTTCACGATGGGCGTAATCCTCATAATCAGAGACTTCCATATCTGGTAGAGAAGAGTGAATCTCAGTTCACATATCATAGAGTGTTTCTTGAACCTTATCAGTTGGTACAAGACCAAAGGACTTCTCATAACACTATCCATGGTACAATCCATGAATTGTTAGGATGCATAATGCGACTCATCTAGTACAAAATCAATCAATTATTTGGATCTCTATCCAACTAACACTTCCTAGTGGTTGTGTTCTGGGTGAAGATAGATCGTGAAAGTCTTTCACAATTCCTTAAATGATCGATAAAGTTTGAACTGAGATTCTTTCTATTAAACTGTTAATTAATTCCCAATTTATCTTTCCATTTAGTTTCTAATTAATTATTAAACATAATAATTAATAAACCAATTTCTCCTTTATTTATTATAGTCAATTTCGGTCTTGAGGGAAACCCAAAAGGACCCTATTATTATTAGAAATATTACTAATAGTTAATGACCTTGGACACTATTTCTAACAATTCTTTGGAGGAGCAGTAATGCTGGAGCGAGAACGGACCATCTTCTTTCCCATGATCGGAGGAGAAGGGTACAAATGAAAAACAAGAGGAAGAAATTACCTACGAAGGTAGCCGGAGACGTGTTAGGAAAGGTAAAAGGTGTAAAGAGGATTACCCTATTTAACCCATTGGCAGAAGAGAGAGGGTACGATTTGACCGCATGATGATTAACCTTGGGCAGATAAACCCTATCCGATTAGGGTTTAAAATTCAAATCTTTTATCTCTTTCATTTATTATTTTTAAATTATACCTTTAAATACGGAAAAACTAACCTCGATATTTCACTTGTATAATTTGGGGGCAATTGTTAGGGGTAGGATCCTTGAATCATATATAGGATACTCAAATACTTTTGAAGCCTCAGGATCCTTAAACATATCTCGGGATCCTGAGTATTACCACTAATATTTCTAACACTTATAACGAATATATTTTCATTATTTTTCTCGTATGTGCAAAAACAGTAAAGACAAGACCCATTCTTAATGGAGAATTATCTCAAACAGACAAATGACCCGGAATACCAAGTCAAATAACATTCATATGTTGATTCTGGAGGATCCCAAAATTATCAGAATTCTTGTTATTAGCATTAGACTATAAATAACACATGTAACTAGCACACTACGTACACACTTAGCTCATATACGACAATTATACTTTCATTCATATGTTTATCTATGTATTCAACATTTTATATCAATAAAATCATTAAGGCAGGTGATCGTTATCACCTCCCAAGGTTTTATGTTGGAGATCTTATCAAGGATCAAGGGCTTTCCTTGTAACTCACTTTTGTCACTTTGATTATCATTTCTTACTTGATTTACCACGAACATCATAGCCTCTCATACAATTTGGTTAGATTCTACTTAGTTGATTTTTGACCAAAACAAGTAGTAATTTGGCTCAACATCTTCGTCATCTACTTCCGAACCGGACGACAAGTAACCTTCATCACAATCACTTGTCTATCTAGCCATTAAACACAAGTTTCTCTTAGATTTTCTTCATCCTCATCACCAGATGACCAATACCATCAACATTTCTTGAAACCGTAGTGATAAATGCCTTTTCACTTTCTGCTAGTTTGTAACATCCCAAAAATACCAGCTAAAAATTTCATTTTTAAATTAGGTTAATTCATAAAAACATCGTTACAAAACATTCATAATATTAATTTATGTCTGAGAACCGGTAACATCATAGTAAAATATTCAGAGTACATCCCAGAAAATCCATAGTGCGGAAAACATGAGAGTGTGTGATATGCCGCTACCGCGCCGGCTCCTTTCCCCTAGCTGAAGAGGTACCTGAAAACAAAACTATAAAACGTAAGCACGAAGCTTAGTGAGTTCCCCCATAATGCCACATACCATGCAATCATATAATGAACAGCTAAGGGATACGGGCCTCGCCCACACCCATAGAGATACGGGCCTCGCCCACACTCTACTAGCTAGGAGATACGGGCCTCGCCCACACTCTACTTTCTGAGAGATACGGGCCTCGCCCACGCTCTGCTATCCATGGAGATACGGGCCTCGCCCACACTCCGCTATCCATGGAGATACAGGCCTCGCCCACACTCCACTACTAAACCATAACATACAAGTATCACACAGACAACAAGTATAAGCAATTCTATCATACTGGCATATAACACAATCAAACTCAGCTATGAGATACGGGTTCCGCCCACACTCCGATACTAACATATCGTCTATACGGGCCGGCCTTGGTGCCTTAGACCCGTCCCTACTAGAAGGAAACTCACCTCAAGAGTAGCTGCCGAAAACCTGCTCAGACTACGCCTGGCTGCCGCACCGGTAATCCCTCCGGCTATAAATCCGTAAACATGGATTAGGTACTCATAAATACCCCTAAGGTCAAATGACCGGTCAAAGTCAACTCCTTGGTCAAAGTCAACCTTCTGATTGACTGGACTCGCCGAGTCCTTCTATGTCTAGCCCGACTCTGACTCATCGGGTCCCTGTTCCCACTCACTGAGTCAGCCTGACTCGCTAGACGGGGACAACTAACAAACCCGCGACTGGACTCGCCGAGTCCAAGGGGGTGACTCGCCGAGTCCGACGAACAGATCTCACAAATTGCTCCAATCTTCCATCAGAACATCAACCTTGGAGATTTGGAGATTCTGGGACTATAGCTACACGTTAAATTGCTAATTCCACGTGCGACTACGGAGGGTTGGACCTCCTACACTTAAACCCTTCTTATCCTAGTGACTGATCATATGACTCGTCGAGTTGGAAGAACAACTCGTCGAGTTCAAGGCTATATTCAAGGGACTCGCCGAGTTTGAAGAACGACTCGCCGAGTACCAGGCAATCTTCATAGGACTCACCGAGTTGTTTATCCAACTCGCCGAGTCTAAGGCCATCTTCATGGAACTCGCCGAGTGCACTTTGGCACTCGCCGAGTACCCTTCGACTCTTCACCCATTCTGGCCAAAACTGAGACATGCAATGGTTCCAAACCATAAATCTAAGCTCCTAGGGCATAAACACACGGAGTTTGGGAGGTTTAAGGTCTTGAAATCCACATATAAGGGACAAAAAGGGAATCTATTATACTAAAGATTAAGAAGGAGCTTTCTTACCTGGTTAGGAGCTTCATCCAGGGTAGATTTTGGATCTACCACACTTCCTTGTACCCCCCAACTTCCTCCTTCTTCTCTTAAGCTTCAAACTTCCTTCACCAAGCCAAAATCACTCTCAAGGATCAAAATGGGCTAGGGTTTCGCTCTCCAGTTCTTCTGGAAGAGAATGGGACGAAATGGGTGTTTTAGAATGGGTAAAATAGGGTGCAATGTCTGAAAATAGAGTTTCTTCCAGACAGGTGGACTCGCCGAGTCCATGCATCGACTCGCCGAGTTCACCGCTCAAATCCCGTGTCCACCTTGCTGCTACTCGGCGAGTCGGGACGCAGACTCGCCGAGTTTGTGGCAAAATTAAGATAGAAACTTAAATAAAATCATACCATGAACCCGGTGTTACAAATCTCCCCCACTTATTTTAGACTTCGTCCTCGAAGTCTGCCGCTCCCTTCCGGAACAGCTCCGGATAATGCTCCATCATCTCATCCGCGGGCTCCCAAGTCCATTCCGAGCCCTTCCGATGCTGCCATTGCACCTTCACCAGCTCCACCCTTTTGTTCCTCAGTTCCTTCGACTTCCGGTCTAGGATAGCCACAGGCCGCTCGATATAATTCAGGCTGTCATCAACCTGGATGTCCTCTAAAGGTACCACTGCTGAATCGTCCACCATGCACTTCCGCAGCTGGGAGACGTGGAAAGTGCTGTGGATCTGACTGAGTTCGGCTGGCAGGTCCAGCTAATATGCCACCTTGCCCACCCGGGCTGCTGTTGGGTTTTCTACGCATCAAATACACTCTAAAACTAGGTAGCGGAAAAATCGAAACAACGATATACCTAAGTGTACATGCAACCTATGGATCTATGGCTTCATGCTAATTACATCAACCCTAGAAAACTAAAACATAAGTAAGAAAACATACCTCTTATGTAGCCCTTGATCTCCATGCTTGAGATCTTGAACCTCCATGAAGTTGCTTGGATGAAAGGATCCAAACCAGAATCCCTCTAATGGTATCACACCCAATGACACCAAAGAGTGGAATAAAAATAACTAGGAGAAGGGTCAATTTCACAAACCCAAAGGGGTTAGAAATCGTCCCTAAGAGGGGGAGGAAGAAGGGATGGCGAAACTTCAAGCCAAGGTGCAAGGAGGAATGAAATCCCTAAGGCCCTATTTATAGCCTTGGATGCCTCCTAGGGTTTAGTACTCCTTCCCATGTGGGATGGAGGCCTAACCACGAAATTTCACTCCTTTCCCATGTGGGATGGAGTGATTTTCATCCAACCCTAATTCCATAAGGTTCTGGAACATTCCTGATTAACTAACTATCGATTAATGAACATTCAACCCTTTAATTAATTAAACTGTTAATTAATTCCCAAAATATATTTCCAAAATATATTTCCAATTAGTTTCTAATTAATTATTAACTATAATAATTAATAAACCAATTTGTCCTTTATTTATTCTACTCAATTTGGGTCTTGAGGGCAACCCAAAAGGACCCTGCTATTATTAGAAATATGACCAATAGTTAATGACCTTGGACACTATTCCAACAGTCTCCCACTTGGACAAGTCATCAACTATACGAGGACCAATATTTCTCAATAATCAACAGAGAGTTAGCCATCCAATGCAACTACCGAACTCTTGATCTAATCAAGTTTCAGCCCTTAGATAAGTGATCAACTATCCCTTCGTTCTATGATATCTGTATGAATTCGAGACATGGATTATGGTCAATCTCAAGAATTCAAGATTATGCTTCCCGATATAGATTTGTGACGACTGCATCTGACTACTAAATTGAACACATCAATTCTAGTCAGGGCTCGGCCAAGCACTTTAGATGTCAGCACCAAATCATCGAGGGGCCCATAGATATCGCTTCTCCTAGTACGGCAGAAGGAATGAATAAACTTCGACTACATAGTTTCTGTCTATTTCATCATATCACACATGGACATACCCTTTATAACTACCAGTTACGGTTAGCATTGGAGTAGACCAATGCATAACAGAATCATAGAGCAAAACCCCACATGTATCTAGGTTTAGAGAATAGAAGATATTATCGTCTTAGAATTACTTGTGACTGAATCCATGAAGTAATCTCTAAGCGTGGGTTGGTCCAATACTTAAATCTCTATTAAGCACTCATGAGTGTTAGCGTAATCACTATGCTATGTCTAATCAATATGGACAATCCACCAATACTCATGACAGTCTTGAATCACTACTTACTTCCAAGAGTATGACCGACTGTGGACGTTTGAGTAAATTAATACTCGGGAAGTGGGTTCCAAACATGCAAAAGTGAGAACGCAGTGATAGGCTAATTGAAATGACCGAAATCCATCATATATTAAGATCACCACTTAATAATCGCCAAATCAAATTAAAACTTATACCGCTTACAGTTCTCGGGTTTTAAAACAAACCAAACTAAGAGTTTTTTAAGCCAATTCACTTGCAAATTTAATGTCTCTCGACTATGTCTGACTGTCAGACTTGGTCAATAACATCGGCTTATGGAATGGATCGACAAGATTATCTTTCGATATGAATCATTGACTATGATGTCTTTACATTTGACTTACTATCAAATGTGTTGGTACTTACTGAGTATGTTTCATGTGAGCTCGTATGACTTGGGATCCATACTCGAGGTAAGTTCACCCAAAGTCACAAGAAACTTCATAAGGACCATCAATGATTGAATTTCAACAAAGATGTCACTAATGAATCTCTTTCAGTCACATTGTCCACTTTGCAATTTAACCAACTACAATATACTCTAAGTATGTTAAATCCACTATGGTGTATTACCTGGTACTCTTTCAAGCTAATATATCACCTTTCAGTAAAAGCATGAATTCCGACTGCGAACGGAATTGCCTTTATTAGTGCGGAACTTAGCATCAATGTAACTCTTACAATGATCTCTTCCATACTGTCAAGATCATCTCTTCTATCCTCCAAGGACACTTAAGAATGTTCTTGATCTTGATTCATTGATTCTTGCCAAATTGATCTAATCTAGCTTGTCATGCTCAAGGCATACGAGTCATTAGATCTGGTACATATCATGGCATATATGATCGATCCCATAGCAGAAGCATGTGGGACACGACTCATTTGCTTTAGCTCAATAGTAGAGCTAGGACATTAGCATTGCTCAATGTCATGCCAGCCTAAACTCCTTTTTGAGTTCTGCATGTCGAGTTTCCTCAACATTCAATGTACTTTGGCTTAATCCAATGAATCACTTTGATCTATCTCCATAGATCCTTATTATGCACGTGTCTTGTATCTCCCATGTATATCATAGCGAAACAGTTCTCATACCAAGCCAAGCTTTTACACCTGCTAAGTTAGAATATAGTTTCCTATAAATCGTACATTGTCTATGTACAATACAAGGGTGACTACAGTGCTCCCACTAGCACTGACATATATTTGGCTTATCTATGTTTCTCGAAATTCTAACTCCTTGAACTTTTCTCATTGAAACAAAGATTCCAATTACTCCCACTAGCTTTGACATATGTATGGCTCATCTTTATTTCTCGAAATTCATACACTTTGAACTTTCTCATTGATATAATGATCCATCTTGCGAGATGCTTATTTGGGTCCATAAATGAACTTGTTAAGCTTACACATCTTTCAAAACCTATCTTGGTTTAATTATGTGTTTGTTCCTATCCATGATTGTCTCTACTTGAAGATCCGCTTGCACCTAAGGGTTAAGGTGAAGTGCTAGGTCTACCAAATAACAACATACATGGATTGAATCTCGCTTTCCAATTCCTCTTTCTATATTGTTGCCTTTAGGGCCTACCATAGCTTCCGATAGCTGGTACACTCTGATTGCTATCTACCAGTGACTCAAATACCTTAGCAATCTACCAGTGACTCAAATACCTTAGCAATATAAACTCTTATATAACTAGGTCCATGACGTCTTCTATCAGATCTATAAGGAAAAATGGAAATATGTCAGTTTCCTTAATAGCTCTTTCAATTCCAAATTGAATGTTATGTCCAACTTTAGGCTCTTCGTTGGTTGGATCTCGAATCTTATCAAGATCAATGTGGCTCCCACTAGCCCTTTTGGAAATCAGCTTCCTCTCTCGGAAGACTGCCCTTCGAGCAACATACATTTTGTTCTCATAAGGATTGTTAAATAATTATCCAAAATGATTGATAGGTTCTCCAACGAGATAACACATCTCTATTCAATGTCCCAGATTGTCGAGCGCTTCAACGACGAGCGTAAGCCTCATAATCGTAGACTTACATATGTGGAAGTGAGGATAGAATCCCACTTCACATATCATAGAGTGTTTCAGGAACCCACTTAGTTGGCACAAGACCAAAGGACTTCTTGTAACACTATTCATGGTACAATCCACGATTTGTTAGCAAATACAGTGCGACTCATCTAGTACAAAATCAATGAACGATTTGTTTCTCTATCCAACTAACACTTCCTAGTGGCAGTGTTTTGGGAGGAGACAGATCATGAAACTCTTTCACAATTACTTAGATGATCGATAAAGTTTGCACTGAGATTCTCACTATGAGTGTCTCATCCTATTGCCCAATTGATTCTCAACTTCACTTTATGAGAGCTCTGAACACCTGAAAGGTTTCAGACTCACATTCATATGAAGTTGGTATCACCATGTATTGCGATTAATCTGAACGGTCCATTAGTGTAAACTAATTCCAACAGATACTCACATCAACCAGTGAAACATTCATCATCTATCTTGATAAACAAGATTTGCATTTATCATGAGACTCGAGGTCAAATGATATCCAAAATCCGATCCAACTGGATACTTGGTAATGCATTTCTCGTTTATGTATCCAAGACTATGATTCCACAAATACATTTCACCCAAAACTTTGGATGTATTTGAATCAGTACATATTGTGGTCATTCTGAACGATCCATTAGTTGAACTAACATCAACAGATATTCACAATAATGCACCTTATTTAAATGTTCGAATCAATTTTGAACGATTGCTACTATACTAGCTTCATAGATTTCATGACTTTCTTTTAACATGTTAGAATGCTCTACATTTAAATAAGTCAGAACTATCTCATGAATTATAGTATAAAAATTTTTAGTTATATTACCATAGACTAAACTCTTGAGGAGAATTGTCATTTGATCCCATGAATGTAGCAAGGGCTTGGCATTCATGATCAAATTATCTTCTCCATGTTCTAGTCTTCTTACTTCATTTTAGTAACTGCACATTCTTGCAAATGTCAGTACTAATCCTCAGTAAAATACTCAAGGTTTAGAAGTAATGTTTTGATGGCATTATAAATTCATATATTTTTTTGAATAACAAACATGAAAGAACTAGTTATCTTTTGATCCAATGGAAAGTAGCACGGGCTCGTGATCCATGATCAAATTTAACTTCTTCATGTTCCAGTCCTTTCACCTAAAATATACATTTGGGCAAGTTTGATTTCTTAGTCCTTTTCTTGTTATGGAAACGAGCAACTATCAGAACATGTCTTAGAATAAGCCTTCCTTTGTCCTAGGTATTAGGGCCTAGATTAGGTATACCCACACTAATCGCCTTTTAAACCGTGTGCAATTGGCTTTCTTCTTCTTGACACTTCTATTATTGATAGTAAAATATGGGAGTGTTTTGAAGTTTGATTTTCTATGACTGCTATGTTAATTCCAAAAGGAAACTTTAACATGCTCCACAACTCCTTCATGGTCATTCCAAGTTGTTCATATCAAAATCAAAATGAATTGATTATATGTACATGTTAGCTAGTCGATTAATCCTAGTCAACTCCTAACTCAAGGAAATTCCATTTTACTTCAATATGTCATTTTACAACGTACATTTGACAATTGCTCTTTCTAACACTTTAGAATGCAATGTTTGAAGTAACCAAGGAATAGCTTTAACAAAGGCATGATCTTTCTTTTCGTTTATGAGAACTACTCCCAAACTACGAATTTGACAAGATTGATCATCCTCATAGCTAATCCTTTCAAAGGTTTTATAGCAGTAGATTTTAGTGGATAAGGTTATAGACATCATTCAATAACAAATTCCATTATAGTTTGTTTTACTTATCCTTAGAAAATAATCACCCTAAATAAAATTATTTTATAAGGCTAGGATCCATATTTGGCTCCATGATGTGTAAAGGGATGCCGTAAACACACCATAAAGTTATTTAGGTAGGCAAAGCCCTTTGCCAATTTCGATCACCACGAAATTCCTAGATCTTTGAGATTCATTGACTATCAATGGCATGTTAATCTTGAATTATGTTCATCTCAAATTCAATGACGGGGTCACCGCGGATCATTGAACAAATGGTGAATCGACCATACAAAACCGCATGGTCCCCGGCTCAAGTTACGCTTGAGATTCGTGAGTTCCACATCATTCTCTACTTATACTCTCCAATTGACGTGCCGGTTAACCACGCGAGCTCCATCAACAAGTTATAAAGAGAATGTGCAACTTTTATGGATAACATAAAATTCACATTAAATAAATTGAGAATTAACCTTGCAAAATCGCATGGTCCCCGACTCTTGCGAGTTCCATATCATTCTCAACTATACCCTATATTGATGTGTCGGTTAACCACACGAGCTCCATCAACAGAATATAAAGAGAATGTGCAATTTTCATGGATAATATAAACTCACATTCTATTAATAAAACGGGATTTTGTTTTATACTTGTATTTAAAATACTTTTAGATTGACCATTATCACTATCAAACCCTTTCGGTAACTCCATTCACAAAATGCAATTGGGCGGTGAGGGTGGTAAGCGCGAAGCATATTAAAAACCGACCTCATTAGGAATCAAAGAGACCTCCTTAAACCCCTACATTAGAACGGGTGAGCCTAGTCGATGTAAGACTGACAATGTCAATATTTAAACACGCGAGGGTGCATGTTGTAACTTTCTTATACATATAATAGACACAATTCTAATATATATAAATATAAGGGGTAAATTTAAAACTCTTTAAATTTAGTTGTCTATTATTAATTCTAATTAATTGCGAGGACGCAATGTAACAATTAATAAATCAGAAGGGGGTAATATTCAAATTTATAAATCTCTTTTATAAATAATATTAAATATTTAAATTTACTATTTAAATAATAGATAAGTATTCAAATTCAAATAAACACATAAATATTCAAATTCAAATAAACATATTTAAACAATATTTATCTATTAATAAATATTCAAATTCAAATAAACACATAAATATTCAAATTCAAATAAACATATTTAAACAATATTTATCTATTAATAAATATTCAAATTTAAATAAAACATTTAAATAATATTTATCAATTTCCAGATTTAAAACATTTTAAAATTTGGTAATTATCCATATTTGATAAAGCTTCATATTTGAAAAATGGAAAAAATCTGAAAACCCTAATTCTGCTGAGCTCACGTCGTGAGCTCTAAGCTCTCACGTCGTGAGCTGCGACTAAGGTATTATCAATTACGAATTTTTCAATAATCCTTCTACCATTCAATTTCAAACAAAGTTTTACAGAAAACATGGATCTAGGGTGAACATAACCATGAACCAATGGCTCTGACACCACTGTTGGGTTTTCTACGCATCAAATACACTCTAAAACTAGGTAGCGGAAAAATCGAAACAACGATATACCTAAGTGTACATGTAACCTATGGATCTATGGCTTCATGCTAATTACATCAACCCTAGAAAACTAAAACATAAGTAAGAAAACATACCTCTTATGTAGCCCTTGATCTCCATGCTTGAGATCTTGAACCTCCATGAAGTTGCTTGGATGAAAGGATCCAAACCAGAATCCCTCTAATGGTATCACACCCAATGACACCAAAGAGTGGAATAAAAATAACTAGGAGAAGGGTCAATTTCACAAACCCAAAGGGGTTAGAAATCGTCCCTAAGAGGGGGAGGAAGAAGGGATGGCGAAACTTCAAGCCAAGGTGCAAGGAGGAATGAAATCCCTAAGGCCCTATTTATAGCCTTGGATGCCTCCTAGGGTTTAGTACTCCTTCCCATGTGGGATGGAGGCCTAACCACGAAATTTCACTCCTTTCCCATGTGGGATGGAGTGATTTTCATCCAACCCTAATTCCATAAGGTTCTGGAACATTCCTGATTAACCAACTATCGATTAATGAACATTCAACCCTTTAATTAATTAAACTGTTAATTAATTCCCAAAATATATTTCCAAAATATATTTCCAATTAGTTTCTAATTAATTATTAACTATAATAATTAATAAACCAATTTCTCCTTTATTTATTCTACTCAATTGGGTCTTGAGGGCAACCCAAAAGGACCCTGCTATTATTAGAAATATGACCAATAGTTAATGACCTTGGACACTATTCCAACAGCTGCAACCCTAAACGGTCCAATATACCTGGGACCCAACTTGCCCCATTTCCTGAATCGGATGACGCCCTTCCACGGTGACACTTTCAGGAGAACCATATCCCCGACCTGGAACTCCAGGTCTGATCGGCGCCTATCGGCATAACTCTTCTGCCGACTCTGAGCAGTCTGAAGCCTGCTCCGGACCTGCTGAATCTTCTTTGTCGTCTTGAGCACTACTTCGGTGCTCCCCATGACTCTCTGTCCAACCCCGCCCCAACATATCGGGGTCCTGCACTTCCTCCCGTACAACATCTCGAAGGGAGGACAGTCAATACTCGCGTGATAGCTGTTATTGTATGAAAACTCGACTAAAGGAAGATAGGTATCCCAGCTACCACCGAAGTCTAAAATACATGCCCGCAGCATGTCCTGCAGAGTCTGGATGGTCCGCTCGCTCTGGCCATCCGTCTGTGGGTGAAAGGCTGTACTAAAATGCCGACGAGTACCCAGCTCGTCATTAAACTTCTTCCAAAACCTGGAAGTGAACCGCACATCCCTATCCGAAATCACTGAAACTGGCACCCCGTGCCGTGCCACCACCTCTCTGATGTAGATATCGGCCAATTTCTCGGCCGAGATGCTCTCCTGAATCGGAATAAAGTGGGCGCTCTTGGTCAATCGATCGACGATGACCCATATCGAATCCACTCCCCGCGCGGTCCTGGGAAGCTTGGTGATGAAATCCATCGTGATGTCTTCCCATTTCCACAGCGGGATATCCAATGGCTGCATCTTGCCGTGTGGTCTCTAGTGTTCGGCCTTGACCTTCCTGCAGGTCAGGCACTGCTCAACGTACCATGCTACATCCCGCTTCATGCAGGGCCACCAATAGTCCAGACGAAGATCCCTATACATCTTCGTTGCCCCTGGATGAATGGAGAATCGGGATTTGTGCGCCTCCTCCATCAGAACCTGGCGCACGCCTCCGAGGTATGGAACCCACACCCTGCGGTGTAATGTCAATAATCCCCTGCTGTCATGGTCGAAGGAGGAAACCTGTCCCACAATCCGCTCACTCTTCCGATGTTCCTCCTTTATAGCCTCCTGCTGAGCCTCCCGGATCCGCTCCAAAAGCGGAGTCACCACTGTCATCCGCATGCAAATATCCCTGATCGGCGTCGCCTTGCGGCTAAGCGCATCGGCCACCACGTTGGCCTTCCCCAGGTGATAAAGGATTTCACAATCATAATCCTTTACCACATCAAGCCACCGACGCTGCCTCATATTCAGATTTGGCTGGTCCATGAGGTACCTCAAACTCTTGTGGTCCGTGTAAATCGTACAGCGAACCCCATAGAGGTAATGACGCAAAATCTTGAGGGCGAACACAACAGCCCCCAACTCCAAATCATGCGTCGGGTAGTTCGCCTCGTGAGGCTTCAGCTGCCTCGACGCATAGGCGATGACATGCCCTCTCTCCATCAATACCGCACCCAAACCTGAGATGGACGCATCGCAGTATACAACAAAATCCTCCATGCCCTCTGGCAAGGCTAAGATTGGCGCCTCGCACAATCTCTGTCTCAGTGTCTCGAATGCTGCCTGCTGCTCAGGCCCCCAACGAAAGACCACAACCTTCCTCGTTAACCTGGTCAGGGGTAATGCTATCTTGGAGAAATCCTGGATGAATCTCCGATAGTAGCCAGCTAATCCCAGGAAACTCCGAATCTCAGATGGAGACTTCGGAACCTCCCATCTCATCACGGCCTCCACCTTGGCCGGATCCACCGAAATCCCGTTCTGGTTGACAAGGTGCCCAAGAAACTTCACCTCGCGCAACCAGAACTCACACTTGGAGAACTTAGCATACAAGTTCTCCCTTCTCAAGGTCTCCAAAACCTCCCGCAAATGCTCCTCATGCTGCTCTCGCGTCTTGGAGTAAACCAAGATATCATCAATAAATACTATCACCGACCGGTCTAACATCGGTCTACACACGCGGTTCATGAGGTCCATGAACGCGGCAGGAGCATTGGTGAGCCCGAAAGGCATCACCACGAACTCATAGTGGCCATAACGTGTCCGAAATGCCGTCTTCTGCACATCCTCCTCTCTGACCCTCACCTGGTGATACCCTGAACGCAAATCTATCTTGGAGAACCAAGATGCTCCCTGAAGCTGGTCAAAGAGGTCGTCAATCCTCGGGAGTGGGCAACGGTTCTTTACCGTTACCTTATTTAGCTCCCTATAATCGATACACATCCGATGCGACCCGTCCTTCTTCTTCACAAACAGAATCGGGGCTCCCCAGGGTGAACTGCTCGGTCTAATGAAACCCTTGTCTAACAGCTCCTGAAGTTATGTAGACAACTCCTGCATCTCAGGAGGAGCCAACCGATACGGTGCCTTGGATATCGGAGCCGCACCAGGGACTACGTCGATCCTGAACTCCACCTGTCGCTCTGGAGGTATCCCATGCAGCTCCTCGGGGAATACATCCGCGAACTCTCGTACTACGGGCACATCGCCCACCGTCGCCTTACCCGCCTCCCGGGTGTCCATGACATATGCGACATATCCTGCGCAACCCTGCTGAAGGTAACGCCTTGCCCTCGCTGCCGAACAGAAGGCTGGCCCTCGCTGTGATCTCTCACCCTGAATTACTAACTCTCCCCCACTTGGGGCTCTGACTCGTACTAACTGTTGCACGCAATCTATCACTGCCCCATTGGGACTCAGCCAATCCATACCAATAATGACCTTGTTTCCCCGCAATGGAATGGGAACTAGGTCAACCAAATACCCCTCTTCGAACAACCTCAATACACAATCTCGGAAGACCTCTGATGCTCGCACCGACCGGTCGTCCGCAATCTCGACCTCTAAAGGGCAATCCAACATGCTCGAGGACTCAGGAAACTTCTTGCTAAGTGCAAGAGAAACAAAGGATCGGGTAGCCCCCGAATCAAACAACACCTGGACTGGAATACCGTTCACATGGAACGATCCTAAACGTATATACACAGAGCACATATCAATATCATAAATATCATATAAATAGGTCAGAGGGAAAGAATCATACCCGTCACCACATCGGGTGCGGCGCGTGCCTCCTCGGCGGTCAGCTGAAATGCCCGACTCCTCACCACCGGAGCCTCTGCCTTGCCCTACCGGCCATCTGTAATCCGCAGGGTCGCTGGAGCTGGCGCCTGTACTGGCGCTGCTGCTGTCAACTGGGGGCAGTTGGCCCTCTTGTGGGCAGTACAATCCCTGCTGAAGTGTCCCATCTTGCCGCACCTGTAGCAGCCTGTCGATCCTAATCTACACGCTCCCTCATGCGACCTGCCGCACTTCCTGCAGCGGCCCGGTCCTGAATGGCCTTTCGGCCTACCATATGATCCCTTGGGCTTCTTTCCCGAAGCCCCTATCGTCTGTCCCTCCTCTGCCTTCCTCTTCCGGATGTGCTCCAGATCTATCTCCCTCTCCCTCGCCCTAGCAATCATAGAATCCAGGGTAGGGCAAGCTGAAAAACTGACATGCTCCCGAATGTCGGCTCGCAGCATGTCATGGTAGCGGGTCCTCCTCATATCCTCATCACCTGCATACTGGGGCACCAGTAACGCCCTCTCCCGGAACTTGGCGGTGATCTCCGCCACAGTCTCCGTCGTCTGTCTCATATCTAAAAACTCTCTGGCTAACTGCTGGAGTTCCACTGCAGGTGCGAACTCCGCTCTGAACCGGGTCACAAAGTCCAGCCACGTCATAGCGTCAACAGCCGATGCTCCCAATGAGTCACCAACAGACTCCCACCAATCCCTAGCTCGGTCTCTCAAACATCCTGCTGCATACCTCACCTTCGACCCCTCGGGGCAGAAGCTGGTCAGCTGCGCAGACTCAATGTCTGCGATCCATCGTCTGGCCACAATGGGGTCCTTCGCCCCATGGAAATCCGTCGCACCGCTGCTCCTGAAGTCCTTGAAGGACAGTGTGCGAGATCCTGACTGGCTAGCCGCCATATCACTCCTGAACGCCCTGAGGCGATCCTCCATCAACTCAACAATACCCTCCTTGATCGACCCGAAGATGAGGGGAGTCGACTCAAGGATGCCCCTGGTAATCTCTGACGCGATAAACTCACGTAGACCCTCATCAATTGGTTCGGACCCTGAACCCGAACCCGATCCCGATCCTGAGCCTCCCGCTCCCTGTCGTGTGGTCACCATACTGAAAAACATAGCATAACCACCGTCAAACGATATTCCACTAACGAGGCTCACATACATACCACTAGTCCCCTGTCTCGCCTCGGCCCTTCTTGAATCGAGTACAGATCCTCCGCTTTCAGTAGTACGGGCCCATACTACCTTCCACGTCTATCCGTACTTTCCTCAAGAATTGCCTCAACTCAACCAAGTCCTTTCTACTAATACTGCGGTTCTCGTGCTACTCTCGCCCTAGGCTTGCCCTAAGTAATCGCCATCCCACTCTCTGCCATCAGCTGCACAAGAAGTCCCTGCTTTCTTTCCCTAACTAGCTCGCGAATACTATTACATATTACTCAGACTAGATAATTATTCGAATGAGAGGTCCTACCCTACAACGGTTGGACTCAAACAAGAGCTGCGAAATAGGGCTAGACCCAACCTTCTGAAATTATTTAATCCTTGCAATATGTAACTTAGCATATTCGTTCACTAGTTAGTGAAAGACGACTAGAACTCCTAATAGCACAAAGCAAGCAACATTCGGGCATTGAGTACACATAATCAAGTATATACTACTCTGGCTATCATACTGACTGATCTGTACTAGCATGCAATTCTCAAAAAGCCGAAACGCATAAAGCAGGCACATAAGGCATCATTCCTAGATCCTTTGTCCTATTCTAGCATGCTGTTCTACTGAAACTAAAACTGATAATCATAACGTAAACTTGTATGGGTACTTTGGGGAAAACTTACTTGAGCTTGGCCGGTCGCGCACATCACACACCTTTTTCTTTTTAGAAACCCCTTTTACTTAGTCTTTAGAAAATCATTTCTTTATAAAAATCTTTTAATCCCTCGATTTGAGTCCAGACACCCCCGAAGGTGTGTCCGAATCCCTCAAACCAGGGCTCTGATACCAACTTGTAACATCCCAAAAATACCAGCTAAAAATTTCATTTTTAAATTAGGTTAATTCATAAAAACATCGTTACAAAACATTCATAATATTAATTTATGTCTGAGAACCGGTAACATCATAGTAAAATATTCAGAGTACATCCCAGAAAATCCATAGTGCGGAAAACATGAGAGTGTGTGATATGCCGCTACCGCGCCGACTCCTTTCCCCTAGCTGAAGAGGTACCTGAAAACAAAACTATAAAACGTAAGCACGAAGCTTAGTGAGTTCCCCCATAATGCCACATACCATGCAATCATATAATGAACAGCTAAGGGATACGGGCCTCGCCCACACCCATAGAGATACGGGCCTCGCCCACACTCTACTAGCTAGGAGATACGGGCCTCGCCCACACTCTACTTTCTGAGAGATACGGGCCTCGCCCACGCTCTGCTATCCATGGAGATACGGGCCTCGCCCACACTCCGCTATCCATGGAGATACGGGCCTCGCCCACACTCCACTACTAAACCATAACATACAAGTATCACACAGACAACAAGTATAAACAATTCTATCATACTGGCATATAACACAATCAAACTCAGCTATGAGATACGGGCTCCGCCCACACTCCGATACTAACATATCGTCTATACGGGCCGGCCTTGGTGCCTTAGACCCGTCCCTACTGGAAGGAAACTCACCTCGAGAGTAGCTGCCGAAAACCTGCTCAGACTACGCATGGCTGCCGCATCGGTAATCCCTCCGGCTATAAATCCGTAAACATGGATTAGGTACTCATAAATACCCCTAAGGTCAAATGACCGGTCAAAGTCAACTCCTTGGTCAAAGTCAACCTTCTGATTGACTGGACTCGCCGAGTCCATATGGCGACTCGCCGAGTCCTTCTATGTCTAGCCCGACTCTGACTCATCGGGTCCCTGTTCCCACTCACTGAGTCAGCCTGACTCGCTAGACGGGGACAACTAACAAACCCGCGACTGGACTCGCCGAGTCCAAGGGGGTGACTCGCCAAGTCCGACGAACAGATCTCACAAATCGCTCCAATCTTCCATCAGAACATCAACCTTGGAGATTTGGAGATTCTGGGAGTATAGCTACACGTTAAATTGCTAATTCCATGTGCGACTACGGAGGGTTGGACCTCCTACACTTAAACCCTTCTTATCCTAGTGACTGATCATATGACTCGCCGAGTTGGAAGAACAACTCGTCGAGTTCAAGGCTATATTCAAGGGACTCGCCGAGTTTGAAGAACGACTCGCCGAGTACCAGGCAATCTTCATAGGACTCGCCGAGTTGTTTATCCAACTCGCCGAGTCTAAGGCCATCTTCATGGAACTCGCCGAGTGCACTTTGGCACTCGCCGAGTACCCTTCGACTCTTCACCCATTCTGGCCAAAACTGAGACATGCAATGGTTCCAAACCATAAATCTAAGCTCCTAGGGCATAAACACACGGAGTTTGGGAGGTTTAAGGTCTTGAAATCCACATATAAGGGACAAAAAGGGAATCTATTATACTAAAGATTAAGAAGGAGCTTTCTTACCTGGTTAGGAGCTTCTCCTAGGGTAGATTTTGGATCTACCACACTTCCTTGCACCCCCCAACTTCCTCCTTCTTCTCTTAAGCTTCAAACTTCCTTCACCAAGCCAAAATCACTCTCAAGGATCAAAATGGGCTAGGGTTTCGCTCTCTAGTTCTTCTGGAAGAGAATGGGATGAAATGGGTGTTTTAGAATGGGTAAAATAGGGTGCAATGTCTGAAAATAGAGTTTCTTCCAGACAGGTGGACTCGCCGAGTCCATGCATCGACTCGCCGAGTTCACCGCTCAAATCCCGTGTCCACCCTGCTGCTACTCGGCGAGTCGGGACGCAGACTCGCCGAGTTCGTGGCAAAATTAAGATAGAAACTTAAATAAAATCATACCATGAACCCGGTGTTACATAGTTCTTGTGCTCGGGGAGCATAGTAGGCAGAATCCTTTACCTTTGGTTTTTGAGGAACATCAGCCAAACAATCATTTGTATAGTGGTTTCTGAGACCATATTTGTGACAAACAATCTTGGATTTTTCCGATTTCGGAACTTCCTGAGGTTCCAAGGAGTGATTTGGAATATTAGGTCAATAAATCGGTGGATTTTCATTTGGTTTAGGATAAGGATAAGGATTTATTTGGTGTGGAGTTTCAAAGCGGTTTTGAGAAGGTTTTTTATTAAGATTCCAAGGCCATCTATACTTCATGGATTGAAGTGCAAACCCTTGCTGGAAATGAAGTTCAATCATCGGCTTCTGGATCAAAGTTTTCCTTATAAGGGTAGTTCAGAAATGGAGGAATAGGTACAACATGTGAAGTGGGTAGAGTAGGTTGAACATGTGGAATAGGTGGGACGACTCGAAAGGGATCTAAAACAGATGGGTTTAGAAGAAGTGGATTCACAGAACTGACTAATGCGATAGGACCTCCTGAGAGTTATCTCAACGTTTGAGCAACGTTGGATTGATGACCTTGTAGTTCGTCAAACAACTAATAGAGATTCAGTTTCTTTAGAGATCCACTACTCTAAATATAGGACTTAACATTTTCAATCCTTTTCTGAGACTGTTGATGAAATTAAGATTGTACTCGAGTGGAGTTCGGACTGCACCATGTGTTCTCATTTTGTTCACCACGATCCTATACTGATTTGATGCAGAGGCAACAAATTCACTAGGAGTTGTAGTGAAACTGTTGAAGTCATTTACCACTGATGTAAAACGCTTATCTTTCATGTTCCCTTAGGTGTTGTATGTTTTTTGTTTGCATATCTTTTTGGCTTCTTCTGTCTACGCTGTACAGACCACGCGCAGACATTATCCTTTGTAGACTATTTGTTATTTTTGAAGACTGCAGACCTAAAAATGTATGCGTGCCCTCTTCTTGGTGCAAATGTGGAGCCGAGTCTTCGAACATCTTCAGACATCTTCTAGCCTAAAAAACACATATATCTTTTTTTTTTAATTTAGATATATTCCAACTACATTAATGATAAGCAAGTTGAAAAAAACGTTACAATACTTTAAAAAAATGGTTCGACAAAACAAACATGATATTTTTGACAAATTTATAAATAAAGATTTTTTACAATAATGGCCGCTGAAGTTGTTTATGTAAGTATGAAAAAAGAATCATAATATATTCTTATATTTTTTGTGCAAAATTTTATAAAACATTATTTAATAGAATATCGTCATTTTCTTAAGAAGTATTTCTGGTGTATTTTTAATTGATTTAATTGAAAAAATTAAAGTTTATTTGCATCCATTTATGTATCAAATTCTTTGATTCCTAATTACAATGTTTAAGTATAACTTCGCGACCAAAATTGTTGGTTTTTATTAAATTTATACGTTAATTCGTACCAATTTATTTTCAATTTTTATACAATAATACATAAAATTTGATCTAGATTTGTTAATTTTCTATAACAAAGTCATAAAAATATTAAAAAATCACTTTGAAGTTTTTAAAAAAATAAGTTTATTTAGATTTTAGTTTATTTTAGTAGCCTTCAGATGTTAAAAAAACAATCAGTCTTCTTTTTTCAGACTGCATACGTTTGGTCCACCTCTTCTACTACAGAGGTCTACATATGTAGTCCACAGACTGCTTACATTGTGCCACAGAAAAAACAAACAACACCATAGCCTTGAAACAAATCTTGTAGTGTATCCCAAATCTCTTTAGCATATTTGAACAACTTAATGTGCTCAAATAGAAATGGTGGAACTCAAATTACCATTTTACAGAAGGCGATTTGATTTGCATGAAGCATGTCAACATCATTTGCAGTTAATGGTGCTTGACGAGTCTCACCTTGACCAATGAGAGTGATAACAACATCTCTAACCACTTGTCATATAGGAACATGAAGACCTTCTTTCACTGACCTCCATATTTCCTCACCTTTTTTTACCAAGAAAAAATGTCTCCATTCTAACTTTCCAATGATCATACTCTTCAACAACTAGCAACGGGGAACGCGATGGGCAACCCACACTATTTGCTATTTGCATTGAATACATTTATTGATATTGATTAGAAGAAGCCATTGAAGTTAAGATATTAGAGCTGAAGTTGTATATAGAAGAACTTTTATTCCGAACATATAAATGATTGAGATACCAAGGTAATATTCAACCAACTATAATATGTTCTTATTGATTCAACGGACAACCACTTAGGCTCTGATACCATATGTGAATGCAAGATTTGTGTGGAAAAGGTTTGAAAACTCAAACCTTGAATTAAATTAAGATCAATGATTGCTTGTGATATGGTTCCAGTCAAGTCTTGTAAACCAATCTTATCTCCAAAATAATTAATTCAACAAAGTGCTCAATATGGAGTAATAATGAGTATGAACAATGTAAAGCAATAAGAACAAGAAGAATTTAAGAGAGAATGATTAACTGGATGCTTCTTTATTTGATGGAGTGAAAAAGGAGCGGACTTCTCTGCCTGATACAAAGGTTGACAACTCCTTAAATAGATAAGGAGCTACTAAAAGGCAAAACAAATAAAGTGCACATGGACTGAGAGATGCTTGAAGATCAATAGACTGACACAGTTGTTGCTGTTGATCTTGTCTCTTGTACTATACTAAAAGACATTAAGAATAACACAAAATAGTACTTGATACAATTAGTGCATTACAGACTCAAAATAATTTCAAACAAAGATAGATATCAGACAAGTCTTCTTTTCGGAACTGCTTCACTTCGGACTCAATCTTGATCTCAGAAAACTGCGTCTCGGATTGCATAAGGATCATTTTCACCTGTTCGAACACCAAGAAAACCAAAGAGAACCACATCTATCTTTTGATATTTACATCAAACTCTGACTTTAGGATTGGGGTATCCAGTAAATACATGATACTTCGTTCAAGCATGTTCAAATGTAGATTTAGGGGTTCTCAATTGGATAGAAAAAGCATCACTGGAGGTTTTCAATTTGTTGATGGAAAACTTGTGCGTTAGAAGTCTAAGAAGCAAACAAGTATATCGATATCTACAGCGGAGGTTGAGTATATTGCTGCTGCTCCTTGTTGTTCGCAAGTGATTTATATTTAAATTCATTTGCTTGACTATGCGATTAACATGAAGAAAATTCCTTTTTTTGTGATTCTCAATGTGCAATTCAAATTTTTCATGATCCAATTCAACATTCTAAATCAAAACATATTGCACTTTGATACTATTTCATCAAAGATCATGTTGAGGATGGCAATATCAAAGTTTATTTTGTTAAAACTACAAATCAATTGGTAAATATTTTCACTAAACCACTTGTTGAAAAATCTTTTATGAGAATATTAAATGGATTAAAATGATGCAAGCTTGTTATGTTCCAATCTCTAAATAATATTTCTTGTCTTTGAAAAACAAAGGTTTGGAACCAAATTCACAATTGAAACAACTACATTCAGAGGTTACAGTTCATGTTCACAGCTTTGATAAGCTTCGTTATCGACATTTTCTATGACTCGTTCAAAGATTGTTGACAACAAGAGAATGAGTTGAGAAGGCTTGATTGAGGTTATAGTGAAGAAGTAGCGATGGTTTACTTGTTTTTTTAGTAACTGAGTAACAAAGGTCTAATCACAGATCCTTTGTAGGACTATTCTCTAACATAATCGAAGGACTAACGAAGGTATTATTTTCCTTATTGTTACAGAAATATTCAAAAATACCAAAAAGATTTTCTTTATATTTCTAAAATTCAAAAACCCAAAAAGAGTTTCTTTCGTTTGTTTTTTATTTCTAAAATTCAAAAATCCAAAAAGAATTTCTTTCTTTTTGTCTTTTATTTCTAAAAATAAAAAATCCAAAAAGATTTTCATTAATTTTGTCTTTTATTTCAAAAATTCAAAAATACAAAAGTATTTTCTTTATTTTTTGATTTCTTTATTCTGGTATCATGGTTGGTCATTTCATTGTATCACATGTTGTATCTAAGCATGCCCAAGTGAAGCTCAACATGGCGCTGGTAACATTTACAACTCATTAACTAGTTCAGTGTCCCTAGAAGCATGCTGCAACATGTTGTCCAAAGCCTTAGCGACTCATTGTTTGCGAAGAATTAATGATAATTTTCTTCTAAATTTTTTTCCTAATAGTCTGTATTAACAATATTCCTCAAGCTACCTTTCTCTTCTCAGTTTGAGTTAAGATATGACTTCATGATCACATTTTTTGCAGAGGTACATTGAATTCTATTAACCAATATTTTTCACCCTAATGTTCTTACACTTGCACACACCATGAAAACCAACTACGACGTAGGTGTGCCAAAAATATGTGTTTATGACACTAAATCATTTTTCCATGATAAGGGGGAGACCCAACAAACCTTACACTATAAGGAATTAACGGTGAACAATTTATTGTTTAAGATTTTTACAAGGAATTGACGAATGAAAACATGTTTCAATATACCTTTTTGAAATGTTCAAAATCTTATTTTCATTTCTTATGCGTGATCTTAATGAAATGTACTAATCCTAAGTCATTTCTTCTCAATAGTTCTAATTCTTTAATTTTCTTTATGAAATGAGATTTTCGTCTGAACATTTACTTCGATCTTTAGTCACTTAAATTTTCCAAAGCTTACTTGTTGTCGATAACACTGATCACACAAGTATTTTCTTACAATGTTTCACTCTTGTATTAAGCTACAAACTAGTTTGAAAATTAAGCATACATTCGAAGCTTGTTAAAAGAGGCCCTTCGATACTTCTCTATAAATATTCAATTGTAGTTCACGGGAAACCACACAAGTACTTCAATCTCTCTCTTGATATCGAAGGAACATTATCTTTTCCCGGGATCTTGCTGCCTTTATATCAAAGTTTCTTTGATATCACACGATCGAAAATTTTCTTATTTTTATTATCTCTCTTATTGTTTGGAAAACATTGGCACTGAAATCATCGAGGTTTTAGGTATTACCAACCTATAACCAGATTTCACAAAGGCTGGCTTATAATTTAATTCATTATTCCCATAAGTGAATGAGGCCCTGCCTTAAGTATCGAAGATTGGTCCTTGGAAACTATCAAAGCATGGTGACTTTTCGATTTTATTGGCAATTTCGAGATGACCGTTGGGAAGTGATGTTACTATTGCTTTATCAAGGATTAAGAAAAGTGTTCATTAGACGTACACGTCGCGGATTGGGTTGATGTCGCTTTAGTTACTTACTTTACACATGGCTGTTGTTCATTGGCTTTTCATTTGAATTTTAATTTGATGACGGTTATAAAACCCGACTTGGTGATACAATTCAATCCTTCTGATTCCCGACATTTATGCAAGAACCCTAACCCTACTTTCAGCTGATAATTAAAATTCTCTTTTCGATCAACACGTCTACGACCAATAACGCTGTCAATAACTTCAACACAACCGACGTTGATGTTTCTTTTCCTCAAATGAAGATTTAATCCAATACTACTTGGTTTAATCCGTTGATTGAAGCATACCCTATAGAGTTGAAGATGCTAGTGCAACGGTTGAATGATTCTATACTTGCTCATGCTCTAACAACATCGTTTGCCATTACGATGAACTGGTTATCACTTGTTGCTACAAAATAAATATACAATAAGACGGATAAGGTTGTGACGTTTCATATTGAATATAAAGGAAACAATAGGTTATATAAGAAGCAGTTTTCCCGAATCCTTCATAACTTAATATTCCAAAGGCTGGTTATCACTTTTCAAGTCTTATTTTGCATGAAGCATACAACCAAGTAAGAGTTCTGGTTTCTGAAGATGTTGAGACTGGTCATTTCTCATAACTTAATATTCCAAAGGCAGCTATCGATGATCTGCTTGTTTTTCCTATGGTCGGAAGGATTCCTGATGCAATGCTCAAATAAGTGTCTGAATCGAATTTGTTGTTGACTCGATACAAAGCTTCGATGGATCTTACTTCTTCTAGTCCTATTCCACAAAAGGTGACATTTAAGGCCACAAAAGGAACATATAAACATTATCATGTTTTCAAGAAGAAGTCAACATCGAGGCCTAAAGTAGCTGTTGATAAATTTGTTTTTGAAAAGAGTGTTTTTGATAAGTCTATTAAAGGTGGTTCAAAGAAGGCTATAAAAGATGTTTCTGAGAAGAACGTTGAAACTAGTTCTGAGAAGGAGTTGGAAAAAGTGGTTCCTAAGGCAGTTATTATGAAGTTAAGGAAGTTGAAGTCATATTCTAAGTCTTCAGGTGTTGTTAGAAAAGAAGTTACTAATGAGGCGTCACAACAAACCAAGAAACACAAAGTTGCTGGGGGTGTTGAAGCGTTTTAAGAAGTTAAGAGCTCAGTCAATTGAAGAGCCTTCTACCAAAGCTTCATCAAAACCAAATACTTTTGAAGCAGACCATGATAGCGAAGAGACAGAAGATGAAATTATTAGAACTGATGATCAGACATTCCACGTTGTTGAGGTCGAAAGTAGTTGTGAGGTGTCGAAGTCTATCTAGGCCATTCTTTGTGTCAAAAGTTTGTTTGTATGTTTTGTGTAAGGGCATTGTATGTTTCGAAACCTTAATGTTTTAGTCCCTTATATTTTTTTTACGCTTTTGTTGTCACTATAAATATGGGATGGGTACTAGAGTTAGAGATAGTTTTTGGAGTCTTCGACTTGTACTCTCTATATTCTCTTTGTATCTTGTTAAAGCGTAACTGAGCCATATAGATCATATTTACATCGTGTGTTCATAATTCTTCTTATACTCTGATCTAGTTTCATATACTCGATTAATTACAACTACATTTGGTATCAGAGCATGATTCATTCATTTTTGATATGATTTTCTTATGTTTTCAAAAGGTTTTGAGTCTCGTTCTAGATTCAAAATATTCCGCTCTTTTGATTTTGAAAATCATCACATATCATCTGTTTTGATTCTATTCTACTTATAGTTTGTTAGATCGAGTATTTTGTGTTTGTTTTATGGAAGTTTTGTGTGACAACCCGAAATTTTCATTTATATAAACTCCGCAGTCAAGCACATCAAGTAATAGTCAAATTCATCCCAGTACATTTTTGGCCGATTTTAAGTTCGTTTGGGTGTTTTATTTTAATTTTCCGTCAAACGAACAAATAAATGGAAGTATCCGTTAGGAGTGTTGTGGAAGAACATTTAACACCTTGACTAGGTGTTTACGGCCAAACAAGGGGGATTGGGCCGTAAACTCCCTTTGACCATGAACTCATGCATATAGCATGAGTTTACCCTTCATTCTTTCATTTCCCACTTCCTAGTTCAAGAACACCCAAGTTTTCTCTCAACTATCATAGGATCATCTTCCAAATCCTTCGAAAATGTAAGTGTTTCCTTCCTTGATTTGTTCATTTAACACTTTATCTAGTGTTTATACTCGATTTTATCCATGGAAATCTCCTCTTTTCTTAGATTTCCAAGTGTTCTTCAAAACACCAAGAACACCAAGAACACACACTAGTGTTCTTGGCCCTTAAACACTCCTACAAGCTTCCTATAAGTAAGTAAACTCCTCCTAACTAGTTGTTTGCTTAGAATACATGTTAAACCCTTGAAGAACATCAAAATACCCAAGAACATGTGTGTTTACGGTTCAAGGAGATCTTCTTGGACCGTAAACACCTTTAAGTGAGGTTTAGGTGCCCCTAATACCCTCTACGGCTTGTGTAAAGAGCTACATGTTGGGTTTTGAGCATTCTAACACTCCTAAGTGTACATACAACCCTAAATACATTGGATCTATGTTTTCTCTATTATACATACAATTATGAACATCCAAGGTATTATCCTAATCTAGCATACAAAATAATAAATATAACAAGATAAAATACATACCTCTTTGATGTAGAATGTCTTCATGAAGCTTGAGTGCCTAGTGCCCCAAGTGTGACACCTCAAATGGTTCACACAACACCAAATACACTTGGAATAACTTGAGAGAAACTTGAACACTCCTTGAAATCGTCTAACCCTCACACTCACACATTAGTGCACGATTTCTTGAGCCATGGGATTCTTTTATATGGTGGCTATTAGGGTTACACCATGTAACTCATAACTTTACCCATTCCTTATGCTCCATGGATTTTAACCTCCATGGAGTATCCATGGGTCACCCCATGGACTTAGTCCAACATAAGGAATCTTGGATCACAAGCCCACATATATAAGAATGAATGATTTACACAATCAACCCATATATTTAATTAGTCTCCTTTTGATCACTTAATTAATTCCAAATTAATTCTTGATCAATACTAATTAAATAACCTTATTAATATATTACAACTTATAATATATTAACCAACCTTAAGTGTTATTTCTCTCATTATAGTCTATCCAAATGCATGATGCCATGCAACCCAAATGGACCATGCCGGGTCGGGTCAAGTCTTACCAATTATAGTTATGGACTTAGACATTAATCCAACAGTCTCCCACTTGGATAAGTCTAAAACTATTATTGCGTATGACTTCAGGAACCGATCAGCAATCGTAGCTCTCAGAAGCTTCTGTCGAACTCTGACCTTGTCGATGACTTGTCCATTAGATAAGGGATCATATATTCCTCCATTCTAGATATCATATGGACTGAGACATGGATTATCAATCATTCTCTCTGTCCATTTGTTGTTTCCCGATTTCCCATTCATGATGACTGACTGATTGAACAAATCAAATCAGTCCTGGCTTGGCCAAGCACTCACATGTATCATCTTTAAATCATCGAGGGGCCCACATATATCGCTTTTATCCCGAAGGTAAAAGGAATGGATAAACTTCGACTCATATGGCTTGTTCTACTACTTGTTGAATCATACACAAAGGCACGTTTTATAACATCGAGTTACCAATGCGTTTTCGTGCAATCAATGTATAACCAACTCATAGTAACAACTCATATCTCTAGGTTTGAAGAATATAAGATATTATCGTCTCATGATCACTCATGATAAAATCCATGAAGTGATTCAAATGAGCGCGGGTTGAATCCAATACTCAGAACTTATGAGCACTCATGAGTGTTGTAGCACCACTTTGTCCACCAACTTGGACCTCTACAAACCAACCCATGACAGTCTTGATTCATATCTACTTCCAACATATGACCGACTGTGGATGGTTTGAATAACTTAATCATTCAGGAAGAGCGACTTAGTTATTCTGGAAGTCAAAACATGCAAAGTGAAACACAAGAATAAATGAATCAAATATGGTATCAAACCCTATGAATATAAATAAACACTTTTATTTATCACCATACTGATTACTCATTATTCATTGTTTCGGTTTTATCAACTTTATACTTGAATTTAAAACAATAGTTGTCCCATGCTCCAAGCATGTACACTATGTTTTCTAAACACTAGTCATGCCATACACCAAGTATGCATACTATGTTTGTCTATGATCTTTACTTTGTAAAATAGATCAATTGAACATCACTCCAATGATCCTCTTTTCACAGTCCCAAATCCTTACTGCAAATGCAAGAATTCCAAATTCATGCCATTTACTGAAATTTGTTAGATTCTAAACTTATATGCATTGATCCTCTTAATGATTATGCACAAAGTCAGAAAGTCTTGACAACAATCATTACAGAGCATTCCAAAGGAGATCAGCTCCTTGGAAACATCCTTCTTTCATTAAGTTTCCTAATCTTACACAGATCGAATAATTTCTAACTTTGAAACATTTCCATATTCCATTTTGACTATCACTTCTGAACAAGAGTTGCCTCCTTACAGATTATGTCAATATGGTCCTTCCAGAATTAACATTATACTTCCAACTGTCCTTGAGCAACCAATCTTTGGTAAACCTTAGATTGTCCTCGACAATTGCTTAATCATTTTAGTCATATCCAATTCTATACCTTTTCCCTTCATAATGCCCCAGGCATTTGGAAAATTTTAGAAAGGATGAATATAGCACATGTAATCGATCCTATATCCGAAGCATATGGGACACGATTCATGATGTCTGACATAAATACTAAACCAGTCTTTTGCTATAATATTTCCATTTCAATTTGCCAAGTTCTTAAAGTTCAGATTATGAAAAGGGATGCCGTAATCATAATCGAATTTTAGAACACAAATAATGGACCCATATATAGAATTTCCTTATGTTGAGCCATTCCAACATGAAATTCATATATATATATCCTTGATTAAATACGATTAAAATCTCAATCTAAGCTTTTAGAATTGAAATAAAGTATAATTTCCTCTCCCTTAATTATAGCAAAACAACTTTTTCAACCCCTGCAACCTCACGAATTGAAACTTTTGTTTTCTATAATTAACATTGCTAACTTGCAACCTTTGTCATAATTATCATGCTCCCACTAACATGATGATTATTAGCATAACACTTATGCTCCCACTAGCTTTGACATGTACTCAGAAATCAGCTGACTTTCTTACCAGAGTTCAGATTTCTGATACTAGATTGTTTTGATAAAACTTTATCAAAATCATACACCTCTCTTAGATAGCTCACATGTGTGTCTAAACAATTTTAGAACTATGAAAAGGGATGCCGTAATCATAGTCTCAATTGTTTAGACCTTTGCCACTTCTCACAAGTCCATGTTAGTGTGTCGGTAAACCACACACGCTCCACTAACGACTTTGAGAATGCAAATATCACAATTGCTATCTAGCTAAAATCTACTTAGTGAAAGTGTTTCCCCACCATCATTTTCATGAATCGGAGAGAAACCTTATGACACTTAGATTTAATAGTGTATGTGTTCTTATCCATGTGAATTTGTCAAAACCATAATCACAAGACAAGGTTAGTGACAAATCCAAACTCATATTGATTAAACTTGTGCAATCTTAAATTCTTGCCATTTGGCAGCTCAGGTGCCTGCCATTGCTTCCAAGTAGTTGTGCAACCAATTGAGAACTCTCAGAACTCCTATGCAAAGCCAACTTGAATAGGCACAAAAATTTCAACACGATAGGTTATAAACCTCAAGTCGTGTGCTAGTGAAGGACTTTAGGTTTTATTCTTGATTAAGTCTTGAAACTTTCAAGAGCTTTAAGACTCCCACTGTCCTCTTGACATATAAGACTCCCTTGTCAAATATTTCAAGAGATAGTGCAGATTCTTTATCAAGACTAACACTTTACACAATTGGCCTAAGTTGGTCTCTGTTTTATCCAAAACATCACAACTTACCAATTTCAAATGTACATGAGTAGATAACCTTTTACTCTTACATTTGACTAGTGTTAACAAACCCTCTTTAAGATATGTCACTCAAGTTACAATCTTGAAGTATGACTCTAAGAATTGTTTTGGAACGAAGTATGACTCATCTTTTTGATTTAACCATTTCAACAATTCATGACTCCTCTTCTTAGTCATAAGAATGCACTAAGATGACTTTAGAGGACCAATTGTGATATGGTATCTTAATCATTAAGATGATCATAAACATGATACTAAAATACTCTCCCATCTTTTCAGATTTGAGAAACTTTTATCTTTCTGCCATACTTTGATTCTTCTTATTCGTTCTGTCTCACATTGAAACTTCTCCAATGCTACAGACTTATACTTAAACTTATAAGTATAACCATATTTACTGAACTTAAGTAAATCATGACGAATAGTCTTCTTGATCTTTTGTGGTGGACTTGACCAGTGCACAAGAATGTGTACTCGATCCCTTAGTCCTTTCCTTATTCACATAAGGAATTAGTCTTAATTTTCCAAGCTGAAAGTTCTCATTCATCATACTATACAACTTGCATGATTCCAAGTTTCGGTCCAATTGAACCTTGGGTGATGAGAATCTTTCCTTATTTGGTAATATTAGACACTACCACAACCGAAAGAATCAAATCCATTTTTCTAATATTGCTATCAATGGAATCTTATAAGCAACAACTTTTCACAAATGCCATTGTAAGGATACTTAAAATAAATAAAATCAAAACCTTTTTCTTGTATTTTAAAACTTTGCGGAAAAACTTATCCTTACAATCCATATGAAAACCTTGTTGTTATCTATTCCTAAGCAATATAAATATCATAACTCTTAAGTAATAGCCCAAAATTCTGATCACCGAACCATGCGATTGAAATCCATCTTCGCGATCAGAATCAGCATGTACTTAATAGAGTTAGACAATGGACTTTACCTGAAGTAGAGCCAAACTTATTGACTTTAACATCCTTAGGTAAATTTGGCAGCTTCGTAACCAATTCCCCTTCTTTTGGCAATAGTTACCTATGGACCCTTGATAATGGGACTATCTCAGACTTCGCCTCTCTCTTTACCATTGGGTCAACCGAGTTGACTATGGCCGATCCCTTTCCATTGGGAAGAGAGAGCTTTGCTGGATATCCAATGTCATCATTGTCAATGTCCATAGCGTTTTAGGAAGTTGATCTTACCAAATAGATAAGATCATTAAGGGTCTTGTCTTAGTCTGTTTCATAGGATTCCCAAAAGAACTCACTATGTGACTTAGAAAGTAGTTGAGCCACCAACTTTCTCAAGACTTTGACACCCAACTCTCCCGGCTTGTCAATATGTGACTACATCTCCAAGATGTGATCACACCTAGACCTTGCCTTGCCAATAAGGCTTGAGTGACCTTAAACTTTTTAGGAACTAGTGGGTTAGGGAGAATAATTGGAGGAGGTGAAAGAAGTATGATATCCATGGGACATCATCTTCATTTAGGAAAGCTTGTTTCAAGAGATTTGGGAAGATCATAAATGTCTAGACCAGACATCTTTTCGGGAGATATTCAAGATAGTTGATTTAAAGTTCTTAATATGACACCCAATATGAAATATTAAGGCTAGGACCCAACAAACTATTTTATAACTTAGAAGAGGGATGCCGTAATCCAAGCTATAAAATATTTGAAGGTAGGTGAATGACGATTCACCAATTTCCACCATGAAAAACGAAATAATTTATTAGGTTTTAATTGGATTTGAAAGTCCTAGATCTTTGAGATTCATTGAACTGTTCAAAGGCATGTTTCAATCTCGAGTGTGCCCTTCAGGTTTTGTGACTGGGATGCCGAGGATCACAAAACAAGGTGTGAATAACCATGCAAATATACTTGGTACCCTTAATATTTACCCCTTAATCAGTGTGCCGGTTAACCACACACGCTCCACCGATACTATGATAAATATTAAGTTACCCTTTGCCTACCTTGTTAAGTCCAGGTTAGTGTGCCGGTTAACCACACACGCTCCACTAACGACTTAAGCAAAGTGCAAAGTGTAATTTCATGGGTTAGCACCAAATTCACATTTTCCTAAGTAACTAAGATTGGGTATTAATAAGAGTTTAGTTACTTAGTATTTATCATTAATACTTTTAATGAAAGGAGAATTATAGTCCTTGTCCTACCCGTTCGGCTAACGACCCTCCACCAGTCAAGGAAGCGGTGGGTGAGAGTGGACACCCATTAAACTGCCATTTTATAGGCAGTAACCTTATACCCCCTTATAGACCAGCTTCGTGAATGAGACCTACTAACGGTAAGACTGACTTTACTCTTATACATATATATAAATATTATTAACTTATAATATTATAAATTATAAGGGTTGAATTTTAACTTTTAAAATTCTAAGGGCTAACTTGGAATTAAAGTATTCATAAGTGAAAACTTTTCAAATTCCAAAACTTGAGGGCAAGTTTTGAAACTATTCAAAACTAATTAATTCCATAACTTATGAGTTTAAAGTAGTTTCAATTAAAAAAAAAAAACTCTTCAAGTTCCATAACTTGAGGACAAGTTATGGAAGACTTTAAACTAATTAATAAAAAAAATAATTTATTTTTATTGTAACTTATGGAACTAATTAAGGTTACACTTTTTTTTTAATTTAATGAAGAGACTCTTGAACCTCCATAACTTGAGGACAAGTTATGGAGTCATAAAACCATTTAATTAGAACTAGACTCTTCATTTTGTAACCTTTGCCAACTTTTATGAGTTTTATGATTCTTAAATGTGACTTTTCATATAACTTGAGGACAAGTTACAAAAACACACTTTAGAATCAACTCTTAGATTAAAATGGATTGAAAACAACTATTTCACACAACTTTTCTATTAATCTAAGAACCTCATAAGAACAAGATAATTCAAATTATCAATCTTCAAGAAATTAGCATGAACATACAAACTAATACAAATCTTGAAATTATGACAATTATCTTAGAAATTGGATTAGCATGAACATTACCACATCAAAAAGAAGTTTATAAGTCCAAAAACATCTTAGGGTAATGTTCCTAGTCCAATTCCAGCAAAAACAATCGACTATATGCATCCAACTCGATTTTTCAGCTACTTTTGCAAGTATAACAAGAAAACAAGCCTAGGCTCTGACACCACTGTTGGGTTTTGAGCATTCTAACACTCCTAAATGTACATGCAACCCTAAATACCTTGGATCTATGTTTTCTCTATTATACATACAATTATGAACATCCAAGTTATTATCCTAATCTAGCATACAAAATAATAAATATAACAAGATATAATACATACCTCTTTGATGTAGAATGTCTTCATGAAGCTTGAGTGCCTAGTGCCCCAAGTGTGACACCTCAAATGGTTCACACAACACCAAATACACTTGGAATAACTTGAGAGAAACTTGAACACTCCTTGAAATCGTCTAGCCCTCACACTCACACATTAGTGCACGATTTCTTGAGCCATGAGATTCTTTTATATGGTGGCTATTAGGGTTACACCATGTAACTCATAACTTTACCCATTCCTTATGCTCCATGGATTTTAACCTCCATGGAGTATTCAAGGGTCACCCCATGGACTTAGTCCAACATAAGGAATCTTGGATCACAAGCCCACATATATAATAATGAATGATTTACACAATCAACCCATATATTTAATTAGTCTCCTTTTGATCACTTAATTAATTCCAAATTAATTCTTGATCAATACTAATTAAATAACCTTATTAATATATTAGAACTTATAATATATTAACCAACCTTAAGTGTCATTTCTCTCATTATAGTCTATCCAAATGCATGATGCCATGCAACCCAAATGGACCATGCCGGGTCGGGTCAAGTCTTACCAATTATAGTTATGGACTTAGACATTAATCCAACACTACAACCTTGCATGCATGAACTAGAAACCCCAAAACACGAAAATGTAGAAGTGACCAAGAGTTTACGGCCGTAAGCTCATCGGTTTACGACCGTAAACTCCCAAGGAGTGGTCCAAGGACCGTAAACTCCAACAAAGGGCCATTTCGAGCCCTAGTCACTTCCTAAGCCTTGGATTCGAGTCTAGCTTACTTCCTTGTGTGGTTTAGGACCTTAAAACACCCAATGGCACCATTTCCATGAGTTTACGGCCGTAAAATCATGGGGGAAATGGTCCCAGAACCGTAAACCCATATGGTGCTACCATATGGGGAGTAAACTCCAATGTGAGGCCATACTCTCTTTAAATGCAACCCTTTAGTACTCCTAGCACTTGAAACAAAGTGTTTCCATGTATTAGGGTGTCTTAACTTACTTAATTAATTATTAAATGACTAATTAGATACATAAATGTATCATTGCATGCTCAATAAGATCCGCGTGTGTGTTCAAGTCCTCACTTGGCACGTAGCATCCTATACCATCCGTTCATCAGAATCACCCACTCCAGCTGAGTTCACACCCCTTAATTAACATTTTAAATGATTTTAAATGCTTTTATGGGGGGGGGGGGAATACAAGTTGAACTGATAAGTTATTATATCAATCACATGTGATTAATAACTATATAGCAAAAAGATTTCTGCATGTTAAACTGTTTTATCCAGCTAAAGGTTTTCATATTTTGTTTTCAAATCTCTTTTAAAGTACCAAAAATCTCTTTTAAATTACCAAACTTTTATCAAAGTCTTTTAAACTTATATTCTTGATAGATTCATGTCTATATAGATATAGTTATATAAGTAGGGTTTGAAGGACTTAGGACTGATAACCCGCTTTACTTTCTGTTCCTTGTTTGGTTGTGGACTTAGAGCATCCGGTTATTTGTCCGAGTGTCGTTGAAGTCCTAGTTATATATTATGTATATCTGGTTAGATGTTAATACTCTTATTCCAGTTCAACACCTTTGGGTAGCAAAGGCATCTAGATAACCTCTCAAGTAAACTATAATAGGTATAGTTTAGAAACCAACCATAACTTTCATGAAGGAGAACTTAGTTATATCTATATTCTAAGAACTTGTACTTTTAGTAAAAAGAAAGGTATATAGAAATCAAAACACGAGATACATACTCATGACGCGGATTTCACCGTTGTCGAGTGGTAACCAGAGTCTCCTGGAGGGAGAGCGGGCATTGTGTGTATAGATCTATACGGGACAAACCATCCCACATCCTGACTGCTAGCTACAGTCCCGTCCGACCAAGCCAAGGGGTGACAAATGTCACATTCATTTCGACGCCAGCAGGTCGTCGTGTTTACATCCGTCAATCAGTATGGTTACGAGTATCTTTACATTTACCTTATAATTCATGGCTTTAAGGTAAGTATTATCACATTATTTTTCTACTTATGAAACCATCATAGTATATTTTCCTAGTTATACACTAGGCCACATTTTAAACCTTTAAACTAACCTACTTAGGATTAAAGGCTACTTTAGACTCCCCGAGGTGTATTTTCCATTTAATACTACCTGGAGTCTGTATTTTATTCCTTTAGACTCCCCGAGGTGTATTGTTCATTTAATACTACCTGGAGTCTGTATTTTACTCCTTTAGACTCCCCGAGGTGTATTGTTCATTTAATACCACCTGGAGTCTGTATTTTACTCCTTTAGACTCCCCGAGGTGTATTGTCCACTTAATACTACCTGGAGTTGTATTTATTACTTATAAACAGTAACGTCATTGCTGAACTACTTTTACTTGTGATCTTTTCACATATTCATTAAAGTATAAACTATATTTTGATAATGATAGTAACTTTTGGGGGAAAATACTCCTTAAACAATAAAACAATCGGGTCTTGGTAGAAGACTGCTTTTAGTAGAGAAACTCATTCGTTTAAACATAAAACAATCGGGTCTTGGTAGAAGACTACTTTTATTAGGAAATATAGGATTTTCTGGAAGGAATTCTAATACTCTGTAAACTCAAATTACCATCATTTAATGAGACTATTTTGATGAATAACATGTATTTATATCAATGTCATTAAAATACTTATGAACTCACCAGCATTAAAATGCTGATACTCTCTTTCAAAATAACTTGTATTCTCAGGTCGTCAGTAGATAGGTACACTCTGGAAGCTTTTGTGAAGACAACCTTGTACCGAGCTGCATTTTATATTATTCTCTGTATTTACTTTTGATGTTGTTGCTAAATGTAACCTATGTAGAATTATTACTATTAATGCAATGGTTGTTGTACTTTGATTACTATACTGCATATGTTGTGATACTTGACATGACGTCCTCCACCCCAGAACATTTCCGCCGTTCCGGTTTAGGGGTGTGACAGATTGGTATCAGAGCATTGTTTATAGTGAGCTCAGTATATCAAATCATAAAAGATATACAACCTATAAATACAATGGGATAAAATACTCTGACCAAGAATTATACTTTAAAATATAACCATATTTTACAAAAGTATAAGAACATCCAGAATATAAAAACCCGAACAAGTATCACAAAAAGAACAAGAATAAACGTCTTTGGATGTTGAGCATTACCGTCAAACCTGGGTAGTTATGTAATCGTAAGCTGGGATAAATATAACCTGATCAGGTATATTTATTCGAGATGCGACTAACGTGTGCTTGGGAGTGATGGTGGTGTTGCAACAAATCTGAAACATACCATATAGGAATTGCTAGAGCCAAACATAAAGTTTAAGATACTATAGGAGTATTTTATGATACTAAAATACTAACAATGAACCCACAAGCATGTTCAGAAGTTAAGAATCAAACATGTAATTAAAATACTATAGGGGTATTTTAGGAACCATAAATAACCTTGCGTGAAAACTAAAAAGATCCTTATTGATAGACCTATGATTACAGAGTGTACACTCCCAAGGTTATATATAGTGAGGATCTCATAGGCTAAGAATATGTGATTTCACTCTACTTCCTTTTCCTTGTTTGGATGTGGATATAGGGTAGTATCACATATTCGAAGGCCTATCAGATCTAAGTTATATATGATTTGTGTACACTATGTAAGTGTAGCCGGACTCGATATGGATCACCCAGTAAAATGTTTTAATAATCTCTTAAGATTCTTTAGACATTCCCATTCTTGCACAAACCCCTTTAGGAAGCCTTATCCACTCAGTAACCAGCAGAGGAGTCGATAAAGACCCAGAAGAGGTTCATTGAGAAAGATTTCCAAGTAGGAAATAAACGATCAGTGATGAGACTATTGAAATCACCATACGCCTATACCTTTTAGGGACATCGGTGGGAAATTCGCCTGAACTTCCGAGATTCCAGTCATCCATTATGAAGCGATGACACTCAGAGTCAGAATCAGAAGTAAGGCGGAGCAGAAATTCAATATGTCTACGAGAGCAGAGAACCCTATATAGATACCCGAAGCAAACCAACGCTTGTTCCAGTCAGGGATAAGAGGTGGACAGAGGGAGCCAATGCATGGAGCCCGAAGAGTGTTTCTACCTCTTTAACATCACGCTAATAATCCATGAAATAATACAATTTAGTGAGTTAGTGATTACACTACTCACACTATGTGCTAGGCAAATTGTCTTTCCCGTCGTGATTAATATAAATAGATCGGATCAAAAAACCTCGATTGAGAGTGTTTAGCCATAAGTTTTCATGAGCCTTTTCTTCCGTGATCTTCGTTCCGAACTTCTCTCAAATCTTTTCAAAGCCGGAGAGTGAACCTCTCCAATATAAAGATAACTTAGTAGGAACGACACCCATTTTATGGCTTTCCGATACACCTACTCCTACCCTGTTACCCAGACTGCATCATAGGGATGTAGGTCGACGATCAGATAACCATAAATCAAGGCGCGGGAAAATGTATGCCTATCATAGTAAAGAAAGATACGTCTAGGGTTAACCATCGTTTCTCATCAGCTTGTGTTCCTTTTCGTGTAGGAAAAACCATGCCTCCAAAGAAACGTAACCAACCCGCTGGTAACACACCGATTCTTCAAATCGATGAAGCTACGTTTGAAGCTGCAGTTTCAGCAGCCGTAGCAGCTGTCATGGCTCACCTGAACGCTAACAACTTCAATGTTAGCAGGAGCCCTATCAGGAATCCCGATCATAGCAATGGACAGCAGCAACCAGCGCCGGTGTGTAAAACCACACATGAACTCCAACCTAATCCACTGAAAAGAAAGTTTGAGAATGAGGAGGGAAGTACCTCGACTCAAGGACCTTCCGAAGGGCAACGAGCTGAAGTGGTCAATGCCTCTGTCAACCCTTCTGCCTCGACACCTGGAAGACCATACCTAGGAAACCTCCCCCGCTGCAGCAAGTGTAACTACCATCATCATGGTATCTGTCGAGAACTCTTTTGTGTTAGGTGCAACATGAAGGGGCATACTGCGCGCATCTGCAGAACCCCGGTTGAGTTCATTACATCAACCACCAATGTTGGGACCAGTCCAGTGTGCCAACTATGTGGTGAAATTGGGCACTTTAAGAGGGACTGCCCAACTGAAAGAAATGACAAGGGCGCAGGAGGAGTTTAACCCTAATGCCTAGGGGAAGCATCAAAGAACCCGGTAGAATTTTGGTATGTTTCTCAATCCTAAGTAGCTAACCGAAAACTTTAAATAATCAATTCTAATTGTAATTACTCCCTCGTTAAGGCGAAAGTCGCAGCACTGTTGTAAAAACTTAAAAACCCATCAGGTAAAGCTATGATGGCTTAGTATATACGTTAAGGCCATTTATAATTAAGATTGATAGACCTCGAGTGAGTGATGCTGCCTTATCTCCTGTTCCTTGTTTGGTTGTGGATTTACGGCGGAGTCGCTCAGTCAACATTCCTTTTAATCTTAATTATACATGACTAGTGTATACTAGGCGGTGATAGAGAGGCCTCGTGAGAAATCAATTCATGAAAAGTACATTATTCCAAAACATCAGGACCCCTAGAGTTCAACGTCAATCATGTCGGTCCAAGTATCCACGATAGTAATACCATGGACGAATCCCGAGACGCTAAGAACTTGTGTGCCCTGTTCAGCACATGGTTCTATCAACCTTCATTCTATATCTTGTCGATGTTTGCTAATTTCGACACTACCGTCAGCCATCGTTCGAATTGATGCGACCATGTGAAAATTCCTAGTGATGTGTAAAAAGAACTTTTACCTTATCCTAAGCGTCAAATAAAGGTTCTTACGAACCTAATAAGAAAACCTAATGCGAACCATCAGTCGTCTCTCTCATCCAACCTTCAGAAGTATCCAGGAGAGGGGTACCACGCGCTGTTAACCAACCCCGTTGGACATTAATACCTAAAGCGAAAGACACTGCAGGTATTCCGGAAGACAATAACCGCCCGATGCCTACTCAGTAGATCCCCCAGAAAGACCATTTGCACCGTACAACCAGGTTCGTGAATCAAGAGAAAGAACTCATGGGATTAACTTACTATTACTGAGTATATGCATTTGAGTGGTATGTAATTTAGATCAATAAGATTTAAGATGGGTGCTTCCTCCCTACTCCCTGTCCTTGTATGGTTGTGGGTTTGGGGTGGGGCCACACATCTGAACCTCCCGTCAACCTCAATTATATACGACTTGCATACACGGAGTAATAGTGATTGAGCCGAGTATGAGGTCTACCACGAACCTTATAATAAGACCCTTCATCCTATCCCATAGGAAAGGAGCTGAAGTCAAGAGAACCACTATGGGTTGAGATACTAACATGACTACAAATTCGAAATTTGTTGTCATCCCGGTTGAGCCAACATAGTAGCTAACACCCTCAGTTAGGAAAAGTAACTCAAGTCGTAAGAGTCAAAAACATTGACTACAACCATCCATTCACGCCTGATCCCATAAATTAAGCATCTCAGTAGTGGGCCAAGAAACCTGAAAAGCTGTGACAGGTTAAACTCTGAGAAGAATGGATGAAGAAATTAGAGGTTCTGGGTAGCAGAATCCATTTCTATCTAGATTTAATCTAGATAGAGAAACTCAGTAACACCGGAAGAGTAGTTGCAAGGGATACTCGCACTACTCAGGCACTTCGTCCATCCAGATACAGACGAGTAGTGCCTAGGACACAATGCCTCCTCATGCGAGAAAAGTCACCGTTGCCCTATAGACGATAGACTGCATTCTCCAAAGTTAATACTAGGATGCTAAGAACCATATGACTACCTCCGCAACCAAGAATACTTGAATAAAGTAGATGGTAAGTTGCGTTAAGCTTTATAACCCAGATCATAAAGAGATTGTAGACTCGACACCAGTCTAGGTGTTAGTCGATGGGTTATACAAGAACACGCGCTTCCTACAAACTGAAGGGAGCAGACGCGATGGAGAATGGAGCAAGTCTTAGAGATTTGTTAGACTACTAGGTGTTCCAAAGAATACCATCCCTAAAGAGATAGTAGAACCACCTCCTGAAATAGTCAAGCGCTTCCGAAAAATCTCTAAGGACGAAGTTAGCCCTGATCAGAGGTTGCTATCCATGAAACAGCAGAGCGAGTAAGAGAATGATTCTTTCCAATTAGGAATCATATTGTAAAAGCATCTATTAGACGGTGACAAAAGTTGAAATTTTCTAAGCATCGTCTGGTAAAACCCTCTATCACACTGACTTTAAGAGTTTCCGTTAGAAACACCTCAAGAGTCAGAAGTGCATGTCCATTTTGCACTAGGTCGAGATAGATGCCACGTAACCAATAGATGCCACGTAACCAATAGATGCCAATATATAGCCAATACCTCCAATGATCCAGAAAATCTCCGAAAGCCAATCAGTAGGAAATACGAATCCGAAGACGACCGGAGCCTTCTAAGAACCAACCCGGAGGACTATACCCCCAATAAGAGAGAACTCTTGGAACTTCAGAATGGCGATCATGCCAAGTGATCATCTAACCATGGAAGTACATTATGTTCTAGATACTGAAAACATTCTATCTTCCCAAGAACTTAGGACCATCCGAGATTCTTGATAAGAATTGGTCCAACCTCCGTCAGGCCTCAACTACTTTAGGGATTCCATAATTCCCACCCTAATCTGCCCACGTCTCAAACTTGAGAAAGTGCTTGTCCGACATGACTCTCGAAACCCCACTCGTCGAGATCGAAATCAATGAGAGCCTCAACTTCGTGGAAGAACCTATAGAGATCATGGACCGAGAGGTCAAGCGAACGAAAAAAATCCACATCCCAATCGTGAAGGTTCGCTGGAACGCCAAGCGAGGATCGGAGTTCACTTGGGAGCGCGAGGATCAACGAAACTTAAATATCCCCATCTTTTTGCATAGTTATTTTGTAATAACTGGTTGCTTGAACTCTAATTTCGGGACGAAATTCCCTCTAACGGGGGGATGATGTGACAACCCGAAATTTTCATTTATATAAACTCCACAGTCAAGCACATCAAATAATAGTCAAATTCATCCCAGTACATTTTTGGCCGGTTTTAAGTTCGTTTGGGTGTTTTATTTTAATTTTCCGTCAAACGAACAAATAAATGGAAGTATCCGTTAGGAGTGTTGTGGAACAAATGAACATTTAACACCTTGACTAGGTGTTTACGGCCAAACAAGGGGGTTTGGGCCGTAAACTCCCTTTGACCATGAACTCATGCATATAGCATGAGTTTACCCTTCATTCTTTCATTTCCCACTTCCTAGTCCAAGAACACCCAAGTTTTCTCTCAACTATCATAGGATCATCTTCCAAATCCTTCGAAAATGTAAGTGTTTCCTTCCTTGATTTGTTCATACAACACTTTATCTAGTGTTTATACTCGATTTTATCCATGGAAATCTCCTCTTTTCTTAGATTTCCAAGTGTTCTTCAAAACACCAAGAACACCAAGAACACACATTAGTGTTCTTGGCCCTTAAACACTCCTACAAGCTTCCTATAAGTAAGTACACTCCTCGTAACTAGTTGTTTGCTTAGAATACATGTTAAACCCTTGAAGAAAATCAAAATCCCCAAGAACATGTGTGTTTACGGTTCAAGGAGATCTTCTTGGACCGTAAACACCTTCAAGTGAGGTTTAGGTGCCCCTAATACTTTCTACGGCTTGTGTAAAGAGCTACAACCTTGCACGCATGAACTAGAAACCCCAAAACACGAAAATGTAGAAGTGACCAAGAGTTTACGGCCGTAAGCTCATGGATTTATGACCGTAAACTCCCAAGGAGTGGTCCAAGGACCGTAAACTCCAACAAAGGGCCATTTCGAGCCCTAGTCACTTCCTAAGCCTTGGATTCGAGTCTAGCTTACTTCCTTGTGTGGTTTAGGACCTTAAAACACCCAATGGCACCATTTCCATGAGTTTACGGCCGTAAAATCATGGGGGAAATGGTCCCAGGACCGTAAACCCATATGGTGCTACCATATGGGGAGTAAACTCCAATGAAAGGCCATACTCTCTTTAAATGCAACCCTTTAGTACTCCTAGCACTTGAAACAAAGTGTTTCCATGTATTAGGGTGTCTTAACTTACTTAATTAATTATTAAATGACTAATTAGATACATAAATGTATCATTGCATGCTCAATAGGATCCGCGTGTGTGTTCAAGTCCTCACTTGACACGTAGCATCCTATACCATCCGTTCATCAGAATCACCCACTCCAGCTGAGTTCATACCCCTTAATTAACATTTTAAATGATTTTAAATGCTTTTATGGGGGGGGGGGAATACAAGTTGAACTGATAAGTTATTATATTAATCACATGTGATTAATAACTGTATAGCAAAAAGATTTCTGCATGTTAAACTGTTTTATCCAGCTAAAGGTTTTCATATTTTGTTTTCAAATCTCTTTTAAAGTACCAAAAATCTCTTTTAAATTACCAAACTTTTATCAAAGTCTTTTAAACTTATATTCTTGATAGATTCATGTCTATATAGATATAGTTATATAAGTAGGGTTTGAAGGACTTAGGACTGATAACCCGCTTTACTTCCTGTTCCTTGTTTGGTTGTGGACTTAGAGCATCCGGTTATTTGTCCGAGTGTCGTTGAAGTCCTAGTTATATATTATGTATATCTGGTTAGATGTTAATACTCTTATTCCAGTTCAACACCTTTGGGTAGCAAAGGCATCTAGATAACCTCTCGAGTAAACTATAATAGATATAGTTTAGAAACCAACCATAACTTTCATGAAGGAGAACTTAGTTATATCTATATTCTAAGAACTTGTACTTTTAGTAAAAAGAAAGGTATATAGAAATCAAAACATGAGATACATACTCATGACGCGGATTTCACCGTTGTCGAGTGGTAACCAGAGTCTCCTGGAGGGAGAGCGGGCATTGTGTGTATAGATCTATACGGGACAGACCATCCCACATCCTGACTGCTAGCTACAGTCCCGTCCGACCAAGCCAAGGGGTGACAAATGTCACATTCATTTCGACGCCAGCAGGTCGTCGTGTTTACATCCGTCAATCAGTATGGTTACGAGTATATTTACATTTACCTTCTAATTCATGGCTTTAAGGTAAGTATTATCACAGTATTTTTCTACTTATGAAACCATCATAGTATATTTTCCTAGTTATACACTAGGCCACATTTTAAACCTTTAAACTAACCTACTTAGGATTAAAGGCTACTTTAGACTCCCCGAGGTGTATTTTCCATTTAATACTACCTGGAGCCTGTATTTTATTCCTTTAGACTCCCCGAGGTGTATTGTTCATTTAATACTACCTGGAGTCTGTATTTTACTCCTTTAGACTCCCCGATGTGTATTGTTCATTTAATACCACCTGGAGTCTGTATTTTACTCCTTTAGACTCCCCGAGGTGTATTGTCCACTTAATACTACCTGGAGTTGTATTTATTACTTATAAACAGCAACGTCATTGCTGAACTAAAGCATTATTTTCCCTACTACTTTTACTTGTGATCTTTTCACATATTCATTATAGTATAAACTATATTTTGATAATGATAGTAACTTTTGGGGGAAAATACTCCTTAAACAATAAAACAGTCGGGTCTTGGTAGAAGACTGCTTTTAGTAGAGAAACTCATTCGTTTAAACATAAAACAATCGGGTCTTGGTAGAAGACTACTTTTATTAGGAAATGTAGGATTTTCTGGAAGGAATTCTAATACTCTGTAAACTCAAATTACCATCATTTAATGAGACTATTTTGATGAATAAGATGTATTTATATCAATGTCATTAAAATACTTATGAACTCACCAGCATTAAAATGCTGATACTCTCTTTCAATATAACTTGTATTCTCAGGTCGTCAGTAGACAGGTACACTCCGGAAGCTTTTGTGAAGACAGCCTTGTATCGAGCTGCATTTTATATTATTCTCTGTATTTACTTTTGATGTTGTTGCTAAATGTAACGTATGTAGAATTATTACTATTAATGCAATGGTTGTTGTACTTTGATTACTATACTGCATATGCTGTGATACTTGACATGACGTCCTGCACCCCAGAACGTTTCCGCCGTTCCGGTTTTGGGGTGTGACATTTTGTCAATCAAATCTCAATTTCTGAAGCTTTTCACAAATTTCGTCCGCACAACAATGGCAAATTTTAACATGAACACCATGACTTCATCCTCTAATCTTCTTGGTTCATGCACTAAAATTCCTATGTTGATTCAAGAATTCTATGATCAATGGGTTGATCGAAAGGAGGACTATCTAAATGGAATCAACGATGATCTATGGAAATGCATTGTTGGTGAAGTTCATTCTCCTACTGCAATGCAGAATGTTGGAACTGCTGCTAACAATCCAGATGTTGCTCAACAATTTGAGAAACTGCTGAAAAATGAAAAGAAATGTATGCGTGAACTCCGTGGTGCTCTTCCACTAGTTGTTTACAACTATGTGTGTAGTTGTAAGACTTCAAAGGAGATTTGGGATACACTGAAGGAGAAGTACCAAGGCAGCGAGAAAACAAAGATAAGCTCAGTTAAGCATTATCTGTTAGAGTTGGGAGAGTATAAGCAGAAGGAAGAAGAATCCATTAAGCTCTATTACGATCGTCTAAATGAACTAATCTACAAGTGCAACAAATATGGAGTTACAAGGTCAACAATGTAGTTCAACTTGACTTTCATCATGGGGCTTCACAAGGAATAGCGAAATGTCAGCTTAATGATAAATACTCAACAAAGCTTCGACTACTTTTCTCTCAATGATCTCTATAATGTGTTGAAGGCACATGAAAGTGAAGTGAATGAGATCGCTGAGGAAACAAGAAGTGGTTTGGGAGGTCCTTTGGCACTGATGTCGAAGGTTTCTAGTAAAGAAGCTGAGAAAGAGTCTGCTGAGAATGAGGGTTCGGAAGAAGAAGGGCTGATTGTCAATTCTAATGACGAAGCAATGTCTTATTATTCGAATAATCGTGTGAAATTTTTTTCAAAAAGCCATTTAATCCGAATTCAAGAGTAGGTGAGATGAAAGGAAGTTTTTCTGGGAAGAATGTGGCTAAAGAGAAGAAAGAGGAGAAAATGGAAGTGAAGTCTGAGGAAGTGAAGAAAGAGAAAAAGATCAAGGGAGATTCTGGATTCGACTTCCATTATTGCAATGGAGCGAATCACATGGGAAGTGATTGTATTCTGAGGAAGAGAGATGAGAAGAAGAGCAGAGTCAAGGACGAAGCCTACTATGTGGAGAGCCTTGAGGAAGTGAGATCAAAGACTAAGGGAATGTCTTTGGTTGTAACATGAATGGATGAGGAGGAAGGGACGTATCAAATTTGGTCATCAGGATCCGATGACAAGGAAATGTGAAACCCTACTCATGGGGTGATGTTCGTAAAGCATGAGGATGAGGATGAGGAAATGGTCACTAGAATATGCTTAGTCTCAACAACTGCTTATAAGTCACCTATGACTTCGCAGGTATGTTCTCTTTTACAATCCTTTAATATTCTTTCAAGTGCATATAATTCAATGTTATATGACTTTGATAAAGGAATTACTTATGTTAATGATTTGCTTATTTCTGCTAGTAGTGATGCTGAAAAGTCTAAGACTTTGCTGCTAGAAACTCAAAGATGTTTGGAATCCAAAAAGGCTAGGATAGAACATTTAGATTTACAAATAACCAATATCATGTGTGATAGAGACAATTTGAGTTCTGATGTTAAGATTTTGCTGAAACAACGAAATATATATTGTAATTCAGCTAAACGCTTGTATGGAAAATTAACTGCATTGCATCATTCATCTAACATTAGCAAAGAACAGCATAAGAAGATTTTTCCCTTTTTAGCTTTCGAAAGGAAGAAAATTGATTTGACTTCCTATGACTGTGAAAAGACTATTTTCGAGTTTGATAAGGTTCCAGATGATAGATATGCATATGGTGTTTTTAGAACTGATGAATGTTTAGATGCAAATGATCTTGTTGAAATAGTGAATAAGACCTTGACCAAAAATGAACAAATCAATATTTTGAAAAGAACTGAGAATTTGACATCTAACTCTCAAAACAATTTTGCTGATATCGAAGATAACTCTGATGATATTAGTGAAATTTGAGGAGGAGGAAGTTGTTGATTGTTCTCAGTTATCTGTCATTAATGTCAATTCGATGGCTAAGGGTAAAGAAATCTGTTATGATACTTCGGTTACAGTTGACACTGACCAACCCTCGACTTCAAAAGTTTATGAGCCTGACCATGTGACTGTCGAAGATAGTCAAACAGACGGTGATAACGATAATGCTGATGCTTGGAAAAAAACAACCATACCCCAGGTTGTAGTTGATCAGGTATATGAGAAAGTTGATAAGTTCGACATATTAATGAAGGAAAAAGGCTCACATTATCTTGAATCAAATTCGGTTGTGTATCTAAACTTCAAATGCACAGATGAAGTTATCTTTCCAAATCAGGTGTTTGTTACCACTGGGAATGGTGATAAAGTTAAACCTGAAATCAACAAAATTGTTGAAGAAGATAACAAGAAAGCTTCGAAAGAAGGATTTTTCTCCAACCAAAGCACCGTCGAAAATAATCTCAACAAGAAATCTTCCACTTTTCAAAGACAAAAACCATAAAGAAATTGGGTAGTTAAAACTGAAAAACCAAAAGCTGAGCAACAAGAAAATGTCGATGTTTCTCAAAAGTCAAATCAAAAAGTTCAAAATTTAAAAGAACAAATTGAAAATATTTCAAAAGAACATGGAATTTTGATGACTAAAGCAAGAAAGAAAATTTATTGGCAAAATGTTGAGTCTCGAAAAAAACAAAACATTTTGTCCAATAAATTGTCTGAAACGATATAGTCCAAACCAGTTCAGACTAATTCTCAAAACAAGTATTTTGTTAAGAAAACACCCGCTCAAACTTAAAAAAATGTGTAAAAATTCAATCACAAAAAGGGTTTTCAAAAAGTCAACAAAAAGCTTCGTCATCCAATTGTAAATCAAATTTTCAAAACTCAAACAAAGAGAATTTTGTGAAAAATCAACAGTCAAAGAATTTTGTTCATCATTCTCAAAACAAAAGGTTTTCACAAAATAATTTTCAAAGAAATGGTTTTCAACCTAATGAACAAAGGAATTCTTCTAAATTTTCTAATCAAAAGCGATTTTCGAATGGTTCACAAGCTTTTGAAAGATCAAATGTTGGTTATCAAAAACAGTTTCAAAATCGTTTTCAATGACAAGTAAAATATGGTTTTTCAAAAAACATTTTGAAAAGTTGAATATAAATGTAAAGAGAAATAAGACATTCAAACCAACGCAACCTCATTTTCCTAATTCTTCTTCAAAGAAACCAAGAAACACTTCCTTTTCCAAAAGAAACTCCGATGTCAAAAACATCAATGACTAGTTAGAAGGAAAAGGAAAACCTTATCAAAGTGGGAAATTCTATCAAGAAGAGATTAGGCATGCTTATGAAAGTTACTTGAATGAGTCGACAAGTGGAAGCTCTTCATCCAAGGAGTCGAATCCATGTGTTCGACAATGGAGAGTTGTTTCAAAAGTGAAAGTTGATGTGAAACAAACTGAGAAGGTTAAATGGAAAGTTAGTGTTGATTCTAAACCAACGAATGATTTCATTTCAATACCCTCATCTAACGAAGTGGACTCAATTGATAGTTTGAAATCAAAAGTTCGTAATTGGATTTTAGGATCTTCATTTCCTCATGCATTTTGTTCTAATAACCAAGGAACCAAACAACCTTGGGGACCTAAATTCTTTCACTGATTACAGGTTTTGTGTGATGAGCAATATGAGATGACTAATGGTACATTGATAGTGTTTTCTCTCATCACATGACTGGTAGAAAGGAAAACTTATGAGACTACCGAAGTCTAGATAATGATGGTGTGGTGAAATTCGGCAATAATCACAAATGTTACATAATAGGTTATGGTAAAGTTACTAATGGCAAGTTCACTGTTAACAGGGTAGCATATGTCGAAGGTATTCAACACAACTTGATAAGTGTTTCGCAACTTGTTGTGGGCACTGGAATCAGGTTGTTTTTAATGAAGAAGGAAGTGTGATTTTGAACATCGACACAAAAGAAGTCTTGCTCAAATCCAAAACAAAATGCGATATTTTTACCCTTGACATCAAACCAATAATTGGTGTTCCTTTGGTGTTCCTGATTGGGCAATTGATGCAGAAGTTCATGCTGATGATAATGAAGTACCTGAAGCATCAAAGCACATTGATGATTCGACTATTACACAAGATGATGTTCATATGAACTCTTCAACGAATTCTCCAATGAACAACGAAAGTTTACCATTGGTAACCAATGCTCAAGTGGAGGGGGAGCACTTGAGTTCAACTAGTAGTGTTGAGGGGGAGTATACTTTCAAGGGGGAGCAACATCAAGTGGATGTCAATGTCGAGGAGGAGCATTATAATAGTGATCCAATTGTTGAGGGGGAGCAAAATGGACCTTTACCAAATACTTCGAATGTTCAAAATGATGTATTTCATGACATACCTGATAATATGTCGAATGCAGGAGAAGGATCGAAACATGAAGAAATGTTTGAAGACACACCATTGGACTTTGATCCTGCATATCCACCAATGGATAAATGGACTATAAGTCATCCAAAAGAACAAGTTCTTGGTGATCCTCACGATGGAGTGTTGACAAGAGCTCAACTTCGTGCAAAGAATGAGGTACTTAATGTCCATCTAGAATTCTGTATGTTCAATGTGTTTATTTTGAAAATTGAACCAAAGTCAGTAAAGGCTGCTATTGAACATTCTGATTGGGTCGTTTCTATGCAATATGAACAGGCTGAATTTGAAAGAAACAATGTTTGGAGACTTATTCCAAAACCAGATGATGTTTCGATTGTAGGATTAAAATGGATTTTTAAAAATAAAACTGATAAAGATGGAAATGTTGTTCGAAACAAAGCTAGGCTAGTTGTTAAAGGGTATTCGTAACAAGAAGGTATAGATTATGAAGAAACCTTTGCCCCTGTTGCAAGACTCGAGGCTGTTCGAATATTTTTAGCCTATGCAGCACACAAGGATTTCGATGTCTATCAAATGGATGTCAAGTGTGAATTCTTAAATGGTGAACTCGAATAGACGGTGTATGTCGCGCAACCTTCAGGTTTTATTAATGAGGAATTCCCTGATCATTGTTATATTGTAGATAAGGTTGTTTTTGGGTTAAAACAAGCTCCAAGAGCCTGTGAATTTGAGAATCTTATGAAGAGTCAATTTGAGATGAACATGATGGGGAAAATCAACAATTTTATGGGTTTAAACATTCGTCAAAGCAGAGAAGGCATTTTTATCAATCAAGAGAAATACTCTCGAACTCTGCTTGAAAAATTTGGAATGACAAATAGCACAAAGTTGAGAGTACCTATGGCAGATGGAACAACAGTTGGTCCTTCGTTGGATAAGCCGATTGTTGATCTTACGTTATACCGAAGCATGATAGCTTCATTATTATATCTAATAGCTAGTCGACCTGATATAATTTTTGCCATTTGTAATTGTGCTAGGTATCAATCGAATACCAGGGAACCTCATCTCATAGCTGTCAAGTACATTTTTCGCTATCTCAAAGGCACAGTTTCATTAGAATTTGTGGTATCCTTCGAAAACAGGGTTTTTCATTCAAGCATTTCCAGATGCAGACTTGGGAGGTTGTCAACTTGATCGAAAAAGAACAAGTGGTGGATGTCAACTTTTGGATGGGAAGCTTCTACGATGGAAATCAAAGAAATAAACCTGTGTTTCGATTTCCACAATAGAAGTAGAATATGTTACTGCTGCAGCTTGCACTTCTCAAAGCATTTGGATTCAAAGTGAACTACGTGATTATGCAACAAAATGCTATTCGTATCTGCCATACCCTGTGCAACATTTGAAGACCAAACACATTGCACTTTTTTTATCACTTTATCAAAGATCATATTAAATATGGCAACATTGAAGTTTACTTTGTAAAGACAACAGATCAGCTTGCTGATATCTTTACAAAACCATTGGATGAAAAGAGTTTTCTAAGAATTTTATCGGGCTTAGGCATGTTAGATGCGAATTGTAACAACTCGAAATTTCTATCTTGTACAACCATTCACTTCAATCGAAGTCATACTTGTTCTGCTAAATTTTAGCACTGTTTAGAGTCTGTTTGAGTGTTCTAAAGCCTAGTACCTTCAAGAGGTAATTATAGGAAGTATACTCTAGAGTTCAACGTGCAACATTCAAGTCTCAAAACTCCAAGAATTGGAGTTTACGGCCAAAAAATGGAGTTTATGGCCGTAAACTCTATGGTATATATATGACACTTAGTCATTTTTAGTCACTTTTGCCATTTTAAGCCAAAGAACTCATTCTCTCTCAAGTATCATTCGATTTTTCACTAAGATCTTCAAGATTGTAAGTGTCTCTTCCCTTGATTAGTTGATATCCTTCAATATCTAGTGATTGTACATGATTTCATCCATGAAATCTCTTCATTTTGATAGATCTTCAAGTGTTCTTCATTTCACCAAGAACACCAAGAACACACACTAGTGTTCTTGAACCTTAAACACCCTATCAAGCTTCTATCTTGTAAGTACACTTGCCTTAGCTTGTTTTAATGCTTGAATCACTTAGTTTACACCTTGAAATCATCAAGAACTCAAGAACATATGGTGTTTACGGCCAAGAGAATCTCCTTGGGCCGTAAACACTCATAAGTGGTGCATTTGTGACCACCACTCCTTCCTAAGGCTTAGAATTGAACTTAGAACACTTCCAATTGACTTGTAAGACCTTAAACACAAAGAATTCAAGAACAAAGGGTGTTTACGGCCAATGCAATCTTCCTTGGCCGTAAACCCTAATGATTGGTGCAAAGTTGCCACAACTCTTTTCTTTGTCTTGGAACTATGTCTAGAACACCCCCAAGTTGAGTATAGGACCTTAATAATCAAAATGGCACAAGATACCATGAGTTTACGGCCGTAAACTCATTGGGCCGTAAACCAATGGGCCGTGAACTCATGGGGGTATTACCATTTGGGCCGTAAACTCCTATGTGAGGCCCTACACCCCTTAGATGCAACCCTTTGTACTTCTAACACTTGAATCAAAGTGTTTTCCATGTCCTAGGGTGTCTTTACTTGCATAATTAGTTGTTTAAACACTAATTGTAAACATATATGTGTCATTATATGATAAATAGGATCCGTGTGTGTGCTCAAGTCTTCACTTGACACCTAGCATCCTATACCACACTTTCATCCAAACCACTCACTACAGGTGAGTTCATACCCCTTAACTTATATTTTAAATTATTTTAAATGCTTTTATGGAGGGGGGAATACAAGTTGAACTATTATAGTTATTACATCAATCACATGTGATTAATAACTACCAAACAAGTGGATTACTTACTTTTCATACTGTGTTATCAAACAAACTACTTCAAATCGTTTTATAAACTCTTTTACATGTTAAATACTTTCTATTAAACTCTTTTAAACTTATATTTTGTTAAATGGGTATCTATATAGATATAGTTATATAAGTAGGATTGAAAAGACTTAGGACTGATAGCTCACCTTACTTCCTGTTCCTTGTTTGGTTGTGGACTTAGGGTATCGGTTGTTTGTCCGAAGGTCGTTTGAATCTTAGTTATATATTATGTATATGTATATAGATATAAAAGTTCCTTCATTCAGTTCAATACCTTTGGGTAGCAAAGGTATACAAACATGTTCATTCATACAAACAACATTGCTAGTAAACTATAATAGGTATAGTTTAGGAAGTTACTAATATTATTACTAGAACAACGAAACATACAAAGAGTCAGTTCATACACGAGTCAATACGTACTATTACGAGAAACTAAGAGAACATACTATTATGAGAAACAATACATACTATACATATTACAAGAGAACATACTATGATGAGGAACAAAGAGAACATACTACATTACTCTAGTACATACAATACATATACAAGAATACTATAACATAAACGTGAGCCACTGTTTCGGGGCATGGCATCACGTGTCGTGGCTCGACTTGTATCCAGAATCTCCTTTAGGGAGAGCGTTGAATTTGTGTATAGATCTATACTGGATTGACTATCCTACACCTTGCTGCTCGCTACAGTGGGACTTGCAAGTCTACGGGTGCCAAATGTCATTTCTTCCGACGTCTTTCATCATCGTGTTTTTAGTCGGTAGTATGGTACATGCATATCACATTCGTATTTTAAATAACAATTGGTTTAAGGTAGTTAGTACAACAGTAGTTCTATAATACAACACTACAGTACTTTATTATTTCCATATTGCATTCACATTGTGATCTTCTCACATAAAAGGTAATGTAAACTATATTTTTGGTTAATGATAGTCACACTTGGGAAAATACACACTTTTACAAGAAACTAACATACATAACATTTGATGCTTTGGTAGAAGGCTACGTTTAGTAGAAAATATAGGATTTTGTAGGAGATGCAAACATTTACTACAAACATTTACAAACTTATACAACAAGCACTTACAAACATTTTCATACAAACAATGACACTAAAATGCTTATGAACTCACCAGCTTTAAAGCTGATAAACACTTTCAAAATAACTTGTATTCTCAGGTCATCAATAGACAGGTACCGATGCCAGGTTTTGAGAAGATGGAGCTCGTTCAAGACTCATCTCTTATTTTTTATTTATATTTTTTTGGTGTCTTATAAACTTCACAGAACACACTTGTATTAAATATTATTATTAATGCAATGGATGATGTTGTTGCTTGTTTACTACTATGCTTTGTTGTGATACTGTACATGACGTCCTCCACCCCCAAACATTTCCGCCGTTCCGGTTTTGGGGCGTGACACGAATGCTTTTCCAGGTCTGAATTCGTTATAAAGCCAAGTGCTGTCGAACTCTCGTTGATCCATTCATAGGTTACTGTTCAATATTCAACGTTCGACACACTTCACTTTCAACATTCCTTTGAATGATTCAGCACACGTTTCGCTACTTCATTCCAAGAGTTATGTCTATATATTTATTTCTTATGTAGACACTTTACACTTCGCATGTCTGGTACATTTTTCTTTCTTTTCTTTTTTTACTTTTCTTTTAAAATTCAAAAATATCAAAAAGATTTTCTTAGTTTTGGCATTTTCATTCAAAAGTCAAAAATATCAAAAAGATTTTCTTTTTTTTGTCATTTTCATTCAAAAATCAAAAATATCAAAAAGATTTTCTTATTTTTCTCATTTTCATTCAAAAATCAAAAATATCAAAAAGATTTTCTTATTTTTGTTATTTTCATTCAAAAATAAAAAATATCAACTCAGGCTGATGATTTCGAAACGTCTGGCGTATGACTTCGCTTCTCAACCCAAAAGCAAAAGAGCCTTGCCTCCATGCCGAAGGGTTATTGACTGTTCTTATCTTATTGGTGCAAACAAACAGACTGATTGATGTGACTTTCTGGTTACCTTGCGGTTTTCAAGGAAAAAGTGATCATCACTTTTCATACGTGGCTACTTTTACAGCTATTGGTCCGATTTTCAAGGTGACACGTGGCCTGTATTTAATGTTTAACCGCTTCAAATTCAAATTGGGCTTTCTGTATAAAAGGGTTTTGGGTTACCTCTATACAACTTTACACGATCAAATTTTCCCTGATATTTTTCTTGCCCAATACGTTCTGTTCTCTCAAATTCTTTCAACCCTAACAATGGTGGTTGCTCGTGATCATGTTGATCCATCTCAAATAACAGACGATGTTACTTCTTAACCTTTAATGAAGATTCAAAGCACTAATTACCGAGTTCAACCGGATGTTTCACAGTATCCTGAAGGGTTGAAGATGCTCATTGTCACTTTGAACCACTCTATTTTGTCAACAACAATGTCGACATCTTTTTCTATACCGATGACATGGTTGTCACTTGCTAGTTCCATTGTGGTGTTCAACAAGACAATCAAGTTGGTTACCTTTCAATTAATTACTGAGAAGAAGTTCACGTTAACCAAGAAGACGTTTGCTCAAATCTTGAAAGTTCCTAATGTCGGACCTTTTTATGAGGTCACAAATGAACAAGTGTTTCACATGTTCAATGAAATGGGTTATCAACCAACTTTAACAAAGATAAGTGATTTCAAGAAATCTTCTTTGCCTTGCATCTAGAATTTCTTGTTTGGTAATTTTCTTCGATGCTTGACGGGTCGAAGCGTTGGATTGGATAAGGCAAAATCGGAAATTTATGCCATGGTAGCAGGGATTTATTATGATTTACAGGTTGACTATGTGACCCAATTATGGGAAGAATTTGTAAAAAGCATAAGTAACACGAATGTGGTGAATGGAATTTCTTTTGCTCGTTACTGGAGTCTAATATTGCAATATGTGTATGAAAAGGAAGGTATTGTTGTTCCTGATGATGAACATCAGGCCGAATTTGCTCTATATCATCATCCAAAGACAACGGAAGATAATCTGGATGAGTTTCCATCGATTGCATGCATTTCTGATGCCATGCTTCGAAAATTTGATGCTACAAATCCTGTTCTGGTGGCGTATCATACAACTATCAATCCTTCGATTGAAACTGGAGTGTTGTTACCAAAAGTTATTGGTGGTCCATCGAAGAAGATCAAAGGCTCTAAGAAGGGAGTTAAGGCTAGTCCTTCGAAGCCTAGTTCCGAGCCAGTTGAGAAAGTTGTTAAAGTTTCAGCAAAGAAAGTTGAGAAGAAAGTTGCTAAGCCAATTGTCGAGGATGCGTCTATTCCAGCTAAGGAAACCATGCCTTCGAAGTCTGGGGTACTAAAGAGGTTAAAGAAAAAGGAATACAGACCTTTTCATTCACATGAACGTCCTGATTCCAGATCAAAGAGGATTCATAAGCCTCAACTCAATCGTAAGGGAGTTGTTTTTCTTGAGATTCCAGCTCCTGTTTCTCCTGCTTCTAAGAAGCGAAGAGCTCAGGACATAGTGACAAAGATTTATAAAAAGAAAAAGAAGAAGAAGGTTCAAGATTCTATAAACAAAGTTGTTCCTGAGTCATATTTTGATGAAAGTGGTAAGTCTCAATCTCCACTTCGTGATATTGACATGGGTATTCCATCACCTTCGACGGGCTCTCCAACCAAGTCGAATATCGAGGAGACTGGAAGTCCTGGTGGCTCTGTGAAAACATCGAATGTGGACACAAGCACTAATCAAGGTGATCCTGTGAAAGTATCCACTCCTGAGAAGACTACTGTCACACCACCCGAAGTTTCACATACCAAATCAGTTTCTGAGGAGGTTCGGACTTCAGGTATCACTGCGAACATATCTAATATTGATGCAAATGTCAACATGGTTGATGGAGTGTCGACCAACAAAGCCCAAGGTACTTCTACTATTATCATTTCATCTTCCTTCAAAACATATACCATTAATACCACTACTTCTCTACCACCATTTCGACCACATTGCTACAATCCACATATTCTCCAACTTCTGAAAACATCATGAATCAACCAATCACTTCTTTATTTCCATCACAATGCACTGAGGCCCCCAAAATAAGTCCAGAAGATGATATCACTGAAGATGGAGAATTTATGGGATCTTTTGCTGACATTGAATTTAATCCAGAAGAGGAGAACATTCCTGATCATATGTTAATGTCTGGGAAACAATTCAAGATTCTCAACAGGAAGCTTAACTCTTTATTGCATCTCCAAGCTGATGCAGGGGGTCGAAATCAAGTGTCTGGGATTGAAGTGGATGTAATGCTCAAGGCTCAAGAGCTTCGTTTGCGAAATGAATTGGATCAAATGAACATGAACAATGAGTCACGTGTAAAGGCTCAATCTTTGATTTTCAATCATGAGCTTATGGAATTGAAAGAAGTTGCTAAATAAAGGCACATTTTATTTATTCAGGATGTTAAAAAGGTTCGTGAGGATGTCAACCTGAAGATTGAGGAACTCAGGGTCGATATAGCGAAGGAAGTTGCAGCTCTTAATCACGATTTTTCTTCTCTTCACACCAAGGTAGATATAATCGCTGATGCTATTACGAATGCTGTTAAGTGGTATCATTCGTTACTTCCTAAGGTTGATAAGAAGGCTGAACTTGATGTTTAAAGTTTTGGCAAAATTGAAGAAACGTTGAACAATCTTAAGAAATTAGTTTCAAAGATTGGTTATTCATCATCTTTGTTTCTCACTCCGAAATCCTTGTCTCAGAAGTTTATGTATTTGGAGTCCACCCTTAAGGATGAATTAGCTCGACTTGCGAAGCTGATAAATTTGATTCCAACAGATGCCCCACATGTTCGCACATGGGTGTAAGGATGAGAAGGAGTAAGTGCTGGCATGGGTTCGAAGGCCAATATGGGAGGAAGTGGTTCTTATAAGGATGAAGGTGATGCGAAAGTAGTTGGGAAAGTCATTTCTACTCAAATTCCCACTTTGTTTCCAAGGACTTCATATACAAGTACTTCAACAGCAACAACAACAAGGCCATTGACGAAAGGTGTAGTGATTGGTTCTGCTGTTGGAGGTTCAAGTTCATCAAAGCCACCTTCATCAACTAAAGAAATGAAAAATAAAGGAAATGATATTTCTATAGAACCAACTTCCGAAGAAAAGAAGGCTGCTGTTGAAAAAGAAATGGAAAGGCAAAGGCAGATTCAAAGCATTCTTCGTGAACGGGAAAATGACCCTCCTGGTCTTGAAAAGGTGATCCTTCGAAGCATTATTGTTATGAAAACATTGAAGCTCTGGTTTTAACTAGGGAAATGCATGATTTTGAGAAAGTTCCCAAGAACAGTTATGCCACAGAATATACTGATTTTAATCAGTTGGATTTTCAAATAAACAAGATGATGTTCATGGCTGCACAATAACAGATCGCTGATAAGTTCGAAGACAAAGAAGAATATAAACATTTAAGATTCGATTTAATACAGTTCATGGAAAAAGGGAAGAGGAGATTTTGTTATTGATCAAGATAATTCGAGTTCTCAACATTTCCAAAGACGTTTTGTTCGAGGGTGTGTTGCAGAATTATCGCTTTTATGCTGTCAGAGCAAATAATGTGGCATTTGACTTTTCAGTGGCTGACTTCCCTTTGATGAATCTTCATGATCTGATTTGTGTTGCAAGAATTTTGAAGGGAACTGATGTCTCAAAGCTTCAACTAACAAGCAAATAAGATTTCTTAATCGGATTTGCTCACATCAAGTTGTTTATAGACAATTATTATGGTTTTCTTGCATTAACTGATGTCGAATTAGCCTTGGCAATAGGAAAACAAATAACAGTTCCCCAATCTATGTTGAAAAGTCAAGCTAGTTTGAAGAGCTATGAAGAAGGGGAGATTTGTTTGAAGCCTCTTGGGATTGTATTTGTTGGAAAGAACAAGAAGGGAAATAACACAAAATTTCTGTTCCAAGCTTGTGATGTTGAAAGATACACCACTCCTCATTATACAAACCTTGTTGTTTGAAATGAATAGTTGTGCAAAGAATAATGAGGGTGACAAAGCTGAAATACGCAAGGTGATCAACTGGTATTTTGAGACTCGAAGGGTGATACATCAAGCTGTTCAGATGATGATGACTTAGATTCGACACTTCTCACAAAGGGGGAGAATGTTGAGGTCGAAAGTAGTTGTCAGGTGTCGAAGTCTGTCTAGGCCATTCTTTGTGTCGAATGTTTGTTTGTATGTTTTGTGTAAGGGCATTGTATGTTTCGATACTGTAATGTTTTAGTCCCTTATATTTTTTAAACGCTTTTGTTGTCCCTATGAATATTGGATAGGTACTAGAGTTAGAGATAGTTTTTGGACTCTTTGACTTGTACTCTCTATATTCTCTATGTATTTTTTTAAATGTAATTGAGCCATATAGATCATACTTACATCGTGTGTTCATAATTCTTCTTATACTCTGATGTAGTTTCATATACACGATTAATTACAACTACACATGTTTCACCAAGAAATGTTGCCACTGCTGAATCGAATATCGAGGAATAAGCAATCCTGATGTCACTGTAATTGCTTCTAATACGGATACAAACATTGGTTCTGGTGAACCAATCTTTACTTCGCTTCCTGAGAAATGCAGAGAATAAGGACGGAGATCCACAAACCCCAGGAAGAAGCACCCTCGATCTTGCAACCCAAGATCCTGAACTTTGACAATAGATGATCCTAAGGAAACCGCCGCGAGATAGGATCCTTAACACCGACCCCTGCTCCTTCTTGGGGTGCAACTCCAAAAGAGCAAGCTCCTATGATCCAGGATCTCGGTAAGACCTTTTTCACTCCCAATAACAAGGATCCAGGTAACTCCGTGAATCACCATACTTTTAATACTAACTCCATGGATGTTGACGAAGGAATAAGCCCGATCATGGCCAATGAACTTTAACTGTTAAGGTAGATGATCTCAAGTGTGCTCGGGGTGGTCTAGCCAATAACATAACTTTCCCCAACAAGCCACATGATGTCAAGATTTGCTCCGGCTATTGTTGATAACGAAGTCCCAAAGCACTTCCAAATTCCTATCATGAAGCCTTACAATGGGACTACAGATCCTGAATAACATGTAGCACAATACAGGGAAAGAATGGAGATCATCAAAATTCCCACAAATTTAAAGGAAGCTTACCTATGCAAGGGTTTTGGTTCGACTCTCGTAGGATCAACCATGAAATTGATACTAAATGTTCCTCTCTACTCTATTACTTCGTTTGCACATTTAGTAGCAGATTTGTAGCAAAATATTCAAAAAGATCACTAGTGATCTTTATCGGGTGGTTCAGGATCCTAAGGAAACCCTCAGGGATTTCATGAACAGGTTTGGTAGGGAAGCTCCAAGCATCCCCAACATTAACATGGAAACTGCCGTAGAAGCTTTCAAAATGGGCTTAAAGAAAGACTCTCCTTTATATGAAGACCTTGAAATGAATTCTAGCAAAAGAATGGATGAAGTAAGGATCAGAGCACTAAGGTTCATAAGGCTCGAAGAAGACATCGAGATCCAAAAGAGGAGCAACCCACCAAACTCCTATTACAACCCCAATAAGAAGGCCGATTCTTCGGTACAAAGATCATATAAATCCAAACCTTTTTCCAAACCTTATCATCATAGGGAAATGCCCTTGAAGATGAAGGGGAGGAAGAAGAATTTCCTAGATCACTGACTATTGTTTTTTTGTGGATGTTTTAGGTTTATTATTTGCTATGCCTGGCGACAAAGCAAGATGGTCAATAAAGGGAGAAAATTCCACCGCCTGGAAAGATAAGTCCAAATGGTGTGCGTACCACGAGGACTTTGGTCACATTACAAAAGATTGCATAGCCCTCAGAAAGGAGATCAGTTACCTACTTAGCAAGGGATACCTCAAGGAAACCCTTGGAAGAAGAAAAGAAAGAATCAAAAAAAAATTTGGATCAGGATCCCTATAAGATCCCAAAGAAACCAGGATCCCCTCCTATGGACGCCAAGGTATCAGCATGATATATAGAGGATCTGACATTCATGGTAGCTCTTATTTTGTTGCATAAAGACATGCCAAAGTATCGAAAACATAGAAAGAAGAAAGGCCTCATAAGAATACATCAACCACGAACGAGAATGAGTGTAACATCCGGACTTTCAGGTATATTATTGTGTGATTAATTTTTGAGATTTATGGAGTGACTCGACGAGTTGTGAGTGCAACTCGTCGAGTAGAGTCGAATTGTCCGCGCGGGTTTAATGAATGGAATCGACGAGTCAGAGAGCCATCTCGCCGAGTAGGTGTTGGGCAGAGAAACCCTAATTTCCCGGGGTTGGGGCCTATATAAGGGAACTTATGCCCCCATTTCTTCCTCACCGGCTGCCTAACCCTTCTGTGTGAAACCCTAAACAACTGTAGTAAGCTAAGAGAGTCTCCAAGCCAACCTTGAAGCATTTTAGTGCATCTTTGAGGAGGAAGAGGAGTTTGTTCAGCAAGAAAGAAGAAGGAGTTGTTAGGGTTGAGGCCATTTCGTCCAGAGCTTCAAGAGGAAGGTAAAACGCTTGAATCTTTCCCCTTTATTTAGTTATATCTCATGAGTTGAGAAGTTAGGGTTTTCATCACATATTATTTGGGACTTCAAGAATACTAAGTTATCTAGAGGTTTAAACCTCAGATCTGGACCTTGTGAGGTCCCTAGATCTCAAAAGTCCCAACACCCATATCAGGAGTATGGTGTTTAACACCTTATCAGAACATGTATTGGTAGATTGGAGCAAAACCACCATGCATGAGTGTCACACCCCGCTAAAGCGGAAACACAGGGCGTGGCAGTACAAAGGGTTTCATCGCAAAAGTTAAAAGACAACACCAACCATAGTATTAAAAATCATTACAAATTCACAATGGGTTTGAACAACTTTTAAAAGAAATTACAATGTAAATTGAAATACAACACATGCGAATGCTCCTAAAAGTGAAGTTTCCCTAAGTGCCACTTACTCGATGATTCCTGAAAAAGCATGTAAAACGAGCGTCAACTATAAAAATAGTTGGTGAGTACTCACAGATAAACAAAATAATATTGGTTCCATGAATTGAAATCAAAGTTTTGATAAAAGTTTCCAATAATAAAAGTATATTGTTAAAATGAGTAAATAAGTTTGTAAAAACAAAGTTCTTTGTCATCATGAGAGATAAGGTATGTTGCCCAAATAAGATGCAACATTCATATTCTCATGGAAGATAAAGTTCGTTACTCAAACGAGTAAACAAGTTTCATTGCTAAAATGAGCAATCAATTTCGTTGCTACAAGGAGCAAACAATTTCATTGCTAAAACATGTATATAAGTTTTCAGTAATAAAAGTTCGTTGTTGTAATGAGAAACAAAGTTCATTGCTATAATTAATAAACAAGTTTATTGCTATAACGAGAAACGAGTTTGTATGTGTATGAACAAACAATGAGTCTCAACCAAACCTATGACTGAAGCCCTATCAAGATCTATGCTTATCGTTCCATAGATGAATATGGTATCATGCACTCCAGCAATAGGGCGAGTAAGGAGTTGTCAATTCCTAATAGCGCTATCCATAATGACCATTGGCTCAAAGAGTTAATGGTTAGAGATAAGGGAAGGGCCTTAGTACGATAAGTTCTCATGTTCCGTGTTGCATAGACATACATAGAGAGACATAGCAATAAAATAGCAATCATGTTTGATACAAATCAATTTAAATACAACATTCAAATAATAGTTTTTCGGGACATTCTTTTCCACCCCAAAACATAAAAACTGAAAATAGGGGAGTGCGTGAATACTCACAATATGCAAAATATAGCAACCAAGTTTATACGAGTCAATTAAATACAACGAACATAAATAGTTTAGGACATGCTTTTCCACCCCAAAACATTTAAAAACCGAAAATAGGGGAGTGGTGAATACTCACAATATGCAAAATATAGCAACCAAGTTTATACGAGTCAAATAAATACAACGAACATAAATAGTTTAGGACATGCTTTTCCACCCCAAAACGTAAAAACCGAAAATAGGGGAGTGGTGAATACTCACAATATGAAAAATCTAGCAACCAAGTTTATACGAGTCAAATAAATACAACGAACATAAATAGTTTAGGACATGCTTTTCCACCCCAAAACATAAAAACCGAAAATAGGGGAGTGCGTGAATACTCACAATACATTGAGATGATGCAAATGGTGCCTTGAACTACGTTCTACGAGTACCACTACCGATTCCTACAATAATGGTATTCGCTAGTGAATCTCTAATCGAAATCTAATACTAGTATACTTACTACTACAATAGAATTATGTCAATATTGTGTCAAAATTTAATATTGATAAGTTACAAACATTTTTCTGTGAAAATTAAATTTCAATGGATCAATTGTTATATAACAATTTAAGTGGAAAATTCTCATTATTGAAATGTTAATATTTAACATTTTAAGAAGTGTTCTAATGATTAAATATTCAAAAACTAAATCAATTTAGTTATAAATTTCCCAAACTTTGTATTTCAGTTTTAATTAAAGTCAAAGACTTTAAGATAAATTTTCTTGAATTTTTTATTTGTCTAACTATTTTTCACCGTTTAATTCCTTGAATAATCACAAAAATCATGGAAAAATAGATATACATTTTGAAAAATTCCCAAAATATTTTTCTGAGTCTTAAATGCAGGGTACAAGCCGCGAAAAATAAGAAATAATATTTTCACATTCCCTAAAGTGGTTTTATGATTTATTAGAGATAAATAAAAAAAAAAGTAAAAACCATACTAAACAGTAACAAAAGTCATTGAAACTTCATGGGGAATGTTATTAACTTAAAGGATCATCCAAGAATTTTTCCAGAACTTATTTACTAGTGTAAGTATTTTATATGATTTAACACTCTATTTTCTTATTATTTTCATATAAAAATAAAGAAAATTTATATTGAGCTGAAAATTTCCAGAATGCATCTTCATACAATTTAATAACAATGAAAAAATGTTTTCTTATTTTTGATGTTGAAAACCATGCCTAAAGGCTCAATAAATTATAAAGAAAACTTGGTTCTTGTGATTTATGTAAAGATTATTGATGTTACTATGATAATTTTTGCAACATGTTACAAAGACTTTTGAATCAAGATCTTTTTGTACCTATTAATACATGATATTAAGAGTTCAAAATAATTTTTGAATGACTTTTAGTGATGAATAAGTCCTTTGAACATGCAACACAAAACAAATGTTTATAAGGAAAGTGCTGTTTGAGCAACATTTTTGTAAAAATTGGTAAAAATCGAAATATTGGAATTTTCCAGTGAGGTCAAATGGGTTTGAAAGCTAGCTCAAAATATTATATTGCAGAAAAGGAATCACGAATTTTGGTTAAGAAATGAGTGAGATATGACAGTTTAAAGTCAGGTAAAGAAATCTGGCAGATTGCATGCATGATGATTGGTTAGAAAAGTGAGTTTTCATCATTTCCTTGAGTAAATCTTTTGAAGTATTTTAAATATATCATGATAAACTCATATTTTAGTCATGTTTCCAGAGATCAAAAGATTAAAACTTATCAAAATGTATACATGCATTTATGAACAAAATTTTGTTTCTCAAAAACTCTTAACTTGAGTTTGATGTTTTAATCCTTAAAATCGATTTTTGCACTAAGATCATGAACATGCAACCTTGTTTATCATACATGCATGGTGTTAAAACACATCCATCATGTTCTAAAAACCATTTTAACAAAAATAAAACAAGTTTGAAGAAGATGAAGAAGGAGAAAGTGTAAGAAAAAGAGCAAAACTTGAAGGAAAAGTGAAGTAGAAATCGATTTTACCTTCAAGAATACCACAAGATGATGAAGATTTCGAGTTTGAGGAGTGTTCTTGGGTTTGTTTTCTGGAAAATTTCATGGTTCTTAGAGGGAGGAAGAGAGAATGGAGTGGTGTTTGGAGAGAAAAATTAGAGAGAAGGTAGAGAGAGTTTTCTAGAGAGAGAAAGAAGAGAGATGTGTGTGTGTTGGAGAATGAGAGCGTGAGAGAGAGATATGGGGAGAGAGGGATCCAAATTTTTTTAGTATAATACCCCTTTCTCATTCATTTTCTTTTATAAAATTTAAGTTCTTTTATAAAATATCTCAATTTTTATATAAAATGTGCACTAAAATCAAGTTTTTATTCATAAAACCTTGATTTTTGATTTATAAATTAAGGGTAAATGTTAATGAGTTAAATTTTATTTTCCTTGATTATATTTCCCTGAATTTAATTGTTTTAGGATAATATTATGAGTTTCATAAATATTTTTATAGAATTCTTGTTGTCAAATTTTATAAAATTTAGGTTTTAGGGTTTTTAGGGTTTTGAGAATTAATAAATCTTTAGATATCAAAATCAATAGAATCTTTTAGACTTCAATTTATCTTATGGTATTATAACTCTTTTATAGTTATAAATAATATTTGTAACTTATTTTATCAGTTTATTGGCATTCTATGTAGTGGTTTCGAGATTCAAACGAAATTGAGGAATCAAGTATACTAGTCATAGTTTTCAACTCTGACTTAAGTTTCTATGAGGCTCCAACCTAACTTCTACTGCTAGGTCAAGTGCATAATGTGTGTATATGATTCATGAAAAGGTGTTTGAGTCAAAGACTGACCCAAATATGGATAGTCACTACAGTTAAGTAGTAGTAGAATTCACATATCAATGTGAAATCTAAGTACACTATCATCCGATCCTACTTGTTTCCAAGTTTCTAGTAGGTTATAACTTAGCTTCTAGTTACTAAGTCTATTATGTGTCGTGCCTATATGTGCAACTAAGTTTATTCAAATCTAGAACCGACTCGAATTTTGACGGTTGTCACAATGAGTGTAAAGATCGACGCTTTACGTGTCAATCGAGCCTTAGGATGGTAGATCTAGTGTTTGGAGTGATAGATCTGCCTTAAATCTTCTGTATGAGAAATCAGATCGAAGGGACTCGTCGAGTCCATGACGTGACTCGACGAGTTGGTGAGGGTTTGTCCCGATGAGCTTGATCATGCGATAACTCGGCGAGTTGGGGGTCAACTCGACGAGCTGAGCTGGACCTTCGCGAGACTTCTGAGGAAATGAGTGGACTCGACGAGTCACATGGGTGCACTCGGCGAGTCGGGTCAACCATGGACTGTTGACTCGAGCTTGAGTTCTGTTGACTTTAGAGTTGGGTCAATCATGATTACTAGAGACCATGGAGGGGTAAAATGGTCTTTTATCCACTTCGAGAGTTAGAGAGAGAAAGAATAGCCTTCAGTTATTAGAGTCGTGAAAAGAGTATTAATTAGAGATATTTATCCTTTGTGATAGGCGGAGGCTAGTTGGAGATTCGGGTACGGGGTTATTTGCTTGCTTGCTTGCAAGGTGAGTCTTCTCACTATACTTACCATGGGTGGTACCTTTGTGTGATTGAGATGTTTATTGTGCTTACCTATGTATCTTATTATTCTGCATTATGTCTTTGTGATTTATGCTGAGTATTGTATTTAAGAGCTTACTGAGTTGGGACCAGAGGGTCCTACTGAGATACATTGATAGGAGGGTCTTATTGAGTTATAGCCTAGAGTGGCTAATGAGCTGTGTGTGGTATTTTGGGGAACTCACTAAGCTTCGTTCTTACCGTGTTATGTGTTTCAGGTTTTTCTCAGCATCACGGGAAGGCACCGGCTTGATTGTACATACCAGTGAAAGAGTTTTGTTTTGAGGATCCTGGATTTTAATCAAACAATTATGGAGTTGCCATTTGTAAATTAAATAAATGAGATTTTGTGAAATGTGTTATGAGAATTATGTAATTTTTAGTGAAAAATTTGTTTGAAAATTTACGGTGTTACAAGTTGGTATCAGAGCCTTGGTTTGAGGGATTCGGATGCACCGTCGGGTATGTCTGGACTCAAACTGAGGATTTGAGAAATTTTTTCAAAAGAAATGATTTTTTTTCTAAAACGAGCAAGAGTTTCTAAGAGAAAAATGAGAATGGAGCAGTGAATAAGAAATGATGAATGTTTAGATGCAAATGATCTTGTTGAAATAGTGAATAAGACCTTGACCAAAAATGAACAAATCAAAATTTTGAAAAGAACTAAGAATTCGACATCTAACTCTCAAAACAATTTTGCTGATATCGAAGATGACTCTGATGATATTAGTGAAATCTGAGGAGGAGGAAGTTGTTGATTGTTCTTAGTTATCTGTCATTAATGTCAATTCGATGGCTAAGGGTAAAGAAATCTGTTATGATTCTTCGGTTACAGTTGACACTAACCAACCCTCGACTTCAAAAGTTCATGAGCCTGACCATGTGACTGTCGAAGATAGTCAAACAGACAGTGATAACGATAATGCTGATGCTTGGAAAAAAACAACCATACCCCAGGTTGTAGTTGATCAGGTATATGAGAAAGCTGATAAGTTCGACATATTAATGAAGGAAAAAGGCTCACATTATCTTGAATCAAATTTGGTTGTGTATCCAAACTTCAAATGCACAGATGAAGTTATCTTTCCAAATCAGGTGTTTGTTACCACTGGGAATGGTGATAAAATTAAACCTGAAATCAACAAAATTGTTGAAGAAGATAACAAGAAAGCTTTGAAAGAAGGATTTTTCTCCAACGAAAGCACCGTCGAAAATAATCTCAACAAGAAATCTTCCACTTTTCGAAGACAAAAACCATAAAGAAATTGGGTAGTTAAAACTGAAAAACCAAAAGCTGAGCAACAAGAAAATGTCGATGTTTCTCAAAAGTCAAATCAAAAAGTTCAAAATTTAAAAGAACAAATTGAAAATATTTCAAAAGAACATGGAATTTTGATGACTAAAGCAAGAAAGAAAATTTATTGGCAAAATGTTGAGTCTCGAAAAAAACAAAACATTTTGTCCAATAAATTGTCTGAAACGATTGAGTCCAAACTAGTTCAGATTAATTCTCAAAACAAGTCTTTTGTTAAGAAAACACCCGCTCAAACTTAAAAAAATGTGTAAAAAGTCAATCACAAAAAGGGTTTTCAAAAAGTCAACAAAAAGCTTCGTCATCCAATTCTAAATCAAATTTTCAAAACTCAAACAAAGAGAATTTTGTGAAAAATCAACAGTCAAAGAATTTTGTTCATCATTCTCAAAACAAAAGGTTTTCACAAAATAATTTTCAAACAAATGGTTTTCAACCAAATGAACAAAGGAATTCTTCTAAATTTTCTAATCAAAAGCGATTTTCGAATGGTTCACAAGCTTTTCAAAGATCAAATGTTGGTTATCAAAAACAGTTTCAAAATCGTTTTCAACGACAAGTAAAATATGGTTTTTCAAAAAACATTTTGAAAAGTTGAATATAAATGCAAAGAGAAATGAGACATTCAAACCAACACAACCTCATTTTCCCAATTTTTCTTCAAAGAAACCAAGAAACACTTCATTTTCCAAATGAAACTCAGATGTCAAAAACACCAATGACTAGTTAGAAGGAAAAGGCAAACCTTATCAAAGTGGGAAATTCTATCAAGAAGAGATCAGACATGCTTATGAAAGTTACTTGAATGAGTCGACAAGTGGAAGCTTTTCATCCAAGGAGTCGAATCCATCTGTTCGACAATGGAGAGCTGTTCCAAAAGTGAAAGTTGATGTGAAACAAACTGAGAAGGTTAAATGGAAAGTTAGTGTTGATTCTAAACCAACGAATGATTTCATTTCAATACCCTCATCTAACGAAGTGGACTCAATTGATAGTTTGAAATCAAAAGTTCGTAATTGGATTTTAGGATCTTCATTTCCTCATGCATTTTGTTCTAATAACCAAGGAACCAAACAACCTTGGGGACCTAAATTCTTTCACTGATTACAGGTTTTGTGTGATGAGCAATATGATGACTAATGGTACATTGATAGTGTTTTCTCTCATCACATGACTGGTAGAAAGGAAAACTTGTGAGACTACCGAAGTCTAGATAATGCTGGTGTGGTGAAATTCGGCAATAATCACAAATGTTACATAAAAGGTTATGGTAAAGTTACGAATGGCAAGTTCACTATTAACAGGGTAGCATATGTCGAAGGTATTCAACACAACTTGATAAGTGTTTCTTAACTTGTTGTGGGCACTGGAATCAGGTTGTTTTTAATGAAGAAGGAAGTGTGATTTTGAACATCGACACAAAAGAAGTCTTGCTCAAATCCAAAAGAAAATGCGATATTTTTACCCTTGACATCAAACCAATAATTGGTGTTCCTTCGGTTTGTTACCTCTCGAATGCTTCGTCAGACATAAGTTGGCTATGGCATCGAAGGCTCTCTCACTTGAATTTCATGAATCTGAATAAATTGGTGGTAAATGATATTGTTCGTGGTTTGCCAGTATTAAAATTTGATAATGATACTTTATGTGCAACTTGCGAACAAGAGAAGCAACATACACAATGTCATCCGATTGTCATTGATTCGAAGATTTTTGAACCTTTGGAACTTCTTCATATTGACCTTTGTGGTCCTTCGACTGTTGAAACTCTCAACAAGAAAAGGTACATGTTGGTTATTGTTGATGACTTTTTCTAGGTTTACTTGGGTGTATTTTCTTCGATTAAAGTCGGAAACAGCTCAAGCAATGATTGACTTTATCAAACACATAGAAGTGAGTTTGAAGAAAAAAGGTTCGTAAGATTAAGAGTGACAATGGCTCAGAGTTCAAGAACAAGGTTCTTGATTTGTTCTTAACTAACAAATGAAATTCACATAATTGTTCTTCTCCTTTCACACCTCAACAAAATGGTGTTGTTGAAAGGAGGAACATGTCTCTTTGTGAAGCAGCAAGTACCATGCTTACATATGCGAATCTTCCACAATATCTTTGGGCTGAAGCCATTTCGACAGTTTCTTTTACTCGAAATCGATTTTTCATTCATTGTCGATTTAATATCACCCCATATGAAATTATTAACAATAGTAAATGAAATGTTAAATTTTTCCATGTTTTTGGTTGCAGGTGCCTTATTATGAATCTTAAGGATAACCTTTCAAAATTTTAGTCAAAAGCTGATGAAGGGACATTCCTAGGATATTCTCATTATTCGGTTGCATACAGGGTGTTAAATAAACTAACAAGGAAAATCGAAGAAATTTTTAATCTTACCTTTGTTGATTATTATGTTAAAAGAGTCGAAAAATGCTTTGAAAAAAATCCAATAATTGATGAATCAATTGATAAATATCATATTTGGAATTCGTTAGATTATGATTATGATTTAACTTTTGGTGTTCCTGATTGGGCAATTGATGCAGAAGTTCATGCTGATGATAATGAAGTACCTGAAGCATCGAAGCACACTGATGATTCGACTATTACACAAGATGCTGTTGATATGAACTCTTCAACGAATTCTCCAATGAACAACGAAAGTTTACCATTGGTAACCAATGCTCAAGTGGAGGGGGAGCACTTGAGTTCAACTAGTAGTGTTGAGGGGGAGTATACTTTCAAGGGGGAGCAACATCAAGTGGATGTCAATGTCGAGGGGGAGCATTATAATAGTGATCTAATTGTTGAGGGGGAGCAAAATGGACCTTTACCAAATACTTCGAATGTTCAAAATGATGTATTTCATGACATACCTGATAATATGTCGAATACAGGAGAAGGATCGAAACATGAAGAAATGTTTGAAGACACACCATTGGACTTTGATCCTGCATATCCACCAATGGATAAATGGACTATAAGTCATCCAAAAGAACAAGTTCTTGGTGATCCTCACGATGGAGTGTTGACAAGAGCTCAACTTCGTGTAAAGAATGAGGTACTTAATGTCCATCTAGAATTCTGTATGTTCAATGTGTTTATTTTGAAAATTGAACCAAAGTCAGTAAAGGCTGATATTGAACATTCTGATTGGGTCGTTTCTATGCAATCTGAACTGGCTGAATTTGAAAGAAACAATGTTTGGAGACTTATTCCAAAACCAGATGATGTTTCGATTGTAGGATTAAAATGGATTTTTAAAAATAAAACTGATAAAGATGGAAATGTTGTTCGAAACAAAGCTAGGCTAGTTGTTAAAGGGTATTCACAACAAGAAGGTATAGATTATGAAGAAACCTTTGCCCGTGTTGCAAGACTCGAGGCTGTTCGAATATTTTTAGCCTATGCAGCACACAAGGATTTCAATGTCTATCAAATGGATGTCAAGTGTGAATTCTTAAATGGTGAACTCGAATAGACGGTGTATGTCGCGCAACCTCCAGGTTTTATTAATGAGGAATTCCCTAATCATTGTTACATTGTAGATAAGGTTGTTTATGGGTTAAAACAAGATCCAAGAGCCTGTGAATTTGAGAATCTTATGAAGAGTCAATTTGAGATGAGCATGATGGGGAAAATCAACAATTTTATGGGTTTAAACATTCGTCAAAGCAGAGAAGGGATTTTTATCAATCAAGAATACTCTCGAACTCTGCTTGAAAAATTTGGAATGACGAATAGCACAAAAGTTGAGAGTACCTATGACAGATGGAACAACACTTGGTCCTTCGTTGGATAAGCCGGCTGTTGATCTTACGTTATACCGAAGCATGATAGCTTCATTATTATATCTAATAGCTAGTCGACCTGATATAATTTTTGCCGTTTGTAATTGTGCTAGGTATCAATCAAATACCAGGGAACCTCATCTCATAGCTGTCAAGTACATTTTTCGCTATCTCAAAGGCACAGTTTCATTAGAATTTGTGGTATCCTTCGAAAACAGGGTTTTTCATTCAAGCATTTCCAGATGCAGACTTGGGAGGTTGTCAACTTGATCGAAAAAGAACAAGTGGTGGATGTCAACTTTTGGATGGGAAGCTTCTAAGCTGGAAATCAAAGAAATAAACCTGTGTTTCGATTTCCACAACAGAAGCAGAATATGTTGCTGTTGCAGCTTGCACTTCTCAAAGCATTTGGATTCAAAGTGAACTACGTGATTATGCAACAAAGTGCTATTCGTATCTGCCATACCCTGTGCAAAATTCGAAGACCAAACACATTGCACTTTTTTATCACTTTATCAAAGATCATATTAAAGATGGCAACATTGAAGTTCACTTTGTAAAGACAACATATCAGCTTGCTGATATCTCTACAAAACCATTGGATGAAAAGAGTTTTCTAAGAATTTTATCGGGCTTAGGCATGCTAGATGCGAATGATTTTCCAGGTCTGAATTTGTTATAAAGCCAAGTGCTGTCGAACTCTCGTTGATCCATTCATAGGTTACTGTTCAATATTCAACGTTCGACACGCTTCGCTTTCAACATTCCTCTGAACGATTCAGCACACGTTTCACTACTTCATTCCAAGAGTTATGTCTATATATTTATTTCTTATGTAGACACTTTACACTTCGCATGTCTGGTACATTTTTCTTTCTTTTCTTTTTTACTTTTCATTTAAAATTCAACAATATCAAAAAGATTTTCTTATTTTTGGCATTTTCATTCAAAAGTCAAAAATATCAAAAAGATTTTCTTATTTTTGTCATTTTCATTCAAAAATCAAAAATATCAAAAAGATTTTCTTATTTTTGTCATTTTCATTCAAAAATCAAAAATATCAAAAATATTTTCTTATTTTTTTTTATTTTCATTCAAAAATCAAAAAGCCAAAAATATTTTTTCTATTTTGTTTGGTTAACATGCTTGTGAAGCTATCTAGCAAAGATCTATAGTTGAACATGTTTTACAGCTCTAGGGAAAGGTATATATTCGATACTTTGTACTAGTCAGATGTCCCTAGAAGCATGCTGCAACATGTCGACCCAAGCCTTCATGACTCAATGTGTTTCAAAGCCTTAATGGATTTCTCATCACGAGGATTCCTTCCCAATCAAGCTATATTCACATTAGTCTCTGAGCTACCTTACTCTTCTCAAATGAGTTAAGAGTTTCCTGCTTGTTCCACTAATAGCAAAGGTACTTTCGATCATCTAACCAATCTTTTCCCTCAAATATTCTTACACGATCACACACAATGACATATGCCCTTGAGATTTCTGGTTTGAACCAACCAGGATTTAGGCATGTCCAAAGTCTGTGTTGATGATCCTAATTCATGAGACCGTGATGAAGGTGAAACCCACTATTTCGAAACATTTATGGAGTTGACGGTGAACTTTTGTTCTAGAATGTAACGAAACATTTGTTTCAGTACCTCACTTCGATATTCAAAATCATATTCTTTCTTTTTTCATGGTCTTGCTAAAATGTTCGAAACACACAACATTTTTACCCAACAAGATGCAGGACTAATTTTTTTTGGAATACGGTTTCCGTCTGAATATCAGTTTGATACTTCGTTACTTGAAATTTTTTTTCCAAAGCATACTTGTCACTGACTACACTGGTCAAACAAGTAATTTTGTTTACATTTAATCACACTTATTTTGAGTTGTGATATGTAACAAAATCCCTTCGATACTCCTCTATGAGTATTCAATTATAATTCATGGGAAACCACACAAGCTGTTCGACATCTCTCTTCATGTAGAACAAAGCGATCTTTGCCAGGGATCTTATTACTTTATATTGATTTTTAATTGTCATCACAGATCTAAATTTTTTTTAAGGTGACACGTGGCCTGTATTTAATGTTTAACCGCTTCAAATTCAAATTGGGCTTTCCGTATAAAAGGGTTTTGGGTTACCTCTATACAACTTTACACGATCAAATTTTCCATGATATTTTTCTTGCCCAATACGTTCTGTTCTCTCAAATTCTTTCAACCCTAACAATGGTGGTTGCTCATGATCATGTTGATCCATCTCAAACAACAGACGATGTTACTTCTCAACCTTTAATGAAGATTCAAAGCACTAATTACCGAGTTCAACCGGATGTTTCACAGTATCCTAAAGGGTTGAAGATGCTCATTGTCACTTTGAACCACTATGTTTTGTCTATAGCAATGTCGACATCTTTTTCTATACCGATGACATGGTTGTCGCTTGCTAGTTCCATTGTGGTGTTCAACAAGACAATCAACTTGGTTACCTTTCAATTAATTACTAAGAAGAAGTTCACGTTAACCAAGAAGACGTTTGCTCAAATCTTGAAAGTTCCTAATGTCGGACCTTTTTATGAGGTCACAAATGAACAAGTGTTTCACATGTTCAATGAAATGGGTTATCAACCAACTTTAACAACGATAAGTGATTTCAAGAAATCTTCTTTGCCTTGCATCTAGAATTTCTTGTTTGGTATTTTTCTTCGATGGTTAACGGGTCGAAGCGTTGGATTGGATAAGGCAAAATTGGAAATTTATGCCTTGGTAGCAGGGATTTATTATGATTTACAGATTAACTATGTGACCCAATTATGGGAAGAATTTGTAAAAAGCATAAGTAACACGAATGTGGTGAATGGAATTTCTTTTGCTTGTTACTAGAGTCTAATCTTGCAATATGTGTATGAAAATGAAGGTATTGCTGTTCCTGATGATGAACATAAGGCCGAATTTGCTCTATATCATCATCCAAAGACAACGGAAGATAATCTGGATGAGTTTCCATCGATTGCATGCATTTCTGATGCCATGCTTCGAAAATTTGATGCTACAAATCCTGTTCTGGTGGCGTATCATACAACTATCAATCCTTCGATTGAAACTGGAGTGTTGTTACCAAAAGTTATTGGTGGTCCATCGAAGAAGATCAAAGGCTCTAAGAAGGGAGTTAAGGCTAGTCCTTCGAAGCCTAGTTCCGAGCCAGTTGAGAAAGTTGTTAAAGTTTCAGCAAAGAAAGTTGAGAAGAAAGTTGCTAAGCCAATTGTCGAGGATGCGTCTATTCCAGCTAAGGAAACCATGCCTTCGAAGTTTGGGGTACTAAAGAGGTTAAAGAAAAAGGAATACAGACCTCTTCATTCACATGAACGTCCTGATTCCAGATCAAAGAGGATTCATAAGCCTCAACTCAATCGTAAGGGAGTTGTTTTTCTTGAGATTCCAGCTCCTGTTTCTCCTACTTCTAAGAAGCGAAGAGCTCAGGACATAGTGACAGAGATTTAGAAAAAGAAAAAGAAGAAGAAGGTTCAAGATTCTATAAACAAAGTTGTTCCTGAGTCATATTTTGATGAAAGTGGTAAGTCTAAATCTCCACTTCGTGATATTGACATGGGTATTCCATCACCTTCGACGGGCTCTCCAACCAAGTCGAATATCAAGGAGACTGGAGGTCCTTGTGGCTCTATGAAAACATCTAATGTGGACACAAGCACTAATGAAGGTGATCCTTCAAAAGTATCCACTCCTGAGAAGACTACCGTCACACCACCCGAAGTTTCACATACCAAATCAGTTTCTGAGGAGGTTCGGACTTCAGACATCACTGCGAACATATCTAATATTGATGCAAATGTCAACATGGGTGATGGAGTGTCGACCAACGAAGCCCAAGGAACTTCTACTATTATCATTTCATCTTCCTTCAAAACATATACCATTAATACCACTACTTCTCTACCACCATTTCGACCACATTGCCACAATCCACACATTCTCCAACTTTTGGAAACATCAGCAATCAACCAATCACTTCTTTATTTCAATCACAATCCGCTGAGGCCCCCAAAATAATTCCAGAAGATGATATAACTGAAGATGGTGAATTTATGGGATCTTTTGCTGACATTGAATTTAATCCAGAAGAGGAGAACATTCCTGATCATATGTTAATGTATGGGAAACAATTCAAGATTCTCAACAGGAAGGTTAACTCTTTATTGCATCTCCAAGCTGATGCAGGGGGTCGAAATCAAGTGTCTGGGATTGAAGTGGATGTAATGCTCAAGGCTCAAGAGCTTCGTTTGCGAAATGAATTGGATCAAATGGACATGAACAATGAGTCACGTGTAAAGGCTCAATCTTCGATTTTCAATCATGGGCTTATGGAATTGAAAGTAGTTGCTAAAGAAAGGCACATTTTATTTATTCAGGATGTTAAAAAGGTTCGTGAGGATGTCAACCTGAAGATTGAGGAACTCAGGGTCGATATGGCGAAGGAAGTTGCAGCTCTTAATCACGATTTTTCTTCTCTTCACACCAAGGTAGATATAATCGCTGATGCTATTACGAATGTTGTTAAATGGTATCATTCGTTACTTCCTAAGGTTGATAAGAAGGCTGAACTTGATGTTCAAAGTTTTGGCAAAATTGAAGAAACGTTGAACAATCTTAAGAAATTAGTTTTGAAGATTGGTTATTCATCATCTTCGTTTCTCACTCCGAAATCCTTGTCTCAGAAGTTTATGTATTTGGAGTCCACCCTTAAGGATGAATTAGCTCGACTTGCGAAGCTGATAAATTTGATTCCAACAGATGCCCCACATGTTCGCACATGGGTGCAAAGGTGAGAAGGAGTAAGTGCTGGCATGGGTTCGAAGGCCAATATGGGAGGAAGTGGTTCTTAGAAGGATGAAGGTGATGTGAAAGTAGTTGGGAAAGTAATTTCTACTCAAATTCCCACTTTGTTTCCAAAGACTTCATATACAAGTACTTCAACAACAACAACAACAAGGCCATTGACGAAAGGTGTAGTGATTGGTTCTGCTGTTGGAGGTTCAAGTTCATCAAAGCCACCTTCATCAATTAAAGAAATGAAAAATAAAGGAAATGGTATTTCTATAGAACCAACTTCCGAAGAAAAGAAGGCTGCTGTTGAAAAAGAAATGGAAAGGCAAAGGCAGATTCAAAGCATTCTTCGTGAACGGGAAAATGACCCTCCTGGTCTTAAAAAGGTGATCCTTCGAAGCATTATTGTTATGAAAGCATTGAAGCTCTGGTTTTAACTAGGGAAATGCATGATTTTGAGAAAGTTCCCAAGAACACTTATGCCACAGAATATACTGATTTTAATCAGTTGGATTTTCAAATAAACAAGATGATGTTCATGGCTGCACAATATCAGATCGCTGATAAGTTCGAAGACAAAGAAGAATATAAACATTTAAGATTCGATTTAATACAGTTCATGGACAAAGGGAAGAGGAGATTTTGTTATTGATCAAGATAATTCGAGTTCTCAACAATTCCAAAGACGTTTTGTTCGTGGGTGTGTTGCAGAATTATCGCTTTTATGCTGTCAGAGCAAATAATGTGGCATTTGACTTTTCAGTGGCTGACTTCCCTTTGATGAATCTTCATGATATTATTTGTGTTACAAGAATTTTGAAGGGAACTGATGTCTCAAAGCTTCAACTAACAAGCAAATAAGATTTCTTAATTGGATTTGCTCACATCAAGTTGTTTATAGACAATTATTATGGTTTTCTTGCATTAACTGATGTCGAATTAGCCTTGGCAATAGGAAAACAAATCACAGTTCCCCAATCTATGTTGAAAAGTCAAGCTAGTTTGAAGAGCTATGAAGAAGGGGAGATTTGTTTGAAGCCTCTTGGGATTGTATTTGTTGGAAAGAACAAGAAGGGAAATAACACAAAACTTCTGTTCCAAGCTTGTGATGTTTAAAGATACACCACTCCTCATTCTACAAACCTTCTTGTTCGAATGAATAGTTGTGCAAAGAATAATGAGGGTGACAAAGCTGAAATATGCAAGGTGATCAACTGGTATTTTGAGATTCGAAGGGTGATACATCAAGCTGTTCAGATGCTGATGACTTAGATTCGACACTTCTCACAAAGGAGGAGAACGTTAAGGTCGAAAGTACTTGTGAGGTGTCGAAGTCTGTCTAGGTCATTCTTTGTGTCGAAAGTTTGGTTGTATGTTTTGTGTAAGGGCATTGTATGTTTCGATATTGTAATGTTTTTGTCCCTTATATTTTTTATACGCTTTTGTTGTCCCTATGAATATCGGATAGGTACTAGAGTTAGAGATAGTTTTTGGACTCTTCGACTTCTACTCTCTATATTCTCTATGTATCTTGTTAAAGCGTAATTGAGCCATACAGATCATACTTACATCGTGTGTTCATAATTCTTCTTATACTTTGATATAGTTTCATATACACGATTAATTAGAACTACACATGTTTCACCAAGAAATGTTGCCACTGCTGAATCGAATATCGAGGAATAAGCAATCCTGATGTCACTGTAATCACTTCTAATAGGGATACAAACATTGGTTCTGGTGAACCAATCTTTACTTCGCTTCCTGAGAAATGAAGAGAATAAGGACGGAGATCCACAAACCCCAGGAAGAAGCACCCTCGATCTTGCAACCCAAGATCCTGAACTTTGACAATAGATGATCCTAAGGAAACCGCCGCGAGATAGGATCCTCAACACCGACCCCTGCTCTTGCTTGGGGTGCAACTCCAAAAGTGCAAGCTCCTATGATCCAGGATCTCGGTAATACCTTTTTCACTCCCAATAACAAGGATCCTGGTAACTCCGTGAATCACCATACTTTTAATACTAACTCCATGGATGTTGACGAAGGAATAAGCCCGGTCATGGCCAAGGAACTTTAACTGTTAAGGCAGATGATCTCAAGTGTGCTCGGGGTGGTCTAGCCTATAACATAATTTTCCCCAACAAGCCACATGATGTCAAGATTTGCTCCGGCTATTGTTGATACTGAAGTCCCAAAGCACTTCCAAATTCCTATCATGAAGCCTTACAATGGGACTACAGATCCTGAATAACATGTAGCACAATACAGGGAAAGAATGGAGATCATCAAAATTCCCACAGATTTAAAGGAAGCATACCTATGCAAGGGTTTTGGTTCAACTCTCGTAGGATCAACCATGAAATTGATACTAAATGTTCCTCCCTACTCTATTACTTCGTTTGCATATTTAGTAGCAGATTTGTAGCAAAATATTCAAAAAGATCACTAGTGATCTTTATCGGGTGGTTCAGGATCCTAAGGAAACCCTCAGGGATTTCATGAACAGGTTTGGCAGGGAAGCTCTAAGCATCCCCAACATTGACATGGAAACAGCCGTAGAAGCTTTCAAAATGGGCTTAAAGAAAGATTCTCCTTTATATGAAGACCTTGTAATGAATTCTAGCAAAAGAATGGATGAAGTAAGGATCAGAGCACTAAGGTTCATAAGGCTCGAAGAAGACATCGAGATCTAAAAGAGGAGCAACCCACCAAACTCCTATTACAACCCCAATAAGAAGGCCGACTCTTCGGTACAAAGATCATATAAATCTAAACCTTTTTCTAAACCTTATCATCATAGGGAAATGCCCTTGAAGATGAAGGGGAGGAAGAAGAATTTCCTAAGATCATTGACTATTGTTTTTTGTGGATGTTTTAGGTTTATTATTTGCTATGGCTGGCGACAAAGCAAGATGGTCAATAAAGGGAGAAAATTCCACCGCCTGGAAAGATAAGTCCAAATGGTGTGCGTACCACGAGGACTTTGGTCACATTACGAAAGATTACATAGCCCTCAGAAAGGAGATCAATTACCTACTTAGCAAAGGATACCTCAAGGAGATCCTTGGAAGAAGAAAAGAAAGAACCAAAAAAAAATTTGGATCAAGATCCCTATAAGATCCCAGAGAAACCAGGATCCCCTCCTATGGACGCCAAGGTATCAACATGATATATAGAGGATCTGACATTCATGGTACCTCTTATTTTGTTGCATAAAGACATGCCAAAGTATCGAAAATGTAGAAAGAAGAAAGGCCTCATAATAATACATCAACCACGAACGAGAATGAGTGTAACATCCACACTTTCAGGTATATTATTGCGTGATTAATTTTTGAGATTTATGGAGTGACTCGACAAGTTGTGAGTCCAACTCGTCGAGTAGAGTCGAGTTGTCCGTGTGGGTTTAATGAATGGAATCGACGAGTTAGAGAGCCATCTCGCCGAGTAGGTGTTGGGCAGAGAAACCCTAATTTCCCGGGGTTGGGGCCTATATAAGGGAACTTATGCCCCCATTTCTTCCTCACCGGCTGCCTAACCCTTCTGTGTGAAACCCTAAACAAGTGTAGTAAGCTAAGAGAGTCTCCAAGCTAACCTTGAAGCATTTTAGTGCATCTTTTAGGAGGAAGAGGAGTTTGTTCAGCAAGAAAGAAGAAGGAGCTGTTAGGGTTCATGCCATTTCGTCCAGAGCTTCAAGAGGAAGGTAAAACGCTTGAATCTTTCCCCTTTATTTAGTTAGATCTCATGAGTTGAGAAGTTAGGGTTTTCATCACATATTATTTGGGACTTCAAGAATACTAAGTTATCTAGAGGTTTAAACCTCAGATCTGGACCTTGTAAGGTCCCTAGAGCCCAAAAGTCCCAACTTTATTCATCCATATGAGGAGTATGGTGTTTAACACCTTATGAGAACATGTATTGGTAGATTGGAGCAAAAAAACCATGCATGAGTGTAAAGATCGAAGCTTTACGTGTCAATCGAGCCTTAGGATGGTAGATCTAGTGCTTGGAGTCATAGATCTGCCTTAAGTCGTCTGTATGAGAAATCATATCGAAGGGACTCGCCGAGTACATGGCCTGACTCGACGAGTTGGTGAGGGTTTCTCCCGATGAGCTTGATCATGCGATAACTTGGCGAGTTGGGGGTCAACTCGACGAGCTGAGCTGGACCTTTGCGAGACTTCTGAGGAAAGGAGTGGACTCGTCGAGTCACATGGGTGCACTCGGCGAGTCGGGTCAAACATGGACTGTTGACTCGAGTTTGACTTTTGTTGACTTTAGAGTTGGGTCAATCATGAGTAATGGAGACCATGGAGGGGTAAAATGGTCTTTTATCCACTTCGAGAGTTAGAAAGAGAAAGAATAGCCTTCGGTTATTATATTCGTGAAAAGAGTAATTAGAGCTATTCATCCTTTGTGATAGGCGGAGGCTAGTTCGAGATTCGGGTATGAGGTTATTTGCTTGCTTGCTTGCAAGGTGAGTCTTCTCACTATACTTACCATGGGTGGTACCTTTGTGTGATTGAGATGTTTATTGTGCTTACCTCTGTATCTTATTATTCTGCATTATGTCTTTGTGATTTATGCTGAGTATTGTATTTATGAGCTTACTGAGTTGGGACTAGAGGGTCCTACTGAGACACATTGACCGGAGGGTCTTATTGAGTTATAGCCTAGAGTGGCTAATGAGCTGTGTGTGGTATTTTGGGGAACTCAATAAGCTTCCTGCTTACCGTGTTATGTGTTATGTGTTATGTGTTTCAGGTTTTTCTTAGGATCACGGGAAGGCACTGGCTTGATTGTACACACCAGTGAAAGAGTTATGTTTTGAGGATCCTGGATTTTAATCAAGCAATTATGGAGTTGCGATTTGTAAATTAAATAAATGAGATTTTGTGAAATGTGTTATGACAATTATGTAACTTTTAATGAAATTTTTTTTGAAAATTTATGGTGTTACAATGAGATTACCTTCGACAAAACAGATAGAACAGACGTCCCAGGTCCCTGCGACGATTGATTGGTGATCAATCATTACACTGCCAATGATTTTGTAAGAAGGATCCTTGATAATGGAGGATCCTTATTCAACATTATACTCATGGAAGCTTTAAAAATGATGAACATCCCCGAATCCGAAATAGTCAAAAGATCCTCAGTACTAATAGGATTCAGTGGTGAAACAAAGCATACGCTCGGTGAAATAAAGCTACCTGTCTACATTGAGGGGGTGAACTCTATGCAACGCTTTTGTGTTATTGATGCATTATCCTCCTATAATGTTATACTAGGTAGACAATGGATCCACGATATGAAGTTTGTCCCCTCAACATACCATTGGTGCGTTAAGATGCCCACTCCATGGGGGACAGTAAAGATCACATGTGATCGACAAGAATCCAAGGAGTGCTACAAGACCTGGATGAAATCTTCAACGGTACCACATGTTTTGGTCGAAATTACACAAGTACTAATCAACCAAATAGAGTGAGAGGCTATGATGTTCAGATTGTGTAAAACAAGTAGTAAAAGAAAGTGACACAATGGTTTACAAGGAAAGCCCTTGATCCTTACTAGGATGTTCGTCATAAAACGTTGGGAGGTGATAATGATCATCTGCCTTGATGATTTTATTGATATAAAAATGAAGATTACAGTGAGTTGTTGGTAAGAATAAGTAGATAATTTTGTAGAGTAAGCTTAAGCTAAAGAACAGTGTGTTGTGTGCAGATTACAAGTGTCAATTTATAGTCTAATCTAGCCAACAAGAATAAGTATAGAATATTCGGGATCCTCTATGACCAGCTTCATGAATGTTATTTGACCAAGTATTCCGGGTGTTTAGCATATATGAGATGATTCTTCGTTGAGAATTGGTCTTCCCTTGACTACTTCTGCACACGTGTTAGTTATAGACAAAACACGACCGTTATAAATATTGATAAAAATAATAACGGTAATTATCCGGGATCCTAATGAAGCTGAGGATCCTGGATATTTGAGGATCCTGGACATAGTAAGGATCCTAGCCCTAACAATTACCACCAAGTTATTCCTGAAAATATCAGGGTTAGTTTTGTAAATATTGAAGGAATAACTTAAAGTAAATAGGTAAAAAGAATTTGAATTTAATCTTTAAGGGATAAGTCATATCTTAATTGAGATAATTGAGAAATGGTCAAATCATCTCCGTCATCTTTTCCTAGCTATCAATGAGGGATTTTGGAAACTCCTTTTTTTTTTACTTTCCAAGTCGCCATCATCTCGTTGTGAAGGTAATCCTTTTTTCCTTTCATTCGTTCTTCCGTTGTTTTTATTTTCCTTGTCATGGCTAAGAAGATTAGTCGTTCTCGAGCTGGTACTGTTATTCCTTCCGAGAACGATTTTAACAATCAAGGAATCTTAACCTATGACGAGGTTTGTTCTTTTGACAATGAAGACACAAAATCATTGAAAGCCATCGGGGCTTTCCCTTCTAACGTGGTTTTTCGTCCTTTCGAGGCTACTGTTCAACCTGATTTTGCGTCTCCAACGTGGGTTTGTTTTCCTGAATATCCATTCACTCTAGGTCTGACTTATCCTTATACTGATATTGTTCGTGATTTCTTTTTGTGTACCCAAATCTCCTATATCCAAACTATGTTTATGGTTTAGAGGATCATCTTTTGGATTGATCGTCTGAATCAGTCCAAAAATATGGACATTGGATTACCTGAGTTGGTCTCTATCCATGATCTTTCTACTTTTGGTTCTTCTCGTTTCCTGTTAAGAATTAAGACAAATAATCCCCACCTCATTCTGAAATCTAAACAAAACGATGGCGCTTGGAAAGAAAAATATTTTTTCGTGAGGCGCGATTCGATTCCTGAAGGGGATTCCCAGCCAAGATCATGGGTTAAAAAGGGTAGGAAACAAATTTAGATATCAAGGATCCTGAAATTTACTTCCCTTATTTTGTTTGTTTTGATGCAGCGTTTAGGTTTGAGGAGCTAATTCCTGCTGGTGGCGATTCTGAGGACAAGATATCCAAATTCCTCACACTTCCTGCAGTGGAGAGGTCGTTCAGGCTTGAATATTCCAGTCTTCAAGAGGGTTCCTCCGCTACTGCTTCTATGGCCACTGATAACATTATTTTTCTCGGATACGTCTTTTCATAGGATCTTGAATTGATAGGGATCTCTGGTAGGTTCTAAGACTACCCGGTCCAAGGCCAATTTTGGTCTGGCAGATCTTGAAGATGATATGACTCGTGGTTCAATCAAAGCTAAACAGTAAAAAGGTGTCATTCTCCCTCCTCCCAAGAGATCTCATATAGATCTTACGGTTAAGGCTTCAGGATCCCGAAAACGAAAGACTTCTGAGGCTGTAGATTTTAGCTTAGAGAACCTCAGCATCGAGGATGCTTTCGGGAAGCTGTCTTCGTTTTCTCAAACTGTAAGAATAGGCACTATTCATAGTAATTCATCATACCTGTTATTTTTCATGCTGATGTTTATGTTTCTTCCAAGTCTTCGCTCATGTTTCTCATGTTACCAACGACCTCAGGGTCCGCGTTGATAAAGCCGAGATTGTTCTAAAAGAGCAGGAGAAGACATGGAGGGTCACCAACGAGGATCTTCTCCAAAAGGTGGAGTTGTTGAGCAAGCAGAAAGTCGAAAAGGAAGAAGAGGATCTGGCGGATCTCGAGGAGGTGATTGCTGATGCCAAGACGAGCGCTGTAATAGTTATTCTGCAGGCCAAGATCAAGCTGGCCGAGGATCTGGAAAATGCGGGTTCCTGGGACGTGGAGGGATGGCGTGAGGCATTGGCTAAGCTGATCGATAAGCCTGTTGTCGCCAATCAGGATCCTGTGTTGATGTTGACCGGAGGGGGGAGAAGGAGGTCATGACCGATGATGTCCAGACTAAGGTCTAGGTCTGCAAAAAATTGGTTTGAGTAGTTTTTGCTTTTGTTAGTGATGTAAGAAATTTAACCTTTTGGCTGTGTTGATACACAACTCTTTTCTTTTGGATGATATGGTTGCATTTTCCTTTTACATCTCTCTTATGGTTTTTCTGCATGGCCGATTGTCTTTGAGTTTCTCTTTAAGCTTCACGAGTCTTTGAATTTTAGAATTTACTGAGGATAAATTCCAATTTAGGAGAGAAATTTGGTTCAATGTTGGGAATGAGGTATCTTACTAACGAGGGTCAATGAGGATCCTTAAAGGCAAGGATCCTTACCGTCAGAGATCCTACAAAATAAAGATCTAGGATCTTGTAAGGGAAATTTTCCTTAGAATAATCCTGTTTGGATTATAGTCTTAGACAAAATAGATTACACGTCAATGTTATATTCTGGGGAGGATCCCTACTTGAGATATAATTCATTGGGTAGGTAACATGAAAATGTTACAATCTGACCGGATTTTCTGGGGAACATTCCCAACATGTGATAATATGAAGCTGGTGTAGGTCTTGTGTAATTTTTGGGGCAAAATCCCAATCTTTGATAACATGAAAATGTTATAAGCCTTAAGTAGTTACTGGGGTAAAATCCCGATAACATGAAAATGTTATAAGCCTTAAGTAATTACTGGGGTAAAATCCCGATAACATGAAAATGTTATAAGCCTTAAGAAATCACTACGGTAAAATCCCGATAACATGAAAATGTTATAAGCCTTAAGTAATCACTGGGGTAGGATCCTGATTTCTGGATAACATGAAAATGTTATAAACCATAAGGATCTCAACTTGTTTTTAAAGATAAGAGGGTTTCCAAGCCACTGAATCGTGAAATGATCCCCTTATCTGTATCCCACAGTTAGATATCATGCATTCAAGCGAGGTGTATAAACCTTAGTTCATGTGAAAGAGGTAATTAGCTCTTAAAAACTTAGAGGGGATTAAGTACCCTTAGGCATAAGAGAGATGACCAGTCTCTAGCTTGTGTGCATGATAGTTTAGGGATTATATTGTTAAATACAATGGAGTTTACCAAGTATTGGGATCCTTGTTCTTCGGGGTATTCAAACTTGAGGATCCAGTCATTCTGGGATCTCTGATTGTGAGGATCCCGATGTTATAAGATCTCCACTCTTGAGGATCCTTAACTGTATGTCGTTATGCATAGCAATCTTTAGCTAAGGGTAGGCGTTAGTCTAGCTAACGCCCCTCTGGTTCTTAAGTTAGTAATGTGTTCGATGAGCAAATCAGTAATAATTAAAGTTTTAAGGTAAAGGACATGTGTACCTTGGTTTTGTTTTGGATCATTTGATCCTACTTACATGTAGTATGATTTAAGATGTATGACATTCGAGGATCTTGACAGAATGTCTCCTTCAAGTGTTGCTAGCCAGTATGCTCCTTTTCCTGCTTCAACATCTACAAGATATGGTCCTTCCCATTTGGGAGCCAATTTTCTTCCACTAGGATCCTTGCTGGTTTGGAATGTTTTCCTTAATACCAAGTCTCATATTTGAAACCTTCTGATCCTTATATTCCTATTGTAAGCCTTGGTGGTTCTTTGTTGGTGAGCAGCAATGCATATTTTGGAAAGATCCCTAAGCTCGTTAATAGTGTCAAGATCCTGTGCTAGGATCCCGTCATTATTCTCTTGGTCTTGCAAAACGTATCTTTCCGTTGGGATCACTACTTCAGTAGGTATTACTGCTTTTGTCCCAAACACCAAGGAATAGGGGGTCTGACCTGGGACTTTGGAAGTGGTTCTATCTGCCCATAAAACGAAAGGGAGTTCTTCTGCCCATCTCCCCTTATTTTCTTCCAGCCTTTTCTTCAAGTTGTTAACTATGATTTTGTTGCTGGACTCTGCTTGACCATTAGCTTGGGGATGAACAGGAGTGCACATTATCATTTTGATCCCCCAGCTTGTGCAAAAGTCTCTTGTTCTTTTGCTAATAAATTGGGATCCATTGTCGCATATGATTTCAGCCGGGATCCCGAACCTGGTCAAGATATTACGTTTAATAAATGATACTACCTCTTTGTCTCTTACTTGGACGAAAGCTTAAGCTTCGATCTATTTGGAGAAGTAATCAGTCATCACCAACATGAAGAATTTTCCTCCTAGGGCTACTGGCAATTTTCCTACAATATCCATCCCCCATTTCATGAATGGCCATGAGGAGATAATAGGATGTAGAGGTTCTGCCGGTTGGTGTAGGATGTTGCTGTGTATTTGGGAAGCATCACATTTTTGAGCATGTAGAAATGAATCTTTCTTCATGGTTGGCCAGTAGTATCCTGTTCATAGTATTTTGGAGCATAAGGATCTGCCCCCGGTGTGATTGCCACAATATCCTTCGTGTATATCCTTTAAGACTTCTGCAACTTCAGGATCTTCCAAGCATCTTAGGTATGGACATGCCATAATTTTTTTGTAAAGTTTACCTTGGATTAACACGAATCTTAAGACTCTCGTGCTGAATGCTCTTTCACTTTTTTCGCCTGTCGGGATTGTGCCATTTTGGAGATATTCCATAATGGGTTGCGTCGATGATCGCATGCTTCTTTGAGGATCCTGTTCATCGGGATCTCTTTGAGGAAGGATCCTAGGGTCAGGATCTTTAATAGTTGCTATGCTTGTCGGACGCTTAGGATCTTCTGACTTGTCGGAGAGGGTATCTATGGCGGGGGTTATTATGTGAGTTATAGGAATCTTCGTCTCTGGTGGGATCCTAAGGGAGGATCCCAAATTGGCTAGTGCATCCGCTTCTGTGTTTTCCTCTCTGGCAACTTGGGTTAGGCTAAAGTTTTTGAAATTAGAAGCTAATTTTTTGAGGATATCTAGGTATAATGCTAATTTTTCACCTATCACCGCATAAGATCCATTGTAGTGATTGGTTAGTAATAAAGAGTCACCAAATACCTGAAGATCCTTGATTTGAAGATCCTTAGCAAATTGTAGTCCCATGATGAGTGCTTTGTATTCTGCTTCGTTGTCGGTAGTGTTGAATTCACAACTAACTGCCTGGGGTATGATGTCCCCCTGTGGCGACTTTAGTATGATCCCAAGGCATGTTCCTTTCTGATTTGAAACTCCATCTATGAACAACGTCCATCTTCCCAGGTGTTCATCTTCTAGGAGTCACTTGGCTTCCATGTATACTTCGTTTTGTAGATCATCACTAAAGTCAGCCACAAAGTCCACTAATGCTTGTGATTTTATGGCGGATCTTGGTTCGTATCTGATGTCAAATGTGCTTAGTTTCATCGACCATTTTTCCATCCTTCTAGACATTTCTGGTTTTCTCATGACATTCTTAATAGGATAGTTAGTTTTTACATGTATACTGTCTGTTTCAAAGTATTGTCTTAATTTGGTAGAAGCAGTTACTAAGGCAAGAATTAATTTTTAGAGATGAGAGTACCTGGTTTCAGGATCCAAGAGACTTTTACTTACATAGTAGATACGATGCTGCTCCCCGTTAAGATCCTTCATCAGAATGGCACTTACCGCGTTTGAGGATACTGAGAGGTAGAGGATAAGTGGTTCTCCATCTATAGGTTTCACTAGTACTGGAGCAGTGCTTAGATATTTTTTGAGTTCCTAGAAGGCTTTCTTGTGTTCCTCCTTCCACTCAAATTTCTTGTTCTTTTTCAAAATATCGTAAAAGGGCTTGCACCTTTCTGAGGATCTTGAAATGAACCTGTTGAGTGTTGCTACTCTTCCGGCTAGCCTCTGGTTTGTTGAAGATGGGGATCATTGTTCCATGAATGCTTTTATTTGTTCCGGGCTTCCTTCTATCCCTCTTTTGGTTACCATGTATACAAGGAACTTGCCTGACTTTATTCCAAAGTGACATTTGACTGGGTTCAACTTCATATTGTACTCGTCCAGGTTGTCAAACGCTTCCTTGAGGTCTCTAAGGTGATCTTTGGCTTTCATCGACTTCACTACCATGTCATCAATATAAACTTCCATGGTGTCCCTCAATTTGTCTTTGAACATCCGATTCACCAATCTTTGATATGTCGCACCTGCATTTTTAAGACCAAAAGGCATTGCGGTGCAACAATATATACCTGTTGGTGTTATAAATGCAGTATCTTCTTGGTCTGATGGTTCCATTTGGATTTGTTGGAATCTTGCTGAAGCATTCTACACCTGTCATATCTTTGTGTTTCCATGCGAATGTCTTGCTTCTGGTTCTTAAGAAATTCAGTAGATCCTGCTCGATCTGCTTAGGCATTGAGGATCCTATGAGGACTTTTGCTTCAGGATCCTCGATGCCCAGGGGCACTTCCTTTACGTCTTGTTCCTTTATCTCTAGAACATGTCATGCCCCCTGCCTTAATTGTTATGCTTGTCGGGGTTTGATTTCATAGAGTTTTTGTAGCATTCTTTCGATTCTTGTTGGTCTCCCATGATCTTCACTATCCCCAAGGGAGTGGGAATCTTCACACACTGATGGTATGTTGATGGAACCGCTTTCATCTCGTGGATCCATGGTCTACCAAGTATCACATTATAAAAAGACAGGGTGTAAATAACACATAAATTTTGTATGTAGTTTACCCCTTCTATGTATATTGGTAGCTTTATTTCTCCAACTGTGTGTTTTGTCTCCCCGCTAAAGCCTATGAGGACTGAGGATCTTCTGACTATCTATGATTCTGGGATGTTCATTCTTTTCAGCACGTCTAGGAGTATGATATTGACTGAGGATCCTCCGTCAACGAGGATCCTTCTGATGAATGGTTGGGCATGTTCAGTGTTATCACGAGTCCGTCATGATGAGGATCTTGAATTCCTTACCTGTCAGTCTCGTCAAATGTAATTTCTTTTTCACTGCTAACCATGGTTTTCTTTCGTGGCCTATCCTCCTTTTCTATTTTGGAGACCTTGATGTGTCTATTAGCCTGAGAATAACAGGTACCACAGATGTTAGATCCTCCTGAGATAACATTAATTATCTTAGCGTCAGAGGGTGGAGATTCTGGTTTTTCCGGGATCCTATGATCATCCTGACTGTTTTGCTTGGATTTTTCTCTTTTTCTCCCGAGGATCTCTTTGAGGTGTCCTTTGCTAAGGAGGTAGTTGATTTCTTTTCGTAGAGCTATGCAATCCTCCGTCATGTGGCCAAAGTCTTCATGTTAAGCACACCATTTGGACTTGTCTTTCAAAGCGGTCGACTTGTTATCTCTCTTTGTCCATCTTGCTTTATCTCCAAGATCCTGTATAGCATGAATTACACTTGAAACATCCACAGAAAAACAATAGTCAATGATATTAGGAAGCTCTTCTTCTTCTCCTCCGTCTTCAAGGGCATTAACCCTGTGCTGATCCGGTTTGGAATAGGGCTTTGATTTGTAGGATCTTTGAATTGAGGATTCGGCCTTCCTGTTGGGGTTCTCATACTGATCCAAAGGGTTGCTTCTCTTCTGGATGTCTATATCCTCTTCGATTCTTATGAACCTCAATGCCCGACACCTGACTTCATCCAATCTTTTGCATGGGGTCATCACAAGGTCTTCATAGAAGGGTGAATCCTTTCTTAATCCCATTTTAAAAGCTTCCACAATGGTGGCCATGTCAATGTTGGGGATGCTCAGAGCTTCCCTGCCAAACCTGTTAACAAAGCCCCTAAGTTTTTCCTTAGGATCCTGAACCACCCGGTAGAGATCACTGGTGATCTTATCGAAGGTTCTGCTGCAAGAAAGGTTATCAAAGATATTGACTAAGTGTGCAAATGAAGTAATAGAGTATGGGGGAACGTTTAGTAGCCATTTGAGGGTTGATTCTGTAAGAGTCGAACCAAAACCTTTACATAGGAAAGCTTCCATCAAGTGCCCTGGGATGGGAATGATCTCCATCCTTTCTCTGTATTGGGTTATATGCTCTTCGGGTTCTATAGTCCCATCATATACCTTCATGCTGGGAGTTTGGAAGCGCTTAGGAACTTCGTAATCAACTATCGTAGGAGCAAATCTCGAGATCGTGTGGCTTGTAGGGGATGCTTCTGGTATTGGTTGGACCAGTCCGGGTACACTGGAGATCATTTGTCTTAATTGTTGAAGTTCCCTTTCCATGTTCGGGTTTATTCGTGTATCAACATTAGTGTACTTATTATTAATAGTATTGTTGTTTATGAAGTTACTAGAGTCAAGGTTTCTAGGAGTGTTGAAAAGCTCTTTGAGATCATTGATCTTGGACGCTCGATTTTCCATAGTTTCCCCCCACGGTGACGCCACAGTGGTAGGATTTGTGTCCTGGCGATTTTCTGAGGATCCTGCATTATTGAAGTCCAGGATCCTTGGTTGCACAATTGTGGGCGTAGTTTCTCGGGATTTCTAAAATTCCGCCTTCATCCTCTCCACTTCTTTGAGTATTTCTCTATTCTCCTCTTACTGTTGGGTCACCTGTTGCGTCATTTTACTCATTATAGCAAAAAGTTCTGCAGTAGTGACTGAGGCAGTCGGATCCTGGAGCCCTGAGGATCCCAAACTTCCTGGATTAGCGATTGTGGGGGTGCTTTTCTTGGAAGTGTCGGGCGTTTTCCTCTGAGTGGGGGGTCTACTCAGAGGAGGTGGTAGGTTTTTGGTTGGAATGGAAGGAGCAGAGGACGAAGAGAAGATTGGTTGTGTAGACATGATATTTTTGAGGATTTTGAACACCACGGCCCCACGGTGGGCGCCAAATTTTTTTGGTTAAAAATTACACAAGTACTAATCAACCAAATTGAATGAGAGGCTGTGATGTTCAGATTGTGTAAAAGAAAGTAGTAAAAGAAAGTGACACAATGGTTTACAAGGAAAGCCCTTCATCCTTACTAGGATCTCCAGCATAAAACCTTGGGAGGTGATAATGATCACCTACCTTGATGATTTTATTGATATAAAAATGAATATTATAGTGAGTTCTTGGTAAGAATAAGTAGAGAATTTCATAGAGTAATTAACCTGGATCCTAATGTAGCTGAGGATCCTGGACATAGTAAGGATGCTGGCCCAAACACCACGAAAAGCATATAAATTAAAGCAGGGGCATGAGGTGTGCTAGAAACAAGAGAGCAGGATGTGAAGGAAGTGTCCCTGAACCTCAAGGATAATGTATAGAAAGTTCCTAAGTGATAGATGCAAAACGATCGCATGGAAGCACGAGGACATGACATGTATAGAAAAAATATTATAACTCATAAACTTAACATTGGTCCTTCTTACAGACCAATACACCAAAAAAGAAGGAAGTTTGCACCCGAAGAAAGCAGATCACCCAAGAAGAAGTAGAAAAATTTCCTAAAAAAGGGATGATTAAGGAGGTCAAGTTCCCAAGGTGGCTAGCCAACATGGTCATCGTACAGAAGAGGCATGGAAAATGGCGAGTATGTATGGATTATACTTATCTTAACAAGGCTTTCCCTAAGGATCCTTTATCGCTGCTACATAGATTCCATGATAGACGCTACAGCTGGCCATGAATTGCTAACGTTTATGGATGCATCAGTAGGGTTAGAACAAATTCAAATGGAACCATCCGACCAGGTGGATACCATGATCATAACCCCAACATGTATATATTCATATACAACTATGCCTTTTGGTCTAAAAAATGTAGGCGCAACATACCAAAGGCTAGTTAACCAGATGATCAAAGAGAAACTGGGGGACACCATGGAAGTGTACATCGATGACATGGTGGTCAAATCAAAGAACGGTGAAGATCCCCTCAAGGTTCTTGAAGACGCCTTCAACAGACTAGAGGAATACAACATGAAGCTGAATCCTTCGAAATTCCATTTTGTAATGAGACCAGGCAGGTTCTTTGGATACATGGCGACCAAAAATGGAATAGAAGGAAGCAAGAGTTAAGAAAGGCCATCATCGATTTAAGATTCCCATCCTGGACAAAGGATATTCAGAGACTAACAGGAAGAGCAGTAGCACTAAACATGTGTTTTGGTCAAAAATCAACTAGATGGATATCAACCAAATTGCATGAGAGGTTGTGGTGTTGTTATTAATGTGAATATGGAATTAAGATCAAAATAACATAGGTGGTTTACATTGAAAGCCATTAATCCTTGATAGGATATCCGACATAAAACCTTGGGAGGTGATAAAGATCACCTACCTTGTATGATTTTATTCATTTGAATGAAAATTACATAGAATATGATATGAATACGAGTACAAGTGTTCTAGTAGCTCTGAGTGTGTAAGGTGTACAAAGATTGTGCCCATTGTGTGTCATTTACAAGTGTATTTATAGTCTTGATTATGTAACTAAAAGCCCTATATTTTAGGGATCCTGTTGAACTAGTATTTCCAACGTGCTTTGACTTGGTATTCCTGGGTTTTAAGCCTGGTTAGACTGATTCTTCGTTGTGAATGAGTCCTACGTTGACCACTTCTTCACATGTGAGAAATAAATAAGAAATATAGCCATTAAACTTGTTAGGAAATAATAATGACGATGTTCAGGATCCTGATGTATGTTCGACATCCTAAGACTCCTTTAAGATCCTGGATCCCGGATAGGTTTAAGGATCCTTAGATATTTTAGAGATTTGAGATCGTGGATAGGATTGAGGATCTTGGCCCTAAGAATTGCCCCCGAATTATACTTGCACAATATTTAATTTAATTTTGAATATTTAAAGGTATAATTTTATTTAAAATAGGGATAGGGTTTTTGAAATTCAAACTATAATGGATAGACTTCTATCCATTCGAAATATATGATTATGTTGACAACTCATCTCTCTCTCTCTCTCTATCTATCTCTATCTCTCTCTCTCTCTACTCGGTTGTTTTGAAGGTAAATTTCTTGCTCCTTTCTTCTTATTTTTCCTGTTTTTTTATCATGGGTAAAGAGGCACTTCGTTTTTGCTTGACCATCCTTGCTCTTCCCAATGAGGACTTCCTTGATCAAAGGATCATGTATTATGAAGAGACATATTCTTTTGGTGATGGCGACATTGAGCCCTTGAAATCAACCGGGGCTTTTTCTGCCGATGTTATTTTCGAGCCTTCTAATGTTAAGGGCAAACCTGGCTTCGTCTTTCCTACTTGGGTTCGCTTCCATTCAAACTATGTCTGTGATATGGTGGATCCTATTTTATCTTGATCAATTGAATCAATCTAAGGATCTACGCATGGGATTAGTTGAGCTGGACCATGTTTATGATCTCCAAACTTATGTGTCTTCTCGTTTCCTGATCAAAGTCAAAACAAATAAATCACATCTTATTTTGAAACTAAAACAAAACGATGGTTCTCAGAAAGAGAAATATTTATTGGTGAAACGTGAATCCATCCCCGACAGTTATCTCCTGCCAAGAAATTAGGTTAGAAAGGATAGGATTTTATTTTATTTCGTTGAGGATCTGAAATTCACACTTCCATTTTTTATTTGTTTTGATGCATCTTTCAAGTTCGAGGATCCTGTCCCTACTGCTGAAGATACCGAGGAGAAGATTGGGAATTTCCTTGCTTTGCCTGAGACTAAAAGATCATTCATGTTTGAAGAACTTAGCTTTCAAGAGAGTACATCTGCTACTTCTCCCATCTCGACAGATATAGATCCTTTGTTTGTCTATTTTTTTTATTTTTCATGGAGGATCCTGAACTTATTGAGTTCCTTTGTTATGTTTTGGATCAAAGGCTACACACTCTAGTGCTTGGTTCACCCTTGTTGATATCGACTCCGCCATGTCTGGTGGCCAACTTGTGGTCAAGAAGGAGAAGACCTCATGTTCTCTTCCTCCAAATAGAACCTCGATAGATCTGACCGTCAAGACGTCAAGATCCCAAAAGAAGAAGTCGGCTGAGACCTTGGATTTGGAGAGCCTTGGGGTGGACGAGGCGCCGAGGAAGCTGATCTCTTTCTCGCAAGCTGTAATGATCCTTATGCTTTTTTCTGTTTGATTTCAATTCTCTTACCATGGTCCTTTATAGGTTGATGATCATGTTTCTTGATCTACCAAAGATCTAAAGGTTAAGCTTTGACCGGGTGGAGCAAGCTTTGAAGGAGTAAGAAGGGATCAACAAGGAGCTTCTGAAGAGGGTGGAGAAACTAAGTAAGGAGAAAGTTGAGAAAGAGGAGGAGCATGTGCTGGAGATTGAGGAGGTCATTGAAGAGGTTAAGAGCAATGATGTTGAGTTCATCTAAGAGGCAAAGATCAAGCTGACAGAGGATGTGGAGAATGCAGGATCCTGGAACATAGCCGGTTGGCGTGAAACCCTGGCTAAGTTGAATGGAAAGGTTGTAAATGTTGGTTAGGATCCTGCAGAGAAGAAGAAGAAAAGAAAGATACAGAGCGTATTCTAGCTGGGGGAGATCAAACATTGAATTAAGTTTGATAAAGTTTAAAAACAATTTTAATTTTTTGTTCTGTTAAACAATATTTTCTTTTTTTTGTTGGGTAGGAAGGTAACCGCTTTTAATACTGATGATTTGGTTTATCTCTTTTCTTGCATCGTTAATTTGGTTGTAGAAATAGGGTTAAAACAGGTTTTTCTAATGGTTTTCAAATGATCAGGATCATAATGAGTTTAGAATTTAGCAAAACTTTTTAGGATCCTAAAGATCTAAGACAAAAAGTTACTTGATCAGGATGTTGTAATAGCCAGGATCCTGAGGTTTTTAAAAGAGGTAAGTTTTGGTTCAAAAGGTAGGAAAACCTTTAGAAGAAAAGTATATATATATATATATATATATATATATATATATATATATATATGTATGTATATTGTTTTAGGAACAACTTTAGGCGTAGTAAGCATAGAAGATAAAGATAAATAGAACCTATAGAGAGCTTCTTTCTTATATTTGTATTAGACTTTTAATTGTCTCTTTGAACTTCTGTTTAGGATTTTGATCTTATCATCTTCAAGAGAATTCTTCTAAATATGCTCTTGGGAGATGATCCCAACTTTAGAATTTACTGGGAATAATCCCAACTTAGGTAGTATTGGGAAAGATCCCACATAGGAATTCATTGGGGTAGGTCCTAGTTTATAGTTTTACTGGGGAGAATCCGAACTTAAGAGATCTTGGAGAATATCTCACTTAAGAAATACTAGGAAAGATCCCAACTTAAGAAATATCAGGGAAGATCCTAACTTAAGAAATCTTAAAGAAGCTCCCAACTTAAGAAATACTGGGGATTATCCCACCTTTAGATAATAATTGGGGAAAATCCCAACTTCATATAATAACTAGGGAAAATCCCAAATTCAGATAATAGCTGGGGATAAACCCAACTTCAGATAATAACTGGGGATAAACCCAACTTTAGATAATAACTGGAGAAAATCCCAACTTCAGATTATAACTGGGGAAATTCCCATTTCGTAAGATAACATGATAATGTTATAAGCCTTAGAAATTTACTTTAGGATCTTAACATATGTTCAGAAATAAGAGGGTTGCCAAGTCACTAAAGCGTGAAATGATCCCCTTATTCACATTCGATAATTAGATATCGTTCACCCAGGCGAGGTGTAGAAACCTAAACTCGTGAGAAAGAGGTCATTATCTCTTTAAACCTTAGGATCTTAACATATGTTCAAAAATAAGAGGGTTGCCAAGTCACTAAAGCATGAAATGATCCCCTTATTCACATCCCATAGTAAGATATCGTGCGTCCAAGCGAGGTATAGAAACCCAAACACGGATGAAAGAGGTTATTAACTCTTTAAACCTTATAGGGGATTAAGTACCCGTAATCGGAGGAGAGATGATCAGTCTCTATTCATAGTGGCTAGGATCCTTGAGTTTCTGCATCTTGAAAACGTTAGCTTGGGGTGGGTGTTAGCTCGGCTAACATCCCTTTGATGCTTGTGTCAGTACTGTTCTTAGAATAAAAAAAACAAAGAAAAGAAATAAGGGTAAGGAGTAGGTAGGTACCTCGACTCGGTTGTTTTGAACTGTGACTAAATCGAATTACATAAAGTGCACTTTAAGGTGTATAGAATTTTAGGATCGAGGCAAGATGCTTCCTTCTAAAGTAGCCAGTCAATATGCCCCCATTCTTGCTTCTGAATCAATGAGACAGAGATCATACTTCTGAGCATGCATGAAGGCATCTTTGTTCATGGTTGGCCAGTAGTGTCCTGTTCTTAACACTTTAGAACACAAGGATCTACCCCCAATGTGGTTGCCACAATCCCCTTCATGTATGTCTTTTTAGAACTTCCATGGCTTCCTGGTCTTAGATATGGACCTATTATGGATTTCTTGTATAATACTTCATAGAACATAACAAAGCATGCGATCCTCATCTTGAACAATTTATTGCTTTTTCCTTCTTTTGTGAGTGTACCATTCTAGAGATACTCTATGATGGGTTGTGTCCAGGATCTCAAAAGTCGCTGAGGATCATGTGTGTTTGGATCGGGATCCTGGTTAGAGGATCGAGGAATTGGGCCTCCAATTGCTTCTATGTTGGCCGTCAGATCATCGCCGTCGGGGTCGTTTGGTCTTTTGGAGGGATCTTCTATGACCAGGACCATTATGTGGGTTATTGGGATACTGGTCTCTGGTGAGATCCCGAGGGAAGACTCTAAGTTGGTTAATGTATCTGCCTCTGTGTTATATTGTCTAGGAACTTGAATCAGACTAGAAGCTTCAAATTCAGAGGCTAATTTTTTTAAGAATTTTAAGGTATAGTGCTAGTCTTTAATCTTTAACTACATAAAATCCATTAAAGCGGTTAGTTATTAATAATGAATCGACATATACCTGAAGATCCTTGTCCAGTTGTAGCCCCATGATCAGTGCTTCATACTCTGCTTCATTGTTAGTTGCATTGAATTCATAACTAATTGTCTTGGGTAGGATATCCCCTTGTGGCGATTTTAGTATGATCCCAAGGCCTGCTCCTTATGTTGTAGATAATCACTAAAATCAGCCACAAAATCTGCTAATGAAAGTACCCTTATTGAGGATCTTGGATCATATTTGATGTCATACGTGATGAGCTTCACTGATCATATTGTCATTCTGCCTGACGTTTCTGGTTTTCGTATGACATTCTTAGTGAGATAGTGAGTTTTGACATTTATAGTATGAGTTTCAAAATAATGTCTGAATTAGGTAAAAGTTGTAACTTGTGCAAGTATTAGTTTTTCAGGGAAAGAGTACATGGTTTCAGGATCCAAGAGACTTTTACTTACATAGTAAACATGTCGTTGTTCTCCATCAAGATCCTTCACCAGAACAACACTTGTAGCTTCCGAAGATACTGAAAGATGTAGGAGGAGTGATTCCCCATTAGAAGATCCTTGGCCAGGACTCGCTTCTATTTTCCTCTTGGTGACCATGTAACCAAGGAACTTGTATGTCTTCATTCCAGAGTGATATTTTCACGGGTTCAGCTTCATGTTGTATTTATCTAATATGTCGAAGACTTCTTTAAGATCCCTGAGGTGACCTTAATCTCTTTTGGATTTGACCACCATGTCATCAATGTAGATTTCCATGGTGTCCCCCAGTTTGGGATGTCATCGTCAATACAGAAACATACGCATAAATAGACCTTACATTCATTTACACTAGTGATTTACATCTCCGTTAATCTCTCAGTGTAATGTAGCTTCGTATCGACACATGTGATACAAATAAACTGAGCGGGTCAGGTTGGGAAACCTGGTGAGTACATAGGGTTTTCAACCCATAATAATAAAGTTATTATGTTTCGTCATAAAAAAATTATCCCAATTACCCACCCCCATTATCTTCTTTATTTCTTAAGGATCTACCCTAAGAATCATCTATCATTCACTCATTCACTCCTAAGGATTGTCCTAAGGAATAGGCTCGAAGTCCATCGTTTCCAAGGTTTGTATAACAGACACTAAATCCATAGCTGCCGATGTTATTTCTTAGGCACTAAGTTCATAGCTTCCAGGGCTTATCTCTTTTATTGATAGTAATATTTTAGGGAGTCCACCCACAATACATGTCAATGGGTTTTTAGAGTACATCTGATGAAAATATCATTCACAACACCTACAGGTTGTGAACCTGCTAGTGTTCCACTGAACTGTCTAGAATAGTCCGTGGTTGTCATCTATACTCTGCTAGATGACTAGGCCATCGCTTGGGTCATCGCTTTCCATCATCTTTCACCTCTCATCATCTATATCATTTTTCATATCTCATCATTCATCTCATCTTTCATCTCTCATCTCATCTCATCTTTAATCTAACCATCTTTATCCATCATAATTATAGGTATACAATACGTATACAGTTTAAATCGAATAAAACATGTATATTTTGTTCATCCAACATATATATTAAGAACACAGATAATATGCACACATAACATGTAACTTATATTGAATACTTCATATCTATGTGTAAGATGAAAGTAACTATGCATTCACTTGTTAAAGTGATGACTTGAAATTCGGACAACGCTTCACTTTTAACAATCGTCTTTTCCTTCGACGAAACCTAGCATTATTATTGCTAAGTTTTTGTCTAATATATGTTACGGCTAATTAACTCAAGGTCTACGAGCGTTATTGTTCTATAAGTGTTAAACAATACTTTTCAACTGCTATGTACAGACAAGGGCCAGACATGAAACAGTAGAGGGCAGGACCATTTTGACATTTAAGTTGTTCTAAAATCCAACAACCCTATGCGGCCCTTCAAACCAGATTCCTCATACCACGAGCAGTTATAAGGTATTATAATAACATTTTTTATAATTTATACTTAGCACATATATTGCTTATAGGTTCATAATAACGATAATGAACTTAAATTTAAGTAATACTTAAAGAAGGGTAAGCATAACTCACTTACGATGGAGTTTAGCGAAGAACCGGGCTCTACGCGGGCAAAACTACTGAGCTAAAATCTCTTCTTTTCGGAGCCTTCTGGCGCTCCGGGACTCGCCTCTAGCACTCGAGAAGTGATAGGGAATGGGCGGGGCTAAGAGGGGTGTTTGAGAGAGAAAGAATGGGAAAGGTGTGAGTTTTTTGGGTGATTTGCGCCTCTATTTATACGATGAGTCCGGTTCGAACGTGGGGCATTCCCTTAATGAACGATGGGCGTTCATGGCCAGGTGTCATCAACTGGTTCCTAGGCATGGTGAGGGAGCAGTGGCTCAGATCGTGCGACGTGTCGCTCGCTGGTTACTCCAAAGACTAATTATCTTCTAAAATCCGTAACTTTTGCATACAGCTCCGTTTTTGACATTCTATATATCCGCACATAGGTATTGATGAGATCTACAACTTTCGTTTAGACTCCGTCGGCTAATTTTGAATTTATTTTTAATGTTATATTTTAATAAACTTAGACTGTTAAAATCCGTTAAAAATTCATAACTTTTTCATCCGACATCCTTTTTCGGCTGTTTTTATATCATTAAGCTCCTATTAATGAGATCTTCAATTCTCATATAGGTTGTGTCGGCTAAAAATTGATCGATCTAAAATTTGATTTCTGGGTTGTGCACTGTTATGCTAAATCTTAGAAAATCATAAATTCCTCATACGAAGTCAGATTTTGGCGTTCTTTTTACGCACGCTCTCAGTTTAACGTATACTATGAATTTTGTTTAGATCGCTAAGTGTAAAAAGTAATTTATCAAAAATTCACTTTTTACATTACGCGGTGCCGTGCTGGTTTAGCCGTAAAACTTTGACAGGTCATAACTTCTTTGTTCTTTATATGTACGGAACCCAGCTGTCATATACTATAACTTGGTTAAGATTATTTATTCTAAATAATATTCTATCCAAAAGTCATTTTTGATGGTTATTGTCTCTAAATTGACTAGCCAAATCGACAGGTGTTACAATTATCTCCCCCTTAGGATGATTACGTTTTGGAATCATCAACGAAATGGGCTTGTATAATGACTCCATATGTTATCTTTTCATACTAGGTAATAACTGTAACTCTTATGTCTTTTCTAATGAGTTTCTAACTCTTGGACTTCTTGACTGTAGGCGATGCTCAATCTTGCACCAACTCTCTATCTCGCGTTGGACTTTCAATCATAACCTTCGTGTTACAAAATCAATCCTTATTGGAGACTCCTTCTTCTTCTTAACAGACTTAAGGTAAGTTCTTTCATTCGATTAACATAATAGACCGATGGGTCATGTTCTACTGACCTCTCATCGTATGATGCAACGCTTAGAATCAGGTCTTTTAGAGTCAAATTACAGAATGGAATACACCTTCCTTCATGGTCTAATGTTATATAATCACATTCTAGCATGTAGCACTTCTATCTACAAGCTTCTTACATTAATAACAATTGCGATACTTCTATTAATCGCTTCGATTATCTTTCATTTCGATCTTCTGGATTAAGTCAGATGCTACATCGATCTTGGTTCTCTGAACCACATAACATACTCATCTTAGTCGGACTCAATTTGATATGACCACTAGGGTCGGAATAATAATCATCTTTTTAGTCATTACCGAAATGATGGTAACGACAGACATGAACAAAACAGAATCAATTACTAATGCCTTGGTAACCTTGTGACTTTCCCTGATCCAAGTGTGAGTCTTGTGCGTACGGTAGTATAGGCCTCTACTACCTTTCACACCTACTCATACTTGTCCCAAGTATTGTCTCGCAGTCCCCAAGTTCTTATTTCCTAAAATCACAAAACAATTTAACACATACGAATGTGTCCAAATAATCATAAAAATTTCCCTAGACTGAACTAGGACTTCTTCTATGCGTATCTTCAATCATAAATTCTGCTTCAACTTGGTTGGTGGTGGAAATGCCAGACGATGGGATAACTTCATGGATTATACCGAAAGTTCTTTCTTTCTGCTAATCAAAAGTGTACTTCTCCCGTACTAGACATATTATTTATTAGACGCATTCTAAAGGCAATATACCTCTCTTACGATATCTTCTGATAAGTGTCATTCACTATCATAACCCTCATTGTTTCCTCTGTTTACTCAATTCGCTACGAGTCTTCACCACGACGTTATGTTCACGAAAGTATGCGTTCAGCATATCGGGACGAGAATATAGATAGAGAAGGGTTAGACGTGTAATACTCCTTATTACTTTGAAAAGTTACATGCCAATTCTAATATCGTAATTAAACGTTTAGAAATCTGAACACATAAAATTTTCAGATTCGGTCGGCAATAGGCCATAGATCCGATTAAACGGTAGCATCATCAAGCATATAAGGGATTTTATAGCACAAATCATTTAGTACATAAAAGCAATTCAGACATCTTCCCTAAATAAGCTAATGCTCATGTCTATTCGGGCATACTTCCTAAATATAGCAGACACTCATCTCACAATCATCGTTTATCATTGTAAGTTTAAGTCTAGAAATTTCCTGAAATTCATAGTTCGCTTAAACTAATGCTCTGATTCCAACTGTGACATCCCCAAATTCACGGTCATTTTAAAATTTTTATTTATGTTTATTTGAAAATCAGAGTATTCATTTTAAAGAATAATATTGCAGAATGTTTTCCAGAGAACATGATAAATATATTATCAAAGCATTTCCGAAGAAATGTAATTTTTTTATATTAAAACTTTGGGATGTCATCGTCAATACAGAAACATAAGCATAAACAGACCTTACATTAATTTACACTAGTGATTTATATCTCCTTTAATCTCTCAATGTATTGTAGCTTCAAATCGACACCTGTGATACAAATAAACTGAGTGAGTCAGGTTGGAAAACTTGGTAAGTCCATAGGGTTTTCAACCCACAATAATAAAGTTATTATGTTTCATCATCAAAAAATTATCCGAATTACGCATCCCCTATATCTTCTTTATTTCTTATTGATCTACCCTAAGAATCATCTATCATTCACTCATTCACTCCTAAGGATTGTCCTACGGAATAGGCCCGAATTCCATCGTTGCCAAGGTTAGTAAAACAGACACTAAGTCCATAGTTGCTGATGTTATTTGTTAGGCACTAAGTCCATAGCTGTCAGGGCTTATCTCTTTTATTGACAAAATTATTTTAGGGAGTCCACCCACAATAAATGTCAATGGGTTTTTAGAGTACATTTGATGAACATATCGTTCACAACACCTACAGGTTGTGATCCTGCTAGTGTTCCACTGGACTGTCTGGAATTGTTCGTGGTTGTCATCTATACTCTACAAGATGACTGGGCCATCGATTGGGTCAGCACTTCTCATCATCTCTCATCTCTCATCATCTATATCATTTTTCATCTCTCATCATTCATTTCATCTTTCATCTCTCATCTCATCTCATCTTTAATCTACCCATCTTTACCCATCATAATTATAGGTATAAAATACGTATACAGTTTAAATCGAATAAAACATGTATATTTTGTTCTTCCAGCATATATATGAAGAACACAAATAATATGCAGACATAACATGTAATTTATACTAAATACTTCATATCTATGTGTAAGATGAAAGTAACTATGGACTCAGTTGTTAATGTGATGAGTTGAAATGCGGACAGCGCTTCGCTTCTAACAATCGTCTTTTCCTTCGACGAAACCTAGCATTATTATTGCTAAGTTTTAGTCTAATATTTGTTATGACAAATTAACTCAAGGTCTACGAGCGTTATTGTTTTATAAGTGTTAAAAAATAATTTTCAACTACTATATACAGACAGGGGCCAGACATGTAACACCGGAGGGCATGACCATTTTGGCATTTAAGCTGTTCTGAAATCCAACAACCCTATGCGGCCATTCAAAGCAGATTCCCTGTTCCACGAGTAGTTAAAAGGTATTATGATAACACCTTTTATAATTTATACGTAGCACATATATTACTTATAGGTTCATAATAACGATAATGAACTTAAATTTATGTTATACTTAAAGAAGGGTAAGCATAACTCACTTACAATGGAGTTTAGCGAAGAATAGGGCTCTGTGCGGGCAGAATTTCTGAGCCGAAAGCTCTTCTTCTCGGAGCCTTTTGGTGCTCCGGGACTCGCCTCTAGCACTCGGGAAGAGTTAGGGAATGGGAGGGGTTAAGAGGGGTGTTTGAGAGAGAAAGAATGGGAAAGGTGTGAGTTTTTGGGGTGATTTGTGCAACTATTGATATACTGAGTCTAGTTCGAACGCGGGGCTTTCCTTACTGAATGTTGGGCGTTCATGGCCAGGTGTCATCATCTGGTGCCAAGCCGTGGTGAGGAAGCAGTGGCTCAGATCGCGACACGTGTCGCTCGTTGGTTACTCCAAAAACTAATTATCTTCTAAAATCCGTAACTTTTGCATACGAGCTCCACTTTTGACGTTGTTTATATCCACGTGTTGGTATCGACGGGATCTACAACTTTCATTTTGACTCTGTCAGCTAATTTTGACTTTATTTTTAAAGTTATATTTTAATAGACTTAGACAGTTAAAATCCGTTAAAAATTCATAACTTTTTCATCCGGCGTCCGTTTTCGACTGCCTTTATATTTTTGAGCTCCTATTAATGACATATTCAATTCTCATTTAGGTTGTGTCGGCTAAAAATCGATCGATCTAAAATTCTATTTACAGGTTGTGTACTACTATGCTAAATCTTAGAAAAATCATAACTTCCTCATACGACATCAGATTTTGGCGTTCTTTTTACGCACGCTCTCGGTTTAACGTATACTACTAGTTCCGTTTAGATCTCTAAGGCTAAAAGTTAATTTATCAAAAATTCACTTTTTACGTTACGCGGTGCCGTGCCGGTTCAGCCGTAAAACTTCGACAGGTCATAACTTCTTCTTTATAACTCGGATTTCGGCGTTCTTTATATTACAGATCTCTTGTGGTATATACTATAACTTGGTTAAGATTATTTACTGTAAATAATCTTCTATCTAAAAATCATTTTTGACATTTATTGTCTCTAAATTGACTAGCCTGAATCTGCGGGCGTTACATTGAGGTCTTGTAGCATCCTTTGGATTCTTGTTGATCATCAATGATCTTCAATTTCCCCCAAGGGGTAGGCATCTTGACGCGTTATTGGAACATCGTTGGAACTGCTTTCACATCATGGATCCAGGGCCTACCTAATATAACATTGTAGGAAGACAAAGCATTACTAACACAAGAATGTTGCTTAGAATTTACCCCTTTGATGTAGACGGCTAACTTGATTTCTACAATAGTATGTTTGTTTCACTGCCGATTCCTATTAGTATTGTGGATCACTTGATTATCTCGGATTCTGGAATGTTCATCCTGGTCATAGCATCTAAGAGTATGATGTTCACTGAGGATCCTCCGTCCAGCAGGATCCTTCTGACAAAGCGATGTAGAGAGTTATCACTAATTGATGATGAGGATCATGGGTGTTTTTTCTATCCTATTCATCAAAGATGATCTCCTTGTTGTTTGTTATCAACGTGTTGTTTCAAGGTCTTTCTTCCCTTTTTATCTTGGACACTTTGGCGTGCCTTTTAGTTGCATAATAAGAAGTTCCACAGATGTCAGATCCTCCAGAAATAACATTGATTACCTTGGCGTCATGAGGATGGGATCTTGGTTTTTCCAGGATCCTCATAGGATCCTACTCCTTTTCCTTCGATCTTTCTTTTCATATTCCTAGGATCTCTTTAAGGTGTCCTTTTCTTAGGAGATAGCTAATCTCTTTTATGAGGGCTATGCAATCCTCAATGATGTGGCCAATATCATCGTGGTATGCACACCATTTAGACTTGTATTTCCTGCCACTCGATTTGTCTCCTTTACTTGCCCACCTTGCTTTTTCGCCAAGATATTGCATGGAAAAAATTAAACCAGAAATATCCACAGAAAAACAATAGTCAATGATCATGGGGAAGTCATTATCCTCTCCTTCATCGTCAAGGGCATTAACCATATGATGATCAGGTTTGGAACATGGTTTTGATTTATAGGATCTTTGGGCCGAGGACTCGGCTTTCCTATTAGGATTATTGTATGAATTTGGTGGGTTGCTCCTCTTTTGGATATCCTTGTCCTCTTCCAGCCTGATGAACCTTAGTACTCTGCTTCTGACTCCATCCATTCTTCTGCATGGAGTTATCATAAGGTCTTCGTAGAAAGGAGAATCTTTCTTTAGGACCATTTTGAAGGCTTCCACGCCAGTTGCCATTTCAACGTTGGGGATAGTCAAAACTTCCCTGCCAAACCTGTTTACGAACTCCCTAAGGGAGTCCTTAGGATCCTGGACTACTCGATAAAGTTCACTAGTGATCTTTTCGAATGTACTGCTACAAGAAAATTGATTGTTAAAAAGATTAAGTAAATGGGAAAATGAAGTGATAAAGTATAGAATAACATTAAGAAGCCATTTTAAGGCTGATCCTGTGAGGGTCGAAGCAAAACCCTTGCACAGGCAAGCTGCCTTCAGGTGTGAGGGAATAAGATGATCTCCATTCTTTCCATGTATTGTGCCACAGGTTCCTTAGGATCTATAGTTCTATCGTGAGGTTTCATGCTCTTGTATAGGTTGGACCACTCCATGCACACTTAAGATCATCTGCGCTAATCGTTGAAGTTCCTTGGCCATGATTGGGCTCATTCTTGTATCAAGGTCCATAAAGTTAGTATTATAAGTATTATTATTCACGAAGTTACCAGGATCCTTGATATTGGGAGTGATGAAGATTTCGTCGGGATCATGGATCACATGGGCTTGCTTGTTTGGAGTTACACCCCAAGTAGGAACAAGTGTTGATGTTGAGGATCCTATCTCGTAATGATTTCCTGAGGATCCTACCTTCTCAAAGTTCAGGATCTTGGGTTGCAAGATCGAGGGTGCTCCTCCTAGGGGTTTATGTATCTCCACCCTCATTCTTTCCATCTCCTTGAGTATATTCTTGTTTTCCTCCCGTTGTTGGTTTAGTTGTTGTTTTACCACCTTCACCATGGAGAAGAGTTCACTGTTACAGAACAGGAGGATCCTGGAATCTCATGGATCCCGAATTCACATAGCTGATGATCAGAGATGTGTACTTTTTAGAGGTATCTGGATTTTTCCTCTAACTAGGAGGTCCTTTTGGAGGTGGTGGAAGATTTTTTGAGGAAATGGGAGAAATAGAAGAAGAAGATAAAGTCGGTTGTGTAGACATAGTTTTCGAGAGTTAAGAACACCACGGCCCCACGGTGGCCACCAAATTGTTTTGGTCAAAAATCGACTAGATGGGATATCAACCGAATTGCATGAGAGGCTGTGGTGTTGTTATTAATGTAAATATCGAATTGAGATAAAAATAACACATGTGGTTTACAAGGACAACCATTGATCCTTGCTAGGATCTCCAGCATGAAACATTGGGAGGTGATAATGATCACCTGCCTTGTATGATTTTATTGATTTAAATGAAAATTATAGAGAATATGATATGAATACGAGTACAAGTGTTGTAGTAGCTCTGGGTGTGTAAGGTGTACAAAGATTGTGCTCGTTGTGTGTCATTTTCAAGTGTATTTATAGTCTAGATTATGTTACTAAAAGTCCTATATTTTTGGGATCTTGTTGAGCTGGTATTTCCAACGTGCTTTGACTTGGTATTCCCGAGTTTTAAGCCTAGTTGGACTGATTCTTCGTTGTGAATGAGTCCTATGTTGACCACTTCTGCACATGTGAGAAATAAACAATAAATATAGCCGTTAAACTTGTTAGGAAATAATAATGGCGATGTTCAGGATCCTGATGTATGTTTGGGATCTGAAGACTCCTTTAAGATCCGAGATCCTGGATAGGTTTAAGGATCCTTAGATATTTTAGAGATTCAGGATCCTAGATTGGATTGAGGATCTTGGCCCTAACAACAGGTTCATTTCAAGATCCTCAAAAAGGTGCAAACCTTTCTACGGCATCTTGAAGAAGAACAAAAAGTTTGAGTGGACCAAAGAGCACGAAGACGATTTTTTGGAACTTAAAATTTATTTAAATTCAGCACCGTTTTTGGTGAAACCACTAGATGGGGAACTACTCCTCCTATACCTCTCGGTATCCTCTAACGTTGTAAGTGTTGTTTTAGCCAAGGATTTTACCGGAGACCAACATCCCATCTACTATGTAAGTAAAAGTCTCTTGGATCTTGTGACCAGGTATTCCTATCCTGAAAAACTAATACTTTCATTAGTGAATGCTTCCACAAAATTTAGACACTATTTTGAAACATACACTATAAATGTAAGAACTAATTACCCCATTAAAAATGTTATGCAAAAACCAGAAATGTCAGGTAGGATGGAAAAATGGTTCGTGGAGCTAAGCACATACGACATCAAATATGAACCTAGATCAGCAACAAAATCACGAGAACTAATAGATTTTGTGGCTAATTTCAGTGATAATATACAACCTAAAGCAGAGTTGTAAAGCAAGGAACTCCAAAATGAAGAAAGCATGGGAAGATGGAAAATCTTCGCTGATGGATCCTCAAAATTTAGAGTAAGATGCCTAGGGATCATACTAAAAAGGCCACAGGGGGACATCATACCCCAAGCAGTCAGTTGTGACATTGATGCAACCAACAATGAAGCTAAATACGGATCATTGATCATGGGATTACAGTTGGCCAAGGATCTTCAGGTATTTGTTGACTCCTTATTATTAGCTAATCATTTTAATGGATCATATTCAGTGAAAGGCGAAAGACTATCACTATACCTCCAAATCCTCAAAAAATTGGCCTCCGAATTCGAAGCTTTCAGCCTAAGCCAAAATCCCAGAGAAGAAAATGTTGAGGCAGACGCACTAGCCAACCTACGATCTTCCCTTAGGATCCCACCGGAAGTCAGGATCCCTATAACCCATATATTCATTCCAACGATAAAAGATCCATCCAACAAACTAGATAATCCCAATAACCATGATCAAACAACCAACATAGAAATAATCGAGAATCCTGACCCTCAACCAGTTCCTCAAGATCCTACTCCTTAATATACTAATTTTTAGGATCCTCCACAATACTCTAGATCTTGGATCCAACACATTGTTGAGTATCTCCAACATGGAACGATCCCAAGATAAGATAAAAACGACAGAGCATTCAATATTATTTTCTCACAATTTTTGATGATTCAAGGAAAACTAAACAGAAAATCCATGACAGTCCCATACCTTAAATGCTTAGAAGATCACGAGGCTGTAGATGTCCTAAAAGATATACATGAAGGAGATTGTGGAAAGCACACTGGGGGAAAATCCTTATGCTCCAAGGTGTTATGGACCAGATACTACTGGAAAGAAAATGAAAAAAAGATGACTTCTTGCATGCTCAAATATGTGATGCTTGTCAAAGACATATCAACACCCTTCATCAACCTGCAAGACCACTGCATCTTATCATTTCCCCTTGGCCATTCATGATATAGGGAATGGATATAGTTGGCAAGCTACCAAAAGATCCTTGTGGAAAGGTGTTCATGCTAGTGATGATATACTACTTATCGAAATGGATAGAGGCTGAAGATTTTGTTCAAGTGAGAGACAAGGAGGTGGTCTCATTTATCAAGCGTAATATCTTGACCAAATTCGGGATCCCTGTCGAGATCATATATGATAATGGATCCCATTTCATAAGCAAGAGAACTAGAGACTTTTACATGAGTTGGGGAATTAAAATGATAATGTCCACTCCTGTTCATCCTCAATATAATGGTTAAGCTAAATCCACCTACAAGATCATCATCAAAAATTTAAAGAAAAGGTTAGATGAGAAGAAAGGAAAATGGGCCGAAGAGCTTCCTTTCGTCCTATGGGCAGACAGGACCACTTAAAAAACAACCACTGGCCAAACTTCATACTCCTTAGTGTTTGGAACAGAAGTCGTGATCCCAACTGAAGTAGTGATCCTAACGTAAAGATACTAATTTCAAGATCAATAAAACAACGATAGGATACTGGCCTATGAACTTGACACTATCGATAAGATTATGGATCTTTCTAGGATCCGAATTGTTGCTCATCAACAAAATATCACTAAAGCGTATAACAAGAACATCAAATTTAGAATCTTCTGGGTATGTGACTTGGTCCTTAGGAAGACAATCCAAAATACCAAGGACACCAGTGCAGGAAAATTGGCACCTAAATTGGAAGGACCATATCTCGTCGATTCAAAAGCAGGAAAGGGGCATATTGGCTAAGGTCCTGGAATGCCATTCACCTGAAGACATATTTCATGTAACTTTCATAAATCACTTCTAGCGAAGTCAAGGTACATTCTCTCTACCCTCTACTTTTACCTAATTCTTTTATTTACTCTATTAAAAACCATTACTAACTTAAGCATCGGAGGGGCGTTAGCCAAGCTAACGCTCATCCCAAGCTAACGTTTGTTATGCGCAGGAACTTAAGGATCCTAACACAACAAGGATCCTGACATTCGAGGATCATAGCATTCATCAATCCCAATAAATATATTGTTCTGTGATCTTAACGATTTCAATACGCAAATCTCCTAGTGACTACGAATAAATACTATCCATTTCTCATACAATTAAGGGTACTTTATCCCCTCTAAGTTTTAAAGAGTTAATTACCTATTTCATACGAGTTAAGGTTTCTACACCTCGCTTGGAAGCACGGAATCTTACTATGGGATGTAAACAAGGGGATCATTTCATGCTTCAATGACTTGGCAACCTTCTTATTCTTGAACATATGTTAAGATCCTAACGTTTGAACCTAAGGTTTATAACACTAACATGTTATCTTAAGTAGTGACTTTTCCCAGTTATTACCTAAGGTATATAACACTAATATATTATCTTAAGTTGGGATCTTCCCCAGTTGTTACCTAAGGTTTATAACACTAACGTGTTATCACAAGTTGGGATTTTCACCAGTAATTTGCTAAATTTTATAACACTAACATGTTATCTTATTTTGGCATCTTCCGTAGTCATTTGGTAAAATTTATAACACTAACGTGTTATCTTAAGTGTGGATTTTCCCTAGTGGTCTGCTAAACATTGTCGTGTTTGGGATTTTTCCCTAAGGAATATCTAAGGCTCGTAGCATTATCATGTTAAAAACAGGGATCCTCTCTAGTTGTATTCTAAGTTGGAATTATTCCCATTTAAATCCTAAGGTGGGATCCTCCTTGGTTTACTAAGTAATAATCCAACCAGGATCTTCTATGATGAATTCCTAAAGCAAGGATCCTTTTGTACACAAACTCCTGGATCATATTGAAGGAATCACAACTTCAAAGTTTCTCCTAACTCAAAAGATAATGACTCGTAAAGGGCCAGGTTCCATCTATCCATTCTTTAAAATTATTTTTTCCTAAGTAATGTTTGAAGGTTTGTTATCCTAAAAGATATTAACAAGTTTACGATCCCAAATTGATGACTAACTTTTTTCTAGTTATCTATATGTTGAAGAGTTCTTGTTAGACTTGAACTTTTCAGGATCCTTATTATGTAAGGATGCTTAGAAATTCTGTTGCTAAACCACACAAATCAACCACGCAAGCAAAAGAGATACCAACATCAACTAATAAAGTGCATAAACTAGAAAGGGGTTTTCCACCAACCCCATAAAAAGTGAAATATAATCTTACATACCAAAAATATTAAAACTTATTTTTAGCTAAACAAAATCTAAGTTGCAGAATGATCACCACCTCCCTGAGCGACCTCCGTCTTCTTTCCTTTTTCCTTTGGTTGTAATGCAGGAACCTGACTGGCAATAATAGGCTCTCCAATTAATTTGCCCAGGGCCTCTCACCATCTCGCCACATTCCAGGATCCTGTATTCTCAATATCCTCCGCAAGCTTAATTTTTGTCTCCCAAACAACAATAACATCATTCACCTTCACTTCCGCAATGACCTCGCCCATCTCAGCCACATGCTCCTCTTCCTTCTCAGTTCTTTTCTTTGTTCATCTTTTCCACCTTCTATAGGAGATCCTTGTTGATTCCCTCCGGCTCCCTCAAAGCCTGTTCTTTTTGAGAAAACTTGGCCTTGAGATCTTCATGGAGCGAGAGACATGTTCAATAACCTACGAGGAACAACGGTAAGTAGAAAATAAAATTAAATGGAAAAGAACACATGAATGCTTACAGATTGGGAGAAGGAGATCAACGTCTTTAACGCCTCCTCTTCTCTAAGATTCTCAAGATCCCATGCATCAGATGGTTTCCTCTTGCGAGATGTTAAGGTCTTCATAGTAAGATCAAGTTTAGTCTTCTTAGGAGGAAGAGAAAGAGGGATCTTTTCCTTCTTCAACACAATCAGGCCGCTAGACATGTGATCTTCAAGCTCAGACAAAGACAAAGAGAGCACTAGAGTGAGTGTTCTTGGATCCCACATATTGAGAAGGGTCCATATAAGTTCAAGTTTCTAATGTCGATACAAATAAATACACTAAAAAGGATCCTAACCAGTGGCCATTGAAGTTGTGGTAGATGAACTTTCCTGATGGCTATGACACTTCAACTTGCATGATCTGACGTCTGCATATAAAGCAAGAAAACTCGTGATCTTGTCCTTAGTATCTTCAGCAACAGTAAAAGCTTCTCAAAACTGCAAACCTGCATCAATATAATCAAAATAAGAATAGTAATTCTTTGGGCTATCAAGATCAACAAATAGATCCTACCCTCTTCAATCCAAGATTTTGGTAGGAGATCCCCTCCAACAATAGAATCACACCACACAAAAAAGCATTTTTCCTTCCAGGCTCCATTGTTGTGTTTTGTTTTCAAAATGAGAGGAGGTTTGTTGGTCTTGACCTTAAGCTGGAAAACGAGAATTCCAAAAAGTAGAAAGTTCATAAACATAAGCCAACTTGGCGAGACCTATGTCCAGACTGTGGGAACGATTCACTCAGTCAATCCAGAATAGAATCCTCCAGATAATAGGCATGGATTGAATATATGCAAATTTGGTGGATTGAAAGAAATCAGAAAGAATTCCCGAAAAAGGGTATTTGAGACCCAAAGAAAATGGATAATCAGGGAAATATACAGAGGATAAAGAAAAGAAATCAGGATGAATGGAAGCTTTGAAGGATCGAAAGATTACATCAGAAGGAAAAGCTCCACTGGCTTTGAGAGACTACATGTCTTCATCATCAAAGGAACAAACTCCATCATAGTTCACGATCCCCTGATCAATGAAGTCGTTCTCGGGAGGGGAAGTACTGCTGGCACGCGAACGGGTTGCATTGTTGCCTAAGATCAGAAAAAAGAGAAGAAGAAAAGGAAAAGAAGAGAAAGAAATTACTTGTGAAGGTGGTCGAAGGTGATCGAAAGAAGTATTAGGGAATGTAAAAGAAATGAAGTTGGTTACCCTTATTTAACCTAAGTGACAAAAGAGAGAAAGTGTGGTTTGACTTATCAATGCTTTTTATGGAACAAATAAAACCTATCCGATTAGGGTTTGAAATTCAAATTTATTATCTCTTTTATTTTTTAAATTATACCTTTAAATATTTGGAAATAAACCTTAATATTTCGCAGGTATAATTTGGGGGCAATTGTTAGGGGCTGGATGTAACACCCCGGTTTTTCTCGGTACGTTTGGTTATTTTAATTTAATTATCCTTGTAACCTTGGGTTAATTTATTTAACCAATGTCTGATTTCTTATGTTATTGGACTCTTTTGATCATCTTGTAAACTCCTTTTATTGAAGTCCATGGGCTATGGGCCTATTTGCAAGTCCATCTAGTAAATAGTACTTAATGTGTTAATTGAGTCATTTGGAACACAAACAAGAAAAACACTCTAAACCCTCCATCTCTCTCTCTCAAATAATCCTCTCTCTCTTTGGGATCAAGAGCAGCCAAGGGGCTGTTGTTTGGAGCTTAATTCTTGTTCATTTCCAGCCTTGATTCGTGTTGGTATGAACCTCCTTATCATTTCTTACAACTTGATTCATAACCTTGTTCTAGTTTTATGATTTCATCTTCACTTCTTCTCCTTCCTATTTGATTTGTAATTGTATGTTATACATCATCTCAAGATCCTATCTTCACCCCATATATGGTGGATGATGGATCTAGGGGATTACATGTGGCAAAAGATCATGGAAACCCTAAAAGGGAGAATGGTGATTTTATGTGCTTTATGTTCATTTTCATGTTGATTATTATTACAATCTTGTGGCAAAATGAAATCCTAATGATACCTAACCCTTTTTAGTACCACCATGATCATGGGGACTAAATTGGGATGATGAACACATCTTAAAATGTGTTTCAAAGGGAGAAGGATGGATAAGCCAAAAAGGAATCACGGGTGGCTACGATTCTGTTTTCGATCAGATTTGTAGTCATTTTGTAAAATTCATATCTTGGGCTCTAAAACTCAAACGGACCCCAAACCAGTTCCAAAAGTTCACAAATTGAGTTGGCTAACTTTCTTATGCAGGCAACCTCAATGATAAGGACTTTATCTATGGGAAAGAATGGCATCTTTGCTGTTAGGTCTGATCCGGGTCTGTTCTGATATGTCATTTTGTTTTCATCATTTCTAAAGCTTGGAAAAGGATCCAGAGTGATTCCAAGTTCCTATATGTTGCTTATATTATGAATTTAAGATCTGGAGTAGATGGGGTGTTATTTACAATTATAAATTGGTTAAAATGGATCCACACTCCAGATCAGTGGGCAGTCACCAGCTTTTGCTAGTGCTGTGATTGTCCACAATGTGAATTTTATATCTGGAGTTTGGGAGATGCTTTTCATTAAATTCCAACTCTGAGACTTTCATTTGTATGTCCTGTACTTCTCTTAATTTTGGTTTGGACGAATTCTACTCACAAGTTGGGTAGAATTGGCCAACATCACTTGACTGTATTGTTGGAGACAGAAGTGATACACCATTTTGTAAAATTCATATTTAATTCATCTTTTGGAGTTAGAATGAGTTCTTTATAGTTGTGGAATCCTGAGCAATCATAGTTTCCTATAAAATTTAGTTAAAGCTATGTTTCTGTTTTAGATTTTGGAGTAAATCCGTTTTGAACAGCAGGTCTGTTTTAGAGACCTTGCTGTGATTACTCTTTTCTCAACTCATAGCTTCATTACTTCTCCTTTCTAACCTTTAGTCCTTCTTAGGTGAGGTTTTGAAGTTTGCTCAAGCTTGGTAGCATTATTTGATTGTTAGATATCCTTACTACTCACTCAAGGTGAGTTCTCTCACACCGTTGTATTGATGTTTGCGTTTGCTAGTTAGCTCGTGTGTGATTATTTGAATTTATTATAAAGGCATGCTATATAACCATTGTTTTAATTCGTACATGTGCACTGTATGTAACTAATTATGGATATGGAGACACCACCAAAGGATACGGATTTACCGGTGCGGTGGGTAGGTAATATCACCAACGTAATACTCATCATGAGGTGCGGTGATTAGGGCCAAATGATACGGGATCTTCCCGGTGCGGTTCAAACCTACAAGTCCTTCTTGTATTATTGGCATTGATTCGTTCTTTGCCCTTATCATATAATTATAAATGGAAAATGGATTAGGGTTAGTAAATATGAATGTTAGTACAATGTCTGTGTTTGAATTCACTAAGCTTTGTGCTTACGGTTTCCCTTATAACTTTTCAGGTGTTAAGATTAAAGAGGCTAAGGCTTGACATGGAGCACCGGGACATCGCTACTAGTTATTTTTGTTGGGACCTTATTATTATTATTATTACTTCCGCACTTATTTTATATGATTATTAAGTTGATGGATTATGTTATGACTATTTCAATTGTTTTAATTTAATTTAAGATGCGTTTTGAAAGTTTAAAATTTTTGCAAAAAAATTTGGGTGTCACAAGTTGGTATCAGAGCCACAGTTTGAGGGAATTAGGCATTCTTGTGGATGTTCTAGACTCAAATTTGAGGCTCTATAAGAGTTTATTTTCTTTTTAAAATAGTTTTCAAACCTTCTGAAGACTAGTAGTGGAAGATGTCGCGGTGTGCTAGTCAGCCAGCCAAGTAAGCCTTATTTCTTATGTTAAATGTTTATGTTAAATTGTTGACTATGAATTGGATTCTACTAGTCTTAAAATGTTAGATTACACACTTATTTAGTGTTAACATGTGAGAGAGTTGTAAAATTAACGGCTAGAGCGAACTGGAAATTTTGAAACTAGACGCGAATGCGAAATTGGAACTTGTGTGGAAGGTAGTAGAAGGGCCCCTACTATTTGAAACATCGGTGCCGGTTTCGGGTCGGGGCAAGGTTGAAAAATTTTCGGCAAGCTGAGTGTTTTGTCTTCCTAGAAATATCTAGGCTGAATTGTTTCTAAGATTTTCCTTCTTCTGCGGATACCAATGGCTCCGCCTGCTCGACTTAATCAGCTCCAAATGGAGCAAGTTAGGGATATTGTCGCTGAGGAATTCAATAACGCCTTCAACGAACTAATCCCGGGTGTGACCAATGACATAATCAACCAAGTCGGTGCTCTTCTGGATGAGCGCCTCGCAACTATTCCCGGGGGAGCGTTACCGGCTCCGCCCGTTCGGGATTCGGCATACTACTTCGAGAAGTTCAGAAAGTGTAGCCCTCCTCTTTGGAACGATGAATCCGACCCAGTTGCTGCTAAGCACTGGGTGTCAGATGTTGAGGGCGCCTTCATGACTGTTGGGTGTCCGAACCAGTACAAAGTTGTGATCGCCATGAATCAGCTGCAAAAAAGGGGAAAGACATGGTGGAACACCATCACCGCTCTATTAAGCGAAGAAGAAGTGAGGGCCATGTCTTGGGCCCAATTTGTGGAGAGGTTTGAGGCACAATATGTGCCTAAGGTGGAGCAGCAGCGGATGCAGCAATAGTTCATGGCCTTACAGCAGACTACCGAGTCTGTTAGCGACCTGAACGCCAAGTTCTTGGAGATGTTATCTTTTTGCCCCTCGTTTGCTGGGAACGATGCCTGGTTGGTCAGCCGGTACATGGCCATCCTACGTACTGAGATTCGGGAATTCGTTAGCATGCAGGAGTTCTCGACCTTATCCGCGATCATGAATGCAGCGAGGAGGAGGGAAATCGGGTTGCAGACCCAGTCCAAGAGGAAGGCCAATGACACCTCTTCCAAGACATCCAGAGATGCCCAAAAAAAAGCGAAAGCAGGGTAGTAAGTCAAGGTATGAGTATAGGACGTCTTCAGGGCGAGAAAAATCCGTTGATATGCTACAACTGCAAAAAGCCAGGGCATCATTGGAAGAATTGTAGTGATCCCCCTACGAGTGCAGCACCTCATATTACTTCTGCAGTTCCCGTCTGCTATCACTACAACGAGACGGGACACAAGAAGCCCGAATGCCCGAAGTTGAAGACTGGTAAAGGAGACGGGGGTACAAATCCTGCAATTGCATCGTCCTCTAAGGGACCCACTATGGTGACACGAGGTCGTGCTCACCAGATGACTGCGGAGGAGCCGGTGATTACAGCGACAGTGGCAGGCACTTATTTGCTAGATTCCGAGCCCGATGTTGTTATGTTTGATAGCGGTGCTACCCATTCTTTTGTATCTCGCATGTTTATTAATCGTTTGGGGCGTAGTATCAGAAAATTGGCTCACCCAATGGTTGTCGAAGTTGCCGACAACCGCACTATTTATGTCACTGATGTTTATCGGGGTTGCACTCTCGAGTTTTCTGGAGTTGAATTCCCCATTGATCTTATCCCTATTGCGATGCAAGAGCTCTGCGTTATCGTAGGCATGGATTGGCTTGATGCGTGTGATGTGGAAATCCACTGTCGTAAGAAGCAAGTTCGTGTTGAAAACCCTAGAGGTGGAGAACTTATCATTCAGGGGGACATTCCCCGCGTGGCCATCGCTTCTTGCTCTTCTGCTATAGCACTAGACGACGTTCCTATCATTTCCGACTTTAGTGATGTCTTTCCGTAGGAACTCCCTGGTTTGCCACCTATTCGGCAAGTGGAGTTTCGCATTGATTTGGTGTTGGGTGCGACTCCGGTAGCTAAATCTCCTTACCGCTTGGCACCACCTGAGATGAAAGAGCTCCAAGATCAACTTCAGGAACTAAGTGATAAAGGGTTTATACGGCCAAGCTGCTCGCCATGGGGTGCTCCTATTCTCTTTGTGAAGAAGAAAGATGGATCCCAACGAATGTGTATTGATTATAGGGAGCTAAACAAGCGCACGATAAAGAATAGGTACCCGTTTCCACGTATTGATGATCTTTTCGATCAGCTTCAGGGAGCGTCTTGGTTCTCCAAGATTGATTTACGTTGCGGTTACCATCAGATGCGGGTTCGTGAAGAAGACATTGAGAAAAAAGCATTCCATACTCGTTATGGGCATTTTGAGTTCGTGGTGATGCCTTTTGGTCTCACCAATGCACCCGCAGCGTTTATGGATCTCATGAACCGGGTGTGTAGCCCGATGCTTAACCGTTCGGTCATAGTGTTCATTGATGACATCTTGGTCTATTCTAAGACCAAAGAGGAGCATGAGCAACACCTTCGGGAGATTCTGGAAACTCTGGCAAGAGAAAGGCTTTATGCTAAATTCTCAAAATGTGAATTTTGGTTAGAAGAAGTTCAATTCTTGGGGCATGTGGTAAATAAACACGGTATTAAGGTCGATCAAGCCAAGGTTGATGCAGTTAAACAATGGGAGATTCCAAAAACACCTTCTGAAATTCGCAGTTTCTTGGGTTTAGCCGGTTATTACCGTAGGTTCATTGAAAATTTCTCTAAAATCGCCTTGCCACTCACCCGATTGACCAAGAAATCAGTGAAATTCGTTTTGGGCCCGGAGCAACAATTTGCGTTTGATGAGCTTAGGAAGCGATTGTGTGATGCTCCGATTTTGGCCTTACCTGATAGGGTTGAGGATATGGTGGTTTACTGTGATGCATCGCTTCAGGGTCTTGGTGCCGTGTTAATTCAACGGGACAGGGTGATAGCCTATGCCTCCCGACAGCTGAAACCCCACGAACGAAACTACCCCACTCATGATTTGGAGCTTGGGGCTGTTGTTTTCGCTCTTAAGATTTGGAGACACTATCTCTATGGAGTGAAGTGTATCATATACACTGACCATAAGAGTCTGAAATACTTGTTCGAGTAGCGGGATTTGAACATGAGGCAGATTAGATGGTTGGATGTGGTAAACGATTATGATTGTGAAATTCACTACCACCCCGGTAAATCTAATGTTGTAGCTGATGCTCTCAGTCGTAAACAATCTGCTGTACCGATTCGATCTAAGTGTCTTCGGATGACGATGGTGTCGTCTTTGTTAGATATGATTCGTGGCGCCCGTTTGTTGGGGTGAGGTTTGGCAGAGGGTACTTGGGAGTACCGATATCGTGCTTCGGACTACAGAGAAAATCCACGTGATTCGGGATCATTTGGTTACAGCGAGGAGTCGTCAGAAAAGTTATGCCGACAAAAGATGCTCCGATCTTGAGTTCCAGGTGGGAGATTATGTGTTGCTCAAAGTCTCCCCCTGGAAAGGTGTGATTCGATTTCGAAAGCGGGGAAAGCTCGGACCCCGATTTATTGGACCCTACAAGGTCATAGCCCGTGTGGGAAAGGTGGCTTACTGTTTAGAGCTGTCTGACGAGCTTAGTCTAATTCATAATACGTTCCACGTGTCTCAGTTACGAAAATGCGTGGTTGACGAGACCGCTGTGATACCACTGGAGGACATACAGATTGACGAGCATCTCAATTATGTTGAGAAACCAATCGCTATTTTAGAACGAAAGACGAAAGCTCTCCGCAACAAGACTATAAACCTGGTTAAGGTGCAGTGGAAACATAGGAAGGGTTCGGAGTGGACATGGGAACCGGAATGCGAGATGCGGGCTCATTACCCGGATCTGTTTCTAGGCGTTGACTTCGAGGACGAAGTCCGTTCTTAGTGGGGGAGAGTTGTAACGCCCCGGTTTTTCTCGGTACGTTTGGTTATTTTAATTTAATTATCCTTGTAACCTTGGGTTAATTTATTTAACCAATGTCTGATTTCTTATGTTATTGGACTCTTTTGATCATCTTGTAAACTCCTTTTATTGAAGTCCATGGGCTATGGGCCTATTTGCAAGTCCATCTAGTAAATAGTACTTAATGTGTTAATTGAGTCATTTGGAACACAAACAAGAAAAACACTCTAAACCGTCCATCTCTCTCTCAAATCGTCCTCTCTCTCTTTGGGATCAAGAGCAGCCAAGGGGCTGTTGTTTGGAGCTTAATTCTTGTTCATTTCCAGCCTTGATTCGTATTGGTATGAACCTCCTTATCATTTCTTTCAACTTGATTCATAACCTTGTTCTAGTTTTATGATTTCATCTTCACTTCTTCTCCTTCCTATTTGATTTGTAATTGTATGTTATACATCATCTCAAGATCCTATCTTCACCCCATATATGGTGGATGATGGATCTAGGGGATTACATGTGGCAAAAGATCATGGAAACCCTAAAAGGGAGAATGGTGATTTTATGTGCTTTATGTTCATTTTCATGTTGATTATTATTACAATCTTGTGGCAAAATGAAATCCTAATGATACCTAACCCTTTTTAGTACCACCATGATCATGGGGACTAAATTGGGATGATGAACACATCTTAAAATGTGTCTCAAAGGGAGAAGCATGGATAAGCCAAAAAGGAATCACGGGTGGCTACGATTCTGTTTTCCATCAGATCTATAGTCATTTTGTAAAATTCATATCTTGAGCTCTAAAACTCAAACGGACCCCAAACCAGTTCCAAAAGTTCACAAATTGAATTGGCTAACTTTCTTAAGCAGGACAACCTCACTGATAAGGACTTTATCTATGGGAAAGAATGGCATCTTTGCTGTTAGGTCTGATCCGGGTCTGTTCTGATATGTCATTTTGTTTTCATCATTTCTAAGGCTTGGAAAAGGATCCAGAGTGATTCCAAGTTTCTATATGGTCCTTATATTATGAATTTAAGATCTGGAGCAGATGGGGTGTTATTTCCAATTATAAATTGGTCTGTTCTGATATGTCACCAGCTTTTGCTAGTGCTGTGATTGTCCACAATGTAAATTTTATATCTGGAGTTTGGGAGATGCTTTTCATTAAATTCCAACTCTGAGACTTTCATTTGTATGTCCTTTACTTCTCTTAATTTTGGTTTGGACGAATTCTACTCACAAGTTGGGTAGAATTGGCCAACATCACTTGACTGTATTGTTGGAGACAGAAGTGATACACCATTTTGTAAAATTCATATTTAATTCATCTTTTGGAGTTAGAATGAGTTCTTTATAGTTTTGGAATCCTGAGCAATCATAGTTTCCTATAAAAGTTTGTTAAAGCTATGTTTCTGTTTTAGATTTTGGAGTAAATCCGTTTTGAACAGCAGGTCTGTTTTAGAGACCTTGCTGTGATTACTCTTTTCTCAACTCATAGCTTCCTTACTTCTCCTTTCTAACCTTTAGTCCTTCTTAGGTGAGGTTTTGAAGTTTGCTCAAGCTTGGTAGCATTATTTGATTGTTAGATATCCTTACTAATCACTCAAGGTGAGTTCTCTCACACCGTTGTATTGATGTTTGCGTTTTCTAGTTAGCTCGTGTGTGATTATTTGAATTTATTATAAAGGCATGCTATATAACCATTGTTTTAATTCGTACATGTGCACTGTATGTAACTAATTATGGATATGGGGACATCACCAAAGGATACGGATTTACCGGTGCGGTGGGTAGGTAATATCACCAACGTAATACTCATCATGAGGTGCGGAGATTAGGGCCAAATGATACGGGATCTTCCCGGTGCGGTTCAAACCTACAAGTCCTTCTTATATTATTGGCATTGATTCGTTCTTTGCCCTTATCATATAATTATAAATGGAAAATGGATTAGGGTTAGTAAATATGAATGTTAGTACAATGTCTGTGTTTGAATTCACTAAGCTTTGTGCTTACGGTTTCCCTTATAACTTTTCAGGTGTTAAGATTAAAGAGGCTAAGGCTTGACATGGAGCACCGGGACATCGCTACTAGTTATTTTTGTTGGGACCTTATTATTATTATTATTACTTCCGCACTTATTTTATATGATTATTAAGTTGATGGATTATGTTATGACTATTTCAGTTGTTTTAATTTAATTTAAGATGCGTTTTAAAAGTTTAAAATTTTTGCAAAAAAATTTGGGTGTCACACAGGATCACAGAATCATATTTAGAATCCTTAATAATCTTGAAGTCTCAGGATCCTTAAACATATCTTAAGATCCTGATTATTATCACTAATATTTCCTAACACTTATAACGGCTATATTCTTCTTTCTTTTTCTCATATGTGCAGAATTAGTCAACACAAGACTTATCCTAACCCTTATAACGTAGACTTATTCAGGGATAAATTTCCTTAAATGGGGGGAGAATGTAACAAATGCGACTTTTAGCATCGATTGTTATTTACAAAAAACGACAAATGTCGAGTATAATAGACTTAATACGTAATATATATATATATATATATATATATATATATATATATATATATATATATATATATATATATATATATATATATATATATAATTAGAAAGTACACGTCATCCCGAATTCGAAAATATATATTTCGTAGAAATTCGAGTTCAAATGAAGGAGATATGAATTTTATAAGATATAAAAATCAGTCGCGCATAAGTAATGTGTGACGTAAAAAGGTATGCAGAGAGTGGTTGCTTTTTAGCTAGAATCACCAAAAGGAAAATCGTAGTACTCCTTAAGACAGGAAGTTTGATAAAAAGAACCCCAAATCAGAGTTTGTACGAGAGAGATATGATTTTCACAAAATCATTAAATTGTATACAATGAAGAGATAAAAATAAAGAAAAAATTAGACACTGCAACCCAAAGGATCGTTTAGTACTCATCGATAGCTACACGTCGATATTAAGAACGTCGAAAACAAAGCTCGTATGAGGAAGCTACAGAAATTACAAAATCCACATTTTGCATTGCACGCACAACTTCTAGAAGAGAGACGTCGAATACCAGGAAAGTGACACGTGGCAGACCCAGAAACCCCCAATTTGGACGACGGACATCTCAATTTTTGGCCTATAAGTAGCTGGCAATCCCTTTGATTCTCTCACACTTGATCAACCACTTTCGGCCGACTTCCTTTCTTTCTTCATATATATTTCTTTTAGAAAAACTTATTTTTAGTGTTTAAATTATTTTTCCTCAAGCCCGGTAGATCCCGAGCGCCAACGCCACCAGCCACAGTTCTAGATTCTAGTAACGCACACTTAAGGGTGTCTTTACGGCCCCTTTTTCCATCGCTTTATCAAATATATGGGGGGAATGCCTAGTTGTATATCGTTATATATCGTTGCGTTATAAATATTATTTCTCTACTCTGCTCATTCAAAATATTGGATATTATACTTTAGCGTTACGTTGCCAAAATAATACGATTAATATTATGTCGGTAGATACTTTGTCTAGTTTTAATCAAATATATTATGCCTAGTTGTTGTACTACTCGATATCCTATTAAAAGATTATACCTAGATGTTATGCTGACCGATTTCCTAGGATAACTTAGTACCTAGAAGTAATGTTGTCCAAATTTTAGGATAGACATTGTATTTAGCCGTTAATTTGCCCTAATATCCCATTATCCAGATAATCCTAATTACTGTGTATATATATATATATATATATATATATATATATATATAAATATATATATACATACACACACAAGAATAGATATGGGATACTCACTAATTATAATAATCTTATTTATATATATATATATATATATATATATATATATATATATATATATATATATATATATATAAAGTGATAATTATGGAAGACAAAGCAAGGATATGCAATCATAACATATAAAAGGATATCTATAAAATGTAATAACGATATATATATATATATATATATATATATATATATATATATATATATATATATATATATATATATATATATATATATATATATATATATATATCTTTATTACATTTTATAGATATCCTTTTATATATATATAAGTAAATTATATTACGTCGTCACTCCTCGCGAATATTGGTTAGAGATTATGTCGCCATTCCTCCAGTTTGGTTTTCTTAAAGATATGTATTTAATAAAATTAAATAGTAAATTAACTAATAAAGGAAAACGGTTATGTAGATTAAGATTGGATGATATTCCTAACCTAATCTTGCATATGAAAAATCACTCTTTCTCTAAGAATGGAAGTATTTCTTTTCATGAGCATACTTCTAGGATAAAAGTATATGTGGTATATGTATATGTGTATAAGATAATTATACTAAGAACAAGATTATATTATACTACATTTGATAGGGTAAAACCTAAAGAGAATGGTGGTATGTGATAAATAATAAGTAAAGTATCCAATTAAACATAATTATGTAAAAGTTGTAATTATAAAATATTAAGATGCTTGGTACATCGTAAGTACACAATTATATAGATTAAGAGTAGACGGTATCCGATTAACCCATATTGGGTATCAAAGTTCACTCGTAATCACTCTGCCATATAGATAGAAATAGCCTCCTTTTTCATAAAATACATTCCTAAGACATGAATACACGAATAATCCTTAAGAGGACTAAGTATTAAGGAAATCCATAGTAACTATAAATCGTAGGATACTAATTTCAAATCAAAGAATCGAAATACTCTTACGGGTTAAAAAGGTTATAACAAAAGTATTTTCAAAGTATAAAAACCTATGAACTCACCAACATTATGTTGACTTTTTCAAAACCTCATTTATTCCTAGGAAACTGTGAATGAAAGATTTCTCCTCCGAAAGTCGCGGTTGATCGACAAAGCTACCAAAGACTTATTATCATTATAGTTATGCCTACCTGTTAAGGCACCTTTTGTAATCGAAATTCTAGTATTTCAGAAACATATTCTGATGTAATATTTTAACCAGAATGGAAGTGATGTTAATGTTTTATATTGTTTTGTACTGCTCAATGTATGTTGAATGATTATGATCCATATCTCTACGTCGCACATCCCAACGTTTCTGCTACCAGCTGGGGGTGTAACATCTCTAACTGTGGCTTTATCCAATACTTAAAATCCCCATTTCCAAGTACTCATGAATATTGCAACAATCTGTATGCAATGTCCAATCCTTATGGATAATCTACAATCAATTCATGACAATCTTAATTCACTACTTACTTTCAAAAGTATGAACGACTGTGGAATTTTGAATAATATTTAAGTTACTCAAGGAAGTAAAACACCCAAAGTGAAACAAAATAATAAATTACTTAAGTATCATATCATACCCATTGAATACAAATAAATCCCTATTATTTAATCACCATAACAATTACTAATTTATTCACTGTATATTGTTTCGAGTAATCAACTAACCACTTGAATTAAAAAACATCAGCCATGCCTTGTTACAAACATGCATACTATTCCTCTTGATGGATCATCCTTTGTGAACATATCGATTGGAAATTATTCCAAAATGCTCATTTCACAATTCCAAATTCTTATCACTATCAAAGATATAGTGGAATTCAAACTTTACATGCATCGACCTCCTGGGATGTCGAGGTTCCAAAGTCACAGAGACTGAGCCTTTTATATTATAGAGTGTTCCACTTAAATTTGTTACAAGAAACCATCCCATGGTTATGAAGTCTCAAATTCAAGGTACACTCCCTTAACACTTCTCTTGTATTAAAGTTTCCAGCTCATATGTAGATTCTATAAACATCTCCCACTATGAAAACATTTCCATGTTCCCATATGAACATCAATTCTGACTAAGAATCATCTCAATCCAGAATGTGTCATGAAAACATCACAACTCTAATTCTTAATGTTCTAGAGTAAGGAAAACATTATTAATCCACGTTTTACAAGGTGTTATCAACCTTCTTAGTTTGAAAAGAGTTCCAAGATACAATTTATAGTTACTAGAGCATATCTCTAAAACTTGATTGGGAATGAAAATCACTCATCTTTTGATTAAACTATTTCTAACAATGTTTGATTCCTCTTCTTAGTCATACAATTACACAAAGATGTTCTTGAAGGAGTCAATTGTGATACAATTTGACAATTACTAAGATGATCATATAATGTGATACTAATGCACACTTCTTTCCTTTCAGATTGGATAATCTTTTATCTTTACACCAAATAGATACTTCTCTTTGTTTTGATACTCTTTGAACATTTCAAAAGTATTAGAATTCTATTTATTCTTATAAGTATAATCATATTTACTGAAGCATCAGTAAATCATGAGGCATAGAGTTATCGTTCATTGTGGTGTTTCTGAAGAGTCCATTTCAACATGTACTAGATCCATTACTCCCTCACTTTACTCACATAAACATGTGAACAATGAATCAATTATAATATTCCAATGAACAAGATTCTCATGCATCATGAAATTTGAATTGTATAAATCCACGTTTCTGTCCAATTGAAAATCGACGATGAGATTTCTTTTCACTTGCTCAAAATTGATAGTACCACAAGCACGATATCATAAGAATCAAATCCACAATTAGCAATGCTATTATTAGAAAAAAAATATCAACACACTTATCAATGCCATTACAAGGAAATATAAATAAGGCAACTTCATAAACCAAAACTTCATTTTATTGCTAAAAAGAAAATTGCAACTTGTACTTATAATGCATGAAAAATTGAAAAACTATGTTTCTAGAAATATTTGAAGAGTAATAACAATCTATTAAATTATCGTAACTCCTTAGTAGTAGCTCCAAATTCTGACCATCGAACCATGCAAAAAAGTCCATTTCTCACTTTAAGATTTATCTCACTTTGGTCAAGCTTCCTTCTTTCTTTTAGATCCTGCAATACCATCAAAATGTTATCATCACACCGTGTATTAAAAGTGTATGAATAAGAACCTATAATGGAGTTAGATAATGGATGAACCTGAAGTAGAGTCATACAACTTGACTTTACCATCTTCAACATCCTTCAACTATTTTGGGATGCTTTGCTTCCAAGTTCTCTTAAATTGGCAGTAGAAACAAATGGACTCAATGGGGTCAACATGAGGAACGATCTTATAACAATCATTTCTCTTTACCATACAATCAAACGGTTTGATCTTGGACGTTACCTTTCCATTGGGGAGAGAAAACTTTCCTCGATCACCAATGTTACCATTGTCAATGTCCATGGAATTCTTGAGATTTGACCATATAAGCATTTATTCCTTAGTTGTTGTCTTAAGCAATTATGCTTCATCAAATACCGTTATTTTGGCCATATCAATTAGGGGCACATCGAGATTTCACATATGGAAGTTCTTAATGACCTAACCATATGACTTTGGAAGCAAAAGAAGTACCAAATCATTGGCTTGCTTCTTTGGGAAAACGAAAACCATATTTCCAGATGTCAATGTAGGATTTAATTTTAAGAACATGCGTACATACATAATTTTCATCTTCGTGTTTACATGCTAATAGGGCTTGAGTAGTTTCATATCTTTCAACTTGAGGAAAGCATGACATGGGAGAGTCACAGGAGGAGGAGGTGGAAGAGTTGAAGGAGGACGATGTCTAGTTCCACCATAACCCAAAGAAGGGAAAACATTTTCAACTTGATCAGAATGTGGAAGACCATCTCCAGAAGATTGAGGAAAACCATTTCCATAAGAACGAGGAATACCATTATTATCTCTATTTGACATATAAGAAGTGGGAAAAGAGAGAATTCAAGTTAGATGATTTTAATCCTTAATTATTAACCCAAAATTAAAAAAGGTTTGGATCCACATTTTCATTTCGTAATATGAAGAGGGATTCTATAGTCATACCATGAAACTATTTTAGGTAGGTAGAAACATTTCACTAATTTCAATCACATGAAACTCAAAGTGTTTTTGAGATTTTTATTAAAGCATCAATGGCATGTTTAATCTCACATTATGCTCTTACAAATTGTGACTAGGATGTCGAGGATCACAATTAAGATGTGAATAACCATTCAAACTAGCTCAAACACCCTGATCGACTTATAATCTCCCATTCAAGTGTCGATTAACCAAACACACTCCATCAACAATTATACACACAAGTTGTTTCATCATTTCTTCTTTATATTCCCACATTAGTGTTCCGGTTAACTAGAGTGGGATTTTAGAAGGTTCTACTACATTATAGCATTTAAATTTAATGTGATTATGTCATATCGAAACTGTTCGGCCAACGACCCTCCATGATACATAAGAGTGGTGTGTGAAAAGGACACCCATTCAATGGTCATTTTAAAGATTGTTTCCTTATACCCCTCTTATAGTATGACTTCGTGAATGAGGCATACTAGAGATTTGATTGACTTTTATTATACATATAGTATTAATCATGTAATACATATTGTGACAACCCGAAATTTCTATTTTGTAAAGTCAATCAAATCAATCAAAAGTCAGACTTGTTTATGTTATCTTTTACCCTTGTTAAGGGTCTGTTTGAGAGTTCTAAGCCTAGTACACTCAATTATTGTGTGTTAGGAAGTGTTAGCTTGAGTTCATTGAGTTGCAATCGAACCGGAAAAACCATCAAAAAGGAGTTCACGGCCGTGAACCCATTCTTGGCCGTGAACATCCTCCATATATACAAAGATGGCTCATTTTTCTTCACTTCTTCCACTCTGGCCGTGAACACACCCCATTCTCTCTCAACTTTCTTTAACCATTAAGACTACAAGTGCTTCCAATAAGTAAGTATCTTTTTCATCTTCTTGTTGTCCATTAGAAACACTAGAATCCCCATGAAACAAACACCTCTTTGGCATAAATCTTCAAGAGTTCACGACCGTAAACCCTTCATTGGGCCGTGAACCCTTCATAAGATCATGGTTTGGCCGTGAACCCTCCTTCCATGGCCGTGAACACTTCATAGAATAAAAGTTGGGCCGTGAACACATCATGTGTTCTATGGCCGTGAACCCTTCTAAGGCCGTGAACACTTCCTTCTGTGGACGTGAACTCCCTTCAATCAATCACATGTGATTGTAACACTTCATTGCAAGTGTTTTCTAGTATCTAAGGTTGTTTTCCTTACATGTTAGTTTTTATATACACTAACTGTATACATATATGTGTCATTATATCCTTAATAGGATCTGTTTGTGCTCGAGACTTCACTTGGCATACTTAGCATCCTATATCGATCTTTCATTCGAATCACTCACTACAGGTGAGTTAATACCCCTACAACTACACTTTTAAATGCTTTTAGGGGGAGGGGGGAATACAAGTAGAACACAATGAAATTGTGTTAACCATTTACATGTGAAAACAACATCCAAAAGGATTTCTTATACTCAAAACTTGTGAAAACTATTTTAAAGCTTTTATAAAATTCTTTTATATCAAATCATATCCGTCTATCTATTTACGTAAAAGTATGCTTTAACAGACTTGGGACTATTGCTAGATACCTTGAATCTTGTTCCTTGTTTGGTTGTGGGCTCGGGATAAGATCACTAGTCCGAATGTCGGTTAAATCATAGTTATACTTAGTAAATACATATGTGGATATTAAACCCATTTTTAAGGTTCAGTCTTAACTTAGTTGCTTGGTGAGTAACTGTGTCTTTTCTATACATCAGTTTCAGTCAAAGAATCATACTAGTAAACTATTATAGGTATAGTTTAGAGGATTACTACTTACTATTTCTAGAACAAAGAAACTTACATGAGTCAGTTCATACATTAGTCAGTTCAAACATACGATAACAAGAACAGAAAGGAACATACTATAACTAGAACAACAAGGAACATACTACAAACAGAAAGGAACATTAATGTGAGCATGTGAGCCACTACTTCATGGCATGGCAATATACTGTTATGTGATTTTGTGTATATATCTGTACGGGATTGACCATCCTACACCTTGCTGCTAGCTACAGTGGGACCTGCAGGTCTACGGGTGACAAATGTCAAACCATTTCGATGTCTTTGGAACGTCGTTTTTTATACTAGTCAATCAAGCATGGTTATAACCTCATCATATTTTACCTTAATTAAACAAGTTGGTTTTAAGGTAGTTAGTACTTCAGTAGTTACTTTATACAATACTACTGTACATCTTCATTTTTCCCATTACGTTCATATAGTGATCTTCTCACATAAAAGGTAATGTAAACTATTTTCTAGTAATGATAGTCATATACTTGGGAAAACATTCACTTTTACAAAAGAACAAACATACAAAATAGTCGGGTCTTGGTAGAAGACTACTTTCCATGTTAGTAGAAAATATAGGATTTCTAGGAAGTATACAAACATTTACATCAAAACACTTACAAACATTTACATCAAAACACTTACAAACATTTACATCAAAACATTTACAAACTTTTTCATCAAACTAATGCAAACAATTGACACAAAAATACTTATGAACTCACCAGCTTTAATGCTGATCTACTCTTTTAAAATAACTTGTATTCTCAGGTCACGAGTACACAGGTACCGATGACCAGGTTTTGAGAAGACGGAGCATGTTCAAGACTCGTCTTTTATTTTGATTCATATTTTGGTGTCTTTGAAAACTTTACACAAAACACACTTGTATTAAATTATATTATTAATGCAATGGATGATGTTGTTGCTTGTTTTACTATTGTGCATTGTTATGATACTGAACATGACGTCCTCCGCCCCTGAACGTTTCTGCCGTTCTGGTTTGGGGGTGTGATATATATATATATATATATATATATATATATATATATATATATATATATATATATATATATATATTTATAAAGGTGTATTTGAAAACTTTTTAAAACACAAGGTTTAAATATTAATTATCTAAATTAATCATATAATTAATTAATCAATTTAAACCTATCATGGATTTATAATTATCTTTTAATTAATCTTATATTTAAATTTATTATTAAATCCATAAGGATAATTAAATTTAATTCATCTTATAATTAAAAATGTTCTATTCAAGATTGTCACACCCCAAAACCGGAACGGCGGAAACGTTCGGGGGTGGAGGACTTCATGTTTAGTATCACAAGACATGCATCATAGTAATCAAAGTAATGAACAACCATTTCATTAGAAAGAAAGTGTTTACAATGTGTGTGTTCACAAAACATAGAATACATAAGCAAATACCAAAACAAGACTTGAAGCTATTATGCTCCATCTTCTGAATTCCCAGCACGAGTACCTATCTACTAGTTTCCTGAGAATACAAGTTATTTTGAAAGAGTTGATCAGCAATTAAGCTGGTGAGTTCATAAGATTTTAGTGATGTAAGTAAGTTGTAGAAAGTTGTTGTAAAATGTTGTTGTAATAAGTAGTTGAAAAATGTAGTTGAATAATGTAGTAATTTGTAAGTTCTGTTTAGAAAAGTTCGCCTGTTCCTCTAGAAAATCCTATATTTCCTACTTTGATGAAAGATACGTAAAAATGATTCTACAATCCTTTCTATGAGTACTAAATGGATAAAAGTTATATAAAACTCAGAGTAAACAAACAATCGATTGTGCGCATCTGCCCTAAGCCCACAACCAAACAAGGAACAGGAAGTAAGGCGAAAAGCACACATCCCATTATTTGTTAGATCATTATTGTATATAACCCTGGCGTATTCACTTGTTACTCATGGAGTTAATCGTAATAGTTCCTTTATATTTAATGAAAAGATCCTTTAAAATAACCCTTATTTCTTATAATAAAATGGTAACCACAGTGGTTACTTCTATAATCACTTAGTTTATACTGGTTATATATAATCTAATATCGAATAGATAGTTAATTGCATGAATCTGCCCAAAGCCCACAACCAAACAAGGAACAAGAAGTAAGGCGGAAAGCACCCATCCAACTACCTATCGGGTATTAATTATATATAACCATGATGTATAAACTAAGGTATTATAGAGTTAATCACCTAAGGTCCTTTAAGTTATACTGGTTTAATAACATGGATTAAACCCTTTACTAGTAAGTTTCTAGTTTTGTACACCAAATGTTCTATTTGAAAAGTATGTTTTGTACTAGAAAAATGTGCATTGAATTAGTGTCCTATGATCTGACCCATACCCGGTACCCCTTATGATGACTTAATGTATACGGAACATATATATAACTAAGATCGAATAGATAATAGGTTGGGTGAATCTACTCTAAGCCCACAACCAAACAAGGAACAAGAAATGAAGCGGAAAGCAGACATCCTATTACCTGTCGGATCCTATTCATATATATCCCTTGATGTATACATTAAGGAATCATAAGGTTAGCATTATGGTCCCTTTCTACTGAATGTACTAGACCCGACTGTTCTGTTTGTCGCTTTGAAAAGATGTGAGTTTTCCCTAGTTTATAACTATCTTAAGTTTTCCCTAGTTTATAACTATCTTAACTCGAAAATAGTTTGCATTAACTTTCAAGTGGAACTGCCACAATATGAAAGTAATGGGAAAATGTAAGTACTCAATGGTCCTTTGAATTGACGACTTGCAGTACTGGTTACCTTAAAACATGTCTGTTTTATCAAGGTCATAATGTGAAAGCTAGTACCCATACTATACGCTCTCCCTGTCAAGAGATTATGGGAACCAAACGCGACTTCCGCAACCCGGTTGCTAGGCCGTGTAATCGACATTAAGGTTATGTGATCATGTATACCCAATATAACTATCACCTTTTGTTTAGAACAATGGGTTAGTGATTCATTGGTATAGTTAGATCTTGTAGTTGTTCCATGCTATAGCATTTTAGTATGTTCATTCTGTTATAGGATCTTAGTATCTTCTCTTGTTATAGTATCTTAGTATCTTCTCTTGTTATAGCATCTTAGTATCTCCTCTTGTTATAGTATCTTAGTATCTTCTCTTGTTATAGTATCTTAGTATGTTATCGTTATAGTATGAACTGAACCCGTAAACTATAACCCTTATAGTTTACTAGTAATCTACTTGAACTGTTATTGAAAAGACTCATTTTACTACTAAGTTATGCTTGTACTTTAAAAACGGAGTTTTGTTAAACTATAAAGTAACATAACTTTAAAAGAGTTTTTGAAATGTTTTGATCACTTATAAAAGACATAAGCAATCTTTTGAAAGATGTTTATAGCAAACATTTACACAATTATCATTGTGTTCAACTTGTATTCCCCCCCCCCCCCCGTTAAAAGCATTTAAAACAGTTAAAAGATCATTACGGAGTATTAACTCACCTGATGTGGGTGATTCAAACGAATACGCGCGTAAGGATGAGAAGTTCCACGAATGAACTCCCGAGACACAACGGGTCCTAAATGACATATAATGGCATATATGTGTATGTAATTAGTGTCTAAGCAACTAATTAAGAAGGGTAACACCCTTATAGACTAGGAAACTCTAAGATTTAAGGGATACAATCACATATGATTGCATAACTAGGGTGTATGGCCACCCTATTGAGTTTATGGTCCATGTGGCATGACCATAAGATTTTACGGTCAAAGTGGTTCACGGTCCTATGTGTTTACGGTCATAGGGTTTACGGTCATAAGTGTTTACGGTCTTAGGTGTTTACGGTCCAATGACCTTACGGTCATGGAGTTCACGGTCTAAGGAGATCCAACCGTAAACTCATCAAATCTTTGCACAATGATGTTTTCAAGGCTCTAATCAGGTGTTTCAACTAGATAACAAGTTAAGGAGGGAGTACTGACGATATAGAGGCTTGAAATGGTGATTAAGGTCCAAGAACACTAGTGTGTGTTCTTGGTGTTTCTTGAAGATCTAAGAAAAGATGATTTCCATGGATGAAATTATGAGATGATACTAGATTAAGAGATGTATAAATAAATCAAAGGAAGAACACTTACGATTTTGATGATCTAGGATGATGAACTTGATGATACTTGAGAGGATTTAGAAGTTCTTGAGTTTGAAAGGGAAGAAATGATCAAAATGATCATAATATATATATATATATATATATATATATATATATATATATATATATATATATATATATATATATATATATATATATATATATATATATATGAGGGGGTTTACGGTCACCCTGACCGTATGCTCTAAAGTCTTGACCGTAAACTCCTTTTTGAGGAGGTTTACGGTTGCTAGGTAGTCTAGAACTTCCGCTGATACATCCAAACACTTATTCCTTAAGTGTACTAGGCTAAAACTCCTCAGAATGACCTTTAACAAGGCTAGAACTCATTAGAAATGAGTCTGACACTCATTTGAGTTGACTGACTAAGCTTTCAAAGCAAATATTTTTCGGGTTGTCACATCATCCCGCCGTTAGATAGAATTTCGTCCCGAAATGAGCTTTCTTACAGTACTACTGGGGTTGCGCTCCTTTGATTTGTAGAATACCCACTCGTAGACCTGGCAACTTTGCCCTAGTGTTCATGAGATGATTCGTACTTGGTCCATCTATCATTACCTCGTGTGTACAAGTCGTATGTAATTAAGATTAGTTAGACGGTCGTATGTGCGACTCTGCCCCAGGTCCACAACCAAATAAGGAACAGGAGATAGGGGGGAAACACACATACTAGATCTGCGTAATCATAATTATATACCACTTTCGTGTATACACTGAATAGTAATAGGTGGGCTGTATTCGTCCATAGCCTCTGTGTAACATCCCAAAAATACCAGCTAAAATTTTCATTTTTAAATTAGGTTAATTCATAAAAACATCGTTACAAAACATTCATAATATTAATTTATGTCTGAGAACCCGTAACATCATAGTAAAATATTCAGAGTACATCCCAGAAAATCCATAGTGCGGAAAACATGAGAGTGTGTGATATGCCGCTACCGCGCCGGCTCCTGTCCCCTAGCTGAAGAGGTACCTGAAAACAAAACTATAAAACGTAAGCACGAAGCTTAGTGAGTTCCCCCATAATGCCACATACCATGCAATCATATAATGAACAGCTAAGAGATACGGGCCTCGCCCACACCCATAGAGATACGGGCCTCGCCCACACTCTTCTAGCTAGGAGATACGGGCCTCGCCCACACTCTGCTATCCATGGAGATACGGGCCTCGCCCACACTCCGCTACTAAACCATAACATACAAGTATCACACAGACAACAAGTATAAGCAATTCTATCATACTGGCATATATCACAATCAAACTCAGCTATGAGATACGGGCTCCGCCCACACTCCGATACTAACATATCGTCTATACGGGTCGGCCTTGGTGCCTTAGACCCGTCCCTACTGGAAGGAAACTCACCTCGAGAGTAGCTGCCGAAAACCTGCTCAGACTACGCCTGGCTGCCGCACCGGTAATCCCTCCGGCTATAAATCTGTAAACATGGATTAGGTACTCATAAATACCCCTAAGGTCAAATGACTGGTCAAAGTCAACTCCTTGGTCAAAGTCAACCTTCTGATTGACTGGACTCGCCGAGTCCATATGGTGACTCGCCGAGTCCTTCTATGTCTAGCCCGACTCTGACTCATCGGGTCCCTGTTCCCACTCACTGAGTCAGCCCGACTCGCTAGACGGGGACAACTAACAAACCCGTGACTGGACTCGCCGAGTCCAAGGGGGTGACTCGCCGAGTCCGACGAACAGATCTTACAAATCGCTCCAATCTTCCATCAGAACATCAACCTTGGAGATTTGGAGATTCTGGGACTATAGCTACACGTTAAATTGCTAATTCCACGTGCGACTACGGAGGGTTGGACCTCCTACACTTAAACCCTTCTTATCCTAGTGACTGACCATATGACTCGCCGAGTTGGAAAAACAACTCGTCGAGTTCAAGGCTATATTCAAGGGACTCGCCGAGTTTGAAGAACGACTCGCCGAGTACCAGGCAATCTTCATAGGACTCGCCAAGTTGTTTATCCAACTCGCCGAGTCTAAGGCCATCTTCATGGAACTCGCCGAGTGCACTTTGGCACTCGCCGAGTACCCTTCGACTCTTCACCCATTCTGGCCAAAACTGAGACATGCAATGGTTCCAAACCATAAATCTAAGCTCCTAGGGTATAAACACACGGAGTTTGGGAGGTTTAAGGTCTTGAAATCCACATATAAGGGACAAAAAGGGAATCTATTATACTAAAGATTAAGAAGGAGCTTTCTTACCTGGTTAGGAGCTTCTCCCAGGGTAGATTTCAGATCTACCACACTTCCTTGCACCCTCCAACTTCCTCCTTCTTCTCTTAAGCTTCAAACTTCCTTTACCAAGCCAAAATCACTCATAAGGATCAAAATGGGCTAGGGTCTCGCTCTCCAGTTCTTCTGGAAGAGAATGGGACGAAATGGGTGTTTTAGAATGGGTAAAATAGGGTGCAATGTCTGAAAATAGAGTTTCATCCAGACAGGTGGACTGGCCGAGTCCATGCATCGACTCGCCGAGTTCACCGCTCAAATCCCGTGTCCACCCTGCTGCTACTCGGCGAGTCGGGACGCAGACTCACCGAGTTCGTGGCAAAATTAAGATAGAACTTAAATAAAATTATACCATGAACCCGGTGTTACAAATCTCCCCCACTTATTTTAGACTTCGTCCTCGAAGTCTGCCGCTCCCTTCCGGAACAGCTCCGGATAATGCTCCATCATCTCATCCGCGGGCTCCCAAGTCCATTCCGAGCCCTTCCGATGCTGCCATTGCACCTTCACCAGCTCCACCCTTTTGTTCCTCAGTTCCTTCGACTTCCGGTCTAGGATAGCCACATGCCGCTCGATATAATTCAGGCTGTCATCAACCTGGATGTCCTCCAAAGGTACCACTGCTGAATCGTCCACCATGCACTTCCGTAGCTGGGAGACGTGGAAAGTGTTGTGGATCTGACTGAGTTCGGCTGGCAGGTCCAGCTGATATGCCACCTTGCCCACTCGGGATGCAACCCTAAACGGTCCAATATACCTGGGACCCAACTTGCCCCGTTTCCTGAATCGGATGACGCCCTTCCACGGCGACACTTTCAGGAGAACCATATCCCCGACCTGGAACTCCAGGTCTGATCGGCGCCTATCGGCATAACTCCAGGTCTGAAGCCTGCTCCGGACCTGTTGAATCTTCTCTATCGTCTTGAGCACTACTTCGGTGCTCCCCATGACTCTCTGTCCAACCTCGCCCCAACATATCGGGGTCATGCACTTCCTCCCGTACAACATCTCGAAGGGAGGGCGGTCAATACTCGCGTGATAGCTGTTGTTATATGAAAACTCGGCTAAAGGAAGATAGGTATCCCAGCTACCACCAAAGTCTAAAACACACGCCCGCAGCATGTCCTCGAGAGTCTAGATGGTCCGCTCGCTCTGGCCATCCGTCTGCGGGTGAAAGGTTGTACTAAAATGCAGACGAGTACCCAGCTCGTCATGAAACTTCTTCCAGAACCTGGAAGTGAACCGCACATCCCTATCCGAAATCACTGAAACTGGCACCCCGTGCCGTGCCACCACCTCTCTGATGTAGATATCGGCCAATTTCTCGGCCGAGATGCTCTCCTGAATCGGGATAAAGTGGGCGCTCTTGGTCAATCGATCGACGATGACACATATCGAATCCACTCCCCGCGCGGTCCTGGGAAGCTTGGTGATGAAATCCATCGTGATGTCTTCCCATTTCCACAGCGGGATATCCAATGGCTGCATCTTGCCGTGCGGTCTCTGGTGTTCGGCCTTGACCTTCCTGCAGGTCAGACACCGCTCAACGTACCATGCTACATCCTGCTTCATGCAGGGCCACCAATAGTCCAGACGAAGATCCCTATAAATCTTCGTTGCCCCTGGATGAATGGAGAATCGGGATTTGTGCGCCTCCTCCATCAGAACCTGGCGCACGCCTCCGAGATATGGAACCCACACCCTGCGGTGTAATGTCAATAATCCCCTGCTGTCATGGTCGAAGGAGGAAACCTGTCCCACAATCCGCTCACTCTTCCGATGTTCCTCCTTTATAGCCTCCTGCTGAGCCTCCCGAATCCGCTCCAAAAGCGGAGTCACCACTGTCATCCGCATGCAAATATCCCTGACCGGCGCCGCCTTGCGGCTAAGCGCATCGGCCACCACGTTGGCCTTCCCTGGGTGATAAAGGATTTCACAATCATAATCCTTTACCACATCAAGCCACCGACGCTGCCTCATATTCAGATTTGGCTGGTCCATGAGGTACCTCAAACTCTTGTGGTCCGTGTAAATCGTACAGCGAACCCCGTAGAGGTAATGACGCCAAATCTTGAGGGCGAACACAACAGCCCCAAACTCTAAATCATGCGTCGGGTAGTTCGCCTCGTGAGGCTTCAGCTGCCTCGACGCGTAGGCGATCACATGCCCTCTCCGCATCAATACCGCGCCCAAACCTGAGATGGACGCATCGCAGTATACAACAAAATCCTCCATACCCTCTGGCAAGGCTAAGATTGGCGCCTCGCATAATCTCTGTCTCAGTGTCTCGAATGTTGCCTGCTGCTCAGGCCCCCAACGAAAGACCACAGCCTTCCTCGTTAACCTGGTCAGGGGTAATGCTATCTTGGAGAAATCCTTGATGAATCTCCGATAGTAGCCAGCTAATCCCAAGAAACTCCGAATCTCAGATGGAGACTTCGGAACCTCCCATCTCATCACGGCCTCCACCTTGGCCGGATCCACCGAAATCCCGTTCTGGTTGACAAGGTGCCCAAGAAACTGCACCTCGCGCAACCAGAACTCACACTTGGAGAACTTAGCATACAAGTTCTCCCTTCTCAAAGTCTCCAAAACCTCCCGCAAATGCTCCTCATGCTGCTCTCGCGTCTTGGAGTAAACCAAGATATCATCAATAAATACTATCACCGACCGGTCTAACATCGGTCTACACACGCGGTTCATGAGGTCCATGAACGCGGCAGGAGCATTGGTGAGCCCGAAAGGCATCACCACGAACTCATAGTGGCCATAACGTGTCCGAAATGCCGTCTTCTGCACATCCTCCTCTCTGACCCTCACCTAGTGATACCCTGAACGCAAGTCAATCTTGGAGAACCAAGATGCTCCCTGAAGCTGGTCAAAGAGGTCGTCAATCCTCGGGAGTGGGTAGCGGTTCTTCACCGTTACCTTATTCAGCTCCCTATAATCGATACACATCCGATGCGACCCGTCCTTCTTCTTCACAAACAGAATCGGGGCTCCCCAGGGTGAACTGCTCGGTCTAATGAAACCCTTGTCTAACAGCTCCTGAAGCTGTGTAGACAACTCCTGCATCTCAGGAGGGGCCAACCGATACGGTGCCTTGGCTATCGGAGCCGCACCAGGGACTAGGTCGATCCTGAACTCCACCTGTCGCTCTGGAGGTATCCCAGGCAGCTCCTCGGGGAATACATGCGTGAACCCTCGTACTACGGGCACATCGCCCACCGTCGCCTTACCCGCCTCCCGGGTGTCCATGACATATGCGACATATCCTGCGCAACCCTGCTGAAGGTAACGCCTTGCCCTCGCTGCCGAACAAAAGGCTGGCCCTCGCTGTGATCTCTCACCCTGAATTACTAACTCTCCCCCACTTGGGGCTCTGACTCGTACTAACCGTTGCGCGCAATCTATCACTGCCCCATTGGAACTCAGCCAATCCATACCAATAATGACCTTGTTTCCCCGCAATGGAATGGGAACTAGGTCAACCAAATACCCCTCTTCGAACAACCTCAATACACAATCTCGGAAGACCTCTGATGCTCGCACCGACCGGTCGTCCGCAATCTCGACCTCTAAAGGGCAATCCAACATGCCCGAGGACTCAGGAAACTTCTTGCTAAGTGCAAGAGAAACAAAGGATCGGGTAGCCCCCGAATCAAACAACACCTGGACTGGAATACCGTTCACATGGAACGATCCTAAACGTATATACACAGAGCACATATCGATATCATAAATCTCATATAAATAGGTCAGAGGGAAAGAATCATACCCGTCACCACATCGGGTGCAACGCGTGCCTCCTCGGCTGTCAGCTGAAATGCCCGGCTCCTCACCACCGGAGCCTCTGCCTTGCCCTGCCGGCCATCTGTAATCCGCAGGGTCGCTGGAGCTGGCGCCTGTACTGGCGCTGCTGCTGTCAACTGGGGGCAGTTGGCCCTCTTGTGGCCCCTCTGGTTGCAGTGGAAACACAGCAACTCAGATGTCTGAATAACCGGAGCAGGGGCAGTACAATCCCTGCTGAAGTGTCCCGTCTTGCCGCACCTGTATCACCCTGTCGATCCTAATCTACACGCTCTCTCGTGCGACCTGCCGCACTTCCTGCAGCGGCCCGGTCCTGAATGGCCTTTAGGCCTACCATCTGATCCCTTGGGCTTCTTTCCCGAAGCCCCTATCGTCTGTCCCTCCTCTGCCTTCCTCTTCCGGATGTGCTCCAGGTCTATCTCCCTCTCCCTCGCCCTAGCAATCATAGAATCCAGGGTAGGGCAAGCTGAAAAACTGACATGCTCCCGAATGTCGGCTCGCAGCATGTCATGGTAGCGGGTCCTCCTCATATCCTCATCACCTACATACTGGGGCACCAGTAACGCCCTCTCCCGGAACTTGGCAGTGATCTCCGCCATTGTCTCTGTCGTCTGCCTCATGTCCAAGAACTCCCGTGCCAACTGCTGGAGCTCCACCGCAGGCGCGAACTCCGCCCTGAATCGTGTCACAAAGTCCGGCCATGTCATAGCCTCAATGGCCGCGGCTCCCAAAGAGTCACAAACCGACTCCCACCAATCTCTAGCTCTGTCACGTAGACACCCTGCTGCAATTCGTACCTTCGACCCCTCGGGGCAGAAGCTAATCAGCTGTGCAGACTCAAGGTGTGCAATCCATCGTCTGGCAGCAATGGGGTCCTTCGCCCCATGGAAATCTGATGCACCACTGCCCCTGAAGTCCTTAAAGGACAGTGTGCGTGGTCCTAACTGCCTAGCCGCCATATCACTCCTGAACGCCCTGAGACGATCCTCCATCAACTCTACAATACCCTACTTGATCGACCCGAAGATGATAGGAGTCGAATCAAGGATGCCCCTGGTAATCTCTGACGCAATGAACTCGCGTAGACCCTCATCAACTGGTTCGGACCCTGAACCCGAACCCGATCCTGATCCTGAGCCTCCCGCTCCCTGTCGTGTGGTCACCATGCTGCAAAACATAGCATAACCACCATCATACTATATTCCACTAACGAGGCACACATTCATATCACAAGTCCCCGGTCTCGTCTAGGCCCTTTTTGAATCGAGTACGGATCCTCCGCTTTCAGTAGTACGGGCCCATACTACCTTCCACGTCTATACGTACTTTCCTCAAGAATTGCCTCAACTCAACCAAGTCCTTTCTACTAATACTGTGGTTCTCGTGCTACTCTCGCCCAAGGCTTGCCCTAAGTAATCACCATCCCACTCTCTGCCATCAGCTGCACAAGAAGTCCCTGCTTTCTTTCCCTAATTAGCTCGCGAATACTATTACATATTACTCAGACTAGATAATTCTTCGAATGAGAGGTCCTACCCTACAACGGTTGGACTCAAACAAGAGCTGCGAAATAGGGCTAGACCCAACCTTCTGAAATTATTTAATCCTTGCAATATGTAACTTAGCATATTCGTTCACTAGTTAGTGAAAGACGACTAGAACTCCTAATAGCACAAAGCAAGCAGCATTCGGGCATTGAGTACACATAATCAAGTATATACTACTCTGGCTATCATACTGACTGATCTGTACTAGCATGCAATTCTCAAAAAGTCGAAACACATAAAGCAGGCACATAAGGCATCATTCCTAGATCCTTAGTCCTATTCTAGCATGCTGTTCTACTGAAACTGAACTGATAATCATAACGTAAACTTGTATGGGCACTTTGGGGAAAACTTACTTGAGCTCGGCCGGTCGCGCACATCACACACCTTTTTCTTTTTAGAAATCCCTTTTACTTAGTCTTTAGAAAATCATTTCTTTATAAAAATCTTTTAATCCCTCGATTTGAGTCCAGACACCCCCGAAGGTGTGTCCGAATCCCTCAAACCAGGGCTCTGATACCAACTTGTAACATCCCAAAAATACCAGCTAAAAATTTCATTTTTAAATTAGGTTAATTCATAAAAACATCGTTACAAAACATTCATAATATTAATTTATGTCTGAGAACCAGTAACATCATAGTAAAATATTCAGAGTACATCCCAGAAAATCCATAGTGCGGAAAACATGAGAGTGTGTGATATGCCGCTACCGCGCCGGCTCCTGTCCCCTAGCTGAAGAGGTACCTGAAAACAAAACTATAAAACGTAAGCACGAAGCTTAGTGAGTTCCCCCATAATGCCACATACCATGCAATCATATAATGAACAGCTAAGAGATATGGGCCTCGCCCACACCCATAGAGATACGGGCCTCGCCCACACTCTTCTAGCTAGGAGATACGGGCCTCGCCCACACTCTGCTATCCATGGAGATACGGGCCTCGCCCACACTCCGCTACTAAACCATAACATACAAGTATCACACAGACAACAAGTATAAGCAATTCTATCATACTGGCATATATCACAATCAAACTCAGCTATGAGATACGGGCTCCGCCCACACTCCGATACTAACATATCGTCTATACGGGTCGGCCTTGGTGCCTTAGACCCGTCCCTACTGGAAGGAAACTCACCTCGAGAGTAGCTGCCGAAAACCTGCTCAGACTACGCCTGGCTGCCGCACCGGTAATCCCTCCGGCTATAAATCTGTAAACATGGATTAGGTACTCATAAATACCCCTAAGGTCAAATGACTGGTCAAAGTCAACTCCTTGGTCAAAGTCAACCTTCTGATTGACTGGACTCGCCGAGTCCATATGGCGACTCGCCGAGTCCTTCTATGTCTAGCCCGACTCTGACTCATCGGGTCCCTGTTCCCACTCACTGAGTCAGCCCGACTCGCTAGACGGGGACAACTAACAAACCCGTGACTGGACTTGCCGAGTCCAAGGGGGTGACTCGCCGAGTCCGACGAACAGATCTTACAAATCGCTCCAATCTTCCATCAAAACATCAACCTTGGAGATTTGGAGATTCTGGGACTATAGCTACACGTTAAATTGCTAATTCCACGTGCGACTACGGAGGGTTGGACCTCCTACACTTAAACCCTTCTTATCCTAGTGACTGATCATATGACTCGCCGAGTTGGAAGAACAACTCGTCGAGTTCAAGGCTATATTCAAGGGACTCGCCGAGTTTGAAGAACGACTCGCCGAGTACCAGGCAATCTTCATAGGACTCGCCGAGTTGTTTATCCAACTCGCCGAGTCTAAGGCCATCTTCATGGAACTCACCGAGTGCACTTTGGCACTCGCCGAGTACCCTTCGACTCTTCACCCATTCTGGCCAAAACTGAGACATGCGATGGTTCCAAACCATAAATCTAAGCTCCTAGGGTATAAACACACGGAGTTTGGGAGGTTTAAGGTCTTGAAATCCACATATAAGGGACAAAAAGGGAATCTATTATACTAAAGATTAAGAAGGAGCTTTCTTACCTGGTTAGGAGCTTCTCCAAGGGTAGATTTCGGATCTACCACACTTCCTTGCACCCTCCAACTTCCTCCTTCTTCTCTTAAGCTTCAAACTTCCTTTAGCAAGCCAAAATCACTCACAAGGATCAAAATGGGCTAGGGTCTCGCTCTCTAGTTCTTCTGGAAGAGAATGGGACGAAATGGGTGTATTAGAATGGGTAAAATAGGGTGCAATGTCTGAAAATAGAGTTTCATCCAGACAGGTGGACTCGCCGAGTCCATGCATCGACTCGCCGAGTTCACCGCTCAAATCCCGTGTCCACCCTGATGCTACTCGGCGAGTCGGGACGCAGACTCGCCGAGTTCGTGGCAAAATTAAGATAGAACTTAAATAAAATCATACCATGAACCCGGTGTTACACTCTGTGCTCGAACTTGGTCTGTTGGACGAGTGGTATTTCGTGACGGTCTGCAGACATCTGACGATAAGGCTTCGGAGGACAAAGTACTCTTCGCACGAGTACTTTGGGGTTTAGAATATGAAAGACAAAACTGAGGTTTAGGTAGGACTGTCGATACGAATGACAAAGGTTTCGCTAACTTGACGATCGAGGCGATAGAAACATATGAACTTAGTATGGTGAGGACCATGCCAATTCAGGACGAATGATAGAAACAGACTCTTTACTGAACAAAGTTTTGGCCGATTTGAAAGAAACGTCTGTTATACGATGACGTACCCCTAGTGTGTTCGACAATGTACTCCTAGTGTGTTCGACAATGTACTCCTAGTGTGTTCGACAATGTACTCTTTGTGTGTTCGACAATGCACTCTTTGTAAATGTTCCAGTGATTTCTGTTTTCCCTTTGATGTCAACACTCCTACGTATCATACCGCTATGTGCGCATACATACAAATGAAAGTGCTTTGATAGCTGGTGTTGATACTTTATATCATGATCCTCCTCGGTACCACTACGATCGCCTGGCATATACAGGTTATGAATATTTAAGATGAATAAGACAGTCGACTGAGTAACTCTGCCTCAAATCCACAACCAAACAAGGGACAAGAATTAAGGCGGAATTACTCACTCTAAGTCTGCAACATCTTAGTTAGGCAAAACCCTGATGTACATGCTAAGCCATCATAGCTTCTCTAAACGGATCTTTTAGTTCTCTCGAATACTGTGATCTATTTCAATATGTGAGTTATTATAATTACTTTTTAAGTGTTTTCCCCAAGTTTTAATCTTATATAAATATAAATTAATTAATTTTTAAAGTAATTACCATATCGAAAATGTACCACTACTCGCTGACGACTCTGGGGTTGATTCTCCGGCGGTGATCATCAGAATTCGTCCATCCACTCCTGAGTTCTTTGCTATCGGGCAATCCCTCTGATTGTGTTCAGACTCACCACAGCCATAACAGGCTTGGTTTTCTTCAACTCCGGGGACTTGGGAGATCGGTTGAGCTGGTGCCCTGCAGAAACGGACTGTGTATCCCTTTCTGTGGCAGTTTAGACACTGCATTTCCCGACATACTCCGATGTGGTGGTAGTTGCACTTTCCACACTTCGGGAGGGTTCTAACATATCGACTAGCAGGTGCTGGAGTAGTAGGTGTCGTAGCGGCGTACATCGTACTCGCATGTTGCTCTTGCGGTGGTTCCTGTGTTGTTCATTTCTTCTTCCTCTTGTTCCCCGACTTCTGTTTATAGCCTTTCCCTTTGATGGCTCGGGAACGAGGACTTCTACACCATGGCGGACTCCATGGTCGATGAGTCGCTGGGCCAGGCGTTTGGCGCTATCGAATGTGGCTGGGTTAGAAGACAACACTTCTCCTTGGGTTGGAGCAGTCAGACCCCAGATGTATCTTTCTATCTTCTTGCTCTCCGGGGTAACCATCCCGGGGCTGAGCGCTGCTAAGTCGCTAAATCGGTCAGTGTAGGCCACTATGTCTGAGCTGACCATCGTGAGCTCCCATAGTTCTTGTTCTAGTTTCTGCACTTCGCCCTTCGGCCAGTATTCTTCCTGCATCATCTCTTTTAGGTTCTCCCAACCTATTGAGTTAGCCACTGATAGGGTCAGTGACTTAACATGGCTGTTCCACCATGTCAGGGCTCTGCCAGAGAAGGTGCAGGCATCAAACTCCACTTTGCTCCCTTCTGGGCACGAACAGATTTCGAAGACCGAATCTGTTTTCTCGAACCATCGCATCAGAGCGATGACTCCACCATTTCCATTAAAGGAATTCGGTTTGCAGTTCATGAAGTCCTTATACGAACACTCCCTTGGGTGTCTATGAGTAGCTCCAGGGTTGCCTAAGGGGGTACCGCTACCAGATCCGAAGGTACCACTTTCGCCGAAATGAGCTAGAACAGTTGCCAATGCTGAGGATATCGCTGCGTGGAGAGCAGCAGTATCAAATTGTGGCGGGAGTAGTGGAGGTTGAGTTGGAGTTATCAGAGTAGTGCGTCTGTTTGATCTGCGAGGAGGCATCTTTGCTAAAAGGATACAAAGATGTGATGGGATAAGTCGATAGCAGTGGAGATAAGCCGAAAGCTGAAAGACAAGGTTATCCTAGTTCTGAGTGTATCTGATCCTGACTTCCACAGGGTTCTGGAAACAATTCATAAAAAGTCTATACCAAATAAACTTTATGAATTTGAAATGGCTATCCTCGAATGAATATCTGTTACCAGAATAACTGTTACCAGTTGCATGTAAAAAAAATAATCCTAACACATAATGTGAGCAGTGTTTCCACTAACTCATTAAGTTAACCGAGATTACTATTTATTAGTGTGACGCATATGACGTTGTGGCTACTTTGGCTAATCCCTCCTTGAAAACTTCTCTTGAACTTACTATTGTTCCTCCTTGACTCTTCTGTTGTCTACTATGAGGAAGTGGTTACATCTACCTGGGTTTGTCGTGCGAGAACAGAAGAGTCTAAAGAATCTATGAGATTTAAGTTAAACATTTATGGGGTGATCCTTACAGAGTCCACCTATAATTGTACAATGTATACAAGTTGTATATAATTCAAGATTAGATAGACCTTCGAATAAGTGATCCTACTCCAAAACCACAACCAAACAAGGAACAGGTAGTGAAGCGTAGATCACAAATTCTAAGTGTATAAAACCTCAATTATATAAAACCTTGGGAGTATACATTGCAATATTATAGACCTATCCATAAGGGTCTTTTAAGTTATCACATAAGTTATTTATATAGTGCCTAAAATACTCCTATAGTATTTTAATGTAATGTACTTGGTATGTTTCAAACTTGTTATCGTGTTATAGTATCCTAAAATACTCCTATAGTATTCTAACTTTATGTACTTGATCTAGAATTCTCTTGACTGGTGTTAGGTAAGTTTTAAGACTGTTGCAACACCACATCACTCCCAAACACATGTCGGTCACATCTCGAATGAATATAGTTGATCAGGCTATATTGATCCTAGCTGTGATTACATAACTGTCCAGGTTTGACCGCAGTTTTCAACCTTTAAATACTTTTGTTCTGTTCTTCTTGTGATACTTGTTCGAGTATGTCTACATGTATAAGCAAGTAGGTATATTTTTATAACTTATTGTTATGCTCTTAAAATATATTATTATCCAGAGAACTTAAGGCCCATTGTATTTATATTTGTATATCTTTTATCGGTTGATATACCTAGTTCACTATAAACAATGCTTTGATACCAATCTGTCACACCCCAAAACCGGAACGGCAGAAACGTTCGGGGGTGGAGGACGTCATGTCTAGTATCACAAGACATGCATCATAGTAATCAAAGTAATGAACAACCATTTCATTAGAAAGAAAGTGTTTACAATGTGTGTGTTCACAAAACATAGAATACATAAGCCAATAACAAAACAAGACTTGAAGCTATTATGCTCCATCTTCTGAATTCCCATCGCGAGTACCTGTCGACTAGTTTCCTGAGAATACAAGTTATTTTGAAAGAGTTGATCAGCAATTAAGCTGGTGAGTTCATAAAATTTTAATGATGTAAGTAAGCTGTAGAAAGTTGTTGTAAAATGTTGTTGTAATATGTAGTTGAATAATGTAGTAAGTTGTAAGTTCTGTTTAGAAAAGTTCGCCTGTTCCTCTAGAAAATCCTATATTTCCTACTTTGATGAAAGATACGTAAAAATTATTCTACAATCCTTTCTATGAGTACTAAATGGATACAAGTTATATAAAACTCAGAGTAAACAAACAATCGATTGTGCGCATCTGCCCTAAGCCCACAACCAAACAAGGAACAGGAAGTAAGGCGGAAATCACACATCCCATTATTTGTTAGATCATTGTTGTATATAACCCTGGCGTATTCACTTGTTACTCATGGAGTTAATCGTAGTAGTTCCTTTATATTTAATGAAAAGATTCTTTAAGAAAACCCTTATTTCTTCTAATAAAATGGTAACCACAGTGGTTACTTCTATAATCACTGAGTTTATACTGGTTATATATAATCTAATATCGAATAGATAGTTAATTGTATGAATCTGCCCAAAGCCCACAACCAAACAAGGAACATGAAGTAAGGCGGAAAGCACACATCCAACTACCTATCGGGTATTAATTATATATAACCATGATGTATAAACTAAGGTATTATACAGTTAATCACCTAAGGTCCTTTAAGTTATACTGGTTTAATAACATGGATTAACCCCTTTACTGGTAAGTTTCTAGTTTTGTACACCAAATGTTCTATTTGAAAAGTATGTTTTGTACTAGAAAAATGTGCATTGAATTAGTGTCCTATGACCTAACCCATACCCGGTACCCCTTATGACGACTTAATGTATACGGAACATATATATAACTAAGATCGAATAGATAATAGGTTGGGTGAATCTGCTCTAAGCCCACAACCAAACAAGGAACAAGAAATGAAGCGGAAAGCAGACATCCTATTACCTGTCGGATCCTATTCATATATATCCCTTGATGTATACATTAAGGAATCATAAGGTTAGCATTATGGTCCCTTTCTACTGAATGTACTAGACCCGACTGTTCTGTTTGTTGCTTCGAAAAGATGTGAGTTTTCCCTAGTTTCTAACTATCTTAACTCGAAAATAGTTTGCATTAACTTTCAAGTGGAACTGCCACAATATGAAAGTAATGGGAAAATGTAAGTACTCAGGGGTCTTTTGAATTGACGACTTGCAGTACTGGTTACCTTAAAACATGTCTGTTTTATCAAGGTCATAATGTGAAGGCTAGTACCCATACTATACGGTTTCCCTGTCAAGAGATTATGGGAACCAAACGCGACTTCCGCAACCCAGTTGCTAGGCCGTGTAATCCCCATTAAGGTTATGTGATCATGTATACCCAATATAACTATCACATTTTGTTTACAACAATGAGTTAGTGATTTATTGGTATAGTTAGATGTTGTAGTTGTTCCATGCTATAGCATCCTAGTATGTTTGTTCTGTTATAGTATCTTAGTATCTTCTCTTGTTATAGTATCTTAGTATCTTCTATTGTTATAGGATCTTAGTATCTCCTCTTGTTATAGTATCTTAGTATCTTCCCTTGTTATAGTATCTTAGTATGTTCTCGTTATAGTATGAATTGAACCCCTAATCTATACCCCTTATAGTTTACTAGTAATCTACTTGAACTGTTATTGAAAAGACTCATTTTACTACTAAGTTATGCTTGTACTTCAAAAACAGAGTTTTGTTAAACTATAAAGTAACATAACTTTAAAAGAGTTTTTGATATGTTTTGATCACTTATAAAAGACATAAGCAATCTTTTGAGAGATGTTTATAGCAAACATTTACATAATTATCATTGTGTTCATCTTGTATTCCCCCCCCCCCCTTAAAAGCATTTAAAACAATTAAAAGATTTATTACAGGGTATGAACTCACCTGATGTGGGTGATTCCAACGAATACGCGCGTAAGGGTGAGAAGTTCCACGAATGAACTCCCGAGACACAACGGGTCCTAAATGACATATAATGGCATATATGTGTATGTAATTAGTGTCTAAACAACTAATTAAGAAGTGTAACACCCTTATAGACTAGGAAACTCTAAGATTTAAGAGATACAATCACATATGATTGCATAACTAGGGTGTATGGCCACCCTATTGAGTTTACGGTCCATGTGGCATGACCATAGGAGTTTACGGTCAAAGTGGTTCACGGTCCTATGTGTTTACGGTCATAGGGTTTACAGTCCTAAGTGTTTACGGTCTTATGTGTTTACGGTCCAATGACCTTACGGTCATGGAGTTCACGGTCTAAGGAGATTCAACCGTAAACTCATCAAATCTTTGCACAATGATGTTTTCAAGTCTCTAATCAGGTGTTTCAACTAGATAACAAGCTAAGGAGGGAGTACTTACGATATAGAGGCTTGAAATGGTGATTAAGGTCCAAGAACACTAGTGTGTGTTCTTGGTGTTCTTGATGTTTATTGAAGATCTAAGAAAAGATGATTTCCATGGATGAAATCATGAGATGATACTAGATTAAGAGATGTATCAATAAATCAAAGGAAGAACACTTACGATTTTGATGATCTAGGATGATGAACTTGATGATACTTGAGAGGATTTGGAAGTTCTTGAGTTTGAAAGGGGAGAAATGATCAAAATGATCATAATATATATATATATATATATATATATATATATATATATATATATATATATATATATATATATATATATATATATATATATATATATATGAGGGAGTTTACGGTCATCCTGACCGTAAGCTCTAAAGTCTTGACCGTAAACTCCTTTTTGAGGAGGTTTACGGTTGCTAGGTAGTCTAGAACTTCCGCTGATACTTCCAAACACTTATTCCTTAAGTGTACTAGGCTAAAACTCCTCAGAATGACCTTTAACAAGGCTAGAACTCATTAGAAATGAGTCTGACACTCAATTGAGTTGACTGACTGAACTTTCAAAGCAAATATTTTTCGGGTTGTCACAAAGATTATCTCCTGATATTTAGCGTTTTATTTTTAATTATCTTGGGTATTAAAAATTTGGATTTTGGTAGAATTGAAACCAAATAATCACAAAAAATAACCACACAAATCTGATTAGCTAGAAAATCCCAAAATTAAGTTTTTTAGTGTAGAAACGTCATGACACACTGTCAGTCATGTCGTGACATGCAATTTTTTGAAAATTTTATTTTGTTCCATTAATCTCACGTAAAACCAATGTTAGACACACCATGCTCTGATACCACTGATGGGTTTTATAGGTTACAAAACTATGTGCTTGCGGAAAATCTCATAACACTTAAGGGCACATGGAACGTAAAGAATCTATGTGATAACACTTTGATGGCAACATACTATGAACAAAAAAACTAATATGAACCCTAATGTAATCAAAATACCTAGTTATAACTACATACCTTTGATTTGTTGTAGTAAACAAATCACTTCATTCCCTTGTAGTTGTTGGTCTTGGCAAGTTTAGCACCAAAAGGGTGATGCCTCTAATGGCTCACAGCCAAACCCTATGACTAGAAGAAAAGAGAGGAGAGAGGAGGAGCAAGAGAATTGTATGTATAACCCTCTTGGAAGTGAGAAACATGAAATTTGATCCCCAAGGGAAGGTATTCATGGCTAGCGGATCTCTAGGATAAACCCTAATTTTAATAATAAAATATTCAGATTTTCTATATCTATTCAAGCGAGTTATCCTTATCAGCTCCAGGAGGCATTCAAAAACCCTAAAAGCTCTATAAAACCGTCCACCCTATGGAGCCATCTAGAATTTCTTTTTCTTTCTCAACTATGAACAATTACAATTCAGCCCTTGCACCTTGAACTAATTCCACTGAATCCTGAATTAATTCCAGATTAATTTTGATTAACAATTAATCAATTCTAATTGATTTCACTTTAATTTATTAATCATATAAATTAACAAATATTATATTTAAAAAATTGATTTCATATTAATTTATTAATCACATAATAAATTAACAAATCAACTTCAATTTCCAATTAATATATTAATCATATAGTATATCAAAAAGTTATTTATTATAATTTATTAATCACATAATAAACAAATAAATTATCCTCTCTCTACAAATATCATTCTAGCTAAGTTCTAGTTAATAGGGCAACCCAAAAATGACTTTGATTTGAATTACAAGAGTATACCAATATAGTTATGAACTTAGACACATTAATCCAACGTATATAAATGCAATTAGTAGATGCTAGAGTGACTTAAGCTTATTGTATAACATAAGCTCCATAACTATAAACCTTTTAGATAAGGATAGAACATTTCTTCCTTAGTCTAATAAAAGTATTTAATCTACTTGTTTGGTTGGAAGTATATATTCAGTATATATTTCATACAGTCAACATAAGCCCAAAAAACATCTTATAATAGACTATAAGGTCTTGTTTTATCCTTGTGACAACCCGAAATTTCTATTTTGTACAACCATTCACTTCAATAGAAGTCAGAACTGTTTCTACTAACTTTTAAGCTTTTTGGAGTCAGTTTGAGTGTTTTAAAGCTTAGTACTTCAGGAGATAACTGGAGAGAGGATACCCTAGGGTTTATTGTGCATCAATAAAGTCTCAAAACTCCAAGAGTTTGGAGTTTACGGCCCAAACATGGTGTTTACGGCCGTAAACTCTAAGGAGTATAAATATGACACTTAGTCATTTTTATCACTTTTTCACATTTTCAAGACTAGAACTCGAAATCCTCTCAAGTATCATCCGATTTTCCTTCTTGATCTTCAACTTTGTAAGTGTTTCTTGCCTTAATTAGTTGATATCCTTCATAATCTAGTGATCTTATATGATTTTATCCATGAAATCATTCCATTTGTGTAGATCTTCAAGTGTTCTTCATTTCACCAAGAACACACACTAGTGTTCTTGGACTTTAAACACCCTTACAAGCTTCTATATTGTAAGTACTCTTACCCTAGTGTGTTATAGGGCTTGTTTCACATCTTAATCAACTAGAAAACACAAAGAAACACAAGATCAAAGGTGTTTACGGTCAAGACATGTTCTTGAACCGTAAACCCTAATGAAAGGGCCATTGTGAGCCCTAGTCCCTTACCAAGCCTTGGATACTAGTCTAGATCACATCCTTGAAGTGTTTAGGACCTTAAAAATCAAAAAGATCAAGAACCATTAGAGTTTACGGCCGTAAACTCATGGAGAAATGGTCAATGGGCCGTAAACTCTATAATGTGGTGCAATGGTGCCACAATCACTTCCTAAGGCCTAGACTTGAAGTTAGGATGCTTCTTTATGACTTATAAGACCTCAAAACACAAAATGGTAGAAGTTACCATGGGTTTACGGCCGTAAACCCATTGGGACTGTAAACCCAAAACCGTAAACTCATAAAGAGTTTACCTTTGGACCATAAACTCAAAAGCAAAGCCCTACAACCCTTAGATGCAATCCTTGGTACTTCTAGCACTTGAATCAAAGTGTTTTTCATGTCCTAAGGTGTCTTAACTTGGTTAATTAGTTGTTTAATGACTAATTGGATACATATATGTGTTATTATATTTTAACTAGGATCCTTGTGTGTGCTCAAGTCTTCACTTGACACTTAGCATCCTATAACATCCGTTCATCCAAACCACTCACTACAGGTGAGTTCATACCCCTTAATCAATCTTTTAAATGATTTTAAATGCTTTTATGGGGGGGGGGGGAATACAAGTTGAACTATTATAGTTATTATATCAATCACATGTGATTAATAACTACCAAACAAGTGGATTTCTTACTTTTCAAACCGTGTTATCAAACAAACTACTTGAAACTGTTTTAAAAACTCTTTTACATGTTAAATACTTTTATTCAACTCTTTTAATCTTATATTCCGTTAAATATGTATCTATATAGATATAGTTATATAAGTAGGATTGAAAGGACTTAGGACTGATAGCTCATCTTACCTCCTGTTCCTTGTTTGGTTGTGGACTTAGGGTATCGGTTGTTTGTCCGAAGGTCGTTGGAATCCTAGTTATATATTATGTATATGTATATAGATATAAAAGTTCCTTCTTTCTATTCAATACCTTTGGGTAGCAAAGGTATACAAACATGTTCATACATACAAACAACATTACTAGTAAACTATAATAGGTATAGTTTAGGAAGTTACTAATACTATTACTAGAACAATGAAACACACAATGAGTCAGTTCATACTATACATTATACAAGAGAACATACTATTATGAGAAACAGAGAGAACATACATACATACTAGACAGAGAGAGAACATACAATACAGCTAGTACATACTATACATTATACAAGAGAACATACTATTATGAGAAAGAGAGAGAACATACATACATACTAGACAGAGAGAGAACATACAATACAGCTAGTACACAATACATATACAAGAACACTATTACAGTTATGTGAACCACGTAACGGGGCATGGCATCACCTGTCATGGCTCGTTTTGTATCCATAATCTCCTAAAGTGGAGAGCGTTGAGTTTGTGTATAGATCTATACTGGATTGACTATTCTACACCTTGCTGCTCGCTACAGTGGGACTTGCAAGTCTACGAGTGCCAAACGTCATTTCTTCCGACGTCTTACATCGTCGTGTTTCTAGTCGGTAGTATGGTACAGGCCGATCACATGGTACTTTAAATAACAATTGGTTTAAGGTAGTTAGTACAGCAGTAGTTACTTAATACAACACTACAGTACTATTTTATTTCCCCATTACATTCACGTTGTGATCTTCACACAATGAAGAGTAATGTAAAAACTATATTTTTGGTTAATGATAGTCAGATTTGGGAAAATACATACTCTTACAAGAGTCTTACATACAACACTTGATGCCTTGGTAGAAGGCTACTGTTAGTAGAAAACATAGGGTTTTCTAGGAGAGTTCAAACCTTTTCAAATATTTACAAACTTGTACATCACATATTTACAAACACTTTCATACAAACACAAACACTAAAATACTTATGATCTCACCAGTTTTAAAGCTGATAAACTCTTTCAAAATAACTTGTATTCTTAGGTCACCAGTAGAAAGGTACCGGTGCCAGGTTTTGAGAAGATGGAGCTCATTCAAGACTCATCTTTTATTTTGATTCATACTTTTGGTGTCTATTAACTTGACAGAACACACTTGTATTAAATTATGTTATTAATGCAATGGATGATGTTGTTGCTTGTTTACTACTATTCATTGTTGTGATACTGAAAATGACGTCGTCCACCCCCGAACGATTCCGCCGTCCCGGTTTTGGGGTTTGACAGATTGGTATCAGAGCATTGTTTATAGTGAATCGATTATATCGACCCATAAAAGATATACAAACTATAAACACAACGGGATTAAAATACTCTGATAAAGAGTTTATACTTTTAAATAATAAAATATTTAACCAAGTATACATACCTGCATTCATACTAAAATCAGTGTCACTAGGACAGAACAAAAGTATTACGATTGTTGGACAACACAATCAGACTTAGAGACATATAGTCAACCCTGGGAAGATATAGCCTGATCAACTATATTATCCGAGGAGTGACTAGCATGTGCCTAAGTGTAGTTGTGGGGTTGCAACAAGTCTAAAAACTTACCAACAACACTACAACGAAAACCTTAGAACAAAACATAAACCTAAAATACTATAGGAGTATTTTGTGTTACCATAAATTACTTACGTGCTTATTTCTTATATCCCATTTCTCGTGTAAATATCATTGCTGGATTCCATCTTCCCGGAGACCCGTACTATCCCAACAACGACAATGCAGGATGGCTGGGAGAAGAGCCAGAAGATGATCACCCAATCCCTTTGGATGATCACCAAGCTGAAGGATTTTCTGATGGTTCTGAGTCAGAGCCAGAAGTCAACAACCTACCCCCAGTAGCTCAAAACCCAAACCCAAATCGTAACCCTCGCCCAACTTTTCAAGGACCCACACCTCTGTGAGCAACAAACATGAACAGATGGAGTCACGAGCAAGGTCAACCATTACCTTACAACGGAGACCGAAGCTTCTATGACTTAAGCGAGGGAGGATCAGCGGACAAAATCAGGCCTATTCTAGTCCGCAGGATTGCTCGTACTGATGAGCAGGGTAGAGCGGCTATCCATCAAATTCTGCAGGTTGATGCTGACACTAGAATCAACACAGTCCGCATTCGTCAGCTGGAAGCTGCTCGCGAAAGGACTCAGAACAAGAATGCAGCTCTGCAGAGAGAACTTGCTGAAACCCAAGCCGAAGTCAGGGAACTTCGAGCTCAGCAAGCAAGATCTGAAAGGCATATGAGGGACATAGAACGCCTTCTGTCATAATCGAGGACTCACTCTAGTAGTTATCGTCGCCGATAGAGTCTCCTCGACTTCTCTTTTGGATATAACTTAGTTTATGTAAAAACTCTAGTCTAATTTCCTACCTTTGTTAGAACTTGGACCTGTTAGGTCTTGATTAGGTCGTAGATCTGTCAAAATTTTCCCATCTTGGTTTGATGTAAGACCTACTTCTAGGTCATTTTTCCCGATCTTGTTACATCTGTAATACCAGTATTATTGACAGATATCTAATCTCATGGAAATTATTATCCAAATGCTATCATCTGTTAGTACTAGATCTACATTCAATCGTGCTATTCAATTGTGTTGTTGGGCTATGGAGAGTTAGTCCATCAGGCATTCTCATCAAATTCTCCCTATTAAATTCTTATCAATAATCTTCATCTTTGTAAACTTATAGTTGAAAGATGCCTCCACGTCGATCAACGAGACGCGATCCTCCGATAACTGCAACCCCACCTGCTCCTCAAATCGATACGGCAGATCTAAATGCTGCAGTAGCTGCGGCTGTGGCAACAACCATGGCTCAATATCATTCTTCAGGTTCCACTGGAGGAGGAACACCTGTTCAATCTACTCATGGTGAAATCCCTGTGCGCTTGAGAGAGTGCTCCTACAAGGACTTCACCAGCTGCAAGCCACTGTCCTTTAAAGCGACTGGCGGAGTCATTTCCCTCTCGCAATGGTTTGAAAAGACAGAGTCGATCTTCGAGATCTGCTCATGCCCGGAGGGAAGCAAAGTCAAATTTGATGCATGCACCTTCTAGGCAAAAGCCCTGACATGGTGGAATAGCCATGTCAAGTCACTATCTCTAATAGTGGCAAATGCTATGTGCTGGGAAGCTCTGAAAGAGCTAATGATTGAAGAGTACTGCCCGAGGGGCAAAATCCAAAAGCTGGAGCAGGAACTGTGGAGCCTAACCATGAAAGGCTCCGATATAGTCTCCTACACCGCCAGGTTCTGTGAACTGGTGGCCCTCTGTCCCAACATGGTTCATACAGAGGGAAAGAAGATAGAGAGATACATATGGGGGCTGGTGCCTCCATTTCAGGGGAATGCGTTAGCTTCAAAACCCACTACATTCGATAGTGCTAAGCGGTTGGCACAGCGGCTCATTGACCATGGGGTTCGTACCCCGGCCGCAACAACAACCCTAGCCATATCAGAACCGGCCAAACGGAAGTTCTGGGATAACAAAAAGAAGAAGAAGGCTGCCAAAAAGCAGCAGGTCGTGGCAGTACATGCTGCGATAGCACCTGCCACTGCTGCTCCGGTAAGGTAGTATGCTGGAAGTTTGCCTAGGTGCAACCAGTGCAAGTTCCACCACATTGGAGCCTGTCGTGAAATGCAGTGCTCTAACTGCAGCAGGAAGGGGCACACTGCCCGCTTCTGTAAGGCTCCAACAAAACCAATCACCGAAGTCCCCGGCACTGGTGTGGGCCAAGCTTGCTACGGTTGTGGTGAGGTGGGCCACTACAAGAGGAACTGCCCGAAGGCAGGGAATGCCGGTGGAGTGGGAAGGGTTCTGGACATAGGCCACGAGGAGGCGGTTGCCGACCCCACAATGGTCACTGGTACGTTTCTCCTCGATAACTCTTATGCATGCATACTGTTTGATAGTGGAGTGGAGAGGAGTTTCGTGAACCAAAAATTTGCTCATTTACTTAAGCAAAAATCACGAGCACTTAAAGAACCGTTCACTGTAGAAATGGCTAATGGAAATACGGAGAGCACTAGTAGTATATTCATAGGGTGTACCCTAACGCTAGATAGCCATTCATTTTCGATCGACCTCATGCCGGTCTCAATTAAAAGTTTCGACGTTATTATCGGCATGGACTGGTTGAGTCTACATCGTGCCGACATCATGTGTTATGAAAAGGCTGTTCGCCTTAATCTGCCGTCTAGCGAAACTCTAGTAATCTACGGCGACAAACCCGACACTAACCTTCGTATCATATCAAGCATTCAAGCCCAGAAATTCTTGCGAAAGGAATGTCGCGCATTCCTTGCTCATGTGGTCGATGTGAGCCAAGAAACGAAAGACATCCAGAACATTTCAGTAGTACGCGACTTTCCCGACATCTTTCCGGAAGAACTCCCAGGATTACCTCCGCAACGTTAAGTCGAGTTCAGAATCGACTTAGTTCCAGGGGCTACCCCAGTAGCCAAATCGCCCTATCGTCTAGCACCTGCAGAGATACAGGAACTGTCCTGTCAACTTACCGAACTGCTCAGCAAGGGCTTTATAAGACCAAGCTTCTCACCCTAGGGAGCTCCAGTCTTGTTCGTCAAGAAGAAAGACGGATCGTTTCGTATGTGCATTGACTACAGGGAGCTCAACAAACTGGCCGTCAAGAATCGTTATCCACTGCCTCGTATAGACGATTTATTTGATCAACTGCAAGGGGCGAACTTCTTTTCCAAAATCGATCTAAGATCCGGATATCACCAACTACGAGTGCTAGGGGAGGATGTTCCGAAGACAGCCTTCCGAACTCGTTATGGGCACTACGAATTCGTAGTGATGCCGTTCGGATTAACAAACGCGCCTGCAGTATTCATGGATTTAATGAATAGGGTGTGTCGTCCTTACTTGGATCAGTTCGTCATCGTCTTCATCCATGACATACTTATCTACTCTCGTAGTAAGGAGGAGCATAGTCAACATCTGCGACAGGTCTTAGAAACACTGCGTTCGGAGAAGCTCTATGCGAAGTTCTCGAAATGCGAATTTTGGATCCGAAGAGTCAAATTCTTAGGGCACGTGGTTAGCAAAGAGGGAATACACGTGGACCCTTCCAAAATCAAAGCCATTGAGAGCTGGTCAGCACCGAAAACGCCTACCGAAATTCGTCAATTTCTAGGCCTAGCTGGCTACTATCGCAGGTTCATTCAGAACTTCTCACGAATTGAAAAACCTCTCATGACTTTGACCCAGAAGGGCGTGGCCTTTGACTGGGAAGAGAAGCAGAAGCGAGGGTTCCAAACGCTCAAGCCAGCCTTGTGTACCGCACCAATACTATCCCTCCCCGAAGGGATAGAAGACTTCGTGGTCTATTGTGATGCGTCAAATCAAGGGCTCGACTGTGTTCTGATGCAACGAGGTAAGGTCATAGCCTATGCCTCGAGACAGCTGAAGACACACAAGGTCAACTACACCACTCACGATCTTGAACTAGGAGCAGTTGTGTTTGCTCTGAAGATCTGGAGACACTACCTGTATGGTACAAAAAGCACTATCTTTACAGACCACAAAAGCCTACAACATATATTCGACCAGAAGGAGCTCAACATGAGACAACGACGGTGGGTCGAGCTACTCAGTGATTACGAATGTGAAATTCGCTATCATCCCGACAAGGCCAACGTAGTAGCTGACGCCCTAAGTCGGAAAGAATACTCTGGTCGTAGAGTCAAATCATTGACTATGTCTATCCATTCACACTTGTCCACGCAAATTAAGGAGGCTCAGCTCGACGCTTTGAAACCTGAAAATGTGGCGAGTGAATCCCTGAGAGGGATGGATAAGAACTTGGAAGTCAAAGGTGGCGGAGCTTTATATCTCATGGATCAGATCTGGACACCGAAACACGGTGGTTTCAGAGACTTGGTCATGACTGAGGCGCACAACATGTTATTCCGTCCACCCAGGTTCAGATAAGATGTATCTGGATCTCAAAAAGCTATACTGGTGGCCTAACATGAAAGCATAGATTGCTACCTTCGTGAGTAAATGCCTTACTTGCGCCAAGGTCAAGGTCGAATACCAGAAACCCTCAGGTCTACTACAATAGCCGGAGATACCGGAATGGAAGTGGGAGCGGATCACTATGGACTTCATAACCAAGTTGCCCAAGACAACGGGTGGACTTGATACCATATGGGTCATCGTCGACAGATTTACCAAGTCCGCACACTTCCTGCCTATCAAAGAAACAGACAAGATGGAGAAGCTTACAAGAACCTACATTCGGGAGATTGTACGACTGCACGGTGTTCCCATATCCATTATCTCGGATAGAGATAGTAGATTCACTTCGAGGTTCTGGCAGTCGCTACAAAGTTCCCTAGGAACTAGGCTGGACATGAGTACAACCTACCATCCACAGACCGAAGGACAAAGTGAGAGGACTATCCAAACCTTGGAAGATATATTGCGAGCCTGTGTGATCGACTTTGGGAAAGCATGGGATACTCATTTACCCCTTGTCGAATTTTCCTACAACAACAGTTATCACACGAGCTTAAAGGCTGCTCCATTCGAGGCCCTCTATGGCCGAAAGTGCAGATCCCCTCTGTGCTGGGTTGAGGTGGGTGATACCCAGTTAGCTAAAGGACGAGTTCCTGAAAGCACTCTCATGGGTCCGGAGATCATTCGGGAAACGACAGAGAAGATCGTTCAGATTCATGAACGATTGAAAGCTTCTAGAGACCGACAGAAAAGCTATGCAGATAAACGAAGGAAACCGTTGGAATTCCAGGCGGGAGACCGTGTTCTATTGAAGGTTTCGCCCTGGAAGGGCTTAATACGCTTTGGAAAGCGTGGAGAGCTAAATCCAAGATACATAGGGCCTTTCGAGATTCTCGCAAGAATTGGCCCTGTGGCTTACAAACTTAACTTACCCCGCGAGCTCAGTAATGTACATTCCACTTTCCACGTCTCGAACTTGAAAAAGTATCTGTCCGACGAGACTCTTGTAATCCCACTCGACGAGATCGAGATCAACGAGAGCCTCAACTTCATGGAAGAACCGGTGGAGATCATGGACCGGGAGGTCAAGCAAACGAAACAAAGACGTATCCCGATAGTGAAGGTTCGTTGGAACGCCAAGCGAGGACCTGAATTCACTTGGGAGCGAGAGGATCAGATGAAACTGAAATATCCTCGTCTTCTTACTTAGTTATTTGTAACTACTTATTTGCTTAAACTCTAATTTCAGGACGAAATTCCTTCTAACGGGGGGATGATGTGACAACCCGAAATTTCTATTCTGTACAACCATTCACTTCAATAGAAGTCAGAACTGTTTCTGCTAACTGTTAAGCTTTTTGGAGTCAGTTTGAGTGTTTTAAAGCTTAGTACTTCAGGAGATAACTGGAGAGAGGATACCCTAGGATTTATTGTGCATCAATAAAGTCTCAAAACTCCAAGAGTTTGGAGTTTACAGCCCAAACATGGTGTTTACGGCCGTAAACTCTAAGGAGTATAAATATGACACTTAGTCATTTTTATCACTTTTTCACATTTTCAAGACTAGAACTCGAAATCCTCTCAAGTATCATCCGATTTTCCTTCTTGATCTTCAACTTTGTAAGTTTTTATTGCCTTAATTAGTTGATATCCTTCATCATCTAGTGATCTTATTTGATTTCATCCATGAAATCATTCCATTTGTGTAGATCTTCAAGTGTTCTTCATTTCACAAAGAACACCAAGAACACACACTAGTGTTCTTGGACTTTAAACACCCTTACAAGCTTCTATATTTTAAGTACTCTTACCCTAGTGTGTTATAAGGCTTGTTTCACATCTTAATCAACTAGAAAACACAAAGAAACACAAGATCAAAGGTGTATACGGTCAAGACATGTTCTTGAACCGTAAACCCTAATGAAAGGGCCATTGTGAGCCCTAGTCCCTTACCAAGCCTTGGATACTAGTCTAGATCACATCCTTGAAGTGTTTAGGACCTTAAACATCAAAAAGATCAAGAACCATTAGAGTTTACGGCCGTAAACTCATGGAGAAATGGTCAATGGGCCGTAAACTCTATAAGGTGGTGCAATGGTGCCACAATCACTTCCTAAGGCTTAGACTTGAAGTTAGGATGCTTCTTTATGACTTATAAGACCTCAAAACACAAAATGGTAGAAGTTACCATGGGTTTACGGCCGTAAACCCATTGGGACCGTAAACCCAAAACCGTAAACTCATAAAGAGTTTACTTTTGGACCATAAACTCAAAAGCAAAGCCCTACAACCCTTAGATGCAATCCTTGGTACTTCTAGCACTTGAATCAAAGTGTTTTTCATGTCCTAAGGTGTCTTAACTTGGTTAATTAGTTGTTTAATGACTAATTGGATACATATATGTGTTATTATATGTTAACTAGGATCCTTGTGTGTGCTCAAGTCTTCACTTGACACTTAGCATCCTATAACATCCGTTCATCCAAACCACTCACTACAGGTGAGTTCATACCCCTTAATCAATCTTTTAAATGATTTTAAATGCTTTTATGGGGGGGGGGAATACAAGTTGAACTATTATAGTTATTATATCAATCACATGTGATTAATAACTACCAAACAAGTGGATTTCTTACTTTTCAAACCGTGTTATCAAACAAACTACTTGAAACTCTTTTACAAACTCTTTTACATGTTAAATACTTTTATTCAACTCTTTTAATCTTATATTCTGTTAAATATGTATCTATATAGATATAGTTATATAAGTAGGATTGAAAGGACTTAGGACTGATAGCTCACCTTACCTCCTGTTCCTTGTTTGGTTGTGGACTTAGGGTATCGGTTGTTTGTCCGAAGGTCGTTGGAATCCTAGTTATATATTATGTATATGTATATAGATATAAAAGTTCCTTCTTTCTATTCAATACCTTTGGGTAGCAAAGGTATACAAACATGTTCATACATACAAACAACATTACTAGTAAACTATAATAGGTATAGTTTAGGAAGTTACTAATACTATTACTAGAACAATGAAACACACAATGAGTCAGTTCATACTATACATTATACAAGAGAACATACTATTATAAGAAACAGAGAGAACATACATACATACTAGACAGAGAGAGAACATCCAATACAACTAGTACATATTATACATTATACAAGAGAACATACTATTATGAGAAACAGAGAGAACATACATACATACTAGACAGAGACAGAACATACAATACTGCTAGTACACCTAATACATATACAAGAACACTATTACAGTTATGTGAACCACGTAACGGGGCATGGCATCACCTGTCATGGCTCGTTTTGTATCCAGAATCTCCTTAAGTGGAGAGCGTTGAGTTTGTGTATAGATCTATACTGGATTGACTATCCTACACATTGGTGTTCACTACAGTGGGACTTGCAAGTCTACGGGTGCTAAACGTCATTTCTTCCGACGTCTTACATCGTCGTGTAGTTAGTACAATTGGTTTAAGGTAGTTAGTACAGCAGTAGTTACTTAATACAACACTACAATACTATTTTATTTCCCCATTGCATTCACTTTGTGATCTTCACACAATGAACAGTAGTGTAAAAAGTATATTTTTGGTTAATGATAGTCAGATTTGGGAAAATACATACTCTTACAAGAGTCTTACATACAACACTTGATGCCTTGGTAGAAGGCTACTGTTAGTAGAAAACATAGGGTTTTCTAGGAGAGTTCAAACCTTTTCAAACATTTACAAACTTGTACATCACATACTTACAAACACTTTGATACAAACACAGACACTAAAATACTTATGATATCACCAGCTTTAAAGCTGATAAACTCTTTCAAAATAACTTGTATTCTCAGGTCACCAGTAGACAGGTACCGGTGCCAGGTTTTGAGAAGATGGAGCTCGTTCAAGACTCATCTTTTATTTTGATTCATAGTTTTGGTGTCTATTAACTTGACAGAACACACTTGTATTAAATTATGTTATTAATGCAATGGATGATGTTGTTGCTTGTTTACTACTATTCATTGTTGTGATACTGAACATGACGTCCTCCACCCCCGAACGATTCCGCCGTTCCGGTTTTGGGGTGTGACAATCCTCTTCCAAAAACATGAAATATCGACATTCGATTAGTAGCCAGGTGACCCTGTATATAGAATACAATAAGTAACTCGAAAACTATCAAACAAAATCCAAAAGACTAGGCGATCATGTGTCAAAAAAACCGTACAAATTACGAGTGAGTGTTCTTGACGGAATAAGTTTTGAAACGATTCCATAATTTTTAAGATGTTACAAGAAGAAATGGTTAACAAACTCATTTTCTTTATCAAAATGAAAGGTTTGTGATGGACTCATTGAGTTGTACTTTAGTATTCACTATGAAAAAATTTGAGCAAATCAAATGTTTCAACAATAACAAATAAAAGTCATTAATGAAATTGATCAAGTATCTATCAACAAATCTATTCATGGATTGAAAAGATTACATACATTACTTTGTATAATTCTTTATTAATCCTTTTGTTCTTTAACTACTAATAGAGAAAGACACTTATGAATCATCTTCCAATATAAATAGGATTTATGTATATCAAATGAATCAAGCTCATTTGCTTTCAAAATTCCATCCTTTTGAAGTTTGTATTTGTGTTTCATGCTTACATAGTCATGATGATAATGACATAGGTAAGCTTGAATCAAATATCATTTGATTATTTAGGTGTTATCATTAGAACTATCAATTTAATGAAATGCATATAGATCTACTTCATAATTGATATTATGAGAAAATATTATTAAAATAGAATACATCGTTTCAGAACATGAATGTGAACATCCATTAAATGATAAGTAAATCTATATTTATTCATAACTTTCAATTGTTACATGTTACTATAATAATAGGTACAAAGCATATATTGTTGAAATACAAGCTATTTGGTAATAAAAAAGCTCTAGTAGTATGAATAACAACACTTGTTATATCTTTAGTATGGAATACCATTCGTGCATAATCATTTGCTTATTTCTTCCAATCATCTGCACAAAATATTAAGTATCAATGTCACATACAGTATAAGAATACTCGAGTGGATGATGGAAAAATAAACAGTTTTATCATATAGATATCTGAAGTCATGGTCATGCCAGATTTCCTCATCTCGGTGAAATAAGAGGAGAAGTTCTTCTTTTACATTGCAATTTCTCCTTAATAGAAACAACAGTGATCATTTTGGCCCTTTCTTAATTTTTGGGTTTATGTTGTATTTCCCTTAACTGAACTACAAGTTTACAAGAGTTCACAACCACTTATACCTTCCTTTTATTCAATGATTGACTAGGTTTTAATCAGGATTCAATGTTTTGAATGAATATTAGCTTTACTTGATGAAACATATGATATGCTTTAGAATATTCCAAGACTTTCTACATGTGAAGGGCAATTATTCCAGTTTCATGTGAGATTGTGTGACAACCCGCAATTTAGGTCAAAGACTATGAACAATCAAGTTCACAGTAAATCTCTTTGAAATTTGACTCATTGAGTTTTAATGCATCTTCTATAAAATAAATGAGTTCATTACAAATATTATAAGATACAAGATGGTATCTTACTTCCAAATATGTAAATTGAAAAATGAATCAAATAGCTCAAACTGGAATCCTTGTTGATGCGTCTGAAAAACTGAGATTTCCTATTCAGTAGTTGTGAGCAAAACAAACACTCTAGTTTTGTAGCACATGTTTCCCTATTTCTAAAATATAAAGAACGTCCAAAATGGAGTTCGTATGCAAAAGATACGACTGTTTTAATAATCCAAACTAGTATAATACTATTTTTCTTAAAACCGCTTTCATCCGTTGAGGGACTTGCACACTTCTAATGGAAATTTCGAGAGCGCTTTTGGACTCAGGATATGGCCTAATATTTAATTCCATACTCGAAATATTTTTAGCAAAATTTTTTTGTAAAAGTCGAAAAATCGGACGTTTCGGGTCATTTAGACACGAGTCTTAAAACGCGATTTCCCAATGTTCTAAAACTCAAAAAATTAATCCGTTCAGGTTCTAGAAATTCTGAAACTCGGATCTATCGTTTTCCACTTTCGAAAAAAATATTAGGCGTCGGGATCTTGGCACGCAAATCTAGGAAGTTTTTAAAGCATTTTTAAGAAGATGACATCAGTAGAGCATTTTCGAAAAAAAATACTTCCCTCTTGGATCATTACCCATGTTTTTACCACCCCCCCTCTCCTTGGTTGAGTGCACATATCTCCTTCTAGTACAATCATGATGTATGTTGTGTGTTCGACTTTCTATGAAGGTATGGGTGCATGGTGCATGCGAGAGACCTCATACACTATAAATGAAAGGCTTTGGGTCTTCATTTCATACACAAATCATCAGCCACTTCCTCTCTTACTCTCCCCTCTCCATTCTCTATTTTTTCTTGGTTTGGGATCCACCACCAACAACCACCACTCCACCACCGTAAACGACCATAGCCACCTCCTTTTTTCCTTATTTTCAACGACCAACCAGCACCACCTTTGTGTTGATATATTTTTTGTGGTGTTTCCTAGTTCAAGACTTGAGTCTTCATTGTGTTTTTGTGGGTTTAAATCAAGTCCAAAATAGCCCCCGTTTAGATCGTTCCTAGTTCGTGTTTTCTCGAAGTGTTTCTCAAAGATAATCGCACTCTAGACTCTAGTTCACAAATCACACATTAAGGTGAGTCCTTACGACCCCTTTTTATAGTTTTTATATATTTCGCGGGGAATACATGTGCTCATATATTTCATTTATGGAAAAACACTTTTGAAAAACATACTACAAAATTTTATGATTTTATCTGAAAAATTGTGGTCCATTCAATACCTGTTTTGCCCACCTTAAACCCTATGGTTTGCAAAACTGTTTGTATGCAAGTAGCTTAGGTCGATACCTTTTCAGGGACTACTCGCACTTGTTCATACGTTATTTATACAATTTATTATGATTTTTTCAAAAGTGCATATCATTTTAGCATTTTTTCGGACCAGTCTGTAAAAACAGTTATTTTCACCTTAGTTAGGATTCATATCAGGTCAGGAAAAAAATTAGGACTAAGTAGACATTCTAGATTAATTTTTTTTTTGTCTTTCAAATACATATACGTATGATATGTGACATTGCCACCTTCATATTACTTCAAAAGTCAAACTATTACCATGCATGTGTGTGTATGTGTATGTATATATATATATATATATATATATATATATATATATATATATATATATATATATATATATATATATATATATATATATAGATGTTTAAATACATATGTAGACAAGTTATAAATATTATAACTTATAGTTTATACATGTTCTTATGTTCATTAATTTGGAACGTACCTCTTAATAAAAGCGAGAACATTACACTTTTGCATACATACCAAGCATACTCGACTTTTATAAACTTTATACAATGAAATTCATTATGCCTAGTGACTTATCCAGAAATAAGTTATGGCTGAGAGCTACTCACATACCTTAGTTAAGGGCTTTTTAGTGAGACTATATTCATTAGCTAAGTCTAAACACTTAGCGTACCCACACTACTATAACCGTTAATCTGCAGAGCGAGATACTTATGTATATATCTATACGAGGTTGACATCCCCAAGTACGGTTGTTACCTACAACCTCGACCGATCATTCGAAGCGAGTGATAAATGTCTACAATTGTTACTACAACATCTAATGAAGCGTTGTATGGGGGTACATTCAATCACATAGCTCGGTTTTAGGACTCACTATAAACATTAACTGTAATATCTTTCTCTCTCTCACTACAAACCATGCGCTTGGTTGCTTTTAAAACAATTTTAAGTATGGAATTACTTACGGAAAAGTACAGTTTGCTTTTCAAGTATATTCAAAGATTCATTACAAACATAGTTTTAAGTATGGATGTACTTATACAGAAGATATATTTTGGCTATTCAAAGATTCATTACAAACATAGTTTTATGTGTGGATTTACTTATACACATTACAATTTAGCTTTCAAATATTCTTTACAAACACGGTCTTAAGTGTGGATTTACTTATGTAAAGATACATTTTGGCTTTCAAAGACTCTTTACAAACACAGTTTTAACTATTGTTATACATACAAAGATAATACTTTTTAGACTTTTTAAAAGTATTATTGTTGTTAGTAGAAAACCTGTAACTCTCACCAACCTTGTGTTGACCCTCAAAATTACATGTATTCTCAGGAAATCACTAAACCTACATTTAAGATGGATTGGATTACAAGTGACCTAGTTTACTTGGTGGGTATTATATGCCTGTCTGTTAAGGAATTTAATGTACTATTATTATCTGTAAAAACCTTGTATTCAAATATCTAGATGGAACATGAATTCTATTTTGTTTGTTGTTGTACTTGTGTTAAGTATATATTAAGTTTACCTGTGATTCATGAGCTTAGTCGCACAGCCCGGAGTGTTCCGCCGCCTCAGACAGAGGTGTGACAGATTGGTATCAAAGCTAAGTTGGCTAAAGAGAACTTGTATCCTCGAAAGAGGAATACAACTATAGAAACTAGCTTCTAATAAAAGTATTATTCTTATTAATTACACTACTTCTTGGCTACTTACGGTACGGTGAATCTGGTTTGAAGGGTCGCACATGGTTGTTGGATTTCAGAACGGCTAAATTGCTAAAATGGTCCCGCCCTCCGGTGTTTCCTATCTGGCCCTCTTCAGTACTTGGTAGCCGTGGAGCACAAAACAAAACTTAGTAATACTACAAACCTCACCAACACTAATATATAAGAGTTGTATATATACTCTGACCCACGATGAGAACACTTAATAAAATTCTAACATACCTCCAACTAAAACTACTAACTCAACCCTTTAGGTCAAACTCCTCAACTAAGGTTAGTACCGAACATAAGCCTTACATTAAATAAACCTCGAACGTACGCCTATGTTATTCATGGTCGGGCCGGTGCACAACCAACCTTCAGCAAGGAGTTTGACAGACTACAATGGTTGAAAGTTTTAGAGATTGAAGGATGTTCTCTAGTTTCACTACACGAACCTAGTACCTTATATCAACCCCAAAACAACATACACATTTTAAATACTTAAAATTATTGAATAACATTCAGATTTTCCTAGAACAAAGAACCAATAGCCCTGATGTCGTTGTAGCAAAGAAACCCATAGTTCCTAATAGATCATTCACTAGTCTCCAAAATTCTCTCTTTATCATTTGAAATTGGTAGGATTTCAATTCTCTCTCTATAATGTACAAATCTGTAGGATTTGTAGAATCGATCACTCTCTATAATCTAGAACCTTACTGTAACGTCCTAAAAATTATAAGGTAAAATTTCATTTTAAATTCATTTCAAAGCACTTAGTAATCATGTCAAAACAACCAAAAGTGTATCATCGTAAGATAATATCAGACTACAAATCCCAAAATCATATAATGTGGAAAATATGGGTGGATGCGGTGCAGTCACATTGGGCCCAAAATCATACAAAGCTTAGTGAGCTCCCCCAAAATAGCACATACCATACAAACATACAGTCAAGCAAATATGGGTGTTTGCATTTCCCTTCAGTCTATTTTATATGGCTACTGTCAAACATATCCTAGTGCTTGCATTCCCACTCGGTCCATTTCAACCAGAAAATGTCAAGCATATATGGGTGTTTGCATTCCCCTTCATTCTATTTCAACCGGATAACAGGTCTATATCACCCCTATCAATACCACATAATATCATAGCAAAAGAATCACAGAGTCATCAAACAATACATGCATAACAGATGATTATCATGAAGACCATCATCACACTACAAGCATCAACTATTGGGCCACCATTGGTGCCTTCAACCCATAGATACAGTGAAGGAAACTCACCTCAATCTGTTGAATCTCTCAAATGAAATTTCGATCTGCTAATCCAAAAAATCCGTGCATTCTAGCACTATCAAATAACATCCAATTAATGATTGGATCTCTTCCTATAATGAAGAATCTAAATTACTTGCCCAATGACAAGGGTAAAATACCATTTTACCCTTTTCTTACTTAGCCTAAAACCAAGGCCCAACTCATTTTATCAAACAAACCAATTTCCAAAATGGCATCCTACGGTCCAATATGGCCCAACTTCTTAATTGGGCCCAAAAACCATCCTGGACCTCATTCCAAGAAAGACCATATTCTATCTATGGTGTAAAGTCAGAAGCCCAATAACCCATCAAGTCCCAATCCCTAAAAGGACCAAAATAGACGCCCTGGGGAGTACTCCCTGCGTACCAGGAACGTACCTCCCACGTACTCGCCTCTAAAGCACCACGTACAAGTCACCAATAAACGAACGCATATTACGTTGAGCGTACTCTCCCACGTACACCCAACGTACTCATCATAGGTCAAAAATTCCAAAATAAGCTCTTAGTGGTTAAGACAAAATCTACTAAACACTTATAAGACCCTAAAGGACATTTTGACACATAAAGTGTTGGATTAGATGTCTAAGCCCATAACTATTATTGGTATGTACTTGACCCGAGAGTAGCATAGTCCATTTGGGTTGCATGGCATCGAAACAATTGGATAGACAAATGAGAAAAGGTTATTTATGATTTATATTAATATATTATAAGTTCTAATATATTAATATGAAATCATATTATTTAATTAGTATTGATCAAAAATTAATTTGGAATTAATTTTGTGATCAAAAGAGACTAATTAAATATATGAGGATTGATTATGTAAATCATTCATTCTTATATATGTGGGCTTGTGATCCGTAGTCCTTCATGTTGGTCTTACCCCATGTGGTAACCCATGGATACTCCATGGAGGTTAAAACCCATGGATCATGAAGGAAATGGAAAGTCATGCACATTAGGGTTTACATGGTGTAACCCTAAATGAGCCACACTATATAAAGGACCCCATGGTTCATGAAATGGCACTAGCGGAGACACAAAGAGGTCAAAGTCGATTTCATAGAGTGAACCAAGTAACCTCTTCTCAAGTTATTCCAATTGTTGGTGGTGTTGTGTGATTCTATTTGAGGTGCAACACTTGGGGCACTAAGATCTTAAAGGTTCAAGACTTCAAGCTCCATCAAAAGGTATGTCAGCTAACTAGACTTTTATAGTATAGATATTTCATTATATGCTACTTAGGATGATGCTTTGGAATTTTGAATGTATGCATGTAAAGTAGAGAAAACATAGATCCAAAGCACATAGGGTTGTGTGTACACCATAGGAGTGTTAGAATGCTCAAAACCCATCAGTGGTATCAGAGCCTAGTCTTGTTTTAAATTATACTTGATGAAAATTGCTTAAAAAATCGATTTTCGGTTGTTCTGGACTGTGGACTCGCCAAGTCCACTGATGGATTCGCCGAGTCCAAGGCAAAAACTGACCAACTCGCCGAGTTTGTTCATACACTCGACGAGTTGGTGCTCCAGAATGCAGATTTTTGTGGTTTTTGGCTAGAATTGGACTAGGATCATTACCCTAAGATGTTTTTGAACTTCTAAACTTGTTTTTGATGTGGTAATGATCATACTAATCCAATTCAAAAGATAATTGTCGAAAGTTTCATATTTTGTATTAGTTTAATGGTTAGGCTAATTACGTGAAAATTGTTTGATTTGAATTGTCTTGTTCATATGAGTTTAATCTAGATCATAGTTTTTCTTGACATGTTTGTTAGTTTAATTGGTGATCTTAATGATTTTTTAATGGACTCCATAACTTGTCCTCAAGTTATGGAAAACCAAAAGTTTTTCCTTTTAAAAGAATCATTAAAGCCATAGGTTTAAAGTTTAAGAGTCTTTTTCCCATAAATTGTTTTATAACCTCCATAACTTGTCCTCAAGTTATGGATTTTGAAAAGTTTATTCATTAAAGTCTTTAAACCTATATTAAATTCATATTTTATGGATTCCAAAAGTTTTTTTGAATTGTTCAAAACTTTCCCTCAAGTTTTGGAATCTGTAAAGTTACACTTTTGAATACTTTAGTTCCAAACCCTAGAATTTTAATAGTTTAAAATTCAACCCTTATACTATTAAATATTATAGGCTTAATATTTATATATATATGTATAAGAGTAAAAGTCAGTCTTACCGTTAGTAGGCCTCATTCATGAAGCCGATCTATAAGGGGGGTATAAGGTTACTACCTATAAAATGGCAGTTTAATGGGTGTCTACTCTCACCCACCGCTTCCTTGACTGGTGGAGGGTCGTTAGCCAAATGGGTAGGATATGACTCTAATTCTCCCTTCATTAAAAGTATAATGATAAATATAAAGTAACTAAACACTTATAAATTTCCAATGTTAGTTACTTTACGAAAATGTGAATATGGTGCTAACCCATGAAATTGCCCTTTGCACCTTGTTAAGCCGTTAGTGGAGAGTGTGTGGTTAACCGGCACACTAATCGGGACTGACAGTGCGTGGCAAAGGGTAGCTTGATGTTAATCATAGATCAATGGAGCGTGTGTGGTTAACCACCACATTGATTAGGTGGTTGTAACATTGGGTGTACCAAGCTAATTTGCATGGTCATTCACACCTTGTTTGTGATCCTCGGCATCCCAGTCACAATCTTGAAGGTCACAATCGAGATTTAAACATGCCATTAAATTGTTCAATTAATCTTAAAGGATCTAGGAGTTTCAATTCACTTAAAACCTAATACTCCTTTTCGTTTTTCGTGGTGGAAATTGGTAAATCGTCATTTACCTACCTTCAAAGATTTTTTGGTTTGGATTATGGCATCCCTCTTCCAAATTGTAATATATTGTGTTGGGTCCTAGCCTTAATATTTCATTTGGGTGTTATATTAATGAATTAAATTAACTAACTTGAATTTCGCCCGTTTAGATATCTGTGGTCTTCCCAAATCTTTTAGAACAAGTTTTTCTCTAGAAGATGATACTTCACTTCCTCCACCTCCTCCAATCATTCTTCCTGACCCACAAGATCGAAGACTTGAAAAGTCCAGGATCACTCAATCCCTATTGGATAGTAAACACAAAGATGGAAAGACTATATGTGCTCATGTCTTGGACATGAAGCTGCATATTGACAGGCTAAGGATGTTGGGTGTCGTCTTCCCAAGGAAGTTGGCTATTGACTGGGTCCTTCAGTCACTTCCCGAGTCATATAGTGAGTTCGTTAAAGACAATTATGTGATGGATCACGACATGACCCTAATTAATCTTACCTATTTGCTAATTGTTGCCGAATCAGCAATGATTTGGCGCAATGGTCAAGCAAATCTGGTTGGAAGGTCGACATCCCAAGTTGATATGGACATCCCAGAAAAGATTCCTTCTCCTAAAGGAAAGGAATTGGGCATGGTCAAAAGTTTTGATCATAAGTGAAAGGCCAAATCTGAGACTGCTCCATGTGAGGCTGTGTGTTTCTATTGCCAAAGACAAGGACATTGGAATCGAAGCTGCCCAGACTACCTGAGAAGTTTAATCAGATTGTATGTAACTACTTCAGGTGAGTTCATTATCTAACTCTACTAAGTTCCTAATTGTTGATTCGTAATACATGATGTGACAAGGTTGCATTTTGATGTTTTGTAGGATCATGCAAAGGGAAGGAAGCTTAAAGGAAGAGTATGTTGAATCTGTTCGCGAAGATGGATTTCAATTGCATGGTTCGAAGATCGGATTTTTGAGCTGCTGCTTAGAGTTATGATAGATTGCTAGGAAATATGTAATAGCATAGTTTTCATTTGTAATTGCATTGTAAGTAAAAGTTTTTCCGTATTTTATAAATAAATAAAAAACAATTTATCTCCTTGCAATGGAATTTGTGATGATGTTTCTATGTTTCTATGTTAGCAACATGAATTTTATTCTTTCATTTGTGGTAGTGTCTAAATTGACCAAATAAGGAAAGATTCTCATCACCCAAGTTTCAATTGGACAGAAACTTGGAATCATGCAAGTTGTATTGTATGATGAATGAGAATTTTCTTCTTTGGCAAATTAAGACTGATTCCTTATTCACATGTATATGTTAGTCAAGTGAAGGACTAAGGGATCAAGTACACATTCTTGTGTGCTGGTCAAGGTCCACCACAAAGATCGATAAGACTATTCGTCATGATTTACTAAAGTTTAGTAAACATGGTTATGCTTATAGGTTTAAGTATAATTCTGAAACATTGGAAAAGGATCAATGTATGGCAGAACGAATGAGAAGAATCACATTAGGCAGAAAGATAAAAGTTTCTTCAATCTGAAAAGATGGGTGAATACTCTAGTATCGTGTTTTATGATCATCCTAATGTTTATGGAAAACCATATCACAATTGATTCTCTAAGGACATCTTAGTGCATTTGCATGACTAAGAAGAGGAATCGTGAATTATTGAAATGGTTAAATCAATTAAGGTGAATCATACTTCGTTCCAAAAAGAAGTCTTAGAATCATACTCCAAGATTGTAATTTGAGTGACATAATCTTAAGAAAGGTTTAATACACTTATCAAATGTAGAGTAAAAGTTTTCTACTCCTGTACATTTGAAATTGGTAAGTTGTGATATCTTGGATAAGACAAAGACCAACTAAGACCAATTGTGTGAAGTGTTTGTCTTGATTAGAATCCGCACTAACTCTTGAATATTTATTTGTCAAGTAATGTTGCTTGACAAAGTGAATCATATATGTCAAGAGGTAAGTGGGAGTCTTAAAGATCTTGACAAGTTTCAAGAACTAATAAAGAATAAACCTATTGTTAAACACTAGCACACGACTTGAGGTTTGTGACCTATCGTGTTGACATATTCTTGTTTATGTGCCCATTCCAATTAAAGTTGACTATGAATATGAGTTCTGAGAGTTCTCAATTGGTTGCATAACAACCTGGAAGCAATGGTAGGCCCTTGTGCTGCCAGGTGGCAAGAAATTAAGAATGAACAAGTTCATTCCATATGAGTTTTGATTTGTCACTAACCTTGTCTTGTGATTATGGTTTTGACAAATTCACATGGATAGGAACACATACACCATAAAATCTAAGTCTCATAAGGTTTATCTCCGATTCATGAAAGTGATGGTGAAGAAACGCTTTCACTAAGTAGATTTTAAATAGTTAGCAATTGTGATACTTGCATTTCTCAAATTCGATTATTATTACGGCATCCCTCTTCATAGTTCGAATTGTGAGAAATGGCAAAGGTCTAAACAATTGAGACTATGATTACGACATACCTCTTCATAGTTCTAAAATTGTTTAGACACACATGTGAGTTATCTAAGGGAAGGTGTATGAATTTAAGAAGCTTAGATAAAGTCTTATCGAAACATCTAGTATCAGAAATCTGTAATTTGGTAAGAAAGTCAGCAAAGTGTTGATTTCTAGAAGTCCAGCTGATTTCTGAATACATATCAAAGCTAGTGGGAGCATAAGTGTTATGCTGGTAAGATAATAATTATAATGCTGGTGGGAGCATAATTATTATGGAAAGTGTTGCAAGTTAGCAATGTTAATCATAAAACAAAGTTTCAAATCACAAGTTGTAGGGTTTGAAAAGTTGTTTTGCTATAATTAAGGGAGAGGAATTCATACTTCATTTCAATTCTAAAAGCTTAGATTGAGACTTTAATCACATTTAGTCATATATATATATATATATATATATATATATATATATATATATATATATATATATATATATATATATAAATATATATATATATATATATATATATATATATATATATATATATATATGAATGTTATGTTGGAATGGTTCAACATAATGAAATTCTATATATGGAAATCTTAATTGCGTTCTCAAAATTTGATTATCATTACGGCATCCCTTTTCATAATTCGAATTTTCAGAACATGGCAAATAATAGCAAAACACTAATCAAGTATCATGTCTTTATGTTAGAGATTATGAACCGTGTCCTATATGCTCCGGGTATAGGATCGATTGCACATGCTATAATATTCTCGTGTTCTAAATTTTTCCAAATGCCTAGGGCATTAAGAGGGAAAAAGGACTAGAACCGGTTATGACTAAAGTGGTTGTGCAACCGTTAATGATAATCTAAGGTTCGCCAAAGATTGGTCGCTTAAGGACAGTCTGAAGTATAGTAATGGAAGGACCATATTGACATTATTATGAATAGACAGGAGTCTATTAAAAATGAATTTTCGTATGGAAAATATGGAATGTTTCCATACTGGGGGTTGGAGAATAGATGATAAAGTTAGAAACTTTTATGCAAGAAGGATGTTCAAAGGAATGTACTTTGAATTTGAGACTTCATTTCCATGGAATTGTCTTGTAACAATCTCCAAATGAATATTTTGTAATATCATTGGTCAAGTCTTTGTGACTTTTGGTACCTAGACATTACAAAATAATCATTGCATGATAGTTTAGAATCTAACACTTCCTAGCAATGACAAGATTTGGAATTCTTACACATGCAGTAAGGATTTGGAATTGTGAAATAAGCATCATTGAAAGGTTTTTCATTTGATCTATTTCACAAAGTAAGGACCATAGACAAACATAGTGTGCATGCTTGGAGCATGGTATAACTATTGTTTAGACAAACATAGTGTGCATGATTGGAGCATGGCATGACTATGGTTTTAATTCAAGTATTAATTTGATTATTCGAAACATTAAACATTGAATAATGAGTAATCAATATGGCTCAAAAGGTTTGGGGCCATATAGGATTAGTATTATTCTTGTGTTTCACTTTGCATGTTTTGACTTCCCGAATAACTAGGTTATTCAAACCATCCACAGTCGATCATACTTTGGAAGTAGGTATTGAGGAAAGAATGTCATGAATGGGTGTGTAGTTTGTCTGAGACAAAGTGCTTGCAGTGTTCATGAGTACTCCTGGAATAAGATTCGAGTATTGGGTTCAACCCACGCTCATTTGAATCACTTCATGGATTTTATCATGAGTGATCATGAGACGATAATATCTTATATTCTTGAAACGGAGACGTGTGAGTTGTAGTTGCGAGTCGGTTGCACATTGACCTATGTAAACGCACCAGTAACTTGGATGTTATAAAACGTATCGTTGTGTGTAATTTAATGAGTAAGTACAAGCGAGTATTTGGGTCGAAGTTTATCCAATCCTTTTACCCTTGGAGGGATAAAAACGATATATGTGGGCCCCTCGATGATTTAGTGATGACACCCCTAAGTGCTTGGCCAAGCCTGGACTGATTTGATTTGTTCAATTAGTCATTATCTAGAATGGAGGAATATATGATCCCTTATCTAATGGACACATCATTTAACTAGGTCAGAGTTCGACAGCGGCTTTAAGAGCTACGATTGCTATTCGGGATCTTGGAGTCATACTTGAATAATAGTTTTAGACTTATCCAAGTGGGAGACTGTTGGATTAGATGTCTAAGCCCATAACTATTATTGGTATGTACTCGACCCGAGAGTAGCATGGTCCATTTGGGTTGCATGGCATCAGAACAATTGGATAGAAAAATAAGAAAAGGTTATTTATGATATATATTAATATATTATAAGTTCTAATATATTAATATGAAATCATATTATTTAATTAGTATTGATCAAGAATTAATTTGGAATTAACCCATGTGGTAACCCATGGATACTCCATGGAGGTTAAAACCCATGGGTCATGAAGGAAATGGAAAGTCATGCACATTAAGGTTTACATGGTGTAACCCTAAAAGAGCCAATAAAGGACCCCATGGTTCATGAAATGGCACTAGTGGAGACACAAAGAGGGAAAATTCAATTTCATTGAGTGAACCAAGTAACCTCTTCTCAAGTTATTCCAATTGTTGGTGGTGTTGTGTGATTCCATTTGAGGTGCAACACTTGGGGCACTAACTAGAATTTTCTAACTAGAATTTTCAAGACTTCAAGCTCCATCAAAAGGTATGTCATCTAACTAGAATTTAATAGTATAGATATGAAGGGTTTTAAGCAATTCTAACACTCCTAAGTGTACATGTAACCCTAGAAAACCTTGGATCTATGTTTGTCTAAAATACATGCAAAATAGTTTTTCCAAGGTTCATAAACCTATCTAGCATACATGGGAACTTTATAATATAAATGATAGCTAGAAATATATACCTTGTAGTTGTTATGATTCCTTGAAACCTTGAGAGCCTAGCACCCCAAGTGTGATGCCTCAAATGCTTCACACAACACCAAATGCTTTTGGAGTAGACTTGAGAGAAGTGTAACACTTGCAAAAATCGGCCTAGCCCTCTTTTTAACTATGTGTAACCGATTTTGGTGGAGAACATGTTGCTTATATAGTGTGTCACATCTAGGGTTACACCATGTAAAACCTAATGTGACATGACTCTTCATTTCCATGACCCATAGGTTTGTAACTCCCATGGAGCCTCCATGAAGCCTCCAATGGGTTTAACCCAACTTGATAATCCATGGAGCCTTTTAGCCCACTATACAAGTTATGGATGATTTACATAATCAACCCATATATTTAATTAGTCACCATTTGATCACTTAATTAATTCTAGATTAATTCTTGATCAATACTAATTAAATAATACTATTAATATATTAGAACTTATAATATATTAATAAACCACAAGTGTTATTTCTCTCATTTAGTATATCCAAATGCATGATGCCATGCAACCCAAATGGACCATGCCGGGTCGGGTCAAGTACATACCAGAAATAGTTATGGACTTAGACACCTTATCCAACAGTCTCCCACCTAGATAAGTCGAATAACTATAACTGCAAGTATGACTTTAGGAACCGATCGGCAATCGTAGCTCTTTTCAAGGTTTCTCGGAACTGATAAGATGATGATACGCCATTTCAGATAAGTGATCATATAATCCTCTGTTCTAGATATCAGCCGGACAAATACATGGAACAGTGTCTTACCTTTTGTCCAGCAGTTTGTTTCCCGATTTCCGATTTGTTTGACAAAGAACTTAATTGAACACATCAACTTAGTTCTGACCGGGCCCGATACATGGGTCAAAACAAAATCATCGAAGGGCCCAGATATCGCTTCTAATCCAAGAAGGAACAGATAAACTTCGACTCATATGCTTGATCTTCTACTTGTTATATTACACACAAACGCACGTTTTATAACATCAAGTTACCAATGCGTTTTCGCACGATCAATGCATAACTAACTCATAGTTAACACATCATATCTCTAGGTTTGAAGACTTATATGATATTACCGTCTCACGATCACTCGAGATAAATTCCATGAAGTGATACCAGCGAGCATGGGTTGAATCCAATACTCAGAACTTATGAGCACTCATGAGTGTTGAGGCCATGTCCAACATCTTAGACCTCTACAACCAACCCATGACAGTCTTACTTCGTATCTACTTCCAACATATGACTGACTGTGGATATTTTGAATAATATGTAAACACAACATAAATATTCTGGAAGTCAAAACATGCAAAAGAAATAATAGTAAACGATTGACAAAAGATAGCAACACTTTACTCATAAATAAACACAACTTTTATTCATCATCAAATGTCAATTACACTTTACATATTTCAAAATTATCTAACTACTAAAACTAATATCATCCTTCAGCACTATGCTCCTTGCATGCTGGAGATGCTTAACCCTACCCAGTCCCTTCGTGAGGGAATCTGTCGGGTTCTCATCCGATGATACCCTCTTTGCCCTAGGAGTCCTTCTTCTATACGATGTCTAATGAAATGGTATTTTCTGTCGATGTGTCTGGATCTCCCGTGATCCCTTGGTTCCTTTGCTAAGGCAACAACACTTTCACTATCACAGAAGATTTCCATAGGCTCCTTAATAGCTGGTACAACTCCAAGATCTCCAATGAAGTTCTTTAGCCATATCGCCTCCTTTGCTGCCTCGCTTGCCGCTATATACTCTGATTCGCAAGTTGAATCAGCCGCTATCTCCTTCTTGGAACTTTTCCAAGAGATAGCTCCTCCATTTAAGGTAAAGACCCAGCCCGACTGAGAGCGGAAATTATCCCTATCAGTTTGGAAACTAGCATCACTATACCCTATAACTCTTAAGTCATCACTCCCACCAAGGGTAAGGACCCAGTCCTTAGTCCTTCGCAGGTACTTGAGAATATTCTTTACCGCTGTCCAGTGAGCCTTACCAGGGTTCCCCTGATACCTACTAACCATGCTTAAAGCAAAGGCTACATCAGGGCGAGTGCAGGTCATAGCATACATGATCGAGCCTACTGCAGAAGCATAAGGTACTCGACTCATTTCTGCTATCTCAACCTCGGTACTCGGGCTCTGAGTCTTACTTAGTCTAGCGTTACTCTAGATGGGTAACTCTCCTTTCTTGGAATCTTGCATGTTGAACCTCTTCAGCACCTTCTCCATGTATGTACTCTAACTAAGCCCAATTAGTTTTTTACTCCGGTCTCTCAGAATCCTTATCCCTAGAATATAGGCAGCTTCTCCAAGGTCTTTCATAGCGAAACACTTCCCAAGCCAGGACTTAACTTCCTGCAAGGTTGGGATGTCATTTCCTATGAGTAGTATGTCATCCACATACAGTACCAAAAAGCTAACTATACTCCCACTAGCCTTGACATATACACAAGATTCATCTTCACTCCTTGAAAAGCCAAACTCTTTGACTTTCTCATCAAAGCAAAGATTCCTTATGCGAGGTGCTTGCTTTAATCCATAGATGGATTTCTCAAGCTTACACACTCTATTAGGGTACTCTGTGCTGACAAAACCCTCTGGCTAATTCATGTAAACATCTTCAGCCAACTTTCCATTAAGAAAAGCGGTTTTGACATCCATTTGCCATATTTCATAGTCGTGAAATGCAGCGATGGCTAACAATACCCTAATAGACTTAATCTTGGCTACTGGTGAAAAGGTCTCATCATAATCAACTCCTGGAGTTTGAGAAAAGCCCTTTGCAACCAGTCGTGCCTTATAAGTGTGTACATTACCATCCATGTCGGTCTTCTTCTTGAAGATCCACTTGCACCCAACTGTCTTACGACCTGGTACATTGTCAACCAAGTCCCACACCTGATTGTCATGCATGGACTGTATCTCGCTGTCCATTGCCTCTTTCCATTTGGCAGACTCGGGGCCTGCCATGGCTTCTGCATAACTGTTAGGTTCATCCAGACTTACCAATGTACCATCACTGATAAGTGTCTCACCTTCCGCAGTAATATAGAAACAATAGTAATGCTCAGGTACATTCCTAACCCTTGTGGAACGCCTTAGAGGTACAATTGGAGGTATAATTGAATCAACAGGAGTTTCCTCCTTAAGTTTACTGCTAGGGTTTGAGGTTCCTTCACCACTTTACTCTTGAATTTCTTCAAGGTCAATTTGCCTCCCACTGTTTCCTTGGCTTATGAACTCTCTCTCTCTCGAAAGACAGCCCTCCTTGCTACAAAGAACACATTCTCACTAGGTCTGTAGAAGAGGTAACCAAAGGATTTTTGTGGGTAGCCGATGAAAATACACCTCTCACTTCGAGGTTCGAGCTTGTCGTGAGTCTCGCGTCTCATGAAAGCCTCGCAACCCCAAATCTTGATGTGGGCTACACTAGGAACTTTTCCAGTCCACATCTCGTGAGGTGTTTTGGCAACCTTCTTTGTAGGGACCAGATTAAGGATATGGGCGGCAGTCTCTAAGGCATACCCCCAAAATGAGATTGGTAGCGTAGCTCGACTCATCATGGAACGAACCATGTCCAACAGGGTTCGATTACGCCTCCCAGCTACACCATTCAACTGTGGTGTCCTGGGAGGTGTCAATTGTGAGACAACCCCACATTCCCTTAGATAGTCGAGGAACTCAGTACTAAGATACTCACCACCACGATTGGATCGAAGCATCTTAATGTTCCTGCCTAATTGATTCTCGACTTCCTGTTTAAACTCTTTAAACCTTTCAAAAGTCTCTGACTTATGCTTGATTAAGTAGACATATCCATATCTACTATAATCATCTGTAAAAGTCACATAATAACGATTAGCATCCCTTGTGGCAGTTTTGAAGGGTCCACACACATCCGTGTGCACTAGATCTAACAAACCTTCACCCCTAGCACATGAACCTGTGAAGGGTGACTTTGTCATTTTTCCAAGTAAGCATGATTCACAACTATCATCTGACTTTAGATCAAATGATTCCAAAACTCCATCCTTTTGGAGTTGGCCTATGCGTTTCTTGCTTACATTTCCAAGACGATAATGCCATAATGATGCTTTATCCAAGTTATTATCATTAGTAGAATCAATACACAATACATTATTTCCTAAATTATCTACAACAGACACAACTTCATACACACCATCACAAGGTAATGCTTTAAAATAAAACACATTGTTAAAGAAAGCATTTATTCCACCAATTTCATTATCAAAAGAAAAGGTAAAACCTTGTTTGTACAAAGCATGAAAGGAAATAACATTTCTTGCCATTTCTGGCGAATAACAACATTTATTCAAATCTAAAGTAAACCCACTACTAAGCAACAAAGTATAAACTCCAATCTTGGTGACAGGTGAAACTTTCCTATTCCCCATCATCAAGTTTATCTTTCCATGCTCCACATTCTCACTTCTTCTTAGTCCCTGCAAATCAGAACAAATATGAATACCGCAACCGGTATCAAGGACCCAAGAGTTAGAATAGGGTGAGTTATTAGATAAGATAGTGTAAATACCTGCATGGTTGGGTTTCACTTTCCCATCCTTCAAATCCTGCTAGTACTTTGGGCAGTTCCGCTTCCAGTGCACCTTTTCATGGCAATAGAAGCATTCAGCCTCTTTGGGATCAGAAGAAGGTGTAACGAAACCTTTCTTGGTTCCGCTCGAAGAGGAGCCATCAAGAGTCTTACCCTTGGTACCCTTCGAAGGGTTCTTCCTCTTCTTCCCTCTACCTTTCCAGATTGCCAGGACAGGTGCTGAGTTTGCAGTAGTAGTAGGAGTGGTCACAACCGACTTACCTTTAAGACCTGATTTTGCGGTCTTTAGTAGTCCTTGAAGTTTGCTAAGTGTAACTTCCTCCTTGTTTATGTGGTATGTCATGCAGAATTGATCATAACACGAAGGTCAGGAGTGCAAAATAATATCTATTGCTAACTCCTCAGGGAAGTTCACATTCAACTTCATCAATTGATCCACATACCTTTGCATTTTCTGCATGTGGCTTGTGATGGGTTCACTATATTTCATTCGGGTTGTGATCATAGAGGAGATGATTTCATATCGCTCTTGACGAGCACTCTGATGGTAGCGGTCCATCAAATCCTGGTGCATCTCAAAAGGATAATAGTCCTCATAGGACTTTTGGAGCTCAGCTGTCATAGTGGCCATCATGATGCATGCCACTTTGGTAGCATGTCTTTCATGTGCCTCATATTCAGCAAACTCCTCAGGAGTAGCAGTGGGCTCAGGTACCTTAAGCTCCTTGTCGAGAACATATTCCTTGTTCTCGTATCGAGTGACCATCCTGATGTTTCTGATCCAGTCAGTAAAGTTGGATCCATCAAAGATGACTCTCCCACAAAGGTTCATGAGAGAGAAGGAGCCAGTAGGGTTTGATCCAGGAGCAGCATTGTTGGAAGACATCTGAAAAGAAGAAAACAAGTTTAGTTTAGATATAGAGAAAGTCCTTAATAAAACACCCAAATGTAATATTAAGGCTAGGATCCAATCACAATATATTATAACTTAGAAGAGGGATGCCGTAATCCAAGCTATAACATATTTGAAAGGTAGGTGAATGACGATTCACCAATTTCCACCATGAAAACGAAATATAAATTATTAGGTTTTATTTGGTTTTTTTCAGAAATTCCTAGATTCTTTTGAGATTCATTGAACTATTTCAATGGCATGTTTCAATCTCAAGTGTGCCCTTCATGTTTTGTGACTGGGATACCGAGGATCACAAAACAAGGTGTGAAGTAACCATGCAAATTACTTGGTACCCTTAATGTTTTTTTCACTTAATCAATGTGCCGGTAAACCACACGCGCTCCACCGACCTTATGAAAAAACCTTAAGTCACCCTTTGCCTACCTTGTTAAGTCCAAGTTAGTGTGCCGGTAAACCACACACGCTCCACCAACGACTTAAACAAAGTGCAAAGTGTAATTTCATGGATTAGCACCTTATTCACATTTTTCCTAAAGTAACTAAGATTGGGAATTTATAAAACATTTAGTTACTTTATAATATTCATTATACTTTTTAATGAGAATTTTAAGTCATTGTCCTACCCGTTCGGCTAACGACCCTCCACCAGTCAAGGAAGCGGTGGGTGAGAGTGGACACCCATTAAGCTGCCATTTTATAGGCAACAACCTTATACCCCACTTATAGACCGGCTTCGTGAATGAGGCCTACTAACGGTAAAACGACTTGATGTTATACATATATATATATATATATATATATATATATTATTAAACTTATAATATTATAAAGTATAAGGGTTGAATTTTAACTTTTAAAATTCTAAGGGTTGGAACTAAAGTTTTAATCATGACTTTACTTGTTCCAAAACTTGAGGGCAAGTTTTGTAACTTAACAAAACTCTTCAATTCATAACTTATAAGTTATTAAAATGAAGACTCTTCATTTTTTGTAACTTATGTGTTCTTTTAATGGGTTTAAAACAAAGAGACTTTTGGTTATCCATAACTTGAGGACAAGTTATGGACTCCATTAAAACACATAAAGATCAAGAATTAATCATTAAACAAGTAATTCCTATGATCTATCAACATCTCATAAGAACATGAATATTCATATCAAAATTTCAAGAACATATGAACACATATAATCATGTAAATTTGATATTAGCCATTGTAAATGGATTAGAACAACCATTACACCATCTAAAACAAGTTTTACAACACCAAAACAGTTTAGGTAATGGTTCTAGTCCATTTACAGCAGCAAAGCTCCAAAAACTGCTCACTGGATAACAAAATCGTCGAGTTCATCAGGGAACTCGTCGAGTTCATGCAATAACACATAAACTCGGCGAGTTTTTGGCCAGAACTCGTCGAGTTTTCTTGCCTGGACAGTTTTTAGCTTTTGAAAAACAAGTTTGCATAAAGTATTTAACAAACAAGCCTAGGCTCTGATACCACTGAAGGGTTTTGAGCAATTCTAACACTCCTAAGTGTACATGCAACCCTAGAAAACCTTGGATCTATGTTTGTCTAAAATACATGCAAAAAACTTTTTCCAAGGTTCATAAACCTATCTAGCATACATGGGAACTTTATAATATAAATGATAGCTAGAAATACATACCTTGTAGTTGTTATGATTCCTTGAAACCTTGAGAGCCTAGCACCCCAAGTGTGATGCCTCAAATGCTTCACACAACACCAAATGCTTTTGGAGTAGACTTGAGAGAAGTGTAACACTTGCAAAAATCGGCCTAGCCCTCTTTTTAACTATGTGTAACCGATTTTGGTGGAGAACATGTTGCTTATATAGTGTGTCACATCTAGGGTTACACCATGTAAACCCTAATGTGACATGACTCTTCATTTCCATGACCCATGGGTTTGTAATTCCCCTGGAGCCTCCATGGAGCATCCAATGGGTTTACCCAACTTGATAATCCATGGAGCCTTTTACCCCACTATACAAGTTATGGATGATTTACATAATCAACCCATATATTTAATTAGTCACCATTTGATCACTTAATTAGTCACCATTTGATCACTTAATTAATTCTAGATTAATTCTTGATCAATACTAATTAAATAATACTATTAATATATTAGAACTTATAATATATTAATAAACCACAAGTGTTATTTCTCTCATTTAGTCTATCCAAATGCATGATGCCATGCAACCCAAATGGACCATGTCGGGTCGGGTCAAGTACATACCAAAAATAGTTATGGACTTAAACACCTTATCCAACAAGATACTCCACTGTATGCTAGTTAGGATGATGCTTTGGAATTTCAAATGTATGCATGTATAATAGAGAAAACATAGATCCAAAGCACATAGGGTTGCATGTACACCATATGAGTGTTAGAATGCTCAAAACCCATCATAAAGTTGGCAAATTAACTCCTTTGCATGACTTAATGGGACTAAATCCTTGTTTTTATCCATATTAAGAACACCAACTCATGCATGCATCCATAAATGACATTTTTATGACTTAATAACTCAATAAGGACCAAGAATGAGGATCAAAGATCCTGGAGTAGATCTTTGTCACAAGATCAACAACCTTGGGACCAAAACATGGAAAAACACCACCCAAAACTAGATCTAAAATAGAGAGCCATAAAGTTTGAAGCTTTATACCTCCAAAAGGTAGATCAAGATGCACAAAGCCTGGATCCAAAAGCTTCAAGCAATCCCACACTTCTCCAAGAAGTTCCTTCTTCTTCAATGAGCATCAAAATGCATGTAATACCACAAAAAGCTAAAGAACCACACCAATGGGGGATATGCTTTCGTTTCTAGGGTTTAATGGGATGGAGGCTAAAGATAAGAGCATTTGGTGTTGAGTTAAGGAGCTTAAATAGGGTCCACGACCCTAAACTAGGGTTTGGGTCTGACTGGAGTACGTCATGTGTACCCCCAGTACGCCCAGCAGTACTAAAGGAGTCCCACGACTACCCTGCCTAGTATGCCCAACGTACTTGCATGTACACCCTGCGTACTAGCCTTAACCCTAAAACCGCTAAACCTCCGAAGGCAATAACTTCTTCGTTCCATGTCTGTTTTCGACAATCCTTATATCCATGGAAAGGCAACGAGAAGCTATACACTTTTATCAGCTTATCCTTTCCTTAAATCTTTCCAAACTAAAATCCAAAATTCATAAAAGGCCTGAACTATCACTTTGCAGTTAAATCCTTGGGTTCCGAAACACAGCTGAACTCGGATCACCTATCCTATAATACCAACATCCAAAAAGGGTCTAAATCTCTCTTCCCTTAAGGCCCGAAGTCTTATGATAACTGATCTTCGGGTCACGGCCCCGAATAATGAAACGATTTGAAACCGGGTGTTACACTTACCATGAAAGGATTGGTGGTGACTGCTTACACGTCCCGATTTAACAACCTCACAAAAATTTACCCAGGAATGGTGAACCCATAATACAAAAATATCAAAAGGTACATCTAGGTACTAGCTTCACCTGTTCAAAGGTCTAGTTACTGCATCTAGACCCAATACCTTTGATAGTGCCAAGCAATTAGCCTATTAATTGACTAAGCAGTGTATCTGTTAGGGTACCATGACCCCACAAACTGAAAAGAACCAGCCTGGCAGTACAAAAATGAAGTTCAATGGTAAGTAAAAAGGGATGTTGAAGCATTGTAAACCCAGTCCAAATGATGTGATTGTGTGCGCTACAATCAAAAACACTCCCCCTCCATCAGAGCCATACTATGGGAAGTTACCCCACAGTACCAAGTGCAATTTCCACCATGTGGGAATTGTATGGTCTACAATATCTATGACTTGAGAGGTCACACCTCTAATCACTACAGAAAGGCCCCAAACAACACAACCTCAAGCACTGCTGCAGGAGGAAGCCGAAGTTGCTTCGAGTGCAATCAACCAGGGCATTTCAAGAAGGACTCCGTGAAACTAAAGAATCAAGGTGGCCATGGAAGGGCATTTTTTATAGGTGTTGGAGATGATTTCCAGGAACCAACTATGGTTACTAGTACGTTTCCCATCAACAATATTTATGCTTCCATATTATCTGACACTCAAGCCGATAGAAGCTTTATTTTCCCATAAGTTTAGAAGTATGATTAGTTATAAATCATGCAAACTTAACAAAGCTTACATGATAGAAGTAGAAAACGACAAGTTAGAAAGCTCCTTAGAAGTACTCACTAATTTCCTTCTCACCTTGAATCACCACGTCTTTCACGTCAACCTAATACCTATGACCATCAGAAGTTTCGATGTAATCATCTGAGTGGATTGTTTATCGCTACATCGAGTAGAGATCTTATGTTACGAAAAGGTTGTTCGACTACCTTTACCCAACAATGAAACTTATGTGATTTACGGACATAAGTCTTGGAAAAAGCTAAGAATCATTTCTTGCATGAAGGCGAGAAAGTGTTTATAGAAGAGATGCTTCTACTGTTCATAGTTTGCCAGTGCGTCTGCAAAGAGTTGTGTAACCAACAATTCAATTGTTGTTGAGTCCATTATGGGTGTTGGAGTTGGTGTAGGTCATGGGTTACGTCTGGTAACTCGTCCTGGATGCATGATTTCATCCTATTATAGTTCATGTAAAGAGAGTATAAGTTTTTTGCACCATCATATTAGTCAAAACAATGTATATGTGTTTGATTGTGTAGCTTGAAATGTTATTTTACATGTTTCCAAACTCCCTAAGGATTCCCAAGTTGTAAGTGTTTCAATAATCAAATGTACATTATTCAAAGTAGATCGTTGTTTGAAAATATTGTAAATGATAACCGCGTAGGTATGTTTGATCACCAGTTCTAAATGATTGAAATGTAAATTTCATAATATTTAAAGTAATACATTTTTTATACTATTAAACATATGCTACTTATATACATCACTTTATAGCGGTTACATTGGTCAAAAGACGACCAAAAATATATTGGGTTAGGGATGAAAAAGATCAATACGTTGATACCCCAAAGACTATGTCCAAAAAAGATAGCAATGATCTATATACTTGCATATAGCAACTTTTCCTCATACCCCTAACCCAATCCCCATTGCACATCACACCCCGGTAGGTCTACCATAAGCCAAAAAAGAGAACCTAGTTTAGTCACTAGGTCTTTAAATTGTTGTTGGGTAGAGTAAACCCTCTGTTCTGCTGCATCTTCTCTGCCCTATGCAATAGCTACCATTTGCTTGGCTGCCTGGACCCTAACCTGGAGTAATGTGATCCTATCCTTTCGGATACTCATTTGTATCAAAGTAGCACCCAGTCGGTGATAAGTAGTCTGGATAGCCTCCTCATCCAATATACGATCCTCCACCAAGCTCTGCAATTTGTTAACTAAGGAAATGAAATTTCCCTCCATAATTAACAACTCATCACTAACGATATTAATTTGTTGGCAGAGACACACAGTGCAACTAACCAGTATAGCCACAATGGGGTTAGCTGATACATCAAAAGGCGGAATAGGCTTTGGTGCCTAAGATGACTCCCTAACCTCGAATTAGAAGGGTATTCCCTCCTCAGCGTCCCATTTCCGGATCTGGGTCATCTATCCTGGACTCCGTCGTGGCTTCTTTGGTGGCACTGAATACTCAAGTGGATGGTTTCTCATCTTTATACTACGAAGTGAAATAGTCTATCGTGGAGTATGCTCATGAGAGGCCTATCAGGAAGAGGTCGGTGTATCTTGTGTGCTAGCAGGAGTAGTGGGGGTTCTGCTCCACCTGCTGACTCTAGCTTATCCTTTGGTTCCTCATCCTTAGTATAATCAACCTCATCCTCAGCATGATCAACCTCCTCCTCTTCATGATCAACCCCCTCTTCAGGATGGTCAACCTCCTTAGGTGACTCATAAGGGTCCTTCGACGGCTTGTAAGATGGCTCAACATGTTCCTTAGATGGATCTGAGGAATCTTCATCATCGGATGGTTTATCATCAGAGGCTAGTGGACATAGTGGTACTAAAACCATAAGAAAGCATGGATCCTATGGTTGTGGAGAGTATGGTACTATTTGATCATCCTTTGGGAATGGTATCAACATCTAGTCACTGAGATCTTCCATACTACTGGTGGGATCATGTATAAAACATCAGGCATGATAGATGTTTATGAGTGATAGGGTTTTATGAGGATCTATAGCTTGATAAATTGTATAATAGTTTACAACGTGTTACCGGAATTCCAGCAGGTCTTATGTGAATATCTTGTTATGTATTTTGGGATCATTTCTTCAATCCTTGGAACTCTCAAGTGCTTAGTTCATCAACTATCGTATCCAAGTTCACTCGTGATTCGGTCGGACCATATTAAGACTTAGCTGAACAAGCTAAGTTTAGTTGTGGTTCGGTCCATGTATCGTACTAATTATAGATAATGTATTTGCCCTAAATTCTTGAGTTGTATTCTCATTCAGAGTCTGAGTTTGAAATACATATATAAATGTTCTCATCAAGGATGTGAGTTTTAATATAACTATATATATATATATATATATATATATATATATATATATATATATATATATATATATATATATATATATATATATATATATAATTTTGTGTTTGTTGTATGTTTTATTGATTTGTGTATAGTACATCAAGGTTATGATGTAAGGATTAGCGGTCAAGACAATCGGAGGGCATCAGAGGGCAGGACCATTTTGGTGTATAGTCGTTCTGAATCCAACTACCCACACACCATGTCCATATTAGACACCGCTTACGTAAGTAACCAACGAGTAATATAATTAATAATAATTTAATTCATACTTTTTAGGGATAAACCTATTATGGTTGTGTAAGCCCTAAGATAGAGTCATAATCTTCTAAAGAGATACTAGTTCTCTATAGCCAATAACTCTGATGCCAATCTATCACATCGCATCTGATAGTGGAAACGCCATGTGTTGAGACAACATCGTGGATCACAATAACAAGTTACCGAATAAATATTACATCTGATATCAAGTTTTAAAATACTTGAAATTTATATACGTATATGCGCCTTAATAGTAGACCAATAATAACCACAATAACAACTCCAAGTGAACTGTTATCCAATGATTGTTCCTAAAAGATTGTACCCATCTCGACTCTTAATTCCCTAAGAATACATGTTAGTTGAAAAGCATCAACATAAAGTTGGTGAATTCACTTGTTTGTATGTTTGAAATGTATGTACTTTTTAAACCAAAAAATATTTGTTTTACCGTATATAAGTGCTTCTTAACTTATATATATATATATATATATATATATATATATATGTATTTTTTAACCCAAAAGTGTGTGTTTTACTGTACATATACGTACTATTATAACTTATATATTAACTGTATTTAGACTATTCTCAACGTTACAATGAGTCCCTATAACCGAGCAATTTATTAGTTGTCGCTCCTCCCTACGCATCATCGGATGTCGTAAGTGTGTAGACGGTTATGACCCATGACTTGACCGTCGAGGTTACAACTAGCAACTGCAGGTGGCGGTGTCAATCTACATAGATTTACACATAACTCACCCGCTCACTTAAGATTTAACGGTTATAAGTCAGGATTTTGCTAAGTGATGCACTTAGTGTGATGAAATGTCACATTTAAATCATTGAGCGAGTAGTTCTAAAATATTGAGGCCATAAATTAAATCTCAAGTTACCAGGCTAAAGTTTAATAGTATATAACTATTATATATATTTTGTAAACAATGTACATAACTACTCCATAAGTTATGCGGGCAGAGTAACGACATTGCATAACTATTATCCAAGTTATCTAAGTAGAGTAACGACATTGTAACCGAATGTGTAGGGTTTCACCGTAAAAGGGTTAGAATATGATCAGAACAAAGGTGGGTGACTGCTAATTTTTTTCTACCGGAAAAAGTCGACGGAAAAGGTCTCTGATTGCTAGAAAATCGTTGGAATAGCGTTGCTGGTGTTGGAAAAAGCGGGCCAACGGAGGGGAGGGGATGGCGGGGCCTAGTCGGAAGTCAGTAGTAGCTTATATGTGCAAGGGATGGAGTAGCATGATGGCTCGTGGTGGTAATCGGTGGCAACAATGGGTGGCGGTCGGTGCTCCGGTGGTGACGAGAGGTAGATGTCATCAATTTAAATAAATATTTGGGTGATGTGTGCGGACGAGGAAGTGCTGTGCGGAGCGATCTCGTGCCGCGTTTCCGGGCTCCCAATTCCGACTTCTCCAGAAATTCTCTAAGTTACTAGTTTATAGTACTCGATTTACCTTCCGTAAAACATAAAAATATTCACCTAGTGAATCGTGCAACGAGGAGAACGAGTCATCAGAAAGTACACTAATCAGCATTTCTTGTTTGTTGTTATTTGACTAGTTTTCGCAAAAGTGTCTGTTTTTCATGAAACGAAAAAGTAAGCAATTGAATCCAATACCGAGCCTTTTGCGAATTCGTAAAATATTTGTATATTTTTCTGACGAGCCAGGTAGCTAACCTAACAAATCGTTTGAAGATTCGTTGAAGGGAAATCTAATATTATTCTGTCGCGATCTTATCCACAACAGTGTTGGGATACTAGTTTACAGTACTCGATTTACCTTCCGTAAAACATAAAAATATTCACCTAACGAATCGTGAAACTAGGAGAATGAGTCGTCATAAAGTACGTTAATCAGCATATTCATGTTTGCTGTTATTTGACTAGTTTTTTCAAAAGTGTATGTTTTTCATGAAATGGAAAAGTAAGCAATTTAATCAAATACTGGGCCTTTTGCAAATTCATAAAATATTTATATATTTTTAATAAACGAGCCATGTAGCTAACCTAATGAATCGTTTGAAGATTCGTTGAAGGGAAAGCTAATATTGTTTTATCGTGATCTTATGCACAACAATGTTGGGGTTTTTTAGGAAAATTGAGTTAGTATTATAATCAAACATAAGATTGAACGATAAGTAAGGGAAAATTGTTTGAAATTCCAAATTCATTGTTTAAAACACCTAACGAAAAGTTTGAAGTTCTGGTTCTTACTAATACAGACCACAGACTATCATCAGACTGTTCTTTTTCTTTGGATTGTGATAAGTTTTGTATACTGTTGGATTAGTGTCTAAGCCCGTAACTATATTTGGTAAGTACTTGACCCGGTTGTGGATGGTCCTTTTGGGTTGCCTTCACCATAGCAACTTGACAGGGTGATTTATGAAGAGAGAGAAGATATTATGATTTATTAATATATTATGAGAATAATATATTAAAGGAAAAATTATATTATTTAATTAATATTAGTCATAGATTAATTAAGAATTAATTTGGTGACTAAAAGAGATTAATTGAATATAGGGGACTGAACTGCAATTATTGGATAATTGAGTTATTGGGTTGGGGAACCCAATGGAGCAAGGGGTGAACGAAATTGTAACATCCCAAAAATACAACCCAAAAATTTTCGTTTGAAAACTTTACTAAATCATCATATCAAATATTAAAAGATAAATCCATGGATCATGTGTCTCAAAATGTCATAATAAGTTTATCAAATCAACTGATGTCAAAACATATCAAAGTATCTGAACAAAACTCCCAGGATAAACTGAAGCTGTGGTGTGTGCCATGCCATCATCCCGAGCTCTTCCCCTTACTAGCAGAAGTATCTGAAACAAAAAACTGAAACTGTAAACACAAAGCTTAGTGAGCTCCCCCAAACTACCACATACCATACAATAACATATAAAACAACTACTGGGCCTTGCCCACTGAATCGGACCGAAGTCCGAAAACTACATCGGACCGAAGTCCGGAACTAACCAGGGCCTTGCCCTCTGCATCGGACCGAAGTCCGGAAACTGCATCGGACCGAAGTCTGGAAACTGACTGAACATAACATTGTATAATCATAATTACTAGCATAAACACAGATGCTGAATACTGCATCGGACCGAAGTCCGGAACACATAACACAAAGACATGCTTGAATCACAGAGACATCAAGCACACTGAACTACTGCATCGGACCGAAGTCCGGAACTACTGCTAACTAAACGGGTCGGCATTGTGGCCGTAGACCCGTTCCTACTGGAAGGAAACTCACCTCGTAACGCTGGCTGCCGAGATGCTAAATCTGAAACTGCCTGACTGCTGCTCCGGAACTCCCCGGCTAGAAATCCCATAAACACGAAATCAAATACTGATTACTAATCTCAGGGTAAAATAACTATTTACCCCTGGTCAAGTCAACTTCCTGGTCAACGTCAACTTCCAGTTGACCGGACTCGCCGAGTTGGGCCGCCAACTCGCCGAGTCCCTATCATCCATTCTAGTCCTCTACTCGCTCCTACTCGTCGAGTTTGGCAAGGACTCGACGAGTTCTTCTTCGATACTAACATCGAGTCTAACTTTATCCGACTCACCGAGTTGTATGAACAACTCGTCGAGTTCTCCTTCATCATATGAACATGTCCAGTATGTGGCTCGCCGAGTCGTATGAACAACTCGTCGAGTCTGAAGAACAACTCGCCAAGTTGAAGAACAACTCACCGAGTCCCAAGCATGCTATTACTATACAGTCGATTCTAATCGATTTCAGTGCTTCCAAATCATAGATCTGAGCTTCTAGGATTGGTTTTACACGTAAAGTTTCCAACTTTACGTGCATGCACAAGAGTATAAGGCTAAAATACCCAAAATCATCAAATACTAAGCACTTAGGGTTTGGAACAAGGCCATGATTGCATAAAGGTGGCAATAATGAGCTCCTGGAGTTCAATAACGTCCAGATCTAAGGTTTCCATCCAAAGGAGAGTCCATATCTCAAGTTTGAAATCATACAAGGCTCCAAAAGAGACATAACAAGCATAAAAGAGGGTTTAATGGAGGAATACACAAGGTAATAACTTTATTACCTGAATTAGAAACAGATGGAAGCTAACTCTTGGATCTCCTTCCTCTTCTATGGACCTTCTTTCCTTCCTTCTCTTACAAAGCTTCCAAACTAGCACAAACACACTCAAGCTCAACAATGGGGGCTAGGGTTTACAGGGGAAATCCTCTAAAGGTGCTGGAGGCTGGGGTGGGAGGCTATAATGACGTTTAAATAGGGTACAAACCCTTGAAATTAGAGCTTCATCCAGACAGGCAGACTCGCCGAGTCCGAGGATATGGACTCGTCGAGTTGCCAACTTAACCCGCGTGCAAATCCCGTCTCTACTCGACGAGTCGGGCTACAGACTCGTCGAGTACCCCTTTAAGAAATGAAAATTACTTTAATTAAATCACATAACAGAAATGGGGCGTTACAGAAATTATGATGGGACTCCATCATATTTTTGTCCATGGCCTTAATCCAAAAGGTTCCATGGGCTGCTTGGTGATTAAGTTGTCCATTAGGGTTTTGGTTGAAACCCTAGAAGCTCACTGTATAAATAGACCCCTTGGGTTGTGGAAATCGGCTACACTTGCTTCCTTGGAACCCTAGGGTCGATTTCATACCTCTCTCCTCTCTCCAAATCATCCCTTTGCTAGTTGGTGTTTGTAAGACATTAGAGGAGTGACAATTGTGACTCTAAGCTCCAAGACAAAAATAATCAAGCAAGCTACAAGAGGTAATCATCTAGATCTGAGTTTCTTATGTCAAATTCGAATTGTATACACTAGATCTAGGGTTTGCAAGACTTGGATAAATTGCATGTTCAATAGAGAAACCTAGGTCCAAGCATTAGGGTTTGCATGTGCACATAGGAAAGTTCTTATGGCTCAAACCCATCAGTGGTATTAGAGCCTTGATTGGTTTCTATTGAATTGATGCCATGTTTATTTGTTCAAGCCTAGAAAAATCGTTTTTTCTGCCCCCTGACTGACAGACTCGGCGAGTCCCATTGTGGACTCGACGAGTAGGATGAACTCGACGAGTCCATAGTCCATAAAGGGACTCGGCGAGTCGGAGCGTCTGTCAGAGTGATTTTCAGGATTTCTTGCTGTTTTGCGTAAGGATTCTTACCTAAATCGTTTTGGTTTAATAAAATCCGAATTTTATCACATGTTTGACAATATCATTAACAAAACAAAAGATAATTACCAATTGTTTAAATAATAATTTCCTTATTTGATAATAATTGATTATTTGAATTAATTGTTGAATTATCTTGCAAGTAATATTGACTAGGTCAAATTTAGATAATCATTAAATTAATTGGTTAATTTATATTATTTGCTATTTGATCCTTTGTGTTTTCAAAAGTTCAAAACTTGTCCTCAAGTTTTGAAATTTAAATTTTGTGATTAAAAGTTTAATTTGAACTATTTAAATTTCAAACCTTAGAATTTTACAAGTTTTAAAATTCAACCTTATACTTTATAATATTATAAGATTAATATATATGTATAACTTAAATGCTAGTCTTATCGTTAGTAGGCCTCATTCACGAAGTCGATCTATAAGGGGGGGTATAAGGTTGTGGCCTATAAAATGGCCATTTAATGGGTGTCCATTCTCACCCACCGCTTCCTTGATTGATGGAGGGTCGTTAGCCGAACGGGTAGGATAGGGAAAACTTTCCTCATTTAAAAGTATAATGAATCTATATAAGGTAACTAAATGTTTTTTTTACAAAATTCCCAATCTTAGTTACTTTAGGCAAAAGTGAATTTGATGCAATTCCATGAAATTACACGTTGCACCCTTGCTAAGACGTTAATGGAGCGTGTGTGGTTAACCGGCACATTAATTGGGTTCTAAGCAAAGGTGGCAAAGGGTGACTCATTGTTTGTCATAGTTCGATGGAGCGTGTGTGGTTAACCGGCACATCCAATAGGTGACTGTAACAATGATGGCACCATGTACATTTGCATGGTTATTCACACCCGCTTTGTGATCCTCGGCATCCCAGTCACAAACTAGAGGGGCATATCGAGATATAAACATGCCATTGAAAAGTTCATTGAATCTCAAAAGATCTAGGAGTTTTTCAATACATTTAAAACCTAATCTCTTTTTCGTTTTCATGGTGGAGAATTAGTGAATCGACATTCACTTTCCTTCAAATTATTTACTTGTTAGATTACGGCATCCATTTTCTAATTTGTGAATAATGTTGTTGGTTCCTAGCCCTAATTTCTCATTTGGGTGATTAATTGGGGAAATTCGTTTCTAATCAACTTTGTTCTTTTTCCTTTTCAGATGTCGAACGCAAACAACAACGCTTCTGGTTCAAACTCCTCTGGTTCGTTCTCACTCATGAACTTGTATGGGAAAGTGATCTTTGATGGGACCAATTTCAGTAATTGGATCCACAACATTCGCATGGTCACTCAATACGAGGACAAAGACTATGTCCTCGATGAGAAGCTAAAGGAGATTGACATCAACACTGCTACCGCCGAAGAGATCGCGACCTATGAGGCCTACGAGCGTAATGCCACAAAAGTCCATTGCATCATGTTAGCAACTATGACTGCAGAACTCCAGAAGTCCTATGAGGACAAGTACCCCTATGAGATGCATCAAGATCTGCTGGAACACTACCACCAAAGCGCTAGGCAAGAAAGGTACGAGATCATCACTTCGATGATCACTACCAAAATGGGTAATGGAGAGTCCCTTACCGCTCATCTCCAACAGATGTAGAGATATGTCGATCGCCTGCTGAAGTTAAATGTGAACTTCGATGAAGAGCTGGCAATTGATATCATCCTTCATTCTTTGCCTTCCTGCTATAGCCAGTTCCGCATGACCTACCCCATGAATAAGGAAGAGGTCTCTTTGAGCAAGCTTCAGGGCTTGTTGAGGACTGCTGAGAGCAACCTCAAAGACAAATATGTTGCATCAACTCCAACTCCCGTTGCTGCCCCTGTCTTGGCAATAGGGCAAGGGAAGGGTAAGAAGAGGAAGGCTCCCTTAAGGGGCCACCACAAGGGAAAGTCCCAAGATGGTACCTCTTCTAGTGGAACCAAAGTTGGTTCTGCTAAACCCAACTCTAACCCTAAGGAAGTAGAGTGCCACTACTGCCACAAGATAGGGCATTGGAAGAGAAGTTGCCCAGAATATCTGCAGGCCATCAAGGATGGGAAGATCAAGCCATCTTTCGCAGGTATTTACACAATTAAATCTAATGGTTTATCACATGCTACTTGTTGGGTTATTGATACAGGATGTGGTTTTCACATATGTTCTGACTTGCAGGGACTAAGAAGAAATAGGGATGTGGAGCATGGAAGGATGAATATGATCATGGGAAACAGAAGAACGTCGCATGTCACCAAGATTGGAGTATATTCCTTAGTGTTTAGTAATGGATTAGATTTAGATTTAAACAAGTGTTGTTATTCGCCAGATATGGCAAGAAACTTCATTTCATTTCATGGTTTATATAGACAAGGTTTTAGATATTCTTTTGATAATGAAAAGGGTTCTATTTGTGCTTATCTTAATAATGTTTTATATTTTGAAGCATTGCCTTGTAATGGAATATATGAAACTGTGATGGTTGTAGATAACTTAGGAAATGATGTGTTGTGTGTGGATTCTTCCAATAGTATGGATAAAGCATGCTTGTGGCATTGTCGTCTTGGACACGTAAACAACAAACACATAGCCCAACTCCAAAAGGATGGAGTGTTGGAGTCATTCGACCTTAGGGATGATGTCGTGTGCGAGTCTTGTTTACTTGGAAAGATGACCAAGTCACCCTTCACTGGCACTTGTGTGAGGGGTGAGGGTTTATTGGATCTCATACATACAGATGTATGTGGACCCTTTAGATCCACCACAAGGGATGCGAACCGCTTCTATGTGACTTTCACAGACGATTATAGCAGATATGGGTATATCTACTTAATCAAGCACAAGTCAAAAACCTTTGAAAAGTTCAAAGAGTTCAAGCAAGAAGTGGAGAATCAGTTGGGCAGGAAAATCAAGATGCTTCGATCTGATCGAGGTGAAGAGTACCTAAGTCTTGTATTCCATGACTACCTCAAGGAATGCGGAATAGTTTCGTAATTGACGCCACGTAGGACACCACAGTTGAATGGTGTGGCTGAAAGGCGTAATCGAACCTTGCTAGACATGGTTCGTTCCATGATGAGTCGTGCTTCACTACCTATCTCATTCTGGGGGTATGCCTTAGAGACTGCCACCCATATCCTTAACTTAGTCCCTACGAAGAAGGTTGCGAAAACACCTCACGAGATGTGGACAGGGAAAGCTCCCTCGTTAGCACATATCAAGGTTTGGGGTTGTGAGGTTTTCGTAAGACGAGAGACTCACGACAAGCTCGAACCTCGTAGTGAGTGATGTATTTTCATCGGCTACCCGTGGAAATCTTTTGGATATCTCTTCTACAGACCGAGTGACAATGTTGCCTTTGTTGCAAGGAGAGGGGTTTTCCGAGAGCGAGAACTCATAAGCTAAGGAGACAGTGGGAGGAAAATCGATCTTGAAGAGCTTCAAGAGTCGAGCGATGAAGGAACGTCTAACACTGGCGCTCAACCTGAGGAGGAAACTCTGGTTGAACCGATTGACGAGTCCTTACCTCTTAGACGTTCCGAAAGGGTTAGTGTTCCACCCCAGTTTTATGGTTTTCATATTACTACAGAAGGGGATACGTTCATTAGTGATAGTACACTAGTGAATCTGGACGAACCTAACAGCTATAAGGAAGCCATGGCAGGCCCGAAGTCTACGAAATGGAAAGAGGCTATGGAGAGCGAGATTCAGTCCATGTATGACAACCAAGTTTGGAATTTGGTTGACAATGTACCAGGTCGTAAGACGGTCGGGTGCAAGTGGATCTTCAAGAAGAAGGCTGATGTGGATGGAAATGTGCACACTTACAAGGCGCGATTGGTTGCAAAGGGTTTCACTCAAACTCTTGGAGTTGACTACGATGAAACCTTCTCACCAGTTGCGAAGATAAAGTCTATCAGGGTGATGCTGGCCATTGCTGCATTTCATGACTATGAAATATGGCAAATGGATGTCAAAACCGCTTTCCTTAATGGGAAGTTGGCTGAGGATGTTTACATGGCTCATCCAGAGGGTTTTGTTAATGCGAAGCATCCCAATAGAGTGTGTAAGCTTGAGAAGTCCATTTATGGACTTAAGCAAGCGTCTCACAGATGGAATCTTTGTTTTGATGAGAAGGTCAAAGAGTTTGGTTTTTTGCGAAGCGAGGATGAATCATGTGTATATGTATAAGCCAGTGGGAGTATAGTAAGCTTCCTCGTATTGTATGTCGACGACATATTGCTCATAGGAAATGATGTCCCGACACTGCAGGAGGTTAAGTCCTGGCTCGGGAAGTGCTTCGCTATGAAGGACCTCGGAGAGGCTTCCTAGATTTTGGGAATTAGGATAGTGAGAAACAGAAGTAAGTGACTAATAGGACTTAGTCAGAATACTTACTTGGACAAGGGGAGTTACCAATCCAAAGTAATGCCAAGTTGAGTAAGACTCAAAGTCCGAATACTGAAGTCGAGATAGCAGAGATGAGCCGAGTACCTTATGCTTCCGCAGTTGGCTCAATCATGTATGCTATGACTTGTACTCGCCCTGATGTGGCCTTCGCTTTGAGCATGGTCGGTAGATATCAAGGGAACCCTGGCAAAGCACATTCGATCGCAGTCAAGAATATTCTTAAGTACCTTCGGAGGACCAAGGAATGGTTTCTAGTCCTCGGTGGGAGTGATGATTTAAAGGTGCGAGGGTATAGTGACGCTAGTTTTCAGACCGACAGGGACAACTACCGTTCGCAGTCAGGCTGGGTCTTTACCCTTAATGGAGGAGCAGTGACTTAGAAAAGTTCCAAATAGGAGACCGTAGTTGATTCAACGTGTGAATCAGAGTATATAGCGGCGAGCGAAGCGTCAAAGGAGGCGATATGGTTGAAGAACTTCATTGGAGACCTTGGAGTTGTGCCGGCCATACAAGAGCCTATGGAAATTTTCTGTGATAATGAAGGAGCGGTTGCCTTGACCAAGGAACCGAGAGGTCATGGCAAATCTCGACATATCGATAGAAAATATCACTTTATTTGACATCAGGTGGAAGAAGGACTCCTCGTAGTGAATAGGGTATCGTCAGAGGATAACCCAACAGATCCGCTTACGAAGGGATTGAGCAAGGTTAAGCACTTGCAGCACGCTAGGAGCATCGGGCTGAAGGACGATATTAGTTTAGATTAGATAGTCAAGAAACGTGTAATAGATAAATTGTAATTAACATTCGATGATTAAATAAAAGAGTATTATTTATTAGTAATGTTACTGTCTTATGTTGATAATTTAGCTATTGTTTCATTTTGAATGTTTTGACTTCCTAAACAATTGAATTATTTGATAATAATCGAATTATTCGAACGGTCCACAATCGTTCATATGTTAGAAGTAGATATGAATGAAGACTGTCATGAATTGGTGTGTAGATTGTCTGAAGGGTATTAGACATAGCAAAAGGTTTGCTACAACGTTCATCAGTGCTTATGAACTTGATTTGAGCATTGGAATAAACCCACGCTTGCTAGAATCGCTTCATGGAATTCATCACGAGCGATCGCAAGACGGTAATATCATATGGTCTTAAAACCTAGATATATGTTTTATTGTTTGCTATTTGGTTGTGCATTGATAATGCGTAAACGCATCGGTAACTTGATGTTATAAAACGCATTGTTGTGTATGATTTGATTAGTGGATAATAAATGCATATAAGTCGAAGTTTATCTGTTCCTTTTATCCTAAGAGGGTAAAAGCGATATCAGGGCCCCTTGATGATTTGATTTGACTTATGTGTTGGGCCCGGTCAGGACCGAATTGATGTGTTCGATTAAGTTCTATGTCAAATGAATCTGAGATCAAGAAACTAACTTATGGACAATAATTATGACTAAGTTCCATGTAATTGTCCACATGATATCTAGAACAGAGGATTATACGATCCCTTATCTAAAGGACAGGTTACTGATAAGATCAGAGTTTGACAGCGTCTTTGAGAGCTACGATTGCTAATCGAAGTAGACTTGCATTTGTAGTTACTAGACTTATCCAAGTGGGAGACTGTTGGATTAGTGTCTAAGCCCGTAACTATATTTGGCAAGTACTTGACCCGGTTGTCCATGGTCCTTTTGGGTTGCCTTCACCATAGCAACTTGACAAGGTGATTTATGAAAAGAGAGAAGATATTATGATTTATTAATATATTATGAGAATAATATATTAAAGGAATAATCATATTATTTAATTAATATTAGGCATAGATTAATTAAGAATTAATTTGGTGACTAAAAGAGATTAATTGAATATAGGGGACTGAACTGGAATTATTGGATAATTGAGTTATTGGGCTGGGGAACCCAATGGCGCAAGGGGTGAACGAAATTATGATGGGAGTCCATCATATTTTCGTCCATGGCCTTAATCCAGAAGGTTCCATGGGCTGATTGGTGATTAAGTTGTCCATTAGGGTTTTGGCTGAAACCCTAGAAGCTCACAGTATAAATAGACCCCTTGGGTTGTGGAAATCGACTACACTTGCTTCCTTGGAACCCTAGGGTCAATTTCATACCTCTCTCCTCTCTCCAAATCATCCCCTTTCTAGTTGGTGTTTGTAAGCCATTAGAGGAGTCACAATTGTGACTCTAAGCTCCAAGACAAGAAGAATCAAGCAAGCTACAAGAGGTAATCATCTAGATCTGAGTTTCTAATGTCAAATTCGAATTGTATACACTAGATCTAGGGTTTGGAAGACTTGGATAAATTGCATGTTCAATAGAGAAACCTAGATCCAAGCATTAGGGTTTGCATGTGCACATAGGAAAGTTCTTATGGCTCAAACACGTCAGTTTTGTCGTGATCTTATGCACAACAATGTTGGGGTTTTTTTAGGAAAAATGAGTTAGTTTTAGAATCAAACACAATATTGAACGATAAGTAAGGGAAAATTGTTTAAAATTCCAAATTCATCGTTTAAAACACCTAACGAAAAGTTTGAAGTTCTGGTTCTTACTAATACAGACCACAGACTATCATCAGACTGTTCGTTTTCTTTGGATTGTGATAACTTTTGTATATCAACTTCGTTTCTGACGTTCTTTATATCCATAGATTCGTAATGATGTGTACTTTAAGTTTAGTGCATCATCTATGCATAATAATACTTAATGTGTACACACACACATACACACACACACACACACACACACACATATATATATATATATATATATATATATATATATATATATATATATATATATATTCGTCAATGACCTATATCAATCAAACACTTAAGTGAAATTCTGGATGCATTAAACTTTATTTGTATAAAAATAAGTGGAATATGTTACCTTAGATCTATTACATTGTGTTTATGTCAATGGTTATCGGCGAACGTTGACCTAATTTTTACGGTTGTCACATTGATATTGTAACAAAGTGTCACGCACAAGATCACAAAGAAGATAAAATGAGGTTAGTAATTCTTTCTATGTAGTTTTTAAATGTATGTTGCTATAATTGTAAAACGTAGATTCTAGGTTTCATATGTACCTGCATGTCAAGTTTGGATTTTTGCACTACGTATAAGTTGTGTACTTTATGTTAATAATCCCCAACGGTGTCCATATATGATCATATATTATTAGGAATATATTTCAATAATGATTCTTGAGAATATAGATCCAACATTGCTATCAGCTTACAATTTTCACAAATGAACCTTTTCCACAAATCACTAACATATATGGTTATAAGTTAAATAAGTGAGTGAACTACCAGGTCAAACCCAACTTTCACCAAACGTACAATTTTAGTCATTCTTACCATAAGTTTTCTTTTTAACCTTATGCCTGATCTCTAAACCCTTTGGCCAGTTTAAACCTTCTTATAATAATATATTCTATTTATTTGTTTTTAGTTTAGTTATTCTTATTCTTATTTTTTGTTTACTTTCTAAAGTTTTATTTTTACAAAAATGAGCAAAGATTCTAGGCTTGATTTGAGGATGCTACATGGACACTTAGATGATATGAAATATATGTATCTCTATCCATACGATGAGTACGAAATTTATACTTGAGATACAACGAATATCTTTTCGTTAATACGATTGTTCAAGCTTCTCTGAAAGTTTATTTTTCATTCATATAACATGCACATTTGCAATAACATTCTTTAGATGACACAAACAGATTGCACATGTGGCTCTCATTTCGAAATTTATCACATTCTTTATCAAAATTATTGATCCTATTTAAATCACAATTGGAAATAAGGATTTGTTCCCCCTCAATGCCTTGTGTAACCCATATTGAATCAACACATTCTAAACTTGAACCTTCCATCAACCAAAGAATATCATTTCATCAAGTTTCTCTACATCAAACCTTACACGACTGAACTTTGACATCATATATGTAAAGATAAAAACAATATTCTATACTTGCAAAATATGCACTAAACCTATACATAATACACCTATCAAAGATTAATAAGAAATATAGTTAGCACATAACGGACAGACTTAGATACCAAGTCTTTCATATTCATATTCTTTCGTGGACGTGTATGTACTTACATATTTTATATAATTCTATCATACACCAAACAGTCAAATGAGTTTTTGTTTCTGATATGAAAGATTATAGCAAGATACAACCACAAAACATACTACAATATCTATAACATATCGAGACACCCTTAATTATGAACTAATAGAAATTTGTTTATGATGTGGAATACCAGACATACTACTACAATTTTTTAATATATCGAGACACCCTCAATTACCACCCAATAATATTTATTTATGATGTGGCAGACAAGACAAAGCTACAGCCACATAAAATACTATCAACCTCTAAACTGATTCCTCCCCCAAACTTGGTTCTCTGATGCCACTTGTTAGGAAAATGATTTCAAAGATCTCCGACAATCCCCTTAGTGACAAAATAATGGAGAACGATTAAACGCAACAATATTCATGGAACACTCTAAAGTCAGAGAAAACCCACGAGCTTTTAGAGAGAAAAATCCACTATATGTTCAATGATATAATCAAATAGATTAATTTCTCAAGTCTTCCCCACATTACAATGACACGACAACCTTTTATACAATATGAACACGAAACGACACGACACAAAGTTGTGTTTTGTTTTATTAACACAAAAACGATTCAATTAAAAGTTGGTAAAAACAACCAACATGACAAACCCAAAAAGAATTAAATAAAATAAACATTTAGTTTATTTAATTTACAATAATTCATACAAAACACGAAAAACATGATAAACACGAAAAACAAATTTTAATATCATGTCATGACCAGGCCCCGTGAAGAGCATGGGAAATATGGCCACACGCACATGGCCCATTTTTTTATCGGGCCCAATTTTTTATATACTATATTCATATGAGACTCATCAAATGAATGAATGATAGATTAGTCCAAGTCTAGCCGACGAGTCAAGCAAATTAGCAGAACGTGAGAACGAAGCGCAAAAGCGATTGCCATTGTCAGTTGTCGATCATTGATCATTCAGCGTGCGCAACCAGCGAGGGTCGATTGCCGATTAGAATTACATTTTGTTAATCGATTACTAATCAGTTAAGCGTTCAATTTCATTAAGTATTCATGTATCTAGTTTGTTTTTTGTTCCAAAATTCAAAATTTAGAAATTTATTAATTTATGTTATCACATTTTGAATGTTGAAATTGGATACTTTGTATTTAAATGAATAGATTATCATAATCACTTTATCAGATTATTGTTAATGTTGAAATTTTGAAATCTGAATCAATGTTGATTGTGTAAAGTTGAAACTAATGAACTTGTAGTGATGAAGTCTAAACAACCATCCGGTAGTCAAAAAAAAAAGTTAGATTATGAAAAGAGAAATGTTGACGTCGATGCTGTAGATAAGTTTATTTATAGACAACCTGATGATGAAGAGCATGTTGAAAAGCATGTTGAAGAGCATGTTCAACACCATGTTGAAGAGGAAGAGCATTTAGAAGTAGAAGTAGAAGTAGAAGAGACAGAAAAGCAAGAGCTCGTTAAAGAGCTTGTTGATATATGTGATCCTATAAGGTGATATCCATCGATAACAAAATCTTATAGATTTGGCGATGATATCTATCGAGAACGAAATCTTAGAGAGTATAAACAAAGAGTTGATCAACCAATTTGCTATCAGGAATACTAGGAGAGCTTCACGGATCTTCGGTTAGATGTTACAATATATAATTACTCATTAAAATACTACGATTTTACTATGTTTAATGCTATAAAGTTTATCGTCGTTTTAAAAAAAAAAACATTACTTTATATAATTTAATTCGCTTCACGTTATGGCCTACGAGCTTTTTTTACGGTTAGTCCTAGGCATTTGAGTCCTTAAGACCGGCAATGGACATGATGTCGTGTTTTTTAGAATTGACAGTGTTTTTTAGAATTGACACGATCATGGATTCGGAATTTGGTTTCTTCCCGATTTTGTTTTGTATTATGTATTTTTGTCATGTAATATCATGGATCTTTACACCCTAAAGCAAGAGAAGGAAAAAATGAAATAATTAAATTGTATTTTATTTGGTACTTTGAAAAAAAAGTCTTGCACTCTTTGTATAGGCTTGAAAAAACCTTCATCTTTTATACCAGTGTAGATAAAAAAAAAATCATTCTTTTTATATTAGCCAATATCTAGGAAAAACAATTTTTTGCATAATATTAATACATCAAAAACGTCATATGCATGGTGAGTAAAACTACACTCTACGATACTTCCAAATCGACATGGAAGAAACCCAAACAAATGACATTACATTTTTGTGTAAATGAATAATATAATTATATGATTGACGGTCCTTGGATACGAATACAAACCTTTAATAAGAAAACAAAGTGTGATACGCCACAATGTGTACATTTTGAGAATAAATAGCCAGGATTCTGCTCACAACTTTACTTGTTCCCAACAAAACTCTGAAACTTCACATGTATAAAATATGACTACCCACGTCACCACCATATCTAATCCCAGGGTCCTTATTTAATAATAATAATAATAATAATAATAATAATAATAATAATAATAAAATACTGTTATATATGGTAAACAATATTGGATCATTAATATGATATTTATGTTATCCCGTATTTTGGACAAAAATATTACATTTAATTGAACTTTATAAAAGAAAGTAAACATATTTTAAAGAAAATATCGTAAAAGAAGTTTGTGCATTAATAGTGTTTTTAGTTTTCAAAATTAAAGTACATTTTGAACTTGAAATTGTAATGAAGTTATGTTTAACTTGTAAAATTAGGGCTATCAAACTTGTCACTCAAATTTGTAAAATGATTGAAATAGTCGTCATGTTGGTTATTTTGATAACCAAAACATAAACGCGGAAGCATAAACTTTAGATCTTGATACTCGAATCTCTCAAAAGAAAACTTTAAACATAAAAAACGATTACATACCTGATTTCATTATAATCTTTGGATTTGAAGAATTAGGGTTGAGTTTTCCAGTTGATCTCAAGAGTTCTCTCTAAAATCCCTCAGCAGACCCTAAATGGATTTTCCTGTGTATTTCGTATATTGATTTGCTCATCATCACATGTATTTATAGATGGATATAAACCCTAATGTGAGAGATGGAAGGGATCTTGAGGATCTTGAGTCAGACCGGGAACTTAATCCACAAGGTAAGTAAATATTCTATAAATCGGTTCATCAACAATGCATATTCTTACCATAATAACTGGATTTAATGATAACATTACATATATATGATGTGGTCTATAAATATCTAACAATCTTCCACTGGACCACAAATATATAAATGTATGTATAACTGTGTAAGCGCTTTAATGAATATTATCATAATATTGGTACCCTTAAACATCTCGTCCACTAATTATAATACTATAGGATCAAAGCGGTCTTCGTTACAATTTACGTAACTAAACCTATCAATGGTCACATATACATATATAACTAACGACATAGATTAAATATGATATGTGGTTTTAAAATCTAAATAGATTTCCAACGACTCCCTTTTTTAACTTGAAGTGAGATCAAACTTCAAATAAGTGCAACTAATAATGGAGTTAACCGAATTCTTAATTTTGTATAGAAAAAACATAATTGTTGTTAAACAACGTATAAAGCACCATAAAACTCCCACTAAAACCAAATATCACACCAACGTGTGTAGTATGCTCATGAAAAACCTAGAGAGGTAATCCCTTTATGAGTTGATCCGCTTTTATGGAGTTTGTCCATATGTGCTATATATATTTCCATTTTGCACTATTGTATTAATAGAAGGAAACTTGATGTCTATATGCTTTGACTTAATAGAACTTCTGTTATTGGAATATAACATTGCTGACTATTTATCACAACTTTAGTGGTCTTTCAATACCAATAATATGTGTAGCCTCGTGACAAATTTCCGCAACCTTATTCCATGCTACAAATTATACTGCCATTATGGAAGAAGCTACCGAAGTCTATTCCATGAAATGGCTCGTCATGCTAAAATGTAAAAGTATCCTAATATGGATCAGTAACCATTTTTGCGTTTAATAAAAACATCTGAATTTCCTATAGTTGAGCATATAGCCTTTTGTTATATATAGATATCTCAAAATCCATTTGGTTTATGATATCTGCCCAAAACCAGAAAGATAAATTTACTCCCACTTAATTTATGATACACAAAATCATCTACTGTGTTTACTTCAAAACCAAAAGAGATAAAAAATTGATGAAAGATGTGGTATCACGCATAGGATATCCAAAGTTGAGGTTGTTAAGTTTGTGTATTCTGAATAGGAGATTGAATAACATTGTCGATCACTGATTCATAATCTGCATACTATCAAAAGAAATAGTATGAATCAAGATTGATTCCTCATTAAGGACAATGTTTTAACCTTGTTTCTCCCCCAAACTCAACATCCTCAAAGAATGTTGCTCTATCCAAAATGCAAGATCAAAATCCAAGAAATTGAGAACTAACATAATGCCCTCATTCCATTCTTTGAAATAATCTCATTGATTACATAAATCATAAATGTGATCAATGTTAGCAGATACAATACCATAATTCAAACATAAGCAAATCTATTTGTATGCTCATTAATGCATAAACCGTAATCAATAAATTCAATTTATGACATCATTACAAGGTATCGACACAACATTAATATCAAGTCTTTGGACAATAATACTAACTTGCAAGAGATATCTTTGTTTTCAAGATAAACATTGACAATAAATCATGTCAATTAACAACTCTCTCTTTGGATTGACTTATTAATCACATGAAACCAAAAAATTGTCACATGTTTATCACCACATATATGTTTATTCGGCCAAATATCAGTCTACCTTTAGGCCGGCTAATACCTGTATTAATAAACACATAAACTATAAATTTTGATAATAAGAATTGAAAATATATTAAGTCAATTAATAAGCCCCTCTATGGATTGACCTATTTATGAAATGTAACATAAAAATTATCGCATATTTATCATCAAACATGTGTTTATCCGGCCAAATATTAACCTTCCTTTGGGTCGATTAATATCCGCATTAATTAACACATAAACCATAAAATTTAATAATAAACATTGACGATAAATCATGTCAATTAATAAGCCCCTTTTTGGATTAATTTATTAGTGACATGTAACCTTAAAAATTGTTGCATGTTTATTATTATATATGTGTTCATGCAGCCAAATATCAACCTACCTTTGGGTCGATTGATATTCGCATTGATAAACACATTAACCAAAATATAATTTTTTATAATTGAATTTATTGACAACCTTAAAAAACAATTTAAATAGGCGACAAGTTGAATAAATCAACAAGGTACGTCTCTATAAACGATGATTTAAATCAATCTCCAAAACTACGAAACAAAAATTTAGACGTAATCAAACTGTACACAAAATGTCAAGATATGTTGACATGGGCCGATGTTATAAAAATTTTTGACAATAAGATGTGTTTAAAAAATCCATATCAACAATGAATAATAAATTAAATATATGCACAAAAATGCATCTTAAAAACTTGGATTAGTCTTATGCCACAAACATTATCGTAAATTATTTTAATTTGCATTAAAACACCTTATTAATTCTTAAAATTTTATTTTACGAACCTTTTGAAGAATAAATGGAAACAAAATTTGCTAATACCATAAAATAATATGACTAATCGGCCATAATATATATGGATTTCATTGGTTTACATAAGGGGATAATTGAAGGCCATATATACATACGTATTGTCCTAAAAATGGAATAAATATACATTTGATTACTGCATAAAAAAACGCATAAGCTCTTTTGATTTCTTTCTGTACAAACTGATTTAAAAAAAATCAATATAAATTATATATATGTAGCTTGAGCTGGTCAATAATTAAACTGAGTCGGAACGCACAAGCCCAAATACATGTAACAAAATTTCAAAATCAAAGCATATACATTCTTTATCAAATTGGGTCGAACAAATAAAATGTAAATAACCAATATAATAAATTTATAATATGATTTGTGAATCAAATTCTAGACTTGGTTAACATAAGCAAGTAAATATATTTTAAATATAAATGTAATTTAAACATATATTTAACTAGTCCTTTGTTAAAATGAGAAGTAAATTCCGAAGGGTAGTTTTTGCTTATGGCTATGATTTCCAATGCATACTAAAAAAAGCTAGAAGTTCATACATAATACATACCAACACAAATCACAATGTCATATCATGGGGTCAAGCAGGAAAACATTGTCACACCCCCGAACCGAAGCAACGGTGGAAACGTCCGGGGGCTTGGGTGACTTCATCTTGTAATATCATCACAGTGAATATAATTGAAACAAGGCAAGCATCATCATCACACGTACAATAATACAACAATACTGGGTTTACATCATTGTAATTGTTTACAAAAGTTACATCCCAAAAATATAAGGTTTATGATAACAACAAAATGCAACAAATTCCACATGTTCTTGCTGTGCACCTGCTTAACGATTTCCTGAGAATACATGTTATTTTGAAAATGGTCAACATATATAATGTTGGTGAGTTCATAAGCATATTTGTCTGAAAAGTTTGTATCACTTTGTAAACACCAGACAATCCGATATTTTATGTAAAAGAATTAAATGGTTTGAACGCTTTGTATCAAATCTTGTATTAAAGCATGTATGTTTTCTGTTTTGAAAATGTATAAAGAGAGTATTACAGAAAATCCTAAGTTTTCTGTTGTAAGTAGAAGGTAATGTATAATGTAAGTTTTCCCAGAAAATCCGATATTTTCTTCTTGTAAAACTGTCGTGGTATTAAACCCAAAGACTATAAAATGGTGTGTTTGTATAGAATTGTAATTGTAGAAACGTGTATGTATTCCGTAAACTTGACAGTGGAGTTAACTTCTATGTGAGTCGTTATAACCATGCATGATATGACGGATCTGCCTGTCATGACGTTTTTCAGGCATCGACTTGTTTAAGGTATGACATTTGTCACCCTAGACTGGCCTAGTCTAGCTGTAGCGAACAGCTCAGGTGCAGGGCTGTCAACCCCATATAGATCTATAAAAAAACTCTCGCTCTCCCTCCAGGAGACTCTGGTTATAACTACAAGACTAAAGGTTGTATACTAGATAGGTACGAATGAAAGAACGTGTCTCACAAGAACCTTAACTATGTTTACGCGAATATTATATCACACTGTTTAATGTAGTAAATAATGTTTACGAGTGTGTTTTAAGGTTACAAGGCCTAACGAGTATGTAAATGGACCACAAAGGCCCAATAAACACGTAATGTATATTGCAGGCCCAACAAGCATGTAAATGTACTACAGAGTCCCAATAAACATGTAATGTATATTCCAGGCCCAAAAAGCATGTAAATGGACTACAAAGGCCCAATAAACATGTAATGTATATTCCTGGACCAATAAATATGTAAATATACCACTAAGGCCCAATAAACATGTAAGGTATATTCCAGGCCCAACAAGCATGTAAATGGACTACAAAGGTCCAATAAACATGTAATGTATATTCCAGGCCGAACAAGAATGTAATTGGACTACAAAGGCCCAAAAAACATGTAATGTATATTCCAGGCCCGATTAAAAGTGTAAATGACGTATTTAGTCTGTTTGTCATTACGTTGGTTGTTTAAGCTTAATTGTTTACCAAAATGACATAAAAGGCCCATTTTTGTAAAAATGTCATTTTTGGCCTATAAAACCGAAAATTTCCCATTGAGACACATTTTTGGTAAAAATGACACTTTAGGTCCCTTAAGACCCAAAAGTTTACATTTAAGCGTTTATTTCAAGTAAAATAACATTTTTAGCTCACTTTTGTTAGAATTAACATTTCGGCCCAATTTTTATGAAAAATTGACATTTTCGACCCAAATGTTTAGAGTTTTACTTTTCGGCCCAAGTTAAATAAATTTACGGTTTCAGCCCACTAAACCGAAAATTTACAATTTTGGCCCAAATTTGTTTAAAATGAGAATTTAACCTACAAAAGTCAAAAGTTTACAAATTTAGCCCATGAAACCGTGAAGGCCCAATTTGAGGCCTATTTTTGTGAAAATTTACACTTTTGGCCCTTTTTAAACTATGAACTTCATAAAAATTCATTTTTATTTAAAAATGATCCATTTTGGTCCTCTCACAACCGTGAGTTACATAAGAATCTCACATTTTTGTTTGTTTTGTCAAAAATGGCCCTCTACACGAATTTATTTAGTTTTCTAGTGTTCTTCAACATGTTTTCTCATTTCACTTCATAGTATGTTATATGTAATACATTTAGTTTGCAAATATCACCATGTTTAGTGAATTTTTCGAGTTTTGTGATGTATCAAGAAGTCTTCATAGTAAAAATCACATCACATAACATAAACACACATATAAATACATAAACACATAGATCTAACACAAGGCAACTTGTATCCTCCCCCAAAAACAATATAAAACCAAAAATAGGGGTATGAACTCACCTTGGGTTGATGGATTCGGTTTTTGGTGAAGTAATGGGAGAGATTTTGGCCATACCAAGCTCCTCTTGAGTAGATCTCAAACTTATGGGTTTATAAGGTACATGGATCATGAAATGGAGTGTTAAGAGAAGTAAGTTTATCATGAACATGAAGTTAAACACCTTGATGAGAAGTAGCTTACCAAGAATGGATGGATTTTGATGAAGTATCCTTGGACTTACACACAAGCTCACACGAATTTGGAGAGGGAAATGGGATTTTCTTTAGAGTTCTATAGAGGATTTTCGGGTGAGCTTAAGAGTGAAATGAAGGTGGTGGTGGTGCTTTCTCCTTGGCCGAGGATAAGAAGGGAAGGGGGGAAAGAGTGATAAGACTTGCCTAGAAACCTGAGACTTCATTGTTATATGGGGGATATTATGCATGGATATTCACCATGAAATGGTAAGGTGTCAAGATGTTCATTCCCACAATCTTTTTTTTTATATATATATTTTTCGAGAATGAGAGGAAATAGGAAAATATGGGCCTTGGGCTTGTTCTTGCTTTGGCCCATTAGGGAGTTTTCATCCTTGTGGGCCCACATATGTGTTTACAGCCCAACATGACAAGAAGAATGGGTTTTCGGCCCATTGAGGTTCAAGGAAGTTGTTTACGGCCCAATAAGGCCCTTGAAAGCAAGGTGAGACATTTTAGGTCCAATAAGGCCCATAAAAGTCGTACGACCCAAAATGTTATAGTTTAATGAATGTGGGTCCATTTAGGGCCCAAATGAGGATTCTTAGCCAAGATAATCAAGTTGAGAGTTTAATGGCCCATTAGGCCCAATAAATGATTCCTGGTCCAATAGTAGGTTTGAACCGGGAAGTTAGGGTTACAGACCCAAAGTCGAGTGAATGTAGTATATTGAATTAGGTTTAGGGCTTCATGAGTGAGTCTTGATTCGAATAGTTGTTTTTGAATGAGTAATATGTATAACCTTAGACTTGAAGCTACAAGATACATCAAGAGTTGATTACAATAAGAAAGTATTTCCTAACCCACAATTGCTAGTTGTGACATCATCCCCCCGTTAGAGGGAATTTCGTCCCGAAATTCTTTTGAACGATAAACTTAAGAACTAGAGAAAAGGTGAGGGTACTTTTGTATCATTTGGTCTTCGCGCTCCCACGTGAATTCCGGTCCGTGCCTTGCGTTCCATCGAACCTTCACAATCAGAATGCGGCTTTGTTTTGTACGCTTCACTTTCATGTCCATTATATCAACCGACTCTTCGAGGAACAAGAGATTCTTGTTTACTTCGATCTCATCCAGAGGAACGACGAGGGTTTCATCTGATAAGCACTTTTTCAGATTTGACACGTGGAATACGGGGTGTACGTTGCTGAGCTCTGCAGGTAGCTGCAACTTATAAGCCACCAGACCAATTCGGGTAAGGATAGAACTGGAGCACTACAGAGGGCTCACTTCAAGGTTTGGAAAGCAGCTTCTTGTTTGTCCGTCCAGTTGAAGGTTATGCCTTTTTGTGTTAGAGTGGTGAGGGGCTTGGCTATCTTGGAGAAGTTCTGAATAAACCTTCGGTAGTAGCCTGCGAGTCCCAAGAATTGTTGGATTTCTGTTGGTGTTTTCGGAATTGCCCAGCCTTCAATATCCTTGATCTTGGAAGGATCCACATGGATTACCTCCTCACTGACTACATGACCCAAGAAGTTCACACTGCGAATCCAGAACTCGCATTTGGAGAGTTTCGCATAAAGCTTTTCAGCTCTTAGAGTTTCCAAGATCTGACGGAGGTGCTGGACGTGCTCCTCCTTACTTCGAGAGTATATGAGAATATCATCGATGAAGACGATTACGAAGTTATCGAGGAAAGGGCGGCATACTCGATTCATGAGGTCCATAAATGTTGCGGGGGCAATTGTCCGACCGAAGGGCATAACAACGAATTGGTAATGGCCGTATCGGGTTCGGAAAGCAGTTTTTGGAATATCCCCTTCCCGGACTCGGAGCTAATGATAATCGGATCTTAGATCTATTTTATTGAAATAACTAGCTCCCTGAAGCTGGTCAAATAGATCATCAATTCGAGGGAGTGGATATCGATTTTTGATGGTGAGTTTGTTCAACTCCTGATAGTCAATGCACATTCTGAAGGATCCGTCCTTCTTCTTGACAAACAAGACCGGAGCTCCCCAGGGTGAGAAGTTTGGCCTAATGAACCCTTGGTTCAGAAATTCACTTAATTGACTGGATAACTCCTGCATTTCGGCGGGAGCTAACCTGTAGGGTGATTTGGTAATTGATGTGGCTCCCGGTATTAGGTCGATTTGGAACTCAACCTGTCTTTCTGGGGGTATTCCCGGAAGGTCTTCAGGAAACACATCCGGAAAGTCACATGCCACTGGAATATCTTTGATGTTTATTTCCTCCTTTGCCTTATCTACAACGTGAGCGAGGAAGGCATAATTTTTCTTGTGCAAGCATTTTTGTGCCTTAATACACGAGATAAGATGAAGATTAGGGCCAGGTTTATCACCATAGATTATTAGGGTTTTGTGGTTAGGGAGGTGAAGGCGAACGACCTTCTCGTGGCACATAATGTCGACATGGTGGGGGCTTAACCAGTCCATGCCTATAATCACATCAAAGCTCCTAAAATCTACTGGCATCAAGTTAATTGGGAAATAGTGATTATTTAATGTGAGAGTGCACCCTATGTATATATCTTTTGTTGTTTCGGTTTTCCCATTAGCTATTTCCACCGTGAAGGCTTCGCTTAGCTTATGGGTCGTTGGTTTAGTAAGTGTTTAAATTTATTACTCACGAAACTTCGCTCAGCCCCACTATAAAATAGAATGCATGCATAAGTGTGGTTGAGGGGAAACGTACCAGTAACAACCGTCGGGTCTTGAACTCCCTCTCCTTGACCCAAAGTCAGGACCCTTCCTGATCCTCCTACTCCTTGGTTGTTGGCTTTGGGGCAATTTTGTCTAAAATGGCCAGTTCCCCACACCCATAACAAGTATGACTGGCCCCGGCGTTATTGTTGTTGTTGTTTTTGTTGTTGTTTGGCTGTTGGTTCTGCTGGGGTTGAGATTTGCAGTACCGAGCGGTGTGCCCCTTGCGGTTGGAATTGGTACACTGCATTTCTCTGCACTCTCCATGGTGGTGATAGCTGCATTTGTTACATTTAGGTAGTGTTCCAGACTATGGCTTGGTGGTTGTTTGCACAGTTGAGGCTGAAGCAGCTGGTGCTGGTGCAACTTGAGCGGTAGCAGCGTGGACTGCTACGGTATTTTGCTTTTTGGAGGATCCCTGGTTCTATCACCCATTTCATTTGTTGTCCTTATTTTTCTTGTTATCCCCTTCCTTCTTGGTCTCAGTTTCCGCGGTTTTGGCTCCTTTCTTGTTGCCATGGTCGTAGAGCTTCTTAGCTAGCCTTTTCGCACTGTCAAAAGTCTTAGGGTTTGCTGCTATTACATTTCTGTGGATTGGAGAAGTTAGTCCTCAAATGAACCGCTCAATCTTTTTTCCTTCTGAGGTGATCATACCCGGGAATAGAAGTGCCAACTCACTGAATGTTGAGATGTAAGAATCGATGTCTGAGTTTTGTACTATAAGGTTCCATAACTCCTGCTCTAGTTTCTGTACTTCCCCACGGGAACAGTACTCTGCCATCAACATTTCCTTGAGCTCCCCCCATAGCATGGCATTTTCCACTGGGAGTGTCATAGCCTCCACATGACCATTCCACCACGAGAGCGCTTGGTCGACAAATATGCAAGCTGCAAATTTCACCTTGCATTGTTCAGGACATTCGCAGATCACAAAGACTGACTCGATCTTTTCCATCCATCGCTTTAAAGTTATCACGCCTCCAGTCCCATTGAACGTTTGAGGTTTGGCACTTGAGAAGTCCTTGTACGTATAGACTTTTGTAGGACCTTGGTTCGAGCTTCCAGTTCCTTGACCGTTATCGCCACCATTGTTCCCAGTTTGGATGTGTGCCAAGGCTGATGTGACTATAGACGATACTGCTGCTTGGAAAGCAGCAGTGTTTATCTCTGGCGGAGGCGGTGGTGGTGCCGCGTTGTTGTTCCTACGAATGTATCTTCGAGGCATCTTCTGTCATGGAACAGAGAGATGGTGAGTACATAGTGGTTTGTGGTTTCGTGTTCCTTTGGTATCTATTGTTTTCAATGGTTCGGTTGTACATATAAGTGAATTCATGCAATATCATGAAATAAGAAAAATAGAACACATAGCAGATTACATCATCACAAATAAAACATAATTGCTTCATTAATGATATAATATTCGTAGTACAGAGCATGAAAAATTGCCTTTTGAAAAGGCATACAGTACATAGAGAAAATATGATCCGACAGCATAACAACTTTATAAGTAGTGTAGTCACTTAAACATAAAGTCGGTCCTGCATACAATAGTACATAAAAGAGAATAATAACAATAGTAACGAGGGGTGGAGTTGATCCTAGTCGCGACGGGAAGTGTCTGGTGGTGCTGATGATGAGGTGGAAGCACCCTGAAGTCTGGCCAGATGATGCTTGGTGGCTCGTAGCCGGGCCTCCACGCTGCTTGTCTCGCCTGATAGTCCCTAACCATCTGATAAGTCATTCTCTCTACCCGCTCAACTATAGCTCTCATTGCAACCATCTGACCGGCGGTTGCCTGTGCCTGCTCACCTATATCACGCGTCCTCCTAACCATCACTGGCAGGGCTCGGTCCATAGGTCCGTCATGACTCAGGTCGTAATAGTCCTGGTTCATGCCGAATGGGGGACGCACCCCCTGCTGGCGACTCCACCTCCAGATCTCATGTTCCCATGGGGGCATGGGGCCGTTGCGACTCATACTGTGCGGGGGCACCCTGGCCATGTATGGCTGGTTAATGATTTCAGACTCCGCGTCTAAGTCATCTGTATCGCCACCGTCAGACTCCTCCTCTTCTGAGTCCACCACCGGTTCTGCCGGTCCTTCTTCGGCTTCTTCTCCGGGTTCTTCTTTTGGTTCTTCATCCGGTTCCGGCTCTAACCATCCTCCATTCCCCTGGTTGGGAAAATAAGGATCTCCGGGGTGATGAAATCTAGCCATAGTGTCTGCATGAGGTGTCAGAAGTGTGTAAGGGGGGTGTGTGTAGATAACATTCCAAAATACTCTTATAGCATTTTAATTGTTTATCTTTGAGTTCCTTAAAACTTTTTGGGTACGAGGTTGGTAAGTTTCTAGATTCATTGCCCATCATGATCACTCCCAACACATGTTGGTCGTATTTTGAATAAATATAGTTGATCAGGCTGTATTTATCCCCAATATGACAACATAACTGCCCGGGTTTAACCACGATGTTCAATTTATCTATAAACTTTTATCGTTATTGTAATAATGTACACATAGGTATGTATTTTATTTTTGTTCAGAGTATTTTAGTCCCAATGTATTTATAGTTGCATATCTTGTATGATTAGATATGCCAATTCACTATAAACAATGCTCTGATACCAATCTGTCACACCCATGAACCGAAGGAACGACGGAAACGTCCGGGGGTTTGGGTGACTTCATCTTGTAATATCATCACAGTGAATATAATTGAAACAAGTAAAGCATCATCATCACACGTACAATAATACAACAATACTGGGTTTACATCATTGTAATTGTTTACAAAAGTTACATCCCAAAAATATAAGGTTTATGATAACAACAAAATGCAACAAATTCCACATGTTCTCGTTGACCACCTATTTAACGATTTCCTGAGAATATAAGTTATTTTGAAAATGGTCAACATATATAATGTTGGTGAGTTCATAAGCATATTTGTATGAAAAGTTTGTATCACTTTGTAAACACCAGAAAAACTGATATTTTCTGTAAAATTGTTAGAACAAAGTTCTAGTGGGATCGATAGATTCTAAGCAGATAAACAATAAATGACGTAATGAAGAACACATGAATGGTTTAACTGATATCGAATGATTAAACTTTAACACCTCAGAAGAGCTCGATTAAGAACTTCGACTGTAGAGGTGTTTAGGGTTACAAAGCAATAATAACTATAATCACGTTAGTTTCTAAGGCATACATGCATGCACTATTTATAGCTAAACCCTACATAATAATCACGGATGGACAGGCCCAATCCAGATACACAAAACTAAGCCCATGACGCAACATAAAATACCCAACATTCTCCCCCTTTGCGTCAATGGAGCCGAAAGCTCAGTTCGGTTGAGCTATAGAAGACTTCTTGACAGTCTTGAACACCTTCGGTATAATGGCTAAAAGAGTATGACGAAAAGTGATATACCACCGAAGCATGTCCGTGAAGTTCTTCTTGTCTGCTTCAGTGTTCTGCTTGCACCTATGGCTAATACTAATTATGTGCTCTAAGCAGTCCGTTGAGAACAGATGCTTGTCAACAAGAGCGAAAAGAAATATGTTGGCTTCGCCTCTTGTGAACATCACTGTGAGATGTTTAGAATCAATTTGACCCATCTTCATTTTATTCACATCTCCAGGTTTTGTTGTTGGCTTTACAGTGGGTTTCTTCTTCAAAACTTTAGCTATCTCCTGATCCATTGCAGCTACTTCATGGATATAGGAGGCCAACATCCTCTTTAGATGATCTAGGATCGGCTCATATTCTTTCGCATTGGTGAGCAATATGTTAAACAACAATATCCAATCATGAGGATTCAAGTTTGGAAGATCTGCCAGGGATATATAGAAACTGAGTTGTCTGAACCTCGGGTGATTTTGAAATTGACATTAATAAACTTCCCTGCAGGCGAAGGTTACAGCACCTTGACAGTTATAATCTTCTGTGCACTCCATGTCAGGTACTGAGGTTGACCGAACTTGAGATAAAAATCGATGAGTTCACAATCAACCTGAGGGTGAGGTGAGGGAACTTGAACAGTCGAATCAAAGCAATGAAAATTAAATGCCTTTCGTGTTATAGGCATATCAAACTGTGAGTCCCTTGAATTCTCACAATCAAAAGAAGCTACAGGTTCCAGCCAGTACACGTTCGGAAACTATATTGCTTCTTTGATGAGCATTTCTTTAGTCCAAAGAGGAAACAAGGCCTTCTTGCAATTTAAGGCATCTTGCTCATCCTTGTTCTTTCGCTCCCTCTCTTCTGCTTCCTTCGCAACCCGAAGGGTTTCATCCAATTCCTTATCCCTTTTCTTTCGTTTCAGGGCTTCGGCAATTGTTTCCTCTTCATCACTATCATCAGCAAGTCCCTTCTTTTTATCTTGATTACCAGAACCCGAAGCTTCATTACCCTTCGGTTCTGTTTTGACAGTGACTTTCGGTTGAGTTGTCTGAAGACCTTCTCCCCCTTGTTTTGGAGGTACGAATCTCTCCGAAACACCCTTCATTTCATGTAACAGTGCAAGGGCAGGAAGAAGCTTGGAAGTCAGATGATTCCTGATGGTCAGTGTAAGTATCGGATCATGACCACTGAGAATATCGGTTAGCATATTCTTGACATCACCAGCACAACTGTGGAAAACAGCTCGCTCAGTCTTCAACAATGAAATCTCCCTTTCAGCTTGAGCCAATTGAACTTTCTGAACTTCAATAGTAGAGGTTTGACGTGCAATATCCTCCCGTAATGCACTCTCCTTTGCTAAATCAGCCTGGAGTGTTTCAAGCTGAGAATTCATCGAGCTAAGAAGAGAAGTGTTCTCAGCTTGAATTGAAGAACGAACATTCTCAAATTTAGCTTGCTCCTCTTGAAGTGACTTTGATAAAGAGTCAACTGAAGCGTTCACTTTAGCTGCATTTGAATCAGCATGACCCTTGAGGGATTCAAGAAAAATCTTGGAACTGTGAATAAGTTCTGCAACTTCAGTTGTAGCCTTCTGGCAAGATGAGGTTGAATCTTCAACGGCCTTTGTCGATTTGTCAATAGCCCCTGTATATTGCTCAAAAGCGGTGTCGAAAAAAGCCATGAGCACCACATCGTTATACGTATTTGTAGAGGCGAGCAATTGATCAAGCTTTTCATCAAGACTCTGCACTTGTTGTCTAGTGACAGGAGCATCTTCCTCTTCATCAGTGGGAATCCGATAAGGACTGTAGTAGTTTGAGTCAAACTCAAGATTGGCACCACCGAGAGTGTCACCAGAATCGGTTGAGGGTGAGGGTGAAAGAGGTTTGGATGTAATAGGAGGTTCGGTTTTAGCATTAGCCCCCGTATCAGATACGTTGACGTTTACTGTAGGTTCGGTTGTAGTGGTGGAAGTTGCTTGGGAAAAGATTGGAGGTGGTAAAGGAGTGGTAGAAATTGGTACGGTACTAACTGGTGGTGGTTGTGGAATAGAAGTGGTGGTTTGAGATGTAGGAGGTGGTGGAATGGGAGCAACCGAAACTGGAACAACGGTTTTCGGTGGAGATGGAGGAGGAGTTGGAATCTTGTCATGAAGTTGGTCAGTTGGAGTTGGTGAACGAGGAGGTGTATTACCTCTCGGTGAACCATGATGCTGAACTTCCTCTTCCTCATCTGCCGATCGGTCCTCATCATGGTCAGAGCTTGAAGGAGAAGGATTTTTGGATTTCTTTGCCATCTTCTTAATCTTCTTTGGAGCCGAGGAATCACCCTTTTCAGCCTTTCTCTTTTTAGACTTGGCAGGCTTAGACGAAGGACCTTCGGTTGTCACTTTCTTGGTATTTGCCCTTTTTCCTCGGTTGGCTGGCTTCTCCACAGCATCTAAAGCAACTTGCTGTTCAGGAGTCAGTTCTCTTGGACCTTTTAGAGGAAGCTTTCGGTAGTCAGCCATCAGTGTACTTTCGGCTGACACACACATGTACATCGTTTCAGGCATCAGAGAAGATGATCTTCTTCGTATGAAAAGTAGCCACAGAAGAGACCAATGCATCCTTCATGACTGGAATCTGCAAAGTATCAATGGCCCTGCGTGTGACGATGGTCCAGAAACGTCCACAAGAAATCTCAGAATGTCTCGTCGAAGTGTTGAGACTTTGTACCAATTGCGACCAAATGATCGACCCGTAATCGAGATTAATTCCATTGTAGAGACCATAGAGAATGGTCAGAAAACCCTTACTGGTACCATCTGACCCAACAAACCTCTCCGCTAAACCCTTGTTGAGAAGAGTAAGCAATCCATTCCATTGTGGTGGCAAACACGATTTCTTAATCTTCGTCACGGTGGTAAGAACATTAGTGTATCCCATCTCGTAAAGCATCGAAAACAGTTGGGTTGTAGTGACGAACTCGGGAGAGATAACAGAGGCATCGACGACAAGCTTTAACAGGGAACATAATCGCCCTTTCGAAATTGATGCCATGTGCGAGAAGATTTGAAAGTAGATCCTCTCCTTGTTCTTGTCATAGGTTGCAGTAGAATATACTTGGGATAGAAGAGACATTGGGACAGATTCCACCTGTGTGAGTGCGATAACCAGAGGAGAATATTTGAGACATTCGACAACTTGGAGCATGTACGAGTCATACAGAAAGGGGTTCAGTTGAATGATGATATTCTGATTGGGTTTGATCACAAGCAACAGTGATGAAGCAGTTTGATCTTGAACAGATGATGAGTCCGCCATTGTTGATGTAAGGAAGAAGATGAACAGTTGCTGATCGCCTTGTGTATTGAGAGAGTTTGAATAAGGTAAGAAGGTACAATTTGTGCGAGAAACCCTTTATATACCGTTGCCAGGAGAGAGAAAGAATCTTCGTGATGATGATACGATCACTGAAACGTCGCCTAAAAAAGCACGATGTGACAGTTTGGTTTCCCCAGATAGACGTCATCAAGCGTGGGTTTAGGAACCGTTCAAATTCACGCGCCCAAAATCTTATCCACATATTGTCTTTTCAAATTCACTTTCGCTCCAGATGTGATAATAATCATTTTCGCGCCTAAAAGAAACTTTAAACAAGCCATAAGGAACATCAACCAGAATTTTGGAAAATCACTAAGTATTTTCGTGTAAAAGTGTGCGAAAGATAAAGAAATAAAGCAAAACGTGTATAGGATGTGCGTGATGTCTTTAATAAGACATAAAGCAGATGATTCCGGGCAAGAATCTCTTCCTTCAGAGTCAAGAGAGACTTGAAGTGCTTGTATGGTTCCCCGAGAAAATACGATCGAGTGTTTGTAAAGAAACACCGAAAGACTTCTTTTAAACAATAGTCTAAAGGGCGGCTTATCTTCAACCGGACATTAATTCTTAACATAAGACCGAACGTTGGATGAAGTACTTGTGAGACTGATGTGGTCTGTTGAACAAGTAGGTTGGATAATATTTGTTGTGACTAAAGATGTTATAGAAATCTCAAAAACTAAAACAAGCTGGATCTTTTTGGGAAGAAATGCCTTGGTGTTAGACAATTTCATAAAAGACCACTCAAAAATAAAATGAGATTTCGTTAGGTAACTAGTAAGATCTTGAACATAAATATTCACCGTCAATTCATTGTTGGTGTTGGAGTTTGGGTCTCACTTAGCACGTGGTGTATGTATCTAAGATCATAAACACAGATTTTATGCAACCATAAACCTCAGTGGTAATATCTGAGAGTCTCAAGGGTTACCGTGTTGAACCGAAAGTTTATGGAGAATGAAAAAGAAGGTGGTTAAGGAACCGAAAGTACCACTGCTATATAAACATGACAAAGCAGAAAACTATTAACTCGTTTGAGAAGAGTAAGGTAGCTCATGACTTGAGTGGATTTTCCAGCCTGATTGGGAAGAAACGATAGGTATAGATCGATTCATTAAGGCCTTGCTCCTAGTCTTAGAGGCTTCGGTCGACATGCAGCAACATGCTTCTAGGGACACTTAACTAGTTCATATTAAAAGAATCATACCTGCCCTAGCTCCAAATTATGTTGCACTGAAGTACTTGGGACCTAGTAAAGAGAACAAGCAAACAAACAAACCACACAAACAAAACAAACTAAAGAAGAAGAATTTTTTTTTTTGGATTTTTGAATTTTCTGAAAAATAAAAAAAACAGAAAAATAAACAAAAATAAATTATCACTAAACACTTCTTAAAAGAAATGAAAGAGAAAAAGGAGTAAGAGAAAGACTTAGAAATGACTTTACAAAATATACAGCTGAAACCAAACCATGAAAGAATGAAGCGAAATAAGCCAAGCGTTCGGTTCATTTCGGTTCCTTAAAATTCCGGAGCCGAAATAGACCGAGCGTTCGGTTCATTTCGGTTCCCGAAAATTATGGAGCCGAAATAGACCGAGCGTTCGGTTCATTTCGGTTCCCAAAAATTCCGGAACCGAAATAGACCGAGCGATCGCTCTATTTCGCTTTTCTATTTTTTAGAGAGAGGTTTGAGGGTTCGGTACCGACTCTGCTTTCATGATTCCCAAACCTTGTAAAATTTTATTGAAGCTTGCTTCTGCTAAGGCTTTAGTGAATATGTCAGCCAGTTGATCAGAGGACCGAACGAAATGTACTTCCACGTTCCCATCTTCTACATGGTCCTTGATGAAATGATATCTTAGTGCAATATGCTTTGTCTTTGAGTGTTGCAATGGATTGTGACATATTCTTATCGCACTTTTTGAGTCACAATAGAGAGGTATTTTCTTCATACTTAGTCCGTAGTCTCTTAGTTGGCTTTGTATCCATATCACTTGAGAGGTACAGGATGTTGCAGCTATGTACTCAGCTTCGGCTGTTGAAAGAGACACACAGGTTTGCTTCTTGGACTGCCAGCTAACAAGTTTACCGTCAAGGAATTGGCATCCACCAGTTGTGCTTTTTCGGTCCAGACCACATCCTCCAAGATCGGCGTCAGAAAAGGCTTGAACAAAAAATCATGATCTAGCAGGGTACCAAAGATCGAGAGAAGAGGTTCGCTTCAGATAACGGAAAATATTTTTCACTGCCACCATGTGAGGTTCTCTTGGATTTGCTTGAAACCTGGCACAATAACAAACAGAAAACATAATGTCTGGTCTACTAGCCGTTAGATACATAAGAGACCCTATCATTTGACGATAGAGTGTTACGTCAACAACAGGTTTTTCCAGAGACGGTGTAAACTTTGTGCCAAACGCCATAGGAACCTTTACTTTTGAATCTCCCGTCATACCGAACTTTGCCAGCAAGTTCTTCGTGTAGGCCTCCTGGTTGATAAAAATGCCTTCTGTACCCTGTCTTATATTCAAACCAAGGGAAAAATTAATCGGACCCATTACGCTCATTTCAAATTTAGTCTCCATCAACTTCCTGAATTCATCCGTTAAGCTAGGATTCGTGGAGCCGAAGATGATATCATCGACATAAATCTGAACTGTCATTAGATGTTCGCCTTCTTTCTTTCGGAAGAAGGTTGGGTCAACCAAACCTTGCTTCAATTTCGAAATTTTAAGAAAGCGAGTTAAAGTTTCATACCAGGCCCTCGGTGCTTGCTTTAGACCATATACAGCTTTATCTAACACATAGCAATGATCAGGGTATATCTCCTTCACGAACCCAGGTGGTTGCTCAACATACACCGTTTCTTCTAGTTCTCCATTCAAGAAGGCACATTTCACGTCCATTTGGAAAACTTTGAAGTTTTTATGAGCAGCATATGCCAGAAAGATTCTAACTGATTCCAGCCTTGCTACAGGAGCGAAGGTCTCCTCATAGTCTATCCCTTCATCTTTGCAATATCCCTTCACCACCAACCGAGCCTTATTGCGTATGACGTTGCCCTCTTTATCCAACTTATTCCTGAAGACCCATTTTAAGCCTACCACTGAAGCATCCTTTGGAGTGGGAATCAGCCTCCAAACTCGATTACGTTCAAACTCATGGAGTTCATCTTGCATGGCTTGTACCCAATCAGCGTGATCAAGTGCAGCATTAACCGTCTTCGGTTCGACTTTGGAGACAAACGAATTAAACATACAGAATTCAACATTAGAGAATAATGCAGTTTGTTTCGCTTTCAATTGAGAACGTGTGAGAACTCGCTCAGATGATTCACCAATTATTTGTGCTTTGGGATGATCCTTAGTCCATTTCGTTAAAGGATGGTAATTAGGGTCATAGGCTGGATCCAACTCTGCATTTACCTCTTCTTCAAGTTATGATTGATCACCTTCGTCATTTGAATTCTCATTCTCCCCCTCAAATGGCGAAGCGTATCCTTTGTCAGGTTAACAGTTTTCCTCCTCTGTTGGAGTTGCATTCTCCCCCTCAATTGGACTATCATTGGTTGGGGATGGAGTTGGATTCTCCCCCTTAACTAGACTCTTATGGGTTGGGGATGGAGTTGGTTTCTCCCCCTCGAAAGACAGATCGGTTGTTTTTGGTGCAGATGAACCCTCCCCCTTGAACATTGAGCCGTTGTTTGGAGGGTCAGTAGAGGGTTGACCACCCGTCGGTTTAGGAGGTCCATTTTCCATTTCTTTTGCAGCTTCATCAATGATCTTTTTCAGATTGTCGATTTTGTTGTCTGCTGCTTTCGCCTCTAAGTGTACAACCTTCTCTGGTTCATCAAATAGCCTTATATATTCTTCAAACAGGTTGGAAATTGGAACCGAGACTTGTCCTGATTCAGGAAATATTTCTCCCAAGGCACTTTCGCTTCTTTGAACTTTCTTCATGTAGTTGTCATCAAAGGTTACATAGTATGTTTCTTCAATTCGTTTGGAGCGTTTGTTCAAAACTCTGTATGCCTTTGAAGCGAGTGAATAACCAAGAAAAATTCCCTCATCGGCTTTGACGTCAAACTTGTTTCGGTTCTCTTTTGAGTTGAAAATGAAGCACCTTGAACCGAACATGTGGAAAAACTTAACATTTGGGCTTTCGGTTGTTCAGAATCTCATACGGAGTGATGGAGAATCGTTTGTTAAGTAAGGATCGGTTCTGAGTATAGCACGCGGTTGCAACTGCATCAGCCCAGAAGTATAGCGGAAGAGAAGGGAAGCTTAGCATGGTTCGGGCTATCTCACATAAAGAACGGTTTCTTCGTTCAACAATTCCATTCTGTTGTGGTGCATAGGGGGCCGAGAAGTTGTGAGTTATCCCCTTTTCAGCCAGAAAATCCTCAAAATCTTTATTCTTGAATTCAAGCCCATTGTCGCTTCTAATGTTCCTCACCAGCTTTCGCAGCTGCACTTCCACTTGCTTGATAAACGTCTTCAACTTGGGAGTCGCGTCTGATTTCTGTTTAAGAAAGAAAACCCAGGTGAAACGTGAAAAATCATCTACTATGACAAGAATGAACTTACTACCACCGAAGCTTTCTATAGCGAAGGTCCACATAAGTCAATATGCAGAAGTTCAAGAGCTTCAACAATCTTTGTATTGATATGTGTAGGATGGCTCTTTCTGCTTTGTTTGCCCATCTCACATGCTGCACATAGGTGTTCCTTATCAAACTTGAGAAGAGGGAGGCCTCGAACATGATCACCAAGCACCAACTTATTAATGTCTTTGAAGTTCAGGTGCGATAGGCGTCGATGCCATAACCAACTTTCATCAGTGTTAGCCTTTGACAGCAGGCAAATTGCTAGTTTTCCTCGAATTGGGTTGAGATTTAAAGGATACATCTCTCCCTTGCGTTCAGACTTCAACAGAACTCTTTTGGATTGCTTCTCAATTATTTCTGATCCCTCATCATCGAATGAAACTTTCAAACCAGTTCCCACAACCAATTGAGATACACTGATGAGGTTATGTTGCAACCCTTCCACATAAGCTACTTTTCGAATCGAGAAGTCTCTGTTGGTTATCATTCCATATCCTTTGATTGTGCCATAAGAGTTATTTCCATACTTCACACATCCACCATCCTTAAGGGACCGAAACTCCCTCAGCTCTTCCTTCCTTCCTGTCATGTGACGCGAGCAGCCACTGTCTATGTACCATTCGTCATCGAACTGCTCGTCACTTATAACCTGCAAATTCAAGAAGATTTAGGAACCCAAAGTCTCTTGGGCCCTGGTGAGTCTTTTACAGAAAAAGGAATAGCAGCAGAAATATCAACCAAAGATGTTCTTTTTATTAGAGTGGTTTGGTTTTTTCTTTTGATGGTATACACCTTGATTTTGTTTTTATCTTGTTTAAATTGTGGTGTATTAGATGGTGTGTTGTTAGATGGTTTTGGAATATTCTTTTGAATCCTAGGGTTAGCTGTCTTTTTCTTATTATTGATATCAGAATCTGAATTAAGCTTTCCCTTTCCTTTGATGTCCTTCACTGAATTCAGTTTTCTTTGGGAGTTGGAAGGACTGAAACTTGACTTTCGGTTGTTAGCCTTGCCATTGACGTTGTGACCGAAACTTGACGTTCGGTTCTGAGATCTGGTATTGGAACCGAAACTAGAGGTTCGGTTCTGAGCTCTGGAATAATAAGAGTTTGGACTAAAACTTTCCTTTCGGTTTGGCTCGTCATTTTTCTTGGCATTTGACTCTTTCTTGGAAGGAACGTAATTAGGGTTTTGAGACTACCAATACCTTTTTCGCTCATTCAGATTTTTCATGTATCTCTGATTTCTTTGACGTTTCTGTTCAGCTAACTGCTTTTGAGATTTATGAATATTGAAGTTTGATTTTGGCTTCTCCTTTTGAGTTTCGGTTGTCTTGGAAGGAACATCCGGTGTTTTCTTTGGTTCTTCAGGTATCTATTTTGTTCCACTTGTGCTTGGTTTGTCAAAACTCGAGGGTTTGTTGATGGGTTCAGCAACATATCTACCTTTTACCCTCCATGAGGTTCACTCCGATAAGCCGATGGTTTCGTCTGCGTTATCAATAGGGGCTGACCAGAAATAATCGTCGCACCCTTCAGCATTGTCTGTGTCGACCAAGATTTTCAATTCTGCTGTTTGTTTTGTAGTGACCCCTGTAACAGCATATACCTGATTTGGCACAGTTTGAACCTTTTGATAAACCATTGCTTTCTCTTTGAGTTTTTGTGGCTTGTTCTTTGACAAGCGAGCGTATTCAACCGAGTTTACAGATATGAGGGGTTTCTCATTCTCCGTTTCGCTCCTCATAAATTCAGAGCAATCAACCACATCTTCTACCGAGATTTCGCTCGTCTCACTTTCCTCATCAAATTCAGACGTGTTTTCTATACTCATTTTATGTTCTGAAATTAATTTGGCGTTAGACGAGTCAAATGATTGAATGGTCTCGGACTTAATTTTTAACCTATCATTTTCATCTAAAAGATTTTTGAGCATACACTTATGTTCCTTAGAGTCAATGAAGGTCTCAATCCTGTCTAGTCCGATTCTGTAAGCGATGGATGTCTCTTCTGAGGACATTATGGATTCACATTCAGCGATGACCTCATCCTCCTTAAATTCAAGGAAGGGTAAAATCATCTTATGAATCTTTTTCCCTATTTCACAACTTAAGCGGAACTGAGCAATATTTGTATAGAAGCGTTTAGCAATTAAGCAAAAAACATTTCGTTGTTTCAAAAACATTAAATTGTCTTGTTGTAAATAAATAATTTCATCCCTAGCCCTATTTAACTCCGTCTCCTTCAGCTCAATCCACATTCTTCTCTCCTCACTCTTCGAAGACACCTTGCTGAGTTGGTCAGTTAGGTTAGAGTTCGCTAAGCGAGTTTGCATGAGACCACCACTTAAGTTAGAAAATTTAAATTTCAATTCATTTAATTCTTCTTCATAATTTGTTATTGGGACTTTAAGTGATTCAAGGATGGATTGTACCTTTTTGATCAGCCGATCACAATCGTTGATCTTCTCACTCACGGGCTTGGCTGCAAAGCACTTATCCTCAGTCAGGTTCGGATCCTTAAGCTCACTTTCGGTTGGTCTACCAGCTGTAACCATCAAACATTTTCCAGCCGAACCAGTATCCCTCGCCACAAAAGCTCTTCCATGTGTGGGCTTTCTGACTTCTTCATCCTCAGAATCGGTTGACCAGACTTCAACGCCACCGAACTCATCTTCATCCACAGTTTCCTGCATAATCAAGGCATTCATTGAACTGTTAGTTGCCTTCTTTTTCTTGATTTCTTCCAACTTTCCCATGTAATACGCCTCATCATCTTCACCATCCCTTTTCTCAGCCATCTTCCTCAGCATGTAATCTTTGGCAAAGTGGTTCTTGCCATGACAGTAATTGCAGTCGAATCCAGAGTCTCCTGCAAGCTTGCTTTCCTTCTTGTCATCATCCTTTTGAGAGGTATTCTTCGTTTCTTCTTTCACCTTCTCAGAACTGTAACTTCCTTGCCAGTTTCGGTTCTTATTGACAGGGAACTGCTTTCATGCAAACTTCTTTGGGTTGGTGATCATCATTGCATATTCGTCACCTGTAAGGTCACACTCAGACATATCTGACTCCTCCTCTTCTTCTGCAACACTTTTTCCTTTTGAGACAAGGGCCAGCGATCCCACACCCGAAACCAACTTCGCCTCCTTGGTTACCACACTCTCATGGGATTTAAGTATACCCACCAGTTTCGCTAGCGAGTATGATTTAAATTGTTCGTGAGCTTTCACTGTTGAAACCACTGCCATCCATTCTGGTCTTAAACCATTCACGAAGGTTACCTTTTGCTCGATCAATTTTCTTTCAATACCATGCTTGGTCATCTTGCTAAGAAGATGATTGAAGCGATCGAAGGTTTGTATCAGTTTTCATCAGGTTTCTGTTCGAAAACTCCAAATTCTGAGAGCAACAAGGTTTGAATTGAGTGTTCTGGATCCTCATCAGTTGAGTAGAGTTCTTTCAACCTATCCCAGATTTCTTTAGCCGTCGTGCATGAACCAACTAACCAAAAAGTGTCAGATTGCAGTGCGAATCTGATCATTCTCATGGCCTTCACATTACATAGCACCTTGTCCTTTTCATCCTGTGGCATCTTGTCTACGTCCGCCACGAGCTGATTATATTCTTTTTGAGTCTTCACTGTCCTGTTCGTTCCAGAGTGAACAAACGGCCCAAGCGTGATAGCTTCCCAGATGAGATAACCATTATCTTCAGATCCAACCACGCAATCTTCAAAGTGATGCGCCCATACTTCATAGTCTTGAGTGTAAAGAATGGGAACCCTTGTAGTGGATCCAATGCTGTTGGAGATGTTGATGGGATTAGTTTGAGAATCTTCGTGAGACATGGTGAGCCTTTCCTTAGAACTGCTAGAATCAGACCTGTAAACTTGAGATTAGGGTTTTATAAAAAACACAAGAGTTACCGTCGACAGGAAGAAGACGACTTCTTTATATTCGATAAAAAGAATTCTTAACACAGAAGGAATGTGTATTGATCACACAGTCTCCTGCTCTGATACCAATTGTTAGAACAAAGTTCTAGTGGGATCGATAGATTATAAGCACATAAATAGTAAATGACGTAATGAAGAACACAGGAATGGTTTAACTGATATCGAATGATTAAACTTTAACACCTCAGAAGAGCTCGATTAAGAACTTCGACTGTAGAGGTGTTTAGGGTTACAAAGCAATAATAACTATAATCACGTTAGTTTCTAAGGCATACATGCATGCACTATTTATAGCTAAACCCTACATAATAATCACGGATGGACAGGCCCAATCCGGATACACAAAACTAAGCCCATAGCACAACATAAAATACCCAACAAAAATAATTAAATGGTTTGAACGCTTTGTATTAAATCATGTGTGTTTTTTGTTTTGAAAATGTATAAAGAGAGTATTCCAGAAAATCCTAAGTTTTCTGTTGTAAGTAGAAGGAAATATATAATGTAAGCTTTCCTAGAAAATCCGATATTTTCTGCTTGTAAAAGTGTTGTGGTATTAAACCCAAAGACTGTAAAATGGTGTTTGTATAGAATTGTAATTGTAGAAACGTGTATGTATTCCGTAAATTTTACAGTGGAGTTAATTTCTATATGAGTCGTTATAACCATGCTATATATGACGAATCTGCCTGTCAAGACGTTTTTCAGGCGTCAACTTGTTTAAGGTAAGACATTTGTCAACGAATAGCTCAGCTGCGGTGTAACGCCCGTGTTTCTAGGCTAGGCATTAATATTGACGTGATAGTCTAGGTTAACCTTTTTAACTCATTTTGAAGAAATGAAAAGGAATTATGTGAATATTATGTGAATTATGTGTTTTATGCTTAATTACTAGAATTTAATTAATTAAGAATAAAAATGAGCGTCGAAAATAAATATTAAATAAAGCCGATATCTATTAAGAAAGTTGTAGTGGTCGTGACAAGGATTACATATATATAGAGAATACCGAAATTCGAGTTATAACGAAGAAGTTATGACATGTCGAAGTTTCGCGACAAAATCGGCACGGTGCCAAATGACGTACAAAGTGAGTTTTTGATAAACTACTTTTTAGCCTTAGTGATCTAAACGAGAGTCGTAGTGTTCATTAAACCGAGAATATGTAAAAAAAGAACGCCCAAATCTGACTTCGTATGAGCAAGTTATGATTTTTCTAAGTTTCAGCTTAGCCGTAGACAGCTAAAAACTCGAATTTTAGATCGAGTATTTTTAGCCGACACAACCTAAACGAGAATCGAAGGTCTCGTCAATACTAGTACAACGGTAAAAAGACAGACGAAAACGGACGTCGGATGAAGAAGTTATGAATTTTTAACGGATTTCCTGTCCCGGTCTGTTAAAAATAATAATATAAAAATTAAATTCAAAATTAGCCAACGAAGTCTAAACGAAAGTTGTAGAGTGTAATTTTACCTACGCGTGCATATAAAGAACGTAAAAAACGGAGCCGGTATGCAAAAGTTATGGATTTTAGAAGTTTTGGCACAAAAATCGAGAAAAAAATGCTAAATCCGAGAAATTTCGCATGGTCGGACTTCGGCCACGTCACCTTCGCTCCATGTGAGCCACGTGTCCGAAAATGCTGAGTCACCGAGGCCAGCTAGCGAGGCGTGTCGCAACCCTCGCATCCGAAGTGTTGGTCCAACCGCGGTCCGACGCGTGCCCCGCTTGACGTGTCCGAGCTTCGCATGGTGCGCCACGACTCAAACCTCGGACCATAGACCTCGGTCCAATCAGAAGCCCACACCTGGACCCTCGCACGTGAGAGCCATCACCCTTCCCTTCGCATCTGCTGCCGCGTGGAGTCTTCTCAACCGTCCGATCAGAAGCCTCGCCCCTATAAATAGAAGGGTGCGAGAGCTCCCCGGGATAATTTGGAAATTTGTCATTTTACACCCCTTAAACAATATTTCTTTCATTTCAACTTCCCCCAAAGCCCCGGTATCATACCAAACACCCGAAACACGTCCCGAAGTGCCCGAGAAGCCCGATAAATTTATCTTTTCGGTTTTGAAGCCCGACCCTCGCAGAGCCCAGTTTCTCAATAAAACTCTCGGTTTTATTAGAAACGATCGTTTTAGGAAACGAAGTGTTGCCCGATTATTATTAAATAAGGTAAGTGTGTAGTCACCTTCATCTTACACCTAGATATGAAGTATTTTCTATAAAATACGTGGTATGTGTAATTATATTAATTGTTTAATTGAGGTAACTGTTGAATAGATGTTTTATACAAGTTTTAAAATGTATATGTATTTTATCTACAAATATGTTGGGTAAAACATGGGTAGACGAAATAGCCGATGTGTGTTAAAATGATGAGAGCCCTCAATGTTATTGTGATCCAGTAATCTAGCGAAGTATGGATGACGACCACAGACTTTTCTAGACAGTCCAGTGGAACGCTGGCAGACTCGCAACCTGTAGGTGTTAATGAGCTTGGGTGTTCATTTGCTGTACTCCATCCCCCACATGGTTGCCTTATTTGACATAAATTACTGGGAAACCCCCAAAGCAGTGTTGTCGCCCCGATGAAAATCCTTAGACTAGGTCCCTTGTGATAGATGTTTTAGGGACGTAAAGTGAGGATAATGGGAATGGGTAATCGGGTTATTGTTGTTTGATGAAATTAATAAATTTATTTATTGTGGGTTGAAAACCCTATATGCTCACCAGGCTCGCAAGCCTGACCCACTCAGCTTTTCATATTACAGGTAGTGGACCCCGAGCATAGTCGGATGATGATGAGAGATTTTTGGATTATAGGCCAGTAGTTGTAAATAACTGTTGTAAGGCTTATAATGTCTTGTTTATGCTTTTGATCTGTATCGGAACATGACATCCCGGGGTTTTGATATAAAAGGAAAATATATACTTTCTTAAAGAAAGGTTTTGATAAATTTTTATCATGTTTTGTTTCGGGGACCAACCGCAACATCTTTTAAAAGGATTTCTATGACTTTATTTTAAAAGCATAAATTAAATCGGTCTTTTTTGGCCGAGAAAGTAGGGGATGTCACAGTTGGTATCAGAGCACTGGTTTAAGCGAACTAGGAATTTGTAGGAATTCTAGACTTAAACTTAGAATGCTAAGTAATGATTGTGAGATGAGTGTCTAATATATTTTAGACACCAGCACTAGTTTATTTTAGGAAAGATGCCTAAAATGCTTTTATGTGCTAAATGCTATATGTTTGCCATATATGCCATTAATTGTTCGGATCTATGGTCTACCGGATCTGGAAACCTTATGTGTGTAGGATTCTAAGCGTACGATTACGATATTAGAACTAACATGTAAACGTTTCGGAGTGATAAGGAGAATTTAAATATCTATCGAGGATAAAGACCTAAATTCGCCTTATTCGGTATATAGATTATAATGGCAAGAACTCGCAGTGGAGTTGGAAATGCAAACGGAAACATGAATCAACAACCTCAACCCCAAGTACTTGAGCAAGTACCTGTTGCAGGAGCTGCACCTGAGCCAATGACGATGGCTGGGGTACAAGCAATGATGCAGATGATGTTGGATCGCCAAATGGAGGAGACAAGGCGATTACTACAACAGAATAGGGAATAAACTACGATACCTGTTGAACAGCCCGAATTGAATGAATGGCAATCAGAAGGAGGGAATTACAGTGGGACTTTTGGTCAAGCCAACCCACCGATAGTTAGACGAAACAACCAGGATGGAGGAGTTGATGGACGTGGATGCAAATACAAAGATTTCCTGGCATCCAAACCACCGTGTCTATCTGGAAGCCTGACACCGGTGGAAGTCATGAATTGGATCTCCAAAATGGAGACAATGTTCGAAAGTTATGAGTGCAGCAACAAACAGAAGACCGCACTTGCAATTCCTCGGTTACAATCTGGTGTATTGAGCTGGTGGAAGTTACTAGCTGATTCGATGCCCAAGGGAGAAGCTAGCAAGATGTCTTGGGAAGACTTTGTGGTACAACTGAAATTGCAATACTGCTCTGAGCAGGATCTTCTGGAAATCAATAATGAGTTCCAGAATTGAAGAAGGGAAAGATGAGCGTTACTAAATACGCTGCTAGTTTTACGGAAAAGATGAAGCTTGGTCCTTATCTAGTTCTGACTGAAATCTCCAAGGTCAACAAGTTTGCCCTCAGATTACCAGCGGACTTTGGTCCAATGGTCAAGCAAGCAACCACTTTCAAAGCCGCCATCTGGGCTGCTAAGAATGTTGAGACTCAGATCAGAGAGAAGGGTCTGGAGAGGGCAGAAATTGGCGAAAAGAGAAAGTTTGAAGGAACTTCATGTTCCAACAAGAAAAGCAAATTTTCAAAGTCTAAGAAGTTTGGAGGAAGAGGAGGAGGCGAAGTCAAATGGTGTGAAAAGTGCAAGAAAAAGCACTCTGGGAAATGTAGTGAGGAGGTGACTCGCTACAAATGTGGAAAGACTGGGCATTATGCCAATGATTGTCCGTCCAACAAGAGGGTATGCTTTGGATGTAACGAAGAAGGGCACGTTTTGAAAGACTGTCCGAAGAAGAAGGATGCAGCAAAGCCCAATCTTCCACCAAAGCCGAAGGCGAGAGCCTTTCAGATGACACTTGAAGCTGCGAAAGAAGAAGCCGATGTCGCTTCAGGTACCTTTCTCGTAAACGAATTTCTTGCCCAAATTTTGTTTGATTCTGGAGCCAATTACTCCTTTATTTCGCATGAATTTGGTAGAAAACTAGCTTTGCCTGTAGATAGACTAGTTAATGCTTTATTAATCGAGATTGCTAGTGGCAAGTTTGTACCTGTTAGCCGTCGTATGAAAAACATCTTCATTGACTTGAATGGGAATAAGTTCCACGAGGAATTATTGCCAATCGAGTTAATTGGATTCGACATAGTTTTAGGAATGGATTGGCTTAGCGCCAATGATGCCGAAATATTGTGTAGGAAGAAGATAGTAAAAGTAAACCCGCCAGGGAAAGAGTCGTTTATGGTGTATGGAGACAAAAGCAGAGTAAACTATGGAATCATTTCCCTAATGAAAGCCAGAAAATGTTTGGCCAAGGGATGTACATCATATCTAGCGTTCGTGATCGATGCTAAGAAGGAAAAGAAGGAGGTGCAGAATATTCCGGTGGTGTGTGACTATCTGAAAGTCTTTCCCGAAGATCTTCCCGGATTGCCCCCCTGATCGACAAGTAGAATTTCGTATCGACTTGTTACCAGGAACGACTCCAATAGCAAAAGCACCGTATCGATTAGCCCCAACAGAGATGAAAGAACTTATGACACAACTTCAAGAGTTATTGGACAAAGGTTTTATTCGACCTAGTTCATCACCCTGGGGAGCCCCGGTGTTATTGGTAAAGAAAAAGGATGGGAGCATGAGAATGTGCATCGATTACAGAGAGCTGAATAAAGCAACAATAAAGAACAAGTACCCGTTGCCGAGGATTGATGACCTGTTCGATCAGTTGCAAGGTTCGAGCTATTTTTCGAAGATCGATCGTAGGTCAGAATATCATCAACTAAAAGTAAGAGAGCAGGATATCGAAAAGACTGCGTTCAGAACAAGATATGGACACTATGAGTTTTTGGTTATGTCGTTCGGACTAACCAATGCACCAACGGCTTTCATGGAATTGATGAACAGGGTTTGTAAACCATACCTTGATAAATCTGTAATAGTGTTCATAGACGATATTTTTATTTATTCAAAAAAGCAAGCAGGAGCATGATAAGCATCTGCGTGAAGTGCTAGAAGTTCTGAAAAAGGAGAAGTTGTATGCAAAGTTCTCCAAATGTGAATTTTGGATTCAAGAAATCCAATTTTTCGGTCATGTGGTTAACCAAGAAGGAATAATGGTTGACCCAGAAAAGATTGAAGCTGTGATGAAGTGGGAACAACCAAAAACTCCTACGGAGATCCGAAGCTTTTTAGGATTAGCCGGATATTATCGAAGATTTATCCAAGGCTTTTCTTCGATCGCTACTCCATTAACAGCTTTGACCCACAAAGGAGCTACTTATACTTGGAATGAGAAGCATAAGGAAGCTTTTGAGAAGTTAAAGAAGAAATTGTGTGAAGCACCGATTCTTTCGTTACCTGAAGGAGTTGATGACTTCGCAGTTTATAGTGATGCCTCTGGAGTTGGGTTAGGTTGTGTTCTGACCCAAAGGGATAAAGTGATAGTGTATGCATCGAGGCAATTGAAAAAGCATGAAAAGAACTACCCCACTCATGATCTGGAGTTGGCAGCGGTAGTATTCGCCTTAAAGATATGGAGGCACTATCTTTATGGTACTAAATGCAAAATTTTCACTGATCATAAGAGTCTTCAATATCTCTTTAATCAGAAGGAATTAAACATGAAGCAACGACGCTGGCTAGAATTACTCAAGGACTACGACTGTGAGATACTTTACCACCCTGGTAAAGCAAATGTTGTTGCTGATGCTCTCAGTCGGAAGGTAAATCTTGAAAAGAAAAGGCCAAGAGCGTTAAGAATTGAAGTTGTCTCGACAATTGTGGAAAGTATAAAGAAAGCTCAAGAGGAAGCTTTAGAGAATAATGTCCAAAAGGAAGAACGTTTGGGCAAAAAGTTAGTGTTTGATACAAACGGTCAAGGACTGAAGGTATTCAAAGATAGGATTTGGGTACCTAAGACGGGAGGAGTAAGAGATCTTCTGATGGAAGAAGCTCACAAGACCATGTACTCGATTCATCCCGGCAGTACAAAAATGTATAGGGATCTAAAACCCTACTACTGGTGGCCGGCGATGAAGATTGATGTTGCTAAGTATGTGGCCGAGTGTGTAACATGTGCTAGGGTTAAGGCACAACATCAGAAACCATATGGGAGTTTAGAACCTTTACCTGTACCCATGGGTAAATGGGAAGACATCACCATGGATTTTGTGACTAAACTGCCCAGAACAAGGAACGGTCACGACATGATTTGGGTGGTCGTTGATCGCTTTACTAAGAGTGCGCATTTCATAGTAGCCAACGAGAAATGGTCTATGGATAAACTTGCGAATTGTTATGTGAAAGAAATTGTGAGGCTTCACGGTGTTCTGTTAACAATTGTATCAGATCGTGACAGTCGTTTTACCTCAAGATTTTGGAGGAGTCTACAAGAGGAATTGGGTACCAAGTTGTGTTTGAGTACAACTTACCATCCGCAAACCGATGGTCTGAGCGAACGAACAATTCAAACGTTGGAAGATATGCTGAGAGCATGTACCCTAGAATTCCAAGGTAACTGGGATGAACACTTACCTCTAGTAGAATTTTCCTATAATAATAGTTTCCACTCGAGCATCAAGATGACACCTTATCACGCTTTGTATTGAGAAAAGTGTCGAACGCCGTCATGTTGGCTGGTAGCTGGGGAAAAGCAGTTTATGGGACCTGAAATAGTCCATCAGACTGCTGGAAAGTTGAAAGTGATTAGGGAAAGGATGTTAGCAGCTCAAGATCGTCAAAAGAGCTATGTTGACAAGAAAAAACAACCGATATCATTCGAAGTTGGAGATTCGGTTTTACTTAAAGTCTCGCCGTGGAAGGGACTTATAAGATTTGGTAAAAGGGGAAAATTGAGTCCAAGGCTTATTGGACCGTTTAAAGTTCTTCAGAGGATCGGGAATCAATCTTACAAGCTAGAATTACCAGAAGAACTGGAGGGTATTCATAATACCTTTCATGTGTGTTATTTGAGAAAGTTTACGGGAGATGTGCCCGACATAATTCCATTTTCTGAATTAAGGTTGTATGAAAATAAGAGGTTGATTGAAGAACCTGAGTCAATCGTTGACCGTAAGACTAAGAAGTTGCTACGCAAGATGTTCGATTTAGTGCTTGTGCGTTGGAAACATACGAATGGGCCAAATCTCACCTGGGAAACGGAGAGTGACATGATGAGTCGCTACCCGCATTTGTTTGTTGATGTGTGATTCCGGGTACAGAATCATCCTAAGGGGGAGAGAATTGCAACGTCCGTGTTTCTAGGCTAGGCATTAATATTGACGTGATAGTCTAGGTTAACCTTTGTAACTCATTTTGAAGAAATGAAAAGGAATTATGTGAATATTATGTGAATTATGTGTTTTATGCTTAATTACTAGAATTTAATTTATTAAGAATAAAAATGAGCGTCGAAAATAAATATTAGATAAAGCCGATATTTATTAAGAAAGTTGTAGTGGTCGTGACAAAGATTACGGATATATAAAGAATACCAAAATCCGAGTTATAACGAAGAAGTTATGACGTGTCGAAGTTTCGCGACAAAACGGCACGGTGCCGAATGACGTAAAAAGTGAGTTTTTGATAAACTACTTTTTAGCCTTAGTGATCTGAACGAGAGTCATAGTGTTCGTTAAACCGAGAGTATGTATAAAAAGAACGCCCAAATCTGACTTCGTATGAGGAAGTTATGATTTTTCTAAGTTTCAGCTTAGAAGTAGACAACTAAAAACTCGAATTTTAGATCGAGTGATTTTTAGCCGATACAACCTAAATGAGAATCGAAGGTCTCATCAATAGTAGTACAACAGTAAAAAGACAGACGAAAACGGACGTCGGATGAAGAAGTTATGAATTTTTAACGGATTTCCTGTCCCGGTATGTTAAAAATAATAATATAAAAATTAAATTCAAAATTAGCCGACGAAGTCTAAACGAAAGTTGTAGAGCGTAATTTTACCTACGTGTGCATATAAAGAACGTAAAAAACGGAGCCGGTATGCGAAAGTTATGGATTTTAGAAGTTTTGGCACAAAAATCGAGAAAAAATGCTAAATCCGAGAAATTACGCATGGTGGGACTTCTGCCACATCACCTTCGCTCAATTCGCGCCACGTGTCCGAAAATGCTGAGTCACCGAGGCCAGCTGGCGAGGCGTTTCGCAACCCTTGCATCCGAAGTGTTGGTCCAACCGCGGTCCGACGCGTGCCCCGCTTGACGTGTCTGAGCTTCGCATGGTGCGCCACGACTCCAACCTCAGACCATAGACCTCGGTCCAATCAGAAGCCCACACCTGGACCCTTGCACGTGCGAGCCATCACCCTTCCCTTCGCATCTGCTGCCGCGTGGAGTCTTCTCAGCCGTCCGATCAGAAGCCTCGCCCCTATAAGTAGAAGGGTGCGAGACCTCCCCGGGATAATTTGGAAATTTGTCATTTTACACCCCTTAAACAATATTTATTTCATTTCAACTTCCCCCAAAGCCCCGGTATCATACCAAACACCCAAAACACGTCCCGAAGTGCCCGAGAAGCCCGATAAATTTATCTTTTCGGTTTTGAAGCCCGACCCTCGCAGAGCCCGGTTTCTCAATAAAACTCTCGGTTTTATTAGAAACAATCGTTTTAGGAAACGAAGTGCTGCCTGATTATCATTAAATCAGGTGAGTGTGTAGTCACGTTCATCTTACGCCTAGATATGAAGTATATTCTATAAAATACGTGCTATGTGTAATTATATTAATTGTTTAATTGAGGTGACTGTTGAATAGATGTTTTATACAAGTTTTAAACTGTATATGTATTTTATCTACAAATATGTTGGGTAAAACATGCGTAGACGAAATAGCCGATGTGTGTTAAAATAATGAGAGGCCTCGATGTTATTGTGATCCAGTCATCTAGTGGAGTATGGATGACGACCACAGACTTTTCTAGACAGTCCAGTGGAACGCTGGCAGGCTCGCAACCTGTAGGTGTTAATGAGCTTGGGTGTTCATTTGTTGTACTCCATCCCCCACATGGTTGCGTTAGTTGACATAAATTGCTGGCAAACCCCCAAAGCAGTGTTGTCGCCCCGATGAAAATCCTTAGACTAGGTCCCTTGTGATACATGTTTTAGGGACGTAAAGTGAGGATAACGGGAATGGGTAATCGAGTTATTGTTGTTTGATGAAATTAATAAATTTATTTATTGTGGGTTGAAAACCCTATATGCTCACCAGGCTCCCAAGCCTGACCCACTCAGCTTTTCATATTACAGGTAGTGGACCCCGAGCATAGTCGGATGATGATGAGAAATTTTTGGATTATAGGCCAGTAGTTGTAAATAACTGTTGTAAGGCTTATAATGTCTTGTTTATGCTTTTGAACTGTATCGGAACATGACATCCCGAGGTTTTGATATAAAAGGAAAATATATATACTTTCTTAAAGAAAGGTTTTGATAAATTTTTATCATGTTTTGTTTCGGGGACCAATTCCGCAACATCTTTTAAAAGGATTTCTCTGACTTTATTTTAAAAGCATAAATTAAATCGGTCTTTTCTGGCCGCGAAATTAGGGGATGTCACATGCGGGGCTGTCAACCCCGTACATATCTATAAACAAACTCTCGCTCTCCCTCCAGGAGACTCTGGTTATAACTACAATACTAAAGGTTGTACACTAGATAGGTACGAATGAAAGAACGTGTCTCACAAGAACCTTAACTATGTTTAAACGGATATTATATCACACTGTTTAATGTATTAAATAATGTTTACGAGTATGTTTTAAGGTTACAAGGCCTAACGAGTATGTAAATCGACCACAAAGGCCTAATAAACACGTAATGTGTATTCCAGGCCCAACAATCATGTAAATGGACTACAGAGGCCCAATAAGCATATATATATATATATATATATATATATATATATATGTATATATATATATATATATATATATATATATATATATATATATATATATCCAAAAGAAGTATATATTGGTTTAAATATTTTGTTGTTTTAACAAACCAATATAACAATTCTTATAATTATATAAATAATTAAATAATAATTTAAAATATTTATATAAAAATAATAACAAGTAAATTGCACGTATTCTCCCCCAAAAATATTAAAGAGTTTAAAGGTGGGGCCGTGAAACTTACTTTCGTTGTGTGTGTTGAAACGTTCCGACGTTTGGGTCGGAAATGAAACTGAAATCACTCCGTTTAACGAAATGTTGAAAGGACGCTCGAGATTGGAACAACTTAGATATAAAAAGGTGGGAAAGTACTCTTCAAAAAAGTGCCTGGAAATTGCCCGAAAAATGTTGTCGTTGAACTCGCTTGTAGAGGGGCTCAAGGTGGTCAGAGTTTTTGTGGGAGGAGTTCGGGAGAGAGGCTTAAAATATTTTGTAGAGAGGCTAAAGGAGGTCAGATATGTGCATCTTGGTGGCTAGTCGACGACGGCAGCTGGCAGCGGCTACCGGTGGCTGTTTTAGTGGTTTTGGGGGCTATCAGAGCCTTTTCTCATTTCAAGGAGGGTGGTCGTCGGTAGGGAGGTGTTGGAGGGGTGAGCGGAGTTGTGGAAGGTGGTTGGAGCGGTGGTACATGACAATGGTGCGGTGGCCAGTGGTGTTTCCGACAGAGAGAAAAATACAGAGAGAGAGAGAGAAAGAGAGAGTGAGAGATATCTGGAGAGAGAGAGAGAGGATGGTGTGAGATATAATGGCTAATTTCCCTCTATATGTATAGACAAATATGAGAGATGCAGACCATCCAAATCGCGCCAAGTGTTGTGACAACCCGAATTTTTTTTTTTTAAAAGCTCAGTTAGTCAGCTCAACTGAGTGTCAGACTCATTGGTAATGAGTTCTAGCCTGGTTAAAGGTCATTCTAAGGAGTTTTAAGCCGAATACACTTAAGGAATGAGTGTTAGGAAGTACCTGCTGGAACCACAGTATAGCATGCAAGCCGTAAACTCCATCAGGAGGAGTTTACGGCCAAGTTACCAAGAGTTTATGGCCGTAAACTCAAGGGGGCCGTAAACTCACCTCTACATATATAAAACTTGGCCATTTTTCCCATTCCTTCTTTCCTTGGCCGATTTTCTTCAAATCCTCTCAAGTATCATCCAAATTTTCATCCAAGATCTTCATATATGTAAGTATTCTATCCTTGATTAGTTGATACATCTCTTAAACTAGCTTCATCCATTGATTTCATCCATAGAAATCATCTTTTCTTAGATCTTCAAGAAACACCAAGAACACACACTAGTGTTCTTGGCCAAAATCAACCATTCCAAGCCTCTATATCGTAAGTACTCTTCACTACACTTGATATCTAGTTAGGACTCATGCTTAGAGCCTTGAAAACATCAAAAACACAAGAACAAAAGGAGTTTACGGCCAAGCCATCTCCTATGGCCGTAAACGCCTATAAGGGTGCCATTTTGGCCATAAACCCTTCTAGATGCAAAACTTGTGACCTAGAACCCTTCCTTGATGGAAATAGGACTTTAAACTACTCTCAAATGCATAATGACCATGAGTTTACGGCTGTAAACTCCTTTGGGCCGTAAACTCATCAAAAGCCTCCATTGAGTTGGTCTTTCTCATCCTTGTGTAGAGCAAAAGTCCCTAAAACTTCCCTAGCCTTCAAACACACACTTATGCATGTTTGACCATGAGTTTACGGCCGTAAACTCCCTTTGGCCGTAAACCCATGGTAGTAAACTCATGATAGTACCATTCCACTCTCCTTTGATGAATCACATGTGATTCCAACACTTGGTCAAAGTGTTTCCTAGTCCCGGAAGGTGTTTCCTTTCATATAGTTGCTTATAAACACTATATTCATGCCAATATATGTCATTATATGTCATTTAGGACATGTTGTGTCTCGGGACTTCATTCGTGGAACATCTCATCCTTACATGCATATTCGTTGAATCACCCACATCAGGTGTGTTCATACCCCGTAATGAATCTTTTAACTGTTTTAAATGCTTTTAAGGGGGGGAATACAAGTTGAACACAATGATAATTTTGTAATTGTTTGTTATAAACATCTTTCAAAATGTTGCTTATGTCTTTTATAAGTGATCAAAACATTTCAAAAACTCTTTTAAAGTTATGTTACTTTATAGTTTAATCAAACTCCGTTTTTAAAGTACAAGCATAACTTAGTAGTAAAATGAGTCTTTTCAATAACAGTTCAAGTAAAACGTTAGTAAACTATAATAGGTATAGTTTAGGAAGATAATATTCATTACTTCTAGTACAATGAAGCATACAAAGAGTCAGTTCATACATGAGTCAAGCATACTATTATAAGAAACAGAACATACTATGATGAGAAACAAACAGAACATACATACATACTAGACAGAGAGAACATACAATACAACTAGTACATACAAAACATATACAAGTATACAATAACATAAATGTGAACCATCGTTCGGGGCATGGCATCACCTGTCATGGCTCGATTTGTACCCAAAATCTCCTAGAGGGAGAGCGTGAATTTGTGTATAGATCTATACTGGATTTACTATCCTACACCTTGATGTTAGCTACAGTGGGACTTGAAAGTCTACGGGTGCTAAATGTCATTCCTTCCGACGTCTTTCATCGTCGTGTTAGTCGATAGTATGGTGCAATCATATCACATTATATCTTAAATATCAATTGGTTTAAGGTAGAAAGTACAGCAGTAGTTACTTTAATACAATACTACAATACTTTTTTATTTCCCCATTTCATTTACATTGTGATCTTCTCACAATAAACAGTAATGTAAAAACTATATTTTTGGTTAATGATAGTCTCACTTGGGAAATTACACAACTCGTGCAAGAAACAAACATAGATAAGATTAGATGCCTTGGTAGAAGGCTACGTTTAGTAGAGAGGACCATAATGCTAGCCTTATGATTCCTTAATGTATACATCAAAGGATATATATATATCAATAGGATCCGATAGGTAATAGGATGTGTGCTCTCCGCTTCATTTCCTGTTCCTTGTTTGGTTGTGAGCTTGGAACGAATTCACCCAATGTATTTTCTATTCGATTCTAGGTATATATATGCTCAGTATACATTAAGTCATCATAAGGGTACCAGGTATGGGTCAAGTCATAGGACACAGAGTCAATGCACAGTTTTCTAGTACAAAACATACTTTACAAATCAGAACTTTTGGTATACAAAACTAGAAACTTATCAGTAAAGGGTTTAATCCATTTTATTAAACAAGTATAAACTTAAAGGACCTTAGGTGATTAACTCTATAATACTATAGTTTATACATCATCGTTATATATAATTAATACCTAATAGGCAGTTGGATGTGTACTTTCCGCCTTACTTCCTGTTCCTTGTTTAGTTGTGGGCTTAGGGCAGATTCACCCAATTAACTTTCTATCCGATATTAGATCATATATATCCAGTATAAACTAAGTGATTATAGAAGTAATCACTGTGGTCACCATTTTATTATAAGAAATAAGGGTTTTTCTTAAAGAATCTTTTCATTAAATATAAAGGAACCATTACAATTAACTCCATGAGTAACAAGTGAATACATCAGGGTTATATACCACGATGATCAAACAAACAATGGGATGTGGGCTTTCCGCCTTAGGGCAGATGCACACAATCGATTGTTTGTTTACTCTGAGTCTTATATAACTTGTATCCATTTAGTACTCATAGAAAGGGTTGTAAAGTCATTTTTACTTATCTTTCATTAAAGTAGGAAATATAGGATTTTCTAGAGGAACAGGCGAACTTTTCTAAACAGAACTTACAACTTACTACATCTTTCAACTACATTTTTAAAATACATTTTCAACTACATTTTACAACAACATTTTACAACTTACTTACATAACTAAAATCTTATGAACTCACCATCTTAATTGATGATCAACTCTTTCAAACAACTTGTATTCTCAGGAGACTAATAGACAGGTACTCGTATTGGGGAATTCAGAAGATGGAGCATAATAGCTTCAAGTCTTGTTTTGTTATTTGCTTATGAATTCTATGTTTTGTGAACACACACATTGTAAACACTTTCTTTCTAATGAAATGGTTGTTCATTACTTGCTTACTATAATGCATATCTTGTGATACTAAACATGACGTCCTCCGCCCCCGAACGTTTCCGCCGTTCCGGTTTTGGGTGTGACAGGTTGGTATCAGAGAATTGTTTATAGTGAACTAAGTATATCAACTGATAAAAGATATACAACTATAAATACAATGGGGCTTAAGTGCTCTGGATAATGGTCTATTTTAAGAGTATAACTATAAGTTATAAAAATATACCTACTTGCTTATACATGTACATACTAGACCAAGTATCAAAAGAAGAACAGAACTAAAGTATTTAAAGGTTGAACACTGTCGTCAAACCTGAGCAGTTATGTAATCATAGCTAGGATCAATATAGCCTGATCAACTATATTCATTCGAGATGTGACCGACATGTGTTTGCGAGTGATGTGGAGTTGCAACAGTCTTAAAACTTACCCAAACACCAGTCAAGAGAATACTAGATCAATTACATTAGAGTTAGAATACTATAGGAGTATTCTATGATACCATAACGTGATAACAAGTTTAAAACATATCAAGTACATTACGTTAAAATACTATAGGAGTATTTTAGGCACCATACAAATAACTTATGTGATAACTTAAAAGACCCTTACGGATAAGTCTATAATCTTACAATGTATACTCCCAAGGCTTTATATAAATTGAGATCTTATAGACTTAGAATTTGTGATCTACGCTTCACTACCTATTCCTTATTTGGTTGTGGTTTTAGAGTAGGATCACTTATTCGAAGGTCTATTTAATCTTGAATTATATACAACTAGTATACATTGTACGATTATAGCAGGACTCTGTAAGGATCACCCCATAAAGTTACCTTAAATCTCATAGATTCTTTAGTCACTTCCATTCTCGCACGACAAGCCCAAATAGATGTAACCACTTCCTCATAGTAGACAACAGTAGAGTCAGGAGGAAACAAGAGCAAGTTCATGAGGAGCTTTCAAAGAGGGATCAACAGAAGTAACCAAAACGTCTTACCCGTCACACAAATAAATAATAATCTTGTTAACTTAATGAGCGAGTGGAAACACTGCTCATATTATGTGTTAGGATTATTTTCTTACATGCAGCTGGTAACAGTTATTCAGGTAACATATATTCATTCGAGGATAGCCATTTCTAATTCATGAAGTTTATTTGGTATAGACTTTTTATGAATTGTTTCCAGAACCCTGTGGAAGTCAGGATCAGATACACTCAGAACTTGGATAACCTTGTCTTTCAGCTTTCGGCTTATCTCCACTGCTATAGACTTATTCCCATCTCATCTTTGTACTCTTTTAGCAAAGATGCCTCCTCGCAGATCAAACAGATGCACTACTCCGATAACTCAAACACCTCCTCCACAAATCGATACGGCAACTCTAAATGTTGCAGTAGCTACAGCTATGGCAACAGCCATGGCTCAATATCATCGTACCAGTTCCAACGGAGGTGGAACACCTGTTCATTCTACTCAAGGTGAGGTCCCTGTGCGCTCGAGAGAGTGCTCCTACAAGGACTTCACCAACTGCAAACCCCCTTCCTTTAATGGAAATAGTGGAGTCATCGCTCTGATGCGATGGTTCGAGAAAACAGATTCGGTCTTCGAAATCTGTTCGTGCCCAGAAGGGAGCAAAGTGAAGTTTGCTGCCTGCACCTTCTCGAAAAGGGCCCTGACATGGTGGAACAGCCATGTTAAGTCACTGACCATATCAGTGGCTAACTCAATAGGTTGGGAAAACCTAAAAGAGTTGATGCTGGAAGAATACTTCCCAAGGGGCGAAGTTCAAAAGCTGGAACAAGAACTATGGGAGCTCACTATGGTCGGCTCAGACATAGTGACCTACACTGACCGGTTCAGCGACCTAGCGGCTCTATGCTCCGGGATGGTTACCCCGAAGAGCAAGAAGATAGAAAGATACATCTGGGGTCTGACTGCTCCGACCCAAGGAGATGTGTTTTCTTCTAACCCAGCCACATTCCATAGCGCCAAACGCCTGGCCCAGCGACTCATCGACCATGGAGTCTGCCATGGTGTGGAAGTCCTCGTTCCCAAGCCATTAAAGGGAAAGGACTATAATCAGAAGTCGGGGAACAAGAGGAAGAAAAAGCAAACAACACAAGACACCCCGCAAGAGCAACAAGCGAGTACTATGTACGTCGCTACAACACCTGCTACTCCAGCACCTGCCAGTCGATATGCTGGAACCCTCCCAAAGTGTAGAAAGTGCAACTATCACCACACCGGAGTATGCCGGGAAATGCAGTGCCTGAACTGCCACAAAAAGGGACATACAGTCCGTTTCTACAGGGCACCGGCTCAACCGATCTCCCAAGTCCCCGGAGCTGAAGAAAACCAAGTCTGTTATGGCTGTGGTGAGACTGCACACTATCAGAGGGATTGCCCGATAACAAAGAACTCGGGAGCGGATGGACAAATTCTGATGATCACCGCAGGGGAATCTACCCCGGAGTCGTCGACGAGCAACGGTACGTTTTCGAAATAGTAATTACTTTGAAAATTAATTTATATTTGTATAAGATTAAAACTTGGGGAAAACACTTAAAAAGTAATTATAATAACTCACATATTGAAATATATCACAATATTCAAGAGAACTAAAAGATCCGTTTAGAGAAGCTATGATGGCGTAGCATATACATCGTGGTTGTGAATAACTAAGAGGTTGCAGGCTTAGAGTGAGTGATTCTGCCTTAATTCTTGTTCCTTATTTGGTTGAGGATTTAAGGCAGAGTTACTCAGTCGATTGTCTTATTCATCTTAAATATTCATAACTTGTATATGACAGGCGATCGTAGTGGTACCAAGGAGGATCATGATATAAAGTATCATCGCCAGTTATCAAAGCACTTTCATTTGTATGTATGCGCACATAGCGGTACGATACGTAGGAGTGTTAATATCAAAGGGAAAACAGAAAGCCCTGGATCATTTACAAAGAGTACATTTTCGAACACACTAGGAGTACATTCTCGAACATACTAGGGATACATCATCGTATAACAGACGTTTCTTTCAAAATTGGCCAAAACTTTGTTCAGTAAAGAGTCTGTTACTATCATTCGTCATGAATGGGCATGGTCTTCACCATACTAAGTTCATATGTTTCTATCGCCTCGATCGTCAAGTTCTCGAAACTTTCGTCATTCCTAACGACAGTCCGACCTAAACCTCAGTTTTATCTTTCGTATTCTAAACCACGAAGTACTCGTGCGAAGAGTACTTTGTCCTCCAAAGCCTTATCGTCAGATGTCCGTAGACCGTCACGAAATACCACTCGTCCAATAGGCCCAGTTCGAGCACATAGGCTATGGACGAATACAGCCCACCTATCACTATTCAGGGTATACGCGATGGTGGTATATGATTATGATTACGCAGATTTAGTATGTGTGGTTCCGTCCTATCTCCTGTTCCTTATTTGGTTGTGGACCTGGGGCAGATTCCCACATCCGATCGTCTTACTAATCCTAAATATATACGACTTGTATACACGAGGTAATGATAGATGGACCAAGTATGAATCCTATCATGAACATCAGGGCAAAGTTGCCAGGTCTACGAGTAGGTATTCTGCCAATCAGAGGAGCGCAACCCCAGTCGTACTCCTTAGAAAGCTAATTTCGGGACGAAATTCCATCTAACGGGGGGATGATGTGACAACCCGAAAAAATTTTGTTTTAAAAGCTCATTCAGTCAGCTCAACTGAGTGTCAGACTCGTTGGTAATGAGTTCTAGCCTGGTTAAAGGTCATTCTAAGGAGTTTTAAGCCTAATACACTTAAGGAATGAGTGTTAGGAAGTACATGTTGGAACCACAGTATAGCATGCAAGCCTTAACTCCATCAAGAGGAGTTTACGGCCAAGTTACCAAGAGTTTACGGCCGTAAACTCAAGGGGGCCGTAAACTGACCTCTACATATATAAAACTTGGCCATTTTTCCCATTCCTTCTTTCCTTAGCCGATTTTCTTCAAATCCTCTCAAGTATCATCCAAGATCTTCATATATGTAAGTATTCTATCCTTGATTAGTTGATACATCTCTTAAACTAGCTTCATCAATTGATTTCATCCATAGAAATCATCTTTTCTTAGATCTTCAAGAAACACCAAGAACACCAAGAACACACACTAGTGTTCTTGGCCAAAATCAACCATTCCAAGCCTCTATATCGTAAGTAATCTTCCCTACACTTGATATCTAGTTAGGACTCATGCTTAGAGCCTTGAAAACATCAAAAACACAAGAACAAAAGGAGTTTACGGCCAAGCCATCTCCCATGGCCGTAAACCCCTATAAAGGTGCCATTTTGGCCATAAACCCTTCTAGATGAAAAACTTGTGACCTAGTACCCTTCCTTGATGGAAATAGGACCTTAAACTACTCTCAAATGCATAATGACCATGAGTTTGCGGCTGTAAACTCCTTTGGGCAGTAAACTCATCAAAAGCCTCCATTGAGTTGGTCTTTCTCATCCTTGTGTAGAGCAAAAGTCCCTAAAACTTCCCTAGCCTTCAAACACACACTTATGCATGTTTGACCATGAGTTTACGGCTGTAAACTCCCTTTGGACGTAAACCCATGGTAGTAAACTCATGATAGTACCATTCCACTCTCCTTTGATGAATCACATGTGATTCTAACACTTGGTCAAAGTGTTTCCTAGTCCCGGAAGGTGTTTCCTTTCATATAGTTGCTTATAAACACTATATTCATGCCAATATATGTCATTATATGTCATTTAGGACTTGTTGTGTCTCGGGACTTCATTCGTGGAACATCTCATCCTTACACGCATATTCGTTGAATCACCCACATCAGGTGAGTTCATACCCCGTAATGAATCTTTTAATTGTTTTAAATGCTTTTAAGGGGGGGGGGGAATACAAGTTGAACACAATGATAATTGTGTAATTGTTTGTTATAAACATCTTTCAAAATGTTGCTTATGTCTTTTATAAGTGATCAAAACATTTCAAAAACTCTTTTAAAGTTATGTTACTTTATAGTTTAATCAAACTCCGTTTTTAAAGTACAAGCATAACTTAGTAGTAAAATGAGTCTTTTCAATAACAGTTCAAGTAAAACGTTAGTAAACTATAATAGGTATAGTTTAGGAAGATACTATTCATTACTTCTATTACAATGAAGCATACAAAGAGTCAGTTCATACATGAGTCAAGCATACTATTATGAGAAACAGAACATACTATGATGAGAAACAAATAGAACATACATACATACTAGACAGAGAGAACATACAATACAACTAGTACATACAAAACATATACAAGTACACAATAACATAAATGTGAACCATCGTTTGGGGCATGGCATCACCTGTCATGGCTCGATTTGTAGCCAGAATCTCCTAGAGGGAGAGCGTGAATTTGTGTATATATCCATACTGGATTGACTATCCTACACCTTGCTGTTAGCTATAGTGGGACTTACAAGTCTACGGGTGCCAAATGTCATTCCTTCCGACGTCTTTCATCGTTGTGTTATTAGTCGATAGTATGGTGCAATCATATCACATTATATCTTAAATATCAATTGGTTTAAGGTAGAAAGTACAACAGTAGTTACTTTAATACAACACTACAGTACTTTATTATTTCCCCATTTCATTTACATTGTGATCTTCTCACAATAAACAGTAATGTAAAAACTATGGTTTTGGTTAATGATAGTCTCCTTGGGAAATTACACAACTCATGCAAGAAACAAACATAGATAACATTAGATGCCTTGGTAGAAGGCTACGTTTAGTAGAGAGGATCATAATGCTAGCCTTATGATTCCTTAATGTATACATCAAAGGATATATATATCAATAGGATCCGACAGGTAATAGGATGTGTGCTCTCCGCTTCATTTCCTGTTCCTTGTTTGGTTGTGGGCTTGGAACGAATTCACCCAGTCTATTTTCTATTCGATTCTAGGTATATATATGCTTAGTATACATTAAGTCATCATAAGGGTACCAGGTATGGGTCAAGTCATAGGACACAGAGTCAATGCACAGTTTTCTAGTACAAAAGATACTTTACAAATCAGAACTTTTGGTATACAAAACTAGAAACTTGACAGTAAAGGGTTTAATCCATTTTATTAAACCGGTATAAACTTAAAGGACCTTAGGTGATTAACTCTATAATACTATAGTTTATACATCATGGTTATATAGAATTAATACCTAATAGGCAGTTGGATGTGTGCTTTCCGCCTTACTTCTTGTTCCTTGTTTGGTTGTGGGCTTAGGGCATATTCACCCAATTAACTTTCTATCCGATATTAGATCATATATATCCAGTATAAACTAAGTGATTATAGAAGTAATTACTGTGGTCACCATTTTATTATAAGAAATAAGGGTTTTCTTAAAGAATCTTTTCATTAAATATAAAGGAACCATTACAATTAACTCCATGAGTAACAAGTGAATACACCAGGGTTATATACCACAATGATCAAACAAACAATGGGATGTAGGCTTTCCGCCTTAGGGAAGATGCACACAATCGATAGTTTGTTTACTCTGAATCTTATATAACTTGTATCCATTTAGTACTCATAGAAAGGGTTGTAAAGTCATTTTTACTTATCTTTCACTAAAGTAGGAAATATAGGATTTTCTAGAGGAACAGGCGAACTTTTCTAAACACAACTTACAACATACTACATCTTTCAACTACATTTTTAAAATACATTTTCAACTACATTTTACAACAACATTTTACAACTTACTTACATCACTAAAATCTTATGAACTCACCAGCTTAATTGTTGATCAACTCTTTCAAATAACTTGTATTCTCAGGAGATTAATAGACAGGTACTCGTACTGGGGAATTCAGAAGATGGAGCATAATAGCTTCAAGTCTTGTTTTGTTATTTTCTTATGAATTCTATGTTTTGTGAACACACACATTGTAAACACTTTCTTTCTAATGAAATGGCTGTTCATTACTTACTTACTATAATGCATATCTTGTGATACTAAACATGACGTCCTCCACCCCCGAACGTTTCTGCCGTTCCGATTTTGGGGTGTGACAAGTGTCCCCATTAGAAACGCGTCAAGTGTCGCCGCCTCAAACCATATGCAATGACCTGACGAAAACCGACGAAAAATGACATCTCTTAAATTTTCCAAAAACATTAATTCGATGTCCCGTAAATGGCGGTTCCGAATGTGTATAAATATTTATTTAACGAATAGCTTAACTATGTCAATAACGCATTTGAAGTCCTTATTCGTTATTTTTCTAGTTGTTGTGATTCGATAGTTTATGTAAAAGTGTTATAAGTTTGTGATATGAAACCTCAAAAGTGGAATAAAATATTAGACTATTTTCTGATTCCAAAAATGTGTAAAAAATTACTTAACGGAATGCGTAGCTAACCCAATGAATCGATGTAAAGTTTGTTTACGGGAAATCAGTTATATTACTGATTTGTTTTCTTTAAATGATTGTAACTTTTGCATACAATATCTGTTGTTTTATTTTTCAATGATCTAGATGCATCAAATACTAAAATGGTATTTCGAATGCATTTCTAAGTGTAAAACTTAAATTGAATTTAGAGGAGTGGAATAAATTACAATAGGTGTATTAAAATGTGTGTTCACAGTGACCTAGACTGGTGAACGATGACCTAGTTTTACCGAATGTCACATTCTCCCTCCGTTAAAAGAATTTCATCCCAAAATTTAGCTTGTAGTTGTGGTATCATTAAATAGTTGGGGGTAATTTTGTTTCATTTGATCCTTGCATGGTCCTTCAATAGTCGCCTCGTGTATTTAAGTCGCATATAATCTAAGATTGCATAGTCGTTCGAATAAATGATTCTACCACATACCCATAACCAAACAAGGAACATGGAATAAGGCTTAATCAAACATTATAATGTTACTGAATCCTAGTTATATGTAAATCTAAAGCATACACTTAGCAAGTATGGAATACCATCACATTTTCTCAATTTATGATTGAAATGATTTTATAGGTTTGCTTCATAGACTTCATTGTGAGGTGTAGCAAGGATGTCATCAAGCGAACACCTCTTGAGGTTAGAGATATGCAATATGTCATGCACATTGTTTAACTCTTAAGGTAGTTGGAGTTAATATGCAACAAGGCAAATTCTTTCAAGAATTTTGAAATGTGACACCAGTCAAATTTAGGTCAAAAATAAATTGATCAATAATCGTAATTGGGATGAACCAAGTGGTAGATATTGTAACAAGATTTCCAAAAATATAAAGAACACTGAAATCCGAGTTATAACGAAGAAGTTATGACCAATCGAAAATCCACGACAAAATCGGCAAAACACTGTTCAGTGTAAAAAGTGAATTTTCGATAAAAAGGCTTTTTAGCCTTAACAATATAAATGAAAGCTGTAGAATATGTTAAACCAAGAACGTTCATAAAAAGAACGTAAAAATCTGACTTCGTATGAGGAAGTTATGATTTTTCTAAGTTTCGGTTTAGCAGTAGACAGCTAAAAATTTGAAATATAAATCGATCGATATTTAGCCGACACAACTTAAATGAGAATCGAAGGTCTCGTCAAAAGTAGAACAACGGTAAAAAGACAGACAAAAACGGACGTCAGATGAAGAAGTTATGAATTTTTAACGAATTTCCTGTCCCGGTCTGTTAAAAATAATAATATTAAAAATAAATTCAAAATCAGCCAACGAAGTCTAAACGAAAGTCGTAGAGTATAATTTTACCTACGCGTGCATGTAAAGAACGTCGAAAACGGAGCTCGTATGCGAAAGTTATGATTTTCGCAAATTTTTGGCACAAAAACCAAGAAATATTGAAAACCGGGCAATTTCGCATGGGTGACCTTCGGACACGTCACCCTCGCATGCGAGCCTCCATGTGTCACCTTCTGATAGAACCTAAGTTCTCTGTGTCACCATCTGATTGGACCGCAGCCGAGGTCCAGTAAGCAGCTGACAACTTCGCATGAGACACCCCCCGGACACCCCTCGGACACCCCCTCGGACACATGCCCTCTTCCCATTGGACCGAAGTTCGGCCCACTCAGAAGCCACCACGTCCGAAGCCTCACCCCGTGTACCCTTCGCAAGACCGACGTGTGTGCTGCTGACTCCTTCCTTCGCCACCTGTCCGAACACGTGGCAGCCTCGCACAGCCTCGCATAGCCTGGGATCCGAGGCTTCGGCCTATATAAGGCATGCGAGACCCTCCGGTTCTTAACCCCTTTTTACACCATTTTTGCCCCTTTTTCACCCCTTTCACTTCCATAACTTCACAAACAACCCCCAAAGCCCCGGTATCAAGTGTAAAACCCGAAGCAAGCCCCGGAGCCCCGGAATTCTCGAGAAGATAACCTCTTTCCAGTCGAAGTGCTGCCCGCATAAAGCCGGTTTTTAATCAAAAACTCACGGTTTCTTCGAGAAAGAGCATCTATAGAAACGAAACGCTGCCCGAATCACCGCTTATCAAAGTGAATTCATACCCCTATAATATACCTTTTTAAATGGTTTTATATGCTTTTTAGGGGGGGGGGGGGAATACAAGTTGAACACAATTTAAAATTGTGTTAATAATTGTATGTGATAATAATCACACAAAGGATTTCCTTATGCTTTTAAGGATTACCAAATACTTCCAAAATGACTTAAAGCCATGTTAAATCTTTAAAGTCATGTAAACTTCGTTATATTCTTTGAAAAAGGTTTTATAAACTATTTCAAATTATAATCACCAAAATCATGTTTATATATGTATAAATATATAAATAAGATCCGAAGGTCGTTTCCTTCTTAGTTATATATATATATATATATATATATATATATATATATATATATATATATATATATATATATATATATATATATATCTATATATATATATATATATTATACATATATGAATATAAAAGGTTACTTCATTCGGTATCATTACCTTTATATCATGCTGAGCAAAGGTGTTCATCCATGAGAAATCATGCTAATCAGATAGAACATATAAAGTATAATAGGTATAATTTATGATTCAAAACTAAATATACAAGTATGATTCACGATTGTATACTTTCCAAGGACATTACCAAAATTCATTTAACTATACCAGGATATGTGTAATACCTTTAATATATGAACAACATATTAAAGAAGTAATAATACATCATACCGGGTTTGGATTAACAAAGGTACAATACAGAGTACCAGGGTTAGCAAACACGGGGTAATAATACATCATACCGGGTTTGCATTAACAAAGGTACAAATACAACGTACCAGGGTTAGCAATCACGGGGTAATAGTACATCATACCGGGTTTGCATTAACAAATGTACAATAACAGAGTACCAGGGTTAGCAATCACGGGGTAATAATACATTGTAAATCTCGTTGAAACAATAAATTTGTGAGACTCTTCATGGTGTACTTATCTAAGTACGACTTTAAGTCCTGACTTATTGACCAGAATCTCTTGTAGGGAGAGCGTGAATTTGTGTATAGATCTATATGAGACTGACAATCCCGCACCTTTACTGGTCGCTACAATTTGGCCGACAGGCCTAGGGTGTCAAATATCATATCATTTCCGACGCCTCAAGAACGTCGCAGCAGGCATATCAGTCATATTAGTATGGTTAATAGAACTCACATGGATAAAACAACGAGTAAATTACTAAGTAATATACTTCTCCTGAAACAGTAAGAAAAGATAATTACATCCCGACCAAATATACCTTCTGTTAGTTTTTACTTATAGTAAAAACTACGTATCATGAAATCAAGTATGGTAAATATACTTGTACTTCTGGTTTTGGAACATTTAAAACCACAAGTCAGTATTATGGAAAATATAATATTTTCTAGGATTAATACTAAGATTTTACTGTAAAACGGATATAACTAAGAATACTTTTACAAAGGAAACGGTTTATGGGATTAAACCACTTTTACAAATGAAACGGTTTACGGGATTAAACCACTTTTACAAATGAAACGGTTTAGGGAATTAAACTACTTTTTCAAAGGAAACAGTTTATGGGATTAAACCACTTTTACAAAGGAAACGGTTTATGGGATTAAACCACTTTTACAAACGAAACGGTTTATGGGATTAAACCACTTTTACAAATGGGAACTTAGTCATTCACTTTCTGTAAACTAGTATAACATAAAGGAGCTTTAGTGGTTAATTCTATAATTCCTTAGTTTTTAAATCAGAGTTATACATAAGTAATATCCGATTGACAGTGAAATGTGTGACTTCCGCCTTACTTCCTGTTCCTTGTTTGGTTGTGGGCTTAGGGCAGATACACCCATTTAACTGTCCATTCGATATTGGGTTATATATAAGCAGTATAAACTAAGTAAATAAAGAGGGAAACTATTGAGGTTGTCAATCTATCACCTCAGGAAATATAGGATTTTCTGGAGGAACCAGTGAACTTATCCAAAGAACTTAGGGTATACTTAACAGAACTAAAATACTTATGAACTCACCAGATTAAATGTTGAATTACTCTTTCCAAATAACTTGTATTCTCAGGAATCCAGTAGAGAAGTACACTCCCGAAGCTTTTGAGAAGCCTTCCTAGTACCGTACCGCGACTCTTGTCTTCTATTGTACCTACTTTGTGTTTGAATATGTAATGTTTAAACACTTATGTAAAACTTATACTTATTAATGCAATGGTTGTTTGTACTTTGATTACTATATTGCATGTGTTGTGATACTTACCTGAAGTCCTCCTCCCCCGAACGTTTCCACCGTTCTGGTTTGGGGGTGTGACAGATTGGTATCAGAGCAGTGTTTATAGTGAACTCAGTATATCAGTCATAAAAGATATACAAGTATAAACCCATTGGGATAAAAACAATCTGACCAAGAGTTATAATTTAAAAATATAACAATATTTTATAAAAGTATAAGTACATGCAGAATATATATACTAGAATGAGTATCACAAGAAGAACAAAACAAAAGTATTTGGATGTTGGACATTACAGTTAAACCTAGACAGTGACGTAATCATATCTGGGATCAATATAGCCTTATCAACTATATTCATTTGAGATATGACCAACATGTGTTTGGGAGTGACTGTAGTGTTGCAACAGGTCTAAAACTTACCTAAGTACCAAAAGAATTCTAGAACCAAACATAAAGATTAAAATACTATGGGAGTATTTTAGGATGCTATAACAAGAAAACTGAAAACTTGTCAAGTTCTTATATCTAGAAGTCCAAGAATCAAACTCATAACTAAAATAACATGGAAGTATTTTACATACCTTTGGGGAAATGTTTAAAAAGACCTTTTCTGATAAGGCTATAATTACTAAGTGGATACGTTAAGGTTATATATAGCCGAGATTTTATAGAATTAGAATATGTAATTTTCACTCTACTTCCTTTTCCTAGTTTGGATGTGGTTTTAGAGTAGGATTACTTGTTCAAAGGTCTATTTGATCTGGATTATATATAATCGGTACACACCATGTGATTATAGAAGGACCAGAAAGAATCACCTTCGTAAAAATTTAAATTTTCTCATAGATTCTTTAAACATTCCCATTCTCGTATAAACCCCTTAGATAGATGTAGTTACTCCATCAATCAATAGAAGAGTCAAGGAGGATCCAACAGAATTTCATTAGGAGAATTCCAAGAAAGAAACAGATGAGAAGTAAATAAACTATAGAAATCATTTAGTTCCCTTATTCTATTAAGGACACCAATGAGAGATTCGCATGAACTTCCGAGATTAAAAATCTTCATTACAAACTAATGGGGATCAGTGTAAGAATCGGAAGTAAGACAGCTCACGCATTCAATATACCTACGGAGGAGAAGGACACCTTATAGATACCAGGAGAAAACAAATCATTACCACCCAGAATAGAACTGAGAACAGAGGAAAACCACGCGTGATTCATGTGAAGTGTTTGAGCGCCTTTTCATTTAAGTAATAACTAGTAAATCAATTCAACCTAGTGAGTTAGTGATTTCATTACTCACATTAGGTTTTGAGCTTATCCTCTTTTCCTGTCACAGCTAATAACAATAAAGCATATCACGAAATCTTAATTGATAGTGATTACTTCTCAACTTTATAAGTCTATTTTATGTAGACACTGTTATGAATTGTTTTCGAATATTTTCGAAAGTTGGAAAACAATATCCACCAATCGAAGGTAACTTAGTTCGGATGATACTCGGTTCGTAACCATTCTAGAAACTTATTTTTGTACCTTACCAGGACTGCATCATGGGGATGCAGGTCGAATCATTGAGAAGAATATAACAAAACGAAAGATTTATACACAGATGAAAATGGTTAGAATACATCTAGAGACAACGATAGTCGCTCACGAACTCATTTTCTTATCATGAAACAGAATCATGCCTCCGAAGGAATGTAACCAACCCACCGGCAAAACACCAATCCTTCAAATAGATGCGGTTACGTTTCAAGCTGCGGTCACAACAGCTGTCATGGCACACCTTAATGCTAACAATACAAATGTTAGTAGCAATGCTATCGGTAACCCCGATCGTGGTGATGGCCAAGTACAGCAACGAGCACCTACTTATAAGGACACTTTGAACCTTAAGCCTAATATCCTGAAACGAAAGTTCGAAAACCAGAAAGGGAGTTGCTCAACTCAAGAACCTAACAGAGGGCAACGAACTGGGGCAGTTAATACCCCCATCAGCCCTGTTGTTCTGGCACCGACCACGCCGTACTTAGGAAACCTCCCACACTGCAGCAAGTGCAACTACCATCATCATGGAGTTTGCCGAGAGCTGCATTGCAATAGATGCAACATAAAGGGGCATACCGCCCGCATCTGTAAAACTCCGGTTGAGTTCATCACTTCAACTACCAATGTTTGAACCATTCCCATATGTCACCTTTGCGGTGAAATAGGACATTACAAGAGGGACTGTCCAACAGAGAAGAACGACGAGGCAGCAGGAGGGGTTTGACCCCGATACATGGGAAGGCATCAAAGAACCCTGCTATATTTTGGTACGTTTCCAAACCCCGATAACTATCTATAATTATGTTTACTCTCCCGTTCAAATTAAATCACAACATTTATATAAAATTTGAAACCCTAACAGGTAAGCTATGATGACTTAGTGTATACATAAGGGTCGTTTATAATTAAGATTTGTAAACTTAGAGTGAGTAATCCCACCTCATTTCCTGTTCCTTGTTTGGTTGTGGATTTAGGGCAGGGTTGCTAAGTCAAAGGTCTTACCAATCTTAATTATACATGACTTGTATACACAAAGCGATTATAGAGAGACCTAGTAAGGATCGTTTCATGAAAGTTCATAATTTCAAATTATCAGAACCCTCGTATTGGTAGTACACGCCAATTTCGAATCAAAAAGGGGTTCATAGCGATAATAACATAATAAAACTAGAAGCGTTGAAAACTTAGGTACATAGGATATCATCCTAGTAATCATTCCTCCCAGAACGACTTAATATCTATTTCATCGAGAAAATTCCGACATCCTCATTCGACATGGTTTGGCCTGGCCCTTACCATGTGAAAATTCTTATGTTGTATAAGAGAACTTTTTCCTTAATCAGCAGTAAGGTGAAATTCTTCTAATCCATAACGTAAAACCCTTAGGTTGTCTCTCATTTCAAAACTTCATAAGTACCCATGCGAAGGGTACCACACCATTCTAGCCTACTCAGTAGATAGGAAACTTCAAACGAAAAGCACCGAAGTAGTCTTAGAAGTCAGTAACTACCAAAGTACCCCAATAGATCTCATAGGAAAATCATTGTACCGCAGGTCAAGTTCAAGAATAGAGACTAAGAACTCATTAAGTTAATCTATCGCTGCTAAGTGTATACACGAGAGTGGTATATAATTTAGACTTAACAAGATTAAGGATGTGTAATTCCGCCCAATCTCCTGTTCCTTATTTGGTTGTGGACCTGGGGCAGAGTCACCCATCCGAACGTTTTGTGAAATCTAAATTATATACGACTTGTATACACGAGGTGATGGTGGATGAGCCAAGTATAAGTCTGATCATGAACTTTGGAGCAAAAGCCTTCATCATATATTCTACTAGGAGGAATTCAACGTGAGACCACGACAATGGGTCGAGCTACTAAATGACTACGAATTCAAAATTCGTTATCATCTCGACAAAGCCAATATAGTAGCTGACACCCTAAGTCGGAAAGAGTACCCAGGTCGTAGAGCCAATCATTGACTATGATAACCCATTCAAATCTGTCCACACAAAGTAAGGAGGCTCAACAAGAAGCCTTGAAACCTGAAAATGTGGAAAGTAGAGAAGATAACTAGAACGTGTGAGTGCACGGTATTCCAATATCTGTTATCTCCGCTGAGATAATAGAATCATCTCCCAGTTCAGGAAGTCACTCGAAAATCTCTGGGGAATAGAGTAGTCATGAGCCTATGTGATCGACTATGGTAAAGAATGGGATACCCATTTACCAATTAGTCGAGTCCTTTATCACGCTAGCATTCAAGTTGCTCCATTCAAAACCTTTTGCAGTCACAAGTGCAGATCCTATCTGCACTGGACTATATTAGGTAATACACAACTAGCTAGAGATCCAATTTCCACACAGCACCTTCGCTGATCTGGAATTCATCCGCGAAACTACCAAAAACAAAATACGAATCAGGAAGCGACATAAAGCTTCCAGAGTTAATCAGAGAAGCTACGGCTTCGATAAAAGAAAACCCTTGAAATTCCAGGATTGATGACCTTGTCATATGAAGGTCTCACCCCAGAAGGACATGATACGCTTGAGAAAGCGTGGAATACTAAATTCAAGGTACATAGGACAATTTGAGATTCTTACCAGAATCGGTCTTGTAACTTATAAACTTAAACTACCACAAAAACTTAATAACATTCATCCCATTATTCACATATCTAATCTAAGGAGGTGTCTATCCGATGAAACACTTGTTATTTCACTCGATGAAATCAAGTTAAATAAAAGTCTACACTTTGTAGAAGAACCAATAGAAACCATGGATAAGGAAATCAAAAGAACCAAGCAAAGTCTTATCCCATTAGTGAAGGTTCCTTGGATTACAAACCAGGGACCTGAATTCACTTGGGAAAGGGAAGATTAGACCTACTCCATGAGTATCACTTTAGACTTAATTTCGGGACGAAATTCCCTCTAACAGGCGGATAATGTGAAACCAGTCAAATTTAGGTCAAAAATAAATTGATCAATAATCGTAATTGGGATGAACCAAGTGGTAGAGATTGTAACAATGTTTCCAAAAATATAAAGAACACTGAAATCCGAGTTATAACGAAGAAGTTATGGCCAATCGAAAATCCACGACAAAACCGGCAAAACACTGTTCAGTGTAAAAAGTGAATTTTCGATAAAAGGCTTTTTAGCCTTAACAATCTAACTGAAAGTTGTAGAATATGTTAAACCGAGAACGTTCATAAAAAGAACGTAAAAATCTGACTTCGTATGAGGAAGTTAAGATTTTTCTAAATTTCGGTTTAGCAGTAGACAGCTAAAAATTTGAAATATAAATCGATCGATATTTAGCCGACACAACTTAAACGAGAATTGAAGGTCTCGTCAAAAGTAGAACAACTGTAAAAAGACAGACAAAAGCGGACGTCGGATGAAGAAGTTATGAATTTTTAACGGATTTCTTGTCCCGGTCTGTTAAAAATAATAATATTAAAAATAAATCAAAATCAGCCGACGAAGTCTAAACGAAATTCGTAGAGTATAATTTTACCTACGCGTGGATATAAAGAACGTCGAAAACGGAGCACATATGCGAAAGTTATGATTTTCGCAAGTTTTTGGCCCAAAAACCAAGAAATATTGAAAACCGGGCAATTTCGCATGGGTGACCTTCGGACACGTCACCCTCGCATGCGAGCCTCCACGTGTCACCTTCTGATAGGACCGAAGTTCTCCGTGTCACCATCTGATTGGACCGCAACCGAGATCCAGTAAGCAGCCCACACCTTCGCATGAGACACCCCCCGGACACCCCCTCGGACACATGCCCTCTTCCCATTGGACCGAAGTTCAGCCCACTTAGAAGCCACCACGTCCGAAGCCTCGCCCCGTGTACCCTTCTCAAGACCGACGCGTGTGCTGCTGAATCCTTCCTTCGCCACCTGTCCGAACACGTGGCAGCCTCGTACAGCCTCGCACAGCCTCGCATAGCCTCGGATCCGAGGCTTCGGCCTACATAAGGCATGCGAGACCCTCCGGTTCTTAACCCCCTTTTACACCATTTCTGCTCCTTTTTCACCCCTTTCACTTCCATAACTGCACAAACAACCCCCAAAGCCCCGGTATCAAGTCTAAAACATGAAGCAAGCCCCGGAGCCCCGAAATTCTCGAGAAGATAACCTCTTTCCAATCGAAGTGCTGCCCGCATAAACTGTAACGCCCGCAGATACGGGCTAGTCAATTTAGAGACGATGAGCATCAAAAAAGAGTTTTTTATGGAAGATTATATAGAATTATTAATCTTCACCAATTTTTAGTATATGTTACTGTTGGGTTATGAGCATTCTAACACTCCTAAGTGTACATGCAACCCTAAATACCTTGGATCTATGTTTTCTCTATTATACATAGAATTATGAACATCCAAGGTATTATCCTAATCTAGCATACAAAATAATAAATATAACAAGATAGAATACATACCTCTTTGATGTAGAATGTTTTCATGAAGCTTGAGTGCCTAGTGCCCCAATTGTGACACCTCAAATGGTTCACACAACACCAAATACACTTGGAATAACTTGAGAGAAACTTGAACACTCCTTGAAATCGTCTAGCCCTCACACTCACACATTAGTGCACGATTTCTTGAGCCATGGGATTCTTTTATATGGTGGCTATTAGGGTTACACCATGTAACTCATAACTTTACCCATTCCTTATGCTCCATGGATTTTAACTTCCACGGAGTATCCATGGGTCACCCCATGGACTTAGTCCAACATAAGGAATCTTGGATCACAAGCCCACATATATAAGAATGAATGATTTACACAATCAACCCATATATTTAATTAGTCTCCTTTTGATCACTTAATTAATTCCAAATTAATTCTTGATCAATACTAATTAAATAACCTTATTAATATATTAGAACTTATAATATATTAACCAACCTTAGGTGTTATTTCTCTCATTATAGTCTATCCAAATGCATGATGCCATGCAACCCAAATGGACCATGCCGGGTCGGGTCAAGTCTTACCAATTATAGTTATGGACTTAGACATTAATCCAACAGTCTCCCACTTGGATAAGTCTAAAACTATTATTGCGTATGACTTCAGGAACCGATCAGCAATCGTAGCTCTCAAAAGCTTCTGTCGAACTCTGACCTTGTCGATGAACTCTGACCTTTGTCAATGACTTGTCCATTAGATAAGGGATCATATATTCCTCCATTCTAGATATCATATGGACTGAGACATGGATTATCAATCATTCTCTCTGTCCATTTGTGGTTTCCCGATTTCCGATTCATGATGACTGACTGATTGAACAAATCAAATCAGTCCTGGCTTGGCCAAGCACTCACATGTATGGCCCACAGATATCGCTTTTATCCCGAAGGTAAAAGGAATGGATAAACTTCGACTCATATGGCTTGTTCTACTACATGTTGAATCATACACAAAGGCACGTTTTATAACATCGAGTTACCAATGCGTTTTCGTGCAATCAATGTATAACCAACTCATAGTAACAACTCATATCTCTAGGTTTGAAGAATATAAGATATTATCGTCTCATGATCACTCGTGATAAAATCCATGAAGTGATTCAAATGAGCGCGGGTTGAATCCAATACTCAGAACTTATGAGCACTCATGAGTGTTGTAGCACCACTTTGTCCACCAAATTGGACCCCTACAAACCAACCCATAACAATCTTGATTCATATCTACTTCCAACATATGACCGACTGTGGATGGTTTGAATAACTTAATCATTCAGGAACAGCGACTTAGTTATTCTGGAAGTCAAAACATGCAAAGTGAAACACAAGAATAAATGAATCAAATATGGTATCAAACCCTATGAATATAAATAAACACTTTTATTTATCACCATACTGATTACTCATTATTCATTGTTTCGGTTTTATCAACTTTATACTTGAATTTAAAACAATAGTTGTCCCATGCTCCAAGCATGTACACTATGTTTTCTAAACACTAGTCATGCCATACACCAAGTATGCATAATATGTTTGTCTATGATCTTTACTTTGTAAAATAGATCAATTGAACATCACTCCAATGATCCTCTTTTCACAGTCCCAAATCCTTACTGCAAATGAAAGAATTCCAAATTCATGCCATTTACTGAAATCTGTTAGATTCTAAACTTATATGCATTGATCCTCTTAATGATTATGCACAAAGTCAGAAAGACTTGACAACAATCATTAAAGAGCATTCCAAAGGAGATCAGCTCCTTGGAAACATCCTTCTTTCATTAAGTTTCCTAATCTTACACAGATTGAATAATTTCTAACTTTGAAACATTTCCATATTCCATTTTGACTATCACTTCTGAACAAGAGTTGCCTCCTTACAGATTATGTCAATATGGTCCTTCCAGAATTAACATTATACTTCCAACTGTCCTTGAGCAACCAATCTTTGGTAAACCTTAGATTGTCCTCGACAATTGCTTAATCATTTTAGTCATATCCAATTCTAGACCTTTTCCCTTCATAATTCCCCAGGCATTTGGAAAATTTTAGAAAGGATGAATATAGCACATGTAATCGATCCTATATCCGAAGCATATGGGACACGATTCATGATGTCTCACATAAAGACTAAACCAGTCTTTTGCTATAATATTTCCATTTCAATTTGCCAAGTTCTCAAAATTCAGATTATGAAAAGGGATGCCGTAATCATAATCGAATTTTAGAACGCAAATAATGGACCCATATATATAATTTCCTTATGTTGAGCCATTCCAGCATGAAATTCATATATATATATATATAACCTTGATTAAATACGATTAAAATCTCAATCTAAGCTTTTAGAATTGAAATGAAGTATAATTTCCTCTCCCTTAATTATAGCAAAACAACTTTTTCAACCCCTGCAACCTCACGGATTGAAACTTTTGTTTTCTATAATTAATATTGCTAACTTGCAACCTTTGTCATAATTATCATGCTCCCACTAACATGATGATTATTAGCATAACACTTATGCTCCCACTAGCTTTGACATGTACTCAGAAATCAGCTGACTTTCTTACCAAAGTTCAGATTTCTGATACTAGATTGTTTTGATAAAACTTTATCAAAATCATACACCTCTCTTAGATAGCTCACATGTGTGTCTAAACAATTTTAGAACTATGAAAAGGGATGCCGTAATCATAGTCTCAATTGTTTAGACCTTTGCCACTTCTCACAAGTCCATGTTAGTGTGCCGGTAAACCACACACGCTCCACTAACGACTTTGAGAATGCAAATATCACAATTGCTATCTAGCTAAAATCTACTTAGTGAAAGTGTTTCCTCACCATCATTTTCATGAATCGGAGAGAAACCTTATGACACTTAGATTTAATAGTGTATGTGTTCTTATCCATGTGAATTTGTCAAAACCATAATCACAAGACAAGGTTAGTGACAAATCCAAACTCATATTGATTAAACTTGTGCAATCTTAAATTCTTGCCATTTGGCAGCTCAGGTGCCTGCCATTGCTTCCAAGTAGTTGTGCAACCAATTGAGAACTCTCAGAACTCCTACGCAAAGCCAACTTGAATAGGCACAAAAATTTCAACACGATAGGTTATAAACCTCAAGTCGTGTGCTAGTGAAGGACTTTAGGTTTTATTATTGATTAAGTCTTGAAACTTTCAAGAGCTTTAAGACTCCCACTGTCCTCTTGACATATAAGACTCCCTTGTCAAATATTCAAGAGATAGTGCGGATTCTTTATCAAGACTAACACTTTACACAATTGGCCTAAGTCGGTCTCTGTTTTATCCAAAACATCACAACTTACCAATTTCAAATGTACAAGAGTAGATAACCTTTTACTCTTACATTTGACTAGTGTTAACAAACCCTCTTTAAGATATGTCACTCAAGTTACAATCTTGGGGTATGACTCTAAGAATTGTTTTGGAACGAAGTATGACTCATCTTTTTGATTTAACCATTTCAACAATTCATGACTCCTCTTCTTAGTCATAAGAATGCACTAAGATGACTTTAGAGGACCAATTGTGATATGGTATCTTAATCATTAAGATGATCATAAACATGATACTAAAGTACTCTTCCATCTTTTCAGATTTGAGAAACTTTTATCTTTCTACCATACTTTGATTCTTCTTATTCGTTCTGTCTCACATTGAAACTTCTCCAATGCTACAGACTTATACTTAAACTTATAAGTATAACCCTATTTACTGAACTTAAGTAAATCATTACGAATAGTCTTCTTGATCTTTTGTGGTGGACTTGACCAGTACACAAGAATGTGTACTCGATCCCTTAGTCCTTTCCTTATTCACATAAGGAATTAGTCTTAACTTTCCAAGCTAAAAGTTCTCATTCATCATACTATACAACTTGCATGATTCCAAGTTTCGGTCCAATTGAACCTTGGGTGATGAGAATCTTTCCTTATTTGGTAATATTAGACACTACCACAACCGAAAGAATCAAATCCATTTTTCCAATATTGCTATCAATGGAATCTTATAAGCAACAACTTTTCACAAATGCCATTGTAAGGATACTTAAAATAAATAAAATCAAAACCTTTTTCTTTTATTTTAAAACTTTGCGGAAAAAACATATCCTTACAATCCATATGAAAACCTTGTTGTTATCTATTGCTAAGCAATATAAATATCATAACTCTTAAGTAATAGCCCAAAATTCTGTTCACCGAACCATGCGATTGAAATCCATCTTCGCGATCAGAATCAACATGTACTTAATAGACTTAGACAATGGACTTTACTTGAAGTAGAGCCAAACTTATTGACTTTAAATTCCTTAGGTAAATTTGGCAGCTTCGTAACCAATGCCCCTTCCTTTGGCAATAGTTACCTATAGACCCTTGATAATGGGACTATCTCAGACTTCGCCTCTCTCTTTACCATTGGGTCAACCGAGTTGACTATGGCCGATCCCTTTCCATTGGGAAGAGAGCTTTACTGGATATCCAATGTCATCATTGTCAATGTCCATAGCGTTTTAGGAAGTTGATCTTAGCAAATAGATAAGATCATTAAGGGTCTTGTCTTAGTCTGTTTCATAGGATTCCCAAAAGAACTCACTATGTGACTTAGAAAGTAGTTGAGCCACCAACTTTCTCAAGACTTTGACACCCAACTCTCCCGGCTTGTCAATATGTGACTACATCTCCAAGATGTGATCACACCTAGACCTTGCCTTGCCAATAGGGCTTGAGTGACCTTAAACTTTTTAGGAACTTGTGGGTTAGGGAGAATAATTGGAGGAGGTGAAAGAAGTATGATATCCATGGGACATCATCTTCATTTAGGAAAGCTTGTTTCAAGAGATTTGGGAAGATCATAAATGTCTAGACCAGACATCTTTTTGGGAGATATTCAAGATAGTTGATTTAAAGTCCTTAATATGACAGCCAATATGAAATATTAAGGCTAGGACCCAACAAACTATTTTATAACTTAGAAGAGGGATGCCGTAATCCAAGCTATAAAATATTTGAAGGTAGGTGAATGACGATTCACCAATTTCCAACATGAAAAACGAAATAATTTATTAGGTTTTAATTGGATTTGAAAGTCCTAGATCTTTGAGATTCATTGAACTGTTCAAAGGCATGTTTCAATCTCGATTGTGCCCTTCAGGTTTTGTGACTGGGATGCCGAGGATCACAAAACAAGGTGTGAATAACCATGCAAATATACTTGGTACCCTTAATATTTACCCCTTAATCAGTGTGCCGGTTAACCACACACGCTCCACTAACGACTTAAGCAAAGTGCAAAGTGTAATTTCATGGGTTAGCACCAGATTCACATTTTCCTAAGTAACTAAGATTGGGTATTAATAAGAGTTTAGTTACTTAGTATTTATCATTAATACTTTTAATGAAAGGAGAATTATAGTCCTTGTCCTACCCGTTCGGCTAACGACCCTCTACCAGTCAAGGAAGCGGTGGGTGAGAGTGGACACCCATTAAACTGCCATTTTATAGGCAGTAACCTTATACCCCCCTTATAGACCGGCTTCGTGAATGAGGCCTACTAACGGTAAGACTGACTTTACTCTTATACATATATATAAATATTATTAACTTATAATATTATAAAGTATAAGGGTTGAATTTTAACTTTTAAAATTCTAAGGGCTAACTTGGAATTAAAGTATTCATAAGTGAAAACTTTTTCGAATTCCAAAACTTGAGGGCAAGTTTTGAAACTATTCAAACTAATTAATTCCATAACTTATGAGTTTAAAGTAGTTTTAATTAAAAAAAAAAAAAAAACTCTTCAACTTCCATAACTTGAGGACAAGTTATGGAAGACTTTAAACTAATTAATAAAAAAAATTAACTTTTTTTTATTGTAACTTATGGAACTAATTAAGGTTACACTTTTTTTTTAATTTAATGAAGAGACTCTTGAACCTCCATAACTTGAGGACAAGTTATGGAGTCATAAAACCATTTAATTAGAACTAGACTCTTCATTTTGTAACCTTTTCCAACTTTTATAAGTTTTATGATTCTTAAATGTGACTTTTCATATAACTTGAGGACAAGTTACAAAAACACACTTTGGAATCAACTCTTAGATTAAAATGGATTGAAAACAACTATTTCACACAACTTTTCTATTAATCTAAGAACCTCATAAGAACAAGATAATTCAAATAATCAATCTTCAAGAAATTAGCATGAACATACAAACTAATACAAATCTTGAAATTATGAAAATTATCTTAGAAATTGGATTAACATGAACATTACCACATCAAAAACAAGTTTATAAGTCCAAAAACATCTTAGGGTAATGTTCCTAGTCCAATTCCAGCCAAAACAATCGAATATATGCATCCAACTCGATTTTTTCAGCTACTTTTGCAAGTATAACAAGAAAACAAGCCTAGGCTCTGATACCACTGTTGGGTTATGACCATTCTAACACTCCTAAGTGTACATGCAACCCTAAATACCTTGGATCTATGTTTTCTCTATTATACATACAATTATGAACATCCAAGGTATTATCCTAATCTAGCATACAAAATAATAAATATAACAAGATAGAATACATACCTCTTTGATGTAGAATGTTTTCATGAAGCTTGAGTGCCTAGTGCCCCAAGTGTGACACCTCAAATGGTTCACACAACACCAAATACACTTGGAATAACTTGAGAGAAACTTGAACACTCCTTGAAATCGTCTAGCCCTCACACTCACACATTAGTGCACGATTTCTTGAGCCATGGGATTCTTTTATATGGTGGCTATTAGGGTTACACCATGTAACTCATAACTTTACCCATTCCTTATGCTCCATGGATTTTAACCTCCATGGAGTATCCATGGGTCACCCCATGGACTTAGTCCAACATAAGGAATCTTGGATCACAAGCCCACATATATAAGAATGAATGATTTACACAATCAACCCATATATTTAATTAGTCTCCTTTTGATCACTTAATTAATTCCAAATTAATTCTTGATCAATACTAATTAAATAACCTTATTAATATATTAGAACTTATAATATATTAACCAACCTTAAGTGTTATTTCTCTCATTATAGTCTATCCAAATACATGATGCCATGCAACCCAAATGGACCATGCCGGGTCGGGTCAAGTCTTACCAATTATAGTTATGGACTTAGACATTAATCCAACAGTTACAAGGGTTCCGTACATATAAAGAACGCCGAAATCCGAGTTATAACGAAGAAGTTATGGCCCGTCGAAGTCTTACGGCAAAACCAGCACGACACCGGGAGACGTAAACAGTGAATTTATGGTAGAAGACTTTTTAGCCTTAGTTATCTAAATAAAATGTGTAGTATACGTTAAACTGAGAACATACAAAAAAAGAACGCCCAAATTTGACTTCGTATGAGGAAGTTATGAATTTTCTAAGATTTGGCATAACATTACACGACCCGAAACTCGAATTTTAGTTCGAGCGGTTTTTGGCTTACGCGACCTAAATGAGAGTTGAAGATCTCATTAGTAGGAACTCAACGGTTAAAAGAAAAACGAAAACGGAGTCCATATGTAGAAGTTATGAATTTTTCGCGGACATTTAATAATATAATCTCCTCCTACTGTTAAACTTAAGATCGGTCGCGAATTAGCCGACGGAGTCTAAATGAAAGTTTTAGATCTTGTTTTTACCTACGTGTGGATATAAACAATGTCGAGAGTAGAGCTCGTATGTTAAAGATATGGACGAAACTTGGTCCCTACTCTTTGAGCGCGATAAATTCGATACAGTTTTGTAAATCTGAGATAGAATGAGAATTAGCTGACGGCTTCTAAATGAAAGTTGTAGTACTCATAAATACCAATGCGTGGATATAAAGAACATCAAAAATGGAGTTCGTATGAACGAGTTACAAATTATAATAGCATATTTACGTATTAAAATAAACTATAAATCATATATACGTACATATATATATACAAATGTATATATCATTAGAAAGGTATCGACGATGCGGTTATTATAAGACTAGTGTTGAGTACTTTCGACATTAGTTTAGCACAAATATCGTTAAATCTATTTAAAATAGTATTATGAAGGGGTGTTTAGTCGTTTATATAACTATAAGGTCATTAAGTAATTATGGATGGTAGTTTTTGTAAATTCAATTACTATAAATAAGAGGCTTGGCCTCTTATATTTATTGCACCATTCTCATGATTCAAGAGTCTTTCTCTTCTTATCCCCCGAGCATTTCGGTCCCTCGTGATTCGACTTCTCTTTCTGTAGTTTTAGTATAGTAAGGTGAGTGCTGAAGCGTTGCACGAATCTTTCTTAGAAAGATTCAACGACGAAGTTCTGCCCCTGCAGAGCCCGACTCCTAGCTAAAACCCCCTTGTAAGTAAGTTATGCTTACCTATTTTAATATAGCTTATATTTGAAATTAGTATTGTTATTATGAACTTATAATAAATATTTGAGCTATTATTATGACTTATATAAGTGTCGTTATAATATCTTTTTAACTACTCGCGGTACGGGGAATCTGGTTTAAAGGGCCACATAGGGTTGTTGGATTTCAGAAGTGCTATATGTCAAAATGGTCCCGCCCTCCGGTGTTTTATGTATGACCCTGTCTGTACATAGTGGTTGGAAAGTATTGTTTAAACGCTTATATAATGATAATAATAATAAGACTAATAATTAGTCACGATAAATATTAGACTAAAATCTACTGCTAATAATACTAGGTTTCGTCGAATGAAATTATTTTAAAGTAAACGAAGCACTGTCCGAGTACCGAGTCACCACCTTATCAAGTGAGTGCATAGTTACTTTCATCTTACACATAGATATGAAGTATTTTATATAAAGTACGTGCTTTGTGTGCATATTATCTATACACTTGGTATCTATGCTGGATGAACGATTTTATACAAGTTTTATATGATTTAAACTGTATATATGTATTTATATCTACATAATATGTTGGGTAAAATATGGGTAGATGAAATATGAGTTGGATGACGAGTTGAGAGGTGATATAGAACATGAGGTAAGGGTGAGAGGTGGATGATGTGAGAAGCCTTGTTCCCAAATGTTGGCCCCGTCATCTAGCAGAGTATGGATGACAACCACAGACTATTCTAGACAGTCCAGTGGAACACTAGAAGGCTCGCAACCTGTAGGTGTTGTGAACGATGTGTTCACCCGGTGTACTCTAAACCCTGGCGATCATGCAGACTTGGTGCCTAAACCTTGACGATCATGCAGACTTGGTGCCAAAAGCCTGGCGAGTATGTGGACTTAGTGCCTGTTGTATAAACCCTGGCGACTATGCAGACTTAGTGCCTAAAACCCTGGCGACTATGCGGACTTAGTGCCTAAAACCCTGGCGACTATGCGGACTTAGTGCCTGTTGTATAAATCCTGGCGACTATGCAGACTTAGTGCCTAAACCCCGGTGATGATGGACTTTGTGCCGATTCCTTAGGATGATCCTTAGGAATGAATGAATGAGAAATAGCTGATTCTTAGGGTAGATCTATAAGAATAAATAAGATAATGCGGATGGGTAATTGGGTTAATTGTTTGATGATTAAACCTAATAATTATATTATTGTGGGTTGAAAACCCTATGTACTGACCAGGTTTCCCAACCTGACCCAATCAAGCTTATTTGTATCACAGGTGTCGATATGAAGTTACATTACACTAAGAGATTAAATAGGTGTAGATCACTAGTGTAAATGAATGTATGTTCTGTTTATGATTATGTTTCTGTATTGACAATGACATCCCAAATGTTTTAAAATGTATAAAAATACATTTTTTCGGAAATGCTTTTATAACTTATTTATCATGTTTTACTGGGAACAAATTCCGCAACATTTTTATTAAAAGAAGTACTCTGATTTTTATAAAGCATAAACAAAAATCGGTCTTTTCTGGCCGTGAAAATGGGGATGTCACAGTTGGTATCAGAGCATTAGTTTAAGCGAACTTGGAATAAGGATTTATTTCTAGACTTAAACTTGGATTGCTAAGCGATGATCGTGAGGAGTGTGTCTAATAAATTTAGGTAATACACCTGAATAGACACAAGCACTAGCTTATTTAGGGAAAAATGCCTAACATGCTTTTATGTGCTAAATGATTTGTGATGTTTTATGTTATTGTTTGATCGGATCTACGGTCTGTTGCCGACCGGATATGGAAATTTTATGTGTTCAGATTTCTAAACGTTTAATTACGGTGTGAGAACTGGCATGTAACTTTTCGGAGTAATAAGGAGGAATACGCGTCTAAATCTTCCTCTATCTATATTCTCGTCTCGATACACCGAACGCCTGCTTTGGTGTATAGAATGTCATGATAAGGACTCATAGCAGACTGCGCAAATGGAGGAAATGAGAAGGCTTACGATAGTGAATGATACCTATCGGAAGATATTTTAAGAGTGATATCTTGCCTTTAGAATGCATCTAATAAATAATATGTCTATTAGCGGAGAAGTGCACTTTCGATTAGCAGAAAAGAAAGATTTTTGGTTGAATCCATGAAGTTATCTGATCGTCTGACATTTCCATTACCAACCAAGTTGAAGCAAATTTGATGATTGAAGATACGCATGGAAGAAGTCCTAGTAGAGTGTAGGGAAAATTATATGATTGTTTGGACACATTTGTATGTGTTAAAATTGTTTTTATGATAATGACTTGGAGAACTGTGAGACAATACTTGGGGCGAGTATGAGTAGGTGTGAATGATAGTAGAGGCCTATACTACCGGAAGCACAGGACTCACACTTGGATCAGGGAAAGTCACAAGGTTACCAAGGAGCTAGTAATTAACGAAGTATGTCGTTACCATCGTTTCGGTAATGACTAAGAAGATGATTGTTATTCCGACCCTAGTGGTCATATCAAATTGAGTCCGACTACGCTGAGTATGTTATGTGGTTCAGAGAATCAAGTTCGATGTAGCATCTGACTAAAGTCATAAGATTAAAATAAAAAACGATCAGTAGAGGTATCGGGAAAAGTTGCTTGTAGCTAGAAATGCTACCTTTTAAGATGACATTAGAATATGAACGAAAGTATAGTCTGTTCTGGAAGAATCTAAGAGACCTGAGTCTAAGCGTTGCAACATAAGATGATAGGTCATTAGAATATGACACATCGTTCCATTGTAGTAAAAAAAAACTTATCTTAAGTTCCTATCTAGTGAGGATTGAGATTGTGACTTGAAGGTCATAATTTGGAGTCTAACGTGAGATAAGGAGCAAGTGCAAGATCGAGCACCGCCTGCAGTCGAGAAGTCCAAGAATTACATACTCATTCAAAGGAACATAGAAGTTACGATTATTACCTAGGATAAAGTGATAACGTACGGAGTCATTATACAACCCTGTTTCGTTGATGATTCGGGGACGTAATCATCCTAAGGGGGAGATAACTGTAACGCCCGCAGATACGGGCTAGTCAATTTAGAGACGATGAGCATCAAAAATGAGTTTTTGATGGAAGATTATATAGAAGTATTACACTTAACCAAGTTTTAGTATACGTCACAAGGGTTCTGTACATATAAAGAACGCCGAAATCCGAGTTATAACGAAGAAGTTATGGCCCGTCGAATTCTTACGGCAAAACCGGCACGGCACCGGGAGACGTAAATAGTGAATTTACGGTAGAAGACTTTTTAGCCTTAGTTATCTAAACAAAATTTGTAGTATACGTTAAACCGAGAACATACAAAAAAAGAACGCCCAAATCTGACTTCGTATGAGGAAGTTATGAATTTTCTAAGATTTGGCATAGTAGTGCACCACCCGAAACTCGAATTTTAGTTCGAGCGGTGTTTGGCTTACGCGACCTAAATGAGAGTTGAAGATCTCATTAGTAGGAACACAACGGTAAAAATACAGACGAAAACGGAGTCCGTATGTAGAAGTTATGAATTTTACGCGGACATTTAACAGTATAATCTCCTCCTATTGTTAAATTTAAGATCGGTCGAGAATTAGCCGACGGAGTCTAAATGAAAGTTTTAGATCTTGTTTTTACCTACGCGTGGATATAAACAATGTCGAGAGTAGAGCGCGTATCTTAAAGATATGGACGAAACTTGGTCCCTACTCTTTGAGCGCGATAAATTCGATACAGTTTTGTAAATCTGAGATAGAATGAGAATTAGCTGACGGCGTCTAAATGAAAGTTGTAGTACTCGTAAATACCAACGCATGGATATAAAGAACGTCAAAAATGGAGTTCGTATGAACGAGTTACAAATTATAATAGCATATTTACGTATTAAAATAAAGTATAAATCATATATACATACACACATATATATATATATATATATATATATATATATATATATATATATATATATATATACAAATGTATATATCATTAGAAAGGTTTCGACGATGCGGTTATTATAAGACTAGTGTTGAGTACTTTCGAAATTAGTTTAGTAAAAATATCGTTAAATCTATTTAAAATAGTATTATGAAGGGGTGTTTAGTCGTTTATATAACTATAAGGTCATTAAGTAATTATGGATGGTAGTTTTTGTAAATTCAATTACTATAAATAAGAGGCTTGGGCTCTCATATTACTTGCACCATTCTCTTGATTCAAGAGTCTTTCTCTTCTTATCCCCCGAGCATTTCGGTCCATCGTGATTCGACTTCTCTTTCTGTAGTTTTAGTATAGTAAGATGAGCGCTGAAGCGCTGTACGAATCTTTCTTGGAAAGATGTAGCGACGAAGTTCTGCCCCTGCAGAGCCCGACTCCTAGCTAAAACCCCTTGTAAGTAAGTTATGCTTACCTATTTTAATATAGCTTATATTTGAAATTAGTATTGTTATTATGAACTTATAATATATATTTGAGCTATTATAATGACTTATATAAGTGTCGTTATAATATCTTTTTAACTACTCGCGGTACGGGGAATCTGGTTTAAAGGGCCGCATAGGGTTGTTGGATTTCAGAAGTGCTATATGCCAAAATGGTCCTGCCCTCCGGTGTTTTATGTTTGGCCCCTGTCTGTACATAATGGTTGGAAAGTATTGTTTAAACGCTTATATAATGATAATAATAATAAGACTAATAATTAGTCACGGTAAATATTAGACTAAAATCTAGTGATAATAATACTAGGTTTCGTCGAAGGAAATTATTTTAAAGTAAACGAAGCGTTTTCCGAGTACCGAGTTACCACCTTATCAAGTGAGTGCATAGTTACTTTCATCTTACACATAGATATGAAGTATTTTATATAAAGTACGTGCTATGTGTGCATATTATCTGTATACTTGCTATCTATGCTGGATGAACGATTTTATACAAGTTTTATATGATTTAAACTGTATATATGTATTTATATCTACATAATATGTTGGGTAAAATATGGGTAGATGAAATATGAGTTGGATGACGAGTTGAGAGGTGATATAGACCATGAGGTACGGGTGAGAGGTGGACGATGTGAGAAGCCTTGTGCCAAATGTTGGCCCCGTCATCTAGCAGAGTATGGATGACAACCACAGACTATTCTAGACAATCCAGTGGAACACTAGCAGGCTTGCAACCTGTAGGTGTTGTGAATGACGTGTTCACCCGGTGTACTCTAAACCCTGGCGATCATGCAAACTTGGTGCCTAAACCTTGGCGATCATGCAGACTTGGTGCCAAAACCCTGGCGACTATGTGGACTTAGTGCCTGTTGTATAAACCCTGGCGACTATGCAGACTTAGTGCCTAAAACCCTGGCGACTATGCAGACTTAGTGCCTGTTGTATAAATCCTGGCGACTATGCAGACTTAGTGCCTAAACCCCGGTGATGATGGACTTTGTGTCGATTCCTTAGGATGATCCTTTGGAATGAATGAACGAGAAATAGCTGATTCTTAGGGTAGATCCTTAAGAATAAATAAGATAATGGGGATGGGTAATTGGGTTAATTGTTTGATGATTAAACCTAATAATTATATTATTGAAGGTTGAAAACCCTATGTACTCACCAAGTTTCCCAACCTGACCCACTCAATCTTATTTGTATCACAGGTGTCGATATGAAGTTACATTACACTAAGAGATTAAAGAGGTGTAGATCACTAGTGTAAATGAATGTAAGTTCTGTTTATGCTTATGTTTCTGTATTGACAATGACTTCCCAAATGTTTTAAAATGAATAAAAATACATTTCTTCGGAAATGCTTTGATAACGTATTTATCATGTTTTACTGGGAACAAATTCCGCAACATTTTTATTAAAAGAAGTACTCTGCTTTTTATAAAGCATAAACAAAAATCGGTATTTTCTGGCCGCGAAAATGGGGATGTCACATAAAGCTGGTTTTTAATCAAAAACTCACGATTTCTTCGAGAAAGAGCATCTATAGAAACGAAACGCTGCCCGAATCACCACTTATCGAAGTAAGTTCGATCGATATTTAGCTGACACAACTTAAATGAGAATCGAAGGTCTCGTCAAAAGTAGAACAACGGTAAAAAGATAGACAAAAACGGACGTCAGATGAAGAAGTTATGAATTTTTAACGAATTTCCTGTCCCGGTCTGTTAAAAATAATAATATTAAAAATAAATTCAAAATCAGCCGACGAAGTCTAAACGAATGTCGTAGAGTATAATTTTATCTACGCGTGCATATAAAGAACGTCGAAAACGGAGCTCGTATGCGAAAGTTATGATTTTCGTAAATTTTTGGCACAAAAACCAAGAAATATTGAAAACCGGGCAATTTCGCATGGGTGAACGTCGGACACGTCACCTTCGCATGGGAGCCTCCATGTGTCACCTTCTGATAGGACCTAAATTCTCTGTGTCACCATCTGATTGGACTGCAGCCGAGGTCCAGTAAGCAGTCGACACCTTCGCATGAGATACCCCCCGGACACCCCTCCGACACCCCCTCGGACACATGCCCTCTTCCCATTGGACCGAAGTTCAGCCCACTCAGAAGCCACCACGTCCGAAGCCTCACCCCGTGTACCCTTCGCAAGACCGACGCGTGTGCTGCTGACTCCTTCCTTCGCCATCTGTCCGAACACGTGGCAGCCTCGCATAGCCTCGGATCCGAGGCTTCGGCCTATATAAGGCATGCGAGACCCTCCGGTTCTTAACCCCTTTTTACACCATTTTTGCCCTTTTTCACCCCTTTCACTTCCATAACTTCACAAACAACCCCCAAAGCCCCTGTATCAAGTGTAAAACCCGAAGCAAGCCCCGGAGCCCCGGAATTCTCGAGATGATAACCTCTTTCCAGTCGAAGTGCTGCCCGCATAAAGCCGGTTTTTAATCAAAAACTCACGGTTTCTTCGAGAAAGAGCAACTATAGAAACGAAACGCTGCCCGAATCACCGCTTATCAAAGTGAGTTCATACCCCTATAATATACCTTTTTAAATGGTTTTATATGCTTTTTAGGGGGGGGGGGGGGAATACAAGTTGAACACAATTTAAAATTGTGTTAATAATTGTATGTGATAATAATCACACAAAGGATTTCCTTATGCTTTTAAGGATTACCAAATACTTCCAAAATGACTTAAAGCCATGTTAAATCTTTAAAGTCATGTAAACTCCGTTATATTCTTTGAAAAAGGTTTGATAAACTATTTCAAATTATAATCACCAAAATCATGTTTATATATGTATAAATATATAAATAAGATTTGAAGGGCTTAGGACTAATGAATTATCTTATTCCTTTTCCTTGTTTGGATGTGGAATTAAGGTGATGTTATTTGTCCGAAGGTCGTTTCCTTCTTAGTTATATATATATTATACATATATGAATCTAAAAGGTTACTTCATTCGGTATCATTACCTTTGTATCATGCTGAGTAAAGGTGTTCATCCATGAGAAATCATGCTAATCAGATAGAACATATAAATTATAATAGGTATAATTTATGATTCAAAACTAAATATACAAGTATGATTCACGATTGTACACTTTCCAAGGAAATTACCAAAATTCATTTAACTATACCAGGATATGTGTAATACCTTTAATATATTAACAACATATTAAAGAAGTAATAATACATCATACCGGGTTTGCACTAACAAAGGTACAATACAGAGTACCAGGGTTAGCAAACACGGGGTAATAATACATCATATCGGGTTTGCATTAACAAAGGTACAAATACAACGTACCAGGGTTAGCAATCACGGGGTAATAATACATCATACCGGGTTTGCATTAACAAAGGTACAATACAGAGTACCAGGGTTAGCAATCACGGGGTAATAATACATCGTAAATCTCGTTGAAACAAAAAATTTGTGAGACTCTTCATCGTATACCTATCTAAGTACGACTTTAAGTCCTGACTTATTAACCAGAATCTCTTGTAGGGAGAGCGTGAATTTGTGTATAGATCTATGACTGACAATCCCGCACCTTTACTGTTCACTACAGTTTGGCCGGCATGCCTAGGGTGTCAAATATCATATCATTTCTGACGCCTGAAGAACGTCGCAGGAGGCATATCAGTCATATTAGTATGGTTAATAGAACTCACATGGATAAAACAACGAGTAAATTACTAAGTAATATACTTCTCTTAAAACAGTAAGAAAAGATAATTACATCCCGACCAAATATACCTTCTGTTAGTTTTTACTTACAGTAAAAACTACGTATCATGAAATCAAGTATAGTGAATATACTTGTACTTCTGGTTTTGGAACATTTAAAACCACAAGTTAGTATTATGGAAAATATAATATTTTCCAGGATTAATACTAAGATTTTACTGTAAAACGGATATACCTAAGAATACTTTTACAAAGGAAACAATTTATGGGATTAAACCAACTTTACAAATGAAACGGTTTATGGGATTAAACCACTTTTACAAATGAAACGGTTTAGGGAATTAAACTACTTTTACAAAGGAAACAATTTATGGGATTAAAACACTTTTACAAAGGAAACGGTTTATGGGATTAAACCACTTTTACAAATGAAACGGTTTATGGGATTAAACCACTTTTACAAATGAGAACTTAGTCATTCACTTTCTGTAAACTAGTATAACATAAAGGAACTTTAGTGGTTAATTCTATAATTCCTTAGTTTTTACATCAGAGTTATACATAAGTAATATCCGATTGACAGTGAAATGTGTGACTTCCGCCTTACTTCCTGTTCCTTGTTTGGTTGTGGGCTTGGGCAGATACGCACATTTAACTTTCGATTCGATATTGGGTTATATATAATCAGTATAAACTAAGTAATTACATAGGGAAACTATTGAGGTTATCTATCTATCACCTCAGGAAATATAGGATTTTCTGGAGGAACCAGTGAACTTATCCAAAGAACTTAGGGTATACTTAACAGAACTAAAATACTTATGAACTCACCAGCTTAAATGCTGATCTACTCTTTCTGAATAACTTGTATTCTTAGGAATCCAGTAGATAGGTACACTCCTGAAGCTTTTGAGAAGACTACCTAGTACCGTACCGCGACTCTTGTCTTCTATTGTACGTACTTTGGTTTTTGAATATCTAATGTTTAAACACTTATGTAAAACTTATACTTATTAATGCAATGGTTGTTTGTACTTTGATTACTATATTGCATGTGTTGTGATACTTACCTGAAGTCCTCCGCCCCCGAACGTTTCCGCCGTTCTGGTTTGGGGGTGTGACAGATAGGTCCTACGTATCACGGGTTTAACTTGCCTCATTTTTCGAGCCGGGTCATTCCTTTTTAAGGGGAGACTTTCAATATTATTCTATCTCTAACCTAGAGTTCAAGAGACTTACGTCTCATGGCAACGTAGCTATTTTGATGATTACATGCAGTCTTTAGTCGATCCTTGATTTGCGCAATCAATTTTGTAGTCCTGTGGATTATTTTTGGGCTAGTCGGTGGTGTATCACATGTATGTTCTCTGTAAAATTGCATATCTCCAACCTCTACCCATCATAATGGTAAATGAGTATTCCAAGCATTTCCAAAGTCTATTATGCATGATCGGAGCATATCTTCCAAGGTTTGGATGGTCTTTTCAGTCTGCTCATATGTTTGAGGATGGTAAGATGTGCTCATATCCAGACGTGTTTCCAACAATTTCTGCAATGATTGCCAAAATTGTGAGGTGAATATACTATATTTGTATGAGATGATAGAAATTGGCACCCCGTGCAATTTGACGATTTCCTTGAGGTAAACAAATCTGATTTCTCAACCTTTTCATTTTGATTTTGAAATTTTTCATTTTAATATTTGAAAGCAACTATTTGTGAAACTGATTTTTCTTTCTTTTTGAAATCATGAACTTTTGCCTTTTGATTACTAGAATCATTCGGAAAACGTTGCTCACATTTTTCTTTAGTTTTACTTTTGACATTTGATTTTTCAGTTTTCACTACCTAAAGTTTGTTCAACTTCTTTTCATTCTCTTTGAAAAATAACTTCGGACTATTTTGACGTTGAAAAACATGTGATATTTTCTTTAACCTGTTCTCTTCCATATTTAGATTTGAGTAAAAACCTTCATCCGTCACTTTTCGATTGTCCTCTTTCAACAATTCGTTTATTTTTGGATCAAAATTGTTAGCATTTCCTTTTTTTACAAATACTTGATTTTGAAGACCTTTGATGCATGTAGGATAAAGAACAGTATGCGTTTCCAAATAATTTATTCCTTTTTCTTTCAAAATATTTGAGTATTCCTTTGTATCCTCATATACTTGTGATTCAACAATTCGAGGAATTTCCTTCTCACAAGAATCATAGTCACTGTCACTTTCATTGTTAGTTATGTCATCAACAACGACATTTTTATTTTGAGAATCACAACTATTAGTTGTCGAAGATGACTTATCGTTTATCTTCGCTTTTGAATCAACATCTTTGTGTTTAGCTAATGAAGTGACATTAATGACAGATAGTTTCGAACAATCAACACATTCCTCTTCCTCGATTTCACTGATATTTTCAAAATCATCTTCAATATCAGAAAATTTTCGTTGAGTACTTTGTGTCGAATTTTTAGTATTTTTCAAAAGTTTGATTTGCTCATTTTTAGCCATGGTCTCATTCACAATGTTAACAAGCTTATCAGCATTTTAAAAATCATTTATGTTAAAAACACTATAAGCATATGAATCATTAGGAATGGTGGCGTAGTCAGTTACTTTACTTTCACAGTCAGAAGTAGTCTCATGAACTAACTCCTGTGACAACCCGAAATTTCCATTCGTACAAACCCTACAGTCAAGCACTTCAAATAAAAGTCAAATACTTTTCTGCTAAATTTTAGCCGGTTTAAAGTCTGTTTGAGTGTTTTAAAGCTTAGTACTTCAGGAGATAACTGGAGAGAGGATACCCTAGGGTTTATTGTGCATCAATAAAGTCTCAAAACTCCAAGAGTTTGGAGTTTACGGCCCAAACATGGTGTTTACGGCCGTAAACTCTAAGGAGTATAAATATGACACTTAGTCATTTTTATCACTTTTTCACCATTCCAAGCCTAGAAAACTCATTTCTCTCTCAAGTATCATCCGACTTTTCTTCAAGATCTTCAAGAAAGTAAGTGTTTTCCTCCTTGATTAGTTTTCCTCTACCTTAATCTAGTGATCTTACATGATTTCATCCATGAAATATTTCCATTTGTGTAGATCTTCAAGTGTTCTTCATTTCACCAAGAACACCAAGAACACACACTAGTGTTCTTGGACTTTAAACACTCTTACAAGCTTCCTATAAGTAAGTACACTCCTCCTAACTAGTTATTTACTTAGAATACTTGTTAAACCATTGAAGAACACCAAGAATCCCCAAGAACACATCGGTTTACGGTCAAGGGATCTCCTTGAACCGTAAACACCATCAAGTGGTGCATAAGTGCCACCAACACCTTCTAGGGCTTGGATATTGGACTAGAACCTTGCATGCATGAGCTAGAAACCCCAAAACACGAAATGGTAGGAGTGACCATGAGTTTACGGCCGTAAACTCATGGGTTTATGACCGTAAACTCCAAGGGAGTGGTCCAAGAACCGTAAACTCCAATGAAGGGCCATTTTGAGCCCTAGTCCCTTCACCGTAAACTCCAAGGGAGTGGTCCAAGAACCGTAAACTCCAATGAAGGGCCATTTTGAGCCCTAGTCCCTTCCTAAGCCTTGGATACAAGCCTAGAACACTTCCTTGAGGGGTATAAGACCTTAAAACACACAATGGTACAAATTACCATGAGTTTACAGCGGTAAACTCATGGGGGAAATGACCAAAAACCGTAAACTCATGTCTTGTTACCAAATGGGAAGTAAACTCCAATGTGAGGCCATACTCTCTTTAGATACAACCCTTTAGTACTTCTAGCACTTGAATCAAAGTGTTATCCTTGTATTAGGGTGTCTTTACTTAATAAATTAGTTGTTAAATGACTAATTGGACACATATATGTATCATTACATGTTAAATAGGATCCATGTGTGTGTTCAAGTCCTCACTTGACACTTAGCATCCTATCCGTCACTTCCATCCAAACCACTCACTACAGGTGAGTTCATACCCCTTAATTAACCTTTTAAATGTTTTTAAATGCTTTTATGGGGGGGGGGGGAATACAAGTTGAATCATGATAGTTATTATATCAATCACATGTGATTAATAACTATCAAACTCTGGATTTACTACATTTTTAGCTGTTTTACCAAGCAAGCTACTTCAAAATGATTTCTCGAATGCTTTTACACGTTAAACTCTTTATCAAACTTGTTTTCTAAACTACGCCTTTCCTTTCAAATTCTGTTATATCTATGTTTCAAACAAAGGTTTTCATGTACTTCAAACCATGTTCCAAATAAGGGATTTCTTATACTTTAAACTATTTATATCAAACAAACTGCCTTTAAATTGTTTTATAAATTGACATCAAGTCATTAAGTCTTATTATTAAACTTTTCAAATGTTTTACAAAACTTCTTTTAAACTTTTATATTGTCAAATGCATGCCTATATATGTATAGTTATATAAGTAATGTTTAAAGGACTTAGGACTGCTAACCCGCTTTAATTCCTTTTCCTTGTTTGGATGTGGCCTTAGGGTATAGGTTATTTGTACGAAGGTCATCTAAATATTAGTTATATATTTTGTATACCTATATAGACATAAAAGTTCTATCAGTCAGTTCAGTACCTTTGGGTAGCAAAGGCATACTTCCATTTATTCACATACTTATATTACTAGTAACTATAATGGGTATAGTAGGAGATACTATTTACTATTCCTAGTGCAAGGAATCACACAAGAGTCAGTTCATTCATGAGTCTATACAAATATATTACATGCTATATGAAGAGACACTTTGGTATACTATATGAAGATGCACTAGTACATACACTACTCCCCACGGGACTGACCATCCTACACCTGGAGTCTGCATTTCATTCATTTAGACTTTCCGAGGCGTATTGTTCATTTAATACCACCTGGAGTCTGCATTTCATTCATTTAGACTTTTCAAGGCGTATTGTTCATTTAATACCACCTGGAGTCTGCATTTCATTCATTTAGACTTTCCGAGGCGTATTGTTCATTTAATACCACCTGGAGTCTGCATTTCATTTAGTAAGACTCTCCGAGGCGTATTGTTCATTTAATACCACCTGGAGTCTGTGTTTTAATCACTTTATAGCCAGCAGTGTCAATGCTGAGGTAAAATATTATTTTCCCTATCACAGTTACTATATGATTTTATCACATACACATTTATGTATAATTATATTTAGATAATAATAGTTATGCAGAGGAAAAACCTTCATTTTTGCAGAGGTGCAAACCTTCAAAACAGTCGTGTCTTGGTAGAAGACTGTTTTTATACTAGTAGGAAATATGAGATTTTCTAGGGTTTTCATACTTATACAAAGTTTTCATAAAACATTTATAAGTCTTTTCTTTACAGTTTTACAAAGCAATGACACTAAAATACTTATGAATTCACCAGCTTAAATGTTGATCTACATTTTCAAAATAACTTGTATTCTCAGGTCACCAGTAGACAGGTACGATGACCAGGTTTTGAGAAGACGAAGCAGTTAAGACTCGTCTTTTATTTTGATTTCTTATTATCATGTCGTATACTATGAAAGGACACACATGTATTAAAATTCTACTATTAATGCAATGGATGATATTGTTGCTTGTTTACTACTTTACACTGTTGTGATACTTTACATGACGTCCTCCTCCCCAGAACATTTCCGTCGTTCTTGGTTTTGGGGTGTGACAGATTGGTATCAAAGCATTGTTTATAGTGAATCGAGTATATCAACCCATAAAAGATATACAGACTATAAATACAATGGGATTAAAATACTCTGACCAAGAGTTTATACTTTTAAATAATAAAATATTTAACTAAGTATACATGCCTGCATTCATACTAAAATCAGTGTCACAATGACAAAAACAAAAGTATTACGATTGTTGAATATCACAAGTAAGCTCGGGGATGTATGGTCAGTCTTGGGAATGACATAGCCTGATCAACTATGCTGGTCTGAGGAGTAATTAGCATATGCCCAAGAATGGTTGTGATATGGCAACAAGTCTAAAAACTTACCAACACTACCACAATGAAAGCATTAGGAGTATTTTGTGTTACTATAATTACTTAGTTGAGAACTAAAGATCTTCATTAATAGGTCAATAGTTAAGGTAACTTATTCGAAGGCCTATCATGTTTTGATTACATAGAACTGGTATGCACTTTACAAATATTGGAGTAACTGATGAAGATTATCATATAATTACCTAGTATGCCTAATAATTATTTCGTTACCCCAATTCTCGCGTGGATAACATGGCTGGACCCCGTCCCCACGGCGACCCGTACTTCCCGAATGAAGGAAATGAGGGATGGTTTGAAGAAGAGCCAGAAGATGGTGCTAACTCCGAGCCTGAGGTTGAGAACCTACCCCCGGTGGCTCCCAACCCAAATCCTAACCCTCGCCCGGCTTTTCAAGGCCCGACGCCTCCTTGAGTAGAATGTTTGGGGACATGGAGCGAAGAGCAAGATTAACCTATGTCGTTTAACGGAGACCGAAGCTTCTATAAGCTGAGCGAGAGAAGCTCAGCAGACAGGGTTCTGCCAATCCTGGTCTGCAAGGTTGCCCGAAACGACATTCAGGGCAGGACAACACTCCATCAAATCAGGGAACTTGACGCCAATGCGAGAATGCATACCCTCCGCACCATTCGCCTGGAAGATGCTCGCGAGAGATCTAGGGGAGACCATGAGGCCCTACTGCAAGCACTAACTGAAACTCGAGCCGAAGTCATAGAGCTCCGAGTACGCCTGAGGGTGTACGAAAGACACCTGCTAGATATGGAACGTTAACTGGATGAACTAAGGGTTCACCAGAAGGATGACCATCACCAGTAAAAGATGCTTTATTTTTCCCTCCTTGTTATCAGAAATCGTTTTCCTGTCTATGCCCTATGTAGCACTTTACTGTGTAACTACCCCAATACCGTGAGTACTTTTAGTTAGGCGTTTATGCTGTCAAAACTTTTCTACCCCAGATATGATGTAAGGCCTACTACAAGGTTAATTTTCCCAAACTTATTACATCATAAATATCAACAATATGGACAGTCGACAAATTTTTGTGTCAATCTTTGTTCAAATACTTTCATCTTGCTATCGCTAGAATTCTATCTGAAACTCACTCTAGTCAAGTTATTGAGCTATGGTAATTTAGCTCAGGGATCACTTCCAATTCTTGTCGAAGGTTGGATAGCAAGCATCTTATAACCATTCTATGAACTTACTTCTACTCTCTACTAGGACTGCATCATAGGGATGTAGGTCAAACCCTCGAGAACTTACTCCTACTATTTACATGAATGGTCGAAATACATCTAGGTTCAACCATAATCACTCACGAACTCATTTTGTTTTGTATAACAGAATCATGTCGTCATCCGGAAATAACCAACTGAGCAACGAAACCCCTATCCTTCATATCGACGCCGCTACATTCCAAGCCGCGGTAAAAGCTGCAGTGGCGGCTGTCCTTGCAAACCTCAGCGCTAACAACGTAAGCAAGGCTGGCAAGGGGGTTGAAAATTCCGATCGTTGTACCGATCCGGGAAGCCAACAAATGATAACAGACACAGACCTGCAAAGCCAAAAAACCGATAATAGGAAACGAAAGCGTCAAGCCCAAAAGGAGCGCAAGCGATCCCAAAGACTTGCCATACAACAGCAACAAGTGGCAACCCCTGCCATCCCAGCACCGATCAGACCATACGAGGGAAAACTTCCGAAGTGTGACAAGTGTAGCTTTCATCATAATGGGGCTTGCCATGAAATGCAATGCTGCAATTGCCACAAAATAGGGCACCATGCTCGTAGCTGTGGAGCACCGGCACGACCCATCACTCAAGTCCCTGACATCGGAGTCAACCAGGCTTGCTATGGTTGCGGTGAAATCGGACACCTTAAGAGGGATTGTTCGAAAAGGAGGAGCAATGAAAGCAACCGTGTCCACATAACTCTGACCTGACACATCACTTCCACCACCGATGCTGGTGCTAGCCAGATATGTCACCTATGCGGTGAGATAGGACACCTCGAGAAGGATTGTCCAATAACGAAGAACTCTAGCGCAGACGGGAAGATACTAAGGATCACAGCCGCAGGAGAAACTACTCCGGGCCCACGTTGAAATACTAGGGCGTTTCGTTATAATAGAATTGTAAACTATTAAACACTAGTCCAACTCGAGTCTTGTCTTTTGCGAGATCCCGCCAGTTAAGGGACTCTCGTGCTGCGTATACTTGCTTTTGTAGTATACCTTATTCGCAGCAGTAGTCTTGTAGTAAACTAAAGTACTGAAACTCTGTTAAAAGTTGCACCATGCTGTTTAGTTTGTAACACCTTTATGAACTAAGTCTAATGCCTCTTATTCCGAGTAGTCCGGCATTTTCATATAACTTGAGCGAATCCTACCCTCACAATACCAGTCTCACGCGTATATTCTTTTCTCCGAAATCGCCTTTCTAGCAAAGCGGTCATTCCAGAACTCCGAGGTACTCATGCGGAGAGTATCTTATGTTTCATATCCTTCCCGAAGACACCTCTCCAAACCTCCCCGGAGTACCACTCGTACAGTACGTCAAGTTCAACCCGAAGACCCATACGGTTGATCTATCGCTGGAGAAGGTATATGCAAGGGCGGTATATAATCAAGGTTCTACAGGCTTAGAATTAATGATTCCGCTTTAACTTCTTTTCCTTGTTTGGATGTGAGCTTAAATAAGAATCATTTATTCAACTGCCTTTTCAGTCTTAATTATATACGACTCGTATACACGAAGCTGTGATTGATGAACCAAATATAACTTCTAATATGAACTTTAGGACGGAGACTGCCCAAGACTACGAGTAATCGTACTGCCATGCAGATAAACTTAGAATCCAAACAAATGCCTTCTCACCGGTCGAGACAATAGATTCAGATAGAACAGAAAACTCCCAGGATTACCTCCACAACGCCAAGTCGTATTTAGGATCGACTTAGTTCCAGGGGCTACCCCAGCAGCCAAACCGCCCTATCGTCTAGCACCTGCATTGATGCAAGAACTGTCCGATCAACTTAACGAACTGCTCAGCAAGGGCTTTATAAGACCAAGCTTCTCACCCTGGAGAACTCCGGTCTGGTTCTTCAAGAAGAAAGACTGATCACTTCGTATGCGCATCGACTACAGGGAGCTCAACAAGCTAACCATCAAAAATTAGTACCCCTTTTGCCTAGCAGAGACGATTTAGTTGATCAACTGCAAAGGGCGAACTTCCTTTCAAAATTCGATCCAAGATCCGGGTATCACCGACTACGAGTATGAAGGGAGGATGTTCCGAAGACAGCCTTCCTAACTTGTTATGGACACTACTAATTCGTAGTGATGCCGTTCGGATTAACAAACGCACCCGTAGTATTCATAGATTTAATGGATAAGGTGTGTCGTCCTTACTAGGATCAGTTCATCAACGTCTTCATCGATGATATACTTATCTACTCTTGTAGTAAGGAGGAGCAAAGTCAACAGCTTCAGCAGGTCTTGGAAACATTTCGATCAGAGAAGCTCTACGCGAAATTCTCTTAAATGCGAGTTTGGATTCGAAGGGTCAAATTCCTGTGTCACATTGTTAGTGAAGAGGGAATTCAAGTAGGCACTTCCAAAATCCAGGCCATTGAGAATGGTTAGATCTGAAGACACCTACAGAAAGTCGTAAATTTCTAGGCTTTGCAGACTACTGAAGTAGGTTCTTTCACAACTTCTCACGATTCGCGAAGCCCCTTATAATTTTGACCCAAAGGGGCATGGCCTTTGGCTGGGAAGAGAAGCAGGAGAGAGCATTCCAAATGCTAAAACGAGCCTTGTGCACCACGCCAACACTATCCCATCCAAAAAGGAATAGAAGACTTTGTAGTCTATGGCGATGCGTCCAAATCCAGGGCTCGGTTGCATTTTGATGTAGCGAGGTAAGGTCATTACCTAATCCTCCCATCAGTTAGAAACCCTCAAAGCTAGCTATGAAATACATGATCTGGAGTTGGGAGGAATCGATAGAGAGGATCGTCCAGATTCGTGAACGATTGAAATCCTCTAGAGACCGAAAAAAAAGCTACGCAGATAAATGAAGGAAACCGTTGGAATTCCAGGTGGGGGACCATGTTCTATTGAAGGTCTCACCCTAGAAAGGCTTGACACGCTTTGGAAAGCGTGGAAAGCTAAATCCAAGATACATAGGGCCTTTCGAGATTCTCGCAAGAATCAGCCCTGTAGCTTACAAACTTAATTTACCACGCGAACTCAGTAATGTACATTCTACTTCCCACGTCTCGAACTTGAAAAAGTGCCTGTCCGACGAGACTATTGTAATCCCACTCAACGAAATCGAGATCAACGAGAGCCTCAACTTCGTGGAAGAACCTGTAGAGATCATGGACCGAGAGGTCAAACAAACGAAACAAAGCCGTATCCTGATAGTGAAGGTTCGCTGGAACGCCAAGCGAGGACCTGAATTCACTTGGGAGCGAGAGGATCAGATGAAATTGAAATATCCCCATCTATTCGTTTAGTTAATTGTAACTACTTTATTTGCTTAAACTCTAATTTCGGGACGAAATTCCCTCTAACGAGGGGATGATGTGACAACCCGAAATTTCCATTCGTATAAACCCTACAGTCAAGCACTTCAAATAAAAGTCAAATACTTTTCTGCTAAATTTTAGCCGGTTTAAAGTCCGTTTGAGTGTTTTAAAGCTTAGTACTTCAGGAGATAACTGGAGAGAGGATACCCTAGGGTTTATTGTGCATCAATAAAGTCTCAAAACTCCAAGAGTTTGGAGTTTATGGCCCAAACATGGTGTTTACGGCCGTAAACTCTAAGGAGTATAAATATGACACTTATTCATTTTTATCACTTTTTCACCATTCCAAGCCTAGAAAACTCATTTCTCTCTCAAGTATCATCCGACTTTTCTTCAAGATCTTCAAGAAAGTAAGTGTTTTCCTCCTTGATTAGTTGTCCTCTACCTTAATCTAGTGATCTTACATGATTTCATCCATGAAATCATTCCATTTGTGTAGATCTTCAAGTGTTCTTCATTTCACCAAGAACACACACTAGTGTTCTTGGACTTTAAACACTCTTACAAGCTTCCTATAAGTAAGTACACTCCTCCTAACTAGTTATTTACTTAGAATACTTGTTAAACCATTGAAGAACACCAAGAATCCCCAAGAACACATGGGTTTACGGTCAAGGGATCTCCTTGAACCGTAAACGCCATCAAGTGGTGCATAAGTACCACCAACACCTTATAGGGCTTGGATATTGGACTAGAACCTTGCATGCATGAGCTAGAAACCCCAAAACACGAAATGGTAGGAGTGACCATGAGTTTACGGCCGTAAACTCATGGTTTTACGACCGTAAACTCCAAGGGAGTGGTCCAAGAACCGTAAACTCCAATGAAGGGCCATTTTGAGCCCTAGTCCCTTCCTAAGCCTTGGATACAAGCCTAGAACACTTCCTTGAGGGGTATAAGACCTTAAAACACACAATGGTACAAATTACCATGATTTTACGGCCGTAAACTCATGGGCGAAATGACCAAAAACCGTAAACTCATGTCTTGTTACCAAATGGGAAGTAAACTCCAATGTGAGGCCATACTCTCTTTAGATACAACCCTTTAGTACTTCTAGCACTTGAATCAAAGTGTTATCCTTGTATTAGGGTGTCTTTACTTAATAAATTAGTTGTTAAATGACTAATTGGACACATATATGTATCATTACATGTTAAATAGGATCCGTGTGTGTGTTCAAGTCCTCACTTGACACTTAGCATCCTATCCGGCACTTCCATCCAAACCACTCACTATAGGTGAGTTCATACCCCTTGTTAGATCAATGTTCTTTTAGGATCATTAGATTCTATGCAAGCAAACAGTTAAGAATGTAATCAAGAACACAAGAATAGCTTTGAATATGTCGTATGATTAATACTTCAACACCTCAGAAGAGCTCGATTAAGAACTTCAACTATAGAGGTGTTTAGGGTTACAAAAAAATGAACGTAATAATCAACACAGTCTAATGCATACATGCATGCATATTTATAGTATAACCCTACTAGATAATCACGGATGGACAGGCCCAATCCGGATACAAAACAAAAAGCCTGAGACGCAACACAATTAGACTCAACAATCTCCCCCTTTGCGTCAATGGGACCGAAAGCTCACTTCGGTTGAGCTGTAGAAGTCTTCTTTATTGTTTTGAACACCTTCGGAATAATAGCCAGCAAATGATGACGGAACGTTATGTACCACCGAAGCATGTCAGTAAAATTCTTCTTGTCAGCTTCTGAGTTTTGCTTGCACCGATGTATAATGTTGATGATGTGCTCCAAGCAGTCAGTTGAAAATAAATGTTTATCAACAAGAGCGAACAAAAGTTTGTGAGCTTCGCCTTTTGTAAACATCACAGTGAGATGTTTTGAATCTATTTGGCCCATCTTCATCTTATTCACATCTCCTGGTTTCAATGTTGACTTGATGGTCGGTTTCTTGTTCATTACTTTCGCTATTTCTTGATCCATAGCTACGACCTCATGGATGTAAGAAGCCAACATCCTCTTCAAGTGTTCCAAAATTAGTTCATATTCCCTCGGATTTGTAAGTAGAATATTGAATAATAAAATCCAATCATGAGGATTTAGATTCGGAAGATCTGCTAGAGATATAATCGACACCGAGTTTGCAGAACCTCGTGTGATTTTGAAATTGACATTTACAAATCTCCCAGCAGACGTAGGTTTCAGTACCTTGACAGTGATTATTTTTTGTGCGCTCCATGTCAAGTACTGAGGTTGTCCATACTTCAGATAGAAATCAATAAGCTCTCGGTCAACCTTTGGATGAGGAAAAGGAATCTCAGCAGTCGAATCAAAGCAGTGGAACGTGAATGCCTTTTGTGTGATTGGCATGTCGAACTGCGAGTCCTTAGAATTATCACTGTCAAAAGAAGCAATAGGTTCCAACCAATAAATACTTGGAAACTCTATAGCTTGATTGATAAGTGCCTCTTTAGTCCATAAGGAAAACAAGCCCTTCTTGCAGTTCAAGGCTTCTTCTTCTTCCTTGTTTCTCCTTTCCCTCTCCTCTGCGTCCCTTGCAACCTTCAAGGTTTCATCAAGCTCTTTATCTCCCTTCTTTCGCTTAAGAGCCTCAGCAATCGTTTCACCGGATTCGTTACTGCTATCATCATCAATATCCTTTTGCTTTTCTTGTCGACCAGAACCTGAAGCTACATTATCCTTCAGTTCCGTTGTAACTTTGACCTTCGGTTGAGCAGGCCCAAATCCTTATCCTCAATCGTCGTTTGAAATTCAGTTGCGCTCCAAGATATAGAATTACCCCTGTTTTGCCAAAAGATAAACACAAATCAAACTAACAGCAACCAGAATGTTGGAAAATTAAAATTTTCGTGCAATAGAGTGACAAAAGATAAAGAAATAAAGCAAATGTGTATTGGATGTGAGTGATGTCTCATTATCAGACAGAAAGCAGGGGATTTCGGGCAAGAATCGCTTCCTTCAAAGTCAAGAGAGACTTGAAGTGCTTGTGTGGGTTCCCGTGAAATAACGATCAAATGTTTGTAGAGAAACATTGAAATGCTTCTTTTTAAGTCATATGCTTAAGGTAGCTTATTCAACCGAACGTCGATGCTTAACATAAGACCAAACATTGGAAGAAGTACTTGTGAGACCGATGTGGTCTGTTGAACAAGTAGGTGGAATATATTTTATATTGACTAAAGAAGATATAGAAATCTCAAAAACAAAAAGAAACTGGATCTTTATGGGAAGAAAAAGCCTTGGTGTTAGACAAATTCATAAAAGATCACTCAAAAATAAAAATGAGATTTCATTCGGTAACCAGTAACATCTTGAATATGACAATTCACCGTCAATTCGTTGTTGGTATTGGATTGTGGGTTTCACTCAGTACGTGGTATGCATATCTAAGATCATAAACACAGATTTTGTGCAACCATAAACCTCAGTGGTAAAAACCGAGAGTCTCAAGGGTTACAGTGATGAGCCGAAAGTTGATGGAGAAGGTAAGGAGGGTGGTTAAGGAACCGAACGTACCTTCTGCTATAAACACGTGACTATGCAGAAAAACTCTTAACTCATATGAGAAGAGTAAGGTAGCTCTAGACTGAGTGGATCTGAACAGCCTGATTGGGAAGAAACGATAGGTAGAGATCGAATCATTAAGGCCTTGCTCTAAGTCGTAGAGGCTTTGGTCAACATGCAGCAGCATGCTTCTAGGGACCCTTAACTAGTTCTTATGGAAATGATTATACCTGTCTTAGCTCCAAATTCTGTTGCACTTATACACGTGTGACCTAATGGAAGGAACAAACAAACAAACACACCACACAAAAAAAAAATTGAAGTTTTGAAATTTTCTGAAAAACAATAAAAATAGAAAAAGAAAATATTTTTGGATTTTTGAAGTTTTCTGAAAAATAATAAAAAAAGAAAATATTTTTGGATTTTTGAAGTTTCTGAAAAATAATAAAAACAAAAAAAGAAAATATTTTTGGATTTTTGAATTTTTCTGAAAAATAATAAAAACAGAAAAAGAAAATAATTTTGCATAAAAAACTCTTTGAACAAAATGTACAACCGAAACCTTATCTTAAAGGAATGAAGCGAAATAGACCGAGCGGTCGGTTCATTTCGGTTCCTTAAAATTCCAGAGCCGAAATATACCGAGCGGTCGGTTCATTTCGGTTCCCGAAAATTATGGAGCCGAAATAGACCGAGCGGTCGGTTGATTTCGGTTCCTCAAAATTCCAGAGCCGAAATAGACCGAGCGGTCGGTTCCATTTCGTTTGTCTAATTTTTAGGTGTTGAATTAAGGATTCGATACCGACTCTGCTTCCATCATTCCCAAGCCTTGCAGAATTTTATTGAAACTCGCTTCAGGTAAGGCTTTAGTGAATATGTCATCCAATTGATCAGAGGATCGAACAAAATGCACTTCCACGTTCCCATCTTCTACGTGATCCTTGATGAAATGATATCTAAGTGCAAAGTGCTTAGTCTTTGAGTGTTGTAATGGATTGTGACATATCCTTATTGCACTTTCTGAGTCACAATAGAGAGGAATCTTCTTCATACTTAGCCCGTAATCTCTTAGTTGACTTTGAATCCAAATGACTTGAGAAGTACAAGATGCTGCAGCTATATACTCAGCTTCGGCTGTTGAAAGTGACACGCAAGTTTGCTTCTTGGACTGCCATCTAACCAGTTTTCCGTCAAGAAATTGGCATCCCCCTGTAGTGCTTTTTCGATCCAGACCACATCCTCCAAGATCAGCATCAGAAAAGGCTTGAATGAAGAATCCAGATCTAGCAGGATACCAGAGACCGAGAGATGATGTTCGCTTCAAGTAACGAAAAATATTTTTCAACGCCACCTTGTGAGGTTCTCTTGGATTAGCTTGAAACCTAGCACAAAAACAAACAGAAAACATAATGTCCGGTCTACTAGATGTTAGATACATAAGGGACCCTATCATTTGTCGATATAGTGTTATGTCAACAGCAGGTTTTTCCAGAGAAGGTGTTAACTTAGTGCCAAACGGCATAGGAACCTTCACTTTTGAGTCTCCTGTCATGCCAAATTTTGTTAGCAGGGTCTTTATGTACGCCTCCTGGTTGATAAAGATACCTTCTGGTCCCTGTCTAATATTCAAACCAAGGAAAAAATTAATCGGACCCATTGTGCTCATTTCAAATTTAGTCTCCATCAACTTCCTGAATTTAGTTGTTAAGCTAGGATTCGTGGAGCCGAAGATGAGGTCATCGACATAAATTTGAACTATCATTAGATGTTCGCCTTCTTTCTTTCGGAAGAAGGTTGGGTCAACCGAACCTTGCTTAAATTTCGACATTTTCAGAAAGCAAGTTAAAGTTTCATACCAGGCTCTCGGTGCTTGCTTCAAACCATATACCGCTTTATCCAGCACATAGCAATGATCAGGGAATTTCTCATTCACGAACCCGGGAGGTTGCTCAACATACACTGTTTCTTCTAGTTCCCCATTCAAGAAATCACATTTAACATCCATTTGGAAAACTTCGAAGTTTTTATGAGCAGCATATGCCAGGAAGATTCTAACTGACTCCAACCTAGCTACTGGAGCGAAGGCTTCCTCATAATCTATCCCTTCCTCTTGGCAATAACCTTTCACCACCAACCGAGCCTTGTTGCGAATGACATTCTCTTCTTTATCTAATTTATTTCTGAAGACCCATTTTAAGCCTACCACTGAAGCATCCTTTGGTGTAGGAATCAGCCTCCAAACTCGGTTGCGTTCAAACTCATGGAGCTCATCTTGCATTGCTTGAACCCAATCAGAATGATCAAGTGCGACATTAACTGTTTTCGGCTCGATCTTGGATATGAACGAATTAAACATACAGAATTCAACTTTAGAGAATAATGCAGTTTGTTTCGCTTTCAACTGTGAGCGAGTGAGTACTTTTTCAGATGATTCTCCAATAATTTGAGCTTTGGGATGGTCCTTGGTCCATTTGACTAACGGAGGATAATTTGGGTCATATGCTGGATCCAATTCAGCATTCACTTCCTCTTCAAGTTCTGATTGATCACCCTCGCCTTCGTCAGTTGCATTCTCTTTCTCCCCCTCAACTGGCGAAGTGTAACCTGTGGCATCATCAGAATTTGCATCCTCTGTGGGAGTAGGATCCTCCCCCTCGATTGGACAACTATTAGGTGGGTTTGGAGCAATATGTTCACCCTCGCTTGGACCTTTAGGAGTTGGGGATAGAATAGGACTCTCCCCCTCGAAAGACATTTCGGTTGTCTTTGGTACTGAAGAACTCTCCCCCTTGAATATTGAGCCGTTGATAGGAGAGTCAGTTGAGGATTGAACACCTATAGATTTAGGAGGTTCACTTTCCATTTCTTTGGCAGCTTCATCTATGATCTTTTTGAGATTATCAATTTTGTTATCTACTGCTTTCGCCTCTGAGTGTGCCGCTTTCTCTGGTTCATCAAATAACCGAATGTACTCTTCAAACAGGTTGGATATTGGAACCGAGACCTGTCCAGATTCAGGAAATATTTCACTTAAGTCATTTGCACTCCTTTGCACTTTCTTCATATAATTATCGTCAAATGTGACGTAATATGTTTCTTCAATTCGTTTGGAGCGTTTGTTCAACACTCTGTAAGCTTTAGAAGAGAGTGGATATCCTAGAAAAATTCCTTCATCTGCTTTGACGTCAAACTTGTTTCGGTTCTCCTTTGAATTGAAGATGAAGCACCTTGAACCGAACACATGAAAAAATTTGACGTTGGGCTTTTGATTGTTTATGATCTCGTATGGAGTGATTGAGAATCTCTTGTTGAGCAAGGATCGGTTCTGAGTGTAGCACGCGGCTGCAACTGCATCAGTCCAGAAGTATAACGGAAGAGAAGCGAAACTGAGCATGGTTCTGGCTGCTTCACACAATGAACGGTTTCGTCTTTCAATAATCCCATTCTGTTGTGGTGTATAAGGGGCCGAAATATTGTGGGTTACCCCCTTGTTAGCCAGAAAGTCCTCAAAATCGTTATTCTTGAATTCCAAACCGTTGTCACTTCTGATATTCCTCACCGTCTTTCTCAGCTGCACTTCCACATGCTTGATAAATGTCTTCAACTTGGGAGTTGCATCTGATTTCTGTTTAAGAAAGAAAACCCAGGTGAAGCGTGAAAAATCATCTACAATCACAAGGATGTACTTACTACCACCGATGCTCTCGATAGCCGAAGGTCCACATAAGTCAATGTGCAATAGTTCAAGAGCTTCAACAATCTTTGTATTAATTCGTGTAGGGTGGCTCTTTCTGCTTTGTTTGCCCATCTCACATGCAGCACACAGATGTTCCTTGTCAAACTTGAGAAGATGGAGGCCTCGAACGTGATCACCAAGCACCAACTTATTAATGTCTTTGAAGTTCAGGTGCGATAGTCGTCGATGCCACAACCAGCTTTCATCAGTGTTCGTCTTTGACAACAGACATATTGCTGGTTTTCCTCGTATTGGGTTGAGATTTAAAGGATACATTTCTCCTTTGCGTTCAGACTTTAGCATAACCTTTTTCGATTGCTTTTCTATTATTTTAGAGCCCTCATCATCAAATGATACTTTCAGACCTGTTCCCACAACTAACTGTGACACGCTGATGAGGTTATGCTGCAATCCTTCCACATACGCCACTTTTCGAATCGAGAAATCTCCATTGGTAATCATACCATATCCCTTGATTGTTCCATAGGAGTTATTTCCATACTTTACACACCCACCATCTTTTAGGGATCGAAACTCCCTCAGTTCTTCCTTCCTTCCTGTCATGTGACGCGAGCAACCACTGTCTATATACCATTCATCATCGAACTGCTCGTCACTGATTACCTGCAAATTTAAGCAGATTTAGGAACCCAAAGTTTCTTGGGTCCTGGTGAGTTTTTCATAGAAAAAAGAAGTATAGAAGAAATATCAACTAAATATGTTCTTTTTACTAGAGTCGTTTGATCTTTTCTTTTAATGGTATACACCCTGATTTTTGTTTTATCTTGTTTAATTTTTGGTGCATTAGTTGGTGTGTTGTTAGCTGGTTTAGGACTTTTCTTTTGAATCCTAGGTTTAGCAGACTTTTTCTTATTATTGAACTCAGAATCAAGCTTTCCCTTGCCTTTGATATCCTTCATTGAAGTTAATTTTCTTTGGGAGTTAGAAGGACCGAAACTAGACTTAGGACCAAGAGTCGACTTTCGGTTCTGAGTGCTGTTGTTGGGACCGAAAGTAGGCTTTTGGTTGTTAGCCTTGGCGGTTGGACTGAAACTTGTCTTTCGGTTCTGTGAGTCCATGTGGGGACCGAAACTTGTCTTTCGGTTCAGTACGCTAGTTTGGGAACCAAAAGTTGACGTTCGGTTATGAGATTTGGAATAGTAGGAATTTGGGCTGATGTTTTCTTTTCCTTTCAGTTTTTCCTTTGCTCTATCCATTGATTCTTTCTTATGAGATATGTTGTTGGGATTTTGGGATTCCCAGTGACGTTTTCGCTCATTCAGATTCCTTGCGTATCTTTGATTTCTTAAGCGTTTCTGTTCAGCTAACTCCTTCTGTGATTTGTGGATATTGAAGCTAGCCTTTGGCTTCTCCTTTTTACTTTCGGTTGTATTTGTTGGAACAGTTGGTTCTGTCATCGGTTCTTCAGGGATTTCTTTACTTCCACTTGTGCTTGGTTTGTCGAAACTTGAGGGTTTGTTGATGGGTTCAGCAACATATCTTCCTTTAACCCTCCATGAAGTTTGCTCAGATAAGCCCACGGTTTCGTCTGCGTTGTCAATAGGGGCAGACCAGAAGTAATCGTCACATCCTTCAGCATTGTCTTTGTCGACCAAGATCTTTAATTATGTTGTTTGTTTAGCAGTGACCCCTGTAACTGCATATACCTGATTCGGCACAGTTTGAACCTTTTGATAGAACATGGCTTTTTCCTTGAGTTTCTGTGGCGTTTCTTTCGACAATCGAGCGAATTTAATCGAATTTTCAGAAATGAGTGGTTTCTCATTCTTGGTTTCGCTTTTCATAAACTCTAAGCAATCGACTACATCTTCCACTGAGATTTCGCTCATCTCACTTTCCTCATCAAATTCAGACGTATTTTCTAAGTTCATTTTATTTTCTAAAATCAATTTTGCGTTAGACGAGTCAAATGATTTGATAGTTTCGGACTTTATTTTTAACCTATCATTTTCATCTAAAAGATCTTTGAGCATACATTTATGTTCCTTAGAGTCAATGAAGGTTTCTATCTTGTCCAGTCCGATTTTGTAATGAATTGACGTTTTTTCTGAGGACACTACTGATTCACATTCTGCTATGACCTCATCCTCCTTAAATTCAAGGAAGGGTAACATCATCTTATGAATCTTCTTTCCTATCTCACAACTTAAATGCAATTGAGCAATATTAAAGTATAAACGCTTGGCAATTAAACAAAAAACATTCCTTTGTTTTAAAAACTTTAAATTGTCTCTTTGTAAATAAATACTTTCATCCCTAGCCCTAATTAACTCCGCCTCCTTCAGCTCAATCCACATCCTTCTCTCCTCACTTTTTGAAGACACCCTGCTGAGTTGGTCAGTTAGGTTAGAATTCGCTAAGCGAGTTTGCATGAGACTACCACTTAAGTTAGAAAATTTAAATTTTAATTCATTTAATTCTTCTTCGTAATCTGTTATTGGAATTTTAAGTGATTCAAGGATGGACTATACCTTTTTGATCAACCGATCGCAGTCGTTGATCTTCTCACTCACAGGATTGGCCGCAAAACACTTGTCCTCAGTCAGGTTCGGTTCCTCACTTGCACTTTCGGTTGATGAACCAGATGAGACAATTAAACACCTTCCAGTCGAACCTACTTCCTTTGCCACATAAGCCTTTCCATAAGTGGGCTTTCTCACCTCTTCATCTTCAGAATCGGTTGACGAAACTTCGACGCCACCGAACTCATCTTCACCTGCATTCTCCTGCACAATCAAGGCATTCATACTCAGCCATTTTCCTTAGCATGCAGTCTTTGGCAAAGTGGTTCTTTCCATGACAGTAGTTGCAGTCGAACCTAGAGTGTCCTGCAAGTTTGCTCTCCTTCTTGTCTTCATCCTTTTGAGAAGAGACTTTCGCTTCGTCCTTCACCTTCTCAGAACTGTAACTTCCCTGCCAGTTTCGGTTCTTGTTGACAGGAAATTTTCTTCTCGCAAACGTCTTTGGATTGGTGACCATCATAGCATACTCCTCGCTTGTAAGGTCACACTCAGACATATCAGACTCTTCTTCTTCTTCTGCAATGCTTTTTGCTTTTGAGACAAGAGCCAGCGATCCCACACCAGAAACTACTTTCGCTTCTTTGGTTACTACACTTTCATGGGACTTAGTATTCCCACAAGTTTCGCTAGTGAGTAAGATTTAAACTGTTCATGCTCTTTCACGGTTGAAACCACAGCCATCCATTCTGGTCTCAGACCGTTCATGAAGGTCACCTTCTGCTCGATCAACTTTCTCTCTATTGCATGCTTGATCATCTTACTTAGAAGATGATTGAACCGATCGAAAGTTTGTATGAGTTTTTCTTCTGGTTTCTGTTCGAAAACTCCAAATTCTGACAGCAGCAAGGTTTGAATGGAGTGTTCCAGATCTTCATCAGTTGAATAAAGTTCTTTCAACCTATCCCAGATTTCTTTGGCCATCGAGAATGATCCAACCAATCGAAAAGTGTCAGATTGCAAGGCGAATCTGATCATTCTTATGGCCCTCACGTTACACAGAAACTTGTCTTTCTCATCCTGTGGTATCTTCTCTACATCTGCCACCAGCTTGTTATATTCCTTTTGGGACTTAACTGTCGTGTTCGTTCCTGAATGAACAAACGGCCCAAGTGTGATAGCTTCCCAGATGAGATAGCCATTATCTTCAGATCCAACCACGTAGTCTTCAAAGTGATGCGCCCATACTTCATAGTATTGAGTGTAGAGTATGGGTATCCTGGTTGTTGATCCAATGCTGTTTGAGATGTTGATGGGATTTGTTTGCGAATCTTCGTGAGACATGGTGAGCTGCTAGAATCAAACCTGTAAACTTGAGATTAGGGTTTTATCTGAAACAGAGTTGCCGTCGATACGAAGAAGACGGCTTCTATTTATACGATAAAAGTGGAAACCCTAAAGAATTCTGAATACAGAAGGAATATGTATTGATCACACAGTCTCCTGCTCTGATACCAATTGTTAGATCAATGTTCTTTTAGGATCGTTAGATTCTATGCAAGCAAACAGTTAAGAATGTAATCAAGAACACAAGAATAGCTTTGAATATGTCGTATGATTAATACTTCAACACCTCAGAAGAGCTCGATTAAGAACTTCAACTATAGAGGTGTTTAGGGTTAAAAAACAATGAACGTAATAATCAACACAGTCTAATGCATACATGCATGCATATTTATAGTATAACCCTACTAGATAATCACGGATGGACAGGCCCAATCCGGATACAAAACAAAAAGCCCAAGACGCAACACAATTAGACTCAACACCCCTTAATTAACCTTTTAAATGTTTTTAAATGCTTTTATGGGGGGGAATACAATTTGAATCATGATAGTTATTATATCAATCACATGTGATTAATAACTATCAAACTCTGGATTTACTACATTTTTAGCTGTTTTACCAAGCAAGCTACTTCAAAATGATTTCTCGAATGCTTTTACACGTTAAAATCTTTATCAAACTTGTTTTCTAAACTACACCTTTCCTTTCAAATTCTGTTATATCTATGTTTCAAACAAAGGTTTTCATGTACTTCAAACTATGTTCCAAATAAGGGATTTCTTATACTTTAAACTGTTTATATAAAACAAACTGCTTTTAAGTCGTTTTATAAATTGACATCAAGTCATCAAGTCTTATTATTAAACTTTTCAAATGTTTTACAAAACTTCTTTTAAACTTTTATATTGTCAAATGCATGCCTATATATGTATAGTTATATAAGTAATGTTTAAAGGACTTAGGACTGCTAACCCGCTTTAATTCGTTTTCCTTGTTTGGATGTGGCCTTAGAGTATAGGTTATTTGTCCGAAGGTCGTCTAAATATTAGTTATATATTATGTATACCTATATATACATAAAAGTTCTATCAGTCAGTTCAGTACCTTTGGGTAGCAAAGGCATACTTCCATTTATTCATATACTTATATTACTAGTAACTATAATGGGTATAGTTAGGAGATACTATTTACTATTCCTAGTGCAAGGAATCACACAAGAGTCAGTTCATTCATGAGTCTATACAAATATATTACATGCTATATGAAGAGACACTATGGTATACTATATGAAGATGCACTAGTACATACACTACTCCCCACGGGACTGACCATCCTACACCTGGAGTCTGCATTTCATTCATTTAGACTTTCTGAGGCGTATTGTTCATTTAATACCACCTGGAGTCTACCATTCATTTAGACTTTCCGAGGCGTATTGTTCATTTAATACCACCTGGAGTCTGCATTTCATTCATTTAGACTTTCCGAGGCGTATTGTTCATTGAATACCACCTGGAGTCTGCATTTCATTTATTAAGACTCTCCAAGGCGTATTGTTCATTTAATACCACCTGGAGTCTGTGTTTTAATCACTTTATAGCCAGCAGTGTCACTGCTGAGGTAAAATATTATTTTCCCTATCACAGTTACTATGTTATTTTATCACATACACATTTATGTATAATTATATTTAGATAATAATAGTTATACAGGGGAAAAACCTTCATTTTTGCAGAGGTTCAAACCTTCAAAACAGTCGGGTCTTGGTAGAAGACTACTTTTTATACTAGTAGGAAATATGTGATTTTCTAGGGTTTTCATACTTATACAAAGTTTTCATAAAACATTTATAAGTCTTTTCTTTACAGTTTTACAAAGCAATGACACTAAAATACTTATGAATTCACCAGCTTAAATGCTGATCTACATTTTCAAAATAACTTGTATTCTCAGGTCACCAGTAGACAGGTACGATGACCAGGTTTTGAGAAGACGGAGCAATTAAGAATCGTCTTTTATTTTGATTTCTTATTATCATGTCGTATACTATGAAAGAACACACATGTATTAAAATTCTACTATTAATTCAATGGATGATGTTGTTGCTTGTTTACTACTTTACACTGTTGTGATACTTTACATGACGTCCTCCGCCCCAGAACGTTTCCGTCGTTCTTGGTTTTGGGGTGTGACAACTCCCGTTTGAAAGTAATAAAGGGAAGCAACTTCCTATGTTGCTCAACACAAGTGTCAGTAGAATGGTAAATATTAGTTAGCTTCAGTACAATCTTTTCACTATGTTGCGGTAGATATTACGTTGTTTAACTAACATTTTATTATCCATTCTAAGAGTGTACCTATCACACGTAATATTTGTAATAAAAAGCTCTAAACTCTCTATCTTAGTTTTCTTCTCTTCTATTCCATTATGAGCTTCATATTGGGACGCCTTGGATTTCTGTGCTTCGCTACTCATCGAAATAAGAATGTCATTCAAGTAAGAGCAAGTTTGGTAAAATTCACATAAAAGAATATAATAAAAAATCCAAGGAATATTAGTTGAGGCAAAAAGATCACGTACCTTTGTAGTCATTAGAAATTTTGGAGTCGTCGAAACGAAACATCTCCCAGTTGTCTCTTCTTTGTTACTTGTCTGAACTTTGTCATTCATCCCCAATTCCTCATCCTCATCATTGTCTTCTCCATCTTTCTCAACCAAGATCTTCTTCCAAGATTCACCTTCCTCATACCTTGCGAACAACACGTCATGAGTAGGATGACACATCTCTTCGTCATCAGATCCAGAAGGCCAAATTTTATACGTACCATCACTCTAATCTACTCCTTTGACCATAATCGAAAGATTTTTCGTTTAAGAATTCAAAGGAATATTAAAGTGAGAATATTGATCAATTTAAAGTTCAAAAGATATGGATTTTGATAAACAAAGGAGTTGGGGGTTGGAGTTCTCCTTTTATTAAAACAACTTCTAATGTTGATCCCAAAGATAAAGGGAAAAACATTATAGTGGAACAATCTGCAGAAGAGAATAAGAAATTACAAGAGAAAGAAAGAGAAAGACAAAGACAAATAAACAATATTCTTTGTCAAAGAGTAAATGATCCACCAGGCCTAAACAAGGGTGATCCTAATAGACATTGGTTTTATGAAACAATCGAGATTGCAGTACTCGATAAGCCAGATGAGTTTTTGAAAAAGCCCAAGAAAATCTATGAAATTGAACACTCTAACTTTAATCAGCTTTATTTCCCAATAAATCATCCTATGTTAACTTTTATTAAGTTGAAGTTAGCTAAAAATTTCAAAGACAAAGATGAATACATGAGATTGAAGATTCACTTTCAAGCAGTCTTAGGAAAAAGTGAAGAGGAGTTTTGGTCGTTGGTGAACATTGTTAGAGTGATGTGAATTATGTCTGATGTGTTTCCTTGAAGGATTGTTGCATAACTTTCATTATTCAGTTGTAAGGTCGAATAATGTTGCATTCGATATTGCATATTTTCCTTTGATGAATTTAAAAGATTTCATCATTGTGTCGAAAATTTTATGCAATGATGATGCTTCAAAAGTGGCAGAGGAGAATAGAAATGTGTTTATTCTTGGATATGGTCACATAAAGGCATTTCTTGATTGCTACTACATATTTTTTTCAAATACTGATATAGATCTTTCCATGGCAATCAATAAGTCTTCAAAGGTGCCTCAATCATTGTTAAGGGGGAAGTTGAATATTGATGAGGTCGAAGGCGGAGAAATATTTCACAAACCTTTTGGAGTAGTTTTTTATGGAAAGAACAAGAAGGGCAAGTTGACTAAACTTATTTTCCAAGTGAATGAGATAAGAAGGGTATTGTTACTGGAAATGAAGATAATAGCTTGGAGTTTCGACTATTCTCAATAAAGGGGAGATTGTAGTGTCGAAAGTTGTAGTGAGTAGTCGAAAGCTATTTCTTTTGGTTTCATGTCTGTAAATAGCCAATGTTTCAGTACTTTCGTTATCTTATATATTTACAATGAATTATCCACTTTGGCATTGTATAGACTAGTCCTTGTATTTTTTGGTCTAAATTGTACCCTATAAATAGGATATGTACTTACGTGTTAGATTAACGAAAACTCTAAGGATATTATTTGTACTCGAATACCTTTGTACTCTTTTAGACAATATACTGAGCTAAACAGATCTTATTTAGATATCAGTGTTCTTTTTTGTTTCCATTTATTCGGTTGATTTAAACATACTTTAAAACACTCTTCAACTATGTGTATTTTGGTCTAATATGGTAATTCCCTTTTTGAATAATGATGGATAGTATAAAATAATTTTTTGGCTTCATAACTTAATGTTTATAGATATGCTTGCTAGTGATTTCTCCAAAATATTCTTGTAAGAAAAATAATTCAGATACGTTTAAAGTAGAATTCCTAGTCCCATCATTGAAAAGTAAGTTTTGATGAAATATATTTTTAGTCTTTGAATAACGTATCAAGTGGTAGTATTCAAGATAATATTTAAAAACATGTTCATGAATTATCTCTTAGATTTATATTCACAAATACATTTTGATAAAATGGTTTTTAGGATTGAAAATGGTTTTTATGCAAAACGGAATGATATAAGGTCAAAAAAGTAGCATAAAGGTTCAATATTATGAGCTTATGATAGGTTCAAGGAAACTAATGAGTAGAAAACAATGTTAGATACGATTTCAAAGATGTTATAAGGATTGTGTACCTTATGTCGATGCTTAGGGATAACATCTTGAGATGATATCTTGGGATGATATCATGGATAGAGGGTACTTTGTTTGATATCTTCGCATGATATCTTGAATAGAGGATACTTCGTACGATATCTTAGGAAAACCCCACTATTTTAAAACTTTGATTTTGATTTTATATCTTAGATTCAGATCTCTTTAGCTTAGTGAATACGATCACGTACAAACCAATTGACAACATAGAAATGTTACATATCTTGGGATAACCTTATCCTAGGATTGTTCCTTTGGGATTTTCCATATCCTTGGGATCTTACCCTGTAATTAAGTTTAACATGTCAATGTTAAATGTGTGGGTACAAGTTCATGAATATATGGAACGCATGTGTCATTTCATTGATTTTTGCTAAAGTTTAACAGACAGTTAATAATATGGAGGTTGTCAGTTACTAAAGCGTAAGTCCATCCCCATATCCTTTGACTATTGCTTCAAACCGTGAATCCGTGCAAGGTGTTTAAGCCTACTCCCGTAGAAATACATCAATATTTATACGTTTGAAGGTATGTTGCATACATTGGATCTTAGGAGGGGTGATTAGCCCCTGAATTCTTGGTCAAGATCTTCGATGTCTTCAAAACAAAGAACATCAGTAAAGGGTGGTTGTTAGATTAAGTAACACCCCTTCGATGCTTAAGTTAGTATCAAGAATTAGAATATATAATGGATAATTTAAATTGGAAAGGAGATGTACCCGATTATCTTGCAAAAAGATCTTAATCATATGTAAAGTAAGTATTAAAAGGTATGGCATTTCAGGATCTTAGTGATACTTGGCCATCTACGGTATATAGACATTAATCCCCCTTTTCCACCTTTTGAATCTATGAGGTAAGGAGCTTCCCATTTTGTAGCAAGTTTCCATACATTATGTTTAATTATATTTTGGAAAATAATTTCTTAGGACAAGATCTCCTACCAAGAATCTTCAAATTCTAATATTCTTGTTGTAAGATTTGGCAATTCTATGTTGATATGCTATTATCCTTTGTTGGGTTTTATAGGTTACAAAATCAATGTGTTTGCGGAAAATCTCTTAACACTTAAGGGCACATGCAACCTAAAGGATTCATGTCATAACACTTTGAAAGAAAGATAAAATGAACAAGAAAACCTAACCTGAACCCTAGTGTAATCGAAAATATCAAGCTAGGGTTACGTACCATTGATTTAGCTTAGTATACAAATAACTTCAATCCCTTGTAGGTTTTGTTTTGGAAATCTTAGCACTGAAAGGATGATGCCACTAATGGCTCACACCCAAACCCTAGAACTATAGGACAATTTTTAAATGTGACTTGAGCATTTGGAGCATTCTTATGGAGCATTTGGAGCACTTAGAAGTCAATGAAGGACTTGAGATTTATGGAGCATGTGACAAAGGAGTGGATCATTTGGATGACTTTGGATCATCTAATAAAGGAACGGATCAAGTTCCGAAGGAACAAATCATCTAATAGGGGGTTTGGAGCAACTTGGACCGCCTTAGAGCATCTTGGATGAATAAGAACAACTTGGAGCAACTTTAAGCAACATGGGGCAACATGGTCTAACATGTTGAGCCATGAAGTTTTTGAACCATGAATATGTTTAGCCAAGTGAAGATGTTGAGTGAAGTTAATATGCTGAGCCAAGTGAAGATGTTGGACCAACATGGAGAAGTTGAGCCATCATGGAGATGTTGTGCCACCTTTAGGAGACGTTGAACCAAGCAGGAATGATGTTGCGCTATCCTTACACAAGATGGGCCAACATCATATATGTTGTATTATCTTGGTGCAAGATGTTCGGTCTTGGTTTGCCATGATATTTATCATGAGCCATGTATGTTATGAAGTCCTTTTAGGATGCTTAGAATATTATGATGCTCAAGGAATACACCATGACGAATGTTGGTCCAGTAGTGTTCATGTTGTACAACTATGGCTCAAGGTGCTCCAAAATGCACGTTGCTAATACATATGTGTTGTATGACATGGATGAATGTTACAAGATGTTGCATGGAGAATTGTGATTTGTTGACACCAGTGATGGGACTACGAGCCAATAGCTTCGCACATTAGGGTTTTATGTTTGATCCCTCAAGTATAAGTAGGGATGCATGATAAGTCATTTTGTATCTTTTGAATCCTTAGTGAGTAGGATAAATCTCTGGTGAATTGTACTTGTAAGCTCTGTTTGAGAACTCTATGAATAAAGAATACACACCTCCTACCCGTGGACCTAGGTTAGCTTGACCGAACGATATAATATTGTGTCTTTGTGTGCTTTTAGTTTTGCTTGTTATCCGTATTACTTCCTGACAAGGGTCATCAGAACTTGGCAAGCGACATCAGATTTGTTCTGTGTCTTAACAAGAATCATTTGATTTCCTAACTAGTGGTATCAGAGCTACGGTTCGTTTTCTGTTGATTAAATATTGCATCTCACAATTTCTATTTCGAGAAGTTCAATGGTTCGAATGATTTCACTTTATGGAAGGTGAAGGTGAAGACTCTTCTGGTTCAACAAGGATGTGCAGCTGCACTAGAAGGAGAAGCAAAATGGCCAAAGGACATGGAGTCTAAAAGGAAGGTGGATATTCTAGGAAGAGCACATAGAGCTATTATGTCGAGTTTGATAGCAGAAGTACTAATAGAGTTCGTGGATCAAACGAGTGCATCTGGGCTTTGGGAGAAATTTTATGACAAGTATCAAAACAATTCTCTGACGAACCGACTTTATCAGAAGCAACTTTTGTATACTCTTAGGATGTCGGAAAGCACCAAAGTGAAGGATTGTTTGGAAAACTTCAATAGGATCATCTTGGACATACAAGGTGTGAATGTAAAGATTGAAGATGAATATGAAGCACTTATCCTCTTATGTTCATTGCCGAATTCATATGAGAATTTCATTGACACCACATTGTATGGTAGGAGAAAAATTACTATGAATGATATGAAGGATTCTTTAATGTCAAAGGAACTAAAAAGAGAAGTTTTAGTTGGAGAAGAAGTTTCCAGTTCTGGTTTGTTTGCAGGCAGAGGAAGGACATCAGATAAAGGTGGAGGTAACAAAGGGAAGTGAAGTTCTAAATCTAAGAACAACATCAAATGTTATAACTGTATGGAAAAGGGGCACTTTAGAAGATATTTTCCATCACGGAAGAAAAAGGGAAAATTGGTGTTGGACAAATCAACAACAAAGATGTTCTGGTTCAAGGAAATTTTGATGAAGGGGATGATGGTGAAATTTTGATAGTATGTACATCTAGTTCTGCTAATGCTTAGGTTTTGGACTCTTGGTGATATGACATGCAATCATGACTAGTTCGACTCCTTGAAAGAATGAAATGAAATATACAAGATGGGTGATTATTGGGTGAGAAGTATCAAGGGAAGTGGCACGGTGCAGTTCAAGATGCACAATGGTATGGTCAGAAAACTGGATTGCTGGTTCGTCCTTGAGCTTTGAAAGAATATGATTTCTCTTGGCACTTTGGCGAAAGATAGATTGAAGTATTCTGGAAACGGTGACTAGTTAAGAGTCTCCAAGGGTGCTCTTGCAGTTATGAAGGGAAAGATGAATCCTCATGGGATTTATATTCTAAATGGTTGTACGGTTGGGGGAACGGTGAATGTATCCTAAATCTTGGATCAATATCATGATGAAATGAAGTTGTGGCATCATCAGTTGGGGCATGTGAGTGAGAAGGGTTTGTTTGGTAGAGATGCAACTGGAAATGCTAAGCCTGGTGAATCTTGTTTTGAAGAGATACAAAGCATGGTGAAGTTCAGTTTCATTCAACACTCAAGAAAGGAGATCCTTGAGTGTGTTCACTCAGATCTATAGGATCCCTCTACTATGAAGTATCATGGTGGATGTCAATACTTTATGACTTTTATCGATGATTATTTAAGGAAAACCTAGGTGTACTTTCTGAAGACAAAGGACCGAAAATGGAGTGTCTGGGCGGTTCCAGGAGTGGAAGACGATAGTCGAGAAATAGACCGGGAACCATATCAGGTCACTCATAACGGAAAATCGGTTAGAGTTCTACAATGCTTCGTTTGACAACTTCTACAAAACAGAAGGTACAGTTAGGCATCGTACTATACAGCTAACACCACACCAAACCGGAGTGGCATAATAGATGAACCAAACACTGGTGGAGCATGCTCAGTGCATGCGCGTATCTACTGATTTATCGGAGAAATTCTAGGCGGAAGCAGCCAACACTGCTTTATATCTGGCGAATAGATCTCCATCAGCTGCAATTGATTGTAATACTCATAAAGAGGTGTGGTATGGGAAATCCTTCTAGAATTCTTTTTTATGAATATATGGATGCACTGTTTATGCTCGTTTAAATGATGGTAAACTGGAGCCGACGACAATTAAGTGAATATTTCTAGGATATGCATCTAGAGGGAAAGGTCAGCGTCTGTGGTGTACAGAAGAAGGAAAGACTCTAAAATTCTTTATTAGAAGAGATGTGACCTTTGAATATGTTATGTGTAACCAGAGAGGAGGTAGTACAAGTGTTGCGGGAACAATCAGGGTGCAAGCCAGAAGGTGGAGTTTGAAATAGATACCACACACATTTTTATGATAAATGAAGAACAACAGGGTGGCATGGTTCAACATAGATATGAGTTGCATTTTCATAAATTTGTTAAGAAATCACATTATGTTGTTGCGGGCCACAAACAAATTTGAGTGCCCAAAATGAACTAACTGATTATGTTGGCAATGTGGGAGGAGGATCATGAAATAGAATGGTTAATTGATAGGGCAAGCTCGTTACACATGACAGGAAGGTTGAAATACATTTGTGACTTTAAGTTAGTCACACATGGTGGTCACGTAACTATGGAAACGATTCAAATGGAGCAATTCAAGGATATGGTGTTTTGACGAATGTAAACTTCTCGATTATTAGGGTTGCCTATGTCTAATTTAATCAAAGGTTGCTGGAAAAATGTTCGCATTAGACATATCTCTAGTCATTAGTAAACCAAAGCCGTGTTTTCTGTCAAAAGCAGTCTTCGAGGTCATTTGGCTATGGCACCGGAAACTTGCTCACCTTTATTTTTGGTATATCAATAACTTCATTACTGGAGAAATGGTACGGGGATTGCCTCTTCTCAAATTTGACAATGACTCCTTATGCCTTGCGTGTGAGTGCGGAAAACAAAAAAAAGGAAGTCTTCCATTGATCTTAGATTCATCCATTGTTGAACCTTTGGAGTTACTGCGCATCGATCTCTATGGTCCATCATTTACGATTTCATTCGCCTCACTTGGGTGTTCTTCTTGCGATTTAAATCAGAAACACTACAGACTTTGATCAATTTCATCAAGAAAATTGAACTGCAAATGAAGCTTCCCATCACGAAGATCCGAAGTGAAAACATAATAGAATTCACAAACTGAATTTAGAATGACTTCTTGCTGTCCAAAGGAATTAATCACAACTTCTCAACACCACACACCGCAACAGAATGGCGTGGTAGAAAGAAGAAACAAAACTCTTGTAGAAGCTGCCAGATGTACGCTCAACTTTGCCAACTTACCTCGCTTTTAGGAGGAAACGGTTGTAACATCGTACTTTGTGCAAAACTGAAGGATCATCACCAAACGCCTCAATAAGAATCCATACGAAGGTTGGAGCAATCGTAAAACCAATGTTCTTTTCTTTTATATTTTTGGTTGCAGATGTTTTGTCGTAAACAACAAGACACTTGAGAAAATTTGCACCCAAATCCAACGAAGGCATTTTTTTGGAATATTCTATAAACAAAGTTGCATACAACGTTCTGCTCTGAAGAACAAGAATTATTGAACAAAGTTTTGACATGAAATTTGATGATATCTATGTTCAGAAGATTGCTCCTCTCAATGAAACTAAAATTATCAAGGCGAATGACATTCTTATTCAGTCCTGACCACTCAACATCGTTGAAGTTAACTATGATACTCTGTTTGATCATCCGGAGAATGCGAAACTATCTGAGATTTTAGTCTCATCTGTTGTACAACTTCAACACACTGAAGACTCTCGACCTACCATCACTGACTATTCCACATGTAACTTTCCACTGCACTGGTCTAAGGGAAATGCATTCCCTCTAATCCACCAATCATCACAAGCATCGGAGTTCCAGTCTTGTATGAAGGTGTTCCGATCATTCATAACGAATCAAATGTATTCGGTCTATCTAGATGATCATGCGACACACGGTACACGTACACTGTCAGTATAATGATTGTGGACTAGAGTGGTGCGGTCCTACGAAGGAGGAATAGTACAATCATCACGTTGGATTTGGAGGTGTTATGGATGTACGACAGCATTGGTACCATATCTTGAACGACATCGCGAAACACTTGTGTTTCGCATAGTCGGAGTAACAAAAGGGGTTTCTAGGGTTGGTGTTTCAGGTGGAATGTCACAACTAGCATTTTTAGCTGGGAGATTCTATTTTCATGAACACATCAGCTATTGAAAAACTTGTACTCTAAGTGAATATCATGCTATATGCTAACATGAAATCATCCATTTGAACCCAAACTCCTGATTGAAGTTCAAAACCTAATACAATACATCTCATATCTTCAATTATAGGTTGAAAACCCAAAAAAAAAATCCCGCTTCAAGCTTATTATGGACTAGGATCCTCTTATTGGGCCTAATGCACTAGTAAACTTTCAATTTGGCTATTTTGGGCCAAGAAACCCAATTCAGGCTCTAATTTGGACCCACATCCATGAAACTAAAGTATTTTGGGTCATGTGGGCCTAGTATAATTCATTTTATCCCTAATGGGCCATGATGGGTTGTGAATGGTTTCATAAGCCCTAATGGGCCGTAAACTATATTCATGGGCTTCATTGGGCCGTATACCCTTTTACCTTATCACTATGGGGCCATGAACCCTCACAAGGGCCCAATGGGCCAAAAATCTTCATCTTGGGCCTCATAAATTCGAACTAAGTCAAGAAAGGGCCCAAATTCTTTCATTTCCTTTCCTCTTCCCCATTCTCGGCCTAAGTAAAAAAAAGGGAGAGATAATAAGAGAATTTAAACGATGACACCTCAATATTGCATGGTGGTAATCCATGCACAATAACCACCATACAACAAGTTAAATCCCATATATCTATGCAAGATTTTCTCTCTCCCTCTCCCCTCTTCAAACTCACGGCCATAAGGCCTCCCCACCATCACTCTTTATTTTCAAACTCAACATTTTCTCTCATCTTTTCCTCTCAACACTCAAAGAAATCCTCTCATACTTCCCTTCCAAAAATCGTGAGTGTGTGTGGGTGTTCAAGAGTTCCACACCAAAGATCCCAACTTGGTAAGTTCTTGCTTAACTTTATGGTTTAACTTCAAGATTACACTAAAAATCTCTCCTTAAACCACTCTCATTTCATTATCATACTCTTAAAACTCCTTAGAATTCGAAGATCTCCTCTCAAGAACACTTCAAGGGCCGAGATCTTCTCACTTCCTCACCAAAAACCGAACACTTCAAAGCAAAGTGAGTTCATACCCCCTATTTTCAGTTTTTACTAAGTTTTGGGGGAGAATACAAGTTGTTTTCTGTAGATCTATGTGTATATGCATGACTATGTGTGTTCTTCATGATTTATTTGGTGATTATGTGTTGTTTACTTCATAAATCGAAAAATATGTTAAAAATATGACTTAGATCTTCATAAAAACTATGAGAAAAGTATATGTTGTCATGTAAACTTGCAGATCTGAGATTTATACACTCAAAATAGCAAAAACAAGTGTTGTGTTCAAAAATCTATAACCTAAACTCAAAAAGCAGCTTTTAACAGAAAATTTTTGGTGTAAGTCCCTAATTCTTAAGATCCAAATCAGTGATCAAATGATATTCTATAAATCAGAGTGTAGAATGAGTAGAAGATAGAATCAATCCAAGCATGCACACATTTATATCAGATAAACGTCAAATACACCTTGGAAAACATGCACATACGTCACCAAAGACTGACACAGACACACTCTATTTATAGGACCACCAACTGTACACGTGTGTACAGCCGTACACCTATGTACGGCCGTACACAGTGTGTACGGCCGTCCACACGAGTCCGGCCGTACACAGCTACACACCAGCTACAAACACCATTACAAAGCCCAAAATCCCACCAAGACCTATACAAGATAGATGCCTAGCCCAAACCACATAATTATGACCTAACAATGTCCCCCTTGGTTTGTGGCTAGCATAAACTCAGGTCTTCTTGATCAACGTCACAAAGGTATGTATGTCTCGCTTCCTGAACTGCATAAGATCCTTAGCATCAATCAAGACGAATATCGCAATCTCTATCTTGAAACTTGATCACTGTAGTGGCGCAAGGCTCTTCGACTGTGGTCTTGAACTTGTCACCAAATTCTGCAATAAGATTGTTCTTCAAGTCAAAGTAGCCTGCTGATAGGGCACCAAGATTAAGCTGGAGATCGAAGATCTATTTAGACTTCTGAAAGTTTTCTTCTTCAAGCTCGGAAACTCGAATATCGAGGTTTTCGATCAGAACGTCTTTCTCGATGATCTTCTGTTTAAGAGTAGTGATCTCCTCCTTGAGCTCTGAGATAGATGGGTCTGCTCCCCCTGAACTTCCTTCACCTATTGATATTCATTTGCCACGAGGTAAAGGATCCAAATCGTGTTGAGCAAGAAACCTAGCAAGCCTCACAAAGGAAGCATCATGCGCAGGTTGTGGAGGAGAAAACCCCCAGGAGCAGAAGAACTCCCGACTTCAAACGAAGATCTAACATTACTTGGTCCTTTTAAGGTCGATTGAGTTGGTGTAGCAGCTGCGGAGGGTTGTTGGGCTGGTGGTTCTTGATATTAAATAAACACTCCCTGCCTCGGATCGAGTCGACTTCTTTTTACAGAAGACAGGGAGATTTGTGTCGGTGTCGAATCACTTGTGGATGGCACAGATGTAGGAATAGCAGAATCAAGGGGAGGAATCCTTGAAGTTGTATCAATATCGGTTGAAAGGTGTCGGCTATCTGATCAAAAGTTGGAGACGTTACTTTGAGAACACCACTAACTCCTTTTGTCTAGGTTGCACAACATTATGGACAGTCTCAAAGAAAGCATCAAGGTCTTCACTGCTTAACCTTATATCATTATCCGTAGTCCATAAGCTGATCTGTGAGACACTCAACAAGATACACTTTAACTCAGGAGCGTAGATGACGTTCTCAAAACTCAGCACTCCATTTATAACTATTCCTTTTTTGAGTGATCTTCCCTCCATCTCCTCCCGCGAAGGAAACATAGCCCCCATTAAAAGTCTGAATGACGTGCAGTTGGGAGATGTATCCTGTCAATGTGCCTGGAACAACCGTTGTCGACGTACCAAGGTCTGACGACATTCCTCCGCTGCTGTTCCTGCACAATGAGTGGGATTATTTAGGTTTGGGAACCCAGGTCATTACAAGCCTGGGTTGACCAACAACTGAGAGGGTTTACGACCGCACAAGGGATTACGGCCGTACACTTGATTACGGTTATACACGGGTGTACGTCCGTACACCCGTGTATGGCCATGTACCAGATCACATCCGTACACGCTAACCGTACACACCCAACCGTACACTCTTCAACCTTCAACCGTACACCTTCAACACGTGTGTACGGTTGTGATCTGGTGCACGGCCGTACACGTCACCTAAGACTGACACAGACACACTCTATTTATAGGACCACCAGCTGTACACGTGTATACATCCGTACACCCATGTACTACCATACACAGGGTGTACGGCCGTACACACGATTCCGGCCGTACATAACCACACACCAGCTACAAACACCATTACAAAGCCCAAAATCCCACCAAGACCTATACAAGATAGACACCGACACAAATCTCCCTGCCTTCTGTAAAAACAAGTCGACTCGATCCGAGGCAGGGAGTGTTTATTCAAGATCATGAACCACCAGCCCAACAACCCTCCGCAGCTGCTACACCAACTCAATCGACCCTAAAAGGACCAAGTAATGTTAGATCTTCGTTTGAAGTCGGGAGTTCTTCTGCTCCTGGGGGTTTTTCTCCTCCAGAACCTTCACATGATGTTGCCTCTATGAGGCTTGCCAGGTTTCTTGCTCAACACGATTTGGATCCTTTACCTCGTGGCAAATGAATATCAATAGGTGAAGGAAGTTCAGGGGGAGCAGACCCGTCTATCTCAGAGCTCAAGGAGGAGATCACTACTCTTAAATAGAAGATCATCGAGAAAGACGTTCTGATCGGAAACCTCGATATTCGAGTTTCCGAGCTTGAAGAAGAAAACTTTCAGAAGTATAAATAGATCTCCGATCTCCAGCTTAATCTTGGTGCCCTATCAGCAGGCTAATTTGACTTGAAGAACAAACTTATTGCAAAATTTGGTGACAAGTTCAGGACCACAGTAGAAGAGCCTTTCGCCACTGCAGTTATCAAGTTTCAAGATAGCGATTGCACTATTCGTCTTTCTTGATGCTAAGGATCTTCTGTAGTTCAAGAAGTGAGACATACACACCTCTGTGACGCTGATGAAGAAGACATGAGTTCATGCTAGCCACAAACCAAGGGGGAGATTGTTAGGTCATAATTGTGTGGTTTGGGCTAGGCATCCATCTTGTATAGGTCTTGGTGGGATTTTAGGCTTTGTAATGGTGTTTGTAGCTGGTGTGTGGCTATGTACGGCCGGACACCCTGTGTACGGCCATACGTGGGTGTACGGCTGTACACACGTATACAGCTGGTGGTCCTATAAATAGAGTGTGTCTGTGTCAGTCTTAGGTGACGTATATGCATGTTTTCCAAGGTGTATTTGACGTTTATCTGATATAAATGTGTGCATGCTTGGATTGATTCTATCTTCTACTCATTCTACACTCAGATTTATTGAATATCATTTGATCACTAATTTGGATCTTAAGAATTAGGGACTTACATTTGGTCTAGTTACAGACTGTTTTGATCAACTTGATTGTAATATTTTTCAAAACTGTTTTGTAAGAAAGAATTTCATGTTTATACCTTTAAAATGACTACTCTCACGCATTCATACGAGTTTTCTACAATTTTTGGCAATTTTTACAAAACTGCCTATCATTTCAGGAAGGATTTCGGACCAGTCTGTGAAGATGAACATTTTCACACTGGTTAAAATCACTAAAAATTATAATAAAAATTATGAAGAAAGCAGACTCTTTTTCTAAACTCTCAGAGTTGACGAGTCTAAATTTCGACTTACAATGATTTTTTTATAATTTTTCTAATAATAGGGACGTAAATGCCAAAAATCAGAAAATTGTTTTAACTTACTAAAAGTGTTTATACTTTTGTTAGATGCAAGTTTATATGACTTATACAAACTTTTAAATCATCTAGAAATGTTAACTTTGTGCATTTAATAAATATATGATTACAAAAGTGGTATTTTTAAGTCAATTTGACAAGTAATAGAACTAATACTAGCAATAAAATAACAAACGGACTAATTGTGCCATTCGTATAATATTGGGCCTTGGTGGCCCATTAATATGTTTGATAGGTCTTGAGTACTATTTATATGTTTATTGGGCCTCATTGACCCATTAACATACGCGACGGACCTTGGATACTAATTTCGTGCTATTTGGGCCTGTAAATACCTTACATGTGAAATGGTCCTTAGTTGTCCTTTTACATATATTTTGAGCCCATGTTATATAACCTCATTCCTTTCGGGCCTGAAAATGACTTACGTGTTTAGTGAGCTTTAGTGGTTCGCTTACATGGTTCATTAGGCCTGGAGTGAGTTTTATATGTTTCTCTTCGCGTAAAATTCGATTAAGGATCTAGTGAGACGTGTCGGCTGACACCTATTGAGTGTACGATCGTAGCCTGTAGTTATAACCAGAGTCTCTTGGAGGGAGAGCGGGGTTTTGTATATAGATCTATATGGGGATGACACCCCACAGCTGACTTGTTCGCTACAGTTAGACTACATCAGTCTACGGTGACGATAACCTTATTCTATTTTCCGTCGGCATTCACAAACGCCAGGCGAAATTGTCATTAATTAGTATGGTTATGACGACTCACTTAAAGGAATTAACATTATGAAATTTACAGGAGACTATTCTTTTCTTCTTTTACAGGAAACATAGGGTTGTCTGGGGGCATTCTATTTACATTCTCTTCATTCACGTTTGGCATTCTATTAAACAATAACACAGATGCATTAATACTAGATCGGACACAACATACTAAACTATTTTAAGAAAATACAGAATTTTCTTGTGATTACAAAGTTATACAAATCATTTTCTCAAACATGATTATGAACTCACCAACATTTTTATGTTGACCTTTTTAAATTAACTTGTATTCTTAGGAAACCGTTGAGCAAGTTGGGCAGAAAGAACTCATGGATATTTTGCTATATTTTGTTTCACCATACTTTAACTATTTTGGCATATAATATTCAAATACAATACTCGATGTAAACAATGAATGTTGTTATATTACATGTGTGATGATGATGATGTTATGTTTCAAGTATATACTTTGTGATGATACTACAAGGACGAAGTCACACACAAGCCCCCGGACGTTTCCGCCGTCTGGTTCGGGGGTGTGACAGATTGGTATTAGAGCATTGTTTATAGTGAACTGGCATATCTAATCATATAGGATATGCAACTATAAATAAAATGAGACTAAAACACTCTTAATAAAATGCATACCTAGGGGTACATTAAAGCTATAACACTAAAAGTCTCTGGGAGAAATTGAACACCGTGATTAAACCCGGACAGTTATGTAGTCGTATTGGGGATAAATATAGCCTGATCAACTATATTTGTTCAAAATACGACCAACATGTGTTCGGGAGTGACCATGATGGGAAGTGAACCTAGAAACTGACCTCGTATCCAAAAGCTTTAGGGAACTCAAACATAAACAATTAAAATACTATAGGAGTATTTTCAAATACTATCTACATACTCTCCTTACACACTTCTCACCATTCCAGTTTCACACACAGCCTTCATGGAAGAAGTACAGCAAGGACTCCTTTACTATCAGGCTTTGGTAGCCAATGGGCTAATCGAAGGAGACCCTGCAAAGGGCCAAGAGGCAGAACCCGATGTGGGGCCTGAGGAGTACATCGAAACAGACTACGAGTTCGGAGAATCTAATGAGGTTATGGAGGTGCAGGGGGACACTAATGAAATTCCCAGTGAGCCTCGCACTTCAGGGATAGTACAGGAACACTCCACAACACCACAAGATCCCATCGATAGGACTCGTTCCGTAGAGGAGGAGGTTTCCACCCTTCGGCAACAACTATTAGCAGGAGAGGCCCGATCCGTGCAGGCAGAGCATGGGAGGAATAAGACCACTAGGGGGATGAGCGAGATGGCTGACCTTGTGGCACGATATTTTCGCATCTGACCACCACGAGATGTACCCACCCACGATTAGGATCAGCTCCACCCTTACTACTATTCGTTATGATTCTCTTTCGCGTACTAAGATAATAGTTACTAATGAATCAATTGTGTGTTTTCATTATTCCATGTTATTGCATGAATTCACTTATGTGCACAACGGAACCCCCGAGACCGCTAGATACTCAAGGACCTCGGAACCAGAATAATCCATGTACGCTATGGGTGGACTTAATATCCGTGCAGAATCTACTATTACTTACCACGAAAAATACATCATAGGGATGTAGGTTGAACCATTCATAACCATACAACAAGACGCGAAATTTATAGAGTACAACCAGGAATGGCCATCGTTACTTACGATCTTGCTTATCATCATGCAGCAGAAAATGTCATCCCACAGAAATAACAAGCACACCCATGAGACCCGAATCCTGCAGATGGACTCTGCTACATTCCAAGCTGCTGTAACAGCTTCCGTAACCGCTGCTATGGCACAACTCAACGCAAACAACACCAACAGAGGTGGAAATAGCGTCGACAACTACAGCCGAAGTAACAACCCCGGAAACTAACGAGTGACAACTTATCAAGGAACTCCAAACCCTAAATTTAAGAGCAGGAAGCAAGAGTCTGGGAGTAAAAGAAAGGGACAGCCAACTCAAGGGTCCTCAAAGAAACAACATGTTGTTGCTGTCCATGCGGCCATGACACCTACTACATCAATCCCAGCAAGACCATATGCTGGAAGCCTTCTAAAATGCAATAAGTGCAATTTCCATCATAAGGAAGCCTGCCGGAAGCCGTATTGTAGTAGATGCAACAAGAAAGGACACACCGCCCGATACTGCAGATCTCGACCACGACAGAACCAACAACCGAACTACAACAACAACCACAACAACATTAACAACAACAATAACGCTGGGGTTAGTCACACTCGTTACAGATGTAGAGGAACCAGTCACTTCAGACGCAATTGCCCCAAAACCAACAACCAGGGAGTAGGAGGATCAAGAAGAATCTTGACTTTGGTTCAAGGTGAGGAAATTCAAGACCCGACTATTGTTACTAGTACGTTCTTACTTAACAACACTTATGCATGTATTATATTCGATAGTGGAGCTGAGCGAAGCTTCGTTACTAACAAATTCAAACACTTACTAAATCAACGACCCCAGAAGCTCAACGAAGCCTTCACGGTGGAAATGGCTAATGGGAAAACCGAAACAACCAAAGATGTTTATGTAGGGTGCACTTTAACACTAAAAACCATTCATTTCATATAGATTTGATGCTAGTAAATATTAGGAGTTTTGATGTGATAATTGGCATGGATTGGTTAAGCCCCTATCATGCTGATATTATGTGTCGCAAGAAGGTCGTTCGCCTTCATCTCCCCAATCACGAAACCCTAATAATCTATGGTGATAAAGCTGGTGCCAATCTTCGTCTTATCTCGTGCATCAAGGCACAAAAGTGCTTGCACAAGCAAAACTACGCTTTCCTCGCTCATGTTGTGGATAAAATCAAAGAAGAAGTAAACATTAAAGACATTCCAGTGGCATGCGACTTCCCGGATGTATTTCCAGAAGACCTTCCGGGAATACCCCCAGAAAGACAGGTCGAATTTCGAATCGACCTAATACCAGGAGCCACATCAATTGTCAAATCACCCTACAGGTTAACTCCCGCCGAAATGCAGGAGTTATCCAGCGAACTAAGCGAGTTGTTGAACAAAGGATTCATCTGACCAAGCTTCTCACCCTGGGGAGCTCCGGTCTTGTTTGTCAAGAAAAAGGACGGATCTTTCAGAATGTGCATCGATTATAGGGAATTAAACAAGCTCACTGTCAAAACCCGATACCCACTCCCTCGGATTGATGATCTATTTGACCAGTTCCAAGGAGCTAGTTACTTCTCCAAAATAGACCTAAGATCCGGTTATCATCAACTTCAAGTCCGAGAAGAGGACATTCCAAAAACTGCCTTTTGAACACGATACAGTCATTACGAATTTGATGTGATGCCCTTCGGTCTAACAAATGCCCCCGCTGCATTTATAGACCTCATGAATCGAGTCTGCCGCCCATTCCTCGATAATTCCGTGATCGTCTTCATGGACGATATTCTTATATACTCTCGAAGCAAAGAAGAGAATGGTCAACATCTCCGTCAAATCTTGGAAACCCTAAGAGCTGAAAGATTATATGTGAAGCTCTCCAAATGCGAGTTCTGGATCCGCAGTGTAAACTTTTTGGGTCATGTAGTCAGCAAGGAAGGGATTCACGTAGATCCTTCCAAGATAAAGGCCATTGAAGGTTGGGCGATCCCGAAAACCCCAACAGAAATCCGATAATTTTTAGGTCTCGCAGGCTACTACGGAAGGTTTATTCAAAATTTTTCCAAGATAGCCAAACCCCTCACCACCTTGACATAAAAGGGTGTATCTTTCAACTGGACGAAAAAGCAAGAAGCCACCTTCCAAACCTTGAAACGAGCCTTACGCAGTGCACGAGTGTTATACTTACCGGTGGGAACCGAAGATTTCGTAGTCTACTGCGATGCTTCGAATCAAGGGTTAGGTTCTGTCCTCATGCAGCGTGGAATGGTGATAGCTTACGCATCCAGACAATTGAAAACGCGTGAGGTAAATTACACCACTCATGATCTCGAGCTGGGAGCTGTGGTCTTCGCTTTGAAAATTTGGAGGCACTACCTCTACGGTACAAAGTGCACCATCTTCACTGATCACAAAAGCCTCCAACACATTCTAAACTAAAAGGAGCTAAACATGAGGCAACAAAGGTGGGTTGAGCTGCTAAATGATTATGAATGCGAGATCAACTACCACCCAGGAAAGGCTAACGTGATAGCCGATGCCCTGTGCAGAAAAGAATACTCAGGCCGTCGGGTGAAAACCCTATCAATAACCATCCAATCCCACCTAACCTCGCAGATCAAGGAAGCCCAATCAGATGCAATGAAGTCAGAGAACGTCGCGAATGAAACACTACGTGGGATGGATAAGAACTTTGAAGCTAAGGAGGATGGAACTTAGTACTTCATGAATAGAATCTGGATCCCTAAACTTGGGGGACTCAGAGAAATGATCATGAACGAAGCCCATAAAATGCGATATTCCATCCATCCAGTTTCGGATAAGATGTACCTGGACATTAGGCAACATTATTGATGGTCGAATATGAAGGCAGAGATCGCCGCTTACGTGGGCAAGTGTCTCACTTGCGCCAAGGTAAAAGTGGAATACCAAAAGCCCTCAGGACTAATACAACAGCTAGTAATACCCGAGTGGAAATGGGAAAGGATTACTATGGACTTTGTAACCAAATTACCTAAATCGGCAGACGGATTGGATGTTATATGGGTGATTGTCGATAGGTTTACTAAATCCGCTCATTTCCTGCCAATAAAAGAATCGTACAAAATGGAAAGGTTAACACGAATCTATATCAAAGAGATCGTGAGACTCCACCGAGTGCCAGTATCTATAATCTCGGATTGGGACAGTAGATTTACCTCACGGGTTTGGCAGTCACTTCAGAAGGCTATGGGAACACAGCTACATATGAGCACCGCTTACCACCCTCAATCCGATGGCCAAAGCGAACGAACCATCCAAATACTCGAAGACATGCTTCGAGCCTGTGTGATTGATTTCGACAAGTCATGGGATACCCACTTGCCCTTGATTTAATTCTCGTACAACAACAGCTATCACACAAGCATAAGGGTTGCTCCTTTTGAGGCCTTATATGGTCGCAAATGCAGATCGCCTTTCTGTTGGGCTGAGGTGGGTGACACCCAGCTAGCAAAAGGGCAATCACCGGACAGCACCCTTACAGGACCAGAAATCATTCGAGAGACTATAGAGAAGATAATCCGAATAAAAGCCCGACTCCAAGCGTTGCGTGACCGACAAAAGAGTTACGCTGACAAACGACGAAAACCTCTTGAATTCCAAGTCGAAGATCGAGTGCTATTAAAGGTCTCTCCCTAGAAAGGGATGATTCATTTTGGAAACGAGGAAAACTAAACCCATGATACATCGGACCGTTCGAGATTCTTGCCCGAATTGGTCCGGTGGCTTATAAGCAGCAGCTACCTTCAGAGCTCAGCAACATACACCCCGTGTTCCACGTCTCGAATTTGAAGAAGTGCTTATCAAATGAAAACCTTGTCGTTCCTCTAGAAGAGATCAAAATAAACGAGAATCTCATGTTCGTCGAAGAACCAGTCGAGATAATGGATAGGGAAGTGAAGCGTACGAAAGAGAGTCGCATTCCGATTGTGAAGGTTCGATGGAACGCCAAGCATGGACCGAAATTCACATGGGAATGCAAAGACCAGATGAAGCAGAAGTACCCTCACTTATTATCTCTTTCATAATCCTACCATTCGAAAGAATTTCGGGACGAAATTCCCTATAACGGGGGGATGATGTCACAACTGGCATTTTTAGCTAGGAGATTATATTTTCATGAAAACATCATCTATTGAAAAACTTTTACTCTAAGTGAATATCATGCTATATGCTAACATGAAATCATCCATTTGAATCCAAACTCATGATTGAAGTTCAAAACCTAATACAATACATCTCATATATTCAACTATGGGTTGAAAACCCAAAAAAAATCTCGGTTCAAGCTTATTATGGACTAGGATCCTCTTATTGGGCCTAATGCACCAGTAAACTTTCAATTTGGCTATTTTGGGCCGAGAAACCCAATTTAGGCTCTAATTTGGACCCACGTCCATGAAACTAAAGTATTTTGGGTCATGTGGGCCTAGAATAATTCATTTTATCCCTAATGGGCCATGATGGTCCGTGAATGGTTTCATAAGCCCTAATGGGCCGTAAACTATATTCATGGGCTTCATTCGGCCATAAACCCTTTTACCTTATCACTATTGGGCCGTGAACCCTCACAAGGGCCCAATGGGCCGAAAATCTTCATCTTGGGCCTCATAAATTCGAAGTAAGTCAAGAAAGGGCCCAAATTCTTTCATTTCCTTTCCTCTTCCCCATTCTCGGCCCAAGTAAAAAAAAGGGAGAGACAATAAGACAATTTAAACCATGACACCTGAATATTGCATGGTGGTCATCCATGCACAAGAACCACTATACAACAAGGTAAATCCCACATATCTATGCAAGATTTTCTCTCTCCCTCTCCCCTCTTCAAACTCACGGCCATAAGGCCTCCCCACCATCACTCTTCATTTTCAAACTCAACATTTTCTCTCATATTTTCCTCTTAAAACTCAAAGAAATCGTCTCATAATTCCCTTCCAAAAATCGTAAGTGTGTGTGGATGTTGAAGAGTTCCACACCAAAGATCCCAACTTGGTAAGTTATTGCTTAACTTTATGGTTTAGCTTCAAGATTACACTAAAAATCTCTCCTTAAACCACTCTCATTTCATGATCATACTCTTAAAACTCCTTAGAATTCGAAGATCTCCTCTCAAGAACACTTCAAGGGCCGAGATCTTCTCACTTCCTCACCAAAAACCGAAAACATCAAAGCAAAGTAAGTTCATACCCCCTATTTTCAGTTTTTACTAAGTTTTGGGGGAGAATACAAGTTGTTTTGTATAGATCTATGTGTATATGCATGACTATGTGTGTTTTTCATGATTTATTTGGTGATTATGAGTTGTTTACCTCATAAATCTAAAAATATGTTAAAATATGAAGTTTATCACTTAGATCTTCATAAAAACTATGAGAAAAGTATATGTTGTCATATAAACTTGCAGATATGAGATTTATACACTCAAAATAGCAAAAACAAGTGTTGTGTTCAAAAATCTATAACCTAAAATCAAAAATCAGCTTTTAACAGAAAAGTTTTGGTCTAGTTACGGACTATTTCGACCAACTTGATGGTAATATTTTTCAAAACTGTTTTACATGCAAAGGATTCAGGTTTATACCTTTAAACTTACTACTCTCATGCATTCATACGATTTTTATACAATATTTGGTGATTTTTACAAAACTGCCTATAATTTCAGGAAGGATTTCGGACCAGTCTGTGAAGATGAACATTTTCACACTGGTTTGAGATAACTAAAAATTATAATAAAAATTATGAAGAAAGTAGACTCATTTCCTAAACTCTCAGAGTTGACGGATCCAAATTTCGACTTACAATGATTTTTCTATAAGTTTTCTAAAAATAGGGACGTAAATGCCAAAAATCAGAAAATTGTTTTAACTTACTAAAAGTGTTTATACTTTTGTTAGGTGCGAGTTTATATGACTTATACATAATTTTAAATCATCTAGAAATGTTAACTTATGTGCATTTAATATATATATGATTACAAAAGTGGTATTTTTAAGTAAATTTGACAAATAATTGAACTAATACTAGCAATAAGATAACAAACGGACTAATTATGCCATTCGTATAATATTGGGCCTTGGTGGCCCATTAATATGCTTGATAGGTCCTGAATACTATTTATATGTTTATTGGGCCTCATTGACCCATTAACATGCGCGACGGACCTTGGTTACTAATTTCGTGCTATTTGGGCCAGTAAATACGTTACATGTGAAATGGTCCTTAGTTGTCCTTTGACATATATTTTGAGCCCATGTTATATAACCTCATTCCTTTCGGGCCAGAAAATGACTTACGTGTTTAGTGAGCCTCAGTGGTTCGCTTACATGGTTCATTGGGCCCGGAGTGAGTTTTATATGTTTCTCTTCGCGTAAAATTCGATTAAGGATCTAGTGAGACGTGTCGGTTGACACCTATTGAGTGTACGATCGTAGCCTGTAGTTATAACCAGAGTCGCTTTGAGGAAGAGCGGGGTTTTTTATATAGATCTATACGGGGATGACACCCCACACCTGAGCTGTTCGCTACAGTTAGACTGTATCAGTCTAGGGTGACGATAACCTTATTCTATTTTCCGTCGGCGTTCACAAACGCCAAGACAGGCGAAATTGTTATTAATTAGTATGGTTATGACGGCTCACTTAGAGGAATTAACATTATGAAATTTACGGGAGACTATTCTTTTCTTCTTTTACATGCAACATAGGGTTGTCTGGGGGCATTCTATTTACATTCTCTTCATTCACTTTTGTCATTCTATTAAACAATAACACACATGCATTAATACTAGATCGGACACAACATACTAAACTATTTGAAGAAAATACTGGATTTTCTTGTGATTACAATGTTATACAAATCATTTTCTCAAACATGCTTATGAACTCACCAACATTTTTATGTTGACATTTTTCAATTAACTTGTATTCTCTGGAAACCGTTGAGCAGGTTGGGCAGAACGAACTCATGGATATTTTGTTATATTTTGTTTCACCATACTTTAACTATTTTGGCATGTAATGTTCAAATACAATACTCAATGTAAACAATGAATGTTGTTATATTATATGTGTGGTGATGATGATGTTATGTTTCTATTATATACTTTGTGATGATACTACAAGGACGAAGTCACGCGCAAGCCCCTGACCGTATGGTTCGGGGGTGTGACATGGAATTCATGACCCACTTAGAGCATTCGCAAATACGGGCACACAAGTAGTGAACATGGTAGTTCCCTTGGGATAGGATGTACATAGAGACTCGTGGATATCATAGGATTCTTTTGGTTCTATCTATTTTTTTTGGTCATATTTTTTTGGTTATGTACTTTTGGTGATATTATTTAGTGATACCCTGTGGGTGATATGCTTTTTGTGATAATCTTTTGGTGATATGATATGTTTTGGTGATATGTAATGTATTTGTTGAAATATGTTGCTTTTGGTGGTATGTTATGGTTTTGATGACACATGATAAATTTGTTGCTATATGCATTGTATATGTGAGTAAGGAGTATTTGTTGCTTAAAGTTGTTATGTCATAAACTCAACTGTTGACCCGTTTGGGAATTGTACATTTTCCCTACAACTATATGCAACTTTGGTTAGCTGACTCAGTAGGGGCTGACACTTGTGTCTTTTCTCTTTTGTTCCTTATGATTTGTGTAGGCAACTTAGGAGTTTGGCCTAGATAGATGATACCATTTTGGACACGTATGATATTTTATCAAATTGAACATTTACTTTTAATATGTTTGCAATGGTTTGAAATTAAGATATTGATTTCGAAGTAACACGACAATTCTAAAATGTTTAGAAATAAATAACCAAGTCTTCCGCTAACGTATTCTGTTAAAGATATTTTTTATAAATAAAAAATAAAAATATGGGTGAAAAATCACGACGTTACAAGTTGGTATCAGAACCATGCTATGAGCGAACTGAATACATAGTTCGGTGTTCAGACTCACGGTATAGACTAGCTTATTGCTTTAGACTCTTAAGGGGAGGGTGTGTGCTGAGAGTTATATGTTATTTTCTATATGACTTTAGGACTCTTAGTTCTTTTCGATTTCGAACCATACTCTCTTCTTTCTCGCAAATCATGTAATTGTTAATAGCAGTCGATGTTAGGGGTATTTCTTGTGACCCACAAGCTTAGTTATCCCAGAGCATTAATAATTCGAATGGTGTTGTGCATATCGAAGAAATGGTGTAATGTCCAAAAAATAAGATCAAAAATTTTTTCATTTTCAGATTAATAAAACATCAAATCATATCATTGTCATAAAACCAAAGTTATCAAAATGTAACGATATATCATCAATATCATAGTAAATCACAAAATGCAGAATCGAGTGGTGTGTGCTCTGCAATCATCCCGAGCTCTTCCCTTTGGAACCAGAAGTACCTGAAACATATAAGTACAAAGCTTATTGAGTTCCCTAAATACCACATACCATATACATATAAATAAACATATAAGGGGCCCCGCCCGGCATCGAACCCCGCTCGGTATACAGATCTTTTCAGTCATCTGGCCCCGCCCGACATACATATAAACATATAAACATAAAAACACATAACACATGCAATAATCACGAAGATACATAACATACAAAATGGTCATCCCCCCCGGCACCGGGCCTCGTCTCGTAAGCATACGTATACATGACACATGCAAGAATCACGCATACATCTAGCATCCTAATATAACAAAATCACGGGATGGAATTGGTGCCTTCAACCCGCTAAACATGATGAGGAAACTCTTCTCGAACTGCTAAATCACTCTGATAAATCTTTGGCTGCTGGTCCGACATATCCCCAAGCTATCAATACCAATAACATCCAATTAATAATTGGATTCCAATCCATAATCATTAGTCTAAATGAGAGTAAAGGACCATTTTACCCCTTACCTAGCTTGGTCCAAGACTAAGGCCCAAACCTACCATCCAAAAGGCCCAATTCCAAATTAATCACCCAAGGCCCAATCATGGCCCAATTTTCCAAATTGGGCACAAATCCCTTTGTGGGCATTTTCCAAGCGAACCCAAAATAAGCATCAGCCCAAAAACCTAATGACCCAACTAGGCCTTAAACATATAAGCCCAAACATGGCCCAAACCGAAAACCTAAGAGTTTGAAGCCCAACCTACTAAGTACGCGAGGCGTACTCAGCTCATACGCGCAACGTACTCGCTTTAGGGCTTGTACACTAAGTGTATCTGCTTTTACGCCTAGCGTACCCCCCTATTGTGCGAACTTCCATTTTCCAGCTCTTAAATGATTAAAACTTCAACCCAAACTCAAGTCTGACTTCCTTAAGATGGTTTATCACGTAAAGTTGCCAACTTACGTGCATGCATAGCTTAATGAAGCTCTAGAGCTCAAAAGAGCTTAATAAATGACTTAATACATGCATGAGACCATAAACACCATAAAGTTTGCACCTTTAAGCTTATGGAACCCTCCAAGCATCCAGATCTAGAAGATTTAGCTTCTAAAACAGTCTTAACTCATCAAGACCAACCAAAAAGGACCAGCAAGGACCATAACAAGCTAAAGAGTAGATCAAAACAAAGAGTAGACAAGGTATGAGCTTTATACCTCAAAAGTCACCCAAAGATGGAGCTAAATCTGGATCTCTAAGCTTCCCTCCAATGAATGAGTCTTCCAACTTCTTCTTCTATCACTTCAAAGAGCACAAACCACCAACATCAATACCAAGCATCAAGAACACTCATAGATTCTATTAGGGTTCGAGATTAGGGTTTTAGGACAATGGAGGCTGATAAAGAGGCCAACTCTTGGGACTTAAGGTGAATATATAGTGTAACACCCCAAAACTAAGGTTTTATTAAACCCCTCGTACGCCCAGTGTAACCCTCGTACGCCCAGTGTAACCCTCGTACGCCCAGCGTATCAGGCTCGAACCTACGATCAACTTCTGCATTAGGACGCTAAGCGTAACATGTGATACGCCCCGCGTACTAGCTTCTTAGCTAGTATGCTAAGTGTACCCTATGGTACGCCCCACGTACTAACCCCAAGGACCAAAATGCAACATTTTAATTACGAAGGGATAAAAGGAAACATACATGTTTCAAGTGTTACAATTCCCCCCTCCCCCACTTGAATCAGACTTTGTCCTCGAAGTCCGCTACACCAAATAACTCTGGATAGTGCTCCCTCATCTCGTCTTCCGTCTCCTAAGTCCACTATAAACTCTTGTGGTGATGTCACTGAAGTTTTACCAACTTAACAACCTTGTTCCTCAAGGTTTTCGTCTTTCGATCAAGAATCGACACTGGTCTCTCAATATAATTCAGGCGGTCTTCCACGTGAATGTCCTCCTACGAAACCACTGCAAAATCATCCAATCAAAGACATAGAATGTGCTATGAATCTGACTGAGCTCATCATGGAAGATCCAAGAAATATGCAACCCGACCCACCCGAGCCAAAACCCTGAAAGGACCAATATACCAGGGGCCCAGCTTGCCCCTCTTCTTGAATCAGATGACACGTTTCCAAGGTGACACCTTCAGGAGAACCATATCCCCCACCTGGAACTCTAAGTCTGGCAGGCGTTTGTTGGCATAACTCTTCTACCGATTCTAAGCTGTCTGGAGCCTACTCCGAACCTCCTGAATCATCTCAGTGGTCTTGAGTACCACCTCGATACTCCCCATAACTCGCTGAATGACCTCACCCCAACAAATCGGGGTCCTGTATCCCAACTCCCACCAAAGTCCAAGACACACGACCACAACATATCCTCAAGGGTCTGAATAGTCCGCTCGCTTTGACCGTCAGATTGCGGATGGAATGTTGAACTGAAATAGAGACGAGTACCCAACTCATCATGAATTTTCTTCAAAAACCTGGAAGTAAACTAGTCATCTCTGTCAGAAACCACCAAAACCGGTACCCCATGATGTGCCACAACCTCCTTGATATAAATCTTAGCCAATATCTCTGCAGAAATACTCTCCTGAATCAGAATGAAATGCACGCTCTTGGTCAACCGATCCACGATGAACTTAATCCAATCCACTCCACGCGCAGTCTGGGGTAACTTCGTGATGAAATCCATAGTAATATCCTCCCATTTCCATACGGGAATCTCGAACGGCTGCATCTTGTCATGAGGTCGCTGGTGGTCGACCTTGACTTTCCTACAAGTCAAGCACCGCTCCACATACCAAGCCATGTCCCACTTCATGCAGGGCTGCCAATAATCAGGGAGAAGATCCCTATACATCTTCCTCGCCCCAGGATGAATGGAGAACCTAGATTTGTGCGCCTCATCCATCAGAACTTGATGCAAACCCCCCCAATACAGAACCCAAACCCTCCGATGAAGAGTCAACAACCCATATCTATCATAATCGAAGGAAGCCACCTGACCCACAATACGCTCACTCTTCCAGTGCTCTTCCTTCATAGCCTCGATCTGAGCCTCACGAATCTGCTCCAAAAGTGGAGTAATCATGGTCATCCTCAAACATATGTCCATGATTTGAGTCGCGATCGCCTTGCAACTGAGAGCATCGGCCACCACATTGGCCTTCCCTGGGTGATACAGGATCTCACAATCATAATCCTTCACCACATCTAACCATCGATGTTGCCTCATATTTTGATTTGGCTGATCCATCAGGTACCTCAGGCTCGTATGATCCCTGTAAATGGTACAGCGGACCCCATATATGTAATGCCGCCAAATCTTGAGGGCGAATACCATAACCCCCAGCACCAAATCATGCGTCAGTTCATTCGCCTCATGAGGCTTTAGTTGTCTCGAAGCTTAAGCGACCATGCAACCCCTATCCATTAATACTACCCCTAAACCCGTGATCGACGCATGACAGTAGACCATAAAATCCTCAACACCCTATGGCATGGTCAAAATCGGTGCCTCGCAAAAACGTTGTCTCAATGTCTCACAAGTTGCATGCTGCTCAGGCCCCCAGCAAAATGTGACCGTCTTCTTTGTCAACCGAGTCAAAGGAACAGCTTGTTGGATTACTGTCTAAGTCCATAACTATAATTGGTATGTATTCGACCCGACTTGGCATGGTCCATTTGGGTTGCACTTCACCGGAACAGTTATATACGGATAGTCTTTTGAGAATAGTATGTTTGTGATTTATATTAATATATTATAAGTTCTAATATATTAATATGGAACCATATTATTTAATTAGTATTGATCAAGAATTAATTTAGAATTAATCTAGTGATCAAAAGGAACTAATTAAATATGGACTCTTATATATGTGGTGGGCCAAGTTCATTTAGGTTGGGCTAAGCTTTCATGGATAGTCCATGGAGTGTTTAACCCATGGATCCTATGGAAATGAAAGGTCATGGTTATTAGGGTTTACATGAATGTAACCCTAATCCTCCATACTATATAAAAAGGTCTTTGGCACAAGAAATGGCACTAGTGTGTGAGGAGAAAGGGTGGGCTGATTTCTAGAAGTGCTTGCTATTCTCTCAAGTTTTCCAAGGTGTTTTTGGTGATTTGTGATTCCACTTGAGGCTTCCACACTATTGGGGCTAAGCTCTTAAAGTTCAAGACTTCAAGCTACACCAAAAAGGTATGTTATCTAACTAGGATATTGTAGTATAGTTACTTCATATTATGCTAGTTAGGATGAAACCTTGGAATATTGAATATTTGCATGTATAATAGAGAAAACATAGATCCAAGGTTTATAGGGTTGCATGTACACAATAGGAGTGTTAGAATGCTCAAAACGCATCAGTGGTATCAGAGCCTAGGCTTGTTTTCTTTTATACTTGATGCAAATTGCTGAAAATCAAAGTTTATATGCTGTCTGGTCAGCTGACGCGACAAGTCCAGTAAGGGACTCAACGAGTCCATGCCTAAATTTATCCAACTCGTCGAGTTGGTTCATGCACTCGACGAGTGGACCCCATGACAACATATCTTCGAGTTTTAAGGCTGGATTTGGTCTAGAATCATTACCTTAAACTGTTTTGGACTTGTAAAACCTATTTTTTGATGTGGTAATGATTATGGTAAACCAATCTCAAGGTTGTTATCAAAATTTCAAGTTTTATGTGTGTTTATGTAATTCTTGAAATTGTTGATATAACTGTTCATACACTTATTAGTTTTGGTAGATCATAGGAATTATTTGCAAAATTGTTTGTTAGTTAATTATTGATCTAAATGTGTTTTAATAGAGTCCATAATTTGTCCTCAAGTTATGGATTACCAAATGTCATTTCTTTTAAAGATCCATTATATGCATAGGTTACAAAAGTTGAAGAGTCTTTTGTTTTAAGAACTCCATAACTTGTCCTCGAGTTATGGATGTTCAAGAGTCTCTTCATTAAAGTTTTTAAAACCTTAATTAAACTCATAAGTTATGAAAATTCAAAAGTTTTTGAATAGTTCAAAACTTGCCCTCGAGTTTTGGAATTTGTAAAGTCTCACACAAACTTTAATTCCAAACCCTAGAGTTTTAAAAGTTAAAATTCAACCCTTATACTTTATAGTATTATAAGTTAATAATATATATATATGTATAAGAGCAAGTCAGTCTTACCGTTAGTAGGCCTCATTCACGAAGCCGGACTATAAGGGGGGTATAAGGTTACTGCCTATAAAATGACAGTTTAATGGGTGTCCACTCTCACCCACCGTTTCCTTTACCGGTGGAGGGTCGTTAGCCGAACGGGTAGGACAAGGACTATAATTTTCATTATAAGTATAATGATAAATATAAAGTAACTAAACCTTTTATAAATTCCCAATCTTAGTTACTTTAGGAAAATTGTGAATTTGGTGCTAACCCATGAAATTACACTTTGCACTTTGCTTAAATCGTTAGAGGAGCGTGTGTGGTTAACCGTCACACTAACCTGGATTTAACAAGGTAGGCAAAGGGTAACTTAATGTTTATCATAGGATCGGTGGAGCGCGTGTGGTTAACCGGCACATCGATTAAGTGATAAATATTAAGGGTACCAAGTATGTTTGCATGGTTATTCACACCTTGTTTTGTGATCCTCGGTATCCCAGTCAAAAAACTTGAGAGGGCACAATCGAGATTGAAACATGCAATTGAATAGTTCAATGAATCTCAAAAGATCTAGGAGTTTCAAAGCCAATTAAAAACCTAATAATTTATTTCGTTTTTCATGGTGGAACTGGTGAATCGTCATTCGCCTACCTTCAAATATTTTATAGCTTGGATTATGGCATCCCTCTTCCAAGTTATAAAAGTATCGTGTTTGGTCCTAGCCTTAATATTTCATATTGGGTATTATATTAAGGACTTAAATCAACTAACTTGAATATCTCCCATTGTAGATGTCTGGTTCAGGCAAATACGATCTTCCCAAATCCCTAGGAACAAGGTTTCCTAATGAAGATGATGTCCCATGGTTGGCTCATGGAAATCATACTTCACTTCCTCCACCTCCTCCAATTATTCTCCCTAACCCACAAGTTCTTGAATAGTTCAAGGTAACTCAAGCCCTATTGGCAAGCAAGGTCTATGTGTGCTCACATCTTGGAGATGAAGTCACATATTGACAAGCCGGGATATTTTGGTGTCAAAGTCTTGAGAAAGTTGGTTGTTCAATCACTTTCTAAGTCACATAGTGAGTTTCCTTTGGGACTACTATGAAACACACCATGACATGACCCTTAATGATCTTATCTATTTGCTAGGTGTTGCTGAATCAACAATGATTTGGAGCACTGGTAAAGCAAATTTGATAAGAAGATCAACTTCCCAAACTTCCATGGACATTGACAATGGTAACATTGAAAATCCAGAAAAGCTTTCTCTTCCCGATGGAAAGGGATCGGCCATAGTCAAATCGGTTGACCAAATGGTAAAGAGAAAGGCTAAGTCTGAGATAGTCTCGTGTACCATTCCCAAAGGGTTCATATGTTTCTATTGCCAAAGGAAGGGGCATTGGTTGCGAAGCTTCCCTATTTACCTGAAAGATCATAAGGTTGGTCAAGTCAAGTCACTAACCTTATCTTGTGATTATGGTTTTGACAAATTCACATGGATAGGAACACACACACAATACAATCTAAGTGTCATAAGGTTTCTCTCCGATTCATGAAAATGATGGTGAGGAAACGCTTTCACTAAGTAGATTTTAAGTAGATAGCAATTATGATATTTTCATTCTCAAAGTTGTTAGTGGAGCGTGTGTGGTTAACCAGCACACTAACATGGACTTGTGAGAAGTGGCAAAGGTCTAAACAATTGAGACTATGATTACGACATCCCTTTTTATAGTTCTGAAATTGTTTAGACACACATGTGTGCTATCTAAGGAAAGGTGTATGATTTTGATAAAGTTTTATCAAAGCATCTCGTATCAGAAATCTGAACTTTGGTAAGAAAGTCAATAAAGTATTGATTTCTAGAAGTCCAACTGATTTCTGAGTACATGTCAAAGCTAGTGGGATCATAAGTGTTATGTGAATAATCGTCATGTTAGTGGGAGCATGATAATTATGATAAGTGTTGCAAGTTAGCAATGTTAATTATAGAAAACAAAAGTTTCAATTGGGAAAAGTTGTTTTGCTATAATTAAGGGAGAGGAAATTATACTTCATTTAAATTTTAAAAGCTTAGATTCAGGTTTTATTCATATTTAGTCAAGGATATATATGAATTTTATGTTGGAATGCCTCAACATAAGGAAATTCTATATATTGGTCCATTATTTGTGTTCTAAAATTCGATTATGATTACGACATCCCTTTTCATAATCTGAATTGTGAGAACATGGCAAATAGAAATAGAAATATTATAGCAAAAAGACTGGTCTAGTATCATGTCTTTATGTGTGACATCATGAATCGTATCCCATATGCTTCAGATATAGGATCGATTGCATGTGCTATAATATTCATCCTTTCTAAATGCTCAGGGCATTAAGAGGGGAAAAGTCTAGAATTGGATATGACTAAAATGATTAAGCAATTGTCAAGGACAATCTAAGGTTTACCAAAGATTGGTTGCTCATGGATAGTTGGAAGTATATTGTTAATTTTGAAAGGACCATATTGACATATTCTAAAAAGAGGCAATTTTTGTTCAGAATTGATAGTCAAAATGGGAATATGGAAATGTTTTCCATAGGTGGAAGTTATTCAATCTATGTAAGATTAGAAAAGTTAATGCAAGAAGGATGTTCAAAGCAATGTACTTTGCATTTGAGACTTCGTTTCCATGGAATGATCTCCATTGGAATACAATGTAATGACTGTTGACAAGTCTTTGTGATTGTGCATAATCATTACAAGAGGATCAGTGCATATAAGTTTAAAATCTAACAAGATTTCGGTAAATGGCAGGAATTTGGAATTCTTGCATTTGCGGTAAGGATTTGAGATTGTGAAATGAGAATCATTGGAATTATGTTCAATCGATCTATTTCACAAAGTAAAGATCATAGAAAAACTTAGTGTGCATACTTGGTGTATTGCATAACTAATGTTTAGACAAACATAGTGTGCGTACTTGGTGTATGGCATGACTAGTGTTTAGAAAACATAGTGTACATGCTTGGAGTATGGGACAACTATTGTTTTAATTCAAGTATAAAGTTGATAATTTGAAACAGTATGCAATGAATAATGTGTAATCAATATGGTGATAAATAAAAAGTGTTCTATTTATATTCATAAGTTCTGAGACCATATTGGATTTGATTATTCTTGTGTTTCACTTTGCATGTTTTGACTTCCAGAATAACTAGGTCGTTCTTCCTGAATGACTAAGTTATTCAAACCATCCACAATCGATAATACGTTGGAAGTAGGTATTAAGGCAAGACTGTCATGAAGCTGGTTTGTAGATGTCCAAGGTATTGGACATAGCAAGAGTTGCTACAACATTCATGAGTGCTCATAAGTTCTGAGTATTGGATTAAACCCACGCTCATTTGACTCACTTCATGGATTTTATCACGAGTGATCATGAGACGATAATATCTTATATTCTTCAAACCTAGAGATATGAGTTGTTGCCTATGAGTTGGTTATACATTGATTGTACGAAAACTCATTGGTAACTCGATGTTAAAAAATGTGCCTTTGTGTATGATTCAACAAGTAGTAGAACAAGCATATGAGTCGAAGTTTATCCATTCTTTTTACCCTTAAAGGGATAAAAGCGATATCTGTGGGCCCCTCGATGATTTAGTGATGACACCCCGAAGTGTTTGGCCAAGCCTAGACTGATTTGATTTGTTCAATTAGTCGGTCATCATAAATCAAAAATAGGGAAAAAACAAATGGACAGAGAGAATGATTATAATCCATGTCTCAGTCCATATGATATCTAGAACGGAGGAATATATGATCCCTTATCTAATGTACAAGTCACTGACTAGATCAGAGTTCGACAGCGCCTTTAAGAGCTACGATTGCTAGTCGGGTTTTAGAGTCATACACAATAATAGTTTTAGACTAATCCAAGTGGGAGACTGTTGGATTAATGTCTAAGTCCATAACTATAATTGGTATGTATTCGACCCGACTTGGCATGGTCCATTTGGGTTGCACTTCACTGGAACAATTATATATGGATAATCTTTTGAGAATAGTATGTTTGTGATTTATATTAATATATTATAAGTTTTAATATATTAATATGGAACCATATTATTTAATTAGTATTGATCAAGAATTAATTTAGAATTAATCTAGTGATCAAAAGGAACTAATTAAATATGGACTCTTCTATATGTGGTGGGCCAAGATAATTTAGGTTGGCTAAGCTTTCATGCAGAGTCCATGGAGTGTTTAACCCATGGATCCTATGGAAATGAAACGTCATGTGTATTAGGGTTTACATGAATGTAACCCTAATCCTCCATACTATATAAAGAGGTCTTTGGCACAAGGCACTAGTGTCTGAGGACAAAGGGTGGGCCGGTTTCTAGAAGTGCTTGCTATTCTCTCAAGTTTTCCAAGGTGTTTTTGGTGATTTGTGATTCCACTTGAGGCTTCCACACTATTGGGGCTAAGCTCTTAAAGTTCAAGACTTCAAGCTACACCAAAAAGGTATGTTATCTAACTAGGCTTTTGTAGTATAGTTACTTCATATTATGCTAGTTAGGATGAAACCTTGGAATATTGAATATTTGCATGTATAATAGAGAAAACATAGATCCAAGGTTTATAGGGTTGCATGTACACCATAGGAGTGTTAGAATCTCAGATGGAGACCTCGGAACCTCCTACTGCATCACGGCCTCGACCTTGGTCGGATCGAACAGAATACCATTCTGGTTGACAAGGTGCCCCAGAAACTGCACCTCATGCAACTAGAACTCACACTTGGAGAACTTTGCGAAAAGTCTCTCCTTCCTCAACGTCTCCAACACTTCCATCAAGTGCTCCTCGTGCTTCTCCTGAGTCTTAGAATAATCCAACATATCATTGATGAATACAATCATAGATCGATCCAGCATCGGTCTGCACACACGGTTCATGAGATCCATGAACGCGACTGGAGCATTGGTGAGCCCAGAAGGCATCACTAGGAACTCGTAATGACCATAACGAGTCCGAAATGTCGTCTTCTGCACATCCTCATCCCTAACCCTCATCTTATGATAACCCGATCGCAACTCAATCTTGGAAAACCAAGATGCATCCTGAAGTTGGTCAAAAAGATTATCAATCCCCAGGAGTGGATAATGGTTCTTCATCGTTACCTTATTCAGCTCCCGGTAGTCAATGCACATACGATGACACCCATCCTTCTTCTTCACAAACAATATCGGTGCTCCCCAAGGCGAACTGATCGGTTAAATGAATCCCTTGTCTAACAGCTCCTGCCTCTGTGTAGACAACTCCTGCATATCGGGAGGAGCTAGCTGATACGGTGCTTTGGCTATTAGAGCCGCACCTGGAACCATATCAATCCTGAACTCAACCTGTCTCTCCAGAGGCACGCCATGCAAATCTTTTGGAAACATGTCCGGATAATCCCGCACAATCGGCACATCATCCACGATCGCCTTACCCTTATCCCGGGTATCCATCACATAGGCGAAAAATCCTAAGCATCCCTGCTAAATATCACGTCTGGCCCTTGCCGTTGAACACAATAATGGCCCACTCTGAGCTCTGCCCCCATAAACCACTAACTCTCCCCCACTTAGGGTTCGAAAGTGGACTAACTACTGCTCATAGTCAATATCCATGCCCACGATAACCTTGGTCCCACGCAAAGGAATGGGAACCAAGTCAACCAGATATTGCTTGTTGAATAACTGAAGAGTACAACCCCGATGAACCCTCATAACCCGAACAAACCTATCATCTGCGATCTTCACATCTAGAGGACAATCCAGCTCCCCCGGAGCTCCGGCAAACCACTTGCTAAGCGCAAGTGATACAAAGGATCGGGTAGCCCCCGAATCAAAAGATACCAAAGCAGAAATACCATTCACGAGGAACGATCCTATAATAAAACACATAAATATAAGCAGACAAAACAATGTAAATACAGATATAAGGAGAAGATACATACCCGTCACGACGTTAGGAGCTGCACGAGACTCCTCGACTGTCAGTTGAAAAGCCTTCTCTTCACCACAGGTGTATCCGCCCAGCCCTGGCGGCCGTCAGTAATCCGAAGAGTTGCAGGATCGGGTGCTGACACCGGTCCTGCTGCAGCCAAACTTGGACAATGGGCCTTCTTGTGGCCCATCTGATTGAAATGAAAGCAAATCAGATCAGATACTGGGGTGGTGGTGGTAGTAGCAGTGCAATCTCTGCTAATATGACCTGTCCGGCCGCACTTGAAGCAGCCCGAACCACCCGCCCTGCACACTCCCTCGTGCAACTTGCCACACTTGCCATAGCGGCTCTAGCCCTGCTAGCCACTCGTTTTGGAATTAGATACATTGGGCCTCTTGCCCGAACCCTCAGCGGTCGGCACATAATCTGACTTCCTCTTCTTTTCTATTTCCAGATCAATATCCATCTCCCTAGTACTCGCTATCATATCCTCCAGTGTTTTGCATTTGGATCGGCTCACAAACTGCCGAATGTCACTCCTTAACATCTCATGATACCTACCCTTCTTCATCTCCTCATCCGCTACATACTGCGGAAACAAAAGTGACCTTTCCCGAAACATCATGACGATCTCGGCAACCTTCTTTCTAGTTTGGTGGAGATCCTGAAACTCTCGCACCAACTGTTGCACCTCAATCACTGGTGCAAACTCAACCCTGCACCTAGTCACAAAATCATCCCAGGTCATCGAATCAACAGCCTCATCACCAACTACGCGCCCGCCCTCCTCCGACCAATCTCGTTCCCTGTCCTTCAGAAGACAGGAGGCAAGTCTGACATTTGCCCCCTCGGGGCAAATGTTGGTGTGGAAGGCGTTAGCAACATCCGATAACCACCCCCTTCTTGCTATCAGGTCCTTCGCTCCATGATAGTTCAGAGCTCCACATGACCGGAACTCCCTGAAGGAAAAAGAACGCGCCACAACCAAGGACAAAGAACGCGCCTCAACCGCTCATCCAGAATCTCCAGAACGCCCTCCTTAACCATACAAAAGATCATAGGAGTCTGCTCAAGAATACAATACGGAATATCAGACGGGATGAACACCCTAGTCTGATCATCTAGCTGCCCGGCTCCAGAACCTGAGCCCGAGCCCTCTCCAGCACCATAACTGCCAACAGGTGTGCCCCACAATGTCACCATACTGAAAATTGACCATATAAACCATCAGAATACGCATCAAAATATATCGAGGGATCACAACTCTACAAGAAACTTGGTTTTATCGCGACTCTGCTTGACTCGAGTATGGATCCTCTGCTTCCAGTAGTATGAGCCCATACTACCTTCCATATCTATATGTACCTTCCTCAAAGATTGCATTGAATCCTCCAAGTCACTTTATAGTAATACCATTAACCCTCATCAAAATAAGGCTCGCAACAGTAGATCTCATCCTAGGTTTCCTAGGGCAAACTCCACACCACTCTCTACCATCAGCTGCAGAAGGAACTCCTGCTAACTTCCTCTAACTAGCTCACAAAAACAATTAAATATCACTAAAACCAGATCATTCTTCGAATGAGAGGTCTCACACTACAACGGTTGGACTCAAATAAGCGTTGCGCAATAGAGTTAAAACCTAACCTTCTAAAATTATTTAATTCCCATAATATGTAACCTAACATATTCACTTACTAGTCGGCTGAATCTAGTAAGAACTCCTGAAAGCACAAATCAAGCAACTATCGAGCATCAAGTAATCAGAACGAAGCATCACCTAATCAAGCCAACCTTTCACTAACTGATAAGTACTAGCATGCAAGTCTACAAGCTCATACAATAGGCATACAAAGGCATCTCTCCTATCATTCTAGCATGCAAAAACTGAGCAGATCCTTATCCCTAACTAGCATGCAATTCACAGATTCACAAATCAAATCATATCAGATAACATGTATGGGTATTTTTGGAAAACTTACTTGAGCTCGATCTATTGCATGCACCACACCCTTCTTGTCTTAGAAACCTATTTTCTTAAAAATACCTTTCTTTTTGAAAAACTTTACCAAATCCCCTGTTTGAGTTCAAACACACCCGAGAGTATTCCTGAATCCCTCAAACCAAGACTCTGATACCAACTTGTAACGTCCCAAAAATAAGAACATAAAATTTTTCATTTTTAGATTTATAAAACATCAAACCATATCATTGTCATAAAACCAAAGTTATCAAAATGTATTGATACATCATGAATATCAAAGTAAATCACAAAATGCAGAATCAAGTGGTGTGTGCTCTGCCCTTCATCGGGCCCTGCTCGGCATCGGGCCCCGCCCGACATCGAGCCCTGCTCAGTATATAGATCTGTCAGCCATCGGGCCCCGCCCGTCATACATATAAACAAATAAACATATATACACATAATACATGAAATAATCATGAAGATACACGGAATTGGTTCCTTCAACCCGCTAAACATGGTGAGGAAACTCACCTGGAACAGCTGAACCACTCAGATAAATCTCTGGCTGCTGGTCTGATAAATCCCCGAGCTATCAATACCAATAACATCCAATTAATAATTGGACTTCAATCCATAATCATCAGTCTAAATTAGGGTAAAGGACCATTTATCCCTACCTAGCTTGGCTCAAGACTATGGCCCAAACCGACCATCTAAAAGGCCCAATTCCAAATTAATCACCCAAGGCCCAATCAAGGCCCAATTTTCCAAATTGGGCCCAAATATCTTTGTAGGCCTTTTCCAAGCGAACCCAAAATAAGCATCAACCCAAAAACCTGATGACCCAACAAGGCCCTAAACATATAAGCCCAAACATGGCCCAAACCGAAAGCCTAATAGTCTGAAGCCCAACCTGTTGAGTACGTGGGGCGTACTTAACTTGTACATGCAATGTACTCGCTTTAGGGCGTGTACGCTAAGCGTACCTTCTTGTATGCCCAACGTACTCCCCTATTTGGCCAACTTCATTTTTCTAGCTCTTAACCGATTAGGACTTCAACCCAAACTCAGGTCTGACTTCCTTAAGATGGTTTATCACGTAAAGTTGCCAACTTCACCATAACAAGTTAAAGAGTAGATCAAAACAAAGAGTAGACAAGGTATGAACTTTATACCTTAAAAGTCACTCAAAGATGGAGCTAAATCTAGATATCTAAGCTTCCCTCCAATGAATAAGTCTTCCAACTTCTTCTTCTATCAATTCATGGAGCACAAACCACCAAGATGAAGACCGAGGCTCAATAAACTTCAAAGATGCTATTAGGGTTCGAGATTAGGGTTTTAGGACAATGAAGGCTGATAAATTGGCCAACTCTTGGGATTAAGGTGAATATGTAGGGCACAACACCCCAAAATTATAGTTTCATTAAACCCCTCGTACGCCCAACGTAACCCTCGTATGCCCAGCGTACGAGGCTCGAACCCACGATCAACTTCTACATTAGTACGCTAAGTGTAACAGGTGGTACGCCTCTCATACTAGCTTCTCAGATAGTATGCTAAACGTACCCTATTGTACGCCCCGTGTACTAACCCTAAGAACCAAAATGCAACATTTTAATTACGAAAGGCTAAAAGGAAACATACCTTTTTCAAGTGTTACAATTCTCCCCCACTTGAATCAGAATTCATCCTTGAAGTCCGCTGACCCAAATAACTTCGGATAGTGCACCCTCATATTGTCTTCCGGATCTCAAGTCCACATCAAACCCTTGTGGTGTTGCCACTGAACTTTGACCAAGTCAAAAACCTTGTTCCTTACGGTTTTCGTCTTTCGATAAAGAATCAACACTGCTCTCTCAATATAATTCAAGCGGTCACCACCTGAATGTCCTGTAACGAAACCACTGTGGACGCATCTACTAAGAACTTACGCAACCGTGAGAAATGGAACGTGCTATAAATATGACTGAGCTCATCTGGAAGATCCAAGCGATATGCAACCCAGCCCACTCGAGCCAAAACCATGAAAGGACCAATATACCTGGGGCCCAACTTGCCGCTCTTCCTGAATCGGATGACCCCTTTCCAAGCTGACACCTTCAGGAGAACCATATCCCCCACCTGGAACTCTAAGTCTAACCACCGTCTGTCGCCATAACTCTTCTTCCGAATCTGAGCTGTCTGGAGCCTACTCCGAACTTGCTGTAGCATATCAGTGGTCTTGAGTACCACCTCGGTACCCCATAGCTCGTAGACCGACCTGGCCCCAACAAATCGGGGTCCTGCATTTCCTCCCGTAGACCATCTCGAAAGGAGGTCAATAAATGTTGTCGTAGTAACTATTGTTATATGAAAATTCCGCTAATAGAAGATACGTATCCCAACCCCCACCAAAGTCCAAGACACATGCCCGCAACATATCCTCAAGGGTCTGAATAGTTCCCTCGATCTGACCATCGTTCTGCGGATGGAATGATGTGCAGAAATGGAGATGGGTACCCAACTCATCATGAAATCTCTTCCAAAACCTTGAAGTAAACTTAACATCTCTGTCAGAAACCACCGAAACCGGCACCCCATGACGTGCCATAACCTCCCTAATATAAATCTCAACTAATTTCTATGTAGAAATACTCTCCTGAATTGGAATGAAATGCACGCTCTTGGTCAACCGATCCACGATGAACCAGATCGAATCCACTCCACGCGCAGTCCGGGGTAACTTCTTGATGAAATCCATAGTAATATCCTCCCATTTCCATACAGTAATCTCCAATGATTGCATCTTGCCGTGAGGTCGCTGGTGCTCGGCCTTGACTTTCCTACAAGTCAAGCACCGCTCTACGTACCAAGCCATGTCCCGCTTCATGCAGGGCCATCGATAATCAGGACGAAGATCCATGTACATCTTCGTCGCCATGGGATGAATGGAGAACCTAGATTTGTGTGCCTCTGATATGGGCATATTTAATCATAAAATTCATGCATTATCTTAATACTTTATGTTGATTTTATCTCAAATAATGAACAAAAGGTGCTTAATTAGTTTAAAATTTCATTTTAAGCAACAAAGACATGCTCGGATGGAAAAGGAAGCGAATTTGGCAATTGGAAGCTTGGAAATTGGATTTTGAAGAAAGAAGGCAAAAATGAAGAAGAACTCGGCGAGTTTATGCATCAAAATTGACGAGTTGCTTAGAAGATTCCCGACAAAATAGTGCCTTTCCGTACACGCGAATTAAGTAAAAAACTCGGCGAGTTGGGTCATAAAACTCGATGAGTTGCGCTTTTTTTCAGAATCTATATGTAATTGTTTTCATTCGAAACCCTAACTTTTGGTGGAGGCTTTTAGCGACTTTTGGAGACTAGAGACATTCTGAATAAGCTTTGGAGTTCAAAATCAGATTAGAGGTCAATTTAGAAGAGATCAAAGGCATTAAAGCATTACTTTTATCTTAATTCTTTGTGTGAATCATGTTTGCAGCATTGAAATTTGTTTTTATGGATTTATTTGTTGAAGTTATGGGCTAAAACTCCATACTTCTATTTAGACTAGATGATCTTATGAATATGGTTTGATTAGTGGCTTTGGATTATATTGATTTGGTTATTTGTCTTGTTAAGCTTGTTAAAAGATCCTTATGTGTTAATGATAAATATTTTCTGTTAATAACTAAGTTTATTGAGTTGCATGAACATCTTCTTGATTACTTGAATCTTATGGTTTTGTGAAAAAAAGATTGTATGCCTAGTGTTGTGAACATAACCTAGGGTTAATTAGAAAGTAAGTTAATGTGTGAGTATGTGTGATGACCAACCACATATGAGTTAATTGAACCAACCAATCTAGTTAACTAATATTACAAGTCTTACTTGATTCCAACTGAACACTACGAAACTTGTTAGTTTAATCAATTGATCACTGTTTGAATTAACTTGTTTGCTAAAGGATTAGTAATAGTGAACATGAACCTAATCATTTTAGAAATCGGTAACCATTGCTATATTAATCCATTGCACTTGCCATGAAATCAACCATAGGAATAAGTGAATCGAATCTAAACGGAAGTCTCTTTTATCTTATTGAATCTAGTTGTCTTTTGCTTCTCTTTTAGTTGTTAATTGTCCTTTGTTTAAGTGTTTACCAATTGCTTAAATTTCTAGTCTTGCAAAACTATAGAAAACCCCTTTTAAATATTGTTTTATTTAGATAACATTAGTATTATTTTTAATTGTTTACCGTTCCTTGTGTTCGATAACCTACTTACCTGAACTAAATTGCTAATCGGTAGGTACACTGCCTTTCTTGTGTTTGTCTTTGTGTTTAAGTTAGTAGGATTAAAACTAGTACAATCAACACGTATCATCCTCCTCCATCAGAATCTGACACGCACCGCCCCAATACGGAACCCAAACCCTCCGATGAAGAGTAAACAACCCACGACTATGATAATCGAAGGAAGCCACCCGACCCACAATACGCTCACTCTTACGGTGCTCTTCTTTCATAGCCTCGATCTGAGCCTCACGAATCCGCACCAAAAGTGTTGTAATCATGGTCATCTGTTTGAACCTGAAAGCGAACCTCTAGCAATCTCTAACCCTTGGAGTTCTGAAGTCAGTCTTGAGTCCGAAGTGTGTTGAGGTACGAGATAAGCTTGTGGTTAGAGATGGAAGTTGAATTCTGGAGTAGAGTTCGTGGTACGATATGAATAGATGATCCGAGATAGTATATCCGTCTGTGCATTAATTATTCTTGTCTTTTACTTGATGTAACCTTACATAGGACTAAGTTATTTTGTCAATTTGGATAATCAGAGTGTCAGATGTAACTCATTTAGCCAGTCCTTTTTATGTATTTTGGTCTGTACGTTTCACCTCCTTTTCCTATGTAACGAGTGATTAATGACAAGAATAGTAGACGAATTATTGGTCCAAAGATAGTTATATTTGAATTTACTTCACTTTCACTTTTCTCTAAAATCAAACTCTTTCAAACATTCTACTTGTTTATTTATTGTCTTTACCTTGATTGTACTCATTATTCCATATTTAATACTTGAAGTACTTTGTTGATCTTCATCTTCAGTCTTGACTGGACTTACTAGACTTGACTGGAACACTTAATCAGAAGTAGACATTGATCTTAAGCATTAACTCAAGGTTTGAGTTTTTCAACCTTGTCCTTGCACAATCAAATCTTTGTTCTCACAATTGGTATCATTGCTTGATTGGTTGTCCTTTGAATCCATAAGAACATATTGTAGTTGATTCGAGATTACCTTGGTCTTTCGATCATTTCTGTGTTCAGGATAAAAGTTCTTCTATATACCACTTTTGGTCAAGATATCTTAACTTCAATGGCTGCTTCTAATTCTCAACAAATGTATTCATTGCAAAAAATAGCAAATAGCGTGGGTTGCCCTACTCGTGGTCCACTGCTAGTTGTTGAAAAGTATGATCACTGGAAAGTCAGAATGGAAAGGTTTTTACTTGGTAAAGAAAAAGGTGAAGCTATCTGGAGACCCGTTAAAGAAGGTCCACATGTCCCAGTTCGAACAATTGTTAGAGATGCTGCTGCAACTCTCATTGGACAAGATGAACAGCGTCAAGCACCTCTCACTGCTGATGACATAGAAAAGTTGCATGCAGATCAAGTTGCCTTTTCGGAAATGGTGTTTAGTGTTCCACCTTCTCTCTTTGAGCACATTAAACTGTGCAAATCTGCTAAAGAGATTTGGGACACACTTCAAGACTTGTTCGAGGGATCAGAGAACATGAAGGATAAGCGCCTAACCTCCGTTGTCAATGATCTCGACACTTTCACTACAAATCCTGGTGAATCTGTTGCCTCAGCCTCAAACAGATACCGAATCGTCGTCAACAACATGACAGCTCACGGGATAGTCTGAACCCCACTTGAATACAACCTCAAGTTCATTAACAGGCTCAGAAAGGGATGGGGAAATGTGAAATCATGTCTTCAGAGTAATGGATCGCTGAAAAATATGAAGCTCTACCAACTGTTCGATGAGCTTCAAGATCATGAATCAAATGTTGCTCAAACTCTACGAGAACTCACAGGAGGTCCTTTGGCTCTTGTTAGTTCTTACGATCCTCAGATTCCGAACCTCGATGTCTCGGACCCATTCACAGCTATTGTTCCATATATCCCACCAATTCAACCCTCACCTCTAATGATACCAACTCCTACCAACAGCAACTATCAATTAAATGGTGATCTCAAGCCTAAAGATATGGACTCCAAACTCCGCTTCCAACAAGAGTTTGCTTTGCTTTCCATGAGATACAATCGTCCTCTTAACAAGCCATACCATAACTGTTTCCAGGCTCCTCACCAAAATAACCCTCATCCATTAAAAAAAACCTTCAGAAAACCCACCAGCTTACAAACCTAACCTTCCTACACCAAATCACACATCAGAATCTTCACAGACTCCGAAGTTAGGCAAACCCAAGATTCTATGTCACAAATGTGGTCATGAAAATCATTTTGCCAAAGAATGCTTAGTTGAATTACCATAGAAACCCAAGATTAAAGACTCTGCTTACTATGCATGCCGAGCTCAAGAAATGGAAGAGAGTGAAAAGGCTTTTGTTACCAATGTATCAAGACAAGTAGAAGGGTATTGGTCTTCTAGAGATGATGATGATGTGAGTACTGGAAGAGACATGTGCTTTATGGCTAGACAAACAGTTGAATGTGATGAAGGCTACTGGTCATCTGGATCACAGGGAGACTATGAAGATGCTGAACCACACTACTGCTACATGGCTACCAACGATCCACCCGGTAGAAGCATCGTTCAACAGGTAAGTTTTATGATTACTGATAGTATTTTTGATTTGTCTCTTTGCGAACCATATTTACCCAGATTCAATCAGATATGAACATCATTTACAAAGCCTACGAGTCAGCAATAGAAGCCAGTGAGAAGATGGAGAGTTAATAAAGTCGTCTTAGATTACGTTTCGAAGATAAGATGTTAAAAATAGAGTCTTTAGAACGATAGCTTGTAATGTCAAAAGATGAATGTATAATTCTTAAATACAAATGTGTAATCCCTTATTCTGAAAGAAATGTTTTAATTCTGACAAAAAACGACTCAATGCTAAAATAAACGCCTTGCATAATTCCATTGAGATTCTTGAAGCAAATGAACGGATGACTCACAATTTTCATCATCCTTGGTCAAAAGCTTCTCGTCTCGGAAGCGAGTTTCCGAAACCTATTGCTCGTCCTTTAAAGGAGTTGAAAAAACTAACTTTTATGGGAGACATTCCGAACCACAAACATTCGGACACCGCTGTCTCGCCTTTGTCACCCCTTCCTGAGACTTCTGACCATTTTGCATCACTAATTCCTGAGTTTCAACCTATAGTTGTCAAGTGTCCCGATTTCATGCATCTTCCGCCTCTGACAAACCTGGACCTGAATCGGACCTCGAAATCCATTCCAAACACTGTCGTTCAGATTCCAAACCATAGTCCTCCTAACAACTGTGCTTTTGAAGAAATTATTTAGGAGACAATTAAACTTGATACCCCTGAATTTGTTTGGGCATCCTTAGACAGTAACGTTGATGATTCATGTGATTCTGGCCCACAAGTGATTTCAAAAACAAATCTTGTGCCAATCAAGCCTGTGTTTAACAATCCTTCTGTAGGTCAAACTTCCAAATCCTCTTTTCGTTACAAAAAGAAACCCATGTTAAATAGGAAAGATTTTGATCCTAAGGTAGAAGCCCGGAATGATCACAAAAAGTAAGTTAAGTCGAGACAAAAATATAGATTCCTTGAGAACTCCAAAAAGAGTGTATTTCGGACTACCAACCCATCGACTAGGAGTCACAACACCTTCGCACCCACTAAGATTCTCAAAAGGCCAGCTAATCCTTCTAATCAGGTTGAACATAAGAAAATGGTCAGTTCTACCTCGAAAAAGCCTATTGTAGATACCCAATATGTCAGAACTAACTCTCCTCACACTGATTCATCTGTTTTTATAGCTAAATCTGATGGTACAATTTTCAAACCTCAACAACTTTCAAAACCAAATGTATCTTTAACCTAAGAACGAGTTTTTAAGAAAACAGTTTCACAAAAATCTTCAAAACAAAATCTTGTATGGAAAGTAAAAAATCTTAAAAATGAAACTGCAATTCCGAGAGATAGAGTGATTCCCACTGCTCCGGAAGATGCTGGTCCGAGAAAAGTTGTTCTGAACCATAATGTCATTGAGTATGATTATTGGATAGATGAAAGAACCATGGCCTTATGTTTGTTTACTAAAGAATCTCAGAACAAACCTTCCAAAACATATGTTGCTAAAAAAAAGGACCTAGCTGGAGAAATCAACCTTGGAAACCTGTCTCGGAGTTCAGACTCTGAGATGGTATATTGTTTAGACTCCTAGAAACCAGCCACTTCGCTCTATCAATGGTATATTGATAGTGCTTGATCCATGCAAAAAAAATATGGTATATTGATAGTGCTTGCTCCATGCACATGACAGGGCAGAATGACTTTCTGCAAGATCTCAAACTTTCACCAAATGTTGGCTACGTGACGTATGGCAACAACTCTAACTCTCAGATCAGAGGTTATGGCATCCTTACAAATGGCAACTTCTCGATTTCAAACATGGCATATGTAGCTGATATGAAGCATAATATGATAAGTGTGGCTCAACTCATTGATGCAAATCATTGAGTTGAATTCTACAAGAAACATAGCTATGTCATGTCAGAAGACTAGAAGGAATGCTTAATCAAGTCAAATCGCAAATCACAACAAGAACATGTATCCTCTTGACATCAACATGATCATTGGCAAGACCCAGCTCTGTTTACTCTCAAAATTTGTTCCTGATGTCAGTTGGTTATGGCATAGAAGGCTTGCTCATCTGAACTTCAAATATATGAATGATCTTGTTTCCGGTGAGATGGTAAGAGGTTTTCCACTCCTCAAGTTCGAAAATGATCATTTATGTGCTACGTGCGAGTGTGGAAAGCAATCGAAGAAGGGTCATCCAATTATCATTGAAAAATCTATCTCGGGGCCGCCATAACTTCTGCACATTGATCAGTGTGGATCCTTAACAGTAGAAAGTCTACATCACAAAAAATACATTCTTGTGATTGTGAATGATTTTACTAGGTTCACCTGGGTCTTCTTCTTAAGTCTCAAGTCAGAAACAACCTCTGAAGTCATCAACTTTATCAAAGGAATTGATGTTCTCATCAAACTTCCAGTAAGGCAAATCTGAAGTGACAATGGTTCGGAGTTCACCAATGCCATAATCAAGAACTTCCTCACCGAGAAAGGTATTGACCACAACTTCTCTGCTCCATACACTCCACAACAGAATGGTATAGCAAAACAACGCAACAGAACACTTGTTGAAGTTGATCGATCAATGCTTAACTTTGCAAATCTTCCACTCTATCTTTGGGCTGAAGCTGTTTCAACTGCACGCTTCACTCAGAATAGGAGTATTATCAATCGACGCCTCAATAAGACACCGTGTGAAGCCATGAACCGTCGGAAGCCAAGTATCTCTTTTCTTCACGTTTTTGGATGTAGATGATTCATTAAATACAACAGTGATAACCTTACAAAGTTCCAACCCAAAGCTGATGAAGCAATTTTTCTTGGGTACTCTGCAAAATCAAAGGCTTACCGAATTCTTAATCGGCGAACTCGTGTTCTAGAAGAAATCTTTGATGTCACCTTTGATGACAACTTCATTCAGAATTCTGGCCCAACCCATGTCACAACCCACATCTTGGAGTCCGATGCTCCAGCGCCAGGATGTCCAAACCAACAAACAATTTATGAAGTTGATTTTGAAACCCTGTTCGGACCTTTAGAAACAGCTCTTGATTCAGGGTCGACACCCAGCTTTCCTGCATTTGATTCCGAACCATTTCAACCTTCTCAGGTTGAGTGGGAGAATGGTCAACCTTCCCTTGAATCAAATGTGGATGGATTCCAAGATGCAGCTGCTGAATTTGACTCTAACCCTATCAACAATGATGATGACACAAATTTCTTCGATTTCCCACTTGAAGACGATGTCAACCTATCCGATTCAGAAGTTCAGGGGGAGCATCATCCACATGTTCAAACTATTCAGGGGGAGCAACACAACCCCATTCTTGATATAGGATCCTCGTTCTGTCACAAGTGTTCAAAATGAATGTCATTTCTCGGCAAGTGTTCAAAATGAATGTCATTTCTCGGCATTTATCTCAATGGTTGAACCCAAATCCATCAAATAAGCATTAGAACATGCTGATTGGATTACATCCATGCAAGAAGAATTAGAAGAATTCAATAGAAATGAAGTATGGACTCTCGTCCCTCCTCCTCAGAATATCCCATTGTTGGTACTAGATGGGTGTTTCGGAATAAACTAGACGACGCAGGAGTTATCATTCGGAATAAAACAAGATTCGTGGGCAAAGGATTCACACAGATCGAAGGGATTGACTACGGTGATACCTTTGCTCCTGTTACCCGTCCTGAAGCCATCAGAATCTTCCTTGCTTATGCTGCTCACAAAGGCTTTAAGGTTTACTAGATGGACGTAAAAAGTGCTTTGCTAAATGGTGAACTTGATACTGAAGTATATCTCCAATAGCCTCCCGGTTTTGTCAATCTCTCATATCCGAACTACTGCTACAAACTCTGAAAAGCTGTTTATGGCCTCAAGCAAGCTCCTCGCGCCTGGTACGAGACTCTCACCTACTTCTTCAAGCGTTCAGGTTTTCAAAGAGGTATTCTCGATCCTACCCTGTTTCGAAGTTCAAATGGAAAACATCTCATGCTTGTCCAAATTTATGTTGACGACATCATTTTTGGATCCACCGATTCATCAATGGTTGTTGACTTTTCTAAGTTAATGGTTAGTCGATTCTAAATTACCATGAATCGTGAATTAAGCTTCTTCCTAGGTCTCCAAGTTAAAAAGACCAACAGAGGAATCTTTATTGACCAAGAAAGATACATCTCAGAACTTCTCAAGAAATATTCGATGGACACCTCTGCCTCGGCAAAGGTACCTATGGGTTTCAGACACAAAATATTTTCGGACCCTTCAGGTGTTGCTGTTGATGAAAAAAGTACAGAGGAATGATTGGATCACTACTCTACCTTACATCAAGTCGTCCGGACATCATGTTTTCAGCATGTTTGTATGCCAGATTTCAAGTTAATCCAAAGATGTCTCATGTATTGGCTATTAAACAAATATTTCGATACCTCAAAGGTTCAAAGAATCTCGGAATCTGGTACCCAGCAAATGAGAGTATCCTCCTTCAAGCATATTCCGATTCGATCTATGGTGGTCTTTAATTGGGAAGAAAAAGCACATCTGGTGGCTGTCAATTTATGGGTGGTCGATTGGTTAGCTGGTCTTCTAAGAAACATAACTGCATTGCACTCTCAACAGCTGAAGCGGAATACATTGTTGCTGCTAGCTGCACATCTCAAGTTCTTTGCATGAAATCACAGCTCTAGGACTATGGTTACCGGTTCAACAAATCCCAATCTATTGTGATTCACAAAGTGCCATTGCCATCTCGCACAATCCAATTCAGCACTCGTTGACGAAGCACATTGAACCATTTTATTAAAGATCATGTTTTAAATGGTAACATCGAAGTTATTTTTGTTCCATCTGACGATAAGATTACTGATTTATTTAACAACGCATTAGACGAAACCAAATTCAATGGTTTTCTGAACAAAATGGGTATGATAATGCATGATCCTCAGTTCTTTCAAGAGGTCTGTACTCTCTGATGGCAACATCAGAAAGTAAAATAGTTCCGAAGTCAAATTTTCTCTAGTCTCGGAACTGTTGCCTCTCGGAATAAATAGGACCATTTTATGTTTTTTTTTGTCTAACCACCTCTTGTAGTTCTAAGTTGTACAGCTCACTTCATCATATGGAGTCCATGACAAATATAGTCACATTGGTATTTATCTCACCTCGGAACTTACTTTATAAGTAATTAAGAAGATCATCTCGGAATCCCAGTCAGGAACAGTATTGAACTTTAATTCTTTGTCCGATATCAAATCCTTCTTGTCTCGGAGTCTTAAAATCTATTTAACAAAAGTTCACTAACATCTTCCTATCTTTTGTAACGCCCGATTCCTGGTACGTATTTAAATAAGAATTTTTCATATTTGCTAAGGGACTCGACAAGTTGGAGGCCCCAAACTCGTCGAGTAGGATTTGGATATGTTGGACGTGGGGCTTGAAGTCAACTCGACGAGTCAAGGAGCCTCGACTCGACGAGTAGGTCTGCCAGAGTGAAACCCTAATTTTCAAGGTTTGCACCCTATTTAAACACCTTAACAACCCCATTGTGGCCTCCCTCATCGCCTCCCTTAGTCCACAAAACCCTAATTCGAAACCCTAACCCATTTTGAGTGTTCTTGAGCCATTTTTGTGTGTTTTTGGGGGTTTTGAAGCTTGAGAAGGAAGAAGAAGCTCGGGAGTTCAACAGAAAGCAAGTAGATCCAGAGGTTGTGTTCCATTTCCAGATCATTTGAGGTATAAAGTTTATACATTGACCATTCATCTATTAGATTTCTTCTTGGAGTAGTTTAGGGCTTTAAGGAGCCATTTTTGGGACCATTCATGGATTCAAGCATGTTTTGGGGTATTGACTTCAGATCCAGAGCCTTTGAGGGACTCCATGGCATAAAGGTGCCAACTTTATAGCCATGGGAGTCCCATGTATCCTAGGAACCACTGTTTAGGGCTTTTTGAGCTAAATAACCCATGCATGCACGTAAACTTAGAAACTTTATGTGTTATATCGACCCTAGGAGGCCAGATATATGTTTTGGATGCATTAAGCCCGATTGAAATTGACTGTATAGTTTTGGATCATAGGGGACTGGACGAGTCGTTCTTACGACTCAACGAGTCGGTTCGTGGTTCCCCAACCTTCTCTGTTAGTTAGCAACGTGTTGAGTCTAGAAGATGACTCAGCCAGTTAGACGTGTTTTGGACTTAAAGGTCAATAACTCGACGAGTCCAAGGATGAACTCGCCGCGTCAATGAGCAAATGTCCCGACTGTATGAAGGAGAACTCGACGAGTCCAAGGAAGGACTCGACGAGTTCAAATGGAAAGTTCTGATTCTGTCATAAGGAGAAAGTCGACAAGTTAGAGGGTAACTCGACGAGTTAGATCGCGAACTTGAGATTCTCTGAATTGTGGAACTCGACGAGTTGATGGACCAACTCGACGAGTTGAGTCAACCAGGATGTTGACTTTGACCAGGGCGTTGACTTTGACTTTGACTTTGACCATTACCCAAGATTGACCCTTGAAGGGGATATGAATATGTAGGAGTAATTAAAGGAGACTGTTATGTGTAGGAGTTTGAGGAGGGTTGATCCCAGCATCGAGGACAGTTCAGTTACTGCACGTCATTGAGGTGAGTTACCTTCCAGTAGAAGTGGGTCTACGGCCATAATGCCGACCCACTAGTAGGAGTTGTATGTCAGATAACTGTCTTTGTATAAGTTATCCAGGTTTGCCACTATCTATTATGTTTTATGTACTAGCCTGGTATGATGTCATGCGATAGTAGTAGTAGGGGGAATAGTCCCCGGATCAGGTCGAAAGGACCCAAGGGGTAGGTCGGGCACCCTGGTATGCCTGATAGTATGTTTATGTTATGTTGTTATATGGTAGTGGTAGGGGTGAAATAGTCCCCGTAACCGGTTGAGATACACCGGAGGGTAGGTCGGGCACCCAGATATGCCATACATGGGGTAGGTTAGGCACCCTGGTATGCCTAGCAGGGGTATGTTGAGCACCCTGGTATGCTCAGTAGGGTAGGTCGGGCACCCAGATATGCCTGGCAATATGTTTATAGTTTATTATGTGGTATGATCGGGGAACTCACTAAGCTTTGTGCTTACGATTTACAATTTTTGTTTCAGGTCCTTCTTCTTCGAAGTGAAGGGAGTCGGCTCGGTAGCAGCGCATCACACCATTATTTTCCGCACCATGATGTTCTTGGGATTGTACTCTGACCTTATTATTCCATGACATGTTTTCTGACATTTGACTTATGGGTTTATGGGTTTGATATGATATTAATGATGTTTTCAGTAAACTGCTTTACTAATTTCTTAATTAAAAACAAAATTTTTTGTCTTGAAAATTGGGATGTTACAAGTTGGTATCAGAGCCTTGGTTTGAGGGATTCGGACACTCCTTCGGGGGTGTCTGGACTCAAATCGAGGGTCTGAAAGATTTTTACAAGAAACTAGTTTTTCAAAAATTTAAAATAAGGAGTTTTGAGAAAGAACAAGGTGTGTGATGCGTGCAACCGGCCGAGCTCAAGTAAGTTTTCCCCAAGATACCCATACATGTTATGTTACAATATGATATGATTATGAGAATTGCATGCTAGATTAGGGCTAAGGATCTAGGAAGGATTACTTTTATGCCTATTATATGTGTATGAGAAAAGCATGCTAGATTAGGGCTAAGGATCTAGGAAGATGCCTTATGTGCCTGCTATATGTGCTTATTGAGTTACATGCTAGAACTGATTAGTTAGTAATATGATAGTCTGAATAGGATATGCTTGGTATGGTTACTCAATGCTTGAATGTTGCTTGCTTTGTGCTTTTTGGAGTTTTTAGTTATCTTTAACTAACTAGTAAACGAATACGTTAAGTTACATATTGCGAGGACTATATAATTTCCGAAGGTTAGGTCTAGCCCTATTTCGCAGCTCTTGTTTGAGTCCAACCGTTGTAGGGTAGGACCTCTCATTCGAAGAATTTTCTGGTCTTAGTGATATGTAATGGTATTCGCAAGCTAGTTAGGTAGAGGTAACAGGGATTTCTTATGCAACTGATGGCAGAGAGTTGGACAGAGAGTTACCCTAGGGTAAGACTAGGATGAGATTAGAGCAGTGATCAGTAGTAGTAGAACGGACTTGGTGAAGTCAAGGCAATCCTTGAGGAAAGTACGGATAGATGTGGAAGGTAGTATGGGCCCATACTACTGAAAGCAGAGGATCCGTACTCGAGTCAAGGAAGGCTGAGATAGAACCAGGAAACTTGTAGTATGTGAGACCTCTCGAGGTTATGTATGACCCTGATGATTATGTGTTTTGTTTCAGAATGGTGGTGATTACACGTCACGTAGCAGGAGGTTCAGGGTCTGGGTCAGGATCAGATTCAGGTTCGGGTGCAGGTTCCGAGCCAGATGATGAGGGACTACGTGAGTTCATTGCTTCTGAGATCAGGAGAGGCATCCTTGAGTCGACTCCAGTGATTTTCGGGTCGAACAAGGAAGGGATTATCGAGCTGATGGAGCATCGTCTCAGGGCGTTTCGGAGTGACATGGCGTCCACTAAGTCAGGGACACGCACACTCTCCTTCAAGGACTTCAGGGGATGTGGTGCGCCAGACTTCCACGGGGTGAAGGACCCCATTGTTGCCAGGAGGTGGACTGCAGACATGGAGTCTGCTCAGTTGACGAACTGCTGCCCTGAGGGGTCGAAGGTCCGGTATGCAGGAGGTTGTTTGAGAGACCGAGGTTGAGATTGGTGGGAGGCGGTCAATGATTCCTTGAAAGCCCCAACCATTGAGGCTATGGCCTGTTCTGACTTTGTGACCAGGTTTAGGGCTGAGTTTGTGCTGGCTGTGGAGCTTCGGCATCTAGTCAGAGAGTTTATGGATATGAGACAGACTACTGAGTCGGTGGCGGAGATTACTGCCAAGTTCAGGGAGAGGGCCTTATTGGTGCCTCAGTATACAGGGGATGAGGAGATGCGGAAGACCCGCTACCATGACATGTTGAGAGCTAACATTCGGAAACATGTCAGCTACTCGGCATGTCCGACATTAGATGACATGATTACGAGGGCGAGGGAGAGTGAGGTTGACATAGAGCACATCAGTAAGAGGAAGGAAGAGACTGATCAGGGTACTGGGGTTTTAGGGAAGAAACCCAAGGGGTTCGACTCTAGGTCAAAGGGCCATCAAGGCCGAAGCCGTTGCAGGAAGTGCGGAAAGCCACATGAGGGGGTTTGTAGACTACGATCATCGGGCTGCTACAAGTGCGGCAAGACTGGGCACTTGGGAAAGAATTGTACTGCTCCTACACCTACCTTCCAGACATCAGACCTGATTTGCTTTGATTGCAATGATAAGGGCCATAAAAAGGCCAACTGCTCAAGATTGATAGCAGCAACGCCAGTGACAGCGCCAGCTCCAACGACACTGCGGATCACAGATGGCCGACAGAGCAAGACGGATGTTCCAGTGGTGAGGAGCCGAGCCTTCTAGCTGACCGCCGAGGAGGCGCATGCCGCACATGATGTGGTGACGGGTATGTTTTCTTCTCCCTAACTCTTATTACATGTCGGTTATGATATTTATGTACTGTGTTTATGTGTTATATTTAGGATCGTTCCATGTGAACGACATCCCAGTTCAGGTGTTATTCGACTCGGCAACTACCCGATCGTTTGTCTCTCTTGCGCTTAGCAAGAGGTTTTCCGTGTGTTCAGGCATGTTATACTATCCTTTAGAGGTTGAAATTGCTGATGTCCGATCTGTCCGAGCATCATAGGTTTTCATAGACTGCGTATTGAGGTTATACGATGAGTGTTACCTCGTAGATTTGGTTCCCATTATGTGACGTGGGAACAAGGTTATCATAGGCATGGATTGGTTGAGCCCTAATGGGGCGGTGATCGATTGTGCGCAGCAGATGATGCGTATCAGGACCCCAAGTGGGGGAGAGATGGTGATTCGGGGCGAGAGGCCGCAGCAAGGACCAGCTTTGTGCTCAGCAGCGAGTGCTAGGCGATACCTTCAGCAGGGTTGCTCAGGGTACGTCGCCTATGTTTTGGATACCCGGGAGGCGGGTAAGGCGACCGTGAGCGATGTGCCAGTAGTGCGAGAGTACCCGAACGTATTTCCAGAGGAGTTGCCTGGAATACCTCCTGAGAGGAAAGTGGAGTTCTGGATCGACCTAGTCCCCGGTGAGGCTCCGATAGCCAAGGCACCAAATCGGTTGTCTCCTCCCGAGATGCAGGAGTTGTCTACACAGCTACAGGAGCTGTTAGACAATGGATTTATCAGGCCGAGCAATTCACCTTGGGGAGCCCCGATCCTACTTGTGAAGAAGAAGGACGGGTCACATCGGATGTGTATTGATTACTGGGAGCTGAACAAGGTAACGGGGAAGAACATTACCCACTCCCGAGGATTCATGATCTTTTCGACTAGATACACGGGGCATCTTGGTTTTCCAAGATAGATTTGCGTTCAGGCTACCACCAGATGCGAGTTAGAGATGAGGATGTATAGAAGACTGCCCTTTGGACTCACTATGGCCACTACGCGTTCATGGTGATGCCCTTCGGGCTCACCAATGCTACTGCCACGTTCATGGACATCATGAACCGCGTATGCAGACCGATGCTGGATCGGTCTATGATATTCTTTATTGATGATATTTTGGTTTACTCCAAGACGCAGAAGCAGCATGAGGAGCACTTGCGGGAGGTGCTGGATACCCTGAGGAGGGAGATCTTGTATGCCAAGTTCTCCAAGTGTGAGTTTTGGTTGCACGAGGTGTAGTTTCTCGGGCACCTTGTCAACCAGAACGAGAGTTTGGTTGACCCGACCAAGGTGGAGGCCGTGATGGGATGGGAGGTTCTAAAGTCTCCATCTGAGATTCTGAGTTTCCTAGGGTTAGCAGGCTATTACCGGAGATTCATTCAGGAGTTCTCCAAGATAGCAGTACCCTTGACCCAGCTGACTCGCCGGGGGCCTGAGCAACAGGCAGCGTTTGAGACTTTAAGGTAGAGGTTGTGCGAGGCAACGATCTTAGCCCTGCCTGAGGGCGTAGAGGATTTTGTAGTATACTGCGATGCGTCCATTTCGGTACTGGGTGTAGTATTGATGCAGAGAGAGCACGTCATCGCCTATGCCTCGAGGCAGCTGAAGCCCCACGAGGGGAACTATCCCCCACACACGATCTGGAGTTGGGGGCGGTTGTCTTCGCCCTCAAGATTTGGCGACATTACCTGTATGGGGTTCGTTGTACAATTTACACGGATCACAAGAGTCTGAGGTACGTCATGGATCAGCCGAATCTAAACATGAGGCAGCGCCGGTGGCTAGATGTGGTGAAGGATTACGATTGTGAGATCTTCTACCACCCGGGGAAGGCTAATGTTGTGGATGATGCTCTTAGCTGCAAGGCAGCCCCGATCAGAGATATTTTCTTACCGATGATAGTAGTGACTCCGCTTTTAGAGAAGATCTGAGAGGCCCAGAAGGAGGCTATGAAGGAGGAACATCGGAAGAGCGAGCGTATTTTGGGTCATCTTTCCTCCTTCGAGTATGATAGTCGTGGGTTGTTGCCACTACACTGTAGAGTGTGGGTTCCAAATCATGGAGGTATGCGCCAGGTTCTGATGGAAGAGGCGCACAAATTCAGGTTTTCTATTCATCCCATGGCGACGAAGTTGTACAGAGATCTTCGTCCTGATTACTAGTGGCCCTGCATGAAGCGGGATGTAGCCTGGTACGTCAAGAGATACCTGACCTGCAGGAAGGTCAAGTCCGAGCACCATAGGCCTCACCTGCGGCCGTTGGATATCCCCATGTGGAAATGGGAAGATATAACTATGGACTTCATCACAAAGCTTCCCAGGGCCGCACGAGGGGTGGATTCGATTTGGGTCATCATAGATCGATTGACCAGGAGTGCTCATTTCATACCGATCCAGGAGAGCATCTCAGCAAAGAAGATAGCCGATATCTACATCAGAGATGTAGTAGCTCGACACGGAGTGCCGGTTTTTGTGATTTCTGACCGAGACATGCGATTCACTTCCAGATTCTAGAAGAAATTCCATGACGAGTTGGGTACTCGTCTGCACTTTAGCACAGCTTTTCACCCACAGACAGATGGTCAGAGCGAGCGGACCATCCAAACCTTGGAGGACATGTTGTGAGCCTGTATATTAGACTTTGGTGGTAGCTGGGATACCTACCTTCCCTTGGCAGAGTTTTCCTACAATAATAGCTACCACGCGAGTATTGACCGACCTCCCTTCGATATGTTGTTTGGGAGGAAGTGTAGGACCCCGATATGCTGGGGAGAGGTTGGACAGACAGTCATGGGGAGTACCAAGATGGTACTCAAGATGACAGAGAGGATCCAGCAGGTCCGGAGCAGGCTTCAAACTGCTCGGAGTCGGCAGAAGAGCTATACCGACAAGCGCCGATCGGACCTAGAGTTTCAGGTGGGAGATAGGGTTCTCCTGAAGTTGTCATCTTGGAAAGTTGTCATCCAGTTCAGGAAGCGGGGAAAGTTGGGCCTCCAATACATTTGTCCATTCAGGGTTGCAGCCCGGGTGGGCAAGGTGGCATATAGGCTGGATCTGCTAGCTGAGCTTAGTCAGATCCACAGTACCTTTCATGTCTCCCAGCTGTGAAAGTGCCAGGTAGACGACTCTACGGTGGTGCCTCTAGAGGATATCCAGGTTGATGACAGCTTGAACTACATCAAGCGACCAGTAGCCATCCTCGATAGGAAGTCAGAGGATCTGAAGAACAAGAAGGTCGAGTTGGTGACGGTGCAATGGCAGCACCGCAAGGGCTCTAAATGGATTTGGGAGCCGGAGGACGAGATGAGGGAGCAATACCCCGAGCTTTTTCTGGATGCAGCAGCAGACTTCGAGGACGAAATCTAAAATAAGTGGGGGAGATTTGTAACGCCCAGTTTCTGGTAAGTATTTAAATAAGAATTTTTCATATTTGCTAAGGGACTCGACGAGTTGGAGGCCCCAAACTCGTCGAGTACGAATTAGACATGTTGGACGCAAGGCTTGAAGTGTACTCGACGAGTCGACGAGCCTCGATTCGACGAGTAGGTCAACCAGAGTTAAACCCTAATTTTCAGGGTTTGCACCCTATTTAAACACCTTAACACCCCCATTGTGGCCTCCCTCATCGCCTCCCTTAGTCTAGAAAACCCTAATTCGAAACCCTAACCCATTTTGAGTGTTCTTGAGCCATTTTTATGTGTTTTTGGTGGTTTTGAAGCTTGAGAAGGAAGAAGAAGATTGGGAGTTCAAGAGAAAGCAAGTAGATCCAGAGGTTGTGTTCCATTTCCATCTCATTTGAGGTATAAAGTTTATACCTTGACCATTCATCTATTAGATTTCTTCTTGGAGTAGTTTAGGGCTTTAAGGAGCCATTTTTGGGACCATTCATGGATGCAAGCATTTTTTGGGTATTGACTTCAGATCCAGAGCCTTTGAAGCACTTCATGACATAAAGTGCCAACTTTATGGCCATGGGAGTCCCATGCATCCTAGGAACCACTTTTTAGGGCTTTTTGAGCTAAACAACCCATGCATGCACGTAAAGTTAGAAACTTTACATGTTATATCGACCCTAGGAGGCCAGATCTATGTTTTGGATGCGTTAAGCCCGACTGAAATCGACTGTATAGTTTTGGATCATGGGGGACTCGAAGAGTCTTTCCTAGGGCTCGGCGAGTCGGGTTGTGGTTCCCCAACCTTCTCTGATACTTAGCAACTTGTTGTGTCTAGAAGATGACTCAGCCAGTTAGACGCGTTTTGGACTTAAAGGTCAATAACTGGACGAGTCCATGGATGAACTCGCCGAGGCAATGAGCAAATGTCCCAACTTTATGAAGGAGAACTCGACGAGTCCAAGGAAGGACTCGACGAGTTCAAATGGAAAGTCCAGATTCTATCATAAGGAGAAACTCGGCGAGTTAGAGGGTAACTCGACGAGTCAGATCACAAATTTGAGATTCTCTGAATTGTGGAACTCGACGAGTTGATGGACCAACTCGGCGAGTTGAGTCAACCAGGATGTTGACTTTGACCAGGGCGTTGACTTTGACTTTGACTTTGACCATTACCCAAGATTGACCCTTGAAGGGGATATGAATATGTAGGAGTAATTAAAAGAGACTGTTATGTGTAGGAGTTTGAGGAGGGTTGATCCCAGCACCAAGGATAGTTCAGTTACTGCATGTCATTGAGGTGAGTTACCTTCTAGTAGAAGTGGGTCTACGGCTACAATGTCGGCCCACTAATAGGAGTTGTATGTCAGATAACTGTCTTTGTGATAGTTATATGGGTTTGCCACTATCTCTTATTTTTTATGTGCTAGCCTGGTATGATGTCATGCGATAGTGGTAGTAGGGGGAATAGGCCCTGTATCAGGTCGAAAGGACCCAAGGGGTAGGTCGGGCACCCCGGTATGCCCAACAGTATGTTTATGTTATGTTTTTATGTTGTAGTGGTAAGGGTGAAATAGTCCCCGTAACCGGTTGAGATACACCGGAGGGTAGGTCAGTCACCCAGATATGCCTGACATGGGGTAGGTTAGGCACCTCGGTATGCCTAGCAGGGGTAGGTTGAGCACCCCGGTATGCTCAGCAGGGTAGGTCGGGCACCCCGATATGCCTGAAAATATGTTTATAGTTTGGTATGTGGTATGATGGGGGAATTCACTAAGCTTTGTGCTTACGGTTTACAGTTTTTGTTTCAAGTCCTTCTTCGAAGGGAAAGGATCCGGCTCGGTAGCAGCGCATCACACCATTATTTTCCGCACCATGATGTTCTTAGGATTGAACTCTTACCTTATTATTCCATGACATGTTTTATGACATTTGACTTATAGGTTTATGGGTTTGATATGATATGGATGATGTTTTCAGTAAACTGTTTTATAAATTACTTAATTAAAAACAAAATTTTTGGTCTTGAAATTTGGGATGTTACATATCTTACCTCTGACATTCAGTCCGAGTCTGTGAAATATCGTACTCTATATTACTCCCTCCGTCCCAAAATTATAGTCCATCTTTCCTTTTTGGTTTGTCCCAAAATAATAGTCCACTTCTAAAATAAATAACATTTTTACCAAAATACCCCTCATTTTTACTTAACCAACTAACAATTTAATGGAACATTAAATGCAAAGTAAGGACAAAACTGTCATTTTATTATATAAAGGTAGTGGTACTTAATGCTTCCTTAATCTGTATGTTTTTGTCTGTGGACAATAGTTTTGGGATGGAGGGAGTATGTACTAGAGATTTTTATTCTAACCTTGGAATCATCTTACGACTCTTCATCTCGGAACTTGTGCTCCGAGAATCACTTCATAAAACCCATCTCGGACCTTTAGTGCTCCGAGATCTTTTCAAAAATCATCTCGGAGTCTCTCTGCTCCGAGATCAACTCGTTCAGAATTTCAAAAGGTTTTATCATCACTTTTATTGAAACGATCTTATCTTAATAATCCAAACGGTTACTTTTTTCAATGATGATTATCCTTAATCCTAGAAAACCGCACCACCTTTTTCACACGTCTTCATACAATTAAACATCACATCACCAAAGGGACGGTTTCTATTCTACACATCACGCCACAATCACCTTAGCCGTTGCAGGTCAACTCAACCTATTTTTGGCAACACATTAAATGCGGTCCGTCTTCTCATTCGGGTTTCATCATTACGCCTCTATACCGACCCATTTCCTTAACCTATAAAAACCCTCCTCAAACCCCTTTTACCCTTTACGCGCACAAAAAAACTCAAACCCTTCTTTTTCTCTCTGCACCTGTGTTCTTCAAGCTTCATACTTGCAACAATGGCGTCATCTCAATCTCCTCCCAAAGTTTCTCAACCCACTCATGAAGTTACCAAACCGGCTCCCAAAAAGAAGTCTTCCAAAGAATCGTCATCATCACTGTCGACTGAACCCTTTCTAAGGGATACGACTCAACTCTTTTCACTAAACCCCATGGACTACGACTAGTCCATCTGGGTTATGATTGAGTTCATCACTCATAATCCCATCTCATTTCCACTCACCAAGATTCCAGACCTGCCGATCCTTCTTCGTCTTCTTCACATAGCCTTTGATCATATCAAAATCAAGAATGTCGATCTTGAAACTAGAATAACAAGTGATCGTATTGTACCTGTTCACAAATCCACCTTCTTGAAAGCGAATGGAATTCTAGAAAATCCTAAAGGATTCAAGGTCCAAGAACCATCAGCTGAAGAGTTCCAGACATTTCTTAACCACATTAGCTATACTAAAGAATTCAAGGCAAAGAAATTCAAGAAATCTGTTGTTTCAGGCCATTGGACAGTCCTCATGCATTTCATCCTTAGAGGTCTATTTGGGAAGCATGGAGGTATAGACACTTTAAGCGAGGATTAGCTCTATGTGGGGTACAGTATCTTCTCCGGGAAGAACAACGTTGTTGATCTCACTGAAGTCTTGTGGCAAGACTTTCAGAAGTTTGCAATCAACTGCAAGGCTAGTGAGATTTCGAGTCCGATATTTTGGGCTCTGACCATCCAACAGTTGTACAAAGAAAGGTCCGAACGAATTCATGTGGATACAATTCCGAAAGAGGTATTTCTCTCCTTTAAAACTATCAAATCTTATCGCCTTCCGGACGAAACGTCCTTCGGACCCATTAGGCGATTTCCAGAACATATGCTAGCCACCTTACCTTCCGAGTCCATTCACTTGAAACAACATATGGAGACTTCATTTGTCTATAGCCCTACACAATCCACCCCTGCCTCCGTTGAGCCCATCTCGGACATGGCCAAAGCTGTTGCATCAGGTGGTAAGAAGAAGAAATCTACCAAGAGGAAAACGTCTCCCTCAAAGCCTAAGGCCAAAAAGAGAACCAAATTCGGTTCTTCCTCTCAATAGGTAGGAACTAAAGACATTCCAGCTAACTCTGGCCATCCTCTTACCCCACCTACCCACTCTTCCAAAGTACCCTTCGGAGTTTCAATACCACAAGCTCACACTCACGGGGAGTCTCCACATAATCCACCCTCACCTTCTCAACAAGGTGTTGCTGGTGTTGAACAAAGTTCCTTGCACCCCCTGGAACAAACCCACGAGTCAACTTGGAAAACCCAACTCTTTCATCACAAGCACGGTCTGAGATCCCTGTTTCGGACCCCAAGCATTCCGAGGCTGGGGTAGTCCCTCCAACCTTAGGTGCCCCAACTGGTTTGATACCTTGTAAGGGTACAGGACGACCAGGTGCTAATGATCCCCTTTGGAAAGATTTTGTTGACAGGGCACATACGAGGCATCCAGAACTCACCATGCCTTAAGTTGAAGCAACTTTTATTTTGATGAGAAACAGAGCCATTCAACGCAACTTACCTTTTGTTGCTCCAGTTGATGACATAGTTGATCTTGAGTTTGCCTCCAGAGAAACACATCACAACATCATCTCCGACAATCCTCCTAAGACTCAACACCATGAAGGTTTACACTCTGATCCTAATGAAGAACATTCAGATGAAGTAATGTTCGATGATGAAGGTGCTTCTATTGATGCTCCTCCATTGTTCTCATCATTTCTCTTCCCATCAAAGCCATCCACATCAAGACCGAATCTTGATTTCAGACTTTCATCCTACTCTTCCGAGCCGGTTGATGAGGAAATCAAAATTGATGATCAAGCTCAAACGCATTTCGGAGCTGAAACACAATCCACTCCCAAGCAAGTCAATGCAGATACAACTCATCCTGGCCCTTCCGAACCGCCAGCAAACCAAGATGATGACAAAAACAAGTCCCAGACCTCCACCTTGGACACAGGATCATCAGCTGGAAATGACGTTGATCCTTTTTCCCTTTTGGAACTCCGAGACAATGTCTTTGATACCATGAAGAAAGTGGATGCGATAGAAACCTCTATGGTAGGACTCAATGCCAAGCTTGATGGAAAGGTTTCTGGTCTGGATTCCAAGCTCGATGCAATTCTGAACTCCCTCTTCGAAGCGAACAAGTCTGGACCCTCTACTGCTGAAAGGGAAGCCTAGCTTGATCAGCTCATCTCTCTCCGACTCAAGCACACTATCGAGGAAGTGTAACAAAAGTATGATGCCTCTCTCGATCACTATCTCGACACCATCACCAAGATGTTGAACGTTCATGATGATTTAGTCGGTGCCACAAACGAGCTCAACAAACAAACTCATGTTCGCCATGAGAAACAGATTCAGAGGCTAGAGAAGGAGATCCAGAAGAAAGATGAAATGAACCTGATCATCCAACAAGTTCTTATCAAGCTTCTCAGGGCATGCTGGAACATCGTGGATGTTTCGAACAACAAATTTGACGAGATGCTCTCAAATGATTGCAACACTCTTCGATCATCTAAAAGCTCCGGCTCCTACAGCTGAAGCTTATGAAGCTACGACTCTTCAGATGAATCAGAATTTTCAAAAAGTGTTTGACAAATTCTCGTATCTTAATGCTTCTATGTTGCTTGCACCGGTTGCAGGGTCCTCTGTTGCAGGAGGGGGAGAAGGACCTAGCTGGAGAAATTAGCCCTGGAAACCTATCTCGGAGTTCAGACTCCGAGATGAAAATTATGAATATTCCTTGCAAATTCTTTTAGGTTCTCCAGGTGGTGATGATAATGATGATGATGATGATGATAATGGTGAAGATATGTACGTTACTAATGTCATCATAGGGCTTCAAGCCCCAAAAAAGTTTCCAACCAAGGTGCTCTCCAAGGAAGAGCAAAGGATTTGGTCTGCAGTATCATGGCCATCAACTCTGGCCGATGTACTTCAAAGGAGCTGAGAAAGGCAAAGGCTAAACCCCAACTAGTGTTTGACGCCTTCCGAGCCACCACATCAATGCTGCCTCCAATCCCTTTGCCCAAGATTGCTCCTATCGATGAAGGCTCTCCTCTTCGGAAGCCTGATGATATTCCGGAACAGCCTTTGACTTCCTCCCCTCTGAAAATTGCTCTAGATGAGAACATGCAACACATCCTTTTTGTCCTCAACAAAAAGAAAGATAAGGGAAAGAAGCCCATTTCGGAATTCCCTTTTTTCGAAACTCCATTGATAGAGAGAAGTGGCTCGTCCGAAGAAGAAATAAACCAAGCTCTTTAGGAAAGCATCCGGATTCAATCCTTCAAATACGACAATCCTCATCCGATTTTAGGGCTTTCTCCTCTTTGCAGATAAGGGATCTTACATGATGTGGACATAGTGCCTTTCATGTACTATGATCTTCCCAACCAAGATTCGGACCAGATTTATTTGCCTCGCTCTCCTTACAACAAGTTCTACATAAACTTCGCTCATCTCCACCCGGAAGATGATCCACATATGATCATCAGAACTGAACTTGAAAGATTAAAGACTTTTTACTCCAAGAACGCACTTCCCCAAAAAGAAGTCTGGTCTCAGAAAAGGATCACTAAAAATTATGGGTCGAAAGGAAAATCATGACCAAGTTCGAATTGAACTGTGTATTGTTCCAATACCACATCTTCCGAAACAAACCAACTCAAAAAAAACATCACCGACGCCGACTTCCTAGCAATTAATCCAAATGACATCCTGACCATAGATGCACATTTCAGAAGCTGCCAAGTCGATGATCTTAGCATGGGAGCTTACCACGCTGCCTTGCGTTTCCTTAAAGACTACGTTGTTGAATTTTTCTGGTGCGACTTTGAATTGGCCCATCTGTTCGGAGCCGAAAATTACTTGGCCAATATTGACTTCACGCTGCCAGAAGCGAAGATATTGACAGAAGGACCCCTTGATGAACCAATGCTAGGTTTTGTCTATCTTCAAAGAAAAACAAACAAGAAGGACTTCTTTCGAGTTCTCGACAAACATTTGGTTCCTACCAAGGCACTTCGGAAGTTTATCAATTGTGCATCAAATTCCGACGCACCATAGCATGTGAAGGCTAAGTTCATCAGTCAGCTGTAGTGGTACATCGAAGTAAGAGATTGGTTGTACAAGGCATATGTGTTTATCAAGGAAGACTCGAACAAAGCTAACTGGATTGCTCAGTTCACTTAGAGGGAGATTGTTGGAACCTGAAAGTGAACCTCTAGCAATCTCTAACCCTTGGAGTTCCAAAGTCAGTCTTGAGTCGGAAGTGTGTTGAGGTACGAGATAAGCTTGTGGTTAGAGATGGAAGTTGAAGTCCGGAGTAGAGTTCCTGGTATGAGATGAAGAGATGATCCGAGATAGTATATCCGTCCGTGCATTAATTATTCTTGTCTTTTCCTTGATGTAACCTTACATAGGACTAAGTTATTTTGTCAATTTGGATAATCAGAGTGTCAGATATAACTCATTTATCCAGTCCTTTTTTATGTATTTTGGTCTGTACATTGCACCTCCTTTTCCTATATAAGGAGTGATTAACGACAATAATAGTAGACGGATTATTGCTCCAAAGATAGTTATATTTGAATTTACTTCACTTTCACTTTTCTCTAAAATGAAACTCTTTCAAACATTCTACTTTTTCATTTATCGTATTTACCTTGATTGTACTCATTGTTCCATATTTAATACTTGAAGTACTTTGTTCATCTTCATCTTCAGTCTCGACTGGTCTTCTCGGACTTGACTGGAACACAAAATCAGAAGCAGACATTGATCTTCAGTATTAACTCAAGGTTTGAGTTTTCGAACCTTGTCTCTGCGCAATCAGATCCTTGTTCTCACATCATCCTTAAGCATATATCCCTGATTGGAGCTTCGAACACCTTGCGGCTGAGAGCATCGGCCACCACATTGGCCTTCCCTAGGTGATACAGGATCTCACAATCATAATCCTTCACCACATCCAACCACCGGCGCTTCCTAATATTCAAATTTGGATGATCCATCAGATACCTCAGGCTCTTGTGATCCGTGTAAATGGTACAACAAACCCCGTGGAAGTAATTCCAGCAAATCTTGTGGGCGAAAACCTCAGCCCCAGCTCCAAATCATGCGTCTGGTAATTCGCCTCATGAGGCTTTAGTTGTTCGAAATGTAAGCGATCACGCGACCCCTTTGTATCAACACTACCCCTAAACTTGTGACATGCGCATCACAATAGACCACAAAATCCTCAATACCCTCTGGCAGGGTCAAAATCGGTGCCTCGCACAACTGCTGTCTCAAGGTCTCAAAAGTTGCCTGCTGCTCAGGCCCCCACCAAAATGTGACCGTCTTCTTTGTCAACCGAGTCAAAGGAACAACTATCTTGGAGAAATCATGGATAAATCTTCGATAGTAACCAGCAAGACCAAGGAAACTACGAATCTCAGATGGAGACCTCGGAACCTCCCACTGCATCACGACCTTGACCATGGCCGGATCGACCAAAATACGATATTGGTTGACAAGGTGCCCCAGAAACTGAACCTTGCGCAACCATAACTCACACTTGGAGATGTTTGCGAAAAGTCTCTCCTTCCTCAACGTCTCCAGAACTTCCCTCAAGTGCTCCTCGTGCTGCTCCTGAGTCTTGGAATAAACCAAGATATCATTGATGAATAAAATCACAGACCGATCCAGCATCGGTTTATACATGCGGTTCATTAGATCCATGAATGCGGCTGGAGCATTGGTGCACCCAAAAGGAATCACCACGAACTCGTAATGACCATAACGAGTCCGGAAAGTCGTCTTCTGCACATCCTTATCCCTAACCCCCATCTAATGATTACCCGACTGCAAATCAATCTTGGAAAACCAAGATGCACCCTGTAGTTGGTCGAAAAGATCATCAATCCTCGGGAGTGGATAACAGTTCTTCATCGTTACCTTATTCAGCTCCTGGTAGTCAATGTACATACGATGAGACCCATCCTTCTTCTTCACAAACAAGATCGGTGCTCCCCAAGGCAAACTGCTCGGTCGAATGAATCCCTTGTCTAATAGCTCCTGCAGATATGTAGACAACTCTTGCATCTCGGGAGGAGCCAACCGATACGGTGCTTCGGCTATCAGAGCCGCACCTGGAACCAGATCAATCCAGAACTCAACCCGCCTCTCCGGAGGCACCCTAAGCAAATCTTCCAGAAACATGTCTAGATAATCCCGCACAATCGGCACATCATCCATGGTCACCTTAACCTTATCCCGGGTATCCATTACATAGGCGACAAATCCTAAGCAACCATGTTGAATATAGCATCTGGCTCTCGATTATGAACACAATAACGGCCCACTGTGAGCTCTCTCCCTCTGAACCACTAACTATCACCCACTTAGGGTTCGAACCCGGATTAACTGTTGCTCACAGTCAATCACTGCCCCATTAGGTCTCAACCAATCCATACCCACAATAACCTTGTTCCTACGCAAAGGAATAGGAACCAAGTCGACTAAATACTGCTCGCTGAATAACTAAAGAGTACAACCCCGATGAACCCTCGCAACCCAAACAGAACTATAATCTTCAATCTTGACATCTAGATGACAATCCAGCTCCCCCGGAGGTCCGGCAAACCACTTGCTAAGCGCAAGCGATAGAAAGGATCGAGTACCCCCGAATCAAACAATACCAAAGCAGAAATACCGTTCACGAGGAACGATCCTATAATAAAACAGATAAATAGAAGTAGACAAAACGTTATAAATAAATAGATAAGGAGAAGATACATACATGTCACCACATCGGGAGGTGCACGAGCCTCCTCGACTGTCATCTGAAATCCCTCCTCTTCACTGCAGGTGCATACGCCCTGCCCTGGTGGCCGTCAGTAATCTGAAGAGTTGCAGGAGCGGGTGCTAATAACGGTCTAGCTGTAGCCAAACTCGGACAATGGGCCTTCTTGAGACCCCTCTGATTGCAATGAAATCAAATCGGATCAGATATCAGGGTGGTGGTGGTAGTAGTAGTGCACTTGAAGCAACCCGAACCACCCATCCTACACGATGCCTCGTGCATCTTGTCGCACTTGCCACAGCGGCTCCTGCCTTATTGGCCTCTCGTCCTGGAATCAAATACCTTGGGCCTCTTGCCCGAACTCTCAGCACTGGACACATAATCTAGTATCTTCTTCTTTCCCATCTCCAGATCAATCTCCCTCTCCCTAGCCCTCGCTATCATATCCTCCAGCGTCTTGCAGTTGGATTGGCTCACAAACTGCCGAATGTCACTCCTTAACATCTCATGATACTTAGGCTACTTCATCTCCTCATCCATAACATACTGCGTAAGCAAAAGTTCCCTCTCCCGAAACATCACGGTGATCTCGGCTACCGTATCAGCTGTCTGACAGAGATCATGAAACTCTCGCGCCAACTTCTGCACCTCAATCACTGGTGCAAACTCAACCCTGAACCTGGTCACAAAATCATCCCAAGTCATTGAATCAACAACCTCATCATCCACAGCGCGCCCGACCTCCTCCCACAAATCTTGTGCCCTGTCCTTCAGAAGACAGGAGCAAGTATGACCTTTTCCCCATCGAGGAAAATTTTAGTGCGGAAGGCGTTAGCAACATCCGCTAACCACCCTCTGCTCACTATCAGGTCCTTTTCCCCATGATAGTCTGGAGCACCACATGCTCGGAACTCCCTATCGGAAAAAGAACGCGCCCCAACCAAGGCCACCATCTCAAAATGAAAGGCACTCAACCGCTCATCCAGTATCTCCAGAATGCCCTCCTTGACCGTACCAAAGATCATAAGAGTCTGCTCAAGAATGCAACATGAAATCTCAGACGATATGAACTCCCTATTCTGATCCTCTAGCTGCCCGACTCTAGAACCAAAGCCCGAGCCCTCTCCAACACTAGAACTGCCAACATGTCTGCCCTGCAATGTCACCATATTGAAAATAGACCATATAAACCATCAGAACACACATCAAAATATATCGAGGGATCACAACTCTATAACCTCCCTAGTTTTATCGCGACTCTCCTTGACTCGAGTACGGATCCTCTGCTTCCAGTAGTATGGACCAATACTACATTCCACATCTATTCATACTTTCCTCAAAGATTGCCTTGAATCCACCAAGCCACTCTATATCAATACCATTAACCCTTATCAAAATAAGGCTCGCAGCACTAGATGTCATCCTAGGTTTCCTAGGGCAAACTCCACACCACTCTCTGCCATCAGCTACAGAAGGAACTCCTGCTAACTTCCTTTAACTAGCTCATGAATACAATTACATATCACTAAAACCAGATAATTCTTCAACTGAGAGGTCTCACACTACAACGGTTGGACTCAAACAAGAGTTGCGCAATAGAGTTAAAACATAACCTTCTAAAATTATTTAGTTCCCATAATATGTAACCTAGCATATTTCCTTACTAGTTAGCAAAAGCTAGTGAGAACTCCTACAAGCACAAAGTAAGCAACATTCGAGCATCAAGTTATCAGAACCAAGCATTACCTAATCAGACCATTCTATAACTGGCTGATCAGTACTAGCATACAAGTCTATAAGCTCATATAATAGGCATACAAAGGCATATCTCCTAGCATTCTATCATGCATAAAACCTAGTAGATCCTTAGCCCTAACTAGCATACGATTCACAGATTCACATATCAAATCATATCATATAACAAGTATGGGTATTTTGTGAAAACTTACTTGAGCTCGGTCGATTACATGCACCACACCCTTTCCTGTCTTAGAAAACTATTTTCTTAAAATTACATTTCTTTTTGAAAAACTTTACCAAATCCTCTATTTGAGTTCAGAAGCACCCGAGAGTATGTCCAAATCCCTCAAACCAAGGCTCTGATACCAACTTGTAACGTCCCAAAAATATATTTTTTCATTTTAAGATTAATAAAACATCAAGTCATATCATTATCGTAAAACTAAAGTTATCAAAATGTATCGATACATCATCAATATTAGAGTAAATCAAAAAATGCATAATCGAGTGGTGTGCGCTCTGCCCGGCATCGGGCCCCACCCGACATCGACGCCAGCCCGACATCGAGCCCCGCCCGGTATATAGATCTATCAGTCATCAGGTCCCGCCCGACATACATATAAACATATAAACACGTAACACATGCAATAATCACGAAGATACATAGCAAACAAAATCATCATCAGGCTCCGCCCTACATCGGGTCCCGCCCGATAAGAATACGAATACATAACACATGAGAGAGTTACGCAGACATCTAGCATCCTAAAATAAAAAAATCATGGGCCGGCATTGGTTCTTTCGACCCGATAAACATGGTAAGGAAACTAACCTCAAACTGCTGAATCACTCTGATAAATCTTTGGCTGCTGGTCCGACAAATCCCCGAGCTATCAATACCAAGAACATCCATATAATAATTAGATTCCAATCCATAATCATCAGTCGAAATTAGGGTGAAGGACCATTTTACCCCTTACCAAATCTTGGTCCAAGACTAAAGCCCAAACCTACCATCCAAAAGGCCTAATTCCAAACTAATCACCCAAAGCCCAATCATTGCCTAATTTCCAAAACTGGGCGCAAATCCATTTGTGGGCCTTTTCCAAGCAAACCCAAAATAAGCATCAGCCCAAAAACCTGATGACCCAACAAGGCCCTAAACATATAAGCCCAAACATGGCCCAAACTGAAAGCCTAAGAGTCCTAAGCCCAACCTGCTGAGTACACGGGGCGTACTCAGCTCGTACGCGCAACGTACTCGCTTTAGGGCTTGTACGCTAAGCATACCTGCTTGTACACCCAACGTACTCCCCTATTTCGCCAACTTCCATTTTCCAGCTCTTAACCGAATAAGACTTCAACCCAAACTCAGGTCTGACTTCCTTAAGATGGTTTATCATGTAAAGTTGCCAACCTAGTGCATGCATGGCTTCATGAGGACATGGAGCTTAAAAGAGCTTTATAAATGACTTAATACATGCATCGGACCATAAACACCATAAAGTTTGCACCTTTAAGCTTAAGGAACCCTCCAAACATCCATATCTACAAGATTTAGCTTCTAAAACGGTCTTAACTCATCAAGACCAACCAAAAAGGACCATAACAAGCTAAAGATTAGATAAAAAAAAGACTAGACAAGGTATGGACTTTATACATCATAAGTCACCAAAAGATGGAGCTAAATATCGATCTCTAAGATTCCCTTGAATGAATGAGTCTTCCAACTTCTTCTTCTATCACTTCAAGGAGCACAAACCACCAAAATCAAGACCAAGGCTCAAGAACGCTCAAAGATGCTATTAGGGTTCGATATTGGGGTATTAGGACAATGGAGGCTGATAAAGAGGCTAGCTCTTGGGATATAAGTTGAATATATAGGGTGCAACACCTCCAATTAGGGTTTCATTAAACCCCTCGTACGCCCAGCGTATCACTCGTACGCCTAGCGTTCGAGGCTCAAACCCGCGATCAACTTCTGCATTAGTACGTTAAGCGTAACATGTGGTACGCCCCGCGTACTAGCTTCTCAGCTAGTACGCTAAGCGTACCCTATGGTACGCCCTGCGTACTTACCCCAAGGACCAAAATGCAACATTTTAATTACGAGGGGCTAAACGGAAACATACCCATTTCAAGTGTTACAAAGGGAAGATCATCTTAGGACGATGATTGGACTGTATGTGTTTGACAAGCCTTGCAAGTTGTTTGGTTATCATTGGTCAGTGTTAGACCGGGAAGATAAGCTTTATTTGGTCTAACAATGCTAGCAGTGGTAGATCATTTGTATTTTCTGCTTTCTAGGTTCGTTTTGTGTTAGTTCAGATTTTTTGGGTTTTTGTGTTAGACATTGTGATAGCGGTAGGGAATCTTGTTTTCATGGATGGGGAATGTACAATGAGTGTTATAATGTGATGGTTTGACACACTTTTTACCATTAAGTTCGACTTTGATTGGGATCAAGTCATGTATTTTTGTCATTAAAATGTTTTGGTTGTCTTGCAGTCAAACTGAGGTTCTATGTGCTGAAAGTTTATGCGAGTTCTGGATTTTGTGGGGAGGGGTATATTTTCTTTGCGAGAAGAGAAGTATAGGGGTTCGTTCCCAACATTTTTGGTTTGTGGTGAGCAAGTGTCTAGCATGGACGTGTGAGGTTTTCATGGCTCATGCGATGGAGGGCTCGAGTCAAGCAGTGGCTATCTTTTTGTGGAGGTGGTCAAGAAATTTCGAATGTAGATCGTCGAATGGTGATACTAAGAGGCTCAACTTGGATGAAAAAAATACTTGTTTTATAATCAAGGCAAGTTATGATCTGTATGTCATGCTTATAGACAAGTAGTGAGTCGTCTAGTCGATACACAAGATAGGAGAGTTGATATATATCTTGGTTAGAGAGAGACCAAGAAGCGGTTGATGAAACAAGTCAAGCTTGGTGAGGACCAATTAAAGGACGGGTACGGGTCAAAAGTAACCTAGGTGGTTGATAAAGACATGAAGGTGCGTTACCCTAAGTTAATTGTATACATAATTGATTTTGCAGACAGAATCATTTTAAAGAAGGAAGAATTGTAACGATCCAAATTTACTTCCGTTAAAGATGCTAGCTTCCGTTAGTTGAATATTATTTTTGTCGGATTCAATCAGTTTCAAGGTTATATAATGAAATAAATTAAAGAAAAATGGTGTTATTTAATATCCAAAAAGACTAATCAATAATACAAAAGGTAAATAATATAATTAAATGGATTTATGGGACTATATGAAAAATATAATACATGGAATTGGTGTAAACGATGTTGAGGGGCTGAATTGACATTACAGGAAGCCTATTTTTATTGTAAATCTAAGGTTGGGGTTAAAAAGGGTGCAATACCGAGAGTATTGGGGCATATAGAAAAAATCCATTCAAAACCATCACAGCAAGTCAATCGACAAGAATAAAGGGTTACATACGTTTTTTTAGATTGGGTTATCACATACGCATCAAAAAACTCACAACAACTGTTTCTTTGGGATACTTATTCGTTCACAGAAGAAGAAGGAAAAGGGACAAGCGAGTGTTTGTGTGCGTACGATAGGTTGTGGGAGGGAGAGATATCGACCGAGAGAGACAACGAGATCGAGAGAAGAGGCTCTGCCGTGAAACATCCCAAAAACATCACAATAAATTTTAACTTTTTAAAACAAATCATTTCATCCATAAAGTGTTTACAAAACCATTGTTTTGAAAGTATTATTCAAAATCAAAATATCCCAAGATCCAATGTCATAAAAATAGAAAGATGTGCACGATCACCCCTTCACTTTCCCACGATCCTCTGAACTACCTGAAACAATAAACTAAAACTGTAAGCCAAAGCTTAGTGAGTTACCCCAAAGTACCAACACACACAACATATAACAGCATATACTGGGTCCACTTCTAATAGAATGGATTACCCCTAAGCCCACAGTATGAGTCTGTCTTTCCTATCATGCCCGCCAACAACATAACTTTGGCTTTCCCTTCGGGCCCACAACTTATGTTAGCTTTCTCCTGAGTTTGTTGGCTACCGTACAAATCATTGTTACCTCAACCCAACCATACAATGTCGATATATACATAACATATAACATATATCCAACAACAATTAAGCACATAATCAGTCATCAAATAAACACAGAAATCTACAAAACACTATCGCATACTACATCCTATTTATCAGGATATCAAGCTAACAGATCACTATAACATATCAACATCCTCTATACCAAGAGACACAATCTAGTGAGCCCACATTGGTGCCTTCGACCCACAAGTACAGTGAGGAAAACTCACCTCTCTGTCTAAAATGATCGTTGAGCAGGACACAGTTCCGAATATCAGATCTACCTATCACCTATCCAACAAATAGTGACTAATTCTCAAATAGAACTCAAATTTCCCATAATACATACCCCTATGCCAAACTTGGTCAAAGTCAACGGTCAAAGTCAAAGTCAACTTTAACAAGTCTCCACGTCGTGGCCATCCTTGGCCTCGCAGTGGCTACGAAATGAAAAACCAATCGAGTCTCAGCCCAACCGCCATGCCATGGAGACGTTAGCTATGTCGTGGGCACTGGGCTCCAAAACAAAATAATGGATTAAGTCGATTTCCTTGATCTTAAGGGCTCCAAAGCCTAGATCTGGTCCATTCTAAGGTCCAAGTGGATAAAGTTTCCAACTTTATCCCTTTAGGCTCTCTAAGAAATAGGGATCCCATTTCTAGACTTAAAAAGGGTAAGAACATAACTTAGCTTAGCCCATTAAGCACTTTCTATTAAATACTACTAGATCCCGATTTCCAGAATGTTTCTAGCATCAAATAACAACATAAAAATCCTTACTTTCTATACATGCAAGTCCAATGAATATCTTGGACTTTATTAGGTTAAAATGAGGGTTTTTGGCCAAATCTCCCATGCATGATGCTAAAACTCAATGCTATTCTAGATCCAAATTATCTAAGGTCCAAAATGACATGCAGATTCATAGAGTTTGCAACTTTATGAAATCTCACCAACAAATAATCAACGACATGAAGATTAAGGCATAGAAACCAAGATCTATGCACAATAAACCAAAAAGCTTGGAACTTGGGTACTTACAAGAGTCTAGAAGAAGCATAATAAGATGGTGAGGAGAGTTGCTTGCTGAATCCAAGCCTAGAAGTCACCTCCTTCTTCTTTAATTCCCAAAAATCAACACAAAAGTTTAGAGAGCAACAATGGAGGCTAGAGTTTTCTTGGAGGCTGAGAGAGTGTGATGGAGGTTGAGGGTGAGCAACCCTAGCCATCATATTCCCTTAAATATGGTGCAAACCCAGGATATTAGTGTTTCTCGCGTGGCCATAGACTGCCAAGTCGTGGCGGTCAATTGAACTTGCGATGAAACAACCATATCCACGTCGTTGGATACCTTCACCACGGCGTGGTACTGCCAAAAATCCGAAATATAATAAATTAAAGTACCTCCAAGAATTCGGATGTTACATGTCGGCTTATTCCGATGAGGGTGACGCTCCGACGAGATTTTGCTAGTACTAGGCTTCCTACAAAGGATCCTTTGAGTTGCGTTTTTGTTGGGTGAACCACTGATTCGACCTTTGGGGTAAGATTTCATATCTTTAGTATGGTGTTATTCTCTTTTTCGTTCGATTTTTTGTCATCACCATCACCCATTGCCATGGCTGCCAGATTCTCACTACCACACCACCACCTTGTTGGGTGGTTGTGGATATTCCTATTCTAAATTTCACGTATGTTTTAGTAAAGGATTTACCGGGGTCAATTGCAAGCCTAAATCATGTTTTCTATTTTTTACTCACATGGTTCATAAACTAGATTAAGCCATTTATGTTCTTAATGAATCACTTAATCCATGAATTAAGCATCCCTACTAAGACATTTATGTCTTGGTTAAAATTTAGCCCATATATCTTGTTGTGTAATCTATTCAACTCTTAATTAATAGATAAAAATATAGGTGTTGGATTGATGTGTGATTATGGCATCATACTTTCATTCAAGTTCAATAATATTTTGGTGTTTTCATTAAGTAATCCATTAAGGTCTTAATGCTATTTCTCAAGGCCAAGTGCGTTAAATTTAAGTAATCTTAATCCCTTGGCTAAAACCTTTTTGTTTTTGTTTATTTATGAAAATATCATAATTTTTCACAATAGCTTTGCCCCATATTGTGAGAGTTGTAGCTGCTAATATGGGCAGAATTGGCCGATTCTCCTCACTGATGAATTTGTAGGAAATCGAGTCGAATATCCAGAAAGTCCTCAATATCCCATTTGGAGTTGTAGATTCTATTTTATGATCAAAACTCCAGATAATGGTCATCGCTAAAATTATAAAAAATATAATATATAACTAAAATATGATAAGATAAAATTTTAGACTTTGAGTGCACTTAATAACTTGATGGTATATGTGATTAGGTGAGGTCTTGACAACTTCAAGGGAGCTCAAAATTTGAAGTTAAAAAATTATGCGTCAAGGCTAAGGTGAGTTATTAGTTTTATTCACTAAATATGCATAAGTTGAAAAGTACATTTCGTATGAGGATTATTGATTTACTTTATGTCTAAATTATCCTTGATCTGTGTTGGAGTATGATGTTTAAATTTGATAGGCATGTTTTACTAGTTGCAATGATTAGGGTCTAAATTGATATTTGACTCCATTGTTATGATTATGATGTTTATGGATGCTAGCATAAATTTAAGTGAAATGTTTATACCAAGATACCAAACGATATCTTGGTAATTTTAACAAAGAAAACCGATTAGGAATTAAGTGAATAGTAGAGTAACTTGTTGCCGATTAAACAACAACAAATAAATGAATGTAAATGCAAGAACACAGTAAATTATGAGCAAAGCTCGTAATCTTTTTGGATCTCTGACATAAAACATCGGGGGGTGATGAAATCACCTACCTTAGAACTTATATTAAATGGAAATAATGTTACAAATAATGGCTGATCTTGGTAATAAAGTGAATGTTCTCAAGTATCTAGAGAATCAGAGAAGAAGTATAAGTGGAAGTGTATGGTTGTGCATCGATCAGCTAGTCTTTATATACATAACAAGAATAACTATAATTCCATCATTTTTGGGATCTATTCTGATCTTTGCTTGACCCGGATTTTACGAAGGTCTTCAACATTCATGAGGCATTGACCACGTGTGCCTTGACTTGGTGTATATTGTCAAACGTTAATTTCCTACGTAAGATATCACAAGAAATATGATGACAATCCAAGATATTAATTAAGTTCAAGATCTTGAGCTTTCCCGTGATGTTAGTATAGGTTGTGGATATAGATATAGTATGTTGAAAATTATACCCATAAAAGATACCAGTTCTAAAATAATTATCATCTTATGTTACTATCTCTTGAAAATCATCAAGATAGAGGTTGTATAGGGGCGTAGAGTATTAGCAGTCATATAGAAAATTTAAGAAAATTTCATTTAGTATTTTCAATATTACGTTTTAAAAACTAATACCTTTTATTGTTTCAAAAACAATAATTTGTTAAAGTCTAGGATCCAAGTTACGAAACAAGTAAATGGTTAGGTGAACCTTATCACATCCATTTAATCCGACTATGTAGGTAGCAGTTACTAATTTGATAAAATATAATTCCTAGATAATGGGATCGTAAACAACTATTGTCTAACTTGGCATGCTTGATCCCATATATGACTCAGGCTTGTTATGCTTAGGTGACCTTTATCACACAAGATTCCTGATCAAGTCATCCTTCATGAAAAACTTGTAGCATCAACATTCCATTAGTGGTTAGGTGACCTTTATCCTGCCAACAAATCAGAAAACAGCCTCGAACGTCACAAGAGAAAATCGAAGTGGTTAGGTGACCCATTGCCCACAAAGACCGTACAAACGATGACCAAGTGTTCTTCAAAAGGGACGACAAGTACTTGTATTTTTAAGAAAAGGATGTATATATGTTTTAAAATTATAGTTATAAAAACTTGGTCTCATGAATATTACATCAATTCAATAATTCATGATACCCTTTTCTAAAAACATAATTATTATTATTAGATCCAAGATCCTCTATCCTATCTAGAACCTTGGATCTCAAAGATATATAAGGATCCTTAAACCTATCCAAGATACCTGATCTTAAAGGAGTCTTAGGCTCCCAAACATACATAAGGATATTGAACATCGCCATTATTATTTCATAACAAGTTTAACGGCTATATTTCTTGTTTATTTCTCACATTTGCAAAAATGGTCAACATATGACTCATTCAGAATGAAGAATCACTCCAACCAGGCTTAAAACCCCGGAATACCAAGTAAAAGCACATTGCAAATACCAGTTCAACGGGATCCCATAAATCTTGGACATGTAGTTACTTAACCTAGACTATATATACACCTGTAAAACACACACAACAGATACACTCTTTTAACACATTACAGACCTACAGCTAGGAAAACACTTGTAATCGTCTTTCTATCATTATCTCTGTAATTTACATTCAAATCAATAAGATCATACAAGGCAGGTGATCATTATCACCTCCCAAGGTTTCATGTCGGATATCATAGCGAGGATCAATAACTTTCTTTGTAAACCATTTGTGTTATTTTTTCTCAATTTGGTACTCACATTATTCACAACACCACAGCCTCTGATACATCTTGGTTGATATCCACTTAGTCGATTTTTCACCAAAATAATTTGGCGCTTACCGTGAGGCTGTGATGTTCATAATTACTGAAAATCATTTCTAGACAATCAACTTTATCTTTTTCCTCTGTTCCTCCCATTTCCTGAAACAATCTTCCACCACCTCCAAGTGGACTGAATCAACAACATGAGGACAAGTGAACATTGCTCAAAGAAATAGAAAGAATAAAAGCAGAGATCCACAATCCGTGTGAAACAACACCTTTGATTTTGCAACCCAGGATCCTCGATTTCGACAGCGTATAATCCCTAGGGAATCATCGAGATACTACAACCTCGGCGCCTACTGCTACTTCAACTTGGGGAGAAATTGAGAAATAATAGAACCCCTATGATGGATGATCCTAACGAAACCTTCACTGCCCTTAAAAACCAATACACTGGTAACTTACTAAATAATAATCTATTTAATACTTACTCTAAGGATCTTGATGAACGTATATGTCCTATCATGGCTAAGGAACTTCAACAACTAAGACAGATGATCTCGAGTGTCACACCCCCGTCCGAGGCGGCGGAATACGTCGGGCTATGCTACTTAGTTCATGGATCACAAGCAAATTGAATATACATCAATAGTTACAACAATAACAACATAACAGTTACATTCCACTTTAAGGTTTGAATACAAAGTTCATAATAATAATAAGTTCAAAATTTTGCTTGAACAGGTAGGCAGATATAATTTTTTTTGTTAAACTAGGCTGCCCAAAATCTATGAACGTTTCTCCTGCTAAAAACGGGTTCAATGATCTCTTGAGAATACATGTAATTTGAGAGTCAACACAAAGGTTGGTGAGACTTACAGGTTTTCTACTAACCGCAGTACCGGTACTTTAAAATTCTAAAAAGTATTCCTTTTGTAGTTTAAACCATGTTTGATAAAGAGATAAATCGTAAGTCAATCCATACTTAAAATGTTCGTTAAATAGAGAAATCATAAGTAAATTCATACTTGAAATGTTTGTTAAATAGATAAATCATAAGTAAATCCATACTTAAAATGTTTGATAAACAAAGAAAATGAAAGTAAATCCACATTTAAATTGTATGATAATCCGAGAAATCGAAGTAAGTCCATACTTCAAATGTTTGATAAACCGAGAAACTGAATTTGTGGTTTCTAGGTAAAGAGTACCAGTTAATTCTTATAGTGAGTCCTATAACCGAACTATGTGACTGAAGCCCCGCTACAACGGTTCATTGGAAGTAGTAGAAATCAATAAGATATTTATCACCTGTTTCAATTTATCGGTCGAGGTTGTAGCTAGCAACTACGGGTGGGGGTGTCAATCCGTATAGATCTATACATACGTATCTCATCTCCAAAGATTAAGGGTTATAGTGGTGCGGCTATCCTAAGTATTTTTGCACTTAGGTAATGAACAATGTCTCACTAGGATTTATCATGAACACTCATGTATGTTCGGTAAGAAAATTCATAACATGGTATAATATTCGCTCAAATAAGTGGCAATCTCATGGTAGTGTACACAAGTACATAAATGATTTCAAGATATGAGTTTGATAACGCGTATGTATGTATATATATATATATATATATATATATATATATATATATATATATATATATATGAATGAATGATGTGAACTTGAAATACTGCGAAGGTTGTATCTTTTTATGACATAAGTTTTATACATACTTTGTCATAAAATCATAAAAAAAATTTTAGTAGAATAATATACATACAAACATACTTATCACAATTTTATCTGTAAATGAAGTATTATTTAGCAAAATAATATTTATAAACTAGTTTTGAAATCGGTAAGTGTTTGTCATGAACAATAAATATATATAGCACATGTATTCTCCCCCAAAGCGTAAGAATGTTAAAAAAGGTCCGTAAATACTCACTTTCGTAGCGTGAACGAGCTTCGTGGTGTAAAACGTTTCGTGAAAATTTATAAGTGACGTTTCTTGCTCTTAAAACGAACCACCGAGTACATTTAAATTACCTAATAAAACAATAGGGTAGTTTTGGCATTAATCATTAATCATTAGGTGGTTTTTGTTAATACAAATAACTTCTAGGGATTAATTTTTGATAAAATCATCCTTAAGCGACTTATCTTGTAATATATTTCCAAGGCATGGACTAAAATTGTATATTCACAGCCTATGTTGCAATTTCAGACCCATCTTGCTAAGATTTTTGAAGGGAGGGACTGGAAATGCACATTTAAAGCTATTTTGGAGTTGCAGGACTAAAATTGTTAAGGTTGGTGGAGGAGTTGCTTCTGTTTAATTTAAATGAGGTTTGGATTTATTTTATGAGAGATTTCAAAGGAGGGGCCAAAGTTGTACAAGTAAGAAAGTTGAGGGTTTTTTTTAATTAAAAAAAATCGAAGTTTGTACAGTGCACGTCTTCTTCACTTTCGTTTGCAGGTCGTGGAACAAGAATGAAACCCACAACGCGAGTCTCTCGATTACGACCACATTACAACGAAGTGAGTAGAAAAAGGAAGGAAATGAGGGTGGAGATAGAGGCCCTTCAAGTTGCAATGGGGTATCTGTATGGTGGCAGTGGGTGACGATGATGGCAGGAGGGTGGCGGAGCTGCGGTGGCAGCAGGGCCGGTCCAGACAGTGGGCAACCCGCGCGACCGCTAAGGCCCACGTCTCTAGGGGGCCCAAAACGTTTAGTCTATGTAGTGTATATGTAAATAAAAAAATTAATACCTAAATCATTTTTAGGGCCTAAAGTTGGTTCAAACTTAAGTTAGCTCAAAAGATAAACAATTTGACTTGCTTGTTATTGCTAATTGAACACGTCTATAATGAAGAATAAATGATATTTTTTTTTAAATCTTTATTATAGATGTCTTTGAGGAGTCCTTTTTTTCTTTTCGCCCCGTGTCCCATATATGTTTGGACCGGCCCTAGGTGGCAACATCACTGCCTTCGTTTTCTTTCTTTTCTGGTGAGCTCGACGTGAGAGAGGGCAGGGAGGAGCAAGGTTGTGGTCCGGAGGTGTTTAGGAAGTGTGTTTACTCTCCAAAACAGTGGAGTAAGGTGGTTAAAAAAAACTCGACAGCAGCAGCATTATGGTGGCAGCTGGTTGCTTGCGGTGGCAGCCTCCTGCTGCCTCCATTTCACCTTCTATTTTTTGCGAGAATGAGAGAGAGAGAAGAGAACCGATAGATTTAAGGGTATTTTGGGTTTTTGTACGCTCGAAGACAAAAGGGAGAATAGTGGAGTTGTGGTGGTTTCTTGGTGATGTTCGGTGGTCACAAGGTGGTATTGAGGGTGCAAGGTTGGCGGGTGTTTATGGTGGTCAACACTCCATAAGGGGGAGTTTAAAATCTGAGTGAAAGAAGAGAGGAGTGAGGGAGAAAGATCGACTGAGGGAGATTAATTTTGGTAGAGAGAGAGAGATAGAGAGAGAGAAAGAGAGAGAGAGAGAGAGAGAGAGAGAGAGAGAGTGTGTGTGTGTGTGTGTGTGTGTGTGTGTGTGTGTGTGTAAGAGATAGAGAAAGAGATGTGTGGATCGAAAAAAAATTAGGATGTTGACCTAACATTGATCAAAGACTGCAAGCATTCTCTCTCTTTTTTTTATCCCACTCACATGTCGTCTTGATTTACGCGATGTTGGTTTTGGGGCTCGTAAAATATGTCCAAAATATATTGCGAATGGTTTGGTCATGATAAATCCAAAAACGCAAACGGATCTACGTGAAACGACATTCAGAGTTTCGCGTCAACTGGGTTCCGATTCGTCGGTTTCTGCGAATCTGATTTCAGTTTGGGATAAAAATACTGGAATAGTAAAATCAAATTTTAGGCTGAAGCTTTAGTTCAGAAATACGCTCAAAATTAGTTCACGAGATGTGTAGATACTTCACACTGAGTAGTGTAGTGTCCGGTACCAGGTAAAATCATGTATATACATGTTTAAAAGCTTAAAACATGCATACCTTTCTCATACGATCTTCGTTTTGGGCGTTCTTTATATCCACGGAATCCTGATAACATGTTTTATCCAATTTTATCATCTATAGGCCCCATGCAGGTCTAATGCAAAAAAATGATTTTTAGGACATCAGGTGTCAGCGGTTTTTGAATTGTTTCCTGATTGATGATGATGGTCAACTTTTCGAGCGTTTTGAGGTTTCCCAAAGGAAATTATGAGTAGTATGATCTCATTTGCAGTTTAAATCTCTAGGGTACTGTGTCGTAGGTCCTACCACAATGTGGTTCGCGGTAAATTGATTGTCTACAGATTTAGACCTAATGTCTGGGTTGTCACATTACGTCCCCGTTAAAGGAAATTTTGTCCCGTATTTTTTTTCATTCCTACTATTAATCCGTTCTATGGAGCGATCACCACTAAAAAATTGCGGGTACTTATGTTTCATCTGGTCTTCACGTTCACAAGTAATCTCCGTCCCTCTACCAGAATTTCATCGGACTTTTACTATAGGTATGCGGTTTTGTTTGAGGCATTTGATTTCTCGGTCCATGATCTCTATCGGTTCTTCCATGAAGTGAAGGTAAGTGTTAACCTAGATCTTATCAAGATGAATGACGAGATTCTCATCAGAGAGACACTTCTTCAGTTTACACACGCAAAAGGTATCGTGAACTTTGTAGAGTTCTTGAGGTAACTTGAGTTTGTAAGCCACCATACCTACCCTTGCCAGAATTTCAAAAGGTATGATGTATCAGGGATTCAACTTACCTCGCTTTCCAAATCGAATGAAACCTTTCCATGGTGCGACTTTCGGTAGCACACGATCTCCTACTTCCAATTCTAGGGGCTTACGCCTCATGTATGCATAACTTCTTTGACGACTACGTGTGGCCTTTAACCTTTCCTTGATCTGAGCAATCTTCTTCGTGGTTTCCTGAATGATTTGGGGGCAGTTAAGAATCTCCAACTTTTGCCAACATAATGGAGAACGACAGTTGCGCCCGTATAAGACCTCGAACGGAGTAGCATGTATGCTTGTGTGATAGCTAATGCTATATGAAAACTCAACTAACTGTAAATGAATATCCCATGCATTAACAAAGCCTATCTCACAAGCACGTATCATGTCTTCTAGAGTTTGTATCGTCCTTTCACTTTGTCCATCCGTTTGAGGATGATACGCAATGTTCATGTCTAGTTTGGTTCCTAGAGATCTCTGTAATGTTTGCCAAAATCTAGAAGTGAATCTGCTATCTTGGTTCGAGATAATAAATATTGGCACTCGGTGTAGTCTAACTATTTCCTTGATGTAGGTCCTGATGAGTTTCTCCATCTTGCCAGTTTCTTTAATGGCTAGGAGATGGGCGGACTTAGTCAAACGGTCAACCACAACCCAAATGGTGTCATAACCGCTCGAAGTCTTTGGCAACTTCGTTATGAAGTCCATGGTTATTTGTTCCTGTTTCTATTCTGGAATCAATGGATGTTGTAGTAATCCTGATTGTTTATTGTACTCTTCTTTGACTTTGGTACAAGTCAAGCATTTACCAACGTATGTGGCAATCTTTGCCTTCTTATTGGGCCACCAATAGAGCTTCTTAGGATCGGGACACATCTTGTCTGATATGGTGTGTATCAAACAATTTGACTTCTGAGATTCGTTTTAACCTAGGTTCTTGACTTCACCAAACTTCGGGGTCCAAATTCAGTTTATAAAATATCGTGTTCTATTCCTCGCAGGTTTTCTTCCAAGATATTTTCGGTTTGAGGGCTTCCAGCTGAGCGTCTCGAATTTGGGTGGTGAGGTTGGAGTGGATTATTAGGGTTAGAGCCTTTACATTAAGTGGTTTTGCTCGCTCCTTCCTGCTCAAAGCATCTACTGCGACATTCTCTTTACTAGGATGATAACAAATTTCGCATTCGTAATCATTTACAAATTCTACTCATCTTCGTTGTCTCATGTTGAGCTCTTTATGATAGAAGATTGTTGCAGGCTTTTATGGTCGGTGAACCCGACACACTTTGTTTCATATGGGTAGTCCCTCTAAATCTGTAAGGTAAACACTATAGCTCTCAATTCCAAGTCATGGGTAGTGTAGTTTGTCTCATTGGGCTTAAGTTGGCTGGATGTGTATGTAATAACTTTATCCCTTTGCATCAGTACACATACTAATCCTTGGCGTAAGGCATCGTAAATTACTATAAGGTCTTATGTTCCCTCTGGGAGAGATGAAATCGGTGCACTGCACAACGATTGTTTAAACCGTTGGAAGGCATAATCTTGACTGTCTCCCCAATCAAATTTTCTAATCTCTTTTGAGTTATAGCGGTAAAGGCTTGGCTATCTTAGAGAAGTTCTCGATGAATCTTCGGTAATAGGCCGCAAGCCCTTGGAATTGGTGTACCTCAGTTGGCATTGTTGATGCTTTCGAATCCCTAATCGCTTCAATCTTCGCAGGTTTAACGTGAATCCCTTTGTTGCTGACCACATGACCGAGGAAATGCACTTCATTGATCCATAATTCGCATTTTTAGAACTTTGCATAATGTTTCTCCTTCCTTAGTAGTTCCAAAATCAATCACAAGTGTTGGCCATGTTCTTCCTTGGTTCGCGAGTATATTAAAATATCATCAATAAAGACGATCATGAATTTGTCCAAATAGGGTTTGCACACTCGATTCATAAGGTCCATGAATATTGCAGGTGTGTTGGTTAACCTGAAGGGCATAACCAGGAACTCGTAGTGACCGTACCGAGTCTTGAATGCGGTCTTTGGAATGTCTTCTTCTTGAATTATGAGTTGATGATAACCGGATCTCAGGTCAATCTTCGAGTAGTAGCAGGATCCTTACAGCTGGTCGAATAGGTCATTGATCCTCGGGAGTGGGTATCGATTTTTGATGGTGAGTTTGTTCAACTCTCAATAGTCGATGTATATACTGAATGATCCATCCCTCTTTGTGGCAAACAATACCGGAGCTCTCCAGACTGAGAAGTTTGGCCGAATAAAGCCTTTGTCAATTTGTTCTTGAAGTTGACTGGATAGTTCTTGCATTTCCAATGATGTCCGGCGATAAGGAGATCTTGCCACTAGCGCTTCACCCGGGATTAGGTCGATTTGGAATTCAACCTATCTGAATAGAGATATTCCATGTAGGTCTTCTGGAATTACGTCTGGGTAGTCGCACACTTGTAGATTATCTTTGATTTCCTTACCCTTGCCTTGCATATCCACAACGTTGGCCAAGAAAGCGAAGCATTTCTTCTGTAATCACTTTCTTGCCTTCCTGCAAGAAATGACTCTTAGACTATTCCCTGATTTATCTCCGTAAATCACAAGGTCTTCATCGTTGGGTAGGGGTAGTTGGTCGGCTTTCTCATAGAATAGAACTTCGTCTTGGTGAGGCGATAACCAATCAATTCCGATAATCTCACCGAAACTTCCAATGGTCACAAGTATTAGGTTACGTGAAAAGCGTGGTTATTCAAGGTGAGGAGCCAATTGGTAAGTGTTAGTAAGGTGCTTTCTACTTGGCCGTTCGCCATTTCTACCATGTAAGTTTTATTAAGTTTGAAGAATTTATGTTTTATCGTGTTTCTAATCCTAGGATCAATAAAGCTTCTATTAGTATCAAGATTAACTAATACGAAAAGCATAAATATTGTTAATAGGAACTAGACCTCGAATCGTGGGAGTTAGTCCCCATATGTACCTTTCAATCTTTTTGTATTAAGAGTTTACTATTCCCGGGAAAAGGTTAGAGAGGTCGTTAAAACGGGATGTGTAGGCAGTCACCTCTCGCTCTTTCATAGTAAGGTTCCACAATTCTTGTTCTAAGGCTTGGATTTCTTGATCAACATCTGCTTCAGGAATTCCCAAGTAATGACATAGGGCGCGTCGACCCCTATGGACTTGGTATGGTCATTCCACCAACTCAAGGCAAAATTCATTAACGTACAGGTAGCATATTTAACTCGGAAGTCATTAGCACAAGAGCAGATGTGGAACACTGCCTCCTTCGACTCTATCCAACGAGATAGACCAATGGCTCCTTCTGTACCGTAGCAGGATTGAGGTTGGTAGGCCAAGAAATCCTTGTATGAACGAGGCCTTGGATTGTTTTGGTTAATCACTGGAGTGCTGCCACCATTTCTATTGTTTCTGGAGTTTTCGCTCATGGCAGCCTCATATGCAGAAAACATTGTGGCGATTCCTTGCACAAACAGGGTCTGTACTAGTGTTGAATCCATTCAAAATGATGGTGGCGGATGAACTCATGGATTCTTCTGAGGGTCTTTATCCTAAACGTTTATAATAGACACACTTAAGTTACTTAGTCATAAACAAGTATTGTAAAAGAGGGTATTAGTAAAATTTGTTTCCTAGAATCTCATATATTTTTGAATGATAGGTTAAGATTGATTCTTGATATCCTATCCCTTTCCAAACGATAGTTTGATCGATTCGAAAATCCTCTAGATTTCCAAATGATAGAGATGGGATCTTAACCGATAGTGATTTTTAATTGAGTAATGATAAGTTTCTAAATGAATAAGTGTTTTAAGGTTGACATAGGGATTCTACAACGAATCTTTTGAACATCCTTCAATCTCTAAAACTCTCAATCATTGTAGTCTGTCAAACTCGTTGCTCAAGGTTGGTTGTTCACCAGCCCGACCATAAATAACATAGGCGCGCGCTCCAGGTTTATTTATGGTATGACCTATGTACGATATTAACTTTAGTTGAGGTGTTTGACCTAAAGGATTGAGTTGGTAGCTTTAGTTGAATGTATGTCTTAATTTTGTTTTTTATTATTAAGTGTTCTTGTCGCGAGTCAGAGGATATATAACCCTTATATATTATTGTTGGTGAGGTTTGTAGTATTTTGAAATTTTATTTGTACTTCAAGACTACCAATTACAGACGAAGGCCAGACAGGAAACACCGAAGGGCGGGACCATTTTGGCAATTAAGCCGTTCTAAAATCCAACAACCCTATACGACCCTTCAAAACAGATTCCCCGTAGCGTAAGTATCCAAGAATGAGTGTAATTATTAATAATACTTTTATTAAGAGCCTGTAGCTATAGTTGTATTTCCTCTATCGAGGATACGCGGTTTCTCTATAGCCAACCTGATTCTGATACCAATCTGTCACACCCCCGGCCGAGGCGGCGGAATATGTCAGGCTGTGCGACTTAGATCGTGGACCACAATATACACCTCAAGTTACAAAATCAACAACATAGCAGATAAATTCCACTTTAAGGTTTGAATACAAGGTTCATAATAATAATAATAATAAGTTCATAAATTTACCTGAACAGGTAGGCTGATATAACAAAAAACTTAGTTAAAACTAGGCTGCCCGAAATCCATGAACGTTTCTCTTGTTGAAAGCTGGTTTAATGATCTCCTAAGAATACATGTAAATTGAGAGCTAACACAAACGTTGGTGAGAGTTAAAGGTTTTTTGCTAATCACAGTACTGGTACAAAGTCTAAAAGTATTCCTTTTGTAGTTTAAACCATGTTTGATAAAGAGATAAATCATAAGTAAATCCATACTGGAAATGTTAGTTAAATAGAGAAATCATAAGTATGTCCATACTTGAAATGTTTGTTAAATAGAGAAATCATAACTAAATTCATAATCAAAATGTTTAATAAACAGAGAAAATGAAAAGTAAATCGACACTTAAAATGTTTGACAAACCGATAAATCGAAGTAAATCCATACTTCAAATGATTGATAAACAGATAAACCAAATATGTGGTTTCTAGGTAAATGGTTCCAGTTAATGCTTATAGTGACTCCTATAACCGAACTATATGACTGAAGTACCCCCTACAACACTTCATTGGACGTAGTGGAAATGAATAAGATATTTATCACTTCTTTTGATTGATCAGTCGAGGTTGTAGCTAGCAACCACGGGTGGGGGTGTCAACCCGTATAGATCTATACATACGTATCTCAGCTCCGGAGATTAACGGTTATAGTGGTGTTGGTACCTAAGAATTTTTTAACTTAGGTAATGAATAATGTCACGCTCATAAGGCCTTTAACTAAGATTTATCATGAAAAGTCGAGTATGTTCGATAAGAAAATTCATAAAAGGGTATAATATTCGCTTGAATAAGTGGAATTCCCATGGTAGTGGACACAAGTACATAAATAATTTCAAGATATGAGTTTGATAACTCGTGTTAGTGTGTGAATATATATATATATATATATATATATATATATATATATATATATATATATATATATGGGAAAAGTGAATATACCCTTAAGGGTATATAAGATTAAGTACCCACATAATCAAAACTACGTAGTTTTGTTAAATGGTTTAATTTTCTGAAAATAAAAAACAAAAAACAATTTCCTTTTTCTCGGTACGTGTTTCCTTATACTCAATTCTTTCGATTTTTTGTTCCTTGATCGGCAGTCGGCACTTCCTTCATCGTCCTTCTGGAGAAAAAAAATTGGTTTTATGCTTTCTCTTTCAGCGATGAGTAATTCACAGAAATCATAAAAAAAAACGCTGAAGATATACTTTCGTTAACTGCTTCACGGACAGAAATCATAAAAAAAAAAAAAAGCGAATTTAGAAAATTGGATATTAGTCGACGCTTCACAGAGGAGAAACGCCATAAACAGCAACTCGCCTCCATCAGGTATATCGATTATTGACACCCTTAATTCAGTTGATTGTGTTGTAGTTAGCCCAATTATTGGTTGGTAGAAATTACGTTCAGCATGGGACATTCCAAAAGAACCAATCTACTACTAAATGCACCTAAACCTATGTCTGATGATAATACTGAGGAGCAATGTAATAAAAATACACCAGACAAGTCCTTGTCAAGTTTGTAAATTAATTAGAAACACAAAGTCAACATGATTTCTGAATGCTAATTAATGATATAGACTCGGTGAAGGTGCACGACCTCTCAATGTAGAATAATTAATGTTAGATTAATAACTCTTTATTATTATTTTATTGTTCTTGATCCAATTATTCGTGTTCTTGGTAATATTTGATATTAACTAAATTAGAAATTAGATCTTAACGTTTTTTGATGATTTAAACAATTTCACTTTTAGAAAATATTTTTATTATTAGTTTATATGCATAATTTAATAGTAAAATCATTAAAGTGGTTTTTCATATGATAATTTTGATGTTCGTGAGTTGTTCTTTTCTTTTCGGACGTATGTTGTTGTAAATGGTTTGTGTTATATGATTTGGTTGGCAAATTTGTGCCTATTTAATTGATATGATGATTTTTTTTTCAAATGTACAAATAATATGTTTCTGGCTACACCAAAGTTGTATGAAGTACACTTATAATTTGGCATATTAACTTGGTTGTTAATCAATTAAGATTGCCTAACCTAACATAAATGTAGGATAAGAGCTTTTCATGATAGGGTTGTTAGTAAGATACTCGTAGATGAGGGTGGGATTGTAAAAATTGTTAATATAATCATTTGTTCACATTCAAGTTGCTTTTGCTTTTGATATAATGAAAAAGTTAGGCTATCTCTAAAAAGTTTCTGGCATGACATTAATAGAGTCAAGTTCTTATTGTCTTTTACTTGTGGTTTTGTGCAGACCATGGTGTTTGAAACCGAAGCAGCTGATCAGTCTATAGAACCGTATATAAATGAAAATGTTGACACAAACGATTTCGTGGAAGCAACATATGAATCAGAAGAAGTTAACGATTTCGGTGTGAACATTGAAATTGACGAAAATGATGTTCATGATGAAAGGATACTAGGAAAGGTTTTTGATACACCCGATGATGCCTATACATTTTATAATGATTATTCATTTTTGCATGGCTTTGGTATACATAGAGATGACACAATTAAAAATCCTAAACAAATGAGCCTTTTCGGAAAATATATGTATGCAACAAAGAAGGTTTCAAACGGATGGACAAAAATGATTCAAGTGAAAATGAGAAAAAACGTCGTAGAGATGTTAGAACCGGATGCCAGGCAAAGCTTCGAATAACAAGACAGGAGGATGGAAAATGGTTGGTGGACTCGTTTAATGACACACACAATCATGACTTGACAATGACACCTACGAAGGTGATGAAGCATCGATCTTATAGCAATTTCCACCGTTCAATAGAAGGTAAATCTCTTATGGTGCAGTTTGGTCAAGCAGGGTTGAAACCTTCTCAGATTAAAAAGGCTGTTAATACACTGAAAACCTCAAATGTAGTTGATGTAACATCAAAGCAATGTGCTGATGTTTTATCTGAGCATCGAAAACAACATAGAGATAAGGAGTTTTATGGACTTTTAAAACATTTTCAAGATAAAACATTAGTTGACAGTGACCAGTATTTTGTTGTGGATTTGTCTGATGATGGGTATCCTAGAAACATCTTTTGGGCTGATGGTAAATCAAGATATGCCTATAAAAAATTCAGAGATGTTGTTGTGTTTGATGTCACTTATATGACTAACAAATTCAAGATGCCTTTTGCTCCCTTTACCGGGGTGAATCATCATGGGCAGTCTATACTTTTTGGTGGAGCATTGCTTGAAAATGAAAAGGAAGAGACATTTGAATGGTTATTTGAACATTTCCTCAAATGTATGTTTGGCAAGTATCCGAAGGCAATTATTACCGATCAAGACAAAGCTATGGGCAATGCAATAAGAAAAGTGTTTCCAAATACTCGACATCGCTTTTGTTCATGGCATATTAGGAAGCATGAAACTGAGCACCTTCGATCATATGTTTCCCGTTATAGTGATTTTCAAGAGACACACAGACGATGGGTAAATAGTGACACCGTTGAACAATTTGAAGCAACATGGGAAAATATGCGAATTAAGTATGAACTGGAAAGCAATTGTTGGCATAGTGACATGTATAACCAACGTCTATTGGGCTAAACCCTTCTTGAAGGATATTTTCTTTGCTGGTATGACCACAACCGGACGAAGTGAGAGTATTAATTCATTTTTTGATGGATTTGTTAACTCGAGGACCATGTTAAATGAATTCGTTGTACAATACGACAAAGCAGTTGAGTCACGAAGGGCTGCCGAAGAAGATGAAGACTTCAAGACTATGAACTCGAGACCGGTTCTTTCTTCAGTGCATCCAATCGAAGCAAAAGCAGGTCAAATTTATACTAGAAAGATGTTTGATACTTTCAAAAAAGAATGGACCGAAGCTATTACCAATTTGACTCACGAGACCATAAAAAAAACTACAGAAGAAAGCACATATATTGACGTATTGTTACCTTTCGTTCTTTAAATCAAGTCAGCATCACATGTTCGTGTTCTATGTATGAGACAAATGGGATTTTATGCAAGCATAGCTTGGATGTGATGAAGAAGAAGCATGTTCAAGAACTGCCGAGTCACTATATTTTACCGCGATGGACCCTTGATGCTAGGTACAAACTGGGTAGTGTTAGTATCGGACTCGGAGAAATAAATAATGAAAATGGAGTTAGTGCCTACACATTATTTTGTGTTCGTTCGAATTTTATGAAACTAATTGAACAAGCAAGGGACTCCCCTTCGGAGATACAAAAACTTAATACGATATTGACAAGTCTTTTGAATGATCAAGCAAATCGAAAAAAATCTATATCCTTGGAGAATACATCTTAAAGTTCTTGTATGGGAGTTTCGCAAGTAGATATGATGACACAGTTATCTATCCGTGATCCTCTTGGTCCAGTTACTACAAAAGGGTGTCCTAAACTTGCAAGTAGAATCAAGTCTTCTTTAGAAGCCCCTAAAAAACGAACATGCTCTTACTATCAAGGATTAGGTCATTATGCTACTAGTTGTTCAAAAAGAAAGGAAATTATAATAATAATTTAGTTTTCATGATTGAGAACTCTAATGATTATATTAACAATTTTTTATTTTTTTTTCATGTATCAGGCGGATGAATCATTGCAAGAGACATAATGATGAGATGTGTTGTTTCTATGGGCAAAAGAAAAAGTAGATGCTTCATGACATTTTTTTGGTTAACTGCACGTTTTTCATGTTTTAGACACAAACAATGTATGAATAGTGATGCTTCTTAACAATTTTAATGTTTTCGAATGAAATTTGTTGATTTTTTATGATTAGTGTGATTATATTTGAAATTTGGTTGCCACTACGTGTTTCAAATGCAAGTATAATGTATTTTGTGAAAAAAGAAAATTATGAGGGTATTTTGTGAAAAAAACGGAACTACGATGATATTTTGTGAAGAAAAACGAAATTATGAGGGTATTTTGTGAAAAAAAAATAGAAGTATGATGGTATTTTATGAAAAAACGAAATCATAAGGTTATTTTGTGAAAAAATTGGAAGTATGAAGGTATTTTATGAAAAAACAAAATTATGAGGGTATTTTGTGAAAAAAAAAAACATAAGTATGATGGTATTTTATGAAAAAACTAAATTATGAGTGTATTTTGTGAAAAAACGAAATTATGAGGGTATTTTGTGAAAAAAACGGAAGTACGATGGTATTTTGTGAAAAAACGAAATTATGAGGGTATTTTGTGAAAAAATAGAAGAATGATGGTATTTTATAAAAAACGAAATTATAAGGTTATTTTGTGAAAAAAATGGAAGTATGAAGGTATTTTATGAAAAAACTAAATTATGAGGGTATTTTGTGAAAAAAAACGAAATTATGAGGGTATTTTGTGAAAAAAACAAAATTATGAGGTTATTTTGTGAAAAAATGGAAGTATAATGCTAATTTGGGTTACAAACGAAACTTTTCTGCAATTCTATGTTAAGAATGAAAGTAGGCTGTCATTTTGGTTAGTGTTGTATTAATCTACACATAAAAGTTTGATGATTTGTGAAATTATTGGACGAATTTGCCCCTATGCCAAAGATGATAATCCTCAAGAACTTAAGGATAGGAAAGTTCATGTCACATAAACAATAAGATCAAAAGCAAAGAATTTCAATTGCTAATTTTGATTAAAAATGATAAGTATAAGTATATTTTTCATTTTGAAAAAAAAAAAAAGATAAGCACACTGCTATAAAACAACCACACCTACAATTCTAAGTTTCTACAATTCTTTCAATTCTTCAAGTTTCAACAATCCTTTGTTTTTTATCAATGATTTGTGATCTGGAAGAGCCATGACAGATGCGCTAACCCTACAACAAAAAATAATATAAATCATAAATCAAAATTCATAAATCAAAAACCAAAACCGTAGTAACAAGTAAAAAATCTTTCATTTTGATCAGTGATTTGTGATCTTTTAAATGTTGTCCACTGACACATTGTTTTGGTTGGAATGATTGGTTGTTGTAGTCACTTAAAGATGCATATCCCAATGCAAACTTAGAATCTGGGATATACATAACCTGGGCCAAATATATACAAAAAATAAAAAAACAGAGAAAAAATGAGTATCTATGAAAACCAGATTACTTAAATTGAGATGAAACACTAAATCAAATAAAAACACTTGCTTTGACAAAACACTAAATCAAATAAAAACACTAGCTTTGAGAATCCACAAATGGAATACATTTCATGTTGAATCGAAGCAACTCCTTCTCTTTAACCATTCTAGCATACATAGTAGCTACGAAGCAATTTTGTTATAATCTTGATTTGACAAAACACCACAAAAGATTGGATCCTACAACACGATCTTGAGAATTAAAAAGCATATACTTTTAATAAACAATAAATCCCAAATAAATTTGCAAATATGCAACCAACATTTACCAAAATGCATAAAATATATTTGTTCTCAAGAGCAAAACATATTTTCTAGAAGAGGAGAGACAATCAAATTGTTTGCTTAACTTGTTCTACTTGCACAGAAGACTAAATATTAAGGTTGCTCCCAACCCATGTCCTACATTTATCATTTCAAACCCATTTAACACAAATTAATCAGAGTAGAGTATTAAATCAAAGAGAAATCAATTTACAAAGCAAAAACTAGTTTAGAAATCAGAATATCAAAAGCAAAATAAACGCATTTCAGTTTAAAAATAGAACTAGCATCAGATTTCAAAATATCAAACCCATTTCTAAACAATGAACACAAAATCAGGGGCATAAACTTACAACCTTTCCGGAGACAATGGTGGGTCGTGTGCAGCGAAAAATGCTGTTAGTCAACCCTCCACAGTGCTGCAGCGAAGTTGTGCAGCTGTGCTAAGTTTCCGACGACCTCATCTTTTTGGAGTACAACTCTCGTGAGCACAGGCTAAAAGAAAGCAGGAATTTTATACAAAAATCATAGGAATATAAAAAATTTACCTGATTTGAGAAGTTCTGACATTAGATTACCCAAGCATGTATAAAGATTGCATCTTGAATCGAAAGCCTCACCGCTCCTACAATTTGAGCCCTAATTGTACTAAAGATTCACATGTTACGGCCATTTTCTACACTGCTCCTACAATTTGAGCCCTAATTATACCGCTTCCGTGTGATTGTGTGTAAGAATTGAGTTATAAGATGAAATAAAATTAAAGATGGAATGTATGATTTCTTCAATTTCAGTCGAGGATATACCAAGTCTGTTGTCGCTTCGCTGCCTTGCTGCGACGAAGTAGAGGATGGGGGGCTGCCTGCCTCATCTCGTCGGTCGGTCTGAAAATTCCTTGCCTGGCAGGTGAGATAGTCGACGAACAGGGAAGGGCTACGACTCTGGACGACGAGGGCTGCCCAAATGATGTGCAATCAGTATTGTGTTCGATGATATCAGTAGAGTATGGAAGTAAATAAGTGATAAAATGGTGTAGTTTTGATTGTTAGGGTACCTAATCCTATATACCCTTAAGGGTATATTCACTTTTCCCTATATATATATATATATATATATATATATATATATATATATATATATATATATATATATATATATATATATATATATATGAATGATGTGAACTTGAAATACTGCAAAGGTTGTAAATTTCTATGACATAAGTTTTATACATACTTTGTCATAAAATTATAATATTTTTGTAGTAGAATAATATGTTGTCCTGACAAGTTGCATTATTTAAAAACTACTATAACATATATACATAGAACATACTTATCACTATTTTATCTGCAAATAAAGTATTATTTAACAAAATAATATTTATAAACTAGTTTTGAAATCGGTAAGTGTTTGTCATAAGCACTAAATATATATAGCACATGTATTCTCCCCCAAAGCGTAAAAATATTAAAAAGGGGCCGTAAACACTGACTTTCGTAGCGTGAACGAGGATCTTAGTGTAAAACTTGTCGTGAAAATTTCTACGTGACGTTCCTTGCTCTTAAAACGAACCACCGAGTATATTTAAATTATCTAATAAAACCAAAAGGGTAGTTTTGGTATTAATCATTAAGTATTGGATGGTTTTTGTTAATAGAAATAACTTCTAGGGATTGAGTTTTGCTAAAATCATCCTTAAGGGACTGATCTTGTGATATATTTCAAAGGCAGGGACTAAATTATACATTCACAGCCTAAGTTGCAATTTCGGACCCATCTTGCTAAGATTTTTGAAGGGAGGGGCTGGAAATGCACATTTAAAACTATTTTGGAGTTCCATGACTAAAATTATTAAGGTTTTCGGTGTAGGGGTTGTTTCTGTTTAATTTAAATGAGGTTTAGATTTATTTTGTGACAAATTTCAAAGGAGGGCCAAAGTTGTACAAGTCAGAAAGTTTGGTGTTTATTTAAATTAAAACAAATCGAAGTTTGTACAGTGCACGTCTTCTTCAGTTTTGTTTGAAGGTCGTGAAACAAGAACGAAACCCATAAAGCGGGTCTCTCGATTCCGACCATATTACAACGAAGTGAGTAGCCAAAGGAAGGAAATGAGGGTGGAGATAGAGATCCTTACAGTAGCAGTGGGGTATCTGTATGGTGGGAGTGGGTGACGATGACGACAGGAGGGTGGCGGAGCTGCAGTGGCAGATTCAATGCCTTCTTTTTCTTTCTTTTCCGGTGAGCTCGACGAGATAGAGGGCAGGGAGGAGCAAGGTTGTGGTCAGGAGGTGTTTAGGAAGGCTGTTTGCTCTCCAAAACAGTGGAGTAAGGTGGCTAAAAAAAAACTCGACAGCAGCAGCACGGTGGTGGCAGTTGGTTGCTTGCGGTGGCAGCCTCCTGCTGCCTCCGCTTGTCCTTCTGTTTTTGCGAGAATGAGAGAGAGGGAAGCGAACCGATGGATGCAAGGGTGTTTTGGGTGTGTGTATGCTCGAAAATGGAAGGGAGAAGTCGAGAAGAGTGGAGTTGTGGTGCTTTCTTGGTGATGTTCGGTGGTCACAAGGTGGTATTGAGGGTGCAAGGTTGGTGGGTTTTTATGCTGGTCAAGACTCCACCAGGGGAGTTTAAAAACCGAGAGAAAGAAGAGAGGAGACCGAGAGTAAAGTAAAGTGTTGTTTGTTTTTTCCGAGGCAAAATGTCCGCAGTCTAAAGACCATATCTGTAGAGCTCTGCAGTAGAAGAGGTGGACCAAACGTTTGCAGTCTAAAAAAATAAGACTGTTTGTTTTTTTAACATCTGCAGCCTATTAAAATAAACTAAAATCTGATTTCAAAGTGATTTTTTAAATATTTTTATAAATTCCTTATAAATAATTAACAAATCTAGATTAACTTGTATGTATTATTGTATAAAAACTGAAAATAAAAATGTTACGAATTAACGTATATATTTGATAAAAACCAACAACTTTGGTAGCAAAGTTATATCTAAACATTGTAATTAAGAATCAAAAAATTTGATACATAAATGGATGGAAATAAACTTCTATTTTTTTCAATTAAATCAATTAAAAATATACCATAAATATTTTCTCAAGAAATTGACGATACTGTATTAAATAATGTTTTATTAAATTTGGCACAAAAAATATAACAATATATTATGATTTTTTTTGTTCGTAATTATATAAACAACTTCAACGACCATTATTATAATAAATCTTTATTTACAAATTTGTCAAAAATATCATGTTTGTGTCGTCAAACTTTTTTTTAACTATTGTAACTTTTTTTTTCAAATTGTTTATCATTAATAAAGTTGGAATAAATATTAATTAAAAAAAAATAAAAAAATAAAGATATATGTGTTTTTTTATGCTGGAAGATGTCTAAGGATGTTAGAAGACTCTGGTCTACATCTGCGCCAAGAAGAGGGCGCGCAGACATTTTTAGGTCTGCAGTCTTCAAAAAAACAAACAGTCTGCAAAGGCTAATGTCTGCGTGTGGTCTGCGCGGCGCAGACAGAAGAGGCTAAGAAGATCTGCAGACAAAAAACAAACAACACCTAAGTTTGTTAGAGAGAGAGAGAGAGAGAGAGAGAGTGTGTATGTGTTTATGTAAGAGATAGAGAAAGAGACGTGTGTATAGGGCTGTTCACTATTTGGATAAAACTGAATTCTCCAATTGGACAATTTAGATTGGACTATTTGGTTCGGATATTCGGATTTTTGGATTGGATTTCACCAAAACCGAATTATTATTTTGGATTTTGGATTGGTTTTGGTTTATAAAATAAGAACCGAATAGTCCAAAAAACCGAATAACAATTTAATATTTATTTAATTTTAATATATCTATAATTATTTATTAATTTTATAATTTATTTTTTTTTTTCAAAAAAGTTCAAAACGTTTCACCTAATAAACAATTTAATATGCATTTTCTCTCAAAAGTTTTTTTTCTATTAAATATTAAATTATAATATACCTTATTAGTAGTTGTTTATAAATTTTAAATCACAACAAAATAATTTGTTTTTGCTTCTTCAGTAAAAATTGGATAATATTATAATTATATGTTGTTTTAAAATGTTATGGCTTTTGAAAACCGAATTACAAAAACCGATCCAACCAATTTGTAATTGGATTGGATCAGATTTGATTTGAATTTAGTTTGGACAATTCGGATCCATATTTTGAAAACAGAACTCAATTTGGATTTACTTAATTGGATCGGATCTAGCCGATCCATCCAAACGAACACCCCTACGTGTGTATGGGGAAAATATATGGATGTTGACCTAACATTGGTCAAAGGCTGCAACAAATTTTTTTTATTCCACTCACATGCCCCCTCGTTTTACGTGTCATCGGTTTCGGGGTCATAAACATATGTCAAAAATCTGGTTAATGGTTTGGTCGTGATGATTCCAAAAACGCAAACGAATTTTAAATCCGATGTACGGATCTCCATGAAACGACATTCGGAGTTTCGCTTCAACTGGGTTCCGATTCGTCAGTTTCTGCGAATCTAATTTTGGTTCGGGATAAAAATACAAGAATAGTAAAATCAAATATTAGGCTGAAGCCTTAGTTCAGAAATGCATTCAAAATTAATTCACGACATGTGTAGCTACTTCGAACTGAGCAGTGTACTGTCTGGTACCGGGTAAAATCAGGTATATACCTGTTTAAAAGCTTAAAATATGAATAACTTTCTCATACGATCTCCGTTTTGAGCGTTTTTTATAACCACAGAATCCTGAGAACATGTTCTATCCAATTTTATCATCCATAGCCCCCATGCAGGTCTAATGTAACATCATAAAATAATGATACACAATTTTCATTTTTAGGTTAATATATCATTAATAGATAACATCTCCATAAAATCCAATGTGATTATGACTTAGCAAAATATCATTAAATCAGAGTAATTCACAGAATGCGAAAACATGTGGTGTGTGCTCTGCAAGCATCCCGAGCCCCTCCATTTTGAAAACCGAAGTACCAGAAACATAAACTGAAAACCGTAAGTGTGGCATTCCCAAAATTTCACGGTCAGAAACGACCGATCTGTTTATACTTTATTTGAAAACCAGAGTATACTTTTAAAGAAATATGTTGCGGAATTTGTTCCAAAAAATATGATAAAGGATTTATCAAAGCATTTCCGAAGAGCGGAATTTGTTCCCAAAAAAATGATTAAGGATTTATCAAAGCATTTCCGAAGAACTAGATTTTCATTATATTACAAACCACGGGATGTCATTGTCAATACAGATCAAACGCATAAACAAAAACAACATAGGCCTTACAATATTCTTTTTATTTCTACTGGCCTATAATCCATAATCTCTCATCAGATCTTTGCATCTATGCTCTTGTGTCACTACTTGTAATATAAGAAACTGTGTAGGTATGGCTTGGGAGCGTGGTGAGCACATAGGGTTTTCAACCCACAATAAATAAGTTTATTATTTTCATCAAATCATTGAACCCGATTACCCGTTCCCGTTATCCTTACTTTACGTCCCTAAAACATCTATTATAAGAGACCTAGCTTAAGGATTTTTCATCGGGGTGGACAACATTGCTTAGGGGATTCCTCAGCAATACATGTCAAATAACGCAACCATGAGGGGGATGGAGTACACCTGGTGAACACGTAGTTCAAATAAACACCTACAGGTTGCGAGCCTGCTACCGTTTCACTGGATTGTCTAGAATAGTCTGTGGTCGTCATCCATACTCCAGTAGATGACCAGATCATCGTAAACATCGAGTCCTCTCATCATTTTATTTCATCACACAACAACTATTTCATCTACCTATGTTTTACCCAACATATTTGTAGATATAATATATATATATATATATATATATATATATATATATATATATATATATATATATATATATATATATATATATATATATACAGTTTAAATCATAAAAAAATGTTAAAATCGTTCATCCAACATAGATCTCAGGTAAAAAAATAATATACACACATAGCACGCAATTTATATAAAATACTTCATTTCTATGTGTAAGATGAAAGTAACTATGCACTCACTTGATAAAGTGGTCATTCCAACTTGGACAATGCTTCGCTTCTTAAAAATATGATTTCCTTTGACGAAACCATGAGCTTTTGCTAGAAACCGGGCTCTGCGGGGGCAGAGCTTCCCGAGCCGAAAGCTCTTTTTTCTCGGAGCCTTCGGGTGCTCTGGGGCTTTCTTCTAGCGCAAAGGAAGTTTTCTAGGGCTTCAGGGTGTTTTGGGAGGGTTAGAGAGAGAGTAGAAAGAGAAAGAAAGGGTTTTTAGTGTGAAGAATGAGGCTCCCTCGCACCTTTATTGATAGCTAGAGCTCTTCGGTTATGCAGGGCGTACCTGCGGGGGTACGCTGATCCGAGACCAAGTATGCGAGTACGCGGAGCAATCTTCTCTACGCGGGGCGTACTTGAGCAGTCTCGTATTTTCCATTTCCGTATTCTAAAATTTGTTACTTCCGCATACGAGCTCCGTTTTCGACGTTCTTTATATCCACGCGTAGGTGGAGACGTACTCTACAACTTTCGTTTAGACTTCGTCGGCTAATTTTGAATTTATTTTTAAAGTTATATTTTTAACAGACCGGGACAGGAAAAATCCGTAAAAAATTCATAACTTTGTCATCCGACGTCCGTTTTCGTTTGACTTTTTATCGTTGAGCTCCTATTAACGATATCATCGATTCTCGTTTAGGTCGTGTCGGATAAAAATCGGTCGATCTAATATTCGAACTCCGGGCTGCACATTGTTATGCCAAATCTTAAAAAATTCATAAATTCCTCATACGAAGTCAGATTTGGACGTTCTTTTTTTGAACGCTCTCGGTTTAACATATACTACGACTTTCGTTTAGATCACTAAGCCTAAAAAGTATTTTATCGTAAACTCACTTTTTACGTCACACAACGTCGTGCCGGTTTTGTCGCGAAACTTCGACAGATCATAAGTTCTTCATTATAGCTCGGATTTCGGCGTTCTTTATATCTCCGGAATCCTTGTCACGAACACTACAACTTCCTTCATAGATATTGGGTTTATATATTATTTTATTTTTGACACTTATTTGCATTCTTAATTTACATATCTGATAAATAAGTATAATGCACATAAAATCACATAATCCACATAATATTCAAGTAATTCTTCTTTATTACTTCAAAATAAGTTACATTTGTTGACCCTAACTATTACATCATCATATTAATGCTTAGCCTTGAAACACGGGCGTTACAATCCCCCCCCCCCCACACCTAGGATGATTCGGTCGCGAAATCATGCATCAGCAAACAAATGCGGATAGCGACTCATCATGTCACTCTCCGTTTAACAGGCGAGGTTTGGCCCATTCGTATGTTTCCATCGCACAAGCACGAAGTCGAAAATCTTGCGTCGCGACTTCTTTGTTTTACGGTCAACAATCGCCTCCGACTCTTCAATTAGCCTCTTATTTTCTTCCGTCCTTAACTCAGAAAGTGGAATTATGTCGAAACTTCTCCTGTGAACTTCCTCAAATAACACACATGGAAAGTGTTATAAATACCATCTAGTTCTTGGTAGTTCTAGCTTGTAAGCTTGGTTCCCAATCCTCTGAAGAACTTTGAATGGTCCAATAAACCTTGGAATCAACTTTCCTCTTTTTCCAAATCTTATAAGTCCCTTCCACAGTGAGACTTTGAGTAAAACCGAATCTCCAACTTCGAATGTCATCAGTCGTCTCTTCTTGTTAGCATAGCTCTTTTGACGATCCTGAGCTGCTAACATCCTTTCCCTAATCACCTTTAGCTTTTTAGCAGTCTGATGGACTATCTCGGGGCCCATAAACTGTTTTTCTCCAGCCTCAAGCCAACAAGATAGCGTACGACACTTCTTTCCATAAAAGGCTTGAGAAGGTGTCATCTTGATGCTCGAATGGTAACTATTGTTGTAGGAAAAGTCTACCAGAGGTAAGTGTTCATCCCAATTACCTTAGAGTTCTAGGGTACATGATCTTAGCATATCTTCCAGAGTTTGAATTTTTCTTTCGCTCTAACCATCAGTTTGCGGATGGTAGGCTGTACTTAAACACAACTTTGTACCCATTTCCTCTTGTAGACTCCTCCAAAACCTTGACGTGAAACAACTATCACGATCTGATACAATCTTTAACGATACACCGTGAAGTCTTACTAATTCCTTTACGTAAGCATTTGCAAGCTTATACATAGACCATCTCTCATTGGCTGCTATGAAGTGTGCACTCTTTGTGAAACAATTCACGACTACCCAAATCATTTCGTGGCCGTTCTTCGTTCTGGTCAGTTTAGTCACAAAATCCATGGTGATGTCTTCCCATTTACCCATGGGTACAGGTAAATGTTCTAAATTCCCATACGGTTTCTGATGTTGTGCCTTAAATCTCACACATGTTACACACTCGACCACATAATTTGCAACATCGAGCTTCATTGTCGGCCACCAGTAATAGGGTTTCAGATCCCTATACATTTTAGTGCCGCCGGGATGAGTCGAATACATGGTCTTGTGAGATTCTTCCATCAGGAGATGCCTTATTCCTCCCATCTTAGGTACCCAAATCCTATCTTGGAATACCTTCAATCCTTGACCATTCGTTCCAAATACCAACGTTTTACCTAAACGTTCTTCCTTTCGGTCATTTTTCTCTAAAGCTTCTTCCTGAGCTTTCTTGATGCTTTCCACAATCGTTGAGACAACTTCAATTCTTAACGCTCTTGGCCTTTTTCTTTGCAAGTTTACTTTTCGACTTAGAGCGTCAGCCACGACATTTGATTTACCAGGGTGGTAAAGTATCTCACAGTCGTAATCCTTGAGCAACTCTAGCCAGCATCGTTGCATCATATTCAATTCTTTTTTATCAACGAGGTACTGGAGACTTTTATGATCAGTGAAGAGTTTGCACTTCATGCCATAAAGATAATGACTCCATATCTTTAATGCAAATACTACCGCTGCCAACTCCATATCATGAGTGGGGTAGTTCTTTCCATGCTCTTTCAGTTGTCGAGATGCATATGCTATCACCTTATCTCTTTGGGTCAGAACACAACCTAACCCAACTCTAAATGCATCGTTATAGACTGCGAAGTCTTCAATTCCGTCAGGTAAAGAAAGAATTGGTGCTTCACACAACTTCTTCTTTAATTTCTCAAATGACTCTTCATGCTTCTCACTCCATGTATATGTAGCTACTTTATGGGTCAAAGTTGTTAATGGATTAGCAATTGAAGAAAAGCCTTGGATAAACCTTTGGTAATATCCAGATAATCCCAGAAAGCTTCAAATCTCTGTGGGACTTTTTGGTCGTTCCCACTTCATCACAACTTCAATCTTTGCTGGATGAACCATTATTCCTTCTTGGTTCACCACATGACCCAATAATTGGACTTCTCTAATCCAAAAATCACATTTGGAGAACTTTGCATACATCTTCTCCTTTTTTATAACTTCTAACACTTCTCGTAGATGTCTTCCATGATCTTGCTGGCTCTTTGAGTAAACCAGAATGTCATCTATGAAAACTATCACAGATTTATCGAGGAATTGTTTACAAACCCTATTCATCAAATCCATAAATGTTGTTGGAGCATTGGTTAGTCCAAATCACATAACCAAGAACTCATAGTGTCCGTATCTCATTCTGAATGCGGTTTCTCAATATCTTGCTTTCTCACCTTCACCTGATGATATCTTGACCTAAGATCGATCTTTGAGAAATAGCTCGAACCTTACAACTGATCGAACAGGTCATCAATAATTGGCAATGGATACCTGTTCTTAACCGTTGCCTTGTTCAACTCTCTATAGTCTATGCACATCCTCATGCTTCCATCTTTCTTCTTCACGAATAACATCGGAGCTTCCCTAGGTGATAAACTAGGTCTAATGAAACCATTGTCCAACAAATCCTGAAGTTTCTTCATAAGCTCCTTCATCTCTGCCGGTGCTAATCGGTACGGTGCTTTCGCTATTGGTGTTGATCCTGGCAACAAGTATATTCGAAACTCCACTTGTCTATCAGGGGGCAATCCAGGAAGATCTTCGGGAAAGACTTCTGGATAGTCACACACCAATAGTATTCTTTGTATATCCTTCTTCTCCTTCTTAACATCTATAAAAAATGCCAAGTATGATGTGCATCCTTTGGACAAACATTTTCTGGATTTCATCATGGAAATGATTCAAGAATTCACTCTGCGTTTGTCCCCGTGCACCATAAATGACTATTTTCCGGGTGGGTTCACTCTTACTATCTTCTTCTTGGACAATATCTCGGCATCATTGGCGCTAAGCCAATCCATTCCTACTAAGATGTCGAAACTATTCAACTCAATGGGCAGCAGTTCTTTGTGGAATTTGTTTTCGTTCAAGTCGATGACGATGCTTTTAATGCTCTCGCTAAGAGGTATGAATTTGCCACTGACAACTTCTACAACTAGAGCATTATCAAGTTTATCTACAGGCAATGCTAGTCTTCCACCAAATTTGTGTGATATAAAGGAGTAATTTGCTCCAGAATCGAATAATATATTGGCAGGCAATCCATCTCCAAGAAAGGTACCTGAAGCGACATCTGCTACATCCTTTGCGGCTTCCAGGGTCATCTGGAATGCTCTCGCATTGGCTTCGGTGGGACATTGGGCCTTGCTGCCTCCTTCTTCTTCGGGCAGTCTTTCAAAAATGCCCTTCTTCGTTACATCCATAGCACACTCTCTTGTTAGATGTGCACTCATTGGCTTAGTGCCCTGTCTTTCCACATTTGTAGCAAGTCACATCCTCGTTACATTTCCCGAAGTGTTTCTTTTTACACCTCTCAAACAACTTTACTTCGTTTCCTCCTCCTCCAAATTTCCTTGAACCAGACTTGTTCTTGTTGTTGGACCTTGCAGTTCCCTCAAACTTCCTCTTTTCGCCAACCTCAACCTTGTTGGCGGCTCTTCCTTTGATCATCTCCTCAACAGACTTGGCAGCCCAGATAGCTGCCTCCAGAGTAGATGCCTGGCGTACTGGTACTGCGTACTCCCATGGAAGTCCCTTTGCGTACTTGTTAATTTTTGTCAGCTCGTCTGGGAGAATGCGCAAAGAAAACTCCATTTTGTATGTGAAGTCATTGGTGTACTCATCAATGGAAATGATTCCCTTCTTCAACGTCAGGAATTGGTTCACTAGCGCAAGCAGAATTTCGGCCTAGCAATACTTGCTTTTAAAGTGCACCAAATGCTCTGCCCATGTCGGTTGTAGTGGCTCATTGGGGCTTATGGTCTTCCCCAGAGTGTTCCACCAGAGAACGACGCCACCTTTGAACTGACGCACTACATATCTGGTTTGTAGCTTGCCATTGCAACCACATGTTATGAAGGCCAACTCCATCTCCGAGATCCAATCCATAACTTTAATTGGATCTTCTTTCCCAGTAAAAGTCGATCGCTTGCAAGTTGTGAAGTCCTTATACTTGCATCCGTTTCTCTCGACTCCTTCATCTTGGTTGTTCCTCCTAACCACTGGCGGTTCAGCTTGACCAATGGTCCTACTGTAGTTTCCTTCTTCTGACTATCCGTCATTCAGTTCTGGTTGTTCAAAATGCATCGAAGGTTCATCCCTATTATTCAACAACATCTGCCTCATCTCTTCCATCTGTTCGACCATCATAGCCTGAATCATCGCTTGTACTCCAACCATTGTGATTGGCTTAGGTACAGCTGCTACCACCGGTTCTTGCTCATTCACTTGGGGTTGACGCTGATGATTGTTGGAGCATGGAAATGCTCTACAAATAATGAATGATAGTTAGGTTGTATTTTCCCTTTATTGTATTGTTGGTGTATTTGTCTCTCCCTCCTATATAAAGGGAGAGATGGTCATTTCTTATTATGCACCTTTTCTAAAATGTAATCTCTAGAGAGAGAAAGTGGTGGGATTTCTCCCATCCAGGGAGAGTTTCTTTCTCCCACCATTGTTCTTCATAAATATTATTATTATCTCTCTTTTCTTTCTCCTCTTCTAAGAATTCTCATCATGTTCTTCATTTTTTAAATTTTAATACACGATAAATCTCGAGATACTATTCTTCTGCATCCACCGTTCGTATAAAAATGGGTTCCTACAATTGGTATCAGAGTCGTACCTTGAAGGTTTAATCGACTAGTTCAAGGGAACGACTCCCGTTCGGTGATTATCTTGAAGTTTTTCGCGTTTTTGCAAGAATTTTCGGGTTCAAACCGGAAATTTCTGATGAGTTTTCTATTTTTTTGGGTGATTCTTACTTAGTAAAATAACTATGTTGCTGCTGCTCACTCAAATTCACTGCTGGAAATTTTTGTTCTTGGTGTTCTTAGTAATTTTCTGTTGAAGAAATGAAGAAAATGGGAGAAGAAATTATTTTTGTGGTCTCCAATATGTTGAAGAAATTGTTCCAGAAGGTTCTTTTAATCTTGGAAGAAAAGACACAAAATAATGGGCTTATTTTCTTGAAGACAGAGGAGTTTATTCTACCCAGCAGCTTATGAATTTTCTTGAGGTATGAAGACTTTTATTCCTCTTTATTCTTGCTGTGAATCCTTAATTTGAAGAAATATGGACGTAATATGTGTTTGTATAAAGCACCTTGTCCTTGTTACTCTTTTGGGTAAAGAGTACTCCACTATTTACTCTCTCAAAAAGACAAAACCATATGACATTGTCCTTTCCCATCACCTTTTGTCCCTAAAAACCCACCTACACACTCTTCTTTTTGCCTTCCCAATACCACTTGTTGACTTAAAATGCTTTATAAAAAGATTCCCTTATTAAAATATGAATAAATGGCCTTTGCGGTACAATTTTTCATGAAAAAATAACATTTTTCGTCACCTGTTCAGCCCTTCTCGGACTCCCGAACCGCAGCCAAAAACTGCCTACCGGAGCCTCCTAAGAAGTCTCGCCGCAGCCCCTCTCAAGCCTTGATTCGAAGCCTCAAGACCGCAGCCTACCCTCCCTTGCTGATGAACCGAAGTCAGAATCGCAATCTATTTCTTTTTCTTGTCCTCGGTTCGGATCACTGCTGGCTCGGACCGCAGCCTCGGACCGAAGCCCTCGTCCGCAGGCACTTGCTGGAATTCCTCTCGCACCGCAACTGCTACATGCAGTTCGGACCGCAGTACCTTCTTCGTTGCTATCGCAGTCAGTGCTTCATCCGATCAGCAGTCATCGTCCGCACCCAAGACCCCCACCGCACCCACATCGTATTCGAACCCAGCTCCAACCCGCAACCTCTCTCCGCCTCCCCCCTATTCGACCGCAACCCCCTCTCTCTCCATCTGCACCCTCCCATCCGCATATTCTCTTCTTTCTTCAGCCCCTCCCTCCTTCCCCTCTCTTCTTCCTTCTTCCTCCTCCTTTCCTCCATCTTTTTTCCTCCCCTCTCATCAACCCTTCCCCTTTTTTTAAAACCCTCTTTTTTTTAAACTTTATTTTTTATTTATTCAGCCATTTTTTTGTATTATTTTTTTCTCAATTTTTTTTAACGCCAATTATTTTTATTCAGCTAGTTATTTTTTTTTGGCCAATTTTTTTATTTTAGCCAAATTTTTTTTAAAACCAATTTTTTTTACACCATTTTTTTTAACACCAATTTTTGCCACAACCGAACCTTGGATTGTCACATTGGTTCATTTCATGCCGGTTATTTGGAAGAATACTTCATACCGCAGTCGGACTTCATATTATTTTTTGTGATGCGTGCACCGCAACGACGATTGATCAACAAAGTTGTTTCGTATTCTTCACTTTATGGGATATTATGACTTGGCGCTCTTGATCTTTGGTTGACGAATCATGTATCTTGAGCATGTGGACTTTATTCTATTTTGAAGACCACTACGAAAGTTCCGGCACCGCAGTTTGGATATTTTTTGGTATTTTCGGCACAACAGAGATATTTCTTCATGCAGTGATTCTTCGTTCTACGGTATTTGTTCATGCGGCTTCAGCAACTATATCACCCACCTTCTCATGACCGCGGAGTATCTCTTTTACTCTATTTCTCGTGTCTTATCGAGACCCTTCATACATCTAGGGAGAGCTCTCTTAGCTCTTGGTATCTGACACTCTCCATCCGATGATTTGTTGATTTTTGATATCCGGTCATTGGTTATCAAAAATAGGGAGAGAATATTATCCGGATTTGGTTATTATGATTGTTTGAGTTTGGATTTTTGAAGACTTCTGAAGACGATTATTTATTTAGTGATGCGATGTGGCACCTATTTTTGGTCTTCACGGATCAAATTTTTGGCATTACTCGATGTTTTCCGATTCATATTATTTATTATCCGGACTCTACCACATGATGATTTTGTGTTCGCATCCGGTTCAGATTTTATGATTTCTCGAGTTTGGATTTGTGATATGTTGAAGATGAAGATTATTTTGGCGATGTGACGTGACACTTATTTTTGATCCTTGGATCAAATTTTTGGCATTGCTGGACCATGTCTTTAGACTCACATTATTTTTATCCGGACTTCATTTCATGGATGCTTCACATCTTTAGCAGGTTATTCTTTGTAGAATTTGGTGTATTATGATTCGAGAACTCGAGATGTTTTTCAGACTTTTTGAAGCCGAAGTGTTTCTTTTATTGGATCTTCTACTTGCTCATGGTGACCTTCTTCTTCCGGTGATTATGACTGGTTTGAAGATTTGGATCTTATTTTTTCTGCTTCATTGGTTGTGCTTTGAAGCCGAAGACCTTCATTGTTTAGAGATTCATGGCCAGTTTCAGACTTCACAGACACTTCAGAGTTTCAGAGACATTTCAGCATTTGGTTCTCACTATGTTTCATTTTATTACCACACTTGCTAGTCGGTTTATTGTATTATAGCCTTGTATCACTTATTGGATCTGTCATCATTTGTAAGCATTTAGGGAGAGAATGTTGGAGCATGGAAATGCTCTACAAATAATGAGTGATAGTTAGGTTGTATTTTCCCTTTATTGTATTGTTGGTGTATTTGTCTCTCCCTCCTATATAAAGGGAGAGATAATCATTTCTTATTATGCACCTTTTCTAAAATGTAATCTCTAGAGAGAGAAAGTGGTGGGATTTCTCCCATCCAAGGAGAGTTTCTTTCTCCCACCATTGTTCTTCATGAATATTATTATTATCTCTCTTTTCTTTCTCATCTTCTAAGAATTCTCATCATGTTCTTCATATTTTTATATTTTGATACACGATAAATCTCGAGATACTATTCTTCCGCATCCACTGTTCGTATAAAAATGGGTTCCTACACTGATTACTGTTCCCATTTGCATTTCCAAATCCGCTTCGGGTTCTTGCCATTTCGATCTATACACCAAAACAGGTGAATTTAGATCTTTATTTACGATAGACATTTAAATCCTCATTATCACTGCGAAACGTTACATGCTAGTTCTAATATCGTAGTCGAACGCTTATAATCCTGAACACGTAAGGTTTCCAGATCCGGTCGGCAATAGACAATAGATCCGAACAAATAATAGCATACAAGGCATCTTTATAGCTATAACATAAAACATTTAGCACATAAAAGCATTTTAGGTATCTTTCCTAAAATAAACTAGTGCTCGTGTCTAAATTATAGTAGACACTCATCTCACAATCATCGCTTAGCATTCTAAGTTTAAGTTTAAAAATCCTACAACTTCCTAGTTCGCTTAAACTAATGCTATGATACCAACTGTGACATCCCCAAAATTTCACGGCCAGAAAAGACCGATATGTGTATGCTTTATTTGAAAATCAGAGTATACTTTTAAAGAAATATGTTGCGGAATTTGTTCCCAAAAATATGATAAAGGATTTATCAAAGCATTTCTGAAGAGTGGAATTTGTTCCCAAAAATATGATAAAGGATTTATCAAAGCATTTCCGAAGAAATGTATTTTCATTATATTACAAACCTCCGGATGTCATTGTCAATACAGATCAAAAGCATAAACAAAAAAAACATAGGCCTTACAATATTCTATTTATTTCTACTGGCCTATAATCTATAATCTCTCATTAGGTCTTCGCATCTATGCTCTTGTGTCACTACCTATAATACAAGAAACCGAATGGGTCAGGCTTGGGAGCCTGGTGAGCACATATGGTTTCCAACCCACAATAAATAAGTTTATTATTTTCATCAAATCATTCAACCCGATTACCCGTTCCCGTTATCCTCACTTTACATCCCTAAAGCATCTATTATAAGGGACCTAGCCTAAGGATTTTTCATCGGGGTGGACAACATAGCTTAGGGTATTCCTCAACAATACATGTCAAATAAGGCAACCATGAAGGGGATGGAGTACACCTGGTGAACACGTAGTTCAAATAAACACCTACAGTTTGCGAGCCTGTTAGCATTCCACTCGACTGTCTAGAATAGTCTGTGTTCGCCATCCATACTCCGCTAGATGACTAGATCATCGTAAACATCGGGTCCTCTCATCATTTTATTTCATCACAGACCAACTATTTCATCTCCCCATGTTTCACCCAACATATTTGTAGATATAAAATACATATACATTTTAAATCTTAAAAAAAAATTATTTAAATCGTTCATCCAACATAGATCTCAGGTAAACAAATAATATACACACATAGCACGTAATTTATATAAAATACTTCATATCTATGTGTAAGATGAAATTAACTATGCACTCACCTTATAAGGTGGTGATTCCAACTTGGACAACGCTGCGCTTCTGAAAAATATGATTATCTTTGACGAAATCAGGAGGTTTTGCTAGAAACCGGGCTCTGCGGGGGCAGAGCTTCCCGAGCCGAAAAGCTCTTTTTCTTGGAGCCTTCAGGCGCTCCGGGGCTTTCTTCTAGCGCTAGGTAAGTTTCCTAGGGCTTAGGGGTGTTTTGCCAGGGTTAGAGTGAGAGAGTAGAGAGAGAAAGAAAGGGTTTTTGGTGTGAATAATGAGGCTGCCTCACACCTTTATTTATAGTTGGAGCTCCTCGGTTACACAGGGTGTACCTTCGGAGGTACGTTGTGTGTTCCATGGTACGCAGTGCGTACCTATATACGCAGCACGTAGGAGCGGGGTACGTGTCCGAAATATGCTGGGGCGACGTGGCTGATCCGAGACCAAGTATGTGAGTACGCGGGGCACTCTTCTCTAAGCGGGGCGTACTTGAGAAGTCTCACATTTTCCATTTCCGTCTTCTAAAATTCGTAACTTCCGCATACGAGCTCCGTTTTCAACGTTCTTTATATCCACCAGTAGGTGGAGACGTACTCTACAATGTTTACACTCCGTCGGCTAATTTTGACTTTATTTTTAAAGTTATATTTTTAATAGGCCGTGACAGGAAAATTCCGTTAATAATTCATAACTTCGTCATCCGACGTCCGTTTTCGTCTGTCTTTTTATCGTTTAGCTCCTCTTAACGAGATATTCGATTCTTGCTTAAGTTGTGTCGGCTAAAAATCGGTCGATCGAATATTTGAACCCCGGGCTGCACACTGTTATGCCAAATCTTAGAAAATTCATAACTTCCTCATACGAAGTCAGATTTGGACGTTCTTTTTATGCACGCTCTCGGTTTAACGTTTACTACGACTTTCGTGTAGATCGCTAAGGCTAAAAAGTACCTTATCGTATACTCACTTTTTACGTCACACAACGTCGTGCCGGTTTTGTCGTGAAACTTCGAAAGGTCTTAACTTCTTCGATATAACTCGGATTTCGGTGTTCTTTATATCTCCGAAATCCTTATCACGACCACTACAACTTTGTTCATAGATATTGGGTTTATCTATTATTTTATAATTGACGCTTATTTTCATTCTTAATTTTCTATATCTTATAAATAAGTATAATGCACATAAAATCACATAATCCACATAATATTCAAGTAATTCCTCTTTATTACTTCAACATAAGTTACATTTGTTGACCCTAACTATTACATCATCATATTAATGCTTAGCCTCGAAACACGGGCGTTACTGTAAGCAAAAAGCTTAGTGAGTTCCCCAAGATACCACATACCACACATACATAAATCACAGACTGGGCCCCCGCCCTCCATCGGGCCTCGCCCGGTACCGAGTACCATTCGGCCTTAGGCCCCGCCCGACATTGGGCCCTGATCGGATTACATATATGTCATTCACCAGGCTCCGCCTGACATTGGGCCCCGCCAGCTATACATATAATCATATAACCATATAATCATATACACATAAAACATACTAACACATGCAATAATCACAAAGACTACAACATTCCATACAATCATCGAGCCCCACCCGACATCGGGCCTCGCCCGATAATCATAAGACACATAGTGATAATTAACATACGGTATTCTCTTCAGGCCTCGCCTGGCATCGGGTCTTGCCCGGTAAACATATCATCATATAAAACGCACAAGAGTCGAACAGAAATCTAGTATCCTATCATAAAACCATGGGCCTACATTGGTGCCTTCGACCCACTAAACCCAGTGAGGAGACTCACCTCGTACTGCAGAATCACGCAGACGATCCTTGGCTGCTCTTTGACAGACCCCCAACTGTCAACGTCAAAACAACACCCCATTAATAATTGGGTTCCAATCCATAGTCCATAAATCTATAGTTGGGGTAAAAAGACCATTTTACCCTTAACCTAGCTTGGTCCAAGACTGAGGCTGAAACTCACACACTTAAGGCTCAAAAACCAAATTATCAACCAAGGCCCAACTATGGCCCAATTTACCAAATTGGGCCCAAACCCCTTTCATGGGCCTTACCCTAAAGCCCAACCAAAATTCCTAGCCCAAGAAACTCATATTCAGATGGCCCATTAACAACTCAAACACCCAAGCCCAAAAAGGAAGCCCAACACGAAGCCCAAAAGGCCAAAACCCTCCTGAATAAGTATGTGGGGCGTACTCAGCTGTACGCTAAGTGTACATGCAATCTAGCATGTACGCTGCGCGTAAAGACTTGTACGCCTAGCGTACTCATCGTTTAAGCCATTTTCGACATTAAGGTCTTAATACTTATGTCCAGAAGTCCAAACCATAGATATAAGTCATAAACAACGTATAGAACCATAAAGTCACTGACTTGGTGACTTTGCATGTCACACCAGTCAAAATAGGTCAATAACAATCACATGTGATTATGCCAATCATGTAATGTGATTTTGTTAAACTAGTAATGTGATAAACTTAATATGTAATGCATGTTAAAGTATGAAATTTCATACATAATTTATGATACAACTCAAAGTATACGTCCATACGATTCCAAAGTTATAGAGAACGTCTAAATCTGACTTCGCGTGAAGAAGTTATGATAAACCCTAAACACTATAAATCTCTATAATAAGAGGAATTTAAAATAGACTTAGAATTAGCTTTGGAGTCTAAAAGAGAGTTGTAGTACTCGGAAATACCTATGCTTGCATATAAAGAACGTCAAAAACGGAGTTCGTATGTGAAAGTTACGACCTTCCGAAGATTCAGCTGTCAGAAACCTTAATCTGACTGAACTCAAAAACGGAGTTCGTATGTGAACGTCACATTTCGAGGCTAGAAGTCTACGGAACGATCAACCAAAAGCTCACGACATGAGCAAGGTTTTCTCACGACGTGAGGACGCTGCAGGACACTATTCGAGGCTAGAAAACACGCGTTAAGGCTACAGGATGACTCTTGCCATAACTCACGACGTGAACCTATCATTCTCACGTCGTGAGGGCGAAAAATCAGCCTATAAATAGCCATTTCAACCCCAAGGCTTAGTACACCTAAAATCTCTTCTTTCTCTCTCGTTTGCTGGAGCCGTTTCGCTTCCCGAGCCCGACGATCGCGAACCGCTGACTGTTTTCAGTTAGATTTTGTCAAAGCGCGATATTAAAGTGAGTTTCACGGCCCACTTTTTAATATTTTCGGGGGAAAACGCATTCTAAATATTGTATACACGTTAATATTATGTCTATATGATAGTATATTAGTATCAACGTAGATAGTTATATTAACCGGGATATAGTTGTTTAAATATAATATTTTGAATATATACAACTATTATCAACTTGTTAGCATGTTATTATACTAATTTAGATCTTGAGTTATATTCAGGATTCTATATATATGTTGTGTGCGATATAGTTCCACAGTTATACTCGGAAGTTCTATATGTTAATTGATAAGTATGTTGTTATTGTTGGTTTTATGTCAAGATAAAACGAGGTATGTTATATGTTGTTGTTTTTGGTTTTATGTCAAGATAAAACCTCGTATGTTATATGTTGTTATTATTGGTTTTATGTTAAGATAAAACCTAGTTTTTCCTCAAGTTATAGCTGTTGTACTGCCTAAAGTATTATGAACTTAGGAGTAATGTTTAAAAGCATAGTCTAGTAACTTAGGGTTTTAGACACGCATATGCTTTGTTGTTAGAGTTATAGGAAGCCGAAAAAGTCTACATGAGCTATCTCATTCATTAACTAAGATTGGGAATCTTAGTGAAAACCTATGACCTATAACCGTTAATCCCGTGTGAGCGAGGAAGTTGTGTATGGATCTATGTGGGTTAACGCCCCATCAGTGGTTGTTGGCTACAACCCAATCGGGTTTACGGTGGACTATAGATCTATGTGGGTTGACGACCCGACCCGTGGTTGCTAGGTACAACCCAACGGTCTGCAGGTGACGAACTGACCTATTGATTGAGATGGACCCGACATCGATGAAGCGTACGGGGGAAGTATTTACCTTGGTGGAATCCTTTATGGCACCAATTGCGGTTTTATTGTGGCACCAATGGAGGAACCATTGGTGGGATATATTTTAATTAGAGGTTTGTATGTCTAGCAACGGTTATGGACTCATGGTAGCACAACTTTAGAAGCATTATACTTTGTCGATATACAAGTATGAATGTTAAGTATAAGTTTCCCAAAGACTTATACTCTAAGTACAAGGAACTTGTAGGTATACTACTTGCTCATTAAGTAGACAATTATACCTAACACACTTACTCGTATAGAATTGAAATAGATTTATACGTAGCGGTTTTACTCGTATAGAATTGAAATAGATTTATACGTAGCGGTTTTACTAGTATAGAATTGAAATAGATTTATACGTAGCGGTTTTACTCGTATAGAATTGAAATAAGATTTATATGTAGCAACCTTACTTTGTACGGGATTACAATTATTTATTCATAATATGTGAAACTTATAGGTATCACTTATTTAATAAGTAAACCATTATACCTAATATATATACTAAATGTTGGAGAGTCAAAATGATACTTTCAAAACTATACTTTTGAACTTGAGAAAAAGTGTTATTTTATATGGAGTCAAAACATGTGAAATCACCAACTTTATGTTGACGTATTTTAAAATGCATGTGTTTTCAGGAAGTTGATAACTATGATACAAGAAATTACGTTACACCATCCGGTGTTTCCGCCGACGGCCGGGGTGTGAGAGATTGGTATCAGAGCTGGGGCACGGGTAGATGTGTTCGACGGGGACATCGGAACCTATAATGGGGGGTGAAGGTGGGTTGCACCTGATTCTACATCGGCTTGGAAGGAGAACGAAACATTTTCTTATAAAGGGGTGTGGATACCTTCCTTGTCACAACGCGTTTTAAAGCCGTGAGGGTAGCAGATCCCATAAGAACTCTGCATTTAAGTGTGCTCCGGCGGGAGTAGTACCGGGATGGGTGACCCCCTGGGAAGTCCTCGTGTCGAGTGGCCCAAAGCGGAAAATATTATGATACGTGCCAGAGGGAGATGTTACAAATGGTACCAATTCTGTCACACCCCCGGCCGTCGGCGGAAACACCAGCTGATGTAACGTCATTCTTCGTATCATAGTTATATAACATACATTGACCAGTACTAAATAAAATACATACCTTTATTGATGATTGAAAGTTACATTACTATTTTTTTCTAGAACCAATTACATAATATCCGACTATTGTATACTTCTTATTGAACATAAAGGTAATAATAAAACTTCTCCTGTTCGAATACATACCAGCTTTTCAAGTTCCTGAAAACACATGCATTTTAAAATACGTCAACATAAAGTTGGTGAGTTCACAGGTTTTGACTCCATATGAAAATAATACTTTTCCTAAGTTCAAAAGTTTAGTTTTTGAAAGTATCATTTTGACGCTCCAACATTTAGTATATATTTTAAGTATAATAGTTTACTTATCAAATAAGTGTTATACCTAAACGTTCCTTGAACCTAGGGTATAAGTAGGGGGAAACTTATACTTAACATTAATACTTGTATACGACAAAGTATAATGTTTCTAACAATTTGCTACCATGAGCCTGTAACCGCTGCTATGACATAATACTTCTGATAAAACACACTCATGATTTACCATGAGAAACAACACACTCATGATTTACCATGAGAAACGATACCACGCGCTTCATCGACGCCGAAACAATAACATGTAAAAGGATAGTTCGTCACTCGCTTATGGTTGACTGTAGCTAACAATCACAAGTGGGGTGGTCAACCCGTATACTACTTATACACGACTTCCTCGCTCACACGGGATTAACGGTTACAGTTTAGAGGATTTCCTCTAAGATCCCCAATCTTAGTTGATGAATATAATTACTCATGTAGACTTCGATGGCTTCCTATAGCTCTAACAACAAAAGCATTTTCGTGTCTAAAACCCTAAGTTACTAGACTATGCTTTTAAACATTACTCCTAACTTCATAACATTTAGGCAGTATAACAGCTATAACCTGAAGTAAAACCAGGTTTTATCTTGACATAAAACCAATAACAACAACATATAACATACCAAGTTTTATCTTGTCATAAAACTAACAATAACAACATATAGCATACCATGTTTTATCTTGACATAAACCAATAATAGCAACATACTTTATAAATTAACGTATAGAACTTCCGAATATAACTTTGGAACTATATCACACACAACATATATATAGAATCCTAAGTATAACTCAAGATCTACATTAGTATAATAACATGATAACAAGTTGATAAAGTTGTATATATTCAAAATATGATATTTAGAACAACTATATCCCGGTTAATATAATTCTTTACGTTGATGCTACTATACCATCATGTAGACATAATAGTAACGTATATACAATATTTAGCATGTGTTTTCCCCCGAAAATATTAAAAAGTGGGGCCGTGAAACTCACCCTAGTAGCGTGGTTTTATGTAATCTAAGCAGAATCGGTCAGCGTACGAGGTCGTCGGGGCTCGGGATGCAAGAGGGCTTCAGCAAATGAGAGAAAGGAAAGAAGTTCAGGTGTAGGAATAGCTGAAGTCGGACCTGCTATTTATAGTAAGATTTTTGGCCCTTACATCGTGAGATTTATAAGACTCACGTCGTGAGTCTAGCATGATCATCTCGTAGACTTGCCATTTGCGTCCCTAGCTTCAGAAGGTGGCCAGATGAGTCCTCACGTCGTGAGATATCCTTGCTCACGTCGTGAGTTTGGAACTTATCCCTTCATAGCCTCGTCACACACCTTCTAGATCCAAAATGTGGCAAAATGACTCCTCACGTCATGAGTTTCTGTGCTCAGGTCGTGAGCTCAGTCAGATTAGGGTTTCTGACACCTGAATCTCCGGAAGGTCGTAACTTTCACATACGAACTCCGTTTTTGACTTTCTTTATATACACACATAGGTATTTACAAGTACTACAAATCTCGTTTAGACTCCAATAGCTAATTCTAAGTCTATTTTAAATTCCTCTTATTATAGAGATTTATAGTGTTCGGTTTATCATAACTTCTTTATGCGAAGTTAGATTTAGACGTTCTCTACATTTTTGGAATCGTATGGACGTATACTTTGAGTTGCATCATAAAGAAAGTTCATATTTTTATTAGAATTTATCATGAACTACATAGCACTTTTATCACATTACTAGTTTAACAAAATCACATTACATGATTGGCATAATCACATATGATTGTCTATTGACCTATTTTGACTGGTGTTACATTCTCCCCCCGTTAGAATAATTTCGTCCCGAAATTTATCTTATGGATGGGGTTTTGCCAAACAGTTGGGGGTATTTTTCTTTCATCTGATCTTTACGTTACCAAGTAAATTCAGGTCCTCGTAAAGAGTTCCATCGAACTTTCACTATGGGAATATGACTTTGCTTTAATCGTATGACTTCTCGATCCATGATCTCGTCAGGTTCTTCTACAAAGTTGAGTTTCGTATTGACTTGTATCTCGTCGAGAGGTATAATAAGAGTGTCATCGGATAGACACCTTTTCAGATTTGATACATGAAAAACATCGTGTACATTACTTAGCTCTTGAGGCAACTTAAGTTGGTATGCGACAGAACCAATTATTGCTAGAATTTCAAAAGGTCCTATATACCGTGGATTTAATTTGCCTCATTTACCGAATCGAATTACGCCTTTCCAAGGAGAGACCTTCAACATTACTTTATCTCCAACTTGGAATTCTAAAGGCTTACGTCTTACGTCAGCATAACTCTTTTGACGATCACGTGCAGCCTTTATTCGATCCTTAATTTGCACAGTCTTTTTAGTTGTCTCATGGATTATTTCTGGTCCAGTACGTAAGGTATCGCCTGTACGTTCTCTGGCCATCTGCGTATCTCCAACTTCTGCCCAACATATTAGGGAACGACATTTTCGTCCATAAAGAGCCTCAAACGGTGCAGCCTTGATGCTGGTGTGATGACTATTGTTGTAGGAAAACTCAATTAATGGTAAATGAGTATCCCATGTATTTCCAAAGTCTATTACACAGGCTCGGAGCATATCTTCTAAAGTCTGAATGGTTCTCTCACTCTGACCATCAGTCTGTGGATGGTAAGCTGTACTCATATATAGACATGTTCCTAAGGATTTTTGTAGAGATTTCCAAAATTGTGAAGTGAATCTACTATCTCGGTCAGAACTAATAGAATTTGGGACTCCATGCAATCTGAAAATTTCCTTAAGATAATTTCTAGTCAGCTTCTCCATCTTGTCGTTCTCCTTAATTGGTAAGAAATAGGTGGACTTAGTCAATCTATCGACTATTACCCAAATAGTGTCGAACCCACTAGCAGTTTTAGGTAACTTAGTGATGAAGTCCATTGATATCTGCTCCCATTTCCATTAAGGTATTTCCGGTTGTTGAAGTAAACCTGAAGGCTTTTGATGTTCTGCCTTTATTCTAGAACAAGTCAAGCATTTGCTCATATAAGTAGCAATTTTTGCCTTCATGTTTGGCCACCAATAATGTACTTTTAAATCTAAGTACATTTTGCCAATATAAAGTATTATTAAATATTCTACTGAAGGACTACTTACAGGAGCGGTGACAGGATAGACATGTCGATTTGGGTTGCTGGATTTTGAGAACGGCTATATGCTAAAATGATCCTGCCCACCGACTGTCCTGACTGGCTGGTGCCTTATCAGCTAGACCTGAAGTAACAAACAATAATTAATAATACCCGTGAACACAACAAACACAAAGATATAGAGTTATGTATGAACTCAGTCCTATGATGAGAACACATGTATAACCCAATAATATTGAAAACCTAAACCCTCGATAGAAAAACAACGCAATGTTTTTAGGTCAAACTCCATAATCAAGTTTTATTGTACATGGTCCGAACCACAACTAAACGTAGAATGATCACCTATGTTTAATTATGGTTAGACCGATGCACAACTAAAATTGGATACGGTGTTTGATAGACTAAAACACCTGAAGATTCTAGAAGATTAAAGATAGATCTCATATCAGGATACTATCAACTCGAAGTACAAGAAGACGGTGTTCTGAAAACAACATTTAGGACTCGGTATGGTCATTATGAGTTCCTAGTTAAGCCTTTGGATTGACCAGCACTCCAACAATGTTCATGAATAGTGTTTGCAAACAGTACTTGTGAAACATCCCAAAATACGACCCAAAATTTTTTGTTTTAATATTACTAAAATCACATCATCCAATGTCATACATACTAAGAACCATAGAGTGAGTAACTCAAAAGTCAAGTAATTGTGTCAAAACAAATACTGTATCAATCATATCGAAATATCTGAATAAAACTCCCAGGATAAAACTGAAGCTGTGGTGTGTGCCATGCCATCATCCTGAGCTCTTCCCCTTACTTGCGGAAGTACCTGAAACCAAAAACTGAAACTGTAAGCACAAAGCTTAATGAGTTTCCCAAACTACCACATACCATACAATGACATGTAAGCAAATACTGGGCCCCGCCCACTGCATCGGGCCCCGCCCGGCATCGGACCGAAATCCAGAACTAGCTTTGGGCCCCGCCCACTTCATCGGGCACCGCCCGACATCGGACCGAAGTCCGGAACTAACCTGGGCCCCGCCCACTACATCGGGCCCCGCCCGGCATCGGACCAAAGTCCGGAACTAGCTTGGGCCCTGCCCACTACATCAGGCCCCGCCCGGCATGGGACCGAAGTCCGGAACTAACTGAGCATAGCAGAGCATAATTATAACTACTGGCATAAACACATATACTGCATACTGCATCGGACCGAAGTCCGGAACTCATATCACAAAAACATGCTTGAATCACAAAGACATCAAGCACATTGAACTACTGCATCAGACCGAAGTCTAGAACTACTGCTAACTAAACGGGCCGGCATTGTGGCCGTAGACCCGTTCCTATTGGAAGGAAACTCACCTCGTAAGCTGGATGCTGAAAAAAGCTACTCGGGAACTGTCTGCTACTGCTCCGGTATCTCCCCGGCTACAATTCCCATAAATATACTTAATCAAATACTGATACCTAAACTGGGGGTGAAATGACTATTTTAACCCCGGTCAAAGTCAACTTCCTGGCCAATGTCAACTTCCTGGTCAAAGTCAACCTCCAGTTGACCGGACTCGCCGAGTTGGGCCGCTAACTTGCCGAGTCCCTTTCATCCGTTCTAGTCCTCTACTCGCTTCTACTCGTCGAGTTTGGCGAAGACTCGACGAGTTCTTCTTCGATACATACATCGAGTCTAACTTCATCCGACTCGCCGAGTTGTATGAACACTCGTCGAGCCTGAAGAACAACTCGCCGAGTTGAAGAACAACTCGCCGAGTCCCAAGCATGCTATTACTATACAGTCGATTCTAATCGATTTTAGTGCTTCGAAATCATAGATCTAGGCTCTTAGGGTTGGTTTTACATGTAAACTTTCCAACTTGACGTGCATGCATGAAAAGATGAGGCTAGAACATCAAAATAAGCTAACAATGGGGTCTTAGGGTTTGGAACTCGACCTTGGGTGCATAAAGGCAGCTACTTTGAGCTCCTACAGCTCAAATATACTCAGATCTATGATCTATTTCCTTATAGGAGTCCCAATCTCGAGTTTGGATCCAAAAAGTCCCAAAAAGAAGCACATCTAAGTATACAAGACTATCAAATGGAAATAACAAGCAAGGTACAAGCTTTAGTACCAGAATGTGAGGCTGATGATCAAGAGACTCTGGATCTTCTTCTTCTCCTTTGGATCCTTCCTTCTTTCTTTCTCTTCCAAAACCTCTAAACTAGCACAAACACACTCAAGCTCAACAATGGGGGCTAGGGTTTACAGGGGAAATGCTCTAAAGGTGCTGGAGGCTGGGGTGGGAGGCTATAATGACGTTTATATAGGGTACAAACCCTTGAAATTAGGGCTTCATCCAGATAGGCAGACTCGCCGAGTCCTTTCCTATGGACTCGCCGAGTAGCCAACTTAAAATGCGTGAACATCCCGTCTCTACTCGACGAGTTGGGCTATAGACTCGTCGAGTATCCCTTAAGAAAATGAAAATTACTTTATTTAAATCACATACTAGAAATGGGGCGTTACAACTCTCCCCCACTTATCTTAGACTTCGTCCTCGAAGTCTGCTGCTGCTGGATCTATAAACAACTCTGGATAATGCTCCCTCATTTCCTCCTCGGCCTCCCATGTCCATTCTGAACCCTTTCGGTGCTGCCACTGCACCTTCACTAGCTGGGCTACCTTGTTCCTCAGAGTCTTCATTTTCCGATCCAAGATCGCAACTGGTCTCTCGATATAATTCAGGCTGCTATCAACCTGAATATCCTCCAAGGGTACAACCGCTGACTCTTCCACCAAACACTTCCTCAACTGAGAAACATGGAAAGTGTTGTGGATCTGGCTAAGCTCTGCTGGAAGATCCAACCAATAGGCGACCCGACCTACTCGGGCCAAAACCCTAAAAGGGCCAATGAACCTGGGGCCCAGCTTGCCTCTCTTTCGGAATCTGATAACACCCTTCCAGGGTGATACCTTCAGGAGGACCATATCGCCCACCTGAAACTCCAAATCCGAACGCCTCCTGTCGGCGTAACTCTTCTGCCGACTCTGTGCAGTCTGCAGTCTGCTACAGACCTGCTGGATCAACTCTGTGGTCTTGAGTACCACATCTGTACTCCCCATGACTCGCTGACTGACCTCACCCCAACAGATTGGGGTCCTGCACTTCCTCCCGTAGAGCATCTCGAAGGGAGGTCGGTCTATACTGGAGTGGTAGCTGTTGTTATACGAAAACTCCGCTAACGGAAGATACGTATCCCAACTGCCACCGAAATCTAGTACACATGCCCAAAGCATGTCCTCGAGGGTCTGAATCGTCCTCTCGCTCTGTCCATCCGTCTGAGGGTGGAAAGCGGTGCTGAAATGGAGATGAGTACCCATCTCATCATGAAACCGCTTCAAAAATCTAGAAGTAAACCGGACATCTCAGTCTAACACCACCGAGACAAGCACTCCATGCCGTGCCACTACCTCGTGCACATAAATATCAGCTAGCTTCTCGGCCAATATACTCTCCTGAATCGGTATGAAATGCGCGCTTTTGGTCAGCCGATCCACTATGACCCAAATCGAATCAACTCCATGTGCGGTCCTGGGAAGCTTAGTGATGAAATCCATGGTGATATCCTCCCACTTCCACACAGGAATGTCTAACAGCTGCATCTTTCTGTGGGGTCTCTGATGCTCCGCCTTGACCTTCCTGCAGGTCAGGCATCTCTCCACGTACCAAGCTACGTCCCGCTTCATGCAGGGCCACCAATAGTCGGGTCGAAGATCTCTGTACATTTTCGTCGCCCCTAGGTGGATGGAAAACCGAGACTTGTGGGCCTCATCCATCAGTACCTGCCGTACTCCTCCCCAGTACGGTACCCAAACTCTCCCATGAAGGGTCAACAATCCTCGAATGTCATAGTCAAAGGAAGCTACTCGGCCCACAATCCTCTCATACTTCTGTCTCTCCTCCTTCAGGCCCTCAACCTGTGCCTCTCTGATCTGTTCCAACAATGGAGTAATCACCGTCATTCTCAGACAAATATCCCTGATTGGGGCAGCTACCGCCTTGCGGCTCAGGGCGTCGGCCACTACGTTGGCCTTGCCCGGATGATAAAGGATCTCACAATCGTAGTCCTTTACCACATCTAACCATCGGCGCTGCCTCATGTTCAGACTCGGCTGATCCATGAGGTACCTCAAACTCTTGTGATCCGTGTAAATGATACAGCGGACCCCATAGAGGTAATGTCTCCAAATCTTGAGGGCAAACACTACTGCCCCCAACTCTAAGTCATGTGTCGGATAGTTTGCCTCGTGAGGCTTCAACTGTCTAGAGGCGTAAGCTATCACATGCCCTCGCTGCATCAACACTGCTCCCATACTTGTGATCGAAGCATCACAATAGACTAGAAAATCTTCTACTCCTTCTGGCAGGGTGAGAATCGGCGCCTCGCACAATCTCTGCCTGAGGGTCTCAAATGCTGCCTGCTGCTCAGGCCCCCAGCGAAACACCACCGACTTCTTGGTCAGTCGGGTGAGCGGAACTGCTATCTTGGAGAAATCCTGAATGAATCTCCTGTAGTACCCTGCTAAGCCTAGGAAGCTCTGAATCTCAGTTGGAGATCTCGGGACCTCCCACTGCATCACGACCTCTATCTTGGCCGGATCCACTAGTATACCCTTCTGGTTGACGAGGTGTCCAAGGAACTGCACCTCGCACAACCAGAACTCGCACTTGGAGAACTTCGCGTAAAGTCTTTCCCTCCTCAACGTCTCTAGCACCTCTCTCAGGTGCTCCTCATGCTACTCCTGTGTCTTGGAATAAACCAAGATGTCATCAATGAACACTATCACAGACCGATCCAACATCGGTCTGCATACATGGTTCATGAGATCCATGAACGCGGCTGGAGCGTTGGTGAGCCCGAACGGCATCACCACAAACTCATAATGACCATAGCGGGTCCTAAAAGCGGTCTTCTGCACATCCTCATCCCTGACCCGCATCTGGTGATATCTTGACCATAGATCAATCTTGGAGAACCAAGATGCTCCCTGAAGCTGGTCAAACAAGTCATCTATCCTCGGAAGTGGGTAACGGTTCTTCACCGTTACCTTGTTCAACTCCCAGTAATCTATGCACAAACGGTGCGACCCATCCTTCTTCCTCACGAAAAGGATCGGGGCTCCCCATGGTGAACTACTCGGCCTAATGAAACCCTTGTCTAGCAGCTCCTGCAGCTGCGTAGACAACTCCTGCATCTCTGGAGGAGCCAACCGATACGGTGCTTTGGCTATCGGAGCCGCACCCGGAACCAGGTCAATCCGAAACTCAACCTGTCTCTCCGGAGGTATTCCATGCAAATCCTCTGGGAATACGTCCGGGTACTCTCGTACTACTGGCACATCGTCAACTGTCGCCTTACCCTTCTCCCGGGCATCTATTACATAGGCGACGTACCCTGCGCAACCCTGCTGAACGTAGCGCCTCGCTGTCGCTGCTGAACACAGTATCGGTCCGTACTGTGGCCTCTCGCCCTGAATCACTAAATCTCCCCCACTGGGAGTGCGAACCCTCACTAACTGCAGCTCACAATCAATCACTGCCCCATTGGGGCTCAGCCAATCCATACCCACTATAACCTTATTCCCTCGCAGGGGATTGGGAACCAAGTCCACTAAAAACTGCTCATCGAATAACTGCCGCGAACACGCCCTATGAACTCTCGCGACCCTGACGGTCCAGTCATCAGCTATCTCAACCTCTAGTGGGCAATCCAGCTCCCCCGGAGCTCTGCTAAACCTCTTGCTAAGCGCAAGAGACACAAATGATCGGGTAGCCCCCGAGTCAAACAATACTGTAGCTGAAATGCCGTTCACTAAGAACGACCCCATATGAAAACATATAACCATGAGAAACGATCAATATCAATAAGGAGATAAAAGGAAATATATACCTGTCACCACATCAGGAGTCGCTCGCGCCTCCTCTGCTGTCATCTGGAAAGCTCTACTCTTCACCACTGGCGTCTCACCCCGGCCCTGACGGCCGTCTGTAATCCTCAAAGTAGCAGGGGCAGGTGCTGCCACCTTCCCTGCTGCTGCTAAACTCGGGCACTGAGACTTTTTATGTCCCCTCTGATTGCAATGAAAGCAAATCAGATCCGATGCTGTGGTGGTGGTAGTAGCTGTACAGTCTCTGCTCATATGCCCAATCCGGCCGCACTTAAAGCAACCGGAACTCCCTGCCTTGCACACCCCATCGTGCACTCTCCCACACTTGCCACACCGACTGTGACTCTGCTGTCCTCTAAGTATGTGATCTGATACCTTGGGCTTTTTGCCCGAACTCCCTGTACCAGAAGCCACCTCTGGCTTCCTCTTCCTCTCCATCTCCAGATCTATCTCCCTCTCCCGAACCCTCGCAATCATATCATCCAGCGTCTTACAGCTGGACCGGCTCACAAACTGGCGGATATCACTCCGCAGCATCTCATGATAACGGGCCTTCTTCATTTCCTCATCAGCTGCGTACTGAGGAACAAGAAGAGCCCTCTCCTTGAACTTGGCGGTAATCTCCACCACTGTCTCTGAAGTCTGAGTGAGATCCTGAAACTCCCTGGCTAACTGCTGCACCTCAATAACCGGTGCAAACTCGGCTCTGAACCTGGTAGAAAAATCAGCCCAAGTCATGGCATCAAGCGCTGCATCATCCCCGATGACATGTCCGACCTCCTCCCACCAATCTCGTGCCCTGTCCTTCAGAAGACAGGATGCTAGTCTGACCTTGTCCCCCTCGGGACATCTGCTGGTGCGGAACGCATTGGCGACATCCGCCAACCACCTGGTACTCGCAATGGGATCTCGTGCCCCATGGTAGTCTGGAGCTCCACAAGCCCGGAACTCCCTGAAGGTGAGTGTGCGCGACCCTATCATAGCCGCCACCTCAGCAGGGAAGGTGCTCAACCTCTCGTCCATCAGCTCAAAAAATCCTCCTTGATCGAACCGAAGATCACAGGAGTCTGCTCAAGTATAGTGCAAGTAATATCTGAAGAGAGAAACTCCCTAGTCTTCTCGTCCAACTGCCCGGACTCCGGGCCTGATCCTGATCCCTCCCCGGCACCTGTATTGCCGACTGCTGGTCTAGGGCGTAAAACCACCATTCTGAAAACACATCATGACAAACGTCAGAAACACTGATATATCTCGAGGGATCGCTACTACTACCAGTTTCCTGGTCTCATCTCAGCTTCCTTGGTTCAAGTACGAATCCTCTGCTTTCAGTAGTACGGGCCCATACTACCTTCCACATCTATCCATACTTTCCTCAAGTACTGCCTCGACTCCACCAAGTCACTTCTACTGCTACTGATCTCTGCTACTCTCATCCTAGGCTTGCCCTAGGGAAATCTCTGACTCCACCCAATCCAGTCCTCAACTGCTGAAGGCCTCCTTGTAATGCCAATTAGCCATCACCTGAATACCATCACATGTGGTGAGGCTCAGATAATCCTTCGAGTAAAAGACTCGTTCCTACAACGGTTAGACTCAAACAAGAGCTGCGCAATAAGGCCAAATTTAGCACTATGAGATTATTCAACCCTGTTCACATGTGACGTGACGTATTCACCTAATGGCTAATTCCCATCACTCCGAGTCGCACAAAGCACGAAGCAAGCAGCATTCAGACACATGAGACTACTCAGGCAATTCTATCCTCATAACAAGAAACTGTACTAGCATACAATGCTAAGCTCATACTATCAGGCATAACCTAAACAGGCTATCCTACTGCTGTCTACTCAATACTGGCATGCAATTCTCATAAAGCTGAAACACATATAGCAGGCACATAAGGCATCCTCCTAGATCCTTAGTCCTATTCTAGCATGCTGTTCTACTGAAACTGGAACTGATATACATAACATAAACTTGTATGGGAAATTTGGGAGTACTTACTTGAGCTCGGCTGATCGAATGCACCACACCCTTTTCCTTTTCTCAAAACTCTTTTTCTTTTTAAGTTTCTTTTTCAAAAATTTCTTTCGAAAACATTTTTCTTTTGAAAAATCTTTTACCGTTTCCTTAGTTTGAGTCCAGTCATACCCGAAAGTGTGCCTGAATCCCTCAAACCAAGGCTCTGATACCAACTTGAAACATCCCAAAATACGACCCAATTTTTTTTTAATATTACTAAAATCACATCATCCAATGTCATACATACTAAGAACCATAGAGTGAGTAACTCAAAAGTCAAGTAATTGTGTCAAAACAAATACTGTATCAATCATATCGAAATATCTAAATAAAACTCCCAGGATAAAACTGAAGCTGTGGTGTGTGCCATGCCATCATCCCGAGCTCTTCCCCTTACTTGCGGAAGTACCTGGAACCAAAAACTGAAACTGTAAGCACAAAGCTTAGTGAGTTCCCCAAACTACCACATACCATACAATGACATGTAAGCAAATACTGGGCCCCGCCCACTGCATCGGGCCCCGCCCGGCATCGGACCGAAATCCGGAACTAGCTTTGGGCCGCGCCCACTTCATCGGGCCCCGCCCGACATCGGACCGAAGTCCGGAACTAACCTGGGCCCCGCCCACTACATCGGGCCCCGCCCGGCAATTTGACCAAAGTTCGGAACTAGCTTGGGCCCCGCCCGGCATCGGACAGAAGTTCGGAACTAACTGAGCATAGCAGAGCATAATTATAACTACTGGCATAAACACATATACTGCATACTGCATCGGACCGAAGTCCGGAACTCATATCACAAAAACATGCTTGAATCACAAAGACATCAAGCACACTGAACTACTGCATCAGACCGAAGTCTGGAACTACTGCTAACTAAACGGGCCGGCATTGTGGCCGTAGACCCGTTCCTACTGGAAGGAAACACACCTCGTAAGCTGGATGCTAAAAAAATCTACTCGGGAACTGTCTGCTACTGCTCCGGTATCTCCCCGGCTACAATTCCCATAAATATACTTAATCAAATACTGATACCTAAACTGGGGGTGAAATGACTATTTTAACCCCGGTCAAAGTCAACTTCCTGGCCAATGTCAACTTCCTGGTCAAAGTCAACCTCCAGTTGACCGGACTCGCCGAGTTGGGCCGCTAACTCGCCGAGTCCCTTTCATCCGTTCTAGTCCTCTACTCGCTTCTACTCGTCGAGTTTGGCGAAGACTCGACGAGTTCTTTTTCGATACATACATCGAGTCTAACTTCATCCGACTCGCCGAGTTGTATGAACACTCGTCGAGCCTGAAGAACAACTCGCCGAGTTGAAGAACAACTCGCCGAGTCCCAAGCTTGCTATTACTATACAGTCGATTCTAATCGATTTCAGTGCTTCCAAATCATAGATCTAGGCTCTTAGGGTTGGTTTTACATGTAAACTTTCCAACTTTACGTGCATGCATGAAAAGATGAGGCTAGAACATCAAAATAAGCTAACAATGGGGTCTTAGGGTTTGGAACTCGACCTTAGGTGCATAAAGGCAGCTACTTTGAGCTCCTACAGCTCAAATATACCCAGATCTATGATCCATTTCCTTATAGGAGTCCCAATCTCGAGTTTGGATCCAAAAAGTCCCAAAAAGAAGCACATCTAAGTATACAAGACTATCAAATGGAAATAACAAGCAAGGTACAAGCTTTAGTACCAGAATGTGAGGCTGATGATCAAGAGACTCTGGATCTTCTTCTTCTCCTTTGGATCCTTCCTTCTTTCTTTCTCTTCTAAAACCTCCAAACTAGCACAAACACACTCAAGCTCAACAATGGGGGCTAGGGTTTACAGGGGAAATGCTCTAAAGGTGCTGGAGGCTGGGGTGGGAGGCTATAATGACGTTTATATAGGGTACAAACCCTTGAAATTAGGGCTTCATCCAGACAGGCAGACTCGCCGAGTCCTTTCCTATGGACTCGCCGAGTAGCCAACTTAAAATGCGTGAACATCCCGTCTCTACTCGACGAGTTGGGCTACAGACTCGTCGAGTATCCGTTAAGAAAATGAAAATTACTTTATTTAAATCACATACCAGAAATGGGGCGTTACAACTTGGATAACTTCGTGATAGTGTTTATCGATGATATATTGATATATTCACGAACCAAGGAAGAACACGGTCAACACTTGCAAATAATCTTGGAACTACTAAGAGAAGAAAAGTTGTACGCCAAATTCTCCGAATGTGAATTTTGGATTAGAGAAGTACAATTTTTAGTTCATGTAGTTAGCAACGAAGGAATTCATGTTGACCCCTCCAAGATTGAAGCAATCAGGAATTGAGAAGCACCAAAGACACCAACAGAAGATTTCGTCGTATACTGTGACGCATCAAATCAAGGATTGGGATGTGTGTTGATACAAAGAGGAAACGTTATCGCCTACGCATCACGACAACTAAAGGTGCAAGAGAATAATTACACTACCCATGACCTTGAATTGGGAGCCGTAGTTTTTGCACTGAGAAGTTGGTGACACACAATTGGCCAGAGAACATATAGGTGATACCTTATGTGCCGAGCCAGAAATAATCCACGAGACAAACTCTAAAGATCGTGCAAATTAAGGATCGCTTAAAGGCAGCACGTAATCGTCAGAAGAGCTATGCTGACGTAAGACATAAGCCTTTGAAATTCCAAGTTCGAGATAGAGTAATGTTAAAGGTCTCTCCTTGGAAGCCGTAATTCAATTCAGGAAAAGAGGCAAACTAAACCCACGATATATAGGACCTTTTGAAATTCTTGCAAGAATTGGTTTTGTCGCATACCAAATCAAGTTACCTCAAGAGCTAAGCAATGTACACGATGTTTTTCACCTGTCAAATCTCAAAAGATGTCTATTCGATGACACTCTTGTTGTACCTCTCGAGGAGATACCAGTCAATACCAAACTCAACTTTGTAGAAGAACCTATCAAAATCATGGATCGAGAAGCCAAACGATTAAAACAAAGCCGTATTCCCATAGTGAAAGTTCGATGGAACTCTTTACGAGGACCTGGATTTTCTTGGAAATGTGAAGATCAGATGAAAAAAAAATACCCCCAACTATTTAACAGAACCCCATCCATAAGATAAATTTCGGGACGAAATTGTTCTAACGGGGGGAGAATGTAACACCAGTCAAAATAGGTCAATAACAATCACATGTGATTATGCCAATCATGTAATGTGATTTTGTTAAACTAGTAATGTGATAAATTTACTATGTAATGCATTTTAAAGTATGAACTTTCATACATAATTTATGATACAACTTAAAGTATACGTCCATACGATTCCAAAGTTATAGAGAACGTCTAAATCTGACTTCGCGTGAAGAAGTTATGATAAACCCTAAACACTATAAATCTCAATAATAATAGGAATTTAAAATAGATTTAGAATTTGCTTTGGAGTCTAAAAGAGAGTTGTAGTACTCGTAAATACCTATGCGTGGATATAAAGAATGTCAAAAATGGAGTTCGTATGCAAAAGTTACGACCTTCCGAAGATACAGCTGTCAGAAACCCTAATCTGACTGAACTCACGACGTGAGCATAAAAACTCCCGACGTGAGGAGTCAAAACGCCACATTTCGAGGCTAGAAGTCTACGAAACGATAACCCAAAAGCTCACGATGTGAGCAAGGTTTTCTCACGACGTGAGGACGCTGCAGGACACTATTCGAGGCTAGAAAACACGCGTTAAGGCTACGGGATGACTCTTGCCATAACTCACGACGTGAACCTATCATTATCACATCGTGAGGGCCAAAATCATCCTATAAATAGCCATTTCGACCCCAAGGCTTAGTACGCCTAAAATCTCTTCTTTCTCTCTCGTTGGCTGGAGCCGTTTCGCTTCACGAGCCCGTCGATCGCGAACCACTGACTGTTTTTCAGTTAGATTTTGTCAAAGCGCGATATTAAAGTGAGTTTCATGGCCCCACTTTTTAATATTTTCGGGGGAAAACGCATGCTAAATATTGTATACTCATTAATATTATGTCTATATGATAGTATATTACTATCAATGTAGATAGTTATATTAACCGGGATATAGTTGTTTAAATATAATATTTTGAATATATACAACTATTATCAACTTGTTAGCATGTTATTATACTAATGTAGATCTTGAGTTATACTTAGGATTCTATATATATGTTGTGTGCGATATAGTTCCAGAGTTATACTCGGAAGTTGTATATGTTAATTGATAAGTATGTTGTTATTGTTGGCTTTATGTTAAGATAAAACCAGGTATGTTATATGTTATTGTTATTGGTTTTATGTCAAGATAAAACCTCGTATGTTATATGTTGTTATTATTGGTTTTATGTTAAGTTAAAACCTGGTTTTTACTCAACTTATAGATGTTGTACTGCCTAAAGTATTATGAACTTAGGAGTAATGTTTAAAAGCATAGTCTAGTAACTTAGGGTTTTAGACACGAATATGCTTTGTTGTTAGAGTTATAGGAAGACGACAAAGTCTACATGATCTACCTCATTCATCAACTAAGATTGGGAATCTTTGTAACGACGTAATTTTCAAAACAATTTTTCATTTTTAAATCATACTTTCAATCACACGATAATTACAAAAAACATAATGTATCGACTGTGTCATAACAAAACATGTCCCAGAATCTCAATAACATAAACTCCATAAGTGTGTACGGATCATGCCGGCGCCTTTCCGCGATCCTCGCTAGTACCTGAAACACATAACATAATAACTGTAAGCATAAATGCTTAGTGAGTTCCCCAAAATACCACATACCACACATACGCCTTTCCAGGCCATAACTTTGTAGGATCCTCCGATCCATGTGTCTCAGTGGACTTCCGTCCCGAATCCCGGTAGACCTTTCGGTCCTACCCGTATCGACCTTCCGGTCCGTAACCTCTTGACCTTCCGGTCCATATCATCTTGACCTTCCGGTCCATATCATCTTGACCTTCCGGTCCTTATCGTACATAACATACATAACACATACATATCACATAACAACATACAGCTCATACATCTCATAACATATAAGACCTTCCGGGCACACATAGGTATCCTTCCAGGTACTGTATAGTGAGAAGACTCACCTCAATGAAGTCGGATAAACTCTCGTGCTCAACGTCCCGACCTAGCCTCCTCCTATTATTCAAATAACATTCCCGATCAATATTCTCTTATAGCCTCATCTCTACAGATTGGGTAGAAGGCCATTCTACCGTTCCCTGAACTCTCTTGAATCAGTCTTGACCAGAACCCTAAAGTCAACGAAAGTTACAACTCGCCGAGTCCCTCCCTAAAACTCAAGATAAATACTTAAAATAAGATACCTGGGAATCCGGATGTTACAATCTTAGTGGAAATCCTCTGACCTATAACCGTTAATCCCGTGTGAGTGAGGAAGTTGTGTATGGATCTATGTGGGTTAACACCCTATCTGTGGTTGTTGGCTACAACCCAATCGGTTTTACGGTGGACTATAGATCTATGCGGGTTGACGACCCCACCCGTCGTTGTTTGCTACAACCCAACGGTCTGTGGGTGACGAACTATCCTATTGATTTATATAGACCCGGCGTCGATGAAGCGTACGGGGGATGTATTTACCTTGGTGGAATCCTTTATGGCACCAATGGCGGTTTTATTGTGGCACCAATGGAGGAACAATTGGTGGGATATCTTTTAATCAGAGGTTTGTATGTCTAGCAGTGTGGTTACGGACTCATGGTAGCACAACTTTAGAAGCATTATACTTTGTCGATATACAAGTATGAATGTTAAGTATAAGTTTCCCAAAGACTTATACTCTAAGTACAAGGAACTTGTAGGTATACTACTTGCTCATTAAGTAGACAATTATACCTAACACACTTACTCATATAGAATTGAAATAGATTTATACGTAGCGGTTTTACTCGTATAGAATTGAAATAGATTTATACGTAGCGGTTTTACTAGTATAGAATTGAAATAGATTTATACGTAGCGGTTTTACTCGTATAAAATTGAAATAAGATTTATACGTAGCAACCTTACTTTGTATGGGATTACAATCATTTATTCATAATATGTGAAACTTATAGGTATATCACTTATTTAATAAGTAAACCATTATACCTAATATATATACTAAATGTTGGAGAGTGAAAATGATACTTTCAAAACTATACTTTTGAACTTGAGAAAAAGTGTTATTTTATATGGAGTCAAAACCTGTGAACTCACCAACTTTATGTTGACGTATTTTAAAATGCATGTGTTTTCAGGAAGTTGATAACTATGATACAAGAAATGACGTTACACCACCCGATGTTTCCGCCGACGGCCGGGGTGTGACATTGCATGACCTAAACGAACCCAATCTCGAAATATAGCGTTCTAATCAAATAATAATGTCCATAACTCATGGATGGATGGTTCTAAGCCTCAAAGATGAAAGCTTTATGACTCTAGGACCAAAAGAACACCAAGAGTAGCAACTCTAAGCTTCAGAAATTATAATAATCCACAAGATCTCATCTATGGGACCAAAATGGGTCCAAAACTCAAACAAAGGAGATCTAAGCTAACAATGAACAAGACCCAAGCTTTTTACCTCACACAAGCTGTAAATGAAGCACATAATCCAGATCCATAAGCACATCCTTGATTCACAACCTTGCATCAAGCTCCACCTTTTTGGAAATGCCCCAAAAACACCATAATGCACATCATGAGAATAAAATCCCAACCATGGAGGCTTAGAGACGATTTCTACGGTTTTGGGGACTTGGACGCTGGTAAAGAGGCCAACCTTAATGATTAAATGAGATTATATAGGGTATACCTTCCAAATTAGGGTTTTTCCTTTAACCCTCGTACGCCTCGCGTACTCCTCGTACGACCAGCGTACGAGGTCTTGCATCCCCGTCCTGACCATCGTAGTACGCCAAGCGTATGCAACCTTACGCCTAGCGTAACACCCTTCACACCAGTACACCCACATACACGCTTAGTACGCTCCGCGTACTAGGGTTTCTCCTTAAACCCTAACACGATCCGAAGGCCATAACTTTATTGTTTTAAATCCGATTCCGATGATCCTTATACCCATTAGAAGGTAACGAGAAGCTCTATGCTTTAATCAACTTGTACCCGCCTTACCATATCCCGAACAACATCCAATTTCCATAGAAGCCCGAGTTGACAAATTACCAAAATACCCTTTAACTCCATAACACAGACCGAATACCCAGATCATCCAATATACATTCTCCACCTCCAAATGAGCCTAGAACTAATCTTTTCAAGGACCCAAAGCCTGCTAATACCCAATCCTTGATCACCACCCCTGAAATGGAAACTATCTGAAACAGGGCATTACATCTAGTGCAAAAATTTGATTTTTAGGGCATCAGGTCTCATCGATTTTTGAATTGTTTCCTGATTAATGACGATGGTCAATTTTTGAGCGTTTTGAGGTATCCCAAAGGCACTTATGAGTAATATGATCTCACTTGTACTTAAAATCTCTGGGGTATTGTATTGTAGGTCCTACCACAATGTGGTTCACGGTAAATTGACTGTCTATAAATTTAGACCTGAATTCTGGGATGTCACATTGAGTGTACCACGAATAGTACAAGCTATACCAGAAGCGTCCCCTGCAAGCCACATGATCTCAAGATTTGCTCCCGCAATAGCCGATGCTGAAGTTCCAAAACACTTTAGACTCTGAGCATAAAACCTTACAACAGAACTAGAGATCATGAGGAACACGTAGCATAATACAAGGAAAGAATGAAAATCGTTTCCATCGCATTACACTTAAAATAAGCTTGCATGTGCAAGGGTTTTGGTTCGACCCTCATAGGATTAGCCTTATAATGGCTACTTAATGTTCCACCTTATTTTGTTACTTCGTTTTCACATTTAGTTCATCTTTTTAACAATAAATTTTATTGGAGTAATTCTTTCGAGAAGATCACTAGTGATCATTATCGGGTAATCCAGAATCCTAAGGAATCCCTTAGGGACTTTGTAAATAGGCTCGGCGGGGAAGCCTTGATATCCAAAACATCGATATGGAGGCCATCGTAGAAGCTTTTAAAATGGGTCTAAAGAAAGACTCTCCTTTTTATGAAGACCTTGTAATGACCCCATGCAAAAGGTGACGAAGTCAGGAGCAGAGCGTTAAGGTTTATTAGGCTAGAGGAGGGAAAAAAGATCAAAAAGAGGAGAGACCCTCCTAATTCATGTGATAACCCCAATAAGAAGGCCGAATCCTCAATCCAAATACCGTACAAGTCAGAACCTTATTTCAAACCTGAGCATCACAAGGTTAAAGCCCTTAAGGATGAAGGGGAGGAGGATGATTTTCCCAAGATCACTGACTATTGTTTTTCTATGGATGTTTCAGGTATAATATATGCTATGGAGGATCTCGGCGAAAAAGCAAATTGGCCAAAGAAAGGAGAAAAGTCCACCAGCTGGAAGGATAAGTCAATGTGTTGTGCATACCATGAAGACTCTGGCCACATTACAAAGAATTGTATATCTCTTAGGAATAAGATTAGCTACCTCCTGAGCACAAGATAGGGAAGACATCCAGGATCCCCACCATGACGAATTGGTGATCATCCTCTTCCTCGCCAACTACTTTGCCACAAGGATCCTTGTCGATGGAGGATCCTCGGTCAACATCATGCTCCTAGACGCACTAAAAAGAACGAAAATCACTGAATCCGAAATAGTTAAAAGATCCTCGATCCTGATAGGATTCAACGGTGAAACAAAACATACGGTCAGGGAGATCAAGTCACCCGTATACATCGAGGAGGTAAGTTCTATACAATGCTTTTGTGTAATTGATACATTGTCTTCCTATAATATTATACTAGGTAAACAAGGGATCCACGAAATGAAAGTTATATCATCGAAGTACCACCAATGTGTAAAGATGCCCACTTCTTAGGGGACAGTAAAGATCACAGGCGATCAACAAGAATCTAAGGAATGCTACATATCATCGATGAAATTGTCCAGAGTACCATGACAAACATAGCAATTAAAGCAGGGGGAACGAGGTTTACTAGAAGCAAGAGAACGTGATGTGAAGGAAGTTCCTCTAAACCCCGAGGATCCTTAAGCCAAAGTCCTCATAGGGTCATGAATACCAGAACAAATCGAGCAAGAAGAAATAAAGTTTTTAAAAGACCGAAGCAAGACCTTCGCTTGGAAGCATAAGGATATGACAGGTATAGATAAGAAAATTATAACTCATAAACTCAATATAGATCCTTGTTTCAGGCCTATGCACAAAAAAAAGGATATTTGCACCCGAGAGGAACCAAATCATTCAAGAAGAAATTGAAAAACTTCTAAAGAAAAGGATGATATGTGGATTACATGGATCTCAACAAGTCATGTACTAAGGATCCTTTTCCCTTTACCACACATATAATCGATGATAGATACCACGATAGAGAATGAGCTATTAACGTTCATGGACGCTTCAGCAGGATTCCAACAAATCCAGATGGAACCATCCAATCAAAAGAATACTCCCTTCATTACTCCTACAGGAATATATTACTATATTTCCATGCCTTTTGGTCTTAAAAATGCAGGAGCAACATACCAATGGCTAGTGAATTGAATGGTCAAGGAAGAAATGAGGGATACCATGGAAGTCTATATTGATGATATGGTGGTCAAATCCAAGAAAGCTGAAGATCACCTTAAGGGTCTTCAAGGAGCCTTCAACATTTTGGATGAATATAAAATGAAGCTAAACCCTTCCAAATGCCACTTTGGAATGAAGGCAGGAAAATATATTGGGTACATGGTCACCGAGAGAGGAACAAAAGTAAGCCCGGATCAAATCAAGGCCATCATTGATCTGAAATCCCCAACCAAGGATATACAACAACTAACATGAAGAGTTGCAGCCTTAAATAGGTTTATCGATGCAAACCATTCTACGATATCTTGAAGAAAAACAAGAGATTTGAATGGACAAAAGAACATGAGGATGCCTTCCAAGAACATAAAATATATTTAAGTTTGACACCTTTATCGTTAAAACCATTTGATGGGGAGTCACTCCTTCTCTATCTTTCAGTATCCTCCAGTGCTGTAAGTGCAGTCCTACCCAAGGATCTTCATGGAGATCAACATCCCATTTATTATGTAAGTAAAATTCTAGTGGATCAATAAAACCAGGTACTCTCATCTCGAAAAAGTAATACTTCCACTAGTTATAGCTTCTACAAAATTAAGACATTACTTCAAAACTTATACTATACATGTTCAAAGTAACTATCCTATTAAGAATGTTATGAGAAAACTTGATATGTCAGGAAGGGTGGGAATATGGTATGAGAAGCTACACACTTATGAAATCAAGTATTAACCAAGATCGACGAGAAAGTGACAAGCATTAGCAAACTTTGTGGCTGACTTTAGTAATAATCTACAACCAAAAGTAGAAATAGAAACTCAAAAACTTCTAGAAGAAGAAGATCAAGGAAAATGAACTCTCTTCACATATGGAGCATCAAACGAAAAGGGAACTGGCCTAGGGTTCATACTAAAATCGCCATAGAGGGACATCCTATTCCAGGCAATTAGTTGTGAATTCACCGCAACTAGCAACAAAGCAGAAGTATGACACATTGATCACGGGGCTACAGCTAGCCAAGGATCTTCAGATTAAATACCTTCAGGTATGTGTTGATTCGTTGTTAATAATTAACCACTTTAATGGATTCTATGCAGTTAAAGGTAAAAGACTAGCACAATACCTTCAAATTATTAAAATAATTAGCCTCCGAATTGGAAGCTTTTATTCTGAATCAAGTTCCTAGAGAAGATAACACCGAGGCATACACATTAGACAACTTAGGGTCATCCCTCAAGATCCTTCCAGATACCAGGTCCTAATAACCCACATATTGATCTTGGCGATAGAAGTTCCCTCCAGGAGACCAGACGACCCCGACGACCATGATTAGATGACCAACATAGCAAAAATCGGAGGCCCAATTCATCGATACTCTGACCAAGATCATGATGTTTAGGATGCTGATCTAAACAATCAGGATCCTTAGAGACATTTGAGATCCTGGACACAATGCATCATAGAGTATCTCCAGAATGGTACAATCCCAAAAGAAGAAAAAAGCGATAAATCGCTCAAGATAAGGATCTCACGCTTTGTGTTGATCCATGGAGTATTATACAAAAAATCCAGAATAGGTCCATATCTAAGATCAAGAAGCCATGGAAGTTCTAAAAGACATACATGAAGGGGATTGTGTAATCACACTGGGGGCAGATCCTTGTGTTGTAAAGTTTTAAGAACATGATACTATTGTCCAACCATGAAGGAAGATGCCTTCCTACATGCGCAGAAGTGTGATGCCTATCTCATGGATTCAGAAGCAGGAATGAGGACATATTTGCTAGCTGCCCTAGAAGGAAGCATCTTGCCAAGATCCTAAATTGCTATACACCTTGGAGCGTACTTTATGTAAGTCAATTTAGTCACAACTCATCACAACCGAGTCGAGGTACCTGTTTTGGTCAAAAATGAACAAACTAAGATCGACCAAAGTGTATGAGAGGCTGTGATGTTCAGAATAACGCAAGTATGAAATGTGGATCAAAGTGACACAAGTTTTTTACAAGGATAGCCCTTGATCCTTGCTAGGATATCTGGCATAAAACCTTGGGAGGTGACAATGATCACCTGCCCTGATGATTTTATCGATTGAAAAGATTGATTACAGAGAAAATGTAAAGAGTATGAGTACAAGTGCTATTGTTCTGCCAAGTATCGTGTGTAGTGTGATGAACACAAGTGACTTATATAGTCTAAAGCTAATAACAAGAACTCCGAAAATTTCGGGATCCTCCGAGATCAACTTATAGACATTGCTTAACTTGGTACTCCGGGTATTTTGCATGGTTGTGATGACTATTCATTAAGAATGAGACTTTGACTGGTTATTTTTGCGCATGTGAGAAATATACTAGAGTACAAAACCATTATAAATATTAGAAAAATAATGGTCAGGATCTTGAAGCATGTTCGGGATCCTGAGGTTCGAGGATCCTGAGGTTTGAGGATCCTTAGGCTTAAGTATCTTATTGCAGTTCTAAGATCCCAGCCCTAACAATTGCCCCAAAATTATTCCTGCGAATTATTTTGGAGTTAGTTTGCCAAAATTCAAAGGGAAAATTTAAAAATAAAAAGAAATAAATATGATAAGGGGTTTTGAATTTTAAACCCTAACGGCTAGGATTTATCTATTTAAGAACCATCATAATCGGTCTAATTGATCTTTCTCTTTCTTCTACCATCATCATAAATAGAGGCAATCGATTAGGGCAATTCCTCCCCGTGTCTTTTAGCTTTCATCTACGAGTTTACTAGTCATCTTTGAAGGTACACTTTTGTAACGCCCGTGTTTCTAGGCTAAGCATTAGTGTGACAATGTAATAGTTAGGGTCAACAATTGTAATCCATTTTGAAGTAATAAAGAGGAATTACTTGAATATTATGTGAATTATGTGATTTTATGTGCATTACACTTATTTATAAGATATATTAAATTAAGAATGAAAATAAGCGTCAAAAAATAAAATTATAGATAAACCCAATATCTATGATGAAAATTGTAATGGTCGTAACAAGGATTTCGGAGATATAAAGAACGCCGAAATCCGAGTTATAACGAAGAAGTTATGACATGTCGAAGTTTCGCGACAAAACCGGCACAACGCTATGTGACGTAAAAAGTGAGTTTACGATAAAGTACTTTTTAGCCTTAGCAATCTAAATGAAAGTCGTAGTATATGTTAAACTGAGAGCGTGCATAAAAAGAACACCCAAATCTGACTTCGTATGAGGAAGTTATAATTTTCCAAGATTCTGCATAGTAGTATCCAGCCTGGAGTTCGAATATTAGATCGACTGATTTTTAGTGAACATAACCGAAACCATAATCGAAGATGTCGTTAATAGGAACTCAACAATAAAAAAACAAACGAAAACGGACGTCGGATGACAAAGTTATGAATTTTTAACGGACTTTACCTGTCCAGGCCTGTAAAAAATATAACTTCAAAAATAAAACGAAAATTTGCCGACAGAGTCTACATGAAAGTTGTAGAGTACGTCTCTACGTACGTCTGGATATAAAGAACATTGAAAATGGAGCATGTATGCGAAAGTTACAAAATTTAGAAGTAGGAAGTGGGCTGATGCGAGGTGGTGACATGGCATGATCTAGACCTTCGCTTGCTCCCCACGGTCCTTGCCTCGGATGCTGACATGTGGCCTTCGTACGCACAACATAATAAGTTCGGACACCTCGCGTACTGAGTACGCCCTGCGTAGATGAAGAGTATGCCCCGTGGTCTCGCAATGCATGGCTCCGAGATGTCCACGTCGCTCCATCCGAACCTCGCCACCTACCCCGCTCCTAAGTGATGTGTATGTAGGTACGCTCTACGTACCATGGAATGCGCTGCGTACCTCCGTATGAATGCCCTATTAGATCAAAGGATGGCACTATAAGAGGAGGTGCGAGGGTGCTTCCAATTCTCACACCAAAACCCTTTCTTTCTCTCTCTCTCTACTCTCTCTCTAAACACCCCCAACCCCTAGAATCTTTCTAGTCCTAGGAGAAGGCCCCGGAGAATCCGAAGGCTCCGACAAAAAGAGCTTTTCGGCTCGGAAAGTTCTGCCCCCTTAGAGCCCGGTTTCTAGCAAACCTCCCGCTATGTGAGGAATGCTTACCCTACTTTAAGTATAGCTTAGGTTTAACTTTATTATCGTTATTATAAACTTATAAACAATATATATTATAAAATATGATATAAAAGGGTGTTATTATAATATTTTTTAACTATCCGCGGTACGGAGAATCTGGTTTGAAGGGCGACATAGGGTTGTGGGAATTCAGAAGTGTTATAATGCGAAAATAGTCCTTCCCTCCGGTGTTTCATGTCTGCCCTTGTCTGTAAATAGTGGTTGAAAAGTATTGTTTAACATTTATAAAATAATAATGCTCGTAATGTGTCGCGATAAATATTAGACTAAAATCTAGTGGTAATAATACAAGTTTATGTCGAAGGAAATTGTGTTGTTAAGAAGCAAAGTGCTGTCCAAGTTGGAATCACCACTTTAACAAGTGGGTGCATAGTTACTTTCATCTTACACATAGATATGAAGTATTTAATATAAAGTACGTGCTATGTGTGCATATTATATGTGTTCTTGATATCTATGTTGGATGAACGATTTATACATGTTTTAAATGATTTAAACTGTATATGTATTTTATGTCTGCGAAAATGTTGGGCAAAACATAGGTAGATAAAATAGTTGACGTGTGATAAAATGATGAGAGGCCTTGATGTTTATGATGATCCAGTCATCTAGAGGATTATAGATGACGACCACAGACTATTTTAGACAGTCCAGTGGAACGCTAGCAGGCTCACAACCTGTAGGTGTTTATTTGAACTACGTGTTCACCAAGTGTACTCCATCCCCATCATGGTTGCCTTATTTGACATATTTTGCTGAGGAATCCCCTAAGCAATGTTGTCCATCCCGATTAAAATCCTTAGGCTAGGTCCCTTATAAAAGATGCTTTAGGGACATAAGGTGAGGATAATGGGAATGGGTAATCGGGTTGAATGATTTGACTAAATTAATGAACTTAATTGTTGTGGGTTGAAAACCCTAAGTGCTCACCAGGCTCCCAAGCCTGACCCACTCAGTTTATTGCATTACAGATAGTGGCAAGAGAGCACATGAGTGATGATATGATCAATGGATTATAGGCCACTAGAATAAATAGATGTTGTAAGGCCTATGTTGTTTTTGTTTATGCTTTTGATCTGTATTGACAATGACATCCCGAGGTTTTTAATATATTGAAAATACATTTCTTCAGAAATGATATGATAAATTCTTTATCATATTTTTGGGAACAAAATCCGCAACATATTTCTTTTAAAGTATACTCTGATTTTCAAATAAAGCATAAACAAATCGGTATTTTTCGTGAAATTGGGAATGTCACAGTTGGTATTAGAGCATTAGTTTAAGCGAACTAGGAATTTGTAGGATTTCTGGACTTAAACTTAGAATGCTAAGAGATGATTGTGAGATGAGTTTCTACTATATTTTAGACACGAGCAGTAGCTTATTTTAGGAAAGATGCCTAAATTGCTATTATGTGCTAAATGATTTATGTTATAGCTCTAAAGATGACTTATGTGATATTATTTGATCGGATCTATGGTCTGTTGCAGACCGGATCTGGAAACTTTACGTGTTCAGATTTCTAAATGTTCAACTACGATATTAGAACTAGCATGTAACGTTTCGGAGTGACAAGGAGGATTTAAACGTCTATTGTAAATAAAGATCTAAATTCACCTACTTAGGTGTATATATCGACATGGAGAGAACCCAAAGTGGACTCGGAAACGCAAATGGAAATAGGAATCAACAGCCTCAACCCCAAGTGATTGAGCTTGCACCGAAAGTAGTAGCTGCACCTGAGCCAATGATGATGGCAGGAGTACAAACCATGATTCATGCTATGATGGCTGAACAGAGGGAAGAGATAAGGCAGATGTTGTTGAATAATAAGGCTGAACCTACGATACCTGTTGAACAACCCGGACTGAATGACGGACAGTCGGAAGAAGGGAACTACAGTTGGACCGTTGGTCAAGCTGTACTGCCAGTGGTTAGGAGGAACAACCAAGATGAAGGAGCCGAGAGGAACAGATTCAAGTATAAGGACTTCATAACTTGTAATCCATCCACTTTCATTGGGAAAGAAGATCCAATTGGAGTTATGGAATGGATCTCGGAGATGGAGTTGGCCTTCATAACATTTACTTGCAAGGGCAAGCTACAAACCATATTTGTAGTGTGTCAGTTCAGAAGTGGCGTTGTTCGCTGGTGGAACACTCTAGGGAAGACCATAAGCCCCAATGAGCCACTGCAACTGACGTGGGCAGAGTTCTTGGTGCACTTTAAGCACAAGTTCTGCGCAGCTCATAACATGTTGGAACTTGAGAACCAATTCCTAACGTTGAAGAAGGACATCATGTCCATTGATGAATACACCAATGCCTTCATAGACAAAATGGAGTTTGCTTTACGCATTATCCCTGACGAGCTGACGAAAATCGATTAATATACGAAGGGACTACCTTGGGAGTATGCCGTGACAGTACGCCAAGCACCTACTCTAGAGACAACTATCTGGGCCACCAAGTCTGTTGAGGAGAGGATAAAGGGAAGAGCCGCTAGCAAGGTTAAAATTGGCAAAAAGAGGAAGTTTGAAGGATCTTCAAAGTCCAACACGAAGACCAAGTCTGGTTCAATGAAATTTGGAGGAGGAGGTGGTGAAGTAAAGTGGTGCGAGAAGTGCAAATATAAGCACTTTGGGAAGTGTAACGAGGAGGTGACTAGCTACAAGTGTGGAAAGACCGATCATTACGCCAATGAGTGCGCATCCAACAAGAGGGTGTGCTATGGATGTAACGAAGAAGGGCACATTTCAAAAGACTACCCGAAGAAGAAGGAGGCAACAAGTCCTAATGTTGCACCGAAGCCGAAGGCGAGAGCTTTCCAGATGACCCTGGAAGCCGCAAAGGATGCAACAAATGTCGCTTCAGGTACCTTTCTTGTAAATGGATTGCCTGCCAATATATTGTTTGATTCTAGAGCAAATTACTACTTTATATCACACAAATTTGGTGGAAGACTAGCAGTGCCTGTACATAACCTTGATAATGCTCTAGTTGTAGAAGTTACCAGTGGAAAATATGAACCTGTTAGCGATTACATTAAGAACATCATCATTGGCTTGAACGGAAATGAATTCCACGAGGAGCTGTTACCCATTGAGTTTAATGGCTTCGACATCATAATGGGAATAGATTGGCATAGCGCCAACGATGCCGAGATACTATGCAAGAAAAAGATAATAAGAGTGAACTCACCTGAAGAGAGTCATTTATGGTGTACGGGGACAAACGTAGAGTGAATTCTGGAATCATTTCCCTGATGAAAGCCAGAAAATGTTTGTCTAAAGGATGCGCATTATACTTGGCATTCGTGATCGATGCAAAGAAGGAAAAGAATGAGATACAAACAATACTAGTGGTGTGTGACTATCTGGAAGTCTTCCCCGAAAATCTTCCTGGATTTCCCCCTGATAGACAAGTAGAGTTTCAAATAGACTTCTTGCAGGATCGAAACCAATAGGAAAGCACCATACAGATTAGCACCGACAGAGATGAATGAGCTTATGATGCAACTTCAGGAGCTATTGGACAACAATTTCATTAGACCTAGTTCATCACCATGGGGAGCTTCGGTGTTATTCGTGAAGAAAAAGGATGCAAGGATGAGGATGTGCTTAGACTATAAAGAGTTGAACAAGGAAACGATAAAGAAAAAGTATCCATTTCCAAGGATTGATGACCTATTCGATCAGCTACAAGGTTCGAGCTATTTCTCAAAGATCGATCTTAGGCCAGGATATCATCAGCTGAAGGTGAGAGAGCAGGATATTAAGAAAACTGCATTCAGAATGAGATACAGACACTATGAGTTCTTGGTTATGTCATTTGGACTAACCAATGCTCCAGCGACATTCATGGATTTGAAGAACAGGGTTTGTAAACCATTCCTCGATAATCCGTGATTGTGTTCATAGATGACATTCTGATTTACTCAAAGATCCAGCATGAGCATGGCAAGCACCTGCGAGATGTGTTAGAAGTTTTGAAGAAGGGGAAGTTGTATGCAAAGTTATCCACATGTGATTTTTGGATTTGAGAAGTCCAATTCTTGGGTCTTGTGGTTAACCAAGAGAGAAAAAATGGTTGATCCAGCAAATATTGAAGCTGCGATGAAGTGGGAACGACCAAAAAGTCCCACGGAGGTTCGAAGCTTTATGGGATTAGCTGGATATTACCGAAGATTTATCTAAGGCTTTGCTTCGATAGCTGCTCCATTGACAGCTTTGGCCCATAAAGGAGCTACGCACACATGGAGTGAGAAACATGAAGAAGCATTGGAGAAGGTAAAGAAGAAGTTGTGTGAAGCACCACTTCTTTCTTTACCTAACGGAGTTGAAGACTTCGCAATCTATAGCGATGCATTTGGAGTTGGGTTAGGTTGTGTTCTGACCCAGGGAGATAAGGTGATAGCATATGCATCTTGACAATTGAAAGTGCACGAAAACAACTACCCCACTCATGATCTGGAGTTTATAGCGGTAGTATTCGCCGTAATGATATGGAGGCATTATCTTTACGGCACAAAGTGAAAACTTTTCAAATATCATAAGAGTCTTCAATATCTCTTTAATCTGAAAGAATTAAATATGAGACAATGACGCTGGCTAGAGTATTCAAGGGTTACGACTGTGAGATACTTTACCACCCTGGTAAAGCAAATGTCGTAGCTGATGCTCTAAGTTGAAAAGTAAACCTGGAAAGGAAAAGGCCAAGAGCGTTAAGAATAGAAGTTGTCTCAAAAATTATGGAAAGCATCATGAAAGCTCAGGAAGAAGCTTTAGAGAAGAACGACCAAAAGGAAGAACATTTAGGCAAAATGTTGGTGTTCGATACAAATGGTCAAGGATTGAAGGTATTCCAAGATAGGATTTGGGTACATAAGATGGGAGGAATAAGGGATCTTCTGATGGAAGAAGCTCACAAGACCATGTACTCGATTCATCCTGACAGCACTAAAATATATAAGGATCTGAAACCCTACTACTGGTGTCCGACGATGAAGCTCGATGTTGCAAAGTATGTGGCCGAGTGTATAACGAAGAGGTTATGACATGTCGAAGTTTCGCTACAAAACCGGCACGATGCTGTGTGATGTAAAAATTAAGTTTACGATAAATTACTTTTTAGCCTTATCAATCTAAATGAAATTTGTAGTATACATTAAACCCAGAGCGTACATAAAAAGAGCGCCCAAATCTGACTTCGTATGAGGAAGTTATGATTTTTCCAAGATTCGACATAGCAATATGCATCCCGGAGTTTGAATATTAGATCGACCCATTTTTAGCCAACACAACCTAAACGAGAATCGAAGATCTCATTAATAGGAGCTCAACGATAAAAAGACAAACGAAAACGGACGTCGGATGACAAAGTTATGAATTTTTAACAGACTTTACCTGTCCCGGCCTGTTAAAAATATAACTTTAAAAATAAAGTCAAAATTAGCTGATGGAGTCTAAATGAAAGTTCTATAGTACGTCTCTACCTACGCGTGGATATAAAGAACGTCGAAAATAGAGCTCGTATGCGAAAGTTACAAAATTTAAAAGTGGAAAGTGGGCTGATGTGAAGTGGTGATGTGGCATGATCTAGACCTTCGCTTGCTCCCCACGGTCCTCACCTAAGATGTTGACACGTGGCCTTCGTACGCATCGGGTAACAAGTTCAGACGCCTCGCGTACTGACTACGCCCCGCGTAGACGAAGAGTACGCCCCGTGGTCTCGCATTGCATGGCTCCGAGATGTCCACGTCGCTCCATCCCAACCTCGCCACCTGCCCCGCTCCTACGCATTGCATACACAGGTATGCCCCACGTATTGAGGAACGCACTGCGTACCTCCATAAGAATTCCCTGCATAGACCGAAGGCTAGCACTATAAAAGGAGTTGCGAGGCTGCCTCCAGTTCTCACACCAAAACCCTTTCTTTCTCTCTCTACTCTCTCTCTAAACACCCCCAACCCTAAAATCTTCCTAGTGCTAGGAGAAGGCCCCGGAGCGCCGGAAGGGTCCGAGAAAAAGAGCTTTTCAGCTCTGAAAGTTCCGCCCCCGTAGAGCCCGGTTTCTAGCAAACCTCCCGGTAAGTGAGTAATGCTTATCCTACTTTAAGTAGTGCTTAGGTTTAAATTCATTATCGTTATTATAAACTTATAAACAATATATATATATATATATATATATATATATATATATATATATATATATATATATATATATATATATATATAAAATATGATATAAAAAGGTGTTATTATAATATTTTTTAACTACTCGTGGTACGAGGAATCTGGTTTGAAGCGCGGCATAGGTTCTATACAAACGATGCGGTGACCACTGCTTCAGCCCAGAAGTAGAGAGGAAGGTATGCGAAGTTGAGCATGGATCTGGCTGCTTCTACTAGAGTGGGGTTCCTTCTCTCTACTACCCCATTTTGTTGTGGTGTGTAGGGAGCTGAGAAGTTGTGAGTGATGCCCTTGGAAACCAAGAAACTGTTGAGGAGATGATTAGTAAACTTGGTTCCATTATCACTGCGGATACGTCGTACTGGCAGCTTGATCTGAAGTTCTATTTCCTTGATGAAGTTGATGAGAATCTGCGGTGTTTCTGACTTGAGTCTAAAAAAGAAAACCCATGTGAAGTGTGTGAAGTCATCTACTATAACCAATAGGTATTTCTTGTGATGGAGACTGGCTACGGTGGATGGACCGCAGAGATCAATGTGTAAGAGCTCCAGTGGTTCAGAAATTGAAGAGTCAATCACCATGGGGTGACTTGCTTTGGATTGCTTTCCACATTCACATGCAGGACAGAGAGTATCATTGCTGAACTTGAGAATAGGGAGTCCTCTGACTAGTTCTCCGGTGACCAAATTGTTGATGTACCTGAAGTTGAGATGTGCTAGCTTCCGGTGCCATAGCCAGCTGACTTCGGATATGGCTTTGGATAGGAAACATAACTGCGGTTTGCCCATGATCAGAGAGACATCCAGAGGATACATAGTACCTTTGGATCGTGATTTGATTAGACACGTGTTCCTATCACTTGTCATTACATAGCAAAACTGATCATCAAATTCAACTCGATGGCCTGCCTTACATAGTTGGCCAACACTAATGAGATTGTGTTTAAGGCTTTCTACATAAGCAACCTTTTCAATAGAGAAGTTTCCCGTAGTGAGAACACCATAACCTCGGATGACCCCATTCGCATTGTTGCCGAATGTGACATTTCCACCGTCGCAAATTGGCCTGAAATCCCGAAGGTATTCTAACCTTTCGGTCATGTGCAAGGAGCAGGCACTGTCTATTAACCATTCTTCTTCTTGTTCCTCCTTGCACTAAGCCTGATAATTACACAGTTAGTTTAGGCATCCAAACTAGTTTGGAGCCTGGGACAACATATGAGTTTCTGAATGATGCATGGACCGAGGTTGCAGGGACTGATTTCATGTCAACTTTTAATCCTAGTCTTGGGTGTTTGTGAGATTTTGGAGTGTTGTGTTTTTTTGAAAAATTACCAGGTTTCTGAATCTAATTAGATTTGACATGGGATGAACTATTTTGACAGCTACATTGACATTGACAGGTTGAGATTTTGTCTTTTGTTCTGACACCTGGTTTGGTCAGCGGTCTAAACGATGGAGTAAGCTTGTGACCGGTCCGAGGTTGGTAAGATCTGACATTGGTGCTGTTGGACTTCTGAAAAGTTTGTTTTTGAAAAGGTTTAGCACGTGTAGATCTTTGGGACCTATTTATTGGTTTTGGTAAAATACCCTTCCACTTGTTAAAGTTCTGATGTGATTTTAAAAGTGTTGGAGTGGGTAAGATACCCTTCCATTTTAGATCATCTGAGGAATAGACTTGAAAACCATTGTTTTGAAAAGACTTTACACTCTTTTGGGTTGTGTCAGATGAATTAGGAATGACTGTTGAAACTGTACATTCCTCTTTGCATGTTTTCTTGATGGGAGAGTTTTTTGAAAAGTAATGTGAGAAAACAAATTTTTCCGGACTCTTAGATTTTGGAAATCTGATATGCCTTTTGTTTTTTGAAAAGTTTTGTCTGTTTGTACCTCGGGATCGGAATTCTTCTTTGAAAGCCTTTTTTGCTAAAATTTTTGGAGAACCGCAGTCATTAGTGTTCAGATGCGGTTTCCTGGAAGTCTTAGAAATTTTTTGAAATCGAGGGCTTGAGTCATCTGAACTTGAAGATTCAGGGGTTTGAGAGCATTGACCCACTTCAAAGTTCTCTATGGGTAATTCATGATGAATTGGCTGAAGAGTAGCAGATCCTTTTAATGAGGACTGCGGTAAAGATGATTTGAATACCGCAGAGTAAGTCTGAGTTGGGACTTCAGTGGGACTTTTGTGGGACTTCTGACTACCGTGTGAGAAACTGCGGTCTGAGGGCAGAGATGGGAAGTCTTTCGAGACTTCGGGGCCCTCAATAACAATTTCTTCATCAACTACGGATGAGGTTTGAGAATTTGGGTAAATGGTGCCACAGATAGGAATTTGATCACTTGTGTGACCCGAAACCTCAGGCACAATTTCCTCAATGACACAATTATTGCTTAGATTATGAAGTCTACCGAAGTGTGTTTTGATGTCTTCGGGAAAGGTCTTGTCATTGACTGGGAAATGAAATTCTCGGTCTGGAGGGACATACAGTATGTCTTTGTTGAACCGGGTGAGGAATCCATTGCGGTAGGATATCCATTTGACCAACCCCAATTGTATGTATTTTCCACGGTTCCATTATTTACCAAATTTCAATAGCTTCACTTTCATTGAACAATTTTTCGATTAAAAGATTTAAGCGTACAATGTCACTCTGAGCTAAATCTCTCTGGTTCAAAGCTATCTCTAATTGTGTTTCTCTCAACATTCTTGCATCTTTTTCTAACTCTAAGTCCTTTTCTAACATAGCCATTTTGAGTCTTTTGTTATCCAGTTGTCCTCTCACATGGAACATCTCTTGGGACGCAATGTTCTTCTCATCTAAGGCTTTGTTATAGTCTGTAAGGACGGCAACACATGTGTCATTAAGATTATCTATGAAACGTTGACAGTCATGCATGCTATAGTTTAGAGTTTGGATCATGAGTTTTACCTGTTCGACGATGCTTAGAATTCCATCCTTAGCCATGTAGCAGTAATTCTTTTCCAGCTTTGAAGATCCATCATCATCCGCAGTTGCCAGCATGCAAATTTTGCCCTTTCCTTTGATACTGCTGATGGTTTCTTCTTCATCTCCAGATGACCAGACTTGGTGGTCTCTTTTGACATGGGCTATGTATGCCCTTGCCTTTTCCTTATCTTCCAACTCTTGAGCCATTCGAAGGTAGAATGCTCTGTCTTTTACTACATTGGCCTTACAATCTCTTGCAAAGTGATTCTCTTTGTTGCATTTGTGACAAATCACAACATCAGTCTTGTCTTCTGAGGGAGTACCAGAGTCAGTGGTTTGAGTAGACTGCGGTGCCTCCTTTGGTTGAGTATTTTGAGATTGCGGTGGTGGATGAGGACTTTTGGGGTAACGAGAATGATTATTCTGTGGGTTGAAGTCTCGGTTGAATGGAGGTTTGTTGAACTGCTGATTCTTGCGAAAGGAAGAAGGCGGTAGTCAATTGAACTGTTGGCTAAGTAGAGCAATAGCCTTCTGAAATTCTTCTTCATCATCATACTTTGAGTCAACTTCGTGTGATTGCGGTGGAGTGTCATACGAGGGAGAGTAAGAGTGATTATGTGGAGCTTGTGCTATGAGAGCAAGTGGTCCTCCGAAGTCAGCACAGTCTTTGAGTACGGTGGATTCTTGGGCTTGCAGTTCTCCGTAGAGCTTGTAGAGAGACAAAGAATGAATTTTTCTATCCCCTTGGACTATCATCTTAGCCGTAGTCCAGTGTCTGCCCAAACCATTGAGGAATTGAAGATTTGTTTCATGATTACTGCGGATGGTGCCCACATTGGATAACTTGGTGACTATCAGGTTGAACCTTTTGAAGGCGTCTTCCAAACTTTCGCCAGTATGAGCTTTGAAGTTGTTGAACTCATTGAGTGCGGTTGTAAGCTTCTTATCTTGTTCTTGTTCTGAGCCTTCGTACAAATTCTTGAGAACTTCCCAGATTTCTTTTGCTGTTTTGCAATTTATGATAATATCAAAGTTGTCAGGAGCAACTCCACAAGAGATTTCATAAAAGGCAACAACATAATTTTCCATTTTATCGAGATCATCCTTGGTGGGACGGTTCATGACTGGTTGACCTCCTCCTAGTCTGGCAGTAGCGCCGTCAGTTTGGACTGGTGTAAGAACTGGGACATGTGGTCCTTCTTCAACGGATCGCCATACGTCTCTACCAAGTCTCCTTAAGTATCTTTCCATTCTCTGAGACCAGTGATGATATTCATTTGTCACCAAAATTAGGGCTCGATTAGAACCACCAACACTGTTGGAGACATTCAGAGATAATGATTGTGCCATTCTTCCTTGTTTTTTTTTTTGTTTTTGTTTTAAGAAATGAGCTTCAGTGGTATAGAAGGCCCTTTGAAAATCAGAGTTCCTTTTTTTCAAAAAGCAGCCACTATGGCTCTGATACCAATTGTTGAGAGAAAAACTTTGAGACACACTGGAACAAATGTTAGAACAAGTATAGTTGCGGAATAGTTAATCACGAAGGATCTAAAAGCTCAACAATAATATTAATAAGTTAGAGTTAGATAGTTAGAGAGTTAGTTGCGGAAAAGTAAAGAAATGGAAATGACAACAATTATTATATCAAGTATACACATAAGTTGATTCATAAAGAGGAATGCATTCAAGCCAAGTTAATAAGTGAGATCAAACTAAGTGATTAAGTCACAAGAGACTTGCTCCGAAGAGAGATTGTAATCAGTTATATTCTAGTAAAGTTTGAGAGTAAGGAGAGATGCGTATTCAGATAGAGAGATAGAAAAGATAGCTTTAGAGAGTAGCCATGCAAGGCATACTGGACAATAGAGAGTATTACAGTAAGATAGATAAACTAAGTAAAGTAACAAGACTGCGGATGGCTAGATGACTTCGGATGAGGATGCTGATGACACCTTGACTGCGGATCCTTGTGGACTGCGGTAGCTGAAGTTCAAGAGGGTCACTTTTCATGATTCAACAACGTGCGTCCAAGCGAGGTGTATAAAAATTAACTCGTGTGAAAGAGGTAATTAACTATTTAAACCTTTGAGGGGATTAAGTACCCTTATTTGTAGGAGAGATTACCGGTCTCTATTCTTTGGAGATCCATATTGTGAGTTGTAGGATGTTTGCTGTCATGGAACTCTTATGCACCAGTGGTCCTTTGAACATCAGGATCCTTGAATATTCATCTGTCAAGATCCTTGGAGGTCAGGATCCTTAAGCGTCAAGATCCTTAAGTATTTGGATCTTGAAGTGTCAAGATCCTTACGCGCCGGGATCCTTAGAGGTCAGGATCCTTAAGCATCAGGATCCTTCAGTCCCTGCGTGCAGCAAATGTTAGCTAGGGGTAGGCGTTAGGCTAGCTAACGCCCCCTCAATGCTTAGGTTAGTAATGATATTTGAAGAGAATAAATATTGAAAAATGAAGGATAAAATGTAAATAGCATGTGTACCTTGAGTGTGGTGGGAAATGACCAGTCTTACTTACATGAAATAGGCTTTGAGATGTATCACATTCCGGGATCTTGGCAAGTTATTTCCATCTAGAGTGGCTAACCAATATGCCCCTTTCCTACTTCGGCATCTACGAGATATGACCCTTCCCATTTAGGTTCCAGTTTACCTGCACTAGGATCCTTGGTATTTTGGAATGTTTTTCCTTAGTACCAAGTCTCCTATTCAGAATCTTCTGACTTTTATATTTTTATTGTACGCCTTGGTGATCCTCTGTTGATGAGCAGCAATACGGATCTTGGCAAGATCCCTAAGTTCATCTATAGTGTCAAGATCCTGGGCCAGGATCCCGTTGTTGTCCTCTTGGTTTTGAAGTAGGTATCTTGTTGTTGGGATCACCACTTCAGTGGAAATTATCGCTTCTGTTGCAAACAGTAATGAGTATGGGGTTTGGCCCATAGCTACCTTGGAATTAGTTCTATTTGCCATAGTACGAAAGGAAGTTCTTCTGCCCATCTTCCTTTCTTCTCATCCAGCCTTTTCTTCAAGTTGTTGACTATAACTTTATTGTTGGATTCTGCTTAGCCGTTGGCTTGAGGGTGGACAGGAGTAGACATCACCATCTTGATTCCCCAACTTGTGCAAAAGTCCTTTTTCCTTTTTCTTATGAATTGGGTTCCATTGGCTCATATAATTTCTGTAGGGATCCCGAACCTAGTCAAGATGTTACGTTTGATGAAGGAAACTACTTCTTTATCTTACTTGGACATAGGCTTCGACTTCTATCCATTTTGAGAAATAGTTAGTCATCACTATCATGAAGACCTTTCCTCCAGGGGCTACTAGCAGTTTACCCACTATATCCATTCCCCATTTCATGAATGGCCAAGGGGAGATGCTAGGATGTAGAGGTTCTGCTGGTTGATGTAGGATGTTGTTATGTCTTTGACAAGCATCATATTTTTGGGCATAAAGGAAGAAATCTTTCTTCATGGTTGGATATTAGTATCCCGTCCTCAACACTTTGGAGCATAAGGATATGCCCCCAGTGTAGTTGTTATAGTCTCCTTCGTGTATATCCTTTAGGACCTTTTCAGCTTCATGATCTTCTAGGCACCTAAGGTATGGACCAACTACATATTTTTTGTATAAATTACCTTGGATTATAACAAACCTTGAGATCCTTGTTCTGAATGCCCTTTCGCCTTTCTCTTCCTTAGGGATCGTACCATTTTGGAGGTATTCCATAATGGTTTGGATCCAGGATCTTGAAGTTAGAGAGGGATCCTTGATGTTGGGATCCTGATGTTGAATCGTCAAATCGGGATCTGCGATTGTGGCAACGTCATTAGTTTCTACATGATTGTCGAGATCCTTCAGTCTCTTGGCAGGATCCACAATTGCTAGGATGAATACACAAGTTATAGGGATCCTGGTTTCTGACGGGATCCTTGGCGAAGATCCTAGATTGGCCAAAGCATCTGCTTCAGCATTGTCTTCTCTAGGAACCTGGTTTAGGATAAATGTTTCAAATTCCGAAGCCAGGTTTTTGAGGATCTGGAGATATAGTGCTAGATTTTCTCCTTTTACTACATAGGATCCATTAAAATGGTTGGTTAATAATAAAGAATCGATGAATACCTGAAGTTCCTTGATTTGAAGATCTTTGGTTAGTTGTAGTCCCATGATTTGTGCCTCGTATTCTGCTTCGTTGTTGGTTTCATTGAACTCATAGATGATTGCTTGGGATAGGATGTCCCCCTGTGGCGATTTTAGTATGATCCCCAAGCCAGTTCCTCTTTGGTTTGATGCTCCATCTGTGAATAGCATCCATTTTCCCATGTTCTTTTCTTCTAGAAGTTTTTTGGCTTCTACTTCGACTTCGACTATTAGATCATCACTAAAGTCAGCAACAAAATCTGCCAATGCTTGGGACTTGATGGCGGATCTTGTTTCATACTTTATGTCATATGTTCTTAACTATACATACCACTTTGCAATTCTTCCTGACAATTATGGTTTCCCTCAAAACATTCTTAATTGGGTAGTTAGTTCTTACAGTTATAGGGTGTGTTTCGAAATAATGTCTTAATTTAGTAGAAGCTGTTACTAGTGCAAGTATAAGTTTTTCAAGGTGGGAATACCCGGTCTCAGGACCCAGGAGACTTTTACTTACATAGTATATGGGATGTTGGTCCTCATTGAGATCCTTATCTAATGATGCGCTTACTGCGCTTGAGGATACTGAGAGGTAAAGAAGGATTGGTTCCCCGTCTAATGGTTTTACCAATTGGGGTGGTGAACTTAAATATCTTTTAAGCTCTTGGAAAGCAACATCATGTTCTTGGGTCCACTCGAATCTTTTGTTTTTCTTCAAGACATCGTAGAAAGGCTTGCATCTTTCTGAGGATCTTGAGATGAACCTGTTTAGGGCTGCCACTCTTCCTGTCAGTTTCTGAATATCTTTTGTCGAGGATGGTGATCTTAGATCAAGGATGGCCTTGATTTGCTCCAGGCTTGCCTCGATTCCTCTTTTGATCACCATGTATCCCAGGAACTTACCAGATCTCATCCCAAAGTGGCACTTGGAGGGATTCAACTTCATGTTGTTGGGTTTTGATACGAAATAAAATTTTGTTTTTCACAAAAACCGACAACGAAAGACTTTAAAAATAACAAGTTTATTTTTAGTTCATAACAAAGCAAAACCATCATGGATCCATTTCTAGAGGTTAGAATGAAATAAAACAAACCATAAGATGTTTTTGATATAACATTTGAAGCCTTTGAACCCACTTGGTTTTGGGGTGTTGATGAAGATAACAAAAGATCAAAGTGTATGATCTTCTCTACAAGTATCCACCATCAAGAGTAAGGCACTTGGAATGCTAGTTCCTTCTTGTATTCTTGAGTGTCTAAAGCCTTTAAGTGCTTAACTCAATTAAGAACTAAAGGGAACAACTCAAGAGGTCTTTTTAACCACCAAACTAACTTCAAAAGAGAGAGAGGAAAAAAAGAAGAGAGAGTTTCGGCCATGAGCTTCAAGTGAAGAAAGAAGACCAAAAACTTGCACATTTCTCATCCATAAGACACTCTTATATAGTTCATGAGAGGTAAGTCCTAACCATTAAAATGATCTAAAGTAATGGTAGCCTTTAGAAGCATGGGAGATAAAAAAAAAGTGGAAGGTTGAAAAGAAACCTCCCACACCATCATCATGTTTTGGCCCATGCCTTTTAAAAAGTAAGATTCTTCATTTTTTATAAACTCCAAGTTTATAAAACATAAACTTTGTCTTTAGGTAAAAGGTCAAAGAATCCAACTAGTCCAAAATGTTGTGCATGACTTATTAATTCATACCATATGAAATAATAACTAGTAATACTCTCTTATAATTATTATTTTCAAAAAACAATAATTATTGCCTAATTAAAATACAAGAATTGATATTATTTATTAATAATCATATTAATAATAAATATACAAAATGTGCCAACTTGACAAAGGTGTCACCCTATAGGATCATATATTATTAGCAATATCACTCCATAATGATTCTTGGGCATATAGATCCAACAATCTCCCACTTGCACAATATTCATTATAGGCTGACATAGACAGTAGCTGACGTCTAGGAACGGGCTACTGCCCCTAACAACATATCAAGGGTGCCATTTCATCAACAGCCAATTCCAGGAGCTCCAAGCTACAATTGTTACTAAAGGTGTGGTATCAATTATTCCTTTGTCTAAGACATCATGTCGAATATGAGATATGGATCACGATCAATCTCATATACTGTTCAACTTTAACTAAGGCCTTAAATGTCATGCTCTCAACGAATAAGAGGGACAAATCCCACCTCGACTACATACGCCCATCAATGTAGTTCATGTCATACCCATTGATTGCCCTTATGACTGCCTTTTACGAAACAGTGTTAAACCATGTCTAAGCACAACAATTCCTACACTTCAAGTCCCAAATATGTATCTCAGCTCTAAGAATACAAAGATCATCTTGACTACATACGCCTATCAATGTAGTTAATGTCATCCCAACGATGGCCCTTATGACTGCTTTTTACGAAACAACGTTAAACCATGTCTAAGAACAACAATCCCTACGCCTCAAGTCCCAAATATGTATCTTCGGTCTAAGATTAAAAAGATACAACCTAGATCAAAACATCACTCTTGACTATGATCCATAAAGTGGTTTTGATGCGGGTCAATTCCAATACTTATTCTCCCAATAAAGTACCTATGAAGTTGGTAGCAGCCTTTTGCCATTCTCATCTCTAAGAGAGTCCACCAATCCACTCATATTAGTCTTACCTCATAGATCCTCCCACAACTATGAACGACTATGGACATTTAGAATAACCTTGTTATTCAAGGATTTAAACATGCTAATATAGAACACAACAATTATTTAATGAAAGACGCATATCCAATATATTATTCATTACAATATATGTTGCTTTATTGTTCCAATACCCAAATACTAAATTTCAATCAATACATCTACTTATATCGACAAGGCCCTATAGCACCCGCTTGACTTTCATGCTTTAGCTAATGAAGCACCTTTGTTAAGTAGATTTGATAAAGTTTATTTGTATAAACTTTGCGAATACAATCATTTTCAGTTTTATATATGACTCATATATAAAGAAAAACTATTGAGAATGAATTAGATGCTTGAATATGAATTAGATACCAATACTTGTGTAATGGGATTACTCATAGTCATAATGAACTATACATTAAGCATCTTTGTACGTGGTTCTCCAAGCCACGAGGTACTCTAACTCTGATGTGTAACCGTAATTACAATCTACATGGAACCACTATCCATGTAAGTATCTCTTCATTCATAATGAGGACACGCCCGCTTGTGATTGAGAGTCATCTCAATCTATTTAAAAAATTTAGTACATGTGTAACAACTTTAAAGTTCCTATAAGTCACACAATGACTTGTTCTCGGATTATACTAGTATCATTTGTCATGCTCTAAGCATACAACTTATTTGGCCTTCATGCGTAATCATGACATATATGATTAATCCAATTGCATCCGCATACACAATACAATCATATTATCTAGTTCAAAAACATCCGCACTAGGATTTTGCTCAAAATCATGTCATATGGTATTTGACAAGATGACTCTCTCAGAGTCCTTTATATTAAGCTCCTTTAGGATCCTTCACCAGTAATGCAATTTTACTTAATCCTTTAAGTTGCCATGATCTATCTATATAGATCCTTATTCCATGAATTAATATGTCGACTACATATAAGCTTAGGAATGTAACTGCGCTCTCACTAGCTTTGTGGAAAAACACAAGAGTCATCTTGATTTATAATTAAATCACACTATGTAATTATACTATAAGAAAGAAGATTCTTACATTGAGATGTTAGCTTAAATCTGAGAAGATTTTCAATCATGTATGTTTTCTCCCTTGAAAACTCACTTACTCTTTATAGTCAAACTATATCGAGGAAGATTAATCAAGCCCATACTTTATAATCATACATGAATGCATCTCTATGTGTTTTATTAGTTTCTTGTAAAGCATTGAGCAGATTCAATCAACAATTGAAATTTTCTAAATCCAAACTATGATGCATTTAGTTTATGGTTCTTAAGCTCTTAAAGTTCCATATAGCTCCCACTTAGAAAAAGAAATTTCTAATCACTTGTCTTATAGAATGACAATTAGTGGGATTAGTAGAAACTTCATCCTAAACAATCATTTAGGATATTCTACATATATGCAATTAGTAGATACCAGAGTGGTTGAGCTTATTGTTTAACATAAGCTCTATAACTCTATTCCTTTTAGATAAGGATAAACCATTTCATCCTTAGCCTAATATAAGTATCTAATCCACTTGTTTCGTTGGAAAATATATATGTTCAATATATATTTGTTGCAGTGAGTATAATTCCAAAATTTATAAAGTAAATAGTTCTTTTAAAACATCATATAATAGACTGCAAGGTCTTTTTTTAATACTCTTCAAAACTTGTACTATCGACATTCAGCTAGTGGCTAGGTGACCCTACCCCACTAGATAATTCGAAGGCTACCTCGAATATCAAAAGATAGATTCAAATGACCAGGTGATCTTGTGCCACAAGAAACATACTAATGACAAGTGATTGTTTTTGTCGGATTGAGTTGTGAATCAATTCCACAACTCCTAAGATGTTCCAAGAAGAATTGGTTTAGAAAACTCATTTTCTTTCTCACAACGAAAGGTTAATGATGATCTCATTAATGTGTACTTCAATCTTCACTGTGAAAAATTTGATCAAATCAAAAGGTTTCATCAACGACGAATAAAAGTCGTCAATGAAATTGATTAAGTATCTATCACCAAATCTATTCATGGATTGAAAAAGATTACATACATCACTTATTTATAATTCTTTTTCAAGCCTTTTGTTCTTTAACTACTAATAGATAAAGACTCTTGTGAATCATCTTCCCATATAAATAGGATTCACATATCAAATGAATCAAGCTCATTTGCCTTTAAAAATTCCATTCTTTTGAAGTTGATATATGTATTTCTTATTTATATTGTCATGATGATTATGAAATAGATTTGTTCCAATCAAATATCATTTGATTATATAGGTTTTATGACCAGAACCATTAATTTAATGAAAGATTAAAGATTTACTTCATAAATAACATTATGAGAAAATATTCTTTAACACATAATACATCATTTCAGAACATGAATGTGAACATCCATTAAACGATAAGTAAATCTAGATTTATTCATAAATTACAACTGTTACATGTCCCTATAAGGATAGGTACAATACATCTATTGTTTGAATAAAAGACTATAACAACACTTTTTATATCTTCAACACGAAATACCATTCGTTTGTAATCAGTTGATTATTTCTTCCAATCATCAACATATAATATAAATTATTATTGTCACATGAAGTATTACATACTCAAGTGAATGATGGAAAAATAAATAGTTCTATCATATAGACATCTGAAGTCTTGTCCAAGTCAGACTTCTTCAGCTTGATGAGTTGAGAGGAGCAATTCCTCCTTTAGTGTCCAGTTTCTTCCACAATAGAAACAACACTAATCATTTGGTCCTCTCTTGATTTCTGGGTTTATGTTGTATTTCCCATAACTGAACTATAAGTCTATATGAGTGCACACTCTCTTAGACTTCCTTTTATTCAATTCTTGAACAGACTTGAAGCTATTCTAGTGTTCTGATTGAATATCTGCTTTACTTGAGAAGACATATGATATGTTTCATAATTATCCAAGACTTTCTGCAAGTCGTGGTTAATTTCTTCAGTATGATGTGAGACACATCAACATCATCACAATAATACTTTCATCAAAGTATCATGATCAGACTAACTGGTTGCAGAGGTTATTCAGGTATGAGATCTTTCAGTATATATATATATATATATATATATATATATATATATATATATATATATATATATATATATATAATTTCTAATTATCTTAAAGGTAGAACCTCAAGATATTATACCAGTTATAGAAATTATAACCATCAAATGTTACTGTCTCTTGAAACTCAACCATAGAGAGATTTTGCAGGGGCGTAAAATTATTAACAGTTATCAACAGAATTTAACAAAGTTTCATTTAGTATTTTCAATATTTAATCATTAAAAATTAATACCTTATATTATTTCTTAAAACATTAATTTATTAAAGTCTAGGATCCAAGTAACGAAACAAGTAAATGGTTAGGCGACCTTTATCCCATAAACTTAATCAAACTCGGTATGTAGCGATTACCAATTGCATACGATATGTAACTCCTAGATTATGGGATCCTAAACAACTATTGTTTAGTTTGGCATGTTTATCCCATCTATGCCTCAAAACTCTTATGCTTAGGCGATCTTTATCACATAAGAAATTGATCAAATCATCCATTTAAAAAACATGTGAGTTCTATTTCACAAATGGTTAGGTGGTCTTTATCCCATAAGCAAATACAAAAAAACCTTGACTATTTTTGACAACTCAAATGAATAAGGTGACCCTAAAATCCATATGAATTGCACAAAAATACCAAGCGAATTTTAAATGGATTGCATAGATTTGAAGTTTTGTAGATAAGGGTTTATATATGTTTTACAATTATAGTTTATAAAAACATGGTCTCATGAATATTGCATGCATCCAAAAATTCATGTACCCTTTTGTAAAATTCATATCACTTGTTATGAGGTTCTTTTGGTGCAAAATAAAACTTCATTTTATTTGCCATTAACCGCGATCAATTATAAACTAAAATCCGGTATTTTAAAGTTTAGTCGTAGATCGGTTTTAAGAACCGATAACAGTCTTAATAAAACTTTAGTTTTGGATGAGTTATAAAATCACTATTTTAAATATCCTTTTAACAATAAAAAAACTTATGACTCCATGAATTTATAGAATAAACTCATTTTATTTTCTAAACTCAACTTTATTTTTGATAAACCAAAACTTGGGTGATGATACTTAATGTTTAAATCTCATTTATCATGCATAAAACATAATATCAACATGTTGCGTTATGTTTAAAACATCAATATTATATATTAAGTTTTGACGCAAAAATAATCACTAGTTTTATTATTTGTCGTTATAACGTTATAAACCGATTTGTCTTTTTAATAAAAACTCATTATTTATTATAAAGACATGGAGTTTATATAATTTTTAAACAACTTTTAAACCATTTAATATATTTTAAAGTTGGGTATTTATAAGTTTTATAATAAAACTATTTTCAACAAAATTGAGTTTTAACCGGTAAACCGGTAACCGATAAAACGTTTTCATAAATATCCATTTATAAACATCTTATATTATCTTTTAAATATTTTTTACTCAAACTCCAAGTGATATTATCTTATGAAAAATGTTATTTGACATGTAAAATCCATTTTCATGCATAAAACACAACGTGCATTTAACATAAAATAAACAACACAATCATGCATTGTAACGTGTATAAACCAAGCCATGTCTAGTAATAATTTTTGTGAGCCATCACAAGAATTATTAAGTCTTTCCAAAATGACTTAAGGGACACTTAAAAAGGTCTCCAAGGTGGTAATTTCTTCATCTTGTTACATTTAAAGTAAATACAACTAGTCTAACTAATTTATTACATCAAATCAACAAATGAAAAATACCTATTTATCTATTACATCTTATGAATAAATAAATATCAACCAAACACAATACAAATGTACAAATGGCTTGTTTATACAAAAAAACATATCAAATATTACAACAAAAAACTCTTTGTTTTTTCTAAGGCAACTTTTATATAACCACAATGCATGAAAAATGGTTATATTTAAAAATAAACAATTTTAACCAAGAAGTTGCCAAAGAAGACAAATATGGATTTCTCTTAACAAAAAGAAATTCATGCTTGTTTTCCAAAAACCAAAGATTATCAAACATAAAAATCATTCTAACATATAAAAGATGGCTCTAATACCACTGTTGGGTTTTGATACGAAATAAAAGTTTGCTTTTCACAAAAACCGGCAACGGAAGACTTTAAAAATAACATGTTTATTTTTAGTTCATAACAAACCGAACAATCATGGATCCATTTATAGAGGTTAGAATGAAATAAAACCAACCATAGGATGTTTTAGAGATAACCTTTGAAGCCTTTGAACCCACTTGGGTTTGGGGTGTTGATGAAGATAACAAAAGATCAAATTGTATGATCTTCTACACAAGTATCCATCATCAAGAGTAAGGCCCTTGGAATGCTAGTTCCTTCTTGTATTCTTGAGTGTCTAAAGCCTTTATGTTCTTAAATCAATTAAGCACTAAATGGAACAACTCAAGAGGTCTTCTAAACCACCAAACTAACTTCAAAATAGAGAGAGAGGAAGAAAAGAAGAGGGAGTTTCGGCCATGAGCTTCAAGAGAAGAAAAAAGACCAAAAACTTGCACATTTCTCATCCATGAGACATTCTTATATAGTCCATGATAGGTAAGACCTAACCATTAAAATAATCTAAAGTAATGGTAGCCTTTAGAAGCATGGGAGAAAAAAAAGTGGAAGGTTGAAAAGCAACCTCCCACACCATCATCATGTTTTGGCCCATGCCTTTTAAAAAGTAAGATGCTTTATTTTTTAAAAACTCCAAGTTTATAAAATATAAACTTTGTCTTTAGGTAAAAGACAAAAGAATCCAACTAGTCGAAAATGTTGTGCATGACTTATTAATTCAGACCATATGAAATAATAACCAGTAATACTCTCTTATAATTATTATTTTCAAAAAACAATAATTATTCCCTAATTAAAATACAAGAATTGATATTATTTATTAATAATGATATTAATAATAAATATCCAAAATGTGCCAACTTGATAAAGGTGTGACCCTATAGGATCATACATTATTAGCAATATCACTCCATAATGATTCTTGGGCATATAGATCCAACACATGTTATATTGGTCTCGGATGTAGAAGTCTTCTTCGAGATCCTTGAGGTGATCCCCATCTTTTTTGGACTTGACCACCATGTCATCGATGTAGACCTCCATCATTTCCCCAGTTTCTCTTTGAACATCTTGTTGACCAATCATTGGTACGTCACACCTTCATTTTTAAGACCAAATGGCATGGCAGTGTAACAATAGATACCTGTTGGAGTTATAAACACCGTGTCTTCTTGGTCAGAGGGTACCATATGAATCTGTTGGAATCCTGCTGATGCATCCATTAATGTTAGTAATTCATGACCCGCTGCTGCATCTATCATGGAGTTGATGTGTGGTAGAGGGAAAGGATCCTTGGGACAAGCCTTGTTAAGATCCGTGTAACCTACACACACTCTCCATTTACCGTTCTTGTTTTGTACCACGACCATATTATCTAGCCATCTTGGGAATTTCACCTCCTTGATCATGCCAGTTTTGAGAAGTTTTTCTACTTATTCTTGTATAACTTGGTTTCTTTCTGGTGCAAATTTCCTTCTCTTTTGGTGTATCGACCTGAAAGATGGGTCGACCATATTATTTAGTCAGTACCTGTCATGTCCCCATGCTTCCATGCAAATGTCTTGCTTCTAGCCTTGCGGAACTTTATGAGATCATGTTCGACTTGTACAGGCATTGAGGATCCTATGAGAACTTTCTCACCTTCGGATGATTCCTCTTGAAGAACCAACTTTTGTTTCTTTATCTTCTTCTTGGAAATATGTTTGGCCACATCGTCAGCTCTTCGTTTCTTTGATGAAGGAGAAACAGGAGCTGGAACCTCACGAATAAGGATCCCTTGGTGATTAAGATGTGGTTTACGAACCATGGTAGGAGAAAACTTAAAAGAGCCATCTGTAGACTTTCGTGAACCACTAGACTTCTTCTTAATTCTTCGAAAGATACCAGATTTTGATGGAATGGTTTCCTTTGCGTGTTCATCAATAACAGGCTCTACCGGCTCAATCAAAACAGTCGAAACTTGTTCTTCTGGCTTCATATGTTTCTTTGATGACTTCTTTTTCTTGGGCTCCTGAACAGGTTTCTCAGGAGTAGTTGTTGCATCCTTCTTTAATTTTCTTGACTTCTTAGAAGGACCTGCTCCTTCTTTTGGCAACAACTTCCCAGTTTCAACATCAGGATTAATTGTTTTCAAATACTCCACGAGTATTAAGTTTGTTGGATCAACACGCTTTAACATTGCATCAGGGATTCTTACAATGTGCGTAAATACTTCAGGATCATCAGTAACCTCCTTTGGAAAGAGATATTTCATGAATTCAGCTGTCTCTTCACCAGCAGGCACCTCAATCCCTTCTTTGTCATAGAAATAGCGAAGAATCAAACTCCAATACCTTGCACACGAAATTCCTTGAACAACATTCGTGTTTTCAACACTATTCTGAAACTCCTTCCACAGTTGTGTAGAGTGATCGACTGAAATATCATAATACAATCCAGCAACCATAGCATAAACTTCCATTCGACCTTTATCTAATCCAAAACTGCGACCAGTCAAGCAGCGTAGAAAGATTCCAAATAGAAAATTCCAAATAGTCAGAAGTCCAGACTTCTTGAAATCATTGATCTTGGTGAGTGGGGGTGGATAACCCATCTCATTGAACATGTAGTTGACTTGAGCAGAAGAAAGATCATCATATGGTGGAGAATTAGGGATATCAAGAATCTGACAGAATATCTTCTTAGTCAAACGTATCTTCTTATCATTCACCAGTTGGAAGGTAATAATATCTATTGCTTTGTTGTAAGTAGCAGTGGATCCTGCTTGTGACAGCCATGACAGAGGAACATCAAATGAATTGAACATGGCTGTCGATAGAACAGAGCTTTTCAAAGCGACTACCAACATCTTCAATTCTTCTGGATAAAGTGAAACATCCGCTTCGACTTGATAGTTCGTGGCTTGAATCTTCATGATTGGTTGTGAAGTAACATCTTCAGTGGATTGGGATGGAGAATTGACAGCAGCAGAAGTGGCCATGATTAGGATTTGTTGAAGCTCTGAAGAACAACATGAATTTGCAGAGAAAATTTGGGAATTTTCCTTTTGAAATCATAAACTGATAAAGATCCCTACATTCCCCTTTTATATGTAACCCTAGAGTTTGAAGTTGAAGCGGGATGTGCATTAAATGAGATCTGACGTGGCACCTTGAATCTCGCACCACTCTGCCGATAAAGTAGTCATGCGTCAAAAAGTAACTGTCACATCGCCTTGAAACCCGGACTGAATACAAAACGTCGCATCAAACAGCCTGTATTGTTTCACCCAATGGAATTGTAACCGTCACCAACCTTCGGATGGAAGTAAGGCTCTTTCTCTTTTGGGATGAAAAGCGAAGTCATGTGCCAGATGTTCGAAATCATCAGCCTGAGTTCGTATTACTCAGAAACTCAAGGATTTCGTGAGTGCAGTGTGCCAAAGATAAGATAAGAAGCAAATTAACGAAAATTTGGATGTGTGATGTTGAAAAAAAAATCGACACGAAGGCAGTAAAACCCCGGGCAAAGGTTGCTTCGTTAGTCATCAAGAGAGATGATCAACAGCTTGTGTATTCTCCCGTGAATTACAATCGAATACTTATAGAGAAGTATCGAACGGCTTCTTTTATAAGGCTTCGTGGGTGGCTTACTAATTTCGTTACATATCAACCTAAACATAAGGTGAGTAATTGTAACATAAATTACCTGTTTGACCAGTGTAGTCAGTGACAAGTATGCTTTGGAATATTTTTGAAAGTGACTTTGAAATGCAATAAAACTCACACGGAAATCATATTCATCAAAAAATATTTGTGCTGGATCCTGTTTGGTAACAAACATCGTGGGTTTTGATAGTTTGATCAAGACTACTCATAAGAAATGAATATGATTTGGAGTTTCGAAAGTCGGTACGGAAACAAATGTTTCGCTAAAATCTGGAACATAGTTCCTCGTCAGTTCCTTACAAAGTTAGAATTTTGGGTTTCACTTTCATCACGACCTCATGATGTCAGATCATTATCACAGAGTTTTGATATGTCTAAATCTTGATGAGTTGTATCAAAGATCTCTTGGACATATGTCTTCGTGTGTGTAAGTGTAAGAAATTTGTAGATAAAAAAGATTGGTTTAAGAAACGACTTGTACTTCTGTTATATTCGGACCAAACAGAAAACTTTTAACTCAGTTGAGAAGAGTAAGGTAGCTCATTTGACTAATGTGAATATAAGCTTGACTTGGGAAGAAGTTTTCGTATGAAAAGTTTCATTAAGGCTTTCGTAGACACACATTAAGTCTATTGAGGCTTCGGTCGACATGCTGCAGCATGCTTCTAGGGACAGTCTAACTAGTACAAAGTTGTAGAAATTGTACCTTCCCATAGAAACACAAGCATGACCCTTGTAAAACTTTCTTGAAATCTGCACTAAGGAAAGACAAAGAACAAAATAACAAAAATCTTTTTGATATTTTTGAATTTTCGAAAAGAAAGAAAATATTTTTGTGTTTTTGTAAGTTTTTCGAAAAAGAAAACAATTAATCAAAAGAAAATCTTTTTGTAGTTTTTGATTTTTCGAAAATTAAATGACAAAACAAACATAAAATCTTTTTGTAGTTTTTCATTTTTCGAAAGTAGAGCTATTTTACTAACGAACGTAAAAGTTTTACAAACTGACGAAAATTTGACAAACTAACGAAAATTTGTTAAACTAACGAAAATTTGACAAACTAACGAAAATTTGTACTCCAAGACCAAATTCCTCAATGTGTCGAATTCGAAGCGTGTCGAAGCGTTAACCGTGAACAGTAACCTCTTAACGGTTAATATTGTCAGCCTCTGAATGGAACATTATTGCCTCTGAATCGACACATTTATATAACACTTCTTTGTCATACATTCGAAATCATTCCTTGAACTGAACTTGCTTCGATCATTCCCAAACATGTCAAAATTCGAACAAATGATTTTTCATCCAAAGCTTTTGTAAAAATATCAGCAAGCCGATCAGTTGTTTTTACAAAATGGACTTCAATGTTTCCATCTTCCACATGATCGTTGATAAAATGATAACGAAGAGCTATATGTTTTGTTTTCGAATACTGTACTGGATTATGACAAATACGTATAGCACTTTGTGAGTCACAGTACAATGGAATCTTTTTCATATTAATGGCATAATCTCACAACTGACTCTGGATCCAAATAATTTGTGAAGTACAAGCAGCAGCTGCAACATATTCAGCTTCAACAGTAGAAATCGAAACACACGTTTGTTTCTTCGACTGCCAACTAACCAATTTTCCATCCAGAAATTGACAACCACCACTTGTGCTTTTTCGATCCAAAGTACATCCTCCTAGATCTGCATCTGAAAATGCCTGAATAAAAAATCCCAATTTCGAAGGATACCACAATCCTAACGAAATTGTTCCCTTGAGATAACGAAAGATATTTTTCACAGCATTTAAGTGTGGTTCTCGTGGATTTGGTTGATACCTAGCACAATTACATACATAAAACATGATATCAGGTCTACTTGCAGTAAGATAAAGCAATGAACATATCATACTCCTGTATAAGGTAAGATCAACTGCAGGCGTTTCTAACGAAGGTGATAGCCTTGTTCCAACCGCCATTGGTACTCTTAACTTTGTGCTATTTGTCATTCCAAAATTTTCGAGCAAATTCCTTGTATATTTTTCTTGATTGATGAAAATGCCTTCTCTGCTTCGATAAATGTTTAAGCCAAGAGAATTATTGATTTAACCCATCATGCTCCATTCGAACTGGCTTTTCATCAAGTTTTCGAATTCACTAGACAAAGCATGGTTAGTAGAGCCAAAAATAACATCATCGACATATATTTGAACAAGCATTAGATGATTCCTCACTTTCTTTCGAAATAATGTGGGGTCAACTGATCCTTGTTTAAATTTCGAGTGTTTTAAGAAACTGATCAGAGTTGCATACCATGCTCTTGGTGCTTGTTTTAACCCATATACAGCCTTATCTAAAATGTACACATGATCAGGATGCATTTCATTTATGAAACCCGAAGGTTGTTCAACGTAAACAGTTTCTTCGAGTTCACCATTGAGAAAAGCACATTTCACATCCATTTGATAAACATCGAAATCTTTGTGAGCTGCATAAGCCAAAAATATTCGAACAGCCTCGAGTCTTGCGACAGGGGCAAAGGTTTCTTCATAATCGATACCTTCTTGTTGCGAATATCCTTTTACAACTAATCGTGCTTTATTTCGTACAATATTTCCAACCTTGTCGGTTTTGTTTTTGAAAATCCATTTTAATCCGACAATCGAAACATTTTCAGGTTTAGGAATTAATCTCCAAACCTTGTTTCTATCAAACTCATCCAATTCAGATTGCATTGCAACAACCCAATCAGAGTGTTCCATTGCAACCTTATATGTATTTGGTTCGATTTTTGAAATGAAAACATTGAACATGCAATATTCTTAATGAGTATTCAGTACCTCATTCTTCGCACGAATTTGAGCTCTTGTTAAGACTCCTTCTTGTGGATTCCCAATCACTTGTTCTTTCGGATGATCTCTTGTCCATTTCTCTAATGGTGGATATGCTGGATCAAAATCCAAATGTTCATCTTCGTATAATTCTTCATTTTCTGAACCTGCAACAGGAAGATTATCATTAATTTCGTGAAATTCATCATTCTGATCATGACTGATCATATCATCGTTATTTTGTTCATTTTCGACAGAAAGATCATTCTGTTGATCCCCCTCAACAGGATGCTCCCCCTCAACTAGATGCTCCCCCTCAACATCTGCATTCATTCTCCCATTCTCCCCCTCGAAAGAATGCTCCTCCTCAAGCAGAGTATTCGAATCCAAGTGCTCCCCCTCCACTGGATTATTTTGCATACTTTTGCCAAATTTTGGAGAATTCGATGTTCAATTACTATCGACAATTGTTCGAGGGATTTCCAAGTCAACAGTATGCTTCGTAGATTCAGATTGATGGTTATCATTCGCATGAACTTCAGCATCCACAGCCCTGTCAAGAATACCAAAAATTAAATCATAATCAAAATCAGATGAACTCACAATTGCAGATTCATCAGTTGATTCATTAATAATCGGCTTTTGTTCAAAATGTTTTTCAATTTGTTTGACATAATAATCATCAAAAGTAAGATTAAATGTCTCTTCGACTTTTCGTCGCTTATTTAACACTCTGTATGCAACCGAATTGTGCGAATATCCCAAAAATATGCCTTTGTCAGCCTTAGCTTGAAATTTCGAAAGATTATCCTTGAGATTCATGATAAAGCACCTACAACCAAACACATGAAAGAATTTAACATTTGGTTTGCGGTTATTGATAATTTCATAAGGAGTGATTTTGAAACGTCGATAATAAAAGAACGATTCTGAGTAAAACATGTTGTTGACATGGCTTCGGCCCATAGATATTGAGGAAGATCCGCATATGTCAACATTGTTCTGGCTGCTTCGCAAAGTGACCTATTTCTTCGTTCAACTACACCATTTTGTTGTGGTGTATATGGTGACGAAAAATTATGCGAAATTCCTTTTTCAATTAAGTACGAATCCAACATATTGTTTTTGAACTCAGAGCCATTATCACTTTTGATTTTTCGAACATTCTTTTTCAAACTCATCTCAATTTTCTTGATAAAATCAATCCTTTTTTGAGCGATATCAGATTTTAACCTGAGAAAATACACCATAGTGAATCGAGAAAAATCATCAACAATAACCAAAATGTATCATTTCTTGTTGAGAGTTTCAACAGTTGATGGTCCACAAAGGTCAATATGAAGAAGTTCCAACGGTTCCACAATTTTCGAATCTATCACAATTGGATGTCCTTTCCTATGCTGTTTCCCTTGTTCGCAATCTACACATAAGGTATCATTGTCAAATTTTAAAACCGGTAAGCCTCGAACAAGATCATCTAATACCAACTTATTTAAATTTCGAAAATTTAAATGTGATAAACGACGATGCCATAACCAGCTAACATCAGATGTAGCTTTCGAAAGTAAACAAACTAAAGGTTTCCCAACAATCGGTTTAGATCAAGAGTAAACATATCGCCATAGCGTTTTGACTTCAGTAACACTTCGTTCATTTTAACCTTCGAGATGATACTCCCTTCTTCATTAAACACAACTTGATTGCCAGTGCCCACAACAAGTTGTGAAACACTTATCAAATTATGTTGAAGACCTACGACATAAACAACGCGATTTACAGTAAACTGTCCATTCGTTACTTTCCCATATCCTTTCACTTGACATTTATGATTGTTTCCAAACTTCACAACACCTGCATTTTCCAACCTTCGAAAATCTCTCAAATTTTCCTTTCGTCCAGTCATGTGACGTGAGCAACCACTATCAATATACCATTTCTCATCATATTGCTCGTCACATAACACCTGCGATCAATGAAATAATTTAGGTACCCAAGGCTGTTTGGGTCCTTGGAAATTAGCTTTAAAAACAGAATGAAATGCAGAACTTTTAACCCAATCACAAACTTTAGTTTTGAAACTATCAATTAAGTCCACATCACTAGGTAAAGGAACCGAAACATAAGTTTTTGATAGTTTGGGATTGTCACTGACGTATGCCTTCGTCTTCTTAGGTTGTGTTTGAACGTGCTTCTCTTTTGAAACCGGTTGCCAATTCTTTAACGAAACATTCGTATCTTTTGAAGATGAGCTTGCAGTTGACGAAGTATTCACATACTTCTCATCAGCTTCTTGAATTTGTTTCTGAGAGTATTTCCTTGATTGATACATTCATCCTTTTCCTTCAAGCCAACGATCGATGTTTTTTTCACGAGACAACCCTTTTGTGTACGAAAGTTTTAAGGTTTGTTTTGCAGATGGATTCGGAAAGTTCGGTTTTTGTGGAACGAAATCAACATTTGATTTAGGACGAAATGCCATGGCATATCGACTTCCGTCATTATTTCCAACGCTTGCATTTTGAGAATATTGATTGTGAAATGTTCGTTTTGAAGAAAATCTTTGTTGATGAGTAGAAGAAAATCATTTTGTTGAGGGTTGATTTTGAAATCTCTGTGATGTATTTTTGACATTTGTGGAAAACGTTGTATTTTGAACTTTCGAAGAATTTGTTTTTGGATAAAATTCAGATTTTGTGTTGTTTGATTGAGCGGGATTTTTCTTTTGGTCTGAATAAGATGCTGATTTTGAAGACTTGTTCTCAACAGATTTAGTCTTTATGTTTTCAGACGTTTTCAATGTCAAACCGTTTTGTTTCTTTCGAGACTCAACAGTTTGCCAGAAAATTTTCTTTCGTGCTTGTCTTTTTGAAATTTCATTTTCTTTTGAAAACTTTTCTATTTGTTCTTTAAATTCTTGTGAATTTAATTTGACAACACTTTAATTTTCCACAACAACTTGTTTTGTTACTTCTTTCTCAACTTATTGTTTTTCAACCTATTTGCGTTGAGGTTTTTGTCTTTGAAAAACATACAAATTGTTTGTTAGATTATTTTAGACAGTGCTTTGATTTGAAAAGAATCCTTCGTCTGTTGTTTTCTTGTTATCATTTTCGACCATTTTGTTGAATTCTGGTTTAATGTTTTCAACATTCCCAGTAGTAACAAACACTTGATTCGGGAATATAACATCATCAGTGTACTTGAAATTTGGATACACCACAGTGTTTGTTTCCAGAAAATGAGCTCCTTGTTCTGACAATACTTTGTCGAATTTTTATGTATCCCCGTACACTTGATCAACGACTATTCGTGGAATTGCAGTTTCTTTCGAACCTTTGTTTGATGAGACCTTTTTGTGCGAATTGTCTTCATCATTTTCATCATCACTGCTATCAGTTTGACTATCTCGAATATCCACAACATCAGGATCACAAACTCATAGACAACTGAAGGTTTGTCAGTGTCAATCTTAACCATCAAATCCTTAATCTTTTCTTTTCCTTTAGATTTTGATGCAACATTAATGACAGACAACTGAGAACAATCAACATCCTCAATATCACTAATTTCACTAATATTGTCAGAGTTATCTTCAATATCAGCAAAATTAGATTGACAATCAGATGTTGAATTCTCAGTCTTTTTCAAAATTTTGATTTGTTCTAATTTAGTCAAAGTATCATTCACAATGTTAATGAATTCATTTGAATCCTGACATTCGTCAATTTTGACAATTCCATAACATATCTATCATCAGGAATTTCGTCAAACTCAACAATAGTTTTCTCACAATCATACGAAATATTATCAACCTTCTCTCTCTCATATGCTAGAAAATGTAATAATTTCCTATGTTGCTCCTTGCTAATTTCACACGAATGATGCAATGCAGTCAATTTGCCATAAAGTCTTTTAGCAGAGTTACAGTATATATGTTTCGTTGAGCTAATAAGAGTTTTACATCACTAGACAACGAATCCCTATCATACATAATGTTTGTAATTTGCAATTCTAAACTCTCATTTTTTATTTTCTTGGCATCTAACTTCTTCTGTACTTCTATCAACTGAGAAGTTGATTTCTTAGCCTCATTGCTAGGAGATATAACCAAAGCATCGAAATAAGCAACAATATCATCAAAAGCAATTAATTCAGAATCATATGCATTTATAGGAATATTGAAAGACTGAAGAATAGTACGTATCTTGGTAGTCATTGGAGATTTATCATCACTTTTGGTCATGAAGCAATGACCCGTCACCTCTTCGTTAGAATCTTCCTCCAGCTTCGCATACATGGCACCATGCGTAGGATTACACATCTCTTCATCATCGGATCCTGAAGACCAGATCTTATATGTGCCCTCTTCCTCCTGTTCACCTTTAGCCACCAATGACAAATTTTTCGACTTTGAACGCACCACTTCCAATCTCTCCACATAATACGCTTCGTCCTTCACTTTTTTCTTTCTTTCATCCTTCTTACGAAGCATGCAATCATTTGCTAGATGATTTGCTCCGTTGCAATAATGGAAATCTACACCTGAATATCCTTTCAATTTCTTTTCCTCATTAACCTTCCCATCATTCTTCTCAACTTTCTTCTTCTCCTCTCCAGCAGCCTTGTGCACGAAACTACCTTTTCCCTCACTTTTCTTCACCTTTGGAATGAACGGTTTCTTGAAAAACTTTTTCACTCTGTTGTTTGAGTAAAAAGCTACTGCCTCATCATCCGAATTCATGATAAACCCCTCTTCATCATCAGAATCACCTTTTTCGACTGCTTCCTTTTCAGACACTTTAGAGACAAGTGTTAATGGACCTCCGAGACTAAGCTTCGAATCTTCTGCTATTTCATTCACTTCACTTTCGTGAGTTTTTAGTTGATTGTACAAATCATTTAGAGATGATGTGTCGAAACTCTGTTGATTTTTCACCATCATACTAACACTCCTCCATTCTTTACGGAGTCCCATAATGAAGATGAGATTGAAGTCCATAGCAGTCCTCGTGATTCCATAACGATTGCATTTGTAGATCAACTCATTCAGCCTATCATAATAGCATTCAATCGTTTCACCATCTTTTTGCTTGAATTCCTTCAATTCAATCAAACATTGCTTAACTGAATTTATTTTTGTCTTCTCACTTCCCTAAAACTTGTCTTTGAGATTATTCCAGATATTTTTTGCAGTTGTACAACTCCTGAAATAGTTATATACAACTGGAGGTAATGCACCGCGTAACTCTCTTATGCATCTTTTCTCAAGTTTCTTCAATCGATCAGATTGATCACCAACACTTGAAGTTCCAGACGATGATCCAATTGGTTGAACATTTGTCGGAGGATTAATATTCCCAGATATACATGACCAGAGCTCTTCATCGAGTCCATTCAAGTAATCTTGCATACGATCAGCCCATTGATCATAATATTCAGGAATAAGCATAGGAATCTTAGTTGAAGATCCTAGCAAATGAGAGAATGAAGTCATCGAGTTGAGATTGAAGTTCGCCATTGATGTACGGATGAAATTTTTTGAGAAATCAAAGAGAATTTGAAAGCTAATTGCTGAATTGAACTGAAATAACAAATAGAACACTCGATTCAACAAATCAGTTGCAGAATCGAATCACAAGTGAAGATCTAGAACGCTTTTTCACTGCAAAAGGTACAGAAACTTTTGAATCAGAAATTTGATTCAAAAACCTTTTAATCAGAGTGAAAATCACATCGCAGATTATGATTCCTGCTCTGATACCAATTGATGAAGTGATGAATCAAGTAAGAAACAAATCAGATTTAAACGAATGTAGTATGAACACGAGATGTAAATATAATCTGGTTTCAGCTCTATTATGCTTTCAATTCTTACAGAGAGAATGTTTACAAGTTCATACACTGACTTCCTTGTATCTCTAAGTAATATCCCTATTTATAGGAAACATGAAAGCACACAGAAAATTACAAGGACTAAACATCTAAGCTTCGTTAAAAAATGCCTTGTAAAATAACATTAAGTCTTCGACATATTACAACAGGTCTTCGACCCTTACGATCTCCCCCTTTGTAATAATGTCGACCTTCTTCAATTCGAGAGAATCTGTATATCATACAGCATCACCCTTCATATTTCTGAGTACCAGGAAATAATCCTCTTCAACTCTTTCTTGTCCCCTTCATTATTCTTCTTGCAACTATTCATACGAACAATAAAGTTTGTATACTGGGACGTTGTATATCTCTTTAATTCGCATGTCTGGAACAAAAATCTCTTGGCCTTCCCATTCTTATCCTTCCATGCGAATACCAATCCAAATGGCTTCAAGTATATCTCCCCATATGCATACTTCTTTAACTCAGTTAGGGGCTTCGTTGGTTCCATGGGTACTTTCACTTCCAATCCCTTCGCAGTTACCAACTCCACATCAGTTAGAGCCAAACATTCATAGTAGTTGTCTATGAATATTTTGATGTGAGCAAGACCAAGACGAAAAAATTTTGGATTAGTTTCTCGAAGATACGAAACATCTTTATCTTTCAAAAGCAATGCAACTTGTACAAGATCATACAAGTTCATCAACGGAAAATCAGCCACAGAGAAATCACATACTTGACCATTCGCCCTTGCAACATGAAAACAAAAGTTCTGCATCATGTTCTCGAACAGAACATCCTTCTTAATGCAGTTCACCTTCTTTATTTTCACAAGTGACCATATTTCCTCTGGAAGTTTCCCAAGAACAGCATGAAACCTGAGTTTCATATATGTGTATTGATCATGATTGTCAAATTTCTCAGCAACCTTGTACTGAGCCATGATGAACATCATTTCGTTGATTGGAAAGTCAAGTTGACTCATATTTGTATTTGAATAATTGTAGCTCTGCTTTGGTTTCTTCTCAAAAGCATACATATGATTATATGCAACTCTCACTTTGATCGTTTCATAGTTGTAATGCTTGCTTGGATCACCCTTGTTCATTCCAGGTGGATCACTTGCACGTCCAATCATAATGCTCTGAACTAATCTTAGTTTCTACACTTCAGCTTTAGCCTCAACTTTCTTCTCCACTTTTGACTTTTCAACTAAAATCGTTTTCCCTTTGTCTTTGTGCGAAGAACTATCAACAGTATCCTTTGGCTTTGAACTACTACCACCTTCAGAAGAAGAACCAATCATAATTCCTTTAGAAATTGGCATCTTGGTAACAACTGTTGAAGTAACAGGCCCAACATTTAAGACTATTGGCTTTGTTGATGGAATCTTTGTTTGAAATTTTTTCCCAACAGTCTTAACAACTTCATGTGAAACCTCACCAACCTTCGCATCACCAACCTTCTTTTCTCCCCCTTGCACCCCTGTGATAACAGGTGGGGCATCTGTTGGTAGAAGACTTGAGAACTTGGACAATGGAGCCAACTGTTTATGCAAAACAGCTTCGAATTGAGAAAACTTTTTAGATAAGAATTCTGGTGTAATGATCGAAGAGGAAACAGGCTTGACAGATAATTCTCTCAGCTCCTTTACCAAAGTACTAATTTCCACAAAACTTTGGTTGTTATCCGTAGAAAGTTGATTGACTTGAGGACTCAAACTTTTGTACATCTTAACATACTTTGTGACAGCATCACAAATAATATCCACCTTCCGATTGAGAGATGCATAGTCTTGCTGAGCACTAGCAATCTCTTTGACCATATCTTCACGAAGTTCTTGAAGCTTGAGATTTACATCATCACAAACTTTCTTCATATCAAGAACGAATAAGGTATGTTTTTCTTTGGCCGCACTTTTTAGTTCTTTTACTTCACGCAGAAAATTCGCGGACTGAGAGTTCATACGTAACTCATTGTTTTGATCATTATGGTCCACCATCTCCAAGATTCTAGACTCTGAGTCTCGAATCATTCCAAAAACTTTACTAACCATCCTGGCTTCGAATGCTTTCATCATAACATCAATTTTTAAACTTGAAACAGATTGACTTCCCCCCATGTCAGCTTTAGACTGAATAATCGAATTCATCTTTTTATTTAGAATATTGAACTGCTTCATCGTCATTAACATATTATCTGGTAAAAGTTTCTTCTTCTTCATCAAATTCCAACTCTTCAAATGTACCTCCAAATCCAATTCTTCAGTATCAGTGTCCTCAGTAGATTTGGTTGGATCAGTTGATTGAGATGAGAACAGAGTAGTGAGTGCTTGATTGATAATGGTTGCAAAAGTGGGTGAATTGGTAGTGTTTGAAACAGGAATGATAAAAGGAGGTAAGGAAACAAAAGTATCCATTACAGAAGGTTTAGGAATACCTTGATTTGTAACAAGAATTTCTTTATTTGAATCTCCTTCACCCATAGTGACATTTACATCCGTATCAGATACGTGTGTAGTGATGTCTGAAGTTCGAACCTCCTCAGGAACTGACTTGATTAACGAAACTTCGGGTGGTGTGACCTCAGTCTTCTCAGGAGTCGATTTTGGTATAGAAATATTAGCTTCAGGTGTTTCAGGAACTTTCTCACCTTCGGATGATTCCTCTTGAAGAACCAACTTTTGTTTCTTTATCTTCTTCTTGGAAATATGTTTGGCCACATCGTCAGCTCTTCGTTTCTTTGATGAAGGAGAAACAGGAGCTGGAACCTCACGAATAAGGATCCCTTGGTGATTAAGATGTGGTTTACGAACCATGGTAGGAGAAAACTTAAAAGAGCCATCTGTAGACTTTCGTGAACCACTAGACTTCTTCTTAATTCTTCGAAAGATACCAGATTTTGATGGAATGGTTTCCTTTGCGTGTTCATCAATAACAGGCTCTACCGGCTCAATCAAAACAGTCGAAACTTGTTCTTCTGGCTTCATATGTTTCTTTGATGACTTCTTTTTCTTGGGCTCCTGAACAGGTTTCTCAGGAGTAGTTGTTGCATCCTTCTTTAATTTTCTTGACTTCTTAGAAGGACCTGCTCCTTCTTTTGGCAACAACTTCCCAGTTTCAACATCAGGATTAATTGTTTTCAAATACTCCACGAGTATTAAGTTTGTTGGATCAACACGCTTTAACATTGCATCAGGGATTCTTACAATGTGCGTAAATACTTCAGGATCATCAGTAACCTCCTTTGGAAAGAGATATTTCATGAATTCAGCTGTCTCTTCACCAGCAGGCACCTCAATCCCTTCTTTGTCATAGAAATAGCAAAGAATCAAACTCCAATACCTTGCACACGAAATTCCTTGAACAACATTCCTGTTTTCAACACTATTCTGAAACTCCTTCCACAGCTGTGTAGAGTAATCGACTGAAATATCATAATACAATCCAGCAACCATAGCATAAACTTCCATTCAACCTTTATCTAATCCAAAACTGCGACCAGTCAAGCAGCGTAGAAAGATTCCAAATAGAAAATTCCAAATAGTCAGAAGTCCAGACTTCTTGAAATCATTGATCTTGGTGAGTGGGGGTGGATAACCCATCTCATTAAACATGTAGTTGACTTGAGCAGAAGAAAGATCATCATATGGTGGAGAATTAGGGATATCAAGAATCTGACAGAATATTTTCTTAGTCAAACGTATCTTCTTATCATTCACCAGTTGGAAGGTAATAATATCCATTGCTTTGCTGTAAGTAGCAGTGGATCCTGCTTGTGACAGCCATGACAGAGGAACATCAAATGAATTGAACATGGCTGTCGATAGAACAGAGCTTTTCAAAGCGACTACCAACATCTTCAATTCTTCTGGATAAAGTGAAACATCCGCTTCGACTTGATAGTTCGTGGCTTGAATCTTCATGATTGGTTGTGAAGTAACATCTTCAGTGGATTGGGATGGAGCATTGACAGCAGCAGAAGTGGCCATGATTAGGATTTGTTGAAGCTCTGAAGAACAACATGAATTTGCAGAGAAAATTTGGGAATTTTCCTTTTGAAATCATAAACTGATAAAGATCCCTAGATTCCCCTTTTATATGTAACCCTAGAGTTTGAAGTTGAAGCGGGATGTGCATTAAATGAGATCTGACGTGGCACCTTGAATCTCGCACCACTCTACCGATAAAGTAGTCATGCGTCAAAGAGTAACTGTCACATCGCCTTGAAACCAGGACTGAATACAAAACGTCGCATCAAACAGCCTGTATTGTTTCACCCAATGGAATTGTAACCGTCACCAACCTTCGGATGGAAGTAAGGCTCTTTCTCTTTTAGGATGAAAAGCGAAGTCATGTGCCAGATGTTCGAAATCATCAGCCTGAGTTCGTATTACTCAGAACCTCAAGGATTTCGTGAGTGCAGTGTGCCAAAGATAAGATAAGAAGCAAATTAACGAAAATTTGGATCTGTGATGTTGAAAAAAAAATCGACACGAAGGCAGTAAAACCCCGGGCAAAGGTTGCTTCGTTAGTCATCAAAAGAGATGATCAACAGCTTGTGTATTCTCCCGTGAATTACAATCGAATACTTATAGAGAAGTATCAAACGACTTCTTTTATAAGGCTTCGTGGGTGGCTTACTAATTTCGTTACATATCAACCTAAACATAAGGTGAGTAATTGTAACATAAATTACCTGTTTGACCAGTGTAGTCAGTGACAAGTATGCTTTGGAATATTTTTGAAAGTGACTTTGAAATGCAATAAAACTCACACGGAAATCATATTCATCAAAAAATATTTGTGCTGGATCCTGTTTGGTAACAAACATCGTGGGTTTTGATAGTTTGATCAAGACCACTCATAAGAAATGAATATGATTTGGAGTTTCGAAAGTCGGCACGGAAACAAATATTTCGGTAAAATCTGGAACATAGTTCCTCGTCAGTTCCTTACAAAGTTAGAATTTTGGGTTTCACTTTCATCACGGCCTCATTATGTCAGATCATTAACACAGAGTTTTGATATGTCTAAATCTTGATGAGTTGTATCGAAGATCTCTTGGACATATCTCTTCGTGTGTGTAAGTGTAAGAAATTTGTAGATAAAAAAGATTGGTTTAAGAAACGACTTGTACCTCTTTTATATTCGGACCAAACAGAAAACTTTTAACTCAGTTGAGAAGAGTAAGGTAGCTCATTTGACTAATGTGAATATAAGCTTGACTTGGGAAGAAGTTTTCGTATGAAAAGTTTCATTAAGGCTTTCGTACACACACATTAAGTCTATTGAGGCTTCGGTCGACATGCTGCAGCATGCTTCTAGGGACAGTCTAACTAGTACAAAGTTGTCGAAATTGTACCTTCCCATAGAAACACAAGCATGACCCTTGTAAAACTTTCTTGAAATCTGCACTAAGGAAAGACAAAGAACAAAATAACAAAAATCTTTCTGATATTTTTGAATTTTCGAAAAGAAAGAAAATATTTTTGTGTTTTTGTAAGTTTTTCGAAAAAGAAAACAATTAATCAAAAGAAAATCTTTTTGTAGTTTTTGATTTTTCGAAAATTAAATGACAAAACAAACATAAAATCTTTTTGTAGTTTTTGATTTTTCGAAAATAAAGCTATTTTACTAACGAACGTAAAAGTTTTATAAACTGACGAAAATTTGACAAACTAACGAGAATTTGTTAAACTAACGAAAATTTGACAAACTAACGAAAATTTGTACTCCAAGACCAAATTCCTCAATGTGTCGAATTCGAAGCGTGTCGAAGCGTTAACCGTGAACAGTAACCTCTTAACGGTTAATATTGTCAGCCTCTGAATGGAACATTATTGCCTCTGAATCGACACATTTGTATAACACTTCTTTGTCATACATTCGAAATCATTCCTGGAACTGAACTTGCTTCGATCATTCCCAAACCTGTCAAAATTTGAACAAATGATTTTTCATCCAAAGCTTTTGTAAAAATATCAGCAAGCCGATCAGTTGTTTTTACAAAATGGACTTCAATGTTTCCATCTTCCACATGATCGTTGATAAAATGATAACGAAGAGCTATATGTTTTGTTTTCGAATGTTGTACTGGATTATGACAAATACGTATAGCACTTTGTGAGTCACAGTATAATGGAATCTTTTTCATATTAATGGCATAATCTCACAACTGACTCTGGATCCAAATAATTTGTGAAGTACAAGCAGCAGCTGCAACATATTCAGCTTCAGCAGTAGAAATCGAAACACACGTTTGTTTCTTCGACTGCCAACTAACCAATTTTCCATCCAGAAATTGACAACCACCACTTGTGCTTTTTCGATCCAAAGTACATCCTCCTAGATCTGCATCTGAAAATGCCTGAATAAAAAATCCCAATTTCGAAGGATACCACAATCCTAACGAAATTGTTCCCTTGAGATAACGAAAGATATTTTTCACAGCATTTAAGTGTGGTTCTCGTGGATTTGGTTGATACCTAGCACAATTACATACATAAAACATGATATCAGGTCTACTTGCAGTAAGATAAAGCAATGAACATATCATACTCCTGTATAAGGTAAGATCAACTGCAGGCGTTTCTAACGAAGGTGATAGCCTTGTTCCAACCGCCATTGGTACTCTTAACTTTGTGCTATTTGTCATTCCAAATTTTTCGAGCAAATTCCTTGTATATTTTTCCTGATTGATGAAAATGCCTTCTCTGCTTCGATAAATGTTTAAGCCAAGAGAATTATTGATTTTACCCATCATGCTCCATTCGAACTGGCTTTTCATCAAGTTTTCGAATTCACTAGACAAAGCAGGGTTAGTAGAGCCAAAAATAACATCATCGACATATATTTGAACAAGCATTAGATGATTCCCCACTTTCTTTCGAAATAATGTGGGGTCAACTGATCCTTGTTTAAATTTCGAGTGTTTTAAGAAACTGATCAGAGTTGCATACCATGCTCTTGGTGCTTGTTTTAACCCATATACAGCCTTATCTAAAATGTACACATGATCAGGATGCATTTCATTTACGAAACTCGAAGGTTGTTCAACGTAAACAGTTTCTTCGAGTTCACCATTGAGAAAAGCACATTTCACATCCATTTGATAAACATCGAAATCTTTGTGAGCTGCATAAGCCAAAAATATTCGAACAGCCTCGAGTCTTGCGACAGGGGCAAAGGCTTCTTCATAATCGATACCTTCTTGTTGCGAATATCCTTTTACAACTAATCGTGCTTTATTTCGTACAATATTTCCAACCTTGTCGGTTTTGTTTTTGAAAATCCATTTTAATCCGACAATCGAAACATTTTCAGGTTTAGGAATTAATCTCCAAACCTTGTTTCTATCAAACTCATCCAATTCAGATTGCATTGCAACAACCCAATCAGAGTGTTCCATTGCAACCTTTTATGTATTTGGTTCGATTTTTGAAATGAAAACATTGAACATGCAATATTCTTGATGAGTATTCAGTACCTCATTCTTCGCACGAATTTGAGCTCTTGTTAAGACTCCTTCTTGTGGATTCCCAATCACTTGTTCTTTCGGATGATCTCTTGTCCATTTCTCTAATGGTGGATATGCTGGATCAAAATCCAAATGTTCATCTTCGTATAATTCTTCATTTTCTGAACCTGCAACAGGAAGATTATCATTAATTTCGTGAAATTCATCATTCTGATCAAGACTGATCATATCATCGTTATTTTGTTCATTTTCGACAGAAAGATCATTCTGTTGCTCCCCCTCAACAGGATGCTCCCCCTCAACTGGATGCTCCCCCTCAACATCTGCATTCATTCTCCCATTCTCCCCCTCGAAAGAATGCTCCTCCTCAAGCAGAGTATTCGAATCCAAGTGCTCCCCCTCCACCGGATTATTGTGCATACTTTCGCCAAATTTTGGAGAATTCGATGTTCAATTACTATCGACAATTGTTCGAGGGATTTCCAAGTCAACAGTATGCTTCGTAGATTCAGATTGATGATTATCATTCGCATGAACTTCAGCATCCACAGCCCTGTCAGGAATACCAAAAATTAAATCATAATCAAAATCAGATGAACTCACAATTGCAGATTCATCAGTTGATTCATTAATAATCGGCTTTTGTTCAAAATGTTTTTCAATTTGTTTGACATAATAATCATCAAAAGTAAGATTAAATGTCTCTTCGACTTTTCGTGTGCGCTTATTTAACACTATGTATGCAACCGAATTGTGCGAATATCCCAAAAATATGCCTTTGTCAGCCTTAGCTTGAAATTTCGAAAGATTATCCTTGAGATTCCGCATATGTCAACATTGTTCTGGCTGCTTCGCAAAGTGACCTATTTCTTCGTTCAACTACACCATTTTGTTGTGGTGTATATGGTGACGAAAAATTATGCGAAATTCCTTTTTCAAATAAGTACGAATCCAGCATATTGTTTTTGAACTCAGAGCCATTATCACTTTTGATTTTTCGAATATTCTTTTTCAAACTCATCTCAATTTTCTTGATAAAATCAATCATTGTTTGAGCGACTTCAGATTTTAACCTGAGAAAATACACCCAAGTGAATCGAGAAAAATCATCAAAATGTATCATTTCTTGTTGAGAGTTTCAACAGTTGATGGTCCACAAAGGTCAATATGAAGAAGTTCCAACGGTTCCACAATTTTCGAATCTATCACAATTGGATGTCCTTTCCTATGCTGTTTCCCTTGTTCGCAATTTGCACATAAGGTATCATTGTCAAATTTTAAAACCGGTAAGCCTCGAACAAGATCATCTAATACCAACTTATTTAAATTTCGAAAATTTAAATGTGATAAACGACGATGCCATAACCAGCTAACATCAGATGTAGCTTTCGAAAGTAAACAAACTAAAGGTTTCCCAACAATCGGTTTAGATCAAGAGTAAACATATCGCCATAGCGTTTTGACTTCAGTAACACTTCGTTCATTTTAACCTTCGAGATGATACTCCCTTCTTCATTAAACACAACTTGATTGCCAGTGCCCACAACAAGTTGTGAAACACTTATCAAATTATGTTGAAGACCTACGACATAAACAACGCGATTTACAGTAAACTGTCCATTCGTTACTTTCCCATATCCTTTCACTTGACATTTATGATTGTTTCCAAACTTCACAACACCTGCATTTTCCAAGCTTCGAAAATCTCTCAAATTTTCCTTTCGTCCAGTCATGTGACGTGAGCAACCACTATCAATATACCATTTCTCATCATATTGCTCGTCACATAACACCTGCGATCAATGAAATAATTTAGGTACCCAAGGCTGTTTGGGTCCTTGGAAATTAGCTTTAAAAACAGAATGAAATGCAGAACTTTTAACCCAATCACAAACTTTAGTTTTGAAACTATCAATTAAGTCCACATCACTAGGTAAAGGAACCGAAACATAAGTTTTTGATAGTTTGGGATTGTCACTGACGTATGCCTTCGTCTTCTTAGGTTGTGTTTGAACGTGCTTCTCTTTTGAAACCGGTTGCCAAGTCTTTAACGAAACATTCGTATCTTTTGAAGATGAGCTTGCAGTTGACGAAGTATTCACATACTTCTCATCAGCTTCTTGAATTTGTTTCTGAGAGTATTTCCTTGATTGATACATTCATCCTTTTCCTTCAAGCCAACGATCGATGTTTTTTTCACGAGACAACCCTTTTGTGTACGAAAGTTTTAAGGTTTGTTTTGCAGATGGATTCGGAAAGTTCGGTTTTTGTGGAACGAAATCAACATTTGATTTAGGACGAAATGCCATGGCATATCGACTTCCGTCATTATTTCCAACGCTTGCATTTTGAGAATATTGATTGTGAAATGTTCGTTTTGAAGAAAATCTTTGTTGATGAGTAGAAGAAAATCATTTTGTTGAGGGTTGATTTTGAAATCTCTGTGATGTATTTTTGACATTTGTGGAAAACGTTGTATTTTGAACTTTCGAAGAATTTGTTTTTGGATAAAATTCAGATTTTGTGTTGTTTGATTGAGCGGGATTTTTCTTTTGGTCTGAATAAGATGCTGATTTTGAAGACTTGTTCTCAACAGATTTAGTCTTTATGTTTTCAGACGTTTTCAATGTCAAACCGTTTTGTTTCTTTCGAGACTCAACAGTTTGCTAGAAAATTTTCTTTCGTGCTTGTCTTTTTGAAATTTCATTTTCTTTTGAAAACTTTTCTATTTGTTCTTTAAATTCTTGTGAATTTAATTTGACAACACTTTAATTTTCCACAACAACTTGTTTTGTTACTTCTTTCTCAACTTTTTGTTTTTCAACCTATTTGCGTTGAGGTTTTTGTCTTTGAAAAACATACAAATTGTTTGTTAGATTATTTTCGACAGTGCTTTGATTTGAAAAGAATCCTTCGTCTGTTGTTTTCTTGTTATCATTTTCGACCATTTTGTTGAATTCTGGTTTAATGTTTTCAACATTCCCAGTAGTAACAAACACTTGATTCGGGAATATAACATCATCAGTGTACTTGAAATTTGGATACACCACAGTGTTTGTTTCCAGAAAATGAGCTCCTTGTTCTGACAATACTTTGTCAAATTTTTATGTATCCCCGTACACTTGATCAACGACTATTCGTGGAATTGCAGTTTCTTTCGAACCTTTGTTTGATGAGACCTTTTTGTGCGAATTGTCTTCATCATTTTCATCATCACTGCTATCAGTTTGACTATCTCGAATATCCACAACATCAGGATCACAAACTCATAGACAACTGAAGGTTTGTCAGTGTCAATCTTAACCATCAAATCCTTAATCTTTTCTTTTCCTTTAGATTTTGATGCAACATTAATGACAGACAACTGAGAACAATCAACATCCTCAATATGACTAATTTCACTAATATTGTCAGAGTTATCTTCAATATCAGCAAAATTAGATTGACAATCAGATGTTGAATTCTCAGTCTTTTTCAAAATTTTGATTTGTTCTAATTTAGTCAAAGTATCATTCACAATGTTAATTAATTCATTTGAATCCTGACATTCATCAATTTTGACAATTCCATAACATATCTATCATCAGGAATTTCGTCAAACTCAACAATAGTTTTCTCACAATCATACGAAATATTATCAACCTTCTCTCTCTCATATGCTAGAAAATGTAATAATTTCCTATGTTGCTCCTTGCTAATTTCACACGAATGATGCAATGCAGTCAATTTGCCATAAAGTCTTTTAGCAGAGTTACAGTATATATGTTTCGTTGAGCTAATAAGAGTTTTACATCACTAGACAACGAATCCCTATCATACATAATGTTTGTAATTTGCAATTCTAAACTCTCATTTTTTATTTTCTTGGCATCTAACTTATTCTGTACTTCTATCAACTGAGAAGTTGATTTCTTAGCCTCATTGCTAGGAGATATAACCAAAGCATCGAAATAAGCAACAATATCATCAAAAGCAATTAATTCAGAATCATATGCATTTATAGGAATATTGAAAGACTGAAGAATAGTACGTATCTTGGTAGTCATTGGAGATTTATCATCACTTTTGGTCATGAAGCAATGACCCGTCACCTCTTCGTTAGAATCTTCCTCCAGCTTCGCATACATGGCACCATGCGTAGGATTACACATCTCTTCATCATCGGATCCTGAAGACCAGATCTTATATGTGCCCTCTTCCTCCTGTTCACCTTTAGCCACCAATGACAAATTTTTCGACTTTGAACGCACCTCTTCCAATCTCTCCACATAATACGCTTCGTCCTTCACTTTTTTCTTTCTTTCATCCTTCTTACGAAGCATGCAATCATTTGCTAGATTATTTGCTCCGTTGCAATAATGGAAATCTACACCTGAATATCCTTTCAATTTCTTTTCCTCATTAACCTTCCCATCATTCTTCTCAACTTTCTTCTTCTCCTCTCCAGCAGCCTTGTGCACGAAACTACCTTTTCCCTCACTTTGCTTCACCTTTGGAATGAACGGTTTCTTGAAAAACTTTTTCACTCTGTTGTTTGAGTAAAAAGCTACTGCCTCATCATCCAAATTCATGATAAACCCCTCTTCATCATCAGAATCACCTTTTTCGACTGCTTCCTTTTCAGACACTTTAGAGACAAGTGCTAATGGACCTCCGAGACTAAGCTTCGAATCTTCTGCTATTTCATTCACTTCACTTTCGTGAGTTTTTAGTTGATTGTACAAATCATTTAGAGATGATGTGTCGAAACTCTGTTGATTTTTCACCATCATACTAACACTCCTCTATTCTTTACGGAGTCCCATAATGAAGATGAGATTGAATTCCATAGCAGTCCTCGTGATTCCATAACGATTGCATTTGTAGATCAACTCATTCAGCCTATCATAATAGCATTCAATTGTTTCACCATCTTTTTGCTTGAATTCCTTCAATTCAATCAAACATTGCTTAACTGAATTTATTTTTGTCTTCTCACTTCCCTGAAACTTGTCTTGGAGATTATTCCAGATATTTTTTGCAGTTGTACAACTCCTGAAATAGTTATATACAACTGGAGGTAATGCACCACGTAACTCTCTTATGCATCTTTTCTCAAGTTTCTTCAATCGATCAGATTGATCACCAACACTTGAAGTTCCAGACGATGATCTAATTGGTTGAACATTTGTCGGAGGATTAATATTCCCAGATATACATGACCAAAGCTCTTCATCGAGTCCATTCAAGTAATCTTGCATACGATCAGCCCATTGATCATAATATTCAGGAATAAGCATAGGAATCTTAGTTGAAGATCCTAGCAAATGAGAGAATGAAGTCATCGAGTTGAGATTGAAGTTCGCCATTGATGTACGGATGAAATTTTTTGAGAAATCAAAGAGAATTTGAAAGCTAATTGCTGAATTGAACTGAGATAACAAATAGAACACTCGATTCAACAAATCAGTTGCAGAATCGAATCACAACTGAAGATCTAGAACGCTTTTTCACTGCAAAAGGTGCGAAAACTTTTGAATCACAAATTTGATTCAATAACCTTTTGAATCAGAGTGAAAATCACATTGCAGATTATGATTCCTGCTCTGATACCAATTGATGAAGTGATGAATCAAGTAAGAAACAAATCAGATTTAAACGAATGTAGTATGAACACGAGATGTAAATATAATCTGGTTTCAACTCTATTATGCTTTCAATTCTTACAGAGAGAATGTTTACAAGTTCATACACTGACTTCCTTGTATCTCTAAGTAATATCCCTATTTATAGGAAACATGAAAGCACACAGAAAATGACAATGACTAAACATCTAAGCTTCCTTAAAAAATGCCTTGTAAAATAACATTAAGTCTTCGACATATTACAACAGGTCTTCGACCCTTACATTTATATCTAAAAATTTGGCTTAAAAGCCTTTAATTCAAAGGTGTTGTGTGCTTAAGAAGGAAAACTTTAGAATTGAGAACCCTCGCATCTTTTTCTTCTTTCTTTCCTTCGGTCCACAAACGGCTTCCGAGTCGCAAACCTCGCATGAGCCATGAACAGTTTGCGTCCGTGAACCATTCCTCGGACCGCAAACCTTCGGATTCTATCTCCTCGGGAAGGGTGTACGACCGCAATCTCGCGTCTTATAGTCTCGGGATGTGTTCTTGGCCGTGAACCCAACCGTAAACGGTTTGCTGCCGTGAACTATCTCTCTCTATATATATGAAGTCTGAAAATTTCCCTCATGCTTCACATATCAGCTGAAAACACACCATTTTCTCTCTAGATATTCAACCGAAAACCCCCTCTCTCCTCAAGAACATGCAAAATTCTCTTGAATTCAACTTAGAATCTTGTAAGAAGCACACCTTGATCTTGTAATCAGCTTACAAACACTTTTAATCTTCATACCTTTGGGCCGAAAACTCAAGAACAACAACTGTTCTTGGGCCGTAAACCCCTCTTCTGGCCGTGAACTCCAATCAGCTTCCATTTTTGCTTCTAACACTTTTATTTATAAGTTAAACTTACAAATTGGTTCATTTCCTTATCATATTTGTGATCATATTCACTAAAAGTATACATATATTACATGAAATGCTTATAGGACTTGGGAATATAACTCGTAGAAATAACATCCTATATTGAACCTCCAATCGAATCACTCACGAAAGGTGAGTTCATACCCCTACATTTTTATGATTTTTAACTGTTTTAGGGGGGGGGGGGAATACAAGTGAAACACAATGAAAATTGTGTTAATATCCAAAAAAAATTTAAATGTTTTTAAAGTTTTTTTTAAATTGTAATAATTATCAAAATTACATATTTATATATGTGTAAATTATATAATTTGGATTCAAAAGATTTAGAATATGTAATTTGACCCAATTTCCTGTTCCTTGGTTCGTTGTGGGCTTGGGGTAAAGTTATCTAATATAAGGGTTTTCAAACTGTTTAGTACTTTTTGGTACAACCTGTGAACTTCATGGAATAACAGTGTTACGTTCTTATCAACAGTTAAACTATAATAGGTATAGTTTAGAGAACTCATTCATTGGTTTCAAAACTTAAAGTACATAACATAAAACAAATAGAGTACATAACGGAAAACGAGTAGAGAACATTCTTCAGAAAACAATCAGAAACGAACATATAAACTATGTCTTATATAGTTGATGAAACTTACTTATACTGTATTTATTTCAAAATACCGGGTTATAAAGGGGTACAAATATAAAGTACCGGGGTACATCTACAAAGTACCGGGTTATAAAGGGGTACAAATACAAACTACCGGGGCACATCTACAAAGTACCGGGTTATAAAGGGGTACAAATACAAAGTACTGGGGTACATCTACAAAGTACCGGGTTTTATTTAAAAGGGTTCAAATATAAAGTACCGGGGTACATATACAATGTACCCGTTTATAATAAATAAAATATAACAATATACAAAATAGTCTTCTTATAGTTTTATTGTGAACTAAAATTGTGTTATATTATTTTATAAGTACAATGGCACATAAACAGAAAGGTTTTATGGGATTAAAACTACTTTTCAATTACATCAGAAAATATAGGATTTTGTAGAACAATAAACATAATCAAGGAACAGAAATCAAACTTTCAAACATAAATACTTATGCACTCACTCAACTTTTATGTTGATACTCTCTTTTCAAAACTACTTTTATTCTCAGGAAATCAGTAGACAAGTACACCACAGCTTTTGAGAAGACGGAGCTCTTTAAACTCATCTCTTTTGAACTTATACTTTTGGTGTCATGAATATTATGTTTTGAACAGGGATGTAAAACTTATAACTTTGTAAATACAATGGTTGTTGTTGTACTTTGATTACTATTATGCATTGTTGTGAAATTATACATGACATCCTCCGCCCCCGAACGTTTCCGCCGTTCCGGTTTGGGGGTGTGACAGATTGGTATCAGAGCATTGTTTATAGTGAACTAAGTATATCAGACCATAAAAGATATACAAACTATAAATGCTATGGGGCTGAAGCGCTCTGACTAAAAGTATATTTTTAAAATCTAAGTATTTTATAAGGAGTAAACTAACCTATATATATATATACAAGAAAAAGTGTCACAGTAAGAACTATACAAAAAGTTATTGGATGTTGAACACTACAGTTAAACCTGGACAGTTATGTAATCATATCCATGATCAATATAACCTAATCAAGTATATTTATTTGAGATATGACCAACATGTGTTTGGGAGTGATAGTGGTGTTGCAACAAGTATGAAACTTACCTAAGTACCAGAAGAATTCTAGAATCAAACATAAAGATAAAATACTATAGGAGTATTTTATGACACAGTAACACAGGAATAACAAGATACAAAAGAGTCATCCTTACTAGAAACAAACATGTGAAAACAAAGAGTCATTACTGGTAAAGATGTAATTACTAAGTGCATACATAAAGTTATATATAATTTAGGTTTTATAGACTTAGAATCTGTGATTTAGCTTTATTTCCGGTTCCTTGTTTGGTTGTGGACTTAGAGTAGGATCACTTATTCGAAGGTCTATTTAGTCTTGATTATATATGATTCGTATACACTAAGTAATTATAGAAAGACCGAGTATGGATTCCAGTATGCATATTCATTTGAAGAGATACCACAAATACCATTGCGATTGTTTACTTATATTAGTAAACTCCTGTTGTAAATCGCAGAATACTAAGAAACTCAAGATTTAATGTGTTTAGAACTAATTTATATTTGTTCAAAATCACCTGACTTATAACTGCTATAGAAAATTTATCATCATTTTTTTCTGTTAAATTATTCTAGAGAAAGATGCGTCCCAAAAAGTCAAATAGAAAGAAAAACAATCCACCACCACCACCGCCACCACCTCCTCCACAAATAGAAAGAGATACCACAAATACCACTGTCTTTCAAGCAGCAGTGGCTACTGCCATGGCACAAATCATCTTCAGTGGTAATAGTGGAGTTGGCAGTGGTGCTCTAGTTTTCGGTCATGGCGAAGGTCTTGGACACCCCCGTAAGTGTTCATATAAATACTTTACAAATGCGAAGCCCAAAACTTTTGATGGCACCGGAGGTGTCATTACTCTGACACGCTGGTTCGAGAAAACCGAATCGGTGTTTGAAATCTGTGCATTCCCTAAAGCAAGCAAAGTTAAGTTTGCAGCATGTACCTTGCTGGACAGATCCCTTTCCTGGTGGAATGGCTATGTAAAATCTCTATCCCTTCCAGTCACCTATGCTATGGGTTGGGATGATCTAAAAACTTTGATGCTAGCTGAATATTATCCTAGAGGCGAAATTCAAAAGCTAGAGGAAGAACTCTGGGGTTCAAAAATGAAAGACTCCAATATTACTGCATATATTGCCAGGTTCTGTGATCTGGCTATTCTGTGTCCAAGGATGGTTCCCAATGAGAGCAAGAAAGTTGAGAGGTTTATCTGGGGACTCTCTGCTCAGATACAAGGCAATGTTATAGCTGCGAACCCTCTCACTTTTGACAGTGCCAAGCGTTTGGCACAAACACTAGTAGACCATGAAGTCCGTCAGGTCTTTATGGTACCCATCCCGAAGCAATCCAAGGAAGAGAGCAGTAAGAAGAAACCCTGGAATAAGAGGAAAGGGAAATCTTCTCAAGAGCCCTCAAAGAAGCAACAAATAGTACCAGTTCATGCTGCTACTGTACCTGCTGCTGTTCCTGCTAACCATGCGCCAGCAAAGCAATATGCTGGTAATCTCCCAAAGTGTAACAAGTATAATTTCCACCACCATGGAAATTGCCGAGAGATGCAGTGTAGGAACTGCAATGGAAAAGGGCACACTGCCCGATTCTGTAAATCCCCACCTCGACCGATCAATCAAGTATCTGGCGCTGGAGTAGGTCAGGCATGCTATGGATGTGGTGAAGTTGGACATTTCAAAAGGGATTGTCCAAAAGCTAGGAACGCTGGTGGTACAGGAAGAGTCTTAGCAATTGGCTATGAAGAAGCAGTAGTGGATCCTAATGTAGTGACTGGTACGTTTCTTCTCAACAATTCTTTCGCATGCATTCTTTTCGAAACCGGTGCAAAAAAAAGTTTCGTAAGCCATAAATTCAAACATATGCTAAAACAAAACCCCGAAGCATTAAAAGATACATTCTCCGTTGAGATGGCCAAGGGAAAAAAAGAAAGTACCAATAACATATACATAGGATGCACACTTACTCTAAATAACCATTCCTTCCGAATTGACCTTATGTCAGTCTCAATTAAAAGGTTTGACATCATAATCGGCATGGATTGGTTAAGTTTTCACCGTGCTGATATCCTATGTTTCGAAAAAGCCATCCGTCTTAATCTGCCGAGTAACGAATCTCTCGTTATCTATGGCAACAAATCTGGTGCAAATCTTCAAATCATTTCTTGCGTCAAGGCTCAGAAGTATCTTCGCAAAGATTACTGCGCCTTCCTAGCTCACATTGTTGATAGGACTCAAGAAATAAAAAGCATCAAGGATATCCCCGAAGTCTGTGATTTCCCTGATGTGCTCCCCGAAGATATCTCAGGAGTTCCTCCTGAACGCCAAGTCGAATTTCGAGTCGACTTGATCCCTGGAGCTACCCCTGTAGCGAAATCCCCTTATCGTCTTGCACCTTCAGAAATGTAGTAACTATCCAACCAGTTGAACAAACTTCTCAGTAAAGGCTTCATTAGACCAAGCTTCTCACCCTGGGGAGCACCGATCTTGTTCGTGAAAAAGAAGGATGGATTGTTTCACATGTGCATAGACTACCGAGAATTAAACAAATTGACTGTTAAAAACTGATACCCTTTACCACGGATAGATGACCTCTTCGATCAACTCCAAGGAGCTAGTTTCTTCTCTAAGATTGACCTCAGATCAGGATACCATCAACTATGAGTCCTGGAGGCCGATATTCCAAAGACTGCTTTCAGAACTCGCTACGGTCACTATGAATTCGTAGTGATTCCCTTTGGTCTAACGAATGCGCATGCAGTATTCATGGACCTGATGAATAGAGTGTGTCGACCTTACTTAGACAAGCTCGTCATAGTCTTCATTGACGATATACTAGTCTATTCTCAAAATAAGGAAGAACACAGCCAACACTTGCGACAAGTATTGGAAACTTTGAGGGCAGAGAAATTGTATGCGAAGTTCTCAAAATGTGAATTCTGGATTCGAAAAGTGGAGTTCCTAGGTCATGTAGTTAGCGAGGATGGGATACATGTTGATCCCTCCAAGATCAAGGCTATCAAAAGTTGGGCAACCCCACGAACCCCAACAGAAATTCGTCACTTTCTAGATCTCGCTGGCTACTACAGGAGATTCATTCAGAACTTTTCAAAGATCGCGAAGTCACTCACTACCTTGACCCAAAAAGGTGTTTCATTCAAATGGGAGGAGAAACAAGAAACTACTTTCCAGACATTAAAGCAAGCCCTTTGCAGCGCATCGATCTTGTCCCTCCCATAAGGGACAAATGATTTTGTAGTCTACTGTGATGTGTCCAAGCAAGGGCTAGGATGCGTTCTTATGCAGCGAGGAAAGGTTATATCATACGCCTCAAGACAGCTTAAGAACCACGAAGTCAACTATACCACGCACGATCTTGAACTGGGAGCAGTGGTTTTTGCCTTGAAGATCAGGAGGCATTACCTGTATGGTACAAAATGTACAGTCTTTACGGATCATAAAGGCCTTTAGCACATATTTGATCAGAAGGAACTCAACATGAGGCAACGACGATGGGTAGAGCTACTAAATTATTATGAATGTGGGATTCGTTATCACCCTGGAAAGGCCAATATGGTAGTAGATGCCCTTAGTCGGCAAGAGTACTCGGGTCGCCGAGTAAAGTCTCTGACTATAACTATCAATTCCTACTTATCCGCACAAATCAAGGAGGCTCAGTTGGAAGCCTTGAAACCTGAGAACATGACAGGTGAAACCTTGAGGGGAATGGAAAAGAATTTGGAAATCAAGGGTGATGGAATTCATTATTTCATGAATCGAATCTGGACACCGAAGTTTGGTGGCTACAGAGATGCTGTCATGAATGAAGCCCATAAAACTCGATACTCCGTCCACCCGGGTTCAGACAAGATGTATTTGGACCTAAAGAAACTCTATTGGTGGCCAAACATGAAAGCCGAGATAGCTACTTTTGTGGGCAAGTGTTTAAATTGCTCCAAAGTCAAAGTAGAATATCAAAAGCCCTCAGGTTTACTTCAACAGCCAGAAATACCTGAGTGGAAGTGGGAACAGATTACAATGGATTTCATAACCAAGTTACCCAAGACAACAGGTGGTCATGATACCATTTGGGTTATTGTCGATAGATTAACCAAATCCGCACACTTCCTGCCAATAAAAGAAACAGATAAAATGGAGAAGTTAACAAGGACGTATATTAAAGAGATAGTACGATTGCTTGGTGTGCCAATATCTATTATCTCTGACCGAGATAGTAGATTTACCTCGCGGTTTTAGTGAACATTGCAAAAGTCCTTGGGAACAAATCTTGACATGAGTACAGCGTACGATCCTCAGACTGACGGGCAAAGCGAGAGAACAATTCAAACGATGGTAGACGTGTTAAGAGCTTGTGTGATAGATTTTGGTAAAGCTTGGGATACCCATTTACCACTTGTTGAATTCTCCTAACACAACAACTATCACACTAGTATCAATGTTGCACCATTTGAAGCTCTCTATGGTCGTAAGTGCAGATCCCCTCTTTTCTGGGCTGAAGTGGGCGATACACAACTAGCAAAGAACCAAATGCCTGATAGTACTCTAACCGGTCCCGAGATCATTCGTGAAACCACATAAAAGATTGTCCATATCTGGGAACGGTTGAAAGCTTCTCGAGATAGACAGAAGAGTTATGCGGATAAACGTTTAAAACCCTTGGAATTCCAGGTTGGTGACCGTGTTCTGTTGAAGGTCTCACCCTGGAAAGGAATGATACGTTTTGGTAAACGTGGCAAACTGAATCCAAGGTACATTGGAACATTCCAGATCATTGCTAGAATTGGTCTGATTGCTTACAAACTCAATCTACCGCATGAATTCGATGACATTCATCTCGTATTTCATGTCTCAAATCTCAAGAAGTGTTTTTCCGACGAGACTCTTCTTATCCCACTCGATGAAATCGAGATAAATGAGAGCCTCAATTTCATAGATTAACCGGAAGAAATCCAAGACAGGGAAGTAAAGAGAACTAAACAAAGTCGTATCCCGATAGTGAAGGTTCGATGGAATGTAAAACGAGGACCTGAATTGTCACACCCCAAAACCGGAACGGCAGAAACGTTTTGGGGTGGAGGACGTCATGTTTAGTATCACAAGACATACATCATAGTAATCAAAGTAATGAACAACCATTTCATTAGAAAGAAAGAGTTTATAAAGTGTGTGTTCACAAAACATAGAATACATAAGCAAATAACAAACAAGACTTGAAGCTATACTGCTCCATCTTCTGAATCCCAGCATGAGTACCTTTCTACTAGGCTCCTGAGAATACAAGTTATTTGAAAGAGTTGATCAGCAATTAAGCTGGTGAGTTCATAAGATTTTAGTGATGTAGTAAGTTGTAGAAAGTTGTTGTAAAATGTTGTTGAAAATGTAGTTGAAAAATGTAGTAAGCTGTAAGTTCTGTTTAGAAAAGTTCGCCTGTTCCTCTTAGAAAATCCTATATTTCCTACTTTGATGAAAGATACGTAAAAATGATTCTACAATCCTTTCTATGAGTACTAAATGGAAACAAGTGATATAAAACTCAGAGTAAACAAACAATCGACTGTGCGCATCTGCCCTAAGCTCACAACCAAACAAGGAACAGGAAGTATGGCGGATAGCATACATCCTATTGTTTGTTAGATCATTGTTGTATATACTCTGGCGTATTCACGTGTTACTCATGGAGTTAATTGTAATGGTTCTTTTATATTTAATGAAAAGATTCTTTAAGAAAACCCTTATTCCTCATAATAAAATGGTGACCATAGTGATTACTTCTATAATCACTTAGTTTATACTAACTATATATGATCTAATATCGAATAGATAGTTAATTGGGTGAATCTGCCCTAAGCTCACAACCAAACAAAAACAGGAAGTAAGGCGGAAAGCACACATCTAACTACCTATTGGGTATTAATGATATATAACCATGATGTAGAAACTAAAGTATTATGGAGTTAGTCACCTAAGGTCCTTTAAGTTTATATTGGTTTAATAAAATGGATTAAACCCTTAACTGGTAAGTTTCTAGTTTTGTATACCAAAAGTTCTGATTTGGAAAGTATGTTTTGTACTAGACAACTATGCATTGACTTTGTGTCCTATGACCTGACCCATACCTGGTACCCTTATGATGACTTAATGTATACTGAACCTATATATCTAGAATCGAATAGATAATAGACTGGGTGAATATGTTCCAGGCCCACAACCAAACAAGGAACAGGAAATGAAGCGGAGAGCACACATCCTATTACCTGTCGGATCCTATTGATACATATGTATCCTTTGATGTATACATTAAGGAATCATAAGGTTAGCATTATGGTCCTTTCTACTAAACGTAGCCTTCTACCAAGGCATCAAATGTTATGTATGTTTGTTTCTTGTATGAGTGTCTATTTTCCCAAGTGAGACTATCATTAACTAAATATAGTTTATACATTAATGAATATGTGAGAAGATCACAAAGTAAATGTAATAGGGAAAATAATGTTTTACCTCAGCAGTGACACTGCTGGCTATAAAGTAATAAAATACAGACTCCAGGTAGTATTAAATGTACAATACACCTCGAGGAGTCTTTTTTCCTTTAATCCTTAGTCGGTTAATTAAAGGTTTAAATGTGAACTCGTATGTAACCATGCTGATCGACGGCTGAATAAATGATGACCCTCCGGTGTCATATGTAGTGAGGTGACATTTGTCACCCCTTGGCCTTATCTGTGACAACCCGAAATTTCTTTTCTGTACAACAATTCAATTCAATAGAAGTCAGAACTGTTTCTGCTAATTTTAAAGCTTTTTGGAATAAGTTTGAGTGTTTTAAAGTTAGTACTTTAGGAGATATCAGGAGAGAGGATGCCCTAGGGTTTATTGTGCAACAATAAAGTCCCAAAACTCCAAGAGTTTGGAGTTTACGGCCTAGACAAAGGTGTTTACGACCGTAAACCCTAAAAGGGGGTATAAAGATAACACTTAGTCATTATTTACCACTTTTCACATTTTCAAGATCCAAAACCCATTTCTCTCTCAAGCATCATCTGACTTTTCTTCAAGATCTTCAACTTTGTAAGTGTTTTTATCCCTAAAAAGTTGATATCTTACTTAATCTAGTGATCTTACATGATTCCATCCGTGAAATCATTCCAAAAGTGTAGATCTTCAAGTTTCACCAAGAACACAGACTAGTGTTCTTGGACTTTTAGCACCTTTTCAAGCTTCTACATAGTAAGTACTTCTATCCTAGTGTATTATAAGACTTGTTACACTTCTAGTCATCAAGAAAACACCCAAGAATGAAAGGATCAAAGGTTTTTACGGTCCAAGAACACCTTGGACCGTAAACCCTAACAAAGGGGCCAAAGTGGCCCTAGTCCCTTACCAAGCCTTGGAAACTAGTCTAGACCCCTTCCTTGATGTGCTAGGAACTCAAAACAACAAAAAGACCATAAACCATTTGGGTTTATGGCCGTAAACCCAAAGACAAATGGTCCAAGGACCGTAAACTCCATAAAGGAGTGAAATGGTGCCCTAATCACTTCCTAAGGCTTAAACATGAAGTAGGAATGCTTCTTATGACCTTTAAGGCTTCAAAACACAAAATGGTCAAAGTACCATGAGTTTACGGCCGTAAAATCATGGGTTTACGGCCGTAAACTCAAGGGGTGATGGTCACACAACCGTAAACTCCAAAGGAGTTTACCCTTGAACCCTAAACTCAATTACAAGGTCCTACCACCCTTAGATGTAATCCTTAGGACTTATAGCACTTAAATCAAGTGTTTTACATGTCTTAGGATGTCTTAACTTGGTTAATTAGTTGTTTAATGACTAATTGGATACATATATGTGTAATTATATGTTAACTAGGATCCTTGTATGTGTTCAAGTCTTCACTTGACACTTAGCATCCTATACATTCCGTTCATCCAAACCACTCACTACAGGTGAGTCATACCCCCTTAATTAACCTTTTAAATGTTTTAAATGCTTTTATGGGGGGGATACAAGTTGAACAATTATAGTTATTATATATCAATCGCATGTGATTAATAAGTACCAAACAAGTGGATTTCTTACTTTTCAAACTGTGTTACCAAACTGTTTTACAAACTCTGTTTCATATCAAATGCTTTTGTCGAACCCTTTTACATGTCAAATATTGTTACTTAAACTCTTTTAAACTTATATTCTGTTAAAAGTGTATCTATATAGATATAGTTATATAAGTAGGATTGAAAGGACTTAGGACTGATAGCTCACCTTACTTCCTGTTCCTTGTTTGGTTGTGGACTTAGGGTATCAGGGTTATTTGTCCGAAGGTCGTTTGAATCCTAGTTATATATTATGTATATGTATATAGATATAAAAGGTTATTTCTTTCCAGTTCAATACCTTTGGGTAGCAAGGGTATACAAACATGTTCATACATACAAACAACATTACTAGTAATCTATAATAGGTATAGTTTAGGAAGTTAGAAATCTATTACTAGACCAATGAAACATACAATGAGTCAGTTCATACATGTGTCATAGCTTATAGTGATGAGAAACAAACATAACTTATAGTGATGAGAAACAAACATAACTTATAGTGATGAGAAACAAACATAACTTATAGTGATGAGAAACAAACATAATACATAGTGAAGAGAAACAAACAATAGCATACAGAGAGAACATACATACATGCTAGACAGAGGAAGAACACACAATACAGCTAACACATACATTACATATACATTATTACAGTTATGTGAGCCACGTAACGGGGCATGGCACCACCTGCCATGACCGTTTTGTATCCAAAATCTCCTTAATTGGGGAGCGTATAAGTTTGTGTATAGATATATACTGGATTGACTATCCTACACCTTGCTGCTCGCTACAGTGGGACTTGCAAGTCTACGGGTGCCAAATATCATTTCTTACTACGTCTTACATCGTCGTTTTACTAGAATCGGTAGCAGGATACAGGCCGATCACATGGTACCTTAAATAACAATTGATTTAAGGTAGTTAGTACAGCAGTAGTTACTTAATTCAACACTACAGTACTATTTCATTTTCCCATTACATTCACTTTGTGAACATTCACACAATGAGCAGTAATGTAAACATCTTACAAACATCTTACAAACATCTTACAAACATCTTACAAATGATTTCATACAAATACAAACACTAATATACTTATGATCTCACCAGCTTTAAAGCTGATAAACTCTTTCAAAATAACTTGTATTCTCAGGTCACCAGTAGACAGGTACCGGTGCCAGGTTTTGAGAAGATGGAGCTCGTTCAGGACTCATCTTTTATTTTGATACATATTTTTGGTGTCTATTTAACTTGACAGAACACACTTGTATGAAATTATATTACTAATGCAATGGATGATGTTGTTACTTGTTTACTACTTTGCATTGTTGTGATACTGTACATGACGTCCTCCACCCCCGAACGTTTCCGCCATTCCGGTTTTGGGGTGTGACATTATCGGTTGGGACTGTAGCTAGCAGTCGGGGTGTGGGAGTGTTTGTCCCGTATAGATCTATACACAAGATGCCCGCTCTCCCCCTAGGAGACTCTGGTTACAATATGATACAACATTGTATTGTTGTATGCTTAAATAGTATGTCACATTAATTTATCGTATATCCGTGTTTGTATAGTAAGCCATAACGTAGTAATGTTCTCTCTGTACTAGTGTATAGTATATTCTCTTGTATAGTGTGTAGTGTGTATTGTTTCTCATAATAGTGTGTTCTGACTCATGTATGAACTGACTCTTTGAATGCTTCATTATACTAGAAGTAATGAGTAGTGACTCCGTAAACTATACCTATTATAGTTTACTAATGTTTTACTTGAACTGTTATTGAAAAGACTCATTTATCTACTAAGTTATGCTTGTACTTTAAAAACGGAGTTTCGTAAAACTATAAAGTAACATAACTTTAAAAGAGTTTTTGAAATGTTTTGATCACTTATAAAAGACATAAGCAATCTTTTGAAAGATGTTTATAACAAACAATTACACAATTATCATTGTGTTCAACTTGTATTCCCCCCCTTAAAAGCATTTAAAACAGTTAAAAGATTCATTACGGGGTATGAACTCACCGGATGTGGGTGATTCAACGAATACGCGTGTAAGGATGAGAAGTTCCACGAATGAAGTCCTGAGATACAACAAGTCCGAGATGACATATATTAGCATATACTAACATAAATATAGTGTTTATAAGCAACTATATGAAAGGAAACACCTTCCGGGACTAGGAAACACTTTGACCAAGTGTTGGAATCACATGTGATTCATCAAAGGAAAGTGGAATGACACTACCATGAGTTTACTGTCATGGGTTTACGGCCAAGGGAGTTTATAGCCGTAAACTCATGGTCAAACATGCATAAGAGGGTGTTTGAAGGCTAGAGAAGCTTGAGGGACTTTTTCTCTACACAAGGATGAGAAAGACCAACTCAATGGAGAGTGTTGAGGTGTTTACGGCCAAGGGAGTTTACTCCTAGCCGTAAACTCTCTAAATGGTCACATTTAGGGTCTTAAAGGTAAGGAGTTTCAAAGGCTTAAATGTCCCAAAGGTTAGCAAAGGCCTAGATGTGTTTAATGTCCAAGACTTGACCATAATTGGAGTTTACGGCGAAGGGTGTTTACTCTTTGGCTGTAAACTCTCTAAATGATGTGTTTTGTGATGATTAAAGGTCTTACAAAGCACTAGGGAGTGTTCTAGCCTCAAATCCAAGCCTTAGGAAGAGTTTATGGCCAAAATGGCCTACTTATAGGGGTTTACGGGCATGGGAGATTGCTTGGCCGTAAACTCCTTTTGGTCTTGCATTCTTGATGTTTTCAAGGTTCTAAGCATGAGTCTTAACAAGATATCAAGTATAGGGAAGAGTACTTACGATCTAGAGGCTTGAGATGGTGATTCAGGTCCAAGAACACTAGTGTGTGTTCTTGGTGTTGTTGGTGTTTCTTGAAGATCTAAGAAAAGATGATTTCCATGGATGAAATCATTAGATGATACTAGATTAAGAGATGTATCAACAAATCAAGGAAGAACACTAACAACTTTTGAAGATCTAGGATGAAAATCGGGATGATAGTTGAGAGAGAAATGGAGTGTTCTTGAGTTGGAAATGAAAGAATGAGGAAAGTTGAAGGATATGAGCCTATAAGGAGGGAGTTTACGGCCCACCTTGAGTTTACGGTCGTAAACTCAAGTGTTGTGGCCGTGAACTGCTTTTGATGAGGATTAAGGCCCGAGTGTTGCACAGTGTCTCTAGCAGGTACATTCTAACACTCATCCCTTAAGTGTACTAGGCTTAAAACTCCTTAGAATGACCTTTAACTAGGCTAGAACTTGTTACCAATGAGTCTGACACTCAGTTGAGTTGACTGACTGTGCTTTCAAAGCAAAAAAATTTCGGGTTGTCACATGAATTCACTTGGGAACGAGAAGATCAAATGAAACAGAAGTATCCACATCTCTTTCTCTAGTCTTCTGTATCTGTACAATCTTAAATTTCGGGACAAAATTCCCTCGAACGGGGGGATGATGTGACAACCCGAAATTTTCATTCTTGTAAAAGTCAATATTAGTCAACAAAAGTCAAACTTCTCATTTTGATCTATCTTATATTAAGTAGATTTATATCTAAAAACTTGGCTTAAAAGCCTTTAATTCAAAGGTGTTGTATGTTTAAGAATAAAAACTTTTAGAACCGAGAACTCTCGCATATTTTTCTTCTTTCTTTCCTTCAGGCTATAAACGACTTCTGGGGAAGGGTGTACGACCGCGTGAGCCGTGAACAGTTTGCGGCCGTGAACTATTCCTCGGACCGCAAACCTTCGGATTCTATCTCCTCGGGAAGGGTGTACGACCGCAATCTCGCATCTTATCGTCTCGGGATGTGTTCTCGGCCGTGAACCCAACCGTAAATGGTTTGCTGCCGTGAACTATCTCTCTATATATAGATGAAGTCCAAAAATTTCCCTTATTCTTCACATATCAGCTGAAAACACACCATTTTCTCTCTAGATATTCAACCGAAAACCCCCTCTCTCCTCAAGAACATGCAAAATTCTCTTCAATTCAACTTAGAATCTTGTAAGAAGCCCACCTTGATCTTGTAATAAACTTACAAACACTTCCAATCTTCATACCTTTGGGTCGAAAACTCAATAACACCAACTGTTCTTGGGTCGTGAACCCCTCTTCTGGCCGAGAACTCCAATCAGCTTCCATTTTTGCGTCTAACACTCTTATTTGTATATTAAACTTACAAATTGGTTCATTTCCTTATCATATTTGTGATTATATTCACTAAAAGTATACATATATTACATGAAATGCTTATAGGACTCGAGAATATAGCTCTTGGAAATAACATCCTATATTGAACCTCCAATCGAATCACTCACGAAAGGTGAATTCATACCCCTACATTTTTATGATTGTTAACTGTTTTAGGGGGGGAATACAAGTGAAACACAATGAAAATTGTGCTAATATCTAAATTTTTTTTGAATGTTTTTAAAGTTTTTTTTTTTAAATTGTTATAATTATCAAAATTACATATTTATATATGTGTAAATTATATAATTTGGATTCAAAAGATTTAGAATATGTAATTTGACCCCATTTCATGTTCCTTGTTTGGTTGTGGGCTTGGGGTAAAGTTATCTAATCGAAGGTCTAATTAATCACAATTATATAAATATTACATTTATATAAATATAGAAGGGTTTTCAAACTGTTTAGTACTTTTTGGTAGAAGCAGTGAACTTCATGGAATAACAGTGTTACATTCTTATCAACAGTTAAACTATAATAGGTATAGTTTAGAGAACTCGTTCATTGGTTTCAAAACTTAAAGTACATAACAGAAAACAAATAGAGTACATAACAGAAAACGAGTAGAGAACATTCTTCAGAAAACAATCAGAAACGAACATATAAACTATGTCTTATATAGTTTATGAAACTTACTTATGGTGTATTTATTTCAAAATATCGGGTTATAAAGGGGTACAAATAAAAAGTATCGGGGTACATCTACAAAGTATCGGGTTATAAAGGGGTACACATACAAAGTACCGGAGTACATCTACAAAGTACCGGGTTTTATTTAAAAGGGTATAAATACAAAGTACCGGGGTACATCTACAACGTACCGGTTTATAATAAATAAAATATAACAATATACAAAACAGTCTTCTTATAGTTTTTTGTGAACTAAAATTTAGTTATATTATTTTATAAGTACAATGACACATAAACAGAACGGTTTTATGGAATTAAAACTATTTTTCAATTACATCAGAAAATATAGGATTTTCTGGAACAATAAACATAATCAAGGAACAGAAATCAAACTTTCAAACATAAATACTTATGCACTCACTCAATTTTTATGTTGATACTCTCTTTTCAAAACTACTTGTATTTTCAGGAAATCAGTAGACAGGTACACCACAGCTTTTGAGAAGACGGAGCTCTTTAAACTCATCTGTCACACCCCAAAACCAGAACGGCGGAAACGTTCGGGGGTGGAGGACGTCATGTTCAGTATCACAACAATGCAAAGTAGTAAACAAGCAACAACATCATCCATTGCATTAATAATATAATTTCATACAAGTGTGTTCTGTCAAGTTATATAGACACCAAAAATATACATCAAAATAAAAGATGAGTCTTGAACGAGCTCCATCTTATCAAAACCTGGCACCGATAGCTGTCTACTGGTGACCTGAGAATACAAGTTATTTTGAAAGAGTTTATCAGCTTTAAAGCTGGTGAGATCATAAGTATATTAGTGTCTGTATTTGTAAGAAAGTGTTTGTAAGTCTGTAATTGTATAAGTTTGTAATTGTTTGAACTCCCCTAGAAAACCCTATGTTTCCTACTAAAAGTAGCCTTCTACCAAGGCATCTAGTATATGTGTGTGTCTCCTGTAAGAGTGTGTATTTTCCCAAATCTGACTATCATTAACCAAAAATATAGTTTTTACATTATTGTTTATTGTGTGAATATCACAAAGTGAATGTAATGGGAAAATGAAATAGTACTGTAGTGTTGTATTAAGTAACTACTACTGTACTAACTACCTTAAACCAATTGTTATTTAAGGTACCATGTGATCGGCCTGTATCCTGCTACCGACTCTATAGAAAAACGACGATGTAAGATGTCGTAACAAATGACGTTTAGCACCCGTAGACTTGCAAGTCCCACTGTAGCGAGCAGCAAGGTGTATGTGCTAGCTGTATTGTGTGTTCTCTCCCTGTCTAGCATGTATGTATGTTCTCTCTGTATTGTATTGTTTGTTTCTCATCATAGTATTCAATTGTTTGTTTCTCATCATAGTATCTTATTGTTTGTATGTGATTGACTCATGTATGAACTGACTCATTGTATGTTTCACTGTTCTAGTAATAGTATTAGTATCTCTCTAAACTATACCTATTATAGTTTACTAGTAATGTTGTTTGAATGTATGAACATGTTTGTATACCTTTGCTACCCAAAGGTATTGAACTGAATGAAAGAAGGAACTTTTATATCTATATACATACACATAATATATAACTAGGATTCAAACGACCTTCGAACAAATAACCTGAATACCCTAAGTCCACAACCAAACAAGGAACAGGAAGTAAGGTGAGCTATCAGTCCTAAGTCCTTTCAATCCTACTTAAATAACTATATCTATATAGATACACAGAATATAAGTTAAAAGAGTTTAATAAAAGTATTTGATATGAAAAAGAGTTTGTAAAACAGTTTGAAGTAAAACAGTTTGGTAACACAGTTTGAAAAGTAAGAAATCCACTTGTTTGGTAGTTATTAATCACATGTGATTGATATAATAACTATAATAGTTCAATTTGTATTCCCCCCTTAAGAGCATTTAAAAACATTTAAAAGGTTAATTAAGGGGTATGAACTCACCTGTAGTGAGTGGTTTGGATGAACGGATGGTATAGGATGCTAAGTGTCAAGTGAAGACTTGAACACACACAAGGATCCTATTTAACATATAATAATACATATATGTTTCCATTTAGTCATTAAACAACTAATTAACCAAGTTAAGACATCCTAGGACATGTAAAACACTTTATTTAAGTATTATAAGTACTAAGGATTGCATATAAGGGTTGTAGGACATTGCTATTGAGTTTGGGGTCCAAGGGTAAACGCTTTTGGAGTTTACGATTTAGTGACCATCACTCATTGAGTTTACGGTCGTAAACCCATGAGTTTCCGGCTGTAAACTCATGGTACTTTTACCATTTTGTGTTTTGAAGCTTTAAAGGTCATAAGAAGCATTCATACTTCATGTTTAAGCCTTAGGAAGTGTTTAGGGCACCATTTCACTCCTTTGTGGAGTTTACGGTCCTTGGACCATTTCTCCTTGGGTTTACGGCCGTAAACCTAAATGGTTTATGGTATTTTTGATGTTTTAAGTCCTTTGCACATCAAGGATGGTATCTAGACTAGTTTCCAAGGCTTGGTTAGGGACTAGGGCACACTTTGGCCCCTTTATTAGGGTTTACGGTCCAAGAACATCTTGGACCGTAAACACCTTTGATCTTGTGTTTCCTTATGTTTTATAGATGTTTAGGAAGTGTAACAAGTCTTATAACAAGTCTAAGAACACTAGTGTGTGTTCTTGGTGTTCTTGGTGAAACTAAGAACACTTGAAGATCTACACAAATGAAATGATTTCACGGATGGAATCACGTAAGATCACTAGATTAAGTAAGATATCAAATTTTTAGGGCAAGAAACACTTACATAGTTGAAGATCAAGAAGAAAAGTCGGATGCTACTTGAGAGGATTTGAGTTTTGGATCTTGAAATGTGAAAAAGTGATTAAAATGGCTAAGTGCCATATTTGTACCCTTGGGGTTTACGGCCGTAAACACCTTGTTTAGGCCGTAAACTCCAAACTCTTGGAGTTTTGGGACATTATTGTTGCACAATAAACCCTAGGGCATCCTCTCTCCTGTTATCTCCTAAAGTACTAGGCTTTAGAACACTCAAACTGACTCTACACAGCTCAAAATTTAGCAGAAACTGTTCTGACTTCTATTGAAGTGAATTGTTGTACAGAATAGAAATTTCGGGTTGTCACATCATCCCCCCGTTAGAAGGAATTTCGTCCCGAAATTAGAGTTTAAGCAAATAAGTAGTTACAAATAACTAAGTAAAAAGACGAGGATATTTCAGTTTCATCTGATCCTTTCGTTCCCAAGTGAATTCAGGTCCTCGCTTGGCGTTCTAGCGAACCTTCACTATCGGGATACGGCTTTGTTTCGTTTGCTTGACATCCCGGTCCATGATCTCTACTGGTTCTTCCACGAAGTTGAGGCTCTCGTTGATCTCGATCTCTTCGAGTGGGATTACAAGAGTCTCGTCGGACAGACACTTTTTCAAGTTCGAGACGTGGAAAGTAGAATGTACGTTACTGAGTTTGCGCAAGAATCTGGCAAGAATCTCAAAAGGCCCTATGTACCTTGGATTTAGCTTACATGCTTTCTGAAGCGTATCAGGCCCTTCCAGGGTGAGACCTTCAATAGAACACGGTCGCCCACCTGGAATTCCAACGGTTTCCTTCGTTTATCAGCGTAGCTTTTCTGTTGGTCTCTAGAGGATTTCAATCGTTCACGAATTTGAACGATCTTCTCTGTCATTTCCCGTATGATCTCCGGACCCATAAGAGTGCTTTCAGGAACTCGTGCCTTAGCTAACTGGGTATCACCCACCTCAGCCCAGCACAGAGGAGATCTGCACTTTCGGCCATAGAGGGCCTCGAATGGAGCAGCCTTTATGCTCGTGTGATAACTGTTGTTGTAGGAAAATTCGACAAGGGGTAAATGAGTATCCCATGCTTTCCCAAAGTCGATCACACAGGCTCGCAACATATCTTCCAAGGTTTGGATAGTCCCCTCACTTTGTCCGTCGGTCTGTGGATGGTAGGCTGTACTCATGTCCAGCCTAGTTCCTAGGGAACTTTGTAGCGACTGCCAGAACCTCGAAGTGAATCTACTATCTCTGTCCGAGATAATGGATATGGGAACACCGTGCAGTCGTATAATCTCCCTAATGTAAGTTCTTGTAAGCTTCTCCATCTTGTCTGTTTCCTTGATAGGCAGGAAGTGTGCGGACTTGGTCAATCTATCGACGATGGCCCATATGGTATCAAGTCCACCCGTTGTCTTGGGAAACTTGGTTATGAAGTCCATAGTGATCCGCTCCCACTTCCATTCAGGTCTCTCCGGTTGCTGGAGTAATCCTGACGGTTTCTGGTATTCGACCTTGACCTTGGCGCAAGTAAGGCATTTACTCAAGAAGGTAGCAATCTCTGCTTTCATGTTAGGCCACCAGTATAACTTTTTAAGATCCAGAAACATCTTATCTGAACCTGGGTGGACGGAATAACGAGTGTTGTGAGCCTCGTTCATGACCAAGCCTCTGAAACCACCGAGTTTCGAGGTCCAAATCCGATGCATGAAATAATAAGCTCCGCCACCCTTGACCTCGAAGTTCTTATCCATCCCTCTCAGGGATTCACCCGCCACATTTTCAGGTTTCAAAGCGTCGAGATGAGCCTCCTTAATTTGCGTGGACAAGTGTGAATGGATAGTCATAGTCAATGATTTGACTCTACGACCAGAATATTCTCTCCGACTTAGGGCGTCAGCTACTACATTGGCTTTACCCGGATGATAACGAATTTCGCATTCGTTGTCACTGAGTAGCTCGACCCACCGTCGTTGTCTCATGTTGAGCTCCTTCTGGTCGAATATATGTTGTAGGCTTTTGTGGTCTGTAAAGATAGTGCTTTTTATACGATACAGGTAGTGTCTCCAGATCTTTAGAGCAAACACAACTGCTCCTAGCTCAAGATCGTGGGTAGTGTAATTTACCTCATGTGTTTTTAGCTGTCTCGAGGCATAGACGATGACCTACCTCGCTGCATCAGAACACATCCGAGCCCTTGATTTGACGCATCGCAATAGACAATGAAGTCTTCTATCCCTTCGCGGAGGGATAGTATTGGTGCGGTGCACAAGGCTCGCTTGAGCGTTTGGAACGCTCTCTCCTGTTTCTCTTCCCAGTCAAAGGCCACACCTTGACCTTGGCGCAAGTAAGGCATTTACTCAAGAAGGTAGCAATCTCTGCTTTCATGTTAGGCCACCAGTATAACTTTTTAAGATCCAGAAACATCTTATCTGAACCTGGGTGGACGGAATAACGAGTGTTGTGAGCCTCGTTCATGACCAAGCCTCTGAAACCACCGAGTTTCGAGGTCCAAATCCGATGCATGAAATAATAAGCTCCGCCACCCTTGACCTCGAAGTTCTTATCCATCCCTCTCAGGGATTCACCCGCCACATTTTCAGGTTTCAAAGCGTCGAGATGAGCCTCCTTAATTTGCGTGGACAAGTGTGAATGGATAGTCATAGTCAATGATTTGACTCTACGACCAGAATATTCTCTCCGACTTAGGGCGTCAGCTACTACATTGGCTTTACCCGGATGATAACGAATTTCGCATTCGTTGTCACTGAGTAGCTCGACCCACCGTCGTTGTCTCATGTTGAGCTCCTTCTGGTCGAATATATGTTGTAGGCTTTTGTGGTCTGTAAAGATAGTGCTTTTTGTACGATACAGGTAGTGTCTCCAGATCTTTAGAGCAAACACAACTGTTCCTAGCTCAAGATCGTGGGTAGTGTAATTTACCTCATGTGTTTTTAGCTGTCTCGAGGCATAGACGATGACCTACCTCGCTGCATCAGAACACATCCGAGCCCTTGATTTGACGCATCGCAATAGACAATGAAGTCTTCTATCCCTTCGCGGAGGGATAGTATTGGTGCGGTGCACAAGGCTCGCTTGAGCGTTTGGAACGCTCTCTCCTGTTTCTCTTCCCAGTCAAAGGCCACACCCCTCTGGGTCAGTGTTGTAAGAGGTTTCGCAATGCAGGAGAAGTTCTGAATGAACCTGCGATAGTAGCCAGCGAGGCCTAGAAATTGACGAATTTCTGTAGGCATCTTCGGTGCTGGCCAGCTCTCAATGGCTTTGATTTTGGAAGGGTCCACGTGTATTCCCTCTTCGCTAACCACGTGCCCTAAGAATTCGACTCTTCGGATCTAAAATTCGCATTTCGAGAACTTCGCATAGAGCTTCTCCGAACGCAGCGTTTCTAAGACCTGTCGAAGATGTTGACTATGTTCCTCCTTACTACGAGAGTAGATAAGTATGTCATCGAGGAAGACGATGACGAACTGATCCAAGTAAGGATAACACACCCTATTCATTAAATCCATGAATACTGCGGGCGCGTTTGTTAATCCGAACGGCATCACTACGAATTCGTAGTGCCCATAACGAGTTCGGAAGGCTGTCTTCGGAACATCCTCCCCTAGCACTCGTAGTTGGTGATATCCGGATCTTAAGTCGATTTTTGAAAAGAAGTTCGCCCCTTGAAGTTGGTCAAATAAATCATCAATACGAGGCAAAGGATAACGATTTTTGACGGTCAGTTTGTTGAGCTCCCTGTAGTCGATGCACATTCGAAACGATCCGTCTTTCTTCTTGACGAACAAGACTGGAGCTCCCCAGGGTGAGAAGCTTGGTCTTATAAAGCCCTTGCTGAGCAGTTCGTTAAGTTGACAGGACAGTTCTTGCATCTCTGCAGGTGCTAGACGATAGGGCAATTTGGCTACGGGAGTAGCCCCTGGAACTAAGTCGATTCTGAACTCGACTTGACGTTGCGGAGGTAATCCTGGGAGTTCTTCTGGAAAGATATCGGGAAAGTCGCGTACTACTGTAATGTTCTGAATGTCCTTCGTTTCTTGGCTCACATCGACCACATGAGCAAGGAATGCGCGACATTCCTTTCACAAGAATTTCTAAGCTTGAATGCTTGAGATGATACGAAGGTTTGTGCCGGGTTTATCGCCATATACTACTAAAGTTTTGCCAGACGACAAATTAAGGTGTACAGCCTTTTCGTAACACATGATGTCGGCACGATGAAGACTCAACCAATCCATGCCGATAATGACGTCGAAACTTTTAATTGACACCGGCATGAGGTCGATCGAAAATGAATGGTTATCTAGTGCTAGGGTACACCTTATGTATATACTGCTAGTGCTCTCCGTCTTTCCATTAGCCATTTCTACAGTGAACGGTTCTTTAAGTGCTCGTGATTTTTGCTTAAGTAAATGAGCAAATTTTTGGTTCACGAAACTCCTCTCCGCTCCACTATTAAACAGAAGGCATGCATAAGAGTTATCGAGGAGAAACGTACCCGTGACCACTGTGGGGTCGGCAACCGCTTCCTCGTGGCCTATGGCCAGAACTCTTCCCACTCCACCAGTATTCCTTGCCTTAGGGCAGTCCCTTTTCTAGTGGCCCACCTCGCCACAACCGTAGCAAGTTTGGACCACGCCAGCGCCGGGGACTTGGTTGAGTGGCCTAGCCGGAGCTTTGCAGAAACGGGTGGTGTGCCCCTTCCTGTTGCAGCTTGAACACTGCATTTCCCGGCAGGCTCCTGTGTGGTGGAAGTTGCACTGGTTGCACTTAGGCAAGTTTCCAGCGTACTGCTTTACCGGAGCAGCAACAGTGGCAGGTGCTATCGCAGCATGAACTGCCACGACCCGCTGCTTTTTGGCAGCCTTCTTCTTTTTCTTGTCATCCCAGAATTTCCGCTTAGAATCAGCGGTTCTGGCGGGTTATGAGATGGCCAGGGTTGTTGTTGCGGCCGGGGTCCGAACCCCATGGTCTATAAGCCGCTGTGCCAATCGCTTGGCATTATCGAATGTAGTGGGGTTTGAAGCCAAAACATTTCCCTGGAATGGAGGCACCAGCCCCCATATGTATCTTTCAATCTTCTTTCCCTCTGTATGACCCATGTTGGGATAGAGGGCCACCAGCTCATAGAACCTGGCGGTATAGGTCACAATGTCGGAGCCTTTCATGGTTAGGCTCCACAGTTCTTCCTCCAGTTTTTGGATTTCCCCCCTCGGGCAGTATTCCTCGATCATGAGGTCTTTCAACGTTTCCCAGCCCATAGCATTAGCCACTATTAGAGATAGTGACTTGACATGGCTATTCCACCATGTCAGGGCTTTCTCCTCAAAGGTGCAAGCAGCGAACTTGACCTTGCTCCCTTCCGGACAGGAGCAGATTTCGAAAACCGATTCGGTTTTCTCGAACCATTGCGAGAGGGCAATGACTCCGCCAGTCCCTCTAAAGGACTTGGGCTTGCAGTTAGTGAATTCCTTGTAGGAGCACTCTCTCAAGCGCACAGGAACTTCACCATGAGTAGATTGAATAGGGATTCCTCCTCTAGTTGAACCAGATGAATGATATTGACCCATGGCTGTAGCCACAGCCGCAGCCACAGCAACATTTAGAGCTGCCGTATCGATTTGAGGAGCAGGTGGTGTTGGTGCGGGAGGATCGTGTCTCGTTGATTTACGTGGAGGCATCTTTTAACTATACATTTAGAAAGATGAAGACATTGATAAGAATTTAATAGGAAAATTGATGAGACTGACTCATGGATTAACTCTCTATAGCCCAACAACGCAATTGAATAGTATGATTGATTGTAGATGAAAGCATTTGGATATAATTTCCATGAGATTAGATATCTGTCAATAATACTAGAATTACATATGTAATGAGTTTGGGAAAAATGACCTAGAAGTAGGTCTTACATCAACCAAGATGGGAAAATTTTGATAGAACTACAAGCTAATCAAGACCTAACGGGTCTAAGATTTACGAAGATAGGAAATTAGACTAGAGTTTTTATACTAACTAGGTTATATCCAAAAGAGAAGTCGATGAGACTCTATCGGTGACGAGAACTACTAGAGTGAGTTCTTGAATCCAACATAAGACGTTCTATGCCCCTCATACGCCTTTCAGACCTTGCCTGCTGAGCTGGAAGTTCCCTGACTTCAGCTTGGGTTTCAGCAAGTTCCCTCTATAGAACTGCATTGCGGACCTGAGTCCTTTCATGAGCAGACTCTAGTTGGCGAATGCGGACTGTGTTAATGCCAGAGTTGGCGTCAATCTCCATGACTCGGTCGATAGTCGCTCGACCTTGCTCGGTGTTCCGAGCAATCCTACGAACCATGATGGGTAGGATCATGTCAGCTGAACCTCCCTCAGCGAGGTTATAAAAGCTTCTGTCTCCATTGTAGGGCATGGGTTGACCCTGTTCCTGACTCCATCTATTCAAGTTTGTGGCCCACAGAGGCGTGGGTCCTTGAAATGCTGGACTAGGGTTCAGGTTTGGGTCTTGAGTAGCTGGGGGTAGGTTGTTGACTTCTGGTTCTGAGTCATAACCATCAGAAAAGCCTTTAGCTTCGTGATCATCCAAAGGGATTGGGTGATCATCTTCTGGCTCTTCTCCAAGCCATCCTGCATTGCCGTGGTTGGGGTAGTACGGGCCTCCGGGGATATGGAATCCAGCCATGATATCTACGCGAGAGAAAGGGATAAAGAAATAAATAAATAGACGACTAATTACATAATTATAAGATGATCTTTATCAGTTACTTCAACATTTGCGTAGTGCATACCAGTCATATGTAACCAAGACAGGATAGACCTTCGAATAGGTGACCCTAACTCTAAGCCCACAACCAAACAAGGAACAGGAAGTAAAGCAAAGATCACAGATTCTAAGTCTATGCCATCCTAGATACATATATCCTTAGCGTATCCACTCAACAACTATTGACATACTAATAAAGACCTTTAGTTCTCAGATAAGTAATTAATAGTAACATAAAATACTCTTATAGTATTTTAAGTTTATGTTCTGTTCTACTGTTCTCGTTGTAGTAGTGTTGGTAAGTTTTTAGACTTGTTGCAACCTCACAACCACACTTAGGCACATGCTAGTCACTCCTCGAATAATATAGTTGATCAGGCTATATCTTCCCAGGGTTGACCGTATGTCTCTAAGTCTACTTGTGCTGCCCAACGATCGTAATACTTTTTTTTTCTGTCCTAGTGACACTGATTTTAGTATGAATGCAGGTATGTATACTTGGTTAAATATTTTATTATTTAAAAGTATAAACTCTTTATCAGAGTATTTTAATCACGCTGTGTTTATAGTTCATATATCTTTTATGGGTTGATATACTCGATTCACTATAAACAATGCTCTGATACCAATCTGTCACACCCCAAAACCAGAACGGCGGAAACGTTCGGAGGTGGAGGACGTCATGTTCAGTATCACAACAATGCAAAGTAGTAAACAAGCAACAACATCATCCATTGCATTAATAATATAATTTGATACAAGTGTGTTATGTCAAGTTATATAGACACCAAAAATATACATCAAAATAAAAGATGAGTCTTGAACGAGCTCCATCTTCTCAAAACCTGGCACCGGTAGCTGTCTACCGGTGACCTGAGAATACAAGTTATTTTGAAAGAGTTTATCAGCTTTAAAGCTGGTAAGATCATAAGTATATTAGTGTCTGTATTTGTAAGAAAGTGTTTGTAAGTCTGTAATTGTATAAGTTTGTAAAAGTTTGTAATTGTTTGAACTCCCCTAGAAAACCCTATGTTTCCTACTAAAAGTAGCCTTCTACCAAGGCATCTAGTATCTATGTGTGTCTCCTGTAAGAGTGTGTATTTTCCCAAATCTGACTATCATTAACCAAAAATATAGTTTTTACATTATTGTTTACTGTGTGAATATCACAAATTGAATGTAATGGGAAAATGAAATAGTACTGTAGTGTTGTATTAAGTAACTACTGCTGTACTAACTACCTTAAACCAATTTTTATTTAAAGTACCATGTGATCGGCCTGTATCCTGCTACCGACTCTATAGAAAAACGACAATGTAAGACGTCGTAAGAAATGATGTTTGGCACCCGTAGACTTGCAAGTCCCACTATAGCGAGCAGCAAGGTGTAGGATAGTCAATCCAGTATAGAACTATACACAAACTCATACGCACCCCAATTAAGGAGATTTTGGATACAAAACGGTAATGACAGGTAGTGCCATGCCCCGTTACGTGGCTCACATAACTGTAGTAATGTTCTAGTATATGTATGTGCTAGTTGTATTGTGTGTTCTCTCCCTGTCTAGCATGTATGTATGTTCTCTCTGTATTGTATTGTTTGTTTCTCATCATAGTATTCTATTGTTTGTTTCTCATCATAGTATCTTATTGTTTGTATGTTATTGACTCATGTATGAACTGACTCATTGTATGTTTCACTGTTCTAGTAATAGTATTAGTATCTCTCTAAACTATACCTATTATAGTTTACTAGTAATGTTGTTTGAGTGTAGGAACATGTTTGTATACCTTTGCTACCAAAAGGTATTGAACTGAATGAAAGAAGGAACTTTTATATCTATATACATACACATAATATATAACTAGGATTCAAACGACCTTCGGACAAATAACCTGAATACCCTAAGTCCACAACCAAACAAGGAACATGAAGTAAGGTGAGCTATCAGTCCTAAGTCCTTTCAATCCTACTTATATAACTATATCTATATAGATACATAGAATATAAATTAAAAGAGTTTAATAAAAGTATTTGATATGAAAAAGAGTTTGTAAAACAGTTTAAAGTAAAACAGTTTGGTAACACAGTTTGAAAAGTAAGAAATCCACTTGTTTGGTAGTTATTAATCACATGTGATTGATATAATAACTATAATAGTTCAACTTGTATTCCCCCCATAAGAGCATTTAAAAACATTTAAAAGGTTATTTAAGGGGTATGAACTCACCTGTAGTGAGTGGTTTGGATGAACGGATGTTATATGATGCTAAGTGTCAAGTGAAGACTTGAACACACACAAGGATCCTATTTAACATATAATAACACATATATGTATCCAATTAGTCATTAAACAACTAATTAACCAAGTTAAGACATCCTAGGATTGCATCTAAGGGTTGTAGGACATTGCTATTGAGTTTGGGGTCCAAGGGTAAACTCTTTTGGAGTTTACGGTTTTGTGACCATCACTCATTGAGTTTACGGTCGTAAACCCATGAGTTTACGGCCGTAAACTCATGGTACTTTTACCATTTTCTGTTTTGAAGCTTTAAAGGTCATAAGAAGCATTCCTACTTCATGTTTAAGCCTTAGGAAGTGTTTAGGGCACCATTTCACTCCTTTGTTGAGTTTACGGTCCTTGAACCATTTCTCCTTGGGTTTACGGCCGTAAACCCAAATGGTTTATGGTCTTTTTGATGTTTTAAGTCCTAAGCACATCAAGGATGGTATCGAGACTAGTTTCCAAGGCTTGGTAAGGGACTAGGGCACACTTTGGCCCCTTTATTAGGGTTTACGGTCCAAGAACATCTTGGACCGTAAACACCTTTGATCTTGTGTTTCCTTATGTTTTCTAGACGTTTAGGAAGTGTAACAAGTCTTATAACACACTAGGGTAAGAGTACTTACTATGTAGAAGCTTGAAAAGGTGCTAAAAGTCCAAGAACACTAGTGTGTGTTCTTGGTGTTCTTGGTGAAACTATGAACACTTGAAGATCTACACAAACAGAATGATTTCACGGATGGAATCACGTAAGATCACTAGATTAAGTAAGATATCAACTTTTTAGGGCAAGAAACACTTACATACTTGAAGATCAAGAAGAAAAGTCGGATGCTACTTGAGAGGATTTGAGTTTTGGATCTTGAAATGTGAAAAAGTGCTTAAAATGGCTAAGTGCCATATTTATACCCTTGGGGTTTACGGCCGTAAACACCTTGTTTAGGCCGTAAACTCCAAACTATTGGAGTTTTGGGACATTATTGTTGCACAATAAACCCTAGGGAATCCTCTCTCCTGTTATCTCCTAAAGTACTAGGCTTTAGAACACTCAAACTGACTCTACACAGCTCAAAAATTAGCAGAAACTGTTCTGACTTCTATTGAAGTGAATTGTTGTACATAATAGAAATTTCGGGTTGTCACATCATCCCCCCGTTAGAAGGAATTTCGTCCCGAAATTAGAGTTTAAGCAAATAAGTAGTTACAAATAACTAAGTAAAAAGACGAGGATATTTCAGTTTCATCTAATCCTCTCGTTCCCAAGTGAATTCAGGTCCTCGCTTGGCGTTCCAGCGAACCTTCACTATCGGGATACGGCTTTGTTTCGTTTGCTTGACCTCCCGGTCCATGATCTCTACTGGTTCTTCCACGAAGTTGAGGCTCTCGTTGATCTCGATCTCGTCGAGTGGGATTACAAGAGTCTCGTCGGACAGACACTTTTTCAAGTTCGAGACGTGGAAAGTAGAATGTACGTTACTGAGTTCGCGCGGTAAGTTAAGTTTGTAAGCTACAGGGCCGATACCGGCAAGAATCTCAAAAGGCCCTATGTACCTTGGATTTAGCTTTCCATGCTTTCCGAAGCGTATCAGGCCCTTCCGGGGTGAGACCTTCAATAGAACACGGTCGCCCACCTGGAATTCCAACGGTTTCCTTCGTTTATCAGCGTAGCTTTTCTATCGGTCTCTAGAGGCTTTCAATCGTTCACGAATTTGAATGATCTTCTCTGTCATTTCCCGTATGATCTCCGGACCCGTAAGAGTGCTTTCAGGAACTCGTGCTTTAGCTAACTGGGTATCACCCACCTCAGCCCAGCACAGAGGAGATCTGCACTTTCGGCCATAGAGGGCCTCGAATGGAGCAGCCTTTATGCTCGTGTGATAACTGTTGTTGTAGGAAAATTCGACAAGGGGTAAATGAGTATCCCATGCTTTCCCAAAGTCGATCACACAGGCTCGCAACATATCTTCCAAGGTTTGGATAGTCCTCTCACTTTGTCCGTCGGTCTGTGGATGGTAGGTTGTACTCATGTCCAGCCTAGTTCCTAGGGAACTTTGTAGCGACTACCAGAACCTCGAAGTGAATCTACTATCTCTGTTCGAGATAATGGATATGGGAACACCGTGCAGTCGTATAATCTCCCTAATGTAAGTTCTTGTAAGCTTCTCCATCTTGTCTGTTTCCTTGATAGGCAGGAAGTGTGCGGACTTGGTCAATCTATCGACGATGACCCATATGGTATCAAGTCCACCCGTTGTCTTGGGCAACTTGGTTATGAAGTCCATAGTGATCCGCTCCCACTTCCATTCAGGTATCTCCGGTTGCTGGAGTAATCCTGACGGTTTCTGGTATTCGACCTTGACCTTGGCGTAAGTAAGGCATTTACTCACGAAGGTAGCAATCTCTGCTTTCATGTTAGGCCACCAGTATAACTTTTTAAGATGCAGATACATCTTATCTGAACTTGGGTGGACGGAATAACGAGTGTTGTGCGCCTCGTTCATGACCAAGCCTCTGAAACCACCGAGTTTCGAGGTCCAAATCCGATCGATGAAATAATAAGCTCCGCCACCCTTGACCTCGAAGTTCTTATCCATCCCTCTCAGGGGTTCACCCGCCACATTTTCAGGTTTCAAAGCGTCGAGCTGAGCCTCCTTAATTTGCGTGGACAAGTGTGAATGGATAGTCATTGTCAATGATTTGACTCTACGACCAGAATATTCTTTCCGACTTAGGGCGTCAGCTACTACATTGGCTTTACCCGGATGATAACGAATTTCGCATTTGTAGTCACTGAGTAGCTCGACCCACCGTCGTTGTCTCATGTTGACCTCCTTCTGGTTGAATATATGTTGTAGGCTTTTGTGGTCTGTAAAGATAGTGCTTTTTGTACGATACAGGTAGTGTCTCCAGATCTTTAGAGCAAACACAACTGCTCCTAGCTCAAGATCGTGGATAGTGTAATTTACCTCATGTGTTTTTAGCTGTGTCGAGGCATAGGCGATGACCTTACCTCGCTGCATCAGAACACATACGAGCCCTTGATTTGACGCATCGCAATAGACAACGAAGTCTTCTATCCCTTCGCGGAGGGATAGTATTGGTGCGGTGCACAAGGCTCGCTTAAGCGTTTGGAACGCACTCTCCTGTTTCTCTTCCCAGTCAAAGGCCACACCCCTCTGGGTCAGTGTTGTAAAAGGTTTCGCAATGCAGGAGAAGTTCTGAATGACCCTGCGATAGTAGCCAGCGAGGCCTAGAAATTGATGATTTTCTGTAGGCGTCTTCGGTGTTGGGCAGCTCTCAATGGCTTTGATTTTGGAAGGGTCCACGTGTATTCCCTCTTCGCTAACCACGTGCCCTAAGAATTCGACTCTTCGGATCCAAAATTCGCATTTCAAGAACTTCGCATAGAGCTTCTCCGAACGCAGCGTTTCTATGACCTGTCGAAGATGTTGACTATGTTCCTCCTTACTACGAGAGTAGATAAGTATGTCATCGATGAAGACGATGACGAACTGATCCAAGTAAGGACGACACACCCTATTCATTAAATCCATGAATACTGCGGGCGCATTTGTTAATCCGAACGGCATCACTACGAATTTGTAGTGGCCATAACGAGTTCGGAAGGCTGTCTTCGGAACATCCTCCCCTAGCACTCGTAGTTGGTGATATCCGGATCTTAAGTCGATTTTTGAAAAGAAGTTCGCCCCTTGAAGTTGGTCAAATAAATCGTCAATACGAGGCAAAGGATAACGATTTTTGACGGTCAGTTTGTTGAGCTCCCTGTAGTCGATGCACATTCGAAACGATCTATCTTTCTTCTTGACGAACAAGACTGGAGCTCCCCAGGGTGAGAAGCTTGGTCTTATAAAGCCCTTGCTGAGCAGTTCGTTAAGTTGATAGGACAGTTCTTGCATCTCTGCAGGTGCTAGACGACAGGGCGATTTGGCTACGGGAGTAGCCGCTGGAACTAAGTCGATTCTGAACTCGACTTGACGTTGCGGAGGTAATCCTGAGAGTTCTTCTGGAAAGATATCGGGAAAGTCGCATACTACTGTAATGTTCTGAATGTCCTTCGTTTCTTGGCTCACATCGACCACATGAGCAAGGAATGCGCGGCATTCCTTTCGCAAGAATTTCTAAGCTTGAATGCTCGAGATGAAACGAAGGTTTGTGCCGGGTTTATCGCCATATACTACTAAAGTTTCGCCAGATGACAGATTAAGGTGTACAACCTTTTCGTAACACATGATGTCGGCACGATGAAGACTCAACCAATCCGTGCCGATAATGACGTCGAAACTTTTAATTGAGACCGGCATGAGGTCGATCGAAAATGAATGGTTATCTAGTGCTAAGGTACACCCTATGTATATACTGCTAGTGCTCTCCGTCTTGCCATTAGCCATTTCTACAGTGAACGGTTCTTTAAGTGCTCATTATTTTTGCTTAAGTAAATGAGCAAATTTTTGGTTCACGAAACTCCTCTCCGCTCCACTATCAAACAGAAGGCATGCATAAGAGTTATCGAGGAGAAACGTACTCGTGACCACTGTGGGGTCGGCAACCGCTTCCTCGTGGCCTATGGCCAGAACACTTCCCAGTCCACCAGTATTCCTTGCCTTAGGGCAGTCCTTTTTGTAGTGGCCCACCTCGCCACAACCGTTGCAAGTTTTTCCCGCGCCAGCGCCGGGGACTTAGTTGAGTGGCCTAGCCGGAGCTTTGCAGAAACGGGCGGTGTGCCCCTTCCTGTTGCAGCTTGAACACTGCATTTCCTGGAAGGCTCCTGTGTGGTGGAAGTTGCACTGGTTGCACTTAGGCAAGTTTCCAGCGTACTGCTTTACCGGAGCAGCAACAGTGGCAGGTGCTATCGCAACATGAACTGCCACGACCCGCTGCTTTTTGGCAGCCTTCTTCTTTTTCTTGTCATCCCAGAATTTCCGCTTGGAATCAGCGGTTCTGGCGGGTTATGAGATGGCCAGGGTTGTTGTTGCGGCCGGGGTCCGAACCCCATGGTCTATAAGCCGCTGTGCCAATCGCTTGGCACTATCGAATGTAGTGGGGTTTGAAGCCAAAACATTTCCCTGGAATGGAGGCACCAGCCCCCATATGTATCTTTCAATCTTCTTTCCCTCTGTATGAACCATGTTGGGATAGAGGGCCACCAGCTCACAGAACCTGGCGGTATAGGTCACAATGTCGGAGCCTTTCATGGTTAGGCTCCACAGTTCTTCCTCCAGTTTTTGGATTTCGCCCCTCGGGCAGTATTCCTCAATCATGAGGTCTTTCAACGTTTCCCAGCCCATAGCATTAGCCACTATTAGAGATAGTGACTTGACATGGCTATTCCACCATGTCAGGGCTTTCTCCTCAAAGGTGCAAGCAGCGAACTTGACCTTGCTTCCTTCCGGACAGGAGCAAATTTCGAAAACCGATTCGGTTTTCTCGAACCATTGCGAGAGGGCAATGACTCCGCCAGTCCCTCTAAAGGACTTGGGCTTGTAGTTAGTGAAGTCCTTGTAGGAGCACTCTCTCAAGCGCACAGGAACTTCACCATGAGTAGATTGAACAGGGGTTCCTCCTATAGTTGAACCAGATGAATGATATTGACCCATGGCTATAGCCACAGCCGCAGCCACAGCAGCATTTAGAGTTGGCGTATCGATTTGAGGAGCAGCTGGTGTTGGTGCGGGAGGATCGTGTCTCGTTGATTTACGTGGAGGCATCTTTTAACTATATGTTTAGAAAGATGAAGAAATTGATAAGAATTTAATAGGAAAATTGATGAGACTGACTCATGGACTAACTCTCTATAGCCCAACAGCGCAATTGAATAGTATGATTGATTGTAGATGAAAGCATTTGGATATAATTTCCATGAGATTAGATATCTGTCAATAATACTAGAATTACAGATGTAATGAGTTTGGGAAAAATGACCTAGAAGTAGGTCTTACATCAACCAAGATGGGAAAATTTTGATAGAAATACAACCTAATCAAGACCTAACGGGTCTAAGATTTACGAACATAGGAAATTAGACTAGAGTTTTTACATTAACTAGGTTATATCCAAAAGAGAAGTCGATGAGACTCTATCGGCGACGAGAACTACTAGAGTGAGTTCTAGAATCCGACATATGACGTTCTATGCCCCTCATACGCCTTTCAGACCTTGCCTGCTGAGCTCGAAGTTCCCTGACTTCAGCTTGGGTTTCAGCAAGTTCCCTCTGTAGAACTGCATTGCGGACCTGAGTCCTTTCATGAGCAGACTCTAGTTGGCGAATGCGGACTGTGTTAATGCCAGAGTTGGCGTTAATCTCCATGACTCGGTCGATAGTCGCTCGACCTTGCTCGGTGTTCCGAGGAATCCTACGAACCATGATGGGTAGGACCCTGTCAGCTGAACCTCCCTCAGTGAGGTTGTAGAAGCTTCTATCTCCATTGTAGGGCATGGGTTGACCCTGTTCCTGACTCCATCTATTCAAGTTTGTGGCCCACAGAGGCGTGGGTCCTTGAAATGCTGGACTAGGGTTCAGGTTTGGGTCTTGAGCAGCTGGGGGTAGGTTGTTGACTTCTGGTTCTGAGTCAGAACCATCAGAAAATCCTTCAGCTTCGTGATCATCCAAAGGGATTGGGTGATCATCTTCTGGCTCTTCTCCAAGCCATCCTGCATTGTCGTGGTTGGGGTAGTACGGGTCTCCGGGGATATGGAATCCAGCCATGATATCTACGCGAGAAAAAGGGATAAAGAAATAACTAAATAGACGACTAATTAGATAATTATAAGATGATCTTTATCAGTTACTACAACATTTGCGTAGTGCATACCAGTCATATGTAACCAAGACAGGATAGACCTTCGAATAAGTGACCCTAACTCTAAGCCCACAACCAAACAAGGAACAGGAAGTAAAGCAAAGATCACAGATTTTAAGTCTATGCCATCCTAGATACATATATCCTTAGCGTATCCACTCAACAACTATTGACATACTAATAAAGACCTTTAGTTCTCAGATAAGTAATTAATAGTAACATAAAATACTCCTATAGTCTTTTAAGTTTATGTTCTGTTCTACTGTTCTCGTTGTAGTAGTGTTGGTAAGTTTTTAAACTTGTTGCAACCTCACAACCACACTTAGGCACATGCTAGTCACTCCTCGGATAATATAGTTGATAAGGCTATATCTTCCCAGGGTTGACCGTATGTCTCTAAGTCTACTTGTGCTGCCCAACAATCGTAATACTTTTTTTTTGTCCTAGTGACACTGATTTTAGTTTGAATGCAGGTATGTATACTTGGTTAAATATTTTATTCTTTAAAAGTATAAACTCTTTATCAGAGTATTTTAATCACGCTGTGTTTATAGTTCATATATCTTTTATGGGTTGATATACTCGATTCACTATAAACAATGCTCTGATACCAATCTGTCACACCCCAAAACCAGAACGGCGGAAACGTTCGGAGGTGGAGGACGTCATGTTCAGTATCACAACAATTCAAAGTAGTAAACAAGCAACAACATCATCCATTGAATTAATAATATAATTTGATACAAGTGTGTTCTGTCAAGTTATATAGACACCAAAAATATACATCAAAATAAAAGATGAGTCTTGAACGAGCTCCATCTTCTCAAAACCTGGCACCGGTAGCTGTCTACTGGTGACTTGAGAATACAAGTTATTTTGAAAGAGTTTATCAGCTTTAAAGCTGGTGAGATCATAAGTATATTAGGGTCTGTATTTGTAAGAAAGTGTTTGTAAGTCTGTAATTGTATAAGTTTGTAAAAGTTTCTAATTGTTTGAACTCCCCTAGAAAACCCTATGTTTCCTACTAAAAGTAGCCTTCTACCAAGGCATCTAGTATCTGTGTGTGTCTCCTGTAAGAGTGTGTATTTTCCCAAATCTGACTATCATTAACCAAAAATATAGTTTTTACATTATTGTTTATTGTGTGAATATCACAAAGTGAATGTAATGGGAAAATGAAATAGTACTGTAGTGTTGTATTAAGTAACTACTGCTGTACTAACTACCTTAAACCAATTTTTATTTAAAGTACCATGTGATCGGCCTGTATCCTACTATCGACTCTATAGAAAAACGACAATGTAAGACGTCGTAAGAAATGACGTTTGGCACCCGTAGACTTGCAAGTCCCACTATAGCGAGCAGCAAGGTGTAGGATAGTCAATCCAGTATAGAACTATACATAAACTCATACGTTCCCCAATTAAGGAGATATTGGATACAAAACGGTAATGACAGGTAGTGCCATGCCCCGTTACGTGGCTCACATAACTGTAGTAATGTTCTAGTGTATGTATGTGCTAGCTGTATTGTGTGTTCTCTCCCTGTCTAGCATGTATGTATGTTCTCTCTGTATTGTATTGTTTGTTTCTCATCATAGTATTCTATTTTTTGTTTCTCATCATAGTATCTTATTGTTTGTATGTTATTGACTCATGTATGAACTGACTCATTGTATGTTTCACTGTTCTAGTAATAGTGTTAGTATCTCTCTAAACTATACCTATTATAGTTTACTAGTAATGTTGTTTGAGTGTACGAACATGTTTGTATACCTTTGCTACCCAAAGGTATTGAACTGAATGAAAGAAGGAACTTTTATATCTATATACATACACATAATATATAACTAGGATTCAAACGACCTTCGGACAAATAACCTGAATACCCTAAGTCCACAACCAAACAAGGAACAGGAAGTAAGGTGAGCTATCAGTCCTAAGTCCTTTCAATCCTACTTATATAACTATATCTATATAGATACACAGAATATAAGTTAAAAGAGTTTAACAAAAGTATTTGATATGAAAAAGAGTTTGTAAAACAGTTTGAAGTAAAGCAGTTTGGTAACACAGTTTGAAAAGTAAGAAATCCACTTGTTTGGTAGTTATTAATCACATGTGATTGATATAATAACTATAATAGTTCAACTTGTATTCCCCCCATAAGAGCATTTAAAAACATTTAAACGGTTATTTAAGGGGTATGAACTCACCTGTAGTGAGTGGTTTGGATGAACGGATGTTATAGGATGCTAAGTGTCAAGTGAAGACTTGAACACACACAAGGATCCTATTTAACATATAATAACACATATTGTTGGGTTTTGAGCATTCTAACACTTCCTAAGTGTACATGCAACCCTATTAAACCTTGGATCTATGTTTGTCTAAGATACATGCAAAATATTATTTTCCAAGGTTTATAACCTATCTAGCATGGCATGGGGTACTTTTAACCATAAAAGAACTAGATGAATTACATACCTTTTGTTGATTGTTGATTCCTTGGAGTTTGAGAGCCAAGAACCAATAATGTGAATGCCTCAAATGGAAATCACAAATCACCACAAACTTGGAAAAAATGTATGAGAGAGTATACTCACTCTTGATTTTGGCCACCACACTTACACACACCTTAGGCCGTTTTTCATGCAACATAAGCTTGTTTATATAGCGTACATGGTTAGGGTGAAACCCTAATAACCCATGTGTTTTCCTCTTCCAAGGATCCATGGGTAAAAGCTCCATGGATCATCCATGGACTTCCATATAAGCTTAGCCCATTCCCAAATGAGTGTTAGCCCACACCATATAAATATAATAGCCCATGATTTAATTAGTCTGCCTTTTAATCACTAAATTAATTCATAATTAATTCAAGATTAAAACTAATTAAGTAACATGACTTTATACTAATATATTATAACTTATAATATATTAATAAATCGTAAGTATACAACTCTCATAAAATTATCCATAACTAGTTTGGGTGAAGTGCAACCCAAATGGACCATGCCGGGTCGGGTCAAGTATATACCAAATAAGTTATGGACTTAGACACCTTATCCAACAGACTCCCACTTGGATAAGTCTAATAACTGTATTTGCCTATATTACTTCAGGAACCAACCGGCAATCGTAGCTCTCGAAAACTCTTGTGAACTATGAAGCGCCATTTTAGATAAGTGATCATATAATCCTCTGCTCTCATGATATCAGCCGGACAAATACATGGAACAATGTCTTACTTATTGTCTAGCAGTTGTTTCTCGATTTCCGATTTGTTTGACAAAGAACTTAACTGAACACATCAATTTAGTTCTGACCGGGCCCGATACATGGGTCAACACAAAATCATCGAGGGGCCCAGATATCGCTTTTATTTCTAGAAGGAACAGATAAACTTCGACTAATATGCTTGTTCTACTACTTATTGAATTGCACACAAAGGCACGTTTTATAACATCAAGATATTGATGCGTTTACGTGCAATCAATGCACAACCAACTCATAGGTAACAACTCATATCTCTAGGTTTGAAGACTTATATGATATTACCATCTCACGATCACTCGAGATAAATTCCATGAAGTGATACAAGTGAGCGTGGGTTAATTCTAATACTCATAACTTATGAGTACTCATGAATGTTGTAGCAACCATTGCTATGGCTAAACACCTTTAGTCATCTACAATCCCAATTCATGACAGTCTTGATTCATACCTACTTCCGACATATGACCGACTGTGGAGAGTTTGAATAAATTAATTATTCTGGAAGTCAAAACATGCAAAACTGAAATAATAGTAAATAATTGACAATGATAGCAACACTTTACTCATAAATAAATCACAAATTTTATTCATCATCAAACGTCGATTACATTTTACAAGTGTCAGAAAAGGCTATCTAATCTGTAAAACTAATATCGTCCCTCAGCCCGATGCGCCTCGCATGCTGCAAATGCTTCACCCTCGTCAGTCCCTTCGTAAGGGGATCTGCAGGGTTCTCATCCGACGATACCCTCTTTGCCACGAGGAGTCCCTCTTCTATCTTGTGTCTTATGAAGTGATATTTTTTGTCAATGTGTCGGGATCTGCCATGATCTCTTGGTTCCTTGGCTAAGGCAACCGCACTATTGCTGTCACAGAAAATCTCCATAGGCTCCTTAATAGCTGGTACAACTCCAAGGTCTCCGATGAAGTTCCTCAGCCATATCGCCTCCTTTGCCGCTTCACTCGCTGCTATGTACTCTGATTAACAAGTCGAATCAGCTACAGTCTCCTGTTTGGAACTCTTCCAAGTGATTGCCCCTCCATTTAAGGTAAAGACCCAGCCCGACTGAGAGCGGAAGTTATCCCTATCAGTCTGAAAGCTAGCATCACTATACCCTACTACTCTCAAGTCATCACTCCCACCAAGGGTAAGGATCCAATCCTTAGTCCTCCGCAGGTACTTGAGAATATTCTTTACTGCAGTCTAATGAGCCTTGCCAGGGTTCCCCTGATATCTGCTGACCATGCTCAAAGCGAAGGCCACATCAGGACGGGTACAAGTCATAGCATACATGATCGAAGCAACAGCGGAAGCATAAGGTAATCGACTCATCTCAGCTATCTCATCTTCTGTACTCGGGCTCTGAGCCTTGCTCAGTTTGGCATTGCTTTGGATCGGTAATTCTCCTTTCTTGGAATTCTGCATGTTGAACCTTTTCAACACCTTATCCAAGTAGATACTCTGACTAAGTCCAATTAGTCTTTTACTCCTTTCTCTTAATATCCTTATCCCTAGGATATAGGTAGCTTCTCCAAGGTCCTTCATAGCAAAGCACTTCCCAAGCCAGGACTTAACCTCCTGCAAGGTTGGGATGTCATTTCCTATGAGTAGTATGTCATCCACATACAGTACCAAAAAGCTAACTATACTCCCACTAGCTCTGACATACACGCAGGACTCATCTTCACTTCTTGAGAAACCAAACTCTTTGACCTTCTCATCGAAACAAAGATTCCAACTTCGAGATTCTTGTTTCAATCCATAAATGGATTTCTCAAGCTTGCACACTCGATTGGGGTACTCTGCACTGACAAAACCTTCTGGCTGATTCATGTAAACATCCTCAGCCAACTTTCCGTTAAGGAAAGCGGTTTTGACATCCATTTGCCATATTTCATAATCATGAAATGCAGCAATGGCTAGCATAACCCTAATAGACTTAATCTTTGCTACTGGTGAAAAGGTTTCATCATAATCAATACCCTGAGTCTGAGTAAACCCCTTCGCAACCAGTCGAGCCTTATAAGTGTGCACCTTCCCATCCATGTCGGTCTTCTTCTTGAAGATCCATTTGCACCCGACTGTCTTACGGCCTGGTACATTGTCAACCAAGTTCCAAACTTGATTGTCATACATGGACTGTATCTCGCTGTCCATAGCCTCCTTCCATTTAGCAGACTTTGGGCCTACCATGGCTTCCTTAACACTGTTAGGTTCATCCATATTTACCAGTGTACTGTCACTGATAAATGTATCACCTTCCGTAGTAATATGAAATCCATAATAAAAGTCAGGTGTGTTCCTAACCCTTGTGGAACGCCTCGGAAGTATAGACTCGTCAGCTGGATCAACAGGAATTTCCTCCTCAAGTTGATTGCTAGTGTATGAGGTTCCTTCACCAATTGAGTCTTGAATTTCTTCAAGGTCAATTTTCCTCCCACTGTCTCCTTGGTTTATAAATTCTCTCTCTCGAAAGACCCCTCTCCTAGCCACAAAGACCACATTCTCACTGGGTCTGTAGAAGAGGTAACCAAAGGATTTTTGTGGGTAGCCGATGAAAATACACCTTTCACTTCGAGGTTCGAGCTTGTCATGAGTTTCGCGCCTCACGAAAGCCTCGCAACCCCAAATCATGATATGGTCCAAATTGGGAACTTTCCCAGTCCACATTTCATGAGGTGTTTTGGCAACCTTCTTTGTAGGGACTAGATTAAGGATGTGGGCGGCAGTATCTAAGGCATACCCCCAAAAAGAGATTGGTAGCGAAGCTCGACTCATCATAGAGCGAACCATGTCCAACAAAGTTCGATTGCGCCTCTCAGCTACACCATTCATCTGTGGTGTCCTGGGAGGTGTCAATTGTGAGATAATCCCACACTCCTTAAGATAGTCGAGGAACTCAGTACTAAGATACTCATCACCTCGATCGGATCGAAGCATCTTAATGTTCCTGCCCAATTGATTTTCTACTTTCTGTTTAAACTCTTTAAACCTTTCAAAATTTTCTGACTTATGTTTGATTAAGTAGACATAACCATATCTACTAAAATCATCAATAAAAGTCACATAATAGCGATTAGCATCCCTTGTGGCGGTTTTGAATGGTCCACATACATCAGTATGTATAAGGTCCAACAAACCCTCACCCCTTGCACAAGTACTAGTGAAGGGTGATTTTGTCATTTTTCCAAGTAGACAAGACCCACAACTATCATCCGACTTGAGGTCGAACGACTCCAAGACTCCATCCTTTTGGAACTGGCCTATGCGTTTCTTGCTTACATGTCCAAGACGACAATGCCACAAAGATGCTTTATCCAAGCTAGTAGAAGAATCAATACATAATACATTATTTCCTAAATTATCTACAACCGATACAGCTTCATACACACCATCACAAGGTAATGCTTTAAAATAAAGAACATTATTAAAGAAAGCATTAATACTACCAACTTCATTATCAAAAGAAAAGGTAAAACCTTGTTTGTACAAAGCATGAAAGGAAATAATATTCCTCGCCATTTCAGACGAGTACACACATTTATTCAAATCTAACTTTAACCCACTATCTAGCAACAAAGTATAAACTCCAATCTTGGTAACAGGTGCAACCTTCTTGTTCCCCATGATTAAGTTTATCTTTCCGTGCTCCACATCCTCACTTCTTCTTAGGCCCTGCAAGTCACAACAGATGTGAATACCACAACCTGTATCAAGAACCCAAGAATTAGAATATGGTGAGTTATTAGACAATATAGTGTAAATACCTGCATGGGATGGTTTCACTTTCCCATCCTTGACATCCTGCAAGTACTTTGGGCAGTTTCGCTTCCAGTGCCCCTTATTTTGACAGTAGAAGCATTCAGCATCCTTAGGGATGGCAGAAGGAGTGATAGAACCACCTTTGGTTCCAGATGAGGAGCCTTCAAGGGACTTTCCCTTGGTACCCTTCGAAGGGTGCTTCCTCTTCTTCCCTTTGCCTTGCCCGATAGCCAAAACAGGGGTAGTAGTAGGAGTAGGACTACCAACCGACTTACTCTTAAGACCACTTTCGGCAGTCTTCAGAAGTCCTTGAAGCTTACTGAGTGTGACTTCCTCCTTATTCATGTGGTATGTCATACGAAATTGATCATAACACGATGGCAAGGAGTGCAAAATGATATCAATTGCCAACTCCTCAGGGAAGTTCACATTCAGTTTCATTAGACGGTCCACATACCTTTGCATTTTCTGCATGTGGCTCGTGATTGGTTCGCTATCCTTCATACGGGTAGTGATCATGGAGGAGATTATTTCATACCGCTCTTGACGAGCACTCTGATGGTACCTTTCCATCAGATCTTGATGCATCTCAAAAGGGTAATAGTCCTCATAGGACTTTTGGAGTTCAGCTGTCATGGTGGCCATCATGATGCATGCCACCTTGGTGGCATCTCTTTCATGTGCCTGATACTCAGCGACCTCCTCAGGAGTAGCAGTGGACTCATCAAGCTCCTTTAGCTCCTTATCGAGGACATATTCCTTGTCCTCGTAACGAGTAACCATCCTGATGTTCCGGATCCAATCCATGAAGTTGGAACCATCAAAGATGACCCTCCCACAAAGGTTCATGAGGGAAAAGGAGCCAGTAGGGTTAGAGCCCGAAGCTTTGTTGTTGGAAGACATCTGAAAAGAAGAAAACAAGTTTAGATTAGATATATCGAATCCTTAATAATACACCCAAATGTAATATTAAGGCTAGGATCCAACACAATATATTATAACTTAGAAGAGGGATGCCGTAATCTAAGCTATAATATATTTGAAGGTAGGTGAATGATGATTCACCAATTTCCACCATGAAAACGAAATGAATTATTAGGTTTAATTGGTTTTTGAAATTCCTAGATTCTTTTGAGATTCATTGAACTTTTCAATGGCATGTTTCAATCTCGATTGTGCCCTTCAAGTTTTGTGACTGGGATGCCGAGGATCACAAAACAAGGTGTCAATAACCATGCAAATTCACTTGGTACCCTTAATATTATCACCTAATCAATGTGCCGGTTAACCACACACGCTCCACCGATCTATGATAAACATTAAGTCACCCTTCGTGATCCTTACTAGTCCAAGTTAGTGTGTCGGTTAACCACACACGCTCCACCAACGACTTGGTAAGGTACAAAGTGTGAATTTCATGGGTTAGCACCATATTCACATTTTTCTAAAGTAACTAAGATTGGGAATTTATAAAAGGTTTAGTTACTTTATAATATTCATCATACTTTTAATGAGAATTTATAAGTCCTTGTCCTACCCGTTCGGCTAACGACCCTCCACCAGTCAAGCAAGCGGTGGGTGAGAGTGGACACCCATTAAGTTGCCATTTTATAGGCAACAACCTTATGCCCACCTTATAGACTAGCTTCGTGAATGAGGCGTACTAGCGGTAAGACGACTTTGATCTTATACATATATATAATAATTAACCATTAATGTCATAAATAGTATAAGGGTTGAATTTTAACTTTTAAAACTCTAAGGGTTTGGAATTAAAGTATATTAAAGTGTGTGTAACTTTACAAATTCCAAAACTTGAGGACAAGTTTTGAAACTATTCAAAACCTTTCATTTCATAACTTATGAATTAAAGGTTCATAAAAATGAAGACTCTTCATTTCCATGTAACTTATGTGTTTTAAGTGTGTGTTTAAAAGAAGTGTCCTTTGGATATCCATAACTTGAGGACAAATTATGGACTCCATTAAAACACATAAATGGTCAAGAATTAATCCTAAACAATTCAGCCAATAATTCCTATCATCTTCTAAATTCATAAGAACATGAACATGATTATCAAAGTTTCAAAAATTATATGAACACATACAAAGCATGAAATTTTGATATATGCTATTGTAAATGGATTAGAACAACCATTACACCAACCAAAAACAAGTTTTAAAACACCAAAATAGTTTAGGGTAATGTTTCTAGTCCATTTCCAGAAGCAAAAGTCGAAAATCTGCATTCTGAGGCTCCTACTCGCCGAGTGCACGAACCTACTCGCCGAGTAGGATGAGTGTACTCATGAACTCGGCGAGTCCCCCCATGGACTCGGCGAGTTTATCAGGCAGACAGCAAAAAATTCGACTTTTTTCACTATTTTGCATCAAGTATCAAACAACCAAGCCTAGGCTCTGATACCACTATTGGGTTTTGAGCATTCTAACACTTCCTAAGTGTACATGCAACCCTATTAAACCTTGGATCTATGTTTGTCTAAGATACATGCAAAATATTATTTTCCAAGGTTTATAACCTATCTAGCATGGCATGGGGTACTTTTAACCATAAAAGAACTAGATGAATTACATACCTTTTGTTGATTCCTTGGAGTTTGAGAGCCAAGCACCAATAATGTGAATGCCTCAAATGGAAATCACAAATCACCACAAACTTGGAAAAAATGTATGAGAGAGTATACTAACTCTTGATTTTGGCCACCACACTTACACACATCTTAGGTCGTTTTTCATGAAACATAAGCTTGTTTATATAGTGTACATGGTTAGGGTGAAACCCTAATAACCCATGTCTATTCCTCTTCAAGGGATCCATGGGTAAAAGCTCCATGGATCATCCATGTACTTCCATATAAGTTTAGCCCATTCCCAAATGAGTGTTAGCCCACACCATATAAATATAATAGCCCATGATTTAATTAGTCTTCCTTTTAATCACTAAATTAATTCATAATTAATTCAAGATTAAAACTAATTAAGTAACATGACTTTATACCAATATATTATAACTTATAATATATTAATAAATCGTAAGTATACAACTCTCATAAAATTATCCATAACTAGTTTGGGTGAAGTGCAACCTAAATGGACCATGCCGGGTCGGGTCAAGTATATACCAAATAAGTTATGGACTTAGACACCTTATCCAACACATATATGTATCCAATTAGTTATTAAACAACTAATTAACCAAGTTAATACATCCTAGGACATGTAAAACACTTTATTTAAGTGTTATAAGTACTAAGGATTGCATCTAAGGGTTGTAGGACATTGCTATTGAGTTTGGGGTCCAAGGGTAAACTCTTTTGGAGTTTACGGTTTTGTGACCATCACTCATTGAGTTTACGGTCGTAAACCCATGAGTTTATGGCCGTAAACTCATGGTACTTTTACCATTTTGTGTTTTGAAGCTTTAAAGGTCATAAGAAGCATTCCTACTTTATGTTTAAGCCTTAGGAAGTGTTTAGGGCACCATTTCACTCCTTTGTGGAGTTTACGGTCCTTGGACCATTTCTCCTTGGGTTTACGACCGTAAACCCAAATGGTTTATGGTCTTTTTGATGTTTTAAGTCCGAAGCACATCAAGGATGGTATCGAGACTAGTTTCCAAGGCTTGGTAAGGGACTAGGGCACACTTTGGCCCCTTTATTAGGGTTTACGGTCCAAGAACATCTTGGACCGTAAACACCTTTGATCTTGTGTTTCCTTATGTTTTCTAGATGTTTAGGAAGTGTAACAAGTCTTATAACAAACTAGGGTAAGAGTACTTACTATGTAGAAGCTTGAAAAGGTGCTAAAAGTCCAAGAACACTAGTGTGTGTTCTTGGTGTTCTTGGTGAAACTAAGAACACTTGAAGATCTACACAAACGAAATGATTTCACAGATGGAATCACGTAAGATCACTAGATTAAGTAAGATATCAACTTTTTAGGGCAAGAAACACTTACATAGTTGAAGATCAAGAAGAAAAGTCGGATGCTACTTGAGAGGATTTGAGTTTTGGATCTTGAAATGTGAAAAAGTGATTAAAATGGCTAAGTGCCATATTTATACCCTTGGGGTTTACGGCCGTAAACACCTTGTTTAGGTCGTAAACTCCAAACTCTTGGAGTTTTGGGACATTATTGTTGCACAATAAACCCTAGGGCATCCTCTCTTCTGTTATCTCCTAAAGTACTAGGCTTTAGAACACTCAAACTGACTCTACACAGCTCAAAATTTAGTAGAAACTGTTCTGACTTCTCTTGAAGTGAATTCTTGTACAAAATAGAAATTTCGGGTTGTCACATCATCTTTTTTGAACTTATACTTTTGGTGTCATGAATATTATGTTTTGAACACAGATGTAAAACTTATAACTTTGTAAATACAATGGTTGTTGTTGTACTTTGATTACTATTATGCGTTGTTATGATATTGTACATGACGTCCTCCGCCCCCGAACGTTTCTACCGTTCCGGTTTGGGGGTGTGATATGTCAATGGAACAGACTGCATTTCATGGATCCATGGTCTACCTAGTGTGACATTATAAGAGGATAATGTATCAATGACACAAAAACGTTGTACAAAATTTACCCCCTCTATGTAGATTGGTAGCTTTATTTCGTCGATGGTATGCTTGGTTTCACCACTGAATCCGATCAGTACTGACGATCTTACAACTATCTCAGACTCCAGGATGTTCATTCTTTTCAATGCATCCAAGAGTATGATGTTAACCGAGGATCCTCCATCGACGAAGATCCTTCTGACAAAGTGGTTGGCGATGTAGAGAGTAATCACTAATCCGTCATGGTGAGGATCCTGGATGTCTTGTCTATCCGCTTCATCGAAGGTGATCTCCTTTTAAAATTGTGATCGTTGTGTTCTTCCGTGGTCCTTTTTCCTTCTTCGTTTTGGATACCTTGGCGTGCCTCTTTGCTGCAGAGTAAGAGGTACCACAAATGTCAGATCCTCCAGAGATCACACTGATTACCTTGGCGTCAATAGGAGGGAATCCTAGTCTTTCGAGGATCTTCTGAGGATCTTGGTGTTTTTCTTTGGATCTATCCTTTCTTCTTCCAAGGATTTATTTAAGGTATCCTTTGCCTAGAAGATAGTTGACTTCGTTCCTGAGAGCTATGCAATCCTCTGTGATATGGCCAAAGTCTTCATGATAAGCACACCATTTGGACTTGTCTTTCCAAGTGGTGGATTTTTCTCCTTTTCTTGGCCATCTTGCTTTGTCTCCAAGATCCTGCATAGCAAATATTAGACCTGAAATATCCACGGAAAAGTAGTAGTCAGTAGTCTTAGGAAAATCTTCTTCCTCTCCCTCATCTTCAAGGGCATTAACCCTGTGATGGTCAAGTTTAGAATATGGTTTTGATTTATAGGATATTTGGGCTGAGGAATCGGCCTTCCTATTAGGGTGATCATAAGAGTTTGGTAGGTTTCTCCTCTTTTGGATTTCCTTGTCCTCTTTGAGCTTGATGAACCTCAATGCTCTGCTTCTGACTTCGTCCATCCTCTTGCATGGAGTCATCATGAGATCTTCATAGAAGGGAGAATCCTTCTTTAAGCCTATTTTAAAGGCTTCAACTGTAGTTTCCATGTGGATGTCGGGGATAATTAGAGCTTCCCTGCCAAACCTGTTCACAAAAGTCTTAAGGGATTCCTTAGGATCCTGAATCACCCGATAGAGATCACTAGTGATCTTTTTGAATGTGCTACTACAAGAAAATTGATTGTTACATAAATTAATCAACTGAGCAAATGATGTAATCGAATAAGGAGGAACGTTGAAGAGCCATTTTAGAGCTGATCTTGTGAGGGTTGAACCAAAACCCTTGCACAGGAAAGCTTCTTTCAAGTGAGTGGTGATGGGAATGATCTCCATCCTCTCCCTGTGTTGTGCCACGTGCCCCCTCAAGATCCGTAGTTCCACCGTAAGGCTTCATGTTGGGGGTCTGGAAGCGCTTCGAAACTTCGATATCATCTATCGCTGGAACGAATCTGGAGATCCTGTGGCTCGTGGGGGATACTTCTGGTACTGGTTGAACTACTTCGGTTACGCTTGAGATCATTTGTCTTAGTTGTTGTAGCTCCTTAGCCGTGGTCGGGCTTAAACCTGTATCAAGATCCATAGAGTTAGTGGGAAATATATTGTTATTGAAAAGGTTATTAGGATCCTTATTATTGGGAGTAAGAAAGGTTTCGTTGGCATCTTGGGTCGTATGAGCTTGTTCTCTTGGAGTCGCACCCCAGGCGGGAACAGAGGTAGGTATCGAGGATGCTATCTCGTGGCGAATCATTGAGGATCTCGTGTTGTCAAAGTTCAGGATATTGGGCTGCAAGATCAAGGGTGATGCTTCTAGAGGCTTGTAGATCTCCGCCCTCATTCGTTCCACTTCCTTGAGAATTGTATTGTTATCCTCCTCTTGTTGGGTGACTTGACGTTCTAGTCTCTTTATTATAGCAGAGAATTCATTGTTGGAAATAAACACATGAGGATCCTGAAGTGTGACATCCCCAATTTCACGGCCAGAAAAGACCGATTTGTTTATGCTTTATTTGAAAATCAGAGTATTCATTTTTAAAGAATAATGTTGCGGAATTTGTTCCTAGAAATGATAAATACATTATCAAAACATTCCCGAGGAAAAGTATTTTATTCATTTTACAACATTGGGATGTCATCGTCAATACAGAAACATAAGCATAAACAGACCTTTCATTCATTTACACTAGTGATTTACATCTCCTTTAATCTCTCAGTGTAATGTAGCTTCATATCGACACCTGTGATACAAATAGACTGAGTGGGTCAGGTTGGGAAACCTGGTGAGCACATAGGGTTTTTTCAATCCACAATAATATAATTATTATGTTTAATCATTAAACAATCAACTCAATTACCCATCCCCATTATCTTCTTTATTCTTAAGGATCTACCCTAAGAATCATTTATCCTTCATTTAATCATTCCTAAGGATTTTCATAAGGAATCGGCACAAAGTCCATCGTTGCCTATGGCACAGCTGCCAATGTTATCTATTAGGCACAGTTGCCAATATTATCCATTAGGCGCAGCTGCCAGGATATTTAGAGTACATCTGGTGAACACGTAAATCAAAAACACCTACGGGTTATGGCGCAGCTAGCAATATTCATCTATATCATCTTTCATCCCTCATTATTTATCTACCCAACATATTCATAGATATAAAATACATATACAGTTTAAATCATTTAAAACATGTATAAATCATTCATCCAGCATAGATATTAGGAACACAGATAATATGCACACATACCACGTAATTTATATTAAATACTTCATATCTATGTGTAAGATGAAAGTAACTATGCACTCACATTAGTAGTGTGAGTTGATAGAATCTAACTAGAAACGGTCAGCGGTTCGTGATCATCGGGCTCGGGACGCGGAACGCCTTCAGCAAACGAGAGAGAGAAAAATAATTTTAGGTGTAAGAAGAGAAAGGGTCAAACTTGCTATTTATAGGCTGCCAAAAACATGTCCCCATCATGGAGTCTTATGTCCATGTCGTGGAGCATGGATGAATCACTTCGTAGGCTTGACATGTGCGTTCTAGCTTCGAAAGGTGTCCGGATGACATTTCCACGTCGTGGACTTAATTTCCACGTCGTGGGCTCTTAACACATCACTCCTGTAGACTTAGCACATGTTTTTCTAGCCTCGATTAGTGTATTTGACTAGTTCCACGTCGTGGACCATATTTCCACGTCGTGGAGCATGGCTGATTAGGGTTTCTGCCACCTGTCATGCTCTTAGACTACTACATCTTCGGAAGGTCATAACTTTTGCATACGAACTCCGTTTTTTACGTTCCTTATATCCACGCGTAGGTGGAGACGTACTATACAACTTTATTTTAGATCACTATGGATAAAAAGCAATTTATCATAAACTCGCTTTTTAGGATTCCCGGCGTCGTGTCGGTTTTGTTGTGAAACTTCGACAGGTCATAACTTCTTCATTATAACTCGGATTTCTACGTTCTTTATATGTACGGAAACCTTGTGACATATACTACAAATTAGTTAAGATTATTTATAATAAATAATCCTCTATCAAAAAGTCATTGTTGACGCTTATCGTCTCTAAATTAACTAGCCCGAATCTGCGGGCGTTACATGGAGTCTTGGGGTAACCAGAGAGGTGTTTTTCTTCGGTGTTTCAGAGACTTTCTTGGGTGCTCCAGCCGGTGGTGGTGGAATATTTTTGGAGGAAATAGGATGAATCAAGGAAGAGGACAAGTTCAGTTGTGTAGACATGATTTTTCGAAGGATTTTGAACACCACGACCCCATGGTGGGCGCAAAATTGTTTCGTCAAAAAATGAACAAACTAAGATTGACCAAAGGGTATGAGAGGCTGTGATGTTCAGAATAATGCAAGTATGAAATGTAGATCAAAGTGACACAAGTTGTTTACAAGGAAAGCACTTGATCCTTGCTAGGATCTCCGTCAAAAAACATTGGGAGGTGATAGTGATCACCTGTCTTGATGATTTTATTGATTGAAAGATTGATTACAGAGAGAATGTAAAGATTATGAGTACAAGTGCTATTTTTCTACCAAGTATCATGTGTAGTGTGATGAATACAAGTGATTTATATAGTCTATAGCTAATAACAAGAACTCCGAAAATTCTGGGATCCTATGAGTTCAACGTATAGACGTTGCCTGACTTGTTCCTCCGGGTATTTTGCATGGTTGTGACAACTATTCATTGAGAATGAGACTTTGACTGGTTATTTATGCGCATGTGAGAAAGATAATAGAGTGTATAACCGTTATAAATATTAGAAAAATAATGGTCAGGATGTTGAAGCATGTTCAGGATCCTGAGGTTCGAGGATCCAGAGGTTTGAGGAACCTTAGGCTTAAGGATCTTATTGTAGTTCTAAGATCCTATCCCTAATAGTACCCACCTACTCCTTACTCTCATTTCTTTTCTTTGTTTATTTTTATTCTAAGAATGCTACTGACTTAAGCATCAGAGGGATGTTAGCCAAGCTAATGCCCACCCCAAGCTAACGTTTGCAACATGCATAAACTCAAGGATCCTAGCCACTACGAATAGAGATTGATCATCTCTCATCTGATTAATGGTACTTAATCCCCTCTAAGGTTATAAGATTTAATAACCTCTTTCATCTGTGTTTAGGTTTCCACACCCTGATTGGACCCACGATATCTTACTATGGGATGATAGTAAGGGGATCATTTCACGCTTTAGTGACTTGGCAACCCTATGAGTTCTGAACATATGTTAAGATCCTAAGGTTTAAAGATTTAATGACCTCTTTCTCACGAGTTTAGGTTTCTACACCTCTCTTTGATGCAGGATATCTAACTATGGGAAGTGAATAAGGGGATCACTTCATGCATTAGTGACTTGGCAACCCCTTTTATTTTTGAACTTATGTTAAGATCCTAAAGTATAATCTATGGTTTATAACATTATCATGTTATCTTAAAATTTGGGATCCTCGCCAGTAAATTTATAAGGTTTATGACATTATCATGTTATCTTACGAGTTTGGAATTACCCCATTTATTATGGGATTTTCCCCAGTTATTATGGGATTATCCCCAGTTATTATCTAAAGTGGGATTTTCCCCAGTTATTATCTAAAGTGCTATTTTTCGCAATTATTATCTAAAGTGGGGTTTTCCTCAGTACATCTTAAGTTGGGGTATTCCCCGGTATTTACTAAGTTCGGATGTTACCCACTGTTTCTTAAGTTTGGATTTTCCCCAGTGTTTCTTAACTTGGGATTTTCTCCACTAAAACTCTAAGCTAGGATCTTCCCAGGTGAATTGCTATGTGGAATCCTTCACAATATTACCTAAGTTAGGACATTTCCTGGCAAAATCTGAAGTTGGAATCATCTCCCAAAAGCATATTCAGAAGAATTATCTTCAAGGTGATAAGATCGAAATCCTAAAGAGAAGTTCAAAGAGACAATTAAAAGTCTAATGGAAATCTAAGGAAGAAGCTCTCTCCAGGTTCTATCTATCCTTATCTTTTATGCTCACTACACCCGAAGTTGTTCCTAAAAGAAAATATATATAATTTTTTTGTAAAGGTTTTCCTACTTCTCAAACCAAAACTTACCTCTTCTAAAACCTCACGATCCTGACTATTTTAAGATCACGATCAAGTAACTTTTTTTCTTTAAGATCCTAAAAAGTTTTTGTAAATCCCAGACTCATTAGGATCCTCATCATTTGAGAACCCCTAGAAAAACATGTTTTAACCATATTTCTAGAAACAAATCAACCACGCAAGAAATGAAATAAACCAAAGCATCAGTATTAAAAGGGGTTGCCCCCTCCAACCCAACAAAATAGAAAATATTGTTTTACAGAAATAAAATTATTAAAATTGTTTTTAAATTTTAGCAAACTTAATTCAACATTTGATCACCCCCAATTGGGTTATACTCTGTCTCTTTCTTCTCTTCTTCTCTGCAGAATCTTGACTAGCATTTACAAGTCTGCCAGTCAAATTAGCTAGGGTCTCATGCCAACCTGCCACGTTCCAGGATCTTGCATTCTCCATATCCTCCACCAAATTGATCTTTGCCTCCCAGATGGCCTCAACGACACTGCTCTTAACCTCCGCAATCACCTCCTTGATCTCGAACGCATGCTCCTCATCTTTCTCATCTTTCTCCTTACTCAGTTTCTCCACGCTCTTCAGAAGCTCCTTGTTGATCCCCTCTTGCTCCTTCAAGGCATTCTCCGCCTGGTCAAGCTTAACATTCACATATTTGGTGGATCAAGAAACATGATCAACAACCTATAAAGGACCACGATAAGTGAAGTAAAATCAAATAGAAAAAAGCACAAAGATCCTTATAGCTTGCGAGAAAGAGATTAGCTTCCTCAGCGCCTCGTCCACCCTAAGGCTCTCCAAATCCAAGGTCTCATCCGACTTCCTCTTTCGGGATCCTAGATTCTTGACGGTTAGATCAATTGAGGTTCTTTTCGTACGAAGATTAGGTATTCTCCTTCTTGACCAAAACTTGGCCGCCGGACATGGAGGAGTTGATATCAACAAAGGTGAACCAAGCACTAGAGTGTGTAGCCTTGGATCCTAAACATAACGAAGGAACTCAATAAGCTCGTGATCCTTCATGAAAAATAAAAATAGACAGACAAATGAACTTTACCTGTCAACATGGGGGCAGTAGCAGATGTACTCACTTGAAAGCTAGATTGTTCAAACATGAAGGATCTTTTAGTCTCAAGCGAAGCAAGGAAACTCCCAATCTTCTCCTTAGTATCTTCACCACCATGGACGGGATCCTTGAACTTTAAAGTTGCATTAAAACAAATAAACACAAGGAATTGTGAATTTCAGATCCTTGACGAAATAAAATAAAATTCTACCCTTTCTAACCTAATTTTTTGACAGGAGATTATCGTAGGGGATGGATTCACGTTTTACAAATAAATATTTCTCTTTCCAAGAACCATCATTTTGTTTCAATTTCAAAATAAGATGTGATTTGTTTGTTTTGACATGGGCCAACTCAACTAATCCCATGTGTAGATCCTTAGATTGATTCAACTGATCAACCTCAAATAGGATCCTCCAGATCAAAGGCATAGTTTGGAAGGAAAGAAACAAAAGTAGGAGAGAGGAAGTCAGGTTGGCCCTTAGCATTAAAAGGCTTGAAAATGACGTCGACAGGAAAAGCTCTGATCAATTTCAAGGACTCAGTTTTCCTTATCATCAAAAGAGCAAGTCCCCTCGTAAGACAGGATGTTTGATCGAGGAAGTCCATGTCGGGAAAAGCGAGGATGCTCGAGCAAAAACGGAGTGCCTTTTTACCCATGATCACCAAACAAGAAAGATGAGAAGAAAGGAACAAGAAATTTACCTTCAATATAACCAACAAAGCTTGAAATAGATCTAAAAGAAGTCATAGAAGATCGATAACCATTAACCCCTATTTATGTTGATAGCAGAGGATAGAGAGGATATTTGACAACATAATCATATCTTTTGAACGAATACAATTCTATCTGTTAGAGTTTGAATATCAAATCCTCTATTTCTAATTAATAGAATTATACACTTTAATACTTGAAATGAATACAAATATTTTGTAGGTATAATTTGGGGGCAATTGTTAGGCACAAGATCCTCAATCCTATCTAGGATCCCAGATCTCAAAGGTATCTAAGGATCCTTCAACCTATCCAGCATCCTGAATCTTAAAAGAGTCTTAGGATCCCAAACATACATCAAGATCTTGAACATCGCCATTATTATTTCCTAACAAGTTTAACAGCTATATTTCTTGTTTATTTCTCACATGTGCAGAAATGTTCAACATAGGACTCATTCACAACGAACAATTACTCCAATCAGGTTTAAAACCCAAGAATACCAAGTCAATACACGTTGCAAATACCAGTTCAACAGGATCCCGAAAAATATCGGACTTGTAGTTACTTAACCTAGACTATATATACACCTATAAAACACACACAACGGGCACACTCTTTTAACGCCTTATAGACCTAGATCTAGGCAAACACTTGTAATCGCATTTCTATCATCTTCTCTATAATTTACATTTGAATCAATAAGATCATTCAAGGAAAATGATCATTATCACCTCCAAAGGTTTTATGCCGGAGATCCTAGCAAGGATCAATAGATTTCCTTGTAAACCATTTGTGTTATTTTATCTCAATTCAGTACTCACATTATTCACAACACCACAACCTCTCATACATCTTGGTTGATCTCCACTTAGTCGATTTTCAACCAAAACAATTATATAATGTTCTTTTGGTTCCAAATAAAAGTTCATTTTAATAACCTATAGCAAAAATAAATTATAAACTAATATGTTATATTTAATGTTTAGTAGTTAAACACATCAAGAACTAATTATAGACTTTTAATAAAACTTCAGTTTATAGTTAAGACATGAAATTTTTGATGAGTTCTAAAATCATTATTTTAAATCTCCTTTCAATAATAAAAAACTTATGACCTTATTAATTTATATAATAAAAAGCATTTTATTTATAAACTCATTTTATACATCATATGTTAGAAAATCATATTTTAATAAACCAAAACCAACTGATAATAATCATGTTTAAACCACATTTTGCATGCATAAAACATAATATCAACATAATACGTTAAATTTTAAAAACTAATAATGTATATAAAGTTTTGACGTAAAAATAATACCTAGTATTATAGTTTGACTTTATAACGCTAGGAATCGAATTTTAGTCCTTTTAACAAAACTATTACTTATTATAAAAGACATGCAGTTTCGATTTTTTTAAGCACATTTTAAACCATTTTAAATATTTCAGATTTCGTTATTAATTGTTTTACAATAAAAAAATATTTTTAACAAAAACCCAATTTTAAACGTATTAAAATATTTTAATAGAAACTCATTTATAAACGTTTTACGTTATCTTTTAGATATTTATTTCTCAAACTCCAAGTGATTTTAATTTATGATAAAATGTTATTTAGCATGTAAAAACCTTTTTCATACACATAACATAACATATAACAAACATAAAAGAAACATCACAATCATGCATGAAAAGTGTATAAACCAAACCACAAACTAGTAATAACTTTTGTGAGCCAACCCAATAATTATTTAGTCAGTCCTACGAGACTTAAGGGACACTTCAAAAGGGACTTCAAGCTCCAACTTTCCAAAACAACTCTCGCTTGCAAAAAGAACTTCAATGCACACTTAGACCCTTAAGAATACAGTTAAGCCCAAATCTGAGAGTAGAGGTTGAAGGTTGTCATTATAGTCTTAAGTGGTTAATACATGGAATGATCTCCCAAATGTGATATTTTTTTGAACTTGGTACATTTGGTAAAAAGAATAAAACTAGTCTAACTTGTTTATACACAACTATTACATTTTCTGTTACATGTGGTAAAAAGAATAAAATTAAATATTTATCTATTACATTTTCTGAATAAATAAATAACCACCAACGACAACACAATGATCATAATGACTTGTTTATACACAACTAGATCATATGAAATACACAAACAAACACTCTGTTTTTTTAAGGAAACTTTATACAACCAATAGCAGGAAAAAATTGGTTTCATAAAAAATATTAATTATAAAACTACGAGTTGCCAAATAAGATATATTTGGTATTTTTTTTCCAAAATTAATACCAAACATAGTTTCCAAAACCAAAGGTTATGAAACATTAATAAATACTTCGAACACGTAAAAGAGGCTTTGATATCACTACTGGATTTTTAAGAAGCTAAAAACATTCTTTTTTTATAAAACAATTTTAAGCGGCAACCGAATCAATTTTAAAAATAACTATTATTTTAAGATTATTTTTAGGGGTTTCAAAACCAACAAATGATAGCGGTACAAAACGACTCAAAATACACTGTTGTTATATTGTACTAAAAGGTAATACTAGGCAAGCAGGGTCGATCCACAGAGACACGAAACAAATGCTTAAATCTGTTTGCATAAGCTACAAAGTGATCACAAAACTGGGGATTGATGAATACAATGATTTGAATAAATGATTAAAGAGACTATTAAATGGCTAATTAATTAAAATAACTTTAGATTTTTATAAGGAATCCAACTCTATGAATGAAAACTTAGTAATGTGATTCAAAGATGGCATGATATTTACTAAATTCTACCTAAGTTGGTACCTGAAAGTGTCAAAAGCTCTAACATTCCCCATTCACCAAATTGTTAAATTTAAAACATGCTCTATGAAAGTAACCTACCCTTCTAATTTAAGTCTAAACAAGCCCTTAGATAGAAATCAAAAGTTTACATTAAATTTGATGTGAATATTCCCAACAACACTCAACAATCCTCATAAGCTCGGGAGCGTAAGAGTGTATGAAAAAAGATTTACACTAAAATCATTCAATAGAAATCGTTTTAGTGCTTGTTACTTCGTCTAATTCACAAAACAGTTACAGATTTTGCAATTTAGATAACTTGAATGATCTAACCCTAATTCAAATGGCCTATAAGAACTATAATTAGAATCTAAAATTTGATTGAAACAAAATCAAATTCACTAGATAGAGATTAAAATCAAACACCAAGTCGTATGATTGAAATCACAACCATGAAGTAAAGACATAAAGTTAGAGAAACTAAGGTTCTAGCCGCACATGGATAAAACAAAATCACAATCCTAGAAAATGAAATTAAAGTGCTTACAAGGAATCAATAAAATGTTCCCAAGTGTTAATCAAACTCAAATTTCTCTAGAAAGTCGCCTCTTATATTACAAAACTCAATATATGATATAATGAAGTCAGTGGACAAAATTTAGGAAAGATGAGAAACTGCCACTAAACCCATGTTCATGGTTCCATGACATGTGGAAATTTATATTGCAGAAAACACGACCCGTGGAAACTCAAAAAGTAGAACGCTCAAGCTGGTCGAGGCTTCAAAGTTCATTGTTAGAATAGATCCAAATCCACAGCCAGTAGAAATTTCAAGCTAACAAATCAACAGCTGTGGATGTCTCTATATGGTTGTTTTCTTCAATTTTCCACATCTTCTTCTTCAATTCTTGGGAAGTCGTGAAATCTTTTCTGCATCTTCTAGTCACCTACCTTAGTGAGATCCTGCCTCCAAAAGTCCCTGAAATATCATAGAATTATGCGAGTGAAATAATATCATGAAATATCCCGAAAAACATGTAAAATCCATGGGTTTAAGCCAAAATGCAATGCAAAGATATGGAACAAAAGTGCAAAATAGGTGCATAAAATACACCTAACAATCATTTTACATAACCAACAAGGATGGAATTACATGATATAGAAAGATTATAAACAACAAATAGGATGTTTAGAACTACAACCATTAAAGAATTTGATCCCACTTGGTATTGAGGAGTGGATGAAGATGAAAAAAACTCAAGAAAAAGTTTCTATATAATGTATCCACCAAGAAGTATATCCCACCAAGAATGTTAGTTCTCATCTTGTATAAAGTACTTCTTAAGCCTTGAAGAACTTATCACAAATAAGACTTAAAGGAGAAGAACTTCTAAATCAAAAAACTCATCACAACAGTTCAAAAGAGAGGATGATAGGGGATGGAAAGTGCTCTCAGCTCTTGGCATCAAGAAAGAAGAAAAATAAAAAAAAGTAGCAACTTTTGCAAGCCCTTAGACTCCATTATATACTTTCACATTAGATGAAGTGCATACGTTTACATAAGTCAAAGGTATGGCTAGTAAGACAATGGTGTGTGTAAGAAGGAAACCCAACAAGCAACCCTTGCCAATGCATTGAAACTTATGAACTTAAGAGATAGAAAGAAGATAGATTTGACTAGTTACACCGACAATATAAACTAATGTGACTAGCATAATATAGCGTAACCCTAAGTTTCCAATAACTTGTACATGACTTATTAAGTCGTACGATATGATATAATAACTACATTATACTCTGTTTAATTATTATTTTCACAAAACAACAATTATTCCCCAATTAATTACAAGAGTAAAATCTATTTATTAATAATTGAATTCCTAATAAGTATTAAACAAGTGAAAACATGCTAAAGGTGTGACTGTATGGGGTCATATGTGTGACTACCCGAAAGTTTTGGATCAAGCAAAGTCTAAATTGTAACCTTGTTACAATAAAACCTTGAAAACCAAAAGGGCATAATTATATATATGCTTTGGAAATTATATTTAAGGTAACCTCTTGAAAGTAAACAAGTTTTAACAAATCAAAACTAGACAAATAGTTGGAATAAGAATCATGAATTTAGAACATTGTCTTATAGTATTTAGCCTAGTACCCCACCCACCTTAGAACACCCCTAAACTGAAATCACCCTTAGTGTATGATTCAAAACCGAAAACACACCCTAGGATGAACCTAGGACTGAAATCTCAATGCATACAAAGCACTAAGGGAAAAAAATCTAAGGTTAGGTTCATCAAGGCCGAAATCTCAATGGGAAAAGACCTATGACCGAAAACTAAAAGTAAAGTTCATCCTAGGACCGAAATCACATGTGATTTCGGTCATACTAGGATATTTTAATAAGGTTTGCGGTCTAGGATGAGGATAAGACAAGAAAAGTTGACTTTAGGATGTGAAAAGTCACCCATTTCCAATGAAATCACAATAACCCACGTATTATCCATCAAATATCAATGTTTTAACCTCCATACTTCCAAGTAAATATCTTGTCATCACTTTTCTTTTATTAAGAACGAAAACCACTCCCTCACATAACACAAACCCATTTCACTTACTATAAAACTCTAATTTCTCTCAAGAGGTCAAGCTTCAAGCTTAAGAGAGGCTTATTTCTTCAAGCAATTTCCTAGGTTTGGATAAAGCCATCTCCAAGGAAGTTCATCAACTCCATTCAAGTATTTAGGATTGAAAACTTCTCAACACCTCTTCAAATTAACCAACAAAACCACTCAAGGTGAGTTCATACCCCCACATTTTCAAGCTTTTTCATGTTTTTTTTGGGGGGGGGGGAGATATAAGTAAAACTTTGTTTAACACACAAATATTTACACATTTTTCATCTTTATGTTAAAAATAAAATATTATTTGTATAGTCTATGTTCTAACATCATAAGAGATTTATGACTTGTAAAACCACATGATTTTTGAAGCTTTTACTAAAATATAACTTTCATAACAAAGGGAGTACATTCCAGTTAGTTACTATTTTGTGGGTTACAACCCAAAACATAATGTTTTAACCTTCCATTTTGAAAACTAGACAAGATAATTAATACATATTTATATAAATGGTTATATAAATGTACTTAACAAACAAACATGTTAAACTATAATAGGGATTGCTTATGGAACATACGTACTATTTCACTAAGTTCAGGATACATTAAGGAAACAAACATATAAACTATAATAGGTATAGTTTATGAGTCATATATACAGTTTATTCACTATAGAAAGGCTTTTCATTATTCTACACGTAACCGTCAATATAGCTTTGTGAGACACTCTTCACATACTTTTCTATGTACCAACAAAAGTCTTGATATTATAACCAGAGTCTCCTTGAGGGAGAGCGTCACACTTGTGTATAGATCTATACGAGACTGAAAACCCTGCACCTAAACTGTTAGCTACAGTTAGGCCGGCAGGCCTGGGGTGACAAATGTCGTATCTTTTCCGACGCCTGAAGAACGTCGTATCAGGCCATCCTAGGTCATCAAGCATGGTTATAATAACTCACAATTTGGTATTAACAATACGATTAGTGTACGAATACATAAATAACTTCAGATAGTTTTATTTAATAGAAAAACTATAATACAATATTTTTAACAGTACATATAGTGAATCCAGACATATACATTAAAAAGGATTACATACAAATACAATTACAATATTCTATTTTCTAGTACAGTGCCACTTACATTTCTGATAGGACCATTATCGTTCTCTCTATAATTTCTTAGTATATATATGTTAGGGTTATATAAAATGAAGAACTGATAGGCAGCCGAATGTATGATTTTCGCTTTACTTCTTGTTCCTTGTTTGGTTGTGGGCTTAGGGTAGAATCATTCAATTGAATGTCTGTTCGATCTTAATTATATATAACTTGTATACACTAAGTGATCATAGAAAGAACTAGTAAGGGCTACACTACTTACATAAATTTTCATACTTCGCGTCACAACTTCTAAGCATAAGAAAACTTGTACATTTTTGGTCTTAAGGCCTAAGACTACATTTCATTTACAAAAGAAAATATTGGATTTTCTGGAAACATACATTACTATTTTACAAGGACAAGATACAACAGAAATACATACATTTACAGGTCATTTAAGAAAATATTGGATTTTCTACGAGTATACAAATCATTTTACACTAAAATGTTACAAATCTTTCTCACACAAAAACGCTTATGAAATCACCAACTTAATTGTTCACAATTTTCAAAATCACTTATATTCTCAGGAACCCAGTAGACATGTATTCAACCCTTCTTGAGGGTCGGCGTCGTCATTTCATGTTTTGTCTTTTTAAGTTATTTGTATTTAACATTTGAACAAAAAAGTGTTGTAAACAATGTAAACTTGAATCCTCAGTGTATGAATGTTTGTGTTTCTATGTTTCAATGATATTCAATTGTTATGATACTGTACATGAATTCAATCCATCCACCCCCAGATGTTTCCACCATTCTGGTTTCGGAGTGTGACAATATGTTATTGGCAACCATTATTCTAAAATGTTTCTTAAGAATATAGATCCAATTGATGTCAAAATTGATGATGAGGATGTTGCTCTCATTTTACTGGTTTATTTTTCGTCATCATATGAGAGTTTTGTAAATTTTTTTGTTGTTGGAAGAAATACAATCACCATAGAGGAAACTCATTCAAGTGTACTTTCTAGAGAGCTACGCCACAAAGCTTCTGGAGGCGATTCAGATAACCAATCACTAGGACTATCAGTGGTGAACGAAGACAACTAAAGAGGAGAAAATGGAGGTAGAGATAAAGGAAACGGGAATTGGATGGGAAGAGGTAGATCAAGATCAAAGACTAGAGGTTCAAATGGAAACTCTAATTATGGCTGCCACTATTACAAAGAACATGGTAAGTGGAAGAAAGATTGTCTAAAATTAAAGGTAAAATGGACAGTTGCAGTTGCAAATGATGATTTTGGTTTGTAAGGTGATTTGGTGCTTTCAGTGACTGATTGTAGAAGTAAACCATATGTTTGGCTTCTTGACTTTACAATATTCTTATCACATGACACCAAGAAAAGATTGTTCCAATTCTTATTAGAATGTGGCAACTATAAATGTTATAATGTGCAATGATATGCCATGTAGTGTTGCTGAAAATAGGGTTATTACCAATCAGAATGCATGATGGGACATAGAAAACATTAATTGATGTTCAGCATGTCCCTAATCTTAAGAAGAATCTGATTTCTTTGGGAGGGATTGATTCTAAAGATTTCTAGTACAACGGTGAATGTGGGGTGATAAGAGTCACTAATGGGTGATTTGGTAGTGATGAAAGGAATTAAGAGAGGTTCCTTGTATGTGATTGAAGGAAACACATGTTGGATTAGGTGTCTAAGCCCATAACTATAATTGGTATATACTTAAATTGATAGTAGCACAGTCCTTTTGGGTTGCCCTCAAGACTAGCAACTATACAAGATGATTTTGGAGAAAGAGGTTGATTTATTATTTGATTAATAGATTAAAATAATATACTAATTAGAAATAGTAATATTTAATTAATATTTAATCCGAAATTAATTGGAATTAATTTTGGGATTAAAGGAATGAATTTAAAGTGTAGGGATTGAAATGTAATTGTGCAATAGTTGAGCAAGAGGCAATCTAGAACCCTCCATAGGCCGTGGACAGTTTTCATTGGCCTTAGGGTTTCTAGAATAGTCTTTGTCGGATAAACAGGAAAGTGGATAATTACCCGGTTTAAGATTATCTTGTATTAGGGTTTATCTAGGGCTTCCTTACTGCATTATATAAAAAACCTAAACCCTACAAATTTTAGCCACTTGTTCTTTGAAATACCTAGCCGAAAATTTGAGCCTCTCTTCTCCTTCTCAATCATCTTACATTGCTAGTGTTGGGTTTGAACCACTAAATGCGTGACATTTGTGACGCTTTCTCTCAAGGCTTCATCAACACAAGGATTTGCATTGTTATAACAATATGACAATCAAGGTATGATTCTTCTAATCCTTATTTTGTGTATTTAAAAAATATTCTAGAAGATTAGGGCTTTCTATTTTATTGTTCAAGTTGTATGTTCAATTAGAGAAAACATCGATCAATTATTTAGGGTGGCATGCACACACATGATTATATGTTTTGCAAAATTCATATCAGTGGTATCAGAGAGTAGGTGTAGTTTTCTATTGAATTGATACAATGGTTGAACTTGAACAAGAATGAGCAAACAAAATCGTCATTCTGTTCCGCAAACATGGCGTGGTGTTCTTCCACCGCGGCGTGGTGATTGTTTACCACGACCTATTGAATAGTCAGATCCTCAAATTTCAGTTTTAAAGATATCTCATGAATTGATTAGGATAATTACCTTTAATAATGTTTTTTAATTGTATAAATCTGAATAATTTAAAATGTAAAAGTTTTAAAAATACACCCTTGTATTATATGTAACATTAAAAGTCTAATATTACTATATATATATATATATATATATATATATATATATATATATACATATAAGACAAGTCAGTCGAACCGCTAGTACGCCTCATTCACGAAGCCTGATCTATAAAGGGGGTATAAGGAAATTGCCTATAAAATGGCGATTGAAACCTCTTCCTTGATTAGCGGAGGTTCGTTAGCTGAACGGGTTTGATAGGACAACCTAATCCTCATTAATACGTATAATGAGTTATAAAGTAACTAAACATTTGTTTTTATAAAATTTCAAATCGTAGTTACTTTAGGAAAAATGTGAACTTATATGCTAACCCATGAAATTACACATTGCACTTTATGAGTCGTTAGTGGAGCGCATATGGTTAATCGGCACACTAATAGGGATAAATAAAGAGTGGAAATGGGTGTCTCAAAAATTATCGCACCTCCAAACCAAAACGGCGGAAACATTCGGGGGTGGAGGACGTCATGTATAGTATCACAACAATTGCATCATAGTAATCAAAGTAAACACAACCATTACATTGAATAAGTAAAATATTTACATCTGTTTGATTCATATTTATATACATCAGAAGTATAACAAAATATAAAAGACGTGACTCTATATGCTCCGTCTTCTCAAAATTCTGCTGAGGTACCTGCCTATTGATTTCCTGAGAATACAAGCAGTTTTGAAAGAGTATCAGCATTAAGCTGGTGAGTTCATAAGCATGTTTTTGTGATGAAAACCTGTTAATGAATCAGTGAAAATGTTTATATGTTTCCAAGAAAATCCAATATTTTCTAATGCATGAGGTTGTTACAGTGATCTATAAGTATGAAAACCCTGTCTATCACCAGTATATATAAAATGTTCTGTTGAAAAAACCCTGGTTACTACCAGTATGTATAATAGTTTCATTAATTAAAATAAAACTAATTGAAGTTATTACCATTCATCCATTAATCGTATTATTTAGTACCAAATTTATGAGCTGTACTAGCCATACTTGACCATTGAATTGCCTGAACGAAGTTCTTCAGGTGTCGGAATCGAAATGACTTTGTCACCCAGGCCTGCCAAACTAACAATAGCTAACAGTTATGGTGTGTGATTGTCAATCCTGTATAGATCTATACACAAACTCATGTTCCCCCGCAAGGAGACTCTGGTTATAATCTCAGGACTTTTGTTAGTACTTAAGTAAGTACGCGAAGACTGCTCACTCTTAAAATGCTATACTAACGATTAAGTGTAGAATAAAATGAATCCATTGAATTTAACTTGATGTCTATATGTCTCATAAACTATACTCTTTATAGCTTATACGTTTGATCGCATTGAATTTATGTTTTGTACATTGATAAGATAATTGTTCCACAAACTATATCTATTATAGTTTATATGTTTTTGATGTATTCAATTCATGTTTTATACTGAAAACCCTATGATTATGTTGAAAACTTCCCTTATGCTCAGCATTTTACAAAAGGGATAAAATATCTAAATATTTTATAAAATTATGAAAAACCGTATGGTTGTATCAATTGGATCAGTTTCAAGTGTATTGAAATTCTTTTGTATAATTTCACAAGATTGTTTATGTTTGGCTTGTATTCCCCCCCCCCCCCCTGAAAACGTTAAAAACAGTAAAGGTATAGGGGTATGAACTCACCTGACTGTGAGTGACTTGGATGAATGACAACGATAAGATGCTTGGTATGCTAAGTGAAGTCCCGAGCACAATAAGGTCCTATTAATCACATATTAACATGTATAGGCCTATAATTAGTATCTATAATCACTAACCATCATAGGAAACAACCTTAGGATGTGGGAAACACTTATAATGAAGTGTTAGAACCAAAAATGAGGGACAAAAAGGAGTTCACGGCCAACCACCATGGGTTCGCGGCCTAAGGTGTGTTCACGGCCGATGAACACATGACGGGTTCACGACCCACTCATGAACACTTGAAGGGTTTACGGCCCATCTATGAAGGGTTCACGGCCCTATGAAGGGTTCACGGCCGTGAACTCTTGAAGATCATAAAGATGGTGATGAAAGTGATGAATCAATGGATGAATATGAAGCACTTTACATGAATAAGATGAATAACAAGTGAGAAAGGGAAGAATCACTTACGTTTGTGGGTGGAAATAGGGCTTTTGTTGGATGAGTCGTGAGAGAGTCTTGAGGAGTTTTTGGCTAAGGAGGGAAGAAATGAGGAATAAATGAAGGAAAAAAATATATATATGGAGATGGGTTCACGGCCAAACAAGCGTACACGGCCGTGAACCTTGTTTGTGACCGTGAACACCCTTTGATGAGTTTTCTAGTTCGATTGCATTCTTATAATCCCAAGCTAACACTTCACAACATCCAACTCATAAGTGTACTAGGCTTAGAGACTCTCAAATTGACTCTAAACACAATAAAGCGATACCGGAAACGAGTCTGACTTTTATTGATTTGAAATGACTTACAGATAGAGATTTCGGGTTGTCACATCATTCCCCCGATAGAGGTAATTTAGTCCCGAAATTTAAACAAAGAATACAAATCATGGACTCGGAAAAAGATGAGGATACTTCTGTTTCATTTTATCTTCGCGCTCCCAAGTGAATTCAGGTCCCCGCTTGGTGTTCCAGCAGACCTTCACTATCGGTATGTGACTTTGTTACGTTCTTTTGACTTCTCGATCCATGATTTCGACTGGCTCTTCCACGAAATTAAGGTTCTCATTGATCTCGATCTCATCAAGAGGGATCACAAGGGTTTCGTCAGATAAACACTTTTTAAGATTCGAGACGTGGAAGACGGGATGGATATTGCTAAGCTCTTTGGGCAAACGAAGTTTGTAAGCTACGTGACCGATCCTAGCGAGGATCTCGAATGGTCCTATGTATCTTGGATTTAGCTTTCCACGCTTTCCAAAGCGTACCATGCCCTTCCAAAGTGAGACCTTCAACAGGACATGGTCTCCAACTTGGAACTTCAAGGGTTTTCGTCTCTTATCAGCGTAGCTCTTTTGTCTATCTCTTGAAGCCTTTAGTCGTTCCCGGATTTGTACGATCTTTTCTATGGTTGACGTATGATTTCTAGACCAGTGAGAGAGCTATCGAGAACTTGACCTCTAGCTAACTGTGTGTCACCCACCTCAGCCCAGCATAGAGGGGATCTGCTTCAAACGGTGCAACTTTGATGCTAGTGTGATAGTTGTTGTTGTAGGAGAACTCAAACAAGGGCAAATGGGTGTCCCACGACTTACCAAAGTCTATGACACATGCCCTCAACATGTCTTCCAATGTTTGAATGGTCCTCTCACTTTTCCCGTCTGTCTATGGATGGTAAGTTGTGCTCATATCCAGCTTAGTTCCAAGAGCCTTCTGCAGTGACTGCCAAAATCTCGAGGTAAATCTACTATCCCGGTTGGAGATAATGGACACAGGCACACCATGCAGACGAACTGTCTCCTGGATGTAGATTCGTGTTAGTCTCTCCATCTTGAATGTTTCTTAGATTGGCAGGAAGTGGGCGGATTTGGTCAATCGGGCGACAATTACCCAGATGGCATCGTACCCACTCGGAGACTTGGGCAACTTAGTGATGAATTCCATCGTAATACTTTCCCACTTCCACTCAGGTATTTATGGCTGCTGAAGTAGACCTAAGGGCTTTTGATGTTCCACCTTCACCTTGGCGCAAGTCAGGCACTTGCCTACGAAGGTAGCGATCTCTGCTTTCATGTTTGGCCACCAATAGAGCTTTTTGAGATCCAGATACATCTTATCCGAACCTGGATGAATGGATTATCTAGTCTTGTGAGCTTCGTTCATGACAACCTCCCTGTACCCGCCGAACTTTGGGGTCCGGATCCGGTTAATGAAATAGTAGACTCCATCTCCTTTGATCTCCAAGTTCTTTTCCATTCCCCTCAAGGCTTCATCCAACATGTTCTCTGGTTTTAAGGCTTCCAGCTAAGCCTCTCTGATTTGAGCGGACAGATGGGAATGGATAGTCATTGTCAGTGCCTTCACTCTACGACCTGAATACTCTTTCCGGCTGAGGGCATCCACTACCACATTGGCCTTGTCGAGATGATAGCGTATTTCGCACTCATAATCATTGAGTAGCTCTACCCACCGTTGTTGCCTCATGTTCAATTCTTTCTGCTCGAATATGGGTTGTAGGCTTTTATAGTTGGTGAAGACAGTATACTTGGTTCCTTAAAGATAATGTCTCCAAAATTTTAATGCGAAGACCACTGCTCGCAAATCCAGGTCGTGAGTTGTATAATTGACTTCGTGTACTTTCAGCTGTCTCGAGGCATAGGCAATAACCTTTCCTCGTTGCATGAGCACACAGCCTAGACCCTGATTAGATGCATCGCAGTAGACAACAAAGTCCTCCGTCCCTTCTGGAAGGGATAAGATAGGTGCGCTACATAAGGCCTGCTTCAATGTTTGGAACGCAGTGTCTTGCTCTTCTCCCCAACTAAAGGTTATATCTTTCTGAGTCAGGGTGGTTAAGGGCTTAGCAATCCTGGAGAAGTTCTGGATAAATCTATGATAATAGCCAGCGAGACCCAAGAATTTACGGATTTTGTGGGTGTCTTCGGTGCTGACCAATTCTCAATCGCTTTAATTTTGGAAGGGTCTACTGTATGCCTTCCTCGCTAACCACGTGACCGAGGAAAGTTACTTTTCTGATCCAGAATTCGCATTTTTAGAATTTTGCATATAGCTTCTCCGCCCTCAAAGTTTCTAACACTAGCCTCAAATGTTTCTTGTGATCTGCCTCGCTCTGAGAATACACAAGTATGTCTTCAATGAATACTATCACGAACTTGTCTAGGAAAGGACGGCAAACCCGGTTCATCAGATCGATGAATACCGCGGGTGTGTTCGTTAGACCAAAGGACATTACTACAAACTCATAGTGACCATATGGAGTCCGAAATGTTGTCTTAGGAACATCACCTTCATGGACTCGTAACTGATGGTACCCTGACCTTAGGTCTATCTTGGAGAAATAGTTGGCTCCTTGAAGTTGATCGAAGAGGTCGTCGATTCTGGGTAGGGGATAACGGTTTTTGATGGTAAGCTTTTTCAGTGCACGATAATCTATGCACATCTGAAAGGATCCATCCTTCTTTTTCACAAATAAAATCGGGGCTCCCCAAAATGAGGAACTTGGTCTGATGAATCCCTTGTTGAGCAGTTCATTGATCTGGTTGGATAACTCTTGCATTTCTGTTGGCGCTAGACGATAAGGGGATTTGGCTACCGGGGTAGCTCCGGGGATTAAGTCGATTCGGAACTCGACTTGGCGTTCGGGAGGGATTCCGGGAAGATCTTCGGGGAAAACATCAGGAAAGTTGCAGACTTCGGGGATGCTCTCGAGGTCTTTAACTTCCTGCTTCTCATTAACGACATGGGCTAGGAATGCATGGCACTCCTTTCGCAGATATTTCTGGGCTTTGATACATGAAATGATACGAAGGTTTGAGCCAAGTTTATCACCATAGATAATGAGGGCTTCGCCGGATGGTAGATTGAGACGAATGGCTTTTTCATAGCAAAGGATATCAGCATGATTGGGGCTCAACCAATCCATGCCAATGATGACATCAAAGCTTTTTATGGAGACTGGCATGAGGTCGATTAGAAAAGAATGGTCGTTTAGGGTAATGGTACAGCCTATGAATACGTCGTTAGTGCTTTCTTTCTTTCCGTTAGCCATCTCGACGGTGAATGTTTCGGTTAAAGGTTAGGATTTATGTTTGAGTAGGTGTTTAAATGCATGACTAACAAAACTCATCTTCGCACCAGAATCAAAAAGAATACATGCATAAGAGTTGTCGAGGACGAACGTACACGTAACAACGGTGGGACCAGCAACTGCATCCTCCTGGCCCATCGCTAGCACTCTCTCTGTGTTACCAGCTGTTGTTGCCTTGTGACAATTCCTATTGAATTTCCCAATTTCCCCACAACCATAACAGGCTTGACCAACGCCCACTCCAGTTGCCTGATTGGTCGGTTGGGCTGGTGACTTGCAAAATCGAGTCGTGTGCCCCTTTCTGCCACATTTGTCGCATTGCATCTCTCTACAAACTCCCAAATGATGGAAGTTGCATTTGTTGCAGAAGGGCAGGTTTCTAGCATAACGGCTGGGAGTTGTTGGAGTAGTGGGAACAGCAGCAGGAGTGGTAGCGGCATGAACTGCCACTACTTGTTGTTTTTTGGAGGCTCCTGCGAAGACTGGCCTTTACGCTTGTTCCAGAACTTTTTCTTCCCACCACTCTCCTTTGGTGGTTCGGGAACGGCTGCTACTGCATCAAGATCAACCCCGTGATCTATAAGAGTTTGCACTAAACACTTGGCGTTGTCGAAAGTGGAAGGTTTAGTAGCCAAGACATTCCCTTGAGTTGGGGGTGTCAATCCCCAAATGTACCTCTCAATTTTCTTGCTTTCCGGGGTGACCATTCCCGGATAGAGAAGAGCCAAATCGCAAAATATAGTTGTATAAGTAGCAATATCGAAACCCTTCATCTTTAGGTTCCAGAACTCTTGCTCCAACTTCTGCATCTCGCCCCACGGGCAGTACTCAGCAAGCATAAGTTCCTTTAAACTCTCCCGACCGATGGCATTTGCTACTGGCAGAGTTAGGGTTTGGCCCGGCTATTCCACCAAGTCAATGCTCTATCGGTGAAGGTGCAAGCGGAAAACTTCACCTTGCTTGCCTCAAAACATGCGCAAATCTCGAAAATTGATTCGATCTTCTCGAACCACCAGGTTTGGGCAATAACTCCTTCATTGCCGTCAAAAGATTTGGGCTTCGCATTCATAAAATTTTTGTAGGAACACTCATTTTGGTGTCCCTGACCACTATCTAGATTTTGGGGATGGGTACCATTTCCTGATCCGATGGAGCCACTAGGATTTATTTGCGCCATCGCGGCAGCCACAGCGGCTGTAACTACCGCCTGGAACATGGCGGGATCGAACTGAGGAGGTGGCAGCGGCGGAGGATCGTTGTTCTTCTTGTTGGGTCTCTTTCTGGGAGACATATTTTCTCTAAAAAGATACAAGGGGAAAATGACGATAAGCCTCCTATACGATCATGAATCGAATATTTTCGAGCAAGATATATCTTAATCCTACAACGATAATAGAGACCTACAATGATAGTTACTAACATAAACAAGGAATTGTAAGTCTTTCATTTGTCAGGGTTAGTACTACTTATGAAGTGTTATAGAATTAAAATACTCCTATAGTATTTTAACTATGTATTTTCATTAATATAGGATTTGGTGAGTTTTAGACTTGTCATACACCACAGTCACTCCCAAACACATGTTGGTCATATCTCGGACAAATATCGTTGATCAGGTTATATTGGCCCCACATATGATTACATAACTATCCAGGTTTAACCGTAGTGTCCAACTTGCCCTAAATAGTTTTATGTAGTTCTTGATATGTTATAACTACTTGTACGTATCTATACTTGTATACTTCTTGTAAAATACTTGTATTTTGAAAGTATACTTTTAGTTCCAGAGCACTTTGGCCCCTTTAGTGTTTATTGTTGTATACCATGTAAGGTTCGGTATACTTAGTTCACTATAAACAATAGCTTTGATACCAATCTGTCACAACCCCAAACCGAAATGGCGGAAACGTTCGGGGATGGAGGACGTCATGTATAGTATCAAAAAAATTGCATCATAGTAATCAAAGTAAACACAACCATTACATTGAATAAGTAAAATATTTACATCTGTTTGATTCATATTTATGTACATCAGAAGTATAACAAAATATAAAAGACGTGACTCTATATGCTCCGTCTTCTCAAAAGTCTACCGAGGTACCTGCCTATTGATTTCCTGAGAATACAACCAGTTTTGAAAGAGTATCAGCATTAAGTTGGTAAGTTCATAAGCATGTTTTTGTGATGAAAACATGTTAATGAATCAGTGAAATGTTTTTATGTTTCCAAGAAAATCCAATATTTTCTAATGTATGAGTTTGTTACAGTGATCTACAAGTATGAAAACCCTGGCTATCACCAGTATGTATAAAATGTTTTGTTGGAAAAACCCTGGTTACTACCAGTATGTATAATAGTTTCATTAATTAAACTAAAACTAATTGAAGTTATTACCATTCATCCATTAATCGTATTATTTAGTACCAAATTTATGAGTTGTTATAACCATAATTGACCATTGAATTACCTGAACGACGTTCTTCAGGTGTCGGAATCAAAATGACTTTGTCACCCAGGCCTACCAGTCTAACTGTAGCTAACAGTTATGGTGAGGGATTGTCAATCCCGTATAGATCTATACACAAACTCACGTTCCCCTGCAAGGAGACTCTGGTTATAATCTAAGGACTTTTGTTAGTACTTAAGTAAGTACGCGAAGACTGCTCACTCATAAAATGCTATACTAACGATTAAGTGTAGAATAAAATGAATCCATTGAATTTAACTTGCTGTCTATATGTCTCATAAACTATACTCTTTATAGCTTATATGTTTGATCGCATTGAATCTATGATTTGTACATTGATAAAATAATTGTTCCACAAACTATACCTATTATAGTTTATATGTTTGTTGATGTATTCAATTCATGTTTTATACTGAAACCCCTATGATTATGTTGAAAACTTCCCTTATGCTCAACATTTTACAAAAGGGATAAAATATCTAAATATTTTATAAAAGTATGAAAAATCGTGTGGTTGTATCAATTGTATCAATTTCAAGTGCATTGAAATTCTTTTGTATAATTTCACAAGATCGTTTATGTTTGGCTTGTATTCCCCCCTGAAAACGTTAAAAACAGTAAAGGTATAGGGGTATGAACTCACCTGACTGTGAGTGACTTGGATGAATGACAACGATAAGATGCTTGATATGCAAAGTGAAGTCTCGAGCACAATACGGTCCTATTAATCACATATTAACTTGTATAGGCCTATAATTAGTGTCTATAATCGCTAACAATCATAGGAAACAACCTTAGGATGTGGGAAACACTTATAATGAAGTGTTAGAACCGAAAATGAGGGACAAAAAGGAGTTCACGGCCAACCACCATGGGTTCACGACCTAAGTTGTGTTCACGACCCATGAACACATAAAGGGTTCACGACCCACTTATGAACACTTGAAGGGTTTACGGCCCATCTATGAAGGGTTCACGGCCGTGAACTCTTGAGGATCATAAAGATGGTGATGAAAGTGATGAATCAATGGATGAATATGAAGGACTTTACATGAATAAGATGAATAACAAGTGAGAAAGGGAAGAATCACTTATGTTTGTGGGTGGAAAGAGGGCTTTTATTGGATGAGTCTCGAGAGAGTCTTGAGGAGTTTTCGGCCAAGGAGGGAAGAAATGAGGAATAAATGAAGGAAATAAACTATGTTTACGGCCGTGAACCCAAGTTTGGCCGTGAACCCCTCTCCATATATATATATATATATATATATATATATATATATATATATATATATATATATATATATATATATATATATATATATATATATATATATATATATATATATATATATATATATATATATATATATATGGAGACGGGTTCACGGCCGTAAACCTAGTTTGCGGCCGTGAACACCCTTTGATGAGTTTTCTGGTTCGATTGCATTCCTCTAATCTCAAGCTAAAACTTCTCAACATCCAACTCTTAAGTGTACTAGGCTTAGAGACTCTCAAACTAACTCTAAACACAATAAAGCGATAGCAGAAACAAGTCTGATTTTATTGATTTGAAATGACTTACAGATAGAGATTTCGGGTTGTCACAAAAATTATCATTGATTAATGGAGCGTGTGTGGCTAACCGACACATTAAAATGAGATGATAAATGACACCGAGAGTACCAAGTTAATTTGCATGGTTATTTACATCTTGTTTGTGATCTTCGGTAACCCAGTCACAAATGGAAGAGCATAATCGAGATTAAACATGTCATTGAAAAGTTCAATGATTCTAAAAAAGATCTAGGAATTTCATTTAAAACAAAATTCGTTAAAATTTCGTTTTTCGATGGTGAAATTGTTAAATCGTCATTTACCTACCTTTATGTAATTTACAATTATATTACAACATCCCTTTTCTAAGTATTAAATTATATAGTTGGATCCTAGCCTTGATATTTTATTTTGGGTGTTATATTGAGGATTATTCTTATCTAACAAAAACTATCGTTTCTACTCCAACTGATGCTACTGGTTCCTCCTCATCCAACAACAAAAAAACTTCTTTTTGCTGAACAACTGCGCGAAGGTGCAATTGGATGGCACCAACTACAATGATTGGATGCACAACATCAAAATGGCCCTTCTCTTCGAAGACAAGGAATACGTCCTTGAAAAACCTTTGGACAAGATTAACGAAACGTAGGCCATTCCTGAAGAAATGGTCACCTACAGAAAACACTATAATGATGCCACAAAAGTTGTGTGCATCATGGAGGCGTCAATGGCTCCAGAATTGCAAAGGCACTATGAGGATTACTGGTCTTACGAGATAAACAAGGACCTAATGGAGAAATACCATAAGCGAGCTCATGAAGAAAAGTACGAGGTAGTAAAGTCTCTCATTGCTAGCAAGATGAAGGATGGTGAGTCTGTGAGCAACTATGTTTCGAGAATGCAACGATATGTGGATAGGCTAATCAAGCTTAATGTGAATTTTGACGAAGAGTTGGCAATCGACATAGTGTTGAACTCTCTTCCAAGTTGTTATGATCAGTTCATATTGACCTATCCTTTGAACAACAATAATGAAACTACTTTATCACAATTTCACAACCTCCTTCCAACAGCTGAAGTGGGAATGAAGGGAAAATGTATTGCTTCATCTCCTACAAGTGCACCTGTTCTAGCCATAGGGCAAGGGAAAGGGAAGAAGAGGAAAGGTCCTCCCAAACAAAGCTGGAAGGGAAAGGCCCAAGCTAGGTCGTCAAGTACAGGACCTAAAGGAAAATCTAGTTCTGATGCTCCCCCTGTCTTTGACCCCAAAGAGGACACTTGCTTCTATTGCAATGACAAGGAGCATTGGAAACAAAGTTGCCTAAATTACTCGCAGGATATCAAGGATGGCAAGGTGAAGCCAACAATGGTAGGTATTTACACTATCTTATCCAATAACTCATGATATTCTCATTCTTGGGTCCTTGATACAGGATTTGGGATTCACATTTTTTTCTGATTTGCAGGGGCTAAGAAGAAGGGAGGATGTGGAGCATGGAAGGATAAACTTGATCATGGCGAATAGGCGTTCTTCACCTGTCACCAAGATTGGAGTTTATAGCTTAGTGCTTAGTAGTGGGTTAGGTTTAGACTTAATAAATTATTGCTACTCGTCAGAGATGACAAGAAACATCATTTCATTTCATGCTTTATTTAATAAAGGTTTTACATATGAAACTGTGATGATTGTAGACAATTTAGGAAATAGTGTTTTGCAAAAAAGCGGTGTGTTTTATTTTGAAGCTTTGCCTTGTGATGGTGTGTATGAAACTGTGATGATTGTAGACAATTTAGGAAATAGTGTTTTTCATATTGATTCGTCTAATGGTATAGAAAAAGCGTTCTTGTGGCATTGTCGTCTTAGACATGTCAATAAGAAATGCATGGCCCAACGCCAGAAGGACGGAGTGTTGGAATCATTTGACTTAATCTCAGATGACACATGCGAATCTTGCTTATTGGGAAAGATGACAAAATCGCCTTTCACTGGTTCTTGTGAAAGACGTGAAGGATTGTTGGATCTCATACACACAGATGTGTGTGGGCCCTTCAGATCCACCACAAGGGATGCAAATCGATTCTATGTGACTTTTACTGATGATTATAGCAGGTATGGCTATATCTAATTAATCAAGCACAAGTCTGAAACCTTTGAAAAATTCAAAGAGTTTAAGGAAGAAGCCGAGAATCAATTGGACAGGAAGATAAAGATGCTTAGATCTGATAGAGGAGGTGAGTATCTTAGTATTGAGTTCCGCGACTACCTCAAGGAATGTGAAAATAGTTTCACAATTGACTCCTCCTAGGACACCACAACTTAATAGTGTGGCTGACAGGCATAATCGAACCTTGTTAGACATGGTTTATTCCATGATTAGTCGAGCTTCACTTCTAATCTCTTCTTGGGCGTGTGCCTTAGAGACTGCTGCCCATATTCTTAATCTTGTCCCAACAAAGAAGGTTGCCCAAACACCTTACGAGATGTGAACAAGGAAGGTTCCCTCGTTAGCACAAATCAAGGTTTGGTGTTGTGAAGCGTTCATTAGATGAGAGACTCAGGACAAGCTTGAACCTCGAAGTGAGATATGTATTTTCATCGGCTACCCACATAAGTCCTTTGGATATTTCTTCTACAGACCTAGTGAGAACGTGGTCTTTGTAGCACGAAGGGGAGTCTTTCGAGAGAGAGAACTCATATGCAAAGAGGACAGTGGGAGTACCATTGATCTTGAAGAAATTCAAGAGTCAAACGATGAAGGAACTTATGATAATACTAGGGCTCAACCTGAGGAAGAAATTCCAGTTGAACCAATTGACGAGTCATTACCTCATATGTGTTCCACTAGATTTAGAATACAACCAGAGTTGTATGGTTTCCATATTACTGCAGAAGGTGATACGTTTATCAGTGATAGTACACTGATAAATTTGGATGAAGCTGCTAATTACAAGGAAGCTATGGCAGGCCCTATGTCAGCCAAGTGGAAAGAGGCAATGGACAACGAGATCAAGTCCATGTATGACAATGAAGTTTAGAATTTGGTTGACAATGTACCAGGTCGTAGTACAGTCGGGTGAAAATGGATCTTCAAGAAGAAGACTGACGTGGATGGAAAGGTACACACCTTCAAGGCTTGACTGGTTGTGAAAGGCATTACTCAAACCCCAGGGGTTAACTATGACGAGACTTTCTCACCAGTAGCAAAGATAAAATATATTAGGGTAATGCTAGCCATAGCCGTGTTTCACGATTATGAAATCGGCAGATGGATGTCGAAACCGCTTACCTTAATGGGAAACTGGCTAAAGATGTTTACATGAGTCATCCATAAGGTTTTGTTGATGCAAAATATCCAAATAGAGTATGTATGCTTGAGAAATCAATCTATGGATTGAAACAAGCTTCTTGCTGATGGAATCTTTGCTTTGACGAGAAGGTCAAAGAGTTTTGTTTCACTAGAAGTGAAGATGAATCTTGTGTATATGTGAAAGGTAGTGGGAGTATAGTAACCTTCCTGGATTTGTATGTTGATGACAAACTTCTTATAGGAAACGAATATTCCAACTTTGCAATATGTTAAGTCTTGGCTTGGAAAGTGTTTCGCTATGAAGGATCTGGGAGAGGCTGCTTATATTTTGGGTTAAGGATTTTGAGAAACAGGGGTAAAAGGCTAATTGGACTTAGTCAAAGTATATACTTGGAAAGGGTACTAAAGCGTTTTAGTATTGAAAATTTCAAGAAAGGAGAACTGCCTATACAGAGTAACACCAAACTGAGTAAGAGTCAGAGCCCGAGTACTGATGCAGAGATAGCAGAAATGAGTAGAGTTCCATATGCTTCCGCCGTTGGATCTATCATGTATGATATGACATGTACTTGACCTGATGTGGCTTTTGCTTTGCGCATGGTCAGTCGTTATCAGGGAAATCCAGGTAGAGCTCACTGGATGGCAATTAAGAATATCTTAAGTATCTGCGAAGTAGTAAGGACTAGGTCCTTGTGCTTGGTGGTAGTGATAACCTACGAGTAACTGGGTATAGTGACGCCATATTTTAGACAGATAGAGACAACTTTCATTTTTAATATGGTTGGGTGTTTACCCTTGGAGGAGCAGTAACCTGGAAAAGTTCCAAATAGGAGACGATGGCTGATTCTACTTGTGAATCAGAGTACATAGCGGAAAGCAAAGCATTAAAGGAGGATATTTGGTCGAAGAAATTCATCGGAGACCTTGGAGTTGTTCCATCCATCAAGGAGCGAATGGAGATTTTATGTGATAATGAAGGGGCAGTTGCTTTGACAAAGGAACCAAGAGACCATGGCAGGTCAAGGCATATCGACAGAAAATACCATTTCATTAGACATAGAGTATAAGAAGGTCACGTCATCATGAAGAGGGTATCGTCAGAAGAGAACCCAGCAGATCCCCTCACAAAGGGTCTGAGTAGGGTCAAGCACGTTCAACATGCTAGGAGCATTTTTCTGAAAGATGATATTAGTTTTAGTAGTTAGATAGTTATTTCGAAACTTCTAACGAAATAAATGTAATTGACTTTTGGTGATTAAGTAATGGAGATTTATTTATGAGTTGGATTACTACCTTCTGTCTATTATTTATTTTGTGTTTCATTTCGCATGTTTTACTTCTCGAATAATTGGTTTGTTCAAACATCCACAGTCCATCATACTTTTGGAAGTAAGTAGTGAATGAACACTGTCATGAATTAAATTGTAGATTGTCTAAAGGGTTTTAGACATAGCAATGGTATTGCTGCAATATTTGTGAGTACTTTGAAATAGAGAATTTAAGTATTGGATTAAGCCACGCTCAGAGAATTACTTCATGGAAATTATCATGAGTAATTATGAGACGATAATATCTTATAATCTATAAATAGAGATATATGAGTTGTTGCTTAAAAGTTTGTTGTGCATTGACGATACGTAAACACATCAGTAACATGATGTTATAAAATGTATCGTTGTGCATGATTTGATGAGTAAATAGTACAAGCATATAAGTCAAAGTTTACCTGTTCCTTCTTATCCTTAAGGGGAAAAAGCGATATCTTTGATCCCTTCGATGATTTGGTGGTGACTTATAGTGTTGGGCCCGACCATGACTAAATTGATGTGTTCGACTAGTAGCTTTTTGTCATTACAAATCAGAAATTGGGAAACAAAGTATTGGACATGAGATTGATTTTGTTCCATGTCTCATAACTGTGCGATATCTTGCAGAATAGAGGATTATATGATCACTTATCTTAGGACACGTGACTGACAAGGTCAGAGTTCGACAGCAGCTTTGAGAGCTACAATTTACTAATCAGTTTTTAAGATATACTGGCAATTATAGTTATTAGACTTATCCAAGTGGAAGACTGTTGGATTAGGTGTCTAAGCCCATAACTATAATTAGTATATACTTAAATTGATAGTAGCACATTCCTTTTGGGTTGCCCTCAAGACTAGCAACTAGACATGATGATTTTGGAAAAAGAGGTTGATTTATTTTATGATTAATAAATTGAAATAATATATTAATTAGAAATAGTAATATTTAATTAATATTTAATCAGAAATTAATTGGAATTAATTTTCAGATTAAAGGAATTAATTAAAAGTGCAGGGAGTGAAATGTACTTGTTCAATAGTTTTGAAAGAGGCAATCTAGAACCCTCCGTAGGCTATGGACGGTTTTCATTGGCCTTATGGTTTCTAGAATAGTCTTTTGTGGATAAACAGGAAAGTGGATAATTACCCGGTTTAAGATTATCTTGGATTAGGGTTTATCTAGGGCTTCCTGACTGCAATATATAAACAACCTAAACCCTACAATTTTCGGCCACTTGTTCTTTGGAAGACCTAGCCAAAAATTCGAGCCTCTCTCCTCCTTCTCAATCATCATCCATTGCTAGTGTTGGGTGTGAACCACTAGAGGCGTGACATTTGTGACGATTGCTCTCAAGGCTTCATCAACACAAGGAGTTGCATTCTTATTACAAAATAACAATCAAGGTATGATTCTTCTAACCCTTATTTCGTGTATTTCGAAAATATGCTAGAAGATTAGGGTTTTTTATTTTGTTGTTCAAGTTGTATGTTGAATTAGATAAAACATAGATCAATTATTTAGGGTTGCATGCACACATAGGATTATTTGTTTTGCATAATTCCCATCAACACAATGGTTGGAACAACATCATCGGTCAAAGATTCTAAAGAGAATGAGTGAAGTTTGACAAGATTATGGCAAGTGAGTTTGTGGAATGATGGTGAAAAAAGAATGTTAATTAATAGCAAGAAAGGACTTCTTGGAGGTCAAAACGTTTTTTGAATTAGGGTTCTATGAGCATTGCATCTTTGGAAAGCAAAAGAGGGTAAGTTTTGCTAAAGTTGTTCATACAACTAAGTCTACTTTAGACTTTTTGCATGTTTATTGTTGGGGCTCTTCATCAGTCCCTTCTCTAGGTGGTGCTGGTTATTTTCTTTCTATCATTGATGATTACTCTCGGATGACATATGTGTTTATCATGAAGCATAATAGTGAGTCATTTGAGAAGTGTAAAGTCTGGAAGGTTCTTATTGGGAACCAAGTTGGAAAGAAGATAAAGAGGTTTCGAACCGACAATGTACTAGATTTCTATTCCAACAAGTTTGATCGGTTTTGTAAAGATAAAGGAATTGCAAGTCATCATATGGTTAGGCACACTCCACAACTAAATGGAGTGGTCAAAAGAATGAATCGAACACTGTTGGAAAGGATGAGGTGTGTGATGTCTAATGTCAGTTTGTGTAGGTGTTTTAGGGAAGAAGCTTATTATTTGATAATAGGAAATCCAGGAAAAGTGATTGATTTTAAAACTCCTTTTGAGGCGTGGTATATAAAACCAGCCAACTATACATGCCAAAGATTGTGTGGTTGTCCTTCTTACTACCATGTTAGTGAAAATATGTTAGAGCCTCGGTCAAAGAAAGGGTTATTTATGAGATATGGAGATAGTGTAAAGGGCTCTAGAGTTTAGTCTCTAGATAAGAGAAAAGTGATTCTCAGTAGGGATGTAGTTTGATGAGGATAATATGTTGTGTGGTGTGAATTACTCATCTACATAAAATACTTGTGGTGAGAATATGCCCGGACATGTGGAGTATGAGTTAAGAGGGGTTCGATAGTTGCTAATTAGGTTAGTGTTGACTTGGTTAGAAGCTGGCAGTGTTAGAAGTTTTGATTTTTGTATTGACTGATTGTGAAAAATAACTATGTTACCCTCAAACGACGTTTTTTATAATAATTCATTTATGATTACCATTTAATTTACAACATTACATTTTTATCATTTTAAACTAAACATCGTTGGTACTCTTTTTTAATTGACATATTTTCTTCCAACTATAAATATAACCTATATGAAGAATTTATGTTGTTTAAAATCCCCATAAAATAAGTATGTGTTGTTGGTTTGTATGGAGCTTTAAATCAACCTATTGTTGTTAGAGTTTAATCTTTAAATCCAAAAAACACCTAAATAAGCAACAATTAGATCTTTAAACCCAATTAATGCTAAATAATTGCTAATAATCTAAACAACTGCCAAAAATATTTAACGGGTAAAACAAAGTAATGCTAAATAATTAGAACCGTAAATCTTATTACAACTAAACAAGTATAAACTTGAAGTTTTAAACATAATCAAACTAAGATAGCCAAAAAGCTTTGAAGAATAACTAGTCTAACTATACTGTTTACTATATAATGGATGTAATAAATTAATAAAAATTCTAAAATTAATGTTATATTAGAAGTAAAGTCATAAAATAGATTGTGTGCTTATTGGTTAGTTCGAAAAACCAGTATGTAGTCTTGACCGGTAAAAAGAAACTCTTAAAACAAGAGTGAGCAAGAAAAGGTCTCAAAATGATTAAAATAAAATATAATAATACGAAATTTTAGGCTAAAAATATATCAAAATTAGTCACAATTACAACTTACATGAATATGATATTTCATAAATTAATAACAAATCATTAACATAAAATTAAAGGTTACATGATAAAAAATAATAAAATATAATAATGAAAACCATCGCAGTTCCTTATTACTTTATTGAGTTATTTTCTAATCTTTTTAAATTAGTAACTCACAGAAAAAAATAGATTTTTAAAGAGAGTCAATTCCAAAATACAATTGAATTTGAATTATAATGGTGACTAAATAAGATTATACAAAAATTTCATGCACCACCTACTGTGGATAGAGTTTGGAACAAAGAATGGAAATAAGAAACATTGTAATTGAGAACTTATACATTGAGACACAAAGAAAAGGAAGATATTATATACAAAGGCGAAGGAAGGCAAGTCATTGTTAACCAAAGAAAACATAATGAAACTAGAAAACACTTAAACTTACAAACATTAATATTCATTATGAAATCAGAAACATAAAACACTAATTGCTGATATGTGAAATTTTTGTTTCTTCGAAAATGCAATTTCCTTTCATCTCCAACAATTTTTTTGAAAATTACACAAGATGCATACAATTATACAAATATTTCTTGTGGCTTTAATTGTAATTAATTATTCTAATATAATTGCGCAGGAACATAGCTGTGGAAGAAGACGACGAGAAGGAAGAAGTTGGTTGTGTGAGTCGTTCTTCTACTTGCGAAGGTCTTCAGTCGGGCAAAATGGACACATATTCTTTTTTTATTCAATATGACTGAATCGGAAGCAATTATAAGGACACGGTCCCATGTTTGGACCGAGTCCAATGAAAATATGAAAACAAACTTTATGTTTCAGACCGAGTCTGATTGGACCCTGTTCACATCATATCAAACATGCCCTTAGATAACTCCGAGGAAGTCGAGAAACCTGTTGAACAACCTAATAACTCCTCTCGGTTAGCACTTATCGTGACTTCACAATTGAGAAATAGCAACAACTTGAAGATTCTCATTCTATAACTTTAGATGGATCCTATAGAATAGTTAGAATGCCTATTCGATATGGTTTTGAAGATATGGTAGTATATTCTTTGCAAGTGGCTGAAGAGATTGAATTATTTTAACAATCTTTTTACAAAGAAATAGTCACAACTAAAGAGGATGATGTGTGGATAGTTGCTATAAGTGAAAAGATGGAATCTCTTCATAAGAACCGAATTTGTGAATTGGGCAAGAAAGTTGCGACTTGTAAATGAATTTCTAAGAGAAAAATACGGATGTCCAAATCTGAATATGTGAGATATAAAGCTCGTTTGGTATGTAGAGGTTATAATCACTAAAAGTGGGTTGATTATAACGAAATATTCTCACCCATTATGTGTCATACATATATTAGAGTGTTGTTGGATCTTGTGGCACAAATGAATTTTGGATTGCAACAATTGGATGTCAAAATAGCTTTCTTACATGGGGAGCTTGAATAAGAGATTTATAGGAGTCAACCGGAGGGGTTTGTATTACAAGGTAAGGAGAATTATGTTTGTAAACTTGAGAAGTCACTCTATGGGTTAAAACAATCTCATAATAGTGGTATAAACGTTTTGACTGCTTTATAGTCGGCCATGGTTATAACAAAATCCTTATGATTGTTGAATATGCATATATCATAAGGAGGGTGTTAATGGTCGCGTGTGTTTTTATTACGTTATATAGACGATATGTTAGTGGCTTCTCAAAACATGGCTAAGATTACAAGGCTAAAAGAAAATCTCAATTCTAAATATGATATGAACGGTTTGAGGCATTTTCAAATGACTCATGGTATGGAGATTATTAGATACATGTCAAGATGCAAGTTGTTTTTTTCCCATAAAAGTTATATTTTAAAGATTCTGTCACATTTTTTAATGACCTCGGAAATGTCATTGCAGACTCCATCATCAGCAAATTTCGTGATATTTGAAGCATTGTCATCTCAATATGAGTATGAAATTAAGTATATGTAACAGGTTCCTTAATCTAGTGTTGCAGGGAGTCTAAATTATGCAATGGTTTGTACAAGGACTAACATAGCTCATTATGTCAACATGGTTTCTCGTTGTATGGGTTGTACTTGTAAGGAACATTGGGTTGCTTTAAAACACATTTTTTGATACCTCAAAGGTACATCTAATGTTGTTCTTATTTATAGAGGAAAAGAAAAAAATTGGTGACCGGTTTCTCAAATTCAGATTATGCAACTGCTCTTGATTCAAGAAGGTCATTAACAGAATATGTGTTTGTGGTTGGAAATGCTTTAATGAGTTGGAAAGCAACTATGCAGCCTTAGGTACCTTTGACCACTACAGAGGCTGGGTATATGGCTTTTACCAAGGCTGCATAGGAAAGGATTTAGCTGAAACGCTTGCTTGGAGATCATGGTTTTCATTTAGATAAAGTTGTTTTCTTTGAAAGCATGATTAAAATTTGTTTGGCCACAGATCAAGTGCATCATGAAAGTCAGACATTGTTTAGATTTTTTAAACATTGACAAATGGAAGTAATATTTGTTTTATGATGTACTTATAGTTAAAGACAAGTTAAAGAATTGTTAGTTTAATATGTGGCTTTAACTAATAAGGATAGGTTTTTCTTTTTCTAGTGGATTTTATTTTTCTATAAATAATAAAGAGTTCTTAACTTTATAATTAACTCGTTACATGAAATAATACTTATACATTCCATTCTTTCTACTCTTTCTCATATTCTTACAGATTCCAAACAGACATTTATCTAAATATATGGAATTAATTTTTTATTAGTCATGTTGTTCATTCGACACAATCAAAATACAGTGACTCATATTATACTATATATTAAGAACCAACGTCGGTGAATGTTTCCATTGAGGTTTTATTTCACTCCATTTTCTAAATTGATAATTTTTATCTCTTTATTTTTTAAAATATTTTATAAAATTATAGTTTCTCCCCTCTACATTTTAAAATGTAACATTGACCATCTCCCCCCACACTTTAAAATTCATAAAATGTAACTTTAACCTCCTTTATTTTCTAAACTTTTGTGTTTCGCCTTCGCAGTCACTTTGCACCCTCCACTTTCTAAAATAACATTTTTTATCCCTCTACTTTTTAAAATAATTTGTAAAATCACATTGTTCCCCCTCTAATTTTTAAAATGTCACTTTAACCCCCTCCACTTTAAACTTTGTAAAATGTCACTTTCAACCTCTCTAATTTCTAAACTTTCGTATTTATCCCCCTGTGGTTTACGTTTCAACGTAGATTTTTTCACATTTTTTGTCGGGTTACATATAATACGCTTTTTATTATTTGAAGTTCCGTTGGTGTTGAATTAACATTTTGTTTCAAACTAAAATTGACTATTATATTTCTATTTATTAATGTTATTTGTTGTTGGGTTATTTCTGTACATTTATGGAAAGTTTTGGACTTGCAGGTAACTTTTGTTCCCTAACGCGCGGGTTGTGATTTTTATCCAGATAGATCATGGGTTCTTGTTTGGATCATATATATGCAGGTCATATTGATAGCTGTACAGATATCGACACACACAAAATATCTCAGTTTAGTTTTCTTCTTTAGATCAAAGGGTTTATATATTTTGTTGTTCATCTGTTCTTGTTTATAAAAGCAATTTTGATCTTGTTCATATGATTGAGAGTAGATTAGTTGAGAGTATATTAGGATTGATGTAGTGAGGATTTTTGTGTAATTTGTTGTGAAAACGAACTGATCTATTAATAATATAGATTGTTCATGTTGGGAAATTATGTGTGTTAATTTGTTCATGGTATCATGTATATTCCGCTTCCATCATCGTTATAAAACAAAGGTTAATTTTCCCTTCTCCATTTGTTTTCATAATTGTCTAATCGTCTGGAATTTTGTTTATTCGACACTTGTTGTGTCGATCTAAGTTTTAACTCTAACTTCTAGATCTAATATCATCGGTGTTGATCTAGGGTTTCAGACGTTGTCCATTTTTTTCTTTCCTTTTAAGATCTCGGTTACTGCGAGTTCTTGTTTCCTTTGTAGGACGTTCGCTTCAGTGCTTCTTGCTTGTGAATACAACAGTTTATCGATGTTCTTTAGGTTCCGATTAACTCTTTCTGAGAACAGAAACTAGAACTTCTGAAATAACTCAAAAAGAACGTTTCATCCCTTCATTTCATTGCGGGTATGTGTTTTTTTAAAAATCTATGGATTCTTCATTGCTGTTGTTGAAGATTCTACTCGATCACTGCAAGTCTTCAACCTTCTATTCAGGTTGTTTCTCTGTCCTGGTTATCTGTGGTATGGTTTGTTATTGCTCTACTTCATATTGTTTATATTGTTGTTTTTAGCAAGGCTTTATTGTTGATCTTAGTTCACCATTTTATTGGCTGAATATTCTGACCTTTGATTTAAGGTTCCTCTGTTTTTTTTTGTATTCTTGTTGTGTTCATTGATTTATTATGACTGGGGAGATTCCTGGTGCATCAGGGACTAAGATCCCCGACTCACTAGATGTTGATTATCCATTGTATATTCATCCTACAGATACTGTAACTGGAACTATTATTTCGTTTAAATTGCTTGGAACTGAAAATTTCAGAATTTGGAAAAGCTCTATGACTAGAGCTTTAAACGCTAAAAATAAATTAGGTTTTGTTGAAGGAACTGTTAATAAAATTGATAACGATCCCATCAAGGCTCTTAAATGGGAAAGATCCAATGTTGCCGTGTGTTCTTGGCTTCTTGGATCCATCTCTGAGACCATTTATGCAGGACATGCTGGTTCTGAAAAGGCTGTTGACATTTGGAATGAATTAAATGAAACTTATTGTAAATCTGATGGATCTGTTATTTTTAACATTCATCAAAAAATTAACTCTTTCACTCAAAATGTCTTATATGTGTCTGATTACTACAATAAACTTGATTCCTTATGGAAGGAATTTGATGGGTTAACCAACTTAACTGAATGTGTTTGTGTTGCCTCTACTCAATTAAATAATCATTCAAAACTTATGAAACTTATGCAGTTCTTAAGTGGTCTTGATGAATGTTACAATCAAGTAAAAAGTCATATTCTCTTAACTGATCCTTTACCTAATGTTAGACGTGATTTTGCTACTACATCAAGAGAAGAATCTTTTCAAAAAAAATGGTTATGTGTCTAATAATTCTGGTAAATCTCAAACCACTGCTTTTTTAAACAGTAAATTCAATGATAATAAAAGGAATAAAGGTCCTAATCAAGGTCTTCAGTGTAAACACCGTGGTATTAAAGGTCACACAATTGAGAAATGTTTTAAACTTGTAGGATATCCTAAAGATTTTAAACCTAGAAATGGGGGAAATAGATCTTCTAGTAACTACAACAATAATAATTTTTCTAATCACAATGGTTCTGAGAGATCCTTCTCTGGGAACAATGTTATTTCTACTAGCACTGATGCTTGCTCTTCTAGTGTTAATAATTATGATCTTAGATCTCTTACTTAAGAACAATTCTTCAAGCTTCTTCAGCTTATTGGTGATAAACAATACATGGAGGAAGTAACTGCCAGTTCCAATATGGCAGGTACTTCGTGTAACTTTTGAAAAAAAAAATCTTTTAAGTCTGATCAGTGGATTGTTGAATCTGGAGCTAATCCACATATGACTTCCTCTGAGTCAAATTTAAATGATCTTGTGAATGTTTCTAATCTAATCTTAGAGTTGATCACCCAAATGGGTCTACTGCCAAAATTCATAAAATTGGAAATATGAGTCTTTCAAATAAACTCACGTTGTTTGATGTTTTCTTTGTTCCAGACTTCAATGTTAATTTGTTGTCTGTTCACAAGTTATGCAAGGATAGTAAATGTAGAGTCATTTTTTATGAATATAACTGTATGGTGCAGGACTCACAGTCCATGGAGATTGGTAATGAGGGAGGGGGACTTTATTATCTCAATAGTACTCCTCCAGGCAAGTCTTTTTGTAACTCTAGTGTTGATAAATGTTTTGTGTCAAAATTAACCTGGCATAGTAGACTTGGTCATCCTTATGATCAAGCTCTTACTTCCTTAAAAGAAAAACTAAATTTTAGTAATAATTCTTTACCTCCTTGTGAGGTTTCTCAGAAAGCTAAACAAACTAGAGAGCCCTTTTCTGTTAGTCTTTATTCTTCAAAAGGTCTTGGAGATCTTGTTGATTTTGATGTTTGGGGTCCATATAAAACTCCTTCTGTTGGAAATTTCAAGTTTTTTCTAACTATTGTTGATGATTTTACTAGAGGTACTTAGGTGGGTTTATCTTATGAAGTCTACGGAAGAAGTTTTCTCTTGTATGTAAAGTTTTTTGAATCTTATAGAAAATAATTTTTCTGTTAAAGTTAAAGTGATTAGATCTGATAATCGAACAGAATTTGTAAATCATAGAATGAAAAGTTTGTTTGTTTTAAAAGGGATTGTTCATCAACCTTCCTGTGTTTACACTCCACAACAAAATGGTGTTGTGGAGAGGAAACACAAACATATCTTAAACATTTCTAGGTCATTACTTTTTGAGTCTGGTCTTCCTGTTAAGTTTTGGGGGGATGCTGTTATGACTGCTGTTTTTTTAATAAACGTATTCCTACTTCTATTTTAAATGGTATGTCTCCTTTTGAAAAGATTTACAACCACTCTCCTAAGTTTGATAATTAAAGAGTGTTTGGATGTTTATGTTTTGCAACAAAATTAAACGTTTCTGATAAGTTTTGTTGTAAGTCTGAGAAATGCATTATGATTGGTTATTCTAATGAAAAAAAGGGTTATAAACTTCTCAGCCTTGACACAAGTCTTGTTTTCTTTTCCAGGGATGTTAAATTTTATGAGAATGTTTTTCCTTTTAAGATGAAATCATCTCCTTCATCTTCTGATTCGGTTGTTAAAACTAGGCATCATTCTTTCTCTTTTTCGAATCATTTTTCCGATGATGAGTCTGATTTGAATAAGTCCTTGATTAATAGCTCTAATTCAGATGACTTGGGAGTGACCCAACAAACTGATGGTGCAGTTGTACCTTAATTTCTTGTTGATAGTGATACAGATACTATGCCTAAGGATACATTTGTGCCTTGGTTTGATGAGGATGTTCCCAGTACATCTAATCAGACTGAGGAAAATAGTCAAAACAATTCCACTCCTAATTTTTCTACTCATTCCTCTAGACCTTTGAGAACTCCTGAAAGGCCAACTAAGTTCAATGGTTATGTGGTTGAAGGTAAATACAAATATGGAGTTGAAAAATCTGTTAACTATTCTAATCTTGATAGTTAAACAAAATGTTTTGTTTCTAACTTGAATAAAACTCTTGAACCTCAAACTTATAATGAAGATTGTAATGATCCTAATTGGATCAAAGCAATGAATGAGGAAATGGAGGCTTTATACAGAAATAACACTTGGGATATAACTGATTTGCCTAAATATAGGAAACATATTGGTTGTAGGTGGATATATAAAATTAAATATAAGTGAAATGGTGAAATTGATAGGTACAAAGCAAGACTTGTAGTTAAGGGCTATAATCAAAGATAAGGTCTTGACTATTCTGAGACCTTTTCTCCTGTAGCAAAACTGGTTACTGTTAGAATTGTTATTTCTTTAGCTATAAATAAGAGTTGGAATTTGTTTCAGCTTGACATAAACAATGCTTTTTTGTATGGTAGCTTGGATGAAAATGTCTACATGACACTTCCTCAAGGCTATCATACAAAGGGGTACAGTCGTGTGTGTAAACTTAAAAGGTCTTTATATGGTTTGAAACAGGCTCCACGTAAGTGGAATGAAAAATTTTGTAGTTCTTTAGTTGATTTTGATTTTTCTCAAAGCATAAATGATTTCTCTTTATTTGTTAGAAATTGTCACACCCCAAAACCGGAACGACGGAAACGTTCTGGGGTGGAGGACGTCATGTTTAGTATCACAAGACATGCTTTATAGTAAGCAAAGTAATGAACAACCATTTCATTAGGAAGAAAGTGTTTACAAGGTGTGTGTTCACAAAACATAGAATACATAAGCAAATAACAAACAGGACTTGAAGCTATACTGCTCCATCTTCTGAATTCCCAGCACGAGTACCTGTCTACTAGGTTCCAGAGAATACAAGTTATTTGAAAGAGTTGATCAGCAATTAAGCTGGTGAGTTCATAAGACTTTAGTGATGTAAGTAAGTTGTAAAATGTTGTGGTAAACTGCTGTTGAAAACGTAGTTGAAAAATGTAGTTGAAAAGTGTAGTGAGTTGTAAGTTCTATTTAGAAAACTTCGCCTGTTCCCCTTAGGAAATCCTATATTTCCTACCTTGATGAAAGATATGTAAAAATGATCCTACAATCCCTTCTATGAGTACTAAATGGATACAAGTGATATAAAACTCAGAGTAAACAAGCAATCGACTGTGCGCATCTATCCTAAGCTCTCAACCAATTAAGGAACAGGGAGTAAGGCGGATAACACACATCCCATTGTTTGTTAGATCATTGTTATATATAACTCTGGCATGTTCACTTATTACTCATGGAGTTAATTGTAAGGGTTTCTTTATATTTAATGAAAAGATTCTTTAAGGAAAACTCTTGTTTCTTATAAAAAAATGGTGACCACAGTGATTACTTCTATAATCACTTAGTTTATACTGACTATATAGGATATGATATCGGTTAGAGAGTTAACTCGGTGAATCTGTCCTAAGCCCACAACCAAACAAGGAACAGGAAGTAAGGCGGAAAGCACCCATCCAACTATCTATTGGATATTAATGATATATAACCGTGATGTATAAACTAAAATATTATAAAGTTAATCACCTAAGGTCCTTTAAGTTTATACTGGTTTAATAAAACAGATTAAACCCTTAGCTGGTAAGTTTCTAGTTTTGTATACCAAAAGTTCTGATTTGAAAAGTATGTTCTGTACTAGAAAACTGTGCATTGACTCTATGTCCTATGACTTGACCCATACCTGGTACCCTTATGATGACTTAATGTATACTGGACATATATATCTAGAATCGAATAGATAATAGGCTGGGTGAATCTGCTCCAAGAACACAACCAAACAAGGAACATGAAATGAAGCGGAGAGCACACATCCTATTACCTGTCGGATCCTATTGATATATATGTATCCTTTGATGTATACATTAAGGAATCATCAGGTTAGCATTATGGTCCTTTCTACTAAACGTAGCCTTCTACCAAGGCATCAAATGTTATCTACGTATGTTTCTTGTATGAGTGTGTATTTTGCCGAATGAAACTATAATTAACAAAATATAGTTTATACATTAATGAATATGTGAGAAAATCACAAAATAAATGTAATAGGGAAAATAATGTTTTACCTCAGCAGTGACACTGCTGGCTATAAAGTAATAAAATACCGACTCCAGGTAGTATTAAATGTACAATACACCTCTGGGATTCGTTTTGATAAAATACAGACTCCAGGTAGTATTAAATGGACAATACACCTCGGGGAGTCTTAAGTAATAAAATACAGGCTCCAGGTAGTATTAAATGTACAATACACCTCGGGGAGTCTAAAGTAGCCTTTAATCCCAAAATGGTAAATTAAAGGATTTAATGTGAACTCGTATGTAACCAAGCTGATCGTCGACTGAATAAAAGATGACCCTCCGGTGTCATATGTAGTGAGGTGACATTTTGTCACCCCTTGGCCTTATCGGCTGGGACTATAGCTAACAGTCAGGGTGTGGGAGTATCTGTCCCGTATAGATCTATACACAAGATGCCCGCTCTCCCTCCAGGAGACTCTGGTTCCAAATTGATACAACACAGTGTCATTGTATCCTTAAATGGTTTGTCACATTAATTTATCGTATAACAGTGTTTGTATAGTAAGTTATAGTGTTGTAATGTTCTCTCTGTACTAGTGTATAGTATACTCTCCTGTATAGTGTGTAGTGTGAAATGTTTCTCAAAATAGTGTGTTCTGACGTATGTATGAACTGACTCTAAACTATACCTATTATAGTTTACTAGTATTGTACTTGAACTGTTGTGGAAAAGACTCATTTTACCATTAAGTTATGCTGGTACTTTAAAAACGGAGTTTTGTTAAACTATAAATTAACATAACTTGAAAAGAGTCTTTGAGTTGTTTTGACAACTTATAAATGACATAAGTAATCCTTTTGAAAATGTTTATAACAAACAATTACACAATTAACATTGTGTTCAACTTGTATTCCCCCCCCCCATTAAAACATTTAAAACAGTTAAAAGATTCATTACGGGGTATGAACTCACCTGATGTGGGTGATTCAACGAATACGCGTGTAAGGATGAGAAGTTCCACGAATGAAGTGCCGAGACTTAACGAGTCCTAAATGACATATAATCACATATATATGCATAAATATAGTGCTTGGAAGCAACCAAATGCAAGGAAACACGTCACGGGACTAGGAAACACTTTGACCGAGTGTTGGAATCACATATGATTCGAACTAAGGGAGTGTACGGCCACTTTGAGGAGTGTGCGGCCATGGGTGTGCGGCCAGGGGAGTTTGTGGCCGCACACTCATGGTAAAGAGTGCACAAAACGTTTTCCAAATGGTAGGGAGGCTTGTAGGACTGATGCTCATCAAGTGTTGAAGCTAGAAAGCCACTTTGGAGGCCCTAAAGCACTAAACAAAGGGGTGTACGGCCACATGGAGTGTGTGCGGCCGCACACTCCTTGATGAACATGTTTTGGACGTTTTCTAAGGCTCATATCTAGTAAGTAACAAGCTTAGGGAATGGTACTCACAATATGGAAGCCTTTAGGGGTGTTTTAAGGGTGTTTGAGGGGTGTTTGAGGGGTGTACGGCCACATGAGTGTGTGCGGCTGCACACACCATATATTCTTGAGTTCTGGGTAGTTTTAAGGCCTTAAACTAGTCTCCTTAACAAGATCTAAGCATAAAGGAAGAGTACTTACGATCCGGAAGCTCGAGAAGGCTCAAAATCGCCAAGAACAAGTGTGTGTTCTTGGTGTTCTTGGTGAAATGGATGAAGATTTGAAGATCTAGTCAAAACATGATTTCCAATGGATGAAATCAAATAGTTTTACTAGTTTGGAAGGATTAACAAAAAACCAAGTGAAGAACACTTACATTCTTGAAGCTCTAGGCTGAAAATCGGATGATAGTTGAGAGAGAAATCGAGTTCTAAGCCTTGGAGAGTGAAAAGGGATGAATGAAGGCTAAACCCCTCCTTTGTACACGTGAGTGTGCTGCCAGGAGAGGGGTGTGCGGCCACACACCCAGTGTGCGGCCGTACACTCCTGATGTTGGAGTGTAAGGCTCGATTTTGGTGCTAGAAGTTTACGCGATCCATTTCTATGCTCAATGTTGGAATGTACTGAGCTTTGAACCTTTAAACGGACTCTAAACGAGGCTAAATGATAGCAGAAATGAGTCTGACATTCAGCGGAGTTGACTGGCTGGGCTTTGCAAGGCAAAAATTATAAAAAATTTCGGGTTGTCACATCATCCCCCAGTTAGATGGAATTTCGTCCCGAAATTAGCCTTCTTACAGTACTATTGGGGTTGCGTTCCTCTGATTTGCAGAATACCTACTCGTAGACCTGGCAACTTTTCCCTGGTGTTCATGATAGGATTCGTACTTGGTACATCTATCATTACTTCGTGTATACAAGTCGTATATAATTAGGATTAGTAAGACTGTCGGATGTGCGACTCTGCCCCAAGTCTACAACCAAACAAGGAACAGGAGATAGGGCGGAAGCACACATACTAAATCTGCGTAATCATAATCATATACCACTCTCGCGTATACCCTGAATAGTGATAGGTAGGCTGTATTCGTCCATAGCCTCTCTGCTCGAACTTGGGTTTGTTGGACGAGTGGTATTTCGTGACGGTCTGCGGACATCCGACGATAAGGCTTCGGAGGCCAAAGTACTCTTCGCATGAGTACTTAAGGGTTTAGAATACAAAAGATAAAAACTGAGGTTTAGGTCGGACTGTTGATACGAATGACTGGAGTTTCGAGAGCTTGACGATCGAGGCGATAGAAACATATGAACTTAGTTTGGTGAGGACCACGCCAATTCATGACGAATGATAGTAACGGAGTCTTTGCTGAATAGGGTTTGGTCAATTTGAAAGAAACGTATGTTATACGATGATGTATCCCTAGCGTGCTCGAAAATGTACCCTTTGTGCGTTCGACTGTGTACTCTTAGTGCGTTCGAAAATGTACTTCTAGTGTGTTCGAAAATGTACTCTTTGTGTGTTCGATAGTGTACTCTTAGTGTGTTCGATAGCGTACTCTTAGTGTGTTCGATAGTGTACTCTTAGTGTGTTCGATAGTGTTCTCTTAGTGTGTTCGATAGTGTTCTCTTAGTGCGTTCGATAGTGTACTTCTAGTGTGTTCGAAAATGTACTCTTTGTGTGTTCGATAGTGTACTCTTAGTGTGTTCGATAGCGTACTCTTAGTGTGTTTGATAGTGTACTCTTAGTGTGTTCGATAGTGCTCTCTTAGTGCGTTCGGTAGTGTACTTCTAGAGTGTTCGAAAATGTACTCTTTGTAAATGTTCTAGTGCTTTCTGTTTTTCCCCTTGATGTTAACACTTCTACGTATGGTACCGCGATGTGCGCATACATACAAATGAAAGTGTTTTTGATAACTGGTGATGATACTTTATATCATGATCCTTCTCGGTACCACTACGATCGCCTGTCATATACAAGTTATGAATAATTAAGATGACGAAGACGGTCGACTGAGTAACTCTGCCTCAAATCCACAACCAAACAAGGAACAGGAATTAAGGCAGAATTACTCACTCTAAGTCTGCAACATCTTAGTTATGCACAACCCTGATGTATATGTTCAGCCATCATAGCTTCTCTAAACGGATCCTTTAGTTCTTTTGAATACTGTGACTTGTTCCTATGAGTGAGTTATTATAATTACTTTTAGGTGTTATCCCCAAGTTTTAAACTTATATAAATATAAATTAATTTTCAAAGCAATTACTAGGTCGAAACCGTACCGCTGCTCGAAGGCGACTCCGAGGTCGATTCCCCTGCGGTGATCATCAGAATTCGTCCATCCGCTCCTGAGTTCTTTGTTATCGGACAGTCCTCCTGGTAGTGTCCAATATCACCATAGCCATAGCAGGCTTGGTTTTCTTCAACTCCGGGGACTTGGGAGATCGGTTGAGCCGGTGCCCTGCAGAAACGGACTGTGTGTCCTTTTCGGTGGCAGTTCAGACAATACATTTTCCGGCATACTCCGGTGTGGTGATAGTTGCACTTCCCACACTTCAGAAGAGTTCCAGCATAACGACTGGCAGGTGCTGGAGTAGCAGGTTTTGTGGCGGTGTACATAGTACTCGTTCGTTCCTCCTGCGGGGTGTTCTGTGTTGTTCGCTTCTTCTTCCCCGTGTTCCCCGACTTCTGTCCATAGTCCTCTTCCCTCGATGGCCCAGGAACCGGGACTTCTACGCCATGGTGGACTTCATGGTCGATGAGTCGCTAAGCCAAGTGCTTAGCACTATCGAATGTGGCCGGGTTAGAAGACAACACATTTCCTTGGGTCGGGGCAGTCAGACCCTAGATGTATCTTTCTATCTTCTTGCTCTCCAGGGTTACCATCCCGGGGCATAGTGTTGCAAAGTCGCTAAACCTGTCAGTGTAGGCCACTATGTCTGAGCCAACCATCCTGAGCTCCCATAGCTCTTGTTCCAGCTTTTGTACTTCGCCCCTTGAGCAGTACTCTTTCGTCATCCTTTCTTTCAAGTTTTCCCAGCCCATAGAGTTTGCCACTGTTAGAGTCAGTGACTTAACATGGCCATTCCACCATGTTAGGGCTCTTCCGAAGAAGGTGCAGGAAGCAAACTTCACTTTTCTCCCTTCGGGGCACGAACAGATCTCGAAAATCGACTCTGTTCTCTCGAACCATTGCATCAAAGCGATGACTCCACCATTTCCATCGAAGGAACTGGGTTTGCATTTCATGAAGTCTTTATACGAACATTCCCTTGGGTGTTCGTGGGTATCTCCGTGGTTGTTTAGGTGAGCGCCGCCACCAGATCCACTGATACCACTTGTGCGAATTTGGGTAAGGGCGGCTATCGTTGCTGCTGTTACCGCTGCCTGAAAAGCAGCTAGGTCGAACTGTGACGGGGGTAGTGGCGGTTGAGTTGGAGTTATCGGAATAGTGCGTCTGTTCGATTTGCAAGGAGGCATCTTTGCTAAAAGAATACAAATATGAGATGGAATAAGTCTATAGCAGTGGACACAAGCCGAAAGCTAAAAAGACAAGGTTATTCCAGTTCTGAGTGTATCGGGTCCTAACTTCCACGGGGTACTAGAAACAATTCATAAAAGAGTTTATACCAAATAAACTCTATGAATTTGAAATGGCTATCCTCGAATGAATATTTTTTACCTGAATAACTATTACCAGCTGCATGTAAGAAAATAATCCTAACACATAATGTGAGCAGTGTTTCCACTCGCTCATTAAGTTAGCAAGATTATTATTTATTAGTGTGACGTGTAAGACATTTTGGTTACTTCGGTTAATCCCTATTTGAAAACTTCTCATGAACTTGCTCTTGTTCCTCCTGAACTCTTCTGTTGTCTACTATGAGGAAGTGGTTACATCTATCTGGGTTTGTCGTGTGAGAACGGATGTGACTAAAGAATCTATGAGATTTAAGGTAACTTTATGGGGTGATCCTTATAGAGTCCTCCTATAATTGCACAATGTACACAAGTTGTATATAACTTAAGATTAAATAGACCTTCGAATAAGTGATCCTACTCCAAAACCACAACCAAACAAGGAACAGGTAGTGGAGCGTAGATCACAAATTCTAAGTCTATAAAATCTCAATTATATATAACCTTGGAAGTATACATTGCAAGATTATAGACCTATCCGTAAGGGTCTTTTAAGTTATCACATAAGTTATTTGTATAGTGCCTAAAATACTCCTATAGTATTTTAAAGTAATGTACTTAGTGTGTTTCAAACTTGTTATCGCGTTATTGTATCATAGAATACTCCTATAGTATTCTAACTCAAATGTACTTGTTCTAGTATTCTCTTGACTTAGTATTCAGTAAGTTTTAAGACTGTAGCAACACCACATCACTCCCAAACACATGTCGGTCACATCTCAAATGAATATAGTTGATCAGGCTATATTGATCCTAGCTATGATTACATAACTGTTTAGGTTTAACGACAGTGTTCAACCTTTAAGTACTTTTAGTTCTGTTATTCTTGTGATACTTGGTCTAGTATGTACATGTATAAGCAAGTAGGTATATTTTTATAACTTATCGTTATACTCTTAAACTATACCATTATCCAGACCACTTAAGCCCCATTGTATTTATAGTTGTATATCTTTTATCGGTTGATATACTTAGTTCACTATAAACAATGCTCTGATACCAATCTGTCAAACCCCAAAACCGGAACGGCGGAAACGTTCTGGGGTGGAGGACGTCATGTTTAGTATCACAAGACATGCATTATAGTAAGCAAAGTAATGAACAACCATTTCATTAGGAAGTAAGTGTTTACAAGGTGTGTGTGTTCACAAAACAGAGAATACATAAGCAAATAACAAACAAGACTTGAAGCTATACTGCTCCATCTTCTGAATTCCCAGCACGAGTACCTGTCTACTAGGCTCCTGAGAATACAAGTTATTTGAAAGAGTTGATCAGCAATTAAGTTGGTGAGTTCATAAGATTTTAGTGATGTAAGTAAGTTGTAAAATGTTGTGGTAAACTGCTGTTGAAAACGTAGTTGAAAAATGTAGTTGAAAAGTGTAGTGAGTTGTAAGTTCTGTTTAGAAAACTTCGCCTGTTCCCCTTAGGAAGTCCTATATTTCCTACCTTGATGAAAGATACGTAAAAATGATCCTACAATCCCTTCTATGAGTACTAATTGGATACAAGTGATATAAAACTCAGAGTAAACAAGCAATCGACTGTGCGCATCTATCCTAAGCTCTCAACCAATTAAGGAACAGGGAGTAAGGCGGATAGCACACATCCCATTGTTTGTTAGATCATTGTTGTATATAACTCTGGCGTGTTCACTTGTTACTCATGGAGTTAATTGTAATGGTTTCTTCATATTTAATGAAAAGATTCTTTAAGGAAAACTCTTATTTCTTATAATAAAATGGTGACAACAGTGATTACTTCTATAATCACTTAGTTTATACTGACTATATAGGATCTGATATCGGATAGAGAGTTAATTGGGTGAATCTGCCCTAAGCCCACAACCAAACAAGGAACAGGAAGTAAGGCGGAAAGCACACATGCAACTATCTATAGGATATTAATGATATATAACCATGATGTATAAACTAAAATATTATAAAGTTACTCACCTAAGGTCCTTTAAGTTTATACTGGTTTAATAAAACGGATTAAACCCTTAGCTGGTAAGTTTCTAGTTTTGTATACCAAAAGTTTTGATTTGGAAAGTATGTTCTGTACTAGAAAACTGTGCATTGACTCTGTGTCCTATGACTTGACCCATACCTGGTACCCTTATGATGACTTAATGTATACTGGACATATATATCTAGAATTGAATAGATAATAGGCTGGGTGAATCTGCTCCAAGCCCACAACCAAACAAGGAACAGGAAATGAAGCGGAGAGCACACATCCTATTACCTGTCGGATCCTATTGATATATATGTATCCTTTGATGTATACATTAAGGAGTCATAAGGTTAGCATTATGGTCCTTTCTACTAAACGTAGCCTTCTACCAAGGCATCAAATGTTATGTATGTATATTTCTTGTATGAGTGTGTATTTTCCCGAATGAAACTATCATTAACAAAATATAGTTTATACATTAATGAATATGTGAGAAGATCACAAAATAAATGTAATAGGGAAAATAATGTTTTACCTCAGCAGTGACACTGCTGGCTATAAAGTAATAAAATACCGACTCCAGGTAGTATTAAATGTACAATACACCTTGGGGAGTCGTTTTGATAAAATACAGACTCCAGGTAGTATTAAATGGACAATACACCTCGGGGAGTCTTAAGTAATAAAATACAGGCTCCAGGTAGTATTAAATGTACAATACACCTCGGGGAGTCTAAAGTAGCCTTTAATCCCAAAATGGTAAATTAAAGGATTTAATGTGAACTCGTATGTAACCATGCTGATCGTCGACTGAATAAAAGATGACCCTCCGGTGTCATATGTAGTGAGGTGACATTTTGTCACCCCTTGGCCTTATCGGCTGGGACTGTAGCTAACAGTCAGGGTGTGGGAGTGTCTGTCCCGTATAGATCTATACACAAGATGCCCGCTCTCCCTCCAGGAGAGTCTCGTTACAAATTGATACAACACAGTGTCGTTGTATCCTTAAATGGTTTCTCACATTAATTTATCGTATCACAGTGTTTGTATAGTAAGTTATAGTGTAGTAATGTTCTCTCTGTACTAGTGTATAGTATACTCTTTTGTATAGTGTGTTGTGTGAAATGTTTCTCAAAATAGTGTGTTCTGACTCATGTATGAACTGACTCTAAACTATACATATTATAGTTTACTAGTAATGTACTTGAACTGTTGTGGAAAAGACTCATTTTACCATTAAGTTATGCTGGTACTTTAAAAACGGAGTTTTGTTAAACTATAAAGTAACATAACTTGAAAAGAGTCTTTGAGATGTTTTGACAACTTATAAATGACATAAGTAATCCTTTTGAAAATGTTTATAACAAACAATTACACAATTAACATTGTGTTCAACTTGTATTCCCCCCCTTAAAACATTTAAAACAGTTAAAAGATTCATTACGGGGTATGAACTCACCTGATGTGGCTGATTCAACGAATACGCGTGTAAGGATGAGAAGTTCCACGAATGAAGTCCCGAGACTTAATGAGTTCTAAATAACATATAATCACATATATTGGCATAAATATAGTGCTTGGAAGCAACCAAATGCAAGGAAACACCTCACGGGACTAGGAAACAGTTTGACCAAGTGTTGGAATCACATACGATTCGAACTAAGGGAGTGTACGGCCACTTTGAGGAGTGTGCGGCCATGGGTGTGCGGCCAGGGGAGTGTGTGGCCGCACATTCATGGTAAAGAGTGTACAAAACGTTTTCCAAATGGTAGGGAGGCTTGTAGGATTGATGCTCATCAAGTGTTGAAGCTAGAAAGGCACTTTGGAGGCCCTAAAGCACTAAACAAAGGGGTGTACGGCCACATGGAGTGTGTGCGGCCGCACACTCCTTGATAAACATGTTTTGGACGTTTTCTAAGGCTCATATCTAGTAAGTAACAAGCTTAGGGAATGGTACTCACAATATGGAAGCCTTTAGGGGTGTTTTGAGGGTGTTTGAGGGGTGTACGGCCACATGAGTGTGTGCGGCCGCACATACCATATATTCTTGAGTTCTGGGCAGTTTCAAGGCCTTAAACTAGTGTCCTTAACAAGATCTAAGCATAAGGGAAGAGTAATTACGATCCGGAAGCTCGAGAAGGCTCAAAATCGCCAAGAACAAGTGTGTGTTCTTGGTGTTTTTGGTGAAATGGATGAAGATTTGAAGATCTAGTCAAAACATGATTTCCAATGGATGAAATCAAAGAGTGTTACTAGTTTGGAAGGATTAACAACAAACCAAGTGAAGAACACTTACATTCTTGAAGCTCTAGGCTGAAAATCGGATGATAGTTGAAAGAGAAATCGAGTTCTAAGCCTTGGAGAGTGAAAAGGGATGAATGAAGGCTAAACCCCTCCTTTGTACACGTGAGTGTGCTGCCAGGAGAGGGGTGTGCGGCGTGCGGCCGTACACTCCTGATGTTGGAGTGTAAGGCTCGATTTTGGTGCTAGAAGTTTACGCAATTCACTTCTATCCTCAATGTTGGAATGTACTGAGCTTTGAACCTTTAAACGGACTCTAAACGAGGCTAAATGATAGCAGAAATGAGTCTGACATTCAGCGGAGTTGACTGTCTGGGCTTTGCAAGGAAAAAATTATAAAAAATTTCGGGTTGTCACAGAAATAAAAATGGATCTGTTCTTCTTCTCGTAGTCTATGTTGATGATATAATAATCACAGGTGATAATTTAACTGAAACTGAAAATGTTAAGTATTTTTTGAAGTCTCTTTTCTTAAAAAAGGATTTGGTGAAGTTAAAGTATTTTCTTGGAATATAAGTTATAAATACAAATTTTGGTGTGTGTCTTACACAAAGAAAATATTGTCTTGAGCTTCTTCATGAGTTTGGCCTTCTTGGTTGCAAATGTGTGAAAGTTCCTTTAGATTCTTATTCTAAGATTGATAAAAATGGCATTGATAGTTCTGATAGTCTGTTAAGTAACAAAACCAAATTTCAAAAACTGATAGGAAAATTGATTTATTTGACAGTTACCAGGCCTGACATTTCCTATACAGTACAGACTTTAAGTCAATTTATGCAAAGTCCTAGGAAATCTCACCTGGAAATTGCTATCAGACTTTTGAGATATTTTAAAATGAATCCTGAAAAGGTGTTAGTATTGTAAAATCTAATTCTTATTCTATTACTGGTTTTATGGATGCTGACTGGGCAAAATGTTTGTCATCCAGAAAGTCTGTAACATGGTATTGTATTTTTCTTGGTAGTTCTCTGATTTCTTGGAAAAGCAAGAAGCAAAATACTGTATCTAGGTCCTCAACAGAATCTGAACATAGAGCTTTAGGTTCTGTAACGTGTGAGATTATTTGGATTGTTAAAATTCTTGTTGACCTTGGTTTAAAGTATCTTAATGTTTCTAATATTCACTGTGATAATGATTCTGCTATTAAGGTGGCTCAAAATCCTGTGTTTCATGAGCGAACAAAACATTTTGAAGTTGATGTTCATTTTATTCGTGAAAAAATTTCAAAAAATGTTGTTAAACTTCTTAAAATTGATTATGATAAAAATATTGTTGATATGTTTACGAAAGGGTTACCTCTCCCCCAACACAATTTGTTTTCTGAGAAATTACGAATGTTTGATCCGTTTCGAGTTGTTACTTGATATTTTTGTTATGTCATTTTTAGTTTGAGGGGAGGTGTTGAATTAACATTTTGTTTCAAACTATAATTGACTATCATATTTCTATTTATTAATGTTATTTGTTGTTGGGTTATTTCTATACATTTTTGGAAAGTTTTGGACTTGCAGGTAACTTTTGTTCCCTAACGCGTGAGTTGTGATTTGGATCCAGATAGATCATGGATTCTTGTTTGGATCATATATATTCAAGTAATATTGATAGCTGTAGAGATATCGACACACACAAAATATCTCAATTTAGTTTACTTCTTTAGATCAAAGGGTTTCTATATTATGTTGTTCATCTGTTCTTGTTTATAGAAGCAATTTTGATATTGTTCATATGATTGAGAGTAGATTAGTTGAGAGTAGATTAGGATTGATGTAGTGAGGTTTTTTGTGTAATTTGTTGTGAAAACGAATGGATCTGTTAATAATATAGATTGTTCATGTTGGGAAATTACTTGTGTTAATTTGTTTAGTTCGTTAACTTAAAAAAATCTTACTTAGGTTTTCTATATACGTGTCGATATAAATTTCAATTCCTTTACATTTTTATGCTTATTTTTATAAACATTTCCTACGTATGAATTTGGTTATATATAATACGTTTTCATTTAACAATATATATAGGAGTTAGTTAGGGTTGCCGATTATCTACCAACCAATGCTGCGATACCTGGCTTTTATCAAGAAAATTGTTAAAATTCTACTTACAAAATAGATTTTGCAACGTCGGTTGAAGTTTCCGTCGACAATTGTCACCCCTCTACTTTTTCTAATTGGAATTTTCCATCCCTTTATTTTTTTATTTTTTAAAATGACATCTTCCACCCTTTACTTTTTCCAATGACGCTTTCACTCCATCGATTTTGAACTTTGTAAAATATCACTTCCATCCCTCTATTTTCTAAACTTTCGTGTTTATCACTATAAAAAAACTAATTTTTTGCGTGCTTAATTTCATGTATGTATCGGTATAAATTTAATTCAAGGTCGTCAACATTTCGATGTATATTTAGAACTTTCGTTCGTTAATTTTTTTAAAAAGTAACTTACTTGTTTTTTATATATATGTGTCGATATAAATTCGATTTTGTCTACATTCAACGTAAAAAAAATTACGTTTCAATTTTATTTTATGTACGTTTCTTACGGGTACGAGTCGGGTTGCAGATAATACGTTTTTTATTATTTGAACTCCGGTTCACTAACTTAAAAAAAGTTACTTATGTTTTGTTTATTTCGGTATAAATTCGAGTTAATTACGTATTGACATAAATATTATGAGTGTTTTCTTACTTCTTTGTATGCACATTTTCTTAGTATATCTTTAGTGACATATATAACTTTTATCAATACAATCATTACAATTTACTTACAAAACAGAATGACGCCGTCACATTGCATGGGCAAGTTACTAGTTTATATGAATCAAAACATGTTAATATAAAAACAAAATTTCATAACGGGTCCCTATATATGGTTTCCAAGAAGTACCACTTTTGTTCACTTTATTTAAACTTAACGTTAGAAATGCAGCAACGGAGTTATAACTATGTTTGATTTTGAAACCACAACAACCACCGATATAATGCTTTAGAAAAATAGCCTAAAGTTTTTTTAATTACCAAAGAGAACATTTGTGAAATTTTACCTAATATAAACTAGAAGAACATTAAATCAAACCTACCTGGTAATTCAAGACCCCAGTAACATAATTTTATTAGACAATTTTTTTATGTGAGGACGTGTGTATGAATATGTGTGAGGTTTTGACCCACAATTTTTTGTCACGTGTATCATAAATTTATTATAATAATAAAACAATTTGTTTGTCATATATATAATATTTTTTTTAAGTCCACAAGGGTAGACATCTACACGGTGAGGGTGGCAAGACCTATCTCCAATGGAAATCAAACAATCACGTGATGCGACTCGTTATGCAATTGGCATTGAGCTAAAGATATAATCATATTATATTATAAAATAAAATAATCATTTTTCTTGAACACAATTATTTGAAAACCCAAAATTCTTCAAATTTTAATATAATATATCAATTTATTAAACTAATATATGTTATTAAATGTAAATTTTATCATAGTAGATTTTTAAATTATAAATATAATATATCCAGAAGACGTTTATTATCAAGTTTTTTAAGAAAGAGCATCAGTATACACTAACTTTTTGATTCTTATTCGTAAACCAATCAAAAGATGAAAATATAATGCCTTAAAAATCAGACTTAGGGAAAGAATTAAGAGCAGGCATTATATTATTGTGATATCACCAAATAACTCTCATAGTCACGAGCACAATCACCTAGACCACCTTCTTTTCCCAAGCTGAAATTCCCAAGCCATATATTGAATTGAACAACGTTGGGATATCAGAAGATGATGATCAAGCCATTAAAACTCCTCGCCCAAATTCCTCACCCAAGTTTGATCCACTACATCACAACCAAAAACAAGTGAGTGACATTTTTATCAACTCTTGACAAGTCGGACACAAAATGGAAGGAACATCATTGTCTCTCGCGAGCAAATTATTTTTAGTCGGGAACTTATTAAAAATCAATCTCCAAATAAGAATATTAGTTTTGATCGATAGTAATTTGTTCATCCTGGTAGTGACCATATCACTATGAAGCCAAATATCATCAAGATGTTGACAAGTACTACTATCTATAAATTTATCTTTGGAATCCAAGACCCACACACATTGAACCATACTATCAGAATGAAAAAAAATCTCTACATAACAAGACTAAACCCACAAGTTGACAAACTTCGAGCCATCCTGTACGGGCGTACGCTAAACCCAAATCCAGTCACTATCTCGCCAATGATATCATATACTACAACTTTTGTCCACCTATAAAGAAAATACCCTTAAAAACCGACAATAAGCTTCTCATTCCACATATAAAACTCATCCCACAACTGAGTATTAGAGCCATTACCAACCTTCTTTTCTATGAAAAATATACACATATACATTTATCATTTTGTAAATATATGTGGGGCCCAAAATTGTCTCTCCAAAAGAGCCCTTGTGGAGAGAAAAGGAACTCCAACATATATAGCCATTTATAAGACCATATTGTAACACCATGTCCCGAATCGTTCCCATTTGGGTGTGGGTGACGTAATTTAGATGATCTGGGTGTTCGGTTTGTGTTTTGGAGCCAAGGGGTATTTTGGTAAAGTGTCAACTCGAACTTTGATGGAAATTGGATTTTATTCGAGAAGTGTTAAGGCGATCATGAGATAATTAAAGCGTAGAGCTTCTCGTTACCTTTTCATGGATATAAGGATCATCGGAATCGGGTTTTTAATGAAGAAGTTATGGCCTCGGAAGAATTTTGGGTTTTGCAGAAAAACCCTAGTACGTGGGGCGTACATGGGGAGTACACAGGGCATACTTGTTCGAGGAACCTTACGCGAGGCGTACCTTCGCATAAGCTGATCGTAGTCAGCAGTTTGGTCGCGAAGCTTCGGCCTCGTACGCTTGGCGTACGAGGAGTACATTGGGCGTACGAGGGATTCAAGAAACCCTAATTTAAGGTTGTTATACCCTATTTAAGCCCCTTAAGTCTTTAGGGCTGGCCTCTTTACCTGCCCCCAAACGTCCTAAAACCCTAAATCGTCCCTTAAGTTTCCTTGGTTGTGTTCTTGAGCCCTTTAGAGGATTTTAGTGGTTGTCTTACTCATTATGAAGGAAACTTTGAAGATTGAAGGTGATTTGCTTGGAAGGAAGGTCATAGATCCAAAATCTTATCACTTGTTGCAATCTCTTTGAGCTATCAAATTCATACCTTGGCTTGTAGATGTTTAGATCTCCTCATAGTTGGTTTTATTATGATTTTGGTCCCATTTTTGGTTGATTGGAGAGTTAAGACGTTTTAAGGGCTTGTTTTTTTAGACTTAAACTTTTGATGGACTCCTTGAGCATAAAGGTGCAAGATTTATGGTATTTTTGGTCACATACATGCATTAAATAACTTGCTAAGTCCTTTTTAATCTTAAGACCTTCATTTAGCCATGCATGAACGTAAAGTTAGTAACTTTACGTGATTAATCAGTCCAAGGAAGTCAGATCTAGGTTGTGGTGTAAAGTCTTTATGGAATAAGTGCTTAAATTGGAAGTTGGCTGTATGCGAGGGTATGTTGGGCGTACAAGAAAGTACACTTACCGTACAAGCCCTAAGGCGAGCACCCCCCCCCCCCCCCCCGCGTACTCAACAGGTTGGGCCTCGAATTTGGTGGATCTTCGTTTTGGGCCATTTTTGGACTTAGGTGGTTTGGGCCTTGTTAGGCCATCAAAATTCATGGATTAGACTTTTGGTGATTTTGTTAGACTACCTGGGGAAAGGCCCACGAAAGGGATTGGGCCTAATTTAGAAAATCGGGCCATATTTGGGCCTTGGGTATTTAATGGGTATTTTGTGGTTTTGGATTTTTAGATTGGGCTTTGGCTTTGGGCCAAGTTATGAAGAGGGTAAAAAGGTCTTTACCCTAGTTTGGACACTTAGTGTGGGTCGAATCTGATTAATGATGGATGATTAACTTTTGATTGATAGTACAGGGATTCTTGCGGGCCAAAACCAGAGATTCTTTATGTGGGATTCGGCAGAGCGAGGTGAGTTTTCCTCACTGTTCTTACGGGTTGAAGGCACCAAGGCCGGCCCATTGGATTAGATATCATGTTATGTGATAGTATGCTATCGTAATGTAGTGATCTGTTAGATCGGTATCCTGGTATATAGGATGATGCTATGCTTAGTGATCTGTAGATCTGTCTGTCTGCCTTTAGACTGTTTATATGTTTATCTGTTATATGTCGGCATATTGTGTTGGGTTGAGGTTGTACTTCTTCGTGTCGTAGCCAACAAATCCAGGTGCATTCCAGATACGAGCTGAGGACCGGGTGGTATGCCAGAATCGTACTGAGGGCTTGAGGGTATTCCATCCCGAGGATAACTGGACCCGTTGTGTATTGGCATACCAACCCGATGGTTGATTAGGCCTGGGGTATTCCAACCCGATGGTTGATTGGACCCGATATGATAGTATGGTATGTGGTGAGACTGGACTGCTTTGTGTGTCAGTCAATAGGCCTGGGGTATTCCAACCCGATGGTTGATTCGACCCGACATGTTTGGTATTATAACCTGATGGTTGATTGGACAAAACCGCTTATGATACGAGGGTATTTCATCCCGGGGATGAATGGGCCCATCACAGACATGCCTGGTATTCCAGCCTGAGGCTGATTGGGCCAGGCATGAGTATTTGAGCATGTGTTGTTTGTAAATGTTATCTATTTGTATGGTGGTATTTTGGGGTACTAACTAAGCTTTGTGCTTACAGTTTTGGTTTATGGTTTCAGGTACTTCATTGGAACGTGGCAAGACAGAGGCGTGACCGTACACATCCTCGGTTTTCAACTGACTTGATCTTGGGAGACTCTGATTTTAAATAATGAATTGAAATCATTGGTTTTGTAACACTTCTATTAGTAAAAGGGTTGTTTTGAAAATTTTTAAATTTGTTTAATTTTTGGGATGTTACACGTGTTGTATCGATGTGGGATACACTAATAGTCCCCCTTAGAGTAGGAGGCTTGATGAGATAAATAAGGATGTGTTGAACCATAGGGGTGCATGACGCAAACTCTTATACCATGTAAATATATGTGGAGCCCAAGATTGTCTCTCCAAATGATCCTTTAAGGATAGAAGGGGAACTCCAACATATATAGGCATTTATGACAACGTATTGTACCGATGTGCGATACACTAACACATTTAAACGATTATAAGAATCCATCATACTCGCACAACTTTTAGTTTTTCACCGTTTAAACATCCATATTCATCATGCTAGATTTAATCACATTAACCCACAAAAAATTTCCATCTTTAATTTCTAGTAAGGAGAACTCGAAAGAAAACAAGCTACCTACTTCTAATCCACCATTAGCTTCCAAATTCATCACCTTTTCACACTTTACACATTTATCTTTTTTTTCCTTATCTTTACCTTCCTGGAAACCATAACTCGCATAGACTCAAGGATTTTCCGCACTATTTCCACAAATTTAAACAACATATATTAAATATATAAGTTATATCATACATATTTAATGAGACTTAGCCTCCCACCAATCAAAATCATCTTGACCTTCCAAGAAGGTAATCTTTTGTTGATCCAATCTATAACTATATCCCAATGAAATTAACTTACCAATTTTTGAGCAAAACAATTTGGTGTCGTCTATGGGAGAAGTGGTGTTATTACATTTTCTCCTTCAAGTTATTCAAAAATCCTTTTACAGATTTACAATCTGTAACATCCATAAAATTCATGCAAATTTAAAACTTTTTCAAACATCCAAAAACCATTAGTTATTACAAAATATTTTCAAAATAGTTTCATATTAGAGAATGCCAGAAATCAAAGTCATAAAATGTGAGGAGGTGCACGATCAAGCCTTCGCCTTCCCGCAATCATTCGAAGTACCTGAAACAAAATACACAAATGTAAGCTCGAAGGTTAGTGAGTTCCCCTAAAATACCAACGCCATACAAACCAGAACAATATCATAACAAACAACATGCATATAGAGTCTTCAGTATGACTGGAACCCCCTTCATCGGGCCTTCAGCCTATCTGGCCCACTCTCAGAACCTTCAGCATGTCTGGTCCGCCCTACCGGGCCTTTAGCCTATCTGGACCGTTCTCCGGGCCTTCGGCCTGACTGGTACGCCCCGATGGGCCTTTAGTCTATCCGGGCTGCCCTGGGTCTGTTGGCCTAGAGAAAAAAGCAGGACTGCCTCAACCCACCTTGAAATCACACAATCAACACATAAATATCATACACTAGCTAGCATGTACATACATTCATACAGATCTAACAAATCACTAATTATAACATCATCCTATATACCAGGATACCGATCTAACAGATCACTAAACATAGCATCATCCTATATACCAGGATACAGATCTGACAGATCACTAAACATAGCATCATCCTATATCCATGATACAATCCAAAAAGGGCCGGCCTTGATGCCTTAGACCCTGTTGATATAGTGAGAAGAACTCACCTCACAATGCCGAACTGTACTGAAATCTCCGACTGCTAACTCACCGAGAATCCCAACCTATCACAATAAACGAACACTAATTCAACAGTTGAATACCAATCTTGGCTAAGGGTCCAAACATATGTTAATAGTCCATTCTATCATTTCCTTAAGTTGGGCTAACACCCAACTCCAATTCCTTAGTCTAAAAGCCCAATATATAAGGCCCATAATTGGCCGAATTTCCAAATTGGGCCCAACTCTCTAATTGGGCCTCATCCTATGGTCCACTTCCATATTACGCCTAAGACACTACTATTCAGAAAGCCCAATAAGGGTCCAAACCAACTGGCCCAAAGATGTCCCAATCCCAAAGCCCAAATCGTAAAAGCCCAACATAAGACGTACTCTTGGCGTACTCCGAAGCTACACGGGGTGTACGCGAGCCTCGTGTTGACTAAAAAGTGGGCATGTTAACTGCGTACGCGGGGCGTACTGCTCTTTACGCGGGGTGTACCCTCGTTGTACTTAAAACTCAATTAAGTGCTTAACGGCTTAAGCACTTAAGCCCAAATTCCAGATCCATCGACCAAATGTGTCTTAGAACCATAAAGTCTCAAACATTAAGACTTTGGACGTCCAGAAAGTTCTTAATGCAAGGTCTTAATGCACTAAGACCTGTCTAGCGCTTGCATGGGACACATATAGCCATTGGGACCTCATTGTTATCGCTTAGAACCCTTCCTAGGGTCTGAAAGGATAGCTTAACACGTCCAAAACATAACATGCACAATATTGGGACTTTTTGGGACAAGAAAGGTGTAACGCCCCGAATCTCAGGTAATAATTTTATGGCATTTTGCAAGGTCTACTCGACGAGTTGGATGCCCTGACTCGTCGAGTAGAAGCGGATTGGGGCACGTGTTTAAGTGACCTACTCACCGAGTCCAAGATAGGACTCGACGAGTAGGAGCTGGAGGATGAAACCCTAATTTCCGGGGTTTTGCACCCTATGTAAAGGATCATTAGCCTCCTTTAGCTCCCTTGCATCCTCTTGAGAGTCCAACAAACCCTAATCCGTGAGTGTGCTCCATTATTGTGTGTTTTAAGCTTTGGAAGGTGGATCTTAGTGAGAAGAACTTGGAGAGCAAGTGGCTAGAAGCAAGGAACGTGTGGGGATCTGAAATCTACCTCAGTTAGCATCTTTCGGAAGGTATCTAGTCGTTACCGTAACCTCATTTCCTTCTAGATCTCATTTGGTTGAAGATTGGGGCTTTTCTAGCATATTAAGAAGCTATTCTTGGGTATGAGCTAAGATCTGAAGTTGTAACTTCAGATCTGAACTGTCTTTGGTCTCTAAGTCTATAAAGCTTTCTTCTTTAGCAAGTATGAACCTCTCCTTAAGTGTAACACTCCATTGCAAGCTTGGTTTTGACATTATGAGCCTTGTATGCACGTAAAGTTTGCAAGTTTACGTGATAAACATGAGTTGGGAAGCTGGATCTACAGTATGGAACCTTAAAATGGCTTAAAAAGCATCTGAATGGATAATGGACTGAAGGGACTCGGCGAGTTTCATGGCCAACTCGGCGCGTCCGATGTAGATTGTCGTGCAAGGACTTCTACATGTACTCGGCGAGTCAGTGGGGTGACTCGGCGAGTCAAGTAGGGTTTTCCCGACATTTGGACACGCTTGAACTCGGCGAGTTGCAGGAAACTCGACGATTCAGTGGGGGGATTTCACGACTACTCGATTTCTGGAAGGACTCGACGAGTCAGTGACTGTACTCGACAAGTCGGGTCAACATGGACTGTTGACCTTGACCGTTGACTTTGAACTTGACCAAGGGTTGGCTAATTGACTTCTGGGGCATTTTGGGAAATTGGAATTTTTTTAGTATGGTTCTATGGTGAATATAGGTGGTGGAGTTTGTGGCGGTAATCCGAGAGTTTGGGCTTATCTTTCGAGTCGATAGTTGCGAGGTGAGTTATCTTCACTATACTAAGGGGTCTAAGGCACCAAGGCCGGCCCATTGGATTCAATGTCATAGTAGTTGATTATGTGTTGAATAGGAGATGATTATGCATGCTAGTTTTCTATGCTAGTTAGGTAGATCTGTAGGACTACCTGTGTTACTGTTCGATTATCAGTATGTATTATTAGTTGTATATGTGGACATGTTGTGTGGGTATGGTTAAGGTTGAACTGTCTCGTGCAGTGACCAACAAACCTTGGAGTATGTCAGATACGAGCTGAGGGCCGGGAAGGCATACCAAACTCATACTGAGGACTCATTAGCATACCAGATACGAGCTGAGGACCAAGTGGTATGCTAGACTCGTACTAAGGGCAGGTCAGATATGTTCCAGTTGTAGGACTGCAGGTGGCAAGCCATTCATAAGTTGTGGGCTTGAAAGCTAACCAGACTTATAATGTGGGCTCGGAGGCAAGCCAAATATGAGTTGTGGACCGGAAGGCAAGCCAGACTCACACTGTGGGCCCAAGGGGGTAATCCAGTCTGTAGAGCTGTGGACCCATTACATGATGTTAATTGTATATGTATTTATATGCAGTGTATCGGTATTTTGGGGGAACTCACTAAGCTTTCAGGCTTAAAGTTTCAGTTTATTGTTTCAGGTACATCAGGGGACCACGGCAAGGCAAAGGCGTGATCGTACAGCTCCTCATGTTTTGTTTATGTTTATGGGAAAGCTCTGATATTATACATTTTGAAAACAAGTTTGTAATGATTTAATGGTTTTGAAATCCAGTCTCAAACCAAGGAAAAGATTTTCAAAATGTTTTTAAAAAAAGTTTTCAAAATATCAAAGGAGGATGTAGGGTGTACGATCAGCCGGAGCCAGTAAGTAGATCCCAAAATACCATACAGTTATTTGATATTATGTGATATGTTAGAACAACATGCTAGTAATAAGATAGGGATCCTCAGGAATCGTATGATAGAATTTCCTGATCTTTGATGCCTTATCTTATGTAGAGTACCTCAATTGATTGTTTGTGACTCTTTCACGTGTGAACTAACTATTGGGTGAATACTCTAAGTCACATGCTACATGGGTTAAATGGTCTTAGGGTAAGGGATTTGGTCCTGCTGCGCAGCTCTTGTCTGAGTCCAACCATTGTGGGATTAAATCTTTTAGTCTAAGATTGTTTAAGTCGTGCGGTATCTGATTGTATTCATGAAATAGTTAACTGGCACCAATGGAGGGTCATGTGGCAGTTGGTGTATGGGTGGGTAGTGAGAGGCCGGGAGGCTAGTTATGAGATATTTAGCATTCCTCTAGGAGTGAGGATTTAGCGCGCGCTATGTATATATATATTGTAGGGTGTTGTGGTGATACTTGAGACAAATATGAGTAGGTGTGGAAGGTAGTATGGGCCCGTACTACTGAACGAACAGGACCCATACGTGTATCAAGGAAGTCACAGCCCCTAGGGTTTGGTTAGCAGTAGGTTCCCCATCGTGTATGCGGATTATCTGATATCTTCCTAGTATATGTTCAGTATGGTAATGGCGAATCGATTTGAGGCGGGATCCGGATCAGGATCGGGAGTGAGTGGCCAGGATAGGCCAGTATTGTCCGTCGATCAGATACAGGAGATGATTTCCGTGGAGGTTTCTCAAATTTTACGAGAAGAATTGTTCGGTATCGTGGACCAGGTCACCGCCAGGGTGATCGCCAAGTTCGAGGAGCATGTTGCAGCGTTGCAATCTGTGAGAGATGTTGCTACCGGGATGTCTACTGGGGGAGTGCCAGTGGTGGGATCACAACTAGGAAAGAGGAGGAGGGACTTTTCAGCATAGGACGAAGAGTTGGAGATAGCTAACCTAAGTACTGGAAGTCAGGAGGGTCACGAGGTGTGTAGCAAGTGTGGGGGAACCCACAGATTTGCTTGTCACAAATTCAGGTGCTACAAGTGCGGGGAGAGAGGGCATGTGCAACGGGATTGCAATAAGGATCAGATATGCTTTCACTATCACCAGCCAGGTCATTTTAGGTGCAGCTGTCCTGCGTTGAGGACGGAAGGAATTCAGATTCCAGCGGTCATCGTTGCTCAGGAGGTCAAGGTCGAGTCGCAAGAAGTCTCTGGTATGTAATTGGAAAACCCCATTCTATTGATTGTGCGACCTATTGCACTTTTGGGATTGTAGACAATGTCTTGGGAGTAGTTTTTAGCCCGGTTTACGGTAGAGGTTGCTTCAGCTACTCCAGTTCAGCTGTGGACGTTTGAGCAGGTGAGTGAGTCAGGGTGCGAACCCTGAATGAAATGATTTCAAGAGCCCGAGGCGGGAGACTTGTTTGGAGCACCTTTGGAAAAGGGGTATTATGTGGGAGGTATGCGGACAGGGTTCCACGTGATGGTTATTTAACATTGTAAGGAATTAGTGGTTTTAGTAACCGTTATTGATTGGCGGATGAAGGCGCCAAAGGAAGTAGCTCGTTGCTGAGGTATTAGTTGGAGTATCAGTCTTTTGGTCCTCGGGATTTGAGTGTGGGATCATTCAAGCATTAGTGATTGTCGGTTTCACTGGGATTCAGGAAGTGTTCATCTGGTTCTTAGAAGTGTGTGATCAATTGGGATGGGCTAGTAATGGAGCACTAGTTAGAAAGAGTTGGTTGTCATCGGATCGATCGTTTGGAAGTAAGAAGGATTGGGAATCCTCCAATTTTCATGTATTATGAAGGCTTAATCGAATCTAAGTGGGGGAGAGTTACCCTGGGATGCAGAAGTGGGAGAGGTTTTGAAATAGGATAAGTTACACAACCCGACAGGGAGAATGAAAGCGCCAATGGCTGCTTGGTTTGAGGGTTGTGTTGGTTGGGGGTTCGGTAAAAGTCCCCAGCATAAGAAGCACGTATTCTTCGTGCTTGATAGCGAAAGTTGGTGAAACAGGTTGGAGTTCTAGTCATGTATTGAGTTCAGTTCGAGTTTTGGTCGAGGGTGTGCTCGACTCTATGGGTTTTTGGATTGATAGATGGAGGGTTTTGTTAGCTTCCAGGGCTCAGCGTTGCATTCAGCACGGGTGTGCGAGTTATTTAGCATATGTGGTTGATACGCGGGTCAGGGTACAGACCACAGATTTTCGAGAGGGTAGACGATTGATATGGGGCCTAGGGTTAGGCCGGGGTTAGAGTCCACGGAATGGATCAGGAGTTTGGTACCCCAAGTAGGTGAGAACAGTCTGCATGGGAAAGATCACCAGGAGGGGTGGTCCAGGGAGATGCTCAACAGTTTAGAGCGGTCCAGACAGACTGAAGGCCTGGTGAGGTGGTTCAGTCATGCTGAAGACTATGTATGTGTTAGTAGATCTATGTGCGGGTATTGAGCATGCTGCTATGCTATAGCAATCAGTAGGTCTGTCCCCAAGTATTGAACATGCTGATGGAATATGCTGAAGACTTTGTATGGGTTTCGTTAATTATATGTTCAAGGTCTGAGTATATATGTGTTATTACGTAGCAACTTGTTCTGCAAGTGGATAGTGTAGGGTGAGGTTTCAGCACTGTGACACTTGTTGGTATTGTGAAGGACATTGATTAGGCCTTCTTGGGCAATGGAGGAGGTGAGTACCTCCAGGATGGAGTGCTAGACATCTGAAGTGACGATAGCGGTGTCGATAGTTTATCGGGTGCATTCCAGTCATGAGTTGAGGGGCGGAAAGGGCATACCAGACTCATGCTGTGGGCTCAGAGGCAATCCAGACCTATGCTGAGGACCATGTAAGGGTATGGGTGTAGAGATTGTGTTGGTTATGTATATGGTAGGAGCGTGTTCAGATTGGATGTATCATTGAAATTCGGGGGAATTGCACTTGGTTGTGACAAATCAGAGGATTGTGGATGAGATGCAAGGATAGATCCTTGGATCTCAAGCTATGAGTAGACCTGAGTTATGTTCTTAGAGGTATTCCAATCTAGGGTATTCCATCTTGAGGATGACCGGGCCCTATGATTGATTGGACCTTATATGTTTGGTATTCCAACCCGAGGGTTGACTGGGCCAAACATGTGTGTGATACGAGGGTAGTCCATCCTAGGGATGACTGGACCCGTCGTAGGCATGCCTGGTATTCCAGCCTGAGGCTAATTGGGCCAGGTATGAGTGTTCCAACTTGTTAGTTGGTTGATTATGTATGATATTTTGGGAGCTGAAGGACGCTTTATTCTGTCAGCACAAAGGGTCTGCTTCAGGAATAGGGAAAATTTGGTCCCCGATACATTAAGCCGTTCAGGATCATTTCCAGGGTTGGCAAGGTGGCATACATGTTAGAGCTACGAGAGGAGCTCAGTCAGATCCACAACACCTTTCACGTTTCGCAATTGCGGAAGTGTATTATGGATGAGGAGGCAGTAGTATCATTGGATGACATTCAGGTCGATGAGCGCCTGAATTATGTTGAGAGGCCCATGGCCATTCTAGAGAGGAAGGTGAAGGTTCTGCGGAACAAAGAGATGCCTTTGGTAAAGGTACAGTGGGAGCACCGAAGAGGGTCCGAGTGGACGTGGGAGCCGGGGGTGGAAATGCGGGAACATTATCCAGGGTTGTTCACCACAGTAGACTTGGAGGACGAAGTCTAGTTCAAGCGGGGGACAATTGTAACGCGCCGACTCTCAAGTAATAACTCGACGAGTTGGATGCCCTGACTCGTCGAGTAGAAACGGATTGGGCCATGTGTTTAAGTGACCTACTCGCCGAGTCCAAGATAGGACTCGACGAGTAGGAGCTGGAGGATGAAACCCTAATTTCCGGGGTTTTGCACCCTATTTAAAGGATCATAGGCTCCTTTAGCCCGCTTGCAACCTCTTGAGAGTCCAGCAAACCCTAATACGTGTGTGTGCTCCATTCTTGTGTGTTTTAAGCTTTGGAAGGTGGATCTTAGTGATAAGCGCTTGGAGAGCAAGTGGCTAGAAGCAAGGAACGTGTGGAGATCTGAAATCTACCTTAGTCAGCATCTTCCGGAAGGTATCTAGTCGTTACCTTAACCTCATTTCCTTCTAGATCTCATTTGTTTGAAGATTGGGGCTTCTCTATCATATTAAGAAGCTATTCTTGGGTATGAGCTAAGATCTGAAGTTGTAACTTTAGATCTAAACTCTATTTGGTCTCTAAGTCCATAAAGCTTTCAGCTTTAGCAATTATGTGAAGGGTTTTGAGCATTCTAACACTCCTATGGTGTACATGCAACCCTAGAAACCTTGGATCTATGTTTTCTCTATTATACATGCAAACTTTCATTTTTTCCAAGGTTTAATCCTAACTAGCATATCATAGGGTATATGTAATACAAAACTAGTCGAATGACATACCTTTCTTGTAGCTTGGATTCCTTAAGACCTTGTGAGCCTAGAACCCCAAATGTGATGCCTCAAATGCTTCACAAAACACCACAACTCTTGGAATAACTTGAGAGAAGAACACTTGTGCACAAAATTCGGCTAGCCCTCACACTTATGTCTTATAGTGCCGATTTTGCTTGCCATGGGGCCCTTTATATAGTGTGCCACATGTAGGGTTACACCATGTAAACCCTAATGTGCATGAATTTTTATTTCCTCCATGATCCATGGGTTTTAACCTCCATGGATCATCCATGGAGCACCCTATGGGTTTTAGCCCAATATAATGAATCATGGATCATAAGCCCACTATATAAGAATGAATGATTTACCAAATCAATCCCCATATATTTAATTAGTCTCTTTTGATCACAAATTAATTCCAAATTAATTCTTGATCAATACTAATTAAATAATATGATTTCATATTAATATATTAGAGCTTATAATATATTAACAAATCATAAGTGTCCTTTTTCTCATTTTGTCTATCTAATTGTTACGATGCCATGCAACCCAAATGGACCATGCTAAATCGGGTTAAGTACATACCAAATATAGTTATGGACTTAGACACCTTATCCAATAGTCTCCCACTTTGATAAGTCTAATAACTATAGCTGCAAGTATGACTTCAGGATCCGACCAGCAATCGTAGCTCTTTCAAAGTCTCACGGAACTAAGCTGTGCCAATTTAGATAAGTGATCATATAATCCTCTGTTCAAGATATCTGCCGGACAAATACATGGAACAAAGTCGTACTTATTGTCTAGCAGTTTGTTTCCCGATTTCCGATTTGTTTAACATAGAACTTAATTGAACACATCAATTCAGTTCTGACCGGGCCCGACACATAAGTCAAAACAAAATCATCTAGGGGCCCAAGATATCACTTTTAATCCTCCAAGGACTAAAAGGAACATATGAACTTCGACCCATATGCTTGTACAAACTCATCATCAAATCATACACCACAGCACGTTTTATAACATGAAGTTACTGATGCGTTTTCGTACTATCAATGTACAACCAACTCGTAGTCAACAACTCATATCTCTTGGTTTCAAGATTTATATGATATTACCGTCTCATGATCACTCGAGATAAATTCGATAAAGTGATACATGTGAGCGGGGTTGAATCCAATACTCAGCACTTATGCGCCCTCATGAATGTTGAAGCAACAATTGCTATGTCTAATACAATTTAGACAAATCTACAAACCCAATTCATGACAGTCTTATTTCAATACCAACTTCCAAAGTATGATCGACTGTGGACAGTTTGAATAATATGATATACCATAACATGATTATTCTGGAAGTCAAAACATGCAAAATGAAACAATAGTAAATGATCGACATAAGAAAGTACCATACTAGTAAATAAAAAACACATTTTATTTAAACATCAAATGCCAATTACATTTCAACTATTACAAGTTTCGAAAACTATCTAATTACTAAAACTAATATCATCCTTCATCCCAATGCGCCACGCATGCTGTAAATGCTTAACCCTACACAGTCCCTTCGTGAGGGGATCTGCTGGGTTCTCATCTGATGATACCCTCTTTGCCACGAGGAGTCCTTATTCGATTCGATATCTAATGAAGTGGTATTTTCTGTCGATGTTCCTGGATCTGCCGTGATCCCTTGGTTCCTTGGCTAAGGCAACTGCACTCTTGTTATCGATGGAAATCTCCATAGGCTCCTTTATAGCTGGTACAACTCCAAGGTCTCCAATGAAGTTCTTCAGCCATATTGCCTCCTTCGCCGCCTCGCTTGCTGCTATATACGCTGATTCGCAAGTTGAATCAGCTACTGTCTCCTGCTTGGAACTTTTCCAAGTAATTGCACCTCCATTTAAGGTAAAGACCCAGCTCGACTGAGAACGAAAATTATCCCTATCGGTCTGAAAGCTATCATCACTATACCCCACTACTCTCAAGTCATCACTCCTACCAAGGGTAAGGACCCAGTTCTTAGTCCTCCGCAGGTACTTGAGAATGTTCTTCACCGCAGTCCAGTGAGCCTTGCCAGGATTCCCTTCATATCTGCTGACCATGCTCAAAGCAAAGGCCACATCAGGCGAGTACAAGTTATAGCATACATGATCGAGCCTACAGCGGAAGCATACGGTACTCAACTCATCTCGGCTATCTCAGCCTCTATACTCGGGCTCTGAGTCTTACTCAGTTTGGCGTTACTCTGGATCGGTAAGTCACCTTTCTTGGAATCCTGCATGCTGAATCTTTTCAGCAGCTTATCCAAGTAGGTACTTTGACTAAGTGCAATTAGTCTCTTACTCCTGTCTCTCATATCCTTATCCCTAGGATATAGGCTGTTTCTCCAAGATCCTTCATAGCGAAACACTTCCCAAGCCAGGACTTAACCTCCTGCAAGGTTGGGATGTCATTTCCTATGGGTAGTATGTCATCCATATACAATACCAAAAGCTAACTATACTCTCACTAGCCTTGACATATACACAGGACTCATCATCGATCCTCGAAAAGCCAAACTCTTTAACTTTCTCATCGAAACAAAGATTCCATCTGCGAGATGCTTGTTTTAATCCATAGATGGATTTTTCAAGCTTACACACTCTATTAGGGTACTTTGCATCAAAAAAACCCTCTGTCTGACTCATGTAAACATCCTCAACCAACTTTCCATTAAGGAAAACGGTTTTGACATCCATTTGCCATATTTCATAATCATGAAATGCAACAATGGCTAGCATAACCCTAATAGACTTAATCTTCGCTACTGGTGAGAAGGTTTCATCATATTCAACTCCCGGAGTTTGAGTAAAACCCTTCGCAACCAGTCGCGCCTTATAAGTGTGTACCTTCCCATCCATGTCAGTCTTCTTCTTGAAGATCCATTTGCCCCCGACTGTCTTACGACCCGATACATTGTCAACATGGTTCCAAACTTGATTTTCATATATGGACTGAATCTCGCTGTCCATAGCCTCCTTCCATTTGGCATATAGGGCCTGCCATGGCTTCCTTGAAGCTGTTAGGTTCATCCAAGTTTATCAGTGTACTATCACTGATAAATGTTGTTGGGTTTAAGTGTTGCGTCTTTGGGCTCATTTTCTAGTCCATTTTGTTTACCCGGTTTGGGCCTGTCCAACTGTGGATTATTATTAGGGTTAGTGTATATATTATGCATGCATGTATAGCTTTCAGGTTATCGTTCTCATTAATTACTTTTGCATTGTAACCCTAGCACACCTTTACAGTCGAAGTTCTTCATCGAGCTCTTCTGAGGTGTGAGATATTAATCATTCGACACCATTTGATCCATTCCTGTGTTCTTTACTTGATTAATATTGTGTTTCTGTTTAGAATCTATCGATCTATAGCGTAATATTTTCATCAATTGGTATCAGAGCAGGAGACTGTGTAATACATACACATCTCTTCTGTTTGAAGAATCCTTTAGGGTTTCCGCTTTTATCAATATATAAAAGTTGTCTTCGTCTTGTCGACGGTATCTCTTGTGTTTGATAAAACCCTAAGTTCAACTTTACAAGTCTGATTCTAGCAGATTAAAAGAAAAAGTTCATCATGTCTCATGATGACTCTCAAATCAATCCGATCAAACATCTCCAATAGTATAGGATCCACTACAAGGGTTCCCATTCTTTATACTCAAGATTATGAAGTATGGGCGCATCACTTCGAAGACTATGTCGTTGGATCTGAAGACAATTGCTATCTTATCTGGGAAGCAATAACATTGGGTCCGTTTGTTCACTCTGGAACGAACAGAATGGTCAAGACTCAAAAAGAGTATAACCAACTCATGGCTGACGTAGATAAGATCCCTCAAGATGAAAAAGACAAGGTGTTATGCAACGTTAAAGCCATGAGGATGATCCGATTTGCTTTGCAATCCGACACTTTTCGTCTGGTAAGTTCGTGCACAATAGTTAAAGCAATCTGGGATAGGTTGAAAGAATTATATTCAACTGATGAGGATCTAGAGCACTCGATCAAACCCTATTGCTCTCTGAATTCGATGCTTTTGAACAAAAACCTGAGGAGAAACTCATTCAGACATTTGATCGTTTCAACCATTTGCTTAGCAAGATGATGAAGCATGGTATTGAAAGGAAGGTGATCGAACAAAAGGTTACATTCATGAATGGCTTAAGGCCCGAATGGATGGCAGTAGTCACGACCGTGAAGGCTCATGAGCAATTAAAATTATATTCACTGGCGAAACTGATGGGTATACTCAAATCTCACGAAAGCGTGGTGACAAAGGAAGCGAAGGTAGTTTCGGGTGTGGGTTCACTGGCCCTTGTTTTTAAGAGCAAGAATGTAGCAGACGAAGAGGAGGAACCTGATATGTCAGAGTGCGATCTGTCTAGTGAAGAATATGCAATGATGGTTACAAACCCAAAGAAGTTTGCTCGCAGAAAGTTCCTGGTCAACAAGAACCGAAACTGGCAGGGAAGCTACAGCTCAAAAAAAGTGAAAGAAGAAACCAAGAACACCTCTCAATAGGACGACGAAAAGAAGGAGAGCAAGATTGTGGGAGACTCTGGGTACGATTGCAACTACTGTCATGGAAAAAACCACTTTGCTAAGGATTGCATGCTAAGGAAGATGGCTGAGAAGAAGGATGGTGAAGATGACGAAGCTTATTACATGAGAAAGCTGGAGGAGATAAAGAAGAAGAAAGCAAATAACGTTTCTATGAATGCTTTAATTGTGCAGGAACATGTTATTGATGATGAGTTTGGTGGAGTAGAAGTCTGGTCTACAAACTCTGAAGATGAAGAGGTACGCAGACCCTCGCATGGAAGAGCTTATGTGGCGAGAGAAGGAGTTGCTGAGTCGGTTGGGAGATGCTTAATGGTAACAACTGAAAGTAGGCATGAGGAAGCGAAGCTTAAGGAAGACAAATGTTTCGCTGCCAAGCCTGTGAGTGAAAAGATCAGCGATTGCGATCAGTTGATCAAGAAGGTACAATCTATCCTAGAATCACTTAAAATACCAGTAACAAACTACGAAAAAGAACTAAATGAATTAAAATTCAAGTTTTCTAACTTAAGTGGCAGTCTTATGCAAACTCGCTTAGCAAATTCTAACCTAACTGACCAACTCAGCAGGGAGTCGTCCAAGAGTGAGGAAAGAAGGATGTGGATACAACAGAAGGAGTCAGAGTTAGTTAGGGCTAGGGATGAACTTATTTATGTGCAACGAGACAATTTAAAGTTTTTAAAACAAAGAAATGTTTTCTGTTTGATTGCTAAACGCTTATATACTAACATCACCCAGTTACATCTAGATTGTGAGATAAGTAAAAAAGATTCATAAAATGATTTTGCCCTTCCTTGTATTTAAGGAAGACGAAGTCATTGTTGAATGTGAATCTATAATGTCTTCAGATGAGATTTCAGTAACCTACAAATATGGACTGGACAAAATTGAGTGTTTCATTGAGTCCAAAGAATATAAATGCATGCTTAAGAATTTACTGGACGGAAATGATAAATTAAAAATCAAGACCGAGACTATACAGAAGTTTGACTCATCCAACGCCAAGTTAAGTTCAGAAAATAAAATAAATTTAGAAACCACTTCTGAATTTGATGAGGACAGTGAGATGAGCGAAATCTCCGTAAAAGTCGAGGTCGATTGTTCAGAATTCCTTAAGAGCGAACCCGAAGCAGCAAAACCAGTCATATCTAAAAATTCGGTTGAGTACGCTCGGGTGTCAAAGGACAAATCCAAGAAACTCAAAGAAAAGTTCGTTGTTTATCAGAAGGTACAAACTACACCAAACCAAGTGTATGCAGTCACAAGAGTAACTAAGAAACAAACGGCAGAGTTGACGTCCATGGTTGACAAAGATAATGTTGAAGGTTGCTATAACCACTTCTGGTCTGCTCCTATCGATAATGCAGACGAAACAGTTGGTCTGTCAGAGCAAACCTCATGGAGAGTTAAGGGACGATACATTCCTAAACCCCTCAACAAACCCTCAAGGTTTGATAAACCCAGTTCAAGTGGTACAAAAGAAATACCAAACGAACCAATGAAAGCTTCCAGCGTATCATCAACATCAACCAAAGCTCATGAGAAGAAAACGAAACCTAAGGCCAACATACAATTGACTCAAGAGAAACTTGCTGAACAGAAACGCCAGAGGAACAAAAGATACATGAATAATCTCAATGAGAGAAAACAGTTTTGGCAATTCCAAAACCCCTCTTATGTTCGCTCTGAAAAAGCTTCTAATCTCAAAAAGGAAGCATAGGCCAAGTCTCATTCTTGCAATCACTGCCAGTCATGCAGTCAGGTAAACTGAACTACCAGTTTCAGTCCTAATTCTAGTAGTCACAAGATCCGAAAGTCAAGTTTCGGTCCCAACTCTTACTACGCCAAGAACCAAAAGTCCTGTTTTGGTCCCAACACAAGTGCTCAGAACCAAAAGTCAAGTTTCGGTCCTAAATCCCATCCTCCTCACTCTCAACCAAAGTCCAACTCTGTGAAGGATATCAAAGGAAAGGGAAAGCTGTACTCAGATTCTAAAATCCAAAATAACAAAAAGTCAGCTAACCCTAGGACTCCAAAGAAAACCTCAATAAAGAAACCAACTAAAGATAAACAATCTGCAACATCCCAACTAAAACAAGAGAAAAATAAAATCAAAGTTTTTACCATCAAAAGAACATATATGGTTGATCTTTCGGTTGCAATTCCCCATTCTGTAAAAGACTCACCAAGGCCCAAGAGACTTTGGGTTCCTAAATCTGCTTAATTTTGCAGGTTATAAGTGACGAGCAGTTTGACGACGAATGGTATATTGACAGTGGCTGCTCTCGTATCATGACTGGAAGGAGGGAAGAGCTTAGGGAGTTTTGGTCCCTTAAGGATAGTGGATGTGTTAAATATGGAAACAACTCATACGACACGATCAAAGGGTATGAGATGATCACCAACGGAGAGTTCTCAATACGAAAAGTAGCCTACGTAGAAGGATTGCATCACAACCTCATCAGTGTTGCTCAACTAGTCGTGGGAATTGGTTTGAAAGTCTCGTTTGATGATGAGGGCTCAGAGATAATTGAAAAGCAAACGAAGAAAGTTCTGTTGAAATCTGAGCGCAAAGGGGAGATGTATCCTCTAAATCTCAACCCGATAAAAGGAAAGCCGACAATATGCTTGCTGTCGAAGGCGAACTCAGATGAAAGTTGGTTGTGGCACCGAAGACTATCACATCTGAACTTCAAAGATATTAATAAACTGGTGGTTGGTGATCACGTGTGTGGACTTCCTGTTCTCAAATTTGACAAAGAACACCTGTGCGTAGCATGCGAGATGGGCAAGCAAAGCAGAAAGAGCCACCCTTCTCGTATCAATACAAAGATCATCGAACCTCTTGAACTACTACACATCGACCTATGTGGTCCATCGGCTATCGAAAGCATCAGTGGTAGTAAGTTTATACTTGTAATTGTAGATGATTTTTCACGCTTCACCTGGGTTTTCTTTCTTAAACAGAAATCAGAGGCAACTCCCAAGCTGAAGGCTTTTATCAAGCAAGTGAAAGTGCAGCTGCGAAAGGTGGTAAGAAACATAAGAAGCGATAATGGTCTAGAGTTCAAAAATAAAGCCTTTGAAGAGTTTCTGGATGAAAAGGGAGTAAATCACAATTTCTCTGCTCCCTATACTCCACAACAGAATGGGATCGTTGAAAGGCGAAACTGTTCATTGTGTGAAGCCGCCCAAACCATGCTGAGTTTCGCTTCCCTTCCATTATACTTCTGGGCAGATGCAATTGCTGCTGCTTGTTACACTCAAAACCGATCCTTCCTCAACAAGCGATTTTGCATCACTCCATACGAGATTTTGAACAATCGCAAGCCCAATGTAAAGTTTTTCCATGTGTTCGGTTCAAGATGCTTTATTTTCAACTCCAAAGCAAACTGAAACAAGTTTGATGTAAAGGCAGATGAAGGGATCTTTCTTGGCTATTCGCTTACTTCAAATGCATATAGGGTTCTGAATAAACGGTCAAGGAAAATTGAAGAAATCTTTCAGGAATCAGGTCAAGTCTTTATTCCCATTTCCAATCAGTTTAAAGAGTACATGCTGCTCTTTGACGAACCAGAGAAAGCAATCCACTCAGAAGCGAAAGCAGTAGATAACAAAATCGATACCTTGAAGAAAATCATCGATGAAGCTGCTAAAGACATGGAAAGCGAACCTCAACAATCAACTGAGAAGCAGACTCAAAGCGAACCTACTGCATCAGGTGATCATCCAACTACTAATGACCCTCCCAGAGAAAGCACTATACTCTAGGGGGAGGGTTCGTCTACACCAAAAACAACCGACATGCCTTTCTAGGAGGAGAATCCATCTAAAACCCCAACCCATGAAGATCCATTTGAGGGGGAGAGCACTGAACCTGAAATGGCATTCGGTTCACCATTTGAGGGGGAGAATGAAAATGCTAATGATGAAGGCAATCTGTCAGAACTAGAAGAAGAAGTCAATGCTGAGCTGGATCCTGCCAAATTACCCTCCTCTAATAAAATGGACAAAGGATCATCCTACAACTCAAATCATTGGTGAATCATCTGATGGTGTTCTCACACGCTCTCAAATGAAAGCGAAGCAAACTGCTTTATTCTCTCAAGTAGAATTCTGCATGTTTAATTCGTTTGTCTCTAAAGTCAAACCGAAGCGGTAAATGCTGCTCTTGATCACTCTGATTGGGTGCAAGCTATGCAAGACGAACTCCATGAGTTTGAACGAAATCGGGTTTGGAAGCTGATTCCCACACCAAAGGATGTATCTGTAGTCGGTTTAAAATGAGTTTTTAGAAATATGTTGGATAAAGAAGGTAACGTCATTCGCAACAAAGCGAGGCTGGTTGTGAAAGGATATTGCCAGGAAGAAGGAATAGACTATGAAGAGACCTTCGCTCCAGTAGCAAGGTTGGAATCAGTGAGAATCTTTTTGTCATATGCTGCACATAAAAACTTCGAAGTTTTCCAAATGGACGTAAAATGTGCCTTCTTGAATGGAGAGTTAGAAGAAACGGTATACGTTGAGCAACCACTCGGATTTGTGAACGAGAAGTATCCCGATCACTGCTACATACTGGATAAAGCAGTCTATGGATTGAAGCAAGCCCCGAGAGCCTGGTATGAAACTCTAACACGCTTTCTCAAAATGTCAAAATTCAAACAAGGTTCGGTCGACCCAACCTTCTTTCGCAAGAAAGAAGGCGAACACTTAATGATAGTTCAAATTTACGTCGATGACATCATCTTCGGCTCCACGAATCCTAGCTTAACAGCTGAATTCAGGAAGTTGATGGAGACTAAGTTTGAAATGAGCGCAATTGGTCCGATTAACTTTTTCCTTGGACTGAATATAAGACAGGGACCAAAAGGCATCTTTATTAATCAAGAAGCATACACAAAGACTCTGTTGGCAAAGTTCGGTATGGCGGGAGATTCCAAAGTAAAGGTTCCAATGGCATTTGGCACGAAGCTGACTCCATCTCTTGAGAAACCGGCTGTTGATATGACTCTCTATCGTCAGATGATAGGATCTCTAATGTATCTAACAGCTAGTAGACCAGACATAATGTTTTCTGTCTGCTATTGTGCCAGGTTTCAGGCAAATCCTGGAGAACCTCATATGGTTGCAGTGGATGTGTATTGGACCTCATATGGTTGCAGTGGAGAACGTCTCTGGGACTTTGGTATCCTGCAAAATCCGGCTTATTTGTTCAAGCTTTCTCTGACGCTGATCTTGGTGGATGTGTATTGGACCAAAAGAGCACAACCGGCGGATGCCAGTTCCTTGATGGCAAACTTGTCAGCTGGCAGTCAAAGAAACAAATTTGCGTGTCTCTTTTCACAGCCGAAGCTGAGTACATCGCTGCAACATCCTGTACATCACAGGTGATATGGATACAAAGCCAACTTAGAGATTATGGCTTAAGCATGAAGAAAATCCCTCTCTACTGTGACTCTGAAAGTGCGATTCGAATATGTCACAATCCAGTGCAACATTCCAAGACCAAGCATATTGCACTGAGATACCACTTTATTAAGGACCACGTTGAAGATGGTAATGTTGAAGTTCACTTCGTTCGGTCCTCAGATCAACTGACTAACATCTTCACTAACGCCTTACCAGAAGCAAGCTTTAACAAGATACTCCAAGGCTTGGGAATGATGGAAGCTAAGTCAGTACCGAAACCTCTTTCTTCTCACTAAAATTGAACAAGCGAAATAGAGCGAACGCTCGGTCTATTTCGGTTCTAGAATTTTTTGGGAACCGAAATGAACCGAACGCTCGATCTATTTCGGCTCTAGAATTTTTCGGGAACCGAAATCAACCGAACGCTCGGTCTGTTTCGGCTCTGGAATTTTTTTTGGAACCGAAATGAACCGAGCGCTCGGTCTATTTCGCTTCATCTTTTCTAAGGTATGGTTGTGGTTGTATATTTTTGTAAAGCTTTCTTATTCTTTCGTGTGTTTATATTTAGTATTCTTTTTCTTTTCTGTTTTTATTATTTTTTTCAGAAATTAAAAAAATAAAAAAAAAATCTTTTCTGTTTTTATTATTTTTTTCAGAAATTACAAAAATCCAAAAATATTTTCTTTTCTGTTTTTTTTTTCAGAAATTACAAAAAAAAATCCAAAAATATTTTCTTTTGTGTTTTTTATTATTTTTCAGAAATTCCAAAAATCCAAAAATATTTTCCTTTCTGTTTTTTATTATTTTTCAAAAAAAATCGAAAAACTACAAAAATATTTCTATGTGTTTTTAAGTTTTATCTCTCGTTCTCAAAATTGATTCAAGTTCACAGATGCGAAACACAATGATGTTGGGGCAGGTATAACATTCTTATCTATGTACTAGTTGAGTGTCCCTAGAAACATGTTGCTGCATGTAGACCGAAGCCTCCATGACTCTGAGTGAAGCCTTAATGATTCGATAAACACCAATTGTTTCTTCCCAATCAGGCTGCTAAAATCACTCAAGTCACGAGCTATCTTACTCTTCTCATAGTGAGTTAAGAGTTTTCTGCTTTGACATTCTTATATAGCAGAGGTACTTTCGGTTCCTTAACCATCCTCTCACATTTCTCCATTAAGTTTCGCTTCATAAAAAGTAACCCTTGAGATTCTCAGTTATTACCACTGAGGTTTGTGGTTACACAACATCTGTGTTGATGATCTTAGACACGCTCACCACGTGCTGAGTGAGACCCAAAATCCAACACCTTGAATGAATTGACGGTGAACGCTAAAATGTTCAAGCTATAACTTGTACCAAGGAAATCTCCTTATTAATTTTTGCGTGATCTTTATGATATTGTTTATCACCAAGACGTTTCTTCCCATAAGATCTAGTTTTAGATTTGTTTTTGAGATTTCTTATTATTATCAAGTCACAAAATAAATTCTCCAACCTACTTGTTCAACAGACCACATCGGTCTCACAAGTACTTCATCCTTCTTTCGGTCTTATGTTAAGTATCGAAGTTCGGTTGAAGCTAAACCGGCCACTAAAGTCTATACATGAAAAGATGCCTTTCAATGTTTCTTAACAAACATTTGATCGTATTTCACGGGAAACCACACAGACACTTCTCAGTCTCTCTTGACTTTGAAGGAAGAGATTTGTGCCCGGGATCATTCGTTTCATGTCTTCAAAGACATCACTTATATCCCATACACATCTTGCATTATTTCTTTTTCTTTGGCACACTCTTGCACGAAGATCTTTATGATTTTCCAAACTCTTGTTTGTGGTTCTAATGGCACTTTTCAGATTTGTGCTTTCCTTTATAACAGATATGGTGGTTCCCTTTCTTATGGAGGAACGAAGGTTACTTAACATGAAGCGAACGAATGAGTCTCGTTTGTAGCTGCTTGTACTTGACTTTGAAGCATTTTAAAATTGAAGAGACGGTAATTGGATAAGAATTTGGATTGGGCGCGTGAATTTGAAACGGTTCCTACACCCACGCCTGCTGGCGTATATCTAGGGAAACCAAGCTGTCAAATCGCGCTTTTTCAGGCGACGTTTCAGAGATCGTATCATCATCACAGTGGATATTTTCTCTCTCCTGGCAACGGTATAAAAGGGGGTTCTCACACCTGTTGTACCTCCTTACCTTCTTCAACCTCTCTCTTGAAAACTACAGGCGATTTACAACTGTTCATCTTCTTTTTCACTACAACCACGGCGGAATCATCCACTCTTCAAGATCAAACAACTTTATCATCTTTGCTTACGATAAAGCCCAATCAGAATCTCATCATTCAACTGGACCCTTTCCTTTATGATACGTACATGCTTCACGTTGTAGAGTGTCTCAAGTATTCTCCATTGGTGATATCTCCTACACAAGTCGAATCAGTTCCCATGTCCCTTCTATCGCAGGTCTACTTCACTGCTTCCTACGACAAACACAAGGAACGGATCTTCTTCGATATCTCTGATCACAAGACATCTGTATCCAAAGCACGCTTTTGTTCACTGCTAGGGTTTGCTGCAGATGCTTCTGTCATCTCACCGAATTTCATAACCACAACTCAGTTGTTTTCGATGTTATATGACATGGGATACACGGACGTTCTAACCACGGTGACGAAATTCAAGAAGTCATGTTTTCCTCCTCAATGGAACGGTTTGCTTACAATTCTCTACAAGGGGTTAGTAGAAAGGGTTGCAGGGTCAGATGGGGCGAGTAAAGGTTTCATGACCATTCTTTATGGTCTCTACAATGGAATCAATTTGGATTATGGTTCACTAATCTGGTCACAACTGGTGCAGAGTCTCAACTCCTCCTCCAAACATTCTGAAATTTCATGTAGTCGTTTCTGGACATTAGTCACTCGCAGAGCCATTGATACTTTTCAGATTCTTGTCACGGCGGATGCTCTGCTGTCTTTTATTGCTACTTTTCACACGGTCAAAATAATTGTGACTGACCCTACAAAGTTCCAATACATCGGTTCTATTCCTGAATCAATGAGCCGATGTGTCTCGAGTTAAAGTAGAGTTATGGCTGATTATAGGAAATTACCTCCTTCGGGTCTACGCCAACTCACTCCTGAGATGCAAAGTGCTTTGGAGGTGGCTGACAAACCTGCCAAGACGGGGAAGAAATAGGAGTCTAAGAAAGCCAAGACCGAAGGTCCCTCATCTCCTAAAAAGCATAAGGCTGATAAAGCTGCAACCTTGGCTTCCAAAAAGAAAAAGGTCAAGAAGATGGCTAACCGACCAAAGGCACCGACGCCTTCTGCTTCCAAAGAAGAGGACCAACCAGACAATGAAGAAGAGGAAGTTTAACACGAAGGCTTACCAAGGGGAGATACTCCTCCCCGATCTCCAACTCCCGAGGTACAGATTCCCGTTCCTACTCCTCCTCCTTCTCCAAAACAAACTGAAATACCAATCTCGGTTGCTCCCGTTCCACCACCCGTCACTTCTCAACCTACTACTACTATTCCACTACCACCACCAATCTTTTCTCAAGCTACAACAACCACAACCACTGGAACTTTGGTGAGTGTCAACGTATCTGATACGGGGGCACATAACGTTGGCATTAACACTCCTGTTACCACCAAACCTCTATCACCATCACCTTCAACAGACTCTGAGCCTGTTCTGGAAGGCACAGACTTTGATTTTGACTCCACTTATTATAGTCCTTATCGACTTCCAAGTGAAAATGAGGATGATGCTCCGGTGACAATGCTCCATTTACAAGATCTTCATGATAAGCTTGACAAATTGCTTGGTACCTCACGAACTTATTCAAACGTTGTTTTAAAAGCTTTTCTTGACACTGCTCTTCAGCAATATACAGCCTCAGTCGACGAATCTACAAAGGCTGTGGATGCCTCTACATCTACCTGCAAGAAAGCCACAACCGCAGTAACATATCTTGTTCATGATTCAAAGATCTTTTTGGAGTCGCTCAAAGCCCATGCCGATTCCAATGATGCAAAGGTCAATGCTTCTGTTGATTCTCTCTCCAAGTCCCTTCAAGAAGAGAAAGCAAAATTTGATTCTGTTCGAACTGAGTTCCAAGCTGATCACACTTCTCTTCTCACTTCGATCAACTCTCGCCTTGATAAGTTTCAGGCTGACCTGGCCATGGAAAACAAGAATATGGACGAACTTGCTCAAAAGACTACCCAAGTTGAAGTCCAGTCTGCTCACCTTGCTCAAGCCCAAAAGGAGATTGCTTCACTCAAGACTGAGCGGGCAGTTCTTAAAATTTGTGTTGGGGATGTTCTCTTGATTCTCAGTACTCGTGTTAATGCTCATGATCATGTTCTCACCCTTACTATCCGGAATCACTTGACTGCTTGACTTCTTCCTGCTATTCAGATATTGAGTCAGATTCAGGGTGTTACGGAGCCCGTGGTCACTCCGCAACAAGGGGGAGAAGCTGATCAAAATCCTCCAATTCCACCTAAAGTCATTATCGAAACCGAACCGAAGGTTAATGTAGCTTCGGGTTCTGGTGGACAGGAAAAATTGAAGGATGTTGTGGAAAATAGTGATGACGAAGAAGAAGAAACGATTGCTGAGGCTTTAAAGAGGAAGAAAAGGGATAAAGAGATCAATGAAAATCTGAGGATAGCCAGAGAGGAAGAAGAGAAAGAGTGAAAGTAGAAAGAAGCTCAAGACGCTCTGATTTGCAAGCAGGCTCTCTTTCCCACTTGGACCCGGGAAAGATTAATCAAAGAAGCGATTGAGTCTCCTAGCACTCACTGGCTGGAACTTGTTGCCTCGTTTGATCGTGAAAATACGAGGGATTCTGAATTTCACATGCCCAACACCTGTAGGGCATTCATGTTCCATTGTTTTGATTCAACGTTGAAGTCCCTTCTCCTCACCCACAGGTTGATCAAGATCTAATCGATTATTATCTTGAATTTGCCCAACCCCAATACTTGACATGGAGTGCTCAGAAAATAACCTCTGCTGTTCAACATTAAGTTCAAGGTGACCCGAGGTTCTGATAACTCGGTTCATATGATTTCATTAGCTGATCTTCCAAACCTGAACCCAACGATTGGATTCTGCTGTTCAACATTCTGATTACTAATCAACAGCAGTATAAGCCGATCCTCGATCTCATTAAAAGAATGTTGGCTTCCTAAATCCATGAAGTTGCTAAGATGAATCAGGAGGTTGCAAATGTTATGAGAAAGAAGCTGATTGTAAAGAATATCGGGAAGCCAAGTGATCTAAATAAGATGAAAATGGGCAAGATAGATCCGGTTCATCACACTGTAATGTTCACTAGAGGCGAAGGTGAAAAATTTCTTTTCGCTCTTGTTGACAAACACCTGTTCTCCACAACTTGTTTGGAGAACGTACTTGATATAACTCACAGGTGTAAACAGAACAGTGATTCGGATAAGAAAAACTTCTCTGACGTGCTTCGATGGTATATAGCATTTCGTCACACTCTTTTGGCCATTATACCAAATGTATTCAAGACAGTGAAGAAGTCTACACTTGCTCAACCGAATTGATCTCTCGCCTCTATTGACGCAAAGGGGGAGATTGTTGGGTTTAAGTGTTGCGTCTTTGGGCTCATTTTCTAGTCCATTTTGTTTACCCGGTTTGGGCCTATCCAACCGTGGATTATTATTAGGGTTAGCGTATATATTATGCATGCATGTATAGCTTTCAGGTTATCGTTCTCATTAATTACTTTTGCATTGTAACCCTAGCACACCTCTACAGTCGAAGTTCTTCATCGAACTCTTCTGAGGTGTGAGATATTAATCATTCGACACCATTTGATCCATTCATGTGTTCTTTACTTGATTAATATTGTTTTTATATTTAGAATCTATCGATCTATAGCGCAATATTTTCATCAAATGCATTACCTTCTGTAGTAATATGGAAACCATAATAAAACTCAGGTGTGTTCCTAACTCTCGTGGAACGCCTCAGAGGTACGAACTCATCAACATGAGTTTCCTCCTCAGGTCGATTTCTAGTGTTTGAGGTTACTTCACCACTTGACTCTTGAAGTTCTTCAAGGTCAATCTACCTCCCACAATTTCCTTGGCTTATGAACTCTCTCTCACGAAAATTCCTCTCTTTGCCACAAAGACCACATTCTCACTGGGTCTGTAGAAGAGGTAACCAAAGGATTTCTATGGGTAGCTGATGAAAATACACCGCTAATTTTGAGGTTCGAGCTTATCGTGAGTCTCGCACCTCACAAAAGCCTCGCAACCCCAAATTTTGATGTGGTTTAAAGTAGGAACTTTCCCAGTCCACATCTCGCGAGGTGTTTTGGCAACCTTCTTTGTAGGGACTAGATTAAGGATATGGGCGGCAGTCTCTAAGGTTTACCCCCAAAATGAGATTGGTAACGAAGCTTGACTCATCATGGAACAAACCATGTCTAACAAGGTTCGATTGCGCCTCTCAGCCACACCATTCAGCTGTGGTGTCCTAGGAGGTGTAAATTGTGAAACAATTCCACATTCCTTAAGATAGTCAAGGAACTCGATACTAAGATACTCATCACCTCGATCGGATCGAAGCATCTTTATCTTCCTGCCCAACTGATTCTCCACTTCCTGTTTAAACTCTTTAAATTTCTCAAAGGTTTCTAACTTATGCTTGATTAAGTAGACATACCTATACCTACTATAATCATCAGTAAAAGTCACATAGAAGTGGTTAGCATCCCTTGTGGAGGTTCTGAAGGGCCCACACACATTGGTGTGTATGAGATCCAACAAACCCTCACCCCTAGCACAAGTACCAGTGAAGGGTGACTTAGTCATTTTTCCAAGTAAAGAAGAATCGCAACTATCATTTAATTTTAAGTCAAATGACTCCAAGACTCCAGCCTTCTGGAGTTGGCCTATGCGCTTCTTGTTGACATGTCCAAGATGAAAATGCCATAAGGATGCCTTATCCAAACTATTGGAAGAATCAATATGCAAAACATTATTTCCTAAGTTGTCTACAACCGACACAGTTTCATATACACCATTACAAGGTAATGCTCTAAAATAAAGAAAATCCTTATAAAAACATTAATACCACCACATTAATTATCAAATGAAAAAGTAAATCCTTGTTTGTACAAACCATGGAAAAAAATTATATTTCTCGCCATTTTAGACGAGTAACAACATTTATTCAAATCTAACATTAACCCACTACTAAGCAAAAAAGAATAAACTCCAATCCTGGTGACAGGTGAAAATTTCCTATTCCCCATGATCAAGTTTAACTTCCCGTGCTCCACATCCTCACTTCTTTTTAGGCCCTGCAAATCAGAACAAATGTAAATTCCACACCCTGTATCGAGGACCCAAGAATTAGTATGTGGTGAGTTATTAGACAATATAGTGTAAATACCTGCATGGGTGGGTTTCACTTTCCCATCCTTAAGATCCTGCAAGTACTTGGGGCAGCTTCGCTTCGGGTGCCCTTTTCCTGACAGTAGAAGCATTGTGCATCCTTCGGGTTGGAAGAGGGAGTGGTAGAACCACCTTTGGTTCCACTAGAAGAGGAGTCATCAAGAGACTTTCCCTTGGTACCCTTCGAAGGGGTCTTCCTCTTTTTCCCTTTACCTTGCCCAATTGCCAGAACAGGGGCGGTGGTAGGAGTGGTAACAACATTCTTACCTTTGAGACTATTTGCAGCAGTCCTCAAAAGTCCTTGAAGTTTGCTAAGTGTGACCTCCTCCTTATTCATATCATAAGTCATGCGGAACTGATCATAACAGGATGGTAATGAGTGTAGAATAATATCTATTGCTAACTCCTCATCAAAGTTCACATTTAACTTTAGCAAACGGTCCACGAATCTTTGCTTTTTCTGCAGGTGGCCCGTGATAGACTCTCCATCCTTCATTTTTGTTGTTATCATGGAGGTGATGATTTCATACCTTTCCTGAGGAGCACTCTGATGGTATCTCTCCATCAGGTCCTGGTGCATCTCATAAGGGTAGAAATCTTCATAGGATTTTTGGAGTTCTGCTGTCATGGTAGCCAACATGATACAAGACACCTTAGTGGCATCCTTCTCATGGCTAGTGTACTCAGCAATCTCCTCGGGAGTAGCAGAAGACTCATCGATGACCTTAAGCTCCTTGTCGAGGACATATTACTTATCCACATAACTAGTGACCATCCTTATGTTCCTAATCCAATCATTGAAATTAGTTCCATCAAAGATGACTCTCCCACAAAGGTTCATGAGAGAGAAGGAGTCAGTAGGGTTTGAGCCAGAAGCAGCATTGTTGGAAGATATCTGAAAAGAAAGAAAGACAAGTTTAGATTCGAAATAGAATCCTTTATAAGACACACAAAATGAAATACTAAGGCTAGGACCCAACACAATATTTTATAACTTGGAAGAGGGAAGTCGTAATCCAAGCTACAAAATATTTGAAGGTAAGTAAATGACGATTTAGCAATTTCCACCATGAAAACAAAATAGATTATTAGGTTTTAATTAGATTGAAACTCCTAGATCTTTTGAGATTCATTGAACAATTCAATGGCATGTTAAAATCTCGATTATTCCCTTCAAGTTTGTGACTGGGATACCGAGGATCACAAACAAGGTGTGAATAACCATGAAAATTGACTTGGTACTCTTAATTTTATCACCTAACCGATGTGTCGGTTAACCACACACGCTCCACCGATCTATGATAAACCTTAAGCCACCCTTTTCCACCCTTGTTAAGTCCAAGTTAGTGTGCCGGTTAACCACACACGCTCCATTAACGACTTTAGCAAGATGCAAAGTGTAATTTCATGGGTTAGCATCAATTTCACATTTTCCTAAAGTAACTAAGATTGGGAATTTGTAAAAGGTTTAGTTACTTTATATTTATCATTATACTTTTAATGAGAATTATAGTCCTTGTCCTACCCATTCGGCTAACGACCCTCCACAAGTCAAGGAAGCGATGGGTGAGAGTGGACACCCATGAAGCTGCCATTTTATAGGCAACAACCTTATACCCCCCTTATAGACCGGCTTCGTGAATGAGGCCTACTAACAGTAAGACTGACTTGTTCTTATACATACATATATATATATATATATATATATATATATATATATATATATATATATATATATATTATTAACTTATAATACTATAAAGTATAAGGGTTGAATTTTAAACTTTTAAAATTCTAGGGATTGGAATTAAAGTATTAATGTGAGACTTTAGAAATTCCAAAACTTGAGGGCAAGTTTTGAACCTTTTCAAAACTTTTCAACTTCATAACATATGAGTTTAATGGTTCTTGAAACTGAGACTTTTCATTTTTTATAACATATGACTTTTAATGATCCATTTAAAAGAAAACTTTTGGAATTCCATAACTTGCGGACAAGTTATGGAGTCCATTAAAATCATCAAGAACAACAGTTCAACTAACAAGAATGTTCAAGTTCTAGATCAAACTCATATGATTAAGGTAATTCAAATCAAACAAATTCCATGTTATTTAGATTAATCATATAAACTAAAACAAAGTATGAAATTTTGACCATTACCTTTCAATTGGACAAGCAAGAACGTTACCCTCTTGAAAAACAAGTTTGTAGGTTCAAAAAACAGTTTAGGGTAATGATCCTCATCTAATAGCAAGCAAAAACCCGAAATTTTGCACACATGTGCATCACCACGTCGTGGTGAGCAGTCAGATGCAAAAATGGCATAATTTCAACTTTGGAAAAACATGTAGCATCAAGTATAATTGAAAACAAGCCTATGCTATGATACCACTGAAGGGTTTTGAGCATTCTAACACTCCTATGGTGTACATGCAACCCTAGAAACCTTGGATCTATGTTTTCTCTATTATACATGCAAACTTTCATTTTTTTCCAAGGTTTCATCCTAACTAGCATATCATGGGGTATATGTAATACAAAACTAGTAGAATGACATACCTTTCTTGTAGCTTGGATTCCTTAAGACCTTGTGAGCCTAGCACCCCAAATGTGATGCCTCAAATGCTTCACACAACACCACAACTCTTGGAATAACTTGAGAGAAGAACACTTGTGCACAAAATTCGGCTAGCCCTCACACTTATGTCTTATAGTGCCGATTTTGCTTGCCATGGGGCTCTTTATATAGTGTGCCACATGTAGGGTTACACCATGTAAACCATAATGTGCATGACTTTTTATTTCCTCCATGATCCATGGGTTTTAACCTCCATGGATCATCCATGGAGCACCCTATGGGTTTTAGCCCAGTCTAATGAATCATCGATCATAAGCCCACTATATAAGAATGAATGATTTACCAAATCAATCCCCATATATTTAATTAGTCTCTTTTGATCACAAAATTAATTCCAAATTAATTCTTGATCAATACTAATTAAATAATATAATTTCATATTAATATATGAGAGCTTATAATATATTAACAAATCATAAGTGTCCTTTTTCTCATTTTGTCTATCCAATTGTTACGATGCCATGCAACCCAAATGGACCATGCTAAATCGGGTTAAGTACATACCAAATATAGTTATGGACTTAGACACCTTATCCAATAGTCTCCCACTTTGATAAGTCTAATAACTATAGCTGCAAGTATGACTTCAGGATCCGACCAGCAATCGTAGCTCTTTCAAAGTCTCACGGAACTAAGCTGTGCCAATTTAGATAAGTGATCATATAATCCTCTGTTCAAGATATCAGCCGGACAAATACATGGAACAAAGTCATACTTATTGTCTAAGTTTGTTTCCCGATTTCCGATTTGTTTAACTTAGAACTTAATTGAACACATCAATTCAGTTCTGACCGGGACCGGCACATAAGTCAAAACAAAATCATCGAGGGACCCAGGATATCGCTTTTAATCCTCCAAGGACTAAAAGGAACAGATGAACTTCGACTCATATGCTTGTACTAACTAATCATCAAATCATACATAACAGCATGTTTTATAACATGAAGTTACTGATGCGTTTTCGTACTATCAATGTACAACCAACTCGTAGTCAACAACTCATATCTCTTGGTTTCAAAATTTATATGATATTACCGTCTCACGATCACTCGAGATAAATTCCATGAAGTGATACAAGTGAGCGGGGTTGAATCCAATACTCAGAACTTATGAGCACTCATGTCACACCCCAAAACCAAGAACGGCGGAAACGTTCGGGGGCGGAGGACGTCATGTACAGTATCACAACAATGCAAAGTAGTAAATAAGCAACAACATCATCCATTGCATTAATAGTATAATTTTAAAACAAGTGTGTTCTATCCCGTATAATAGACACTAACATATGAATCAAAAATAAAAGATGAGTCTTGAACGAGCTCCATCTTCTCAGAACCTGGCTCCGGTACCTGCCTACTGGTGACCTGAGAATACAAGTTATTTTGAAAGCGAGTATCAGCTTTAAAGCTGGTGAGATCATAAGTATGTTAGTGTCTGAATTTGTATGAAAGTATTTGTAAGATGTTTTGTAAGGTGTTTTGTAAGATGTTTTTTAAGATGTTTTTAACTCTCCTAGAAAACCCTATGTTTCCTACTAAAAGTAGCCTTCTACCAAGGCATCTAGTGTCTGTGTGTGTGTCTCTTGTAAGAGTATGTATTTTCCCAAATCTGACTATCATTAACCAAAAATATAGTTTTTACATTACAGTGCATTGTGTGAATGTTCACAAAGTGAATGTAATGGGAAAATGAAATAGTACTGTAGTGTTGTATTAAGTAACTACTGCTATACTAACTACCTTAAACCAATTATTATTTAAAGTACCATGTGATCGGCCTGTACCCTGCTACCGACTCATAGAAAAACGACGATGTAAGACGTCGTAAGAAATGACGTTTGGCACCCGTAGACTTGCAAGTCCCACTGTAGCGAGCAGCAAGGTGTAGGATAGTCAATCCAATATAGATCTATACACAAACTCATATGCTCCCCACTTAAGGAGATTCTGGATACAAAACGGTCATGGCAGGTAGTGCCATGCCCCGTTATGTGGCTCACATAACTGTATTAATGTATATGTAATGTATGTGCTAGCTGTATTGTGTGTTCTTTCTCTGTCTAGCCTGTATGTATGTTCTCTGTGTAATGTATTGTTTGTTTCTCATCACTATGTATTATGTTTGTTTCTCATCACTATGTATTATGTTTGTTTCTCATCACTATAAGTTATGACTCATGTATGAACTGACTCATTGTATGTTTCATTGTTCCAGTAATAATATTAGTATCTCCCTAAACTACACCTATAGTAGCTTACTAGTAATATGATTTGAATGTATGAACATGTATGTATACCTTTGCTACCCAAAGGTATTGAATTGAAAGAAAGAAGGAACCTTTATATCTATATACATATACATAATATATAACTAGGATTCAAACGACATTCGGACAAATAACCGATACCCTAAGTCCACAACCAAACGAGGAACAGGAAGTAAGGTGAGTTATCAGTCCTAAGTCCTTTCAATCCTACTTATATATCTATATCTATAAAGATATACATTTAACAGAATATAAGTGTAAAATAGTTTAAGTAAAAGTAATTGACATGAAAAGGATTTACTAAAAGGAATTGACATGTAAAAGAGTTTGATAAAAGTATTTGATATCTAAAAGGGTTTGTAAAACAGTTTGAAAAGTAAGAAATCCACTTGTTTAGTAATCATTAATCACATGTGATTGATATAATGACTATAAGAATTTAAGTTGTATCCCCCCCGCCCATAAAAGCATTTAAAAACATTTAAAAGGTTAATTAAGGGGTATGAACTCACCTGTAGTGAGTGGTTTGGATGAACGGATTGATATAGGATGCTAAGTGTCAAGTGAAGACTTGAACACACACAATGATCCTAGTTAACATATAATAACACATATATGTATCCAATTAGTCATTAAACAACTAATTAACCAAGTTTAAGACATCCTAAGGCATGCAAAACACTTGATTTAAGTGCTATAAGTCCTAAGGATTTCATCTAAGGGTGGTAGGACCTTGCATTGGAGTTTAGGGTTCAAGGGTAAACTCCTTTGGAGTTTACAGTTTTGTGACCATAACGCATTGAGTTTACAGTCGTAAACCCATGAGTTTACGGCCGTAAACTCATGGTACCTTTACCATGTTGAGTTTTGAAGCTTATAAGGTCATAAGAAGCATTCCTACTTCATGTCTAAGCCTTTGGAAGAGATTAGGGCACCATTTCACTCTTTTGTGGAGTTTACGGTCCTTGGACCATTTCTCTTTGGGTTTACGGCTGTAAACCCAAATGGTTTATGGTCTTTTGTTGTTTCAAGTCCTATGCACATCAAGGAAGGGATCTAGACTAGTTTCCAAGGCTTGGTAAGGGACTAGGGCCACTTTGGCCCCTTTGTTAGGGTTTACGGTCTAAGGTGCTCTTGGACCGTAAACACCTTTGATCCTTTGATTCTTGGTGTTTTGTAGATGATTAAGAAGAGTAACAAGCCTTATAACACACTAGGGTAGGAGTACTTACAATAGAGAAGCTTGAAAAGGTGCTAAAATTCCAAGAACACTAGTGTGTGTTCTTGGTGTTCTTGGTGAAACTTGAAGATCTACACTTTTGGAATGATTTCACGGATGGAATCATGTAAGATCACTAGATTAAGTAAGATATCAACTTTTTAGGGCTAGAAACACTTACAAAGTTGAAGATCAAGAAGAAAAGTCGGATGATACTTGAGAGGATTTGAGTTTGGATCTTGAGAATGTGAAAAAGTGGTAAATAATGACTAAGTGTCATATTTATACCCCCTTTTCGGGTTTACGGCCGTAAACACATTTGTTTAGGCCGTAAACTCCAAACTCTTGGAGTCTTGGGACTTTATTGTTGCACAATAAACCCTAGGGCATCCTCTCTCCTGATATCTCCTAAAGTACTAACTTTAAAACCCTAAAACTTATTCCAAAAAGCTTGAAAGTTAGCAGAAACAGTTTTTACTTCTATTGAAGTGAATTGTTGTACAGAATAGAAATTTCGGGTTGTCACATCATCCCCCCGTTAGAAGGAATTTCATCCCGAAATTAGAATTTAAGCAAATAAGTAGTTACAAGAAACTAAGTAAAAGACAAGGATATTTCAGTTTCATCTTATCCTCTCGCTCCAAAGTGAATTCTGGTCCTCGCTTGGCGTTCCAGCGAACCTTCACTATCGGGATACGACTTTGTTTTGTTTGCTTGACCTCCCGGTCCATGATCTCTATAGGTTCTTCCACGAAGTTGAGGCTCTCGTTGATCTCGATCTCGTCGAGTGGGATTACAAGAGTCTCGTCGGACAGACACTTTTTCAAGTTCGAGACGTGGAAAGTAGAATGTACGTTACTGAGCTCGCGCGGTAAGTTAATTTTGTAAGCTACAGGGCCGATTCTGGCAAGAATCTCGAAAGGCCCTATGTATCTTGGATTTAGCTTTCCATGCTTTCCAAAGTGTATTATGCCCTTCCAGGGTGAGACCTTCAATAGAACACGGTCGCCCACCTAGAATTCCAATGGTTTCCTTCGTTTATCAGCGTAGCTTTTCTGTCGGTCTCTAGAGGCTTTCAATCGTTCAGGAATCTAAACGATCTTCTCTGTCGTTTCCCGTATGATCTCCGGACCCGTGAGAGTGCTTTCAGGAACTCGTCCTTTAGCTAATTGGGTATCACCCACCTCAGCCCAGCACAGAGGGGATCTGCACTTTTGGCCATAGAGGACCTCGAATGGAGCAGCCTTTATGCTTGGGTGATAACTGTTGTTGTATGAAAATTCGACAAGGGGAAAATGAGTATCCCATGCTTTCCCAAAGTCGATCACACAGGCTCACAACATATCTTCCAAGGTTTGGATAGTCCTCTCACTTTGTCCCTCGGTCTGTGGATGGTAGGCTGTACTCATGTCCAGCCTAGTTCCTAGGGAACTTTGGAGCGACTGCCAGAACCTCGAAGTGAATCTACTATCTCTGTCAGAGATAATGGATATGGGAACACTGTGCAGTCGTACAATCTCCTGTATGTAAGTTCTTGTAAGCTTCTCCATCTTGTCTGTTTCCTTCATAGGCAGGAAGTGTGCGGACTTGGTCAATCTATCGACGATGACCCATATGGTATCAAGTCCACCAGTTGTCTTGGGCAACTTGGTTATGAAATTCATAGTGATCTGCTCCCACTTCCATTCCGGTATCTCCGGCTATTGTAGTAGACCGGAGGGTTTCTGGTATTCGACCTTGACCTTGGCACAAGTAAGGCATTTACTCACGAAGGTAGCAATCTCTGCTTTCATGTTAGGCCACCAGTATAGCTTTTTAAGACCTAGATACCTCTTATCTGATCCTGACGTAGATGCTTACTATGCTCTTCCTTACTACGAGAGTAGATAAGTGTGTCATCTAAGAAGACGATGACTACTGATCCAAGTAAGGATGGCATACCGCATTCATTAATTTCATGAATACTTCGGGCGCATTAGTCAATCTGAATGGTACTACTACGAACCCGTTGCGTCCGTAACGAGTTCGGAAGGCTGTCTTCTTGACGAACAAGACTGGAGCTCCCCAGGGTGAGAAGCTTGGTCTTATAAAGCCCTTGCTGAGCAGTTCGTTAATTTTATAGGACAGTCCTTGCATCTCTGCAGGGTTTAGGCGATAGGGCGATTTGGCTACTGGGGTAGCCCCTGGAACTAAGTCGATTCTGAACTCGACTTGACGTTGCGGACGTAATCCTGGGAGTTTTCTTTTCTATGTAAATCTATTGCCTCGATTGGTGGGAAACGCATCTGATTGGATTCTAAGTTTCTTCGCATGGCGGTAGGATCAGGCGTAGTCTTGGGCAGTCTCCGTCCTAAAGTTCATATCAGAAGTCATATTTGGTTCATCAATCACCGCTTCGTGTATACGAGTCGTATATAATTAAGACTGAAAAGGTAGTCGATTAAATGATTCTTCCTTAAGCTCACATCCAAACAAGGAAAAGAAGTTAAAGCGGAATCATCAATTCTAAGCCTTTAGAACCTTGATTATATACCACCCTTGCGTATACCTTCTCCAGTGATAGATCAATCGTATGGGTCTTCAGGTTGAACTTGACGTACTGTACGAGTGGTGCTCCGGGGAGTTTTGCTGAAGTGTCTTCGGGAAGGATACAAGACATAAGGTACTCTCTGCATGAGTACTTCGGAGTTCTGCAATGATGGCTTCGCTAGAAAGGCGATTTCGGAGGAAAGAATTTACACATGAAACTGGCATTATGAGGATCGCATTTACTCAAGTTAAACGATAATGTCGGACTACTCGGAATAAAAGGCGTTAAACTAGATCATAAAGGTGTTACAAAACATCACAGTGCAACTTCTACCGAGTTTAAGTACTTTAGGTTTATCTATAAGACTACTGCTGCGAACAGGGTATACCACTAAAAGCAAGTATACGCAGCACGAGAGTCCCTTAACTGACGGGATCTCACCAAAAAGATAAGACTCGATTTGCACTAGTTTTTACCAGTTTATAAGTCTAATAAAACGAAACGCCCTAATATTTCAACGTGGGTCCGGAGTAGTTTCTCCTGCGGCTGTGATCCTTAGTATCTTCCCGTCTGCGCCAGAGTTCTTCGTTATTGGACAATCCTTCTTGAGATGTCCTATCTTACCACATAAATGACACATCTGGCTAGCACCCGCATCGGTGGTGGAAATAATGTGTCGGGTCAGAGTTATGTGGACGCGGTTGCTTTCGCTGCTCCTCCTTTTCGAACAATTCCTCATAAAGTGTCCGATTTCACCGCCACCATAGCAAGCCTGGCTGACTCCGATGTCAGGGACTGGAGTGATGGGTCGTTCCGGTTCTCCACAGCTACGAGCATGGTGCCCTATTTTGTGGCAATTGCAACATTGCATTTCATGGCAAGCCCCATTATGATGAAAGCTACACTTGTCACACTTTGGAAGTTTTCCCTCGTATGGTCTGATCGGTATTGGGATGGCAGGGGTTGCCACTTGTTGCTGTTGCATGGCAAGTCCTTAGGATCGCTTTCGCTCCTTTTGGGCTTGGCGCTTTCGTTTTCTTTTCTCAGTTTTACGGCTTTGCAAGTCTGTGACTGTTATCATTTGTTGGTTTCCCGGATTGATACAACGATCAGAATCGTCAACCCCCTTGTCAGCCTTGCTTGTGTTGTTAGTGATGCGGTTTGCAAGGACAGCTGCCACGGCAGCTGATACCGCGGCTTGGAAAGTAGCGGCGTCGATATGAACGATAGTGGTTTTGTTGCTCGGCTGTTATTTCTGGGAGACGACATGATTCTGTTATGGAAAAGAGAAATGAGTTCGTGAGTGATTATGGTTGAACTTTGGAGTATTTCGACCATTAGGGAAAAGAGTAGGAGTAAGTTCTCGAGGGTTTGACCTACATCCCTATGATGTAGTCCTAGTAACGAGTAGAAGTAAGTTCATAGAATGGTTATAAGACGATTGCTATCCAACCTTTGACAAGGATTGGAAGTGATCTCTGAGCTAACTTACCATAGCTCAATAACTTGACTAGAGTACGTTTCGGATAGAATTCTAATGATAGCAAAACGGAAGTATTTGAACAATGATTGGCCTATAAATATGCCGACTTTCAATATCATTGATATTTAAGATGTAATATGTTTGGGAAAAATGACCTTGGAGTAGGTCTTACATCATATCCGAAGTAACAAAAGTTTTGACGGCAAACTGGTCTAACTAGAAGGTACTTACAGTACAAAGTTAGTTACTTAGAAAGGTAGTACTTAGAGCATAGCTAGGAAGATTACTCTTTCAACCAGGGAAAGAAAGGTAGGATATCTCCTACTGGGGACGGTTATCCCTTGGGTGAACCCTTAGTTCAGCCAGTTGACGCTCCATATCAATTAGGTGCCTTTCGTACACCCTTTGGCGTACCCGGAGCTCTATGACTTCAGCTCGAGTTTCAGCTAGCTCTTGCTGCAGGGTCTCATGGTCTACTCTAGATCTGTCACGAGCATCTTCCAGACGAATTGTGCAGATTGTATGCATTCTCGTATTGGTGACAACTTCTGTGATTTGATGGAGAGCTGTCCTGCCTTGAATCTCATTTCGGGCCATTCTGCGGACCAGGATTGGCAAGACTCTGTCTGCTGAGCCCCCTTCGCTCAGGTCATAAAAGTTTCGGTCTCCACTAAATGGCATGGGCTGATCCTGCCCTTGGCTCCATGTTTCCAAGCTTTCCACCCATGGAGGCGTCGGGCCTTGAAAAGCCGGACGAGGGTTACGATTTGGAACAAGAGCCATCGGGGGTAGGTTTTCAACTTCAGGCTCGGAGTTAGAACCATCTGCAAAGCCTTCAGCCTGGTGACCATCCATAGGGATTGGGTGATCATTTTCTGGCTCGGCTTCAAACCCTCCATCATTACCTTGGTTAGGGAAGTACAAGTTGTCGTGGGGATGCAATCCAGCCATGTTATCTACGCGAGAAAAGGGATATAAGAACCTAGCACATAAGTAGTTTATAGTAACACAAAATACCCCTATAGTATTTTAGGTTTATGTTCTGTTCTATTGTTTTTATTGTGGTATTGTTGGTAAGTTTTTAGACTTGTTGCAACCTCACAACCACACTTAGGCACATGCTAGCCACTCCTCGGATAATATAGTTGATCAGGCTATATCTTCCCAGTTTTGACTATATGTCTCTAAGTCTACTTGTGCTGCCCAACAATCGTAATACTTTTGTTCTGTCCTAGTGACACTAATTTTAGTATGAATGTAGGCATGTATACTTATTTAAATATTTTATTATTTAAGAGTATAAACTCTTGGTCAGAGTATTTTAATCCCATTGTATTTATAGTCTGTATATCTTTTATGGGTTGATATACTCAATTCACTATAAACAATGCTCTGATACCAATCTGTCACACCCCAAAACCAAGAACGGCGGAAACGTTCGGGGGCGGAGGACGTCATGTACAGTATCACAACAATGCAAAGTAGCAAACAAGCAACAACATCATCCATTGCATTAATAGTATAATTTTAAAACAAGTATTTTCTATCCCGTATAATAGACACTAACATATGAATCAAAAATAAAAGATGAGTGTTGAACGAGCTCCATCTTCTCAGAACCTGGCTCCGGTACATGCCTACTGGTGACCTGAGAATACAAGTTATTTTGAAAGCGAGTATCAGCTTTAAAGCTGGTGATATCATAAGTATGTTAGTGTCTGAATTTGTATGAACGTATTTGTAAGATGTTTTGTAAGGTGTTTTGTAAGATGTTTTGTAAGATGTTTTGAACTCTCTTAGAAAACCCTATGTTTCCTACTAAAAGTGGCCTTCTACCAAGGCATCTAGTGTCTGTGTGTGTGTCTCTTGTAAGAGTATGTATTTTCCCAAATGTGACTATCATTAACCAAAAATATAGTTTTTACATTACAGTGCATTGTGTGAATGTTCACAAAGTGAATGTAATGGGAAAATGAAATAGTACTGTAGTGTTGTATTAAGTAACTACTGCTATACTAACTACCTTAAACCAATTATTATTTAAAGTACCATGTGATCGGCCTGTACCCTGCTACCGACTCATAGAAAAACGACGATGTAAGACGTCGTAAGAAATGACATTTGGCACCCGTAGACTTGCAAGTCCCATTGTAGCGAGCAGCAAGGTGTAGGATAGTCAATCCAGTATAGATCTATACACAAACTCATATGCTCCCCACTTAAGGAGATTCTGGATACAAAACGGTCATGGCAGGTAGTGCCATGCCCCGTTATGTGGCTCACATAACTGTATTAATGTATATGTAATGTATGTGCTAGCTGTATTGTGTGTTCTTTCTCTGTCTAGCCTGTATGTATGTTCTCTCTGTAATGTATTGTTTGTTTCTCATCACTATGTATTATGTTTGTTTCTCATCACTATGTATTATGTTTGTTTCTCATCACTATAAGTTATGACTCATGTATGAACTGACTCATTGTATGTTTCATTGTTCCAGTAATAATATTAGTATCTCCCTAAACTACACCTATAGTAGCTTACTAGTAATATGATTTGAATGTATGAACATGTATGTATACCTTTGCTACCCAAAGGTATTGAATTGAAAGAAAGAAGGAACCTTTATATCTATATACATATACATAATATATAACTAGGATTCAAACGACCTTCGGACAAATAACCGATACCCTAAGTCCACAACCAAACGAGGAACAGGAAGTAAGGTGAGTTATCAGTCCTAAGTCCTTTCAATCCTACTTATATATCTATATCTATAAAGATATACATTTAACAGAATATAAGTGTAAAATAGTTTAAGTAAAAGTAATTGACATGAAAAGGATTTACTAAAAGGAATTGACATGTAAAAGAGTTTGATAAAAGTATTTGATATGTAAAAGGGTTTGTAAAACAGTTTGAAAAGTAAGAAATCCACTTGTTTAGTAATCATTAATCACATGTGATTGATATAATGACTATAAGAATTTAAGTTGTATCCCCCCCGCCCATAAAAGCATTTAAAAACATTTAAAAGGTTAATTAAGGGGTATGAACTCACCTGTAGTGAGTGGTTTGGATGAACGGATTGATATAGGATGCTAAGTGTCAAGTGAAGACTTGAACACACACAATGATCCTAGTTAACATATAATAACACATATATGTATCCAATTAGTCATTAAACAACTAATTAACCAAGTTTAAGACATCCTAAGGCATGTAAAACACTTGATTTAAGTGCTATAAGTCCTAAGGATTTCATCTAAGGGTGGTAGGACCTTGCATTAGAGTTTAGGGTTCAAGGGTAAACTCCTTTGGAGTTTACGGTTTTGTGACCATAACCCATTGAGTTTACGGTCGTAAACCCATGAGTTTACGGCCGTAAACTCATGGTACCTTTACCATGTTGAGTTTTGAAGCTTATAAGGTCATAAGAAGCATTCCTACTTCATGTCTAAGCCTTTGGAAGAGATTAGGGCACCATTTCACTCTTTTGTGGAGTTTACGGTCCTTGGACCATTTCTCTTTGGGTTTACGGCTGTAAACCCAAATGGTTTATGGTCTTTTGTTGTTTCAAGTCCTATGCACATCAAGTAAGGGATCTAGACTAGTTTCCAAGGCTTGGTAAGGGACTAGGGCCACTTTGGCCCCTTTGTTAGGGTTTACGGTCTAAGGTGTTCTTGGACCGTAAACACCTTTGATCCTTTGATTCTTGGTGTTTTGTAGATGATTAAGAAGAGTAACAAGCCTTATAACACACTAGGGTAGGAGTACTTACAATAGAGAAGCTTGAAAAGGTGCTAAAATTCCAAGAACACTAGTGTGTGTTCTTGGTGTTCTTGGTGAAACTTGAAGATCTACACTTTTGGAATGATTTCACGGATGGAATCATGTAAGATCACTAGATTAAGTAAGATATCAACTTTTTAGGGCTAGAAACACTTACAAAGTTGAAGATCAAGAAGAAAAGTCGGATGATACTTGAGAGGATTTGAGTTTGGATCTTGAGAATGTGAAAAAGTGGTAAATAATGACTAAGTGTCATATTTATACCCCCTTTTCGGGTTTACGGCCGTAAACACCTTTGTTTAGGCCGTAAACTCCAAACTCTTGGAGTCTTGGGACTTTATTGTTGCACAATAAACCCTAGGGCATCCTCTCTCCCGATATCACCTAAAGTACTAACTTTAAAACCCTAAAACTTATTCCAAAAAGCTTGAAAGTTAGCAGAAACAGTTTTTACTTCTATTGAAGTGAATTGTTGTACAGAATAGAAATTTCAGGTTGTCACAACTCATGAATGTTGCAACAACAATTGCTATGTCTAATACAATTCAGACAAATCTACAAACCCAATTCATGACAGTCTTATTGCAATACCATCTTCCAAAGTATGATCGACTGTGGACAGTTTGAATAATATGATATACCATAACATAAATATTCTGGAAGTCAAAACATGCAAAATGAAACAACTGTAAATGATCTACATAAGAAAGTACCATACTAGTAAATAAAAAACACATTTTATTTAAACATCAAATGTCAATTAGATTTCAACTATTACAAGTTTCGAAAACTATCTAATTACTAAAACTAATATCATCCTTCAGCCCAATGCACCACGCATGCTGTAAATGCTTCACCCTACACAGTCCCTTTGTGAGGGGATCTGCTGGGTTCTCATCTGATGATACCCTCTTTTCCAGGAGGAGTCCTTATTCGATTCGATGTCTAATGAAGTGATATTTTATGTCGATGTGCCTGGGTCTGCCGTGATCCCTTGGTTCCTTGGCTAAGGCAACTGCACTCTCGTTATCGCAGAAAATCTCCATAGGCTCCTTTATAGTTGGTACAATTCCAAGGTCTCCAATGAAGTTCTTCAGCCATATTGCCTCCTTCGCCGCCTCGCTTGCTGCTATATACTCTGATTCGCAAGTTGAATCAGCTACTGTCTCCTGCTTGGAACTTTTCCAAGTAATTGCACCTCCATTTAAGGTAAAGACCCAGCCCAACTGAGAACGAAAATTATCCCTATCGTTCTGAAAGCTATCGTCACTATACCCCACTGCTCTCAAGTCATCACTCCCACCAAGGGTAAGGACCCAGTCCTTAGTCCTCCGCAAGTACTTGAGAATGTTCTTCACCGCAGTCCAGAGAGCCTTGCCAAGATTCCCTTGATATCTGCTGACCATGCTCAAAGAAAAGGCCACATCAGGGCGAGTACAAGTCATAGCATACATGATCGAGCCTACATCGGAAGGATACGGTACTCGACTCATCTCAGCTATCTTAGCCTCTGTACTCAGGCTCTACATCTTACTCAGTTTGGCGTTACTCTGGATCGGTAAGTTACCTTTCTTGGAATCCTGCATGTTGAATCTTTTCAGCACCTTATCCAAGTAGGTACTTTCACTAACTCCAATTAGTCTCTTACTCCTGTCTCTCAATATCCTTATCCCTAGGATATAGGCATCTTCTACAAGGTCCTTCATAGCGAAACACTTCCCAAGCCAGGACTTAACCTCCTGGAAGGTTGGGATGTCATTTCCTATGAGTAGTATGTCATCCACATACAATACCAAAAAGCTAACTATACTCCCACTAGCCTTGACATATACACAAGACTCATCCTCACTCCTCGAAAAGCCAAACTCTTTAACTTTCTCATCGAAACAAAGATTCCATCTACGAGATGCTTGTTTTAATGCATAGATGGATTTTTCAAGCTTACACACTCTATTAGGGTACTTTGCATCAACAAAACCCTCTGGCTGACTCATGTAAATATCCTCAGCCAACTTTCCATTAAGGAAAAGGGTTTTGACATCCATTTGCCATATTTCTTAATCATGAAATGCAACAATGGCTAGCATAACCCTAATAGACTTAATCTTCGCTACTGGTGAGAAGGTTTCATCATAATCAACTCCTGGAGTTTGAGTAAAATCCTTCGCAACCAGTCACGCCTTATAAGTGTGTACCTTCCCATCCATGTCGGTCTTCTTCTTAAAGATCCATTTGCACCCGACTGTCTTACGACCCGGTACATTGTCAACCTGGTTCCAAACTTGATTTTCATATATGGACTGAATCTTGCTGTCTATAGCCTCCTTCCATTTGGCAGATTCAGGGTCTACCATGGCTTCCTTGAAGCAGTTAGGTTCATCCAAATTTAACAGTGTACTATCATTGATAAATGCATCACCTTCTGTAGTAATATGGAAACCATGATAAAACTCAGGTGTGTTCCTAATGCTCGTGGAAAGCCTCAGAGGTACAAACTCATCAACATAAGTTTCCTCCTCAGGTTGATTGCTAGTGTTTGAGGTTCCTTCACCATTTGACTCTTGAAGTTCTTCAAGGTCAATCTGCCTCCCACAGTTTGCTTGGCTTATGAACTCTCTCTCACGAAAGACTCCTCTCCTTTCCACAAAGACCACATTCTCACTGGGTCTGTAGAAGAGGTAACCAAAGGATTTCTAAGGGTAGCCGATGAAAATACACCTCTCACTTCGAGACTCAAGCTTATCACGAGTCGCGCGCCTCACAAAAGCCTCGCAACCCCAAATCTTGATGTGGTCTAAAGTAGGAACTTTCCCAGTCCACATCTCATGAGGTGTTTTGGCAACCTTCTTTGTAGGTACTAGATTAAGGATATGGGCGTCAGTCTCTAAGGCTTACCCTCAAAATGAGATTGGTAACGAAGCTCGACTCATCATGGAAGGAACCATGTCTAACAAGGTTCGATTGCGCCTCTCAGCCACACCATTCATATGTGGTGTCCTAGGAGGTGTAAATTGTGAAACAATTCCACATTCATTAAGATAGTCAAGGAACTCGATACTAAGATACTCACCACCTCGATCGGATCGGAGCATCTTTATCTTCCTGCCCAACTGATTCTCCACTTCCTGTTTAAACTCTTTGAATTTCTCAAAGGTTTTTTATTTATGCTTGATTAAGTAGACATAGCCATACCTACTGTAATCATCAGTAAAAGTCACATAGAAGCGGTTAACATCCCTTATGGCGGTTCTGAAGGGCCCACGCACATCGGTGTGTATGAGATCCAACAAACCCTCACCCCAGCACAAGTACCAGTGAAGTGTGACTTAGTCATTTTTCCAAGTAAAGAAGATTCGCAACTATCATTTAATTTTAAGTCAAATGACTCCAAGACTCCAGCCTTCTGGAGTTGGCCTATGCGCTTCTTGTTGACATGTCTAAGACGAAAATGCCATAAGGATGCCTTATCCAAATTATTGGAAGAATCAATATGCAAAACATTATTTCCTAAGTTGTCTACAACAGACACAGTTTCATATACACCATTACAAGGTAATGCTCTAAAATAAAGAAAATCCTTATAAAAACATTAATACCACCACATTAATTATCAAATGAAAAAGTAAATCCTTGTTTGTACAAACCATGGAAAAAAAATTATATTTCTCGCCATTTTAGACGAGTAACAACATTTATTCAAATCTAACATTAACCCACTACTAAGCAATAAAGAATAAACTCCAATCCTGGTGACAGGTGAAACTATCCTATTCCCCATGATCAAGTTTATCTTCCCGTGCTCCACATCCTCACTTCTTTTTAGGCCCTGCAAATCATAACAAATGTGAAATCCACACCCTGTATCAAGGACCCAAGAATTAGTATGTGGTGAGTTATTAGACAACATAGTGTAAATACCTGCATGGGTGGGTTTCACTTTCCAATCCTTAAGATCATGCAAGTACTTGGGGCAGCTTCGATTCCAGTGCCCTTTTTCCTGACATTAGAAGCATTGTGCACCCTTCGGGTTGGAAGAGGGAGTGGCAGAACCACCTTTGGTTCCACTCGAAGAGGAGTCATCAAGAGACTTTCAGAAAAGTATTGGAAGTCTTATGAGATTCCAATCAAAAGTCAACTATTGAAATTAACAAAAATATAATGTTGAAAATAAGTAAAATTATATTATTGAAAGTTGTAAAGAATCTCGTTTGAAACATTTAGGCAAAAACCTCATTGAAATCTGAGTTATAACGAAGAAGTTATGACTCCCTAAAGTTTCGCGACAGAACCGACATGACGCCATATGACGTAAAAAGTGAGTTTTCGATAAACTACTTTTTAACCTTTATGATCTAAATGAAAGTCGTAGTATTCGTTAAACCGAGAATTTTCATAAAAAGAACGTCCAAATCTGACTTCGTATGAGGAAGTTATGATTTTTCTAAGATTCGGTATAGGAGTAGACATCTAAAAACTCGAAGTAACGATCGAGTGATTTTTAGCCGACACAACCTAAACGAGAATCGAAGGTCTCGTCAATAGTAGTAAAACAGTAAAAAGACAGACGAAAACGGACTTCGGACGAAGAAGTTATGAATTTTTAACGGACTTTTCCTGTCCCGGCTTGTTAAAAATATAACTTTAAAAATAAAGTCAAAATTAGCCAACGGAGTCTAAACGAAAGTTGTAAATTTCATCTCACCTACCTGTGTATATAAAGAACGTCAAAAACGGAGCTCGTATGCGAATGATATGGATTTTAGAAGTTTGGAAGTTATGTGTACGCTCCGCGTACATGAGTACGCCCATCGTACTCGTATGTGTGAACCAGAGGTGGCCACGTCGCCCAAACCCTCGCATGCGACACGTATCATATGGACTCGACACGTCCGGAGCCACGTATCAGGGTACGCCCAGCGTACTCGGTGTACGCCCAGCGTACTCGGTGTACGCCAAGCGTACTGAGCCACAATGCATTACGCCCCGCGTACCAAGTGTTACGCCTAGCGAAGAGATTAACAGGGTAGTACGCCCCGAGTACATGAGAATTACGCCCAGCGTAATTCGTGTTTCAGCCCCTATAAATAGAAACCGATGGCTGCCGTATTTTTGTTTAGAATTCTCTCATTTTACACCCTCTACTCTCTCTCAATTTACTCTAACACCCCCCGAAGTCCCGATATCATGCCCGACACCCGAAGCAAGTCCCGACGCACCAAAGACCCGAGAAAATAATCTTTTCAAGTTGAAACTATGCCCGCGCAAGGCCCGGTTTTCAACTAAAATCCTCGGTTTCGTCACAGAAAGTCATTTTTAGAGTCAAAGTGCTGCCCAAATTACCATTTATTCCTTCGGTTATTTCACGGTGAGTTCACTATATAGGAACAATTGTATGTTATGTGTTATATATGCTATATGCTTTTCCATGTTATTTTCCCGTGTTATTATTCCGTGCTATTTTGATAGCAAAGCTGTACCTTTGGCCATGTGATCAGTGAAAGGACTTAGATTCACAATGGTATTGGTATGTAGCCTCTCGCCGTGTAGAGCATGTCTCGCAAGAGAATGACTTCTACCCCTATGGCATTGGCAGAAGGTTAGATAGGGCTGAAAGCCTGAAATCTACCAAAATGCTTAATCAGAAATTGTATGTCTTCTGTGCCATTTGTGCCGAAGCTTTATTTGTGTATATCAAGTATTGAAATTGTTATGTCTCATTGATTGTATATCTTTGAATCAAATCATTGATTGATATGGAAAGCATGTCACATGATTCACATATGCCTTTGTTGTTCCTTGTTCCTCTTTGCTTCTTCCATATTGAAGTATATATATATATGGCATAACGTTATATTGTATCTATTATTGAACTCACTAAGCGTCACCGCTTACCCCTCTCAGTGTTTAACTATTGCAGGTGTTAAGCATCTAGTTTAGTTATGTACTGTAAGAAGATGTAGAATAGTTAAAATTACTACTTTTCTACTTAGTGTATAAATTCCTGGGAAGCTATGTAATATATAAAACTTTGTAAGAATCTTAATAGCCGGTTTGTATCCAGTCTTTTGTAGTAAGATCATGTAGCATTTTTGGAGTAACTTGGAGTAATAATGTGTCGAGTATGACAGGGGTTCTTTCAATTATGGTATCAGAGCAATAGTTTAACTGAACTAAATACCACGAATTAGTATTTAGACTTAAATCGTTGGAAGTTCAATATATGAACGGATTCATTAGGAGTATATGGATACAAACCATAAGAAAGAATTAAGTGAAGTATTGGATAATGATAAATCTTAATATATTAAAGTATTAAGCTACTTCAAAATTTTTAGAGCATTAGTTTAAGCGAACTAGGAATGATAAGGATTTCTAAGCTTAAAATTGAATTGCTAAGTAATGGTATGATGTGTGCCTAGTATACTTTAGTGTAACAACGTAAATTTTCAAACCAAAAATTTTCAAATTTTAAAACATATTTTCTCAATTCAAACATCTCAAAAGTGTTATAGTATCAAATCATCCAACACATATCCCAAAAACTGAATATATAACAAATCCAGGATCCTCTCAAAACATGACTCAAATCTCTGACGTGTGTACAATCAAGCTGGCGCCTTCCCGTGATCTTGAGAAGTACCTGAAACACATAACACATACACGGTAAGCACAAGCTCAGTGAGTTCCCCAAAATACCACTCATATCCCATCAGCCTCTCATGACTATGCTCAGATAAGACCATCTGGTCAAATGTGTCTCAGGGGGACCCTCTGGTCCCACAACTCAGATGGACCCTCCGGTCCCTCAACTCAGTAACTCAATAAAATACAGCATACATATCAAAAAGACAAATAAGCAGGATATCTCAATACATAGTTTATGCACATAAGACCTTCCGGTCACACATAGGTTACCACTCAAGGTAAGTATAGTGAAAAGACTCACCTCGTAAGAACTCGGATAATCTCGAACTCGAATCACCGGTCTAGCCTCCGCCTAACACAACGATAATACTTACTAACTAATAAGGCTCTCAGTGAAGCTAAACTAACACTTATACAAACTCACAGAAGGGAAAAAGACCATTTTACCCCTCTATGGCCTTATAGTCCACAAACTGACCAAACGCTAAAAGTCAACCGAAAGTCAACGACAGGGAGTACGTTGCGTGTACCAACTTCCTACGCTGGCCGTCCAAGATTGGATTTTTATGACTCTACTCCACAAAATACACTAAAAGTGGGTAGATCAAGGTCTCTGGAGCTCATTATCTCATAAAGTCTCCTTCTTTTGGGACAAAACCCTAAAATACTCCATATAAATGCACAAATCAAAAGTGTGAGAAAGCTTGAATCCTTATACCTCTATATGAAGCGTTCCACAAAGCTAAGCTCAGATCCAAAAGCCTGGACTCTCACTCCTTCTTCTCCAAAGATTCTTCTCCACTCCAAGAACACAAGATTACACTCACAAGCTCTCAAATGCACTCACAAGCTATAAGAACGGAGATATAGGGTTAGGAGGGTTTGGTGTCTGGGAATGGTGGCCAGGAATGAGGCCATCATATCCTTTATATAGGGTCACACCCCAAATTAGGGTTTCCATTCTGGGCCTAGTACGCCCAACGTACCCTCCAGTACGCCCAGCGTACTAGGTGGTCTCCGCGTCAAATGCACGCATATGAGTACGTTGATCGTACACTCTAGTACGCCCCACGTATTCATTTACCACCTTTTCTCTAAAAAAGGCCAAAATGGACAATTGCTCAATAGATCAAGGTTTACAAGGTATACCTGGACTTGGGATGTTACAATTCTCCCCCACTAGAGTCAGACTTCACTCTCGAAGTCATGCTCCGCAAATACCTCTGGATGCTGCTCCCGCATCTCCGAATCCGACTCCCAAGTCGACTCGGACCCCTTTCGATGCTGCCACTGGACCTGAACCAGGGGCACTTCCTTGTGTCTCAGAACCTTCACCTTCCGATCCAAAATCGCAATCGGTCTCTTAATATAATTCAGGCTCGCATCCACCTGAATGTCCTCTAATGGCACCACTGCCGTCTCGTCGGCTACACACTTCCTCAACTGGTACACGTGGAAGGTGCTATGAATCTGACTGAACTCTGCAGGTAGCTCCAACCGGTAGGTTACTCTGCCTACCCTGGCGGTCACTCTAAAAGGACCGATGTATCGGTGCCCCAGCTTGCCCCGCTTCCTAAATAGGATTACCCTTTCCATGGGGATACCCTCAGGAGGACAAAATCTCCGACCTGGAATTCTAGCTCGGATCGTCGCCTGTCCACATAACTTTTCTGGCGACTCTGGGCCGTCAGTAATCTCTGTCTAACATGTTGAATCTGCTCAGTCGTCTTTAGCACTATCTCAGTGCCACCCATCACTCTCTGTCCCACCTCTCCCCAACAAATAGGAGTCCAACACCTCCTCCCATATAAAAGGTCAAAGGGAGGCATACCAATACTCGAATGGTGGTTGTTGTTGTAGGAAAACTCAGCCATGGGTAAGTATGTGTCCCAACTTCCTCCGAAGTCCATGACACAGGCGCGCAACATGTCCTCAAGCGTTTGAATCGTCCGCTCGCTCTGCCCGTCCGTCTGCGGGTGGTACGCAGTACTAAAATGCAGGCGTGTGCTCAACTCCTCGTGGAATTTCTTCCAAAATATGGAAGTAAAGCGCACGTCTTGATCTGACACTATCGAGATCGGCACGCCATGACGAGATACCACCTCTCTCACATAATTCTCAGCCAATCTCTCTGTAGAAGAGCTCTCACTAATAGCAAGGAAGTGAGCACTCTTCGTTAATCGATCCACAATCACCCAAATCGCGTCAACTCCACGCGCAGTCTGCTGTAACTTCGTGATAAAGTCCATAGATATATGTTCCTACTTCCACTGGGGAATCTCCAGAGGCTGTAGAGGACCATGTGGGCGCTGGTGCTCTGCCTTGACCCGACGGCAGGTCAAGCACCTCTCAACTACCCAAGCAACATCCCCCTTCTTACAGGGCCACCAGTAATCTCTCTTCAGGTCCAAATACATCTTAGTAGCCCCGGGATGGATCGAGAATCTCGATCTATGCGCCTCCTCCATCAGTATACGCCGAACTCCGCCTATAAAGGGCACCCAAATCCGCCCTCGGAAAGTCATAAGCCCATGACTATCCGTCACAAGCTCGGAAACCTGCCCAATCACACGCTCTCTCTTGCGGTTCTCCGGTTTCAAAGCCTCCACCTGAGCCTCTCGGATGGTATCTAAGACTGGAGTCATCACCGCCATCCTCATACATACATCTCGGATCGGAGCGCTCTCGGCTCTGCAGCTTAAGGCGTCGGCTACCACATTAGCCTTGCCTGGGTGATATAAGATCTCGCAGTCGTAGTCCTTCACTACATCCAGCCATCTCCTCTGCCGCATGTTCAGGTTGGGCTGATCCATCAAGTACTTTAGACTCTTATGGTCCGTGTATATGGTACACCGGACTCCGTACAAACAGTGGTGGCAGATCTTCAGGGGGAACACCACCGCCCCCAACTCTAGATCTTGGGTGGGATATCTCGTCTCATGAGGCTTCAACTGCCTCGATGCGTATGCTATCACATGCCCTCTCTGCATCAGCACCGCACCCAACCCGGATATAGATGCATCACAGAAAACCATAAAGTCCTCCACTCCCTCGAGAAGGGCTAAGACCGGGGCTTCGCACAATCCCTGGCGAAGAGTCTCAAATGAGGTCTGCTGCTCGGGACTCCAAGTAAAAGTAACGCCCTTCCGGGTCATTCTGGTGAGGGGGATGACAATCTTGGAGAAATCTCTTATGAATCTACGATAATAGCCTGCCAATCCCAGAAAACTCTTGATCTCGGATGGGGATCTCGGCACCTCCCATCACATAATTGCCTCAATCTTGGCCGGGTCGACCAATATCCCATTCTGATTAACGAGATGCCCTAGGAACTGGACCTCTCGTAACCAGAAATCACACTTGGAGAATTTGGCATATAGTCTCTCCGATCTCAAAACTCCCAAAACCTCTCTAAGATGCTCATCGTGCTGTTCCTTGGACCTCGAGCACACAAGAATATCGTCGATGAACACGATCACCGATTGATCCAACATGGGCCTGCACACTCGGTTCATGAGGTCCATGAAGGCGTTGATTAGCCCGAAGTGCATCACCACAAACTCATAGTGCCCATAACGAGTCCTAAAGGCCGTCTTCGGAATATCCTCCTCGAAAACTCTCATCAGATGATATACGGACGTCAGATCAATCTTGGAGAACCAAGATGCCCCCTGCAACTGATCGAACAAATCCTCCATCCTCGGAAGTGGATAACGGTTTTTGACCGTCAACTTGTTCAAATCCCTGTAATCAATGCACCTCCAGTGCGAACCATCCTTTTTATTAACAAAAAGGATTAGAGCTCCCTACGGTGAGCTACTCGGTCTAATGAACCCCTTCCCCAGCAGCTCCTGGAGCTGAGAGGATAACTCCTGCATCTCTAGTGGCGCAAGGCGATAGGGTGCCTTGGTAATAGCCGCCGCACCCGGAATCAAATCAATCCGGAACTCCACCTGACTCTCGGGAGGCACACCCGACAACCCCTCGTGGAAAACATCCGCAAACTCACACACTATCGGAACCTCAGAGATAGAACTCGGTCTCCCAGCAGCAACCCGCGTATCCATCACGTATTCCAGAAAACCCATGCAACCCTGCTGTAAACTCTGTCTCGCTCGGGCAGCACACCAGAAAGCTGATCCAGACATAGTACCCTCGCCGTACATCGTAAGTACTACCCATCTCGGGTCTCGTATAGTGACTAACTAACGCTCGCAGTCTATCACAGCTCCAAATCGACTCAACCAGTCCATGCCTACTATGACACAGACATCACCCATAGCGATCGGCACCAGGTCTATCGGAAACTTAACACCAAAAATCTCCAGAGTACACTCACGGATCACGTCAGTAGCAAAAACCGCATGTTCGTCGGCTATAGAAACCCTCAAAGGTCGACTCAAAGCCTAACGTCGGATACTGATGTGACGACTAAAAGCTACGGACACAAAAGATCGACTCGCACCCGAGTCAAATAACACCAAGGCATGTACAGAACTCACAAGAAAAGTACCTATACACGACAATATATAAGCACAAAATATCTCAAAAGAATAATAATAAGTATACATACCGGCCACAACGTCAGGTGTTGCGCGGACCTCCTCCGCTGTTAGCTGAAAGGCTCTCCCACGAACGCTCGGTGTCTCGGCCTTCACTGGCCGACTCTCAGTAGCACGCAAAGAAGCAGATGCAGATCCCTGTGCTGACCCCTGCACGAGCTGAGGGCACTCGGCCTTCGGGTGGCTGGTCTGGTTGTAATGGAAGCAAACCGAGACCCCTTGGGGCAATCCTTCGCCATGTGCCCCTCCTTGCCACATTTGTAGCAAATCCCCGCACGACACGAGCCCTCATGGCTCTTACCGCATGTGACATCCCCAATTTCACGGCCAGAAAAGACCGATTTTGTTTATGCTTTATAAAAATCAGAGTACTTCTTTTAATAAAAATGTTGCGGAATTTGTTCCCAGAAAAACATGATAAATACGTTATCAAAGCACTTCCGAAGAAATGTATTTTATTCATATTAAAACTTTGGGATGTCATCGTCAATACTGAAACATAAGCATAAACAGACCTTACATTTATTTACACTAGTGATCTACATCTCCTTTAATCTCTCAGTATAAAGTAGCTTCGTATCAACACCTGTGATACAAATAAGCTTGAATGGGTCAGGTTGGGAAACCTGGTGAGCACATAGGGTTTTCAACCCACAATAATATAATTATTATGTTTAAACATCAAAAAATCATCCCAATTACCCATCCCCATTATCTTCTTTATTTCTTAAGGATTTACCCTAAGAATTATCTATCACTCATTCCTAAGGATTCATCCTAAGAAATAGGCACGAAGTCACATCGTCGCCAGGGTTTATCTAATAGGCACGAAGTCACATCGTCGCCAGGGTTCTTAAATTACAACTGGTGAACACACAGTTCAAAAATACCTAATCCATACTCCCGGATCTAAAACTAACCTCTCTACCTGAACCATAATCCCGGATCTAAAACTAACATCTTTACCTGATCGATACTCCCGGATCTAAAACTAACCTCTTTACCTGATCCATACTCCCGGATCTGGTATGTCTGATCCATACTCCTGGATCAATAATTGTGCCCATTCCATACTCTCGGACTAGGGACAATTAACTATGTCTTAATCCATACTCTCGGATTAATAACAAACAACTATGTCTTAATCCATACTCCCGGATTAATAACAAATAACTTTGTCTTAATCCATACTCCCGGATTAATAAAAATAACTATGTCTTAATCCATACTCCCGGATTAATAACAAACAACAATGTCCTATCCATACTCTCGCACTAAGGACATTTGACTAAGTCTAATCCATACTCTCGGATCTATAACAAATAACTATGTCTATACTCTGCTAGATGACTAGATCATCTTAAACATCGAGACCTCTCATCAATTTTTATTTCATCACACATCATCTAATTCATCTACCCATGTTTTACGCAACATATTTGTAGTTATAAAATACATATACAGTTTAAATCAATTAAAACATGTATAAAATGGTTCATCCATCATAGATAGCAAGTATATAGATAATATGTACACATAGCACGTAATTTATATAAAATACTTCATATCTATATGTAAGATGAAAATAATATGCACTCACATTAGTAGCGTGAGTTGATAGAATCTATCTAGAAACGGTCGACGGTTCGTGATCGTTGGGCTCGGGACGCGGAACGGCCTCAGCAAACGAGAGAGAGAGAGAAAGGAATCGATGTAAGGAATGAAAGGGTCTTGATCGCTATTTATTGGCTGTTCTGGGCCCATTCACGTCGTGAACATGATAGGTTCACGTCGTGAAGTTTCATGAGTCATCCCGTAGCTTTAACACGTGTTTTCTAGCCCCGATTAGTGTCCCTGACACATTTCACGTCGTGAACTTCATGTTCACGTCGTGACTTAAGGCGGCTAGTGTTTCTGCCACGTGTCATGCCCTTAGACAGCTGCATCTTCGGAAGGCCATAACTTTTGCATACGAGCTCTGTTTTTGACGTTCTTTATATCCATGCGAAGGTGGATACGTACTCTACAACTTTATTTTAGAAACCTAAGGCTAAAAAGTAGTCTATCATAAACTCACTTTTTACGATTCCCGGTGTCGTGCCGGTTTTGTCGCGAAACTTCGACATGTCATAACTTCTTCGTTATAACTCGGATTTCGACGTTCTTTATATGTACGGAAACCTTGTGACATATACTAAAACTTAGTTAAGGATATTTATTCTAAATAATACTCTATAAAAAAAGTCATTTTTGACGCTTATCGTCTCTAAATTGACTAGCCCCAATCTGCGGGCGTTACACCGCACTTGCCACAAGTGCGGCCCTTCTGACCCCCAGCTCTGGCATCAGCGGGCTTAGCCCGCTTCGTCGCCGGCTGTGACTGTACTGGTCTCTGGTCCCTACCCCGGGACTCCTCCTCCTCCCTGGTCTGCAACTCAAGCTCAATCCCCCTCCTCCTGGCATTTGTCTGAAGCTTGACCAATGTCCTGTACGACGAGTTTGCCACGAACTCTCGTATATCCCTCCTCAGTATGCTCAAATATCGACTCACACGTGCCTTCTCAGTGGACATGTGCTCAGGGCAAAACATCACCCTCTCGTGAAACATCCTCGAAATCTCAGTCACTGACTCTGTCTTCTGCTTGAGAGACAGACACTCATGTGCTAACCGCTCCCTCTCCACCGGGGGAACATACTCATCTCAAAACAACTGGACAACCCTCTCCCATGTCACTGCAGCAGGATCTGCAGAGGTGAAACTGGTGGTCACAAACTTCCACCAGTCCTTCGCCCCCAAGCAAAGCTGGTTTAGCGCAAACCGAACTCTCAAGTGATCTGCGCATGAACATGTGTAAAAACACCCCTCAATATCATAGATCCATCTCATAGCAGCAATCGGATCTTGTGTCTCATCAAACTCTGGTGGCTTCGTGTTGCTGAACTCCCAGAATAACAGCGAGTCACCTCCCTGTGGCCTAACAGCGGCGCCAACTGCAGTGGCGGCAGCAGCAACAACCTCAGTGACAGCAGTGTATCACTCATCAAATGTCTCAATCAGGGTGGTCTTGATAGACCCAAACATCTCGGGAATCTCTACTCGGATGGTTGTGGCCACCTCCTCATGAATAATCCTCCGAATTTCATCATCACTAGTCCCACTGCCTCCAGGGTTGTGGCGTGTACCCACCATGATGCCTTTGAAATACAACACAAAATCATTAGAGACTCGCTCCAGCATACTCACACTCGATCACCCATCCCTACTTGTTCCTTAGCTTCCTAAGGATTCTTACTTGGGTTGTATGCAGATCTGGTGTTTTCAATAGTACGGGTCCCAATACTACCTTCCACACCCGGCCTGTAGTCACCCCAAGTCCTCCTCCTAGGATTCTAATTCCCAAGTACTCTATCTCTCTCAATATCAGACTACTCTCGTCTCAGAATTCTCTCTCTAAATGCTCCTGCTCACTACTCTCATTAGCGCATACTCAAAGCACATAATAGGTAACAGCGACTCCTAATCTAAGGCATCACAAATCAGGCAACCCTAGCCCTAAGATATGAAATACCTAGCTTATTCTCTAGCATTCATTACTATCATTCATAATTATCTCATAACACACTAAGTAAGGGTATTTTGGGAAATCACTGTTCGGGCTCTGGCTGATTGTACACACTGCTCCATCTCAATTTCTCTTAAAACTCTTTCTCTTTTTAGAAAAATTCATTTCTTTTTTTTTTTTTGAAAAATTTTCTCAAATCCTCAGTTCGAGTCCAGACATACCCGAAGGTGCATCCGAATCCCTCAAACCAAGGCTCTGATACCAACTTGTAACAACATAAATTTTCAAACCAAAATTTTCAAATTTTAAAACACATTTTCTCAATTCAAACATCTCAAAAGTATTATAGTATCAAATCATCCAACACATATCCCAAAAACTGAATATATAACAAATCCAGGATCCTCTCAAAACATGACTCAAATCTCTAATGTGTGTACAATCAAGCCGGCGCCTTCCCGTGATCCTGAGAAGTACCTAAAACACATAACACATACACGGTAACCACAAACTTAGTGAGTTCCCCAAAATAACACTCATATCCCATCAGCCTCTCATGGCTATGCTCAGATAAGACCCTCTGGTCAAATGTGTCTCAGTGGGACCCTCTGGTCCCAGAACTCAGATGGACCGTCCTGTCCCTCAACTCAGTAACTCAATAAAACAGAACATACATATCACAAAGACAAATAAGCAGGATATCTCAATACACAGTGTACGCATATAAGACCCTCCGGTTACACATAGGTTACCACTCAAGGTAAGTATAGTGAGAAGACTCACCGCGTAAGAACTCGGATAATCTCGAACTTGAATCACCGGTCTAGCCTCCGCCTAACACAACGATAATAATTACTAACTAATAAGGCTCTCACTGAAGCTAAACTAACCCTTCTACAAACTCACAGAAGGGAAAAAGACCATTTTACCCCTCTATGGCCTTATAGTCCACAAATTGACCAAACCCTAAAAGTCAACCGAAAGTCAATGGCAGGGAGTACGTTGCATGTACCAACTTCCTATGTCGGGCGTACTCGGCTGCCATGCAGGCATCGGGGATGCTCGACCCCTACGATACGCGTACTGGGATTACCCCCAGCGTACGTCCCAGTTTCACTCTCCCCGCATTTTTGGTCTTAATCAATTATGACATTGGCTCATATCACAGATCTGGACTCCCTAATATCTCTCAATCCATAAAGTCAGTGACTTTAAGCCTTTGCATGGATGTTAGGTCACAAACACTCAAAACACCCATCCTCTTTTCTCATGAATCTCATATCTCATGCATGGCTTACTCCTAACGTCCAAGATTTGATTTGTATGACTCTACTCCACAAAATACACTAAAAGTGGGTAGATCAAGGTCTCTGGAGCTCATTATCTCATAAAGTCTCCATCTTTTGGGACAAAACCCTAAAATACTCCATATAAATGCATAAATCAAAAGAGTGAGAAAGCTTGAAGCTTTATACCTCTATGTGAAGCTTTCCACACAGCTAAGGTCAGATCCAAAAGCCTAGACTCTCACTCCTTCTTCTCCAAAGCTTCTTCTCCACTCCAAGAACACAAGGTTACACTCACAAGCTCTCAAATGCACTCACAAGCTATAAGAACGAAGATATAGGGTTAGGAGGGTTTGATGTTTGGGAATGGTGGCGAGGAATGAGGCCATCATATCCTTTATATAGGATCACACCCCAAATTAGGGTTTCCATTCTGGGCCTAGTACGCCCAGCGTACTAGGTGGTCTCCGCGTCAAATGCACGCATATGAGTACGCTGAACGTACACTCTAGTACGCCCCGCGTACTCATTTACCACCTTTTCTCTAAAAAAGGCCAAAATGGACAATTGCTCAATAGATGAAGGTTTACAAGGTATACCTGGACTTGGGATGTTATATTTAGGTTGAATACCTCACTTACTATAGTATGCACTATCATGATTTTAGGTAGATGCGTTATATGCTAATATGTGCTAAAAGATAAATAAAATACCCGAAAGCGCGAGTACGACTTGCAGATACGTGGTGTCACTCTTTCGAAGCATCCACGTGTCGATAGAACTATTTCTGTTTCTTCTATTCCATCGGCTCAATCTGCTTGATCTGATTCTAGTGGACAAGTACAATCTCATAATACCTTTCGTGGCCGCGGTAGTTCACAATCTTTTTCTCTTCAGTCACCATCATGTCGAAAAATGTGGAAAGAATCACCAGGGTGAATGAAGAATAGAAAAGGACCGGTGATTTGCTATGGATGCGGAGAAAAGGGTCACGTGAAGCCTGTTTGCCCGAGGAAGAATGTTACATACTATGCTTGTGGTGCTACTGGCCATAGAAATCGTTTCTGCCCTATTATTTTTAGCCAGATAATGGGAAGTCAAGCTTCCGTTCAACAACCGATGAGTACTCCAACTAAAAGGAGGAGGTGCCTAAAGCTAAAGGCCGTGCATACCATATTATCACAGGGGAGGCACGCGAGGACCCGAATGTTGTGACCGGTACATTTCTCCTCAATTCTAGACATGTTCACATCTTATTTAATTCTGGTGCCTCAGATTCTTTTGTGTCTCATGAATTTGCGCTTTATTTTCAAATTGCTTACTATACACTCGCTCAACCATTTCATGTAAATATAGCGGGAAGTGAATCAATACTTGCTGATAAAATCTATAGAGATTGTGTCATAGAAATAAAAGGATATAAATTTTCTTGTTAACCTGATCAATATCTCCTTGCCCAACATTGATATCATTCTCGGCATGAAACTTTTCATAGTAATAAGAAGACTTATGATAGTTGACATCGATAACTTCATAAATAAATGGTCGACGGATATCATAAAATAAAACCTATCAAGTGATACCGTAAATAGTATATTAATACCTATAGGGTGGTATTGTACATTCAAACTATGTTTGACGAAATAATAACACCTTTGAAGGGGGGAGCTGTGTGTTTAAAGTACATTCAGACGAGATGAATGTTTTGGTGTAATCCATGAAGTTGTTCCACCGCTGACCAGATTGAAGCAATGATTGCTTACAGAGTTAGAAGAACTGAAGATGGTAATAAATACTTCGATAATATCGAAATTGATGTTATGAAATATTTTGAAGAATTCAATGAAGATCAACGGAACGACTAATAAAGTTTTCAGACTCAATAGGCCAAAACCTCGCCCAACATTGTGATGTAGTATGTAGTTCTAGTAGTATGATAAGAGCTGATATGTAACGCTCAGACATAGTATTTAATAATACCAAGTGACAATTGACTTCTATCACATCCTTATGAAAGTTCCATAGTCTGTTAAGCCGACTTTAACATACTTAATTAGGATGGTGAAATGAATCATTTAGTTAGGCTGAATGACTTACTAGTTAGAGTAAGGTAGAGTACATAGTTGAAGAAGATATACATTTATAGTGTTGTATGAGAAGAAATGTTGCTATTAGGAATGACAGAGAACCAAGTCGAAGCTAGTAGAACAAGCTAAGATGCAGTTAAAATGCAGACTTCCTAGAATAGATTCCTATGAAGTAGACTTAAAAGATACACCAATGAGAAGAAAAAATTTCTAATATAAAGGAATGACGATCTTATGAAAGAATAATGAAATGAATAAATGTGCATGGTGACTTGCATGAGTTAGAAGATGATATAGATCGTTGGAGATCGTTTGTCTCCAAACTACTAGAGTAAATTCTGGTATAGTGTGTCTTGTAAAGTAGACACTACCCGAGAAAGAATTTATATGAAGAATTTGGAAATGAAATTCCTATCGACCTAAGAAAAATATTAGGATATGCTAGATCGAGCTTATGCATAAAAAGAATTCTAGAAGGTGAATTTAAGAAATCCAAAATATGTTTGATAGAAACGTGAAATCCCTAGTTGAGTCTAGGAGAAATTGTTGTATATTCTTATTTGAACACACTCATGTGTGAAAATTTTCTTTGTGAAAACTTTTGAATGGTGACTTGGGAACTGCGAGACAATACTTGGGACGAGTATGAGTAGGTGTGAATAGTAGTAGAGGCCTATACTAGTGGAAGCACAGGACTCATACTTGGATCAGGGAAAATCACAAGGTTACCAAGAAGCCAGTAATCGATTCCGTTTTTATTCGAGTATGTCATTACCTTCGTTTTGGTGATGACTAAGAAAATGATTTTCGTTCAGACCTTAGTGGTCGTAAAGAATCGAGTCCTACTAAAATAGATCTGCAAAGTGAATTGATTGGTTCAGAGAACCATGTTTTGTGTAGCGACGAAATTTCAGTCGGAAGATTGAATAAGGAGATGGCCGAGGTAGTCAATAGAAGTATAACAATCTTCATCAAAGGATTAAGTAACCATAAATTAGAAATGATACCTACTATAAAAAGATTATATCACATTAAAATATGAAATAAGATTTTTTCTGAGATAGTATTAGACTAATAGAGATAAGAGACTGTTTTGTTGTGTGTCCTTGCGTTATGAAGTCAATGGTCATTAGAATATGGCCATTCGAGTTGTTGTTATAGCAAAAGTGAAGACCTTATTTTGGGTTGAGTCTATAAACCAAATTTTAAGAAGAAGTAAGAGTCTACAATGAGAAGAGAGTGCAAGTTTGAGCACCACCGTCAATTAAGAATTCCAAGAGCTTGTTTAACAAGTCAAAGCAGAGCACCAAAAGCCATATGCAATTCTAGAAGCTCCAATGGAGAAATACGCACCGCTAAAGATTACTTCCGATCATGATATTAGCTTCACTTCTCATTCTTAGGCAAGTATGCAATGTGAACTGAGATCTCGTGTCACTCTCAGCATAACTTATTATCCCTAAACAGATGGTCAGAAGGAGAGAACAATCCAAACAGTAGAAAATATATTGAAGGTATATGAATCACTATATGGGCGTAAATGTCGTATTCCAATATGTTGGCGTGTTGTAGGACAGAAAGTCCTTGGTGGTCCTGAAATGATTCAAGACACCACTGATAAGATTCAAATTGTACGAGAAAGAATGAAAGTGGCCCATGATCGACAGAAGTCCTATGCAGTAAAGAGAAGACGACCCGTAGAACTCCAGGTGGATGAATTCGTAATGCTAAAGGTATCCCCATGAAAAGGCATTATACGATTTGGGAAGAAAGGAAAATTGAGTCCTAGATTTGTTGGACCTTTCAAAATCATCCAGAGAATCGGTAAGCAAGCATACTGATTGAAATTACTGGATGATTTGGCAGGTATTCATGATGTGTTTCATGTAACTTATCTGTGTAAATATTTAAGCATATACAACGAAACGGTGTGACAACCCGATATTTCAAGTCAATATAATGACCTAAACTCAACAAGATTTAGAATGTGTGATTCCGCCCTACTTCCTGTTCCTTGTCTGGTTGTGGACTTGGGGCAGAGCCACCTAACAGATGGTTTTGTTGACTTAAATTATATACAACTCGTATACACGAGGTGAGGATGGATGAGCCAAGGATGAGTCTTATCATGAACTTCGGAGCAAAATCCTGCATGATTACTATAACAACCGGAGATACCTGGGTGGGAGTGGTAGCGGATTGCAATGGGCTTAAAAATCAAGTTACCAAGGCAACAGGTGGACTTGATGCCATTTTGGGTGATTGTCGACAGGTTAACCAAATCCGCATGCTTCCTACCAACAAAGGAAACAGACAAGCTGGAGAAACTGACTAGAACATATATCAGGGAGATTGTGCGACTGCATGTTGTACCAATATCCATTATCCCGGACATGGATAGTAGATTCACCTCGCGGTTCTGGAAGTCACTACAAAAATCTCTAGGAACGAGACTAGACAAGAGTACCACCTACCACCCACTATCCGACGGACAGAGTGAGAGGACCATTCAAACCTTGGAAAATATGCTAAGGGCTTGTGTGATCGATCTTGGTAAACCATGGGATACCTATTTACCATTGGTCGAGTTCTCGTACAACAATAGCTATCACACTAGCATTAAGGTTGCTCCATTCGACGCCCTCTATGGCCGCAAGTGCAGATTACCTCTGTGCTGGGCTGAAGTGGGTAACACGCAACTAGCTAGAGAACAAGTACCTAACAACACTCTCACTGGCCCGGAAATCATAAAGGAAACTACCGAGAAGGTTGTCCACATCCGAGAACGACTAAAGGCTTCAAGAGACAGACAAAAGAGTTATGCGGACAAAAGACGGAAACCCTTGGAGTTTCAGGTTGGGGACCGAGTACTATTCAAAGTCTCACCCTGGAAGGGATTAATACGTTTTGGAAAACGTGGGAAACTATATCCAAGGTATATCGGACCATTCGAGATCCTTTCCAGGATTGGCCCGGTAGCATACAAACTTGGATTACCACAGGAGCTCAATAACGTACACCCTACCTTTCATGTGTCAAACCTAAAGAAGTGCTTGTCCGATGAGACCCTCGTCATCCCTCTGGACGAAATTGAAATCAACGAGATTCTCCACTTCGTAGAAGAGCCAGTAGAAATCATGGATAGGGAAATTAAAAGAGCAAAACAAAGTCGCATACCTATTGTGAAGGTCCGCAGGAATGCCAAGTGAGGACCTGACTACACTTGGGAGTGCGAAGATCAGATGAAACAAAAATACCCGCATCTCTTCCCTAGTCTATAAATGCATATCTTAGAATTAATTTCGGGACGAAATTCCCTCTAACGGGGGGATGATATGACAACCCGATATTTCAAGTCAATATAATGACCTAAAGTCAAGTACGGTAATCTATTTTTGATATAATAATTATAGCGTCAAAAATGAAATGTTCAAAGGTCTCAATTGGGTTGCATAAAATGATAGATATCGTGTCAAGGTTTTCAGAAGTATAAACAACACCCAAATCCGAGTTATAACGAAGAAGTTATGACCAATCAAAGATCCGCGTCAAAACCGGTAAAACATTGTTAAGCGTAAAAAGAGAAATCTCAATAAAATACTTTTTGGCCTTGGGTATCTAAATGAAAGTCGTAGATCTCATTAAACCGTAAACATACATAAAAAGAACGTCCAAATCTGACTTCGTATGAGGAAGTTATGATTTTTCTAAGTTTCAGCTTAGCAGTATGCAGCTCGAAGTTCGAATATGAGATCGAGGGATTTCTAGCCGAAACAATCTAAACGAGAATCGAAGATCTCGTCGATAGTAGTTCAACGGTAAAAAGACAGACGAAAACGGACGTCGAATGAAGAAGTTATGAGTTTATAACGGAGTTTTCCTGTCCCGGCCTACTAAAACTAATATAATAAAAATTAGATTCAAAGTTAGCCGACGGAGTCTAAACGAAAGTTGTAGAGCATAATCTCACCTACGCGTGGATATAAAGAACGTCGAAAACAGAGTTTATATGCGAAAGATATGAATTTCTGAAGTTCGGGACATGAACTTCGACACTATGTCAGAACTCACGACGTGAACACAGTGTTCACGACATGAGCAGGCTGATTGACTCTTCCAGAGCAAGTGAACTTATGACGCATGCCATGAGCGAAGCGGGACCAAACTCACGACGTGAGTTATGCAAAACTCACGACGTGAGAGTCAAATCTTGGGATATAAATAGATTTGAAGGGGCAGCCGGCCAAGGTTGCTAATTCACCCTTCTCTCACCCATATTACCTCGATTTACGTGCAAAGAAGTACCCCCGAAGCCCCCGTACCATCCCCGATACCCGAAGCGAGTCCCAACGCTCCGAAGATCCTGAGAACAAAGGAGTTTCGAGCCGAAATCCTGCCCGTGAGAAGCCCCACTATCATCTGGAGACCCGAAACGAGTCCCGAAGCCCCATAGATCCTGAGAAACAGAGTTCCCGAGCCGAAACTCTGGCCGTGTGAAGCCCGGTTTTTCACCAGAAACTCGCGGTTACGTCATGAAAGATCATTCCTAGAAACGACACGCTGCCCGATTCACCACTTATCAAGTGAGTTCATACCCCTACATTTTCACGTCTTTTCTATGTTTTAGGGGGGGGAGGGGAAATACAAGTGAAACACAAGATAAAATTACGTTGAAATACATATAAGTTCAAATGTTTTACCTACATCTTATGTATAAATGTTAAATACATAAAATAACGTAACTACTAAAGTTAAAGACTACTTTTCATGCAAGGTTGGTAATACACCAAGGTTTTTCATCCTAACGGAACACCCTTTTTAAAACTGTAATAGGTATAGTTACGAGATATTCATGATATTTTTACATACTATAAACAAAAGAGGAAATACTTATATTCACAAGGAAAATGGACTTTTCATACGTAAACCTGTTGATACCAAATTTCGTGAGATATCTGAATTCATCGAACCGTTCAGTTCGCAGATTAAGTCCTGTTTTATAAGCCATAATCTCTTGTAGGGAGAGCGTGATATTTATGTATAGATCTATATGGGACTGACAATCCCGCACCTAAATTGTTAGCTACAGTTAGAATGGCAGGTCTGGGGTGACAAACGTCATATCATTCCAACGCCTGAAGAACGTTGTTATAGGCAGTCTGGGTCAATAGTACGGTTATAAAAACTCACATGGAAGATCAATACATCTCGGTTTACGGGGCTGTTAAACGCCTTAGTGGTTATATATACTTATATAAATCTACTTATACTATTTCAAGTATGGAAAACACTTATACATTCACTCTTTTGGAACTTCTAAAAACACCACTCTTTTATAGAAAATATTGGATTTTCTAGGAACAAACTCAGTTATTTTACATTGAAAAGGATACTATTCTTATACAAAAACGCTTATGAACTCACCAACTTAATTGTTGACACTTTTTCAAAACTACTTGTATTTCTCAGGGATTCAATAATACAGGTAAATCATCAGCTTTTGGAGAAAGGACGCTAAGACGTCAGTCTAAAAACTTATTAACTCATCATATTGTAATTTATTTTGAGACATGTATTGTATTCAACAATGTAACTTTTAAATTATATTTATGATGGTTGTGTTTACTTTCTTTACAAATATTCAACTGTTATGATACTACGTGAAGTCATCCACTCACGAATGTTTCCGCCATTCTAGTTTGGGGGTGTGACAAACGGTCCCGTTATCCGAGGTGAAATTGGATAATAAAGTAAGATATGTAGAAGAGCCCGAAGAGATTATAAACGAGAGAACGGTTGATTTACATAATAAAGAAGTAGAGTTAGTGTTTATTAAGTGGAAACATCATCCACGACCAAATTATACATGGGAAAGTAAGAATGAGATAAGAACGAAATATCCCCAGGCATTTAAATCGATGTGATTTCGGGGACGAAATCCTCAAAAGGAGGAGGTATTTGTAACATACACGTTCAGTTATCGTGTTAAGTAATTTTAAAATGAATATTATTAAGTAATATATGGTTTTGAGCATTGAGTTATAACAAGATAGTTTTATGTGAATTGAAGTAAAACTATGTTTAGAATCATTCAGAAAAGTATTGGAAGTCTTATGAGATTCCAATCAAAAGTCAACTATTGAAATTAACGAAAATATAAAGTTGAAAATAAGTAAGATTATATTATTGAAAGTTGTAAAGAATCTCGTTAGAAACATTTAGGCGAAAACCTCATCGAAATCTGAGTTATAACGAAGAAGTTATAACTCCTTAAAGTTTCGCGATAGAACCGACACGACGTCATATGACGTAAAAAGTGAGTTTTCGATAAACTACTTTTTAGCCTTTATGATCTAAATGAAAGTCGTAGTATTCGTTAAACCAAGAATTTTCATAAAAAGAACGTCCAAATCTGATTTCGTATGAGGAAGTTATGATTTTTCTAAGATTCGATATCGCAGTAGACAGCTAAAAACTCGAAATAAAGATCGAGTGATTTTTAGCCGACACAACCTAAACAAGAATCGAAGGTCTTGTCAATAGTAGTACAACGGTAAAAAGACAGATGAAAACGGACGTCGCATGAAGAAGTTATGAATTTTTAACAGACTTTTCCTGTCCCGGCCTTTTAAAAAATATAACTTTAAAAATAAAGTCAAAATTAGCCGACGGAGTCTAAACGAAAGTTGTAGAATATTATCTCACCTTCGTGTGGATGTAAAGAACGTAAAAAACGGAGCTTGTATGCGAAAGATATGGATTTTAGAAGTTTGGAAAATCTGTGTGCGCTCACCGTACATGAGTACGCCCAGTGTACTCATGTGTGTGAACCAAAGTTGGCCACGTCGCCCAAACCCTCGCATGCGACACGTATCATACGAACTCGACACGTCCGGAGCCACGTATCAGGGTACGCCCAACGTACTCAGTGTACGCCCAGCGTACTGAGCCGCAATGCATTACGCCCCGCGTACCAGCGAAGAGATTAACAGGGTAGTACGCCCCGCGTACATGAGAATTACGCCCAGCGTAATTCGTGTTTCAGCCCCTATAAATAGAAACTGATGGTTGCCGTATTTTTGTTTAGAATTCTCTCATTTTACACCCTCTACTCTCTCTCAATTTACTCTAACACCCCCCGAAGTCCCGATATCATCCCCGACACCCGAAGCAAGTCCCGACACACCAAAGACCCGAGAAAATAATCTTTTCAAGTTGAAACTCTGCCTGCACAAGGCCCGGTTTTCAACTAAAATCCTCGGTTTCGTCACAGAAAGTCATTTTTAGAGTCAAAGTGCTGCCCAAATTATCATTTATTCCTTCGGTTATTTCACGGTGAGTTCAATATATAGGAACAATTGTATGTTATGTGTTATATATGATATATGCTTTTCCATGTTACTTTCCCGTGTTATTATTCCATGCTATTTTGATCGCAAAGTTGTACCTTTGGCCATGCGATCAGTGAAAGGACTTAGATTTACAATGGTATTGGTATGTAACCTCTAGCCGTGTAGAGCATGTCTCGCAAGAGAATGACTTCTACCCCTATGGCATTGGCAGAAGGTTAGATAGGGCTGAAAGCCTGAAATCTACCAAAATGTTTAATCAGCAATTGTATGTCTTTTGTGCCATTTGGGCCGAAGCTTTATTTGTATATATCAAGTATTGAAATTGTTATGTCTCATTGATTGTATATCTTTGAATCAAATCATTGATTGATATGGAAAGCTTGTCACATGATTCACATATGCCTTTGTTGTTCGTTGTTCCTCTTTGCTTCTGTCATATATATATATATATATATATATATATATATATATATATATATATATATATATATATATATATATATATATATATATATATATGGCATAACGTTATATTGTATCTATTATTGAACTTACTAAGCGTCACCGCTTACCCCTCTCAGTGTTTACCTATTGCAGGTGATAAACATCCAGTTTAGTTATGTACTGTAAGAAGATGTAGAATAGTTAAAATTACTGCTTTTGTACTTAGTGTATAAATTCCTGGGAAGCTATGTAATATATAAAACTTTGTAAGAATCTTAATAGCCGGTTTGTATCCAGTCTTTTGTAATAAGATCATATATCTATAAAATATATTTATAAATATGCATGTAGCATGTTTTGGATTAACTTGGAGTAATAATGTGTCGAGTATGAAAGGGGTTCTTTCACATGAGTATGCCCAGTGTACACAAGTGTACGCCCAACGTACTAAGGCGCTACGCTCAGCGTACCCTTATATACACGCAGTGTACTCCTCTTGATCCAAAATTACAATACTAGCCAATTAGGGAATCTCATGGCTACACCCTTCCATCCCCAAGCACTAAAACTGACAAAATAATAATGAAGGGAGGATTCAAAAATACCTGCTAATTCCGGGATGTTACCACTCTCCCCCACTTGACCTAGACTGCGTGCTCGAAGTCTGCTGCAGTAAACAGATATGGATAATGCTCCCGCATCTCGGCCTCCGGTTCCCAAGTACACTCGTATCCTTTCCGATGCTGCCATTGTACCTTTACCAAAGGTACTTCCTTGTTCTTCAAGACCTTCACCTTTATCTCCAATAGAGCTACGGGCCTCTCGACATAGTTCAGGCGCTCGTCCACCTGAATTTCATCCAACGACACGACCGCATCCCCGCCTAATATGAATTTCTGCAACTATGAGACATGGAAAGTGCTGTGAATCTGACTGAGCTCCTCCGGAAGGTCCAGTCTATACGCCACCTTGCCAACCCTAGCAATAATCTGGAATGGACCAATGTATTGGGGACCCAACTTTCCCATCTTCCTAAAATGGATCACACCCTTCCAGGGTGAGACCTTCAGTAACACCATGTCACTTACCTGAAACTCCAACTCAGATCGGCGCCGGTCGGCGTAACTCTTCTGCCGACTCTGTGCAGTCTGCAACTGTAACAACCCAAAAATCAAAGGTAAAAATTTCATTTTTATTATAGTCAAAACACATATATTTTTTAAATACAAGTATTCCGAAAACATTGCTAATTAAAACATTTATCAGAGCTCATCCCAAATCACATATTGCGGAAACGTGCGTGTGTGCGCTGCGATCAAGCCGGGCCCTTCCTTTCCAAACCAATGATACATAAAACAATAAACAAAACTGTAAGCACGAAACTTAGTGGGTTCCCCAGAGCATACCCCACATAATCCATATATTCCTCATAACCGCATAAACCCTATCAATCACATAGGCCATATCAATCACGTAAGCAACATAATCCATGCATATAAACATATAAGGAAGTCGTGGAAACCCTCCACAGTCTTACTCCGGGTGCCATAGGAACCCACTCATGGTCTTAGCCCACTGCCATGGGAACCCCCACATAGTCTTAGCGTGGAATGCCATAGGAACCCCCACATGGTCTTATATCCAACTGTCTCGGGAATCCCCCACCCCTGGGGGATCTTCCATGCAAGTATCACAAAGACAACTAGCATACCAAAAACCACACAATGAACTAGCATACCACATATAACTAACTGCCATGGGAACCCCCACATGGTCTTAGCTAACCAAAGAAATTTCATACAAGCTAAATGTACAAACATACTAGGATGCCATGGAAACCCTCCAAAGTCTTACACCAAATGCCATGAGAACCCCCATATGGTCTTAATCTACCGCCACGGGAACCCCCCGGGGTCTTCCATGCAAATGTCATATCAATATAACACATAATCTATCTAGAAATCCACATATCATAAAATGGGTCGGCCTTGGTGCCTTAGACCCATTGGTATGGTAAGGAGACTCACCTCACACTGCCGAAGTCCCACGGATAAAACTCTAGCTGCTGGTTAACAGATTGCCGAACTGTCACCATCAAAACAACACCCAATTAATAACTGGGTTCCAATACACAACCATAAGTCCATGCTTGGGGTAAAAGACTACTTTACCCCCAACCTAGCTTGATCCCAACCCAAGGCCCAAACACACACTCTGAAGGCCCAAAAGCCAAATAATTAACAAAGGCCCAAAAAATGGCCCAATTTTCCAAATTGGGCCCAAACCTCTATATCGTCATACCTTAATGCCCAATCATTTATTCTAGTCCAAACATTTGGCATTCCGATGGTCCAATATCTCATAATCCTCAAGGCCCAATTTGGCCCACTTATGGCCCAATTTTCCAAATTGGGTCTAAGCCTTTCCAATGGGCTTTATCCTAAAGCCCAATAATTTCCTTAGACCACAAACTTGGTCCCATTTGGCCCACGAAGGCCCACCGCAACCCAATCTAAGAAATGGCCCAACAAGAGCCCAAACATAGTTAGGGGTTTTCACATAAAATGACGATTACGGTTAAGTGTTCCTTCTTAACCTATTAAGGACTTAATCCATTAAGTGCATCACTTCACTAGACCAATACCTACAATGTGGTCGTGCGTAATTCAAAATTCCAAACCCAATGGTCCAAACGCACGTCCCGACAAATCCAAAACCCACATTTCCAAAATTAGGGTTTTCTAAACCCTAATTAGGGTTTCCAACCCAATTGCGCTCCAATTAGTCCATTTATTAAGCTTTTAGGTTAATTAATTGTTAACTAAGTCGCGCACCACCCACTACCACCTCGGGTAGTGGTGGTCAACGGTGGCTCACGGCGGCGGCCATCACCTCACGGTGGTGGTGACGGATTTCTTAAATTATTCTGGCCAAAATACAATTATACAACATAATATACACATGAACACACACAAAATAACACATACACATACACACTCAGCCACCCTTGTGGCGGAAGGCGGTGGTTGTAGGCGACAGACACCAACTCACGGTGGTGGTGATGGCTTTTTCTCGTGAAGTCTGACCAAGCAACGGTACATACGACACATCTTTGCCCGGAATATGACACAACCACCCACCTCGTGGCGTATGGGGATGGCAGTGGCCTGAGATGGCGGCAACATCAGCGGCTAACGGCGACAGAAGATGGTGGTGGTGAGTTTTCTTCGGTTTCCTGGCCAAACAAAGATCCATACAACATTAAGATTATGAAATACGTTCATACAACACACCAAATCATGCATGCAGCCACCTCCTCACGGTGGCTGGTGGCGGCGGAAGAAGATGATATGGCAGCAGCCACCATGGTTGGCAGCCATGGTGGTTTTTCCTTGGGTTTTCTGGCCAATCAAGCAACCACAAACACTTTACGGTTCCAACAACAACACTCATCTCTCCAAGCACGAGACCACAGCTCCCAACCACCGACTAGGTGGGTAAGGAGGCCGGAACAAGCAGAAACAGCGACCATAGGGCCACCGGCGTAAACAACCAACATACGTGACGTTAACTCACCGAGAAGAGCGAAGGAGAGTAGAGAGAGAGAGAGAGAGAGAGATGGAAGATGGCCTTACCATAGGATTCCCGGTCGCTCACGACCACTCAGCAGCGAACATGGTCCATTCATTGGCCCCCGACGATCATCCCGGTTGCTCACAGCGTCACCGGTAGCGGAACTGTGGTGGTGGTGGTGATCATCGGCAAGCAGCGGCGGACGAGAGTGTTCCCAAGATAGTAGCGGCTGGAGAATGAAGCTTTTAGGGTTAGGGTTCCTGACGTCGCATCTTGAAGCGGGAAAGGAAAGGAGCTCCGGGTCTAAACCCGTGTTCTTTACAAACTTCAACCCATTTTTACAAGTTTGGCCCCTACTCCACCAAAACTTTTCAATATAACTCCAATATTTACCATTCAGCCCCCTAAGCCTCCAAATCCTTTCAATTTAAGTCTGAACTACAAAATAAGTCTAAATGTTTTATTTTAGGCCACATGCCTATATATTCTTAACACTACAAACCCCGAAAGTACCCTTTAGCCTTCCACGACAAATTTTTATGCCAATTACACCCTTTATTTCACTAAAACTCTTTTATTTAATATATATATATATATATATATATATATATATATATATATATATATATATATATATACCCTCAGCCTTTCCAAGGCAAACCAAACCAACCCCCGCAAGGTTCTAAAACCCGAAGACGGATAATTTCCTTGCAACATGATCACATTTTTTCAATCTGAAACCTGAAGTCTCGAGATGGTCTGTCTCCCTGACAGACCGCCCACATCGAATCATTGTCGACTTCACTACACTTATCTCTCAACTGGCTACTCAACTTCCGATAATTTGAGGTTCCCACAAAACACAGAGTCACAGGCCAAATTTCCCTGCAGTACACTTATACTTGACAGAAAACTCATCCGGAATACTGGATTCCTGCCCGGTTTCTGAACCAACGGCAATCTTACAGTTGCCCCATGCGACCTCTGAAGGAAAATTTGACTAGCAATAATTCCCCTCGCTATATCGCCACTCATGGCTCCATTAATCCTTCTGGTCCATTCGATCATAATCGCCTGATAACCTGTCACCGCTGAATCTAATGTGAATAGTGAATGCTACCAGAATAACTGTAGTCTTACATCATACCCGGTCTCCTTTGACCTATCGTTTCCAGATTCCAATTATGTTGTGACCTACTCACATCCTTACGAACTGTCCCACCCTGGCCTAAGTCATCTGATCGAATCCGTGAATTCCACGGCTATCTATAGTCATTCTGCACTTCCCACACTGTCTGACCGCTTCTGAATGCTACAACTATCCTGCAGTCTTACAACCCTTTCACCTCACCACATTCGCAACCCTATGGCTTACTCTCAATCTATCAATTCAAATACACTCAGAGTCGGGCACACACTCAACCGAACACCCGAACTGAACTCAATTCATGACTGGAACCCCAACCTGATTCCCCAAATTATGCTATCAAGCACCAAGAAAATGCGATTCATACACTGGGGAGTTTTTCCGAACTCCCAACTCACAACCCTCAAACCAAACAGCCACTTGGGCCTCCTTTCACCCTGATGGGGATGCGAAACTTATCCCAGTTTCAAAACTGCTCCTGCTTCTGTATCCCAGGACGATTCTCCCCCACTTTGAATCGATTAAGTTGTCAAAGTACACGAGAATTGAAGGATTCCCAATCCTTCTTACCTTACAACGATCAACCCGCTAACTACTAACGCTTAACCTTGCTAGTGATCCATTACTAGCCAACTCAAAAGACCGCACTCTCACTGCAGACTAGATGAAAACTTGCCGAATCCCAGCAACACTGATAATCCCAAACGCTTTGAAATGATACTACACTCAAATCTTGAAATCCAAATGACATACGCTTAGACCAAAACCTCAGCAATAGACCACTTCCCTTGGCGACCCCACAAGACAATCTGAGCATAATAACTGAAACCACCGAATCCTGACGATGGTGGATAACCACCGTGCTGAACCCTGACCACGGACCTTCCACATAATACCCCTGAACCGATCACGACCATAAACCAAGTTAACACTGAACATTTCAAACCAGCAACAAGGAAAACGACCTTCCACTAACCTCTGATAATCCACGACATGTAAATGTCATATGACTTCACTTGAAGATATAACCCAAACGCAAGCAGGGAAACAAACTCAGATATACACTTACCCAAACCCTTGGTACGAAAAACTCCATCGTGCAGTTTCTCGCAAGTGCTGCACTTAATCCGGCCCTATTGGCCTCTCGAAAGCTGATCCGAAAACTTGGGTCTCTTCCCGGGACCCTCCAATATATGCACCTGATCTGGTCCCCTCTTCCAAATGTGGTCGAAATCAGTCTCCCGCTCTCAGGCTCTATAAATGACATCATTCAAGGTCTTGCACTCTGACACACTCACCAGCCCAATCATCAACGACTGAACTGCAGTAGCTGAAGCAACCTCTGCCCTAAACCAAGCTACAAACTACTCCCGAGACATAGTCTCCAATCCTAAAAGAGCAATAAATTGAACAATCAATACTTGTCGTCGAATACAAGAGATCCATGGCGAACCGAACCGTAGCTCCTAAGGGGTAGGGACTAGTCCGGAAAACACTTTCCATCTCCTTAATCCAATACGAACTCAAATCCCTGGCAGTCCTCCCACTAACTGGCTCACCACCGGAGCCGGGACCAAACCCTGGTCCTTCCCATATGTGCTCGTCCTCATTCTGCAAAGAAGTTATTCCCACTATCAAACCATAGCCAAGATTTCTCCTTCCCATAAGCTTCTCAAATTCTCCAAGACTCTCACTGATTCGAGTATGGATCATGTACTTTCAGTAGTACGGGCCCAATACTACCTTCCACAACTATCCATACATTCCTCAGCAATCCTCCTAAATCCTCTAAGTCACCTACTGTTAGGTTTTGAGCACTATAACATCCCTATGGTGCACGTACAAACCTAACGCTTTGGATCTAAGTTTTCTCTAGTTATACATGCAATTTTCATTTTCCAAAGCATGAAGCCTAACTAGCATACAACATTGATATTTGAAACATAAAAACAAGTTAGATGATTACCTCTTTGTTGTAGCTTGTAGAACTTGGCCTTTCAAGAGCTTAGCACCCCAAGTGTGATGCCTCAAATGGTTCACAAAACACTACCAACAATTGGAGGACAATGAGAGAGAGGCTAGGAACCACCAAAATCATCTATACCCTTCATAGAATACTAGTGTTTCTGATTTTAGGGTTTAAGGTTTACATATATAGTGTAGAATTCCAAGGGTCACTTGTAAACCCTAATCCATTTACTTTGGCTTTTGATCCAATAATTCATTAGCCTTTTGGAGTAACTTTCCATGGACTCTCACATAGATATAGTCCATCCTTAATCAACATGGATCATAAGCCCAAACTATATGTATCACTGATTTACTTAATCAGTCACCGTAAATTTAATCAGTCACTTTTGATCACTAAATTAATTCCAAATTAATTCTTGATCAATACCAATTAAATAATATGATTTCTCAATTAATATATTATTCTTATAATATATTAATAGATCACAAGTAACCTCTTTCTCAAATATCCTTCCTATCAAATTGCTCAGGTGAATGCAACCCAAAATGGACCATACTACTCTCGGGTCAAGTACATACCAATTATAGTTATGGACTTAGACACCTAATAACTACAACTGCAAGTATGACTTCAAAAACCTACTAGAAATCGTAGCTCTTAAAAGCTGTTGTCGAACTCTGACGCATCCATTAGATAAGGGATCATATATTCCTCCATTCTACAAGATATCGTATGAACTGAGACATGGATTATAATCATTCTCGCTGTTCATGTGTTGATTCTCGATTTCTGATTTATGACGACTGACAACAGACTACATTGAACACATCAACTTAGTCCAGGCTTGGCCAAGCGCTTAGGGTGTCATCACTAAATCATCGATGGGCCCACATATATCGCTTTTATCCCACATTGGGTAAAACGAACGGATAAACTTTGACTCATATGGTTGCTCAATTCACTCATCAAATCACACACAACAATATGTTTTATAACACCAAGTTACTGGTGTGTTTACGCATCATCAATGTGCAACCGACTTGTATACTACAACTCATATGTCTCTGTTTCAAGAATATAAGATATTATAGTCTCACAATCATTCGTGATAAAACCCATGAAGTGATTCACGTGAGCGTGGGTTTAATCCAATACTCAAATCTTATTACAGGAGTACTGATGAACACTGCAGCACACTTGTGATATGTCTAAACACTTAGACAATCTTCAGACAGATTCATGATGGTCTTTCCTCATTACTTACTTCCAAAGTATGATCAACTGTGCATGTTTGAATAACCTAGTCATTCGGGAAGTAAAACATGCAAAGTGAAACACAAGAATAATCCAATCCAATATGGACTCAACCATATTGATTACACGTTATTCATTGTATAATGTTTTGATTAATCAACTTAATACTTGAATTAAAACAATAGTTATCCCATACTCTAAGCATGCACACTATGTTTATCAATGGTCCTTCCTTTGTAAAATAGATCGATTGAACACATTTCCGATGATACTTATTTCACAATTCTTAATCCTTATTATAAGTGTAAGAATACCAAATTCCTGCTACTACTAGAATATGTTAAAGTGTAAACTTTCATGCAATAATCCTTTTATAATGTCAAGGTTCCAAAGTCACAGAGACCTTGCCAATTACAAAACATTCCATTCGAGATTATTACAAGAGAATTCCATAGATATGAAGTCTCATATTCAAAGTACATTCCTTTAAACATCCTTCTTGCATAAAAGTTTCTACATATAGATTCTTAATATCCAACTCCCAATATGGAAACATTTCCATATTTTCCATATGACAATCCATTCTTAATAGAGTCCTATCTAATCATAATTATGTCAATATGGTCCATCCATTACTATACTTCCAACTGTCCATAAGCAACCAATCTTTGGCGAATCTTGGATTGTCCTTGATAGTTGTTTAACAACTTTAGTCATTACTGTTCTAGTCCCTTTTCCCTCTTAATGCCCTGGGCATTTGGAAAATTAGAACAAGTGAATATTATAGCATATGCAATCAATCCTATACCTAAGGCTTATGGGATACGAGTCATAATGTCTTACATAAAGACATGATACTTTACTAGTCTCTCACTACGATATTTCCATATATAGAATTTCCAATGTTGAAGCATTTCAACATAACATTCATATATATATTTCCATGACTAAGTTCCATTAATATTTAAATCTAATCTTTTAGATTTGAAATAAAGTATAAGTTCCTCTCCCTTAATTATAGTGAAACAACTTTTCAAACTGTGAAACTTTGCAAAATTGTAACCTTTGTTTCATATAATTAGTATTGCTAACTTGCAACACTTAAGGTAATAATAGTGCTCCCACTAGCACAATAATTACTTCTTACTAGCATAACACTTATGCTCCCACTAGCTTTGATATGTATCCAAAGATCAGCTGGACTTCTAGAAATCAATACTTATTGACTTTCTTACCAAAGTTCAGATCTCTGATACAAGATGCTTCGATAAGACTTTATCTAGGCTTCTCAAAGGCATACACCTTTCTTTAGACAACTCGTAGTTCTGAATGTTCTGAATGTTCAGACTATTTTCCATTTCTCACAATTCGAAAAATGAAGAGGGATGTCGTAATCATACTCGAATTTGAGAACGCAATTAACACAAAGGCCAACTCTTTGAAATCTACTTAGTGAAAGCGTTTCCTAACAATCATTTTCATGAAGCGGAGAGAAACCTTTGCCACTTAGATTTTAATGGTGTATGTGTTCCTATCCTTGTGAATTTGTCATAACTATAATCATAAGACAAGGTTTGTGACAAATCCAAACTCATATGGACTGAACTTGTTTAATCCAGATTTTCTTGACATCTGGTAGCACAAGGGTCCTACCATTGCTTCCAAGTTATTGAGCAGATCAAACTTACTAATCAATGTACTTTCACTGATCCAGGTGCTTTGCCTTATGCAAACAATTGAGAACTCACAAAACTCACATGCATAGTCAACTTTAACTAGAGTGGGCACAGAAATAAGAATTTGTCAACACGATAGGTTGCAAACCTTAAGTCGTGTGCTAGTGATAAGTTTATTCTTGATTAGTTGTTGAAGCTATTCAAGATCATTAAGACTCCCACTCACCTCTTGACATATAAGATTCTCTTGTCAAGAAACATTCCTTGACAAACAAATATTCAAGAGTTAGTACGGATTCTTATCAAGATAAACACTTCATATAATTGGTCTTAGTTGTTCTTTGTCTTATCTAAGACATCACAACTACCAATCCCAAATGTGCATGAGTAAGAAAACTTTTCTACTCCACATTTGATGAGGTGTTATAAACCTACATAGAACATGTCACTCAAGGTGCAACTTGGAGTGTGACTCTAAGACTCGATTTTGGAACGAAGTATGACTCACCTTTTTGATTTAACCATTTCAACAACTCCCGATTCCTCTTCTTAGCCATACAAATGCACCAAGGTGTCCTTAGAGGATCAATTATGATATGGTTCCATAATCAATAAGATGATCATAAAACACGATATTAAAGTACTTTCCTTTCCTTTCAGATTGGAGAAACCTTTTATCTTTCTACCTAATTTGATTCTTCTTATTCGTTCTCCTATACTTTGAATCCTTTCAAAGTGTCAGAATTATACTTAATCTTGTAAGCATAATCATATTTACTGAACCATTAGTAAATCATGATGAATAGCCTTTATCATTCTTTGTGGTGAATCTGATTACTTCACATCAATGTGTATTATATCCTTTTTATCTTTCACTTGACTTACATACTTATGTAAACAAGGAATTAGTCCCAATTTTCCCAAGTACCAATATTTTCATACATCACATGGTTCAAGTCATATGATTCCAAGTTTCTATCCAATTGAAACTTGGGCGATGAGAATCTTTCCTTACTTAGAAAATCACGACACTACCACAATTGATATAACTAAGAATCAAACTTTTTCAACATTGCTATTAATATATAGACACCAATTTTCACAAATGCCATTGCAAGGAGACAAAAATCAAAATCTTTCTTTATTTATAAAATGCGGAAAACTTGTCCTTACAACGCAAATACAAATGAAAACTATGTTTCTAAATATTCCTAAGCAATCTATCATAACTCTTAAGCAGCAACTAAAAAATTTGATCATGAACCATGCGATCGAAATCCATCTCTTCGCGACCAGACTCAAGTTACTCTTCCATTAAACTTCCTTTATTTTCTTTGATCCTACAAAAACATCCACATGCAATCTTATCACATCATGTATTAAGAATCTATAAATAGGAACTTAATAGAGTTAGATAGTTGATTTACCTGAAGTAGAGTCATATAGTTTGACTTTACCATCCTTACGATCTTTTAGGTAGATACGGCAACTTCGCATCCAATGCCCCTTCTCTTGGCAATAGAAACAAACAGACTCTTTCGGAATGGTACATGGGACTAGCTCAAATTTAACCTTTCTCTTTACCATTTGGTCAAACGGTTTGACCTTGGCCAACCCCTTTCTATTGGGAAGAGAAAACTTTTCTGGACTTCCAATGTTGCCATTGTCAATGTCCAAGGAAGTTTGGGTGATTGATCTTCCAGTCAAATTTACTTCACCAGTGCGCCAAATCATTATTGATTCAGCAGCAATTAGTAAATATGTTAGATCAATAAGGGTCACGTCGTGTTCTATCATATAGTAGTCTATAACAAACTGACTATGTGACTCGGGGAGTGACTAAAGAACCAAGGCAACGGCCAACTTCCTCAGGAAAACGACACCTAACATTCCCAGCTTATCAATATGCAACTTCATCTCTAAGACGTGAGCACATACAGACCTTCCATCTTGGTGTTTGCTTGCCAATAGGGCTTAAGTGACCTTGAACTCTTCAAGTCGACGAACACGTGGGTCGGGGAGAATAATTGGAGGAGGTGGAGGAAGAGAATTTCCACCAAAGCACGAAGAAGGGATTGATCTTTCACCTCGATCGTCATGTGGAATATCATCTTCGAATGGAAAGCCTTTTCCAAAAGGATAAGGAAGCCATAACTGTCAGAACTAAACATCTAAAAGGGAGAAATTAAAGTTAGTTGATTTGGTCCTTCATATAACACCCAAATGGAATATCAAGGCTAGGACCCGACACAATAATTTACAATTCGGAAGAGGGATGTCGTAATCCAATTGCAAACTATTTGTTGGTAGGTAAATGACGATTTACCAATTTCACCACAAAAACAAAATTTTAAACGAATTAGGTTTTTATATGAAACTCCTAGATCTTTTGAGATTCACTGAACTTTTTCAATGGCATGTTTAATCAAGATTATGCCCTTCAAATTTGTTACTGGGATACTGAGGATCACAAATAAGGTGTGAATAACGATGCAAATTAGCTCGGTACTCTCGATGTCATTTGTCACCCAATCAATGTGTCGGTTAACCACACACGCTCCATTGATCAACGATAATTTATGAGAAACCCATTTCCATACCTCATTAGTCCAGATTAGTGTGACGGTTAACCACACACGCTCCACTTACTGACCAATAAGGTGCAATGTGTGCAATTTCATGGGTTAGCATCAAATTCACATTTTTCTAAAGTAACTAAGATTGGGAATTTATAAAAGATTTATTTACTTTATATTTCATTATACTTTTAATGAGGATTTAAGTGTCCTATCAAACCCGTTCGCCTAACTACCCTCCACTAGTCAAGGTGCGGTGGGTAAGAGTGTATACCCAACGTCAGTCATTTTACACGCCGCTTACTTAAACACCCCTTATACACCAGCTTCGTGAATGAGGCCTACTAACGACAAGACTGACTTTTAACTTATACATATATAATATATTAGACTTTTAATTTTATATAGTATAAGGGTGTATTTTACACATTTAAAATACTAAGTGGTTTAATATATTAATAAATTAAAGTTTTAATTTAATTAAACTTTAAACCATTCTATTATGGATTTATTATTACTCTTTTAATTAATTATCAACAAAGCCAAAATTAAAACCATTTAATTCTTAATTTAGGTTATGGAAACCAAGAGTTTTCGTATTTAATATTTCATAATTAAGACTTTTAATCAAATTTTAAATTCTAAAACTTGAGGGCAAGTTTTGAAACTTTTCAAAACCTTTTGGATTCCAAAAATTGATGGCAAGTTTTGTAACTCTTCAAGACCCTTTGAATTCCAAAACTTGATGGCAAGTTTAGTAACTCTTCAAAGTCGTTTAGATCAAATTTTAAACAAGTAAAATTGGAGGAGGTGGAGGAAGAGAAGTTCCACCAAAGCACGAAGAAGGGATTGATCTTTCACCTCGATCGTCATGTGGAATATCATCTTCGAATGGAAAGCCTTTTCCAAAAGGATAAGGAAGCCCATAATTGTCAGAACTAGACATCTAAAAGGGAGAAATTAAAGTTAGTTGATTTAGTCCTTCATATAACACCCAAATGGAATATCAAGGCTAGGACCCGACACAATAATTTACAATTCGAAAGAGGGATGTCGTAATCCAATTGCAAACTATTTGTTGGTAGGTAAATGACGATTTACCAATTCCACCACGAAAACAAAATTTTAAACGAATTAGGTTTTTAAATGAAACTCCTAGATCTTTTGAGATTCACTGAACTTTTTCAATGGCATGTTTAATCAAGATTATGCCCTTCAAATTTGTTACTCGGATACCGAGGATCATAAATAAGGTGTGAATAACGATGCAAATTAGCTCGGTACTCTCAATGCCATTTGTCACCCAATCAATGTGCCGGTTAACCACACACGCTCCATTGATCAACGATAATTTACGAGAAACCCATTTCCATACCTCATTAGTCCAGATTAGTGTGCCGGTTAACCACACACGCTCCACTTACTGACCAATAAGGTGCAATGTGCAATTTCATGGGTTAGCATCAAATTCACATTTTTCTAAAGTAACTAAGATTGAGAATTTATAAAAGAATTATTTACTTTATATTTCATTATACTTTTAATGATGATTTAAGTGTCCTATCAAACCCGTTCGCCTAACTACCCTCCACTAGTCAAGGGTGCGGTGGGTAAGAGTGTATACCCAACGTCAGTCATTTTACACGCCGCTTACTTAAACACCCCTTATACACCAGCTTCGTGAATGAGACCTACTAACGGCAAGACTTACTTTTAACTTATACATATATAATATATTAGACTTTTAATTTTATATAGTATAAGGGTGTATTTTACACATTTAAAATACTAAGTGGTTTAATATATTAATAAATTAAAGTTTTAATTTAATTAAACTTTAAACCATTATATTATGGATTTATTATTACTCTTTTAATTAATTATCAACAAAGCCATATTTAAAACCATTTAATTCTTAATTTAGGTTATGGAAACCAAGAGTTTTAGTATTTAATATTTCATAATTAAGACTTTTAATCAAATTTTAAATTCTAAAACTTGAGGGCAAGTTTTGAAACTTTTTAAAACCTTTTGGATTCCAAAATTTGATGGCAAGTTTTGTAACTCTTCAAGACCTTTTGAATTCCAAAACTTGATGGCAAGTTTAGTAACTCTTCAAAGTCGTTTAGATCAAATTTTAAACAAGTAAAATAATCATATAATTTTATCTTTTACTAATTTGACTTAATCCAACTCATATAGAAAAATGATTCAAATCAAATTCTACAAATAATTCATCTTTCTAAAAATAAAGTAATTATCTTAAAATTTGACAATCATCATAGAATTGGATGAGGATAATCATTACCTTATCATAAAAAAACGATTCTTATTAGTAAAAACAGTTTGTAGTAATGATCCTAATCCAATTCTGGCCAAAAAACCCAAAAAATTGCAACCTGATGATCCAACTCGTCGAGTTGGATATTAGACTTGTCGAGTTGGCTTGTATAATGCATGACTCGTCGAGCCAGTTCATAGGACTCGTCGAGTCCACTGATCAGACATCAATTTTTCGATTTTTTCAACTTTGAATAATTAATTAACGAATGCATCAATATAACAGAAAACACCCATGGCTCTGATACCATTGTTCGGTTTTGAGCACTATAACATCGCTATGGTGCACACACAACTCTAATGCTTTGGATCTAAGTTTTCTCTAATTATACATGCAATTTTCATTTTCCAAAGCATGAAGCCTAACTAGCATACAACATTGATATTTGAAACATAAAAACAAGTTAGATGATTACCTCTTTGTTGTAGCTTGTAGAACTTGGCATTTCAAGAGCTTAGCACCTCAAGTGTGATGCCTCAAATGGTTCACAAAACACCACCAACAATTGGAGGACAATGAGAGAGAGGCTAGGAACCACCAAAATCGTCTATACCCTTCATAGAATACTAGTGTGTCTGATTTTAGGGTTTAGGGGTTACATATATAGTGTAGAATTCCAAGGGTCACTTGTAAACCCTAATCCATTCAATTAGGCTTTTGATCCAATAATTCATTAGCCTTTTGGAGTAACTTTCCATGGACTCTCACATAGATATAGTCCATCCCTAATCAACATGGATCATAAGCTCAAACTATATGTATCACTGATTTAATTAATCAGTCCCCGTAAATTTAATCAGTCTCTTTTGATCACTAAATTAATTCCAAATTAATTATTGATCAATACCAATTAAATAATATGATTTCTCAATTAATATATTATTCTTATAATATATGAATAGATCACAAATAACCTTTTTCTCAAATATCCTTCCTATCAAATTGCTCCGGTGAATGCAACCCAAAATGGACCATGCTACTCTCGGGTCCAGTACATACCAATTATAGTTATGGGGGTAGACACCTAATCCAACACCTATTTCACTGATGCACTAGATGTCTGCTAAACATCAACACGGTATCCACCGAAGCACCTCCTAGGCTCCCCCCAGGTTCCCAACCTCACCGAACCGCCCCACTAAACTCACTGGAGCTTATCTTAGGCTTTCCTAGGTTCCCAAGCTCGCCCGGCCATCAGTTGTTGAAGAACTCCTCATAATGCCAGCCATCCACCTCCTGAATATCGTCATATTCACTTAGAAGCTGACTCTCATCATTCAAGAGTTCCACAAAGCACAAAGCAAGCAACATTCATGCAGTAGCACTCTCCAACCCATGAAATTATCATACATTATTGAGCCCACATACCACAACTCATGCTATCGACATCCATCCATCCTCACTGTCGGTTGCCTTATGCATGCAAATTATACACAAAATAGGATCTAATAGACTGTCGAATAATAGACTCTACCCTAGGACCACAACCAGACAAGGAACAGGAAATAAGGCCAAATCAATTATTCTAAGGCTATAAGATCCTAACCGTATATAATTTTAAAAGCATACACATAGCATTTACTAATGCCAATAATCATTCCCATTCCAACATAGCATCCAGTATCCCCAACGCTACAATCATCACATATCAGGCCAATCTATCGCTGACTAATCAGCACTAGCATGCAAGTCTACCAGCTCATGCAACATATAAAGGCATCTCTCCTAGCCCTAACTAGCATGCGATTCACAGATTCATAAATCAAGTCATAACAGATTGCATATATGGGTATTTTGGGGAAAACTTACTTAAGCTCAGCCGATTGCATGCACCACACCCTTTCTTGTCTTAGAAAATTCTTTCCTATGAAAACATTTTTCTTTTTGAAAACTTTACAGATCCTCAGTTTGAGTTTTGTGACAACCGTCAAAAATTGAGTCAAGTCCAAGTCAAACAAAGTCAACAAGTCAAAACCAATCGACTCAAGTAACCCTTGTATATTAGGATTTACACTATGTAATTACTGTACAATGCAATATTTTAATGAGAGAATCATCATTTGGAAAGTTCGTGTGTTGAATTTCCTAAGTCTCAAATGCAATAAACATTGAACCAAAACGATAAAACATTATTGCACACTCATCGGGAGTGTGTACGACACTAAAACACGGTTTAACGGGGTTTACGAACCTTGCGTTATGAAGCCGGACACTCAAATTAATCACAAACGAAACCTCTCTAAATCGTTTTCACTCTATCTCTTTCTATTTGAAATCTCTCCCAAATCTCTCTTAAAAGTTCCCATAACCTTTTGGAATCATTCGGGTCATCCCGACCCTTAACCGGGTCAAAAACCACTTGAAACGGGGTAAAAACGGGTAAAATAGCCTTAAGGACCCAAAACGGAAACTTCATGACCGAAGCCTCTCATCCGAAGGGATCAGGATCCGAAGCTCTCAGGCCGAAGCCCCAGGACCGAAGTCCTTGTCCGAATCCGAAGTCTCGGCCCCCATCCGAGAGGTCTCGCAGACAGCCTATTTTTACCGGTTTTTCGACTACGACTTCGTTTTAACTCCGTTTTTCATTATTTTAACGTAGGATTTTCACCAAAAACTTTATTTTATAAACTAAGGCCCCAAAATATATAAATCCCCAGGGCTTTTATAAAAATATATTAAAAGAATTAGTGGTTGAACTAATTATTGAGGGAATATTTGCTTTTCCTTAATTTATGGCAAAAGCAAACCACCACCACCTCACTCCATGATCAGCCACTCTTTCCCACTACTCCTTGTCACCTTAGTGGACCTTTACACCCAATCTCCAGCTCTTCCCACGTTCTAAGAGCTGGAGGATTGATCCTCTCTCCTCATTCTCCATAAAGTTCTTTCATTCTACACTTAGCAACCAAAGGACACTCTCCAAAATTCTCTCATCTTTTCTCTCAACTTCAAGAACTTCAAGGCTTTCTTCAGGGATTTCTTTCTTCAATTAGTAAGTATCTTCATCATTCATATAATTATTACACTCCATTCTACTCAAATCATTGATATCTTACACAAATTCCATCTTATTCGATGTTAGATTCTCGAATCATCAAGATATCTTCTTAGTGTTCTTGGGTTGAACACTTCCTCTCTCTCACTTTCATCTACTAAAACCACATAGGGTGAGTTCATACCCCTACATTTACATGTTTTCTTAAGTTTTAAGGGGGGAATACAAGTAAAATCATCAAGAACACAATTAAACTTTTTCTAACAGATTACATCAGAAAAGGTGGACTTTAATCACGGACTGTTTTGGTCAACTTAAATATTTTAGTTTTCAAAACTGTTCCAGGTGCAAGTAGTTCAAACTCTTAGATTTAAAATGACTACTTGCACATCTCCATATGATGTTTCTACAATTTATGGTGATTTTTACAAAACTGCCTATCATTTCAAAGGCAAACCCGGACCAGCCTGTGATTATGGACATTTTCACCTCTGTTAGAGATCACTAAAAATCATGATAAAATTTATGAACAAACTAGACTCATATTCCAAACTCTCATAATTTGTGGATTTGGATTTGGAGCTTTGATGATTTTTCTATAAATCTTCTAAGAACAGTAACAGAAACTGTATTCAACGAAAAGTTGCTGTCAATTTCATTTCACCTTGTAACATGTTGAGCAAGGTGTATATCTTTATGTGATTATATGTTATTGCAATATATGACATTTTATCTTAATATTTAGACACACATCAGTTTACAAATGGATTTGGACATATAAAATATAAAGAATAACAAGTGATTATAATCAAAGTACAACCGATACATTCAAACATTTAATAAACTATTTTGAATATAGTTTGGATACATTACTACGTACTACCCTTGGTTGATAAACTATAATAGGTATAGTTTATGATACATTACATAACACATACATTTAAAAAGGGTACATTTATACAAAGGATATTTTCATTAAGCAAGGTACAGCCATACGGTACCAAGTTTTCATAACACGTAATTCCGTTAATGACTTTGTGAGACATTTACTTCAAATTACCATTAAGTCATGTATTGTAACCAGAGTCTCCTTGAGGGAGAGCGTGATAGTTGTGTATAGATCTATATTGGGTTTGACAAACCCACACCTAAACTGCATGCAACAGTTAGACCGATAGGTCTGGGGTGACAAATGTCATAACATTTCCGACGCCCGAAGAACGTCGTTTTAGGCAACCTTGGTCATAGCATGGTTATAATAAACTCACACAAAGTATTAATAAATATTGGAATTTACGGGAACTTCATTAAAATTAAACGAGTTTATGTCGATTTAAACTTACATTATTTATTATAAGTAAGAAAAGTTACTTATACATTTCGGTCTTTGAATTTAAGACTACATATACATTTTAAGGAAAATATTGGATTTTCTAAAACAAATACTACTTTTACAAACGAAAGGCTTTTAATAATACCAAACAAAAGCTTATGAACTCACCAACCTTTGTGTTGACACTCTTTCAAAACAACTTGTATTCTCAGGAAATCATTAAACAGGTAACCAAGTGCTTTTGAGGATGGGGCGCTAAGGCGTCTACTATTTCATATTTTGTCAACATATTGTAATTGATTCGTAGACATGTAATTCATACAATGATGTAACTTTTTCAATTATATATATGTTGGTTGTGTTTGCTTCAATTACTATTACAATTGTTGTTATGATACTATACATGAAGTCCTCCACCCCTGGACGTTTCCGCCATCCTTGGTTTGGGGGTGTGACAAGTTCAAACTCACCCGAAAGTATGTCCGAATCCCTCAAACCAAGGCTCTGATACCAACTTGTAACGACCCAAAAATCAAAGGTAAAAATTTCATTTTTATTATAGTCAAAACACATATATCTTTTAAATCCAAGCATTCCAAAAACATTTCTAATTAAAACATTTATCAGATTTCATCCCAAAATCACATATTGCGGAAAAACGGGTGTGTGCGCTGCGATCATGTCGGGCCCTTCCTTTCCAAACCAATGATACCTGAAACCATAAACAAAACTATAAGCACGAAGCTTAGTGAGTTCCCCAGAGCATAACCTACATAATCCACATATTCCACATAACTGCATAAACCCTATCAATCAAATAGGCCATATCAATCACATAAGCAACATAAGTCATGCATATAAACATATAAGGAAGCCGTGGAAACCCTCCACGGTCTTACTCTGGGTGCCATAGGAACCCCCTCGTGGTCTTAGCCCACTAACACGGGAACCCCCACATGGTCTTAGCCTGGAATGCCATAGGAACCCCCACATGGTCTTATATCCAACTGCCTTGGAAACCCCCCGGGGTCTTCCATGCAAGTATCACAAAGAGAACTAGCATACCAAATACCACACAATCAACTAGCATACCACATATAACTAATTGCCACGGGAACCCCCACGTGGTCTTAGCTAACCAAATAAATATCATACAAGCTAAACATACAAACATACTAGGATTCCATGGAAACCATCCAAGGTCTTACACCAAATGCCATGGGAACCCCCACATGGTCTTAATCTACTGCCATGGGAACCTCCCGGGGTCTTCCATGCAAATGTCATATCAAAATAACACATAATCTATCTAGCAATCCACATATCATAAAATGGGCCGGCCTTGGTGCCTTAGACCCATTGGTATGGTGAGGAGACTCACCTCACACTGCCGAAGTCCCGCGGATAAAACTCTAGCTGCTGCTTGACAGATTCCCGAACTATCAACATCAAGACAACACCCAATTAATAATTGGGTTCCAATACACAACCATAAGTCCATGCTTTGGGTAAAAGACTACTTTACCCCCAACCTAGCTTGATCCCAACCCAAGGCCCAAATACACACTCTGAAGGACCAAAAGCCAAATAATCAACCAAGGCCCAACATATGGCCTAATTTTCCAAATTCGGCCCAAACCTCTACATGGTCTTACCTTAAGACCCAATCATTTATTCTAGTCCAAATATTTGGCATTCCGATGGTCCAATATCCCATAATCCTCAAGGCCTAATTTTGGCCCACTTATGGCCCAATTTTCCAAATTGGGCCCAAGCCTTTCCAATGGGCCTTATCCTAAAGCCTAATAATTTCCTTAGTCCACAAACGTTTTCCCATTTGGCCCACGAAGGCCCACTACAACCCAGTCCAATACATAGCAAAACAAGAGACCAAACCCAATTAGGTCTTTTTACATAAAAGGACGATTACGTTAAGTGTTCCTTCTTAACCCATTAAGGACTTAATTCATTAAGGACTTAATCCATTAAGTCTATCACTTCACTATACCAATCCCTACAATGTGGTCGAGCGTAATTCAAAATTTTAAACCCAATGTTCCAAACGCGGGTCCCGACAAATCCAAAACCCACATTTCCAAAATTAGGGTTTTCTAAACCCTAATTAGGGTTTCCAACCCAATCGCGCTCTAATTATTCCATTTATTAAGCTTTTAGGTTAATTAATTGTTAATTAAGTCGGGCACCACCCACTACCACCTCGGGTAGTGGTGGTCAACGGTGGCTTACGGCGGCGGCCACCACCTAACGGTGGTGGTGATGGATTTCCTTTATTATTCTGGCCAAATTTCAATTGTACAACATAATATACAAATGAACATACACACAAAATAACACACACACACACAACCATCCTTGTGGCGGCAGACAGTGGTTGGAGGCGACAGCGATGGTTTTTTCTCGTGAAGTACAACCAAGCAACGGTACACACGACACATCTTTGCCCGGAATATCACACAACCACCCAGCTGGTGGCGTATGGCGACAGCAGTGGCCCGAGATAACAGCAACAGTAGGGGCTAACGGCGACAGAAGGAGGCGATCACCACCTCATAGTGGTGGTGGTGAGTTTTCTTCGGTTTCCTGGCCATGCAAAGATCCATACGACATTAAGCTTATGAAATACGTTCGTACAAGACACCAAATCTGATGAGACAATGAATCAAGTATTGAAAGAATTAGAGAGTAAATTCAAAGTAAAATCAAAAGATTTGAACACCGATGTAAATATGATCTGTTTGGCTCTATTACGCTTTTGCAAATTTTACAGAGTACAATGAATATTCTGTAAAGACTTCGTTACTAAGACACTAGTAACCACTCCTATTTATAGAAGAGAAAAGCGTACAAAAAATATACTAAGGACTAAACCTGAAGCTTCGAATATTATGCCCTAGTAAAATACATTATAAAAATGTTCGAAGACTCTAAATACAAACTTCGACTATTACAACATTTTGACCCTTACAATCTCCCCCTTTGTAAACAAAGTCGAAGTCTCCAGTTTGTAAGTAGAGTAATGGAATACAGCAAAACTCTTCGAACCTCAGTATACCAAGAAATAATTTTCTTCAATTCCTTCTTGTCTCCTTCATTATTCTTTTTGCAGTGGTTCATACGAACAATCAAGTTCGTATATTGAGATGTAGAATATCTCTCCACTTCGCTAGCTTGGAACAAAAACCGCTTCGCTTTTCAAGCTTTATCCTTTCCAGCAAAAACTATTCCAAATGGCTTTAAACATATTTCTCCATCAGCATATTTCTTTAACTCAGACTGAGTCAACGAAGGAGCCATTGGAACTTTTATTTCCATTCCTTTTGCAGTAGCCAACTCCACATCAGTCAGTGCTAGGCACTCATAATAATTCTCAATGAAGATTTTGATGTGAGCAACTCCAAGTTTGAATTCCTCTGGATCTGTGTTTTGCAGAAAAGAAAAGGATTTGTCTTTCAGAAGCAATGCCACTTGTATAAGGTCATACAAGTTCATCAGAGGAAAATCTGCAATAGTGAATTCGCATGTTTTTCCATTTGCCCTGACCACAACATATTTAACATTTTGAACAATGTTTTCAAAGACCACATCCTTTTTCATGCTTATCACCTTCTTGATCTTGATCAGTGACCATACATCCTCAGGGGCTTTGCCAAGTACTGCATGAAAACGAATTTTCATATGAGTCCCTTCATCTTTTTCTTTGAAATTCCCTTCAGCTTTGAACTGAGGCATGATGAACATCATCTCATTTATAGGGAAATCCAATTGGTATGCATCAGTGTTTGTAACCACATAACTCTGTTTTAGCTTTTTATCAAATGAGTACATGTGATTAAAGGCAACCAAGGCTTCGATTGTTTCATAGTTGTAATGTTTTGCTGGATCACCTTTATTCATGCCCTTCGGATCATCAGCCCTCTGAGTCATGATGCTTTGAATAAGCCTCATTTTCTCGAGTTCAGCTTCAGCTTCAGCCTTCTTTTCTTCTTTAGATTTTTCAACCAAAATTGACTTTCCTTTGTCTTTCGAAGCAGATTTTTCAGTTACGTCTTTTAGCTTCGAACCACTTCCACCAGATTCCAAAGGTTTACCAATTACAATTCTTTTCGAAATTGTTCTTGTAATTGGTAATGTTGTTACGATTGTTGAGGTCACTGGTTGAGCAGTCACAATTACTGGTTTTGTTGAAGGGATGTTAGATGGAAATACCTTGCCCACCACTTTCGCTTCTTCTTCTGTTGACTTCCTTTCTCCCCCTTGCACCCCTGTGAAAATAGGAGGGGCAGTAGTTGTGGGAAGAAGACTAGATATGTGAAATAGTGGAGCAAGTTGCTTGTTAAGTATGGCTTCGAACTGCACAAACTTCTGGGACAAAAATTCTGGAGTAATCAACTGTGAGGAAACCGGTTTTGTTGAGATCTCCTTCAACTCCTTTAACAACTTGATCATACCTTCAAAATTTTCACTTTCAGACTTGAAGATTTGAGTTAGTTGAGGACTCAAACCTTCGTATAGCTTGACAAATCGAGTGACAGCATCACAAATGATATCGACCTTCTGATTCAAGGACGCATAATCATGTTGAACAGATAAAATTTCCTTTTTCATGTCTTCACGAAGTTCGTGAATTTGGGAGTTAACATCCTCCCTCACTTTCTTGACTTCCTAAACAAAAAGAACATGTCGTTCTTTTGTTATGCTTCGCAGATCCTTAACTTCTCCCATAAAATCAGATCTGAGAGTTTTAACACGAAGCTCAGAATTCTGATCTGTATAATCAACCTTTTCTAAAATAACAGACTCTGAGGCTTTTATCATTCCAGCAACTTTGTTGATTACTCTTGATTTAAACATCTTGAGCATAGAATCAACCTCCAAACTTGAAATAGATGAACCTCCGCCAAGATCAGCTTGAGATTGAATGATGGAGTTCAACTTGTGATTAAGAATTTTGTATTGCTTCATTGTCATTAACATATGATCAGGAAATTCTTCTTCTGCATCATGAAACTCTAGGTCTTCGAATGTTCCACCAAACCCTTCATTATCAGTTTCAGTGGGTGAAGATGGTTTGGGTGTATCAGTGGATTGAGAGGAAAAAACGGAAGTAATTGGTTGATTGATGATATGTTCAAAGGTTGGTGAAACAATGGTTGTTGTGAGAGGAATAGTAGATGTTGGTGTAACAAAAACCAATGATTCGAAAGGAGTAGAGATAATTGGACCTTGATCTGCATCTTTCGAACCACCTTCACCCATGTTGACATTTGCATCCGTATCAGATACGTGTGCAGGGATGCCTGAAGTTTGAACCTCCTCAAAAATTGACTTGGCAATCGAAACTTCGGGTGGTATGATAACAGTCTTCTCAGGAATGGAACTTGTAATGATAGAAGTGAATTCTGGAGTTTCTGGTATTCGTTCATCCTCTTCTGTAGACTTAGTAGATAAAACAATCTTTCGAGTCTTCTTCGTCTTCTGCTTTTTTCGTTGTGACAAGTGTTTTTCCATATCTTCTGCTGCTCTTTTCTTTGATCCAGGAGAAACAGGAACAGGTACCTCACGAATTAAAACTCCTTGGTGAGTAATTTGAGGCTTGCGAATCAACTTCTGTGATGGTGACTTTCTTTTGTGAGTGGATTTCATCTTGATTCTTCGAAACATCCCTATTTTCGAAGGAATAATCACGTTCTCTTGAGTCTCTTCCACTATTGGCTCAATCACTTGTGTTGCTTCAACTGTCACTGCAACATTTTCTGTCTTCTTCTTTGAAGATTTAGAGGATGTTGAACCCTTCGTTTTCTTTTCAGGTGAAGCAGTATCAGCTTTCTTCGACTTTTTGATCTTCTTTTCTTCGTGTGGCAACAAATTTCCCGTAGGAATAGAAGAATCAAATGTTTTCAGATATGCAATCAAAACAGGATTCGTAGGATCCACCCTTTTAAGCATTGCGTCTGGAATCCGAGCAACGTTTGGAAATTCATCATCATTGTCAACTACTTCCTTCGGAAAGTGATAACATTGAAAAGTAACCGTCTCTTCTTCATTTGAAACCAGGATGCCTTCCTTGTTGTAAAAATGTTGCAGAATTAAACTCCAGTACCTACCACACGAAATTCCACGAACAACATTCGTATGTTCTACTCCTTTTTGGAATTCGTTCCATAGCTGTGTAGAGTAGTCTGCTGGAAGATCATAGTATAAACCAGCCACCATGGCATAAACCTCCATCCTTCCTTTATCTAATCCAACTGTTCTTCCGGTTAAACAACGCAAAAATATCCCAAACAAAAAATTCCATACTTTTGGAAGACCGGACTTCTTAAAGTCACTTATCTTTGACAATGGGGGCTGATACCCCATTTCATTAAACATATGAATTATTTGGGAGAATTGAAATTCAACAAAAGGAGGTGTATTTGGAATGTCAAGAATCTAACAAAACAGTTTCTTGGAAAGCCTAACCTTTTTGTCATTGATTAGGTGAAAAGTAATCGAATCAGAGGCTTTGTTGTATGTGGCAGTAGATCCTGCTTGAGAAAGCCAGGATACCAGAACAGAAAAGAAATTGAACATTGCTTTGGATAAAACAGAGTGTTTTAAAGAAACAATAAGCATCTTGAATTCTTCTGGACATTGAGAAAGTTCACCATCCACATAATAATTGGTAGATTGAATCTTCATAACTGGTGCAGAAGAAGTATCTTCAGTAGAAGGATCGACGTGAGCAGTAGTCGCCATTGTTAGGGTTTGAAAAAGATGAAGAACAGAGAATTTGGGAAGTTTTGAGTGTTGATCACATAAACGTATAAAGTACTCTTGAACCCCCTTTTATATGTAACCCTAAATGATTTGAATTTGAAGCGGGATGCATTTAATGAGATCCGACGTGGCAGCTTGAAAATCGGACCTGTACAGCAGAAAGGTAGCCATGCGTCAAAAAGTGTCTGTCACATCACCTGGAAAACCGGGCAAAATACCATACGTCACGTATACACAGCCTGCCATTATCCCCTTTATAGAATTGTAACCGTTAGAACCCTTCGAATGGAGGCAAGGCTCTTTCACTTTTGGGATAAAAAGCGAAGTCATATGCCAGATGTTCGAAATCATCAGCCTGAGTTGGTATTACTCAGAACCTCAAGGATTTCGTGTGTGTAGTGTGCCAAAGAAAGTTTAGACAAGAAACAAAAAGTTTAGAAAATTTTGTGATGTCAAAAATTTAATTTGACACAAAGGCAGTTAAACCCCGGGCAAAGGTTGCTTCGTTAATCATCAAGAGAGATGATCAACAGCTTGTGTATGTTCCCGTAAACTACAATCGAATACTTTTTGATAAGTATCAAAGGGCTTCTTTTAAGAATGCTTCGTGGGTAGGTTCAAAATTTCGTTACATGTCAACCTAAACATAAGGTGATAAAGTGTAACAGAAATTACTTGTATGACCAGTGTAGTCAGTGACAAGTCGGCTTTGAAAAATTTTAACATGACTAGGACATTCGAATGAAACTCACACGAAAATCATATTCATAAAAAAATTATATACTGGATCTTGTTGGGTAACAAACATCGTGGGTTTTGAATGCTTGATCAAGACCACTCATTCGAAATGAATATGATTTGGAGTTTCGAACATTGGTACAGAAACAAAAGTTCCGTATATATCTGGAACAATGTTCCCCGTCAATTCCTTAATTTGTAAGATTTTTGGGTTTCACTTCCATCACGGAATCATGATGTCAGATCATAAACACAGAGTTTTTATATATCTAAGTCTCGATTGGTTTGATCAGAGACCTCTCGGATATACGTCTTTGTGTGTGATCGTGTAAGAATGTTTTGGATGAAAAAGATTGATGTAAGTCACGAAAAGTACCTCTGTTATTTGTTGGACCAAACAGGAAACTCTTAACTCATTGTGAGAAGAGTAAGGTAGGTCAGAGACTAATGTGAATATAAGCCTGATTGGGAAGAAATTTTCGTACGAAACATTTCATTAAGGCTTTCGTACACACACATTGAGTCATGGAGGCTTTGGACGACATGCATCAGCATGCTTCTAGGGACAACCTAACTAATTCGAATAATGAAAAACATATTAATTCATACGAAAAATTTTACCTGACCCTAAAACTGCCTGCATTGTCCCCTCTGAATCATCATCATAATCTGCAACAAAAGTCTAAAAACAAAAATCTTTTTGAATTTTTGATTTTTCGAAAATTTAAGGACAAAACAAAAGAAAATCTTTTTGAAATTTTGATTTTTCTGAAATTTTAAAGACAAAACAAAAGAAAATCTTTTTGAAATTTTGATTTTTCTGAAATTTTAAAGACAAAACATATTAATTCATACGAATTTTTGATTTTTTTTTTTTTTTTTTTTTTTTACAGACGAATATTTGGCATTCCTTGAAGAGTGACAAATGTACGAATTCGAAGCATTCGAAGCGTTGACTATGAATAGTAACCATTAACTCAACGCTGAAAATAAGTGTCAATTATGCGAATTCGAAGCGTTCGAAGCGTTAACCATGAACAGTAACCTCTGAATGCTGAATGACTTTGTTTTATCTTTTATTCAGCGCCACTGATTCATTCTTTTTCGCCTATCATTCTTCTTTTTCGCATGGAACAGAATTACCATCGATCATTCCAAGACCTTCTATTATTCGCATTAGAGATTTTTCATCCAAAGCTTTCGTGAATATATCAGCTAACTGATCAGTTGTTTTCACGAAATGTACTTCAATGTTTCCATCCTCCACGTGATCTTTAATGAAATGATAACGAAGAGCTATGTGTTTAGTCTTTGAATGCTGCACAGGATTATGACAAATTCTTATTGCACTTTGAGAATCACAATATAATGGAATCTTTTTCATATTAATTGCATAATCATGCAATTGACTTTGGATCCATATTATTTGCGAAGTGCAAGCAGCAGCAGCCACATATTCTGCTTCAGCTGTGGAAATTGACACACACGTTTGCTTTTTCGACTGCCAGCTGACTAATTTTCCATCAAGAAATTGACATCCTCCACTTGTGCTTTTTCGATCAAGATTACAACCACCCAAGTCTGCATCTGAGTATGCTTGAACGAAGAATCCAATTTTCGAAGGATACCACAATCCTAACGAAATTGTGCCTTTAAGGTAACGAAAAATATTCTTCACTGCAGTAAGATGTGGTTCGCGTGGATTAGACTGATACCTAGCACAATTACACACAGAAAACATGATATCAGGTCTACTTGCTGTTAGATAAAGTAATGAACCAATCATGCTCCTATACAATGTTATATCAACAGCAGGTTTGTCCAACGATGGTGTTAGCTTTATGCATGTTGCCATTGGTACACGAAGCTTTGTGCTATTCGTCAATCCAAACTTTTCTAATAGATTTTTCGTATATTTTTCCTGATTAATGAAAATCCCTTCTCTGTTTTGACGAATATTCAATCCAAGGAAATTATTGATTTTTCCCATCATGCTCATTTCAAATTTGCTTTTCATCAATTCTTCGAATTCTCTAGACAAAGCAGGGTCAGTCGAGCCAAAAATAATATCATCAACATAAATTTGAACAAGCATGAGATGATTCCCCACTTTCTTTCGAAATAATGTGGGATCAACTGATCCTTGTTTAAATTTAGATTGTTTCAAAAATGATGTAAGTGTTGCATACCATGCTCTTGGTGCTTGTTTTAGACCATAAACTGCCTTATCTAAAATATAAACATGATTAGGATATTCTTCGTTAATAAAACCTGGGGGTTGTTCCACATAAACTGTTTCTTCAAGCTCTCCATTGAGAAATGCACATTTCACGTCCATTTGATAAACATCAAAATCTTTGTGAGCTGCATAAGCCAAAAATATTCGAACCGCCTCGAGTCTTGCGACAGGGGCAAAAGTTTCTTCATAGTCGATTCCTTCTTGTTGTGAATATCCTTTTACAACAAGTCTGGCTTTATTTCGAATAATGTTTCCATCTTTGTCGGTTTTATTTTTAAAAATCCATTTTAACCCGACAATCGAAACATTTTCAGGTTTAGGAATTAATCTCCAAACCTTGTTTCGTTCAAATTCAGATAACTCTGATTGCATTGCAACAACCCAATCTGAGTGTTCCATTGCATTCTTAAATGTTTTTGGTTCAATTTTAGAGATGAAAACATTAAACATGCAAAATTCTTGATGAGCATTCAATACCTCATTCTTTGCACGAATTTGAGCTCTTGTCAGAACTCCCTCTTGTGGATTCCCAATAACTTGATCCTTCGGATGGTCTCTTGTCCATTTTTCCATGGGTGGATATGCTGGATCAAATTCCAAAGGGACATCTTTATTTATTTCATCATTTTCTGAGCTTGCATTCGAATAAGCATCATCAACATTATGCTCCCCCTCAATAACATGCTCCCCCTCAATTTCAGCATTCAATTGTTCTTTCTCCCCCTCGTAAGAATGCTCTTCATCATCTAAAGTATTCGAATCCAATTGCTCCCCCTCCAGTGGACTATCACTCATAGTTTCACCTTCTTGAGGAGTCGATGGTGAATCATCAGTAAGTTTTGAAAATTCTGATATGTGATTATCAGGAGCATGAACTTCAGCATCAACTTCATGATCTGAAATTCCAAAAATCAAATCATAATCAATATCATCCATTTGTATAGATTCAGTTTCAACTTGTGTTTCTTGTAAAATTGGATGAATCGTAAATCTATGCTCATTAGATTTAACATAATAATCATCGAATGTGAGATTGAACGTTTCTTCCACTTTTCGTGTTCGCTTATTTAACACTCGATATGCCACTGAATTTTGCGAATATCCAAGAAAAATTCCTTCATCAGCTTTTGCTTGAAACTTCGAAAGATGATCCTTGAGATTCATAATAAAACACCTACATCCGAAAACATGAAAAAACTTCACATTAGGTTTACGATTATTCAGAATTTCGTATGGTGTAATATTAAATCGACGATGAATGAACGATCTGTTTTGAGTAAAACATGCAGTTGAAACAGCTTCAGCCCATAGATATTGAGGTAAATTCGCATATGCCAACATGGTTCTTGCTGCTTCGCATAATGAGCGATTCCTTCGTTCTACAACACCATTTTGTTGTGGTGTATATGGTGATGAAAAATTATGCGAAATTCTTTTGTCCACCAAAAATGAATCAAGAACTTTGTTCTTAAATTCAGTTCCATGATCACTCTTGATTTTTCTAACAGTCTTCTTCAACATGGTTTCTATCTTTTTGATAAAGTCAATCATAATTTGTGCAACTTCAGATTTGAGCCTGAGAAAATAAACCCACGTAAATCTGGAAAAATCGTCAACAATAACTAATATGTACCGTTTATTGTTGAGAGTTGAAACAGTCGAAGGACCACACAAATCAATATGTATCAACTCAAGAGGTGCAACAATTTTCGAATCAATTGTGATTGGATGACCTTGTTTATGTTGCTTTCCAACTTCACAAGCTGCACATAAAGAATCATTGTCAAATTTAAGTATAGGTAAACCTCTTACCAGATCTTGTACCACAAGTTTATTTATGTTTCGAAAGTTGAGATGTGAAAGTCTTCGATGCCATAACCAGCTTAAATCAGATGTAGCTTTTGAAAGAAAACATACTGCTGGTTTGCCTATAATTGGATTGATGTCCAAAGTGAACATGTCACCTTTCTTTTTAGATTTCAGTAATATTTCGTTTGTGTTAACATTCGAAATAACACTTCCTTCTTCGTTGAAAAGAACTTGATTGCCAGTGCCCACAACAAGTTGAGAAACACTAATCAAGTTATGTTGAAGACCTTCAACATATGCAACACGATTCACTGTGAATTGTCCATTTGTGATTTTACCATATCCCATGACTTGACACTTTTGATTGTTCCCAAACTTTACTACTCCAGCATTATTGAGACTTTGAAAATCTCTTAAATTCTCCTCCTTTCCAGTCATGTGACGAGAGCAACCACTATCAATGTACCATTTGTTATCATATTGCTCATCACACAATACCTGCAATCAATTAAAAATTTTAGGTACCCAAGGCTTTTTGGGTCCTTGGAAATTAGATTTCAATTTCGAATGAAATGAAGAACTTTTAACCCAATCACAAACTTTGGTTTTGAGACTATTAATTAAGTTCACTTCATCATCTAAAGTAACTGAAACATAAGGGTTTGATAGTTTCGAATGTTCACTGACTTTTCCCTTCGTATCTTGAGTTTGTGATTGAACTGTCTTCGCTTTTGTGACAGGTCTCCATGTTTTGACTGAGATATTCGAATCCTTAGATGATGAGCTGCCATTCGAAGAAGTATTGACATACTTTTCGTATGCTTCATGAATTTGCTCTTTTGAATATTTATTTGACTGATACATTTTTCCTCTTCCGTCAAGCCAATGATCAATGTTCTTCCTTGAAGTCATTCCTTTTTCCCGTGACATCCTCATAGTTTCTTTCTTTGTGTAATTAGGAAAATTTGGCTTTTGAGGTACAAAATCAACTTTGGGTTTGGTAACATAAGAGTAAGCATAGGATGTATCAATTTTTGATTTAAAATGTTGACGTTGAAAAAAAAATTTATTTGAATTGGATCTTTCTGAAAAATCTCTTGTTTTGTTAGTTTCAGAAACTTTTGAAAACTTTGTTTGATTATGTACTTCAAACCTTGTTTGATTTGATTGAGATGATTGTTGAGTTTTTGAAAAATAATCATTTTTAACTTTGAAAACCTTTTTGATGGATTGTGATTCAGACATCTTTTGAGACTCAATATTTTGCCAAAATATTTTCTTTCGCGCTTGTCTTCTAGTGCCACAAAGGCTTTTGGTGGTCTTATTGGCGCATACCACGGTGGGGTCTTCGACTGGGGTGAAGTCGTAACAAGGTAGCCGTAGGGGAACCTGTGGCTGGATTGAATCCTTCGCGATGGAAATTCCCTTCAAGGTGCTTGCTTCCACTGGTGGCGGGCGGGCGAAGGGTCCAAAGGACACGTAGCCGGGGGCGAGTCAGAAAATCCAAGAATTCCATTTTCCTTCTTGTTCATCAATCGGAAATCAAGACAAACCGGGCACTACGGTGAGACGTGAAAACACCCGATCCCAATGTTGTTTTCCTTCGAAAATTTGTCAATTTGATCTTTAAATTCCTTAGAGTTTAATTTGACAACTTTTTCATTTTCCTTTTCAACACGAATTACTTTCTCTTTTTCAATTTTTGATTTTTCAACCCATTGTTTTTGTGGTTTTTGTCGTTGAAAAATATATGAATTCTTTATTAAGTTGTTTTCAACTGTGTTTTGATTTGCGAAAAAACCTTTCTCATTTGTTTTTGAATTATCCTCCTCAACCATCTTCTTGAACTCTGGTTTGATATTCTCAACATTTCTAGTAGTTACGAAAATTTGATTTGGAAAAATGACATCATCTGTGCATTTGAAATTTGGAAAAACCACCGTGTTTGTTTCAAGATAATGTTCACCTTTTTCATTCTTCACTTTTTCGAACTTTTGTGTATCACCATACACTTGGTCAACAACTATTCGTGGAATTACTTCTTTCTTTGAAGATTTCTTTTCTTTCGAAACTTTCTCTACATCTTCATCATCACTATCATCAGTTTGGTAATCTTTGAGATCCACGAAGTTCATTTAACTAACTTTCGAAGTTGTGGGAATATCAGTTTCTTTCTCAACTATCAAATCCTTAACTTTTTCTTTCCCTTTAGAATTCGAAGCAACATTAACAATAGACAATTGAGAGCAATCAACATCTTCAAGTTCACTAATTTCACTAATATTGTCAGAATTATCTTTAATATCAGCAAAATTAGATTGAGAATCAGATGATGAATTCTCAGTCTTTTTCAAAATGTGAATTTGTTCAGATTTAGTCAAAGTATCATTTACAATGTTAACTAAATCATTCGAATCAAGACATTCATCAACTTTGACAATTCCATATCTATACTTGTCATTCGGAACTTTGTCAAAATCAGCTATTTCTTTTTCACAGTCATACGAAATGTTATCTACCTTAGCTCTTTCATAAGCTAAAAATGGCAGCAATTTTCTATGTTGTTCTTTACTGATTTCGCATGAATGATGAAGTTCAGTTATTTTCCCATATAATCTTTTAGCAGCATTACAGTAAATGTTTCTTTGTGCTAACAACAGTTTATTATCACTAGATAAATTGTCCCTATCAACCATGATATTTGTTATTTGAAGTTCTAAACAATCTATCTTAGTGATTTTCGAATCTAATTTCTTCTGTGTCTCTAGCAATTGCATTGACAGCTTCTTAGCCTCATTGCTAGCAGATACCACAATCGAATCAAAATAAGTAACAGTTTCATCAAAAGATACTAATTCAGAATTATAAGCATGTACTGGAATATTAAAAGATTCAAGAATGTTTCGTACCTTTGTGGTCATTGGTGATTTGTCAGCAGCTTTTGATACGAAGCATCTTCCATGCACTTCGTATGTTTCCTCCTCTGATTCTTCCTCCATTTTTGCAAACATAGCTCCATGGGTTGGATTTCGCATTTCCTCATCATCTGATCCAGATGACCAGATTTGATAAGTACCATCTTCATCCTCATTCGCACCCTTTGCAACCAGAGACAAATTCTTAGCTTTCGCACGAACCTCCTCCAATGTTTCAGCATAGTACGCCTCATCCTTGACCTTATTCTTTCTCTCATCCTTCTTTCGAAGCATACAGTCATTAGCAAGGTGATTAGCACCATTGCAATAATGACAATCAATCCCAGCATCTCCCTTCAGTTTCTTCTCAGACTTTCCCTCAACAGGCTTCGAATCTTTCATTTCATCTTTCTTTTTCTCTTCCCCATCACTTTTACTCAGAAAGTTCCCTTTTGTCACAGACGACTTTGCCTTCGGATTGAAAGGCTTTTTGAAGAACTTTTTCACACGATTGTTTGAATAAAAGGCAACTGCCTCATCATCTGAGTTCATGATGAACCCTTCATCTTCATCCGAAACATCTTTCTCAGCATCTTTTTCAGAGATCTTCGAAACCAAAGCTAGTGGACCTCCCAACATAGCCTTCGATTCTTCAGCTATTTTGTTCACTTCGCTTTCATGAGTCTTAAGTTGATTGTACAAGTCATTCAATGTTGACGTATCAAAGCTTTGTTGATTCTTCACCATCATGCTCACACTACGCCATTCCTTTCGAAGTCTCATAACAAATATCAGATTAAATTCCATGGCTGATCTAGTGATACCATATCGATTGCATCGATATATCAATTCATTAAGACGATCGTAATAAACTTCAATTGTTTCACCATCTTTCTGTCTGAAGTCCTTCAGCTCCACTAAACATTGCTTCACAGAATTAACTTTCGTCTTCTCACTTCCCTGAAATTTTTCCTTGAGATTGTTCCAGATTTCCTTTGCAGTTGTACAACTCCTCACATAGTTGTAAACAACTGGAGGTAAAGCTCCTCTTAGCTCTCTTATACACCTTTTCTCCAGCTTTTTCAGACGATCAGATTGATTTTCAACTTCAGAGTTTCCAGAAGAAGAACCAATTGGTTGAACATTCGATGGTTGATTTAGATTGCCAGAAATGCAATTCCACAGTTCTTCATCCAATCCATTGAGATAATCCTGCATACGATCAGCCCACTGATCGTAATACTCAGGAATGAGCATAGGAATTTTGGTGGATGATCCTAGAAGATGAGAAAATGAAGTCATGGAATTCAGATTGAATGACGTCATTGTTGTACGGAATAGATCCTTGAGAATTTTTTAAGAAACTTTGAGAATTTGACAACAAACTGTATGATTCAAATCACAATCACTCTTAGAACACTCGATTCAATGAATTAAGTGCAGAATCGAATCACATACTTAGATCTAAACAATTTTTCACTTTCAAAAAGTGCGGAAACTTTTGAATCAAAAAGTTGACTCAAAAACCTTTTGAACAAAGTGAAAATCAGATCAAAGATATGATTCCTGCTCTGATACCAATTGATGAGACAATGAATCAAGTATTGAAAGAATTAGAGAGCAAATTCAAAGTAAAATCAAAAGATTTGAACACCGATGTAAATATGATCTGTTTGGCTCTATTACGCTTTTGCAAATTTTACAGAGTACAATGAATATTCTGTAAAGACTTCGTTACTAAGACACTAGTAACCACTCCTATTTATAGAAGAGAACAGCGTACAAAAAATATATTAAGGACTAAACCTGAAGCTTCGAATATTATGCCCTAGTAAAATATATTATAAAAATGTTCGAAGACTCTAAATACAAACTTCGACTATTACAACATTTTGACCCTTACAAAATCACGCACACAACCACCTCCTCACGGTGGCTGGTGGCGGCGGAAGAAGATGATATGGCGGTAGCCACCATAGTTGGCAGCTATGGTGGTTTTTCCTCGGGTTTTCTGGCCAATCAAGCACCCACAAACACTTCACGGTTCCAACAACAACACTCATCTATCAAAGGCACGAGACCACAGCTCCCAACCACTGACTAGGCGGCTGAGGAGGCTAGAACAAGTAGAAACGGCGACCATAGGGCCACCGGCGTCAACAACCGACGTACGTGACGTCAAACTACCGAGAAGAGCGAAGGAGAGGAGAGAGAGAGAGAGAGAGAGAGAGAGAGAGAGAGAGAGAGAGAAATGGCATATGGACTTACCTGAGGATTCCTAGTCGCTTGCGACCATGCAGCAGCGAACATGGTCCATTCGTCGGCCCCCGGCGGTCGTCTCGATTGCTTACAGTGTCACCAGGAGCGGAACTGTGGTGGTGGCGATCATCGGCAAGCAGCGGCGGACGAGAGTGTTCCCAAGATAGTGGCGGCTGGAGAATGACACTTTTAGGGTTAGGGTTCCCGACGTCGCATCTTGAAATGGGAAAGGAAATGAGCTTCGGGTCTAAACCGTGTTCTTTACAAACTTCAACCCATTTTTACAAGTTTGGCTCCTAGTCCACCAAAACTTTTCAATATAACTCCAATATTTACCATTCAGCCCCCTAAGCCTCCAAATCCTTTCAATTTAAGTCTGACAGCTACAAAATAAGTCTAAATGTTTTATTCTAAGCCGCATGCTCATATATTGTTAAAACTACAAACCCCGAAAGTACCCTTTAGCCTTCCACGACAAGTCTTTATGCCAATTACACCCTTTTTCACTAAAACTCTTTTATATTAAATATATATGTATATATATATATATATATATATATATATATATATATATATATATATATATATATATATATATATATATATATTATATATATCATAACAAAATAATACTTAAAATATATTCTCGGATTTTAGGGTTTGTCTTCGAAACGAGGTGTTACAGCAACCGTTGCCTGATCTGCTGTATCATCCAGATAGTCTAGAGGACTACCTCGGTCCGACCCATCACCGTGTCACCAACCTCTCCCCAACAGATAGGGGTACGCCATCTCCGTACTTACAACAGCTCAAAAGGCGGCGCACCAATGCTGGAGTGATAGCTGTTATTGTAGGAGAACTCTACAAGGGGTTGGTAGGAGTCCCAGCTCCCATTAATGACGCATTCCCTCATCATATCCTCGAGGTTCTGAATGGTCGGCTCGCTCTGGCCGTCTGCCTGCGGATGGTATGCGGTGCTAAAATGTAGTCTTGTGCCCAGTTCCTCATGGAACTTCTGCCAGAAACTGGAGGAGAATCGCACATCACGGTTTGAGACAATACAGAATGGCACCCCATGGCGAGCAACAATCTCATGGATATATACATCGGCCAACTTCTCGACCGATGAACTCTCCTGAATGGCCAGGAAATGGGTGCTCTTGGTCAATCGATCCACGACGACCCATATAGCATCATATCCCTCCTCCGTCCTCGGCAACTTGGTAACAAAGTCCATCGTGATCTGCTCCCATTTCCACATGGGAACCTCCAGAGGCTGCAGCTTGCCATGCGGCCTCTGGTGCTCGACCTTGACCATCCTGCAGGTAAAACACCTCTCGGCGTACCAAGCGATCTCTCTCTTCATGCACGGCCACCAGTAACTCAAACTCAGATCCCGATACATATTGGTGGCTCCCGGTGAATAGAGAAACGAGACTTATGAGCCTCCTCCAATACAATATGTCTGACCCCACCAGACATCGGAACCCACACTCGACCGCAATGGGTCAACAACCCACGACTGTCTTGCACAAATCGGGTGATCTCGCCTCTAATCCTCTCAAGCTTCCAGTTCTCCTGCCATACACCCACAGCCTGATCTTCCCTGATCAAGCTTACCAGTGGAGAATCTACAGATATCCTTATACATGACGTCGGAACGGAAGATCCAGCCGACTTGCTGTGACACCAGTCAAATTTTGGTCAAAAATTAATTGATCAATAATCGTAATTGGGATGAACCAAGTAGTAGAGTTTGTAACAAGGTTTCCAAAAACATAAAGAACACTGAAATCCGAGTTATAACGAAGAAGTTATGACCAATCGAAAATCCGCGGTAAAACCGGCAAAACACTGTTCAGTGTAAAAAGCGAATTTTCGATAAACCGAGAATGTTCAAAAAAAGAACGTGAAAATCCGACTTCGTATGAGGAAGTTATGATTTTTCGAAGTTTCGGTTTAGCAGTAGACAGCTAAAAATTCGAAATATAAATCGATCGATATTTAGCCGACGCAAATTAAACAAGAATCAAAGGTCTCGTCAAAAGTAGCACAACGGTAAAAAGACAGACGAAAACGGACGTCGGATGAAGAAGTTATGAATTTTTAACGGATTCTCGTCCCGGTCTGTTTAAAATAATAATATTAAAAATAATTCGAAATTAGCCGACGAAGTCTAAACGAAAGTCGTAGAGTATAATTTTACCTACGCGTGCATATAAAGAACGCCAAAAACGGAGCTCGTATGCGAAAGTTATGATTTTTGCAAGTTTGGCACAAAAATAAAGAAAAAATGGGAAAAACCGGGCAATTTCACATGCCACGTCACTCTCGCACGTGGCAGCTGCTGAGTGGACCGAACCCATGCGTGGCACCTCCTGATTGGACCGCAGCCGAGGTCCACTTAGAAGCGAATAGCTTCGCATCGGACACCCCGAAGACACCCCCCTCGCAACGTGGCATTCCCCCATTGGACCGAAGGTTGGTCAAATCCGAAACCTACATCTGTCCGAGGCACGTGTCTCGCACCGGGTCCGAGCTTTGCAACCGCCTCAGACTTCGCACGTGGCTTCGCTGCTGACCGACGCGTGGTTGCTGACTCCTCGCCCTCGCCAGCTGTCCGATGACTCACCAACCTCGGCCGAACCCTCGCACCCCTATATAAAGGGTGCGAGACTTCTCGGATTTGAGAGTTTTTCACCCCATTTTTCACCCATTTTGCACCATTTCACCCCCGCAGGCCCCGGTATCGCGTCTAAAGCCCGAATCAAGCCTCGGAGCCCCGGAATTCTCGAGAATTCATCCTCTCTCCTGTCGAAACTCTGCCCGGTTTGAGCCAGTTTTTCGGCAAACAAACTCTTTTCCCGGAAACGAAACGCTGCCCGAATCACCGCTTATCAAAGTGAGTTCATACCCCTATAATATACCTTTTTAAATGGTTTTATATGCTTTTTAGGGGGGGGGGGGATACAAGCTTAACACAATATTAAATTGTGTTAATAACTGTATGTGATAATAATCACACAAAGAATTTCAGTATGCTTTTAAGAATTACCAAATACTTCCAAAATAACGTAAAGCCATGTTAAATTCTTTGAAAAATGTTTTATAAACTATTTCAAAATATAAATGCCAAAGTCATGTTTATATATGTATAAATATATAAATAAGACTTGAAGGGCTTAGGACTAATGAATTATCTTATATCCTTTTCCTTATTTGGATGTGGAATTAAGGTTGTGTTATTTGTCCGAAGGTCGTTTCTTTCTTAATTATATATATATATATATATATATATATATATATATATATATATATATATATTATACATATATGATTCTAAAAGGTTACTCCTTTTAGTATCATTACCTTTGTATCAGGCTGAGCAAAGGTGATATTCCATGAAAATTCATGTTAATCAGATAGAACATATAAATTATAATAGGTATAACTTATGATTCAAAACTAAAGACACAAGTATGATTTACAACTGTATACTTTCGAAGGAAATTACCAAAATACATTCAACTATACCAAAATATGTATAATACCTTTAATATAAAAACAACATATGAAAGAAGTAAAGATACATCATACCTAGTTTGCATTAACAAAGGTACTATACATAGTACCAGGGTTAGCAAACACGTGGTAATGTCGGGTTTGCATTAGCAAAGGTACTATACAGAGTGCCCGAGTTAGCAAACACGAGGTAATAATACATCCTGCCGAGTTTGCATTAGCGAAGGTACTATACAGAGTACCCGAGTTAGCAAACATGAGGTAATAATACATTCTGTCGGGTTTGCATTAGCAAAGGTACTATACAGAGTGCCCGAGTTAGCAAACACGAGGTAATAATACATAATTCAAGTATATTAGAATACACTGTTTTACAAGAAACCAGGGTTTTGATTCAAAACAAATCAAGGGTTTATACAAATACATGTTTGGAAAACTAAGAATATACTGTCAATCATTATTTCAGAATGATTGGGTTTTCAAAACTAATATACATGTAACGTTTAATATGCTTTTTATGAGACTCTATATTCAGGTTGTTTAATTCATTTTAGACAGCATAGGAAAGTCCTGACATTATAACCAGAATCTCCATCCGGGGATCGAAACAAGTGTGTGTAGATCTATATCGGGATTGACAACCCCGCACTCAGGCTGCTAGCTACAGTTAGATGAGTGACAATTGTTATCACCAGTTTAAACGCCCACAAAGCGTTTGTTTCAGGCTATCCGTCATAGTATGGTTATAATAAAAACTACTCATTAAAAAGGTATTAATAATACTTTAGTGTATAAACAAACAAACGAAAGTACACCTTCAAAGTACCAGTTTATAGAATACAAAATACAATGGTTTAATACATTTTTCATTAACACCTGGTGGAGCCAGGCACACTCTCAGTTTCAAGTTTTCATAAAGGAATACAAATATAAAACAGTAATACAAAGAGAACGGTTTATGGGATTAAACCACTTATCCAATGGAACTTAGTCACTCAATCTCGGTAAACTAGTGTAACATAAAAGACCTTTAGTGGTTAATTCTATAATTCCTTAGTTATTACATCAGAGTTGTACATAAGTAATGTCCGATTGACAGTGAAATGTGTGACTTCCGCCTTACTTCCTGTTCCTTGTTTGGTTGTGGGCTTAGGGCAGATACACCCATTTAACTGTCCATTCGATATTGTGTTATGTATAATCAGTATAAACTAAGTAGTTACAGAGGGAAACTATTGAGGTTATCAGTTAATCACCTCAGGAGATATAGGATTTCCTGGAGAAACTAGTGAACTTATTCAAAGAACTTAGGGTATACTTAACAGAACTAAAATACTTATGAAATCACCAGCTTAAATGCTGATCTACTCTTTCCAAATAACTTGTATTCTCAGGAATCCAGTAGATAGGTACACTCCCGAAGCTTTTGAGAAGACTACCTAGTACCGTACCGTGACTCTTGTCTTCTCCTGTACCTACTTCAGTGTTTGAATATGTAATGTTTAAACGCTTATGTAAAACTTATACTTATTAATGCAATGGTTGTTTGTACTTTGATTACTATATTGCATGTGTTGTGATACTTACCTAAAGTCCTCCGCCCCCGAACGTTTCCGCCGTTCTGGTTTGGGGGTGCGACACTTGCGGCTCAGAGCGTCTGCCACCACGTTCGCTTTACCTGAATGGTAAAGGATCTCGCAGTCATAATCCTTGACTACGTCCAGCCCCCTGTGATGTCTCATGTTTAGGTTTGGCTGATCCATGTTATGCCGCAAGCTCTTGTGGTCCGTGTATATGGTATATCGGACCCCGTAGAGGTAATGTCTCCAAATCTTGAGGGCGAACACCACCGCTCCCAACTCAAGATCGTGCGTGGGATATCTCGTCTCATACGGCTTTAACTGCCGCGACGCGTAGGCTATCACTCATCCTCTCTGTATGAGGACCGCTCCCATTCCTGTGATGGATGCATCACAGAAAACTACAAAATCCTCAACTCCCTCTGGGAGAGTCAACACCAGGGCCTCACAAAGTCTCTGTCGCAGAGTCTCGAATGTCGTCTACTGCTCAGGGCCCCACTGGAAAATCTACTCCCTTCCTATTTAAACGAGTGAGGGGTACCGCGATTTTGGAGAAGTTCTGAATGAATCTTCGGTAGTACCCTGCTAATCCCAGAAAACTCCTGATATCCGAGGGAGATTTCAGAACTTTCCACTGCATCACCGCCTTGATCTTGGCCGGATCAACCAAAATCCCATCTTGGTTAACGAGATATCCAAGGAACTGAATCTCTCGCAACAAAAACTTGCATTTCGAGAACTTGGCATAAATCCGTTCTAGCCTAAAAATCTCCCAGTAGCTCGCGGAGATGCTCCTCATGTTGCTCTCTGGTCTTGGAATACACCAAGATGTCATCTATAAAAACAATGACCGAGCGATCGAGCATCGGTTTGCATACCCGATTCATCAGGTCCATAAATACGGATGGTGCATATGTGAGCTCAAACAGAATCACCACAAACTCGTAATGTCCATATCAAATCCGGAATGCGGTCTTCTGCACGTCCTCCTCCCTCACCCTGACCTGATGGTACTTGGACCTCAAGTCTATCTTGGAGAACCAAGATGCTCCATGTAGCTGATCAAAGAGATCATCAATCTGTGGTAGTGGATAACGGTTCTTCACCATCAACTTGTTCAGCTCCCGGTAATCAATGCACATCCGGTGTGAACCATCCTTCTTCTTGACGAAGAGAATCAACGCTCCCTACGGAAAACTGATCGGACGAATGAACTGCTTGCCTAGCAGCTCCTGCAGTTGAGATGACAGCTCATGCATCTCAGGTGGTGCCAATCGGTATGACGCCTTGGAGATAGGGGCCGCAACTGGCACAAGGTCGATCTTGAACTCGACCTGCCTCTCCGGAGGCACTCCGGGTAAATCCTCCGAGAATACATCGGTGAATTCTCCGACGAATGGAATGTCTGACACCGAGACCTGATCTCTGACCCGCATATCCACCACATACGCCAAACAACCCGCACACCATGCTGAATATACTGTCGAGCCCTAGCGGCTATATAGAAGCCTAAACCCAACCTGGTGCCCTCGCCATAGATAACCAGTTCTCACCCACTTGGGGTTCGACCAACCACATGCTGACCCTCGCAGTCGATCCTGGCACCGAAACGACTCAGCCAGTCCATACCCACTATCACACAAACTTCCCCCATGGGAATCGGAATCAAGTCAATCGGGAAGGATACCCCGAAGATCTCCAGAACATAACGCCGATAGACTGAAGAAGCAGAAATCCCGTGATCGATGGCGATGGAGACTTGCAACGGACACTCTAGCTCTCCTCAGGGAAAACAGAACTCCCTACTAAAAGATCGAGAGACAAATGACCGACTCGCTCCAGAGGCAAACAATACAAGAGCAGGAAGAGAGTTCACTAAGAACGTACCTAACATAGGTACAAACATATAAGCATAAAATAAATATAATCAATATCATAAGGTATAGAATCATACCAGCAACCACATCTACCGCTGTCCTGGCCTCCTCGGTTGTGAGTTGGATGACGCGTCCTCGAGCCCTCGGGGGCTCTGCTCTACCCTGCCTCCTGTCAGTAATCCTCAATGTAGCTGGCACGGGAGCCTGCGCCGGCTTAGCGGCAAGCAACGGACAATTGGCCTTCACATGACCAATCTGATCACAGTGGTAGCAAATTCCCATATCTTGAGCCGGGGCTAACTGGCGGCAATCCCACGCAAAGTGCCCCTCCTTGCCGCACTTGTGGCACCCCTCACTGGATCGACAAACTCCAGAATGACCCTTCCCGCACTTCCCATAAGTGCGGCCGTGCTGGCCTCTAGACCTAGAATCGGCGGTCTTGGACCGTTTCGGCGCCGACTGTGACTGCACCAGGCCCTGCCTCTGCTCTCTCAACTGCAGCTCAATCTCAAGCTCACGCCGCCTAGCGGCCTCTTGTAACTCCAGTAACGTATCACAATGTGGAGTAGCAACAAACTGTCTGATATCAGTCTTGAGAATGCTCAGATAACGAGTCATCTGAGCTTGCTCGGAAGCAAATTCCGGGCAGAACATCGCCCTCTCAGTAAACATCTGGGTGACTTCCGTCACCGACTTCGTACCCTGTCTCAATTCCAAAAACTCTTGTGTCATCCGCTCTCGCTCAACCCGCAGAATATAGCAAGAACACAACATCTCTCTGAACTGATCCCAAGTAACCGCAACTCTTTGCTCATCAGAATACGACCCTGTTATCAATCTCCACCACTCCTTCGCTCCTGAACTCAGCAGGTTCATAGCACACCTGACCTTCTGGTCCGTAGGACATGAACATGTGAAAAAGCACCCCTCAATGTTAGATAGCCACCTCATGGCTACGATCGGGTCCTGAATCCCATCGAAAGTTGGGGGTTTCGTGTTATCGAAGTTCCGGTACTGGAAAGCCCGACTGGCCCCACCACCTGTAGCTTCTACGGTTGCTAAAGCTGCAGAGGCAGCCGTCTCAGCAATGGTTGCATAATGCTCATCAAGTTACTCAACCATAGCGGTCTTAATAGACCCAAACATCTCTGGCAACTGATCCCGGAAAAGCGTAGCAACCTCATCATGGAGGATATCCCTAGTCGTTGCATCCAACTCATCTGGTCTCATCTGACCAATGGTCTCAGGCACTGCGGGTCCACTCGGACTGCCATCCCCTGATCCTGACCCGGATCCGGTCACAAATCGCCTCGTAACCACCATGTTGAAAATATACCAGGAAGATATCATACATTCCATATAATAACGGGGAACCAACTCCCAACAAAGCCCTAGGGGTTGTGACTTCCTTGCTACGCATATGGGTCCTGTGCTTTCAGTAGTACGGGCCCATACTACCTTCCACACCTACCCATATTTGTCTCAAGGATCATCACAATGCCCTAACAATATACATAAGCATCGGCGAGTGCTCAATCATCACTCCTAGAGGAAGGCTAAATATCTCATAACTAGCCGATTGATCCCGCACAACCCATCCATGAAACTTCTACCAACCCTGCACCACTCGTGTATGCTAGCCATACATAATGTTGGACCCTATAGATATCCGAATATCTGATCCTACCCTAAGCCCTTCATCAAACAAGAATAGGAAATAAGGCCAAACCAAATATTCTCAGGCTATAAGATCTTAGTTATATACAACCGTGATGTATACACTAAGCAACGACAGTAATGATGTCAATTTTATATAAGAAAACTCTAGGCTATCAGGCATCATATAATCAAACAATTCTATCATGCAATTCCTGAAGATCCCTAGCCTATCACCAGCATGCTTTTCTAACATATCACAATATCAAATACAGTATGTTATTTTGGGTTCTACTTACTGACTCCAGCTGATCGTACACATCGCATCCTCCTTTAGTATTTTGAAAACCATTTGAAAATCTTTTTGAAAAACTTTTCCTTAGTTTGAGACTGGATTCACACGAGTGTTCCTCCAATTCACTCAAACCAAGGTTCTGATACCAACTTGTAACATCCATAAAATTCATGCAAATTTAAAACTTTTTCAAACATCCAAAAACCATTAGTTATTACAAAATGTTTTCAAAATATGTTCATATCAGAGAATCCCAGAAATCAAAGTCATAAAATGTGAGGAGGTGCACGATCAAACCTTCGCCTTCCCGCGATCTTCCCAAGTACCTGAAACAAAATCCACAATTGTAAGCCCGAATCTTAGTGAGTTCCCCCAAAATACCAACGCCATACAAACCAGAACAATATCATAACAAACAGCATGCATATAGAGTCTTCAGTATGACTGGACCGCCCTCACAGGGCCTTCAGTCTATCTGGCCCACTCTCAAAACCTCCAGCATGTCTGGTCCGCCCTACCGGGCGTTCAGCATGTCTGGACCGTTCTCCGGGCCTTCGGCCTGACTGGTACGCCCGATGGGCCTTCAGTCTATCCGGGCCACCCTGGGCCTGTTGTCCAAGAGCACAGAGCAGGACTGCCTCAACCCACCTCGCAATCACACAATCAACACATAAATATCATACGCTAGCTAGCACGTACAAACAGTCATACAAATCTAACAGATCACTAATCATAGCATCATCCTATATACCAGGATACCAATCTAACAGATCACTAAACATAGCATCATCCTATATATATATACTAGGATACAGATCTAACAGATCACTAAACATAGCATCATCCTAGATCCAGGATACAATCCAAAAGGGTCGGTCTTGGTACCTTAGACCCTGTTGATATAGTGAGAAGAACTCACCTCATAATGTCGAACTATACTGAAATCTCTGACTGCTTACTCACCGAGAATCCCAAACTATCACGATAAACGAACACTAAGTCAACAGTTGAATACCAATCTTGGCTAAGGGTCCAAACATATGTTAATAGTACATTCTATCCTTTCCTTAAGTTGGGCCAAAGTCTAACTCCAATTCCTTAGTCCAAAAGCCCAATATACAAGGCCCATAATTAGCCTAATTTCCAAATTGGGCCCAACTCTCTAATTGGGCCTCATCCTAAGGTTCACTTCCATATTTGGCCCAAGACACTACTATTCAGAAATCCCAATAAGGTTCCAAACCAACTGGCCCAAAGATGGCCCAATCCCGAAGCCCAAATCGCAAAAGCCCAATAGAAGACGTACGCGGGGCATACGCAAGCCTCGCGTTGACTGAAAAGCGGGGATGTTGACTGCGTACGCGGGGCATACTGCTCTCTATGCGGGGTATACCCTCGTTGTACTCAAAACTCAATTAAGTGCTTAATGGCTTAAGCGCTTAAGCCCAAATTCCAGATCTATCGACCAAATATGTCTTACAACCATAAACTCTCAAACTGTAAGACTTTGGACGTCTAAAAAGTTCTTAATGCAAGGTATTAATCCATTAAGACCTCTCTAACACATGAATGGGACACATCTATCCATTGGGACCTCATTTTTATCACTTAGAACCCTTCCTAGGGTCTGAAAGGACAGCTTAATGTTGGATTAGTGTCTAAGCCCGTAACTATATTTGGTATGTACTTGACCCGGTTGTGCATGGTTCTTTTGGGTTGCCTTTACCAAAGCAACTTGACAGGATGATTTATAGAGAGAGAGAGAGTTTATTATGGTTTATTTATATATTATATGAATAATATATTAAAAGAGAAATCATATTATTTAATTAATATTAGTCATGAATTAATTATGAATTAATTTGGTGGCTAAAAGAGATTAATTAATTAAAGGGGACTGGAACTGTGACTTGTGTGATAGTTAGTTATTGGGCTGAGAATCCTTATGGATTGAGGCATGGACGAAACTGAGATGAGGTCCATCTTGAATTCGTCCAAGGAGACCTTATTCCAGAAGGTTCCTTGGATTGCTTAAGGCCTAAGCTGTCCATTATGGTTTTGACTAAAACCGTAGAAGCACAGTAAATAGAACCCTTAGGGCATCAGATTTCGGCCACTGGAAATCCTAGAGAGTTTATAGTCGAAATTGTGATCCCTTCCCTTCTCACCAGTATCATCCTCTTGCTTGTGGTGTTTGTAAGCCATTAGAGGTGTGACATTTGTGACACTAAGCTCCAACAGTTGAAGATTCAAGCCATTCAAGAAAGGTAATCATCTAGATCTGATCTGTTAAGTTAATTTCAAAATTTGTATGCTAGATCTAGGGTTCTTAAGTCTTGGATGAATTGCATGTTCAATAGAGAAACCTAGATCCAAGCTTTAGGGTTTTGCATGTGCACATAGGATGTTCTTTTGCTCAAAACCCATCAGTGGTATCAGAGCCTTGCTTGGTTTCTATTGTATTTGATGCAATGCATTATTGTTTATGTGCATGAATTCGATTTTTGGCCTTCTGTCTGACAAACTCGTCGAGTCCCAAAGAGGTCTCGTCGAGTAGGATGAACTCGACGAGTCCAATAAGGGACTCGGCGAGTCGGGCAATCAGACAGAGGATATTTCGGGATTTTATACCTATTTTGCTGTGAGATAATTACCAAAATGTTTTTAACTAATAAAATACGAATTTTATTGATATTATGTAATTATCCTTGCCAAAATAAAAGATAATGTCAAATTAATTGACTAATTATTTCCTTATATCATAAATGTTAATTATTTGAATTATTTGGTCAATTATCTTGCATGAATTTGGATTAGGTCAAAATTAGATAATCACCAAATATAATTGTTTAATTATTTATTTGAATTTTGATCTAGATAGTTTTGAAATGTTTCAAAACTTGCCCTCGAGTTTTGGAATTTAAAATTTTGGATTTAAAGTTTAATTTTGAAATAATTAAATTTTAAACCCTAGAATTTTACAAGTTTAAAATTCACCCTATACTATTATAATATTATAAGAATAATTATTATATATGTATAACTTAAATGCTAGTCTTACCGTTAGTAGGCCTCATTCACGAAGCCTATCTATAAGGGGGGTATAAGGTTATGGCCTATAAAATGGCCGTTTAATGGGTGTCCACTCTCACCCACCGCTTCCTAGATTGGTGGAGGGTCGTTAGCCGAATGGGTAGGATAGGGCAACCCTTTCCTCGTTAAAAGTATAATGACTTATATAGTAACTAAATGTTTTCCAAAATTCCCAATCTTAGTTACATTAGGCAAAATTGCTATTCCATGAAATTACACTTTGTACCCTTGCTAAGACGTTAGTGGAGCGTGTGTGGTTAATCGGCACACTAATTTGGCTCTAAGCAAAGGTGGCAAATGGTGACTCGATATTTGTCATAGATCGATGGAGTGTGTGTGGTTAACCGGAACATCGATTAGATGACTGTAACATTGGGGGCACCATGTATATTTGCATGGTTATTCACACCCTGTTTGTGATCCTCGGTATCCTAGTCACAAACTTGAGGGGCATATCGAGATTTAAACATGTCATTGAAAAGTTCAATGAATCTCAAAAGATCTAGGAGTTTTCAATACATTTAAAACTTAATTCACATTTTTTTTTCATGGTGGAAATTAGTGAATCGTCATTCACTTACCTTCAAATTATTTGCAATTTAAATTACGGCATCCCTCTTTTAAGTTGTAAATAATGTTGTTGGATCCTAGCCCTAATTTCTCATTTGGGTGTTTAATTGGGGATTCTTATCTAATCAAACTTTGTCTGTTTTCTTTTCAGATGTCTAACTCGAACAACAACAACGCTTCAGGATCAACTTCTTCAGGCTCATTCTCACTCATGAATTTTTGTGGGAGGGTGATTTTCGATGGGACCAATTTCAATGATTGGATCTGCAACATTCGAATGGTTACCCGTTACGAGGAAAAAGAATATGTCCTCGACAAGGAGCTAAAGGAGGTGAATGTCAATACTGCTACTCCAGAGGAGATCGCCGCCTTTGAGTCCCATGAGCGTGATGCCACGAAAGTCCATTGCATCATGCTAGCGACCATGACTGCTGAGCTCCAAAAGTCCTATGAGGACTACTATCCCTATGAGATGCACCAGGATTTACTGGACAGGTACCACCAGAGTGCCAGGCAGGAAAGATATGAGATCATCACTTCGATGATCACGACGAAGATGAGAGACGGAGAGTCTGTCACTGCTCATCTGCAGAAGATGCAGAGGTATGTTGACCGTCTGCTGAAGTTAAATGTTAACTTCGATCAAGAGCTGGCGATTGACATCATTCTTCATTCCCTGCCACCCTGCTTCAACCAGTTTCGCATGACACACCACATGAAAAAAGAGGAGGTCAGCTTGAGCAAGCTTCAAGGCTCCCCAATCTTGGCTATTGGGCAAGGAAATTGTAAGAAGAGGAAGGCTACTTCAAAGAGCCACCATAAGGTAAAGTCTCAAAATGGTACCTCTTCTAGTGGAACCAAAGCTGGTACCACTACATCCTCCTCCAACCCTAAGGATGCAGAGTGCTATCATTGTCACGATAAAGGGCATTGGAAACAAAGTTGACCGTAGTATCTGCAGGACATCAAGGATGGAAAGATAAAACCATCCTACGCAGGTATATATACTATTCAATCTAATGACTCATCACATGCTATTTCTTGGGTTCTTGATATAGGGTGTGGTTTTCACATTTGTTCTGATTTGCAGGGCCTAAGAAGAAATAGGGATGTGGAGCATGGGAAGATAAACCTGATCATGGGAAACAGAAGATCGTCGTCTGTCACCAAGATTGGAGTTTACTCTTTAGTGCTTAGTAGTGGGTTAGGACTAGAGTTGAATAATTGTTGCTATTCGCCAGAAATGGCTCGAAACATCATTTATTTTCATGGTTTGTATAAACAAGGATTTAGATATTCATTTGATAATGAAAATGGATCTATTAATGCTTATATTAATGGTGTTTTCTATTTTGAATCATTGCCTTGTAATGGAAGATATGAAATTGTGATGGTTGTAGACAATTTAGGAAATGATGTATTACATATCGATTTTTCCAATGATTTGGATAAAGCATGCTTGTGGCATTGTCGTCTTGGACATGTCATCAAGAAACACATAGCCCAACTCCAAAAGGATGGAGGGTTGGATTCATTCGACCTTAGGGACAATGACGTGTGCGAGTCTTGTTTACTTGGAAAGATGACCAAGTCACCCTTCACTGGTTCTTGTGAAAGGGGTGAGGGTTTATTGGATCTCATACATACAGATGTATGTGGACCCTTTAGATCCACCACAAGGGATGCAAGCCGCTTCTACGTGACTTTTACTGATGATTATAGCAGATATGGATATATCTACTTAATCATGCATAAGTCAAAAACCTTTGAAAAGTTCAAAGAGTTCAAGAAAGAAGTGGAGAATCAGTTGGGCAGGAAAATCAAGATGCTTCGATCTGATCGAGGTGGAGAGTACCTTAGTCTTGAATTCCACGACTACCTCAAGGAATGCGGAATCGTTTCGCAATTGACGCCACCCAGGACACCGCAGTTGAATGGTGTAGCTAAGAGTCGTAATCGAACCTTGTTGGACATGGTTCGTTCCATGATGAGTCGTGCTTCGCTACCTATCTCATTCTGGGGGTATGCCTTAGAGATTGCCGCCCATATCCTTAACTTAGTCCCTACGAAGAAGGTTGCCAAAACACCTCATGAGATGTGGACAGGGAAAGCTCCCTCATTGGCACACATCAAGGTTTGGGGTTGCGAGGCTTTCGTAAGACGAGAGACTCACGACAAGCTCGAACCTCGTAGTGAGCGATGTATTTTCATCGGCTACCCGCAGAAGTCCTTTGGATATCTCTTCTATAGAGCGAGTGACAATTTTGTCTTCGATACGAGGAGAGGGGTTTTTCGAGAGCGAGAACTCATAAGCCAAGGAGACAGCGGGAGGCAAATCGATCTTGAAGAGCTTCAAGAATCGAACGATGAAGGAACCTCTAACATTGGCGCTCAACCTGAGGAGGAAACTCCTGTTGAACTGATTGACGAGTCCTTACCTCTTAGACGTTCCAGTAGAGTTAGTGTTCCACCTGTGTTATATGGTTTTCATATAACAAGTGAAGGTGATACGTTTATTAGTGATAATACACTAATAAATTTGGATGAACCTGACCGCTACAAGGAAGCCATGGCAGGCCCGGAGTCTGTGAAATGGAAAGAGGCTATGGATAGCGAGATTCAGTCCATGTATGACAATCAAGTTTGGAATTTGGTTGACAATGTGCCAGGTCGTAAGACGGTCATGTGCAAATGGATCTTCAAGAAGAAGACCGACATAGATGGGAAGGTACACACTTATAAAGCTCGATTGGTTGCGAAGGGCTTTACTCAAACTCCAGGAGTTTACTATGATGAGACCTTCTCGCCAGTTGTGAAGATAAAGTCTATTAGGGTGATGCTAGCCATTGCTGCATTTCATTACTGTGAAATATGGCAAGTGGATGTCAAAACCGTTTTCCTTAATGGGAAGTTGGATGAGGATGTTTACATGACTCAGCCAGAGGGTTTTGTCGATGTGAAGCATCCTAATAGAGTGAGTAAGCTTGAGAAATCCATTTATGGATTGAAACAAGCGTCTCGCAGATGGAATCTTTGTTTCGACGAGAAAGTCAAAGAGTTTGGCTTCCTGCGAAGCCAAGATGAATCATGTGTATATGTCCAAGACAGTGGGAGTATAGTTAGCTTCCTCGTATTGTATGTCGATGACATACTACTCATAGGAAACGACATCCCGACCCTGCAGGAAGTTAAGTCCTGGCTTGGGAAGTGCTTCGCTATGAAGGACCTCGGAGAGGCTGCCTATATTCTGGGAATAAGGATAGTGAGAAACAGAAGTAAGAGACTAATAGGACTTACTCAGAATACTTACTTGGACAAGGTACTAAAGCGTTTTAGTATGGAGAATTCCAAAAAAGGGGATTTACCAATCCAAAGTAATGCCAAGTTGAGTAAGACTCAAAGTCCGAGCACCGAAGTCAAGATAGCAGAGATGAGCCGAGTACCTTACGCTTCCACAGTTGGCTCGATCATGTATGTTATGACTTGTACTCGCCCTGATGTCGCCTTTGCTTTGAGCATGATCATCAGATATCAAGGGAACCCTGGCAAAGCATATTGGACCGCAGTAAAGAATATTCTTAAGTACCTTCGGAGGACCAAGGAATGGTTTCTAGTCCTCGGTGGGAGTGATGACTTAAGGGTGTGAGGGTATAGTGACGCTAGTTTTCAGACCGACCGAGACAACTATCGGTCTCAGTCACGATGGGTCTTTACCCTAAATGGAGGAGCAGTGACTTGGAAAAGTTCCAAACAGGAGACCGTAGCTGATTCAACATGCGAATCAGAGTACATAGCGGCGAGCGAAGCTTCAAAGGAGGCGATATGGTTGAAGAACTTCATTGGAGACCTTGGAGTTGTACCAGCTATAAAGGAGCCTATGGAGATTTTCTGCGATAATGAAGGAGCGGTTGCCTTGACCAAGGAACCGAGGGATCATGGCAGATTTCGACATATCAACAGGAAATATCACTTTATTAGACATCGGGTAGAAAAGGGACTCCTCGTAGTGAAGAGGGTATCGTCAGAGGATAACCCAGCAGATCCCCTTACGAAGGGACTGAGTAGGGTTAAGCAGTTGTAGCATGCTAGGAGCATTGGCCTGAAGGACGATATTAGTTTAGATTAGATAGCTTCGAAACATGTAATAGATAAATTGTAATTAACATTTGATGATTAAATAAAGACGTATTATTTATAAGTAAAGTTACTGTCTTGTGTTAATCATTTACCTATTGTTTCACTTTGCATGTTTTGGCTTCCTGAATAATAAGATTATTCGAACAGTCCACAGTCGCTCATACTTTGGAAGTGGGTATGAAAGAAGACTGTCATGAATTGGCTTCTAGATTGTCTAAAGTGTATTAGACATAGAAAAAGTTTGCTACAACGTTCATGAGTGCTTATGAACTAAGATTTGAGCATTGGATTAAACCTGCGCTTGCTAGTATCACTTCATGGAATTTATCACGAGTGATCCCAAGACGATAATATCATATAGTCTTTAAACCTAGATATATGGTTTATTGTTTGCAAGTTTGTTGTGCATTGATAATGCGTAAACGCATCAGTAACTTGATGTTATAAAACACATTGTTGTGTACGATTTGATGAGTGAATAGTGAATGCATATAAGTCTAAGTTTATCCGTTCCTTTTATATTGAGAGGGTAAAAGCGATGTCCGGGCACCTCGATGATTTGGTTTGACTTATGTGACGGGCCCGGTCAGGACTGAATTGATGTGTTCAATTAAGTTCTATGTCAGAGGAATCAGAGATCGAGAAACAAACTGCTGGACAATAAGTATGACTATGTTCCATGTGATTGTCCGCACGATATCTAGAATGGAGGATTATACGATCCCTTATCTAAAAGGACAGGTTACTTATAAGATCAGATTTCGACAGCGTCTTTGAGAGCTACGATTGCTAATCGGATCCTAAAGTCGTACTTGCATTTATAGTTACTAGACTTATCCAAGTGGGAGACTGTTGGATTAGTGTCTAAGCCTGTAACTATATTTGGTATGTACTTGACCCGGTTGTGCATGGTCCTTTTGGGTTGCCTTCACCAAAGCAACTTGACAGGATGATTTATAGAGAGAGAGAGATAGAGAGAAAGTTTATTATGGTTTATTAATATATTATATGAATAATATATTAAAAGAGAAATCATATTATTTAATTAATATTAGTCATGAATTAATTATGAGTTAATTTGGTGGCTAAAAGAGATTAATTAATTAAAGGGGACTGGAACTGTCAATTGTGTGATAGTTAGTTATTGGGATGAGAATCCTTATGGATTTAGGCATGGACGAAATTGAGATGAGGTCCATCTTGAATTCGTCCAAGGAGGCCTTATTCCAGAAGGTTCCTTGGATTGCTTAAGGCCTAAGCTGTCCATTAGGGTTTTCACTAAAACCCTAGCAACACAAGTATAAATAGAACCCTTAGAGCATCAGATTTCGGCCACTGGAAACCCTAGAGAGTTCATAGCCGAAATTGTGATCCCTTCCCTTCTCTCCAATATCATCCTCTTGCTTGTGGTGTTTGTAATCCATTAGAGGTGTGACATTTGTGACACTAAGCTCCAAGAGTTGAAGATTCAAGCCATTCAATAAAGGTAATCATCTAGATCTGATCTATTAAGTTAATTTCGAAATATGTATGCTAGATCTAGGGTTCTTAAGTCTTGGATGAATTGCATGTTCAATAGAGAAACCTAGATCCAAGCTTTAGGGTTTTGCATGTGCACATAAGATGTTCCTTTGCTCAAAACCCATCACTTAACACGTCCAAAACATAACATGCACAATATTGGGACTTTTTGGGACAAGAAAGGTGTCATAAAGCTATCAAGGAAATATCTACATCATATAAGCACAACAGCAGAAGCTTTTTACCTCATGGAGCTTCTAGAGGACAAGATAATCTCATATCTTCAAGCTTTCCTTCCTTCTCCAACACCTTGATGCAACTTCTTCTTCTTAAACTACTCAAAACACACACTTTTAGCTCATATACTCACGAGAGGGGTTAGGGTTTGGGGAAAACGGTTCAAGACTATGGAGGCTGAAATGGTAGAGGGTTATGAGCTCATAAGGATACTTATATACCAGCCAAACCCTAAATATTAGGGTTTCCATCTGAGGTGGGTACACCCAGCGTACTAGGGTGCGCCTAGTATGCCCAGCGTACCTTTATGTATGCACAGCGTACTCCTCTTGATCAAAAATTACAATACTAGCCATTAGGGCATCTCATGGCTACACCCTTCCATCCCTAAGGACTAAAAATGATAAAATAATAATGAAGGGAGGATTCAAAAATACCTTTAAATTTCGGGATGTTACACAATCACTTACATATTTTTCACAATAAAATTTTTCATTACCAAATTCCACTTCTAGCACTATCCCACTCATCTATGTTAGTCAGAACCTACCCCAACCTCCTGATATCAACCCATAAAGAAAGAATGTCGAGATCCCTAGAAGAACTATCCCAACAACTTCACCAGTCCAATACTCAGGAGGTGCAGCCCAAGAAATAGGAGTTATGATCTCGAACAATGAGATCATATCCATGTTGAACATAATGGATCGACACATCATCAAGCAAAGTGAAAACCAACAAGATTTTGTTTGAAAGAATGGAGAGACTGAGCGAAGATTCGAGAAGGCCTATGGAGACCTCGCCAACTCCATCTTCATTCTTGAAGCCTAATATCGATTCAAGAATGTCCCACAACTCCTTTACATATGTAGCATCACTATGCGTATCGAATAAAGAATCAGACATACCATTAAAAATATGACCTCTGCAGATGTAGTCATCGTTTTCCTACTTATTTCTCTTTCTAGTTTCTTCCAATGTCTCATTTTCAACCACATCAATCCTTAGAGTACTCGCATACATAGGTTTCATAATGGTCAGCATGAAGTGCATCTTCTTCTAAAAGCACCTGCAATCATTGCCTTCAAACTTATTCAGTTTGTTAAACTTTATGGTCAACTCGAGGAATGATTCAGCCATCTCCAAAAAACAACAAATATCATCTTGAATGTTACGACTAGCATGGTTATGGCGGAAATCCATATACCAATATGGATGGCATAAAGTCACTTTCTGAACTGATATTTCTACCCTATGCCCGGGTTACATGAAATCAAGTCAAGGATAATCCAAAGGGACACTCACGAATTTGGGCACAGAAGCATACGACAAATTGTGATAGAATTTTGAGATTGTTTAGAAGATAGAGAGAGAGCTTAGAAAAGTATATTACGACTAAAGAGATGAGTTCTATTTATACTTGAGAATGAGGGTTTTCATCTTCTAAATTAGTTAAGAAAATCATGAAATTAATGGCATAATCAATGGTTTCCAAAACTTGTGAGATATTTCAATCTTACTATAATCATTTTTAGGGGCTTTACCCCTTGTACCCTGCTAGGGGAGCTTTCCCTACGCCCCTGCAAGAGGGAGAATGTAACGAACCGGAAATTCTTCCGTTAACAACGTTAGCTTTCTTTAACTCAAAGAAATATTTATGCGAATGATTTTAGCTTTATGAGGTTAAAATGGAATAAATTAAATAAAATAGTATTATTTAATATCTAAAAGAATTACTCAATTATTAAAAGGGTAAATAATTTAATTACATGGATTTTTGGGATTTTGGGTTAAATATAATTAATTTAATTGGTGTAAATGATGTTGAGGTACTAAAATGGCATAAACGGAAACTTAAGTTGTTAACTTATTAGGGTTAGGAGTGTTTGGAATGGACACCTGATACTTGAGGGACCAATTGGTAAAATTGGGTATAACCCCCAAGGAGTGGGATCGATTCTCCTACTTATGTTTGTTTCTTACCTAACCATATGTACGTATTAAAAACCTATCAATCGACCGATTCATGTTTCTTTGAGTTGGCGTCAATTAGGAAAGGGGTTTTGGTTCAATTGTTAGTGACTTGATTCAAGCGATTTCATTCTATCTACTCCCAAATTTTGATTTTTCGTGTGATCAAACTCCAGCCATATTTGATTGTGTTTTAATGATTTATGGCTATCAAAATCAGGTTAAGAAAACTCTCAAATGTGTTGTTAATGATGTTCATGAATTGGTCAAAACCATGGAATCAATGCCTTCCTTTTGTTGCTAGATTTCATGATTTCTTCTACTCAATTCTAGTGATTTTTCATGAAGTATTTTTTTCCTGTAAAAGATCACGTATGGAACCATCCAGAAGAACTTCGAAATATTCCCTAAAGGTCTTTATATGTGGCTTAATGGTGGGGGAAACTCAAGCCCTTAATAGTGTTTTCTCTTTTAGCAATGTACTTTGTTTTTCCCTTAAAAGAAGTGTACTTTGAGTCATGGTTTGTGATTGAAATTGTCCTTTTGACTTCTTGACATGTTGCTACTGTTCAGAACTCAATTTCCATCTTTATAGTCATTTTTGGTTATGGTTTAATGGATTATGTTGTCAATTAACCCTTAAAAATCAATGCTGGGAATTGTAGAAAAATGTGATTCTGTCCCTGTTTTGTAAAAAATCTAGAAAAATCATCAGGAGTTGGACTTATGATCTGTAAACTCCTAAAGTTTAAATTTTGAGTCTAATTCGTCCCTAATTTTTCCAAGGATCTGATGTTGCTCTAACCAAGGTGAAAATTATAATTTTCACTCACCGGTCAGAAATTAGCTGTACCGATATGCAGTTTTGTAAAATTCATAGAAAATTCTAGAAACGTCGTATGGACCATTAAGATAAATTCCTGAAAATCTAAAAGTCTAAAATACTTGAATATGAAATAAATTTGTAATTTCTCCAGGTGTTGGTGGTGCTAAAGTGTCCTTGAATAGACTGTTCTTTCAGGTCAAAATCTAAAAATTTGGCCTAATAATTAGTTTATATGTTGGGGGTATAGGAATTGTTATTTTTGATTTTGTAGACTCCTATTTATCTACTTATTTGTGTTGTATTAGGGGAAATCTTGATACCTCAAGTACTACAAGATTTGAAGTGTGAGAATAGTGATTTTTTGACAAAGGTGAGTCAATCTTTATATTTATTAAAGTACTTGTTTGGAATGCCACATCTTAGATGGATTGGAATGAACCTAGGTTGTATATGTTTCATGTACCCTAATTGTGTAATAAATTTTGATGTGAATGATGCTCCCTTCATGTTATTATTTTTGTTTTCTATCTTGATGTGAGGGGTGTGATAGGGTCATGATAACAAGAGGGATTTGTGTTGGTTGTGTGTAGTATGAGCATGCTATGATTTTATAGAAATACTTGTCTATGATGTTTAGGACGATGCATGATAGTGATATAATTTGACTTAATTATGAAGTGATTATATGTGCATGATTATATAAAGTTGTAAAATGCCTTAAACCTGTTATGTCTTGTTGCATGTTTACATATTGTGAAGTGCGGATATAATATTCCATTTAATATTAATAGAATTTGAGCATGATTACTTACATAGGTTTTTAGTGTAATCCTTATGTGATCAAATAATAATATTAATTAGAAATGGGAATACATTTAGTGGGGCGTAAAGGGTAGCAACCTAGACTTAGGTGTGTGTACCCTATCCGGATACTTGTGAAGGCCTTATAGGTTTAAAGATACCTAAACGGAAAGAACTTAAGCCAATAGTGATGCCGAGTGGCTTTTTTAGACCACTATTCGGGACATGGTTCATGGACACTAAGGTGTTCGAGGAACGTGGTGATAATAGGTGTAGTGATGGCGTAGGATCAAATATCACGTTTGCGTGGGAAGTTTCTAGTGATGGGATACAATTATAAATACCACCCTCAAACGACAACATGCATACTTGTATTTGCATCGTCAGAGTAACGAACACAGTGCATCGGGGGCAATGTTATGGGTGAGAGTCGCACCTCACTTAGAACATTGGTTCCAGCCAGTCATGTTAGTAGTGAATGAGGTTTTTACCTCTTGGTTTAGTGATGGACCCAGTAGGGTAGGGTTGGGCCGATCACTTAGTAGTGAACGGGTTTTGTCTTCAGGTTAGTGATGGACCTGCATGTGGGGTGTCTACCTTACGGGTTAGTGATGGACCTAGGGCTCAGATAGTAATAATTAATATTTATCTAATATTAAAAGATAAATAATAATGACAGACCTTAATGATACCCTAGAGATGAACATGCGATGTATGTGATGTGTGTGATGTTTGTGTGGTATGTGATGCAGATGATTTATATGATGATATGGTATGTATGATTTCCTAACATTGTACTTAATGTTGACTTAGTTAGCATTTGTTGATACTTGTTTCTTTGCTTGTAGTTGTTTTGCCTTGCATTGTTACAAGTAGCATGATAATATGACATGGTGAGGATTCGGGGGATTTTGTGTAGTTATATTCTAGTTTATACCATAGTATTGATACCATGTGGACATGTCATTGAGTTTTTATACCACTTGTTTTTTAGAACTTGTTTCATATTGGTTAATGAACTTTAATTTTGATAAATATTGTTTATGGTAATAAAAGTAACATTGGTGATGTTTTCAAGTAATTCAAAATAAGACTTCCACTAACATATTTTGTTAAAAAAATGTCTTAAGTATAAAAAATGGGTGAACAATCACAGTGTTACAAAGCAGCCCCCTTGACCCCCGCTATTTTTCGTACTGGCTTATCATTTGATCTTATATATATGGGAACTTCGCACTCATGAAACTTCTAATAAATAGTACAAACTACAAGCCCTTTAGCTCACATATTAGTTCCATTTAGACAAAATGCTAGGTGGCATTAGAATCACTAACAAACATATTAAATATATTAAAGATCTTAGGTCATTCTTAGATGTTCAAACAAAGCCAAAACTTATGAGGGGATGCTGCAATATCCCTAACATTTATGGTCCTTTGTGAGGAACAAGTGGAATGTGACTTTTCTTGTTATTAAAACCTCATAAGATCCGGTTAGATAGATCATTATACTTTAGTCTGGTTTAACATGCCTTAACTCTGTGTTGTCTTTCTTATGTTTGTAGTTATGTTCCTCGTGTGGAAGTAACTTTATCTAGTTTCCACAAAATTTTGAACAACATATATTCTAAGGTATAATTGATATCCATAAATAGTCTCCTACTTGTGTACTTGGCTTGTTTGATGGGAGAAGGTGTGCTCGTAAATTGTATTATTTCAAGGGTCTTTTTGATAATTCAAATATTTTTACAAATTTATCACATTCACCTTTTGTGTAGCATCCGTTTTATTGGATGAACCGATTTAGGGTTTCGGGGTTAAAAGGTTGGACTTTGGTGAAAAAGGGGTCCTTACGACGTGAGGCATAGAGGCTCACGACGTGAGGAGGGCCGCATGAAGATTCCATCCGGGACTCTTCTCACGATGTGAGCAATAAGATCTCACGACGTGAGGAGCGCTGCAACCCAAGTCCACGAAGTTTTAGGGTTTCCCAAGTATTTAAGCTCTCTTAATTTGGTTTTACGGTTCATTTCTTAGCCTCCACCTTCCTCTAACTCAGAAAACCCTAACCCTAATCTATTTTTGGTGATTTTGGACCCATTTTGGTGAATTGGTGGCTAGAAGAAGAAGAAGAAGAAGAAGAAGAATAAGAAGAATAAGAAGAAGAAGAATAAGAAGAAGAAGAAGAAGAAGAAGAGGTGCTAGAGTATTGGTTCAACAAGGAGGCTTCATCATCATCATCATCATCGTGTGCACATTTTGGATCTTTTTATGTGTCCAATATCCAATCTTTATAAACTCAAATTGCTAGATCTAAGTTCTAAGCTTCTTTTTGCATGATTATGTTGAATTGCATGCTTGGGATCCATAAAGTTGGCAACTTTATGGATCAATGAGTCATTCTCCTTGATTTGGTCATATGGATATGGAGTATGATTACAAATTATGAATCTTGTTTGAGTTTGGGGCCATTTCTTGTCATTTTGACCTAAGATGGGTTTAGGATATGCTTGGGGCATGCATATCCATCAAGTAATCGTTTTTATTGGCCTTTGGAGTTCGTGTTAGCTTCTGCAAGGAATAGGATTGAAGGCTTAATGGATTAAGGACTTAAAAGTTGGATTTTTAGCATCAGTCTGTTCTCACAACGTGATGACACAGGGTCTCATGACGTGAGAAGCGTTGGTCCCGTTTCTGGTTATCTGCTTTGGGCTCATGACGTGAGAAATGATTCTCACGACGTGAGGACAGCCCCGTCGACTTTTCCTTGGATGAGTTGACTATTTTGAGTCGTGATGAGTTGGGACCTGATTGGGTGAGCTCTCACGACGTGACCAAGGCTGGTCACGACGTGAGATGTGCTTTTTGGGCTTGTGGGCCCTAGTTCTTTGTATGTGGGCCTTTTTGGTGCTTGGTCCCATTTGGAGCTTTAGGTATCTTTTAAGGATTTCAGCCTTCTTGGATTAGGCCCACGATAGGTTTTGGGTCCAATTAGGAAGTTGGGTCAAATTGGACTTTTTGGTGCTATTGGTTTGGGTCTTGGATTTTGGACCAAGTAATGAAAGGGTAAAATGGACTTCTACCCTGGGTGGTGGACAATCGGTCTAGGTTTCCAGTTATCGGTTGTGGACCGACTATTAATTGGCTATTATTTGTTGAAGCTAGCGTGTGAGTCGTTCCAGATCAGCAGTTCGAGTTTTATCAGGATTATTCAGCAGCTTGAGGTGAGTCTTCTCATTATACTATGGGTCAAAGGCACCAATGTCAGCCTATTGGCTTATGTTATATAGGAATACCAGGGGGTGGCCCTTGGCATTTTATAGAAGACCAGGGGGTGGCCCTTAGCATTTGTATGAAAGACCCGGAGGTGGCTCTTAGCAAAGTGTATGCAAGACCAGGGATTAAACCATAGCAGCTAAGTAGATAGTCGTGTGTATATATATATATATATATATATATATATATATATATATATATATATATATAGTTAGTTAGTATGTTAGTTGTCTTTGTGATATTTGCATGGAAGACCAGGAGGTGGCTCCTGACACTTGTATGTAAGACCCAGGGGATTGGCCCCAGCTTGGCAATGAAAGACCATGATAAAGCTCGTGGCATAGTGACAAGGCTATGGTTGACACATAGAATTCCTTATTGTATGTATGTTATGTGGTATTTTGGGGAACTTAATAAGCATTGTGCTTACGACTTATTGTTTATGGTTTCAGAAAGGCAAAATTGAAAGGCAGAACTGAAAGAAATCACCACCAACAAACATACTAAATATAAGGGTGCACATATTGAATATAGAATGGGTTACACTTTTGCCGGCATCGATACTAAGGGTGTTGACCGTGTATAATTTTCGGGTTTCAAGTAGTTAGGGTTGGGTTGTGAGGGTTTTTTGAAAATAAAAAACATAACCGATACCCGACCTATATTGAAATTCGGGTATTTGGGTATATATTCGGGTTCGGGTAAATCAGGTATTACCCGAAAAAACTTGCTAAAAATTATAAATAAAAATACTCAGCATATTAACTAAACTACAAGGACTAGTTATGTAACTATAATTTCAATTAAGCAAAAGAAATCAAAAGCTTAATTGAAACGTGATCGAGTATTTGACAAAATAAAGTAATCACAAGGAATCCAGTGGTCCAATTCATTTTCGTTCTATTTATTTATTTTCTTTTTACTTTTTTTTTAACTGCAGTTTAGTTTCATCCTTTAGTTTTTATTCTGTACTGTATAAATAATAAATATATTTGGTATTTGCTTTAAACTAGGAAGAACAATAGCTATATAAAATTAATAAATCCATATGGATCAATAAGTTCCGAAATTTTTTAAACCATCCTTATACCCGAACTATTTAAATATTGGGTTACCCGATTACCCAAATTTTCGAACCCAATACCCGATTTACCTAACCTATTTAAATATCGTTTATTTTCAACAGGGCGATTCGGCAGAACCGAATGATCCTCTGCTCCTCCCACAACGGGTTCAAAAAGATGAGGCTTCATGAGGTTCGCGAGAATGTTGAAGTCGTTGCACAACGGTAATAAAAAAAAATAAAAAAACATTATTCTTTTTTCCAACTTATATACAATCACTGCTAAACTCAAAAATTAACACTAACGATTTCAACACCATCAAGTCTTTTTAGGGTTTTATTTATTTTTTTAATTATCATCTTTAGGATTTTAATTTTCGTATTTAGAATTTTAATTCTTGATTGTAGTTGTTTGTTTTTTAATGAAACATTTTTTTTATTTTAGCTTTATTTATTTATTTTATAATGTATTAAATGTCTTAAAATTTTTAATCAAAATTGGAAGGGTTGAGAAAATTCGGAAATATTCAGAAAGATAAGTTTCTTGGCTTGTAAGTTGGGAAAGATATAAACGAGGGGATGATTGACACGGAATGACTCACTCAACCTAAAAACACTCATAATGGAGAATTTAGTGGAAGAGTTCAATGAATGAAACTCTAATATTGTAATGTCATACTGATATCGGATGTATTTGAAGTTTAATAACCGTTGAATTTAAAGTTTAATAGCCATTGAAACTTTAATAGGAAAAATGACAGTTTTATAATATATATATATATATATATATATATATATATATATATATATATATATATATATATATATATAAAGTTCAATATACTTGCGAGGCAATGAGGCAATACCGCAATAGACATTCTATTTTTGAAACTGAAAATGCAATAAACATTTGTTTTGTTATTAGGTTTTCCTAATATTATTTATATTATGTACAAAAAATCAAAGCTAAATCCGGCCCAACTACGATTTTTTTGATTACTTTGATAATTATTTTATATTTTAGTTCATTGTTAAAAATTCATCAAAAATTAGGATAGATAATATTAGGAATGGTCTAGTATTCCAGAACATGATGCCCATTGCCCTAAAAGCCACATAAAGCGCACGATCACACGACACGTGAATTAGGGATAGCCCCCACACTGCAAACCACACGCCGTCATGGTATGACCATAACCATGCCGACATTGACATTAACACAAGTTTTTGCTCTTTTATGGTGTTACGCAACCTACGTAATCCCCATACCATCATTTTTTATTTTTATTTTTTAATTAGTGTTCTTTTAGAAGCAAATAAAAGTATACAAACACAGTGAATTGTATGGTGCAATATTCGATTTAAGTTGGTTGTCATTTTTCTTTTGGTTTGTATTTAACTTTTTGCAAGTCTATAAGATAAACTTATAATTAAATAAGATGATATATTACCAAATGAAGGAAGAAATAAAGGAAAGATTTATCAAAATATGATATTTTTGTTTTAAATAACAAAATTCCTTCGCTATTTATAAGTTCATATCTACTCTTTAAATGTCAATTTTGAAGTTATATTTAAAGTTCTTGATTAAAAATATATTTTTACATGAAATTTATGTTTCACATGTCGGTAACTTTTATATGGTGCAAAAAAAAAATAGAAGTTTTACCAGATTACTTACTTATTGTGATAATGCTCTGTTATGCCACTATGCCACTGGGACGTGCATGATAACGCGAACATACCACATCTTGGGTGTGTCCTGTGGTGGACTATGGCAACGGCCACACATTGACCATTGTCTTTGTTACATATTGTGTGAGACCATTGTATTTGTATGAAAGACTGAGGGGACCATAGCATTTGCATGAAAGACTATTGGGGGGGGGGGGGGGCATAGCAAGAAAGACTGCAGGGGACCGCAGTAATGGAAGTCAGTGTAAGACTATGATGCTATCATAGCATTCACATGGATATGTGGTGTCTTTGGGAACTCACTAAGCTTTTTACTTACTTGTTTCCGTTTAAATGCTTTTTCAGGTTGTTCTATTGTCAGAAGGAAGATCCCAACTTGATTGTATCGCACGAGCATCGCTATTGATTTATGAATTAGACTTCCGTTGATTAAATTTTATTATTACTCGTGGTTTGATCATGTTTTGACATATTTCGACTAATGAATGTTTATCATACTTTTTGGGAACGGGATTTGAATGATTACCCTTATTTTACAAATGAAATTTCTGGTTTGAAATTTGGGACGTTACAAGTTGGTATCAAGTCTTAGTTCAAGGGATTCAGACTGATGTGCGAGCGCTAGACTAAACTCAAACCGAGGACTGAGAGATTTTTTGAATAAATTTTGAAAAGAAAAACCTTTTTACAAGGAAAACTTCAAATTAGTTGGGGCTGGAACGTACACTCAGTCTCATTGCATGTTCTTGTCTGATGTTGTCTTGAGATTGGAACATTGTTCCCGACCTGACTTGAGTTTATAAAAGGAAAAATGATGTTATGCGTATAGTCATCCGAAGCTCAAGTAAGTGATTTCCAAAATACTTATACATGTTTGATATGTTATTTATGTGGTAGATACATATGCATGCTAGAATGTAAGCTAAGAATTCTACTCAAGATTGCATGCTAGAATGTCTATTTAGGAGAGATGTCATATTATGTCGGATATGTGTTTACTTTGTGTTGTTGAAGTCTATGTTGATATTGATAGGTTGTTAAGTGAATGTCATATGGTTGTGCGCAATTAAGGTTAGATGGCCTTAGAATTCTGGATTCGGCCTTATTGTGTGTTCTTTTTTGATAAAGTCCTTAGGGTAGAGACATTTATTCGAATATCTATCTTATCCTCAATTACATATGATTATGCATTCATGAGGTGACTCGTCAATATTGGAAAATACTTTTTTCGACACATGAATAGAGACGAAATCCTAGGGATGACTAGGAAGGTTGGTGGTGTATGCAAGTAGGCATATACTTGTGTGATTCGATGCTTGATAGTGTTCATAAAGGGGCAACTTAGGAACTTTGATACAATTATTGGAACAAGTATTGATAGGTGTGGGATGTAGTATGTGTTCGTACTACCGGAAGCACATGATCCATACTTGATTCAGGGAAAGTCCCAAGGGTTCTGAGGAGCTAGTAGATGGGTAATAGCATGGTTAACACTATGGAATTTTTTTAACATGTTTTTATTATACCTGCAGTATAGTGATCGTTATGCAGGGAAAGAGTAGTTCAGATTCGGTTCCGGGACCAAGGGCCCATGCTGGATCGAGTATGTGTGATACAGGTATGTGTGATCTGGTGGATCTTGAGGTCTTGAGGGCCTTGATTGAAATTGTACTGACACTGGTTGTAAGTATCAAGGAGGAGATTATTAAATTGACCAACGAGAAAATTGCAGCCGTTATAAGGGTTGGACGACTGAGGGCCAAGGATGTCACTTGTTGTGATATGGTTGCATATATCAGTCCCCGATACTTGAGGGGAGGAAAAATTAAGTTCTTAGTACGCATTGGATTGAGTAGATGGAGGGTGCCTTCCGAACTAGTTTTTTCCCTAAGAGGCAAAGCTTCGGTTCTCTATGGACCTTTTGGGGTATGTAGCGAGGGATTGTTGGGATTTGATCGCCTAGTCTATTATTATGACCGATATGGAGACCATGATATGAGCGAAGTTAATGAAGATCGAGATTACGATTCCAGAGTCCGGTTCGGAGGCCCAATAGAGGATGAGAGAGCTGATACAGGTTCTAGCACCACTGACAACTAAGAGGTTCAAGACTATTGATACTCGCTCAAGTGGTCTAGGTATTCTCAATTGTTGCAGCAAGTGTGTGAAAGTGCAAGAGGGTACTTGTTGTGCGCTTGCATCTAGTTGTTTCAGATGTGGACAAGAGGATCATTTCAGTTGGGATTGTAAGCAAAGGGAGAAGACGGTTTGTTTTTGTAACGTCCCAAAAATATTGAGTAAAATTTTCATTCTAAATAGGTCAAAACCATTCATACATTATCTCAAAAGATGATTAGAGTAAAAGTACTTTAAAAAATTAGAGTAAAATCATAAATAATCATTGCGGAATAAATCTTCAAGGGATGCAATGCGATCAAGTCGGGCTCTTCTTTTTAAAACTAGAAGTAACTGAAAATGTTTAAACCACAAAACCGTAAGCGCAAAGCTTAGTGAGTTCCCCAAAATACCAAATTGAACATATATACAAATATAACAGCACGTGCCTGTGTCGGGTCCGTATCAACACCGAGTCCATAATGACTCTATGTAATAGCTTGTAGTTGTATTGGTTTCGTATCAACCCTCTGGTCTGTATCAACCCGGATTCCATAATGACTCTATATAACAGCTTGTAGCTGTGTCGGGTCCATATCAACCCTCGGGTCCGTTTCACCCCACATACATAAGCATACAAACATATAAGCATGAGTCACAAAGACAACAATCATCTTACAAACATAATTCAGTGGGCCGACAGTACAGTGAAGAGACTCACTTGAACTACTCATCAGAAGCTCGACCGCCACCTCAGCAACAGAACAGCCAACCCAAGCTTCCTAAGGCCAAACCGAATCAATTCTTCGCTAAATGATTAATTCTACTCAAGGTTGACCAAAAGTCAAATTGGTCAAAAGTCAACGTTCAATGGTCAAAGTCAACATGCAGACCATTGCCATGTCATGGCCTTCCTTGGTCACGCCGTGGCCATGCTAGGACAAAACAGTCGAGGTTTCAAACTCCACCATGCCATGGGAAACTGTCTGAAGTGCCATTTTCTTCACTAAGCACTTAATCCTTACATATCTACATCCAAAACTTCAGATCTACTCCTTCTCAATGACTTAATGGATAAAGTTTCCAACTTTATCCATTAGGACCTCATCCAAAGGTAAAATCATGAGCCCTAAGTCCAATAAGCCCTTAATATGACCAAAACTTAAACATGGGATCAAGAACACTCAAGCTAAGACCTTTTTCTCACTAACTTTGAAGTTCATGACCATGAGAATACCATATACGCTATAAAGTTCCTCAAACTCCAAAAGCATCCAAGAATGGGACCAAAACATCCAAAAATGGGCTCAAATATTAAGCAAGAAACACAAAGGTCAAAATATGAACTTTATACCTCTAATAACTTAGAAATGTGGAGAAGATGTTGGATCCAAGCTTGTTCCTTGCTTCCGTACACCAAGATGAACTTCTTTCTTCTTCAAGTTTCACCAAAAGAACACATTAACCTCAAGATTAAGCCACCAAGCTCATTCCATGGAAAAGAGGCTAGGGTTTCGAAATGAAGGGATGGAGGTTGAAGAAGATGACCTAGAATGGGGGTTTAAGATGCTTAAATATCGGAGAAACCCTAAAAATACGTGGGCTTGGGCCTGAACACATGGCCTTATGTCATGTCGTGGTTACTCCATAAAACTCCATTCATTTCCAACATTGCCACATCGTAGGCATACTGCACCACGTGGTGGCACTAAGTTTTCTTCAAAATTCCATCTTTAGCCCTTGACGAAAAAAGGCTTAACCAATCTGTAACACGAGTGTTATAACTCTCCCCCACTTAAATTAGATTTCATCCTCGAAATCCGCTATTACCACTTAATCTTAAACATCCTCTCAATCCCTTGTGGATTCTCCAAGCCCATTCCCCTTAACACAGGTTGAAGTCACTCTGATTGCCATAAGTTGCAACAACCACACAGAGACTCCTTAAAGCCAAGCACATAAGCCAACCCGGGTGAAAATTTCCAAAAGTCGAACCTTAAAATGCATCCACGAGTTAACACCCTAAGCGACGACCCCTTTTTCCGACACCGATGTCGATTCCATATTTAGCGAGAAGCATGTGACCCAACGAAGAACTAATGCCATCACAACTAACTAACATCGAAGGGAGCTACCTCCTCATCTAAGTCTGAAAACATCGAAACCATGCCTGACTTCCATACAGACAGTGCCACCCAAACCTCGACCATGCTGTTCAAAACCTTGAAACTCCGATCCGACGAAGGCTTCCCCGAGCCTCACACAAGATAACATAAACAAAATGGGCCTAACCCACAATCAAAGCTACACAAGTTGTCGTAGTTCTCACATCCCGAATAGTAACCAAGAACTTATGGATTCCAAATCTGATCGCACATCCCAAACCTTTGCAAGACCCAAAAGGTTAGGAACACCATGATTTCTGAAACTTTAGATGAAATCATAAGAAAAAATATGCGACTTGACAAAGACATACCTTATATCTAACCTGCAAGACCCAACTTCTAGAGAAAACCGCTCAAATGGTAAACTCTCAAAATTACAACCCCAAACCAACTCCATCAATACACTTCCCAAAACTAGGTACTCATCAGGTAAAACTTCAGAAACCATACCCTGAGACTGATGATCATACATTCGTCACCCCTACCCCTAGTTCCCTGACTCGGAACACCAGCAATTCATGCTGAAAGAAAACTTAAAACATCCCGATCATTAATCTCCACAAATTTCAAATCCAGAAGTTGTGCCCAAAGACCTTATATATACGCTTGACTTCCTGACAAGTCATCACCAACGCACTGTCCCCACAAGCATAATGATGGTTCATCCAAGAATTTCACGTTGCATTCAAATCCCTTATTAGCTAGGATGAACATTCACCTGACAAACCACTCGAGACATTTACAACGAACCTCATGAGTCGAGATTTCAAAACCAATACCCAACATTGGTAACCAAACCCATAATGAACAATCCTCAAGAAAACGGGGTCCCTAATTGCAAACCTTCATCAAGTAACTTCTGATTCATAACTAATAATCTACCAAAACACACTGCTACTATCGTTAAACTAACCAGTTGGTCACTGAGTCTCGGTACTATGCTGATATCGTCGTTCTTCCATTACTGCCCTGGAGACTCACGACCGACACCACAGAGGCTTGAAGATACCCAATCGTCAATCCAACGACTTGTAGGAACCAAATAAACATCCCTCTTAGTGTTAAGCGAAAACGAATATGGGTCATACACTTCTATCACGCACAATTCATTTCACAGTACAGGCGGCAACCAATGCAAATTGTTGGCAAAAATATGGTCGCACACTACCATAGAATGAGATAGGTGGTTGCACTCTTTTTCCAGTTTAAGGGCTACAAACAAATTAAGAACCATGCCAATAACTCGATCCAAATGATCTCATGCTATCTTATTTAACCTACATATATGCCCAAGGGAAAAAACATAACCAATCCTAGATCTATTGCACTCCTTCTTCCTCATAACCCTTACCCATCGGGTGTAGTACCAGTAGGTCTAACCAAAATGACAAACCTCAACCGCTAATAGAAACACCATCATGAATGGTCAAAGACTAAGATCTGATACCTTGATTAAAACCGAACAAATCCTACCAATACACAAATAGCTCGATAAAATTTCCAGAGCCAACATAAATGTTGTCAAACTCTGTTCGGATTAATCCAAAATACCAACCCTTCCGTCGCGGCATGCCAAAATTGAATTCTACACAAACCCAAAGATACACTTGAAAGACTAAACTACCTGCCTCAACATCCGAACTTTCAATAACCAAGGACATTTTCCAAACCCGAGCCCGCTATGAACAATACTTCCATAATCAACAATTAAGGGTATCCAGACCCATAAATCAAAATGTACAATGTATAGATTTTAACGATAGATTGACACATCCATTGAACTTCAATTGATAAAGCTCAAAACTTTTGAAAAACCTCAACTATTGGCGATGAACGAAATGACCCACGATTGAGAATGCATTAACAATTAATCCAATGATCCAATTCACTTCTGAACAAAGCCCATGTGGAGCTAAACATACCAAACTCTGAAGTTGATTTACCAATCAAAAACTGCCCAACCTAGACTATAGATATCAATCAATACAACGTGCTGATAAACCCCTTAACAACCAATTCTAGACTTGAGCAACCCAAACGCCTCTCAATCAATACATCCGCATTCCCGAAAGGAACCACTAGCTACAACGAGCTCCCTGACCAAAGACTTCCTTTCACGAAAACATGCATGCATTCCTGAGCACATACATCTGATGACAACTTACTCTACACCCCCGCCTTAGCCAAATCTTGAACCAAAGCCTCGCGTACCTGAACCGCAGATTCTTGTGACCCACTATTCTGAAACCAACTGTCTGAACTGATCGATGATCTTTCAGGCATATTACGTAGTTCTCCCCCACTTAGGGTTAGAATTACCACCAAATGACATTGCAAACCGATCAAAACTCAAATTGGATCACCTAAATCCATAGCATTCCTGGCCCTTGGAATGTATAAAACAACACAAGATGATCTTCCAGATAAAGACCTAGCAAACTTCAAGTGATTCTGAATCTCAAAAGGAGACCTCAAAAACCTCCCAATCATAACCTCCTCTAACATCAAGATTCCTATATATATGCACCAACAATAACTTTGACAGTCCATTCATAACATCGACTTACTATCTAGAAACAAATGGCCTACCACACTCCCCGTCTGTAATTTCCTAACCATCAATTCGTCACGAGGATCACTCATAAATACAAGGGGAAACGACCTCAGGGGCAACGTCCTCATAGTCGGGATACATCGGAGACAACAAAAGTTGTTGCTCCCAATTCACCTTCCTTAATTACCTGGAACAATCAACTAGCACCGAACCTAACCAATTTCAAAGGAAACAGACCCCTGATCTCATCTCAAGGAAACAATACCAGAAGAATCCTCTTGTGCATTCCCATACTGCCATACTTGCTGCTAACCAACCACAACCATCTAAGCCCATGTTGGGTCTACATCCCAACTCTGAAAATCCCATGTCTGCTCCCTCTTTCCTCTGAATATGGAAAGTTGGTGTTGGGTCAAAACTATGGTTTATACTTTACTTTTCTAGGTAGTTATATTTTTTCAGTCTAGTTTACGGCTGTATGGGTGTTTATGGCCGTGAACGTGTTTACGGCCGTGAACCCATTTGCGGTTGTCTGTCTCATATAAATAGTGTTAGTAGAGTCATAAGAGTGTGTATGGCTAGAGGAGCTTAAGTGTGTGTATTCTAAGGTGTTCTAGAGAGAGAAAGGAGAGAAGGTGCAAGTGTGTGTGAATCTTGTATATTGTTCATCATTCTAATCTTGAATACATCATAGATTCATATTCTTCTTCTTCTTCTTCTTATTTTGATCTTGCATCATCCAATTGTTTAGGATTCTACACCATCAATTGGATATGATTGATACACAAGCGAATTCGGGACTTACAAGTGGTATCAGAGCTTGGATTGTATCAATCATTTTGGCCAGATCTGGAGCGTATTTGATCTTATTTTTGAAGGATTTTTGCATTTTTGGATAGATCTTTGAAAAATAAGGGGGGTTTGTTCTTCGTGTTTTTGATAAAAACGAGTTTTTGATCGAGTTTTGGAGCAAAAAGAGGTGAAAAACGCTATTTTTCACGTAATCTGCGAAGTGTTCTCGTCCATTGAAGGGTTCACGGCCGTTGAAGGGTTCACGGCCGAAGGAGGGTTCTCGGTCGAATAAGCTTTTGTGGCTAGGGTTTCTCGGCGGCGGCCGTAATCACGAATTAGGGTTTCTAGGACGTTTACGGTCGTGAACGTGTTTACGGCGGTGAACCTATTTGCGGTTGTCTGTCTCATATAAATAGTGTTAGTAGAGTCATAAGAGTGTGTATGGCTAGAGGAGCTTAAGTGTGTGTATTCTAAGGTGTTCTAGAGAGAGAAAGGAGAGAAGGTGCAAGTGTGTGTGAATCTTGTATATTGTTCATCATTCCAATCTTGAATACATCATAGATTCATATTCTTCTTCTTCTTCTTCTTCTTATTTTGATCTTGCATCATCCAATTGTTTAGGATTCTACACCATCAATTGGATATGATTGATACACAAGCGAATTCGGGACTTACAAGTGGTATCAGAGCTTGGATTGTATCAATCATTTTGGCCAGATCTGGAGCGTATTTGATCTTATTTTTGAAGGATTTTTGCATTTTTGGATAGATCTTTGAAAAATAAGGGGGGTTTGTTCTTCGTGTTTTTGATAAAAACGAGTTTTTGATCGAGTTTTGGAGCAAAAAGAGGTGAAAAACGCTATTTTTCACGTAATCTGCGAAGTGTTCTCGTCCATTGAAGGGTTCACGGGCGTTGAAGGGTTCACGGCCGAAGGAGGGTTCTCGGTCGAATAAGCTTTTGTGGCTAGGGTTTCTCGGCGGCGGCCGTAATCACGAATTAGGGTTTCTAGGACGTTTACGGTCGTGAACGTGTTTACGGCGGTGAACCTATTTGCGGTTGTCTGTCTCATATAAATAGTGTTAGTAGAGTCATAAGAGTGTGTATGGCTAGAGGAGCTTAAGTGTGTGTATTCTAAGGTGTTCTAGAGAGAGAAAGGAGAGAAGGTGCAAGTGTGTGTGAATCTTGTATATTGTTCATCATTCCAATCTTGAATACATCATAGATTCATATTATTCTTCTTCTCCTTCTTCTTATTTTGATCTTGCATCATCCAATTGTTTAGGATTCTACACCATCAATTGGATATGATTGATACACAAGCGAATTCGGGACTTACAAGTGGTATCAGAGCTTGGATTGTATCAATCATTTTGGCCAGATCTGGAGCGTATTTGATCTTATTTTTGAAGGATTTTTGCATTTTTGGATAGATCTTTGAAAAATAAGGGGGGTTTGTTCTTCGTGTTTTTGATAAAAACGAGTTTTTGATCGAGTTTTGGAGCAAAAAGAGGTGAAAAACGCTATTTTTCACGTAATCTGCGAAGTGTTCTCGTCCATTGAAGGGTTCACGGCCGTTGAAGGGTTCACGGCCGAAGGAGGGTTCTCGGTCGAATAAGCTTTTGTGGCTAGGGTTTCTCGGCGGCGGCCGTAATCACGAATTAGGGTTTCTAGGACGTTTACGGTCGTGAACGTGTTTACGGCGGTGAACCTATTTGCGGTTGTCTGTCTCATATAAATAGTGTTAGTAGAGTCATAAGAGTGTGTATGGCTAGAGGAGCTTAAGTGTGTGTATTCTAAGGTGTTCTAGAGAGAGAAAGGAGAGAAGGTGCAAGTGTGTGTGAATCTTGTATATTGTTCATCATTCCAATCTTGAATACATCATAGATTCATATTCTTCTTCTTCTTCTTCTTCTTATTTTGATCTTGCATCATCCAATTGTTTAGGATTCTACACCATCAATTGGATATGATTGATACACAAGCGAATTCGGGACTTACAAGTGGTATCAGAGCTTGGATTGTATCAATCATTTTGGCCAGATCTGGAGCGTATTTGATCTTATTTTTGAAGGATTTTTGCATTTTTGGATAGATCTTTGAAAAATAAGGGGGGTTTGTTCTTCGTGTTTTTGATAAAAACGAGTTTTTGATCGAGTTTTGGAGCAAAAAGAGGTGAAAAACGCTATTTTTCACGTAATCTGCGAAGTGTTCTCGTCCATTGAAGGGTTCACGGCCGTTGAAGGGTTCACGGCCGAAGGAGGGTTCTCGGTCGAATAAGCTTTTGTGGCTAGGGTTTCTCGGCGGCGGCCGTAATCACGAATTAGGGTTTCTAGGATGTTTACGGTCGTGAACGTGTTTACGGCGGTGAACCTATTTGCGGTTGTCTGTCTCATATAAATAGTGTTAGTAGAGTCATAAGAGTGTGTATGGCTAGAGGAGCTTAAGTGTGTGTATTCTAAGGTGTTCTAGAGAGAGAAAGGAGAGAAGGTGCAAGTGTGTGTGAATCTTGTATATTGTTCATCATTCCAATCTTGAATACATCATAGATTCATATTATTCTTCTTCTCCTTCTTCTTATTTTGATCTTGCATCATCCAATTGTTTAGGATTCTACACCATCAATTGGATATGATTGATACACAAGCGAATTCGGGACTTACAAGTGGTATCAGAGCTTGGATTGTATCAATCATTTTGGCCAGATCTGGAGCGTATTTGATCTTATTTTTGAAGGATTTTTGCATTTTTGGATAGATCTTTGAAAAATAAGGGGGGTTTGTTCTTCGTGTTTTTGATAAAAACGAGTTTTTGATCGAGTTTTGGAGCAAAAAGAGGTGAAAAACGCTATTTTTCACGTAATCTGCGAAGTGTTCTCGTCCATTGAAGGGTTCACGGCCGTTGAAGGGTTCACGGCCGAAGGAGGGTTCTCGGTCGAATAAGCTTTTGTGGCTAGGGTTTCTCGGCGGCGGCCGTAATCACGAATTAGGGTTTCTAGGATGTTTACGGTCGTGAACGTGTTTACGGCGGTGAACCTATTTGCGGTTGTCTGTCTCATATAAATAGTGTTAGTAGAGTCATAAGAGTGTGTATGGCTAGAGGAGCTTAAGTGTGTGTATTCTAAGGTGTTCTAGAGAGAGAAAGGAGAGAAGGTGCAAGTGTGTGTGAATCTTGTATATTGTTCATCATTCCAATCTTGAATACATCATAGATTCATATTATTCTTCTTCTCCTTCTTCTTATTTTGATCTTGCATCATCCAATTGTTTAGGATTCTACACCATCAATTGGATATGATTGATACACAAGCGAATTCGGGACTTACAAGTGGTATCAGAGCTTGGATTGTATCAATCATTTTGGCCAGATCTGGAGCGTATTTGATCTTATTTTTGAAGGATTTTTGCATTTTTGGATAGATCTTTGAAAAATAAGGGGGGTTTGTTCTTCGTGTTTTTGATAAAAACGAGTTTTTGATCGAGTTTTGGAGCAAAAAGAGGTGAAAAACGCTATTTTTCACGTAATCTGCGAAGTGTTCTCGTCCATTGAAGGGTTCACGGCCGTTGAAGGGTTCACGGCCGAAGGAGGGTTCTCGGTCGAATAAGCTTTTGTGGCTAGGGTTTCTCGGCGGCGGCCGTAATCACGAATTAGGGTTTCTAGGACGTTTACGGTCGTGAACGTGTTTACGGCGGTGAACCTATTTGCGGTTGTCTGTCTCATATAAATAGTGTTAGTAGAGTCATAAGAGTGTGTATGGCTAGAGGAGCTTAAGTGTGTGTATTCTAAGGTGTTCTAGAGAGAGAAAGGAGAGAAGGTGCAAGTGTGTGTGAATCTTGTATATTGTTCATCATTCCAATCTTGAATACATCATAGATTCATATTATTCTTCTTCTCCTTCTTCTTATTTTGATCTTGCATCATCCAATTGTTTAGGATTCTACACCATCAATTGGATATGATTGATACACAAGCGAATTCGGGACTTACAAGTGGTATCAGAGCTTGGATTGTATCAATCATTTTGGCCAGATCTGGAGCGTATTTGATCTTATTTTTGAAGGATTTTTGCATTTTTGGATAGATCTTTGAAAAATAAGGGGGGTTTGTTCTTCGTGTTTTTGATAAAAACGGGTTTTTGATCGAGTTTTGGAGCAAAAAGAGGTGAAAAACGCTATTTTTCACGTAATCTGCGAAGTGTTCTCGTCCATTGAAGGGTTCACGGCCGTTGAAGGGTTCACGGCCGAAGGAGGGTTCTCGGTCGAATAAGCTTTTGTGGCTAGGGTTTCTCGGCGGCGGCCGTAATCACGAATTAGGGTTTCTAGGACGTTTACGGTCGTGAACGTGTTTACGGCGGTGAACCTATTTGCGGTTGTCTGTCTCATATAAATAGTGTTAGTAGAGTCATAAGAGTGTGTATGGCTAGAGGAGCTTAAGTGTGTGTATTCTAAGGTGTTCTAGAGAGAGAAAGGAGAGAAGGTGCAAGTGTGTGTGAATCTTGTATATTGTTCATCATTCCAATCTTGAATACATCATAGATTCATATTATTCTTCTTCTCCTTCTTCTTATTTTGATCTTGCATCATCCAATTGTTTAGGATTCTACACCATCAATTGGATATGATTGATACACAAGCGAATTCGGGACTTACAAGTGGTATCAGAGCTTGGATTGTATCAATCATTTTGGCCAGATCTAGAGCGTATTTGATCTTATTTTTGAAGGATTTTTGCATTTTTGGATAGATCTTTGAAAAATAAGGGGGGTTTGTTCTTTGTGTTTTTGATAAAAACGAGTTTTTGATCGAGTTTTGGAGCAAAAAGAGGTGAAAAACGCTATTTTTCACGTAATCTGCGAAGTGTTCTCGTCCGTTGAAGGGTTCACGGCCGTTGAATGGTTCACGGCCGAAGGAGGGTTCTCGGTCGAATAAGCTTTTGTGGCTAGGGTTTCTCGGCGGCGGCCGTAATCACGAATTAGGGTTTCTCGGACGTTTACGGTCGTGAACGTGTTTACGGCCGTGAACCTATTTGCGGTTGTCTGTCTCATATAAATAGTGTTAGTAGAGTCATAAGAGTGTGTATGGCTAGAGGAGCTTAAGTGTGTGTATTCTAAGGTGTTCTAGAGAGAGAAAGGAGAGAAGGTGCAAGTGTGTGTGAATCTTGTATATTGTTCATCATTCCAATCTTGAATACATCATAGATTCATATTATTCTTCTTCTTCTCCTTCTTCTTATTTTGATCTTGCATCATCCAATTGTTTGGGATTCTACACCATCAATTGGATATGATTGATACACAAGCGAATTCGAGACTTACAAGTGGTATCAGAGCTTGGATTGTATCAATCATTTTGGCCAGATCTGGAGCGTATTTGATCTTATTTTTGAAAGATTTTTGCGTTTTTGGATAGATCTTTGAAAAATAAGGGGGGTTTGTTCTTCGTGTTTTTGATAAAAACGAGTTTTGGAGCAAAAAGAGGTGAAAAACGCTATTTTTCACGTAATCTGCGAAGTGTTCTCGTCCATTGAAGGGTTCACGGCCAAAGGAGGGTTCTCGGTCAAATAAGCTTTTGTGGCTAGGGTTTCTCGGCGGCGGCCATAATCACGATTTAGGGTTTCTAGGACGTTTACGGTCGTGAACGTGTTTACGGCGGTGAACCTATTTGCGGTTGTCTGTCTCATATAAATAGTGTTAGTAGAGTCATAAGAGTGTGTATGGCTAGAGGAGCTTAAGTGTGTGTGTTCTAAGGTGTTCTAGAGAGAGAAAGGAGAGAAGGTGCAAGTGTGTGTGAATCTTGTATATTGTTCATCATTCCAATCTTGAATACATCATAGATTCATATTATTCTTCTTCTCCTTCTTCTTATTTTGATCTTGCATCATCCAATTGTTTAGGATTCTACACCATCAATTGGATATGATTGATACACAAGCGAATTCGGGACTTACAATTGGTATCAGAGCTTGGATTGTATCAATCATTTTGGCCAGATCTGGAGCGTATTTGATCTTATTTTTGAAGGATTTTTGCATTTTTGGATAGATCTTTGAAAAATAAGGGGGGTTTGTTCTTCGTGTTTTTGATAAAAACGAGTTTTTGATCGAGTTTTGGAGCAAAAAGAGGTGAAAAACGCTATTTTTTACGTAATCTGCGAAGTGTTCTCGTCCACTGAAGGGTTCACGGCCGTTGAATGGTTCACGGCCGAAGGAGGGTTCTCGGTCGAATAAGCTTTTGTGGCTAGGGTTTCTCGGCGGTGGCCGTAATCACGAATTAGGGTTTCTCGGACGTTTACGGTCGTGAACGTGTTTACGGCCGTGAACCTATTTGCGGTTGTCTGTCTCATATAAATAGTGTTAGTAGAGTCATAAGAGTGTGTATGGCTAGAGGAGCTTAAGTGTGTGTATTCTAAGGTGTTCTAGAGAGAGAAAGGAGAGAAGGTGCAAGTGTGTGTGAATCTTGTATATTATTCATCATTCCAATCTTGAATACATCATAGATTCATATTATTCTTCTTCTCCTTCTTCTTATTTTGATCTTGCATCATCCAATTGTTTGGGATTCTACACCATCAATTGGATATGATTGATACACAAGCGAATTCGAGACTTACAAGTGGTATCAGAGCTTGGATTGTATCAATCATTTTGGCCAGATCTGGAGCGTATTTGATCTTATTTTTGAAGGATTTTTGCATTTTTTGATAGATCTTTGAAAAATAAGGGGGGTTTGTTCTTCGTGTTTTTGATAAAAACGAGTTTTTGATCGAGTTTTGGAGCAAAAAGAGGTGAAAAACGCTATTTTTCACGTAATCTGCGAAGTGTTCTCGTCCATTGAAGGGTTCACGGCCGTTGAAGGGTTCACGGCCGAAGGAGGGTTCTCGGTCGAATAAGCTTTTGTGGCTAGGGTTTCTCGGCGGCGGCCGTAATCACGAATTAGGGTTTCTAGGACGTTTACGGTCGTGAACGTGTTTACGGCGGTGAACCTATTTGCGGTTGTCTGTCTCATATAAATAGTGTTAGTAGAGTCATAAGAGTGTGTATGGCTAGAGGAGCTTAAGTGTGTATTCTAAGGTGTTCTAGAGAGAGAAAGGAGAGAAGGTGCAAGTGTGTGTGAATCTTGTATATTGTTCATCATTCCAATCTTGAATACATCATAGATTCATATTATTCTTCTTCTCCTTCTTCTTATTTTGATCTTGCATCATCCAATTGTTTAGGATTCTACACCATCAATTGGATATGATTGATACACAAGCGAATTCGGGACTTACAAGTGGTATCAGAGCTTGGATTGTATCAATCATTTTGGCCAAATCTGGAGCGTATTTGATCTTATTTTTGAAGGATTTTTGCATTTTTGGATAGATCTTTGAAAAATAAGGGGGGTTTGTTCTTCGTGTTTTTGATAAAAACGAGTTTTTGATCGAGTTTTGGAGCAAAAAGAGGTGAAAAACGCTATTTTTCACGTAATCTGCGAAGTGTTCTCGTCCATTGAAGGGTTCACGGCCGTTGAATGGTTCACGGCCGAAGGAGGGTTCTCGGTCGAATAAGCTTTTGTGGCTAGGGTTTCTCGGCGGCGGCCGTAATCACGAATTAGGGTTTCTCGGACGTTTACGGTCGTGAACGTGTTTACGGCCGTGAACCTATTTGCGGTTGTCTGTCTCATATAAATAGTGTTAGTAGAGTCATAAGAGTGTGTATGGCTAGAGGAGCTTAAGTGTGTGTATTCTAAGGTGTTCTAGAGAGAGAAAGGAGAGAAGGTGCAAGTGTGTGTGAATCTTGTATATTGTTCATCATTCCAATCTTGAATACATCATAGATTCATATTATTCTTCTTCTCCTTCTTCTTATTTTGATCTTGCATCATCCAATTGTTTGGGATTCTACACCATCAATTGGATATGATTGATACACAAGCGAATTCGAGACTTACAAGTGGTATCAGAGCTTGGATTGTATCAATCATTTTGGCCAGATCTGGAGCGTATTTGATCTTATTTTTGAAAGATTTTTGCGTTTTTGGATAGATCTTTGAAAAATAAGGGGGGTTTGTTCTTCGTGTTTTTGATAAAAATGAGTTTTGGAGCAAAAAGAGGTGAAAAACGCTATTTTTCACGTAATCTGCGAAGTGTTCTCGTCCATTGAAGGTTTCACGGCCAAAGGAGGGTTCTCGGTCGAATAAGCTTTTGTGGCTAGGGTTTCTCGGCGGCGGCCATAATCACGATTTAGGGTTTCTAGGACGTTTACGGTCGTGAACGTGTTTACGGCGGTGAACCTATTTGCGGTTGTCTGTCTCATATAAATAGTGTTAGTAGAGTCATAAGAGTGTGTATGGCTAGAGGAGCTTAAGTGTGTGTGTTCTAAGGTGTTCTAGAGAGAGAAAGGAGAGAAGGTGCAAGTGTGTGTGAATCTTGTATATTGTTCATCATTCCAATCTTGAATACATCATAGATTCATATTATTCTTCTTCTCCTTCTTCTTATTTTGATCTTGCATCATCCAATTGTTTAGGATTCTACACCATCAATTGGATATGATTGATACACAAGCGAATTCGGGACTTACAAGTGGTATCAGAGCTTGGATTGTATCAATCATTTTGGCCAGATCTGGAGCGTATTTGATCTTATTTTTGAAGGATTTTTGCATTTTTGGATAGATCTTTGAAAAATAAGGGGGGTTTGTTCTTCGTGTTTTTGATAAAAACGAGTTTTTGATCGAGTTTTGGAGCAAAAAGAGGTGAAAAACGCTATTTTTCACGTAATCTGCGAAGTGTTCTCGTCCATTGAAGGGTTCACGGCCGTTGAATGGTTCACGGCCGAAGGAGGGTTCTCGGTCGAATAAGCTTTTGTGGCTAGGGATTCTCGGCGGCGGCCGTAATCACGAATTAGGGTTTCTCGGACGTTTACGGTCGTGAACGTGTTGACGGCCGTGAACGTATTTGCGGTTGTCTGTCTCATATAAATAGTGTTAGTAGAGTCATAAGAGTGTGTATGGCTAGAGGAGCTTAAGTGTGTATTCTAAGGTGTTCTAGAGAGAGAAAGGAGAGAAGGTGCAAGTGTGTGTGAATCTTGTATATTGTTCATCATTCCAATCTTGAATACATCATAGATTCATATTATTCTTCTTCTCCTTCTTCTTATTTTGATCTTGCATCATCCAATTGTTTGGGATTCTACACCATCGATTGGATATGATTGATACACAAGCGAATTCGAGACTTACAAGTGGTATCAGAGCTTGGATTGTATCAATCATTTTGGCCAGATCTGGAGCGTATTTGATCTTATTTTTGAAGGATTTTTGCATTTTTTGATAGATCTTTGAAAAATAAGGGGGGTTTGTTCTTCGTGTTTTTGATAAAAACGAGTTTTTGATCGAGTTTTGGAGCAAAAAGAGGTGAAAAACGCTATTTTTCACGTAATCTGCGAAGTGTTCTCGTCCATTGAAGGGTTCACGGCCGTTGAAGGGTTCACGACCGAAGGAGGGTTCTCGGTCGAATAAGCTTTTGTGGCTAGGGTTTCTCGGCGGCGGCCGTAATCACGAATTAGGGTTTCTAGGACGTTTACGGTCGTGAACGTGTTTACGGCGGTGAACCTATTTGCGGTTGTCTGTCTCATATAAATAGTGTTAGTAGAGTCATAAGAGTGTGTATGGCTAGAGGAGCTTAAGTGTGTGTATTCTAAGGTGTTCTAGAGAGAGAAAGGAGAGAAGGTGCAAGTGTGTGTGAATCTTGTATATTGTTCATCATTCCAATCTTGAATACATCATAGATTCATATTATTCTTCTTCTCCTTCTCCTTATTTTGATCTTGCATCATCCAATTGTTTAGGATTCTACACCATCAATTGGATATGATTGATACACAAGCGAATTCGGGACTTACAAGTGGTATCAGAGCTTGGATTGTATCAATCATTTTGGCCAGATCTGGAGCGTATTTGATCTTATTTTTGAAGGATTTTTGCATTTTTGGATAGATCTTTGAAAAATAAGGGGGGTTTGTTCTTCGTGTTTTTGATAAAAACGAGTTTTTGATCGAGTTTTGGAGCAAAAAGAGGTGAAAAACGCTATTTTTCACGTAATCTGCGAAGTGTTCTCGTCCATTGAAGGGTTCACGGCCGTTGAATGGTTCACGGCCGAAGGAGGGTTCTCGGTCGAATAAGCTTTTGTGGCTAGGGTTTCTCGGCGGCGGCCGTAATCACGAATTAGGGTTTCTCGGACGTTTACGGTCGTGAACGTGTTTACGGCCGTGAACCTATTTGCGGTTGTCTGTCTCATATAAATAGTGTTAGTAGAGTCATAAGAGTGTGTATGGCTAGAGGAGCTTAAGTGTGTATTCTAAGGTGTTCTAGAGAGAGAAAGGAGAGAAGGTGCAAGTGTGTGTGAATCTTGTATATTGTTCATCATTCCAATCTTGAATACATCATAGATTCATATTATTCTTCTTCTCCTTCTTCTTATTTTGATCTTGCATCATCCAATTGTTTGGGATTCTACACCATCAATTGGATATGATTGATACACAAGCGAATTCGAGACTTACAAGTGGTATCAGAGCTTGGATTGTATCAATCATTTTGGCCAGATCTGGAGCGTATTTGATCTTATTTTTGAAGGATTTTTTCATTTTTTGATAGATCTTTGAAAAATAAGGGGGGTTTGTTCTTCGTGTTTTTGATAAAAACGAGTTTTTGATCGAGTTTTGGAGCAAAAAGAGGTGAAAAACGCTATTTTTCACGTAATCTGCGAAGTGTTCTCGTCCATTGAAGGGTTCACGACCGTTGAATGGTTCACGGCCGAAGGAGGGTTCTCGGTCGAATAAGCTTTTGTGGCTAGGGTTTCTCGGCGGCGGCCGTAATCACGAATTAGGGTTTCTCGGACGTTTACGGTCGTGAACGTGTTTATGGCCGTGAACCTATTTGCGGTTGTCTGTCTCATATAAATAGTGTTAGTAGAGTCATAAGAGTGTGTATGGCTAGAGGAGCTTAAGTGTGTGTATTCTAAGGTGTTCTAGAGAGAGAAAGGAGAGAAGGTGCAAGTGTGTGTGAATCTTGTATATTGTTCATCATTCCAATCTTGAATACATCATAGATTCATATTATTCTTCTTCTCCTTCTTCTTATTTTGATCTTGCATCATCCAATTGTTTGGGATTCTACACCATCAATTGGATATGATTGATACACAAGCGAATTCGAGACTTACAAGTGGTATCAGAGCTTGGATTGTATCAATCATTTTGGCCAGATCTGGAGCGTATTTGATCTTATTTTTGAAAGATTTTTGCGTTTTTGGATAGATCTTTGAAAAATAAGGGGGGGTTTGTTCTTCGTGTTTTTGATAAAAACGAGTTTTTGATCGAGTTTTGGAGCAAAAAGAGGTGAAAAACGCTATTTTTCACGTAATCTGCGAAGTGTTCTCGTCCATTGAAGGGTTCACGGCCGTTGAAGGGTTCACGGCCAAAGGAGGGTTCTCGGTCGAATAATCTTTTGTGGCTAGGGTTTCTCGGCGGCGGCCGTAATCACGAATTAGGGTTTCTCGGACGTTTACGGTCGTGAACGTGTTTACGGCCGTGAACCCATTTGCGGTTGTCTGTCTCATATAAATAGTGTTAGTAGAGTCATAAGAGTGTGTATGGCTAGAGGAGCTTAAGTGTGTGTATTCTAAGGTGTTCTAGAGAGAGAAAGGAGAGAAGGTGCAAGTGTGTGTGAATCTTGTATATTGTTCATCATTCCAATCTTGAATACATCATAGATTCATATTATTCTTCTTCTCCTTCTTCTTATTTTGATCTTGCATCATCCAATTGTTTGGGATTCTACACCATCAATTGGATATGATTGATACACAAGCGAATTCGAGACTTACAAGTGGTATCAGAGCTTGGATTGTATCAATCATTTTGGCCAGATCTGGAGCGTATTTGATCTTATTTTTGAAGGATTTTTGCATTTTTGGATAGATCTTTGAAAAATAAGGGGGGTTTGTTCTTCGTGTTTTTGATAAAAACGAGTTTTTGATCGAGTTTTGGAGCAAAAAGAGGTGAAAAACGCTATTTTTCACGTAATCTGCGAAGTGTTCTCGTCCATTGAAGGGTTCACGGCCGTTGAATGGTTCACGGCCGAAGGAGGGTTCTCGGTCGAATAAGCTTTTGTGGCTAGGGTTTCTCGGCGGCGGCCGTAATCACGAATTAGGGTTTCTCGGACGTTTACGGTCGTGAACGTGTTTACGGCCGTGAACCTATTTGCGGTTGTCTGTCTCATATAAATAGTGTTAGTAGAGTCATAAGAGTGTGTATGGCTAGAGGAGCTTAAGTGTGTATTCTAAGGTGTTCTAGAGAGAGAAAGGAGAGAAGGTGCAAGTGTGTGTGAATCTTGTATATTGTTCATCATTCCAATCTTGAATACATCATAGATTCATATTATTCTTCTTCTCCTTCTTCTTATTTTGATCTTGCATCATCCAATTGTTTGGGATTCTACACCATCAATTGGATATGATTGATACACAAGCGAATTCGAGACTTACAAGTGGTATCAGAGCTTGGATTGTATCAATCATTTTGGCCAGATCTGGAGCGTATTTGATCTTATTTTTGAAGGATTTTTGCATTTTTTGATAGATCTTTGAAAAATAAGGGGGGTTTGTTCTTCGTGTTTTTGATAAAAACGAGTTTTTGATCGAGTTTTGGAGCAAAAAGAGGTGAAAAACGCTATTTTTCACGTAATCTGCGAAGTGTTCTCGTCCATTGAAGGGTTCACGACCGTTGAATGGTTCACGGCCGAAGGAGGGTTCTCGGTCGAATAAGCTTTTGTGGCTAGGGTTTCTCGGCGGCGGCCGTAATCACGAATTAGGGTTTCTCGGACGTTTACGGTCGTGAACGTGTTTATGGCCGTGAACCTATTTGCGGTTGTCTGTCTCATATAAATAGTGTTAGTAGAGTCATAAGAGTGTGTATGGCTAGAGGAGCTTAAGTGTGTGTATTCTAAGGTGTTCTAGAGAGAGAAAGGAGAGAAGGTGCAAGTGTGTGTGAATCTTGTATATTGTTCATCATTCCAATCTTGAATACATCATAGATTCATATTATTCTTCTTCTCCTTCTTCTTATTTTGATCTTGCATCATCCAATTGTTTGGGATTCTACACCATCAATTGGATATGATTGATACACAAGCGAATTCGAGACTTACAAGTGGTATCAGAGCTTGGATTGTATCAATCATTTTGGCCAGATCTGGAGCGTATTTGATCTTATTTTTGAAAGATTTTTGCGTTTTTGGATAGATCTTTGAAAAATAAGGGGGGGTTTGTTCTTCGTGTTTTTGATAAAAACGAGTTTTTGATCGAGTTTTGGAGCAAAAAGAGGTGAAAAACGCTATTTTTCACGTAATCTGCGAAGTGTTCTCGTCCATTGAAGGGTTCACGGCCGTTGAAGGGTTCACGGCCAAAGGAGGGTTCTCGGTCGAATAAGCTTTTGTGGCTAGGGTTTCTCGGCGGCGGCCGTAATCACGAATTAGGGTTTCTCGGACGTTTACGGTCGTGAACGTGTTTACGGCCGTGAACCCATTTGCGGTTGTCTGTCTCATATAAATAGTGTTAGTAGAGTCATAAGAGTGTGTATGGCTAGAGGAGCTTAAGTGTGTGTATTCTAAGGTGTTCTAGAGAGAGAAAGGAGAGAAGGTGCAAGTGTGTGTGAATCTTGTATATTGTTCATCATTCCAATCTTGAATACATCATAGATTCATATTATTCTTCTTCTCCTTCTTCTTATTTTGATCTTGCATCATCCAATTGTTTGGGATTCTACACCATCAATTGGATATGATTGATACACAAGCGAATTCGAGACTTACAAGTGGTATCAGAGCTTGGATTGTATCAATCATTTTGGCCAGATCTGGAGCGTATTTGATCTTATTTTTGAAAGATTTTTGCGTTTTTGGATAGATCTTTGAAAAATAAGGGGGGTTTGTTCTTCGTGTTTTTGATAAAAACGAGTTTTTGATCGAGTTTTGGAGCAAAAAGAGGTGAAAACGCTATTTTTCACGTAATCTGCGAAGTGTTCTCGTCCATTGAAGGTTTCACGGCCAAAGGAGGGTTCTCGGTCGAATAAGCTTTTGTGGCTAGGGTTTCTCGGCGGCGGCCGTAATCACGAATTAGGGTTTCTCGGACGTTTACGGTCGTGAACGTGTTTACGGCTGTGAACCTATTTGCGGTTGTCTGTCTCATATAAATAGTGTTAGTAGAGTCATAAGAGTGTGTATGGCTAGAGGAGCTTAAGTGTGTGTATTCTAAGGTGTTCTAGAGAGAGAAAGGAGAGAAGGTGCAAGTGTGTGTGAATCTTGTATATTGTTCATCATTCCAATCTTGAATACATCATAGATTCATATTATTCTTCTTCTCATTCTTCTTATTTTGATCTTGCATCATCCAATTGTTTAGGATTCTACACCATCAATTGGATATGATTGATACACAAGCGAATTCGGGACTTACAAGTGGTATCAGAGCTTGGATTGTATCAATCATTTTGGCCAGATCTGGAGCGTATTTGATCTTATTTTTGAAGGATTTTTGCATTTTTTGATAGATCTTTGAAAAATAAGGGGGGTTTGTTCTTCGTGTTTTTGATAAAAACGAGTTTTTGATCGAGTTTTGGAGCAAAAAGAGGTGAAAAACGCTATTTTTCACGTAATCTGCGAAGTGTTCTCGTCCATTGAAGGGTTCACGGCCGTTGAATGGTTCACGGCCGAAGGAGGGTTCTCGGTCGAATAAGCTTTTGTGGCTAGGGTTTCTCGGCGGCGGCCGTAATCACGAATTAGGGTTTCTCGGACGTTTACGGTCGTGAACGTGTTTATGGCCGTGAACCTATTTGCGGTTGTCTGTCTCATATAAATAGTGTTAGTAGAGTCATAAGAGTGTGTATGGCTAGAGGAGCTTAAGTGTGTGTATTCTAAGGTGTTCTAGAGAGAGAAAGGAGAGAAGGTGCAAGTGTGTGTGAATCTTGTATATTGTTCATCATTCCAATCTTGAATACATCATAGATTCATATTATTCTTCTTCTCCTTCTTCTTATTTTGATCTTGCATCATCCAATTGTTTGGGATTCTACACCATCAATTGGATATGATTGATACACAAGCGAATTCGAGACTTACAAGTGGTATCAGAGCTTGGATTGTATCAATCATTTTGGCCAGATCTGGAGCGTATTTGATCTTATTTTTGAAGGATTTTTGCATTTTTTTATAGATCTTTGAAAAATAAGGGGGGTTTGTTCTTCGTGTTTTTGATAAAAACGAGTTTTTGATCGAGTTTTGGAGCAAAAAGAGGTGAAAAACGCTATTTTTCACGTAATCTGCGAAGTGTTCTCGTCCATTGAAGGGTTCACGGCCGTTGAATGGTTCACGGCCGAAGGAGGGTTCTCGGTCGAATAAGCTTTTGTGGCTAGGGTTTCTCGGCGGCGGCCGTAATCACGAATTAGGGTTTCTCGGACGTTTACGGTCGTGAACGTGTTTACGGCCGTGAACCTATTTGCGGTTGTCTGTCTCATATAAATAGTGTTAGTAGAGTCATAAGAGTGTGTATGGCTAGAGGAGCTTAAGTGTGTGTATTCTAAGGTGTTCTAGAGAGAGAAAGGAGAGAAGGTGCAAGTGTGTGTGAATCTTGTATATTGTTCATCATTCCAATCTTGAATACATCATAGATTCATATTATTCTTCTTCTCCTTCTTCTTATTTTGATCTTGCATCATCCAATTGTTTGGGATTCTACACCATCAATTGGATATGATTGATACACAAGCGAATTCGAGACTTACAAGTGGTATCAGAGCTTGGATTGTATCAATCATTTTGGCCAGATCTGGAGCGTATTTGATCTTATTTTTGAAAGATTTTTGCGTTTTTGGATAGATCTTTGAAAAATAAGGGGGGGTTTGTTCTTCGTGTTTTTGATAAAAACGAGTTTTTGATCGAGTTTTGGAGCAAAAAGAGGTGAAAAACGCTATTTTTCACGTAATCTGCGAAGTGTTCTCGTCCATTGAAGGGTTCACGGCCGTTGAAGGGTTCACGGCCAAAGGAGGGTTCTCGGTCGAATAATCTTTTGTGGCTAGGGTTTCTCGGCGGCGGCCGTAATCACGAATTAGGGTTTCTCGGACGTTTACGGTCGTGAACGTGTTTACGGCCGTGAACCCATTTGCGGTTGTCTGTCTCATATAAATAGTGTTAGTAGAGTCATAAGAGTGTGTATGGCTAGAGGAGCTTAAGTGTGTGTATTCTAAGGTGTTCTAGAGAGAGAAAGGAGAGAAGGTGCAAGTGTGTGTGAATCTTGTATATTGTTCATCATTCCAATCTTGAATACATCATAGATTCATATTATTCTTCTTCTCCTTCTTCTTATTTTGATCTTGCATCATCCAATTGTTTGGGATTCTACACCATCAATTGGATATGATTGATACACAAGCGAATTCGAGACTTACAAGTGGTATCAGAGCTTGGATTGTATCAATCATTTTGGCCAGATCTGGAGCGTATTTGATCTTATTTTTGAAAGATTTTTGCGTTTTTGGATAGATCTTTGAAAAATAAGGGGGGTTTGTTCTTCGTGTTTTTGATAAAAACGAGTTTTTGATCGAGTTTTGGAGCAAAAAGAGGTGAAAACGCTATTTTTCACGTAATCTGCGAAGTGTTCTCGTCCATTGAAGGTTTCACGGCCAAAGGAGGGTTCTCGGTCGAATAAGCTTTTGTGGCTAGGGTTTCTCGGCGGCGGCCGTAATCACGAATTAGGGTTTCTCGGACGTTTACGGTCGTGAACGTGTTTACGGCCGTGAACCTATTTGCGGTTGTCTGTCTCATATAAATAGTGTTAGTAGAGTCATAAGAGTGTGTATGGCTAGAGGAGCTTAAGTGTGTGTATTCTAAGGTGTTCTAGAGAGAGAAAGGAGAGAAGGTGCAAGTGTGTGTGAATCTTGTATATTGTTCATCATTCCAATCTTGAATACATCATAGATTCATATTATTCTTCTTCTCCTTCTTCTTATTTTGATCTTGCATCATCCAATTGTTTAGGATTCTACACCATCAATTGGATATGATTGATACACAAGCGAATTCGGGACTTACAAGTGGTATCAGAGCTTGGATTGTATCAATCATTTTGGCCAGATCTGGAGCGTATTTGATCTTATTTTTGAAGGATTTTTGCATTTTTTGATAGATCTTTGAAAAATAAGGGGGGTTTGTTCTTCGTGTTTTTGATAAAAACGAGTTTTTGATCGAGTTTTGGAGCAAAAAGAGGTGAAAAACGCTATTTTTCACGTAATCTGCGAAGTGTTCTCGTCCATTGAAGGGTTCACGACCGTTGAAGGGTTCACGGCCGAAGGAGGGTTCTCGGTCGAATAAGCTTTTGTGGCTAGGGTTTCTCGGCGGCGGCCGTAATCACGAATTAGGGTTTCTAGGACGTTTACGGTCATGAACGTGTTTACGGCGGTGAACCTATTTACGGTTGTCTGTCTCATATAAATAGTGTTAGTAGAGTCATAAGAGTGTGTATGGCTAGAGGAGCTTAAGTGTGTGTATTCTAAGGTGTTCTAGAGAGAGAAAGGAGAGAAGGTGCAAGTGTGTGTGAATCTTGTATATTGTTCATCATTCCAATCTTGAATACATCATAGATTCATATTATTCTTCTTCTCCTTCTTCTTATTTTGATCTTGCATCATCCAATTGTTTGGGATTCTACACCATCAATTGGATATGATTGATACATAAGCGAATTCGAGACTTACAAGTGGTATCAGAGCTTGGATTGTATCAATCATTTTGGCCAGATCTGGAGCGTATTTGATCTTATTTTTGAAAGATTTTTGCGTTTTTGGATAGATCTTTGAAAAATAAGGGGGGTTTGTTCTTCGTGTTTTTGATAAAAACGAGTTTTTGATCGAGTTTTGGAGCAAAAAGAGGTGAAAAACGCTATTTTTCACGTAATCTGCGAAGTGTTCTCGTCCATTGAAGGGTTCACGGCCGTTGAAGGGTTCACGGCCAAAGGAGGGTTCTCGGTCGAATAAGCTTTTGTGGCTAGGGTTTCTCGGCGGCGGCCGTAATCACGAATTAGGGTTTCTCGGACGTTTACGGTCGTGAACGTGTTTACGGCCGTGAACCCATTTGCGGTTGTCTGTCTCATATAAATAGTGTTAGTAGAGTCATAAGAGTGTGTATGGCTAGAGGAGCTTAAGTGTGTGTATTCTAAGGTGTTCTAGAGAGAGAAAGGAGAGAAGGTGCAAGTGTGTGTGAATCTTGTATATTGTTCATCATTCCAATCTTGAATACATCATAGATTCATATTATTCTTCTTCTCCTTCTTCTTATTTTGATCTTGCATCATCCAATTGTTTGGGATTCTACACCATCAATTGGATATGATTGATACACAAGCGAATTCGAGACTTACAAGTGGTATCAGAGCTTGGATTGTATCAATCATTTTGGCCAGATCTGGAGCGTATTTGATCTTATTTTTGAAAGATTTTTGCGTTTTTGGATAGATCTTTGAAAAATAAGGGGGGTTTGTTCTTCGTGTTTTTGATAAAAACGAGTTTTGGAGCAAAAAGTGGTGAAAAACGCTATTTTTCACGTAATCTGCGAAGTGTTCTCGTCCATTGAAGGGTTCACGGCCAAAGGAGGGTTCTCGGTCGAATAAGCTTTTGTGGCTAGGGTTTCTCGGCGGCGGCCATAATCACGAATTAGGGTTTCTAGGACGTTTACGGTCGTGAACGTGTTTACGGCGGTGAACCTATTTGCGGTTGTCTGTCTCATATAAATAGTGTTAGTAGAGTCATAAGAGTGTGTATGGCTAGAGGAGCTTAAGTGTGTGTGTTCCAAGGTGTTCTAGAGAGAGAAAGGAGAGAAGGTGCAAGTGTGTGTGAATCTTGTATATTGTTCATCATTCCAATCTTGAATACATCATAGATTCATATTATTCTTCTTCTCCTTCTTCTTATTTTGATCTTGCATCATCCAATTGTTTAGGATTCTACACCATCAATTGGATATGATTGATACACAAGCGAATTCGGGACTTACAAGTGGTATCAGAGCTTGGACTGTATCAATCATTTTGGCCAGATCTGGAGCGTATTTGATCTTATTTTTGAAGGATTTTTGCATTTTTTGATAGATCTTTGAAAAATAAGGGGGGTTTGTTCTTCGTGTTTTTGATAAAAACGAGTTTTTGATCGAGTTTTGGAGCAAAAAGAGGTGAAAAACCTTATTTTTCACGTAATCTGCGAAGTGTTCTCGTCCATTGAAGGGTTCACGGCCGTTGAATGGTTCACGGCCGAAGGAGGGTTCTCGGTCGAATAAGCTTTTGTGGCTAGGGTTTCTCGGCGGCGGCCGTAATCACGAATTAGGGTTTCTCGGACGTTTACGGTCGTGAACGTGTTTACGGCCGTGAACCTATTTGCGGTTGTCTGTCTCATATAAATAGTGTTAGTAGAGTCATAAGAGTGTGTATGGCTAGAGGAGCTTAAGTGTGGGTATTCTAAGGTGTTCTAGAGAGAGAAAGGAGAGAAGGTGCAAGTGTGTGTGAATCTTGTATATTGTTCATCATTCCAATCTTGAATACATCATAGATTCATATTATTCTTCTTCTCCTTCTTCTTATTTTGATTTTGCATCATCCAATTGTTTGGGATTCTACACCATCAATTGGATATGATTGATACACAAGCGAATTCGAGACTTACAAGTGGTATCAGAGCTTGGATTGTATCAATCATTTTGGCCAGATCTGGAGCGTATTTGATCTTATTTTTAAAGGATTTTTGCATTTTTTGATAGATCTTTGAAAAATAAGGGGGGTTTGTTCTTCGTGTTTTTGATAAAAACGAGTTTTTGATCTAGTTTTGGAGCAAAAAGAGGTGAAAAACGCTATTTTTCACGTAATCTGCGAAGTGTTCTCGTCCATTGAAGGGTTCACGGCCGTTGAATGGTTCACGGCCGAAGGAGGGTTCTCGGTCGAATAAGCTTTTGTGGCTAGGGTTTCTCGGCGGCGGCCGTAATAACAAATTAGGGTTTCTCGGACGTTTACGATCGTGAACGTGTTTATGGCCGTGAACCTATTTCGGTTGTCTGTCTCATATAAATAGTGTTAGTAGAGTCATAAGAGTGTGTATGGCTAGAGGAGCTTAAGTGTGTGTATTCTAAGGTGTTCTAGAGAGAGAAAGGAGAGAAGGTGCAAGTGTGTGTGAATCTTGTATATTGTTCATCATTCCAATCTTGAATACATCATAGATTCATATTATTCTTCTTCTCCTTCTTCTTATTTTGATTTTGCATCATCCAATTGTTTGGGATTCTACACCATCAATTGGATATGATTGATACACAAGCGAATTCGAGACTTACAAGTGGTATCAGAGCTTGGATTGTATCAATCATTTTGGCCAGATCTGGAGCGTATTTGATCTTATTTTTAAAGGATTTTTGCATTTTTTGATAGATCTTTGAAAAATAAGGGGGGTTTGTTCTTCGTGTTTTTGATAAAAACGAGTTTTTGATCTAGTTTTGGAGCAAAAAGAGGTGAAAAACGCTATTTTTCACGTAATCTGCGAAGTGTTCTCGTCCATTGAAGGGTTCACGGCCGTTGAATGGTTCACGGCCGAAGGAGGGTTCTCGGTCGAATAAGCTTTTGTGGCTAGGGTTTCTCGGCGGCGGCCGTAATCACAAATTAGGGTTTCTCGGACGTTTACGGTCGTGAACGTGTTTATGGCCGTGAACCTATTTCGGTTGTCTGTCTCATATAAATAGTGTTAGTAGAGTCATAAGAGTGTGTATGGCTAGAGGAGCTTAAGTGTGTGTATTCTAAGGTGTTCTAGAGAGAGAAAGGAGAGAAGGTGCAAGTGTGTGTGAATCTTGTATATTGTTCATCATTCCAATCTTGAATACATCATAGATTCATATTATTCTTCTTCTCCTTCTTCTTATTTTGATCTTGCATCATCCAATTGTTTGGGATTCTACACCATCAATTGGATATGATTGATACACAAGCGAATTCGAGACTTACAAGTGGTATCAGAGCATGGATTGTATCAATCATTTTGGCCAGATCTGGAGCGTATTTGATCTTATTTTTGAAAGATTTTTGCGTTTTTGGATAGATCTTTGAAAAATAAGGGGGGTTTGTTCTTCGTGTTTTTGATAAAAACGAGTTTTGGAGCAAAAAGAGGTGAAAAACGCTATTTTTCACGTAATCTGCGAAGTGTTCTCGTCCATTGAAGGGTTCACGGCCAAAGGAGGGTTCTCGGTCGAATAAGCTTTTGTGGCTAGGGTTTCTCGGCGGCGGCCATAATCACGAATTAGGGTTTCTAGGACGTTTACGGTCGTGAACGTGTTTACGGCGGTGAACCTATTTGCGGTTGTCTGTCTCATATAAATAGTGTTAGTAGAGTCATAAGAGTGTGTATGGCTAGAGGAGCTTAAGTGTGTGTGTTCTAAGGTGTTCTAGAGAGAGAAAGGAGAGAAGGTGCAAGTGTGTGTGAATCTTGTATATTGTTCATCATTCCAATCTTGAATACATCATAGATTCATATTATTCTTCTTCTCCTTCTTCTTATTTTGATCTTGCATCATCCAATTGTTTAGGATTCTACACCATCAATTGGATATGATTGATACACAAGCGAATTCGGGACTTACAAGTGGTATCAGAGCTTGGATTGTATCAATCATTTTGGCCAGATCTGGAGCGTATTTGATCTTATTTTTCAAGGATTTTTGCATTTTTTGATAGATCTTTGAAAAATAAGGGGGGTTTGTTCTTCGTGTTTTTGATAAAAACGAGTTTTTGATCGAGTTTTGGAGCAAAAAGAGGTGAAAAACGCTATTTTTCACGTAATCTGCGAAGTGTTCTCGTCCATTGAAGGGTTCACGGCCGTTGAATGGTTCACGGCCGAAGGAGGGTTCTCGGTCGAATAAGCTTTTGTGGCTAGGGTTTCTCGGCGGCGGCCGTAATCACGAATTAGGGTTTCTCGGACGTTTACGGTCGTGAACGTGTTTACGGCCGTGAACCTATTTGCGGTTGTCTGTCTCATATAAATAGTGTTAGTAGAGTCATAAGAGTGTGTATGGCTAGAGGAGCTTAAGTGTGTGTATTCTAAGGTGTTCTAGAGAGAGAAAGGAGAGAAGGTGCAAGTGTGTGTGAATCTTGTATATTGTTCATCATTCCAATCTTGAATACATCATAGATTCATATTATTCTTCTTCTCCTTCTTCTTATTTTGATCTTGCATCATCCAATTGTTTGGGATTCTACACCATCAATTGGATATGATTGATACACAAGCGAATTCGAGACTTACAAGTGGTATCAGAGCTTGGATTGTATCAATCATTTTGGCCAGATCTGGAGCGTATTTGATCTTATTTTTGAAGGATTTTTGCATTTTTTGATAGATCTTTGAAAAATAAGGGGGGTTTGTTCTTCGTGTTTTTGATAAAAACGAGTTTTTGATCGAGTTTTGGAGCAAAAAGAGGTGAAAAACGCTATTTTTCACGTAATCTGCGAAGTGTTCTCGTCCATTGAAGGGTTCACGGCCGTTGAATGGTTCACGGCCGAAGGAGGGTTCTCGGTCGAATAAGCTTTTGTGGCTAGGGTTTCTCGGCGGCGGCCGTAATCACGAATTAGAGTTTCTCGGACGTTTACGGTCGTGAACGTGTTTACGGCCGTGAACCTATTTGCGGTTGTCTGTCTCATATAAATAGTGTTAGTAGAGTCATAAGAGTGTGTATGGCTAGAGGAGCTTAAGTGTGTGTATTCTAAGGTGTTCTAGAGAGAGAAAGGAGAGAAGGTGCAAGTGTGTGTGAATCTTGTATATTGTTCATCATTCCAATCTTGAATACATCATAGATTCATATTATTCTTCTTCTCCTTCTTCTTATTTTGATCTTGCATCATCCAATTGTTTGGGATTCTACACCATCAATTGGATATGATTGATACACAAGCGAATTCGAGACTTACAAGTGGTATCAGAGCTTGGATTGTATCAATCATTTTGGCCAGATCTGGAGCGTATTTGATCTTATTTTTGAAAGATTTTTGCGTTTTTGGATAGATCTTTGAAAAATAAGGGGGGTTTGTTCTTCGTGTTTTTGATAAAAACGAGTTTTGGAGCAAAAAGTGGTGAAAAACGCTATTTTTCACGTAATCTGCGAAGTGTTCTCGTCCATTGAAGGGTTCACGGCCAAAGGAGGGTTCTCGGTCGAATAAGCTTTTGTGGCTAGGGTTTCTCGGCGGCGTCCATAATCACGAATTAGGGTTTCTAGGACGTTTACGGTCGTGAACGTGTTTACGGCGGTGAACCTATTTGCGGTTGTCTGTCTCATATAAATAGTGTTAGTAGAGTCATAAGAGTGTGTATGGCTAGAGGAGCTTAAGTGTGTGTGTTCTAAGGTGTTCTAGAGAGAGAAAGGAGAGAAGGTGCAAGTGTGTGTGAATCTTGTATATTGTTCATCATTCCAATCTTGAATACATCATAGATTCATATTATTCTTCTTCTCCTTCTTCTTATTTTGATCTTGCATCATCCAATTGTTTAGGATTCTACACCAACAATTGGATATGATTGATACACAAGCGAATTCGGGACTTACAAGTGGTATCAGAGCTTGGACTGTATCAATCATTTTGGCCAGATCTGGAGCGTATTTGATCTTATTTTTGAAGGATTTTTGCATTTTTTGATAGATCTTTGAAAAATAAGGGGGGTTTGTTCTTCGTGTTTTTGATAAAAACGAGTTTTTGATCGAGTTTTGGAGCAAAAAGAGGTGAAAAACCTTATTTTTCACGTAATCTGCGAAGTGTTCTCGTCCATTGAAGGGTTCACGGCCGTTGAATGGTTCACGGCCGAAGGAGGGTTCTCGGTCGAATAAGCTTTTGTGGCTAGGGTTTCTCGGCGGCGGCCGTAATCACGAATTAGGGTTTCTCGGACGTTTACGGTCGTGAACGTGTTTACGGCCGTGAACCTATTTGCGGTTGTCTGTCTCATATAAATAGTGTTAGTAGAGTCATAAGAGTGTGTATGGCTAGAGGAGCTTAAGTGTGGGTATTCTAAGGTGTTCTAGAGAGAGAAAGGAGAGAAGGTGCAAGTGTGTGTGAATCTTGTATATTGTTCATCATTCCAATCTTGAATACATCATAGATTCATATTATTCTTCTTCTCCTTCTTCTTATTTTGATCTTGCATCATCCAATTGTTTGGGATTCTACACCATCAATTGGATATGATTGATACACAAGCGAATTCGAGACTTACAAGTGGTATCAGAGCTTGGATTGTATCAATCATTTTGGCCAGATCTGGAGCGTATTTGATCTTATTTTTGAAGGATTTTTGCATTTTTTGATAGATCTTTGAAAAATAAGGGGGGTTTGTTCTTCGTGTTTTTGATAAAAACGAGTTTTTGATCTAGTTTTGGAGCAAAAAGAGGTGAAAAACGCTATTTTTCACGTAATCTGCGAAGTGTTCTCGTCCATTGAAGGGTTCACGGCCGTTGAATGGTTCACGGCCGAAGGAGGGTTCTCGGTCGAATAAGCTTTTGTGGCTAGGGTTTCTCGGCGGCGGCCGTAATCACAAATTAGGGTTTCTCGGACGTTTACGGTCGTGAACGTGTTTATGGCCGTGAACCTATTTGCGGTTGTCTGTCTCATATAAATAGTGTTAGTAGAGTCATAAGAGTGTGTATGGCTAGAGGAGCTTAAGTGTGTGTATTCTAAGGTGTTCTAGAGAGAGAAAGGAGAGAAGGTGCAAGTGTGTGTGAATCTTGTATATTGTTCATCATTCCAATCTTGAATACATCATAGATTCATATTATTCTTCTTCTCCTTCTTCTTATTTTGATCTTGCATCATCCAATTGTTTGGGATTCTACACCATCAATTGGATATGATTGATACACAAGCGAATTCGAGACTTACAAGTGGTATCAGAGCATGGATTGTATCAATCATTTTGGCCAGATCTGGAGCGTATTTGATCTTATTTTTGAAAGATTTTTGCGTTTTTGGATAGATCTTTGAAAAATAAGGGGGGTTTGTTCTCCGTGTTTTTGATAAAAACGAGTTTTGGAGCAAAAAGAGGTGAAAAACGCTATTTTTCACGTAATCTGCAAAGTGTTCTCGTCCATTGAAGGGTTCACGGCCAAAGGAGGGTTCTCGGTCGAATAAGCTTTTGTGGCTAGGGTTTCTCGGCGGCGGCCATAATCACGAATTAGGGTTTCTAGGACGTTTACGGTCGTGAACGTGTTTACGGCGGTGAACCTATTTGCGGTTGTCTGTCTCATATAAATAGTGTTAGTAGAGTCATAAGAGTGTGTATGGCTAGAGGAGCTTAAGTGTGTGTGTTCTAAGGTGTTCTAGAGAGAGAAAGGAGAGAAGGTGCAAGTGTGTGTGAATCTTGTATATTGTTCATCATTCCAATCTTGAATACATCATAGATTCATATTATTCTTCTTCTCCTTCTTCTTATTTTGATCTTGCATCATCCAATTGTTTAGGATTCTACACCATCAATTGGATATGATTGATACACAAGCGAATTCGGGACTTACAAGTGGTATCAGAGCTTGGATTGTATCAATCATTTTGGCCAGATCTGGAGCGTATTTGATCTTATTTTTCAAGGATTTTTGCATTTTTTGATAGATCTTTGAAAAATAAGGGGGGTTTGTTCTTCGTGTTTTTGATAAAAACGAGTTTTTGATCGAGTTTTGGAGCAAAAAGAGGTGAAAAACGCTATTTTTCACGTAATCTGCGAAGTGTTCTCGTCCATTGAAGGGTTCACGGCCGTTGAATGGTTCACGGCCGAAGGAGGGTTCTCGGTCGAATAAGCTTTTGTGGCTAGGGTTTCTCGGCGGCGGCCGTAATCACGAATTAGGGTTTCTCGGACGTTTACGGTCGTGAACGTGTTTACGGCCGTGAACCTATTTGCGGTTGTCTGTCTCATATAAATAGTGTTAGTAGAGTCATAAGAGTGTGTATGGCTAGAGGAGCTTAAGTTTGTGTATTCTAAGGTGTTCTAGAGAGAGAAAGGAGAGAAGGTGCAAGTGTGTGTGAATCTTGTATATTGTTCATCATTCCAATCTTGAATACATCATAGATTCATATTATTCTTCTTCTCCTTCTTCTTATTTTGATCTTGCATCATCCAATTGTTTGGGATTCTACACCATCAATTGGATATGATTGATACACAAGCGAATTCGAGACTTACAAGTGGTATCAGAGCTTGGATTGTATCAATCATTTTGGCCAGATCTGGAGCGTATTTGATCTTATTTTTGAAGGATTTTTGCATTTTTTGATAGATCTTTGAAAAATAAGGGGGGTTTGTTCTTCGTGTTTTTGATAAAAACGAGTTTTTGATCGAGTTTTGGAGCAAAAAGAGGTGAAAAACGCTATTTTTCACGTAATCTGCGAAGTGTTCTCGTCCATTGAAGGGTTCACGGCCGTTGAATGGTTCACGGCCGAAGGAGGGTTCTCGGTCGAATAAGCTTTTGTGGCTAGGGTTTCTCGGCGGCGGCCGTAATCACGAATTAGGGTTTCTCGGACGTTTACGGTCGTGAACGTGTTTTCGGCGGTGAACCTATTTGCGGTTGTCTGTCTCATATAAATAGTGTTAGTAGAGTCATAAGAGTGTGTATGGCTAGAGGAGCTTAAGTGTGTGTATTCTAAGGTGTTCTAGAGAGAGAAAGGAGAGAAGGTGCAAGTGTGTGTGAATCTTGTATATTGTTCATCATTCCAATCTTGAATACATCATAGATTCATATTATTCTTCTTCTCCTTCTTCTTATTTTGATCTTGCATCATCCAATTGTTTGGGATTCTACACCATCAATTGGATATGATTGATACACAAGCGAATTCGAGACTTACAAGTGGTATCAGAGCTTGGATTGTATCAATCATTTTGGCCAGATCTGGAGCGTATTTGATCTTATTTTTGAAAGATTTTTGCGTTTTTGGATAGATCTTTGAAAAATAAGGGGGGTTTGTTCTTCGTGTTTTTGATAAAAACGAGTTTTTGATCGAGTTTTGAGGCAAAAAGAGGTGAAAAACGCTATTTTTCACGTAATCTGCGAAGTGTTCTCGTCCATTGAAGGGTTCACGGCCGTTGAATGGTTCACGGCCGAAGGAGGGTTCTCGGTCGAATAAGCTTTTGTGGCTAGGGTTTCTCGGCGGCGGCCGTAATCACGAATTAGGGTTTCTCGGACGTTTACGGTCGTGAACGTGTTTACGGCCGTGAACCTATTTGCGGTTGTCTGTCTCATATAAATAGTGTTAGTAGAGTCATAAGAGTGTGTATGGCTAGAGGAGCTTAAGTGTGTGTATTCTAAGGTGTTCTAGAGAGAGAAAGGAGAGAAGGTGCAAGTGTGTGTGAATCTTGTATATTGTTCATCATTCCAATCTTGAATACATCATAGATTCATATTATTCTTCTTCTCCTTCTTCTTATTTTGATCTTGCATCATCCAATTGTTTGGGATTCTACACCATCAATTGGATATGATTGATACACAAGCGAATTCGAGACTTACAAGTGGTATCAGAGCTTGGATTGTATCAATCATTTTGGCCAGATCTGGAGCGTATTTGATCTTATTTTTGAAGGATTTTTGCATTTTTTGATAGATCTTTGAAAAATAAGGGGGGTTTGTTCTTCGTGTTTTTGATAAAAACGAGTTTTTGATCGAGTTTTGGAGCAAAAAGAGGTGAAAAACGCTATTTTTCACGTAATCTGCGAAGTGTTCTCGTCCATTGAAGGGTTCACGGCCGTTGAATGGTTCACGGCCGAAGGAGGGTTCTCGGTCGAATAAGCTTTTGTGGCTAGGGTTTCTCGGCGGCGGCCGTAATCACGAATTAGGGTTTCTCGGACGTTTACGGTCGTGAACGTGTTTACGGCGGTGAACCTATTTGCGGTTGTCTGTCTCATATAAATAGTGTTAGTAGAGTCATAAGAGTGTGTATGGCTAGAGGAGCTTAAGTGTGTGTATTCTAAGGTGTTCTAGAGAGAGAAAGGAGAGAAGGTGCAAGTGTGTGTGAATCTTGTATATTGTTCATCATTCCAATCTTGAATACATCATAGATTCATATTATTCTTCTTCTCCTTCTTCTTATTTTGATCTTGCATCATCCAATTGTTTGGGATTCTACACCATCAATTGGATATGATTGATACACAAGCGAATTCGAGACTTACAAGTGGTATCAGAGCTTGGATTGTATCAATCATTTTGGCCAGATCTGGAGCGTATTTGATCTTATTTTTGAAAGATTTTTGCGTTTTTGGATAGATCTTTGAAAAATAAGGGGGGTTTGTTCTTCGTGTTTTTGATAAAAACGAGTTTTTGATCGAGTTTTGAGGCAAAAAGAGGTGAAAAACGCTATTTTTCACGTAATCTGCGAAGTGTTCTCGTCCATTGAAGGGTTCACGGCCGTTGAATGGTTCACGGCCGAAGGAGGGTTCTCGGTCGAATAAGCTTTTGTGGCTAGGGTTTCTCGGCGGCGGCCGTAATCACGAATTAGGGTTTCTCGGACGTTTACGGTCGTGAACGTGTTTATGGCCGTGAACCTATTTGCGGTTGTCTGTCTCATATAAATAGTGTTAGTAGAGTCATAAGAGTGTGTATGGCTAGAGGAGCTTAAGTGTGTGTATTCTAAGGTGTTCTAGAGAGAGAAAGGAGAGAAGGTGCAAGTGTGTGTGAATCTTGTATATTGTTCATCATTCCAATCTTGAATACATCATAGATTCATATTATTCTTCTTCTCCTTCTTCTTATTTTGATCTTGCATCATCCAATTGTTTGGGATTCTACACCATCAATTGGATATGATTGATACACAAGCGAATTCGAGACTTACAAGTGGTATCAGAGCTTGGATTGTATCAATCATTTTGGCAAGATCTGGAGCGTATTTGATCTTATTTTTGAAAGATTTTTGCGTTTTTGGATAGATCTTTGAAAAATAAGGGGGGTTTGTTCTTCGTGTTTTTGATAAAAACGAGTTTTTGATCGAGTTTTGGAGCAAAAAGAGGTGAAAAACGCTATTTTTCACGTAATCTGCGAAGTGTTCTCGTCCATTGAAGGGTTCACGGCCGTTGAATGGTTCACGGCCGAAGGAGGGTTCTCGGTCGAATAAGCTTTTGTGGCTAGGGTTTCTCGGCGGCGGCCGTAATCACGAATTAGGGTTTCTCGGACGTTTACGGTCGTGAACGTGTTTATGGCCGTGAACCTATTTGCGGTTGTCTGTCTCATATAAATAGTGTTAGTAGAGTCATAAGAGTGTGTATGGCTAGAGGAGCTTAAGTGTGTGTATTCTAAGGTGTTCTAGAGAGAGAAAGGAGAGAAGGTGCAAGTGTGTGTGAATCTTGTATATTGTTCATCATTCCAATCTTGAATACATCATAGATTCATATTATTCTTCTTCACCTTCTTCTTATTTTGATCTTGCATCATCCAATTGTTTGGGATTCTACACCATCAATTGGATATGATTGATACACAAGCGAATTCGAGACTTACAAGTGGTATCAGAGCTTGGATTGTATCAATCATTTTGGCCAGATCTGGAGCGTATTTGATCTTATTTTTGAAAGATTTTTGCGTTTTTGGATAGATCTTTGAAAAATAAGGGGGGTTTGTTCTTCGTGTTTTTGATAAAAACGAGTTTTTGATCGAGTTTTGAGGCAAAAAGAGGTGAAAAACGCTATTTTTCACGTAATCTGCGAAGTGTTCTCGTCCATTGAAGGGTTCACGGCCGTTGAATGGTTCACGGCCGAAGGAGGGTTCTCGGTCGAATAAGCTTTTGTGGCTAGGGTTTCTCGGCGGCGGCCGTAATCACGAATTAGGGTTTCTCGGACGTTTACGGTCGTGAACGTGTTTACGGCGGTGAACCTATTTGCGGTTGTCTGTCTCATATAAATAGTGTTAGTAGAGTCATAAGAGTGTGTATGGCTAGAGGAGCTTAAGTGTGTGTATTCTAAGGTGTTCTAGAGAGAGAAAGGAGAGAAGGTGCAAGTGTGTGTGAATCTTGTATATTGTTCATCATTCCAATCTTGAATACATCATAGATTCATATTATTCTTCTTCTCCTTCTTCTTATTTTGATCTTGCATCATCCAATTGTTTGGGATTCTACACCATCAATTGGATATGATTGATACACAAGCGAATTCGAGACTTACAAGTGGTATCAGAGCTTGGATTGTATCAATCATTTTGGCCAGATCTGGAGCGTATTTGATCTTATTTTTGAAGGATTTTTGCATTTTTTGATAGATCTTTGAAAAATAAGGGGGGTTTGTTCTTCGTGTTTTTGATAAAAACGAGTTTTTGATCGAGTTTTGGAGCAAAAAGAGGTGAAAAACGCTATTTTTCACGTAATCTGCGAAGTGTTCTCGTCCATTGAAGGGTTCACGGCCGTTGAATGGTTCACGGCCGAAGGAGGGTTCTCGGTCGAATAAGCTTTTGTGGCTAGGGTTTCTCGGCGGCGGCCGTAATCACGAATTAGGGTTTCTCGGACGTTTACGGTCGTGAACGTGTTTACGGCGGTGAACCTATTTGCGGTTGTCTGTCTCATATAAATAGTGTTAGTAGAGTCATAAGAGTGTGTATGGCTAGAGGAGCTTAAGTGTGTGTATTCTAAGGTGTTCTAGAGAGAGAAAGGAGAGAAGGTGCAAGTGTGTGTGAATCTTGTATATTGTTCATCATTCCAATCTTGAATACATCATAGATTCATATTATTCTTCTTCTCCTTCTTCTTATTTTGATCTTGCATCATCCAATTGTTTGGGATTCTACACCATCAATTGGATATGATTGATACACAAGCGAATTCGAGACTTACAAGTGGTATCAGAGCTTGGATTGTATCAATCATTTTGGCCAGATCTGGAGCGTATTTGATCTTATTTTTGAAAGATTTTTGCGTTTTTGGATAGATCTTTGAAAAATAAGGGGGGTTTGTTCTTCGTGTTTTTGATAAAAACGAGTTTTTGATCGAGTTTTGAGGCAAAAAGAGGTGAAAAACGCTATTTTTCATGTAATCTGCGAAGTGTTCTCGTCCATTGAAGGGTTCACGGCCGTTGAATGGTTCACGGCCGAAGGAGGGTTCTCGGTCGAATAAGCTTTTGTGGCTAGGGTTTCTCGGCGGCGGCCGTAATCACGAATTAGGGTTTCTCGGACGTTTACGGTCGTGAACGTGTTTATGGCCGTGAACCTATTTGCGGTTGTCTGTCTCATATAAATAGTGTTAGTAGAGTCATAAGAGTGTGTATGGCTAGAGGAGCTTAAGTGTGTGTATTCTAAGGTGTTCTAGAGAGAGAAAGGAGAGAAGGTGCAAGTGTGTGTGAATCTTGTATATTGTTCATCATTCCAATCTTGAATACATCATAGATTCATATTATTCTTCTTCTCCTTCTTCTTATTTTGATCTTGCATCATCCAATTGTTTGGGATTCTACACCATCAATTGGATATGATTGATACACAAGCGAATTCGAGACTTACAAGTGGTATCAGAGCTTGGATTATATCAATCATTTTGGCCAGATCTGGAGCGTATTTGATCTTATTTTTGAAAGATTTTTGCGTTTTTGGATAGATCTTTGAAAAATAAGGGGGGTTTGTTCTTCGTGTTTTTGATAAAAACGAGTTTTTGATCGAGTTTTGGAGCAAAAAGAGGTGAAAAACGCTATTTTTCACGTAATCTGCGAAGTGTTCTCGTCCATTGAAGGGTTCACGGCCGTTGAATGGTTCACGGCCGAAGGAGGGTTCTCGGTCGAATAAGCTTTTGTGGCTAGGGTTTCTCGGCGGCGGCCGTAATCACGAATTAGGGTTTCTCGGACGTTTACGGTCGTGAACGTGTTTATGGCCGTGAACCTATTTGCGGTTGTCTGTCTCATATAAATAGTGTTAGTAGAGTCATAAGAGTGTGTATGGCTAGAGGAGCTTAAGTGTGTGTATTCTAAGGTGTTCTAGAGAGAGAAAGGAGAGAAGGTGCAAGTGTGTGTGAATCTTGTATATTGTTCATCATTCTAATCTTGAATACATCATAGATTCATATTATTCTTCTTCACCTTCTTCTTATTTTGATCTTGCATCATCCAATTGTTTGGGATTCTACACCATCAATTGGATATGATTGATACACAAGCGAATTCGAGACTTACAAGTGGTATCAGAGCTTGGATTGTATCAATCATTTTGGCCAGATCCGGAGCGTATTTGATCTTATTTTTGAAAGATTTTTGCGTTTTTGGATAGATCTTTGAAAAATAAGGGGGGTTTGTTCTTCGTGTTTTTGATAAAAACGAGTTTTTGATCGAGTTTTGGAGCAAAAAGAGGTGAAAAACGCTATTTTTCACGTAATCTGCGAAGTGTTCTCGTCCATTGAAGGGTTCACGGCCGTTGAATGGTTCACGGCCGAAGGAGGGTTCTCGGTCGAATAAGCTTTTGTCGCTAGGGTTTCTCGGCGGCGGCCGTAATCACGAATTAGGGTTTCTCGGACGTTTACGGTCGTGAACGTGTTTACGGCCGTGAACCTATTTGCGGTTGTCTGTCTCATATAAATAGTGTTAGTAGAGTCATAAGAGTGTGTATGGCTAGAGGAGCTTAAGTGTGTGTATTCTAAGGTGTTCTAGAGAGAGAAAGGAGAGAAGGTGCAAGTGTGTGTGAATCTTGTATATTGTTCATCATTCCAATCTTGAATACATCATAGATTCATATTATTCTTCTTCTCCTTCTTCTTATTTTGATCTTGCATCATCCAATTGTTTGGGATTCTACACCATCAATTGGATATGATTGATACACAAGCGAATTCGAGACTTACAAGTGGTATCAGAGCTTGGATTGTATCAATCATTTTGGCCAGATCTGGAGCGTATTTGATCTTATTTTTGAAGGATTTTTGCATTTTTTGATAGATCTTTGAAAAATAAGAAGGGTTTGTTCTTCGTGTTTTTGATAAAAACGAGTTTTTGATCGAGTTTTGGAGCAAAAAGAGGTGAAAAACGCTATTTTTCACGTAATCTGCGAAGTGTTCTCGTCCATTGAAGGGTTCACGGCCGTTGAATGGTTCACGGCCGAAGGAGGGTTCTCGGTCGAATAAGCTTTTGTGGCTAGGGTTTCTCGGCGGCGGCCGTAATCACGAATTAGGGTTTCTCGGACGTTTACGGTCGTGAACGTGTTTACGGCCGTGAACCTATTTGCGGTTGTCTGTCTCATATAAATAGTGTTAGTAGAGTCATAAGAGTGTGTATGGCTAGAGGAGCTTAAGTGTGTGTATGCTAAGGTGTTCTAGAGAGAGAAAGGAGAGAAGGTGCAAGTGTGTGTGAATCTTGTATATTGTTCATCATTCCAATCTTGAATACATCATAGATTCATATTATTCTTCTTCTCCTTCTTCTTATTTTGATCTTGCATCATCCAATTGTTTGGGATTCTACACCATCAATTGGATATGATTGATACACAAGCGAATTCGAGACTTACAAGTGGTATCAGAGCTTGGATTGTATCAATCATTTTGGCCAGATCTGGAGCGTATTTGATCTTATTTTTGAAAGATTTTTGCGTTTTTGGATAGATCTTTGAAAAATAAGGGGGGTTTGTTCTTCGTGTTTTTGATAAAAACGAGTTTTTGATCGAGTTTTGGAGCAAAAAGAGGTGAAAAACGCTATTTTTCACGTAATCTGCGAAGTGTTCTCGTCCATTGAAGGGTTCACGGCCGTTGAATGGTTCACGGCCGAAGGAGGGTTGTCGGTCGAATAAGCTTTTGTGGCTAGGGTTTCTCGGCGGCGGCCGTAATCACGAATTAGGGTTTCTCGGACGTTTACGGTCGTGAACGTGTTTATGGCCGTGAACCTATTTACGGTTGTCTGTCTCATATAAATTGTGTTAGTAGAGTCATAAGAGTGTGTATGGCTAGAGGAGCTTAAGTGTGTGTATTCTAAGGTGTTCTAGAGAGAGAAAGGAGAGAAGGTGCAAGTGTGTGTGAATCTTGTATATTGTTCATCATTCCAATCTTGAATACATCATAGATTCATATTATTCTTCTTCTCCTTCTTCTTATTTTGATCTTGCATCATCCAATTGTTTGGGATTCTACACCATCAATTGGATATGATTGATACACAAGCGAATTCGAGACTTACAAGTGGTATCAGAGCTTGGATTGTATCAATCATTTTGGCCAGATCTGGAGCGTATTTGATCTTATTTTTGAAAGATTTTTGCGTTTTTGGATAGATCTTTGAAAAATAAGGGGGGTTTGTTCTTCGTGTTTTTGATAAAAACGAGTTTTTGATCGAGTTTTGGAGCAAAAAGAGGTGAAAAACGCTATTTTTCACGTAATCTGCGAAGTGTTCTCGTCCATTGAAGGGTTCACGGCCGTTGAATGGTTCACGGCCGAAGGAGGGTTCTCGGTCGAATAAGCTTTTGTGGCTAGGGTTTCTCGGCGGCGGCCGTAATCACGAATTAGGGTTTCTCGGACGTTTACGGTCGTGAACGTGTTTATGGCCGTGAACCCATTTGCGGTTGTCTGTCTCATATAAATAGTGTTAGTAGAGTCATAAGAGTGTGTATGGCTAGAGGAGCTTAAGTGTGTGTATTCTAAGGTGTTCTAGAGAGAGAAAGGAGAGAAGGTGCAAGTGTGTGTGAATCTTGTATATTGTTCATCATTCCAATCTTGAATACATCATAGATTCATATTATTCTTCTTCTCCTTCTTCTTATTTTGATCTTGCATCATCCAATTGTTTGGGATTCTACACCATCAATTGGATATGATTGATACACAAGCGAATTCGAGACTTACAAGTGGTATCAGAGCTTGGATTGTATCAATCATTTTGGCCAGATCTGGAGCGTATTTGATCTTATTTTTGAAAGATTTTTGCGTTTTTGGATAGATCTTTGAAAAATAAGGGGGGTTTGTTCTTCGTGTTTTTGATAAAAACGAGTTTTTGATCGAGTTTTGGAGCAAAAAGAGGTGAAAAACGCTATTTTTCACGTAATCTGCGAAGTGTTCTCGTCCATTGAAGGGTTCACGGCCGTTGAATGGTTCACGGCCGAAGGAGGGTTCTCGGTCGAATAAGCTTTTGTGGCTAGGGTTTCTCGGCGGCGGCCGTAATCACGAATTAGGGTTTCTCGGACGTTTACGGTCGTGAACGTGTTTATGGCCGTGAACCTATTTGCGGTTGTCTGTCTCATATAAATAGTGTTAGTAGAGTCATAAGAGTGTGTATGGCTAGAGGAGCTTAAGTGTGTGTATTCTAAGGTGTTCTAGAGAGAGAAAGGAGAGAAGGTGCAAGTGTGTGTGAATCTTGTATATTGTTCATCATTCCAATCTTGAATACATCATAGATTCATATTATTCTTCTTCACCTTCTTCTTATTTTGATCTTGCATCATCCAATTGTTTGGGATTCTACACCATCAATTGGATATGATTGATACACAAGCGAATTCGAGACTTACAAGTGGTATCAGAGCTTGGATTGTATCAATCATTTTGGCCAGATCCGGAGCGTATTTGATCTTATTTTTGAAAGATTTTTGCGTTTTTGGATAGATCTTTGAAAAATAAGGGGGGTTTGTTCTTCGTGTTTTTGATAAAAACGAGTTTTTGATCGAGTTTTGGAGCAAAAAGAGGTGAAAAACGCTATTTTTCACGTAATCTGCGAAGTGTTCTCGTCCATTGAAGGGTTCACGGCCGTTGAATGGTTCACGGCCGAAGGAGGTTCTCGGTCGAATAAGCTTTTGTCGCTAGGGTTTCTCGGCGGCGGCCGTAATCACGAATTAGGGTTTCTCGGACGTTTACGGTCGTGAACGTGTTTACGGCCGTGAACCTATTTGCGGTTGTCTGTCTCATATAAATAGTGTTAGTAGAGTCATAAGAGTGTGTATGGCTAGAGGAGCTTAAGTGTGTGTATTCTAAGGTGTTCTAGAGAGAGAAAGGAGAGAAGGTGCAAGTGTGTGTGAATCTTGTATATTGTTCATCATTCCAATCTTGAATACATCATAGATTCATATTATTCTTCTTCTCCTTCTTCTTATTTTGATCTTGCATCATCCAATTGTTTGGGATTCTACACCATCAATTGGATATGATTGATACACAAGCGAATTCGAGACTTACAGGTGGTATCAGAGCTTGGATTGTATCAATCATTTTGGCCAGATCTGGAGCGTATTTGATCTTATTTTTGAAGGATTTTTGCATTTTTTGATAGATCTTTGAAAAATAAGAAGGGTTTGTTCTTCGTGTTTTTGATAAAAACGAGTTTTTGATCGAGTTTTGGAGCAAAAAGAGGTGAAAAACGCTATTTTTCACGTAATCTGCGAAGTGTTCTCGTCCATTGAAGGGTTCACGGCCGTTGAATGGTTCACGGCCGAAGGAGGGTTCTCGGTCGAATAAGCTTTTGTGGCTAGGGTTTCTCAGCGGCGGCCGTAATCACGAATTTGGGTTTCTCGGACGTTTACGGTCGTGAACGTGTTTATGGCCGTGAACCTATTTGCGGTTGTCTGTCTCATATAAATAGTGTTAGTAGAGTCATAAGAGTGTGTATGGCTAGAGGAGCTTAAGTGTGTGTATTCTAAGGTGTTCTAGAGAGAGAAAGGAGAGAAGGTGCAAGTGTGTGTGAATCTTGTATATTGTTCATCATTCCAATCTTGAATACATCATAGATTCATATTATTCTTCTTCACCTTCTTCTTATTTTGATCTTGCATCATCCAATTGTTTGGGATTCTACACCATCAATTGGATATGATTGATACACAAGCGAATTCGAGACTTACAAGTGGTATCAGAGCTTGGATTGTATCAATCATTTTGGCCAGATCCGGAGCGTATTTGATCTTATTTTTGAAAGATTTTTGCGTTTTTGGATAGATCTTTGAAAAATAAGGGGGGTTTGTTCTTCGTGTTTTTGATAAAAACGAGTTTTTGATCGAGTTTTGGAGCAAAAAGAGGTGAAAAACGCTATTTTTCACGTAATCTGCGAAGTGTTCTCGTCCATTGAAGGGTTCACGGCCGTTGAATGGTTCACGGCCGAAGGAGGGTTCTCGGTCGAATAAGCTTTTGTCGCTAGGGTTTCTCGGCGGCGGCCGTAATCACGAATTAGGGTTTCTCGGACGTTTACGGTCGTGAACGTGTTTACGGCCGTGAACCTATTTGCGGTTGTCTGTCTCATATAAATAGTGTTAGTAGAGTCATAAGAGTGTGTATGGCTAGAGGAGCTTAAGTGTGTGTATTCTAAGGTGTTCTAGAGAGAGAAAGGAGAGAAGGTGCAAGTGTGTGTGAATCTTGTATATTGTTCATCATTCCAATCTTGAATACATCATAGATTCATATTATTCTTCTTCTCCTTCTTCTTATTTTGATCTTGCATCATCCAATTGTTTGGGATTCTACACCATCAATTGGATATGATTGATACACAAGCGAATTCGAGACTTACAGGTGGTATCAGAGCTTGGATTGTATCAATCATTTTGGCCAGATCTGGAGCGTATTTGATCTTATTTTTGAAGGATTTTTGCATTTTTTGATAGATCTTTGAAAAATAAGAAGGGTTTGTTCTTCGTGTTTTTGATAAAAACGAGTTTTTGATCGAGTTTTGGAGCAAAAAGAGGTGAAAAACGCTATTTTTCACGTAATCTGCGAAGTGTTCTCGTCCATTGAAGGGTTCACGGCCGTTGAATGGTTCACGGCCGAAGGAGGGTTCTCGGTCGAATAAGCTTTTGTGGCTAGGGTTTCTCGGCGGCGGCCGTAATCACGAATTAGGGTTTCTCGGACGTTTACGGTCGTGAACGTGTTTACGGCCGTGAACCTATTTGCGGTTGTCTGTCTCATATAAATAGTGTTAGTAGAGTCATAAGAGTGTGTATGGCTAGAGGAGCTTAAGTGTGTGTATTCTAAGGTGTTCTAGAGAGAGAAAGGAGAGAAGGTGCAAGTGTGTGTGAATCTTGTATATTGTTCATCATTCCAATCTTGAATACATCATAGATTCATATTATTCTTCTTCTCCTTCTTCTTATTTTGATCTTGCATCATCCAATTGTTTGGGATTCTACACCATCAATTGGATATGATTGATACACAAGCGAATTCGAGACTTACAAGTGGTATCAGAGCTTGGATTGTATCAATCATTTTGGCCAGATCCGGAGCGTATTTGATCTTATTTTTGAAAGATTTTTGCGTTTTTGGATAGATCTTTGAAAAATAAGGGGGGTTTGTTCTTCGTGTTTTTGATAAAAACGAGTTTTTGATCGAGTTTTGGAGCAAAAAGAGGTGAAAAACGCTATTTTTCACGTAATCTGCGAAGTGTTCTCGTCCATTGAAGGGTTCACGGCCGTTGAATGGTTCACGGCCGAAGGAGGGTTCTCGGTCGAATAAGCTTTTGTCGCTAGGGTTTCTCGGCGGCGGCCGTAATCACGAATTAGGGTTTCTCGGACGTTTACGGTCGTGAACGTGTTTACGGCCGTGAACCTATTTGCGGTTGTCTGTCTCATATAAATAGTGTTAGTAGAGTCATAAGAGTGTGTATGGCTAGAGGAGCTTAAGTGTGTGTATTCTAAGGTGTTCTAGAGAGAGAAAGGAGAGAAGGTGCAAGTGTGTGTGAATCTTGTATATTGTTCATCATTCCAATCTTGAATACATCATAGATTCATATTATTCTTCTTCTCCTTCTTCTTATTTTGATCTTGCATCATCCAATTGTTTGGGATTCTACACCATCAATTGGATATGATTGATACACAAGCGAATTCGAGACTTACAGGTGGTATCAGAGCTTGGATTGTATCAATCATTTTGGCCAGATCTGGAGCGTATTTGATCTTATTTTTGAAGGATTTTTGCATTTTTTGATAGATCTTTGAAAAATAAGAAGGGTTTGTTCTTCGTGTTTTTGATAAAAACGAGTTTTTGATCGAGTTTTGGAGCAAAAAGAGGTGAAAAACGCTATTTTTCACGTAATCTGCGAAGTGTTCTCGTCCATTGAAGGGTTCACGGCCGTTGAATGGTTCACGGCCGAAGGAGGGTTCTCGGTCGAATAAGCTTTTGTGGCTAGGGTTTCTCGGCGGCGGCCGCAATCACGAATTAGGGTTTCTCGGACGTTTACGGTCGTGAACGTGTTTACGGCCGTGAACCTATTTGCGGTTGTCTGTCTCATATAAATAGTGTTAGTAGAGTCATAAGAGTGTGTATGGCTAGAGGAGCTTAAGTGTGTGTATTCTAAGGTGTTCTAGAGAGAGAAAGGAGAGAAGGTGCAAGTGTGTGTGAATCTTGTATATTGTTCATCATTCCAATCTTGAATACATCATAGATTCATATTATTCTTCTTCTCCTTCTTCTTATTTTGATCTTGCATCATCCAATTGTTTGGGATTCTACACCATCAATTGGATATGATTGATACACAAGCGAATTCGAGACTTACAAGTGGTATCAGAGCTTGGATTGTATCAATCATTTTGGCCAGATCTGGAGCGTATTTGATCTTATTTTTGAAAGATTTTTGCGTTTTTGGATAGATCTTTGAAAAATAAGGGGGGTTTGTTCTTCGTGTTTTTGATAAAAACGAGTTTTTGATCGAGTTTTGGAGCAAAAAGAGGTGAAAAACGCTATTTTTCACGTAATCTGCGAAGTGTTCTCGTCCATTGAAGGGTTCACGGCCGTTGAATGGTTCACGGCCGAAGGAGGGTTGTCGGTCGAATAAGCTTTTGTGGCTAGGGTTTCTCGGCGGCGGCCGTAATCACGAATTAGGGTTTCTCGGACGTTTACGGTCGTGAACGTGTTTATGGCCGTGAACCTATTTGCGGTTGTCTGTCTCATATAAATAGTGTTAGTAGAGTCATAAGAGTGTGTATGGCTAGAGGAGCTTAAGTGTGTGTATTCTAAGGTGTTCTAGAGAGAGAAAGGAGAGAAGGTGCAAGTGTGTGTGAATCTTGTATATTGTTCATCATTCCAATCTTGAATACATCATAGATTCATATTATTCTTCTTCTCCTTCTTCTTATTTTGATCTTGCATCATCCAATTGTTTGGGATTCTACACCATCAATTGGATATGATTGATACACAAGCGAATTCGAGACTTACAAGTGGTATCAGAGCTTGGATTGTATCAATCATTTTGGCCAGATCTGGAGCGTATTTGATCTTATTTTTGAAAGATTTTTGCGTTTTTGGATAGATCTTTGAAAAATAAGGGGGGTTTGTTCTTCGTGTTTTTGATAAAAACGAGTTTTTGATCGAGTTTTGGAGCAAAAAGAGGTGAAAAACGCTATTTTTCACGTAATCTGCGAAGTGTTCTCGTCCATTGAAGGGTTCACGGCCGTTGAATGGTTCACGGCCGAAGGAGGGTTCTCGGTCGAATAAGCTTTTGTGGCTAGGGTTTCTCGGCGGCGGCCGTAATCACGAATTAGGGTTTCTCGGACGTTTACGGTCGTGAACGTGTTTATGGCCGTGAACCCATTTGCGGTTGTCTGTCTCATATAAATAGTGTTAGTAGAGTCATAAGAGTGTGTATGGCTAGAGGAGCTTAGGTGTGTGTATTCTAAGGTGTTCTAGAGAGAGAAAGGAGAGAAGGTGCAAGTGTGTGTGAATCTTGTATATTGTTCATCATTCCAATCTTGAATACATCATAGATTCATATTATTCTTCTTCTCCTTCTTCTTATTTTGATCTTGCATCATCCAATTGTTTGGGATTCTACACCATCAATTGGATATGATTGATACACAAGCGAATTCGAGACTTACAAGTGGTATCAGAGCTTGGATTGTATCAATCATTTTGGCCAGATCTGGAGCGTATTTGATCTTATTTTTGAAAGATTTTTGCGTTTTTGGATAGATCTTTGAAAAATAAGGGGGGTTTGTTCTTCGTGTTTTTGATAAAAACGAGTTTTTGATCGAGTTTTGGAGCAAAAAGAGGTGAAAACGCTATTTTTCACGTAATCTGCGAAGTGTTCTCGTCCATTGAAGGGTTCACGGCCAAAGGAGGGTTCTCGGTCGAATAAGCTTTTGTGGCTAGGGTTTCTCGGCGGCGGCCGTAATCACGAATTAGGGTTTCTCGGACGTTTACGGTCGTGAACGTGTTTACGGCCGTGAACCTATTTGCGGTTGTCTGTCTCATATAAATAGTGTTAGTAGAGTCATAAGAGTGTGTATGGCTAGAGGAGCTTAAGTGTGTGTATTCTAAGGTGTTCTAGAGAGAGAAAGGAGAGAAGGTGCAAGTGTATGTGAATCTTGTATATTGTTCATCATTCCAATCTTGAATACATCATAGATTCATATTATTCTTCTTCTCCTTCTTCTTATTTTGATCTTGCATCATCCAATTGTTTAGGATTCTACACCATCAATTGGATATGATTGATACACAAGCGAATTCGGGACTTACAAGTGGTATCAGAGCTTGGATTGTATCAATCATTTTGGCCAGATCTGGAGCGTATTTGATCTTATTTTTGAAAGATTTTTGCGTTTTTGGATAGATCTTTGAAAAATAAGGGGGGTTTGTTCTTCGTGTTTTTGATAAAAACGAGTTTTTGATCGAGTTTTGGAGCAAAAAGAGGTGAAAAACGCTATTTTTCACGTAATCTGCGAAGTGTTCTCGTCCATTGAAGGGTTCACGGCCGTTGAATGGTTCACGGCCGAAGGAGGGTTGTCGGTCGAATAAGCTTTTGTGGCTAGGGTTTCTCGGCGGCGGCCGTAATCACGAATTAGGGTTTCTCGGACGTTTACGGTCGTGAACGTGTTTATGGCCGTGAACCTATTTGCGGTTGTCTGTCTCATATAAATAGTGTTAGTAGAGTCATAAGAGTGTGTATGGCTAGAGGAGCTTAAGTGTGTGTATTCTAAGGTGTTCTAGAGAGAGAAAGGAGAGAAGGTGCAAGTGTGTGTGAATCTTGTATATTGTTCATCATTCCAATCTTGAATACATCATAGATTCATATTATTCTTCTTCTCCTTCTTCTTATTTTGATCTTGCATCATCCAATTGTTTGGGATTCTACACCATCAATTGGATATGATTGATACACAAGCGAATTCGAGACTTACAAGTGGTATCAGAGCTTGGATTGTATCAATCATTTTGGCCAGATCTGGAGCGTATTTGATCTTATTTTTGAAAGATTTTTGCGTTTTTGGATAGATCTTTGAAAAATAAGGGGGGTTTGTTCTTCGTGTTTTTGATAAAAACGAGTTTTTGATCGAGTTTTGGAGCAAAAAGAGGTGAAAAACGCTATTTTTCACGTAATCTGCGAAGTGTTCTCGTCCATTGAAGGGTTCACGGCCGTTGAATGGTTCACGGCCGAAGGAGGGTTCTCGGTCGAATAAGCTTTTGTGGCTAGGGTTTCTCGGCGGCGGCCGTAATCACGAATTAGGGTTTCTCGGACGTTTACGGTCGTGAACGTGTTTATGGCCGTGAACCCATTTGCGGTTGTCTGTCTCATATAAATAGTGTTAGTAGAGTCATAAGAGTGTGTATGGCTAGAGGAGCTTAGGTGTGTGTATTCTAAGGTGTTCTAGAGAGAGAAAGGAGAGAAGGTGCAAGTGTGTGTGAATCTTGTATATTGTTCATCATTCCAATCTTGAATACATCATAGATTCATATTATTCTTCTTCTCCTTCTTCTTATTTTGATCTTGCATCATCCAATTGTTTGGGATTCTACACCATCAATTGGATATGATTGATACACAAGCGAATTCGAGACTTACAAGTGGTATCAGAGCTTGGATTGTATCAATCATTTTGGCCAGATCTGGAGCGTATTTGATCTTATTTTTGAAAGATTTTTGCGTTTTTGGATAGATCTTTGAAAAATAAGGGGGGTTTGTTCTTCGTGTTTTTGATAAAAACGAGTTTTTGATCGAGTTTTGGAGCAAAAAGAGGTGAAAACGCTATTTTTCACGTAATCTGCGAAGTGTTCTCGTCCATTGAAGGGTTCACGGCCAAAGGAGGGTTCTCGGTCGAATAAGCTTTTGTGGCTAGGGTTTCTCGGCGGCGGCCGTAATCACGAATTAGGGTTTCTCGGACGTTTACGGTCGTGAACGTGTTTACGGCCGTGAACCTATTTGCGGTTGTCTGTCTCATATAAATAGTGTTAGTAGAGTCATAAGAGTGTGTATGGCTAGAGGAGCTTAAGTGTGTGTATTCTAAGGTGTTCTAGAGAGAGAAAGGAGAGAAGGTGCAAGTGTATGTGAATCTTGTATATTGTTCATCATTCCAATCTTGAATACATCATAGATTCATATTATTCTTCTTCTCCTTCTTCTTATTTTGATCTTGCATCATCCAATTGTTTAGGATTCTACACCATCAATTGGATATGATTGATACACAAGCGAATTCGGGACTTACAAGTGGTATCAGAGCTTGGATTGTATCAATCATTTTGGCCAGATCTGGAGCGTATTTGATCTTATTTTTGAAGGATTTTTGCATTTTTTGATAGATCTTTGAAAAATAAGGGGGGTTTGTTCTTCGTGTTTTTGATAAAAACGAGTTTTTGATCGAGTTTTGGAGCAAAAAGAGGTGAAAAACGCTATTTTTCACGTAATCTGCGAAGTGTTCTCGTCCATTGAAGGGTTCACGGCCGTTGAATGGTTCACGGCCGAAGGAGGGTTGTCGGTCGAATAAGCTTTTGTGGCTAGGGTTTCTCGGCGGCGGCCGTAATCACGAATTAGGGTTTCTCGGACGTTTACGGTCGTGAACGTGTTTATGGCCGTGAACCTATTTGCGGTTGTCTGTCTCATATAAATAGTGTTAGTAGAGTCATAAGAGTGTGTATGGCTAGAGGAGCTTAAGTGTGTGTATTCTAAGGTGTTCTAGAGAGAGAAAGGAGAGAAGGTGCAAGTGTGTGTGAATCTTGTATATTGTTCATCATTCCAATCTTGAATACATCATAGATTCATATTATTCTTCTTCTCCTTCTTCTTATTTTGATCTTGCATCATCCAATTGTTTGGGATTCTACACCATCAATTGGATATGATTGATACACAAGCGAATTCGAGACTTACAAGTGGTATCAGAGCTTGGATTGTATCAATCATTTTGGCCAGATCTGGAGCGTATTTGATCTTATTTTTGAAAGATTTTTGCGTTTTTGGATAGATCTTTGAAAAATAAGGGGGGTTTGTTCTTCGTGTTTTTGATAAAAACGAGTTTTTGATCGAGTTTTGGAGCAAAAAGAGGTGAAAAACGCTATTTTTCATGTAATCTGCGAAGTGTTCTCGTCCATTGAAGGGTTCACGGCCGTTGAATGGTTCACGGCCGAAGGAGGGTTCTCGGTCGAATAAGCTTTTGTGGCTAGGGTTTCTCGGCGGCGGCCGTAATCACGAATTAGGGTTTCTCGGACGTTTACGGTCGTGAACGTGTTTATGGCCGTGAACCCATTTGCGGTTGTCTGTCTCATATAAATAGTGTTAGTAGAGTCATAAGAGTGTGTATGGCTAGAGGAGCTTAGGTGTGTGTATTCTAAGGTGTTCTAGAGAGAGAAAGGAGAGAAGGTGCAAGTGTGTGTGAATCTTGTATATTGTTCATCATTCCAATCTTGAATACATCATAGATTCATATTATTCTTCTTCTCCTTCTTCTTATTTTGATCTTGCATCATCCAATTGTTTGGGATTCTACACCATCAATTGGATATGATTGATACACAAGCGAATTCGAGACTTACAAGTGGTATCAGAGCTTGGATTGTATCAATCATTTTGGCCAGATCTGGAGCGTATTTGATCTTATTTTTGAAAGATTTTTGCGTTTTTGGATAGATCTTTGAAAAATAAGGGGGGTTTGTTCTTCGTGTTTTTGATAAAAACGAGTTTTTGATCGAGTTTTGGAGCAAAAAGAGGTGAAAACGCTATTTTTCACGTAATCTGCGAAGTGTTCTCGTCCATTGAAGGGTTCACGGCCAAAGGAGGGTTCTCGGTCGAATAAGCTTTTGTGGCTAGGGTTTCTCGGCGGCGGCCGTAATCACGAATTAGGGTTTCTCGGACGTTTACGGTCGTGAACGTGTTTACGGCCGTGAACCTATTTGCGGTTGTCTGTCTCATATAAATAGTGTTAGTAGAGTCATAAGAGTGTGTATGGCTAGAGGAGCTTAAGTGTGTGTATTCTAAGGTGTTCTAGAGAGAGAAAGGAGAGAAGGTGCAAGTGTATGTGAATCTTGTATATTGTTCATCATTCCAATCTTGAATACATCATAGATTCATATTATTCTTCATCTCCTTCTTCTTATTTTGATCTTGCATCATCCAATTGTTTAGGATTCTACACCATCAATTGGATATGATTGATACACAAGCGAATTCGGGACTTACAAGTGGTATCAGAGCTTGGATTGTATCAATCATTTTGGCCAGATCTGGAGCGTATTTGATCTTATTTTTGAAGGATTTTTGCATTTTTTGATAGATCTTTGAAAAATAAGGGGGGTTTGTTCTTCGTGTTTTTGATAAAAACGAGTTTTTGATCGAGTTTTGGAGCAAAAAGAGGTGAAAAACGCTATTTTTCACGTAATCTGCGAAGTGTTCTCGTCCATTGAAGGGTTCACGGCCGTTGAAGGGTTCACGGCCGAAGGAGGGTTCTCGGTCGAATAAGCTTTTGTGGCTAGGGTTTCTCGGCGGCGGCCGTAATCACGAATTAGGGTTTCTAGGACGTTTACGGTCGTGAACGTGTTTACGGCGGTGAACCTATTTACGGTTGTCTGTCTCATATAAATAGTGTTAGTAGAGTCATAAGAGTGTGTATGGCTAGAGGAGCTTAAGTGTGTGTATTCTAAGGTGTTCTAGAGAGAGAAAGGAGAGAAGGTGCAAGTGTGTGTGAATCTTGTATATTGTTCATCATTCCAATCTTGAATACATCATAGATTCATATTATTCTTCTTCTCCTTCTTCTTATTTTGATCTTGCATCATCCAATTGTTTGGGATTCTACACCATCAATTGGATATGATTGATACACAAGCGAATTCGAGACTTACAAGTGGTATCAGAGCTTGGATTGTATCAATCATTTTGGCCAGATCTGGAGCGTATTTGATCTTATTTTTGAAAGATTTTTGCGTTTTTGGATAGATATTTGAAAAATAAGGGGGGTTTGTTCTTCGTGTTTTTGATAAAAACGAGTTTTTGATCGAGTTTTGGAGCAAAAAGAGGTGAAAAACGCTATTTTTCACGTAATCTGCGAAGTGTTCTCGTCCATTGAAGGGTTCACGGCCGTTGAATGGTTCACGGCCGAAGGAGGGTTCTCGGTCGAATAAGCTTTTGTGGCTAGGGTTTCTCGGCGGCGGCCGTAATCACGAATTAGGGTTTCTCGGACGTTTACGGTCGTGAACGTGTTTATGGCCGTGAACCCATTTGCGGTTGTCTGTCTCATATAAATAGTGTTAGTAGAGTCATAAGAGTGTGTATGGCTAGAGGAGCTTAGGTGTGTGTATTCTAAGGTGTTCTAGAGAGAGAAAGGAGAGAAGGTGCAAGTGTGTGTGAATCTTGTATATTGTTCATCATTCCAATCTTGAATACATCATAGATTCATATTATTCTTCTTCTCCTTCTTCTTATTTTGATCTTGCATCATCCAATTGTTTGGGATTCTACACCATCAATTGGATATGATTGATACACAAGCGAATTCGAGACTTACAAGTGGTATCAGAGCTTGGATTGTATCAATCATTTTGGCCAGATCTGGAGCGAATTTGATCTTATTTTTGAAAGATTTTTGCGTTTTTGGATAGATCTTTGAAAAATAAGGGGGGTTTGTTCTTCGTGTTTTTGATAAAAACGAGTTTTTGATCGAGTTTTGGAGCAAAAAGAGGTGAAAACGCTATTTTTCACGTAATCTGCGAAGATTCTCGTCCATTGAAGGGTTCACGGCCAAAGGAGGGTTCTCGGTCGAATAAGCTTTTGTGGCTAGGGTTTCTCGGCGGCGGCCGTAATCACGAATTAGGGTTTCTCGGACGTTTACGGTCGTGAACGTGTTTACGGCCGTGAACCTATTTGCGGTTGTCTGTCTCATATAAATAGTGTTAGTAGAGTCATAAGAGTGTGTATGGCTAGAGGAGCTTAAGTGTGTGTATTCTAAGGTGTTCTAGAGAGAGAAAGGAGAGAAGGTGCAAGTGTATGTGAATCTTGTATATTGTTCATCATTCCAATCTTGAATACATCATAGATTCATATTATTCTTCTTCTCCTTCTTCTTATTTTGATCTTGCATCATCCAATTGTTTAGGATTCTACACCATCAATTGGATATGATTGATACACAAGCGAATTCGGGACTTACAAGTGGTATCAGAGCTTGGATTGTATCAATCATTTTGGCCAGATCTGGAGCGTATTTGATCTTATTTTTGAAGGATTTTTGCATTTTTTGATAGATCTTTGAAAAATAAGGGGGGTTTGTTCTTCGTGTTTTTGATAAAAACGAGTTTTTGATCGAGTTTTGGAGCAAAAAGAGGTGAAAAACGCTATTTTTCACGTAATCTGCGAAGTGTTCTCGTCCATTGAAGGGTTCACGGCCGTTGAAGGGTTCACGGCCGAAGGAGGGTTCTCGGTCGAATAAGCTTTTGTGGCTAGGGTTTCTCGGCGGCGGCCGTAATCACGAATTAGGGTTTCTAGGACGTTTACGGTCGTGAACGTGTTTACGGCGGTGAACCTATTTACGGTTGTCTGTCTCATATAAATAGTGTTAGTAGAGTCATAAGAGTGTGTATGGCTAGAGGAGCTTAAGTGTGTGTATTCTAAGGTGTTCTAGAGAGAGAAAGGAGAGAAGGTGCAAGTGTGTGTGAATCTTGTATATTGTTCATCATTCCAATCTTGAATACATCATAGATTCATATTATTCTTCTTCTCCTTCTTCTTATTTTGATCTTGCATCATCCAATTGTTTGGGATTCTACACCATCAATTGGATATGATTGATACACAAGCGAATTCGAGACTTACAAGTGGTATCAGAGCTTGGATTGTATCAATCATTTTGGCCAGATCTGGAGCGTATTTGATCTTATTTTTGAAAGATTTTTGCGTTTTTGGATAGATATTTGAAAAATAAGGGGGGTTTGTTCTTCGTGTTTTTGATAAAAACGAGTTTTTGATCGAGTTTTGGAGCAAAAAGAGGTGAAAAACGCTATTTTTCACGTAATCTGCGAAGTGTTCTCGTCCATTGAAGGGTTCACGGCCGTTGAATGGTTCACGGACGAAGGAGGGTTCTCGGTCGAATAAGCTTTTGTGGCTAGGGTTTCTCGGCGGCGGCCGTAATCACGAATTAGGGTTTCTCGGACGTTTACGGTCGTGAACGTGTTTACGGCCGTGAACCCATTTGCGGTTGTCTGTCTCATATAAATAGTGTTAGTAGAGTCATAAGAGTGTGTATGGGTAGAGGAGCTTAAGTGTGTGTATTCTAAGGTGTTCTAGAGAGAGAAAGGAGAGAAGGTGCAAGTGTGTGTGAATCTTGTATATTGTTCATCATTCCAATCTTGAATACATCATAGATTCATATTATTATTCTTCTCCTTCTTCTTATTTTGATCTTGCATCATCCAATTGTTTGGGATTCTACACCATCAATTGGATATGATTGATACACAAGCGAATTCGAGACTTACAAGTGGTATCAGAGCTTGGATTGTATCAATCATTTTGGCCAGATCTGGAGCGTATTTGATCTTATTTTTGAAAGATTTTTGCGTTTTTGGATAGATCTTTGAAAAATAAGGGGGGTTTGTTCTTCGTGTTTTTGATAAAAACGAGTTTTTGATCAAGTTTTGGAGCAAAAAGAGGTGAAAAACGCTATTTTTCACGTAATCTGCGAAGTGTTCTCGTCCATTGAAGGGTTCACGGCCAAAGGAGGGTTCTCGGTCGAATAAGCTTTTGTGGCTAGGGTTTCTCGGCGGCGGCCGTAATCACGAATTAGGGTTTCTCGGACGTTTACGGTCGTGAACGTGTTTACGGCCGTGAACCTATTTGCGGTTGTCTGTCTCATATGAATAGTGTTAGTAGAGTCATAAGAGTGTGTATGGCTAGAGGAGCTTAAGTGTGTGTATTCTAAGGTGTTCTAGAGAGAGAAAGGAGAGAAGGTGCAAATGTGTGTGAATCTTGTATATTGTTCATCATTCCAATCTTGAATACATCATAGATTCATATTATTCTTCTTCTCCTTCTTCTTATTTTGATCTTGCATCATCCAATTGTTTAGGATTCTACACCATCAATTGGATATGATTGATACACAAGCGAATTCGGGACTTACAAGTGGTATCAGAGCTTGGATTGTATCAATCATTTTGGCAAGATCTGGAGCGTATTTGATCTTATTTTTGAAGGATTTTTGCATTTTTGGATAGATCTTTGAAAAATAAGGGGCGTTTGTTCTTCGTGTTTTTGATAAAAACGAGTTTTTGATCGAGTTTTGGAGCAAAAAGAGGTGAAAAACACTATTTTTCACGTAATCTGCGAAGTGTTCTCGTCCATTGAAGGGTTCACGGCCGTTGAATGGTTCACGGACGAAGGAGGGTTCTCGGTCGAATAAGCTTTTGTGGCTAGGGTTTCTCGGCGGCGGCCGTAATCACGAATTAGGGTTTCTCGGACGTTTACGGTCGTGAACGTGTTTACGGCCGTGAACCCATTTGCGGTTGTCTGTCTCATATAAATAGTGTTAGTAGAGTCATAAGAGTGTGTATGGGTAGAGGAGCTTAAGTGTGTGTATTCTAAGGTGTTCTAGAGAGAGAAAGGAGAGAAGGTGCAAGTGTGTGTGAATCTTGTATATTGTTCATCATTCCAATCTTGAATACATCATAGATTCATATTATTATTCTTCTCCTTCTTCTTATTTTGATCTTGCATCATCCAATTGTTTGGGATTCTACACCATCAATTGGATATGATTGATACACAAGCGAATTCGAGACTTACAAGTGGTATCAGAGCTTGGATTGTATCAATCATTTTGGCCAGATCTGGAGCGTATTTGATCTTATTTTTGAAAGATTTTTGCGTTTTTGGATAGATCTTTGAAAAATAAGGGGGGTTTGTTCTTCGTGTTTTTGATAAAAACGAGTTTTTGATCAAGTTTTGGAGCAAAAAGAGGTGAAAAACGCTATTTTTCACGTAATCTGCGAAGTGTTCTCGTCCATTGAAGGGTTCACGGCCAAAGGAGGGTTCTCGGTCGAATAAGCTTTTGTGGCTAGGGTTTCTCGGCGGCGGCCGTAATCACGAATTAGGGTTTCTCGGACGTTTACGGTCGTGAACGTGTTTACGGCCGTGAACCTATTTGCGGTTGTCTGTCTCATATGAATAGTGTTAGTAGAGTCATAAGAGTGTGTATGGCTAGAGGAGCTTAAGTGTGTGTATTCTAAGGTGTTCTAGAGAGAGAAAGGAGAGAAGGTGCAAATGTGTGTGAATCTTGTATATTGTTCATCATTCCAATCTTGAATACATCATAGATTCATATTATTCTTCTTCTCCTTCTTCTTATTTTGATCTTGCATCATCCAATTGTTTAGGATTCTACACCATCAATTGGATATGATTGATACACAAGCGAATTCGGGACTTACAAGTGGTATCAGAGCTTGGATTGTATCAATCATTTTGGCAAGATCTGGAGCGTATTTGATCTTATTTTTGAAGGATTTTTGCATTTTTGGATAGATCTTTGAAAAATAAGGGGCGTTTGTTCTTCGTGTTTTTGATAAAAACGAGTTTTTGATCGAGTTTTGGAGCAAAAAGAGGTGAAAAACACTATTTTTCACGTAATCTGCGAAGTGTTCTCGTCCATTGAAGGGTTCACGGCCGTTGAAGGGTTCACGGCCGAAGGAGGGTTCTCGGTCGAATAAGCTTTTGCGGCTAGGGTTTCTCGGCGGCGGCCGTAATCACGAATTAGGGTTTCTCGGACGTTTACGGCCGTGAACCCATTTGCGGTTGTCTGTCTCATATAAATAGTGTTAGTAGAGTCATAAGAGTGTGTATGGCTAGAGGAGCTTAAGTGTGTGTATTCTAAGGTGTTCTAGAGAGAGAAAGGAGAGAAGGTGCAAGTGTGTGTGAATCTTGTATATTGTTCATCATTCCAATCTTGAATACATCATAGATTCATATTATTCTTCTTCTCCTTCTTCTTATTTTGATCTTGCATCATCCAATTGTTTGGAATTCTACACCATCAATTGGATATGATTGATACACAAGCGAATTCGAGACTTACAAGTGGTATTAGAGCTTGGATTGTATCAATCATTTTGGCCAGATCTGGAGCGTATTTGATCTTATTTTTGAAAGATTTTTGCGTTTTTGGATAGATCTTTGAAAAATAAGGGGGGTTTGTTCTTCGTGTTTTTGATAAAAACGAGTTTTTGATCGAGTTTTGGAGCAAAAAGAGGTGAAAAACGCTATTTTTCACGTAATCTGCGAAGTGTTCTCGTCCATTGAAGGGTTCACGGCCAAAGGAGGGTTCTCGGTCGAATAAGCTTTTGTGGCTAGGGTTTCTCGGCGGCGGCCGTAATCACGATTTAGGGTTTCTCGGACGTTTACGGTCGTGAACGTGTTTATGGCCGTGAACCTATTTGCGGTTGTCTGTCTCATATAAATAGTGTTAGTAGAGTCATAAGAGTGTGTATGGCTAGAGGAGCTTAAGTGTGTGTATTCTAAGGTGTTCTAGAGAGAGAAAGGAGAGAAGGTGCAAGTGTGTGTGAATCTTGTATATTGTTCATCATTCCAATCTTGAATACATCATAGATTCATATTATTCTTCTTCTCCTTCTTCTTATTTTGATCTTGCATCATCCAATTGTTTAGGATTCTACACCATCAATTGGATATGATTGATACACAAGCGAATTCGGGACTTACAAGTGGTATCAGAGCTTGGATTGTATCAATCATTTTGGCCAGATCTGGAGCGTATTTGATCTTATTTTTGAAAGATTTTTGCGTTTTTGGATAGATCTTTGAAAAATAAGGGGGGTTTGTTCTTCGTGTTTTTGATAAAAACGAGTTTTTGATCGAGTTTTGGAGCAAAAAGAGGTGAAAAACGCTATTTTTCACGTAATCTGCGAAGTGTTCTCGTCCATTGAAGGGTTCACGGCCAAAGGAGGGTTCTCGGTCGAATAAGCTTTTGTGGCTAGGGTTTCTCGGCGGCGGCCGTAATCACGAATTAGGGTTTCTCGGACGTTTACGGTCGTGAACGTGTTTACGGCCGTGAACCCATTTGCGGTTGTCTGTCTCATATAAATAGTGTTAGTAGAGTCATAAGAGTGTGTATGGCTAGAGGAGCTTAAGTGTGTGTATTCTAAGGTGATCTAGAGAGAGAAAGGAGAGAAGGTGCAAGTGTGTGTGAATCTTGTATATTGTTCATCATTCCAATCTTGAATACATCATAGATTCATATTATTCTTCTTCTCCTTCTTCTTATTTTGATCTTGCATCATCCAATTGTTTAGGATTCTACACCATCAATTGGATATGATTGATACACAAGCGAATTCGGGACTTACAAGTGGTATCAGAGCTTGGATTGTATCAATCATTTTGGCCAGATCTGGAGCGTATTTGATCTTATTTTTGAAAGATTTTTGCGTTTTTGGATAGATCTTTGAAAAATAAGGGGGGTTTGTTCTTCGTGTTTTTGATAAAACCGAGTTTTTGATCGAGTTTTGGAGCAAAAAGAGGTGAAAAACGCTATTTTTCACGTAATCTGCGAAGTGTTCTCGTCCATTGAAGGGTTCACGGCCAAAGGAGGGTTCTCGGTCGAATAAGCTTTTGTGGCTAGGGTTTCTCGGCAGCGGCCGTAATCACGAATTAGGGTTTCTCGGACGTTTATGGTCGTGAACGTGTTTACGGCCGTGAACCTATTTGCGGTTGTCTGTCTCATATAAATAGTGTTAGTAGAGTCATAAGAGTGTGTATGGCTAGAGGAGCTTAAGTGTGTGTATTCTAAGGTGTTCTAGAGAGAGAAAGGAGAGAAGGTGCAAGTGTGTGTGAATCTTGTATATTGTTCATCATTCCAATCTTGAATACATCATAGATTCATATTATTCTTCTTCTCCTTCTTCTTATTTTGATCTTGCATCATCCAATTGTTTAGGATTCTACACCATCAATTGGATATGATTGATACACAAGCGAATTCGGGACTTACAAGTGGTATCAGAGCTTCGATTGTATCAATCATTTTGGCAAGATCTGGAGCGTATTTGATCTTATTTTTGAAGGATTTTTGCAATTTTGGATAGATCTTTGAAAAATAAGGGGCGTTTGTTCTTCGTGTTTTTGATAAAAACGAGTTTTTGATCGAGTTTTGGAGCAAAAAGAGGTGAAAAACACTATTTTTCACGTAATCTGCGAAGTGTTCTCGTCCATTGAAGGGTTCACGGCCGTTGAAGGGTTCACGGCCGAAGGAGGGTTCTCGGTCGAATAAGCTTTTGCGGCTAGGGTTTCTCGGCGGCGGCCGTAATCACGAATTAGGGTTTCTCGGACGTTTACGGTCGTGAACGTGTTTACGGCCGTGAACCCATTTGCGGTTGTCTGTCTCATATAAATAGTGTTAGTAGAGTCATAAGAGTGTGTATGGCTAGAGGAGCTTAAGTGTGTGTATTCTAAGGTGTTCTAGAGAGAGAAAGGAGAGAAGGTGCAAGTGTGTGTGAATCTTGTATATTGTTCATCATTCCAATCTTGAATACATCATAGATTCATATTATTCTTCTTCTCCTTCTTCTTATTTTGATCTTGCATCATCCAATTGTTTGGAATTCTACACCATCAATTGGATATGATTGATACACAAGCGAATTCGAGACTTACAAGTGGTATTAGAGCTTGGATTGTATCAATCATTTTGGCCAGATCTGGAGCGTATTTGATCTTATTTTTGAAAGATTTTTGCGTTTTTGGATAGATCTTTGAAAAATAAGGGGGGTTTGTTCTTCGTGTTTTTGATAAAAACGAGTTTTTGATCGAGTTTTGGAGCAAAAAGAGGTGAAAAACGCTATTTTTCACGTAATCTGCGAAGTGTTCTCGTCCATTGAAGGGTTCACGGCCAAAGGAGGGTTCTCGGTCGAATAAGCTTTTGTGGCTAGGGTTTCTCGGCGGCGGCCGTAATCACGATTTAGGGTTTCTCGGACGTTTATGGTCGTGAACGTGTTTACGGCCGTGAACCTATTTGCGGTTGTCTGTCTCATATAAATAGTGTTAGTAGAGTCATAAGAGTGTGTATGGCTAGAGGAGCTTAAGTGTGTGTATTCTAAGGTGTTCTAGAGAGAGAAAGGAGAGAAGGTGCAAGTGTGTGTGAATCTTGTATATTGTTCATCATTCCAATCTTGAATACATCATAGATTCATATTATTCTTCTTCTCCTTCTTCTTATTTTGATCTTGCATCATCCAATTGTTTAGGATTCTACACCATCAATTGGATATGATTGATACACAAGCGAATTCGGGACTTACAAGTGGTATCAGAGCTTGGATTGTATCAATCATTTTGGCAAGATCTGGAGCGTATTTGATCTTATTTTTGAAGGATTTTTGCAATTTTGGATAGATCTTTGAAAAATAAGGGGCGTTTGTTCTTCGTGTTTTTGATAAAAACGAGTTTTTGATCGAGTTTTGGAGCAAAAAGAGGTGAAAAACACTATTTTTCACGTAATCTGCGAAGTGTTCTCGTCCATTGAAGGGTTCACGGCCGTTGAAGGGTTCACGGCCGAAGGAGGGTTCTCGGTCGAATAAGCTTTTGCGGCTAGGGTTTCTCGGCGGCGGCCGTAATCACGAATTAGGGTTTCTCGGACGTTTACGGTCGTGAACGTGTTTACGGCCGTGAACCCATTTGCGGTTGTCTGTCTCATATAAATAGTGTTAGTAGAGTCATAAGAGTGTGTATGGCTAGAGGAGCTTAAGTGTGTGTATTCTAAGGTGATCTAGAGAGAGAAAGGAGAGAAGGTGCAAGTGTGTGTGAATCTTGTATATTGTTCATCATTCCAATCTTGAATACATCATAGATTCATATTATTCTTCTTCTCCTTCTTCTTATTTTGATCTTGCATCATCCAATTGTTTAGGATTCTACACCATCAATTGGATATGATTGATACACAAGCGAATTCGGGACTTACAAGTGGTATCAGAGCTTGGATTGTATCAATCATTTTGGCCAGATCTGGAGCGTATTTGATCTTATTTTTGAAAGATTTTTGCGTTTTTGGATAGATCTTTGAAAAATAAGGGGGGTTTGTTCTTCGTGTTTTTGATAAAACCGAGTTTTTGATCGAGTTTTGGAGCAAAAAGAGGTGAAAAACGCTATTTTTCACGTAATCTGCGAAGTGTTCTCGTCCATTGAAGGGTTCACGGCCAAAGGAGGGTTCTCGGTCGAATAAGCTTTTGTGGCTAGGGTTTCTCGGCAGCGGCCGTAATCACGAATTAGGGTTTCTCGGACGTTTATGGTCGTGAACGTGTTTACGGCCGTGAACCTATTTGCGGTTGTCTGTCTCATATAAATAGTGTTAGTAGAGTCATAAGAGTGTGTATGGCTAGAGGAGCTTAAGTGTGTGTATTCTAAGGTGTTCTAGAGAGAGAAAGGAGAGAAGGTGCAAGTGTGTGTGAATCTTGTATATTGTTCATCATTCCAATCTTGAATACATCATAGATTCATATTATTCTTCTTCTCCTTCTTCTTATTTTGATCTTGCATCATCCAATTGTTTAGGATTCTACACCATCAATTGGATATGATTGATACACAAGCGAATTCGGGACTTACAAGTGGTATCAGAGCTTGGATTGTATCAATCATTTTGGCAAGATCTGGAGCGTATTTGATCTTATTTTTGAAGGATTTTTGCAATTTTGGATAGATCTTTGAAAAATAAGGGGCGTTTGTTCTTCGTGTTTTTGATAAAAACGAGTTTTTGATCGAGTTTTGGAGCAAAAAGAGGTGAAAAACACTATTTTTCACGTAATCTGCGAAGTGTTCTCGTCCATTGAAGGGTTCACGGCCGTTGAAGGGTTCACGGCCGAAGGAGGGTTCTCGGTCGAATAAGCTTTTGCGGCTAGGGTTTCTCGGCGGCGGCCGTAATCACGAATTAGGGTTTCTCGGACGTTTACGGTCGTGAACGTGTTTACGGCCGTGAACCCATTTGCGGTTGTCTGTCTCATATAAATAGTGTTAGTAGAGTCATAAGAGTGTGTATGGCTAGAGGAGCTTAAGTGTGTGTATTCTAAGGTGTTCTAGAGAGAGAAAGGAGAGAAGGTGCAAGTGTGTGTGAATCTTGTATATTGTTCATCATTCCAATCTTGAATACATCATAGATTCATATTATTCTTCTTCTCCTTCTTCTTATTTTGATCTTGCATCATCCAATTGTTTGGAATTCTACACCATCAATTGGATATGATTGATACACAAGCGAATTCGAGACTTACAAGTGGTATTAGAGCTTGGATTGTATCAATCATTTTGGCCAGATCTGGAGCGTATTTGATCTTATTTTTGAAAGATTTTTGCGTTTTTGGATAGATCTTTGAAAAATAAGGGGGGTTTGTTCTTCGTGTTTTTGATAAAAACGAGTTTTTGATCGAGTTTTGGAGCAAAAAGAGGTGAAAAACGCTATTTTTCACGTAATCTGCGAAGTGTTCTCGTCCATTGAAGGGTTCACGGCCAAAGGAGGGTTCTCGGTCGAATAAGCTTTTGTGGCTAGGGTTTCTCGGCGGCGGCCGTAATCACGATTTAGGGTTTCTCGGACGTTTATGGTCGTGAACGTGTTTACGGCCGTGAACCTATTTGCGGTTGTCTGTCTCATATAAATAGTGTTAGTAGAGTCATAAGAGTGTGTATGGCTAGAGGAGCTTAAGTGTGTGTATTCTAAGGTGTTCTAGAGAGAGAAAGGAGAGAAGGTGCAAGTGTGTGTGAATCTTGTATATTGTTCATCATTCCAATCTTGAATACATCATAGATTCATATTATTCTTCTTCTCCTTCTTCTTATTTTGATCTTGCATCATCCAATTGTTTAGGATTCTACACCATCAATTGGATATGATTGATACACAAGCGAATTCGGGACTTACAAGTGGTATCAGAGCTTGGATTGTATCAATCATTTTGGCAAGATCTGGAGCGTATTTGATCTTATTTTTGAAGGATTTTTGCAATTTTGGATAGATCTTTGAAAAATAAGGGGCGTTTGTTCTTCGTGTTTTTGATAAAAACGAGTTTTTGATCGAGTTTTGGAGCAAAAAGAGGTGAAAAACACTATTTTTCACGTAATCTGCGAAGTGTTCTCGTCCATTGAAGGGTTCACGGCCGTTGAAGGGTTCACGGCCGAAGGAGGGTTCTCGGTCGAATAAGCTTTTGCGGCTAGGGTTTCTCGGCGGCGGCCGTAATCACGAATTAGGGTTTCTCGGACGTTTACGGTCGTGAACGTGTTTACGGCCGTGAACCCATTTGCGGTTGTCTGTCTCATATAAATAGTGTTAGTAGAGTCATAAGAGTGTGTATGGCTAGAGGAGCTTAAGTGTGTGTATTCTAAGGTGTTCTAGAGAGAGAAAGGAGAGAAGGTGCAAGTGTGTGTGAATCTTGTATATTGTTCATCATTCCAATCTTGAATACATCATAGATTCATATTATTCTTCTTCTCCTTCTTCTTATTTTGATCTTGCATCATCCAATTGTTTGGAATTCTACACCATCAATTGGATATGATTGATACACAAGCGAATTCGAGACTTACAAGTGGTATTAGAGCTTGGATTGTATCAATCATTTTGGCCAGATCTGGAGCGTATTTGATCTTATTTTTGAAAGATTTTTGCGTTTTTGGATAGATCTTTGAAAAATAAGGGGGGTTTGTTCTTCGTGTTTTTGATAAAAACGAGTTTTTGATCGAGTTTTGGAGCAAAAAGAGGTGAAAAACGCTATTTTTCACGTAATCTGCGAAGTGTTCTCGTCCATTGAAGGGTTCACGGCCAAAGGAGGGTTCTCGGTCGAATAAGCTTTTGTGGCTAGGGTTTCTCGGCGGCGGCCGTAATCACGATTTAGGGTTTCTCGGACGTTTACGGTCGTGAACGTGTTTACGGCCGTGAACCTATTTGCGGTTGTCTGTCTCATATAAATAGTGTTAGTAGAGTCATAAGAGTGTGTATGGCTAGAGGAGCTTAAGTGTGTGTATTCTAAGGTGTTCTAGAGAGAGAAAGGAGAGAAGGTGCAAGTGTGTGTGAATCTTGTATATTGTTCATCATTCCAATCTTGAATACATCATAGATTCATATTATTCTTCTTCTCCTTCTTCTTATTTTGATCTTGCATCATCCAATTGTTTAGGATTCTACACCATCAATTGGATATGATTGATACACAAGCGAATTCGGGACTTACAAGTGGTATCAGAGCTTGGATTGTATCAATCATTTTGGCCAGATCTGGAGCGTATTTGATCTTATTTTTGAAAGATTTTTGCGTTTTTGGATAGATCTTTGAAAAATAAGGGGGGTTTGTTCTTCGTGTTTTTGATAAAAACGAGTTTTTGATCGAGTTTTGGAGCAAAAAGAGGTGAAAAACGCTATTTTTCACGTAATCTGCGAAGGGTTCTCGTCCATTTAAGGGTTCACGGCCGAAGGAGGGTTCTCGGTCGAATAAGCTTTTGCGGCTAGGGTTTCTCGGCGGCGGCCGTAATCACGAATTAGGGTTTCTCGGACGTTTACGGTCGTGAACGTGTTTACGGCCGTGAACCCATTTGCGGTTGTCTGTCTCATATAAATAGTGTTAGTAGAGTCATAAGAGTGTGTATGGCTAGAGGAGCTTAAGTGTGTGTATTCTAAGGTGTTCTAGAGAGAGAAAGGAGAGAAGGTGCAAGTGTGTGTGAATCTTGTATATTGTTCATCATTCCAATCTTGAATACATCATAGATTCATATTATTCTTCTTCTCCTTCTTCTTATTTTGATCTTGCATCATCCAATTGTTTGGAATTCTACACCATCAATTGGATATGATTGATACACAAGCGAATTCGAGACTTACAAGTGGTATTAGAGCTTGGATTGTATCAATCATTTTGGCCAGATCTGGAGCGTATTTGATCTTATTTTTGAAAGATTTTTGCGTTTTTGGATAGATCTTTGAAAAATAAGGGGGGTTTGTTCTTCGTGTTTTTGATAAAAACGAGTTTTTGATCGAGTTTTGGAGCAAAAAGAGGTGAAAAACGCTATTTTTCACGTAATCTGCGAAGTGTTCTCGTCCATTGAAGGGTTCACGGCCAAAGGAGGGTTCTCGGTCGAATAAGCTTTTGTGGCTAGGGTTTCTCGGCGGCGGCCGTAATCACGATTTAGGGTTTCTCGGACGTTTACGGTCGTGAACGTGTTTACGGCCGTGAACCTATTTGCGGTTGTCTGTCTCATATAAATAGTGTTAGTAGAGTCATAAGAGTGTGTATGGCTAGAGGAGCTTAAGTGTGTGTATTCTAAGGTGTTCTAGAGAGAGAAAGGAGAGAAGGTGCAAGTGTGTGTGAATCTTGTATATTGTTCATCATTCCAATCTTGAATACATCATAGATTCATATTATTCTTCTTCTCCTTCTTCTTATTTTGATCTTGCATCATCCAATTGTTTAGGATTCTACACCATCAATTGGATATGATTGATACACAAGCGAATTCGGGACTTACAAGTGGTATCAGAGCTTGGATTGTATCAATCATTTTGGCCAGATCTGGAGCGTATTTGATCTTATTTTTGAAAGATTTTTGCGTTTTTGGATAGATCTTTGAAAAATAAGGGGGGTTTGTTCTTCGTGTTTTTGATAAAAACGAGTTTTTGATCGAGTTTTGGAGCAAAAAGAGGTGAAAAACGCTATTTTTCACGTAATCTGCGAAGGGTTCTCGTCCATTTAAGGGTTCACGGCCGAAGGAGGGTTCTCGGTCGAATAAGCTTTTGCGGCTAGGGTTTCTCGGCGGCGGCCGTAATCACGAATTAGGGTTTCTCGGACGTTTACGGTCGTGAACGTGTTTACGGCCGTGAACCCATTTGCGGTTGTCTGTCTCATATAAATAGTGTTAGTAGAGTCATAAGAGTGTGTATGGCTAGAGGAGCTTAAGTGTGTGTATTCTAAGGTGTTCTAGAGAGAGAAAGGAGAGAAGGTGCAAGTGTGTGTGAATCTTGTATATTGTTCATCATTCCAATCTTGAATACATCATAGATTCATATTATTCTTCTTCTCCTTCTTCTTATTTTGATCTTGCATCATCCAATTGTTTAGGATTCTACACCATCAATTGGATATGATTGATACACAAGCGAATTCGGGACTTACAAGTGGTATCAGAGCTTGGATTGTATCAATCATTTTGGCAAGATCTGGAGCGTATTTGATCTTATTTTTGAAGGATTTTTGCATTTTTGGATAGATCTTTGAAAAATAAGGGGCGTTTGTTCTTCGTGTTTTTGATAAAAACGAGTTTTTGATCGAGTTTTGGAGCAAAAAGAGGTGAAAAACACTATTTTTCACGTAATCTGCGAAGTGTTCTCGTCCATTGAAGGGTTCACGGCCGTTGAAGGGTTCACGGCCGAAGGAGGGTTCTCGGTCGAATAAGCTTTTGCGGCTAGGGTTTCTCGGCGGCGGCCGTAATCACGAATTAGGGTTTCTCGGACGTTTACGGTCGTGAACGTGTTTACGGCCGTGAACCCATTTGCGGTTGTCTGTCTCATATAAATAGTGTTAGTAGAGTCATAAGAGTGTGTATGGCTAGAGGAGCTTAAGTGTGTGTATTCTAAGGTGTTCTAGAGAGAGAAAGGAGAGAAGGTGCAAGTGTGTGTGAATCTTGTATATTGTTCATCATTCCAATCTTGAATACATCATAGATTCATATTATTCTTCTTCTCCTTCTTCTTATTTTGATCTTGCATCATCCAATTGTTTAGGATTCTACACCATCAATTGGATATGATTGATACACAAGCGAATTCGGGACTTACAAGTGGTATCAGAGCTTGGATTGTATCAATCATTTTGGCCAGATCTGGAGCGTATTTGATCTTATTTTTGAAAGATTTTTGCGTTTTTGGATAGATCTTTGAAAAATAAGGGGGGTTTGTTCTTCGTGTTTTTGATAAAAACGAGTTTTTGATCGAGTTTTGGAGCAAAAAGAGGTGAAAAACGCTATTTTTCACGTAATCTGCGAAGTGTTCTCGTCCATTGAAGGGTTCACGGCCAAAGGAGGGTTCTCGGTCGAATAAGCTTTTGTGGCTAGGGTTTCTCGGCGGCGGCCGTAATCACGAATTAGGGTTTCTCGGACGTTTACGGTCGTGAACGTGTTTACGGCCGTGAACCCATTTGCGGTTGTCTGTCTCATATAAATAGTGTTAGTAGAGTCATAAGAGTGTGTATGGCTAGAGGAGCTTAAGTGTGTGTATTCTAAGGTGTTCTAGAGAGAGAAAGGAGAGAAGGTGCAAGTGTGTGTGAATCTTGTATATTGTTCATCATTCCAATCTTGAATACATCATAGATTCATATTATTCTTCTTCTCCTTCTTCTTATTTTGATCTTGCATCATCCAATTGTTTAGGATTCTACACCATCAATTGGATATGATTGATACACAAGCGAATTCGGGACTTACAAGTGGTATCAGAGCTTGGATTGTATCAATCATTTTGGCCAGATCTGGAGCGTATTTGATCTTATTTTTGAAAGATTTTTGCGTTTTTGGATAGATCTTTGAAAAATAAGGGGGGTTTGTTCTTCGTGTTTTTGATAAAAACGAGTTTTTGATCGAGTTTTGGAGCAAAAAGAGGTGAAAAACGCTATTTTTCACGTAATCTGCGAAGTGTTCTCGTCCATTGAAGGGTTCACGGCCAAAGGAGGGTTCTCGGTCGAATAAGCTTTTGTGGCTAGGGTTTCTCGGCAGCGGCCGTAATCACGAATTAGGGTTTCTCGGACGTTTATGGTCGTGAACGTGTTTACGGCCGTGAACCTATTTGCGGTTGTCTGTCTCATATAAATAGTGTTAGTAGAGTCATAAGAGTGTGTATGGCTAGAGGAGCTTAAGTGTGTGTATTCTAAGGTGTTCTAGAGAGAGAAAGGAGAGAAGGTGCAAGTGTGTGTGAATCTTGTATATTGTTCATCATTCCAATCTTGAATACATCATAGATTCATATTATTCTTCTTCTCCTTCTTCTTATTTTGATCTTGCATCATCCAATTGTTTAGGATTCTACACCATCAATTGGATATGATTGATACACAAGCGAATTCGGGACTTACAAGTGGTATCAGAGCTTGGATTGTATCAATCATTTTGGCAAGATCTGGAGCGTATTTGATCTTATTTTTGAAGGATTTTTGCATTTTTGGATAGATCTTTGAAAAATAAGGGGCGTTTGTTCTTCGTGTTTTTGATAAAAACGAGTTTTTGATCGAGTTTTGGAGCAAAAAGAGGTGAAAAACACTATTTTTCACGTAATCTGCGAAGTGTTCTCGTCCATTGAAGGGTTCACGGCCGTTGAAGGGTTCACGGCCGAAGGAGGGTTCTCGGTCGAATAAGCTTTTGCGGCTAGGGTTTCTCGGCGGCGGCCGTAATCACGAATTAGGGTTTCTCGGACGTTTACGGTCGTGAACGTGTTTACGGCCGTGAACCCATTTGCGGTTGTCTGTCTCATATAAATAGTGTTAGTAGAGTCATAAGAGTGTGTATGGCTAGAGGAGCTTAAGTGTGTGTATTCTAAGGTGTTCTAGAGAGAGAAAGGAGAGAAGGTGCAAGTGTGTGTGAATCTTGTATATTGTTCATCATTCCAATCTTGAATACATCATAGATTCATATTATTCTTCTTCTCCTTCTTCTTATTTTGATCTTGCATCATCCAATTGTTTGGAATTCTACACCATCAATTGGATATGATTGATACACAAGCGAATTCGAGACTTACAAGTGGTATTAGAGCTTGGATTGTATCAATCATTTTGGCCAGATCTGGAGCGTATTTGATCTTATTTTTGAAAGATTTTTGCGTTTTTGGATAGATCTTTGAAAAATAAGGGGGGTTTGTTCTTCGTGTTTTTGATAAAAACGAGTTTTTGATCGAGTTTTGGAGCAAAAAGAGGTGAAAAACGCTATTTTTCACGTAATCTGCGAAGTGTTCTCGTCCATTGAAGGGTTCACGGCCAAAGGAGGGTTCTCGGTCGAATAAGCTTTTGTGGCTAGGGTTTCTCGGCGGCGGCCGTAATCACGATTTAAGGTTTCTCGGACGTTTACGGTCGTGAACGTGTTTACGGCCGTGAACCTATTTGCGGTTGTCTGTCTCATATAAATAGTGTTAGTAGAGTCATAAGAGTGTGTATGGCTAGAGGAGCTTAAGTGTGTGTATTCTAAGGTGTTCTAGAGAGAGAAAGGAGAGAAGGTGCAAGTGTGTGTGAATCTTGTATATTGTTCATCATTCCAATCTTGAATACATCATAGATTCATATTATTCTTCTTCTCCTTCTTCTTATTTTGATCTTGCATCATCCAATTGTTTAGGATTCTACACCATCAATTGGATATGATTGATACACAAGCGAATTCGGGACTTACAAGTGGTATTAGAGCTTGGATTGTATCAATCATTTTGGCCAGATCTGGAGCGTATTTGATCTTATTTTTGAATGATTTTTGCGTTTTTGGATAGATCTTTGAAAAATAAGGGGGGTTTGTTCTTCGTGTTTTTGATAAAAACGAGTTTTTGATCGAGTTTTGGAGCAAAAAGAGGTGAAAAACGCTATTTTTCACGTAATCTGCGAAGGGTTCTCGTCCATTTAAGGGTTCACGGCCGAAGGAGGGTTCTCGGTCGAATAAGCTTTTGCGGCTAGGGTTTCTCGGCGGCGCCCGTAATCACGAATTAGGGTTTCTCGGACGTTTACGGTCGTGAACGTGTTTACGGCCGTGAACCCATTTGCGGTTGTCTGTCTCATATAAATAGTGTTAGTAGAGTCATAAGAGTGTGTATGGCTAGAGGAGCTTAAGTGTGTGTATTCTAAGGTGTTCTAGAGAGAGAAAGGAGAGAAGGTGCAAGTGTGTGTGAATCTTGTATATTGTTCATCATTCCAATCTTGAATACATCATAGATTCATATTATTCTTCTTCTCCTTCTTCTTATTTTGATCTTGCATCATCCAATTGTTTAGGATTCTACACCATCAATTGGATATGATTGATACACAAGCGAATTCGGGACTTACAAGTGGTATCAGAGCTTGGATTGTATCAATCATTTTGGCCAGATCTGGAGCGTATTTGATCTTATTTTTGAAAGATTTTTGCGTTTTTGGATAGATCTTTGAAAAATAAGGGGGGTTTGTTCTTCGTGTTTTTGATAAAAACGAGTTTTTGATCGAGTTTTGGAGCAAAAAGAGGTGAAAAACGCTATTTTTCACGTAATCTGCGAAGTGTTCTCGTCCATTGAAGGGTTCACGGCCAAAGGAGGGTTCTCGGTCGAATAAGCTTTTGTGGCTAGGGTTTCTCGGCAGCGGCCGTAATCACGAATTAGGGTTTCTCGGACGTTTATGGTCGTGAACGTGTTTACGGCCGTGAACCTATTTGCGGTTGTCTGTCTCATATAAATAGTGTTAGTAGAGTCATAAGAGTGTGTATGGCTAGAGGAGCTTAAGTGTGTGTATTCTAAGGTGTTCTAGAGAGAGAAAGGAGAGAAGGTGCAAGTGTGTGTGAATCTTGTATATTGTTCATCATTCCAATCTTGAATACATCATAGATTCATATTATTCTTCTTCTCCTTCTTCTTATTTTGATCTTGCATCATCCAATTGTTTAGGATTCTACACCATCAATTGGATATGATTGATACACAAGCGAATTCGGGACTTACAAGTGGTATCAGAGCTTGGATTGTATCAATCATTTTGGCAAGATCTGGAGCGTATTTGATCTTATTTTTGAAGGATTTTTGCATTTTTGGATAGATCTTTGAAAAATAAGGGGCGTTTGTTCTTCGTGTTTTTGATAAAAACGAGTTTTTGATCGAGTTTTGGAGCAAAAAGAGGTGAAAAACACTATTTTTCACGTAATCTGCGAAGTGTTCTCGTCCATTGAAGGGTTCACGGCCGTTGAAGGGTTCACGGCCGAAGGAGGGTTCTCGGTCGAATAAGCTTTTGCGGCTAGGGTTTCTCGGCGGCGGCCGTAATCACGAATTAGGGTTTCTCGGACGTTTACGGTCGTGAACGTGTTTACGGCCGTGAACCCATTTGCGGTTGTCTGTCTCATATAAATAGTGTTAGTAGAGTCATAAGAGTGTGTATGGCTAGAGGAGCTTAAGTGTGTGTATTCTAAGGTGTTCTAGAGAGAGAAAGGAGAGAAGGTGCAAGTGTGTGTGAATCTTGTATATTGTTCATCATTCCAATCTTGAATACATCATAGATTCATATTATTCTTCTTCTCCTTCTTCTTATTTTGATCTTGCATCATCCAATTGTTTGGAATTCTACACCATCAATTGGATATGATTGATACACAAGCGAATTCGAGACTTACAAGTGGTATTAGAGCTTGGATTGTATCAATCATTTTGGCCAGATCTGGAGCGTATTTGATCTTATTTTTGAAAGATTTTTGCGTTTTTGGATAGATCTTTGAAAAATAAGGGGGGTTTGTTCTTCGTGTTTTTGATAAAAACGAGTTTTTGATCGAGTTTTGGAGCAAAAAGTGGTGAAAAACGCTATTTTTCACGTAATCTGCGAAGTGTTCTCGTCCATTGAAGGGTTCACGGCCAAAGGAGGGTTCTCGGTCGAATAAGCTTTTGTGGCTAGGGTTTCTCGGCGGCGGCCGTAATCACGATTTAAGGTTTCTCGGACGTTTACGGTCGTGAACGTGTTTACGGCCGTGAACCTATTTGCGGTTGTCTGTCTCATATAAATAGTGTTAGTAGAGTCATAAGAGTGTGTATGGCTAGAGGAGCTTAAGTGTGTGTATTCTAAGGTGTTCTAGAGAGAGAAAGGAGAGAAGGTGCAAGTGTGTGTGAATCTTGTATATTGTTCATCATTCCAATCTTGAATACATCATAGATTCATATTATTCTTCTTCTCCTTCTTCTTATTTTGATCTTGCATCATCCAATTGTTTAGGATTCTACACCATCAATTGGATATGATTGATACACAAGCGAATTCGGGACTTACAAGTGGTATTAGAGCTTGGATTGTATCAATCATTTTGGCCAGATCTGGAGCGTATTTGATCTTATTTTTGAAAGATTTTTGCGTTTTTGGATAGATCTTTGAAAAATAAGGGGGGTTTGTTCTTCGTGTTTTTGATAAAAACGAGTTTTTGATCGAGTTTTGGAGCAAAAAGAGGTGAAAAACGCTATTTTTCACGTAATCTGCGAAGGGTTCTCGTCCATTTAAGGGTTCACGGCCGAAGGAGGGTTCTCGGTCGAATAAGCTTTTGCGGCTAGGGTTTCTCGGCGGCGCCCGTAATCACGAATTAGGGTTTCTCGGACGTTTACGGTCGTGAACGTGTTTACGGCCGTGAACCCATTTGCGGTTGTCTGTCTCATATAAATAGTGTTAGTAGAGTCATAAGAGTGTGTATGGCTAGAGGAGCTTAAGTGTGTGTATTCTAAGGTGTTCTAGAGAGAGAAAGGAGAGAAGGTGCAAGTGTGTGTGAATCTTGTATATTGTTCATCATTCCAATCTTGAATACATCATAGATTCATATTATTCTTCTTCTCCTTCTTCTTATTTTGATCTTGCATCATCCAATTGTTTAGGATTCTACACCATCAATTGGATATGATTGATACACAAGCGAATTCGGGACTTACAAGTGGTATCAGAGCTCGGATTGTATCAATCATTTTGGCCAGATCTGGAGCGTATTTGATCTTATTTTTGAAAGATTTTTGCGTTTTTGGATAGATCTTTGAAAAATAAGGGGGGTTTGTTCTTCGTGTTTTTGATAAAAACGAGTTTTTGATCGAGTTTTGGAGCAAAAAGAGGTGAAAAACGCTATTTTTCACGTAATCTGCGAAGTGTTCTCGTCCATTGAAGGGTTCACGGCCAAAGGAGGGTTCTCGGTCGAATAAGCTTTTGTGGCTAGGGTTTCTCGGCAGCGGCCGTAATCACGAATTAGGGTTTCTCGGACGTTTATGGTCGAGAACGTGTTTACGGCCGTGAACCTATTTGCGGTTGTCTGTCTCATATAAATAGTGTTAGTAGAGTCATAAGAGTGTGTATGGCTAGAGGAGCTTAAGTGTGTGTATTCTAAGGTGTTCTAGAGAGAGAAAGGAGAGAAGGTGCAAGTGTGTGTGAATCTTGTATATTGTTCATCATTCCAATCTTGAATACATCATAGATTCATATTATTCTTCTTCTCCTTCTTCTTATTTTGATCTTGCATCATCCAATTGTTTAGGATTCTACACCATCAATTGGATATGATTGATACACAAGCGAATTCGGGACTTACAAGTGGTATCAGAGCTTGGATTGTATCAATCATTTTGGCAAGATCTGGAGCGTATTTGATCTTATTTTTGAAGGATTTTTGCATTTTTGGATAGATCTTTGAAAAATAAGGGGCGTTTGTTCTTCGTGTTTTTGATAAAAACGAGTTTTTGATCGAGTTTTGGAGCAAAAAGAGGTGAAAAACACTATTTTTCACGTAATCTGCGAAGTGTTCTCGTCCATTGAAGGGTTCACGGCCGTTGAAGGGTTCACGGCCGAAGGAGGGTTCTCGGTCGAATAAGCTTTTGCGGCTAGGGTTTCTCGGCGGCGGCCGTAATCACGAATTAGGGTTTCTCGGACGTTTACGGTCGTGAACGTGTTTACGGCCGTGAACCCATTTGCGGTTGTCTGTCTCATATAAATAGTGTTAGTAGAGTCATAAGAGTGTGTATGGCTAGAGGAGCTTAAGTGTGTGTATTCTAAGGTGTTCTAGAGAGAGAAAGGAGAGAAGGTGCAAGTGTGAGTGAATCTTGTATATTGTTCATCATTCCAATCTTGAATACATCATAGATTCATATTATTCTTCTTCTCCTTCTTCTTATTTTGATCTTGCATCATCCAATTGTTTGGAATTCTACACCATCAATTGGATATGATTGATACACAAGCGAATTCGAGACTTACAAGTGGTATTAGAGCTTGGATTGTATCAATCATTTTGGCCAGATCTGGAGCGTATTTGATCTTATTTTTGAAAGATTTTTGCGTTTTTGGATAGATCTTTGAAAAATAAGGGGGGTTTGTTCTTCGTGTTTTTGATAAAAACGAGTTTTTGATCGAGTTTTGGAGCAAAAAGAGGTGAAAAACGCTATTTTTCACGTAATCTGCGAAGTGTTCTCGTCCATTGAAGGGTTCACGGCCAAAGGAGGGTTCTCGGTCGAATAAGCTTTTGTGGCTAGGGTTTCTCGGCGGCGGCCGTAATCACGATTTAGGGTTTCTCGGACGTTTACGGTCGTGAACGTGTTTACGGCCGTGAACCTATTTGCGGTTGTCTGTCTCATATAAATAGTGTTAGTAGAGTCATAAGAGTGTGTATGGCTAGAGGAGCTTAAGTGTGTGTATTCTAAGGTGTTCTAGAGAGAGAAAGGAGAGAAGGTGCAAGTGTGTGTGAATCTTGTATATTGTTCATCATTCCAATCTTGAATACATCATAGATTCATATTATTCTTCTTCTCCTTCTTCTTATTTTGATGTTGCATCATCCAATTGTTTAGGATTCTACACCATCAATTGGATATGATTGATACACAAGCGAATTCGGGACTTACAAGTGGTATCAGAGCTTGGATTGTATCAATCATTTTGGCCAGATCTGGAGCGTATTTGATCTTATTTTTGAAAGATTTTTGCGTTTTTGGATATATCTTTGAAAAATAAGGGGGGTTTGTTCTTCGTGTTTTTGATAAAAACGAGTTTTTGATCGAGTTTTGGAGCAAAAAGAGGTGAAAAACGCTATTTTTCACGTAATCTGCGAAGGGTTCTCGTCCATTTAAGGGTTCACGGCCGAAGGAGGGTTCTCGGTCGAATAAGCTTTTGCGGCTAGGGTATCTCGGCGGCGGCCGTAATCACGAATTAGGGTTTCTCGGACGTTTACGGTCGTGAACGTGTTTACGGCCGTGAACCCATTTGCGGTTGTCTGTCTCATATAAATAGTGTTAGTAGAGTCATAAGAGTGTGTATGGCTAGAGGAGCTTAAGTGTGTGTATTCTAAGGTGTTCTAGAGAGAGAAAGGAGAGAAGGTGCAAGTGTGTGTGAATCTTGTATATTGTTCATCATTCCAATCTTGAATACATCATAGATTCATATTATTCTTCTTCTCCTTCTTCTTATTTTGATCTTGCATCATCCAATTGTTTGGGATTCTACACCATCAATTGGATATGATTGATACACAAGCGAATTCGAGACTTGCAAGTGGTATCAGAGCTTGGATTGTATCAATCATTTTGGCCAGATCTGGAGCGTATTTGATCTTATTTTTGAAAGATTTTTGCGTTTTTGGATAGATCTTTGAAAAATAATGGGGGTTTGTTCTTCGTGTTTTTGATAAAAACGAGTTTTTGATCGAGTTTTGGAGCAAAAAGAGGTGAAAAACGCTATTTTTCACGTAATCTGCGAAGTGTTCTCGTCCATTGAAGGGTTCACGGCCGTTGAAGGGTTCACGGCCAAAGGAGGGTTCTCGGTCGAATAAGCTTTTGTGGCCAGGGTTTCTCGGCGGCGGCCGTAATCACGAATTAGGGTTTCTCGTACGTTTACGGTCGTGAACGTGTTTACGGCCGTGAACCTATTTGCGGTTGTCTGTCTCATATAAATAGTGTTAGTAGAGTCATAAGAGTGTGTATGGCTAGAGGAGCTTAAGTGTGTGTATTCTAAGGTGTTCTAGAGAGAGAAAGGAGAGAAGGTGCAAGTGTGTGTGAATCTTGTATATTGTTCATCATTCCAATCTTGAATACATCATAGATTCATATTATTCTTCTTCTCCTTCTTCTTATTTTGATCTTGCATCATCCAATTGTTTGGTATTCTACACCATCAATTGGATATGATTGATACACAAGCGAATTCGAGACTTACAAGTGGTATCAGAGCTTGGATTGTATCAATCATTTTGGCCAGATCTGGAGCGTATTTGATCTTATTTTTGAAAGATTTTTGCGTTTTTGGATAGATCTTTGAAAAATAATGGGGGTTTGTTCTTCGTGTTTTTGATAAAAACGAGTTTTTGATCGAGTTTTGGAGCAAAAAGAGGTGAAAAACGCTATTTTTCACGTAATCTGCGAAGGGTTCTCGTCCATTTAAGGGTTCACGGCCGAAGGAGGGTTCTCGGTCGAATAAGCTTTTGCGGCTAGGGTTTCTCGGCGGCGCCCGTAATCACGAATTAGGGTTTCTCGGACGTTTACGGTCGTGAACGTGTTTACGGCCGTGAACCCATTTGCGGTTGTCTGTCTCATATAAATAGTGTTAGTAGAGTCATAAGAGTGTGTATGGCTAGAGGAGCTTAAGTGTGTGTATTCTAAGGTGTTCTAGAGAGAGAAAGGAGAGAAGGTGCAAGTGTGTGTGAATCTTGTATATTGTTCATCATTCCAATCTTGAATACATCATAGATTCATATTATTCTTCTTCTCCTTCTTCTTATTTTGATCTTGCATCATCCAATTGTTTGGGATTCTACACCATCAATTGGATATGATTGATACACAAGCGAATTCGAGACTTGCAAGTGGTATCAGAGCTTGGATTGTATCAATCATTTTGGCCAGATCTGGAGCGTATTTGATCTTATTTTTGAATGATTTTTGCGTTTTTGGATAGATCTTTGAAAAATAATGGGGGTTTGTTCTTCGTGTTTTTGATAAAAACGAGTTTTTGATCGAGTTTTGGAGCAAAAAGAGGTGAAAAACGCTATTTTTCACGTAATCTACGAAGTGTTCTCGTCCATTGAAGGGTTCACGACCGTTGAAGGGTTCACGGCCAAAGGAGGGTTCTCGGTCGAATAAGCTTTTGTGGCCAGGGTTTCTCGGCGGCGGCCGTAATCACGAATTAGGGTTTCTCGTACGTTTACGGTCGTGAACGTGTTTACGGCCGTGAACCTATTTGCGGTTGTCTGTCTCATATAAATAGTGTTAGTAGAGTCATAAGAGTGTGTATGGCTAGAGGAGCTTAAGTGTGTGTATTCTAAGGTGTTCTAGAGAGAGAAAGGAGAGAAGGTGCAAGTGTGTGTGAATCTTGTATATTGTTCATCATTCCAATCTTGAATACATCATAGATTCATATTATTCTTCTTCTCCTTCTTCTTATTTTGATCTTGCATCATCCAATTGTTTGGTATTCTACACCATCAATTGGATATGATTGATACACAAGCGAATTCGAGACTTACAAGTGGTATCAGAGCTTGGATTGTATCAATCATTTTGGCCAGATCTGGAGCGTATTTGATCTTATTTTTGAAAGATTTTTGCGTTTTTGGATAGATCTTTGAAAAATAAGGGGGGTTTGTTCTTCGTGTTTTTGATAAAAACGAGTTTTTGATCGAGTTTTGGAGCAAAAAGAGGTGAAAAACGCTATTTTTCACGTAATCTGCGAAGTGTTCTCGTCCATTGAAGGGTTCACGGCCAAAGGAGGGTTCTCGGTCGAATAAGCTTTTGTGGCTAGGGTATCTCGGCGGCGGCCGTAATCACGAATTAGGGTTTCTCGGACGTTTACGGTCGTGAACGTGTTTACGGCCGTGAACCTATTTGCGGTTGTCTGTCTCATATAAATAATGTTAGTAGAGTCATAAGAGTGTGTATGGCTAGAGGAGCTTAAGTGTGTGTATTCTAAGGTGTTCTAGAGAGAGAAAGGAGAGAAGGTGCAAGTGTGTGTGAATCTTGTATATTGTTCATCATTCCAATCTTGAATACATCATAGATTCATATTATTCTTCTTCTCCTTCTTCTTATTTTGATCTTGCATCATCCAATTGTTTGGGATTCTACACCATCAATTGGATATGATTGATACACAAGCGAATTCGAGACTTGCAAGTGGTATCAGAGCTTGGATTGTATCAATCATTTTGGCCAGATCTGGAGCGTATTTGATCTTATTTTTGATAGATTTTTGCGTTTTTGGATAGATCTTTGAAAAATAATGGGGGTTTGTTCTTCGTGTTTTTGATAAAAACGAGTTTTTGATCGAGTTTTGGAGCAAAAAGAGGTGAAAAACGCTATTTTTCACGTAATCTGCGAAGTGTTCTTGTCCATTGAAGGGTTCACGGCCGTTGAAGGGTTCACGGCCAAAGGAGGGTTCTCGGTCGAATAAGCTTTTGTGGCCAGGGTTTCTCGGCGGCGGCCGTAATCACGAATTAGGGTTTCTCGGACGTTTACGGTCGTGAACGTGTTTACGGCCGTGAACCTATTTGCGGTTGTCTGTCTCATATAAATAGTGTTAGTAGAGTCATAAGAGTGTGTATGGCTAGAGGAGCTTAAGTGTGTGTATTCTAAGGTGTTCTAGAGAGAGAAAGGAGAGAAGGTGCAAGTGTGTGTGAATCTTGTATATTGTTCATCATTCCAATCTTGAATACATCATAGATTCATATTATTCTTCTTCTCCTTCTTCTTATTTTGATCTTGCATCATCCAATTGTTTGGTATTCTACACCATCAATTGGATATGATTGATACACAAGCGAATTCGAGACTTACAAGTGGTATCAGAGCTTGGATTGTATCAATCATTTTGGCCAGATCTGGAGCGTATTTGATCTTATTTTTGAAAGATTTTTGCGCTTTTGGATAGATCTTTGAAAAATAAGGGGGGTTTGTTCTTCGTGTTTTTGATAAAAACGAGTTTTTGATCGAGTTTTGGAGCAAAAAGAGGTGAAAAACGCTATTTTTCACGTAATCTGCGAAGTGTTCTCGTCCATTGAAGGGTTCACGGCCAAAGGAGGGTTCTCGGTCGAATAAGCTTTTGTGGCTAGGGTATCTCGGCGGCGGCCGTAATCACGAATTAGGGTTTCTCGGACGTTTACGGTCGTGAACGTGTTTACGGCCGTGAACCTATTTGCGGTTGTCTGTCTCATATAAATAATGTTAGTAGAGTCATAAGAGTGTGTATGGCTAGAGGAGCTTAAGTGTGTGTATTCTAAGGTGTTCTAGAGAGAGAAAGGAGAGAAGGTGCAAGTGTGTGTGAATCTTGTATATTGTTCATCATTCCAATCTTGAATACATCATAAATTCATATTATTCTTCTTCTCCTTCTTCTTATTTTGATCTTGCATCATCCAATTGTTTACGATTCTACACCATCAATTGGATATGATTGATACACAAGCGAATTCGGGACTTACAAGTGGTATCAGAGCTTGGATTGTATCAATCATTTTGGCAAGATCTGGAGCGTATTTGATCTTATTTTTGAAGGATTTTTGCGTTTTTGGATAGATCTTTGAAAAATAAGGGGCGTTTGTTCTTCGTGTTTTTGATAAAAACGAGTTTTTGATCGAGTTTTGGAGCAAAAAGAGGTGAAAAACACTATTTTTCACGTAATCTGCGAAGTGTTCTCGTCCATTGAAGGGTTCACGGCCGTTGAAGGGTTCACGGCCGAAGGAGGGTTCTTGGTCGAATAAGCTTTTGCGGCTAGGGTTTCTCGGCGGCGGCCGTAATCACGAATTAGGGTTTCTCGGACGTTTACGGTCGTGAACGTGTTTACGGCCGCGAACCCATTTGCGGTTGTCTGTCTCATATAAATAGTGTTAGTAGAGTCATAAGAGTGTGTATGGCTAGAGGAGCTTAAGTGTGTGTATTCTAAGGTGTTCTAGAGAGAGAAAGGAGAGAAGGTGCAAGTGTGTGTGAATCTTGTATATTGTTCATCATTCCAATCTTGAATACATCATAGATTCATATTCTTCTTCTTCTTCTTCTTCTTATTTTGATCTTGCATCATCCAATTGTTTAGGATTCTACACCATCAATTGGATATGATTGATACACAAGCGAATTCGGGACTTACAAGTGGTATCAGAGCTTGGATTGTATCAATCATTTTGGCCAGATCTGGAGCGTATTTGATCTTATTTTTGAAGGATTTTTGCATTTTTGGATAGATCTTTGTAAAATAAGGGGGGTTTGTTCTTCGTGTTTTTGATAAAAACGAGTTTTTGATCGAGTTTTGGAGCAAAAAGAGGTGAAAAACGCTATTTTTCACGTAATCTGCGAAGTGTTCTCGTCCATTGAAGGGTTCACGGCCATTGAAGGCTTCACGGCCGAAGGAGGGTTCTCGGTCGAATAAGCTTTTGTGGCTAGGGTTTCTCGGCGGCGGCCGTAATCACGAATTAGGGTTTCTAGGACGTTTACGGTCGTGAACGTGTTTACGGCGGTGAACCTATTTGCGGTTGTCTGTCTCATATAAATAGTGTTAGTAGAGTCATAAGAGTGTGTATGGCTAGAGGAGCTTAAGTGTGTGTATTCTAAGGTGTTCTAGAGAGAGAAAGGAGAGAAGGTGCAAGTGTGTGTGAATCTTGTATATTGTTCATCATTCCAATCTTGAATACATCATAGATTCATATTATTCTTCTTCTCCTTCTTCTTATTTTGATCTTGCATCATCCAATTGTTTAGGATTCTACACCATCAATTGGATATGATTGATACACAAGCGAATTAAAGACTTACAAGTGGTATCAGAGCTTGGATTGTATCAATCATTTTGGCTAGATCTGGAGCGTATTTGATCTTATTTTTGAAGGATTTTTGCATTTTTTGATAGATCTTTGAAAAATAAGGGGGGTTTGTTCTTCGTGTTTTTGATAAAAACGAGTTTTTGATCGAGTTTTGGAGCAAAAAGAGGTGAAAAACGCTATTTTTCACGTAATCTGCGAAGTGTTCTCGTCCATTGAAGGGTTCACGGCCGTTGAATGGTTCACGGCCGAAGGAGGGTTCTCGGTCGAATAAGCTTTTGTGGCTAGGGTTTCTCGGCGGCGGCCGTAATCACGAATTAGGGTTTCTCGGACGTTTACGGTCGTGAACGTGTTTACGGACGTGAACCTATTTGCGGTTGTCTGTCTCATATAAATAGTGTTAGTAGAGTCATAAGAGTGTGTATGGCTAGAGGAGCTTAAGTGTGTGTATTCTAAGGTGTTCTAGAGAGAGAAAGGAGAGAAGGTGCAAGTGTGTGTGAATCTTGTATATTGTTCATCATTCCAATCTTGAATACATCATAGATTCATATTCTTCTTCTTCTTCTTCTTCTTATTTTGATCATGCATCATCCAATTGTTTAGGATTCTACACCATCAATTGGATATGATTGATACACAAGCGAATTCGGGACTTACAAGTGGTATCAGAGCTTGGATTATATCAATCATTTTGGCCAGATCTGGAGCGTATTTGATCTTATTTTTGAAGGATTTTTGCATTTTTGGATAGATCTTTGAAAAATAAGGGGGGTTTGTTCTTCGTGTTTTTGATAAAAACGAGTTTTTGATCGAGTTTTGGAGCAAAAAGAGGTGAAAAACGCTATTTTTCACGTAATCTGCGAAGTGTTCTCGTCCATTGAAGGGTTCACGGCCGTTGAAGGCTTCACGGCCGAAGGAGGGTTCTCGGTCGAATAAGCTTTTGTGGCTAGGGTTTCTCGGCGGCGGCCGTAATCACGAATTACGGTTTCTAGGACGTTTACGGTCGTGAACGTGTTTACGGCGGTGAACCTATTTGCGGTTGTCTGTCTCATATAAATAGTGTTAGTAGAGTCATAAGAGTGTGTATGGCTAGAGGAGCTTAAGTGTGTGTATTCTAAGGTGTTCTAGAGAGAGAAAGGAGAGAAGGTGCAAGTGTGTGTGAATCTTGTATATTGTTCATCATTCCAATCTTGAATACATCATAGATTCATATTATTCTTCTTCTCCTTCTTCTTATTTTGATCTTGCATCATCCAATTGTTTAGGATTCTACACCATCAATTGGATATGATTGATACACAAGCGAATTCGGGACTTACAAGTGGTATCAGAGCTTGGATTGTATCAATCATTTTGGCTAGATCTGGAGCGTATTTGATCTTATTTTTGAAGGATTTTTGCATTTTTTGATAGATCTTTGAAAAATAAGGGGGGTTTGTTCTTCGTGTTTTTGATAAAAACGAGTTTTTGATCGAGTTTTGGAGCAAAAAGAGGTGAAAAACGCTATTTTTCACGTAATCTGCGAAGTGTTCTCGTCCATTGAAGGGTTCACGGCCGTTGAATGGTTCACGGCCGAAGGAGGGTTCTCGGTCGAATAAGCTTTTGTGGCTAGGGTTTCTCGGCGGCGGCCGTAATCACGAATTAGGGTTTCTCGGACGTTTACGGTCGTGAACGTGTTTACGGCCGTGAACCTATTTGCGGTTGTCTGTCTCATATAAATAGTGTTAGTAGAGTCATAAGAGTGTGTATGGCTAGAGGAGCTTAAGTGTGTGTATTCTAAGGTGTTCTAGAGAGAGAAAGGAGAGAAGGTGCAAGTGTGTGTGAATCTTGTATATTGTTCATCATTCCAATCTTGAATACATCATAGATTCATATTCTTCTTCTTCTTCTTCTTCTTATTTTGATCATGCATCATCCAATTGTTTAGGATTCTACACCATCAATTGGATATGATTGATACACAAGCGAATTCGGGACTTACAAGTGGTATCAGAGCTTGGATTATATCAATCATTTTGGCCAGATCTGGAGCGTATTTGATCTTATTTTTGAAGGATTTTTGCATTTTTGGATAGATCTTTGAAAAATAAGGGGGGTTTGTTCTTCGTGTTTTTGATAAAAACGAGTTTTTGATCGAGTTTTGGAGCAAAAAGAGGTGAAAAACGCTATTTTTCACGTAATCTGCGAAGTGTTCTCGTCCATTGAAGGGTTCACGGCCGTTGAAGGCTTCACGGCCGAAGGAGGGTTCTCGGTCGAATAAGCTTTTGTGGCTAGGGTTTCTCGGCGGCGGCCGTAATCACGAATTACGGTTTCTAGGACGTTTACGGTCGTGAACGTGTTTACGGCGGTGAACCTATTTGCGGTTGTCTGTCTCATATAAATAGTGTTAGTAGAGTCATAAGAGTGTGTATGGCTAGAGGAGCTTAAGTGTGTGTATTCTAAGGTGTTCTAGAGAGAGAAAGGAGAGAAGGTGCAAGTGTGTGTGAATCTTGTATATTGTTCATCATTCCAATCTTGAATACATCATAGATTCATATTATTCTTCTTCTCCTTCTTCTTATTTTGATCTTGCATCATCCAATTGTTTAGGATTCTACACCATCAATTGGATATGATTGATACACAAGCGAATTCGGGACTTACAAGTGGTATCAGAGCTTGGATTGTATCAATCATTTTGGCTAGATCTGGAGCGTATTTGATCTTATTTTTGAAGGATTTTTGCATTTTTTGATAGATCTTTGAAAAATAAGGGGGGTTTGTTCTTCGTGTTTTTGATAAAAACGAGTTTTTGATCGAGTTTTGGAGCAAAAAGAGGTGAAAAACGCTATTTTTCACGTAATCTGCGAAGTGTTCTCGTCCATTGAAGGGTTCACGGCCGTTGAATGGTTCACGGCCGAAGGAGGGTTCTCGGTCGAATAAGCTTTTGTGGCTAGGGTTTCTCGGCGGCGGCCGTAATCACGAATTAGGGTTTCTCGGACGTTTACGGTCGTGAACGTGTTTACGGCCGTGAACCTATTTGCGGTTGTCTGTCTCATATAAATAGTGTTAGTAGAGTCATAAGAGTGTGTATGGCTAGAGGAGCTTAAGTGTGTGTATTCTAAGGTGTTCTAGAGAGAGAAAGGAGAGAAGGTGCAAGTGTGTGTGAATCTTGTATATTGTTCATCATTCCAATCTTGAATACATCATAGATTCATATTCTTCTTCTTCTTCTTCTTCTTATTTTGATCATGCATCATCCAATTGTTTAGGATTCTACACCATCAATTGGATATGATTGATACACAAGCGAATTCGGGACTTACAAGTGGTATCAGAGCTTGGATTATATCAATCATTTTGGCCAGATCTGGAGCGTATTTGATCTTATTTTTGAAGGATTTTTGCATTTTTGGATAGATCTTTGAAAAATAAGGGGGGTTTGTTCTTCGTGTTTTTGATAAAAACGAGTTTTTGATCGAGTTTTGGAGCAAAAAGAGGTGAAAAACGCTATTTTTCACGTAATCTGCGAAGTGTTCTCGTCCATTGAAGGGTTCACGGCCGTTGAAGGCTTCACGGCCGAAGGAGGGTTCTCGGTCGAATAAGCTTTTGTGGCTAGGGTTTCTCGGCGGCGGCCGTAATCACGAATTACGGTTTCTAGGACGTTTACGGTCGTGAACGGTTTTACGGCGGTGAACCTATTTGCGGTTGTCTGTCTCATATAAATAGTGTTAGTAGAGTCATAAGAGTGTGTATGGCTAGAGGAGCTTAAGTGTGTGTATTCTAAGGTGTTCTAGAGAGAGAAAGGAGAGAAGGTGCAAGTGTGTGTGAATCTTGTATATTGTTCATCATTCCAATCTTGAATACATCATAGATTCATATTATTCTTCTTCTCCTTCTTCTTATTTTGATCTTGCATCATCCAATTGTTTAGGATTCTACACCATCAATTGGATATGATTGATACACAAGCGAATTCGGGACTTACAAGTGGTATCAGAGCTTGGATTGTATCAATCATTTTGGCCAGATCTGGAGCGTATTTGATCTTATTTTTGAAGGATTTTTGCATTTTTGGATAGATCTTTGTAAAATAAGGGGGGTTTGTTCTTCGTGTTTTTGATAAAAACGAGTTTTTGATCGAGTTTTGGAGCAAAAAGAGGTGAAAAACGCTATTTTTCACGTAATCTGCGAAGTGTTCTCGTCCATTGAAGGGTTCACGGCCATTGAAGGCTTCACGGCCGAAGGAGGGTTCTCGGTCGAATAAGCTTTTGTGGCTAGGGTTTCTCGGCGGCGGCCGTAATCACGAATTAGGGTTTCTAGGACGTTTACGGTCGTGAACGTGTTTACGGCGGTGAACCTATTTGCGGTTGTCTGTCTCATATAAATAGTGTTAGTAGAGTCATAAGAGTGTGTATGGCTAGAGGAGCTTAAGTGTGTGTATTCTAAGGTGTTCTAGAGAGAGAAAGGAGAGAAGGTGCAAGTGTGTGTGAATCTTGTATATTGTTCATCATTCCAATCTTGAATACATCATAGATTCATATTATTCTTCTTCTCCTTCTTCTTATTTTGATCTTGCATCATCCAATTGTTTAGGATTCTACACCATCAATTGGATATGATTGATACACAAGCGAATTCGGGACTTACAAGTGGTATCAGAGCTTGGATTGTATCAATCATTTTGGCTAGATCTGGAGCGTATTTGATCTTATTTTTGAAGGATTTTTGCATTTTTTGATAGATCTTTGAAAAATAACGGGGGTTTGTTCTTCGTGTTTTTGATAAAAACGAGTTTTTGATCGAGTTTTGGAGCAAAAAGAGGTGAAAAACGCTATTTTTCACGTAATCTGCGAAGTGTTCTCGTCCATTGAAGGGTTCACGGCCGTTGAATGGTTCACGGCCGAAGGAGGGTTCTCGGTCGAATAAGCTTTTGTGGCTAGGGTTTCTCGGCGGCGGCCGTAATCACGAATTAGGGTTTCTCGGACGTTTACGGTCGTGAACGTGTTTACGGCCGTGAACCTATTTGCGGTTGTCTGTCTCATATAAATAGTGTTAGTAGAGTCATAAGAGTGTGTATGGCTAGAGGAGCTTAAGTGTGTGTATTCTAAGGTGTTCTAGAGAGAGAAAGGAGAGAAGGTGCAAGTGTGTGTGAATCTTGTATATTGTTCATCATTCCAATCTTGAATACATCATAGATTCATATTCTTCTTCTTCTTCTTCTTCTTATTTTGATCATGCATCATCCAATTGTTTAGGATTCTACACCATCAATTGGATATGATTGATACACAAGCGAATTCGGGACTTACAAGTGGTATCAGAGCTTGGATTATATCAATCATTTTGGCCAGATCTGGAGCGTATTTGATCTTATTTTTGAAGGATTTTTGCATTTTTGGATAGATCTTTGAAAAATAAGGGGGGTTTGTTCTTCGTGTTTTTGATAAAAACGAGTTTTTGATAAAAACGAGTTTTTGATCGAGTTTTGGAGCAAAAAGAGGTGAAAAACGCTATTTTTCACGTAATCTGCGAAGTGTTCTCGTCCATTGAAGGGTTCACGGCCGTTGAAGGCTTCACGGCCGAAGGAGGGTTCTCGGTCGAATAAGCTTTTGTGGCTAGGGTTTCTCGGCGGCGGCCGTAATCACGAATTACGGTTTCTAGGACGTTTACGGTCGTGAACGTGTTTACGGCGGTGAACCTATTTGCGGTTGTCTGTCTCATATAAATAGTGTTAGTAGAGTCATAAGAGTGTGTATGGCTAGAGGAGCTTAAGTGTGTGTATTCTAAGGTGTTCTAGAGAGAGAAAGGAGAGAAGGTGCAAGTGTGTGTGAATCTTGTATATTGTTCATCATTCCAATCTTGAATACATCATAGATTCATATTATTCTTCTTCTCCTTCTTCTTATTTTGATCTTGCATCATCCAATTGTTTAGGATTCTACACCATCAATTGGATATGATTGATACACAAGCGAATTCGGGACTTACAAGTGGTATCAGAGCTTGGATTGTATCAATCATTTTGGCCAGATCTGGAGCGTATTTGATCTTATTTTTGAAGGATTTTTGCATTTTTTGATAGATCTTTGAAAAATAAGGGGGGTTTGTTCTTCGTGTTTTTGATAAAAACGAGTTTTTGATCGAGTTTTGGAGCAAAAAGAGGTGAAAAACGCTATTTTTCACGTAATCTGCGAAGTGTTCTCGTCCATTGAAGGGTTCACGGCCGTTGAATGGTTCACGGCCGAAGGAGGGTTCTCGGTCGAATAAGCTTTTGTGGCTAGGGTTTCTCGGCGGCGGCCGTAATCACGAATTAGGGTTTCTCGGACGTTTACGGTCGTGAACGTGTTTACGGCCGTGAACCTATTTGCGGTTGTCTGTCTCATATAAATAGTGTTAGTAGAGTCATAAGAGTGTGTATGGCTAGAGGAGCTTAAGTGTGTGTATTCTAAGGTGTTCTAGAGAGAGAAAGGAGAGAAGGTGCAAGTGTGTGTGAATCTTGTATATTGTTCATCATTCCAATCTTGAATACATCATAGATTCATATTATTCTTCTTCTCCTTCTTCTTATTTTGATCTTGCATCATCCAATTGTTTGGGATTCTACACCATCAATTGGATATGATTGATACACAAGCGAATTCGAGACTTACAAGTGGTATCAGAGCTTGGATTGTATCAATCATTTTCGCCAGATCTGGAGCGTATTTGATCTTATTTTTGAAAGATTTTTGCGTTTTTGGATAGATCTTTGAAAAATAAGGGGGGTTTGTTCTTCGTGTTTTTGATAAAAATGAGTTTTTGATCGAGTTTTGGAGCAAAAAGAGGTGAAAAACGCTATTTTTCACGTAATCTGCGAAGTGTTCTCGTCCATTGAAGGGTTCACGGCCGTTGAAGGGTTCACGGCCGAAGGAGGGTTCTCGGTCGAATAAGCTTTTGCGGCTAGGGTTTCTCGGCGGCGGCCGTAATCACGAATTAGGGTTTCTCGGACGTTTACGGTCGTGAACGTGTTTACGGCCGTGAACCCATTTGCGGTTGTCTGTCTCATATAAATAGTGTTAGTAGAGTCATAAGAGTGTGTATGGCTAGAGGAGCTTAAGTGTGTGTATTCTAAGGTGTTCTAGAGAGAGAAAGGAGAGAAGGTGCAAGTGTGTGTGAATCTTGTATATTGTTCATCATTCCAATCTTGAATACATCATAGATTCATATTATTCTTCTTCTCCTTCTTCTTATTTTGATCTTGCATCATCCAATTGTTTGGGATTCTACACCATCAATTGGATATGATTGATACACAAGCGAATTCGAGACTTACAAGTGGTATCAGAGCTTGGATTGTATCAATCATTTTCGCCAGATCTGGAGCGTATTTGATCTTATTTTTGAAAGATTTTTGCGTTTTTGGATAGATCTTTGAAAAATAAGGGGGGTTTGTTCTTCGTGTTTTTGATAAAAACGAGTTTTTGATCGAGTTTTGGAGCAAAAAGAGGTGAAAAACGCTATTTTTCACGTAATCTGCGAAGTGTTCTCGTCCATTGAAGGGTTCACGGCCGTTGAAGGGTTCACGGCCGAAGGAGGGTTCTCGGTCGAATAAGCTTTTGCGGCTAGGGTTTCTCGGCGGCGGCCGTAATCACGAATTAGGGTTTCTCGGACGTTTACGGTCGTGAACGTGTTTACGGCCGTGAACCCATTTGCGGTTGTCTGTCTCATATAAATAGTGTTAGTAGAGTCATAAGAGTGTGTATGGCTAGAGGAGCTTAAGTGTGTGTATTCTAAGGTGTTCTAGAGAGAGAAAGGAGAGAAGGTGCAAGTGTGTGTGAATCTTGTATATTGTTCATCATTCCAATCTTGAATACATCATAGATTCATATTCTTCTTCTTCTTCTTCTTCTTATTTTGATCTTGCATCATCCAATTGTTTAGGATTCTACACCATCAATTGGATATGATTGATACACAAGCGAATTCGGGACTTACAAGTGGTATTAGAGCTTGGATTGTATCAATAATTTTGGCCAGATCTGGAGCGTATTTGATCTTATTTTTGAAGGATTTTTGCAGTTTTGGATAGATCTTTGAAAAATAAGGGGGGTTTGTTCTTCGTGTTTTTGATAAAAACGAGTTTTTGATCGAGTTTTGGAGCAAAAAGAGGTAAAAAACGCTATTTTTCACGTAATCTGCGAAGTGTTCTCGTCCATTGAAGGGTTCACGGCCGTTGAAGGGTTCACGGCCGAAGGAGGGTTCTCGGTCGAATAAGCTTTTGTGGCTAGGGTTTCTCGGCGGGGGCCGTAATCACGAATTAGGGTTTCTCGGACGTTTACGGTCGTGAACGTGTTTACGGCCGTGAACCTATTTGCGGTTGTCTGTCTCATATAAATAGTGTTAGTAGAGTCATAAGAGTGTGTATGGCTAGAGGAGCTTAAGTGTGTGTATTCTAAGGTGTTCTAGAGAGAGAAAGGAGAGAAGGTGCAAGTATGTGTGAATCTTGTATATTGTTCATCATTCCAATCTTGAATACATCATAGATTCATATTATTCTTCTTCTCCTTCTTCTTATTTTGATCTTGCATCATCCAATTGTTTGGGATTCTACACCATCAATTGGATATGATTGATACACAAGCGAATTCGGGACTTACAAGTGGTATCAGAGCTTGGATTGTATCAATCATTTTGGCCAGATCTGGAGCGTATTTGATCTTATTTTTGAAGGATTTTTGCGTTTTTGGATAGATCTTTGAAAAATAAGGGGGGTTTGTTCTTCGTGTTTTTGATAAAAACGAGTTTTTGATCGAGTTTTGGAGCAAAAAGAGGTGAAAAACGCTATTTTTCACGTAATCTGCGAAGTGTTCTCGTCCATTGAAGGGTTCACGGCCGTTGAAGGGTTCACGGCCGAAGGAGGGTTCTCGGTCGAATAAGCTTTTGCGGCTACGGTTTCTCGGCGGCGGCCGTAATCACGAATTAGGGTTTCTCGGACGTTTACGGTCGTGAACGTGTTTACGGCCGTGAACCCATTTGCGGTTGTCTGTCTCATATAAATAGTGTTAGTAGAGTCATAAGAGTGTGTATGGCTAGAGGAGCTTAAGTGTGTGTATTCTAAGGTGTTCTAGAGAGAGAAAGGAGAGAAGGTGCAAGTGTGTGTGAATCTTGTATATTGTTCATCATTCCAATCTTGAATACATCATAGATTCATATTCTTCTTCTTCTTCTTCTTCTTATTTTGATCTTGCATCATCCAATTGTTTAGGATTCTACACCATCAAATGGATATGATTGATACACAAGCGAATTCGGGACTTACAAGTGGTATCAGAGCTTGGATTGTATCAATCATTTTGGCCAGATCTGGAGCGTATTTGATCTTATTTTTGAAGGATTTTTGCATTTTTGGATAGATCTTTGAAAAATAAGGGGGGTTTGTTCTTCGTGTTTTTGATAAAAACGAGTTTTTGATCGAGTTTTGGAGCAAAAAGAGGTGAAAAACGCTATTTTTCACGTAATCTGTGAAGTGTTCTCGTCCATTGAAGGGTTCACGGCCGTTGAAGGGTTCACGGCCGAAGGAGGGTTCTCGGTCGAATAAGCTTTTGTGGCTAGGGTTTCTAGGCGGTGGCCGTAATCACGAATTAGGGTTTCTCGGACGTTTACGGTCGTGAACGTGTTTACGGCCGTGAACCTATTTGCGGTTGTCTGTCTCATATAAATAGTGTTAGTAGAGTCATAAGAGTGTGTATGGCTAGAGGAGCTTAAGTGTGTGTATTCTAAGGTGTTCTAGAGAGAGAAAGGAGAGAAGGTGCAAGTATGTGTGAATCTTGTATATTGTTCATCATTCCAATCTTGAATACATCATAGATTCATATTATTCTTCTTCTCCTTCTTCTTATTTTGATCTTGCATCATCCAATTGTTTGGGATTCTACACCATCAATTGGATATGATTGATACACAAGCGAATTCGGGACTTACAAGTGGTATCAGAGCTTGGATTGTATCAATCATTTTGGCCAGATCTGGAGCGTATTTGATCTTATTTTTGAAGTATTTTTGCGTTTTTGGATAGATCTTTGAAAAATAAGGGGGGTTTGTTCTTCGTGTTTTTGATAAAAACGAGTTTTTGATCGAGTTTTGGAGCAAAAAGAGGTGAAAAGCGCTATTTTTCACGTAATCTGCGAAGTGTTCTCGTCCATTGAAGGGTTCACGGCCGTTGAAGGGTTCACGGCCGAAGGAGGGTTCTCGGTCGAATAAGCTGTTGCGGCTAGGGTTTCTCGGCGGCGGCCGTAATCACGAATTAGGGTTTCTCGGACGTTTACGGTCGTGAACGTGTTTACGGCCGTGAACCCATTTGCGGTTGTCTGTCTCATATAAATAGTGTTAGTAGAGTCATAAGAGTGTGTATGGCTAGAGGAGCTTAAGTGTGTGTATTCTAAGGTGTTCTAGAGAGAGAAAGGAGAGAAGGTGCAAGTGTGTGTGAATCTTGTATATTGTTCATCATTCCAATCTTGAATACATCATAGATTCATATTCTTCTTCTTCTTCTTCTTCTTATTTTGATCTTGCATCATCCAATTGTTTAGGATTCTACACCATCAATTGGATATGATTGATACACAAGCGAATTCGGGACTTACAAGTGGTATTAGAGCTTGGATTGTATCAATAATTTTGGCCAGATCTGGAGCGTATTTGATCTTATTTTTGAAGGATTTTTGCAGTTTTGGATAGATCTTTGAAAAATAAGGGGGGTTTGTTCTTCGTGTTTTTGATAAAAACGAGTTTTTGATCGAGTTTTGGAGCAAAAAGAGGTAAAAAACGCTATTTTTCACGTAATCTGCGAAGTGTTCTCGTCCATTGAAGGGTTCACGGCCGTTGAAGGGTTCACGGCCGAAGGAGGGTTCTCGGTCGAATAAGCTTTTGTGGCTAGGGTTTCTCGGCGGGGGCCGTAATCACGAATTAGGGTTTCTCGGACGTTTACGGTCGTGAACGTGTTTACGGCCGTGAACCTATTTGCGGTTGTCTGTCTCATATAAATAGTGTTAGTAGAGTCATAAGAGTGTGTATGGCTAGAGGAGCTTAAGTGTGTGTATTCTAAGGTGTTCTAGAGAGAGAAAGGAGAGAAGGTGCAAGTATGTGTGAATCTTGTATATTGTTCATCATTCCAATCTTGAATACATCATAGATTCATATTATTCTTCTTCTCCTTCTTCTTATTTTGATCTTGCATCATCCAATTGTTTGGGATTCTACACCATCAATTGGATATGATTGATACACAAGCGAATTCGGGACTTACAAGTGGTATCAGAGCTTGGATTGTATCAATCATTTTGGCCAGATCTGGAGCGTATTTGATCTTATTTTTGAAGGATTTTTGCGTTTTTGGATAGATCTTTGAAAAATAAGGGGGGTTTGTTCTTCGTGTTTTTGATAAAAACGAGTTTTTGATCGAGTTTTGGAGCAAAAAGAGGTGAAAAACGCTATTTTTCACGTAATCTGCGAAGTGTTCTCGTCCATTGAAGGGTTCACGGCCGTTGAAGGGTTCACGGCCGAAGGAGGGTTCTCGGTCGAATAAGCTTTTGCGGCTACGGTTTCTCGGCGGCGGCCGTAATCACGAATTAGGGTTTCTCGGACGTTTACGGTCGTGAACGTGTTTACGGCCGTGAACCCATTTGCGGTTGTCTGTCTCATATAAATAGTGTTAGTAGAGTCATAAGAGTGTGTATGGCTAGAGGAGCTTAAGTGTGTGTATTCTAAGGTGTTCTAGAGAGAGAAAGGAGAGAAGGTGCAAGTGTGTGTGAATCTTGTATATTGTTCATCATTCCAATCTTGAATACATCATAGATTCATATTCTTCTTCTTCTTCTTCTTCTTATTTTGATCTTGCATCATCCAATTGTTTAGGATTCTACACCATCAAATGGATATGATTGATACACAAGCGAATTCGGGACTTACAAGTGGTATCAGAGCTTGGATTGTATCAATCATTTTGGCCAGATCTGGAGCGTATTTGATCTTATTTTTGAAGGATTTTTGCATTTTTGGATAGATCTTTGAAAAATAAGGGGGGTTTGTTCTTCGTGTTTTTGATAAAAACGAGTTTTTGATCGAGTTTTGGAGCAAAAAGAGGTGAAAAACGCTATTTTTCACGTAATCTGTGAAGTGTTCTCGTCCATTGAAGGGTTCACGGCCGTTGAAGGGTTCACGGCCGAAGGAGGGTTCTCGGTCGAATAAGCTTTTGTGGCTAGGGTTTCTAGGCGGTGGCCGTAATCACGAATTAGGGTTTCTCGGACGTTTACGGTCGTGAACGTGTTTACGGCCGTGAACCTATTTGCGGTTGTCTGTCTCATATAAATAGTGTTAGTAGAGTCATAAGAGTGTGTATGGCTAGAGGAGCTTAAGTGTGTGTATTCTAAGGTGTTCTAGAGAGAGAAAGGAGAGAAGGTGCAAGTATGTGTGAATCTTGTATATTGTTCATCATTCCAATCTTGAATACATCATAGATTCATATTATTCTTCTTCTCCTTCTTCTTATTTTGATCTTGCATCATCCAATTGTTTGGGATTCTACACCATCAATTGGATATGATTGATACACAAGCGAATTCGGGACTTACAAGTGGTATCAGAGCTTGGATTGTATCAATCATTTTGGCCAGATCTGGAGCGTATTTGATCTTATTTTTGAAGTATTTTTGCGTTTTTGGATAGATCTTTGAAAAATAAGGGGGGTTTGTTCTTCGTGTTTTTGATAAAAACGAGTTTTTGATCGAGTTTTGGAGCAAAAAGAGGTGAAAAGCGCTATTTTTCACGTAATCTGCGAAGTGTTCTCGTCCATTGAAGGGTTCACGGCCGTTGAAGGGTTCACGGCCGAAGGAGGGTTCTCGGTCGAATAAGCTGTTGCGGCTAGGGTTTCTCGGCGGCGGCCGTAATCACGAATTAGGGTTTCTCGGACGTTTACGGTCGTGAACGTGTTTACGGCCGTGAACCCATTTGCGGTTGTCTGTCTCATATAAATAGTGTTAGTAGAGTCATAAGAGTGTGTATGGCTAGAGGAGCTTAAGTGTGTGTATTCTAAGGTGTTCTAGAGAGAGAAAGGAGAGAAGGTGCAAGTGTGTGTGAATCTTGTATATTGTTCATCATTCCAATCTTGAATACATCATAGATTCATATTCTTCTTCTTCTTCTTCTTCTTATTTTGATCTTGCATCATCCAATTGTTTAGGATTCTACACCATCAATTGGATATGATTGATACACAAGCGAATTCGGGACTTACAAGTGGTATTAGAGCTTGGATTGTATCAATAATTTTGGCCAGATCTGGAGCGTATTTGATCTTATTTTTGAAGGATTTTTGCAGTTTTGGATAGATCTTTGAAAAATAAGGGGGGTTTGTTCTTCGTGTTTTTGATAAAAACGAGTTTTTGATCGAGTTTTGGAGCAAAAAGAGGTAAAAAACGCTATTTTTCACGTAATCTGCGAAGTGTTCTCGTCCATTGAAGGGTTCACGGCCGTTGAAGGGTTCACGGCCGAAGGAGGGTTCTCGGTCGAATAAGCTTTTGTGGCTAGGGTTTCTCGGCGGGGGCCGTAATCACGAATTAGGGTTTCTCGGACGTTTACGGTCGTGAACGTGTTTACGGCCGTGAACCTATTTGCGGTTGTCTGTCTCATATAAATAGTGTTAGTAGAGTCATAAGAGTGTGTATGGCTAGAGGAGCTTAAGTGTGTGTATTCTAAGGTGTTCTAGAGAGAGAAAGGAGAGAAGGTGCAAGTATGTGTGAATCTTGTATATTGTTCATCATTCCAATCTTGAATACATCATAGATTCATATTATTCTTCTTCTCCTTCTTCTTATTTTGATCTTGCATCATCCAATTGTTTGGGATTCTACACCATCAACTGGATATGATTGATACACAAGCGAATTCGGGACTTACAAGTGGTATCAGAGCTTGGATTGTATCAATCATTTTGGCCAGATCTGGAGCGTATTTGATCTTATTTTTGAAGGATTTTTGCGTTTTTGGATAGATCTTTGAAAAATAAGGGGGGTTTGTTCTTCGTGTTTTTGATAAAAACGAGTTTTTGATCGAGTTTTGGAGCAAAAAGAGGTGAAAAACGCTATTTTTCACGTAATCTGCGAAGTGTTCTCGTCCATTGAAGGGTTCACGGCCGTTGAAGGGTTCACGGCCGAAGGAGGGTTCTCGGTCGAATAAGCTTTTGCGGCTAGGGTTTCTCGGCGGCGGCCGTAATCACGAATTAGGGTTTCTCGGACGTTTACGGTCGTGAACGTGTTTACGGCCGTGAACCCATTTGCGGTTGTCTGTCTCATATAAATAGTGTTAGTAGAGTCATAAGAGTGTGTATGGCTAGAGGAGCTTAAGTGTGTGTATTCTAAGGTGTTCTAGAGAGAGAAAGGAGAGAAGGTGCAAGTGTGTGTGAATCTTGTATATTGTTCATCATTCCAATCTTGAATACATCATAGATTCATATTCTTCTTCTTCTTCTTCTTCTTATTTTGATCTTGCATCATCCAATTGTTTAGGATTCTACACCATCAAATGGATATGATTGATACACAAGCGAATTCGGGACTTACAAGTGGTATCAGAGCTTGGATTGTATCAATCATTTTGGCCAGATCTGGAGCGTATTTGATCTTATTTTTGAAGGATTTTTGCATTTTTGGATAGATCTTTGAAAAATAAGGGGGGTTTGTTCTTCGTGTTTTTGATAAAAACGAGTTTTTGATCGAGTTTTGGAGCAAAAAGAGGTGAAAAACGCTATTTTTCACGTAATCTGTGAAGTGTTCTCGTCCATTGAAGGGTTCACGGCCGTTGAAGGGTTCACGGCCGAAGGAGGGTTCTCGGTCGAATAAGCTTTTGTGGCTAGGGTTTCTAGGCGGTGGCCGTAATCACGAATTAGGGTTTCTCGGACGTTTACGGTCGTGAACGTGTTTACGGCCGTGAACCTATTTGCGGTTGTCTGTCTCATATAAATAGTGTTAGTAGAGTCATAAGAGTGTGTATGGCTAGAGGAGCTTAAGTGTGTGTATTCTAAGGTGTTCTAGAGAGAGAAAGGAGAGAAGGTGCAAGTATGTGTGAATCTTGTATATTGTTCATCATTCCAATCTTGAATACATCATAGATTCATATTATTCTTCTTCTCCTTCTTCTTATTTTGATCTTGCATCATCCAATTGTTTGGGATTCTACACCATCAATTGGATATGATTGATACACAAGCGAATTCGGGACTTACAAGTGGTATCAGAGCTTGGATTGTATCAATCATTTTGGCCAGATCTGGAGCGTATTTGATCTTATTTTTGAAGTATTTTTGCGTTTTTGGATAGATCTTTGAAAAATAAGGGGGGTTTGTTCTTCGTGTTTTTGATAAAAACGAGTTTTTGATCGAGTTTTGGAGCAAAAAGAGGTGAAAAGCGCTATTTTTCACGTAATCTGCGAAGTGTTCTCGTCCATTGAAGGGTTCACGGCCGTTGAAGGGTTCACGGCCGAAGGAGGGTTCTCGGTCGAATAAGCTGTTGCGGCTAGGGTTTCTCGGCGGCGGCCGTAATCACGAATTAGGGTTTCTCGGACGTTTACGGTCGTGAACGTGTTTACGGCCGTGAACCCATTTGCGGTTGTCTGTCTCATATAAATAGTGTTAGTAGAGTCATAAGAGTGTGTATGGCTAGAGGAGCTTAAGTGTGTGTATTCTAAGGTGTTCTAGAGAGAGAAAGGAGAGAAGGTGCAAGTGTGTGTGAATCTTGTATAGTGTTCATCATTCCAATCTTGAATACATCATAGATTCATATTATTGTTCTTCTCCTTCTTCTTATTTTGATCTTGCATCATCCAATTGTTTAGGATTCTACACCATCAATTGGATATGATTGATACACAAGCGAATTCGGGACTTACAAGTGGTATCAGAGCTTGGATTGTATCAATCATTTTGGCCAGATCTGGAGCGTATTTGATCTTATTTCTGAAGGATTTTTGCATTTTTGGATAGATCTTTGAAAAATAAGGGGGGTTTGTTCTTCGTGTTTTTGATAAAAACGAGTTTTTGATCGAGTTTTGGAGCAAAAAGAGGTGAAAAACGCTATTTTTCACGTAATCTGCGAAGTGTTCTCGTCCATTGAAGGGTTCACGGCCGTTGAAGGGTTCACGGCCGAAGGAGGGTTCTCGGTCGAATAAGCTTTTGCGGCTAGGGTTTCTCGGCGGCGGCCGTAATCACGAATTAGGGTTTCTCGGACGTTTACGGTCGTGAACGTGTTTACGGCCGTGAACCTATTTGCGGTTGTCTGTCTCATATAAATAGTGTTAGTAGAGTCATAAGAGTGTGTATGGCTAGAGGAGCTTAAGTTTGTGTATTCTAAGGTGTTCTAGAGAGAGAAAGGAGAGAAGGTGCAAGTGTGTGTGAATCTTGTATATTGTTCATCATTCCAATCTTGAATACATCATAGATTCATATTATTCTTCTTCTCCTTCTTCTTATTTTGATCTTGCATCATCCAATTGTTTGGGATTCTACACCGTCAATTGGATATGATTGATACACAAGCGAATTCGGGACTTACAAGTGGTATCAGAGCTTGGATTGTATCAATAATTTTGGCCAGATCTGGAGCGTATTTGATCTTATTTTTGAAGGATTTTTGCGTTTTTGGATAGATCTTTGAAAAATAAGGGGGGTTTGTTCTTCGTGTTTTTGATAAAAACGAGTTTTTGATCGAGTTTTGGAGCAAAAAGAGGTGAAAAACGCTATTTTTCACGTAATCTGCGAAGTGTTCTCGTCCATTGAAGGGTTCACGGCCGTTGAAGGGTTCACGGCCGAAGGAGGGTTCTCGGTCGAATAAGCTTTTGCGGCTAGGGTTTCTCGGCGGCGGCCGTAATCACGAATTAGGGTTTCTCGGACGTTTACGGTCGTGAACGTGTTTACGGCCGTGAACCTATTTGCGGTTGTCTGTCTCATATAAATAGTGTTAGTAGAGTCATAAGAGTGTGTATGGCTAGAGGAGCTTAAGTGTGTGTATTCTAAGGTGTTCTAGAGAGAGAAAGGAGAGAAGGTGCAAGTATGTGTGAATCTTGTATATTGTTCATCATTCCAATCTTGAATACATCATAGATTCATATTATTCTTCTTCTCCTTCTTCTTATTTTGATCTTGCATCATCCAATTGTTTGGGATTCTACACCATCAATTGGATATGATTGATACACAAGCGAATTCGGGACTTACAAGTGGTATCAGAGCTTGGATTGTATCAATCATTTTGGCCAGATCTGGAGCGTATTTGATCTTATTTTTGAAGTATTTTTGCGTTTTTGGATAGATCTTTGAAAAATAAGGGGGGTTTGTTCTTCGTGTTTTTGATAAAAACGAGTTTTTGATCGAGTTTTGGAGCAAAAAGAGGTGAAAAGCGCTATTTTTCACGTAATCTGCGAAGTGTTCTCGTCCATTGAAGGGTTCACGGCCGTTGAAGGGTTCACGGCCGAAGGAGGGTTCTCGGTCGAATAAGCTGTTGCGGCTAGGGTTTCTCGGCGGCGGCCGTAATCACGAATTAGGGTTTCTCGGACGTTTACGGTCGTGAACGTGTTTACGGCCGTGAACCCATTTGCGGTTGTCTGTCTCATATAAATAGTGTTAGTAGAGTCATAAGAGTGTGTATGGCTAGAGGAGCTTAAGTGTGTGTATTCTAAGGTGTTCTAGAGAGAGAAAGGAGAGAAGGTGCAAGTGTGTGTGAATCTTGTATAGTGTTCATCATTCCAATCTTGAATACATCATAGATTCATATTATTGTTCTTCTCCTTCTTCTTATTTTGATCTTGCATCATCCAATTGTTTAGGATTCTACACCATCAATTGGATATGATTGATACACAAGCGAATTCGGGACTTACAAGTGGTATCAGAGCTTGGATTGTATCAATCATTTTGGCCAGATCTGGAGCGTATTTGATCTTATTTCTGAAGGATTTTTGCATTTTTGGATAGATCTTTGAAAAATAAGGGGGGTTTGTTCTTCGTGTTTTTGATAAAAACGAGTTTTTGATCGAGTTTTGGAGCAAAAAGAGGTGAAAAACGCTATTTTTCACGTAATCTGCGAAGTGTTCTCGTCCATTGAAGGGTTCACGGCCGTTGAAGGGTTCACGGCCGAAGGAGGGTTCTCGGTCGAATAAGCTTTTGCGGCTAGGGTTTCTCGGCGGCGGCCGTAATCACGAATTAGGGTTTCTCGGACGTTTACGGTCGTGAACGTGTTTACGGCCGTGAACCTATTTGCGGTTGTCTGTCTCATATAAATAGTGTTAGTAGAGTCATAAGAGTGTGTATGGCTAGAGGAGCTTAAGTTTGTGTATTCTAAGGTGTTCTAGAGAGAGAAAGGAGAGAAGGTGCAAGTGTGTGTGAATCTTGTATATTGTTCATCATTCCAATCTTGAATACATCATAGATTCATATTATTCTTCTTCTCCTTCTTCTTATTTTGATCTTGCATCATCCAATTGTTTGGGATTCTACACCATCAATTGGATATGATTGATACACAAGCGAATTCGGGACTTACAAGTGGTATCAGAGCTTGGATTGTATCAATAATTTTGGCCAGATCTGGAGCGTATTTGATCTTATTTTTGAAGGATTTTTGCGTTTTTGGATAGATCTTTGAAAAATAAGGGGGGTTTGTTCTTCGTGTTTTTGATAAAAACGAGTTTTTGATCGAGTTTTGGAGCAAAAAGAGGTGAAAAACGCTATTTTTCACGTAATCTGCGAAGTGTTCTCGTCCATTGAAGGGTTCACGGCCGTTGAAGGGTTCACGGCCGAAGGAGGGTTCTCGGTCGAATAAGCTTTTGCGGCTAGGGTTTCTCGGCGGCGGCCGTAATCACGAATTAGGGTTTCTCGGACGTTTACGGTCGTGAACGTGTTTACGGCCGTGAACCTATTTGCGGTTGTCTGTCTCATATAAATAGTGTTAGTAGAGTCATAAGAGTGTGTATGGCTAGAGGAGCTTAAGTGTGTGTATTCTAAGGTGTTCTAGAGAGAGAAAGGAGAGAAGGTGCAAGTATGTGTGAATCTTGTATATTGTTCATCATTCCAATCTTGAATACATCATAGATTCATATTATTCTTCTTCTCCTTCTTCTTATTTTGATCTTGCATCATCCAATTGTTTGGGATTCTACACCATCAATTGGATATGATTGATACACAAGCGAATTCGGGACTTACAAGTGGTATCAGAGCTTGGATTGTATCAATCATTTTGGCCAGATCTGGAGCGTATTTGATCTTATTTTTGAAGTATTTTTGCGTTTTTGGATAGATCTTTGAAAAATAAGGGGGGTTTGTTCTTCGTGTTTTTGATAAAAACGAGTTTTTGATCGAGTTTTGGAGCAAAAAGAGGTGAAAAGCGCTATTTTTCACGTAATCTGCGAAGTGTTCTCGTCCATTGAAGGGTTCACGGCCGTTGAAGGGTTCACGGCCGAAGGAGGGTTCTCGGTCGAATAAGCTGTTGCGGCTAGGGTTTCTCGGCGGCGGCCGTAATCACGAATTAGGGTTTCTCGGACGTTTACGGTCGTGAACGTGTTTACGGCCGTGAACCCATTTGCGGTTGTCTGTCTCATATAAATAGTGTTAGTAGAGTCATAAGAGTGTGTATGGCTAGAGGAGCTTAAGTGTGTGTATTCTAAGGTGTTCTAGAGAGAGAAAGGAGAGAAGGTGCAAGTGTGTGTGAATCTTGTATAGTGTTCATCATTCCAATCTTGAATACATCATAGATTCATATTATTGTTCTTCTCCTTCTTCTTATTTTGATCTTGCATCATCCAATTGTTTAGGATTCTACACCATCAATTGGATATGATTGATACACAAGCGAATTCGGGACTTACAAGTGGTATCAGAGCTTGGATTGTATCAATCATTTTGGCCAGATCTGGAGCGTATTTGATCTTATTTCTGAAGGATTTTTTCATTTTTGGATAGATCTTTGAAAAATAAGGGGGGTTTGTTCTTCGTGTTTTTGATAAAAACGAGTTTTTGATCGAGTTTTGGAGCAAAAAGAGGTGAAAAACGCTATTTTTCACGTAATCTGCGAAGTGTTCTCGTCCATTGAAGGGTTCACGGCCGTTGAAGGGTTCACGGCCGAAGGAGGGTTCTCGGTCGAATAAGCTTTTGCGGCTAGGGTTTCTCGGCGGCGGCCGTAATCACGAATTAGGGTTTCTCGGACGTTTACGGTCGTGAACGTGTTTACGGCCGTGAACCTATTTGCGGTTGTCTGTCTCATATAAATAGTGTTAGTAGAGTCATAAGAGTGTGTATGGCTAGAGGAGCTTAAGTTTGTGTATTCTAAGGTGTTCTAGAGAGAGAAAGGAGAGAAGGTGCAAGTGTGTGTGAATCTTGTATATTGTTCATCATTCCAATCTTGAATACATCATAGATTCATATTATTCTTCTTCTCCTTCTTCTTATTTTGATCTTGCATCATCCAATTGTTTGGGATTCTACACCATCAATTGGATATGATTGATACACAAGCGAATTCGGGACTTACAAGTGGTATCAGAGCTTGGATTGTATCAATAATTTTGGCCAGATCTGGAGCGTATTTGATCTTATTTTTGAAGGATTTTTGCGTTTTTGGATAGATCTTTGAAAAATAAGGGGGGTTTGTTCTTCGTGTTTTTGATAAAAACGAGTTTTTGATCGAGTTTTGGAGCAAAAAGAGGTGAAAAACGCTATTTTTCACGTAATCTGCGAAGTTTTCTCGTCCATTGAAGGGTTCACGGCCGTTGAAGGGTTCACGGCCGAAGGAGGGTTCTCGGTCGAATAAGCTTTTGCGGCTAGGGTTTCTCGGCGGCGGCCGTAATCACGAATTAGGGTTTCTCGGACGTTTACGGTCGTGAATGTGTTTACGGCCGTGAACCCATTTGCGGTTGTCTGTCTCATATAAATAGTGTTAGTAGAGTCATAAGAGTGTGTATGGCTAGAGGAGCTTAAGTGTGTGTATTCTAAGGTGTTCTAGAGAGAGAAAGGAGAGAAGGTGCAAGTGTGTGTGAATCTTGTATATTGTTCATCATTCCAATCTTGAATACATCATAGATTCATATTATTCTTCTTCTCCTTCTTCTTATTTTGATCTTGCATCATCCAATTGTTTAGGATTCTACACCATCAATTGGATATGATTGATACACAAGCGAATTCGGGACTTACAAGTGGTATCAGAGCTTGGATTGTATCAATCATTTTGGCCAGATCTGGAGCGTATTTGATCTTATTTCTGAAGGATTTTTGCATTTTTGGATAGATCTTTGAAAAATAAGGGGGGTTTGTTCTTCGAGTTTTTGATAAAAACGAGTTTTTGAACGAGTTTTGGAGCAAAAAGAGGTGAAAAACGCTATTTTTCACGTAATCTGCGAAGTGTTCTCGTCCATTGAAGGGTTCACGGCCGTTGAAGGGTTCACGGCCGAAGGAGGGTTCTCGGTCGAATAAGCTTTTGCGGCTAGGGTTTCTCGGCGGCGGCCGTAATCACGAATTAGGGTTTCTCAGACGTTTACGGTCGTGAACGTGTTTACGGCCGTGAACCTATTTGCGGTTGTCTGTCTCATATAAATAGTGTTAGTAGAGTCATAAGAGTGTGTATGGCTAGAGGAGCTTAAGTTTGTGTATTCTAAGGTGTTCTAGAGAGAGAAAGGAGAGAAGGTGCAAGTGTGTGTGAATCTTGTATATTGTTCATCATTCCAATCTTGAATACATCATAGATTCATATTATTCTTCTTCTCCTTCTTCTTATTTTGATCTTGCATCATCCAATTGTTTGGGATTCTACACCATCAATTGGATATGATTGATACACAAGCGAATTCGGGACTTACAAGTGGTATCAGAGCTTGGATTGTATCAATAATTTTGGCCAGATCTGGAGCGTATTTGATCTTATTTTTGAAGGATTTTTGCGTTTTTGGATAGATCTTTGAAAAATAAGGGGGGTTTGTTCTTCGTGTTTTTGATAAAAACGAGTTTTTGATCGAGTTTTGGAGCAAAAAGAGGTGAAAAACGCTATTTTTCACGTAATCTGCGAAGTTTTCTCGTCCATTGAAGGGTTCACGGCCGTTGAAGGGTTCACGGCCGAAGGAGGGTTCTCGGTCGAATAAGCTTTTGCGGCTAGGGTTTCTCGGCGGCGGCCGTAATCACGAATTAGGGTTTCTCGGACGTTTACGGTCGTGAATGTGTTTACGGCCGTGAACCCATTTGCGGTTGTCTGTCTCATATAAATAGTGTTAGTAGAGTCATAAGAGTGTGTATGGCTAGAGGAGCTTAAGTGTGTGTATTCTAAGGTGTTCTAGAGAGAGAAAGGAGAGAAGGTGCAAGTGTGTGTGAATCTTGTATATTGTTCATCATTCCAATCTTGAATACATCATAGATTCATATTATTCTTCTTCTCCTTCTTCTTATTTTGATCTTGCATCATCCAATTGTTTAGGATTCTACACCATCAATTGGATATGATTGATACACAAGCGAATTCGGGACTTACAAGTGGTATCAGAGCTTGGATTGTATCAATCATTTTGGCCAGATCTGGAGCGTATTTGATCTTATTTCTGAAGGATTTTTGCATTTTTGGATAGATCTTTGAAAAATAAGGGGGGTTTGTTCTTCGAGTTTTTGATAAAAACGAGTTTTTGAACGAGTTTTGGAGCAAAAAGAGGTGAAAAACGCTATTTTTCACGTAATCTGCGAAGTGTTCTCGTCCATTGAAGGGTTCACGGCCGTTGAAGGGTTCACGGCCGAAGGAGGGTTCTCGGTCGAATAAGCTTTTGCGGCTAGGGTTTCTCGGCGGCGGCCGTAATCACGAATTAGGGTTTCTCGGACGTTTACGGTCGTGAACGTGTTTACGGCCGTGAACCTATTTGCGGTTGTCTGTCTCATATAAATAGTGTTAGTAGAGTCATAAGAGTGTGTATGGCTAGAGGAGCTTAAGTTTGTGTATTCTAAGGTGTTCTAGAGAGAGAAAGGAGAGAAGGTGCAAGTGTGTGTGAATCTTGTATATTGTTCATCATTCCAATCTTGAATACATCATAGATTCATATTATTCTTCTTCTCCTTCTTCTTATTTTGATCTTGCATCATCCAATTGTTTGGGATTCTACACCATCAATTGGATATGATTGATACACAAGCGAATTCGGGACTTACAAGTGGTATCAGAGCTTGGATTGTATCAATCATTTTGGCCAGATCTGGAGCGTATTTGATCTTATTTTTGAAGGATTTTTGCGTTTTTGGATAGATCTTTGAAAAATAAGGGGAGTTTGTTCTTCGTGTTTTTGATAAAATCGAGTTTTTGATCGAGTTTTGGAGCAAAAAGAGGTGAAAAACGCTATTTTTCACGTAATCTGCGAAGTGTTCTCGTCCATTGAAGGGTTCACGGCCGAAGGAGGGTTCTCGGTCGAATAAGCTTTTGCGGCTAGGGTTTCTCGGCGGCGCCCGTAATCACGAATTAGAGTTTCTCGGACGTTTACGGTCGTGAACGTGTTTACGGCCGTGAACCCATTTGCGGTTGTCTGTCTCATATAAATAGTGTTAGTAGAGTCATAAGAGTGTGTATGGCTAGAGGAGCTTAAGTGTGTGTATTCTAAGGTGTTCTAGAGAGAGAAAGGAGAGAAGGTGCAAGTGTGTGTGAATCTTGTATATTGTTCATCATTCCAATCTTGAATACATCATAGATTCATATTATTCTTCTTCTCCTTCTTCTTATTTTGATCTTGCATCATCCAATTGTTTAGGATTCTACACCATCAATTGGATATGATTGATACACAAGCGAATTCGGGACTTACAAGTGGTATCAGAGCTTGGATTGTATCAATCATTTTGGCCAGATCTGGAGCGTATTTGATCTTATTTTTGAAGGATTTTTGCATTTTTGGATAGATCTTTGAAAAATAAGGGGGGTTTGTTCTTCGTGTTTTTGATAAAAACGAGTTTTTGATCGAGTTTTGGAGCAAAAAGAGGTGAAAAACGCTATTTTTCACGTAATCTGCGAAGTGTTCTCGTCCATTGAAGGGTTCACGGCCGTTGAAGGGTTCACGGCCGAAGGAGGGTTCTCGGTCGAATAAGCTTTTGCGGCTAGGGTTTCTCGGCGGCGGCCGTAATCACGAATTAGGGTTTCTCGGACGTTTACGGTCGTGAACGTGTTTATGGCCGTGAACCCATTTGCGGTTGTCTGTCTCATATAAATAGTGTTAGTAGAGTCATAAGAGTGTGTATGGCTAGAGGAGCTTAAGTTTGTGTATTCTAAGGTGTTCTAGAGAGAGAAAGGAGAGAAGGTGCAAGTGTGTGTGAATCTTGTATATTGTTCATCATTCCAATCTTGAATACATCATAGATTCATATTATTCTTCTTCTCCTTCTTCTTATTTTGATCTTGCATCATCCAATTGTTTGGGATTCTACACCATCAATTGGATATGATTGATACACAAGCGAATTCGGGACTTACAAGTGGTATCAGAGCTTGGATTGTATCAATCATTTTGGCCAGATCTGGAGCGTATTTGATCTTATTTTTGAAGGATTTTTGCGTTTTTGGATAGATCTTTGAAAAATAAGGGGAGTTTGTTCTTCGTGTTTTTGATAAAATCGAGTTTTTGATCGAGTTTTGGAGCAAAAAGAGGTGAAAAACGCTATTTTTCACGTAATCTGCGAAGTGTTCTCGTCCATTGAAGGGTTCACGGCCGAAAGAGGGTTCTCGGTCGAATAAGCTTTTGCGGCTAGGGTTTCTCGGCGGCGCCCGTAATCACGAATTCGGGTTTCTCGGACGTTTACGGTCGTGAACGTGTTTACGGCCGTGAACCCATTTGCGGTTGTCTGTCTCATATAAATAGTGTTAGTAGAGTCATAAGAGTGTGTATGGCTAGAGGAGCTTAAGTGTGTGTATTCTAAGGTGTTCTAGAGAGAGAAAGGAGAGAAGGTGCAAGTGTGTGTGAATCTTGTATATTGTTCATCATTCCAATCTTGAATACATCATAGATTATATTATTCTTCTTCTCCTTCTTCTTATTTTGATCTTGCATCATCCAATTGTTTAGGATTCTACACCATCAATTGGATATGATTGATACACAAGCGAATTCGGGACTTACAAGTGGTATCAGAGCTTGGATTGTATCAATCATTTTGGCCAGATCTGGAGCGTATTTGATCTTATTTTTGAAGGATTTTTGCGTTTTTGGATAGATCTTTGAAAAATAAGGGGAGTTTGTTCTTCGTGTTTTTGATAAAATCGAGTTTTTGATCGAGTTTTGGAGCAAAAAGAGGTGAAAAACGCTATTTTTCACGTAATCTGCGAAGTGTTCTCGTCCATTGAAGGGTTCACGGCCGAAAGAGGGTTCTCGGTCGAATAAGCTTTTGCGGCTAGGGTTTCTCGGCGGCGCCCGTAATCACGAATTCGGGTTTCTCGGACGTTTACGGTCGTGAACGTGTTTACGGCCGTGAACCCATTTGCGGTTGTCTGTCTCATATAAATAGTGTTAGTAGAGTCATAAGAGTGTGTATGGCTAGAGGAGCTTAAGTGTGTGTATTCTAAGGTGTTCTAGAGAGAGAAAGGAGAGAAGGTGCAAGTGTGTGTGAATCTTGTATATTGTTCATCATTCCAATCTTGAATACATCATAGATTATATTATTCTTCTTCTCCTTCTTCTTATTTTGATCTTGCATCATCCAATTGTTTAGGATTCTACACCATCAATTGGATATGATTGATACACAAGCGAATTCGGGACTTACAAGTGGTATCAGAGCTTGGATTGTATCAATCATTTTGGCCAGATCTGGAGCGTATTTGATCTTATTTTTGAAGGATTTTTGCATTTTTGGATAGATCTTTGAAAAATAAGGGGGGTTTGTTCTTCGTGTTTTTGATAAAAACGAGTTTTTGATCGAGTTTTGGAGCAAAAAGAGGTGAAAAACGCTATTTTTCACGTAATCTGCGAAGTGTTCTCGTCCATTGAAGGGTTCACGGCCGTTGAAGGGTTCACGGCCGAAGAAGGGTTCTCGGTCGAATAAGCTTTTGCGGCTAGGGTTTCTCGGCGGCGGCCGTAATCACGAATTAGGGTTTCTCGGACGTTTACGGTCGTGAACGTGTTTACGGCCGTGAACCCATTTGCGGTTGTCTGTCTCATATAAATAGTGTTAGTAGAGTCATAAGAGTGTGTATGGCTAGAGGAGCTTAAGTGTGTGTATTCTAAGGTGTTTTAGAGAGAGAAAGGAGAGAAGGTGCAAGTGTGTGTGAATCTTGTATATTGTTCATCATTCCAATCTTGAATACATCATAGATTCATATTATTCTTCATCTCCTTCTTCTTATTTTGATCTTGCATCATCCAATTGTTTGGCATTCTACACCATCAATTGGATATGATTGATACATAAGCGAATTCGGGACTTACAAGTGGTATCAGAGCTTGGATTGTATCAATCATTTTGGCCAGATCTGGAGCGTATTTGATCTTATTTTTGAAGGATTTTTGCATTTTTGGATAGATCTTTGAAAAATAAGGGGGGTTTGTTCTTCGTGTTTTTGATAAAAACGAGTTTTTGATCGAGTTTTGGAGCAAAAAGAGGTGAAAAACGCTATTTTTCACGTAATCTGCGAAGTGTTCTCGTCCATTGAAGGGTTCACGGCCGTTGAAGGGTTCACGGCCGAAGGAGGGTTCTCGGTCGAATAAGCTTTTGTGGCTAGGGTTTCTCGGCGGTGGCCGTAATCACGAATTAGGGTTTCTCGGACGTTTACGGTCGTGAACGTGTTTACGGCCGTGAACCTATTTGCGGTTGTCTGTCTCATATAAATAGTGTTAGTAGAGTCATAAGAGTGTGTATGGCTAGAGGAGCTTAAGTGTGTGTATTCTAAGGTGTTCTAGAGAGAGAAAGGAGAGAAGGTGCAAGTATGTGTGAATCTTGTATATTGTTCATCATTCCAATCTTGAATACATCATAGATTCATATTATTCTTCTTCTCCTTCTTCTTATTTTGATCTTGCATCATCCAATTGTTTAGGATTCTACACCATCAATTGGATATGATTGATACACAAGCGAATTCGGGACTTACAAGTGGTATCAGAGCTTGGATTGTATCAATCATTTTGGCCAGATCTGGAGCGTATTTGATCTTATTTTTGAAGGATTTTTGCATTTTTGGATAGATCTTTGAAAAATAAGGGGGGTTTGTTCTTCGTGTTTTTGATAAAAACGAGTTTTTGATCGAGTTTTGGAGCAAAAAGAGGTGAAAAACGCTATTTTTCACGTAATCTGCGAAGTGTTCTCGTCCATTGAAGGGTTCACGGCCGTTGAAGGGTTCACGGCCGAAGGAGGGTTCTCGGTCGAATAAGCTTTTGCGGCTAGGGTTTCTCGGCGGCGGCCGTAATCACGAATTAGGGTTTCTCGGACGTTTACGGTCGTGAACGTGTTTACGGCCGTGAACCCATTTGCGGTTGTCTGTCTCATATAAATAGTGTTAGTAGAGTCATAAGAGTGTGTATGGCTAGAGGAGCTTAAGTGTGTGTATTCTAAGGTGTTTTAGAGAGAGAAAGGAGAGAAGGTGCAAGTGTGTGTGAATCTTGTATATTGTTCATCATTCCAATCTTGAATACATCATAGATTCATATTATTCTTCATCTCCTTCTTCTTATTTTGATCTTGCATCATCCAATTGTTTGGCATTCTACACCATCAATTGGATATGATTGATACATAAGCGAATTCGGGACTTACAAGTGGTATCAGAGCTTGGATTGTATCAATCATTTTGGCCAGATCTGGAGCGTATTTGATCTTATTTTTGAAGGATTTTTGCATTTTTGGATAGATCTTTGAAAAATAAGGGGGGTTTGTTCTTCGTGTTTTTGATAAAAACGAGTTTTTGATCGAGTTTTGGAGCAAAAAGAGGTGAAAAACGCTATTTTTCACGTAATCTGCGAAGTGTTCTCGTCCATTGAAGGGTTCACGGCCGTTGAAGGGTTCACGGCCGAAGGAGGGTTCTCGGTCGAATAAGCTTTTGCGGCTAGGGTTTCTCGGCGGCGGCCGTAATCACGAATTAGGGTTTCTCGGACGTTTACGGTCGTGAACGTGTTTACGGCCGTGAACCCATTTGCGGTTGTCTGTCTCATATAAATAGTGTTAGTAGAGTCATAAGAGTGTGTATGGCTAGAGGAGCTTAAGTGTGTGTATTCTAAGGTGTTTTAGAGAGAGAAAGGAGAGAAGGTGCAAGTGTGTGTGAATCTTGTATATTGTTCATCATTCCAATCTTGAATACATCATAGATTCATATTATTCTTCATCTCCTTCTTCTTATTTTGATCTTGCATCATCCAATTGTTTGGCATTCTACACCATCAATTGGATATGATTGATACATAAGCGAATTCGGGACTTACAAGTGGTATCAGAGCTTGGATTGTATCAATCATTTTGGCCAGATCTGGAGCGTATTTGATCTTATTTTTGAAGGATTTTTGCATTTTTGGATAGATCTTTGAAAAATAAGGGGGGTTTGTTCTTCGTGTTTTTGATAAAAACGAGTTTTTGATCGAGTTTTGGAGCAAAAAGAGGTGAAAAACGCTATTTTTCACGTAATCTGCGAAGTGTTCTCGTCCATTGAAGGGTTCACGGCCGTTGAAGGGTTCACGGCCGAAGGAGGGTTCTCGGTCGAATAAGCTTTTGCGGCTAGGGTTTCTCGGCGGCGGCCGTAATCACGAATTAGGGTTTCTCGGACGTTTACGGTCGTGAACGTGTTTACGGCCGTGAACCCATTTGCGGTTGTCTGTCTCATATAAATAGTGTTAGTAGAGTCATAAGAGTGTGTATGGCTAGAGGAGCTTAAGTGTGTGTATTCTAAGGTGTTTTAGAGAGAGAAAGGAGAGAAGGTGCAAGTGTGTGTGAATCTTGTATATTGTTCATCATTCCAATCTTGAATACATCATAGATTCATATTATTCTTCATCTCCTTCTTCTTATTTTGATCTTGCATCATCCAATTGTTTGGCATTCTACACCATCAATTGGATATGATTGATACATAAGCGAATTCGGGACTTACAAGTGGTATCAGAGCTTGGATTGTATCAATCATTTTGGCCAGATCTGGAGCGTATTTGATCTTATTTTTGAAGGATTTTTGCATTTTTGGATAGATCTTTGAAAAATAAGGGGGGTTTGTTCTTCGTGTTTTTGATAAAAACGAGTTTTTGATCGAGTTTTGGAGCAAAAAGAGGTGAAAAACGCTATTTTTCACGTAATCTGCGAAGTGTTCTCGTCCATTGAAGGGTTCACGGCCGTTGAAGGGTTCACGGCCGAAGGAGGGTTCTCGGTCGAATAAGCTTTTGCGGCTAGGGTTTCTCGGCGGCGGCCGTAATCACGAATTAGGGTTTCTCGGACGTTTACGGTCGTGAACGTGTTTACGGCCGTGAACCCATTTGCGGTTGTCTGTCTCATATAAATAGTGTTAGTAGAGTCATAAGAGTGTGTATGGCTAGAGGAGCTTAAGTGTGTGTATTCTAAGGTGTTTTAGAGAGAAAAAGGAGAGAAGGTGCAAGTGTGTGTGAATCTTGTATATTGTTCATCATTCCAATCTTGAATACATCATAGATTCATATTATTCTTCATCTCCTTCTTCTTATTTTGATCTTGCATCATCCAATTGTTTGGCATTCTACACCATCAATTGGATATGATTGATACATAAGCGAATTCGGGACTTACAAGTGGTATCAGAGCTTGGATTGTATCAATCATTTTGGCCAGATCTGGAGCGTATTTGATCTTATTTTTGAAGGATTTTTGCATTTTTGGATAGATCTTTGAAAAATAAGGGGGGTTTGTTCTTCGTGTTTTTGATAAAAACGAGTTTTTGATCGAGTTTTGGAGCAAAAAGAGGTGAAAAACGCTATTTTTCACGTAATCTGCGAAGTGTTCTCGTCCATTGAAGGGTTCACGGCCGTTGAAGGGTTCACGGCCGAAGGAGGGTTCTCGGTCGAATAAGCTTTTGCGGCTAGGGTTTCTCGGCGGCGGCCGTAATCACGAATTAGGGTTTCTCGGACGTTTACGGTCGTGAACGTGTTTACGGCCGTGAACCCATTTGCGGTTGTCTGTCTCATATAAATAGTGTTAGTAGAGTCATAAGAGTGTGTATGGCTAGAGGAGCTTAAGTGTGTGTATTCTAAGGTGTTTTAGAGAGAGAAAGGAGAGAAGGTGCAAGTGTGTGTGAATCTTGTATATTGTTCATCATTCCAATCTTGAATACATCATAGATTCATATTATTCTTCATCTCCTTCTTCTTATTTTGATCTTGCATCATCCAATTGTTTGGCATTCTACACCATCAATTGGATATGATTGATACATAAGCGAATTCGGGACTTACAAGTGGTATCAGAGCTTGGATTGTATCAATCATTTTGGCCAGATCTGGAGCGTATTTGATCTTATTTTTGAAGGATTTTTGCATTTTTGGATAGATCTTTGAAAAATAAGGGGGGTTTGTTCTTCGTGTTTTTGATAAAAACGAGTTTTTGATCGAGTTTTGGAGCAAAAAGAGGTGAAAAACGCTATTTTTCACGTAATCTGCGAAGTGTTCTCGTCCATTGAAGGGTTCACGGCCGTTGAAGGGTTCACGGCCGAAGGAGGGTTCTCGGTCGAATAAGCTTTTGCGGCTAGGGTTTCTCGGCGGCGGCCGTAATCACGAATTAGGGTTTCTCGGACGTTTACGGTCGTGAACGTGTTTACGGCCGTGAACCCATTTGCGGTTGTCTGTCTCATATAAATAGTGTTAGTAGAGTCATAAGAGTGTGTATGGCTAGAGGAGCTTAAGTGTGTGTATTCTAAGGTGTTTTAGAGAGAAAAAGGAGAGAAGGTGCAAGTGTGTGTGAATCTTGTATATTGTTCATCATTCCAATCTTGAATACATCATAGATTCATATTATTCTTCATCTCCTTCTTCTTATTTTGATCTTGCATCATCCAATTGTTTGGCATTCTACACCATCAATTGGATATGATTGATACATAAGCGAATTCGGGACTTACAAGTGGTATCAGAGCTTGGATTGTATCAATCATTTTGGCCAGATCTGGAGCGTATTTGATCTTATTTTTGAAGGATTTTTGCATTTTTGGATAGATCTTTGAAAAATAAGGGGGGTTTGTTCTTCGTGTTTTTGATAAAAACGAGTTTTTGATCGAGTTTTGGAGCAAAAAGAGGTGAAAAACGCTATTTTTCACGTAATCTGCGAAGTGTTCTCGTCCATTGAAGGGTTCACGGCCGTTGAAGGGTTCACGGCCGAAGGAGGGTTCTCGGTCGAATAAGCTTTTGTGGCTAGGGTTTCTCGGCGGTGGCCGTAATCACGAATTAGGGTTTCTCGGACGTTTACGGTCGTGAACGTGTTTACGGCCGTGAACCTATTTGCGGTTGTCTGTCTCATATAAATAGTGTTAGTAGAGTCATAAGAGTGTGTATGGCTAGAGGAGCTTAAGTGTGTGTATTCTAAGGTGTTCTAGAGAGAGAAAGGAGAGAAGGTGCAAGTATGTGTGAATTTTGTATATTGTTCATCATTCCAATCTTGAATACATCATAGATTCATATTATTCTTCTTCTCCTTCTTCTTATTTTGATCTTGCATCATCCAATTGTTTAGGATTCTACACCATCAATTGGATATGATTGATACACAAGCGAATTCGGGACTTACAAGTGGTATCAGAGCTTGGATTGTATCAATCATTTTGGCCAGATCTGGAGCGTATTTGATCTTATTTTTGAAGGATTTTTGCATTTTTGGATAGATCTTTGAAAAATAAGGGGGGTTTGTTCTTCGTGTTTTTGATAAAAACGAGTTTTTGATCGAGTTTTGGAGCAAAAAGAGGTGAAAAACGCTATTTTTCACGTAATCTGCGAAGTGTTCTCGTCCATTGAAGGGTTCACGGCCGTTGAAGGGTTCACGGCCGAAGGAGGGTTCTCGGTCGAATAAGCTTTTGCGGCTAGGGTTTCTCGGCGGCGGCCGTAATCACGAATTAGGGTTTCTCGGACGTTTACGGTCGTGAACGTGTTTACGGCCGTGAACCCATTTGCGGTTGTCTGTCTCATATAAATAGTGTTAGTAGAGTCATAAGAGTGTGTATGGCTAGAGGAGCTTAAGTGTGTGTATTCTAAGGTGTTTTAGAGAGAGAAAGGAGAGAAGGTGCAAGTGTGTGTGAATCTTGTATATTGTTCATCATTCCAATCTTGAATACATCATAGATTCATATTATTCTTCATCTCCTTCTTCTTATTTTGATCTTGCATCATCCAATTGTTTGGCATTCTACACCATCAATTGGATATGATTGATACATAAGCGAATTCGGGACTTACAAGTGGTATCAGAGCTTGGATTGTATCAATCATTTTGGCCAGATCTGGAGCGTATTTGATCTTATTTTTGAAGGATTTTTGCATTTTTGGATAGATCTTTGAAAAATAAGGGGGGTTTGTTCTTCGTGTTTTTGATAAAAACGAGTTTTTGATCGAGTTTTGGAGCAAAAAGAGGTGAAAAACGCTATTTTTCACGTAATCTGCGAAGTGTTCTCGTCCATTGAAGGGTTCACGGCCGTTGAAGGGTTCACGGCCGAAGGAGGGTTCTCGGTCGAATAAGCTTTTGTGGCTAGGGTTTCTCGGCGGTGGCCGTAATCACGAATTAGGGTTTCTCGGACGTTTACGGTCGTGAACGTGTTTACGGCCGTGAACCTATTTGCGGTTGTCTGTCTCATATAAATAGTGTTAGTAGAGTCATAAGAGTGTGTATGGCTAGAGGAGCTTAAGTGTGTGTATTCTAAGGTGTTCTAGAGAGAGAAAGGAGAGAAGGTGCAAGTATGTGTGAATCTTGTATATTGTTCATCATTCCAATCTTGAATACATCATAGATTCATATTATTCTTCTTCTCCTTCTTCTTATTTTGATCTTGCATCATCCAATTGTTTAGGATTCTACACCATCAATTGGATATGATTGATACACAAGCGAATTCGGGACTTACAAGTGGTATCAGAGCTTGGATTGTATCAATCATTTTGGCCAGATCTGGAGCGTATTTGATCTTATTTTTGAAGGATTTTTGCATTTTTGGATAGATCTTTGAAAAATAAGGGGGGGTTTGTTCTTCGTGTTTTTGATAAAAACGAGTTTTTGATCGAGTTTTGGAGCAAAAAGAGGTGAAAAACGCTATTTTTCACGTAATCTGCGAAGTGTTCTCGTCCATTGAAGGGTTCACGGCCGTTGAAGGGTTCACGGCCGAAGGAGGGTTCTCGGTCGAATAAGCTTTTGCGGCTAGGGTTTCTCGGCGGCGGCCGTAATCACGAATTAGGGTTTCTCGGACGTTTACGGTCGTGAACGTGTTTATGGCCGTGAACCCATTTGCGGTTGTCTGTCTCATATAAATAGTGTTAGTAGAGTCATAAGAGTGTGTATGGCTAGAGGAGCTTAAGTGTGTGTATTCTAAGGTGTTTTAGAGAGAGAAAGGAGAGAAGGTGCAAGTGTGTGTGAATCTTGTATATTGTTCATCATTCCAATCTTGAATACATCATAGATTCATATTATTCTTCATCTCCTTCTTCTTATTTTGATCTTGCATCATCCAATTGTTTGGCATTCTACACCATCAATTGGATATGATTGATACATAAGCGAATTCGGGACTTACAAGTGGTATCAGAGCTTGGATTGTATCAATCATTTTGGCCAGATCTGGAGCGTATTTGATCTTATTTTTGAAGGATTTTTGCATTTTTGGATAGATCTTTGAAAAATAAGGGGGGTTTGTTCTTCGTGTTTTTGATAAAAACGAGTTTTTGATCGAGTTTTGGAGCAAAAAGAGGTGAAAAACGCTATTTTTCACGTAATCTGCGAAGTGTTCTCGTCCATTGAAGGGTTCACGGCCGTTGAAGGGTTCACGGCCGAAGGAGGGTTCTCGGTCGAATAAGCTTTTGCGGCTAGGGTTTCTCGGCGGCGGCCGTAATCACGAATTAGGGTTTCTCGGACGTTTACGGTCGTGAACGTGTTTACGGCCGTGAACCCATTTGCGGTTGTCTGTCTCATATAAATAGTGTTAGTAGAGTCATAAGAGTGTGTATGGCTAGAGGAGCTTAAGTGTGTGTATTCTAAGGTGTTTTAGAGAGAGAAAGGAGAGAAGGTGCAAGTGTGTGTGAATCTTGTATATTGTTCATCATTCCAATCTTGAATACATCATAGATTCATATTATTCTTCATCTCCTTCTTCTTATTTTGATCTTGCATCATCCAATTGTTTAGCATTCTACACCATCAATTGGATATGATTGATACATAAGCGAATTCGGGACTTACAAGTGGTATCAGAGCTTGGATTGTATCAATCATTTTGGCCAGATCTGGAGCGTATTTGATCTTATTTTTGAAGGATTTTTGCATTTTTGGATAGATCTTTGAAAAATAAGGGGGGTTTGTTCTTCGTGTTTTTGATAAAAACGAGTTTTTGATCGAGTTTTGGAGCAAAAAGAGGTGAAAAACGCTATTTTTCACGTAATCTGCGAAGTGTTCTCGTCCATTGAAGGGTTCACGGCCGTTGAAGGGTTCACGGCCGAAGGAGGGTTCTCGGTCGAATAAGCTTTTGTGGCTAGGGTTTCTCGGCGGTGGCCGTAATCACGAATTAGGGTTTCTCGGACGTTTACGGTCGTGAACGTGTTTACGGCCGTGAACCTATTTGCGGTTGTCTGTCTCATATAAATAGTGTTAGTAGAGTCATAAGAGTGTGTATGGCTAGAGGAGCTTAAGTGTGTGTATTCTAAGGTGTTCTAGAGAGAGAAAGGAGAGAAGGTGCAAGTATGTGTGAATCTTGTATATTGTTCATCATTCCAATCTTGAATACATCATAGATTCATATTATTCTTCTTCTCCTTTTTCTTATTTTGATCTTGCATCATCCAATTGTTTAGGATTCTACACCATCAATTGGATATGATTGATACACAAGCGAATTCGGGACTTACAAGTGGTATCAGAGCTTGAATTGTATCAATCATTTTGGCCAGATCTGGAGCGTATTTGATCTTATTTTTGAAGGATTTTTGCATTTTTGGATAGATCTTTGAAAAATAAGGGGGGTTTGTTCTTCGTGTTTTTGATAAAAACGAGTTTTTGATCGAGTTTTGGAGCAAAAAGAGGTGAAAAACGCTATTTTTCACGTAATCTGCGAAGTGTTCTCGTCCATTGAAGGGTTCACGGCCGTTGAAGGGTTCACGGCCGAAGGAGGGTTCTCGGTCGAATAAGCTTTTGCGGCTAGGGTTTCTCGGCGGCGGCCGTAATCACGAATTAGGGTTTCTCGGACGTTTACGGTCGTGAACGTGTTTACGGCCGTGAACCCATTTGCGGTTGTCTGTCTCATATAAATAGTGTTAGTAGAGTCATAAGAGTGTGTATGGCTAGATGAGCTTAAGTGTGTGTATTCTAAGGTGTTCTAGAGAGAGAAAGGAGAGAAGGTGCAAGTGTGTGTGAATCTTGTATATTGTTCATCATTCCAATCTTGAATACATCATAGATTCATATTATTCTTCTTCTCCTTCTTCTTATTTTGATCTTGCATCATCCAATTGTTTAGGATTCTACACCATCAATTGGATATGATTGATACACAAGCGAATTCGGGACTTACAAGTGGTATCAGAGCTTGGATTGTATCAATCATTTTGGCCAGATCTGGAGCGTATTTGATCTTATTTCTGAAGGATTTTTGCATTTTTCGATAGATCTATGAAAAATAAGGGGGGTTTGTTCTTCGTGTTTTTGATAAAAACGAGTTTTTGATCGAGTTTTGGAGCAAAAAGAGGTGAAAAACGCTATTTTTCACGTAATCTGCGAAGTGTTCTCGTCCATTGAAGGGTTCACGGCCGTTGAAGGGTTCACGGCCGAAGGAGGGTTCTCGGTCGAATAAGCTTTTGCGGCTAGGGTTTCTCGGCGGCGGCCGTAATCACGAATTAGGGTTTCTCGGACATTTACGGTCGTGAACGTGTTTACGGCCGTGAACCCATTTGCGGTTGTCTGTCTCATATAAATAGTGTTAGTAGAGTCATAAGAGTGTGTATGGCTAGAGGAGCTTAAGTGTGTGTATTCTAAGGTGTTTTAGAGAGAGAAAGGAGAGAAGGTGCAAGTGTGTGTGAATCTTGTATATTGTTCATCATTCCAATCTTGAATACATCATAGATTCATATTATTCTTCATCTCCTTCTTCTTATTTTGATCTTGCATCATCCAATTGTTTGGCATTCTACACCATCAATTGGATATGATTAATACATAAGCGAATTCGGGACTTACAAGTGGTATCAGAGCTTGGATTGTATCAATCATTTTGGCCAGATCTGGAGCGTATTTGATCTTATTTTTGAAGGATTTTTGCATTTTTGGATAGATCTTTGAAAAATAAGGGGGGTTTGTTCTTCGTGTTTTTGATAAAAACGAGTTTTTGATCGAGTTTTGGAGCAAAAAGAGGTGAAAAACGCTATTTTTCACGTAATCTGCGAAGTGTTCTCGTCCATTGAAGGGTTCACGGCCGTTGAAGGGTTCACGGCCGAAGGAGGGTTCTCGGTCGAATAAGCTTTTGTGGCTAGGGTTTCTCGGCGGTGGCCGTAATCACGAATTAGGGTTTCTCGGACGTTTACGGTCGTGAACGTGTTTACGGCCGTGAACCTATTTGCGGTTGTCTGTCTCATATAAATAGTGTTAGTAGAGTCATAAGAGTGTGTATGGCTAGAGGAGCTTAAGTGTGTGTATTCTAAGGTGTTCTAGAGAGAGAAAGGAGAGAAGGTGCAAGTATGTGTGAATCTTGTATATTGTTCATCATTCCAATCTTGAATACATCATAGATTCATATTATTCTTCTTCTCCTTTTTCTTATTTTGATCTTGCATCATCCAATTGTTTAGGATTCTACACCATCAATTGGATATGATTGATACACAAGCGAATTCGGGACTTACAAGTGGTATCAGAGCTTGAATTGTATCAATCATTTTGGCCAGATCTGGAGCGTATTTGATCTTATTTTTGAAGGATTTTTGCATTTTTGGATAGATCTTTGAAAAATAAGGGGGGTTTGTTCTTCGTGTTTTTGATAAAAACGAGTTTTTGATCGAGTTTTGGAGCAAAAAGAGGTGAAAAACGCTATTTTTCACGTAATCTGCGAAGTGTTCTCGTCCATTGAAGGGTTCACGGCCGTTGAAGGGTTCACGGCCGAAGGAGGGTTCTCGGTCGAATAAGCTTTTGCGGCTAGGGTTTCTCGGCGGCGGCCGTAATCACGAATTAGGGTTTCTCGGACGTTTACGGTCGTGAACGTGTTTACGGCCGTGAACCCATTTGCGGTTGTCTGTCTCATATAAATAGTGTTAGTAGAGTCATAAGAGTGTGTATGGCTAGATGAGCTTAAGTGTGTGTATTCTAAGGTGTTCTAGAGAGAGAAAGGAGAGAAGGTGCAAGTGTGTGTGAATCTTGTATATTGTTCATCATTCCAATCTTGAATACATCATAGATTCATATTATTCTTCTTCTCCTTCTTCTTATTTTGATCTTGCATCATCCAATTGTTTAGGATTCTACACCATCAATTGGATATGATTGATACACAAGCGAATTCGGGACTTACAAGTGGTATCAGAGCTTGGATTGTATCAATCATTTTGGCCAGATCTGGAGCGTATTTGATCTTATTTCTGAAGGATTTTTGCATTTTTCGATAGATCTATGAAAAATAAGGGGGGTTTGTTCTTCGTGTTTTTGATAAAAACGAGTTTTTGATCGAGTTTTGGAGCAAAAAGAGGTGAAAAACGCTATTTTTCACGTAATCTGCGAAGTGTTCTCGTCCATTGAAGGGTTCACGGCCGTTGAAGGGTTCACGGCCGAAGGAGGGTTCTCGGTCGAATAAGCTTTTGCGGCTAGGGTTTCTCGGCGGCGGCCGTAATCACGAATTAGGGTTTCTCGGACGTTTACGGTCGTGAACGTGTTTACGGCCGTGAACCTATTTGCGGTTGTCTGTCTCATATAAATAGTGTTAGTAGAGTCATAAGAGTGTGTATGGCTAGAGGAGCTTAAGTTTGTGTATTCTAAGGTGTTCTAGAGAGAGAAAGGAGAGAAGGTGCAAGTGTGTGTGAATCTTGTATATTGTTCATCATTCCAATCTTGAATACATCATAGATTCATATTATTCTTCTTCTCCTTCTTCTTATTTTGATCTTGCATCATCCAATTGTTTGGGATTCTACACCATCAATTGGATATGATTGATACACAAGCGAATTCGGGACTTACAAGTGGTATCAGAGCTTGGATTGTATCAATCATTTTGGCCAGATCTGGAGCGTATTTGATCTTATTTTTGAAGGATTTTTGCATTTTTGGATAGATCTTTGAAAAATAAGGGGGGTTTGTTCTTCGTGTTTTTGATAAAAACGAGTTTTTGATCGAGTTTTGGAGCAAAAAGAGGTGAAAAACGCTATTTTTCACGTAATCTGCGAAGTGTTCTCGTCCATTGAAGGGTTCACGGCCGTTGAAGGGTTCACGGCCGAAGGAGGGTTCTCGGTCGAATAAGCTTTTGCGGCTAGGGTTTCTCGGCGGCGGCCGTAATCACGAATTAGGGTTTCTCGGACGTTTACGGTCGTGAACGTGTTTACGGCCGTGAACCCATTTGCGGTTGTCTGTCTCATATAAATAGTGTTAGTAGAGTCATAAGAGTGTGTATGGCTAGAGGAGCTTAAGTGTGTGTATTCTAAGGTGTTTTAGAGAGAGAAAGGAGAGAAGGTGCAAGTGTGTGTGAATCTTGTATATTGTTCATCATTCCAATCTTGAATACATCATAGATTCATATTATTCTTCATCTCCTTCTTCTTATTTTGATCTTGCATCATCCAATTGTTTGGCATTCTACACCATCAATTGGATATGATTGATACATAAGCGAATTCGGGACTTACAAGTGGTATCAGAGCTTGGATTGTATCAATCATTTTGGCCAGATCTGGAGCGTATTTGATCTTATTTTTGAAGGATTTTTGCATTTTTGGATAGATCTTTGAAAAATAAGGGGGGTTTGTTCTTCGTGTTTTTGATAAAAACGAGTTTTTGATCGAGTTTTGGAGCAAAAAGAGGTGAAAAACGCTATTTTTCACGTAATCTGCGAAGTGTTCTCGTCCATTGAAGGGTTCACGGCCGTTGAAGGGTTCACGGCCGAAGGAGGGTTCTCGGTCGAATAAGCTTTTGTGGCTAGGGTTTCTCGGCGGTGGCCGTAATCACGAATTAGGGTTTCTCGGACGTTTACGGTCGTGAACGTGTTTACGGCCGTGAACCTATTTGCGGTTGTCTGTCTCATATAAATAGTGTTAGTAGAGTCATAAGAGTGTGTATGGCTAGAGGAGCTTAAGTGTGTATTCTAAGGTGTTCTAGAGAGAGAAAGGAGAGAAGGTGCAAGTATGTGTGAATCTTGTATATTGTTCATCATTCCAATCTTGAATACATCATAGATTCATATTATTCTTCTTCTCCTTTTTCTTATTTTGATCTTGCATCATCCAATTGTTTAGGATTCTACACCATCAATTGGATATGATTGATACACAAGCGAATTCGGGACTTACAAGTGGTATCAGAGCTTGAATTGTATCAATCATTTTGGCCAGATCTGGAGCGTATTTGATCTTATTTTTGAAGGATTTTTGCATTTTTGGATAGATCTTTGAAAAATAAGGGGGGTTTGTTCTTCGTGTTTTTGATAAAAACGAGTTTTTGATCGAGTTTTGGAGCAAAAAGAGGTGAAAAACGCTATTTTTCACGTAATCTGCGAAGTGTTCTCGTCCATTGAAGGGTTCACGGCCGTTGAAGGGTTCACGGCCGAAGGAGGGTTCTCGGTCGAATAAGCTTTTGCGGCTAGGGTTTCTCGGCGGCGGCCGTAATCACGAATTAGGGTTTCTCGGACGTTTACGGTCGTGAACGTGTTTACGGCCGTGAACCCATTTGCGGTTGTCTGTCTCATATAAATAGTGTTAGTAGAGTCATAAGAGTGTGTATGGCTAGATGAGCTTAAGTGTGTGTATTCTAAGGTGTTCTAGAGAGAGAAAGGAGAGAAGGTGCAAGTGTGTGTGAATCTTGTATATTGTTCATCATTCCAATCTTGAATACATCATAGATTCATATTATTCTTCTTCTCCTTCTTCTTATTTTGATCTTGCATCATCCAATTGTTTAGGATTCTACACCATCAATTGGATATGATTGATACACAAGCGAATTCGGGACTTACAAGTGGTATCAGAGCTTGGATTGTATCAATCATTTTGGCCAGATCTGGAGCGTATTTGATCTTATTTCTGAAGGATTTTTGCATTTTTCGATAGATCTATGAAAAATAAGGGGGGTTTGTTCTTCGTGTTTTTGATAAAAACGAGTTTTTGATCGAGTTTTGGAGCAAAAAGAGGTGAAAAACGCTATTTTTCACGTAATCTGCGAAGTGTTCTCGTCCATTGAAGGGTTCACGGCCGTTGAAGGGTTCACGGCCGAAGGAGGGTTCTCGGTCGAATAAGCTTTTGCGGCTAGGGTTTCTCGGCGGCGGCCGTAATCACGAATTAGGGTTTCTCGGACGTTTACGGTCGTGAACGTGTTTACGGCCGTGAACCTATTTGCGGTTGTCTGTCTCATATAAATAGTGTTAGTAGAGTCATAAGAGTGTGTATGGCTAGAGGAGCTTAAGTTTGTGTATTCTAAGGTGTTCTAGAGAGAGAAAGGAGAGAAGGTGCAAGTGTGTGTGAATCTTGTATATTGTTCATCATTCCAATCTTGAATACATCATAGATTCATATTATTCTTCTTCTCCTTCTTCTTATTTTGATCTTGCATCATCCAATTGTTTGGGATTCTACACCATCAATTGGATATGATTGATACACAAGCGAATTCGGGACTTACAAGTGGTATCAGAGCTTGGATTGTATCAATCATTTTGGCCAGATCTGGAGCGTATTTGATCTTATTTTTGAAGGATTTTTGCGTTTTTGGATAGATCTTTGAAAAATAAGGGGGGTTTGTTCTTCGTGTTTTTGATAAAAACGAGTTTTTGATCGAGTTTTGGAGCAAAAAGAGGTGAAAAACGCTATTTTTCACGTAATCTGCGAAGTTTTCTCGTCCATTGAAGGGTTCACGGCCGTTGAAGGGTTCACGGCCGAAGGAGGGTTCTCGGTCGAATAAGCTTTTGCGGCTAGGGTTTCTCGGCGGCGGCCGTAATCACGAATTAGGGTTTCTCGGACGTTTACGGTCGTGAATGTGTTTACGGCCGTGAACCCATTTGCGGTTGTCTGTCTCATATAAATAGTGTTAGTAGAGTCATAAGAGTGTGTATGGCTAGAGGAGCTTAAGTGTGTGTATTCTAAGGTGTTCTAGAGAGAGAAAGGAGAGAAGGTGCAAGTGTGTGTGAATCTTGTATATTGTTCATCATTCCAATCTTGAATACATCATAGATTCATATTATTCTTCTTCTCCTTCTTCTTATTTTGATCTTGCATCATCCAATTGTTTAGGATTCTACACCATCAATTGGATATGATTGATACACAAGCGAATTCGGGACTTACAAGTGGTATCAGAGCTTGGATTGTATCAATCATTTTGGCCAGATCTGGAGCGTATTTGATCTTATTTCTGAAGGATTTTTGCATTTTTGGATAGATCTTTGAAAAATAAGGGGGGTTTGTTCTTCGTGTTTTTGATAAAAACGAGTTTTTGATCGAGTTTTGGAGCAAAAAGAGGTGAAAAACGCTATTTTTCACGTAATCTGCGAAGTGTTCTCGTCCATTGAAGGGTTCACGGCCGTTGAAGGGTTCACGGCCGAAGGAGGGTTCTCGGTCGAATAAGCTTTTGCGGCTAGGGTTTCTCGGCGGCGGCCGTAATCACGAATTAGGGTTTCTCGGACGTTTACGGTCGTGAACGTGTTTACGGCCGTGAACCCATTTGCGGTTGTCTGTCTCATATAAATAGTGTTAGTAGAGTCATAAGAGTGTGTATGGCTAGAGGAGCTTAAGTGTGTGTATTCTAAGGTGTTCTAGAGAGAGAAAGGAGAGAAGGTGCAAGTGTGTGTGAATCTTGTATATTGTTCATCATTCCAATCTTGAATACATCATAGATTCATATTATTCTTCTTCTCCTTCTTCTTATTTTGATCTTGCATCATCCAATTGTTTAGGATTCTACACCATCAATTGGATATGATTGATACACAAGCGAATTCGGGACTTACAAGTGGTATCAGAGCTTGGATTGTATCAATCATTTTGGCCAGATCTGGAGCGTATTTGATCTTATTTCTGAAGGATTTTTGCATTTTTCGATAGATCTTTGAAAAATAAGGGGGGTTTGTTCTTCGTGTTTTTGATAAAAACGAGTTTTTGATCGAGTTTTGGAGCAAAAAGAGGTGAAAAACGCTATTTTTCACGTAATCTGCGAAGTGTTCTCGTCCATTGAAGGGTTCACGGCCGTTGAAGGGTTCACGGCCGAAGGAGGGTTCTCGGTCGAATAAGCTTTTGCGGCTAGGGTTTCTCGGCGGCGGCCGTAATCACGAATTAGGGTTTCTCGGACGTTTACGGTCGTGAACGTGTTTACGGCCGTGAACCTATTTGCGGTTGTCTGTCTCATATAAATAGTGTTAGTAGAGTCATAAGAGTGTGTATGGCTAGAGGAGCTTAAGTTTGTGTATTCTAAGGTGTTCTAGAGAGAGAAAGGAGAGAAGGTGCAAGTGTGTGTGAATCTTGTATATTGTTCATCATTCCAATCTTGAATACATCATAGATTCATATTATTCTTCTTCTCCTTCTTCTTATTTTGATCTTGCATCATCCAATTGTTTGGGATTCTACACCATCAATTGGATATGATTGATACACAAGCGAATTCGGGACTTACAAGTGGTATCAGAGCTTGGATTGTATCAATCATTTTGGCCAGATCTGGAGCGTATTTGATCTTATTTTTGAAGGATTTTTGCGTTTTTGGATAGATCTTTGAAAAATAAGGGGGTTTGTTCTTCGTGTTTATGATAAAAACGAGTTTTTGATCGAGTTTTGGAGCAAAAAGAGGTGAAAAACGCTATTTTTCACGTAATCTGCGAAGTTTTCTCATCCATTGAAGGGTTCACGGCCGTTGAAGGGTTCACGGCCGAAGGAGGGTTCTCGGTCGAATAAGCTTTTGCGGCTAGGGTTTCTCGGCGGCGGCCGTAATCACGAATTAGGGTTTCTCGGACGTTTACGGTCGTGAATGTGTTTACGGCCGTGAACCCATTTGCGGTTGTCTGTCTCATATAAATAGTGTTAGTAGAGTCATAAGAGTGTGTATGGCTAGAGGAGCTTAAGTGTGTGTATTCTAAGGTGTTCTAGAGAGAGAAAGGAGAGAAGGTGCAAGTGTGTGTGAATCTTGTATATTGTTCATCATTCCAATCTTGAATACATCATAGATTCATATTATTCTTCTTCTCCTTCTTCTTATTTTGATCTTGCATCATCCAATTGTTTAGGATTCTACACCATCAATTGGATATGATTGATACACAAGCGAATTCGGGACTTACAAGTGGTATCAGAGCTTGGATTGTATCAATCATTTTGGCCAGATCTGGAGCGTATTTGATCTTATTTCTGAAGGATTTTTGCATTTTTGGATAGATCTTTGAAAAATAAGGGGGGTTTGTTCTTCGTGTTTTTGATAAAAACGAGTTTTTGATCGAGTTTTGGAGCAAAAAGAGGTGAAAAACGCTATTTTTCACGTAATCTGCGAAGTGTTCTCGTCCATTGAAGGGTTCACGGCCGTTGAAGGGTTCACGGCCGAAGGAGGGTTCTCGGTCGAATAAGCTTTTGCGGCTAGGGTTTCTCGGCGGCGGCCGTAATCACGAATTAGGGTTTCTCGGACGTTTACGGTCGTGAACGTGTTTACGGCCGTGAACCTATTTGCGGTTGTCTGTCTCATATAAATAGTGTTAGTAGAGTCATAAGAGTGTGTATGGCTAGAGGAGCTTAAGTTTGTGTATTCTAAGGTGTTCTAGAGAGAGAAAGGAGAGAAGGTGCAAGTGTGTGTGAATCTTGTATATTGTTCATCACTCCAATCTTGAATACATCATAGATTCATATTATTCTTCTTCTCCTTCTTCTTATTTTGATCTTGCATCATCCAATTGTTTGGGATTCTACACCATCAATTGGATATGATTGATACACAAGCGAATTCGGGACTTACAAGTGGTATCAGAGCTTGGATTGTATCAATCATTTTGGCCAGATCTGGAGCGTATTTGATCTTATTTTTGAAGGATTTTTGCGTTTTTGGATAGATCTTTGAAAAATAAGGGGGGTTTGTTCTTCGTGTTTTTGATAAAAACGAGTTTTTGATCGAGTTTTGGAGCAAAAAGAGGTGAAAAACGCTATTTTTCACGTAATCTGCGAAGTTTTCTCGTCCATTGAAGGGCTCACGGCCGTTGAAGGGTTCACGGCCGAAGGAGGGTTCTCGGTCGAATAAGCTTTTGCGGCTAGGGTTTCTCGGCGGCGGCCGTAATCACGAATTAGGGTTTCTCGGACGTTTACGGTCGTGAATGTGTTTACGGCCGTGAACCCATTTGCGGTTGTCTGTCTCATATAAATAGTGTTAGTAGAGTCATAAGAGTGTGTACGGCTAGAGGAGCTTAAGTGTGTGTACTCTAAGGTGTTCTAGAGAGAGAAAGGAGAGAAGGTGCAAGTGTGTGTGAATCTTGTATATTGTTCATCATTCCAATCTTGAATACATCATAGATTCATATTATTCTTCTTCTCCTTCTTCTTATTTTGATCTTGCATCATCCAATTGTTTAGGATTCTACACCATCAATTGGATATGATTGATACACAAGCGAATTCGGGATTTACAAGTGGTATCAGAGCTTGGATTGTATCAATCATTTTGGCCAGATCTGGAGCGTATTTGATCTTATTTCTGAAGGATTTTTGCATTTTTGGATAGATCTTTGAAAAATAAGGGGGGTTTGTTCTTCGTGTTTTTGATAAAAACGAGTTTTTGATCGAGTTTTGGAGCAAAAAGAGGTGAAAAACGCTATTTTTCACGTAATCTGCGAAGTGTTCTCGTCCATTGAAGGGTTCACGGCCGTTGAAGGGTTCACGGCCGAAGGAGGGTTCTCGGTCGAATAAGCTTTTGCGGCTAGGGTTTCTCGGCGGCGGCCGTAATCACGAATTAGGGTTTCTCGGACGTTTACGGTCGTGAACGTGTTTACGGCCGTGAACCTATTTGCGGTTGTCTGTCTCATATAAATAGTGTTAGTAGAGTCATAAGAGTGTGTATGGCTAGAGGAGCTTAAGTTTGTGTATTCTAAGGTGTTCTAGAGAGAGAAAGGAGAGAAGGTGCAAGTGTGTGTGAATCTTGTATATTGTTCATCATTCCAATCTTGAATACATCATAGATTCATATTATTCTTCTTCTCCTTCTTCTTATTTTGATCTTGCATCATCCAATTGTTTGGGATTCTACACCATCAATTGGATATGATTGATACACAAGCGAATTCGGGACTTACAAGTGGTATCAGAGCTTGGATTGTATCAATCATTTTGGCCAGATCTGGAGCGTATTTGATCTTATTTTTGAAGGATTTTTGCGTTTTTGGATAGATCTTTGAAAAATAAGGGGAGTTTGTTCTTCGTGTTTTTGATAAAATCGAGTTTTTGATCGAGTTTTGGAGCAAAAAGAGGTGAAAAACGCTATTTTTCACGTAATCTGCGAAGTGTTCTCGTCCATTGAAGGGTTCACGGCCGTTGAAGGGTTCACGGCCGAAGGAGGGTTCTCGGTCGAATAAGCTTTTGCGGCTAGGGTTTCTCGGCGGCGGCCGTAATCACGAATTAGGGTTTCTCGGACGTTTACGGTCGTGAACGTGTTTACGGCCGTGAACCTATTTGCGGTTGTCTGTCTCATATAAATAGTGTTAGTAGAGTCATAAGAGTGTGTATGGCTAGAGGAGCTTAAGTTTGTGTATTCTAAGGTGTTCTAGAGAGAGAAAGGAGAGAAGGTGCAAGTGTGTGTGAATCTTGTATATTGTTCATCACTCCAATCTTGAATACATCATAGATTCATATTATTCTTCTTCTCCTTCTTCTTATTTTGATCTTGCATCATCCAATTGTTTGGGATTCTACACCATCAATTGGATATGATTGATACACAAGCGAATTCGGGACTTACAAGTGGTATCAGAGCTTGGATTGTATCAATCATTTTGGCCAGATCTGGAGCGTATTTGATCTTATTTTTGAAGGATTTTTGCGTTTTTGGATAGATCTTTGAAAAATAAGGGGGGTTTGTTCTTCGTGTTTTTGATAAAAACGAGTTTTTGATCGAGTTTTGGAGCAAAAAGAGGTGAAAAACGCTATTTTTCACGTAATCTGCGAAGTTTTCTCGTCCATTGAAGGGCTCACGGCCGTTGAAGGGTTCACGGCCGAAGGAGGGTTCTCGGTCGAATAAGCTTTTGCGGCTAGGGTTTCTCGGCGGCGGCCGTAATCACGAATTAGGGTTTCTCGGACGTTTACGGTCGTGAATGTGTTTACGGCCGTGAACCCATTTGCGGTTGTCTGTCTCATATAAATAGTGTTAGTAGAGTCATAAGAGTGTGTACGGCTAGAGGAGCTTAAGTGTGTGTACTCTAAGGTGTTCTAGAGAGAGAAAGGAGAGAAGGTGCAAGTGTGTGTGAATCTTGTATATTGTTCATCATTCCAATCTTGAATACATCATAGATTCATATTATTCTTCTTCTCCTTCTTCTTATTTTGATCTTGCATCATCCAATTGTTTAGGATTCTACACCATCAATTGGATATGATTGATACACAAGCGAATTCGGGATTTACAAGTGGTATCAGAGCTTGGATTGTATCAATCATTTTGGCCAGATCTGGAGCGTATTTGATCTTATTTCTGAAGGATTTTTGCATTTTTGGATAGATCTTTGAAAAATAAGGGGGGTTTGTTCTTCGTGTTTTTGATAAAAACGAGTTTTTGATCGAGTTTTGGAGCAAAAAGAGGTGAAAAACGCTATTTTTCACGTAATCTGCGAAGTGTTCTCGTCCATTGAAGGGTTCACGGCCGTTGAAGGGTTCACGGCCGAAGGAGGGTTCTCGGTCGAATAAGCTTTTGCGGCTAGGGTTTCTCGGCGGCGGCCGTAATCACGAATTAGGGTTTCTCGGACGTTTACGGTCGTGAACGTGTTTACGGCCGTGAACCTATTTGCGGTTGTCTGTCTCATATAAATAGTGTTAGTAGAGTCATAAGAGTGTGTATGGCTAGAGGAGCTTAAGTTTGTGTATTCTAAGGTGTTCTAGAGAGAGAAAGGAGAGAAGGTGCAAGTGTGTGTGAATCTTGTATATTGTTCATCATTCCAATCTTGAATACATCATAGATTCATATTATTCTTCTTCTCCTTCTTCTTATTTTGATCTTGCATCATCCAATTGTTTGGGATTCTACACCATCAATTGGATATGATTGATACACAAGCGAATTCGGGACTTACAAGTGGTATCAGAGCTTGGATTGTATCAATCATTTTGGCCAGATCTGGAGCGTATTTGATCTTATTTTTGAAGGATTTTTGCGTTTTTGGATAGATCTTTGAAAAATAAGGGGAGTTTGTTCTTCGTGTTTTTGATAAAATCGAGTTTTTGATCGAGTTTTGGAGCAAAAAGAGGTGAAAAACGCTATTTTTCACGTAATCTGCGAAGTGTTCTCGTCCATTGAAGGGTTCACGGCCGTTGAAGGGTTCACGGCCGAAGGAGGGTTCTCGGTCGAATAAGCTTTTGCGGCTAGGGTTTCTCGGCGGCGGCCGTAATCACGAATTAGGGTTTCTCGGACGTTTACGGTCGTGAACGTGTTTACGGCCGTGAACCTATTTGCGGTTGTCTGTCTCATATAAATAGTGTTAGTAGAGTCATAAGAGTGTGTATGGCTAGAGGAGCTTAAGTTTGTGTATTCTAAGGTGTTCTAGAGAGAGAAAGGAGAGAAGGTGCAAGTGTGTGTGAATCTTGTATATTGTTCATCACTCCAATCTTGAATACATCATAGATTCATATTATTCTTCTTCTCCTTCTTCTTATTTTGATCTTGCATCATCCAATTGTTTGGGATTCTACACCATCAATTGGATATGATTGATACACAAGCGAATTCGGGACTTACAAGTGGTATCAGAGCTTGGATTGTATCAATCATTTTGGCCAGATCTGGAGCGTATTTGATCTTATTTTTGAAGGATTTTTGCGTTTTTGGATAGATCTTTGAAAAATAAGGGGGGTTTGTTCTTCGTGTTTTTGATAAAAACGAGTTTTTGATCGAGTTTTGGAGCAAAAAGAGGTGAAAAACGCTATTTTTCACGTAATCTGCGAAGTTTTCTCGTCCATTGAAGGGCTCACGGCCGTTGAAGGGTTCACGGCCGAAGGAGGGTTCTCGGTCGAATAAGCTTTTGCGGCTAGGGTTTCTCGGCGGCGGCCGTAATCACGAATTAGGGTTTCTCGGACGTTTACGGTCGTGAATGTGTTTACGGCCGTGAACCCATTTGCGGTTGTCTGTCTCATATAAATAGTGTTAGTAGAGTCATAAGAGTGTGTACGGCTAGAGGAGCTTAAGTGTGTGTACTCTAAGGTGTTCTAGAGAGAGAAAGGAGAGAAGGTGCAAGTGTGTGTGAATCTTGTATATTGTTCATCATTCCAATCTTGAATACATCATAGATTCATATTATTCTTCTTCTCCTTCTTCTTATTTTGATCTTGCATCATCCAATTGTTTAGGATTCTACACCATCAATTGGATATGATTGATACACAAGCGAATTCGGGATTTACAAGTGGTATCAGAGCTTGGATTGTATCAATCATTTTGGCCAGATCTGGAGCGTATTTGATCTTATTTCTGAAGGATTTTTGCATTTTTGGATAGATCTTTGAAAAATAAGGGGGGTTTGTTCTTCGTGTTTTTGATAAAAACGAGTTTTTGATCGAGTTTTGGAGCAAAAAGAGGTGAAAAACGCTATTTTTCACGTAATCTGCGAAGTGTTCTCGTCCATTGAAGGGTTCACGGCCGTTGAAGGGTTCACGGCCGAAGGAGGGTTCTCGGTCGAATAAGCTTTTGCGGCTAGGGTTTCTCGGCGGCGGCCGTAATCACGAATTAGGGTTTCTCGGACGTTTACGGTCGTGAACGTGTTTACGGCCGTGAACCTATTTGCGGTTGTCTGTCTCATATAAATAGTGTTAGTAGAGTCATAAGAGTGTGTATGGCTAGAGGAGCTTAAGTTTGTGTATTCTAAGGTGTTCTAGAGAGAGAAAGGAGAGAAGGTGCAAGTGTGTGTGAATCTTGTATATTGTTCATCATTCCAATCTTGAATACATCATAGATTCATATTATTCTTCTTCTCCTTCTTCTTATTTTGATCTTGCATCATCCAATTGTTTGGGATTCTACACCATCAATTGGATATGATTGATACACAAGCGAATTCGGGACTTACAAGTGGTATCAGAGCTTGGATTGTATCAATCATTTTGGCCAGATCTGGAGCGTATTTGATCTTATTTTTGAAGGATTTTTGCGTTTTTGGATAGATCTTTGAAAAATAAGGGGGGTTTGTTCTTCGTGTTTTTGATAAAAACGAGTTTTTGATCGAGTTTTGGAGCAAAAAGAGGTGAAAAACGCTATTTTTCACGTAATCTGCGAAGTTTTCTCGTCCATTGAAGGGTTCACGGCCGTTGAAGGGTTCACGGCCGAAGGAGGGTTCTCGGTCGAATAAGCTTTTGCGGCTAGGGTTTCTCGGCGGCGGCCGTAATCACGAATTAGGGTTTCTCGGACGTTTACGGTCGTGAATGTGTTTACGGCCGTGAACCCATTTGCGGTTGTCTGTCTCATATAAATAGTGTTAGTAGAGTCATAAGAGTGTGTATGGCTAGAGGAGCTTAAGTGTGTGTATTCTAAGGTGTTCTAGAGAGAGAAAGGAGAGAAGGTGCAAGTGTGTGTGAATCTTGTATATTGTTCATCATTCCAATCTTGAATACATCATAGATTCATATTATTCTTCTTCTCCTTCTTCTTATTTTGATCTTGCATCATCCAATTGTTTAGGATTCTACACCATCAATTGGATATGATTGATACACAAGCGAATTCGGGACTTACAAGTGGTATCAGAGCTTGGATTGTATCAATCATTTTGGCCAGATCTGGAGCGTATTTGATCTTATTTCTGAAGGATTTTTGCATTTTTGGATAGATCTTTGAAAAATAAGGGGGGTTTGTTCTTCGTGTTTTTGATAAAAACGAGTTTTTGATCGAGTTTTGGAGCAAAAAGAGGTGAAAAACGCTATTTTTCACGTAATCTGCGAAGTGTTCTCGTCCATTGAAGGGTTCACGGCCGTTGAAGGGTTCACGGCCGAAGGAGGGTTCTCGGTCGAATAAGCTTTTGCGGCTAGGGTTTCTCGGCGGCGGCCGTAATCACGAATTAGGGTTTCTCGGACGTTTACGGTCGTGAACGTGTTTACGGCCGTGAACCTATTTGCGGTTGTCTGTCTCATATAAATAGTGTTAGTAGAGTCATAAGAGTGTGTATGGCTAGAGGAGCTTAAGTTTGTGTATTCTAAGGTGTTCTAGAGAGAGAAAGGAGAGAAGGTGCAAGTGTGTGTGAATCTTGTATATTGTTCATCACTCCAATCTTGAATACATCATAGATTCATATTATTCTTCTTCTCCTTCTTCTTATTTTGATCTTGCATCATCCAATTGTTTGGGATTCTACACCATCAATTGGATATGATTGATACACAAGCGAATTCGGGACTTACAAGTGGTATCAGAGCTTGGATTGTATCAATCATTTTGGCCAGATCTGGAGCGTATTTGATCTTATTTTTGAAGGATTTTTGCGTTTTTGGATAGATCTTTGAAAAATAAGGGGGGTTTGTTCTTCGTGTTTTTGATAAAAACGAGTTTTTGATCGAGTTTTGGAGCAAAAAGAGGTGAAAAACGCTATTTTTCACGTAATCTGCGAAGTTTTCTCGTCCATTGAAGGGCTCACGGCCGTTGAAGGGTTCACGGCCGAAGGAGGGTTCTCGGTCGAATAAGCTTTTGCGGCTAGGGTTTCTCGGCGGCGGCCGTAATCACGAATTAGGGTTTCTCGGACGTTTACGGTCGTGAATGTGTTTACGGCCGTGAACCCATTTGCGGTTGTCTGTCTCATATAAATAGTGTTAGTAGAGTCATAAGAGTGTGTATGGCTAGAGGAGCTTAAGTGTGTGTACTCTAAGGTGTTCTAGAGAGAGAAAGGAGAGAAGGTGCAAGTGTGTGTGAATCTTGTATATTGTTCATCATTCCAATCTTGAATACATCATAGATTCATATTATTCTTCTTCTCCTTCTTCTTATTTTGATCTTGCATCATCCAATTGTTTAGGATTCTACACCATCAATTGGATATGATTGATACACAAGCGAATTCGGGATTTACAAGTGGTATCAGAGCTTGGATTGTATCAATCATTTTGGCCAGATCTGGAGCGTATTTGATCTTATTTCTGAAGGATTTTTACATTTTTGGATAGATCTTTGAAAAATAAGGGGGGTTTGTTCTTCGTGTTTTTGATAAAAACGAGTTTTTGATCGAGTTTTGGAGCAAAAAGAGGTGAAAAACGCTATTTTTCACGTAATCTGCGAAGTGTTCTCGTCCATTGAAGGGTTCACGGCCGTTGAAGGGTTCACGGCCGAAGGAGGGTTCTCGGTCGAATAAGCTTTTGCGGCTAGGGTTTCTCGGCGGCGGCCGTAATCACGAATTAGGGTTTCTCGGACGTTTACGGTCGTGAACGTGTTTACGGCCGTGAACCTATTTGCGGTTGTCTGTCTCATATAAATAGTGTTAGTAGAGTCATAAGAGTGTGTATGGCTAGAGGAGCTTAAGTTTGTGTATTCTAAGGTGTTCTAGAGAGAGAAAGGAGAGAAGGTGCAAGTGTGTGTGAATCTTGTATATTGTTCATCATTCCAATCTTGAATACATCATAGATTCATATTATTCTTCTTCTCCTTCTTCTTATTTTGATCTTGCATCATCCAATTGTTTGGGATTCTACACCATCAATTGGATATGATTGATACACAAGCGAATTCGGGACTTACAAGTGGTATTAGAGCTTGGATTGTATCAATCATTTTGGCCAGATCTGGAGCGTATTTGATCTTATTTTTGAAGGATTTTTGCGTTTTTGGATAGATCTTTGAAAAATAAGGGGGGTTTGTTCTTCGTGTTTTTGATAAAAACGAGTTTTTGATCGAGTTTTGGAGCAAAAAGAGGTGAAAAACGCTATTTTTCACGTAATCTGCGAAGTTTTCTAGTCCATTGAAGGGTTCACGGCCGTTGAAGGGTTCACGGCCGAAGGAGGGTTCTCGGTCGAATAAGCTTTTGCGGCTAGGGTTTCTCGGCGGCGGCCGTAATCACGAATTAGGGTTTCTCGGACGTTTACGGTCGTGAATGTGTTTACGGCCGTGAACCCATTTGCGGTTGTCTGTCTCATATAAATAGTGTTAGTAGAGTCATAAGAGTGTGTACGGCTAGAGGAGCTTAAGTGTGTGTATTCTAAGGTGTTCTAGAGAGAGAAAGGAGAGAAGGTGCAAGTGTGTGTGAATCTTGTATATTGTTCATCATTCCAATCTTGAATACATCATAGATTCATATTATTCTTCTTCTCCTTCTTCTTATTTTGATCTTGCATCATCCAATTGTTTAGGATTCTACACCATCAATTGGATATGATTGATACACAAGCGAATTCGGGATTTACAAGTGGTATCAGAGCTTGGATTGTATCAATCATTTTGGCCAGATCTGGAGCGTATTTGATCTTATTTCTGAAGGATTTTTACATTTTTGGATAGATCTTTGAAAAATAAGGGGGGTTTGTTCTTCGTGTTTTTGATAAAAACGAGTTTTTGATCGAGTTTTGGAGCAAAAAGAGGTGAAAAACGCTATTTTTCACGTAATCTGCGAAGTTTTCTAGTCCATTGAAGGGTTCACGGCCGTTGAAGGGTTCACGGCCGAAGGAGGGTTCTCGGTCGAATAAGCTTTTGCGGCTAGGGTTTCTCGGCGGCGGCCGTAATCACGAATTAGGGTTTCTCGGACGTTTACGGTCGTGAATGTGTTTACGGCCGTGAACCCATTTGCGGTTGTCTGTCTCATATAAATAGTGTTAGTAGAGTCATAAGAGTGTGTACGGCTAGAGGAGCTTAAGTGTGTGTATTCTAAGGTGTTCTAGAGAGAGAAAGGAGAGAAGGTGCAAGTGTGTGTGAATCTTGTATATTGTTCATCATTCCAATCTTGAATACATCATAGATTCATATTATTCTTCTTCTCCTTCTTCTTATTTTGATCTTGCATCATCCAATTGTTTAGGATTCTACACCATCAATTGGATATGATTGATACACAAGCGAATTCGGGATTTACAAGTGGTATCAGAGCTTGGATTGTATCAATCATTTTGGCCAGATCTGGAGCGTATTTGATCTTATTTCTGAAGGATTTTTACATTTTTGGATAGATCTTTGAAAAATAAGGGGGGTTTGTTCTTCGTGTTTTTGATAAAAACGAGTTTTTGATCGAGTTTTGGAGCAAAAAGAGGTGAAAAACGCTATTTTTCACGTAATCTGCGAAGTGTTCTCGTCCATTGAAGGGTTCACGGCCGTTGAAGGGTTCACGGCCGAAGGAGGGTTCTCGGTCGAATAAGCTTTTGCGGCTAGGGTTTCTCGGCGGCGGCCGTAATCACGAATTAGGGTTTCTCGGACGTTTACGGTCGTGAACGTGTTTACGGCCGTGAACCTATTTGCGGTTGTCTGTCTCATATAAATAGTGTTAGTAGAGTCATAAGAGTGTGTATGGCTAGAGGAGCTTAAGTTTGTGTATTCTAAGGTGTTCTAGAGAGAGAAAGGAGAGAAGGTGCAAGTGTGTGTGAATCTTGTATATTGTTCATCACTCCAATCTTGAATACATCATAGATTCATATTATTCTTCTTCTCCTTCTTCTTATTTTGATCTTGCATCATCCAATTGTTTGGGATTCTACACCATCAATTGGATATGATTGATACACAAGCGAATTCGGGACTTACAAGTGGTATCAGAGCTTGGATTGTATCAATCATTTTGGCCAGATCTGGAGCGTATTTGATCTTATTTTTGAAGGATTTTTGCGTTTTTGGATAGATCTTTGAAAAATAAGGGGGGTTTGTTCTTCGTGTTTTTGATAAAAACGAGTTTTTGATCGAGTTTTGGAGCAAAAAGAGGTGAAAAACGCTATTTTTCACGTAATCTGCGAAGTTTTCTCGTCCATTGAAGGGCTCACGGCCGTTGAAGGGTTCACGGCCGAAGGAGGGTTCTCGGTCGAATAAGCTTTTGCGGCTAGGGTTTCTCGGCGGCGGCCGTAATCACGAATTAGGGTTTCTCGGACGTTTACGGTCGTGAATGTGTTTACGGCCGTGAACCCATTTGCGGTTGTCTGTCTCATATAAATAGTGTTAGTAGAGTCATAAGAGTGTGTACGGCTAGAGGAGCTTAAGTGTGTGTACTCTAAGGTGTTCTAGAGAGAGAAAGGAGAGAAGGTGCAAGTGTGTGTGAATCTTGTATATTGTTCATCATTCCAATCTTGAATACATCATAGATTCATATTATTCTTCTTCTCCTTCTTCTTATTTTGATCTTGCATCATCCAATTGTTTAGGATTCTACACCATCAATTGGATATGATTGATACACAAGCGAATTCGGGATTTACAAGTGGTATCAGAGCTTGGATTGTATCAATCATTTTGGCCAGATCTGGAGCGTATTTGATCTTATTTCTGAAGGATTTTTACATTTTTGGATAGATCTTTGAAAAATAAGGGGGGTTTGTTCTTCGTGTTTTTGATAAAAACGAGTTTTTGATCGAGTTTTGGAGCAAAAAGAGGTGAAAAACGCTATTTTTCACGTAATCTGCGAAGTGTTCTCGTCCATTGAAGGGTTCACGGCCGTTGAAGGGTTCACGGCCGAAGGAGGGTTCTCGGTCGAATAAGCTTTTGCGGCTAGGGTTTCTCGGCGGCGGCCGTAATCACGAATTAGGGTTTCTCGGACGTTTACGGTCGTGAACGTGTTTACGGCCGTGAACCTATTTGCGGTTGTCTGTCTCATATAAATAGTGTTAGTAGAGTCATAAGAGTGTGTATGGCTAGAGGAGCTTAAGTTTGTGTATTCTAAGGTGTTCTAGAGAGAGAAAGGAGAGAAGGTGCAAGTGTGTGTGAATCTTGTATATTGTTCATCATTCCAATCTTGAATACATCATAGATTCATATTATTCTTCTTCTCCTTCTTCTTATTTTGATCTTACATCATCCAATTGTTTGGGATTCTACACCATCAATTGGATATGATTGATACACAAGCGAATTCGGGACTTACAAGTGGTATTAGAGCTTGGATTGTATCAATCATTTTGGCCAGATCTGGAGCGTATTTGATCTTATTTTTGAAGGATTTTTGCGTTTTTGGATAGATCTTTGAAAAATAAGGGGGGTTTGTTCTTCGTGTTTTTGATAAAAACGAGTTTTTGATCGAGTTTTGGAGCAAAAAGAGGTGAAAAACGCTATTTTTCACGTAATCTGCGAAGTTTTCTAGTCCATTGAAGGGTTCACGGCCGTTGAAGGGTTCACGGCCGAAGGAGGGTTCTCGGTCGAATAAGCTTTTGCGGCTAGGGTTTCTCGGCGGCGGCCGTAATCACGAATTAGGGTTTCTCGGACGTTTACGGTCGTGAATGTGTTTACGGCCGTGAACCCATTTGCGGTTGTCTGTCTCATATAAATAGTGTTAGTAGAGTCATAAGAGTGTGTACGGCTAGAGGAGCTTAAGTGTGTGTATTCTAAGGTGTTCTAGAGAGAGAAAGGAGAGAAGGTGCAAGTGTGTGTGAATCTTGTATATTGTTCATCATTCCAATCTTGAATACATCATAGATTCATATTATTCTTCTTCTCCTTCTTCTTATTTTGATCTTGCATCATCCAATTGTTTAGGATTCTACACCATCAATTGGATATGATTGATACACAAGCGAATTCGGGATTTACAAGTGGTATCAGAGCTTGGATTGTATCAATCATTTTGGCCAGATCTGGAGCGTATTTGATCTTATTTCTGAAGGATTTTTACATTTTTGGATAGATCTTTGAAAAATAAGGGGGGTTTGTTCTTCGTGTTTTTGATAAAAACGAGTTTTTGATCGAGTTTTGGAGCAAAAAGAGGTGAAAAACGCTATTTTTCACGTAATCTGCGAAGTGTTCTCGTCCATTGAAGGGTTCACGGCCGTTGAAGGGTTCACGGCCGAAGGAGGGTTCTCGGTCGAATAAGCTTTTGCGGCTAGGGTTTCTCGGCGGCGGCCGTAATCACGAATTAGGGTTTCTCGGACGTTTACGGTCGTGAACGTGTTTACGGCCGTGAACCTATTTGCGGTTGTCTGTCTCATATAAATAGTGTTAGTAGAGTCATAAGAGTGTGTATGGCTAGAGGAGCTTAAGTTTGTGTATTCTAAGGTGTTCTAGAGAGAGAAAGGAGAGAAGGTGCAAGTGTGTGTGAATCTTGTATATTGTTCATCATTCCAATCTTGAATACATCATAGATTCATATTATTGTTCTTCTCCTTCTTCTTATTTTGATCTTGCGTCATCCAATTGTTTGGGATTCTACACCATCAATTGGATATGATTGATACACAAGCGAATTCGGGACTTACAAGTGGTATCAGAGCTTGGATTGTATCAATCATTTTGGCCAGATCTGGAGCGTATTTGATCTTATTTTTGAAGGATTTTTGCGTTTTTGGATAGATCTTTGAAAAATAAGGGGGGTTTGTTCTTCGTGTTTTTGATAAAAACGAGTTTTTGATCGAGTTTTGGAGCAAAAAGAGGTGAAAAACGCTATTTTTCACGTAATCTGCGAAGTGTTCTCGTCCATTGAAGGGTTCACGGCCGTTGAAGGGTTCACGGCCGAAGGAGGGTTCTCGGTCGAATAAGCTTTTGCGGCTAGGGTTTCTCGGCGGCGGCCGTAATCACGAATTAGGGTTTCTCGGACGTTTACGGTCGTGAATGTGTTTACGGCCGTGAACCCATTTGCGGTTGTCTGTCTCATATAAATAGTGTTAGTAGAGTCATAAGAGTGTGTATGGCTAGAGGAGCTTAAGTGTGTGTATTCTAAGGTGTTCTAGAGAGAGAAAGGAGAGAAGGTGCAAGTGTGTGTGAATCTTGTATATTGTTCATCATTCCAATCTTGAATACATCATAGATTCATATTATTGTTCTTCTCCTTCTTCTTATTTTGATCTTGCATCATCCAATTGTTTAGGATTCTACACCATCAATTGGATATGATTGATACACAAGCGAATTCGGGACTTACAAGTGGTATCAGAGCTTGGATTGTATCAATCATTTTGGCCAGATCTGGAGCGTATTTGATCTTATTTCTGAAGGATTTTTGCATTTTTGGATAGATCTTTGAAAAATAAGGGGGGTTTGTTCTTCGTGTTTTTGATAAAAACGAGTTTTTGATCGAGTTTCGGAGCAAAAAGAGGTGAAAAACGCTATTTTTCACGTAATCTGCGAAGTGTTCTCGTCCATTGAAGGGTTCACGGCCGTTGAAGGGTTCACGGCCGAAGGAGGGTTCTCGGTCGAATAAGCTTTTGCGGCTAGGGTTTCTCGGCGGCGGCCGTAATCACGAATTAGGGTTTCTCGGACGTTTACGGTCGTGAACGTGTTTACGGCCGTGAACCTATTTGCGGTTGTCTGTCTCATATAAATAGTGTTAGTAGAGTCATAAGAGTGTGTATGGCTAGAGGAGCTTAAGTTTGTGTATTCTAAGGTGTTCTAGAGAGAGAAAGGAGAGAAGGTGCAAGTGTGTGTGAATCTTGTATATTGTTCATCATTCCAATCTTGAATACATCATAGATTCATATTATTCTTCTTCTCCTTCTTCTTATTTTGATCTTGCATCATCCAATTGTTTGGGATTCTACACCATCAATTGGATATGATTGATACACAAACGAATTCGGGACTTACAAGTGGTATCAGAGCTTGGATTGTATCAATCATTTTGGCCAGATCTGGAGCGTATTTGATCTTATTTTTGAAGGATTTTTGCGTTTTTGGATATATCTTTGAAAAATAAGGGGAGTTTGTTCTTCGTGTTTTTGATAAAATCGAGTTTTTGATCGAGTTTTGGAGCAAAAAGAGGTGAAAAACGCTATTTTTCACGTAATCTGCGAAGTGTTCTCGTCCATTGAAGGGTTCACGGCCGAAGGAGGGTTCTCGGTCGAATAAGCTTTTGCGGCTAGGTTTTCTCGGCGGCGCCCGTAATCACGAATTAGGGTTTCTCGGACGTTTACGGTCGTGAACGTGTTTACGGCCGTGAACCCATTTGCGGTTGTCTGTCTCATATAAATAGTGTTAGTAGAGTCATAAGAGTGTGTATGGCTAGAGGAGCTTAAGTGTGTGTATTCTAAGGTGTTCTAGAGAGAGAAAGGAGAGAAGGTGCAAGTGTGTGTGAATCTTGTATATTGTTCATCATTCCAATCTTGAATACATCATAGATTCATATTCTTCTTCTTCTCCTTCTTCTTATTTTGATCTTGCATCATCCAATTGTTTGGGATTCTACACCATCAATTGGATATGATTGATACACAAGCGAATTCGGGACTTACAAGTGGTATCAGAGCTTGGATTGTATCAATCATTTTGGCCAGATCTGGAGCGTATTTGATCTTATTTTTGAAGGATTTTTGCATTTTTGGATAGATCTTTGAAAAATAAGGGGGGTTTGTTCTTCGTGTTTTTGATAAAAACGAGTTTTTGATCGAGTTTTGGAGCAAAAAGAGGTGAAAAACGCTATTTTTCACGTAATCTGCGAAGTGTTCTCGTCCATTGAAGGGTTCACGGCCGTTGAAGGGTTCACGGCCGAAGGAGGGTTCTCGGTCGAATAAGCTTTTGCGGCTAGGGTTTCTCGGTGGCGGCCGTAATCACGAATTAGGGTTTCTCGGACGTTTACGGTCGTGAACGTGTTTACGGCCGTGAACCCATTTGCGGTTGTCTGTCTCATATAAATAGTGTTAGTAGAGTCATAAGAGTGTGTATGGCTAGAGGAGCTTAAGTGTGTGTATTCTAAGGTGTTTTAGAGAGAGAAAGGAGAGAAGGTGCAAGTGTGTGTGAATCTTGTATATTGTTCATCATTCCAATCTTGAATACATCATAGATTCATATTATTCTTCTTCTCCTTCTTCTTATTTTGATCTTGCATCATCCAATTGTTTGGGATTCTACACCATCAATTGGATATGATTGATACACAAGCGAATTCGGGACTTACAAGTGGTATTAGAGCTTGGATTGTATCAATCATTTTGGCCAGATCTGGAGCGTATTTGATCTTATTTTTGAAGGATTTTTGCATTTTTGGATAGATCTTTGAAAAATAAGGGGGGTTTGTTCTTCGTGTTTTTGATAAAAACGAGTTTTTGATCGAGTTTTGGAGCAAAAAGAGGTGAAAAACGCTATTTTTCACGTAATCTGCGAAGTGTTCTCGTCCATTGAAGGGTTCACGGCCGTTGAAGGGTTCACGGCCGAAGGAGGGTTCTCGGTCGAATAAGCTTTTGTGGCTAGGGTTTCTCGGCGGTGGCCGTAATCACGAATTAGGGTTTCTCGGATGTTTACGGTCGTGAACGTGTTTACGGCCGTGAACCTATTTGCGGTTGTCTGTCTCATATAAATAGTGTTAGTAGAGTCATAAGAGTGTGTATGGCTAGAGGAGCTTAAGTGTGTGTATTCTAAGGTGTTCTAGAGAGAGAAAGGAGAGAAGGTGCAAGTGTGTGTGAATCTTGTATATTGTTCATCATTCCAATCTTGAATACATCATAGATTCATATTATTCTTCTTCTCCTTCTTCTTATTTTGATCTTGCATCATCCAATTGTTTGGGATTCTACACCATCAATTGGATATGATTGATACATAAGCGAATTCGGGACTTACAAGTGGTATCAGAGCTTGGATTGTATCAATCATTTTGGCCAGATCTGGAGCGTATTTGATCTTATTTTTGAAGGATTTTTGCGTTTTTGGATAGATCTTTGAAAAATAAGGGGGGTTTGTTCTTCGTGTTTTTGATAAAAACGAGTTTTTGATCAAGTTTTGGAGCAAAAAGAGGTGAAAAACGCTATTTTTCACGTAATCTGCGAAGTGTTCTCATCCATTGAAGGGTTCACGGCCGTTGAAGGGTTCACGGCCGAAGGAGGGTTCTCGGTCGAATAAGCTTTTGCGGCTAGGGTTTCTCGGCGGCGGCCGTAATCACGAATTAGGGTTTCTCGGACGTTTACGGTCGTGAACGTGTTTACGGCCGTGAACCTATTTGCGGTTGTCTGTCTCATATAAATAGTGTTAGTAGAGTCATAAGAGTGTGTATGGCTAGAGGAGCTTAAGTTTGTGTATTCTAAGGTGTTCTAGAGAGAGAAAGGAGAGAAGGTGCAAGTGTGTGTGAATCTTGTATATTGTTCATCATTCCAATCTTGAATACATCATAGATTCATATTATTCTTCTTCTCCTTCTTCTTATTTTGATCTTGCATCATCCAATTGTTTGGGATTCTACACCATCAATTGGATATGATTGATACACAAGCGAATTCGGGACTTACAAGTGGTATCAGAGCTTGGATTGTATCAATCATTTTGGCCAGATCTGGAGCGTATTTGATCTTATTTTTGAAGGATTTTTGCGTTTTTGGATAGATCTTTGAAAACTAAGGGGGGTTTGTTCTTCGTGTTTTTGATAAAAACGAGTTTTTGATCGAGTTTTGGAGCAAAAAGAGGTGAAAAACGCTATTTTTCACGTAATCTGCGAAGTGTTCTCGTCCATTGAAGGGTTCACGGCCGTTGAAGGGTTCACGGCCGAAGGAGGGTTCTCGGTCGAATAAGCTTTTGCGGCTAGGGTTTCTCGGCGGCGGCCGTAATCACGAATTAGGGTTTCTCGGACGTTTACGGTCGTGAATGTGTTTACGGCCGTGAACCCATTTGCGGTTGTCTGTCTCATATAAATAGTGTTAGTAGAGTCATAAGAGTGTGTATGGCTAGAGGAGCTTAAGTGTGTGTATTCTAAGGTGTTCTAGAGAGAGAAAGGAGAGAAGGTGCAAGTGTGTGTGAATCTTGTATATTGTTCATCATTCCAATCTTGAATACATCATAGATTCATATTATTGTTCTTCTCCTTCTTCTTATTTTGATCTTGCATCATCCAATTGTTTAGGATTCTACACCATCAATTGGATATGATTGATACACAAGCGAATTCGGGACTTACAAGTGGTATCAGAGCTTGGATTGTATCAATCATTTTGGCCAGATCTGGAGCGTATTTGATCTTATTTCTGAAGGATTTTTGCATTTTTGGATAGATCTTTGAAAAATAAGGGGGGTTTGTTCTTCGTGTTTTTGATAAAAACGAGTTTTTGATCGAGTTTTGGAGCAAAAAGAGGTGAAAAACGCTATTTTTCACGTAATCTGCGAAGTGTTCTCGTCCATTGAAGGGTTCACGGCCGTTGAAGGGTTCACGGCCGAAGGAGGGTTCTCGGTCGAATAAGCTTTTGCGGCTAGGGTTTCTCGGCGGCGGCCGTAATCACGAATTAGGGTTTCTCGGACGTTTACGGTCGTGAATGTGTTTACGGCCGTGAACCCATTTGCGGTTGTCTGTCTCATATAAATAGTGTTAGTAGAGTCATAAGAGTGTGTATGGCTAGAGGAGCTTAAGTGTGTGTATTCTAAGGTGTTCTAGAGAGAGAAAGGAGAGAAGGTGCAAGTGTGTGTGAATCTTGTATATTGTTCATCATTCCAATCTTGAATACATCATAGATTCATATTATTGTTCTTCTCCTTCTTCTTATTTTGATCTTGCATCATCCAATTGTTTAGGATTCTACACCATCAATTGGATATGATTGATACACAAGCGAATTCGGGACTTACAAGTGGTATCAGAGCTTGGATTGTATCAATCATTTTGGCCAGATCTGGAGCGTATTTGATCTTATTTCTGAAGGATTTTTGCATTTTTGGATAGATCTTTGAAAAATAAGGGGGGTTTGTTCTTCGTGTTTTTGATAAAAACGAGTTTTTGATCGAGTTTCGGAGCAAAAAGAGGTGAAAAACGCTATTTTTCACGTAATCTGCGAAGTGTTCTCGTCCATTGAAGGGTTCACGGCCGTTGAAGGGTTCACGGCCGAAGGAGGGTTCTCGGTCGAATAAGCTTTTGCGGCTAGGGTTTCTCGGCGGCGGCCGTAATCACGAATTAGGGTTTCTCGGACGTTTACGGTCGTGAACGTGTTTACGGCCGTGAACCTATTTGCGGTTGTCTGTCTCATATAAATAGTGTTAGTAGAGTCATAAGAGTGTGTATGGCTAGAGGAGCTTAAGTTTGTGTATTCTAAGGTGTTCTAGAGAGAGAAAGGAGAGAAGGTGCAAGTGTGTGTGAATCTTGTATATTGTTCATCATTCCAATCTTGAATACATCATAGATTCATATTATTCTTCTTCTCCTTCTTCTTATTTTGATCTTGCATCATCCAATTGTTTGGGATTCTACACCATCAATTGGATATGATTGATACACAAACGAATTCGGGACTTACAAGTGGTATCAGAGCTTGGATTGTATCAATCATTTTGGCCAGATCTGGAGCGTATTTGATCTTATTTTTGAAGGATTTTTGCGTTTTTGGATATATCTTTGAAAAATAAGGGGAGTTTGTTCTTCGTGTTTTTGATAAAATCGAGTTTTTGATCGAGTTTTGGAGCAAAAAGAGGTGAAAAACGCTATTTTTCACGTAATCTGCGAAGTGTTCTCGTCCATTGAAGGGTTCACGGCCGAAGGAGGGTTCTCGGTCGAATAAGCTTTTGCGGCTAGGTTTTCTCGGCGGCGCCCGTAATCACGAATTAGGGTTTCTCGGACGTTTACGGTCGTGAACGTGTTTACGGCCGTGAACCCATTTGCGGTTGTCTGTCTCATATAAATAGTGTTAGTAGAGTCATAAGAGTGTGTATGGCTAGAGGAGCTTAAGTGTGTGTATTCTAAGGTGTTCTAGAGAGAGAAAGGAGAGAAGGTGCAAGTGTGTGTGAATCTTGTATATTGTTCATCATTCCAATCTTGAATACATCATAGATTCATATTCTTCTTCTTCTCCTTCTTCTTATTTTGATCTTGCATCATCCAATTGTTTGGGATTCTACACCATCAATTGGATATGATTGATACACAAGCGAATTCGGGACTTACAAGTGGTATCAGAGCTTGGATTGTATCAATCATTTTGGCCAGATCTGGAGCGTATTTGATCTTATTTTTGAAGGATTTTTGCATTTTTGGATAGATCTTTGAAAAATAAGGGGGGTTTGTTCTTCGTGTTTTTGATAAAAACGAGTTTTTGATCGAGTTTTGGAGCAAAAAGAGGTGAAAAACGCTATTTTTCACGTAATCTGCGAAGTGTTCTCGTCCATTGAAGGGTTCACGGCCGTTGAAGGGTTCACGGCCGAAGGAGGGTTCTCGGTCGAATAAGCTTTTGCGGCTAGGGTTTCTCGGTGGCGGCCGTAATCACGAATTAGGGTTTCTCGGACGTTTACGGTCGTGAACGTGTTTACGGCCGTGAACCCATTTGCGGTTGTCTGTCTCATATAAATAGTGTTAGTAGAGTCATAAGAGTGTGTATGGCTAGAGGAGCTTAAGTGTGTGTATTCTAAGGTGTTTTAGAGAGAGAAAGGAGAGAAGGTGCAAGTGTGTGTGAATCTTGTATATTGTTCATCATTCCAATCTTGAATACATCATAGATTCATATTATTCTTCTTCTCCTTCTTCTTATTTTGATCTTGCATCATCCAATTGTTTGGGATTCTACACCATCAATTGGATATGATTGATACACAAGCGAATTCGGGACTTACAAGTGGTATTAGAGCTTGGATTGTATCAATCATTTTGGCCAGATCTGGAGCGTATTTGATCTTATTTTTGAAGGATTTTTGCATTTTTGGATAGATCTTTGAAAAATAAGGGGGGTTTGTTCTTCGTGTTTTTGATAAAAACGAGTTTTTGATCGAGTTTTGGAGCAAAAAGAGGTGAAAAACGCTATTTTTCACGTAATCTGCGAAGTGTTCTCGTCCATTGAAGGGTTCACGGCCGTTGAAGGGTTCACGGCCGAAGGAGGGTTCTCGGTCGAATAAGCTTTTGTGGCTAGGGTTTCTCGGCGGTGGCCGTAATCACGAATTAGGGTTTCTCGGATGTTTACGGTCGTGAACGTGTTTACGGCCGTGAACCTATTTGCGGTTGTCTGTCTCATATAAATAGTGTTAGTAGAGTCATAAGAGTGTGTATGGCTAGAGGAGCTTAAGTGTGTGTATTCTAAGGTGTTCTAGAGAGAGAAAGGAGAGAAGGTGCAAGTGTGTGTGAATCTTGTATATTGTTCATCATTCCAATCTTGAATACATCATAGATTCATATTATTCTTCTTCTCCTTCTTCTTATTTTGATCTTGCATCATCCAATTGTTTGGGATTCTACACCATCAATTGGATATGATTGATACATAAGCGAATTCGGGACTTACAAGTGGTATCAGAGCTTGGATTGTATCAATCATTTTGGCCAGATCTGGAGCGTATTTGATCTTATTTTTGAAGGATTTTTGCGTTTTTGGATAGATCTTTGAAAAATAAGGGGGGTTTGTTCTTCGTGTTTTTGATAAAAACGAGTTTTTGATCAAGTTTTGGAGCAAAAAGAGGTGAAAAACGCTATTTTTCACGTAATCTGCGAAGTGTTCTCATCCATTGAAGGGTTCACGGCCGTTGAAGGGTTCACGGCCGAAGGAGGGTTCTCGGTCGAATAAGCTTTTGCGGCTAGGGTTTCTCGGCGGCGGCCGTAATCACGAATTAGGGTTTCTCGGACGTTTACGGTCGTGAACGTGTTTACGGCCGTGAACCTATTTGCGGTTGTCTGTCTCATATAAATAGTGTTAGTAGAGTCATAAGAGTGTGTATGGCTAGAGGAGCTTAAGTTTGTGTATTCTAAGGTGTTCTAGAGAGAGAAAGGAGAGAAGGTGCAAGTGTGTGTGAATCTTGTATATTGTTCATCATTCCAATCTTGAATACATCATAGATTCATATTATTCTTCTTCTCCTTCTTCTTATTTTGATCTTGCATCATCCAATTGTTTGGGATTCTACACCATCAATTGGATATGATTGATACACAAGCGAATTCGGGACTTACAAGTGGTATCAGAGCTTGGATTGTATCAATCATTTTGGCCAGATCTGGAGCGTATTTGATCTTATTTTTGAAGGATTTTTGCGTTTTTGGATAGATCTTTGAAAACTAAGGGGGGTTTGTTCTTCGTGTTTTTGATAAAAACAAGTTTTTGATCGAGTTTTGGAGCAAAAAGAGGTGAAAAACGCTATTTTTCACGTAATCTGCGAAGTGTTCTCGTCCATTGAAGGGTTCACGGCCGTTGAAGGGTTCACGGCCGAAGGAGGGTTCTCGGTCGAATAAGCTTTTGCGGCTAGGGTTTCTCGGCGGCGGCCGTAATCACGAATTAGGGTTTCTCGGACGTTTACGGTCGTGAATGTGTTTACGGCCGTGAACCCATTTGCGGTTGTCTGTCTCATATAAATAGTGTTAGTAGAGTCATAAGAGTGTGTATGGCTAGAGGAGCTTAAGTGTGTGTATTCTAAGGTGTTCTAGAGAGAGAAAGGAGAGAAGGTGCAAGTGTGTGTGAATCTTGTATATTGTTCATCATTCCAATCTTGAATACATCATAGATTCATATTATTGTTCTTCTCCTTCTTCTTATTTTGATCTTGCATCATCCAATTGTTTAGGATTCTACACCATCAATTGGATATGATTGATACACAAGCGAATTCGGGACTTACAAGTGGTATCAGAGCTTGGATTGTATCAATCATTTTGGCCAGATCTGGAGCGTATTTGATCTTATTTCTGAAGGATTTTTGCATTTTTGGATAGATCTTTGAAAAATAAGGGGGGTTTGTTCTTCGTGTTTTTGATAAAAACGAGTTTTTGATCGAGTTTTGGAGCAAAAAGAGGTGAAAAACGCTATTTTTCACGTAATCTGCGAAGTGTTCTCGTCCATTGAAGGGTTCACGGCCGTTGAAGGGTTCACGGCCGAAGGAGGGTTCTCGGTCGAATAAGCTTTTGCGGCTAGGGTTTCTCGGCGGCGGCCGTAATCACGAATTAGGGTTTCTCGGACGTTTACGGTCGTGAACGTGTTTACGGCCGTGAACCTATTTGCGGTTGTCTGTCTCATATAAATAGTGTTAGTAGAGTCATAAGAGTGTGTATGGCTAGAGGAGCTTAAGTTTGTGTATTCTAAGGTGTTCTAGAGAGAGAAAGGAGAGAAGGTGCAAGTGTGTGTGAATCTTGTATATTGTTCATCATTCCAATCTTGAATACATCATAGATTCATATTATTCTTCTTCTCCTTCTTCTTATTTTGATCTTGCATCATCCAATTGTTTCGGATTCTACACCATCAATTGGATATGATTGATACACAAGCGAATTCGGGACTTACAAGTGGTATCAGAGCTTGGATTGTATCAATCATTTTGGCCAGATCTGGAGCGTATTTGATCTTATTTTTGAAGGATTTTTGCGTTTTTGGATAGATCTTTGAAAACTAAGGGGGGTTTGTTCTTCGTGTTTTTGATAAAAACGAGTTTTTGATCGAGTTTTGGAGCAAAAAGAGGTGAAAAACGCTATTTTTCACGTAATCTGCGAAGTGTTCTCGTCCATTGAAGGGTTCACGGCCGTTGAAGGGTTCACGGCCGAAGGAGGGTTCTCGGTCGAATAAGCTTTTGCGGCTAGGGTTTCTCGGCGGCGGCCGTAATCACGAATTAGGGTTTCTCGGACGTTTACGGTCGTGAATGTGTTTACGGCCGTGAACCCATTTGCGGTTGTCTGTCTCATATAAATAGTGTTAGTAGAGTCATAAGAGTGTGTATGGCTAGAGGAGCTTAAGTGTGTGTATTCTAAGGTGTTCTAGAGAGAGAAAGGAGAGAAGGTGCAAGTGTGTGTGAATCTTGTATATTGTTCATCATTCCAATCTTGAATACATCATAGATTCATATTATTGTTCTTCTCCTTCTTCTTATTTTGATCTTGCATCATCCAATTGTTTAGGATTCTACACCATCAATTGGATATGATTGATACACAAGCGAATTCGGGACTTACAAGTGGTATCAGAGCTTGGATTGTATCAATCATTTTGGCCAGATCTGGAGCGTATTTGATCTTATTTCTGAAGGATTTTTGCATTTTTGGATAGATCTTTGAAAAATAAGGGGGGTTTGTTCTTCGTGTTTTTGATAAAAACGAGTTTTTGATCGAGTTTTGGAGCAAAAAGAGGTGAAAAACGCTATTTTTCACGTAATCTGCGAAGTGTTCTCGTCCATTGAAGGGTTCACGGCCGTTGAAGGGTTCACGGCCGAAGGAGGGTTCTCGGTCGAATAAGCTTTTGCGGCTAGGGTTTCTCGGCGGCGGCCGTAATCACGAATTAGGGTTTCTCGGACGTTTACGGTCGTGAACGTGTTTACGGCCGTGAACCTATTTGCGGTTGTCTGTCTCATATAAATAGTGTTAGTAGAGTCATAAGAGTGTGTATGGCTAGAGGAGCTTAAGTTTGTGTATTCTAAGGTGTTCTAGAGAGAGAAAGGAGAGAAGGTGCAAGTGTGTGTGAATCTTGTATATTGTTCATCATTCCAATCTTGAATACATCATAGATTCATATTATTCTTCTTCTCCTTCTTCTTATTTTGATCTTGCATCATCCAATTGTTTGGGATTCTACACCATCAATTGGATATGATTGATACACAAACGAATTCGGGACTTACAAGTGGTATCAGAGCTTGGATTGTATCAATCATTTTGGCCAGATCTGGAGCGTATTTGATCTTATTTTTGAAGGATTTTTGCGTTTTTGGATATATCTTTGAAAAATAAGGGGAGTTTGTTCTTCGTGTTTTTGATAAAATCGAGTTTTTGATCGAGTTTGGAGCAAAAAGAGGTGAAAAACGCTATTTTTCACGTAATCTGCGAAGTGTTCTCGTCCATTGAAGGGTTCACGGCCGAAGGAGGGTTCTCGGTCGAATAAGCTTTTGCGGCTAGGGTTTCTCGGCGGCGCCCGTAATCACGAATTAGGGTTTCTCGGACGTTTACGGTCGTGAACGTGTTTACGGCCGTGAACCTATTTGCGGTTGTCTGTCTCATATAAATAGTGTTAGTAGAGTCATAAGAGTGTGTATGGCTAGAGGAGCTTAAGTTTGTGTATTCTAAGGTGTTCTAGAGAGAGAAAGGAGAGAAGGTGCAAGTGTGTGTGAATCTTGTATATTGTTCATCATTCCAATCTTGAATACATCATAGATTCATATTATTCTTCTTCTCCTTCTTCTTATTTTGATCTTGCATCATCCAATTGTTTGGGATTCTACACCATCAATTGGATATGATTGATACACAAACGAATTCGGGACTTACAAGTGGTATCAGAGCTTGGATTGTATCAATCATTTTGGCCAGATCTGGAGCGTATTTGATCTTATTTTTGAAGGATTTTTGCGTTTTTGGATAGATCTTTGAAAAATAAGGGGGGTTTGTTCTTCGTGTTTTTGATAAAAACGAGTTTTTGATCAAGTTTTGGAGCAAAAAGAGGTGAAAAACGCTATTTTTCACGTAATCTGCGAAGTGTTCTCGTCCATTGAAGGGTTCACGGCCGTTGAAGGGTTCACGGCCGAAGGAGGGTTCTCGGTCGAATAAGCTTTTGCGGCTAGGGTTTCTCGGCGGCGGCCGTAATCACGAATTAGGGTTTCTCGGACGTTTACGGTCGTGAACGTGTTTACGGCCGTGAACCTATTTGCGGTTGTCTGTCTCATATAAATAGTGTTAGTAGAGTCATAAGAGTGTGTATGGCTAGAGGAGCTTAAGTTTGTGTATTCTAAGGTGTTCTAGAGAGAGAAAGGAGAGAAGGTGCAAGTGTGTGTGAATCTTGTATATTGTTCATCATTCCAATCTTGAATACATCATAGATTCATATTATTCTTCTTCTCCTTCTTCTTATTTTGATCTTGCATCATCCAATTGTTTGGGATTCTACACCATCAATTGGATATGATTGATACACAAGCGAATTCGGGACTTACAAGTGGTATCAGAGCTTGGATTGTATCAATCATTTTGGCCAGATCTGGAGCGTATTTGATCTTATTTTTGAAGGATTTTTGCGTTTTTGGATAGATCTTTGAAAAATAAGGGGGGTTTGTTCTTCGTGTTTTTGATAAAAACGAGTTTTTGATCGAGTTTTGGAGCAAAAAGAGGTGAAAAACGCTATTTTTCACGTAATCTGCGAAGTGTTCTCGTCCATTGAAGGGTTCACGGCCGTTGAAGGGTTCACGGCCGAAGGAGGGTTCTCGGTCGAATAAGCTTTTGCGGCTAGGGTTTCTCGGCGGCGGCCGTAATCACGAATTAGGGTTTCTCGGACGTTTACGGTCGTGAATGTGTTTACGGCCGTGAACCCATTTGCGGTTGTCTGTCTCATATAAATAGTGTTAGTAGAGTCATAAGAGTGTGTATGGCTAGAGGAGCTTAAGTGTGTGTATTCTAAGGTGTTCTAGAGAGAGAAAGGAGAGAAGGTGCAAGTGTGTGTGAATCTTGTATATTGTTCATCATTCCAATCTTGAATACATCATAGATTCATATTATTGTTCTTCTCCTTCTTCTTATTTTGATCTTGCATCATCCAATTGTTTAGGATTCTACACCATCAATTGGATATGATTGATACACAAGCGAATTCGGGACTTACAAGTGGTATCAGAGCTTGGATTGTATCAATCATTTTGGCCAGATCTGGAGCGTATTTGATCTTATTTCTGAAGGATTTTTGCATTTTTGGATAGATCTTTGAAAAATAAGGGGGGTTTGTTCTTCGTGTTTTTGATAAAAACGAGTTTTTGATCGAGTTTTGGAGCAAAAAGAGGTGAAAAACGCTATTTTTCACGTAATCTGCGAAGTGTTCTCGTCCATTGAAGGGTTCACGGCCGTTGAAGGGTTCACGGCCGAAGGAGGGTTCTCGGTCGAATAAGCTTTTGCGGCTAGGGTTTCTCGGCGGCGGCCGTAATCACGAATTAGGGTTTCTCGGACGTTTACGGTCGTGAACGTGTTTACGGCCGTGAACCTATTTGCGGTTGTCTGTCTCATATAAATAGTGTTAGTAGAGTCATAAGAGTGTGTATGGCTAGAGGAGCTTAAGTTTGTGTATTCTAAGGTGTTCTAGAGAGAGAAAGGAGAGAAGGTGCAAGTGTGTGTGAATCTTGTATATTGTTCATCATTCCAATCTTGAATACATCATAGATTCATATTATTCTTCTTCTCCTTCTTCTTATTTTGATCTTGCATCATCCAATTGTTTGGGATTCTACACCATCAATTGGATATGATTGATACACAAACGAATTCGGGACTTACAAGTGGTATCAGAGCTTGGATTGTATCAATCATTTTGGCCAGATCTGGAGCGTATTTGATCTTATTTTTGAAGGATTTTTGCGTTTTTGGATATATCTTTGAAAAATAAGGGGAGTTTGTTCTTCGTGTTTTTGATAAAATCGAGTTTTTGATCGAGTTTTGGAGCAAAAAGAGGTGAAAAACGCTATTTTTCACGTAATCTGCGAAGTGTTCTCGTCCATTGAAGGGTTCACGGCCGAAGGAGGGTTCTCGGTCGAATAAGCTTTTGCGGCTAGGGTTTCTCGGCGGCGCCCGTAATCACGAATTAGGGTTTCTCGGACGTTTACGGTCGTGAACGTGTTTACGGCCGTGAACCCATTTGCGGTTGTCTGTCTCATATAAATAGTGTTAGTAGAGTCATAAGAGTGTGTATGGCTAGAGGAGCTTAAGTGTGTGTATTCTAAGGTGTTCTAGAGAGAGAAAGGAGAGAAGGTGCAAGTGTGTGTGAATCTTGTATATTGTTCATCATTCCAATCTTGAATACATCATAGATTCATATTCTTCTTCTTCTCCTTCTTCTTATTTTGATCTTGCATCATCCAATTGTTTGGGATTCTACACCATCAATTGGATATGATTGATACACAAGCGAATTCGGGACTTACAAGTGGTATCAGAGCTTGGATTGTATCAATCATTTTGGCCAGATCTGGAGCGTATTTGATCTTATTTTTGAAGGATTTTTGCATTTTTGGATAGATCTTTGAAAAATAAGGGGGGTTTGTTCTTCGTGTTTTTGATAAAAACGAGTTTTTGATCGAGTTTTGGAGCAAAAAGAGGTGAAAAACGCTATTTTTCACGTAATCTGCGAAGTGTTCTCGTCCATTGAAGGGTTCACGGCCGTTGAAGGGTTCACGGCCGAAGGAGGGTTCTCGGTCGAATAAGCTTTTGCGGCTAGGGTTTCTCGGTGGCGGCCGTAATCACGAATTAGGGTTTCTCGGACGTTTACGGTCGTGAACGTGTTTACGGCCGTGAACCCATTTGCGGTTGTCTGTCTCATATAAATAGTGTTAGTAGAGTCATAAGAGTGTGTATGGCTAGAGGAGCTTAAGTGTGTGTATTCTAAGGTGTTTTAGAGAGAGAAAGGAGAGAAGGTGCAAGTGTGTGTGAATCTTGTATATTGTTCATCATTCCAATCTTGAATACATCATAGATTCATATTATTCTTCTTCTCCTTCTTCTTATTTTGATCTTGCATCATCCAATTGTTTGGGATTCTACACCATCAATTGGATATGATTGATACACAAGCGAATTCGGGACTTACAAGTGGTATCAGAGCTTGGATTGTATCAATCATTTTGGCCAGATCTGGAGCGTCTTTGATCTTATTTTTGAAGGATTTTTGCATTTTTGGATATATCTTTGAAAAATAAGGGGAGTTTGTTCTTCGTGTTTTTGATAAAATCGAGTTTTTGATCGAGTTTTGGAGCAAAAAGAGGTGAAAAACGCTATTTTTCACGTAATCTGCGAAGTGTTCTCGTCCATTGAAGGGTTCACGGCCGAAGGAGGGTTCTCGGTCGAATAAGCTTTTGCGGCTAGGGTTTCTCGGCGGCGCCCGTAATCACGAATTAGGGTTTCTCGGACGTTTACGGTCGTGAACGTGTTTACGGCCGTGAACCCATTTGCGGTTGTCTGTCTCATATAAATAGTGTTAGTAGAGTCATAAGAGTGTGTATGGCTAGAGGAGCTTAAGTGTGTGTATTCTAAGGTGTTCTAGAGAGAGAAAGGAGAGAAGGTGCAAGTGTGTGTGAATCTTGTATATTGTTCATCATTCCAATCTTGAATACATCATAGATTCATATTCTTCTTCTTCTCCTTCTTCTTATTTTGATCTTGCATCATCCAATTGTTTGGGATTCTACACCATCAATTGGATATGATTGATACACAAGCGAATTCGGGACTTACAAGTGGTATCAGAGCTTGGATTGTATCAATCATTTTGGCCAGATCTGGAGCGTATTTGATCTTATTTTTGAAGGATTTTTGCATTTTTGGATAGATCTTTGAAAAATAAGGGGGGTTTGTTCTTCGTGTTTTTGATAAAAACGAGTTTTTGATCGAGTTTTGGAGCAAAAAGAGGTGAAAAACGCTATTTTTCACGTAATCTGCGAAGTGTTCTCGTCCATTGAAGGGTTCACGGCCGTTGAAGGGTTCACGGCCGAAGGAGGGTTCTCGGTCGAATAAGCTTTTGCGGCTAGGGTTTCTCGGTGGCGGCCGTAATCACGAATTAGGGTTTCTCGGACGTTTACGGTCGTGAACGTGTTTACGGCCGTGAACCCATTTGCGGTTGTCTGTCTCATATAAATAGTGTTAGTAGAGTCATAAGAGTGTGTATGGCTAGAGGAGCTTAAGTGTGTGTATTCTAAGGTGTTTTAGAGAGAGAAAGGAGAGAAGGTGCAAGTGTGTGTGAATCTTGTATATTGTTCATCATTCCAATCTTGAATACATCATAGATTCATATTATTCTTCTTCTCCTTCTTCTTATTTTGATCTTGCATCATCCAATTGTTTGGGATTCTACACCATCAATTGGATATGATTGATACACAAGCGAATTCGGGACTTACAAGTGGTATCAGAGCTTGGATTGTATCAATCATTTTGGCCAGATCTGGAGCGTCTTTGATCTTATTTTTGAAGGATTTTTGCATTTTTGGATAGATCTTTGAAAAATAAGGGGGGTTTGTTCTTCGTGTTTTTGATAAAAACGAGTTTTTGATCGAGTTTTGGAGCAAAAAGAGGTGAAAAACGCTATTTTTCACGTAATCTGCGAAGTGTTCTCGTCCATTGAAGGGTTCACGGCCGTTGAAGGGTTCACGGCCGAAGGAGGGTTCTCGGTCGAATAAGCTTTTGTAGCTAGGGTTTCTCGGCGGTGGCCGTAATCACGAATTAGGGTTTCTCGGACGTTTACGGTCGTGAACGTGTTTACGGCCGTGAACCTATTTGCGGTTGTCTGTCTCATATAAATAGTGTTAGTAGAGTCATAAGAGTGTGTATGGCTAGAGGAGCTTAAGTGTGTGTATTCTAAGGTGTTCTAGAGAGAGAAAGGAGAGAAGGTGCAAGTGTGTGTGAATCTTGTATATTGTTCATCATTCCAATCTTGAATACATCATAGATTCATATTATTCTTCTTCTCCTTCTTCTTATTTTGATCTTGCATCATCCAATTGTTTGGGATTCTACACCATCAATTGGATATGATTGATACATAAGCGAATTCGGGACTTACAAGTGGTATCAGAGCTTGGATTGTATCAATCATTTTGGCCAGATCTGGAGCGTATTTGATCTTATTTTTGAAGGATTTTTGCGTTTTTGGATAGATCTTTGAAAAATAAGGGGGGTTTGTTCTTCGTGTTTTTGATAAAAACGAGTTTTTGATCAAGTTTTGGAGCAAAAAGAGGTGAAAAACGCTATTTTTCACGTAATCTGCGAAGTGTTCTCGTCCATTAAAGGGTTCACGGCCGTTGAAGGGTTCACGGCCGAAGGAGGGTTCTCGGTCGAATAAGCTTTTGCGGCTAGGGTTTCTCGGCGGCGGCCGTAATCACGAATTAGGGTTTCTCGGACGTTTACGGTCGTGAACGTGTTTACGGCCGTGAACCTATTTGCGGTTGTCTGTCTCATATAAATAGTGTTAGTAGAGTCATAAGAGTGTGTATGGCTAGAGGAGCTTAAGTTTGTGTATTCTAAGGTGTTCTAGAGAGAGAAAGGAGAGAAGGTGCAAGTGTGTGTGAATCTTGTATATTGTTCATCATTCCAATCTTGAATACATCATAGATTCATATTATTCTTCTTCTCCTTCTTCTTATTTTGATCTTGCATCATCCAATTGTTTGGGATTCTACACCATCAATTGGATATGATTGATACACAAGCGAATTCGGGACTTACAAGTGGTATCAGAGCTTGGATTGTATCAATCATTTTGGCCAGATCTGGAGCGTATTTGATCTTATTTTTGAAGGATTTTTGCGTTTTTGGATAGATCTTTGAAAAATAAGGGGAGTTTGTTCTTCGTGTTTTTGATAAAATCGAGTTTTTGATCGAGTTTTGGAGCAAAAAGAGGTGAAAAACGCTATTTTTCACGTAATCTGCGAAGTGTTCTCGTCCATTGAAGGGTTCACGGCCGAAGGAGGGTTCTCGGTCGAATAAGCTTTTGCGGCTAGGGTTTCTCGGCGGCGCCCATAATCACGAATTAGGGTTTCTCGGACGTTTACGATCGTGAACGTGTTTACGGCCGTGAACCCATTTGCGGTTGTCTGTCTCATATAAATAGTGTTAGTAGAGTCATAAGAGTGTGTATGGCTAGAGGAGCTTAAGTGTGTGTATTCTAAGGTGTTCTAGAGAGAGAAAGGAGAGAAGGTGCAAGTGTGTGTGAATCTTGTATATTGTTCATCATTCCAATCTTGAATACATCATAGATTCATATTATTCTTCTTCTCCTTCTTCTTATTTTGATCTTGCATCATCCAATTGTTTGGGATTCTACACCATCAATTGGATATGATTGATACATAAGCGAATTCGGGACTTACAAGTGGTATCAGAGCTTGGATTGTATCAATCATTTTGGCCAGATCTGGAGCGTATTTGATCTTATTTTTGAAGGATTTTTGCGTTTTTGGATAGATCTTTGAAAAATAAGGGGGGTTTGTTCTTCGTGTTTTTGATAAAAACGAGTTTTTGATCAAGTTTTGGAGCAAAAAGAGGTGAAAAACGCTATTTTTCACGTAATCTGCGAAGTGTTCTCGTCCATTAAAGGGTTCACGGCCGTTGAAGGGTTCACGGCCGAAGGAGGGTTCTCGGTCGAATAAGCTTTTGCGGCTAGGGTTTCTCGGCGGCGGCCGTAATCACGAATTAGGGTTTCTCGGACGTTTACGGTCGTGAACGTGTTTACGGCCGTGAACCTATTTGCGGTTGTCTGTCTCATATAAATAGTGTTAGTAGAGTCATAAGAGTGTGTATGGCTAGAGGAGCTTAAGTTTGTGTATTCTAAGGTGTTCTAGAGAGAGAAAGGAGAGAAGGTGCAAGTGTGTGTGAATCTTGTATATTGTTCATCATTCCAATCTTGAATACATCATAGATTCATATTATTCTTCTTCTCCTTCTTCTTATTTTGATCTTGCATCATCCAATTGTTTGGGATTCTACACCATCAATTGGATATGATTGATACACAAGCGAATTCGGGACTTACAAGTGGTATCAGAGCTTGGATTGTATCAATCATTTTGGCCAGATCTGGAGCGTATTTGATCTTATTTTTGAAGGATTTTTGCGTTTTTGGATAGATCTTTGAAAAATAAGGGGAGTTTGTTCTTCGTGTTTTTGATAAAATCGAGTTTTTGATCGAGTTTTGGAGCAAAAAGAGGTGAAAAACGCTATTTTTCACGTAATCTGCGAAGTGTTCTCGTCCATTGAAGGGTTCACGGCCGAAGGAGGGTTCTCGGTCGAATAAGCTTTTGCGGCTAGGGTTTCTCGGCGGCGCCCATAATCACGAATTAGGGTTTCTCGGACGTTTACGGTCGTGAACGTGTTTACGGCCGTGAACCCATTTTCGGTTGTCTGTCTCATATAAATAGTGTTAGTAGAGTCATAAGAGTGTGTATGGCTAGAGGAGCTTAAGTGTGTGTATTCTAAGGTGTTCTAGAGAGAGAAAGGAGAGAAGGTGCAAGTGTGTGTGAATCTTGTATATTGTTCATCATTCCAATCTTGAATACATCATAGATTCATATTATTCTTCTTCTCCTTCTTCTTATTTTGATCTTGCATCATCCAATTGTTTAGGATTCTACACCATCAATTGGATATGATTGATACACAAGCGAATTCGGGACTTACAAGTGGTATCAGAGCTTGGATTGTATCAATCATTTTGGCCAGATCTGGAGCGTATTTGATCTTATTTTTGAAGGATTTTTGCATTTTTGGATAGATCTTTGAAAAATAAGGGGGGTTTGTTCTTCGTGTTTTTGATAAAAACGAGTTTTTGATCGAGTTTTGGAGCAAAAAGAGGTGAAAAACGCTATTTTTCACGTAATCTGCGAAGTGTTCTCGTCCATTGAAGGGTTCACGGCCGTTGAAGGGTTCACGGCCGAAGGAGGGTTCTCGGTCGAATAAGCTTTTGCGGCTAGGGTTTCTCGGCGGCGGCCGTAATCACGAATTAGGGTTTCTCGGACGTTTACGGTCGTGAACGTGTTTACGGCCGTGAACCCATTTGCGGTTGTCTGTCTCATATAAATAGTGTTAGTAGAGTCATAAGAGTGTGTATGGCTAGAGGAGCTTAAGTGTGTGTATTCTAAGGTGTTTTAGAGAGAGAAAGGAGAGAAGGTGCAAGTGTGTGTGAATCTTGTATATTGTTCATCATTCCAATCTTGAATACATCATAGATTCATATTCTTCTTCTTCTCCTTCTTCTTATTTTGATCTTGCATCATCCAATTGTTTAGGATTCTACACCATCAATTGGATATGATTGATACACAAGCGAATTCGGGACTTACAAGTGGTATCAGAGCTTGGATTGTATCAATCATTTTGGCCAGATCTGGAGCGTATTTGATCTTATTTTTGAAGGATTTTTGCATTTTTGGATAGATCTTTGAAAAATAAGGGGGGTTTGTTCTTCGTGTTTTTGATAAAAACGAGTTTTTGATCGAGTTTTGGAGCAAAAAGAGGTGAAAAACGCTATTTTTCACGTAATCTGCGAAGTGTTCTCGTCCATTGAAGGGTTCACGGCCGTTGAAGGGTTCACGGCCGAAGGAGGGTTCTCGGTCGAATAAGCTTTTGCGGCTAGGGTTTCTCGGCGGCGCCCGTAATCACGAATTAGGGTTTCTCGGACGTTTACGGTCGTGAACGTGTTTACGGCCGTGAACCCATTTGCGGTTGTCTGTCTCATATAAATAGTGTTAGTAGAGTCATAAGAGTGTGTATGGCTAGAGGAGCTTAAGTGTGTGTATTCTAAGGTGTTTTAGAGAGAGAAAGGAGAGAAGGTGCAAGTGTGTGTGAATCTTGTATATTGTTCATCATTCCAATCTTGAATACATCATAGATTCATATTCTTCTTCTTCTCCTTCTTCTTATTTTGATCTTGCATCATCCAATTGTTTAGGATTCTACACCATCAATTGGATATGATTGATACACAAGCGAATTCGGGACTTACAAGTGGTATCAGAGCTTGGATTGTATCAATCATTTTGGCCAGATCTGGAGCGTATTTGATCTTATTTTTGAAGGATTTTTGCATTTTTGGATAGATCTTTGAAAAATAAGGGGGGTTTGTTCTTCGTGTTTTTGATAAAAACGAGTTTTTGATCGAGTTTTGGAGCAAAAAGAGGTGAAAAACGCTATTTTTCACGTAATCTGCGAAGTGTTCTCGTCCATTGAAGGGTTCACGGCCGTTGAAGGGTTCACGGCCGAAGGAGGGTTCTCGGTCGAATAAGCTTTTGCGGCTAGGGTTTCTCGGCGGCGCCCGTAATCACGAATTAGGGTTTCTCGGACGTTTACGGTCGTGAACGTGTTTACGGCCGTGAACCCATTTGCGGTTGTCTGTCTCATATAAATAGTGTTAGTAGAGTCATAAGAGTGTGTATGGCTAGAGGAGCTTAAGTGTGTGTATTCTAAGGTGTTTTAGAGAGAGAAAGGAGAGAAGGTGCAAGTGTGTGTGAATCTTGTATATTGTTCATCATTCCAATCTTGAATACATCATAGATTCATATTATTCTTCTTCTCCTTCTTCTTATTTTGATCTTGCATCATCCAATTGTTTAGGATTCTACACCATCAATTGGATATGATTGATACATAAGCGAATTCGGGACTTACAAGTGGTATCAGAGCTTGGATTGTATCAATCATTTTGGCCAGATCTGGAGCGTATTTGATCTTATTTTTGAAGGATTTTTGCATTTTTGGATAGATCTTTGAAAAATAAGGGGGGTTTGTTCTTCGTGTTTTTGATAAAAACGAGTTTTTGATCGAGTTTTGGAGCAAAAAGAGGTGAAAAACGCTATTTTTCACGTAATCTGCGAAGTGTTCTCGTCCATTGAAGGGTTCACGGCCGTTGAAGGGTTCACGGCCGAAGGAGGGTTCTCGGTCGAATAAGCTTTTGCGGCTAGGGTTTCTCGGCGGCGGCCGTAATCACGAATTAGGGTTTCTCGGACGTTTACGGTCGTGAACGTGTTTACGGCCGTGAACCCATTTGCGGTTGTCTGTCTCATATAAATAGTGTTAGTAGAGTCATAAGAGTGTGTATGGCTAGAGGAGCTTAAGTGTGTGTATTCTAAGGTGTTTTAGAGAGAGAAAGGAGAGAAGGTGCAAGTGTGTGTGAATCTTGTATATTGTTCATCATTCCAATCTTGAATACATCATAGATTCATATTATTCTTCTTCTCCTTCTTCTTATTTTGATCTTGCATCATCCAATTGTTTAGGATTCTACACCATCAATTGGATATGATTGATACACAAGCGAATTCGGGACTTACAAGTGGTATCAGAGCTTGGATTGTATCAATCATTTTGGCCAGATCTGGAGCGTATTTGATCTTATTTTTGAAGGATTTTTGCATTTTTGGATAGATCTTTGAAAAATAAGGGGGGTTTGTTCTTCGTGTTTTTGATAAAAACGAGTTTTTGATCGAGTTTTGGAGCAAAAAGAGGTGAAAAACGCTATTTTTCACGTAATCTGCGAAGTGTTCTCGTCCATTGAAGGGTTCACGGCCGTTGAAGGGTTCACGGCCGAAGGAGGGTTCTCGGTCGAATAAGCTTTTGCGGCTAGGGTTTCTCGGCGGCGGCCGTAATCACAAATTAGGGTTTCTCGGACGTTTACGGTCGTGAACGTGTTTACGGTCGTGAACCCATTTGCGGTTGTCTGTCTCATATAAATAGTGTTAGTAGAGTCATAAGAGTGTGTATGGCTAGAGGAGCTTAAGTGTGTGTATTCTAAGGTGTTTTAGAGAGAGAAAGGAGAGAAGGTGCAAGTGTGTGTGAATCTTGTATATTGTTCATCATTCCAATCTTGAATACATCATAGATTCATATTATTCTTCTTCTCCTTCTTCTTATTTTGATCTTGCATCATCCAATTGTTTGGGATTCTACACCATCAATTGGATATGATTGATACACAAGCGAATTCGGGACTTACAAGTGGTATCAGAGCTTGGATTGTATCAATCATTTTGGCCAGATCTGGAGCGTATTTGATCTTATTTTTGAAGGATTTTTGCGTTTTTGGATAGATCTTTGAAAAATAAGGGGGGTTTGTTCTTCGTGTTTTTGATAAAAACGAGTTTTTGATCAAGTTTTGGAGCAAAAAGAGGTGAAAAACGCTATTTTTCACGTAATCTGCGAAGTGTTCTCGTCCATTGAAGGGTTCACGGCCGTTGAAGGGTTCACGGCCGAAGGAGGGTTCTCGGTCGAATAAGCTTTTGCGGCTAGGGTTTCTCGGCGGCGGCCGTAATCACGAATTAGGGTTTCTCGGACGTTTACGGTCGTGAATGTGTTTACGGCCGTGAACCTATTTGCGGTTGTCTGTCTCATATAAATAGTGTTAGTAGAGTCATAAGAGTGTGTATGGCTAGAGGAGCTTAAGTTTGTGAATTCTAAGGTGTTCTAGAGAGAGAAAGGAGAGAAGGTGCAAGTGTGTGTGAATCTTGTATATTGTTCATCATTCCAATCTTGAATACATCATAGATTCATATTATTCTTCTTCTCCTTCTTCTTATTTTGATCTTGCATCATCCAATTGTTTGGGATTCTACACCATCAATTGGATATGATTGATACACAAGCGAATTCGGGACTTACAAGTGGTATCAGAGCTTGGATTGTATCAATCATTTTGGCCAGATCTGGAGCGTATTTGATCTTATTTTTGAAGGATTTTTGCGTTTTTGGATAGATTTTTGAAAAATAAGGGGAGTTTGTTCTTCGTGTTTTTGATAAAATCGAGTTTTTGATCGAGTTTTGGAGCAAAAAGAGGTGAAAAACGCTATTTTTCACGTAATCTGCAAAGTGTTCTCGTCCATTGAAGGGTTCACGGCCGAAGGAGGGTTCTCGGTCGAATAAGCTTTTGCGGCTAGGGTTTCTCGGCGGCGCCCGTAATCACGAATTAGGGTTTCTCGGACGTTTACGGTCGTGAACGTGTTTACGGCCGTGAACCCATTTGCGGTTGTCTGTCTCATATAAATAGTGTTAGTAGAGTCATAAGAGTGTGTATGGCTAGAGGAGCTTAAGTGTGTGTATTCTAAGGTGTTCTAGAGAGAGAAAGGAGAGAAGGTGCAAGTGTGTGTGAATCTTGTATATTGTTCATCATTCCAATCTTGAATACATCATAGATTCATATTATTCTTCTTCTCCTTCTTCTTATTTTGATCTTGCATCATCCAATTGTTTAGGATTCTACACCATCAATTGGATATGATTGATACACAAGCGAATTCGGGACTTACAAGTGGTATCAGAGCTTGGATTGTATCAATCATTTTGGCCAGATCTGGAGCGTATTTGATCTTATTTTTGAAGGATTTTTGCATTTTTGGATAGATCTTTGAAAAATAAGGGGGGTTTGTTCTTCGTGTTTTTGATAAAAACGAGTTTTTGATCGAGTTTTGGAGCAAAAAGAGGTGAAAAACGCTATTTTTCACGTAATCTGCGAAGTGTTCTCGTCCATTGAAGGGTTCACGGCCGTTGAAGGGTTCACGGCCGAAGGAGGGTTCTCGGTCGAATAAGCTTTTGCGGCTAGGGTTTCTCGGCGGCGCCCGTAATCACGAATTAGGGTTTCTCGGACGTTTACGGTCGTGAACGTGTTTACGGCCGTGAACCCATTTGCGGTTGTCTGTCTCATATAAATAGTGTTAGTAGAGTCATAAGAGTGTGTATGGCTAGAGGAGCTTAAGTGTGTGTATTCTAAGGTGTTTTAGAGAGAGAAAGGAGAGAAGGTGCAAGTGTGTGTGAATCTTGTATATTGTTCATCATTCCAATCTTGAATACATCATAGATTCATATTATTCTTCTTCTCCTTCTTCTTATTTTGATCTTGCATCATCCAATTGTTTAGGATTCTACACCATCAATTGGATATGATTGATACACAAGCGAATTCGGGACTTACAAGTGGTATCAGAGCTTGGATTGTATCAATCATTTTGGCCAGATCTGGAGCGTATTTGATCTTATTTTTGAAGGATTTTTGCATTTTTGGATAGATCTTTGAAAAATAAGGGGGGTTTGTTCTTCGTGTTTTTGATAAAAACGAGTTTTTGATCGAGTTTTGGAGCAAAAAGAGGAGAAAAACGCTATTTTTCACGTAATCTGCGAAGTGTTCTCGTCCATTGAAGGGTTCACGGCCGTTGAAGGGTTCACGGCCGAAGGAGGGTTCTCGGTCGAATAAGCTTTTGCGGCTAGGGTTTCTCGGCGGCGGCCGTAATCACGAATTAGGGTTTCTCGGACGTTTACGGTCGTGAACGTGTTTACGGCCGTGAACCCATTTGCGGTTGTCTGTCTCATATAAATAGTGTTAGTAGAGTCATAAGAGTGTGTATGGCTAGAGGAGCTTAAGTGTGTGTATTCTAAGGTGTTTTAGAGAGAGAAAGGAGAGAAGGTGCAAGTGTGTGTGAATCTTGTATATTGTTCATCATTCCAATCTTGAATACATCATAGATTCATATTATTCTTCTTCTCCTTCTTCTTATTTTGATCTTGCATCATCCAATTGTTTAGGATTCTACACCATCAATTGGATATGATTGATACACAAGCGAATTCGGGACTTACAAGTGGTATCAGAGCTTGGATTGTATCAATCATTTTGGCCAGATCTGGAGCGTATTTGATCTTATTTTTGAAGGATTTTTGCATTTTTGGATAGATCTTTGTAAAATAAGGGGGGTTTGTTCTTCGTGTTTTTGATAAAAACGAGTTTTTGATCGAGTTTTGGAGCAAAAAGAGGTGAAAAACGCTATTTTTCACGTAATCTGCGAAGTGTTCTCGTCCATTGAAGGGTTCACGGCCGTTGAAGGGTTCACGGCCGAAGGAGGGTTCTCGGTCGAATAAGCTTTTGCGGCTAGGGTTTCTCGGCGGCGCCCGTAATCACGAATTAGGGTTTCTCGGACGTTTACGGTCGTGAACGTGTTTACGGCCGTGAACCCATTTGCGGTTGTCTGTCTCATATAAATAGTGTTAGTAGAGTCATAAGAGTGTGTATGGCTAGAGGAGCTTAAGTGTGTGTATTCTAAGGTGTTTTAGAGAGAGAAAGGAGAGAAGGTGCAAGTGTGTGTGAATCTTGTATATTGTTCATCATTCCAATCTTGAATACATCATAGATTCATATTATTCTTCTTCTCCTTCTTCTTATTTTGATCTTGCATCATCCAATTGTTTAGGATTCTACACCATCAATTGGATATGATTGATACACAAGCGAATTCGGGACTTACAAGTGGTATCAGAGCTTGGATTGTATCAATCATTTTGGCCAGATCTGGAGCGTATTTGATCTTATTTTTGAAGGATTTTTGCATTTTTGGATAGATCTTTGAAAAATAAGGGGGGTTTGTTCTTCGTGTTTTTGATAAAAACGAGTTTTTGATCGAGTTTTGGAGCAAAAAGAGGAGAAAAACGCTATTTTTCACGTAATCTGCGAAGTGTTCTCGTCCATTGAAGGGTTCACGGCCGTTGAAGGGTTCACGGCCGAAGGAGGGTTCTCGGTCGAATAAGCTTTTGCGGCTAGGGTTTCTCGGCGGCGGCCGTAATCACGAATTAGGGTTTCTCGGACGTTTACGGTCGTGAACGTGTTTACGGCCGTGAACCCATTTGCGGTTGTCTGTCTCATATAAATAGTGTTAGTAGAGTCATAAGAGTGTGTATGGCTAGAGGAGCTTAAGTGTGTGTATTCTAAGGTGTTTTAGAGAGAGAAAGGAGAGAAGGTGCAAGTGTGTGTGAATCTTGTATATTGTTCATCATTCCAATCTTGAATACATCATAGATTCATATTATTCTTCTTCTCCTTCTTCTTATTTTGATCTTGCATCATCCAATTGTTTAGGATTCTACACCATCAATTGGATATGATTGATACACAAGCGAATTCGGGACTTACAAGTGGTATCAGAGCTTGGATTGTATCAATCATTTTGGCCAGATCTGGAGCGTATTTGATCTTATTTTTGAAGGATTTTTGCATTTTTGGATAGATCTTTGTAAAATAAGGGGGGTTTGTTCTTCGTGTTTTTGATAAAAACGAGTTTTTGATCGAGTTTTGGAGCAAAAAGAGGTGAAAAACGCTATTTTTCACGTAATCTGCGAAGTGTTCTCGTCCATTGAAGGGTTCACGGCCGTTGAAGGGTTCACGGCCGAAGGAGGGTTCTCGGTCGAATAAGCTTTTGCGGCTAGGGTTTCTCGGCGGCGCCCGTAATCACGAATTAGGGTTTCTCGGACGTTTACGGTCGTGAACGTGTTTACGGCCGTGAACCCATTTGCGGTTGTCTGTCTCATATAAATAGTGTTAGTAGAGTCATAAGAGTGTGTATGGCTAGAGGAGCTTAAGTGTGTGTATTCTAAGGTGTTTTAGAGAGAGAAAGGAGAGAAGGTGCAAGTGTGTGTGAATCTTGTATATTGTTCATCATTCCAATCTTGAATACATCATAGATTCATATTATTCTTCTTCTCCTTCTTCTTATTTTGATCTTGCATCATCCAATTGTTTAGGATTCTACACCATCAATTGGATATGATTGATACACAAGCGAATTCGGGACTTACAAGTGGTATCAGAGCTTGGATTGTATCAATCATTTTGGCCAGATCTGGAGCGTATTTGATCTTATTTTTGAAGGATTTTTGCATTTTTGGATAGATCTTTGAAAAATAAGGGGGGTTTGTTCTTCGTGTTTTTGATAAAAACGAGTTTTTGATCGAGTTTTGGAGCAAAAAGAGGTGAAAAACGCTATTTTTCACGTAATCTGCGAAGTGTTCTCGTCCATTGAAGGGTTCACGGCCGTTGAAGGGTTCACGGCCGAAGGAGGGTTCTCGGTCGAATAAGCTTTTGCGGCTAGGGTTTCTCGGCGGCGGCCGTAATCACGAATTAGGGTTTCTCGGACGTTTACGGTCGTGAACGTGTTTACGGCCGTGAACCCATTTGCGGTTGTCTGTCTCATATAAATAGTGTTAGTAGAGTCATAAGAGTGTGTATGGCTAGAGGAGCTTAAGTGTGTGTATTCTAAGGTGTTTTAGAGAGAGAAAGGAGAGAAGGTGCAAGTGTGTGTGAATCTTGTATATTGTTCATCATTCCAATCTTGAATACATCATAGATTCATATTATTCTTCTTCTCCTTCTTCTTATTTTGATCTTGCATCATCCAATTGTTTAGGATTCTACACCATCAATTGGATATGATTGATACACAAGCGAATTCGGGACTTACAAGTGGTATCAGAGCTTGGATTGTATCAATCATTTTGGCCAGATCTGGAGCGTATTTGATCTTATTTTTGAAGGATTTTTGCATTTTTGGATAGATCTTTGAAAAATAAGGGGGGTTTGTTCTTCGTGTTTTTGATAAAAACGAGTTTTTGATCGAGTTTTGGAGCAAAAAGAGGTGAAAAACGCTATTTTTCACGTAATCTGCGAAGTGTTCTCGTCCATTGAAGGGTTCACGGCCGTTGAAGGGTTCACGGCCGAAGGAGGGTTCTCGGTCGAATAAGCTTTTGCGGCTAGGGTTTCTCGGCGGCGGCCGTAATCACAAATTAGGGTTTCTCGGACGTTTACGGTCGTGAACGTGTTTACGGTCGTGAACCCATTTGCGGTTGTCTGTCTCATATAAATAGTGTTAGTAGAGTCATAAGAGTGTGTATGGCTAGAGGAGCTTAAGTGTGTGTATTCTATGGTGTTTTAGAGAGAGAAAGGAGAGAAGGTGCAAGTGTGTGTGAATCTTGTATATTGTTCATCATTCCAATCTTGAATACATCATAGATTCATATTATTCTTCTTCTCCGTCTTCTTATTTTGATCTTGCATCATCCAATTGTTTGGGATTCTACACCATCAATTGGATATGATTGATACACAAGCGAATTCGGGACTTACAAGTGGTATCAGAGCTTGGATTGTATCAATCATTTTGGCCAGATCTGGAGCGTATTTGATCTTATTTTTGAAGGATTTTTGCGTTTTTGGATAGATCTTTGAAAAATAAGGGGGGTTTGTTCTTCGTGTTTTTGATAAAAACGAGTTTTTGATCAAGTTTTGGAGCAAAAAGAGGTGAAAAACGCTATTTTTCACGTAATCTGCGAAGTGTTCTCGTCCGTTGAAGGGTTCACGGCCGTTGAAGGGTTCACGGCCGAAGGAGGGTTCTCGGTCGAATAAGCTTTTGCGGCTAGGGTTTCTCGGCGGCGGCCGTAATCACGAATTAGGGTTTCTCGGACGTTTACGGTCGTGAACGTGTTTACGGCCGTGAACCCATTTGCGGTTGTCTGTCTCATATAAATAGTGTTAGTAGAGTCATAAGAGTGTGTATGGCTAGAGGAGCTTAAGTTTGTGTATTCTAAGGTGTTCTAGAGAGAGAAAGGAGAGAAGGTGCAAGTGTGTGTGAATCTTGTATATTGTTCATCATTCCAATCTTGAATACATCATAGATTCATATTATTCTTCTTCTCCTTCTTCTTATTTTGATCTTGCATCATCCAATTGTTTGGGATTCTACACCATCAATTGGATATGATTGATACACAAGCGAATTCGGGACTTACAAGTGGTATCAGAGCTTGGATTGTATCAATCATTTTGGCCAGATCTGGAGCGTATTTGATCTTATTTTTGAAGGATTTTTGCGTTTTTGGATAGATTTTTGAAAAATAAGGGGAGTTTGTTCTTCGTGTTTTTCATAAAATCGAGTTTTTGATCGAGTTTTGGAGCAAAAAGAGGTGAAAAACGCTATTTTTCACGTAATCTGCGAAGTGTTCTCGTCCATTGAAGGGTTCACGGCCGAAGGAGGGTTCTCGGTCGAATAAGCTTTTGCGGCTAGGGTTTCTCGGCGGCGCCCGTAATCACGAATTAGGGTTTCTCGGACGTTTACGGTCGTGAACGTGTTTACGGCCGTGAACCCATTTGCGGTTGTCTGTCTCATATAAATAGTGTTAGTAGAGTCATAAGAGTGTGTATGGCTAGAGGAGCTTAAGTGTGTGTATTCTAAGGTGTTCTAGAGAGAGAAAGGAGAGAAGGTGCAAGTGTGTGTGAATCTTGTATATTGTTCATCATTCCAATCTTGAATACATCATAGATTCATATTATTCTTCTTCTCCTTCTTCTTATTTTGATCTTGCATCATCCAATTGTTTAGGATTCTACACCATCAATTGGATATGATTGATACACAAGCGAATTCGGGACTTACAAGTGGTATCAGAGCTTGGATTGTATCAATCATTTTGGCCAGATCTGGAGCGTATTTGATCTTATTTTTGAAGGATTTTTGCATTTTTGGATAGATCTTTGAAAAATAAGGGGGGTTTGTTCTTCGTGTTTTTGATAAAAACGAGTTTTTGATCGAGTTTTGGAGCAAAAAGAGGTGAAAAACGCTATTTTTCACGTAATCTGCGAAGTGTTCTCGTCCATTGAAGGGTTCACGGCCGTTGAAGGGTTCACGGCCGAAGGAGGGTTCTCGGTCGAATAAGCTTTTGCGGCTAGGGTTTCTCGGCGGCGGCCGTAATCACGAATTAGGGTTTCTCGGACGTTTACGGTCGTGAACGTGTTTACGGCCGTGAACCCATTTGCGGTTGTCTGTCTCATATAAATAGTGTTAGTAGAGTCATAAGAGTGTGTATGGCTAGAGGAGCTTAAGTGTGTGTATTCTAAGGTGTTTTAGAGAGAGAAAGGAGAGAAGGTGCAAGTGTGTGTGAATCTTGTATATTGTTCATCATTCCAATCTTGAATACATCATAGATTCATATTATTCTTCTTCTCCTTCTTCTTATTTTGATCTTGCATCATCCAATTGTTTAGGATTCTACACCATCAATTGGATATGATTGATACACAAGCGAATTCGGGACTTACAAGTGGTATCAGAGCTTGGATTGTATCAATCATTTTGGCCAGATCTGGAGCGTATTTGATCTTATTTTTGAAGGATTTTTGCATTTTTGGATAGATCTTTGAAAAATAAGGGGGGTTTGTTCTTCGTGTTTTTGATAAAAACGAGTTTTTAATCGAGTTTTGGAGCAAAAAGAGGTGAAAAACGCTATTTTTCACGTAATCTGCGAAGTGTTCTCGTCCATTGAAGGGTTCACGGCCGTTGAAGGGTTCACGGCCGAAGGAGGGTTCTCGGTCGAATAAGCTTTTGCGGCTAGGGTTTCTCGGCGGCGGCCGTAATCACGAATTAGGGTTTCTCGGACGTTTACGGTCGTGAACGTGTTTACGGCCGTGAACCCATTTGCGGTTGTCTGTCTCATATAAATAGTGTTAGTAGAGTCATAAGAGTGTGTATGGCTAGAGGAGCTTAAGTGTGTGTATTCTAAGGTGTTTTAGAGAGAGAAAGGAGAGAAGGTGCAAGTGTGTGTGAATCTTGTATATTGTTCATCATTCCAATCTTGAATACATCATAGATTCATATTATTCTTCTTCTCCTTCTTCTTATTTTGATCTTGCATCATCCAATTGTTTGGGATTCTACACCATCAATTGGATATGATTGATACACAAGCGAATTCGGGACATACAAGTGGTATCAGAGCTTGGATTGTATCAATCATTTTGGCCAGATCTGGAGCGTATTTGATCTTATTTTTGAAGGATTTTTGCGTTTTTGGATAGATCTTTGAAAAATAAGGGGGGTTTGTTCTTCGTGTTTTTGATAAAAACGAGTTTTTGATCAAGTTTTGGAGCAAAAAGAGGTGAAAAACGCTATTTTTCACGTAATCTGCGAAGTGTTCTCGTCCATTGAAGGGTTCACGGCCGTTGAAGGGTTCACGGCCGAAGGAGGGTTCTCGGTCGAATAAGCTTTTGCGGCTAGGGTTTCTCGGCGGCGGCCGTAATCACGAATTAGGGTTTCTCGGACGTTTACGGTCGTGAACGTGTTTACGGCCGTGAACCTATTTGCGGTTGTCTGTCTCATATAAATAGTGTTAGTAGAGTCATAAGAGTGTGTATGGCTAGAGGAGCTTAAGTTTGTGTATTCTAAGGTGTTCTAGAGAGAGAAAGGAGAGAAGGTGCAAGTGTGTGTGAATCTTGTATATTGTTCATCATTCCAATCTTGAATACATCATAGATTCATATTATTCTTCTTCTCCTTCTTCTTATTTTGATCTTGCATCATCCAATTGTTTGGGATTCTACACCATCAATTGGATATGATTGATACACAAGCGAATTCGGGACTTACAAGTGGTATCAGAGCTTGGATTGTATCAATCATTTTGGCCAGATCTGGAGCGTATTTGATCTTATTTTTGAAGGATTTTTGCGTTTTTGGATAGATTTTTGAAAAATAAGGGGAGTTTGTTCTTCGTGTTTTTGATAAAATCGAGTTTTTGATCGAGTTTTGGAGCAAAAAGAGGTGAAAAACGCTATTTTTCACGTAATCTGCGAAGTGTTCTCGTCCATTGAAGGGTTCACGGCCGAAGGAGGGTTCTCGGTCGAATAAGCTTTTGCGGCTAGGGTTTCTCGGCGGCGCCCGTAATCACGAATTAGGGTTTCTCGGACGTTTACGGTCGTGAACGTGTTTACGGTCGTGAACCCATTTGCGGTTGTCTGTCTCATATAAATAGTGTTAGTAGAGTCATAAGAGTGTGTATGGCTAGAGGAGCTTAAGTGTGTGTATTCTAAGGTGTTCTAGAGAGAGAAAGGAGAGAAGGTGCAAGTGTGTGTGAATCTTGTATATTGTTCATCATTCCAATCTTGAATACATCATAGATTCATATTATTCTTCTTCTCCTTCTTCTTATTTTGATCTTGCATCATCCAATTGTTTAGGATTCTACACCATCAATTGGATATGATTGATACACAAGCGAATTCGGGACTTACAAGTGGTATCAGAGCTTGGATTGTATCAATCATTTTGGCCAGATCTGGAGCGTATTTGATCTTATTTTTGAAGGATTTTTGCATTTTTGGATAGATCTTTGAAAAATAAGGGGGGTTTGTTCTTCGTGTTTTTGATAAAATCGAGTTTTTGATCGAGTTTTGGAGCAAAAAGAGGTGAAAAACGCTATTTTTCACGTAATCTGCGAAGTGTTCTCGTCCATTGAAGGGTTCACGGCCGTTGAAGGGTTCACGGCCGAAGGAGGGTTCTCGGTCGAATAAGCTTTTGCGGCTAGGGTTTCTCGGCGGCGGCCGTAATCACGAATTAGGGTTTCTCGGACGTTTACGGTCGTGAACGTGTTTACGGCCGTGAACCCATTTGCGGTTGTCTGTCTCATATAAATAGTGTTAGTAGAGTCATAAGAGTGTGTATGGCTAGAGGAGCTTAAGTGTGTGTATTCTAAGGTGTTTTAGAGAGAGAAAGGAGAGAAGGTGCAAGTGTGTGTGAATCTTGTATATTGTTCATCATTCCAATCTTGAATACATCATAGATTCATATTATTCTTCTTCTCCTTCTTCTTATTTTGATCTTGCATCATCAAATTGTTTAGGATTCTACACCATCAATTGGATATGATTGATACACAAGCGAATTCGGGACTTACAAGTGGTATCAGAGCTTGGATTGTATCAATCATTTTGGCCAGATCTGGAGCGTATTTGATCTTATTTTTGAAGGATTTTTGCATTTTTGGATAGATCTTTGAAAAATAAGGGGGGTTTGTTCTTCGTGTTTTTGATAAAAACGAGTTTTTAATCGAGTTTTGGAGCAAAAAGAGGTGAAAAACGCTATTTTTCACGTAATCTGCGAAGTGTTCTCGTCCATTGAAGGGTTCACGGCCGTTGAAGGGTTCACGGCCGAAGGAGGGTTCTCGGTCGAATAAGCTTTTGCGGCTAGGGTTTCTCGGCGGCGGCCGTAATCACGAATTAGGGTTTCTCGGACGTTTACGGTCGTGAACGTGTTTACGGCCGTGAACCCATTTGCGGTTGTCTGTCTCATATAAATAGTGTTAGTAGAGTCATAAGAGTGTGTATGGCTAGAGGAGCTTAAGTGTGTGTATTCTAAGGTGTTTTAGAGAGAGAAAGGAGAGAAGGTGCAAGTGTGTGTGAATCTTGTATATTGTTCATCATTCCAATCTTGAATACATCATAGATTCATATTATTCTTCTTCTCCTTCTTCTTATTTTGATCTTGCATCATCCAATTGTTTGGGATTCTACACCATCAATTGGATATGATTGATACACAAGCGAATTCGGGACATACAAGTGGTATCAGAGCTTGGATTGTATCAATCATTTTGGCCAGATCTGGAGCGTATTTGATCTTATTTTTGAAGGATTTTTGCGTTTTTGGATAGATCTTTGAAAAATAAGGGGGGTTTGTTCTTCGTGTTTTTGATAAAAACGAGTTTTTGATCAAGTTTTGGAGCAAAAAGAGGTGAAAAACGCTATTTTTCACGTAATCTGCGAAGTGTTCTCGTCCATTGAAGGGTTCACGGCCGTTGAAGGGTTCACGGCCGAAGGAGGGTTCTCGGTCGAATAAGCTTTTGCGGCTAGGGTTTCTCGGCGGCGGCCGTAATCACGAATTAGGGTTTCTCGGACGTTTACGGTCGTGAACGTGTTTACGGCCGTGAACCTATTTGCGGTTGTCTGTCTCATATAAATAGTGTTAGTAGAGTCATAAGAGTGTGTATGGCTAGAGGAGCTTAAGTTTGTGTATTCTAAGGTGTTCTAGAGAGAGAAAGGAGAGAAGGTGCAAGTGTGTGTGAATCTTGTATATTGTTCATCATTCCAATCTTGAATACATCATAGATTCATATTATTCTTCTTCTCCTTCTTCTTATTTTGATCTTGCATCATCCAATTGTTTGGGATTCTACACCATCAATTGGATATGATTGATACACAAGCGAATTCGGGACTTACAAGTGGTATCAGAGCTTGGATTGTATCAATCATTTTGGCCAGATCTGGAGCGTATTTGATCTTATTTTTGAAGGATTTTTGCGTTTTTGGATAGATCTTTGAAAAATAAGGGGAGTTTGTTCTTCGTGTTTTTGATAAAATCGAGTTTTTGATCGAGTTTTGGAGCAAAAAGAGGTGAAAAACGCTATTTTTCACGTAATCTGCGAAGTGTTCTCGTCCATTGAAGGGTTCACGGCCGAAGGAGGGTTCTCGGTCGAATAAGCTTTTGCGGCTAGGGTTTCTCGGCGGCGCCCGTAATCACGAATTAGGGTTTCTCGGACGTTTACGGTCGTGAACGTGTTTACGGCCGTGAACCCATTTGCGGTTGTCTGTCTCATATAAATAGTGTTAGTAGAGTCATAAGAGTGTGTATGGCTAGAGGAGCTTAAGTGTGTGTATTCTAAGGTGTTCTAGAGAGAGAAAGGAGAGAAGGTGCAAGTGTGTGTGAATCTTGTATATTGTTCATCATTCCAATCTTGAATACATCATAGATTCATATTATTCTTCTTCTCCTTCTTCTTATTTTGATCTTGCATCATCCAATTGTTTAGGATTCTACACCATCAATTGGATATGATTGATACACAAGCGAATTCGGGACTTACAAGTGGTATCAGAGCTTGGATTGTATCAATCATTTTGGCCAGATCTGGAGCGTATTTGATCTTATTTTTGAAGGATTTTTGCATTTTTGGATAGATCTTTGAAAAATAAGGGGGGTTTGTTCTTCGTGTTTTTGATAAAAACGAGTCTTTGATCGAGTTTTGGAGCAAAAAGAGGTGAAAAACGCTATTTTTCACGTAATCTGCGAAGTGTTCTCGTCCATTGAAGGGTTCACGGCCGTTGAAGGGTTCACGGCCGAAGGAGGGTTCTCGGTCGAATAAGCTTTTGCGGCTAGGGTTTCTCGGCGGCGGCCGTAATCACGAATTAGGGTTTCTCGGACGTTTACGGTCGTGAACGTGTTTACGGCCGTGAACCCATTTGCGGTTGTCTGTCTCATATAAATAGTGTTAGTAGAGTCATAAGAGTGTGTATGGCTAGAGGAGCTTAAGTGTGTGTATTCTAAGGTGTTTTAGAGAGAGAAAGGAGAGAAGGTGCAAGTGTGTGTGAATCTTGTATATTGTTCATCATTCCAATCTTGAATACATCATAGATTCATATTATTCTTCTTCTCCTTCTTCTTATTTTGATCTTGCATCATCCAATTGTTTGGGATTCTACACCATCAATTGGATATGATTGATACACAAGCGAATTCGGGACATACAAGTGGTATCAGAGCTTGGATTGTATCAATCATTTTGGCCAGATCTGGAGCGTATTTGATCTTATTTTTGAAGGATTTTTGCGTTTTTGGATAGATCTTTGAAAAATAAGGGGGGTTTGTTCTTCGTGTTTTTGATAAAAACGAGTTTTTGATCAAGTTTTGGAGCAAAAAGAGGTCAAAAACGCTATTTTTCACGTAATCTGCGAAGTGTTCTCGTCCATTGAAGGGTTCACGGCCGTTGAAGGGTTCACGGCCGAAGGAGGGTTCTCGGTCGAATAAGCTTTTGCGGCTAGGGTTTCTCGGCGGCGGCCGTAATCACGAATTAGGGTTTCTCGGACGTTTACGGTCGTGAACGTGTTTACGGCCGTGAACCTATTTGCGGTTGTCTGTCTCATATAAATAGTGTTAGTAGAGTCATAAGAGTGTGTATGGCTAGAGGAGCTTAAGTTTGTGTATTCTAAGGTGTTCTAGAGAGAGAAAGGAGAGAAGGTGCAAGTGTGTGTGAATCTTGTATATTGTTCATCATTCCAATCTTGAATACATCATAGATTCATATTATTCTTCTTCTCCTTCTTCTTATTTTGATCTTGCATCATCCAATTGTTTGGGATTCTACACCATCAATTGGATATGATTGATACACAAGCGAATTCGGGACTTACAAGTGGTATCAGAGCTTGGATTGTATCAATCATTTTGGCCAGATCTGGAGCGTATTTGATCTTATTTTTGAAGGATTTTTGCGTTTTTGGATAGATCTTTGAAAAATAAGGGGAGTTTGTTCTTCGTGTTTTTGATAAAATCGAGTTTTTGATCGAGTTTTGGAGCAAAAAGAGGTGAAAAACGCTATTTTTCACGTAATCTGCGAAGTGTTCTCGTCCATTGAAGGGTTCACGGCAGAAGGAGGGTTCTCGGTCGAATAAGCTTTTGCGGCTAGGGTTTCTCGGCGGCGCCCGTAATCACGAATTAGGGTTTCTCGGACGTTTACGGTCGTGAACGTGTTTACGGCCGTGAACCCATTTGCGGTTGTCTGTCTCATATAAATAGTGTTAGTAGAGTCATAAGAGTGTGTATGGCTAGAGGAGCTTAAGTGTGTGTATTCTAAGGTGTTCTAGAGAGAGAAAGGAGAGAAGGTGCAAGTGTGTGTGAATCTTGTATATTGTTCATCATTCCAATCTTGAATACATCATAGATTCATATTATTCTTCTTCTCCTTCTTCTTATTTTGATCTTGCATCATCCAATTGTTTAGGATTCTACACCATCAATTGGATATGATTGATACACAAGCGAATTCGGGACTTACAAGTGGTATCAGAGCTTGGATTGTATCAATCATTTTGGCCAGATCTGGAGCGTATTTGATCTTATTTTTGAAGGATTTTTGCGTTTTTGGATAGATCTTTGAAAAATAAGGGGAGTTTGTTCTTCGTGTTTTTGATAAAATCGAGTTTTTGATCGAGTTTTGGAGCAAAAAGAGGTGAAAAACGCTATTTTTCACGTAATCTGCGAAGTGTTCTCGTCCATTGAAGGGTTCACGGCAGAAGGAGGGTTCTCGGTCGAATAAGCTTTTGCGGCTAGGGTTTCTCGGCGGCGCCCGTAATCACGAATTAGGGTTTCTCGGACGTTTACGGTCGTGAACGTGTTTACGGCCGTGAACCCATTTGCGGTTGTCTGTCTCATATAAATAGTGTTAGTAGAGTCATAAGAGTGTGTATGGCTAGAGGAGCTTAAGTGTGTGTATTCTAAGGTGTTCTAGAGAGAGAAAGGAGAGAAGGTGCAAGTGTGTGTGAATCTTGTATATTGTTCATCATTCCAATCTTGAATACATCATAGATTCATATTATTCTTCTTCTCCTTCTTCTTATTTTGATCTTGCATCATCCAATTGTTTAGGATTCTACACCATCAATTGGATATGATTGATACACAAGCGAATTCGGGACTTACAAGTGGTATCAGAGCTTGGATTGTATCAATCATTTTGGCCAGATCTGGAGCGTATTTGATCTTATTTTTGAAGGATTTTTGCATTTTTGGATAGATCTTTGAAAAATAAGCGGGGTTTGTTCTTCGTGTTTTTGATAAAAACGAGTTTTTGATCGAGTTTTGGAGCTAAAAGAGGTGAAAACGCTATTTTTCACGTAATCTGCGAAGTGTTCTCGTCCATTGAAGGGTTCACGGCCGTTGAAGGGTTCACGGCCGAAGGAGGGTTCTCGGTCGAATAAGCTTTTGCGGCTAGGGTTTCTCGGCGGCGGCCATAATCACAAATTAGGGTTTCTCGGACGTTTACGGTCGTGAACGTGTTTACGGCCGTGAACCCATTTGCGGTTGTCTGTCTCATATAAATAGTGTTAGTAGAGTCATAAGAGTGTGTATGGCTAGAGGAGCTTAAGTGTGTGTATTCTAAGGTGTTTTAGAGAGAGAAAGGAGAGAAGGTGCAAGTGTGTGTGAATCTTGTATATTGTTCATCATTCCAATCTTGAATACATCATAGATTCATATTATTCTTCTTCTCCTTCTTCTTATTTTGATCTTGCATCATCCAATTGTTTGGGATTCTACACCATCAATTGGATATGATTGATACACAAGCGAATTCGGGACTTACAAGTGGTATCAGAGCTTGGATTGTATCAATCATTTTGGCCAGATCTGGAGCGTATTTGATCTTATTTTTGAAGGATTTTTGCGTTTTTGGATAGATCTTTGAAAAATAAGGGGAGTTTGTTCTTCGTGTTTTTGATAAAATCGAGTTTTTGATCGAGTTTTGGAGCAAAAAGAGGTGAAAAACGCTATTTTTCACGTAATCTGCGAAGTGTTCTCGTCCATTGAAGGGTTCACGGCCGAAGGAGGGTTCTCGGTCGAATAAGCTTTTGCGGCTAGGGTTTCTCGGCGGCGCCCGTAATCACGAATTAGGGTTTCTCGGACGTTTACGGTCGTGAACGTGTTTACGGCCGTGAACCCATTTGCGGTTGTCTGTCTCATATAAATAGTGTTAGTAGAGTCATAAGAGTGTGTATGGCTAGAGGAGCTTAAGTGTGTGTATTCTAAGGTGTTCTAGAGAGAGAAAGGAGAGAAGGTGCAAGTGTGTGTGAATCTTGTATATTGTTCATCATTCCAATCTTGAATACATCATAGATTCATATTATTCTTCTTCTCCTTCTTCTTATTTTGATCTTGCATCATCCAATTGTTTAGGATTCTACACCATCAATTGGATATGATTGATACACAAGCGAATTCGGGACTTACAAGTGGTATCAGAGCTTGGATTGTATCAATCATTTTGGCCAGATCTGGAGCGTATTTGATCTTATTTTTGAAGGATTTTTGCATTTTTGGATAGATCTTTGAAAAATAAGCGGGGTTTGTTCTTCGTGTTTTTGATAAAAACGAGTTTTTGATCGAGTTTTGGAGCTAAAAGAGGTGAAAAACGCTATTTTTCACGTAATCTGCGAAGTGTTCTCGTCCATTGAAGGGTTCACGGCCGTTGAAGGGTTCACGGCCGAAGGAGGGTTCTCGGTCGAATAAGCTTTTGCGGCTAGGGTTTCTCGGCGGCGGCCATAATCACGAATTAGGGTTTCTCGGACGTTTACGGTCGTGAACGTGTTTACGGCCGTGAACCCATTTGCGGTTGTCTGTCTCATATAAATAGTGTTAGTAGAGTCATAAGAGTGTGTATGGCTAGAGGAGCTTAAGTGTGTGTATTCTAAGGTGTTTTAGAGAGAGAAAGGAGAGAAGGTGCAAGTGTGTGTGAATCTTGTATATTGTTCATCATTCCAATCTTGAATACATCATAGATTCATATTATTCTTCTTCTCCTTCTTCTTATTTTGATCTTGCATCATCCAATTGTTTGGGATTCTACACCATCAATTGGATATGATTGATACACAAGCGAATTCGGGACTTACAAGTGGTATCAGAGCTTGGATTGTATCAATCATTTTGGCCAGATCTGGAGCGTATTTGATCTTATTTTTGAAGGATTTTTGCGTTTTTGGATAGATCTTTGAAAAATAAGGGGGGTTTGTTCTTCGTGTTTTTGATAAAAACGAGTTTTTGATCAAGTTTTGGAGCAAAAAGAGGTGAAAAACGCTATTTTTCACGTAATCTGCGAAGTGTTCTCGTCCATTGAAGGGTTCACGGCCGTTGAAGGGTTCACGGCCGAAGGAGGGTTCTCGGTCGAATAAGCTTTTGCGGCTAGGGTTTCTTGGCGGCGGCCGTAATCACGAATTAGGGTTTCTCGGACGTTTACGGTCGTGAACGTGTTTACGGCCGTGAACCCATTTGCGGTTGTCTGTCTCATATAAATAGTGTTAGTAGAGTCATAAGAGTGTGTATGGCTAGAGGAGCTTAAGTGTGTGTATTCTAAGGTGTTTTAGAGAGAGAAAGGAGAGAAGGTGCAAGTGTGTGTGAATCTTGTATATTGTTCATCATTCCAATCTTGAATACATCATAGATTCATATTATTCTTCTTCTCCTTCTTCTTATTTTGATCTTGCATCATCCAATTGTTTGGGATTCTACACCATCAATTGGATATGATTGATACACAAGCGAATTCGGGACTTACAAGTGGTATCAGAGCTTGGATTGTATCAATCATTTTGGCCAGATCTGGAGCGTATTTGATCTTATTTTTGAAGGATTTTTGCGTTTTTGGATAGATCTTTGAAAAATAAGGGGGGTTTGTTCTTCGTGTTTTTGATAAAAACGAGTTTTTGATCAAGTTTTGGAGCAAAAAGAGGTGAAAAACGCTATTTTTCACGTAATCTGCGAAGTGTTCTCGTCCATTGAAGGGTTCACGGCCGTTGAAGGGTTCACGGCCGAAGGAGGGTTCTCGGTCGAATAAGCTTTTGCGGCTAGGGTTTCTCGGCGGCGGCCGTAATCACGAATTAGGGTTTCTCGGACGTTTACGGTCGTGAACGTGTTTACGGCCGTGAACCCATTTGCGGTTGTCTGTCTCATATAAATAGTGTTAGTAGAGTCATAAGAGTGTGTATGGCTAGAGGAGCTTAAGTGTGTGTATTCTAAGGTGTTTTAGAGAGAGAAAGGAGAGAAGGTGCAAGTGTGTGTGAATCTTGTATATTGTTCATCATTCCAATCTTGAATACATCATAGATTCATATTATTCTTCTTCTCCTTCTTATTATTTTGATCTTGCATCATCCAATTGTTTGGGATTCTACACCATCAATTGGATATGATTGATACACAAGCGAATTCGGGACTTACAAGTGGTATCAGAGCTTGGATTGTATCAATCATTTTGGCCAGATCTGGAGCGTATTTGATCTTATTTTTGAAGGATTTTTGCATTTTTGGATAGATCTTTGAAAAATAAGCGGGGTTTGTTCTTCGTGTTTTTGATAAAAACGAGTTTTTGATCGAGTTTTGGAGCTAAAAGAGGTGAAAAACGCTATTTTTCACGTAATCTGCGAAGTGTTCTCGTCCATTGAAGGGTTCACGGCCGTTGAAGGGTTCACGGCCGAAGGAGGGTTCTCGGTCGAATAAGCTTTTGCGGCTAGGGTTTCTCGGCGGCGGCCATAATCACGAATTAGGGTTTCTCGGACGTTTACGGTCGTGAACGTGTTTACGGCCGTGAACCCATTTGCGGTTGTCTGTCTCATATAAATAGTGTTAGTAGAGTCATAAGAGTGTGTATGGCTAGAGGAGCTTAAGTGTGTGTATTCTAAGGTGTTTTAGAGAGAGAAAGGAGAGAAGGTGCAAGTGTGTGTGAATCTTGTATATTGTTCATCATTCCAATCTTGAATACATCATAGATTCATATTATTCTTCTTCTCCTTCTTCTTATTTTGATCTTGCATCATCCAATTGTTTGGGATTCTACACCATCAATTGGATATGATTGATACACAAGCGAATTCGGGACTTACAAGTGGTATCAGAGCTTGGATTGTATCAATCATTTTGGCCAGATCTGGAGCGTATTTGATCTTATTTTTGAAGGATTTTTGCGTTTTTGGATAGATCTTTGAAAAATAAGGGGGGTTTGTTCTTCGTGTTTTTGATAAAAACGAGTTTTTGATCAAGTTTTGGAGCAAAAAGAGGTGAAAAACGCTATTTTTCACGTAATCTGCGAAGTGTTCTCGTCCATTGAAGGGTTCACGGCCGTTGAAGGGTTCACGGCCGAAGGAGGGTTCTCGGTCGAATAAGCTTTTGCGGCTAGGGTTTCTTGGCGGCGGCCGTAATCACGAATTAGGGTTTCTCGGACGTTTACGGTCGTGAACGTGTTTACGGCCGTGAACCCATTTGCGGTTGTCTGTCTCATATAAATAGTGTTAGTAGAGTCATAAGAGTGTGTATGGCTAGAGGAGCTTAAGTGTGTGTATTCTAAGGTGTTTTAGAGAGAGAAAGGAGAGAAGGTGCAAGTGTGTGTGAATCTTGTATATTGTTCATCATTCCAATCTTGAATACATCATAGATTCATATTATTCTTCTTCTCCTTCTTCTTATTTTGATCTTGCATCATCCAATTGTTTGGGATTCTACACCATCAATTGGATATGATTGATACACAAGCGAATTCGGGACTTACAAGTGGTATCAGAGCTTGGATTGTATCAATCATTTTGGCCAGATCTGGAGCGTATTTGATCTTATTTTTGAAGGATTTTTGCGTTTTTGGATAGATCTTTGAAAAATAAGGGGGGTTTGTTCTTCGTGTTTTTGATAAAAACGAGTTTTTGATCAAGTTTTGGAGCAAAAAGAGGTGAAAAACGCTATTTTTCACGTAATCTGCGAAGTGTTCTCGTCCATTGAAGGGTTCACGGCCGTTGAAGGGTTCACGGCCGAAGGAGGGTTCTCGGTCGAATAAGCTTTTGCGGCTAGGGTTTCTCGGCGGCGGCCGTAATCACGAATTAGGGTTTCTCGGACGTTTACGGTCGTGAACGTGTTTACGGCCGTGAACCCATTTGCGGTTGTCTGTCTCATATAAATAGTGTTAGTAGAGTCATAAGAGTGTGTATGGCTAGAGGAGCTTAAGTGTGTGTATTCTAAGGTGTTTTAGAGAGAGAAAGGAGAGAAGGTGCAAGTGTGTGTGAATCTTGTATATTGTTCATCATTCCAATCTTGAATACATCATAGATTCATATTATTCTTCTTCTCCTTCTTATTATTTTGATCTTGCATCATCCAATTGTTTGGGATTCTACACCATCAATTGGATATGATTGATACACAAGCGAATTCGGGACTTACAAGTGGTATCAGAGCTTGGATTGTATCAATCATTTTGGCCAGATCTGGAGCGTATTTGATCTTATTTTTGAAGGATTTTTGCGTTTTTGGATAGATCTTTGAAAAATAAGGGGGGTTTGTTCTTCGTGTTTTTGATAAAAACGAGTTTTTGATCAAGTTTTGGAGCAAAAAGAGGTGAAAAACGCTATTTTTCACGTAATCTGCGAAGTGTTCTCGTCCATTGAAGGGTTCACGGCCGTTGAAGGGTTCACGGCCGAAGGAGGGTTCTCGGTCGAATAAGCTTTTGCGGCTAGGGTTTCTCGGCGGCGGCCGTAATCACGAATTAGGGTTTCTCGGACGTTTACGGTCGTGAACGTGTTTACGGCCGTGAACCCATTTGCGGTTGTCTGTCTCATATAAATAGTGTTAGTAGAGTCATAAGAGTGTGTATGGCTAGAGGAGCTTAAGTGTGTGTATTCTAAGGTGTTTTAGAGAGAGAAAGGAGAGAAGGTGCAAGTGTGTGTGAATCTTGTATATTGTTCATCATTCCAATCTTGAATACATCATAGATTCATATTATTCTTCTTCTCCTTCTTCTTATTTTGATCTTGCATCATCCAATTGTTTGGGATTCTACACCATCAATTGGATATGATTGATACACAAGCGAATTCGGGACTTACAAGTGGTATCAGAGCTTGGATTGTATCAATCATTTTGGCCAGATCTGGAGCGTATTTGATCTTATTTTTGAAGGATTTTTGCGTTTTTGGATAGATCTTTGAAAAATAAGGGGGGTTTGTTCTTCGTGTTTTTGATAAAAACGAGTTTTTGATCAAGTTTTGGAGCAAAAAGAGGTGAAAAACGCTATTTTTCACGTAATCTGCGAAGTGTTCTCGTCCATTGAAGGGTTCACGGCCGTTGAAGGGTTCACGGCCGAAGGAGGGTTCTCGGTCGAATAAGCTTTTGCGGCTAGGGTTTCTCGGCGGCGGCCGTAATCACGAATTAGGGTTTCTCGGACGTTTACGGTCGTGAACGTGTTTACGGCCGTGAACCTATTTGCGGTTGTCTGTCTCATATAAATAGTGTTAGTAGAGTCATAAGAGTGTGTATGGCTAGAGGAGCTTAAGTTTGTGTATTCTAAGGTGTTCTAGAGAGAGAAAGGAGAGAAGGTGCAAGTGTGTGTGAATCTTGTATATTGTTCATCATTCCAATCTTGAATACATCATAGATTCATATTATTCTTCTTCTCCTTCTTCTTATTTTGATCTTGCATCATCCAATTGTTTGGGATTCTACACCATCAATTGGATATGATTGATACACAAGCGAATTCGGGACTTACAAGTGGTATCAGAGCTTGGATTGTATCAATCATTTTGGCCAGATCTGGAGCGTATTTGATCTTATTTTTGAAGGATTTTTGCGTTTTTGGATAGATCTTTGAAAAATAAGGGGAGTTTGTTCTTCGTGTTTTTGATAAAATCGAGTTTTTGATCGAGTTTTGGAGCAAAAAGAGGTGAAAAACGCTATTTTTCACGTAATCTGCGAAGTGTTCTCGTCCATTGAAGGGTTCACGGCCGAAGGAGGGTTCTCGGTCGAATAAGCTTTTGCGGCTAGGGTTTCTCGGCGGCGCCCGTAATCACGAATTAGGGTTTCTCGGACGTTTACGGTCGTGAACGTGTTTACGGCCGTGAACCCATTTGCGGTTGTCTGTCTCATATAAATAGTGTTAGTAGAGTCATAAGAGTGTGTATGGCTAGAGGAGCTTAAGTGTGTGTATTCTAAGGTGTTCTAGAGAGAGAAAGGAGAGAAGGTGCAAGTGTGTGTGAATCTTGTATATTGTTCATCATTCCAATCTTGAATACATCATAGATTCATATTATTCTTCTTCTCCTTCTTCTTATTTTGATCTTGCATCATCCAATTGTTTAGGATTCTACACCATCAATTGGATATGATTGATACACAAGGGAATTCGGGACTTACAAGTGGTATCAGAGCTTGGATTGTATCAATCATTTTGGCCAGATCTGGAGCGTATTTGATCTTATTTTTGAAGGATTTTTGCATTTTTGGATAGATCTTTGAAAAATAAGCGGGGTTTGTTCTTCGTGTTTTTGATAAAAACGAGTTTTTGATCGAGTTTTGGAGCTAAAAGAGGTGAAAAACGCTATTTTTCACGTAATCTGCGAAGTGTTCTCGTCCATTGAAGGGTTCACGGCCGTTGAAGGGTTCACGGCCGAAGGAGGGTTCTCGGTCGAATAAGCTTTTGCGGCTAGGGTTTCTCGGCGGCGGCCATAATCACGAATTAGGGTTTCTCGGACGTTTACGGTCGTGAACGTGTTTACGGCCGTGAACCCATTTGCGGTTGTCTGTCTCATATAAATAGTGTTAGTAGAGTCATAAGAGTGTGTATGGCTAGAGGAGCTTAAGTGTGTGTATTCTAAGGTGTTTTAGAGAGAGAAAGGAGAGAAGGTGCAAGTGTGTGTGAATCTTGTATATTGTTCATCATTCCAATCTTGAATACATCATAGATTCATATTATTCTTCTTCTCCTTCTTCTTATTTTGATCTTGCATCATCCAATTGTTTGGGATTCTACACCATCAATTGGATATGATTGATACACAAGCGAATTCGGGACTTACAAGTGGTATCAGAGCTTGGATTGTATCAATCATTTTGGCCAGATCTGGAGCGTATTTGATCTTATTTTTGAAGGATTTTTGCGTTTTTGGATAGATCTTTGAAAAATAAGGGGAGTTCGTTCTTCGTGTTTTTGATAAAATCGAGTTTTTGATCGAGTTTTGGAGCAAAAAGAGGTGAAAAACGCTATTTTTCACGTAATCTGCGAAGTGTTCTCGTCCATTGAAGGGTTCACGGCCGAAGGAGGGTTCTCGGTCGAATAAGCTTTTGCGGCTAGGGTTTCTCGGCGGCGCCCGTAATCACGAATTAGGGTTTCTCGGACGTTTACGGTCGTGAACGTGTTTACGGCCGTGAACCCATTTGCGGTTGTCTGTCTCATATAAATAGTGTTAGTAGAGTCATAAGAGTGTGTATGGCTAGAGGAGCTTAAGTGTGTGTATTCTAAGGTGTTCTAGAGAGAGAAAGGAGAGAAGGTGCAAGTGTGTGTGAATCTTGTATATTGTTCATCATTCCAATCTTGAATACATCATAGATTCATATTATTCTTCTTCTCCTTCTTCTTATTTTGATCTTGCATCATCCAATTGTTTAGGATTCTACACCATCAATTGGATATGATTGATACACAAGCGAATTCGGGACTTACAAGTGGTATCAGAGCTTGGATTGTATCAATCATTTTGGCCAGATCTGGAGCGTATTTGATCTTATTTTTGAAGGATTTTTGCATTTTTGGATAGATCTTTGAAAAATAAGCGGGGTTTGTTCTTCGTGTTTTTGATAAAAACGAGTTTTTGATCGAGTTTTGGAGCTAAAAGAGGTGAAAAACGCTATTTTTCACGTAATCTGCGAAGTGTTCTCGTCCATTGAAGGGTTCACGGCCGTTGAAGGGTTCACGGCCGAAGGAGGGTTCTCGGTCGAATAAGCTTTTGCGGCTAGGGTTTCTCGGCGGCGGCCATAATCACGAATTAGGGTTTCTCGGACGTTTACGGTCGTGAACGTGTTTACGGCCGTGAACCCATTTGCGGTTGTCTGTCTCATATAAATAGTGTTAGTAGAGTCATAAGAGTGTGTATGGCTAGAGGAGCTTAAGTGTGTGTATTCTAAGGTGTTTTAGAGAGAGAAAGGAGAGAAGGTGCAAGTGTGTGTGAATCTTGTATATTGTTCATCATTCCAATCTTGAATACATCATAGATTCATATTATTCTTCTTCTCCTTCTTCTTATTTTGATCTTGCATCATCCAATTGTTTGGGATTCTACACCATCAATTGGATATGATTGATACACAAGCGAATTCGGGACTTACAAGTGGTATCAGAGCTTGGATTGTATCAATCATTTTGGCCAGATCTGGAGCGTATTTGATCTTATTTTTGAAGGATTTTTGCGTTTTTGGATAGATCTTTGAAAAATAAGGGGAGTTTGTTCTTCGTGTTTTTGATAAAATCGAGTTTTTGATCGAGTTTTGGAGCAAAAAGAGGTGAAAAACGCTATTTTTCACGTAATCTGCGAAGTGTTCTCGTCCATTGAAGGGTTCACGGCCGAAGGAGGGTTCTCGGTCGAATAAGCTTTTGCGGCTAGGGTTTCTCGGCGGCGCCCGTAATCACGAATTAGGGTTTCTCGGACGTTTACGGTCGTGAACGTGTTTACGGCCGTGAACCCATTTGCGGTTGTCTGTCTCATATAAATAGTGTTAGTAGAGTCATAAGAGTGTGTATGGCTAGAGGAGCTTAAGTGTGTGTATTCTAAGGTGTTCTAGAGAGAGAAAGGAGAGAAGGTGCAAGTGTGTGTGAATCTTGTATATTGTTCATCATTCCAATCTTGAATACATCATAGATTCATATTATTCTTCTTCTCCTTCTTCTTATTTTGATCTTGCATCATCCAATTGTTTAGGATTCTACACCATCAATTGGATATGATTGATACACAAGCGAATTCGGGACTTACAAGTGGTATCAGAGCTTGGATTGTATCAATCATTTTGGCCAGATCTGGAGCGTATTTGATCTTATTTTTGAAGGATTTTTGCATGTTTGGATAGATCTTTGAAAAATAAGCGGGGTTTGTTCTTCGTGTTTTTGATAAAAACGAGTTTTTGATCGAGTTTTGGAGCTAAAAGAGGTGAAAAACGCTATTTTTCACGTAATCTGCGAAGTGTTCTCGTCCATTGAAGGGTTCACGGCCGTTGAAGGGTTCACGGCCGAAGGAGGGTTCTCGGTCGAATAAGCTTTTGCGGCTAGGGTTTCTCGGCGGCGGCCATAATCACGAATTAGGGTTTCTCGGACGTTTACGGTCGTGAACGTGTTTACGGCCGTGAACCCATTTGCGGTTGTCTGTCTCATATAAATAGTGTTAGTAGAGTCATAAGAGTGTGTATGGCTAGAGGAGCTTAAGTGTGTGTATTCTAAGGTGTTTTAGAGAGAGAAAGGAGAGAAGGTGCAAGTGTGTGTGAATCTTGTATATTGTTCATCATTCCAATCTTGAATACATCATAGATTCATATTATTCTTCTTCTCCTTCTTCTTATTTTGATCTTGCATCATCCAATTGTTTGGGATTCTACACCATCAATTGGATATGATTGATACACAAGCGAATTCGGGACTTACAAGTGGTATCAGAGCTTGGATTGTATCAATCATTTTGGCCAGATCTGGAGCGTATTTGATCTTATTTTTGAAGGATTTTTGCGTTTTTGGATAGATCTTTGAAAAATAAGGGGGGTTTGTTCTTCGTGTTTTTGATAAAAACGAGTTTTTGATCAAGTTTTGGAGCAAAAAGAGGTGAAAAACGCTATTTTTCACGTAATCTGCGAAGTGTTCTCGTCCATTGAAGGGTTCACGGCCGAAGGAGGGTTCACGGCCGAATAAGCTTTTGCGGCTAGGGTTTCTCGGCGGCGGCCGTAATCACGAATTAGGGTTTCTCGGACGTTTACGGTCGTGAACGTGTTTACGGCCGTGAACCCATTTGCGGTTGTCTGTCTCATATAAATAGTGTTAGTAGAGTCATAAGAGTGTGTATGGCTAGAGGAGCTTAAGTGTGTGTATTCTAAGGTGTTCTAGAGAGAGAAAGGAGAGAAGGTGCAAGTGTGTGTGAATCTTGTATATTGTTCATCATTCCAATCTTGAATACATCATAGATTCATATTATTCTTCTTCTCCTTCTTCTTATTTTGATCTTGCATCATCCAATTGTTTGGGATTCTACACCATCAATTGGATATGATTGATACACAAGCGAATTCGGGACTTACAAGTGGTATCAGAGCTTGGATTGTATCAATCATTTTGGTCAGATCTGGAGCGTATTTGATCTTATTTTTGAAGGATTTTTGCGTTTTTTGATAGATCTTTGAAAAATAAGGGGAGTTTGTTCTTCGTGTTTTTGATAAAATCGAGTTTTTGATCGAGTTTTGGAGCAAAAAGAGGTGAAAAACGCTATTTTTCACGTAATCTGCGAAGTGTTCTCGTCCATTGAAGGGTTCACGGCCGAAGGAGGGTTCTCGGTCGAATAAGCTTTTGCGGCTAGGGTTTCTCGGCGGCGCCCGTAATCACGAATTAGGGTTTCTCGGACGTTTACGGTCGTGAACGTGTTTACGGCCGTGAACCCATTTGCGGTTGTCTGTCTCATATAAATAGTGTTAGTAGAGTCATAAGAGTGTGTATGGCTAGAGGAGCTTAAGTGTGTGTATTCTAAGGTGTTCTAGAGAGAGAAAGGAGAGAAGGTGCAAGTGTGTGTGAATCTTGTATATTGTTCATCATTCCAATCTTGAATACATCATAGATTCATATTATTCTTCTTCTCCTTCTTCTTATTTTGATCTTGCATCATCCAATTGTTTGGGATTCTACACCATCAATTGGATATGATTGATACACAAGCGAATTCGGGACTTACAAGTGGTATCAGAGCTTGGATTGTATCAATCATTTTGGTCAGATCTGGAGCGTATTTGATCTTATTTTTGAAGGATTTTTGCGTTTTTTGATAGATCTTTGAAAAATAAGGGGAGTTTGTTCTTCGTGTTTTTGATTAAATCGAGTTTTTGATCGAGTTTTGGAGCAAAAAGAGGTGAAAAACGCTATTTTTCACGTAATCTGCGAAGTGTTCTCGTCCATTGAAGGGTTCACGGCCGTTGAAGGGTTCTCGGTCGAATAAGCTTTTGCGGCTAGGGTTTCTCGGCGGCGCCCGTAATCACGAATTAGGGTTTCTCGGACGTTTACGGTCGTGAACGTGTTTACGGCCGTGAACCCATTTGCGGTTGTCTGTCTCATATAAATAGTGTTAGTAGAGTCATAAGAGTGTGTATGGCTAGAGGAGCTTAAGTGTGTGTATTCTAAGGTGTTCTAGAGAGAGAAAGGAGAGAAGGTGCAAGTGTGTGTGAATCTTGTATATTGTTCATCATTCCAATCTTGAATACATCATAGATTCATATTATTCTTCTTCTCCTTCTTCTTATTTTGATCTTGCATCATCCAATTGTTTAGGATTCTACACCATCAATTGGATATGATTGATACACAAGCGAATTCGGGACTTACAAGTGGTATCAGAGCTTGGATTGTATCAATCATTTTGGCCAGATCTGGAGCGTATTTGATCTTATTTTTGAAGGATTTTTGCATTTTTGGATAGATCTTTGAAAAATAAGGGGGGTTTGTTCTTCGTGTTTTTGATAAAAACGAGTTTTTGATCGAGTTTTGGAGCAAAAAGAGGTGAAAAACGCTATTTTTCACGTAATCTGCGAAGTGTTCTCGTCCATTGAAGGGTTCACGGCCGTTGAAGGGTTCACGGCCGAAGGAGGGTTCTCGGTCGAATAAGCTTTTGCGGCTAGGGTTTGTCGGCGGCGGCCGTAATCACGAATTAGGGTTTCTCGGACGTTTACGGTCGTGAACGTGTTTACGGCCGTGAACCCATTTGCGGTTGTCTGTCTCATATAAATAGTGTTAGTAGAGTCATAAGAGTGTGTATGGCTAGAGGAGCTTAAGTGTGTGTATTCTAAGGTGTTTTAGCGAGAGAAAGGAGAGAAGGTGCAAGTGTGTGTGAATCTTGTATATTGTTCATCATTCCAATCTTGAATACATCATAGATTCATATTATTCTTCTTCTCCTTCTTCTTATTTTGATCTTGCATCATCCAATTGTTTGGGATTCTACACCATCAATTGGATATGATTGATACACAAGCGAATTCGGGACTTACAAGTGGTATCAGAGCTTGGATTGTATCAATCATTTTGGCCAGATCTGGAGCGTATTTGATCTTATTTTTGAAGGATTTTTGCGTTTTTGGATAGATCTTTGAAAAATAAGGGGGGTTTGTTCTTCGTGTTTTTGATAAAAACGAGTTTTTGATCAAGTTTTGGAGCAAAAAGAGGTGAAAAACGCTATTTTTCACGTAATCTGCGAAGTGTTCTCGTCCATTGAAGGGTTCACGGCCGTTGAAGGGTTCACGGCCGAAGGAGGGTTCTCGGTCGAATAAGCTTTTGCGGCTAGGGTTTCTCGGCGGCGGCCATAATCACGAATTAGGGTTTCTCGGACGTTTACGGTCGTGAACGTGTTTACGGCCGTGAACCTATTTGCGGTTGTCTGTCTCATATAAATAGTGTTAGTAGAGTCATAAGAGTGTGTATGGCTAGAGGAGCTTAAGTTTGTGTATTCTAAGGTGTTCTAGAGAGAGAAAGGAGAGAAGGTGCAAGTGTGTGTGAATCTTGTATATTGTTCATCATTCCAATCTTGAATACATCATAGATTCATATTATTCTTCTTCTCCTTCTTCTTATTTTGATCTTGCATCATCCAATTGTTTGGGATTCTACACCATCAATTGGATATGATTGATACACAAGCGAATTCGGGACTTACAAGTGGTATCAGAGCTTGGATTGTATCAATCATTTTGGCCAGATCTGGAGCGTATTTGATCTTATTTTTGAAGGATTTTTGCGTTTTTGGATAGATCTTTGAAAAATAAGGGGAGTTTGTTCTTCGTGTTTTTGATAAAATCGAGTTTTTGATCGAGTTTTGGAGCAAAAAGAGGTGAAAAACGCTATTTTTCACGTAATCTGCGAAGTGTTCTCTTCCATTGAAGGGTTCACGGCCGAAGGAGGGTTCTCGGTCGAATAAGCTTTTGCGGCTAGGGTTTCTCGGCGGCGCCCGTAATCACGAATTAGGGTTTCTCGGACGTTTACGGTCGTGAACGTGTTTACGGCCGTGAACCCATTTGCGGTTGTCTGTCTCATATAAATAGTGTTAGTAGAGTCATAAGAGTGTGTATGGCTAGAGGAGCTTAAGTGTGTGTATTCTAAGGTGTTCTAGAGAGAGAAAGGAGAGAAGGTGCAAGTGTGTGTGAATCTTGTATATTGTTCATCATTCCAATCTTGAATACATCATAGATTCATATTATTCTTCTTCTCCTTCTTCTTATTTTGATCTTGCATCATCCAATTGTTTAGGATTCTACACCATCAATTGGATATGATTGATACACAAGCGAATTCGGGACTTACAAGTGGTATCAGAGCTTGGATTGTATCAATCATTTTGGCCAGATCTGGAGCGTATTTGATCTTATTTTTGAAGGATTTTTGCATTTTTGGATAGATCTTTGAAAAATAAGGGGGGTTTGTTCTTCGTGTTTTTGATAAAAACGAGTTTTTGATCGAGTTTTGGAGCAAAAAGAGGTGAAAAACGCTATTTTTCACGTAATCTGCGAAGTGTTCTCGTCCATTGAAGGGTTCAAGGCCGTTGAAGGGTTCACGGCCGAAGGAGGGTTCTCGGTCGAATAAGCTTTTGCGGCTAGGGTTTCTCGGCGGCGGCCGTAATCACGAATTAGGGTTTCTCGGACGTTTACGGTCGTGAACGTGTTTACGGCCGTGAACCCATTTGCGGTTGTCTGTCTCATATAAATAGTGTTAGTAGAGTCATAAGAGTGTGTATGGCTAGAGGAGCTTAAGTGTGTGTATTCTAAGGTGTTTTAGAGAGAGAAAGGAGAGAAGGTGCAAGTGTGTGTGAATCTTGTATATTGTTCATCATTCCAATCTTGAATACATCATAGATTCATATTATTCTTCTTCTCCTTCTTCTTATTTTGATCTTGCATCATCCAATTGTTTGGGATTCTACACCATCAATTGGATATGATTGATACACAAGCGAATTCGGGACTTACAAGTGGTATCAGAGCTTGGATTGTATCAATCATTTTGGCCAGATCTGGAGCGTATTTGATCTTATTTTTGAAGGATTTTTGCGTTTTTGGATAGATCTTTGAAAAATAAGGGGGGTTTGTTCTTCGTGTTTTTGATAAAAACGAGTTTTTGATCAAGTTTTGGAGCAAAAAGAGGTGAAAAACGCTATTTTTCACGTAATCTGCGAAGTGTTCTCGTCCATTGAAGGGTTCACGGCCGTTGAAGGGTTCACGGCCGAAGGAGGGTTCTCGGTCGAATAAGCTTTTGCGGCTAGGGTTTCTCGGCGGCGGCCGTAATCACGAATTAGGGTTTCTCGGACGTTTACGGTCGTGAACGTGTTTACGGCCGTGAACCCATTTGCGGTTGTCTGTCTCATATAAATAGTGTTAGTAGAGTCATAAGAGTGTGTATGGCTAGAGGAGCTTAAGTGTGTGTATTCTAAGGTGTTTTAGAGAGAGAAAGGAGAGAAGGTGCAAGTGTGTGTGAATCTTGTATATTGTTCATCATTCCAATCTTGAATACATCATAGATTCATATTATTCTTCTTCTCCTTCTTCTTATTTTGATCTTGCATCATCCAATTGTTTGGGATTCTACACCATCAATTGGATATGATTGATACACAAGCGAATTCGGGACTTACAAGTGGTATCAGAGCTTGGATTGTATCAATCATTTTGGCCAGATCTGGAGCGTATTTGATCTTATTTTTGAAGGATTTTTGCGTTTTTGGATAGATCTTTGAAAAATAAGGGGGGTTTGTTCTTCGTGTTTTTGATAAAAACGAGTTTTTGATCAAGTTTTGGAGCAAAAAGAGGTGAAAAACGCTATTTTTCACGTAATCTGCGAAGTGTTCTCGTCCATTGAAGGGTTCACGGCCGTTGAAGGGTTCACGGCCGAAGGAGGGTTCTCGGTCGAATAAGCTTTTGCGGCTAGGGTTTCTCGGCGGCGGCCGTAATCACGAATTAGGGTTTCTCGGACGTTTACGGTCGTGAACGTGTTTACGGCCGTGAACCTATTTGCGGTTGTCTGTCTCATATAAATAGTGTTAGTAGAGTCATAAGAGTGTGTATGGCTAGAGGAGCTTAAGTTTGTGTATTCTAAGGTGTTCTAGAGAGAGAAAGGAGAGAAGGTGCAAGTGTGTGTGAATCTTGTATATTGTTCATCATTCCAATCTTGAATACATCATAGATTCATATTATTCTTCTTCTCCTTCTTCTTATTTTGATCTTGCATCATCCAATTGTTTGGGATTCTACACCATCAATTGGATATGATTGATACACAAGCGAATTCGGGACTTACAAGTGGTATCAGAGCTTGGATTGTATCAATCATTTTGGCCAGATCTGGAGCGTATTTGATCTTATTTTTGAAGGATTTTTGCGTTTTTGGATAGATCTTTGAAAAATAAGGGGAGTTTGTTCTTCGTGTTTTTGATAAAATCGAGTTTTTGATCGAGTTTTGGAGCAAAAAGAGGTGAAAAACGCTATTTTTCACGTAATCTGCGAAGTGTTCTCGTCCATTGAAGGGTTCACGGCCGAAGGAGGGTTCTCGGTCGAATAAGCTTTTGCGGCTAGGGTTTCTCGGCGGCGCCCGTAATCACGAATTAGGGTTTCTCGGACGTTTACGGTCGTGAACGTGTTTACGGCCGTGAACCCATTTGCGGTTGTCTGTCTCATATAAATAGTGTTAGTAGAGTCATAAGAGTGTGTATGGCTAGAGGAGCTTAAGTGTGTGTATTCTAAGGTGTTCTAGAGAGAGAAAGGAGAGAAGGTGCAAGTGTGTGTGAATCTTGTATATTGTTCATCATTCCAATCTTGAATACATCATAGATTCATATTATTCTTCTTCTCCTTCTTCTTATTTTGATCTTGCATCATCCAATTGTTTAGGATTCTACACCATCAATTGGATATGATTGATACACAAGCGAATTCGGGACTTACAAGTGGTATCAGAGCTTGGATTGTATCAATCATTTTGGCCAGATCTGGAGCGTATTTGATCTTATTTTTGAAGGATTTTTGCATTTTTGGATAGATCTTTGAAAAATAAGGGGGGTTTGTTCTTCGTGTTTTTGATAAAAACGAGTTTTTGATCGAGTTTTGGAGCAAAAAGAGGTGAAAAACGCTATTTTTCACGTAATCTGCGAAGTGTTCTCGTCCATTGAAGGGTTCACGGCCGTTGAAGGGTTCACGGCCGAAGGAGGGTTCTCGGTCGAATAAGCTTTTGCGGCTAGGGTTTCTCGGCGGCGGCCGTAATCACGAATTAGGGTTTCTCGGACGTTTACGGTCGTGAACGTGTTTACGGCCGTGAACCCATTTGCGGTTGTCTGTCTCATATAAATAGTGTTAGTAGAGTCATAAGAGTGTGTATGGCTAGAGGAGCTTAAGTGTGTGTATTCTAAGGTGTTTTAGAGAGAGAAAGGAGAGAAGGTGCAAGTGTGTGTGAATCTTGTATATTGTTCATCATTCCAATCTTGAATACATCATAGATTCATATTATTCTTCTTCTCCTTCTTCTTATTTTGATCTTGCATCATCCAATTGTTTGGGATTCTACACCATCAATTGGATATGATTGATACACAAGCGAATTCGGGACTTACAAGTGGTATCAGAGCTTGGATTGTATCAATCATTTTGGCCAGATCTGGAGCGTATTTGATCTTATTTTTGAAGGATTTTTGCGTTTTTGGATAGATCTTTGAAAAATAAGGGGGGTTTGTTCTTCGTGTTTTTGATAAAAACGAGTTTTTGATCAAGTTTTGGAGCAAAAAGAGGTGAAAAACGCTATTTTTCACGTAATCTGCGAAGTGTTCTCGTCCATTGAAGGGTTCACGGCCGTTGAAGGGTTCACGGCCGAAGGAGGGTTCTCGGTCGAATAAGCTTTTGCGGCTAGGGTTTCTCGGCGGCGGCCGTAATCACGAATTAGGGTTTCTCGGACGTTTACGGTCGTGAACGTGTTTACGGCCGTGAACCTATTTGCGGTTGTCTGTCTCATATAAATAGTGTTAGTAGAGTCATAAGAGTGTGTATGGCTAGAGGAGCTTAAGTTTGTGTATTCTAAGGTGTTCTAGAGAGAGAAAGGAGAGAAGGTGCAAGTGTGTGTGAATCTTGTATATTGTTCATCATTCCAATCTTGAATACATCATAGATTCATATTATTCTTCTTCTCCTTCTTCTTATTTTGATCTTGCATCATCCAATTGTTTGGGATTCTACACCATCAATTGGATATGATTGATACACAAGCGAATTCGGGACTTACAAGTGGTATCAGAGCTTGGATTGTATCAATCATTTTGGTCAGATCTGGAGCGTATTTGATCTTATTTTTGAAGGATTTTTGCGTTTTTTGATAGATCTTTGAAAAATAAGGGGAGTTTGTTCTTCGTGTTTTTGATAAAATCGAGTTTTTGATCGAGTTTTGGAGCAAAAAGAGGTGAAAAACGCTATTTTTCACGTAATCTGCGAAGTGTTCTCGTCCATTGAAGGGTTCACGGCCGAAGGAGGGTTCTCGGTCGAATAAGCTTTTGCGGCTAGGGTTTCTCGGCGGCGGCCGTAATCACGAATTAGGGTTTCTCGGACGTTTACGGTCGTGAACGTGTTTACGGCCGTGAACCCATTTGCGGTTGTCTGTCTCATATAAATAGTGTTAGTAGAGTCATAAGAGTGTGTATGGCTAGAGGAGCTTAAGTGTGTGTATTCTAAGGTGTTTTAGAGAGAGAAAGGAGAGAAGGTGCAAGTGTGTGTGAATCTTGTATATTGTTCATCATTCCAATCTTGAATACATCATAGATTCATATTATTCTTCTTCTCCTTCTTCTTATTTTGATCTTGCATCATCCAATTGTTTGGGATTCTACACCATCAATTGGATATGATTGATACACAAGCGAATTCGGGACTTACAAGTGGTATCAGAGCTTGGATTGTATCAATCATTTTGGCCAGATCTGGAGCGTATTTGATCTTATTTTTGAAGGATTTTTGCGTTTTTGGATAGATCTTTGAAAAATAAGGGGGGTTTGTTCTTCGTGTTTTTGATAAAAACGAGTTTTTGATCGAGTTTTGGAGCAAAAAGAGGTGAAAAACGCTATTTTTCACGTAATCTGCGAAGTGTTCTCGTCCATTGAAGGGTTCACGGCCGTTGAAGGGTTCACGGCCGAAGGAGGGTTCTCGGTCGAATAAGCTTTTGCGGCTAGGGTTTCTCGGCGGCGGCCGTAATCACGAATTAGGGTTTCTCGGACGTTTACGGTCGTGAACGTGTTTACGGCCGTGAACCTATTTGCGGTTGTCTGTCTCATATAAATAGTGTTAGTAGAGTCATAAGAGTGTGTATGGCTAGAGGAGCTTAAGTTTGTGTATTCTAAGGTGTTCTAGAGAGAGAAAGGAGAGAAGGTGCAAGTGTGTGTGAATCTTGTATATTGTTCATCATTCCAATCTTGAATACATCATAGATTCATATTATTCTTCTTCTCCTTCTTCTTATTTTGATCTTGCATCATCCAATTGTTTGGGATTCTACACCATCAATTGGATATGATTGATACACAAGCGAATTCGGGACTTACAAGTGGTATCAGAGCTTGGATTGTATCAATCATTTTGGTCAGATCTGGAGCGTATTTGATCTTATTTTTGAAGGATTTTTGCGTTTTTTGATAGATCTTTGAAAAATAAGGGGAGTTTGTTCTTCGTGTTTTTGATAAAATCGAGTTTTTGATCGAGTTTTGGAGCAAAAAGAGGTGAAAAACGCTATTTTTCACGTAATCTGCGAAGTGTTCTCGTCCATTGAAGGGTTCACGGCCGTTGAAGGGTTCTCGGTCGAATAAGCTTTTGCGGCTAGGGTTTCTCGGCGGCGCCCGTAATCACGAATTAGGGTTTCTCGGACGTTTACGGTCGTGAACGTGTTTACGGCCGTGAACCCATTTGCGGTTGTCTGTCTCATATAAATAGTGTTAGTAGAGTCATAAGAGTGTGTATGGCTAGAGGAGCTTAAGTGTGTGTATTCTAAGGTGTTCTAGAGAGAGAAAGGAGAGAAGGTGCAAGTGTGTGTGAATCTTGTATATTGTTCATCATTCCAATCTTGAATACATCATAGATTCATATTATTCTTCTTCTCCTTCTTCTTATTTTGATCTTGCATCATCCAATTGTTTGGGATTCTACACCATCAATTGGATATGATTGATACACAAGCGAATTCGGGACTTACAAGTGGTATCAGAGCTTGGATTGTATCAATCATTTTGGTCAGATCTGGAGCGTATTTGATCTTATTTTTGAAGGATTTTTGCGTTTTTTGATAGATCTTTGAAAAATAAGGGGAGTTTGTTCTTCGTGTTTTTGATAAAATCGAGTTTTTGATCGAGTTTTGGAGCAAAAAGAGGTGAAAAACGCTATTTTTCACGTAATCTGCGAAGTGTTCTCGTCCATTGAAGGGTTCACGGCCGAAGGAGGGTTCTCGGTCGAATAAGCTTTTGCGGCTAGGGTTTCTCGGCGGCGCCCGTAATCACGAATTAGGGTTTCTCGGACGTTTACGGTCGTGAACGTGTTTACGGCCGTGAACCCATTTGCGGTTGTCTGTCTCATATAAATAGTGTTAGTAGAGTCATAAGAGTGTGTATGGCTAGAGGAGCTTAAGTGTGTGTATTCTAAGGTGTTCTAGAGAGAGAAAGGAGAGAAGGTGCAAGTGTGTGTGAATCTTGTATATTGTTCATCATTCCAATCTTGAATACATCATAGATTCATATTATTCTTCTTCTCCTTCTTCTTATTTTGATCTTGCATCATCCAATTGTTTAGGATTCTACACCATCAATTGGATATGATTGATACACAAGCGAATTCGGGACTTACAAGTGGTATCAGAGCTTGGATTGTATCAATCATTTTGGCCAGATCTGGAGCGTATTTGATCTTATTTTTGAAGGATTTTTGCATTTTTGGATAGATCTTTGAAAAATAAGGGGGGTTTGTTCTTCGTGTTTTTGATAAAAACGAGTTTTTGATCGAGTTTTGGAGCAAAAAGAGGTGAAAAACGCTATTTTTCACGTAATCTGCGAAGTGTTCTCGTCCATTGAAGGGTTCACGGCCGTTGAAGGGTTCACGGCCGAAGGAGGGTTCTCGGTCGAATAAGCTTTTGCGGCTAGGGTTTCTCGGCGGCGGCCGTAATCACGAATTAGGGTTTCTCGGACGTTTACAATCGTGAACGTGTTTACGGCCGTGAACCCATTTGCGGTTGTCTGTCTCATATAAATAGTGTTAGTAGAGTCATAAGAGTGTGTATGGCTAGAGGAGCTTAAGTGTGTGTATTCTAAGGTGTTTTAGAGAGAGAAAGGAGAGAAGGTGCAAGTGTGTGTGAATCTTGTATATTGTTCATCATTCCAATCTTGAATACATCATAGATTCATATTATTCTTCTTCTCCTTCTTCTTATTTTGATCTTGCATCATCCAATTGTTTGGGATTCTACACCATCAATTGGATATGATTGATACACAAGCGAATTCGGGACTTACAAGTGGTATCAGAGCTTGGATTGTATCAATCATTTTGGCCAGATCTGGAGCGTATTTGATCTTATTTTTGAAGGATTTTTGCGTTTTTGGATAGATCTTTGAAAAATAAGGGGGGTTTGTTCTTCGTGTTTTTGATAAAAACGAGTTTTTGATCAAGTTTTGGAGCAAAAAGAGGTGAAAAACGCTATTTTTCACGTAATCTGCGAAGTGTTCTCGTCCATTGAAGGGTTCACGGCCGTTGAAGGGTTCACGGCCGAAGGAGGGTTCTCGGTCGAATAAGCTTTTGCGGCTAGGGTTTCTCGGCGGCGGCCGTAATCACGAATTAGGGTTTCTCGGACGTTTACGGTCGTGAACGTGTTTACGGCCGTGAACCTATTTGCGGTTGTCTGTCTCATATAAATAGTGTTAGTAGAGTCATAAGAGTGTGTATGGCTAGAGGAGCTTAAGTTTGTGTATTCTAAGGTGTTCTAGAGAGAGAAAGGAGAGAAGGTGCAAGTGTGTGTGAATCTTGTATATTGTTCATCATTCCAATCTTGAATACATCATAGATTCATATTATTCTTCTTCTCCTTCTTCTTATTTTGATCTTGCATCATCCAATTGTTTGGGATTCTACACCATCAATTGGATATGATTGATACACAAGCGAATTCGGGACTTACAAGTGGTATCAGAGCTTGGATTGTATCAATCATTTTGGCCAGATCTGGAGCGTATTTGATCTTATTTTTGAAGGATTTTTGCATTTTTGGATAGATCTTTGAAAAATAAGGGGGGTTTGTTCTTCGTGTTTTTGATAAAAACGAGTTTTTGATCGAGTTTTGGAGCAAAAAGAGGTGAAAAACGCTATTTTTCACGTAATCTGCGAAGTGTTCTCGTCCATTGAAGGGTTCACGGCCGTTGAAGGGTTCACGGCCGAAGGAGGGTTCTCGGTCGAATAAGCTTTTGCGGCTAGGGTTTCTCGGCGGCGGCCGTAATCACGAATTAGGGTTTCTCGGACGTTTACAATCGTGAACGTGTTTACGGCCGTGAACCCATTTGCGGTTGTCTGTCTCATATAAATAGTGTTAGTAGAGTCATAAGAGTGTGTATGGCTAGAGGAGCTTAAGTGTGTGTATTCTAAGGTGTTTTAGAGAGAGAAAGGAGAGAAGGTGCAAGTGTGTGTGAATCTTGTATATTGTTCATCATTCCAATCTTGAATACATCATAGATTCATATTATTCTTCTTCTCCTTCTTCTTATTTTGATCTTGCATCATCCAATTGTTTGGGATTCTACACCATCAATTGGATATGATTGATACACAAGCGAATTCGGGACTTACAAGTGGTATCAGAGCTTGGATTGTATCAATCATTTTGGCCAGATCTGGAGCGTATTTGATCTTATTTTTGAAGGATTTTTGCGTTTTTGGATAGATCTTTGAAAAATAAGGGGGGTTTGTTCTTCGTGTTTTTGATAAAAACGAGTTTTTGATCAAGTTTTGGAGCAAAAAGAGGTGAAAAACGCTATTTTTCACGTAATCTGCGAAGTGTTCTCGTCCATTGAAGGGTTCACGGCCGTTGAAGGGTTCACGGCCGAAGGAGGGTTCTCGGTCGAATAAGCTTTTGCGGCTAGGGTTTCTCGGCGGCGGCCGTAATCACGAATTAGGGTTTCTCGGACGTTTACGGTCGTGAACGTGTTTACGGCCGTGAACCTATTTGCGGTTGTCTGTCTCATATAAATAGTGTTAGTAGAGTCATAAGAGTGTGTATGGCTAGAGGAGCTTAAGTTTGTGTATTCTAAGGTGTTCTAGAGAGAGAAAGGAGAGAAGGTGCAAGTGTGTGTGAATCTTGTATATTGTTCATCATTCCAATCTTGAATACATCATAGATTCATATTATTCTTCTTCTCCTTCTTCTTATTTTGATCTTGCATCATCCAATTGTTTGGGATTCTACACCATCAATTGGATATGATTGATACACAAGCGAATTCGGGACTTACAAGTGGTATCAGAGCTTGGATTGTATCAATCATTTTGGTCAGATCTGGAGCGTATTTGATCTTATTTTTGAAGGATTTTTGCGTTTTTAGATAGATCTTTGAAAAATAAGGGGAGTTTGTTCTTCGTGTTTTTGATAAAATCGAGTTTTTGATCGAGTTTTGGAGCAAAAAGAGGTGAAAAACGCTATTTTTCACGTAATCTGCGAAGTGTTCTCGTCCATTGAAGGGTTCACGGCCGAAGGAGGGTTCTCGGTCGAATAAGCTTTTGCGGCTAGGGTTTCTCGGCGGCGCCCGTAATCACGAATTAGGGTTTCTCGGACGTTTACGGTCGTGAACGTGTTTACGGCCGTGAACCCATTTGCGGTTGTCTGTCTCATATAAATAGTGTTAGTAGAGTCATAAGAGTGTGTATGGCTAGAGGAGCTTAAGTGTGTGTATTCTAAGGTGTTCTAGAGAGAGAAAGGAGAGAAGGTGCAAGTGTGTGTGAATCTTGTATATTGTTCATCATTCCAATCTTGAATACATCATAGATTCATATTATTCTTCTTCTCCTTCTTCTTATTTTGATCTTGCATCATCCAATTGTTTAGGATTCTACACCATCAATTGGATATGATTGATACACAAGCGAATTCGGGACTTACAAGTGGTATCAGAGCTTGGATTGTATCAATCATTTTGGCCAGATCTGGAGCGTATTTGATCTTATTTTTGAAGGATTTTTGCGTTTTTTGATAGATCTTTGAAAAATAAGGGGAGTTTGTTCTTCGTGTTTTTGATAAAATCGAGTTTTTGATCGAGTTTTGGAGCAAAAAGAGGTGAAAAACGCTATTTTTCACGTAATCTGCGAAGTGTTCTCGTCCATTGAAGGGTTCACGGCCGAAGGAGGGTTCTCGGTCGAATAAGCTTTTGCGGCTAGGGTTTCTCGGCGGCGCCCGTAATCACGAATTAGGGTTTCTCGGACGTTTACGGTCGTGAACGTGTTTACGGCCGTGAACCCATTTGCGGTTGTCTGTCTCATATAAATAGTGTTAGTAGAGTCATAAGAGTGTGTATGGCTAGAGGAGCTTAAGTGTGTGTATTCTAAGGTGTTCTAGAGAGAGAAAGGAGAGAAGGTGCAAGTGTGTGTGAATCTTGTATATTGTTCATCATTCCAATCTTGAATACATCATAGATTCATATTATTCTTCTTCTCCTTCTTCTTATTTTGATCTTGCATCATCCAATTGTTTAGGATTCTACACCATCAATTGGATATGATTGATACACAAGCGAATTCGGGACTTACAAGTGGTATCAGAGCTTGGATTGTATCAATCATTTTGGCCAGATCTGGAGCGTATTTGATCTTATTTTTGAAGGATTTTTGCATTTTTGGATAGATCTTTGAAAAATAAGCGGGGTTTGTTCTTCGTGTTTTTGATAAAAACGAGTTTTTGATCGAGTTTTGGAGCAAAAAGAGGTGAAAAACGCTATTTTTCACGTAATCTGCGAAGTGTTCTCGTCCATTGAAGGGTTCACGGCCGTTGAAGGGTTCACGGCCGAAGGAGGGTTCTCGGTCGAATAAGCTTTTGCGGCTAGGGTTTCTCGGCGGCGGCCATAATCACGAATTAGGGTTTCTCGGACGTTTACGGTCGTGAACGTGTTTACGGCCGTGAACCCATTTGCGGTTGTCTGTCTCATATAAATAGTGTTAGTAGAGTCATAAGAGTGTGTATGGCTAGAGGAGCTTAAGTGTGTGTATTCTAAGGTGTTTTAGAGAGAGAAAGGAGAGAAGGTGCAAGTGTGTGTGAATCTTGTATATTGTTCATCATTCCAATCTTGAATACATCATAGATTCATATTATTCTTCTTCTCCTTCTTCTTATTTTGATCTTGCATCATCCAATTGTTTGGGATTCTACACCATCAATTGGATATGATTGATACACAAGCGAATTCGGGACTTACAAGTGGTATCAGAGCTTGGATTGTATCAATCATTTTGGCCAGATCTGGAGCGTATTTGATCTTATTTTTGAAGGATTTTTGCATTTTTGGATAGATCTTTGAAAAATAAGCGGGGTTTGTTCTTCGTGTTTTTGATAAAAACGAGTTTTTGATCGAGTTTTGGAGCAAAAAGAGGTGAAAAACGCTATTTTTCACGTAATCTGCGAAGTGTTCTCGTCCATTGAAGGGTTCACGGCCGTTGAAGGGTTCACGGCCGAAGGAGGGTTCTCGGTCGAATAAGCTTTTGCGGCTAGGGTTTCTCGGCGGCGGCCATAATCACGAATTAGGGTTTCTCGGACGTTTACGGTCGTGAACGTGTTTACGGCCGTGAACCCATTTGCGGTTGTCTGTCTCATATAAATAGTGTTAGTAGAGTCATAAGAGTGTGTATGGCTAGAGGAGCTTAAGTGTGTGTATTCTAAGGTGTTTTAGAGAGAGAAAGGAGAGAAGGTGCAAGTGTGTGTGAATCTTGTATATTGTTCATCATTCCAATCTTGAATACATCATAGATTCATATTATTCTTCTTCTCCTTCTTCTTATTTTGATCTTGCATCATCCAATTGTTTGGGATTCTACACCATCAATTGGATATGATTGATACACAAGCGAATTCGGGACTTACAAGTGGTATCAGAGCTTGGATTGTATCAATCATTTTGGCCAGATCTGGAGCGTATTTGATCTTATTTTTGAAGGATTTTTGCGTTTTTGGATAGATCTTTGAAAAATAAGGGGGGTTTGTTCTTCGTGTTTTTGATAAAAACGAGTTTTTGATCAAGTTTTGGAGCAAAAAGAGGTGAAAAACGCTATTTTTCACGTAATCTGCGAAGTGTTCTCGTCCATTGAAGGGTTCACGGCCGTTGAAGGGTTCACGGCCGAAGGAGGGTTCTCGGTCGAATAAGCTTTTGCGGCTAGGGTTTCTCGGCGGCGGCCGTAATCACGAATTAGGGTTTCTCGGACGTTTACGGTCGTGAACGTGTTTACGGCCGTGAACCTATTTGCGGTTGTCTGTCTCATATAAATAGTGTTAGTAGAGTCATAAGAGTGTGTATGGCTAGAGGAGCTTAAGTTTGTGTATTCTAAGGTGTTCTAGAGAGAGAAAGGAGAGAAGGTGCAAGTGTGTGTGAATCTTGTATATTGTTCATCATTCCAATCTTGAATACATCATAGATTCATATTATTCTTCTTCTCCTTCTTCTTATTTTGATCTTGCATCATCCAATTGTTTGGGATTCTACACCATCAATTGGATATGATTGATACACAAGCGAATTCGGGACTTACAAGTGGTATCAGAGCTTGGATTGTATCAATCATTTTGGCCAGATCTGGAGCGTATTTGATCTTATTTTTGAAGGATTTTTGCGTTTTTGGATAGATCTTTGAAAAATAAGGGGAGTTTGTTCTTCGTGTTTTTGATAAAATCGAGTTTTTGATCGAGTTTTGGAGCAAAAAGAGGTGAAAAACGCTATTTTTCACGTAATCTGCGAAGTGTTCTCGTCCATTGAAGGGTTCACGGCCGAAGGAGGGTTCTCGGTCGAATAAGCTTTTGCGGCTAGGGTTTCTCGGCGGCGCCCGTAATCACGAATTAGGGTTTCTCGGACGTTTACGGTCGTGAACGTGTTTACGGCCGTGAACCCATTTGCGGTTGTCTGTCTCATATAAATAGTGTTAGTAGAGTCATAAGAGTGTGTATGGCTAGAGGAGCTTAAGTGTGTGTATTCTAAGGTGTTCTAGAGAGAGAAAGGAGAGAAGGTGCAAGTGTGTGTGAATCTTGTATATTGTTCATCATTCCAATCTTGAATACATCATAGATTCATATTATTCTTCTTCTCCTTCTTCTTATTTTGATCTTGCATCATCCAATTGTTTAGGATTCTACACCATCAATTGGATATGATTGATACACAAGCGAATTCGGGACTTACAAGTGGTATCAGAGCTTGGATTGTATCAATCATTTTGGCCAGATCTGGAGCGTATTTGATCTTATTTTTGAAGGATTTTTGCATTTTTGGATAGATCTTTGAAAAATAAGCGGGGTTTGTTCTTCGTGTTTTTGATAAAAACGAGTTTTTGATCGAGTTTTGGAGCAAAAAGAGGTGAAAAACGCTATTTTTCACGTAATCTGCGAAGTGTTCTCGTCCATTGAAGGGTTCACGGCCGTTGAAGGGTTCACGGCCGAAGGAGGGTTCTCGGTCGAATAAGCTTTTGCGGCTAGGGTTTCTCGGCGGCGGCCATAATCACGAATTAGGGTTTCTCGGACGTTTACGGTCGTGAACGTGTTTACGGCCGTGAACCCATTTCCGGTTGTCTGTCTCATATAAATAGTGTTAGTAGAGTCATAAGAGTGTGTATGGCTAGAGGAGCTTAAGTGTATGTATTCTAAGGTGTTTTAGAGAGAGAAAGGAGAGAAGGTGCAAGTGTGTGTGAATCTTGTATATTGTTCATCATTCCAATCTTGAATACATCATAGATTCATATTATTCTTCTTCTCCTTCTTCTTATTTTGATCTTGCATCATCCAATTGTTTGGGATTCTACACCATCAATTGGATATGATTGATACACAAGCGAATTCGGGACTTACAAGTGGTATCAGAGCTTGGATTGTATCAATCATTTTGGCCAGATCTGGAGCGTATTTGATCTTATTTTTGAAGGATTTTTGCGTTTTTGGATAGATCTTTGAAAAATAAGGGGGGTTTGTTCTTCGTGTTTTTGATAAAAACGAGTTTTTGATCAAGTTTTGGAGCAAAAAGAGGTGAAAAACGCTATTTTTCACGTAATCTGCGAAGTGTTCTCGTCCATTGAAGGGTTCACGGCCGTTGAAGGGTTCACGGCCGAAGGAGGGTTCTCGGTCGAATAAGCTTTTGCGGCTAGGGTTTCTCGGCGGCGGCCGTAATCACGAATTAGGGTTTCTCGGACGTTTACGGTCGTGAACGTGTTTACGGCCGTGAACCTATTTGCGGTTGTCTGTCTCATATAAATAGTGTTAGTAGAGTCATAAGAGTGTGTATGGCTAGAGGAGCTTAAGTGTATGTATTCTAAAGTGTTTTAGAGAGAGAAAGGAGAGAAGGTGCAAGTGTGTGTGAATCTTGTATATTGTTCATCATTCCAATCTTGAATACATCATAGATTCATATTATTCTTCTTCTCCTTCTTCTTATTTTGATCTTGCATCATCCAATTGTTTGGGATTCTACACCATCAATTGGATATGATTGATACACAAGCGAATTCGGGACTTACAAGTGGTATCAGAGCTTGGATTGTATCAATCATTTTGGCCAGATCTGGAGCGTATTTGATCTTATTTTTGAAGGATTTTTGCGTTTTTGGATAGATCTTTGAAAAATAAGGGGGGTTTGTTCTTCGTGTTTTTGATAAAAACGAGTTTTTGATCAAGTTTTGGAGCAAAAAGAGGTGAAAAACGCTATTTTTCACGTAATCTGCGAAGTGTTCTCGTCCATTGAAGGGTTCACGGCCGTTGAAGGGTTCACGGCCGAAGGAGGGTTCTCGGTCGAATAAGCTTTTGCGGCTAGGGTTTCTCGGCGGCGGCCGTAATCACGAATTAGGGTTTCTCGGACGTTTACGGTCGTGAACGTGTTTACGGCCGTGAACCTATTTGCGGTTGTCTGTCTCATATAAATAGTGTTAGTAGAGTCATAAGAGTGTGTATGGCTAGACGAGCTTAAGTTTGTGTATTCTAAGGTGTTCTAGAGAGAGAAAGGAGAGAAGGTGCAAGTGTGTGTGAATCTTGTATATTGTTCATCATTCCAATCTTGAATACATCATAGATTCATATTATTCTTCTTCTCCTTCTTCTTATTTTGATCTTGCATCATCCAATTGTTTGGGATTCTACACCATCAATTGGATATGATTGATACACAAGCGAATTCGGGACTTACAAGTGGTATCAGAGCTTGGATTGTATCAATCATTTTGGCCAGATCTGGAGCGTATTTGATCTTATTTTTGAAGGATTTTTGCGTTTTTGGATAGATCTTTGAAAAATAAGGGGAGTTTGTTCTTCGTGTTTTTGATAAAATCGAGTTTTTGATCGAGTTTTGGAGCAAAAAGAGGTGAAAAACGCTATTTTTCACGTAATCTGCGAAGTGTTCTCGTCCATTGAAGGGTTCACGGCCGAAGGAGGGTTCTCGGTCGAATAAGCTTTTGCGGCTAGGGTTTCTCGGCGGCGCCCGTAATCACGAATTAGGGTTTCTCGGACGTTTACGGTCGTGAACGTGTTTACGGCCGTGAACCCATTTGCGGTTGTCTGTCTCATATAAATAGTGTTAGTAGAGTCATAAGAGTGTGTATGGCTAGAGGAGCTTAAGTGTGTGTATTCTAAGGTGTTCTAGAGAGAGAAAGGAGAGAAGGTGCAAGTGTGTGTGAATCTTGTATATTGTTCATCATTCCAATCTTGAATACATCATAGATTCATATTATTCTTCTTCTCCTTCTTCTTATTTTGATCTTGCATCATCCAATTGTTTAGGATTCTACACCATCAATTGGATATGATTGATACACAAGCGAATTCGGGACTTACAAGTGGTATCAGAGCTTGGATTGTATCAATCATTTTGGCCAGATCTGGAGCGTATTTGATCTTATTTTTGAAGGATTTTTGCATTTTTGGATAGATCTTTGAAAAATAAGCGGGGTTTGTTCTTCGTGTTTTTGATAAAAACGAGTTTTTGATCGAGTTTTGGAGCAAAAAGAGGTGAAAAACGCTATTTTTCACGTAATCTGCGAAGTGTTCTCGTCCATTGAAGGGTTCACGGCCGTTGAAGGGTTCACGGCCGAAGGAGGGTTCTCGGTCGAATAAGCTTTTGCGGCTAGGGTTTCTCGGCGGCGGCCGTAATCACGAATTAGGGTTTCTCGGACGTTTACGGTCGTGAACGTGTTTACGGCCGTGAACCTATTTGCGGTTGTCTGTCTCATATAAATAGTGTTAGTAGAGTCATAAGAGTGTGTATGGCTAGACGAGCTTAAGTTTGTGTATTCTAAGGTGTTCTAGAGAGAGAAAGGAGAGAAGGTGCAAGTGTGTGTGAATCTTGTATATTGTTCATCATTCCAATCTTGAATACATCATAGATTCATATTATTCTTCTTCTCCTTCTTCTTATTTTGATCTTGCATCATCCAATTGTTTGGGATTCTACACCATCAATTGGATATGATTGATACACAAGCGAATTCGGGACTTACAAGTGGTATCAGAGCTTGGATTGTATCAATCATTTTGGCCAGATCTGGAGCGTATTTGATCTTATTTTTGAAGGATTTTTGCGTTTTTGGATAGATCTTTGAAAAATAAGGGGAGTTTGTTCTTCGTGTTTTTGATAAAATCGAGTTTTTGATCGAGTTTTGGAGCAAAAAGAGGTGAAAAACGCTATTTTTCACGTAATCTGCGAAGTGTTCTCGTCCATTGAAGGGTTCACGGCCGAAGGAGGGTTCTCGGTCGAATAAGCTTTTGCGGCTAGGGTTTCTCGGCGGCGCCCGTAATCACGAATTAGGGTTTCTCGGACGTTTACGGTCGTGAACGTGTTTACGGCCGTGAACCCATTTGCGGTTGTCTGTCTCATATAAATAGTGTTAGTAGAGTCATAAGAGTGTGTATGGCTAGAGGAGCTTAAGTGTGTGTATTCTAAGGTGTTCTAGAGAGAGAAAGGAGAGAAGGTGCAAGTGTGTGTGAATCTTGTATATTGTTCATCATTCCAATCTTGAATACATCATAGATTCATATTATTCTTCTTCTCCTTCTTCTTATTTTGATCTTGCATCATCCAATTGTTTAGGATTCTACACCATCAATTGGATATGATTGATACACAAGCGAATTCGGGACTTACAAGTGGTATCAGAGCTTGGATTGTATCAATCATTTTGGCCAGATCTGGAGCGTATTTGATCTTATTTTTGAAGGATTTTTGCATTTTTGGATAGATCTTTGAAAAATAAGCGGGGTTTGTTCTTCGTGTTTTTGATAAAAACGAGTTTTTGATCGAGTTTTGGAGCAAAAAGAGGTGAAAAACGCTATTTTTCACGTAATCTGCGAAGTGTTCTCGTCCATTGAAGGGTTCACGGCCGTTGAAGGGTTCACGGCCGAAGGAGGGTTCTCGGTCGAATAAGCTTTTGCGGCTAGGGTTTCTCGGCGGCGGCCATAATCACGAATTAGGGTTTCTCGGACGTTTACGGTCGTGAACGTGTTTACGGCCGTGAACCCATTTCCGGTTGTCTGTCTCATATAAATAGTGTTAGTAGAGTCATAAGAGTGTGTATGGCTAGAGGAGCTTAAGTGTATGTATTCTAAGGTGTTTTAGAGAGAGAAAGGAGAGAAGGTGCAAGTGTGTGTGAATCTTGTATATTGTTCATCATTCCAATCTTGAATACATCATAGATTCATATTATTCTTCTTCTCCTTCTTCTTATTTTGATCTTGCATCATCCAATTGTTTGGGATTCTACACCATCAATTGGATATGATTGATACACAAGCGAATTCGGGACTTACAAGTGGTATCAGAGCTTGGATTGTATCAATCATTTTGGCCAGATCTGGAGCGTATTTGATCTTATTTTTGAAGGATTTTTGCGTTTTTGGATAGATCTTTGAAAAATAAGGGGGGTTTGTTCTTCGTGTTTTTGATAAAAACGAGTTTTTGATCAAGTTTTGGAGCAAAAAGAGGTGAAAAACGCTATTTTTCACGTAATCTGCGAAGTGTTCTCGTCCATTGAAGGGTTCACGGCCGTTGAAGGGTTCACGGCCGAAGGAGGGTTCTCGGTCGAATAAGCTTTTGCGGCTAGGGTTTCTCGGCGGCGGCCGTAATCACGAATTAGGGTTTCTCGGACGTTTACGGTCGTGAACGTGTTTACGGCCGTGAACCTATTTGCGGTTGTCTGTCTCATATAAATAGTGTTAGTAGAGTCATAAGAGTGTGTATGGCTAGAGGAGCTTAAGTGTATGTATTCTAAAGTGTTTTAGAGAGAGAAAGGAGAGAAGGTGCAAGTGTGTGTGAATCTTGTATATTGTTCATCATTCCAATCTTGAATACATCATAGATTCATATTATTCTTCTTCTCCTTCTTCTTATTTTGATCTTGCATCATCCAATTGTTTGGGATTCTACACCATCAATTGGATATGATTGATACACAAGCGAATTCGGGACTTACAAGTGGTATCAGAGCTTGGATTGTATCAATCATTTTGGCCAGATCTGGAGCGTATTTGATCTTATTTTTGAAGGATTTTTGCGTTTTTGGATAGATCTTTGAAAAATAAGGGGGGTTTGTTCTTCGTGTTTTTGATAAAAACGAGTTTTTGATCAAGTTTTGGAGCAAAAAGAGGTGAAAAACGCTATTTTTCACGTAATCTGCGAAGTGTTCTCGTCCATTGAAGGGTTCACGGCCGTTGAAGGGTTCACGGCCGAAGGAGGGTTCTCGGTCGAATAAGCTTTTGCGGCTAGGGTTTCTCGGCGGCGGCCGTAATCACGAATTAGGGTTTCTCGGACGTTTACGGTCGTGAACGTGTTTACGGCCGTGAACCTATTTGCGGTTGTCTGTCTCATATAAATAGTGTTAGTAGAGTCATAAGAGTGTGTATGGCTAGACGAGCTTAAGTTTGTGTATTCTAAGGTGTTCTAGAGAGAGAAAGGAGAGAAGGTGCAAGTGTGTGTGAATCTTGTATATTGTTCATCATTCCAATCTTGAATACATCATAGATTCATATTATTCTTCTTCTCCTTCTTCTTATTTTGATCTTGCATCATCCAATTGTTTGGGATTCTACACCATCAATTGGATATGATTGATACACAAGCGAATTCGGGACTTACAAGTGGTATCAGAGCTTGGATTGTATCAATCATTTTGGCCAGATCTGGAGCGTATTTGATCTTATTTTTGAAGGATTTTTGCGTTTTTGGATAGATCTTTGAAAAATAAGGGGAGTTTGTTCTTCGTGTTTTTGATAAAATCGAGTTTTTGATCGAGTTTTGGAGCAAAAAGAGGTGAAAAACGCTATTTTTCACGTAATCTGCGAAGTGTTCTCGTCCATTGAAGGGTTCACGGCCGAAGGAGGGTTCTCGGTCGAATAAGCTTTTGCGGCTAGGGTTTCTCGGCGGCGCCCGTAATCACGAATTAGGGTTTCTCGGACGTTTACGGTCGTGAACGTGTTTACGGCCGTGAACCCATTTGCGGTTGTCTGTCTCATATAAATAGTGTTAGTAGAGTCATAAGAGTGTGTATGGCTAGAGGAGCTTAAGTGTGTGTATTCTAAGGTGTTCTAGAGAGAGAAAGGAGAGAAGGTGCAAGTGTGTGTGAATCTTGTATATTGTTCATCATTCCAATCTTGAATACATCATAGATTCATATTATTCTTCTTCTCCTTCTTCTTATTTTGATCTTGCATCATCCAATTGTTTAGGATTCTACACCATCAATTGGATATGATTGATACACAAGCGAATTCGGGACTTACAAGTGGTATCAGAGCTTGGATTGTATCAATCATTTTGGCCAGATCTGGAGCGTATTTGATCTTATTTTTGAAGGATTTTTGCATTTTTGGATAGATCTTTGAAAAATAAGCGGGGTTTGTTCTTCGTGTTTTTGATAAAAACGAGTTTTTGATCGAGTTTTGGAGCAAAAAGAGGTGAAAAACGCTATTTTTCACGTAATCTGCGAAGTGTTCTCGTCCATTGAAGGGTTCACGGCCGTTGAAGGGTTCACGGCCGAAGGAGGGTTCTCGGTCGAATAAGCTTTTGCGGCTAGGGATTCTCGGCGGCGGCCATAATCACGAATTAGGGTTTCTCGGACGTTTACGGTCGTGAACGTGTTTACGGCCGTGAACCCATTTGCGGTTGTCTGTCTCATATAAATAGTGTTAGTAGAGTCATAAGAGTGTGTATGGCTAGAGGAGCTTAAGTGTGTGTATTCTAAGGTGTTTTAGAGAGAGAAAGGAGAGAAGGTGCAAGTGTGTGTGAATCTTGTATATTGTTCATCATTCCAATCTTGAATACATCATAGATTCATATTATTCTTCTTCTCCTTCTTCTTATTTTGATCTTGCATCATCCAATTGTTTGGGATTCTACACCATCAATTGGATATGATTGATACACAAGCGAATTCGGGACTTACAAGTGGTATCAGAGCTTGGATTGTATCAATCATTTTGGCCAGATCTGGAGCGTATTTGATCTTATTTTTGAAGGATTTTTGCGTTTTTGGATAGATCTTTGAAAAATAAGGGGGGTTTGTTCTTCGTGTTTTTGATAAAAACGAGTTTTTGATCAAGTTTTGGAGCAAAAAGAGGTGAAAAACGCTATTTTTCACGTAATCTGCGAAGTGTTCTCGTCCATTGAAGGGTTCACGGCCGTTGAAGGGTTCACGGCCGAAGGAGGGTTCTCGGTCGAATAAGCTTTTGCGGCTAGGGTTTCTCGGCGGCGGCCGTAATCACGAATTAGGGTTTCTCGGACGTTTACGGTCGTGAACGTGTTTACGGCCGTGAACCTATTTGCGGTTGTCTGTCTCATATAAATAGTGTTAGTAGAGTCATAAGAGTGTGTATGGCTAGAGGAGCTTAAGTTTGTGTATTCTAAGGTGTTCTAGAGAGAGAAAGGAGAGAAGGTGCAAGTGTGTGTGAATCTTGTATATTGTTCATCATTCCAATCTTGATACATCATAGATTCATATTATTCTTCTTCTCCTTCTTCTTATTTTGATCTTGCATCATCCAATTGTTTGGGATTCTACACCATCAATTGGATATGATTGATACACAAGCGAATTCGGGACTTACAAGTGGTATCAGAGCTTGGATTGTATCAATCATTTTGGCCAGATCTGGAGCGTATTTGATCTTATTTTTGAAGGATTTTTGCGTTTTTGGATAGATCTTTGAAAAATAAGGGGAGTTTGTTCTTCGTGTTTTTGATAAAATCGAGTTTTTGATCGAGTTTTGGAGCAAAAAGAGGTGAAAAACGCTATTTTTCACGTAATCTGCGAAGTGTTCTCGTCCATTGAAGGGTTCACGGCCGAAGGAGGGTTCTCGGTCGAATAAGCTTTTGCGGCTAGGGTTTCTCGGCGGCGCCCGTAATCACGAATTAGGGTTTCTCGGACGTTTACGGTCGTGAACGTGTTTACGGCCGTGAACCCATTTGCGGTTGTCTGTCTCATATAAATAGTGTTAGTAGAGTCATAAGAGTGTGTATGGCTAGATGAGCTTAAGTGTGTGTATTCTAAGGTGTTCTAGAGAGAGAAAGGAGAGAAGGTGCAAGTGTGTGTGAATCTTGTATATTGTTCATCATTCCAATCTTGAATACATCATAGATTCATATTATTCTTCTTCTCCTTCTTCTTATTTTGATCTTGCATCATCCAATTGTTTAGGATTCTACACCATCAATTGGATATGATTGATACACAAGCGAATTCGGGACTTACAAGTGGTATCAGAGCTTGGATTGTATCAATCATTTTGGCCAGATCTGGAGCGTATTTGATCTTATTTTTGGAGGATTTTTGCGTTTTTGGATAGATCTTTGAAAAATAAGGGGAGTTTGTTCTTCGTGTTTTTGATAAAATCGAGTTTTTGATCGAGTTTTGGAGCAAAAAGAGGTGAAAAACGCTATTTTTCACGTAATCTGCGAAGTGTTCTCGTCCATTGAAGGGTTCACGGCCGAAGGAGGGTTCTCGGTCGAATAAGCTTTTGCGGCTAGGGTTTCTCGGCGGCGCCCGTAATCACGAATTAGGGTTTCTCGGACGTTTACGGTCGTGAACGTGTTTACGGCCGTGAACCCATTTGCGGTTGTCTGTCTCATATAAATAGTGTTAGTTGAGTCATAAGAGTGTGTATGGCTAGAGGAGCTTAAGTGTGTGTATTCTAAGGTGTTCTAGAGAGAGAAAGGAGAGAAGGTGCAAGTGTGTGTGAATCTTGTATATTGTTCATCATTCCAATCTTGAATACATCATAGATTCATATTATTCTTCTTCTCCTTCTTCTTATTTTGATCTTGCATCATCCAATTGTTTAGGATTCTACACCATCAATTGGATATGATTGATATACAAGCGAATTCGGGACTTACAAGTGGTATCAGAGCTTGGATTGTATCAATCATTTTGGCCAGATCTGGAGCGTATTTGATCTTATTTTTGAAGGATTTTTGCATTTTTGGATAGATCTTTGAAAAATAAGGGGGGTTTGTTCTTCGTGTTTTTGATAAAAACGAGTTTTTGATCGAGTTTTGGAGCAAAAAGAGGTGAAAAACGCTATTTTTCACGTAATCTGCGAAGTGTTCTCGTCCATTGAAGGGTTCACGGCCGTTGAAGGGTTCACGGCCGAAGGAGGGTTCTCGGTCGAATAAGCTTTTGCGGCTAGGGTTTCTCGGCGGCGGCCGTAATCACGAATTAGGGTTTCTCGGACGTTTACGGTCGTGAACGTGTTTACGGCCGTGAACCCATTTGCGGTTGTCTGTCTCATATAAATAGTGTTAGTAGAGTCATAAGAGTGTGTATGGCTAGAGGAGCTTAAGTGTGTGTATTCTAAGGTGTTTTAGAGAGAGAAAGGAGAGAAGGTGCAAGTGTGTGTGAATCTTGTATATTGTTCATCATTCCAATCTTGAATACATCATAGATTCATATTATTCTTCTTCTCCTTCTTCTTATTTTGATCTTGCATCATCCAATTGTTTGGGATTCTACACCATCAATTGGATATGATTGATACACAAGCGAATTCGGGACTTACAAGTGGTATCAGAGCTTGGATTGTATCAATCATTTTGGCCAGATCTGGAGCGTATTTGATCTTATTTTTGAAGGATTTTTGCGTTTTTGGATAGGTCTTTGAAAAATAAGGGGGGTTTGTTCTTCGTGTTTTTGATAAAAACGAGTTTTTGATCAAGTTTTGGAGCAAAAAGAGGTGAAAAACGCTATTTTTCACGTAATCTGCGAAGTGTTCTCGTCCATTGAAGGGTTCACGGCCGTTGAAGGGTTCACGGCCGAAGGAGGGTTCTCGGTCGAATAAGCTTTTGCGGCTAGGGTTTCTCGGCGGCGGCCGTAATCACGAATTAGGGTTTCTCGGACGTTTACGGTCGTGAACGTGTTTACGGCCGTGAACCTATTTGCGGTTGTCTGTCTCATATAAATAGTGTTAGTAGAGTCATAAGAGTGTGTATGGCTAGAGGAGCTTAAGTTTGTGTATTCTAAGGTGTTCTAGAGAGAGAAAGGAGAGAAGGTGCAAGTGTGTGTGAATCTTGTATATTGTTCATCATTCCAATCTTGAATACATCATAGATTCATATTATTCTTCTTCTCCTTCTTCTTATTTTGATCTTGCATCATCCAATTGTTTGGGATTCTACACCATCAATTGGATATGATTGATACACAAGCGAATTCGGGACTTACAAGTGGTATCAGAGCTTGGATTGTATCAATCATTTTGGTCAGATCTGGAGCGTATTTGATCTTATTTTTGAAGGATTTTTGCGTTTTTTGATAGATCTTTGAAAAATAAGGGGAGTTTGTTCTTCGTGTTTTTGATAAAATCGAGTTTTTGATCGAGTTTTGGAGCAAAAAGAGGTGAAAAACGCTATTTTTCACGTAATCTGCGAAGTGTTCTCGTCCATTGAAGGGTTCACGGCCGAAGGAGGGTTCTCGGTCGAATAAGCTTTTGCGGCTAGGGTTTCTCGGCGGCGCCCGTAATCACGAATTAGGGTTTCTCGGACGTTTACGGTCGTGAACGTGTTTACGGCCGTGAACCCATTTGCGGTTGTCTGTCTCATATAAATAGTGTTAGTAGAGTCATAAGAGTGTGTATGGCTAGAGGAGCTTAAGTGTGTGTATTCTAAGGTGTTCTAGAGAGAGAAAGGAGAGAAGGTGCAAGTGTGTGTGAATCTTGTATATTGTTCATCATTCTAATCTTGAATACATCATAGATTCATATTATTCTTCTTCTCCTTCTTCTCCTTCTTCTTATTTTGATCTTGCATCATCCAATTGTTTAGGATTCTACACCATCAATTGGATATGATTGATACACAAGCGAATTCGGGACTTACAAGTGGTATCAGAGCTTGGATTGTATCAATCATTTTGGCCAGATCTGGAGCGTATTTGATCTTATTTTTGAAGGATTTTTGCATTTTTGGATAGATCTTTGAAAAATAAGCGGGGTTTGTTCTTCGTGTTTTTGATAAAAACGAGTTTTTGATCGAGTTTTGGAGCAAAAAGAGGTGAAAAACGCTATTTTTCACGTAATCTGCGAAGTGTTCTCGTCCATTGAAGGGTTCACGGCCGTTGAAGGGTTCACGGCCGAAGGAGGGTTCTCGGTCGAATAAGCTTTTGCGGCTAGCGTTTCTCGGCGGCGGCCATAATCACGAATTAGGGTTTCTCGGACGTTTACGGTCGTGAACGTGTTTACGGCCGTGAACCCATTTGCGGTTGTCTGTCTCATATAAATAGTGTTAGTAGAGTCATAAGAGTGTGTATGGCTAGAGGAGCTTAAGTGTGTGTATTCTAAGGTGTTTTAGAGAGAGAAAGGAGAGAAGGTGCAAGTGTGTGTGAATCTTGTATATTGTTCATCATTCCAATCTTGAATACATCATAGATTCATATTATTCTTCTTCTCCTTCTTCTTATTTTGATCTTGCATCATCCAATTGTTTGGGATTCTACACCATCAATTGGATATGATTGATACACAAGCGAATTCGGGACTTACAAGTGGTATCAGAGCTTGGATTGTATCAATCATTTTGGCCAGATCTGGAGCGTATTTGATCTTATTTTTGAAGGATTTTTGCGTTTTTGGATAGATCTTTGAAAAATAAGGGGGGTTTGTTCTTCGTGTTTTTGATAAAAACGAGTTTTTGATCAAGTTTTGGAGCAAAAAGAGGTGAAAAACGCTATTTTTCACGTAATCTGCGAAGTGTTCTCGTCCATTGAAGGGTTCACGGCCGTTGAAGGGTTCACGGCCGAAGGAGGGTTCTCGGTCGAATAAGCTTTTGCGGCTAGGGTTTCTCGGCGGCGGCCGTAATCACGAATTAGGGTTTCTCGGACGTTTACGGTCGTGAACGTGTTTACGGCCGTGAACCTATTTGCGGTTGTCTGTCTCATATAAATAGTGTTAGTAGAGTCATAAGAGTGTGTATGGCTAGAGGAGCTTAAGTTTGTGTATTCTAAGGTGTTCTAGAGAGAGAAAGGAGAGAAGGTGCAAGTGTGTGTGAATCTTGTATATTGTTCATCATTCCAATCTTGAATACATCATAGATTAATATTATTCTTCTTCTCCTTCTTCTTATTTTGATCTTGCATCATCCAATTGTTTGGGATTCTACACCATCAATTGGATATGATTGATACACAAGCGAATTCGGGACTTACAAGTGGTATCAGAGCTTGGATTGTATCAATCATTTTGGCCAGATCTGGAGCGTATTTGATCTTATTTTTGAAGGATTTTTGCGTTTTTGGATAGATCTTTGAAAAATAAGGGGAGTTTGTTCTTCGTGTTTTTGATAAAATCGAGTTTTTGATCGAGTTTTGGAGCAAAAAGAGGTGAAAAACGCTATTTTTCACGTAATCTGCGAAGTGTTCTCGTCCATTGAAGGGTTCACGGCCGAATGAGGGTTCTCGGTCGAATAAGCTTTTGCGGCTAGGGTTTCTCGGCGGCGCCCGTAATCACGAATTAGGGTTTCTCGGACGTTTACGGTCGTGAACGTGTTTACGGCCGTGAACCCATTTGCGGTTGTCTGTCTCATATAAATAGTGTTAGTAGAGTCATAAGAGTGTGTATGGCTAGAGGAGCTTAAGTGTGTGTATTCTAAGGTGTTCTAGAGAGAGAAAGGAGAGAAGGTGCAAGTGTGTGTGAATCTTGTATATTGTTCATCATTCCAATCTTGAATACATCATAGATTCATATTATTCTTCTTCTCCTTCTTCTTATTTTGATCTTGCATCATCCAATTGTTTAGGATTCTACACCATCAATTGGATATGATTGATACACAAGCGAATTCGGGACTTACAAGTGGTATCAGAGCTTGGATTGTATCAATCATTTTGGCCAGATCTGGAGCGTATTTGATCTTATTTTTGAAGGATTTTTGCGTTTTTGGATAGATCTTTGAAAAATAAGGGGAGTTTGTTCTTCGTGTTTTTGATAAAATCGAGTTTTTGATCGAGTTTTGGAGCAAAAAGAGGTGAAAAACGCTATTTTTCACGTAATCTGCGAAGTGTTCTCGTCCATTGAAGGGTTCACGGCCGAAGGAGGGTTCTCGGTCGAATAAGCTTTTGCGGCTAGGGTTTCTCGGCGGCGCCCGTAATCACGAATTAGGGTTTCTCGGACGTTTACGGTCGTGAACGTGTTTACGGCCGTGAACCCATTTGCGGTTGTCTGTCTCATATAAATAGTGTTAGTAGAGTCATAAGAGTGTGTATGGCTAGAGGAGCTTAAGTGTGTGTATTCTAAGGTGTTCTAGAGAGAGAAAGGAGAGAAGGTGCAAGTGTGTGTGAATCTTGTATATTGTTCATCATTCCAATCTTGAATACATCATAGATTCATATTATTCTTCTTCTCCTTCTTCTTATTTTGATCTTGCATCATCCAATTGTTTGGGATTCTACACCATCAATTGGATATGATTGATACACAAGCGAATTCGGGACTTACAAGTGGTATCAGAGCTTGGATTGTATCAATCATTTTGGCCAGATCTGGAGCGTATTTGATCTTATTTTTGAAGGATTTTTGCGTTTTTGGATAGATCTTTGAAAAATAAGGGGGGTTTGTTCTTCGTGTTTTTGATAAAAACGAGTTTTTGATCAAGTTTTGGAGCAAAAAGAGGTGAAAAACGCTATTTTTCACGTAATCTGCGAAGTGTTCTCGTCCATTGAAGGGTTCACGGCCGTTGAAGGGTTCACGGCCGAAGGAGGGTTCTCGGTCGAATAAGCTTTTGCGGCTAGGGTTTCTCGGCGGCGGCCGTAATCACGAATTAGGGTTTCTCGGACGTTTACGGTCGTGAACGTGTTTACGGCCGTGAACCTATTTGCGGTTGTCTGTCTCATATAAATAGTGTTAGTAGAGTCATAAGAGTGTGTATGGCTAGAGGAGCTTAAGTTTGTGTATTCTAAGGTGTTCTAGAGAGAGAAAGGAGAGAAGGTGCAAGTGTGTGTGAATCTTGTATATTGTTCATCATTCCAATCTTGAATACATCATAGATTCATATTATTCTTCTTCTCCTTCTTCTTATTTTGATCTTGCATCATCCAATTGTTTGGGATTCTACACCATCAATTGGATATGATTGATACACAAGCGAATTCGGGACTTACAAGTGGTATCAGAGCTTGGATTGTATCAATCATTTTGGTCAGATCTGGAGCGTATTTGATCTTATTTTTGAAGGATTTTTGCGTTTTTTGATAGATCTTTGAAAAATAAGGGGAGTTTGTTCTTCGTGTTTTTGATAAAATCGAGTTTTTGATCGAGTTTTGGAGCAAAAAGAGGTGAAAAACGCTATTTTTCACGTAATCTGCGAAGTGTTCTCGTCCATTGAAGGGTTCACGGCCGAAGGAGGGTTCTCGGTCGAATAAGCTTTTGCGGCTAGGGTTTCTCGGCGGCGCCCGTAATCACGAATTAGGGTTTCTCGGACGTTTACGGTCGTGAACGTGTTTACGGCCGTGAACCCATTTGCGGTTGTCTGTCTCATATAAATAGTGTTAGTAGAGTCATAAGAGTGTGTATGGCTAGAGGAGCTTAAGTGTGTGTATTCTAAGGTGTTCTAGAGAGAGAAAGGAGAGAAGGTGCAAGTGTGTGTGAATCTTGTATATTGTTCATCATTCCAATCTTGAATACATCATAGATTCATATTATTCTTCTTCTCCTTCTTCTTATTTTGATCTTGCATCATCCAATTGTTTAGGATTCTACACCATCAATTGGATATGATTGATACACAAGCGAATTCGGGACTTACAAGTGGTATCAGAGCTTGGATTGTATCAATCATTTTGGCCAGATCTGGAGCGTATTTGATCTTATTTTTGAAGGATTTTTGCATTTTTGGATAGATCTTTGAAAAATAAGCGGGGTTTGTTCTTCGTGTTTTTGATAAAAACGAGTTTTTGATCGAGTTTTGGAGCAAAAAGAGGTGAAAAACGCTATTTTTCACGTAATCTGCGAAGTGTTCTCGTCCATTGAAGGGTTCACGGCCGTTGAAGGGTTCACGGCCGAAGGAGGGTTCTCGGTCGAATAAGCTTTTGCGGCTAGGGTTTCTCGGCGGCGGCCATAATCACGAATTAGGGTTTCTCGGACGTTTACGGTCGTGAACGTGTTTACGGCCGTGAACCCATTTGCGGTTGTCTGTCTCATATAAATAGTGTTAGTAGAGTCATAAGAGTGTGTATGGCTAGAGGAGCTTAAGTGTGTGTATTCTAAGGTGTTTTAGAGAGAGAAAGGAGAGAAGGTGCAAGTGTGTGTGAATCTTGTATATTGTTCATCATTCCAATCTTGAATACATCATAGATTCATATTATTCTTCTTCTCCTTCTTCTTATTTTGATCTTGCATCATCCAATTGTTTGGGATTCTACACCATCAATTGGATATGATTGATACACAAGCGAATTCGGGACTTACAAGTGGTATCAGAGCTTGGATTGTATCAATCATTTTGGCCAGATCTGGAGCGTATTTGATCTTATTTTTGAAGGATTTTTGCGTTTTTGGATAGATCTTTGAAAAATAAGGGGGGTTTGTTCTTCGTGTTTTTGATAAAAACGAGTTTTTGATCAAGTTTTGGAGCAAAAAGAGGTGAAAAACGCTATTTTTCATGTAATCTGCGAAGTGTTCTCGTCCATTGAAGGGTTCACGGCCGTTGAAGGGTTCACGGCCGAAGGAGGGTTCTCGGTCGAATAAGCTTTTGCGGCTAGGGTTTCTCGGCGGCGGCCGTAATCACGAATTAGGGTTTCTCGGACGTTTACGGTCGTGAACGTGTTTACGGCCGTGAACCTATTTGCGGTTGTCTGTCTCATATAAATAGTGTTAGTAGAGTCATAAGAGTGTGTATGGCTAGAGGAGCTTAAGTTTGTGTATTCTAAGGTGTTCTAGAGAGAGAAAGGAGAGAAGGTGCAAGTGTGTGTGAATCTTGTATATTGTTCATCATTCCAATCTTGAATACATCATAGATTCATATTATTCTTCTTCTCCTTCTTCTTATTTTGATCTTGCATCATCCAATTGTTTGGGATTCTACACCATCAATTGGATATGATTGATACACAAGCGAATTCGGGACTTACAAGTGGTATCAGAGCTTGGATTGTATCAATCATTTTGGCCAGATCTGGAGCGTATTTGATCTTATTTTTGAAGGATTTTTGCGTTTTTGGATAGATCTTTGAAAAATAAGGGGAGTTTGTTCTTCGTGTTTTTGATAAAATCGAGTTTTTGATCGAGTTTTGGAGCAAAAAGAGGTGAAAAACGCTATTTTTCACGTAATCTGCGAAGTGTTCTCGTCCATTGAAGGGTTCACGGCCGAAGGAGGGTTCTCGGTCGAATAAGCTTTTGCGGCTAGGGTTTCTCGGCGGCGCCCGTAATCACGAATTAGGGTTTCTCGGACGTTTACGGTCGTGAACGTGTTTACGGCCGTGAACCCATTTGCGGTTGTCTGTCTCATATAAATAGTGTTAGTAGAGTCATAAGAGTGTGTATGGCTAGAGGAGCTTAAGTGTGTGTATTCTAAGGTGTTCTAGAGAGAGAAAGGAGAGAAGGTGCAAGTGTGTGTGAATCTTGTATATTGTTCATCATTCCAATCTTGAATACATCATAGATTCATATTATTCTTCTTCTCCTTCTTCTTATTTTGATCTTGCATCATCCAATTGTTTAGGATTCTACACCATCAATTGGATATGATTGATACACAAGCGAATTCGGGACTTACAAGTGGTATCAGAGCTTGGATTGTATCAATCATTTTGGCCAGATCTGGAGCGTATTTGATCTTATTTTTGAAGGATTTTTGCATTTTTGGATAGATCTTTGAAAAATAAGCGGGGTTTGTTCTTCGTGTTTTTGATAAAAACGAGTTTTTGATCGAGTTTTGGAGCAAAAAGAGGTGAAAAACGCTATTTTTCACGTAATCTGCGAAGTGTTCTCGTCCATTGAAGGGTTCACGGCCGAAGGAGGGTTCTCGGTCGAATAAGCTTTTGCGGCTAGGGTTTCTCGGCGGCGCCCGTAATCACGAATTAGGGTTTCTCGGACGTTTACGGTCGTGAACGTGTTTACGGCCGTGAACCCATTTGCGGTTGTCTGTCTCATATAAATAGTGTTAGTAGAGTCATAAGAGTGTGTATGGCTAGAGGAGCTTAAGTGTGTGTATTCTAAGGTGTTCTAGAGAGAGAAAGGAGAGAAGGTGCAAGTGTGTGTGAATCTTGTATATTGTTCATCATTCCAATCTTGAATACATCATAGATTCATATTATTCTTCTTCTCCTTCTTCTTATTTTGATCTTGCATCATCCAATTGTTTAGGATTCTACACCATCAATTGGATATGATTGATACACAAGCGAATTCGGGACTTACAAGTGGTATCAGAGCTTGGATTGTATCAATCATTTTGGCCAGATCTGGAGCGTATTTGATCTTATTTTTGAAGGATTTTTGCATTTTTGGATAGATCTTTGAAAAATAAGCGGGGTTTGTTCTTCGTGTTTTTGATAAAAACGAGTTTTTGATCGAGTTTTGGAGCAAAAAGAGGTGAAAAACGCTATTTTTCACGTAATCTGCGAAGTGTTCTCGTCCATTGAAGGGTTCACGGCCGTTGAAGGGTTCACGGCCGAAGGAGGGTTCTCGGTCGAATAAGCTTTTGCGGCTAGGGTTTCTCGGCGGCGGCCATAATCACGAATTAGGGTTTCTCGGACGTTTACGGTCGTGAACGTGTTTACGGCCGTGAACCCATTTGCGGTTGTCTGTCTCATATAAATAGTGTTAGTAGAGTCATAAGAGTGTGTATGGCTAGAGGAGCTTAAGTGTGTGTATTCTAAGGTGTTTTAGAGAGAGAAAGGAGAGAAGGTGCAAGTGTGTGTGAATCTTGTATATTGTTCATCATTCCAATCTTGAATACATCATAGATTCATATTATTCTTCTTCTCCTTCTTCTTATTTTGATCTTGCATCATCCAATTGTTTGGGATTCTACACCATCAATTGGATATGATTGATACACAAGCGAATTCGGGACTTACAAGTGGTATCAGAGCTTGGATTGTATCAATCATTTTGGCCAGATCTGGAGCGTATTTGATCTTATTTTTGAAGGATTTTTGCGTTTTTGGATAGATCTTTGAAAAATAAGGGGGGTTTGTTCTTCGTGTTTTTGATAAAAACGAGTTTTTGATCAAGTTTTGGAGCAAAAAGAGGTGAAAAACGCTATTTTTCATGTAATCTGCGAAGTGTTCTCGTCCATTGAAGGGTTCACGGCCGTTGAAGGGTTCACGGCCGAAGGAGGGTTCTCGGTCGAATAAGCTTTTGCGGCTAGGGTTTCTCGGCGGCGGCCGTAATCACGAATTAGGGTTTCTCGGACGTTTACGGTCGTGAACGTGTTTACGGCCGTGAACCTATTTGCGGTTGTCTGTCTCATATAAATAGTGTTAGTAGAGTCATAAGAGTGTGTATGGCTAGAGGAGCTTAAGTTTGTGTATTCTAAGGTGTTCTAGAGAGAGAAAGGAGAGAAGGTGCAAGTGTGTGTGAATCTTGTATATTGTTCATCATTCCAATCTTGAATACATCATAGATTCATATTATTCTTCTTCTCCTTCTTCTTATTTTGATCTTGCATCATCCAATTGTTTGGGATTCTACACCATCAATTGGATATGATTGATACACAAGCGAATTCGGGACTTACAAGTGGTATCAGAGCTTGGATTGTATCAATCATTTTGGCCAGATCTGGAGCGTATTTGATCTTATTTTTGAAGGATTTTTGCGTTTTTGGATAGATCTTTGAAAAATAAGGGGAGTTTGTTCTTCGTGTTTTTGATAAAATCGAGTTTTTGATCGAGTTTTGGAGCAAAAAGAGGTGAAAAACGCTATTTTTCACGTAATCTGCGAAGTGTTCTCGTCCATTGAAGGGTTCACGGCCGAAGGAGGGTTCTCGGTCGAATAAGCTTTTGCGGCTAGGGTTTCTCGGCGGCGCCCGTAATCACGAATTAGGGTTTCTCGGACGTTTACGGTCGTGAACGTGTTTACGGCCGTGAACCCATTTGCGGTTGTCTGTCTCATATAAATAGTGTTAGTAGAGTCATAAGAGTGTGTATGGCTAGAGGAGCTTAAGTGTGTGTATTCTAAGGTGTTCTAGAGAGAGAAAGGAGAGAAGGTGCAAGTGTGTGTGAATCTTGTATATTGTTCATCATTCCAATCTTGAATACATCATAGATTCATATTATTCTTCTTCTCCTTCTTCTTATTTTGATCTTGCATCATCCAATTGTTTAGGATTCTACACCATCAATTGGATATGATTGATACACAAGCGAATTCGGGACTTACAAGTGGTATCAGAGCTTGGATTGTATCAATCATTTTGGCCAGATCTGGAGCGTATTTGATCTTATTTTTGAAGGATTTTTGCGTTTTTGGATAGATCTTTGAAAAATAAGGGGAGTTTGTTCTTCGTGTTTTTGATAAAATCGAGTTTTTGATCGAGTTTTGGAGCAAAAAGAGGTGAAAAACGCTATTTTTCACGTAATCTGCGAAGTGTTCTCGTCCATTGAAGGGTTCACGGCCGAAGGAGGGTTCTCGGTCGAATAAGCTTTTGCGGCTAGGGTTTCTCGGCGGCGCCCGTAATCACGAATTAGGGTTTCTCGGACGTTTACGGTCGTGAACGTGTTTACGGCCGTGAACCCATTTGCGGTTGTCTGTCTCATATAAATAGTGTTAGTAGAGTCATAAGAGTGTGTATGGCTAGAGGAGCTTAAGTGTGTGTATTCTAAGGTGTTCTAGAGAGAGAAAGGAGAGAAGGTGCAAGTGTGTGTGAATCTTGTATATTGTTCATCATTCCAATCTTGAATACATCATAGATTCATATTATTCTTCTTCTCCTTCTTCTTATTTTGATCTTGCATCATCCAATTGTTTGGGATTCTACACCATCAATTGGATATGATTGATACACAAGCGAATTCGGGACTTACAAGTGGTATCAGAGCTTGGATTGTATCAATCATTTTGGCCAGATCTGGAGCGTATTTGATCTTATTTTTGAAGGATTTTTGCGTTTTTGGATAGATCTTTGAAAAATAAGGGGGGTTTGTTCTTCGTGTTTTTGATAAAAACGAGTTTTTGATCAAGTTTTGGAGCAAAAAGAGGTGAAAAACGCTATTTTTCACGTAATCTGCGAAGTGTTCTCGTCCATTGAAGGGTTCACGGCCGTTGAAGGGTTCACGGCCGAAGGAGGGTTCTCGGTCGAATAAGCTTTTGCGGCTAGGGTTTCTCGGCGGCGGCCGTAATCACGAATTAGGGTTTCTCGGACGTTTACGGTCGTGAACGTGTTTACGGCCGTGAACCTATTTGCGGTTGTCTGTCTCATATAAATAGTGTTAGTAGAGTCATAAGAGTGTGTATGGCTAGAGGAGCTTAAGTTTGTGTATTCTAAGGTGTTCTAGAGAGAGAAAGGAGAGAAGGTGCAAGTGTGTGTGAATCTTGTATATTGTTCATCATTCCAATCTTGAATACATCATAGATTCATATTATTCTTCTTCTCCTTCTTCTTATTTTGATCTTGCATCATCCAATTGTTTGGGATTCTACACCATCAATTGGATATGATTGATACACAAGCGAATTCGGGACTTACAAGTGGTATCAGAGCTTGGATTGTATCAATCATTTTGGTCAGATCTGGAGCGTATTTGATCTTATTTTTGAAGGATTTTTGCGTTTTTTGATAGATCTTTGAAAAATAAGGGGAGTTTGTTCTTCGTGTTTTTGATAAAATCGAGTTTTTGATCGAGTTTTGGAGCAAAAAGAGGTGAAAAACGCTATTTTTCACGTAATCTGCGAAGTGTTCTCGTCCATTGAAGGGTTCACGGCCGAAGGAGGGTTCTCGGTCGAATAAGCTTTTGCGGCTAGGGTTTCTCGGCGGCGCCCGTAATCACGAATTAGGGTTTCTCGGACGTTTACGGTCGTGAACGTGTTTACGGCCGTGAACCCATTTGCGGTTGTCTGTCTCATATAAATAGTGTTAGTAGAGTCATAAGAGTGTGTATGGCTAGAGGAGCTTAAGTGTGTGTATTCTAAGGTGTTCTAGAGAGAGAAAGGAGAGAAGGTGCAAGTGTGTGTGAATCTTGTATATTGTTCATCATTCCAATCTTGAATACATCATAGATTCATATTATTCTTCTTCTCCTTCTTCTTATTTTGATCTTGCATCATCCAATTGTTTAGGATTCTACACCATCAATTGGATATGATTGATACACAAGCGAATTCGGGACTTACAAGTGGTATCAGAGCTTGGATTGTATCAATCATTTTGGCCAGATCTGGAGCGTATTTGATCTTATTTTTGAAGGATTTTTGCGTTTTTGGATAGATCTTTGAAAAATAAGGGGAGTTTGTTCTTCGTGTTTTTGATAAAATCGAGTTTTTGATCGAGTTTTGGAGCAAAAAGAGGTGAAAAACGCTATTTTTCACGTAATCTGCGAAGTGTTCTCGTCCATTGAAGGGTTCACGGCCGAAGGAGGGTTCTCGGTCGAATAAGCTTTTGCGGCTAGGGTTTCTCGGCGGCGCCCGTAATCACGAATTAGGGTTTCTCGGACGTTTACGGTCGTGAACGTGTTTACGGCCGTGAACCCATTTGCGGTTGTCTGTCTCATATAAATAGTGTTAGTAGAGTCATAAGAGTGTGTATGGCTAGAGGAGCTTAAGTGTGTGTATTCTAAGGTGTTCTAGAGAGAGAAAGGAGAGAAGGTGCAAGTGTGTGTGAATCTTGTATATTGTTCATCATTCCAATCTTGAATACATCATAGATTCATATTATTCTTCTTCTCCTTCTTCTTATTTTGATCTTGCATCATCCAATTGTTTGGGATTCTACACCATCAATTGGATATGATTGATACACAAGCGAATTCGGGACTTACAAGTGGTATCAGAGCTTGGATTGTATCAATCATTTTGGCCAGATCTGGAGCGTATTTGATCTTATTTTTGAAGGATTTTTGCGTTTTTGGATAGATCTTTGAAAAATAAGGGGGGTTTGTTCTTCGTGTTTTTGATAAAAACGAGTTTTTGATCAAGTTTTGGAGCAAAAAGAGGTGAAAAACGCTATTTTTCACGTAATCTGCGAAGTGTTCTCGTCCATTGAAGGGTTCACGGCCGTTGAAGGGTTCACGGCCGAAGGAGGGTTCTCGGTCGAATAAGCTTTTGCGGCTAGGGTTTCTCGGCGGCGGCCGTAATCACGAATTAGGGTTTCTCGGACGTTTACGGTCGTGAACGTGTTTACGGCCGTGAACCTATTTGCGGTTGTCTGTCTCATATAAATAGTGTTAGTAGAGTCATAAGAGTGTGTATGGCTAGAGGAGCTTAAGTTTGTGTATTCTAAGGTGTTCTAGAGAGAGAAAGGAGAGAAGGTGCAAGTGTGTGTGAATCTTGTATATTGTTCATCATTCCAATCTTGAATACATCATAGATTCATATTATTCTTCTTCTCCTTCTTCTTATTTTGATCTTGCATCATCCAATTGTTTGGGATTCTACACCATCAATTGGATATGATTGATACACAAGCGAATTCGGGACTTACAAGTGGTATCAGAGCTTGGATTGTATCAATCATTTTGGTCAGATCTGGAGCGTATTTGATCTTATTTTTGAAGGATTTTTGCGTTTTTTGATAGATCTTTGAAAAATAAGGGGAGTTTGTTCTTCGTGTTTTTGATAAAATCGAGTTTTTGATCGAGTTTTGGAGCAAAAAGAGGTGAAAAACGCTATTTTTCACGTAATCTGCGAAGTGTTCTCGTCCATTGAAGGGTTCACGGCCGAAGGAGGGTTCTCGGTCGAATAAGCTTTTGCGGCTAGGGTTTCTCGGCGGCGCCCGTAATCACGAATTAGGGTTTCTCGGACGTTTACGGTCGTGAACGTGTTTACGGCCGTGAACCCATTTGCGGTTGTCTGTCTCATATAAATAGTGTTAGTAGAGTCATAAGAGTGTGTATGGCTAGAGGAGCTTAAGTGTGTGTATTCTAAGGTGTTCTAGAGAGAGAAAGGAGAGAAGGTGCAAGTGTGTGTGAATCTTGTATATTGTTCATCATTCCAATCTTGAATACATCATAGATTCATATTATTCTTCTTCTCCTTCTTCTTATTTTGATCTTGCATCATCCAATTGTTTAGGATTCTACACCATCAATTGGATATGATTGATACACAAGCGAATTCGGGACTTACAAGTGGTATCAGAGCTTGGATTGTATCAATCATTTTGGCCAGATCTGGAGCGTATTTGATCTTATTTTTGAAGGATTTTTGCATTTTTGGATAGATCTTTGAAAAATAAGCGGGGTTTGTTCTTCGTGTTTTTGATAAAAACGAGTTTTTGATCGAGTTTTGGAGCAAAAAGAGGTGAAAAACGCTATTTTTCACGTAATCTGCGAAGTGTTCTCGTCCATTGAAGGGTTCACGGCCGTTGAAGGGTTCACGGCCGAAGGAGGGTTCTCGGTCGAATAAGCTTTTGCGGCTAGGGTTTCTCGGCGGCGGCCATAATCACGAATTAGGGTTTCTCGGACGTTTACGGTCGTGAACGTGTTTACGGCCGTGAACCCATTTGCGGTTGTCTGTCTCATATAAATAGTGTTAGTAGAGTCATAAGAGTGTGTATGGCTAGAGGAGCTTAAGTGTGTGTATTCTAAGGTGTTTTAGAGAGAGAAAGGAGAGAAGGTGCAAGTGTGTGTGAATCTTGTATATTGTTCATCATTCCAATCTTGAATACATCATAGATTCATATTATTCTTCTTCTCCTTCTTCTTATTTTGATCTTGCATCATCCAATTGTTTGGGATTCTACACCATCAATTGGATATGATTGATACACAAGCGAATTCGGGACTTACAAGTGGTATCAGAGCTTGGATTGTATCAATCATTTTGGCCAGATCTGGAGCGTATTTGATCTTATTTTTGAAGGATTTTTGCGTTTTTGGATAGATCTTTGAAAAATAAGGGGGGTTTGTTCTTCGTGTTTTTGATAAAAACGAGTTTTTGATCAAGTTTTGGAGCAAAAAGAGGTGAAAAACGCTATTTTTCACGTAATCTGCGAAGTGTTCTCGTCCATTGAAGGGTTCACGGCCGTTGAAGGGTTCACGGCCGAAGGAGGGTTCTCGGTCGAATAAGCTTTTGCGGCTAGGGTTTCTCGGCGGCGGCCATAATCACGAATTAGGGTTTCTCGGACGTTTACGGTCGTGAACGTGTTTACGGCCGTGAACCCATTTGCGGTTGTCTGTCTCATATAAATAGTGTTAGTAGAGTCATAAGAGTGTGTATGGCTAGAGGAGCTTAAGTGTGTGTATTCTAAGGTGTTTTAGAGAGAGAAAGGAGAGAAGGTGCAAGTGTGTGTGAATCTTGTATATTGTTCATCATTCCAATCTTGAATACATCATAGATTCATATTATTCTTCTTCTCCTTCTTCTTATTTTGATCTTGCATCATCCAATTGTTTGGGATTCTACACCATCAATTGGATATGATTGATACACAAGCGAATTCGGGACTTACAAGTGGTATCAGAGCTTGGATTGTATCAATCATTTTGGCCAGATCTGGAGCGTATTTGATCTTATTTTTGAAGGATTTTTGCGTTTTTGGATAGATCTTTGAAAAATAAGGGGGGTTTGTTCTTCGTGTTTTTGATAAAAACGAGTTTTTGATCAAGTTTTGGAGCAAAAAGAGGTGAAAAACGCTATTTTTCACGTAATCTGCGAAGTGTTCTCGTCCATTGAAGGGTTCACGGCCGTTGAAGGGTTCACGGCCGAAGGAGGGTTCTCGGTCGAATAAGCTTTTGCGGCTAGGGTTTCTCGGCGGCGGCCGTAATCACGAATTAGGGTTTCTCGGACGTTTACGGTCGTGAACGTGTTTACGGCCGTGAACCTATTTGCGGTTGTCTGTCTCATATAAATAGTGTTAGTAGAGTCATAAGAGTGTGTATGGCTAGAGGAGCTTAAGTTTGTGTATTCTAAGGTGTTCTAGAGAGAGAAAGGAGAGAAGGTGCAAGTGTGTGTGAATCTTGTATATTGTTCATCATTCCAATCTTGAATACATCATAGATTCATATTATTCTTCTTCTCCTTCTTCTTATTTTGATCTTGCATCATCCAATTGTTTGGGATTCTACACCATCAATTGGATATGATTGATACACAAGCGAATTCGGGACTTACAAGTGGTATCAGAGCTTGGATTGTATCAATCATTTTGGTCAGATCTGGAGCGTATTTGATCTTATTTTTGAAGGATTTTTGCGTTTTTTGATAGATCTTTGAAAAATAAGGGGAGTTTGTTCTTCGTGTTTTTGATAAAATCGAGTTTTTGATCGAGTTTTGGAGCAAAAAGAGGTGAAAAACGCTATTTTTCACGTAATCTGCGAAGTGTTCTCGTCCATTGAAGGGTTCACGGCCGAAGGAGGGTTCTCGGTCGAATAAGCTTTTGCGGCTAGGGTTTCTCGGCGGCGCCCGTAATCACGAATTAGGGTTTCTCGGACGTTTACGGTCGTGAACGTGTTTACGGCCGTGAACCCATTTGCGGTTGTCTGTCTCATATAAATAGTGTTAGTAGAGTCATAAGAGTGTGTATGGCTAGAGGAGCTTAAGTGTGTGTATTCTAAGGTGTTCTAGAGAGAGAAAGGAGAGAAGGTGCAAGTGTGTGTGAATCTTGTATATTGTTCATCATTCCAATCTTGAATACATCATAGATTCATATTATTCTTCTTCTCCTTCTTCTTATTTTGATCTTGCATCATCCAATTGTTTAGGATTCTACACCATCAATTGGATATGATTGATACACAAGCGAATTCGGGACTTACAAGTGGTATCAGAGCTTGGATTGTATCAATCATTTTGGCCAGATCTGGAGCGTATTTGATCTTATTTTTGAAGGATTTTTGCATTTTTGGATAGATCTTTGAAAAATAAGCGGGGTTTGTTCTTCGTGTTTTTGATAAAAACGAGTTTTTGATCGAGTTTTGGAGCAAAAAGAGGTGAAAAACGCTATTTTTCACGTAATCTGCGAAGTGTTCTCGTCCATTGAAGGGTTCACGGCCGTTGAAGGGTTCACGGCCGAAGGAGGGTTCTCGGTCGAATAAGCTTTTGCGGCTAGGGTTTCTCGGCGGCGGCCATAATCACGAATTAGGGTTTCTCGGACGTTTACGGTCGTGAACGTGTTTACGGCCGTGAACCCATTTGCGGTTGTCTGTCTCATATAAATAGTGTTAGTAGAGTCATAAGAGTGTGTATGGCTAGAGGAGCTTAAGTGTGTGTATTCTAAGGTGTTTTAGAGAGAGAAAGGAGAGAAGGTGCAAGTGTGTGTGAATCTTGTATATTGTTCATCATTCCAATCTTGAATACATCATAGATTCATATTATTCTTCTTCTCCTTCTTCTTATTTTGATCTTGCATCATCCAATTGTTTGGGATTCTACACCATCAATTGGATATGATTGATACACAAGCGAATTCGGGACTTACAAGTGGTATCAGAGCTTGGATTGTATCAATCATTTTGGCCAGATCTGGAGCGTATTTGATCTTATTTTTGAAGGATTTTTGCGTTTTTGGATAGATCTTTGAAAAATAAGGGGGGTTTGTTCTTCGTGTTTTTGATAAAAACGAGTTTTTGATCAAGTTTTGGAGCAAAAAGAGGTGAAAAACGCTATTTTTCATGTAATCTGCGAAGTGTTCTCGTCCATTGAAGGGTTCACGGCCATTGAAGGGTTCACGGCCGAAGGAGGGTTCTCGGTCGAATAAGCTTTTGCGGCTAGGGTTTCTCGGCGGCGGCCGTAATCACGAATTAGGGTTTCTCGGACGTTTACGGTCGTGAACGTGTTTACGGCCGTGAACCTATTTGCGGTTGTCTGTCTCATATAAATAGTGTTAGTAGAGTCATAAGAGTGTGTATGGCTAGAGGAGCTTAAGTTTGTGTATTCTAAGGTGTTCTAGAGAGAGAAAGGAGAGAAGGTGCAAGTGTGTGTGAATCTTGTATATTGTTCATCATTCCAATCTTGAATACATCATAGATTCATATTATTCTTCTTCTCCTTCTTCTTATTTTGATCTTGCATCATCCAATTGTTTGGGATTCTACACCATCAATTGGATATGATTGATACACAAGCGAATTCGGGACTTACAAGTGGTATCAGAGCTTGGATTGTATCAATCATTTTGGCCAGATCTGGAGCGTATTTGATCTTATTTTTGAAGGATTTTTGCGTTTTTGGATAGATCTTTGAAAAATAAGGGGGGTTTGTTCTTCGTGTTTTTGATAAAAACGAGTTTTTGATCAAGTTTTGGAGCAAAAAGAGGTGAAAAACGCTATTTTTCATGTAATCTGCGAAGTGTTCTCGTCCATTGAAGGGTTCACGGCCGTTGAAGGGTTCACGGCCGAAGGAGGGTTCTCGGTCGAATAAGCTTTTGCGGCTAGGGTTTCTCGGCGGCGGCCGTAATCACGAATTAGGGTTTCTCGGACGTTTACGGTCGTGAACGTGTTTACGGCCGTGAACCTATTTGCGGTTGTCTGTCTCATATAAATAGTGTTAGTAGAGTCATAAGAGTGTGTATGGCTAGAGGAGCTTAAGTTTGTGTATTCTAAGGTGTTCTAGAGAGAGAAAGGAGAGAAGGTGCAAGTGTGTGTGAATCTTGTATATTGTTCATCATTCCAATCTTGAATACATCATAGATTCATATTATTCTTCTTCTCCTTCTTCTTATTTTGATCTTGCATCATCCAATTGTTTGGGATTCTACACCATCAATTGGATATGATTGATACACAAGCGAATTCGGGACTTACAAGTGGTATCAGAGCTTGGATTGTATCAATCATTTTGGCCAGATCTGGAGCGTATTTGATCTTATTTTTGAAGGATTTTTGCATTTTTGGATAGATCTTTGAAAAATAAGGGGGGTTTGTTCTTCGTGTTTTTGATAAAAACGAGTTTTTGATCGAGTTTTGGAGCAAAAAGAGGTGAAAAACGCTATTTTTCACGTAATCTGCGAAGTGTTCTCGTCCATTGAAGGGTTCACGGCCGTTGAAGGGTTCACGGCCGAAGGAGGGTTCTCGGTCGAATAAGCTTTTGCGGCTAGGGTTTCTCGGCGGCGGCCGTAATCACGAATTAGGGTTTCTCGGACGTTTACGGTCGTGAACGTGTTTACGGCCGTGAACCTATTTGCGGTTGTCTGTCTCATATAAATAGTGTTAGTAGAGTCATAAGAGTGTGTATGGCTAGAGGAGCTTAAGTTTGTGTATTCTAAGGTGTTCTAGAGAGAGAAAGGAGAGAAGGTGCAAGTGTGTGTGAATCTTGTATATTGTTCATCATTCCAATCTTGAATACATCATAGATTCATATTATTCTTCTTCTCCTTCTTCTTATTTTGATCTTGCATCATCCAATTGTTTGGGATTCTACACCATCAATTGGATATGATTGATACACAAGCGAATTCGGGACTTACAAGTGGTATCAGAGCTTGGATTGTATCAATCATTTTGGCCAGATCTGGAGCGTATTTGATCTTATTTTTGAAGGATTTTTGCGTTTTTGGATAGATCTTTGAAAAATAAGGGGAGTTTGTTCTTCGTGTTTTTGATAAAATCGAGTTTTTGATCGAGTTTTGGAGCAAAAAGAGGTGAAAAATGCTATTTTTCACGTAATCTGCGAAGTGTTCTCGTCCATTGAAGGGTTCACGGCCGAAGGAGGGTTCTCGGTCGAATAAGCTTTTGCGGCTAGGGTTTCTCGGCGGCGCCCGTAATCACGAATTAGGGTTTCTCGGACGTTTACGGTCGTGAACGTGTTTACGGCCGTGAACCCATTTGCGGTTGTCTGTCTCATATAAATAGTGTTAGTAGAGTCATAAGAGTGTGTATGGCTAGAGGAGCTTAAGTGTGTGTATTCTAAGGTGTTCTAGAGAGAGAAAGGAGAGAAGGTGCAAGTGTGTGTGAATCTTGTATATTGTTCATCATTCCAATCTTGAATACATCATAGATTCATATTATTCTTCTTCTCCTTCTTCTTATTTTGATCTTGCATCATCCAATTGTTTAGGATTCTACACCATCAATTGGATATGATTGATACACAAGCGAATTCGGGACTTACAAGTGGTATCAGAGCTTGGATTGTATCAATCATTTTGGCCAGATCTGGAGCGTATTTGATCTTATTTTTGAAGGATTTTTGCATTTTTGGATAGATCTTTGAAAAATAAGGGGGGTTTGTTCTTCGTGTTTTTGATAAAAACGAGTTTTTGATCGAGTTTTGGAGCAAAAAGAGGTGAAAAACGCTATTTTTCACGTAATCTGCGAAGTGTTCTCGTCCATTGAAGGGTTCACGGCCGTTGAAGGGTTCACGGCCGAAGGAGGGTTCTCGGTCGAATAAGCTTTTGCGGCTAGGGTTTCTCGGCGGCGGCCGTAATCACGAATTAGGGTTTCTCGGACGTTTACGGTCGTGAACGTGTTTACGGCCGTGAACCCATTTGCGGATGTCTGTCTCATATAAATAGTGTTAGTAGAGTCATAAGAGTGTGTATGGCTAGAGGAGCTTAAGTGTGTGTATTCTAAGGTGTTTTAGAGAGAGAAAGGAGAGAAGGTGCAAGTGTGTGTGAATCTTGTATATTGTTCATCATTCCAATCTTGAATACATCATAGATTCATATTATTCTTCTTCTCCTTCTTCTTATTTTGATCTTGCATCATCCAATTGTTTGGGATTCTACACCATCAATTGGATATGATTGATACACAAGCGAATTCGGGACTTACAAGTGGTATCAGAGCTTGGATTGTATCAATCATTTTGGCCAGATCTGGAGCGTATTTGATCTTATTTTTGAAGGATTTTTGCGTTTTTGGATAGATCTTTGAAAAATAAGGGGGGTTTGTTCTTCGTGTTTTTGATAAAAACGAGTTTTTGATCAAGTTTTGGAGCAAAAAGAGGTGAAAAACGCTATTTTTCACGTAATCTGCGAAGTGTTCTCGTCCATTGAAGGGTTCACGGCCGTTGAAGGGTTCACGGCCGAAGGAGGGTTCTCGGTCGAATAAGCTTTTGCGGCTAGGGTTTCTCGGCGGCGGCCGTAATCACGAATTAGGGTTTCTCGGACGTTTACGGTCGTGAACGTGTTTACGGCCGTGAACCTATTTGCGGTTGTCTGTCTCATATAAATAGTGTTAGTAGAGTCATAAGAGTGTGTATGGCTAGAGGAGCTTAAGTTTGTGTATTCTAAGGTGTTCTAGAGAGAGAAAGGAGAGAAGGTGCAAGTGTGTGTGAATCTTGTATATTGTTCATCATTCCAATCTTGAATACATCATAGATTCATATTATTCTTCTTCTCCTTCTTCTTATTTTGATCTTGCATCATCCAATTGTTTGGGATTCTACACCATCAATTGGATATGATTGATACACAAGCGAATTCGGGACTTACAAGTGGTATCAGAGTTTGGATTGTATCAATCATTTTGGTCAGATCTGGAGCGTATTTGATCTTATTTTTGAAGGATTTTTGCGTTTTTTGATAGATCTTTGAAAAATAAGGGGAGTTTGTTCTTCGTGTTTTTGATAAAATCGAGTTTTTGATCGAGTTTTGGAGCAAAAAGAGGTGAAAAACGCTATTTTTCACGTAATCTGCGAAGTGTTCTCGTCCATTGAAGGGTTCACGGCCGAAGGAGGGTTGTCGGTCGAATAAGCTTTTGCCGCTAGGGTTTCTCGGCGGCGCCCGTAATCACGAATTAGGGTTTCTCGGACGTTTACAGTCGTGAACGTGTTTACGGCCGTGAACCCATTTGCGGTTGTCTGTCTCATATAAATAGTGTTAGTAGAGTCATAAGAGTGTGTATGGCTAGAGGAGCTTAAGTGTGTGTATTCTAAGGTGTTCTAGAGAGAGAAAGGAGAGAAGGTGCAAGTGTGTGTGAATCTTGTATATTGTTCATCATTCCAATCTTGAATACATCATAGATTCATATTATTCTTCTTCTCCTTCTTCTTATTTTGATCTTGCATCATCCAATTGTTTAGGATTCTACACCATCAATTGGATATGATTGATACACAAGCGAATTCGGGACTTACAAGTGGTATCAGAGCTTGGATTGTATCAATCATTTTGGCCAGATCTGGAGCGTATTTGATCTTATTTTTGAAGGATTTTTGCATTTTTGGATAGATCTTTGAAAAATAAGGGGGGTTTGTTCTTCGTGTTTTTGATAAAAACGAGTTTTTGATCGAGTTTTGGAGCAAAAAGAGGTGAAAAACGCTATTTTTCACGTAATCTGCGAAGTGTTCTCGTCCATTGAAGGGTTCACGGCCGTTGAAGGGTTCACGGCCGAAGGAGGGTTCTCGGTCGAATAAGCTTTTGCGGCTAGGGTTTCTCGGCGGCGGCCGTAATCACGAATTAGGGTTTCTCGGACGTTTACGGTCATGAACGTGTTTACGGCCGTGAACCCATTTGCGGTTGTCTGTCTCATATAAATAGTGTTAGTAGAGTCATAAGAGTGTGTATGGCTAGAGGAGCTTAAGTGTGTGTATTCTAAGGTGTTTTAGAGAGAGAAAGGAGAGAAGGTGCAAGTGTGTGTGAATCTTGTATATTGTTCATCATTCCAATCTTGAATACATCATAGATTCATATTATTCTTCTTCTCCTTCTTCTTATTTTGATCTTGCATCATCCAATTGTTTGGGATTCTACACCATCAATTGGATATGATTGATACACAAGCGAATTCGGGACTTACAAGTGGTATCAGAGCTTGGATTGTATCAATCATTTTGGCCAGATCTGGAGCGTATTTGATCTTATTTTTGAAGGATTTTTGCGTTTTTGGATAGATCTTTGAAAAATAAGGGGGGTTTGTTCTTCGTGTTTTTGATAAAAACGAGTTTTTGATCAAGTTTTGGAGCAAAAAGAGGTGAAAAACGCTATTTTTCACGTAATCTGCGAAGTGTTCTCGTCCATTGAAGGGTTCACGGCCGTTGAAGGGTTCACGGCCGAAGGAGGGTTCTCGGTCGAATAAGCTTTTGCGGCTAGGGTTTCTCGGCGGCGGCCGTAATCACGAATTAGGGTTTCTCGGACGTTTACGGTCGTGAACGTGTTTACGGCCGTGAACCTATTTGCGGTTGTCTGTCTCATATAAATAGTGTTAGTAGAGTCATAAGAGTGTGTATGGCTAGAGGAGCTTAAGTTTGTGTATTCTAAGGTGTTCTAGAGAGAGAAAGGAGAGAAGGTGCAAGTGTGTGTGAATCTTGTATATTGTTCATCATTCCAATCTTGAATACATCATAGATTCATATTATTCTTCTTCTCCTTCTTCTTATTTTGATCTTGCATCATCCAATTGTTTGGGATTCTACACCATCAATTGGATATGATTGATACACAAGCGAATTCGGGACTTACAAGTGGTATCAGAGCTTGGATTGTATCAATCATTTTGGTCAGATCTGGAGCGTATTTGATCTTATTTTTGAAGGATTTTTGCGTTTTTTGATAGATCTTTGAAAAATAAGGGGAGTTTGTTCTTCGTGTTTTTGATAAAATCGAGTTTTTGATCGAGTTTTGGAGCAAAAAGAGGTGAAAAACGCTATTTTTCACGTAATCTGCGAAGTGTTCTCGTCCATTGAAGGGTTCACGGCCGAAGGAGGGTTCTCGGTCGAATAAGCTTTTGCGGCTAGGGTTTCTCGGCGGCGCCCGTAATCACGAATTAGGGTTTCTCGGACGTTTACGGTCGTGAACGTGTTTACGGCCGTGAACCCATTTGCGGTTGTCTGTCTCATATAAATAGTGTTAGTAGAGTCATAAGAGTGTGTATGGCTAGAGGAGCTTAAGTGTGTGTATTCTAAGGTGTTCTAGAGAGAGAAAGGAGAGAAGGTGCAAGTGTGTGTGAATCTTGTATATTGTTCATCATTCCAATCTTGAATACATCATAGATTCATATTATTCTTCTTCTCCTTCTTCTTATTTTGATCTTGCATCATCCAATTGTTTAGGATTCTACACCATCAATTGGATATGATTGATACACAAGCGAATTCGGGACTTACAAGTGGTATCAGAGCTTGGATTGTATCAATCATTTTGGCCAGATCTGGAGCGTATTTGATCTTATTTTTGAAGGATTTTTGCATTTTTGGATAGATCTTTGAAAAATAAGCGGGGTTTGTTCTTCGTGTTTTTGATAAAAACGAGTTTTTGATCGAGTTTTGGAGCAAAAAGAGGTGAAAAACGCTATTTTTCACGTAATCTGCGAAGTGTTCTCGTCCATTGAAGGGTTCACGGCCGTTGAAGGGTTCACGGCCGAAGGAGGGTTCTCGGTCGAATAAGCTTTTGCGGCTAGGGTTTCTCGGCGGCGGCCATAATCACGAATTAGGGTTTCTCGGACGTTTACGGTCGTGAACGTGTTTACGGCCGTGAACCCATTTGCGGTTGTCTGTCTCATATAAATAGTGTTAGTAGAGTCATAAGAGTGTGTATGGCTAGAGGAGCTTAAGTGTGTGTATTCTAAGGTGTTTTAGAGAGAGAAAGGAGAGAAGGTGCAAGTGTGTGTGAATCTTGTATATTGTTCATCATTCCAATCTTGAATACATCATAGATTCATATTATTCTTCTTCTCCTTCTTCTTATTTTGATCTTGCATCATCCAATTGTTTGGGATTCTACACCATCAATTGGATATGATTGATACACAAGCGAATTCGGGACTTACAAGTGGTATCAGAGCTTGGATTGTATCAATCATTTTGGCCAGATCTGGAGCGTATTTGATCTTATTTTTGAAGGATTTTTGCGTTTTTGGATAGATCTTTGAAAAATAAGGGGGGTTTGTTCTTCGTGTTTTTGATAAAAACGAGTTTTTGATCAAGTTTTGGAGCAAAAAGAGGTGAAAAACGCTATTTTTCACGTAATCTGCGAAGTGTTCTCGTCCATTGAAGGGTTCACGGCCGTTGAAGGGTTCACGGCCGAAGGAGGGTTCTCGGTCGAATAAGCTTTTGCGGCTAGGGTTTCTCGGCGGCGGCCGTAATCACGAATTAGGGTTTCTCGGACGTTTACGGTCGTGAACGTGTTTACGGCCGTGAACCTATTTGCGGTTGTCTGTCTCATATAAATAGTGTTAGTAGAGTCATAAGAGTGTGTATGGCTAGAGGAGCTTAAGTTTGTGTATTCTAAGGTGTTCTAGAGAGAGAAAGGAGAGAAGGTGCAAGTGTGTGTGAATCTTGTATATTGTTCATCATTCCAATCTTGAATACATCATAGATTCATATTATTCTTCTTCTCCTTCTTCTTATTTTGATCTTGCATCATCCAATTGTTTGGGATTCTACACCATCAATTGGATATGATTGATACACAAGCGAATTCGGGACTTACAAGTGGTATCAGAGCTTGGATTGTATCAATCATTTTGGTCAGATCTGGAGCGTATTTGATCTTATTTTTGAAGGATTTTTGCGTTTTTTGATAGATCTTTGAAAAATAAGGGGAGTTTGTTCTTCGTGTTTTTGATAAAATCGAGTTTTTGATCGAGTTTTGGAGCAAAAAGAGGTGAAAAACGCTATTTTTCACGTAATCTGCGAAGTGTTCTCGTCCATTGAAGGGTTCACGGCCGAAGGAGGGTTCTCGGTCGAATAAGCTTTTGCGGCTAGGGTTTCTCGGCGGCGCCCGTAATCACGAATTAGGGTTTCTCGGACGTTTACGGTCGTGAACGTGTTTACGGCCGTGAACCCATTTGCGGTTGTCTGTCTCATATAAATAGTGTTAGTAGAGTCATAAGAGTGTGTATGGCTAGAGGAGCTTAAGTGTGTGTATTCTAAGGTGTTCTAGAGAGAGAAAGGAGAGAAGGTGCAAGTGTGTGTGAATCTTGTATATTGTTCATCATTCCAATCTTGAATACATCATAGATTCATATTATTCTTCTTCTCCTTCTTCTTATTTTGATCTTGCATCATCCAATTGTTTAGGATTCTACACCATCAATTGGATATGATTGATACACAAGCGAATTCGGGACTTACAAGTGGTATCAGAGCTTGGATTGTATCAATCATTTTGGCCAGATCTGGAGCGTATTTGATCTTATTTTTGAAGGATTTTTGCATTTTTGGATAGATCTTTGAAAAATAAGCGGGGTTTGTTCTTCGTGTTTTTGATAAAAACGAGTTTTTGATCGAGTTTTGGAGCAAAAAGAGGTGAAAAACGCTATTTTTCACGTAATCTGCGAAGTGTTCTCGTCCATTGAAGGGTTCACGGCCGTTGAAGGGTTCACGGCCGAAGGAGGGTTCTCAGTCGAATAAGCTTTTGCGGCTAGGGTTTCTCGGCGGCGGCCATAATCACGAATTAGGGTTTCTCGGACGTTTACGGTCGTGAACGTGTTTACGGCCGTGAACCCATTTGCGGTTGTCTGTCTCATATAAATAGTGTTAGTAGAGTCATAAGAGTGTGTATGGCTAGAGGAGCTTAAGTGTGTGTATTCTAAGGTGTTTTAGAGAGAGAAAGGAGAGAAGGTGCAAGTGTGTGTGAATCTTGTATATTGTTCATCATTCCAATCTTGAATACATCATAGATTCATATTATTCTTCTTCTCCTTCTTCTTATTTTGATCTTGCATCATCCAATTGTTTGGGATTCTACACCATCAATTGGATATGATTGATACACAAGCGAATTCGGGACTTACAAGTGGTATCAGAGCTTGGATTGTATCAATCATTTTGGCCAGATCTGGAGCGTATTTGATCTTATTTTTGAAGGATTTTTGCGTTTTTGGATAGATCTTTGAAAAATAAGGGGGGTTTGTTCTTCGTGTTTTTGATAAAAACGAGTTTTTGATCAAGTTTTGGAGCAAAAAGAGGTGAAAAACGCTATTTTTCATGTAATCTGCGAAGTGTTCTCGTCCATTGAAGGGTTCACGGCCGTTGAAGGGTTCACGGCCGAAGGAGGGTTCTCGGTCGAATAAGCTTTTGCGGCTAGGGTTTCTCGGCGGCGGCCGTAATCACGAATTAGGGTTTCTCGGACGTTTACGGTCGTGAACGTGTTTACGGCCGTGAACCTATTTGCGGTTGTCTGTCTCATATAAATAGTGTTAGTAGAGTCATAAGAGTGTGTATGGCTAGAGGAGCTTAAGTTTGTGTATTCTAAGGTGTTCTAGAGAGAGAAAGGAGAGAAGGTGCAAGTGTGTGTGAATCTTGTATATTGTTCATCATTCCAATCTTGAATACATCATAGATTCATATTATTCTTCTTCTCCTTCTTCTTATTTTGATCTTGCATCATCCAATTGTTTGGGATTCTACACCATCAATTGGATATGATTGATACACAAGCGAATTCGGGACTTACAAGTGGTATCAGAGCTTGGATTGTATCAATCATTTTGGCCAGATCTGGAGCGTATTTGATCTTATTTTTGAAGGATTTTTGCGTTTTTGGATAGATCTTTGAAAAATAAGGGGAGTTTGTTCTTCGTGTTTTTGATAAAATCGAGTTTTTGATCGAGTTTTGGAGCAAAAAGAGGTGAAAAACGCTATTTTTCACGTAATCTGCGAAGTGTTCTCGTCCATTGAAGGGTTCACGGCCGAAGGAGGGTTCTCGGTCGAATAAGCTTTTGCGGCTAGGGTTTCTCGGCGGCGCCCGTAATCACGAATTAGGGTTTCTCGGACGTTTACGGTCGTGAACGTGTTTACGGCCGTGAACCCATTTGCGGTTGTCTGTCTCATATAAATAGTGTTAGTAGAGTCATAAGAGTGTGTATGGCTAGAGGAGCTTAAGTGTGTGTATTCTAAGGTGTTCTAGAGAGAGAAAGGAGAGAAGGTGCAAGTGTGTGTGAATCTTGTATATTGTTCATCATTCCAATCTTGAATACATCATAGATTCATATTATTCTTCTTCTCCTTCTTCTTATTTTGATCTTGCATCATCCAATTGTTTAGGATTCTACACCATCAATTGGATATGATTGATACACAAGCGAATTCGGGACTTACAAGTGGTATCAGAGCTTGGATTGTATCAATCATTTTGGCCAGATCTGGAGCGTATTTGATCTTATTTTTGAAGGATTTTTGCATTTTTGGATAGATCTTTGAAAAATAAGCGGGGTTTGTTCTTCGTGTTTTTGATAAAAACGAGTTTTTGATCGAGTTTTGGAGCAAAAAGAGGTGAAAAACGCTATTTTTCACGTAATCTGCGAAGTGTTCTCGTCCATTGAAGGGTTCACGGCCGTTGAAGGGTTCACGGCCGAAGGAGGGTTCTCGGTCGAATAAGCTTTTGCGGCTAGGGTTTCTCGGCGGCGGCCGTAATCACGAATTAGGGTTTCTCGGACGTTTACGGTCGTGAACGTGTTTACGGCCGTGAACCCATTTGCGGTTGTCTGTCTCATATAAATAGTGTTAGTAGAGTCATAAGAGTGTGTATGGCTAGAGGAGCTTAAGTGTGTGTATTCTAAGGTGTTTTAGAGAGAGAAAGGAGAGAAGGTGCAAGTGTGTGTGAATCTTGTATATTGTTCATCATTCCAATCTTGAATACATCATAGATTCATATTATTCTTCTTCTCCTTCTTCTTATTTTGATCTTGCATCATCCAATTGTTTGGGATTCTACACCATCAATTGGATATGATTGATACACAAGCGAATTCGGGACTTACAAGTGGTATCAGAGCTTGGATTGTATCAATCATTTTGGCCAGATCTGGAGCGTATTTGATCTTATTTTTGAAGGATTTTTGCGTTTTTGGATAGATCTTTGAAAAATAAGGGGGGTTTGTTCTTCGTGTTTTTGATAAAAACGAGTTTTTGATCAAGTTTTGGAGCAAAAAGAGGTGAAAAACGCTATTTTTCACGTAATCTGCGAAGTGTTCTCGTCCATTGAAGGGTTCACGGCCGTTGAAGGGTTCACGGCCGAAGGAGGGTTCTCGGTCGAATAAGCTTTTGCGGCTAGGGTTTCTCGGCGGCGGCCGTAATCACGAATTAGGGTTTCTCGGACGTTTACGGTCGTGAACGTGTTTACGGCCGTGAACCTATTTGCGGTTGTCTGTCTCATATAAATAGTGTTAGTAGAGTCATAAGAGTGTGTATGGCTAGAGGAGCTTAAGTTTGTGTATTCTAAGGTGTTCTAGAGAGAGAAAGGAGAGAAGGTGCAAGTGTGTGTGAATCTTGTATATTGTTCATCATTCCAATCTTGAATACATCATAGATTCATATTATTCTTCTTCTCCTTCTTCTTATTTTGATCTTGCATCATCCAATTGTTTGGGATTCTACACCATCAATTGGATATGATTGATACACAAGCGAATTCGGGACTTACAAGTGGTATCAGAGCTTGGATTGTATCAATCATTTTGGTCAGATCTGGAGCGTATTTGATCTTATTTTTGAAGGATTTTTGCGATTTTTGATAGATCTTTGAAAAATAAGGGGAGTTTGTTCTTCGTGTTTTTGATAAAATCGAGTTTTTGATCGAGTTTTGGAGCAAAAAGAGGTGAAAAACGCTATTTTTCACGTAATCTGCGAAGTGTTCTCGTCCATTGAAGGGTTCACGGCCGAAGGAGGGTTCTCGGTCGAATAAGCTTTTGCCGCTAGGGTTTCTCGGCGGCGCCCGTAATCACGAATTAGGGTTTCTCGGACGTTTACAGTCGTGAACGTGTTTACGGCCGTGAACCCATTTGCGGTTGTCTGTCTCATATAAATAGTGTTAGTAGAGTCATAAGAGTGTGTATGGCTAGAGGAGCTTAAGTGTGTGTATTCTAAGGTGTTCTAGAGAGAGAAAGGAGAGAAGGTGCAAGTGTGTGTGAATCTTGTATATTGTTCATCATTCCAATCTTGAATACATCATAGATTCATATTATTCTTCTTCTCCTTCTTCTTATTTTGATCTTGCATCATCCAATTGTTTAGGATTCTACACCATCAATTGGATATGATTGATACACAAGCGAATTCGGGACTTACAAGTGGTATCAGAGCTTGGATTGTATCAATCATTTTGGCCAGATCTGGAGCGTATTTGATCTTATTTTTGAAGGATTTTTGCATTTTTGGATAGATCTTTGAAAAATAAGGGGGGTTTGTTCTTCGTGTTTTTGATAAAAACGAGTTTTTGATCGAGTTTTGGAGCAAAAAGAGGTGAAAAACGCTATTTTTCACGTAATCTGCGAAGTGTTCTCGTCCATTGAAGGGTTCACGGCCGTTGAAGGGTTCACGGCCGAAGGAGGGTTCTCGGTCGAATAAGCTTTTGCGGCTAGGGTTTCTCGGCGGCGGCCGTAATCACGAATTAGGGTTTCTCGGACGTTTACGGTCGTGAACGTGTTTACGGCCGTGAACCCATTTGCGGTTGTCTGTCTCATATAAATAGTGTTAGTAGAGTCATAAGAGTGTGTATGGCTAGAGGAGCTTAAGTGTGTGTATTCTAAGGTGTTTTAGAGAGAGAAAGGAGAGAAGGTGCAAGTGTGTGTGAATCTTGTATATTGTTCATCATTCCAATCTTGAATACATCATAGATTCATATTATTCTTCTTCTCCTTCTTCTTATTTTGATCTTGCATCATCCAATTGTTTGGGATTCTACACCATCAATTGGATATGATTGATACACAAGCGAATTCGGGACTTACAAGTGGTATCAGAGCTTGGATTGTATCAATCATTTTGGCCAGATCTGGAGCGTATTTGATCTTATTTTTGAAGGATTTTTGCGTTTTTGGATAGATCTTTGAAAAATAAGGGGGGTTTGTTCTTCGTGTTTTTGATAAAAACGAGTTTTTGATCAAGTTTTGGAGCAAAAAGAGGTGAAAAACGCTATTTTTCACGTAATCTGCGAAGTGTTCTCGTCCATTGAAGGGTTCACGGCCGTTGAAGGGTTCACGGCCGAAGGAGGGTTCTCGGTCGAATAAGCTTTTGCGGCTAGGGTTTCTCGGCGGCGGCCGTAATCACGAATTAGGGTTTCTCGGACGTTTACGGTCGTGAACGTGTTTACGGCCGTGAACCTATTTACGGTTGTCTGTCTCATATAAATAGTGTTAGTAGAGTCATAAGAGTGTGTATGGCTAGAGGAGCTTAAGTTTGTGTATTCTAAGGTGTTCTAGAGAGAGAAAGGAGAGAAGGTGCAAGTGTGTGTGAATCTTGTATATTGTTCATCATTCCAATCTTGAATACATCATAGATTCATATTATTCTTCTTCTCCTTCTTCTTATTTTGATCTTGCATCATCCAATTGTTTGGGATTCTACACCATCAATTGGATATGATTGATACACAAGCGAATTCGGGACTTACAAGTGGTATCAGAGCTTGGATTGTATCAATCATTTTGGTCAGATCTGGAGCGTATTTGATCTTATTTTTGAAGGATTTTTGCGTTTTTTGATAGATCTTTGAAAAATAAGGGGAGTTTGTTCTTCGTGTTTTTGATAAAATCGAGTTTTTGATCGAGTTTTGGAGCAAAAAGAGGTGAAAAACGCTATTTTTCACGTAATCTGCGAAGTGTTCTCGTCCATTGAAGGGTTCACGGCCGAAGGAGGGTTCTCGGTCGAATAAGCTTTTGCCGCTAGGGTTTCTCGGCGGCGCCCGTAATCACGAATTAGGGTTTCTCGGACGTTTACAGTCGTGAACGTGTTTACGGCCGTGAACCCATTTGCGGTTGTCTGTCTCATATAAATAGTGTTAGTAGAGTCATAAGAGTGTGTATGGCTAGAGGAGCTTAAGTGTGTGTATTCTAAGGTGTTCTAGAGAGAGAAAGGAGAGAAGGTGCAAGTGTGTGTGAATCTTGTATATTGTTCATCATTCCAATCTTGAATACATCATAGATTCATATTATTCTTCTTCTCCTTCTTCTTATTTTGATCTTGCATCATCCAATTGTTTAGGATTCTACACCATCAATTGGATATGATTGATACACAAGCGAATTCGGGACTTACAAGTGGTATCAGAGCTTGGATTGTATCAATCATTTTGGCCAGATCTGGAGCGTATTTGATCTTATTTTTGAAGGATTTTTGCATTTTTGGATAGATCTTTGAAAAATAAGGGGGGTTTGTTCTTCGTGTTTTTGATAAAAACGAGTTTTTGATCGAGTTTTGGAGCAAAAAGAGGTGAAAAACGCTATTTTTCACGTAATCTGCGAAGTGTTCTCGTCCATTGAAGGGTTCACGGCCGTTGAAGGGTTCACGGCCGAAGGAGGGTTCTCGGTCGAATAAGCTTTTGCGGCTAGGGTTTCTCGGCGGCGGCCGTAATCACGAATTAGGGTTTCTCGGACGTTTACGGTCGTGAACGTGTTTACGGCCGTGAACCCATTTGCGGTTGTCTGTCTCATATAAATAGTGTTAGTAGAGTCATAAGAGTGTGTATGGCTAGAGGAGCTTAAGTGTGTGTATTCTAAGGTGTTTTAGAGAGAGAAAGGAGAGAAGGTGCAAGTGTGTGTGAATCTTGTATATTGTTCATCATTCCAATCTTGAATACATCATAGATTCATATTATTCTTCTTCTCCTTCTTCTTATTTTGATCTTGCATCATCCAATTGTTTGGGATTCTACACCATCAATTGGATATGATTGATACACAAGCGAATTCGGGACTTACAAGTGGTATCAGAGCTTGGATTGTATCAATCATTTTGGCCAGATCTGGAGCGTATTTGATCTTATTTTTGAAGGATTTTTGCGTTTTTGGATAGATCTTTGAAAAATAAGGGGGGTTTGTTCTTCGTGTTTTTGATAAAAACGAGTTTTTGATCAAGTTTTGGAGCAAAAAGAGGTGAAAAACGCTATTTTTCACGTAATCTGCGAAGTGTTCTCGTCCATTGAAGGGTTCACGGCCGTTGAAGGGTTCACGGCCGAAGGAGGGTTCTCGGTCGAATAAGCTTTTGCGGCTAGGGTTTCTCGGCGGCGGCCGTAATCACGAATTAGGGTTTCTCGGACGTTTACGGTCGTGAACGTGTTTACGGCCGTGAACCTATTTGCGGTTGTCTGTCTCATATAAATAGTGTTAGTAGAGTCATAAGAGTGTGTATGGCTAGAGGAACTTAAGTTTGTGTATTCTAAGGTGTTCTAGAGAGAGAAAGGAGAGAAGGTGCAAGTGTGTGTGAATCTTGTATATTGTTCATCATTCCAATCTTGAATACATCATAGATTCATATTATTCTTCTTCTCCTTCTTCTTATTTTGATCTTGCATCATCCAATTGTTTGGGATTCTACACCATCAATTGGATATGATTGATACACAAGCGAATTCGGGACTTACAAGTGGTATCAGAGCTTGGATTGTATCAATCATTTTGGCCAGATCTGGAGCGTATTTGATCTTATTTTTGAAGGATTTTTGCGTTTTTTGATAGATCTTTGAAAAATAAGGGGAGTTTGTTCTTCGTGTTTTTGATAAAATCGAGTTTTTGATCGAGTTTTGGAGCAAAAAGAGGTGAAAAACGCTATTTTTCACGTAATCTGCGAAGTGTTCTCGTCCATTGAAGGGTTCACGGCCGAAGGAGGGTTCTCGGTCGAATAAGCTTTTGCGGCTAGGGTTTCTCGGCGGCGCCCGTAATCACGAATTAGGGTTTCTCGGACGTTTACAGTCGTGAACGTGTTTACGGCCGTGAACCCATTTGCGGTTGTCTGTCTCATATAAATAGTGTTAGTAGAGTCATAAGAGTGTGTATGGCTAGAGGAGCTTAAGTGTGTGTATTCTAAGGTGTTCTAGAGAGAGAAAGGAGAGAAGGTGCAAGTGTGTGTGAATCTTGTATATTGTTCATCATTCCAATCTTGAATACATCATAGATTCATATTATTCTTCTTCTCCTTCTTCTTATTTTGATCTTGCATCATCCAATTGTTTAGGATTCTACACCATCAATTGGATATGATTGATACACAAGCGAATTCGGGACTTACAAGTGGTATCAGAGCTTGGATTGTATCAATCATTTTGGCCAGATCTGGAGCGTATTTGATCTTATTTTTGAAGGATTTTTGCATTTTTGGATAGATCTTTGAAAAATAAGGGGGGTTTGTTCTTCGTGTTTTTGATAAAAACGAGTTTTTGATCAAGTTTTGGAGCAAAAAGAGGTGAAAAACGCTATTTTTCACGTAATCTGCGAAGTGTTCTCGTCCATTGAAGGGTTCACGGCCGTTGAAGGGTTCACGGCCGAAGGAGGGTTCTCGGTCGAATAAGCTTTTGCGGCTAGGGTTTCTCGGCGGCGGCCGTAATCACGAATTAGGGTTTCTCGGACGTTTACGGTCGTGAACGTGTTTACGGCCGTGAACCTATTTGCGGTTGTCTGTCTCATATAAATAGTGTTAGTAGAGTCATAAGAGTGTGTATGGCTAGAGGAGCTTAAGTTTGTGTATTCTAAGGTGTTCTAGAGAGAGAAAGGAGAGAAGGTGCAAGTGTGTGTGAATCTTGTATATTGTTCATCATTCCAATCTTCAATACATCATAGATTCATATTATTCTTCTTCTCCTTCTTCTTATTTTGATCTTGCATCATCCAATTGTTTGGGATTCTACACCATCAATTGGATATGATTGATACACAAGCGAATTCGGGACTTACAAGTGGTATCAGAGCTTGGATTGTATCAATCATTTTGGTCAGATCTGGAGCGTATTTGATCTTATTTTTGAAGGATTTTTGCGTTTTTTGATAGATCTTTGAAAAATAAGGGGAGTTTGTTCTTCGTGTTTTTGATAAAATCGAGTTTTTGATCGAGTTTTGGAGCAAAAAGAGGTGAAAAACGCTATTTTTCACGTAATCTGCGAAGTGTTCTCGTCCATTGAAGGGTTCACGGCCGAAGGAGGGTTCTCGGTCGAATAAGCTTTTGCGGCTAGGGTTTCTCGGCGGCGCCCGTAATCACGAATTAGGGTTTCTCGGACGTTTACAGTCGTGAACGTGTTTACGGCCGTGAACCCATTTGCGGTTGTCTGTCTCATATAAATAGTGTTAGTAGAGTCATAAGAGTGTGTATGGCTAGAGGAGCTTAAGTGTGTGTATTCTAAGGTGTTCTAGAGAGAGAAAGGAGAGAAGGTGCAAGTGTGTGTGAATCTTGTATATTGTTCATCATTCCAATCTTGAATACATCATAGATTCATATTATTCTTCTTCTCCTTCTTCTTATTTTGATCTTGCATCATCCAATTGTTTAGGATTCTACACCATCAATTGGATATGATTGATACACAAGCGAATTCGGGACTTACAAGTGGTATCAGAGCTTGGATTGTATCAATCATTTTGGCCAGATCTGGAGCGTATTTGATCTTATTTTTGAAGGATTTTTGCATTTTTGGATAGATCTTTGAAAAATAAGGGGGGTTTGTTCTTCGTGTTTTTGATAAAAACGAGTTTTTGATCAAGTTTTGGAGCAAAAAGAGGTGAAAAACGCTATTTTTCACGTAATCTGCGAAGTGTTCTCGTCCATTGAAGGGTTCACGGCCGTTGAAGGGTTCACGGCCGAAGGAGGGTTCTCGGTCGAATAAGCTTTTGCGGCTAGGGTTTCTCGGCGGCGGCCGTAATCACGAATTAGGGTTTCTCGGACGTTTACGGTCGTGAACGTGTTTACGGCCGTGAACCTATTTGCGTTTGTCTGTCTCATATAAATAGTGTTAGTAGAGTCATAAGAGTGTGTATGGCTAGAGGAGCTTAAGTTTGTGTATTCTAAGGTGTTCTAGAGAGAGAAAGGAGAGAAGGTGCAAGTGTGTGTGAATCTTTTATATTGTTCATCATTCCAATCTTGAATACATCATAGATTCATATTATTCTTCTTCTCCTTCTTCTTATTTTGATCTTGCATCATCCAATTGTTTGGGATTCTACACCATCAATTGGATATGATTGATACACAAGCGAATTCGGGACTTACAAGTGGTATCAGAGCTTGGATTGTATCAATCATTTTGGTCAGATCTGGAGCGTATTTGATCTTATTTTTGAAGGATTTTTGCGTTTTTTGATAGATCTTTGAAAAATAAGGGGAGTTTGTTCTTCGTGTTTTTGATAAAATCGAGTTTTTGATCGAGTTTTGGAGCAAAAAGAGGTGAAAAACGCTATTTTTCACGTAATCTGCGAAGTGTTCTCGTCCATTGAAGGGTTCACGGCCGAAGGAGGGTTCTCGGTCGAATAAGCTTTTGCGGCTAGGGTTTCTCGGCGGCGCCCGTAATCACGAATTAGGGTTTCTCGGACGTTTACAGTCGTGAACGTGTTTACGGCCGTGAACCCATTTGCGGTTGTCTGTCTCATATAAATAGTGTTAGTAGAGTCATAAGAGTGTGTATGGCTAGAGGAGCTTAAGTGTGTGTATTCTAAGGTGTTCTAGAGAGAGAAAGGAGAGAAGGTGCAAGTGTGTGTGAATCTTGTATATTGTTCATCATTCCAATCTTGAATACATCATAGATTCATATTATTCTTCTTCTCCTTCTTCTTATTTTGATCTTGCATCATCCAATTGTTTAGGATTCTACACCATCAATTGGATATGATTGATACACAAGCGAATTCGGGACTTACAAGTGGTATCAGAGCTTGGATTGTATCAATCATTTTGGCCAGATCTGGAGCGTATTTGATCTTATTTTTGAAGGATTTTTGCATTTTTGGATAGATCTTTGAAAAATAAGGGGGGTTTGTTCTTCGTGTTTTTGATAAAAACGAGTTTTTGATCATGTTTTGGAGCAAAAAGAGGTGAAAAACGCTATTTTTCACGTAATCTGCGAAGTGTTCTCGTCCATTGAAGGGTTCACGGCCGTTGAAGGGTTCACGGCCGAAGGAGGGTTCTCGGTCGAATAAGCTTTTGCGGCTAGGGTTTCTCGGCGGCGGCCGTAATCACGAATTAGGGTTTCTCGGACGTTTACGGTCGTGAACGTGTTTACGGCCGTGAACCTATTTGCGGTTGTCTGTCTCATATAAATAGTGTTAGTAGAGTCATAAGAGTGTGTATGGCTAGAGGAGCTTAAGTTTGTGTATTCTAAGGTGTTCTAGAGAGAGAAAGGAGAGAAGGTGCAAGTGTGTGTGAATCTTGTATATTGTTCATCATTCCAATCTTCAATACATCATAGATTCATATTATTCTTCTTCTCCTTCTTCTTATTTTGATCTTGCATCATCCAATTGTTTGGGATTCTACACCATCAATTGGATATGATTGATACACAAGCGAATTCGGGACTTACAAGTGGTATCAGAGCTTGGATTGTATCAATCATTTTGGTCAGATCTGGAGCGTATTTGATCTTATTTTTGAAGGATTTTTGCGTTTTTTGATAGATCTTTGAAAAATAAGGGGAGTTTGTTCTTCGTGTTTTTGATAAAATCGAGTTTTTGATCGAGTTTTGGAGCAAAAAGAGGTGAAAAACGCTATTTTTCACGTAATCTGCGAAGTGTTCTCGTCCATTGAAGGGTTCACGGCCGAAGGAGGGTTCTCGGTCGAATAAGCTTTTGCGGCTAGGGTTTCTCGGCGGCGCCCGTAATCACGAATTAGGGTTTCTCGGACGTTTACAGTCGTGAACGTGTTTACGGCCGTGAACCCATTTGCGGTTGTCTGTCTCATATAAATAGTGTTAGTAGAGTCATAAGAGTGTGTATGGCTAGAGGAGCTTAAGTGTGTGTATTCTAAGGTGTTCTAGAGAGAAAAAGGAGAGAAGGTGCAAGTGTGTGTGAATCTTGTATATTGTTCATCATTCCAATCTTGAATACATCATAGATTCATATTATTCTTCTTCTCCTTCTTCTTATTTTGATCTTGCATCATCCAATTGTTTAGGATTCTACACCATCAATTGGATATGATTGATACACAAGCGAATTCGGGACTTACAAGTGGTATCAGAGCTTGGATTGTATCAATCATTTTGGCCAGATCTGGAGCGTATTTGATCTTATTTTTGAAGGATTTTTGCATTTTTGGATAGATCTTGGAAAAATAAGGGGGGTTTGTTCTTCGTGTTTTTGATAAAAACGAGTTTTTGATCGAGTTTTGGAGCAAAAAGAGGTGAAAAACGCTATTTTTCACGTAATCTGCGAAGTGTTCTCGTCCATTGAAGGGTTCACGGCCGTTGAAGGGTTCACGGCCGAAGGAGGGTTCTCGGTCGAATAAGCTTTTGCGGCTAGGGTTTCTCGGCGGCGGCCGTAATCACGAATTAGGGTTTCTCGGACGTTTACGGTCGTGAACGTGTTTACGGCCGTGAACCCATTTGCGGTTGTCTGTCTCATATAAATAGTGTTAGTAGAGTCATAAGAGTGTGTATGGCTAGAGGAGCTTAAGTTTGTGTATTCTAAGGTGTTTTAGAGAGAGAAAGGAAAGAAGGTGCAAGTGTGTGTGAATCTTGTATATTGTTCATCATTCCAATCTTGAATACATCATAGATTCATATTATTCTTCTTCTCCTTCTTCTTATTTTGATCTTGCATCATCCAATTGTTTGGGATTCTACACCATCAATTGGATATGATTGATACACAAGCGAATTCGGGACTTACAAGTGGTATCAGAGCTTGGATTGTATCAATCATTTTGGTCAGATCTGGAGCGTATTTGATCTTATTTTTGAAGGATTTTTGCGTTTTTTGATAGATCTTTGAAAAATAAGGGGAGTTTGTTCTTCGTGTTTTTGATAAAATCGAGTTTTTGATCGAGTTTTGGAGCAAAAAGAGGTGAAAAACGCTATTTTTCACGTAATCTGCGAAGTGTTCTCGTCCATTGAAGGGTTCACGGCCGAAGGAGGGTTCTCGGTCGAATAAGCTTTTGCGGCTAGGGTTTCTCGGCGGCGCCCGTAATCACGAATTAGGGTTTCTCGGACGTTTACAGTCGTGAACGTGTTTACGGCCGTGAACCCATTTGCGGTTGTCTGTCTCATATAAATAGTGTTAGTAGAGTCATAAGAGTGTGTATGGCTAGAGGAGCTTAAGTGTGTGTATTCTAAGGTGTTCTAGAGAGAGAAAGGAGAGAAGGTGCAAGTGTGTGTGAATCTTGTATATTGTTCATCATTCCAATCTTGAATACATCATAGATTCATATTATTCTTCTTCTCCTTCTTCTTATTTTGATCTTGCATCATCCAATTGTTTAGGATTCTACACCATCAATTGGATATGATTGATACACAAGCGAATTCGGGACTTACAAGTGGTATCAGAGCTTGGATTGTATCAATCATTTTGGCCAGATCTGGAGCGTATTTGATCTTATTTTTGAAGGATTTTTGCATTTTTGGATAGATCTTTGAAAAATAAGGGGGGTTTGTTCTTCGTGTTTTTGATAAAAACGAGTTTTTGATCAAGTTTTGGAGCAAAAAGAGGTGAAAAACGCTATTTTTCACGTAATCTGCGAAGTGTTCTCGTCCATTGAAGGGTTCACGGCCGTTGAAGGGTTCACGGCCGAAGGAGGGTTCTCGGTCGAATAAGCTTTTGCGGCTAGGGTTTCTCGGCGGCGGCCGTAATCACGAATTAGGGTTTCTCGGACGTTTACAGTCGTGAACGTGTTTACGGCCGTGAACCTATTTGCGGTTGTCTGTCTCATATAAATAGTGTTAGTAGAGTCATAAGAGTGTGTATGGCTAGAGGAGCTTAAGTTTGTGTATTCTAAGGTGTTCTAGAGAGAGAAAGGAGAGAAGGTGCAAGTGTGTGTGAATCTTGTATATTGTTCATCATTCCAATCTTGAATACATCATAGATTCATATTATTCTTCTTCTCCTTCTTCTTATTTTGATCTTGCATCATCCAATTGTTTGGGATTCTACACCATCAATTGGATATGATTGATACACAAGCGAATTCGGGACTTACAAGTGGTATCAGAGCTTGGATTGTATCAATCATTTTGGTCAGATCTGGAGCGTATTTGATCTTATTTTTGAAGGATTTTTGCGTTTTTTGATAGATCTTTGAAAAATAAGGGGAGTTTGTTCTTCGTGTTTTTGATAAAATCGAGTTTTTGATCGAGTTTTGGAGCAAAAAGAGGTGAAAAACGCTATTTTTCACGTAATCTGCGAAGTGTTCTCGTCCATTGAAGGGTTCACGGCCGAAGGAGGGTTCTCGGTCGAATAAGCTTTTGCGGCTAGGGTTTCTCGGCGGCGCCCGTAATCACGAATTAGGGTTTCTCGGACGTTTACAGTCGTGAACGTGTTTACGGCCGTGAACCCATTTGCGGTTGTCTGTCTCATATAAATAGTGTTAGTAGAGTCATAAGAGTGTGTATGGCTAGAGGAGCTTAAGTGTGTGTATTCTAAGGTGTTCTAGAGAGAGAAAGGAGAGAAGGTGCAAGTGTGTGTGAATCTTGTATATTGTTCATCATTCCAATCTTGAATACATCATAGATTCATATTATTCTTCTTCTCCTTCTTCTTATTTTGATCTTGCATCATCCAATTGTTTAGGATTCTACACCATCAATTGGATATGATTGATACACAAGCGAATTCGGGACTTACAAGTGGTATCAGAGCTTGGATTGTATCAATCGTTTTGGCCAGATCTGGAGCGTATTTGATCTTATTTTTGAAGGATTTTTGCGTTTTTTGATAGATCTTTGAAAAATAAGGGGAGTTTGTTCTTCGTGTTTTTGATAAAATCGAGTTTTTGATCGAGTTTTGGAGCAAAAAGAGGTGAAAAACGCTATTTTTCACGTAATCTGCGAAGTGTTCTCGTCCATTGAAGGGTTCACGGCCGAAGGAGGGTTCTCGGTCGAATAAGCTTTTGCGGCTAGGGTTTCTCGGCGGCGCCCGTAATCACGAATTAGGGTTTCTCGGACGTTTACAGTCGTGAACGTGTTTACGGCCGTGAACCCATTTGCGGTTGTCTGTCTCATATAAATAGTGTTAGTAGAGTCATAAGAGTGTGTATGGCTAGAGGAGCTTAAGTGTGTGTATTCTAAGGTGTTCTAGAGAGAGAAAGGAGAGAAGGTGCAAGTGTGTGTGAATCTTGTATATTGTTCATCATTCCAATCTTGAATACATCATAGATTCATATTATTCTTCTTCTCCTTCTTCTTATTTTGATCTTGCATCATCCAATTGTTTAGGATTCTACACCATCAATTGGATATGATTGATACACAAGCGAATTCGGGACTTACAAGTGGTATCAGAGCTTGGATTGTATCAATCATTTTGGCCAGATCTGGAGCGTATTTGATCTTATTTTTGAAGGATTTTTGCATTTTTGGATAGATCTTTGAAAAATAAGGGGGGTTTGTTCTTCGTGTTTTTGATAAAAACGAGTTTTTGATCAAGTTTTGGAGCAAAAAGAGGTGAAAAACGCTATTTTTCACGTAATCTGCGAAGTGTTCTCGTCCATTGAAGGGTTCACGGCCGTTGAAGGGTTCACGGCCGAAGGAGGGTTCTCGGTCGAATAAGCTTTTGCGGCTAGGGTTTCTCGGCGGCGGCCGTAATCACGAATTAGGGTTTCTCGGACGTTTACAGTCGTGAACGTGTTTACGGCCGTGAACCTATTTGCGGTTGTCTGTCTCATATAAATAGTGTTAGTAGAGTCATAAGAGTGTGTATGGCTAGAGGAGCTTAAGTTTGTGTATTCTAAGGTGTTCTAGAGAGAGAAAGGAGAGAAGGTGCAAGTGTGTGTGAATCTTGTATATTGTTCATCATTCCAATCTTGAATACATCATAGATTCATATTATTCTTCTTCTCCTTCTTCTTATTTTGATCTTGCATCATCCAATTGTTTGGGATTCTACACCATCAATTGGATATGATTGATACACAAGCGAATTCGGGACTTACAAGTGGTATCAGAATTTGGATTGTATCAATCATTTTGGTCAGATCTGGAGCGTATTTGATCTTATTTTTGAAGGATTTTTGCGTTTTTTGATAGATCTTTGAAAAATAAGGGGAGTTTGTTCTTCGTGTTTTTGATAAAATCGAGTTTTTGATCGAGTTTTGGAGCAAAAAGAGGTGAAAAACGCTATTTTTCACGTAATCTGCGAAGTGTTCTCGTCCATTGAAGGGTTCACGGCCGAAGGAGGGTTCTCGGTCGAATAAGCTTTTGCGGCTAGGGTTTCTCGGCGGCGCCCGTAATCACGAATTAGGGTTTCTCGGACGTTTACAGTCGTGAACGTGTTTACGGCCGTGAACCCATTTGCGGTTGTCTGTCTCATATAAATAGTGTTAGTAGAGTCATAAGAGTGTGTATGGCTAGAGGAGCTTAAGTGTGTGTATTCTAAGGTGTTCTAGAGAGAGAAAGGAGAGAAGGTGCAAGTGTGTGTGAATCTTGTATATTGTTCATCATTCCAATCTTGAATACATCATAGATTCATATTATTCTTCTTCTCCTTCTTCTTATTTTGATCTTGCATCATCCAATTGTTTAGGATTCTACACCATCAATTGGATATGATTGATACACAAGCGAATTCGGGACTTACAAGTGGTATCAGAGCTTGGATTGTATCAATCATTTTGGCCAGATCTGGAGCGTATTTGATCTTATTTTTGAAGGATTTTTGCGTTTTTTGATAGATCTTTGAAAAATAAGGGGAGTTTGTTCTTCGTGTTTTTGATAAAATCGAGTTTTTGATCGAGTTTTGGAGCAAAAAGAGGTGAAAAACGCTATTTTTCACGTAATCTGCGAAGTGTTCTCGTCCATTGAAGGGTTCACGGCCGAAGGAGGGTTCTCGGTCGAATAAGCTTTTGCGGCTAGGGTTTCTCGGCGGCGCCCGTAATCACGAATTAGGGTTTCTCGGACGTTTACAGTCGTGAACGTGTTTACGGCCGTGAACCCATTTGCGGTTGTCTGTCTCATATAAATAGTGTTAGTAGAGTCATAAGAGTGTGTATGGCTAGAGGAGCTTAAGTGTGTGTATTCTAAGGTGTTCTAGAGAGAGAAAGGAGAGAAGGTGCAAGTGTGTGTGAATCTTGTATATTGTTCATCATTCCAATCTTGAATACATCATAGATTCATATTATTCTTCTTCTCCTTCTTCTTATTTTGATCTTGCATCATCCAATTGTTTAGGATTCTACACCATCAATTGGATATGATTGATACACAAGCGAATTCGGGACTTACAAGTGGTATCAGAGCTTGGATTGTATCAATCATTTTGGCCAGATCTGGAGCGTATTTGATCTTATTTTTGAAGGATTTTTGCATTTTTGGATAGATCTTTGAAAAATAAGGGGGGTTTGTTCTTCGTGTTTTTGATAAAAACGAGTTTTTGATCAAGTTTTGGAGCAAAAAGAGGTGAAAAACGCTATTTTTCACGTAATCTGCGAAGTGTTCTCGTCCATTGAAGGGTTCACGGCCGTTGAAGGGTTCACGGCCGAAGGAGGGTTCTCGGTCGAATAAGCTTTTGCGGCTAGGGTTTCTCGGCGGCGGCCGTAATCACGAATTAGGGTTTCTCGGACGTTTACGGTCGTGAACGTGTTTACGGCCGTGAACCTATTTGCGGTTGTCTGTCTCATATAAATAGTGTTAGTAGAGTCATAAGAGTGTGTATGGCTAGAGGAGCTTAAGTTTGTGTATTCTAAGGTGTTCTAGAGAGAGAAAGGAGAGAAGGTGCAAGTGTGTGTGAATCTTGTATATTGTTCATCATTCCAATCTTGAATACATCATAGATTCATATTATTCTTCTTCTCCTTCTTCTTATTTTGATCTTGCATCATCCAATTGTTTGGGATTCTACACCATCAATTGGATATGATTGATACACAAGCGAATTCGGGACTTACAAGTGGTATCAGAGCTTGGATTGTATCAATCATTTTGGTCAGATCTGGAGCGTATTTGATCTTATTTTTGAAGGATTTTTGCGTTTTTTGATAGATCTTTGAAAAATAAGGGGAGTTTGTTCTTCGTGTTTTTGATAAAATCGAGTTTTTGATCGAGTTTTGGAGCAAAAAGAGGTGAAAAACGCTATTTTTCACGTAATCTGCGAAGTGTTCTCGTCCATTGAAGGGTTCACGGCCGAAGGAGGGTTCTCGGTCGAATAAGCTTTTGCGGCTAGGGTTTCTCGGCGGCGCCCGTAATCACGAATTAGGGTTTCTCGGACGTTTACAGTCGTGAACGTGTTTACGGCCGTGAACCCATTTGCGGTTGTCTGTCTCATATAAATAGTGTTAGTAGAGTCATAAGAGTGTGTATGGCTAGAGGAGCTTAAGTGTGTGTATTCTAAGGTGTTCTAGAGAGAGAAAGGAGAGAAGGTGCAAGTGTGTGTGAATCTTGTATATTGTTCATCATTCCAATCTTGAATACATCATAGATTCATATTATTCTTCTTCTCCTTCTTCTTATTTTGATCTTGCATCATCCAATTGTTTAGGATTCTACACCATCAATTGGATATGATTGATACACAAGCGAATTCGGGACTTACAAGTGGTATCAGAGCTTGGATTGTATCAATCATTTTGGCCAGATCTGGAGCGTATTTGATCTTATTTTTGAAGGATTTTTGCATTTTTGGATAGATCTTTGAAAAATAAGGGGGGTTTGTTCTTCGTGTTTTTGATAAAAACGAGTTTTTGATCAAGTTTTGGAGCAAAAAGAGGTGAAAAACGCTATTTTTCACGTAATCTGCGAAGTGTTCTCGTCCATTGAAGGGTTCACGGCCGTTGAAGGGTTCACGGCCGAAGGAGGGTTCTCGGTCGAATAAGCTTTTGCGGCTAGGGTTTCTCGGCGGCGGCCGTAATCACGAATTAGGGTTTCTCGGACGTTTACGGTCGTGAACGTGTTTACGGCCGTGAACCTATTTGCGGTTGTCTGTCTCATATAAATAGTGTTAGTAGAGTCATAAGAGTGTGTATGGCTAGAGGAGCTTAAGTTTGTGTATTCTAAGGTGTTCTAGAGAGAGAAAGGAGAGAAGGTGCAAGTGTGTGTGAATCTTGTATATTGTTCATCATTCCAATCTTGAATACATCATAGATTCATATTATTCTTCTTCTCCTTCTTCTTATTTTGATCTTGCATCATCCAATTGTTTGGGATTCTACACCATCAATTGGATATGATTGATACACAAGCGAATTCGGGACTTACAAGTGGTATCAGAGCTTGGATTGTATCAATCATTTTGGTCAGATCTGGAGCGTATTTGATCTTATTTTTGAAGGATTTTTGCGTTTTTTGATAGATCTTTGAAAAATAAGGGGAGTTTGTTCTTCGTGTTTTTGATAAAATCGAGTTTTTGATCGAGTTTTGGAGCAAAAAGAGGTGAAAAACGCTATTTTTCACGTAATCTGCGAAGTGTTCTCGTCCATTGAAGGGTTCACGGCCGAAGGAGGGTTCTCGGTCGAATAAGCTTTTGCGGCTAGGGTTTCTCGGCGGCGCCCGTAATCACGAATTAGGGTTTCTCGGACGTTTACAGTCGTGAACGTGTTTACGGCCGTGAACCCATTTGCGGTTGTCTGTCTCATATAAATAGTGTTAGTAGAGTCATAAGAGTGTGTATGGCTAGAGGAGCTTAAGTGTGTGTATTCTAAGGTGTTCTAGAGAGAGAAAGGAGAGAAGGTGCAAGTGTGTGTGAATCTTGTATATTGTTCATCATTCCAATCTTGAATACATCATAGATTCATATTATTCTTCTTCTCCTTCTTCTTATTTTGATCTTGCATCATCCAATTGTTTAGGATTCTACACCATCAATTGGATATGATTGATACACAAGCGAATTCGGGACTTACAAGTGGTATCAGAGCTTGGATTGTATCAATCATTTTGGCCAGATCTGGAGCGTATTTGATCTTATTTTTGAAGGATTTTTGCATTTTTGGATAGATCTTTGAAAAATAAGGGGGGTTTGTTCTTCGTGTTTTTGATAAAAACGAGTTTTTGATCGAGTTTTGGAGCAAAAAGAGGTGAAAAACGCTATTTTTCACGTAATCTGCGAAGTGTTCTCGTCCATTGAAGGGTTCACGGCCGTTGAAGGGTTCACGGCCGAAGGAGGGTTCTCGGTCGAATAAGCTTTTGCGGCTAGGGTTTCTCGGCGGCGGCCGTAATCACGAATTAGGGTTTCTCGGACGTTTACGGTCGTGAACGTGTTTACGGCCGTGAACCCATTTGCGGTTGTCTGTCTCATATAAATAGTGTTAGTAGAGTCATAAGAGTGTGTATGGCTAGAGGAGCTTAAGTTTGTGTATTCTAAGGTGTTTTAGAGAGAGAAAGGAAAGAAGGTGCAAGTGTGTGTGAATCTTGTATATTGTTCATCATTCCAATCTTGAATACATCATAGATTCATATTATTCTTCTTCTCCTTCTTCTTATTTTGATCTTGCATCATCCAATTGTTTGGGATTCTACACCATCAATTGGATATGATTGATACACAAGCGAATTCGGGACTTACAAGTGGTATCAGAGCTTGGATTGTATCAATCATTTTGGTCAGATCTGGAGCGTATTTGATCTTATTTTTGAAGGATTTTTGCGTTTTTTGATAGATCTTTGAAAAATAAGGGGAGTTTGTTCTTCGTGTTTTTGATAAAATCGAGTTTTTGATCGAGTTTTGGAGCAAAAAGAGGTGAAAAACGCTATTTTTCACGTAATCTGCGAAGTGTTCTCGTCCATTGAAGGGTTCACGGCCGTTGAAGGGTTCACGGCCGAAGGAGGGTTCTCGGTCGAATAAGCTTTTGCGGCTAGGGTTTCTCGGCGGCGGCCGTAATCACGAATTAGGGTTTCTCGGACGTTTACAGTCGTGAACGTGTTTACGGCCGTGAACCCATTTGCGGTTGTCTGTCTCATATAAATAGTGTTAGTAGAGTCATAAGAGTGTGTATGGCTAGAGGAGCTTAAGTGTGTGTATTCTAAGGTGTTCTAGAGAGAGAAAGGAGAGAAGGTGCAAGTGTGTGTGAATCTTGTATATTGTTCATCATTCCAATCTTGAATACATCATAGATTCATATTATTCTTCTTCTCCTTCTTCTTATTTTGATCTTGCATCATCCAATTGTTTAGGATTCTACACCATCAATTGGATATGATTGATACACAAGCGAATTCGGGACTTACAAGTGGTATCAGAGCTTGGATTGTATCAATCATTTTGGCCAGATCTGGAGCGTATTTGATCTTATTTTTGAAGGATTTTTGCATTTTTGGATAGATCTTTGAAAAATAAGGGGGGTTTGTTCTTCGTGTTTTTGATAAAAACGAGTTTTTGATCAAGTTTTGGAGCAAAAAGAGGTGAAAAACGCTATTTTTCACGTAATCTGCGAAGTGTTCTCGTCCATTGAAGGGTTCACGGCCGTTGAAGGGTTCACGGCCGAAGGAGGGTTCTCGGTCGAATAAGCTTTTGCGGCTAGGGTTTCTCGGCGGCGGCCGTAATCACGAATTAGGGTTTCTCGGACGTTTACGGTCGTGAACGTGTTTACGGCCGTGAACCTATTTGCGGTTGTCTGTCTCATATAAATAGTGTTAGTAGAGTCATAAGAGTGTGTATGGCTAGAGGAGCTTAAGTTTGTGTATTCTAAGGTGTTCTAGAGAGAGAAAGGAGAGAAGGTGCAAGTGTGTGTGAATCTTGTATATTGTTCATCATTCCAATCTTGAATACATCATAGATTCATATTATTCTTCTTCTCCTTCTTCTTATTTTGATCTTGCATCATCCAATTGTTTGGGATTCTACACCATCAATTGGATATGATTGATACACAAGCGAATTCGGGACTTACAAGTGGTATCAGAGCTTGGATTGTATCAATCATTTTGGTCAGATCTGGAGCGTATTTGATCTTATTTTTGAAGGATTTTTGCGTTTTTTGATAGATCTTTGAAAAATAAGGGGAGTTTGTTCTTCGTGTTTTTGATAAAATCGAGTTTTTGATCGAGTTTTGGAGCAAAAAGAGGTGAAAAACGCTATTTTTCACGTAATCTGCGAAGTGTTCTCGTCCATTGAAGGGTTCACGGCCGAAGGAGGGTTCTCGGTCGAATAAGCTTTTGCGGCTAGGGTTTCTCGGCGGCGCCCGTAATCACGAATTAGGGTTTCTCGGACGTTTACAGTCGTGAACGTGTTTACGGCCGTGAACCCATTTGCGGTTGTCTGTCTCATATAAATAGTGTTAGTAGAGTCATAAGAGTGTGTATGGCTAGAGGAGCTTAAGTGTGTGTATTCTAAGGTGTTCTAGAGAGAGAAAGGAGAGAAGGTGCAAGTGTGTGTGAATCTTGTATATTGTTCATCATTCCAATCTTGAATACATCATAGATTCATATTATTCTTCTTCTCCTTCTTCTTATTTTGATCTTGCATCATCCAATTGTTTAGGATTCTACACCATCAATTGGATATGATTGATACACAAGCGAATTCGGGACTTACAAGTGGTATCAGAGCTTGGATTGTATCAATCATTTTGGCCAGATCTGGAGCGTATTTGATCTTATTTTTGAAGGATTTTTGCATTTTTGGATAGATCTTTGAAAAATAAGGGGGGTTTGTTCTTCGTGTTTTTGATAAAAACGAGTTTTTGATCAAGTTTTGGAGCAAAAAGAGGTGAAAAACGCTATTTTTCACGTAATCTGCGAAGTGTTCTCGTCCATTGAAGGGTTCACGGCCGTTGAAGGGTTCACGGCCGAAGGAGGGTTCTCGGTCGAATAAGCTTTTGCGGCTAGGGTTTCTCGGCGGCGGCCGTAATCACGAATTAGGGTTTCTCGGACGTTTACGGTCGTGAACGTGTTTACGGCCGTGAACCTATTTGCGGTTGTCTGTCTCATATAAATAGTGTTAGTAGAGTCATAAGAGTGTGTATGGCTAGAGGAGCTTAAGTTTGTGTATTCTAAGGTGTTCTAGAGAGAGAAAGGAGAGAAGGTGCAAGTGTGTGTGAATCTTGTATATTGTTCATCATTCCAATCTTGAATACATCATAGATTCATATTATTCTTCTTCTCCTTCTTCTTATTTTGATCTTGCATCATCCAATTGTTTGGGATTCTACACCATCAATTGGATATGATTGATACACAAGCGAATTCGGGACTTACAAGTGGTATCAGAGCTTGGATTGTATCAATCATTTTGGTCAGATCTGGAGCGTATTTGATCTTATTTTTGAAGGATTTTTGCGTTTTTTGATAGATCTTTGAAAAATAAGGGGAGTTTGTTCTTCGTGTTTTTGATAAAATCGAGTTTTTGATCGAGTTTTGGAGCAAAAAGAGGTGAAAAACGCTATTTTTCACGTAATCTGCGAAGTGTTCTCGTCCATTGAAGGGTTCACGGCCGAAGGAGGGTTCTCGGTCGAATAAGCTTTTGCGGCTAGGGTTTCTCGGCGGCGCCCGTAATCACGAATTAGGGTTTCTCGGACGTTTACAGTCGTGAACGTGTTTACGGCCGTGAACCCATTTGCGGTTGTCTGTCTCATATAAATAGTGTTAGTAGAGTCATAAGAGTGTGTATGGCTAGAGGAGCTTAAGTGTGTGTATTCTAAGGTGTTCTAGAGAGAGAAAGGAGAGAAGGTGCAAGTGTGTGTGAATCTTGTATATTGTTCATCATTCCAATCTTGAATACATCATAGATTCATATTATTCTTCTTCTCCTTCTTCTTATTTTGATCTTGCATCATCCAATTGTTTAGGATTCTACACCATCAATTGGATATGATTGATACACAAGCGAATTCGGGACTTACAAGTGGTATCAGAGCTTGGATTGTATCAATCATTTTGGCCAGATCTGGAGCGTATTTGATCTTATTTTTGAAGGATTTTTGCATTTTTGGATAGATCTTTGAAAAATAAGGGGGGTTTGTTCTTCGTGTTTTTGATAAAAACGAGTTTTTGATCGAGTTTTGGAGCAAAAAGAGGTGAAAAACGCTATTTTTCACGTAATCTGCGAAGTGTTCTCGTCCATTGAAGGGTTCACGGCCGTTGAAGGGTTCACGGCCGAAGGTGGGTTCTCGGTCGAATAAGCTTTTGCGGCTAGGGTTTCTCGGCGGCGGCCGTAATCACGAATTAGGGTTTCTCGGACGTTTACGGTCGTGAACGTGTTTACGGCCGTGAACCCATTTGCGGTTGTCTGTCTCATATAAATAGTGTTAGTAGAGTCATAAGAGTGTGTATGGCTAGAGGAGCTTAAGTTTGTGTATTCTAAGGTGTTTTAGAGAGAGAAAGGAAAGAAGGTGCAAGTGTGTGTGAATCTTGTATATTGTTCATCATTCCAATCTTGAATACATCATAGATTCATATTATTCTTCTTCTCCTTCTTCTTATTTTGATCTTGCATCATCCAATTGTTTGGGATTCTACACCATCAATTGGATATGATTGATACACAAGCGAATTCGGGACTTACAAGTGGTATCAGAGCTTGGATTGTATCAATCATTTTGGTCAGATCTGGAGCGTATTTGATCTTATTTTTGAAGGATTTTTGCGTTTTTTGATAGATCTTTGAAAAATAAGGGGAGTTTGTTCTTCGTGTTTTTGATAAAATCGAGTTTTTGATCGAGTTTTGGAGCAAAAAGAGGTGAAAAACGCTATTTTTCACGTAATCTGCGAAGTGTTCTCGTCCATTGAAGGGTTCACGGCCGAAGGAGGGTTCTCGGTCGAATAAGCTTTTGCGGCTAGGGTTTCTCGGCGGCGCCCGTAATCACGAATTAGGGTTTCTCGGACGTTTACAGTCGTGAACGTGTTTACGGCCGTGAACCCATTTGCGGTTGTCTGTCTCATATAAATAGTGTTAGTAGAGTCATAAGAGTGTGTATGGCTAGAGGAGCTTAAGTGTGTGTATTCTAAGGTGTTCTAGAGAGAGAAAGGAGAGAAGGTGCAAGTGTGTGTGAATCTTGTATATTGTTCATCATTCCAATCTTGAATACATCATAGATTCATATTATTCTTCTTCTCCTTCTTCTTATTTTGATCTTGCATCATCCAATTGTTTAGGATTCTACACCATCAATTGGATATGATTGATACACAAGCGAATTCGGGACTTACAAGTGGTATCAGAGCTTGGATTGTATCAATCATTTTGGCCAGATCTGGAGCGTATTTGATCTTATTTTTGAAGGATTTTTGCATTTTTGGATAGATCTTTGAAAAATAAGGGGGGTTTGTTCTTCGTGTTTTTGATAAAAACGAGTTTTTGATCAAGTTTTGGAGCAAAAAGAGGTGAAAAACGCTATTTTTCACGTAATCTGCGAAGTGTTCTCGTCCATTGAAGGGTTCACGGCCGTTGAAGGGTTCACGGCCGAAGGAGGGTTCTCGGTCGAATAAGCTTTTGCGGCTAGGGTTTCTCGGCGGCGGCCGTAATCACGAATTAGGGTTTCTCGGACGTTTACGGTCGTGAACGTGTTTACGGCCGTGAACCTATTTGCGGTTGTCTGTCTCATATAAATAGTGTTAGTAGAGTCATAAGAGTGTGTATGGCTAGAGGAGCTTAAGTTTGTGTATTCTAAGGTGTTCTAGAGAGAGAAAGGAGAGAAGGTGCAAGTGTGTGTGAATCTTGTATATTGTTCATCATTCCAATCTTGAATACATCATAGATTCATATTATTCTTCTTCTCCTTCTTCTTATTTTGATCTTGCATCATCCAATTGTTTGGGATTCTACACCATCAATTGGATATGATTGATACACAAGCGAATTCGGGACTTACAAGTGGTATCAGAGCTTGGATTGTATCAATCATTTTGGTCAGATCTGGAGCGTATTTGATCTTATTTTTGAAGGATTTTTGCGTTTTTTGATAGATCTTTGAAAAATAAGGGGAGTTTGTTCTTCGTGTTTTTGATAAAATCGAGTTTTTGATCGAGTTTTGGAGCAAAAAGAGGTGAAAAACGCTATTTTTCACGTAATCTGCGAAGTGTTCTCGTCCATTGAAGGGTTCACGGCCGAAGGAGGGTTCTCGGTCGAATAAGCTTTTGCGGCTAGGGTTTCTCGGCGGCGCCCGTAATCACGAATTAGGGTTTCTCGGACGTTTACAGTCGTGAACGTGTTTACGGCCGTGAACCCATTTGCGGTTGTCTGTCTCATATAAATAGTGTTAGTAGAGTCATAAGAGTGTGTATGGCTAGAGGAGCTTAAGTGTGTGTATTCTAAGGTGTTCTAGAGAGAGAAAGGAGAGAAGGTGCAAGTGTGTGTGAATCTTGTATATTGTTCATCATTCCAATCTTGAATACATCATAGATTCATATTATTCTTCTTCTCCTTCTTCTTATTTTGATCTTGCATCATCCAATTGTTTAGGATTCTACACCATCAATTGGATATGATTGATACACAAGCGAATTCGGGACTTACAAGTGGTATCAGAGCTTGGATTGTATCAATCATTTTGGCCAGATCTGGAGCGTATTTGATCTTATTTTTGAAGGATTTTTGCATTTTTGGATAGATCTTTGAAAAATAAGGGGGGTTTGTTCTTCGTGTTTTTGATAAAAACGAGTTTTTGATCAAGTTTTGGAGCAAAAAGAGGTGAAAAACGCTATTTTTCACGTAATCTGCGAAGTGTTCTCGTCCATTGAAGGGTTCACGGCCGTTGAAGGGTTCACGGCCGAAGGAGGGTTCTCGGTCGAATAAGCTTTTGCGGCTAGGGTTTCTCGGCGGCGGCCGTAATCACGAATTAGGGTTTCTCGGACGTTTACGGTCGTGAACGTGTTTACGGCCGTGAACCTATTTGCGGTTGTCTGTCTCATATAAATAGTGTTAGTAGAGTCATAAGAGTGTGTATGGCTAGAGGAGCTTAAGTTTGTGTATTCTAAGGTGTTCTAGAGAGAGAAAGGAGAGAAGGTGCAAGTGTGTGTGAATCTTGTATATTGTTCATCATTCCAATCTTGAATACATCATAGATTCATATTATTCTTCTTCTCCTTCTTCTTATTTTGATCTTGCATCATCCAATTGTTTGGGATTCTACACCATCAATTGGATATGATTGATACACAAGCGAATTCGGGACTTACAAGTGGTATCAGAGCTTGGATTGTATCAATCATTTTGGTCAGATCTGGAGCGTATTTGATCTTATTTTTGAAGGATTTTTGCGTTTTTTGATAGATCTTTGAAAAATAAGGGGAGTTTGTTCTTCGTGTTTTTGATAAAATCGAGTTTTTGATCGAGTTTTGGAGCAAAAAGAGGTGAAAAACGCTATTTTTCACGTAATCTGCGAAGTGTTCTCGTCTATTGAAGGGTTCACGGCCGAAGGAGGGTTCTCGGTCGAATAAGCTTTTGCGGCTAGGGTTTCTCGGCGGCGCCCGTAATCACGAATTAGGGTTTCTCGGACGTTTACAGTCGTGAACGTGTTTACGGCCGTGAACCCATTTGCGGTTGTCTGTCTCATATAAATAGTGTTAGTAGAGTCATAAGAGTGTGTATGGCTAGAGGAGCTTAAGTGTGTGTATTCTAAGGTGTTCTAGAGAGAGAAAGGAGAGAAGGTGCAAGTGTGTGTGAATCTTGTATATTGTTCATCATTCCAATCTTGAATACATCATAGATTCATATTATTCTTCTTCTCCTTCTTCTTATTTTGATCTTGCATCATCCAATTGTTTAGGATTCTACACCATCAATTGGATATGATTGATACACAAGCGAATTCGGGACTTACAAGTGGTATCAGAGCTTGGATTGTATCAATCATTTTGGCCAGATCTGGAGCGTATTTGATCTTATTTTTGAAGGATTTTTGCATTTTTGGATAGATCTTTGAAAAATAAGGGGGGTTTGTTCTTCGTGTTTTTGATAAAAACGAGTTTTTGATCAAGTTTTGGAGCAAAAAGAGGTGAAAAACGCTATTTTTCACGTAATCTGCGAAGTGTTCTCGTCCATTGAAGGGTTCACGGCCGTTGAAGGGTTCACGGCCGAAGGAGGGTTCTCGGTCGAATAAGCTTTTACGGCTAGGGTTTCTCGGCGGCGGCCGTAATCACGAATTAGGGTTTCTCGGACGTTTACGGTCGTGAACGTGTTTACGGCCGTGAACCTATTTGCGGTTGTCTGTCTCATATAAATAGTGTTAGTAGAGTCATAAGAGTGTGTATGGCTAGAGGAGCTTAAGTTTGTGTATTCTAAGGTGTTCTAGAGAGAGAAAGGAGAGAAGGTGCAAGTGTGTGTGAATCTTGTATATTGTTCATCATTCCAATCTTGAATACATCATAGATTCATATTATTCTTCTTCTCCTTCTTCTTATTTTGATCTTGCATCATCCAATTGTTTGGGATTCTACACCATCAATTGGATATGATTGATACACAAGCGAATTCGGGACTTACAAGTGGTATCAGAGCTTGGATTGTATCAATCATTTTGGTCAGATCTGGAGCGTATTTGATCTTATTTTTGAAGGATTTTTGCGTTTTTTGATAGATCTTTGAAAAATAAGGGGAGTTTGTTCTTCGTGTTTTTGATAAAATCGAGTTTTTGATCGAGTTTTGGAGCAAAAAGAGGTGAAAAACGCTATTTTTCACGTAATCTGCGAAGTGTTCTCGTCCATTGAAGGGTTCACGGCCGAAGGAGGGTTCTCGGTCGAATAAGCTTTTGCGGCTAGGGTTTCTCGGCGGCGCCCGTAATCACGAATTAGGGTTTCTCGGACGTTTACAGTCGTGAACGTGTTTACGGCCGTGAACCCATTTGCGGTTGTCTGTCTCATATAAATAGTGTTAGTAGAGTCATAAGAGTGTGTATGGCTAGAGGAGCTTAAGTGTGTGTATTCTAAGGTGTTCTAGAGAGAGAAAGGAGAGAAGGTGCAAGTGTGTGTGAATCTTGTATATTGTTCATCATTCCAATCTTGAATACATCATAGATTCATATTATTCTTCTTCTCCTTCTTCTTATTTTGATCTTGCATCATCCAATTGTTTAGGATTCTACACCATCAATTGGATATGATTGATACACAAGCGAATTCGGGACTTACAAGTGGTATCAGAGCTTGGATTGTATCAATCATTTTGGCCAGATCTGGAGCGTATTTGATCTTATTTTTGAAGGATTTTTGCATTTTTGGATAGATCTTTGAAAAATAAGGGGGGTTTGTTCTTCGTGTTTTTGATAAAAACGAGTTTTTGATCAAGTTTTGGAGCAAAAAGAGGTGAAAAACGCTATTTTTCACGTAATCTGCGAAGTGTTCTCGTCCATTGAAGGGTTCACGGCCGTTGAAGGGTTCACGGCCGAAGGAGGGTTCTCGGTCGAATAAGCTTTTGCGGCTAGGGTTTCTCGGCGGCGGCCGTAATCACGAATTAGGGTTTCTCGGACGTTTACGGTCGTGAACGTGTTTACGGCCGTGAACCTATTTGCGGTTGTCTGTCTCATATAAATAGTGTTAGTAGAGTCATAAGAGTGTGTATGGCTAGAGGAGCTTAAGTTTGTGTATTCTAAGGTGTTCTAGAGAGAGAAAGGAGAGAAGGTGCAAGTGTGTGTGAATCTTGTATATTGTTCATCATTCCAATCTTGAATACATCATAGATTCATATTATTCTTCTTCTCCTTCTTCTTATTTTGATCTTGCATCATCCAATTGTTTGGGATTCTACACCATCAATTGGATATGATTGATACACAAGCGAATTCGGGACTTACAAGTGGTATCAGAGCTTGGATTGTATCAATCATTTTGGTCAGATCTGGAGCGTATTTGATCTTATTTTTGAAGGATTTTTGCGTTTTTTGATAGATCTTTGAAAAATAAGGGGAGTTTGTTCTTCGTGTTTTTGATAAAATCGAGTTTTTGATCGAGTTTTGGAGCAAAAAGAGGTGAAAAACGCTATTTTTCACGTAATCTGCGAAGTGTTCTCGTCCATTGAAGGGTTCACGGCCGAAGGAGGGTTCTCGGTCGAATAAGCTTTTGCGGCTAGGGTTTCTCGGCGGCGCCTGTAATCACGAATTAGGGTTTCTCGGACGTTTACAGTCGTGAACGTGTTTACGGCCGTGAACCCATTTGCGGTTGTCTGTCTCATATAAATAGTGTTAGTAGAGTCATAAGAGTGTGTATGGCTAGAGGAGCTTAAGTGTGTGTATTCTAAGGTGTTCTAGAGAGAGAAAGGAGAGAAGGTGCAAGTGTGTGTGAATCTTGTATATTGTTCATCATTCCAATCTTGAATACATCATAGATTCATATTATTCTTCTTCTCCTTCTTCTTATTTTGATCTTGCATCATCCAATTGTTTAGGATTCTACACCATCAATTGGATATGATTGATACACAAGCGAATTCGGGACTTACAAGTGGTATCAGAGCTTGGATTGTATCAATCATTTTGGCCAGATCTGGAGCGTATTTGATCTTATTTTTGAAGGATTTTTGCATTTTTGGATAGATCTTTGAAAAATAAGGGGGGTTTGTTCTTCGTGTTTTTGATAAAAACGAGTTTTTGATCGAGTTTTGGAGCAAAAAGAGGTGAAAAACGCTATTTTTCACGTAATCTGCGAAGTGTTCTCGTCCATTGAAGGGTTCACGGCCGTTGAAGGGTTCACGGCCGAAGGAGGGTTCTCGGTCGAATAAGCTTTTGCGGCTAGGGTTTCTCGGCGGCGGCCGTAATCACGAATTAGGGTTTCTCGGACGTTTACGGTCGTGAACGTGTTTACGGCCGTGAACCCATTTGCGGTTGTCTGTCTCATATAAATAGTGTTAGTAGAGTCATAAGAGTGTGTATGGCTAGAGGAGCTTAAGTGTGTGTATTCTAAGGTGTTTTAGAGAGAGAAAGGAGAGAAGGTGCAAGTGTGTGTGAATCTTGTATATTGTTCATCATTCCAATCTTGAATACATCATAGATTCATATTATTCTTCTTCTCCTTCTTCTTATTTTGATCTTGCATCATCCAATTGTTTGGGATTCTACACCATCAATTGGATATGATTGATACACAAGCGAATTCGGGACTTTCAAGTGGTATCAGAGCTTGGATTGTATCAATCATTTTGGCCAGATCTGGAGCGTATTTGATCTTATTTTTGAAGGATTTTTGCGTTTTTGGATAGATCTTTGAAAAATAAGGGGGGTTTGTTCTTCGTGTTTTTGATAAAAACGAGTTTTTGATCAAGTTTTGGAGCAAAAAGAGGTGAAAAACGCTATTTTTCACGTAATCTGCGAAGTGTTCTCGTCCATTGAAGGGTTCACGGCCGTTGAAGGGTTCACGGCCGAAGGAGGGTTCTCGGTCGAATAAGCTTTTGCGGCTAGGGTTTCTCGGCGGCGGCCGTAATCACGAATTAGGGTTTCTCGGACGTTTACGGTCGTGAACGTGTTTACGGCCGTGAACCTATTTGCGGTTGTCTGTCTCATATAAATAGTGTTAGTAGAGTCATAAGAGTGTGTATGGCTAGAGGAGCTTAAGTTTGTGTATTCTAAGGTGTTCTAGAGAGAGAAAGGAGAGAAGGTGCAAGTGTGTGTGAATCTTGTATATTGTTCATCATTCCAATCTTGAATACATCATAGATTCATATTATTCTTCTTCTCCTTCTTCTTATTTTGATCTTGCATCATCCAATTGTTTGGGATTCTACACCATCAATTGGATATGATTGATACACAAGCGAATTCGGGACTTACAAGTGGTATCAGAGCTTGGATTGTATCAATCATTTTGGCCAGATCTGGAGCGTATTTGATCTTATTTTTGAAGGATTTTTGCGTTTTTGGATAGATCTTTGAAAAATAAGGGGAGTTTGTTCTTCGTGTTTTTGATAAAATCGAGTTTTTGATCGAGTTTTGGAGCAAAAAGAGGTGAAAAACGCTATTTTTCACGTAATCTGCGAAGTGTTCTCGTCCATTGAAGGGTTCACGGCCGAAGGAGGGTTCTCGGTCGAATAAGCTTTTGCGGCTAGGGTTTCTCGGCGGCGCCCGTAATCACGAATTAGGGTTTCTCGGACGTTTACGGTCGTGAACGTGTTTACGGCCGTGAACCCATTTGCGGTTGTCTGTCTCATATAAATAGTGTTAGTAGAGTCATAAGAGTGTGTATGGCTAGAGGAGCTTAAGTGTGTGTATTCTAAGGTGTTCTAGAGAGAGAAAGGAGAGAAGGTGCAAGTGTGTGTGAATCTTGTATATTGTTCATCATTCCAATCTTGAATACATCATAGATTCATATTATTCTTCTTCTCCTTCTTCTTATTTTGATCTTGCATCATCCAATTGTTTAGGATTCTACACCATCAATTGGATATGATTGATACACAAGCGAATTCGGGACTTACAAGTGGTATCAGAGCTTGGATTGTATCAATCATTTTGGCCAGATCTGGAGCGTATTTGATCTTATTTTTGAAGGATTTTTGCATTTTTTGATAGATCTTTGAAAAATAAGGGGAGTTTGTTCTTCGTGTTTTTGATAAAATCGAGTTTTTGATCGAGTTTTGGAGCAAAAAGAGGTGAAAAACGCTATTTTTCACGTAATCTGCGAAGTGTTCTCGTCCATTGAAGGGTTCACGGCCGAAGGAGGGTTCTCGGTCGAATAAGCTTTTGCGGCTAGGGTTTCTCGGCGGCGGCCGTAATCACGAATTAGGGTTTCTCGGACGTTTACGGTCGTGAACGTGTTTACGGCCGTGAACCCATTTGCGGTTGTCTGTCTCATATAAATAGTGTTAGTAGAGTCATAAGAGTGTGTATGGCTAGAGGAGCTTAAGTGTGTGTATTCTAAGGTGTTCTAGAGAGAGAAAGGAGAGAAGGTGCAAGTGTGTGTGAATCTTGTATATTGTTCATCATTCCAATCTTGAATACATCATAGATTCATATTATTCTTCTTCTCCTTCTTCTTATTTTGATCTTGCATCATCCAATTGTTTAGGATTCTACACCATCAATTGGATATGATTGATACACAAGCGAATTCGGGACTTACAAGTGGTATCAGAGCTTGGATTGTATCAATCATTTTGGCCAGATCTGGAGCGTATTTGATCTTATTTTTGAAGGATTTTTGCATTTTTGGATAGATCTTTGAAAAATAAGGGGGGTTTGTTCTTCGTGTTTTTGATAAAAACGAGTTTTTGATCGAGTTTTGGAGCAAAAAGAGGTGAAAAACGCTATTTTTCACGTAATCTGCGAAGTGTTCTCGTCCATTGAAGGGTTCACGGCCGTTGAAGGGTTCACGGCCGAAGGAGGGTTCTCGGTCGAATAAGCTTTTGCGGCTAGGGTTTCTCGGCGGCGGCCGTAATCACGAATTAGGGTTTCTCGGACGTTTACGGTCGTGAACGTGTTTACGGCCGTGAACCCATTTGCGGTTGTCTGTCTCATATAAATAGTGTTAGTAGAGTCATAAGAGTGTGTATGGCTAGAGGAGCTTAAGTGTGTGTATTCTAAGGTGTTTTAGAGAGAGAAAGGAGAGAAGGTGCAAGTGTGTGTGAATCTTGTATATTGTTCATCATTCCAATCTTGAATACATCATAGATTCATATTATTCTTCTTCTCCTTCTTCTTATTTTGATCTTGCATCATCCAATTGTTTGGGATTCTACACCATCAATTGGATATGATTGATACACAAGCGAATTCGGGACTTACAAGTGGTATCAGAGCTTGGATTGTATCAATCATTTTGGCCAGATCTGGAGCGTATTTGATCTTATTTTTGAAGGATTTTTGCGTTTTTGGATAGATCTTTGAAAAATAAGGGGGGTTTGTTCTTCGTGTTTTTGATAAAAACGAGTTTTTGATCAAGTTTTGGAGCAAAAAGAGGTGAAAAACGCTATTTTTCACGTAATCTGCAAAGTGTTCTCGTCCATTGAAGGGTTCACGGCCGTTGAAGGGTTCACGGCCGAAGGAGGGTTCTCGGTCGAATAAGCTTTTGCGGCTAGGGTTTCTCGGCGGCGGCCGTAATCACGAATTAGGGTTTCTCGGACGTTTACGGTCGTGAACGTGTTTACGGCCGTGAACCTATTTGCGGTTGTCTGTCTCATATAAATAGTGTTAGTAGAGTCATAAGAGTGTGTATGGCTAGAGGAGCTTAAGTGTGTGTATTCTAAGGTGTTTTAGAGAGAGAAAGGAGAGAAGGTGCAAGTGTGTGTGAATCTTGTATATTGTTCATCATTCCAATCTTGAATACATCATAGATTCATATTATTCTTCTTCTCCTTCTTCTTATTTTGATCTTGCATCATCCAATTGTTTGGGATTCTACACCATCAATTGGATATGATTGATACACAAGCGAATTCGGGACTTACAAGTGGTATCAGAGCTTGGATTGTATCAATCATTTTGGCCAGATCTGGAGCGTATTTGATCTTATTTTTGAAGGATTTTTGCGTTTTTGGATAGATCTTTGAAAAATAAGGGGAGTTTGTTCTTCGTGTTTTTGATAAAATCGAGTTTTTGATCGAGTTTTGGAGCAAAAAGAGGTGAAAAACGCTATTTTTCACGTAATCTGCGAAGTGTTCTCGTCCATTGAAGGGTTCACGGCCGAAGGAGGGTTCTCGGTCGAATAAGCTTTTGCGGCTAGGGTTTCTCGGCGGCGGCCGTAATCACGAATTAGGGTTTCTCGGACGTTTACGGTCGTGAACGTGTTTACGGCCGTGAACCCATTTGCGGTTGTCTGTCTCATATAAATAGTGTTAGTAGAGTCATAAGAGTGTGTATGGCTAGAGGAGCTTAAGTGTGTGTATTCTAAGGTGTTCTAGAGAGAGAAAGGAGAGAAGGTGCAAGTGTGTGTGAATCTTGTATATTGTTCATCATTCCAATCTTGAATACATCATAGATTCATATTATTCTTCTTCTCCTTCTTCTTATTTTGATCTTGCATCATCCAATTGTTTAGGATTCTACACCATCAATTGGATATGATTGATACACAAGCGAATTCGGGACTTACAAGTGGTATCAGAGCTTGGATTGTATCAATCATTTTGGCCAGATCTGGAGCGTATTTGATCTTATTTTTGAAGGATTTTTGCATTTTTGGATAGATCTTTGAAAAATAAGGGGGGTTTGTTCTTCGTGTTTTTGATAAAAACGAGTTTTTGATCGAGTTTTGGAGCAAAAAGAGGTGAAAAACGCTATTTTTCACGTAATCTGCGAAGTGTTCTCGTCCATTGAAGGGTTCACGGCCGTTGAAGGGTTCACGGCCGAAGGAGGGTTCTCGGTCGAATAAGCTTTTGCGGCTAGGGTTTCTCGGCGGCGGCCGTAATCACGAATTAGGGTTTCTCGGACGTTTACGGTCGTGAACGTGTTTACGGCCGTGAACCCATTTGCGGTTGTCTGTCTCATATAAATAGTGTTAGTAGAGTCATAAGAGTGTGTATGGCTAGAGGAGCTTAAGTGTGTGTATTCTAAGGTGTTTTAGAGAGAGAAAGGAGAGAAGGTGCAAGTGTGTGTGAATCTTGTATATTGTTCATCATTCCAATCTTGAATACATCATAGATTCATATTATTCTTCTTCTCCTTCTTCTTATTTTGATCTTGCATCATCCAATTGTTTGGGATTCTACACCATCAATTGGATATGATTGATACACAAGCGAATTCGGGACTTACAAGTGGTATCAGAGCTTGGATTGTATCAATCATTTTGGCCAGATCTGGAGCGTATTTGATCTTATTTTTGAAGGATTTTTGCGTTTTTGGATAGATCTTTGAAAAATAAGGGGGGTTTGTTCTTCGTGTTTTTGATAAAAACGAGTTTTTGATCAAGTTTTGGAGCAAAAAGAGGTGAAAAACGCTATTTTTCACGTAATCTGCAAAGTGTTCTCGTCCATTGAAGGGTTCACGGCCGTTGAAGGGTTCACGGCCGAAGGAGGGTTCTCGGTCGAATAAGCTTTTGCGGCTAGGGTTTCTCGGCGGCGGCCGTAATCACGAATTAGGGTTTCTCGGACGTTTACGGTCGTGAACGTGTTTACGGCCGTGAACCTATTTGCGGTTGTCTGTCTCATATAAATAGTGTTAGTAGAGTCATAAGAGTGTGTATGGCTAGAGGAGCTTAAGTGTGTGTATTCTAAGGTGTTTTAGAGAGAGAAAGGAGAGAAGGTGCAAGTGTGTGTGAATCTTGTATATTGTTCATCATTCCAATCTTGAATACATCATAGATTCATATTATTCTTCTTCTCCTTCTTCTTATTTTGATCTTGCATCATCCAATTGTTTGGGATTCTACACCATCAATTGGATATGATTGATACACAAGCGAATTCGGGACTTACAAGTGGTATCAGAGCTTGGATTGTATCAATCATTTTGGCCAGATCTGGAGCGTATTTGATCTTATTTTTGAAGGATTTTTGCGTTTTTGGATAGATCTTTGAAAAATAAGGGGAGTTTGTTCTTCGTGTTTTTGATAAAATCGAGTTTTTGATCGAGTTTTGGAGCAAAAAGAGGTGAAAAACGCTATTTTTCACGTAATCTGCGAAGTGTTCTCGTCCATTGAAGGGTTCACGGCCGAAGGAGGGTTCTCGGTCGAATAAGCTTTTGCGGCTAGGGTTTCTCGGCGGCGCCCGTAATCACGAATTAGGGTTTCTCGGACGTTTACGGTCGTGAACGTGTTTACGGCCGTGAACCCATTTGCGGTTGTCTGTCTCATATAAATAGTGTTAGTAGAGTCATAAGAGTGTGTATGGCTAGAGGAGCTTAAGTGTGTGTATTCTAAGGTGTTCTAGAGAGAGAAAGGAGAGAAGGTGCAAGTGTGTGTGAATCGTGTATATTGTTCATCATTCCAATCTTGAATACATCATAGATTCATATTATTCTTCTTCTCCTTCTTCTTATTTTGATCTTGCATCATCCAATTGTTTAGGATTCTACACCATCAATTGGATATGATTGATACACAAGCGAATTCGGGACTTACAAGTGGTATCAGAGCTTGGATTGTATCAATCATTTTGGCCAGATCTGGAGCGTATTTGATCTTATTTTTGAAGGATTTTTGCATTTTTGGATAGATCTTTGAAAAATAAGGGGGGTTTGTTCTTCGTGTTTTTGATAAAAACGAGTTTTTGATCGAGTTTTGGAGCAAAAAGAGGTGAAAAACGCTATTTTTCACGTAATCTGCGAAGTGTTCTCGTCCATTGAAGGGTTCACGGCCGTTGAAGGGTTCACGGCCGAAGGAGGGTTCTCGGTCGAATAAGCTTTTGCGGCTAGGGTTTCTCGGCGGCGGCCGTAATCACGAATTAGGGTTTCTCTGACGTTTACGGTGGTGAACGTGTTTACGGCCGTGAACCCATTTGCGGTTGTCTGTCTCATATAAATAGTGTTAGTAGAGTCATAAGAGTGTGTATGGCTAGAGGAGCTTAAGTGTGTGTATTCTAAGGTGTTTTAGAGAGAGAAAGGAGAGAAGGTGCAAGTGTGTGTGAATCTTGTATATTGTTCATCATTCCAATCTTGAATACATCATAGATTCATATTATTCTTCTTCTCCTTCTTCTTATTTTGATCTTGCATCATCCAATTGTTTGGGATTCTACACCATCAATTGGATATGATTGATACACAAGCGAATTCGGGACTTACAAGTGGTATCAGAGCTTGGATTGTATCAATCATTTTGGCCAGATCTGGAGCGTATTTGATCTTATTTTTGAAGGATTTTTGCGTTTTTGGATAGATCTTTGAAAAATAAGGGGAGTTTGTTCTTCGTGTTTTTGATAAAATCGAGTTTTTGATCGAGTTTTGGAGCAAAAAGAGGTGAAAAACGCTATTTTTCACGTAATCTGCGAAGTGTTCTCGTCCATTGAAGGGTTCACGGCCGAAGGAGGGTTCTCGGTCGAATAAGCTTTTGCGGCTAGGGTTTCTCGGCGGCGCCCGTAATCACGAATTAGGGTTTCTCGGACGTTTACGGTCGTGAACGTGTTTACGGCCGTGAACCCATTTGCGGTTGTCTGTCTCATATAAATAGTGTTAGTAGAGTCATAAGAGTGTGTATGGCTAGAGGAGCTTAAGTGTGTGTATTCTAAGGTGTTCTAGAGAGAGAAAGGAGAGAAGGTGCAAGTGTGTGTGAATCTTGTATATTGTTCATCATTCCAATCTTGAATACATCATAGATTCATATTATTCTTCTTCTCCTTCTTCTTATTTTGATCTTGCATCATCCAATTGTTTAGGATTCTACACCATCAATTGGATATGATTGATACACAAGCGAATTCGGGACTTACAAGTGGTATCAGAGCTTGGATTGTATCAATCATTTTGGCCAGATCTGGAGCGTATTTGATCTTATTTTTGAAGGATTTTTGCATTTTTGGATAGATCTTTGAAAAATAAGGGGGGTTTGTTCTTCGTGTTTTTGATAAAAATGAGTTTTTGATCGAATTTTGGAGCAAAAAGAGGTGAAAAACGCTATTTTTCACGTAATCTGCGAAGTGTTCTCGTCCATTGAAGGGTTCACGGCCGTTGAAGGGTTCACGGCCGAAGGAGGGTTCTCGGTCGAATAAGCTTTTGCGGCTAGGGTTTCTCGGCGGCGGCCGTAATCACGAATTAGGGTTTCTCGGACGTTTACGGTCGTGAACGTGTTTACGGCCGTGAACCCATTTGCGGTTGTCTGTCTCATATAAATAGTGTTAGTAGAGTCATAAGAGTGTGTATGGCTAGAGGAGCTTAAGTGTGTGTATTCTAAGGTGTTTTAGAGAGAGAAAGGAGAGAAGGTGCAAGTGTGTGTGAATCTTGTATATTGTTCATCATTCTAATCTTGAATACATCATAGATTCATATTATTCTTCTTCTCCTTCTTCTTATTTTGATCTTGCATCATCCAATTGTTTGGGATTCTACACCATCAATTGGATATGATTGATACACAAGCGAATTCGGGACTTACAAGTGGTATCAGAGCTTGGATTGTATCAATCATTTTGGCCAGATCTGGAGCGTATTTGATCTTATTTTTGAAGGATTTTTGCGTTTTTGGATAGATCTTTGAAAAATAAGGGGAGTTTGTTCTTCGTGTTTTTGATAAAATCGAGTTTTTGATCAAGTTTTGGAGCAAAAAGAGGTGAAAAACGCTATTTTTCACGTAATCTGCGAAGTGTTCTCGTCCATTGAAGGGTTCACGGCCGTTGAAGGGTTCACGGCCGAAGGAGGGTTCTCGGTCGAATAAGCTTTTGCGGCTAGGGTTTCTCGGCGGCGGCCGTAATCACGAATTAGGGTTTCTCGGACGTTTACGGTCGTGAACGTGTTTACGGCCGTGAACCTATTTGCGGTTGTCTGTCTCATATAAATAGTGTTAGTAGAGTCATAAGAGTGTGTATGGCTAGAGGAGCTTAAGTTTGTGTATTCTAAGGTGTTCTAGAGAGAGAAAGGAGAGAAGGTGCAAGTGTGTGTGAATCTTGTATATTGTTCATCATTCCAATCTTGAATACATCATAGATTCATATTATTCTTCTTCTCCTTCTTCTTATTTTGATCTTGCATCATCCAATTGTTTGGGATTCTACACCATCAATTGGATATGATTGATACACAAGCGAATTCGGGACTTACAAGTGGTATCAGAGCTTGGATTGTATCAATCATTTTGGCCAGATCTGGAGCGTATTTGATCTTATTTTTGAAGGATTTTTGCGTTTTTGGATAGATCTTTGAAAAATAAGGGGAGTTTGTTCTTCGTGTTTTTGATAAAATCGAGTTTTTGATCGAGTTTTGGAGCAAAAAGAGGTGAAAAACGCTATTTTTCACGTAATCTGCGAAGTGTTCTCGTCCATTGAAGGGTTCACGGCCGAAGGAGGGTTCTCGGTCGAATAAGCTTTTGCGGCTAGGGTTTCTCGGCGGCGCCCGTAATCACGAATTAGGGTTTCTCGGACGTTTACGGTCGTGAACGTGTTTACGGCCGTGAACCCATTTGCGGTTGTCTGTCTCATATAAATAGTGTTAGTAGAGTCATAAGAGTGTGTATGGCTAGAGGAGCTTAAGTGTGTGTATTCTAAGGTGTTCTAGAGAGAGAAAGGAGAGAAGGTGCAAGTGTGTGTGAATCTTGTATATTGTTCATCATTCCAATCTTGAATACATCATAGATTCATATTATTCTTCTTCTCCTTCTTCTTATTTTGATCTTGCATCATCCAATTGTTTAGGATTCTACACCATCAATTGGATATGATTGATACACAAGCGAATTCGGGACTTACAAGTGGTATCAGAGCTTGGATTGTATCAATCATTTTGGCCAGATCTGGAGCGTATTTGATCTTATTTTTGAAGGATTTTTGCATTTTTGGATAGATCTTTGAAAAATAAGGGGGGTTTGTTCTTCGTGTTTTTGATAAAAATGAGTTTTTGATCGAATTTTGGAGCAAAAAGAGGTGAAAAACGCTATTTTTCACATAATCTGCGAAGTGTTCTCGTCCATTGAAGGGTTCACGGCCGTTGAAGGGTTCACGGCCGAAGGAGGGTTCTCGGTCGAATAAGCTTTTGCGGCTAGGGTTTCTCGGCGGCGGCCGTAATCACGAATTAGGGTTTCTCGGACGTTTACGGTGGTGAACGTGTTTACGGCCGTGAACCCATTTGCGGTTGTCTGTCTCATATAAATAGTGTTAGTAGAGTCATAAGAGTGTGTATGGCTAGAGGAGCTTAAGTGTGTGTATTCTAAGGTGTTTTAGAGAGAGAAAGGAGAGAAGGTGCAAGTGTGTGTGAATCTTGTATATTGTTCATCATTCCAATCTTGAATACATCATAGATTCATATTATTCTTCTTCTCCTTCTTCTTATTTTGATCTTGCATCATCCAATTGTTTGGGATTCTACACCATCAATTGGATATGATTGATACACAAGCGAATTCGGGACTTACAAGTGGTATCAGAGCTTGGATTGTATCAATCATTTTGGCCAGATCTGGAGCGTATTTGATCTTATTTTTGAAGGATTTTTGCGTTTTTGGATAGATCTTTGAAAAATAAGGGGAGTTTGTTCTTCGTGTTTTTGATAAAATCGAGTTTTTGATCGAGTTTTGGAGCAAAAAGAGGTGAAAAACGCTATTTTTCACGTAATCTGCGAAGTGTTCTCGTCCATTGAAGGGTTCACGGCCGAAGGAGGGTTCTCGGTCGAATAAGCTTTTGCGGCTAGGGTTTCTCGGCGGCGCCCGTAATCACGAATTAGGGTTTCTCGGACGTTTACGGTCGTGAACGTGTTTACGGCCGTGAACCCATTTGCGGTTGTCTGTCTCATATAAATAGTGTTAGTAGAGTCATAAGAGTGTGTATGGCTAGAGGAGCTTAAGTGTGTGTATTCTAAGGTGTTCTAGAGAGAGAAAGGAGAGAAGGTGCAAGTGTGTGTGAATCTTGTATATTGTTCATCATTCCAATCTTGAATACATCATAGATTCATATTATTCTTCTTCTCCTTCTTCTTATTTTGATCTTGCATCATCCAATTGTTTAGGATTCTACACCATCAATTGGATATGATTGATACACAAGCGAATTCGGGACTTACAAGTGGTATCAGAGCTTGGATTGTATCAATCATTTTGGCCAGATCTGGAGCGTATTTGATCTTATTTTTGAAGGATTTTTGCATTTTTGGATAGATCTTTGAAAAATAAGGGGGGTTTGTTCTTCGTGTTTTTGATAAAAACGAGTTTTTGATCGAGTTTTGGAGCAAAAAGAGGTGAAAAACGCTATTTTTCACGTAATCTGCGAAGTGTTCTCGTCCATTGAAGGGTTCACGGCCGTTGAAGGGTTCACGGCCGAAGGAGGGTTCTCGGGCGAATAAGCTTTTGCGGCTAGGGTTTCTCGGCGGCGGCCGTAATCACGAATTAGGGTTTCTCGGACGTTTACGGTCGTGAACGTGTTTACGGCCGTGAACCCATTTGCGGTTGTCTGTCTCATATAAATAGTGTTAGTAGAGTCATAAGAGTGTGTATGGCTAGAGGAGCTTAAGTGTGTGTATTCTAAGGTGTTTTAGAGAGAGAAAGGAGAGAAGGTGCAAGTGTGTGTGAATCTTGTATATTGTTCATCATTCCAATCTTGAATACATCATAGATTCATATTATTCTTCTTCTCCTTCTTCTTATTTTGATCTTGCATCATCCAATTGTTTGGGATTCTACACCATCAATTGGATATGATTGATACACAAGCGAATTCGGGACTTACAAGTGGTATCAGAGCTTGGATTGTATCAATCATTTTGGCCAGATCTGGAGCGTATTTGATCTTATTTTTGAAGGATTTTTGCGTTTTTGGATAGATCTTTGAAAAATAAGGGGGGTTTGTTCTTCGTGTTTTTGATAAAAACGAGTTTTTGATCAAGTTTTGGAGCAAAAAGAGGTGAAAAACGCTATTTTTCACGTAATCTGCGAAGTGTTCTCGTCCATTGAAGGGTTCACGGCCGTTGAAGGGTTCACGGCCGAAGGAGGGTTCTCGGTCGAATAAGCTTTTGCGGCTAGGGTTTCTCGGCGGCGGCCGTAATCACGAATTAGGGTTTCTCGGACGTTTACGGTCGTGAACGTGTTTACGGCCGTGAACCTATTTGCGGTTGTCTGTCTCATATAAATAGTGTTAGTAGAGTCATAAGAGTGTGTATGGCTAGAGGAGCTTAAGTTTGTGTATTCTAAGGTGTTCTAGAGAGAGAAAGGAGAGAAGGTGCAAGTGTGTGTGAATCTTGTATATTGTTCATCATTCCAATCTTGAATACATCATAGATTCATATTATTCTTCTTCTCCTTCTTCTTATTTTGATCTTGCATCATCCAATTGTTTGGGATTCTACACCATCAATTGGATATGATTGATACACAAGCGAATTCGGGACTTACAAGTGGTATCAGAGCTTGGATTGTATCAATCATTTTGGCCAGATCTGGAGCGTATTTGATCTTATTTTTGAAGGATTTTTGCATTTTTGGATAGATCTTTGAAAAATAAGGGGGGTTTGTTCTTCGTGTTTTTGATAAAAACGAGTTTTTGATCGAGTTTTGGAGCAAAAAGAGGTGAAAAACGCTATTTTTCACGTAATCTGCGAAGTGTTCTCGTCCATTGAAGGGTTCACGGCCGTTGAAGGGTTCACGGCCGAAGGAGGGTTCTCGGTCGAATAAGCTTTTGCGGCTAGGGTTTCTCGGCGGCGGCCGTAATCACGAATTAGGGTTTCTCGGACGTTTACGGTCGTGAACGTGTTTACGGCCGTGAACCCATTTGCGGTTGTCTGTCTCATATAAATAGTGTTAGTAGAGTCATAAGAGTGTGTATGGCTAGAGGAGCTTAAGTGTGTGTATTCTAAGGTGTTTTAGAGAGAGAAAGGAGAGAAGGTGCAAGTGTGTGTGAATCTTGTATATTGTTCATCATTCCAATCTTGAATACATCATAGATTCATATTATTCTTCTTCTCCTTCTTCTTATTTTGATCTTGCATCATCCAATTGTTTGGGATTCTACACCATCAATTGGATATGATTGATACACAAGCGAATTCGGGACTTACAAGTGGTATCAGAGCTTGGATTGTATCAATCATTTTGGCCAGATCTGGAGCGTATTTGATCTTATTTTTGAAGGATTTTTGCGTTTTTGGATAGATCTTTGAAAAATAAGGGGGGTTTGTTCTTCGTGTTTTTGATAAAAACGAGTTTTTGATCAAGTTTTGGAGCAAAAAGAGGTGAAAAACGCTATTTTTCACGTAATCTGCGAAGTGTTCTCGTCCATTGAAGGGTTCACGGCCGTTGAAGGGTTCACGGCCGAAGGAGGGTTCTCGGTCGAATAAGCTTTTGCGGCTAGGGTTTCTCGGCGGCGGCCGTAATCACGAATTAGGGTTTCTCGGACGTTTACGGTCGTGAACGTGTTTACGGCCGTGAACCTATTTGCGGTTGTCTGTCTCATATAAATAGTGTTAGTAGAGTCATAAGAGTGTGTATGGCTAGAGGAGCTTAAGTTTGTGTATTCTAAGGTGTTCTAGAGAGAGAAAGGAGAGAAGGTGCAAGTGTGTGTGAATCTTGTATATTGTTCATCATTCCAATCTTGAATACATCATAGATTCATATTATTCTTCTTCTCCTTCTTCTTATTTTGATCTTGCATCATCCAATTGTTTGGGATTCTACACCATCAATTGGATATGATTGATACACAAGCGAATTCGGGACTTACAAGTGGTATCAGAGCTTGGATTGTATCAATCATTTTGGCCAGATCTGGAGCATATTTGATCTTATTTTTGAAGGATTTTTGCGTTTTTGGATAGATCTTTGAAAAATAAGGGGAGTTTGTTCTTCGTGTTTTTGATAAAATCGAGTTTTTGATCGAGTTTTGGAGCAAAAAGAGGTGAAAAACGCTATTTTTCACCTAATCTGCGAAGTGTTCTCGTCCATTGAAGGGTTCACGGCCGAAGGAGGGTTCTCGGTCGAATAAGCTTTTGCGGCTAGGGTTTCTCGGCGGCGCCCGTAATCACGAATTAGGGTTTCTCGGACGTTTACGGTCGTGAACGTGTTTACGGCCGTGAACCCATTTGCGATTGTCTGTCTCATATAAATAGTGTTAGTAGAGTCATAAGAGTGTGTATGGCTAGAGGAGCTTAAGTGTGTGTATTCTAAGGTGTTCTAGAGAGAGAAAGGAGAGAAGGTGCAAGTGTGTGTGAATCTTGTATATTGTTCATCATTCCAATCTTGAATACATCATAGATTCATATTATTCTTCTTCTCCTTCTTCTTATTTTGATCTTGCATCATCCAATTGTTTAGGATTCTACACCATCAATTGGATATGATTGATACACAAGCGAATTCGTGACTTACAAGTGGTATCAGAGCTTGGATTGTATCAATCATTTTGGCCAGATCTGGAGCGTATTTGATCTTATTTTTGAAGGATTTTTGCATTTTTGGATAGATCTTTGAAAAATAAGGGGGGTTTGTTCTTCGTGTTTTTGATAAAAACGAGTTTTTGATCGAGTTTTGGAGCAAAAAGAGGTGAAAAACGCTATTTTTCACGTAATCTGCGAAGTGTTCTCGTCCATTGAAGGGTTCACGGCCGTTGAAGGGTTCACGGCCGAAGGAGGGTTCTCGGTCGAATAAGCTTTTGCGGCTAGGGTTTCTCGGCGGCGGCCGTAATCACGAATTAGGGTTTCTCGGACGTTTACGGTCGTGAACGTGTTTACGGCCGTGAACCCATTTGCGGTTGTCTGTCTCATATAAATAGTGTTAGTAGAGTCATAAGAGTGTGTATGGCTAGAGGAGCTTAAGTGTGTGTATTCTAAGGTGTTTTAGAGAGAGAAAGGAGAGAAGGTGCAAGTGTGTGTGAATCTTGTATATTGTTCATCATTCCAATCTTGAATACATCATAGATTCATATTATTCTTCTTCTCCTTCTTCTTATTTTGATCTTGCATCATCCAATTGTTTGGGATTCTACACCATCAATTGGATATGATTGATACACAAGCGAATTCGGGACTTACAAGTGGTATCAGAGCTTGGATTGTATCAATCATTTTGGCCAGATCTGGAGCGTATTTGATCTTATTTTTGAAGGATTTTTGCGTTTTTGGATAGATCTTTGAAAAATAAGGGGGGTTTGTTCTTCGTGTTTTTGATAAAAACGAGTTTTTGATCAAGTTTTGGAGCAAAAAGAGGTGAAAAACGCTATTTTTCACGTAATCTGCGAAGTGTTCTCGTCCATTGAAGGGTTCACGGCCGTTGAAGGGTTCACGGCCGAAGGAGGGTTCTCGGTCGAATAAGCTTTTGCGGCTAGGGTTTCTCGGTGGCGGCCGTAATCACGAATTAGGGTTTCTCGGACGTTTACGGTCGTGAATGTGTTTACGGCCGTGAACCCATTTGCGGTTGTCTGTCTCATATAAATAGTGTTAGTAGAGTCATAAGAGTGTGTATGGCTAGAGGAGCTTAAGTGTGTGTATTCTAAGGTGTTCTAGAGAGAGAAAGGAGAGAAGGTGCAAGTGTGTGTGAATCTTGTATATTGTTCATCATTCCAATCTTGAATACATCATAGATTCATATTATTCTTCTTCTCCTTCTTCTTATTTTGATCTTGCATCATCCAATTGTTTAGGATTCTACACCATCAATTGGATATGATTGATACACAAGCGAATTCGGGACTTACAAGTCGTATCAGAGCTTGGATTGTATCAATCATTTTGGCCAGATCTGGAGCGTATTTGATCTTATTTTTGAAGGATTTTTGCATTTTTGGATAGATCTTTGAAAAATAAGGGGGGTTTGTTCTTCGTGTTTTTGATAAAAACGAGTTTTTGATCGAGTTTTGGAGCAAAAAGAGGTGAAAAACGCTATTTTTCACGTAATCTGCGAAGTGTTCTCGTCCATTGAAGGGTTCACGGCCGTTGAAGGGTTCACGGCCGAAGGAGGGTTCTCGGTCGAATAAGCTTTTGCGGCTAGGGTTTCTCGGCGGCGGCCGTAATCACGAATTAGGGTTTCTCGGACGTTTACGGTCGTGAACGTGTTTACGGCCGTGAACCCATTTGCGGTTGTCTGTCTCATATAAATAGTGTTAGTAGAGTCATAAGAGTGTGTATGGCTAGAGGAGCTTAAGTGTGTGTATTCTAAGGTGTTTTAGAGAGAGAAAGGAGAGAAGGTGCAAGTGTGTGTGAATCTTGTATATTGTTCATCATTCCAATCTTGAATACATCATAGATTCATATTATTCTTCTTCTCCTTCTTCTTATTTTGATCTTGCATCATCCAATTGTTTGGGATTCTACACCATCAATTGGATATGATTGATACACAAGCGAATTCGGGACTTACAAGTGGTATCAGAGCTTGGATTGTATCAATCATTTTGGCCAGATCTGGAGCGTATTTGATCTTATTTTTGAAGGATTTTTGCGTTTTTGGATAGATCTTTGAAAAATAAGGGGGGTTTGTTCTTCGTGTTTTTGATAAAAACGAGTTTTTGATCAAGTTTTGGAGCAAAAAGAGGTGAAAAACGCTATTTTTCACGTAATCTGCGAAGTGTTCTCGTCCATTGAAGGGTTCACGGCCGTTGAAGGGTTCACGGCCGAAGGAGGGTTCTCGGTCGAATAAGCTTTTGCGGCTAGGGTTTCTCGGCGGCGGCCGTAATCACGAATTAGGGTTTCTCGGACGTTTACGGTCGTGAAGGTGTTTACGGCCGTGAACCCATTTGCGGTTGTCTGTCTCATATAAATAGTGTTAGTAGAGTCATAAGAGTGTGTATGGCTAGAGGAGCTTAAGTGTGTGTATTCTAAGGTGTTCTAGAGAGAGAAAGGAGAGAAGGTGCAAGTGTGTGTGAATCTTGTATATTGTTCATCATTCCAATCTTGAATACATCATAGATTCATATTATTCTTCTTCTCCTTCTTCTTATTTTGATCTTGCATCATCCAATTGTTTGGGATTCTACACCATCAATTGGATATGATTGATACACAAGCGAATTCGGGACTTACAAGTGGTATCAGAGCTTGGATTGTATCAATCATTTTGGCCAGATCTGGAGCGTATTTGATCTTATTTTTGAAGGATTTTTGCGTTTTTGGATAGATCTTTGAAAAATAAGGGGGGTTTGTTCTTCGTGTTTTTGATAAAAACGAGTTTTTGATCAAGTTTTGGAGCAAAAAGAGGTGAAAAACGCTATTTTTCACGTAATCTGCGAAGTGTTCTCGTCCATTGAAGGGTTCACGGCCATTGAAGGGTTCACGGCCGAAGGAGGGTTCTCGGTCGAATAAGCTTTTGCGGCTAGGGTTTCTCGGTGGCGGCCGTAATCACGAATTAGGGTTTCTCGGACGTTTACGGTCGTGAATGTGTTTACGGCCGTGAACCCATTTGCGGTTGTCTGTCTCATATAAATAGTGTTAGTAGAGTCATAAGAGTGTGTATGGCTAGAGGAGCTTAAGTGTGTGTATTCTAAGGTGTTCTAGAGAGAGAAAGGAGAGAAGGTGCAAGTGTGTGTGAATCTTGTATATTGTTCATCATTCCAATCTTGAATACATCATAGATTCATATTATTCTTCTTCTCCTTCTTCTTATTTTGATCTTGCATCATCCAATTGTTTAGGATTCTACACCATCAATTGGATATGATTGATACACAAGCGAATTCGGGACTTACAAGTCGTATCAGAGCTTGGATTGTATCAATCATTTTGGCCAGATCTGGAGCGTATTTGATCTTATTTTTGAAGGATTTTTGCATTTTTGGATAGATCTTTGAAAAATAAGGGGGGTTTGTTCTTCGTGTTTTTGATAAAAACGAGTTTTTGATCGAGTTTTGGAGCAAAAAGAGGTGAAAAACGCTATTTTTCACGTAATCTGCGAAGTGTTCTCGTCCATTGAAGGGTTCACGGCCGTTGAAGGGTTCACGGCCGAAGGAGGGTTCTCGGTCGAATAAGCTTTTGCGGCTAGGGTTTCTCGGCGGCGGCCGTAATCACGAATTAGGGTTTCTCGGACGTTTACGGTCGTGAACGTGTTTACGGCCGTGAACCCATTTGCGGTTGTCTGTCTCATATAAATAGTGTTAGTAGAGTCATAAGAGTGTGTATGGCTAGAGGAGCTTAAGTGTGTGTATTCTAAGGTGTTTTAGAGAGAGAAAGGAGAGAAGGTGCAAGTGTGTGTGAATCTTGTATATTGTTCATCATTCCAATCTTGAATACATCATAGATTCATATTATTCTTCTTCTCCTTCTTCTTATTTTGATCTTGCATCATCCAATTGTTTGGGATTCTACACCATCAATTGGATATGATTGATACACAAGCGAATTCGGGACTTACAAGTGGTATCAGAGCCTGGATTGTATCAATCATTTTGGCCAGATCTGGAGCGTATTTGATCTTATTTTTGAAGGATTTTTGCGTTTTTGGATAGATCTTTGAAAAATAAGGGGGGTTTGTTCTTCGTGTTTTTGATAAAAACGAGTTTTTGATCAAGTTTTGGAGCAAAAAGAGGTGAAAAACGCTATTTTTCACGTAATCTGCGAAGTGTTCTCGTCCATTGAAGGGTTCACGGCCGTTGAAGGGTTCACGGCCGAAGGAGGGTTCTCGGTCGAATAAGCTTTTGCGGCTAGGGTTTCTCGGCGGCGGCCGTAATCACGAATTAGGGTTTCTCGGACGTTTACGGTCGTGAATGTGTTTACGGCCGTGAACCCATTTGCGGTTGTCTGTCTCATATAAATAGCGTTAGTAGAGTCATAAGAGTGTGTATGGCTAGAGGAGCTTAAGTGTGTGTATTCTAAGGTGTTCTAGAGAGAGAAAGGAGAGAAGGTGCAAGTGTGTGTGAATCTTGTATATTGTTCATCATTCCAATCTTGAATACATCATAGATTCATATTATTCTTCTTCTCCTTCTTCTTATTTTGATCTTGCATCATCCAATTGTTTAGGATTCTACACCATCAATTGGATATGATTGATACACAAGCGAATTCGGGACTTACAAGTGGTATCAGAGCTTGGATTGTATCAATCATTTTGGCCAGATCTGGAGCGTATTTGATCTTATTTTTGAAGGATTTTTGCATTTTTGGATAGATCTTTGAAAAATAAGGGGGGTTTGTTCTTCGTGTTTTTGATAAAAACGAGTTTTTGATCGAGTTTTGGAGCAAAAAGAGGTGAAAAACGCTATTTTTCACGTAATCTGCGAAGTGTTCTCGTCCATTGAAGGGTTCACGGCCGTTGAAGGGTTCACGGCCGAAGGAGGGTTCTCGGTCGAATAAGCTTTTGCGGCTAGGGTTTCTCGGCGGCGGCCGTAATCACGAATTAGGGTTTCTCGGACGTTTACGGTCGTGAACGTGTTTACGGCCGTGAACCCATTTGCGGTTGTCTGTCTCATATAAATAGTGTTAGTAGAGTCATAAGAGTGTGTATGGCTAGAGGAGCTTAAGTGTGTGTATTCTAAGGTGTTTTAGAGAGAGAAAGGAGAGAAGGTGCAAGTGTGTGTGAATCTTGTATATTGTTCATCATTCCAATCTTGAATACATCATAGATTCATATTATTCTTCTTCTCCTTCTTCTTATTTTGATCTTGCATCATCCAATTGTTTGGGATTCTACACCATCAATTGGATATGATTGATACACAAGCGAATTCGGGACTTACAAGTGGTATCAGAGCTTGGATTGTATCAATCATTTTGGCCAGATCTGGAGCGTATTTGATCTTATTTTTGAAGGATTTTTGCGTTTTTGGATAGATCTTTGAAAAATAAGGGGGGTTTGTTCTTCGTGTTTTTGATAAAAACGAGTTTTTGATCAAGTTTTGGAGCAAAAAGAGGTGAAAAACGCTATTTTTCACGTAATCTGCGAAGTGTTCTCGTCCATTGAAGGGTTCACGGCCGTTGAAGGGTTCACGGCCGAAGGAGGGTTCTCGGTCGAATAAGCTTTTGCGGCTAGGGTTTCTCGGTGGCGGCCGTAATCACGAATTAGGGTTTCTCGGACGTTTACGGTCGTGAATGTGTTTACGGCCGTGAACCCATTTGCGGTTGTCTGTCTCATATAAATAGTGTTAGTAGAGTCATAAGAGTGTGTATGGCTAGAGGAGCTTAAGTGTGTGTATTCTAAGGTGTTCTAGAGAGAGAAAGGAGAGAAGGTGCAAGTGTGTGTGAATCTTGTATATTGTTCATCATTCCAATCTTGAATACATCATAGATTCATATTATTCTTCTTCTCCTTCTTCTTATTTTGATCTTGCATCATCCAATTGTTTAGGATTCTACACCATCAATTGGATATGATTGATACACAAGCGAATTCGGGACTTACAAGTGGTATCAGAGCTTGGATTGTATCAATCATTTTGGCCAGATCTGGAGCGTATTTGATCTTATTTTTGAAGGATTTTTGCATTTTTGGATAGATCTTTGAAAAATAAGGGGTGTTTGTTCTTCGTGTTTTTGATAAAAACGAGTTTTTGATCGAGTTTTGGAGCAAAAAGAGGTGAAAAACGCTATTTTTCACGTAATCTGCGAAGTGTTCTCGTCCATTGAAGGGTTCACGGCCGTTGAAGGGTTCACGGCCGAAGTAGGGTTCTCGGTCGAATAAGCTTTTGCGGCTAGGGTTTCTCGGCGGCGGCCGTAATCACGAATTAGGGTTTCTCGGACGTTTACGGTCGTGAACGTGTTTACGGTCGTGAACCCATTTGCGGTTGTCTGTCTCATATAAATAGTGTTAGTAGAGTCATAAGAGTGTGTATGGCTAGAGGAGCTTAAGTGTGTGTATTCTAAGGTGTTTTAGAGAGAGAAAGGAGAGAAGGTGCAAGTGTGTGTGAATCTTGTATATTGTTCATCATTCCAATCTTGAATACATCATAGATTCATATTATTCTTCTTCTCCTTCTTCTTATTTTGATCTTGCATCATCCAATTGTTTGGGATTCTACACCATCAATTGGATATGATTGATACACAAGCGAATTCGGGACTTACAAGTGGTATCAGAGCTTGGATTGTATCAATCATTTTGGCCAGATCTGGAGCGTATTTGATCTTATTTTTGAAGGATTTTTGCGTTTTTGGATAGATCTTTGAAAAATAAGGGGGGTTTGTTCTTCGTGTTTTTGATAAAAACGAGTTTTTGATCAAGTTTTGGAGCAAAAAGAGGTGAAAAACGCTATTTTTCACGTAATCTGCGAAGTGTTCTCGTCCATTGAAGGGTTCACGGCCGTTGAAGGGTTCACGGCCGAAGGAGGGTTCTCGGTCGAATAAGCTTTTGCGGCTAGGGTTTCTCGGCGGCGGCCGTAATCACGAATTAGGGTTTCTCGGACGTTTACGGTCGTGAACGTGTTTACGGCCGTGAACCTATTTGCGGTTGTCTGTCTCATATAAATAGTGTTAGTAGAGTCATAAGAGTGTGTATGGCTAGAGGAGCTTAAGTTTGTGTATTCTAAGGTGTTCTAGAGAGAGAAAGGAGAGAAGGTGCAAGTGTGTGTGAATCTTGTATATTGTTCATCATTCCAATCTTGAATACATCATAGATTCATATTATTCTTCTTCTCCTTCTTCTTATTTTGATCTTGCATCATCCAATTGTTTGGGATTCTACACCATCAATTGGATATGATTGATACACAAGCGAATTCGGGACTTACAAGTGGTATCAGAGCTTGGATTGTATCAATCATTTTGGCCAGATCTGGAGCGTATTTGATCTTATTTTTGAAGGATTTTTGCGTTTTTGGATAGATCTTTGAAAAATAAGGGGAGTTTGTTCTTCGTGTTTTTGATAAAATCGAGTTTTTGATCGAGTTTTGGAGCAAAAAGAGGTGAAAAACGCTATTTTTCACGTAATCTGCGAAGTGTTCTCGTCCATTGAAGGGTTCACGGCCGTTGAAGGGTTCACGGCCGAAGGAGGGTTCTCGGTCGAATAAGCTTTTGCGGCTAGGGTTTCTCGGCGGCGCCCGTAATCACGAATTAGGGTTTCTCGGACGTTTACGGTCGTGAACGTGTTTACGGCCGTGAACCCATTTGCGGTTGTCTGTCTCATATAAATAGTGTTAGTAGAGTCATAAGAGTGTGTATGGCTAGAGGAGCTTAAGTGTGTGTATTCTAAGGTGTTCTAGAGAGAGAAAGGAGAGAAGGTGCAAGTGTGTGTGAATCTTGTATATTGTTCATCATTCCAATCTTGAATACATCATAGATTCATATTATTCTTCTTCTCCTTCTTCTTATTTTGATCTTGCATCATCCAATTGTTTAGGATTCTACACCATCAATTGGATATGATTGATACACAAGCGAATTCGGGACTTACAAGTGGTATCAGAGCTTGGATTGTATCAATCATTTTGGCCAGATCTGGAGCGTATTTGATCTTATTTTTCAAGGATTTTTGCATTTTTGGATAGATCTTCGAAAAATAAGGGGGGTTTGTTCTTCGTGTTTTTGATAAAAACGAGTTTTTGATCGAGTTTTGGAGCAAAAAGAGGTGAAAAACGCTATTTTTCACGTAATCTGCGAAGTGTTCTCGTCCATTGAAGGGTTCACGGCCGTTGAAGGGTTCACGGCCGAAGGAGGGTTCTCGGTCGAATAAGCTTTTGCGGCTAGGGTTTCTCGGCGGCGGCCGTAATCACAAATTAGGGTTTCTCGGACGTTTACGGTCGTGAACGTGTTTACGGCCGTGAACCCATTTGCGGTTGTCTGTCTCATATAAATAGTGTTAGTAGAGTCATAAGAGTGTGTATGGCTAGAGGAGCTTAAGTGTGTGTATTCTAAGGTGTTTTAGAGAGAGAAAGGAGAGAAGGTGCAAGTGTGTGTGAATCTTGTATATTGTTCATCATTCCAATCTTGAATACATCATAGATTCATATTATTCTTCTTCTCCTTCTTCTTATTTTGATCTTGCATCATCCAATTGTTTGGGATTCTACACCATCAATTGGATATGATTGATACACAAGCGAATTCGAGACTTACAAGTGGTATCAAAGCTTGGATTGTATCAATCATTTTGGCCAGATCTGGAGCGTATTTGATCTTATTTTTGAAGGATTTTTGCGTTTTTGGATAGATCTTTGAAAAATAAGGGGGGTTTGTTCTTCGTGTTTTTGATAAAAACGAGTTTTTGATCATGTTTTGGAGCAAAAAGAGGTGAAAAACGCTATTTTTCACGTAATCTGCGAAGTGTTCTCGTCCATTGAAGGGTTCACGGCCGAAGGAGGGTTCTCGGTCGAATAAGCTTTTGCGGCTAGGGTTTCTCGGCGGCGCCCGTAATCACGAATTAGGGTTTCTCGGACGTTTACGGTCGTGAACGTGTTTACGGCCGTGAACCCATTTGCGGTTGTCTGTCTCATATAAATAGTGTTAGTAGAGTCATAAGAGTGTGTATGGCTAGAGGAGCTTAAGTGTGTGTATTCTAAGGTGTTCTAGAGAGAGAAAGGAGAGAAGGTGCAAGTGTGTGTGAATCTTGTATATTGTTCATCATTCCAATCTTGAATACATCATAGATTCATATTATTCTTCTTCTCCTTCTTCTTATTTTGATCTTGCATCATCCAATTGTTTAGGATTCTACACCATCAATTGGATATGATTGATACACAAGCGAATTCGGGACTTACAAGTGGTATCAGAGCTTGGATTGTATCAATCATTTTGGCCAGATCTGGAGCGTATTTGATCTTATTTTTGAAGGATTTTTGCATTTTTGGATAGATCTTTGAAAAATAAGGGGGGTTTGTTCTTCGTGTTTTTGATAAAAACGAGTTTTTGATCGAGTTTTGGAGCAAAAAGAGGTGAAAAACGCTATTTTTCACGTAATCTGCGAAGTGTTCTCGTCCATTGAAGGGTTCACGGCCGTTGAAGGGTTCACGGCCGAAGGAGGGTTCTCGGTCGAATAAGCTTTTGCGGCTAGGGTTTCTCGGCGGCGGCCGTAATCACAAATTAGGGTTTCTCGGACGTTTACGGTCGTGAACGTGTTTACGGCCGTGAACCCATTTGCGGTTGTCTGTCTCATATAAATAGTGTTAGTAGAGTCATAAGAGTGTGTATGGCTAGAGGAGCTTAAGTGTGTGTATTCTAAGGTGTTTTAGAGAGAGAAAGGAGAGAAGGTGCAAGTGTGTGTGAATCTTGTATATTGTTCATCATTCCAATCTTGAATACATCATAGATTCATATTATTCTTCTTCTCCTTCTTCTTATTTTGATCTTGCATCATCCAATTGTTTGGGATTCTACACCATCAATTGGATATGATTGATACACAAGCGAATTCGGGACTTACAAGTGGTATCAGAGCTTGGATTGTATCAATCATTTTGGCCAGATCTGGAGCGTATTTGATCTTATTTTTGAAGGATTTTTGCGTTTTTGGATAGATCTTTGAAAAATAAGGGGGGTTTGTTCTTCGTGTTTTTGATAAAAACGAGTTTTTGATCAAGTTTTGGAGCAAAAAGAGGTGAAAAACGCTATTTTTCACGTAATCTGCGAAGTGTTCTCGTCCATTGAAGGGTTCACGGCCGAAGGAGGGTTCTCGGTCGAATAAGCTTTTGCGGCTAGGGTTTCTCGGCGGCGGCCGTAATCACGAATTAGGGTTTCTCGGACGTTTACGGTCGTGAATGTGTTTACGGCCGTGAACCCATTTGCGGTTGTCTGTCTCATATAAATAGTGTTAGTAGAGTCATAAGAGTGTGTATGGCTAGAGGAGCTTAAGTGTGTGTATTCTAAGGTGTTCTAGAGAGAGAAAGGAGAGAAGGTGCAAGTGTGTGTGAATCTTGTGTATTGTTCATCATTCCAATCTTGAATACATCATAGATTCATATTATTCTTCTTCTCCTTCTTCTTATTTTGATCTTGCATCATCCAATTGTTTAGGATTCTACACCATCAATTGGATATGATTGATACACAAGCGAATTCGGGACTTACAAGTGGTATCAGAGCTTGGATTGTATCAATCATTTTGGCCAGATCTGGAGCGTATTTGATCTTATTTTTGAAGGATTTTTGCATTTTTGGATAGATCTTTGAAAAATAAGGGGGGTTTGTTCTTCGTGTTTTTGATAAAAACGAGTTTTTGATCGAGTTTTGGAGCAAAAAGAGGTGAAAAACGCTATTTTTCACGTAATCTGCGAAGTGTTCTCGTCCATTGAAGGGTTCACGGCCGTTGAAGGGTTCACGGCCGAAGGAGGGTTCTCGGTCGAATAAGCTTTTGCGGCTAGGGTTTCTCGGCGGCGGCCGTAATCACAAATTAGGGTTTCTCGGACGTTTACGGTCGTGAACGTGTTTACGGCCGTGAACCCATTTGCGGTTGTCTGTCTCATATAAATAGTGTTAGTAGAGTCATAAGAGTGTGTATGGCTAGAGGAGCTTAAGTGTGTGTATTCTAAGGTGTTTTAGAGAGAGAAAGGAGAGAAGGTGCAAGTGTGTGTGAATCTTGTATATTGTTCATCATTCCAATCTTGAATACATCATAGATTCATATTATTCTTCTTCTCCTTCTTCTTATTTTGATCTTGCATCATCCAATTGTTTGGGATTCTACACCATCAATTGGATATGATTGATACACAAGCGAATTCGGGACTTACAAGTGGTATCAGAGCTTGGATTGTATCAATCATTTTGGCCAGATCTGGAGCGTATTTGATCTTATTTTTGAAGGATTTTTGCGTTTTTGGATAGATCTTTGAAAAATAAGGGGGGTTTGTTCTTCGTGTTTTTGATAAAAACGAGTTTTTGATCAAGTTTTGGAGCAAAAAGAGGTGAAAAACGCTATTTTTCACGTAATCTGCGAAGTGTTCTCGTCCATTGAAGGGTTCACGGCCGAAGGAGGGTTCTCGGTCGAATAAGCTTTTGCGGCTAGGGTTTCTCGGCGGCGCCCGTAATCACGAATTAGGGTTTCTCGGACGTTTACGGTCGTGAACGTGTTTACGGCCGTGAACCCATTTGCGGTTGTCTGTCTCATATAAATAGTGTTAGTAGAGTCATAAGAGTGTGTATGGCTAGAGGAGCTTAAGTGTGTGTATTCTAAGGTGTTCTAGAGAGAGAAAGGAGAGAAGGTGCAAGTGTGTGTGAATCTTGTATATTGTTCATCATTCCAATCTTGAATACATCATAGATTCATATTATTCTTCTTCTCCTTCTTCTTATTTTGATCTTGCATCATCCAATTGTTTAGGATTCTACACCATCAATTGGATATGATTGATACACAAGCGAATTCGGGACTTACAAGTGGTATCAGAGCTTGGATTGTATCAATCATTTTGGCCAGATCTGGAGCGTATTTGATCTTATTTTTGAAGGATTTTTGCATTTTTGGATAGATCTTTGAAAAATAAGGGGGGTTTGTTCTTCGTGTTTTTGATAAAAACGAGTTTTTGATCGAGTTTTGGAGCAAAAAGAGGTGAAAAACGCTATTTTTCACGTAATCTGCGAAGTGTTCTCGTCCATTGAAGGGTTCACGGCCGTTGAAGGGTTCACGGCCGAAGGAGGGTTCTCGGTCGAATAAGCTTTTGCGGCTAGGGTTTCTCGGCGGCGGCCGTAATCACAAATTAGGGTTTCTCGGACGTTTACGGTCGTGAACGTGTTTACGGCCGTGAACCCATTTGCGGTTGTCTGTCTCATATAAATAGTGTTAGTAGAGTCATAAGAGTGTGTATGGCTAGAGGAGCTTAAGTGTGTGTATTCTAAGGTGTTTTAGAGAGAGAAAGGAGAGAAGGTGCAAGTGTGTGTGAATCTTGTATATTGTTCATCATTCCAATCTTGAATACATCATAGATTCATATTATTCTTCTTCTCCTTCTTCTTATTTTGATCTTGCATCATCCAATTGTTTGGGATTCTACACCATCAATTGGATATGATTGATACACAAGCGAATTCGGGACTTACAAGTGGTATCAGAGCTTGGATTGTATCAATCATTTTGGCCAGATCTGGAGCGTATTTGATCTTATTTTTGAAGGATTTTTGCGTTTTTGGATAGATCTTTGAAAAATAAGGGGGGTTTGTTCTTCGTGTTTTTGATAAAAACGAGTTTTTGATCAAGTTTTGGAGCAAAAAGAGGTGAAAAACGCTATTTTTCACGTAATCTGCGAAGTGTTCTCGTCCATTGAAGGGTTCACGGCCGAAGGAGGGTTCTCGGTCGAATAAGCTTTTGCGGCTAGGGTTTCTCGGCGGCGGCCGTAATCACGAATTAGGGTTTCTCGGACGTTTACGGTCGTGAATGTGTTTACGGCCGTGAACCCATTTGCGGTTGTCTGTCTCATATAAATAGTGTTAGTAGAGTCATAAGAGTGTGTATGGCTAGAGGAGCTTAAGTGTGTGTATTCTAAGGTGTTCTAGAGAGAGAAAGGAGAGAAGGTGCAAGTGTGTGTGAATCTTGTGTATTGTTCATCATTCCAATCTTGAATACATCATAGATTCATATTATTCTTCTTCTCCTTCTTCTTATTTTGATCTTGCATCATCCAATTGTTTAGGATTCTACACCATCAATTGGATATGATTGATACACAAGCGAATTCGGGACTTACAAGTGGTATCAGAGCTTGGATTGTATCAATCATTTTGGCCAGATCTGGAGCGTATTTGATCTTATTTTTGAAGGATTTTTGCATTTTTGGATAGATCTTTGAAAAATAAGGGGGGTTTGTTCTTCGTGTTTTTGATAAAAACGAGTTTTTGATCGAGTTTTGGAGCAAAAAGAGGTGAAAAACGCTATTTTTCACGTAATCTGCGAAGTGTTCTCGTCCATTGAAGGGTTCACGGCCGTTGAAGGGTTCACGGCCGAAGGAGGGTTCTCGGTCGAATAAGCTTTTGCGGCTAGGGTTTCTCGGCGGCGGCCGTAATCACAAATTAGGGTTTCTCGGACGTTTACGGTCGTGAACGTGTTTACGGCCGTGAACCCATTTGCGGTTGTCTGTCTCATATAAATAGTGTTAGTAGAGTCATAAGAGTGTGTATGGCTAGAGGAGCTTAAGTGTGTGTATTCTAAGGTGTTTTAGAGAGAGAAAGGAGAGAAGGTGCAAGTGTGTGTGAATCTTGTATATTGTTCATCATTCCAATCTTGAATACATCATAGATTCATATTATTCTTCTTCTCCTTCTTCTTATTTTGATCTTGCATCATCCAATTGTTTGGGATTCTACACCATCAATTGGATATGATTGATACACAAGCGAATTCGGGACTTACAAGTGGTATCAGAGCTTGGATTGTATCAATCATTTTGGCCAGATCTGGAGCGTATTTGATCTTATTTTTGAAGGATTTTTGCGTTTTTGGATAGATCTTTGAAAAATAAGGGGGGTTTGTTCTTCGTGTTTTTGATAAAAACGAGTTTTTGATCAAGTTTTGGAGCAAAAAGAGGTGAAAAACGCTATTTTTCACGTAATCTGCGAAGTGTTCTCGTCCATTGAAGGGTTCACGGCCGAAGGAGGGTTCTCGGTCGAATAAGCTTTTGCGGCTAGGGTTTCTCGGCGGCGCCCGTAATCACGAATTAGGGTTTCTCGGACGTTTACGGTCGTGAACGTGTTTACGGCCGTGAACCCATTTGCGGTTGTCTGTCTCATATAAATAGTGTTAGTAGAGTCATAAGAGTGTGTATGGCTAGAGGAGCTTAAGTGTGTGTATTCTAAGGTGTTCTAGAGAGAGAAAGGAGAGAAGGTGCAAGTGTGTGTGAATCTTGTATATTGTTCATCATTCCAATCTTGAATACATCATAGATTCATATTATTCTTCTTCTCCTTCTTCTTATTTTGATCTTGCATCATCCAATTGTTTAGGATTCTACACCATCAATTGGATATGATTGATACACAAGCGAATTCGGGACTTACAAGTGGTATCAGAGCTTGGATTGTATCAATCATTTTGGCCAGATCTGGAGCGTATTTGATCTTATTTTTGAAGGATTTTTGCGTTTTTGGATAGATCTTTGAAAAATAAGGGGGGTTTGTTCTTCGTGTTTTTGATAAAAACGAGTTTTTGATCGAGTTTTGGAGCAAAAAAAGGTGAAAAACGCTATTTTTCACGTAATCTGCGAAGTGTTCTCGTCCATTGAAGGGTTCACGGCCGTTGAAGGGTTCACGGCCGAAGGAGGGTTCTCGGTCGAATAAGCTTTTGCGGCTAGGGTTTCTCGGCGGCGGCCGTAATCACAAATTAGGGTTTCTCGGACGTTTACGGTCGTGAACGTGTTTACGGCCGTGAACCCATTTGCGGTTGTCTGTCTCATATAAATAGTGTTAGTAGAGTCATAAGAGTGTGTATGGCTAGAGGAGCTTAAGTGTGTGTATTCTAAGGTGTTTTAGAGAGAGAAAGGAGAGAAGGTGCAAGTGTGTGTGAATCTTGTATATTGTTCATCATTCCAATCTTGAATACATCATAGATTCATATTATTCTTCTTCTCCTTCTTCTTATTTTGATCTTGCATCATCCAATTGTTTGGGATTCTACACCATCAATTGGATATGATTGATACACAAGCGAATTCGGGACTTACAAGTGGTATCAGAGCTTGGATTGTATCAATCATTTTGGCCAGATCTGGAGCGTATTTGATCTTATTTTTGAAGGATTTTTGCGTTTTTGGATAGATCTTTGAAAAATAAGGGGGGTTTGTTCTTCGTGTTTTTGATAAAAACGAGTTTTTGATCAAGTTTTGGAGCAAAAAGAGGTGAAAAACGCTATTTTTCACGTAATCTGCGAAGTGTTCTCATCCATTGAAGGGTTCACGGCCGTTGAACGGTTCACGGCCGAAGGAGGGTTCTCGGTCGAATAAGCTTTTGCGGCTAGGGTTTCTCGGCGGCGGCCGTAATCACGAATTAGGGTTTCTCGGACGTTTACGGTCGTGAATGTGTTTACGGCCGTGAACCCATTTGCGGTTGTCTGTCTCATATAAATAGTGTTAGTAGAGTCATAAGAGTGTGTATGGCTAGAGGAGCTTAAGTGTGTGTATTCTAAGGTGTTCTAGAGAGAGAAAGGAGAGAAGGTGCAAGTGTGTGTGAATCTTGTGTATTGTTCATCATTCCAATCTTGAATACATCATAGATTTATATTATTCTTCTTCTCCTTCTTCTTATTTTGATCTTGCATCATCCAATTGTTTAGGATTCTGCACCATCAATTGGATATGATTGATACACAAGCGAATTCGGGACTTACAAGTGGTATCAGAGCTTGGATTGTATCAATCATTTTGGCCAGATCTGGAGCGTATTTGATCTTATTTTTGAAGGATTTTCGCATTTTTGGATAGATCTTTGAAAAATAAGGGGGGTTTGTTCTTCGTGTTTTTGATAAAAACGAGTTTTTGATCGAGTTTTGGAGCAAAAAGAGGTGAAAAACGCTATTTTTCACGTAATCTGCGAAGTGTTCTCGTCCATTGAAGGGTTCACGGCCGTTGAAGGGTTCACGGCCGAAGGAGGGTTCTCGGTCGAATAAGCTTTTGCGGCTAGGGTTTCTCGGCGGCGGCCGTAATCACAAATTAGGGTTTCTCGGACGTTTACGGTCGTGAACGTGTTTACGGCCGTGAACCCATTTGCGGTTGTCTGTCTCATATAAATAGTGTTAGTAGAGTCATAAGAGTGTGTATGGCTAGAGGAGCTTAAGTGTGTGTATTCTAAGGTGTTTTAGAGAGAGAAAGGAGAGAAGGTGCAAGTGTGTGTGAATCTTGTATATTGTTCATCATTCCAATCTTGAATACATCATAGATTCATATTATTCTTCTTCTCCTTCTTCTTATTTTGATCTTGCATCATCCAATTGTTTGGGATTCTACACCATCAATTGGATATGATTGATACACAAGCGAATTCGGGACTTACAAGTGGTATCAGAGCTTGGATTGTATCAATCATTTTGGCCAGATCTGGAGCGTATTTGATCTTATTTTTGAAGGATTTTTGCGTTTTTGGATAGATCTTTGAAAAATAAGGGGAGTTTGTTCTTCGTGTTTTTGATAAAATCGAGTTTTTGATCGAGTTTTGGAGCAAAAAGAGGTGAAAAACGCTATTTTTCACGTAATCTGCGAAGTGTTCTCGTCCATTGAAGAGTTCACGGCCGTTGAAGGGTTCACGGCCGAAGGAGGGTTCTCGGTCGAATAAGCTTTTGCGGCTAGGGTTTCTCGGCGGCGGCCGTAATCACGAATTAGGGTTTCTCGGACGTTTACGGTCGTGAACGTGTTTACGGCCGTGAACCCATTTGCGGTTGTCTGTCTCATATAAATAGTGTTAGTAGAGTCATAAGAGTGTGTATGGCTAGAGGAGCTTAAGTGTGTGTATTCTAAGGTGTTCTAGAGAGAGAAAGGAGTGAAGGTGCAAGTGTGTGTGAATCTTGTATATTGTTCATCATTCCAATCTTGAATACATCATAGATTCATATTATTCTTCTTCTCCTTCTTCTTATTTTGATCTTGCATCATCCAATTGTTTGGGATTCTACACCATCAATTGGATATGATTGATACACAAGCGAATTCGGGACTTACAAGTGGTATCAGAGCTTGGATTGTATCAATCATTTTGGCCAGATCTGGAGCGTATTTGATCTTATTTTTGAAGGATTTTTGCGTTTTTGGATAGATCTTTGAAAAATAAGGGGGGTTTGTTCTTCGTGTTTTTGACAAAAACGAGTTTTTGATCGAGTTTTGGAGCAAAAAGAGGTGAAAAACGCTATTTTTCACGTAATCTGCGAAGTGTTCTCGTCCATTGAAGGGTTCACGGCCGTTGAAGGGTTCACGGCCGAAGGAGGGTTCTCGGTCGAATAAGCTTTTGCGGCTAGGGTTTCTCGGCGGCGGCCGTAATCACGAATTAGGGTTTCTCGGACGTTTACGGTCGTGAACGTGTTTACGGCCGTGAACCCATTTGCGGTTGTCTGTCTCATATAAATAGTGTTAGTAGAGTCATAAGAGTGTGTATGGCTAGAGGAGCTTAAGTGTGTGTATTCTAAGGTGTTCTAGAGAGAGAAAGGAGTGAAGGTGCAAGTGTGTGTGAATCTTGTATATTGTTCATCATTCCAATCTTGAATACATCATAGATTCATATTATTCTTCTTCTCCTTCTTCTTATTTTGATCTTGCATCATCCAATTGTTTGGGATTCTACACCATCAATTGGATATGATTGATACACAAGCGAATTCGGGACTTACAAGTGGTATCAGAGCTTGGATTGTATCAATCATTTTGGCCAGATCTGGAGCGTATTTGATCTTATTTTTGAAGGATTTTTGCGTTTTTGGATAGATCTTTGAAAAATAAGGGGGGTTTGTTCTTCGTGTTTTTGATAAAAACGAGTTTTTGATCAAGTTTTGGAGCAAAAAGAGGTGAAAAACGCTATTTTTCACGTAATCTGCGAAGTGTTCTCGTCCATTGAAGGGTTCACGGCCGAAGGAGGGTTCTCGGTCGAATAAGCTTTTGCGGCTAGGGTTTCTCGGCGGCGCCCGTAATCACGAATTAGGGTTTCTCGGACGTTTACGGTCGTGAACGTGTTTACGGCCGTGAACCCATTTGCGGTTGTCTGTCTCATATAAATAGTGTTAGTAGAGTCATAAGAGTGTGTATGGCTAGAGGAGCTTAAGTGTGTGTATTCTAAGGTGTTCTAGAGAGAGAAAGGAGAGAAGGTGCAAGTGTGTGTGAATCTTGTATATTGTTCATCATTCCAATCTTGAATACATCATAGATTCATATTATTCTTCTTCTCCTTCTTCTTATTTTGATCTTGCATCATCCAATTGTTTAGGATTCTACACCATCAATTGGATATGATTGATACACAAGCGAATTCGGGACTTACAAGTGGTATCAGAGCTTGGATTGTATCAATCATTTTGGCCAGATCTGGAGCGTATTTGATCTTATTTTTGAAGGATTTTTGCATTTTTGGATAGATCTTTGAAAAATAAGGGGGGTTTGTTCTTCGTGTTTTTGATAAAAACGAGTTTTTGATCGAGTTTTGGAGCAAAAAGAGGTGAAAAACGCTATTTTTCACGTAATCTGCGAAGTGTTCTCGTCCATTGAAGGGTTCACGGCTGTTGAAGGGTTCACGGCCGAAGGAGGGTTCTCGGTCGAATAAGCTTTTGCGGCTAGGGTTTCTCGGCGGCGGCCGTAATCACAAATTAGGGTTTCTCGGACGTTTACGGTCGTGAACGTGTTTACGGCCGTGAACCCATTTGCGGTTGTCTGTCTCATATAAATAGTGTTAGTAGAGTCATAAGAGTGTGTATGGCTAGAGGAGCTTAAGTGTGTGTATTCTAAGGTGTTTTAGAGAGAGAAAGGAGAGAAGGTGCAAGTGTGTGTGAATCTTGTATATTGTTCATCATTCCAATCTTGAATACATCATAGATTCATATTATTCTTCTTCTCCTTCTTCTTATTTTGATCTTGCATCATCCAATTGTTTGGGATTCTACACCATCAATTGGATATGATTGATACACAAGCGAATTCGGGACTTACAAGTGGTATCAGAGCTTGGATTGTATCAATCATTTTGGCCAGATCTGGAGCGTATTTGATCTTATTTTTGAAGGATTTTTGCGTTTTTGGATAGATCTTTGAAAAATAAGGGGGGTTTGTTCTTCGTGTTTTTGATAAAAACGAGTTTTTGATCAAGTTTTGGAGCAAAAAGAGGTGAAAAACGCTATTTTTCACGTAATCTGCGAAGTGTTCTCGTCCATTGAAGGGTTCACGGCCGAAGGAGGGTTCTCGGTCGAATAAGCTTTTGCGGCTAGGGTTTCTCGGCGGCGCCCGTAATCACGAATTAGGGTTTCTCGGACGTTTACGGTCGTGAACGTGTTTACGGCCGTGAACCCATTTGCGGTTGTCTGTCTCATATAAATAGTGTTAGTAGAGTCATAAGAGTGTGTATGGCTAGAGGAGCTTAAGTGTGTGTATTCTAAGGTGTTCTAGAGAGAGAAAGGAGAGAAGGTGCAAGTGTGTGTGAATCTTGTATATTGTTCATCATTCCAATCTTGAATACATCATAGATTCATATTATTCTTCTTCTCCTTCTTCTTATTTTGATCTTGCATCATCCAATTGTTTAGGATTCTACACCATCAATTGGATATGATTGATACACAAGCGAATTCGGGACTTACAAGTGGTATCAGAGCTTGGATTTATCAATCATTTTGGCCAGATCTGGAGCGTATTTGATCTTATTTTTGAAGGATTTTTGCATTTTTGGATAGATCTTTGAAAAATAAGGGGGGTTTGTTCTTCGTGTTTTTGATAAAAACGAGTTTTTGATCGAGTTTTGGAGCAAAAAGAGGTGAAAAACGCTATTTTTCACGTAATCTGCGAAGTGTTCTCGTCCATTGAAGGGTTCACGGCCGTTGAAGGGTTCACGGCCGAAGGAGGGTTCTCGGTCGAATAAGCTTTTGCGGCTAGGGTTTCTCGGCGGCGGCCGTAATCACAAATTAGGGTTTCTCGGACGTTTACGGTCGTGAACGTGTTTACGGCCGTGAACCCATTTGCGGTTGTCTGTCTCATATAAATAGTGTTAGTAGAGTCATAAGAGTGTGTATGGCTAGAGGAGCTTAAGTGTGTGTATTCTAAGGTGTTTTAGAGAGAGAAAGGAGAGAAGGTGCAAGTGTGTGTGAATCTTGTATATTGTTCATCATTCCAATCTTGAATACATCATAGATTCATATTATTCTTCTTCTCCTTCTTCTTATTTTGATCTTGCATCATCCAATTGTTTGGGATTCTACACCATCAATTGGATATGATTGATACACAAGCGAATTCGGGACTTACAAGTGGTATCAGAGCTTGGATTGTATCAATCATTTTGGCCAGATCTGGAGCGTATTTGATCTTATTTTTGAAGGATTTTTGCGTTTTTGGATAGATCTTTGAAAAATAAGGGGGGTTTGTTCTTCGTGTTTTTGATAAAAACGAGTTTTTGATCAAGTTTTGGAGCAAAAAGAGGTGAAAAACGCTATTTTTCACGTAATCTGCGAAGTGTTCTCGTCCATTGAAGGGTTCACGGCCGAAGGAGGGTTCTCGGTCGAATAAGCTTTTGCGGCTAGGGTTTCTCGGCGGCGCCCGTAATCACGAATTAGGGTTTCTCGGACGTTTACGGTCGTGAACGTGTTTACGGCCGTGAACCCATTTGCGGTTGTCTGTCTCATATAAATAGTGTTAGTAGAGTCATAAGAGTGTGTATGGCTAGAGGAGCTTAAGTGTGTGTATTCTAAGGTGTTCTAGAGAGAGAAAGGAGAGAAGGTGCAAGTGTGTGTGAATCTTGTATATTGTTCATCATTCCAATCTTGAATACATCATAGATTCATATTATTCTTCTTCTCCTTCTTCTTATTTTGATCTTGCATCATCCAATTGTTTAGGATTCTACACCATCAATTGGATATGATTGATACACAAGCGAATTCGGGACTTACAAGTGGTATCAGAGCTTGGATTGTATCAATCATTTTGGCCAGATCTGGAGCGTATTTGATCTTATTTTTGAAGGATTTTTGCATTTTTGGATAGATCTTTGAAAAATAAGGGGGGTTTGTTCTTCGTGTTTTTGATAAAAACGAGTTTTTGATCGAGTTTTGGAGCAAAAAGAGGTGAAAAACGCTATTTTTCACGTAATCTGCGAAGTGTTCTCGTCCATTGAAGGGTTCACGGCTGTTGAAGGGTTCACGGCCGAAGGAGGGTTCTCGGTCGAATAAGCTTTTGCGGCTAGGGTTTCTCGGCGGCGGCCGTAATCACAAATTAGGGTTTCTCGGACGTTTACGGTCGTGAACGTGTTTACGGCCGTGAACCCATTTGCGGTTGTCTGTCTCATATAAATAGTGTTAGTAGAGTCATAAGAGTGTGTATGGCTAGAGGAGCTTAAGTGTGTGTATTCTAAGGTGTTTTAGAGAGAGAAAGGAGAGAAGGTGCAAGTGTGTGTGAATCTTGTATATTGTTCATCATTCCAATCTTGAATACATCATAGATTCATATTATTCTTCTTCTCCTTCTTCTTATTTTGATCTTGCATCATCCAATTGTTTGGGATTCTACACCATCAATTGGATATGATTGATACACAAGCGAATTCGGGACTTACAAGTGGTATCAGAGCTTGGATTGTATCAATCATTTTGGCCAGATCTGGAGCGTATTTGATCTTATTTTTGAAGGATTTTTGCGTTTTTGGATAGATCTTTGAAAAATAAGGGGGGTTTGTTCTTCGTGTTTTTGATAAAAACGAGTTTTTGATCAAGTTTTGGAGCAAAAAGAGGTGAAAAACGCTATTTTTCACGTAATCTGCGAAGTGTTCTCGTCCATTGAAGGGTTCACGGCCGAAGGAGGGTTCTCGGTCGAATAAGCTTTTGCGGCTAGGGTTTCTCGGCGGCGCCCGTAATCACGAATTAGGGTTTCTCGGACGTTTACGGTCGTGAACGTGTTTACGGCCGTGAACCCATTTGCGGTTGTCTGTCTCATATAAATAGTGTTAGTAGAGTCATAAGAGTGTGTATGGCTAGAGGAGCTTAAGTGTGTGTATTCTAAGGTGTTCTAGAGAGAGAAAGGAGAGAAGGTGCAAGTGTGTGTGAATCTTGTATATTGTTCATCATTCCAATCTTGAATACATCATAGATTCATATTATTCTTCTTCTCCTTCTTCTTATTTTGATCTTGCATCATCCAATTGTTTAGGATTCTACACCATCAATTGGATATGATTGATACACAAGCGAATTCGGGACTTACAAGTGGTATCAGAGCTTGGATTTATCAATCATTTTGGCCAGATCTGGAGCGTATTTGATCTTATTTTTGAAGGATTTTTGCATTTTTGGATAGATCTTTGAAAAATAAGGGGGGTTTGTTCTTCGTGTTTTTGATAAAAACGAGTTTTTGATCGAGTTTTGGAGCAAAAAGAGGTGAAAAACGCTATTTTTCACGTAATCTGCGAAGTGTTCTCGTCCATTGAAGGGTTCACGGCCGTTGAAGGGTTCACGGCCGAAGGAGGGTTCTCGGTCGAATAAGCTTTTGCGGCTAGGGTTTCTCGGCGGCGGCCGTAATCACAAATTAGGGTTTCTCGGACGTTTACGGTCGTGAACGTGTTTACGGCCGTGAACCCATTTGCGGTTGTCTGTCTCATATAAATAGTGTTAGTAGAGTCATAAGAGTGTGTATGGCTAGAGGAGCTTAAGTGTGTGTATTCTAAGGTGTTTTAGAGAGAGAAAGGAGAGAAGGTGCAAGTGTGTGTGAATCTTGTATATTGTTCATCATTCCAATCTTGAATACATCATAGATTCATATTATTCTTCTTCTCCTTCTTCTTATTTTGATCTTGCATCATCCAATTGTTTGGGATTCTACACCATCAATTGGATATGATTGATACACAAGCGAATTCGGGACTTACAAGTGGTATCAGAGCTTGGATTGTATCAATCATTTTGGCCAGATCTGGAGCGTATTTGATCTTATTTTTGAAGGATTTTTGCGTTTTTGGATAGATCTTTGAAAAATAAGGGGGGTTTGTTCTTCGTGTTTTTGATAAAAACGAGTTTTTGATCAAGTTTTGGAGCAAAAAGAGGTGAAAAACGCTATTTTTCACGTAATCTGCGAAGTGTTCTCATCCATTGAAGGGTTCACGGCCGTTGAACGGTTCACGGCCGAAGGAGGGTTCTCGGTCGAATAAGCTTTTGCGGCTAGGGTTTCTCGGCGGCGGCCGTAATCACGAATTAGGGTTTCTCGGACGTTTACGGTCGTGAATGTGTTTACGGCCGTGAACCCATTTGCGGTTGTCTGTCTCATATAAATAGTGTTAGTAGAGTCATAAGAGTGTGTATGGCTAGAGGAGCTTAAGTGTGTGTATTCTAAGATGTTCTAGAGAGAGAAAGGAGAGAAGGTGCAAGTGTGTGTGAATCTTGTGTATTGTTCATCATTCCAATCTTGAATACATCATAGATTCATATTATTCTTCTTCTCCTTCTTCTTATTTTGATCTTGCATCATCCAATTGTTTAGGATTCTACACCATCAATTGGATATGATTGATACACAAGCGAATTCGGGACTTACAAGTGGTATCAGAGCTTGGATTGTATCAATCATTTTGGCCAGATCTGGAGCGTATTTGATCTTATTTTTGAAGGATTTTCGCATTTTTGGATAGATCTTTGAAAAATAAGGGGGTTTGTTCTTCGTGTTTTTGATAAAAACGAGTTTTTGATCGAGTTTTGGAGCAAAAAGAGGTGAAAAACGCTATTTTTCACGTAATCTGCGAAGTGTTCTCGTCCATTGAAGGGTTCACGGCCGTTGAAGGGTTCACGGCCGAAGGAGGGTTCTCGGTCGAATAAGCTTTTGCGGCTAGGGTTTCTCGGCGGCGGCCGTAATCACAAATTAGGGTTTCTCGGACGTTTACGGTCGTGAACGTGTTTACGGCCGTGAACCCATTTGCGGTTGTCTGTCTCATATAAATAGTGTTAGTAGAGTCATAAGAGTGTGTATGGCTAGAGGAGCTTAAGTGTGTGTATTCTAAGGTGTTTTAGAGAGAGAAAGGAGAGAAGGTGCAAGTGTGTGTGAATCTTGTATATTGTTCATCATTCCAATCTTGAATACATCATAGATTCATATTATTCTTCTTCTCCTTCTTCTTATTTTGATCTTGCATCATCCAATTGTTTGGGATTCTACACCATCAATTGGATATGATTGATACACAAGCGAATTCGGGACTTACAAGTGGTATCAGAGCTTGGATTGTATCAATCATTTTGGCCAGATCTGGAGCGTATTTGATCTTATTTTTGAAGGATTTTTGCGTTTTTGGATAGATCTTTGAAAAATAAGGGGGGTTTGTTCTTCGTGTTTTTGATAAAAACGAGTTTTTGATCAAGTTTTGGAGCAAAAAGAGGTGAAAAACGCTATTTTTCACGTAATCTGCGAAGTGTTCTCATCCATTGAAGGGTTCACGGCCGTTGAACGGTTCACGGCCGAAGGAGGGTTCTCGGTCGAATAAGCTTTTGCGGCTAGGGTTTCTCGGCGGCGGCCGTAATCACGAATTAGGGTTTCTCGGACGTTTACGGTCGTGAATGTGTTTACGGCCGTGAACCCATTTGCGGTTGTCTGTCTCATATAAATAGTGTTAGTAGAGTCATAAGAGTGTGTATGGCTAGAGGAGCTTAAGTGTGTGTATTCTAAGATGTTCTAGAGAGAGAAAGGAGAGAAGGTGCAAGTGTGTGTGAATCTTGTGTATTGTTCATCATTCCAATCTTGAATACATCATAGATTCATATTATTCTTCTTCTCCTTCTTCTTATTTTGATCTTGCATCATCCAATTGTTTAGGATTCTACACCATCAATTGGATATGATTGATACACAAGCGAATTCGGGACTTACAAGTGGTATCAGAGCTTGGATTGTATCAATCATTTTGGCCAGATCTGGAGCGTATTTGATCTTATTTTTGAAGGATTTTCGCATTTTTGGATAGATCTTTGAAAAATAAGGGGGGTTTGTTCTTCGTGTTTTTGATAAAAACGAGTTTTTGATCGAGTTTTGGAGCAAAAAGAGGTGAAAAACGCTATTTTTCACGTAATCTGCGAAGTGTTCTCGTCCATTGAAGGGTTCACGGCCGTTGAAGGGTTCACGGCCGAAGGAGGGTTCTCGGTCGAATAAGCTTTTGCGGCTAGGGTTTCTCGGCGGCGGCCGTAATCACAAATTAGGGTTTCTCGGACGTTTACGGTCGTGAACGTGTTTACGGCCGTGAACCCATTTGCGGTTGTCTGTCTCATATAAATAGTGTTAGTAGAGTCATAAGAGTGTGTATGGCTAGAGGAGCTTAAGTGTGTGTATTCTAAGGTGTTTTAGAGAGAGAAAGGAGAGAAGGTGCAAGTGTGTGTGAATCTTGTATATTGTTCATCATTCCAATCTTGAATACATCATAGATTCATATTATTCTTCTTCTCCTTCTTCTTATTTTGATCTTGCATCATCCAATTGTTTGGGATTCTACACCATCAATTGGATATGATTGATACACAAGCGAATTCGGGACTTACAAGTGGTATCAGAGCTTGGATTGTATCAATCATTTTGGCCAGATCTGGAGCGTATTTGATCTTATTTTTGAAGGATTTTTGCGTTTTTGGATAGATCTTTGAAAAATAAGGGGGGTTTGTTCTTCGTGTTTTTGATAAAAACGAGTTTTTGATCAAGTTTTGGAGCAAAAAGAGGTGAAAAACGCTATTTTTCACGTAATCTGCGAAGTGTTCTCATCCATTGAAGGGTTCACGGCCGTTGAACGGTTCACGGCCGAAGGAGGGTTCTCGGTCGAATAAGCTTTTGCGGCTAGGGTTTCTCGGCGGCGGCCGTAATCACGAATTAGGGTTTCTCGGACGTTTACGGTCGTGAATGTGTTTACGGCCGTGAACCCATTTGCGGTTGTCTGTCTCATATAAATAGTGTTAGTAGAGTCATAAGAGTGTGTATGGCTAGAGGAGCTTAAGTGTGTGTATTCTAAGGTGTTCTAGAGAGAGAAAGGAGAGAAGGTGCAAGTGTGTGTGAATCTTGTGTATTGTTCATCATTCCAATCTTGAATACATCATAGATTCATATTATTCTTCTTCTCCTTCTTCTTATTTTGATCTTGCATCATCCAATTGTTTAGGATTCTACACCATCAATTGGATATGATTGATACACAAGCGAATTCGGGACTTACAAGTGGTATCAGAGCTTGGATTGTATCAATCATTTTGGCCAGATCTGGAGCGTATTTGATCTTATTTTTGAAGGATTTTCGCATTTTTGGATAGATCTTTGAAAAATAAGGGGGGTTTGTTCTTCGTGTTTTTGATAAAAACGAGTTTTTGATCGAGTTTTGGAGCAAAAAGAGGTGAAAAACGCTATTTTTCACGTAATCTGCGAAGTGTTCTCGTCCATTGAAGGGTTCACGGCCGTTGAAGGGTTCACGGCCGAAGGAGGGTTCTCGGTCGAATAAGCTTTTGCGGCTAGGGTTTCTCGGCGGCGGCCGTAATCACAAATTAGGGTTTCTCGGACGTTTACGGTCGTGAACGTGTTTACGGCCGTGAACCCATTTGCGGTTGTCTGTCTCATATAAATAGTGTTAGTAGAGTCATAAGAGTGTGTATGGCTAGAGGAGCTTAAGTGTGTGTATTCTAAGGTGTTTTAGAGAGAGAAAGGAGAGAAGGTGCAAGTGTGTGTGAATCTTGTATATTGTTCATCATTCCAATCTTGAATACATCATAGATTCATATTATTCTTCTTCTCCTTCTTCTTATTTTGATCTTGCATCATCCAATTGTTTGGGATTCTACACCATCAATTGGATATGATTGATACACAAGCGAATTCGGGACTTACAAGTGGTATCAGAGCTTGGATTGTATCAATCATTTTGGCCAGATCTGGAGCGTATTTGATCTTATTTTTGAAGGATTTTTGCGTTTTTGGATAGATCTTTGAAAAATAAGGGGGGTTTGTTCTTCGTGTTTTTGATAAAAACGAGTTTTTGATCAAGTTTTGGAGCAAAAAGAGGTGAAAAACGCTATTTTTCACGTAATCTGCGAAGTGTTCTCATCCATTGAAGGGTTCACGGCCGTTGAACGGTTCACGGCCGAAGGAGGGTTCTCGGTCGAATAAGCTTTTGCGGCTAGGGTTTCTCGGCGGCGTCCGTAATCACGAATTAGGGTTTCTCGGACGTTTACGGTCGTGAATGTGTTTACGGCCGTGAACCCATTTGCGGTTGTCTGTCTCATATAAATAGTGTTAGTAGAGTCATAAGAGTGTGTATGGCTAGAGGAGCTTAAGTGTGTGTATTCTAAGATGTTCTAGAGAGAGAAAGGAGAGAAGGTGCAAGTGTGTGTGAATCTTGTGTATTGTTCATCATTCCAATCTTGAATACATCATAGATTCATATTATTCTTCTTCTCCTTCTTCTTATTTTGATCTTGCATCATCCAATTGTTTAGGATTCTACACCATCAATTGGATATGATTGATACACAAGCGAATTCGGGACTTACAAGTGGTATCAGAGCTTGGATTGTATCAATCATTTTGGCCAGATCTGGAGCGTATTTGATCTTATTTTTGAAGGATTTTCGCATTTTTGGATAGATCTTTGAAAAATAAGGGGGGTTTGTTCTTCGTGTTTTTGATAAAAACGAGTTTTTGATCGAGTTTTGGAGCAAAAAGAGGTGAAAAACGCTATTTTTCACGTAATCTGCGAAGTGTTCTCGTCCATTGAAGGGTTCACGGCCGTTGAAGGGTTCACGGCCGAAGGAGGGTTCTCGGTCGAATAAGCTTTTGCGGCTAGGGTTTCTCGGCGGCGGCCGTAATCACAAATTAGGGTTTCTCGGACGTTTACGGTCGTGAACGTGTTTACGGCCGTGAACCCATTTGCGGTTGTCTGTCTCATATAAATAGTGTTAGTAGAGTCATAAGAGTGTGTATGGCTAGAGGAGCTTAAGTGTGTGTATTCTAAGGTGTTTTAGAGAGAGAAAGGAGAGAAGGTGCAAGTGTGTGTGAATCTTGTATATTGTTCATCATTCCAATCTTGAATACATCATAGATTCATATTATTCTTCTTCTCCTTCTTCTTATTTTGATCTTGCATCATCCAATTGTTTGGGATTCTACACCATCAATTGGATATGATTGATACACAAGCGAATTCGGGACTTACAAGTGGTATCAGAGCTTGGATTGTATCAATCATTTTGGCCAGATCTGGAGCGTATTTGATCTTATTTTTGAAGGATTTTTGCGTTTTTGGATAGATCTTTGAAAAATAAGGGGGGTTTGTTCTTCGTGTTTTTGATAAAAACGAGTTTTTGATCAAGTTTTGGAGCAAAAAGAGGTGAAAAACGCTATTTTTCACGTAATCTGCGAAGTGTTCTCATCCATTGAAGGGTTCACGGCCGTTGAACGGTTCACGGCCGAAGGAGGGTTCTCGGTCGAATAAGCTTTTGCGGCTAGGGTTTCTCGGCGGCGGCCGTAATCACGAATTAGGGTTTCTCGGACGTTTACGGTCGTGAATGTGTTTACGGCCGTGAACCCATTTGCGGTTGTCTGTCTCATATAAATAGTGTTAGTAGAGTCATAAGAGTGTGTATGGCTAGAGGAGCTTAAGTGTGTGTATTCTAAGGTGTTCTAGAGAGAGAAAGGAGAGAAGGTGCAAGTGTGTGTGAATCTTGTGTATTGTTCATCATTCCAATCTTGAATACATCATAGATTCATATTATTCTTCTTCTCCTTCTTCTTATTTTGATCTTGCATCATCCAATTGTTTAGGATTCTACACCATCAATTGGATATGATTGATACACAAGCGAATTCGGGACTTACAAGTGGTATCAGAGCTTGGATTGTATCAATCATTTTGGCCAGATCTGGAGCGTATTTGATCTTATTTTTGAAGGATTTTCGCATTTTTGGATAGATCTTTGAAAAATAAGGGGGGTTTGTTCTTCGTGTTTTTGATAAAAACGAGTTTTTGATCGAGTTTTGGAGCAAAAAGAGGTGAAAAACGCTATTTTTCACGTAATCTGCGAAGTGTTCTCGTCCATTGAAGGGTTCACGGCCGTTGAAGGGTTCACGGCCGAAGGAGGGTTCTCGGTCGAATAAGCTTTTGCGGCTAGGGTTTCTCGGCGGCGGCCGTAATCACAAATTAGGGTTTCTCGGACGTTTACGGTCGTGAACGTGTTTACGGCCGTGAACCCATTTGCGGTTGTCTGTCTCATATAAATAGTGTTAGTAGAGTCATAAGAGTGTGTATGGCTAGAGGAGCTTAAGTGTGTGTATTCTAAGGTGTTTTAGAGAGAGAAAGGAGAGAAGGTGCAAGTGTGTGTGAATCTTGTATATTGTTCATCATTCCAATCTTGAATACATCATAGATTCATATTATTCTTCTTCTCCTTCTTCTTATTTTGATCTTGCATCATCCAATTGTTTGGGATTCTACACCATCAATTGGATATGATTGATACACAAGCGAATTCGGGACTTACAAGTGGTATCAGAGCTTGGATTGTATCAATCATTTTGGCCAGATCTGGAGCGTATTTGATCTTATTTTTGAAGGATTTTTGCGTTTTTGGATAGATCTTTGAAAAATAAGGGGGGTTTGTTCTTCGTGTTTTTGATAAAAACGAGTTTTTGATCAAGTTTTGGAGCAAAAAGAGGTGAAAAACGCTATTTTTCACGTAATCTGCGAAGTGTTCTCATCCATTGAAGGGTTCACGGCCGTTGAACGGTTCACGGCCGAAGGAGGGTTCTCGGTCGAATAAGCTTTTGCGGCTAGGGTTTCTCGGCGGCGTCCGTAATCACGAATTAGGGTTTCTCGGACGTTTACGGTCGTGAATGTGTTTACGGCCGTGAACCCATTTGCGGTTGTCTGTCTCATATAAATAGTGTTAGTAGAGTCATAAGAGTGTGTATGGCTAGAGGAGCTTAAGTGTGTGTATTCTAAGGTGTTCTAGAGAGAGAAAGGAGAGAAGGTGCAAGTGTGTGTGAATCTTGTGTATTGTTCATCATTCCAATCTTGAATACATCATAGATTCATATTATTCTTCTTCTCCTTCTTCTTATTTTGATCTTGCATCATCCAATTGTTTAGGATTCTACACCATCAATTGGATATGATTGATACACAAGCGAATTCGGGACTTACAAGTGGTATCAGAGCTTGGATTGTATCAATCATTTTGGCCAGATCTGGAGCGTATTTGATCTTATTTTTGAAGGATTTTTGCATTTTTGGATAGATCTTTGAAAAATAAGGGGGGTTTGTTCTTCGTGTTTTTGATAAAAACGAGTTTTTGATCGAGTTTTGGAGCAAAAAGAGGTGAAAAACGCTATTTTTCACGTAATCTGCGAAGTGTTCTCGTCCATTGAAGGGTTCACGGCCGTTGAAGGGTTCACGGCCGAAGGAGGGTTCTCGGTCGAATAAGCTTTTGCGGCTAGGGTTTCTCGGCGGCGGCCGTAATCACGAATTAGGGTTTCTCGGACGTTTACGGTCGTGAACGTGTTTACGGCCGTGAACCCATTTGCGGTTGTCTGTCTCATATAAATAGTGTTAGTAGAGTCATAAGAGTGTGTATGGCTAGAGGAGCTTAAGTGTGTGTATTCTAAGGTGTTCTAGAGAGAGAAAGGAGAGAAGGTGCAAGTGTGTGTGAATCTTGTATATTGTTCATCATTCCAATCTTGAATACATCATAGATTCATATTATTCTTCTTCTCCTTCTTCTTATTTTGATCTTGCATCATCCAATTGTTTAGGATTCTACACCATCAATTGGATATGATTGATACACAAGCGAATTCGGGACTTACAAGTGGTATCAGAGCTTGGATTGTATCAATCATTTTGGCCAGATCTGGAGCGTATTTGATCTTATTTTTGAAGGATTTTTGCATTTTTGGATAGATCTTTGAAAAATAAGGGGGGTTTGTTCTTCGTGTTTTTGATAAAAACGAGTCTTTGATCGAGTTTTGGAGCAAAAAGAGGTGAAAAACGCTATTTTTCACGTAATCTGCGAAGTGTTCTCGTCCATTGAAGGGTTCACGGCCGTTGAAGGGTTCACGGCCGAAGGAGGGTTCTCGGTCGAATAAGCTTTTGCGGCTAGGGTTTCTCGGCGGCGGCCGTAATCACAAATTAGGGTTTCTCGGACGTTTACGGTCGTGAACGTGTTTACGGCCGTGAACCCATTTGCGGTTGTCTGTCTCATATAAATAGTGTTAGTAGAGTCATAAGAGTGTGTATGGCTAGAGGAGCTTAAGTGTGTGTATTCTAAGGTGTTCTAGAGAGAGAAAGGAGAGAAGGTGCAAGTGTGTGTGAATCTTGTATATTGTTCATCATTCCAATCTTGAATACATCATAGATTCATATTATTCTTCTTCTCCTTCTTCTTATTTTGATCTTGCATCATCCAATTGTATAGGATTCTACACCATCAATTGGATATGATTGATACACAAGCGAATTCGGGACTTACAAGTGGTATCAGAGCTTGGATTGTATCAATCATTTTGGCCAGATCTGGAGCGTATTTGATCTTATTTTTGAAGGATTTTTGCATTTTTGGATAGATCTTTGAAAAATAAGGGGGGTTTGTTCTTCGTGTTTTTGATAAAAACGAGTTTTTGATCGAGTTTTGGAGCAAAAAGAGGTGAAAAACGCTATTTTTCACGTAATCTGCGAAGTGTTCTCGTCCATTGAAGGGTTCACGGCCGTTGAAGGGTTCACGGCCGAAGGAGGGTTCTCGGTCGAATAAGCTTTTGCGGCTAGGGTTTCTCGGCGGCGGCCGTAATCACGAATTAGGGTTTCTCGGACGTTTACGGTCGTGAACGTGTTTACGGCCGTGAACCCATTTGCGGTTGTCTGTCTCATATAAATAGTGTTAGTAGAGTCATAAGAGTGTGTATGGCTAGAGGAGCTTAAGTGTGTGTATTCTAAGGTGTTCTAGAGAGAGAAAGGAGAGAAGGTGCAAGTGTGTGTGAATCTTGTATATTGTTCATCATTCCAATCTTGAATACATCATAGATTCATATTATTCTTCTTCTCCTTCTTCTTATTTTGATCTTGCATCATCCAATTGTTTAGGATTCTACACCATCAATTGGATATGATTGATACACAAGCGAATTCGGGACTTACAAGTGGTATCAGAGCTTGGATTGTATCAATCATTTTGGCCAGATCTGGAGCGTATTTGATCTTATTTTTGAAGGATTTTTGCATTTTTGGATAGATCTTTGAAAAATAAGGGGGGTTTGTTCTTCGTGTTTTTGATAAAAACGAGTCTTTGATCGAGTTTTGGAGCAAAAAGAGGTGAAAAACGCTATTTTTCACGTAATCTGCGAAGTGTTCTCGTCCATTGAAGGGTTCACGGCCGTTGAAGGGTTCACGGCCGAAGGAGGGTTCTCGGTCGAATAAGCTTTTGCGGCTAGGGTTTCTCGGCGGCGGCCGTAATCACAAATTAGGGTTTCTCGGACGTTTACGGTCGTGAACGTGTTTACGGCCGTGAACCCATTTGCGGTTGTCTGTCTCATATAAATAGTGTTAGTAGAGTCATAAGAGTGTGTATGGCTAGAGGAGCTTAAGTGTGTGTATTCTAAGGTGTTCTAGAGAGAGAAAGGAGAGAAGGTGCAAGTGTGTGTGAATCTTGTATATTGTTCATCATTCCAATCTTGAATACATCATAGATTCATATTATTCTTCTTCTCCTTCTTCTTATTTTGATCTTGCATCATCCAATTGTATAGGATTCTACACCATCAATTGGATATGATTGATACACAAGCGAATTCGGGACTTACAAGTGGTATCAGAGCTTGGATTGTATCAATCATTTTGGCCAGATCTGGAGCGTATTTGATCTTATTTTTGAAGGATTTTTGCATTTTTGGATAGATCTTTGAAAAATAAGGGGGGTTTGTTCTTCGTGTTTTTGATAAAAACGAGTTTTTGATCGAGTTTTGGAGCAAAAAGAGGTGAAAAACGCTATTTTTCACGTAATCTGCGAAGTGTTCTCGTCCATTGAAGGGTTCACGGCCGTTGAAGGGTTCACGGCCGAAGGAGGGTTCTCGGTCGAATAAGCTTTTGCGGCTAGGGTTTCTCGGCGGCGGCCGTAATCACAAATTAGGGTTTCTCGGACGTTTACGGTCGTGAACGTGTTTACGGCCGTGAACCCATTTGCGGTTGTCTGTCTCATATAAATAGTGTTAGTAGAGTCATAAGAGTGTGTATGGCTAGAGGAGCTTAAGTGTGTGTATTCTAAGGTGTTTTAGAGAGAGAAAGGAGAGAAGGTGCAAGTGTGTGTGAATCTTGTATATTGTTCATCATTCCAATCTTGAATACATCATAGATTCATATTATTCTTCTTCTCCTTCTTCTTATTTTGATCTTGCATCATCCAATTGTTTGGGATTCTACACCATCAATTGGATATGATTGAGACACAAGCGAATTCGGGACTTACAAGTGGTATCAGAGCTTGGATTGTATCAATCATTTTGGCCAGATCTGGAGCGTATTTGATCTTATTTTTGAAGGATTTTTGCGTTTTTGGATAGATCTTTGAAAAATAAGGGGGGTTTGTTCTTCGTGTTTTTGATAAAAACGAGTTTTTGATCAAGTTTTGGAGCAAAAAGAGGTGAAAAACGCTATTTTTCACGTAATCTGCGAAGTGTTCTCATCCATTGAAGGGTTCACGGCCGTTGAACGGTTCACGGCCGAAGGAGGGTTCTCGGTCGAATAAGCTTTTGCGGCTAGGGTTTCTCGGCGGCGGCCGTAATCACGAATTAGGGTTTCTCGGACGTTTACGGTCGTGAATGTGTTTACGGCCGTGAACCCATTTGCGGTTGTCTGTCTCATATAAATAGTGTTAGTAGAGTCATAAGAGTGTGTATGGCTAGAGGAGCTTAAGTGTGTGTATTCTAAGGTGTTCTAGAGAGAGAAAGGAGAGAAGGTGCAAGTGTGTGTGAATCTTGTGTATTGTTCATCATTCCAATCTTGAATACATCATAGATTCATATTATTCTTCTTCTCCTTCTTCTTATTTTGATCTTGCATCATCCAATTGTTTAGGATTCTACACCATCAATTGGATATGATTGATACACAAGCGAATTCGGGACTTACAAGTGGTATCAGAGCTTGGATTGTATCAATCATTTTGGCCAGATCTGGAGCGTATTTGATCTTATTTTTGAAGGATTTTTGCATTTTTGGATAGATCTTTGAAAAATAAGGGGGGTTTGTTCTTCGTGTTTTTGATAAAAACGAGTTTTTGATCGAGTTTTGGAGCAAAAAGAGGTGAAAAACGCTATTTTTCACGTAATCTGCGAAGTGTTCTCGTCCATTGAAGGGTTCACGGCCGTTGAAGGGTTCACGGCCGAAGGAGGGTTCTCGGTCGAATAAGCTTTTGCGGCTAGGGTTTCTCGGCGGCGGCCGTAATCACGAATTAGGGTTTCTCGGACGTTTACGGTCGTGAACGTGTTTACGGCCGTGAACCCATTTGCGGTTGTCTGTCTCATATAAATAGTGTTAGTAGAGTCATAAGAGTGTGTATGGCTAGAGGAGCTTAAGTGTGTGTATTCTAAGGTGTTCTAGAGAGAGAAAGGAGAGAAGGTGCAAGTGTGTGTGAATCTTGTATATTGTTCATCATTCCAATCTTGAATACATCATAGATTCATATTATTCTTCTTCTCCTTCTTCTTATTTTGATCTTGCATCATCCAATTGTTTGGGATTCTACACCATCAATTGGATATGATTGAGACACAAGCGAATTCGGGACTTACAAGTGGTATCAGAGCTTGGATTGTATCAATCATTTTGGCCAGATCTGGAGCGTATTTGATCTTATTTTTGAAGGATTTTTGCGTTTTTGGATAGATCTTTGAAAAATAAGGGGGGTTTGTTCTTCGTGTTTTTGATAAAAACGAGTTTTTGATCGAGTTTTGGAGCAAAAAGAGGTGAAAAACGCTATTTTTCACGTAATCTGCGAAGTGTTCTCATCCATTGAAGGGTTCACGGCCGTTGAACGGTTCACGGCCGAAGGAGGGTTCTCGGTCGAATAAGCTTTTGCGGCTAGGGTTTCTCGGCGGCGGCCGTAATCACGAATTAGGGTTTCTCGGACGTTTACGGTCGTGAATGTGTTTACGGCCGTGAACCCATTTGCGGTTGTCTGTCTCATATAAATAGTGTTAGTAGAGTCATAAGAGTGTGTATGGCTAGAGGAGCTTAAGTGTGTGTATTCTAAGGTGTTCTAGAGAGAGAAAGGAGAGAAGGTGCAAGTGTGTGTGAATCTTGTGTATTGTTCATCATTCCAATCTTGAATACATCATAGATTCATATTATTCTTCTTCTCCTTCTTCTTATTTTGATCTTGCATCATCCAATTGTTTAGGATTCTACACCATCAATTGGATATGATTGATACACAAGCGAATTCGGGACTTACAAGTGGTATCAGAGCTTGGATTGTATCAATCATTTTGGCCAGATCTGGAGCGTATTTGATCTTATTTTTGAAGGATTTTTGCATTTTTGGATAGATCTTTGAAAAATAAGGGGGGTTTGTTCTTCGTGTTTTTGATAAAAACGAGTTTTTGATCGAGTTTTGGAGCAAAAAGAGGTGAAAAACGCTATTTTTCACGTAATCTGCGAAGTGTTCTCGTCCATTGAAGGGTTCACGGCCGTTGAAGGGTTCACGGCCGAAGGAGGGTTCTCGGTCGAATAAGCTTTTGCGGCTAGGGTTTCTCGGCGGCGGCCGTAATCACGAATTAGGGTTTCTCGGACGTTTACGGTCGTGAACGTGTTTACGGCCGTGAACCCATTTGCGGTTGTCTGTCTCATATAAATAGTGTTAGTAGAGTCATAAGAGTGTGTATGGCTAGAGGAGCTTAAGTGTGTGTATTCTAAGGTGTTCTAGAGAGAGAAAGGAGAGAAGGTGCAAGTGTGTGTGAATCTTGTATATTGTTAATCATTCCAATCTTGAATACATCATAGATTCATATTATTCTTCTTCTCCTTCTTCTTATTTTGATCTTGCATTATCCAATTGTTTAGGATTCTACACCATCAATTGGATATGATTGATACACAAGCGAATTCGGGACTTACAAGTGGTATCAGAGCTTGGATTGTATCAATCATTTTGGCCAGATCTGGAGCGTATTTGATCTTATTTTTGAAGGATTTTTGCATTTTTGGATAGATCTTTGAAAAATAAGGGGGGTTTGTTCTTCGTGTTTTTGATAAAAACGAGTCTTTGATCGAGTTTTGGAGCAAAAAGAGGTGAAAAACGCTATTTTTCACGTAATCTGCGAAGTGTTCTCGTCCATTGAAGGGTTCACGGCCGTTGAAGGGTTCACGGCCGAAGGAGGGTTCTCGGTCGAATAAGCTTTTGCGGCTAGGGTTTCTCGGCGGCGGCCGTAATCACAAATTAGGGTTTCTCGGACGTTTACGGTCGTTAACGTGTTTACGGCCGTAAACCCATTTGCGGTTGTCTGTCTCATATAAATAGTGTTAGTAGAGTCATAAGAGTGTGTATGGCTAGAGGAGCTTAAGTGTGTGTATTCTAAGGTGTTTTAGAGAGAGAAAGGAGAGAAGGTGCAAGTGTGTGTGAATCTTGTATATTGTTCATCATTCCAATCTTGAATACATCATAGATTCATATTATTCTTCTTCTCCTTCTTCTTATTTTGATCTTGCATCATCCAATTGTTTGGGATTCTACACCATCAATTGGATATGATTGATACACAAGCGAATTCGGGACTTACAAGTGGTATCAGAGCTTGGATTGTATCAATCATTTTGGCCAGATCTGGAGCGTATTTGATCTTATTTTTGAAGGATTTTTGCGTTTTTGGATAGATCTTTGAAAAATAAGGGGGGTTTGTTCTTCGTGTTTTTGATAAAAACGAGTTTTTGATCAAGTTTTGGAGCAAAAAGAGGTGAAAAACGCTATTTTTCACGTAATCTGCGAAGTGTTCTCGTCCATTGAAGGGTTCACGGCCGAAGGAGGGTTCTCGGTCGAATAAGCTTTTGCGGCTAGGGTTTCTCGGCGGCGGCCGTAATCACAAATTAGGGTTTCTCGGACGTTTACGGTCGTGAACGTGTTTACGGCCGTGAACCCATTTGCGGTTGTCTGTCTCATATAAATAGTGTTAGTAGAGTCATAAGAGTGTGTATGGCTAGAGGAGCTTAAGTGTGTGTATTCTAAGGTGTTTTAGAGAGAGAAAGGAGAGAAGGTGCAAGTGTGTGTGAATCTTGTATATTGTTCATCATTCCAATCTTGAATACATCATAGATTCATATTATTCTTCTTCTCCTTCTTCTTATTTTGATCTTGCATCATCCAATTGTTTGGGATTCTACACCATCAATTGGATATGATTGATACACAAGCGAATTCGGGACTTACAAGTGGTATCAGAGCTTGGATTGTATCAATCATTTTGGCCAGATCTGGAGCGTATTTGATCTTATTTTTGAAGGATTTTTGCGTTTTTGGATAGATCTTTGAAAAATAAGGGGGGTTTGTTCTTCGTGTTTTTGATAAAAACGAGTTTTTGATCAAGTTTTGGAGCAAAAAGAGGTGAAAAACGCTATTTTTCACGTAATCTGCGAAGTGTTCTCGTCCATTGAAGGGTTCACGGCCGTTGAACGGTTCACGGCCGAAGGAGGGTTCTCGGTCGAATAAGCTTTTGCGGCTAGGGTTTCTCGGCGGCGGCCGTAATCACGAATTAGGGTTTCTCGGACGTTTACGGTCGTGAATGTGTTTACGGCCGTGAACCCATTTGCGGTTGTCTGTCTCATATAAATAGTGTTAGTAGAGTCATAAGAGTGTGTATGGCTAGAGGAGCTTAAGTGTGTGTATTCTAAGGTGTTCTAGAGAGAGAAAGGAGAGAAGGTGCAAGTGTGTGTGAATCTTGTGTATTGTTCATCATTCCAATCTTGAATACATCATAGATTCATATTATTCTTCTTCTCCTTCTTCTTATTTTGATCTTGCATCATCCAATTGTTTAGGATTCTACACCATCAATTGGATATGATTGATACACAAGCGAATTCGGGACTTACAAGTGGTATCAGAGCTTGGATTGTATCAATCATTTTGGCCAGATCTGGAGCGTATTTGATCTTATTTTTGAAGGATTTTTGCATTTTTGGATAGATCTTTGAAAAATAAGGGGGGTTTGTTCTTCGTGTTTTTGATAAAAACGAGTCTTTGATCGAGTTTTGGAGCAAAAAGAGGTGAAAAACGCTATTTTTCACGTAATCTGCGAAGTGTTCTCGTCCATTGAAGGGTTCACGGCCGTTGAAGGGTTCACGGCCGAAGGAGGGTTCTCGGTCGAATAAGCTTTTGCGGCTAGGGTTTCTCGGCGGCGGCCGTAATCACAAATTAGGGTTTCTCGGACGTTTACGGTCGTGAACGTGTTTACGGCCGTGAACCCATTTGCGGTTGTCTGTCTCATATAAATAGTGTTAGTAGAGTCATAAGAGTGTGTATGGCTAGAGGAGCTTAAGTGTGTGTATTCTAAGGTGTTTTAGAGAGAGAAAGGAGAGAAGGTGCAAGTGTGTGTGAATCTTGTATATTGTTCATCATTCCAATCTTGAATACATCATAGATTCATATTATTCTTCTTCTCCTTCTTCTTATTTTGATCTTGCATCATCCAATTGTTTGGGATTCTACACCATCAATTGGATATGATTGATACACAAGCGAATTCGGGACTTACAAGTGGTATCAGAGCTTGGATTGTATCAATCATTTTGGCCAGATCTGGAGCGTATTTGATCTTATTTTTGAAGGATTTTTGCGTTTTTGGATAGATCTTTGAAAAATAAGGGGGGTTTGTTCTTCGTGTTTTTGATAAAAACGAGTTTTTGATCAAGTTTTGGAGCAAAAAGAGGTGAAAAACGCTATTTTTCACGTAATCTGCGAAGTGTTCTCATCCATTGAAGGGTTCACGGCCGTTGAACGGTTCACGGCCGAAGGAGGGTTCTCGGTCGAATAAGCTTTTGCGGCTAGGGTTTCTCGGCGGCGGCCGTAATCACGAATTAGGGTTTCTCGGACGTTTACGGTCGTGAATGTGTTTACGGCCGTGAACCCATTTGCGGTTGTCTGTCTCATATAAATAGTGTTAGTAGAGTCATAAGAGTGTGTATGGCTAGAGGAGCTTAAGTGTGTGTATTCTAAGGTGTTTTAGAGAGAGAAAGGAGAGAAGGTGCAAGTGTGTGTGAATCTTGTATATTGTTCATCATTCCAATCTTGAATACATCATAGATTCATATTATTCTTCTTCTCCTTCTTCTTATTTTGATCTTGCATCATCCAATTGTTTGGGATTCTACACCATCAATTGGATATGATTGATACACAAGCGAATTCGGGACTTACAAGTGGTATCAGAGCTTGGATTGTATCAATCATTTTGGCCAGATCTGGAGCGTATTTGATCTTATTTTTGAAGGATTTTTGCGTTTTTGGATAGATCTTTGAAAAATAAGGGGGGTTTGTTCTTCGTGTTTTTGATAAAAACGAGTTTTTGATCAAGTTTTGGAGCAAAAAGAGGTGAAAAACGCTATTTTTCACGTAATCTGCGAAGTGTTCTCGTCCATTGAAGGGTTCACGGCCGTTGAACGGTTCACGGCCGAAGGAGGGTTCTCGGTCGAATAAGCTTTTGCGGCTAGGGTTTCTCGGCGGCGGCCGTAATCACGAATTAGGGTTTCTCGGACGTTTACGGTCGTGAATGTGTTTACGGCCGTGAACCCATTTGCGGTTGTCTGTCTCATATAAATAGTGTTAGTAGAGTCATAAGAGTGTGTATGGCTAGAGGAGCTTAAGTGTGTGTATTCTAAGGTGTTCTAGAGAGAGAAAGGAGAGAAGGTGCAAGTGTGTGTGAATCTTGTGTATTGTTCATCATTCCAATCTTGAATACATCATAGATTCATATTATTCTTCTTCTCCTTCTTCTTATTTTGATCTTGCATCATCCAATTGTTTAGGATTCTACACCATCAATTGGATATGATTGATACACAAGCGAATTCGGGACTTACAAGTGGTATCAGAGCTTGGATTGTATCAATCATTTTGGCCAGATCTGGAGCGTATTTGATCTTATTTTTGAAGGATTTTTGCATTTTTGGATAGATCTTTGAAAAATAAGGGGGGTTTGTTCTTCGTGTTTTTGATAAAAACGAGTCTTTGATCGAGTTTTGGAGCAAAAAGAGGTGAAAAACGCTATTTTTCACGTAATCTGCGAAGTGTTCTCGTCCATTGAAGGGTTCACGGCCGTTGAAGGGTTCACGGCCGAAGGAGGGTTCTCGGTCGAATAAGCTTTTGCGGCTAGGGTTTCTCGGCGGCGGCCGTAATCACAAATTAGGGTTTCTCGGACGTTTACGGTCGTGAACGTGTTTACGGCCGTGAACCCATTTGCGGTTGTCTGTCTCATATAAATAGTGTTAGTAGAGTCATAAGAGTGTGTATGGCTAGAGGAGCTTAAGTGTGTGTATTCTAAGGTGTTTTAGAGAGAGAAAGGAGAGAAGGTGCAAGTGTGTGTGAATCTTGTATATTGTTCATCATTCCAATCTTGAATACATCATAGATTCATATTATTCTTCTTCTCCTTCTTCTTATTTTGATCTTGCATCATCCAATTGTTTGGGATTCTACACCATCAATTGGATATGATTGATACACAAGCGAATTCGGGACTTACAAGTGGTATCAGAGCTTGGATTGTATCAATCATTTTGGCCAGATCTGGAGCGTATTTGATCTTATTTTTGAAGGATTTTTGCGTTTTTGGATAGATCTTTGAAAAATAAGGGGGGTTTGTTCTTCGTGTTTTTGATAAAAACGAGTTTTTGATCAAGTTTTGGAGCAAAAAGAGGTGAAAAACGCTATTTTTCACGTAATCTGCGAAGTGTTCTCGTCCATTGAAGGGTTCACGGCCGAAGGAGGGTTCTCGGTCGAATAAGCTTTTGCGGCTAGGGTTTCTCGGCGGCGGCCGTAATCACAAATTAGGGTTTCTCGGACGTTTACGGTCGTGAACGTGTTTACGGCCGTGAACCCATTTGCGGTTGTCTGTCTCATATAAATAGTGTTAGTAGAGTCATAAGAGTGTGTATGGCTAGAGGAGCTTAAGTGTGTGTATTCTAAGGTGTTTTAGAGAGAGAAAGGAGAGAAGGTGCAAGTGTGTGTGAATCTTGTATATTGTTCATCATTCCAATCTTGAATACATCATAGATTCATATTATTCTTCTTCTCCTTCTTCTTATTTTGATCTTGCATCATCCAATTGTTTGGGATTCTACACCATCAATTGGATATGATTGATACACAAGCGAATTCGGGACTTACAAGTGGTATCAGAGCTTGGATTGTATCAATCATTTTGGCCAGATCTGGAGCGTATTTGATCTTATTTTTGAAGGATTTTTGCGTTTTTGGATAGATCTTTGAAAAATAAGGGGGGTTTGTTCTTCGTGTTTTTGATAAAAACGAGTTTTTGATCAAGTTTTGGAGCAAAAAGAGGTGAAAAACGCTATTTTTCACGTAATCTGCGAAGTGTTCTCGTCCATTGAAGGGTTCACGGCCGTTGAACGGTTCACGGCCGAAGGAGGGTTCTCGGTCGAATAAGCTTTTGCGGCTAGGGTTTCTCGGCGGCGGCCGTAATCACGAATTAGGGTTTCTCGGACGTTTACGGTCGTGAATGTGTTTACGGCCGTGAACCCATTTGCGGTTGTCTGTCTCATATAAATAGTGTTAGTAGAGTCATAAGAGTGTGTATGGCTAGAGGAGCTTAAGTGTGTGTATTCTAAGGTGTTCTAGAGAGAGAAAGGAGAGAAGGTGCAAGTGTGTGTGAATCTTGTGTATTGTTCATCATTCCAATCTTGAATACATCATAGATTCATATTATTCTTCTTCTCCTTCTTCTTATTTTGATCTTGCATCATCCAATTGTTTAGGATTCTACACCATCAATTGGATATGATTGATACACAAGCGAATTCGGGACTTACAAGTGGTATCAGAGCTTGGATTGTATCAATCATTTTGGCCAGATCTGGAGCGTATTTGATCTTATTTTTGAAGGATTTTTGCATTTTTGGATAGATCTTTGAAAAATAAGGGGGGTTTGTTCTTCGTGTTTTTGATAAAAACGAGTTTTTGATCGAGTTTTGGAGCAAAAAGAGGTGAAAAACGCTATTTTTCACGTAATCTGCGAAGTGTTCTCGTCCATTGAAGGGTTCACGGCCGTTGAAGGGTTCACGGCCGAAGGAGGGTTCTCGGTCGAATAAGCTTTTGCGGCTAGGGTTTCTCGGCGGCGGCCGTAATCACGAATTAGGGTTTCTCGGACGTTTACGGTCGTGAACGTGTTTACGGCCGTGAACCCATTTGCGGTTGTCTGTCTCATATAAATAGTGTTAGTAGAGTCATAAGAGTGTATATGGCTAGAGGAGCTTAAGTGTGTGTATTCTAAGGTGTTTTAGAGAGAGAAAGGAGAGAAGGTGCAAGTGTGTGTGAATCTTGTATATTGTTCATCATTCCAATCTTGAATACATCATAGATTCATATTATTCTTCTTCTCCTTCTTCTTATTTTGATCTTGCATCATCCAATTGTTTGGGATTCTACACCATCAATTGGATATGATTGATACACAAGCGAATTCGGGACTTACAAGTGGTATCAGAGCTTGGATTGTATCAATCATTTTGGCTAGATCTGGAGCGTATTTGATCTTATTATTGAAGGATTTTTGCGTTTTTGGATAGATCTTTGAAAAATAAGGGGGGTTTGTTCTTCGTGTTTTTGATAAAAACGAGTTTTTGATCAAGTTTTGGAGCAAAAAGAGGTGAAAAACGCTATTTTTCACGTAATCTGTGAAGTGTTCTCGTCCATTGAAGGGTTCACGGCCGTTGAAGGGTTCACGGCCGAAGGAGGGTTCTCGGTCGAATAAGCTTTTGCGGCTAATGTTTCTCGGCGGCGGCCGTAATCACGAATTAGGGTTTCTCGGACGTTTACGGTCGTGAATGTGTTTACGGCCGTGAACCCATTTGCGGTTGTCTGTCTCATATAAATAGTGTTAGTAGAGTCATAAGAGTGTGTATGGCTAGAGGAGCTTAAGTGTGTGTATTCTAAGGTGTTCTAGAGAGAGAAAGGAGAGAAGGTGCAAGTGTCTGTGAATCTTGTATATTGTTCATCATTCCAATCTTGAATACATCATAGATTCATATTATTCTTCTTCTCCTTCTTCTTATTTTGATCTTGCATCATCCAATTGTTTAGGATTCTACACCATCAATTGGATATGATTGATACACAAGCGAATTCGGGACTTACAAGTGGTATCAGAGCTTGGATTGTATCAATCATTTTGGCCAGATCTGGAGCGTATTTGATCTTATTTTTGAAGGATTTTTGCATTTTTGGATAGATCTTTGAAAAATAAGGGGGGTTTGTTCTTCGTGTTTTTGATAAAAACGAGTTTTTGATCGAGTTTTGGAGCAAAAAGAGGTGAAAAACGCTATTTTTCACGTAATCTGCGAAGTGTTCTCGTCCATTGAAGGGTTCACGGCCGTTGAAGGGTTCACGGCCGAAGGAGGGTTCTCGGTCGAATAAGCTTTTGCGGCTAGGGTTTCTCGGCGGCGGCCGTAATCACGAATTAGGGTTTCTCGGACGTTTACGGTCGTGAACGTGTTTACGGCCGTGAACCCATTTGCGGTTGTCTGTCTCATATAAATAGTGTTAGTAGAGTCATAAGAGTGTGTATGGCTAGAGGAGCTTAAGTGTGTGTATTCTAAGGTGTTTTAGAGAGAGAAAGGAGAGAAGGTGCAAGTGTGTGTGAATCTTGTATATTGTTCATCATTCCAATCTTGAATACATCATAGATTCATATTATTCTTCTTCTCCTTCTTCTTATTTTGATCTTGCATCATCCAATTGTTTGGGATTCTACACCATCAATTGGATATGATTGATACACAAGCGAATTCGGGACTTACAAGTGGTATCAGAGCTTGGATTGTATCAATCATTTTGGCCAGATCTGGAGCGTATTTGATCTTATTTTTGAAGGATTTTTGCGTTTTTGGATAGATCTTTGAAAAATAAGGGGGGTTTGTTCTTCGTGTTTTTGATAAAAACGAGTTTTTGATCGAGTTTTGGAGCAAAAAGAGGTGAAAAACGCTATTTTTCACGTAATCTGCGAAGTGTTCTCGTCCATTGAAGGGTTCACGGCCGTTGAAGGGTTCACGGCCGAAGGAGGGTTCTCGGTCGAATAAGCTTTTGCGGCTAGGGTTTCTCGGCGGCGGCCGTAATCACGAATTAGGGTTTCTCGGACGTTTACGGTCGTGAATGTGTTTACGGCCGTGAACCCATTTGCGGTTGTCTGTCTCATATAAATAGTGTTAGTAGAGTCATAAGAGTGTGTATGGCTAGAGGAGCTTAAGTGTGTGTATTCTAAGGTGTTCTAGAGAGAGAAAGGAGAGAAGGTGCAAGTGTGTGTGAATCTTGTATATTGTTCATCATTCCAATCTTGAATACATCATAGATTCATATTATTCTTCTTCTCCTTCTTCTTATTTTGATCTTGCATCATCCAATTGTTTAGGATTCTACACCATCAATTGGATATGATTGATACACAAGCGAATTCGGGACTTACAAGTGGTATCAGAGCTTGGATTGTATCAATCATTTTGGCCAGATCTGGAGCGTATTTGATCTTATTTTTGAAGGATTTTTGCATTTTTGGATAGATCTTTGAAAAATAAGGGGGGTTTGTTCTTCGTGTTTTTGATAAAAACGAGTTTTTGATCGAGTTTTGGAGCAAAAAGAGGTGAAAAACGCTATTTTTCACGTAATCTGCGAAGTGTTCTCGTCCATTGAAGGGTTCACGGCCGTTGAAGGGTTCACGGCCGAAGGAGGGTTCTCGGTCGAATAAGCTTTTGCGGCTAGGGTTTCTCGGCGGCGGCCGTAATCACGAATTAGGGTTTCTCGGACGTTTACGGTCGTGAATGTGTTTACGGCCGTGAACCCATTTGCGGTTGTCTGTCTCATATAAATAGTGTTAGTAGAGTCATAAGAGTGTGTATGGCTAGAGGAGCTTAAGTGTGTGTATTCTAAGGTGTTCTAGAGAGAGAAAGGAGAGAAGGTGCAAGTGTGTGTGAATCTTGTATATTGTTCATCATTCCAATCTTGAATACATCATAGATTCATATTATTCTTCTTCTCCTTCTTCTTATTTTGATCTTGCATCATCCAATTGTTTAGGATTCTACACCATCAATTGGATATGATTGATACACAAGCGAATTCGGGACTTACAAGTGGTATCAGAGCTTGGATTGTATCAATCATTTTGGCCAGATCTGGAGCGTATTTGATCTTATTTTTGAAGGATTTTTGCATTTTTGGATAGATCTTTGAAAAATAAGGGGGGTTTGTTCTTCGTGTTTTTGATAAAAACGAGTTTTTGATCGAGTTTTGGAGCAAAAAGAGGTGAAAAACGCTATTTTTCACGTAATCTGCAAAGTGTTCTCGTCCATTGAAGGGTTCACGGCCGTTGAAGGGTTCACGGCCGAAGGAGGGTTCTCGGTCGAATAAGCTTTTGCGGCTAGGGTTTCTCGGCGGCGGCCGTAATCACGAATTAGGGTTTCTCGGACGTTTACGGTCGTGAACGTGTTTACGGCCGTGAACCCATTTGCGGTCGTCTGTCTCATATAAATAGTGTTAGTAGAGTCATAAGAGTGTGTATGGCTAGAGGAGCTTAAGTGTGTGTATTCTAAGGTGTTTTAGAGAGAGAAAGGAGAGAAGGTGCAAGTGTGTGTGAATCTTGTATATTGTTCATCATTCCAATCTTGAATACATCATAGATTCATATTATTCTTCTTCTCCTTCTTCTTATTTTGATCTTGCATCATCCAATTGTTTGGGATTCTACACCATCAATTGGATATGATTGATACACAAGCGAATTCGGGACTTACAAGTGGTATCAGAGCTTGGATTGTATCAATCATTTTGGCCAGATCTGGAGCGTATTTGATCTTATTTTTGAAGGATTTTTGCGTTTTTGGATAGATCTTTGAAAAATAAGGGGGGTTTGTTCTTCGTGTTTTTGATAAAAACGAGTTTTTGATCGAGTTTTGGAGCAAAAAGAGGTGAAAAACGCTATTTTTCACGTAATCTGCGAAGTGTTCTCGTCCATTGAAGGGTTCACGGCCGTTGAAGGGTTCACGGCCGAAGGAGGGTTCTCGGTCGAATAAGCTTTTGCGGCTAGGGTTTCTCGGCGGCGGCCGTAATCACGAATTAGGGTTTCTCGGACGTTTACGGTCGTGAATGTGTTTACGGCCGTGAACCCATTTGCGGTTGTCTGTCTCATATAAATAGTGTTAGTAGAGTCATAAGAGTGTGTATGGCTAGAGGAGCTTAAGTGTGTGTATTCTAAGGTGTTCTAGAGAGAGAAAGGAGAGAAGGTGCAAGTGTGTGTGAATCTTGTATATTGTTCATCATTCCAATCTTGAATACATCATAGATTCATATTATTCTTCTTCTCCTTCTTCTTATTTTGATCTTGCATCATCCAATTGTTTAGGATTCTACACCATCAATTGGATATGATTGATACACAAGCGAATTCGGGACTTACAAGTGGTATCAGAGCTTGGATTGTATCAATCATTTTGGCCAGATCTGGAGCGTATTTGATCTTATTTTTGAAGGATTTTTGCATTTTTGGATAGATCTTTGAAAAATAAGGGGGGTTTGTTCTTCGTGTTTTTGATAAAAACGAGTTTTTGATCGAGTTTTGGAGCAAAAAGAGGTGAAAAACGCTATTTTTCACGTAATCTGCAAAGTGTTCTCGTCCATTGAAGGGTTCACGGCCGTTGAAGGGTTCACGACCGAAGGAGGGTTCTCGGTCGAATAAGCTTTTGCGGCTAGGGTTTCTCGGCGGCGGCCGTAATCACGAATTAGGGTTTCTCGGACGTTTACGGTCGTGAATGTGTTTACGGCCGTGAACCCATTTGCGGTTGTCTGTCTCATATAAATAGTGTTAGTAGAGTCATAAGAGTGTGTATGGCTAGAGGAGCTTAAGTGTGTGTATTCTAAGGTGTTCTAGAGAGAGAAAGGAGAGAAGGTGCAAGTGTGTGTGAATCTTGTATATTGTTCATCATTCCAATCTTGAATACATCATAGATTCATATTATTCTTCTTCTCCTTCTTCTTATTTTGATCTTGCATCATCCAATTGTTTAGGATTCTACACCATCAATTGGATATGATTGATACACAAGCGAATTCGGGACTTACAAGTGGTATCAGAGCTTGGATTGTATCAATCATTTTGGCCAGATCTGGAGCGTATTTGATCTTATTTTTGAAGGATTTTTGCATTTTTGGATAGATCTTTGAAAAATAAGGGGGGTTTGTTCTTCGTGTTTTTGATAAAAACGAGTTTTTGATCGAGTTTTGGAGCAAAAAGAGGTGAAAAACGCTATTTTTCACGTAATCTGCAAAGTGTTCTCGTCCATTGAAGGGTTCACGGCCGTTGAAGGGTTCACGGCCGAAGGAGGGTTCTCGGTCGAATAAGCTTTTGCGGCTAGGGTTTCTCGGCGGCGGCCGTAATCACGAATTAGGGTTTCTCGGACGTTTACGGTCGTGAACGTGTTTACGGCCGTGAACCCATTTGCGGTCGTCTGTCTCATATAAATAGTGTTAGTAGAGTCATAAGAGTGTGTATGGCTAGAGGAGCTTAAGTGTGTGTATTCTAAGGTGTTTTAGAGAGAGAAAGGAGAGAAGGTGCAAGTGTGTGTGAATCTTGTATATTGTTCATCATTCCAATCTTGAATACATCATAGATTCATATTATTCTTCTTCTCCTTCTTCTTATTTTGATCTTGCATCATCCAATTGTTTGGGATTCTACACCATCAATTGGATATGATTGATACACAAGCGAATTCGAGACTTACAAGTGGTATCAGAGCTTGGATTGTATCAATCATTTTGGCCAGATCTGGAGCGTATTTGATCTTATTTTTGAAGGATTTTTGCGTTTTTGGATAGATCTTTGAAAAATAAGGGGGGTTTGTTCTTCGTGTTTTTGATAAAAACGAGTTTTTGATCGAGTTTTGGAGCAAAAAGAGGTGAAAAACGCTATTTTTCACGTAATCTGCGAAGTGTTCTCGTCCATTGAAGGGTTCACGGCCGTTGAAGGGTTCACGGCCGAAGGAGGGTTCTCGGTCGAATAAGCTTTTGCGGCTAGGGTTTCTCGGCGGCGGCCGTAATCACGAATTAGGGTTTCTCGGACGTTTACGGTCGTGAATGTGTTTACGGCCGTGAACCCATTTGCGGTTGTCTGTCTCATATAAATAGTGTTAGTAGAGTCATAAGAGTGTGTATGGCTAGAGGAGCTTAAGTGTGTGTATTCTAAGGTGTTCTAGAGAGAGAAAGGAGAGAAGGTGCAAGTGTGTGTGAATCTTGTATATTGTTCATCATTCCAATCTTGAATACATCATAGATTCATATTATTCTTCTTCTCCTTCTTCTTATTTTGATCTTGCATCATCCAATTGTTTAGGATTCTACACCATCAATTGGATATGATTGATACACAAGCGAATTCGGGACTTACAAGTGGTATCAGAGCTTGGATTGTATCAATCATTTTGGCCAGATCTGGAGCGTATTTGATCTTATTTTTGAAGGATTTTTGCATTTTTGGATAGATCTTTGAAAAATAAGGGGGGTTTGTTCTTCGTGTTTTTGATAAAAACGAGTTTTTGATCGAGTTTTGGAGCAAAAAGAGGTGAAAAACGCTATTTTTCACGTAATCTGCAAAGTGTTCTCGTCCATTGAAGGGTTCACGGCCGTTGAAGGGTTCACGGCCGAAGGAGGGTTCTCGGTCGAATAAGCTTTTGCGGCTAGGGTTTCTCGGCGGCGGCCGTAATCACGAATTAGGGTTTCTCGGACGTTTACGGTCGTGAACGTGTTTACGGCCGTGAACCCATTTGCGGTCGTCTGTCTCATATAAATAGTGTTAGTAGAGTCATAAGAGTGTGTATGGCTAGAGGAGCTTAAGTGTGTGTATTCTAAGGTGTTTTAGAGAGAGAAAGGAGAGAAGGTGCAAGTGTGTGTGAATCTTGTATATTGTTCATCATTCCAATCTTGAATACATCATAGATTCATATTATTCTTCTTCTCCTTCTTCTTATTTTGATCTTGCATCATCCAATTGTTTGGGATTCTACACCATCAATTGGATATGATTGATACACAAGCGAATTCGGGACTTACAAGTGGTATCAGAGCTTGGATTGTATCAATCATTTTGGCCAGATCTGGAGCGTATTTGATCTTATTTTTGAAGGATTTTTGCGTTTTTGGATAGATCTTTGAAAAATAAGGGGGGTTTGTTCTTCGTGTTTTTGATAAAAACGAGTTTTTGATCGAGTTTTGGAGCAAAAAGAGGTGAAAAACGCTATTTTTCACGTAATCTGCGAAGTGTTCTCGTCCATTGAAGGGTTCACGGCCGTTGAAGGGTTCACGGCCGAAGGAGGGTTCTCGGTCGAATAAGCTTTTACGGCTAGGGTTTCTCGGCGGCGGCCGTAATCACGAATTAGGGTTTCTCGGACGTTTACGGTCGTGAATGTGTTTACGGCCGTGAACCCATTTGCGGTTGTCTGTCTCATATAAATAGTGTTAGTAGAGTCATAAGAGTGTGTATGGCTAGAGGAGCTTAAGTGTGTGTATTCTAAGGTGTTCTAGAGAGAGAAAGGAGAGAAGGTGCAAGTGTGTGTGAATCTTGTATATTGTTCATCATTCCAATCTTGAATACATCATAGATTCATATTATTCTTCTTCTCCTTCTTCTTATTTTGATCTTGCATCATCCAATTGTTTAGGATTCTACACCATCAATTGGATATGATTGATACACAAGCGAATTCGGGACTTACAAGTGGTATCAGAGCTTGGATTGTATCAATCATTTTGGCCAGATCTGGAGCGTATTTGATCTTATTTTTGAAGGATTTTTGCATTTTTGGATAGATCTTTGAAAAATAAGGGGGGTTTGTTCTTCGTGTTTTTGATAAAAACGAGTTTTTGATCGAGTTTTGGAGCAAAAAGAGGTGAAAAACGCTATTTTTCACGTAATCTGCAAAGTGTTCTCGTCCATTGAAGGGTTCACGGCCGTTGAAGGGTTCACGGCCGAAGGAGGGTTCTCGGTCGAATAAGCTTTTGCGGCTAGGGTTTCTCGGCGGCGGCCGTAATCACGAATTAGGGTTTCTCGGACGTTTACGGTCGTGAACGTGTTTACGGCCGTGAACCCATTTGCGGTTGTCTGTCTCATATAAATAGTGTTAGTAGAGTCATAAGAGTGTGTATGGCTAGAGGAGCTTAAGTGTGTGTATTCTAAGGTGTTTTAGAGAGAGAAAGGAGAGAAGGTGCAAGTGTGTGTGAATCTTGTATATTGTTCATCATTCCAATCTTGAATACATCATAGATTCATATTATTCTTCTTCTCCTTCTTCTTATTTTGATCTTGCATCATCCAATTGTTTGGGATTCTACACCATCAATTGGATATGATTGATACACAAGCGAATTCGGGACTTACAAGTGGTACCAGAGCTTGGATTGTATCAATCATTTTGGCCAGATCTGGAGCGTATTTGATCTTATTTTTGAAGGATTTTTGCGTTTTTGGATAGATCTTTGAAAAATAAGGGGGGTTTGTTCTTCGTGTTTTTGATAAAAACGAGTTTTTGATCGAGTTTTGGAGCAAAAAGAGGTGAAAAACGCTATTTTTCACGTAATCTGCGAAGTGTTCTCGTCCATTGAAGGGTTCACGGCCGTTGAAGGGTTCACGGCCGAAGGAGGGTTCTCGGTCGAATAAGCTTTTGCGGCTAGGGTTTCTCGGCGGCGGCCGTAATCACGAATTAGGGTTTCTCGGACGTTTACGGTCGTGAATGTGTTTACGGCCGTGAACCCATTTTCGGTTGTCTGTCTCATATATATAGTGTTAGTAGAGTCATAAGAGTGTGTATGGCTAGAGAGCTTAAGTGTGTGTATTCTAAGGTGTTCTAGAGAGAGAAAGGAGAGAAGGTGCAAGTGTGTGTGAATCTTGTATATTGTTCATCATTCCAATCTTGAATACATCCTAGATTCATATTATTCTTCTTCTCCTTCTTCTTATTTTGATCTTGCATCATCCAATTGTTTAGGATTCTACACCATCAATTGGATATGATTGATACACAAGCGAATTCGGGACTTACAAGTGGTATCAGAGCTTGGATTGTATCAATCATTTTGGCCAGATCTGGAGCGTATTTGATCTTATTTCTGAAGGATTTTTGCATTTTTGGATAGATCTTTGAAAAATAAGGGGGGTTTGTTCTTCGTGTTTTTGATAAAAACGAGTTTTTGATCGAGTTTTGGAGCAAAAAGAGGTGAAAAACGCTATTTTTCACGTAATCTGCGAAGTGTTCTCGTCCATTGAAGGGTTCACGGCCGTTGAAGGGTTCACGGCCGAAGGAGGGTTCTCGGTCGAATAAGCTTTTGCGGCTAGGGTTTCTCGGCGGCGGCCGTAATCACGAATTAGGGTTTCTCGGACGTTTACGGTCGTGAACGTGTTTACGGCGGTGAACCCATTTGCGGTTGTCTGTCTCATATAAATAGTGTTAGTAGAGTCATAAGAGTGTGTATGGCTAGAGGAGCTTAAGTGTGTGTATTCTAAGGTGTTCTAGAGAGAGAAAGGAGAGAAGGTGCAAGTGTGTGTGAATCTTGTATATTGTTCATCATTCCAATCTTGAATACATCATAGATTCATATTATTCTTCTTCTCCTTCTTCTTATTTTGATCTTGCATCATCCAATTGTTTGGGATTCTACACCATCAATTGGATATGATTGATACACAAGCGAATTCGGGACTTACAAGTGGTATCAGAGCTTGGATTGTATCAATCATTTTGGCCAGATCTGGAGCGTATTTGATCTTATTTTTGAAGGATTTTTGCGTTTTTGGATAGATCTTTGAAAAATAAGGGGGGTTTGTTCTTCGTGTTTTTGATAAAAACGAGTTTTTGATCGAGTTTTGGAGCAAAAAGAGGTGAAAAACGCTATTTTTCACGTAATCTGCGAAGTGTTCTCGTCCATTGAAGGGTTCACGGCCGTTGAAGGGTTCACGGCCGAAGGAGGGTTCTCGGTCGAATAAGCTTTTGCGGCTAGGGTTTCTCGGCGGCGGCCGTAATCACGAATTAGGGTTTCTCGGACGTTTACGGTCGTGAATGTGTTTACGGCCGTGAACCCATTTGCGGTTGTCTGTCTCATATAAATAGTGTTAGTAGAGTCATAAGAGTGTGTATGGCTAGATGAGCTTAAGTGTGTGTATTCTAAGGTGTTCTAGAGAGAGAAAGGAGAGAAGGTGCAAGTGTGTGTGAATCTTGTATATTGTTCATCATTCCAATCTTGAATACATCATAGATTCATATTATTCTTCTTCTCCTTCTTCTTATTTTGATCTTGCATCATCCAATTGTTTAGGATTCTACACCATCAATTGGATATGATTGATACACAAGCGAATTCGGGACTTACAAGTGGTATCAGAGCTTGGATTGTATCAATCATTTTGGCCAGATCTGGAGCGTATTTGATCTTATTTTTGAAGGATTTTTGCATTTTTGGATAGATCTTTGAAAAATAAGGGGGGTTTGTTCTTCGTGTTTTTGATAAAAACGAGTTTTTGATCGAGTTTTGGAGCAAAAAGAGGTGAAAAACGCTATTTTTCACGTAATCTGCGAAGTGTTCTCGTCCATTGAAGGGTTCACGGCCGTTGAAGGGTTCACGGCCGAAGGAGGGTTCTCGGTCGAATAAGCTTTTGCGGCTAGGGTTTCTCGGCGGCGGCCGTAATCACGAATTAGGGTTTCTCGGACGTTTACGGTCGTGAACGTGTTTACGGCCGTGAACCCATTTGCGGTCGTCTGTCTCATATAAATAGTGTTAGTAGAGTCATAAGAGTGTGTATGGCTAGAGGAGCTTAAGTGTGTGTATTCTAAGGTGTTTTAGAGAGAGAAAGGAGAGAAGGTGCAAGTGTGTGTGAATCTTGTATATTGTTCATCATTCCAATCTTGAATACATCATAGATTCATATTATTCTTCTTCTCCTTCTTCTTATTTTGATCTTGCATCATCCAATTGTTTGGGATTCTACACCATCAATTGGATATGATTGATACACAAGCGAATTCGGGACTTACAAGTGGTATCAGAGCTTGGATTGTATCAATCATTTTGGCCAGATCTGGAGCGTATTTGATCTTATTTTTGAAGGATTTTTGCGTTTTTGGATAGATCTTTGAAAAATAAGGGGGGTTTGTTCTTCGTGTTTTTGATAAAAACGAGTTTTTGATCGAGTTTTGGAGCAAAAAGAGGTGAAAAACGCTATTTTTCACGTAATCTGCGAAGTGTTCTCGTCCATTGAAGGGTTCACGGCCGTTGAAGGGTTCACGGCCGAAGGAGGGTTCTCGGTCGAATAAGCTTTTGCGGCTAGGGTTTCTCGGCGGCGGCCGTAATCACGAATTAGGGTTTCTCGGACGTTTACGGTCGTGAATGTGTTTACGGCCGTGAACCCATTTGCGGTTGTCTGTCTCATATAAATAGTGTTAGTAGAGTCATAAGAGTGTGTATGGCTAGAGGAGCTTAAGTGTGTGTATTCTAAGGTGTTCTAGAGAGAGAAAGGAGAGAAGGTGCAAGTGTGTGTGAATCTTGTATATTGTTCATCATTCCAATCTTGAATACATCATAGATTCATATTATTCTTCTTCTCCTTCTTCTTATTTTGATCTTGCATCATCCAATTGTTTAGGATTCTACACCATCAATTGGATATGATTGATACACAAGCGAATTCGGGACTTACAAGTGGTATCAGAGCTTGGATTGTATCAATCATTTTGGCCAGATCTGGAGCGTATTTGATCTTATTTTTGAAGGATTTTTGCATTTTTGGATAGATCTTTGAAAAATAAGGGGGGTTTGTTCTTCGTGTTTTTGATAAAAACGAGTTTTTGATCGAGTTTTGGAGCAAAAAGAGGTGAAAAACGCTATTTTTCACGTAATCTGCAAAGTGTTCTCGTCCATTGAAGGGTTCACGGCCGTTGAAGGGTTCACGGCCGAAGGAGGGTTCTCGGTCGAATAAGCTTTTGCGGCTAGGGTTTCTCGGCGGCGGCCGTAATCACGAATTAGGGTTTCTCGGACGTTTACGGTCGTGAATGTGTTTACGGCCGTGAACCCATTTGCGGTTGTCTGTCTCATATAAATAGTGTTAGTAGAGTCATAAGAGTGTGTATGGCTAGAGGAGCTTAAGTGTGTGTATTCTAAGGTGTTCTAGAGAGAGAAAGGAGAGAAGGTGCAAGTGTGTGTGAATCTTGTATATTGTTCATCATTCCAATCTTGAATACATCATAGATTCATATTATTCTTCTTCTCCTTCTTCTTATTTTGATCTTGCATCATCCAATTGTTTAGGATTCTACACCATCAATTGGATATGATTGATACACAAGCGAATTCGGGACTTACAAGTGGTATCAGAGCTTGGATTGTATCAATCATTTTGGCCAGATCTGGAGCGTATTTGATCTTATTTTTGAAGGATTTTTGCATTTTTGGATAGATCTTTGAAAAATAAGGGGGGTTTGTTCTTCGTGTTTTTGATAAAAACGAGTTTTTGATCGAGTTTTGGAGCAAAAAGAGGTGAAAAACGCTATTTTTCACGTAATCTGCAAAGTGTTCTCGTCCATTGAAGGGTTCACGGCCGTTGAAGGGTTCACGGCCGAAGGAGGGTTCTCGGTCGAATAAGCTTTTGCGGCTAGGGTTTCTCGGCGGCGGCCGTAATCACGAATTAGGGTTTCTCGGACGTTTACGGTCGTGAATGTGTTTACGGCCGTGAACCCATTTGCGGTTGTCTGTCTCATATAAATAGTGTTAGTAGAGTCATAAGAGTGTGTATGGCTAGAGGAGCTTAAGTGTGTGTATTCTAAGGTGTTCTAGAGAGAGAAAGGAGAGAAGGTGCAAGTGTGTGTGAATCTTGTATATTGTTCATCATTCCAATCTTGAATACATCATAGATTCATATTATTCTTCTTCTCCTTCTTCTTATTTTGATCTTGCATCATCCAATTGTTTAGGATTCTACACCATCAATTGGATATGATTGATACACAAGCGAATTCGGGACTTACAAGTGGTATCAGAGCTTGGATTGTATCAATCATTTTGGCCAGATCTGGAGCGTATTTGATCTTATTTTTGAAGGATTTTTGCATTTTTGGATAGATCTTTGAAAAATAAGGGGGGTTTGTTCTTCGTGTTTTTGATAAAAACGAGTTTTTGATCGAGTTTTGGAGCAAAAAGAGGTGAAAAACGCTATTTTTCACGTAATCTGCAAAGTGTTCTCGTCCATTGAAGGGTTCACGGCCGTTGAAGGGTTCACGGCCGAAGGAGGGTTCTCGGTCGAATAAGCTTTTGCGGCTAGGGTTTCTCGGCGGCGGCCGTAATCACGAATTAGGGTTTCTCGGACGTTTACGGTCGTGAACGTGTTTACGGCCGTGAACCCATTTGCGGTCGTCTGTCTCATATAAATAGTGTTAGTAGAGTCATAAGAGTGTGTATGGCTAGAGGAGCTTAAGTGTGTGTATTCTAAGGTGTTTTAGAGAGAGAAAGGAGAGAAGGTGCAAGTGTGTGTGAATCTTGTATATTGTTCATCATTCCAATCTTGAATACATCATAGATTCATATTATTCTTCTTCTCCTTCTTCTTATTTTGATCTTGCATCATCCAATTGTTTGGGATTCTACACCATCAATTGGATATGATTGATACACAAGCGAATTCGGGACTTACAAGTGGTATCAGAGCTTGGATTGTATCAATCATTTTGGCCAGATCTGGAGCGTATTTGATCTTATTTTTGAAGGATTTTTGCGTTTTTGGATAGATCTTTGAAAAATAAGGGGGGTTTGTTCTTCGTGTTTTTGATAAAAACGAGTTTTTGATCGAGTTTTGGAGCAAAAAGAGGTGAAAAACGCTATTTTTCACGTAATCTGCGAAGTGTTCTCGTCCATTGAAGGGTTCACGGCCGTTGAAGGGTTCACGGCCGAAGGAGGGTTCTCGGTCGAATAAGCTTTTGCGGCTAGGGTTTCTCGGCGGCGGCCGTAATCACGAATTAGGGTTTCTCGGACGTTTACGGTCGTGAATGTGTTTACGGCCGTGAACCCATTTGCGGTTGTCTGTCTCATATAAATAGTGTTAGTAGAGTCATAAGAGTGTGTATGGCTAGAGGAGCTTAAGTGTGTGTATTCTAAGGTGTTATAGAGAGAGAAAGGAGAGAAGGTGCAAGTGTGTGTGAATCTTGTATATTGTTCATCATTCCAATCTTGAATACATCATAGATTCATATTATTCTTCTTCTCCTTCTTCTTATTTTGATCTTGCATCATCCAATTGTTTAGGATTCTACACCATCAATTGGATATGATTGATACACAAGCGAATTCGGGACTTACAAGTGGTATCAGAGCTTGGATTGTATCAATCATTTTGGCCAGATCTGGAGCGTATTTGATCTTATTTTTGAAGGATTTTTGCATTTTTGGATAGATCTTTGAAAAATAAGGGGGGTTTGTTCTTCGTGTTTTTGATAAAAACGAGTTTTTGATCGAGTTTTGGAGCAAAAAGAGGTGAAAAACGCTATTTTTCACGTAATCTGCAAAGTGTTCTCGTCCATTGAAGGGTTCACGGCCGTTGAAGGGTTCACGGCCGAAGGAGGGTTCTCGGTCGAATAAGCTTTTGCGGCTAGGGTTTCTCGGCGGCGGCCGTAATCACGAATTAGGGTTTCTCGGACGTTTACGGTCGTGAACGTGTTTACGGCCGTGAACCCATTTGCGGTCGTCTGTCTCATATAAATAGTGTTAGTAGAGTCATAAGAGTGTGTATGGCTAGAGGAGCTTAAGTGTGTGTATTCTAAGGTGTTTTAGAGAGAGAAAGGAGAGAAGGTGCAAGTGTGTGTGAATCTTGTATATTGTTCATCATTCCAATCTTGAATACATCATAGATTCATATTATTCTTCTTCTCCTTCTTCTTATTTTGATCTTGCATCATCCAATTGTTTGGGATTCTACACCATCAATTGGATATGATTGATACACAAGCGAATTCGGGACTTACAAGTGGTATCAGAGCTTGGATTGTATCAATCATTTTGGCCAGATCTGGAGCGTATTTGATCTTATTTTTGAAGGATTTTTGCGTTTTTGGATAGATCTTTGAAAAATAAGGGGGGTTTGTTCTTCGTGTTTTTGATAAAAACGAGTTTTTGATCGAGTTTTGGAGCAAAAAGAGGTGAAAAACGCTATTTTTCACGTAATCTGCGAAGTGTTCTCGTCCATTGAAGGGTTCACGGCCGTTGAAGGGTTCACGGCTGAAGGAGGGTTCTCGGTCGAATAAGCTTTTGCGGCTAGTGTTTCTCGGCGGCGGCCGTAATCACGAATTAGGGTTTCTCGGACGTTTACGGTCGTGAATGTGTTTACGGCCGTGAACCCATTTGCGGTTGTCTGTCTCATATATATAGTGTTAGTAGAGTCATAAGAGTGTGTATGGCTAGAGGAGCTTAAGTGTGTGTATTCTAAGGTGTTCTAGAGAGAGAAAGGAGAGAAGGTGCAAGTGTGTGTGAATCTTGTATATTGTTCATCATTCCAATCTTGAATACATCATAGATTCATATTATTCTTCTTCTCCTTCTTCTTATTTTGATCTTGCATCATCCAATTGTTTAGGATTCTACACCATCAATTGGATATGATTGATACACAAGCGAATTCGGGACTTACAAGTGGTATCAGAGCTTGGATTGTATCAATCATTTTGGCCAGATCTGGAGCGTATTTGATCTTATTTCTGAAGGATTTTTGAATTTTTGGATAGATCTTTGAAAAATAAAGGGGGTTTGTTCTTCGTGTTTTTGATAAAAACGAGTTTTTGATCGAGTTTTGGAGCAAAAAGAGGTGAAAAACGCTATTTTTCACGTAATCTGCGAAGTGTTCTCGTCCATTGAAGGGTTCACGGCCGTTGAAGGGTTCACGGCCGAAGGAGGGTTCTCGGTCGAATAAGCTTTTGCGGCTAGGGTTTCTCGGCGGCGGCCGTAATCACGAATTAGGGTTTCTCGGACGTTTACGGTCGTGAACGTGTTTACGGCCGTGAACCCATTTGCGGTTGTCTGTCTCATATAAATAGTGTTAGTAGAGTCATAAGAGTGTGTATGGCTAGAGGAGCTTAAGTGTGTGTATTCTAAGGTGTTTTAGAGAGAGAAAGGAGAGAAGGTGCAAGTGTGTGTGAATCTTGTATATTGTTCATCATTCCAATCTTGAATACATCATAGATTCATATTATTCTTCTTCTCCTTCTTCTTATTTTGATCTTGCATCATCCAATTGTTTGGGATTCTACACCATCAATTGGATATGATTGATACACAAGCGAATTCGGGACTTACAAGTGGTATCAGAGCTTGGATTGTATCAATCATTTTGGCCAGATCTGGAGCGTATTTGATCTTATTTTTGAAGGATTTTTCCATTTTTGGATAGATCTTTGAAAAATAAGGGGGGTTTGTTCTTTGTGTTTTTGATAAAAACGAGTTTTTGATCGAGTTTTGGAGCAAAAAGAGGTGAAAAACGCTATTTTTCATGTAATCTGCGAAGTGTTCTCGTCCATTGAAGGGTTCACGGCCGTTGAAGGGTTCACGGCCGAAGGAGGGTTCTCGGTCGAATAAGCTTTTACGGCTAGGGTTTCTCGGCGGCGGCCGTAATCACGAATTAGGGTTTCTCGGACGTTTACGGTCGTGAATGTGTTTACGGCCGTGAACCCATTTGCGGTTGTCTGTCTCATATAAATAGTGTTAGTAGAGTCATAAGAGTGTGTATGGCTAGAGGAGCTTAAGTGTGTGTATTCTAAGGTGTTCTAGAGAGAGAAAGGAGAGAAGGTGCAAGTGTGTGTGAATCTTGTATATTGTTCATCATTCCAATCTTGAATACATCATAGATTCATATTATTCTTCTTCTCCTTCTTCTTATTTTGATCTTGCATCATCCAATTATTTAGGATTCTACACCATCAATTGGATATGATTGATACACAAGCGAATTCGGGACTTACAAGTGGTATCAGAGCTTGGATTGTATCAATCATTTTGGCCAGATCTGGAGCGTATTTGATCTTATTTTTGAAGGATTTTTGCATTTTTGGATAGATCTTTGAAAAATAAGGGGGGTTTGTTCTTCGTGTTTTTGATAAAAACGAGTTTTTGATCGAGTTTTGGAGCAAAAAGAGGTGAAAAACGCTATTTTTCACGTAATCTGTGAAGTGTTCTCGTCCATTGAAGGGTTCACGGCCGTTGAAGGGTTCACGGCCGAAGGAGGGTTCTCGGTCGAATAAGCTTTTGCGGCTAGGGTTTCTCGGCGGCGGCCGTAATCACGAATTAGGGTTTCTCGGACGTTTACGTTCGTGAACGTGTTTACGGCCGTGAACCCATTTGCGGTTGTCTGTCTCATATAAATAGTGTTAGTGATGGGTTTTAGGTACAACAAATAAACTAGAAAACAATTCCTAAGTTCACATGCAACCTACTTTGGATCTATGTTTTAACTATTGAACATACAACTTTGAATTGCAAAACAAGAACCCTAGAGGAGAGAGGCTATTTTCGAAAATAGTAAACTAGGGTTTAGGGTTTACATACCTTTCAATTGTTATAGCAAACAATTGACAATCCTCTTGATCTTGATCTTGATCTTCTTGGAAGCTTTAGCACCACAAGTGTAATGCCTCTAATGGAATCACACCCAAACTAGCAAGAAGGAAAGTAGAAGAAGAGAGAGGGGAGGGAGTATGCAAAATCTCGGCCTTAGGGTTTCTTCAAAAGAAAGAGTGGCCAAAAACATGAACCAGGAGGCTCCTTATATAGCTGAGGGATTTAGGGTTTAAGGGAAACCCTAGTTATCCTTTGCTTAGGGCCTAAGCAAACCCAAGGGCCTTATCCAAGCCCCTATGGACGAAATTATTAGGGTTTCCCCTAAAGATTTCGTCCACCCTCTTCCAAGGGGGTTCTAGAGCCTTCCACTCAACTATTAGATAATTGCAAACTAGTCCCTGCACCTTATAATTAATTCTTTTAACCCCAAAATCAATTCTGATTAATTTCTGGCTAACAATTAATTAAACATAATGATTTCTAATTAATATATTAATCCATTAACATATTAATAAATCATTTATATATATATATATTAATTTATTAATCTTATAAATTAATATCTCTCCTTTCATAATTTCCTTGTCCAGTTGCTAGTTTGAGGGCAACCCAAAAGGACTGTGCTGCTGTCAATTCAAGTACATACCAATTATAGTTATGGGCTTAGACACCTAATCCAACAGTCTCCCACTTGGATAAGTCTGTAACTATAATTGCTAGTATGCCTTCTAAATTTGACCAGCAAATTGTAGCTTCCAAAAGCTGCTGCCGAACTCTGACCCAGTCAGTTACGTGTCCTAAGATAAGTGATCATATAACCCTTCGTTCTGCTTGATATCCCCAGACAAAAGACATGGAATGTAATCAATCTGTTTGTCCAGAATCTATGTTTCCCGATTCCTGATTTGTGATGATGTAGGACTTCTAATCGAACACATCAATTTAGTCCTGGCTGGGCCCAGCACATAAGTCAACACCAAATCATCGAGGGGCCCACAGATATCGCTTTTCCTGTTAGGGCAAAAGGAACGAATAAACGTTGACTCTTATGCTTGTATCTTTTACTCATCAAATTATGCATGACAATACGTTTTATAACACCAAGTTACTGATGCGTTTTCGTATCACCAATGCACAACCGACTTGTAAATTACAACTCATATATCTTCGTTTCAATATTATAAGATATTATCGTCTCAGTATTACTCGTGATGAATTCCATGAAGTAATACTCTGAGCGTGGGTTTATCCAATACTCAAATCTCAATTTCTGAGTACTCATGAACATTGCAGCAATTCTATTGCCATGTCTATCCTTAGACAATCTGCAATCCAATTCATGACAGTCTTAATTCACTACTTACTTCCAAGAGTATGAGCGACTGTGGAGTTTGAATAATCTCATTATTCAGGAAGTAAAACATGCAAAATATGAAACACAGTAATAAACAATTGACAAAAGGTAGTAGCCAAACTTATAAATAATACTTTATTATTTAATCACCAAAAGTCAATTACATTTACTTTGTTACAAGTTTCAAAAACTAATCTAACTACTAAAACTAATATCATCTTTCAGTCCTATGCTCCGAGCATGCTGAATATGCTTAGCCCTACTCAGACCCTTTGTGAGGGGATCTGCTGGGTTATCTTCAGATGACACCCTCTTTACTATAAGATGGCCTTCTTCAACTCTATGTCTAATGAAATGGTACTTTCTGTCGATATGTCTGGTCTTACCATGATCTCTCGGTTCCTTTGTCAAGGCAACCGCTCCTTCATTATCGCAAAAGAGTTCCATAGGCTCCTGGATGGTTGGAACAACTCCGAGATCCCCGATGAAGTTCCTCAACCAAGCTGCTTCTTTCGACGCTTCACTTGCTGCAATGTACTCTGATTCACAAGTAGAATCAGCCACCGTATTTTGCTTGGAACTCTTCCAAGTAACTGCTCCTCCATTCAGTAAAAATACCCAGCCCGACTGAGAACGGAAGTTATCTCTATCCGTCTGAAAGCTGGCATCACTGTAACCATCTACTCTCAAAGTATCACTGCCACCAAGCACAAGAACCCAGTCCTTTGTCCTTCGCAAATACTTGAGTATATTCTTAACTACTATCCAATGAGCTCTACCTGGGTTTCCCTGATAGCGACTGACCATGCTCAAAGCAAATGCCACATCAGGGCGAGTACATGTCATAGCGTACATGATCGATCCGACAGCGGAAGCATAAGGTACACGACTCATGTCATCTATTTCAACATCTGTACTCGGGCATTGAGTCTTACTCAATTTGGTATTGCTCTGGATAGGTAGCTCTCCCTTCTTGGAATTTTCCATACTAAACCTCTTTAGTACCTTATCCAAGTATGTGCTCTGACTAAGTCCAATTAGTCTCTTCTTTCTATCTCTCAATATTCTAATCCCAAGAATATAGGCAGCTTCTCCAAGGTCTTTCATTGCAAAACACTTTCCAAGCCAAGACTTAACCTCTTTCAAGGTTGGAACGTCGTTACCAATGAGTAATATGTCATCGACATATAACACCAGAAAAGTTACTATACTCCCACTAGCTTTGATATACACACAAAACTCATCTTCACTTCTAGAGAAACCAAACTCTTTGACTTTCTCATGGAAGCAAAGATTCCAACTGCGAGATGCTTGTTTCAATCCATAAATGGATTTCTCAAGCTTGCACACTCTATTGGGAAACTTTGCATCAACAAAACCCTCTGGCAGACTCATGTAAACATCTTCAGCCAACTTCCCATTAAGGAAAGCAGTTTTGACATCCATCTGCCAGATTTCATAATCATGAAAGGCAGCTATGGCGAGCAATATCCTAATAGATTTAATCTTAGCCACTGGCGAAAAAGTCTCATCATAGTCAACCCCTGGGGTTTGAGTAAAACCTTTTGCAACCAGTCGAGCCTTGAATGTATGCACATTCCCATCCATGTCTGTCTTCTTCTTGAAGATCCATTTGCACCCAACTGTCTTGCGACCTGGTGCACTATCAACCAAATTCCAAACTTGGTTGTCATACATGGACTTAATCTCGCTGTCCATTGCCTCTTTCCACTTGGAAGCCTCTGGGCCTGCCATTGCTTCCTTATAAGTGACTGGTTCATCTAAGTTTACCAGTGTTCTGTCACTTATGAATGTGTCACCATCTGAAGTAATATGAAAACCATACAACTCAGGTGGCACACTCACCCTAGTGGATCTTCTAAGAGGTAATGAGTTATCAATTGGTTCAACAGGAACTGTTTCCTCTGGTTGAGTGCTAGTGTCATCTAAGGTTCCTTCATTGGCTGACTCTTGAATTTCTTCAAGGTCAATAGTGCTCCCACTGTCCTCTTTGAATATGAGCTCTCTTTCAAGAAAGACTCCTCTTCGTGCTACAAAGACCACGTTCTCACTAGGCCTGTAGAACAAATATCCAAAAGACTGCTTTGGGTAACCAATGAAAACACATTTCTCACTTCTAGCTGCTAGCTTGTCGTGAGTCTCTCGTCTTACGAAAGCTTCACAACCCCAGACTTTAATATGTGCTAACGAGGGAACTTTCCCTGTCCACATTTCGTGAGGTGTTTTGGCAACCTTCTTTGTAGGGACAAGATTGAGGATGTAGGCGGCTGTCTCTAAGGCATACCCCCAGAAGTGAATAGGAAGCGAAGCCCGACTCATCATAGAACGAACCATGTCTAACAAGGTTCGATTGCGCCTCTCAGCTACACCATTTAACTGTGGTGTCCTAGGAGGAGTCAATTGTGAGACTATCCCACATTCTTTCAGATAGTCGTTAAACTCGATACTAAGATACTCCCCGCCTCTATCGGATCTAAGTATCTTTATCTTTCTGCCCAATTGATTTTCGACTTCATGCTTAAACTCTTTGAACTTTTCAAAAGTTTCTGACTTATGCTTGATCAAGTAGATATATCCATATCTGCTATAATCGTCAGTGAAGGTCACATAGAATCGATTAGCATCTCTTGTAGTTGATCTGAAGGGTCCACACACATCCGTGTGTATGAGATCCAACAGACCTTCACCTCTTTCACAAGACCCTGTGAATGGTGATTTTGTCATCTTTCCCAAAAGACAAGACTCACACATATCATCTGACTTTAGGTCAAATGATTCCAACACTCCATCCTTTTGGAGTTGGGCTATGCGTTTCTTGTTAATGTGTCCAAGACGACAATGCCACAAGCATGCCTTGTGTACACTATTAGACAAGTCAATATTAAGTACACTATTTCCTAGGCTATCAACACAAGTCACTGTTTCATACACACCATTACAAGGCAAAGCTTCAAACATAAAAACACCATTCTTATAAACAAAAATTGAACCATTCAAATCATTAAAAGAATATGTAAAACCTTGTCTGAACAATGCATGAAATGAAATAATGTTTCTCGTCATCTCAGACGAATAGCAACAATTTATTAAATCTAATCTAACATCATTACTAAGCAGAAGCTGATAAACTCCGATCTTGGTTACTGGTGAAGACTTTCTGTTTCCCATGATCAGGTTTATCCTTCCTCGCTCTGTCTCCTCACTTTCCTTTAGACCCTGCAAATCAGAACAGATATGAAAACCACATCCTGTATCAAGGACCCATGAACGAGAAGATAATGAGTTATTAGCAGAAATAGTGTAAATACCTGCCGAAGATGGCTTCACTTTGCCATCCTTGATATCTTGCAGATACTGTGGGCAAGATCTCTTCCAATGCCCCTTTTGGTTGCAGTAAAAGCAAACTGCCTCTTTTGGATCAGAAACATGGGGAGTGGAACCATTGGGCTTAGCCTTTGGGCCATTATTAGATGACCCAGCTTGAGCCTTGCTCTTCCAGTTTTGCTTGGGAGGACCTTTCCTCTTTTTCCCCTTTCCCTGTCCAATAGCCAAAACAGGGGCACTAGCAGGTGTGGAGGGTATACTTTTACCTTTCATCCCTGCCTCAGCTGTCTGCAACAAGTTGTGCAATTGGGCCAAGGTCTGCTCAGTATTGTTCAAATGGTAAGTTAGAATAAACTGACCATAACATTCAGGAAGTGAGTTCAAGACCATGTCAATGGCCAATTCCTCATCAAAGTGAATATTGAGCTTGACCAAACGCTCTATGTAGCGTTGCATTCTTTGCACATGTGACACAACTGACTCCCCATCTTTCATCTTGCAAGCCATGAGTGACTTGACTACTTCGAACTTTTCTTGACGAGCTCGCTTATGGTACTTTTCCATAAGGTCCTTGTTCATCTCGAAAGGCCAGTAGTCCTCATAGTACCTCTGCAGTTCTGGGGACATAGTTGCCACCATGATGCACGCCACTTTGGTAGCATCATCGTAATGTTTCTTGTAGGCAGCAAGATCTTCAGGAGTAGCTTCATTCTCATCAAGCTCTTTGAGCTCCTTTTCAAGAACATATTCTTTGTTCTCGAAGCGAAGAGCCATCTTGATGTTGCGCATCCAATCGTTATAGTTTGAGCCATCCATAACGAATTTGGAGCATATATTGAGCAAAGAGAAGTTTTGGTTGGAGGAGGACGAAGCAGAAGTGTTTCCAGGAGTAGACATCTGAAAAGAAAGAAAGTTTTAGTTAGATTTCAAGATACCTTAATAGAATAACCCAAAGATATAATATCAAGGTTAGGATCCAACTATGAAGATTCACAACTTAGAAATGGGATGCCGAGATCCAAGTGCAAATTTCATAAAGGTAGGTGAATGACGATTCACCAATTCCACCATTAGACGAAACAAACGAAGTGAAATTCCTAATTCTTTTGAGATACATTGAAACTATTCAATGGCATGTTTTAATCTCAGATTATGCTCTTCTATTTGTGACTGGGATGCCGAGGATCACAAACAAGATGTGAATAACCATGCAAATGTGCTTGGTAACCTCATTGTCTTTATCATTAACTATTGATGTGCTGGTAAACCACACACGCTCCATCAAAATGAAAATTATGAGATACCCATTACTACTCTTTATTAGTGCCTTTTAGTGTGCTGGTTAACCACACACGCTCCACTAACGACCAATAAAGCATAATGTGCAATTTCATGGATTAGCATACTTTTCACATTTTTCCTAAAGTAACTAGAGTTGGGATTTTGAAAATAATGTTCTAGTACTTTCTTTAATATCATTATACTTTTAATGAGAAGTAGTTGTCCTATCAAATCCGTTCTGCTAACGACCATTTTATAGGCAGTTTCCTTATACCCCCCTTATAGATTAGCTTCGTGAATGAGGCATACTAGCGATTTGACTGACCATATTCTTATACATATATAATATTAAACTTTTAATTATAATATATATATAAGGTGTGTTTTAAAACATTTTAAAACTTCAAGGGTTTATAAATTTCGAAATTTAAGCTATTAAATTTAAATTTAAATAAACCAATTAACTAGATTTAATATTTATCATTTAATTAACTATTAATCAAATTATTAAATCTTGTAAGGATTATCTAATTAAATTAATCCATTAATTTAATCCTAATCCTTATCCCTCTAAATTTCGAAAAATAGGGTAAGGATAATTATCCAATTAATCTAATTAAGTAACAATTATCCAAAACAAGAAACCCTAGTTATCCTCTAGCATATTTCGAAATTTACAAGGGAGTAGGCTAGGGTTTTCAAAACCCTAACCCTAATTTCGATTAGGGTTCTTTGGAGGCTAGGGTTTTCGAAAACCCTTCAATCCAAAACCCTAATTACGAAAATTTGGCCTTTAGGGTTTAATGGCTATAAACCCTAATTTGCAATTCAACAATTGTAGCAATTCAATTTAAAACAACAATGGCTCTGATACCACTGATGGGTTTTAGGTACAACAAATAAACTAGAAAACAATTCCTAAGTTCACATGCAACCTACTTTGGATCTATGTTTTAACTATTGAACATACAACTTTGAATTGCAAAACAAGAACCCTAGAGGAGAGAGGCTATTTTCGAAAATAGTAAACTAGGGTTTAGGGTTTACATACCTTTCAATTGTTATAGCAAACAATTGACAATCCTCTTGATCTTGATCTTGATCTTCTTGGAAGCTTTAGCACCACAAGTGTAATGCCTCTAATGGAATCACACCCAAACTAGCAAGAAGGAAAGTAGAAGAAGAGAGAGGGGAGGGAGTATGCAAAATCTCGGCCTTAGGGTTTCTTCAAAAGAAAGAGTGGCCAAAAACATGAACCAGGAGGCTCCTTATATAGCTGAGGGATTTAGGGTTTAAGGGAAACCCTAGTTATCCTTTGCTTAGGGCCTAAGCAAACCCAAGGGCCTTATCCAAGCCCCTATGGACGAAATTATTAGGGTTTCCCCTAAAGATTTCGTCCACCCTCTTCCAAGGGGGTTCTAGAGCCTTCCACTCAACTATTAGATAATTGCAAACTAGTCCCTGCACCTTATAATTAATTCTTTTAACCCCAAAATCAATTCTGATTAATTTCTGGCTAACAATTAATTAAACATAATTAATATATTAATCCATTAACATATTAATAAATCATTTATATATATATATATTAATTTATTAATCTTATAAATTAATATCTCTCCTTTCATAAATTCCTTGTCCAGTTGCTAGGTTGAGGGCAACCCAAAAGGACTGTGCTGCTGTCAATTCCAGTACATACCAATTATAGTTATGGGCTTAGACACCTAATCCAACAGTTAGTAGAGTCATAAGAGTGTGTATGGCTAGAGGAGCTTAAGTTTGTGTATTCTAAGGTGTTCTAGAGAGAGAAAGGAGAGAAGGTGCAAGTGTGTGTGAATCTTGTATATTGTTCATCATTCCAATCTTGAATACATCATAGATTCATATTATTCTTCTTCTCCTTCTTCTTATTTTGATCTTGCATCATCCAATTGTTTGGGATTCTACACCATCAATTGGATATGATTGATACACAAGCGAATTCGGGACTTACAAGTGGTATCAGAGCTTGGATTGTATCAATCATTTTGGCCAGATCTGGAGCGTATTTGATCTTATTTTTGAAGGATTTTTGCGTTTTTGGATAGATCTTTGAAAAATAAGGGGGTTTGTTCTTCGTGTTTTTGATAAAATCGAGTTTTTGATCGAGTTTTGGAGCAAAAAGAGGTGAAAAACGCTATTTTTCACATAATCTATGAAGTGTTCTCGTCCATTGAAGGGTTCACGGCCGTTGAAGGGTTCACGGCCGAAGGAGGGTTCTCGGTCGAATAAGCTTTTGCGGCTAGGGTTTCTCGGCGGTGGCCGTAATCACGAATTAGGGTTTCTCGGACGTTTACGGTCGTGAACGTGTTTACGGCCGTGAACCCATTTGGGGTTGTCTGTCTCATATAAATAGTGTTAGTAGAGTCATAAGAGTGTGTATGGCTAGAAGAGCTTAAGTGTGTGTATTCTAAGGTGTTCTAGAGAGAGAAAGGAGAGAAGGTGCAAGTGTGTGTGAATCTTGTATATTGTTCATCATTCCAATCTTGAATACATCATAGATTCATATTATTCTTCTTCTCCTTCTTCTTATTTTGATCTTGCATCATCCAATTGTTTAGGATTCTACACCATCAATTGGATATGATTGATACACAAGCGAATTCGGGACTTACAAGTGGTATCAGAGCTTGGATTGTATCAATCATTTTGGCCAGATCTGGAGCGTATTTGATCTTATTTTTGAAGGATTTTTGCATTTTTGGATAGATCTTTGAAAAATAAGGTGGGTTTGTTCTTCGTGTTTTTGATAAAAACGAGTTTTTGATCGAGTTTTGGAGCAAAAAGAGGTGAAAAACGCTATTTTTCACGTAATCTGCGAAGTGTTCTCGTCCATTGAAGGGTTCACGGCCGTTGAAGGGTTCACGGCCGAAGGAGGGTTCTCGGTCGAATAAGCTTTTGCGGCTAGGGTTTCTCGGCGGCGGCCGTAATCACGAATTAGGGTTTCTCGGACGTTTACGGTCGTGAACGTGTTTACGGCCGTGAACCCATTTGCGGTTGTCTGTCTCATATAAATAGTGTTAGTATAGTCATAAGAGTGTGTATGGCTAGAGGAGCTTAAGTTTGTGTATTCTAAGGTGTTTTAGAGAGAGAAAGGAGAGAAGGTGCAAGTGTGTGTGAATCTTGTATATTGTTCATCATTCCAATCTTGAATACATCATAGATTCATATTATTCTTCTTCTCTTTCTTCTTATTTTGATCTTGCATCATCCAATTGTTTGGGATTCTACACCATCAATTGGATATGATTGATACACAAGCGAATTCGGGACTTACAAGTGGTATCAGAGCTTGGATTGTATCAATCATTTTGGCCAGATCTGGAGCGTATTTGATCTTATTTCTGAAGGATTTGTTGCATTTTTGGATAGATCTTTCAAAAATAAGGGGGGTTTGTTCTTCGTGTTTTTGATAAAAACGAGTTTTTGATCGAGTTTTGGAGCAAAAAGAGGTGAAAAACGCTATTTTTCACGTAATCTGCGAAGTGTTCTCGTCCATTGAAGGGTTCACGGCCGTTGAAGGGTTCACGGCCGAAGGAGGGTTCTCGGTCGAATGAGCTTTTGCGGCTAGGGTTTCTCGGCGGCGGCCGTAATCACGAATTAGGGTTTCTCGGACGTTTACGGTCGTGAACGTGTTTACGGCCGTGAACCCATTTGCGGTTGTCTGTCTCATATAAATAGTGTTAGTAGAGTCATAAGAGTGTGTATGGCTAGAGGAGCTTAAGTGTGTGTATTCTAAGGTGTTTTAGAGAGAGAAAGGAGAGAAGGTGCAAGTGTGTGTGAATCTTGTATATTGTTCATCATTCCAATCTTGAATACATCATAGATTCATATTCTTCTTCTTCTTCTTCTTCTTATTTTGATCTTGCATCATCCAATTGTTTAGGATTCTACACCATCAATTGGATATGATTGATACACAAGCGAATTCGGGACTTACAAGTGGTATCAGAGCTTGGATTGTATCAATCATTTTGGCCAGATCTGGAGCGTATTTGATCTTATTTCTGAAGGATTTTTGCATTTTTGATAGATCTTTGAAAAATAAGGGGGGTTTGTTCTTCGTGTTTTTGATAAAAACGAGTTTTTGATCGAGTTTTGGAGCAAAAAGAGGTGAAAAACGCTATTTTTCACGTAATCTGCGAAGTGTTCTCGTCCATTGAAGGGTTCACGGCCGTTGAAGGGTTCACGGCCGAAGGAGGGTTCTCGGTCGAATAAGCTTTTGCGGCTAGGGTTTCTCGGCGGCGGCCGTAATCACGAATTAGGGTTTCTCGGACGTTTACGGTCGTGAACGTGTTTACGGTCGTGAACCCATTTGCGGTTGTCTGTCTCATATAAATAGTGTTAGTAGAGTCATAAGAGTGTGTATGGCTAGAGGAGCTTAAGTGTGTGTATTCTAAGGTGTTTTAGAGAGAGAAAGGAGAGAAGGTGCAAGTATGTGTGAATCTTGTATATTGTTCATCATTCCAATCTTGAATACATCATAGATTCATATTATTCTTCTTCTCTTTCTTCTTATTTTGATCTTGCATCATCCAATTGTTTGGGATTCTACACCATCAATTGGATATGATTGATACACAAGCGAATTCGGGACTTACAAGTGGTATCAGAGCTTGGATTGTATCAATCATTTTGGCCAGATCTGGAGCGTATTTGATCTTATTTCTGAAGGATTTTTGCATTTTTGGATAGATCTTTCAAAAATAAGGGGGGTTTGTTCTTCGTGTTTTTGATAAAAACGAGTTTTTGATCGAGTTTTGGAGCAAAAAGAGGTGAAAAACGCTATTTTTCACGTAATCTGCGAAGTGTTCTCGTCCATTGAAGGGTTCACGGCCGTTGAAGGGTTCACGGCCGAAGGAGGGTTCTCGGTCGAATAAGCTTTTGCGGCTAGGGTTTCTCGGCGGCGGCCGTAATCACGAATTAGGGTTTCTCGGACGTTTACGGTCGTGAACGTGTTTACGGCCGTGAACCCATTTGCGGTTGTCTGTCTCATATAAATAGTGTTAGTAGAGTCATAAGAGTGTGTATGGCTAGAGGAGCTTAAGTGTGTGTATTCTAAGGTGTTTTAGAGAGAGAAAGGAGAGAAGGTGCAAGTGTGTGTGAATCTTGTATATTGTTCATCATTCCAATCTTGAATACATCATAGATTCATATTCTTCTTCTTCTTCTTCTTCTTATTTTGATCTTGCATCATCCAATTGTTTAGGATTCTACACCATCAATTGGATATGATTGATACACAAGCGAATTCGGGACTTACAAGTGGTATCAGAGCTTGGATTGTATCAATCATTTTGGCCAGATCTGGAGCGTATTTGATCTTATTTCTGAAGGATTTTTGCATTTTTGGATAGATCTTTGAAAAATAAGGGGGGTTTGTTCTTCGTGTTTTTGATAAAAACGAGTTTTTGATCGAGTTTTGGAGCAAAAAGAGGTGAAAAACGCTATTTTTCACGTAATCTGCGAAGTGTTCTCGTCCATTGAAGGGTTCACGGCCGTTGAAGGGTTCACGGCCGAAGGAGGGTTCTCGGTCGAATAAGCTTTTGCGGCTAGGGTTTCTCGGCGGCGGCCGTAATCACGAATTAGGGTTTCTCGGACGTTTACGGTCGTGAACGTGTTTACGGTCGTGAACCCATTTGCGGTTGTCTGTCTCATATAAATAGTGTTAGTAGAGTCATAAGAGTGTGTATGGCTAGAGGAGCTTAAGTGTGTGTATTCTAAGGTGTTTTAGAGAGAGAAAGGAGAGAAGGTGCAAGTGTGTGTGAATCTTGTATATTGTTCATCATTCCAATCTTGAATACATCATAGATTCATATTCTTCTTCTTCTTATTTTGATCTTGCATCATCCAATTGTTTAGGATTCTACACCATCAATTGGATATGATTGATACACAAGCGAATTCAGGACTTACAAGTGGTATCAGAGCTTGGATTGTATCAATCATTTTGGCCAGATCTGGAGCGTATTTGATCTTATTTCTGAAGGATTTTTGCATTTTTTGATAGATCTTTGAAAAATAAGGGGGGTTTGTTCTTCGTGTTTTTGATAAAAACGAGTTTTTGATCGAGTTTTGGAGCAAAAAGAGGTGAAAAACGCTATTTTTCACGTAATCTGCGAAGTGTTCTCGTCCATTGAAGGGTTCACGGCCGTTGAAGGGTTCACGGCCGAAGGAGGGTTCTCGGTCGAATAAGCTTTTGCGGCTAGGGTTTCTCGGCGGCGGCCGTAATCACGAATTAGGGTTTCTCGGACGTTTACGGTCGTGAACGTGTTTACGGTCGTGAACCCATTTGCGGTTGTCTGTCTCATATAAATAGTGTTAGTAGAGTCATAAGAGTGTGTATGGCTAGAGGAGCTTAAGTGTGTGTATTCTAAGGTGTTTTAGAGAGAGAAAGGAGAGAAGGTGCAAGTATGTGTGAATCTTGTATATTGTTCATCATTCCAATCTTGAATACATCATAGATTCATATTATTCTTCTTCTCTTTCTTCTTATTTTGATCTTGCATCATCCAATTGTTTGGGATTCTACACCATCAATTGGATATGATTGATACACAAGCGAATTCGGGACTTACAAGTGGTATCAGAGCTTGGATTGTATCAATCATTTTGGCCAGATCTGGAGCGTATTTGATCTTATTTCTGAAGGATTTTTGCATTTTTGGATAGATCTTTCAAAAATAAGGGGGGTTTGTTCTTCGTGTTTTTGATAAAAACGAGTTTTTGATCGAGTTTTGGAGCAAAAAGAGGTGAAAAACGCTATTTTTCACGTAATCTGCGAAGTGTTCTCGTCCATTGAAGGGTTCACGGCCGTTGAAGGGTTCACGGCCGAAGGAGGGTTCTCGGTCGAATAAGCTTTTGCGGCTAGGGTTTCTCGGCGGCGGCCGTAATCACGAATTAGGGTTTCTCGGACGTTTACGGTCGTGAACGTGTTTACGGCCGTGAACCCATTTGCGGTTGTCTGTCTCATATAAATAGTGTTAGTAGAGTCATAAGAGTGTGTATGGCTAGAGGAGCTTAAGTGTGTGTATTCTAAGGTGTTTTAGAGAGAGAAAGGAGAGAAGGTGCAAGTGTGTGTGAATCTTGTATATTGTTCATCATTCCAATCTTGAATACATCATAGATTCATATTATTCTTCTTCTCTTTCTTCTTATTTTGATCTTGCATCATCCAATTGTTTGGGATTCTACACCATCAATTGGATATGATTGATACACAAGCGAATTCGGGACTTACAAGTGGTATCAGAGCTTGGATTGTATCAATCATTTTGGCCAGATCTGGAGCGTATTTGATCTTATTTCTGAAGGATTTTTGCATTTTTGGATAGATCTTTCAAAAATAAGGGGGGTTTGTTCTTCGTGTTTTTGATAAAAACGAGTTTTTGATCGAGTTTTGGAGCAAAAAGAGGTGAAAAACGCTATTTTTCACGTAATCTGCGAAGTGTTCTCGTCCATTGAAGGGTTCACGGCCGTTGAAGGGTTCACGGCCGAAGGAGGGTTCTCGGTCGAATAAGCTTTTGCGGCTAGGGTTTCTCGGCGGCGGCCGTAATCACGAATTAGGGTTTCTCGGACGTTTACGGTCGTGAACGTGTTTACGGCCGTGAACCCATTTGCGGTTGTCTGTCTCATATAAATAGTGTTAGTAGAGTCATAAGAGTGTGTATGGCTAGAGGAGCTTAAGTGTGTGTATTCTAAGGTGTTTTAGAGAGAGAAAGGAGAGAAGGTGCAAGTGTGTGTGAATCTTGTATATTGTTCATCATTCCAATCTTGAATACATCATAGATTCATATTCTTCTTCTTCTTCTTCTTCTTATTTTGATCTTGCATCATCCAATTGTTTAGGATTCTACACCATCAATTGGATATGATTGATACACAAGCGAATTCGGGACTTACAAGTGGTATCAGAGCTTGGATTGTATCAATCATTTTGGCCAGATCTGGAGCGTATTTGATCTTATTTCTGAAGGATTTTTGCATTTTTGGATAGATCTTTGAAAAATAAGGGGGGTTTGTTCTTCGTGTTTTTGATAAAAACGAGTTTTTGATCGAGTTTTGGAGCAAAAAGAGGTGAAAAACGCTATTTTTCACGTAATCTGCGAAGTGTTCTCGTCCATTGAAGGGTTCACGGCCGTTGAAGGGTTCACGGCCGAAGGAGGGTTCTCGGTCGAATAAGCTTTTGCGGCTAGGGTTTCTCGGCGGCGGCCGTAATCACGAATTAGGGTTTCTCGGACGTTTACGGTCGTGAACGTGTTTACGGTCGTGAACCCATTTGCGGTTGTCTGTCTCATATAAATAGTGTTAGTAGAGTCATAAGAGTGTGTATGGCTAGAGGAGCTTAAGTGTGTGTATTCTAAGGTGTTTTAGAGAGAGAAAGGAGAGAAGGTGCAAGTGTGTGTGAATCTTGTATATTGTTCATCATTCCAATCTTGAATACATCATAGATTCATATTCTTCTTCTTCTTATTTTGATCTTGCATCATCCAATTGTTTAGGATTCTACACCATCAATTGGATATGATTGATACACAAGCGAATTCAGGACTTACAAGTGGTATCAGAGCTTGGATTGTATCAATCATTTTGGCCAGATCTGGAGCGTATTTGATCTTATTTCTGAAGGATTTTTGCATTTTTGGATAGATCTTTGAAAAATAAGGGGGGTTTGTTCTTCGTGTTTTTGATAAAAACGAGTTTTTGATCGAGTTTTGGAGCAAAAAGAGGTGAAAAACGCTATTTTTCACGTAATCTGCGAAGTGTTCTCGTCCATTGAAGGGTTCACGGCCGTTGAAGGGTTCACGGCCGAAGGAGGGTTCTCGGTCGAATAAGCTTTTGCGGCTAGGGTTTCTCGGCGGCGGCCGTAATCACGAATTAGGGTTTCTCGGACGTTTACGGTCGTGAACGTGTTTACGGCCGTGAACCCATTTGCGGTTGTCTGTCTCATATAAATAGTGTTAGTAGAGTCATAAGAGTGTGTATGGCTAGAGGAGCTTAAGTGTGTGTATTCTAAGGTGTTTTAGAGAGAGAAAGGAGAGAAGGTGCAAGTGTGTGTGAATCTTGTATATTGTTCATCATTCCAATCTTGAATACATCATAGATTCATATTATTCTTCTTCTCTTTCTTCTTATTTTGATCTTGCATCATCCAATTGTTTGGGATTCTACACCATCAATTGGATATGATTGATACACAAGCGAATTCGTGACTTACAAGTGGTATCAGAGCTTGGATTGTATCAATCATTTTGGCCAGATCTGGAGCGTATTTGATCTTATTTCTGAAGGATTTTTGCATTTTTGGATAGATCTTTCAAAAATAAGGGGGGTTTGTTCTTCGTGTTTTTGATAAAAACGAGTTTTTGATCGAGTTTTGGAGCAAAAAGAGGTGAAAAACGCTATTTTTCACGTAATCTGCGAAGTGTTCTCGTCCATTGAAGGGTTCACGGCCGTTGAAGGGTTCACGGCCGAAGGAGGGTTCTCGGTCGAATAAGCTTTTGCGGCTAGGGTTTCTCGGCGGCGGCCGTAATCACGAATTAGGGTTTCTCGGACGTTTACGGTCGTGAACGTGTTTACGGCCGTGAACCCATTTGCGGTTGTCTGTCTCATATAAATAGTGTTAGTAGAGTCATAAGAGTGTGTATGGCTAGAGGAGCTTAAGTGTGTGTATTCTAAGGTGTTTTAGAGAGAGAAAGGAGAGAAGGTGCAAGTGTGTGTGAATCTTGTATATTGTTCATCATTCCAATCTTGAATACATCATTGATTCATATTATTCTTCTTCTCTTTCTTCTTATTTTGATCTTGCATCATCCAATTGTTTGGGATTCTACACCATCAATTGGATATGATTGATACACAAGCGAATTCGGGACTTACAAGTGGTATCAGAGCTTGGATTGTATCAATCATTTTGGACAGATCTGGAGCGTATTTGATCTTATTTCTGAAGGATTTTTGCATTTTTGGATAGATCTTTCAAAAATAAGGGGGGTTTGTTCTTCGTGTTTTTGATAAAAACGAGTTTTTGATCGAGTTTTGGAGCAAAAAGAGGTGAAAAATGCTATTTTTCACGTAATCTGCGAAGTGTTCTCGTCCATTGAAGGGTTCACGGCCGTTGAAGGGTTCACGGCCGAAGGAGGGTTCTCGGTCGAATAAGCTTTTGCGGCTAGGGTTTCTCGGCGGCGGCCGTAATCACGAATTAGGGTTTCTCGGACGTTTACGGTCGTGAACGTGTTTACGGCCGTGAACCCATTTGCGGTTGTCTGTCTCATATAAATAGTGTTAGTAGAGTCATAAGAGTGTGTATGGCTAGAGGAGCTTAAGTGTGTGTATTCTAAGGTGTTTTAGAGAGAGAAAGGAGAGAAGGTGCAAGTGTGTGTGAATCTTGTATATTGTTCATCATTCCAATCTTGAATACATCATAGATTCATATTATTCTTCTTCTCTTTCTTCTTATTTTGATCTTGCATCATCCAATTGTTTGGGATTCTACACCATCAATTGGATATGATTGATACACAAGCGAATTCGGGACTTACAAGTGGTATCAGAGCTTGGATTGTATCAATCATTTTGGCCAGATGTGGAGCGTATTTGATCTTATTTCTGAAGGATTTTTGCATTTTTGGATAGATCTTTGAAAAATAAGGGGGGTTTGTTCTTCGTGTTTTTGATAAAAACGAGTTTTTGATCGAGTTTTGGAGCAAAAAGAGGTGAAAAACGCTATTTTTCACGTAATCTGCGAAGTGTTCTCGTCCATTGAAGGGTTCACGGCCGTTGAAGGGTTCACGGCCGAAGGAGGGTTCTCGGTCGAATAAGCTTTTGCGGCTAGGGTTTCTCGGCGGCGGCCGTAATCACGAATTAGGGTTTCTCGGACATTTACGGTCGTGAACGTGTTTACGGCCGTGAACCCATTTGCGGTTGTCTGTCTCATATAAATAGTGTTAGTAGAGTCATAAGAGTGTGTATGGCTAGAGGAGCTTAAGTGTGTGTATTCTAAGGTGTTTTAGAGAGAGAAAGGAGAGAAGGTGCAAGTGTGTGTGAATCTTGTATATTGTTCATCATTCCAATCTTGAATACATCATAGATTCATATTCTTCTTCTTCTTATTTTGATCTTGCATCATCCAATTGTTTAGGATTCTACACCATCAATTGGATATGATTGATACACAAGCGAATTCAGGACTTACAAGTGGTATCAGAGCTTGGATTGTATCAATCATTTTGGCCGGATCTGGAGCGTATTTGATCTTATTTCTGAAGGATTTTTGCATTTTTGGATAGATCTTTGAAAAATAAGGGGGGTTTGTTCTTCGTGTTTTTGATAAAAACGAGTTTTTGATCGAGTTTTGGAGCAAAAAGAGGTGAAAAACGCTATTTTTCACGTAATCTGCGAAGTGTTCTCGTCCATTGAAGGGTTCACGGCCGTTGAAGGGTTCACGGCCGAAGGAGGGTTCTCGGTCGAATAAGCTTTTGCGGCTAGGGTTTCTCGGCGGCGGCCGTAATCACGAATTAGGGTTTCTCGGACGTTTACGGTCGTGAACGTGTTTACGGCCGTGAACCCATTTGCGGTTGTCTGTCTCATATAAATAGTGTTAGTAGAGTCATAAGAGTGTGTATGGCTAGAGGAGCTTAAGTGTGTGTATTCTAAGGTGTTTTAGAGAGAGAAAGGAGAGAAGGTGCAAGTGTGTGTGAATCTTGTATATTGTTCATCATTCCAATCTTGAATACATCATAGATTCATATTATTCTTCTTCTCTTTCTTCTTATTTTGATCTTGCATCATCCAATTGTTTGGGATTCTACACCATCAATTGGATATGATTGATACACAAGCGAATTCGGGACTTACAAGTGGTATCAGAGCTTGGATTGTATCAATCATTTTGGCCAGATCTGGAGCGTATTTGATCGTATTTCTGAAGGATTTTTGCATTTTTGGATAGATCTTTCAAAAATAAGGGGGGTTTGTTCTTCGTGTTTTTGATAAAAACGAGTTTTTGATCGAGTTTTGGAGCAAAAAGAGGTGAAAAACGCTATTTTTCACGTAATCTGCGAAGTGTTCTCGTCCATTGAAGGGTTCACGGCCGTTGAAGGGTTCACGGCCGAAGGAGGGTTCTCGGTCGAATAAGCTTTTGCGGCTAGGGTTTCTCGGCGGCGGCCGTAATCACGAATTAGGGTTTCTCGGACGTTTACGGTCGTGAACGTGTTTACGGCCGTGAACCCATTTGCGGTTGTCTGTCTCATATAAATAGTGTTAGTAGAGTCATAAGAGTGTGTATGGCTAGAGGAGCTTAAGTGTGTGTATTCTAAGGTGTTTTAGAGAGAGAAAGGAGAGAAGGTGCAAGTGTGTGTGAATCTTGTATATTGTTCATCATTCCAATCTTGAATACATCATAGATTCATATTCTTCTTCTTCTTATTTTGATCTTGCATCATCCAATTGTTTAGGATTCTACACCATCAATTGGATATGATTGATACACAAGCGAATTCAGGACTTACAAGTGGTATCAGAGCTTGGATTGTATCAATCATTTTGGCCAGATCTGGAGCGTATTTGATCTTATTTCTGAAGGATTTTTGCATTTTTGGATAGATCTTTGAAAAATAAGGGGGGTTTGTTCTTCGTGTTTTTGATAAAAACGAGTTTTTGATCGAGTTTTAGAGCAAAAAGAGGTGAAAAACGCTATTTTTCACGTAATCTGCGAAGTGTTCTCGTCCATTGAAGGGTTCACGGCCGTTGAAGGGTTCACGGCCGAAGGAGGGTTCTCGGTCGAATAAGCTTTTGCGGCTAGGGTTTCTCGGCGGCGGCCGTAATCACGAATTAGGGTTTCTCGGACATTTACGGTCGTGAACGTGTTTACGGCCGTGAACCCATTTGCGGTTGTCTGTCTCATATAAATAGTGTTAGTAGAGTCATAAGAGTGTGTATGGCTAGAGGAGCTTAAGTGTGTGTATTCTAAGGTGTTTTAGAGAGAGAAAGGAGAGAAGGTGCAAGTGTGTGTGAATCTTGTATATTGTTCATCATTCCAATCTTCAATACATCATAGATTCATATTCTTCTTCTTCTTATTTTGATCTTGCATCATCCAATTGTTTAGGATTCTACACCATCAATTGGATATGATTGATACACAAGCGAATTCAGGACTTACAAGTGGTATCAGAGCTTGGATTGTATCAATCATTTTGGCCAGATCTGGAGCGTATTTGATCTTATTTCTGAAGGATTTTTGCATTTTTGGATAGATCTTTGAAAAATAAGGGGGGTTTGTTCTTCGTGTTTTTGATAAAAACGAGTTTTTGATCGAGTTTTGGAGCAAAAAGAGGTGAAAAACGCTATTTTTCACGTAATCTGCGAAGTGTTCTCGTCCATTGAAGGGTTCACGGCCGTTGAAGGGTTCACGGCCGAAGGAGGGTTCTCGGTCGAATAAGCTTTTGCGGCTAGGGTTTCTCGGCGGCGGCCGTAATCACGAATTAGGGTTTCTCGGACGTTTACGGTCGTGAACGTGTTTACGGCCGTGAACCCATTTGCGGTTGTCTGTCTCATATAAATAGTGTTAGTAGAGTCATAAGAGTGTGTATGGCTAGAGGAGCTTAAGTGTGTGTATTCTAAGGTGTTTTAGAGAGAGAAAGGAGAGAAGGTGCAAGTGTGTGTGAATCTTGTATATTGTTCATCATTCCAATCTTGAATACATCATAGATTCATATTATTCTTCTTCTCTTTCTTCTTATTTTGATCTTGCATCATCCAATTGTTTGGGATTCTACACCATCAATTGGATATGATTGATACACAAGCGAATTCGGGACTTACAAGTGGTATCAGAGCTTGGATTGTATCAATCATTTTGGCCAGATCTGGAGCGTATTTGATCGTATTTCTGAAGGATTTTTGCATTTTTGGATAGATCTTTCAAAAATAAGGGGGGTTTGTTCTTCGTGTTTTTGATAAAAACGAGTTTTTGATCGAGTTTTGGAGCAAAAAGAGGTGAAAAACGCTATTTTTCACGTAATCTGCGAAGTGTTCTCGTCCATTGAAGGGTTCACGGCCGTTGAAGGGTTCACGGCCGAAGGAGGGTTCTCGGTCGAATAAGCTTTTGCGGCTAGGGTTTCTCGGCGGCGGCCGTAATCACGAATTAGGGTTTCTCGGACGTTTACGGTCGTGAACGTGTTTACGGCCGTGAACCCATTTGCGGTTGTCTGTCTCATATAAATAGTGTTAGTAGAGTCATAAGAGTGTGTATGGCTAGAGGAGCTTAAGTGTGTGTATTCTAAGGTGTTTTAGAGAGAGAAAGGAGAGAAGGTGCAAGTGTGTGTGAATCTTGTATATTGTTCATCATTCCAATCTTGAATACATCATAGATTCATATTCTTCTTCTTCTTATTTTGATCTTGCATCATCCAATTGTTTAGGATTCTACACCATCAATTGGATATGATTGATACACAAGCGAATTCAGGACTTACAAGTGGTATCAGAGCTTGGATTGTATCAATCATTTTGGCCAGATCTGGAGCGTATTTGATCTTATTTCTGAAGGATTTTTGCATTTTTGGATAGATCTTTGAAAAATAAGGGGGGTTTGTTCTTCGTGTTTTTGATAAAAACGAGTTTTTGATCGAGTTTTGGAGCAAAAAGAGGTGAAAAACGCTATTTTTCACGTAATCTGCGAAGTGTTCTCGTCCATTGAAGGGTTCACGGCCGTTGAAGGGTTCACGGCCGAAGGAGGGTTCTCGGTCGAATAAGCTTTTGCGGCTAGGGTTTCTCGGCGGCGGCCGTAATCACGAATTAGGGTTTCTCGGACGTTTACGGTCGTGAACGTGTTTACGGCCGTGAACCCATTTGCGGTTGTCTGTCTCATATAAATAGTGTTAGTAGAGTCATAAGAGTGTGTATGGCTAGAGGAGCTTAAGTGTGTGTATTCTAAGGTGTTTTAGAGAGAGAAAGGAGAGAAGGTGCAAGTGTGTGTAAATCTTGTATATTGTTCATCATTCCAATCTTGAATACATCATAGATTCATATTATTCTTCTTCTCTTTCTTCTTATTTTGATCTTGCATCATCCAATTGTTTGGGATTCTACACCATCAATTGGATATGATTGATACACAAGCGAATTCGGGACTTACAAGTGGTATCAGAGCTTGGATTGTATCAATCATTTTGGCCAGATCTGGAGCGTATTTGATCGTATTTCTGAAGGATTTTTGCATTTTTGGATAGATCTTTCAAAAATAAGGGGGGTTTGTTCTTCGTGTTTTTGATAAAAACGAGTTTTTGATCGAGTTTTGAAGCAAAAAGAGGTGAAAAACGCTATTTTTCACGTAATCTGCGAAGTGTTCTCGTCCATTGAAGGGTTCACGGCCGTTGAAGGGTTCACGGCCGAAGGAGGGTTCTCGGTCGAATAAGCTTTTGCGGCTAGGGTTTCTCGGCGGCGGCCGTAATCACGAATTAGGGTTTCTCGGACGTTTACGGTCGTGAACGTGTTTACGGCCGTGAACCCATTTGCGGTTGTCTGTCTCATATAAATAGTGTTAGTAGAGTCATAAGAGTGTGTATGGCTAGAGGAGCTTAAGTGTGTGTATTCTAAGGTGTTTTAGAGAGAGAAAGGAGAGAAGGTGCAAGTGTGTGTGAATCTTGTATATTGTTCATCATTCCAATCTTGAATACATCATTGATTCATATTATTCTTCTTCTCTTTCTTCTTATTTTGATCTTGCATCATCCAATTGTTTGGGATTCTACACCATCAATTGGATATGATTGATACACAAGCGAATTCGGGACTTACAAGTGGTATCAGAGCTTGGATTGTATCAATCATTTTGGACAGATCTGGAGCGTATTTGATCTTATTTCTGAAGGATTTTTGCATTTTTGGATAGATCTTTCAAAAATAAGGGGGGTTTGTTCTTCGTGTTTTTGATAAAAACGAGTTTTTGATCGAGTTTTGGAGCAAAAAGAGGTGAAAAATGCTATTTTTCACGTAATCTGCGAAGTGTTCTCGTCCATTGAAGGGTTCACGGCCGTTGAAGGGTTCACGGCCGAAGGAGGGTTCTCGGTCGAATAAGCTTTTGCGGCTAGGGTTTCTCGGCGGCGGCCGTAATCACGAATTAGGGTTTCTCGGACGTTTACGGTCGTGAACGTGTTTACGGCCGTGAACCCATTTGCGGTTGTCTGTCTCATATAAATAATGTTAGTAGAGTCATAAGAGTGTGTATGGCTAGAGGAGCTTAAGTGTGTGTATTCTAAGGTGTTTTAGAGAGAGAAAGGAGAGAAGGTGCAAGTGTGTGTGAATCTTGTATATTGTTCATCATTCCAATCTTGAATACATCATAGATTCATATTATTCTTCTTCTCTTTCTTCTTATTTTGATCTTGCATCATCCAATTGTTTGGGATTCTACACCATCAATTGGATATGATTGATACACAAGCGAATTCGGGACTTACAAGTGGTATCAGAGCTTGGATTGTATCAATCATTTTGGCCAGATCTGGAGCGTATTTGATCTTATTTCTGAAGGATTTTTGCATTTTTGGATAGATCTTTGAAAAATAAGGGGGGTTTGTTCTTCGTGTTTTTGATAAAAACGAGTTTTTGATCGAGTTTTGGAGCAAAAAGAGGTGAAAAACGCTATTTTTCACGTAATCTGCGAAGTGTTCTCGTCCATTGAAGGGTTCACGGCCGTTGAAGGGTTCACGGCCGAAGGAGGGTTCTCGGTCGAATAAGCTTTTGCGGCTAGGGTTTCTCGGCGGCGGCCGTAATCACGAATTAGGGTTTCTCGGACGTTTACGGTCGTGAACGTGTTTACGGCCGTGAACCCATTTGCGGTTGTCTGTCTCATATAAATAGTGTTAGTAGAGTCATAAGAGTGTGTATGGCTAGAGGAGCTTAAGTGTGTGTATTCTAAGGTGTTTTAGAGAGAGAAAGGAGAGAAGGTGCAAGTGTGTGTGAATCTTGTATATTGTTCATCATTCCAATCTTGAATACATCATAGATTCATATTCTTCTTCTTCTTATTTTGATCTTGCATCATCCAATTGTTTAGGATTCTACACCATCAATTGGATATGATTGATACACAAGCGAATTCAGGACTTACAAGTGGTATCAGAGCTTGGATTGTATCAATCATTTTGGCCAGATCTGGAGCGTATTTGATCTTATTTCTGAAGGATTTTTGCATTTTTGGATAGATCTTTGAAAAATAAGGGGGGTTTGTTCTTCGTGTTTTTGATAAAAACGAGTTTTTGATCGAGTTTTGGAGCAAAAAGAGGTGAAAAACGCTATTTTTCACGTAATCTGCGAAGTGTTCTCGTCCATTGAAGGGTTCACGGCCGTTGAAGGGTTCACGGCCGAAGGAGGGTTCTCGGTCGAATAAGCTTTTGCGGCTAGGGTTTCTCGGCGGCGGCCGTAATCACGAATTAGGGTTTCTCGGACGTTTACGGTCGTGAACGTGTTTACGGCCGTGAACCCATTTGCGGTTGTCTGTCTCATATAAATAGTGTTAGTAGAGTCATAAGAGTGTGTATGGCTAGAGGAGCTTAAGTGTGTGTATTCTAAGGTGTTTTAGAGAGAGAAAGGAGAGAAGGTGCAAGTGTGTGTGAATCTTGTATATTGTTCATCATTCCAATCTTGAATACATCATAGATTCATATTATTCTTCTTCTCTTTCTTCTTATTTTGATCTTGCATCATCCAATTGTTTGGGATTCTACACCATCAATTGGATATGATTGATACACAAGCGAATTCGGGACTTACAAGTGGTATCAGAGCTTGGATTGTATCAATCATTTTGGCCAGATCTGGAGCGTATTTGATCGTATTTCTGAAGGATTTTTGCATTTTTGGATAGATCTTTCAAAAATAAGGGGGGTTTGTTCTTCGTGTTTTTGATAAAAACGAGTTTTTGATCGAGTTTTTGAGCAAAAAGAGGTGAAAAACGCTATTTTTCACGTAATCTGCGAAGTGTTCTCGTCCATTGAAGGGTTCACGGCCGTTGAAGGGTTCACGGCCGAAGGAGGGTTCTCGGTCGAATAAGCTTTTGCGGCTAGGGTTTCTCGGCGGCGGCCGTAATCACGAATTAGGGTTTCTCGGACGTTTACGGTCGTGAACGTGTTTACGGCCGTGAACCCATTTGCGGTTGTCTGTCTCATATAAATAGTGTTAGTAGAGTCATAAGAGTGTGTATGGCTAGAGGAGCTTAAGTGTGTGTATTCTAAGGTGTTTTAGAGAGAGAAAGGAGAGAAGGTGCAAGTGTGTGTGAATCTTGTATATTGTTCATCATTCCAATCTTGAATACATCATAGATTCATATTATTCTTCTTCTCTTTCTTCTTATTTTGATCTTGCATCATCCAATTGTTTGGGATTCTACACCATCAATTGGATATGATTGATACACAAGCGAATTCGGGACTTACAAGTGGTATCAGAGCTTGGATTGTATCAATCATTTTGGCCAGATCTGGAGCGTATTTGATCTTATTTCTGAAGTATTTTTGCATTTTTGGATAGATCTTTCAAAAATAAGGGGGGTTTGTTCTTCGTGTTTTTGATAAAAACGAATTTTTGATCGAGTTTTGGAGCAAAAAGAGGTGAAAAACGCTATTTTTCACGTAATCTGCGAAGTGTTCTCGTCCATTGAAGGGTTCACGGCCGTTGAAGGGTTCACGGCCGAAGGAGGGTTCTCGGTCGAATAAGCTTTTGCGGCTAGGGTTTCTCGGCGGCGGCCGTAATCACGAATTAGGGTTTCTCGGACGTTTACGGTCGTGAACGTGTTTACGGCCGTGAACCCATTTGCGGTTGTCTGTCTCATATAAATAGTGTTAGTAGAGTCATAAGAGTGTGTATGGCTAGAGGAGCTTAAGTGTGTGTATTCTAAGGTGTTTTAGAGAGAGAAAGGAGAGAAGGTGCAAGTGTGTGTGAATCTTGTATATTGTTCATCATTCCAATCTTGAATACATCATAGATTCATATTATTCTTCTTCTCTTTCTTCTTATTTTGATCTTGCATCATCCAATTGTTTGGGATTCTACACCATCAATTGGATATGATTGATACACAAGCGAATTCGGGACTTACAAGTGGTATCAGAGCTTGGATTGTATCAATCATTTTGGCCAGATCTGGAGCGTATTTGATCTTATTTCTGAAGTATTTTTGCATTTTTGGATAGATCTTTCAAAAATAAGGGGGGTTTGTTCTTCGTGTTTTTGATAAAAACGAATTTTTGATCGAGTTTTGGAGCAAAAAGAGGTGAAAAACGCTATTTTTCACGTAATCTGCGAAGTGTTCTCGTCCATTGAAGGGTTCACGGCCGTTGAAGGGTTCACGGCCGAAGGAGGGTTCTCGGTCGAATAAGCTTTTGCGGCTAGGGTTTCTCGGCGGCGGCCGTAATCACGAATTAGGGTTTCTCGGACGTTTACGGTCGTGAACGTGTTTACGGCCGTGAACCCATTTGCGGTTGTCTGTCTCATATAAATAGTGTTAGTAGAGTCATAAGAGTGTGTATGGCTAGAGGAGCTTAAGTGTGTGTATTCTAAGGTGTTTTAGAGAGAGAAAGGAGAGAAGGTGCAAGTGTGTGTGAATCTTGTATATTGTTCATCATTCCAATCTTGAATACATCATAGATTCATATTCTTCTTCTTCTTCTTCTTCTTATTTTGATCTTGCATCATCCAGTTGTTTAGGATTCTACACCATCAATTGGATATGATTGATACACAAGCGAATTCAGGACTTACAAGTGGTATCAGAGCTTGGATTGTATCAATCATTTTGGCCAGATCTGGAGCGTATTTGATCTTATTTCTGAAGGATTTTTGCATTTTTGGATAGATCTTTGAAAAATAAGGGGGGTTTGTTCTTCGTGTTTTTGATAAAAACGAGTTTTTGATCGAGTTTTGGAGCAAAAAGAGGTGAAAAACGCTATTTTTCACGTAATCTGCGAAGTGTTCTCGTCCATTGAAGGGTTCACGGCCGTTGAAGGGTTCACGGCCGAAGGAGGGTTCTCGGTCGAATAAGCTTTTGCGGCTAGGGTTTCTCGGCGGCGGCCGTAATCACGAATTAGGGTTTCTCGGACGTTTACGGTCGTGAACGTGTTTACGGCCGTGAACCCATTTGCGGTTGTCTGTCTCATATAAATAGTGTTAGTAGAGTCATAAGAGTGTGTATGGCTAGAGGAGCTTAAGTGTGTGTATTCTAAGGTGTTTTAGAGAGAGAAAGGAGAGAAGGTGCAAGTGTGTGTGAATCTTGTATATTGTTCATCATTCCAATCTTGAATACATCATAGATTCATATTCTTCTTCTTCTTATTTTGATCATGCATCATCCAATTGTTTAGGATTCTACACCATCAATTGGATATGATTGATACACAAGCGAATTCAGGACTTACAAGTGGTATCAGAGCTTGGATTGTATCAATCATTTTGGCCAGATCTGGAGCGTATTTGATCTTATTTCTGAAGGATTTTTGCATTTTTGGATAGATCTTTGAAAAATAAGGGGGGTTTGTTCTTCGTGTTTTTGATAAAAACGAGTTTTTGATCGAGTTTTGGAGCAAAAAGAGGTGAAAAACGCTATTTTTCACGTAATCTGCGAAGTGTTCTCGTCCATTGAAGGGTTCACGGCCGTTGAAGGGTTCACGGCCGAAGGAGGGTTCTCGGTCGAATAAGCTTTTGCGGCTAGGGTTTCTCGGCGGCGGCCGTAATCACGAATTAGGGTTTCTCGGACGTTTACGGTCGTGAACGTGTTTACGGCCGTGAACCCATTTGCGGTTGTCTGTCTCATATAAATAGTGTTAGTAGAGTCATAAGAGTGTGTATGGCTAGAGGAGCTTAAGTGTGTGTATTCTAAGGTGTTTTAGAGAGAGAAAGGAGAGAAGGTGCAAGTGTGTGTGAATCTTGTATATTGTTCATCATTCCAATCTTGAATACATCATAGATTCATATTATTCTTCTTCTCTTTCTTCTTATTTTGATCTTGCATCATCCAATTGTTTGGGATTCTACACCATCAATTGGATATGATTGATACACAAGCGAATTCGGGACTTACAAGTGGTATCAGAGCTTGGATTGTATCAATCATTTTGGCCAGATCTGGAGCGTATTTGATCGTATTTCTGAAGGATTTTTGCATTTTTGGATAGATCTTTCAAAAATAAGGGGGGTTTGTTCTTCGTGTTTTTGATAAAAACGAGTTTTTGATCGAGTTTTTGAGCAAAAAGAGGTGAAAAACGCTATTTTTCACGTAATCTGCGAAGTGTTCTCGTCCATTGAAGGGTTCACGGCCGTTGAAGGGTTCACGGCCGAAGGAGGGTTCTCGGTCGAATAAGCTTTTGCGGCTAGGGTTTCTCGGCGGCGGCCGTAATCACGAATTAGGGTTTCTCGGACGTTTACGGTCGTGAACGTGTTTACGGCCGTGAACCCATTTGCGGTTGTCTGTCTCATATAAATAGTGTTAGTAGAGTCATAAGAGTGTGTATGGCTAGAGGAGCTTAAGTGTGTGTATTCTAAGGTGTTTTAGAGAGAGAAAGGAGAGAAGGTGCAAGTGTGTGTGAATCTTGTATATTGTTCATCATTCCAATCTTGAATACATCATAGATTCATATTATTCTTCTTCTCTTTCTTCTTATTTTGATCTTGCATCATCCAATTGTTTGGGATTCTACACCATCAATTGGATATGATTGATACACAAGCGAATTCGGGACTTACAAGTGGTATCAGAGCTTGGATTGTATCAATCATTTTGGCCAGATCTGGAGCGTATTTGATCTTATTTCTGAAGTATTTTTGCATTTTTGGATAGATCTTTCAAAAATAAGGGGGGTTTGTTCTTCGTGTTTTTGATAAAAACGAATTTTTGATCGAGTTTTGGAGCAAAAAGAGGTGAAAAACGCTATTTTTCACGTAATCTGCGAAGTGTTCTCGTCCATTGAAGGGTTCACGGCCGTTGAAGGGTTCACGGCCGAAGGAGGGTTCTCGGTCGAATAAGCTTTTGCGGCTAGGGTTTCTCGGCGGCGGCCGTAATCACGAATTAGGGTTTCTCGGACATTTACGGTCGTGAACGTGTTTACGGCCGTGAACCCATTTGCGGTTGTCTGTCTCATATAAATAGTGTTAGTAGAGTCATAAGAGTGTGTATGGCTAGAGGAGCTTAAGTGTGTGTATTCTAAGGTGTTTTAGAGAGAGAAAGGAGAGAAGGTGCAAGTGTGTGTGAATCTTGTATATTGTTCATCATTCCAATCTTGAATACATCATAGATTCATATTCTTCTTCTTCTTATTTTGATCTTGCATCATCCAATTGTTTAGGATTCTACACCATCAATTGGATATGATTGATACACAAGCGAATTCAGGACTTACAAGTGGTATCAGAGCTTGGATTGTATCAATCATTTTGGCCAGATCTGGAGCGTATTTGATCTTATTTCTGAAGGATTTTTGCATTTTTGGATAGATCTTTGAAAAATAAGGGGGGTTTGTTCTTCGTGTTTTTGATAAAAACGAGTTTTTGATCGAGTTTTGGAGCAAAAAGAGGTGAAAAACGCTATTTTTCACGTAATCTGCGAAGTGTTCTCGTCCATTGAAGGGTTCACGGCCGTTGAAGGGTTCACGGCCGAAGGAGGGTTCTCGGTCGAATAAGCTTTTGCGGCTAGGGTTTCTCGGCGGCGGCCGTAATCACGAATTAGGGTTTCTCGGACGTTTACGGTCGTGAACGTGTTTACGGCCGTGAACCCATTTGCGGTTGTCTGTCTCATATAAATAGTGTTAGTAGAGTCATAAGAGTGTGTATGGCTAGAGGAGCTTAAGTGTGTGTATTCTAAGGTGTTTTAGAGAGAGAAAGGAGAGAAGGTGCAAGTGTGTGTGAATCTTGTATATTGTTCATCATTCCAATCTTGAATACATCATAGATTCATATTATTCTTCTTCTCTTTCTTCTTATTTTGATCTTGCATCATCCAATTGTTTGGGATTCTACACCATCAATTGGATATGATTGATACACAAGCGAATTCGGGACTTACAAGTGGTATCAGAGCTTGGATTGTATCAATCATTTTGGCCAGATCTGGAGCGTATTTGATCTTATTTCTGAAGTATTTTTGCATTTTTGGATAGATCTTTCAAAAATAAGGGGGGTTTGTTCTTCGTGTTTTTGATAAAAACGAATTTTTGATCGAGTTTTGGAGCAAAAAGAGGTGAAAAACGCTATTTTTCACGTAATCTGCGAAGTGTTCTCGTCCATTGAAGGGTTCACGGCCGTTGAAGGGTTCACGGCCGAAGGAGGGTTCTCGGTCGAATAAGCTTTTGCGGCTAGGGTTTCTCGGCGGCGGCCGTAATCACGAATTAGGGTTTCTCGGACGTTTACGGTCGTGAACGTGTTTACGGCCGTGAACCCATTTGCGGTTGTCTGTCTCATATAAATAGTGTTAGTAGAGTCATAAGAGTGTGTATGGCTAGAGGAGCTTAAGTGTGTGTATTCTAAGGTGTTTTAGAGAGAGAAAGGAGAGAAGGTGCAAGTGTGTGTGAATCTTGTATATTGTTCATCATTCCAATCTTGAATACATCATAGATTCATATTCTTCTTCTTCTTCTTCTTCTTATTTTGATCTTGCATCATCCAGTTGTTTAGGATTCTACACCATCAATTGGATATGATTGATACACAAGCGAATTCAGGACTTACAAGTGGTATCAGAGCTTGGATTGTATCAATCATTTTGGCCAGATCTGGAGCGTATTTGATCTTATTTCTGAAGGATTTTTGCATTTTTGGATAGATCTTTGAAAAATAAGGGGGGTTTGTTCTTCGTGTTTTTGATAAAAACGAGTTTTTGATCGAGTTTTGGAGCAAAAAGAGGTGAAAAACGCTATTTTTCACGTAATCTGCGAAGTGTTCTCGTCCATTGAAGGGTTCACGGCCGTTGAAGGGTTCACGGCCGAAGGAGGGTTCTCGGTCGAATAAGCTTTTGCGGCTAGGGTTTCTCGGCGGCGGCCGTAATCACGAATTAGGGTTTCTCGGACGTTTACGGTCGTGAACGTGTTTACGGTCGTGAACCCATTTGCGGTTGTCTGTCTCATATAAATAGTGTTAGTAGAGTCATAAGAGTGTGTATGGCTAGAGGAGCTTAAGTGTGTGTATTCTAAGGTGTTTTAGAGAGAGAAAGGAGAGAAGGTGCAAGTGTGTGTGAATCTTGTATATTGTTCATCATTCCAATCTTGAATACATCATAGATTCATATTCTTCTTCTTCTTATTTTGATCATGCATCATCCAATTGTTTAGGATTCTACACCATCAATTGGATATGATTGATACACAAGCGAATTCAGGACTTACAAGTGGTATCAGAGCTTGGATTGTATCAATCATTTTGGCCAGATCTGGAGCGTATTTGATCTTATTTCTGAAGGATTTTTGCATTTTTGGATAGATCTTTGAAAAATAAGGGGGGTTTGTTCTTCGTGTTTTTGATAAAAACGAGTTTTTGATCGAGTTTTGGAGCAAAAAGAGGTGAAAAACGCTATTTTTCACGTAATCTGCGAAGTGTTCTCGTCCATTGAAGGGTTCACGGCCGTTGAAGGGTTCACGGCCGAAGGAGGGTTCTCGGTCGAATAAGCTTTTGCGGCTAGGGTTTCTCGGCGGCGGCCGTAATCACGAATTAGGGTTTCTCGGACGTTTACGGTCGTGAACGTGTTTACGGCCGTGAACCCATTTGCGGTTGTCTGTCTCATATAAATAGTGTTAGTAGAGTCATAAGAGTGTGTATGGCTAGAGGAGCTTAAGTGTGTGTATTCTAAGGTGTTTTAGAGAGAGAAAGGAGAGAAGGTGCAAGTGTGTGTGAATCTTGTATATTGTTCATCATTCCAATCTTGAATACATCATAGATTCATATTCTTCTTCTTCTTATTTTGATCTTGCATCATCCAATTGTTTAGGATTCTACACCATCAATTGGATATGATTGATACACAAGCGAATTCAGGACTTACAAGTGGTATCAGAGCTTGGATTGTATCAATCATTTTGGCCAGATCTGGAGCGTATTTGATCTTATTTCTGAAGGATTTTTGCATTTTTGGATAGATCTTTGAAAAATAAGGGGGGTTTGTTCTTCGTGTTTTTGATAAAAACGAATTTTTGATCGAGTTTTGGAGCAAAAAGAGGTGAAAAACGCTATTTTTCACGTAATCTGCGAAGTGTTCTCGTCCATTGAAGGGTTCACGGCCGTTGAAGGGTTCACGGCCGAAGGAGGGTTCTCGGTCGAATAAGCTTTTGCGGCTAGGGTTTCTCGGCGGCGGCCGTAATCACGAATTAGGGTTTCTCGGACATTTACGGTCGTGAACGTGTTTACGGCCGTGAACCCATTTGCGGTTGTCTGTCTCATATAAATAGTGTTAGTAGAGTCATAAGAGTGTGTATGGCTAGAGGAGCTTAAGTGTGTGTATTCTAAGGTGTTTTAGAGAGAGAAAGGAGAGAAGGTGCAAGTGTGTGTGAATCTTGTATATTGTTCATCATTGCAATCTTGAATACATCATAGATTCATATTCTTCTTCTTCTTATTTTGATCTTGCATCATCCAATTGTTTAGGATTCTACACCATCAATTGGATATGATTGATACACAAGCGAATTCAGGACTTACAAGTGGTATCAGAGCTTGGATTGTATCAATCATTTTGGCCAGATCTGGAGCGTATTTGATCTTATTTCTGAAGGATTTTTGCATTTTTGGATAGATCTTTGAAAAATAAGGGGGGTTTGTTCTTCGTGTTTTTGATAAAAACGAGTTTTTGATCGAGTTTTGGAGCAAAAAGAGGTGAAAAACGCTATTTTTCACGTAATCTGCGAAGTGTTCTCGTCCATTGAAGGGTTCACGGCCGTTGAAGGGTTCACGGCCGAAGGAGGGTTCTCGGTCGAATAAGCTTTTGCGGCTAGGGTTTCTCGGCGGCGGCCGTAATCACGAATTAGGGTTTCTCGGACGTTTACGGTCGTGAACGTGTTTACGGCCGTGAACCCATTTGCGGTTGTCTGTCTCATATAAATAGTGTTAGTAGAGTCATAAGAGTGTGTATGGCTAGAGGAGCTTAAGTGTGTGTATTCTAAGGTGTTTTAGAGAGAGAAAGGAGAGAAGGTGCAAGTGTGTGTGAATCTTGTATATTGTTCATCATTCCAATCTTGAATACATCATAGATTCATATTATTCTTCTTCTCTTTCTTCTTATTTTGATCTTGCATCATCCAATTGTTTGGGATTCTACACCATCAATTGGATATGATTGATACACAAGCGAATTCGGGACTTACAAGTGGTATCAGAGCTTGGATTGTATCAATCATTTTGGCCAGATTTGGAGCGTATTTGATCTTATTTCTGAAGTATTTTTGCATTTTTGGATAGATCTTTCAAAAATAAGGGGGGTTTGTTCTTCGTGTTTTTGATAAAAACGAATTTTTGATCGAGTTTTGGAGCAAAAAGAGGTGAAAAACGCTATTTTTCACGTAATCTGCGAAGTGTTCTCGTCCATTGAAGGGTTCACGGCCGTTGAAGGGTTCACGGCCGAAGGAGGGTTCTCGGTCGAATAAGCTTTTGCGGCTAGGGTTTCTCGGCGGCGGCCGTAATCACGAATTAGGGTTTCTCGGACGTTTACGGTCGTGAACGTGTTTACGGCCGTGAACCCATTTGCGGTTGTCTGTCTCATATAAATAGTGTTAGTAGAGTCATAAGAGTGTGTATGGCTAGAGGAGCTTAAGTGTGTGTATTCTAAGGTGTTTTAGAGAGAGAAAGGAGAGAAGGTGCAAGTGTGTGTGAATCTTGTATATTGTTCATCATTCCAATCTTGAATACATCATAGATTCATATTCTTCTTCTTCTTCTTCTTCTTATTTTGATCTTGCATCATCCAGTTGTTTAGGATTCTACACCATCAATTGGATATGATTGATACACAAGCGAATTCAGGACTTACAAGTGGTATCAGAGCTTGGATTGTATCAATCATTTTGGCCAGATCTGGAGCGTATTTGATCTTATTTCTGAAGGATTTTTGCATTTTTGGATAGATCTTTGAAAAATAAGGGGGGTTTGTTCTTCGTGTTTTTGATAAAAACGAGTTTTTGATCGAGTTTTGGAGCAAAAAGAGGTGAAAAACGCTATTTTTCACGTAATCTGCGAAGTGTTCTCGTCCATTGAAGGGTTCACGGCCGTTGAAGGGTTCACGGCCGAAGGAGGGTTCTCGGTCGAATAAGCTTTTGCGGCTAGGGTTTCTCGGCGGCGGCCGTAATCACGAATTAGGGTTTCTCGGACGTTTACGGTCGTGAACGTGTTTACGGTCGTGAACCCATTTGCGGTTGTCTGTCTCATATAAATAGTGTTAGTAGAGTCATAAGAGTGTGTATGGCTAGAGGAGCTTAAGTGTGTGTATTCTAAGGTGTTTTAGAGAGAGAAAGGAGAGAAGGTGCAAGTGTGTGTGAATCTTGTATATTGTTCATCATTCCAATCTTGAATACATCATAGATTCATATTCTTCTTCTTCTTATTTTGATCATGCATCATCCAATTGTTTAGGATTCTACACCATCAATTGGATATGATTGATACACAAGCGAATTCAGGACTTACAAGTGGTATCAGAGCTTGGATTGTATCAATCATTTTGGCCAGATCTGGAGCGTATTTGATCTTATTTCTGAAGGATTTTTGCATTTTTGGATAGATCTTTGAAAAATAAGGGGGGTTTGTTCTTCGTGTTTTTGATAAAAACGAGTTTTTGATCGAGTTTTGGAGCAAAAAGAGGTGAAAAACGCTATTTTTCACGTAATCTGCGAAGTGTTCTCGTCCATTGAAGGGTTCACGGCCGTTGAAGGGTTCACGGCCGAAGGAGGGTTCTCGGTCGAATAAGCTTTTGCGGCTAGGGTTTCTCGGCGGCGGCCGTAATCACGAATTAGGGTTTCTCGGACGTTTACGGTCGTGAACGTGTTTACGGCCGTGAACCCATTTGCGGTTGTCTGTCTCATATAAATAGTGTTAGTAGAGTCATAAGAGTGTGTATGGCTAGAGGAGCTTAAGTGTGTGTATTCTAAGGTGTTTTAGAGAGAGAAAGGAGAGAAGGTGCAAGTGTGTGTGAATCTTGTATATTGTTCATCATTCCAATCTTGAATACATCATAGATTCATATTCTTCTTCTTCTTATTTTGATCTTGCATCATCCAATTGTTTAGGATTCTACACCATCAATTGGATATGATTGATACACAAGCGAATTCAGGACTTACAAGTGGTATCAGAGCTTGGATTGTATCAATCATTTTGGCCAGATCTGGAGCGTATTTGATCTTATTTCTGAAGGATTTTTGCATTTTTGGATAGATCTTTGAAAAATAAGGGGGGTTTGTTCTTCGTGTTTTTGATAAAAACGAGTTTTTGATCGAGTTTTGGAGCAAAAAGAGGTGAAAAACGCTATTTTTCACGTAATCTGCGAAGTGTTCTCGTCCATTGAAGGGTTCACGGCCGTTGAAGGGTTCACGGCCGAAGGAGGGTTCTCGGTCGAATAAGCTTTTGCGGCTAGGGTTTCTCGGCGGCGGCCGTAATCACGAATTAGGGTTTCTCGGACGTTTACGGTCGTGAACGTGTTTACGGCCGTGAACCCATTTGCGGTTGTCTGTCTCATATAAATAGTGTTAGTAGAGTCATAAGAGTGTGTATGGCTAGAGGAGCTTAAGTGTGTGTATTCTAAGGTGTTTTAGAGAGAGAAAGGAGAGAAGGTGCAAGTGTGTGTGAATCTTGTATATTGTTCATCATTCCAATCTTGAATACATCATAGATTCATATTATTCTTCTTCTCTTTCTTCTTATTTTGATCTTGCATCATCCAATTGTTTGGGATTCTACACTATCAATTGGATATGATTGATACACAAGCGAATTCGGGACTTACAAGTGGTATCAGAGCTTGGATTGTATCAATCATTTTGGCCAGATCTGGAGCGTATTTGATCGTATTTCTGAAGGATTTTTGCATTTTTGGATAGATCTTTCAAAAATAAGGGGGGTTTGTTCTTCGTGTTTTTGATAAAAACGAGTTTTTGATCGAGTTTTTGAGCAAAAAGAGGTGAAAAACGCTATTTTTCACGTAATCTGCGAAGTGTTCTCGTCCATTGAAGGGTTCACGGCCGTTGAAGGGTTCACGGCCGAAGGAGGGTTCTCGGTCGAATAAGCTTTTGCGGCTAGGGTTTCTCGGCGGCGGCCGTAATCACGAATTAGGGTTTCTCGGACGTTTACGGTCGTGAACGTGTTTACGGCCGTGAACCCATTTGCGGTTGTCTGTCTCATATAAATAGTGTTAGTAGAGTCATAAGAGTGTGTATGGCTAGAGGAGCTTAAGTGTGTGTATTCTAAGGTGTTTTAGAGAGAGAAAGGAGAGAAGGTGCAAGTGTGTGTGAATCTTGTATATTGTTCATCATTCCAATCTTGAATACATCATAGATTCATATTATTCTTCTTCTCTTTCTTCTTATTTTGATCTTGCATCATCCAATTGTTTGGGATTCTACACCATCAATTGGATATGATTGATACACAAGCGAATTCGGGACTTACAAGTGGTATCAGAGCTTGGATTGTATCAATCATTTTGGCCAGATCTGGAGCGTATTTGATCTTATTTCTGAAGTATTTTTGCATTTTTGGATAGATCTTTCAAAAATAAGGGGGGTTTGTTCTTCGTGTTTTTGATAAAAACGAATTTTTGATCGAGTTTTGGAGCAAAAAGAGGTGAAAAACGCTATTTTTCACGTAATCTGCGAAGTGTTCTCGTCCATTGAAGGGTTCACGGCCGTTGAAGGGTTCACGGCCGAAGGAGGGTTCTCGGTCGAATAAGCTTTTGCGGCTAGGGTTTCTCGGCGGCGGCCGTAATCACGAATTAGGGTTTCTCGGACGTTTACGGTCGTGAACGTGTTTACGGCCGTGAACCCATTTGCGGTTGTCTGTCTCATATAACTAGTGTTAGTAGAGTCATAAGAGTGTGTATGGCTAGAGGAGCTTAAGTGTGTGTATTCTAAGGTGTTTTAGAGAGAGAAAGGAGAGAAGGTGCAAGTGTGTGTGAATCTTGTATATTGTTCATCATTCCAATCTTGAATACATCATAGATTCATATTCTTCTTCTTCTTCTTCTTCTTATTTTGATCTTGCATCATCCAATTGTTTAGGATTCTACACCATCAATTGGATATGATTGATACACAAGCGAATTCGGGACTTACAAGTGGTATCAGAGCTTGGATTGTATCAATCATTTTGGCCAGATCTGGAGCGTATTTGATCTTATTTCTGAAGGATTTTTGCATTTTTGGATAGATCTTTGAAAAATAAGGGGGGTTTGTTCTTCGTGTTTTTGATAAAAACGAGTTTTTGATCGAGTTTTGGAGCAAAAAGAGGTGAAAAACGCTATTTTTCACGTAATCTGCAAAGTGTTCTCGTCCATTGAAGGGTTCACGGCCGTTGAAGGGTTCACGGCCAAAGGAGGGTTCTCGGTCGAATAAGCTTTTGCGGCTAGGGTTTCTCGGCGGCGGCCGTAATCACGAATTAGGGTTTCTCGGACGTTTACGGTCGTGAACGTGTTTACGGCCGTGAACCCATTTGCGGTTGTCTGTCTCATATAAATAGTGTTAGTAGAGTCATAAGAGTGTGTATGGCTAGAGGAGCTTAAGTGTGTGTATTCTAAGGTGTTTTAGAGAGAGAAAGGAGAGAAGGTGCAAGTGTGTGTGAATCTTGTATATTGTTCATCATTCCAATCTTGAATACATCATAGATTCATATTCTTCTTCTTCTTATTTTGATCATGCATCATCCAATTGTTTAGGATTCTACACCATCAATTGGATATGATTGATACACAAGCGAATTCAGGACTTACAAGTGGTATCAGAGCTTGGATTGTATCAATCATTTTGGCCAGATCTGGAGCGTATTTGATCTTATTTCTGAAGGATTTTTGCATTTTTGGATAGATCTTTGAAAAATAAGGGGGGTTTGTTCTTCGTGTTTTTGATAAAAACGAGTTTTTGATCGAGTTTTGGAGCAAAAAGAGGTGAAAAACGCTATTTTTCACGTAATCTGCGAAGTGTTCTCGTCCATTGAAGGGTTCACGGCCGTTGAAGGGTTCACGGCCGAAGGAGGGTTCTCGGTCGAATAAGCTTTTGCGGCTAGGGTTTCTCGGCGGCGGCCGTAATCACGAATTAGGGTTTCTCGGACGTTTACGGTCGTGAACGTGTTTACGGCCGTGAACCCATTTGCGGTTGTCTGTCTCATATAAATAGTGTTAGTAGAGTCATAAGAGTGTGTATGGCTAGAGGAGCTTAAGTGTGTGTATTCTAAGGTGTTTTAGAGAGAGAAAGGAGAGAAGGTGCAAGTGTGTGTGAATCTTGTATATTGTTCATCATTCCAATCTTGAATACATCATAGATTCATATTATTCTTCTTCTCTTTCTTCTTATTTTGATCTTGCATCATCCAATTGTTTGGGATTCTACACCATCAATTGGATATGATTGATACACAAGCGAATTCGGGACTTACAAGTGGTATCAGAGCTTGGATTGTATCAATCATTTTGGCCAGATCTGGAGCGTATTTGATCTTATTTCTGAAGGATTTTTGCATTTTTGGATAGATCTTTCAAAAATAAGGGGGGTTTGTTCTTCGTGTTTTTGATAAAAACGAGTTTTTGATCGAGTTTTGGAGCAAAAAGAGGTGAAAAACGCTATTTTTCACGTAATCTGCGAAGTGTTCTCGTCCATTGAAGGGTTCACGGCCGTTGAAGGGTTCACGGCCGAAGGAGGGTTCTCGGTCGAATAAGCTTTTGCGGCTAGGGTTTCTCGGCGGCGGCCGTAATCACGAATTAGGGTTTCTCGGACGTTTACGGTCGTGAACGTGTTTACGGCCGTGAACCCATTTGCGGTTGTCTGTCTCATATAAATAGTGTTAGTAGAGTCATAAGAGTGTGTATGGCTAGAGGAGCTTAAGTGTGTGTATTCTAAGGTGTTTTAGAGAGAGAAAGGAGAGAAGGTGCAAGTGTGTGTGAATCTTGTATATTGTTCATCATTCCAATCTTGAATACATCATAGATTCATATTATTCTTCTTCTCTTTCTTCTTATTTTGATCTTGCATCATCCAATTGTTTGGGATTCTACACCATCAATTGGATATGATTGATACACAAGCGAATTCGGGACTTACAAGTGGTATCAGAGCTTGGATTGTATCAATCATTTTGGCCAGATCTGGAGCGTATTTGATCTTATTTCTGAAGTATTTTTGCATTTTTGGATAGATCTTTCAAAAATAAGGGGGGTTTGTTCTTCGTGTTTTTGATAAAAACGAATTTTTGATCGAGTTTTGGAGCAAAAAGAGGTGAAAAACGCTATTTTTCACGTAATCTGCGAAGTGTTCTCGTCCATTGAAGGGTTCACGGCCGTTGAAGGGTTCACGGCCGAAGGAGGGTTCTCGGTCGAATAAGCTTTTGCGGCTAGGGTTTCTCGGCGGCGGCCGTAATCACGAATTAGGGTTTCTCGGACGTTTACGGTCGTGAACGTGTTTACGGCCGTGAACCCATTTGCGGTTGTCTGTCTCATATAACTAGTGTTAGTAGAGTCATAAGAGTGTGTATGGCTAGAGGAGCTTAAGTGTGTGTATTCTAAGGTGTTTTAGAGAGAGAAAGGAGAGAAGGTGCAAGTGTGTGTGAATCTTGTATATTGTTCATCATTCCAATCTTGAATACATCATAGATTCATATTCTTCTTCTTCTTCTTCTTCTTATTTTGATCTTGCATCATCCAATTGTTTAGGATTCTACACCATCAATTGGATATGATTGATACACAAGCGAATTCGGGACTTACAAGTGGTATCAGAGCTTGGATTGTATCAATCATTTTGGCCAGATCTGGAGCGTATTTGATCTTATTTCTGAAGGATTTTTGCATTTTTGGATAGATCTTTGAAAAATAAGGGGGGTTTGTTCTTCGTGTTTTTGATAAAAACGAGTTTTTGATCGAGTTTTGGAGCAAAAAGAGGTGAAAAACGCTATTTTTCACGTAATCTGCAAAGTGTTCTCGTCCATTGAAGGGTTCACGGCCGTTGAAGGGTTCACGGCCAAAGGAGGGTTCTCGGTCGAATAAGCTTTTGCGGCTAGGGTTTCTCGGCGGCGGCCGTAATCACGAATTAGGGTTTCTCGGACGTTTACGGTCGTGAACGTGTTTACGGCCGTGAACCCATTTGCGGTTGTCTGTCTCATATAAATAGTGTTAGTAGAGTCATAAGAGTGTGTATGGCTAGAGGAGCTTAAGTGTGTGTATTCTAAGGTGTTTTAGAGAGAGAAAGGAGAGAAGGTGCAAGTGTGTGTGAATCTTGTATATTGTTCATCATTCCAATCTTGAATACATCATAGATTCATATTCTTCTTCTTCTTATTTTGATCATGCATCATCCAATTGTTTAGGATTCTACACCATCAATTGGATATGATTGATACACAAGCGAATTCAGGACTTACAAGTGGTATCAGAGCTTGGATTGTATCAATCATTTTGGCCAGATCTGGAGCGTATTTGATCTTATTTCTGAAGGATTTTTGCATTTTTGGATAGATCTTTGAAAAATAAGGGGGGTTTGTTCTTCGTGTTTTTGATAAAAACGAGTTTTTGATCGAGTTTTGGAGCAAAAAGAGGTGAAAAACGCTATTTTTCACGTAATCTGCGAAGTGTTCTCGTCCATTGAAGGGTTCACGGCCGTTGAAGGGTTCACGGCCGAAGGAGGGTTCTCGGTCGAATAAGCTTTTGCGGCTAGGGTTTCTCGGCGGCGGCCGTAATCACGAATTAGGGTTTCTCGGACGTTTACGGTCGTGAACGTGTTTACGGCCGTGAACCCATTTGCGGTTGTCTGTCTCATATAAATAGTGTTAGTAGAGTCATAAGAGTGTGTATGGCTAGAGGAGCTTAAGTGTGTGTATTCTAAGGTGTTTTAGAGAGAGAAAGGAGAGAAGGTGCAAGTGTGTGTGAATCTTGTATATTGTTCATCATTCCAATCTTGAATACATCATAGATTCATATTCTTCTTCTTCTTATTTTGATCTTGCATCATCCAATTGTTTAGGATTCTACACCATCAATTGGATATGATTGATACACAAGCGAATTCAGGACTTACAAGTGGTATCAGAGCTTGGATTGTATCAATCATTTTGGCCAGATCTGGAGCGTATTTGATCTTATTTCTGAAGGATTTTTGCATTTTTGGATAGATCTTTGAAAAATAAGGGGGGTTTGTTCTTCGTGTTTTTGATAAAAACGAGTTTTTGATCGAGTTTTGGAGCAAAAAGAGGTGAAAAACGCTATTTTTCACGTAATCTGCGAAGTGTTCTCGTCCATTGAAGGGTTCACGGCCGTTGAAGGGTTCACGGCCGTTGAAGGGTTCACGGCCGAAGGAGGGTTCTCGGTCGAATAAGCTTTTGCGGCTAGGGTTTCTCGGCGGCGGCCGTAATCACGAATTAGGGTTTCTCGGACGTTTACGGTCGTGAACGTGTTTACGGCCGTGAACCCATTTGCGGTTGTCTGTCTCATATAAATAGTGTTAGTAGAGTCATAAGAGTGTGTATGGCTAGAGGAGCTTAAGTGTGTGTATTCTAAGGTGTTTTAGAGAGAGAAAGGAGAGAAGGTGCAAGTGTGTGTGAATCTTGTATATTGTTCATCATTCCAATCTTGAATACATCATAGATTCATATTCTTCTTCTTCTTATTTTGATCTTGCATCATCCAATTGTTTAGGATTCTACACCATCAATTGGATATGATTGATACACAAGCGAATTCAGGACTTACAAGTGGTATCAGAGCTTGGATTGTATCAATCATTTTGGCCAGATCTGGAGCGTATTTGATCTTATTTCTGAAGGATTTTTGCATTTTTGGATAGATCTTTGAAAAATAAGGGGGGTTTGTTCTTCGTGTTTTTGATAAAAACGAGTTTTTGATCGAGTTTTGGAGCAAAAAGAGGTGAAAAACGCTATTTTTCACGTAATCTGCGAAGTGTTCTCGTCCATTGAAGGGTTCACGGCCGTTGAAGGGTTCACGGCCGAAGGAGGGTTCTCGGTCGAATAAGCTTTTGCGGCTAGGGTTTCTCGGCGGCGGCCGTAATCACGAATTAGGGTTTCTCGGACGTTTACGGTCGTGAACGTGTTTACGGCCGTGAACCCATTTGCGGTTGTCTGTCTCATATAACTAGTGTTAGTAGAGTCATAAGAGTGTGTATGGCTAGAGGAGCTTAAGTGTGTGTATTCTAAGGTGTTTTAGAGAGAGAAAGGAGAGAAGGTGCAAGTGTGTGTGAATCTTGTATATTGTTCATCATTCCAATCTTGAATACATCATAGATTCATATTCTTCTTCTTCTTCTTCTTCTTATTTTGATCTTGCATCATCCAATTGTTTAGGATTCTACACCATCAATTGGATATGATTGATACACAAGCGAATTCGGGACTTACAAGTGGTATCAGAGCTTGGATTGTATCAATCATTTTGGCCAGATCTGGAGCGTATTTGATCTTATTTCTGAAGGATTTTTGCATTTTTGGATAGATCTTTGAAAAATAAGGGGGGTTTGTTCTTCGTGTTTTTGATAAAAACGAGTTTTTGATCGAGTTTTGGAGCAAAAAGAGGTGAAAAACGCTATTTTTCACGTAATCTGCAAAGTGTTCTCGTCCATTGAAGGGTTCACGGCCGTTGAAGGGTTCACGGCCAAAGGAGGGTTCTCGGTCGAATAAGCTTTTGCGGCTAGGGTTTCTCGGCGGCGGCCGTAATCACGAATTAGGGTTTCTCGGACGTTTACGGTCGTGAACGTGTTTACGGCCGTGAACCCATTTGCGGTTGTCTGTCTCATATAAATAGTGTTAGTAGAGTCATAAGAGTGTGTATGGCTAGAGGAGCTTAAGTGTGTGTATTCTAAGGTGTTTTAGAGAGAGAAAGGAGAGAAGGTGCAAGTGTGTGTGAATCTTGTATATTGTTCATCATTCCAATCTTGAATACATCATAGATTCATATTCTTCTTCTTCTTATTTTGATCATGCATCATCCAATTGTTTAGGATTCTACACCATCAATTGGATATGATTGATACACAAGCGAATTCAGGACTTACAAGTGGTATCAGAGCTTGGATTGTATCAATCATTTTGGCCAGATCTGGAGCGTATTTGATCTTATTTCTGAAGGATTTTTGCATTTTTGGATAGATCTTTGAAAAATAAGGGGGGTTTGTTCTTCGTGTTTTTGATAAAAACGAGTTTTTGATCGAGTTTTGGAGCAAAAAGAGGTGAAAAACGCTATTTTTCACGTAATCTGCGAAGTGTTCTCGTCCATTGAAGGGTTCACGGCCGTTGAAGGGTTCACGGCCGAAGGAGGGTTCTCGGTCGAATAAGCTTTTGCGGCTAGGGTTTCTCGGCGGCGGCCGTAATCACGAATTAGGGTTTCTCGGACGTTTACGGTCGTGAACGTGTTTACGGCCGTGAACCCATTTGCGGTTGTCTGTCTCATATAAATAGTGTTAGTAGAGTCATAAGAGTGTGTATGGCTAGAGGAGCTTAAGTGTGTGTATTCTAAGGTGTTTTAGAGAGAGAAAGGAGAGAAGGTGCAAGTGTGTGTGAATCTTGTATATTGTTCATCATTCCAATCTTGAATACATCATAGATTCATATTCTTCTTCTTCTTATTTTGATCTTGCATCATCCAATTGTTTAGGATTCTACACCATCAATTGGATATGATTGATACACAAGCGAATTCAGGACTTACAAGTGGTATCAGAGCTTGGATTGTATCAATCATTTTGGCCAGATCTGGAGCGTATTTGATCTTATTTCTGAAGGATTTTTGCATTTTTGGATAGATCTTTGAAAAATAAGGGGGGTTTGTTCTTCGTGTTTTTGATAAAAACGAGTTTTTGATCGAGTTTTGGAGCAAAAAGAGGTGAAAAACGCTATTTTTCACGTAATCTGCGAAGTGTTCTCGTCCATTGAAGGGTTCACGGCCGTTGAAGGGTTCACGGCCGTTGAAGGGTTCACGGCCGAAGGAGGGTTCTCGGTCGAATAAGCTTTTGCGGCTAGGGTTTCTCGGCGGCGGCCGTAATCACGAATTAGGGTTTCTCGGACGTTTACGGTCGTGAACGTGTTTACGGCCGTGAACCCATTTGCGGTTGTCTGTCTCATATAAATAGTGTTAGTAGAGTCATAAGAGTGTGTATGGCTAGAGGAGCTTAAGTGTGTGTATTCTAAGGTGTTTTAGAGAGAGAAAGGAGAGAAGGTGCAAGTGTGTGTGAATCTTGTATATTGTTCATCATTCCAATCTTGAATACATCATAGATTCATATTCTTCTTCTTCTTATTTTGATCTTGCATCATCCAATTGTTTAGGATTCTACACCATCAATTGGATATGATTGATACACAAGCGAATTCAGGACTTACAAGTGGTATCAGAGCTTGGATTGTATCAATCATTTTGGCCAGATCTGGAGCGTATTTGATCTTATTTCTGAAGGATTTTTGCATTTTTGGATAGATCTTTGAAAAATAAGGGGGGTTTGTTCTTCGTGTTTTTGATAAAAACGAGTTTTTGATCGAGTTTTGGAGCAAAAAGAGGTGAAAAACGCTATTTTTCACGTAATCTGCGAAGTGTTCTCGTCCATTGAAGGGTTCACGGCCGTTGAAGGGTTCACGGCCGAAGGAGGGTTCTCGGTCGAATAAGCTTTTGCGGCTAGGGTTTCTCGGCGGCGGCCGTAATCACGAATTAGGGTTTCTCGGACGTTTACGGTCGTGAACGTGTTTACGGCCGTGAACCCATTTGCGGTTGTCTGTCTCATATAACTAGTGTTAGTAGAGTCATAAGAGTGTGTATGGCTAGAGGAGCTTAAGTGTGTGTATTCTAAGGTGTTTTAGAGAGAGAAAGGAGAGAAGGTGCAAGTGTGTGTGAATCTTGTATATTGTTCATCATTCCAATCTTGAATACATCATAGATTCATATTCTTCTTCTTCTTCTTCTTCTTATTTTGATCTTGCATCATCCAATTGTTTAGGATTCTACACCATCAATTGGATATGATTGATACACAAGCGAATTCGGGACTTACAAGTGGTATCAGAGCTTGGATTGTATCAATCATTTTGGCCAGATCTGGAGCGTATTTGATCTTATTTCTGAAGGATTTTTGCATTTTTGGATAGATCTTTGAAAAATAAGGGGGGTTTGTTCTTCGTGTTTTTGATAAAAACGAGTTTTTGATCGAGTTTTGGAGCAAAAAGAGGTGAAAAACGCTATTTTTCACGTAATCTGCAAAGTGTTCTCGTCCATTGAAGGGTTCACGGCCGTTGAAGGGTTCACGGCCAAAGGAGGGTTCTCGGTCGAATAAGCTTTTGCGGCTAGGGTTTCTCGGCGGCGGCCGTAATCACGAATTAGGGTTTCTCGGACGTTTACGGTCGTGAACGTGTTTACGGCCGTGAACCCATTTGCGGTTGTCTGTCTCATATAAATAGTGTTAGTAGAGTCATAAGAGTGTGTATGGCTAGAGGAGCTTAAGTGTGTGTATTCTAAGGTGTTTTAGAGAGAGAAAGGAGAGAAGGTGCAAGTGTGTGTGAATCTTGTATATTGTTCATCATTCCAATCTTGAATACATCATAGATTCATATTCTTCTTCTTCTTATTTTGATCATGCATCATCCAATTGTTTAGGATTCTACACCATCAATTGGATATGATTGATACACAAGCGAATTCAGGACTTACAAGTGGTATCAGAGCTTGGATTGTATCAATCATTTTGGCCAGATCTGGAGCGTATTTGATCTTATTTCTGAAGGATTTTTGCATTTTTGGATAGATCTTTGAAAAATAAGGGGGGTTTGTTCTTCGTGTTTTTGATAAAAACGAGTTTTTGATCGAGTTTTGGAGCAAAAAGAGGTGAAAAACGCTATTTTTCACGTAATCTGCGAAGTGTTCTCGTCCATTGAAGGGTTCACGGCCGTTGAAGGGTTCACGGCCGAAGGAGGGTTCTCGGTCGAATAAGCTTTTGCGGCTAGGGTTTCTCGGCGGCGGCCGTAATCACGAATTAGGGTTTCTCGGACGTTTACGGTCGTGAACGTGTTTACGGCCGTGAACCCATTTGCGGTTGTCTGTCTCATATAAATAGTGTTAGTAGAGTCATAAGAGTGTGTATGGCTAGAGGAGCTTAAGTGTGTGTATTCTAAGGTGTTTTAGAGAGAGAAAGGAGAGAAGGTGCAAGTGTGTGTGAATCTTGTATATTGTTCATCATTCCAATCTTGAATACATCATAGATTCATATTCTTCTTCTTCTTATTTTGATCTTGCATCATCCAATTGTTTAGGATTCTACACCATCAATTGGATATGATTGATACACAAGCGAATTCAGGACTTACAAGTGGTATCAGAGCTTGGATTGTATCAATCATTTTGGCCAGATCTGGAGCGTATTTGATCTTATTTCTGAAGGATTTTTGCATTTTTGGATAGATCTTTGAAAAATAAGGGGGGTTTGTTCTTCGTGTTTTTGATAAAAACGAGTTTTTGATCGAGTTTTGGAGCAAAAAGAGGTGAAAAACGCTATTTTTCACGTAATCTGCGAAGTGTTCTCGTCCATTGAAGGGTTCACGGCCGTTGAAGGGTTCACGGCCGTTGAAGGGTTCACGGCCGTTGAAGGGTTCACGGCCGAAGGAGGGTTCTCGGTCGAATAAGCTTTTGCGGCTAGGGTTTCTCGGCGGCGGCCGTAATCACGAATTAGGGTTTCTCGGACGTTTACGGTCGTGAACGTGTTTACGGCCGTGAACCCATTTGCGGTTGTCTGTCTCATATAAATAGTGTTAGTAGAGTCATAAGAGTGTGTATGGCTAGAGGAGCTTAAGTGTGTGTATTCTAAGGTGTTTTAGAGAGAGAAAGGAGAGAAGGTGCAAGTGTGTGTGAATCTTGTATATTGTTCATCATTCCAATCTTGAATACATCATAGATTCATATTCTTCTTCTTCTTATTTTGATCTTGCATCATCCAATTGTTTAGGATTCTACACCATCAATTGGATATGATTGATACACAAGCGAATTCAGGACTTACAAGTGGTATCAGAGCTTGGATTGTATCAATCATTTTGGCCAGATCTGGAGCGTATTTGATCTTATTTCTGAAGGATTTTTGCATTTTTGGATAGATCTTTGAAAAATAAGGGGGGTTTGTTCTTCGTGTTTTTGATAAAAACGAGTTTTTGATCGAGTTTTGGAGCAAAAAGAGGTGAAAAACGCTATTTTTCACGTAATCTGCGAAGTGTTCTCGTCCATTGAAGGGTTCACGGCCGTTGAAGGGTTCACGGCCGAAGGAGGGTTCTCGGTCGAATAAGCTTTTGCGGCTAGGGTTTCTCGGCGGCGGCCGTAATCACGAATTAGGGTTTCTCGGACGTTTACGGTCGTGAACGTGTTTACGGCCGTGAACCCATTTGCGGTTGTCTGTCTCATATAACTAGTGTTAGTAGAGTCATAAGAGTGTGTATGGCTAGAGGAGCTTAAGTGTGTGTATTCTAAGGTGTTTTAGAGAGAGAAAGGAGAGAAGGTGCAAGTGTGTGTGAATCTTGTATATTGTTCATCATTCCAATCTTGAATACATCATAGATTCATATTCTTCTTCTTCTTCTTCTTCTTATTTTGATCTTGCATCATCCAATTGTTTAGGATTCTACACCATCAATTGGATATGATTGATACACAAGCGAATTCGGGACTTACAAGTGGTATCAGAGCTTGGATTGTATCAATCATTTTGGCCAGATCTGGAGCGTATTTGATCTTATTTCTGAAGGATTTTTGCATTTTTGGATAGATCTTTGAAAAATAAGGGGGGTTTGTTCTTCGTGTTTTTGATAAAAACGAGTTTTTGATCGAGTTTTGGAGCAAAAAGAGGTGAAAAACGCTATTTTTCACGTAATCTGCAAAGTGTTCTCGTCCATTGAAGGGTTCACGGCCGTTGAAGGGTTCACGGCCAAAGGAGGGTTCTCGGTCGAATAAGCTTTTGCGGCTAGGGTTTCTCGGCGGCGGCCGTAATCACGAATTAGGGTTTCTCGGACGTTTACGGTCGTGAACGTGTTTACGGCCGTGAACCCATTTGCGGTTGTCTGTCTCATATAAATAGTGTTAGTAGAGTCATAAGAGTGTGTATGGCTAGAGGAGCTTAAGTGTGTGTATTCTAAGGTGTTTTAGAGAGAGAAAGGAGAGAAGGTGCAAGTGTGTGTGAATCTTGTATATTGTTCATCATTCCAATCTTGAATACATCATAGATTCATATTCTTCTTCTTCTTATTTTGATCATGCATCATCCAATTGTTTAGGATTCTACACCATCAATTGGATATGATTGATACACAAGCGAATTCAGGACTTACAAGTGGTATCAGAGCTTGGATTGTATCAATCATTTTGGCCAGATCTGGAGCGTATTTGATCTTATTTCTGAAGGATTTTTGCATTTTTGGATAGATCTTTGAAAAATAAGGGGGGTTTGTTCTTCGTGTTTTTGATAAAAACGAGTTTTTGATCGAGTTTTGGAGCAAAAAGAGGTGAAAAACGCTATTTTTCACGTAATCTGCGAAGTGTTCTCGTCCATTGAAGGGTTCACGGCCGTTGAAGGGTTCACGGCCGAAGGAGGGTTCTCGGTCGAATAAGCTTTTGCGGCTAGGGTTTCTCGGCGGCGGCCGTAATCACGAATTAGGGTTTCTCGGACGTTTACGGTCGTGAACGTGTTTACGGCCGTGAACCCATTTGCGGTTGTCTGTCTCATATAAATAGTGTTAGTAGAGTCATAAGAGTGTGTATGGCTAGAGGAGCTTAAGTGTGTGTATTCTAAGGTGTTTTAGAGAGAGAAAGGAGAGAAGGTGCAAGTGTGTGTGAATCTTGTATATTGTTCATCATTCCAATCTTGAATACATCATAGATTCATATTCTTCTTCTTCTTATTTTGATCTTGCATCATCCAATTGTTTAGGATTCTACACCATCAATTGGATATGATTGATACACAAGCGAATTCAGGACTTACAAGTGGTATCAGAGCTTGGATTGTATCAATCATTTTGGCCAGATCTGGAGCGTATTTGATCTTATTTCTGAAGGATTTTTGCATTTTTGGATAGATCTTTGAAAAATAAGGGGGGTTTGTTCTTCGTGTTTTTGATAAAAACGAGTTTTTGATCGAGTTTTGGAGCAAAAAGAGGTGAAAAACGCTATTTTTCACGTAATCTGCGAAGTGTTCTCGTCCATTGAAGGGTTCACGGCCGTTGAAGGGTTCACGGCCGTTGAAGGGTTCACGGCCGAAGGAGGGTTCTCGGTCGAATAAGCTTTTGCGGCTAGGGTTTCTCGGCGGCGGCCGTAATCACGAATTAGGGTTTCTCGGACGTTTACGGTCGTGAACGTGTTTACGGCCGTGAACCCATTTGCGGTTGTCTGTCTCATATAAATAGTGTTAGTAGAGTCATAAGAGTGTGTATGGCTAGAGGAGCTTAAGTGTGTGTATTCTAAGGTGTTTTAGAGAGAGAAAGGAGAGAAGGTGCAAGTGTGTGTGAATCTTGTATATTGTTCATCATTCCAATCTTGAATACATCATAGATTCATATTCTTCTTCTTCTTATTTTGATCTTGCATCATCCAATTGTTTAGGATTCTACACCATCAATTGGATATGATTGATACACAAGCGAATTCAGGACTTACAAGTGGTATCAGAGCTTGGATTGTATCAATCATTTTGGCCAGATCTGGAGCGTATTTGATCTTATTTCTGAAGGATTTTTGCATTTTTGGATAGATCTTTGAAAAATAAGGGGGGTTTGTTCTTCGTGTTTTTGATAAAAACGAGTTTTTGATCGAGTTTTGGAGCAAAAAGAGGTGAAAAACGCTATTTTTCACGTAATCTGCGAAGTGTTCTCGTCCATTGAAGGGTTCACGGCCGTTGAAGGGTTCACGGCCGAAGGAGGGTTCTCGGTCGAATAAGCTTTTGCGGCTAGGGTTTCTCGGCGGCGGCCGTAATCACGAATTAGGGTTTCTCGGACGTTTACGGTCGTGAACGTGTTTACGGCCGTGAACCCATTTGCGGTTGTCTGTCTCATATAAATAGTGTTAGTAGAGTCATAAGAGTGTGTATGGCTAGAGGAGCTTAAGTGTGTGTATTCTAAGGTGTTTTAGAGAGAGAAAGGAGAGAAGGTGCAAGTGTGTGTGAATCTTGTATATTGTTCATCATTCCAATCTTGAATACATCATAGATTCATATTATTCTTCTTCTCTTTCTTCTTATTTTGATCTTGCATCATCCAATTGTTTGGGATTCTACACCATCAATTGGATATGATTGATACACAAGCGAATTCGGGACTTACAAGTGGTATCAGAGCTTGGATTGTATCAATCATTTTGGCCAGATCTGGAGCGTATTTGATCGTATTTCTGAAGGATTTTTGCATTTTTGGATAGATCTTTCAAAAATAAGGGGGGTTTGTTCTTCGTGTTTTTGATAAAAACGAGTTTTTGATCGAGTTTTGGAGCAAAAAGAGGTGAAAAACGCTATTTTTCACGTAATCTGCGAAGTGTTCTCGTCCATTGAAGGGTTCACGGCCGTTGAAGGGTTCACGGCCGAAGGAGGGTTCTCGGTCGAATAAGCTTTTGCGGCTAGGGTTTCTCGGCGGCGGCCGTAATCACGAATTAGGGTTTCTCGGACGTTTACGGTCGTGAACGTGTTTACGGCCGTGAACCCATTTGCGGTTGTCTGTCTCATATAAATAGTGTTAGTAGAGTCATAAGAGTGTGTATGGCTAGAGGAGCTTAAGTGTGTGTATTCTAAGGTGTTTTAGAGAGAGAAAGGAGAGAAGGTGCAAGTGTGTGTGAATCTTGTATATTGTTCATCATTCCAATCTTGAATACATCATAGATTCATATTCTTCTTCTTCTTATTTTGATCTTGCATCATCCAATTGTTTAGGATTCTACACCATCAATTGGATATGATTGATACACAAGCGAATTCAGGACTTACAAGTGGTATCAGAGCTTGGATTGTATCAATCATTTTGGCCAGATCTGGAGCGTATTTGATCTTATTTCTGAAGGATTTTTGCATTTTTGGATAGATCTTTGAAAAATAAGGGGGGTTTGTTCTTCGTGTTTTTGATAAAAACGAGTTTTTGATCGAGTTTTGGAGCAAAAAGAGGTGAAAAACGCTATTTTTCACGTAATCTGCGAAGTGTTCTCGTCCATTGAAGGGTTCACGGCCGTTGAAGGGTTCACGGCCGAAGGAGGGTTCTCGGTCGAATAAGCTTTTGCGGCTAGGGTTTCTCGGCGGCGGCCGTAATCACGAATTAGGGTTTCTCGGACATTTACGGTCGTGAACGTGTTTACGGCCGTGAACCCATTTGCGGTTGTCTGTCTCATATAAATAGTGTTAGTAGAGTCATAAGAGTGTGTATGGCTAGAGGAGCTTAAGTGTGTGTATTCTAAGGTGTTTTAGAGAGAGAAAGGAGAGAAGGTGCAAGTGTGTGTGAATCTTGTATATTGTTCATCATTCCAATCTTCAATACATCATAGATTCATATTCTTCTTCTTCTTATTTTGATCTTGCATCATCCAATTGTTTAGGATTCTACACCATCAATTGGATATGATTGATACACAAGCGAATTCAGGACTTACAAGTGGTATCAGAGCTTGGATTGTATCAATCATTTTGGCCAGATCTGGAGCGTATTTGATCTTATTTCTGAAGGATTTTTGCATTTTTGGATAGATCTTTGAAAAATAAGGGGGGTTTGTTCTTCGTGTTTTTGATAAAAACGAGTTTTTGATCGAGTTTTGGAGCAAAAAGAGGTGAAAAACGCTATTTTTCACGTAATCTGCGAAGTGTTCTCGTCCATTGAAGGGTTCACGGCCGTTGAAGGGTTCACGGCCGAAGGAGGGTTCTCGGTCGAATAAGCTTTTGCGGCTAGGGTTTCTCGGCGGCGGCCGTAATCACGAATTAGGGTTTCTCGGACGTTTACGGTCGTGAACGTGTTTACGGCCGTGAACCCATTTGCGGTTGTCTGTCTCATATAAATAGTGTTAGTAGAGTCATAAGAGTGTGTATGGCTAGAGGAGCTTAAGTGTGTGTATTCTAAGGTGTTTTAGAGAGAGAAAGGAGAGAAGGTGCAAGTGTGTGTGAATCTTGTATATTGTTCATCATTCCAATCTTGAATACATCATAGATTCATATTATTCTTCTTCTCTTTCTTCTTATTTTGATCTTGCATCATCCAATTGTTTGGGATTCTACACCATCAATTGGATATGATTGATACACAAGCGAATTCGGGACTTACAAGTGGTATCAGAGCTTGGATTGTATCAATCATTTTGGCCAGATCTGGAGCGTATTTGATCGTATTTCTGAAGGATTTTTGCATTTTTGGATAGATCTTTCAAAAATAAGGGGGGTTTGTTCTTCGTGTTTTTGATAAAAACGAGTTTTTGATCGAGTTTTGGAGCAAAAAGAGGTGAAAAACGCTATTTTTCACGTAATCTGCGAAGTGTTCTCGTCCATTGAAGGGTTCACGGCCGTTGAAGGGTTCACGGCCGAAGGAGGGTTCTCGGTCGAATAAGCTTTTGCGGCTAGGGTTTCTCGGCGGCGGCCGTAATCACGAATTAGGGTTTCTCGGACGTTTACGGTCGTGAACGTGTTTACGGCCGTGAACCCATTTGCGGTTGTCTGTCTCATATAAATAGTGTTAGTAGAGTCATAAGAGTGTGTATGGCTAGAGGAGCTTAAGTGTGTGTATTCTAAGGTGTTTTAGAGAGAGAAAGGAGAGAAGGTGCAAGTGTGTGTGAATCTTGTATATTGTTCATCATTCCAATCTTGAATACATCATAGATTCATATTCTTCTTCTTCTTATTTTGATCTTGCATCATCCAATTGTTTAGGATTCTACACCATCAATTGGATATGATTGATACACAAGCGAATTCAGGACTTACAAGTCGTATCAGAGCTTGGATTGTATCAATCATTTTGGCCAGATCTGGAGCGTATTTGATCTTATTTCTGAAGGATTTTTGCATTTTTGGATAGATCTTTGAAAAATAAGGGGGGTTTGTTCTTCGTGTTTTTGATAAAAACGAGTTTTTGATCGAGTTTTGGAGCAAAAAGAGGTGAAAAACGCTATTTTTCACGTAATCTGCGAAGTGTTCTCGTCCATTGAAGGGTTCACGGCCGTTGAAGGGTTCACGGCCGAAGGAGGGTTCTCGGTCGAATAAGCTTTTGCGGCTAGGGTTTCTCGGCGGCGGCCGTAATCACGAATTAGGGTTTCTCGGACGTTTACGGTCGTGAACGTGTTTACGGCCGTGAACCCATTTGCGGTTGTCTGTCTCATATAAATAGTGTTAGTAGAGTCATAAGAGTGTGTATGGCTAGAGGAGCTTAAGTGTGTGTATTCTAAGGTGTTTTAGAGAGAGAAAGGAGAGAAGGTGCAAGTGTGTGTGAATCTTGTATATTGTTCATCATTCCAATCTTGAATACATCATAGATTCATATTATTCTTCTTCTCTTTCTTCTTATTTTGATCTTGCATCATCCAATTGTTTGGGATTCTACACCATCAATTGGATATGATTGATACACAAGCGAATTCGGGACTTACAAGTGGTATCAGAGCTTGGATTGTATCAATCATTTTGGCCAGATCTGGAGCGTATTTGATCGTATTTCTGAAGGATTTTTGCATTTTTGGATAGATCTTTCAAAAATAAGGGGGGTTTGTTCTTCTAGTTTTTGATAAAAACGAGTTTTTGATCGAGTTTTGGAGCAAAAAGAGGTGAAAAACGCTATTTTTCACGTAATCTGCGAAGTGTTCTCGTCCATTGAAGGGTTCACGGCCGTTGAAGGGTTCACGGCCGAAGGAGGGTTCTCGGTCGAATAAGCTTTTGCGGCTAGGGTTTCTCGGCGGCGGCCGTAATCACGAATTAGGGTTTCTCGGACGTTTACGGTCGTGAACGTGTTTACGGCCGTGAACCCATTTGCGGTTGTCTGTCTCATATAAATAGTGTTAGTAGAGTCATAAGAGTGTGTATGGCTAGAGGAGCTTAAGTGTGTGTATTCTAAGGTGTTTTAGAGAGAGAAAGGAGAGAAGGTGCAAGTGTGTGTGAATCTTGTATATTGTTCATCATTCCAATCTTGAATACATCATTGATTCATATTATTCTTCTTCTCTTTCTTCTTATTTTGATCTTGCATCATCCAATTGTTTGGGATTCTACACCATCAATTGGATATGATTGATACACAAGCGAATTCGGGACTTACAAGTGGTATCAGAGCTTGGATTGTATCAATCATTTTGGACAGATCTGGAGCGTATTTGATCTTATTTCTGAAGGATTTTTGCATTTTTGGATAGATCTTTCAAAAATAAGGGGGGTTTGTTCTTCGTGTTTTTGATAAAAACGAGTTTTTGATCGAGTTTTGGAGCAAAAAGAGGTGAAAAATGCTATTTTTCACGTAATCTGCGAAGTGTTCTCGTCCATTGAAGGGTTCACGGCCGTTGAAGGGTTCACGGCCGAAGGAGGGTTCTCGGTCGAATAAGCTTTTGCGGCTAGGGTTTCTCGGCGGCGGCCGTAATCACGAATTAGGGTTTCTCGGACGTTTACGGTCGTGAACGTGTTTACGGCCGTGAACCCATTTGCGGTTGTCTGTCTCATATAAATAGTGTTAGTAGAGTCATAAGAGTGTGTATGGCTAGAGGAGCTTAAGTGTGTGTATTCTAAGGTGTTTTAGAGAGAGAAAGGAGAGAAGGTGCAAGTGTGTGTGAATCTTGTATATTGTTCATCATTCCAATCTTGAATACATCATAGATTCATATTATTCTTCTTCTCTTTCTTCTTATTTTGATCTTGCATCATCCAATTGTTTGGGATTCTACACCATCAATTGGATATGATTGATACACAAGCGAATTCGGGACTTACAAGTGGTATCAGAGCTTGGATTGTATCAATCATTTTGGCCAGATCTGGAGCGTATTTGATCTTATTTCTGAAGGATTTTTGCATTTTTGGATAGATCTTTGAAAAATAAGGGGGGTTTGTTCTTCGTGTTTTTGATAAAAACGAGTTTTTGATCGAGTTTTGGAGCAAAAAGAGGTGAAAAACGCTATTTTTCACGTAATCTGCGAAGTGTTCTCGTCCATTGAAGGGTTCACGGCCGTTGAAGGGTTCACGGCCGAAGGAGGGTTCTCGGTCGAATAAGCTTTTGCGGCTAGGGTTTCTCGGCGGCGGCCGTAATCACGAATTAGGGTTTCTCGGACGTTTACGGTCGTGAACGTGTTTACGGCCGTGAACCCATTTGCGGTTGTCTGTCTCATATAAATAGTGTTAGTAGAGTCATAAGAGTGTGTATGGCTAGAGGAGCTTAAGTGTGTGTATTCTAAGGTGTTTTAGAGAGAGAAAGGAGAGAAGGTGCAAGTGTGTGTGAATCTTGTATATTGTTCATCATTCCAATCTTGAATACATCATAGATTCATATTCTTCTTCTTCTTATTTTGATCTTGCATCATCCAATTGTTTAGGATTCTACACCATCAATTGGATATGATTGATACACAAGCGAATTCAGGACTTACAAGTGGTATCAGAGCTTGGATTGTATCAATCATTTTGGCCAGATCTGGAGCGTATTTGATCTTATTTCTGAAGGATTTTTGCATTTTTGGATAGATCTTTGAAAAATAAGGGGGGTTTGTTCTTCGTGTTTTTGATAAAAACGAGTTTTTGATCGAGTTTTGGAGCAAAAAGAGGTGAAAAACGCTATTTTTCACGTAATCTGCGAAGTGTTCTCGTCCATTGAAGGGTTCACGGCCGTTGAAGGGTTCACGGCCGAAGGAGGGTTCTCGGTCGAATAAGCTTTTGCGGCTAGGGTTTCTCGGCGGCGGCCGTAATCACGAATTAGGGTTTCTCGGACGTTTACGGTCGTGAACGTGTTTACGGCCGTGAACCCATTTGCGGTTGTCTGTCTCATATAAATAGTGTTAGTAGAGTCATAAGAGTGTGTATGGCTAGAGGAGCTTAAGTGTGTGTATTCTAAGGTGTTTTAGAGAGAGAAAGGAGAGAAGGTGCAAGTGTGTGTGAATCTTGTATATTGTTCATCATTCCAATCTTGAATACATCATAGATTCATATTATTCTTCTTCTCTTTCTTCTTATTTTGATCTTGCATCATCCAATTGTTTGGGATTCTACACCATCAATTGGATATGATTGATACACAAGCGAATTCGGGACTTACAAGTGGTATCAGAGCTTGGATTGTATCAATCATTTTGGCCAGATCTGGAGCGTATTTGATCGTATTTCTGAAGGATTTTTGCATTTTTGGATAGATCTTTCAAAAATAAGGGGGGTTTGTTCTTCGTGTTTTTGATAAAAACGAGTTTTTGATCGAGTTTTTGAGCAAAAAGAGGTGAAAAACGCTATTTTTCACGTAATCTGCGAAGTGTTCTCGTCCATTGAAGGGTTCACGGCCGTTGAAGGGTTCACGGCCGAAGGAGGGTTCTCGGTCGAATAAGCTTTTGCGGCTAGGGTTTCTCGGCGGCGGCCGTAATCACGAATTAGGGTTTCTCGGACGTTTACGGTCGTGAACGTGTTTACGGCCGTGAACCCATTTGCGGTTGTCTGTCTCATATAAATAGTGTTAGTAGAGTCATAAGAGTGTGTATGGCTAGAGGAGCTTAAGTGTGTGTATTCTAAGGTGTTTTAGAGAGAGAAAGGAGAGAAGGTGCAAGTGTGTGTGAATCTTGTATATTGTTCATCATTCCAATCTTGAATACATCATAGATTCATATTATTCTTCTTCTCTTTCTTCTTATTTTGATCTTGCATCATCCAATTGTTTGGGATTCTACACCATCAATTGGATATGATTGATACACAAGCGAATTCGGGACTTACAAGTGGTATCAGAGCTTGGATTGTATCAATCATTTTGGCCAGATCTGGAGCGTATTTGATCTTATTTCTGAAGTATTTTTGCATTTTTGGATAGATCTTTCAAAAATAAGGGGGGTTTGTTCTTCGTGTTTTTGATAAAAACGAATTTTTGATCGAGTTTTGGAGCAAAAAGAGGTGAAAAACGCTATTTTTCACGTAATCTGCGAAGTGTTCTCGTCCATTGAAGGGTTCACGGCCGTTGAAGGGTTCACGGCCGAAGGAGGGTTCTCGGTCGAATAAGCTTTTGCGGCTAGGGTTTCTCGGCGGCGGCCGTAATCACGAATTAGGGTTTCTCGGACGTTTACGGTCGTGAACGTGTTTACGGCCGTGAACCCATTTGCGGTTGTCTGTCTCATATAAATAGTGTTAGTAGAGTCATAAGAGTGTGTATGGCTAGAGGAGCTTAAGTGTGTGTATTCTAAGGTGTTTTAGAGAGAGAAAGGAGAGAAGGTGCAAGTGTGTGTGAATCTTGTATATTGTTCATCATTCCAATCTTGAATACATCATAGATTCATATTATTCTTCTTCTCTTTCTTCTTATTTTGATCTTGCATCATCCAATTGTTTGGGATTCTACACCATCAATTGGATATGATTGATACACAAGCGAATTCGGGACTTACAAGTGGTATCAGAGCTTGGATTGTATCAATCATTTTGGCCAGATCTGGAGCGTATTTGATCTTATTTCTGAAGTATTTTTGCATTTTTGGATAGATCTTTCAAAAATAAGGGGGGTTTGTTCTTCGTGTTTTTGATAAAAACGAATTTTTGATCGAGTTTTGGAGCAAAAAGAGGTGAAAAACGCTATTTTTCACGTAATCTGCGAAGTGTTCTCGTCCATTGAAGGGTTCACGGCCGTTGAAGGGTTCACGGCCGAAGGAGGGTTCTCGGTCGAATAAGCTTTTGCGGCTAGGGTTTCTCGGCGGCGGCCGTAATCACGAATTAGGGTTTCTCGGACGTTTACGGTCGTGAACGTGTTTACGGCCGTGAACCCATTTGCGGTTGTCTGTCTCATATAAATAGTGTTAGTAGAGTCATAAGAGTGTGTATGGCTAGAGGAGCTTAAGTGTGTGTATTCTAAGGTGTTTTAGAGAGAGAAAGGAGAGAAGGTGCAAGTGTGTGTGAATCTTGTATATTGTTCATCATTCCAATCTTGAATACATCATAGATTCATATTATTCTTCTTCTCTTTCTTCTTATTTTGATCTTGCATCATCCAATTGTTTGGGATTCTACACCATCAATTGGATATGATTGATACACAAGCGAATTCGGGACTTACAAGTGGTATCAGAGCTTGGATTGTATCAATCATTTTGGCCAGATCTGGAGCGTATTTGATCTTATTTCTGAAGTATTTTTGCATTTTTGGATAGATCTTTCAAAAATAAGGGGGGTTTGTTCTTCGTGTTTTTGATAAAAACGAATTTTTGATCGAGTTTTGGAGCAAAAAGAGGTGAAAAACGCTATTTTTCACGTAATCTGCGAAGTGTTCTCGTCCATTGAAGGGTTCACGGCCGTTGAAGGGTTCACGGCCGAAGGAGGGTTCTCGGTCGAATAAGCTTTTGCGGCTAGGGTTTCTCGGTGGCGGCCGTAATCACGAATTAGGGTTTCTCGGACGTTTACGGTCGTGAACGTGTTTACGGCCGTGAACCCATTTGCGGTTGTCTGTCTCATATAAATAGTGTTAGTAGAGTCATAAGAGTGTGTATGGCTAGAGGAGCTTAAGTGTGTGTATTCTAAGGTGTTTTAGAGAGAGAAAGGAGAGAAGGTGCAAGTGTGTGTGAATCTTGTATATTGTTCATCATTCCAATCTTGAATACATCATAGATTCATATTCTTCTTCTTCTTCTTCTTCTTATTTTGATCTTGCATCATCCAGTTGTTTAGGATTCTACACCATCAATTGGATATGATTGATACACAAGCGAATTCAGGACTTACAAGTGGTATCAGAGCTTGGATTGTATCAATCATTTTGGCCAGATCTGGAGCGTATTTGATCTTATTTCTGAAGGATTTTTGCATTTTTGGATAGATCTTTGAAAAATAAGGGGGGTTTGTTCTTCGTGTTTTTGATAAAAACGAGTTTTTGATCGAGTTTTGGAGCAAAAAGAGGTGAAAAACGCTATTTTTCACGTAATCTGCGAAGTGTTCTCGTCCATTGAAGGGTTCACGGCCGTTGAAGGGTTCACGGCCGAAGGAGGGTTCTCGGTCGAATAAGCTTTTGCGGCTAGGGTTTCTCGGCGGCGGCCGTAATCACGAATTAGGGTTTCTCGGACGTTTACGGTCGTGAACGTGTTTACGGCCGTGAACCCATTTGCGGTTGTCTGTCTCATATAAATAGTGTTAGTAGAGTCATAAGAGTGTGTATGGCTAGAGGAGCTTAAGTGTGTGTATTCTAAGGTGTTTTAGAGAGAGAAAGGAGAGAAGGTGCAAGTGTGTGTGAATCTTGTATATTGTTCATCATTCCAATCTTGAATACATCATAGATTCATATTCTTCTTCTTCTTATTTTGATCATGCATCATCCAATTGTTTAGGATTCTACACCATCAATTGGATATGATTGATACACAAGCGAATTCAGGACTTACAAGTGGTATCAGAGCTTGGATTGTATCAATCATTTTGGCCAGATCTGGAGCGTATTTGATCTTATTTCTGAAGGATTTTTGCATTTTTGGATAGATCTTTGAAAAATAAGGGGGGTTTGTTCTTCGTGTTTTTGATAAAAACGAGTTTTTGATCGAGTTTTGGAGCAAAAAGAGGTGAAAAACGCTATTTTTCACGTAATCTGCGAAGTGTTCTCGTCCATTGAAGGGTTCACGGCCGTTGAAGGGTTCACGGCCGAAGGAGGGTTCTCGGTCGAATAAGCTTTTGCGGCTAGGGTTTCTCGGCGGCGGCCGTAATCACGAATTAGGGTTTCTCGGACGTTTACGGTCGTGAACGTGTTTACGGCCGTGAACCCATTTGCGGTTGTCTGTCTCATATAAATAGTGTTAGTAGAGTCATAAGAGTGTGTATGGCTAGAGGAGCTTAAGTGTGTGTATTCTAAGGTGTTTTAGAGAGAGAAAGGAGAGAAGGTGCAAGTGTGTGTGAATCTTGTATATTGTTCATCATTCCAATCTTGAATACATCATAGATTCATATTATTCTTCTTCTCTTTCTTCTTATTTTGATCTTGCATCATCCAATTGTTTGGGATTCTACACCATCAATTGGATATGATTGATACACAAGCGAATTCGGGACTTACAAGTGGTATCAGAGCTTGGATTGTATCAATCATTTTGGCCAGATCTGGAGCGTATTTGATCGTATTTCTGAAGGATTTTTGCATTTTTGGATAGATCTTTCAAAAATAAGGGGGGTTTGTTCTTCGTGTTTTTGATAAAAACGAGTTTTTGATCGAGTTTTTGAGCAAAAAGAGGTGAAAAACGCTATTTTTCACGTAATCTGCGAAGTGTTCTCGTCCATTGAAGGGTTCACGGCCGTTGAAGGGTTCACGGCCGAAGGAGGGTTCTCGGTCGAATAAGCTTTTGCGGCTAGGGTTTCTCGGCGGCGGCCGTAATCACGAATTAGGGTTTCTCGGACGTTTACGGTCGTGAACGTGTTTACGGCCGTGAACCCATTTGCGGTTGTCTGTCTCATATAAATAGTGTTAGTAGAGTCATAAGAGTGTGTATGGCTAGAGGAGCTTAAGTGTGTGTATTCTAAGGTGTTTTAGAGAGAGAAAGGAGAGAAGGTGCAAGTGTGTGTGAATCTTGTATATTGTTCATCATTCCAATCTTGAATACATCATAGATTCATATTATTCTTCTTCTCTTTCTTCTTATTTTGATCTTGCATCATCCAATTGTTTGGGATTCTACACCATCAATTGGATATGATTGATACACAAGCGAATTCGGGACTTACAAGTGGTATCAGAGCTTGGATTGTATCAATCATTTTGGCCAGATCTGGAGCGTATTTGATCTTATTTCTGAAGTATTTTTGCATTTTTGGATAGATCTTTCAAAAATAAGGGGGGTTTGTTCTTCGTGTTTTTGATAAAAACGAATTTTTGATCGAGTTTTGGAGCAAAAAGAGGTGAAAAACGCTATTTTTCACGTAATCTGCGAAGTGTTCTCGTCCATTGAAGGGTTCACGGCCGTTGAAGGGTTCACGGCCGAAGGAGGGTTCTCGGTCGAATAAGCTTTTGCGGCTAGGGTTTCTCGGCGGCGGCCGTAATCACGAATTAGGGTTTCTCGGACATTTACGGTCGTGAACATGTTTACGGCCGTGAACCCATTTGCGGTTGTCTGTCTCATATAAATAGTGTTAGTAGAGTCATAAGAGTGTGTATGGCTAGAGGAGCTTAAGTGTGTGTATTCTAAGGTGTTTTAGAGAGAGAAAGGAGAGAAGGTGCAAGTGTGTGTGAATCTTGTATATTGTTCATCATTCCAATCTTGAATACATCATAGATTCATATTATTCTTCTTCTTATTTTGATCTTGCATCATCCAATTGTTTAGGATTCTACACCATCAATTGGATATGATTGATACACAAGCGAATTCAGGACTTACAAGTGGTATCAGAGCTTGGATTGTATCAATCATTTTGGCCAGATCTGGAGCGTATTTGATCTTATTTCTGAAGGATTTTTGCATTTTTGGATAGATCTTTGAAAAATAAGGGGGGTTTGTTCTTCGTGTTTTTGATAAAAACGAGTTTTTGATCGAGTTTTGGAGCAAAAAGAGGTGAAAAACGCTATTTTTCACGTAATCTGCGAAGTGTTCTCGTCCATTGAAGGGTTCACGGCCGTTGAAGGGTTCACGGCCGAAGGAGGGTTCTCGGTCGAATAAGCTTTTGCGGCTAGGGTTTCTCGGCGGCGGCCGTAATCACGAATTAGGGTTTCTCGGACGTTTACGGTCGTGAACGTGTTTACGGCCGTGAACCCATTTGCGGTTGTCTGTCTCATATAAATAGTGTTAGTAGAGTCATAAGAGTGTGTATGGCTAGAGGAGCTTAAGTGTGTGTATTCTAAGGTGTTTTAGAGAGAGAAAGGAGAGAAGGTGCAAGTGTGTGTGAATCTTGTATATTGTTCATCATTCCAATCTTGAATACATCATAGATTCATATTATTCTTCTTCTCTTTCTTCTTATTTTGATCTTGCATCATCCAATTGTTTGGGATTCTACACCATCAATTGGATATGATTGATACACAAGCGAATTCGGGACTTACAAGTGGTATCAGAGCTTGGATTGTATCAATCATTTTGGCCAGATCTGGAGCGTATTTGATCTTATTTCTGAAGTATTTTTGCATTTTTGGATAGATCTTTCAAAAATAAGGGGGGTTTGTTCTTCGTGTTTTTGATAAAAACGAATTTTTGATCGAGTTTTGGAGCAAAAAGAGGTGAAAAACGCTATTTTTCACGTAATCTGCGAAGTGTTCTCGTCCATTGAAGGGTTCACGGCCGTTGAAGGGTTCACGGCCGAAGGAGGGTTCTCGGTCGAATAAGCTTTTGCGGCTAGGGTTTCTCGGCGGCGGCCGTAATCACGAATTAGGGTTTCTCGGACGTTTACGGTCGTGAACGTGTTTACGGCCGTGAACCCATTTGCGGTTGTCTGTCTCATATAAATAGTGTTAGTAGAGTCATAAGAGTGTGTATGGCTAGAGGAGCTTAAGTGTGTGTATTCTAAGGTGTTTTAGAGAGAGAAAGGAGAGAAGGTGCAAGTGTGTGTGAATCTTGTATATTGTTCATCATTCCAATCTTGAATACATCATAGATTCATATTCTTCTTCTTCTTCTTCTTCTTATTTTGATCTTGCATCATCCAGTTGTTTAGGATTCTACACCATCAATTGGATATGATTGATACACAAGCGAATTCAGGACTTACAAGTGGTATCAGAGCTTGGATTGTATCAATCATTTTGGCCAGATCTGGAGCGTATTTGATCTTATTTCTGAAGGATTTTTGCATTTTTGGATAGATCTTTGAAAAATAAGGGGGGTTTGTTCTTCGTGTTTTTGATAAAAACGAGTTTTTGATCGAGTTTTGGAGCAAAAAGAGGTGAAAAACGCTATTTTTCACGTAATCTGCGAAGTGTTCTCGTCCATTGAAGGGTTCACGGCCGTTGAAGGGTTCACGGCCGAAGGAGGGTTCTCGGTCGAATAAGCTTTTGCGGCTAGGGTTTCTCGGCGGCGGCCGTAATCACGAATTAGGGTTTCTCGGACGTTTACGGTCGTGAACGTGTTTACGGTCGTGAACCCATTTGCGGTTGTCTGTCTCATATAAATAGTGTTAGTAGAGTCATAAGAGTGTGTATGGCTAGAGGAGCTTAAGTGTGTGTATTCTAAGGTGTTTTAGAGAGAGAAAGGAGAGAAGGTGCAAGTGTGTGTGAATCTTGTATATTGTTCATCATTCCAATCTTGAATACATCATAGATTCATATTCTTCTTCTTCTTATTTTGATCATGCATCATCCAATTGTTTAGGATTCTACACCATCAATTGGATATGATTGATACACAAGCGAATTCAGGACTTACAAGTGGTATCAGAGCTTGGATTGTATCAATCATTTTGGCCAGATCTGGAGCGTATTTGATCTTATTTCTGAAGGATTTTTGCATTTTTGGATAGATCTTTGAAAAATAAGGGGGGTTTGTTCTTCGTGTTTTTGATAAAAACGAGTTTTTGATCGAGTTTTGGAGCAAAAAGAGGTGAAAAACGCTATTTTTCACGTAATCTGCGAAGTGTTCTCGTCCATTGAAGGGTTCACGGCCGTTGAAGGGTTCACGGCCGAAGGAGGGTTCTCGGTCGAATAAGCTTTTGCGGCTAGGGTTTCTCGGCGGCGGCCGTAATCACGAATTAGGGTTTCTCGGACGTTTACGGTCGTGAACGTGTTTACGGCCGTGAACCCATTTGCGGTTGTCTGTCTCATATAAATAGTGTTAGTAGAGTCATAAGAGTGTGTATGGCTAGAGGAGCTTAAGTGTGTGTATTCTAAGGTGTTTTAGAGAGAGAAAGGAGAGAAGGTGCAAGTGTGTGTGAATCTTGTATATTGTTCATCATTCCAATCTTGAATACATCATAGATTCATATTCTTCTTCTTCTTATTTTGATCTTGCATCATCCAATTGTTTAGGATTCTACACCATCAATTGGATATGATTGATACACAAGCGAATTCAGGACTTACAAGTGGTATCAGAGCTTGGATTGTATCAATCATTTTGGCCAGATCTGGAGCGTATTTGATCTTATTTCTGAAGGATTTTTGCATTTTTGGATAGATCTTTGAAAAATAAGGGGGGTTTGTTCTTCGTGTTTTTGATAAAAACGAGTTTTTGATCGAGTTTTGGAGCAAAAAGAGGTGAAAAACGCTATTTTTCACGTAATCTGCGAAGTGTTCTCGTCCATTGAAGGGTTCACGGCCGTTGAAGGGTTCACGGCCGAAGGAGGGTTCTCGGTCGAATAAGCTTTTGCGGCTAGGGTTTCTCGGCGGCGGCCGTAATCACGAATTAGGGTTTCTCGGACGTTTACGGTCGTGAACGTGTTTACGGCCGTGAACCCATTTGCGGTTGTCTGTCTCATATAAATAGTGTTAGTAGAGTCATAAGAGTGTGTATGGCTAGAGGAGCTTAAGTGTGTGTATTCTAAGGTGTTTTAGAGAGAGAAAGGAGAGAAGGTGCAAGTGTGTGTGAATCTTGTATATTGTTCATCATTCCAATCTTGAATACATCATAGATTCATATTCTTCTTCTTCTTATTTTGATCATGCATCATCCAATTGTTTAGGATTCTACACCATCAATTGGATATGATTGATACACAAGCGAATTCAGGACTTACAAGTGGTATCAGAGCTTGGATTGTATCAATCATTTTGGCCAGATCTGGAGCGTATTTGATCTTATTTCTGAAGGATTTTTGCATTTTTGGATAGATCTTTGAAAAATAAGGGGGGTTTGTTCTTCGTGTTTTTGATAAAAACGAGTTTTTGATCGAGTTTTGGAGCAAAAAGAGGTGAAAAACGCTATTTTTCACGTAATCTGCGAAGTGTTCTCGTCCATTGAAGGGTTCACGGCCGTTGAAGGGTTCACGGCCGAAGGAGGGTTCTCGGTCGAATAAGCTTTTGCGGCTAGGGTTTCTCGGCGGCGGCCGTAATCACGAATTAGGGTTTCTCGGACGTTTACGGTCGTGAACGTGTTTACGGCGGTGAACCCATTTGCGGTTGTCTGTCTCATATAAATAGTGTTAGTAGAGTCATAAGAGTGTGTATGGCTAGAGGAGCTTAAGTGTGTGTATTCTAAGGTGTTTTAGAGAGAGAAAGGAGAGAAGGTGCAAGTGTGTGTGAATCTTGTATATTGTTCATCATTCCAATCTTGAATACATCATAGATTCATATTCTTCTTCTTCTTATTTTGATCTTGCATCATCCAATTGTTTAGCATTCTACACCATCAATTGGATATGATTGATACACAAGCGAATTCAGGACTTACAAGTGGTATCAGAGCTTGGATTGTATCAATCATTTTGGCCAGATCTGGAGCGTATTTGATCTTATTTCTGAAGGATTTTTGCATTTTTGGATAGATCTTTGAAAAATAAGGGGGGTTTGTTCTTCGTGTTTTTGATAAAAACGAGTTTTTGATCGAGTTTTGGAGCAAAAAGAGGTGAAAAACGCTATTTTTCACGTAATCTGCGAAGTGTTCTCGTCCATTGAAGGGTTCACGGCCGTTGAAGGGTTCACGGCCGAAGGAGGGTTCTCGGTCGAATAAGCTTTTGCGGCTAGGGTTTCTCGGCGGCGGCTGTAATCACGAATTAGGGTTTCTCGGACGTTTACGGTCGTGAACGTGTTTACGGCCGTGAACCCATTTGCGGTTGTCTGTCTCATATAAATAGTGTTAGTAGAGTCATAAGAGTGTGTATGGCTAGAGGAGCTTAAGTGTGTGTATTCTAAGGTGTTTTAGAGAGAGAAAGGAGAGAAGGTGCAAGTGTGTGTGAATCTTGTATATTGTTCATCATTCCAATCTTGAATACATCATAGATTCATATTATTCTTCTTCTCTTTCTTCTTATTTTGATCTTGCATCATCCAATTGTTTGGGATTCTACACCATCAATTGGATATGATTGATACACAAGCGAATTCGGGACTTACAAGTGGTATCAGAGCTTGGATTGTATCAATCATTTTGGCCAGATCTGGAGCGTATTTGATCTTATTTCTGAAGGATTTTTGCATTTTTGGATAGATCTTTCAAAAATAAGGGGGGTTTGTTCTTCGTGTTTTTGATAAAAACGAGTTTTTGATCGAGTTTTGGAGCAAAAAGAGGTGAAAAACGCTATTTTTCACGTAATCTGCGAAGTGTTCTCGTCCATTGAAGGGTTCACGGCCGTTGAAGGGTTCACGGCCGAAGGAGGGTTCTCGGTCGAATAAGCTTTTGCGGCTAGGGTTTCTCGGCGGCGGCCGTAATCACGAATTAGGGTTTCTCGGACGTTTACGGTCGTGAACGTGTTTACGGCCGTGAACCCATTTGCGGTTGTCTGTCTCATATAAATAGTGTTAGTAGAGTCATAAGAGTGTGTATGGCTAGAGGAGCTTAAGTGTGTGTATTCTAAGGTGTTTTAGAGAGAGAAAGGAGAGAAGGTGCAAGTGTGTGTGAATCTTGTATATTGTTCATCATTCCAATCTTGAATACATCATAGATTCATATTATTCTTCTTCTCTTTCTTCTTATTTTGATCTTGCATCATCCAATTGTTTGGGATTCTACACCATCAATTGGATATGATTGATACACAAGCGAATTCGGGACTTACAAGTGGTATCAGAGCTTGGATTGTATCAATCATTTTGGCCAGATCTGGAGCGTATTTGATCTTATTTCTGAAGTATTTTTGCATTTTTGGATAGATCTTTCAAAAATAAGGGGGGTTTGTTCTTCGTGTTTTTGATAAAAACGAATTTTTGATCGAGTTTTGGAGCAAAAAGAGGTGAAAAACGCTATTTTTCACGTAATCTGCGAAGTGTTCTCGTCCATTGAAGGGTTCACGGCCGTTGAAGGGTTCACGGCCGAAGGAGGGTTCTCGGTCGAATAAGCTTTTGCGGCTAGGGTTTCTCGGCGGCGGCCGTAATCACGAATTAGGGTTTCTCGGACGTTTACGGTCGTGAACGTGTTTACGGCCGTGAACCCATTTGCGGTTGTCTGTCTCATATAACTAGTGTTAGTAGAGTCATAAGAGTGTGTATGGCTAGAGGAGCTTAAGTGTGTGTATTCTAAGGTGTTTTAGAGAGAGAAAGGAGAGAAGGTGCAAGTGTGTGTGAATCTTGTATATTGTTCATCATTCCAATCTTGAATACATCATAGATTCATATTCTTCTTCTTCTTCTTCTTCTTATTTTGATCTTGCATCATCCAATTGTTTAGGATTCTACACCATCAATTGGATATGATTGATACACAAGCGAATTCGGGACTTACAAGTGGTATCAGAGCTTGGATTGTATCAATCATTTTGGCCAGATCTGGAGCGTATTTGATCTTATTTCTGAAGGATTTTTGCATTTTTGGATAGATCTTTGAAAAATAAGGGGGGTTTGTTCTTCGTGTTTTTGATAAAAACGAGTTTTTGATCGAGTTTTGGAGCAAAAAGAGGTGAAAAACGCTATTTTTCACGTAATCTGCAAAGTGTTCTCGTCCATTGAAGGGTTCACGGCCGTTGAAGGGTTCACGGCCAAAGGAGGGTTCTCGGTCGAATAAGCTTTTGCGGCTAGGGTTTCTCGGCGGCGGCCGTAATCACGAATTAGGGTTTCTCGGACGTTTACGGTCGTGAACGTGTTTACGGCCGTGAACCCATTTGCGGTTGTCTGTCTCATATAAATAGTGTTAGTAGAGTCATAAGAGTGTGTATGGCTAGAGGAGCTTAAGTGTGTGTATTCTAAGGTGTTTTAGAGAGAGAAAGGAGAGAAGGTGCAAGTGTGTGTGAATCTTGTATATTGTTCATCATTCCAATCTTGAATACATCATAGATTCATATTCTTCTTCTTCTTATTTTGATCATGCATCATCCAATTGTTTAGGATTCTACACCATCAATTGGATATGATTGATACACAAGCGAATTCAGGACTTACAAGTGGTATCAGAGCTTGGATTGTATCAATCATTTTGGCCAGATCTGGAGCGTATTTGATCTTATTTCTGAAGGATTTTTGCATTTTTGGATAGATCTTTGAAAAATAAGGGGGGTTTGTTCTTCGTGTTTTTGATAAAAACGAGTTTTTGATCGAGTTTTGGAGCAAAAAGAGGTGAAAAACGCTATTTTTCACGTAATCTGCGAAGTGTTCTCGTCCATTGAAGGGTTCACGGCCGTTGAAGGGTTCACGGCCGAAGGAGGGTTCTCGGTCGAATAAGCTTTTGCGGCTAGGGTTTCTCGGCGGCGGCCGTAATCACGAATTAGGGTTTCTCGGACGTTTACGGTCGTGAACGTGTTTACGGCCGTGAACCCATTTGCGGTTGTCTGTCTCATATAAATAGTGTTAGTAGAGTCATAAGAGTGTGTATGGCTAGAGGAGCTTAAGTGTGTGTATTCTAAGGTGTTTTAGAGAGAGAAAGGAGAGAAGGTGCAAGTGTGTGTGAATCTTGTATATTGTTCATCATTCCAATCTTGAATACATCATAGATTCATATTCTTCTTCTTCTTATTTTGATCTTGCATCATCCAATTGTTTAGGATTCTACACCATCAATTGGATATGATTGATACACAAGCGAATTCAGGACTTACAAGTGGTATCAGAGCTTGGATTGTATCAATCATTTTGGCCAGATCTGGAGCGTATTTGATCTTATTTCTGAAGGATTTTTGCATTTTTGGATAGATCTTTGAAAAATAAGGGGGGTTTGTTCTTCGTGTTTTTGATAAAAACGAGTTTTTGATCGAGTTTTGGAGCAAAAAGAGGTGAAAAACGCTATTTTTCACGTAATCTGCGAAGTGTTCTCGTCCATTGAAGGGTTCACGGCCGTTGAAGGGTTCACGGCCGTTGAAGGGTTCACGGCCGAAGGAGGGTTCTCGGTCGAATAAGCTTTTGCGGCTAGGGTTTCTCGGCGGCGGCCGTAATCACGAATTAGGGTTTCTCGGACGTTTACGGTCGTGAACGTGTTTACGGCCGTGAACCCATTTGCGGTTGTCTGTCTCATATAAATAGTGTTAGTAGAGTCATAAGAGTGTGTATGGCTAGAGGAGCTTAAGTGTGTGTATTCTAAGGTGTTTTAGAGAGAGAAAGGAGAGAAGGTGCAAGTGTGTGTGAATCTTGTATATTGTTCATCATTCCAATCTTGAATACATCATAGATTCATATTATTCTTCTTCTCTTTCTTCTTATTTTGATCTTGCATCATCCAATTGTTTGGGATTCTACACAATCAATTGGATATGATTGATACACAAGCGAATTCGGGACTTACAAGTGGTATCAGAGCTTGGATTGTATCAATCATTTTGGCCAGATCTGGAGCGTATTTGATCTTATTTCTGAAGGATTTTTGCATTTTTGGATAGATCTTTCAAAAATAAGGGGGGTTTGTTCTTCGTGTTTTTGATAAAAACGAGTTTTTGATCGAGTTTTGGAGCAAAAAGAGGTGAAAAACGCTATTTTTCACGTAATCTGCGAAGTGTTCTCGTCCATTGAAGGGTTCACGGCCGTTGAAGGGTTCACGGCCGAAGGAGGGTTCTCGGTCGAATAAGCTTTTGCGGCTAGGGTTTCTCGGCGGCGGCCGTAATCACGAATTAGGGTTTCTCGGACGTTTACGGTCGTGAACGTGTTTACGGCCGTGAACCCATTTGCGGTTGTCTGTCTCATATAAATAGTGTTAGTAGAGTCATAAGAGTGTGTATGGCTAGAGGAGCTTAAGTGTGTGTATTCTAAGGTGTTTTAGAGAGAGAAAGGAGAGAAGGTGCAAGTGTGTGTGAATCTTGTATATTGTTCATCATTCCAATCTTGAATACATCATAGATTCATATTCTTCTTCTTCTTCTTCTTCTTATTTTGATCTTGCATCATCCAATTGTTTAGGATTCTACACCATCAATTGGATATGATTGATACACAAGCGAATTCGGGACTTACAAGTGGTATCAGAGCTTGGATTGTATCAATCATTTTGGCCAGATCTGGAGCGTATTTGATCTTATTTCTGAAGGATTTTTGCATTTTTGGATAGATCTTTGAAAAATAAGGGGGGTTTGTTCTTCGTGTTTTTGATAAAAACGAGTTTTTGATCGAGTTTTGGAGCAAAAAGTGGTGAAAAACGCTATTTTTCACGTAATCTGCGAAGTGTTCTCGTCCATTGAAGGGTTCACGGCCGTTGAAGGGTTCACGGCCGAAGGAGGGTTCTCGGTCGAATAAGCTTTTGCGGCTAGGGTTTCTCGGCGGCGGCCGTAATCACGAATTAGGGTTTCTCGGACGTTTACGGTCGTGAACGTGTTTACGGCCGTGAACCCATTTGCGGTTGTCTGTCTCATATAAATAGTGTTAGTAGAGTCATAAGAGTGTGTATGGCTAGAGGAGCTTAAGTGTGTGTATTCTAAGGTGTTTTAGAGAGAGAAAGGAGAGAAGGTGCAAGTGTGTGTGAATCTTGTATATTGTTCATCATTCCAATCTTGAATACATCATAGATTCATATTCTTCTTCTTCTTATTTTGATCTTGCATCATCCAATTGTTTAGGATTCTACACCATCAATTGGATATGATTGATACACAAGCGAATTCAGGACTTACAAGTGGTATCAGAGCTTGGATTTTATCAATCATTTTGGCCAGATCTGGAGCGTATTTGATCTTATTTCTGAAGGATTTTTGCATTTTTGGATAGATCTTTGAAAAATAAGGGGGGTTTGTTCTTCGTGTTTTTGATAAAAACGAGTTTTTGATCGAGTTTTGGAGCAAAAAGAGGTGAAAAACGCTATTTTTCACGTAATCTGCGAAGTGTTCTCGTCCATTGAAGGGTTCACGGCCGTTGAAGGGTTCACGGCCGAAGGAGGGTTCTCGGTCGAATAAGCTTTTGCGGCTAGGGTTTCTCGGCGGCGGCCGTAATCACGAATTAGGGTTTCTCGGACGTTTACGGTCGTGAACGTGTTTACGGCCGTGAACCCATTTGCGGTTGTCTGTCTCATATAAATAGTGTTAGTAGAGTCATAAGAGTGTGTATGGCTAGAGGAGCTTAAGTGTGTGTATTCTAAGGTGTTTTAGAGAGAGAAAGGAGGGAAGGTGCAAGTGTGTGTGAATCTTGTATATTGTTCATCATTCCAATCTTGAATACATCATAGATTCATATTATTCTTCTTCTCTTTCTTCTTATTTTGATCTTGCATCATCCAATTGTTTGGGATTCTACACCATCAATTGGATATGATTGATACACAAGCGAATTCGGGACTTACAAGTGGTATCAGAGCTTGGATTGTATCAATCATTTTGGCCAGATCTGGAGCGTATTTGATCTTATTTCTGAAGGATTTTTGCATTTTTGGATAGATCTTTGAAAAATAAGGGGGGTTTGTTCTTCGTGTTTTTGATAAAAACGAGTTTTTGATCGAGTTTTGGAGCAAAAAGAGGTGAAAAACGCTATTTTTCACGTAATCTGCGAAGTGTTCTCGTCCATTGAAGGGTTCACGGCCGTTGAAGGGTTCACGGCCGAAGGAGGGTTCTCGGTCGAATAAGCTTTTGCGGCTAGGGTTTCTCGGCGGCGGCCGTAATCACGAATTAGGGTTTCTCGGACGTTTACGGTCGTGAACGTGTTTACGGCCGTGAACCCATTTGCGGTTGTCTGTCTCATATAAATAGTGTTAGTAGAGTCATAAGAGTGTGTATGGCTAGAGGAGCTTAAGTGTGTGTATTCTAAGGTGTTTTAGAGAGAGAAAGGAGGGAAGGTGCAAGTGTGTGTGAATCTTGTATATTGTTCATCATTCCAATCTTGAATACATCATAGATTCATATTATTCTTCTTCTCTTTCTTCTTATTTTGATCTTGCATCATCCAATTGTTTGGGATTCTACACCATCAATTGGATATGATTGATACACAAGCGAATTCGGGACTTACAAGTGGTATCAGAGCTTGGATTGTATCAATCATTTTGGCCAGATCTGGAGCGTATTTGATCTTATTTCTGAAGGATTTTTGCATTTTTGGATAGATCTTTCAAAAATAAGGGGGGTTTGTTCTTCGTGTTTTTGATAAAAACGAGTTTTTGATCGAGTTTTGGAGCAAAAAGAGGTGAAAAACGCTATTTTTCACGTAATCTGCGAAGTGTTCTCGTCCATTGAAGGGTTCACGGCCGTTGAAGGGTTCACGGCCGAAGGAGGGTTCTCGGTCGAATAAGCTTTTGCGGCTAGGGTTTCTCGGCGGCGGCCGTAATCACGAATTAGGGTTTCTCGGACGTTTACGGTCGTGAACGTGTTTACGGCCGTGAACCCATTTGCGGTTGTCTGTCTCATATAAATAGTGTTAGTAGAGTCATAAGAGTGTGTATGGCTAGAGGAGCTTAAGTGTGTGTATTCTAAGGTGTTTTAGAGAGAGAAAGGAGAGAAGGTGCAAGTGTGTGTGAATCTTGTATATTGTTCATCATTCCAATCTTGAATACATCATAGATTCATATTCTTCTTCTTCTTCTTCTTCTTATTTTGATCTTGCATCATCCAATTGTTTAGGATTCTACACCATCAATTGGATATGATTGATACACAAGCGAATTCGGGACTTACAAGTGGTATCAGAGCTTGGATTGTATCAATCATTTTGGCCAGATCTGGAGCGTATTTGATCTTATTTCTGAAGGATTTTTGCATTTTTGGATAGATCTTTGAAAAATAAGGGGGGTTTGTTCTTCGTGTTTTTGATAAAAACGAGTTTTTGATCGAGTTTTGGAGCAAAAAGTGGTGAAAAACGCTATTTTTCACGTAATCTGCGAAGTGTTCTCGTCCATTGAAGGGTTCACGGCCGTTGAAGGGTTCACGGCCGAAGGAGGGTTCTCGGTCGAATAAGCTTTTGCGGCTAGGGTTTCTCGGCGGCGGCCGTAATCACGAATTAGGGTTTCTTGGACGTTTACGGTCGTGAACGTGTTTACGGCCGTGAACCCATTTGCGGTTGTCTGTCTCATATAAATAGTGTTAGTAGAGTCATAAGAGTGTGTATGGCTAGAGGAGCTTAAGTGTGTGTATTCTAAGGTGTTTTAGAGAGAGAAAGGAGAGAAGGTGCAAGTGTGTGTGAATCTTGTATATTGTTCATCATTCCAATCTTGAATACATCATAGATTCATATTCTTCTTCTTCTTCTTCTTCTTATTTTGATCTTGCATCATCCAATTGTTTAGGATTCTACACCATCAATTGGATATGATTGATACACAAGCGAATTCGGGACTTACAAGTGGTATCAGAGCTTGGATTGTATCAATCATTTTGGCCAGATCTGGAGCGTATTTGATCTTATTTCTGAAGGATTTTTGCATTTTTGGATAGATCTTTGAAAAATAAGGGGGGTTTGTTCTTCGTGTTTTTGATAAAAACGAGTTTTTGATCGAGTTTTGGAGCAAAAAGAGGTGAAAAACGCTATTTTTCACGTAATCTGCGAAGTGTTCTCGTCCATTGAAGGGTTCACGGCCGTTGAAGGGTTCACGGCCGAAGGAGGGTTCTCGGTCGAATAAGCTTTTGCGGCTAGGGTTTCTCGGCGGCGGCCGTAATCACGAATTAGGGTTTCTCGGACGTTTACGGTCGTGAACGTGTTTACGGCCGTGAACCCATTTGCGGTTGTCTGTCTCATATAAATAGTGTTAGTAGAGTCATAAGAGTGTGTATGGCTAGAGGAGCTTAAGTGTGTGTATTCTAAGGTGTTTTAGAGAGAGAAAGGAGAGAAGGTGCAAGTGTGTGTGAATCTTGTATATTGTTCATCATTCCAATCTTGAATACATCATAGATTCATATTCTTCTTCTTCTTATTTTGATCTTGCATCATCCAATTGTTTAGGATTCTACACCATCAATTGGATATGATTGATACACAAGCGAATTCAGGACTTACAAGTGGTATCAGAGCTTGGATTGTATCAATCATTTTGGCCAGATCTGGAGCGTATTTGATCTTATTTCTGAAGGATTTTTGCATTTTTGGATAGATCTTTGAAAAATAAGGGGGGTTTGTTCTTCGTGTTTTTGATAAAAACGAGTTTTTGATCGAGTTTTGGAGCAAAAAGAGGTGAAAAACGCTATTTTTCACGTAATCTGCGAAGTGTTCTCGTCCATTGAAGGGTTCACGGCCGTTGAAGGGTTCACGGCCGAAGGAGGGTTCTCGGTCGAATAAGCTTTTGCGGCTAGGGTTTCTCGGCGGCGGCCGTAATCACGAATTAGGGTTTCTCGGACGTTTACGGTCGTGAACGTGTTTACGGCCGTGAACCCATTTGCGGTTCTCTGTCTCATATAAATAGTGTTAGTAGAGTCATAAGAGTGTGTATGGCTAGAGGAGCTTAAGTGTGTGTATTCTAAGGTGTTTTAGAGAGAGAAAGGAGAGAAGGTGCAAGTGTGTGTGAATCTTGTATATTGTTCATCATTCCAATCTTGAATACATCATAGATTCATATTATTCTTCTTCTCTTTCTTCTTATTTTGATCTTGCATCATCCAATTGTTTGGGATTCTACACCATCAATTGGATATGATTGATACACAAGCGAATTCGGGACTTACAAGTGGTATCAGAGCTTGGATTGTATCAATCATTTTGGCCAGATCTGGAGCGTATTTGATCTTATTTCTGAAGGATTTTTGCATTTTTGGATAGATCTTTGAAAAATAAGGGGGGTTTGTTCTTCGTGTTTTTGATAAAAACGAGTTTTTGATCGAGTTTTGGAGCAAAAAGTGGTGAAAAACGCTATTTTTCACGTAATCTGCGAAGTGTTCTCGTCCATTGAAGGGTTCACGGCCGCTGAAGGGTTCACGGCCGAAGGAGGGTTCTCGGTCGAATAAGCTTTTGCGGCTAGGGTTTCTCGGCGGCGGCCGTAATCACGAATTAGGGTTTCTCGGACGTTTACGGTCGTGAACGTGTTTACGGCCGTGAACCCATTTGCGGTTGTCTGTCTCATATAAATAGTGTTAGTAGAGTCATAAGAGTGTGTATGGCTAGAGGAGCTTAAGTGTGTGTATTCTAAGGTGTTTTAGAGAGAGAAAGGAGAGAAGGTGCAAGTGTGTGTGAATCTTGTATATTGTTCATCATTCCAATCTTGAATACATCATAGATTCATATTCTTCTTCTTCTTCTTCTTCTTATTTTGATCTTGCATCATCCAATTGTTTAGGATTCTACACCATCAATTGGATATGATTGATACACAAGCGAATTCGGGACTTACAAGTGGTATCAGAGCTTGGATTGTATCAATCATTTTGGCCAGATCTGGAGCGTATTTGATCTTATTTCTGAAGGATTTTTGCATTTTTGGATAGATCTTTGAAAAATAAGGGGGGTTTGTTCTTCGTGTTTTTGATAAAAACGAGTTTTTGATCGAGTTTTGGAGCAAAAAGAGGTGAAAAACGCTATTTTTCACGTAATCTGCGAAGTGTTCTCGTCCATTGAAGGGTTCACGGCCGTTGAAGGGTTCACGGCCGAAGGAGGGTTCTCGGTCGAATAAGCTTTTGCGGCTAGGGTTTCTCGGCGGCGGCCGTAATCACGAATTAGGGTTTCTCGGACGTTTACGGTCGTGAACGTGTTTACGGCCGTGAACCCATTTGCGGTTCTCTGTCTCATATAAATAGTGTTAGTAGAGTCATAAGAGTGTGTATGGCTAGAGGAGCTTAAGTGTGTGTATTCTAAGGTGTTTTAGAGAGAGAAAGGAGAGAAGGTGCAAGTGTGTGTGAATCTTGTATATTGTTCATCATTCCAATCTTGAATACATCATAGATTCATATTATTCTTCTTCTCTTTCTTCTTATTTTGATCTTGCATCATCCAATTGTTTGGGATTCTACACCATCAATTGGATATGATTGATACACAAGCGAATTCGGGACTTACAAGTGGTATCAGAGCTTGGATTGTATCAATCATTTTGGCCAGATCTGGAGCGTATTTGATCTTATTTCTGAAGGATTTTTGCATTTTTGGATAGATCTTTGAAAAATAAGGGGGGTTTGTTCTTCGTGTTTTTGATAAAAACGAGTTTTTGATCGAGTTTTGGAGCAAAAAGTGGTGAAAAACGCTATTTTTCACGTAATCTGCGAAGTGTTCTCGTCCATTGAAGGGTTCACGGCCGCTGAAGGGTTCACGGCCGAAGGAGGGTTCTCGGTCGAATAAGCTTTTGCGGCTAGGGTTTCTCGGCGGCGGCCGTAATCACGAATTAGGGTTTCTCGGACGTTTACGGTCGTGAACGTGTTTACGGCCGTGAACCCATTTGCGGTTGTCTGTCTCATATAAATAGTGTTAGTAGAGTCATAAGAGTGTGTATGGCTAGAGGAGCTTAAGTGTGTGTATTCTAAGGTGTTTTAGAGAGAGAAAGGAGAGAAGGTGCAAGTGTGTGTGAATCTTGTATATTGTTCATCATTCCAATCTTGAATACATCATAGATTCATATTCTTCTTCTTCTTCTTCTTCTTATTTTGATCTTGCATCATCCAATTGTTTAGGATTCTACACCATCAATTGGATATGATTGATACACAAGCGAATTCGGGACTTACAAGTGGTATCAGAGCTTGGATTGTATCAATCATTTTGGCCAGATCTGGAGCGTATTTGATCTTATTTCTGAAGGATTTTTGCATTTTTGGATAGATCTTTGAAAAATAAGGGGGGTTTGTTCTTCGTGTTTTTGATAAAAACGAGTTTTTGATCGAGTTTTGGAGCAAAAAGAGGTGAAAAACGCTATTTTTCACGTAATCTGCGAAGTGTTCTCGTCCATTGAAGGGTTCACGGCCGTTGAAGGGTTCACGGCCGAAGGAGGGTTCTCGGTCGAATAAGCTTTTGCGGCTAGGGTTTCTCGGCGGCGGCCGTAATCACGAATTAGGGTTTCTCGGACGTTTACGGTCGTGAACGTGTTTACGGCCGTGAACCCATTTGCGGTTCTCTGTCTCATATAAATAGTGTTAGTAGAGTCATAAGAGTGTGTATGGCTAGAGGAGCTTAAGTGTGTGTATTCTAAGGTGTTTTAGAGAGAGAAAGGAGAGAAGGTGCAAGTGTGTGTGAATCTTGTATATTGTTCATCATTCCAATCTTGAATACATCATAGATTCATATTCTTCTTCTTCTTATTTTGATCTTGCATCATCCAATTGTTTAGGATTCTACACCATCAATTGGATATGATTGATACACAAGCGAATTCAGGACTTACAAGTGGTATCAGAGCTTGGATTGTATCAATCATTTTGGCCAGATCTGGAGCGTATTTGATCTTATTTCTGAAGGATTTTTGCATTTTTGGATAGATCTTTGAAAAATAAGGGGGGTTTGTTCTTCGTGTTTTTGATAAAAACGAGTTTTTGATCGAGTTTTGGAGCAAAAAGAGGTGAAAAACGCTATTTTTCACGTAATCTGCGAAGTGTTCTCGTCCATTGAAGGGTTCACGGCCGTTGAAGGGTTCACGGCCGAAGGAGGGTTCTCGGTCGAATAAGCTTTTGCGGCTAGGGTTTCTCGGCGGCGGCCGTAATCACGAATTAGGGTTTCTCGGACGTTTACGGTCGTGAACGTGTTTACGGCCGTGAACCCATTTGCGGTTGTCTGTCTCATATAAATAGTGTTAGTAGAGTCATAAGAGTGTGTATGGCTAGAGGAGCTTAAGTGTGTGTATTCTAAGGTGTTTTAGAGAGAGAAAGGAGAGAAGGTGCAAGTGTGTGTGAATCTTGTATATTGTTCATCATTCCAATCTTGAATACATCATAGATTCATATTATTCTTCTTCTCTTTCTTCTTATTTTGATCTTGCATCATCCAATTGTTTGGGATTCTACACCATCAATTGGATATGATTGATACACAAGCGAATTCAGGACTTACAAGTGGTATCAGAGCTTGGATTGTATCAATCATTTTGGCCAGATCTGGAGCGTATTTGATCTTATTTCTGAAGGATTTTTGCATTTTTGGATAGATCTTTCAAAAATAAGGGGGGTTTGTTCTTCGTGTTTTTGATAAAAACGAGTTTTTGATCGAGTTTTGGAGCAAAAAGAGGTGAAAAACGCTATTTTTCACGTAATCTGCGAAGTGTTCTCGTCCATTGAAGGGTTCACGGCCGTTGAAGGGTTCACGGCCGAAGGAGGGTTCTCGGTCGAATAAGCTTTTGCGGCTGGGGTTTCTCGGCGGCGGCCGTAATCACGAATTAGGGTTTCTCGGACGTTTACGGTCGTGAACGTGTTTACGGCCGTGAACCCATTTGCGGTTGTCTGTCTCATATAAATAGTGTTAGTAGAGTCATAAGAGTGTGTATGGCTAGAGGAGCTTAAGTGTGTGTATTCTAAGGTGTTTTAGAGAGAGAAAGGAGAGAAGGTGCAAGTGTGTGTGAATCTTGTATATTGTTCATCATTCCAATCTTGAATACATCATAGATTCATATTCTTCTTCTTCTTCTTCTTCTTCTTATTTTGATCTTGCATCATCCAATTGTTTAGGATTCTACACCATCAATTGGATATGATTGATACACAAGCGAATTCGGGACTTACAAGTGGTATCAGAGCTTGGATTGTATCAATCATTTTGGCCAGATCTGGAGCGTATTTGATCTTATTTCTGAAGGATTTTTGCATTTTTGGATAGATATTTGAAAAATAAGGGGGGTTTGTTCTTCGTGTTTTTGATAAAAACGAGTTTTTGATCGAGTTTTGGAGCAAAAAGAGGTGAAAAACGCTATTTTTCACGTAATCTGCGAAGTGTTCTCGTCCATTGAAGGGTTCACGGCCGTTGAAGGGTTCACGGCCGAAGGAGGGTTCTCGGTCGAATAAGCTTTTGCGGCTAGGGTTTCTCGGCGGCGGCCGTAATCACGAATTAGGGTTTCTCGGACGTTTACGGTCGTGAACGTGTTTACGGCCGTGAACCCATTTGCGGTTGTCTGTCTCATATAAATAATGTTAGTAGAGTCATAAGAGTGTGTATGGCTAGAGGAGCTTAAGTGTGTGTATTCTAAGGTGTTTTAGAGAGAGAAAGGAGAGAAGGTGCAAGTGTGTGTGAATCTTGTATATTGTTCATCATTCCAATCTTGAATACATCATAGATTCATATTCTTCTTCTTCTTATTTTGATCTTGCATCAGCCAATTGTTTAGGATTCTACACCATCAATTGGATATGATTGATACACAAGCGAATTCAGGACTTACAAGTGGTATCAGAGCTTGGATTGTATCAATCATTTTGGCCAGATCTGGAGCGTATTTGATCTTATTTCTGAAGGATTTTTGCATTTTTGGATAGATCTTTGAAAAATAAGGGGGGTTTGTTCTTCGTGTTTTTGATAAAAACGAGTTTTTGATCGAGTTTTGGAGCAAAAAGAGGTGAAAAACGCTATTTTTCACGTAATCTGCGAAGTGTTCTCGTCCATTGAAGGGTTCACGGCCGTTGAAGGGTTCACGGCCGAAGGAGGGTTCTCGGTCGAATAAGCTTTTGCGGCTAGGGTTTCTCGGCGGCGGCCGTAATCACGAATTAGGGTTTCTCGGACGTTTACGGTCGTGAACGTGTTTACGGCCGTGAACCCATTTGCGGTTGTCTGTCTCATATAAATAGTGTTAGTAGAGTCATAAGAGTGTGTATGGCTAGAGGAGCTTAAGTGTGTGTATTCTAAGGTGTTTTAGAGAGAGAAAGGAGAGAAGGTGCAAGTGTGTGTGAATCTTGTATATTGTTCATCATTCCAATCTTGAATACATCATAGATTCATATTATTCTTCTTCTCTTTCTTCTTATTTTGATCTTGCATCATCCAATTGTTTGGGATTCTACACCATCAATTGGATATGATTGATACACAAGCGAATTCGGGACTTACAAGTGGTATCAGAGCTTGGATTGTATCAATCATTTTGGCCAGATCTGGAGCGTATTTGATCGTATTTCTGAAGGATTTTTGCATTTTTGGATAGATCTTTCAAAAATAAGGGGGGTTTGTTCTTCGTGTTTTTGATAAAAACGAGTTTTTGATCGAGTTTTGGAGCAAAAAGAGGTGAAAAACGCTATTTTTCACGTAATCTGCGAAGTTTTCTCGTCCATTAAAGGGTTCACGGCCGTTGAAGGGTTCACGGCCGAAGGAGGGTTCTCGGTCGAATAAGCTTTTGCGGCTAGGGTTTCTCGGCGGCGGCCGTAATCACGAATTAGGGTTTCTCGGACGTTTACGGTCGTGAACGTGTTTACGGCCGTGAACCCATTTGCGGTTGTCTGTCTCATATAAATAGTGTTAGTAGAGTCATAAGAGTGTGTATGGCTAGAGGAGCTTAAGTGTGTGTATTCTAAGGTGTTTTAGAGAGAGAAAGGAGAGAAGGTGCAAGTGTGTGTGAATCTTGTATATTGTTCATCATTCCAATCTTGAATACATCATAGATTCATATTCTTCTTCTTCTCTTTCTTCTTATTTTGATCTTGCATCATCCAATTGTTTAGGATTCTACACCATCAATTGGATATGATTGATACACAAGCGAATTCGGGACTTACAAGTGGTATCAGAGCTTGGATTGTATCAATCATTTTGGCCAGATCTGGAGCGTATTTGATCTTATTTCTGAAGGATTTTTGCATTTTTGGATAGATCTTTGAAAAATAAGGGGGGTTTGTTCTTCGTGTTTTTGATAAAAACGAGTTTTTGATCGAGTTTTGGAGCAAAAAGAGGTGAAAAACGCTATTTTTCACGTAATCTGCGAAGTGTTCTCGTCCATTGAAGGGTCACGGCCGTTGAAGGGTTCACGGCCGAAGGAGGGTTCTCGGTCGAATAAGCTTTTGCGGCTAGGGTTTCTCGGCGGCGGCCGTAATCACGAATTAGGGTTTCTCGGACGTTTACGGTCGTGAACGTGTTTACGGCCGTGAACCCATTTGCGGTTGTCTGTCTCATATAAATAGTGTTAGTAGAGTCATAAGAGTGTGTATGGCTAGAGGAGCTTAAGTGTGTGTATTCTAAGGTGTTTTAGAGAGAGAAAGGAGAGAAGGTGCAAGTGTGTGTGAATCTTGTATATTGTTCATCATTCCAATCTTGAATACATCATAGATTCATATTATTCTTCTTCTCTTTCTTCTTATTTTGATCTTGCATCATCCAATTGTTTGGGATTCTACACCATCAATTGGATATGATTGATACACAAGCGAATTCGGGACTTACAAGTGGTATCAGAGCTTGGATTGTATCAATCATTTTGGCCAGATCTGGAGCGTATTTGATCTTATTTCTGAAGGATTTTTGCATTTTTGGATAGATCTTTCAAAAATAAGGGGGGTTTGTTCTTCGTGTTTTTGATAAAAACGAGTTTTTGATCGAGTTTTGGAGCAAAAAGAGGTGAAAAACGCTATTTTTCACGTAATCTGCGAAGTGTTCTCGTCCATTGAAGGGTTCACGGCCGTTGAAGGGTTCACGGCCGAAGGAGGGTTCTCGGTCGAATAAGCTTTTGCGGCTAGGGTTTCTCGGCGGCGGCCGTAATCACGAATTAGGGTTTCTCGGACGTTTACGGTCGTGAACGTGTTTACGGCCGTGAACCCATTTGCGGTTGTCTGTCTCATATAAATAGTGTTAGTAGAGTCATAAGAGTGTGTATGGCTAGAGGTGCTTAAGTGTGTGTATTCTAAGGTGTTTTAGAGAGAGAAAGGAGAGAAGGTGCAAGTGTGTGTGAATCTTGTATATTGTTCATCATTCCAATCTTGAATACATCATAGATTCATATTATTCTTCTTCTCTTTCTTCTTATTTTGATCTTGCATCATCCAATTGTTTGGGATTCTACACCATCAATTGGATATGATTGATACACAAGCGAATTCGGGACTTACAAGTGGTATCAGAGCTTGGATTGTATCAATCATTTTGGCCAGATCTGGAGCGTATTTGATCTTATTTCTGAAGGATTTTTGCATTTTTGGATAGATCTTTCAAAAATAAGGGGGGTTTGTTCTTCGTGTTTTTGATAAAAACGAGTTTTTGATCGAGTTTTGGAGCAAAAAGAGGTGAAAAACGCTATTTTTCACGTAATCTGCGAAGTGTTCTCGTCCATTGAAGGGTTCACGGCCGTTGAAGGGTTCACGGCCGAAGGAGGGTTCTCGGTCGAATAAGCTTTTGCGGCTAGGGTTTCTCGGCGGCGGCCGTAATCACGAATTAGGGTTTCTCGGACGTTTACGGTCGTGAACGTGTTTACGGCCGTGAACCCATTTGCGGTTGTCTGTCTCATATAAATAGTGTTAGTAGAGTCATAAGAGTGTGTATGGCTAGAGGAGCTTAAGTGTGTGTATTCTAAGGTGTTTTAGAGAGAGAAAGGAGAGAAGGTGCAAGTGTGTGTGAATCTTGTATATTGTTCATCATTCCAATCTTGAATACATCATAGATTCATATTCTTCTTCTTCTTCTTCTTCTTATTTTGATCTTGCATCATCCAATTGTTTAGGATTCTACACCATCAATTGGATATGATTGATACACAAGCGAATTCGGGACTTACAAGTGGTATCAGAGCTTGGATTGTATCAATCTTTTTGGCCAGATTTGGAGCGTATTTGATCTTATTTCTGAAGGATTTTTGCATTTTTGGATAGATCTTTGAAAAATAAGGGGGGTTTGTTCTTCGTGTTTTTGATAAAAACGAGTTTTTGATCGAGTTTTGGAGCAAAAAGAGGTGAAAAACGCTATTTTTCACGTAATCTGCGAAGTGTTCTCGTCCATTGAAGGGTTCACGGCCGTTGAAGGGTTCACGGCCGAAGGAGGGTTCTCGGTCGAATAAGCTTTTGCGGCTAGGGTTTCTCGGCGGCGGCCGTAATCACGAATTAGGGTTTCTCGGACGTTTACGGTCGTGAACGTGTTTACGGCCGTGAACCCATTTGCGGTTGTCTGTCTCATATAAATAGTGTTAGTAGAGTCATAAGAGTGTGTATGGCTAGAGGAGCTTAAGTGTGTGTATTCTAAGGTGTTTTAGAGAGAGAAAGGAGAGAAGGTGCAAGTGTGTGTGAATCTTGTATATTGTTCATCATTCCAATCTTGAATACATCATAGATTCGTATTCTTCTTCTTCTTCTTCTTCTTATTTTGATCTTGCATCATCCAATTGTTTAGGATTCTACACCATCAATTGGATATGATTGATACACAAGCGAATTCAGGACTTACAAGTGGTATCAGAGCTTGGATTGTATCAATCATTTTGGCCAGATCTGGAGCGTATTTGATCTTATTTCTGAAGGATTTTTGCATTTTTGGATAGATCTTTGAAAAATAAGGGGGGTTTGTTCTTCGTGTTTTTGATAAAAACGAGTTTTTGATCGAGTTTTGGAGCAAAAAGAGGTGAAAAACGCTATTTTTCACGTAATCTGCGAAGTGTTCTCGTCCATTGAAGGGTTCACGGCCGTTGAAGGGTTCACGGCCGAAGGAGGGTTCTCGGTCGAATAAGCTTTTGCGGCTAGGGTTTCTCGGCGGCGGCCGTAATCACGAATTAGGGTTTCTCGGACGTTTACGGTCGTGAACGTGTTTACGGCCGTGAACCCATTTGCGGTTGTCTGTCTCATATAAATAGTGTTAGTAGAGTCATAAGAGTGTGTATGGCTAGAGGAGCTTAAGTGTGTGTATTCTAAGGTGTTTTAGAGAGAGAAAGGAGAGAAGGTGCAAGTGTGTGTGAATCTTGTATATTGTTCATCATTCCAATCTTGAATACATCATAGATTCGTATTCTTCTTCTTCTTCTTCTTCTTATTTTGATCTTGCATCATCCAATTGTTTAGGATTCTACACCATCAATTGGATATGATTGATACACAAGCGAATTCAGGACTTACAAGTGGTATCAGAGCTTGGATTGTATCAATCATTTTGGCCAGATCTGGAGCGTATTTGATCTTATTTCTGAAGGATTTTTGCATTTTTGGATAGATCTTTGAAAAATAAGGGGGGTTTGTTCTTCGTGTTTTTGATAAAAACGAGTTTTTGATCGAGTTTTGGAGCAAAAAGAGGTGAAAAACGCTATTTTTCACGTAATCTGCGAAGTGTTCTCGTCCATTGAAGGGTCACGGCCGTTGAAGGGTTCACGGCCGAAGGAGGGTTCTCGGTCGAATAAGCTTTTGCGGCTAGGGTTTCTCGGCGGCGTCCGTAATCACGAATTAGGGTTTCTCGGACGTTTACGGTCGTGAACGTGTTTACGGCCGTGAACCCATTTGCGGTTGTCTGTCTCATATAAATAGTGTTAGTAGAGTCATAAGAGTGTGTATGGCTAGAGGAGCTTAAGTGTGTGTATTCTAAGGTGTTTTAGAGAGAGAAAGGAGAGAAGGTGCAAGTGTGTGTGAATCTTGTATATTGTTCATCATTCCAATCTTGAATACATCATAGATTCATATTATTCTTCTTCTCTTTCTTCTTATTTTGATCTTGCATCATCCAATTGTTTGGGATTCTACACCATCAATTGGATATGATTGATACACAAGCGAATTCGGGACTTACAAGTGGTATCAGAGCTTGGATTGTATCAATCATTTTGGCCAGATCTGGAGCGTATTTGATCTTATTTCTGAAGGATTTTTGCATTTTTGGATAGATCTTTCAAAAATAAGGGGGGTTTGTTCTTCGTGTTTTTGATAAAAACGAGTTTTTGATCGAGTTTTGGAGCAAAAAGAGGTGAAAAACGCTATTTTTCACGTAATCTGCGAAGTGTTCTCGTCCATTGAAGGGTTCACGGCCGTTGAAGGGTTCACGGCCGAAGGAGGGTTCTCGGTCGAATAAGCTTTTGCGGCTAGGGTTTCTCGGCGGCGGCCGTAATCACGAATTAGGGTTTCTCGGACGTTTACGGTCGTGAACGTGTTTACGGCCGTGAACCCATTTGCGGTTGTCTGTCTCATATAAATAGTGTTAGTAGAGTCATAAGAGTGTGTATGGCTAGAGGTGCTTAAGTGTGTGTATTCTAAGGTGTTTTAGAGAGAGAAAGGAGAGAAGGTGCAAGTGTGTGTGAATCTTGTATATTGTTCATCATTCCAATCTTGAATACATCATAGATTCATATTATTCTTCTTCTCTTTCTTCTTATTTTGATCTTGCATCATCCAATTGTTTGGGATTCTACACCATCAATTGGATATGATTGATACACAAGCGAATTCGGGACTTACAAGTGGTATCAGAGCTTGGATTGTATCAATCATTTTGGCCAGATCTGGAGCGTATTTGATCTTATTTCTGAAGGATTTTTGCATTTTTGGATAGATCTTTCAAAAATAAGGGGGGTTTGTTCTTCGTGTTTTTGATAAAAACGAGTTTTTGATCGAGTTTTGGAGCAAAAAGAGGTGAAAAACGCTATTTTTCACGTAATCTGCGAAGTGTTCTCGTCCATTGAAGGGTTCACGGCCGTTGAAGGGTTCACGGCCGAAGGAGGGTTCTCGGTCGAATAAGCTTTTGCGGCTAGGGTTTCTCGGCGGCGGCCGTAATCACGAATTAGGGTTTCTCGGACGTTTACGGTCGTGAACGTGTTTACGGCCGTGAACCCATTTGCGGTTGTCTGTCTCATATAAATAGTGTTAGTAGAGTCATAAGAGTGTGTATGGCTAGAGGAGCTTAAGTGTGTGTATTCTAAGGTGTTTTAGAGAGAGAAAGGAGAGAAGGTGCAAGTGTGTGTGAATCTTGTATATTGTTCATCATTCCAATCTTGAATACATCATAGATTCATATTCTTCTTCTTCTTCTTCTTCTTATTTTGATCTTGCATCATCCAATTGTTTAGGATTCTACACCATCAATTGGATATGATTGATACACAAGCGAATTCGGGACTTACAAGTGGTATCAGAGCTTGGATTGTATCAATCTTTTTGGCCAGATTTGGAGCGTATTTGATCTTATTTCTGAAGGATTTTTGCATTTTTGGATAGATCTTTGAAAAATAAGGGGGGTTTGTTCTTCGTGTTTTTGATAAAAACGAGTTTTTGATCGAGTTTTGGAGCAAAAAGAGGTGAAAAACGCTATTTTTCACGTAATCTGCGAAGTGTTCTCGTCCATTGAAGGGTTCACGGCCGTTGAAGGGTTCACGGCCGAAGGAGGGTTCTCGGTCGAATAAGCTTTTGCGGCTAGGGTTTCTCGGCGGCGGCCGTAATCACGAATTAGGGTTTCTCGGACGTTTACGGTCGTGAACGTGTTTACGGTCGTGAACCCATTTGCGGTTGTCTGTCTCATATAAATAGTGTTAGTAGAGTCATAAGAGTGTGTATGGCTAGAGGAGCTTAAGTGTGTGTATTCTAAGGTGTTTTAGAGAGAGAAAGGAGAGAAGGTGCAAGTGTGTGTGAATCTTGTATATTGTTCATCATTCCAATCTTGAATACATCATAGATTCATATTATTCTTCTTCTCTTTCTTCTTATTTTGATCTTGCATCATCCAATTGTTTGGGATTCTACACCATCAATTGGATATGATTGATACACAAGCGAATTCGGGACTTACAAGTGGTATCAGAGCTTGGATTGTATCAATCATTTTGGCCAGATCTGGAGCGTATTTGATCTTATTTCTGAAGGATTTTTGCATTTTTGGATAGATCTTTCAAAAATAAGGGGGGTTTGTTCTTCGTGTTTTTGATAAAAACGAGTTTTTGATCGAGTTTTGGAGCAAAAAGAGGTGAAAAACGCTATTTTTCACGTAATCTGCGAAGTGTTCTCGTCCATTGAAGGGTTCACGGCCGTTGAAGGGTTCACGGCCGAAGGAGGGTTCTCGGTCGAATAAGCTTTTGCGGCTAGGGTTTCTCGGCGGCGGCCGTAATCACGAATTAGGGTTTCTCGGACGTTTACGGTCGTGAACGTGTTTACGGCCGTGAACCCATTTGCGGTTGTCTGTCTCATATAAATAGTGTTAGTAGAGTCATAAGAGTGTGTATGGCTAGAGGAGCTTAAGTGTGTGTATTCTAAGGTGTTTTAGAGAGAGAAAGGAGAGAAGGTGCAAGTGTGTGTGAATCTTGTATATTGTTCATCATTCCAATCTTGAATACATCATAGATTCATATTATTCTTCTTCTCTTTCTTCTTATTTTGATCTTGCATCATCCAATTGTTTGGGATTCTACACCATCAATTGGATATGATTGATACACAAGCGAATTCGGGACTTACAAGTGGTATCAGAGCTTGGATTGTATCAATCATTTTGGCCAGATCTGGAGCGTATTTGATCTTATTTCTGAAGGATTTTTGCATTTTTGGATAGATCTTTCAAAAATAAGGGGGGTTTGTTCTTCGTGTTTTTGATAAAAACGAGTTTTTGATCGAGTTTTGGAGCAAAAAGAGGTGAAAAACGCTATTTTTCACGTAATCTGCGAAGTGTTCTCGTCCATTGAAGGGTTCACGGCCGTTGAAGGGTTCACGGCCGAAGGAGGGTTCTCGGTCGAATAAGCTTTTGCGGCTAGGGTTTCTCGGCGGCGGCCGTAATCACGAATTAGGGTTTCTCGGACGTTTACGGTCGTGAACGTGTTTACGGCCGTGAACCCATTTGCGGTTGTCTGTCTCATATAAATAGTGTTAGTAGAGTCATAAGAGTGTGTATGGCTAGAGGTGCTTAAGTGTGTGTATTCTAAGGTGTTTTAGAGAGAGAAAGGAGAGAAGGTGCAAGTGTGTGTGAATCTTGTATATTGTTCATCATTCCAATCTTGAATACATCATAGATTCATATTATTCTTCTTCTCTTTCTTCTTATTTTGATCTTGCATCATCCAATTGTTTGGGATTCTACACCATCAATTGGATATGATTGATACACAAGCGAATTCGGGACTTACAAGTGGTATCAGAGCTTGGATTGTATCAATCATTTTGGCCAGATCTGGAGCGTATTTGATCTTATTTCTGAAGGATTTTTGCATTTTTGGATAGATCTTTCAAAAATAAGGGGGGTTTGTTCTTCGTGTTTTTGATAAAAACGAGTTTTTGATCGAGTTTTGGAGCAAAAAGAGGTGAAAAACGCTATTTTTCACGTAATCTGCGAAGTGTTCTCGTCCATTGAAGGGTTCACGGCCGTTGAAGGGTTCACGGCCGAAGGAGGGTTCTCGGTCGAATAAGCTTTTGCGGCTAGGGTTTCTCGGCGGCGGCCGTAATCACGAATTAGGGTTTCTCGGACGTTTACGGTCGTGAACGTGTTTACGGCCGTGAACCCATTTGCGGTTGTCTGTCTCATATAAATAGTGTTAGTAGAGTCATAAGAGTGTGTATGGCTAGAGGAGCTTAAGTGTGTGTATTCTAAGGTGTTTTAGAGAGAGAAAGGAGAGAAGGTGCAAGTGTGTGTGAATCTTGTATATTGTTCATCATTCCAATCTTGAATACATCATAGATTCATATTCTTCTTCTTCTTCTTCTTCTTATTTTGATCTTGCATCATCCAATTGTTTAGGATTCTACACCATCAATTGGATATGATTGATACACAAGCGAATTCGGGACTTACAAGTGGTATCAGAGCTTGGATTGTATCAATCTTTTTGGCCAGATTTGGAGCGTATTTGATCTTATTTCTGAAGGATTTTTGCATTTTTGGATAGATCTTTGAAAAATAAGGGGGGTTTGTTCTTCGTGTTTTTGATAAAAACGAGTTTTTGATCGAGTTTTGGAGCAAAAAGAGGTGAAAAACGCTATTTTTCACGTAATCTGCGAAGTGTTCTCGTCCATTGAAGGGTTCACGGCCGTTGAAGGGTTCACGGCCGAAGGAGGGTTCTCGGTCGAATAAGCTTTTGCGGCTAGGGTTTCTCGGCGGCGGCCGTAATCACGAATTAGGGTTTCTCGGACGTTTACGGTCGTGAACGTGTTTACGGTCGTGAACCCATTTGCGGTTGTCTGTCTCATATAAATAGTGTTAGTAGAGTCATAAGAGTGTGTATGGCTAGAGGAGCTTAAGTGTGTGTATTCTAAGGTGTTTTAGAGAGAGAAAGGAGAGAAGGTGCAAGTGTGTGTGAATCTTGTATATTGTTCATCATTCCAATCTTGAATACATCATAGATTCGTATTCTTCTTCTTCTTCTTCTTCTTATTTTGATCTTGCATCATCCAATTGTTTAGGATTCTACACCATCAATTGGATATGATTGATACACAAGCGAATTCGGGACTTACAAGTGGTATCAGAGCTTGGATTGTATCAATCATTTTGGCCAGATCTGGAGCGTATTTGATCTTATTTCTGAAGGATTTTTGCATTTTTGGATAGATCTTTCAAAAATAAGGGGGGTTTGTTCTTCGTGTTTTTGATAAAAACGAGTTTTTGATCGAGTTTTGGAGCAAAAAGAGGTGAAAAACGCTATTTTTCACGTAATCTGCGAAGTGTTCTCGTCCATTGAAGGGTTCACGGCCGTTGAAGGGTTCACGGCCGAAGGAGGGTTCTCGGTCGAATAAGCTTTTGCGGCTAGGGTTTCTCGGCGGCGGCCGTAATCACGAATTAGGGTTTCTCGGACGTTTACGGTCGTGAACGTGTTTACGGCCGTGAACCCATTTGCGGTTGTCTGTCTCATATAAATAGTGTTAGTAGAGTCATAAGAGTGTGTATGGCTAGAGGTGCTTAAGTGTGTGTATTCTAAGGTGTTTTAGAGAGAGAAAGGAGAGAAGGTGCAAGTGTGTGTGAATCTTGTATATTGTTCATCATTCCAATCTTGAATACATCATAGATTCATATTATTCTTCTTCTCTTTCTTCTTATTTTGATCTTGCATCATCCAATTGTTTGGGATTCTACACCATCAATTGGATATGATTGATACACAAGCGAATTCGGGACTTACAAGTGGTATCAGAGCTTGGATTGTATCAATCATTTTGGCCAGATCTGGAGCGTATTTGATCTTATTTCTGAAGGATTTTTGCATTTTTGGATAGATCTTTCAAAAATAAGGGGGGTTTGTTCTTCGTGTTTTTGATAAAAACGAGTTTTTGATCGAGTTTTGGAGCAAAAAGAGGTGAAAAACGCTATTTTTCACGTAATCTGCGAAGTGTTCTCGTCCATTGAAGGGTTCACGGCCGTTGAAGGGTTCACGGCCGAAGGAGGGTTCTCGGTCGAATAAGCTTTTGCGGCTAGGGTTTCTCGGCGGCGGCCGTAATCACGAATTAGGGTTTCTCGGACGTTTACGGTCGTGAACGTGTTTACGGCCGTGAACCCATTTGCGGTTGTCTGTCTCATATAAATAGTGTTAGTAGAGTCATAAGAGTGTGTATGGCTAGAGGAGCTTAAGTGTGTGTATTCTAAGGTGTTTTAGAGAGAGAAAGGAGAGAAGGTGCAAGTGTGTGTGAATCTTGTATATTGTTCATCATTCCAATCTTGAATACATCATAGATTCATATTCTTCTTCTTCTTCTTCTTCTTATTTTGATCTTGCATCATCCAATTGTTTAGGATTCTACACCATCAATTGGATATGATTGATACACAAGCGAATTCGGGACTTACAAGTGGTATCAGAGCTTGGATTGTATCAATCTTTTTGGCCAGATTTGGAGCGTATTTGATCTTATTTCTGAAGGATTTTTGCATTTTTGGATAGATCTTTGAAAAATAAGGGGGGTTTGTTCTTCGTGTTTTTGATAAAAACGAGTTTTTGATCGAGTTTTGGAGCAAAAAGAGGTGAAAAACGCTATTTTTCACGTAATCTGCGAAGTGTTCTCGTCCATTGAAGGGTTCACGGCCGTTGAAGGGTTCACGGCCGAAGGAGGGTTCTCGGTCGAATAAGCTTTTGCGGCTAGGGTTTCTCGGCGGCGGCCGTAATCACGAATTAGGGTTTCTCGGACGTTTACGGTCGTGAACGTGTTTACGGTCGTGAACCCATTTGCGGTTGTCTGTCTCATATAAATAGTGTTAGTAGAGTCATAAGAGTGTGTATGGCTAGAGGAGCTTAAGTGTGTGTATTCTAAGGTGTTTTAGAGAGAGAAAGGAGAGAAGGTGCAAGTGTGTGTGAATCTTGTATATTGTTCATCATTCCAATCTTGAATACATCATAGATTCGTATTCTTCTTCTTCTTCTTCTTCTTATTTTGATCTTGCATCATCCAATTGTTTAGGATTCTACACCATCAATTGGATATGATTGATACACAAGCGAATTCAGGACTTACAAGTGGTATCAGAGCTTGGATTGTATCAATCATTTTGGCCAGATCTGGAGCGTATTTGATCTTATTTCTGAAGGATTTTTGCATTTTTGGATAGATCTTTGAAAAATAAGGGGGGTTTGTTCTTCGTGTTTTTGATAAAAACGAGTTTTTGATCGAGTTTTGGAGCAAAAAGAGGTGAAAAACGCTATTTTTCACGTAATCTGCGAAGTGTTCTCGTCCATTGAAGGGTTCACGGCCGTTGAAGGGTTCACGGCCGAAGGAGGGTTCTCGGTCGAATAAGCTTTTGCGGCTAGGGTTTCTCGGCGGCGGCCGTAATCACGAATTAGGGTTTCTCGGACGTTTACGGTCGTGAACGTGTTTACGGCCGTGAACCCATTTGCGGTTGTCTGTCTCATATAAATAGTGTTAGTAGAGTCATAAGAGTGTGTATGGCTAGAGGAGCTTAAGTGTGTGTATTCTAAGGTGTTTTAGAGAGAGAAAGGAGAGAAGGTGCAAGTGTGTGTGAATCTTGTATATTGTTCATCATTCCAATCTTGAATACATCATAGATTCATATTATTCTTCTTCTCTTTCTTCTTATTTTGATCTTGCATCATCCAATTGTTTGGGATTCTACACCATCAATTGGATATGATTGATACACAAGCGAATTCGGGACTTACAAGTGGTATCAGAGCTTGGATTGTATCAATCATTTTGGCCAGATCTGGAGCGTATTTGATCTTATTTCTGAAGGATTTTTGCATTTTTGGATAGATCTTTCAAAAATAAGGGGGGTTTGTTCTTCGTGTTTTTGATAAAAACGAGTTTTTGATCGAGTTTTGGAGCAAAAAGAGGTGAAAAACGCTATTTTTCACGTAATCTGCGAAGTGTTCTCGTCCATTGAAGGGTTCACGGCCGTTGAAGGGTTCACGGCCGAAGGAGGGTTCTCGGTCGAATAAGCTTTTGCGGCTAGGGTTTCTCGGCGGCGGCCGTAATCACGAATTAGGGTTTCTCGGACGTTTACGGTCGTGAACGTGTTTACGGCCGTGAACCCATTTGCGGTTGTCTGTCTCATATAAATAGTGTTAGTAGAGTCATAAGAGTGTGTATGGCTAGAGCAGCTTAAGTGTGTGTATTCTAAGGTGTTTTAGAGAGAGAAAGGAGAGAAGGTGCAAGTGTGTGTGAATCTTGTATATTGTTCATCATTCCAATCTTGAATACATCATAGATTCATATTCTTCTTCTTCTTCTTCTTCTTATTTTGATCTTGCATCATCCAATTGTTTAGGATTCTACACCATCAATTGGATATGATTGATACACAAGCGAATTCAGGACTTACAAGTGGTATCAGAGCTTGGATTGTATCAATCATTTTGGCCAGATCTAGAGCGTATTTGATCTTATTTCTGAAGGATTTTTGCATTTTTGGATAGATCTTTGAAAAATAAGGGGGGTTTGTTCTTCGTGTTTTTGATAAAAACGAGTTTTTGATCGAGTTTTGGAGCAAAAAGAGGTGAAAAACGCTATTTTTCACGTAATCTGCGAAGTGTTCTCGTCCATTGAAGGGTTCACGGCCGTTGAAGGGTTCACGGCCGAAGGAGGGTTCTCGGTCGAATAAGCTTTTGCGGCTAGGGTTTCTCGGCGGCGGCCGTAATCACGAATTAGGGTTTCTCGGACGTTTACGGTCGTGAACGTGTTTACGGCCGTGAACCCATTTGCGGTTGTCTGTCTCATATAAATAGTGTTAGTAGAGTCATAAGAGTGTGTATGGCTAGAGGAGCTTAAGTGTGTGTATTCTAAGGTGTTTTAGAGAGAGAAAGGAGAGAAGGTGCAAGTGTGTGTGAATCTTGTATATTGTTCATCATTCCAATCTTGAATACATCATAGATTCATATTCTTCTTCTTCTTCTTCTTCTTATTTTGATCTTGCATCATCCAATTGTTTAGGATTCTACACCATCAATTGGATATGATTGATACACAAGCGAATTCAGGACTTACAAGTGGTATCAGAGCTTGGATTGTATCAATCATTTTGGCCAGATCTGGAGCGTATTTGATCTTATTTCTGAAGGATTTTTGCATTTTTGGATAGATCTTTGAAAAATAAGGGGGGTTTGTTCTTCGTGTTTTTGATAAAAACGAGTTTTTGATCGAGTTTTGGAGCAAAAAGAGGTGAAAAACGCTATTTTTCACGTAATCTGCGAAGTGTTCTCGTCCATTGAAGGGTTCACGGCCGTTGAAGGGTTCACGACCGAAGGAGGGTTCTCGGTCGAATAAGCTTTTGCGGCTAGGGTTTCTCGGCGGCGGCCGTAATCACGAATTAGGGTTTCTCGGACGTTTACGGTCGTGAACGTGTTTACGGCCGTGAACCCATTTGCGGTTGTCTGTCTCATATAAATAGTGTTAGTAGAGTCATAAGAGTGTGTATGGCTAGAGGAGCTTAAGTGTGTGTATTCTAAGGTGTTTTAGAGAGAGAAAGGAGAGAAGGTGCAAGTGTGTGTGAATCTTGTATATTGTTCATCATTCCAATCTTGAATACATCATAGATTCATATTATTCTTCTTCTCTTTCTTCTTATTTTGATCTTGCATCATCCAATTGTTTGGGATTCTACACCATCAATTGGATATGATTGATACACAAGCGAATTCGGGACTTACAAGTGGTATCAGAGCTTGGATTGTATCAATCATTTTGGCCAGATCTGGAGCGTATTTGATCTTATTTCTGAAGGATTTTTGCATTTTTGGATAGATCTTTGAAAAATAAGGGGGGTTTGTTCTTCGTGTTTTTGATAAAAACGAGTTTTTGATCGAGTTTTGGAGCAAAAAGAGGTGAAAAACGCTATTTTTCACGTAATCTGCGAAGTGTTCTCGTCCATTGAAGGGTTCACGGCCGTTGAAGGGTTCACGGCCGAAGGAGGGTTCTCGGTCGAATAAGCTTTTGCGGCTAGGGTTTCTCGGCGGCGGCCGTAATCACGAATTAGGGTTTCTCGGACGTTTACGGTCGTGAACGTGTTTACGGCCGTGAACCCATTTGCGGTTGTCTGTCTCATATAAATAGTGTTAGTAGAGTCATAAGAGTGTGTATGGCTAGAGGAGCTTAAGTGTGTGTATTCTAAGGTGTTTTAGAGAGAGAAAGGAGAGAAGGTGCAAGTGTGTGTGAATCTTGTATATTGTTCATCATTCCAATCTTGAATACATCATAGATTCATATTCTTCTTCTTCTTCTTCTTCTTATTTTGATCTTGCATCATCCAATTGTTTAGGATTCTACACCATCAATTGGATATGATTGATACACAAGCGAATTCAGGACTTACAAGTGGTATCAGAGCTTGGATTGTATCAATCATTTTGGCCAGATCTGGAGCGTATTTGATCTTATTTCTGAAGGATTTTTGCATTTTTGGATAGATCTTTGAAAAATAAGGGGGGTTTGTTCTTCGTGTTTTTGATAAAAACGAGTTTTTGATCGAGTTTTGGAGCAAAAAGAGGTGAAAAACGCTATTTTTCACGTAATCTGCGAAGTGTTCTCGTCCATTGAAGGGTTCACGGCCGTTGAAGGGTTCACGGCCGAAGGAGGGTTCTCGGTCGAATAAGCTTTTGCGGCTAGGGTTTCTCGGCGGCGGCCGTAATCACGAATTAGGGTTTCTCGGACGTTTACGGTCGTGAACGTGTTTACGGCCGTGAACCCATTTGCGGTTGTCTGTCTCATATAAATAGTGTTAGTAGAGTCATAAGAGTGTGTATGGCTAGAGGAGCTTAAGTGTGTGTATTCTAAGGTGTTTTAGAGAGAGAAAGGAGAGAAGGTGCAAGTGTGTGTGAATCTTGTATATTGTTCATCATTCCAATCTTGAATACATCATAGATTCATATTCTTCTTCTTCTTCTTCTTCTTATTTTGATCTTGCATCATCCAATTGTTTAGGATTCTACACCATCAATTGGATATGATTGATACACAAGCGAATTCGGGACTTACAAGTGGTATCAGAGCTTGGATTGTATCAATCATTTTGGCCAGATCTGGAGCGTATTTGATCTTATTTCTGAAGGATTTTTGCATTTTTGGATAGATCTTTCAAAAATAAGGGGGGTTTGTTCTTCGTGTTTTTGATAAAAACGAGTTTTTGATCGAGTTTTGGAGCAAAAAGAGGTGAAAAACGCTATTTTTCACGTAATCTGCGAAGTGTTCTCGTCCATTGAAGGGTTCACGGCCGTTGAAGGGTTCACGGCCGAAGGAGGGTTCTCGGTCGAATAAGCTTTTGCGGCTAGGGTTTCTCGGCGGCGGCCGTAATCACGAATTAGGGTTTCTCGGACGTTTACGGTCGTGAACGTGTTTACGGCCGTGAACCCATTTGCGGTTGTCTGTCTCATATAAATAGTGTTAGTAAAGTCATAAGAGTGTGTATGGCTAGAGGAGCTTAAGTGTGTGTATTCTAAGGTGTTTTAGAGAGAGAAAGGAGAGAAGGTGCAAGTGTGTGTGAATCTTGTATATTGTTCATCATTCCAATCTTGAATACATCATAGATTCATATTCTTCTTCTTCTTCTTCTTCTTATTTTGATCTTGCATCATCCAATTGTTTAGGATTCTACACCATCAATTGGATATGATTGATACACAAGCGAATTCGGGACTTACAAGTGGTATCAGAGCTTGGATTGTATCAATCTTTTTGGCCAGATCTGGAGCGTATTTGATCTTATTTCTGAAGGATTTTTGCATTTTTGGATAGATCTTTGAAAAATAAGGGGGGTTTGTTCTTCGTGTTTTTGATAAAAACGAGTTTTTGATCGAGTTTTGGAGCAAAAAGAGGTGAAAAACGCTATTTTTCACGTAATCTGCGAAGTGTTCTCGTCCATTGAAGGGTTCACGGCCGTTGAAGGGTTCACGGCCGAAGGAGGGTTCTCGGTCGAATAAGCTTTTGCGGCTAGGGTTTCTCGGCGGCGGCCGTAATCACGAATTAGGGTTTCTCGGACGTTTACGGTCGTGAACGTGTTTACGGCCGTGAACCCATTTGCGGTTGTCTGTCTCATATAAATAGTGTTAGTAGAGTCATAAGAGTGTGTATGGCTAGAGGAGCTTAAGTGTGTGTATTCTAAGGTGTTTTAGAGAGAGAAAGGAGAGAAGGTGCAAGTGTGTGTGAATCTTGTATATTGTTCATCATTCCAATCTTGAATACATCATAGATTCATATTCTTCTTCTTCTTCTTCTTCTTATTTTGATCTTGCATCATCCAATTGTTTAGGATTCTACACCATCAATTGGATATGATTGATACACAAGCGAATTCGGGACTTACAAGTGGTATCAGAGCTTGGATTGTATCAATCATTTTGGCCAGATCTGGAGCGTATTTGATCTTATTTCTGAAGGATTTTTTCATTTTTGGATAGATCTTTGAAAAATAAGGGGGGTTTGTTCTTCGTGTTTTTGATAAAAACGAGTTTTTGATCGAGTTTTGGAGCAAAAAGAGGTGAAAAACGCTATTTTTCACGTAATCTGCGAAGTGTTCTCGTCCATTGAAGGGTTCACGGCCGTTGAAGGGTTCACGGCCGAAGGAGGGTTCTCGGTCGAATAAGCTTTTGCGGCTAGGGTTTCTCGGCGGCGGCCGTAATCACGAATTAGGGTTTCTCGGACGTTTACGGTCGTGAACGTGTTTACGGCCGTGAACCCATTTGCGGTTGTCTGTCTCATATAAATAGTGTTAGTAGAGTCATAAGAGTGTGTATGGCTAGAGGAGCTTAAGTGTGTGTATTCTAAGGTGTTTTAGAGAGAGAAAGGAGAGAAGGTGCAAGTGTGTGTGAATCTTGTATATTGTTCATCATTCCAATCTTGAATACATCATAGATTCATATTCTTCTTCTTCTTCTTCTTCTTATTTTGATCTTGCATCATCCAATTGTTTAGGATTCTACACCATCAATTGGATATGATTGATACACAAGCGAATTCGGGACTTACAAGTGGTATCAGAGCTTGGATTGTATCAATCATTTTGGCCAGATCTGGAGCGTATTTGATCTTATTTCTGAAGGATTTTTGCATTTTTGGATAGATCTTTGAAAAATAAGGGGGGTTTGTTCTTCGTGTTTTTGATAAAAACGAGTTTTTGATCGAGTTTTGGAGCAAAAAGAGGTGAAAAACGCTATTTTTCACGTAATCTGCGAAGTGTTCTCGTCCATTGAAGGGTTCACGGCCGTTGAAGGGTTCACGGCCGAAGGAGGGTTCTCGGTCGAATAAGCTTTTGCGGCTAGGGTTTCTCGGCGGCGGCCGTAATCACGAATTAGGGTTTCTCGGACGTTTACGGTCGTGAACGTGTTTACGGCCGTGAACCCATTTGCGGTTGTCTGTCTCATATAAATAGTGTTAGTAGAGTCATAAGAGTGTGTATGGCTAGAGGAGCTTAAGTGTGTGTATTCTAAGGTGTTTTAGAGAGAGAAAGGAGAGAAGGTGCAAGTGTGTGTGAATCTTGTATATTGTTCATCATTCCAATCTTGAATACATCATAGATTCATATTCTTCTTCTTCTTCTTCTTCTTATTTTGATCTTGCATCATCCAATTGTTTAGGATTCTACACCATCAATTGGATATGATTGATACACAAGCGAATTCAGGACTTACAAGTGGTATCAGAGCTTGGATTGTATCAATCATTTTGGCCAGATCTGGAGCGTATTTGATCTTATTTCTGAAGGATTTTTGCATTTTTGGATAGATCTTTGAAAAATAAGGGGGGTTTGTTCTTCGTGTTTTTGATAAAAACGAGTTTTTGATCGAGTTTTGGAGCAAAAAGAGGTGAAAAACGCTATTTTTCACGTAATCTGCGAAGTGTTCTCGTCCATTGAAGGGTTCACGGCCGTTGAAGGGTTCACGACCGAAGGAGGGTTCTCGGTCGAATAAGCTTTTGCGGCTAGGGTTTCTCGGCGGCGGCCGTAATCACGAATTAGGGTTTCTCGGACGTTTACGGTCGTGAACGTGTTTACGGCCGTGAACCCATTTGCGGTTGTCTGTCTCATATAAATAGTGTTAGTAGAGTCATAAGAGTGTGTATGGCTAGAGGAGCTTAAGTGTGTGTATTCTAAGGTGTTTTAGAGAGAGAAAGGAGAGAAGGTGCAAGTGTGTGTGAATCTTGTATATTGTTCATCATTCCAATCTTGAATACATCATAGATTCATATTATTCTTCTTCTCTTTCTTCTTATTTTGATCTTGCATCATCCAATTGTTTGGGATTCTACACCATCAATTGGATATGATTGATACACAAGCGAATTCGGGACTTACAAGTGGTATCAGAGCTTGGATTGTATCAATCATTTTGGCCAGATCTGGAGCGTATTTGATCTTATTTCTGAAGGATTTTTGCATTTTTGGATAGATCTTTCAAAAATAAGGGGGGTTTGTTCTTCGTGTTTTTGATAAAAACGAGTTTTTGATCGAGTTTTGGAGCAAAAAGAGGTGAAAAACGCTATTTTTCACGTAATCTGCGAAGTGTTCTCGTCCATTGAAGGGTTCACGGCCGTTGAAGGGTTCACGGCCGAAGGAGGGTTCTCGGTCGAATAAGCTTTTGCGGCTAGGGTTTCTCGGCGGCGGCCGTAATCACGAATTAGGGTTTCTCGGACGTTTACGGTCGTGAACGTGTTTACGGTCGTGAACCCATTTGCGGTTGTTTGTCTCATATAAATAGTGTTAGTAAAGTCATAAGAGTGTGTATGGCTAGAGGAGCTTAAGTGTGTGTATTCTAAGGTGTTTTAGAGAAAGAAAGGAGAGAAGGTGCAAGTGTGTGTGAATCTTGTATATTGTTCATCATTCCAATCTTGAATACATCATAGATTCATATTCTTCTTCTTCTTCTTCTTCTTATTTTGATCTTGCATCATCCAATTGTTTAGGATTCTACACCATCAATTGGATATGATTGATACACAAGCGAATTCGGGACTTACAAGTGGTATCAGAGCTTGGATTGTATCAATCTTTTTGGACAGATCTGGAGCGTATTTGATCTTATTTCTGAAGGATTTTTGCATTTTTGGATAGATCTTTGAAAAATAAGGGGGGTTTGTTCTTCGTGTTTTTGATAAAAACGAGTTTTTGATCGAGTTTTGGAGCAAAAAGAGGTGAAAAACGCTATTTTTCACGTAATCTGCGAAGTGTTCTCGTCCATTGAAGGGTTCACGGCCGTTGAAGGGTTCACGACCGAAGGAGGGTTCTCGGTCGAATAAGCTTTTGCGGCTAGGGTTTCTCGGCGGCGGCCGTAATCACGAATTAGGGTTTCTCGGACGTTTACGGTCGTGAACGTGTTTACGGCCGTGAACCCATTTGCGGTTGTCTGTCTCATATAAATAGTGTTAGTAGAGTCATAAGAGTGTGTATGGCTAGAGGAGCTTAAGTGTGTGTATTCTAAGGTGTTTTAGAGAGAGAAAGGAGAGAAGGTGCAAGTGTGTGTGAATCTTGTATATTGTTCATCATTCCAATCTTGAATACATCATAGATTCATATTATTCTTCTTCTCTTTCTTCTTATTTTGATCTTGCATCATCCAATTGTTTGGGATTCTACACCATCAATTGGATATGATTGATACACAAGCGAATTCGGGACTTACAAGTGGTATCAGAGCTTGGATTGTATCAATCATTTTGGCCAGATCTGGAGCGTATTTGATCTTATTTCTGAAGGATTTTTGCATTTTTGGATAGATCTTTCAAAAATAAGGGGGGTTTGTTCTTCGTGTTTTTGATAAAAACGAGTTTTTGATCGAGTTTTGGAGCAAAAAGAGGTGAAAAACGCTATTTTTCACGTAATCTGCGAAGTGTTCTCGTCCATTGAAGGGTTCACGGCCGTTGAAGGGTTCACGGCCGAAGGAGGGTTCTCGGTCGAATAAGCTTTTGCGGCTAGGGTTTCTCGGCGGCGGCCGTAATCACGAATTAGGGTTTCTCGGACGTTTACGGTCGTGAACGTGTTTACGGTCGTGAACCCATTTGCGGTTGTCTGTCTCATATAAATAGTGTTAGTAAAGTCATAAGAGTGTGTATGGCTAGAGGAGCTTAAGTGTGTGTATTCTAAGGTGTTTTAGAGAAAGAAAGGAGAGAAGGTGCAAGTGTGTGTGAATCTTGTATATTGTTCATCATTCCAATCTTGAATACATCATAGATTCATATTCTTCTTCTTCTTCTTCTTCTTATTTTGATCTTGCATCATCCAATTGTTTAGGATTCTACACCATCAATTGGATATGATTGATACACAAGCGAATTCGGGACTTACAAGTGGTATCAGAGCTTGGATTGTATCAATCTTTTTGGCCAGATCTGGAGCGTATTTGATCTTATTTCTGAAGGATTTTTGCATTTTTGGATAGATCTTTGAAAAATAAGGGGGGTTTGTTCTTCGTGTTTTTGATAAAAACGAGTTTTTGATCGAGTTTTGGAGCAAAAAGAGGTGAAAAACGCTATTTTTCACGTAATCTGCGAAGTGTTCTCGTCCATTGAAGGGTTCACGGCCGTTGAAGGGTTCACGGCCGAAGGAGGGTTCTCGGTCGAATAAGCTTTTGCGGCTAGGGTTTCTCGGCGGCGGCCGTAATCACGAATTAGGGTTTCTCGGACGTTTACGGTCGTGAACGTGTTTACGGCCGTGAACCCATTTGCGGTTGTCTGTCTCATATAAATAGTGTTAGTAGAGTCATAAGAGTGTGTATGGCTAGAGGAGCTTAAGTGTGTGTATTCTAAGGTGTTTTAGAGAGAGAAAGGAGAGAAGGTGCAAGTGTGTGTGAATCTTGTATATTGTTCATCATTCCAATCTTGAATACATCATAGATTCATATTCTTCTTCTTCTTCTTCTTCTTATTTTGATCTTGCATCATCCAATTGTTTAGGATTCTACACCATCAATTGGATATGATTGATACACAAGCGAATTCAGGACTTACAAGTGGTATCAGAGCTTGGATTGTATCAATCATTTTGGCCAGATCTGGAGCGTATTTGATCTTATTTCTGAAGGATTTTTGCATTTTTGGATAGATCTTTGAAAAATAAGGGGGGTTTGTTCTTCGTGTTTTTGATAAAAACGAGTTTTTGATCGAGTTTTGGAGCAAAAAGAGGTGAAAAACGCTATTTTTCACGTAATCTGCGAAGTGTTCTCGTCCATTGAAGGGTTCACGGCCGTTGAAGGGTTCACGGCCGAAGGAGGGTTCTCGGTCGAATAAGCTTTTGCGGCTAGGGTTTCTCGGCGGCGGCCGTAATCACGAATTAGGGTTTCTCGGACGTTTACGGTCGTGAACGTGTTTACGGCCGTGAACCCATTTGCGGTTGTCTGTCTCATATAAATAGTGTTAGTAGAGTCATAAGAGTGTGTATGGCTAGAGGAGCTTAAGTGTGTGTATTCTAAGGTGTTTTAGAGAGAGAAAGGAGAGAAGGTGCAAGTGTGTGTGAATCTTGTATATTGTTCATCATTCCAATCTTGAATACATCATAGATTCATATTCTTCTTCTTCTTCTTCTTCTTATTTTGATCTTGCATCATCCAATTGTTTAGGATTCTACACCATCAATTGGATATGATTGATACACAAGCGAATTCAGGACTTACAAGTGGTATCAGAGCTTGGATTGTATCAATCATTTTGGCCAGATCTGGAGCGTATTTGATCTTATTTCTGAAGGATTTTTGCATTTTTGGATAGATCTTTGAAAAATAAGGGGGGTTTGTTCTTCGTGTTTTTGATAAAAACGAGTTTTTGATCGAGTTTTGGAGCAAAAAGAGGTGAAAAACGCTATTTTTCACGTAATCTGCGAAGTGTTCTCGTCCATTGAAGGGTTCACGGCCGTTGAAGGGTTCACGGCCGAAGGAGGGTTCTCGGTCGAATAAGCTTTTGCGGCTAGGGTTTCTCGGCGGCGGCCGTAATCACGAATTAGGGTTTCTCGGACGTTTACGGTCGTGAACGTGTTTACGGCCGTGAACCCATTTGCGGTTGTCTGTCTCATATAAATAGTGTTAGTAGAGTCATAAGAGTGTGTATGGCTAGAGGAGCTTAAGTGTGTGTATTCTAAGGTGTTTTAGAGAGAGAAAGGAGAGAAGGTGCAAGTGTGTGTGAATCTTGTATATTGTTCATCGTTCCAATCTTGAATACATCATAGATTCATATTATTCTTCTTCTCTTTCTTCTTATTTTGATCTTGCATCATCCAATTGTTTGGGATTCTACACCATCAATTGGATATGATTGATACACAAGCGAATTCGGGACTTACAAGTGGTATCAGAGCTTGGATTGTATCAATCATTTTGGCCAGATCTGGAGCGTATTTGATCTTATTTCTGAAGGATTTTTGCATTTTTGGATAGATCTTTCAAAAATAAGGGGGGTTTGTTCTTCGTGTTTTTGATAAAAACGAGTTTTTGATCGAGTTTTGGAGCAAAAAGAGGTGAAAAACGCTATTTTTCACGTAATCTGCGAAGTGTTCTCGTCCATTGAAGGGTTCACGGCCGTTGAAGGGTTCACGGCCGAAGGAGGGTTCTCGGTCGAATAAGCTTTTGCGGCTAGGGTTTCTCGGCGGCGGCCGTAATAACGAATTAGGGTTTCTCGGACGTTTACGGTCGTGAACGTGTTTACGGCCGTGAACCCATTTGCGGTTGTCTGTCTCATATAAATAGTGTTAGTAGAGTCATAAGAGTGTGTATGGCTAGAGGAGCTTAAGTGTGTGTATTCTAAGGTGTTTTAGAGAGAGAAAGGAGAGAAGGTGCAAGTGTGTGTGAATCTTGTATATTGTTCATCATTCCAATCTTGAATACATCATAGATTCATATTCTTCTTCTTCTTCTTCTTCTTATTTTGATCTTGCATCATCCAATTGTTTAGGATTCTACACCATCAATTGGATATGATTGATACACAAGCGAATTCGGGACTTACAAGTGGTATCAGAGCTTGGATTGTATCAATCTTTTTGGCCAGATCTGGAGCGTATTTGATCTTATTTCTGAAGGATTTTTGCATTTTTGGATAGATCTTTGAAAAATAAGGGGGGTTTGTTCTTCGTGTTTTTGATAAAAACGAGTTTTTGATCGAGTTTTGGAGCAAAAAGAGGTGAAAAACGCTATTTTTCACGTAATCTGCGAAGTGTTCTCGTCCATTGAAGGGTTCACGGCCGTTGAAGGGTTCACGGCCGAAGGAGGGTTCTCGGTCGAATAAGCTTTTGCGGCTAGGGTTTCTCGGCGGCGGCCGTAATCACGAATTAGGGTTTCTCGGACGTTTACGGTCGTGAACGTGTTTACGGCCGTGAACCCATTTGCGGTTGTCTGTCTCATATAAATAGTGTTAGTAGAGTCATAAGAGTGTGTATGGCTAGAGGAGCTTAAGTGTGTGTATTCTAAGGTGTTTTAGAGAGAGAAAGGAGAGAAGGTGCAAGTGTGTGTGAATCTTGTATATTGTTCATCATTCCAATCTTGAATACATCATAGATTCATATTCTTCTTCTTCTTATTTTGATCTTGCATCATCCAATTGTTTAGGATTCTACACCATCAATTGGATATGATTGATACACAAGCGAATTCGGGACTTACAAGTGGTATCAGAGCTTGGATTGTATCAATCATTTTGGCCAGATCTGGAGCGTATTTGATCTTATTTCTGAAGGATTTTTGCATTTTTGGATAGATCTTTGAAAAATAAGGGGGGTTTGTTCTTCGTGTTTTTGATAAAAACGAGTTTTTGATCGAGTTTTGGAGCAAAAAGAGGTGAAAAACGCTATTTTTCACGTAATCTGCGAAGTGTTCTCGTCCATTGAAGGGTTCACGGCCGTTGAAGGGTTCACGGCCGAAGGAGGGTTCTCGGTCGAATAAGCTTTTGCGGCTAGGGTTTCTCGGCGGCGGCCGTAATCACGAATTAGGGTTTCTCGGACGTTTACGGTCGTGAACGTGTTTACGGCCGTGAACCCATTTGCGGTTGTCTGTCTCATATAAATAGTGTTAGTAGAGTCATAAGAGTGTGTATGGCTAGAGGAGCTTAAGTGTGTGTATTCTAAGGTGTTTTAGAGAGAGAAAGGAGAGAAGGTGCAAGTGTGTGTGAATCTTGTATATTGTTCATCATTCCAATCTTGAATACATCATAGATTCATATTCTTCTTCTTCTTATTTTGATCTTGCATCATCCAATTGTTTAGGATTCTACACCATCAATTGGATATGATTGATACACAAGCGAATTCAGGACTTACAAGTGGTATCAGAGCTTGGATTGTATCAATCATTTTGGCCAGATCTGGAGCGTATTTGATCTTATTTCTGAAGGATTTTTGCATTTTTGGATAGATCTTTGAAAAATAAGGGGGGTTTGTTCTTCGTGTTTTTGATAAAAACGAGTTTTTGATCGAGTTTTGGAGCAAAAAGAGGTGAAAAACGCTATTTTTCACGTAATCTGCGAAGTGTTCTCGTCCATTGAAGGGTTCACGGCCGTTGAAGGGTTCACGGCCGAAGGAGGGTTCTCGGTCGAATAAGCTTTTGCGGCAAGGGTTTCTCGGCGGCAGCCGTAATCACGAATTAGGGTTTCTCGGACGTTTACGGTCGTGAACGTGTTTATGGCCGTGAACCCATTTGCGGTTGTCTGTCTCATATAAATAGTGTTAGTAGAGTCATAAGAGTGTGTATGGCTAGAGGAGCTTAAGTGTGTGTATTCTAAGGTGTTTTAGAGAGAGAAAGGAGAGAAGGTGCAAGTGTGTGTGAATCTTGTATATTGTTCATCATTCCAATCTTGAATACATCATAGATTCATATTCTTCTTCTTCTTATTTTGATCTTGCATCATCCAATTGTTTAGGATTCTACACCATCAATTGGATATGATTGATACACAAGCGAATTCAGGACTTACAAGTGGTATCAGAGCTTGGATTGTATCAATCATTTTGGCCAGATCTGGAGCGTATTTGATCTTATTTCTGAAGGATTTTTGCATTTTTGGATAGATCTTTGAAAAATAAGGGGGGTTTGTTCTTCGTGTTTTTGATAAAAACGAGTTTTTGATCGAGTTTTGGAGCAAAAAGAGGTGAAAAATGCTATTTTTCACGTAATCTGCGAAGTGTTCTCGTCCATTGAAGGGTTCACGGCCGTTGAAGGGTTCACGGCCGAAGGAGGGTTCTCGGTCGAATAAGCTTTTGCGGCTAGGGTTTCTCGGCAGCGGCCGTAATCACGAATTAGGGTTTCTCGGACGTTTACGGTCGTGAACGTGTTTACGGCCGTGAACCCATTTGCGGTTGTCTGTCTCGTATAAATAGTGTTAGTAGAGTCATAAGAGTGTGTATGGCTAGAGGAGCTTAAGTGTGTGTATTCTAAGGTGTTTTAAAGAGAGAAAGGAGAGAAGGTGCAAGTGTGTGTGAATCTTGTATATTGTTCATCATTCCAATCTTGAATACATCATAGATTCATATTATTCTTCTTCTCTTTCTTCTTATTTTGATCTTGCATCATCCAATTGTTTGGGATTCTACACCATCAATTGGATATGATTGATACACAAGCGAATTCGGGACTTACAAGTGGTATCAGAGCTTGGATTGTATCAATCATTTTGGCCAGATCTGGAGCGTATTTGATCGTATTTCTGAAGGATTTTTGCATTTTTGGATAGATCTTTCAAAAATAAGGGGGGTTTGTTCTTCGTGTTTTTGATAAAAACGAGTTTTTGATCGAGTTTTGGAGCAAAAAGAGGTGAAAAACGCTATTTTTCACGTAATCTGCGAAGTGTTCTCGTCCATTGAAGGGTTCACGGCCGTTGAAGGGTTCACGGCCGAAGGAGGGTTCTCGGTCGAATAAGCTTTTGCGGCTAGGGTTTCTCGGCGGCGGCCGTAATCACGAATTAGGGTTTCTCGGACGTTTACGGTCGTGAACGTGTTTACGGCCGTGAACCCATTTGCGGTTGTCTGTCTCATATAAATAGTGTTAGTATAGTCATAAGAGTGTGTATGGCTAGAGGAGCTTAAGTGTGTGTATTCTAAGGTGTTTTAGAGAGAGAAAGGAGAGAAGGTGCAAGTGTGTGTGAATCTTGTATATTGTTCATCATTCCAATCTTGAATACATCATAGATTCATATTCTTCTTCTTCTCTTTCTTCTTATTTTGATCTTGCATCATCCAATTGTTTGGGATTCTACACCATCAATTGGATATGATTGATACACAAGCGAATTCGGGACTTACAAGTGGTATCAGAGCTTGGATTGTATCAATCATTTTGGCCAGATCTGGAGCGTATTTGATCTTATTTCTGAAGGATTTTTGCATTTTTGGATAGATCTTTGAAAAATAAGGGGGGTTTGTTCTTCGTGTTTTTGATAAAAACGAGTTTTTGATCGAGTTTTGGAGCAAAAAGAGGTGAAAAACGCTATTTTTCACGTAATCTGCGAAGTGTTCTCGTCCATTGAAGGGTTCACGGCCGTTGAAGGGTTCACGGCCGAAGGAGGGTTCTCGGTCGAATAAGCTTTTGCGGCTAGGGTTTCTCGGCGGCGGCCGTAATCACGAATTAGGGTTTCTCGGACGTTTACGGTCGTGAACGTGTTTACGGCCGTGAACCCATTTGCGGTTGTCTGTCTCATATAAATAGTGTTAGTAGAGTCATAAGAGTGTGTATGGCTAGAGGAGCTTAAGTGTGTGTATTCTAAGGTGTTTTAGAGAGAGAAAGGAGAGAAGGTGCAAGTGTGTGTGAATCTTGTATATTGTTCATCATTCCAATCTTGAATACATCATAGATTCATATTATTCTTCTTCTCTTTCTTCTTATTTTGATCTTGCATCATCCAATTGTTTGGGATTCTACACCATCAATTGGATATGATTGATACACAAGCGAATTCGGGACTTACAAGTGGTATCAGAGCTTGGATTGTATCAATCATTTTGGCCAGATCTGGAGCGTATTTGATCTTATTTCTGAAGGATTTTTGAATTTTTGGATAGATCATTCAAAAATAAGGGGGGTTTGTTCTTCGTGTTTTTGATAAAAACGAGTTTTTGATCGAGTTTTGGAGCAAAAAGAGGTGAAAAACGCTATTTTTCACGTAATCTGCGAAGTGTTCTCGTCCATTGAAGGGTTCACGGCCGTTGAAGGGTTCACGGCCGAAGGAGGGTTCTCGGTCGAATAAGCTTTTGCGGCTAGGGTTTCTCGGCGGCGGCCGTAATCACGAATTAGGGTTTCTCGGACGTTTACGGTCGTGAACGTGTTTACGGCCGTGAACCCATTTGCGGTTGTCTGTCTCATATAAATAGTGTTAGTAGAGTCATAAGAGTGTGTATGGCTAGAGGAGCTTAAGTGTGTGTATTCTAAGGTGTTTTAGAGAGAGAAAGGAGAGAAGGTGCAAGTGTGTGTGAATCTTGTATATTGTTCATCATTCCAATCTTGAATACATCATAGATTCATATTCTTCTTCTTCTTCTTCTTCTTATTTTGATCTTGCATCATCCAATTGTTTAGGATTCTACACCATCAATTGGATATGATTGATACACAAGCGAATTCGGGACTTACAAGTGGTATCAGAGCTTGGATTGTATCAATCATTTTGGCCAGATCTGGAGCGTATTTGATCTTATTTCTGAAGGATTTTTGCATATTTGGATAGATCTTTGAAAAATAAGGGGGGTTTGTTCTTCGTGTTTTTGATAAAAACGAGTTTTTGATCGAGTTTTGGAGCAAAAAGAGGTGAAAAACGCTATTTTTCACGTAATCTGCGAAGTGTTCTCGTCCATTGAAGGGTTCACGGCCGTTGAAGGGTTCACGGCCGAAGGAGGGTTCTCGGTCGAATAAGCTTTTGCGGCTAGGGTTTCTCGGCGGCGGCCGTAATCACGAATTAGGGTTTCTCGGACGTTTACGGTCGTGAACGTGTTTACGGCCGTGAACCCATTTGCGGTTGTCTGTCTCATATAAATAGTGTTAGTAGAGTCATAAGAGTGTGTATGGCTAGAGGAGCTTAAGTGTGTGTATTCTAAGGTGTTTTAGAGAGAGAAAGGAGAGAAGGTGCAAGTGTGTGTGAATCTTGTATATTGTTCATCATTCCAATCTTGAATACATCATAGATTCATATTCTTCTTCTTCTTCTTCTTCTTATTTTGATCTTGCATCATCCAATTGTTTAGGATTCTACACCATCAATTGGATATGATTGATACACAAGCGAATTCGGGACTTACAAGTGGTATCAGAGCTTGGATTGTATCAATCATTTTGGCCAGATCTGGAGCGTATTTGATCTTATTTCTAAAGGATTTTTGCATTTTTTGATAGATCTTTGAAAAATAAGGGGGGTTTGTTCTTCGTGTTTTTGATAAAAACGAGTTTTTGATCGAGTTTTGGAGCAAAAAGAGGTGAAAAACGCTATTTTTCACGTAATCTGCGAAGTGTTCTCGTCCATTGAAGGGTTCACGGCCGTTGAAGGGTTCACGGCCGAAGGAGGGTTCTCGGTCGAATAAGCTTTTGCGGCTAGGGTTTCTCGGCGGCGGCCGTAATCACGAATTAGGGTTTCTCGGACGTTTACGGTCGTGAACGTGTTTACGGCCGTGAACCCATTTGCGGTTGTCTGTCTCATATAAATAGTGTTAGTAGAGTCATAAGAGTGTGTATGGCTAGAGGAGCTTAAGTGTGTGTATTCTAAGGTGTTTTAGAGAGAGAAAGGAGAGAAGGTGCAAGTGTGTGTGAATCTTGTATATTGTTCATCATTCCAATCTTGAATACATCATAGATTCATATTCTTCTTCTTCTTATTTTGATCTTGCATCATCCAATTGTTTAGGATTCTACACCATCAATTGGATATGATTGATACACAAGCGAATTCAGGACTTACAAGTGGTATCAGAGCTTGGATTGTATCAATCATTTTGGCCAGATCTGGAGCGTATTTGATCTTATTTCTGAAGGATTTTTGCATTTTTGGATAGATCTTTGAAAAATAAGGGGGGTTTGTTCTTCGTGTTTTTGATAAAAACGAGTTTTTGAACGAGTTTTGGAGCAAAAAGAGGTGAAAAACGCTATTTTTCACGTAATCTGCGAAGTGTTCTCGTCCATTGAAGGGTTCACGGCCGTTGAAGGGTTCACGGCCGAAGGAGGGTTCTCGGTCGAATAAGCTTTTGCGGCTAGGGTTTCTCGGCGGCGGCCGTAATCACGAATTAGGGTTTCTCGGACGTTTACGGTCGTGAACGTGTTTACGGCCGTGAACCCATTTGCGGTTGTCTGTCTCATATAAATAGTGTTAGTAGAGTCATAAGAGTGTGTATGGCTATAGGAGCTTAAGTGTGTGTATTCTAAGGTGTTTTAGAGAGAGAAAGGAGAGAAGGTGCAAGTGTGTGTGAATCTTGTATATTGTTCATCATTCCAATCTTGAATACATCATAGATTCATATTATTCTTCTTCTCTTTCTTCTTATTTTGATCTTGCATCATCCAATTGTTTGGGATTCTACACCATCAATTGGATATGATTGATACACAAGCGAATTCGGGACTTACAAGTGGTATCAGAGCTTGGATTGTATCAATCATTTTGGCCAGATCTGGAGCATATTTGATCTTATTTCTGAAGGATTTTTGCATTTTTTGATAGATCTTTGAAAAATAAGGGGGGTTTGTTCTTCGTGTTTTTGATAAAAACGAGTTTTTGATCGAGTTTTGGAGCAAAAAGAGGTGAAAAACGCTATTTTTCACGTAATCTGCGAAGTGTTCTCGTCCATTGAAGGGTTCACGGCCGTTGAAGGGTTCACGGCCGAAGGAGGGTTCTCGGTCGAATAAGCTTTTGCGGCTAGGGTTTCTCGGCGGCGGCCGTAATCACGAATTAGGGTTTCTCGGACGTTTACGGTCGTGAACGTGTTTACGGCCGTGAACCCATTTGCGGTTGTCTGTCTCATATAAATAGTGTTAGTAGAGTCATAAGAGTGTGTATGGCTAGAGGAGCTTAAGTGTGTGTATTCTAAGGTGTTTTAGAGAGAGAAAGGAGAGAAGGTGCAAGTGTGTGTGAATCTTGTATATTGTTCATCATTCCAATCTTGAATACATCATAGATTCATATTCTTCTTCTTCTTCTTCTTCTTATTTTGATCTTGCATCATCCAATTGTTTAGGATTCTACACCATCAATTGGATATGATTGATACACAAGCGAATTCGGGACTTACAAGTGGTATCAGAGCTTGGATTGTATCAATCATTTTGGCCAGATCTGGAGCGTATTTGATCTTATTTCTAAAGGATTTTTGCATTTTTTGATAGATCTTTGAAAAATAAGGGGGGTTTGTTCTTCGTGTTTTTGATAAAAACGAGTTTTTGATCGAGTTTTGGAGCAAAAAGAGGTGAAAAACGCTATTTTTCACGTAATCTGCGAAGTGTTCTCGTCCATTGAAGGGTTCACGGCCGTTGAAGGGTTCACGGCCGAAGGAGGGTTCTCGGTCGAATAAGCTTTTGCGGCTAGGGTTTCTCGGCGTTGGCCGTAATCACGAATTAGGGTTTCTCGGACGTTTACGGTCGTGAACGTGTTTACGGCCGTGAACCCATTTGCGGTTGTCTGTCTCATATAAATAGTGTTAGTAGAGTCATAAGAGTGTGTATGGCTAGAGGAGCTTAAGTGTGTGTATTCTAAGGTGTTTTAGAGAGAGAAAGGAGAGAAGGTGCAAGTGTGTGTGAATCTTGTATATTGTTCATCATTCCAATCTTGAATACATCATAGATTCATATTCTTCTTCTTCTTATTTTGATCTTGCATCATCCAATTGTTTAGGATTCTACACCATCAATTGGATATGATTGATACACAAGCGAATTCAGGACTTACAAGTGGTATCAGAGCTTGGATTGTATCAATCATTTTGGCCAGATCTGGAGCGTATTTGATCTTATTTCTGAAGGATTTTTGCATTTTTGGATAGATCTTTGAAAAATAAGGGGGGTTTGTTCTTCGTGTTTTTGATAAAAACGAGTTTTTGATCGAGTTTTGGAGCAAAAAGAGGTGAAAAACGCTATTTTTCACGTAATCTGCGAAGTGTTCTCGTCCATTGAAGGGTTCACGGCCGTTGAAGGGTTCACGGCCGAAGGAGGGTTCTCGGTCGAATAAGCTTTTGCGGCTAGGGTTTCTCGGCGGCGGCCGTAATCACGAATTAGGGTTTCTCGGACGTTTACGGTCGTGAACGTGTTTACGGCCGTGAACCCATTTGCGGTTGTCTGTCTCATATAAATAGTGTTAGTAGAGTCATAAGAGTGTGTATGGCTAGAGGAGCTTAAGTGTGTGTATTCTAAGGTGTTTTAGAGAGAGAAAGGAGAGAAGGTGCAAGTGTGTGTGAATCTTGTATATTGTTCATCATTCCAATCTTGAATACATCATAGATTCATATTCTTCTTCTTCTTCTTCTTCTTATTTTGATCTTGCATCATCCAATTGTTTAGGATTCTACACCATCAATTGGATATGATTGATACACAAGCGAATTCGGGACTTACAAGTGGTATCAGAGCTTGGATTGTATCAATCATTTTGGCCAGATCTGGAGCGTATTTGATCTTATTTCTAAAGGATTTTTGCATTTTTTGATAGATCTTTGAAAAATAAGGGGGGTTTGTTCTTCGTGTTTTTGATAAAAACGAGTTTTTGATCGAGTTTTGGAGCAAAAAGAGGTGAAAAACGCTATTTTTCACGTAATCTGCGAAGTGTTCTCGTCCATTGAAGGGTTCACAGCCGTTGAAGGGTTCACGGCCGAAGGAGGGTTCTCGGTCGAATAAGCTTTTGCGGCTAGGGTTTCTCGGCGGCGGCCGTAATCACGAATTAGGGTTTCTCGGACGTTTACGGTCGTGAACGTGTTTACGGCCGTGAACCCATTTGCGGTTGTCTGTCTCATATAAATAGTGTTAGTAGAGTCATAAGAGTGTGTATGGCTAGAGGAGCTTAAGTGTGTGTATTCTAAGGTGTTTTAGAGAGAGAAAGGAGAGAAGGTGCAAGTGTGTGTGAATCTTGTATATTGTTCATCATTCCAATCTTGAATACATCATAGATTCATATTCTTCTTCTTCTTATTTTGATCTTGCATCATCCAATTGTTTAGGATTCTACACCATCAATTGGATATGATTGATACACAAGCGAATTCAGGACTTACAAGTGGTATCAGAGCTTGGATTGTATCAATCATTTTGGCCAGATCTGGAGCGTATTTGATCTTATTTCTGAAGGATTTTTGCATTTTTGGATAGATCTTTGAAAAATAAGGGGGGTTTGTTCTTCGTGTTTTTGATAAAAACGAGTTTTTGAACGAGTTTTGGAGCAAAAAGAGGTGAAAAACGCTATTTTTCACGTAATCTGCGAAGTGTTCTCGTCCATTGAAGGGTTCACGGCCGTTGAAGGGTTCACGGCCGAAGGAGGGTTCTCGGTCGAATAAGCTTTTGCGGCTAGGGTTTCTCGGCGGCGGCCGTAATCACGAATTAGGGTTTCTCGGACGTTTACGGTCGTGAACGTGTTTACGGCCGTGAACCCATTTGCGGTTGTCTGTCTCATATAAATAGTGTTAGTAGAGTCATAAGAGTGTGTATGGCTATAGGAGCTTAAGTGTGTGTATTCTAAGGTGTTTTAGAGAGAGAAAGGAGAGAAGGTGCAAGTGTGTGTGAATCTTGTATATTGTTCATCATTCCAATCTTGAATACATCATAGATTCATATTATTCTTCTTCTCTTTCTTCTTATTTTGATCTTGCATCATCCAATTGTTTGGGATTCTACACCATCAATTGGATATGATTGATACACAAGCGAATTCGGGACTTACAAGTGGTATCAGAGCTTGGATTGTATCAATCATTTTGGCCAGATCTGGAGCATATTTGATCTTATTTCTGAAGGATTTTTGCATTTTTTGATAGATCTTTGAAAAATAAGGGGGGTTTGTTCTTCGTGTTTTTGATAAAAACGAGTTTTTGATCGAGTTTTGGAGCAAAAAGAGGTGAAAAACGCTATTTTTCACGTAATCTGCGAAGTGTTCTCGTCCATTGAAGGGTTCACGGCCGTTGAAGGGTTCACGGCCGAAGGAGGGTTCTCGGTCGAATAAGCTTTTGCGGCTAGGGTTTCTCGGCGGCGGCCGTAATCACGAATTAGGGTTTCTCGGACGTTTACGGTCGTGAACGTGTTTACGGCCGTGAACCCATTTGCGGTTGTCTGTCTCATATAAATAGTGTTAGTAGAGTCATAAGAGTGTGTATGGCTAGAGGAGCTTAAGTGTGTGTATTCTAAGGTGTTTTAGAGAGAGAAAGGAGAGAAGGTGCAAGTGTGTGTGAATCTTGTATATTGTTCATCATTCCAATCTTGAATACATCATAGATTCATATTCTTCTTCTTCTTCTTCTTCTTATTTTGATCTTGCATCATCCAATTGTTTAGGATTCTACACCATCAATTGGATATGATTGATACACAAGCGAATTCGGGACTTACAAGTGGTATCAGAGCTTGGATTGTATCAATCATTTTGGCCAGATCTGGAGCGTATTTGATCTTATTTCTAAAGGATTTTTGCATTTTTTGATAGATCTTTGAAAAATAAGGGGGGTTTGTTCTTCGTGTTTTTGATAAAAACGAGTTTTTGATCGAGTTTTGGAGCAAAAAGAGGTGAAAAACGCTATTTTTCACGTAATCTGCGAAGTGTTCTCGTCCATTGAAGGGTTCACGGCCGTTGAAGGGTTCACGGCCGAAGGAGGGTTCTCGGTCGAATAAGCTTTTGCGGCTAGGGTTTCTCGGCGGCGGCCGTAATCACGAATTAGGGTTTCTCGGACGTTTACGGTCGTGAACGTGTTTACGGCCGTGAACCCATTTGCGGTTGTCTGTCTCATATAAATAGTGTTAGTAGAGTCATAAGAGTGTGTATGGCTAGAGGAGCTTAAGTGTGTGTATTCTAAGGTGTTTTAGAGAGAGAAAGGAGAGAAGGTGCAAGTGTGTGTGAATCTTGTATATTGTTCATCATTCCAATCTTGAATACATCATAGATTCATATTCTTCTTCTTCTTATTTTGATCTTGCATCATCCAATTGTTTAGGATTCTACACCATCAATTGGATATGATTGATACACAAGCGAATTCAGGACTTACAAGTGGTATCAGAGCTTGGATTGTATCAATCATTTTGGCCAGATCTGGAGCGTATTTGATCTTATTTCTGAAGGATTTTTGCATTTTTGGATAGATCTTTGAAAAATAAGGGGGGTTTGTTCTTCGTGTTTTTGATAAAAACGAGTTTTTGAACGAGTTTTGGAGCAAAAAGAGGTGAAAAACGCTATTTTTCACGTAATCTGCGAAGTGTTCTCGTCCATTGAAGGGTTCACGGCCGTTGAAGGGTTCACGGCCGAAGGAGGGTTCTCGGTCGAATAAGCTTTTGCGGCTAGGGTTTCTCGGCGGCGGCCGTAATCACGAATTAGGGTTTCTCGGACGTTTACGGTCGTGAACGTGTTTACGGCCGTGAACCCATTTGCGGTTGTCTGTCTCATATAAATAGTGTTAGTAGAGTCATAAGAGTGTGTATGGCTATAGGAGCTTAAGTGTGTGTATTCTAAGGTGTTTTAGAGAGAGAAAGGAGAGAAGGTGCAAGTGTGTGTGAATCTTGTATATTGTTCATCATTCCAATCTTGAATACATCATAGATTCATATTATTCTTCTTCTCTTTCTTCTTATTTTGATCTTGCATCATCCAATTGTTTGGGATTCTACACCATCAATTGGATATGATTGATACACAAGCGAATTCGGGACTTACAAGTGGTATCAGAGCTTGGATTGTATCAATCATTTTGGCCAGATCTGGAGCATATTTGATCTTATTTCTGAAGGATTTTTGCATTTTTTGATAGATCTTTGAAAAATAAGGGGGGTTTGTTCTTCGTGTTTTTGATAAAAACGAGTTTTTGATCGAGTTTTGGAGCAAAAAGAGGTGAAAAACGCTATTTTTCACGTAATCTGCGAAGTGTTCTCGTCCATTGAAGGGTTCACGGCCGTTGAAGGGTTCACGGCCGAAGGAGGGTTCTCGGTCGAATAAGCTTTTGCGGCTAGGGTTTCTCGGCGGCGGCCGTAATCACGAATTAGGGTTTCTCGGACGTTTACGGTCGTGAACGTGTTTACGGCCGTGAACCCATTTGCGGTTGTCTGTCTCATATAAATAGTGTTAGTAGAGTCATAAGAGTGTGTATGGCTAGAGGAGCTTAAGTGTGTGTATTCTAAGGTGTTTTAGAGAGAGAAAGGAGAGAAGGTGCAAGTGTGTGTGAATCTTGTATATTGTTCATCATTCCAATCTTGAATACATCATAGATTCATATTCTTCTTCTTCTTCTTCTTCTTATTTTGATCTTGCATCATCCAATTGTTTAGGATTCTACACCATCAATTGGATATGATTGATACACAAGCGAATTCGGGACTTACAAGTGGTATCAGAGCTTGGATTGTATCAATCATTTTGGCCAGATCTGGAGCGTATTTGATCTTATTTCTAAAGGATTTTTGCATTTTTTGATAGATCTTTGAAAAATAAGGGGGGTTTGTTCTTCGTGTTTTTGATAAAAACGAGTTTTTGATCGAGTTTTGGAGCAAAAAGAGGTGAAAAACGCTATTTTTCACGTAATCTGCGAAGTGTTCTCGTCCATTGAAGGGTTCACGGCCGTTGAAGGGTTCACGGCCGAAGGAGGGTTCTCGGTCGAATAAGCTTTTGCGGCTAGGGTTTCTCGGCGGCGGCCGTAATCACGAATTAGGGTTTCTCGGACGTTTACGGTCGTGAACGTGTTTACGGCCGTGAACCCATTTGCGGTTGTCTGTCTCATATAAATAGTGTTAGTAGAGTCATAAGAGTGTGTATGGCTAGAGGAGCTTAAGTGTGTGTATTCTAAGGTGTTTTAGAGAGAGAAAGGAGAGAAGGTGCAAGTGTGTGTGAATCTTGTATATTGTTCATCATTCCAATCTTGAATACATCATAGATTCATATTCTTCTTCTTCTTATTTTGATCTTGCATCATCCAATTGTTTAGGATTCTACACCATCAATTGGATATGATTGATACACAAGCGAATTCAGGACTTACAAGTGGTATCAGAGCTTGGATTGTATCAATCATTTTGGCCAGATCTGGAGCGTATTTGATCTTATTTCTGAAGGATTTTTGCATTTTTGGATAGATCTTTGAAAAATAAGGGGGGTTTGTTCTTCGTGTTTTTGATAAAAACGAGTTTTTGAACGAGTTTTGGAGCAAAAAGAGGTGAAAAACGCTATTTTTCACGTAATCTGCGAAGTGTTCTCGTCCATTGAAGGGTTCACGGCCGTTGAAGGGTTCACGGCCGAAGGAGGGTTCTCGGTCGAATAAGCTTTTGCGGCTAGGGTTTCTCGGCGGCGGCCGTAATCACGAATTAGGGTTTCTCGGACGTTTACGGTCGTGAACGTGTTTACGGCCGTGAACCCATTTGCGGTTGTCTGTCTCATATAAATAGTGTTAGTAGAGTCATAAGAGTGTGTATGGCTATAGGAGCTTAAGTGTGTGTATTCTAAGGTGTTTTAGAGAGAGAAAGGAGAGAAGGTGCAAGTGTGTGTGAATCTTGTATATTGTTCATCATTCCAATCTTGAATACATCATAGATTCATATTATTCTTCTTCTCTTTCTTCTTATTTTGATCTTGCATCATCCAATTGTTTGGGATTCTACACCATCAATTGGATATGATTGATACACAAGCGAATTCGGGACTTACAAGTGGTATCAGAGCTTGGATTGTATCAATCATTTTGGCCAGATCTGGAGCGTATTTGATCTTATTTCTGAAGGATTTTTGCATTTTTTGATAGATCTTTGAAAAATAAGGGGGGTTTGTTCTTCGTGTTTTTGATAAAAACGAGTTTTTGATCGAGTTTTGGAGCAAAAAGAGGTGAAAAACGCTATTTTTCACGTAATCTGCGAAGTGTTCTCGTCCATTGAAGGGTTCACGGCCGTTGAAGGGTTCACGGCCGAAGGAGGGTTCTCGGTCGAATAAGCTTTTGCGGCTAGGGTTTCTCGGCGGCGGCCGTAATCACGAATTAGGGTTTCTCGGACGTTTACGGTCGTGAACGTGTTTACGGCCGTGAACCCATTTGCGGTTGTCTGTCTCATATAAATAGTGTTAGTAGAGTCATAAGAGTGTGTATGGCTAGAGGAGCTTAAGTGTGTGTATTCTAAGGTGTTTTAGAGAGAGAAAGGAGAGAAGGTGCAAGTGTGTGTGAATCTTGTATATTGTTCATCATTCCAATCTTGAATACATCATAGATTCATATTCTTCTTCTTCTTATTTTGATCTTGCATCATCCAATTGTTTAGGATTCTACACCATCAATTGGATATGATTGATACACAAGCGAATTCAGGACTTACAAGTGGTATCAGAGCTTGGATTGTATCAATCATTTTGGCCAGATCTGGAGCGTATTTGATCTTATTTCTGAAGGATTTTTGCATTTTTGGATAGATCTTTGAAAAATAAGGGGGGTTTGTTCTTCGTGTTTTTGATAAAAACGAGTTTTTGAACGAGTTTTGGAGCAAAAAGAGGTGAAAAACGCTATTTTTCACGTAATCTGCGAAGTGTTCTCGTCCATTGAAGGGTTCACGGCCGTTGAAGGGTTCACGGCCGAAGGAGGGTTCTCGGTCGAATAAGCTTTTGCGGCTAGGGTTTCTCGGCGGCGGCCGTAATCACGAATTAGGGTTTCTCGGACGTTTACGGTCGTGAACGTGTTTACGGCCGTGAACCCATTTGCGGTTGTCTGTCTCATATAAATAGTGTTAGTAGAGTCATAAGAGTGTGTATGGCTATAGGAGCTTAAGTGTGTGTATTCTAAGGTGTTTTAGAGAGAGAAAGGAGAGAAGGTGCAAGTGTGTGTGAATCTTGTATATTGTTCATCATTCCAATCTTGAATACATCATAGATTCATATTATTCTTCTTCTCTTTCTTCTTATTTTGATCTTGCATCATCCAATTGTTTGGGATTCTACACCATCAATTGGATATGATTGATACACAAGCGAATTCGGGACTTACAAGTGGTATCAGAGCTTGGATTGTATCAATCATTTTGGCCAGATCTGGAGCGTATTTGATCTTATTTCTGAAGGATTTTTGCATTTTTGGATAGATCTTTGAAAAATAAGGGGGGTTTGTTCTTCGTGTTTTTGATAAAAACGAGTTTTTGATCGAGTTTTGGAGCAAAAAGAGGTGAAAAACGCTATTTTTCACGTAATCTGCGAAGTGTTCTCGTCCATTGAAGGGTTCACGGCCGTTGAAGGGTTCACGGCCGAAGGAGGGTTCTCGGTCGAATAAGCTTTTGCGGCTAGGGTTTCTCGGCGGCGGCCGTAATCACGAATTAGGGTTTCTCGGACGTTTACGGTCGTGAACGTGTTTACGGCCGTGAACCCATTTGCGGTTGTCTGTCTCATATAAATAGTGTTAGTAGAGTCATAAGAGTGTGTATGGCTAGAGGAGCTTAAGTGTGTGTATTCTAAGGTGTTTTAGAGAGAGAAAGGAGAGAAGGTGCAAGTGTGTGTGAATCTTGTATATTGTTCATCATTCCAATCTTGAATACATCATAGATTCATATTCTTCTTCTTCTTCTTCTTCTTATTTTGATCTTGCATCATCCAATTGTTTAGGATTCTACACCATCAATTGGATATGATTGATACACAAGCGAATTCGGGACTTACAAGTGGTATCAGAGCTTGGATTGTATCAATCATTTTGGCCAGATCTGGAGCGTATTTGATCTTATTTCTGAAGGATTTTTGCATTTTTTGATAGATCTTTGAAAAATAAGGGGGGTTTGTTCTTCGTGTTTTTGATAAAAACGAGTTTTTGATCGAGTTTTGGAGCAAAAAGAGGTGAAAAACGCTATTTTTCACGTAATCTGCGAAGTGTTCTCGTCCATTGAAGGGTTCACGGCCGTTGAAGGGTTCACGGCCGAAGGAGGGTTCTCGGTCGAATAAGCTTTTGCGGCTAGGGTTTCTCGGCGGCGGCCGTAATCACGAATTAGGGTTTCTCGGACGTTTACGGTCGTGAACGTGTTTACGGCCGTGAACCCATTTGCGGTTGTCTGTCTCATATAAATAGTGTTAGTAGAGTCATAAGAGTGTGTATGGCTAGAGGAGCTTAAGTGTGTGTATTCTAAGGTGTTTTAGAGAGAGAAAGGAGAGAAGGTGCAAGTGTGTGTGAATCTTGTATATTGTTCATCATTCCAATCTTGAATACATCATAGATTCATATTCTTCTTCTTCTTATTTTGATCTTGCATCATCCAATTGTTTAGGATTCTACACCATCAATTGGATATGATTGATACACAAGCGAATTCAGGACTTACAAGTGGTATCAGAGCTTGGATTGTATCAATCATTTTGGCCAGATCTGGAGCGTATTTGATCTTATTTCTGAAGGATTTTTGCATTTTTGGATAGATCTTTGAAAAATAAGGGGGGTTTGTTCTTCGTGTTTTTGATAAAAACGAGTTTTTGAACGAGTTTTGGAGCAAAAAGAGGTGAAAAACGCTATTTTTCACGTAATCTGCGAAGTGTTCTCGTCCATTGAAGGGTTCACGGCCGTTGAAGGGTTCACGGCCGAAGGAGGGTTCTCGGTCGAATAAGCTTTTGCGGCTAGGGTTTCTCGGCGGCGGCCGTAATCACGAATTAGGGTTTCTCGGACGTTTACGGTCGTGAACGTGTTTACGGCCGTGAACCCATTTGCGGTTGTCTGTCTCATATAAATAGTGTTAGTAGAGTCATAAGAGTGTGTATGGCTATAGGAGCTTAAGTGTGTGTATTCTAAGGTGTTTTAGAGAGAGAAAGGAGAGAAGGTGCAAGTGTGTGTGAATCTTGTATATTGTTCATCATTCCAATCTTGAATACATCATAGATTCATATTATTCTTCTTCTCTTTCTTCTTATTTTGATCTTGCATCATCCAATTGTTTGGGATTCTACACCATCAATTGGATATGATTGATACACAAGCGAATTCGGGACTTACAAGTGGTATCAGAGCTTGGATTGTATCAATCATTTTGGCCAGATCTGGAGCGTATTTGATCTTATTTCTGAAGGATTTTTGCATTTTTGGATAGATCTTTGAAAAATAAGGGGGGTTTGTTCTTCGTGTTTTTGATAAAAACGAGTTTTTGATCGAGTTTTGGAGCAAAAAGAGGTGAAAAACGCTATTTTTCACGTAATCTGCGAAGTGTTCTCGTCCATTGAAGGGTTCACGGCCGTTGAAGGGTTCACGGCCGAAGGAGGGTTCTCGGTCGAATAAGCTTTTGCGGCTAGGGTTTCTCGGCGGCGGCCGTAATCACGAATTAGGGTTTCTCGGACGTTTACGGTCGTGAACGTGTTTACGGCCGTGAACCCATTTGCGGTTGTCTGTCTCATATAAATAGTGTTAGTAGAGTCATAAGAGTGTGTATGGCTAGAGGAGCTTAAGTGTGTGTATTCTAAGGTGTTTTAGAGAGAGAAAGGAGAGAAGGTGCAAGTGTGTGTGAATCTTGTATATTGTTCATCATTCCAATCTTGAATACATCATAGATTCATATTCTTCTTCTTCTTCTTCTTCTTATTTTGATCTTGCATCATCCAATTGTTTAGGATTCTACACCATCAATTGGATATGATTGATACACAAGCGAATTCGGGACTTACAAGTGGTATCAGAGCTTGGATTGTATCAATCATTTTGGCCAGATCTGGAGCGTATTTGATCTTATTTCTGAAGGATTTTTGCATTTTTGGATAGATCTTTGAAAAATAAGGGGGGTTTGTTCTTCGTGTTTTTGATAAAAACGAGTTTTTGATCGAGTTTTGGAGCAAAAAGAGGTGAAAAACGCTATTTTTCACGTAATCTGCGAAGTGTTCTCGTCCATTGAAGGGTTCACGGCCGTTGAAGGGTTCACGGCCGAAGGAGGGTTCTCGGTCGAATAAGCTTTTGCGGCTAGGGTTTCTCGGCGGCGGCCGTAATCACGAATTAGGGTTTCTCGGACGTTTACGGTCGTGAACGTGTTTACGGCCGTGAACCCATTTGCGGTTGTCTGTCTCATATAAATAGTGTTAGTAGAGTCATAAGAGTGTGTATGGCTAGAGGAGCTTAAGTGTGTGTATTCTAAGGTGTTTTAGAGAGAGAAAGGAGAGAAGGTGCAAGTGTGTGTGAATCTTGTATATTGTTCATCATTCCAATCTTGAATACATCATAGATTCATATTCTTCTTCTTCTTCTTCTTCTTATTTTGATCTTGCATCATCCAATTGTTTAGGATTCTACACCATCAATTGGATATGATTGATACACAAGCGAATTCGGGACTTACAAGTGGTATCAGAGCTTGGATTGTATCAATCATTTTGGCCAGATCTGGAGCGTATTTGATCTTATTTCTAAAGGATTTTTGCATTTTTTGATAGATCTTTGAAAAATAAGGGGGGTTTGTTCTTCGTGTTTTTGATAAAAACGAGTTTTTGATCGAGTTTTGGAGCAAAAAGAGGTGAAAAACGCTATTTTTCACGTAATCTGCGAAGTGTTCTCGTCCATTGAAGGGTTCACGGCCGTTGAAGGGTTCACGGCCGAAGGAGGGTTCTCGGTCGAATAAGCTTTTGCGGCTAGGGTTTCTCGGCGGCGGCCGTAATCACGAATTAGGGTTTCTCGGACGTTTACGGTCGTGAACGTGTTTACGGCCGTGAACCCATTTGCGGTTGTCTGTCTCATATAAATAGTGTTAGTAGAGTCATAAGAGTGTGTATGGCTAGAGGAGCTTAAGTGTGTGTATTCTAAGGTGTTTTAGAGAGAGAAAGGAGAGAAGGTGCAAGTGTGTGTGAATCTTGTATATTGTTCATCATTCCAATCTTGAATACATCATAGATTCATATTCTTCTTCTTCTTCTTCTTCTTATTTTGATCTTGCATCATCCAATTGTTTAGGATTCTACACCATCAATTGGATATGATTGATACACAAGCGAATTCGGGACTTACAAGTGGTATCAGAGCTTGGATTGTATCAATCATTTTGGCCAGATCTGGAGCGTATTTGATCTTATTTCTAAAGGATTTTTGCATTTTTTGATAGATCTTTGAAAAATAAGGGGGGTTTGTTCTTCGTGTTTTTGATAAAAACGAGTTTTTGATCGAGTTTTGGAGCAAAAAGAGGTGAAAAACGCTATTTTTCACGTAATCTGCGAAGTGTTCTCGTCCATTGAAGGGTTCACGGCCGTTGAAGGGTTCACGGCCGAAGGAGGGTTCTCGGTCGAATAAGCTTTTGCGGCTAGGGTTTCTCGGCGGCGGCCGTAATCACGAATTAGGGTTTCTCGGACGTTTACGGTCGTGAACGTGTTTACGGCCGTGAACCCATTTGCGGTTGTCTGTCTCATATAAATAGTGTTAGTAGAGTCATAAGAGTGTGTATGGCTAGAGGAGCTTAAGTGTGTGTATTCTAAGGTGTTTTAGAGAGAGAAAGGAGAGAAGGTGCAAGTGTGTGTGAATCTTGTATATTGTTCATCATTCCAATCTTGAATACATCATAGATTCATATTCTTCTTCTTCTTCTTCTTCTTATTTTGATCTTGCATCATCCAATTGTTTAGGATTCTACACCATCAATTGGATATGATTGATACACAAGCGAATTCGGGACTTACAAGTGGTATCAGAGCTTGGATTGTATCAATCATTTTGGCCAGATCTGGAGCGTATTTGATCTTATTTCTAAAGGATTTTTGCATTTTTTGATAGATCTTTGAAAAATAAGGGGGGTTTGTTCTTCGTGTTTTTGATAAAAACGAGTTTTTGATCGAGTTTTGGAGCAAAAAGAGGTGAAAAACGCTATTTTTCACGTAATCTGCGAAGTGTTCTCGTCCATTGAAGGGTTCACGGCCGTTGAAGGGTTCACGGCCGAAGGAGGGTTCTCGGTCGAATAAGCTTTTGCGGCTAGGGTTTCTCGGCGGCGGCCGTAATCACGAATTAGGGTTTCTCGGACGTTTACGGTCGTGAACGTGTTTACGGCCGTGAACCCATTTGCGGTTGTCTGTCTCATATAAATAGTGTTAGTAGAGTCATAAGAGTGTGTATGGCTAGAGGAGCTTAAGTGTGTGTATTCTAAGGTGTTTTAGAGAGAGAAAGGAGAGAAGGTGCAAGTGTGTGTGAATCTTGTATATTGTTCATCATTCCAATCTTGAATACATCATAGATTCATATTCTTCTTCTTCTTATTTTGATCTTGCATCATCCAATTGTTTAGGATTCTACACCATCAATTGGATATGATTGATACACAAGCGAATTCAGGACTTACAAGTGGTATCAGAGCTTGGATTGTATCAATCATTTTGGCCAGATCTGGAGCGTATTTGATCTTATTTCTGAAGGATTTTTGCATTTTTGGATAGATCTTTGAAAAATAAGGGGGGTTTGTTCTTCGTGTTTTTGATAAAAACGAGTTTTTGAACGAGTTTTGGAGCAAAAAGAGGTGAAAAACGCTATTTTTCACGTAATCTGCGAAGTGTTCTCGTCCATTGAAGGGTTCACGGCCGTTGAAGGGTTCACGGCCGAAGGAGGGTTCTCGGTCGAATAAGCTTTTGCGGCTAGGGTTTCTCGGCGGCGGCCGTAATCACGAATTAGGGTTTCTCGGACGTTTACGGTCGTGAACGTGTTTACGGCCGTGAACCCATTTGCGGTTGTCTGTCTCATATAAATAGTGTTAGTAGAGTCATAAGAGTGTGTATGGCTATAGGAGCTTAAGTGTGTGTATTCTAAGGTGTTTTAGAGAGAGAAAGGAGAGAAGGTGCAAGTGTGTGTGAATCTTGTATATTGTTCATCATTCCAATCTTGAATACATCATAGATTCATATTATTCTTCTTCTCTTTCTTCTTATTTTGATCTTGCATCATCCAATTGTTTGGGATTCTACACCATCAATTGGATATGATTGATACACAAGCGAATTCGGGACTTACAAGTGGTATCAGAGCTTGGATTGTATCAATCATTTTGGCCAGATCTGGAGCGTATTTGATCTTATTTCTGAAGGATTTTTGCATTTTTGGATAGATCTTTGAAAAATAAGGGGGGTTTGTTCTTCGTGTTTTTGATAAAAACGAGTTTTTGATCGAGTTTTGGAGCAAAAAGAGGTGAAAAACGCTATTTTTCACGTAATCTGCGAAGTGTTCTCGTCCATTGAAGGGTTCACGGCCGTTGAAGGGTTCACGGCCGAAGGAGGGTTCTCGGTCGAATAAGCTTTTGCGGCTAGGGTTTCTCGGCGGCGGCCGTAATCACGAATTAGGGTTTCTCGGACGTTTACGGTCGTGAACGTGTTTACGGCCGTGAACCCATTTGCGGTTGTCTGTCTCATATAAATAGTGTTAGTAGAGTCATAAGAGTGTGTATGGCTAGAGGAGCTTAAGTGTGTGTATTCTAAGGTGTTTTAGAGAGAGAAAGGAGAGAAGGTGCAAGTGTGTGTGAATCTTGTATATTGTTCATCATTCCAATCTTGAATACATCATAGATTCATATTCTTCTTCTTCTTCTTCTTCTTATTTTGATCTTGCATCATCCAATTGTTTAGGATTCTACACCATCAATTGGATATGATTGATACACAAGCGAATTCGGGACTTACAAGTGGTATCAGAGCTTGGATTGTATCAATCATTTTGGCCAGATCTGGAGCGTATTTGATCTTATTTCTGAAGGATTTTTGCATTTTTGGATAGATCTTTGAAAAATAAGGGGGGTTTGTTCTTCGTGTTTTTGATAAAAACGAGTTTTTGATCGAGTTTTGGAGCAAAAAGAGGTGAAAAACGCTATTTTTCACGTAATCTGCGAAGTGTTCTCGTCCATTGAAGGGTTCACGGCCGTTGAAGGGTTCACGGCCGAAGGAGGGTTCTCGGTCGAATAAGCTTTTGCGGCTAGGGTTTCTCGGCGGCGGCCGTAATCACGAATTAGGGTTTCTCGGACGTTTACGGTCGTGAACGTGTTTACGGCCGTGAACCCATTTGCGGTTGTCTGTCTCATATAAATAGTGTTAGTAGAGTCATAAGAGTGTGTATGGCTAGAGGAGCTTAAGTGTGTGTATTCTAAGGTGTTTTAGAGAGAGAAAGGAGAGAAGGTGCAAGTGTGTGTGAATCTTGTATATTGTTCATCATTCCAATCTTGAATACATCATAGATTCATATTCTTCTTCTTCTTCTTCTTCTTATTTTGATCTTGCATCATCCAATTGTTTAGGATTCTACACCATCAATTGGATATGATTGATACACAAGCGAATTCGGGACTTACAAGTGGTATCAGAGCTTGGATTGTATCAATCATTTTGGCCAGATCTGGAGCGTATTTGATCTTATTTCTAAAGGATTTTTGCATTTTTTGATAGATCTTTGAAAAATAAGGGGGGTTTGTTCTTCGTGTTTTTGATAAAAACGAGTTTTTGATCGAGTTTTGGAGCAAAAAGAGGTGAAAAACGCTATTTTTCACGTAATCTGCGAAGTGTTCTCGTCCATTGAAGGGTTCACGGCCGTTGAAGGGTTCACGGCCGAAGGAGGGTTCTCGGTCGAATAAGCTTTTGCGGCTAGGGTTTCTCGGCGGCGGCCGTAATCACGAATTAGGGTTTCTCGGACGTTTACGGTCGTGAACGTGTTTACGGCCGTGAACCCATTTGCGGTTGTCTGTCTCATATAAATAGTGTTAGTAGAGTCATAAGAGTGTGTATGGCTAGAGGAGCTTAAGTGTGTGTATTCTAAGGTGTTTTAGAGAGAGAAAGGAGAGAAGGTGCAAGTGTGTGTGAATCTTGTATATTGTTCATCATTCCAATCTTGAATACATCATAGATTCATATTCTTCTTCTTCTTCTTCTTCTTATTTTGATCTTGCATCATCCAATTGTTTAGGATTCTACACCATCAATTGGATATGATTGATACACAAGCGAATTCGGGACTTACAAGTGGTATCAGAGCTTGGATTGTATCAATCATTTTGGCCAGATCTGGAGCGTATTTGATCTTATTTCTAAAGGATTTTTGCATTTTTTGATAGATCTTTGAAAAATAAGGGGGGTTTGTTCTTCGTGTTTTTGATAAAAACGAGTTTTTGATCGAGTTTTGGAGCAAAAAGAGGTGAAAAACGCTATTTTTCACGTAATCTGCGAAGTGTTCTCGTCCATTGAAGGGTTCACGGCCGTTGAAGGGTTCACGGCCGAAGGAGGGTTCTCGGTCGAATAAGCTTTTGCGGCTAGGGTTTCTCGGCGGCGGCCGTAATCACGAATTAGGGTTTCTCGGACGTTTACGGTCGTGAACGTGTTTACGGCCGTGAACCCATTTGCGGTTGTCTGTCTCATATAAATAGTGTTAGTAGAGTCATAAGAGTGTGTATGGCTAGAGGAGCTTAAGTGTGTGTATTCTAAGGTGTTTTAGAGAGAGAAAGGAGAGAAGGTGCAAGTGTGTGTGAATCTTGTATATTGTTCATCATTCCAATCTTGAATACATCATAGATTCATATTCTTCTTCTTCTTATTTTGATCTTGCATCATCCAATTGTTTAGGATTCTACACCATCAATTGGATATGATTGATACACAAGCGAATTCAGGACTTACAAGTGGTATCAGAGCTTGGATTGTATCAATCATTTTGGCCAGATCTGGAGCGTATTTGATCTTATTTCTGAAGGATTTTTGCATTTTTGGATAGATCTTTGAAAAATAAGGGGGGTTTGTTCTTCGTGTTTTTGATAAAAACGAGTTTTTGAACGAGTTTTGGAGCAAAAAGAGGTGAAAAACGCTATTTTTCACGTAATCTGCGAAGTGTTCTCGTCCATTGAAGGGTTCACGGCCGTTGAAGGGTTCACGGCCGAAGGAGGGTTCTCGGTCGAATAAGCTTTTGCGGCTAGGGTTTCTCGGCGGCGGCCGTAATCACGAATTAGGGTTTCTCGGACGTTTACGGTCGTGAACGTGTTTACGGCCGTGAACCCATTTGCGGTTGTCTGTCTCATATAAATAGTGTTAGTAGAGTCATAAGAGTGTGTATGGCTATAGGAGCTTAAGTGTGTGTATTCTAAGGTGTTTTAGAGAGAGAAAGGAGAGAAGGTGCAAGTGTGTGTGAATCTTGTATATTGTTCATCATTCCAATCTTGAATACATCATAGATTCATATTATTCTTCTTCTCTTTCTTCTTATTTTGATCTTGCATCATCCAATTGTTTGGGATTCTACACCATCAATTGGATATGATTGATACACAAGCGAATTCGGGACTTACAAGTGGTATCAGAGCTTGGATTGTATCAATCATTTTGGCCAGATCTGGAGCGTATTTGATCTTATTTCTGAAGGATTTTTGCATTTTTTGATAGATCTTTGAAAAATAAGGGGGGTTTGTTCTTCGTGTTTTTGATAAAAACGAGTTTTTGATCGAGTTTTGGAGCAAAAAGAGTTGAAAAACGCTATTTTTCACGTAATCTGCGAAGTGTTCTCGTCCATTGAAGGGTTCACGGCCGTTGAAGGGTTCACGACCGAAGGAGGGTTCTCGGTCGAATAAGCTTTTGCGGCTAGGGTTTCTCGGCGGCGGCCGTAATCACGAATTAGGGTTTCTCGGACGTTTACGGTCGTGAACGTGTTTACGGCCGTGAACCCATTTGCGGTTGTCTGTCTCATATAAATAGTGTTAGTAGAGTCATAAGAGTGTGTATGGCTAGAGGAGCTTAAGTGTGTGTATTCTAAGGTGTTTTAGAGAGAGAAAGGAGAGAAGGTGCAAGTGTGTGTGAATCTTGTATATTGTTCATCATTCCAATCTTGAATACATCATAGATTCATATTCTTCTTCTTCTTATTTTGATCTTGCATCATCCAATTGTTTAGGATTCTACACCATCAATTGGATATGATTGATACACAAGCGAATTCAGGACTTACAAGTGGTATCAGAGCTTGGATTGTATCAATCATTTTGGCCAGATCTGGAGCGTATTTGATCTTATTTCTGAAGGATTTTTGCATTTTTGGATAGATCTTTGAAAAATAAGGGGGGTTTGTTCTTCGTGTTTTTGATAAAAACGAGTTTTTGAACGAGTTTTGGAGCAAAAAGAGGTGAAAAACGCTATTTTTCACGTAATCTGCGAAGTGTTCTCGTCCATTGAAGGGTTCACGGCCGTTGAAGGGTTCACGGCCGAAGGAGGGTTCTCGGTCGAATAAGCTTTTGCGGCTAGGGTTTCTCGGCGGCGGCCGTAATCACGAATTAGGGTTTCTCGGACGTTTACGGTCGTGAACGTGTTTACGGCCGTGAACCCATTTGCGGTTGTCTGTCTCATATAAATAGTGTTAGTAGAGTCATAAGAGTGTGTATGGCTATAGGAGCTTAAGTGTGTGTATTCTAAGGTGTTTTAGAGAGAGAAAGGAGAGAAGGTGCAAGTGTGTGTGAATCTTGTATATTGTTCATCATTCCAATCTTGAATACATCATAGATTCATATTATTCTTCTTCTCTTTCTTCTTATTTTGATCTTGCATCATCCAATTGTTTGGGATTCTACACCATCAATTGGATATGATTGATACACAAGCGAATTCGGGACTTACAAGTGGTATCAGAGCTTGGATTGTATCAATCATTTTGGCCAGATCTGGAGCGTATTTGATCTTATTTCTGAAGGATTTTTGCATTTTTGGATAGATCTTTGAAAAATAAGGGGGGTTTGTTCTTCGTGTTTTTGATAAAAACGAGTTTTTGATCGAGTTTTGGAGCAAAAAGAGGTGAAAAACGCTATTTTTCACGTAATCTGCGAAGTGTTCTCGTCCATTGAAGGGTTCACGGCCGTTGAAGGGTTCACGGCCGAAGGAGGGTTCTCGGTCGAATAAGCTTTTGCGGCTAGGGTTTCTCGGCGGCGGCCGTAATCACGAATTAGGGTTTCTCGGACGTTTACGGTCGTGAACGTGTTTACGGCCGTGAACCCATTTGCGGTTGTCTGTCTCATATAAATAGTGTTAGTAGAGTCATAAGAGTGTGTATGGCTAGAGGAGCTTAAGTGTGTGTATTCAAAGGTGTTTTAGAGAGAGAAAGGAGAGAAGGTGCAAGTGTGTGTGAATCTTGTATATTGTTCATCATTCCAATCTTGAATACATCATAGATTCATATTCTTCTTCTTCTTATTTTGATCTTGCATCATCCAATTGTTTAGGATTCTACACCATCAATTGGATATGATTGATACACAAGCGAATTCAGGACTTACAAGTGGTATCAGAGCTTGGATTGTATCAATCATTTTGGCCAGATCTGGAGCGTATTTGATCTTATTTCTGAAGGATTTTTGCATTTTTGGATAGATCTTTGAAAAATAAGGGGGGTTTGTTCTTCGTGTTTTTGATAAAAACGAGTTTTTGAACGAGTTTTGGAGCAAAAAGAGGTGAAAAACGCTATTTTTCACGTAATCTGCGAAGTGTTCTCGTCCATTGAAGGGTTCACGGCCGTTGAAGGGTTCACGGCCGAAGGAGGGTTCTCGGTCGAATAAGCTTTTGCGGCTAGGGTTTCTCGGCGGCGGCCGTAATCACGAATTAGGGTTTCTCGGACGTTTACGGTCGTGAACGTGTTTACGGCCGTGAACCCATTTGCGGTTGTCTGTCTCATATAAATAGTGTTAGTAGAGTCATAAGAGTGTGTATGGCTATAGGAGCTTAAGTGTGTGTATTCTAAGGTGTTTTAGAGAGAGAAAGGAGAGAAGGTGCAAGTGTGTGTGAATCTTGTATATTGTTCATCATTCCAATCTTGAATACATCATAGATTCATATTATTCTTCTTCTCTTTCTTCTTATTTTGATCTTGCATCATCCAATTGTTTGGGATTCTACACCATCAATTGGATATGATTGATACACAAGCGAATTCGGGACTTACAAGTGGTATCAGAGCTTGGATTGTATCAATCATTTTGGCCAGATCTGGAGCGTATTTGATCTTATTTCTGAAGGATTTTTGCATTTTTGGATAGATCTTTGAAAAATAAGGGGGGTTTGTTCTTCGTGTTTTTGATAAAAACGAGTTTTTGATCGAGTTTTGGAGCAAAAAGAGGTGAAAAACGCTATTTTTCACGTAATCTGCGAAGTGTTCTCGTCCATTGAAGGGTTCACGGCCGTTGAAGGGTTCACGGCCGAAGGAGGGTTCTCGGTCGAATAAGCTTTTGCGGCTAGGGTTTCTCGGCGGCGGCCGTAATCACGAATTAGGGTTTCTCGGACGTTTACGGTCGTGAACGTGTTTACGGCCGTGAACCCATTTGCGGTTGTCTGTCTCATATAAATAGTGTTAGTAGAGTCATAAGAGTGTGTATGGCTAGAGGAGCTTAAGTGTGTGTATTCTAAGGTGTTTTAGAGAGAGAAAGGAGAGAAGGTGCAAGTGTGTGTGAATCTTGTATATTGTTCATCATTCCAATCTTGAATACATCATAGATTCATATTCTTCTTCTTCTTATTTTGATCTTGCATCATCCAATTGTTTAGGATTCTACACCATCAATTGGATATGATTGATACACAAGCGAATTCAGGACTTACAAGTGGTATCAGAGCTTGGATTGTATCAATCATTTTGGCCAGATCTGGAGCGTATTTGATCTTATTTCTGAAGGATTTTTGCATTTTTGGATAGATCTTTGAAAAATAAGGGGGGTTTGTTCTTCGTGTTTTTGATAAAAACGAGTTTTTGATCGAGTTTTGGAGCAAAAAGAGGTGAAAAACGCTATTTTTCACGTAATCTGCGAAGTGTTCTCGTCCATTGAAGGGTTCACGGCCGTTGAAGGGTTCACGGCCGAAGGAGGGTTCTCGGTCGAATAAGCTTTTGCGGCTAGGGTTTCTCGGCGGCGGCCGTAATCACGAATTAGGGTTTCTCGGACGTTTACGGTCGTGAACGTGTTTACGGCCGTGAACCCATTTGCGGTTGTCTGTCTCATATAAATAGTGTTAGTAGAGTCATAAGAGTGTGTATGGCTATAGGAGCTTAAGTGTGTGTATTCTAAGGTGTTTTAGAGAGAGAAAGGAGAGAAGGTGCAAGTGTGTGTGAATCTTGTATATTGTTCATCATTCCAATCTTGAATACATCATAGATTCATATTATTCTTCTTCTCTTTCTTCTTATTTTGATCTTGCATCATCCAATTGTTTGGGATTCTACACCATCAATTGGATATGATTGATACACAAGCGAATTCGGGACTTACAAGTGGTATCAGAGCTTGGATTGTATAAATCATTTTGGCCAGATCTGGAGCGTATTTGATCTTATTTCTGAAGGATTTTTGCATTTTTGGATAGATCTTTGAAAAATAAGGGGGGTTTGTTCTTCGTGTTTTTGATAAAAACGAGTTTTTGATCGAGTTTTGGAGCAAAAAGAGGTGAAAAACGCTATTTTTCACGTAATCTGCGAAGTGTTCTCGTCCATTGAAGGGTTCACGGCCGTTGAAGGGTTCACGGCCGAAGGAGGGTTCTCGGTCGAATAAGCTTTTGCGGCTAGGGTTTCTCGGCGGCGGCCGTAATCACGAATTAGGGTTTCTCGGACGTTTACGGTCGTGAACGTGTTTACGGCCGTGAACCCATTTGCGGTTGTCTGTCTCATATAAATAGTGTTAGTAGAGTCATAAGAGTGTGTATGGCTAGAGGAGCTTAAGTGTGTGTATTCTAAGGTGTTTTAGAGAGAGAAAGGAGAGAAGGTGCAAGTGTGTGTGAATCTTGTATATTGTTCATCATTCCAATCTTGAATACATCATAGATTCATATTCTTCTTCTTCTTCTTCTTCTTATTTTGATCTTGCATCATCCAATTGTTTAGGATTCTACACCATCAATTGGATATGATTGATACACAAGCGAATTCAGGACTTACAAGTGGTATCAGAGCTTGGATTGTATCAATCATTTTGGCCAGATCTGGAGCGTATTTGATCTTATTTCTGAAGGATTTTTGCATTTTTGGATAGATCTTTGAAAAATAAGGGGGGTTTGTTCTTCGTGTTTTTGATAAAAACGAGTTTTTGATCGAGTTTTGGAGCAAAAAGAAGTGAAAAACGCTATTTTTCACGTAATCTGCGAAGTGTTCTCGTCCATTGAAGGGTTCACGGCCGTTGAAGGGTTCACGGCCGAAGGAGGGTTCTCGGTCGAATAAGCTTTTGCGGCTAGGGTTTCTCGGCGGCGGCCGTAATCACGAATTAGGGTTTCTCGGACGTTTACGGTCGTGAACGTGTTTACGGCCGTGAACCCATTTGCGGTTGTCTGTCTCATATAAATAGTGTTAGTAGAGTCATAAGAGTGTGTATGGCTATAGGAGCTTAAGTGTGTGTATTCTAAGGTGTTTTAGAGAGAGAAAGGAGAGAAGGTGCAAGTGTGTGTGAATCTTGTATATTGTTCATCATTCCAATCTTGAATACATCATAGATTCATATTATTCTTCTTCTCTTTCTTCTTATTTTGATCTTGCATCATCCAATTGTTTGGGATTCTACACCATCAATTGGATATGATTGATACACAAGCGAATTCGGGACTTACAAGTGGTATCAGAGCTTGGATTGTATAAATCATTTTGGCCAGATCTGGAGCGTATTTGATCTTATTTCTGAAGGATTTTTGCATTTTTGGATAGATCTTTGAAAAATAAGGGGGGTTTGTTCTTCGTGTTTTTGATAAAAACGAGTTTTTGATCGAGTTTTGGAGCAAAAAGAGGTGAAAAACGCTATTTTTCACGTAATCTGCGAAGTGTTCTCGTCCATTGAAGGGTTCACGGCCGTTGAAGGGTTCACGGCCGAAGGAGGGTTCTCGGTCGAATAAGCTTTTGCGGCTAGGGTTTCTCGGCGGCGGCCGTAATCACGAATTAGGGTTTCTCGGACGTTTACGGTCGTGAACGTGTTTACGGCCGTGAACCCATTTGCGGTTGTCTGTCTCATATAAATAGTGTTAGTAGAGTCATAAGAGTGTGTATGGCTAGAGGAGCTTAAGTGTGTGTATTCTAAGGTGTTTTAGAGAGAGAAAGGAGAGAAGGTGCAAGTGTGTGTGAATCTTGTATATTGTTCATCATTCCAATCTTGAATACATCATAGATTCATATTCTTCTTCTTCTTCTTCTTCTTATTTTGATCTTGCCTCATCCAATTGTTTTGGATTCTACACCATCAATTGGATATGATTGATACACAAGCGAATTCAGGACTTACAAGTGGTATCAGAGCTTGGATTGTATCAATCATTTTGGCCAGATCTGGAGCGTATTTGATCTTATTTCTGAAGGATTTTTGCATTTTTGGATAGATCTTTGAAAAATAAGGGGGGTTTGTTCTTCGTGTTTTTGATAAAAACGAGTTTTTGATCGAGTTTTGGAGCAAAAAGAGGTGAAAAACGCTATTTTTCACGTAATCTGCGAAGTGTTCTCGTCCATTGAAGGGTTCACGGCCGTTGAAGGGTTCACGGCCGAAGGAGGGTTCTCGGTCGAATAAGCTTTTGCGGCTAGGGTTTCTCGGCGGCGGCCGTAATCACGAATTAGGGTTTCTCGGACGTTTACGGTCGTGAACGTGTTTACGGCCGTGAACCCATTTGCGGTTGTCTGTCTCATATAAATAGTGTTAGTAGAGTCATAAGAGTGTGTATGGCTATAGGAGCTTAAGTGTGTGTATTCTAAGGTGTTTTAGAGAGAGAAAGGAGAGAAGGTGCAAGTGTGTGTGAATCTTGTATATTGTTCATCATTCCAATCTTGAATACATCATAGATTCATATTATTCTTCTTCTCTTTCTTCTTATTTTGATCTTGCATCATCCAATTGTTTGGGATTCTACACCATCAATTGGATATGATTGATACACAAGCGAATTCGGGACATACAAGTGGTATCAGAGCTTGGATTGTATCAATCATTTTGGCCAGATCTGGAGCGTATTTGATCTTATTTCTGAAGGATTTTTGCATTTTTGGATAGATCTTTCAAAAATAAGGGGGGTTTGTTCTTCGTGTTTTTGATAAAAACGAGTTTTTGATCGAGTTTTGGAGCAAAAAGAGGTGAAAAACGCTATTTTTCACGTAATCTGCGAAGTGTTCTCGTCCATTGAAGGGTTCACGGCCGTTGAAGGGTTCACGGCCGAAGGAGGGTTCTCGGTCGAATAAGCTTTTGCGGCTAGGGTTTCTCGGCGGCGGCCGTAATCACGAATTAGGGTTTCTCGGACGTTTACGGTCGTGAACGTGTTTACGGCCGTGAACCCATTTGCGGTTGTCTGTCTCATATAAATAGTGTTAGTAGAGTCATAAGAGTGTGTATGGCTAGAGGAGCTTAAGTGTGTGTATTCTAAGGTGTTTTAGAGAGAGAAAGGAGAGAAGGTGCAAGTGTGTGTGAATCTTGTATATTGTTCATCATTCCAATCTTGAATACATCATAGATTCATATTCTTCTTCTTCTTCTTCTTCTTATTTTGATCTTGCATCATCCAATTGTTTAGGATTCTACACCATCAATTGGATATGATTGATACACAAGCGAATTCGGGACTTACAAGTGGTATCAGAGCTTGGATTGTATCAATCATTTTGGCCAGATCTGGAGCGTATTTGATCTTATTTCTGAAGGATTTTTGCATTTTTGGATAGATCTTTGAAAAATAAGGGGGGTTTGTTCTTCGTGTTTTTGATAAAAACAAGTTTTTGATCGAGTTTTGGAGCAAAAAGAGGTGAAAAACGCTATTTTTCACGTAATCTGCGAAGTGTTCTCGTCCATTGAAGGGTTCACGGCCGTTGAAGGGTTCACGGCCGAAGGAGGGTTCTCGGTCGAATAAGCTTTTGCGGCTAGGGTTTCTCGGCGGCGGCCGTAATCACGAATTAGGGTTTCTCGGACGTTTACGGTCGTGAACGTGTTTACGGCCGTGAACCCATTTGCGGTTGTCTGTCTCATATAAATAGTGTTAGTATAGTTATAAGAGTGTGTATGGCTAGAGGAGCTTAAGTGTGTGTATTCTAAGGTGTTTTAGAGAGAGAAAGGAGAGAAGGTGCAAGTGTGTGTGAATCTTGTATATTGTTCATCATTCCAATCTTGAATACATCATAGATTCATATTATTCTTCTTCTCTTTCTTCTTATTTTGATCTTGCATCATCCAATTGTTTGGGATTCTACACCATAAATTGGATATGATTGATACACAAGCGAATTCGGGACTTATAAGTGGTATCAGAGCTTGGATTGTATCAATCATTTTGGCCAGATCTGGAGCGTATTTGATCTTATTTCTGAAGGATTTTTGCATTTTTGGATAGATCTTTCAAAAATAAGGGGGGTTTGTTCTTCGTGTTTTTGATAAAAACGAGTTTTTGATCGAGTTTTGGAGCAAAAAGAGGTGAAAAACGCTATTTTTCACGTAATCTGCGAAGTGTTCTCGTCCATTGAAGGGTTCACGGCCGTTGAAGGGTTCACGGCCGAAGGAGGGTTCTCGGTCGAATAAGCTTTTGCGGCTAGGGTTTCTCGGCGGCGGCCGTAATCACGAATTAGGGTTTCTCGGACGTTTACGGTCGTGAACGTGTTTACGGCCGTGAACCCATTTGCGGTTGTCTGTCTCATATAAATAGTGTTAGTAGAGTCATAAGAGTGTGTATGGCTAGAGGAGCTTAAGTGTGTGTATTCTAAGGTGTTTTAGAGAGAGAAAGGAGAGAAGGTGCAAGTGTGTGTGAATCTTGTATATTGTTCATCATTCCAATCTTGAATACATCATAGATTCATATTCTTCTTCTTCTTCTTCTTCTTATTTTGATCTTGCATCATCCAATTGTTTAGGATTCTACACCATCAATTGGATATGATTGATACACAAGCGAATTCGGGACTTACAAGTGGTATCAGAGCTTGGATTGTATCAATCATTTTGGCCAGATCTGGAGCGTATTTGATCTTATTTCTGAAGGATTTTTGCATTTTTGGATAGATCTTTGAAAAATAAGGGGGGTTTGTTCTTCGTGTTTTTGATAAAAACGAGTTTTTGATCGAGTTTTGGAGCAAAAAGAGGTGAAAAACGCTATTTTTCACGTAATCTGCGAAGTGTTCTCGTCCATTGAAGGGTTCACGGCCGTTGAAGGGTTCACGGCCGAAGGAGGGTTCTCGGTCGAATAAGCTTTTGCGGCTAGGGTTTCTCGGCGGCGGCCGTAATCACGAATTAGGGTTTCTCGGACGTTTACGGTCGTGAACGTGTTTACGGCCGTGAACCCATTTGCGGTTGTCTGTCTCATATAAATAGTGTTAGTATAGTCATAAGAGTGTGTATGGCTAGAGGAGCTTAAGTGTGTGTATTCTAAGGTGTTTTAGAGAGAGAAAGGAGAGAAGGTGCAAGTGTGTGTGAATCTTGTATATTGTTCATCATTCCAATCTTGAATACATCATAGATTCATATTATTCTTCTTCTCTTTCTTCTTATTTTGATCTTGCATCATCCAATTGTTTGGGATTCTACACCATAAATTGGATATGATTGATACACAAGCGAATTCGGGACTTACAAGTGGTATCAGAGCTTGGATTGTATCAATCATTTTGGCCAGATCTGGAGCGTATTTGATCTTATTTCTGAAGGATTTTTGCATTTTTGGATAGATCTTTCAAAAATAAGGGGGGTTTGTTCTTCGTGTTTTTGATAAAAACGAGTTTTTGATCGAGTTTTGGAGCAAAAAGAGGTGAAAAACGCTATTTTTCACGTAATCTGCGAAGTGTTCTCGTCCATTGAAGGGTTCACGGCCGTTGAAGGGTTCACGGCCGAAGGAGGGTTCTCGGTCGAATAAGCTTTTGCGGCTAGGGTTTCTCGGCGGCGGCCGTAATCACGAATTAGGGTTTCTCGGACGTTTACGGTCGTGAACGTGTTTACGGCCGTGAACCCATTTGCGGTTGTCTGTCTCATATAAATAGTGTTAGTAGAGTCATAAGAGTGTGTATGGCTAGAGGAGCTTAAGTGTGTGTATTCTAAGGTGTTTTAGAGAGAGAAAGGAGAGAAGGTGCAAGTGTGTGTGAATCTTGTATATTGTTCATCATTCCAATCTTGAATACATCATAGATTCATATTCTTCTTCTTCTTCTTCTTCTTATTTTGATCTTGCATCATCCAATTGTTTAGGATTCTACACCATCAATTGGATATGATTGATACACAAGCGAATTCGGGACTTACAAGTGGTATCAGAGCTTGGATTGTATCAATCATTTTGGCCAGATCTGGAGCGTATTTGATCTTATTTCTGAAGGAATTTTGCATTTTTGGATAGATCTTTGAAAAATAAGGGGGGTTTGTTCTTCGTGTTTTTGATAAAAACGAGTTTTTGATCGAGTTTTGGAGCAAAAAGAGGTGAAAAACGCTATTTTTCACGTAATCTGCGAAGTGTTCTCGTCCATTGAAGGGTTCACGGCCGTTGAAGGGTTCACGGCCGAAGGAGGGTTCTCGGTCGAATAAGCTTTTGCGGCTAGGGTTTCTCGGCGGCGGCCGTAATCACGAATTAGGGTTTCTCGGACGTTTACGGTCGTGAACGTGTTTACGGCCGTGAACCCATTTGCGGTTGTCTGTCTCATATAAATAGTGTTAGTAGAGTCATAAGAGTGTGTATGGCTAGAGGAGCTTAAGTGTGTGTATTCTAAGGTGTTTTAGAGAGAGAAAGGAGAGAAGGTGCAAGTGTGTGTGAATCTTGTATATTGTTCATCATTCCAATCTTGAATACATCATAGATTCATATTCTTCTTCTTCTTATTTTGATCTTGCATCATCCAATTGTTTAGGATTCTACACCATCAATTGGATATGATTGATACACAAGCGAATTCAGGACTTACAAGTGGTATCAGAGCTTGGATTGTATCAATCATTTTGGCCAGATCTGGAGCGTATTTGATCTTATTTCTGAAGGATTTTTGCATTTTTGGATAGATCTTTGAAAAATAAGGGGGGTTTGTTCTTCGTGTTTTTGATAAAAACGAGTTTTTGATCGAGTTTTGGAGCAAAAAGAGGTGAAAAACGCTATTTTTCACGTAATCTGCGAAGTGTTCTCGTCCATTGAAGGGTTCACGGCCGTTGAAGGGTTCACGGCCGAAGGAGGGTTCTCGGTCGAATAAGCTTTTGCGGCTAGGGTTTCTCGGCGGCGGCCGTAATCACGAATTAGGGTTTCTCGGACGTTTACGGTCGTGAACGTGTTTACGGCCGTGAACCCATTTGCGGTTGTCTGTCTCATATAAATAGTGTTAGTATAGTCATAAGAGTGTGTATGGCTAGAGGAGCTTAAGTGTGTGTATTCTAAGGTGTTTTAGAGAGAGAAAGGAGAGAAGGTGCAAGTGTGTGTGAATCTTGTATATTGTTCATCATTCCAATCTTGAATACATCATAGATTCATATTATTCTTCTTCTCTTTCTTCTTATTTTGATCTTGCATCATCCAATTGTTTGGGATTCTACACCATAAATTGGATATGATTGATACACAAGCGAATTCGGGACTTACAAGTGGTATCAGAGCTTGGATTGTATCAATCATTTTGGCCAGATCTGGAGCGTATTTGATCTTATTTCTGAAGGATTTTTGCATTTTTGGATAGATCTTTCAAAAATAAGGGGGGTTTGTTCTTCGTGTTTTTGATAAAAACGAGTTTTTGATCGAGTTTTGGAGCAAAAAGAGGTGAAAAACGCTATTTTTCACGTAATCTGCGAAGTGTTCTCGTCCATTGAAGGGTTCACGGCCGTTGAAGGGTTCACGGCCGAAGGAGGGTTCTCGGTCGAATAAGCTTTTGCGGCTAGGGTTTCTCGGCGGCGGCCGTAATCACGAATTAGGGTTTCTCGGACGTTTACGGTCGTGAACGTGTTTACGGCCGTGAACCCATTTGCGGTTGTCTGTCTCATATAAATAGTGTTAGTAGAGTCATAAGAGTGTGTATGGCTAGAGGAGCTTAAGTGTGTGTATTCTAAGGTGTTTTAGAGAGAGAAAGGAGAGAAGGTGCAAGTGTGTGTGAATCTTGTATATTGTTCATCATTCCAATCTTGAATACATCATAGATTCATATTCTTCTTCTTCTTATTTTGATCTTGCATCATCCAATTGTTTAGGATTCTACACCATCAATTGGATATGATTGATACACAAGCGAATTCAGGACTTACAAGTGGTATCAGAGCTTGGATTGTATCAATCATTTTGGCCAGATCTGGAGCGTATTTGATCTTATTTCTGAAGGATTTTTGCATTTTTGGATAGATCTTTGAAAAATAAGGGGGGTTTGTTCTTCGTGTTTTTGATAAAAACGAGTTTTTGATCGAGTTTTGGAGCAAAAAGAGGTGAAAAACGCTATTTTTCACGTAATCTGCGAAGTGTTCTCGTCCATTGAAGGGTTCACGGCCGTTGAAGGGTTCACGGCCGAAGGAGGGTTCTCGGTCGAATAAGCTTTTGCGGCTAGGGTTTCTCGGCGGCGGCCGTAATCACGAATTAGGGTTTCTCGGACGTTTACGGTCGTGAACGTGTTTACGGCCGTGAACCCATTTGCGGTTGTCTGTCTCATATAAATAGTGTTAGTAGAGTCATAAGAGTGTGTATGGCTATAGGAGCTTAAGTGTGTGTATTCTAAGGTGTTTTAGAGAGAGAAAGGAGAGAAGGTGCAAGTGTGTGTGAATCTTGTATATTGTTCATCATTCCAATCTTGAATACATCATAGATTCATATTATTCTTCTTCTCTTTCTTCTTATTTTGATCTTGCATCATCCAATTGTTTGGGATTCTACACCATCAATTGGATATGATTGATACACAAGCGAATTCGGGACATACAAGTGGTATCAGAGCTTGGATTGTATCAATCATTTTGGCCAGATCTGGAGCGTATTTGATCTTATTTCTGAAGGATTTTTGCATTTTTGGATAGATCTTTCAAAAATAAGGGGGGTTTGTTCTTCGTGTTTTTGATAAAAACGAGTTTTTGATCGAGTTTTGGAGCAAAAAGAGGTGAAAAACGCTATTTTTCACGTAATCTGCGAAGTGTTCTCGTCCATTGAAGGGTTCACGGCCGTTGAAGGGTTCACGGCCGAAGGAGGGTTCTCGGTCGAATAAGCTTTTGCGGCTAGGGTTTCTCGGCGGCGGCCGTAATCACGAATTAGGGTTTCTCGGACGTTTACGGTCGTGAACGTGTTTACGGCCGTGAACCCATTTGCGGTTGTCTGTCTCATATAAATAGTGTTAGTAGAGTCATAAGAGTGTGTATGGCTAGAGGAGCTTAAGTGTGTGTATTCTAAGGTGTTTTAGAGAGAGAAAGGAGAGAAGGTGCAAGTGTGTGTGAATCTTGTATATTGTTCATCATTCCAATCTTGAATACATCATAGATTCATATTCTTCTTCTTCTTATTTTGATCTTGCATCATCCAATTGTTTAGGATTCTACACCATCAATTGGATATGATTGATACACAAGCGAATTCAGGACTTACAAGTGGTATCAGAGCTTGGATTGTATCAATCATTTTGGCCAGATCTGGAGCGTATTTGATCTTATTTCTGAAGGATTTTTGCATTTTTGGATAGATCTTTGAAAAATAAGGGGGGTTTGTTCTTCGTGTTTTTGATAAAAACGAGTTTTTGATCGAGTTTTGGAGCAAAAAGAGGTGAAAAACGCTATTTTTCACGTAATCTGCGAAGTGTTCTCGTCCATTGAAGGGTTCACGGCCGTTGAAGGGTTCACGGCCGAAGGAGGGTTCTCGGTCGAATAAGCTTTTGCGGCTAGGGTTTCTCGGCGGCGGCCGTAATCACGAATTAGGGTTTCTCGGACGTTTACGGTCGTGAACGTGTTTACGGCCGTGAACCCATTTGCGGTTGTCTGTCTCATATAAATAGTGTTAGTAGAGTCATAAGAGTGTGTATGGCTATAGGAGCTTAAGTGTGTGTATTCTAAGGTGTTTTAGAGAGAGAAAGGAGAGAAGGTGCAAGTGTGTGTGAATCTTGTATATTGTTCATCATTCCAATCTTGAATACATCATAGATTCATATTATTCTTCTTCTCTTTCTTCTTATTTTGATCTTGCATCATCCAATTGTTTGGGATTCTACACCATCAATTGGATATGATTGATACACAAGCGAATTCGGGACATACAAGTGGTATCAGAGCTTGGATTGTATCAATCATTTTGGCCAGATCTGGAGCGTATTTGATCTTATTTCTGAAGGATTTTTGCATTTTTGGATAGATCTTTCAAAAATAAGGGGGGTTTGTTCTTCGTGTTTTTGATAAAAACGAGTTTTTGATCGAGTTTTGGATCAAAAAGAGGTGAAAAACGCTATTTTTCACGTAATCTGCGAAGTGTTCTCGTCCATTGAAGGGTTCACGGCCGTTGAAGGGTTCACGGCCGAAGGAGGGTTCTCGGTCGAATAAGCTTTTGCGGCTAGGGTTTCTCGGCGGCGGCCGTAATCACGAATTAGGGTTTCTCGGACGTTTACGGTCGTGAACGTGTTTACGGCCGTGAACCCATTTGCGGTTGTCTGTCTCATATAAATAGTGTTAGTAGAGTCATAAGAGTGTGTATGGCTAGAGGAGCTTAAGTGTGTGTATTCTAAGGTGTTTTAGAGAGAGAAAGGAGAGAAGGTGCAAGTGTGTGTGAATCTTGTATATTGTTCATCATTCCAATCTTGAATACATCATAGATTCATATTCTTCTTCTTCTTCTTCTTCTTATTTTGATCTTGCATCATCCAATTGTTTAGGATTCTACACCATCAATTGGATATGATTGATACACAAGCGAATTCGGGACTTACAAGTGGTATCAGAGCTTGGATTGTATCAATCATTTTGGCCAGATCTTGAGCGTATTTGATCTTATTTCTGAAGGATTTTTGCATTTTTGGATAGATCTTTGAAAAATAAGGGGGGTTTGTTCTTCGTGTTTTTGATAAAAACGAGTTTTTGATCGAGTTTTGGAGCAAAAAGAGGTGAAAAACGCTATTTTTCACGTAATCTGCGAAGTGTTCTCGTCCATTGAAGGGTTCACGGCCGTTGAAGGGTTCACGGCCGAAGGAGGGTTCTCGGTCGAATAAGCTTTTGCGGCTAGGGTTTCTCGGCGGCGGCCGTAATCACGAATTAGGGTTTCTCGGACGTTTACGGTCGTGAACGTGTTTACGGCCGTGAACCCATTTGCGGTTGTCTGTCTCATATAAATAGTGTTAGTAGAGTCATAAGAGTGTGTATGGCTAGAGGAGCTTAAGTGTGTGTATTCTAAGGTGTTTTAGAGAGAGAAAGGAGAGAAGGTGCAAGTGTGTGTGAATCTTGTATATTGTTCATCATTCCAATCTTGAATACATCATAGATTCATATTCTTCTTCTTCTTATTTTGATCTTGCATCATCCAATTGTTTAGGATTCTACACCATCAATTGGATATGATTAATACACAAGCGAATTCAGGACTTACAAGTGGTATCAGAGCTTGGATTGTATCAATCATTTTGGCCAGATCTGGAGCGTATTTGATCTTATTTCTGAAGGATTTTTGCATTTTTGGATAGATCTTTGAAAAATAAGGGGGGTTTGTTCTTCGTGTTTTTGATAAAAACGAGTTTTTGATCGAGTTTTGGAGCAAAAAGAGGTGAAAAACGCTATTTTTCACGTAATCTGCGAAGTGTTCTCGTCCATTGAAGGGTTCACGGCCGTTGAAGGGTTCACGGCCGAAGGAGGGTTCTCGTTCGAATAAGCTTTTGCGGCTAGGGTTTCTCGGCGGCGGCCGTAATCACGAATTAGGGTTTCTCGGACGTTTACGGTCGTGAACGTGTTTACGGCCGTGAACCCATTTGCGGTTGTCTGTCTCATATAAATAGTGTTAGTAGAGTCATAAGAGTGTGTATGGCTATAGGAGCTTAAGTGTGTGTATTCTAAGGTGTTTTAGAGAGAGAAAGGAGAGAAGGTGCAAGTGTGTGTGAATCTTGTATATTGTTCATCATTCCAATCTTGAATACATCATAGATTCATATTATTCTTCTTCTCTTTCTTCTTATTTTGATCTTGCATCATCCAATTGTTTGGGATTCTACACCATCAATTGGATATGATTGATACACAAGCGAATTCGGGACATACAAGTGGTATCAGAGCTTGGATTGTATCAATCATTTTGGCCAGATCTGGAGCGTATTTGATCTTATTTCTGAAGGATTTTTGCATTTTTGGATAGATCTTTCAAAAATAAGGGGGGTTTGTTCTTCGTGTTTTTGATAAAAACGAGTTTTTGATTGAGTTTTGGATCAAAAAGAGGTGAAAAACGCTATTTTTCACGTAATCTGCGAAGTGTTCTCGTCCATTGAAGGGTTCACGGCCGTTGAAGGGTTCACGGCCGAAGGAGGGTTCTCGGTCGAATAAGCTTTTGCGGCTAGGGTTTCTCGGCGGCGGCCGTAATCACGAATTAGGGTTTCTCGGACGTTTACGGTCGTGAACGTGTTTACGGCCGTGAACCCATTTGCGGTTGTCTGTCTCATATAAATAGTGTTAGTAGAGTCATAAGAGTGTGTATGGCTAGAGGAGCTTAAGTGTGTGTATTCTAAGGTGTTTTAGAGAGAGAAAGGAGAGAAGGTGCAAGTGTGTGTGAATCTTGTATATTGTTCATCATTCCAATCTTGAATACATCATAGATTCATATTCTTCTTCTTCTTCTTCTTCTTATTTTGATCTTGCATCATCCAATTGTTTAGGATTCTACACCATCAATTGGATATGATTGATACACAAGCGAATTCGGGACTTACAAGTGGTATCAGAGCTTGGATTGTATCAATCATTTTGGCCAGATCTTGAGCGTATTTGATCTTATTTCTGAAGGATTTTTGCATTTTTGGATAGATCTTTGAAAAATAAGGGGGGTTTGTTCTTCGTGTTTTTGATAAAAACGAGTTTTTGATCGAGTTTTGGAGCAAAAAGAGGTGAAAAACGCTATTTTTCACGTAATCTGCGAAGTGTTCTCGTCCATTGAAGGGTTCACGGCCGTTGAAGGGTTCACGGCCGAAGGAGGGTTCTCGGTCGAATAAGCTTTTGCGGCTAGGGTTTCTCGGCGGCGGCCGTAATCACGAATTAGGGTTTCTCGGACGTTTACGGTCGTGAACGTGTTTACGGCCGTGAACCCATTTGCGGTTGTCTGTCTCATATAAATAGTGTTAGTAGAGTCATAAGAGTGTGTATGGCTAGAGGAGCTTAAGTGTGTGTATTCTAAGGTGTTTTAGAGAGAGAAAGGAGAGAAGGTGCAAGTGTGTGTGAATCTTGTATATTGTTCATCATTCCAATCTTGAATACATCATAGATTCATATTCTTCTTCTTCTTATTTTGATCTTGCATCATCCAATTGTTTAGGATTCTACACCATCAATTGGATATGATTGATACACAAGCGAATTCAGGACTTACAAGTGGTATCAGAGCTTGGATTGTATCAATCATTTTGGCCAGATCTGGAGCGTATTTGATCTTATTTCTGAAGGATTTTTTGCATTTTTGGATAGATCTTTGAAAAATAAGGGGGGTTTGTTCTTCGTGTTTTTGATAAAAACGAGTTTTTGATCGAGTTTTGGAGCAAAAAGAGGTGAAAAACGCTATTTTTCACGTAATCTGCGAAGTGTTCTCGTCCATTGAAGGGTTCACGGCCGTTGAAGGGTTCACGGCCGAAGGAGGGTTCTCGGTCGAATAAGCTTTTGCGGCTAGGGTTTCTCGGCGGCGGCCGTAATCACGAATTAGGGTTTCTCGGACGTTTACGGTCGTGAACGTGTTTACGGCCGTGAACCCATTTGCGGTTGTCTGTCTCATATAAATAGTGTTAGTAGAGTCATAAGAGTGTGTATGGCTATAGGAGCTTAAGTGTGTGTATTCTAAGGTGTTTTAGAGAGAGAAAGGAGAGAAGGTGCAAGTGTGTGTGAATCTTGTATATTGTTCATCATTCCAATCTTGAATACATCATAGATTCATATTATTCTTCTTCTCTTTCTTCTTATTTTGATCTTGCATCATCCAATTGTTTGGGATTCTACACCATCAATTGGATATGATTGATACACAAGCGAATTCGGGACATACAAGTGGTATCAGAGCTTGGATTGTATCAATCATTTTGGCCAGATCTGGAGCGTATTTGATCTTATTTCTGAAGGATTTTTGCATTTTTGGATAGATCTTTCAAAAATAAGGGGGGTTTGTTCTTCGTGTTTTTGATAAAAACGAGTTTTTGATCGAGTTTCGGAGCAAAAAGAGGTGAAAAACGCTATTTTTCACGTAATCTGCGAAGTGTTCTCGTCCATTGAAGGGTTCACGGCCGTTGAAGGGTTCACGGCCGAAGGAGGGTTCTCGGTCGAATAAGCTTTTGCGGCTAGGGTTTCTCGGCGGCGGCCGTAATCACGAATTAGGGTTTCTCGGACGTTTACGGTCGTGAACGTGTTTACGGCCGTGAACCCATTTGCGGTTGTCTGTCTCATATAAATAGTGTTAGTAGAGTCATAAGAGTGTGTATGGCTAGAGGAGCTTAAGTGTGTGTATTCTAAGGTGTTTTAGAGAGAGAAAGGAGAGAAGGTGCAAGTGTGTGTGAATCTTGTATATTGTTCATCATTCCAATCTTGAATACATCATAGATTCATATTCTTCTTCTTCTTATTTTGATCTTGCATCATCCAATTGTTTAGGATTCTACACCATCAATTGGATATGATTGATACACAAGCGAATTCGGTACTTACAAGTGGTATCAGAGCTTGGATTGTATCAATCATTTTGGCCAGATCTGGAGCGTATTTGATCTTATTTCTGAAGGATTTTTGCATTTTTGGATAGATCTTTGAAAAATAAGGGGGGTTTGTTCTTCGTGTTTTTGATAAAAACGAGTTTTTGATCGAGTTTTGGAGCAAAAAGAGGTGAAAAACGCTATTTTTCACGTAATCTGCGAAGTGTTCTCGTCCATTGAAGGGTTCACGGCCGTTGAAGGGTTCACGGCCGAAGGAGGGTTCTCGGTCGAATAAGCTTTTGCGGCTAGGGTTTCTCGGCGGCGGCCGTAATCACGAATTAGGGTTTCTCGGACGTTTACGGTCGTGAACGTGTTTACGGCCGTGAACCCATTTGCGGTTGTCTGTCTCATATAAATAGTGTTAGTAGAGTCATAAGAGTGTGTATGGCTAGAGGAGCTTAAGTGTGTGTATTCTAAGGTGTTTTAGAGAGAGAAAGGAGAGAAGGTGCAAGTGTGTGTGAATCTTGTATATTGTTCATCATTCCAATCTTGAATACATCATAGATTCATATTATTCTTCTTCTCTTTCTTCTTATTTTGATCTTGCATCATCCAATTGTTTGGGATTCTACACCATCAATTGGATATGATTGATACACAAGCGAATTCGGGACTTACAAGTGGTATCAGAGCTTGGATTGTATCAATCATTTTGGCCAGATCTGGAGCGTATTTGATCTTATTTTTGAAGGATTTTTGCATTTTTGGATAGATCTTTGAAAAATAAGGGGGGTTTGTTCTTCGTGTTTTTGATAAAAACGAGTTTTTGATCGAGTTTTGGAGCAAAAAGAGGTGAAAAACGCTATTTTTCACGTAATCTGCGAAGTGTTCTCGTCCATTGAAGGGTTCACGGCCGTTGAAGGGTTCACGGCCGAAGGAGGGTTCTCGGTCGAATAAGCTTTTGCGGCTAGGGTTTCTCGGCGGCGGCCGTAATCACGAATTAGGGTTTCTCGGACGTTTACGGTCGTGAACGTGTTTACGGCCGTGAACCCATTTGCGGTTGTCTGTCTCATATAAATAGTGTTAGTAGAGTCATAAGAGTGTGTATGGCTAGAGGAGCTTAAGTGTGTGTATTCTAAGGTGTTTTAGAGAGAGAAAGGAGAGAAGGTGCAAGTGTGTGTGAATCTTGTATATTGTTCATCATTCCAATCTTGAATACATCATAGATTCATATTATTCTTCTTCTTATTTTGATCTTGCATCATCCAATTGTTTAGGATTCTACACCATCAATTGGATATGATTGATACACAAGCGAATTCAGGACTTACAAGTGGTATCAGAGCTTGGATTGTATCAATCATTTTGGCCAGATCTGGAGCGTATTTGATCTTATTTCTGAAGGATTTTTGCATTTTTGGATAGATCTTTGAAAAATAAGGGGGGTTTGTTCTTCGTGTTTTTGATAAAAACGAGTTTTTGATCGAGTTTTGGAGCAAAAAGAGGTGAAAAACGCTATTTTTCACGTAATCTGCGAAGTGTTCTCGTCCATTGAAGGGTTCACGGCCGTTGAAGGGTTCACGGCCGAAGGAGGGTTCTCGGTCGAATAAGCTTTTGCGGCTAGGGTTTCTCGGCGGCGGCCGTAATCACGAATTAGGGTTTCTCGGACGTTTACGGTCGTGAACGTGTTTACGGCCGTGAACCCATTTGCGGTTGTCTGTCTCATATAAATAGTGTTAGTAGAGTCATAAGAGTGTGTATGGCTAGAGGAGCTTAAGTGTGTGTATTCTAAGGTGTTTTAGAGAGAGAAAGGAGAGAAGGTGCAAGTGTGTGTGAATCTTGTATATTGTTCATCATTCCAATCTTGAATACATCATAGATTCATATTCTTCTTCTTCTTCTTCTTCTTATTTTGATCTTGCATCATCCAATTGTTTAGGATTCTACACCATCAATTGGATATGATTGATACACAAGCGAATTCGGTACTTACAAGTGGTATCAGAGCTTGGATTGTATCAATCATTTTGGCCAGATCTGGAGCGTATTTGATCTTATTTCTGAAGGATTTTTGCATTTTTGGATAGATCTTTGAAAAATAAGGGGGGTTTGTTCTTCGTGTTTTTGATAAAAACGAGTTTTTGATCGAGTTTTGGAGCAAAAAGAGGTGAAAAACGCTATTTTTCACGTAATCTGCGAAGTATTCTCGTCCATTGAAGGGTTCACGGCCGTTGAAGGGTTCACGGCCGAAGGAGGGTTCTCGGTCGAATAAGCTTTTGCGGCTAGGGTTTCTCGGCGGCGGCCGTAATCACAAATTAGGGTTTCTCGGACGTTTACGGTCGTGAACGTGTTTACGGCCGTGAACCCATTTGCGGTTGTCTGTCTCATATAAATAGTGTTAGTAGAGTCATAAGAGTGTGTATGGCTAGAGGAGCTTAAGTGTGTGTATTCTAAGGTGTTTTAGAGAGAGAAAGGAGAGAAGGTGCAAGTGTGTGTGAATCTTGTATATTGTTCATCATTCCAATCTTGAATACATCATAGATTCATATTATTCTTCTTCTTATTTTGATCTTGCATCATCCAATTGTTTAGGATTCTACACCATCAATTGGATATGATTGATACACAAGCGAATTCAGGACTTACAAGTGGTATCAGAGCTTGGATTGTATCAATCATTTTGGCCAGATCTGGAGCGTATTTGATCTTATTTCTGAAGGATTTTTGCATTTTTGGATAGATCTTTGAAAAATAAGGGGGGTTTGTTCTTCGTGTTTTTGATAAAAACGAGTTTTTGATCGAGTTTTGGAGCAAAAAGAGGTGAAAAACGCTATTTTTCACGTAATCTGCGAAGTGTTCTCGTCCATTGAAGGGTTCACGGCCGTTGAAGGGTTCACGGCCGAAGGAGGGTTCTCGGTCGAATAAGCTTTTGCGGCTAGGGTTTCTCGGCGGCGGCCGTAATCACGAATTAGGGTTTCTCGGACGTTTACGGTCGTGAACGTGTTTACGGCCGTGAACCCATTTGCGGTTGTCTGTCTCATATAAATAGTGTTAGTAGAGTCATAAGAGTGTGTATGGCTAGAGGAGCTTAAGTGTGTGTATTCTAAGGTGTTTTAGAGAGAGAAAGGAGAGAAGGTGCAAGTGTGTGTGAATCTTGTATATTGTTCATCATTCCAATCTTGAATACATCATAGATTCATATTATTCTTCTTCTTATTTTGATCTTGCATCATCCAATTGTTTAGGATTCTACACCATCAATTGGATATGATTGATACACAAGCGAATTCAGGACTTACAAGTGGTATCAGAGCTTGGATTGTATCAATCATTTTGGCCAGATCTGGAGCGTATTTGATCTTATTTCTGAAGGATTTTTGCATTTTTGGATAGATCTTTGAAAAATAAGGGGGGTTTGTTCTTCGTGTTTTTGATAAAAACGAGTTTTTGATCGAGTTTTGGAGCAAAAAGAGGTGAAAAACGCTATTTTTCACGTAATCTGCGAAGTGTTCTCGTCCATTGAAGGGTTCACGGCCGTTGAAGGGTTCACGGCCGAAGGAGGGTTCTCGGTCGAATAAGCTTTTGCGGCTAGGGTTTCTCGGCGGCGGCCGTAATCACGAATTAGGGTTTCTCGGACGTTTACGGTCGTGAACGTGTTTACGGCCGTGAACCCATTTGCGGTTGTCTGTCTCATATAAATAGTGTTAGTAGAGTCATAAGAGTGTGTATGGCTAGAGGAGCTTAAGTGTGTGTATTCTAAGGTGTTTTAGAGAGAGAAAGGAGAGAAGGTGCAAGTGTGTGTGAATCTTGTATATTGTTCATCATTCCAATCTTGAATACATCATAGATTCATATTATTCTTCTTCTTATTTTGATCTTGCATCATCCAATTGTTTAGGATTCTACACCATCAATTGGATATGATTGATACACAAGCGAATTCAGGACTTACAAGTGGTATCAGAGCTTGGATTGTATCAATCATTTTGGCCAGATCTGGAGCGTATTTGATCTTATTTCTGAAGGATTTTTGCATTTTTGGATAGATCTTTGAAAAATAAGGGGGGTTTGTTCTTCGTGTTTTTGATAAAAACGAGTTTTTGATCGAGTTTTGGAGCAAAAAGAGGTGAAAAACGCTATTTTTCACGTAATCTGCGAAGTGTTCTCGTCCATTGAAGGGTTCACGGCCGTTGAAGGGTTCACGGCCGAAGGAGGGTTCTCGGTCGAATAAGCTTTTGCGGCTAGGGTTTCTCGGCGGCGGCCGTAATCACGAATTAGGGTTTCTCGGACGTTTACGGTCGTGAACGTGTTTACGGCCGTGAACCCATTTGCGGTTGTCTGTCTCATATAAATAGTGTTAGTAGAGTCATAAGAGTGTGTATGGCTAGAGGAGCTTAAGTGTGTGTATTCTAAGGTGTTTTAGAGAGAGAAAGGAGAGAAGGTGCAAGTGTGTGTGAATCTTGTATATTGTTCATCATTCCAATCTTGAATACATCATAGATTCATATTATTCTTCTTCTTATTTTGATCTTGCATCATCCAATTGTTTAGGATTCTACACCATCAATTGGATATGATTGATACACAAGCGAATTCAGGACTTACAAGTGGTATCAGAGCTTGGATTGTATCAATCATTTTGGCCAGATCTGGAGCGTATTTGATCTTATTTCTGAAGGATTTTTGCATTTTTGGATAGATCTTTGAAAAATAAGGGGGGTTTGTTCTTCGTGTTTTTGATAAAAACGAGTTTTTGATCGAGTTTTGGAGCAAAAAGAGGTGAAAAACGCTATTTTTCACGTAATCTGCGAAGTGTTCTCGTCCATTGAAGGGTTCACGGCCGTTGAAGGGTTCACGGCCGAAGGAGGGTTCTCGGTCGAATAAGCTTTTGCGGCTAGGGTTTCTCGGCGGCGGCCGTAATCACGAATTAGGGTTTCTCGGACGTTTACGGTCGTGAACGTGTTTACGGCCGTGAACCCATTTGCGGTTGTCTGTCTCATATAAATAGTGTTAGTAGAGTCATAAGAGTGTGTATGGCTAGAGGAGCTTAACTGTGTGTATTCGAAGGTGTTTTATAGAGAGAAAGGAGAGAAGGTGCAAGTGTGTGTGAATCTTGTATATTGTTCATCATTCCAATCTTGAATACATCATAGATTCATATTATTCTTCTTCTCTTTCTTCTTATTTTGATCTTGCATCATCCAATTGTTTGGGATTCTACACCATCAATTGGATATGATTGATACACAAGCGAATTCGGGACTTACAAGTGGTATCAGAGCTTGGATTGTATCAATCATTTTGGCCAGATCTGGAGCGTATTTGATCGTATTTCTGAAGGATTTTTGCATTTTTGGATAGATCTTTCAAAAATAAGGGGGGTTTGTTCTTCGTGTTTTTGATAAAAACGAGTTTTTGATCGAGTTTTGGAGCAAAAAGAGGTGAAAAACGCTATTTTTCACGTAATCTGCGAAGTGTTCTCGTCCATTGAAGGGTTCACGGCCGTTGAAGGGTTCACGGCCGAAGGAGGGTTCTCGGTCGAATAAGCTTTTGCGGCTAGGGTTTCTCGGCGGCGGCCGTAATCACGAATTAGGGTTTCTCGGACGTTTACGGTCGTGAACGTGTTTACGGCCGTGAACCCATTTGCGGTTGTCTGTCTCATATAAATAGTGTTAGTAGAGTCATAAGAGTGTGTATGGCTAGAGGAGCTTAAGTGTGTGTATTCTAAGGTGTTTTAGAGAGAGAAAGGAGAGAAGGTGCAAGTGTGTGTGAATCTTGTATATTGTTCATCATTCCAATCTTGAATACATCATAGATTCATATTATTCTTCTTCTCTTTCTTCTTATTTTGATCTTGCATCATCCAATTGTTTGGGATTCTACACCATCAATTGGATATGATTGATACACAAGCGAATTCGGGACTTACAAGTGGTATCAGAGCTTGGATTGTATCAATCATTTTGGCCAGATCTGGAGCGTATTTGATCTTATTTCTGAAGGATTTTTGCATTTTTGGATAGATCTTTCAAAAATAAGGGGGGTTTGTTCTTCGTGTTTTTGATAAAAACGAGTTTTTGATCGAGTTTTGGAGCAAAAAGAGGTGAAAAACGCTATTTTTCACGTAATCTGCGAAGTGTTCTCGTCCATTGAAGGGTTCACGGCCGTTGAAGGGTTCACGGCCGAAGGAGGGTTCTCGGTCGAATAAGCTTTTGCGGCTAGGGTTTCTCGGCGGCGGCCGTAATCACGAATTAGGGTTTCTCGGACGTTTACGGTCGTGAACGTGTTTACGGCCGTGAACCCATTTGCGGTTGTCTGTCTCATATAAATAGTGTTAGTAGAGTCATAAGAGTGTGTATGGCTAGAGGAGCTTAAGTGTGTGTATTCTAAGGTGTTTTAGAGAGAGAAAGGAGAGAAGGTGCAAGTGTGTGTGAATCTTGTATATTGTTCATCATTCCAATCTTGAATACATCATAGATTCATATTATTCTTCTTCTCTTTCTTCTTATTTTGATCTTGCATCATCCAATTGTTTGGGATTCTACACCATCAATTGGATATGATTGATACACAAGCGAATTCGGGACTTACAAGTGGTATCAGAGCTTGGATTGTATCAATCATTTTGGCCAGATCTGGAGCGTATTTGATCATATTTCTGAAGGATTTTTGCATTTTTGGATAGATCTTTCAAAAATAAGGGGGGTTTGTTCTTCGTGTTTTTGATAAAAACGAGTTTTTGATCGAGTTTTGGAGCAAAAAGAGGTGAAAAACGCTATTTTTCACGTAATCTGCGAAGTGTTCTCGTCCATTGAAGGGTTCACGGCCGTTGAAGGGTTCACGGCCGAAGGAGGGTTCTCGGTCGAATAAGCTTTTGCGGCTAGGGTTTCTCGGCGGCGGCCGTAATCACGAATTAGGGTTTCTCGGACGTTTACGGTCGTGAACGTGTTTACGGCCGTGAACCCATTTGCGGTTGTCTGTCTCATATAAATAGTGTTAGTAGAGTCATAAGAGTGTGTATGGCTAGAGGAGCTTAAGTGTGTGTATTCTAAGGTGTTTTAGAGAGAGAAAGGAGAGAAGGTGCAAGTGTGTGTGAATCTTGTATATTGTTCATCATTCCAATCTTGAATACATCATAGATTCATATTATTCTTCTTCTCTTTCTTCTTATTTTGATCTTGCATCATCCAATTGTTTGGGATTCTACACCATCAATTGGATATGATTGATACACAAGCGAATTCGGGACTTACAAGTGGTATCAGAGCTTGGATTGTATCAATCATTTTGGCCAGATCTGGAGCGTATTTGATCGTATTTCTGAAGGATTTTTGCATTTTTGGATAGATCTTTCAAAAATAAGGGGGGTTTGTTCTTCGTGTTTTTGATAAAAACGAGTTTTTGATCGAGTTTTGGAGCAAAAAGAGGTGAAAAACGCTATTTTTCACGTAATCTGCGAAGTGTTCTCGTCCATTGAAGGGTTCACGGCCGTTGAAGGGTTCACGGCCGAAGGAGGGTTCTCGGTCGAATAAGCTTTTGCGGCTAGGGTTTCTCGGCGGCGGCCGTAATCACGAATTAGGGTTTCTCGGACGTTTACGGTCGTGAACGTGTTTACGGCCGTGAACCCATTTGCGGTTGTCTGTCTCATATAAATAGTGTTAGTAGAGTCATAAGAGTGTGTATGGCTAGAGGAGCTTAAGTGTGTGTATTCTAAGGTGTTTTAGAGAGAGAAAGGAGAGAAGGTGCAAGTGTGTGTGAATCTTGTATATTGTTCATCATTCCAATCTTGAATACATCATAGATTCATATTATTCTTCTTCTCTTTCTTCTTATTTTGATCTTGCATCATCCAATTGTTTGGGATTCTACACCATCAATTGGATATGATTGATACACAAGCGAATTCGGGACTTACAAGTGGTATCAGAGCTTGGATTGTATCAATCATTTTGGCCAGATCTGGAGCGTATTTGATCTTATTTCTGAAGGATTTTTGCATTTTTGGATAGATCTTTCAAAAATAAGGGGGGTTTGTTCTTCGTGTTTTTGATAAAAACGAGTTTTTGATCGAGTTTTGGAGGAAAAAGAGGTGAAAAACGCTATTTTTCACGTAATCTGCGAAGTGTTCTCGTCCATTGAAGGGTTCACGGCCGTTGAAGGGTTCACGGCCGAAGGAGGGTTCTCGGTCGAATAAGCTTTTGCGGCTAGGGTTTCTCGGCGGCGGCCGTAATCACGAATTAGGGTTTCTCGGACGTTTACGGTCGTGAACGTGTTTACGGCCGTGAACCCATTTGCGGTTGTCTGTCTCATATAAATAGTGTTAGTAGAGTCATAAGAGTGTGTATGGCTAGAGGAGCTTAAGTGTGTGTATTCTAAGGTGTTTTAGAGAGAGAAAGGAGAGAAGGTGCAAGTGTGTGTGAATCTTGTATATTGTTCATCATTCCAATCTTGAATACATCATAGATTCATATTATTCTTCTTCTCTTTCTTCTTATTTTGATCTTGCATCATCCAATTGTTTGGGATTCTACACCATCAATTGGATATGATTGATACACAAGCGAATTCGGGACTTACAAGTGGTATTAGAGCTTGGATTGTATCAATCATTTTGGCCAGATCTGGAGCGTATTTGATCTTATTTCTGAAGGATTTTTGCATTTTTGGATAGATCTTTCAAAAATAAGGGGGGTTTGTTCTTCGTGTTTTTGATAAAAACGAGTTTTTGATCGAGTTTTGGAGCAAAAAGAGGTGAAAAACGCTATTTTTCACGTAATCTGCGAAGTGTTCTCGTCCATTGAAGGGTTCACGGCCGTTGAAGGGTTCACGGCCGAAGGAGGGTTCTCGGTCGAATAAGCTTTTGCGGCTAGGGTTTCTCGGCGGCGGCCGTAATCACGAATTAGGGTTTCTCGGACGTTTACGGTCGTGAACGTGTTTACGGCCGTGAACCCATTTGCGGTTGTCTGTCTCATATAAATAGTGTTAGTAGAGTCATAAGAGTGTGTATGGCTAGAGGAGCTTAAGTGTGTGTATTCTAAGGTGTTTTAGAGAGAGAAAGGAGAGAAGGTGCAAGTGTGTGTGAATCTTGTATATTGTTCATCATTCCAATCTTGAATACATCATAGATTCATATTATTCTTCTTCTCTTTCTTCTTATTTTGATCTTGCATCATCCAATTGTTTGGGATTCTACACCATCAATTGGATATGATTGATACACAAGCGAATTCGGGACTTACAAGTGGTATCAGAGCTTGGATTGTATCAATCATTTTGGCCAGATCTGGAGCGTATTTGATCTTATTTCTGAAGGATTTTTGCATTTTTGGATAGATCTTTCAAAAATAAGGGGGGTTTGTTCTTCGTGTTTTTGATAAAAACGAGTTTTTGATCGAGTTTTGGAGCAAAAAGAGGTGAAAAACGCTATTTTTCACGTAATCTGCGAAGTGTTCTCGTCCATTGAAGGGTTCACGGCCGTTGAAGGGTTCACGGCCGAAGGAGGGTTCTCGGTCGAATAAGCTTTTGCGGCTAGGGTTTCTCGGCGGCGGCCGTAATCACGAATTAGGGTTTCTCGGACGTTTACGGTCGTGAACGTGTTTACGGCCGTGAACCCATTTGCGGTTGTCTGTCTCATATAAATAGTGTTAGTAGAGTCATAAGAGTGTGTATGGCTAGAGGAGCTTAAGTGTGTGTATTCTAAGGTGTTTTAGAGAGAGAAAGGAGAGAAGGTGCAAGTGTGTGTGAATCTTGTATATTGTTCATCATTCCAATCTTGAATACATCATAGATTCATATTCTTCTTCTTCTTCTTCTTCTTATTTTGATCTTGCATCATCCAATTGTTTAGGATTCTACACCATCAATTGGATATGATTGATACACAAGCGAATTCGGGACTTACAAGTGGTATCAGAGCTTGGATTGTATCAATCATTTTGGCCAGATCTGGAGCGTATTTGATCTTATTTCTGAAGGATTTTTGCATTTTTGGATAGATCTTTGAAAAATAAGGGGGGTTTGTTCTTCGTGTTTTTGATAAAAACGAGTTTTTGATCGAGTTTTGGAGCAAAAAGAGGTGAAAAACGCTATTTTTCACGTAATCTGCGAAGTGTTCTCGTCCATTGAAGGGTTCACGGCCGTTGAAGGGTTCACGGCCGAAGGAGGGTTCTCGGTCGAATAAGCTTTTGCGGCTAGGGTTTCTCGGCGGCGGCCGTAATCACGAATTAGGGTTTCTCGGACGTTTACGGTCGTGAACGTGTTTACGGCCGTGAACCCATTTGCGGTTGTCTGTCTCATATAAATAGTGTTAGTAGAGTCATAAGAGTGTGTATGGCTAGAGGAGCTTAAGTGTGTGTATTCTAAGGTGTTTTAGAGAGAGAAAGGAGAGAAGGTGCAAGTGTGTGTGAATCTTGTATATTGTTCATCATTCCAATCTTGAATACATCATAGATTCATATTCTTCTTCTTCTTATTTTGATCTTGCATCATCCAATTGTTTAGGATTCTACACCATCAATTGGATATGATTGATACACAAGCGAATTCAGGACTTACAAGTGGTATCAGAGCTTGGATTGTATCAATCATTTTGGCCAGATCTGGAGCGTATTTGATCTTATTTTTGAAGGATTTTTGCATTTTTGGATAGATCTTTGAAAAATAAGGGGGGTTTGTTCTTCGTGTTTTTGATAAAAACGAGTTTTTGATCGAGTTTTGGAGCAAAAAGAGGTGAAAAACGCTATTTTTCACGTAATCTGCGAAGTGTTCTCGTCCATTGAAGGGTTCACGGCCGTTGAAGGGTTCACGGCCGAAGGAGGGTTCTCGGTCGAATAAGCTTTTGCGGCTAGGGTTTCTCGGCGGCGGCCGTAATCACGAATTAGGGTTTCTCGGACGTTTACGGTCGTGAACGTGTTTACGGCCGTGAACCCATTTGCGGTTGTCTGTCTCATATAAATAGTGTTAGTAGAGTCATAAGAGTGTGTATGGCTAGAGGAGCTTAAGTGTGTGTATTCTAAGGTGTTTTAGAGAGAGAAAGGAGAGAAGGTGCAAGTGTGTGTGAATCTTGTATATTGTTCATCATTCCAATCTTGAATACATCATAGATTCATATTATTCTTCTTCTCTTTCTTCTTATTTTGATCTTGCATCATCCAATTGTTTGGGATTCTACACCATCAATTGGATATGATTGATACACAAGCGAATTCGGGACTTACAAGTGGTATCAGAGCTTGGATTGTATCAATCATTTTGGCCAGATCTGGAGCGTATTTGATCTTATTTCTGAAGGATTTTTGCATTTTTGGATAGATCTTTCAAAAATAAGGGGGGTTTGTTCTTCGTGTTTTTGATAAAAACGAGTTTTTGATCGAGTTTTGGAGCAAAAAGAGGTGAAAAACGCTATTTTTCACGTAATCTGCGAAGTGTTCTCGTCCATTGAAGGGTTGACGGCCGTTGAAGGGTTCACGGCCGAAGGAGGGTTCTCGGTCGAATAAGCTTTTGCGGCTAGGGTTTCTCGGCGGCGGCCGTAATCACGAATTAGGGTTTCTCGGACGTTTACGGTCGTGAACGTGTTTACGGCCGTGAACCCATTTGCGGTTGTCTGTCTCATATAAATAGTGTTAGTAGAGTCATAAGAGTGTGTATGGCTAGAGGAGCTTAAGTGTGTGTATTCTAAGGTGTTTTAGAGAGAGAAAGGAGAGAAGGTGCAAGTGTGTGTGAATCTTGTATATTGTTCATCATTCCAATCTTGAATACATCATAGATTCATATTCTTCTTCTTCTTCTTCTTCTTATTTTGATCTTGCATCATCCAATTGTTTAGGATTCTACACCATCAATTGGATATGATTGATACACAAGCGAATTCGGGACTTACAAGTGGTATCAGAGCTTGGATTGTATCAATCATTTTGGCCAGATCTGGAGCGTATTTGATCTTATTTCTGAAGGATTTTTGCATTTTTGGATAGATCTTTGAAAAATAAGGGGGGTTTGTTCTTCGTGTTTTTGATAAAAACGAGTTTTTGATCGAGTTTTGGAGCAAAAAGAGGTGAAAAACGCTATTTTTCACGTAATCTGCGAAGTGTTCTCGTCCATTGAAGGGTTCACGGCCGTTGAAGGGTTCACGGCCGAAGGAGGGTTCTCGGTCGAATAAGCTTTTGCGGCTAGGGTTTCTCGGCGGCGGCCGTAATCACGAATTAGGGTTTCTCGGACGTTTACGGTCGTGAACGTGTTTACGGCCGTGAACCCATTTGCGGTTGTCTGTCTCATATAAATAGTGTTAGTAGAGTCATAAGAGTGTGTATGGCTAGAGGAGCTTAAGTGTGTGTATTCTAAGGTGTTTTAGAGAGAGAAAGGAGAGAAGGTGCAAGTGTGTGTGAATCTTGTATATTGTTCATCATTCCAATCTTGAATACATCATAGATTCATATTCTTCTTCTTCTTCTTCTTCTTATTTTGATCTTGCATCATCCAATTGTTTAGGATTCTACACCATCAATTGGATATGATTGATACACAAGCGAATTCGGGACTTACAAGTGGTATCAGAGCTTGGATTGTATCAATCATTTTGGCCAGATCTGGAGCGTATTTGATCTTATTTCTGAAGGATTTTTGCATTTTTGGATAGATCTTTGAAAAATAAGGGGGGTTTGTTCTTCGTGTTTTTGATAAAAACGAGTTTTTGATCGAGTTTTGGAGCAAAAAGAGGTGAAAAACGCTATTTTTCACGTAATCTGCGAAGTGTTCTCGTCCATTGAAGGGTTCACGGCCGTTGAAGGGTTCACGGCCGAAGGAGGGTTCTCGGTCGAATAAGCTTTTGCGGCTAGGGTTTCTCGGCGGCGGCCGTAATCACGAATTAGGGTTTCTCGGACGTTTACGGTCGTGAACGTGTTTACGGCCGTGAACCCATTTGCGGTTGTCTGTCTCATATAAATAGTGTTAGTAGAGTCATAAGAGTGTGTATGGCTAGAGGAGCTTAAGTGTGTGTATTCTAAGGTGTTTTAGAGAGAGAAAGGAGAGAAGGTGCAAGTGTGTGTGAATCTTGTATATTGTTCATCATTCCAATCTTGAATACATCATAGATTCATATTCTTCTTCTTCTTCTTCTTCTTATTTTGATCTTGCATCATCCAATTGTTTAGGATTCTACACCATCAATTGGATATGATTGATACACAAGCGAATTCGGGACTTACAAGTGGTATCAGAGCTTGGATTGTATCAATCATTTTGGCCAGATCTGGAGCGTATTTGATCTTATTTCTGAAGGATTTTTGCATTTTTGGATAGATCTTTCAAAAATAAGGGGGGTTTGTTCTTCGTGTTTTTGATAAAAACGAGTTTTTGATCGAGTTTTGGAGCAAAAAGAGGTGAAAAACGCTATTTTTCACGTAATCTGCGAAGTGTTCTCGTCCATTGAAGGGTTCACGGCCGTTGAAGGGTTCACGGCCGAAGGAGGGTTCTCGGTCGAATAAGCTTTTGCGGCTAGGGTTTCTCGGCGGCGGCCGTAATCACGAATTAGGGTTTCTCGGACGTTTACGGTCGTGAACGTGTTTACGGCCGTGAACCCATTTGCGGTTGTCTGTCTCATATAAATAGTGTTAGTAGAGTCATAAGAGTGTGTATGGCTAGAGGAGCTTAAGTGTGTGTATTCTAAGGTGTTTTAGAGAGAGAAAGGAGAGAAGGTGCAAGTGTGTGTGAATCTTGTATATTGTTCATCATTCCAATCTTGAATACATCATAGATTCATATTCTTCTTCTTCTTCTTCTTCTTATTTTGATCTTGCATCATCCAATTGTTTAGGATTCTACACCATCAATTGGATATGATTGATACACAAGCGAATTCGGGACTTACAAGTGGTATCAGAGCTTGGATTGTATCAATCATTTTGGCCAGATCTGGAGCGTATTTGATCTTATTTCTGAAGGATTTTTGCATTTTTGGATAGATCTTTGAAAAATAAGGGGGGTTTGTTCTTCGTGTTTTTGATAAAAACGAGTTTTTGATCGAGTTTTGGAGCAAAAAGAGGTGAAAAACGCTATTTTTCACGTAATCTGCGAAGTGTTCTCGTCCATTGAAGGGTTCACGGCCGTTGAAGGGTTCACGGCCGAAGGAGGGTTCTCGGTCGAATAAGCTTTTGCGGCTAGGGTTTCTCGGCGGCGGCCGTAATCACGAATTAGGGTTTCTCGGACGTTTACGGTCGTGAACGTGTTTACGGCCGTGAACCCATTTGCGGTTGTCTGTCTCATATAAATAGTGTTAGTAGAGTCATAAGAGTGTGTATGGCTAGAGGAGCTTAAGTGTGTGTATTCTAAGGTGTTTTAGAGAGAGAAAGGAGAGAAGGTGCAAGTGTGTGTGAATCTTGTATATTGTTCATCATTCCAATCTTGAATACATCATAGATTCATATTCTTCTTCTTCTTATTTTGATCTTGCATCATCCAATTGTTTAGGATTCTACACCATCAATTGGATATGATTGATACACAAGCGAATTCAGGACTTACAAGTGGTATCAGAGCTTGGATTGTATCAATCATTTTGGCCAGATCTGGAGCGTATTTGATCTTATTTTTGAAGGATTTTTGCATTTTTTGATAGATCTTTGAAAAATAAGGGGGGTTTGTTCTTCGTGTTTTTGATAAAAACGAGTTTTTGATCGAGTTTTGGAGCAAAAAGAGGTGAAAAACGCTATTTTTCACGTAATCTGCGAAGTGTTCTCGTCCATTGAAGGGTTCACGGCCGTTGAAGGGTTCACGGACGAAGGAGGGTTCTCGGTCGAATAAGCTTTTGCGGCTAGGGTTTCTCGGCGGCGGCCGTAATCACGAATTAGGGTTTCTCGGACGTTTACGGTCGTGAACGTGTTTACGGCCGTGAACCCATTTGCGGTTGTCTGTCTCATATAAATAGTGTTAGTAGAGTCATAAGAGTGTGTATGGCTAGAGGAGCTTAAGTGTGTGTATTCTAAGGTGTTTTAGAGAGAGAAAGGAGAGAAGGTGCAAGTGTGTGTGAATCTTGTATATTGTTCATCATTCCAATCTTGAATACATCATAGATTCATATTATTCTTCTTCTCTTTCTTCTTATTTTGATCTTGCATCATCCAATTGTTTGGGATTCTACACCATCAATTGGATATGATTGATACACAAGCGAATTCGGGACTTACAAGTGGTATCAGAGCTTGGATTGTATCAATCATTTTGGCCAGATCTGGAGCGTATTTGATCGTATTTCTGAAGGATTTTTGCATTTTTGGATAGATCTTTCAAAAATAAGGGGGGTTTGTTCTTCGTGTTTTTGATAAAAACGAGTTTTTGATCGAGTTTTGGAGCAAAAAGAGGTGAAAAACGCTATTTTTCACGTAATCTGCGAAGTGTTCTCGTCCATTGAAGGGTTCACGGCCGTTGAAGGGTTCACGGCCGAAGGAGGGTTCTCGGTCGAATAAGCTTTTGCGGCTAGGGTTTCTCGGCGACGGCCGTAATCACGAATTAGGGTTTCTCGGACGTTTACGGTCGTGAACGTGTTTACGGCCGTGAACCCATTTGCGGTTGTCTGTCTCATATAAATAGTGTTAGTAGAGTCATAAGAGTGTGTATGGCTAGAGGAGCTTAAGTGTGTGTATTCTAAGGTGTTTTAGAGAGAGAAAGGAGAGAAGGTGCAAGTGTGTGTGAATCTTGTATATTGTTCATCATTCCAATCTTGAATACATCATAGATTCATATTATTCTTCTTCTCTTTCTTCTTATTTTGATCTTGCATCATCCAATTGTTTGGGATTCTACACCATCAATTGGATATGATTGATACACAAGCGAATTCGGGACTTACAAGTGGTATCAGAGCTTGGATTGTATCAATCATTTTGGCCAGATCTGGAGCGTATTTGATCTTATTTCTGAAGGATTTTTGCATTTTTGGATAGATCTTTCAAAAATAAGGGGGGTTTGTTCTTCGTGTTTTTGATAAAAACGAGTTTTTGATCGAGTTTTGGAGCAAAAAGAGGTGAAAAACGCTATTTTTCACGTAATCTGCGAAGTGTTCTCGTCCATTGAAGGGTTCACGACCGTTGAAGGGTTCACGGCCGAAGGAGGGTTCTCGGTCGAATAAGCTTTTGCGGCTAGGGTTTCTCGGCGGCGGCCGTAATCACGAATTAGGGTTTCTCGGACGTTTACGGTCGTGAACGTGTTTACGGCCGTGAACCCATTTGCGGTTGTCTGTCTCATATAAATAGTGTTAGTAGAGTCATAAGAGTGTGTATGGCTAGAGGAGCTTAAGTGTGTGTATTCTAAGGTGTTTTAGAGAGAGAAAGGAGAGAAGGTGCAAGTGTGTGTGAATCTTGTATATTGTTCATCATTCCAATCTTGAATACATCATAGATTCATATTCTTCTTCTTCTTCTTCTTCTTATTTTGATCTTGCATCATCCAATTGTTTAGGATTCTACACCATCAATTGGATATGATTGATATACAAGCGAATTCGGGACTTACAAGTGGTATCAGAGCTTGGATTGTATCAATCATTTTGGCCAGATCTGGAGCGTATTTGATCTTATTTCTGAAGGATTTTTGCATTTTTGGATAGATCTTTCAAAAATAAGGGGGGTTTGTTCTTCGTGTTTTTGATAAAAACGAGTTTTTGATCGAGTTTTGGAGCAAAAAGAGGTGAAAAACGCTATTTTTCACGTAATCTGCGAAGTGTTCTCGTCCATTGAAGGGTTCACGGCCGTTGAAGGGTTCACGGCCGAAGGAGGGTTCTCGGTCGAATAAGCTTTTGCGGCTAGGGTTTCTCGGCGGCGGCCGTAATCACGAATTAGGGTTTCTCGGACGTTTACGGTCGTGAACGTGTTTACGGCCGTGAACCCATTTGCGGTTGTCTGTCTCATATAAATAGTGTTAGTAGAGTCATAAGAGTGTGTATGGCTAGAGGAGCTTAAGTGTGTGTATTCTAAGGTGTTTTAGAGAGAGAAAGGAGAGAAGGTGCAAGTGTGTGTGAATCTTGTATATTGTTCATCATTCCAATCTTGAATACATCATAGATTCATATTATTCTTCTTCTCTTTCTTCTTATTTTGATCTTGCATCATCCAATTGTTTGGGATTCTACACCATCAATTGGATATGATTGATACACAAGCGAATTCGGGACTTACAAGTGGTATCAGAGCTTGGATTGTATCAATCATTTTGGCCAGATCTGGAGCGTATTTGATCTTATTTCTGAAGGATTTTTGCATTTTTGGATAGATCTTTCAAAAATAAGGGGGGTTTGTTCTTCGTGTTTTTGATAAAAACGAGTTTTTGATCGAGTTTTGGAGCAAAAAGAGGTGAAAAACGCTATTTTTCACGTAATCTGCGAAGTGTTCTCGTCCATTGAAGGGTTCACGGCCGTTGAAGGGTTCACGGCCGAAGGAGGGTTCTCGGTCGAATAAGCTTTTGCGGCTAGGGTTTCTCGGCGGCGGCCGTAATCACGAATTAGGGTTTCTCGGACGTTTACGGTCGTGAACGTGTTTACGGCCGTGAACCCATTTGCGGTTGTCTGTCTCATATAAATAGTGTTAGTAGAGTCATAAGAGTGTGTATGGCTAGAGGAGCTTAAGTGTGTGTATTCTAAGGTGTTTTAGAGAGAGAAAGGAGAGAAGGTGCAAGTGTGTGTGAATCTTGTATATTGTTCATCATTCCAATCTTGAATACATCATAGATTCATATTATTCTTCTTCTCTTTCTTCTTATTTTGATCTTGCATCATCCAATTGTTTGGGATTCTACACCATCAATTGGATATGATTGATACACAAGCGAATTCGGGACTTACAAGTGGTATCAGAGCTTGGATTGTATCAATCATTTTGGCCAGATCTGGAGCGTATTTGATCTTATTTCTGAAGGATTTTTGCATTTTTGGATAGATCTTTCAAAAATAAGGGGGGTTTGTTCTTCGTGTTTTTGATAAAAACGAGTTTTTGATCGAGTTTTGGAGCAAAAAGAGGTGAAAAACGCTATTTTTCACGTAATCTGCGAAGTGTTCTCGTCCATTGAAGGGTTCACGACCGTTGAAGGGTTCACGGCCGAAGGAGGGTTCTCGGTCGAATAAGCTTTTGCGGCTAGGGTTTCTCGGCGGCGGCCGTAATCACGAATTAGGGTTTCTCGGACGTTTACGGTCGTGAACGTGTTTACGGCCGTGAACCCATTTGCGGTTGTCTGTCTCATATAAATAGTGTTAGTAGAGTCATAAGAGTGTGTATGGCTAGAGGAGCTTAAGTGTGTGTATTCTAAGGTGTTTTAGAGAGAGAAAGGAGAGAAGGTGCAAGTGTGTGTGAATCTTGTATATTGTTCATCATTCCAATCTTGAATACATCATAGATTCATATTCTTCTTCTTCTTCTTCTTCTTATTTTGATCTTGCATCATCCAATTGTTTAGGATTCTACACCATCAATTGGATATGATTGATATACAAGCGAATTCGGGACTTACAAGTGGTATCAGAGCTTGGATTGTATCAATCATTTTGGCCAGATCTGGAGCGTATTTGATCTTATTTCTGAAGGATTTTTGCATTTTTGGATAGATCTTTCAAAAATAAGGGGGGTTTGTTCTTCGTGTTTTTGATAAAAACGAGTTTTTGATCGAGTTTTGGAGCAAAAAGAGGTGAAAAACGCTATTTTTCACGTAATCTGCGAAGTGTTCTCGTCCATTGAAGGGTTCACGGCCGTTGAAGGGTTCACGGCCGAAGGAGGGTTCTCGGTCGAATAAGCTTTTGCGGCTAGGGTTTCTCGGCGGCGGCCGTAATCACGAATTAGGGTTTCTCGGACGTTTACGGTCGTGAACGTGTTTACGGCCGTGAACCCATTTGCGGTTGTCTGTCTCATATAAATAGTGTTAGTAGAGTCATAAGAGTGTGTATGGCTAGAGGAGCTTAAGTGTGTGTATTCTAAGGTGTTTTAGAGAGAGAAAGGAGAGAAGGTGCAAGTGTGTGTGAATCTTGTATATTGTTCATCATTCCAATCTTGAATACATCATAGATTCATATTATTCTTCTTCTCTTTCTTCTTATTTTGATCTTGCATCATCCAATTGTTTGGGATTCTACACCATCAATTGGATATGATTGATACACAAGCGAATTCGGGACTTACAAGTGGTATCAGAGCTTGGATTGTATCAATCATTTTGGCCAGATCTGGAGCGTATTTGATCTTATTTCTGAAGGATTTTTGCATTTTTGGATAGATCTTTCAAAAATAAGGGGGGTTTGTTCTTCGTGTTTTTGATAAAAACGAGTTTTTGATCGAGTTTTGGAGCAAAAAGAGGTGAAAAACGCTATTTTTCACGTAATCTGCGAAGTGTTCTCGTCCATTGAAGGGTTCACGGCCGTTGAAGGGTTCACGGCCGAAGGAGGGTTCTCGGTCGAATAAGCTTTTGCGGCTAGGGTTTCTCGGCGGCGGCCGTAATCACGAATTAGGGTTTCTCGGACGTTTACGGTCGTGAACGTGTTTACGGCCGTGAACCCATTTGCGGTTGTCTGTCTCATATAAATAGTGTTAGTAGAGTCATAAGAGTGTGTATGGCTAGAGGAGCTTAAGTGTGTGTATTCTAAGGTGTTTTAGAGAGAGAAAGGAGAGAAGGTGCAAGTGTGTGTGAATCTTGTATATTGTTCATCATTCCAATCTTGAATACATCATAGATTCATATTATTCTTCTTCTCTTTCTTCTTATTTTGATCTTGCATCATCCAATTGTTTGGGATTCTACACCATCAATTGGATATGATTGATACACAAGCGAATTCGGGACTTACAAGTGGTATCAGAGCTTGGATTGTATCAATCATTTTGGCCAGATCTGGAGCGTATTTGATCTTATTTCTGAAGGATTTTTGCATTTTTGGATAGATCTTTCAAAAATAAGGGGGGTTTGTTCTTCGTGTTTTTGATAAAAACGAGTTTTTGATCGAGTTTTGGAGCAAAAAGAGGTGAAAAACGCTATTTTTCACGTAATCTGCGAAGTGTTCTCGTCCATTGAAGGGTTCACGGCCGTTGAAGGGTTCACGGCCGAAGGAGGGTTCTCGGTCGAATAAGCTTTTGCGGCTAGGGTTTCTCGGCGACGGCCGTAATCACGAATTAGGGTTTCTCGGACGTTTACGGTCGTGAACGTGTTTACGGCCGTGAACCCATTTGCGGTTGTCTGTCTCATATAAATAGTGTTAGTAGAGTCATAAGAGTGTGTATGGCTAGAGGAGCTTAAGTGTGTGTATTCTAAGGTGTTTTAGAGAGAGAAAGGAGAGAAGGTGCAAGTGTGTGTGAATCTTGTATATTGTTCATCATTCCAATCTTGAATACATCATAGATTCATATTATTCTTCTTCTCTTTCTTCTTATTTTGATCTTGCATCATCCAATTGTTTGGGATTCTACACCATCAATTGGATATGATTGATACACAAGCGAATTCGGGACTTACAAGTGGTATCAGAGCTTGGATTGTATCAATCATTTTGGCCAGATCTGGAGCGTATTTGATCTTATTTCTGAAGGATTTTTGCATTTTTGGATAGATCTTTCAAAAATAAGGGGGGTTTGTTCTTCGTGTTTTTGATAAAAACGAGTTTTTGATCGAGTTTTGGAGCAAAAAGAGGTGAAAAACGCTATTTTTCACGTAATCTGCGAAGTGTTCTCGTCCATTGAAGGGTTCACGACCGTTGAAGGGTTCACGGCCGAAGGAGGGTTCTCGGTCGAATAAGCTTTTGCGGCTAGGGTTTCTCGGCGGCGGCCGTAATCACGAATTAGGGTTTCTCGGACGTTTACGGTCGTGAACGTGTTTACGGCCGTGAACCCATTTGCGGTTGTCTGTCTCATATAAATAGTGTTAGTAGAGTCATAAGAGTGTGTATGGCTAGAGGAGCTTAAGTGTGTGTATTCTAAGGTGTTTTAGAGAGAGAAAGGAGAGAAGGTGCAAGTGTGTGTGAATCTTGTATATTGTTCATCATTCCAATCTTGAATACATCATAGATTCATATTCTTCTTCTTCTTCTTCTTCTTATTTTGATCTTGCATCATCCAATTGTTTAGGATTCTACACCATCAATTGGATATGATTGATATACAAGCGAATTCGGGACTTACAAGTGGTATCAGAGCTTGGATTGTATCAATCATTTTGGCCAGATCTGGAGCGTATTTGATCTTATTTCTGAAGGATTTTTGCATTTTTGGATAGATCTTTCAAAAATAAGGGGGGTTTGTTCTTCGTGTTTTTGATAAAAACGAGTTTTTGATCGAGTTTTGGAGCAAAAAGAGGTGAAAAACGCTATTTTTCACGTAATCTGCGAAGTGTTCTCGTCCATTGAAGGGTTCACGGCCGTTGAAGGGTTCACGGCCGAAGGAGGGTTCTCGGTCGAATAAGCTTTTGCGGCTAGGGTTTCTCGGCGGCGGCCGTAATCACGAATTAGGGTTTCTCGGACGTTTACGGTCGTGAACGTGTTTACGGCCGTGAACCCATTTGCGGTTGTCTGTCTCATATAAATAGTGTTAGTAGAGTCATAAGAGTGTGTATGGCTAGAGGAGCTTAAGTGTGTGTATTCTAAGGTGTTTTAGAGAGAGAAAGGAGAGAAGGTGCAAGTGTGTGTGAATCTTGTATATTGTTCATCATTCCAATCTTGAATACATCATAGATTCATATTATTCTTCTTCTCTTTCTTCTTATTTTGATCTTGCATCATCCAATTGTTTGGGATTCTACACCATCAATTGGATATGATTGATACACAAGCGAATTCGGGACTTACAAGTGGTATCAGAGCTTGGATTGTATCAATCATTTTGGCCAGATCTGGAGCGTATTTGATCTTATTTCTGAAGGATTTTTGCATTTTTGGATAGATCTTTCAAAAATAAGGGGGGTTTGTTCTTCGTGTTTTTGATAAAAACGAGTTTTTGATCGAGTTTTGGAGCAAAAAGAGGTGAAAAACGCTATTTTTCACGTAATCTGCGAAGTGTTCTCGTCCATTGAAGGGTTCACGACCGTTGAAGGGTTCACGGCCGAAGGAGGGTTCTCGGTCGAATAAGCTTTTGCGGCTAGGGTTTCTCGGCGGCGGCCGTAATCACGAATTAGGGTTTCTCGGACGTTTACGGTCGTGAACGTGTTTACGGCCGTGAACCCATTTGCGGTTGTCTGTCTCATATAAATAGTGTTAGTAGAGTCATAAGAGTGTGTATGGCTAGAGGAGCTTAAGTGTGTGTATTCTAAGGTGTTTTAGAGAGAGAAAGGAGAGAAGGTGCAAGTGTGTGTGAATCTTGTATATTGTTCATCATTCCAATCTTGAATACATCATAGATTCATATTCTTCTTCTTCTTCTTCTTCTTATTTTGATCTTGCATCATCCAATTGTTTAGGATTCTACACCATCAATTGGATATGATTGATATACAAGCGAATTCGGGACTTACAAGTGGTATCAGAGCTTGGATTGTATCAATCATTTTGGCCAGATCTGGAGCGTATTTGATCTTATTTCTGAAGGATTTTTGCATTTTTGGATAGATCTTTCAAAAATAAGGGGGGTTTGTTCTTCGTGTTTTTGATAAAAACGAGTTTTTGATCGAGTTTTGGAGCAAAAAGAGGTGAAAAACGCTATTTTTCACGTAATCTGCGAAGTGTTCTCGTCCATTGAAGGGTTCACGGCCGTTGAAGGGTTCACGGCCGAAGGAGGGTTCTCGGTCGAATAAGCTTTTGCGGCTAGGGTTTCTCGGCGGCGGCCGTAATCACGAATTAGGGTTTCTCGGACGTTTACGGTCGTGAACGTGTTTACGGCCGTGAACCCATTTGCGGTTGTCTGTCTCATATAAATAGTGTTAGTAGAGTCATAAGAGTGTGTATGGCTAGAGGAGCTTAAGTGTGTGTATTCTAAGGTGTTTTAGAGAGAGAAAGGAGAGAAGGTGCAAGTGTGTGTGAATCTTGTATATTGTTCATCATTCCAATCTTGAATACATCATAGATTCATATTATTCTTCTTCTCTTTCTTCTTATTTTGATCTTGCATCATCCAATTGTTTGGGATTCTACACCATCAATTGGATATGATTGATACACAAGCGAATTCGGGACTTACAAGTGGTATCAGAGCTTGGATTGTATCAATCATTTTGGCCAGATCTGGAGCGTATTTGATCTTATTTCTGAAGGATTTTTGCATTTTTGGATAGATCTTTCAAAAATAAGGGGGGTTTGTTCTTCGTGTTTTTGATAAAAACGAGTTTTTGATCGAGTTTTGGAGCAAAAAGAGGTGAAAAACGCTATTTTTCACGTAATCTGCGAAGTGTTCTCGTCCATTGAAGGGTTCACGGCCGTTGAAGGGTTCACGGCCGAAGGAGGGTTCTCGGTCGAATAAGCTTTTGCGGCTAGGGTTTCTCGGCGGCGGCCGTAATCACGAATTAGGGTTTCTCGGACGTTTACGGTCGTGAACGTGTTTACGGCCGTGAACCCATTTGCGGTTGTCTGTCTCATATAAATAGTGTTAGTAGAGTCATAAGAGTGTGTATGGCTAGAGGAGCTTAAGTGTGTGTATTCTAAGGTGTTTTAGAGAGAGAAAGGAGAGAAGGTGCAAGTGTGTGTGAATCTTGTATATTGTTCATCATTCCAATCTTGAATACATCATAGATTCATATTATTCTTCTTCTCTTTCTTCTTATTTTGATCTTGCATCATCCAATTGTTTGGGATTCTACACCATCAATTGGATATGATTGATACACAAGCGAATTCGGGACTTACAAGTGGTATCAGAGCTTGGATTGTATCAATCATTTTGGCCAGATCTGGAGCGTATTTGATCTTATTTCTGAAGGATTTTTGCATTTTTGGATAGATCTTTCAAAAATAAGGGGGGTTTGTTCTTCGTGTTTTTGATAAAAACGAGTTTTTGATCGAGTTTTGGAGCAAAAAGAGGTGAAAAACGCTATTTTTCACGTAATCTGCGAAGTGTTCTCGTCCATTGAAGGGTTCACGGCCGTTGAAGGGTTCACGGCCGAAGGAGGGTTCTCGGTCGAATAAGCTTTTGCGGCTAGGGTTTCTCGGCGGCGGCCGTAATCACGAATTAGGGTTTCTCGGACGTTTACGGTCGTGAACGTGTTTACGGCCGTGAACCCATTTGCGGTTGTCTGTCTCATATAAATAGTGTTAGTAGAGTCATAAGAGTGTGTATGGCTAGAGGAGCTTAAGTGTGTGTATTCTAAGGTGTTTTAGAGAGAGAAAGGAGAGAAGGTGCAAGTGTGTGTGAATCTTGTATATTGTTCATCATTCCAATCTTGAATACATCATAGATTCATATTATTCTTCTTCTCTTTCTTCTTATTTTGATCTTGCATCATCCAATTGTTTGGGATTCTACACCATCAATTGGATATGATTGATACACAAGCGAATTCGGGACTTACAAGTGGTATCAGAGCTTGGATTGTATCAATCATTTTGGCCAGATCTGGAGCGTATTTGATCGTATTTCTGAAGGATTTTTGCATTTTTGGATAGATCTTTCAAAAATAAGGGGGGTTTGTTCTTCGTGTTTTTGATAAAAACGAGTTTTTGATCGAGTTTTGGAGCAAAAAGAGGTGAAAAACGCTATTTTTCACGTAATCTGCGAAGTGTTCTCGTCCATTGAAGGGTTCACGGCCGTTGAAGGGTTCACGGCCGAAGGAGGGTTCTCGGTCGAATAAGCTTTTGCGGCTAGGGTTTCTCGGCGACGGCCGTAATCACGAATTAGGGTTTCTCGGACGTTTACGGTCGTGAACGTGTTTACGGCCGTGAACCCATTTGCGGTTGTCTGTCTCATATAAATAGTGTTAGTAGAGTCATAAGAGTGTGTATGGCTAGAGGAGCTTAAGTGTGTGTATTCTAAGGTGTTTTAGAGAGAGAAAGGAGAGAAGGTGCAAGTGTGTGTGAATCTTGTATATTGTTCATCATTCCAATCTTGAATACATCATAGATTCATATTATTCTTCTTCTCTTTCTTCTTATTTTGATCTTGCATCATCCAATTGTTTGGGATTCTACACCATCAATTGGATATGATTGATACACAAGCGAATTCGGGACTTACAAGTGGTATCAGAGCTTGGATTGTATCAATCATTTTGGCCAGATCTGGAGCGTATTTGATCTTATTTCTGAAGGATTTTTGCATTTTTGGATAGATCTTTCAAAAATAAGGGGGGTTTGTTCTTCGTGTTTTTGATAAAAACGAGTTTTTGATCGAGTTTTGGAGCAAAAAGAGGTGAAAAACGCTATTTTTCACGTAATCTGCGAAGTGTTCTCGTCCATTGAAGGGTTCACGACCGTTGAAGGGTTCACGGCCGAAGGAGGGTTCTCGGTCGAATAAGCTTTTGCGGCTAGGGTTTCTCGGCGGCGGCCGTAATCACGAATTAGGGTTTCTCGGACGTTTACGGTCGTGAACGTGTTTACGGCCGTGAACCCATTTGCGGTTGTCTGTCTCATATAAATAGTGTTAGTAGAGTCATAAGAGTGTGTATGGCTAGAGGAGCTTAAGTGTGTGTATTCTAAGGTGTTTTAGAGAGAGAAAGGAGAGAAGGTGCAAGTGTGTGTGAATCTTGTATATTGTTCATCATTCCAATCTTGAATACATCATAGATTCATATTCTTCTTCTTCTTCTTCTTCTTATTTTGATCTTGCATCATCCAATTGTTTAGGATTCTACACCATCAATTGGATATGATTGATATACAAGCGAATTCGGGACTTACAAGTGGTATCAGAGCTTGGATTGTATCAATCATTTTGGCCAGATCTGGAGCGTATTTGATCTTATTTCTGAAGGATTTTTGCATTTTTGGATAGATCTTTCAAAAATAAGGGGGGTTTGTTCTTCGTGTTTTTGATAAAAACGAGTTTTTGATCGAGTTTTGGAGCAAAAAGAGGTGAAAAACGCTATTTTTCACGTAATCTGCGAAGTGTTCTCGTCCATTGAAGGGTTCACGGCCGTTGAAGGGTTCACGGCCGAAGGAGGGTTCTCGGTCGAATAAGCTTTTGCGGCTAGGGTTTCTCGGCGGCGGCCGTAATCACGAATTAGGGTTTCTCGGACGTTTACGGTCGTGAACGTGTTTACGGCCGTGAACCCATTTGCGGTTGTCTGTCTCATATAAATAGTGTTAGTAGGGTCATAAGAGTGTGTATGGCTAGAGGAGCTTAAGTGTGTGTATTCTAAGGTGTTTTAGAGAGAGAAAGGAGAGAAGGTGCAAGTGTGTGTGAATCTTGTATATTGTTCATCATTCCAATCTTGAATACATCATAGATTCATATTATTCTTCTTCTCTTTCTTCTTATTTTGATCTTGCATCATCCAATTGTTTGGGATTCTACACCATCAATTGGATATGATTGATACACAAGCGAATTCGGGACTTACAAGTGGTATCAGAGCTTGGATTGTATCAATCATTTTGGCCAGATCTGGAGCGTATTTGATCTTATTTCTGAAGGATTTTTGCATTTTTGGATAGATCTTTCAAAAATAAGGGGGGTTTGTTCTTCGTGTTTTTGATAAAAACGAGTTTTTGATCGAGTTTTGGAGCAAAAAGAGGTGAAAAACGCTATTTTTCACGTAATCTGCGAAGTGTTCTCGTCCATTGAAGGGTTCACGGCCGTTGAAGGGTTCACGGCCGAAGGAGGGTTCTCGGTCGAATAAGCTTTTGCGGCTAGGGTTTCTCGGCGGCGGCCGTAATCACGAATTAGGGTTTCTCGGACGTTTACGGTCGTGAACGTGTTTACGGCCGTGAACCCATTTGCGGTTGTCTGTCTCATATAAATAGTGTTAGTAGAGTCATAAGAGTGTGTATGGCTAGAGGAGCTTAAGTGTGTGTATTCTAAGGTGTTTTAGAGAGAGAAAGGAGAGAAGGTGCAAGTGTGTGTGAATCTTGTATATTGTTCATCATTCCAATCTTGAATACATCATAGATTCATATTATTCTTCTTCTCTTTCTTCTTATTTTGATCTTGCATCATCCAATTGTTTGGGATTCTACACCATCAATTGGATATGATTGATACACAAGCGAATTCGGGACTTACAAGTGGTATCAGAGCTTGGATTGTATCAATCATTTTGGCCAGATCTGGAGCGTATTTGATCTTATTTCTGAAGGATTTTTGCATTTTTGGATAGATCTTTCAAAAATAAGGGGGGTTTGTTCTTCGTGTTTTTGATAAAAACGAGTTTTTGATCGAGTTTTGGAGCAAAAAGAGGTGAAAAACGCTATTTTTCACGTAATCTGCGAAGTGTTCTCGTCCATTGAAGGGTTCACGGCCGTTGAAGGGTTCACGGCCGAAGGAGGGTTCTCGGTCGAATAAGCTTTTGCGGCTAGGGTTTCTCGGCGGCGGCCGTAATCACGAATTAGGGTTTCTCGGACGTTTACGGTCGTGAACGTGTTTACGGCCGTGAACCCATTTGCGGTTGTCTGTCTCATATAAATAGTGTTAGTAGAGTCATAAGAGTGTGTATGGCTAGAGGAGCTTAAGTGTGTGTATTCTAAGGTGTTTTAGAGAGAGAAAGGAGAGAAGGTGCAAGTGTGTGTGAATCTTGTATATTGTTCATCATTCCAATCTTGAATACATCATAGATTCATATTCTTCTTCTTCTTCTTCTTCTTATTTTGATCTTGCATCATCCAATTGTTTAGGATTCTACACCATCAATTGGATATGATTGATATACAAGCGAATTCGGGACTTACAAGTGGTATCAGAGCTTGGATTGTATCAATCATTTTGGCCAGATCTGGAGCGTATTTGATCTTATTTCTGAAGGATTTTTGCATTTTTGGATAGATCTTTCAAAAATAAGGGGGGTTTGTTCTTCGTGTTTTTGATAAAAACGAGTTTTTGATCGAGTTTTGGAGCAAAAAGAGGTGAAAAACGCTATTTTTCACGTAATCTGCGAAGTGTTCTCGTCCATTGAAGGGTTCACGGCCGTTGAAGGGTTCACGGCCGAAGGAGGGTTCTCGGTCGAATAAGCTTTTGCGGCTAGGGTTTCTCGGCGGCGGCCGTAATCACGAATTAGGGTTTCTCGGACGTTTACGGTCGTGAACGTGTTTACGGCCGTGAACCCATTTGCGGTTGTCTGTCTCATATAAATAGTGTTAGTAGAGTCATAAGAGTGTGTATGGCTAGAGGAGCTTAAGTGTGTGTATTCTAAGGTGTTTTAGAGAGAGAAAGGAGAGAAGGTGCAAGTGTGTGTGAATCTTGTATATTGTTCATCATTCCAATCTTGAATACATCATAGATTCATATTCTTCTTCTTCTTCTTCTTCTTATTTTGATCTTGCATCATCCAATTGTTTAGGATTCTACACCATCAATTGGATATGATTGATATACAAGCGAATTCGGGACTTACAAGTGGTATCAGAGCTTGGATTGTATCAATCATTTTGGCCAGATCTGGAGCGTATTTGATCTTATTTCTGAAGGATTTTTGCATTTTTGGATAGATCTTTCAAAAATAAGGGGGGTTTGTTCTTCGTGTTTTTGATAAAAACGAGTTTTTGATCGAGTTTTGGAGCAAAAAGAGGTGAAAAACGCTATTTTTCACGTAATCTGCGAAGTGTTCTCGTCCATTGAAGGGTTCACGGCCGTTGAAGGGTTCACGGCCGAAGGAGGGTTCTCGGTCGAATAAGCTTTTGCGGCTAGGGTTTCTCGGCGGCGGCCGTAATCACGAATTAGGGTTTCTCGGACGTTTACGGTCGTGAACGTGTTTACGGCCGTGAACCCATTTGCGGTTGTCTGTCTCATATAAATAGTGTTAGTAGAGTCATAAGAGTGTGTATGGCTAGAGGAGCTTAAGTGTGTGTATTCTAAGGTGTTTTAGAGAGAGAAAGGAGAGAAGGTGCAAGTGTGTGTGAATCTTGTATATTGTTCATCATTCCAATCTTGAATACATCATAGATTCATATTATTCTTCTTCTCTTTCTTCTTATTTTGATCTTGCATCATCCAATTGTTTGGGATTCTACACCATCAATTGGATATGATTGATACACAAGCGAATTCGGGACTTACAAGTGGTATCAGAGCTTGGATTGTATCAATCATTTTGGCCAGATCTGGAGCGTATTTGATCTTATTTCTGAAGGATTTTTGCATTTTTGGATAGATCTTTCAAAAATAAGGGGGGTTTGTTCTTCGTGTTTTTGATAAAAACGAGTTTTTGATCGAGTTTTGGAGCAAAAAGAGGTGAAAAACGCTATTTTTCACGTAATCTGCGAAGTGTTCTCGTCCATTGAAGGGTTCACGGCCGTTGAAGGGTTCACGGACGAAGGAGGGTTCTCGGTCGAATAAGCTTTTGCGGCTAGGGTTTCTCGGCGGCGGCCGTAATCACGAATTAGGGTTTCTCGGACGTTTACGGTCGTGAACGTGTTTACGGCCGTGAACCCATTTGCGGTTGTCTGTCTCATATAAATAGTGTTAGTAGAGTCATAAGAGTGTGTATGGCTAGAGGAGCTTAAGTGTGTGTATTCTAAGGTGTTTTAGAGAGAGAAAGGAGAGAAGGTGCAAGTGTGTGTGAATCTTGTATATTGTTCATCATTCCAATCTTGAATACATCATAGATTCATATTATTCTTCTTCTCTTTCTTCTTATTTTGATCTTGCATCATCCAATTGTTTGGGATTCTACACCATCAATTGGATATGATTGATACACAAGCGAATTCGGGACTTACAAGTGGTATCAGAGCTTGGATTGTATCAATCATTTTGGCCAGATCTGGAGCGTATTTGATCGTATTTCTGAAGGATTTTTGCATTTTTGGATAGATCTTTCAAAAATAAGGGGGGTTTGTTCTTCGTGTTTTTGATAAAAACGAGTTTTTGATCGAGTTTTGGAGCAAAAAGAGGTGAAAAACGCTATTTTTCACGTAATCTGCGAAGTGTTCTCGTCCATTGAAGGGTTCACGGCCGTTGAAGGGTTCACGGCCGAAGGAGGGTTCTCGGTCGAATAAGCTTTTGCGGCTAGGGTTTCTCGGCGACGGCCGTAATCACGAATTAGGGTTTCTCGGGCGTTTACGGTCGTGAACGTGTTTACGGCCGTGAACCCATTTGCGGTTGTCTGTCTCATATAAATAGTGTTAGTAGAGTCATAAGAGTGTGTATGGCTAGAGGAGCTTAAGTGTGTGTATTCTAAGGTGTTTTAGAGAGAGAAAGGAGAGAAGGTGCAAGTGTGTGTGAATCTTGTATATTGTTCATCATTCCAATCTTGAATACATCATAGATTCATATTATTCTTCTTCTCTTTCTTCTTATTTTGATCTTGCATCATCCAATTGTTTGGGATTCTACACCATCAATTGGATATGATTGATACACAAGCGAATTCGGGACTTACAAGTGGTATCAGAGCTTGGATTGTATCAATCATTTTGGCCAGATCTGGAGCGTATTTGATCGTATTTCTGAAGGATTTTTGCATTTTTGGATAGATCTTTCAAAAATAAGGGGGGTTTGTTCTTCGTGTTTTTGATAAAAACGAGTTTTTGATCGAGTTTTGGAGCAAAAAGAGGTGAAAAACGCTATTTTTCACGTAATCTGCGAAGTGTTCTCGTCCATTGAAGGGTTCACGGCCGTTGAAGGGTTCACGGCCGAAGGAGGGTTCTCGGTCGAATAAGCTTTTGCGGCTAGGGTTTCTCGGCGACGGCCGTAATCACGAATTAGGGTTTCTCGGGCGTTTACGGTCGTGAACGTGTTTACGGCCGTGAACCCATTTGCGGTTGTCTGTCTCATATAAATAGTGTTAGTAGAGTCATAAGAGTGTGTATGGCTAGAGGAGCTTAAGTGTGTGTATTCTAAGGTGTTTTAGAGAGAGAAAGGAGAGAAGGTGCAAGTGTGTGTGAATCTTGTATATTGTTCATCATTCCAATCTTGAATACATCATAGATTCATATTATTCTTCTTCTCTTTCTTCTTATTTTGATCTTGCATCATCCAATTGTTTGGGATTCTACACCATCAATTGGATATGATTGATACACAAGCGAATTCGGGACTTACAAGTGGTATCAGAGCTTGGATTGTATCAATCATTTTGGCCAGATCTGGAGCGTATTTGATCTTATTTCTGAAGGATTTTTGCATTTTTGGATAGATCTTTCAAAAATAAGGGGGGTTTGTTCTTCGTGTTTTTGATAAAAACGAGTTTTTGATCGAGTTTTGGAGCAAAAAGAGGTGAAAAACGCTATTTTTCACGTAATCTGCGAAGTGTTCTCGTCCATTGAAGGGTTCACGGCCGTTGAAGGGTTCACGGCCGAAGGAGGGTTCTCGGTCGAATAAGCTTTTGCGGCTAGGGTTTCTCGGCGGCGGCCGTAATCACGAATTAGGGTTTCTCGGACGTTTACGGTCGTGAACGTGTTTACGGCCGTGAACCCATTTGCGGTTGTCTGTCTCATATAAATAGTGTTAGTAGAGTCATAAGAGTGTGTATGGCTAGAGGAGCTTAAGTGTGTGTATTCTAAGGTGTTTTAGAGAGAGAAAGGAGAGAAGGTGCAAGTGTGTGTGAATCTTGTATATTGTTCATCATTCCAATCTTGAATACATCATAGATTCATATTCTTCTTCTTCTTCTTCTTCTTATTTTGATCTTGCATCATCCAATTGTTTAGGATTCTACACCATCAATTGGATATGATTGATATACAAGCGAATTCGGGACTTACAAGTGGTATCAGAGCTTGGATTGTATCAATCATTTTGGCCAGATCTGGAGCGTATTTGATCTTATTTCTGAAGGATTTTTGCATTTTTGGATAGATCTTTCAAAAATAAGGGGGGTTTGTTCTTCGTGTTTTTGATAAAAACGAGTTTTTGATCGAGTTTTGGAGCAAAAAGAGGTGAAAAACGCTATTTTTCACGTAATCTGCGAAGTGTTCTCGTCCATTGAAGGGTTCACGGCCGTTGAAGGGTTCACGGCCGAAGGAGGGTTCTCGGTCGAATAAGCTTTTGCGGCTAGGGTTTCTCGGCGGCGGCCGTAATCACGAATTAGGGTTTCTCGGACGTTTACGGTCGTGAACGTGTTTACGGCCGTGAACCCATTTGCGGTTGTCTGTCTCATATAAATAGTGTTAGTAGAGTCATAAGAGTGTGTATGGCTAGAGGAGCTTAAGTGTGTGTATTCTAAGGTGTTTTAGAGAGAGAAAGGAGAGAAGGTGCAAGTGTGTGTGAATCTTGTATATTGTTCATCATTCCAATCTTGAATACATCATAGATTCATATTATTCTTCTTCTCTTTCTTCTTATTTTGATCTTGCATCATCCAATTGTTTGGGATTCTACACCATCAATTGGATATGATTGATACACAAGCGAATTCGGGACTTACAAGTGGTATCAGAGCTTGGATTGTATCAATCATTTTGGCCAGATCTGGAGCGTATTTGATCGTATTTCTGAAGGATTTTTGCATTTTTGGATAGATCTTTCAAAAATAAGGGGGGTTTGTTCTTCGTGTTTTTGATAAAAACGAGTTTTTGATCGAGTTTTGGAGCAAAAAGAGGTGAAAAACGCTATTTTTCACGTAATCTGCGAAGTGTTCTCGTCCATTGAAGGGTTCACGGCCGTTGAAGGGTTCACGGACGAAGGAGGGTTCTCGGTCGAATAAGCTTTTGCGGCTAGGGTTTCTCGGCGGCGGCCGTAATCACGAATTAGGGTTTCTCGGACGTTTACGGTCGTGAACGTGTTTACGGCCGTGAACCCATTTGCGGTTGTCTGTCTCATATAAATAGTGTTAGTAGAGTCATAAGAGTGTGTATGGCTAGAGGAGCTTAAGTGTGTGTATTCTAAGGTGTTTTAGAGAGAGAAAGGAGAGAAGGTGCAAGTGTGTGTGAATCTTGTATATTGTTCATCATTCCAATCTTGAATACATCATAGATTCATATTATTCTTCTTCTCTTTCTTCTTATTTTGATCTTGCATCATCCAATTGTTTGGGATTCTACACCATCAATTGGATATGATTGATACACAAGCGAATTCGGGACTTATAAGTGGTATCAGAGCTTGGATTGTATCAATCATTTTGGCCAGATCTGGAGCGTATTTGATCTTATTTCTGAAGGATTTTTGCATTTTTGGATAGATCTTTCAAAAATAAGGGGGGTTTGTTCTTCGTGTTTTTGATAAAAACGAGTTTTTGATCGAGTTTTGGAGCAAAAAGAGGTGAAAAACGCTATTTTTCACGTAATCTGCGAAGTGTTCTCGTCCATTGAAGGGTTCACGGCCGTTGAAGGGTTCACGGCCGAAGGAGGGTTCTCGGTCGAATAAGCTTTTGCGGCTAGGGTTTCTCGGCGGCGGCCATAATCACGAATTAGGGTTTCTCGGACGTTTACGGTCGTGAACGTGTTTACGGCCGTGAACCCATTTGCGGTTGTCTGTCTCATATAAATAGTGTTAGTAGAGTCATAAGAGTGTGTATGGCTAGAGGAGCTTAAGTGTGTGTATTCTAAGGTGTTTTAGAGAGAGAAAGGAGAGAAGGTGCAAGTGTGTGTGAATCTTGTATATTGTTCATCATTCCAATCTTGAATACATCATAGATTCATATTATTCTTCTTCTCTTTCTTCTTATTTTGATCTTGCATCATCCAATTGTTTGGGATTCTACACCATCAATTGGATATGATTGATACACAAGCGAATTCGGGACTTACAAGTGGTATCAGAGCTTGGATTGTATCAATCATTTTGGCCAGATCTGGAGCGTATTTGATCGTATTTCTGAAGGATTTTTGCATTTTTGGATAGATCTTTCAAAAATAAGGGGGGTTTGTTCTTCGTGTTTTTGATAAAAACGAGTTTTTGATCGAGTTTTGGAGCAAAAAGAGGTGAAAAACGCTATTTTTCACGTAATCTGCGAAGTGTTCTCGTCCATTGAAGGGTTCACGGCCGTTGAAGGGTTCACGGCCGAAGGAGGGTTCTCGGTCGAATAAGCTTTTGCGGCTAGGGTTTCTCGGCGACGGCCGTAATCACGAATTAGGGTTTCTCGGACGTTTACGGTCGTGAACGTGTTTACGGCCGTGAACCCATTTGCGGTTGTCTGTCTCATATAAATAGTGTTAGTAGAGTCATAAGAGTGTGTATGGCTAGAGGAGCTTAAGTGTGTGTATTCTAAGGTGTTTTAGAGAGAGAAAGGAGAGAAGGTGCAAGTGTGTGTGAATCTTGTATATTGTTCATCATTCCAATCTTGAATACATCATAGATTCATATTATTCTTCTTCTCTTTCTTCTTATTTTGATCTTGCATCATCCAATTGTTTGGGATTCTACACCATCAATTGGATATGATTGATACACAAGCGAATTCGGGACTTACAAGTGGTTTCAGAGCTTGGATTGTATCAATCATTTTGGCCAGATCTGGAGCGTATTTGATCTTATTTCTGAAGGATTTTTGCATTTTTGGATAGATCTTTCAAAAATAAGGGGGGTTTGTTCTTCGTGTTTTTGATAAAAACGAGTTTTTGATCGAGTTTTGGAGCAAAAAGAGGTGAAAAACGCTATTTTTCACGTAATCTGCGAAGTGTTCTCGTCCATTGAAGGGTTCACGGCCGTTGAAGGGTTCACGGCCGAAGGAGGGTTCTCGGTCGAATAAGCTTTTGCGGCTAGGGTTTCTCGGCGGCGGCCGTAATCACGAATTAGGGTTTCTCGGACGTTTACGGTCGTGAACGTGTTTACGGCCGTGAACCCATTTGCGGTTGTCTGTCTCATATAAATAGTGTTAGTAGAGTCATAAGAGTGTGTATGGCTAGAGGAGCTTAAGTGTGTGTATTCTAAGGTGTTTTAGAGAGAGAAAGGAGAGAAGGTGCAAGTGTGTGTGAATCTTGTATATTGTTCATCATTCCATTCTTGAATACATCATAGATTCATATTATTCTTCTTCTCTTTCTTCTTATTTTGATCTTGCATCATCCAATTGTTTGGGATTCTACACCATCAATTGGATATGATTGATACACAAGCGAATTCGGGACTTACAAGTGGTATCAGAGCTTGGATTGTATCAATCATTTTGGCCAGATCTGGAGCGTATTTGATCGTATTTCTGAAGGATTTTTGCATTTTTGGATAGATCTTTCAAAAATAAGGGGGGTTTGTTCTTCGTGTTTTTGATAAAAACGAGTTTTTGATCGAGTTTTGGAGCAAAAAGAGGTGAAAAACGCTATTTTTCACGTAATCTGCGAAGTGTTCTCGTCCATTGAAGGGTTCACGGCCGTTGAAGGGTTCACGGCCGAAGGAGGGTTCTCGGTCGAATAAGCTTTTGCGGCTAGGGTTTCTCGGCGACGGCCGTAATCACGAATTAGGGTTTCTCGGACGTTTACGGTCGTGAACGTGTTTACGGCCGTGAACCCATTTGCGGTTGTCTGTCTCATATAAATAGTGTTAGTAGAGTCATAAGAGTGTGTATGGCTAGAGGAGCTTAAGTGTGTGTATTCTAAGGTGTTTTAGAGAGAGAAAGGAGAGAAGGTGCAAGTGTGTGTGAATCTTGTATATTGTTCATCATTCCAATCTTGAATACATCATAGATTCATATTATTCTTCTTCTCTTTCTTCTTATTTTGATCTTGCATCATCCAATTGTTTGGGATTCTACACCATCAATTGGATATGACTGATACACAAGCGAATTTGGGACTTACAAGTGGTATCAGAGCTTGGATTGTATCAATCATTTTGGCCAGATCTGGAGCGTATTTGATCTTATTTCTGAAGGATTTTTGCATTTTTGGATAGATCTTTCAAAAATAAGGGGGGTTTGTTCTTCGTGTTTTTGATAAAAACGAGTTTTTGATCGAGTTTTGGAGCAAAAAGAGGTGAAAAACGCTATTTTTCACGTAATCTGCGAAGTGTTCTCGTCCATTGAAGGGTTCACGGCCGTTGAAGGGTTCACGGCCGAAGGAGGGTTCTCGGTCGAATAAGCTTTTGCGGCTAGGGTTTCTCGGCGGCGGCCGTAATCACGAATTAGGGTTTCTCGGACGTTTACGGTCGTGAACGTGTTTACGGCCGTGAACCCATTTGCGGTTGTCTGTCTCATATAAATAGTGTTAGTAGAGTCATAAGAGTGTGTATGGCTAGAGGAGCTTAAGTGTGTGTATTCTAAGGTGTTTTAGAGAGAGAAAGGAGAGAAGGTGCAAGTGTGTGTGAATCTTGTATATTGTTCATCATTCCAATCTTGAATACATCATAGATTCATATTATTCTTCTTCTCTTTCTTCTTATTTTGATCTTGCATCATCCAATTGTTTGGGATTCTACACCATCAATTGGATATGATTGATACACAAGCGAATTCGGGACTTACAAGTGGTATCAGAGCTTGGATTGTATCAATCATTTTGGCCAGATCTGGAGCGTATTTGATCGTATTTCTGAAGGATTTTTGCATTTTTGGATAGATCTTTCAAAAATAAGGGGGGTTTGTTCTTCGTGTTTTTGATAAAAACGAGTTTTTGATCGAGTTTTGGAGCAAAAAGAGGTGAAAAACGCTATTTTTCACGTAATCTGCGAAGTGTTCTCGTCCATTGAAGGGTTCACGGCCGTTGAAGGGTTCACGGCCGAAGGAGGGTTCTCGGTCGAATAAGCTTTTGCGGCTAGGGTTTCTCGGCGGCGGCCGTAATCACGAATTAGGGTTTCTCGGACGTTTACGGTCGTGAACGTGTTTACGGCCGTGAACCCATTTGCGGTTGTCTGTCTCATATAAATAGTGTTAGTAGAGTCATAAGAGTGTGTATGGCTAGAGGAGCTTAAGTGTGTGTATTCTAAGGTGTTTTAGAGAGAGAAAGGAGAGAAGGTGCAAGTGTGTGTGAATCTTGTATATTGTTCATCATTCCAATCTTGAATACATCATAGATTCATATTATTCTTCTTCTCTTTCTTCTTATTTTGATCTTGCATCATCCAATTGTTTGGGATTCTACACCATCAATTGGATATGATTGATACACAAGCGAATTCGGGACTTACAAGTGGTATCAGAGCTTGGATTGTATCAATCATTTTGGCCAGATCTGGAGCGTATTTGATCTTATTTCTGAAGGATTTTTGCATTTTTGGATAGATCTTTCAAAAATAAGGGGGGTTTGTTCTTCGTGTTTTTGATAAAAACGAGTTTTTGATCGAGTTTTGGAGCAAAAAGAGGTGAAAAACGCTATTTTTCACGTAATCTGCGAAGTGTTCTCGTCCATTGAAGGGTTCACGGCCGTTGAAGGGTTCACGGCCGAAGGAGGGTTCTCGGTCGAATAAGCTTTTGCGGCTAGGGTTTCTCGGCGGCGGCCGTAATCACGAATTAGGGTTTCTCGGACGTTTACGGTCGTGAACGTGTTTACGGCCGTGAACCCATTTGCGGTTGTCTGTCTCATATAAATAGTGTTAGTAGAGTCATAAGAGTGTGTATGGCTAGAGGAGCTTAAGTGTGTGTATTCTAAGGTGTTTTAGAGAGAGAAAGGAGAGAAGGTGCAAGTGTGTGTGAATCTTGTATATTGTTCATCATTCCAATCTTGAATACATCATAGATTCATATTCTTCTTCTTCTTCTTCTTCTTATTTTGATCTTGCATCATCCAATTGTTTAGGATTCTACACCATCAATTGGATATGATTGATATACAAGCGAATTCGGGACTTACAAGTGGTATCAGAGCTTGGATTGTATCAATCATTTTGGCCAGATCTGGAGCGTATTTGATCTTATTTCTGAAGGATTTTTGCATTTTTGGATAGATCTTTCAAAAATAAGGGGGGTTTGTTCTTCGTGTTTTTGATAAAAACGAGTTTTTGATCGAGTTTTGGAGCAAAAAGAGGTGAAAAACGCTATTTTTCACGTAATCTGCGAAGTGTTCTCGTCCATTGAAGGGTTCACGGCCGTTGAAGGGTTCACGGCCGAAGGAGGGTTCTCGGTCGAATAAGCTTTTGCGGCTAGGGTTTCTCGGCGGCGGCCGTAATCACGAATTAGGGTTTCTCGGACGTTTACGGTCGTGAACGTGTTTACGGCCGTGAACCCATTTGCGGTTGTCTGTCTCATATAAATAGTGTTAGTAGAGTCATAAGAGTGTGTATGGCTAGAGGAGCTTAAGTGTGTGTATTCTAAGGTGTTTTAGAGAGAGAAAGGAGAGAAGGTGCAAGTGTGTGTGAATCTTGTATATTGTTCATCATTCCAATCTTGAATACATCATAGATTCATATTATTCTTCTTCTCTTTCTTCTTATTTTGATCTTGCATCATCCAATTGTTTGGGATTCTACACCATCAATTGGATATGATTGATACACAAGCGAATTCGGGACTTACAAGTGGTATCAGAGCTTGGATTGTATCAATCATTTTGGCCAGATCTGGAGCGTATTTGATCGTATTTCTGAAGGATTTTTGCATTTTTGGATAGATCTTTCAAAAATAAGGGGGTTTGTTCTTCGTGTTTTTGATAAAAACGAGTTTTTGATCGAGTTTTGGAGCAAAAAGAGGTGAAAAACGCTATTTTTCACGTAATCTGCGAAGTGTTCTCGTCTATTGAAGGGTTCACGGCCGTTGAAGGGTTCACGGCCGAAGGAGGGTTCTCGGTCGAATAAGCTTTTGCGGCTAGGGTTTCTCGGCGGCGGCCGTAATCACGAATTAGGGTTTCTCGGACGTTTACGGTCGTGAACGTGTTTACGGCCGTGAACCCATTTGCGGTTGTCTGTCTCATATAAATAGTGTTAGTAGAGTCATAAGAGTGTGTATGGCTAGAGGAGCTTAAGTGTGTGTATTCTAAAGTGTTTTAGAGAGAGAAAGGAGAGAAGGTGCAAGTGTGTGTGAATCTTGTATATTGTTCATCATTCCAATCTTGAATACATCATAGATTCATATTATTCTTCTTCTCTTTCTTCTTATTTTGATCTTGCATCATCCAATTGTTTGGGATTCTACACCATCAATTGGATATGACTGATACACAAGCGAATTTGGGACTTACAAGTGGTATCAGAGCTTGGATTGTATCAATCATTTTGGCCAGATCTGGAGCGTATTTGATCTTATTTCTGAAGGATTTTTGCATTTTTGGATAGATCTTTCAAAAATAAGGGGGGTTTGTTCTTCGTGTTTTTGATAAAAACGAGTTTTTGATCGAGTTTTGGAGCAAAAAGAGGTGAAAAACGCTATTTTTCACGTAATCTGCGAAGTGTTCTCGTCCATTGAAGGGTTCACGGCCGTTGAAGGGTTCACGGCCGAAGGAGGGTTCTCGGTCGAATAAGCTTTTGCGGCTAGGGTTTCTCGGCGGCGGCCGTAATCACGAATTAGGGTTTCTCGGACGTTTACGGTCGTGAACGTGTTTACGGCCGTGAACCCATTTGCGGTTGTCTGTCTCATATAAATAGTGTTAGTAGAGTCATAAGAGTGTGTATGGCTAGAGGAGCTTAAGTGTGTGTATTCTAAGGTGTTTTAGAGAGAGAAAGGAGAGAAGGTGCAAGTGTGTGTGAATCTTGTATATTGTTCATCATTCCAATCTTGAATACATCATAGATTCATATTATTCTTCTTCTCTTTCTTCTTATTTTGATCTTGCATCATCCAATTGTTTGGGATTCTACACCATCAATTGGATATGATTGATACACAAGCGAATTCGGGACTTACAAGTGGTATCAGAGCTTGGATTGTATCAATCATTTTGGCCAGATCTGGAGCGTATTTGATCGTATTTCTGAAGGATTTTTGCATTTTTGGATAGATCTTTCAAAAATAAGGGGGGTTTGTTCTTCGTGTTTTTGATAAAAACGAGTTTTTGATCGAGTTTTGGAGCAAAAAGAGGTGAAAAACGCTATTTTTCACGTAATCTGCGAAGTGTTCTCGTCCATTGAAGGGTTCACGGCCGTTGAAGGGTTCACGGCCGAAGGAGGGTTCTCGGTCGAATAAGCTTTTGCGGCTAGGGTTTCTCGGCGGCGGCCGTAATCACGAATTAGGGTTTCTCGGACGTTTACGGTCGTGAACGTGTTTACGGCCGTGAACCCATTTGCGGTTGTCTGTCTCATATAAATAGTGTTAGTAGAGTCATAAGAGTGTGTATGGCTAGAGGAGCTTAAGTGTGTGTATTCTAAAGTGTTTTAGAGAGAGAAAGGAGAGAAGGTGCAAGTGTGTGTGAATCTTGTATATTGTTCATCATTCCAATCTTGAATACATCATAGATTCATATTATTCTTCTTCTCTTTCTTCTTATTTTGATCTTGCATCATCCAATTGTTTGGGATTCTACACCATCAATTGGATATGATTGATACACAAGCGAATTCGGGACTTACAAGTGGTATCAGAGCTTGGATTGTATCAATCATTTTGGCCAGATCTGGAGCGTATTTGATCTTATTTCTGAAGGATTTTTGCATTTTTGGATAGATCTTTCAAAAATAAGGGGGGTTTGTTCTTCGTGTTTTTGATAAAAACGAGTTTTTGATCGAGTTTTGGAGCAAAAAGAGGTGAAAAACGCTATTTTTCACGTAATCTGCGAAGTGTTCTCGTCCATTGAAGGGTTCACGGCCGTTGAAGGGTTCACGGCCGAAGGAGGGTTCTCGGTCGAATAAGCTTTTGCGGCTAGGGTTTCTCGGCGGCGGCCGTAATCACGAATTAGGGTTTCTCGGACGTTTACGGTCGTGAACGTGTTTACGGCCGTGAACCCATTTGCGGTTGTCTGTCTCATATAAATAGTGTTAGTAGAGTCATAAGAGTGTGTATGGCTAGAGGAGCTTAAGTGTGTGTATTCTAAGGTGTTTTAGAGAGAGAAAGGAGAGAAGGTGCAAGTGTGTGTGAATCTTGTATATTGTTCATCATTCCAATCTTGAATACATCATAGATTCATATTCTTCTTCTTCTTCTTCTTCTTATTTTGATCTTGCATCATCCAATTGTCTAGGATTCTACACCATCAATTGGATATGATTGATACACAAGCGAATTCGGGACTTACAAGTGGTATCAGAGCTTGGATTGTATCAATCATTTTGGCCAGATCTGGAGCGTATTTGATCTTATTTCTGAAGGATTTTTGCATTTTTGGATAGATCTTTGAAAAATAAGGGGGGTTTGTTCTTCGTGTTTTTGATAAAAACGAGTTTTTGATCGAGTTTTGGAGCAAAAAGAGGTGAAAAACGCTATTTTTCACGTAATCTGCGAAGTGTTCTCGTCCATTGAAGGGTTCACGGCCGTTGAAGGGTTCACGGCCGAAGGAGGGTTCTCGGTCGAATAAGCTTTTGCGGCTAGGGTTTCTCGGCGGCGGCCGTAATCACGAATTAGGGTTTCTCGGACGTTTACGGTCGTGAACGTGTTTACGGCCGTGAACCCATTTGCGGTTGTCTGTCTCATATAAATAGTGTTAGTAGAGTCATAAGAGTGTGTATGGCTAGAGGAGCTTAAGTGTGTGTATTCTAAGGTGTTTTAGAGAGAGAAAGGAGAGAAGGTGCAAGTATGTGTGAATCTTGTATATTGTTCATCATTCCAATCTTGAATACATCATAGATTCATATTCTTCTTCTTCTTATTTTGATCTTGCATCATCCAATTGTTTAGGATTCTACACCATCAATTGGATATGATTGATACACAAGCGAATTCAGGACTTACAAGTGGTATCAGAGCTTGGATTGTATCAATCATTTTGGCCAGATCTGGAGCGTATTTGATCTTATTTCTGAAGGATTTTTGCATTTTTGGATAGATCTTTGAAAAATAAGGGGGGTTTGTTCTTCGTGTTTTTGATAAAAACGAGTTTTTGATCGAGTTTTGGAGCAAAAAGAGGTGAAAAACGCTATTTTTCACGTAATCTGCGAAGTGTTCTCGTCCATTGAAGGGTTCACGGCCGTTGAAGGGTTCACGGCCGAAGGAGGGTTCTCAGTCGAATAAGCTTTTGCGGCTAGGGTTTCTCGGCGGCGGCCGTAATCACGAATTAGGGTTTCTCGGACGTTTACGGTCGTGAACGTGTTTACGGCCGTGAACCTATTTGCGGTTGTCTGTCTCATATAAATAGTGTTAGTAGAGTCATAAGAGTGTGTATGGCTAGAGGAGCTTAAGTTTGTGTATTCTAAGGTGTTCTAGAGAGAGAAAGGAGAGAAGGTGCAAGTGTATGTGAATCTTGTATATTGTTCATCATTCCAATCTTGAATACATCATAGATTCATATTATTCTTCTTCTCCTTCTTCTTATTTTGATCTTGCATCATCCAATTGTTTGGGATTCTACACCATCAATTGGATATGATTGATACACAAGCGAATTCGGGACTTACAAGTGGTATCAGAGCTTGGATTGTATCAATCATTTTGGCCAGATCTGGAGCGTATTTTATCTTATTTTTGAAGGATTTTTGCGTTTTTGGATAGATCTTTGAAAAATAAGGGGAGTTTGTTCTTCGTGTTTTTGATAAAATCGAGTTTTTGATCGAGTTTTGGAGCAAAAAGAGGTGAAAAACGCTATTTTTCACGTAATCTGCGAAGTGTTCTCGTCCATTGAAGGGTTCACGGCCGTTAAAGGGTTCACGGCCGAAGGAGGGTTCTCGGTCGAATAAGCTTTTGCGGCTAGGGTTTCTCGGCGGCGGCCGTAATCACGAATTAGGGTTTCTCGGACGTTTACGGTCGTGAACGTGTTTACGGCCGTGAACCCATTTGGGGTTGTCTGTCTCATATAAATAGTGTTAGTAGAGTCATAAGAGTGTGTATGGCTAGAAGAGCTTAAGTGTGTGTATTCTAAGGTGTTCTAGAGAGAGAAAGGAGAGAAGGTGCAAGTGTGTGTGAATCTTGTATATTGTTCATCATTCCAATCTTGAATACATCATAGATTCATATTATTCTTCTTCTCCTTCTTCTTATTTTGATCTTGCATCATCCAATTGTTTAGGATTCTACACCATCAATTGGATATGATTGATACACAAGCGAATTCGGGACTTACAAGTGGTATCAGAGCTTGGATTGTATCAATCATTTTGGCCAGATCTGGAGCGTATTTGATCTTATTTTTGAAGGATTTTTGCATTTTTTTATAGATCTTTGAAAAATAAGGGGGGTTTGTTCTTCGTGTTTTTGATAAAAACGAGTTTTTGATCGAGTTTTGGAGCAAAAAGAGGTGAAAAACGCTATTTTTCACGTAATCTGCGAAGTGTTCTCGTCCATTGAAGGGTTCACGGCCGTTGAAGGGTTCACGGCCGAAGGAGGGTTCTCAGTCGAATAAGCTTTTGCGGCTAGGGTTTCTCGGCGGCGGCCGTAATCACGAATTAGGGTTTCTCGGACGTTTACGGTCGTGAACGTGTTTACGGCCGTGAACCTATTTGCGGTTGTCTGTCTCATATAAATAGTGTTAGTAGAGTCATAAGAGTGTGTATGGCTAGAGGAGCTTAAGTTTGTGTATTCTAAGGTGTTCTAGAGAGAGAAAGGAGAGAAGGTGCAAGTGTATGTGAATCTTGTATATTGTTCATCATTCCAATCTTGAATACATCATAGATTCATATTATTCTTCTTCTCCTTCTTCTTATTTTGATCTTGCATCATCCAATTGTTTGGGATTCTACACCATCAATTGGATATGATTGATACACAAGCGAATTCGGGACTTACAAGTGGTATCAGAGCTTGGATTGTATCAATCATTTTGGCCAGATCTGGAGCGTATTTGATCTTATTTTTGAAGGAGTTTTGCGTTTTTGGATAGATCTTTGAAAAATAAGGGGAGTTTGTTCTTCGTGTTTTTGATAAAATCGAGTTTTTGATCGAATTTTGGAGCAAAAAGAGGTGAAAAACGCTATTTTTCACGTAATCTGCGAAGTGTTCTCGTCCATTGAAGGGTTCACGGCCGTTGAAGGGTTCACGACCGAAGGAGGGTTCTCGGTCGAATAAGCTTTTGCGGCTAGGGTTTCTCGGCGGCGGCCGTAATCACGAATTAGGGTTTCTCGGACGTTTACGGTCGTGAACGTGTTTACGGCCGTGAACCCATTTGGGGTTGTCTGTCTCATATAAATAGTGTTAGTAGAGTCATAAGAGTGTGTATGGCTAGAAGAGCTTAAGTGTGTGTATTCTAAGGTGTTCTAGAGAGAGAAAGGAGAGAAGGTGCAAGTGTGTGTGAATCTTGTATATTGTTCATCATTCCAATCTTGAATACATCATAGATTCATATTATTCTTCTTCTCCTTCTTCTTATTTTGATCTTGCATCATCCAATTGTTTAGGATTCTACACCATCAATTGGATATGATTGATACACAAGCGAATTCGGGACTTACAAGTGGTATCAGAGCTTGGATTGTATCAATCATTTTGGCCAGATCTGGAGCGTATTTGATCTTATTTTTGAAGGATTTTTGCATTTTTTGATAGATCTTTGAAAAATAAGGGGGGTTTGTTCTTCGTGTTTTTGATAAAAACGAGTTTTTGATCGAGTTTTGGAGCAAAAAGAGGTGAAAAACGCTATTTTTCACGTAATCTGCGAAGTGTTCTCGTCCATTGAAGGGTTCACGGCCGTTGAAGGGTTCACGGCCGAAGGAGGGTTCTCGGTCGAATAAGCTTTTGCGGCTACGGTTTCTCGGCGGCGGCCGTAATCACGAATTAGGGTTTCTCGGACGTTTACGGTCGTGAACGTGTTTACGGCCGTGAACCCATTTGCGGTTGTCTGTCTCATATAAATAGTGTTAGTAGAGTCATAAGAGTGTGTATGGCTAGAGGAGCTTAAGTGTGTGTATTCTAAGGTGTTTTAGAGAGAGAAAGGAGAGAAGGTGCAAGTGTGTGTGAATCTTGTATATTGTTCATCATTCCAATCTTGAATACATCATAGATTCATATTATTCTTCTTCTCTTTCTTCTTATTTTGATCTTGCATCATCCAATTGTTTGGGATTCTACACCATCAATTGGATATGATTGATACACAAGCGAATTCGGGACTTACAAGTGGTATCAGAGCTTGGATTGTATCAATCATTTTGGCCAGATCTGGAGCGTATTTGATCTTATTTTTGAAGGATTTTTGCATTTTTTTATAGATCTTTGAAAAATAAGGGGGGTTTGTTCTTCGTGTTTTTGATAAAAACGAGTTTTTGATCGAGTTTTGGAGCAAAAAGAGGTGAAAAACGCTATTTTTCACGTAATCTGCGAAGTGTTCTCGTCCATTGAAGGGTTCACGGCCGTTGAAGGGTTCACGGCCGAAGGAGGGTTCTCAGTCGAATAAGCTTTTGCGGCTAGGGTTTCTCGGCGGCGGCCGTAATCACGAATTAGGGTTTCTCGGACGTTTACGGTCGTGAACGTGTTTACGGCCGTGAACCTATTTGCGGTTGTCTGTCTCATATAAATAGTGTTAGTAGAGTCATAAGAGTGTGTATGGCTAGAGGAGCTTAAGTTTGTGTATTCTAAGGTGTTCTAGAGAGAGAAAGGAGAGAAGGTGCAAGTGTATGTGAATCTTGTATATTGTTCATCATTCCAATCTTGAATACATCATAGATTCATATTATTCTTCTTCTCCTTCTTCTTATTTTGATCTTGCATCATCCAATTGTTTGGGATTCTACACCATCAATTGGATATGATTGATACACAAGCGAATTCGGGACTTACAAGTGGTATCAGAGCTTGGATTGTATCAATCATTTTGGCCAGATCTGGAGCGTATTTGATCTTATTTTTGAAGGAGTTTTGCGTTTTTGGATAGATCTTTGAAAAATAAGGGGAGTTTGTTCTTCGTGTTTTTGATAAAATCGAGTTTTTGATCGAATTTTGGAGCAAAAAGAGGTGAAAAACGCTATTTTTCACGTAATCTGCGAAGTGTTCTCGTCCATTGAAGGGTTCACGGCCGTTGAAGGGTTCACGACCGAAGGAGGGTTCTCGGTCGAATAAGCTTTTGCGGCTAGGGTTTCTCGGCGGCGGCCGTAATCACGAATTAGGGTTTCTCGGACGTTTACGGTCGTGAACGTGTTTACGGCCGTGAACCCATTTGGGGTTGTCTGTCTCATATAAATAGTGTTAGTAGAGTCATAAGAGTGTGTATGGCTAGAAGAGCTTAAGTGTGTGTATTCTAAGGTGTTCTAGAGAGAGAAAGGAGAGAAGGTGCAAGTGTGTGTGAATCTTGTATATTGTTCATCATTCCAATCTTGAATACATCATAGATTCATATTATTCTTCTTCTCCTTCTTCTTATTTTGATCTTGCATCATCCAATTGTTTAGGATTCTACACCATCAATTGGATATGATTGATACACAAGCGAATTCGGGACTTACAAGTGGTATCAGAGCTTGGATTGTATCAATCATTTTGGCCAGATCTGGAGCGTATTTGATCTTATTTTTGAAGGATTTTTGCATTTTTTGATAGATCTTTGAAAAATAAGGGGGGTTTGTTCTTCGTGTTTTTGATAAAAACGAGTTTTTGATCGAGTTTTGGAGCAAAAAGAGGTGAAAAACGCTATTTTTCACGTAATCTGCGAAGTGTTCTCGTCCATTGAAGGGTTCACGGCCGTTGAAGGGTTCACGGCCGAAGGAGGGTTCTCGGTCGAATAAGCTTTTGCGGCTACGGTTTCTCGGCGGCGGCCGTAATCACGAATTAGGGTTTCTCGGACGTTTACGGTCGTGAACGTGTTTACGGCCGTGAACCCATTTGCGGTTGTCTGTCTCATATAAATAGTGTTAGTAGAGTCATAAGAGTGTGTATGGCTAGAGGAGCTTAAGTGTGTGTATTCTAAGGTGTTTTAGAGAGAGAAAGGAGAGAAGGTGCAAGTGTGTGTGAATCTTGTATATTGTTCATCATTCCAATCTTGAATACATCATAGATTCATATTATTCTTCTTCTCTTTCTTCTTATTTTGATCTTGCATCATCCAATTGTTTGGGATTCTACACCATCAATTGGATATGATTGATACACAAGCGAATTCGGGACTTACAAGTGGTATCAGAGCTTGGATTGTATCAATCATTTTGGCCAGATCTGGAGCGTATTTGATCTTATTTCTGAAGGATTTTTGCATTTTTGGATAGATCTTTGAAAAATAAGGGGGGTTTGTTCTTCGTGTTTTTGATAAAAACGAGTTTTTGATCGAGTTTTGGAGCAAAAAGAGGTGAAAAACGCTATTTTTCACGTAATCTGCGAAGTGTTCTCGTCCATTGAAGGGTTCACGGCCGTTGAAGGGTTCACGGCCGAAGGAGGGTTCTCGGTCGAATAAACTTTTGCGGCTAGGGTTTCTCGGCGGCGGCCGTAATCACGAATTAGGGTTTCTCGGACATTTACGGTCGTGAACGTGTTTACGGCCGTGAACCTATTTGCGGTTGTCTGTCTCATATAAATAGTGTTAGTAGAGTCATAAGAGTGTGTATGGCTAGAGGAGCTTAAGTGTGTGTATTCTAAGGTGTTTTAGAGAGAGAAAGGAGAGAAGGTGCAAGTGTGTGTGAATCTTGTATATTGTTCATCATTCCAATCTTGAATACATCATAGATTCATATTCTTCTTCTTCTTCTTCTTCTTATTTTGATCTTGCATCATCCAATTGTTTAGGATTCTACACCATCAATTGGATATGATTGATACACAAGCGAATTCGGGACTTACAAGTGGTATCAGAGCTTGGATTGTATCAATCATTTTGGCCAGATCTGGAGCGTATTTGATCTTATTTCTGAAGGATTTTTGCATTTTTGGATAGATCTTTGAAAAATAAGGGGGGTTTGTTCTTCGTGTTTTTGATAAAAACGAGTTTTTGATCGAGTTTTGGAGCAAAAAGAGGTGAAAAACGCTATTTTTCACGTAATCTGCAAAGTGTTCTCGTCCATTGAAGGGTTCACGGCCGTTGAAGGGTTCACGGCCGATGGAGGGTTCTCGGTCGAATAAGCTTTTGCGGCTAGGGTTTCTCGGCAGCGGCCGTAATCACGAATTAGGGTTTCTCGGACGTTTACGGTCGTGAACGTGTTTACGGCCGTGAACCCATTTGCGGTTGTCTGTCTCATATAAATAGTGTTAGTAGAGTCATAAGAGTGTGTATGGCTAGAGGAGCTTAAGTGTGTGTATTCTAAGGTGTTTTAGAGAGAGAAAGGAGAGAAGGTGCAAGTATGTGTGAATCTTGTATATTGTTCATCATTCCAATCTTGAATACATCATAGATTCATATTCTTCTTCTTCTTATTTTGATCTTGCATCATCCAATTGTTTAGGATTCTACACCATCAATTGGATATGATTGATACACAAGCGAATTCAGGACTTACAAGTGGTATCAGAGCTTGGATTGTATCAATCATTTTGGCCAGATCTGGAGCGTATTTGATCTTATTTCTGAAGGATTTTTGCATTTTTGGATAGATCTTTGAAAAATAAGGGGGGTTTGTTCTTCGTGTTTTTGATAAAAACGAGTTTTTGATCGAGTTTTGGAGCAAAAAGAGGTGAAAAACGCTATTTTTCACGTAATCTGCGAAGTGTTCTCGTCCATTGAAGGGTTCACGGCCGTTGAAGGGTTCACGGCCGAAGGAGGGTTCTCAGTCGAATAAGCTTTTGCGGCTAGGGTTTCTCGGCGGCGGCCGTAATCACGAATTAGGGTTTCTCGGACGTTTACGGTCGTGAACGTGTTTACGGCCGTGAACCTATTTGCGGTTGTCTGTCTCATATAAATAGTGTTAGTAGAGTCATAAGAGTGTGTATGGCTAGAGGAGCTTAAGTTTGTGTATTCTAAGGTGTTCTAGAGAGAGAAAGGAGAGAAGGTGCAAGTGTATGTGAATCTTGTATATTGTTCATCATTCCAATCTTGAATACATCATAGATTCATATTATTCTTCTTCTCCTTCTTCTTATTTTGATCTTGCATCATCCAATTGTTTGGGATTCTACACCATCAATTGGATATGATTGATACACAAGCGAATTCGGGACTTACAAGTGGTATCAGAGCTTGGATTGTATCAATCATTTTGGCCAGATCTGGAGCGTATTTGATCTTATTTTTGAAGGATTTTTGCGTTTTTGGATAGATCTTTGAAAAATAAGGGGAGTTTGTTCTTCGTGTTTTTGATAAAATCGAGTTTTTGATCGAGTTTTGGAGCAAAAAGAGGTGAAAAACGCTATTTTTCACGTAATCTGCGAAGTGTTCTCGTCCATTGAAGGGTTCACGGCCGTTGAAGGGTTCACGGCCGAAGGAGGGTTCTCGGTCGAATAAGCTTTTGCGGCTAGGGTTTATCGGCGGCGGCCGTAATCACGAATTAGGGTTTCTCGGACGTTTACGGTCGTGAACGTGTTTATGGCCGTGAACCCATTTGGGGTTGTCTGTCTCATATAAATAGTGTTAGTAGAGTCATAAGAGTGTGTATCGCTAGAAGAGCTTAAGTGTGTGTATTCTAAGGTGTTCTAGAGAGAGAAAGGAGAGAAGGTGCAAGTGTGTGTGAATCTTGTATATTGTTCATCATTCCAATCTTGAATACATCATAGATTCATATTATTCTTCTTCTCCTTCTTATTTTGATCTTGCATCATCCAATTGTTTAGGATTCTACACCATCAATTGGATATGATTGATATACAAGCGAATTCGGGACTTACAAGTTGTATCAGAGCTTGGATTGTATCAATCATTTTGGCCAGATCTGGAGCGTATTTGATCTTATTTTTGAAGGATTTTTGCATTTTTGGATAGATCTTTGAAAAATAAGGGGGGTTTGTTCTTCGTGTTTTTGATAAAAACGAGTTTTTGATCGAGTTTTGGAGCAAAAAGAGGTGAAAAACGCTATTTTTCACGTAATCTGCGAAGTGTTCTCGTCCATTGAAGGGTTCACGGCCGTTGAAGGGTTCACGGCCGAAGGAGGGTTCTCGGTCGAATAAGCTTTTGCGGCTAGGGTTTCTCGGCGGCGGCCGTAATCACGAATTAGGGTTTCTCGGACGTTTACGGTCGTGAACGTGTTTACGGCCGTGAACCCATTTGCGGTTGTCTGTCTCATATAAATAGTGTTAGTAGAGTCATAAGAGTGTGTATGGCTAGAGGAGCTTAAGTGTGTGTATTCTAAGGTGTTTTAGAGAGAGAAAGGAGAGAAGGTGCAAGTGTGTGTGAATCTTGTATATTGTTCATCATTCCAATCTTGAATACATCATAGATTCATATTATTCTTCTTCTCTTTCTTCTTATTTTGATCTTGCATCATCCAATTGTTTGGGATTCTACACCATCAATTGGATATGATTGATACACAAGCGAATTCGGGACTTACAAGTGGTATCAGAGCTTGGATTGTATCAATCATTTTGGCCAGATCTGGAGCGTATTTGATCTTATTTCTGAAGGATTTTTGCATTTTTGGATAGATCTTTGAAAAATAAGGGGGGTTTGTTCTTCGTGTTTTTGATAAAAACGAGTTTTTGATCGAGTTTTGGAGCAAAAAGAGGTGAAAAACGCTATTTTTCACGTAATCTGCGAAGTGTTCTCGTCCATTGAAGGGTTCACGGCCGTTGAAGGGTTCACGGCCGAAGGAGGGTTCTCGGTCGAATAAACTTTTGCGGCTAGGGTTTCTCGGCGGCGGCCGTAATCACGAATTAGGGTTTCTCGGACGTTTACGGTCGTGAACGTGTTTACGGCCGTGAACCCATTTGCGGTTGTCTGTCTCATATAAATAGTGTTATTAGAGTCATAAGAGTGTGTATGGCTAGAGGAGCTTAAGTGTGTGTATTCTAAGGTGTTTTAGAGAGAGAAAGGAGAGAAGGTGCAAGTGTGTGTGAATCTTGTATATTGTTCATCATTCCAATCTTGAATACATCATAGATTCATATTCTTCTTCTTCTTCTTCTTCTTATTTTGATCTTGCATCATCCAATTGTTTAGGATTCTACACCATCAATTGGATATGATTGATACACAAGCGAATTCGGGACTTACAAGTGGTATCAGAGCTTGGATTGTATCAATCATTTTGGCCAGATCTGGAGCGTATTTGATCTTATTTCTGAAGGATTTTTGCATTTTTGGATAGATCTTTGAAAAATAAGGGGGGTTTGTTCTTCGTGTTTTTGATAAAAACGAGTTTTTGATCGAGTTTTGGAGCAAAAAGAGGTGAAAAACGCTATTTTTCACGTAATCTGCGAAGTGTTCTCGTCCATTGAAGGGTTCACGGCCGTTGAAGGGTTCACGGCCGAAGGAGGGTTCTCGGTCGAATAAGCTTTTGCGGCTAGGGTTTCTCGGCGGCGGCCGTAATCACGAATTAGGGTTTCTCGGACGTTTACGGTCGTGAACGTGTTTACGGCCGTGAACCCATTTGGGGTTGTCTGTCTCATATAAATAGTGTTATTAGAGTCATAAGAGTGTGTATGGCTAGAGGAGCTTAAGTGTGTGTATTCTAAGGTGTTTTAGAGAGAGAAAGGAGAGAAGGTGCAAGTGTGTGTGAATCTTGTATATTGTTCATCATTCCAATCTTGAATACATCATAGATTCATATTCTTCTTCTTCTTCTTCTTCTTATTTTGATCTTGCATCATCCAATTGTTTAGGATTCTACACCATCAATTGGATATGATTGATACACAAGCGAATTCGGGACTTACAAGTGGTATCAGAGCTTGGATTGTATCAATCATTTTGGCCAGATCTGGAGCGTATTTGATCTTATTTCTGAAGGATTTTTGCATTTTTGGATAGATCTTTGAAAAATAAGGGGGGTTTGTTCTTCGTGTTTTTGATAAAAACGAGTTTTTGATCGAGTTTTGGAGCAAAAAGAGGTGAAAAACGCTATTTTTCACGTAATCTGCGAAGTGTTCTCGTCCATTGAAGGGTTCACGGCCGTTGAAGGGTTCACGGCCGAAGGAGGGTTCTCGGTCGAATAAGCTTTTGCGGCTAGGGTTTCTCGGCGGCGGCCGTAATCACGAATTAGGGTTTCTCGGACGTTTACGGTCGTGAACGTGTTTACGGCCGTGAACCCATTTGGGGTTGTCTGTCTCATATAAATAGTGTTATTAGAGTCATAAGAGTGTGTATGGCTAGAGGAGCTTAAGTGTGTGTATTCTAAGGTGTTTTAGAGAGAGAAAGGAGAGAAGGTGCAAGTGTGTGTGAATCTTGTATATTGTTCATCATTCCAATCTTGAATACATCATAGATTCATATTCTTCTTCTTCTTCTTCTTCTTATTTTGATCTTGCATCATCCAATTGTTTAGGATTCTACACCATCAATTGGATATGATTGATACACAAGCGAATTCGGGACTTACAAGTGGTATCAGAGCTTGGATTGTATCAATCATTTTGGCCAGATCTGGAGCGTATTTGATCTTATTTTTGAAGGATTTTTGCATTTTTGGATAGATCTTTGAAAAATAAGGGGGGTTTGTTCTTCGTGTTTTTGATAAAAACGAGTTTTTGATCGACTTTTGGAGCAAAAAGAGGTGAAAAACGCTATTTTTCACGTAATCTGCGAAGTGTTCTCGTCCATTGAAGGGTTCACGGCCGTTGAAGGGTTCACGGCCGAAGGAGGGTTCTCGGTCGAATAAGCTTTTGCGGCTAGGGTTTCTCGGCGGCGGCCGTAATCACGAATTAGGGTTTCTCGGACGTTTACGGTCGTGAACGTGTTTACGGCCGTGAACCCATTTGCGGTTGTCTGTCTCATATAAATAGTGTTAGTAGAGTCATAAGAGTGTGTATGGCTAGAGGAGCTTAAGTGTGTGTATTCTAAGGTGTTTTAGAGAGAGAAAGGAGAGAAGGTGCAAGTGTGTGTGAATCTTGTATTTTGTTCATCATTCCAATCTTGAATACATCATAGATTCATATTCTTCTTCTTCTTCTTCTTCTTATTTTGATCTTGCATCATCCAATTGTTTAGGATTCTACACCATCAATTGGATATGATTGATACACAAGCGAATTCGGGACTTACAAGTGGTATCAGAGCTTGGATTGTATCAATCATTTTGGCCAGATCTGGAGCGTATTTGATCTTATTTCTGAAGGATTTTTGCATTTTTGGATAGATCTTTGAAAAATAAGGGGGGTTTGTTCTTCTAGTTTTTGATAAAAACGAGTTTTTGATCGAGTTTTGGAGCAAAAAGAGGTGAAAAACGCTATTTTTCACGTAATCTGCGAAGTGTTCTCGTCCATTGAAGGGTTCACGGCCGTTGAAGGGTTCACGGCCGAAGGAGGGTTCTCGGTCGAATAAGCTTTTGCGGCTAGGGTTTCTCGGCGGCGGCCGTAATCACGAATTAGGGTTTCTCGGACGTTTACGGTCGTGAACGTGTTTACGGCCGTGAACCTATTTGCGGTTGTCTGTCTCATATAAATAGTGTTAGTAGAGTCATAAGAGTGTGTATGGCTAGAGGAGCTTAAGTTTGTGTATTCTAAGGTGTTCTAGAGAGAGAAAGGAGAGAAGGTGCAAGTGTGTGTGAATCTTGTATATTGTTCATCATTCCAATCTTGAATACATCATAGATTCATATTATTCTTCTTCTCCTTCTTCTTATTTTGATCTTGCATCATCCAATTGTTTGGGATTCTACACCATCAATTGGATATGATTGATACACAAGCGAATTCGGGACTTACAAGTGGTATCAGAGCTTGGATTGTATCAATCATTTTGGCCAGATCTGGAGCGTATTTGATCTTATTTTTGAAGGATTTTTGCGTTTTTGGATAGATCTTTGAAAAATAAGGGGAGTTTGTTCTTCGTGTTTTTGATAAAATCGAGTTTTTGATCGAGTTTTGGAGCAAAAAGAGGTGAAAAACGCTATTTTTCACGTAATCTGCGAAGTGTTCTCGTCCATTGAAGGGTTCACGGCCGTTGAAGGGTTCACGGCCGAAGGAGGGTTCTCGGTCGAATAAGCTTTTGCGGCTAGGGTTTCTCGGCGGCGGCCGTAATCACGAATTAGGGTTTCTCGGACGTTTACGGTCGTGAACGTGTTTACGACCGTGAACCCATTTGGGGTTGTCTGTCTCATATAAATAGTGTTAGTAGAGTCATAAGAGTGTGTATGGCTAGAAGAGCTTAAGTGTGTGTATTCTAAGGTGTTCTAGAGAGAGAAAGGAGAGAAGGTGCAAGTGTGTGTGAATCTTGTATATTGTTCATCATTCCAATCTTGAATACATCATAGATTCATATTATTCTTCTTCTCCTTCTTCTTATTTTGATCTTGCATCATCCAATTGTTTAGGATTCTACACCATCAATTGGATATGATTGATACACAAGCGAATTCGGGACTTACAAGTGGTATCAGAGCTTGGATTGTATCAATCATTTTGGCCAGATCTGGAGCGTATTTGATCTTATTTTTGAAGGATTTTTGCATTTTTGGATAGATCTTTGAAAAATAAGGGGGGTTTGTTCTTCGTGTTTTTGATAAAAACGAGTTTTTGATCGAGTTTTGGAGCAAAAAGAGGTGAAAAACGCTATTTTTCACGTAATCTGCGAAGTGTTCTCGTCCATTGAAGGGTTCACGGCCGTTGAAGGGTTCACGGCCGAAGGAGGGTTCTCGGTCGAATAAGCTTTTGCGGCTAGGGTTTCTCGGCGGCGGCCGTAATCACGAATTAGGGTTTCTCGGACGTTTACGGTCGTGAACGTGTTTACGGCCGTGAACCCATTTGCGGTTGTCTGTCTCATATAAATAGTGTTAGTAGAGTCATAAGAGTGTGTATGGCTAGAGGAGCTTAAGTGTGTGTATTCTAAGGTGTTTTAGAGAGAGAAAGGAGAGAAGGTGCAAGTGTGTGTGAATCTTGTATATTGTTCATCATTCCAATCTTGAATACATCATAGATTCATATTATTCTTCTTCTCTTTCTTCTTATTTTGATCTTGCATCATCCAATTGTTTGGGATTCTACACCATCAATTGGATATGATTGATACACAAGCGAATTCGGGACTTACAAGTGGTATCAGAGCTTGGATTGTATCAATCATTTTGGCCAGATCTGGAGCGTATTTGATCTTATTTCTGAAGGATTTTTGCATTTTTGGATAGATCTTTGAAAAATAAGGGGGGTTTGTTCTTCGTGTTTTTGATAAAAACGAGTTTTTGATCGAGTTTTGGAGCAAAAAGAGGTGAAAAACGCTATTTTTCACGTAATCTGCAAAGTGTTCTCGTCCATTGAAGGGTTCACGGCCGTTGAAGGGTTCACGGCCGAAGGAGGGTTCTCGGTCGAATAAGCTTTTGCGGCTAGGGTTTCTCGGCGGCGGCGGTAATCACGAATTAGGGTTTCTCGGACGTTTACGGTCGTGAACGTGTTTACGGCCGTGAACCCATTTGCGGTTGTCTGTCTCATATAAATAGTGTTAGTAGAGTCATAAGAGTGTGTATGGCTAGAGGAGCTTAAGTGTGTGTATTCTAAGGTGTTTTAGAGAGAGAAAGGAGAGAAGGTGCAAGTGTGTGTGAATCTTGTATATTGTTCATCATTCCAATCTTGAATACATCATAGATTCATATTCTTCTTCTTCTTCTTCTTCTTATTTTGATCTTGCATCATCCAATTGTTTAGGATTCTACACCATCAATTGGATATGATTGATACACAAGCGAATTCGGGACTTACAAGTGGTATCAGAGCTTGGATTGTATCAATCATTTTGGCCAGATCTGGAGCGTATTTGATCTTATTTTTGAAGGATTTTTGCATTTTTGGATAGATCTTTGAAAAATAAGGGGGGTTTGTTCTTCGTGTTTTTGATAAAAACGAGTTTTTGATCGAGTTTTGGAGCAAAAAGAGGTGAAAAACGCTATTTTTCACGTAATCTGCGAAGTGTTCTCGTCCATTGAAGGGTTCACGGCCGTTGAAGGGTTCACGGCCGAAGGAGGGTTCTCGGTCGAATAAGCTTTTGCGGCTAGGGTTTCTCGGCGGCGGCCGTAATCACGAATTAGGGTTTCTCGGACGTTTACGGTCGTGAACGTGTTTACGGCCGTGAACCCATTTGCGGTTGTCTGTCTCATATAAATAGTGTTAGTAGAGTCATAAGAGTGTGTATGGCTAGAGGAGCTTAAGTGTGTGTATTCTAAGGTGTTTTAGAGAGAGAAAGGAGAGAAGGTGCAAGTGTGTGTGAATCTTGTATATTGTTCATCATTCCAATCTTGAATACATCATAGATTCATATTATTCTTCTTCTCTTTCTTCTTATTTTGATCTTGCATCATCCAATTGTTTGGGATTCTACACCATCAATTGGATATGATTGATACATAAGCGAATTCGGGACTTACAAGTGGTATCAGAGCTTGGATTGTATCAATCATTTTGGCCAGATCTGGAGCGTATTTGATCTTATTTCTGAAGGATTTTTGCATTTTTGGATAGATCTTTGAAAAATAAGGGGGGTTTGTTCTTCGTGTTTTTGATAAAAACGAGTTTTGGATCGAGTTTTGGAGCAAAAAGAGGTGAAAAACGCTATTTTTCACGTAATCTGCGAAGTGTTCTCGTCCATTGAAGGGTTCACGGCCGTTGAAGGGTTCACGGCCGAAGGAGGGTTCTCGGTCGAATAAGCTTTTGCGGCTAGGGTTTCTCGGCGGCGGCCGTAATCACGAATTAGGGTTTCTCGGACGTTTACGGTCGTGAACGTGTTTACGACCGTGAACCCATTTGGGGTTGTATGTCTCATATAAATAGTGTTAGTAGAGTCATAAGAGTGTGTATGGCTAGAAGAGCTTAAGTGTGTGTATTCTAAGGTGTTCTAGAGAGAGAAAGGAGAGAAGGTGCAAGTGTGTGTGAATCTTGTATATTGTTCATCATTCCAATCTTGAATACATCATAGATTCATATTATTCTTCTTCTCCTTCTTCTTATTTTGATCTTGCATCATCCAATTGTTTAGGATTCTACACCATCAATTGGATATGATTGATACACAAGCGAATTCGGGACTTACAAGTGGTATCAGAGCTTGGATTGTATCAATCATTTTGGCCAGATCTGGAGCGTATTTGATCTTATTTTTGAAGGGTTTTTGCATTTTTGGATAGATCTTTGAAAAATAAGGGGGGTTTGTTCTTCGTGTTTTTGATAAAAACGAGTTTTTGATCGAGTTTTGGAGCAAAAAGAGGTGAAAAACGCTATTTTTCACGTAATCTGCAAAGTGTTCTCGTCCATTGAAGGGTTCACGGCCGTTGAAGGGTTCACGGCTGAAGGAGGGTTCTCGGTCGAATAAGCTTTTGCGGCTAGGGTTTCTCGGCGGCGGCCGTAATCACGAATTAGGGTTTCTCGGACGTTTACGGTCGTGAACGTGTTTATGGCCGTGAACCCATTTGCGGTTGTCTGTCTCATATAAATAGTGTTAGTAGAGTCATAAGAGTGTGTATGGCTAGAGGAGCTTAAGTGTGTGTATTCTAAGGTGTTTTAGAGAGAGAAAGGAGAGAAGGTGCAAGTGTGTGTGAATCTTGTATATTGTTCATCATTCCAATCTTGAATACATCATAGATTCATATTCTTCTTCTTCTTCTTCTTCTTATTTTGATCTTGCATCATCCAATTGTTTAGGATTCTACACCATCAATTGGATATGATTGATACACAAGCGAATTCGGGACTTACAAGTGGTATCAGAGCTTGGATTGTATCAATCATTTTGGCCAGATCTGGAGCGTATTTGATCTTATTTTTGAAGGATTTTTGCATTTTTGGATAGATCTTTGAAAAATAAGGGGGGTTTGTTCTTCGTGTTTTTGATAAAAACGAGTTTTTGATCGAGTTTTGGAGCAAAAAGAGGTGAAAAACGCTATTTTTCACGTAATCTGCGAAGTGTTCTCGTCCATTGAAGGGTTCACGGCCGTTGAAGGGTTCACGGCCGAAGGAGGGTTCTCGGTCGAATAAGCTTTTGCGGCTAGGGTTTCTCGGCGGCGGCCGTAATCACGAATTAGGGTTTCTCGGACGTTTACGGTCGTGAACGTGTTTACGGCCGTGAACCCATTTGCGGTTGTCTGTCTCATATAAATAGTGTTAGTAGAGTCATAAGAGTGTGTATGGCTAGAGGAGCTTAAGTGTGTGTATTCTAAGGTGTTTTAGAGAGAGAAAGGAGAGAAGGTGCAAGTGTGTGTGAATCTTGTATATTGTTCATCATTCCAATCTTGAATACATCATAGATTCATATTATTCTTCTTCTCTTTCTTCTTATTTTGATCTTGCATCATCCAATTGTTTGGGATTCTACACCATCAATTGGATATGATTGATACATAAGCGAATTCGGGACTTACAAGTGGTATCAGAGCTTGGATTGTATCAATCATTTTGGCCAGATCTGGAGCGTATTTGATCTTATTTTTGAAGGATTTTTGCATTTTTGGATAGATCTTTGAAAAATAAGGGGGGTTTGTTCTTCGTGTTTTTGATAAAAACGAGTTTTTGATCGAGTTTTGGAGCAAAAAGAGGTGAAAAACGCTATTTTTCACGTAATCTGCGAAGTGTTCTCGTCCATTGAAGGGTTCACGGCCGTTGAAGGGTTCACGGCCGAAGGAGGGTTCTCGGTCGAATAAGCTTTTGCGGCTAGGGTTTCTCGGCGGCGGCCGTAATCACGAATTAGGGTTTCTCGGACGTTTACGGTCGTGAACGTGTTTACGGCCGTGAACCCATTTGCGGTTGTCTGTCTCATATAAATAGTGTTAGTAGAGTCATAAGAGTGTGTATGGCTAGAGGAGCTTAAGTGTGTGTATTCTAAGGTGTTTTAGAGAGAGAAAGGAGAGAAGGTGCAAGTGTGTGTGAATCTTGTATATTGTTCATCATTCCAATCTTGAATACATCATAGATTCATATTATTCTTCTTCTCTTTCTTCTTATTTTGATCTTGCATCATCCAATTGTTTGGGATTCTACACCATCAATTGGATATGATTGATACATAAGCGAATTCGGGACTTACAAGTGGTATCAGAGCTTGGATTGTATCAATCATTTTGGCCAGATCTGGAGCGTATTTGATCTTATTTCTGAAGGATTTTTGCATTTTTGGATAGATCTTTGAAAAATAAGGGGGGTTTGTTCTTCGTGTTTTTGATAAAAACGAGTTTTTGATCGAGTTTTGGAGCAAAAAGAGGTGAAAAACGCTATTTTTCACGTAATCTGCGAAGTGTTCTCGTCCATTGAAGGGTTCACGGCCGTTGAAGGGTTCACGGCCGAAGGAGGGTTCTCGGTCGAATAAGCTTTTGCGGCTAGGGTTTCTCGGCGGCGGCCGTAATCACGAATTAGGGTTTCTCGGACGTTTACGGTCGTGAACGTGTTTACGACCGTGAACCCATTTGGGGTTGTATGTCTCATATAAATAGTGTTAGTAGAGTCATAAGAGTGTGTATGGCTAGAAGAGCTTAAGTGTGTGTATTCTAAGGTGTTCTAGAGAGAGAAAGGAGAGAAGGTGCAAGTGTGTGTGAATCTTGTATATTGTTCATCATTCCAATCTTGAATACATCATAGATTCATATTATTCTTCTTCTCCTTCTTCTTATTTTGATCTTGCATCATCCAATTGTTTAGGATTCTACACCATCAATTGGATATGATTGATACACAAGCGAATTCGGGACTTACAAGTGGTATCAGAGCTTGGATTGTATCAATCATTTTGGCCAGATCTGGAGCGTATTTGATCTTATTTTTGAAGGGTTTTTGCATTTTTGGATAGATCTTTGAAAAATAAGGGGGGTTTGTTCTTCGTGTTTTTGATAAAAACGAGTTTTTGATCGAGTTTTGGAGCAAAAAGAGGTGAAAAACGCTATTTTTCACGTAATCTGCAAAGTGTTCTCGTCCATTGAAGGGTTCACGGCCGTTGAAGGGTTCACGGCCGAAGGAGGGTTCTCGGTCGAATAAGCTTTTGCGGCTAGGGTTTCTCGGCGGCGGCCGTAATCACGAATTAGGGTTTCTCGGACGTTTACGGTCGTGAACGTGTTTATGGCCGTGAACCCATTTGCGGTTGTCTGTCTCATATAAATAGTGTTAGTAGAGTCATAAGAGTGTGTATGGCTAGAGGAGCTTAAGTGTGTGTATTCTAAGGTGTTTTAGAGAGAGAAAGGAGAGAAGGTGCAAGTGTGTGTGAATCTTGTATATTGTTCATCATTCCAATCTTGAATACATCATAGATTCATATTCTTCTTCTTCTTCTTCTTCTTATTTTGATCTTGCATCATCCAATTGTTTAGGATTCTACACCATCAATTGGATATGATTGATACACAAGCGAATTCGGGACTTACAAGTGGTATCAGAGCTTGGATTGTATCAATCATTTTGGCCAGATCTGGAGCGTATTTGATCTTATTTTTGAAGGATTTTTGCATTTTTGGATAGATCTTTGAAAAATAAGGGGGGTTTGTTCTTCGTGTTTTTGATAAAAACGAGTTTTTGATCGAGTTTTGGAGCAAAAAGAGGTGAAAAACGCTATTTTTCACGTAATCTGCGAAGTGTTCTCGTCCATTGAAGGGTTCACGGCCGTTGAAGGGTTCACGGCCGAAGGAGGGTTCTCGGTCGAATAAGCTTTTGCGGCTAGGGTTTCTCGGCGGCGGCCGTAATCACGAATTAGGGTTTCTCGGACGTTTACGGTCGTGAACGTGTTTACGACCGTGAACCCATTTGGGGTTGTCTGTCTCATATAAATAGTGTTAGTAGAGTCATAAGAGTGTGTATGGCTAGAAGAGCTTAAGTGTGTGTATTCTAAGGTGTTCTAGAGAGAGAAAGGAGAGAAGGTGCAAGTGTGTGTGAATCTTGTATATTGTTCATCATTCCAATCTTGAATACATCATAGATTCATATTATTCTTCTTCTCCTTCTTCTTATTTTGATCTTGCATCATCCAATTGTTTAGGATTCTACACCATCAATTGGATATGATTGATACACAAGCGAATTCGGGACTTACAAGTGGTATCAGAGCTTGGATTGTATCAATCATTTTGGCCAGATCTGGAGCGTATTTGATCTTATTTTTGAAGGGTTTTTGCATTTTTGGATAGATCTTTGAAAAATAAGGGGGGTTTGTTCTTCGTGTTTTTGATAAAAACGAGTTTTTGATCGAGTTTTGGAGCAAAAAGAGGTGAAAAACGCTATTTTTCACGTAATCTGCAAAGTGTTCTCGTCCATTGAAGGGTTCACGGCCGTTGAAGGGTTCACGGCCGAAGGAGGGTTCTCGGTCGAATAAGCTTTTGCGGCTAGGGTTTCTCGGCGGCGGCCGTAATCACGAATTAGGGTTTCTCGGACGTTTACGGTCGTGAACGTGTTTATGGCCGTGAACCCATTTGCGGTTGTCTGTCTCATATAAATAGTGTTAGTAGAGTCATAAGAGTGTGTATGGCTAGAGGAGCTTAAGTGTGTGTATTCTAAGGTGTTTTAGAGAGAGAAAGGAGAGAAGGTGCAAGTGTGTGTGAATCTTGTATATTGTTCATCATTCCAATCTTGAATACATCATAGATTCATATTCTTCTTCTTCTTCTTCTTCTTATTTTGATCTTGCATCATCCAATTGTTTAGGATTCTACACCATCAATTGGATATGATTGATACACAAGCGAATTCGGGACTTACAAGTGGTATCAGAGCTTGGATTGTATCAATCATTTTGGCCAGATCTGGAGCGTATTTGATCTTATTTTTGAAGGATTTTTGCATTTTTGGATAGATCTTTGAAAAATAAGGGGGGTTTGTTCTTCGTGTTTTTGATAAAAACGAGTTTTTGATCGAGTTTTGGAGCAAAAAGAGGTGAAAAACGCTATTTTTCACGTAATCTGCGAAGTGTTCTCGTCCATTGAAGGGTTCACGGCCGTTGAAGGGTTCACGGCCGAAGGAGGGTTCTCGGTCGAATAAGCTTTTGCGGCTAGGGTTTCTCGGCGGCGGCCGTAATCACGAAATAGGGTTTCTCGGACGTTTACGGTCGTGAACGTGTTTACGGCCGTGAACCCATTTGCGGTTGTCTGTCTCATATAAATAGTGTTAGTAGAGTCATAAGAGTGTGTATGGCTAGAGGAGCTTAAGTGTGTGTATTCTAAGGTGTTTTAGAGAGAGAAAGGAGAGAAGGTGCAAGTGTGTGTGAATCTTGTATATTGTTCATCATTCCAATCTTGAATACATCATAGATTCATATTATTCTTCTTCTCTTTCTTCTTATTTTGATCTTGCATCATCCAATTGTTTGGGATTCTACACCATCAATTGGATATGATTGATACATAAGCGAATTCGGGACTTACAAGTGGTATCAGAGCTTGGATTGTATCAATCATTTTGGCCAGATCTGGAGCGTATTTGATCTTATTTTTGAAGGATTTTTGCATTTTTGGATAGATCTTTGAAAAATAAGGGGGGTTTGTTCTTCGTGTTTTTGATAAAAACGAGTTTTTGATCGAGTTTTGGAGCAAAAAGAGGTGAAAAACGCTATTTTTGACGTAATCTGCGAAGTGTTCTCGTCCATTGAAGGGTTCACGGCCGTTGAAGGGTTCACGGCCGAAGGAGGGTTCTCGGTCGAATAAGCTTTTGCGGCTAGGGTTTCTCGGCGGCGGCCGTAATCACGAATTAGGGTTTCTCGGACGTTTACGGTCGTGAACGTGTTTACGGCCGTGAACCCATTTGCGGTTGTCTGTCTCATATAAATAGTGTTAGTAGAGTCATAAGAGTGTGTATGGCTAGAGGAGCTTAAGTGTGTGTATTCTAAGGTGTTTTAGAGAGAGAAAGGAGAGAAGGTGCAAGTGTGTGTGAATCTTGTATATTGTTCATCATTCCAATCTTGAATACATCATAGATTCATATTATTCTTCTTCTCTTTCTTCTTATTTTGATCTTGCATCATCCAATTGTTTGGGATTCTACACCATCAATTGGATATGATTGATACATAAGCGAATTCGGGACTTACAAGTGGTATCAGAGCTTGGATTGTATCAATCATTTTGGCCAGATCTGGAGCGTATTTGATCTTATTTCTGAAGGATTTTTGCATTTTTGGATAGATCTTTGAAAAATAAGGGGGGTTTGTTCTTCGTGTTTTTGATAAAAACGAGTTTTTGATCGAGTTTTGGAGCAAAAAGAGGTGAAAAACGCTATTTTTCACGTAATCTGCGAAGTGTTCTCGTCCATTGAAGGGTTCACGGCCGTTGAAGGGTTCACGGCCGAAGGAGGGTTCTCGGTCGAATAAGCTTTTGCGGCTAGGGTTTCTCGGCGGCGGCCGTAATCACGAATTAGGGTTTCTCGGACGTTTACGGTCGTGAACGTGTTTACGACCGTGAACCCATTTGGGGTTGTATGTCTCATATAAATAGTGTTAGTAGAGTCATAAGAGTGTGTATGGCTAGAAGAGCTTAAGTGTGTGTATTCTAAGGTGTTCTAGAGAGAGAAAGGAGAGAAGGTGCAAGTGTGTGTGAATCTTGTATATTGTTCATCATTCCAATCTTGAATACATCATAGATTCATATTATTCTTCTTCTCCTTCTTCTTATTTTGATCTTGCATCATCCAATTGTTTAGGATTCTACACCATCAATTGGATATGATTGATACACAAGCGAATTCGGGACTTACAAGTGGTATCAGAGCTTGGATTGTATCAATCATTTTGGCCAGATCTGGAGCGTATTTGATCTTATTTTTGAAGGGTTTTTGCATTTTTGGATAGATCTTTGAAAAATAAGGGGGGTTTGTTCTTCGTGTTTTTGATAAAAACGAGTTTTTGATCGAGTTTTGGAGCAAAAAGAGGTGAAAAACGCTATTTTTCACGTAATCTGCAAAGTGTTCTCGTCCATTGAAGGGTTCACGGCCGTTGAAGGGTTCACGGCCGAAGGAGGGTTCTCGGTCGAATAAGCTTTTGCGGCTAGGGTTTCTCGGCGGCGGCCGTAATCACGAATTAGGGTTTCTCGGACGTTTACGGTCGTGAACGTGTTTATGGCCGTGAACCCATTTGCGGTTGTCTGTCTCATATAAATAGTGTTAGTAGAGTCATAAGAGTGTGTATGGCTAGAGGAGCTTAAGTGTGTGTATTCTAAGGTGTTTTAGAGAGAGAAAGGAGAGAAGGTGCAAGTGTGTGTGAATCTTGTATATTGTTCATCATTCCAATCTTGAATACATCATAGATTCATATTCTTCTTCTTCTTCTTCTTCTTATTTTGATCTTGCATCATCCAATTGTTTAGGATTCTACACCATCAGTTGGATATGATTGATACACAAGCGAATTCGGGACTTACAAGTGGTATCAGAGCTTGGATTGTATCAATCATTTTGGCCAGATCTGGAGCGTATTTGATCTTATTTTTGAAGGATTTTTGCATTTTTGGATAGATCTTTGAAAAATAAGGGGGGTTTGTTCTTCGTGTTTTTGATAAAAACGAGTTTTTGATCGAGTTTTGGAGCAAAAAGAGGTGAAAAACGCTATTTTTCACGTAATCTGCGAAGTGTTCTCGTCCATTGAAGGGTTCACGGCCGTTGAAGGGTTCACGGCCGAAGGAGGGTTCTCGGTCGAATAAGCTTTTGCGGCTAGGGTTTCTCGGCGGCGGCCGTAATCACGAATTAGGGTTTCTCGGACGTTTACGGTCGTGAACGTGTTTACGACCGTGAACCCATTTGGGGTTGTCTGTCTCATATAAATAGTGTTAGTAGAGTCATAAGAGTGTGTATGGCTAGAAGAGCTTAAGTGTGTGTATTCTAAGGTGTTCTAGAGAGAGAAAGGAGAGAAGGTGCAAGTGTGTGTGAATCTTGTATATTGTTCATCATTCCAATCTTGAATACATCATAGATTCATATTATTCTTCTTCTCCTTCTTCTTATTTTGATCTTGCATCATCCAATTGTTTAGGATTCTACACCATCAATTGGATATGATTGATACACAAGCGAATTCGGGACTTACAAGTGGTATCAGAGCTTGGATTGTATCAATCATTTTGGCCAGATCTGGAGCGTATTTGATCTTATTTTTGAAGGGTTTTTGCATTTTTGGATAGATCTTTGAAAAATAAGGGGGGTTTGTTCTTCGTGTTTTTGATAAAAACGAGTTTTTGATCGAGTTTTGGAGCAAAAAGAGGTGAAAAACGCTATTTTTCACGTAATCTGCAAAGTGTTCTCGTCCATTGAAGGGTTCACGGCCGTTGAAGGGTTCACGGCCGAAGGAGGGTTCTCGGTCGAATAAGCTTTTGCGGCTAGGGTTTCTCGGCGGCGGCCGTAATCACGAATTAGGGTTTCTCGGACGTTTACGGTCGTGAACGTGTTTATGGCCGTGAACCCATTTGCGGTTGTCTGTCTCATATAAATAGTGTTAGTAGAGTCATAAGAGTGTGTATGGCTAGAGGAGCTTAAGTGTGTGTATTCTAAGGTGTTTTAGAGAGAGAAAGGAGAGAAGGTGCAAGTGTGTGTGAATCTTGTATATTGTTCATCATTCCAATCTTGAATACATCATAGATTCATATTCTTCTTCTTCTTCTTCTTCTTATTTTGATCTTGCATCATCCAATTGTTTAGGATTCTACACCATCAATTGGATATGATTGATACACAAGCGAATTCGGGACTTACAAGTGGTATCAGAGCTTGGATTGTATCAATCATTTTGGCCAGATCTGGAGCGTATTTGATCTTATTTTTGAAGGATTTTTGCATTTTTGGATAGATCTTTGAAAAATAAGGGGGGTTTGTTCTTCGTGTTTTTGATAAAAACGAGTTTTTGATCGAGTTTTGGAGCAAAAAGAGGTGAAAAACGCTATTTTTCACGTAATCTGCGAAGTGTTCTCGTCCATTGAAGGGTTCACGGCCGTTGAAGGGTTCACGGCCGAAGGAGGGTTCTCGGTCGAATAAGCTTTTGCGGCTAGGGTTTCTCGGCGGCGGCCGTAATCACGAATTAGGGTTTCTCGGACGTTTACGGTCGTGAACGTGTTTACGGCCGTGAACCCATTTGCGGTTGTCTGTCTCATATAAATAGTGTTAGTAGAGTCATAAGAGTGTGTATGGCTAGAGGAGCTTAAGTGTGTGTATTCTAAGGTGTTTTAGAGAGAGAAAGGAGAGAAGGTGCAAGTGTGTGTGAATCTTGTATATTGTTCATCATTCCAATCTTGAATACATCATAGATTCATATTATTCTTCTTCTCTTTCTTCTTATTTTGATCTTGCATCATCCAATTGTTTGGGATTCTACACCATCAATTGGATATGATTGATACATAAGCGAATTCGGGACTTACAAGTGGTATCAGAGCTTGGATTGTATCAATCATTTTGGCCAGATCTGGAGCGTATTTGATCTTATTTCTGAAGGATTTTTGCATTTTTGGATAGATCTTTGAAAAATAAGGGGGGTTTGTTCTTCGTGTTTTTGATAAAAACGAGTTTTTGATCGAGTTTTGGAGCAAAAAGAGGTGAAAAACGCTATTTTTCACGTAATCTGCGAAGTGTTCTCGTCCATTGAAGGGTTCACGGCCGTTGAAGGGTTCACGGCCGAAGGAGGGTTCTCGGTCGAATAAGCTTTTGCGGCTAGGGTTTCTCGGCGGCGGCCGTAATCACGAATTAGGGTTTCTCGGACGTTTACGGTCGTGAACGTGTTTACGACCGTGAACCCATTTGGGGTTGTCTGTCTCATATAAATAGTGTTAGTAGAGTCATAAGAGTGTGTATGGCTAGAAAAGCTTAAGTGTGTATTCTAAGGTGTTCTAGAGAGAGAAAGGAGAGAAGGTGCAAGTGTGTGTGAATCTTGTATATTGTTCATCATTCCAATCTTGAATACATCATAGATTCATATTATTCTTCTTCTCCTTCTTCTTATTTTGATCTTGCATCATACAATTGTTTAGGATTCTACACCATCAATTGGATATGATTGATACACAAGCGAATTCGGGACTTACAAGTGGTATCAGAGCTTGGATTGTATCAATCATTTTGGCCTGATCTGGAGCGTATTTGATCTTATTTTTGAAGGATTTTTGCATTTTTGGATAGATCTTTGAAAAATAAGGGGGGTTTGTTCTTCGTGTTTTTGATAAAAACGAGTTTTTGATCGAGTTTTGGAGCAAAAAGAGGTGAAAAACGCTATTTTTCACGTAATCTGCGAAGTGTTCTCGTCCATTGAAGGGTTCACGGCCGTTGAAGGGTTCACGGCCGAAGGAGGGTTCTCGGTCGAATAAGCTTTTGCGGCTAGGGTTTCTCGGCGGCGGCCGTAATCACGAATTAGGGTTTCTCGGACGTTTACGGTCGTGAACGTGTTTACGGCCGTGAACCCATTTGCGGTTGTCTGTCTCATATAAATAGTGTTAGTAGAGTCATAAGAGTGTGTATGGCTAGAGGAGCTTAAGTGTGTGTATTCTAAGGTGTTTTAGAGAGAGAAAGGAGAGAAGGTGCAAGTGTGTGTGAATCTTGTATATTGTTCATCATTCCAATCTTGAATACATCATAGATTCATATTATTCTTCTTCTCTTTCTTCTTATTTTGATCTTGCATCATCCAATTGTTTGGGATTCTACACCATCAATTGGATATGATTGATACATAAGCGAATTCGGGACTTACAAGTGGTATCAGAGCTTGGATTGTATCAATCATTTTGGCCAGATCTGGAGCGTATTTGATCTTATTTCTGAAGGATTTTTGCATTTTTGGATAGATCTTTGAAAAATAAGGGGGGTTTGTTCTTCGTGTTTTTGATAAAAACGAGTTTTTGATCGAGTTTTGGAGCAAAAAGAGGTGAAAAACGCTATTTTTCACGTAATCTGCGAAGTGTTCTCGTCCATTGAAGGGTTCACGGCCGTTGAAGGGTTCACGGCCGAAGGAGGGTTCTCGGTCGAATAAGCTTTTGCGGCTAGGGTTTCTCGGCGGCGGCCGTAATCACGAATTAGGGTTTCTCGGACGTTTACGGTCGTGAACGTGTTTACGACCGTGAACCCATTTGGGGTTGTCTGTCTCATATAAATAGTGTTAGTAGAGTCATAAGAGTGTGTATGGCTAGAAAAGCTTAAGTGTGTGTATTCTAAGGTGTTCTAGAGAGAGAAAGGAGAGAAGGTGCAAGTGTGTGTGAATCTTGTATATTGTTCATCATTCCAATCTTGAATACATCATAGATTCATATTATTCTTCTTCTCCTTCTTCTTATTTTGATCTTGCATCATACAATTGTTTAGGATTCTACACCATCAATTGGATATGATTGATACACAAGCGAATTCGGGACTTACAAGTGGTATCAGAGCTTGGATTGTATCAATCATTTTGGCCTGATCTGGAGCGTATTTGATCTTATTTTTGAAGGATTTTTGCATTTTTGGATAGATCTTTGAAAAATAAGGGGGGTTTGTTCTTCGTGTTTTTGATAAAAACGAGTTTTTGATCGAGTTTTGGAGCAAAAAGAGGTGAAAAACGCTATTTTTCACGTAATCTGCGAAGTGTTCTCGTCCATTGAAGGGTTCACGGCCGTTGAAGGGTTCACGGCCGAAGGAGGGTTCTCGGTCGAATAAGCTTTTGCGGCTAGGGTTTCTCGGCGGCGGCCGTAATCACGAATTAGGGTTTCTCGGACGTTTACGGTCGTGAACGTGTTTACGGCCGTGAACCCATTTGCGGTTGTCTGTCTCATATAAATAGTGTTAGTAGAGTCATAAGAGTGTGTATGGCTAGAGGAGCTTAAGTGTGTGTATTCTAAGGTGTTTTAGAGAGAGAAAGGAGAGAAGGTGCAAGTGTGTGTGAATCTTGTATATTGTTCATCATTCCAATCTTGAATACATCATAGATTCATATTCTTCTTCTTCTTCTTCTTCTTATTTTGATCTTGCATCATCCAATTGTTTAGGATTCTACACCATCAATTGGATATGATTGATACACAAGCGAATTCGGGACTTACAAGTGGTATCAGAGCTTGGATTGTATCAATCATTTTGGCCAGATCTGGAGCGTATTTGATCTTATTTTTGAAGGATTTTTGCATTTTTGGATAGATCTTTGAAAAATAAGGGGGGTTTGTTCTTCGTGTTTTTGATAAAAACGAGTTTTTGATCGAGTTTTGGAGCAAAAAGAGGTGAAAAACGCTATTTTTCACGTAATCTGCGAAGTGTTCTCGTCCATTGAAGGGTTCACGGCCGTTGAAGGGTTCACGGCCGAAGGAGGGTTCTCGGTCGAATAAGCTTTTGCGGCTAGGGTTTCTCGGCGGCGGCCGTAATCACGAATTAGGGTTTCTCGGACGTTTACGGTCGTGAACGTGTTTACGGCCGTGAACCCATTTGCGGTTGTCTGTCTCATATAAATAGTGTTAGTAGAGTCATAAGAGTGTGTATGGCTAGAGGAGCTTAAGTGTGTGTATTCTAAGGTGTTTTAGAGAGAGAAAGGAGAGAAGGTGCAAGTGTGTGTGAATCTTGTATATTGTTCATCATTCCAATCTTGAATACATCATAGATTCATATTCTTCTTCTTCTTCTTCTTCTTATTTTGATCTTGCATCATCCAATTGTTTAGGATTCTACACCATCAATTGGATATGATTGATACACAAGCGAATTCGGGACTTACAAGTGGTATCAGAGCTTGGATTGTATCAATCATTTTGGCCAGATCTGGAGCGTATTTGATCTTATTTTTGAAGGATTTTTGCATTTTTGGATAGATCTTTGAAAAATAAGGGGGGTTTGTTCTTCGTGTTTTTGATAAAAACGAGTTTTTGATCGAGTTTTGGAGCAAAAAGAGGTGAAAAACGCTATTTTTCACGTAATCTGCGAAGTGTTCTCGTCCATTGAAGGGTTCACGGCCGTTGAAGGGTTCACGGCCGAAGGAGGGTTCTCGGTCGAATAAGCTTTTGCGGCTAGGGTTTCTCGGCGGCGGCCGTAATCACGAATTAGGGTTTCTCGGACGTTTACGGTCGTGAACGTGTTTACGGCCGTGAACCCATTTGCGGTTGTCTGTCTCATATAAATAGTGTTAGTAGAGTCATAAGAGTGTGTATGGCTAGAGGAGCTTAAGTGTGTGTATTCTAAGGTGTTTTAGAGAGAGAAAGGAGAGAAGGTGCAAGTGTGTGTGAATCTTGTATATTGTTCATCATTCCAATCTTGAATACATCATAGATTCATATTATTCTTCTTCTCTTTCTTCTTATTTTGATCTTGCATCATCCAATTGTTTGGGATTCTACACCATCAATTGGATATGATTGATACATAAGCGAATTCGGGACTTACAAGTGGTATCAGAGCTTGGATTGTATCAATCATTTTGGCCAGATCTGGAGCGTATTTGATCTTATTTCTGAAGGATTTTTGCATTTTTGGATAGATCTTTGAAAAATAAGGGGGGTTTGTTCTTCGTGTTTTTGATAAAAACGAGTTTTTGATCGAGTTTTGGAGCAAAAAGAGGTGAAAAACGCTATTTTTCACGTAATCTGCGAAGTGTTCTCGTCCATTGAAGGGTTCACGGCCGTTGAAGGGTTCACAGCCGAAGGAGGGTTCTCGGTCGAATAAGCTTTTGCGGCTAGGGTTTCTCGGCGGCGGCCGTAATCACGAATTAGGGTTTCTCGGACGTTTACGGTCGTGAACGTGTTTACGGCCGTGAACCCATTTGCGGTTGTCTGTCTCATATAAATAGTGTTAGTAGAGTCATAAGAGTGTGTATGGCTAGAGGAGCTTAAGTGTGTGTATTCTAAGGTGTTTTAGAGAGAGAAAGGAGAGAAGGTGCAAGTGTGTGTGAATCTTGTATATTGTTCATCATTCCAATCTTGAATACATCATAGATTCATATTATTCTTCTTCTCTTTCTTCTTATTTTGATCTTGCATCATCCAATTGTTTGGGATTCTACACCATCAATTGGATATGATTGATACACAAGCGAATTCGGGACTTACAAGTGGTATCAGAGCTTGGATTGTATCAATCATTTTGGCCAGATCTGGAGCGTATTTGATCTTATTTCTGAAGGATTTTTGCATTTTTGGATAGATCTTTGAAAAATAAGGGGGGTTTGTTCTTCGTGTTTTTGATAAAAACGAGTTTTTGATCGAGTTTTGGAGCAAAAAGAGGTGAAAAACGCTATTTTTCACGTAATCTGCGAAGTGTTCTCGTCCATTGAAGGGTTCACGGCCGTTGAAGGGTTCACGGCCGAAGGAGGGTTCTCGGTCGAATAAGCTTTTGCGGCTAGGGTTTCTCGGCGGCGGCCGTAATCACGAATTAGGGTTTCTCGGACGTTTACGGTCGTGAACGTGTTTACGGCCGTGAACCCATTTACGGTTGTCTGTCTCATATAAATAGTGTTAGTAGAGTCATAAGAGTGTGTATGGCTAGAGGAGCTTAAGTGTGTGTATTCTAAGGTGTTTTAGAGAGAGAAAGGAGAGAAGGTGCAAGTGTGTGTGAATCTTGTATATTGTTCATCATTCCAATCTTGAATACATCATAGATTCATATTCTTCTTCTTCTTCTTCTTCTTATTTTGATCTTGCATCATCCAATTGTTTAGGATTCTACACCATCAATTGGATATGATTGATACACAAGCGAATTCGGGACTTACAAGTGGTATCAGAGCTTGGATTGTATCAATCATTTTGGCCAGATCTGGAGCGTATTTGATCTTATTTTTGAAGGATTTTTGCATTTTTTGATAGATCTTTGAAAAATAAGGGGGGTTTGTTCTTCGTGTTTTTGATAAAAACGAGTTTTTGATCGAGTTTTGGAGCAAAAAGAGGTGAAAAACGCTATTTTTCACGTAATCTGCGAAGTGTTCTCGTCCATTGAAGGGTTCACGGCCGTTGAAGGGTTCACGGCCGAAGGAGGGTTCTCGGTCGAATAAGCTTTTGCGGCTAGGGTTTCTCGGCGGCGGCCGTAATCACGAATTAGGGTTTCTCGGACGTTTACGGTCGTGAACGTGTTTACGGCCGTGAACCCATTTGGGGTTGTCTGTCTCATATAAATAGTGTTAGTAGAGTCATAAGAGTGTGTATGGCTAGAAGAGCTTAAGTGTGTGTATTCTAAGGTGTTCTAGAGAGAGAAAGGAGAGAAGGTGCAAGTGTGTGTGAATCTTGTATATTGTTCATCATTCCAATCTTGAATACATCATAGATTCATATTATTCTTCTTCTCCTTCTTCTTATTTTGATCTTGCATCATCCAATTGTTTAGGATTCTACACGATCAATTGGATATGATTGATACACAAGCGAATTCGGGACTTACAAGTGGTATCAGAGCTTGGATTGTATCAATCATTTTGGCCAGATCTGGAGCGTATTTGATCTTATTTTTGAAGGATTTTTGCATTTTTGGATAGATCTTTGAAAAATAAGGGGGGTTTGTTCTTCGTGTTTTTGATAAAAACGAGTTTTTGATCGAGTTTTGGAGCAAAAAGAGGTGAAAAACGCTATTTTTCACGTAATCTGCGAAGTGTTCTCGTCCATTGAAGGGTTCACGGCCGTTGAAGGGTTCACGGCCGAAGGAGGGTTCTCGGTCGAATAAGCTTTTGCGGCTAGGGTTTCTCGGCGGCGGCCGTAATCACGAATTAGGGTTTCTCGGACGTTTACGGTCGTGAACGTGTTTACGGCCGTGAACCCATTTGGGGTTGTCTGTCTCATATAAATAGTGTTAGTAGAGTCATAAGAGTGTGTATGGCTAGAAGAGCTTAAGTGTGTGTATTCTAAGGTGTTCTAGAGAGAGAAAGGAGAGAAGGTGCAAGTGTGTGTGAATCTTGTATATTGTTCATCATTCCAATCTTGAATACATCATAGATTCATATTATTCTTCTTCTCCTTCTTCTTATTTTGATCTTGCATCATCCAATTGTTTAGGATTCTACACCATCAATTGGATATGATTGATACACAAGCGAATTCGGGACTTACAAGTGGTATCAGAGCTTGGATTGTATCAATCATTTTGGCCAGATCTGGAGCGTATTTGATCTTATTTTTGAAGGATTTTTGCATTTTTGGATAGATCTTTGAAAAATAAGGGGGGTTTGTTCTTCGTGTTTTTGATAAAAACGAGTTTTTGATCGAGTTTTGGAGCAAAAAGAGGTGAAAAACGCTATTTTTCACGTAATCTGCGAAGTGTTCTCGTCCATTGAAGGGTTCACGGCCGTTGAAGGGTTCACGGCCGAAGGAGGGTTCTCGGTCGAATAAGCTTTTGCGGCTAGGGTTTCTCGGCGGCGGCCGTAATCACGAATTAGGGTTTCTCGGACGTTTACGGTCGTGAACGTGTTTACGGCCGTGAACCCATTTGGGGTTGTCTGTCTCATATAAATAGTGTTAGTAGAGTCATAAGAGTGTGTATGGCTAGAAGAGCTTAAGTGTGTGTATTCTAAGGTGTTCTAGAGAGAGAAAGGAGAGAAGGTGCAAGTGTGTGTGAATCTTGTATATTGTTCATCATTCCAATCTTGAATACATCATAGATTCATATTATTCTTCTTCTCCTTCTTCTTATTTTGATCTTGCATCATCCAATTGTTTAGGATTCTACACCATCAATTGGATATGATTGATACACAAGCGAATTCGGGACTTACAAGTGGTATCAGAGCTTGGATTGTATCAATCATTTTGGCCAGATCTGGAGCGTATTTGATCTTATTTTTGAAGGATTTTTGCATTTTGGATAGATCTTTGAAAAATAAGGGGGGTTTGTTCTTCGTGTTTTTGATAAAAACGAGTTTTTGATCGAGTTTTGGAGCAAAAAGAGGTGAAAAACGCTATTTTTCACGTAATCTGCGAAGTGTTCTCGTCCATTGAAGGGTTCACGGCCGTTGAAGGGTTCACGGCCGAAGGAGGGTTCTCGGTCGAATAAGCTTTTGCGGCTAGGGTTTCTCGGCGGCGGCCGTAATCACGAATTAGGGTTTCTCGGACGTTTACGGTCGTGAACGTGTTTACGGCCGTGAACCCATTTGGGGTTGTCTGTCTCATATAAATAGTGTTAGTAGAGTCATAAGAGTGTGTATGGCTAGAAGAGCTTAAGTGTGTGTATTCTAAGGTGTTCTAGAGAGAGAAAGGAGAGAAGGTGCAAGTGTGTGTGAATCTTGTATATTGTTCATCATTCCAATCTTGAATACATCATAGATTCATATTATTCTTCTTCTCCTTCTTCTTATTTTGATCTTGCATCATCCAATTGTTTAGGATTCTACACCATCAATTGGATATGATTGATACACAAGCGAATTCGGGACTTACAAGTGGTATCAGAGCTTGGATTGTATCAATCATTTTGGCCAGATCTGGAGCGTATTTGATCTTATTTTTGAAGGATTTTTGCATTTTTGGATAGATCTTTGAAAAATAAGGGGGGTTTGTTCTTCGTGTTTTTGATAAAAACGAGTTTTTGATCGAGTTTTGGAGCAAAAAGAGGTGAAAAACGCTATTTTTCACGTAATCTGCGAAGTGTTCTCGTCCATTGAAGGGTTCACGGCCGTTGAAGGGTTCACGGCCGAAGGAGGGTTCTCGGTCGAATAAGCTTTTGCGGCTAGGGTTTCTCGGCGGCGGCCGTAATCACGAATTAGGGTTTCTCGGACGTTTACGGTCGTGAACGTGTTTACGGCCGTGAACCCATTTGGGGTTGTCTGTCTCATATAAATAGTGTTAGTAGAGTCATAAGAGTGTGTATGGCTAGAAGAGCTTAAGTGTGTGTATTCTAAGGTGTTCTAGAGAGAGAAAGGAGAGACGGTGCAAGTGTGTGTGAATCTTGTATATTGTTCATCATTCCAATCTTGAATACATCATAGATTCATATTATTCTTCTTCTCCTTCTTCTTATTTTGATCTTGCATCATCCAATTGTTTAGGATTCTACACCATCAATTGGATATGATTGATACACAAGCGAATTCGGGACTTACAAGTGGTATCAGAGCTTGGATTGTATCAATCATTTTGGCCAGATCTGGAGCGTATTTGATCTTATTTTTGAAGGATTTTTGCATTTTGGATAGATCTTTGAAAAATAAGGGGGGTTTGTTCTTCGTGTTTTTGATAAAAACGAGTTTTTGATCGAGTTTTGGAGCAAAAAGAGGTGAAAAACGCTATTTTTCACGTAATCTGCGAAGTGTTCTCGTCCATTGAAGGGTTCACGGCCGTTGAAGGGTTCACGGCCGAAGGAGGGTTCTCGGTCGAATAAGCTTTTGCGGCTAGGGTTTCTCGGCGGCGGCCGTAATCACGAATTAGGGTTTCTCGGACGTTTACGGTCGTGAACGTGTTTACGGCCGTGAACCCATTTGGGGTTGTCTGTCTCATATAAATAGTGTTAGTAGAGTCATAAGAGTGTGTATGGCTAGAAGAGCTTAAGTGTGTGTATTCTAAGGTGTTCTAGAGAGAGAAAGGAGAGAAGGTGCAAGTGTGTGTGAATCTTGTATATTGTTCATCATTCCAATCTTGAATACATCATAGATTCATATTATTCTTCTTCTCCTTCTTCTTATTTTGATCTTGCATCATCCAATTGTTTAGGATTCTACACCATCAATTGGATATGATTGATACACAAGCGAATTCGGGACTTACAAGTGGTATCAGAGCTTGGATTGTATCAATCATTTTGGCCAGATCTGGAGCGTATTTGATCTTATTTTTGAAGGATTTTTGCATTTTTGGATAGATCTTTGAAAAATAAGGGGGGTTTGTTCTTCGTGTTTTTGATAAAAACGAGTTTTTGATCGAGTTTTGGAGCAAAAAGAGGTGAAAAACGCTATTTTTCACGTAATCTGCGAAGTGTTCTCGTCCATTGAAGGGTTCACGGCCGTTGAAGGGTTCACGGCCGAAGGAGGGTTCTCGGTCGAATAAGCTTTTGCGGCTAGGGTTTCTCGGCGGCGGCCGTAATCACGAATTAGGGTTTCTCGGACGTTTACGGTCGTGAACGTGTTTACGGCCGTGAACCCATTTACGGTTGTCTGTCTCATATAAATAGTGTTAGTAGAGTCATAAGAGTGTGTATGGCTAGAGGAGCTTAAGTGTGTGTATTCTAAGGTGTTTTAGAGAGAGAAAGGAGAGAAGGTGCAAGTGTGTGTGAATCTTGTATATTGTTCATCATTCCAATCTTGAATACATCATAGATTCATATTCTTCTTCTTCTTCTTCTTCTTATTTTGATCTTGCATCATCCAATTGTTTAGGATTCTACACCATCAATTGGATATGATTGATACACAAGCGAATTCGGGACTTACAAGTGGTATCAGAGCTTGGATTGTATCAATCATTTTGGCCAGATCTGGAGCGTATTTGATCTTATTTTTGAAGGATTTTTGCATTTTTTGATAGATCTTTGAAAAATAAGGGGGGTTTGTTCTTCGTGTTTTTGATAAAAACGAGTTTTTGATCGAGTTTTGGAGCAAAAAGAGGTGAAAAACGCTATTTTTCACGTAATCTGCGAAGTGTTCTCGTCCATTGAAGGGTTCACGGCCGTTGAAGGGTTCACGGCCGAAGGAGGGTTCTCGGTCGAATAAGCTTTTGCGGCTAGGGTTTCTCGGCGGCGGCCGTAATCACGAATTAGGGTTTCTCGGACGTTTACGGTCGTGAACGTGTTTACGGCCGTGAACCCATTTGGGGTTGTCTGTCTCATATAAATAGTGTTAGTAGAGTCATAAGAGTGTGTATGGCTAGAAGAGCTTAAGTGTGTGTATTCTAAGGTGTTCTAGAGAGAGAAAGGAGAGAAGGTGCAAGTGTGTGTGAATCTTGTATATTGTTCATCATTCCAATCTTGAATACATCATAGATTCATATTATTCTTCTTCTCCTTCTTCTTATTTTGATCTTGCATCATCCAATTGTTTAGGATTCTACACGATCAATTGGATATGATTGATACACAAGCGAATTCGGGACTTACAAGTGGTATCAGAGCTTGGATTGTATCAATCATTTTGGCCAGATCTGGAGCGTATTTGATCTTATTTTTGAAGGATTTTTGCATTTTTGGATAGATCTTTGAAAAATAAGGGGGGTTTGTTCTTCGTGTTTTTGATAAAAACGAGTTTTTGATCGAGTTTTGGAGCAAAAAGAGGTGAAAAACGCTATTTTTCACGTAATCTGCGAAGTGTTCTCGTCCATTGAAGGGTTCACGGCCGTTGAAGGGTTCACGGCCGAAGGAGGGTTCTCGGTCGAATAAGCTTTTGCGGCTAGGGTTTCTCGGCGGCGGCCGTAATCACGAATTAGGGTTTCTCGGACGTTTACGGTCGTGAACGTGTTTACGGCCGTGAACCCATTTGGGGTTGTCTGTCTCATATAAATAGTGTTAGTAGAGTCATAAGAGTGTGTATGGCTAGAAGAGCTTAAGTGTGTGTATTCTAAGGTGTTCTAGAGAGAGAAAGGAGAGAAGGTGCAAGTGTGTGTGAATCTTGTATATTGTTCATCATTCCAATCTTGAATACATCATAGATTCATATTATTCTTCTTCTCCTTCTTCTTATTTTGATCTTGCATCATCCAATTGTTTAGGATTCTACACCATCAATTGGATATGATTGATACACAAGCGAATTCGGGACTTACAAGTGGTATCAGAGCTTGGATTGTATCAATCATTTTGGCCAGATCTGGAGCGTATTTGATCTTATTTTTGAAGGATTTTTGCATTTTTGGATAGATCTTTGAAAAATAAGGGGGGTTTGTTCTTCGTGTTTTTGATAAAAACGAGTTTTTGATCGAGTTTTGGAGCAAAAAGAGGTGAAAAACGCTATTTTTCACGTAATCTGCGAAGTGTTCTCGTCCATTGAAGGGTTCACGGCCGTTGAAGGGTTCACGGCCGAAGGAGGGTTCTCGGTCGAATAAGCTTTTGCGGCTAGGGTTTCTCGGCGGCGGCCGTAATCACGAATTAGGGTTTCTCGGACGTTTACGGTCGTGAACGTGTTTACGGCCGTGAACCCATTTGGGGTTGTCTGTCTCATATAAATAGTGTTAGTAGAGTCATAAGAGTGTGTATGGCTAGAAGAGCTTAAGTGTGTGTATTCTAAGGTGTTCTAGAGAGAGAAAGGAGAGAAGGTGCAAGTGTGTGTGAATCTTGTATATTGTTCATCATTCCAATCTTGAATACATCATAGATTCATATTATTCTTCTTCTCCTTCTTCTTATTTTGATCTTGCATCATCCAATTGTTTAGGATTCTACACCATCAATTGGATATGATTGATACACAAGCGAATTCGGGACTTACAAGTGGTATCAGAGCTTGGATTGTATCAATCATTTTGGCCAGATCTGGAGCGTATTTGATCTTATTTTTGAAGGATTTTTGCATTTTTGGATAGATCTTTGAAAAATAAGGGGGGTTTGTTCTTCGTGTTTTTGATAAAAACGAGTTTTTGATCGAGTTTTGGAGCAAAAAGAGGTGAAAAACGCTATTTTTCACGTAATCTGCGAAGTGTTCTCGTCCATTGAAGGGTTCACGGCCGTTGAAGGGTTCACGGCCGAAGGAGGGTTCTCGGTCGAATAAGCTTTTGCGGCTAGGGTTTCTCGGCGGCGGCCGTAATCACGAATTAGGGTTTCTCGGACGTTTACGGTCGTGAACGTGTTTACGGCCGTGAACCCATTTGGGGTTGTCTGTCTCATATAAATAGTGTTAGTAGAGTCATAAGAGTGTGTATGGCTAGAAGAGCTTAAGTGTGTGTATTCTAAGGTGTTCTAGAGAGAGAAAGGAGAGAAGGTGCAAGTGTGTGTGAATCTTGTATATTGTTCATCATTCCAATCTTGAATACATCATAGATTCATATTATTCTTCTTCTCCTTCTTCTTATTTTGATCTTGCATCATCCAATTGTTTAGGATTCTACACCATCAATTGGATATGATTGATACACAAGCGAATTCGGGACTTACAAGTGGTATCAGAGCTTGGATTGTATCAATCATTTTGGCCAGATCTGGAGCGTATTTGATCTTATTTTTGAAGGATTTTTGCATTTTTGGATAGATCTTTGAAAAATAAGGGGGGTTTGTTCTTCGTGTTTTTGATAAAAACGAGTTTTTGATCGAGTTTTGGAGCAAAAAGAGGTGAAAAACGCTATTTTTCACGTAATCTGCGAAGTGTTCTCGTCCATTGAAGGGTTCACGGCCGTTGAAGGGTTCACGGCCGAAGGAGGGTTCTCGGTCGAATAAGCTTTTGCGGCTAGGGTTTCTCGGCGGCGGCCGTAATCACGAATTAGGGTTTCTCGGACGTTTACGGTCGTGAACGTGTTTACGGCCGTGAACCCATTTGGGGTTGTCTGTCTCATATAAATAGTGTTAGTAGAGTCATAAGAGTGTGTATGGCTAGAAGAGCTTAAGTGTGTGTATTCTAAGGTGTTCTAGAGAGAGAAAGGAGAGAAGGTGCAAGTGTGTGTGAATCTTGTATATTGTTCATCATTCCAATCTTGAATACATCATAGATTCATATTATTCTTCTTCTCCTTCTTCTTATTTTGATCTTGCATCATCCAATTGTTTAGGATTCTACACCATCAATTGGATATGATTGATACACAAGCGAATTCGGGACTTACAAGTGGTATCAGAGCTTGGATTGTATCAATCATTTTGGCCAGATCTGGAGCGTATTTGATCTTATTTTTGAAGGATTTTTGCATTTTTGGATAGATCTTTGAAAAATAAGGGGGGTTTGTTCTTCGTGTTTTTGATAAAAACGAGTTTTTGATCGAGTTTTGGAGCAAAAAGAGGTGAAAAACGCTATTTTTCACGTAATCTGCGAAGTGTTCTCGTCCATTGAAGGGTTCACGGCCGTTGAAGGGTTCACGGCCGAAGGAGGGTTCTCGGTCGAATAAGCTTTTGCGGCTAGGGTTTCTCGGCGGCGGCCGTAATCACGAATTAGGGTTTCTCGGACGTTTACGGTCGTGAACGTGTTTACGGCCGTGAACCCATTTGCGGTTGTCTGTCTCATATAAATAGTGTTAGTAGAGTCATAAGAGTGTGTATGGCTAGAGGAGCTTAAGTGTGTGTATTCTAAGGTGTTTTAGAGAGAGAAAGGAGAGAAGGTGCAAGTGTGTGTGAATCTTGTATATTGTTCATCATTCCAATCTTGAATACATCATAGATTCATATTCTTCTTCTTCTTCTTCTTATTTTGATCTTGCATCATCCAATTGTTTAGGATTCTACACCATCAATTGGATATGATTGATACACAAGCGAATTCGGGACTTACAAGTGGTATCAGAGCTTGGATTGTATCAATCATTTTGGCCAGATCTGGAGCGTATTTGATCTTATTTTTGAAGGATTTTTGCATTTTTGGATAGATCTTTGAAAAATAAGGGGGGTTTGTTCTTCGTGTTTTTGATAAAAACGAGTTTTTGATCGAGTTTTGGAGCAAAAAGAGGTGAAAAACGCTATTTTTCACGTAATCTGCGAAGTGTTCTCGTCCATTGAAGGGTTCACGGCCGTTGAAGGGTTCACGGCCGAAGGAGGGTTCTCGGTCGAATAAGCTTTTGCGGCTAGGGTTTCTCGGCGGCGGCCGTAATCACGAATTAGGGTTTCTCGGACGTTTACGGTCGTGAACGTGTTTACGGCCGTGAACCCATTTGGGGTTGTCTGTCTCATATAAATAGTGTTAGTAGAGTCATAAGAGTGTGTATGGCTAGAAGAGCTTAAGTGTGTGTATTCTAAGGTGTTCTAGAGAGAGAAAGGAGAGAAGGTGCAAGTGTGTGTGAATCTTGTATATTGTTCATCATTCCAATCTTGAATACATCATAGATTCATATTATTCTTCTTCTCCTTCTTCTTATTTTGATCTTGCATCATCCAATTGTTTAGGATTCTACACCATCAATTGGATATGATTGATACACAAGCGAATTCGGGACTTACAAGTGGTATCAGAGCTTGGATTGTATCAATCATTTTGGCCAGATCTGGAGCGTATTTGATCTTATTTTTGAAGGATTTTTGCATTTTGGATAGATCTTTGAAAAATAAGGGGGGTTTGTTCTTCGTGTTTTTGATAAAAACGAGTTTTTGATCGAGTTTTGGAGCAAAAAGAGGTGAAAAACGCTATTTTTCACGTAATCTGCGAAGTGTTCTCGTCCATTGAAGGGTTCACGGCCGTTGAAGGGTTCACGGCCGAAGGAGGGTTCTCGGTCGAATAAGCTTTTGCGGCTAGGGTTTCTCGGCGGCGGCCGTAATCACGAATTAGGGTTTCTCGGACGTTTACGGTCGTGAACGTGTTTACGGCCGTGAACCCATTTGGGGTTGTCTGTCTCATATAAATAGTGTTAGTAGAGTCATAAGAGTGTGTATGGCTAGAAGAGCTTAAGTGTGTGTATTCTAAGGTGTTCTAGAGAGAGAAAGGAGAGAAGGTGCAAGTGTGTGTGAATCTTGTATATTGTTCATCATTCCAATCTTGAATACATCATAGATTCATATTATTCTTCTTCTCCTTCTTCTTATTTTGATCTTGCATCATCCAATTGTTTAGGATTCTACACCATCAATTGGATATGATTGATACACAAGCGAATTCGGGACTTACAAGTGGTATCAGAGCTTGGATTGTATCAATCATTTTGGCCAGATCTGGAGCGTATTTGATCTTATTTTTGAAGGATTTTTGCATTTTTGGATAGATCTTTGAAAAATAAGGGGGGTTTGTTCTTCGTGTTTTTGATAAAAACGAGTTTTTGATCGAGTTTTGGAGCAAAAAGAGGTGAAAAACGCTATTTTTCACGTAATCTGCGAAGTGTTCTCGTCCATTGAAGGGTTCACGGCCGTTGAAGGGTTCACGGCCGAAGGAGGGTTCTCGGTCGAATAAGCTTTTGCGGCTAGGGTTTCTCGGCGGCGGCCGTAATCACGAATTAGGGTTTCTCGGACGTTTACGGTCGTGAACGTGTTTACGGCCGTGAACCCATTTGGGGTTGTCTGTCTCATATAAATAGTGTTAGTAGAGTCATAAGAGTGTGTATGGCTAGAAGAGCTTAAGTGTGTGTATTCTAAGGTGTTCTAGAGAGAGAAAGGAGAGAAGGTGCAAGTGTGTGTGAATCTTGTATATTGTTCATCATTCCAATCTTGAATACATCATAGATTCATATTATTCTTCTTCTCCTTCTTCTTATTTTGATCTTGCATCATCCAATTGTTTAGGATTCTACACCATCAATTGGATATGATTGATACACAAGCGAATTCGGGACTTACAAGTGGTATCAGAGCTTGGATTGTATCAATCATTTTGGCCAGATCTGGAGCGTATTTGATCTTATTTTTGAAGGATTTTTGCATTTTGGATAGATCTTTGAAAAATAAGGGGGGTTTGTTCTTCGTGTTTTTGATAAAAACGAGTTTTTGATCGAGTTTTGGAGCAAAAAGAGGTGAAAAACGCTATTTTTCACGTAATCTGCGAAGTGTTCTCGTCCATTGAAGGGTTCACGGCCGTTGAAGGGTTCACGGCCGAAGGAGGGTTCTCGGTCGAATAAGCTTTTGCGGCTAGGGTTTCTCGGCGGCGGCCGTAATCACGAATTAGGGTTTCTCGGACGTTTACGGTCGTGAACGTGTTTACGGCCGTGAACCCATTTGGGGTTGTCTGTCTCATATAAATAGTGTTAGTAGAGTCATAAGAGTGTGTATGGCTAGAAGAGCTTAAGTGTGTGTATTCTAAGGTGTTCTAGAGAGAGAAAGGAGAGAAGGTGCAAGTGTGTGTGAATCTTGTATATTGTTCATCATTCCAATCTTGAATACATCATAGATTCATATTATTCTTCTTCTCCTTCTTCTTATTTTGATCTTGCATCATCCAATTGTTTAGGATTCTACACCATCAATTGGATATGATTGATACACAAGCGAATTCGGGACTTACAAGTGGTATCAGAGCTTGGATTGTATCAATCATTTTGGCCAGATCTGGAGCGTATTTGATCTTATTTTTGAAGGATTTTTGCATTTTTGGATAGATCTTTGAAAAATAAGGGGGGTTTGTTCTTCGTGTTTTTGATAAAAACGAGTTTTTGATCGAGTTTTGGAGCAAAAAGAGGTGAAAAACGCTATTTTTCACGTAATCTGCGAAGTGTTCTCGTCCATTGAAGGGTTCACGGCCGTTGAAGGGTTCACGGCCGAAGGAGGGTTCTCGGTCGAATAAGCTTTTGCGGCTAGGGTTTCTCGGCGGCGGCCGTAATCACGAATTAGGGTTTCTCGGACGTTTACGGTCGTGAACGTGTTTACGGCCGTGAACCCATTTGTGGTTGTCTGTCTCATATAAATAGTGTTAGTAGAGTCATAAGAGTGTGTATGGCTAGAGGAGCTTAAGTGTGTGTATTCTAAGGTGTTTTAGAGAGAGAAAGGAGAGAAGGTGCAAGTGTGTGTGAATCTTGTATATTGTTCATCATTCCAATCTTGAATACATCATAGATTCATATTATTCTTCTTCTCTTTCTTCTTATTTTGATCTTGCATCATCCAATTGTTTGGGATTCTACACCATCAATTGGATATGATTGATACACAAGCGAATTCGGGACTTACAAGTGGTATCAGAGCTTGGATTGTATCAATCATTTTGGCCAGATCTGGAGCGTATTTGATCTTATTTCTGAAGGATTTTTGCATTTTTGGATAGATCTTTGAAAAATAAGGGGGGTTTGTTCTTCGTGTTTTTGATAAAAACGAGTTTTTGATCGAGTTTTGGAGCAAAAAGAGGTGAAAAACGCTATTTTTCACGTAATCTGCGAAGTGTTCTCGTCCATTGAAGGGTTCACGGCCGTTGAAGGGTTCACGGCCGAAGGAGGGTTCTCGGTCGAATAAGCTTTTGCGGCTAGGGTTTCTCGGCGGCGGCCGTAATCACGAATTAGGGTTTCTCGGACGTTTACGGTCGTGAACGTGTTTACGGCCGTGAACCCATTTGGGGTTGTCTGTCTCATATAAATAGTGTTAGTAGAGTCATAAGAGTGTGTATGGCTAGAAGAGCTTAAGTGTGTGTATTCTAAGGTGTTCTAGAGAGAGAAAGGAGAGAAGGTGCAAGTGTGTGTGAATCTTGTATATTGTTCATCATTCCAATCTTGAATACATCATAGATTCATATTATTCTTCTTCTCCTTCTTCTTATTTTGATCTTGCATCATCCAATTGTTTAGGATTCTACACCATCAATTGGATATGATTGATACACAAGCGAATTCGGGACTTACAAGTGGTATCAGAGCTTGGATTGTATCAATCATTTTGGCCAGATCTGGAGCGTATTTGATCTTATTTTTGAAGGATTTTTGCATTTTTGGATAGATCTTTGAAAAATAAGGGGGGTTTGTTCTTCGTGTTTTTGATAAAAACGAGTTTTTGATCGAGTTTTGGAGCAAAAAGAGGTGAAAAACGCTATTTTTCACGTAATCTGCGAAGTGTTCTCGTCCATTGAAGGGTTCACGGCCGTTGAAGGGTTCACGGCCGAAGGAGGGTTCTCGGTCGAATAAGCTTTTGCGGCTAGGGTTTCTCGGCGGCGGCCGTAATCACGAATTAGGGTTTCTCGGACGTTTACGGTCGTGAACGTGTTTACGGCCGTGAACCCATTTGTGGTTGTCTGTCTCATATAAATAGTGTTAGTAGAGTCATAAGAGTGTGTATGGCTAGAGGAGCTTAAGTGTGTGTATTCTAAGGTGTTTTAGAGAGAGAAAGGAGAGAAGGTGCAAGTGTGTGTGAATCTTGTATATTGTTCATCATTCCAATCTTGAATACATCATAGATTCATATTATTCTTCTTCTCTTTCTTCTTATTTTGATCTTGCATCATCCAATTGTTTGGGATTCTACACCATCAATTGGATATGATTGATACACAAGCGAATTCGGGACTTACAAGTGGTATCAGAGCTTGGATTGTATCAATCATTTTGGCCAGATCTGGAGCGTATTTGATCTTATTTCTGAAGGATTTTTGCATTTTTGGATAGATCTTTGAAAAATAAGGGGGGTTTGTTCTTCGTGTTTTTGATAAAAACGAGTTTTTGATCGAGTTTTGGAGCAAAAAGAGGTGAAAAACGCTATTTTTCACGTAATCTGCGAAGTGTTCTCGTCCATTGAAGGGTTCACGGCCGTTGAAGGGTTCACGGCCGAAGGAGGGTTCTCGGTCGAATAAGCTTTTGCGGCTAGGGTTTCTCGGCGGCGGCCGTAATCACGAATTAGGGTTTCTCGGACGTTTACGGTCGTGAACGTGTTTACGGCCGTGAACCCATTTGCGGTTGTCTGTCTCATATAAATAGTGTTAGTAGAGTCATAAGAGTGTGTATGGCTAGAGGAGCTTAAGTGTGTGTATTCTAAGGTGTTTTAGAGAGAGAAAGGAGAGAAGGTGCAAGTGTGTGTGAATCTTGTATATTGTTCATCATTCCAATCTTGAATACATCATAGATTCATATTCTTCTTCTTCTTCTTCTTCTTATTTTGATCTTGTATCATCCAATTGTTTAGGATTCTACACCATCAATTGGATATGATTGATACACAAGCGAATTCGGGACTTACAAGTGGTATCAGAGCTTGGATTGTATCAATCATTTTGGCCAGATCTGGAGCGTATTTGATCTTATTTCTGAAGGATTTTTGCATTTTTGGATAGATCTTTGAAAAATAAGGGGGGTTTGTTCTTCGTGTTTTTGATAAAAACGAGTTTTTGATCGAGTTTTGGAGCAAAAAGAGGTGAAAAATGCTATTTTTCACGTAATCTGCGAAGTGTTCTCGTCCATTGAAGGGTTCACGGCCGTTGAAGGGTTCACGGCCGAAGGAGGGTTCTCGGTCGAATAAGCTTTTGCGGCTAGGGTTTCTCGGCGGCGGCCGTAATCACGAATTAGGGTTTCTCGGACGTTTACGGTCGTGAACGTGTTTACGGCCGTGAACCCATTTGCGGTTGTCTGTCTCATATAAATAGTGTTAGTAGAGTCATAAGAGTGTGTATGGCTAGAGGAGCTTAAGTGTGTGTATTCTAAGGTGTTTTAGAGAGAGAAAGGAGAGAAGGTGCAAGTGTGTGTGAATCTTGTATATTGTTCATCATTCCAATCTTGAATACATCATAGATTCATATTATTCTTCTTCTCCTTCTTCTTATTTTGATCTTGCATCATCCAATTGTTTAGGATTCTACACCATCAATTGGATATGATTGATACACAAGCGAATTCGGGACTTACAAGTGGTATCAGAGCTTGGATTGTATCAATCATTTTGGCCAGATCTGGAGCGTATTTGATCTTATTTTTGAAGGATTTTTGCATTTTTGGATAGATCTTTGAAAAATAAGGGGGGTTTGTTCTTCGTGTTTTTGATAAAAACGAGTTTTTGATCGAGTTTTGGAGCAAAAAGAGGTGAAAAACGCTATTTTTCACGTAATCTGCGAAGTGTTCTCGTCCATTGAAGGGTTCACGGCCGTTGAAGGGTTCACGGCCGAAGGAGGGTTCTCGGTCGAATAAGCTTTTGCGGCTAGGGTTTCTCGGCGGCGGCCGTAATCACGAATTAGGGTTTCTCGGACGTTTACGGTCGTGAACGTGTTTACGGCCGTGAACCCATTTGCGGTTGTCTGTCTCATATAAATAGTGTTAGTAGAGTCATAAGAGTGTGTATGGCTAGAGGAGCTTAAGTGTGTGTATTCTAAGGTGTTTTAGAGAGAGAAAGGAGAGAAGGTGCAAGTGTGTGTGAATCTTGTATATTGTTCATCATTCCAATCTTGAATACATCATAGATTCATATTCTTCTTCTTCTTCTTCTTCTTATTTTGATCTTGTATCATCCAATTGTTTAGGATTCTACACCATCAATTGGATATGATTGATACACAAGCGAATTCGGGACTTACAAGTGGTATCAGAGCTTGGATTGTATCAATCATTTTGGCCAGATCTGGAGCGTATTTGATCTTATTTCTGAAGGATTTTTGCATTTTTGGATAGATCTTTGAAAAATAAGGGGGGTTTGTTCTTCGTGTTTTTGATAAAAACGAGTTTTTGATCGAGTTTTGGAGCAAAAAGAGGTGAAAAATGCTATTTTTCACGTAATCTGCGAAGTGTTCTCGTCCATTGAAGGGTTCACGGCCGTTGAAGGGTTCACGGCCGAAGGAGGGTTCTCGGTCGAATAAGCTTTTGCGGCTAGGGTTTCTCGGCGGCGGCCGTAATCACGAATTAGGGTTTCTCGGACGTTTACGGTCGTGAACGTGTTTACGGCCGTGAACCCATTTGCGGTTGTCTGTCTCATATAAATAGTGTTAGTAGAGTCATAAGAGTGTGTATGGCTAGAGGAGCTTAAGTGTGTGTATTCTAAGGTGTTTTAGAGAGAGAAAGGAGAGAAGGTGCAAGTGTGTGTGAATCTTGTATATTGTTCATCATTCCAATCTTGAATACATCATAGATTCATATTATTCTTCTTCTCCTTCTTCTTATTTTGATCTTGCATCATCCAATTGTTTAGGATTCTACACCATCAATTGGATATGATTGATACACAAGCGAATTCGGGACTTACAAGTGGTATCAGAGCTTGGATTGTATCAATCATTTTGGCCAGATCTGGAGCGTATTTGATCTTATTTTTGAAGGATTTTTGCATTTTTGGATAGATCTTTGAAAAATAAGGGGGGTTTGTTCTTCGTGTTTTTGATAAAAACGAGTTTTTGATCGAGTTTTGGAGCAAAAAGAGGTGAAAAACGCTATTTTTCACGTAATCTGCGAAGTGTTCTCGTCCATTGAAGGGTTCACGGCCGTTGAAGGGTTCACGGCCGAAGGAGGGTTCTCGGTCGAATAAGCTTTTGCGGCTAGGGTTTCTCGGCGGCGGCCGTAATCACGAATTAGGGTTTCTCGGACGTTTACGGTCGTGAACGTGTTTACGGCCGTGAACCCATTTGTGGTTGTCTGTCTCATATAAATAGTGTTAGTAGAGTCATAAGAGTGTGTATGGCTAGAGGAGCTTAAGTGTGTGTATTCTAAGGTGTTTTAGAGAGAGAAAGGAGAGAAGGTGCAAGTGTGTGTGAATCTTGTATATTGTTCATCATTCCAATCTTGAATACATCATAGATTCATATTATTCTTCTTCTCTTTCTTCTTATTTTGATCTTGCATCATCCAATTGTTTGGGATTCTACACCATCAATTGGATATGATTGATACACAAGCGAATTCGGGACTTACAAGTGGTATCAGAGCTTGGATTGTATCAATCATTTTGGCCAGATCTGGAGCGTATTTGATCTTATTTCTGAAGGATTTTTGCATTTTTGGATAGATCTTTGAAAAATAAGGGGGGTTTGTTCTTCGTGTTTTTGATAAAAACGAGTTTTTGATCGAGTTTTGGAGCAAAAAGAGGTGAAAAACGCTATTTTTCACGTAATCTGCGAAGTGTTCTCGTCCATTGAAGGGTTCACGGCCGTTGAAGGGTTCACGGCCGAAGGAGGGTTCTCGGTCGAATAAGCTTTTGCGGCTAGGGTTTCTCGGCGGCGGCCGTAATCATGAATTAGGGTTTCTCGGACGTTTACGGTCGTGAACGTGTTTACGGCCGTGAACCCATTTGCGGTTGTCTGTCTCATATAAATAGTGTTAGTAGAGTCATAAGAGTGTGTATGGCTAGAGGAGCTTAAGTGTGTGTATTCTAAGGTGTTTTAGAGAGAGAAAGGAGAGAAGGTGCAAGTGTGTGTGAATCTTGTATATTGTTCATCATTCCAATCTTGAATACATCATAGATTCATATTCTTCTTCTTCTTCTTCTTCTTCTTTTGATCTTGTATCATCCAATTGTTTAGGATTCTACACCATCAATTGGATATGATTGATACACAAGCGAATTCGGGACTTACAAGTGGTATCAGAGCTTGGATTGTATCAATCATTTTGGCCAGATCTGGAGCGTATTTGATCTTATTTCTGAAGGATTTTTGCATTTTTGGATAGATCTTTGAAAAATAAGGGGGGTTTGTTCTTCGTGTTTTTGATAAAAACGAGTTTTTGATCGAGTTTTGGAGCAAAAAGAGGTGAAAAATGCTATTTTTCACGTAATCTGCGAAGTGTTCTCGTCCATTGAAGGGTTCACGGCCGTTGAAGGGTTCACGGCCGAAGGAGGGTTCTCGGTCGAATAAGCTTTTGCGGCTAGGGTTTCTCGGCGGCGGCCGTAATCACGAATTAGGGTTTCTCGGACGTTTACGGTCGTGAACGTGTTTACGGCCGTGAACCCATTTGCGGTTGTCTGTCTCATATAAATAGTGTTAGTAGAGTCATAAGAGTGTGTATGGCTAGAGGAGCTTAAGTGTGTGTATTCTAAGGTGTTTTAGAGAGAGAAAGGAGAGAAGGTGCAAGTGTGTGTGAATCTTGTATATTGTTCATCATTCCAATCTTGAATACATCATAGATTCATATTATTCTTCTTCTCCTTCTTCTTATTTTGATCTTGCATCATCCAATTGTTTAGGATTCTACACCATCAATTGGATATGATTGATACACAAGCGAATTCGGGACTTACAAGTGGTATCAGAGCTTGGATTGTATCAATCATTTTGGCCAGATCTGGAGCGTATTTGATCTTATTTCTGAAGGATTTTTGCATTTTTGGATAGATCTTTGAAAAATAAGGGGGGTTTGTTCTTCGTGTTTTTGATAAAAACGAGTTTTTGATCGAGTTTTGGAGCAAAAAGAGGTGAAAAACGCTATTTTTCACGTAATCTGCGAAGTGTTCTCGTCCATTGAAGGGTTCACGGCCGTTGAAGGGTTCACGGCCGAAGGAGGGTTCTCGGTCGAATAAGCTTTTGCGGCTAGGGTTTCTCGGCGGCGGCCGTAATCACGAATTAGGGTTTCTCGGACGTTTACGGTCGTGAACGTGTTTACGGCCGTGAACCCATTTGCGGTTGTCTGTCTCATATAAATAGTGTTAGTAGAGTCATAAGAGTGTGTATGGCTAGAGGAGCTTAAGTGTGTGTATTCTAAGGTGTTTTAGAGAGAGAAAGGAGAGAAGGTGCAAGTGTGTGTGAATCTTGTATATTGTTCATCATTCCAATCTTGAATACATCATAGATTCATATTCTTCTTCTTCTTCTTCTTCTTATTTTGATCTTGTATCATCCAATTGTTTAGGATTCTACACCATCAATTGGATATGATTGATACACAAGCGAATTCGGGACTTACAAGTGGTATCAGAGCTTGGATTGTATCAATCATTTTGGCCAGATCTGGAGCGTATTTGATCTTATTTCTGAAGGATTTTTGCATTTTTGGATAGATCTTTGAAAAATAAGGGGGGTTTGTTCTTCGTGTTTTTGATAAAAACGAGTTTTTGATCGAGTTTTGGAGCAAAAAGAGGTGAAAAATGCTATTTTTCACGTAATCTGCGAAGTGTTCTCGTCCATTGAAGGGTTCACGGCCGTTGAAGGGTTCACGGCCGAAGGAGGGTTCTCGGTCGAATAAGCTTTTGCGGCTAGGGTTTCTCGGCGGCGGCCGTAATCACGAATTAGGGTTTCTCGGACGTTTACGGTCGTGAACGTGTTTACGGCCGTGAACCCATTTGCGGTTGTCTGTCTCATATAAATAGTGTTAGTAGAGTCATAAGAGTGTGTATGGCTAGAGGAGCTTAAGTGTGTGTATTCTAAGGTGTTTTAGAGAGAGAAAGGAGAGAAGGTGCAAGTGTGTGTGAATCTTGTATATTGTTCATCATTCCAATCTTGAATACATCATAGATTCATATTATTCTTCTTCTCCTTCTTCTTATTTTGATCTTGCATCATCCAATTGTTTAGGATTCTACACCATCAATTGGATATGATTGATACACAAGCGAATTCGGGACTTACAAGTGGTATCAGAGCTTGGATTGTATCAATCATTTTGGCCAGATCTGGAGCGTATTTGATCTTATTTCTGAAGGATTTTTGCATTTTTGGATAGATCTTTGAAAAATAAGGGGGGTTTGTTCTTCGTGTTTTTGATAAAAACGAGTTTTTGATCGAGTTTTGGAGCAAAAAGAGGTGAAAAACGCTATTTTTCACGTAATCTGCGAAGTGTTCTCGTCCATTGAAGGGTTCACGGCCGTTGAAGGGTTCACGGCCGAAGGAGGGTTCTCGGTCGAATAAGCTTTTGCGGCTAGGGTTTCTCGGCGGCGGCCGTAATCACGAATTAGGGTTTCTCGGACGTTTACGGTCGTGAACGTGTTTACGGCCGTGAACCCATTTGCGGTTGTCTGTCTCATATAAATAGTGTTAGTAGAGTCATAAGAGTGTGTATGGCTAGAGGAGCTTAAGTGTGTGTATTCTAAGGTGTTTTAGAGAGAGAAAGGAGAGAAGGTGCAAGTGTGTGTGAATCTTGTATATTGTTCATCATTCCAATCTTGAATACATCATAGATTCATATTCTTCTTCTTCTTCTTCTTCTTATTTTGATCTTGTATCATCCAATTGTTTAGGATTCTACACCATCAATTGGATATGATTGATACACAAGCGAATTCGGGACTTACAAGTGGTATCAGAGCTTGGATTGTATCAATCATTTTGGCCAGATCTGGAGCGTATTTGATCTTATTTCTGAAGGATTTTTGCATTTTTGGATAGATCTTTGAAAAATAAGGGGGGTTTGTTCTTCGTGTTTTTGATAAAAACGAGTTTTTGATCGAGTTTTGGAGCAAAAAGAGGTGAAAAACGCTATTTTTCACGTAATCTGCGAAGTGTTCTCGTCCATTGAAGGGTTCACGGCCGTTGAAGGGTTCACGGCCGAAGGAGGGTTCTCGGTCGAATAAGCTTTTGCGGCTAGGGTTTCTCGGCGGCGGCCGTAATCATGAATTAGGGTTTCTCGGACGTTTACGGTCGTGAACGTGTTTACGGCCGTGAACCCATTTGCGGTTGTCTGTCTCATATAAATAGTGTTAGTAGAGTCATAAGAGTGTGTATGGCTAGAGGAGCTTAAGTGTGTGTATTCTAAGGTGTTTTAGAGAGAGAAAGGAGAGAAGGTGCAAGTGTGTGTGAATCTTGTATATTGTTCATCATTCCAATCTTGAATACATCATAGATTCATATTCTTCTTCTTCTTCTTCTTCTTATTTTGATCTTGTATCATCCAATTGTTTAGGATTCTACACCATCAATTGGATATGACTGATACACAAGCGAATTCGGGACTTACAAGTGGTATCAGAGCTTGGATTGTATCAATCATTTTGGCCAGATCTGGAGCGTATTTGATCTTATTTCTGAAGGATTTTTGCATTTTTGGATAGATCTTTGAAAAATAAGGGGGGTTTGTTCTTCGTGTTTTTGATAAAAACGAGTTTTTGATCGAGTTTTGGAGCAAAAAGAGGTGAAAAATGCTATTTTTCACGTAATCTGCGAAGTGTTCTCGTCCATTGAAGGGTTCACGGCCGTTGAAGGGTTCACGGCCGAAGGAGGGTTCTCGGTCGAATAAGCTTTTGCGGCTAGGGTTTCTCGGCGGCGGCCGTAATCACGAATTAGGGTTTCTCGGACGTTTACGGTCGTGAACGTGTTTACGGCCGTGAACCCATTTGCGGTTGTCTGTCTCATATAAATAGTGTTAGTAGAGTCATAAGAGTGTGTATGGCTAGAGGAGCTTAAGTGTGTGTATTCTAAGGTGTTTTAGAGAGAGAAAGGAGAGAAGGTGCAAGTGTGTGTGAATCTTGTATATTGTTCATCATTCCAATCTTGAATACATCATAGATTCATATTATTCTTCTTCTTCTTCTTCTTATTTTGATCTTGCATCATCCAATTGTTTAGGATTCTACACCATCAATTGGATATGATTGATACACAAGCGAATTCGGGACTTACAAGTGGTATCAGAGCTTGGATTGTATCAATCATTTTGGCCAGATCTGGAGCGTATTTGATCTTATTTCTGAAGGATTTTTGCATTTTTGGATAGATCTTTGAAAAATAAGGGGGGTTTGTTCTTCGTGTTTTTGATAAAAACGAGTTTTTGATCGAGTTTTGGAGCAAAAAGAGGTGAAAAACGCTATTTTTCACGTAATCTGCGAAGTGTTCTCGTCCATTGAAGGGTTCACGGCCGTTGAAGGGTTCACGGCCGAAGGAGGGTTCTCGGTCGAATAAGCTTTTGCGGCTAGGGTTTCTCGGCGGCGGCCGTAATCACGAATTAGGGTTTCTCGGACGTTTACGGTCGTGAACGTGTTTACGGCCGTGAACCCATTTGCGGTTGTCTGTCTCATATAAATAGTGTTAGTAGAGTCATAAGAGTGTGTATGGCTAGAGGAGCTTAAGTGTGTGTATTCTAAGGTGTTTTAGAGAGAGAAAGGAGAGAAGGTGCAAGTGTGTGTGAATCTTGTATATTGTTCATCATTCCAATCTTGAATACATCATAGATTCATATTCTTCTTCTTCTTCTTCTTCTTATTTTGATCTTGTATCATCCAATTGTTTAGGATTCTACACCATCAATTGGATATGATTGATACACAAGCGAATTCGGGACTTACAAGTGGTATCAGAGCTTGGATTGTATCAATCATTTTGGCCAGATCTGGAGCGTATTTGATCTTATTTCTGAAGGATTTTTGCATTTTTGGATAGATCTTTGAAAAATAAGGGGGGTTTGTTCTTCGTGTTTTTGATAAAAACGAGTTTTTGATCGAGTTTTGGAGCAAAAAGAGGTGAAAAACGCTATTTTTCACGTAATCTGCGAAGTGTTCTCGTCCATTGAAGGGTTCACGGCCGTTGAAGGGTTCACGGCCGAAGGAGGGTTCTCGGTCGAATAAGCTTTTGCGGCTAGGGTTTCTCGGCGGCGGCCGTAATCACGAATTAGGGTTTCTCGGACGTTTACGGTCGTGAACGTGTTTACGGCCGTGAACCCATTTGCGGTTGTCTGTCTCATATAAATAGTGTTAGTAGAGTCATAAGAGTGTGTATGGCTAGAGGAGCTTAAGTGTGTGTATTCTAAGGTGTTTTAGAGAGAGAAAGGAGAGAAGGTGCAAGTGTGTGTGAATCTTGTATATTGTTCATCATTCCAATCTTGAATACATCATAGATTCATATTCTTCTTCTTCTTCTTCTTCTTATTTTGATCTTGTATCATCCAATTGTTTAGGATTCTACACCATCAATTGGATATGATTGATACACAAGCGAATTCGGGACTTACAAGTGGTATCAGAGCTTGGATTGTATCAATCATTTTGGCCAGATCTGGAGCGTATTTGATCTTATTTCTGAAGGATTTTTGCATTTTTGGATAGATCTTTGAAAAATAAGGGGGGTTTGTTCTTCGTGTTTTTGATAAAAACGAGTTTTTGATCGAGTTTTGGAGCAAAAAGAGGTGAAAAATGCTATTTTTCACGTAATCTGCGAAGTGTTCTCGTCCATTGAAGGGTTCACGGCCGTTGAAGGGTTCACGGCCGAAGGAGGGTTCTCGGTCGAATAAGCTTTTGCGGCTAGGGTTTCTCGGCGGCGGCCGTAATCACGAATTAGGGTTTCTCGGACGTTTACGGTCGTGAACGTGTTTACGGCCGTGAACCCATTTGCGGTTGTCTGTCTCATATAAATAGTGTTAGTAGAGTCATAAGAGTGTGTATGGCTAGAGGAGCTTAAGTGTGTGTATTCTAAGGTGTTTTAGAGAGAGAAAGGAGAGAAGGTGCAAGTGTGTGTGAATCTTGTATATTGTTCATCATTCCAATCTTGAATACATCATAGATTCATATTATTCTTCTTCTCCTTCTTCTTATTTTGATCTTGCATCATCCAATTGTTTAGGATTCTACACCATCAATTGGATATGATTGATACACAAGCGAATTCGGGACTTACAAGTGGTATCAGAGCTTGGATTGTATCAATCATTTTGGCCAGATCTGGAGCGTATTTGATCTTATTTCTGAAGGATTTTTGCATTTTTGGATAGATCTTTGAAAAATAAGGGGGGTTTGTTCTTCGTGTTTTTGATAAAAACGAGTTTTTGATCGAGTTTTGGAGCAAAAAGAGGTGAAAAACGCTATTTTTCACGTAATCTGCGAAGTGTTCTCGTCCATTGAAGGGTTCACGGCCGTTGAAGGGTTCACGGCCGAAGGAGGGTTCTCGGTCGAATAAGCTTTTGCGGCTAGGGTTTCTCGGCGGCGGCCGTAATCACGAATTAGGGTTTCTCGGACGTTTACGGTCGTGAACGTGTTTACGGCCGTGAACCCATTTGCGGTTGTCTGTCTCATATAAATAGTGTTAGTAGAGTCATAAGAGTGTGTATGGCTAGAGGAGCTTAAGTGTGTGTATTCTAAGGTGTTTTAGAGAGAGAAAGGAGAGAAGGTGCAAGTGTGTGTGAATCTTGTATATTGTTCATCATTCCAATCTTGAATACATCATAGATTCATATTCTTCTTCTTCTTCTTCTTCTTATTTTGATCTTGTATCATCCAATTGTTTAGGATTCTACACCATCAATTGGATATGATTGATACACAAGCGAATTCGGGACTTACAAGTGGTATCAGAGCTTGGATTGTATCAATCATTTTGGCCAGATCTGGAGCGTATTTGATCTTATTTCTGAAGGATTTTTGCATTTTTGGATAGATCTTTGAAAAATAAGGGGGGTTTGTTCTTCGTGTTTTTGATAAAAACGAGTTTTTGATCGAGTTTTGGAGCAAAAAGAGGTGAAAAACGCTATTTTTCACGTAATCTGCGAAGTGTTCTCGTCCATTGAAGGGTTCACGGCCGTTGAAGGGTTCACGGCCGAAGGAGGGTTCTCGGTCGAATAAGCTTTTGCGGCTAGGGTTTCTCGGCGGCGGCCGTAATCATGAATTAGGGTTTCTCGGACGTTTACGGTCGTGAACGTGTTTACGGCCGTGAACCCATTTGCGGTTGTCTGTCTCATATAAATAGTGTTAGTAGAGTCATAAGAGTGTGTATGGCTAGAGGAGCTTAAGTGTGTGTATTCTAAGGTGTTTTAGAGAGAGAAAGGAGAGAAGGTGCAAGTGTGTGTGAATCTTGTATATTGTTCATCATTCCAATCTTGAATACATCATAGATTCATATTCTTCTTCTTCTTCTTCTTCTTATTTTGATCTTGTATCATCCAATTGTTTAGGATTCTACACCATCAATTGGATATGACTGATACACAAGCGAATTCGGGACTTACAAGTGGTATCAGAGCTTGGATTGTATCAATCATTTTGGCCAGATCTGGAGCGTATTTGATCTTATTTCTGAAGGATTTTTGCATTTTTGGATAGATCTTTGAAAAATAAGGGGGGTTTGTTCTTCGTGTTTTTGATAAAAACGAGTTTTTGATCGAGTTTTGGAGCAAAAAGAGGTGAAAAATGCTATTTTTCACGTAATCTGCGAAGTGTTCTCGTCCATTGAAGGGTTCACGGCCGTTGAAGGGTTCACGGCCGAAGGAGGGTTCTCGGTCGAATAAGCTTTTGCGGCTAGGGTTTCTCGGCGGCGGCCGTAATCACGAATTAGGGTTTCTCGGACGTTTACGGTCGTGAACGTGTTTACGGCCGTGAACCCATTTGCGGTTGTCTGTCTCATATAAATAGTGTTAGTAGAGTCATAAGAGTGTGTATGGCTAGAGGAGCTTAAGTGTGTGTATTCTAAGGTGTTTTAGAGAGAGAAAGGAGAGAAGGTGCAAGTGTGTGTGAATCTTGTATATTGTTCATCATTCCAATCTTGAATACATCATAGATTCATATTATTCTTCTTCTTCTTCTTCTTATTTTGATCTTGCATCATCCAATTGTTTAGGATTCTACACCATCAATTGGATATGATTGATACACAAGCGAATTCGGGACTTACAAGTGGTATCAGAGCTTGGATTGTATCAATCATTTTGGCCAGATCTGGAGCGTATTTGATCTTATTTCTGAAGGATTTTTGCATTTTTGGATAGATCTTTGAAAAATAAGGGGGGTTTGTTCTTCGTGTTTTTGATAAAAACGAGTTTTTGATCGAGTTTTGGAGCAAAAAGAGGTGAAAAACGCTATTTTTCACGTAATCTGCGAAGTGTTCTCGTCCATTGAAGGGTTCACGGCCGTTGAAGGGTTCACGGCCGAAGGAGGGTTCTCGGTCGAATAAGCTTTTGCGGCTAGGGTTTCTCGGCGGCGGCCGTAATCACGAATTAGGGTTTCTCGGACGTTTACGGTCGTGAACGTGTTTACGGCCGTGAACCCATTTGCGGTTGTCTGTCTCATATAAATAGTGTTAGTAGAGTCATAAGAGTGTGTATGGCTAGAGGAGCTTAAGTGTGTGTATTCTAAGGTGTTTTAGAGAGAGAAAGGAGAGAAGGTGCAAGTGTGTGTGAATCTTGTATATTGTTCATCATTCCAATCTTGAATACATCATAGATTCATATTCTTCTTCTTCTTCTTCTTCTTATTTTGATCTTGTATCATCCAATTGTTTAGGATTCTACACCATCAATTGGATATGATTGATACACAAGCGAATTCGGGACTTACAAGTGGTATCAGAGCTTGGATTGTATCAATCATTTTGGCCAGATCTGGAGCGTATTTGATCTTATTTCTGAAGGATTTTTGCATTTTTGGATAGATCTTTGAAAAATAAGGGGGGTTTGTTCTTCGTGTTTTTGATAAAAACGAGTTTTTGATCGAGTTTTGGAGCAAAAAGAGGTGAAAAACGCTATTTTTCACGTAATCTGCGAAGTGTTCTCGTCCATTGAAGGGTTCACGGCCGTTGAAGGGTTCACGGCCGAAGGAGGGTTCTCGGTCGAATAAGCTTTTGCGGCTAGGGTTTCTCGGCGGCGGCCGTAATCACGAATTAGGGTTTCTCGGACGTTTACGGTCGTGAACGTGTTTACGGCCGTGAACCCATTTGCGGTTGTCTGTCTCATATAAATAGTGTTAGTAGAGTCATAAGAGTGTGTATGGCTAGAGGAGCTTAAGTGTGTGTATTCTAAGGTGTTTTAGAGAGAGAAAGGAGAGAAGGTGCAAGTGTGTGTGAATCTTGTATATTGTTCATCATTCCAATCTTGAATACATCATAGATTCATATTCTTCTTCTTCTTCTTCTTCTTATTTTGATCTTGTATCATCCAATTGTTTAGGATTCTACACCATCAATTGGATATGATTGATACACAAGCGAATTCGGGACTTACAAGTGGTATCAGAGCTTGGATTGTATCAATCATTTTGGCCAGATCTGGAGCGTATTTGATCTTATTTCTGAAGGATTTTTGCATTTTTGGATAGATCTTTGAAAAATAAGGGGGGTTTGTTCTTCGTGTTTTTGATAAAAACGAGTTTTTGATCGAGTTTTGGAGCAAAAAGAGGTGAAAAACGCTATTTTTCACGTAATCTGCGAAGTGTTCTCGTCCATTGAAGGGTTCACGGCCGTTGAAGGGTTCACGGCCGAAGGAGGGTTCTCGGTCGAATAAGCTTTTGCGGCTAGGGTTTCTCGGCGGCGGCCGTAATCACGAATTAGGGTTTCTCGGACGTTTACGGTCGTGAACGTGTTTACGGCCGTGAACCCATTTGCGGTTGTCTGTCTCATATAAATAGTGTTAGTAGAGTCATAAGAGTGTGTATGGCTAGAGGAGCTTAAGTGTGTGTATTCTAAGGTGTTTTAGAGAGAGAAAGGAGAGAAGGTGCAAGTGTGTGTGAATCTTGTATATTGTTCATCATTCCAATCTTGAATACATCATAGATTCATATTATTCTTCTTCTCTTTCTTCTTATTTTGATCTTGCATCATCCAATTGTTTGGGATTCTACACCATCAATTGGATATGATTGATACACAAGCGAATTCGGGACTTACAAGTGGTATCAGAGCTTGGATTGTATCAATCATTTTGGCCAGATCTGGAGCGTATTTGATCTTATTTCTGAAGGATTTTTGCATTTTTGGATAGATCTTTGAAAAATAAGGGGGGTTTGTTCTTCGTGTTTTTGATAAAAACGAGTTTTTGATCGAGTTTTGGAGCAAAAAGAGGTGAAAAACGCTATTTTTCACGTAATCTGCGAAGTGTTCTCGTCCATTGAAGGGTTCACGGCCGTTGAAGGGTTCACGGCCGAAGGAGGGTTCTCGGTCGAATAAGCTTTTGCGGCTAGGGTTTCTCGGCGGCGGCCGTAATCACGAATTAGGGTTTCTCGGACGTTTACGGTCGTGAACGTGTTTACGGCCGTGAACCCATTTGCGGTTGTCTGTCTCATATAAATAGTGTTAGTAGAGTCATAAGAGTGTGTATGGCTAGAGGAGCTTAAGTGTGTGTATTCTAAGGTGTTTTAGAGAGAGAAAGGAGAGAAGGTGCAAGTGTGTGTGAATCTTGTATATTGTTCATCATTCCAATCTTGAATACATCATAGATTCATATTCTTCTTCTTCTTCTTCTTCTTATTTTGATCTTGTATCATCCAATTGTTTAGGATTCTACACCATCAATTGGATATGATTGATACACAAGCGAATTCGGGACTTACAAGTGGTATCAGAGCTTGGATTGTATCAATCATTTTGGCCAGATCTGGAGCGTATTTGATCTTATTTCTGTAGAATTTTTGCATTTTTGGATAGATCTTTGAAAAATAAGGGGGGTTTGTTCTTCGTGTTTTTGATAAAAACGAGTTTTTGATCGAGTTTTGGAGCAAAAAGAGGTGAAAAATGCTATTTTTCACGTAATCTGCGAAGTGTTCTCGTCCATTGAAGGGTTCACGGCCGTTGAAGGGTTCACGGCCGAAGGAGGGTTCTCGGTCGAATAAGCTTTTGCGGCTAGGGTTTCTCGGCGGCGGCCGTAATCACGAATTAGGGTTTCTCGGACGTTTACGGTCGTGAACGTGTTTACGGCCGTGAACCCATTTGCGGTTGTCTGTCTCATATAAATAGTGTTAGTAGAGTCATAAGAGTGTGTATGGCTAGAGGAGCTTAAGTGTGTGTATTCTAAGGTGTTTTAGAGAGAGAAAGGAGAGAAGGTGCAAGTGTGTGTGAATCTTGTATATTGTTCATCATTCCAATCTTGAATACATCATAGATTCATATTATTCTTCTTCTCCTTCTTCTTATTTTGATCTTGCATCATCCAATTGTTTAGGATTCTACACCATCAATTGGATATGATTGATACACAAGCGAATTCGGGACTTACAAGTGGTATCAGAGCTTGGATTGTATCAATCATTTTGGCCAGATCTGGAGCGTATTTGATCTTATTTCTGAAGGATTTTTGCATTTTTGGATAGATCTTTGAAAAATAAGGGGGGTTTGTTCTTCGTGTTTTTGATAAAAACGAGTTTTTGATCGAGTTTTGGAGCAAAAAGAGGTGAAAAACGCTATTTTTCACGTAATCTGCGAAGTGTTCTCGTCCATTGAAGGGTTCACGGCCGTTGAAGGGTTCACGGCCGAAGGAGGGTTCTCGGTCGAATAAGCTTTTGCGGCTAGGGTTTCTCGGCGGCGGCCGTAATCACGAATTAGGGTTTCTCGGACGTTTACGGTCGTGAACGTGTTTACGGCCGTGAACCCATTTGCGGTTGTCTGTCTCATATAAATAGTGTTAGTAGAGTCATAAGAGTGTGTATGGCTAGAGGAGCTTAAGTGTGTGTATTCTAAGGTGTTTTAGAGAGAGAAAGGAGAGAAGGTGCAAGTGTGTGTGAATCTTGTATATTGTTCATCATTCCAATCTTGAATACATCATAGATTCATATTCTTCTTCTTCTTCTTCTTCTTATTTTGATCTTGTATCATCCAATTGTTTAGGATTCTACACCATCAATTGGATATGATTGATACACAAGCGAATTCGGGACTTACAAGTGGTATCAGAGCTTGGATTGTATCAATCATTTTGGCCAGATCTGGAGCGTATTTGATCTTATTTCTGAAGGATTTTTGCATTTTTGGATAGATCTTTGAAAAATAAGGGGGGTTTGTTCTTCGTGTTTTTGATAAAAACGAGTTTTTGATCGAGTTTTGGAGCAAAAAGAGGTGAAAAACGCTATTTTTCACGTAATCTGCGAAGTGTTCTCGTCCATTGAAGGGTTCACGGCCGTTGAAGGGTTCACGGCCGAAGGAGGGTTCTCGGTCGAATAAGCTTTTGCGGCTAGGGTTTCTCGGCGGCGGCCGTAATCACGAATTAGGGTTTCTCGGACGTTTACGGTCGTGAACGTGTTTACGGCCGTGAACCCATTTGCGGTTGTCTGTCTCATATAAATAGTGTTAGTAGAGTCATAAGAGTGTGTATGGCTAGAGGAGCTTAAGTGTGTGTATTCTAAGGTGTTTTAGAGAGAGAAAGGAGAGAAGGTGCAAGTGTGTGTGAATCTTGTATATTGTTCATCATTCCAATCTTGAATACATCATAGATTCATATTCTTCTTCTTCTTCTTCTTCTTATTTTGATCTTGTATCATCCAATTGTTTAGGATTCTACACCATCAATTGGATATGATTGATACACAAGCGAATTCGGGACTTACAAGTGGTATCAGAGCTTGGATTGTATCAATCATTTTGGCCAGATCTGGAGCGTATTTGATCTTATTTCTGAAGGATTTTTGCATTTTTGGATAGATCTTTGAAAAATAAGGGGGGTTTGTTCTTCGTGTTTTTGATAAAAACGAGTTTTTGATCGAGTTTTGGAGCAAAAAGAGGTGAAAAATGCTATTTTTCACGTAATCTGCGAAGTGTTCTCGTCCATTGAAGGGTTCACGGCCGTTGAAGGGTTCACGGCCGAAGGAGGGTTCTCGGTCGAATAAGCTTTTGCGGCTAGGGTTTCTCGGCGGCGGCCGTAATCACGAATTAGGGTTTCTCGGACGTTTACGGTCGTGAACGTGTTTACGGCCGTGAACCCATTTGCGGTTGTCTGTCTCATATAAATAGTGTTAGTAGAGTCATAAGAGTGTGTATGGCTAGAGGAGCTTAAGTGTGTGTATTCTAAGGTGTTTTAGAGAGAGAAAGGAGAGAAGGTGCAAGTGTGTGTGAATCTTGTATATTGTTCATCATTCCAATCTTGAATACATCATAGATTCATATTATTCTTCTTCTCCTTCTTCTTATTTTGATCTTGCATCATCCAATTGTTTAGGATTCTACACCATCAATTGGATATGATTGATACACAAGCGAATTCGGGACTTACAAGTGGTATCAGAGCTTGGATTGTATCAATCATTTTGGCCAGATCTGGAGCGTATTTGATCTTATTTCTGAAGGATTTTTGCATTTTTGGATAGATCTTTGAAAAATAAGGGGGGTTTGTTCTTCGTGTTTTTGATAAAAACGAGTTTTTGATCGAGTTTTGGAGCAAAAAGAGGTGAAAAACGCTATTTTTCACGTAATCTGCGAAGTGTTCTCGTCCATTGAAGGGTTCACGGCCGTTGAAGGGTTCACGGCCGAAGGAGGGTTCTCGGTCGAATAAGCTTTTGCGGCTAGGGTTTCTCGGCGGCGGCCGTAATCACGAATTAGGGTTTCTCGGACGTTTACGGTCGTGAACGTGTTTACGGCCGTGAACCCATTTACGGTTGTCTGTCTCATATAAATAGTGTTAGTAGAGTCATAAGAGTGTGTATGGCTAGAGGAGCTTAAGTGTGTGTATTCTAAGGTGTTTTAGAGAGAGAAAGGAGAGAAGGTGCAAGTGTGTGTGAATCTTGTATATTGTTCATCATTCCAATCTTGAATACATCATAGATTCATATTCTTCTTCTTCTTCTTCTTCTTATTTTGATCTTGCATCATCCAATTGTTTAGGATTCTACACCATCAATTGGATATGATTGATACACAAGCGAATTCGGGACTTACAAGTGGTATCAGAGCTTGGATTGTATCAATCATTTTGGCCAGATCTGGAGCGTATTTGATCTTATTTTTGAAGGATTTTTGCATTTTTGGATAGATCTTTGAAAAATAAGGGGGGTTTGTTCTTCGTGTTTTTGATAAAAACGAGTTTTTGATCGAGTTTTGGAGCAAAAAGAGGTGAAAAACGCTATTTTTCACGTAATCTGCGAAGTGTTCTCGTCCATTGAAGGGTTCACGGCCGTTGAAGGGTTCACGGCCGAAGGAGGGTTCTCGGTCGAATAAGCTTTTGCGGCTAGGGTTTCTCGGCGGCGGCCGTAATCACGAATTAGGGTTTCTCGGACGTTTACGGTCGTGAACGTGTTTACGGCCGTGAACCGATTTGCGGTTGTCTGTCTCATATAAATAGTGTTAGTAGAGTCATAAGAGTGTGTATGGCTAGAGGAGCTTAAGTGTGTGTATTCTAAGGTGTTTTAGAGAGAGAAAGGAGAGAAGGTGCAAGTGTGTGTGAATCTTGTATATTGTTCATCATTCCAATCTTGAATACATCATAGATTCATATTCTTCTTCTTCTTCTTCTTATTTTGATCTTGCATCATCCAATTGTTTAGGATTCTACACCATCAATTGGATATGATTGATACACAAGCGAATTCGGGACTTACAAGTGGTATCAGAGCTTGGATTGTATCAATCATTTTGGCCAGATCTGGAGCGTATTTGATCTTATTTCTGAAGGACTTTTGCATTTTTGGATAGATCTTTGAAAAATAAGGGGGGTTTGTTCTTCGTGTTTTTGATAAAAACGAGTTTTTGATCGAGTTTTGGAGCAAAAAGAGGTGAAAAACGCTATTTTTCACGTAATCTGCGAAGTGTTCTCGTCCATTGAAGGGTTCACGGCCGTTGAAGGGTTCACGGCCGAAGGAGGGTTCTCGGTCGAATAAGCTTTTGCGGCTAGGGTTTCTCGGCGGCGGCCGTAATCACGAATTAGGGTTTCTCGGACGTTTACGGTCGTGAACGTGTTTACGGCCGTGAACCCATTTGTGGTTGTCTGTCTCATATAAATAGTGTTAGTAGAGTCATAAGAGTGTGTATGGCTAGAGGAGCTTAAGTGTGTGTATTCTAAGGTGTTTTAGAGAGAGAAAGGAGAGAAGGTGCAAGTGTGTGTGAATCTTGAATATTGTTCATCATTCCAATCTTGAATACATCATAGATTCATATTATTCTTCTTCTCTTTCTTCTTATTTTGATCTTGCATCATCCAATTGTTTGGGATTCTACACCATCAATTGGATATGATTGATACACAAGCGAATTCGGGACTTACAAGTGGTATCAGAGCTTGGATTGTATCAATCATTTTGGCCAGATCTGGAGCGTATTTGATCTTATTTCTGAAGGATTTTTGCATTTTTGGATAGATCTTTGAAAAATAAGGGGGGTTTGTTCTTCGTGTTTTTGATAAAAACGAGTTTTTGATCGAGTTTTGGAGCAAAAAGAGGTGAAAAACGCTATTTTTCACGTAATCTGCGAAGTGTTCTCGTCCATTGAAGGGTTCACGGCCGTTGAAGGGTTCACGGCCGAAGGAGGGTTCTCGGTCGAATAAGCTTTTGCGGCTAGGGTTTCTCGGCGGCGGCCGTAATCACGAATTAGGGTTTCTCGGACGTTTACGGTCGTGAACGTGTTTACGGCCGTGAACCCATTTACGGTTGTCTGTCTCATATAAATAGTGTTAGTAGAGTCATAAGAGTGTGTATGGCTAGAGGAGCTTAAGTGTGTGTATTCTAAGGTGTTTTAGAGAGAGAAAGGAGAGAAGGTGCAAGTGTGTGTGAATCTTGTATATTGTTCATCATTCCAATCTTGAATACATCATAGATTCATATTCTTCTTCTTCTTCTTCTTCTTATTTTGATCTTGCATCATCCAATTGTTTAGGATTCTACACCATCAATTGGATATGATTGATACACAAGCGAATTCGGGACTTACAAGTGGTATCAGAGCTTGGATTGTATCAATCATTTTGGCCAGATCTGGAGCGTATTTGATCTTATTTTTGAAGGATTTTTGCATTTTTGGATAGATCTTTGAAAAATAAGGGGGGTTTGTTCTTCGTGTTTTTGATAAAAACGAGTTTTTGATCGAGTTTTGGAGCAAAAAGAGGTGAAAAACGCTATTTTTCACGTAATCTGCGAAGTGTTCTCGTCCATTGAAGGGTTCACGGCCGTTGAAGGGTTCACGGCCGAAGGAGGGTTCTCGGTCGAATAAGCTTTTGCGGCTAGGGTTTCTCGGCGGCGGCCGTAATCACGAATTAGGGTTTCTCGGACGTTTACGGTCGTGAACGTGTTTACGGCCGTGAACCGATTTGCGGTTGTCTGTCTCATATAAATAGTGTTAGTAGAGTCATAAGAGTGTGTATGGCTAGAGGAGCTTAAGTGTGTGTATTCTAAGGTGTTTTAGAGAGAGAAAGGAGAGAAGGTGCAAGTGTGTGTGAATCTTGTATATTGTTCATCATTCCAATCTTGAATACATCATAGATTCATATTCTTCTTCTTCTTCTTCTTATTTTGATCTTGCATCATCCAATTGTTTAGGATTCTACACCATCAATTGGATATGATTGATACACAAGCGAATTCGGGACTTACAAGTGGTATCAGAGCTTGGATTGTATCAATCATTTTGGCCAGATCTGGAGCGTATTTGATCTTATTTCTGAAGGACTTTTGCATTTTTGGATAGATCTTTGAAAAATAAGGGGGGTTTGTTCTTCGTGTTTTTGATAAAAACGAGTTTTTGATCGAGTTTTGGAGCAAAAAGAGGTGAAAAACGCTATTTTTCACGTAATCTGCGAAGTGTTCTCGTCCATTGAAGGGTTCACGGCCGTTGAAGGGTTCACGGCCGAAGGAGGGTTCTCGGTCGAATAAGCTTTTGCGGCTAGGGTTTCTCGGCGGCGGCCGTAATCACGAATTAGGGTTTCTCGGACGTTTACGGTCGTGAACGTGTTTACGGCCGTGAACCCATTTGTGGTTGTCTGTCTCATATAAATAGTGTTAGTAGAGTCATAAGAGTGTGTATGGCTAGAGGAGCTTAAGTGTGTGTATTCTAAGGTGTTTTAGAGAGAGAAAGGAGAGAAGGTGCAAGTGTGTGTGAATCTTGAATATTGTTCATCATTCCAATCTTGAATACATCATAGATTCATATTATTCTTCTTCTCTTTCTTCTTATTTTGATCTTGCATCATCCAATTGTTTGGGATTCTACACCATCAATTGGATATGATTGATACACAAGCGAATTCGGGACTTACAAGTGGTATCAGAGCTTGGATTGTATCAATCATTTTGGCCAGATCTGGAGCGTATTTGATCTTATTTCTGAAGGATTTTTGCATTTTTGGATAGATCTTTGAAAAATAAGGGGGGTTTGTTCTTCGTGTTTTTGATAAAAACGAGTTTTTGATCGAGTTTTGGAGCAAAAAGAGGTGAAAAACGCTATTTTTCACGTAATCTGCGAAGTGTTCTCGTCCATTGAAGGGTTCACGGCCGTTGAAGGGTTCACGGCCGAAGGAGGGTTCTCGGTCGAATAAGCTTTTGCGGCTAGGGTTTCTCGGCGGCGGCCGTAATCACGAATTAGGGTTTCTCGGACGTTTACGGTCGTGAACGTGTTTACGGCCGTGAACCCATTTGCGGTTGTCTGTCTCATATAAATAGTGTTAGTAGAGTCATAAGAGTGTGTATGGCTAGAGGAGCTTAAGTGTGTGTATTCTAAGGTGTTTTAGAGAGAGAAAGGAGAGAAGGTGCAAGTGTGTGTGAATCTTGTATATTGTTCATCATTCCAATCTTGAATACATCATAGATTCATATTCTTCTTCTTCTTCTTCTTCTTATTTTGATCTTGTATCATCCAATTGTTTAGGATTCTACACCATCAATTGGATATGATTGATACACAAGCGAATTCGGGACTTACAAGTGGTATCAGAGCTTGGATTGTATCAATCATTTTGGCCAGATCTGGAGCGTATTTGATCTTATTTCTGAAGGATTTTTGCATTTTTGGATAGATCTTTGAAAAATAAGGGGGGTTTGTTCTTCGTGTTTTTGATAAAAACGAGTTTTTGATCGAGTTTTGGAGCAAAAAGAGGTGAAAAATGCTATTTTTCACGTAATCTGCGAAGTGTTCTCGTCCATTGAAGGGTTCACGGCCGTTGAAGGGTTCACGGCCGAAGGAGGGTTCTCGGTCGAATAAGCTTTTGCGGCTAGGGTTTCTCGGCGGCGGCCGTAATCACGAATTAGGGTTTCTCGGACGTTTACGGTCGTGAACGTGTTTACGGCCGTGAACCCATTTGCGGTTGTCTGTCTCATATAAATAGTGTTAGTAGAGTCATAAGAGTGTGTATGGCTAGAGGAGCTTAAGTGTGTGTATTCTAAGGTGTTTTAGAGAGAGAAAGGAGAGAAGGTGCAAGTGTGTGTGAATCTTGTATATTGTTCATCATTCCAATCTTGAATACATCATAGATTCATATTATTCTTCTTCTCCTTCTTCTTATTTTGATCTTGCATCATCCAATTGTTTAGGATTCTACACCATCAATTGGATATGATTGATACACAAGCGAATTCGGGACTTACAAGTGGTATCAGAGCTTGGATTGTATCAATCATTTTGGCCAGATCTGGAGCGTATTTGATCTTATTTCTGAAGGATTTTTGCATTTTTGGATAGATCTTTGAAAAATAAGGGGGGTTTGTTCTTCGTGTTTTTGATAAAAACGAGTTTTTGATCGAGTTTTGGAGCAAAAAGAGGTGAAAAACGCTATTTTTCACGTAATCTGCGAAGTGTTCTCGTCCATTGAAGGGTTCACGGCCGTTGAAGGGTTCACGGCCGAAGGAGGGTTCTCGGTCGAATAAGCTTTTGCGGCTAGGGTTTCTCGGCGGCGGCCGTAATCACGAATTAGGGTTTCTCGGACGTTTACGGTCGTGAACGTGTTTACGGCCGTGAACCCATTTGCGGTTGTCTGTCTCATATAAATAGTGTTAGTAGAGTCATAAGAGTGTGTATGGCTAGAGGAGCTTAAGTGTGTGTATTCTAAGGTGTTTTAGAGAGAGAAAGGAGAGAAGGTGCAAGTGTGTGTGAATCTTGTATATTGTTCATCATTCCAATCTTGAATACATCATAGATTCATATTCTTCTTCTTCTTCTTCTTCTTATTTTGATCTTGTATCATCCAATTGTTTAGGATTCTACACCATCAATTGGATATGATTGATACACAAGCGAATTCGGGACTTACAAGTGGTATCAGAGCTTGGATTGTATCAATCATTTTGGCCAGATCTGGAGCGTATTTGATCTTATTTCTGAAGGATTTTTGCATTTTTGGATAGATCTTTGAAAAATAAGGGGGGTTTGTTCTTCGTGTTTTTGATAAAAACGAGTTTTTGATCGAGTTTTGGAGCAAAAAGAGGTGAAAAATGCTATTTTTCACGTAATCTGCGAAGTGTTCTCGTCCATTGAAGGGTTCACGGCCGTTGAAGGGTTCACGGCCGAAGGAGGGTTCTCGGTCGAATAAGCATTTGCGGCTAGGGTTTCTCGGCGGCGGCCGTAATCACGAATTAGGGTTTCTCGGACGTTTACGGTCGTGAACGTGTTTACGGCCGTGAACCCATTTGCGGTTGTCTGTCTCATATAAATAGTGTTAGTAGAGTCATAAGAGTGTGTATGGCTAGAGGAGCTTAAGTGTGTGTATTCTAAGGTGTTTTAGAGAGAGAAAGGAGAGAAGGTGCAAGTGTGTGTGAATCTTGTATATTGTTCATCATTCCAATCTTGAATACATCATAGATTCATATTATTCTTCTTCTCCTTCTTCTTATTTTGATCTTGCATCATCCAATTGTTTAGGATTCTACACCATCAATTGGATATGATTGATACACAAGCGAATTCGGGACTTACAAGTGGTATCAGAGCTTGGATTGTATCAATCATTTTGGCCAGATCTGGAGCGTATTTGATCTTATTTCTGAAGGATTTTTGCATTTTTGGATAGATCTTTGAAAAATAAGGGGGGTTTGTTCTTCGTGTTTTTGATAAAAACGAGTTTTTGATCGAGTTTTGGAGCAAAAAGAGGTGAAAAACGCTATTTTTCACGTAATCTGCGAAGTGTTCTCGTCCATTGAAGGGTTCACGGCCGTTGAAGGGTTCACGGCCGAAGGAGGGTTCTCGGTCGAATAAGCTTTTGCGGCTAGGGTTTCTCGGCGGCGGCCGTAATCACGAATTAGGGTTTCTCGGACGTTTACGGTCGTGAACGTGTTTACGGCCGTGAACCCATTTGCGGTTGTCTGTCTCATATAAATAGTGTTAGTAGAGTCATAAGAGTGTGTATGGCTAGAGGAGCTTAAGTGTGTGTATTCTAAGGTGTTTTAGAGAGAGAAAGGAGAGAAGGTGCAAGTGTGTGTGAATCTTGTATATTGTTCATCATTCCAATCTTGAATACATCATAGATTCATATTATTCTTCTTCTCTTTCTTCTTATTTTGATCTTGCATCATCCAATTGTTTGGGATTCTACACCATCAATTGCATATGATTGATACACAAGCGAATTCGGGACTTACAAGTGGTATCAGAGCTTGGATTGTATCAATCATTTTGGCCAGATCTGGAGCGTATTTGATCTTATTTCTGAAGAATTTTTGCATTTTTGGATAGATCTTTGAAAAATAAGGGGGGTTTGTTCTTCGTGTTTTTGATAAAAACGAGTTTTTGATCGAGTTTTGGAGCAAAAAGAGGTGAAAAACGCTATTTTTCACGTAATCTGCGAAGTGTTCTCGTCCATTGAAGGGTTCACGGCCGTTGAAGGGTTCACGGCCGAAGGAGGGTTCTCGGTCGAATAAGCTTTTGCGGCTAGGGTTTCTCGGCGGCGGCCGTAATCACGAATTAGGGTTTCTCGGACGTTTACGGTCGTGAACGTGTTTACGGCCGTGAACCCATTTGCGGTTGTCTGTCTCATATAAATAGTGTTAGTAGAGTCATAAGAGTGTGTATGGCTAGAGGAGCTTAAGTGTGTGTATTCTAAGGTGTTTTAGAGAGAGAAAGGAGAGAAGGTGCAAGTGTGTGTGAATCTTGTATATTGTTCATCATTCCAATCTTGAATACATCATAGATTCATATTCTTCTTCTTCTTCTTCTTCTTATTTTGATCTTGTATCATCCAATTGTTTAGGATTCTACACCATCAATTGGATATGATTGATACACAAGCGAATTCGGGACTTACAAGTGGTATCAGAGCTTGGATTGTATCAATCATTTTGGCCAGATCTGGAGCGTATTTGATCTTATTTCTGAAGGATTTTTGCATTTTTGGATAGATCTTTGAAAAATAAGGGGGGTTTGTTCTTCGTGTTTTTGATAAAAACGAGTTTTTGATCGAGTTTTGGAGCAAAAAGAGGTGAAAAATGCTATTTTTCACGTAATCTGCGAAGTGTTCTCGTCCATTGAAGGGTTCACGGCCGTTGAAGGGTTCACGGCCGAAGGAGGGTTCTCGGTCGAATAAGCTTTTGCGGCTAGGGTTTCTCGGCGGCGGCCGTAATCACGAATTAGGGTTTCTCGGACGTTTACGGTCGTGAACGTGTTTACGGCCGTGAACCCATTTGCGGTTGTCTGTCTCATATAAATAGTGTTAGTAGAGTCATAAGAGTGTGTATGGCTAGAGGAGCTTAAGTGTGTGTATTCTAAGGTGTTTTAGAGAGAGAAAGGAGAGAAGGTGCAAGTGTGTGTGAATCTTGTATATTGTTCATCATTCCAATCTTGAATACATCATAGATTCATATTATTCTTCTTCTCCTTCTTCTTATTTTGATCTTGCATCATCCAATTGTTTAGGATTCTACACCATCAATTGGATATGATTGATACACAAGCGAATTCGGGACTTACAAGTGGTATCAGAGCTTGGATTGTATCAATCATTTTGGCCAGATCTGGAGCGTATTTGATCTTATTTCTGAAGGATTTTTGCATTTTTGGATAGATCTTTGAAAAATAAGGGGGGTTTGTTCTTCGTGTTTTTGATAAAAACGAGTTTTTGATCGAGTTTTGGAGCAAAAAGAGGTGAAAAACGCTATTTTTCACGTAATCTGCGAAGTGTTCTCGTCCATTGAAGGGTTCACGGCCGTTGAAGGGTTCACGGCCGAAGGAGGGTTCTCGGTCGAATAAGCTTTTGCGGCTAGGGTTTCTCGGCGGCGGCCGTAATCACGAATTAGGGTTTCTCGGACGTTTACGGTCGTGAACGTGTTTACGGCCGTGAACCCATTTGCGGTTGTCTGTCTCATATAAATAGTGTTAGTAGAGTCATAAGAGTGTGTATGGCTAGAGGAGCTTAAGTGTGTGTATTCTAAGGTGTTTTAGAGAGAGAAAGGAGAGAAGGTGCAAGTGTGTGTGAATCTTGTATATTGTTCATCATTCCAATCTTGAATACATCATAGATTCATATTCTTCTTCTTCTTCTTCTTCTTATTTTGATCTTGTATCATCCAATTGTTTAGGATTCTACACCATCAATTGGATATGATTGATACACAAGCGAATTCGGGACTTACAAGTGGTATCAGAGCTTGGATTGTATCAATCATTTTGGCCAGATCTGGAGCGTATTTGATCTTATTTCTGAAGGATTTTTGCATTTTTGGATAGATCTTTGAAAAATAAGGGGGGTTTGTTCTTCGTGTTTTTGATAAAAACGAGTTTTTGATCGAGTTTTGGAGCAAAAAGAGGTGAAAAATGCTATTTTTCACGTAATCTGCGAAGTGTTCTCGTCCATTGAAGGGTTCACGGCCGTTGAAGGGTTCACGGCCGAAGGAGGGTTCTCGGTCGAATAAGCATTTGCGGCTAGGGTTTCTCGGCGGCGGCCGTAATCACGAATTAGGGTTTCTCGGACGTTTACGGTCGTGAACGTGTTTACGGCCGTGAACCCATTTGCGGTTGTCTGTCTCATATAAATAGTGTTAGTAGAGTCATAAGAGTGTGTATGGCTAGAGGAGCTTAAGTGTGTGTATTCTAAGGTGTTTTAGAGAGAGAAAGGAGAGAAGGTGCAAGTGTGTGTGAATCTTGTATATTGTTCATCATTCCAATCTTGAATACATCATAGATTCATATTATTCTTCTTCTCCTTCTTCTTATTTTGATCTTGCATCATCCAATTGTTTAGGATTCTACACCATCAATTGGATATGATTGATACACAAGCGAATTCGGGACTTACAAGTGGTATCAGAGCTTGGATTGTATCAATCATTTTGGCCAGATCTGGAGCGTATTTGATCTTATTTCTGAAGGATTTTTGCATTTTTGGATAGATCTTTGAAAAATAAGGGGGGTTTGTTCTTCGTGTTTTTGATAAAAACGAGTTTTTGATCGAGTTTTGGAGCAAAAAGAGGTGAAAAACGCTATTTTTCACGTAATCTGCGAAGTGTTCTCGTCCATTGAAGGGTTCACGGCCGTTGAAGGGTTCACGGCCGAAGGAGGGTTCTCGGTCGAATAAGCTTTTGCGGCTAGGGTTTCTCGGCGGCGGCCGTAATCACGAATTAGGGTTTCTCGGACGTTTACGGTCGTGAACGTGTTTACGGCCGTGAACCCATTTGCGGTTGTCTGTCTCATATAAATAGTGTTAGTAGAGTCATAAGAGTGTGTATGGCTAGAGGAGCTTAAGTGTGTGTATTCTAAGGTGTTTTAGAGAGAGAAAGGAGAGAAGGTGCAAGTGTGTGTGAATCTTGTATATTGTTCATCATTCCAATCTTGAATACATCATAGATTCATATTATTCTTCTTCTCTTTCTTCTTATTTTGATCTTGCATCATCCAATTGTTTGGGATTCTACACCATCAATTGCATATGATTGATACACAAGCGAATTCGGGACTTACAAGTGGTATCAGAGCTTGGATTGTATCAATCATTTTGGCCAGATCTGGAGCGTATTTGATCTTATTTCTGAAGAATTTTTGCATTTTTGGATAGATCTTTGAAAAATAAGGGGGGTTTGTTCTTCGTGTTTTTGATAAAAACGAGTTTTTGATCGAGTTTTGGAGCAAAAAGAGGTGAAAAACGCTATTTTTCACGTAATCTGCGAAGTGTTCTCGTCCATTGAAGGGTTCACGGCCGTTGAAGGGTTCACGGCCGAAGGAGGGTTCTCGGTCGAATAAGCTTTTGCGGCTAGGGTTTCTCGGCGGCGGCCGTAATCACGAATTAGGGTTTCTCGGACGTTTACGGTCGTGAACGTGTTTACGGCCGTGAACCCATTTGCGGTTGTCTGTCTCATATAAATAGTGTTAGTAGAGTCATAAGAGTGTGTATGGCTAGAGGAGCTTAAGTGTGTGTATTCTAAGGTGTTTTAGAGAGAGAAAGGAGAGAAGGTGCAAGTGTGTGTGAATCTTGTATATTGTTCATCATTCCAATCTTGAATACATCATAGATTCATATTCTTCTTCTTCTTCTTCTTATTTTGATCTTGCATCATCCAATTGTTTAGGATTCTACACCATCAATTGGATATGATTGATACACAAGCGAATTCGGGACTTACAAGTGGTATCAGAGCTTGGATTGTATCAATCATTTTGGCCAGATCTGGAGCGTATTTGATCTTATTTTTGAAGGATTTTTGCATTTTTGGATAGATCTTTGAAAAATAAGGGGGGTTTGTTCTTCGTGTTTTTGATAAAAACGAGTTTTTGATCGAGTTTTGGAGCAAAAAGAGGTGAAAAACGCTATTTTTCACGTAATCTGCGAAGTGTTCTCGTCCATTGAAGGGTTCACGGCCGTTGAAGGGTTCACGGCCGAAGGAGGGTTCTCGGTCGAATAAGCTTTTGCGGCTAGGGTTTCTCGGCGGCGGCCGTAATCACGAATTAGGGTTTCTCGGACGTTTACGGTCGTGAACGTGTTTACGGCCGTGAACCCATTTGCGGTTGTCTGTCTCATATAAATAGTGTTAGTAGAGTCATAAGAGTGTGTATGGCTAGAGGAGCTTAAGTGTGTGTATTCTAAGGTGTTTTAGAGAGAGAAAGGAGAGAAGGTGCAAGTGTGTGTGAATCTTGTATATTGTTCATCATTCCAATCTTGAATACATCATAGATTCATATTATTCTTCTTCTCTTTCTTCTTATTTTGATCTTGCATCATCCAATTGTTTGGGATTCTACACCATCAATTGGATATGATTGATACACAAGCGAATTCGGGACTTACAAGTGGTATCAGAGCTTGGATTGTATCAATCATTTTGGCCAGATCTGGAGCGTATTTGATCTTATTTCTGAAGAATTTTTGCATTTTTGGATAGATCTTTGAAAAATAAGGGGGGTTTGTTCTTCGTGTTTTTGATAAAAACGAGTTTTTGATCGAGTTTTGGAGCAAAAAGAGGTGAAAAACGCTATTTTTCACGTAATCTGCGAAGTGTTCTCGTCCATTGAAGGGTTCACGGCCGTTGAAGGGTTCACGACCGAAGGAGGGTTCTCGGTCGAATAAGCTTTTGCGGCTAGGGTTTCTCGGCGGCGGCCGTAATCACGAATTAGGGTTTCTCGGACGTTTACGGTCGTGAACGTGTTTACGGCCGTGAACCCATTTGCGGTTGTCTGTCTCATATAAATAGTGTTAGTAGAGTCATAAGAGTGTGTATGGCTAGAGGAGCTTAAGTGTGTGTATTCTAAGGTGTTTTAGAGAGAGAAAGGAGAGAAGGTGCAAGTGTGTGTGAATCTTGTATATTGTTCATCATTCCAATCTTGAATACATCATAGATTCATATTCTTCTTCTTCTTCTTCTTCTTATTTTGATCTTGCATCATCCAATTGTTTAGGATTCTACACCATCAATTGGATATGATTGATACACAAGCGAATTCGGGACTTACAAGTGGTATCAGAGCTTGGATTGTATCAATCATTTTGGCCAGATCTGGAGCGTATTTGATCTTATTTCTGAAGGACTTTTGCATTTTTGGATAGATCTTTGAAAAATAAGGGGGGTTTGTTCTTCGTGTTTTTGATAAAAACGAGTTTTTGATCGAGTTTTGGAGCAAAAAGAGGTGAAAAACGCTATTTTTCACGTAATCTGCGAAGTGTTCTCGTCCATTGAAGGGTTCACGGCCGTTGAAGGGTTCACGGCCGAAGGAGGGTTCTCGGTCGAATAAGCTTTTGCGGCTAGGGTTTCTCGGCGGCGGCCGTAATCACGAATTAGGGTTTCTCGGACGTTTACGGTCGTGAACGTGTTTACGGCCGTGAACCCATTTGCGGTTGTCTGTCTCATATAAATAGTGTTAGTAGAGTCATAAGAGTGTGTATGGCTAGAGGAGCTTAAGTGTGTGTATTCTAAGGTGTTTTAGAGAGAGAAAGGAGAGAAGGTGCAAGTGTGTGTGAATCTTGTATATTGTTCATCATTCCAATCTTGAATACATCATAGATTCATATTCTTCTTCTTCTTCTTCTTATTTTGATCTTGCATCATCCAATTGTTTAGGATTCTACACCATCAATTGGATATGATTGATACACAAGCGAATTCGGGACTTACAAGTGGTATCAGAGCTTGGATTGTATCAATCATTTTGGCCAGATCTGGAGCGTATTTGATCTTATTTTTGAAGGATTTTTGCATTTTTGGATAGATCTTTGAAAAATAAGGGGGGTTTGTTCTTCGTGTTTTTGATAAAAACGAGTTTTTGATCGAGTTTTGGAGCAAAAAGAGGTGAAAAACGCTATTTTTCACGTAATCTGCAAAGTGTTCTCGTCCATTGAAGGGTTCACGGCCGTTGAAGGGTTCACGGCCGAAGGAGGGTTCTCGGTCGAATAAGCTTTTGCGGCTAGGGTTTCTCGGCGGCGGCCGTAATCACGAATTAGGGTTTCTCGGACGTTTACGGTCGTGAACGTGTTTACGGCCGTGAACCCATTTGCGGTTGTCTGTCTCATATAAATAGTGTTAGTAGAGTCATAAGAGTGTGTATGGCTAGAGGAGCTTAAGTGTGTGTATTCTAAGGTGTTTTAGAGAGAGAAAGGAGAGAAGGTGCAAGTGTGTGTGAATCTTGTATATTGTTCATCATTCCAATCTTGAATACATCATAGATTCATATTCTTCTTCTTCTTCTTCTTCTTATTTTGATCTTGCATCATCCAATTGTTTAGGATTCTACACCATCAATTGGATATGATTGATACACAAGCGAATTCGGGACTTACAAGTGGTATCAGAGCTTGGATTGTATCAATCATTTTGGCCAGATCTGGAGCGTATTTGATCTTATTTCTGAAGGACTTTTGCATTTTTGGATAGATCTTTGAAAAATAAGGGGGGTTTGTTCTTCGTGTTTTTGATAAAAACGAGTTTTTGATCGAGTTTTGGAGCAAAAAGAGGTGAAAAACGCTATTTTTCACGTAATCTGCGAAGTGTTCTCGTCCATTGAAGGGTTCACGGCCGTTGAAGGGTTCACGGCCGAAGGAGGGTTCTCGGTCGAATAAGCTTTTGCGGCTAGGGTTTCTCGGCGGCGGCCGTAATCACGAATTAGGGTTTCTCGGACGTTTACGGTCGTGAACGTGTTTACGGCCGTGAACCCATTTGCGGTTGTCTGTCTCATATAAATAGTGTTAGTAGAGTCATAAGAGTGTGTATGGCTAGAGGAGCTTAAGTGTGTGTATTCTAAGGTGTTTTAGAGAGAGAAAGGAGAGAAGGTGCAAGTGTGTGTGAATCTTGTATATTGTTCATCATTCCAATCTTGAATACATCATAGATTCATATTCTTCTTCTTCTTCTTCTTATTTTGATCTTGCATCATCCAATTGTTTAGGATTCTACACCATCAATTGGATATGATTGATACACAAGCGAATTCGGGACTTACAAGTGGTATCAGAGCTTGGATTGTATCAATCATTTTGGCCAGATCTGGAGCGTATTTGATCTTATTTTTGAAGGATTTTTGCATTTTTGGATAGATCTTTGAAAAATAAGGGGGGTTTGTTCTTCGTGTTTTTGATAAAAACGAGTTTTTGATCGAGTTTTGGAGCAAAAAGAGGTGAAAAACGCTATTTTTCACGTAATCTGCAAAGTGTTCTCGTCCATTGAAGGGTTCACGGCCGTTGAAGGGTTCACGGCCGAAGGAGGGTTCTCGGTCGAATAAGCTTTTGCGGCTAGGGTTTCTCGGCGGCGGCCGTAATCACGAATTAGGGTTTCTCGGACGTTTACGGTCGTGAACGTGTTTACGGCCGTGAACCCATTTGCGGTTGTCTGTCTCATATAAATAGTGTTAGTAGAGTCATAAGAGTGTGTATGGCTAGAGGAGCTTAAGTGTGTGTATTCTAAGGTGTTTTAGAGAGAGAAAGGAGAGAAGGTGCAAGTGTGTGTGAATCTTGTATATTGTTCATCATTCCAATCTTGAATACATCATAGATTCATATTCTTCTTCTTCTTCTTCTTCTTATTTTGATCTTGCATCATCCAATTGTTTAGGATTCTACACCATCAATTGGATATGATTGATACACAAGCGAATTCGGGACTTACAAGTGGTATCAGAGCTTGGATTGTATCAATCATTTTGGCCAGATCTGGAGCGTATTTGATCTTATTTCTGAAGGACTTTTGCATTTTTGGATAGATCTTTGAAAAATAAGGGGGGTTTGTTCTTCGTGTTTTTGATAAAAACGAGTTTTTGATCGAGTTTTGGAGCAAAAAGAGGTGAAAAACGCTATTTTTCACGTAATCTGCGAAGTGTTCTCGTCCATTGAAGGGTTCACGGCCGTTGAAGGGTTCACGGCCGAAGGAGGGTTCTCGGTCGAATAAGCTTTTGCGGCTAGGGTTTCTCGGCGGCGGCCGTAATCACGAATTAGGGTTTCTCGGACGTTTACGGTCGTGAACGTGTTTACGGCCGTGAACCCATTTTGCGGTTGTCTGTCTCATATAAATAGTGTTAGTAGAGTCATAAGAGTGTGTATGGCTAGAGGAGCTTAAGTGTGTGTATTCTAAGGTGTTTTAGAGAGAGAAAGGAGAGAAGGTGCAAGTGTGTGTGAATCTTGTATATTGTTCATCATTCCAATCTTGAATACATCATAGATTCATATTCTTCTTCTTCTTCTTCTTATTTTGATCTTGCATCATCCAATTGTTTAGGATTCTACACCATCAATTGGATATGATTGATACACAAGCGAATTCGGGACTTACAAGTGGTATCAGAGCTTGGATTGTATCAATCATTTTGGCCAGATCTGGAGCGTATTTGATCTTATTTTTGAAGGATTTTTGCATTTTTGGATAGATCTTTGAAAAATAAGGGGGGTTTGTTCTTCGTGTTTTTGATAAAAACAAGTTTTTGATCGAGTTTTGGAGCAAAAAGAGGTGAAAAACGCTATTTTTCACGTAATCTGCAAAGTGTTCTCGTCCATTGAAGGGTTCACGGCCGTTGAAGGGTTCACGGCCGAAGGAGGGTTCTCGGTCGAATAAGCTTTTGCGGCTAGGGTTTCTCGGCGGCGGCCGTAATCACGAATTAGGGTTTCTCGGACGTTTACGGTCGTGAACGTGTTTACGGCCGTGAACCCATTTGCGGTTGTCTGTCTCATATAAATAGTGTTAGTAGAGTCATAAGAGTGTGTATGGCTAGAGGAGCTTAAGTGTGTGTATTCTAAGGTGTTTTAGAGAGAGAAAGGAGAGAAGGTGCAAGTGTGTGTGAATCTTGTATATTGTTCATCATTCCAATCTTGAATACATCATAGATTCATATTCTTCTTCTTCTTCTTCTTATTTTGATCTTGCATCATCCAATTGTTTAGGATTCTACACCATCAATTGGATATGATTGATACACAAGCGAATTCGGGACTTACAAGTGGTATCAGAGCTTGGATTGTATCAATCATTTTGGCCAGATCTGGAGCGTATTTGATCTTATTTCTGAAGAATTTTTGCATTTTTGGATAGATATTTGAAAAATAAGGGGGGTTTGTTCTTCGTGTTTTTGATAAAAACGAGTTTTTGATCGAGTTTTGGAGCAAAAAGAGGTGAAAAACGCTATTTTTCACGTAATCTGCGAAGTGTTCTCGTCCATTGAAGGGTTCACGGCCGTTGAAGGGTTCACGGCCGAAGGAGGGTTCTCGGTCGAATAAGCTTTTGCGGCTAGGGTTTCTCGGCGGCGGCCGTAATCACGAATTAGGGTTTCTCGGACGTTTACGGTCGTGAACGTGTTTACGGCCGTGAACCCATTTGCGGTTGTCTGTCTCATATAAATAGTGTTAGTAGAGTCATAAGAGTGTGTATGGCTAGAGGAGCTTAAGTGTGTGTATTCTAAGGTGTTTTAGAGAGAGAAAGGAGAGAAGGTGCAAGTGTGTGTGAATCTTGTATATTGTTCATCATTCCAATCTTGAATACATCATAGATTCATATTATTCTTCTTCTCTTTCTTCTTATTTTGATCTTGCATCATCCAATTGTTTGGGATTCTACACCATCAATTGGATATGATTGATACACAAGCGAATTCGGGACTTACAAGTGGTATCAGAGCTTGGATTGTATCAATCATTTTGGCCAGATCTGGAGCGTATTTGATCTTATTTCTGAAGAATTTTTGCATTTTTGGATAGATATTTGAAAAATAAGGGGGGTTTGTTCTTCGTGTTTTTGATAAAAACGAGTTTTTGATCGAGTTTTGGAGCAAAAAGAGGTGAAAAACGCTATTTTTCATGTAATCTGCGAAGTGTTCTCGTCCATTGAAGGGTTCACGGCCGTTGAAGGGTTCACGGCCGAAGGAGGGTTCTCGGTCGAATAAGCTTTTGCGGCTAGGGTTTCTCGGCGGCGGCCGTAATCACGAATTAGGGTTTCTCGGACGTTTACGGTCGTGAACGTGTTTACGGCCGTGAACCCATTTGCGGTTGTCTGTCTCATATAAATAGTGTTAGTAGAGTCATAAGAGTGTGTATGGTTAGAGGAGCTTAAGTGTGTGTATTCTAAGGTGTTTTAGAGAGAGAAAGGAGAGAAGGTGCAAGTGTGTGTGTATCTTGTATATTGTTCATCATTCCAATCTTGAATACATCATAGATTCATATTCTTCTTCTTCTTCTTCTTCTTATTTTGATCTTGCATCATCCAATTGTTTAGGATTCTACACCATCAATTGGATATGATTGATACACAAGCGAATTCGGGACTTACAAGTGGTATCAGAGCTTGGATTGTATCAATCATTTTGGCCAGATCTGGAGCGTATTTGATCTTATTTCTGAAGGACTTTTGCATTTTTGGATAGATCTTTGAAAAATAAGGGGGGTTTGTTCTTCGTGTTTTTGATAAAAACGAGTTTTTGATCGAGTTTTGGAGCAAAAAGAGGTGAAAAACGCTATTTTTCACGTAATCTGCGAAGTGTTCTCGTCCATTGAAGGGTTCACGGCCGTTGAAGGGTTCACGGCCGAAGGAGGGTTCTCGGTCGAATAAGCTTTTGCGGCTAGGGTTTCTCGGCGGCGGCCGTAATCACGAATTAGGGTTTCTCGGACGTTTACGGTCGTGAACGTGTTTACGGCCGTGAACCCATTTGCGGTTGTCTGTCTCATATAAATAGTGTTAGTAGAGTCATAAGAGTGTGTATGGCTAGAGGAGCTTAAGTGTGTGTATTCTAAGGTGTTTTAGAGAGAGAAAGGAGAGAAGGTGCAAGTGTGTGTGAATCTTGTATATTGTTCATCATTCCAATCTTGAATACATCATAGATTCATATTCTTCTTCTTCTTCTTCTTATTTTGATCTTGCATCATCCAATTGTTTAGGATTCTACACCATCAATTGGATATGATTGATACACAAGCGAATTCGGGACTTACAAGTGGTATCAGAGCTTGGATTGTATCAATCATTTTGGCCAGATCTGGAGCGTATTGATCTTATTTTTGAAGGATTTTTGCATTTTTGGATAGATCTTTGAAAAATAAGGGGGGTTTGTTCTTCGTGTTTTTGATAAAAACGAGTTTTTGATCGAGTTTTGGAGCAAAAAGAGGTGAAAAACGCTATTTTTCACGTAATCTGCGAAGTGTTCTCGTCCATTGAAGGGTTCACGGCCGTTGAAGGGTTCACGGCCGAAGGAGGGTTCTCGGTCGAATAAGCTTTTGCGGCTAGGGTTTCTCGGCGGCGGCCGTAATCACGAATTAGGGTTTCTCGGACGTTTACGGTCGTGAACGTGTTTACGGCCGTGAACCCATTTGCGGTTGTCTGTCTCATATAAATAGTGTTAGTAGAGTCATAAGAGTGTGTATGGCTAGAGGAGCTTAAGTGTGTGTATTCTAAGGTGTTTTAGAGAGAGAAAGGAGAGAAGGTGCAAGTGTGTGTGAATCTTGTATATTGTTCATCATTCCAATCTTGAATACATCATAGATTCATATTATTCTTCTTCTCTTTCTTCTTATTTTGATCTTGCATCATCCAATTGTTTGGGATTCTACACCATCAATTGGATATGATTGATACATAAGCGAATTCGGGACTTACAAGTGGTATCAGAGCTTGGATTGTATCAATCATTTTGGCCAGATCTGGAGCGTATTTGATCTTATTTCTGAAGAATTTTTGCATTTTTGGATAGATCTTTGAAAAATAAGGGGGGTTTGTTCTTCGTGTTTTTGATAAAAACGAGTTTTTGATCGAGTTTTGGAGCAAAAAGAGGTGAAAAACGCTATTTTTCACGTAATCTGCGAAGTGTTCTCGTCCATTGAAGGGTTCACGGCCGTTGAAGGGTTCACGGCCGAAGGAGGGTTCTCGGTCGAATAAGCTTTTGCGGCTAGGGTTTCTCGGCGGCGGCCGTAATCACGAATTAGGGTTTCTCGGACGTTTACGGTCGTGAACGTGTTTACGGCCGTGAACCCATTTGCGGTTGTCTGTCTCATATAAATAGTGTTAGTAGAGTCATAAGAGTGTGTATGGCTAGAGGAGCTTAAGTGTGTGTATTCTAAGGTGTTTTAGAGAGAGAAAGGAGAGAAGGTGCAAGTGTGTGTGAATCTTGTATATTGTTCATCATTCCAATCTTGAATACATCATAGATTCATATTATTCTTCTTCTCTTTCTTCTTATTTTGATCTTGCATCATCCAATTGTTTGGGATTCTACACCATCAATTGGATATGATTGATACACAAGCGAATTCGGGACTTACAAGTGGTATCAGAGCTTGGATTGTATCAATCATTTTGGCCAGATCTGGAGCGTATTTGATCTTATTTCTGAAGAATTTTTGCATTTTTGGATAGATATTTGAAAAATAAGGGGGGTTTGTTCTTCGTGTTTTTGATAAAAACGAGTTTTTGATCGAGTTTTGGAGCAAAAAGAGGTGAAAAACGCTATTTTTCACGTAATCTGCGAAGTGTTCTCGTCCATTGAAGGGTTCACGGCCGTTGAAGGGTTCACGGCCGAAGGAGGGTTCTCGGTCGAATAAGCTTTTGCGGCTAGGGTTTCTCGGCGGCGGCCGTAATCACGAATTAGGGTTTCTCGGACGTTTACGGTCGTGAACGTGTTTACGGCCGTGAACCCATTTGCGGTTGTCTGTCTCATATAAATAGTGTTAGTAGAGTCATAAGAGTGTGTATGGCTAGAGGAGCTTAAGTGTGTGTATTCTAAGGTGTTTTAGAGAGAGAAAGGAGAGAAGGTGCAAGTGTGTGTGAATCTTGTATATTGTTCATCATTCCAATCTTGAATACATCATAGATTCATATTATTCTTCTTCTCTTTCTTCTTATTTTGATCTTGCATCATCCAATTGTTTGGGATTCTACACCATCAATTGGATATGATTGATACACAAGCGAATTCGGGACTTACAAGTGGTATCAGAGCTTGGATTGTATCAATCATTTTGGCCAGATCTGGAGCGTATTTGATCTTATTTCTGAAGAATTTTTGCATTTTTGGATAGATATTTGAAAAATAAGGGGGGTTTGTTCTTCGTGTTTTTGATAAAAACGAGTTTTTGATCGAGTTTTGGAGCAAAAAGAGGTGAAAAACGCTATTTTTCACGTAATCTGCGAAGTGTTCTCGTCCATTGAAGGGTTCACGGCCGTTGAAGGGTTCACGGCCGAAGGAGGGTTCTCGGTCGAATAAGCTTTTGCGGCTAGGGTTTCTCGGCGGCGGCCGTAATCACGAATTAGGGTTTCTCGGACGTTTACGGTCGTGAACGTGTTTACGGCCGTGAACCCATTTGCGGTTGTCTGTCTCATATAAATAGTGTTAGTAGAGTCATAAGAGTGTGTATGGCTAGAGGAGCTTAAGTGTGTGTATTCTAAGGTGTTTTAGAGAGAGAAAGGAGAGAAGGTGCAAGTGTGTGTGAATCTTGTATATTGTTCATCATTCCAATCTTGAATACATCATAGATTCATATTATTCTTCTTCTCTTTCTTCTTATTTTGATCTTGCATCATCCAATTGTTTGGGATTCTACACCATCAATTGGATATGATTGATACATAAGCGAATTCGGGACTTACAAGTGGTATCAGAGCTTGGATTGTATCAATCATTTTGGCCAGATCTGGAGCGTATTTGATCTTATTTCTGAAGAATTTTTGCATTTTTGGATAGATCTTTGAAAAATAAGGGGGGTTTGTTCTTCGTGTTTTTGATAAAAACGAGTTTTTGATCGAGTTTTGGAGCAAAAAGAGGTGAAAAACGCTATTTTTCACGTAATCTGCGAAGTGTTCTCGTCCATTGAAGGGTTCACGGCCGTTGAAGGGTTCACGGCCGAAGGAGGGTTCTCGGTCGAATAAGCTTTTGCGGCTAGGGTTTCTCGGCGGCGGCCGTAATCACGAATTAGGGTTTCTCGGACGTTTACGGTCGTGAACGTGTTTACGGCCGTGAACCCATTTGCGGTTGTCTGTCTCATATAAATAGTGTTAGTAGAGTCATAAGAGTGTGTATGGCTAGAGGAGCTTAAGTGTGTGTATTCTAAGGTGTTTTAGAGAGAGAAAGGAGAGAAGGTGCAAGTGTGTGTGAATCTTGTATATTGTTCATCATTCCAATCTTGAATACATCATAGATTCATATTATTCTTCTTCTCTTTCTTCTTATTTTGATCTTGCATCATCCAATTGTTTGGGATTCTACACCATCAATTGGATATGATTGATACACAAGCGAATTCGGGACTTACAAGTGGTATCAGAGCTTGGATTGTATCAATCATTTTGGCCAGATCTGGAGCGTATTTGATCTTATTTCTGAAGAATTTTTGCATTTTTGGATAGATATTTGAAAAATAAGGGGGGTTTGTTCTTCGTGTTTTTGATAAAAACGAGTTTTTGATCGAGTTTTGGAGCAAAAAGAGGTGAAAAACGCTATTTTTCACGTAATCTGCGAAGTGTTCTCGTCCATTGAAGGGTTCACGGCCGTTGAAGGGTTCACGGCCGAAGGAGGGTTCTCGGTCGAATAAGCTTTTGCGGCTAGGGTTTCTCGGCGGCGGCCGTAATCACGAATTAGGGTTTCTCGGACGTTTACGGTCGTGAACGTGTTTACGGCCGTGAACCCATTTGCGGTTGTCTGTCTCATATAAATAGTGTTAGTAGAGTCATAAGAGTGTGTATGGCTAGAGGAGCTTAAGTGTGTGTATTCTAAGGTGTTTTAGAGAGAGAAAGGAGAGAAGGTGCAAGTGTGTGTGAATCTTGTATATTGTTCATCATTCCAATCTTGAATACATCATAGATTCATATTATTCTTCTTCTCTTTCTTCTTATTTTGATCTTGCATCATCCAATTGTTTGGGATTCTACACCATCAATTGGATATGATTGATACACAAGCGAATTCGGGACTTACAAGTGGTATCAGAGCTTGGATTGTATCAATCATTTTGGCCAGATCTGGAGCGTATTTGATCTTATTTCTGAAGAATTTTTGCATTTTTGGATAGATATTTGAAAAATAAGGGGGGTTTGTTCTTCGTGTTTTTGATAAAAACGAGTTTTTGATCGAGTTTTGGAGCAAAAAGAGGTGAAAAACGCTATTTTTCACGTAATCTGCGAAGTGTTCTCGTCCATTGAAGGGTTCACGGCCGTTGAAGGGTTCACGGCCGAAGGAGGGTTCTCGGTCGAATAAGCTTTTGCGGCTAGGGTTTCTCGGCGGCGGCCGTAATCACGAATTAGGGTTTCTCGGACGTTTACGGTCGTGAACGTGTTTACGGCCGTGAACCCATTTGCGGTTGTCTGTCTCATATAAATAGTGTTAGTAGAGTCATAAGAGTGTGTATGGTTAGAGGAGCTTAAGTGTGTGTATTCTAAGGTGTTTTAGAGAGAGAAAGGAGAGAAGGTGCAAGTGTGTGTGTATCTTGTATATTGTTCATCATTCCAATCTTGAATACATCATAGATTCATATTCTTCTTCTTCTTCTTCTTCTTATTTTGATCTTGCATCATCCAATTGTTTAGGATTCTACACCATCAATTGGATATGATTGATACACAAGCGAATTCGGGACTTACAAGTGGTATCAGAGCTTGGATTGTATCAATCATTTTGGCCAGATCTGGAGCGTATTTGATCTTATTTCTGAAGGACTTTTGCATTTTTGGATAGATCTTTGAAAAATAAGGGGGGTTTGTTCTTCGTGTTTTTGATAAAAACGAGTTTTTGATCGAGTTTTGGAGCAAAAAGAGGTGAAAAACGCTATTTTTCACGTAATCTGCGAAGTGTTCTCGTCCATTGAAGGGTTCACGGCCGTTGAAGGGTTCACGGCCGAAGGAGGGTTCTCGGTCGAATAAGCTTTTGCGGCTAGGGTTTCTCGGCGGCGGCCGTAATCACGAATTAGGGTTTCTCGGACGTTTACGGTCGTGAACGTGTTTACGGCCGTGAACCCATTTGCGGTTGTCTGTCTCATATAAATAGTGTTAGTAGAGTCATAAGAGTGTGTATGGCTAGAGGAGCTTAAGTGTGTGTATTCTAAGGTGTTTTAGAGAGAGAAAGGAGAGAAGGTGCAAGTGTGTGTGAATCTTGTATATTGTTCATCATTCCAATCTTGAATACATCATAGATTCATATTCTTCTTCTTCTTCTTCTTATTTTGATCTTGCATCATCCAATTGTTTAGGATTCTACACCATCAATTGGATATGATTGATACACAAGCGAATTCGGGACTTACAAGTGGTATCAGAGCTTGGATTGTATCAATCATTTTGGCCAGATCTGGAGCGTATTTGATCTTATTTTTGAAGGATTTTTGCATTTTTGGATAGATCTTTGAAAAATAAGGGGGGTTTGTTCTTCGTGTTTTTGATAAAAACGAGTTTTTGATCGAGTTTTGGAGCAAAAAGAGGTGAAAAACGCTATTTTTCACGTAATCTGCGAAGTGTTCTCGTCCATTGAAGGGTTCACGGCCGTTGAAGGGTTCACGGCCGAAGGAGGGTTCTCGGTCGAATAAGCTTTTGCGGCTAGGGTTTCTCGGCGGCGGCCGTAATCACGAATTAGGGTTTCTCGGACGTTTACGGTCGTGAACGTGTTTACGGCCGTGAACCCATTTGCGGTTGTCTGTCTCATATAAATAGTGTTAGTAGAGTCATAAGAGTGTGTATGGCTAGAGGAGCTTAAGTGTGTGTATTCTAAGGTGTTTTAGAGAGAGAAAGGAGAGAAGGTGCAAGTGTGTGTGAATCTTGTATATTGTTCATCATTCCAATCTTGAATACATCATAGATTCATATTATTCTTCTTCTCTTTCTTCTTATTTTGATCTTGCATCATCCAATTGTTTGGGATTCTACACCATCAATTGGATATGATTGATACACAAGCGAATTCGGGACTTACAAGTGGTATCAGAGCTTGGATTGTATCAATCATTTTGGCCAGATCTGGAGCGTATTTGATCTTATTTCTGAAGAATTTTTGCATTTTTGGATAGATATTTGAAAAATAAGGGGGGTTTGTTCTTCGTGTTTTTGATAAAAACGAGTTTTTGATCGAGTTTTGGAGCAAAAAGAGGTGAAAAACGCTATTTTTCACGTAATCTGCGAAGTGTTCTCGTCCATTGAAGGGTTCACGGCCGTTGAAGGGTTCACGGCCGAAGGAGGGTTCTCGGTCGAATAAGCTTTTGCGGCTAGGGTTTCTCGGCGGCGGCCGTAATCACGAATTAGGGTTTCTCGGACGTTTACGGTCGTGAACGTGTTTACGGCCGTGAACCCATTTGCGGTTGTCTGTCTCATATAAATAGTGTTAGTAGAGTCATAAGAGTGTGTATGGCTAGAGGAGCTTAAGTGTGTGTATTCTAAGGTGTTTTAGAGAGAGAAAGGAGAGAAGGTGCAAGTGTGTGTGAATCTTGTATATTGTTCATCATTCCAATCTTGAATACATCATAGATTCATATTATTCTTCTTCTCTTTCTTCTTATTTTGATCTTGCATCATCCAATTGTTTGGGATTCTACACCATCAATTGGATATGATTGATACATAAGCGAATTCGGGACTTACAAGTGGTATCAGAGCTTGGATTGTATCAATCATTTTGGCCAGATCTGGAGCGTATTTGATCTTATTTCTGAAGAATTTTTGCATTTTTGGATAGATCTTTGAAAAATAAGGGGGGTTTGTTCTTCGTGTTTTTGATAAAAACGAGTTTTTGATCGAGTTTTGGAGCAAAAAGAGGTGAAAAACGCTATTTTTCACGTAATCTGCGAAGTGTTCTCGTCCATTGAAGGGTTCACGGCCGTTGAAGGGTTCACGGCCGAAGGAGGGTTCTCGGTCGAATAAGCTTTTGCGGCTAGGGTTTCTCGGCGGCGGCCGTAATCACGAATTAGGGTTTCTCGGACGTTTACGGTCGTGAACGTGTTTACGGCCGTGAACCCATTTGCGGTTGTCTGTCTCATATAAATAGTGTTAGTAGAGTCATAAGAGTGTGTATGGCTAGAGGAGCTTAAGTGTGTGTATTCTAAGGTGTTTTAGAGAGAGAAAGGAGAGAAGGTGCAAGTGTGTGTGAATCTTGTATATTGTTCATCATTCCAATCTTGAATACATCATAGATTCATATTATTCTTCTTCTCTTTCTTCTTATTTTGATCTTGCATCATCCAATTGTTTGGGATTCTACACCATCAATTGGATATGATTGATACACAAGCGAATTCGGGACTTACAAGTGGTATCAGAGCTTGGATTGTATCAATCATTTTGGCCAGATCTGGAGCGTATTTGATCTTATTTCTGAAGAATTTTTGCATTTTTGGATAGATATTTGAAAAATAAGGGGGGTTTGTTCTTCGTGTTTTTGATAAAAACGAGTTTTTGATCGAGTTTTGGAGCAAAAAGAGGTGAAAAACGCTATTTTTCACGTAATCTGCGAAGTGTTCTCGTCCATTGAAGGGTTCACGGCCGTTGAAGGGTTCACGGCCGAAGGAGGGTTCTCGGTCGAATAAGCTTTTGCGGCTAGGGTTTCTCGGCGGCGGCCGTAATCACGAATTAGGGTTTCTCGGACGTTTACGGTCGTGAACGTGTTTACGGCCGTGAACCCATTTGCGGTTGTCTGTCTCATATAAATAGTGTTAGTAGAGTCATAAGAGTGTGTATGGCTAGAGGAGCTTAAGTGTGTGTATTCTAAGGTGTTTTAGAGAGAGAAAGGAGAGAAGGTGCAAGTGTGTGTGAATCTTGTATATTGTTCATCATTCCAATCTTGAATACATCATAGATTCATATTATTCTTCTTCTCTTTCTTCTTATTTTGATCTTGCATCATCCAATTGTTTGGGATTCTACACCATCAATTGGATATGATTGATACACAAGCGAATTCGGGACTTACAAGTGGTATCAGAGCTTGGATTGTATCAATCATTTTGGCCAGATCTGGAGCGTATTTGATCTTATTTCTGAAGAATTTTTGCATTTTTGGATAGATATTTGAAAAATAAGGGGGGTTTGTTCTTCGTGTTTTTGATAAAAACGAGTTTTTGATCGAGTTTTGGAGCAAAAAGAGGTGAAAAACGCTATTTTTCACGTAATCTGCGAAGTGTTCTCGTCCATTGAAGGGTTCACGGCCGTTGAAGGGTTCACGGCCGAAGGAGGGTTCTCGGTCGAATAAGCTTTTGCGGCTAGGGTTTCTCGGCGGCGGCCGTAATCACGAATTAGGGTTTCTCGGACGTTTACGGTCGTGAACGTGTTTACGGCCGTGAACCCATTTGCGGTTGTCTGTCTCATATAAATAGTGTTAGTAGAGTCATAAGAGTGTGTATGGTTAGAGGAGCTTAAGTGTGTGTATTCTAAGGTGTTTTAGAGAGAGAAAGGAGAGAAGGTGCAAGTGTGTGTGTATCTTGTATATTGTTCATCATTCCAATCTTGAATACATCATAGATTCATATTCTTCTTCTTCTTCTTCTTCTTATTTTGATCTTGCATCATCCAATTGTTTAGGATTCTACACCATCAATTGGATATGATTGATACACAAGCGAATTCGGGACTTACAAGTGGTATCAGAGCTTGGATTGTATCAATCATTTTGGCCAGATCTGGAGCGTATTTGATCTTATTTCTGAAGGACTTTTGCATTTTTGGATAGATCTTTGAAAAATAAGGGGGGTTTGTTCTTCGTGTTTTTGATAAAAACGAGTTTTTGATCGAGTTTTGGAGCAAAAAGAGGTGAAAAACGCTATTTTTCACGTAATCTGCGAAGTGTTCTCGTCCATTGAAGGGTTCACGGCCGTTGAAGGGTTCACGGCCGAAGGAGGGTTCTCGGTCGAATAAGCTTTTGCGGCTAGGGTTTCTCGGCGGCGGCCGTAATCACGAATTAGGGTTTCTCGGACGTTTACGGTCGTGAACGTGTTTACGGCCGTGAACCCATTTGCGGTTGTCTGTCTCATATAAATAGTGTTAGTAGAGTCATAAGAGTGTGTATGGCTAGAGGAGCTTAAGTGTGTGTATTCTAAGGTGTTTTAGAGAGAGAAAGGAGAGAAGGTGCAAGTGTGTGTGAATCTTGTATATTGTTCATCATTCCAATCTTGAATACATCATAGATTCATATTCTTCTTCTTCTTCTTCTTATTTTGATCTTGCATCATCCAATTGTTTAGGATTCTACACCATCAATTGGATATGATTGATACACAAGCGAATTCGGGACTTACAAGTGGTATCAGAGCTTGGATTGTATCAATCATTTTGGCCAGATCTGGAGCGTATTTGATCTTATTTTTGAAGGATTTTTGCATTTTTGGATAGATCTTTGAAAAATAAGGGGGGTTTGTTCTTCGTGTTTTTGATAAAAACGAGTTTTTGATCGAGTTTTGGAGCAAAAAGAGGTGAAAAACGCTATTTTTCACGTAATCTGCGAAGTGTTCTCGTCCATTGAAGGGTTCACGGCCGTTGAAGGGTTCACGGCCGAAGGAGGGTTCTCGGTCGAATAAGCTTTTGCGGCTAGGGTTTCTCGGCGGCGGCCGTAATCACGAATTAGGGTTTCTCGGACGTTTACGGTCGTGAACGTGTTTACGGCCGTGAACCCATTTGCGGTTGTCTGTCTCATATAAATAGTGTTAGTAGAGTCATAAGAGTGTGTATGGCTAGAGGAGCTTAAGTGTGTGTATTCTAAGGTGTTTTAGAGAGAGAAAGGAGAGAAGGTGCAAGTGTGTGTGAATCTTGTATATTGTTCATCATTCCAATCTTGAATACATCATAGATTCATATTATTCTTCTTCTCTTTCTTCTTATTTTGATCTTGCATCATCCAATTGTTTGGGATTCTACACCATCAATTGCATATGATTGATACACAAGCGAATTCGGGACTTACAAGTGGTATCAGAGCTTGGATTGTATCAATCATTTTGGCCAGATCTGGAGCGTATTTGATCTTATTTCTGAAGAATTTTTGCATTTTTGGATAGATCTTTGAAAAATAAGGGGGGTTTGTTCTTCGTGTTTTTGATAAAAACGAGTTTTTGATCGAGTTTTGGAGCAAAAAGAGGTGAAAAACGCTATTTTTCACGTAATCTGCGAAGTGTTCTCGTCCATTGAAGGGTTCACGGCCGTTGAAGGGTTCACGGCCGAAGGAGGGTTCTCGGTCGAATAAGCTTTTGCGGCTAGGGTTTCTCGGCGGCGGCCGTAATCACGAATTAGGGTTTCTCGGACGTTTACGGTCGTGAACGTGTTTACGGCCGTGAACCCATTTGCGGTTGTCTGTCTCATATAAATAGTGTTAGTAGAGTCATAAGAGTGTGTATGGCTAGAGGAGCTTAAGTGTGTGTATTCTAAGGTGTTTTAGAGAGAGAAAGGAGAGAAGGTGCAAGTGTGTGTGAATGTTGTATATTGTTCATCATTCCAATCTTGAATACATCATAGATTCATATTCTTCTTCTTCTTCTTCTTCTTATTTTGATCTTGCATCATCCAATTGTTTAGGATTCTACACCATCAATTGGATATGATTGATACACAAGCGAATTCGGGACTTACAAGTGGTATCAGAGCTTGGATTGTATCAATCATTTTGGCCAGATCTGGAGCGTATTTGATCTTATTTCTGAAGGACTTTTGCATTTTTGGATAGATCTTTGAAAAATAAGGGGGGTTTGTTCTTCGTGTTTTTGATAAAAACGAGTTTTTGATCGAGTTTTGGAGCAAAAAGAGGTGAAAAACGCTATTTTTCACGTAATCTGCGAAGTGTTCTCGTCCATTGAAGGGTTCACGGCCGTTGAAGGGTTCACGGCCGAAGGAGGGTTCTCGGTCGAATAAGCTTTTGCGGCTAGGGTTTCTCGGCGGCGGCCGTAATCACGAATTAGGGTTTCTCGGACGTTTACGGTCGTGAACGTGTTTACGGCCGTGAACCCATTTGCGGTTGTCTGTCTCATATAAATAGTGTTAGTAGAGTCATAAAAGTGTGTATGGCTAGAGGAGCTTAAGTGTGTGTATTCTAAGGTGTTTTAGAGAGAGAAAGGAGAGAAGGTGCAAGTGTGTGTGAATCTTGTATATTGTTCATCATTCCAATCTTGAATACATCATAGATTCATATTCTTCTTCTTCTTCTTCTTATTTTGATCTTGCATCATCCAATTGTTTAGGATTCTACACCATCAATTGGATATGATTGATACACAAGCGAATTCGGGACTTACAAGTGGTATCAGAGCTTGGATTGTATCAATCATTTTGGCCAGATCTGGAGCGTATTTCATCTTATTTTTGAAGGATTTTTGCGTTTTTGGATAGATCTTTGAAAAATAAGGGGGGTTTGTTCTTCGTGTTTTTGATAAAAACGAGTTTTTGATCGAGTTTTGGAGCAAAAAGAGGTGAAAAATGCTATTTTTCACGTAATCTGCGAAGTGTTCTCGTCCATTGAAGGGTTCACGGCCGTTGAAGGGTTCACGGCCGAAGGAGGGTTCTCGGTCGAATAAGCTTTTGCGGCTAGGGTTTCTCGGCGGCGGCCGTAATCACGAATTAGGGTTTCTCGGACGTTTACGGTCGTGAACGTGTTTACGGCCGTGAACCCATTTGCGGTTGTCTGTCTCATATAAATAGTGTTAGTAGAGTCATAAGAGTGTGTATGGCTAGAGGAGCTTAAGTGTGTGTATTCTAAGGTGTTTTAGAGAGAGAAAGGAGAGAAGGTGCAAGTGTGTGTGAATCTTGTATATTGTTCATCATTCCAATCTTGAATACATCATAGATTCATATTATTCTTCTTCTCTTTCTTCTTATTTTGATCTTGCATCATCCAATTGTTTGGGATTCTACACCATCAATTGGATATGATTGATACACAAGCGAATTCGGGACTTACAAGTGGTATCAGAGCTTGGATTGTATCAATCATTTTGGCCAGATCTGGAGCGTATTTGATCTTATTTTTGAAGGATTTTTGCATTTTTGGATACATCTTTGAAAAATAAGGGGGGTTTGTTCTTCGTGTTTTTGATAAAAACGAGTTTTTGATCGAGTTTTGGAGCAAAAAGAGGTGAAAAACGCTATTTTTCACGTAATCTGCGAAGTGTTCTCGTCCATTGAAGGGTTCACGGCCGTTGAAGGGTTCACGGCCGAAGGAGGGTTCTCGGTCGAATAAGCTTTTGCGGCTAGGGTTTCTCGGCGGCGGCCGTAATCACGAATTAGGGTTTCTCGGACGTTTACGGTCGTGAACGTGTTTACGGCCGTGAACCCATTTGCGGTTGTCTGTCTCATATAAATAGTGTTAGTAGAGTCATAAGAGTGTGTATGGCTAGAGGAGCTTAAGTGTGTGTATTCTAAGGTGTTTTAGAGAGAGAAAGGAGAGAAGGTGCAAGTGTGTGTGAATCTTGTATATTGTTCATCATTCCAATCTTGAATACATCATAGATTCATATTATTCTTCTTCTCTTTCTTCTTATTTTGATCTTGCATCATCCAATTGTTTGGGATTCTACACCATCAATTGGATATGATTGATACACAAGCGAATTCGGGACTTACAAGTGGTATCAGAGCTTGGATTGTATCAATCATTTTGGCCAGATCTGGAGCGTATTTGATCTTATTTCTGAAGAATTTTTGCATTTTTGGATAGATCTTTGAAAAATAAGGGGGGTTTGTTCTTCGTGTTTTTGATAAAAACGAGTTTTTGATCGAGTTTTGGAGCAAAAAGAGGTGAAAAACGCTATTTTTCACGTAATCTGCGAAGTGTTCTCGTCCATTGAAGGGTTCACGGCCGTTGAAGGGTTCACGGCCGAAGGAGGGTTCTCGGTCGAATAAGCTTTTGCGGCTAGGGTTTCTCGGCGGCGGCCGTAATCACGAATTAGGGTTTCTCGGACGTTTACGGTCGTGAACGTGTTTACGGCCGTGAACCCATTTGCGGTTGTCTGTCTCATATAAATAGTGTTAGTAGAGTCATAAGAGTGTGTATGGCTAGAGGAGCTTAAGTGTGTGTATTCTAAGGTGTTTTAGAGAGAGAAAGGAGAGAAGGTGCAAGTGTGTGTGAATCTTGTATATTGTTCATCATTCCAATCTTGAATACATCATAGATTCATATTCTTCTTCTTCTTCTTCTTCTTATTTTGATCTTGCATCATCCAATTGTTTAGGATTCTACACCATCAATTGGATATGATTGATACACAAGCGAATTCGGGACTTACAAGTGGTATCAGAGCTTGGATTGTATCAATCATTTTGGCCAGATCTGGAGCGTATTTGATCTTATTTCTGAAGGACTTTTGCATTTTTGGATAGATCTTTGAAAAATAAGGGGGGTTTGTTCTTCGTGTTTTTGATAAAAACGAGTTTTTGATCGAGTTTTGGAGCAAAAAGAGGTGAAAAACGCTATTTTTCACGTAATCTGCGAAGTGTTCTCGTCCATTGAAGGGTTCACGGCCGTTGAAGGGTTCACGGCCGAAGGAGGGTTCTCGGTCGAATAAGCTTTTGCGGCTAGGGTTTCTCGGCGGCGGCCGTAATCACGAATTAGGGTTTCTCGGACGTTTACGGTCGTGAACGTGTTTACGGCCGTGAACCCATTTGCGGTTGTCTGTCTCATATAAATAGTGTTAGTAGAGTCATAAAAGTGTGTATGGCTAGAGGAGCTTAAGTGTGTGTATTCTAAGGTGTTTTAGAGAGAGAAAGGAGAGAAGGTGCAAGTGTGTGTGAATCTTGTATATTGTTCATCATTCCAATCTTGAATACATCATAGATTCATATTCTTCTTCTTCTTCTTCTTATTCTGATCTTGCATCATCCAATTGTTTAGGATTCTACACCATCAATTGGATATGATTGATACACAAGCGAATTCGGGACTTACAAGTGGTATCAGAGCTTGGATTGTATCAATCATTTTGGCCAGATCTGGAGCGTATTTGATCTTATTTTTGAAGGATTTTTGCATTTTTGGATAGATCTTTGAAAAATAAGGGGGGTTTGTTCTTCGTGTTTTTGATAAAAACGAGTTTTTGATCGAGTTTTGGAGCAAAAAGAGGTGAAAAATGCTATTTTTCACGTAATCTGCGAAGTGTTCTCGTCCATTGAAGGGTTCATGGCCGTTGAAGGGTTCACGGCCGAAGGAGGGTTCTCGGTCGAATAAGCTTTTGCGGCTAGGGTTTCTCGGCGGCGGCCGTAATCACGAATTAGGGTTTCTCGGACGTTTACGGTCGTGAACGTGTTTACGGCCGTGAACCCATTTGCGGTTGTCTGTCTCATATAAATAGTGTTAGTAGAGTCATAAGAGTGTGTATGGCTAGAGGAGCTTAAGTGTGTGTATTCTAAGGTGTTTTAGAGAGAGAAAGGAGAGAAGGTGCAAGTGTGTGTGAATCTTGTATATTGTTCATCATTCCAATCTTGAATACATCATAGATTCATATTATTCTTCTTCTCTTTCTTCTTATTTTGATCTTGCATCATCCAATTGTTTGGGATTCTACACCATCAATTGGATATGATTGATACACAAGCGAATTCGGGACTTACAAGTGGTATCAGAGCTTGGATTGTATCAATCATTTTGGCCAGATCTGGAGCGTATTTGATCTTATTTTTGAAGGATTTTTGCATTTTTGGATACATCTTTGAAAAATAAGGGGGGTTTGTTCTTCGTGTTTTTGATAAAAACGAGTTTTTGATCGAGTTTTGGAGCAAAAAGAGGTGAAAAACGCTATTTTTCACGTAATCTGCGAAGTGTTCTCGTCCATTGAAGGGTTCACGGCCGTTGAAGGGTTCACGGCCGAAGGAGGGTTCTCGGTCGAATAAGCTTTTGCGGCTAGGGTTTCTCGGCGGCGGCCGTAATCACGAATTAGGGTTTCTCGGACGTTTACGGTCGTGAACGTGTTTACGGCCGTGAACCCATTTGCGGTTGTCTGTCTCATATAAATAGTGTTAGTAGAGTCATAAGAGTGTGTATGGCTAGAGGAGCTTAAGTGTGTGTATTCTAAGGTGTTTTAGAGAGAGAAAGGAGAGAAGGTGCAAGTGTGTGTGAATCTTGTATATTGTTCATCATTCCAATCTTGAATACATCATAGATTCATATTCTTCTTCTTCTTCTTCTTCTTATTTTGATCTTGCATCATCCAATTGTTTAGGATTCTACACCATCAATTGGATATGATTGATACACAAGCGAATTCGGGACTTACAAGTGGTATCAGAGCTTGGATTGTATCAATCATTTTGGCCAGATCTGGAGCGTATTTGATCTTATTTTTGAAGTATTTTTGCATTTTTTGATAGATCTTTGAAAAATAAGGGGGTTTGTTCTTCGTGTTTTTGATAAAAACGAGTTTTTGATCGAGTTTTGGAGCAAAAAGAGGTGAAAAACGCTATTTTTCACGTAATCTGCGAAGTGTTCTCGTCCATTGAAGGGTTCACGGCCGTTGAAGGGTTCACGGCCGAAGGAGGGTTCTCGGTCGAATAAGCTTTTGCGGCTAGGGTTTCTCGGCGGCGGCCGTAATCACGAATTAGGGTTTCTCGGACGTTTACGGTCGTGAACGTGTTTACGGCCGTGAACCCATTTGCGGTTGTCTGTCTCATATAAATAGTGTTAGTAGAGTCATAAGAGTGTGTATGGCTAGAGGAGCTTAAGTGTGTGTATTCTAAGGTGTTTTAGAGAGAGAAAGGAGAGAAGGTGCAAGTGTGTATGAATCTTGTATATTGTTCATCATTCCAATCTTGAATACATCATAGATTCATATTATTCTTCTTCTCTTTCTTCTTATTTTGATCTTGCATCATCCAATTGTTTGGGATTCTACACCATCAATTGGATATGATTGATACACAAGCGAATTCGGGACTTACAAGTGGTATCAGAGCTTGGATTGTATCAATCATTTTGGCCAGATCTGGAGCGTATTTGATCTTATTTCTGAAGAATTTTTGCATTTTTGGATAGATCTTTGAAAAATAAGGGGGGTTTGTTCTTCGTGTTTTTGATAAAAACGAGTTTTTGATCGAGTTTTGGAGCAAAAAGAGGTGAAAAACGCTATTTTTCACGTAATCTGCAAAGTGTTCTCGTCCATTGAAGGGTTCACGGCCGTTGAAGGGTTCACGGCCGAAGGAGGGTTCTCGGTCGAATAAGCTTTTGCGGCTAGGGTTTCTCGGCGGCGGCCGTAATCACGAATTAGGGTTTCTCGGACGTTTACGGTCGTGAACGTGTTTACGGCCGTGAACCCATTTGCGGTTGTCTGTCTCATATAAATAGTGTTAGTAGAGTCATAAGAGTGTGTATGGCTAGAGGAGCTTAAGTGTGTGTATTCTAAGGTGTTTTAGAGAGAGAAAGGAGAGAAGGTGCAAGTGTGTGTGAATCTTGTATATTGTTCATCATTCCAATCTTGAATACATCATAGATTCATATTCTTCTTCTTCTTCTTCTTCTTATTTTGATCTTGCATCATCCAATTGTTTAGGATTCTACACCATCAATTGGATATGATTGATACACAAGCGAATTCGGGACTTACAAGTGGTATCAGAGCTTGGATTGTATCAATCATTTTGGCCAGATCTGGAGCGTATTTGATCTTATTTTTGAAGTATTTTTGCATTTTTTGATAGATCTTTGAAAAATAAGGGGGTTTGTTCTTCGTGTTTTTGATAAAAACGAGTTTTTGATCGAGTTTTGGAGCAAAAAGAGGTGAAAAACGCTATTTTTCACGTAATCTGCGAAGTGTTCTCGTCCATTGAAGGGTTCACGGCCGTTGAAGGGTTCACGGCCGAAGGAGGGTTCTCGGTCGAATAAGCTTTTGCGGCTAGGGTTTCTCGGCGGCGGCCGTAATCACGAATTAGGGTTTCTCGGACGTTTACGGTCGTGAACGTGTTTACGGCCGTGAACCCATTTGCGGTTGTCTGTCTCATATAAATAGTGTTAGTAGAGTCATAAGAGTGTGTATGGCTAGAGGAGCTTAAGTGTGTGTATTCTAAGGTGTTTTAGAGAGAGAAAGGAGAGAAGGTGCAAGTGTGTATGAATCTTGTATATTGTTCATCATTCCAATCTTGAATACATCATAGATTCATATTATTCTTCTTCTCTTTCTTCTTATTTTGATCTTGCATCATCCAATTGTTTGGGATTCTACACCATCAATTGGATATGATTGATACACAAGCGAATTCGGGACTTACAAGTGGTATCAGAGCTTGGATTGTATCAATCATTTTGGCCAGATCTGGAGCGTATTTGATCTTATTTCTGAAGAATTTTTGCATTTTTGGATAGATCTTTGAAAAATAAGGGGGGTTTGTTCTTCGTGTTTTTGATAAAAACGAGTTTTTGATCGAGTTTTGGAGCAAAAAGAGGTGAAAAACGCTATTTTTCACGTAATCTGCAAAGTGTTCTCGTCCATTGAAGGGTTCACGGCCGTTGAAGGGTTCACGGCCGAAGGAGGGTTCTCGGTCGAATAAGCTTTTGCGGCTAGGGTTTCTCGGCGGCGGCCGTAATCACGAATTAGGGTTTCTCGGACGTTTACGGTCGTGAACGTGTTTACGGCCGTGAACCCATTTGCGGTTGTCTGTCTCATATAAATAGTGTTAGTAGAGTCATAAGAGTGTGTATGGCTAGAGGAGCTTAAGTGTGTGTATTCTAAGGTGTTTTAGAGAGAGAAAGGAGAGAAGGTGCAAGTGTGTGTGAATCTTGTATATTGTTCATCATTCCAATCTTGAATACATCATAGATTCATATTCTTCTTCTTCTTCTTCTTCTTATTTTGATCTTGCATCATCCAATTGTTTAGGATTCTACACCATCAATTGGATATGATTGATACACAAGCGAATTCGGGACTTACAAGTGGTATCAGAGCTTGGATTGTATCAATCATTTTGGCCAGATCTGGAGCGTATTTGATCTTATTTTTGAAGTATTTTTGCATTTTTTGATAGATCTTTGAAAAATAAGGGGGTTTGTTCTTCGTGTTTTTGATAAAAACGAGTTTTTGATCGAGTTTTGGAGCAAAAAGAGGTGAAAAACGCTATTTTTCACGTAATCTGCGAAGTGTTCTCGTCCATTGAAGGGTTCACGGCCGTTGAAGGGTTCACGGCCGAAGGAGGGTTCTCGGTCGAATAAGCTTTTGCGGCTAGGGTTTCTCGGCGGCGGCCGTAATCACGAATTAGGGTTTCTCGGACGTTTACGGTCGTGAACGTGTTTACGGCCGTGAACCCATTTGCGGTTGTCTGTCTCATATAAATAGTGTTAGTAGAGTCATAAGAGTGTGTATGGCTAGAGGAGCTTAAGTGTGTGTATTCTAAGGTGTTTTAGAGAGAGAAAGGAGAGAAGGTGCAAGTGTGTATGAATCTTGTATATTGTTCATCATTCCAACCTTGAATACATCATAGATTCATATTATTCTTCTTCTCTTTCTTCTTATTTTGATCTTGCATCATCCAATTGTTTGGGATTCTACACCATCAATTGGATATGATTGATACACAAGCGAATTCGGGACTTACAAGTGGTATCAGAGCTTGGATTGTATCAATCATTTTGGCCAGATCTGGAGCGTATTTGATCTTATTTCTGAAGAATTTTTGCATTTTTGGATAGATCTTTGAAAAATAAGGGGGGTTTGTTCTTCGTGTTTTTGATAAAAACGAGTTTTTGATCGAGTTTTGGAGCAAAAAGAGGTGAAAAACGCTATTTTTCACGTAATCTGCGAAGTGTTCTCGTCCATTGAAGGGTTCACGGCCGTTGAGGGTTCACGGCCGAAGGAGGGTTCTCGGTCGAATAAGCTTTTGCGGCTAGGGTTTCTCGGCGGCGGCCGTAATCACGAATTAGGGTTTCTCGGACGTTTACGGTCGTGAACGTGTTTACGGCCGTGAACCCATTTGCGGTTGTCTGTCTCATATATATAGTGTTAGTAGAGTCATAAGAGTGTGTATGGCTAGAGGAGCTTAAGTGTGTGTATTCTAAGGTGTTTTAGAGAGAGAAAGGAGAGAAGGTGCAAGTGTGTGTGAATCTTGTATATTGTTCATCATTCCAATCTTGAATACATCATAGATTCATATTCTTCTTCTTCTTCTTCTTATTATTTTGATCTTGCATCATCCAATTGTTTGGGATTCTACACCATCAATTGGATATGATTGATACACAAGCGAATTCGGGACTTACAAGTGGTATCAGAGCTTGGATTGTATCAATCATTTTGGCCAGATCTGGAGCGTATTTGATCTTATTTTTGAAGGATTTTTGCATTTTTTGATAGATCTTTGAAAAATAAGGGGGGTTTGTTCTTCGTGTTTTTGATAAAAACGGGTTTTTGATCGAGTTTTGGAGCAAAAAGAGGTGAAAAACGCTATTTTTCACGTAATCTGCGAAGTGTTCTCGTCCATTGAAGGGTTCACGGCCGTTGAAGGGTTCACGGCCGAAGGAGGGTTCTCGGTCGAATAAGCTTTTGCGGCTAGGGTTTCTCGGCGGCGGCCGTAATCACGAATTAGGGTTTCTCGGACGTTTACGGTCGTGAACGTGTTTACGGCCGTGAACCCATTTGCGGTTGTCTGTCTCATATAAATAGTGTTAGTAGAGTCATAAGAGTGTGTATGGCTAGAGGAGCTTAAGTGTGTGTATTCTAAGGTGTTTTAGAGAGAGGAAGGAGAGAAGGTGCAAGTGTGTGTGAATCTTGTATATTGTTCATCATTCCAATCTTGAATACATCATAGATTCATATTCTTCTTCTTCTTCTTCTTATTTTGATCTTGCATCATCCAATTGTTTAGGATTCTACACCATCAATTGGATATGATTGATACACAAGCGAATTCGGGACTTACAAGTGGTATCAGAGCTTGGATTGTATCAATCATTTTGGCCAGATCTGGAGCGTATTTGATCTTATTTTTGAAGGATTTTTGCATTTTTGGATAGATCTTTGAAAAATAAGGGGGGTTTGTTCTTCGTGTTTTTGATAAAAACGAGTTTTTGATCGAGTTTTGGAGCAAAAAGAGGTGAAAAACGCTATTTTTCACGTAATCTGCGAAGTGTTCTCGTCCATTGAAGGGTTCACGGCCGTTGAAGGGTTCACGGCCGAAGGAGGGTTCTCGGTCGAATAAGCTTTTGCGGCTAGGGTTTCTCGGCGGCGGCCGTAATCACGAATTAGGGTTTCTCGGACGTTTACGGTCGTGAACGTGTTTACGGCCGTGAACCCATTTGCGGTTGTCTGTCTCATATAAATAGTGTTAGTAGAGTCATAAGAGTGTGTATGGCTAGAGGAGCTTAAGTGTGTGTATTCTAAGGTGTTTTAGAGAGAGAAAGGAGAGAAGGTGCAAGTGTGTGTGAATCTTGTATATTGTTCATCATTCCAATCTTGAATACATCATAGATTCATATTATTCTTCTTCTCTTTCTTCTTATTTTGATCTTGCATCATCCAATTGTTTGGGATTCTACACCATCAATTGGATATGATTGATACACAAGCGAATTCGGGACTTACAAGTGGTATCAGAGCTTGGATTGTATCAATCATTTTGGCCAGATCTGGAGCGTATTTGATCTTATTTTTGAAGGATTTTTGCATTTTTGGATAGATCTTTGAAAAATAAGGGGGGTTTGTTCTTCGTGTTTTTGATAAAAACGAGTTTTTGATCGAGTTTTGGAGCAAAAAGAGGTGAAAAACGCTATTTTTCACGTAATCTGCGAAGTGTTCTCGTCCATTGAAGGGTTCACGGCCGTTGAAGGGTTCACGGCCGAAGGAGGGTTCTCGGTCGAATAAGCTTTTGCGGCTAGGGTTTCTCGGCGGCGGCCGTAATCACGAATTAGGGTTTCTCGGACGTTTACGGTCGTGAACGTGTTTACGGCCGTGAACCCATTTGCGGTTGTCTGTCTCATATAAATAGTGTTAGTAGAGTCATAAGAGTGTGTATGGCTAGAGGAGCTTAAGTGTGTGTATTCTAAGGTGTTTTAGAGAGAGAAAGGAGAGAAGGTGCAAGTGTGTGTGAATCTTGTATATTGTTCATCATTCCAATCTTGAATACATCATAGATTCATATTCTTCTTCTTCTTCTTCTTCTTATTTTGATCTTGCATCATCCAATTGTTTAGGATTCTACACCATCAATTGGATATGATTGATACACAAGCGAATTCGGGACTTACAAGTGGTATCAGAGCTTGGATTGTATCAATCATTTTGGCCAGATCTGGAACGTATTTGATCTTATTTCTGAAGTATTTTTGCATTTTTTGATAGATCTTTGAAAAATAAGGGGGTTTGTTCTTCGTGTTTTTGATAAAAACGAGTTTTTGATCGAGTTTTGGAGCAAAAAGAGGTGAAAAACGCTATTTTTCACGTAATCTGCGAAGTGTTCTCGTCCATTGAAGGGTTCACGGCCGTTGAAGGGTTCACGGCCGAAGGAGGGTTCTCGGTCGAATAAGCTTTTGCGGCTAGGGTTTCTCGGCGGCGGCCGTAATCACGAATTAGGGTTTCTCGGACGTTTACGGTCGTGAACGTGTTTACGGCCGTGAACCCATTTGCGGTTGTCTGTCTCATATAAATAGTGTTAGTAGAGTCATAAGAGTGTGTATGGCTAGAGGAGCTTAAGTGTGTGTATTCTAAGGTGTTTTAGAGAGAGAAAGGAGAGAAGGTGCAAGTGTGTGTGAATCTTGTATATTGTTCATCATTCCAATCTTGAATACATCATAGATTCATATTCTTCTTCTTCTTCTTCTTCTTATTTTGATCTTGCATCATCCAATTGTTTAGGATTCTACACCATCAATTGGATATGATTGATACACAAGCGAATTCGGGACTTACAAGTGGTATCAGAGCTTGGATTGTATCAATCATTTTGGCCAGATCTGGAGCGTATTTGATCTTATTTTTGAAGGATTTTTGCATTTTTTGATAGATCTTTGAAAAATAAGGGGGGTTTGTTCTTCGTGTTTTTGATAAAAACGAGTTTTTGATCGAGTTTTGGAGCAAAAAGAGGTGAAAAACGCTATTTTTCACGTAATCTGCGAAGTGTTCTCGTCCATTGAAGGGTTCACGGCCGTTGAAGGGTTCACGGCCGAAGGAGGGTTCTCGGTCGAATAAGCTTTTGCGGCTAGGGTTTCTCGGCGGCGGCCGTAATCACGAATTAGGGTTTCTCGGACGTTTACGGTCGTGAACGTGTTTACGGCCGTGAACCCATTTGCGGTTGTCTGTCTCATATAAATAGTGTTAGTAGAGTCATAAGAGTGTGTATGGCTAGAAGAGCTTAAGTGTGTGTATTCTAAGGTGTTCTAGAGAGAGAAAGGAGAGAAGGTGCAAGTGTGTGTGAATCTTGTATATTGTTCATCATTCCAATCTTGAATACATCATAGATTCATATTATTCTTCTTCTCCTTCTTCTTATTTTGATCTTGCATCATCCAATTGTTTAGGATTCTACACCATCAATTGGATATGATTGATACACAAGCGAATTCGGGACTTACAAGTGGTATCAGAGCTTGGATTGTATCAATCATTTTGGCCAGATCTGGAGCGTATTTGATCTTATTTTTGAAGGATTTTTGCATTTTTGGATAGATCTTTGAAAAATAAGGGGGGTTTGTTCTTCGTGTTTTTGATAAAAACGAGTTTTTGATCGAGTTTTGGAGCAAAAAGAGGTGAAAAACGCTATTTTTCACGTAATCTGCGAAGTGTTCTCGTCCATTGAAGGGTTCACGGCCGTTGAAGGGTTCACGGCCGAAGGAGGGTTCTCGGTCGAATAAGCTTTTGCGGCTAGGGTTTCTCGGCGGCGGCCGTAATCACGAATTAGGGTTTCTCGGACGTTTACGGTCGTGAACGTGTTTACGGCCGTGAACCCATTTGCGGTTGTCTGTCTCATATAAATAGTGTTAGTAGAGTCATAAGAGTGTGTATGGCTAGAGGAGCTTAAGTGTGTGTATTCTAAGGTGTTTTAGAGAGAGAAAGGAGAGAAGGTGCAAGTGTGTGTGAATCTTGTATATTGTTCATCATTCCAATCTTGAATACATCATAGATTCATATTCTTCTTCTTCTTCTTCTTATTTTGATCTTGCATCATCCAATTGTTTAGGATTCTACACCATCAATTGGATATGATTGATACACAAGCGAATTCGAGACTTACAAGTGGTATCAGAGCTTGGATTGTATCAATCATTTTGGCCAGATCTGGAGCGTATTTGATCTTATTTTTGAAGGATTTTTGCATTTTTGGATAGATCTTTGAAAAATAAGGGGGGTTTGTTCTTCGTGTTTTTGATAAAAACGAGTTTTTGATCGAGTTTTGGAGCAAAAAGAGGTGAAAAACGCTATTTTTCACGTAATCTGCGAAGTGTTCTCGTCCATTGAAGGGTTCACGGCCGTTGAGGGTTCACGGCCGAAGGAGGGTTCTCGGTCGAATAAGCTTTTGCGGCTAGGGTTTCTCGGCGGCGGCCGTAATCACGAATTAGGGTTTCTCGGACGTTTACGGTCGTGAACGTGTTTACGGCCGTGAACCCATTTGCGGTTGTCTGTCTCATATAAATAGTGTTAGTAGAGTCATAAGAGTGTGTATGGCTAGAGGAGCTTAAGTGTGTGTATTCTAAGGTGTTTTAGAGAGAGAAAGGAGAGAAGGTGCAAGTGTGTGTGAATCTTGTATATTGTTCATCATTCCAATCTTGAATACATCATAGATTCATATTCTTCTTCTTCTTCTTCTTCTTATTTTGATCTTGCATCATCCAATTGTTTAGGATTCTACACCATCAATTGGATATGATTGATACACAAGCGAATTCGGGACTTACAAGTGGTATCAGAGCTTGGATTGTATCAATCATTTTGGCCAGATCTGGAGCGTATTTGATCTTATTTTTGAAGGATTTTTGCATTTTTTGATAGATCTTTGAAAAATAAGGGGGGTTTGTTCTTCGTGTTTTTGATAAAAACGAGTTTTTGATCGAGTTTTGGAGCAAAAAGAGGTGAAAAACGCTATTTTTCACGTAATCTGCGAAGTGTTCTCGTCCATTGAAGGGTTCACGACCGTTGAAGGGTTCACGGCCGAAGGAGGGTTCTCGGTCGAATAAGCTTTTGCGGCTAGGGTTTCTCGGCGGCGGCCGTAATCACGAATTAGGGTTTCTCGGACGTTTACGGTCGTGAACGTGTTTACGGCCGTGAACCCATTTGGGGTTGTCTGTCTCATATAAATAGTGTTAGTAGAGTCATAAGAGTGTGTATGGCTAGAAGAGCTTAAGTGTGTGTATTCTAAGGTGTTCTAGAGAGAGAAAGGAGAGAAGGTGCAAGTGTGTGTGAATCTTGTATATTGTTCATCATTCCAATCTTGAATACATCATAGATTCATATTATTCTTCTTCTCCTTCTTCTTATTTTGATCTTGCATCATCCAATTGTTTAGGATTCTACACCATCAATTGGATATGATTGATACACAAGCGAATTCGGGACTTACAAGTGGTATCAGAGCTTGGATTGTATCAATCATTTTGGCCAGATCTGGAGCGTATTTGATCTTATTTTTGAAGGATTTTTGCATTTTTGGATAGATCTTTGAAAAATAAGGGGGGTTTGTTCTTCGTGTTTTTGATAAAAACGAGTTTTTGATCGAGTTTTGGAGCAAAAAGAGGTGAAAAACGCTATTTTTCACGTAATCTGCGAAGTGTTCTCGTCCATTGAAGGGTTCACGGCCGTTGAAGGGTTCACGGCCGAAGGAGGGTTCTCGGTCGAATAAGCTTTTGCGGCTAGGGTTTCTCGGCGGCGGCCGTAATCACGAATTAGGGTTTCTCGGACGTTTACGGTCGTGAACGTGTTTACGGCCGTGAACCCATTTGCGGTTGTCTGTCTCATATAAATAGTGTTAGTAGAGTCATAAGAGTGTGTATGGCTAGAGGAGCTTAAGTGTGTGTATTCTAAGGTGTTTTAGAGAGAGAAAGGAGAGAAGGTGCAAGTGTGTGTGAATCTTGTATATTGTTCATCATTCCAATCTTGAATACATCATAGATTCATATTATTCTTCTTCTCCTTCTTCTTATTTTGATCTTGCATCATCCAATTGTTTAGGATTCTACACCATCAATTGGATATGATTGATACACAAGCGAATTCGGGACTTACAAGTGGTATCAGAGCTTGGATTGTATCAATCATTTTGGCCAGATCTGGAGCGTATTTGATCTTATTTTTGAAGGATTTTTGCATTTTTGGATAGATCTTTGAAAAATAAGGGGGGTTTGTTCTTCGTGTTTTTGATAAAAACGAGTTTTTGATCGAGTTTTGGAGCAAAAAGAGGTGAAAAACGCTATTTTTCACGTAATCTGCGAAGTGTTCTCGTCCATTGAAGGGTTCACGGCCGTTGAAGGGTTCACGGCCGAAGGAGGGTTCTCGGTCGAATAAGCTTTTGCGGCTAGGGTTTCTCGGCGGCGGCCGTAATCACGAATTAGGGTTTCTCGGACGTTTACGGTCGTGAACGTGTTTACGGCCGTGAACCCATTTGCGGTTGTCTGTCTCATATAAATAGTGTTAGTAGAGTCATAAGAGTGTGTATGGCTAGAGGAGCTTAAGTGTGTGTATTCTAAGGTGTTTTAGAGAGAGAAAGGAGAGAAGGTGCAAGTGTGTGTGAATCTTGTATATTGTTCATCATTCCAATCTTGAATACATCATAGATTCATATTCTTCTTCTTCTTCTTCTTCTTATTTTGATCTTGCATCATCCAATTGTTTAGGATTCTACACCATCAATTGGATATGATTGATACACAAGCGAATTCGGGACTTACAAGTGGTATCAGAGCTTGGATTGTATCAATCATTTTGGCCAGATCTGGAACGTATTTGATCTTATTTTTGAAGTATTTTTGCATTTTTTGATAGATCTTTGAAAAATAAGGGGGTTTGTTCTTCGTGCTTTTGATAAAAACGAGTTTTTGATCGAGTTTTGGAGCAAAAAGAGGTGAAAAACGCTATTTTTCACGTAATCTGCGAAGTGTTCTCGTCCATTGAAGGGTTCACGGCCGTTGAAGGGTTCACGGCCGAAGGAGGGTTCTCGGTCGAATAAGCTTTTGCGGCTAGGGTTTCTCGGCGGCGGCCGTAATCACGAATTAGGGTTTCTCGGACGTTTACGGTCGTGAACGTGTTTACGGCCGTGAACCCATTTGCGGTTGTCTGTCTCATATAAATAGTGTTAGTAGAGTCATAAGAGTGTGTATGGCTAGAGGAGCTTAAGTGTGTGTATTCTAAGGTGTTTTAGAGAGAGAAAGGAGAGAAGGTGCAAGTGTGTATGAATCTTGTATATTGTTCTTCATTCCAATCTTGAATACATCATAGATTCATATTATTCTTCTTCTCTTTCTTCTTATTTTGATCTTGCATCATCCAATTGTTTGGGATTCTACACCATCAATTGGATATGATTGATACACAAGCGAATTCGGGACTTACAAGTGGTATCAGAGCTTGGATTGTATCAATCATTTTGGCCAGATCTGGAGCGTATTTGATCTTATTTCTGAAGAATTTTTGCATTTTTGGATAGATCTTTGAAAAATAAGGGGGGTTTGTTCTTCGTGTTTTTGATAAAAACGAGTTTTTGATCGAGTTTTGGAGCAAAAAGAGGTGAAAAACGCTATTTTTCACGTAATCTGCGAAGTGTTCTCGTCCATTGAAGGGTTCACGGCCGTTGAGGGTTCACGGCCGAAGGAGGGTTCTCGGTCGAATAAGCTTTTGCGGCTAGGGTTTCTCGGCGGCGGCCGTAATCACGAATTAGGGTTTCTCGGACGTTTACGGTCGTGAACGTGTTTACGGCCGTGAACCCATTTGCGGTTGTCTGTCTCATATAAATAGTGTTAGTAGAGTCATAAGAGTGTGTATGGCTAGAGGAGCTTAAGTGTGTGTATTCTAAGGTGTTTTAGAGAGAGAAAGGAGAGAAGGTGCAAGTGTGTGTGAATCTTGTATATTGTTCATCATTCCAATCTTGAATACATCATAGATTCATATTCTTCTTCTTCTTCTTCTTCTTATTTTGATCTTGCATCATCCAATTGTTTAGGATTCTACACCATCAATTGGATATGATTGATACACAAGCGAATTCGGGACTTACAAGTGGTATCAGAGCTTGGATTGTATCAATCATTTTGGCCAGATCTGGAGCGTATTTGATCTTATTTTTGAAGGATTTTTGCATTTTTTGATAGATCTTTGAAAAATAAGGGGGGTTTGTTCTTCGTGTTTTTGATAAAAACGAGTTTTTGATCGAGTTTTGGAGCAAAAAGAGGTGAAAAACGCTATTTTTCACGTAATCTGCAAAGTGTTCTCGTCCATTGAAGGGTTCACGGCCGTTGAAGGGTTCACGGCCGAAGGAGGGTTCTCGGTCGAATAAGCTTTTGCGGCTAGGGTTTCTCGGCGGCGGCCGTAATCACGAATTAGGGTTTCTCGGACGTTTACGGTCGTGAACGTGTTTACAGCCGTGAACCCATTTGGGGTTGTCTGTCTCATATAAATAGTGTTAGTAGAGTCATAAGAGTGTGTATGGCTAGAAGAGCTTAAGTGTGTGTATTCTAAGGTGTTCTAGAGAGAGAAAGGAGAGAAGGTGCAAGTGTGTGTGAATCTTGTATATTGTTCATCATTCCAATCTTGAATACATCATAGATTCATATTATTCTTCTTCTCCTTCTTCTTATTTTGATCTTGCATCATCCAATTGTTTAGGATTCTACACCATCAATTGGATATGATTGATACACAAGCGAATTCGGGACTTACAAGTGGTATCAGAGCTTGGATTGTATCAATCATTTTGGCCAGATCTGGAGCGTATTTGATCTTATTTTTGAAGGATTTTTGCATTTTTGGATAGATCTTTGAAAAATAAGGGGGGTTTGTTCTTCGTGTTTTTGATAAAAACGAGTTTTTGATCGAGTTTTGGAGCAAAAAGAGGTGAAAAACGCTATTTTTCACGTAATCTGCGAAGTGTTCTCGTCCATTGAAGGGTTCACGGCCGTTGAAGGGTTCACGGCCGAAGGAGGGTTCTCGGTCGAATAAGCTTTTGCGGCTAGGGTTTCTCGGCGGCGGCCGTAATCACGAATTAGGGTTTCTCGGACGTTTACGGTCGTGAACGTGTTTACGGCCGTGAACCCATTTGCGGTTGTCTGTCTCATATAAATAGTGTTAGTAGAGTCATAAGAGTGTGTATGGCTAGAGGAGCTTAAGTGTGTGTATTCTAAGGTGTTTTAGAGAGAGAAAGGAGAGAAGGTGCAAGTGTGTGTGAATCTTGTATATTGTTCATCATTCCAATCTTGAATACATCATAGATTCATATTCTTCTTCTTCTTCTTCTTATTTTGATCTTGCATCATCCAATTGTTTAGGATTCTACACCATCAATTGGATATGATTGATACACAAGCGAATTCGAGACTTACAAGTGGTATCAGAGCTTGGATTGTATCAATCATTTTGGCCAGATCTGGAGCGTATTTGATCTTATTTTTGAAGGATTTTTGCATTTTTGGATAGATCTTTGAAAAATAAGGGGGGTTTGTTCTTCGTGTTTTTGATAAAAACGAGTTTTTGATCGAGTTTTGGAGCAAAAAGAGGTGAAAAACGCTATTTTTCACGTAATCTGCGAAGTGTTCTCGTCCATTGAAGGGTTCACGGCCGTTGAGGGTTCACGGCCGAAGGAGGGTTCTCGGTCGAATAAGCTTTTGCGGCTAGGGTTTCTCGGCGGCGGCCGTAATCACGAATTAGGGTTTCTCGGACGTTTACGGTCGTGAACGTGTTTACGGCCGTGAACCCATTTGCGGTTGTCTGTCTCATATAAATAGTGTTAGTAGAGTCATAAGAGTGTGTATGGCTAGAGGAGCTTAAGTGTGTGTATTCTAAGGTGTTTTAGAGAGAGAAAGGAGAGAAGGTGCAAGTGTGTGTGAATCTTGTATATTGTTCATCATTCCAATCTTGAATACATCATAGATTCATATTCTTCTTCTTCTTCTTCTTCTTATTTTGATCTTGCATCATCCAATTGTTTAGGATTCTACACCATCAATTGGATATGATTGATACACAAGCGAATTCGGGACTTACAAGTGGTATCAGAGCTTGGATTGTATCAATCATTTTGGCCAGATCTGGAGCGTATTTGATCTTATTTTTGAAGGATTTTTGCATTTTTTGATAGATCTTTGAAAAATAAGGGGGGTTTGTTCTTCGTGTTTTTGATAAAAACGAGTTTTTGATCGAGTTTTGGAGCAAAAAGAGGTGAAAAACGCTATTTTTCACGTAATCTGCGAAGTGTTCTCGTCCATTGAAGGGTTCACGACCGTTGAAGGGTTCACGGCCGAAGGAGGGTTCTCGGTCGAATAAGCTTTTGCGGCTAGGGTTTCTCGGCGGCGGCCGTAATCACGAATTAGGGTTTCTCGGACGTTTACGGTCGTGAACGTGTTTACGGCCGTGAACCCATTTGGGGTTGTCTGTCTCATATAAATAGTGTTAGTAGAGTCATAAGAGTGTGTATGGCTAGAAGAGCTTAAGTGTGTGTATTCTAAGGTGTTCTAGAGAGAGAAAGGAGAGAAGGTGCAAGTGTGTGTGAATCTTGTATATTGTTCATCATTCCAATCTTGAATACATCATAGATTCATATTCTTCTTCTTCTTCTTCTTATTTTGATCTTGCATCATCCAATTGTTTAGGATTCTACACCATCAATTGGATATGATTGATACACAAGCGAATTCGGGACTTACAAGTGGTATCAGAGCTTGGATTGTATCAATCATTTTGGCCAGATCTGGAGCGTATTTGATCTTATTTTTGAAGGATTTTTGCATTTTTGGATAGATCTTTGAAAAATAAGGGGGGTTTGTTCTTCGTGTTTTTGATAAAAACGAGTTTTTGATCGAGTTTTGGAGCAAAAAGAGGTGAAAAACGCTATTTTTCACGTAATCTGCGAAGTGTTCTCGTCCATTGAAGGGTTCACGGCCGTTGAGGGTTCACGGCCGAAGGAGGGTTCTCGGTCGAATAAGCTTTTGCGGCTAGGGTTTCTCGGCGGCGGCCGTAATCACGAATTAGGGTTTCTCGGACGTTTACGGTCGTGAACGTGTTTACGGCCGTGAACCCATTTGCGGTTGTCTGTCTCATATAAATAGTGTTAGTAGAGTCATAAGAGTGTGTATGGCTAGAGGAGCTTAAGTGTGTGTATTCTAAGGTGTTTTAGAGAGAGAAAGGAGAGAAGGTGCAAGTGTGTGTGAATCTTGTATATTGTTCATCATTCCAATCTTGAATACATCATAGATTCATATTCTTCTTCTTCTTCTTCTTCTTATTTTGATCTTGCATCATCCAATTGTTTAGGATTCTACACCATCAATTGGATATGATTGATACACAAGCGAATTCGGGACTTACAAGTGGTATCAGAGCTTGGATTGTATCAATCATTTTGGCCAGATCTGGAGCGTATTTGATCTTATTTTTGAAGGATTTTTGCATTTTTTGATAGATCTTTGAAAAATAAGGGGGGTTTGTTCTTCGTGTTTTTGATAAAAACGAGTTTTTGATCGAGTTTTGGAGCAAAAAGAGGTGAAAAACGCTATTTTTCACGTAATCTGCGAAGTGTTCTCGTCCATTGAAGGGTTCACGACCGTTGAAGGGTTCACGGCCGAAGGAGGGTTCTCGGTCGAATAAGCTTTTGCGGCTAGGGTTTCTCGGCGGCGGCCGTAATCACGAATTAGGGTTTCTCGGACGTTTACGGTCGTGAACGTGTTTACGGCCGTGAACCCATTTGGGGTTGTCTGTCTCATATAAATAGTGTTAGTAGAGTCATAAGAGTGTGTATGGCTAGAAGAGCTTAAGTGTGTGTATTCTAAGGTGTTCTAGAGAGAGAAAGGAGAGAAGGTGCAAGTGTGTGTGAATCTTGTATATTGTTCATCATTCCAATCTTGAATACATCATAGATTCATATTATTCTTCTTCTCCTTCTTCTTATTTTGATCTTGCATCATCCAATTGTTTAGGATTCTACACCATCAATTGGATATGATTGATACACAAGCGAATTCGGGACTTACAAGTGGTATCAGAGCTTGGATTGTATCAATCATTTTGGCCAGATCTGGAGCGTATTTGATCTTATTTTTGAAGGATTTTTGCATTTTTGGATAGATCTTTGAAAAATAAGGGGGGTTTGTTCTTCGTGTTTTTGATAAAAACGAGTTTTTGATCGAGTTTTGGAGCAAAAAGAGGTGAAAAACGCTATTTTTCACGTAATCTGCGAAGTGTTCTCGTCCATTGAAGGGTTCACGGCCGTTGAAGGGTTCACGGCCGAAGGAGGGTTCTCGGTCGAATAAGCTTTTGCGGCTAGGGTTTCTCGGCGGCGGCCGTAATCACGAATTAGGGTTTCTCGGACGTTTACGGTCGTGAACGTGTTTACGGCCGTGAACCCATTTGCGGTTGTCTGTCTCATATAAATAGTGTTAGTAGAGTCATAAGAGTGTGTATGGCTAGAGGAGCTTAAGTGTGTGTATTCTAAGGTGTTTTAGAGAGAGAAAGGAGAGAAGGTGCAAGTGTGTGTGAATCTTGTATATTGTTCATCATTCCAATCTTGAATACATCATAGATTCATATTCTTCTTCTTCTTCTTCTTATTTTGATCTTGCATCATCCAATTGTTTAGGATTCTACACCATCAATTGGATATGATTGATACACAAGCGAATTCGGGACTTACAAGTGGTATCAGAGCTTGGATTGTATCAATCATTTTGGCCAGATCTGGAGCGTATTTGATCTTATTTTTGAAGGATTTTTGCATTTTTGGATAGATCTTTGAAAAATAAGGGGGGTTTGTTCTTCGTGTTTTTGATAAAAACGAGTTTTTGATCGAGTTTTGGAGCAAAAAGAGGTGAAAAACGCTATTTTTCACGTAATCTGCGAAGTGTTCTCGTCCATTGAAGGGTTCACGGCCGTTGAAGGGTTCACGGCCGAAGGAGGGTTCTCGGTCGAATAAGCTTTTGCGGCTAGGGTTTCTCGGCGGCGGCCGTAATCACGAATTAGGGTTTCTCGGACGTTTACGGTCGTGAACGTGTTTACGGCCGTGAACCCATTTGCGGTTGTCTGTCTCATATAAATAGTGTTAGTAGAGTCATAAGAGTGTGTATGGCTAGAGGAGCTTAAGTGTGTGTATTCTAAGGTGTTTTAGAGAGAGAAAGGAGAGAAGGTGCAAGTGTGTGTGAATCTTGTATATTGTTCATCATTCCAATCTTGAATACATCATAGATTCATATTCTTCTTCTTCTTCTTCTTATTTTGATCTTGCATCATCCAATTGTTTAGGATTCTACACCATCAATTGGATATGATTGATACACAAGCGAATTCGGGACTTACAAGTGGTATCAGAGCTTGGATTGTATCAATCATTTTGGCCAGATCTGGAGCGTATTTGATCTTATTTTTGAAGGATTTTTGCATTTTTGGATAGATCTTTGAAAAATAAGGGGGGTTTGTTCTTCGTGTTTTTGATAAAAACGAGTTTTTGATCGAGTTTTGGAGCAAAAAGAGGTGAAAAACGCTATTTTTCACGTAATCTGCGAAGTGTTCTCGTCCATTGAAGGGTTCACGGCCGTTGAAGGGTTCACGGCCGAAGGAGGGTTCTCGGTCGAATAAGCTTTTGCGGCTAGGGTTTCTCGGCGGCGGCCGTAATCACGAATTAGGGTTTCTCGGACGTTTACGGTCGTGAACGTGTTTACGGCCGTGAACCCATTTGCGGTTGTCTGTCTCATATAAATAGTGTTAGTAGAGTCATAAGAGTGTGTATGGCTAGAGGAGCTTAAGTGTGTGTATTCTAAGGTGTTTTAGAGAGAGAAAGGAGAGAAGGTGCAAGTGTGTGTGAATCTTGTATATTGTTCATCATTCCAATCTTGAATACATCATAGATTCATATTCTTCTTCTTCTTCTTCTTATTTTGATCTTGCATCATCCAATTGTTTAGGATTCTACACCATCAATTGGATATGATTGATACACAAGCGAATTCGGGACTTACAAGTGGTATCAGAGCTTGGATTGTATCAATCATTTTGGCCAGATCTGGAGCGTATTTGATCTTATTTTTGAAGGATTTTTGCATTTTTGGATAGATCTTTGAAAAATAAGGGGGGTTTGTTCTTCGTGTTTTTGATAAAAACGAGTTTTTGATCGAGTTTTGGAGCAAAAAGAGGTGAAAAACGCTATTTTTCACGTAATCTGCGAAGTGTTCTCGTCCATTGAAGGGTTCACGGCCGTTGAAGGGTTCACGGCCGAAGGAGGGTTCTCGGTCGAATAAGCTTTTGCGGCTAGGGTTTCTCGGCGGCGGCCGTAATCACGAATTAGGGTTTCTCGGACGTTTACGGTCGTGAACGTGTTTACGGCCGTGAACCCATTTGCGGTTGTCTGTCTCATATAAATAGTGTTAGTGGAGTCATAAGAGTGTGTATGGCTAGAGGAGCTTAAGTGTGTGTATTCTAAGGTGTTTTAGAGAGAGAAAGGAGAGAAGGTGCAAGTGTGTGTGAATCTTGTATATTGTTCATCATTCCAATCTTGAATACATCATAGATTCATATTCTTCTTCTTCTTCTTCTTATTTTGATCTTGCATCATCCAATTGTTTAGGATTCTACACCATCAATTGGATATGATTGATACACAAGCGAATTCGGGACTTACAAGTGGTATCAGAGCTTGGATTGTATCAATCATTTTGGCCAGATCTGGAGCGTATTTGATCTTATTTTTGAAGGATTTTTGCATTTTTGGATAGATCTTTGAAAAATAAGGGGGGTTTGTTCTTCGTGTTTTTGATAAAAACGAGTTTTTGATCGAGTTTTGGAGCAAAAAGAGGTGAAAAACGCTATTTTTCACGTAATCTGCGAAGTGTTCTCGTCCATTGAAGGGTTCACGGCCGTTGAAGGGTTCACGGCCGAAGGAGGGTTCTCGGTCGAATAAGCTTTTGCGGCTAGGGTTTCTCGGCGGCGGCCGTAATCACGAATTAGGGTTTCTCGGACGTTTACGGTCGTGAACGTGTTTACGGCTGTGAACCTATTTGCGGTTGTCTGTCTCATATAAATAGTGTTAGTAGAGTCATAAGAGTGTGTATGGCTAGAGGAGCTTAAGTGTGTGTATTCTAAGGTGTTTTAGAGAGAGAAAGGAGAGAAGGTGCAAGTGTGTGTGAATCTTGTATATTGTTCATCATTCCAATCTTGAATACATCATAGATTCATATTCTTCTTCTTCTTCTTCTTCTTATTTTGATCTTGCATCATCCAATTGTTTAGGATTCTACACCATCAATTGGATATGATTGATACACAAGCGAATTCGGGACTTACAAGTGGTATCAGAGCTTGGATTGTATCAATCATTTTGGCCAGATCTGGAGCGTATTTGATCTTATTTTTGAAGGATTTTTGCATTTTTGGATAGATCTTTGAAAAATAAGGGGGGTTTGTTCTTCGTGTTTTTGATAAAAACGAGTTTTTGATCGAGTTTTGGAGCAAAAAGAGGTGAAAAACGCTATTTTTCACGTAATCTGCGAAGTGTTCTCGTCCATTGAAGGGTTCACGGCCGTTGAAGGGTTCACGGCCGAAGGAGGGTTCTCGGTCGAATAAGCTTTTGCGGCTAGGGTTTCTCGGCGGCGGCCGTAATCACGAATTAGGGTTTCTCGGACGTTTACGGTCGTGAACGTGTTTACGGCCGTGAACCCATTTGCGGTTGTCTGTCTCATATAAATAGTGTTAGTAGAGTCATAAGAGTGTGTATGGCTAGAGGAGCTTAAGTGTGTGTATTCTAAGGTGTTTTAGAGAGAGAAAGGAGAGAAGGTGCAAGTGTGTGTGAATCTTGTATATTGTTCATCATTCCAATCTTGAATACATCATAGATTCATATTCTTCTTCTTCTTCTTCTTATTTTGATCTTGCATCATCCAATTGTTTAGGATTCTACACCATCAATTGGATATGATTGATACACAAGCGAATTCGGGACTTACAAGTGGTATCAGAGCTTGGATTGTATCAATCATTTTGGCCAGATCTGGAGCGTATTTGATCTTATTTTTGAAGGATTTTTGCATTTTTGGATAGATCTTTGAAAAATAAGGGGGGTTTGTTCTTCGTGTTTTTGATAAAAACGAGTTTTTGATCGAGTTTTGGAGCAAAAAGAGGTGAAAAACGCTATTTTTCACGTAATCTGCGACGTGTTCTCGTCCATTGAAGGGTTCACGGCCGTTGAAGGGTTCACGGCCGAAGGAGGGTTCTCGGTCGAATAAGCTTTTGCGGCTAGGGTTTCTCGGCGGCGGCCGTAATCACGAATTAGGGTTTCTCGGACGTTTACGGTCGTGAACGTGTTTACGGCCGTGAACCCATTTGCGGTTGTCTGTCTCATATAAATAGTGTTAGTAGAGTCATAAGAGTGTGTATGGCTAGAGGAGCTTAAGTGTGTGTATTCTAAGGTGTTTTAGAGAGAGAAAGGAGAGAAGGTGCAAGTGTGTGTGAATCTTGTATATTGTTCATCATTCCAATCTTGAATACATCATAGATTCATATTATTCTTCTTCTCTTTCTTCTTATTTTGATCTTGCATCATCCAATTGTTTGGGATTCTACACCATCAATTGGATATGATTGATACACAAGCGAATTCGGGACTTACAAGTGGTATCAGAGCTTGGATTGTATCAATCATTTTGGCCAGATCTGGAGCGTATTTGATCTTATTTCTGAAGAATTTTTGCATTTTTGGATAGATCTTTGAAAAATAAGGGGGGTTTGTTCTTCGTGTTTTTGATAAAAACGAGTTTTTGATCGAGTTTTGGAGCAAAAAGAGGTGAAAAACGCTATTTTTCACGTAATCTGCGAAGTGTTCTTGTCCATTGAAGGGTTCACGGCCGTTGAAGGGTTCACGGCCGAAGGAGGGTTCTCGGTCGAATAAGCTTTTGCGGCTAGGGTTTCTCGGCGGCGGCCGTAATCACGAATTAGGGTTTCTCGGACGTTTTCGGTCGTGAACGTGTTTACGGCCGTGAACCCATTTGCGGTTGTCTGTCTCATATAAATAGTGTTAGTAGAGTCATAAGAGTGTGTATGGCTAGAGGAGCTTAAGTGTGTGTATTCTAAGGTGTTTTAGAGAGAGAAAGGAGAGAAGGTGCAAGTGTGTGTGAATCTTGTATATTGTTCATCATTCCAATCTTGAATACATCATAGATTCATATTCTTCTTCTTCTTCTTCTTCTTATTTTGATCTTGCATCATCCAATTGTTTAGGATTCTACACCATCAATTGGATATGATTGATACACAAGCGAATTCGGGACTTACAAGTGGTATCAGAGCTTGGATTGTATCAATCATTTTGGCCAGATCTGGAGCGTATTTGATCTTATTTTTGAAGGATTTTTGCATTTTTTTGATAGATCTTTGAAAAATAAGGGGGGTTTGTTCTTCGTGTTTTTGATAAAAACGAGTTTTTGATCGAGTTTTGGAGCAAAAAGAGGTGAAAAACGCTATTTTTCACGTAATCTGCGAAGTGTTCTCGTCCATTGAAGGGTTCACGGCCGTTGAAGGGTTCACGGCCGAAGGAGGGTTCTCGGTCGAATAAGCTTTTGCGGCTAGGGTTTCTCGGCGGCGGCCGTAATCACGAATTAGGGTTTCTCGGACGTTTACGGTCGTGAACGTGTTTACGGCTGTGAACCTATTTGCGGTTGTCTGTCTCATATAAATAGTGTTAGTAGAGTCATAAGAGTGTGTATGGCTAGAGGAGCTTAAGTGTGTGTATTCTAAGGTGTTTTAGAGAGAGAAAGGAGAGAAGGTGCAAGTGTGTGTGAATCTTGTATATTGTTCATCATTCCAATCTTGAATACATCATAGATTCATATTCTTCTTCTTCTTCTTCTTCTTATTTTGATCTTGCATCATCCAATTGTTTAGGATTCTACACCATCAATTGGATATGATTGATACACAAGCGAATTCGGGACTTACAAGTGGTATCAGAGCTTGGATTGTATCAATCATTTTGGCCAGATCTGGAGCGTATTTGATCTTATTTTTGAAGGATTTTTGCATTTTTGGATAGATCTTTGAAAAATAAGGGGGGTTTGTTCTTCGTGTTTTTGATAAAAACGAGTTTTTGATCGAGTTTTGGAGCAAAAAGAGGTGAAAAACGCTATTTTTCACGTAATCTGCGAAGTGTTCTCGTCCATTGAAGGGTTCACGGCCGTTGAAGGGTTCACGGCCGAAGGAGGGTTCTCGGTCGAATAAGCTTTTGCGGCTAGGGTTTCTCGGCGGCGGCCGTAATCACGAATTAGGGTTTCTCGGACGTTTACGGTCGTGAACGTGTTTACGGCCGTGAACCCATTTGCGGTTGTCTGTCTCATATAAATAGTGTTAGTAGAGTCATAAGAGTGTGTATGGCTAGAGGAGCTTAAGTGTGTGTATTCTAAGGTGTTTTAGAGAGAGAAAGGAGAGAAGGTGCAAGTGTGTGTGAATCTTGTATATTGTTCATCATTCCAATCTTGAATACATCATAGATTCATATTCTTCTTCTTCTTCTTCTTATTTTGATCTTGCATCATCCAATTGTTTAGGATTCTACACCATCAATTGGATATGATTGATACACAAGCGAATTCGGGACTTACAAGTGGTATCAGAGCTTGGATTGTATCAATCATTTTGGCCAGATCTGGAGCGTATTTGATCTTATTTTTGAAGGATTTTTGCATTTTTGGATAGATCTTTGAAAAATAAGGGGGGTTTGTTCTTCGTGTTTTTGATAAAAACGAGTTTTTGATCGAGTTTTGGAGCAAAAAGAGGTGAAAAACGCTATTTTTCACGTAATCTGCGACGTGTTCTCGTCCATTGAAGGGTTCACGGCCGTTGAAGGGTTCACGGCCGAAGGAGGGTTCTCGGTCGAATAAGCTTTTGCGGCTAGGGTTTCTCGGCGGCGGCCGTAATCACGAATTAGGGTTTCTCGGACGTTTACGGTCGTGAACGTGTTTACGGCCGTGAACCCATTTGCGGTTGTCTGTCTCATATAAATAGTGTTAGTAGAGTCATAAGAGTGTGTATGGCTAGAGGAGCTTAAGTGTGTGTATTCTAAGGTGTTTTAGAGAGAGAAAGGAGAGAAGGTGCAAGTGTGTGTGAATCTTGTATATTGTTCATCATTCCAATCTTGAATACATCATAGATTCATATTATTCTTCTTCTCTTTCTTCTTATTTTGATCTTGCATCATCCAATTGTTTGGGATTCTACACCATCAATTGGATATGATTGATACACAAGCGAATTCGGGACTTACAAGTGGTATCAGAGCTTGGATTGTATCAATCATTTTGGCCAGATCTGGAGCGTATTTGATCTTATTTCTGAAGAATTTTTGCATTTTTGGATAGATCTTTGAAAAATAAGGGGGGTTTGTTCTTCGTGTTTTTGATAAAAACGAGTTTTTGATCGAGTTTTGGAGCAAAAAGAGGTGAAAAACGCTATTTTTCACGTAATCTGCGAAGTGTTCTTGTCCATTGAAGGGTTCACGGCCGTTGAAGGGTTCACGGCCGAAGGAGGGTTCTCGGTCGAATAAGCTTTTGCGGCTAGGGTTTCTCGGCGGCGGCCGTAATCACGAATTAGGGTTTCTCGGACGTTTTCGGTCGTGAACGTGTTTACGGCCGTGAACCCATTTGCGGTTGTCTGTCTCATATAAATAGTGTTAGTAGAGTCATAAGAGTGTGTATGGCTAGAGGAGCTTAAGTGTGTGTATTCTAAGGTGTTTTAGAGAGAGAAAGGAGAGAAGGTGCAAGTGTGTGTGAATCTTGTATATTGTTCATCATTCCAATCTTGAATACATCATAGATTCATATTCTTCTTCTTCTTCTTCTTCTTATTTTGATCTTGCATCATCCAATTGTTTAGGATTCTACACCATCAATTGGATATGATTGATACACAAGCGAATTCGGGACTTACAAGTGGTATCAGAGCTTGGATTGTATCAATCATTTTGGCCAGATCTGGAGCGTATTTGATCTTATTTTTGAAGGATTTTTGCATTTTTTTGATAGATCTTTGAAAAATAAGGGGGGTTTGTTCTTCGTGTTTTTGATAAAAACGAGTTTTTGATCGAGTTTTGGAGCAAAAAGAGGTGAAAAACGCTATTTTTCACGTAATCTGCGAAGTGTTATCGTCCATTGAAGGGTTCACGGCCGTTGAAGGGTTCACGGCCGAAGGAGGGTTCTCGGTCGAATAAGCTTTTGCGGCTAGGGTTTCTCGGCGGCGGCCGTAATCACGAATTAGGGTTTCTCGGACGTTTACGGTCGTGAACGTGTTTACGGCTGTGAACCTATTTGCGGTTGTCTGTCTCATATAAATAGTGTTAGTAGAGTCATAAGAGTGTGTATGGCTAGAGGAGCTTAAGCGTGTGTATTCTAAGGTGTTTTAGAGAGAGAAAGGAGAGAAGGTGCAAGTGTGTGTGAATCTTGTATATTGTTCATCATTCCAATCTTGAATACATCATAGATTCATATTCTTCTTCTTCTTCTTCTTCTTATTTTGATCTTGCATCATCCAATTGTTTAGGATTCTACACCATCAATTGGATATGATTGATACACAAGCGAATTCGGGACTTACAAGTGGTATCAGAGCTTGGATTGTATCAATCATTTTGGCCAGATCTGGAGCGTATTTGATCTTATTTTTGAAGGATTTTTGCATTTTTGGATAGATCTTTGAAAAATAAGGGGGGTTTGTTCTTCGTGTTTTTGATAAAAACGAGTTTTTGATCGAGTTTTGGAGCAAAAAGAGGTGAAAAACGCTATTTTTCACGTAATCTGCGAAGTGTTCTCGTCCATTGAAGGGTTCACGGCCGTTGAAGGGTTCACGGCCGAAGGAGGGTTCTCGGTCGAATAAGCTTTTGCGGCTAGGGTTTCTCGGCGGCGGCCGTAATCACGAATTAGGGTTTCTCGGACGTTTACGGTCGTGAACGTGTTTACGGCCGTGAACCCATTTGCGGTTGTCTGTCTCATATAAATAGTGTTAGTAGAGTCATAAGAGTGTGTATGGCTAGAGGAGCTTAAGTGTGTGTATTCTAAGGTGTTTTAGAGAGAGAAAGGAGAGAAGGTGCAAGTGTGTGTGAATCTTGTATATTGTTCATCATTCCAATCTTGAATACATCATAGATTCATATTATTCTTCTTCTCTTTCTTCTTATTTTGATCTTGCATCATCCAATTGTTTGGGATTCTACACCATCAATTGGATATGATTGATACACAAGCGAATTCGGGACTTACAAGTGGTATCAGAGCTTGGATTGTATCAATCATTTTGGCCAGATCTGGAGCGTATTTGATCTTATTTCTGAAGAATTTTTGCATTTTTGGATAGATCTTTGAAAAATAAGGGGGGTTTGTTCTTCGTGTTTTTGATAAAAACGAGTTTTTGATCGAGTTTTGGAGCAAAAAGAGGTGAAAAACGCTATTTTTCACGTAATCTGCGAAGTGTTCTCGTCCATTGAAGGGTTCACGGCCGTTGAAGGGTTCACGGCCGAAGGAGGGTTCTCGGTCGAATAAGCTTTTGCGGCTAGGGTTTCTCGGCGGCGGCCGTAATCACGAATTAGGGTTTCTCGGACGTTTTCGGTCGTGAACGTGTTTACGGCCGTGAACCCATTTGCGGTTGTCTGTCTCATATAAATAGTGTTAGTAGAGTCATAAGAGTGTGTATGGCTAGAGGAGCTTAAGTGTGTGTATTCTAAGGTGTTTTAGAGAGAGAAAGGAGAGAAGGTGCAAGTGTGTGTGAATCTTGTATATTGTTCATCATTCCAATCTTGAATACATCATAGATTCATATTCTTCTTCTTCTTCTTCTTCTTATTTTGATCTTGCATCATCCAATTGTTTAGGATTCTACACCATCAATTGGATATGATTGATACACAAGCGAATTCGGGACTTACAAGTGGTATCAGAGCTTGGATTGTATCAATCATTTTGGCCAGATCTGGAGCGTATTTGATCTTATTTTTGAAGGATTTTTGCATTTTTTGATAGATCTTTGAAAAATAAGGGGGGTTTGTTCTTCGTGTTTTTGATAAAAACGAGTTTTTGATCGAGTTTTGGAGCAAAAAGAGGTGAAAAACGCTATTTTTCACGTAATCTGCGAAGTGTTCTCGTCCATTGAAGGGTTCACGGCCGTTGAAGGGTTCACGGCCGAAGGAGGGTTCTCGGTCGAATAAGCTTTTGCGGCTAGGGTTTCTCGGCGGCGGCCGTAATCACGAATTAGGGTTTCTCGGACGTTTACGGTCGTGAACGTGTTTACGGCTGTGAACCCATTTGCGGTTGTCTGTCTCATATAAATAGTGTTAGTAGAGTCATAAGAGTGTGTATGGCTAGAGGAGCTTAAGTGTGTGTATTCTAAGGTGTTTTAGAGAGAGAAAGGAGAGAAGGTGCAAGTGTGTGTGAATCTTGTATATTGTTCATCATTCCAATCTTGAATACATCATAGATTCATATTCTTCTTCTTCTTCTTCTTCTTATTTTGATCTTGCATCATCCAATTGTTTAGGATTCTACACCATCAATTGGATATGATTGATACACAAGCGAATTCGGGACTTACAAGTGGTATCAGAGCTTGGATTGTATCAATCATTTTGGCCAGATCTGGAGCGTATTTGATCTTATTTTTGAAGGATTTTTGCATTTTTGGATAGATCTTTGAAAAATAAGGGGGGTTTGTTCTTCGTGTTTTTGATAAAAACGAGTTTTTGATCGAGTTTTGGAGCAAAAAGAGGTGAAAAACGCTATTTTTCACGTAATCTGCGAAGTGTTCTCGTCCATTGAAGGGTTCACGGCCGTTGAAGGGTTCACGGCCGAAGGAGGGTTCTCGGTCGAATAAGCTTTTGCGGCTAGGGTTTCTCGGCGGCGGCCGTAATCACGAATTAGGGTTTCTCGGACGTTTACGGTCGTGAACGTGTTTACGGCCGTGAACCCATTTGCGGTTGTCTGTCTCATATAAATAGTGTTAGTAGAGTCATAAGAGTGTGTATGGCTAGAGGAGCTTAAGTGTGTGTATTCTAAGGTGTTTTAGAGAGAGAAAGGAGAGAAGGTGCAAGTGTGTGTGAATCTTGTATATTGTTCATCATTCCAATCTTGAATACATCATAGATTCATATTATTCTTCTTCTCTTTCTTCTTATTTTGATCTTGCATCATCCAATTGTTTGGGATTCTACACCATCAATTGGATATGATTGATACACAAGCGAATTCGGGACTTACAAGTGGTATCAGAGCTTGGATTGTATCAATAATTTTGGCCAGATCTGGAGCGTATTTGATCTTATTTCTGAAGAATTTTTGCATTTTTGGATAGATCTTTGAAAAATAAGGGGGGTTTGTTCTTCGTGTTTTTGATAAAAACGAGTTTTTGATCGAGTTTTGGAGCAAAAAGAGGTGAAAAACGCTATTTTTCACGTAATCTGCGAAGTGTTCTCGTCCATTGAAGGGTTCACGGCCGTTGAAGGGTTCACGGCCGAAGGAGGGTTCTCGGTCGAATAAGCTTTTGCGGCTAGGGTTTCTCGGCGGCGGCCGTAATCACGAATTAGGGTTTCTCGGACGTTTTCGGTCGTGAACGTGTTTACGGCCGTGAACCCATTTGCGGTTGTCTGTCTCATATAAATAGTGTTAGTAGAGTCATAAGAGTGTGTATGGCTAGAGGAGCTTAAGTGTGTGTATTCTAAGGTGTTTTAGAGAGAGAAAGGAGAGAAGGTGCAAGTGTGTGTGAATCTTGTATATTGTTCATCATTCCAATCTTGAATACATCATAGATTCATATTATTCTTCTTCTCTTTCTTCTTATTTTGATCTTGCATCATCCAATTGTTTGGGATTCTACACCATCAATTGGATATGATTGATACACAAGCGAATTCGGGACTTACAAGTGGTATCAGAGCTTGGATTGTATCAATAATTTTGGCCAGATCTGGAGCGTATTTGATCTTATTTCTGAAGAATTTTTGCATTTTTGGATAGATCTTTGAAAAATAAGGGGGGTTTGTTCTTCGTGTTTTTGATAAAAACGAGTTTTTGATCGAGTTTTGGAGCAAAAAGAGGTGAAAAACGCTATTTTTCACGTAATCTGCGAAGTGTTCTCGTCCATTGAAGGGTTCACGGCCGTTGAAGGGTTCACGGCCGAAGGAGGGTTCTCGGTCGAATAAGCTTTTGCGGCTAGGGTTTCTCGGCGGCGGCCGTAATCACGAATTAGGGTTTCTCGGACGTTTTCGGTCGTGAACGTGTTTACGGCCGTGAACCCATTTGCGGTTGTCTGTCTCATATAAATAGTGTTAGTAGAGTCATAAGAGTGTGTATGGCTAGAGGAGCTTAAGTGTGTGTATTCTAAGGTGTTTTAGAGAGAGAAAGGAGAGAAGGTGCAAGTGTGTGTGAATCTTGTATATTGTTCATCATTCCAATCTTGAATACATCATAGATTCATATTCTTCTTCTTCTTCTTCTTCTTATTTTGATCTTGCATCATCCAATTGTTTAGGATTCTACACCATCAATTGGATATGATTGATACACAAGCGAATTCGGGACTTACAAGTGGTATCAGAGCTTGGATTGTATCAATCATTTTGGCCAGATCTGGAGCGTATTTGATCTTATTTTTGAAGGATTTTTGCATTTTTTGATAGATCTTTGAAAAATAAGGGGGGTTTGTTCTTCGTGTTTTTGATAAAAACGAGTTTTTGATCGAGTTTTGGAGCAAAAAGAGGTGAAAAACGCTATTTTTCACGTAATCTGCGAAGTGTTCTCGTCCATTGAAGGGTTCACGGCCGTTGAAGGGTTCACGGCCGAAGGAGGGTTCTCGGTCGAATAAGCTTTTGCGGCTAGGGTTTCTCGGCGGCGGCCGTAATCACGAATTAGGGTTTCTCGGACGTTTACGGTCGTGAACGTGTTTACGGCCGTGAACCCATTTGCGGTTGTCTGTCTCATATAAATAGTGTTAGTAGAGTCATAAGAGTGTGTATGGCTAGAGGAGCTTAAGTGTGTGTATTCTAAGGTGTTTTAGAGAGAGAAAGGAGAGAAGGTGCAAGTGTGTGTGAATCTTGTATATTGTTCATCATTCCAATCTTGAATACATCATAGATTCATATTCTTCTTCTTCTTCTTCTTCTTATTTTGATCTTGCATCATCCAATTGTTTAGGATTCTACACCATCAATTGGATATGATTGATACACAAGCGAATTCGGGACTTACAAGTGGTATCAGAGCTTGGATTGTATCAATCATTTTGGCCAGATCTGGAGCGTATTTGATCTTATTTTTGAAGGATTTCTGCATTTTTGGATAGATCTTTGAAAAATAAGGGGGGTTTGTTCTTCGTGTTTTTGATAAAAACGAGTTTTTGATCGAGTTTTGGAGCAAAAAGAGGTGAAAAACGCTATTTTTCACGTAATCTGCGAAGTGTTCTCGTCCATTGAAGGGTTCACGGCCGTTGAAGGGTTCACGGCCGAAGGAGGGTTCTCGGTCGAATAAGCTTTTGCGGCTAGGGTTTCTCGGCGGCGGCCGTAATCACGAATTAGGGTTTCTCGGACGTTTACGGTCGTGAACGTGTTTACGGCCGTGAACCCATTTGCGGTTGTCTGTCTCATATAAATAGTGTTAGTAGAGTCATAAGAGTGTGTATGGCTAGAGGAGCTTAAGTGTGTGTATTCTAAGGTGTCTTAGAGAGAGAAAGGAGAGAAGGTGCAAGTGTGTGTGAATCTTGTATATTGTTCATCATTCCAATCTTGAATACATCATAGATTCATATTATTCTTCTTCTCTTTCTTCTTATTTTGATCTTGCATCATCCAATTGTTTGGGATTCTACACCATCAATTGGATATGATTGATACACAAGCGAATTCGGGACTTACAAGTGGTATCAGAGCTTGGATTGTATCAATCATTTTGGCCAGATCTGGAGCGTATTTGATCTTATTTTTGAAGGATTTCTGCATTTTTGGATAGATCTTTGAAAAATAAGGGGGGTTTGTTCTTCGTGTTTTTGATAAAAACGAGTTTTTGATCGAGTTTTGGAGCAAAAAGAGGTGAAAAACGCTATTTTTCACGTAATCTGCGAAGTGTTCTCGTCCATTGAAGGGTTCACGGCCGTTGAAGGGTTCACGGCCGAAGGAGGGTTCTCGGTCGAATAAGCTTTTGCGGCTAGGGTTTCTCGGCGGCGGCCGTAATCACGAATTAGGGTTTCTCGGACGTTTACGGTCGTGAACGTGTTTACGGCCGTGAACCCATTTGCGGTTGTCTGTCTCATATAAATAGTGTTAGTAGAGTCATAAGAGTGTGTATGGCTAGAGGAGCTTAAGTGTGTGTATTCTAAGGTGTCTTAGAGAGAGAAAGGAGAGAAGGTGCAAGTGTGTGTGAATCTTGTATATTGTTCATCATTCCAATCTTGAATACATCATAGATTCATATTATTCTTCTTCTCTTTCTTCTTATTTTGATCTTGCATCATCCAATTGTTTGGGATTCTACACCATCAATTGGATATGATTGATACACAAGCGAATTCGGGACTTACAAGTGGTATCAGAGCTTGGATTGTATCAATCATTTTGGCCAGATCTGGAGCGTATTTGATCTTATTTCTGAAGAATTTTTGCATTTTTGGATAGATCTTTGAAAAATAAGGGGGGTTTGTTCTTCGTGTTTTTGATAAAAACGAGTTTTTGATCGAGTTTTGGAGCAAAAAGAGGTGAAAAACGCTATTTTTCACGTAATCTGCGAAGTGTTCTCGTCCATTGAAGGGTTCACGGCCGTTGAAGGGTTCACGGCCGAAGGAGGGTTCTCGGTCGAATAAGCTTTTGCGGCTAGGGTTTCTCGGCGGCGGCCGTAATCACGAATTATGGTTTCTCGGACGTTTTCGGTCGTGAACGTGTTTACGGCCGTGAACCCATTTGCGGTTGTCTGTCTCATATAAATAGTGTTAGTAGAGTCATAAGAGTGTGTATGGCTAGAGGAGCTTAAGTGTGTGTATTCTAAGGTGTTTTAGAGAGAGAAAGGAGAGAAGGTGCAAGTGTGTGTGAATCTTGTATATTGTTCATCATTCCAATCTTGAATACATCATAGATTCATATTCTTCTTCTTCTTCTTCTTCTTATTTTGATCTTGCATCATCCAATTGTTTAGGATTCTACACCATCAATTGGATATGATTGATACACAAGCGAATTCGGGACTTACAAGTGGTATCAGAGCTTGGATTGTATCAATCATTTTGGCCAGATCTGGAGCGTATTTGATCTTATTTTTGAAGGATTTTTGCATTTTTTGATAGATCTTTGAAAAATAAGGGGGGTTTGTTCTTCGTGTTTTTGATAAAAACGAGTTTTTGATCGAGTTTTGGAGCAAAAAGAGGTGAAAAACGCTATTTTTCACGTAATCTGCGAAGTGTTCTCGTCCATTGAAGGGTTCACGGCCGTTGAAGGGTTCACGGCCGAAGGAGGGTTCTCGGTCGAATAAGCTTTTGCGGCTAGGGTTTCTCGGCGGCGGCCGTAATCACGAATTAGGGTTTCTCGGACGTTTACGGTCGTGAACGTGTTTACGGCCGTGAACCCATTTGCGGTTGTCTGTCTCATATAAATAGTGTTAGTAGAGTCATAAGAGTGTGTATGGCTAGAGGAGCTTAAGTGTGTGTATTCTAAGGTGTTTTAGAGAGAGAAAGGAGAGAAGGTGCAAGTGTGTGTGAATCTTGTATATTGTTCATCATTCCAATCTTGAATACATCATAGATTCATATTCTTCTTCTTCTTCTTCTTCTTATTTTGATCTTGCATCATCCAATTGTTTAGGATTCTACACCATCAATTGGATATGATTGATACACAAGCGAATTCGGGACTTACAAGTGGTATCAGAGCTTGGATTGTATCAATCATTTTGGCCAGATCTGGAGCGTATTTGATCTTATTTTTGAAGGATTTTTGCATTTTTGGATAGATCTTTGAAAAATAAGGGGGGTTTGTTCTTCGTGTTTTTGATAAAAACGAGTTTTTGATCGAGTTTTGGAGCAAAAAGAGGTGAAAAACGGTATTTTTCACGTAATCTGCGAAGTGTTCTCGTCCATTGAAGGGTTCACGGCCGTTGAAGGGTTCACGGCCGAAGGAGGGTTCTCGGTCGAATAAGCTTTTGCGGCTAGGGTTTCTCGGCGGCGGCCGTAATCACGAGTTAGGGTTTCTCGGACGTTTACGGTCGTGAACGTGTTTACGGCCGTGAACCCATTTGCGGTTGTCTGTCTCATATAAATAGTGTTAGTAGAGTCATAAGAGTGTGTATGGCTAGAGGAGCTTAAGTGTGTGTATTCTAAGGTGTTTTAGAGAGAGAAAGGAGAGAAGGTGCAAGTGTGTGTGAATCTTGTATATTGTTCATCATTCCAATCTTGAATACATCATAGATTCATATTATTCTTCTTCTCTTTCTTCTTATTTTGATCTTGCATCATCCAATTGTTTGGGATTCTACACCATCAATTGGATATGATTGATACACAAGCGAATTCGGGACTTACAAGTGGTATCAGAGCTTGGATTGTATCAATCATTTTGGCCAGATCTGGAGCGTATTTGATCTTATTTCTGAAGAATTTTTGCATTTTTGGATAGATCTTTGAAAAATAAGGGGGGTTTGTTCTTCGTGTTTTTGATAAAAACGAGTTTTTGATCGAGTTTTGGAGCAAAAAGAGGTGAAAAACGCTATTTTTCACGTAATCTGCGAAGTGTTCTCGTCCATTGAAGGGTTCACGGCCGTTGAAGGGTTCACGGCCGAAGGAGGGTTCTCGGTCGAATAAGCTTTTGCGGCTAGGGTTTCTCGGCGGCGGCCGTAATCACGAATTAGGGTTTCTCGGACGTTTACGGTCGTGAACGTGTTTACGGCCGTGAACCCATTTGCGGTTGTCTGTCTCATATAAATAGTGTTAGTAGAGTCATAAGAGTGTGTATGGCTAGAGGAGCTTAAGTGTGTGTATTCTAAGGTGTTTTAGAGAGAGAAAGGAGAGAAGGTGCAAGTGTGTGTGAATCTTGTATATTGTTCATCATTCCAATCTTGAATACATCATAGATTCATATTATTCTTCTTCTCTTTCTTCTTATTTTGATCTTGCATCATCCAATTGTTTGGGATTCTACACCATCAATTGGATATGATTGATACACAAGCGAATTCGGGACTTACAAGTGGTATCAGAGCTTGGATTGTATCAATCATTTTGGCCAGATCTGGAGCGTATTTGATCTTATTTCTGAAGAATTTTTGCATTTTTGGATAGATCTTTGAAAAATAAGGGGGGTTTGTTCTTCGTGTTTTTGATAAAAACGAGTTTTTGATCGAGTTTTGGAGCAAAAAGAGGTGAAAAACGCTATTTTTCACGTAATCTGCGAAGTGTTCTCGTCCATTGAAGGGTTCACGGCCGTTGAAGGGTTCACGGCCGAAGGAGGGTTCTCGGTCGAATAAGCTTTTGCGGCTAGGGTTTCTCGGCGGCGGCCGTAATCACGAATTAGGGTTTCTCGGACGTTTTCGGTCGTGAACGTGTTTACGGCCGTGAACCCATTTGCGGTTGTCTGTCTCATATAAATAGTGTTAGTAGAGTCATAAGAGTGTGTATGGCTAGAGGAGCTTAAGTGTGTGTATTCTAAGGTGTTTTAGAGAGAGAAAGGAGAGAAGGTGCAAGTGTGTGTGAATCTTGTATATTGTTCATCATTCCAATCTTGAATACATCATAGATTCATATTCTTCTTCTTCTTCTTCTTCTTATTTTGATCTTGCATCATCCAATTGTTTAGGATTCTACACCATCAATTGGATATGATTGATACACAAGCGAATTCGGGACTTACAAGTGGTATCAGAGCTTGGATTGTATCAATCATTTTGGCCAGATCTGGAGCGTATTTGATCTTATTTTTGAAGGATTTTTGCATTTTTTGATAGATCTTTGAAAAATAAGGGGGGTTTGTTCTTCGTGTTTTTGATAAAAACGAGTTTTTGATCGAGTTTTGGAGCAAAAAGAGGTGAAAAACGCTATTTTTCACGTAATCTGCGAAGTGTTCTCGTCCATTGAAGGGTTCACGGCCGTTGAAGGGTTCACGGCCGAAGGAGGGTTCTCGGTCGAATAAGCTTTTGCGGCTAGGGTTTCTCGGCGGCGGCCGTAATCACGAATTAGGGTTTCTCGGACGTTTACGGTCGTGAACGTGTTTACGGCCGTGAACCCATTTGCGGTTGTCTGTCTCATATAAATAGTGTTAGTAGAGTCATAAGAGTGTGTATGGCTAGAGGAGCTTAAGTGTGTGTATTCTAAGGTGTTTTAGAGAGAGAAAGGAGAGAAGGTGCAAGTGTGTGTGAATCTTGTATATTGTTCATCATTCCAATCTTGAATACATCATAGATTCATATTCTTCTTCTTCTTCTTCTTCTTATTTTGATCTTGCATCATCCAATTGTTTAGGATTCTACACCATCAATTGGATATGATTGATACACAAGCGAATTCGGGACTTACAAGTGGTATCAGAGCTTGGATTGTATCAATCATTTTGGCCAGATCTGGAGCGTATTTGATCTTATTTTTGAAGGATTTTTGCATTTTTGGATAGATCTTTGAAAAATAAGGGGGGTTTGTTCTTCGTGTTTTTGATAAAAACGAGTTTTTGATCGAGTTTTGGAGCAAAAAGAGGTGAAAAACGGTATTTTTCACGTAATCTGCGAAGTGTTCTCGTCCATTGAAGGGTTCACGGCCGTTGAAGGGTTCACGGCCGAAGGAGGGTTCTCGGTCGAATAAGCTTTTGCGGCTAGGGTTTCTCGGCGGCGGCCGTAATCACGAATTAGGGTTTCTCGGACGTTTACGGTCGTGAACGTGTTTACGGCCGTGAACCCATTTGCGGTTGTCTGTCTCATATAAATAGTGTTAGTAGAGTCATAAGAGTGTGTATGGCTAGAGGAGCTTAAGTGTGTGTATTCTAAGGTGTTTTAGAGAGAGAAAGGAGAGAAGGTGCAAGTGTGTGTGAATCTTGTATATTGTTCATCATTCCAATCTTGAATACATCATAGATTCATATTATTCTTCTTCTCTTTCTTCTTATTTTGATCTTGCATCATCCAATTGTTTGGGATTCTACACCATCAATTGGATATGATTGATACACAAGCGAATTCGGGACTTACAAGTGGTATCAGAGCTTGGATTGTATCAATCATTTTGGCCAGATCTGGAGCGTATTTGATCTTATTTCTGAAGGATTTTTGCATTTTTGGATAGATCTTTGAAAAATAAGGGGGGTTTGTTCTTCGTGTTTTTGATAAAAACGAGTTTTTGATCGAGTTTTGGAGCAAAAAGAGGTGAAAAACGCTATTTTTCACGTAATCTGCGAAGTGTTCTCGTCCATTGAAGGGTTCACGGCCGTTGAAGGGTTCACGGCCGAAGGAGGGTTCTCGGTCGAATAAGCTTTTGCGGCAAGGGTTTCTCGGCGGCGGCCGTAATCACGAATTAGGGTTTCTCGGACGTTTTCGGTCGTGAACGTGTTTACGGCCGTGAACCCATTTGCGGTTGTCTGTCTCATATAAATAGTGTTAGTAGAGTCATAAGAGTGTGTATGGCTAGAGGAGCTTAAGTGTGTGTATTCTAAGGTGTTTTAGAGAGAGAAAGGAGAGAAGGTGCAAGTGTATGTGAATCTTGTATATTGTTCATCATTCCAATCTTGAATACATCATAGATTCATATTATTCTTCTTCTCTTTCTTCTTATTTTGATCTTGCATCATCCAATTGTTTGGGATTCTACACCATCAATTGGATATGATTGATACACAAGCGAATTCGGGACTTACAAGTGGTATCAGAGCTTGGATTGTATCAATCATTTTGGCCAGATCTGGAGCGTATTTGATCTTATTTTTGAAGAATTTTTGCATTTTTGGATAGATCTTTGAAAAATAAGGGGGGTTTGTTCTTCGTGTTTTTGATAAAAACGAGTTTTTGATCGAGTTTTGGAGCAAAAAGAGGTGAAAAACGCTATTTTTCACGTAATCTGCGAAGTGTTCTCGTCCATTGAAGGGTTCACGGCCGTTGAAGGGTTCACGGCCGAAGGAGGGTTCTCGGTCGAATAAGCTTTTGCGGCTAGGGTTTCTCGGCGGCGGCCGTAATCACGAATTAGGGTTTCTCGGACGTTTACGGTCGTGAACGTGTTTACAGCCGTGAACCCATTTGCGGTTGTCTGTCTCATATAAATAGTGTTAGTAGAGTCATAAGAGTGTGTATGGCTAGAGGAGCTTAAGTGTGTGTATTCTAAGGTGTTTTAGAGAGAGAAAGGAGAGAAGGTGCAAGTGTGTGTGAATCTTGTATATTGTTCATCATTCCAATCTTGAATACATCATAGATTCATATTCTTCTTCTTCTTCTTCTTCTTATTTTGATCTTGCATCATCCAATTGTTTAGGATTCTACACCATCAATTGGATATGATTGATACACAAGCGAATTCGGGACTTACAAGTGGTATCAGAGCTTGGATTGTATCAATCATTTTGGCCAGATCTGGAGCGTATTTGATCTTATTTTTGAAGGATTTTTGCATTTTTGGATAGATCTTTGAAAAATAAGGGGGGTTTGTTCTTCGTGTTTTTGATAAAAACGAGTTTTTGATCGAGTTTTGGAGCAAAAAGAGGTGAAAAACGCTATTTTTCACGTAATCTGCGAAGTGTTCTCGTCCATTGAAGGGTTCACGGCCGTTGAAGGGTTCACGGCCGAAGGAGGGTTCTCGGTCGAATAAGCTTTTGCGGCTAGGGTTTCTCGGCGGCGGCCGTAATCACGAATTAGGGTTTCTCGGACGTTTACGGTCGTGAACGTGTTTACGGCCGTGAACCCATTTGCGGTTGTCTGTCTCATATAAATAGTGTTAGTAGAGTCATAAGAGTGTGTATGGCTAGAGGAGCTTAAGTGTGTGTATTCTAAGGTGTTTTAGAGAGAGAAAGGAGAGAAGGTGCAAGTGTGTGTGAATCTTGTATATTGTTCATCATTCCAATCTTGAATACATCATAGATTCATATTCTTCTTCTTCTTCTTCTTCTTATTTTGATCTTGCATCATCCAATTGTTTAGGATTCTACACCATCAATTGGATATGATTGATACACAAGCGAATTCGGGACTTACAAGTGGTATCAGAGCTTGGATTGTATCAATCATTTTGGCCAGATCTGGAGCGTATTTGATCTTATTTTTGAAGGATTTTTGCATTTTTGGATAGATCTTTGAAAAATAACGGGGGTTTGTTCTTCGTGTTTTTGATAAAAACGAGTTTTTGATCGAGTTTTGGAGCAAAAAGAGGTGAAAAACGCTATTTTTCACGTAATCTGCGAAGTGTTCTCGTCCATTGAAGGGTTCACGGCCGTTGAAGGGTTCACGGCCGAAGGAGGGTTCTCGGTCGAATAAGCTTTTGCGGCTAGGGTTTCTCGGCGGCGGCCGTAATCACGAATTAGGGTTTCTCGGACGTTTACGGTCGTGAACGTGTTTACGGCCGTGAACCCATTTGCGGTTGTCTGTCTCATATAAATAGTGTTAGTAGAGTCATAAGAGTGTGTATGGCTAGAGGAGCTTAAGTGTGTGTATTCTAAGGTGTTTTAGAGAGAGAAAGGAGAGAAGGTGCAAGTATGTGTGAATCTTGTATATTGTTCATCATTCCAATCTTGAATACATCATAGATTCATATTATTCTTCTTCTCTTTCTTCTTATTTTGATCTTGCATCATCCAATTGTTTGGGATTCTACACCATCAATTGGATATGATTGATACACAAGCGAATTCGGGACTTACAAGTGGTATCAGAGCTTGGATTGTATCAATCATTTTGGCCAGATCTGGAGCGTATTTGATCTTATTTCTGAAGGATTTTTGCATTTTTGGATAGATCTTTGAAAAATAAGGGGGGTTTGTTCTTCGTGTTTTTGATAAAAACGAGTTTTTGATCGAGTTTTGGAGCAAAAAGAGGTGAAAAACGCTATTTTTCACGTAATCTGCGAAGTGTTCTCGTCCATTGAAGGGTTCACGGCCGTTGAAGGGTTCACGGCCGAAGGAGGGTTCTCGGTCGAATAAGCTTTTGCGGCAAGGGTTTCTCAGCGGCGGCCGTAATCACGAATTAGGGTTTCTCGGACGTTTTCGGTCGTGAACGTGTTTACGGCCGTGAACCCATTTGCGGTTGTCTGTCTCATATAAATAGTGTTAGTAGAGTCATAAGAGTGTGTATGGCTAGAGGAGCTTAAGTGTGTGTATTCTAAGGTGTTTTAGAGAGAGAAAGGAGAGAAGGTGCAAGTGTGTGTGAATCTTGTATATTGTTCATCATTCCAATCTTGAATACATCATAGATTCATATTCTTCTTCTTCTTCTTCTTCTTATTTTGATCTTGCATCATCCAATTGTTTAGGATTCTACACCATCAATTGGATATGATTGATACACAAGCGAATTCGGGACTTACAAGTGGTATCAGAGCTTGGATTGTATCAATCATTTTGGCCAGATCTGGAGCGTATTTGATCTTATTTTTGAAGGATTTTTGCATTTTTGGATAGATCTTTGAAAAATAAGGGGGGTTTGTTCTTCGTGTTTTTGATAAAAACGAGTTTTTGATCGAGTTTTGGAGCAAAAAGAGGTGAAAAACGCTATTTTTCACGTAATCTGCGAAGTGTTCTCGTCCATTGAAGGGTTCACGGCCGTTGAAGGGTTCACGGCCGAAGGAGGGTTCTCGGTCGAATAAGCTTTTGCGGCTAGGGTTTCTCGGCGGCGGCCGTAATCACGAATTAGGGTTTCTCGGACGTTTACGGTCGTGAACGTGTTTACGGCCGTGAACCCATTTGCGGTTGTCTGTCTCATATAAATAGTGTTAGTAGAGTCATAAGAGTGTGTATGGCTAGAGGAGCTTAAGTGTGTGTATTCTAAGGTGTTTTAGAGAGAGAAAGGAGAGAAGGTGCAAGTGTGTGTGAATCTTGTATATTGTTCATCATTCCAATCTTGAATACATCATAGATTCATATTCTTCTTCTTCTTCTTCTTCTTATTTTGATCTTGCATCATCCAATTGTTTAGGATTCTACACCATCAATTGGATATGATTGATACACAAGCTAATTCGGGACTTACAAGTGGTATCAGAGCTTGGATTGTATCAATCATTTTGGCCAGATCTGGAGCGTATTTGATCTTATTTTTGAAGGATTTTTGCATTTTTGGATAGATCTTTGAAAAATAAGGGGGGTTTGTTCTTCGTGTTTTTGATAAAAACGAGTTTTTGATCGAGTTTTGGAGCAAAAAGAGGTGAAAAACGCTATTTTTCACGTAATCTGCGAAGTGTTCTCGTCCATTGAAGGGTTCACGGCCGTTGAAGGGTTCACGGCCGAAGGAGGGTTCTCGGTCGAATAAGCTTTTGCGGCTAGGGTTTCTCGGCGGCGGCCGTAATCACGAATTAGGGTTTCTCGGACGTTTACGGTCGTGAACGTGTTTACGGCCGTGAACCCATTTGCGGTTGTCTGTCTCATATAAATAGTGTTAGTAGAGTCATAAGAGTGTGTATGGCTAGAGGAGCTTAAGTGTGTGTATTCTAAGGTGTTTTAGAGAGAGAAAGGAGAGAAGGTGCAAGTGTGTGTGAATCTTGTATATTGTTCATCATTCCAATCTTGAATACATCATAGATTCATATTATTCTTCTTCTCTTTCTTCTTATTTTGATCTTGCATCATCCAATTGTTTGGGATTCTACACCATCAATTGGATATGATTGATACACAAGCGAATTCGGGACTTACAAGTGGTATCAGAGCTTGGATTGTATCAATCATTTTGGCCAGATCTGGAGCGTATTTGATCTTATTTCTGAAGAATTTTTGCATTTTTGGATAGATCTTTGAAAAATAAGGGGGGTTTGTTCTTCGTGTTTTTGATAAAAACGAGTTTTTGATCGAGTTTTGGAGCAAAAAGAGGTGAAAAACGCTATTTTTCACGTAATCTGCGAAGTGTTCTCGTCCATTGAAGGGTTCACGGCCGTTGAAGGGTTCACGGCCGAAGGAGGGTTCTCGGTCGAATAAGCTTTTGCGGCTAGGGTTTCTCGGCGGCGGCCGTAATCACGAATTAGGGTTTCTCGGACGTTTACGGTCGTGAACGTGTTTACGGCCGTGAACCCATTTGCGGTTGTCTGTCTCATATAAATAGTGTTAGTAGAGTCATAAGAGTGTGTATGGCTAGAGGAGCTTAAGTGTGTGTATTCTAAGGTGTTTTAGAGAGAGAAAGGAGAGAAGGTGCAAGTGTGTGTGAATCTTGTATATTGTTCATCATTCCAATCTTGAATACATCATAGATTCATATTCTTCTTCTTCTTCTTCTTCTTATTTTGATCTTGCATCATCCAATTGTTTAGGATTCTACACCATCAATTGGATATGATTGATACACAAGCGAATTCGGGACTTACAAGTGGTATCAGAGCTTGGATTGTATCAATCATTTTGGCCAGATCTGGAGCGTATTTGATCTTATTTTTGAAGGATTTTTGCATTTTTGGATAGATCTTTGAAAAATAAGGGGGGTTTGTTCTTCGTGTTTTTGATAAAAACGAGTTTTTGATCGAGTTTTGGAGCAAAAAGAGGTGAAAAACGCTATTTTTCACGTAATCTGCGAAGTGTTCTCGTCCATTGAAGGGTTCACGGCCGTTGAAGGGTTCACGGCCGAAGGAGGGTTCTCGGTCGAATAAGCTTTTGCGGCTAGGGTTTCTCGGCGGCGGCCGTAATCACGAATTAGGGTTTCTCGGACGTTTACGGTCGTGAACGTGTTTACGGCCGTGAACCCATTTGCGGTTGTCTGTCTCATATAAATAGTGTTAGTAGAGTCATAAGAGTGTGTATGGCTAGAGGAGCTTAAGTGTGTGTATTCTAAGGTGTTTTAGAGAGAGAAAGGAGAGAAGGTGCAAGTGTGTGTGAATCTTGTATATTGTTCATCATTCCAATCTTGAATACATCATAGATTCATATTCTTCTTCTTCTTCTTCTTCTTATTTTGATCTTGCATCATCCAATTGTTTAGGATTCTACACCATCAATTGGATATGATTGATACACAAGCGAATTCGGGACTTACAAGTGGTATCAGAGCTTGGATTGTATCAATCATTTTGGCCAGATCTGGAGCGTATTTGATCTTATTTTTGAAGGATTTTTGCATTTTTGGATAGATCTTTGAAAAATAAGGGGGGTTTGTTCTTCGTGTTTTTGATAAAAACGAGTTTTTGATCGAGTTTTGGAGCAAAAAGAGGTGAAAAACGCTATTTTTCACGTAATCTGCGAAGTGTTCTCGTCCATTGAAGGGTTCACGGCCGTTGAAGGGTTCACGGCCGAAGGAGGGTTCTCGGTCGAATAAGCTTTTGCGGCTAGGGTTTCTCGGCGGCGGCCGTAATCACGAATTAGGGTTTCTCGGGTGTTTACGGCCGTGAACGTGTTTACGGCCGTGAACCCATTTGCGGTTGTCTGTCTCATATAAATAGTGTTAGTAGAGTCATAAGAGTGTGTATGGCTAGAGGAGCTTAAGTGTGTGTATTCTAAGGTGTTTTAGAGAGAGAAAGGAGAGAAGGTGCAAGTGTGTGTGAATCTTGTATATTGTTCATCATTCCAATCTTGAATACATCATAGATTCATATTATTCTTCTTCTCTTTCTTCTTATTTTGATCTTGCATCATCCAATTGTTTGGGATTCTACACCATCAATTGGATATGATTGATACACAAGCGAATTCGGGACTTACAAGTGGTATCAGAGCTTGGATTGTATCAATCATTTTGGCCAGATCTGGAGCGTATTTGATCTTATTTCTGAAGAATTTTTGCATTTTTGGATAGATCTTTGAAAAATAAGGGGGGTTTGTTCTTCGTGTTTTTGATAAAAACGAGTTTTTGATCGAGTTTTGGAGCAAAAAGAGGTGAAAAACGCTATTTTTCACGTAATCTGCGAAGTGTTCTCGTCCATTGAAGGGTTCACGGCCGTTGAAGGGTTCACGGCCGAAGGAGGGTTCTCGGTCGAATAAGCTTTTGCGGCTAGGGTTTCTCGGCGGCGGCCGTAATCACGAATTAGGGTTTCTCGGACGTTTTCGGTCGTGAACGTGTTTACGGCCGTGAACCCATTTGCGGTTGTCTGTCTCATATAAATAGTGTTAGTAGAGTCATAAGAGTGTGTATGGCTAGAGGAGCTTAAGTGTGTGTATTCTAAGGTGTTTTAGAGAGAGAAAGGAGAGAAGGTGCAAGTGTGTGTGAATCTTGTATATTGTTCATCATTCCAATCTTGAATACATCATAGATTCATATTCTTCTTCTTCTTCTTCTTCTTATTTTGATCTTGCATCATCCAATTGTTTAGGATTCTACACCATCAATTGGATATGATTGATACACAAGCGAATTCGGGACTTACAAGTGGTATCAGAGCTTGGATTGTATCAATCATTTTGGCCAGATCTGGAGCGTATTTGATCTTATTTTTGAAGGATTTTTGCATTTTTTGATAGATCTTTGAAAAATAAGGGGGGTTTGTTCTTCGTGTTTTTGATAAAAACGAGTTTTTGATCGAGTTTTGGAGCAAAAAGAGGTGAAAAACGCTATTTTTCACGTAATCTGCGAAGTGTTCTCGTCCATTGAAGGGTTCACGGCCGTTGAAGGGTTCACGGCCGAAGGAGGGTTCTCGGTCGAATAAGCTTTTGCGGCTAGGGTTTCTCGGCGGCGGCCGTAATCACGAATTAGGGTTTCTCGGACGTTTACGGTCGTGAACGTGTTTACGGCCGTGAACCCATTTGCGGTTGTCTGTCTCATATAAATAGTGTTAGTAGAGTCATAAGAGTGTGTATGGCTAGAGGAGCTTAAGTGTGTGTATTCTAAGGTGTTTTAGAGAGAGAAAGGAGAGAAGGTGCAAGTGTGTGTGAATCTTGTATATTGTTCATCATTCCAATCTTGAATACATCATAGATTCATATTCTTCTTCTTCTTCTTCTTCTTATTTTGATCTTGCATCATCCAATTGTTTAGGATTCTACACCATCAATTGGATATGATTGATACACAAGCGAATTCGGGACTTACAAGTGGTATCAGAGCTTGGATTGTATCAATCATTTTGGCCAGATCTGGAGCGTATTTGATCTTATTTTTGAAGGATTTTTGCATTTTTGGATAGATCTTTGAAAAATAAGGGGGGTTTGTTCTTCGTGTTTTTGATAAAAACGAGTTTTTGATCGAGTTTTGGAGCAAAAAGAGGTGAAAAACGCTATTTTTCACGTAATCTGCGAAGTGTTCTCGTCCATTGAAGGGTTCACGGCCGTTGAAGGGTTCACGGCCGAAGGAGGGTTCTCGGTCGAATAAGCTTTTGCGGCTAGGGTTTCTCGGCGGCGGCCGTAATCACGAATTAGGGTTTCTCGGACGTTTACGGTCGTGAACGTGTTTACGGCCGTGAACCCATTTGCGGTTGTCTGTCTCATATAAATAGTGTTAGTAGAGTCATAAGAGTGTGTATGGCTAGAGGAGCTTAAGTGTGTGTATTCTAAGGTGTTTTAGAGAGAGAAAGGAGAGAAGGTGCAAGTGTGTGTGAATCTTGTATATTGTTCATCATTCCAATCTTGAATACATCATAGATTCATATTCTTCTTCTTCTTCTTCTTCTTATTTTGATCTTGCATCATCCAATTGTTTAGGATTCTACACCATCAATTGGATATGATTGATACACAAGCTAATTCGGGACTTACAAGTGGTATCAGAGCTTGGATTGTATCAATCATTTTGGCCAGATCTGGAGCGTATTTGATCTTATTTTTGAAGGATTTTTGCATTTTTGGATAGATCTTTGAAAAATAAGGGGGGTTTGTTCTTCGTGTTTTTGATAAAAACGAGTTTTTGATCGAGTTTTGGAGCAAAAAGAGGTGAAAAACGCTATTTTTCACGTAATCTGCGAAGTGTTCTCGTCCATTGAAGGGTTCACGGCCGTTGAAGGGTTCACGGCCGAAGGAGGGTTCTCGGTCGAATAAGCTTTTGCGGCTAGGGTTTCTCGGCGGCGGCCGTAATCACGAATTAGGGTTTCTCGGACGTTTACGGTCGTGAACGTGTTTACGGCCGTGAACCCATTTGCGGTTGTCTGTCTCATATAAATAGTGTTAGTAGAGTCATAAGAGTGTGTATGGCTAGAGGAGCTTAAGTGTGTGTATTCTAAGGTGTTTTAGAGAGAGAAAGGAGAGAAGGTGCAAGTGTGTGTGAATCTTGTATATTGTTCATCATTCCAATCTTGAATACATCATAGATTCATATTATTCTTCTTCTCTTTCTTCTTATTTTGATCTTGCATCATCCAATTGTTTGGGATTCTACACCATCAATTGGATATGATTGATACACAAGCGAATTCGGGACTTACAAGTGGTATCAGAGCTTGGATTGTATCAATCATTTTGGCCAGATCTGGAGCGTATTTGATCTTATTTCTGAAGAATTTTTGCATTTTTGGATAGATCTTTGAAAAATAAGGGGGGTTTGTTCTTCGTGTTTTTGATAAAAACGAGTTTTTGATCGAGTTTTGGAGCAAAAAGAGGTGAAAAACGCTATTTTTCACGTAATCTGCGAAGTGTTCTCGTCCATTGAAGGGTTCACGGCCGTTGAAGGGTTCACGGCCGAAGGAGGGTTCTCGGTCGAATAAGCTTTTGCGGCTAGGGTTTCTCGGCGGCGGCCGTAATCACGAATTAGGGTTTCTCGGACGTTTACGGTCGTGAACGTGTTTACGGCCGTGAACCCATTTGCGGTTGTCTGTCTCATATAAATAGTGTTAGTAGAGTCATAAGAGTGTGTATGGCTAGAGGAGCTTAAGTGTGTGTATTCTAAGGTGTTTTAGAGAGAGAAAGGAGAGAAGGTGCAAGTGTGTGTGAATCTTGTATATTGTTCATCATTCCAATCTTGAATACATCATAGATTCATATTCTTCTTCTTCTTCTTCTTCTTATTTTGATCTTGCATCATCCAATTGTTTAGGATTCTACACCATCAATTGGATATGATTGATACACAAGCGAATTCGGGACTTACAAGTGGTATCAGAGCTTGGATTGTATCAATCATTTTGGCCAGATCTGGAGCGTATTTGATCTTATTTTTGAAGGATTTTTGCATTTTTGGATAGATCTTTGAAAAATAAGGGGGGTTTGTTCTTCGTGTTTTTGATAAAAACGAGTTTTTGATCGAGTTTTGGAGCAAAAAGAGGTGAAAAACGCTATTTTTCACGTAATCTGCGAAGTGTTCTCGTCCATTGAAGGGTTCACGGCCGTTGAAGGGTTCACGGCCGAAGGAGGGTTCTCGGTCGAATAAGCTTTTGCGGCTAGGGTTTCTCGGCGGCGGCCGTAATCACGAATTAGGGTTTCTCGGACGTTTACGGTCGTGAACGTGTTTACGGCCGTGAACCCATTTGCGGTTGTCTGTCTCATATAAATAGTGTTAGTAGAGTCATAAGAGTGTGTATGGCTAGAGGAGCTTAAGTGTGTGTATTCTAAGGTGTTTTAGAGAGAGAAAGGAGAGAAGGTGCAAGTGTGTGTGAATCTTGTATATTGTTCATCATTCCAATCTTGAATACATCATAGATTCATATTCTTCTTCTTCTTCTTCTTCTTATTTTGATCTTGCATCATCCAATTGTTTAGGATTCTACACCATCAATTGGATATGATTGATACACAAGCGAATTCGGGACTTACAAGTGGTATCAGAGCTTGGATTGTATCAATCATTTTGGCCAGATCTGGAGCGTATTTGATCTTATTTTTGAAGGATTTTTGCATTTTTGGATAGATCTTTGAAAAATAAGGGGGGTTTGTTCTTCGTGTTTTTGATAAAAACGAGTTTTTGATCGAGTTTTGGAGCAAAAAGAGGTGAAAAACGCTATTTTTCACGTAATCTGCGAAGTGTTCTCGTCCATTGAAGGGTTCACGGCCGTTGAAGGGTTCACGGCCGAAGGAGGGTTCTCGGTCGAATAAGCTTTTGCGGCTAGGGTTTCTCGGCGGCGGCCGTAATCACGAATTAGGGTTTCTCGGGTGTTTACGGCCGTGAACGTGTTTACGGCCGTGAACCCATTTGCGGTTGTCTGTCTCATATAAATAGTGTTAGTAGAGTCATAAGAGTGTGTATGGCTAGAGGAGCTTAAGTGTGTGTATTCTAAGGTGTTTTAGAGAGAGAAAGGAGAGAAGGTGCAAGTGTGTGTGAATCTTGTATATTGTTCATCATTCCAATCTTGAATACATCATAGATTCATATTATTCTTCTTCTCTTTCTTCTTATTTTGATCTTGCATCATCCAATTGTTTGGGATTCTACACCATCAATTGGATATGATTGATACACAAGCGAATTCGGGACTTACAAGTGGTATCAGAGCTTGGATTGTATCAATCATTTTGGCCAGATCTGGAGCGTATTTGATCTTATTTCTGAAGAATTTTTGCATTTTTGGATAGATCTTTGAAAAATAAGGGGGGTTTGTTCTTCGTGTTTTTGATAAAAACGAGTTTTTGATCGAGTTTTGGAGCAAAAAGAGGTGAAAAACGCTATTTTTCACGTAATCTGCGAAGTGTTCTCGTCCATTGAAGGGTTCACGGCCGTTGAAGGGTTCACGGCCGAAGGAGGGTTCTCGGTCGAATAAGCTTTTGCGGCTAGGGTTTCTCGGCGGCGGCCGTAATCACGAATTAGGGTTTCTCGGACGTTTTCGGTCGTGAACGTGTTTACGGCCGTGAACCCATTTGCGGTTGTCTGTCTCATATAAATAGTGTTAGTAGAGTCATAAGAGTGTGTATGGCTAGAGGAGCTTAAGTGTGTGTATTCTAAGGTGTTTTAGAGAGAGAAAGGAGAGAAGGTGCAAGTGTGTGTGAATCTTGTATATTGTTCATCATTCCAATCTTGAATACATCATAGATTCATATTCTTCTTCTTCTTCTTCTTCTTATTTTGATCTTGCATCATCCAATTGTTTAGGATTCTACACCATCAATTGGATATGATTGATACACAAGCGAATTCGGGACTTACAAGTGGTATCAGAGCTTGGATTGTATCAATCATTTTGGCCAGATCTGGAGCGTATTTGATCTTATTTTTGAAGGATTTTTGCATTTTTTGATAGATCTTTGAAAAATAAGGGGGGTTTGTTCTTCGTGTTTTTGATAAAAACGAGTTTTTGATCGAGTTTTGGAGCAAAAAGAGGTGAAAAACGCTATTTTTCACGTAATCTGCGAAGTGTTCTCGTCCATTGAAGGGTTCACGGCCGTTGAAGGGTTCACGGCCGAAGGAGGGTTCTCGGTCGAATAAGCTTTTGCGGCTAGGGTTTCTCGGCGGCGGCCGTAATCACGAATTAGGGTTTCTCGGACGTTTACGGTCGTGAACGTGTTTACGGCCGTGAACCCATTTGCGGTTGTCTGTCTCATATAAATAGTGTTAGTAGAGTCATAAGAGTGTGTATGGCTAGAGGAGCTTAAGTGTGTGTATTCTAAGGTGTTTTAGAGAGAGAAAGGAGAGAAGGTGCAAGTGTGTGTGAATCTTGTATATTGTTCATCATTCCAATCTTGAATACATCATAGATTCATATTCTTCTTCTTCTTCTTCTTCTTATTTTGATCTTGCATCATCCAATTGTTTAGGATTCTACACCATCAATTGGATATGATTGATACACAAGCGAATTCGGGACTTACAAGTGGTATCAGAGCTTGGATTGTATCAATCATTTTGGCCAGATCTGGAGCGTATTTGATCTTATTTTTGAAGGATTTTTGCATTTTTTGATAGATCTTTGAAAAATAAGGGGGGTTTGTTCTTCGTGTTTTTGATAAAAACGAGTTTTTGATCGAGTTTTGGAGCAAAAAGAGGTGAAAAACGCTATTTTTCACGTAATCTGCGAAGTGTTCTCGTCCATGGAAGGGTTCACGGCCGTTGAAGGGTTCACGGCCGAAGGAGGGTTCTCGGTCGAATAAGCTTTTGCGGCTAGGGTTTCTCGGCGGCGGCCGTAATCACGAATTAGGGTTTCTCGGACGTTTACGGTCGTGAACGTGTTTACGGCCGTGAACCCATTTGCGGTTGTCTGTCTCATATAAATAGTGTTAGTAGAGTCATAAGAGTGTGTATGGCTAGAGGAGCTTAAGTGTGTGTATTCTAAGGTGTTTTAGAGAGAGAAAGGAGAGAAGGTGCAAGTGTGTGTGAATCTTGTATATTGTTCATCATTCCAATCTTGAATACATCATAGATTCATATTATTCTTCTTCTCTTTCTTCTTATTTTGATCTTGCATCATCCAATTGTTTGGGATTCTACACCATCAATTGGATATGATTGATACACAAGCGAATTCGGGACTTACAAGTGGTATCAGAGCTTGGATTGTATCAATCATTTTGGCCAGATCTGGAGCGTATTTGATCTTATTTCTGAAGAATTTTTGCATTTTTGGATAGATCTTTGAAAAATAAGGGGGGTTTGTTCTTCGTGTTTTTGATCGAGTTTTGGAGCAAAAAGAGGTGAAAAACGCTATTTTTCACGTAATCTGCGAAGTGTTCTCGTCCATTGAAGGGTTCACGGCCGTTGAAGGGTTCACGGCCGAAGGAGGGTTCTCGGTCGAATAAGCTTTTGCGGCTAGGGTTTCTCGGCGGCGGCCGTAATCACGAATTAGGGTTTCTCGGACGTTTTCGGTCGTGAACGTGTTTACGGCCGTGAACCCATTTGCGGTTGTCTGTCTCATATAAATAGTGTTAGTAGAGTCATAAGAGTGTGTATGGCTAGAGGAGCTTAAGTGTGTGTATTCTAAGGTGTTTTAGAGAGAGAAAGGAGAGAAGGTGCAAGTGTGTGTGAATCTTGTATATTGTTCATCATTCCAATCTTGAATACATCATAGATTCATATTCTTCTTCTTCTTCTTCTTCTTATTTTGATCTTGCATCATCCAATTGTTTAGGATTCTACACCATCAATTGGATATGATTGATACACAAGCGAATTCGGGACTTACAAGTGGTATCAGAGCTTGGATTGTATCAATCATTTTGGCCAGATCTGGAGCGTATTTGATCTTATTTTTGAAGGATTTTTGCATTTTTTGATAGATCTTTGAAAAATAAGGGGGGTTTGTTCTTCGTGTTTTTGATAAAAACGAGTTTTTGATCGAGTTTTGGAGCAAAAAGAGGTGAAAAACGCTATTTTTCACGTAATCTGCGAAGTGTTCTCGTCCATTGAAGGGTTCACGGCCGTTGAAGGGTTCACGGCCGAAGGAGGGTTCTCGGTCGAATAAGCTTTTGCGGCTAGGGTTTCTCGGCGGCGGCCGTAATCACGAATTAGGGTTTCTCGGACGTTTACGGTCGTGAACGTGTTTACGGCCGTGAACCCATTTGCGGTTGTCTGTCTCATATAAATAGTGTTAGTAGAGTCATAAGAGTGTGTATGGCTAGAGGAGCTTAAGTGTGTGTATTCTAAGGTGTTTTAGAGAGAGAAAGGAGAGAAGGTGCAAGTGTGTGTGAATCTTGTATATTGTTCATCATTCCAATCTTGAATACATCATAGATTCATATTCTTCTTCTTCTTCTTCTTCTTATTTTGATCTTGCATCATCCAATTGTTTAGGATTCTACACCATCAATTGGATATGATTGATACACAAGCGAATTCGGGACTTACAAGTGGTATCAGAGCTTGGATTGTATCAATCATTTTGGCCAGATCTGGAGCGTATTTGATCTTATTTTTGAAGGATTTTTGCATTTTTGGATAGATCTTTGAAAAATAACGGGGGTTTGTTCTTCGTGTTTTTGATAAAAACGAGTTTTTGATCGAGTTTTGGAGCAAAAAGAGGTGAAAAACGCTATTTTTCACGTAATCTGCGAAGTGTTCTCGTCCATTGAAGGGTTCACGGCCGTTGAAGGGTTCACGGCCGAAGGAGGGTTCTCGGTCGAATAAGCTTTTGCGGCTAGGGTTTCTCGGCGGCGGCCGTAATCACGAATTAGGGTTTCTCGGACGTTTACGGTCGTGAACGTGTTTACGGCCGTGAACCCATTTGCGGTTGTCTGTCTCATATAAATAGTGTTAGTAGAGTCATAAGAGTGTGTATGGCTAGAGGAGCTTAAGTGTGTGTATTCTAAGGTGTTTTAGAGAGAGAAAGGAGAGAAGGTGCAAGTGTGTGTGAATCTTGTATATTGTTCATCATTCCAATCTTGAATACATCATAGATTCATATTCTTCTTCTTCTTCTTCTTCTTATTTTGATCTTGCATCATCCAATTGTTTAGGATTCTACACCATCAATTGGATATGATTGATACACAAGCGAATTCGGGACTTACAAGTGGTATCAGAGCTTGGATTGTATCAATCATTTTGGCCAGATCTGGAGCGTATTTGATCTTATTTTTGAAGGATTTTTGCATTTTTTGATAGATCTTTGAAAAATAAGGGGGGTTTGTTCTTCGTGTTTTTGATAAAAACGAGTTTTTGATCGAGTTTTGGAGCAAAAAGAGGTGAAAAACGCTATTTTTCACGTAATCTGCGAAGTGTTCTCGTCCATGGAAGGGTTCACGGCCGTTGAAGGGTTCACGGCCGAAGGAGGGTTCTCGGTCGAATAAGCTTTTGCGGCTAGGGTTTCTCGGCGGCGGCCGTAATCACGAATTAGGGTTTCTCGGACGTTTACGGTCGTGAACGTGTTTACGGCCGTGAACCCATTTGCGGTTGTCTGTCTCATATAAATAGTGTTAGTAGAGTCATAAGAGTGTGTATGGCTAGAGGAGCTTAAGTGTGTGTATTCTAAGGTGTTTTAGAGAGAGAAAGGAGAGAAGGTGCAAGTGTGTGTGAATCTTGTATATTGTTCATCATTCCAATCTTGAATACATCATAGATTCATATTATTCTTCTTCTCTTTCTTCTTATTTTGATCTTGCATCATCCAATTGTTTGGGATTCTACACCATCAATTGGATATGATTGATACACAAGCGAATTCGGGACTTACAAGTGGTATCAGAGCTTGGATTGTATCAATCATTTTGGCCAGATCTGGAGCGTATTTGATCTTATTTCTGAAGAATTTTTGCATTTTTGGATAGATCTTTGAAAAATAAGGGGGGTTTGTTCTTCGTGTTTTTGATCGAGTTTTGGAGCAAAAAGAGGTGAAAAACGCTATTTTTCACGTAATCTGCGAAGTGTTCTCGTCCATTGAAGGGTTCACGGCCGTTGAAGGGTTCACGGCCGAAGGAGGGTTCTCGGTCGAATAAGCTTTTGCGGCTAGGGTTTCTCGGCGGCGGCCGTAATCACGAATTAGGGTTTCTCGGACGTTTTCGGTCGTGAACGTGTTTACGGCCGTGAACCCATTTGCGGTTGTCTGTCTCATATAAATAGTGTTAGTAGAGTCATAAGAGTGTGTATGGCTAGAGGAGCTTAAGTGTGTGTATTCTAAGGTGTTTTAGAGAGAGAAAGGAGAGAAGGTGCAAGTGTGTGTGAATCTTGTATATTGTTCATCATTCCAATCTTGAATACATCATAGATTCATATTCTTCTTCTTCTTCTTCTTCTTATTTTGATCTTGCATCATCCAATTGTTTAGGATTCTACACCATCAATTGGATATGATTGATACACAAGCGAATTCGGGACTTACAAGTGGTATCAGAGCTTGGATTGTATCAATCATTTTGGCCAGATCTGGAGCGTATTTGATCTTATTTTTGAAGGATTTTTGCATTTTTTGATAGATCTTTGAAAAATAAGGGGGGTTTGTTCTTCGTGTTTTTGATAAAAACGAGTTTTTGATCGAGTTTTGGAGCAAAAAGAGGTGAAAAACGCTATTTTTCACGTAATCTGCGAAGTGTTCTCGTCCATTGAAGGGTTCACGGCCGTTGAAGGGTTCACGGCCGAAGGAGGGTTCTCGGTCGAATAAGCTTTTGCGGCTAGGGTTTCTCGGCGGCGGCCGTAATCACGAATTAGGGTTTCTCGGACGTTTACGGTCGTGAACGTGTTTACGGCCGTGAACCCATTTGCGGTTGTCTGTCTCATATAAATAGTGTTAGTAGAGTCATAAGAGTGTGTATGGCTAGAGGAGCTTAAGTGTGTGTATTCTAAGGTGTTTTAGAGAGAGAAAGGAGAGAAGGTGCAAGTGTGTGTGAATCTTGTATATTGTTCATCATTCCAATCTTGAATACATCATAGATTCATATTCTTCTTCTTCTTCTTCTTCTTATTTTGATCTTGCATCATCCAATTGTTTAGGATTCTACACCATCAATTGGATATGATTGATACACAAGCGAATTCGGGACTTACAAGTGGTATCAGAGCTTGGATTGTATCAATCATTTTGGCCAGATCTGGAGCGTATTTGATCTTATTTTTGAAGGATTTTTGCATTTTTTGATAGATCTTTGAAAAATAAGGGGGGTTTGTTCTTCGTGTTTTTGATAAAAACGAGTTTTTGATCGAGTTTTGGAGCAAAAAGAGGTGAAAAACGCTATTTTTCACGTAATCTGCGAAGTGTTCTCGTCCATTGAAGGGTTCACGGCCGTTGAAGGGTTCACGGCCGAAGGAGGGTTCTCGGTCGAATAAGCTTTTGCGGCTAGGGTTTCTCGGCGGCGGCCGTAATCACGAATTAGGGTTTCTCGGACGTTTACGGTCGTGAACGTGTTTACGGCCGTGAACCCATTTGCGGTTGTCTGTCTCATATAAATAGTGTTAGTAGAGTCATAAGAGTGTGTATGGCTAGAGGAGCTTAAGTGTGTGTATTCTAAGGTGTTTTAGAGAGAGAAAGGAGAGAAGGTGCAAGTGTGTGTGAATCTTGTATATTGTTCATCATTCCAATCTTGAATACATCATAGATTCATATTCTTCTTCTTCTTCTTCTTATTTTGATCTTGCATCATCCAATTGTTTAGGATTCTACACCATCAATTGGATATGATTGATACACAAGCGAATTCGGGACTTACAAGTGGTATCAGAGCTTGGATTGTATCAATCATTTTGGCCAGATCTGGAGCGTATTTGATCTTATTTCTGAAGAATTTTTGCATTTTTGGATAGATCTTTGAAAAATAAGGGGGGTTTGTTCTTCGTGTTTTTGATAAAAACGAGTTTTTGATCGAGTTTTGGAGCAAAAAGAGGTGAAAAACGCTATTTTTCACGTAATCTGCGAAGTGTTCTCGTCCATTGAAGGGTTCACGGCCGTTGAGGGTTCACGGCCGAAGGAGGGTTCTCGGTCGAATAAGCTTTTGCGGCTAGGGTTTCTCGGCGGCGGCCGTAATCACGAATTAGGGTTTCTCGGACGTTTACGGTCGTGAACGTGTTTACGGCCGTGAACCCATTTGCGGTTGTCTGTCTCATATAAATAGTGTTAGTAGAGTCATAAGAGTGTGTATGGCTAGAGGAGCTTAAGTGTGTGTATTCTAAGGTGTTTTAGAGAGAGAAAGGAGAGAAGGTGCAAGTGTGTGTGAATCTTGTATATTGTTCATCATTCCAATCTTGAATACATCATAGATTCATATTCTTCTTCTTCTTCTTCTTCTTCTTATTTTGATCTTGCATCATCCAATTGTTTAGGATTCTACACCATCAATTGGATATGATTGATACACAAGCGAATTCGGGACTTACAAGTGGTATCAGAGCTTGGATTGTATCAATCATTTTGGCCAGATCTGGAGCGTATTTGATCTTATTTTTGAAGGATTTTTGCATTTTTTGATAGATCTTTGAAAAATAAGGGGGGTTTGTTCTTCGTGTTTTTGATAAAAACGAGTTTTTGATCGAGTTTTGGAGCAAAAAGAGGTGAAAAACGCTATTTTTCACGTAATCTGCGAAGTGTTCTCGTCCATTGAAGGGTTCACGGCCGTTGAAGGGTTCACGGCCGAAGGAGGGTTCTCGGTCGAATAAGCTTTTGCGGCTAGGGTTTCTCGGCGGCGGCCGTAATCACGAATTAGGGTTTCTCGGACGTTTATGGTCGTGAACGTGTTTACGGCCGTGAACCCATTTGCGGTTGTCTGTCTCATATAAATAGTGTTAGTAGAGTCATAAGAGTGTGTATGGCTAGAGGAGCTTAAGTGTGTGTATTCTAAGGTGTTTTAGAGAGAGAAAGGAGAGAAGGTGCAAGTGTGTGTGAATCTTGTATATTGTTCATCATTCCAATCTTGAATACATCATAGATTCATATTATTCTTCTTCTCTTTCTTCTTATTTTGATCTTGCATCATCCAATTGTTTGGGATTCTACACCATCAATTGGATATGATTGATACACAAGCGAATTCGGGACTTACAAGTGGTATCAGAGCTTGGATTGTATCAATCATTTTGGCCAGATCTGGAGCGTATTTGATCTTATTTCTGAAGAATTTTTGCATTTTTGGAAAGATCTTTGAAAAATAAGGGGGGTTTGTTCTTCGTGTTTTTGATAAAAACGAGTTTTTGATCGAGTTTTGGAGCAAAAAGAGGTGAAAAACGCTATTTTTCACGTAATCTGCGAAGTGTTCTCGTCCATTGAAGGGTTCACGGCCGTTGAAGGGTTCACGGCCGAAGGAGGGTTCTCGGTCGAATAAGCTTTTGCGGCTAGGGTTTCTCGGCGGCGGCCGTAATCACGAATTAGGGTTTCTCGGACGTTTTCGGTCGTGAACGTGTTTACGGCCGTGAACCCATTTGCGGTTGTCTGTCTCATATAAATAGTGTTAGTAGAGTCATAAGAGTGTGTATGGCTAGAGGAGCTTAAGTGTGTGTATTCTAAGGTGTTTTAGAGAGAGAAAGGAGAGAAGGTGCAAGTGTGTGTGAATCTTGTATATTGTTCATCATTCCAATCTTGAATACATCATAGATTCATATTATTCTTCTTCTCTTTCTTCTTATTTTGATCTTGCATCATCCAATTGTTTGGGATTCTACACCATCAATTGGATATGATTGATACACAAGCGAATTCGGGACTTACAAGTGGTATCAGAGCTTGGATTGTATCAATCATTTTGGCCAGATCTGGAGCGTATTTGATCTTATTTCTGAAGAATTTTTGCATTTTTGGAAAGATCTTTGAAAAATAAGGGGGGTTTGTTCTTCGTGTTTTTGATAAAAACGAGTTTTTGATCGAGTTTTGGAGCAAAAAGAGGTGAAAAACGCTATTTTTCACGTAATCTGCGAAGTGTTCTCGTCCATTGAAGGGTTCACGGCCGTTGAAGGGTTCACGGCCGAAGGAGGGTTCTCGGTCGAATAAGCTTTTGCGGCTAGGGTTTCTCGGCGGCGGCCGTAATCACGAATTAGGGTTTCTCGGACGTTTTCGGTCGTGAACGTGTTTACGGCCGTGAACCCATTTGCGGTTGTCTGTCTCATATAAATAGTGTTAGTAGAGTCATAAGAGTGTGTATGGCTAGAGGAGCTTAAGTGTGTGTATTCTAAGGTGTTTTAGAGAGAGAAAGGAGAGAAGGTGCAAGTGTGTGTGAATCTTGTATATTGTTCATCATTCCAATCTTGAATACATCATAGATTCATATTCTTCTTCTTCTTCTTCTTCTTATTTTGATCTTGCATCATCCAATTGTTTAGGATTCTACACCATCAATTGGATATGATTGATACACAAGCGAATTCGGGACTTACAAGTGGTATCAGAGCTTGGATTGTATCAATCATTTTGGCCAGATCTGGAGCGTATTTGATCTTATTTTTGAAGGATTTTTGCATTTTTTGATAGATCTTTGAAAAATAAGGGGGGTTTGTTCTTCGTGTTTTTGATAAAAACGAGTTTTTGATCGAGTTTTGGAGCAAAAAGAGGTGAAAAACGCTATTTTTCACGTAATCTGCGAAGTGTTCTCGTCCATTGAAGGGTTCACGGCCGTTGAAGGGTTCACGGCCGAAGGAGGGTTCTCGGTCGAATAAGCTTTAGCGGCTAGGGTTTCTCGGCGGCGGCCGTAATCACGAATTAGGGTTTCTCGGACGTTTACGGTCGTGAACGTGTTTACGGCCGTGAACCCATTTGCGGTTGTCTGTCTCATATAAATAGTGTTAGTAGAGTCATAAGAGTGTGTATGGCTAGAGGAGCTTAAGTGTGTGTATTCTAAGGTGTTTTAGAGAGAGAAAGGAGAGAAGGTGCAAGTGTGTGTGAATCTTGTATATTGTTCATCATTCCAATCTTGAATACATCATAGATTCATATTCTTCTTCTTCTTCTTCTTCTTATTTTGATCTTGCATCATCCAATTGTTTAGGATTCTACACCATCAATTGGATATGATTGATACACAAGCGAATTCGGGACTTACAAGTGGTATCAGAGCTTCGATTGTATCAATCATTTTGGCCAGATCTGGAGCGTATTTGATCTTATTTTTGAAGGATTTTTGCATTTTTTGATAGATCTTTGAAAAATAAGGGGGGTTTGTTCTTCGTGTTTTTGATAAAAACGAGTTTTTGATCGAGTTTTGGAGCAAAAAGAGGTGAAAAACGCTATTTTTCACGTAATCTGCGAAGTGTTCTCGTCCATTGAAGGGTTCACGGCCGTTGAAGGGTTCACGGCCGAAGGAGGGTTCTCGGTCGAATAAGCTTTTGCGGCTAGGGTTTCTCGGCGGCGGCCGTAATCACGAATTAGGGTTTCTCGGACGTTTACGGTCGTGAACGTGTTTACGGCCGTGAACCCATTTGCGGTTGTCTGTCTCATATAAATAGTGTTAGTAGAGTCATAAGAGTGTGTATGGCTAGAGGAGCTTAAGTGTGTGTATTCTAAGGTGTTTTAGAGAGAGAAAGGAGAGAAGGTGCAAGTGTGTGTGAATCTTGTATATTGTTCATCATTCCAATCTTGAATACATCATAGATTCATATTATTCTTCTTCTCTTTCTTCTTATTTTGATCTTGCATCATCCAATTGTTTGGGATTCTACACCATCAATTGGATATGATTGATACACAAGCGCATTCGGGACTTACAAGTGGTATCAGAGCTTGGATTGTATCAATCATTTTGGCCAGATCTGGAGCGTATTTGATCTTATTTCTGAAGAATTTTTGCATTTTTGGATAGATCTTTGAAAAATAAGGGGGGTTTGTTCTTCGTGTTTTTGATAAAAACGAGTTTTTGATCGAGTTTTGGAGCAAAAAGAGGTGAAAAACGCTATTTTTCACGTAATCTGCGAAGTGTTCTCGTCCATTGAAGGGTTCACGGCCGTTGAGGGTTCACGGCCGAAGGAGGGTTCTCGGTCGAATAAGCTTTTGCGGCTAGGGTTTCTCGGCGGCGGCCGTAATCACGAATTAGGGTTTCTCGGACGTTTACGGTCGTGAACGTGTTTACGGCCGTGAACCCATTTGCGGTTGTCTGTCTCATATAAATAGTGTTAGTAGAGTCATAAGAGTGTGTATGGCTAGAGGAGCTTAAGTGTGTGTATTCTAAGGTGTTTTAGAGAGAGAACGGAGAGAAGGTGCAAGTGTTTGTGAATCTTGTATATTGTTCATCATTCCAATCTTGAATACATCATAGATTCATATTCTTCTTCTTCTTCTTCTTATTATTTTGATCTTGCATCATCCAATTGTTTAGGATTCTACACCATCAATTGGATATGATTGATACACAAGCGAATTCGGGACTTACAAGTGGTATCAGAGCTTGGATTGTATCAATCATTTTGGCCAGATCTGGAGCGTATTTGATCTTAGTTTTGAAGGATTTTCGCATTTTTTGATAGATCTTTGAAAAATAAGGGGGGTTTGTTCTTCGTGTTTTTGATAAAAACGAGTTTTTGATCGAGTTTTGGAGCAAAAAGAGGTGAAAAACGCTATTTTTCACGTAATCTGCGAAGTGTTCTCGTCCATTGAAGGGTTCACGGCCGTTGAAGGGTTCACGGCCGAAGGAGGGTTCTCGGTCGAATAAGCTTTTGCGGCTAGGGTTTCTCGGCGGCGGCCGTAATCACGAATTAGGGTTTCTCGGACGTTTACGGTCGTGAACGTGTTTACGGCCGTGAACCCATTTGGGGTTGTCTGTCTCATATAAATAGTGTTAGTAGAGTCATAAGAGTGTGTATGGCTAGAAGAGCTTAAGTGTGTGTATTCTAAGGTGTTCTAGAGAGAGAAAGGAGAGAAGGTGCAAGTGTGTGTGAATCTTGTATATTGTTCATCATTCCAATCTTGAATACATCATAGATTCATATTATTCTTCTTCTCCTTCTTCTTATTTTGATCTTGCATCATCCAATTGTTTAGGATTCTACACCATCAATTGGATATGATTGATACACAAGCGAATTCGGGACTTACAAGTGGTATCAGAGCTTGGATTGTATCAATCATTTTGGCCAGATCTGGAGCGTATTTGATCTTATTTTTGAAGGATTTTTGCATTTTTGGATAGATCTTTGAAAAATAAGGGGGGTTTGTTCTTCGTGTTTTTGATAAAAACGAGTTTTTGATCGAGTTTTGGAGCAAAAAGAGGTGAAAAACGCTATTTTTCACGTAATCTGCGAAGTGTTCTCGTCCATTGAAGGGTTCACGGCCGTTGAAGGGTTCACGGCCGAAGGAGGGTTCTCGGTCGAATAAGCTTTTGCGGCTAGGGTTTCTCGGCGGCGGCCGTAATCACGAATTAGGGTTTCTCGGACGTTTTCGGTCGTCAACGTGTTTACGGCCGTGAACCCATTTGCGGTTGTCTGTCTCATATAAATAGTGTTAGTAGAGTCATAAGAGTGTGTATGGCTAGAGGAGCTTAAGTGTGTGTATTCTAAGGTGTTTTAGAGAGAGAAAGGAGAGAAGGTGCAAGTGTGTGTGAATCTTGTATATTGTTCATCATTCCAATCTTGAATACATCATAGATTCATATTCTTCTTCTTCTTCTTCTTCTTCTTATTTTGATCTTGCATCATCCAATTGTTTAGGATTCTACACCATCAATTGGATATGATTGATACACAAGCGAATTCGGGACTTACAAGTGGTATCAGAGCTTGGATTGTATCAATCATTTTGGCCAGATCTGGAGCGTATTTGATCTTATTTTTGAAGGATTTTTGCATTTTTTGATAGATCTTTGAAAAATAAGGGGGGTTTGTTCTTCGTGTTTTTGATAAAAACGAGTTTTTGATCGAGTTTTGGAGCAAAAAGAGGTGAAAAACGCTATTTTTCACGTAATCTGCGAAGTGTTCTCGTCCATTGAAGGGTTCACGGCCGTTGAAGGGTTCACGGCCGAAGGAGGGTTCTCGGTCGAATAAGCTTTTGCGGCTAGGGTTTCTCGGCGGCGGCCGTAATCACGAATTAGGGTTTCTCGGACGTTTACGGTCGTGAACGTGTTTACGGCCGTGAACCCATTTGCGGTTTTCTGTCTCATATAAATAGTGTTAGTAGAGTCATAAGAGTGTGTATGGCTAGAGGAGCTTAAGTGTGTGTATTCTAAGGTGTTTTAGAGAGAGAAAGGAGAGAAGGTGCAAGTGTGTGTGAATCTTGTATATTGTTCATCATTCCAATCTTGAATACATCATAGATTCATATTCTTCTTCTTCTTCTTCTTCTTATTTTGATCTTGCATCATCCAATTGTTTAGGATTCTACACCATCAATTGGATATGATTGATACACAAGCGAATTCGGGACTTACAAGTGGTATCAGAGCTTGGATTGTATCAATCATTTTGGCCAGATCTGGAGCGTATTTGATCTTATTTTTGAAGGATTTTTGCATTTTTTGATAGATCTTTGAAAAATAAGGGGGGTTTGTTCTTCGTGTTTTTGATAAAAACGAGTTTTTGATCGAGTTTTGGAGCAAAAAGAGGTGAAAAACGCTATTTTTCACGTAATCTGCGAAGTGTTCTCGTCCATTGAAGGGTTCACGGCCGTTGAAGGGTTCACGGCCGAAGGAGGGTTCTCGGTCGAATAAGCTTTTGCGGCTAGGGTTTCTCGGCGGCGGCCGTAATCACGAATTAGGGTTTCTCGGACGTTTACGGTCGTGAACGTGTTTACGGCCGTGAACCCATTTGCGGTTGTCTGTCTCATATAAATAGTGTTAGTAGAGTCATAAGAGTGTGTATGGCTAGAGGAGCTTAAGTGTGTGTATTCTAAGGTGTTTTAGAGAGAGAAAGGAGAGAAGGTGCAAGTGTGTGTGAATCTTGTATATTGTTCATCATTCCAATCTTGAATACATCATAGATTCATATTCTTCTTCTTCTTCTTCTTCTTATTTTGATCTTGCATCATCCAATTGTTTAGGATTCTACACCATCAATTGGATATGATTGATACACAAGCGAATTCGGGACTTACAAGTGGTATCAGAGCTTGGATTGTATCAATCATTTTGGCCAGATCTGGAGCGTATTTGATCTTATTTTTGAAGGATTTTTGCATTTTTTGATAGATCTTTGAAAAATAAGGGGGGTTTGTTCTTCGTGTTTTTGATAAAAACGAGTTTTTGATCGAGTTTTGGAGCAAAAAGAGGTGAAAAACGCTATTTTTCACGTAATCTGCGAAGTGTTCTCGTCCATTGAAGGGTTCACGGCCGTTGAAGGGTTCACGGCCGAAGGAGGGTTCTCGGTCGAATAAGCTTTTGCGGCTAGGGTTTCTCGGCGGCGGCCGTAATCACGAATTAGGGTTTCTCGGACGTTTACGGTCGTGAACGTGTTTACGGCCGTGAACCCATTTGCGGTTGTCTGTCTCATATAAATAGTGTTAGTAGAGTCATAAGAGTGTGTATGGCTAGAGGAGCTTAAGTGTGTGTATTCTAAGGTGTTTTAGAGAGAGAAAGGAGAGAAGGTGCAAGTGTGTGTGAATCTTGTATATTGTTCATCATTCCAATCTTGAATACATCATAGATTCATATTCTTCTTCTTCTTCTTCTTCTTATTTTGATCTTGCATCATCCAATTGTTTAGGATTCTACACCATCAATTGGATATGATTGATACACAAGCGAATTCGGGACTTACAAGTGGTATCAGAGCTTGGATTGTATCAATCATTTTGGCCAGATCTGGAGCGTATTTGATCTTATTTTTGAAGGATTTTTGCATTTTTTGATAGATCTTTGAAAAATAAGGGGGGTTTGTTCTTCGTGTTTTTGATAAAAACGAGTTTTTGATCGAGTTTTGGAGCAAAAAGAGGTGAAAAACGCTATTTTTCACGTAATCTGCGAAGTGTTCTCGTCCATTGAAGGGTTCACGGCCGTTGAAGGGTTCACGGCCGAAGGAGGGTTCTCGGTCGAATAAGCTTTTGCGGCTAGGGTTTCTCGGCGGCGGCCGTAATCACGAATTAGGGTTTCTCGGACGTTTACGGTCGTGAACGTGTTTACGGCCGTGAACCCATTTGCGGTTGTCTGTCTCATATAAATAGTGTTAGTAGAGTCATAAGAGTGTGTATGGCTAGAGGAGCTTAAGTGTGTGTATTCTAAGGTGTTTTAGAGAGAGAAAGGAGAGAAGGTGCAAGTGTGTGTGAATCTTGTATATTGTTCATCATTCCAATCTTGAATACATGATAGATTCATATTATTCTTCTTCTCTTTCTTCTTATTTTGATCTTGCATCATCCAATTGTTTGGGATTCTACACCATCAATTGGATATGATTGATACACAAGCGAATTCGGGACTTACAAGTGGTATCAGAGCTTGGATTGTATCAATCATTTTGGCCAGATCTGGAGCGTATTTGATCTTATTTCTGAAGAATTTTTGCATTTTTGGATAGATCTTTGAAAAATAAGGGGGGTTTGTTCTTCGTGTTTTTGATAAAAACGAGTTTTTGATCGAGTTTTGGAGCAAAAAGAGGTGAAAAACGCTATTTTTCACGTAATCTGCGAAGTGTTCTCGTCCATTGAAGGGTTCACGGCCGTTGAGGGTTCACGGCCGAAGGAGGGTTCTCGGTCGAATAAGCTTTTGCGGCTAGGGTTTCTCGGCGGCGGCCGTAATCACGAATTAGGGTTTCTCGGACGTTTACGGTCGTGAACGTGTTTACGGCCGTGAACCCATTTGCGGTTGTCTGTCTCATATAAATAGTGTTAGTAGAGTCATAAGAGTGTGTATGGCTAGAGGAGCTTAAGTGTGTGTATTCTAAGGTGTTTTAGAGAGAGAACGGAGAGAAGGTGCAAGTGTTTGTGAATCTTGTATATTGTTCATCATTCCAATCTTGAATACATCATAGATTCATATTCTTCTTCTTCTTCTTATTATTATTTTGATCTTGCATCATCCAATTGTTTAGGATTCTACACCATCAATTGGATATGATTGATACACAAGCGAATTCGGGACTTACAAGTGGTATCAGAGCTTGGATTGTATCAATCATTTTGGCCAGATCTGGAGCGTATTTGATCTTATTTTTGAAGGATTTTTGCATTTTTGGATAGATCTTTGAAAAATAAGGGGGGTTTGTTCTTCGTGTTTTTGATAAAAACGAGTTTTTGATCGAGTTTTGGAGCAAAAAGAGGTGAAAAACGCTATTTTTCACGTAATCTGCGAAGTGTTCTCGTCCATTGAAGGGTTCACGGCCGTTGAAGGGTTCACGGCCGAAGGAGGGTTCTCGGTCGAATAAGCTTTTGCGGCTAGGGTTTCTCGGCGGCGGCCGTAATCACGAATTAGGGTTTCTCGGACGTTTACGGTCGTGAACGTGTTTACGGCCGTGAACCCATTTGGGGTTGTCTGTCTCATATAAATAGTGTTAGTAGAGTCATAAGAGTGTGTATGGCTAGAAGAGCTTAAGTGTGTGTATTCTAAGGTGTTCTAGAGAGAGAAAGGAGAGAAGGTGCAAGTGTGTGTGAATCTTGTATATTGTTCATCATTCCAATCTTGAATACATCATAGATTCATATTATTCTTCTTCTCCTTCTTCTTATTTTGATCTTGCATCATCCAATTGTTTAGGATTCTACACCATCAATTGGATATGATTGATACACAAGCGAATTCGGGACTTACAAGTGGTATCAGAGCTTGGATTGTATCAATCATTTTGGCCAGATCTGGAGCGTATTTGATCTTATTTTTGAAGGATTTTTGCATTTTTGGATAGATCTTTGAAAAATAAGGGGGGTTTGTTCTTCGTGTTTTTGATAAAAACGAGTTTTTGATCGAGTTTTGGAGCAAAAAGAGGTGAAAAACGCTATTTTTCACGTAATCTGCGAAGTGTTCTCGTCCATTGAAGGGTTCACGGCCGTTGAAGGGTTCACGGCCGAAGGAGGGTTCTCGGTCGAATAAGCTTTTGCGGCTAGGGTTTCTCGGCGGCGGCCGTAATCACGAATTAGGGTTTCTCGGACGTTTTCGGTCGTCAACGTGTTTACGGCCGTGAACCCATTTGCGGTTGTCTGTCTCATATAAATAGTGTTAGTAGAGTCATAAGAGTGTGTATGGCTAGAGGAGCTTAAGTGTGTGTATTCTAAGGTGTTTTAGAGAGAGAAAGGAGAGAAGGTGCAAGTGTGTGTGAATCTTGTATATTGTTCATCATTCCAATCTTGAATACATCATAGATTCATATTCTTCTTCTTCTTCTTCTTCTTATTTTGATCTTGCATCATCCAATTGTTTAGGATTCTACACCATCAATTGGATATGATTGATACACAAGCGAATTCGGGACTTACAAGTGGTATCAGAGCTTGGATTGTATCAATCATTTTGGCCAGATCTGGAGCGTATTTGATCTTATTTTTGAAGGATTTTTGCATTTTTTGATAGATCTTTGAAAAATAAGGGGGGTTTGTTCTTCGTGTTTTTGATAAAAACGAGTTTTTGATCGAGTTTTGGAGCAAAAAGAGGTGAAAAACGCTATTTTTCACGTAATCTGCGAAGTGTTCTCGTCCATTGAAGGGTTCACGGCCGTTGAAGGGTTCACGGCCGAAGGAGGGTTCTCGGTCGAATAAGCTTTTGCGGCTAGGGTTTCTCGGCGGCGGCCGTAATCACGAATTAGGGTTTCTCGGACGTTTACGGTCGTGAACGTGTTTACGGCCGTGAACCCATTTGCGGTTGTCTGTCTCATATAAATAGTGTTAGTAGAGTCATAAGAGTGTGTATGGCTAGAGGAGCTTAAGTGTGTGTATTCTAAGGTGTTTTAGAGAGAGAAAGGAGAGAAGGTGCAAGTGTGTGTGAATCTTGTATATTGTTCATCATTCCAATCTTGAATACATCATAGATTCATATTCTTCTTCTTCTTCTTCTTCTTATTTTGATCTTGCATCATCCAATTGTTTAGGATTCTACACCATCAATTGGATATGATTGATACACAAGCGAATTCGGGACTTACAAGTGGTATCAGAGCTTGGATTGTATCAATCATTTTGGCCAGATCTGGAGCGTATTTGATCTTATTTTTGAAGGATTTTTGCATTTTTTGATAGATCTTTGAAAAATAAGGGGGGTTTGTTCTTCGTGTTTTTGATAAAAACGAGTTTTTGATCGAGTTTTGGAGCAAAAAGAGGTGAAAAACGCTATTTTTCACGTAATCTGCGAAGTGTTCTCGTCCATTGAAGGGTTCACGGCCGTTGAAGGGTTCACGGCCGAAGGAGGGTTCTCGGTCGAATAAGCTTTTGCGGCTAGGGTTTCTCGGCGGCGGCCGTAATCACGAATTAGGGTTTCTCGGACGTTTACGGTCGTGAACGTGTTTACGGCCGTGAACCCATTTGCGGTTGTCTGTCTCATATAAATAGTGTTAGTAGAGTCATAAGAGTGTGTATGGCTAGAGGAGCTTAAGTGTGTGTATTCTAAGGTGTTTTAGAGAGAGAAAGGAGAGAAGGTGCAAGTGTGTGTGAATCTTGTATATTGTTCATCATTCCAATCTTGAATACATCATAGATTCATATTATTCTTCTTCTCTTTCTTCTTATTTTGATCTTGCATCATCCAATTGTTTGGGATTCTACACCATCAATTGGATATGATTGATACACAAGCGAATTCGGGACTTACAAGTGGTATCAGAGCTTGGATTGTATCAATCATTTTGGCCAGATCTGGAGCGTATTTGATCTTATTTCTGAAGAATTTTTGCATTTTTGGATAGATCTTTGAAAAATAAGGGGGGTTTGTTCTTCGTGTTTTTGATAAAAACGAGTTTTTGATCGAGTTTTGGAGCAAAAAGATGTGAAAAACGCTATTTTTCACGTAATCTGCGAAGTGTTCTCGTCCATTGAAGGGTTCACGGCCGTTGAGGGTTCACGGCCGAAGGAGGGTTCTCGGTCGAATAAGCTTTTGCGGCTAGGGTTTCTCGGCGGCGGCCGTAATCACGAATTAGGGTTTCTCGGACGTTTACGGTCGTGAACGTGTTTACGGCCGTGAACCCATTTGCGGTTGTCTGTCTCATATAAATAGTGTTAGTAGAGTCATAAGAGTGTGTATGGCTAGAGGAGCTTAAGTGTGTGTATTCTAAGGTGTTTTAGAGAGAGAACGGAGAGAAGGTGCAAGTGTTTGTGAATCTTGTATATTGTTCATCATTCCAATCTTGAATACATCATAGATTCATATTCTTCTTCTTCTTCTTCTTATTATTTTGATCTTGCATCATCCAATTGTTTAGGATTCTACACCATCAATTGGATATGATTGATACACAAGCGAATTCGGGACTTACAAGTGGTATCAGAGCTTGGATTGTATCAATCATTTTGGCCAGATCTGGAGCGTATTTGATCTTATTTTTGAAGGATTTTTGCATTTTTTGATAGATCTTTGAAAAATAAGGGGGGTTTGTTCTTCGTGTTTTTGATAAAAACGAGTTTTTGATCGAGTTTTGGAGCAAAAAGAGGTGAAAAACGCTATTTTTCACGTAATCTGCGAAGTGTTCTCGTCCATTGAAGGGTTCACGGCCGTTGAAGGGTTCACGGCCGAAGGAGGGTTCTCGGTCGAATAAGCTTTTGCGGCTAGGGTTTCTCGGCGGTGGCCGTAATCACGAATTAGGGTTTCTCGGACGTTTACGGTCGTGAACGTGTTTACGGCCGTGAACCCATTTGCGGTTGTCTGTCTCATATAAATAGTGTTAGTAGAGTCATAAGAGTGTGTATGGCTAGAGGAGCTTAAGTGTGTGTATTCTAAGGTGTTTTAGAGAGAGAAAGGAGAGAAGGTGCAAGTGTGTGTGAATCTTGTATATTGTTCATCATTCCAATCTTGAATACATCATAGATTCATATTCTTCTTCTTCTTCTTCTTCTTATTTTGATCTTGCATCATCCAATTGTTTAGGATTCTACACCATCAATTGGATATGATTGATACACAAGCGAATTCGGGACTTACAAGTGGTATCAGAGCTTGGATTGTATCAATCATTTTGGCCAGATCTGGAGCGTATTTGATCTTATTTTTGAAGGATTTTTGCATTTTTTGATAGATCTTTGAAAAATAAGGGGGGTTTGTTCTTCGTGTTTTTGATAAAAACGAGTTTTTGATCGAGTTTTGGAGCAAAAAGAGGTGAAAAACGCTATTTTTCACGTAATCTGCGAAGTGTTCTCGTCCATTGAAGGGTTCACGGCCGTTGAAGGGTTCACGGCCGAAGGAGGGTTCTCGGTCGAATAAGCTTTTGCGGCTAGGGTTTCTCGGCGGCGGCCGTAATCACGAATTAGGGTTTCTCGGACGTTTACGGTCGTGAACGTGTTTACGGCCGTGAACCCATTTGCGGTTGTCTGTCTCATATAAATAGTGTTAGTAGAGTCATAAGAGTGTGTATGGCTAGAGGAGCTTAAGTGTGTGTATTCTAAGGTGTTTTAGAGAGAGAAAGGAGAGAAGGTGCAAGTGTGTGTGAATCTTGTATATTGTTCATCATTCCAATCTTGAATACATCATAGATTCATATTATTCTTCTTCTCTTTCTTCTTATTTTGATCTTGCATCATCCAATTGTTTGGGATTCTACACCATCAATTGGATATGATTGATACACAAGCGAATTCGGGACTTACAAGTGGTATCAGAGCTTGGATTGTATCAATCATTTTGGCCAGATCTGGAGCGTATTTGATCTTATTTCTGAAGAATTTTTGCATTTTTGGATAGATCTTTGAAAAATAAGGGGGGTTTGCTCTTCGTGTTTTTGATAAAAACGAGTTTTTGATCGAGTTTTGGAGCAAAAAGATGTGAAAAACGCTATTTTTCACGTAATCTGCGAAGTGTTCTCGTCCATTGAAGGGTTCACGGCCGTTGAGGGTTCACGGCCGAAGGAGGGTTCTCGGTCGAATAAGCTTTTGCGGCTAGGGTTTCTCGGCGGCGGCCGTAATCACGAATTAGGGTTTCTCGGACGTTTACGGTCGTGAACGTGTTTACGGCCGTGAACCCATTTGCGGTTGTCTGTCTCATATAAATAGTGTTAGTAGAGTCATAAGAGTGTGTATGGCTAGAGGAGCTTAAGTGTGTGTATTCTAAGGTGTTTTAGAGAGAGAACGGAGAGAAGGTGCAAGTGTTTGTGAATCTTGTATATTGTTCATCATTCCAATCTTGAATACATCATAGATTCATATTCTTCTTCTTCTTCTTCTTATTATTTTGATCTTGCATCATCCAATTGTTTAGGATTCTACACCATCAATTGGATATGATTGATACACAAGCGAATTCGGGACTTACAAGTGGTATCAGAGCTTGGATTGTATCAATCATTTTGGCCAGATCTGGAGCGTATTTGATCTTATTTTTGAAGGATTTTCGCATTTTTTGATAGATCTTTGAAAAATAAGGGGGGTTTGTTCTTCGTGTTTTTGATAAAAACGAGTTTTTGATCGAGTTTTGGAGCAAAAAGAGGTGAAAAACGCTATTTTTCACGTAATCTGCGAAGTGTTCTCGTCCATTGAAGGGTTCACGGCCGTTGAAGGGTTCACGGCCGAAGGAGGGTTCTCGGTCGAATAAGCTTTTGCGGCTAGGGTTTCTCGGCGGCGGCCGTAATCACGAATTAGGGTTTCTCGGACGTTTACGGTCGTGAACGTGTTTACGGCCGTGAACCCATTTGGGGTTGTCTGTCTCATATAAATAGTGTTAGTAGAGTCATAAGAGTGTGTATGGCTAGAAGAGCTTAAGTGTGTGTATTCTAAGGTGTTCTAGAGAGAGAAAGGAGAGAAGGTGCAAGTGTGTGTGAATCTTGTATATTGTTCATCATTCCAATCTTGAATACATCATAGATTCATATTATTCTTCTTCTCCTTCTTCTTATTTTGATCTTGCATCATCCAATTGTTTAGGATTCTACACCATCAATTGGATATGATTGATACACAAGCGAATTCGGGACTTACAAGTGGTATCAGAGCTTGGATTGTATCAATCATTTTGGCCAGATCTGGAGCGTATTTGATCTTATTTTTGAAGGATTTTTGCATTTTTGGATAGATCTTTGAAAAATAAGGGGGGTTTGTTCTTCGTGTTTTTGATAAAAACGAGTTTTTGATCGAGTTTTGGAGCAAAAAGAGGTGAAAAACGCTATTTTTCACGTAATCTGCGAAGTGTTCTCGTCCATTGAAGGGTTCACGGCCGTTGAAGGGTTCACGGCCGAAGGAGGGTTCTCGGTCGAATAAGCTTTTGCGGCTAGGGTTTCTCGGCGGTGGCCGTAATCACGAATTAGGGTTTCTCGGACGTTTACGGTCGTGAACGTGTTTACGGCCGTGAACCCATTTGCGGTTGTCTGTCTCATATAAATAGTGTTAGTAGAGTCATAAGAGTGTGTATGGCTAGAGGAGCTTAAGTGTGTGTATTCTAAGGTGTTTTAGAGAGAGAAAGGAGAGAAGGTGCAAGTGTGTGTGAATCTTGTATATTGTTCATCATTCCAATCTTGAATACATCATAGATTCATATTCTTCTTCTTCTTCTTCTTCTTATTTTGATCTTGCATCATCCAATTGTTTAGGATTCTACACCATCAATTGGATATGATTGATACACAAGCGAATTCGGGACTTACAAGTGGTATCAGAGCTTGGATTGTATCAATCATTTTGGCCAGATCTGGAGCGTATTTGATCTTATTTTTGAAGGATTTTTGCATTTTTTGATAGATCTTTGAAAAATAAGGGGGGTTTGTTCTTCGTGTTTTTGATAAAAACGAGTTTTTGATCGAGTTTTGGAGCAAAAAGAGGTGAAAAACGCTATTTTTCACGTAATCTGCGAAGTGTTCTCGGCCATTGAAGGGTTCACGGCCGTTGAAGGGTTCACGGCCGAAGGAGGGTTCTCGGTCGAATAAGCTTTTGCGGCTAGGGTTTCTCGGCGGCGGCCGTAATCACGAATTAGGGTTTCTCGGACGTTTACGGTCGTGAACGTGTTTACGGCCGTGAACCCATTTGCGGTTGTCTGTCTCATATAAATAGTGTTAGTAGAGTCATAAGAGTGTGTATGGCTAGAAGAGCTTAAGTGTGTGTATTCTAAGGTGTTCTAGAGAGAGAAAGGAGAGAAGGTGCAAGTGTGTGTGAATCTTGTATATTGTTCATCATTCCAATCTTGAATACATCATAGATTCATATTATTCTTCTTCTCCTTCTTCTTATTTTGATCTTGCATCATCCAATTGTTTAGGATTCTACACCATCAATTGGATATGATTGATACACAAGCGAATTCGGGACTTACAAGTGGTATCAGAGCTTGGATTGTATCAATCATTTTGGCCAGATCTGGAGCGTATTTGATCTTATTTTTGAAGGATTTTTGCATTTTTGGATAGATCTTTGAAAAATAAGGGGGGTTTGTTCTTCGTGTTTTTGATAAAAACGAGTTTTTGATCGAGTTTTGGAGCAAAAAGAGGTGAAAAACGCTATTTTTCACGTAATCTGCGAAGTGTTCTCGTCCATTGAAGGGTTCACGGCCGTTGAAGGGTTCACGGCCGAAGGAGGGTTCTCGGTCGAATAAGCTTTTGCGGCTAGGGTTTCTCGGCGGTGGCCGTAATCACGAATTAGGGTTTCTCGGACGTTTACGGTCGTGAACGTGTTTACGGCCGTGAACCCATTTGCGGTTGTCTGTCTCATATAAATAGTGTTAGTAGAGTCATAAGAGTGTGTATGGCTAGAGGAGCTTAAGTGTGTGTATTCTAAGGTGTTTTAGAGAGAGAAAGGAGAGAAGGTGCAAGTGTGTGTGAATCTTGTATATTGTTCATCATTCCAATCTTGAATACATCATAGATTCATATTCTTCTTCTTCTTCTTCTTCTTATTTTGATCTTGCATCATCCAATTGTTTAGGATTCTACACCATCAATTGGATATGATTGATACACAAGCGAATTCGGGACTTACAAGTGGTATCAGAGCTTGGATTGTATCAATCATTTTGGCCAGATCTGGAGCGTATTTGATCTTATTTTTGAAGGATTTTTGCATTTTTTGATAGATCTTTGAAAAATAAGGGGGGTTTGTTCTTCGTGTTTTTGATAAAAACGAGTTTTTGATCGAGTTTTGGAGCAAAAAGAGGTGAAAAACGCTATTTTTCACGTAATCTGCGAAGTGTTCTCGGCCATTGAAGGGTTCACGGCCGTTGAAGGGTTCACGGCCGAAGGAGGGTTCTCGGTCGAATAAGCTTTTGCGGCTAGGGTTTCTCGGCGGCGGCCGTAATCACGAATTAGGGTTTCTCGGACGTTTACGGTCGTGAACGTGTTTACGGCCGTGAACCCATTTGCGGTTGTCTGTCTCATATAAATAGTGTTAGTAGAGTCATAAGAGTGTGTATGGCTAGAGGAGCTTAAGTGTGTGTATTCTAAGGTGTTTTAGAGAGAGAAAGGAGAGAAGGTGCAAGTGTGTGTGAATCTTGTATATTGTTCATCATTCCAATCTTGAATACATCATAGATTCATATTATTCTTCTTCTCTTTCTTCTTATTTTGATCTTGCATCATCCAATTGTTTGGGATTCTACACCATCAATTGGATATGATTGATACACAAGCGAATTCGGGACTTACAAGTGGTATCAGAGCTTGGATTGTATCAATCATTTTGGCCAGATCTGGAGCGTATTTGATCTTATTTCTGAAGAATTTTTGCATTTTTGGATAGATCTTTGAAAAATAAGGGGGGTTTGTTCTTCGTGTTTTTGATAAAAACGAGTTTTTGATCGAGTTTTGGAGCAAAAAGAGGTGAAAAACGCTATTTTTCACGTAATCTGCGAAGTGTTCTCGTCCATTGAAGGGTTCACGGCCGTTGAGGGTTCACGGCCGAAGGAGGGTTCTCGGTCGAATAAGCTTTTGCGGCTAGGGTTTCTCGGCGGCGGCCGTAATCACGAATTAGGGTTTCTCGGACGTTTACGGTCGTGAACGTGTTTACGGCCGTGAACCCATTTGCGGTTGTCTGTCTCATATAAATAGTGTTAGTAGAGTCATAAGAGTGTGTATGGCTAGAGGAGCTTAAGTGTGTGTATTCTAAGGTGTTTTAGAGAGAGAAAGGAGAGAAGGTGCAAGTGTTTGTGAATCTTGTATATTGTTCATCATTCCAATCTTGAATACATCATAGATTCATATTCTTCTTCTTCTTCTTCTTATTATTTTGATCTTGCATCATCCAATTGTTTAGGATTCTACACCATCAATTGGATATGATTGATACACAAGCGAATTCGGGACTTACAAGTGGTATCAGAGCTTGGATTGTATCAATCATTTTGGCCAGATCTGGAGCGTATTTGATCTTATTTTTGAAGGATTTTTGCATTTTTTGATAGATCTTTGAAAAATAAGGGGGGTTTGTTCTTCGTGTTTTTGATAAAAACGAGTTTTTGATCGAGTTTTGGAGCAAAAAGAGGTGAAAAACGCTATTTTTCACGTAATCTGCGAAGTGTTCTCGTCCATTGAAGGGTTCACGGCCGTTGAAGGGTTCACGGCCGAAGGAGGGTTCTCGGTCGAATAAGCTTTTGCGGCTAGGGTTTCTCGGCGGCGGCCGTAATCACGAATTAGGGTTTCTCGGACGTTTACGGTCGTGAACGTGTTTACAGCCGTGAACCCATTTGGGGTTGTCTGTCTCATATAAATAGTGTTAGTAGAGTCATAAGAGTGTGTATGGCTAGAAGAGCTTAAGTGTGTGTATTCTAAGGTGTTCTAGAGAGAGAAAGGAGAGAAGGTGCAAGTGTGTGTGAATCTTGTATATTGTTCATCATTCCAATCTTGAATACATCATAGATTCATATTATTCTTCTTCTCCTTCTTCTTATTTTGATCTTGCATCATCCAATTGTTTAGGATTCTACACCATCAATTGGATATGATTGATACACAAGCGAATTCGGGACTTACAAGTGGTATCAGAGCTTGGATTGTATCAATCATTTTGGCCAGATCTGGAGCGTATTTGATCTTATTTTTGAAGGATTTTTGCATTTTTGGATAGATCTTTGAAAAATAAGGGGGGTTTGTTCTTCGCGTTTTTGATAAAAACGAGTTTTTGATCGAGTTTTGGAGCAAAAAGAGGTGAAAAACGCTATTTTTCACGTAATCTGCGAAGTGTTCTCGTCCATTGAAGGGTTCACGGCCGTTGAAGGGTTCACGGCCGAAGGAGGGTTCTCGGTCGAATAAGCTTTTGCGGCTAGGGTTTCTCGGCGGCGGCCGTAATCACGAATTAGGGTTTCTCGGACGTTTACGGTCGTGAACGTGTTTACGGCCGTGAACCCATTTGCGGTTGTCTGTCTCATATAAATAGTGTTAGTAGAGTCATAAGAGTGTGTATGGCTAGAGGAGCTTAAGTGTGTGTATTCTAAGGTGTTTTAGAGAGAGAAAGGAGAGAAGGTGCAAGTGTGTGTGAATCTTGTATATTGTTCATCATTCCAATCTTGAATACATCATAGATTCATATTCTTCTTCTTCTTCTTCTTCTTATTTTGATCTTGCATCATCCAATTGTTTAGGATTCTACACCATCAATTGGATATGATTGATACACAAGCGAATTCGGGACTTACAAGTGGTATCAGAGCTTGGATTGTATCAATCATTTTGGCCAGATCTGGAGCGTATTTGATCTTATTTCTGAAGGATTTTTGCATTTTTGGATAGATCTTTGAAAAATAAGGGGGGTTTGTTCTTCGTGTTTTTGATAAAAACGAGTTTTTGATCGAGTTTTGGAGCAAAAAGAGGTGAAAAACGCTATTTTTCACGTAATCTGCGAAGTGTTCTCGTCCATTGAAGGGTTCACGGCCGTTGAAGGGTTCACGGCCGAAGGAGGGTTCTCGGTCGAATAAGCTTTTGCGGCTAGGGTTTCTCGGCGGCGGCCGTAATCACGAATTAGGGTTTCTCGGACGTTTACGGTCGTGAACGTGTTTACGGCCGTGAACCCATTTGCGGTTGTCTGTCTCATATAAATAGTGTTAGTAGAGTCATAAGAGTGTGTATGGCTAGAGGAGCTTAAGTGTGTGTATTTTAAGGTGTTTTAGAGAGAGAAAGGAGAGAAGGTGCAAGTGTGTGTGAATCTTGTATATTGTTCATCATTCCAATCTTGAATACATCATAGATTCATATGCTTCTTCTTCTTCTTCTTCTTATTTTGATCTTGCATCATCCAATTGTTTAGGATTCTACACCATCAATTGGATATGATTGATACACAAGCGAATTCGGGACTTACAAGTGGTATCAGAGCTTGGATTGTATCAATCATTTTGGCCAGATCTGGAGCGTATTTGATCTTATTTCTGAAGGATTTTTGCATTTTTGGATAGATCTTTGAAAAATAAGGGGGGTTTGTTCTTCGTGTTTTTGATAAAAACGAGTTTTTGATCGAGTTTTGGAGCAAAAAGAGGTGAAAAACGCTATTTTTCACGTAATCTGCGAAGTGTTCTCGTCCATTAAAGGGTTCACGGCCGTTGAAGGGTTCACGGCCGAAGGAGGGTTCTCGGTCGAATAAGCTTTTGCGGCTAGGGTTTCTCGGCGGCGGCCGTAATCACGAATTAGGGTTTCTCGGACGTTTACGGTCGTGAACGTGTTTACGGCCGTGAACCCATTTGCGGTTGTCTGTCTCATATAAATAGTGTTAGTAGAGTCATAAGAGTGTGTATGGCTAGAGGAGCTTAAGTGTGTGTATTCTAAGGTGTTTTAGAGAGAGAAAGGAGAGAAGGTGCAAGTGTGTGTGAATCTTGTATATTGTTCATCATTCCAATCTTGAATACATCATAGATTCATATTCTTCTTCTTCTTCTTCTTATTTTGATCTTGCATCATCCAATTGTTTAGGATTCTACACCATCAATTGGATATGATTGATACACAAGCGAATTCGGGACTTACAAGTGGTATCAGAGCTTGGATTGTATCAATCATTTTGGCCAGATCTGGAGCGTATTTGATCTTATTTCTGAAGGATTTTTGCATTTTTGGATAGATCTTTGAAAAATAAGGGGGGTTTGTTCTTCGTGTTTTTGATAAAAACGAGTTTTTGATCGAGTTTTGGAGCAAAAAGAGGTGAAAAACGCTATTTTTCACGTAATCTGCGAAGTGTTCTCGTCCATTGAAGGGTTCACGGCAGTTGAAGGGTTCACGGCCGAAGGAGGGTTCTCGGTCGAATAAGCTTTTGCGGCTAGGGTTTCTCGGCGGCGGCCGTAATCACGAATTAGGGTTTCTCGGACGTTTACGGTCGTGAACGTGTTTACGGCCGTGAACCTATTTGCGGTTGTCTGTCTCATATAAATAGTGTTAGTAGAGTCATAAGAGTGTGTATGGCTAGAGGAGCTTAAGTGTGTGTATTCTAAGGTGTTTTAGAGAGAGAAAGGAGAGAAGGTGCAAGTGTGTGTGAATCTTGTATATTGTTCATCATTCCAATCTTGAATACATCATAGATTCATATTATTCTTCTTCTCCTTCTTCTTATTTTGATCTTGCATCATCCAATTGTTTAGGATTCTACACCATCAATTGGATATGATTGATACACAAGCGAATTCGGGACTTACAAGTGGTATCAGAGCTTGGATTGTATCAATCATTTTGGCCAGATCTGGAGCGTATTTGATCTTATTTCTGAAGGATTTTTGCATTTTTGGATAGATCTTTGAAAAATAAGGGGGGTTTGTTCTTCGTGTTTTTGATAAAAACGAGTTTTTGATCGAGTTTTGGAGCAAAAAGAGGTGAAAAACGCTATTTTTCACGTAATCTGCGAAGTGTTCTCGTCCATTGAAGGGTTCACGGCAGTTGAAGGGTTCACGGCCGAAGGAGGGTTCTCGGTCGAATAAGCTTTTGCGGCTAGGGTTTCTCGGCGGCGGCCGTAATCACGAATTAGGGTTTCTCGGACGTTTACGGTCGTGAACGTGTTTACGGCCGTGAACCTATTTGCGGTTGTCTGTCTCATATAAATAGTGTTAGTAGAGTCATAAGAGTGTGTATGGCTAGAGGAGCTTAAGTGTGTGTATTCTAAGGTGTTTTAGAGAGAGAAAGGAGAGAAGGTGCAAGTGTGTGTGAATCTTGTATATTGTTCATCATTCCAATCTTGAATACATCATAGATTCATATTATTCTTCTTCTCCTTCTTCTTATTTTGATCTTGCATCATCCAATTGTTTAGGATTCTACACCATCAATTGGATATGATTGATACACAAGCGAATTCGGGACTTACAAGTGGTATCAGAGCTTGGATTGTATCAATCATTTTGGCCAGATCTGGAGCGTATTTGATCTTATTTTTGAAGGATTTTTGCATTTTTGGATAGATCTTTGAAAAATAAGGGGGGTTTGTTCTTCGTGTTTTTGATAAAAACGAGTTTTTGATCGAGTTTTGGAGCAAAAAGAGGTGAAAAACGCTATTTTTCACGTAATCTGCGAAGTGTTCTCGTCCATTGAAGGGTTCACGGCCGTTGAAGGGTTCACGGCCGAAGGAGGGTTCTCGGTCGAATAAGCTTTTGCGGCTAGGGTTTCTCGGCGGTGGCCGTAATCACGAATTAGGGTTTCTCGGACGTTTACGGTCGTGAACGTGTTTACGGCCGTGAACCCATTTGCGGTTGTCTGTCTCATATAAATAGTGTTAGTAGAGTCATAAGAGTGTGTATGGCTAGAGGAGCTTAAGTGTGTGTATTCTAAGGTGTTTTAGAGAGAGAAAGGAGAGAAGGTGCAAGTGTGTGTGAATCTTGTATATTGTTCATCATTCCAATCTTGAATACATCATAGATTCATATTATTCTTCTTCTCTTTCTTCTTATTTTGATCTTGCATCATCCAATTGTTTGGGATTCTACACCATCAATTGGATATGATTGATACACAAGCGAATTCGGGACTTACAAGTGGTATCAGAGCTTGGATTGTATCAATCATTTTGGCCAGATCTGGAGCGTATTTGATCTTATTTTTGAAGGATTTTTGCATTTTTGGATAGATCTTTGAAAAATAAGGGGGGTTTGTTCTTCGTGTTTTTGATAAAAACGAGTTTTTGATCGAGTTTTGGAGCAAAAAGAGGTGAAAAACGCTATTTTTCACGTAATCTGCGAAGTGTTCTCGTCCATTGAAGGGTTCACGGCCGTTGAAGGGTTCACGGCCGAAGGAGGGTTCTCGGTCGAATAAGCTTTTGCGGCTAGGGTTTCTCGACGGTGGCCGTAATCACGAATTAGGGTTTCTCGGACGTTTACGGTCGTGAACGTGTTTACGGCCGTGAACCCATTTGCGGTTGTCTGTCTCATATAAATAGTGTTAGTAGAGTCATAAGAGTGTGTATGGCTAGAGGAGCTTAAGTGTGTGTATTCTAAGGTGTTTTAGAGAGAGAAAGGAGAGAAGGTGCAAGTGTGTGTGAATCTTGTATATTGTTCATCATTCCAATCTTGAATACATCATAGATTCATATTATTCTTCTTCTCTTTCTTCTTATTTTGATCTTGCATCATCCAATTGTTTGGGATTCTACACCATCAATTGGATATGATTGATACACAAGCGAATTCGGGACTTACAAGTGGTATCAGAGCTTGGATTGTATCAATCATTTTGGCCAGATCTGGAGCGTATTTGATCTTATTTCTGAAGGATTTTTGCATTTTTGGATAGATCTTTGAAAAATAAGGGGGGTTTGTTCTTCGTGTTTTTGATAAAAACGAGTTTTTGATCGAGTTTTGGAGCAAAAAGAGGTGAAAAACGCTATTTTTCACGTAATCTGCGAAGTGTTCTCGTCCATTGAAGGGTTCACGGCAGTTGAAGGGTTCACGGCCGAAGGAGGGTTCTCGGTCGAATAAGCTTTTGCGGCTAGGGTTTCTCGGCGGCGGCCGTAATCACGAATTAGGGTTTCTCGGACGTTTACGGTCGTGAACGTGTTTACGGCCGTGAACCTATTTGCGGTTGTCTGTCTCATATAAATAGTGTTAGTAGAGTCATAAGAGTGTGTATGGCTAGAGGAGCTTAAGTGTGTGTATTCTAAGGTGTTTTAGAGAGAGAAAGGAGAGAAGGTGCAAGTGTGTGTGAATCTTGTATATTGTTCATCATTCCAATCTTGAATACCTCATAGATTCATATTATTCTTCTTCTCCTTCTTCTTATTTTGATCTTGCATCATCCAATTGTTTAGGATTCTACACCATCAATTGGATATGATTGATACACAAGCGAATTCGGGACTTACAAGTGGTATCAGAGCTTGGATTGTATCAATCATTTTGGCCAGATCTGGAGCGTATTTGATCTTATTTTTGAAGGATTTTTGCATTTTTGGATAGATCTTTGAAAAATAAGGGGGGTTTGTTCTTCGTGTTTTTGATAAAAACGAGTTTTTGATCGAGTTTTGGAGCAAAAAGAGGTGAAAAACGCTATTTTTCACGTAATCTGCGAAGTGTTCTCGTCCATTGAAGGGTTCACGGCCGTTGAAGGGTTCACGGCCGAAGGAGGGTTCTCGGTCGAATAAGCTTTTGCGGCTAGGGTTTCTCGGCGGTGGCCGTAATCACGAATTAGGGTTTCTCGGACGTTTACGGTCGTGAACGTGTTTACGGCCGTGAACCCATTTGCGGTTGTCTGTCTCATATAAATAGTGTTAGTAGAGTCATAAGAGTGTGTATGGCTAGAGGAGCTTAAGTGTGTGTATTCTAAGGTGTTTTAGAGAGAGAAAGGAGAGAAGGTGCAAGTGTGTGTGAATCTTGTATATTGTTCATCATTCCAATCTTGAATACATCATAGATTCATATTATTCTTCTTCTCTTTCTTCTTATTTTGATCTTGCATCATCCAATTGTTTGGGATTCTACACCATCAATTGGATATGATTGATACACAAGCGAATTCGGGACTTACAAGTGGTATCAGAGCTTGGATTGTATCAATCATTTTGGCCAGATCTGGAGCGTATTTGATCTTATTTCTGAAGGATTTTTGCATTTTTGGATAGATCTTTGAAAAATAAGGGGGGTTTGTTCTTCGTGTTTTTGATAAAAACGAGTTTTTGATCGAGTTTTGGAGCAAAAAGAGGTGAAAAACGCTATTTTTCACGTAATCTGCGAAGTGTTCTCGTCCATTGAAGGGTTCACGGCCGTTGAAGGGTTCACGGCCGAAGGAGGGTTCTCGGTCGAATAAGCTTTTGCGGCTAGGGTTTCTCGACGGTGGCCGTAATCACGAATTAGGGTTTCTCGGACGTTTACGGTCGTGAACGTGTTTACGGCCGTGAACCCATTTGCGGTTGTCTGTCTCATATAAATAGTGTTAGTAGAGTCATAAGAGTGTGTATGGCTAGAGGAGCTTAAGTGTGTGTATTCTAAGGTGTTTTAGAGAGAGAAAGGAGAGAAGGTGCAAGTGTGTGTGAATCTTGTATATTGTTCATCATTCCAATCTTGAATACATCATAGATTCATATTATTCTTCTTCTCTTTCTTCTTATTTTGATCTTGCATCATCCAATTGTTTGGGATTCTACACCATCAATTGGATATGATTGATACACAAGCGAATTCGGGACTTACAAGTGGTATCAGAGCTTGGATTGTATCAATCATTTTGGCCAGATCTGGAGCGTATTTGATCTTATTTCTGAAGGATTTTTGCATTTTTGGATAGATCTTTGAAAAATAAGGGGGGTTTGTTCTTCGTGTTTTTGATAAAAACGAGTTTTTGATCGAGTTTTGGAGCAAAAAGAGGTGAAAAACGCTATTTTTCACGTAATCTGCGAAGTGTTCTCGTCCATTGAAGGGTTCACGGCAGTTGAAGGGTTCACGGCCGAAGGAGGGTTCTCGGTCGAATAAGCTTTTGCGGCTAGGGTTTCTCGGCGGCGGCCGTAATCACGAATTAGGGTTTCTCGGACGTTTACGGTCGTGAACGTGTTTACGGCCGTGAACCTATTTGCGGTTGTCTGTCTCATATAAATAGTGTTAGTAGAGTCATAAGAGTGTGTATGGCTAGAGGAGCTTAAGTGTGTGTATTCTAAGGTGTTTTAGAGAGAGAAAGGAGAGAAGGTGCAAGTGTGTGTGAATCTTGTATATTGTTCATCATTCCAATCTTGAATACCTCATAGATTCATATTATTCTTCTTCTCCTTCTTCTTATTTTGATCTTGCATCATCCAATTGTTTAGGATTCTACACCATCAATTGGATATGATTGATACACAAGCGAATTCGGGACTTACAAGTGGTATCAGAGCTTGGATTGTATCAATCATTTTGGCCAGATCTGGAGCGTATTTGATCTTATTTTTGAAGGATTTTTGCATTTTTGGATAGATCTTTGAAAAATAAGGGGGGTTTGTTCTTCGTGTTTTTGATAAAAACGAGTTTTTGATCGAGTTTTGGAGCAAAAAGAGGTGAAAAACGCTATTTTTCACGTAATCTGCGAAGTGTTCTCGTCCATTGAAGGGTTCACGGCCGTTGAAGGGTTCACGGCCGAAGGAGGGTTCTCGGTCGAATAAGCTTTTGCGGCTAGGGTTTCTCGGCGGTGGCCGTAATCACGAATTAGGGTTTCTCGGACGTTTACGGTCGTGAACGTGTTTACGGCCGTGAACCCATTTGCGGTTGTCTGTCTCATATAAATAGTGTTAGTAGAGTCATAAGAGTGTGTATGGCTAGAGGAGCTTAAGTGTGTGTATTCTAAGGTGTTTTAGAGAGAGAAAGGAGAGAAGGTGCAAGTGTGTGTGAATCTTGTATATTGTTCATCATTCCAATCTTGAATACATCATAGATTCATATTATTCTTCTTCTCTTTCTTCTTATTTTGATCTTGCATCATCCAATTGTTTGGGATTCTACACCATCAATTGGATATGATTGATACACAAGCGAATTCGGGACTTACAAGTGGTATCAGAGCTTGGATTGTATCAATCATTTTGGCCAGATCTGGAGCGTATTTGATCTTATTTTTGAAGGATTTTTGCATTTTTGGATAGATCTTTGAAAAATAAGGGGGGTTTGTTCTTCGTGTTTTTGATAAAAACGAGTTTTTGATCGAGTTTTGGAGCAAAAAGAGGTGAAAAACGCTATTTTTCACGTAATCTGCGAAGTGTTCTCGTCCATTGAAGGGTTCACGGCCGTTGAAGGGTTCACGGCCGAAGGAGGGTTCTCGGTCGAATAAGCTTTTGCGGCTAGGGTTTCTCGACGGTGGCCGTAATCACGAATTAGGGTTTCTCGGACGTTTACGGTCGTGAACGTGTTTACGGCCGTGAACCCATTTGCGGTTGTCTGTCTCATATAAATAGTGTTAGTAGAGTCATAAGAGTGTGTATGGCTAGAGGAGCTTAAGTGTGTGTATTCTAAGGTGTTTTAGAGAGAGAAAGGAGAGAAGGTGCAAGTGTGTGTGAATCTTGTATATTGTTCATCATTCCAATCTTGAATACATCATAGATTCATATTATTCTTCTTCTCTTTCTTCTTATTTTGATCTTGCATCATCCAATTGTTTGGGATTCTACACCATCAATTGGATATGATTGATACACAAGCGAATTCGGGACTTACAAGTGGTATCAGAGCTTGGATTGTATCAATCATTTTGGCCAGATCTGGAGCGTATTTGATCTTATTTCTGAAGGATTTTTGCATTTTTGGATAGATCTTTGAAAAATAAGGGGGGTTTGTTCTTCGTGTTTTTGATAAAAACGAGTTTTTGATCGAGTTTTGGAGCAAAAAGAGGTGAAAAACGCTATTTTTCACGTAATCTGCGAAGTGTTCTCGTCCATTGAAGGGTTCACGGCAGTTGAAGGGTTCACGGCCGAAGGAGGGTTCTCGGTCGAATAAGCTTTTGCGGCTAGGGTTTCTCGGCGGCGGCCGTAATCACGAATTAGGGTTTCTCGGACGTTTACGGTCGTGAACGTGTTTACGGCCGTGAACCTATTTGCGGTTGTCTGTCTCATATAAATAGTGTTAGTAGAGTCATAAGAGTGTGTATGGCTAGAGGAGCTTAAGTGTGTGTATTCTAAGGTGTTTTAGAGAGAGAAAGGAGAGAAGGTGCAAGTGTGTGTGAATCTTGTATATTGTTCATCATTCCAATCTTGAATACCTCATAGATTCATATTATTCTTCTTCTCCTTCTTCTTATTTTGATCTTGCATCATCCAATTGTTTAGGATTCTACACCATCAATTGGATATGATTGATACACAAGCGAATTCGGGACTTACAAGTGGTATCAGAGCTTGGATTGTATCAATCATTTTGGCCAGATCTGGAGCGTATTTGATCTTATTTTTGAAGGATTTTTGCATTTTTGGATAGATCTTTGAAAAATAAGGGGGGTTTGTTCTTCGTGTTTTTGATAAAAACGAGTTTTTGATCGAGTTTTGGAGCAAAAAGAGGTGAAAAACGCTATTTTTCACGTAATCTGCGAAGTGTTCTCGTCCATTGAAGGGTTCACGGCCGTTGAAGGGTTCACGGCCGAAGGAGGGTTCTCGGTCGAATAAGCTTTTGCGGCTAGGGTTTCTCGGCGGTGGCCGTAATCACGAATTAGGGTTTCTCGGACGTTTACGGTCGTGAACGTGTTTACGGCCGTGAACCCATTTGCGGTTGTCTGTCTCATATAAATAGTGTTAGTAGAGTCATAAGAGTGTGTATGGCTAGAGGAGCTTAAGTGTGTGTATTCTAAGGTGTTTTAGAGAGAGAAAGGAGAGAAGGTGCAAGTGTGTGTGAATCTTGTATATTGTTCATCATTCCAATCTTGAATACATCATAGATTCATATTATTCTTCTTCTCTTTCTTCTTATTTTGATCTTGCATCATCCAATTGTTTGGGATTCTACACCATCAATTGGATATGATTGATACACAAGCGAATTCGGGACTTACAAGTGGTATCAGAGCTTGGATTGTATCAATCATTTTGGCCAGATCTGGAGCGTATTTGATCTTATTTTTGAAGGATTTTTGCATTTTTGGATAGATCTTTGAAAAATAAGGGGGGTTTGTTCTTCGTGTTTTTGATAAAAACGAGTTTTTGATCGAGTTTTGGAGCAAAAAGAGGTGAAAAACGCTATTTTTCACGTAATCTGCGAAGTGTTCTCGTCCATTGAAGGGTTCACGGCCGTTGAAGGGTTCACGGCCGAAGGAGGGTTCTCGGTCGAATAAGCTTTTGCGGCTAGGGTTTCTCGACGGTGGCCGTAATCACGAATTAGGGTTTCTCGGACGTTTACGGTCGTGAACGTGTTTACGGCCGTGAACCCATTTGCGGTTGTCTGTCTCATATAAATAGTGTTAGTAGAGTCATAAGAGTGTGTATGGCTAGAGGAGCTTAAGTGTGTGTATTCTAAGGTGTTTTAGAGAGAGAAAGGAGAGAAGGTGCAAGTGTGTGTGAATCTTGTATATTGTTCATCATTCCAATCTTGAATACATCATAGATTCATATTATTCTTCTTCTCTTTCTTCTTATTTTGATCTTGCATCATCCAATTGTTTGGGATTCTACACCATCAATTGGATATGATTGATACACAAGCGAATTCGGGACTTACAAGTGGTATCAGAGCTTGGATTGTATCAATCATTTTGGCCAGATCTGGAGCGTATTTGATCTTATTTCTGAAGGATTTTTGCATTTTTGGATAGATCTTTGAAAAATAAGGGGGGTTTGTTCTTCGTGTTTTTGATAAAAACGAGTTTTTGATCGAGTTTTGGAGCAAAAAGAGGTGAAAAACGCTATTTTTCACGTAATCTGCGAAGTGTTCTCGTCCATTGAAGGGTTCACGGCAGTTGAAGGGTTCACGGCCGAAGGAGGGTTCTCGGTCGAATAAGCTTTTGCGGCTAGGGTTTCTCGGCGGCGGCCGTAATCACGAATTAGGGTTTCTCGGACGTTTACGGTCGTGAACGTGTTTACGGCCGTGAACCTATTTGCGGTTGTCTGTCTCATATAAATAGTGTTAGTAGAGTCATAAGAGTGTGTATGGCTAGAGGAGCTTAAGTGTGTGTATTCTAAGGTGTTTTAGAGAGAGAAAGGAGAGAAGGTGCAAGTGTGTGTGAATCTTGTATATTGTTCATCATTCCAATCTTGAATACCTCATAGATTCATATTATTCTTCTTCTCCTTCTTCTTATTTTGATCTTGCATCATCCAATTGTTTAGGATTCTACACCATCAATTGGATATGATTGATACACAAGCGAATTCGGGACTTACAAGTGGTATCAGAGCTTGGATTGTATCAATCATTTTGGCCAGATCTGGAGCGTATTTGATCTTATTTTTGAAGGATTTTTGCATTTTTGGATAGATCTTTGAAAAATAAGGGGGGTTTGTTCTTCGTGTTTTTGATAAAAACGAGTTTTTGATCGAGTTTTGGAGCAAAAAGAGGTGAAAAACGCTATTTTTCACGTAATCTGCGAAGTGTTCTCGTCCATTGAAGGGTTCACGGCCGTTGAAGGGTTCACGGCCGAAGGAGGGTTCTCGGTCGAATAAGCTTTTGCGGCTAGGGTTTCTCGGCGGTGGCCGTAATCACGAATTAGGGTTTCTCGGACGTTTACGGTCGTGAACGTGTTTACGGCCGTGAACCCATTTGCGGTTGTCTGTCTCATATAAATAGTGTTAGTAGAGTCATAAGAGTGTGTATGGCTAGAGGAGCTTAAGTGTGTGTATTCTAAGGTGTTTTAGAGAGAGAAAGGAGAGAAGGTGCAAGTGTGTGTGAATCTTGTATATTGTTCATCATTCCAATCTTGAATACATCATAGATTCATATTATTCTTCTTCTCTTTCTTCTTATTTTGATCTTGCATCATCCAATTGTTTGGGATTCTACACCATCAATTGGATATGATTGATACACAAGCGAATTCGGGACTTACAAGTGGTATCAGAGCTTGGATTGTATCAATCATTTTGGCCAGATCTGGAGCGTATTTGATCTTATTTTTGAAGGATTTTTGCATTTTTGGATAGATCTTTGAAAAATAAGGGGGGTTTGTTCTTCGTGTTTTTGATAAAAACGAGTTTTTGATCGAGTTTTGGAGCAAAAAGAGGTGAAAAACGCTATTTTTCACGTAATCTGCGAAGTGTTCTCGTCCATTGAAGGGTTCACGGCCGTTGAAGGGTTCACGGCCGAAGGAGGGTTCTCGGTCGAATAAGCTTTTGCGGCTAGGGTTTCTCGACGGTGGCCGTAATCACGAATTAGGGTTTCTCGGACGTTTACGGTCGTGAACGTGTTTACGGCCGTGAACCCATTTGCGGTTGTCTGTCTCATATAAATAGTGTTAGTAGAGTCATAAGAGTGTGTATGGCTAGAGGAGCTTAAGTGTGTGTATTCTAAGGTGTTTTAGAGAGAGAAAGGAGAGAAGGTGCAAGTGTGTGTGAATCTTGTATATTGTTCATCATTCCAATCTTGAATACATCATAGATTCATATTATTCTTCTTCTCTTTCTTCTTATTTTGATCTTGCATCATCCAATTGTTTGGGATTCTACACCATCAATTGGATATGATTGATACACAAGCGAATTCGGGACTTACAAGTGGTATCAGAGCTTGGATTGTATCAATCATTTTGGCCAGATCTGGAGCGTATTTGATCTTATTTCTGAAGGATTTTTGCATTTTTGGATAGATCTTTGAAAAATAAGGGGGGTTTGTTCTTCGTGTTTTTGATAAAAACGAGTTTTTGATCGAGTTTTGGAGCAAAAAGAGGTGAAAAACGCTATTTTTCACGTAATCTGCGAAGTGTTCTCGTCCATTGAAGGGTTCACGGCAGTTGAAGGGTTCACGGCCGAAGGAGGGTTCTCGGTCGAATAAGCTTTTGCGGCTAGGGTTTCTCGGCGGCGGCCGTAATCACGAATTAGGGTTTCTCGGACGTTTACGGTCGTGAACGTGTTTACGGCCGTGAACCTATTTGCGGTTGTCTGTCTCATATAAATAGTGTTAGTAGAGTCATAAGAGTGTGTATGGCTAGAGGAGCTTAAGTGTGTGTATTCTAAGGTGTTTTAGAGAGAGAAAGGAGAGAAGGTGCAAGTGTGTGTGAATCTTGTATATTGTTCATCATTCCAATCTTGAATACCTCATAGATTCATATTATTCTTCTTCTCCTTCTTCTTATTTTGATCTTGCATCATCCAATTGTTTAGGATTCTACACCATCAATTGGATATGATTGATACACAAGCGAATTCGGGACTTACAAGTGGTATCAGAGCTTGGATTGTATCAATCATTTTGGCCAGATCTGGAGCGTATTTGATCTTATTTTTGAAGGATTTTTGCATTTTTGGATAGATCTTTGAAAAATAAGGGGGGTTTGTTCTTCGTGTTTTTGATAAAAACGAGTTTTTGATCGAGTTTTGGAGCAAAAAGAGGTGAAAAACGCTATTTTTCACGTAATCTGCGAAGTGTTCTCGTCCATTGAAGGGTTCACGGCCGTTGAAGGGTTCACGGCCGAAGGAGGGTTCTCGGTCGAATAAGCTTTTGCGGCTAGGGTTTCTCGGCGGTGGCCGTAATCACGAATTAGGGTTTCTCGGACGTTTACGGTCGTGAACGTGTTTACGGCCGTGAACCCATTTGCGGTTGTCTGTCTCATATAAATAGTGTTAGTAGAGTCATAAGAGTGTGTATGGCTAGAGGAGCTTAAGTGTGTGTATTCTAAGGTGTTTTAGAGAGAGAAAGGAGAGAAGGTGCAAGTGTGTGTGAATCTTGTATATTGTTCATCATTCCAATCTTCAATACATCATAGATTCATATTATTCTTCTTCTCTTTCTTCTTATTTTGATCTTGCATCATCCAATTGTTTGGGATTCTACACCATCAATTGGATATGATTGATACACAAGCGAATTCGGGACTTACAAGTGGTATCAGAGCTTGGATTGTATCAATCATTTTGGCCAGATCTGGAGCGTATTTGATCTTATTTTTGAAGGATTTTTGCATTTTTGGATAGATCTTTGAAAAATAAGGGGGGTTTGTTCTTCGTGTTTTTGATAAAAACGAGTTTTTGATCGAGTTTTGGAGCAAAAAGAGGTGAAAAACGCTATTTTTCACGTAATCTGCGAAGTGTTCTCGTCCATTGAAGGGTTCACGGCCGTTGAAGGGTTCACGGCCGAAGGAGGGTTCTCGGTCGAATAAGCTTTTGCGGCTAGGGTTTCTCGACGGTGGCCGTAATCACGAATTAGGGTTTCTCGGACGTTTACGGTCGTGAACGTGTTTACGGCCGTGAACCCATTTGCGGTTGTCTGTCTCATATAAATAGTGTTAGTAGAGTCATAAGAGTGTGTATGGCTAGAGGAGCTTAAGTGTGTGTATTCTAAGGTGTTTTAGAGAGAGAAAGGAGAGAAGGTGCAAGTGTGTGTGAATCTTGTATATTGTTCATCATTCCAATCTTGAATACATCATAGATTCATATTATTCTTCTTCTCTTTCTTCTTATTTTGATCTTGCATCATCCAATTGTTTGGGATTCTACACCATCAATTGGATATGATTGATACACAAGCGAATTCGGGACTTACAAGTGGTATCAGAGCTTGGATTGTATCAATCATTTTGGCCAGATCTGGAGCGTATTTGATCTTATTTTTGAAGGATTTTTGCATTTTTGGATAGATCTTTGAAAAATAAGGGGGGTTTGTTCTTCGTGTTTTTGATAAAAACGAGTTTTTGATCGAGTTTTGGAGCAAAAAGAGGTGAAAAACGCTATTTTTCACGTAATCTGCGAAGTGTTCTCGTCCATTGAAGGGTTCACGGCCGTTGAAGGGTTCACGGCCGAAGGAGGGTTCTCGGTCGAATAAGCTTTTGCGGCTAGGGTTTCTCGGCGGTGGCCGTAATCACGAATTAGGGTTTCTCGGACGTTTACGGTCGTGAACGTGTTTACGGCCGTGAACCCATTTGCGGTTGTCTGTCTCATATAAATAGTGTTAGTAGAGTCATAAGAGTGTGTATGGCTAGAGGAGCTTAAGTGTGTGTATTCTAAGGTGTTTTAGAGAGAGAAAGGAGAGAAGGTGCAAGTGTGTGTGAATCTTGTATATTGTTCATCATTCCAATCTTGAATACATCATAGATTCATATTATTCTTCTTCTCCTTCTTCTTATTTTGATCTTGCATCATCCAATTGTTTAGGATTCTACACCATCAATTGGATATGATTGATACACAAGCGAATTCGGGACTTACAAGTGGTATCAGAGCTTGGATTGTATCAATCATTTTGGCCAGATCTGGAGCGTATTTGATCTTATTTTCGAAGGATTTTTGCATTTTTGGATAGATCTTTGAAAAATAAGGGGGGTTTGTTCTTCGTGTTTTTGATAAAAACGAGTTTTTGATCGAGTTTTGGAGCAAAAAGAGGTGAAAAACGCTATTTTTCACGTAATCTGCGAAGTGTTCTCGTCCATTGAAGGGTTCACGGCCGTTGAAGGGTTCACGGCCGAAGGAGGGTTCTCGGTCGAATAAGCTTTTGCGGCTAGGGTTTCTCGGCGGTGGCCGTAATCACAAATTAGGGTTTCTCGGACGTTTACGGTCGTGAACGTGTTTACGGCCGTGAACCCATTTGCGGTTGTCTGTCTCATATAAATAGTGTTAGTAGAGTCATAAGAGTGTGTATGGCTAGAGGAGCTTAAGTGTGTGTATTCTAAGGTGTTTTAGAGAGAGAAAGGAGAGAAGGTGCAAGTGTGTGTGAATCTTGTATATTGTTCATCATTCCAATCTTGAATACATCATAGATTCATATTATTCTTCTTCTCTTTCTTCTTATTTTGATCTTGCATCATCCAATTGTTTGGGATTCTACACCATCAATTGGATATGATTGATACACAAGCGAATTCGGGACTTACAAGTGGTATCAGAGCTTGGATTGTATCAATCATTTTGGCCAGATCTGGAGCGTATTTGATCTTATTTTTGAAGGATTTTTGCATTTTTGGATAGATCTTTGAAAAATAAGGGGGGTTTGTTCTTCGTGTTTTTGATAAAAACGAGTTTTTGATCGAGTTTTGGAGCAAAAAGAGGTGAAAAACGCTATTTTTCACGTAATCTGCGAAGTGTTCTCGTCCATTGAAGGGTTCACGGCCGTTGAAGGGTTCACGGCCGAAGGAGGGTTCTCGGTCGAATAAGCTTTTGCGGCTAGGGTTTCTCGGCGGTGGCCGTAATCACGAATTAGGGTTTCTCGGACGTTTACGGTCGTGAACGTGTTTACGGCCGTGAACCCATTTGCGGTTGTCTGTCTCATATAAATAGTGTTAGTAGAGTCATAAGAGTGTGTATGGCTAGAGGAGCTTAAGTGTGTGTATTCTAAGGTGTTTTAGAGAGAGAAAGGAGAGAAGGTGCAAGTGTGTGTGAATCTTGTATATTGTTCATCATTCCAATCTTGAATACATCATAGATTCATATTATTCTTCTTCTCTTTCTTCTTATTTTGATCTTGCATCATCCAATTGTTTGGGATTCTACACCATCAATTGGATATGATTGATACACAAGCGAATTCGGGACTTACAAGTGGTATCAGAGCTTGGATTGTATCAATCATTTTGGCCAGATCTGGAGCGTATTTGATCTTATTTTTGAAGGATTTTTGCATTTTTGGATAGATCTTTGAAAAATAAGGGGGGTTTGTTCTTCGTGTTTTTGATAAAAACGAGTTTTTGATCGAGTTTTGGAGCAAAAAGAGGTGAAAAACGCTATTTTTCACGTAATCTGCGAAGTGTTCTCGTCCATTGAAGGGTTCACGGCCGTTGAAGGGTTCACGGCCGAAGGAGGGTTCTCGGTCGAATAAGCTTTTGCGGCTAGGGTTTCTCGGCGGTGGCCGTAATCACGAATTAGGGTTTCTCGGACGTTTACGGTCGTGAACGTGTTTACGGCCGTGAACCCATTTGCGGTTGTCTGTCTCATATAAATAGTGTTAGTAGAGTCATAAGAGTGTGTATGGCTAGAGGAGCTTAAGTGTGTGTATTCTAAGGTGTTTTAGAGAGAGAAAGGAGAGAAGGTGCAAGTGTGTGTGAATCTTGTATATTGTTCATCATTCCAATCTTGAATACATCATAGATTCATATTATTCTTCTTCTCCTTCTTCTTATTTTGATCTTGCATCATCCAATTGTTTAGGATTCTACACCATCAATTGGATATGATTGATACACAAGCGAATTCGGGACTTACAAGTGGTATCAGAGCTTGGATTGTATCAATCATTTTGGCCAGATCTGGAGCGTATTTGATCTTATTTTCGAAGGATTTTTGCATTTTTGGATAGATCTTTGAAAAATAAGGGGGGTTTGTTCTTCGTGTTTTTGATAAAAACGAGTTTTTGATCGAGTTTTGGAGCAAAAAGAGGTGAAAAACGCTATTTTTCACGTAATCTGCGAAGTGTTCTCGTCCATTGAAGGGTTCACGGCCGTTGAAGGGTTCACGGCCGAAGGAGGGTTCTCGGTCGAATAAGCTTTTGCGGCTAGGGTTTCTCGGCGGTGGCCGTAATCACGAATTAGGGTTTCTCGGACGTTTACGGTCGTGAACGTGTTTACAGCCGTGAACCCATTTGCGGTTGTCTGTCTCATATAAATAGTGTTAGTAGAGTCATAAGAGTGTGTATGGCTAGAGGAGCTTAAGTGTGTGTATTCTAAGGTGTTTTAGAGAGTGAAAGGAGAGAAGGTGCAAGTGTGTGTGAATCTTGTATATTGTTCATCATTCCAATCTTGAATACATCATAGATTCATATTATTCTTCTTCTCTTTCTTCTTATTTTGATCTTGCATCATCCAATTGTTTGGGATTCTACACCATCAATTGGATATGATTGATACACAAGCGAATTCGGGACTTACAAGTGGTATCAGAGCTTGGATTGTATCAATCATTTTGGCCAGATCTGGAGCGTATTTGATCTTATTTTTGAAGGATTTTTGCATTTTTGGATAGATCTTTGAAAAATAAGGGGGGTTTGTTCTTCGTGTTTTTGATAAAAACGAGTTTTTGATCGAGTTTTGGAGCAAAAAGAGGTGAAAAACGCTATTTTTCACGTAATCTGCGAAGTGTTCTCGTCCATTGAAGGGTTCACGGCCGTTGAAGGGTTCACGGCCGAAGGAGGGTTCTCGGTCGAATAAGCTTTTGCGGCTAGGGTTTCTCGGCGGTGGCCGTAATCACGAATTAGGGTTTCTCGGACGTTTACGGTCGTGAACGTGTTTACGGCCGTGAACCCATTTGCGGTTGTCTGTCTCATATAAATAGTGTTAGTAGAGTCATAAGAGTGTGTATGGCTAGAGGAGCTTAAGTGTGTGTATTCTAAGGTGTTTTAGAGAGAGAAAGGAGAGAAGGTGCAAGTGTGTGTGAATCTTGTATATTGTTCATCATTCCAATCTTGAATACATCATAGATTCATATTATTCTTCTTCTCCTTCTTCTTATTTTGATCTTGCATCATCCAATTGTTTAGGATTCTACACCATCAATTGGATATGATTGATACACAAGCGAATTCGGGACTTACAAGTGGTATCAGAGCTTGGATTGTATCAATCATTTTGGCCAGATCTGGAGCGTATTTGATCTTATTTTCGAAGGATTTTTGCATTTTTGGATAGATCTTTGAAAAATAAGGGGGGTTTGTTCTTCGTGTTTTTGATAAAAACGAGTTTTTGATCGAGTTTTGGAGCAAAAAGAGGTGAAAAACGCTATTTTTCACGTAATCTGCGAAGTGTTCTCGTCCATTGAAGGGTTCACGGCCGTTGAAGGGTTCACGGCCGAAGGAGGGTTCTCGGTCGAATAAGCTTTTGCGGCTAGGGTTTCTCGGCGGTGGCCGTAATCACGAATTAGGGTTTCTCGGACGTTTACGGTCGTGAACGTGTTTACGGCCGTGAACCCATTTGCGGTTGTCTGTCTCATATAAATAGTGTTAGTAGAGTCATAAGAGTGTGTATGGCTAGAGGAGCTTAAGTGTGTGTATTCTAAGGTGTTTTAGAGAGAGAAAGGAGAGAAGGTGCAAGTGTGTGTGAATCTTGTATATTGTTCATCATTCCAATCTTGAATACATCATAGATTCATATTATTCTTCTTCTCTTTCTTCTTATTTTGATCTTGCATCATCCAATTGTTTGGGATTCTACACCATCAATTGGATATGATTGATACACAAGCGAATTCGGGACTTACAAGTGGTATCAGAGCTTGGATTGTATCAATCATTTTGGCCAGATCTGGAGCGTATTTGATCTTATTTTTGAAGGATTTTTGCATTTTTGGATAGATCTTTGAAAAATAAGGGGGGTTTGTTCTTCGTGTTTTTGATAAAAACGAGTTTTTGATCGAGTTTTGGAGCAAAAAGAGGTGAAAAACGCTATTTTTCACGTAATCTGCGAAGTGTTCTCGTCCATTGAAGGGTTCACGGCCGTTGAAGGGTTCACGGCCGAAGGAGGGTTCTCGGTCGAATAAGCTTTTGCGGCTAGGGTTTCTCGGCGGTGGCCGTAATCACGAATTAGGGTTTCTCGGACGTTTACGGTCGTGAACGTGTTTACGGCCGTGAACCCATTTGCGGTTGTCTGTCTCATATAAATAGTGTTAGTAGAGTCATAAGAGTGTGTATGGCTAGAGGAGCTTAAGTGTGTGTATTCTAAGGTGTTTTAGAGAGAGAAAGGAGAGAAGGTGCAAGTGTGTGTGAATCTTGTATATTGTTCATCATTCCAATCTTGAATACATCATAGATTCATATTATTCTTCTTCTCCTTCTTCTTATTTTGATCTTGCATCATCCAATTGTTTAGGATTCTACACCATCAATTGGATATGATTGATACACAAGCGAATTCGGGACTTACAAGTGGTATCAGAGCTTGGATTGTATCAATCATTTTGGCCAGATCTGGAGCGTATTTGATCTTATTTTCGAAGGATTTTTGCATTTTTGGATAGATCTTTGAAAAATAAGGGGGGTTTGTTCTTCGTGTTTTTGATAAAAACGAGTTTTTGATCGAGTTTTGGAGCAAAAAGAGGTGAAAAACGCTATTTTTCACGTAATCTGCGAAGTGTTCTCGTCCATTGAAGGGTTCACGGCCGTTGAAGGGTTCACGGCCGAAGGAGGGTTCTCGGTCGAATAAGCTTTTGCGGCTAGGGTTTCTCGGCGGTGGCCGTAATCACGAATTAGGGTTTCTCGGACGTTTACGGTCGTGAACGTGTTTACGGCCGTGAACCCATTTGCGGTTGTCTGTCTCATATAAATAGTGTTAGTAGAGTCATAAGAGTGTGTATGGCTAGAGGAGCTTAAGTGTGTGTATTCTAAGGTGTTTTAGAGAGAGAAAGGAGAGAAGGTGCAAGTGTGTGTGAATCTTGTATATTGTTCATCATTCCAATCTTGAATACATCATAGATTCATATTATTCTTCTTCTCCTTCTTCTTATTTTGATCTTGCATCATCCAATTGTTTAGGATTCTACACCATCAATTGGATATGATTGATACACAAGCGAATTCGGGACTTACAAGTGGTATCAGAGCTTGGATTGTATCAATCATTTTGGCCAGATCTGGAGCGTATTTGATCTTATTTCTGAAGGATTTTTGCATTTTTGGATAGATCTTTGAAAAATAAGGGGGGTTTGTTCTTTGTGTTTTTGATAAAAACGAGTTTTTGATCGAGTTTTGGAGCAAAAAGAGGTGAAAAACGCTATTTTTCACGTAATCTGCGAAGTGTTCTCGTCCATTGAAGGGTTCACGGCCGTTGAAGGGTTCACGGCCGAAGGAGGGTTCTCGGTCGAATAAGCTTTTGCGGCTAGGGTTTCTCGGCGGCAGCCGTAATCACGAATTAGGGTTTCTCGGACGTTTACGGTCGTGAACGTGTTTACGGCCGTGAACCCATTTGCGGTTGTCTGTCTCATATAAATAGTGTTAATAGAGTCATAAGAGTGTGTATGGCTAGAGGAGCTTAAGTGTGTGTATTCTAAGGTGTTTTAGAGAGAGAAAGGAGAGAAGGTGCAAGTGTGTGTGAATCTTGTATATTGTTCATCATTCCAATCTTGAATACATCATAGATTCATATTCTTCTTCTTCTTCTTCTTCTTATTTTGATCTTGCATCATCCAATTGTTTAGGATTCTACACCATCAATTGGATATGATTGATACACAAGCGAATTCGGGACTTACAAGTGGTATCAGAGCTTGGATTGTATCAATCATTTTGGCCAGATCTGGAGCGTATTTGATCTTATTTCTGAAGGATTTTTGCATTTTTGGATAGATCTTTGAAAAATAAGGGGGGTTTGTTCTTCGTGTTTTTGATAAAAATGAGTTTTTGATCGAGTTTTGGAGCAAAAAGAGGTGAAAAACGCTATTTTTCACGTAATCTGCGAAGTGTTCTCGTCCATTGAAGGGTTCACGGCCGTTGAAGGGTTCACGGCCGAAGGAGGGTTCTCGGTCGAATAAGCTTTTGCGGCTAGGGTTTCTCGGCGGCGGCCGTAATCACGAATTAGGGTTTCTCGGACGTTTACGGTCGTGAACGTGTTTACGGCCGTGAACCCATTTGGGGTTGTCTGTCTCATATAAATAGTGTTAGTAGAGTCATAAGAGTGTGTATGGCTAGAAGAGCTTAAGTGTGTGTATTCTAAGGTGTTCTAGAGAGAGAAAGGAGAGAAGGTGCAAGTGTGTGTGAATCTTGTATATTGTTCATCATTCCAATCTTGAATACATCATAGATTCATATTATTCTTCTTCTCCTTCTTCTTATTTTGATCTTGCATCATCCAATTGTTTAGGATTCTACACCATCAATTGGATATGATTGATACACAAGCGAATTCGGGACTTCCAAGTGGTATCAGAGCTTGGATTGTATCAATCATTTTGGCCAGATCTGGAGCGTATTTGATCTTATTTTTGAAGGATTTTTGCATTTTTGGATAGATCTTTGAAAAATAAGGGGGGTTTGTTCTTCGTGTTTTTGATAAAAACGAGTTTTTGATCGAGTTTTGGAGCAAAAAGAGGTGAAAAACGCTATTTTTCACGTAATCTGCGAAGTGTTCTCGTCCATTGAAGGGTTCACGGCCGTTGAAGGGTTCACGGCCGAAGGAGGGTTCTCGGTCGAATAAGCTTTTGCGGCTAGGGTTTCTCGGCGGCAGCCGTAATCACGAATTAGGGTTTCTCGGACGTTTACGGTCGTGAACGTGTTTACGGCCGTGAACCCATTTGCGGTTGTCTGTCTCATATAAATAGTGTTAATAGAGTCATAAGAGTGTGTATGGCTAGAGGAGCTTAAGTGTGTGTATTCTAAGGTGTTTTAGAGAGAGAAAGGAGAGAAGGTGCAAGTGTGTGTGAATCTTGTATATTGTTCATCATTCCAATCTTGAATACATCATAGATTCATATTCTTCTTCTTCTTCTTCTTCTTATTTTGATCTTGCATCATCCAATTGTTTAGGATTCTACACCATCAATTGGATATGATTGATACACAAGCGAATTCGGGACTTACAAGTGGTATCAGAGCTTGGATTGTATCAATCATTTTGGCCAGATCTGGAGCGTATTTGATCTTATTTTTGAAGGATTTTTGCATTTTTGGATAGATCTTTGAAAAATAAGGGGGGTTTGTTCTTCGTGTTTTTGATAAAAACGAGTTATTGATCGAGTTTTGGAGCAAAAAGAGGTGAAAAACGCTATTTTTCACGTAATCTGCGAAGTGTTCTCGTCCATTGAAGGGTTCACGGCCGTTGAAGGGTTCACGGCCGAAGGAGGGTTCTCGGTCGAATAAGCTTTTGCGGCTAGGGTTTCTCGGCGGCAGCCGTAATCACGAATTAGGGTTTCTCGGACGTTTACGGTCGTGAACGTGTTTACGGCCGTGAACCCATTTGCGGTTGTCTGTCTCATATAAATAGTGTTAATAGAGTCATAAGAGTGTGTATGGCTAGAGGAGCTTAAGTGTGTGTATTCTAAGGTGTTTTAGAGAGAGAAAGGAGAGAAGGTGCAAGTGTGTGTGAATCTTGTATATTGTTCATCATTCCAATCTTGAATACATCATAGATTCATATTCTTCTTCTTCTTCTTCTTCTTATTTTGATCTTGCATCATCCAATTGTTTAGGATTCTACACCATCAATTGGATATGATTGATACACAAGCGAATTCGGGACTTACAAGTGGTATCAGAGCTTGGATTGTATCAATCATTTTGGCCAGATCTGGAGCGTATTTGATCTTATTTCTGAAGGATTTTTGCATTTTTGGATAGATCTTTGAAAAATAAGGGGGGTTTGTTCTTCGTGTTTTTGATAAAAATGAGTTTTTGATCGAGTTTTGGAGCAAAAAGAGGTGAAAAACGCTATTTTTCACGTAATCTGCGAAGTGTTCTCGTCCATTGAAGGGTTCACGGCCGTTGAAGGGTTCACGGCCGAAGGAGGGTTCTCGGTCGAATAAGCTTTTGCGGCTAGGGTTTCTCGGCGGCAGCCGTAATCACGAATTAGGGTTTCTCGGACGTTTACGGTCGTGAACGTGTTTACGGCCGTGAACCCATTTGCGGTTGTCTGTCTCATATAAATAGTGTTAATAGAGTCATAAGAGTGTGTATGGCTAGAGGAGCTTAAGTGTGTGTATTCTAAGGTGTTTTAGAGAGAGAAAGGAGAGAAGGTGCAAGTGTGTGTGAATCTTGTATATTGTTCATCATTCCAATCTTGAATACATCATAGATTCATATTCTTCTTCTTCTTCTTCTTCTTATTTTGATCTTGCATCATCCAATTGTTTAGGATTCTACACCATCAATTGGATATGATTGATACACAAGCGAATTCGGGACTTACAAGTGGTATCAGAGCTTGGATTGTATCAATCATTTTGGCCAGATCTGGAGCGTATTTGATCTTATTTCTGAAGGATTTTTGCATTTTTGGATAGATCTTTGAAAAATAAGGGGGGTTTGTTCTTCGTGTTTTTGATAAAAATGAGTTTTTGATCGAGTTTTGGAGCAAAAAGAGGTGAAAAACGCTATTTTTCACGTAATCTGCGAAGTGTTCTCGTCCATTGAAGGGTTCACGGCCGTTGAAGGGTTCACGGCCGAAGGAGGGTTCTCGGTCGAATAAGCTTTTGCGGCTAGGGTTTCTCGGCGGCGGCCGTAATCACGAATTAGGGTTTCTCGGACGTTTACGGTCGTGAACGTGTTTACGGCCGTGAACCCATTTGGGGTTGTCTGTCTCATATAAATAGTGTTAGTAGAGTCATAAGAGTGTGTATGGCTAGAAGAGCTTAAGTGTGTGTATTCTAAGGTGTTCTAGAGAGAGAAAGGAGAGAAGGTGCAAGTGTGTGTGAATCTTGTATATTGTTCATCATTCCAATCTTGAATACATCATAGATTCATATTATTCTTCTTCTCCTTCTTCTTATTTTGATCTTGCATCATCCAATTGTTTAGGATTCTACACCATCAATTGGATATGATTGATACACAAGCGAATTCGGGACTTCCAAGTGGTATCAGAGCTTGGATTGTATCAATCATTTTGGCCAGATCTGGAGCGTATTTGATCTTATTTTTGAAGGATTTTTGCATTTTTGGATAGATCTTTGAAAAATAAGGGGGGTTTGTTCTTCGTGTTTTTGATAAAAACGAGTTTTTGATCGAGTTTTGGAGCAAAAAGAGGTGAAAAACGCTATTTTTCACGTAATCTGCGAAGTGTTCTCGTCCATTGAAGGGTTCACGGCCGTTGAAGGGTTCACGGCCGAAGGAGGGTTCTCGGTCGAATAAGCTTTTGCGGCTAGGGTTTCTCGGCGGCGGCCGTAATCACGAATTAGGGTTTCTCGGACGTTTACGGTCGTGAACGTGTTTACGGCCGTGAACCCATTTGCGGTTGTCTGTCTCATATAAATAGTGTTAGTAGAGTCATAAGAGTGTGTATGGCTAGAGGAGCTTAAGTTTGTGTATTCTAAGGTGTTCTAGAGAGAGAAAGGAGAGAAGGTGCAAGTGTGTGTGAATCTTGTATATTGTTCATCATTCCAATCTTGAATACATCATAGATTCATATTATTCTTCTTCTCCTTCTTCTTATTTTGATCTTGCATCATCCAATTGTTTGGGATTCTACACCATCAATTAGATATGATTGATACACAAGCGAATTCGGGTCTTACAAGTGGTATCAGAGCTTGGATTGTATCAATCATTTTGGCCAGATCTGGAGCGTATTTGATCTTATGTTTGAAGGATTTTTGCGTTTTTGGATAGATCTTTGAAAAATAAGGGGAGTTTGTTCTTCGTGTTTTTGATAAAATCGAGTTTTGGAGCAAAATTACGTGAAAAACGCTATTTTTCACGTAATCTGCGAAGTGTTCTCGTCCATTGAAGGGTTCACGGCCGTTGAAGGGTTCACGGCCGAAGGAGGGTTCTCGGTCGAATAAGCTTTTGCGGCTAGGGTTTCTCGGCGGCGGCCGTAATCACGAATTAGGGTTTCTCGGACGTTTACGGTCGTGAACGTGTTTACGGCCGTGAACCCATTTGCGGTTGTCTGTCTCATATAAATAGTGTTAGTAGAGTCGTAAGAGTGTGTATGGCTAGAGGAGCTTAAGTGTGTGCATTCTAAGGTGTTCTAGAGAGAGAAAGGAGAGAAGGTGCAAGTATGTGTGAATCTTGTATATTGTTCATCATTCCAATCTTGAATACATCATAGATTCATATTATTCTTCTTCTCCTTCTTCTTATTTTGATCTTGCATCATCCAATTGTTTAGGATTCTACACCATCAATTGGATATGATTGATACACAAGCGAATTCGGGACTTACAAGTGGTATCAGAGCTTGGATTGTATCAATCATTTTGGCCAGATCTGGAGCGTATTTGATCTTATTTCTGAAGGATTTTTGCATTTTTGGATAGATCTTTGAAAAATAAGGGGGGTTTGTTCTTTGTGTTTTTGATAAAAACGAGTTTTTGATCGAGTTTTGGAGCAAAAAGAGGTGAAAAACGCTATTTTTCACGTAATCTGCGAAGTGTTCTCGTCCATTGAAGGGTTCACGGCCGTTGAAGGGTTCACGGCCGAAGGAGGGTTCTCGGTCGAATAAGCTTTTGCGGCTAGGGTTTCTCGGCGGCAGCCGTAATCACGAATTAGGGATTCTCGGACGTTTACGGTCGTGAACGTGTTTACGGCCGTGAACCCATTTGCGGTTGTCTGTCTCATATAAATAGTGTTAATAGAGTCATAAGAGTGTGTATGGCTAGAGGAGCTTAAGTGTGTGTATTCTAAGGTGTTTTAGAGAGAGAAAGGAGAGAAGGTGCAAGTGTGTGTGAATCTTGTATATTGTTCATCATTCCAATCTTGAATACATCATAGATTCATATTCTTCTTCTTCTTCTTCTTCTTATTTTGATCTTGCATCATCCAATTGTTTAGGATTCTACACCATCAATTGGATATGATTGATACACAAGCGAATTCGGGACTTACAAGTGGTATCAGAGCTTGGATTGTATCAATCATTTTGGCCAGATCTGGAGCGTATTTGATCTTATTTCTGAAGGATTTTTGCATTTTTGGATAGATCTTTGAAAAATAAGGGGGGTTTGTTCTTCGTGTTTTTGATAAAAATGAGTTTTTGATCGAGTTTTGGAGCAAAAAGAGGTGAAAAACGCTATTTTTCACGTAATCTGCGAAGTGTTCTCGTCCATTGAAGGGTTCACGGCCGTTGAAGGGTTCACGGCCGAAGGAGGGTTCTCGGTCGAATAAGCTTTTGCGGCTAGGGTTTCTCGGCGGCGGCCGTAATCACGAATTAGGGTTTCTCGGACGTTTACGGTCGTGAACGTGTTTACGGCCGTGAACCCATTTGGGGTTGTCTGTCTCATATAAATAGTGTTAGTAGAGTCATAAGAGTGTGTATGGCTAGAAGAGCTTAAGTGTGTGTATTCTAAGGTGTTCTAGAGAGAGAAAGGAGAGAAGGTGCAAGTGTGTGTGAATCTTGTATATTGTTCATCATTCCAATCTTGAATACATCATAGATTCATATTATTCTTCTTCTCCTTCTTCTTATTTTGATCTTGCATCATCCAATTGTTTAGGATTCTACACCATCAATTGGATATGATTGATACACAAGCGAATTCGGGACTTCCAAGTGGTATCAGAGCTTGGATTGTATCAATCATTTTGGCCAGATCTGGAGCGTATTTGATCCTATTTTTGAAGGATTTTTGCATTTTTGGATAGATCTTTGAAAAATAAGGGGGGTTTGTTCTTCGTGTTTTTGATAAAAACGAGTTTTTGATCGAGTTTTGGAGCAAAAAGAGGTGAAAAACGCTATTTTTCACGTAATCTGCGAAGTGTTCTCGTCCATTGAAGGGTTCACGGCCGTTGAAGGGTTCACGGCCGAAGGAGGGTTCTCGGTCGAATAAGCTTTTGCGGCTAGGGTTTCTCGGCGGCGGCCGTAATCACGAATTAGGGTTTCTCGGACGTTTACGGTCGTGAACGTGTTTACGGCCGTGAACCCATTTGCGGTTGTCTGTCTCATATAAATAGTGTTAGTAGAGTCATAAGAGTGTGTATGGCTAGAGGAGCTTAAGTTTGTGTATTCTAAGGTGTTCTAGAGAGAGAAAGGAGAGAAGGTGCAAGTGTGTGTGAATCTTGTATATTGTTCATCATTCCAATCTTGAATACATCATAGATTCATATTATTCTTCTTCTCCTTCTTCTTATTTTGATCTTGCATCATCCAATTGTTTGGGATTCTACACCATCAATTAGATATGATTGATACACAAGCGAATTCGGGTCTTACAAGTGGTATCAGAGCTTGGATTGTATCAATCATTTTGGCCAGATCTGGAGCGTATTTGATCTTATGTTTGAAGGATTTTTGCGTTTTTGGATAGATCTTTGAAAAATAAGGGGAGTTTGTTCTTCGTGTTTTTGATAAAATCGAGTTTTGGAGCAAAATTACGTGAAAAACGCTATTTTTCACGTAATCTGCGAAGTGTTCTCGTCCATTGAAGGGTTCACGGCCGTTGAAGGGTTCACGGCCGAAGGAGGGTTCTCGGTCGAATAAGCTTTTGCGGCTAGGGTTTCTCGGCGGCGGCCGTAATCACGAATTAGGGTTTCTCGGACGTTTACGGTCGTGAACGTGTTTACGGCCGTGAACCCATTTGCGGTTGTCTGTCTCATATAAATAGTGTTAGTAGAGTCGTAAGAGTGTGTATGGCTAGAGGAGCTTAAGTGTGTGCATTCTAAGGTGTTCTAGAGAGAGAAAGGAGAGAAGGTGCAAGTATGTGTGAATCTTGTATATTGTTCATCATTCCAATCTTGAATACATCATAGATTCATATTATTCTTCTTCTCCTTCTTCTTATTTTGATCTTGCATCATCCAATTGTTTAGGATTCTACACCATCAATTGGATATGATTGATACACAAGCGAATTCGGGACTTACAAGTGGTATCAGAGCTTGGATTGTATCAATCATTTTGGCCAGATCTGGAGCGTATTTGATCTTATTTCTGAAGGATTTTTGCATTTTTGGATAGATCTTTGAAAAATAAGGGGGGTTTGTTCTTCGTGTTTTTGATAAAAATGAGTTTTTGATCGAGTTTTGGAGCAAAAAGAGGTGAAAAACGCTATTTTTCACGTAATCTGCGAAGTGTTCTCGTCCATTGAAGGGTTCACGGCCGTTGAAGGGTTCACGGCCGAAGGAGGGTTCTCGGTCGAATAAGCTTTTGCGGCTAGGGTTTCTCGGCGGCGGCCGTAATCACGAATTAGGGTTTCTCGGACGTTTACGGTCGTGAACGTGTTTACGGCCGTGAACCCATTTGGGGTTGTCTGTCTCATATAAATAGTGTTAGTAGAGTCATAAGAGTGTGTATGGCTAGAAGAGCTTAAGTGTGTGTATTCTAAGGTGTTCTAGAGAGAGAAAGGAGAGAAGGTGCAAGTGTGTGTGAATCTTGTATATTGTTCATCATTCCAATCTTGAATACATCATAGATTCATATTATTCTTCTTCTCCTTCTTCTTATTTTGATCTTGCATCATCCAATTGTTTAGGATTCTACACCATCAATTGGATATGATTGATACACAAGCGAATTCGGGACTTCCAAGTGGTATCAGAGCTTGGATTGTATCAATCATTTTGGCCAGATCTGGAGCGTATTTGATCCTATTTTTGAAGGATTTTTGCATTTTTGGATAGATCTTTGAAAAATAAGGGGGGTTTGTTCTTCGTGTTTTTGATAAAAACGAGTTTTTGATCGAGTTTTGGAGCAAAAAGAGGTGAAAAACGCTATTTTTCACGTAATCTGCGAAGTGTTCTCGTCCATTGAAGGGTTCACGGCCGTTGAAGGGTTCACGGCCGAAGGAGGGTTCTCGGTCGAATAAGCTTTTGCGGCTAGGGTTTCTCGGCGGCGGCCGTAATCACGAATTAGGGTTTCTCGGACGTTTACGGTCGTGAACGTGTTTACGGCCGTGAACCCATTTGCGGTTGTCTGTCTCATATAAATAGTGTTAGTAGAGTCATAAGAGTGTGTATGGCTAGAGGAGCTTAAGTTTGTGTATTCTAAGGTGTTCTAGAGAGAGAAAGGAGAGAAGGTGCAAGTGTGTGTGAATCTTGTATATTGTTCATCATTCCAATCTTGAATACATCATAGATTCATATTATTCTTCTTCTCCTTCTTCTTATTTTGATCTTGCATCATCCAATTGTTTGGGATTCTACACCATCAATTAGATATGATTGATACACAAGCGAATTCGGGTCTTACAAGTGGTATCAGAGCTTGGATTGTATCAATCATTTTGGCCAGATCTGGAGCGTATTTGATCTTATGTTTGAAGGATTTTTGCGTTTTTGGATAGATCTTTGAAAAATAAGGGGAGTTTGTTCTTCGTGTTTTTGATAAAATCGAGTTTTGGAGCAAAATTACGTGAAAAACGCTATTTTTCACGTAATCTGCGAAGTGTTCTCGTCCATTGAAGGGTTCACGGCCGTTGAAGGGTTCACGGCCGAAGGAGGGTTCTCGGTCGAATAAGCTTTTGCGGCTAGGGTTTCTCGGCGGCGGCCGTAATCACGAATTAGGGTTTCTCGGACGTTTACGGTCGTGAACGTGTTTACGGCCGTGAACCCATTTGCGGTTGTCTGTCTCATATAAATAGTGTTAGTAGAGTCGTAAGAGTGTGTATGGCTAGAGGAGCTTAAGTGTGTGCATTCTAAGGTGTTCTAGAGAGAGAAAGGAGAGAAGGTGCAAGTATGTGTGAATCTTGTATATTGTTCATCATTCCAATCTTGAATACATCATAGATTCATATTATTCTTCTTCTCCTTCTTCTTATTTTGATCTTGCATCATCCAATTGTTTAGGATTCTACACCATCAATTGGATATGATTGATACACAAGCGAATTCGGGACTTACAAGTGGTATCAGAGCTTGGATTGTATCAATCATTTTGGCCAGATCTGGAGCGTATTTGATCTTATTTCTGAAGGATTTTTGCATTTTTGGATAGATCTTTGAAAAATAAGGGGGGTTTGTTCTTTGTGTTTTTGATAAAAACGAGTTTTTGATCGAGTTTTGGAGCAAAAAGAGGTGAAAAACGCTATTTTTCACGTAATCTGCGAAGTGTTCTCGTCCATTGAAGGGTTCACGGCCGTTGAAGGGTTCTCGGTCGAATAAGCTTTTGCGGCTAGGGTTTCTCGGCGGCAGCCGTAATCACGAATTAGGGTTTCTCGGACGTTTACGGTCGTGAACGTGTTTACGGCCGTGAACCCATTTGCGGTTGTCTGTCTCATATAAATAGTGTTAATAGAGTCATAAGAGTGTGTATGGCTAGAGGAGCTTAAGTGTGTATTCTAAGGTGTTTTAGAGAGAGAAAGGAGAGAAGGTGCAAGTGTGTGTGAATCTTGTATATTGTTCATCATTCCAATCTTGAATACATCATAGATTCATATTCTTCTTCTTCTTCTTCTTCTTATTTTGATCTTGCATCATCCAATTGTTTAGGATTCTACACCATCAATTGGATATGATTGATACACAAGCGAATTCGGGACTTACAAGTGGTATCAGAGCTTGGATTGTATCAATCATTTTGGCCAGATCTGGAGCGTATTTGATCTTATTTCTGAAGGATTTTTGCATTTTTGGATAGATCTTTGAAAAATAAGGGGGGTTTGTTCTTCGTGTTTTTGATAAAAACGAGTTTTTGATCGAGTTTTGGAGCAAAAAGAGGTGAAAAACGCTATTTTTCACGTAATCTGCGAAGTGTTCTCGTCCATTGAAGGGTTCACGGCCGTTGAAGGGTTCACGGCCGAAGGAGGGTTCTCGGTCGAATAAGCTTTTGCGGCTAGGGTTTCTCGGCGGCGGCCGTAATCACGAATTAGGGTTTCTCGGACGTTTACGGTCGTGAACGTGTTTACGGCCGTGAACCCATTTGCGGTTGTCTGTCTCATATAAATAGTGTTAGTAGAGTCATAAGAGTGTGTATGGCTAGAGGAGCTTAAGTGTGTGTATTCTAAGGTGTTTTAGAGAGAGAAAGGAGAGAAGGTGCAAGTGTGTGTGAATCTTGTATATTGTTCATCATTCCAATCTTGAATACATCATAGATTCATATTCTTCTTCTTCTTCTTCTTCTTATTTTGATCTTGCATCATCCAATTGTTTAGGATTCTACACCATCAATTGGATATGATTGATACACAAGCGAATTCGGGACTTACAAGTGGTATCAGAGCTTGGATTGTATCAATCATTTTGGCCAGATCTGGAGCGTATTTGATCTTATTTCTGAAGGATTTTTACATTTTTGGATAGATCTTTGAAAAATAAGGGGGGTTTGTTCTTCGTGTTTTTGATAAAAACGAGTTTTTGATCGAGTTTTGGAGCAAAAAGAGGTGAAAAACGCTATTTTTCACGTAATCTGCGAAGTGTTCTCGTCCATTGAAGGGTTCACGGCCGTTGAAGGGTTCACGGCCGAAGGAGGGTTCTCGTTCGAATAAGCTTTTGCGGCTAGGGTTTCTCGGCGGCGGCCGTAATCACGAATTAGGGTTTCTCGGACGTTTACGGTCGTGAACGTGTTTACGGCCGTGAACCTATTTGCGGTTGTCTGTCTCATATAAATAGTGTTAGTAGAGACATAAGAGTGTGTATGGCTAGAGGAGCTTAAGTTCGTGTATTCTAAGGTGTTCTAGAGAGAGAAAGGAGAGAAGGTGCAAGTGTGTGTGAATCTTGTATATTGTTCATCATTCCAATCTTGAATACATCATAGATTCATATTATTCTTCTTCTCCTTCTTCTTATTTTGATCTTGCATCATCCAATTGTTTGGGATTCTACACCATCAATTAGATATGATTGATACACAAGCGAATTCGGGACTTACAAGTGGTATCAGAGCTTGGATTGTATCAATCATTTTGGCCAGATCTGGAGCGTATTTGATCTTATGTTTGAAGGATTTTTGCGTTTTTGGATAGATCTTTGAAAAATAAGGGGAGTTTGTTCTTCGTGTTTTTGATAAAATCGAGTTTTGGAGCAAAAAGAGGTGAAAAACGCTATTTTTCACGTAATCTGCGAAGTGTTCTCGTCCATTGAAGGGTTCACGGCCGTTGAAGGGTTCACGGCCGAAGGAGGGTTCTCGGTCGAATAAGCTTTTGCGGCTAGGGTTTCTCGGCGGCGGCTGTAATCACGAATTAGGGTTTCTCGGACGTTTACGGTCGTGAACGTGTTTACGGCCGTGAACCCATTTGCGGTTGTCTGTCTCATATAAATAGTGTTAGTAGAGTCGTAAGAGTGTGTATGGCTAGAGGAGCTTAAGTGTGTGTATTCTAAGGTGTTCTAGAGAGAGAAAGGAGAGAAGGTGCAAGTGTGTGTGAATCTTGTATATTGTTCATCATTCCAATCTTGAATACATCATAGATTCATATTATTCTTCTTCTCCTTCTTCTTATTTTGATCTTGCATCATCCAATTGTTTAGGATTCTACACCATCAATTGGATATGATTGATACACAAGCGAATTCGGGACTTACAAGTGGTATCAGAGCTTGGATTGTATCAATCATTTTGGCCAGATCTGGAGCGTATTTGATCTTATTTTTGAAGGATTTTTGCATTTTTGGATAGATCTTTGAAAAATAAGGGGGGTTTGTTCTTCGTGTTTTTGATAAAAACGAGTTTTTGATCGAGTTTTGGAGCAAAAAGAGGTAAAAAACGCTATTTTTCACGTAATCTGCGAAGTGTTCTCGTCCATTGAAGGGTTCACGGCCGTTGAAGGGTTCACGGCCGAAGGAGGGTTCTCGGTCGAATAAGCTTTTGCGGCTAGGGTTTCTCGGCGGCGGCCGTAATCACGAATTAGGGTTTCTCGGACGTTTACGGTCGTGAACGTGTTTACGGCCGTGAACCCATTTGCGGTTGTCTGTCTCATATAAATAGTGTTAGTAGAGTCATCAGAGTGTGTATGGCTAGAGGAGCTTAAGTGTGTGTATTCTAAGGTGTTTTAGAGAGAGAAAGGAGAGAAGGTGCAAGTGTGTGTGAATCTTGTATATTGTTCATCATTCCAATCTTGAATACATCATAGATTCATATTCTTCTTCTTCTTCTTCTTCTTCTTATTTTGATCTTGCATCATCCAATTGTTTAGGATTCTACACCATCAATTGGATATGATTGATACACAAGCGAATTCGGGACTTACAAGTGGTATCAGAGCTTGGATTGTATCAATCATTTTGGCCAGATCTGGAGCGTATTTGATCTTATTTTTGATGGATTTTTGCATTTTTGGATAGATCTTTGAAAAATAAGGGGGGTTTGTTCTTCGTGTTTTTGATAAAAACGAGTTTTTGATCGAGTTTTGGAGCAAAAAGAGGTGAAAAACGCTATTTTTCACGTAATCTGCGAAGTGTTCTCGTCGATTGAAGGGTTCACGGCCGTTGAAGGGTTCACGGCCGAAGGAGGGTTCTCGGTCGAATAAGCTTTTGCGGCTAGGGTTTCTCGGCGGCGGCCGTAATCACGAATTAGGGTTTCTCGGACGTTTACGGTCGTGAACGTGTTTACGGCCGTGAACCCATTTGCGGTTGTCTGTCTCATATAAATAGTGTTAGTAGAGTCATAAGAGTGTGTATGGCTAGAGGAGCTTAAGTGTGTGTATTCTAAGGTGTTCTAGAGAGAGAAAGGAGAGAAGGTGCAAGTGTGTGTGAATCTTGTATATTGTTCATCATTCCAATCTTGAATACATCATAGATTCATATTATTCTTCTTCTCCTTCTTCTTATTTTGATCTTGCATCATCCAATTGCTTAGGATTCTACACCATCAATTGGATATGATTGATACACAAGCGAATTCGGGACTTACAAGTGGTATCAGAGCTTGGATTGTATCAATCATTTTGGCCAGATCTGGAGCGTATTTAATCTTATTTTTGAAGGATTTTTGCATTTTTGGATAGATCTTTGAAAAATAAGGGGGGTTTGTTCTTCGTGTTTTTGATAAAAACGAGTTTTTGATCGAGTTTTGGAGCAAAAAGAGGTGAAAAACGCTATTTTTCACGTAATCTGCGAAGTGTTCTCGTCCATTGAAGGGTTCACGGCCGTTAAAGGGTTCACGGCCGAAGGAGGGTTCTCGGTCGAATAAGCTTTTGCGGCTAGGGTTTCTCGGCGGCGGCCGTAATCACGAATTAGGGTTTCTCGGACGTTTACGGTCGTGAACGTGTTTACGGCCGTGAACCCATTTGCGGTTGTCTGTCTCATATAAATAGTGTTAGTAGAGTCATAAGAGTGTGTATGGCTAGAGGAGCTTAAGTGTGTGTATTCTAAGGTGTTTTAGAGAGAGAAAGGAGAGAAGGTGCAAGTGTGTGTGAATCTTGTATATTGTTCATCATTCCAATCTTGAATACATCATAGATTCATATTATTCTTCTTCTCCTTCTTCTTATTTTGATCTTGCATCATCCAATTGTTTGGGATTCTACACCATCAATTAGATATGATTGATACACAAGCGAATTCGGGACTTACAAGTGGTATCAGAGCTTGGATTGTATCAATCATTTTGGCCAGATCTGGAGCGTATTTGATCTTATTTTTGAAGGATTTTTGCATTTTTGGATAGATCTTTGAAAAATAAGGGGGGTTTGTTCTTTGTGTTTTTGATAAAAACGAGTTTTTGATCGAGTTTTGGAGCAAAAAGAGGTGAAAAACGCTATTTTTCACGTAATCTGCGAAGTGTTCTCGTCCATTGAAGGGTTCACGGCCGTTGAAGGGTTCACGGCCGAAGGAGGGTTCTCGGTCGAATAAGCTTTTGCGGCTAGGGTTTCTCGGCGGCGGCCGTAAACACGAATTAGGGTTTCTCGGACGTTTACGGTCGTGAACGTGTTTACGGCCGTGAACCCATTTGCGGTTGTCTGTCTCATATAAATAGTGTTAGTAGAGTCATAAGAGTGTGTATGGCTAGAGGAGCTTAAGTGTGTGTATTCTAAGGTGTTCTAGAGAGAGAAAGGAGAGAAGGTGCAAGTGTGTGTGAATCTTGTATATTGTTCATCATTCCAATCTTGAATACATCACAGATTCATATTATTCTTCTTCTCCTTCTTCTTATTTTGATCTTGCATCATCCAATTGTTTAGGATTCTACACCATCAATTGGATATGATTGATACACAAGCGAATTCGGGACTTACAAGTGGTATCAGAGCTTGGATTGTATCAATCATTTTGGCCAGATCTGGAGCGTATTTGATCTTATTTTTGAAGGATTTTTGCATTTTTGGATAGATCTTTGAAAAATAAGGGGGGTTTGTTCTTCGTGTTTTTGATAAAATCGAGTTTTTGATCGAGTTTTGGAGCAAAAAGTGGTGAAAAACGCTATTTTTCACGTAATCTGCGAAGTGTTCTCGTCCATTGAAGGGTTCACGGCCGTTGAAGGGTTCACGGCCGAAGGAGGGTTCTCGGTCGAATAAGCTTTTGCGGCTAGGGTTTCTCGGCGGCGGCCGTAATCACGAATTAGGGTTTCTCGGACGTTTACGGTCGTGAACGTGTTTACGGCCGTGAACCCATTTGCGGTTGTCTGTCTCATATAAATAGTGTTAGTAGAGTCATAAGAGTGTATGGCTAGAGGAGCTTAAGTGTGTGTATTCTAAGGTGTTTTAGAGAGAGAAAGGAGAGAAGGTGCAAGTGTGTGTGAATCTTGTATATTGTTCATCATTCCAATCTTGAATACATCATAGATTCATATTATTCTTCTTCTCCTTCTTCTTATTTTGATCTTGCATCATCCAATTGTTTGGGATTCTACACCATCAATTGGATATGATTGATACACAAGCGAATTCGGGACTTACAAGTGGTATCAGAGCTTGGATTGTATCAATCATTTTGGCCAGATCTGGAGCGTATTTGATCTTATTTTTGAAGGATTTTTGCAGTTTTGGATAGATCTTTGAAAAATAAGGGGGGTTTGTTCTTTGTGTTTTTGATAAAAACGAGTTTTTGATCGAGTTTTGGAGCAAAAAGAGGTGAAAAACGCTATTTTTCACGTAATCTGCGAAGTGTTCTCGTCCATTGAAGGGTTCACGGCCGTTGAAGGGTTCACGGCCGAAGGAGGGTTCTCGGTCGAATAAGCTTTTGCGGCTAGGGTTTCTCGGCGGCGGCCGTAATCACGAATTAGGGTTTCTCGGACGTTTACGGTCGTGAACGTGTTTACGGCCGTGAACCCATTTGCGGTTGTCTGTCTCATATAAATAGTGTTAGTAGAGTCATCAGAGTGTGTATGGCTAGAGGAGCTTAAGTGTGTGTATTCTAAGGTGTTTTAGAGAGAGAAAGGAGAGAAGGTGCAAGTGTGTGTGAATCTTGTATATTGTTCATCATTCCAATCTTGAATACATCATAGATTCATATTATTCTTCTTCTCCTTCTTCTTATTTTGATCTTGCATCATCCAATTGTTTGGGATTCTACACCATCAATTAGATATGATTGATACACAAGCGAATTCGGGACTTACAAGTGGTATCAGAGCTTGGATTGTATCAATCATTTTGGCCAGATCTGGAGCGTATTTGATCTTATGTTTGAAGGATTTTTGCGTTTTTGGATAGATCTTTGAAAAATAAGGGGAGTTTGTTCTTCGTGTTTTTGATAAAATCGAGTTTTGGAGCAAAAAGAGGTGAAAAACGCTATTTTTCACGTAATCTGCGAAGTGTTCTCGTCCATTGAAGGGTTCACGGCCGTTGAAGGGTTCACGGCCGAAGGAGGGTTCTCGGTCGAATAAGCTTTTGCGGCTAGGGTTTCTCGGCGGCGGCTGTAATCACGAATTAGGGTTTCTCGGACGTTTACGGTCGTGAACGTGTTTACGGCCGTGAACCCATTTGCGGTTGTCTGTCTCATATAAATAGTGTTAGTAGAGTCGTAAGAGTGTGTATGGCTAGAGGAGCTTAAGTGTGTGTATTCTAAGGTGTTCTAGAGAGAGAAAGGAGAGAAGGTGCAAGTGTGTGTGAATCTTGTATATTGTTCATCATTCCAATCTTGAATACATCATAGATTCATATTATTCTTCTTCTCCTTCTTCTTATTTTGATCTTGCATCATCCAATTGTTTAGGATTCTACACCATCAATTGGATATGATTGATACACAAGCGAATTCGGGACTTACAAGTGGTATCAGAGCTTGGATTGTATCAATCATTTTGGCCAGATCTGGAGCGTATTTGATCTTATTTTTGAAGGATTTTTGCATTTTTGGATAGATCTTTGAAAAATAAGGGGGGTTTGTTCTTCGTGTTTTTGATAAAAACGAGTTTTTGATCGAGTTTTGGAGCAAAAAGAGGTAAAAAACGCTATTTTTCACGTAATCTGCGAAGTGTTCTCGTCCATTGAAGGGTTCACGGCCGTTGAAGGGTTCACGGCCGAAGGAGGGTTCTCGGTCGAATAAGCTTTTGCGGCTAGGGTTTCTCGGCGGCGGCCGTAATCACGAATTAGGGTTTCTCGGACGTTTACGGTCGTGAACGTGTTTACGGCCGTGAACCCATTTGCGGTTGTCTGTCTCATATAAATAGTGTTAGTAGAGTCATCAGAGTGTGTATGGCTAGAGGAGCTTAAGTGTGTGTATTCTAAGGTGTTTTAGAGAGAGAAAGGAGAGAAGGTGCAAGTGTGTGTGAATCTTGTATATTGTTCATCATTCCAATCTTGAATACATCATAGATTCATATTCTTCTTCTTCTTCTTCTTCTTCTTATTTTGATCTTGCATCATCCAATTGTTTAGGATTCTACACCATCAATTGGATATGATTGATACACAAGCGAATTCGGGACTTACAAGTGGTATCAGAGCTTGGATTGTATCAATCATTTTGGCCAGATCTGGAGCGTATTTGATCTTATTTTTGATGGATTTTTGCATTTTTGGATAGATCTTTGAAAAATAAGGGGGGTTTGTTCTTCGTGTTTTTGATAAAAACGAGTTTTTGATCGAGTTTTGGAGCAAAAAGAGGTGAAAAACGCTATTTTTCACGTAATCTGCGAAGTGTTCTCGTCGATTGAAGGGTTCACGGCCGTTGAAGGGTTCACGGCCGAAGGAGGGTTCTCGGTCGAATAAGCTTTTGCGGCTAGGGTTTCTCGGCGGCGGCCGTAATCACGAATTAGGGTTTCTCGGACGTTTACGGTCGTGAACGTGTTTACGGCCGTGAACCCATTTGCGGTTGTCTGTCTCATATAAATAGTGTTAGTAGAGTCATAAGAGTGTGTATGGCTAGAGGAGTTTAAGTGTGTGTATTCTAAGGTGTTCTAGAGAGAGAAAGGAGAGAAGGTGCAAGTGTGTGTGAATCTTGTATATTGTTCATCATTCCAATCTTGAATACATCATAGATTCATATTATTCTTCTTCTCCTTCTTCTTATTTTGATCTTGCATCATCCAATTGCTTAGGATTCTACACCATCAATTGGATATGATTGATACACAAGCGAATTCGGGACTTACAAGTGGTATCAGAGCTTGGATTGTATCAATCATTTTGGCCAGATCTGGAGCGTATTTAATCTTATTTTTGAAGGATTTTTGCATTTTTGGATAGATCTTTGAAAAATAAGGGGGGTTTGTTCTTCGTGTTTTTGATAAAAACGAGTTTTTGATCGAGTTTTGGAGCAAAAAGAGGTGAAAAACGCTATTTTTCACGTAATCTGCGAAGTGTTCTCGTCCATTGAAGGGTTCACGGCCGTTAAAGGGTTCACGGCCGAAGGAGGGTTCTCGGTCGAATAAGCTTTTGCGGCTAGGGTTTCTCGGCGGCGGCCGTAATCACGAATTAGGGTTTCTCGGACGTTTACGGTCGTGAACGTGTTTACGGCCGTGAACCCATTTGCGGTTGTCTGTCTCATATAAATAGTGTTAGTAGAGTCATAAGAGTGTGTATGGCTAGAGGAGCTTAAGTGTGTGTATTCTAAGGTGTTTTAGAGAGAGAAAGGAGAGAAGGTGCAAGTGTGTGTGAATCTTGTATATTGTTCATCATTCCAATCTTGAATACATCATAGATTCATATTATTCTTCTTCTCCTTCTTCTTATTTTGATCTTGCATCATCCAATTGTTTGGGATTCTACACCATCAATTAGATATGATTGATACACAAGCGAATTCGGGACTTACAAGTGGTATCAGAGCTTGGATTGTATCAATCATTTTGGCCAGATCTGGAGCGTATTTGATCTTATTTTTGAAGGATTTTTGCATTTTTGGATAGATCTTTGAAAAATAAGGGGGGTTTGTTCTTTGTGTTTTTGATAAAAACGAGTTTTTGATCGAGTTTTGGAGCAAAAAGAGGTGAAAAACGCTATTTTTCACGTAATCTGCGAAGTGTTCTCGTCCATTGAAGGGTTCACGGCCGTTGAAGGGTTCACGGCCGAAGGAGGGTTCTCGGTCGAATAAGCTTTTGCGGCTAGGGTTTCTCGGCGGCGGCCGTAAACACGAATTAGGGTTTCTCGGACGTTTACGGTCGTGAACGTGTTTACGGCCGTGAACCCATTTGCGGTTGTCTGTCTCATATAAATAGTGTTAGTAGAGTCATAAGAGTGTGTATGGCTAGAGGAGCTTAAGTGTGTGTATTCTAAGGTGTTCTAGAGAGAGAAAGGAGAGAAGGTGCAAGTGTGTGTGAATCTTGTATATTGTTCATCATTCCAATCTTGAATACATCACAGATTCATATTATTCTTCTTCTCCTTCTTCTTATTTTGATCTTGCATCATCCAATTGTTTAGGATTCTACACCATCAATTGGATATGATTGATACACAAGCGAATTCGGGACTTACAAGTGGTATCAGAGCTTGGATTGTATCAATCATTTTGGCCAGATCTGGAGCGTATTTGATCTTATTTTTGAAGGATTTTTGCATTTTTGGATAGATCTTTGAAAAATAAGGGGGGTTTGTTCTTCGTGTTTTTGATAAAATCGAGTTTTTGATCGAGTTTTGGAGCAAAAAGAGGTGAAAAACGCTATTTTTCACGTAATCTGCGAAGTGTTCTCGTCCATTGAAGGGTTCACGGCCGTTGAAGGGTTCACGGCCGAAGGAGGGTTCTCGGTCGAATAAGCTTTTGCGGCTAGGGTTTCTCGGCGGCGGCCGTAATCACGAATTAGGGTTTCTCGGACGTTTACGGTCGTGAACGTGTTTACGGCCGTGAACCCATTTGCGGTTGTCTGTCTCATATAAATAGTGTTAGTAGAGTCATAAGAGTGTATGGCTAGAGGAGCTTAAGTGTGTGTATTCTAAGGTGTTTTAGAGAGAGAAAGGAGAGAAGGTGCAAGTGTGTGTGAATCTTGTATATTGTTCATCATTCCAATCTTGAATACATCATAGATTCATATTATTCTTCTTCTCCTTCTTCTTATTTTGATCTTGCATCATCCAATTGTTTGGGATTCTACACCATCAATTGGATATGATTGATACACAAGCGAATTCGGGACTTACAAGTGGTATCAGAGCTTGGATTGTATCAATCATTTTGGCCAGATCTGGAGCGTATTTGATCTTATTTTTGAAGGATTTTTGCAGTTTTGGATAGATCTTTGAAAAATAAGGGGGGTTTGTTCTTTGTGTTTTTGATAAAAACGAGTTTTTGATCGAGTTTTGGAGCAAAAAGAGGTGAAAAACGCTATTTTTCACGTAATCTGCGAAGTGTTCTCGTCCATTGAAGGGTTCACGGCCGTTGAAGGGTTCACGGCCGAAGGAGGGTTCTCGGTCGAATAAGCTTTTGCGGCTAGGGTTTCTCGGCGGCGGCCGTAATCACGAATTAGGGTTTCTCGGACGTTTACGGTCGTGAACGTGTTTACGGCCGTGAACCCATTTGCGGTTGTCTGTCTCATATAAATAGTGTTAGTAGAGTCATCAGAGTGTGTATGGCTAGAGGAGCTTAAGTGTGTGTATTCTAAGGTGTTTTAGAGAGAGAAAGGAGAGAAGGTGCAAGTGTGTGTGAATCTTGTATATTGTTCATCATTCCAATCTTGAATACATCATAGATTCATATTCTTCTTCTTCTTCTTCTTCTTCTTATTTTGATCTTGCATCATCCAATTGTTTAGGATTCTACACCATCAATTGGATATGATTGATACACAAGCGAATTCGGGACTTACAAGTGGTATCAGAGCTTGGATTGTATCAATCATTTTGGCCAGATCTGGAGCGTATTTGATCTTATTTTTGATGGATTTTTGCATTTTTGGATAGATCTTTGAAAAATAAGGGGGGTTTGTTCTTCGTGTTTTTGATAAAAACGAGTTTTTGATCGAGTTTTGGAGCAAAAAGAGGTGAAAAACGCTATTTTTCACGTAATCTGCGAAGTGTTCTCGTCGATTGAAGGGTTCACGGCCGTTGAAGGGTTCACGGCCGAAGGAGGGTTCTCGGTCGAATAAGCTTTTGCGGCTAGGGTTTCTCGGCGGCGGCCGTAATCACGAATTAGGGTTTCTCGGACGTTTACGGTCGTGAACGTGTTTACGGCCGTGAACCCATTTGCGGTTGTCTGTCTCATATAAATAGTGTTAGTAGAGTCATAAGAGTGTGTATGGCTAGAGGAGCTTAAGTGTGTGTATTCTAAGGTGTTCTAGAGAGAGAAATGAGAGAAGGTGCAAGTGTGTGTGAATCTTGTATATTGTTCATCATTCCATTCTTGAATACATCATAGATTCATATTCTTCTTCTTCTCCTTCTTCTTATTTTGATCTTGCATCATCCAATTGCTTAGGATTCTACACCATGAATTGGATATGATTGATACACAAGCGAATTCGGGACTTACAAGTGGTATCAGAGCTTGGATTGTATCAATCATTTTGGCCAGATCTGGAGCGTATTTGATCTTATTTTTGAAGGATTTTTGCATTTTTGGATAGATCTTTGAAAAATAAGGGGGGTTTGTTCTTCGTGTTTTTGATAAAAACGAGTTTTTGATCGAGTTTTGGAGCAAAAAGAGGTGAAAAACGCTATTTTTAACGTAATCTGCGAAGTGTTCTCGTCCATTGAAGGGTTCACGGCCGTTAAAGGGTTCACGGCCGAAGGAGGGTTCTCGGTCGAATAAGCTTTTGCGGCTAGGGTTTCTCGGCGGCGGCCGTAATCACGAATTAGGGTTTCTCGGACGTTTACGGTCGTGAACGTGTTTACGGCCGTGAACCCATTTGCGGTTGTCTGTCTCATATAAATAGTGTTAGTAGAGTCATAAGAGTGTGTATGGCTAGAGGAGCTTAAGTGTGTGTATTCTAAGGTGTTTTAGAGAGAGAAAGGAGAGAAGGTGCAAGTGTGTGTGAATCTTGTATATTGTTCATCATTCCAATCTTGAATACATCATAGATTCATATTATTCTTCTTCTCCTTCTTCTTATTTTGATCTTGCATCATCCAATTGTTTGGGATTCTACACCATCAATTGGATATGATTGATACACAAGCGAATTCGGGACTTACAAGTGGTATCAGAGCTTGGATTGTATCAATCATTTTGGCCAGATCTGGAGCGTATTTGATCTTATTTTTGAAGGATTTTTGCATTTTTGGATAGATCTTTGAAAAATAAGGGGGGTTTGTTCTTTGTGTTTTTGATAAAAACGAGTTTTTGATCGAGTTTTGGAGCAAAAAGAGGTGAAAAACGCTATTTTTCACGTAATCTGCGAAGTGTTCTCGTCCATTGAAGGGTTCACGGCCGTTGAAGGGTTCACGGCCGAAGGAGGGTTCTCGGTCGAATAAGCTTTTGCGGCTAGGGTTTCTCGGCGGCGGCCGTAAACACGAATTAGGGTTTCTCGGACGTTTACGGTCGTGAACGTGTTTACGGCCGTGAACCCATTTGCGGTTGTCTGTCTCATATAAATAGTGTTAGTAGAGTCATAAGAGTGTGTATGGCTAGAGGAGCTTAAGTGTGTGTATTCTAAGGTGTTCTAGAGAGAGAAAGGAGAGAAGGTGCAAGTGTGTGTGAATCTTGTATATTGTTCATCATTCCAATCTTGAATACATCACAGATTCATATTATTCTTCTTCTCCTTCTTCTTATTTTGATCTTGCATCATCCAATTGTTTAGGATTCTACACCATCAATTGGATATGATTGATACACAAGCGAATTCGGGACTTACAAGTGGTATCAGAGCTTGGATTGTATCAATCATTTTGGCCAGATCTGGAGCGTATTTGATCTTATTTTTGAAGGATTTTTGCATTTTTGGATAGATCTTTGAAAAATAAGGGGGGTTTGTTCTTCGTGTTTTTGATAAAATCGAGTTTTTGATCGAGTTTTGGAGCAAAAAGAGGTGAAAAACGCTATTTTTCACGTAATCTGCGAAGTGTTCTCGTCCATTGAAGGGTTCACGGCCGTTGAAGGGTTCACGGCCGAAGGAGGGTTCTCGGTCGAATAAGCTTTTGCGGCTAGGGTTTCTCGGCGGCGGCCGTAAACACGAATTAGGGTTTCTCGGACGTTTACGGTCGTGAACGTGTTTACGGCCGTGAACCCATTTGCGGTTGTCTGTCTCATATAAATAGTGTTAGTAGAGTCATAAGAGTGTGTATGGCTAGAGGAGCTTAAGTGTGTGTATTCTAAGGTGTTCTAGAGAGAGAAAGGAGAGAAGGTGCAAGTGTGTGTGAATCTTGTATATTGTTCATCATTCCAATCTTGAATACATCACAGATTCATATTATTCTTCTTCTCCTTCTTCTTATTTTGATCTTGCATCATCCAATTGTTTAGGATTCTACACCATCAATTGGATATGATTGATACACAAGCGAATTCGGGACTTACAAGTGGTATCAGAGCTTGGATTGTATCAATCATTTTGGCCAGATCTGGAGCGTATTTGATCTTATTTTTGAAGGATTTTTGCATTTTTGGATAGATCTTTGAAAAATAAGGGGGGTTTGTTCTTCGTGTTTTTGATAAAATCGAGTTTTTGATCGAGTTTTGGAGCAAAAAGAGGTGAAAAACGCTATTTTTCACGTAATCTGCGAAGTGTTCTCGTCCATTGAAGGGTTCACGGCCGTTGAAGGGTTCACGGCCGAAGGAGGGTTCTCGGTCGAATAAGCTTTTGCGGCTAGGGTTTCTCGGCGGCGGCCGTAATCACGAATTAGGGTTTCTCGGACGTTTACGGTCGTGAACGTGTTTACGGCCGTGAACCCATTTGCGGTTGTCTGTCTCATATAAATAGTGTTAGTAGAGTCATAAGAGTGTGTATGGCTAGAGGAGCTTAAGTGTGTGTATTCTAAGGTGTTTTAGAGAGAGAAAGGAGAGAAGGTGCAAGTGTGTGTGAATCTTGTATATTGTTCATCATTCCAATCTTGAATACATCATAGATTCATATTATTCTTCTTCTCCTTCTTCTTATTTTGATCTTGCATCATCCAATTGTTTGGGATTCTACACCATCAATTGGATATGATTGATACACAAGCGAATTCGGGACTTACAAGTGGTATCAGAGCTTGGATTGTATCAATCATTTTGGCCAGATCTGGAGCGTATTTGATCTTATTTTTGAAGGATTTTTGCAGTTTTGGATAGATCTTTGAAAAATAAGGGGGGTTTGTTCTTTGTGTTTTTGATAAAAACGAGTTTTTGATCGAGTTTTGGAGCAAAAAGAGGTGAAAAACGCTATTTTTCACGTAATCTGCGAAGTGTTCTCGTCCATTGAAGGGTTCACGGCCGTTGAAGGGTTCACGGCCGAAGGAGGGTTCTCGGTCGAATAAGCTTTTGCGGCTAGGGTTTCTCGGCGGCGGCCGTAATCACGAATTAGGGTTTCTCGGACGTTTACGGTCGTGAACGTGTTTACGGCCGTGAACCCATTTGCGGTTGTCTGTCTCATATAAATAGTGTTAGTAGAGTCATAAGAGTGTGTATGGCTAGAGGAGCTTAAGTGTGTGTATTCTAAGGTGTTTTAGAGAGAGAAAGGAGAGAAGGTGCAAGTGTGTGTGAATCTTGTATATTGTTCATCATTCCAATCTTGAATACATCATAGATTCATATTATTCTTCTTCTCTTTCTTCTTATTTTGATCTTGCATCATCCAATTGTTTGGGATTCTACACCATCAATTGGATATGATTGATACACAAGCGAATTCGGGACTTACAAGTGGTATCAGAGCTTGGATTGTATCAATCATTTTGGCCAGATCTGGAGCGTATTTGATCTTATTTCTGAAGGATTTTTGTATTTTTGGATAGATCTTTGAAAAATAAGGAGGGTTTGTTCTTTGTGTTTTTGATAAAAACGAGTTTTTGATCGAGTTTTGGAGCAAAAAGAGGTGAAAAACGCTATTTTTCACGTAATCTGCGAAGTGTTCTCGTCCATTGAAGGGTTCACGGCCGTTGAAGGGTTCACGGCCGAAGGAGGGTTCTCGGTCGAATAAGCTTTTGCGGCTAGGGTTTCTCGGCGGCGGCCGTAAACACGAATTAGGGTTTCTCGGACGTTTACGGTCGTGAACGTGTTTACGGCCGTGAACCCATTTGCGGTTGTCTGTCTCATATAAATAGTGTTAGTAGAGTCATAAGAGTGTGTATGGCTAGAGGAGCTTAAGTGTGTGTATTCTAAGGTGTTTTAGAGAGAGAAATGAGAGAAGGTGCAAGTGTGTGTGAATCTTGTATATTGTTCATCATTCCATTCTTGAATACATCATAGATTCATATTCTTCTTCTTCTTCTTCTTCTTATTTTGATCTTGCATCATCCAATTGTTTAGGATTCTACACCATCAATTGGATATGATTGATACACAAGCGAATTCGGGACTTACAAGTGGTATCAGAGCTTGGATTGTATCAATCATTTTGGCCAGATCTGGAGCGTATTTGATCTTATTTCTGAAGGATTTTTGCAGTTTTGGATAGATCTTTGAAAAATAAGGGGGGTTTGTTCTTTGTGTTGTTGATAAAAACGAGTTTTTGATCGAGTTTTGGAGCAAAAAGAGGTGAAAAACGCTATTTTTCACCTAATCTGCGAAGTGTTCTCGTCCATTGAAGGGTTCACGGCCGTTGAAGGGTTCACGGCCGAAGGAGGGTTCTCGGTCGAATAAGCTTTTGCGGCTAGGGTTTCTCGGCGGCGGCCGTAATCACGAATTAGGGTTTCTCGGACGTTTACGGTCGTGAACGTGTTTACGGCCGTGAACCTATTTGCGGTTGTCTGTCTCATATAAATAGTGTTCGTAGAGTCATAAGAGTGTGTATGGCTAGAGGAGCTTAAGTTTGTGTATTCTAAGGTGTTCTAGAGAGAGAAAGGAGAGAAGGTGCAAGTGTGTGTGAATCTTGTATATTGTTCATCATTCCAATCTTGAATACATCATAGATTCATATTATTCTTCTTCTCCTTCTTCTTATTTTGATCTTGCATCATCCAATTGTTTGGGATTCTACACCATCAATTGGATATGATTGATACACAAGCGAATTCGGGACTTACAAGTGGTATCAGAGCTTGGATTGTATCAATCATTTTGGCCAGATCTGGAGCGTATTTGATCTTATTTTTGAAGGATTTTTGCATTTTTGGATAGATCTTTGAAAAATAAGGGGGGTTTGTTCTTTGTGTTTTTGATAAAAACGAGTTTTTGATCGAGTTTTGGAGCAAAAAGAGGTGAAAAACGCTATTTTTCACGTAATCTGCGAAGTGTTCTCGTCCATTGAAGGGTTCACGGCCGTTGAAGGGTTCACGGCCGAAGGAGGGTTCTCGGTCGAATAAGCTTTTGCGGCTAGGGTTTCTCGGCGGCGGCCGTAAACACGAATTAGGGTTTCTCGGACGTTTACGGTCGTGAACGTGTTTACGGCCGTGAACCCATTTGCGGTTGTCTGTCTCATATAAATAGTGTTAGTAGAGTCATAAGAGTGTGTATGGCTAGAGGAGCTTAAGTGTGTGTATTCTAAGGTGTTTTAGAGAGAGAAAGGAGAGAAGGTGCAAGTGTGTGTGAATCTTGTATATTGTTCATCATTCCAATCTTGAATACATCATAGATTCATATTCTTCTTCTTCTTCTTCTTCTTCTTATTTTGATCTTGCATCATCCAATTGTTTAGGATTCTACACCATCAATTGGATATGATTGATACACAAGCGAATTCGGGACTTACAAGTGGTATCAGAGCTTGGATTGTATCAATCATTTTGGCCAGATCTGGAGCGTATTTGATCTTATTTCTGAAGGATTTTTGCATTTTTGGATAGATCTTTGAAAAATAAGGGGGGTTTGTTCTTTGTGTTTTTGATAAAAACGAGTTTTTGATCGAGTTTTGGAGCAAAAAGAGGTGAAAAACGCTATTTTTCACGTAATCTGCGAAGTGTTCTCGTCCATTGAAGGGTTCACGGCCGTTGAAGGGTTCACGGCCGAAGGAGGGTTCTCGGTCGAATAAGCTTTTGCGGCTAGGGTTTCTCGGCGGCGGCCGTAATCACGAATTAGGGTTTCTCGGACGTTTACGGTCGTGAACGTGTTTACGGCCGTGAACCTATTTGCGGTTGTCTGTCTCATATAAATAGTGTTAGTAGAGTCATAAGAGTGTGTATGGCTAGAGGAGCTTAAGTTTGTGTATTCTAAGGTGTTCTAGAGAGAGAAAGGAGAGAAGGTGCAAGTGTGTGTGAATCTTGTATATTGTTCATCATTCCAATCTTGAATACATCATAGATTCATATTATTCTTCTTCTCCTTCTTCTTATTTTGATCTTGCATCATCCAATTGTTTGGGATTCTACACCATCAATTGGATATGATTGATACACAAGCGAATTCGGGACTTACAAGTGGTATCAGAGCTTGGATTGTATCAATCATTTTGGCCAGATCTGGAGCGTATTTGATCTTATTTTTGAAGGATTTTTGCGTTTTTGGATAGATCTTTGAAAAATAAGGGGAGTTTGTTCTTCGTGTTTTTGATAAAATCGAGTTTTTGATCGAGTTTTGGAGCAAAAAGAGGTGAAAACCGCTATTTTTCACGTAATCTGCGAAGTGTTCTCGTCCATTGAAGGGTTCACGGCCGTTGAAGGGTTCACGGCCGAAGGAGGGTTCTCGGTCGAATAAGCTTTTGCGGCTAGGGTTTCTCGGCGGCGGCCGTAATCACGAATTAGGGTTTCTCGGACGTTTACGGTCGTGAACGTGTTTACGGCCGTGAACCCATTTGCGGTTGTCTGTCTCATATAAATAGTGTTAGTAGAGTCATAAGAGTGTGTATGGCTAGAGGAGCTTAAGTGTGTATATTCTAAGGTGTTCTAGAGAGAGAAAGGAGAGAAGGTGCAAGTGTGTGTGAATCTTTTATATTGTTCATCATTCCAATCTTGAATACATCATAGATTCATATTATTCTTCTTCTCCTTCTTCTTATTTTGATCTTGCATCATCCAATTGTTTGGGATTCTACACCATCAATTGGATATGATTGATACACAAGCGAATTCGGGACTTACAAGTGGTATCAGAGCTTGGATTGTATCAATCATTTTGGCCAGATCTGGAGCGTATTTGATCTTATTTTTGAAGGATTTTTGCATTTTTGGATAGATCTTTGAAAAATAAGGGGGGTTTGTTCTTCGTGTTTTTGATAAAAACGAGTTTTTGATCGAGTTTTGGAGCAAAAAGAGGTGAAAAACGCTATTTTTCACGTAATCTGCGAAGTGTTCTCGTCCATTGAAGGGTTCACGGCCGTTGAAGGGTTCACGGCCGAAGGAGGGTTCTCGGTCGAATAAGCTTTTGCGGCTAGGGTTTCTCGGCGGCGGCCGTAATCACGAATTAGGGTTTCTCGGACGTTTACGGTCGTGAACGTGTTTACGGCCGTGAACCTATTTGCGGTTGTCTGTCTCATATAAATAGTGTTAGTAGAGTCATAAGAGTGTGTATGGCTAGAGGAGCTTAAGTTTGTGTATTCTAAGGTGTTCTAGAGAGAGAAAGGAGAGAAGGTGCAAGTGTGTGTGAATCTTGTATATTGTTCATCATTCCAATCTTGAATACATCATAGATTCATATTATTCTTCTTCTCCTTCTTCTTATTTTGATCTTGCATCATCCAATTGTTTGGGATTCTACACCATCAATTGGATATGATTGATACACAAGCGAATTCGGGACTTACAAGTGGTATCAGAGCTTGGATTGTATCAATCATTTTGGCCAGATCTGGAGCGTATTTGATCTTATTTTTGAAGGATTTTTGCATTTTTGGATAGATCTTTGAAAAATAAGGGGGGTTTGTTCTTTGTGTTTTTGATAAAAACGAGTTTTTGATCGAGTTTTGGAGCAAAAAGAGGTGAAAAACGCTATTTTTCACGTAATCTGCGAAGTGTTCTCGTCCATTGAAGGGTTCACGGCCGTTGAAGGGTTCACGGCCGAAGGAGGGTTCTCGGTCGAATAAGCTTTTGCGGCTAGGGTTTCTCGGCGGCGGCCGTAAACACGAATTAGGGTTTCTCGGACGTTTACGGTCGTGAACGTGTTTACGGCCGTGAACCCATTTGCGGTTGTCTGTCTCATATAAATAGTGTTAGTAGAGTCATAAGAGTGTGTATGGCTACAGGAGCTTAAGTGTGTGTATTCTAAGGTGTTTTAGAGAGAGAAAGGAGAGAAGGTGCAAGTGTGTGTGAATCTTGTATATTGTTCATCATTCCAATCTTGAATACATCATAGATTCATATTCTTCTTCTTCTTCTTCTTCTTATTTTGATCTTGCATCATCCAATTGTTTAGGATTCTACACCATCAATTGGATATGATTGATACACAAGCGAATTCGGGACTTACAAGTGGTATCAGAGCTTGGATTGTATCAATCATTTTGGCCAGATCTGGAGCGTATTTGATCTTATTTCTGAAGGATTTTTGCATTTTTGGATAGATCTTTGAAAAATAAGGGGGGTTTGTTCTTTGTGTTTTTGATAAAAACGAGTTTTTGATCGAGTTTTGGAGCAAAAAGAGGTGAAAAACGCTATTTTTCACGTAATCTGCGAAGTGTTCTCGTCCATTGAAGGGTTCACGGCCGTTGAAGGGTTCACGGCCGAAGGAGGGTTCTCGGTCGAATAAGCTTTTGCGGCTAGGGTTTCTCGGCGGCGGCCGTAATCACGAATTAGGGTTTCTCGGACGTTTACGGTCGTGAACGTGTTTACGGCCGTGAACCCATTTGCGGTTGTCTGTCTCATATAAATAGTGTTAGTAGAGTCATAAGAGTGTGTATGGCTAGAGGAGCTTAAGTTTGTGTATTCTAAGGTGTTCTAGAGAGAGAAAGGAGAGAAGGTGCAAGTGTGTGTGAATCTTGTATATTGTTCATCATTCCAATCTTGAATACATCATAGATTCATATTATTCTTCTTCTCCTTCTTCTTATTTTGATCTTGCATCATCCAATTGTTTGGGATTCTACACCATCAATTGGATATGATTGATACACAAGCGAATTCGGGACTTACAAGTGGTATCAGAGCTTGGATTGTATCAATCATTTTGGCCAGATCTGGAGCGTATTTGATCTTATTTTTGAAGGATTTTTGCGTTTTTGGATAGATCTTTGAAAAATAAGGGGAGTTTGTTCTTCGTGTTTTTGATAAAATCGAGTTTTTGATCGAGTTTTGGAGCAAAAAGAGGTGAAAACCGCTATTTTTCACGTAATCTGCGAAGTGTTCTCGTCCATTGAAGGGTTCACGGCCGTTGAAGGGTTCACGGCCGAAGGAGGGTTCTCGGTCGAATAAGCTTTTGCGGCTAGGGTTTCTCGGCGGCGGCCGTAATCACGAATTAGGGTTTCTCGGACGTTTACGGTCGTGAACGTGTTTACGGCCGTGAACCCATTTGCGGTTGTCTGTCTCATATAAATAGTGTTAGTAGAGTCATAAGAGTGTGTATGGCTAGAGGAGCTTAAGTGTGTATATTCTAAGGTGTTCTAGAGAGAGGAAGGAGAGAAGGTGCAAGTGTGTGTGAATCTTTTATATTGTTCATCATTCCAATCTTGAATACATCATAGATTCATATTATTCTTCTTCTCCTTCTTCTTATTTTGATCTTGCATCATCCAATTGTTTGGGATTCTACACCATCAATTGGATATGATTGATACACAAGCGAATTCGGGACTTACAAGTGGTATCAGAGCTTGGATTGTATCAATCATTTTGGCCAGATCTGGAGCGTATTTGATCTTATTTTTGAAGGATTTTTGCATTTTTGGATAGATCTTTGAAAAATAAGGGGGGTTTGTTCTTCGTGTTTTTGATAAAAACGAGTTTTTGATCGAGTTTTGGAGCAAAAAGAGGTGAAAAACGCTATTTTTCACGTAATCTGCGAAGTGTTCTCGTCCATTGAAGGGTTCACGGCCGTTGAAGGGTTCACGGCCGAAGGAGGGTTCTCGGTCGAATAAGCTTTTGCGGCTAGGGTTTCTCGGCGGCGGCCGTAATCACGAATTAGGGTTTCTCGGACGTTTACGGTCGTGAACGTGTTTACGGCCGTGAACCTATTTGCGGTTGTCTGTCTCATATAAATAGTGTTAGTAGAGTCATAAGAGTGTGTATGGCTAGAGGAGCTTAAGTTTGTGTATTCTAAGGTGTTCTAGAGAGAGAAAGGAGAGAAGGTGCAAGTGTGTGTGAATCTTGTATATTGTTCATCATTCCAATCTTGAATACATCATAGATTCATATTATTCTTCTTCTCCTTCTTCTTATTTTGATCTTGCATCATCCAATTGTTTGGGATTCTACACCATCAATTGGATATGATTGATACACAAGCGAATTCGGGACTTACAAGTGGTATCAGAGCTTGGATTGTATCAATCATTTTGGCCAGATCTGGAGCGTATTTGATCTTATTTTTGAAGGATTTTTGCGTTTTTGGATAGATCTTTGAAAAATAAGGGGAGTTTGTTCTTCGTGTTTTTGATAAAATCGAGTTTTTGATCGAGTTTTGGAGCAAAAAGAGGTGAAAACCGCTATTTTTCACGTAATCTGCGAAGTGTTCTCGTCCATTGAAGGGTTCACGGCCGTTGAAGGGTTCACGGCCGAAGGAGGGTTCTCGGTCGAATAAGCTTTTGCGGCTAGGGTTTCTCGGCGGCGGCCGTAATCACGAATTAGGGTTTCTCGGACGTTTACGGTCGTGAACGTGTTTACGGCCGTGAACCCATTTGCGGTTGTCTGTCTCATATAAATAGTGTTAGTAGAGTCATAAGAGTGTGTATGGCTAGAGGAGCTTAAGTTTGTGTATTCTAAGGTGTTCTAGAGAGAGAAAGGAGAGAAGGTGCAAGTGTGTGTGAATCTTGTATATTGTTCATCATTCCAATCTTGAATACATCATAGATTCATATTATTCTTCTTCTCCTTCTTCTTATTTTGATCTTGCATCATCCAATTGTTTGGGATTCTACACCATCAATTGGATATGATTGATACACAAGCGAATTCGGGACTTACAAGTGGTATCAGAGCTTGGATTGTATCAATCATTTTGGCCAGATCTGGAGCGTATTTGATCTTATTTTTGAAGGATTTTTGCATTTTTGGATAGATCTTTGAAAAATAAGGGGGGTTTGTTCTTTGTGTTTTTGATAAAAACGAGTTTTTGATCGAGTTTTGCAGCAAAAAGAGGTGAAAAACGCTATTTTTCACGTAATCTGCGAAGTGTTCTCGTCCATTGAAGGGTTCACGGCCGTTGAAGGGTTCACGGCCGAAGGAGGGTTCTCGGTCGAATAAGCTTTTGCGGCTAGGGTTTCTCGGCGGCGGCCGTAAACACGAATTAGGGTTTCTCGGACGTTTACGGTCGTGAACGTGTTTACGGCCGTGAACCCATTTGCGGTTGTCTGTCTCATATAAATAGTGTTAGTAGAGTCATAAGAGTGTGTATGGCTACAGGAGCTTAAGTGTGTGTATTCTAAGGTGTTTTAGAGAGAGAAAGGAGAGAAGGTGCAAGTGTGTGTGAATCTTGTATATTGTTCATCATTCCAATCTTGAATACATCATAGATTCATATTCTTCTTCTTCTTCTTCTTCTTATTTTGATCTTGCATCATCCAATTGTTTAGGATTCTACACCATCAATTGGATATGATTGATACACAAGCGAATTCGGGACTTACAAGTGGTATCAGAGCTTGGATTGTATCAATCATTTTGGCCAGATCTGGAGCGTATTTGATCTTATTTCTGAAGGATTTTTGCATTTTTGGATAGATCTTTGAAAAATAAGGGGGGTTTGTTCTTTGTGTTTTTGATAAAAACGAGTTTTTGATCGAGTTTTGGAGCAAAAAGAGGTGAAAAACGCTATTTTTCACGTAATCTGCGAAGTGTTCTCGTCCATTGAAGGGTTCACGGCCGTTGAAGGGTTCACGGCCGAAGGAGGGTTCTCGGTCGAATAAGCTTTTGCGGCTAGGGTTTCTCGGCGGCGGCCGTAATCACGAATTAGGGTTTCTCGGACGTTTACGGTCGTGAACGTGTTTACGGCCGTGAACCTATTTGCGGTTGTCTGTCTCATATAAATAGTGTTAGTAGAGTCATAAGAGTGTGTATGGCTAGAGGAGCTTAAGTTTGTGTATTCTAAGGTGTTCTAGAGAGAGAAAGGAGAGAAGGTGCAAGTGTGTGTGAATCTTGTATATTGTTCATCATTCCAATCTTGAATACATCATAGATTCATATTATTCTTCTTCTCCTTCTTCTTATTTTGATCTTGCATCATCCAATTGTTTGGGATTCTACACCATCAATTGGATATGATTGATACACAAGCGAATTCGGGACTTACAAGTGGTATCAGAGCTTGGATTGTATCAATCATTTTGGCCAGATCTGGAGCGTATTTGATCTTATTTTTGAAGGATTTTTGCGTTTTTGGATAGATCTTTGAAAAATAAGGGGAGTTTGTTCTTCGTGTTTTTGATAAAATCGAGTTTTTGATCGAGTTTTGGAGCAAAAAGAGGTGAAAACCGCTATTTTTCACGTAATCTGCGAAGTGTTCTCGTCCATTGAAGGGTTCACGGCCGTTGAAGGGTTCACGGCCGAAGGAGGGTTCTCGGTCGAATAAGCTTTTGCGGCTAGGGTTTCTCGGCGGCGGCCGTAATCACGAATTAGGGTTTCTCGGACGTTTACGGTCGTGAACGTGTTTACGGCCGTGAACCCATTTGCGGTTGTCTGTCTCATATAAATAGTGTTAGTAGAGTCATAAGAGTGTGTATGGCTAGAGGAGCTTAAGTGTGTATATTCTAAGGTGTTCTAGAGAGAGAAAGGAGAGAAGGTGCAAGTGTGTGTGAATCTTTTATATTGTTCATCATTCCAATCTTGAATACATCATAGATTCATATTATTCTTCTTCTCCTTCTTCTTATTTTGATCTTGCATCATCCAATTGTTTGGGATTCTACACCATCAATTGGATATGATTGATACACAAGCGAATTCGGGACTTACAAGTGGTATCAGAGCTTGGATTGTATCAATCATTTTGGCCAGATCTGGAGCGTATTTGATCTTATTTTTGAAGGATTTTTGCATTTTTGGATAGATCTTTGAAAAATAAGGGGGGTTTGTTCTTCGTGTTTTTGATAAAAACGAGTTTTTGATCGAGTTTTGGAGCAAAAAGAGGTGAAAAACGCTATTTTTCACGTAATCTGCGAAGTGTTCTCGTCCATTGAAGGGTTCACGGCCGTTGAAGGGTTCACGGCCGAAGGAGGGTTCTCGGTCGAATAAGCTTTTGCGGCTAGGGTTTCTCGGCGGCGGCCGTAATCACGAATTAGGGTTTCTCGGACGTTTACGGTCGTGAACGTGTTTACGGCCGTGAACCTATTTGCGGTTGTCTGTCTCATATAAATAGTGTTAGTAGAGTCATAAGAGTGTGTATGGCTAGAGGAGCTTAAGTTTGTGTATTCTAAGGTGTTCTAGAGAGAGAAAGGAGAGAAGGTGCAAGTGTGTGTGAATCTTGTATATTGTTCATCATTCCAATCTTGAATACATCATAGATTCATATTATTCTTCTTCTCCTTCTTCTTATTTTGATCTTGCATCATCCAATTGTTTGGGATTCTACACCATCAATTGGATATGATTGATACACAAGCGAATTCGGGACTTACAAGTGGTATCAGAGCTTGGATTGTATCAATCATTTTGGCCAGATCTGGAGCGTATTTGATCTTATTTTTGAAGGATTTTTGCATTTTTGGATAGATCTTTGAAAAATAAGGGGGGTTTGTTCTTTGTGTTTTTGATAAAAACGAGTTTTTGATCGAGTTTTGGAGCAAAAAGAGGTGAAAAACGCTATTTTTCATGTAATCTGCGAAGTGTTCTCGTCCATTGAAGGGTTCACGGCCGTTGAAGGGTTCACGGCCGAAGGAGGGTTCTCGGTCGAATAAGCTTTTGCGGCTAGGGTTTCTCGGCGGCGGCCGTAAACACGAATTAGGGTTTCTCGGACGTTTACGGTCGTGAACGTGTTTACGGCCGTGAACCCATTTGCGGTTGTCTGTCTCATATAAATAGTGTTAGTAGAGTCATAAGAGTGTGTATGGCTAGAGGAGCTTAAGTGTGTGTATTCTAAGGTGTTTTAGAGAGAGAAAGGAGAGAAGGTGCAAGTGTGTGTGAATCTTGTATATTGTTCATCATTCCAATCTTGAATACATCATAGATTCATATTCTTCTTCTTCTTCTTCTTCTTATTTTGATCTTGCATCATCCAATTGTTTGGGATTCTACACCATCAATTGGATATGATTGATACACAAGCGAATTCGGGACTTACAAGTGGTATCAGAGCTTGGATTGTATCAATCATTTTGGCCAGATCTGGAGCGTATTTGATCTTATTTCTGAAGGATTTTTGCATTTTTGGATAGATCTTTGAAAAATAAGGGGGGTTTGTTCTTTGTGTTTTTGATAAAAACGAGTTTTTGATCGAGTTTTGGAGCAAAAAGAGGTGAAAAACGCTATTTTTCACGTAATCTGCGAAGTGTTCTCGTCCATTGAAGGGTTCACGGCCGTTGAAGGGTTCACGGCCGAAGGAGGGTTCTCGGTCGAATAAGCTTTTGCGGCTAGGGTTTCTCGGCGGCGGCCGTAATCACGAATTAGGGTTTCTCGGACGTTTACGGTCGTGAACGTGTTTACGGCCGTGAACCTATTTGCGGTTGTCTGTCTCATATAAATAGTGTTAGTAGAGTCATAAGAGTGTGTATGGCTAGAGGAGCTTAAGTTTGTGTATTCTAAGGTGTTCTAGAGAGAGAAAGGAGAGAAGGTGCAAGTGTGTGTGAATCTTGTATATTGTTCATCATTCCAATCTTGAATACATCATAGATTCATATTATTCTTCTTCTCCTTCTTCTTATTTTGATCTTGCATCATCCAATTGTTTGGGATTCTACACCATCAATTGGATATGATTGATACACAAGCGAATTCGGGACTTACAAGTGGTATCAGAGCTTGGATTGTATCAATCATTTTGGCCAGATCTGGAGCGTATTTGATCTTATTTTTGAAGGATTTTTGCATTTTTGGATAGATCTTTGAAAAATAAGGGGGGTTTGTTCTTTGTGTTTTTGATAAAAACGAGTTTTTGATCGAGTTTTGGAGCAAAAAGAGGTGAAAAACGCTATTTTTCACGTAATCTGCGAAGTGTTCTCGTCCATTGAAGGGTTCACGGCCGTTGAAGGGTTCACGGCCGAAGGAGGGTTCTCGGTCGAATAAGCTTTTGCGGCTAGGGTTTCTCGGCGGCGGCCGTAAACACGAATTAGGGTTTCTCGGACGTTTACGGTCGTGAACGTGTTTACGGCCGTGAACCCATTTGCGGTTGTCTGTCTCATATAAATAGTGTTAGTAGAGTCATAAGAGTGTGTATGGCTAGAGGAGCTTAAGTGTGTGTATTCTAAGGTGTTTTAGAGAGAGAAAGGAGAGAAGGTGCAAGTGTGTGTGAATCTTGTATATTGTTCATCATTCCAATCTTGAATACATCATAGATTCATATTCTTCTTCTTCTTCTTCTTCTTATTTTGATCTTGCATCATCCAATTGTTTAGGATTCTACACCATCAATTGGATATGATTGATACACAAGCGAATTCGGGACTTACAAGTGGTATCAGAGCTTGGATTGTATCAATCATTTTGGCCAGATCTGGAGCGTATTTGATCTTATTTCTGAAGGATTTTTGCATTTTTGGATAGATCTTTGAAAAATAAGGGGGGTTTGTTCTTTGTGTTTTTGATAAAAACGAGTTTTTGATCGAGTTTTGGAGCAAAAAGAGGTGAAAAACGCTATTTTTCACGTAATCTGCGAAGTGTTCTCGTCCATTGAAGGGTTCACGGCCGTTGAAGGGTTCACGGCCGAAGGAGGGTTCTCGGTCGAATAAGCTTTTGCGGCTAGGGTTTCTCGGCGGCGGCCGTAATCACGAATTAGGGTTTCTCGGACGTTTACGGTCGTGAACGTGTTTACGGCCGTGAACCTATTTGCGGTTGTCTGTCTCATATAAATAGTGTTAGTAGAGTCATAAGAGTGTGTATGGCTAGAGGAGCTTAAGTTTGTGTATTCTAAGGTGTTCTAGAGAGAGAAAGGAGAGAAGGTGCAAGTGTGTGTGAATCTTGTATATTGTTCATCATTCCAATCTTGAATACATCATAGATTCATATTATTCTTCTTCTCCTTCTTCTTATTTTGATCTTGCATCATCCAATTGTTTGGGATTCTACACCATCAATTGGATATGATTGATACACAAGCGAATTCGGGACTTACAAGTGGTATCAGAGCTTGGATTGTATCAATCATTTTGGCCAGATCTGGAGCGTATTTGATCTTATTTTTGAAGGATTTTTGCGTTTTTGGATAGATCTTTGAAAAATAAGGGGAGTTTGTTCTTCGTGTTTTTGATAAAATCGAGTTTTTGATCGAGTTTTGGAGCAAAAAGAGGTGAAAAACGCTATTTTTCACGTAATCTGCGAAGTGTTCTAGTCCATTGAAGGGTTCACGGCCGTTGAAGGGTTCACGGCCGAAGGAGGGTTCTCGGTCGAATAAGCTTTTGCGGCTAGGGTTTCTCGGCGGCAGCCGTAATCACGAATTAGGGTTTCTCGGACGTTTACGGTCGTGAACGTGTTTACGGCCGTGAACCCATTTGCGGTTGTCTGTCTCATATAAATAGTGTTAGTAGAGTCATAAGAGTGTGTATGGCTAGAGGAGCTTAAGTGTGTATATTCTAAGGTGTTCTAGAGAGAGAAAGGAGAGAAGGTGCAAGTGTGTGTGAATCTTTTATATTGTTCATCATTCCAATCTTGAATACATCATAGATTCATATTATTCTTCTTCTCCTTCTTCTTATTTTGATCTTGCATCATCCAATTGTTTGGGATTCTACACCATCAATTGGATATGATTGATACACAAGCGAATTCGGGACTTACAAGTGGTATCAGAGCTTGGATTGTATCAATCATTTTGGCCAGATCTGGAGCGTATTTGATCTTATTTTTGAAGGATTTTTGCGTTTTTGGATAGATCTTTGAAAAATAAGGGGAGTTTGTTCTTCGTGTTTTTGATAAAATCGAGTTTTTGATCGAGTTTTGGAGCAAAAAGAGGTGAAAAACGCTATTTTTCACGTAATCTGCGAAGTGTTCTCGTCCATTGAAGGGTTCACGGCCGTTGAAGGGTTCACGGCCGAAGGAGGGTTCTCGGTCGAATAAGCTTTTGCGGCTAGGGTTTCTCGGCGGCGGCCGTAATCACGAATTAGGGTTTCTCGGACGTTTACGGTCGTGAACGTGTTTACGGCCGTGAACCCATTTGCGGTTGTCTGTCTCATATAAATAGTGTTAGTAGAGTCATAAGAGTGTGTATGGCTAGAGGAGCTTAAGTGTGTGTATTCTAAGGTGTTTTAGAGAGAGAAAGGAGAGAAGGTGCAAGTGTGTGTGAATCTTGTATATTGTTCATCATTCCAATCTTGAATACATCATAGATTCATATTATTCTTCTTCTCTTTCTTCTTATTTTGATCTTGCATCATCCAATTGTTTGGGATTCTACACCATCAATTGGATATGATTGATACACAAGCGAATTCGGGACTTACAAGTGGTATCAGAGCTTGGATTGTATCAATCATTTTGGCCAGATCTGGAGCGTATTTGATCTTATTTCTGAAGGATTTTTGTATTTTTGGATAGATCTTTGAAAAAATAAGGGGGGTTTGTTCTTTGTGTTTTTGATAAAAACGAGTTTTTGATCGAGTTTTGGAGCAAAAAGAGGTGAAAAACGCTATTTTTCACGTAATCTGCGAAGTGTTCTCGTCCATTGAAGGGTTCACGGCCGTTGAAGGGTTCACGGCCGAAGGAGGGTTCTCGGTCGAATAAGCTTTTGCGGCTAGGGTTTCTCGGCGGCGGCCGTAATCACGAATTAGGGTTTCTCGGACGTTTACGGTCGTGAACGTGTTTACGGCCGTGAACCCATTTGCGGTTGTCTGTCTCATATAAATAGTGTTAGTAGAGTCATAAGAGTGTGTATGGCTAGAGGAGCTTAAGTGTGTGTATTCTAAGGTGTTTTAGAGAGAGAAAGGAGAGAAGGTGCAAGTGTGTGTGAATCTTGTATATTGTTCATCATTCCAATCTTGAATACATCATAGATTCATATTCTTCTTCTTCTTCTTCTTCTTATTTTGATCTTGCATCATCCAATTGTTTAGGATTCTACACCATCAATTGGATGTGATTGATACACAAGCGAATTCGGGACTTACAAGTGGTATCAGAGCTTGGATTGTATCAATCATTTTGGCCAGATCTGGAGCGTATTTGATCTTATTTCTGAAGGATTTTTGCATTTTTGGATAGATCTTTGAAAAATAAGGGGGGTTTGTTCTTTGTGTTTTTGATAAAAACGAGTTTTTGATCGAGTTTTGGAGCAAAAAGAGGTGAAAAACGCTATTTTTCACGTAATCTGCGAAGTGTTCTCGTCCATTGAAGGGTTCACGGCCGTTGAAGGGTTCACGGCCGAAGGAGGGTTCTCGGTCGAATAAGCTTTTGCGGCTAGGGTTTCTCGGCGGCGGCCGTAATCACGAATTAGGGTTTCTCGGACGTTTACGGTCGTGAACGTGTTTACGGCCGTGATCCTATTTGCGGTTGTCTGTCTCATATAAATAGTGTTAGTAGAGTCATAAGAGTGTGTATGGCTAGAGGAGCTTAAGTTTGTGTATTCTAAGGTGTTCTAGAGAGAGAAAGGAGAGAAGGTGCAAGTGTGTGTGAATCTTGTATATTGTTCATCATTCCAATCTTGAATACATCATAGATTCATATTATTCTTCTTCTCCTTCTTCTTATTTTGATCTTGCATCATCCAATTGTTTGGGATTCTACACCATCAATTGGATATGATTGATACACAAGCGAATTCAGGACTTACAAGTGGTATCAGAGCTTGGATTGTATCAATCATTTTGGCCAGATCTGGAGCGTATTTGATCTTATTTTTGAAGGATTTTTGCGTTTTTGGATAGATCTTTGAAAAATAAGGGGAGTTTGTTCTTCGTGTTTTTGATAAAATCGAGTTTTTGATCGAGTTTTGGAGCAAAAAGAGGTGAAAAACGCTATTTTTCACGTAATCTGCGAAGTGTTCTCGTCCATTGAAGGGTTCACGGCCGTTGAAGGGTTCACGGCCGAAGGAGGGTTCTCGGTCGAATAAGCTTTTGCGGCTAGGGTTTCTCGGCGGCGGCCGTAATCACGAATTAGGGTTTCTCGGACGTTTACGGTCGTGAACGTGTTTACGGCCGTAAACCCATTTGCGGTTGTCTGTCTCATATAAATAGTGTTAGTAGAGTCATAAGAGTGTGTATGGCTAGAGGAGCTTAAGTGTGTGTATTCTAAGGTGTTCTAGAGAGAGAAAGGAGAGAAGGTGCAAGTGTGTGTGAATCTTTTATATTGTTCATCATTCCAATCTTGAATACATCATAGATTCATATTATTCTTCTTCTCCTTCTTCTTATTTTGATCTTGCATCATCCAATTGTTTAGGATTCTACACCATCAATTGGATATGATTGATACACAAGCGAATTCGGGACTTACAAGTGGTATCAGAGCTTGGATTGTATCAATCATTTTGGCCAGATCTGGAGCGTATTTGATCTTATTTTTGAAGGATTTTTGCATTTTTGGATAGATCTTTGAAAAATAAGGGGGGTTTGTTCTTTGTGTTTTTGATAAAAACGAGTTTTTGATCGAGTTTTGGAGCAAAAAGAGGTGAAAAACGCTATTTTTCACGTAATCTGCGAAGTGTTCTCGTCCATTGAAGGGTTCACGGCCGTTGAAGGGTTCACGGCCGAAGGAGGGTTCTCGGTCGAATAAGCTTTTGCGGCTAGGGTTTCTCGGCGGCGGCCGTAATCACGAATTAGGGTTTCTCGGACGTTTACGGTCGTGAACGTGTTTACGGCCGTGAACCCATTTGCGGTTGTCTGTCTCATATAAATAGTGTTAGTAGAGTCATAAGAGTGTGTATGGCTAGAGGAGCTTAAGTGTGTGTATTCTAAGGTGTTTTAGAGAGAGAAAGGAGAGAAGGTGCAAGTGTGTGTGAATCTTGTATATTGTTCATCATTCCAATCTTGAATACATCATAGATTCATATTATTCTTCTTCTCTTTCTTCTTATTTTGATCTTGCATCATCCAATTGTTTGGGATTCTACACCATCAATTGGATATGATTGATACACAAGCGAATTCGGGACTTACAAGTGGTATCAGAGCTTGGATTGTATCAATCATTTTGGCCAGATCTGGAGCGTATTTGATCTTATTTCTGAAGGATTTTTGTATTTTTGGATAGATATTTGAAAAATAAGGGGGGTTTGTTCTTTGTGTTTTTGATAAAAACGAGTTTTTGATCGAGTTTTGGAGCAAAAAGAGGTGAAAAACGCTATTTTTCACGTAATCTGCGAAGTGTTCTCGTCCATTGAAGGGTTCACGGCCGTTGAAGAGTTCACGGCCGAAGGAGGGTTCTCGGTCGAATAAGCTTTTGCGGCTAGGGTTTCTCGGCGGCGGCCGTAATCACGAATTAGGGTTTCTCGGACGTTTACGGTCGTGAACGTGTTTACGGCCGTGAACCCATTTGCGGTTGTCTGTCTCATATAAATAGTGTTAGTAGAGTCATAAGAGTGTGTATGGCTAGAGGAGCTTAAGTGTGTGTATTCTAAGGTGTTTTAGAGAGAGAAAGGAGAGAAGGTGCAAGTGTGTGTGAATCTTGTATATTGTTCATCATTCCAATCTTGAATACATCATAGATTCATATTCTTCTTCTTCTTCTTCTTCTTATTTTGATCTTGCATCATCCAATTGTTTAGGATTCTACACCATCAATTGGATATGATTGATACACAAGCGAATTCGGGACTTACAAGTGGTATCAGAGCTTGGATTGTATCAATCATTTTGGCCAGATCTGGAGCGTATTTGATCTTATTTCTGAAGGATTTTTGCATTTTTGGATAGATCTTTGAAAAATAAGGGGGGTTTGTTCTTCGTGTTTTTGATAAAAACGAGTTTTTGATCGAGTTTTGGAGCAAAAAGAGGTGAAAACGCTATTTTTCACGTAATCTGCGAAGTGTTCTCGTCCATTGAAGGGTTCACGGCCGTTGAAGGGTTCACGGCCGAAGGAGGGTTCTCGGTCGAATAAGCTTTTGCGGCTAGGGTTTCTCGGCGGCGGCCGTAATCACGAATTAGGGTTTCTCGGACGTTTACGGTCGTGAACGTGTTTACGGCCGTGAACCTATTTGCGGTTGTATGTCTCATATAAATAGTGTTAGTAGAGTCATAAGAGTGTGTATGGCTAGAGGTGCTTAAGTGTGTGTATTCTAAGGTGTTTTAGAGAGAGAAAGGAGAGAAGGTGCAAGTGTGTGTGAATCTTGTATATTGTTCATCATTCCAATCTTGAATACATCATAGATTCATATTCTTCTTCTTCTTCTTCTTCTTATTTTGATCTTGCATCATCCAATTGTTTAGGATTCTACACCATCAATTGGATATGATTGATACACAAGCGAATTCGGGACTTACAAGTGGTATCAGAGCTTGGATTGTATCAATCATTTTGGCCAGATCTGGAGCGTATTTGATCTTATTTCTGAAGGATTTTTGCATTTTTGGATAGATCTTTGAAAAATAAGGGGGGTTTGTTCTTCGTGTTTTTGATAAAAACGAGTTTTTGATCGAGTTTTGGAGCAAAAAGAGGTGAAAAACGCTATTTTTCACGTAATCTGCGAAGTGTTCTCGTCCATTGAAGGGTTCACGGCCGTTGAAGGGTTCACGGCCGAAGGAGGGTTCTCGGTCGAATAAGCTTTTGCGGCTAGGGTTTCTCGGCGGCGGCCGTAATCACGAATTAGGGTTTCTCGGACGTTTACGGTCGTGAACGTGTTTACGGCCGTGAACCTATGTGCGGTTGTCTGTCTCCTATAAATAGTGTTAGTAGAGTCATAAGAGTGTGTATGGCTAGAGGAGCTTAAGTTTGTGTATTCTAAGGTGTTCTAGAGAGAGAAAGGAGAGAAGGTGCAAGTGTGTGTGAATCTTGTATATTGTTCATCATTCCAATCTTGAATACATCATAGATTCATATTATTCTTCTTCTCCTTCTTCTTATTTTGATCTTGCATCATCCAATTGTTTGGGATTCTACACCATCAATTGGATATGATTGATACACAAGCGAATTCGGGACTTACAAGTGGTATCAGAGCTTGGATTGTATCAATCATTTTGGCCAGATCTGGAGCGTATTTGATCTTATTTTTGAAGGATTTTTGCGTTTTTGGATAGATCTTTGAAAAATAAGGGGAGTTTGTTCTTCGTGTTTTTGATAAAATCGAGTTTTTGATCGAGTTTTGGAGCAAAAAGAGGTGAAAAACGCTATTTTTCACGTAATCTGCGAAGTGTTCTCGTCCATTGAAGGGTTCACGGCCGTTGAAGGGTTCACGGCCGAAGGAGGGTTCTCGGTCGAATAAGCTTTTGCGGCTAGGGTTTCTCGGCGGCGGCCGTAATCACGAATTAGGGTTTCTCGGACGTTTACGGTCGTGAACGTGTTTACGGCCGTGAACCCATTTGCGGTTGTCTGTCTCATATAAATAGTGTTAGTAGAGTCATAAGAGTGTGTATGGCTAGAGGAGCTTAAGTGTGTGTATTCTAAGGTGTTTTAGAGAGAGAAAGGAGAGAAGGTGCAAGTGTGTGTGAATCTTGTATATTGTTCATCATTCCAATCTTGAATACATCATAGATTCATATTATTCTTCTTCTCCTTCTTCTTATTTTGATCTTGCATCATCCAATTGTTTAAGATTCTACACCATCAATTGGATATGATTGATACACAAGCGAATTCGGGACTTACAAGTGGTATCAGAGCTTGGATTGTATCAATCATTTTGGCCAGATCTGGAGCGTATTTGATCTTATTTTTGAAGGATTTTTGCATTTTTGGATAGATCTTTGAAAAATAAGGGGGGTTTGTTCTTCGTGTTTTTGATAAAAACGAGTTTTTGATCGAGTTTTGGAGCAAAAAGAGGTGAAAAACGCTATTTTTCACGTAATCTGCGAAGTGTTCTCGTCCATTGAAGGGTTCACGGCCGTTGAAGGGTTCACGGCCGAAGGAGGGTTCTCGGTCGAATAAGCTTTTGCGGCTAGGGTTTCTCGGCGGCGGCCGTAATCACGAATTAGGGTTTCTCGGACGTTTACGGTCGTGAACGTGTTTACGGCCGTGAACCTATTTGCGGTTGTCTGTCTCATATAAATAGTGTTAGTAGAGTCATAAGAGTGTGTATGGCTAGAGGTGCTTAAGTGTGTGTATTCTAAGGTGTTTTAGAGAGAGAAAGGAGAGAAGGTGCAAGTGTGTGTGAATCTTGTATATTGTTCATCATTCCAATCTTGAATACATCATAGATTCATATTCTTCTTCTTCTTCTTCTTCTTATTTTGATCTTGCATCATCCAATTGTTTAGGATTCTACACCATCAATTGGATATGATTGATACACAAGCGAATTCGGGACTTACAAGTGGTATCAGAGCTTGGATTGTATCAATCATTTTGGCCAGATCTGGAGCGTATTTGATCTTATTTCTGAAGGATTTTTGCATTTTTGGATAGATCTTTGAAAAATAAGGGGGGTTTGTTCTTCGTGTTTTTGATAAAAACGAGTTTTTGATCGAGTTTTGGAGCAAAAAGAGGTGAAAAACGCTATTTTTCACGTAATCTGCGAAGTGTTCTCGTCCATTGAAGGGTTCACGGCCGTTGAAGGGTTCACGGCCGAAGGAGGGTTCTCGGTCGAATAAGCTTTTGCGGCTAGGGTTTCTCGGCGGCGGCCGTAATCACGAATTAGGGTTTCTCGGACGTTTACGGTCGTGAACGTGTTTACGGCCGTGAACCTATGTGCGGTTGTCTGTCTCCTATAAATAGTGTTAGTAGAGTCATAAGAGTGTGTATGGCTAGAGGAGCTTAAGTTTGTGTATTCTAAGGTGTTCTAGAGAGAGAAAGGAGAGAAGGTGCAAGTGTGTGTGAATCTTGTATATTGTTCATCATTCCAATCTTGAATACATCATAGATTCATATTATTCTTCTTCTCCTTCTTCTTATTTTGATCTTGCATCATCCAATTGTTTGGGATTCTACACCATCAATTGGATATGATTGATACACAAGCGAATTCGGGACTTACAAGTGGTATCAGAGCTTGGATTGTATCAATCATTTTGGCCAGATCTGGAGCGTATTTGATCTTATTTTTGAAGGATTTTTGCGTTTTTGGATAGATCTTTGAAAAATAAGGGGAGTTTGTTCTTCGTGTTTTTGATAAAATCGAGTTTTTGATCGAGTTTTGGAGCAAAAAGAGGTGAAAAACGCTATTTTTCACGTAATCTGCGAAGTGTTCTCGTCCATTGAAGGGTTCACGGCCGTTGAAGGGTTCACGGCCGAAGGAGGGTTCTCGGTCGAATAAGCTTTTGCGGCTAGGGTTTCTCGGCGGCGGCCGTAATCACGAATTAGGGTTTCTCGGACGTTTACGGTCGTGAACGTGTTTACGGCCGTGAACCTATGTGCGGTTGTCTGTCTCCTATAAATAGTGTTAGTAGAGTCATAAGAGTGTGTATGGCTAGAGGAGCTTAAGTTTGTGTATTCTAAGGTGTTCTAGAGAGAGAAAGGAGAGAAGGTGCAAGTGTGTGTGAATCTTGTATATTGTTCATCATTCCAATCTTGAATACATCATAGATTCATATTATTCTTCTTCTCCTTCTTCTTATTTTGATCTTGCATCATCCAATTGTTTGGGATTCTACACCATCAATTGGATATGATTGATACACAAGCGAATTCGGGACTTACAAGTGGTATCAGAGCTTGGATTGTATCAATCATTTTGGCCAGATCTGGAGCGTATTTGATCTTATTTTTGAAGGATTTTTGCGTTTTTGGATAGATCTTTGAAAAATAAGGGGAGTTTGTTCTTCGTGTTTTTGATAAAATCGAGTTTTTGATCGAGTTTTGGAGCAAAAAGAGGTGAAAAACGCTATTTTTCACGTAATCTGCGAAGTGTTCTCGTCCATTGAAGGGTTCACGGCCGTTGAAGGGTTCACGGCCGAAGGAGGGTTCTCGGTCGAATAAGCTTTTGCGGCTAGGGTTTCTCGGCGGCGGCCGTAATCACGAATTAGGGTTTCTCGGACGTTTACGGTCGTGAACGTGTTTACGGCCGTGAACCCATTTGCGGTTGTCTGTCTCATATAAATAGTGTTAGTAGAGTCATAAGAGTGTGTATGGCTAGAGGAGCTTAAGTGTGTGTATTCTAAGGTGTTTTAGAGAGAGAAAGGAGAGAAGGTGCAAGTGTGTGTGAATCTTGTATATTGTTCATCATTCCAATCTTGAATACATCATAGATTCATATTATTCTTCTTCTCCTTCTTCTTATTTTGATCTTGCATCATCCAATTGTTTAAGATTCTACACCATCAATTGGATATGATTGATACACAAGCGAATTCGGGACTTACAAGTGGTATCAGAGCTTGGATTGTATCAATCATTTTGGCCAGATCTGGAGCGTATTTGTTATTATTTTTGAAGGATTTTTGCATTTTTGGATAGATCTTTGAAAAATAAGGGGGGTTTGTTCTTCGTGTTTTTGATAAAAACGAGTTTTTGATCGAGTTTTGGAGCAAAAAGAGGTGAAAAACGCTATTTTTCACGTAATCTGCGAAGTGTTCTCGTCCATTGAAGGGTTCACGGCCGTTGAAGGGTTCACGGCCGAAGGAGGGTTCTCGGTCGAATAAGCTTTTGCGGCTAGGGTTTCTCGGCGGCGGCCGTAATCACGAATTAGGGTTTCTCGGACGTTTACGGTCGTGAACGTGTTTACGGCCGTGAACCTATTTGCGGTTGTCTGTCTCATATAAATAGTGTTAGTAGAGTCATAAGAGTGTGTATGGCTAGAGGAGCTTAAGTGTGTGTATTCTAAGGTGTTTTAGAGAGAGAAAGGAGAGAAGGTGCAAGTGTGTGTGAATCTTGTATATTGTTCATCATTCCAATCTTGAATACATCATAGATTCATATTCTTCTTCTTCTTCTTCTTCTTATTTTGATCTTGCATCATCCAATTGTTTAGGATTCTACACCATCAATTGGATATGATTGATACACAAGCGAATTCGGGACTTACAAGTGGTATCAGAGCTTGGATTGTATCAATCATTTTGGCCAGATCTGGAGCGTATTTGATCTTATTTTTGAAGGATTTTTGCATTTTTGGATAGATCTTTGAAAAATAAGGGGGGTTTGTTCTTCGTGTTTTTGATAAAAACGAGTTTTTGATCGAGTTTTGGAGCAAAAAGAGGTGAAAAACGCTATTTTTCACGTAATCTGCGAAGTGTTCTCGTCCATTGAAGGGTTCACGGCCGTTGAAGGGTTCACGGCCGAAGGAGGGTTCTCGGTCGAATAAGCTTTTGCGGCTAGGGTTTCTCGGCGGCGGCCGTAATCACGAATTAGGGTTTCTCGGACGTTTACGGTCGTGAACGTTTTTACGGCCGTGAACCTATTTGCGGTTGTCTGTCTCATATAAATAGTGTTAGTAGAGTCATAAGAGTGTGTATGGCTAGAGGTGCTTAAGTGTGTGTATTCTAAGGTGTTTTAGAGAGAGAAAGGAGAGATGGTGCAAGTGTGTGTGAATCTTGTATATTGTTCATCATTCCAATCTTGAATACATCATAGATTCATATTCTTCTTCTTCTTCCTCTTCTTATTTTGATCTTGCATCATCCAATTGTTTAGGATTCTACACCATCAATTGGATATGATTGATACACAAGCGAATTCGGGACTTACAAGTGGTATCAGAGCTTGGATTGTATCAATCATTTTGGCCAGATCTGGAGCGTATTTGATCTTATTTCTGAAGGATTTTTGCATTTTTGGATAGATCTTTGAAAAATAAGGGGGGTTTGTTCTTCGTGTTTTTGATAAAAACGAGTTTTTGATCGAGTTTTGGAGCAAAAAGAGGTGAAAAACGCTATTTTTCACGTAATCTGCGAAGTGTTCTCGTCCATTGAAGGGTTCACGGCCGTTGAAGGGTTCACGGCCGAAGGAGGGTTCTCGGTCGAATAAGCTTTTGCGGCTAGGGTTTCTCGGCGGCGGCCGTAATCACGAATTAGGGTTTCTCGGACGTTTACGGTCGTGAACGTGTTTACGGCCGTGAACCTATTTGTGGTTGTCTGTCTCATATAAATAGTGTTAGTAGAGTCATAAGAGTGTGTATGGCTAGAGGTGCTTAAGTGTGTGTATTCTAAGGTGTTTTAGAGAGAGAAAGGAGAGAAGGTGCAAGTGTGTGTGAATCTTGTATATTGTTCATCATTCCAATCTTGAATACATCATAGATTCATATTCTTCTTCTTCTTCCTCTTCTTATTTTGATCTTGCATCATCCAATTGTTTAGGATTCTACACCATCAATTGGATATGATTGATACACAAGCGAATTCGGGACTTACAAGTGGTATCAGAGCTTGGATTGTATCAATCATTTTGGCCAGATCTGGAGCGTATTTGATCTTATTTCTGAAGGATTTTTGCATTTTTGGATAGATCTTTGAAAAATAAGGGGGGTTTGTTCTTCGTGTTTTTGATAAAAACGAGTTTTTGATCGAGTTTTGGAGCAAAAAGAGGTGAAAAACGCTATTTTTCACGTAATCTGCGAAGTGTTCTCGTCCATTGAAGGGTTCACGGCCGTTGAAGGGTTCACGGCCGAAGGAGGGTTCTCGGTCGAATAAGCTTTTGCGGCTAGGGTTTCTCGGCGGCGGCCGTAATCACGAATTAGGGTTTCTCGGACGTTTACGGTCGTGAACGTGTTTACGGCCGTGAACCTATTTGCGGTTGTCTGTCTCCTATAAATAGTGTTAGTAGAGTCATAAGAGTGTGTATGGCTAGAGGAGCTTAAGTTTGTGTATTCTAAGGTGTTCTAGAGAGAGAAAGGAGAGAAGGTGCAAGTGTGTGTGAATCTTGTATATTGTTCATCATTCCAATCTTGAATACATCATAGATTCATATTATTCTTCTTCTCCTTCTTCTTATTTTGATCTTGCATCATCCAATTGTTTGGGATTCTACACCATCAATTGGATATGATTGATACACAAGCGAATTCGGGACTTACAAGTGGTATCAGAGCTTGGATTGTATCAATCATTTTGGCCAGATCTGGAGCGTATTTAATCTTATTTCTGAAGGATTTTTGCATTTTTGGATAGATCTTTGAAAAATAAGGGGGGTTTGTTCTTCGTGTTTTTGATAAAAACGAGTTTTTGATCGAGTTTTGGAGCAAAAAGAGGTGAAAAACGCTATTTTTCACGTAATCTGCGAAGTGTTCTCGTCCATTGAAGGGTTCACGGCCGTTGAAGGGTTCACGGCCGAAGGAGGGTTCTCGGTCGAATAAGCTTTTGCGGCTAGGGTTTCTCGGCGGCGGCCGTAATCACGAATTAGGGTTTCTCGGACGTTTACGGTCGTGAACGTGTTTACGGCCGTGAACCTATTTGCGGTTGTCTGTCTCATATAAATAGTGTTAGTAGAGTCATAAGAGTGTGTATGGCTAGAGGTGCTTAAGTGTGTGTATTCTAAGGTGTTTTAGAGAGAGAAAGGAGAGAAGGTGCAAGTGTGTGTGAATCTTGTATATTGTTCATCATTCCAATCTTGAATACATCATAGATTCATATTCTTCTTCTTCTTCTTCTTCTTATTTTGATCTTGCATCATCCAATTGTTTAGGATTCTACACCATCAATTGGATATGATTGATACACAAGCGAATTCGGGACTTACAAGTGGTATCAGAGCTTGGATTGTATCAATCATTTTGGCCAGATCTGGAGCGTATTTGATCTTATTTCTGAAGGATTTTTGCATTTTTGGATAGATCTTTGAAAAATAAGGGGGGTTTGTTCTTCGTGTTTTTGATAAAAACGAGTTTTTGATCGAGTTTTGGAGCAAAAAGAGGTGAAAAACGCTATTTTTCACGTAATCTGCGAAGTGTTCTCGTCCATTGAAGGGTTCACGGCCGTTGAAGGGTTCACGGCCGAAGGAGGGTTCTCGGTCGAATAAGCTTTTGCGGCTAGGGTTTCTCGGCGGCGGCCGTAATCACGAATTAGGGTTTCTCGGACGTTTACGGTCGTGAACGTGTTTACGGCCGTGAACCTATTTGCGGTTGTCTGTCTCATATAAATAGTGTTAGTAGAGTCATAAGAGTGTGTATGGCTAGAGGTGCTTAAGTGTGTGTATTCTAAGGTGTTTTAGAGAGAGAAAGGAGAGAAGGTGCAAGTGTGTGTGAATCTTGTATATTGTTCATCATTCCAATCTTGAATACATCATAGATTCATATTCTTCTTCTTCTTCTTCTTCTTATTTTGATCTTGCATCATCCAATTGTTTAGGATTCTACACCATCAATTGGATATGATTGATACACAAGCGAATTCGGGACTTACAAGTGGTATCAGAGCTTGGATTGTATCAATCATTTTGGCCAGATCTGGAGCGTATTTGATCTTATTTCTGAAGGATTTTTGCATTTTTGGATAGATCTTTGAAAAATAAGGGGGGTTTGTTCTTCGTGTTTTTGATAAAAACGAGTTTTTGATCGAGTTTTGGAGCAAAATGAGGTGAAAAACGCTATTTTTCACGTAATCTGCGAAGTGTTCTCGTCCATTGAAGGGTTCACGGCCGTTGAAGGGTTCACGGCCGAAGGAGGGTTCTCGGTCGAATAAGCTTTTGCGGCTAGGGTTTCTCGGCGGCGGCCGTAATCACGAATTAGGGTTTCTCGGACGTTTACGGTCGTGAACGTGTTTACGGCCGTGAACCCATTTGCGGTTGTCTGTCTCCTATAAATAGTGTTAGTAGAGTCATAAGAGTGTGTATGGCTAGAGGAGCTTAAGTTTGTGTATTCTAAGGTGTTCTAGAGAGAGAAAGGAGAGAAGGTGCAAGTGTGTGTGAATCTTGTATATTGTTCATCATTCCAATCTTGAATACATCATAGATTCATATTATTCTTCTTCTCCTTCTTCTTATTTTGATCTTGCATCATCCAATTGTTTGGGATTCTACACCATCAATTAGATATGATTGATACACAAGCGAATTCGGGACTTACAAGTGGTATCAGAGCTTGGATTGTATCAATCATTTTGGCCAGATCTGGAGCGTATTTGATCTTATTTTTGAAGGATTTTTGCGTTTTCGGATAGATCTTTGAAAAATAAGGGGAGTTTGTTCTTCGTGTTTTTGATAAAATCGAGTTTTTGATCGAGTTTTGGAGCAAAAAGAGGTAAAAAACGCTATTTTTCACGTAATCTGCGAAGTGTTCTCGTCCATTGAAGGGTTCACGGCCGTTGAAGGGTTCACGGCCGAAGGAGGGTTCTCGGTCGAATAAGCTTTTGCGGCTAGGGTTTCTCGGCGGCGGCCGTAATCACGAATTAGGGTTTCTCGGACGTTTACGGTCGTGAACGTGTTTACGGCCGTGAACCCATTTGCGGTTGTCTGTCTCATATAAATAGTGTTAGTAGAGTCATAAGAGTGTGTATGGCTAGAGGAGCTTAAGTGTGTGTATTCTAAGGTGTTCTAGAGAGAGAAAGGAGAGAAGGTGCAAGTGTGTGTGAATCTTGTATATTGTTCATCATTCCAATCTTGAATACATCATAGATTCATATTATTCTTCTTCTCCTTCTTCTTATTTTGATCTTGCATCATCCAATTGTTTAAGATTCTACACCATCAATTGGATATGATTGATACACAAGCGAATTCGGGACTTACAAGTGGTATCAGAGCTTGGATTGTATCAATCATTTTGGCCAGATCTGGAGCGTATTTGATCTTATTTTTGAAGGATTTTTGCATTTTTGGATAGATCTTTGAAAAATAAGGGGGGTTTGTTCTTCGTGTTTTTGATAAAAACCAGTTTTTGATCGAGTTCTGGAGCAAAAAGAGGTGAAAAACGCTATTTTTCACGTAATCTGCGAAGTGTTCTCGTCCATTGAAGGGTTCACGGCCGTTGAAGGGTTCACGGCCGAAGGAGGGTTCTCGGTCGAATAAGCTTTTGCGGCTAGGGTTTCTCGGCGGCGGCCGTAATCACGAATTAGGGTTTCTCGGACGTTTACGGTCGTGAACGTGTTTACGGCCGTGAACCTATTTGCGGTTGTCTGTCTCATATAAATAGTGTTAGTAGAGTCATAAGAGTGTGTATGGCTAGAGGTGCTTAAGTGTGTGTATTCTAAGGTGTTTTAGAGAGAGAAAGGAGAGAAGGTGCAAGTGTGTGTGAATCTTGTATATTGTTCATCATTCCAATCTTGAATACATCATAGATTCATATTCTTCTTCTTCTTCTTCTTCTTATTTTGATCTTGCATCATCCAATTGTTTAGGATTCTACACCATCAATTGGATATGATTGATACACAAGCGAATTCGGGACTTACAAGTGGTATCAGAGCTTGGATTGTATCAATCATTTTGGCCAGATCTGGAGCGTATTTGATCTTATTTCTGAAGGATTTTTGCATTTTTGGATAGATCTTTGAAAAATAAGGGGGGTTTGTTCTTCGTGTTTTTTGATAAAAACGAGTTTTTGATCGAGTTTTGGAGCAAAAAGAGGTGAAAAACGCTATTTTTCACGTAATCTGCGAAGTGTTCTCGTCCATTGAAGGGTTCACGGCCGTTGAAGGGTTCACGGCCGAAGGAGGGTTCTCGGTCGAATAAGCTTTTGCGGCTAGGGTTTCTCGGTGGCGGCCGTAATCACGAATTAGGGTTTCTCGGACGTTTACGGTCGTGAACGTGTTTACGGCCGTGAACCTATTTGCGGTTGTCTGTCTCCTATAAATAGTGTTAGTAGAGTCATAAGAGTGTGTATGGCTAGAGGAGCTTAAGTTTGTGTATTCTAAGGTGTTCTAGAGAGAGAAAGGAGAGAAGGTGCAAGTGTGTGTGAATCTTGTATATTGTTCATCATTCCAATCTTGAATACATCATAGATTCATATTATTCTTCTTCTCCTTCTTCTTATTTTGATCTTGCATCATCCAATTGTTTGGGATTCTACACCATCAATTGGATATGATTGATACACAAGCGAATTCGGGACTTACAAGTGGTATCAGAGCTTGGATTGTATCAATCATTTTGGCCAGATCTGGAGCGTATTTGATCTTATTTTTGAAGGATTTTTGCGTTTTTGGATAGATCTTTGAAAAATAAGGGGAGTTTGTTCTTCGTGTTTTTGATAAAATCGAGTTTTTGATCGAGTTTTGGAGCAAAAAGAGGTGAAAAACGCTATTTTTCACGTAATCTGCGAAGTGTTCTCGTCCATTGAAGGGTTCACGGCCGTTGAAGGGTTCACGGCCGAAGGAGGGTTCTCGGTCGAATAAGCTTTTGCGGCTAGGGTTTCTCGGCGGCGGCCGTAATCACGAATTAGGGTTTCTCGGACGTTTACGGTCGTGAACGTGTTTACGGCCGTGAACCCATTTGCGGTTGTCTGTCTCATATAAATAGTGTTAGTAGAGTCATAAGAGTGTGTATGGCTAGAGGAGCTTAAGTGTGTGTATTCTAAGGTGTTCTAGAGAGAGAAAGGAGAGAAGGTGCAAGTGTGTGTGAATCTTGTATATTGTTCATCATTCCAATCTTGAATACATCATAGATTCATATTATTCTTCTTCTCCTTCTTCTTATTTTGATCTTGCATCATCCAATTGTTTAAGATTCTACACCATCAATTGGATATGATTGATACACAAGCGAATTCGGGACTTACAAGTGGTATCAGAGCTTGGATTGTATCAATCATTTTGGCCAGATCTGGAGCGTATTTGATCTTATTTTTGAAGGATTTTTGCATTTTTGGATAGATCTTTGAAAAATAAGGGGGGTTTGTTCTTCGTGTTTTTGATAAAAACGAGTTTTTGATCGAGTTTTAGAGCAAAAAGCGGTGAAAAACGCTATTTTTCACGTAATCTGCGAAGTGTTCTCGTCCATTGAAGGGTTCACGGCCGTTGAAGGGTTCACGGCCGAAGGAGGGTTCTCGGTCGAATAAGCTTTTGCGGCTAGGGTTTCTCGGCGGCGGCCGTAATCACGAATTACGGTTTCTCGGACGTTTACGTTCGTGAACGTGTTTACGGCCGTGAACCCATTTGCGGTTGTCTGTCTCATATAAATAGTGTTAGTAGAGTCATAAGAGTGTGTATGGCTAGAGGAGCTTAAGTGTATGTATTCTAAGGTGTTTTAGAGAGAGAAAGGAGAGAAGGTGCAAGTGTGTGTGAATCTTGTATATTGTTCATCATTCCAATCTTGAATACATCATAGATTCATATTATTCTTCTTCTCCTTCTTCTTATTTTGATCTTGCATCATCCAATTGTTTGGGATTCTACACCATCAATTGGATATGATTGATACACAAGCGAATTCGGGACTTACAAGTGGTATCAGAGCTTGGATTGTATCAATCATTTTGGCCAGATCTGGAGCGTATTTGATCTTATTTCTGAAGGATTTTTGCATTTTTTGATAGATCTTTGAAAAATAAGGGGGGTTTGTTCTTCGTGTTTTTGATAAAAACGAGTTTTTGATCGAGTTTTGGAGCAAAAAGAGGTGAAAAACGCTATTTTTCACGTAATCTGCGAAGTGTTCTCGTCCATTGAAGGGTTCACGGCCGTTGAAGGGTTCACGGCCGAAGGAGGGTTCTCGGTCGAATAAGCTTTTGCGGCTAGGGTTTCTCGGCGGCGGCCGTAATCACGAATTAGGGTTTCTCGGACATTTACGGTCGTGAACGTGTTTACGGCCGTGAACCCATTTGCGGTTGTGTGTCTCATATAAATAGTGTTAGTAGAGTCATAAGAGTGTGTATGGCTAGAGGAGCTTAAGTGTGTGTATTCTAAGGTGTTTTAGAGAGAGAAAGGAGAGAAGGTGCAAGTGTGTGTGAATCTTGTATATTGTTCATCATTCCAATCTTGAATACATCATAGATTCATATTATTCTTCTTCTCCTTCTTCTTATTTTGATCTTGCATTATCCAATTGTTTGGGATTCTACACCATCAATTGGATATGATTGATACACAAGCGAATTCGGGACTTACAAGTGGTATCAGAGCTTGGATTGTATCAATCATTTTGGCCAGATCTGGAGCGTATTTGATCTTATTTCTGAAGGATTTTGGCATTTTTGGATAGATCTTTGAAAAATAAGGGGGGTTTGTTCTTCGTGTTTTTGATAAAAACGAGTTTTTGATCGAGTTTTGGAGCAAAAAGAGGTGAAAAACGCTATTTTTCACGTAATCTGCGAAGTGTTCTCGTCCATTGAAGGGTTCACGGCCGTTGAAGGGTTCACGGCCGAAGGAGGGTTCTCGGTCGAATAAGCTTTTGCGGCTAGGGTTTCTCGGCGGCGGCCGTAATCACGAATTACGGTTTCTCGGACGTTTACGGTCGTGAACGTGTTTACGGCCGTGAACCCATTTGCGGTTGTCTGTCTCATATAAATAGTGTTAGTAGAGTCATAAGAGTGTGTATGGCTAGAGGAGCTTAAGTGTGTGTATTCTAAGGTGTTCTAGAGAGAGAAAGGAGAGAAGGTGCAAGTGTGTGTGAATCTTGTATATTGTTCATCATTCCAATCTTGAATACATCATAGATTCATATTATTATTATTCTTCTTCTTCTTATTTTGATCTTGCATCATCCAATTGTTTACGATTCTACACCATCAATTGGATATGATTGATACACAAGCGAATTTGGGACTTACAAGTGGTATCAGAGCTTGGATTGTATCAATCATTTTGGCCAGATCTGGAGCGTATTTGATCTTATTTTTGACGGATTTTCGCATTTTTGGATAGATCTTTGAAAAATAAGGGGGGTTTGTTCTTCGTGTTTTTGATAAAAACGAGTTTTTGATCGAGTTTTGGAGCAAAAAGAGGCGAAAACGCTATTTTTCACGTAATCTGCGAAGTGTTCTCGTCCATTGAAGGGTTCACGGCCGTTGAAGGGTTCACGGCCGAAGGAGGGTTCTCGGTCGAATAAGCTTTTGTGGCTAGGGTTTCTCGGCGGCGGCCGTAATCACGAATTAGGGTTTCTCGGACGTTTACGGTCGTGAACGTGTTTACGGCCGTGAACCTATTTGCGGTTGTCTGTCTCATATAAATAGTGTTAGTAGAGTCATAAGAGTGTGTATGGCTAGAGGAGCTTAAGTGTGTGTATTCTAAGGTGTTCTAGAGAGAGAAAGGAGAGAAGGTGCAAGTGTGTGTGAATCTTGTATATTGTTCATCATTCCAATCTTGAATACATCATAGATTCATATTATTCTTCTTCTCCTTCTTCTTATTTTGATCTTGCATCATCCAAATGTTTGGGATTCTACACCATCAATTGGATATGATTGATACACAAGCGAATTCGGGACTTACAAGTGGTATCAGAGCTTGGATTGTATCAATCATTTTGGCCAGATCTGGAGCGTATTTGATCTTATTTTTGAAGGATTTTTGCGTTTTTGGATAGATCTTTGAAAAATAAGGGGGGTTTGTTCTTCGTGTTTTTGATAAAAACGAGTTTTTGATCGAGTTTTGGAGCAAAAAGAGGTGAAAAACGCTATTTTTCACGTAATCTGCGAAGTGTTCTCGTCTATTGAAGGGTTCACGGCCGTTGAAGGGTTCACGGCCGAAGAAGGGTTCTCGGTCGAATAAGCTTTTGCGGCTAGGGTTTCTCGGCGGCGGCCGTAATCACGAATTAGGGTTTCTCGGACGTTTACGGTCGTGAACGTGTTTACGGCCGTGAACCCATTTGCGGTTGTCTGTCTCATATAAATAGTGTTAGTAGAGTCATAAGAGTGTGTATGGCTAGAGGAGCTTAAGTGTGTGTATTCTAAGGTGTTTTAGAGAGAGAAAGGAGAGAAGGTGCAAGTGTGTGTGAATCTTGTATATTGTTCATCATTCCAATCTTGAATACATCATAGATTCATATTATTCTTCTTCTCCTTCTTCTTATTTTGATCTTGCATCATCCAATTGTTTGGGATTCTACACCATCAATTGGATATGATTGATACACAAGCGAATTCGAGACTTACAAGTGGTATCAGAGCTTGGATTGTATCAATCATTTTGGCCAGATCTGGAGCGTATTTGATCTTATTTTTGAAGGATTTTTGCATTTTTGGATAGATCTTTGAAAAATAAGGGGGGTTTGTTCTTCGTGTTTTTGATAAAAACGAGTTTTTGATCGAGTTTTGGAGCAAAAAGAGGTGAAAAACGCTATTTTTCACGTAATATGCGAAGTGTTCTCGTCCATTGAAGGGTTCACGGCCGTTGAAGGGTTCACGGCCGAAGGAGGGTTCTCGGTCGAATAAGCTTTTGCGGCTAGGGTTTCTCGGCGGCGGCCGTAATCACGAATTAGGGTTTCTCGGACGTTTACGGTCGTGAACGTGTTTACGGCCGTGAACCCATTTGCGGTTGTCTGTCTCATATAAATAGTGTTAGTAGAGTCATAAGAGTGTGTATGGCTAGAGGAGCTTAAGTGTGTGTATTCTAAGGTGTTCTAGAGAGACAAAGGAGAGAAGGTGCAAGTGTGTGTGAATCTTGTATATTGTTCATCATTCCAATCTTGAATACATCATAGATTCATATTATTATTATTCTTCTTCTTCTTATTTTGATCTTGCATCATCCAATTGTTTACGATTCTACACCATCAATTGGATATGATTGATACACAAGCGAATTCGGGACTTACAAGTGGTATCAGAGCTTGGATTGTATCAATCATTTTGGCCAGATCTGGAGCGTATTTGATCTTATTTTTGACGGATTTTCGCATTTTTGGATAGATCTTTGAAAAATAAGGGGGGTTTGTTCTTCGTGTTTTTGATAAAAACGAGTTTTTGATCGAGTTTTGGAGCAAAAAGAGGTGAAAAACGCTATTTTTCACGTAATCTGCGAAGTGTTCTCGTCCATTGAAGGGTTCACGGCCGTTGAAGGGTTCACGGCCGAAGGAGGGTTCTCGGTCGAATAAGCTTTTGTGGCTAGGGTTTCTCGGCGGCGGCCGTAATCACGAATTAGGGTTTCTCGGACGTTTACGGTCGTGAACGTGTTTACGGCCGTGAACCTATTTGCGGTTGTCTGTCTCATATAAATAGTGTTAGTAGAGTCATAAGAGTGTGTATGGCTAGAGGAGCTTAAGTGTGTGTATTCTAAGGTGTTCTAGAGAGAGAAAGGAGAGAAGGTGCAAGTGTGTGTGAATCTTGTATATTGTTCATCATTCCAATCTTGAATACATCATAGATTCATATTATTCTTCTTCTCCTTCTTCTTATTTTGATCTTGCATCATCCAATTGTTTGGGATTCTACACCATCAATTGGATATGATTGATACACAAGCGAATTCGAGACTTACAAGTGGTATCAGAGCTTGGATTGTATCAATCATTTTGGCCAGATCTGGAGCGTATTTGATCTTATTTTTGACGGATTTTCGCCTTTTTGGATAGATCTTTGAAAAATAAGGGGGGTTTGTTCTTCGTGTTTTTGATAAAAACGAGTTTTTGATCGAGTTTTGGAGCAAAAAGAGGTGAAAAACGCTATTTTTCACGTAATATGCGAAGTGTTCTCGTCCATTGAAGGGTTCACGGCCGTTGAAGGGTTCACGTCCGAAGGAGGGTTCTCGGTCGAATAAGCTTTTGTGGCTAGGGTTTCTCGGCGGCGGCCGTAATCACGAATTAGGGTTTCTCGGACGTTTACGGTCGTGAACGTGTTTACGGCCGTGAACCCATTTGCGGTTGTCTGTCTCATATAAATAGTGTTAGTAGAGTCATAAGAGTGTGTATGGCTAGAGGAGCTTAAGTGTGTGTATTCTAAGGTGTTCTAGAGAGAGAAAGGAGAGAAGGTGCAAGTGTGTGTGAATCTTGTATATTCTTCATCATTCCAATCTTGAATACATCATAGATTCATATTATTATTATTCTTCTTCTTCTTATTTTGATCTTGCATCATTCAATTGTTTACGATTCTACACCATCAATTGGATATGATTGATACACAAGCGAATTCGGGACTTACAAGTGGTATCAGAGCTTGGATTGTATCAATCATTTTGGCCAGATCTGGAGCGTATTTGATCTTATTTTTGACGGATTTTTGCGTTTTTGGATAGATCTTTGAAAAATAAGGGGGGCTTGTTCTTCGTGTTTTTGATAAAAACGAGTTTTTGATCGAGTTTTGGAGCAAAAAGAGGTGAAAAACGCTATTTTTCACGTAATCTGCGAAGTGTTCTCGTCCATTGAAGGGTTCACGGCCGTTGAAGGGTTCACGGCCGAAGGAGGGTTCTCGGTCGAATAAGCTTTTGTGGCTAGGGTTTCTCGGCGGCGGCCGTAATCACGAATTAGGGTTTCTCGGACGTTTACGGTCGTGAACGTGTTTACGGCCGTGAACCCATTTGCGGTTGTCTGTCTCATATAAATAGTGTTAGTAGAGTCATAAGAGTGTGTATGGCTAGAGGAGCTTAAGTGTGTGTATTCTAAGGTGTTCTAGAGAGAGAAAGGAGAGAAGGTGCAAGTGTGTGTGAATCTTGTATATTGTTCATCATTCCAATCTTGAATACATCATAGATTCATATTATTCTTCTTCTCCTTCTTCTTATTTTGATCTTGCATCATCCAATTGTTTAGGATTCTACACCATCAATTGGATATGATTGATACACAAGCGAATTCGAGACTTACAAGTGGTATCAGAGCTTGGATTGTATCAATCATTTTGGCCAGATCTGGAGCGTATTTGATCTTATTTTTGAAGGATTTTTGCATTTTTGGATAGATCTTTGAAAAATAAGGGGGGTTTGTTCTTCGTGTTTTTGATAAAAACGAGTTTTTGATCGAGTTTTGGAGCAAAAAGAGGTGAAAAACGCTATTTTTCACGTAATATGCGAAGTGTTCTCGTCCATTGAAGGGTTCACGGCCGTTGAAGGGTTCACGGCCGAAGGAGGGTTCTCGGTCGAATAAGCTTTTGCGGCTAGGGTTTCTCGGCGGCGGCCGTAATCACGAATTAGGGTTTCTCGGACGTTTACGGTCGTGAACGTGTTTACGGCCGTGAACCCATTTGCGGTTGTCTGTCTCATATAAATAGTGTTAGTAGAGTCATAAGAGTGTGTATGGCTAGAGGAGCTTAAGTGTGTGTATTCTAAGGTGTTCTAGAGAGACAAAGGAGAGAAGGTGCAAGTGTGTGTGAATCTTGTATATTGTTCATCATTCCAATCTTGAATACATCATAGATTCATATTATTATTATTCTTCTTCTTCTTATTTTGATCTTGCATCATCCAATTGTTTACGATTCTACACCATCAATTGGATATGATTGATACACAAGCGAATTCGGGACTTACAAGTGGTATCAGAGCTTGGATTGTATCAATCATTTTGGCCAGATCTGGAGCGTATTTGATCTTATTTTTGACGGATTTTCGCATTTTTGGATAGATCTTTGAAAAATAAGGGGGGTTTGTTCTTCGTGTTTTTGATAAAAACTAGTTTTTGATCGAGTTTTGGAGCAAAAAGAGGTGAAAAACGCTATTTTTCACGTAATCTGCGAAGTGTTCTCGTCCATTGAAGGGTTCACGGCCGTTGAAGGGTTCACGGCCGAAGGAGGGTTCTCGGTCGAATAAGCTTTTGTGGCTAGGGTTTCTCGGCGGCGGCCGTAATCACGAATTAGGGTTTCTCGGACGTTTACGGTCGTGAACGTGTTTACGGCCGTGAACCTATTTGCGGTTGTCTGTCTCATATAAATAGTGTTAGTAGAGTCATAAGAGTGTGTATGGCTAGAGGAGCTTAAGTGTGTGTATTCTAAGGTGTTCTAGAGAGAGAAAGGAGAGAAGGTGCAAGTGTGTGTGAATCTTGTATATTGTTCATCATTCCAATCTTGAATACATCATAGATTCATATTATTCTTCTTCTCCTTCTTCTTATTTTGATCTTGCATCATCCAATTGTTTGGGATTCTACACCATCAATTGGATATGATTGATACACAAGCGAATTCGAGACTTACAAGTGGTATCAGAGCTTGGATTGTATCAATCATTTTGGCCAGATCTGGAGCGTATTTGATCTTATTTTTGACGGATTTTCGCCTTTTTGGATAGATCTTTGAAAAATAAGGGGGGTTTGTTCTTCGTGTTTTTGATAAAAACGAGTTTTTGATCGAGTTTTGGAGCAAAAAGAGGTGAAAAACGCTATTTTTCACGTAATATGCGAAGTGTTCTCGTCCATTGAAGGGTTCACGGCCGTTGAAGGGTTCACGGCCGAAGGAGGGTTCTCGGTCGAATAAGCTTTTGCGGCTAGGGTTTCTCGGCGGCGGCCGTAATCACGAATTAGGGTTTCTCGGACGTTTACGGTCGTGAACGTGTTTACGGCCGTGAACCCATTTGCGGTTGTCTGTCTCATATAAATAGTGTTAGTAGAGTCATAAGAGTGTGTATGGCTAGAGGAGCTTAAGTGTGTGTATTCTAAGGTGTTCTAGAGAGAGAAAGGAGAGAAGGTGCAAGTGTGTGTGAATCTTGTATATTCTTCATCATTCCAATCTTGAATACATCATAGATTCATATTATTATTATTCTTCTTCTTCTTATTTTGATCTTGCATCATCCAATTGTTTACGATTCTACACCATCAATTGGATATGATTGATACACAAGCGAATTCGGGACTTACAAGTGGTATCAGAGCTTGGATTGTATCAATCATTTTGGCCAGATCTGGAGCGTATTTGATCTTATTTTTGACGGATTTTTGCGTTTTTGGATAGATCTTTGAAAAATAAGGGGGGTTTGTTCTTCGTGTTTTTGATAAAAACGAGTTTTTGATCGAGTTTTGGAGCAAAAAGAGGTGAAAAACGCTATTTTTCACGTAATCTGCGAAGTGTTCTCGTCCATTGAAGGGTTCACGGCCGTTGAAGGGTTCACGGCCGAAGGAGGGTTCTCGGTCGAATAAGCTTTTGTGGCTAGGGTTTCTCGGCGGCGGCCGTAATCACGAATTAGGGTTTCTCGGACGTTTACGGTCGTGAACGTGTTTACGGCCGTGAACCCATTTGCGGTTGTCTGTCTCATATAAATAGTGTTAGTAGAGTCATAAGAGTGTGTATGGCTAGAGGAGCTTAAGTGTGTGTATTCTAAGGTGTTCTAGAGAGAGAAAGGAGAGAAGGTGCAAGTGTGTGTGAATCTTGTATATTGTTCATCATTCCAATCTTGAATACATCATAGATTCATATTATTCTTCTTCTCCTTCTTCTTATTTTGATCTTGCATCATCCAATTGTTTAGGATTCTACACCATCAATTGGATATGATTGATACACAAGCGAATTCGAGACTTACAAGTGGTATCAGAGCTTGGATTGTATCAATCATTTTGGCCAGATCTGGAGCGTATTTGATCTTATTTTTGAAGGATTTTTGCATTTTTGGATAGATCTTTGAAAAATAAGGGGGGTTTGTTCTTCGTGTTTTTGATAAAAACGAGTTTTTGATCGAGTTTTGGAGCAAAAAGAGGTGAAAAACGCTATTTTTCACGTAATATGCGAAGTGTTCTCGTCCATTGAAGGGTTCACGGCCGTTGAAGGGTTCACGGCCGAAGGAGGGTTCTCGGTCGAATAAGCTTTTGCGGCTAGGGTTTCTCGGCGGCGGCCGTAATCACGAATTAGGGTTTCTCGGACGTTTACGGTCGTGAACGTGTTTACGGCCGTGAACCCATTTGCGGTTGTCTGTCTCATATAAATAGTGTTAGTAGAGTCATAAGAGTGTGTATGGCTAGAGGAGCTTAAGTGTGTGTATTCTAAGGTGTTCTAGAGAGACAAAGGAGAGAAGGTGCAAGTGTGTGTGAATCTTGTATATTGTTCATCATTCCAATCTTGAATACATCATAGATTCATATTATTATTATTCTTCTTCTTCTTATTTTGATCTTGCATCATCCAATTGTTTACGATTCTACACCATCAATTGGATATGATTGATACACAAGCGAATTCGGGACTTACAAGTGGTATCAGAGCTTGGATTGTATCAATCATTTTGGCCAGATCTGGAGCGTATTTGATCTTATTTTTGACGGATTTTTGCGTTTTTGGATAGATCTTTGAAAAATAAGGGGGGCTTGTTCTTCGTGTTTTTGATAAAAACGAGTTTTTGATCGAGTTTTGGAGCAAAAAGAGGTGAAAAACGCTATTTTTCACGTAATCTGCGAAGTGTTCTCGTCCATTGAAGGGTTCACGGCCGTTGAAGGGTTCACGGCCGAAGGAGGGTTCTCGGTCGAATAAGCTTTTGTGGCTAGGGTTTCTCGGCGGCGGCCGTAATCACGAATTAGGGTTTCTCGGACGTTTACGGTCGTGAACGTGTTTACGGCCGTGAACCCATTTGCGGTTGTCTGTCTCATATAAATAGTGTTAGTAGAGTCATAAGAGTGTGTATGGCTAGAGGAGCTTAAGTGTGTGTATTCTAAGGTGTTCTAGAGAGAGAAAGGAGAGAAGGTGCAAGTGTGTGTGAATCTTGTATATTGTTCATCATTCCAATCTTGAATACATCATAGATTCATATTATTCTTCTTCTCCTTCTTCTTATTTTGATCTTGCATCATCCAATTGTTTAGGATTCTACACCATCAATTGGATATGATTGATACACAAGCGAATTCGAGACTTACAAGTGGTATCAGAGCTTGGATTGTATCAATCATTTTGGCCAGATCTGGAGCGTATTTGATCTTATTTTTGAAGGATTTTTGCATTTTTGGATAGATCTTTGAAAAATAAGGGGGGTTTGTTCTTCGTGTTTTTGATAAAAACGAGTTTTTGATCGAGTTTTGGAGCAAAAAGAGGTGAAAAACGCTATTTTTCACGTAATATGCGAAGTGTTCTCGTCCATTGAAGGGTTCACGGCCGTTGAAGGGTTCACGGCCGAAGGAGGGTTCTCGGTCGAATAAGCTTTTGCGGCTAGGGTTTCTCGGCGGCGGCCGTAATCACGAATTAGGGTTTCTCGGACGTTTACGGTCGTGAACGTGTTTACGGCCGTGAACCCATTTGCGGTTGTCTGTCTCATATAAATAGTGTTAGTAGAGTCATAAGAGTGTGTATGGCTAGAGGAGCTTAAGTGTGTGTATTCTAAGGTGTTCTAGAGAGACAAAGGAGAGAAGGTGCAAGTGTGTGTGAATCTTGTATATTGTTCATCATTCCAATCTTGAATACATCATAGATTCATATTATTATTATTCTTCTTCTTCTTATTTTGATCTTGCATCATCCAATTGTTTACGATTCTACACCATCAATTGGATATGATTGATACACAAGCGAATTCGGGACTTACAAGTGGTATCAGAGCTTGGATTGTATCAATCATTTTGGCCAGATCTGGAGCGTATTTGATCTTATTTTTGACGGATTTTTGCGTTTTTGGATAGATCTTTGAAAAATAAGGGGGGTTTGTTCTTCGTGTTTTTGATAAAAACGAGTTTTTGATCGAGTTTTGGAGCAAAAAGAGGTGAAAAACGCTATTTTTCACGTAATCTGCGAAGTGTTCTCGTCCATTGAAGGGTTCACGGCCGTTGAAGGGTTCACGGCCGAAGGAGGGTTCTCGGTCGAATAAGCTTTTGTGGCTAGGGTTTCTCGGCGGCGGCCGTAATCACGAATTAGGGTTTCTCGGACGTTTACGGTCGTGAACGTGTTTACGGCCGTGAACCTATTTGCGGTTGTCTGTCTCATATAAATAGTGTTAGTAGAGTCATAAGAGTGTGTATGGCTAGAGGAGCTTAAGTGTGTGTATTCTAAGGTGTTCTAGAGAGAGAAAGGAGAGAAGGTGCAAGTGTGTGTGAATCTTGTATATTGTTCATCATTCCAATCTTGAATACATCATAGATTCATATTATTCTTCTTCTCCTTCTTCTTATTTTGATCTTGCATCATCCAATTGTTTGGGATTCTACACCATCAATTGGATATGATTGATACACAAGCGAATTCGAGACTTACAAGTGGTATCAGAGCTTGGATTGTATCAATCATTTTGGCCAGATCTGGAGCGTATTTGATCTTATTTTTGACGGATTTTCGCCTTTTTGGATAGATCTTTGAAAAATAAGGGGGGTTTGTTCTTCGTGTTTTTGATAAAAACGAGTTTTTGATCGAGTTTTGGAGCAAAAAGAGGTGAAAAACGCTATTTTTCACGTAATATGCGAAGTGTTCTCGTCCATTGAAGGGTTCACGGCCGTTGAAGGGTTCACGGCCGAAGGAGGGTTCTCGGTCGAATAAGCTTTTGTGGCTAGGGTTTCTCGGCGGCGGCCGTAATCACGAATTAGGGTTTCTCGGACGTTTACAGTCGTGAACGTGTTTACGGCCGTGAACCCATTTGCGGTTGTCTGTCTCATATAAATAGTGTTAGTAGAGTCATAAGAGTGTGTATGGCTAGAGGAGCTTAAGTGTGTGTATTCTAAGGTGTTCTAGAGAGAGAAAGGAGAGAAGGTGCAAGTGTGTGTGAATCTTGTATATTCTTCATCATTCCAATCTTGAATACATCATAGATTCATATTATTATTATTCTTCTTCTTCTTATTTTGATCTTGCATCATCCAATTGTTTACGATTCTACACCATCAATTGGATATGATTGATACACAAGCGAATTCGGGACTTACAAGTGGTATCAGAGCTTGGATTGTATCAATCATTTTGGCCAGATCTGGAGCGTATTTGATCTTATTTTTGACGGATTTTTGCGTTTTTGGATAGATCTTTGAAAAATAAGGGGGGTTTGTTCTTCGTGTTTTTGATAAAAACGAGTTTTTGATCGAGTTTTGGAGCAAAAAGAGGTGAAAAACGCTATTTTTCACGTAATCTGCGAAGTGTTCTCTTCCATTGAAGGGTTCACGGCCGTTGAAGGGTTCACGGCCGAAGGAGGGTTCTCGGTCGAATAAGCTTTTGTGGCTAGGGTTTCTCGGCGGCGGCCGTAATCACGAATTAGGGTTTCTCGGACGTTTACGGTCGTGAACGTGTTTACGGCCGTGAACCCATTTGCGGTTGTCTGTCTCATATAAATAGTGTTAGTAGAGTCATAAGAGTGTGTATGGCTAGAGGAGCTTAAGTGTGTGTATTCTAAGGTGTTCCAGAGAGAGAAAGGAGAGAAGGTGCAAGTGTGTGTGAATCTTGTATATTGTTCATCATTCCAATCTTGAATACATCATAGATTCATATTATTCTTCTTCTCCTTCTTCTTATTTTGATCTTGCATCATCCAATTGTTTGGGATTCTACACCATCAATTGGATATGATTGATACACAAGCGAATTCGAGACTTACAAGTGGTATCAGAGCTTGGATTGTATCAATCATTTTGGCCAGATCTGGAGCGTATTTGATCTTATTTTTGACGGATTTTCGCCTTTTTGGATAGATCTTTGAAAAATAAGGGGGGTTTGTTCTTCGTGTTTTTGATAAAAACGAGTTTTTGATCGAGTTTTGGAGCAAAAAGAGGTGAAAAACGCTATTTTTCACGTAATATGCGAAGTGTTCTCGTCCATTGAAGGGTTCACGGCCGTTGAAGGGTTCACGGCCGAAGGAGGGTTCTCGGTCGAATAAGCTTTTGTGGCTAGGGTTTCTCGGCGGCGGCCGTAATCACGAATTAGGGTTTCTCGGACGTTTACGGTCGTGAACGTGTTTACGGCCGTGAACCCATTTGCGGTTGTCTGTCTCATATAAATAGTGTTAGTAGAGTCATAAGAGTGTGTATGGCTAGAGGAGCTTAAGTGTGTGTATTCTAAGGTGTTCTAGAGAGAGAAAGGAGAGAAGGTGCAAGTGTGTGTGAATCTTGTATATTCTTCATCATTCCAATCTTGAATACATCATAGATTCATATTATTATTATTCTTCTTCTTCTTATTTTGATCTTGCATCATCCAATTGTTTACGATTCTACACCATCAATTGGATATGATTGATACACAAGCGAATTCGGGACTTACAAGTGGTATCAGAGCTTGGATTGTATCAATCATTTTGGCCAGATCTGGAGCGTATTTGATCTTATTTTTGACGGATTTTTGCGTTTTTGGATAGATCTTTGAAAAATAAGGGGGGTTTGTTCTTCGTGTTTTTGATAAAAACGAGTTTTTGATCGAGTTTTGGAGCAAAAAGAGGTGAAAAACGCTATTTTTCACGTAATCTGCGAAGTGTTCTCGTCCATTGAAGGGTTCACGGCCGTTGAAGGGTTCACGGCCGAAGGAGGGTTCTCGGTCGAATAAGCTTTTGTGGCTAGGGTTTCTCGGCGGCGGCCGTAATCACGAATTAGGGTTTCTCGGACGTTTACGGTCGTGAACGTGTTTACGGCCGTGAACCCATTTGCGGTTGTCTGTCTCATATAAATAGTGTTAGTAGAGTCATAAGAGTGTGTATGGCTAGAGGAGCTTAAGTGTGTGTATTCTAAGGTGTTCTAGAGAGAGAAAGGAGAGAAGGTGCAAGTGTGTGTGAATCTTGTATATTGTTCATCATTCCAATCTTGAATACATCATAGATTCATATTATTCTTCTTCTCCTTCTTCTTATTTTGATCTTGCATCATCCAATTGTTTGGGATTCTACACCATCAATTGGATATGATTGATACACAAGCGAATTCGAGACTTACAAGTGGTATCAGAGCTTGGATTGTATCAATCATTTTGGCCAGATCTGGAGCGTATTTGATCTTATTTTTGACGGATTTTCGCCTTTTTGGATAGATCTTTGAAAAATAAGGGGGGTTTGTTCTTCGTGTTTTTGATAAAAACGAGTTTTTGATCGAGTTTTGGAGCAAAAAGAGGTGAAAAACGCTATTTTTCACGTAATATGCGAAGTGTTCTCGTCCATTGAAGGGTTCACGGCCGTTGAAGGGTTCACGGCCGAAGGAGGGTTCTCGGTCGAATAAGCTTTTGTGGCTAGGGTTTCTCGGCGGCGGCCGTAATCACGAATTAGGGTTTCTCGGACGTTTACGGTCGTGAACGTGTTTACGGCCGTGAACCCATTTGCGGTTGTCTGTCTCATATAAATAGTGTTAGTAGAGTCATAAGAGTGTGTATGGCTAGAGGAGCTTAAGTGTGTGTATTCTAAGGTGTTCTAGAGAGAGAAAGGAGAGAAGGTGCAAGTGTGTGTGAATCTTGTATATTCTTCATCATTCCAATCTTGAATACATCATAGATTCATATTATTATTATTCTTCTTCTTCTTATTTTGATCTTGCATCATCCAATTGTTTACGATTCTACACCATCAATTGGATATGATTGATACACAAGCGAATTCGGGACTTACAAGTGGTATCAGAGCTTGGATTGTATCAATCATTTTGGCCAGATCTGGAGCGTATTTGATCTTATTTTTGACGGATTTTTGCGTTTTTGGATAGATCTTTGAAAAATAAGGGGGGTTTGTTCTTCGTGTTTTTGATAAAAACGAGTTTTTGATCGAGTTTTGGAGCAAAAAGAGGTGAAAAACGCTATTTTTCACGTAATCTGCGAAGTGTTCTCGTCCATTGAAGGGTTCACGGCCGTTGAAGGGTTCACGGCCGAAGGAGGGTTCTCGGTCGAATAAGCTTTTGTGGCTAGGGTTTCTCGGCGGCGGCCGTAATCACGAATTAGGGTTTCTCGGACGTTTACGGTCGTGAACGTGTTTACGGCCGTGAACCCATTTGCGGTTGTCTGTCTCATATAAATAGTGTTAGTAGAGTCATAAGAGTGTGTATGGCTAGAGGAGCTTAAGTGTGTGTATTCTAAGGTGTTCTAGAGAGAGAAAGGAGAGAAGGTGCAAGTGTGTGTGAATCTTGTATATTGTTCATCATTCCAATCTTGAATACATCATAGATTCATATTATTCTTCTTCTCCTTCTTCTTATTTTGATCTTGCATCATCCAATTGTTTAGGATTCTACACCATCAATTGGATATGATTGATACACAAGCGAATTCGGGACTTACAAGTGGTATCAGAGCTTGGATTGTATCAATCATTTTGGCCAGATCTGGAGCGTATTTGATCTTATTTTTGAAGGATTTTTGCGTTTTTGGATAGATCTTTGAAAAATAAGGGGGGTTTGTTCTTCGTGTTTTTGATAAAAACGAGTTTTTGATCGAGTTTTGGAGCAAAAAGAGGTGAAAAACGCTATTTTTCACGTAATCTGCGAAGTGTTCTCGTCCATTGAAGGGTTCACGGCCGTTGAAGGGTTCACGGCCGAAGGAGGGTTCTCGGTCGAATAAGCTTTTGCGGCTAGGGTTTCTCGGCGGCGGCCGTAATCACGAATTAGGGTTTCTCGGACGTTTACGGTCGTGAACGTGTTTACGGCCGTGAACCCATTTGCGGTTGTCTGTCTCATATAAATAGTGTTAGTAGAATCATAAGAGTGTGTATGGCTAGAGGAGCTTAAGTGTGTGTATTCTAAGGTGTTCTAGAGAGAGAAAGGAGAGAAGGTGCAAGTGTGTGTGAATCTTGTATATTGTTCATCATTCCAATCTTGAATACATCATAGATTCATATTATTCTTCTTCTCCTTATTCTTATTTTGATCTTGCATCATCCAAATGTTTGGGATTCTACACCATCAATTGGATATGATTGATACACAAGCGAATTCGGGACTTACAAGTGGTATCAGAGCTTGGATTGTATCAATCATTTTGGCCAGATCTGGAGCGTATTTGATCTTATTTTTGAAGGATTTTTGCGTTTTTGGATAGATCTTTGAAAAATAAGGGGGGTTTGTTCTTCGTGTTTTTGATAAAAACGAGTTTTTGATCGAGTTTTGGAGCAAAAAGAGGTGAAAAACGCTATTTTTCACGTAATCTGCGAAGTGTTCTCGTCCATTGAAGGGTTCACGGCCGTTGAAGGGTTCACGGCCGAAGGAGGGTTCTCGGTCGAATAAGCTTTTGCGGCTAGGGTTTCTCGGCGGCGGCCGTAATCACGAATTAGGGTTTCTCGGACGTTTACGGTCGTGAACGTGTTTACGGCCGTGAACCCATTTGCGGTTGTCTGTCTCATATAAATAGTGTTAGTAGAGTCATAAGAGTGTGTATGGCTAGAGGAGCTTAAGTGTGTGTATTCTAAGGTGTTCTAGAGAGAGAAAGGAGAGAAGGTGCAAGTGTGTGTGAATCTTGTATATTGTTCATCATTCCAATCTTGAATACATCATAGATTCATATTATTCTTCTTCTCCTTCTTCTTATTTTGATCTTGCATCATCCAATTGTTTAGGATTCTACACCATCAATTGGATATGATTGATACACAAGCGAATTCGGGACTTACAAGTGGTATCAGAGCTTGGATTGTATCAATCATTTTGGCCAGATCTGGAGCGTATTTGATCTTTTTTTGAAGGATTTTTGCGTTTTTGGATAGATCTTTGAAAAATAAGGGGGGTTTGTTCTTCGTGTTTTTGATAAAAACGAGTTTTTGATCGAGTTTTGGAGCAAAAAGAGGTGAAAAACGCTATTTTTCACGTAATCTGCGAAGTGTTCTCGTCCATTGAAGGGTTCACGGCCGTTGAAGGGTTCACGGCCGAAGGAGGGTTCTCGGTCGAATAAGCTTTTGCGGCTAGGGTTTCTCGGCGGCGGCCGTAATCACGAATTAGGGTTTCTCGGACGTTTACGGTCGTGAACGTGTTTACGGCCGTGAACCCATTTGCGGTTGTCTGTCTCATATAAATAGTGTTAGTAGAATCATAAGAGTGTGTATGGCTAGAGGAGCTTAAGTGTGTGTATTCTAAGGTGTCCTAGAGAGAGAAAGGAGAGAAGGTGCAAGTGTGTGTGAATCTTGTATATTGTTCATCATTCCAATCTTGAATACATCATAGATTCATATTATTCTTCTTCTCCTTCTTCTTATTTTGATCTTGCATCATCCAATTGTTTAGGATTCTACACCATCAATTGGATATGATTGATACACAAGCGAATTCGGGACTTACAAGTGGTATCAGAGCTTGGATTGTATCAATCATTTTGGCCAGATCTGGAGCGTATTTGATCTTTTTTTTGAAGGATTTTTGCGTTTTTGGATAGATCTTTGAAAAATAAGGGGGGTTTGTTCTTCGTGTTTTTGATAAAAACGAGTTTTTGATCGAGTTTTGGAGCAAAAAGAGGTGAAAAACGCTATTTTTCACGTAATCTGCGAAGTGTTCTCGTCCATTGAAGGGTTCACGGCCGTTGAAGGGTTCACGGCCGAAGGAGGGTTCTCGGTCGAATAAGCTTTTGCGGCTAGGGTTTCTCGGCGGCGGCCGTAATCACGAATTAGGGTTTCTCGGACGTTTACGGTCGTGAACGTGTTTACGGCCGTGAACCCATTTGCGGTTGTCTGTCTCATATAAATAGTGTTAGTAGAATCATAAGAGTGTGTATGGCTAGAGGAGCTTAAGTGTGTGTATTCTAAGGTGTCCTAGAGAGAGAAAGGAGAGAAGGTGCAAGTGTGTGTGAATCTTGTATATTGTTCATCATTCCAATCTTGAATACATCATAGATTCATATTATTCTTCTTCTCCTTCTTCTTATTTTGATCTTGCATCATCCAATTGTTTAGGATTCTACACCATCAATTGGATATGATTGATACACAAGCGAATTCGGGACTTACAAGTGGTATCAGAGCTTGGATTGTATCAATCATTTTGGCCAGATCTGGAGCGTATTTGATCTTTTTTTTGAAGGATTTTTGCGTTTTTGGATAGATCTTTGAAAAATAAGGGGGGTTTGTTCTTCGTGTTTTTGATAAAAACGAGTTTTTGATCGAGTTTTGGAGCAAAAAGAGGTGAAAAACGCTATTTTTCACGTAATCTGCGAAGTGTTCTCGTCCATTGAAGGGTTCACGGCCGTTGAAGGGTTCACGGCCGAAGGAGGGTTCTCGGTCGAATAAACTTTTGCGGCTAGGGTTTCTCGGCGGCGGCCGTAATCACGAATTAGGGTTTCTCGGACGTTTACGGTCGTGAACGTGTTTACGGCCGTGAACCCATTTGCGGTTGTCTGTCTCATATAAATAGTGTTAGTAGAATCATAAGAGTGTGTATGGCTAGAGGAGCTTAAGTGTGTGTATTCTAAGGTGTCCTAGAGAGAGAAAGGAGAGAAGGTGCAAGTGTGTGTGAATCTTGTATATTGTTCATCATTCCAATCTTGAATACATCATAGATTCATATTATTCTTCTTCTCCTTCTTCTTATTTTGATCTTGCATCATCCAAATGTTTGGGATTCTACACCATCAATTGGATATGATTGATACACAAGCGAATTCGGGACTTACAAGTGGTATCAGAGCTTGGATTGTATCAATCATTTTGGCCAGATCTGGAGCGTATTTGATCTTATTTTTGAAGGATTTTTGCGTTTTTGGATAGATCTTTGAAAAATAAGGGGGGTTTGTTCTTCGTGTTTTTGATAAAAACGAGTTTTTGATCGAGTTTTGGAGCAAAAAGAGGTGAAAAACGCTATTTTTCACGTAATCTGCGAAGTGTTCTCGTCCATTGAAGGGTTCACGGCCGTTGAAGGGTTCACGGCCGAAGGAGGGTTCTCGGTCGAATAAGCTTTTGCGGCTAGGGTTTCTCGGCGGCGGCCGTAATCACGAATTAGGGTTTCTCGGACGTTTACGGTCGTGAACGTGTTTACGGCCGTGAACCCATTTGCGGTTGTCTGTCTCATATAAATAGTGTTAGTAGAGTCATAAGAGTGTGTATGGCTAGAGGAGCTTAAGTGTGTGTATTCTAAGGTGTTCTAGAGAGAGAAAGGAGAGAAGGTGCAAGTGTGTGTGAATCTTGTATATTGTTCATCATTCCAATCTTGAATACATCATAGATTCATATTATTCTTCTTCTCCTTCTTCTTATTTTGATCTTGCATCATCCAATTGTTTAGGATTCTACACCATCAATTGGATATGATTGATACACAAGCGAATTCGGGACTTACAAGTGGTATCAGAGCTTGGATTGTATCAATCATTTTGGCCAGATCTGGAGCGTATTTGATCTTTTTTTTGAAGGATTTTTGCGTTTTTGGATAGATCTTTGAAAAATAAGGGGGGTTTGTTCTTCGTGTTTTTGATAAAAACGAGTTTTTGATCGAGTTTTGGAGCAAAAAGAGGTGAAAAACGCTATTTTTCACGTAATCTGCGAAGTGTTCTCGTCCATTGAAGGGTTCATGGCCGTTGAAGGGTTCACGGCCGAAGGAGGGTTCTCGGTCGAATAAGCTTTTGCGGCTAGGGTTTCTCGGCGGCGGCCGTAATCACGAATTAGGGTTTCTCGGACGTTTACGGTCGTGAACGTGTTTACGGCCGTGAACCCATTTGCGGTTGTCTGTCTCATATAAATAGTGTTAGTAGAATCATAAGAGTGTGTATGGCTAGAGGAGCTTAAGTGTGTGTATTCTAAGGTGTCCTAGAGAGAGAAAGGAGAGAAGGTGCAAGTGTGTGTGAATCTTGTATATTGTTCATCATTCCAATCTTGAATACATCATAGATTCATATTATTCTTCTTCTCCTTCTTCTTATTTTGATCTTGCATCATCCAATTGTTTAGGATTCTACACCATCAATTGGATATGATTGATACACAAGCGAATTCGGGACTTACAAGTGGTATCAGAGCTTGGATTGTATCAATCATTTTGGCCAGATCTGGAGCGTATTTGATCTTATTTTTGAAGGATTTTTGCATTTTTGGATAGATCTTTGAAAAATAAGGGGGGTTTGTTCTTCGTGTTTTTGATAAAAACGAGTTTTTGATCGAGTTTTGGAGCAAAAAGAGGCGAAAACGCTATTTTTCACGTAATCTGCGAAGTGTTCTCGTCCATTGAAGGGTTCACGGCCGTTGAAGGGTTCACGGCCGAAGGAGGGTTCTCGGTCGAATAAGCTTTTGCGGCTAGGGTTTCTCGGCGGCGGCCGTAATCACGAATTAGGGTTTCTCGGACGTTTACGGTCGTGAACGTGTTTACGGCCGTGAACCTATTTGCGGTTGTCTGTCTCATATAAATAGTGTTAGTAGAGTCATAAGAGTGTGTATGGCTAGAGGAGCTTAAGTGTGTGTATTCTAAGGTGTTCTAGAGAGAGAAAGGAGAGAAGGTGCAAGTGTGTGTGAATCTTGTATATTGTTCATCATTCCAATCTTGAATACATCATAGATTCATATTATTCTTCTTCTCCTTCTTCTTATTTTGATCTTGCATCATCCAATTGTTTAGGATTCTACACCATCAATTGGATATGATTGATACACAAGCGAATTCGGGACTTACAAGTGGTATCAGAGCTTGGATTGTATCAATCATTTTGGCCAGATCTGGAGCGTATTTGATCTTATTTTTGAAGGATTTTTGCGTTTTTGGATAGATCTTTGAAAAATAAGGGGGGTTTGTTCTTCGTGTTTTTGATAAAAACGAGTTTTTGATCGAGTTTTGGAGCAAAAAGAGGTGAAAAACGCTATTTTTCACGTAATCTGCGAAGTGTTCTCGTCCATTGAAGGGTTCACGGCCGTTGAAGGGTTCACGGCCGAAGGAGGGTTCTCGGTCGAATAAGCTTTTGCGGCTAGGGTTTCTCGGCGGCGGCCGTAATCACGAATTAGGGTTTCTCGGACGTTTACGGTCGTGAACGTGTTTACGGCCGTGAACCCATTTGCGGTTGTCTGTCTCATATAAATAGTGTTAGTAGAGTCATAAGAGTGTGTATGGCTAGAGGAGCTTAAGTGTGTGTATTCTAAGGTGTTCTAGAGAGAGAAAGGAGAGAAGGTGCAAGTGTGTGTGAATCTTGTATATTGTTCATCATTCCAATCTTGAATACATCATAGATTCATATTATTCTTCTTCTCCTTCTTCTTATTTTGATCTTGCATCATCCAATTGTTTTGGATTCTAACCAGTAATTGGATATGATTGATACACAAGCGAATTCGGGACTTACAAGTGGTATCAGAGCTTGGATTGTATCAATCATTTTGGCCAGATCTGGAGCGTATTTGATCTTATTTTTGAAGGATTTTTGCATTTTTTGATAGATCTTTGAAAAATAAGGGGGGTTTGTTCTTCGTGTTTTTGATAAAAACGAGTTTTTGATCGAGTTTTGGAGCAAAAAGAGGTGAAAAACGCTATTTTTCACGTAATCTGCGAAGTGTTCTCGTCCATTGAAGGGTTCACGGCCGTTGAAGGGTTCACGGCCGAAGGAGGGTTCTCGGTCGAATAAGCTTTTGTGGCTAGGGTTTCTCGGCGGCGGCCGTAATCACGAATTAGGGTTTCTCGGACGTTTACGGTCGTGAACGTGTTTACGGCCGTGAACCTATTTGCGGTTGTCTGTCTCATATAAATAGTGTTAGTAGAGTCATAAGAGTGTGTATGGCAAGAGGAGCTTAAGTGTGTGTATTGTAAGGTGTTCTAGAGAGAGAAAGGAGAGAAGGTGCAAGTGTGTGTGAATCTTGTATATTGTTCATCATTCCAATCTTGAATACATCATAGATTCATATTATTCTTCTTCTCCTTCTTCTTATTTTGATCTTGCATCATCCAAATGTTTGGGATTCTACACCATCAATTGGATATGATTGATACACAAGCGAATTCGGGACTTACAAGTGGTATCAGAGCTTGGATTGTATCAATCATTTTGGCCAGATCTGGAGCGTATTTGATCTTATTTCTGAAGGATTTTTGCGTTTTTGGATAGATCTTTGAAAAATAAGGGGGGTTTGTTCTTCGTGTTTTTAATAAAAACGAGTTTTTGATCGATTTTTGGAGCAAAAAGAGGTGAAAAACGCTATTTTTCACGTAATCTGCGAAGTGTTCTCGTCCATTGAAGGGTTCACGGCCGTTGAAGGGTTCACGGCCGAAGGAGGGTTCTCGGTCGAATAAGCTTTTGCGGCTAGGGTTTCTCGGCGGCGGCCGTAATCACGAATTAGGGTTTCTCGGACGTTTACGGTCGTGAACGTGTTTACGGCCGTGAACCCATTTGCGGTTGTCTGTCTCATATAAATAGTGTTAGTATAGTCATAAGAGTGTGTATGGCTAGAGGAGCTTAAGTGTGTGTATTCTAAGGTGTTCTAGAGAGAGAAAGGAGAGAAGGTGCAAGTGTGTGTGAATCTTGTATATTGTTCATCATTCCAATCTTGAATACATCATAGATTCATATTATTCTTCTTCTCCTTCTTCTTATTTTGATCTTGCATCATCCAATTGTTTAGGATTCTACACCATCAATTGGATATGATTGATACACAAGCGAATTCGGGACTTACAAGTGGTATCAGAGCTTGGATTGTATCAATCATTTTGGCCAGATCTGGAGCGTATTTGATCTTATTTTTGAAGGATTTTTGCATTTTTGGATAGATCTTTGAAAAATAAGGGGGGTTTGTTCTTCGTGTTTTTGATAAAAACGAGTTTTTGATCGAGTTTTGGAGCAAAAAGAGGCGAAAACGCTATTTTTCACGTAATCTGCGAAGTGTTCTCGTCCATTGAAGGGTTCACGGCCGTTGAAGGGTTCACGGCCAAAGGAGGGTTCTCGGTCGAATAAGCTTTTGCGGCTAGGGTTTCTCGGCGGCGGCCGTAATCACGAATTAGGGTTTCTCGGACGTTTACGGTCGTGAACGTGTTTACGGCCGTGAACCTATTTGCGGTTGTCTGTCTCATATAAATAGTGTTAGTAGAGTCATAAGAGTGTGTATGGCTAGAGGAGCTTAAGTGTGTGTATTCTAAGGTGTTCTAGAGAGAGAAAGGAGAGAAGGTGCAAGTGTGTGTGAATCTTGTATATTGTTCATCATTCCAATCTTGAATACATCATAGATTCATATTATTCTTCTTCTCCTTCTTCTTATTTTGATCTTGCATCATCCAATTGTTTTGGATTCTAACCAGTAATTGGATATGATTGATACACAAGCGAATTCGGGACTTACAAGTGGTATCAGAGCTTGGATTGTATCAATCATTTTGGCCAGATCTGGAGCGTATTTGATCTTATTTTTGAAGGATTTTTGCATTTTTTGATAGATCTTTGAAAAATAAGGGGGGTTTGTTCTTCGTGTTTTTGATAAAAACGAGTTTTTGATCGAGTTTTGGAGCAAAAAGAGGTGAAAAACGCTATTTTTCACGTAATCTGCGAAGTGTTCTCGTCCATTGAAGGGTTCACGGCCGTTGAAGGGTTCACGGCCGAAGGAGGGTTCTCGGTCGAATAAGCTTTTGTGGCTAGGGTTTCTCGGCGGCGGCCGTAATCACGAATTAGGGTTTCTCGGACGTTTACGGTCGTGAACGTGTTTACGGCCGTGAACCTATTTGCGGTTGTCTGTCTCATATAAATAGTGTTAGTAGAGTCATAAGAGTGTGTATGGCAAGAGGAGCTTAAGTGTGTGTATTGTAAGGTGTTCTAGAGAGAGAAAGGAGAGAAGGTGCAAGTGTGTGTGAATCTTGTATATTGTTCATCATTCCAATCTTGAATACATCATAGATTCATATTATTCTTCTTCTCCTTCTTCTTATTTTGATCTTGCATCATCCAAATGTTTGGGATTCTACACCATCAATTGGATATGATTGATACACAAGCGAATTCGGGACTTACAAGTGGTATCAGAGCTTGGATTGTATCAATCATTTTGGCCAGATCTGGAGCGTATTTGATCTTATTTCTGAAGGATTTTTGCGTTTTTGGATAGATCTTTGAAAAATAAGGGGGGTTTGTTCTTCGTGTTTTTAATAAAAACGAGTTTTTGATCGAGTTTTGGAGCAAAAAGAGGTGAAAAACGCTATTTTTCACGTAATCTGCGAAGTGTTCTCGTCCATTGAAGGGTTCACGGCCGTTGAAGGGTTCACGGCCGAAGGAGGGTTCTCGGTCGAATAAGCTTTTGCGGCTAGGGTTTCTCGGCGGCGGCCGTAATCACGAATTAGGGTTTCTCGGACGTTTACGGTCGTGAACGTGTTTACGGCCGTGAACCCATTTGCGGTTGTCTGTCTCATATAAATAGTGTTAGTAGAGTCATAAGAGTGTGTACGGCTAGAGGAGCTTAAGTGTGTGTATTCTAAGGTGTTCTAGAGAGAGAAAGGAGAGAAGGTGCAAGTGTGTGTGAATCTTGTATATTGTTCATCATTCCAATCTTGAATACATCATAGATTCATATTATTCTTCTTCTCCTTCTTCTTATTTTGATCTTGCATCATCCAATTGTTTTGGATTCTAACCAGTAATTGGATATGATTGATACACAAGCGAATTCGGGACTTACAAGTGGTATCAGAGCTTGGATTGTATCAATCATTTTGGCCAGATCTGGAGCGTATTTGATCTTATTTTTGAAGGATTTTTGCGTTTTTGGATAGATCTTTGAAAAATAAGGGGGGTTTGTTCTTCGTGTTTTTGATAAAAACGAGTTTTTGATCGAGTTTTGGAGCAAAAAGAGGTGAAAAACGCTATTTTTCACGTAATCTGCGAAGTGTTCTCGTCCATTGAAGGGTTCACGGCCGTTGAAGGGTTCACGGCCGAAGGAGGGTTCTCGGTCGAATAAGCTTTTGCGGCTAGGGTTTCTCGGCGGCGGCCGTAATCACGAATTAGGGTTTCTCGGACGTTTACGGTCGTGAACGTGTTTACGGCCGTGAACCCATTTGCGGTTGTCTGTCTCATATAAATAGTGTTAGTAGAGTCATAAGAGTGTGTATGGCTAGAGGAGCTTAAGTGTGTGTATTCTAAGGTGTTCTAGAGAGAGAAAGGAGAGAAGGTGCAAGTGTGTGTGAATCTTGTATATTGTTCATCATTCCAATCTTGAATACATCATAGATTCATATTATTCTTCTTCTCCTTCTTCTTATTTTGATCTTGCATCATCCAATTGTTTTGGATTCTAACCAGTAATTGGATATGATTGATACACAAGCGAATTCGGGACTTACAAGTGGTATCAGAGCTTGGATTGTATCAATCATTTTGGCCAGATCTGGAGCGTATTTGATCTTATTTTTGAAGGATTTTTGCATTTTTTGATAGATCTTTGAAAAATAAGGGGGGTTTGTTCTTCGTGTTTTTGATAAAAACGAGTTTTTGATCGAGTTTTGGAGCAAAAAGAGGTGAAAAACGCTATTTTTCACGTAATCTGCAAAGTGTTCTCGTCCATTGAAGGGTTCACGGCCGTTGAAGGGTTCACGGCCGAAGGAGGGTTCTCGGTCGAATAAGCTTTTGTGGCTAGGGTTTCTCGGCGGCGGCCGTAATCACGAATTAGGGTTTCTCGGACGTTTACGGTCGTGAACGTGTTTACGGCCGTGAACCCATTTGCGGTTGTCTGTCTCATATAAATAGTGTTAGTAGAGTCATAAGAGTGTGTATGGCTAGAGGAGCTTAAGTGTGTGTATTCTAAGGTGTTCTAGAGAGAGAAAGGAGAGAAGGTGCAAGTGTGTGTGAATCTTGTATATTGTTCATCATTCCAATCTTGAATACATCATAGATTCATATTATTCTTCTTCTCCTTCTTCTTATTTTGATCTTGCATCATCCAATTGTTTTGGATTCTAACCAGTAATTGGATATGATTGATACACAAGCGAATTCGGGACTTACAAGTGGTATCAGAGCTTGGATTGTATCAATCATTTTGGCCAGATCTGGAGCGTATTTGATCTTATTTTTGAAGGATTTTTGCATTTTTTGATAGATCTTTGAAAAATAAGGGGGGTTTGTTCTTCGTGTTTTTGATAAAAACGAGTTTTTGATCGAGTTTTGGAGCAAAAAGAGGTGAAAAACGCTATTTTTCACGTAATCTGCAAAGTGTTCTCGTCCATTGAAGGGTTCACGGCCGTTGAAGGGTTCACGGCCGAAGGAGGGTTCTCGGTCGAATAAGCTTTTGTGGCTAGGGTTTCTCGGCGGCGGCCGTAATCACGAATTAGGGTTTCTCGGACGTTTACGGTCGTGAACGTGTTTACGGCCGTGAACCCATTTGCGGTTGTCTGTCTCATATAAATAGTGTTAGTAGAGTCATAAGAGTGTGTATGGCTAGAGGAGCTTAAGTGTGTGTATTCTAAGGTGTTCTAGAGAGAGAAAGGAGAGAAGGTGCAAGTGTGTGTGAATCTTGTATATTGTTCATCATTCCAATCTTGAATACATCATAGATTCATATTATTCTTCTTCTCCTTCTTCTTATTTTGATCTTGCATCATCCAATTGTTTAGGATTCTACACCATCAATTGGATATGATTGATACACAAGCGAATTCGGGACTTACAAGTGGTATCAGAGCTTGGATTGTATCAATCATTTTGGCCAGATCTGGAGCGTATTTGATCTTATTTTTGAAGGATTTTTGCATTTTTGGATAGATCTTTGAAAAATAAGGGGGGTTTGTTCTTCGTGTTTTTGATAAAAACGAGTTTTTGATCGAGTTTTGGAGCAAAAAGAGGCGAAAACGCTATTTTTCACGTAATCTGCGAAGTGTTCTCGTCCATTGAAGGGTTCACGGCCGTTGAAGGGTTCACGGCCAAAGGAGGGTTCTCGGTCGAATAAGCTTTTGCGGCTAGGGTTTCTCGGCGGCGGCCGTAATCACGAATTAGGGTTTCTCGGACGTTTACGGTCGTGAACGTGTTTACGGCCGTGAACCTATTTGCGGTTGTCTGTCTCATATAAATAGTGTTAGTAGAGTCATAAGAGTGTGTATGGCTAGAGGAGCTTAAGTGTGTGTATTCTAAGGTGTTCTAGAGAGAGAAAGGAGAGAAGGTGCAAGTGTGTGTGAATCTTGTATATTGTTCATCATTCCAATCTTGAATACATCATAGATTCATATTATTCTTCTTCTCCTTCTTCTTATTTTGATCTTGCATCATCCAATTGTTTGGGATTCTACACCATCAATTGGATATGATTGATACACAAGCGAATTCGGGACTTACAAGTGGTATCAGAGCTTGGATTGTATCAATCATTTTGGCCAGATCTGGAGCGTATTTGATCTTATTTTTGAAGGATTTTTGTGTTTTTGGATAGATCTTTGAAAAATAAGGGGGGTTTGTTCTTCGTGTTTTTGATAAAAACGAGTTTTTGATCGAGTTTTGGAGCAAAAAGAGGTGAAAAACGCTATTTTTCACGTAATCTGCGAAGTGTTCTCGTCCATTGAAGGGTTCACGGCCGTTGAAGGGTTCACGGCCGAAGGAGGGTTCTCGGTCGAATAAGCTTTTGCGGCTAGGGTTTCTCGGCGGCGGCCGTAATCACGAATTAGGGTTTCTCGGACGTTTACGGTCGTGAACGTGTTTACGGCCGTGAACCCATTTGCGGTTGTCTGTCTCATATAAATAGTGTTAGTAGAGTCATAAGAGTGTGTATGGCTAGAGGAGCTTAAGTGTGTGTATTCTAAGGTGTTCTAGAGAGAGAAAGGAGAGAAGGTGCAAGTGTGTGTGAATCTTGTATATTGTTCATCATTCCAATCTTGAATACATCATAGATTCATATTATTCTTCTTCTCCTTCTTCTTATTTTGATCTTGCATCATCCAATTGTTTAGGATTCTACACCATCAATTGGATATGATTGATACACAAGCGAATTCGGGACTTACAAGTGGTATCAGAGCTTGGATTGTATCAATCATTTTGGCCAGATCTGGAGCGTATTTGATCTTATTTTTGAAGGATTTTTGCATTTTTGGATAGATCTTTGAAAAATAAGGGGGGTTTGTTCTTCGTGTTTTTGATAAAAACGAGTTTTTGATCGAGTTTTGGAGCAAAAAGAGGCGAAAACGCTATTTTTCACGTAATCTGCGAAGTGTTCTCGTCCATTGAAGGGTTCACGGCCGTTGAAGGGTTCACGGCCAAAGGAGGGTTCTCGGTCGAATAAGCTTTTGCGGCTAGGGTTTCTCGGCGGCGGCCGTAATCACGAATTAGGGTTTCTCGGATGTTTACGGTCGTGAACGTGTTTACGGCCGTGAACCCATTTGCGGTTGTCTGTCTCATATAAATAGTGTTAGTAGAGTCATAAGAGTGTGTATGGCTAGAGGAGCTTAAGTGTGTGTATTCTAAGGTGTTCTAGAGAGAGAAAGGAGAGAAGGTGCAAGTGTGTGTGAATCTTGTATATTGTTCATCATTCCAATCTTGAATACATCATAGATTCATATTATTCTTCTTCTCCTTCTTCTTATTTTGATCTTGCATCATCCAATTGTTTAGGATTCTACACCATCAATTGGATATGATTGACACACAAGCGAATTCGGGACTTACAAGTGGTATCAGAGCTTGGATTGTATCAATCATTTTGGCCAGATCTGGAGCGTATTTGATCTTATTTTTGAAGGATTTTTGCGTTTTTGGATAGATCTTTGAAAAATAAGGGGGGTTTGTTCTTCGTGTTTTTGATAAAAACGAGTTTTTGATCGAGTTTTGGAGCAAAAAGAGGTGAAAAACGCTATTTTTCACGTAATCTGCGAAGTGTTCTCGTCCATTGAAGGGTTCACGGCCGTTGAAGGGTTCACGGCCGAAGGAGGGTTCTCGGTCGAATAAGCTTTTGCGGCTAGGGTTTCTCGGCGGCGGCCGTAATCACGAATTAGGGTTTCTCGGACGTTTACGGTCGTGAACGTGTTTACGGCCGTGAACCCATTTGCGGTTGTCTGTCTCATATAAATAGTGTTAGTAGAGTCATAAGAGTGTGTATGGCTAGAGGAGCTTAAGTGTGTGTATTCTAAGGTGTTCTAGAGAGAGAAAGGAGAGAAGGTGCAAGTGTGTGTGAATCTTGTATATTGTTCATCATTCCAATCTTGAATACATCATAGATTCATATTATTCTTCTTCTCCTTCTTCTTATTTTGATCTTGCATTATCCAATTGTTTTGGATTCTAACCAGTAATTGGATATGATTGATACACAAGCGAATTCGGGACTTACAAGTGGTATCAGAGCTTGGATTGTATCAATCATTTTGGCCAGATCTGGAGCGTATTTGATCTTATTTTTGAAGGATTTTTGCATTTTTTGATAGATCTTTGAAAAATAAGGGGGGTTTGTTCTTCGTGTTTTTGATAAAAACGAGTTTTTGATCGAGTTTTGGAGCAAAAAGAGGTGAAAAACGCTATTTTTCACGTAATCTGCGAAGTGTTCTCGTCCATTGAAGGGTTCACGGCCGTTGAAGGGTTCACGGCCGAAGGAGGGTTCTCGGTCGAATAAGCTTTTGCGGCTAGGGTTTCTCGGCGGCGGCCGTAATCACGAATTAGGGTTTCTCGGACGTTTACGGTCGTGAACGTGTTTACGGCCGTGAACCCATTTGCGGTTGTCTGTCTCATATAAATAGTGTTAGTAGAGTCATAAGAGTGTGTATGGCTAGAGGAGCTTAAGTGTGTGTATTCTAAGGTGTTCTAGAGAGAGAAAGGAGAGAAGGTGCAAGTGTGTGTGAATCTTGTATATTGTTCATCATTCCAATCTTGAATACATCATAGATTCATATTATTCTTCTTCTCCTTCTTCTTATTTTGATCTTGCATCATCCAATTGTTTAGGATTCTACACCATCAATTGGATATGATTGATACACAAGCGAATTCGGGACTTACAAGTGGTATCAGAGCTTGGATTGTATCAATCATTTTGGCCAGATCTGGAGCGTATTTGATCTTATTTTTGAAGGATTTTTGCATTTTTGGATAGATCATTGAAAAATAAGGGGGGTTTGTTCTTCGTGTTTTTGATAAAAACGAGTTTTTGATCGAGTTTTGGAGCAAAAAGAGGCGAAAACGCTATTTTTCACGTAATCTGCGAAGTGTTCTCGTCCATTGAAGGGTTCACGGCCGTTGAAGGGTTCACGGCCAAAGGAGGGTTCTCGGTCGAATAAGCTTTTGCGGCTAGGGTTTCTCGGCGGCGGCCGTAATCACGAATTAGGGTTTCTCGGACGTTTACGGTCGTGAACGTGTTTACGGCCGTGAACCCATTTGCGGTTGTCTGTCTCATATAAATAGTGTTAGTAGAGTCATAAGAGTGTGTATGGCTAGAGGAGCTTAAGTGTGTGTATTCTAAGGTGTTCTAGAGAGAGAAAGGAGAGAAGGTGCAAGTGTGTGTGAATCTTGTATATTGTTCATCATTCCAATCTTGAATACATCATAGATTCATATTATTCTTCTTCTCCTTCTTCTTATTTTGATCTTGCATCATCCAATTGTTTAGGATTCTACACCATCAATTGGATATGATTGATACACAAGCGAATTCGGGACTTACAAGTGGTATCAGAGCTTGGATTGTATCAATCATTTTGGCCAGATCTGGAGCGTATTTGATCTTATTTTTGAAGGATTTTTGCATTTTTGGATAGATCTTTGAAAAATAAGGGGGGTTTGTTCTTCGTGTTTTTGATAAAAACAAGTTTTTGATCGAGTTTTGGAGCAAAAAGAGGCGAAAACGCTATTTTTCACGTAATCTGCGAAGTGTTCTCGTCCATTGAAGGGTTCACGGCCGTTGAAGGGTTCACGGCCAAAGGAGGGTTCTCGGTCGAATAAGCTTTTGCGGCTAGGGTTTCTCGGCGGCGGCCGTAATCACGAATTAGGGTTTCTCGGACGTTTACGGTCGTGAACGTGTTTACGGCCGTGAACCCATTTGCGGTTGTCTGTCTCATATAAATAGTGTTAGTAGAGTCATAAGAGTGTGTATGGCTAGAGGAGCTTAAGTGTGTGTATTCTAAGGTGTTCTAGAGAGAGAAAGGAGAGAAGGTGCAAGTGTGTGTGAATCTTGTATATTGTTCATCATTCCAATCTTGAATACATCATAGATTCATATTATTCTTCTTCTCCTTCTTCTTATTTTGATCTTGCATCATCCAATTGTTTAGGATTCTACACCATCAATTGGATATGATTGATACACAAGCGAATTCGGGACTTACAAGTGGTATCAGAGCTTGGATTGTATCAATCATTTTGGCCAGATCTGGAGCGTATTTGATCTTATTTTTGAAGGATTTTTGCGTTTTTGGATAGATCTTTGAAAAATAAGGGGGGTTTGTTCTTCGTGTTTTTGATAAAAACGAGTTTTTGATCGAGTTTTGGAGCAAAAAGAGGTGAAAAACGCTATTTTTCACGTAATCTGCGAAGTGTTCTCGTCCATTGAAGGGTTCACGGCCGTTGAAGGGTTCACGGCCGAAGGAGGGTTCTCGGTCGAATAAGCTTTTGCGGCTAGGGTTTCTCGGCGGCGGCCGTAATCACGAATTAGGGTTTCTCGGACGTTTACGGTCGTGAACGTGTTTACGGCCGTGAACCCATTTGCGGTTGTCTGTCTCATATAAATAGTGTTAGTAGAGTCATAAGAGTGTGTATGGCTAGAGGAGCTTAAGTGTGTGTATTCTAAGGTGTTCTAGAGAGAGAAAGGAGAGAAGGTGCAAGTGTGTGTGAATCTTGTATATTGTTCATCATTCCAATCTTGAATACATCATAGATTCATATTATTCTTCTTCTCCTTCTTCTTATTTTGATCTTGCATCATCCAATTGTTTTGGATTCTAACCAGTAATTGGATATGATTGATACACAAGCGAATTCGGGACTTACAAGTGGTATCAGAGCTTGGATTGTATCAATCATTTTGGCCAGATCTGGAGCGTATTTGATCTTATTTTTGAAGGATTTTTGCATTTTTTAATAGATCTTTGAAAAATAAGGGGGGTTTGTTCTTCGTGTTTTTGATAAAAACGAGTTTTTGATCGAGTTTTGGAGCAAAAAGAGGTGAAAAACGCTATTTTTCACGTAATCTGCGAAGTGTTCTCGTCCATTGAAGGGTTCACGGCCGTTGAAGGGTTCACGGCCGAAGGAGGGTTCTCGGTCGAATAAGCTTTTGTGGCTAGGGTTTCTCGGCGGCGGCCGTAATCACGAATTAGGGTTTCTCGGACGTTTACGGTCGTGAACGTGTTTACGGCCGTGAACCCATTTGCGGTTGTCTGTCTCATATAAATAGTGTTAGTAGAGTCATAAGAGTGTGTATGGCTAGAGGAGCTTAAGTGTGTGTATTCTAAGGTGTTCTAGAGAGAGAAAGGAGAGAAGGTGCAAGTGTGTGTGAATCTTGTATATTGTTCATCATTCCAATCTTGAATACATCATAGATTCATATTATTCTTCTTCTCCTTCTTCTTATTTTGATCTTGCATCATCCAATTGTTTAGGATTCTACACCATCAATTGGATATGATTGATACACAAGCGAATTCGGGACTTACAAGTGGTATCAGAGCTTGGATTGTATCAATCATTTTGGCCAGATCTGGAGCGTATTTGATCTTATTTTTGAAGGATTTTTGCATTTTTGGATAGATCTTTGAAAAATAAGGGGGGTTTGTTCTTCGTGTTTTTGATAAAAACGAGTTTTTGATCGAGTTTTGGAGCAAAAAGAGGCGAAAACGCTATTTTTCACGTAATCTGCGAAGTGTTCTCGTCCATTGAAGGGTTCACGGCCGTTGAAGGGTTCACGGCCAAAGGAGGGTTCTCGGTCGAATAAGCTTTTGCGGCTAGGGTTTCTCGGCGGCGGCCGTAATCACGAATTAGGGTTTCTCGGACGTTTACGGTCGTGAACGTGTTTACGGCCGTGAACCTATTTGCGGTTGTCTGTCTCATATAAATAGTGTTAGTAGAGTCATAAGAGTGTGTATGGCTAGAGGAGCTTAAGTGTGTGTATTCTAAGGTGTTCTAGAGAGAGAAAGGAGAGAAGGTGCAAGTGTGTGTGAATCTTGTATATTGTTCATCATTCCAATCTTGAATACATCATAGATTCATATTATTCTTCTTCTCCTTCTTCTTATTTTGATCTTGCATCATCCAATTGTTTGGGATTCTACACCATCAATTGGATATGATTGATACACAAGCGAATTCGGGACTTACAAGTGGTATCAGAGCTTGGATTGTATCAATCATTTTGGCCAGATCTGGAGCGTATTTGATCTTATTTTTGAAGGATTTTTGCATTTTTGGATAGATCTTTGAAAAATAAGGGGGGTTTGTTCTTCGTGTTTTTGATAAAAACGAGTTTTTGATCGAGTTTTGGAGCAAAAAGAGGCGAAAACGCTATTTTTCACGTAATCTGCGAAGTGTTCTCGTCCATTGAAGGGTTCACGGCCGTTGAAGGGTTCACGGCCAAAGGAGGGTTCTCGGTCGAATAAGCTTTTGCGGCTAGGGTTTCTCGGCGGCGGCCGTAATCACGAATTAGGGTTTCTCGGACGTTTACGGTCGTGAACGTGTTTACGGCCGTGAACCCATTTGCGGTTGTCTGTCTCATATAAATAGTGTTAGTAGAGTCATAAGAGTGTGTATGGCTAGAGGAGCTTAAGTGTGTGTATTCTAAGGTGTTCTAGAGAGAGAAAGGAGAGAAGGTGCAAGTGTGTGTGAATCTTGTATATTGTTCATCATTCCAATCTTGAATACATCATAGATTCATATTATTCTTCTTCTCCTTCTTCTTATTTTGATCTTGCATCATCCAATTGTTTTGGATTCTAACCAGTAATTGGATATGATTGATACACAAGCGAATTCGGGACTTACAAGTGGTATCAGAGCTTGGATTGTATCAATCATTTTGGCCAGATCTGGAGCGTATTTGATCTTATTTTTGAAGGATTTTTGCATTTTTTGATAGATCTTTGAAAAATAAGGGGGGTTTGTTCTTCGTGTTTTTGATAAAAACGAGTTTTTGATCGAGTTTTGGAGCAAAAAGAGGTGAAAAACGCTATTTTTCACGTAATCTGCGAAGTGTTCTCGTCCATTGAAGGGTTCACGGCCGTTGAAGGGTTCACGGCCGAAGGAGGGTTCTCGGTCGAATAAGCTTTTGTGGCTAGGGTTTCTCGGCGGCGGCCGTAATCACGAATTAGGGTTTCTCGGACGTTTACGGTCGTGAACGTGTTTACGGCCGTGAACCCATTTGCGGTTGTCTGTCTCATATAAATAGTGTTAGTAGAGTCATAAGAGTGTGTATGGCTAGAGGAGCTTAAGTGTGTGTATTCTAAGGTGTTCTAGAGAGAGAAAGGAGAGAAGGTGCAAGTGTGTGTGAATCTTGTATATTGTTCATCATTCCAATCTTGAATACATCATAGATTCATATTATTCTTCTTCTCCTTCTTCTTATTTTGATCTTGCATCATCCAATTGTTTAGGATTCTACACCATCAATTGGATATGATTGATACACAAGCGAATTCGGGACTTACAAGTGGTATCAGAGCTTGGATTGTATCAATCATTTTGGCCAGATCTGGAGCGTATTTGATCTTATTTTTGAAGGATTTTTGCATTTTTGGATAGATCTTTGAAAAATAAGGGGGGTTTGTTCTTCGTGTTTTTGATAAAAACGAGTTTTTGATCGAGTTTTGGAGCAAAAAGAGGCGAAAACGCTATTTTTCACGTAATCTGCGAAGTGTTCTCGTCCATTGAAGGGTTCACGGCCGTTGAAGGGTTCACGGCCAAAGGAGGGTTCTCGGTCGAATAAGCTTTTGCGGCTAGGGTTTCTCGGCGGCGGCCGTAATCACGAATTAGGGTTTCTCGGACGTTTACGGTCGTGAACGTGTTTACGGCCGTGAACCTATTTGCGGTTGTCTGTCTCATATAAATAGTGTTAGTAGAGTCATAAGAGTGTGTATGGCTAGAGGAGCTTAAGTGTGTGTATTCTAAGGTGTTCTAGAGAGAGAAATGAGAGAAGGTGCAAGTGTGTGTGAATCTTGTATATTGTTCATCATTCCAATCTTGAATACATCATAGATTCATATTATTCTTCTTCTCCTTCTTCTTATTTTGATCTTGCATCATCCAATTGTTTGGGATTCTACACCATCAATTGGATATGATTGATACACAAGCGAATTCGGGACTTACAAGTGGTATCAGAGCTTGGATTGTATCAATCATTTTGGCCAGATCTGGAGCGTATTTGATCTTATTTTTGAAGGATTTTTGTGTTTTTGGATAGATCTTTGAAAAATAAGGGGGGTTTGTTCTTCGTGTTTTTGATAAAAACGAGTTTTTGATCGAGTTTTGGAGCAAAAAGAGGTGAAAAACGCTATTTTTCACGTAATCTGCGAAGTGTTCTCGTCCATTGAAGGGTTCACGGCCGTTGAAGGGTTCACGGCCGAAGGAGGGTTCTCGGTCGAATAAGCTTTTGCGGCTAGGGTTTCTCGGCGGCGGCCGTAATCACGAATTAGGGTTTCTCGGACGTTTACGGTCGTGAACGTGTTTACGGCCGTGAACCCATTTGCGGTTGTCTGTCTCATATAAATAGTGTTAGTAGAGTCATAAGAGTGTGTATGGCTAGAGGAGCTTAAGTGTGTGTATTCTAAGGTGTTCTAGAGAGAGAAAGGAGAGAAGGTGCAAGTGTGTGTGAATCTTGTATATTGTTCATCATTCCAATCTTGAATACATCATAGATTCATATTATTCTTCTTCTCCTTCTTCTTATTTTGATCTTGCATCATCCAATTGTTTAGGATTCTACACCATCAATTGGATATGATTGATACACAAGCGAATTCGGGACTTACAAGTGGTATCAGAGCTTGGATTGTATCAATCATTTTGGCCAGATCTGGAGCGTATTTGATCTTATTTTTGAAGGATTTTTGCATTTTTGGATAGATCTTTGAAAAATAAGGGGGGTTTGTTCTTCGTGTTTTTGATAAAAACGAGTTTTTGATCGAGTTTTGGAGCAAAAAGAGGCGAAAACGCTATTTTTCACGTAATCTGCGAAGTGTTCTCGTCCATTGAAGGGTTCACGGCCGTTGAAGGGTTCACGGCCAAAGGAGGGTTCTCGGTCGAATAAGCTTTTGCGGCTAGGGTTTCTCGGCGGCGGCCGTAATCACGAATTAGGGTTTCTCGGACGTTTACGGTCGTGAACGTGTTTACGGCCGTGAACCTATTTGCAGTTGTCTGTCTCATATAAATAGTGTTAGTAGAGTCATAAGAGTGTGTATGGCTAGAGGAGCTTAAGTGTGTGTATTCTAAGGTGTTCTAGAGAGAGAAAGGAGAGAAGGTGCAAGTGTGTGTGAATCTTGTATATTGTTCATCATTCCAATCTTGAATACATCATAGATTCATATTATTCTTCTTCTCCTTCTTCTTATTTTGATCTTGCATCATCCAATTGTTTGGGATTCTACACCATCAATTGGATATGATTGATACACAAGCGAATTCGGGACTTACAAGTGGTATCAGAGCTTGGATTGTATCAATCATTTTGGCCAGATCTGGAGCGTATTTGATCTTATTTTTGAAGGATTTTTGCATTTTTTGATAGATCTTTGAAAAATAAGGGGGGTTTGTTCTTCGTGTTTTTGATAAAAACGAGTTTTTGATCGAGTTTTGGAGCAAAAAGAGGTGAAAAACGCTATTTTTCACGTAATCTGCGAAGTGTTCTCGTCCATTGAAGGGTTCACGGCCGTTGAAGGGTTCACGGCCGAAGGAGGGTTCTCGGTCGAATAAGCTTTTGTGGCTAGGGTTTCTCGGCGGCGGCCGTAATCACGAATTAGGGTTTCTCGGACGTTTACGGTCGTGAACGTGTTTGCGGCCGTGAACCTATTTGCGGTTGTCTGTCTCATATAAATAGTGTTAGTAGAGTCATAAGAGTGTGTATTCCTAGAGGAGCTTAAGTGTGTGTATTCTAAGGTGTTCTAGAGAGAGAAAGGAGAGAAGGTGCAAGTGTGTGTGAATCTTGTATATTGTTCATCATTCCAATCTTGAATACATCATAGATTCATATTATTCTTCTTCTCCTTCTTCTTATTTTGATCTTGCATCATCCAAATGTTTGGGATTCTACACCATCAATTGGATATGATTGATACACAAGCGAATTCGGGACTTACAAGTGGTATCAGAGCTTGGATTGTATCAATCATTTTGGCCAGATCTGGAGCGTATTTGATCTTATTTTTGAAGGATTTTTGTGTTTTTGGATAGATCTTTGAAAAATAAGGGGGGTTTGTTCTTCGTGTTTTTGATAAAAACGAGTTTTTGATCGAGTTTTGGAGCAAAAAGAGGTGAAAAACGCTATTTTTCACGTAATCTGCGAAGTGTTCTCGTCCATTGAAGGGTTCACGGCCGTTGAAGGGTTCACGTCTATTGAGCGTATTTGATCTTATTTTTGAAGGAGGGTTCTCGGTCGAATAAGCTTTTGTGGCTAGGGTTTCTCGGCGGCGGCCGTAATCACGAATTAGGGTTTCTCGGACGTTTACGGTCGTGAACGTGTTTACGGCCGTGAACCCATTTGCGGTTGTCTGTCTCATATAAATAGTGTTAGTAGAGTCATAAGAGTGTGTATGGCTAGAGGAGCTTAAGTGTGTGTATTCTAAGGTGTTCTAGAGAGAGAAAGGAGAGAAGGTGCAAGTGTGTGTGAATCTTGTATATTGTTCATCATTCCAATCTTGAATACATCATAGATTCATATTATTCTTCTTCTCCTTCTTCTTATTTTGATCTTGCATCATCCAATTGTTTAGGATTCTACACCATCAATTGGATATGATTGATACACAAGCGAATTCGGGACTTACAAGTGGTATCAGAGCTTGGATTGTATCAATCATTTTGGCCAGATCTGGAGCGTATTTGATCTTATTTTTGAAGGATTTTTGCATTTTTGGATAGATCTTTGAAAAATAAGGGGGGTTTGTTCTTCGTGTTTTTGATAAAAACGAGTTTTTGATCGAGTTTTGGAGCAAAAAGAGGCGAAAACGCTATTTTTCACGTAATCTGCGAAGTGTTCTCGTCCATTGAAGGGTTCACGGCCGTTGAAGGGTTCACGGCCAAAGGAGGGTTCTCGGTCGAATAAGCTTTTGCGGCTAGGGTTTCTCGGCGGCGGCCGTAATCACGAATTAGGGTTTCTCGGACGTTTACGGTCGTGAACGTGTTTACGGCCGTGAACCTATTTGCGGTTGTCTGTCTCATATAAATAGTGTTAGTAGAGTCATAAGAGTGTGTATGGCTAGAGGAGCTTAAGTGTGTGTATTCTAAGGTGTTCTAGAGAGAGAAAGGAGAGAAGGTGCAAGTGTGTGTGAATCTTGTATATTGTTCATCATTCCAATCTTGAATACATCATAGATTCATATTATTCTTCTTCTCCTTCTTCTTATTTTGATCTTGCATCATCCAATTGTTTGGGATTCTACACCATCAATTGGATATGATTGATACACAAGCGAATTCGGGACTTACAAGTGGTATCAGAGCTTGGATTGTATCAATCATTTTGGCCAGATCTGGAGCGTATTTGATCTTATTTTTGAAGGATTTTTGCATTTTTTGATAGATCTTTGAAAAATAAGGGGGGTTTGTTCTTCGTGTTTTTGATAAAAACGAGTTTTTGATCGAGTTTTGGAGCAAAAAGAGGTGAAAAACGCTATTTTTCACGTAATCTGCGAAGTGTTCTCGTCCATTGAAGGGTTCACGGCCGTTGAAGGGTTCACGGCCGAAGGAGGGTTCTCGGTCGAATAAGCTTTTGTGGCTAGGGTTTCTCGGCGGCGGCCGTAATCACGAATTAGGGTTTCTCGGACGTTTACGGTCGTGAACGTGTTTGCGGCCGTGAACCTATTTGCGGTTGTCTGTCTCATATAAATAGTGTTAGTAGAGTCATAAGAGTGTGTATTCCTAGAGGAGCTTAAGTGTGTGTATTCTAAGGTGTTCTAGAGAGAGAAAGGAGAGAAGGTGCAAGTGTGTGTGAATCTTGTATATTGTTCATCATTCCAATCTTGAATACATCATAGATTCATATTATTCTTCTTCTCCTTCTTCTTATTTTGATCTTGCATCATCCAAATGTTTGGGATTCTACACCATCAATTGGATATGATTGATACACAAGCGAATTCGGGACTTACAAGTGGTATCAGAGCTTGGATTGTATCAATCATTTTGGCCAGATCTGGAGCGTATTTGATCTTATTTTTGAAGGATTTTTGTGTTTTTGGACAGATCTTTGAAAAATAAGGGGGGTTTGTTCTTCGTGTTTTTGATAAAAACGAGTTTTTGATCGAGTTTTGGAGCAAAAAGAGGTGAAAAACGCTATTTTTCACGTAATCTGCGAAGTGTTCTCGTCCATTGAAGGGTTCACGGCCGTTGAAGGGTTCACGTCTATTGAGCGTATTTGATCTTATTTTTGAAGGAGGGTTCTCGGTCGAATAAGCTTTTGTGGCTAGGGTTTCTCGGCGGCGGCCGTAATCACGAATTAGGGTTTCTCGGACGTTTACGGTCGTGAACGTGTTTACGGCCGTGAACCCATTTGCGGTTGTCTGTCTCATATAAATAGTGTTAGTAGAGTCATAAGAGTGTGTATGGCTAGAGGAGCTTAAGTGTGTGTATTCTAAGGTGTTCTAGAGAGAGAAAGGAGAGAAGGTGCAAGTGTGTGTGAATCTTGTATATTGTTCATCATTCCAATCTTGAATACATCATAGATTCATATTATTCTTCTTCTCCTTCTTCTTATTTTGATCTTGCATCATCCAATTGTTTAGGATTCTACACCATCAATTGGATATGATTGATACACAAGCGAATTCGGGACTTACAAGTGGTATCAGAGCTTGGATTGTATCAATCATTTTGGCCAGATCTGGAGCGTATTTGATCTTATTTTTGAAGGATTTTTGCATTTTTGGATAGATCTTTGAAAAATAAGGGGGGTTTGTTCTTCGTGTTTTTGATAAAAACGAGTTTTTGATCGAGTTTTGGAGCAAAAAGAGGCGAAAACGCTATTTTTCACGTAATCTGCGAAGTGTTCTCGTCCATTGAAGGGTTCACGGCCGTTGAAGGGTTCACGGCCAAAGGAGGGTTCTCGGTCGAATAAGCTTTTGCGGCTAGGGTTTCTCGGCGGCGGCCGTAATCACGAATTAGGGTTTCTCGGACGTTTACGGTCGTGAACGTGTTTACGGCCGTGAACCTATTTGCGGTTGTCTGTCTCATATAAATAGTGTTAGTAGAGTCATAAGAGTGTGTATGGCTAGAGGAGCTTAAGTGTGTGTATTCTAAGGTGTTCTAGAGAGAGAAAGGAGAGAAGGTGCAAGTGTGTGTGAATCTTGTATATTGTTCATCATTCCAATCTTGAATACATCATAGATTCATATTATTCTTCTTCTCCTTCTTCTGTTTTTGATCTTGCATCATCCAATTGTTTGGGATTCTACACCATCAATTGGATATGATTGATACACAAGCGAATTCGGGACTTACAAGTGGTATCAGAGCTTGGATTGTATCAATCATTTTGGCCAGATCTGGAGCGTATTTGATCTTATTTTTGAAGGATTTTTGTGTTTTTGGATAGATCTTTGAAAAATAAGGGGGGTTTGTTCTTCGTGTTTTTGATAAAAACGAGTTTTTGATCGAGTTTTGGAGCAAAAAGAGGTGAAAAACGCTATTTTTCACGTAATCTGCGAAGTGTTCTCGTCCATTGAAGGGTTCACGGCCGTTGAAGGGTTCACGGCCGAAGGAGGGTTCTTGGTCGAATAAGCTTTTGCGGCTAGGGTTTCTCGGCGGCGGCCGTAATCACGAATTAGGGTTTCTCGGACGTTTACGGTCGTGGACGTGTTTACGGCCGTGAACCTATTTGCGGTTGTCTGTCTCATATAAATAGTGTTAGTAGAGTCATAAGAGTGTGTATGGCTAGAGGAAAAAGAGGCGAAAACGCTATTTTTCACGTAATCTGCGAAGTGTTCTCGTCCATTGAAGGGTTCACGGCCGTTGAAGGGTTCACGGCCAAAGGAGGGTTCTCGGTCGAATAAGCTTTTGCGGCTAGGGTTTCTCGGCGGCGGCCGTAATAACGAATTAGGGTTTCTCGGACGTTTACGGTCGTGAACGTGTTTACGGCCGTGAACCCATTTGCGATTGTCTGTCTCATATAAATAGTGTTAGTAGAGTCATAAGAGTGTGTATGGCTAGAGGAGCTTAAGTGTGTGTATTCTAAGGTGTTCTAGAGAGAGAAAGGAGAGAAGGTGCAAGTGTGTGTGAATCTTGTATATTGTTCATCATTCCAATCTTGAATACATCATAGATTCATATTATTCTTCTTCTCTTTCTTCTTATTTTGATCTTGCATCATCCAATTGTTTAGGATTCTAACCAGTAATTGGATATGATTGATACACAAGCGAATTCGGGACTTACAAGTGGTATCAGAGCTTGGATTGTATCAATCATTTTGGCCAGATCTGGAGCGTATTTGATCTTATTTTTGACGGATTTTCGCATTTTTGGATAGATCTTTGAAAAATAAGGGGGGTTTGTTCTTCGTGTTTTTGATAAAAACGAGTTTTTGATCGAGTTTTGGAGCAAAAAGAGGTGAAAAACGCTATTTTTCACGTAATCTGCGAAGTGTTCTCGTCCATTGAAGGGTTCACGGCCGTTGAAGGGTTCACGGCCGAAGGAGGGTTCTCGGTCGAATAAGCTTTTGTGGCTAGGGTTTCTCGGCGGCGGCCGTAATCACGAATTAGGGTTTCTCGGACGTTTACGGTCGTGAACGTGTTTACGGCCGTGAACCTATTTGCGGTTGTCTGTCTCATATAAATAGTGTTAGTAGAGTCATAAGAGTGTGTATGGCTAGAGGAGCTTAAGTGTGTGTATTCTAAGGTGTTCTAGAGAGAGAAAGGAGAGAAGGTGCAAGTGTGTGTGAATCTTGTATATTGTTCATCATTCCAATCTTGAATACATCATAGATTCATATTATTCTTCTTCTCCTTCTTCTTATTTTGATCTTGCATCATCCAAATGTTTGGGATTCTACACCATCAATTGGATATGATTGATACACAAGCGAATTCGGGACTTACAAGTGGTATCAGAGCTTGGATTGTATCAATCATTTTGGCCAGATCTGGAGCGTATTTGATCTTATTTTTGAAGGATTTTTGCGTTTTTGGATAGATCTTTGACAAATAAGGGGGGTTTGTTCTTCGTGTTTTTGATAAAAACGAGTTTTTGATCGAGTTTTGGAGCAAAAAGAGGTGAAAAACGCTATTTTTCACGTAATCTGCGAAGTGTTCTCGTCCATTGAAGGGTTCACGGCCGTTGAAGGGTTCACGGCCGAAGGAGGGTTCTCGGTCGAATAAGCTTTTGCGGCTAGGGTTTCTCGGCGGCGGCCGTAATCACGAATTAGGGTTTCTCGGACGTTTACGGTCGTGAACGTGTTTACGGCCGTGAACCCATTTGCGGTTGTCTGTCTCATATAAATAGTGTTAGTAGAGTCATAAGAGTGTGTATGGCTAGAGGAGCTTAAGTGTGTGTATTCTAAGGTGTTCTAGAGAGAGAAAGGAGAGAAGGTGCAAGTGTGTGTGAATCTTGTATATTATTCATCATTCCAATCTTGAATACATCATAGATTCATATTATTCTTCTTCTCCTTCTTCTTATTTTGATCTTGCATCATCCAATTGTTTAGGATTCTACACCATCAATTGGATATGATTGATACACAAGCGAATTCGGGACTTACAAGTGGTATCAGAGCTTGGATTGTATCAATCATTTTGGCCAGATCTGGAGCGTATTTGATCTTATTTTTGACGGATTTTCGCATTTTTGGATAGATCTTTGAAAAATAAGGGGGGTTTGTTCTTCGTGTTTTTGATAAAAACGAGTTTTTGATCGAGTTTTGGAGCAAAAAGAGGTGAAAAACGCTATTTTTCACGTAATCTGCGAAGTGTTCTCGTCCATTGAAGGGTTCACGGCCGTTGAAGGGTTCACGGCCGAAGGAGGGTTCTCGGTCGAATAAGCTTTTGTGGCTAGGGTTTCTCGGCGGCGGCCGTAATCACGAATTAGGGTTTCTCGGACGTTTACGGTCGTGAACGTGTTTACGGCCGTGAACCTATTTGCGGTTGTCTGTCTCATATAAATAGTGTTAGTAGAGTCATAAGAGTGTGTATGGCTAGAGGAGCTTAAGTGTGTGTATTCTAAGGTGTTCTAGAGAGAGAAAGGAGAGAAGGTGCAAGTGTGTGTGAATCTTGTATATTGTTCATCATTCCAATCTTGAATACATCATAGATTCATATTATTCTTCTTCTCCTTCTTCTTATTTTGATCTTGCATCATCCAAATGTTTGGGATTCTACACCATCAATTGGATATGATTGATACACAAGCGAATTCGGGACTTACAAGTGGTATCAGAGCTTGGATTGTATCAATCATTTTGGCCAGATCTGGAGCGTATTTGATCTTATTTTTGAAGGATTTTTGCGTTTTTGGATAGATCTTTGACAAATAAGGGGGGTTTGTTCTTCGTGTTTTTGATAAAAACGAGTTTTTGATCGAGTTTTGGAGCAAAAAGAGGTGAAAAACGCTATTTTTCACGTAATCTGCGAAGTGTTCTCGTCCATTGAAGGGTTCACGGCCGTTGAAGGGTTCACGGCCGAAGGAGGGTTCTCGGTCGAATAAGCTTTTGCGGCTAGGGTTTCTCGGCGGCGGCCGTAATCACGAATTAGGGTTTCTCGGACGTTTACGGTCGTGAACGTGTTTACGGCCGTGAACCCATTTGCGGTTGTCTGTCTCATATAAATAGTGTTAGTAGAGTCATAAGAGTGTGTATGGCTAGAGGAGCTTAAGTGTGTGTATTCTAAGGTGTTCTAGAGAGAGAAAGGAGAGAAGGTGCAAGTGTGTGTGAATCTTGTATATTATTCATCATTCCAATCTTGAATACATCATAGATTCATATTATTCTTCTTCTCCTTCTTCTTATTTTGATCTTGCATCATCCAATTGTTTAGGATTCTACACCATCAATTGGATATGATTGATACACAAGCGAATTCGGGACTTACAAGTGGTATCAGAGCTTGGATTGTATCAATCATTTTGGCCAGATCTGGAGCGTATTTGATCTTATTTTTGAAGGATTTTTGCGTTTTTGGATAGATCTTTGAAAAATAAGGGGGGTTTGTTCTTCGTGTTTTTGATAAAAACGAGTTTTTGATCGAGTTTTGGAGCAAAAAGAGGTGAAAAACGCTATTTGTCACGTAATCTGCGAAGTGTTCTCGTCCATTGAAGGGTTCACGGCCGTTGAAGGGTTCACGGCCGAAGGAGGGTTCTCGGTCGAATAAGCTTTTGCGGCTAGGGTTTCTCGGCGGCGGCCGTAATCACGAATTAGGGTTTCTCGGACGTTTACGGTCGTGAACGTGTTTACGGCCGTGAACCCATTTGCGGTTGTCTGTCTCATATAAATAGTGTTAGTAGAATCATAAGAGTGTGTATGGCTAGAGGAGCTTGGATTGTATCAATCATTGAAAAATAAGGGGGGTTTGTTCTTCGTGTTTTTGATAAAAACGAGTTTTTGATCGAGTTTTGGAGCAAAAAGAGGCGAAAACGCTATTTTTCACGTAATCTGCGAAGTGTTCTCGTCCATTGAAGGGTTCACGGCCGTTGAAGGGTTCACGGCCAAAGGAGGGTTCTCGGTCGAATAAGCTTTTGCGGCTAGGGTTTCTCGGCGGCGGCCGTAATCACGAATTAGGGTTTCTCGGACGTTTACGGTCGTGAACGTGTTTACGGCCGTGAACCTATTTGCGGTTGTCTGTCTCATATAAATAGTGTTAGTAGAGTCATAAGAGTGTGTATGGCTAGAGGAGCTTAAGTGTGTGTATTCTAAGGTGTTCTAGAGAGAGAAAGGAGAGAAGGTGCAAGTGTGTGTGAATCTTGTATATTGTTCATCATTCCAATCTTGAATACATCATAGATTCATATTATTCTTCTTCTCCTTCTTCTTATTTTGATCTTGCATCATCCAATTGTTTAGGATTCTACACCATCAATTGGATATGATTGATACACAAGCGAATTCGGGACTTACAAGTGGTATCAGAGCTTGGATTGTATCAATCATTTTGGCCAGATCTGGAGCGTATTTGATCTTATTTTTGAAGGATTTTTGCGTTTTTGGATAGATCTTTGAAAAATAAGGGGGGTTTGTTCTTCGTGTTTTTGATAAAAACGAGTTTTTGATCGAGTTTTGGAGCAAAAAGAGGTGAAAAACGCTATTTTTCACGTAATCTGCGAAGTGTTCTCGTCCATTGAAGGGTTCACGGCCGTTGAAGGGTTCACGGCCGAAGGAGGGTTCTCGGTCGAATAAGCTTTTGCGGCTAGGGTTTCTCGGCGGCGGCCGTAATCACGAATTAGGGTTTCTCGGACGTTTACGGTCGTGAACGTGTTTACGGCCGTGAACCCATTTGCGGTTGTCTGTCTCATATAAATAGTGTTAGTAGAGTCATAAGAGTGTGTATGGCTAGAGGAGCTTAAGTGTGTGTATTCTAAGGTGTTCTAGAGAGAGAAAGGAGAGAAGGTGCAAGTGTGTGTGAATCTTGTATATTGTTCATCATTCCAATCTTGAATACATCATAGATTCATATTATTCTTCTTCTCTTTCTTCTTATTTTGATCTTGCATCATCCAATTGTTTAGGATTCTAACCAGTAATTGGATATGATTGATACACAAGCGAATTCGGGACTTACAAGTGGTATCAGAGCTTGGATTGTATCAATCATTTTGGCCAGATCTGGAGCGTATTTGATCTTATTTTTGACGGATTTTCGCATTTTTGGATAGATCTTTGAAAAATAAGGGGGGTTTGTTCTTCGTGTTTTTGATAAAAACGAGTTTTTGATCGAGTTTTGGAGCAAAAAGAGGTGAAAAACGCTATTTTTCACGTAATCTGCGAAGTGTTCTCGTCCATTGAAGGGTTCACGGCCGTTGAAGGGTTCACGGCCGAAGGAGGGTTCTCGGTCGAATAAGCTTTTGTGGCTAGGGTTTCTCGGCGGCGGCCGTAATCACGAATTAGGGTTTCTCGGACGTTTACGGTCGTGAACGTGTTTACGGCCGTGAACCTATTTGCGGTTGTCTGTCTCATATAAATAGTGTTAGTAGAGTCATAAGAGTGTGTATGCCTAGAGGAGCTTAAGTGTGTGTATTCTAAGGTGTTCTAGAGAGAGAAAGGAGAGAAGGTGCAAGTGTGTGTGAATCTTGTATATTGTTCATCATTCCAATCTTGAATACATCATAGATTCATATTATTCTTCTTCTCCTTCTTCTTATTTTGATCTTGCATCATCCAAATGTTTGGGATTCTACACCATCAATTGGATATGATTGATACACAAGCGAATTCGGGACTTACAAGTGGTATCAGAGCTTGGATTGTATCAATCATTTTGGCCAGATCTGGAGCGTATTTGATCTTATTTTTGAAGGATTTTTGCGTTTTTGGATAGATCTTTGAAAAATAAGGGGGGTTTGTTCTTCGTGTTTTTGATAAAAACGAGTTTTTGATCGAGTTTTGGAGCAAAAAGAGGTGAAAAACGCTATTTTTCACGTAATCTGCGAAGTGTTCTCGTCCATTGAAGGGTTCACGACCGTTGAAGGGTTCACGGCCGAAGGAGGGTTCTCGGTCGAATAAGCTTTTGCGGCTAGGGTTTCTCGGCGGCGGCCGTAATCACGAATTAGGGTTTCTCGGACGTTTACGGTCGTGAACGTGTTTACGGCCGTGAACCCATTTGCGGTTGTCTGTCTCATATAAATAGTGTTAGTAGAGTCATAAGAGTGTGTATGGCTAGAGGAGCTTAAGTGTGTGTATTCTAAGGTGTTCTAGAGAGAGAAAGGAGAGAAGGTGCAAGTGTGTGTGAATCTTGTATATTGTTCATCATTCCAATCTTGAATACATCATAGATTCATATTATTCTTCTTCTCCTTCTTCTTATTTTGATCTTGCATCATCCAATTGTTTAGGATTCTACACCATCAATTGGATATGATTGATACACAAGTGAATTCGGGACTTACAAGTGGTATCAGAGCTTGGATTGTATCAATCATTTTGGCCAGATCTGGAGCGTATTTGATCTTATTTTTGAAGGATTTTTGCGTTTTTGGATAGATCTTTGAAAAATAAGGGGGGTTGGTTCTTCGTGTTTTTGATAAAAACGAGTTTTTGATCGAGTTTTGGAGCAAAAAGAGGTGAAAAACGCTATTTTTCACGTAATCTGCGAAGTGTTCTCGTCCATTGAAGGGTTCACGGCCGTTGAAGGGTTCACGGCCGAAGGAGGGTTCTCGGTCGAATAAGCTTTTGCGGCTAGGGTTTCTCGGCGGCGGCCGTAATCACGAATTAGGGTTTCTCGGACGTTTACGGTCGTGAACGTGTTTACGGCCGTGAACCCATTTGCGGTTGTCTGTCTCATATAAATAGTGTTAGTAGAATCATAAGAGTGTGTATGGCTAGAGGAGCTTAAGTGTGTGTATTCTAAGGTGTTCTAGAGAGAGAAAGGAGAGAAGGTGCAAGTGTGTGTGAATCTTGTATATTGTTCATCATTCCAATCTTGAATACATCATAGATTCATATTATTCTTCTTCTCCTTCTTCTTATTTTGATCTTGCATCATCCAATTGTTTAGGATTCTACACCATCAATTGGATATGATTGATACACAAGCGAATTCGGGACTTACAAGTGGTATCAGAGCTTGGATTGTATCAATCATTTTGGCCAGATCTGGAGCGTATTTGATCTTATTTTTGAAGGATTTTTGCATTTTGGGATAGATCTTTGAAAAATAAGGGGGGTTTGTTCTTCGTGTTTTTGATAAAAACGAGTTTTTGATCGAGTTTTGGAGCAAAAAGCGGCGAAAACGCTATTTTTCACGTAATCTGCGAAGTGTTCTCGTCCATTGAAGGGTTCACGGCCGTTGAAGGGTTCACGGCCAAAGGAGGGTTCTCGGTCGAATAAGCTTTTGCGGCTAGGGTTTCTCGGCGGCGGCCGTAATCACGAATTAGGGTTTCTCGGACGTTTACGGTCGTGAACGTGTTTACGGCCGTGAACCTATTTGTGGTTGTCTGTCTCATATAAATAGTGTTAGTAGAGTCATAAGAGTGTGTATGGCTAGAGGAGCTTAAGTGTGTGTATTCTAAGGTGTTCTAGAGAGAGAAAGGAGAGAAGGTGCAAGTGTGTGTGAATCTTGTATATTGTTCATCATTCCAATCTTGAATACATCATAGATTCATATTATTCTTCTTCTCCTTCTTCTTATTTTGATCTTGCATCATCCAATTGTTTGGGATTCTACACCATCAATTGGATATGATTGATACACAAGCGAATTCGGGACTTACAAGTGGTATCAGAGCTTGGATTGTATCAATCATTTTGGCCAGATCTGGAGTGTATTTGATCTTATTTTTGAAGGATTTTTGTGTTTTTGGATAGATCTTTGAAAAATAAGGGGGGTTTGTTCTTCGTGTTTTTGATAAAAACGAGTTTTTGATCGAGTTTTGGAGCAAAAAGAGGCGAAAACGCTATTTTTCACGTAATCTGCGAAGTGTTCTCGTCCATTGAAGGGTTCACGGCCGTTGAAGGGTTCACGGCCAAAGGAGGGTTCTCGGTCGAATAAGCTTTTGCGGCTAGGGTTTCTCGGCGGCGGCCGTAATCACGAATTAGGGTTTCTCGGACGTTTACGGTCGTGAACGTGTTTACGGCCGTGAACCCATTTGCGGTTGTCTGTCTCATATAAATAGTGTTAGTAGAGTCATAAGAGTGTGTATGGCTAGAGGAGCTTAAGTGTGTGTATTCTAAGGTGTTCTAGAGAGAGAAAGGAGAGAAGGTGCAAGTGTGTGTGAATCTTGTATATTGTTCATCATTCCAATCTTGAATACATCATAGATTCATATTATTCTTCTTCTCTTTCTTCTTATTTTGATCTTGCATCATCCAATTGTTTAGGATTCTAACCAGTAATTGGATATGATTGATACACAAACGAATTCGGGACTTACAAGTGGTATCAGAGCTTGGATTGTATCAATCATTTTGGCCAGATCTGGAGCGTATTTGATCTTATTTTTGAAGGATTTTTGCATTTTTGGATAGATCTTTGAAAAATAAGGGGGGTTTGTTCTTCGTGTTTTTGATAAAAACGAGTTTTTGATCGAGTTTTGGAGCAAAAAGAGGTGAAAAACGCTATTTTTCACGTAATCTGCGAAGTGTTCTCGTCCATTGAAGGGTTCACGGCCGTTGAAGGGTTCACGGCCGAAGGAGGGTTCTTGGTCGAATAAGCTTTTGCGGCTAGGGTTTCTCGGCGGCGGCCGTAATCACGAATTAGGGTTTCTCGGACGTTTACAGTCGTGAACGTGTTTACGGCCGTGAACCTATTTGCGGTTGTCTGTCTCATATAAATAGTGTTAGTAGAGTCATAAGAGTGTGTATGGCTAGAGGAGCTTATGTGTGTGTATTCTAAGGTGTTCTAGAGAGAGAAAGGAGAGAAGGTGCAAGTGTGTGTGAATCTTGTATATTGTTCATCATTCCAATCTTGAATACATCATAGATTCATATTATTATTCTTCTTCTCCTTCTTCTTATTTTGATCTTGCATCATCCAATTGTTTGGGATTCTACACCATCAGTTGGATATGATTGATACACAAGCGAATTCGGGACTTACAAGTGGTATCAGAGCTTGGATTGTATCAATCATTTTGGCCAGATCTGGAGCGTATTTGATCTTATTTTTGAAGGATTTTTGTGTTTTTGGATAGATCTTTGAAAAATAAGGGGGGTTTGTTCTACGTGTTTTTGATAAAAACGAGTTTTTGATCGAGTTTTGGAGCAAAAAGAGGCGAAAACGCTATTTTTCACGTAATCTGCGAAGTGTTCTCGTCCATTGAAGGGTTCACGGCCGTTGAAGGGTTCACGGCCAAAGGAGGGTTCTCGGTCGAATAAGCTTTTGCGGCTAGGGTTTCTCGGCGGCGGCCGTAATCACGAATTAGGGTTTCTCGGACGTTTACGGTCGTGAACGTGTTTACGGCCGTGAACCCATTTGCGGTTGTCTGTCTCATATAAATTGTGTTAGTAGAGTCATAAGAGTGTGTATGGCTAGAGGAGCTTAAGTGTGTGTATTCTAAGGTGTTCTAGAGAGAGAAAGGAGAGAAGGTGCAAGTGTGTGTGAATCTTGTATATTGTTCATCATTCCAATCTTGAATACATCATAGATTCATATTATTCTTCTTCTCTTTCTTCTTATTTTGATCTTGCATCATCCAATTGTTTAGGATTCTAACCAGTAATTGGATATGATTGATACACAAGCGAATTCGGGACTTACAAGTGGTATCAGAGCTTGGATTGTATCAATCATTTTGGCCAGATCTGGAGCGTATTTGATCTTATTTTTGAAGGATTTTTTCATTTTTGGATAGATCTTTGAAAAATAAGGGGGGTTTGTTCTTCGTGTTTTTGATAAAAACGAGTTTTTGATCGAGTTTTGGAGCAAAAAGAGGTGAAAAACGCTATTTTTCACGTAATCTGCAAAGTGTTCTCGTCCATTGAAGGGTTCACGGCCGTTGAAGGGTTCACGGCCGAAGGAGGGTTCTCGGTCGAATAAGCTTTTGCGGCTAGGGTTTCTCGGCGGCGGCCGTAATCACGAATTAGGGTTTCTCGGACGTTTACGGTCGTGAATGTGTTTACGGCCGTGAACCTATTTGCGGTTGTCTGTCTCATATAAATAGTGTTAGTAGAGTCATAAGAGTGTGTATGGCTAGAGGAGCTTATGTGTGTGTATTCTAAGGTGTTCTAGAGAGAGAAAGGAGAGAAGGTGCAAGTGTGTGTGAATCTTGTATATTGTTCATCATTCCAATCTTGAATACATCATAGATTCATGTTATTCTTCTTCTCCTTCTTCTTATTTTGATCTTGCATCATCCAATTGTTTGGGATTCTACACCATCAGTTGGATATGATTGATACACAAGCGAATTCGGGACTTACAAGTGGTATCAGAGCTTGGATTGTATCAATCATTTTGGCCAGATCTGGAGCGTATTTGATCTTATTTTTGAAGGATTTTTTCATTTTTGGATAGATCTTTGAAAAATAAGGGGGGTTTGTTCTTCGTGTTTTTGATAAAAACGAGTTTTTGATCGAGTTTTGGAGCAAAAAGAGGCGAAAACGCTATTTTTCACGTAATCTGCGAAGTGTTCTCGTCCATTGAAGGGTTCACGGCCGTTGAAGGGTTCACGGCCAAAGGAGGGTTCTCGGTCGAATAAGCTTTTGCGGCTAGGGTTTCTCGGCGGCGGCCGTAATCACGAATTAGGGTTTCTCGGACGTTTACGGTCGTGAACGTGTTTACGGCCGTGAACCCATTTGCGGTTGTCTGCCTCATATAAATAGTGTTAGTAGAGTCATAAGAGTGTGTATGGCTAGAGGAGCTTAAGTGTGTGTATTCTAAGGTGTTCTAGAGAGAGAAAGGAGAGAAGGTGCAAGTGTGTGTGAATCTTGTATATTGTTCATCATTCCAATCTTGAATACATCATAGATTCATATTATTCTTCTTCTCTTTCTTCTTATTTTGATCTTGCATCATCCAATTGTTTAGGATTCTAACCAGTAATTGGATATGATTGATACACAAACGAATTCGGGACTTACAAGTGGTATCAGAGCTTGGATTGTATCAATCATTTTGGCCAGATCTGGAGCGTATTTGATCTTATTTTTGAAGGATTTTTGCATTTTTGGATAGATCTTTGAAAAATAAGGGGGGTTTGTTCTTCGTGTTTTTGATAAAAACGAGTTTTTGATCGAGTTTTGGAGCAAAAAGAGGTGAAAAACGCTATTTTTCACGTAATCTGCGAAGTGTTCTCGTCCATTGAAGGGTTCACGGCCGTTGAAGGGTTCACGGCCGAAGGAGGGTTCTTGGTCGAATAAGCTTTTGCGGCTAGGGTTTCTCGGCGGCGGCCGTAATCACGAATTAGGGTTTCTCGGACGTTTACGGTCGTGAACGTGTTTACGGCCGTGAACCTATTTGCGGTTGTCTGTCTCATATAAATAGTGTTAGTAGAGTCATAAGAGTGTGTATGGCTAGAGGAGCTTATGTGTGTGTATTCTAAGGTGTTCTAGAGAGAGAAAGGAGAGAAGGTGCAAGTGTGTGTGAATCTTGTATATTGTTCATCATTCCAATCTTGAATACATCATAGATTCATATTATTATTCTTCTTCTCCTTCTTCTTATTTTGATCTTGCATCATCCAATTGTTTGGGATTCTACACCATCAGTTGGATATGATTGATACACAAGCGAATTCGGGACTTACAAGTGGTATCAGAGCTTGGATTGTATCAATCATTTTGGCCAGATCTGGAGCGTATTTGATCTTATTTTTGAAGGATTTTTGTGTTTTTGGATAGATCTTTGAAAAATAAGGGGGGTTTGTTCTACGTGTTTTTGATAAAAACGAGTTTTTGATCGAGTTTTGGAGCAAAAAGAGGCGAAAACGCTATTTTTCACGTAATCTGCGAAGTGTTCTCGTCCATTGAAGGGTTCACGGCCGTTGAAGGGTTCACGGCCAAAGGAGGGTTCTCGGTCGAATAAGCTTTTGCGGCTAGGGTTTCTCGGCGGCGGCCGTAATCACGAATTAGGGTTTCTCGGACGTTTACGGTCGTGAACGTGTTTACGGCCGTGAACCCATTTGCGGTTGTCTGTCTCATATAAATTGTGTTAGTAGAGTCATAAGAGTGTGTATGGCTAGAGGAGCTTAAGTGTGTGTATTCTAAGGTGTTCTAGAGAGAGAAAGGAGAGAAGGTGCAAGTGTGTGTGAATCTTGTATATTGTTCATCATTCCAATCTTGAATACATCATAGATTCATATTATTCTTCTTCTCTTTCTTCTTATTTTGATCTTGCATCATCCAATTGTTTAGGATTCTAACCAGTAATTGGATATGATTGATACACAAGCGAATTCGAGACTTACAAGTGGTATCAGAGCTTGGATTGTATCAATCATTTTGGCCAGATCTGGAGCGTATTTGATCTTATTTTTGAAGGATTTTTGCATTTTTGGATAGATCTTTGAAAAATAAGGGGGGTTTGTTCTTCGTGTTTTTGATAAAAACGAGTTTTTGATCGAGTTTTGGAGCAAAAAGAGGTGAAAAACGCTATTTTTCACGTAATCTGCGAAGTGTTCTCGTCCATTGAAGGGTTCACGGCCGTTGAAGGGTTCACGGCCGAAGGAGGGTTCTCGGTCGAATAAGCTTTTGCGGCTAGGGTTTCTCGGCGGCGGCCATAATCACGAATTAGGGTTTCTCGGACGTTTACGGTCGTGAACGTGTTTACGGCCGTGAACCTATTTGCGGTTGTCTGTCTCATATAAATAGTGTTAGTAGAGTCATAAGAGTGTGTATGGCTAGAGGAGCTTATGTGTGTGTATTCTAAGGTGTTCTAGAGAGAGAAAGGAGAGAAGGTGCAAGTGTGTGTGAATCTTGTATATTGTTCATCATTCCAATCTTGAATACATCATAGATTCATATTATTCTTCTTCTCCTTCTTCTTATTTTGATCTTGCATCATCCAATTGTTTGGGATTCTACACCATCAATTGGATATGATTGATACACAAGCGAATTCGGGACTTACAAGTGGTATCAGAGCTTGGATTGTATCAATCATTTTGGCCAGATCTGGAGCGTATTTGATCTTATTTTTGAAGGATTTTTGTGTTTTTGGATAGATCTTTGAAAAATAAGGGGGGTTTGTTCTTCGTGTTTTTGATAAAAACGAGTTTTTGATCGAGTTTTGGAGCAAAAAGAGGCGAAAACGCTATTTTTCACGTAATCTGCGAAGTGTTCTCGTCCATTGAAGGGTTCACGGCCGTTGAAGGGTTCACGGCCAAAGGAGGGTTCTCGGTCGAATAAGCTTTTGCGGCTAGGGTTTCTCGGCGGCGGCCGTAATCACGAATTAGGGTTTCTCGGACGTTTACGGTCGTGAACGTGTTTACGGCCGTGAACCCATTTGCGGTTGTCTGTCTCATATAAATAGTGTTAGTAGAGTCATAAGAGTGTGTATGGCTAGAGGAGCTTAAGTGTGTGTATTCTAAGGTGTTCTAGAGAGAGAAAGGAGAGAAGGTGCAAGTGTGTGTGAATCTTGTATATTGTTCATCATTCCAATCTTGAATACATCATAGATTCATATTATTCTTCTTCTCTTTCTTCTTATTTTGATCTTGCATCATCCAATTGTTTAGGATTCTAACCAGTAATTGGATATGATTGATACACAAGCGAATTCGGGACTTACAAGTGGTATCAGAGCTTGGATTGTATCAATCATTTTGGCCAGATCTGGAGCGTATTTGATCTTATTTTTGAAGGATTTTTGCATTTTTGGATAGATCTTTGAAAAATAAGGGGGGTTTGTTCTTCGTGTTTTTGATAAAAACGAGTTTTTGATCGAGTTTTGGAGCAAAAAGAGGTGAAAAACGCTATTTTTCACGTAATCTGCGAAGTGTTCTCGTCCATTGAAGGGTTCACGGCCGTTGAAGGGTTCACGGCCGAAGGAGGGTTCTCGGTCGAATAAGCTTTTGCGGCTAGGGTTTCTCGGCGGCGGCCGTAATCACGAATTAGGGTTTCTCGGACGTTTACGGTCGTGAACGTGTTTACGGCCGTGAACCTATTTGCGGTTGTCTGTCTCATATAAATAGTGTTAGTAGAGTCATAAGAGTGTGTATGGCTAGAGGAGCTTATGTGTGTGTATTCTAAGGTGTTCTAGAGAGAGAAAGGAGAGAAGGTGCAAGTGTGTGTGAATCTTGTATATTGTTCATCATTCCAATCTTGAATACATCATAGATTCATATTATTCTTCTTCTCCTTCTTCTTATTTTGATCTTGCATCATCCAATTGTTTGGGATTCTACACCATCAATTGGATATGATTGATACACAAGCGAATTCGGGACTTACAAGTGGTATCAGAGCTTGGATTGTATCAATCATTTTGGCCAGATCTGGAGCGTATTTGATCTTATTTTTGAAGGATTTTTGTGTTTTTGGATAGATCTTTGAAAAATAAGGGGGGTTTGTTCTTCGTGTTTTTGATAAAAACGAGTTTTTGATCGAGTTTTGGAGCAAAAAGAGGCGAAAACGCTATTTTTCACGTAATCTGCGAAGTGTTCTCGTCCATTGAAGGGTTCACGGCCGTTGAAGGGTTCACGGCCAAAGGAGGGTTCTCGGTCGAATAAGCTTTTGCGGCTAGGGTTTCTCGGCGGCGGCCGTAATCACGAATTAGGGTTTCTCGGACGTTTACGGTCGTGAACGTGTTTACGGCCGTGAACCCATTTGCGGTTGTCTGTCTCATATAAATAGTGTTAGTAGAGTCATAAGAGTGTGTATGGCTAGAGGAGCTTAAGTGTGTGTATTCTAAGGTGTTCTAGAGAGAGAAAGGAGAGAAGGTGCAAGTGTGTGTGAATCTTGTATATTGTTCATCATTCCAATCTTGAATACATCATAGATTCATATTATTCTTCTTCTCTTTCTTCTTATTTTGATCTTGCATCATCCAATTGTTTAGGATTCTAACCAGTAATTGGATATGATTGATACACAAGCGAATTCGGGACTTACAAGTGGTATCAGAGCTTGGATTGTATCAATCATTTTGGCCAGATCTGGAGCGTATTTGATCTTATTTTTGAAGGATTTTTGCATTTTTGGATAGATCTTTGAAAAATAAGGGGGGTTTGTTCTTCGTGTTTTTGATAAAAACGAGTTTTTGATCGAGTTTTGGAGCAAAAAGAGGTGAAAAACGCTATTTTTCACGTAATCTGCGAAGTGTTCTCGTCCATTGAAGGGTTCACGGCCGTTGAAGGGTTCACGGCCGAAGGAGGGTTCTCGGTCGAATAAGCTTTTGCGGCTAGGGTTTCTCGGCGGCGGCCGTAATCACGAATTAGGGTTTCTCGGACGTTTACGGTCGTGAACGTGTTTACGGCCGTGAACCTATTTGCGGTTGTCTGTCTCATATAAATAGTGTTAGTAGAGTCATAAGAGTGTGTATGGCTAGAGGAGCTTATGTGTGTGTATTCTAAGGTGTTCTAGAGAGAGAAAGGAGAGAAGGTGCAAGTGTGTGTGAATCTTGTATATTGTTCATCATTCCAATCTTGAATACATCATAGATTCATATTATTCTTCTTCTCCTTCTTCTTATTTTGATCTTGCATCATCCAATTGTTTGGGATTCTACACCATCAATTGGATATGATTGATACACAAGCGAATTCGGGACTTACAAGTGGTATCAGAGCTTGGATTGTATCAATCATTTTGGCCAGATCTGGAGCGTATTTGATCTTATTTTTGAAGGATTTTTGTGTTTTTGGATAGATCTTTGAAAAATAAGGGGGGTTTGTTCTTCGTGTTTTTGATAAAAACGAGTTTTTGATCGAGTTTTGGAGCAAAAAGAGGCGAAAACGCTATTTTTCACGTAATCTGCGAAGTGTTCTCGTCCATTGAAGGGTTCACGGCCGTTGAAGGGTTCACGGCCAAAGGAGGGTTCTCGGTCGAATAAGCTTTTGCGGCTAGGGTTTCTCGGCGGCGGCCGTAATCACGAATTAGGGTTTCTCGGACGTTTACGGTCGTGAACGTGTTTACGGCCGTGAACCCATTTGCGGTTGTCTGTCTCATATAAATAGTGTTAGTAGAGTCATAAGAGTGTGTATGGCTAGAGGAGCTTAAGTGTGTGTATTCTAAGGTGTTCTAGAGAGAGAAAGGAGAGAAGGTGCAAGTGTGTGTGAATCTTGTATATTGTTCATCATTCCAATCTTGAATACATCATAGATTCATATTATTCTTCTTCTCTTTCTTCTTATTTTGATCTTGCATCATCCAATTGTTTAGGATTCTAACCAGTAATTGGATATGATTGATACACAAGCGAATTCGGGACTTACAAGTGGTATCAGAGCTTGGATTGTATCAATCATTTTGGCCAGATCTGGAGCGTATTTGATCTTATTTTTGAAGGATTTTTGCATTTTTGGATAGATCTTTGAAAAATAAGGGGGGTTTGTTCTTCGTGTTTTTGATAAAAACGAGTTTTTGATCGAGTTTTGGAGCAAAAAGAGGTGAAAAACGCTATTTTTCACGTAATCTGCGAAGTGTTCTCGTCCATTGAAGGGTTCACGGCCGTTGAAGGGTTCACGGCCGAAGGAGGGTTCTCGGTCGAATAAGCTTTTGCGGCTAGGGTTTCTCGGCGGCGGCCGTAATCACGAATTAGGGTTTCTCGGACGTTTACGGTCGTGAACGTGTTTACGGCCGTGAACCTATTTGCGGTTGTCTGTCTCATATAAATAGTGTTAGTAGAGTCATAAGAGTGTGTATGGCTAGAGGAGCTTATGTGTGTGTATTCTAAGGTGTTCTAGAGAGAGAAAGGAGAGAAGGTGCAAGTGTGTGTGAATCTTGTATATTGTTCATCATTCCAATCTTGAATACATCATAGATTCATATTATTCTTCTTCTCCTTCTTCTTATTTTGATCTTGCATCATCCAATTGTTTGGGATTCTACACCATCAATTGGATATGATTGATACACAAGCAAATTCGGGACTTACAAGTGGTATCAGAGCTTGGATTGTATCAATCATTTTGGCCAGATCTGGAGCGTATTTGATCTTATTTTTGAAGGATTTTTGTGTTTTTGGATAGATCTTTGAAAAATAAGGGGGGTTTGTTCTTCGTGTTTTTGATAAAAACGAGTTTTTGATCGAGTTTTGGAGCAAAAAGAGGCGAAAACGCTATTTTTCACGTAATCTGCGAAGTGTTCTCGTCCATTGAAGGGTTCACGGCCGTTGAAGGGTTCACGGCCAAAGGAGGGTTCTCGGTCGAATAAGCTTTTGCGGCTAGGGTTTCTCGGCGGCGGCCGTAATCACGAATTAGGGTTTCTCGGACGTTTACGGTCGTGAACGTGTTTACGGCCGTGAACCCATTTGCGGTTGTCTGTCTCATATAAATAGTGTTAGTAGAGTCATAAGAGTGTGTATGGCTAGAGGAGCTTAAGTGTGTGTATTCTAAGGTGTTCTAGAGAGAGAAAGGAGAGAAGGTGCAAGTGTGTGTGAATCTTGTATATTGTTCATCATTCCAATCTTGAATACATCATAGATTCATATTATTCTTCTTCTCTTTCTTCTTATTTTGATCTTGCATCATCCAATTGTTTAGGATTCTAACCAGTAATTGGATATGATTGATACACAAGCGAATTCGGGACTTACAAGTGGTATCAGAGCATGGATTGTATCAATCATTTTGGCCAGATCTGGAGCGTATTTGATCTTATTTTTGAAGGATTTTTGCATTTTTGGATAGATCTTTGAAAAATAAGGGGGGTTTGTTCTTCGTGTTTTTGATAAAAACGAGTTTTTGATCGAGTTTTGGAGCAAAAAGAGGTGAAAAACGCTATTTTTCACGTAATCTGCGAAGTGTTCTCGTCCATTGAAGGGTTCACGGCCGTTGAAGGGTTCACGGCCGAAGGAGGGTTCTCGGTCGAATAAGCTTTTGCGGCTAGGGTTTCTCGGCGGCGGCCGTAATCACGAATTAGGGTTTCTCGGACGTTTACGGTCGTGAACGTGTTTACGGCCGTGAACCTATTTGCGGTTGTCTGTCTCATATAAATAGTGTTAGTAGAGTCATAAGAGTGTGTATGGCTAGAGGAGCTTATGTGTGTGTATTCTAAGGTGTTCTAGAGAGAGAAAGGAGAGAAGGTGCAAGTGTGTGTGAATCTTGTATATTGTTCATCATTCCAATCTTGAATACATCATAGATTCATATTATTCTTCTTCTCCTTCTTCTTATTTTGATCTTGCATCATCCAATTGTTTGGGATTCTACACCATCAATTGGATATGATTGATACACAAGCGAATTCGGGACTTACAAGTGGTATCAGAGCTTGGATTGTATCAATCATTTTGGCCAGATCTGGAGCGTATTTGATCTTATTTTTGAAGGATTTTTGTGTTTTTGGATAGATCTTTGAAAAATAAGGGGGGTTTGTTCTTCGTGTTTTTGATAAAAACGAGTTTTTGATCGAGTTTTGGAGCAAAAAGAGGCGAAAACGCTATTTTTCACGTAATCTGCGAAGTGTTCTCGTCCATTGAAGGGTTCACGGCCGTTGAAGGGTTCACGGCCAAAGGAGGGTTCTCGGTCGAATAAGCTTTTGCGGCTAGGGTTTCTCGGCGGCGGCCGTAATCACGAATTAGGGTTTCTCGGACGTTTACGGTCGTGAACGTGTTTACGGCCGTGAACCCATTTGCGGTTGTCTGTCTCATATAAATAGTGTTAGTAGAGTCATAAGAGTGTGTATGGCTAGAGGAGCTTAAGTGTGTGTATTCTAAGGTGTTCTAGAGAGAGAAAGGAGAGAAGGTGCAAGTGTGTGTGAATCTTGTATATTGTTCATCATTCCAATCTTGAATACATCATAGATTCATATTATTCTTCTTCTCTTTCTTCTTATTTTGATCTTGCATCATCCAATTGTTTAGGATTCTAACCAGTAATTGGATATGATTGATACACAAGCGAATTCGGGACTTACAAGTGGTATCAGAGCTTGGATTGTATCAATCATTTTGGCCAGATCTGGAGCGTATTTGATCTTATTTTTGAAGGATTTTTGCATTTTTGGATAGATCTTTGAAAAATAAGGGGGGTTTGTTCTTCGTGTTTTTGATAAAAACGAGTTTTTGATCGAGTTTTGGAGCAAAAAGAGGTGAAAAACGCTATTTTTCACGTAATCTGCGAAGTGTTCTCGTCCATTGAAGGGTTCACGGCCGTTGAAGGGTTCACGGCCGAAGGAGGGTTCTCGGTCGAATAAGCTTTTGCGGCTAGGGTTTCTCGGCGGCGGCCGTAATCACGAATTAGGGTTTCTCGGACGTTTACGGTCGTGAACGTGTTTACGGCCGTGAACCTATTTGCGGTTTTCTGTCTCATATAAATAGTGTTAGTAGAGTCATAAGAGTGTGTATGGCTAGAGGAGCTTATGTGTGTGTATTCTAAGGTGTTCTAGAGAGAGAAAGGAGAGAAGGTGCAAGTGTGTGTGAATCTTGTATATTGTTCATCATTCCAATCTTGAATACATCATAGATTCATATTATTCTTCTTCTCCTTCTTCTTATTTTGATCTTGCATCATCCAATTGTTTGGGATTCTACACCATCAATTGGATATGATTGATACACAAGCAAATTCGGGACTTACAAGTGGTATCAGAGCTTGGATTGTATCAATCATTTTGGCCAGATCTGGAGCGTATTTGATCTTATTTTTGAAGGATTTTTGTGTTTTTGGATAGATCTTTGAAAAATAAGGGGGGTTTGTTCTTCGTGTTTTTGATAAAAACGAGTTTTTGATCGAGTTTTGGAGCAAAAAGAGGCGAAAACGCTATTTTTCACGTAATCTGCGAAGTGTTCTCGTCCATTGAAGGGTTCACGGCCGTTGAAGGGTTCACGGCCAAAGGAGGGTTCTCGGTCGAATAAGCTTTTGCGGCTAGGGTTTCTCGGCGGCGGCCGTAATCACGAATTAGGGTTTCTCGGACGTTTACGGTCGTGAACGTGTTTACGGCCGTGAACCCATTTGCGGTTGTCTGTCTCATATAAATAGTGTTAGTAGAGTCATAAGAGTGTGTATGGCTAGAGGAGCTTAAGTGTGTGTATTCTAAGGTGTTCTAGAGAGAGAAAGGAGAGAAGGTGCAAGTGTGTGTGAATCTTGTATATTGTTCATCATTCCAATCTTGAATACATCATAGATTCATATTATTCTTCTTCTCTTTCTTCTTATTTTGATCTTGCATCATCCAATTGTTTAGGATTCTAACCAGTAATTGGATATGATTGATACACAAGCGAATTCGGGACTTACAAGTGGTATCAGAGCATGGATTGTATCAATCATTTTGGCCAGATCTGGAGCGTATTTGATCTTATTTTTGAAGGATTTTTGCATTTTTGGATAGATCTTTGAAAAATAAGGGGGGTTTGTTCTTCGTGTTTTTGATAAAAACGAGTTTTTGATCGAGTTTTGGAGCAAAAAGAGGTGAAAAACGCTATTTTTCACGTAATCTGCGAAGTGTTCTCGTCCATTGAAGGGTTCACGGCCGTTGAAGGGTTCACGGCCGAAGGAGGGTTCTCGGTCGAATAAGCTTTTGCGGCTAGGGTTTCTCGGCGGCGGCCGTAATCACGAATTAGGGTTTCTCGGACGTTTACGGTCGTGAACGTGTTTACGGCCGTGAACCTATTTGCGGTTGTCTGTCTCATATAAATAGTGTTAGTAGAGTCATAAGAGTGTGTATGGCTAGAGGAGCTTATGTGTGTGTATTCTAAGGTGTTCTAGAGAGAGAAAGGAGAGAAGGTGCAAGTGTGTGTGAATCTTGTATATTGTTCATCATTCCAATCTTGAATACATCATAGATTCATATTATTCTTCTTCTCCTTCTTCTTATTTTGATCTTGCATCATCCAATTGTTTGGGATTCTACACCATCAATTGGATATGATTGATACACAAGCGAATTCGGGACTTACAAGTGGTATCAGAGCTTGGATTGTATCAATCATTTTGGCCAGATCTGGAGCGTATTTGATCTTATTTTTGAAGGATTTTTGTGTTTTTGGATAGATCTTTGAAAAATAAGGGGGGTTTGTTCTTCGTGTTTTTGATAAAAACGAGTTTTTGATCGAGTTTTGGAGCAAAAAGAGGCGAAAACGCTATTTTTCACGTAATCTGCGAAGTGTTCTCGTCCATTGAAGGGTTCACGGCCGTTGAAGGGTTCACGGCCAAAGGAGGGTTCTCGGTCGAATAAGCTTTTGCGGCTAGGGTTTCTCGGCGGCGGCCGTAATCACGAATTAGGGTTTCTCGGACGTTTACGGTCGTGAACGTGTTTACGGCCGTGAACCCATTTGCGGTTGTCTGTCTCATATAAATAGTGTTAGTAGAGTCATAAGAGTGTGTATGGCTAGAGGAGCTTAAGTGTGTGTATTCTAAGGTGTTCTAGAGAGAGAAAGGAGAGAAGGTGCAAGTGTGTGTGAATCTTGTATATTGTTCATCATTCCAATCTTGAATACATCATAGATTCATATTATTCTTCTTCTCTTTCTTCTTATTTTGATCTTGCATCATCCAATTGTTTAGGATTCTAACCAGTAATTGGATATGATTGATACACAAGCGAATTCGGGACTTACAAGTGGTATCAGAGCTTGGATTGTATCAATCATTTTGGCCAGATCTGGAGCGTATTTGATCTTATTTTTGAAGGATTTTTGCATTTTTGGATAGATCTTTGAAAAATAAGGGGGGTTTGTTCTTCGTGTTTTTGATAAAAACGAGTTTTTGATCGAGTTTTGGAGCAAAAAGAGGTGAAAAACGCTATTTTTCACGTAATCTGCGAAGTGTTCTCGTCCATTGAAGGGTTCACGGCCGTTGAAGGGTTCACGGCCGAAGGAGGGTTCTCGGTCGAATAAGCTTTTGCGGCTAGGGTTTCTCGGCGGCGGCCGTAATCACGAATTAGGGTTTCTCGGACGTTTACGGTCGTGAACGTGTTTACGGCCGTGAACCTATTTGCGGTTGTCTGTCTCATATAAATAGTGTTAGTAGAGTCATAAGAGTGTGTATGGCTAGAGGAGCTTATGTGTGTGTATTCTAAGGTGTTCTAGAGAGAGAAAGGAGAGAAGGTGCAAGTGTGTGTGAATCTTGTATATTGTTCATCATTCCAATCTTGAATACATCATAGATTCATATTATTCTTCTTCTCCTTCTTCTTATTTTGATCTTGCATCATCCAATTGTTTGGGATTCTACACCATCAATTGGATATGATTGATACACAAGCGAATTCGGGACTTACAAGTGGTATCAGAGCTTGGATTGTATCAATCATTTTGGCCAGATCTGGAGCGTATTTGATCTTATTTTTGAAGGATTTTTGTGTTTTTGGATAGATCTTTGAAAAATAAGGGGGGTTTGTTCTTCGTGTTTTTGATAAAAACGAGTTTTTGATCGAGTTTTGGAGCAAAAAGAGGCGAAAACGCTATTTTTCACGTAATCTGCGAAGTGTTCTCGTCCATTGAAGGGTTCACGGCCGTTGAAGGGTTCACGGCCAAAGGAGGGTTCTCGGTCGAATAAGCTTTTGCGGCTAGGGTTTCTCGGCGGCGGCCGTAATCACGAATTAGGGTTTCTCGGACGTTTACGGTCGTGAACGTGTTTACGGCCGTGAACCCATTTGCGGTTGTCTGTCTCATATAAATAGTGTTAGTAGAGTCATAAGAGTGTGTATGGCTAGAGGAGCTTAAGTGTGTGTATTCTAAGGTGTTCTAGAGAGAGAAAGGAGAGAAGGTGCAAGTGTGTGTGAATCTTGTATATTGTTCATCATTCCAATCTTGAATACATCATAGATTCATATTATTCTTCTTCTCTTTCTTCTTATTTTGATCTTGCATCATCCAATTGTTTAGGATTCTAACCAGTAATTGGATATGATTGATACACAAGCGAATTCGGGACTTACAAGTGGTATCAGAGCTTGGATTGTATCAATCATTTTGGCCAGATCTGGAGCGTATTTGATCTTATTTTTGAAGGATTTTTGCATTTTTGGATAGATCTTTGAAAAATAAGGGGGGTTTGTTCTTCGTGTTTTTGATAAAAACGAGTTTTTGATCGAGTTTTGGAGCAAAAAGAGGTGAAAAACGCTATTTTTCACGTAATCTGCGAAGTGTTCTCGTCCATTGAAGGGTTCACGGCCGTTGAAGGGTTCACGGCCGAAGGAGGGTTCTCGGTCGAATAAGCTTTTGCGGCTAGGGTTTCTCGGCGGCGGCCGTAATCACGAATTAGGGTTTCTCGGACGTTTACGGTCGTGAACGTGTTTACGGCCGTGAACCTATTTGCGGTTGTCTGTCTCATATAAATAGTGTTAGTAGAGTCATAAGAGTGTGTATGGCTAGAGGAGCTTATGTGTGTGTATTCTAAGGTGTTCTAGAGAGAGAAAGGAGAGAAGGTGCAAGTGTGTGTGAATCTTGTATATTGTTCATCATTCCAATCTTGAATACATCATAGATTCATATTATTCTTCTTCTCCTTCTTCTTATTTTGATCTTGCATCATCCAATTGTTTGGGATTCTACACCATCAATTGGATATGATTGATACACAAGCGAATTCGGGACTTACAAGTGGTATCAGAGCTTGGATTGTATCAATCATTTTGGCCAGATCTGGAGCGTATTTGATCTTATTTTTGAAGGATTTTTGTGTTTTTGGATAGATCTTTGAAAAATAAGGGGGGTTTGTTCTTCGTGTTTTTGATAAAAACGAGTTTTTGATCGAGTTTTGGAGCAAAAAGAGGCGAAAACGCTATTTTTCACGTAATCTGCGAAGTGTTCTCGTCCATTGAAGGGTTCACGGCCGTTGAAGGGTTCACGGCCAAAGGAGGGTTCTCGGTCGAATAAGCTTTTGCGGCTAGGGTTTCTCGGCGGCGGCCGTAATCACGAATTAGGGTTTCTCGGACGTTTACGGTCGTGAACGTGTTTACGGCCGTGAACCCATTTGCGGTTGTCTGTCTCATATAAATAGTGTTAGTAGAGTCATAAGAGTGTGTATGGCTAGAGGAGCTTAAGTGTGTGTATTCTAAGGTGTTCTAGAGAGAGAAAGGAGAGAAGGTGCAAGTGTGTGTGAATCTTGTATATTGTTCATCATTCCAATCTTGAATACATCATAGATTCATATTATTCTTCTTCTCTTTCTTCTTATTTTGATCTTGCATCATCCAATTGTTTAGGATTCTAACCAGTAATTGGATATGATTGATACACAAGCGAATTCGGGACTTACAAGTGGTATCAGAGCTTGGATTGTATCAATCATTTTGGCCAGATCTGGAGCGTATTTGATCTTATTTTTGAAGGATTTTTGCATTTTTGGATAGATCTTTGAAAAATAAGGGGGGTTTGTTCTTCGTGTTTTTGATAAAAACGAGTTTTTGATCGAGTTTTGGAGCAAAAAGAGGTGAAAAACGCTATTTTTCACGTAATCTGCGAAGTGTTCTCGTCCATTGAAGGGTTCACGGCCGTTGAAGGGTTCACGGCCGAAGGAGGGTTCTCGGTCGAATAAGCTTTTGCGGCTAGGGTTTCTCGGCGGCGGCCGTAATCACGAATTAGGGTTTCTCGGACGTTTACGGTCGTGAACGTGTTTACGGCCGTGAACCTATTTGCGGTTGTCTGTCTCATATAAATAGTGTTAGTAGAGTCATAAGAGTGTGTATGGCTAGAGGAGCTTATGTGTGTGTATTCTAAGGTGTTCTAGAGAGAGAAAGGAGAGAAGGTGCAAGTGTGTGTGAATCTTGTATATTGTTCATCATTCCAATCTTGAATACATCATAGATTCATATTATTCTTCTTCTCCTTCTTCTTATTTTGATCTTGCATCATCCAATTGTTTGGGATTCTACACCATCAATTGGATATGATTGATACACAAGCGAATTCGGGACTTACAAGTGGTATCAGAGCTTGGATTGTATCAATCATTTTGGCCAGATCTGGAGCGTATTTGATCTTATTTTTGAAGGATTTTTGTCTTTTTGGATAGATCTTTGAAAAATAAGGGGGGTTTGTTCTTCGTGTTTTTGATAAAAACGAGTTTTTGATCGAGTTTTGGAGCAAAAAGAGGTGAAAAACGCTAATTTTCACGTAATCTGCGAAGTGTTCTCGTCCATTGAAGGGTTCACGGCCGTTGAAGGGTTCACGGCCGAAGGAGGGTTCTCGGTCGAATAAGCTTTTGCGGCTAGGGTTTCTCGGCGGCGGCCGTAATCACGAATTAGGGTTTCTCGGACGTTTACGGTCGTGAACGTGTTTACGGCCGTGAACCCATTTGCGGTTGTCTGTCTCATATAAATAGTGTTAGTAGAGTCATAAGAGTGTGTATGGCTAGAGGAGCTTAAGTGTGTGTATTCTAAGGTGTTCTAGAGAGAGAAAGGAGAGAAGGTGCAAGTGTGTGTGAATCTTGTATATTGTTCATCATTCCAATCTTGAATACATCATAGATTCATATTATTCTTCTTCTCCTTCTTCTTATTTTGATCTTGCATCATCCAATTGTTTAGGATTCTACACCATCAATTGGATATGATTGATACACAAGCGAATTCGGGACTTACAAGTGGTATCAGAGCTTGGATTGTATCAATCATTTTGGCCAGATCTGGAGCGTATTTGATCTTATTTTTGAAGGATTTTTGTGTTTTTGGATAGATCTTTGAAAAATAAGGGGGGTTTGTTCTTCGTGTTTTTGATAAAAACGAGTTTTTGATCGAGTTTTGGAGCAAAAAGAGGCGAAAACGCTATTTTTCACGTAATCTGCGAAGTGTTCTCGTCCATTGAAGGGTTCACGGCCGTTGAAGGGTTCACGGCCAAAGGAGGGTTCTCGGTCGAATAAGCTTTTGCGGCTAGGGTTTCTCGGCGGCGGCCGTAATCACGAATTAGGGTTTCTCGGACGTTTACGGTCGTGAACGTGTTTACGGCCGTGAACCCATTTGCGGTTGTCTGTCTCATATAAATAGTGTTAGTAGAGTCATAAGAGTGTGTATGGCTAGAGGAGCTTAAGTGTGTGTATTCTAAGGTGTTCTAGAGAGAGAAAGGAGAGAAGGTGCAAGTGTGTGTGAATCTTGTATATTGTTCATCATTCCAATCTTGAATACATCATAGATTCATATTATTCTTCTTCTCTTTCTTCTTATTTTGATCTTGCATCATCCAATTGTTTAGGATTCTAACCAGTAATTGGATATGATTGATACACAAGCGAATTCGGGACTTACAAGTGGTATCAGAGCTTGGATTGTATCAATCATTTTGGCCAGATCTGGAGCGTATTTGATCTTATTTTTGAAGGATTTTTGCATTTTTGGATAGATCTTTGAAAAATAAGGGGGGTTTGTTCTTCGTGTTTTTGATAAAAACGAGTTTTTGATCGAGTTTTGGAGCAAAAAGAGGTGAAAAACGCTATTTTTCACGTAATCTGCGAAGTGTTCTCGTCCATTGAAGGGTTCACGGCCGTTGAAGGGTTCACGGCCGAAGGAGGGTTCTCGGTCGAATAAGCTTTTGCGGCTAGGGTTTCTCGGCGGCGGCCGTAATCACGAATTAGGGTTTCTCGGACGTTTACGGTCGTGAACGTGTTTACGGCCGTGAACCTATTTGCGGTTGTCTGTCTCATATAAATAGTGTTAGTAGAGTCATAAGAGTGTGTATGGCTAGAGGAGCTTATGTGTGTGTATTCTAAGGTGTTCTAGAGAGAGAAAGGAGAGAAGGTGCAAGTGTGTGTGAATCTTGTATATTGTTCATCATTCCAATCTTGAATACATCATAGATTCATATTATTCTTCTTCTCCTTCTTCTTATTTTGATCTTGCATCATCCAATTGTTTGGGATTCTACACCATCAATTGGATATGATTGATACACAAGCGAATTCGGGACTTACAAGTGGTATCAGAGCTTGGATTGTATCAATCATTTTGGCCAGATCTGGAGCGTATTTGATCTTATTTTTGAAGGATTTTTGTCTTTTTGGATAGATCTTTGAAAAATAAGGGGGGTTTGTTCTTCGTGTTTTTGATAAAAACGAGTTTTTGATCGAGTTTTGGAGCAAAAAGAGGTGAAAAACGCTAATTTTCACGTAATCTGCGAAGTGTTCTCGTCCATTGAAGGGTTCACGGCCGTTGAAGGGTTCACGGCCGAAGGAGGGTTCTCGGTCGAATAAGCTTTTGCGGCTAGGGTTTCTCGGCGGCGGCCGTAATCACGAATTAGGGTTTCTCGGACGTTTACGGTCGTGAACGTGTTTACGGCCGTGAACCCATTTGCGGTTGTCTGTCTCATATAAATAGTGTTAGTAGAGTCATAAGAGTGTGTATGGCTAGAGGAGCTTAAGTGTGTGTATTCTAAGGTGTTCTAGAGAGAGAAAGGAGAGAAGGTGCAAGTGTGTGTGAATCTTGTATATTGTTCATCATTCCAATCTTGAATACATCATAGATTCATATTATTCTTCTTCTCCTTCTTCTTATTTTGATCTTGCATCATCCAATTGTTTAGGATTCTACACCATCAATTGGATATGATTGATACACAAGCGAATTCGGGACTTACAAGTGGTATCAGAGCTTGGATTGTATCAATCATTTTGGCCAGATCTGGAGCGTATTTGATCTTATTTTTGAAGGATTTTTGCGTTTTTGGATAGATCTTTGAAAAATAAGGGGGGTTTGTTCTTCGTGTTTTTGATAAAAACGAGTTTTTGATCGAGTTTTGGAGCAAAAAGAGGTGAAAAACGCTAATTTTCACGTAATCTGCGAAGTGTTCTCGTCCATTGAAGGGTTCACGGCCGTTGAAGGGTTCACGGCCGAAGGAGGGTTCTCGGTCGAATAAGCTTTTGCGGCTAGGGTTTCTCGGCGGCGGCCGTAATCACGAATTAGGGTTTCTCGGACGTTTACGGTCGTGAACGTGTTTACGGCCGTGAACCCATTTGCGGTTGTCTGTCTCATATAAATAGTGTTAGTAGAGTCATAAGAGTGTGTATGGCTAGAGGAGCTTAAGTGTGTGTATTCTAAGGTGTTCTAGAGAGAGAAAGGAGAGAAGGTGCAAGTGTGTGTGAATCTTGTATATTGTTCATCATTCCAATCTTGAATACATCATAGATTCATATTATTCTTCTTCTCTTTCTTCTTATTTTGATCTTGCATCATCCAATTGTTTAGGATTCTAACCAGTAATTGGACATGATTGATACACAAGCGAATTCGGGACTTACAAGTGGTATCAGAGCTTGGATTGTATCAATCATTTTGGCCAGATCTGGAGCGTATTTGATCTTATTTTTGAAGGAATTTTGCATTTTTGGATAGATCTTTGAAAAATAAGGGGGGTTTGTTCTTCGTGTTTTTGATAAAAACGAGTTTTTGATCGAGTTTTGGAGCAAAAAGAGGTGAAAAACGCTATTTTTCACGTAATCTGCGAAGTGTTCTCGTCCATTGAAGGGTTCACGGCCGTTGAAGGGTTCACGGCCGAAGGAGGGTTCTCGGTCGAATAAGCTTTTGCGGCTAGGGTTTCTCGGCGGCGGCCGTAATCACGAATTAGGGTTTCTCGGACGTTTACGGTCGTGAATGTGTTTACGGCCGTGAACCTATTTACGGTTGTCTATCTCATATAAATAGTGTTAGTAGAGTCATAAGAGTGTGTATGGCTAGAGGAGCTTATGTGTGTGTATTCTAAGGTGTTCTAGAGAGAGAAAGGAGAGAAGGTGCAAGTGTGTGTGAATCTTGTATATTGTTCATCATTCCAATCTTGAATACATCATAGATTCATATTATTCTTCTTCTCCTTCTTCTTATTTTGATCTTGCATCATCCAATTGTTTAGGATTCTACACCATCAATTGGATATGATTGATACACAAGCGAATTCGGGACTTACAAGTGGTATCAGAGCTTGGATTGTATCAATCATTTTGGCCAGATCTGGAGCGTATTTGATCTTATTTTTGAAGGATTTTTGCGTTTTTGGATAGATCTTTGAAAAATAAGGGGGGTTTGTTCTTCGTGTTTTTGATAAAAACGAGTTTTTGATCGAGTTTTGGAGCAAAAAGAGGTGAAAAACGCTAATTTTCACGTAATCTGCGAAGTGTTCTCGTCCATTGAAGGGTTCACGGCCGTTGAAGGGTTCACGGCCGAAGGAGGGTTCTCGGTCGAATAAGCTTTTGCGGCTAGGGTTTCTCGGCGGCGGCCGTAATCACGAATTAGGGTTTCTCGGACGTTTACGGTCGTGAACGTGTTTACGGCCGTGAACCCATTTGCGGTTGTCTGTCTCATATAAATAGTGTTAGTAGAGTCATAAGAGTGTGTATGGCTAGAGGAGCTTAAGTGTGTGTATTCTAAGGTGTTCTAGAGAGAGAAAGGAGAGAAGGTGCAAGTGTGTGTGAATCTTGTATATTGTTCATCATTCCAATCTTGAATACATCATAGATTCATATTATTCTTCTTCTCTTTCTTCTTATTTTGATCTTGCATCATCCAATTGTTTAGGATTCTAACCAGTAATTGGACATGATTGATACACAAGCGAATTCGGGACTTACAAGTGGTATCAGAGCTTGGATTGTATCAATCATTTTGGCCAGATCTGGAGCGTATTTGATCTTATTTTTGAAGGAATTTTGCATTTTTGGATAGATCTTTGAAAAATAAGGGGGGTTTGTTCTTCGTGTTTTTGATAAAAACGAGTTTTTGATCGAGTTTTGGAGCAAAAAGAGGTGAAAAACGCTATTTTTCACGTAATCTGCGAAGTGTTCTCGTCCATTGAAGGGTTCACGGCCGTTGAAGGGTTCACGGCCGAAGGAGGGTTCTCGGTCGAATAAGCTTTTGCGGCTAGGGTTTCTCGGCGGCGGCCGTAATCACGAATTAGGGTTTCTCGGATGTTTACGGTCGTGAATGTGTTTACGGCCGTGAACCTATTTACGGTTGTCTATCTCATATAAATAGTGTTAGTAGAGTCATAAGAGTGTGTATGGCTAGAGGAGCTTATGTGTGTGTATTCTAAGGTGTTCTAGAGAGAGAAAGGAGAGAAGGTGCAAGTGTGTGTGAATCTTGTATATTGTTCATCATTCCAATCTTGAATACATCATAGATTCATATTATTCTTCTTCTCCTTCTTCTTATTTTGATCTTGCATCATCCAATTGTTTGGGATTCTACACCATCAATTGGATATGATTGATACACAAGCGAATTCGGGACTTACAAGTGGTATCAGAGCTTGGATTGTATCAATCATTTTGGCCAGATCTGGAGCGTATTTGATCTTATTTTTGAAGGATTTTTGTGTTTTTGGATAGATCTTTGAAAAATAAGGGGGGTTTGTTCTTCGTGTTTTTGATAAAAACGAGTTTTTGATCGAGTTTTGGAGCAAAAAGAGGCGAAAACGCTATTTTTCACGTAATCTGCGAAGTGTTCTCGTCCATTGAAGGGTTCACGGCCGTTGAAGGGTTCACGGCCAAAGGAGGGTTCTCGGTCGAATAAGCTTTTGCGGCTAGGGTTTCTCGGCGGCGGCCGTAATCACGAATTAGGGTTTCTCGGACGTTTACGGTCGTGAACGTGTTTACGGCCGTGAACCCATTTGCGGTTGTCTGTCTCATATAAATAGTGTTAGTAGAGTCATAAGAGTGTGTATGGCTAGAGGAGCTTAAGTGTGTGTATTCTAAGGTGTTCTAGAGAGAGAAAGGAGAGAAGGTGCAAGTGTGTGTGAATCTTGTATATTGTTCATCATTCCAATCTTGAATACATCATAGATTCATATTATTCTTCTTCTCTTTCTTCTTATTTTGATCTTGCATCATCCAATTGTTTAGGATTCTAACCAGTAATTGGATATGATTGATACACAAGCGAATTCGGGACTTACAAGTGGTATCAGAGCTTGGATTGTATCAATCATTTTGGCCAGATCTGGAGCGTATTTGATCTTATTTTTGAAGGATTTTTGCATTTTTGGATAGATCTTTGAAAAATAAGGGGGGTTTGTTCTTCGTGTTTTTGATAAAAACGAGTTTTTGATCGAGTTTTGGAGCAAAAAGAGGTGAAAAACGCTATTTTTCACGTAATCTGCGAAGTGTTCTCGTCCATTGAAGGGTTCACGGCCGTTGAAGGGTTCACGGCCGAAGGAGGGTTCTCGGTCGAATAAGCTTTTGCGGCTAGGGTTTCTCGGCGGCGGCCGTAATCACGAATTAGGGTTTCTCGGACGTTTACGGTCGTGAACGTGTTTACGGCCGTGAACCTATTTGCGGTTGTCTGTCTCATATAAATAGTGTTAGTAGAGTCATAAGAGTGTGTATGGCTAGAGGAGCTTATGTGTGTGTATTCTAAGGTGTTCTAGAGAGAGAAAGGAGAGAAGGTGCAAGTGTGTGTGAATCTTGTATATTGTTCATCATTCCAATCTTGAATACATCATAGATTCATATTATTCTTCTTCTCCTTCTTCTTATTTTGATCTTGCATCATCCAATTGTTTGGGATTCTACACCATCAATTGGATATGATTGATACACAAGCGAATTCGGGACTTACAAGTGGTATCAGAGCTTGGATTGTATCAATCATTTTGGCCAGATCTGGAGCGTATTTGATCTTATTTTTGAAGGATTTTTGTCTTTTTGGATAGATCTTTGAAAAATAAGGGGGGTTTGTTCTTCGTGTTTTTGATAAAAACGAGTTTTTGATCGAGTTTTGGAGCAAAAAGAGGTGAAAAACGCTAATTTTCACGTAATCTGCGAAGTGTTCTCGTCCATTGAAGGGTTCACGGCCGTTGAAGGGTTCACGGCCGAAGGAGGGTTCTCGGTCGAATAAGCTTTTGCGGCTAGGGTTTCTCGGCGGCGGCCGTAATCACGAATTAGGGTTTCTCGGACGTTTACGGTCGTGAACGTGTTTACGGCCGTGAACCCATTTGCGGTTGTCTGTCTCATATAAATAGTGTTAGTAGAGTCATAAGAGTGTGTATGGCTAGAGGAGCTTAAGTGTGTGTATTCTAAGGTGTTCTAGAGAGAGAAAGGAGAGAAGGTGCAAGTGTGTGTGAATCTTGTATATTGTTCATCATTCCAATCTTGAATACATCATAGATTCATATTATTCTTCTTCTCCTTCTTCTTATTTTGATCTTGCATCATCCAATTGTTTAGGATTCTACACCATCAATTGGATATGATTGATACACAAGCGAATTCGGGACTTACAAGTGGTATCAGAGCTTGGATTGTATCAATCATTTTGGCCAGATCTGGAGCGTATTTGATCTTATTTTTGAAGGATTTTTGTCTTTTTGGATAGATCTTTGAAAAATAAGGGGGGTTTGTTCTTCGTGTTTTTGATAAAAACGAGTTTTTGATCGAGTTTTGGAGCAAAAAGAGGTGAAAAACGCTAATTTTCACGTAATCTGCGAAGTGTTCTCGTCCATTGAAGGGTTCACGGCCGTTGAAGGGTTCACGGCCGAAGGAGGGTTCTCGGTCGAATAAGCTTTTGCGGCTAGGGTTTCTCGGCGGCGGCCGTAATCACGAATTAGGGTTTCTCGGACGTTTACGGTCGTGAACGTGTTTACGGCCGTGAACCCATTTGCGGTTGTCTGTCTCATATAAATAGTGTTAGTAGAGTCATAAGAGTGTGTATGGCTAGAGGAGCTTAAGTGTGTGTATTCTAAGGTGTTCTAGAGAGAGAAAGGAGAGAAGGTGCAAGTGTGTGTGAATCTTGTATATTGTTCATCATTCCAATCTTGAATACATCATAGATTCATATTATTCTTCTTCTCCTTCTTCTTATTTTGATCTTGCATCATCCAATTGTTTAGGATTCTACACCATCAATTGGATATGATTGATACACAAGCGAATTCGGGACTTACAAGTGGTATCAGAGCTTGGATTGTATCAATCATTTTGGCCAGATCTGGAGCGTATTTGATCTTATTTTTGAAGGATTTTTGTCTTTTTGGATAGATCTTTGAAAAATAAGGGGGGTTTGTTCTTCGTGTTTTTGATAAAAACGAGTTTTTGATCGAGTTTTGGAGCAAAAAGAGGTGAAAAACGCTAATTTTCACGTAATCTGCGAAGTGTTCTCGTCCATTGAAGGGTTCACGGTCGTTGAAGGGTTCACGGCCGAAGGAGGGTTCTCGGTCGAATAAGCTTTTGCGGCTAGGGTTTCTCGGCGGCGGCCGTAATCACGAATTAGGGTTTCTCGGACGTTTACGGTCGTGAACGTGTTTACGGCCGTGAACCCATTTGCGGTTGTCTGTCTCATATAAATAGTGTTAGTAGAGTCATAAGAGTGTGTATGACTAGAGGAGCTTAAGTGTGTGTATTCTAAGGTGTTCTAGAGAGAGAAAGGAGAGAAGGTGCAAGTGTGTGTGAATCTTGTATATTGTTCATCATTCCAATCTTGAATACATCATAGATTCATATTATTCTTCTTCTCCTTCTTCTTATTTTGATCTTGCATCATCCAATTGTTTAGGATTCTACACCATCAATTGGATATGATTGATACACAAGCGAATTCGGGACTTACAAGTGGTATCAGAGCTTGGATTGTATCAATCATTTTGGCCAGATCTGGAGCGTATTTGATCTTATTTTTGAAGGATTTTTGCGTTTTTGGATAGATCTTTGAAAAATAAGGGGGGTTTGTTCTTCGTGTTTTTGATAAAAACGAGTTTTTGATCGAGTTTTGGAGCAAAAAGAGGTGAAAAACGCTATTTTTCACGTAATCTGCGAAGTGTTCTCGTCCATTGAAGGGTTCACGGCCGTTGAAGGGTTCACGGCCGAAGGAGGGTTCTCGGTCGAATAAGCTTTTGCGGCTAGGGTTTCTCGGCGGCGGCCGTAATCACGAATTAGGGTTTCTCGGACGTTTACGGTCGTGAACGTGTTTACGGCCGTGAACCCATTTGCGGTTGTCTGTCTCATATAAATAGTGTTAGTAGAATCATAAGAGTGTGTATGGCTAGAGGAGCTTAAGTGTGTGTATTCTAAGGTGTTCTAGAGAGAGAAAGGAGAGAAGGTGCAAGTGTGTGTGAATCTTGTATATTGTTCATCATTCCAATCTTGAATACATCATAGATTCATATTATTCTTCTTCTCCTTCTTCTTATTTTGATCTTGCATCATCCAATTGTTTAGGATTCTACACCATCAATTAGATATGATTGATACACAAGCGAAATCGGGACTTACAAGTGGTATCAGAGCTTGGATTGTATCAATCATTTTGGCCAGATCTGGAGCGTATTTGATCTTATTTTTGAAGGATTTTTGCATTTTTGGATAGATCTTTGAAAAATAAGGGGGGTTTGTTCTTCGTGTTTTTGATAAAAACGAGTTTTTGATCGAGTTTTGGAGCAAAAAGAGGTGAAAAACGCTAATTTTCACGTAATCTGCGAAGTGTTCTCGTCCATTGAAGGGTTCACGGTCGTTGAAGGGTTCACGGCCGAAGGAGGGTTCTCGGTCGAATAAGCTTTTGCGGCTAGGGTTTCTCGGCGGCGGCCGTAATCACGAATTAGGGTTTCTCGGACGTTTACGGTCGTGAACGTGTTTACGGCCGTGAACCCATTTGCGGTTGTCTGTCTCATATAAATAGTGTTAGTAGAGTCATAAGAGTGTGTATGACTAGAGGAGCTTAAGTGTGTGTATTCTAAGGTGTTCTAGAGAGAGAAAGGAGAGAAGGTGCAAGTGTGTGTGAATCTTGTATATTGTTCATCATTCCAATCTTGAATACATCATAGATTCATATTATTCTTCTTCTCCTTCTTCTTATTTTGATCTTGCATCATCCAATTGTTTAGGATTCTACACCATCAATTGGATATGATTGATACACAAGCGAATTCGGGACTTACAAGTGGTATCAGAGCTTGGATTGTATCAATCATTTTGGCCAGATCTGGAGCGTATTTGATCTTATTTTTGAAGGATTTTTGCGTTTTTGGATAGATCTTTGAAAAATAAGGGGGGTTTGTTCTTCGTGTTTTTGATAAAAACGAGTTTTTGATCGAGTTTTGGAGCAAAAAGAGGTGAAAAACGCTATTTTTCACGTAATCTGCGAAGTGTTCTCGTCCATTGAAGGGTTCACGGCCGTTGAAGGGTTCACGGCCGAAGGAGGGTTCTCGGTCGAATAAGCTTTTGCGGCTAGGGTTTCTCGGCGGCGGCCGTAATCACGAATTAGGGTTTCTCGGACGTTTACGGTCGTGAACGTGTTTACGGCCGTGAACCCATTTGCGGTTGTCTGTCTCATATAAATAGTGTTAGTAGAATCATAAGAGTGTGTATGGCTAGAGGAGCTTAAGTGTGTGTATTCTAAGGTGTTCTAGAGAGAGAAAGGAGAGAAGGTGCAAGTGTGTGTGAATCTTGTATATTGTTCATCATTCCAATCTTGAATACATCATAGATTCATATTATTCTTCTTCTCCTTCTTCTTATTTTGATCTTGCATCATCCAATTGTTTAGGATTCTACACCATCAATTAGATATGATTGATACACAAGCGAAATCGGGACTTACAAGTGGTATCAGAGCTTGGATTGTATCAATCATTTTGGCCAGATCTGGAGCGTATTTGATCTTATTTTTGAAGGATTTTTGCATTTTTGGATAGATCTTTGAAAAATAAGGGGGGTTTGTTCTTCGTGTTTTTGATAAAAACGAGTTTTTGATCGAGTTTTGGAGCAAAAAGAGGCGAAAACGCTATTTTTCACGTAATCTGCGAAGTGTTCTCGTCCATTGAAGGGTTCATGGCCGTTGAAGGGTTCACGGCCAAAGGAGGGTTCTCGGTCGAATAAGCTTTTGCGGCTAGGGTTTCTCGGCGGCGGCCGTAATCACGAATTAGGGTTTCTCGGACGTTTACGGTCATGAACGTGTTTACGGCCGTGAACCTATTTGCGGTTGTCTGTCTCATAGAAATAGTGTTAGTAGAGTCATAAGAGTGTGTATGGCTAGAGGAGCTTAAGTGTGTGTATTCTAAGGTGTTCTAGAGAGAGAAAGGAGAGAAGGTGCAAGTGTGTGTGAATCTTGTATATTGTTCATCATTCCAATCTTGAATACATCATAGATTCATATTATTCTTCTTCTCCTTCTTCTTATTTTGATCTTGCATCATCCAATTGTTTGGGATTCTACACCATCAATTGGATATGATTGATACACAAGCGCATTCGGGACTTACAAGTGGTATCAGAGCTTGGATTGTATCAATCATTTTGGCCAGATCTGGAGCGTATTTGATCTTATTTTTGAAGGATTTTTATGTTTTTGGATAGATCTTTGAAAAATAAGGGGGGTTTGTTCTTCGTGTTTTTGATAAAAACGAGTTTTTGATCGAGTTTTGGAGCAAAAAGAGGTGAAAAACGCTATTTTTCACGTAATCTGCGAAGTGTTCTCGTCCATTGAAGGGTTCACGGCCGTTGAAGGGTTCACGGCCGAAGGAGGGTTCTCGGTCGAATAAGCTTTTGCGGCTAGGGTTTCTCGGCGGCGGCCGTAATCACGAATTAGGGTTTCTCGGACGTTTACGGTCGTGAACGTGTTTACGGCCGTGAACCCATTTGCGGTTGTCTGTCTCATATAAATAGTGTTAGTAGAATCATAAGAGTGTGTATGGCTAGAGGAGCTTAAGTGTGTGTATTCTAAGGTGTTCTAGAGAGAGAAAGGAGAGAAGGTGCAATTGTGTGTGAATCTTGTATATTGTTCATCATTCCAATCTTGAATACATCATAGATTCATATTATTCTTCTTCTCCTTCTTCTTATTTTGATCTTGCATCATCCAATTGTTTAGGATTCTACACCATCAATTAGATATGATTGATACACAAGCGAAATCGGGACTTACAAGTGGTATCAGAGCTTGGATTGTATCAATCATTTTGGCCAGATCTGGAGCGTATTTGATCTTATTTTTGAAGGATTTTTGCATTTTTGGATAGATCTTTGAAAAATAAGGGGGGTTTGTTCTTCGTGTTTTTGATAAAAACGAGTTTTTGATCGAGTTTTGGAGCAAAAAGATGCGAAAACGCTATTTTTCACGTAATCTGCGAAGTGTTCTCGTCCATTGAAGGGTTCATGGCCGTTGAAGGGTTCACGGCCAAAGGAGGGTTCTCGGTCGAATAAGCTTTTGCGGCTAGGGTTTCTCGGCGGCGGCCGTAATCACGAATTAGGGTTTCTCGGACGTTTACGGTCATGAACGTGTTTACGGCCGTGAACCTATTTGCGGTTGTCTGTCTCATATAAATAGTGTTAGTAGAGTCATAAGAGTGTGTATGGCTAGAGGAGCTTAAGTGTGTGTATTCTAAGGTGTTCTAGAGAGAGAAAGGAGAGAAGGTGCAAGTGTGTGTGAATCTTGTATATTGTTCATCATTCCAATCTTGAATACATCATAGATTCATATTATTCTTCTTCTCCTTCTTCTTATTTTGATCTTGCATCATCCAATTGTTTGGGATTCTACACCATCAATTGGATATGATTGATACACAAGCGAATTCGGGACTTACAAGTGGTATCAGAGCTTGGATTATATCAATCATTTTGGCCAGATCTGGAGCGTATTTGATCTTATTTTTGAAGGATTTTTATGTTTTTGGATAGATCTTTGAAAAATAAGGGGGGTTTGTTCTTCGTGTTTTTGATAAAAACGAGTTTTTGATCGAGTTTTGGAGCAAAAAGAGGCGAAAACGCTATTTTTCACGTAATCTGCGAAGTGTTCTCGTCCATTGAAGGGTTCACGGCCGTTGAAGGGTTCACGGACAAAGGAGGGTTCTCGGTCGAATAAGCTTTTGCGGCTAGGGTTTCTCGGCGGCGGCCGTAATCACGAATTAGGGTTTCTCGGACGTTTACGGTCGTGAACGTGTTTACGGCCGTGAACCCATTTGCGGTTGTCTGTCTCATATAAATAGTGTTAGTAGAATCATAAGAGTGTGTATGGCTAGAGGAGCTTAAGTGTGTGTATTCTAAGGTGTTCTAGAGAGAGAAAGGAGAGAAGGTGCAAGTGTGTGTGAATCTTGTATATTGTTCATCATTCCAATCTTGAATACATCATAGATTCATATTATTCTTCTTCTCCTTCTTCTTATTTTGATCTTGCATCATCCAATTGTTTAGGATTCTACACCATCAATTAGATATGATTGATACACAAGCGAAATCGGGACTTACAAGTGGTATCAGAGCTTGGATTGTATCAATCATTTTGGCCAGATCTGGAGCGTATTTGATCTTATTTTTGAAGGATTTTTGCATTTTTGGATAGATCTTTGAAAAATAAGGGGGGTTTGTTCTTCGTGTTTTTGATAAAAACGAGTTTTTGATCGAGTTTTGGAGCAAAAAGAGGCGAAAACGCTATTTTTCACGTAATCTGCGAAGTGTTCTCGTCCATTGAAGGGTTCATGGCCGTTGAAGGGTTCACGGCCAAAGGAGGGTTCTCGGTCGAATAAGCTTTTGCGGCTAGGGTTTCTCGGCGGCGGCCGTAATCACGAATTAGGGTTTCTCGGACGTTTACGGTCATGAACGTGTTTACGGCCGTGAACCTATTTGCGGTTGTCTGTCTCATATAAATAGTGTTAGTAGAGTCATAAGAGTGTGTATGGCTAGAGGAGCTTAAGTGTGTGTATTCTAAGGTGTTCTAGAGAGAGAAAGGAGAGAAGGTGCAAGTGTGTGTGAATCTTGTATATTGTTCATCATTCCAATCTTGAATACATCATAGATTCATATTATTCTTCTTCTCCTTCTTCTTATTTTGATCTTGCATCATCCAATTGTTTGGGATTCTACACCATCAATTGGATATGATTGATACACAAGCGAATTCGGGACTTACAAGTGGTATCAGAGCTTGGATTGTATCAATCATTTTGGCCAGATCTGGAGCGTATTTGATCTTATTTTTGAAGGATTTTTATGTTTTTGGATAGATCTTTGAAAAATAAGGGGGGTTTGTTCTTCGTGTTTTTGATAAAAACGAGTTTTTGATCGAGTTTTGGAGCAAAAAGAGGTGAAAAACGCTATTTTTCACGTAATCTGCGAAGTGTTCTCGTCCATTGAAGGGTTCACGGCCGTTGAAGGGTTCACGGCCGAAGGAGGGTTCTCGGTCGAATAAGCTTTTGCGGCTAGGGTTTCTCGGCGGCGGCCGTAATCACGAATTAGGGTTTCTCGGACGTTTACGGTCGTGAACGTGTTTACGGCCGTGAACCCATTTGCGGTTGTCTGTCTCATATAAATAGTGTTAGTAGAATCATAAGAGTGTGTATGGCTAGAGGAGCTTAAGTGTGTGTATTCTAAGGTGTTCTAGAGAGAGAAAGGAGAGAAGGTGCAAGTGTGTGTGAATCTTGTATATTGTTCATCATTCCAATCTTGAATACATCATAGATTCATATTATTCTTCTTCTCCTTCTTCTTATTTTGATCTTGCATCATCCAATTGTTTAGGATTCTACACCATCAATTAGATATGATTGATACACAAGCGAAATCGGGACTTACAAGTGGTATCAGAGCTTGGATTGTATCAATCATTTTGGCCAGATCTGGAGCGTATTTGATCTTATTTTTGAAGGATTTTTGCTTTTTTGGATAGATCTTTGAAAAATAAGGGGGGTTTGTTCTTCGTGTTTTTGATAAAAACGAGTTTTTGATCGAGTTTTGGAGCAAAAAGATGCGAAAACGCTATTTTTCACGTAATCTGCGAAGTGTTCTCGTCCATTGAAGGGTTCATGGCCGTTGAAGGGTTCACGGCCAAAGGAGGGTTCTCGGTCGAATAAGCTTTTGCGGCTAGGGTTTCTCGGCGGCGGCCGTAATCACGAATTAGGGTTTCTCGGACGTTTACGGTCATGAACGTGTTTACGGCCGTGAACCTATTTGCGGTTGTCTGTCTCATATAAATAGTGTTAGTAGAGTCATAAGAGTGTGTATGGCTAGAGGAGCTTAAGTGTGTGTATTCTAAGGTGTTCTAGAGAGAGAAAGGAGAGAAGGTGCAAGTGTGTGTGAATCTTGTATATTGTTCATCATTCCAATCTTGAATACATCATAGATTCATATTATTCTTCTTCTCCTTCTTCTTATTTTGATCTTGCATCATCCAATTGTTTGGGATTCTACACCATCAATTGGATATGATTGATACACAAGCGAATTCGGGACTTACAAGTGGTATCAGAGCTTGGATTGTATCAATCATTTTGGCCAGATCTGGAGCGTATTTGATCTTATTTTTGAAGGATTTTTATGTTTTTGGATAGATCTTTGAAAAATAAGGGGGGTTTGTTCTTCGTGTTTTTGATAAAAACGAGTTTTTGATCGAGTTTTGGAGCAAAAAGAGGCGAAAACGCTATTTTTCACGTAATCTGCGAAGTGTTCTCGTCCATTGAAGGGTTCACGGCCGTTGAAGGGTTCACGGACAAAGGAGGGTTCTCGGTCGAATAAGCTTTTGCGGCTAGGGTTTCTCGGCGGCGGCCGTAATCACGAATTAGGGTTTCTCGGACGTTTACGGTCGTGAACGTGTTTACGGCCGTGAACCCATTTGCGGTTGTCTGTCTCATATAAATAGTGTTAGTAGAGTCATAAGAGTGTGTATGGCTAGAGGAGCTTAAGTGTGTGTATTCTAAGGTGTTTTAGAGAGAGAAAGGAGAGAAGGTGCAAGTGTGTGTGAATCTTGTATATTGTTCATCATTCCAATCTTGAATACATCATAGATTCATATTATTCTTCTTCTCTTTCTTCTTATTTTGATCTTGCATCATCCAATTGTTTAGGATTCTAACCAGTAATTGGATATGATTGATACACAAGCGAATTCGGGACTTACAAGTGGTATCAGAGCTTGGATTGTATCAATCATTTTGGCCAGATCTGGAGCGTATTTGATCTTATTTTTGAAGGATTTTTGCATTTTTGGATAGATCTTTGAAAAATAAGGGGGGTTTGTTCTTCGTGTTTTTGATAAAAACGAGTTTTTGATCGAGTTTTGGAGCAAAAAGAGGTGAAAAACGCTATTTTTCACGTAATCTGCGAAGTGTTCTCGTCCATTGAAGGGTTCACGGCCGTTGAAGGGTTCACGGCCGAAGGAGGGTTCTCGGTCGAATAAGCTTTTGCGGCTAGGGTTTCTCGGCGGCGGCCGTAATCACGAATTAGGGTTTCTCGGACGTTTACGGTCGTGAACGTGTTTACGGCCGTGAACCTATTTGCGGTTGTCTGTCTCATATAAATAGTGTTAGTAGAGTCATAAGAGTGTGTATGGCTAGAGGAGCTTATGTGTGTGTATTCTAAGGTGTTCTAGAGAAAGAAAGGACAGAAGGTGCAAGTGTGTGTGAATCTTGTATATTGTTCATCATTCCAATCTTGAATACATCATAGATTCATATTATTCTTCTTCTCCTTCTTCTTATTTTGATCTTGCATCATCCAATTGTTTGGGATTCTACACCATCAATTGGATATGATTGATACACAAGCGAATTCGGGACTTACAAGTGGTATCAGAGCTTGGATTGTATCAATCATTTTGGCCAGATCTGGAGCGTATTTGATCTTATTTTTGAAGGATTTTTATGTTTTTGGATAGATCTTTGAAAAATAAGGGGGGTTTGTTCTTCGTGTTTTTGATAAAAACGAGTTTTTGATCGAGTTTTGGAGCAAAAAGAGGTGAAAAACGCTATTTTTCACGTAATCTGCGAAGTGTTCTCGTCCATTGAAGGGTTCACGGCCGTTGAAGGGTTCACGGCCGAAGGAGGGTTCTCGGTCGAATAAGCTTTTGCGGCTAGGGTTTCTCGGCGGCGGCCGTAATCACGAATTAGGGTTTCTCGGACGTTTACGGTCGTGAACGTGTTTACGGCCGTGAACCCATTTGCGGTTGTCTGTCTCATATAAATAGTGTTAGTAGAATCATAAGAGTGTGTATGGCTAGAGGAGCTTAAGTGTGTGTATTCTAAGGTGTTCTAGAGAGAGAAAGGAGAGAAGGTGCAAGTGTGTGTGAATCTTGTATATTGTTCATCATTCCAATCTTGAATACATCATAGATTCATATTATTCTTCTTCTCCTTCTTCTTATTTTGATCTTGCATCATCCAATTGTTTAGGATTCTACACCATCAATTAGATATGATTGATACACAAGCGAAATCGGGACTTACAAGTGGTATCAGAGCTTGGATTGTATCAATCATTTTGGCCAGATCTGGAGCGTATTTGATCTTATTTTTGAAGGATTTTTGCATTTTTGGATAGATCTTTGAAAAATAAGGGGGGTTTGTTCTTCGTGTTTTTGATAAAAACGAGTTTTTGATCGAGTTTTGGAGCAAAAAGATGCGAAAACGCTATTTTTCACGTAATCTGCGAAGTGTTCTCGTCCATTGAAGGGTTCATGGCCGTTGAAGGGTTCACGGCCAAAGGAGGGTTCTCGGTCGAATAAGCTTTTGCGGCTAGGGTTTCTCGGCGGCGGCCGTAATCACGAATTAGGGTTTCTCGGACGTTTACGGTCATGAACGTGTTTACGGCCGTGAACCTATTTGCGGTTGTCTGTCTCATATAAATAGTGTTAGTAGAGTCATAAGAGTGTGTATGGCTAGAGGAGCTTAAGTGTGTGTATTCTAAGGTGTTCTAGAGAGAGAAAGGAGAGAAGGTGCAAGTGTGTGTGAATCTTGTATATTGTTCATCATTCCAATCTTGAATACATCATAGATTCATATTATTCTTCTTCTCCTTCTTCTTATTTTGATCTTGCATCATCCAATTGTTTGGGATTCTACACCATCAATTGGATATGATTGATACACAAGCGAATTCGGGACTTACAAGTGGTATCAGAGCTTGGATTGTATCAATCATTTTGGCCAGATCTGGAGCGTATTTGATCTTATTTTTGAAGGATTTTTGCATTTTTGGATAGATCTTTGAAAAATAAGGGGGGTTTGTTCTTCGTGTTTTTGATAAAAACGAGTTTTTGATCGAGTTTTGGAGCAAAAAGAGGTGAAAAACGCTATTTTTCACGTAATCTGCGAAGTGTTCTCGTCCATTGAAGGGTTCACGGCCGTTGAAGGGTTCACGGCCGAAGGAGGGTTCTCGGTCGAATAAGCTTTTGCGGCTAGGGTTTCTCGGCGGCGGCCGTAATCACGAATTAGGGTTTCTCGGACGTTTACGGTCGTGAACGTGTTTACGGCCGTGAACCTATTTGCGGTTGTCTGTCTCATATAAATAGTGTTAGTAGAGTCATAAGAGTGTGTATGGCTAGAGGAGCTTATGTGTGTGTATTCTAAGGTGTTCTAGAGAAAGAAAGGACAGAAGGTGCAAGTGTGTGTGAATCTTGTATATTGTTCATCATTCCAATCTTGAATACATCATAGATTCATATTATTCTTCTTCTCCTTCTTCTTATTTTGATCTTGCATCATCCAATTGTTTGGGATTCTACACCATCAATTGGATATGATTGATACACAAGCGAATTCGGGACTTACAAGTGGTATCAGAGCTTGGATTGTATCAATCATTTTGGCCAGATCTGGAGCGTATTTGATCTTATTTTTGAAGGATTTTTATGTTTTTGGATAGATCTTTGAAAAATAAGGGGGGTTTGTTCTTCGTGTTTTTGATAAAAACGAGTTTTTGATCGAGTTTTGGAGCAAAAAGAGGTGAAAAACGCTATTTTTCACGTAATCTGCGAAGTGTTCTCGTCCATTGAAGGGTTCACGGCCGTTGAAGGGTTCACGGCCGAAGGAGGGTTCTCGGTCGAATAAGCTTTTGCGGCTAGGGTTTCTCGGCGGCGGCCGTAATCACGAATTAGGGTTTCTCGGACGTTTACGGTCGTGAACGTGTTTACGGCCGTGAACCCATTTGCGGTTGTCTGTCTCATATAAATAGTGTTAGTAGAATCATAAGAGTGTGTATGGCTAGAGGAGCTTAAGTGTGTGTATTCTAAGGTGTTCTAGAGAGAGAAAGGAGAGAAGGTGCAAGTGTGTGTGAATCTTGTATATTGTTCATCATTCCAATCTTGAATACATCATAGATTCATATTATTCTTCTTCTCCTTCTTCTTATTTTGATCTTGCATCATCCAATTGTTTAGGATTCTACACCATCAATTAGATATGATTGATACACAAGCGAAATCGGGACTTACAAGTGGTATCAGAGCTTGGATTGTATCAATCATTTTGGCCAGATCTGGAGCGTATTTGATCTTATTTTTGAAGGATTTTTGCATTTTTGGATAGATCTTTGAAAAATAAGGGGGGTTTGTTCTTCGTGTTTTTGATAAAAACGAGTTTTTGATCGAGTTTTGGAGCAAAAAGATGCGAAAACGCTATTTTTCACGTAATCTGCGAAGTGTTCTCGTCCATTGAAGGGTTCATGGCCGTTGAAGGGTTCACGGCCAAAGGAGGGTTCTCGGTCGAATAAGCTTTTGCGGCTAGGGTTTCTCGGCGGCGGCCGTAATCACGAATTAGGGTTTCTCGGACGTTTACGGTCATGAACGTGTTTACGGCCGTGAACCTATTTGCGGTTGTCTGTCTCATATAAATAGTGTTAGTAGAGTCATAAGAGTGTGTATGGCTAGAGGAGCTTAAGTGTGTGTATTCTAAGGTGTTCTAGAGAGAGAAAGGAGAGAAGGTGCAAGTGTGTGTGAATCTTGTATATTGTTCATCATTCCAATCTTGAATACATCATAGATTCATATTATTCTTCTTCTCCTTCTTCTTATTTTGATCTTGCATCATCCAATTGTTTGGGATTCTACACCATCAATTGGATATGATTGATACACAAGCGAATTCGGGACTTACAAGTGGTATCAGAGCTTGGATTGTATCAATCATTTTGGCCAGATCTGGAGCGTATTTGATCTTATTTTTGAAGGATTTTTATGTTTTTGGATAGATCTTTGAAAAATAAGGGGGGTTTGTTCTTCGTGTTTTTGATAAAAACGAGTTTTTGATCGAGTTTTGGAGCAAAAAGAGGCGAAAACGCTATTTTTCACGTAATCTGCGAAGTGTTCTCGTCCATTGAAGGGTTCACGGCCGTTGAAGGGTTCACGGACAAAGGAGGGTTCTCGGTCGAATAAGCTTTTGCGGCTAGGGTTTCTCGGCGGCGGCCGTAATCACGAATTAGGGTTTCTCGGACGTTTACGGTCGTGAACGTGTTTACGGCCGTGAACCCATTTGCGGTTGTCTGTCTCATATAAATAGTGTTAGTAGAGTCATAAGAGTGTGTATGGCTAGAGGAGCTTAAGTGTGTGTATTCTAAGGTGTTTTAGAGAGAGAAAGGAGAGAAGGTGCAAGTGTGTGTGAATCTTGTATATTGTTCATCATTCCAATCTTGAATACATCATAGATTCATATTATTCTTCTTCTCTTTCTTCTTATTTTGATCTTGCATCATCCAATTGTTTAGGATTCTAACCAGTAATTGGATATGATTGATACACAAGCGAATTCGGGACTTACAAGTGGTATCAGAGCTTGGATTGTATCAATCATTTTGGCCAGATCTGGAGCGTATTTGATCTTATTTTTGAAGGATTTTTGCATTTTTGGATAGATCTTTGAAAAATAAGGGGGGTTTGTTCTTCGTGTTTTTGATAAAAACGAGTTTTTGATCGAGTTTTGGAGCAAAAAGAGGTGAAAAACGCTATTTTTCACGTAATCTGCGAAGTGTTCTCGTCCATTGAAGGGTTCACGGCCGTTGAAGGGTTCACGGCCGAAGGAGGGTTCTCGGTCGAATAAGCTTTTGCGGCTAGGGTTTCTCGGCGGCGGCCGTAATCACGAATTAGGGTTTCTCGGACGTTTACGGTCGTGAACGTGTTTACGGCCGTGAACCTATTTGCGGTTGTCTGTCTCATATAAATAGTGTTAGTAGAGTCATAAGAGTGTGTATGGCTAGAGGAGCTTATGTGTGTGTATTCTAAGGTGTTCTAGAGAAAGAAAGGAGAGAAGGTGCAAGTGTGTGTGAATCTTGTATATTGTTCATCATTCCAATCTTGAATACATCATAGATTCATATTATTCTTCTTCTCCTTCTTCTTATTTTGATCTTGCATCATCCAATTGTTTGGGATTCTACACCATCAATTGGATATGATTGATACACAAGCGAATTCGGGACTTACAAGTGGTATCAGAGCTTGGATTGTATCAATCATTTTGGCCAGATCTGGAGCGTATTTGATCTTATTTTTGAAGGATTTTTGTGTTTTTGGATAGATCTTTGAAAAATAAGGGGGGTTTGTTCTTCGTGTTTTTGATAAAAACGAGTTTTTGATCGAGTTTTGGAGCAAAAAGAGGTGAAAAACGCTATTTTTCACGTAATCTGCGAAGTGTTCTCGTCCATTGAAGGGTTCACGGCCGTTGAAGGGTTCACGGCCGAAGGAGGGTTCTCGGTCGAATAAGCTTTTGCGGCTAGGGTTTCTCGGCGGCGGCCGTAATCACGAATTAGGGTTTCTCGGACGTTTACGGTCGTGAACGTGTTTACGGCCGTGAACCTATTTGCGGTTGTCTGTCTCATATAAATAGTGTTAGTAGAGTCATAAGAGTGTGTATGGCTAGAGGAGCTTAAGTGTGTGTATTCTAAGGTGTTCTAGAGAGAGAAAGGAGAGAAGGTGCAAGTGTGTGTGAATCTTGTATATTGTTCATCATTCCAATCTTGAATACATCATAGATTCATATTATTCTTCTTCTCCTTCTTCTTATTTTGATCTTGCATCATCCAATTGTTTAGGATTCTACACCATCAATTGGATATGATTGATACACAAGCGAATTCGGGACTTACAAGTGGTATCAGAGCTTGGATTGTATCAATCATTTTGGCCAGATCTGGAGCGTATTTGATCTTATTTTTGAAGGATTTTTGCGTTTTTGGATAGATCTTTGAAAAATAAGGGGGGTTTGTTCTTCGTGTTTTTGATAAAAACGAGTTTTTGATCGAGTTTTGGAGCAAAAAGAGGTGAAAAACGCTATTTTTCACGTAATCTGCGAAGTGTTCTCGTCCATTGAAGGGTTCACGGCCGTTGAAGGGTTCACGGTCGAAGGAGGGTTCTCGGTCGAATAAGCTTTTGCGGCTAGGGTTTCTCGGCGGCGGCCGTAATCACGAATTAGGGTTTCTCGGACGTTTACGGTCGTGAACGTGTTTACGGCCGTGAACCCATTTGCGGTTGTCTGTCTCATATAAATAGTGTTAGTAGAATCATAAGAGTGTGTATGGCTAGAGGAGCTTAAGTGTGTGTATTCTAAGGTGTTCTAGAGAGAGAAAGGAGAGAAGGTGCAAGTGTGTGTGAATCTTGTATGTTGTTCATCATTCCAATCTTGAATACATCATAGATTCATATTATTCTTCTTCTCCTTCTTCTTATTTTGATCTTGCATCATCCAATTGTTTAGGATTCTACACCATCAATTGGATATGATTGATACACAAGCGAAATCGGGACTTACAAGTGGTATCAGAGCTTGGATTGTATCAATCATTTTGGCCAGATCTGGAGCGTATTTGATCTTATTTTTGAAGGATTTTTGCATTTTTGGATAGATCTTTGAAAAATAAGGGGGGTTTGTTCTTCGTGTTTTTGATAAAAACGAGTTTTTGATCGAGTTTTGGAGCAAAAAGAGGCGAAAACGCTATTTTTCACGTAATCTGCGAAGTGTTCTCGTCCATTGAAGGGTTCACGGCCGTTGAAGGGTTCACGGCCAAAGGAGGGTTCTCGGTCGAATAAGCTTTTGCGGCTAGGGTTTCTCGGCGGCGGCCGTAATCACGAATTAGGGTTTCTCGGACGTTTACGGTCGTGAACGTGTTTACGGCCGTGAACCTATTTGCGGTTGTCTGTCTCATATAAATAGTGTTAGTAGAGTCATAAGAGTGTGTATGGCTAGAGGAGCTTAAGTGTGTGTATTCTAAGGTGTTCTAGAGAGAGAAAGGAGAGAAGGTGCAAGTGTGTGTGAATCTTGTATATTGTTCATCATTCCAATCTTGAATACATCATAGATTCATATTATTCTTCTTCTCCTTCTTCTTATTTTGATCTTGCATCATCCAATTGTTTGGGATTCTACACCATCAATTGGATATGATTGATACACAAGCGAATTCGGGACTTACAAGTGGTATCAGAGCTTGGATTGTATCAATCATTTTGGCCAGATCTGGAGCGTATTTGATCTTATTTTTGAAGGATTTTTGCATTTTTGGATAGATCTTTGAAAAATAAGGGGGGTTTGTTCTTCGTGTTTTTGATAAAAACGAGTTTTTGATCGAGTTTTGGAGCAAAAAGAGGCGAAAACGCTATTTTTCACGTAATCTGCGAAGTGTTCTCGTCCATTGAAGGGTTCACGGCCGTTGAAGGGTTCACGGCCAAAGGAGGGTTCTCGGTCGAATAAGCTTTTGCGGCTAGGGTTTCTCGGCGGCGGCCGTAATCACGAATTAGGGTTTCTCGGACGTTTACGGTCGTGAACGTGTTTACGGCCGTGAACCTATTTGCGGTTGTCTGTCTCATATAAATAGTGTTAGTAGAGTCATAAGAGTGTGTATGGCTAGAGGAGCTTAAGTGTGTGTATTCTAAGGTGTTCTAGAGAGAGAAAGGAGAGAAGGTGCAAGTGTGTGTGAATCTTGTATATTGTTCATCATTCCAATCTTGAATACATCATAGATTCATATTATTCTTCTTCTCCTTCTTCTTATTTTGATCTTGCATCATCCAATTGTTTGGGATTCTACACCATCAATTGGATATGATTGATACACAAGCGAATTCGGGACTTACAAGTGGTATCAGAGCTTGGATTGTATCAATCATTTTGGCCAGATCTGGAGCGTATTTGATCTTATTTTTGAAGGATTTTTGTGTTTTTGGATAGATCTTTGAAAAATAAGGGGGGTTTGTTCTTCGTGTTTTTGATAAAAACGAGTTTTTGATCGAGTTTTGGAGCAAAAAGAGGTGAAAAACGCTATTTTTCACGTAATCTGCGAAGTGTTCTCGTCCATTGAAGGGTTCACGGCCGTTGAAGGGTTCACGGCCGAAGGAGGGTTCTCGGTCGAATAAGCTTTTGCGGCTAGGGTTTCTCGGCGGCGGCCGTAATCACGAATTAGGGTTTCTCGGACGTTTACGGTCGTGAACGTGTTTACGGCCGTGAACCCATTTGCGGTTGTCTGTCTCATATAAATAGTGTTAGTAGAGTCATAAGAGTGTGTATGGCTAGAGGAGCTTAAGTGTGTGTATTCTAAGGTGTTCTAGAGAGAGAAAGGAGAGAAGGTGCAAGTGTGTGTGAATCTTGTATATTGTTCATCATTCCAATCTTGAATACATCATAGATTCATATTATTCTTCTTCTCCTTCTTCTTATTTTGATCTTGCATCATCCAATTGTTTAGGATTCTACACCATCAATTGGATATGATTGATACACAAGCGAAATCGGGACTTACAAGTGGTATCAGAGCTTGGATTGTATCAATCATTTTGGCCAGATCTGGAGCGTATTTGATCTTATTTTTGAAGGATTTTTGCATTTTTGGATAGATCTTTGAAAAATAAGGGGGGTTTGTTCTTCGTGTTTTTGATAAAAACGAGTTTTTGATCGAGTTTTGGAGCAAAAAGAGGTGAAAAACGCTATTTTTCACGTAATCTGCGAAGTGTTCTCGTCCATTGAAGGGTTCACGGCCGTTGAAGGGTTCACGGCCGAAGGAGGGTTCTCGGTCGAATAAGCTTTTGCGGCTAGGGTTTCTCGGCGGCGGCCGTAATCACGAATTAGGGTTTCTCGGACGTTTACGGTCGTGAACGTGTTTACGGCCGTGAACCCATTTGCGGTTGTCTGTCTCATATAAATAGTGTTAGTAGAGTCATAAGAGTGTGTATGGCTAGAGGAGCTTAAGTGTGTGTATTCTAAGGTGTTCTAGAGAGAGAAAGGAGAGAAGGTGCAAGTGTGTGTGAATCTTGTATATTGTTCATCATTCCAATCTTGAATACATCATAGATTCATATTATTCTTCTTCTCCTTCTTCTTATTTTGATCTTGCATCATCCAATTGTTTAGGATTCTACACCATCAATTGGATATGATTGATACACAAGCGAATTCGGGACTTACAAGTGGTATCAGAGCTTGGATTGTATCAATCATTTTGGCCAGATCTGGAGCGTATTTGATCTTATTTTTGAAGGATTTTTGCGTTTTTGGATAGATCTTTGAAAAATAAGGGGGGTTTGTTCTTCGTGTTTTTGATAAAAACGAGTTTTTGATCGAGTTTTGGAGCAAAAAGAGGTGAAAAACGCTATTTTTCACGTAATCTGCGAAGTGTTCTCGTCCATTGAAGGGTTCACGGCCGTTGAAGGGTTCACGGTCGAAGGAGGGTTCTCGGTCGAATAAGCTTTTGCGGCTAGGGTTTCTCGGCGGCGGCCGTAATCACGAATTAGGGTTTCTCGGACGTTTACGGTCGTGAACGTGTTTACGGCCGTGAACCCATTTGCGGTTGTCTGTCTCATATAAATAGTGTTAGTAGAATCATAAGAGTGTGTATGGCTAGAGGAGCTTAAGTGTGTGTATTCTAAGCTGTTCTAGAGAGAGAAAGGAGAGAAGGTGCAAGTGTGTGTGAATCTTGTATATTGTTCATCATTCCAATCTTGAATACATCATAGATTCATATTATTCTTCTTCTCCTTCTTCTTATTTTGATCTTGCATCATCCAATTGTTTAGGATTCTACACCATCAATTGGATATGATTGATACACAAGCGAAATCGGGACTTACAAGTGGTATCAGAGCTTGGATTGTATCAATCATTTTGGCCAGATCTGGAGCGTATTTGATCTTATTTTTGAAGGATTTTTGCATTTTTGGATAGATCTTTGAAAAATAAGGGGGGTTTGTTCTTCGTGTTTTTGATAAAAACGAGTTTTTGATCGAGTTTTGGAGCAAAAAGAGGTGAAAAACGCTATTTTTCACGTAATCTGCGAAGTGTTCTCGTCCATTGAAGGGTTCACGGCCGTTGAAGGGTTCACGGTCGAAGGAGGGTTCTCGGTCGAATAAGCTTTTGCGGCTAGGGTTTCTCGGCGGCGGCCGTAATCACGAATTAGGGTTTCTCGGACGTTTACGGTCGTGAACGTGTTTACGGCCGTGAACCCATTTGCGGTTGTCTGTCTCATATAAATAGTGTTAGTAGAATCATAAGAGTGTGTATGGCTAGAGGAGCTTAAGTGTGTGTATTCTAAGGTGTTCTAGAGAGAGAAAGGAGAGAAGGTGCAAGTGTGTGTGAATCTTGTATATTGTTCATCATTCCAATCTTGAATACATCATAGATTCATATTATTCTTCTTCTCCTTCTTCTTATTTTGATCTTGCATCATCCAATTGTTTAGGATTCTACACCATCAATTGGATATGATTGATACACAAGCGAAATCGGGACTTACAAGTGGTATCAGAGCTTGGATTGTATCAATCATTTTGGCCAGATCTGGAGCGTATTTGATCTTATTTTTGAAGGATTTTTGCATTTTTGGATAGATCTTTGAAAAATAAGGGGGGTTTGTTCTTCGTGTTTTTGATAAAAACGAGTTTTTGATCGAGTTTTGGAGCAAAAAGAGGCGAAAACGCTATTTTTCACGTAATCTGCGAAGTGTTCTCGTCCATTGAAGGGTTCACGGCCGTTGAAGGGTTCACGGCCAAAGGAGGGTTCTCGGTCGAATAAGCTTTTGCGGCTAGGGTTTCTCGGCGGCGGCCGTAATCACGAATTAGGGTTTCTCGGACGTTTACGGTCGTGAACGTGTTTACGGCCGTGAACCTATTTGCGGTTGTCTGTCTCATATAAATAGTGTTAGTAGAGTCATAAGAGTGTGTATGGCTAGAGGAGCTTAAGTGTGTGTATTCTAAGGTGTTCTAGAGAGAGAAAGGAGAGAAGGTGCAAGTGTGTGTGAATCTTGTATATTGTTCATCATTCCAATCTTGAATACATCATAGATTCATATTATTCTTCTTCTCCTTCTTCTTATTTTGATCTTGCATCATCCAATTGTTTGGGATTCTACACCATCAATTGGATATGATTGATACACAAGCGAATTCGGGACTTACAAGTGGTATCAGAGCTTGGATTGTATCAATCATTTTGGCCAGATCTGGAGCGTATTTGATCTTATTTTTGAAGGATTTTTGTGTTTTTGGATAGATCTTTGAAAAATAAGGGGGGTTTGTTCTTCGTGTTTTTGATAAAAACGAGTTTTTGATCGAGTTTTGGAGCAAAAAGAGGTGAAAAACGCTATTTTTCACGTAATCTGCGAAGTGTTCTCGTCCATTGAAGGGTTCACGGCCGTTGAAGGGTTCACGGCCGAAGGAGGGTTCTCGGTCGAATAAGCTTTTGCGGCTAGGGTTTCTCGGCGGCGGCCGTAATCACGAATTAGGGTTTCTCGGACGTTTACGGTCGTGAACGTGTTTACGGCCGTGAACCCATTTGCGGTTGTCTGTCTCATATAAATAGTGTTAGTAGAGTCATAAGAGTGTGTATGGCTAGAGGAGCTTAAGTGTGTGTATTCTAAGGTGTTCTAGAGAGAGAAAGGAGAGAAGGTGCAAGTGTGTGTGAATCTTGTATATTGTTCATCATTCCAATCTTGAATACATCATAGATTCATATTATTCTTCTTCTCCTTCTTCTTATTTTGATCTTGCATCATCCAATTGTTTAGGATTCTACACCATCAATTGGATATGATTGATACACAAGCGAAATCGGGACTTACAAGTGGTATCAGAGCTTGGATTGTATCAATCATTTTGGCCAGATCTGGAGCGTATTTGATCTTATTTTTGAAGGATTTTTGCATTTTTGGATAGATCTTTGAAAAATAAGGGGGGTTTGTTCTTCGTGTTTTTGATAAAAACGAGTTTTTGATCGAGTTTTGGAGCAAAAAGAGGTGAAAAACGCTATTTTTCACGTAATCTGCGAAGTGTTCTCGTCCATTGAAGGGTTCACGGCCGTTGAAGGGTTCACGGCCGAAGGAGGGTTCTCGGTCGAATAAGCTTTTGCGGCTAGGGTTTCTCGGCGGCGGCCGTAATCACGAATTAGGGTTTCTCGGACGTTTACGGTCGTGAACGTGTTTACGGCCGTGAACCCATTTGCGGTTGTCTGTCTCATATAAATAGTGTTAGTAGAGTCATAAGAGTGTGTATGGCTAGAGGAGCTTAAGTGTGTGTATTCTAAGGTGTTCTAGAGAGAGAAAGGAGAGAAGGTGCAAGTGTGTGTGAATCTTGTATATTGTTCATCATTCCAATCTTGAATACATCATAGATTCATATTATTCTTCTTCTCCTTCTTCTTATTTTGATCTTGCATCATCCAATTGTTTAGGATTCTACACCATCAATTGGATATGATTGATACACAAGCGAATTCGGGACTTACAAGTGGTATCAGAGCTTGGATTGTATCAATCATTTTGGCCAGATCTGGAGCGTATTTGATCTTATTTTTGAAGGATTTTTGCATTTTTGGATAGATCTTTGAAAAATAAGGGGGGTTTGTTCTTCGTGTTTTTGATAAAAACGAGTTTTTGATCGAGTTTTGGAGCAAAAAGAGGTGAAAAACGCTATTTTTCACGTAATCTGCGAAGTGTTCTCGTCCATTGAAGGGTTCACGGCCGTTGAAGGGTTCACGGCCAAAGGAGGGTTCTCGGTCGAATAAGCTTTTGCGGCTAGGGTTTCTCGGCGGCGGCCGTAATCACGAATTAGGGTTTCTCGGACGTTTACGGTCGTGAACGTGTTTACGGCCGTGAACCTATTTGCGGTTGTCTGTCTCATATAAATAGTGTTAGTAGAGTCATAAGAGTGTGTATGGCTAGAGGAGCTTAAGTGTGTGTATTCTAAGGTGTTCTACAGAGAGAAAGGAGAGAAGGTGCAAGTGTGTGTGAATCTTGTATATTGTTCATCATTCCAATCTTGAATACATCATAGATTCATATTATTCTTCTTCTCCTTCTTCTTATTTTGATCTTGCATCATCCAATTGTTTGGGATTCTACACCATCAATTGGATATGATTGATACACAAGCGAATTCGGGACTTACAAGTGGTATCAGAGCTTGGATTGTATCAATCATTTTGGCCAGATCTGGAGCGTATTTGATCTTATTTTTGAAGGATTTTTGCATTTTTGGATAGATCTTTGAAAAATAAGGGGGGTTTGTTCTTCGTGTTTTTGATAAAAACGAGTTTTTGATCGAGTTTTGGAGCAAAAAGAGGTGAAAAACGCTATTTTTCACGTAATCTGCGAAGTGTTCTCGTCCATTGAAGGGTTCACGGCCGTTGAAGGGTTCACGGCCGAAGGAGGGTTCTCGGTCGAATAAGCTTTTGCGGCTAGGGTTTCTCGGCGGCGGCCGTAATCACGAATTAGGGTTTCTCGGACGTTTACGGTCGTGAACGTGTTTACGGCCGTGAACCCATTTGCGGTTGTCTGTCTCATATAAATAGTGTTAGTAGAGTCATAAGAGTGTGTATGGCTAGAGGAGCTTAAGTGTGTGTATTCTAAGGTGTTCTAGAGAGAGAAAGGAGAGAAGGTGCAAGTGTGTGTGAATCTTGTATATTGTTCATCATTCCAATCTTGAATACATCATAGATTCATATTATTCTTCTTCTCCTTCTTCTTATTTTGATCTTGCATCATCCAATTGTTTAGGATTCTACACCATCAATTGGATATGATTGATACACAAGCGAAATCGGGACTTACAAGTGGTATCAGAGCTTGGATTGTATCAATCATTTTGGCCAGATCTGGAGCGTATTTGATCTTATTTTTGAAGGATTTTTGCATTTTTGGATAGATCTTTGAAAAATAAGGGGGGTTTGTTCTTCGTGTTTTTGATAAAAACGAGTTTTTGATCGAGTTTTGGAGCAAAAAGAGGTGAAAAACGCTATTTTTCACGTAATCTGCGAAGTGTTCTCGTCCATTGAAGGGTTCACGGCCGTTGAAGGGTTCACGGCCGAAGGAGGGTTCTCGGTCGAATAAGCTTTTGCGGCTAGGGTTTCTCGGCGGCGGCCGTAATCACGAATTAGGGTTTCTCGGACGTTTACGGTCGTGAACGTGTTTACGGCCGTGAACCCATTTGCGGTTGTCTGTCTCATATAAATAGTGTTAGTAGAGTCATAAGAGTGTGTATGGCTAGAGGAGCTTAAGTGTGTGTATTCTAAGGTGTTCTAGAGAGAGAAAGGAGAGAAGGTGCAAGTGTGTGTGAATCTTGTATATTGTTCATCATTCCAATCTTGAATACATCATAGATTCATATTATTCTTCTTCTCCTTCTTCTTATTTTGATCTTGCATCATCCAATTGTTTAGGATTCTACACCATCAATTGGATATGATTGATACACAAGCGAATTCGGGACTTACAAGTGGTATCAGAGCTTGGATTGTATCAATCATTTTGGCCAGATCTGGAGCGTATTTGATCTTATTTTTGAAGGATTTTTGCATTTTTGGATAGATCTTTGAAAAATAAGGGGGGTTTGTTCTTCGTGTTTTTGATAAAAACGAGTTTTTGATCGAGTTTTGGAGCAAAAAGAGGTGAAAAACGCTATTTTTCACGTAATCTGCGAAGTGTTCTCGTCCATTGAAGGGTTCACGGCCGTTGAAGGGTTCACGGTCGAAGGAGGGTTCTCGGTCGAATAAGCTTTTGCGGCTAGGGTTTCTCGGCGGCGGCCGTAATCACGAATTAGGGTTTCTCGGACGTTTACGGTCGTGAACGTGTTTACGGCCGTGAACCCATTTGCGGTTGTCTGTCTCATATAAATAGTGTTAGTAGAATCATAAGAGTGTGTATGGCTAGAGGAGCTTAAGTGTGTGTATTCTAAGGTGTTCTAGAGAGAGAAAGGAGAGAAGGTGCAAGTGTGTGTGAATCTTGTATATTGTTCATCATTCCAATCTTGAATACATCATAGATTCATATTATTCTTCTTCTCCTTCTTCTTATTTTGATCTTGCATCATCCAATTGTTTAGGATTCTACACCATCAATTGGATATGATTGATACACAAGCGAAATCGGGACTTACAAGTGGTATCAGAGCTTGGATTGTATCAATCATTTTGGCCAGATCTGGAGCGTATTTGATCTTATTTTTGAAGGATTTTTGCATTTTTGGATAGATCTTTGAAAAATAAGGGGGGTTTGTTCTTCGTGTTTTTGATAAAAACGAGTTTTTGATCGAGTTTTGGAGCAAAAAGAGGCGAAAACGCTATTTTTCACGTAATCTGCGAAGTGTTCTCGTCCATTGAAGGGTTCACGGCCGTTGAAGGGTTCACGGCCAAAGGAGGGTTCTCGGTCGAATAAGCTTTTGCGGCTAGGGTTTCTCGGCGGCGGCCGTAATCACGAATTAGGGTTTCTCGGACGTTTACGGTCGTGAACGTGTTTACGGCCGTGAACCTATTTGCGGTTGTCTGTCTCATATAAATAGTGTTAGTAGAGTCATAAGAGTGTGTATGGCTAGAGGAGCTTAAGTGTGTGTATTCTAAGGTGTTCTAGAGAGAGAAAGGAGAGAAGGTGCAAGTGTGTGTGAATCTTGTATATTGTTCATCATTCCAATCTTGAATACATCATAGATTCATATTATTCTTCTTCTCCTTCTTCTTATTTTGATCTTGCATCATCCAATTGTTTGGGATTCTACACCATCAATTGGATATGATTGATACACAAGCGAATTCGGGACTTACAAGTGGTATCAGAGCTTGGATTGTATCAATCATTTTGGCCAGATCTGGAGCGTATTTGATCTTATTTTTGAAGGATTTTTGTGTTTTTGGATAGATCTTTGAAAAATAAGGGGGGTTTGTTCTTCGTGTTTTTGATAAAAACGAGTTTTTGATCGAGTTTTGGAGCAAAAAGAGGTGAAAAACGCTATTTTTCACGTAATCTGCGAAGTGTTCTCGTCCATTGAAGGGTTCACGGCCGTTGAAGGGTTCACGGCCGAAGGAGGGTTCTCGGTCGAATAAGCTTTTGCGGCTAGGGTTTCTCGGCGGCGGCCGTAATCACGAATTAGGGTTTCTCGGACGTTTACGGTCGTGAACGTGTTTACGGCCGTGAACCCATTTGCGGTTGTCTGTCTCATATAAATAGTGTTAGTAGAGTCATAAGAGTGTGTATGGCTAGAGGAGCTTAAGTGTGTGTATTCTAAGGTGTTCTAGAGAGAGAAAGGAGAGAAGGTGCAAGTGTGTGTGAATCTTGTATATTGTTCATCATTCCAATCTTGAATACATCATAGATTCATATTATTCTTCTTCTCCTTCTTCTTATTTTGATCTTGCATCATCCAATTGTTTAGGATTCTACACCATCAATTGGATATGATTGATACACAAGCGAAATCGGGACTTACAAGTGGTATCAGAGCTTGGATTGTATCAATCATTTTGGCCAGATCTGGAGCGTATTTGATCTTATTTTTGAAGGATTTTTGCATTTTTGGATAGATCTTTGAAAAATAAGGGGGGTTTGTTCTTCGTGTTTTTGATAAAAACGAGTTTTTGATCGAGTTTTGGAGCAAAAAGAGGTGAAAAACGCTATTTTTCACGTAATCTGCGAAGTGTTCTCGTCCATTGAAGGGTTCACGGCCGTTGAAGGGTTCACGGCCGAAGGAGGGTTCTCGGTCGAATAAGCTTTTGCGGCTAGGGTTTCTCGGCGGCGGCCGTAATCACGAATTAGGGTTTCTCGGACGTTTACGGTCGTGAACGTGTTTACGGCCGTGAACCCATTTGCGGTTGTCTGTCTCATATAAATAGTGTTAGTAGAGTCATAAGAGTGTGTATGGCTAGAGGAGCTTAAGTGTGTGTATTCTAAGGTGTTCTAGAGAGAGAAAGGAGAGAAGGTGCAAGTGTGTGTGAATCTTGTATATTGTTCATCATTCCAATCTTGAATACATCATAGATTCATATTATTCTTCTTCTCATTCTTCTTATTTTGATCTTGCATCATCCAATTGTTTAGGATTCTACACCATCAATTGGATATGATTGATACACAAGCGAATTCGGGACTTACAAGTGGTATCAGAGCTTGGATTGTATCAATCATTTTGGCCAGATCTGGAGCGTATTTGATCTTATTTTTGAAGGATTTTTGCGTTTTTGGATAGATCTTTGAAAAATAAGGGGGGTTTGTTCTTCGTGTTTTTGATAAAAACGAGTTTTTGATCGAGTTTTGGAGCAAAAAGAGGTGAAAAACGCTATTTTTCACGTAATCTGCGAAGTGTTCTCGTCCATTGAAGGGTTCACGGCCGTTGAAGGGTTCACGGTCGAAGGAGGGTTCTCGGTCGAATAAGCTTTTGCGGCTAGGGTTTCTCGGCGGCGGCCGTAATCACGAATTAGGGTTTCTCGGACGTTTACGGTCGTGAACGTGTTTACGGCCGTGAACCCATTTGCGGTTGTCTGTCTCATATAAATAGTGTTAGTAGAATCATAAGAGTGTGTATGGCTAGAGGAGCTTAAGTGTGTGTATTCTAAGCTGTTCTAGAGAGAGAAAGGAGAGAAGGTGCAAGTGTGTGTGAATCTTGTATATTGTTCATCATTCCAATCTTGAATACATCATAGATTCATATTATTCTTCTTCTCCTTCTTCTTATTTTGATCTTGCATCATCCAATTGTTTAGGATTCTACACCATCAATTGGATATGATTGATACACAAGCGAAATCGGGACTTACAAGTGGTATCAGAGCTTGGATTGTATCAATCATTTTGGCCAGATCTGGAGCGTATTTGATCTTATTTTTGAAGGATTTTTGCATTTTTGGATAGATCTTTGAAAAATAAGGGGGGTTTGTTCTTCGTGTTTTTGATAAAAACGAGTTTTTGATCGAGTTTTGGAGCAAAAAGAGGTGAAAAACGCTATTTTTCACGTAATCTGCGAAGTGTTCTCGTCCATTGAAGGGTTCACGGCCGTTGAAGGGTTCACGGCCGAAGGAGGGTTCTCGGTCGAATAAGCTTTTGCGGCTAGGGTTTCTCGGCGGCGGCCGTAATCACGAATTAGGGTTTCTCGGACGTTTACGGTCGTGAACGTGTTTACGGCCGTGAACCCATTTGCGGTTGTCTGTCTCATATAAATAGTGTTAGTAGAGTCATAAGAGTGTGTATGGCTAGAGGAGCTTAAGTGTGTGTATTCTAAGGTGTTCTAGAGAGAGAAAGGAGAGAAGGTGCAAGTGTGTGTGAATCTTGTATATTGTTCATCATTCCAATCTTGAATACATCATAGATTCATATTATTCTTCTTCTCCTTCTTCTTATTTTGATCTTGCATCATCCAATTGTTTGGGATTCTACACCATCAATTGGATATGATTGATACACAAGCGAATTCGGGACTTACAAGTGGTATCAAAGCTTGGATTGTATCAATCATTTTGGCCAGATCTGGAGCGTATTTGATCTTATTTTTGAAGGATTTTTGTGTTTTTGGATAGATCTTTGAAAAATAAGGGGGGTTTGTTCTTCGTGTTTTTGATAAAAACGAGTTTTTGATCGAGTTTTGGAGCAAAAAGAGGTGAAAAACGCTATTTTTCACGTAATCTGCGAAGTGTTCTCGTCCATTGAAGGGTTCACGGCCGTTGAAGGGTTCACGGCCGAAGGAGGGTTCTCGGTCGAATAAGCTTTTGCGGCTAGGGTTTCTCGGCGGCGGCCGTAATCACGAATTAGGGTTTCTCGGACGTTTACAGTCGTGAACGTGTTTACGGCCGTGAACCCATTTGCGGTTGTCTGTCTCATATAAATAGTGTTAGTAGAGTCATAAGAGTGTGTATGGCTAGAGGAGCTTAAGTGTGTGTATTCTAAGGTGTTCTAGAGAGAGAAAGGAGAGAAGGTGCAAGTGTGTGTGAATCTTGTATATTGTTCATCATTCCAATCTTGAATACATCATAGATTCATATTATTCTTCTTCTCCTTCTTCTTATTTTGATCTTGCATCATCCAATTGTTTAGGATTCTACACCATCAATTGGATATGATTGATACACAAGCGAATTCGGGACTTACAAGTGGTATCAGAGCTTGGATTGTATCAATCATTTTGGCCAGATCTGGGGCGTATTTGATCTTATTTTTGAAGGATTTTTGCGTTTTTGGATAGATCTTTGAAAAATAAGGGGGGTTTGTTCTTCGTGTTTTTGATAAAAACGAGTTTTTGATCGAGTTTTGGAGCAAAAAGAGGTGAAAAACGCTATTTTTCACGTAATCTGCGAAGTGTTCTCGTCCATTGAAGGGTTCACGGCCGTTGAAGGGTTCACGGTCGAAGGAGGGTTCTCGGTCGAATAAGCTTTTGCGGCTAGGGTTTCTCGGCGGCGGCCGTAATCACGAATTAGGGTTTCTCGGACGTTTACGGTCGTGAACGTGTTTACGGCCGTGAACCCATTTGCGGTTGTCTGTCTCATATAAATAGTGTTAGTAGAATCATAAGAGTGTGTATGGCTAGAGGAGCTTAAGTGTGTGTATTCTAAGGTGTTCTAGAGAGAGAAAGGAGAGAAGGTGCAAGTGTGTGTGAATCTTGTATATTGTTCATCATTCCAATCTTGAATACATCATAGATTCATATTATTCTTCTTCTCCTTCTTCTTATTTTGATCTTGCATCATCCAATTGTTTGGGATTCTACACCATCAATTGGATATGATTGATACACAAGCGAATTCGGGACTTACAAGTGGTATCAGAGCTTGGATTGTATCAATCATTTTGGCCAGATCTGGAGCGTATTTGATCTTATTTTTGAAGGATTTTTGTGTTTTTGGATAGATCTTTGAAAAATAAGGGGGGTTTGTTCTTCGTGTTTTTGATAAAAACGAGTTTTTGATCGAGTTTTGGAGCAAAAAGAGGTGAAAAACGCTATTTTTCACGTAATCTGCGAAGTGTTCTCGTCCATTGAAGGGTTCACGGCCGTTGAAGGGTTCACGGCCGAAGGAGGGTTCTCGGTCGAATAAGCTTTTGCGGCTAGGGTTTCTCGGCGGCGGCCGTAATCACGAATTAGGGTTTCTCGGACGTTTACGGTCGTGAACGTGTTTACGGCCGTGAACCCATTTGCGGTTGTCTGTCTCATATAAATAGTGTTAGTAGAGTCATAAGAGTGTGTATGGCTAGAGGAGCTTAAGTGTGTGTATTCTAAGGTGTTCTAGAGAGAGAAAGGAGAGAAGGTGCAAGTGTGTGTGAATCTTGTATATTGTTCATCATTCCAATCTTGAATACATCATAGATTCATATTATTCTTCTTCTCCTTCTTCTTATTTTGATCTTGCATCATCCAATTGTTTAGGATTCTACACCATCAATTGGATATGATTGATACACAAGCGAATTCGGGACTTACAAGTGGTATCAGAGCTTGGATTGTATCAATCATTTTGGCCAGATCTGGAGCGTATTTGATCTTATTTTTGAAGGATTTTTGCATTTTTGGATAGATCTTTGAAAAATAAGGGGGGTTTGTTCTTCGTGTTTTTGATAAAAACGAGTTTTTGATCGAGTTTTGGAGCAAAAAGAGGTGAAAAACGCTATTTTTCACGTAATCTGCGAAGTGTTCTCGTCCATTGAAGGGTTCACGGCCGTTGAAGGGTTCACGGCCGAAGGAGGGTTCTCGGTCGAATAAGCTTTTGCGGCTAGGGTTTCTCGGCGGCGGCCGTAATCACGAATTAGGGTTTCTCGGACGTTTACGGTCGTGAACGTGTTTACGGCCGTGAACCCATTTGCGGTTGTCTGTCTCATATAAATAGTGTTAGTAGAGTCATAAGAGTGTGTATGGCTAGAGGAGCTTAAGTGTGTGTATTCTAAGGTGTTCTAGAGAGAGAAAGGAGAGAAGGTGCAAGTGTGTGTGAATCTTGTATATTGTTCATCATTCCAATCTTGAATACATCATAGATTCATATTATTCTTCTTCTCCTTCTTCTTATTTTGATCTTGCATCATCCAATTGTTTAGGATTCTACACCATCAATTGGATATGATTGATACACAAGCGAATTCGGGACTTACAAGTGGTATCAGAGCTTGGATTGTATCAATCATTTTGGCCAGATCTGGAGCGTATTTGATCTTATTTTTGAAGGATTTTTGCGTTTTTGGATAGATCTTTGAAAAATAAGGGGGGTTTGTTCTTCGTGTTTTTGATAAAAACGAGTTTTTGATCGAGTTTTGGAGCAAAAAGAGGTGAAAAACGCTATTTTTCACGTAATCTGCGAAGTGTTCTCGTCCATTGAAGGGTTCACGGCCGTTGAAGGGTTCACGGTCGAAGGAGGGTTCTCGGTCGAATAAGCTTTTGCGGCTAGGGTTTCTCGGCGGCGGCCGTAATCACGAATTAGGGTTTCTCGGACGTTTACGGTCGTGAACGTGTTTACGGCCGTGAACCCATTTGCGGTTGTCTGTCTCATATAAATAGTGTTAGTAGAATCATAAGAGTGTGTATGGCTAGAGGAGCTTAAGTGTGTGTATTCTAAGCTGTTCTAGAGAGAGAAAGGAGAGAAGGTGCAAGTGTGTGTGAATCTTGTATATTGTTCATCATTCCAATCTTGAATACATCATAGATTCATATTATTCTTCTTCTCCTTCTTCTTATTTTGATCTTGCATCATCCAATTGTTTAGGATTCTACACCATCAATTGGATATGATTGATACACAAGCGAAATCGGGACTTACAAGTGGTATCAGAGCTTGGATTGTATCAATCATTTTGGCCAGATCTGGAGCGTATTTGATCTTATTTTTGAAGGATTTTTGCATTTTTGGATAGATCTTTGAAAAATAAGGGGGGTTTGTTCTTCGTGTTTTTGATAAAAACGAGTTTTTGATCGAGTTTTGGAGCAAAAAGAGGTGAAAAACGCTATTTTTCACGTAATCTGCGAAGTGTTCTCGTCCATTGAAGGGTTCACGGCCGTTGAAGGGTTCACGGCCGAAGGAGGGTTCTCGGTCGAATAAGCTTTTGCGGCTAGGGTTTCTCGGCGGCGGCCGTAATCACGAATTAGGGTTTCTCGGACGTTTACGGTCGTGAACGTGTTTACGGCCGTGAACCCATTTGCGGTTGTCTGTCTCATATAAATAGTGTTAGTAGAGTCATAAGAGTGTGTATGGCTAGAGGAGCTTAAGTGTGTGTATTCTAAGGTGTTCTAGAGAGAGAAAGGAGAGAAGGTGCAAGTGTGTGTGAATCTTGTATATTGTTCATCATTCCAATCTTGAATACATCATAGATTCATATTATTCTTCTTCTCCTTCTTCTTATTTTGATCTTGCATCATCCAATTGTTTGGGATTCTACACCATCAATTGGATATGATTGATACACAAGCGAATTCGGGACTTACAAGTGGTATCAAAGCTTGGATTGTATCAATCATTTTGGCCAGATCTGGAGCGTATTTGATCTTATTTTTGAAGGATTTTTGTGTTTTTGGATAGATCTTTGAAAAATAAGGGGGGTTTGTTCTTCGTGTTTTTGATAAAAACGAGTTTTTGATCGAGTTTTGGAGCAAAAAGAGGTGAAAAACGCTATTTTTCACGTAATCTGCGAAGTGTTCTCGTCCATTGAAGGGTTCACGGCCGTTGAAGGGTTCACGGCCGAAGGAGGGTTCTCGGTCGAATAAGCTTTTGCGGCTAGGGTTTCTCGGCGGCGGCCGTAATCACGAATTAGGGTTTCTCGGACGTTTACAGTCGTGAACGTGTTTACGGCCGTGAACCCATTTGCGGTTGTCTGTCTCATATAAATAGTGTTAGTAGAGTCATAAGAGTGTGTATGGCTAGAGGAGCTTAAGTGTGTGTATTCTAAGGTGTTCTAGAGAGAGAAAGGAGAGAAGGTGCAAGTGTGTGTGAATCTTGTATATTGTTCATCATTCCAATCTTGAATACATCATAGATTCATATTATTCTTCTTCTCCTTCTTCTTATTTTGATCTTGCATCATCCAATTGTTTAGGATTCTACACCATCAATTGGATATGATTGATACACAAGCGAATTCGGGACTTACAAGTGGTATCAGAGCTTGGATTGTATCAATCATTTTGGCCAGATCTGGGGCGTATTTGATCTTATTTTTGAAGGATTTTTGCGTTTTTGGATAGATCTTTGAAAAATAAGGGGGGTTTGTTCTTCGTGTTTTTGATAAAAACGAGTTTTTGATCGAGTTTTGGAGCAAAAAGAGGTGAAAAACGCTATTTTTCACGTAATCTGCGAAGTGTTCTCGTCCATTGAAGGGTTCACGGCCGTTGAAGGGTTCACGGTCGAAGGAGGGTTCTCGGTCGAATAAGCTTTTGCGGCTAGGGTTTCTCGGCGGCGGCCGTAATCACGAATTAGGGTTTCTCGGACGTTTACGGTCGTGAACGTGTTTACGGCCGTGAACCCATTTGCGGTTGTCTGTCTCATATAAATAGTGTTAGTAGAATCATAAGAGTGTGTATGGCTAGAGGAGCTTAAGTGTGTGTATTCTAAGGTGTTCTAGAGAGAGAAAGGAGAGAAGGTGCAAGTGTGTGTGAATCTTGTATATTGTTCATCATTCCAATCTTGAATACATCATAGATTCATATTATTCTTCTTCTCCTTCTTCTTATTTTGATCTTGCATCATCCAATTGTTTGGGATTCTACACCATCAATTGGATATGATTGATACACAAGCGAATTCGGGACTTACAAGTGGTATCAGAGCTTGGATTGTATCAATCATTTTGGCCAGATCTGGAGCGTATTTGATCTTATTTTTGAAGGATTTTTGTGTTTTTGGATAGATCTTTGAAAAATAAGGGGGGTTTGTTCTTCGTGTTTTTGATAAAAACGAGTTTTTGATCGAGTTTTGGAGCAAAAAGAGGTGAAAAACGCTATTTTTCACGTAATCTGCGAAGTGTTCTCGTCCATTGAAGGGTTCACGGCCGTTGAAGGGTTCACGGCCGAAGGAGGGTTCTCGGTCGAATAAGCTTTTGCGGCTAGGGTTTCTCGGCGGCGGCCGTAATCACGAATTAGGGTTTCTCGGACGTTTACGGTCGTGAACGTGTTTACGGCCGTGAACCCATTTGCGGTTGTCTGTCTCATATAAATAGTGTTAGTAGAGTCATAAGAGTGTGTATGGCTAGAGGAGCTTAAGTGTGTGTATTCTAAGGTGTTCTAGAGAGAGAAAGGAGAGAAGGTGCAAGTGTGTGTGAATCTTGTATATTGTTCATCATTCCAATCTTGAATACATCATAGATTCATATTATTCTTCTTCTCCTTCTTCTTATTTTGATCTTGCATCATCCAATTGTTTAGGATTCTAACCATTAATTGGATATGATTGATACACAAGCGAATTCGGGACTTACAAGTGGTATCAGAGCTTGGATTGTATCAATCATTTTGGCCAGATCTGGAGCGTATTTGATCTTATTTTTGAAGGATTTTTGTTTTTTTGGATAGATCTTTGAAAAATAAGGGGGGTTTGTTCTTCGTGTTTTTGATAAAAACGAGTTTTTGATCGAGTTTTGGAGCAAAAAGAGGTGAAAAACGCTATTTTTCACGTAATCTGCGAAGTGTTCTCGTCCATTGAAGGGTTCACGGCCGTTGAAGGGTTCACGGCCAAAGGAGGGTTTTCGGTCGAATAAGCTTTTGCGGCTAGGGTTTCTCGGCGGCGGCCGTAATCACGAATTAGGGTTTCTCGGACGTTTACGGTCGTGAACGTGTTTACGGCCGTGAACCTATTTGCGGTTGTCTGTCTCATATAAATAGTGTTAGTAGAGTCATAAGAGTGTGTATGGCTAGAGGAGCTTAAGTGTGTGTATTCTAAGGTGTTCTAGAGAGAGAAAGGAGAGAAGGTGCAAGTGTGTGTGAATCTTGTATATTGTTCATCATTCCAATCTTGAATACATCATAGATTCATATTATTCTTCTTCTCCTTCTTCTTATTTTGATCTTGCATCATCCAATTGTTTGGGATTCTACACCATCAATTGGATATGATTGATACACAAGCGAAATCGGGACTTACAAGTGGTATCAGAGCTTGGATTGTATCAATCATTTTGGCCAGATCTGGAGCGTATTTGATCTTATTTTTGAAGGATTTTTGCATTTTTGGATAGATCTTTGAAAAATAAGGGGGGTTTGTTCTTCGTGTTTTTGATAAAAACGAGTTTTTGATCGAGTTTTGGAGCAAAAAGAGGCGAAAACGCTATTTTTCACGTAATCTGGGAAGTGTTCTCGTCCATTGAAGGGTTCACGGCCGTTGAAGGGTTCACGGCCAAAGGAGGGTTCTCGGTCGAATAAGCTTTTGCGGCTAGGGTTTCTCGGCGGCGGCCGTAATCACGAATTAGGGTTTCTCGGACGTTTACGGTCGTGAACGTGTTTACGGCCGTGAACCTATTTGCGGTTGTCTGTCTCATATAAATAGTGTTAGTAGAGTCATAAGAGTGTGTATGGCTAGAGGAGCTTAAGTGTGTGTATTCTAAGGTGTTCTAGAGAGAGAAAGGAGAGAAGGTGCAAGTGTGTGTGAATCTTGTATATTGTTCATCATTCCAATCTTGAATACATCATAGATTCATATTATTCTTCTTCTCCTTCTTCTTATTTTGATCTTGCATCATCCAATTGTTTGGGATTCTACACCATCAATTGGATATGATTGATACACAAGCGAATTCGGGACTTACAAGTGGTATCAGAGCTTGGATTGTATCAATCATTTTGGCCAGATCTGGAGCGTATTTGATCTTATTTTTGAAGGATTTTTGTGTTTTTGGATAGATCTTTGAAAAATAAGGGGGGTTTGTTCTTCGTGTTTTTGATAAAAACGAGTTTTTGATCGAGTTTTGGAGCAAAAAGAGGCGAAAACGCTATTTTTCACGTAATCTGCGAAGTGTTCTCGTCCATTGAAGGGTTCACGGCCGTTGAAGGGTTCACGGCCAAAGGAGGGTTCTCGGTCGAATAAACTTTTGCGGCTAGGGTTTCTCGGCGGCGGCCGTAATCACGAATTAGGGTTTCTCGGACGTTTACGGTCGTGAACGTGTTTACGGCCGTGAACCTATTTGCGGTTGTCTGTCTCATATAAATAGTGTTAGTAGAGTCATAAGAGTGTGTATGGCTAGAGGAGCTTAAGTGTGTGTATTCTAAGGTGTTCTAGAGAGAGAAAGGAGAGAAGGTGCAAGTGTGTGTGAATCTTGTATATTGTTCATCATTCCAATCTTGAATACATCATAGATTCATATTATTCTTCTTCTCCTTCTTCTTATTTTGATCTTGCATCATCCAATTGTTTGGGATTCTACACCATCAATTGGATATGATTGATACACAAGCGAATTCGGGACTTACAAGTGGTATCAGAGCTTGGATTGTATCAATCATTTTGGCCAGATCTGGAGCGTATTTGATCTTATTTTTGAAGGATTTTTGTGTTTTTGGATAGATCTTTGAAAAATAAGGGGGGTTTGTTCTTCGTGTTTTTGATAAAAACGAGTTTTTGATCGAGTTTTGGAGCAAAAAGAGGCGAAAACGCTATTTTTCACGTAATCTGCGAAGTGTTCTCGTCCATTGAAGGGTTCACGGCCGTTGAAGGGTTCACGGCCAAAGGAGGGTTCTCGGTCGAATAAACTTTTGCGGCTAGGGTTTCTCGGCGGCGGCCGTAATCACGAATTAGGGTTTCTCGGACGTTTACGGTCGTGAACGTGTTTACGGCCGTGAACCTATTTGCGGTTGTCTGTCTCATATAAATAGTGTTAGTAGAGTCATAAGAGTGTGTATGGCTAGAGGAGCTTAAGTGTGTGTATTCTAAGGTGTTCTAGAGAGAGAAAGGAGAGAAGGTGCAAGTGTGTGTGAATCTTGTATATTGTTCATCATTCCAATCTTGAATACATCATAGATTCATATTATTCTTCTTCTCCTTCTTCTTATTTTGATCTTGCATCATCCAATTGTTTGGGATTCTACACCATCAATTGGATATGATTGATACACAAGCGAATTCGGGACTTACAAGTGGTATCAGAGCTTGGATTGTATCAATCATTTTGGCCAGATCTGGAGCGTATTTGATCTTATTTTTGAAGGATTTTTGTGTTTTTGGATAGATCTTTGAAAAATAAGGGGGGTTTGTTCTTCGTGTTTTTGATAAAAACGAGTTTTTGATCGAGTTTTGGAGCAAAAAGAGGTGAAAAACGCTATTTTTCACGTAATCTGCGAAGTGTTCTCGTCCATTGAAGGGTTCACGGCCGTTGAAGGGTTCACGGCCGAAGGAGGGTTCTCGGTCGAATAAGCTTTTGCGGCTAGGGTTTCTCGGCGGCGGCCGTAATCACGAATTAGGGTTTCTCGGACGTTTACGGTCGTGAACGTGTTTACGGCCGTGAACCCATTTGCGGTTGTCTGTCTCATATAAATAGTGTTAGTAGAATCATAAGAGTGTGTATGGCTAGAGGAGCTTAAGTGTGTGTATTCTAAGGTGTTCTAGAGAGAGAAAGGAGAGAAGGTGCAAGTGTGTGTGAATCTTGTATATTGTTCATCATTCCAATCTTGAATACATCATAGATTCATATTATTCTTCTTCTCCTTCTTCTTATTTTGATCTTGCATCATCCAATTGTTTAGGATTCTACACCATCAATTGGATATGATTGATACACAAGCGAAATCGGGACTTACAAGTGGTATCAGAGCTTGGATTGTATCAATCATTTTGGCCAGATCTGGAGCGTATTTGATCTTATTTTTGAAGGATTTTTGCATTTTTGGATAGATCTTTGAAAAATAAGGGGGGTTTGTTCTTCGTGTTTTTGATAAAAACGAGTTTTTGATCGAGTTTTGGAGCAAAAAGAGGTGAAAAACGCTATTTTTCACGTAATCTGCGAAGTGTTCTCGTCCATTGAAGGGTTCACGGCCGTTGAAGGGTTCACGGCCGAAGGAGGGTTCTCGGTCGAATAAGCTTTTGCGGCTAGGGTTTCTCGGCGGCGGCCGTAATCACGAATTAGGGTTTCTCGGACGTTTACGGTCGTGAACGTGTTTACGGCCGTGAACCCATTTGCGGTTGTCTGTCTCATATAAATAGTGTTAGTAGAGTCATAAGAGTGTGTATGGCTAGAGGAGCTTAAGTGTGTGTATTCTAAGGTGTTCTAGAGAGAGAAAGGAGAGAAGGTGCAAGTGTGTGTGAATCTTGTATATTGTTCATCATTCCAATCTTGAATACATCATAGATTCATATTATTCTTCTTCTCCTTCCTCTTATTTTGATCTTGCATCATCCAATTGTTTAGGATTCTACACCATCAATTGGATATGATTGATACACAAGCGAATTCGGGACTTACAAGTGGTATCAGAGCTTGGATTGTATCAATCATTTTGGCCAGATCTGGAGCGTATTTGATCTTATTTTTGAAGGATTTTTGCGTTTTTGGATAGATCTTTGAAAAATAAGGGGGGTTTGTTCTTCGTGTTTTTGATAAAAACGAGTTTTTGATCGAGTTTTGGAGCAAAAAGAGGTGAAAAACGCTATTTTTCACGTAATCTGCGAAGTGTTCTCGTCCATTGAAGGGTTCACGGCCGTTGAAGGGTTCACGGTCGAAGGAGGGTTCTCGGTCGAATAAGCTTTTGCGGCTAGGGTTTCTCGGCGGCGGCCGTAATCACGAATTAGGGTTTCTCGGACGTTTACGGTCGTGAACGTGTTTACGGCCGTGAACCCATTTGCGGTTGTCTGTCTCATATAAATAGTGTTAGTAGAATCATAAGAGTGTGTATGGCTAGAGGAGCTTAAGTGTGTGTATTCTAAGCTGTTCTAGAGAGAGAAAGGAGAGAAGGTGCAAGTGTGTGTGAATCTTGTATATTGTTCATCATTCCAATCTTGAATACATCATAGATTCATATTATTCTTCTTCTCCTTCTTCTTATTTTGATCTTGCATCATCCAATTGTTTAGGATTCTACACCATCAATTGGATATGATTGATACACAAGCGAAATCGGGACTTACAAGTGGTATCAGAGCTTGGATTGTATCAATCATTTTGGCCAGATCTGGAGCGTATTTGATCTTATTTTTGAAGGATTTTTGCATTTTTGGATAGATCTTTGAAAAATAAGGGGGGTTTGTTCTTCGTGTTTTTGATAAAAACGAGTTTTTGATCGAGTTTTGGAGCAAAAAGAGGTGAAAAACGCTATTTTTCACGTAATCTGCGAAGTGTTCTCGTCCATTGAAGGGTTCACGGCCGTTGAAGGGTTCACGGCCGAAGGAGGGTTCTCGGTCGAATAAGCTTTTGCGGCTAGGGTTTCTCGGCGGCGGCCGTAATCACGAATTAGGGTTTCTCGGACGTTTACGGTCGTGAACGTGTTTACGGCCGTGAACCCATTTGCGGTTGTCTGTCTCATATAAATAGTGTTAGTAGAGTCATAAGAGTGTGTATGGCTAGAGGAGCTTAAGTGTGTGTATTCTAAGGTGTTCTAGAGAGAGAAAGGAGAGAAGGTGCAAGTGTGTGTGAATCTTGTATATTGTTCATCATTCCAATCTTGAATACATCATAGATTCATATTATTCTTCTTCTCCTTCTTCTTATTTTGATCTTGCATCATCCAATTGTTTGGGATTCTACACCATCAATTGGATATGATTGATACACAAGCGAATTCGGGACTTACAAGTGGTATCAAAGCTTGGATTGTATCAATCATTTTGGCCAGATCTGGAGCGTATTTGATCTTATTTTTGAAGGATTTTTGTGTTTTTGGATAGATCTTTGAAAAATAAGGGGGGTTTGTTCTTCGTGTTTTTGATAAAAACGAGTTTTTGATCGAGTTTTGGAGCAAAAAGAGGTGAAAAACGCTATTTTTCACGTAATCTGCGAAGTGTTCTCGTCCATTGAAGGGTTCACGGCCGTTGAAGGGTTCACGGCCGAAGGAGGGTTCTCGGTCGAATAAGCTTTTGCGGCTAGGGTTTCTCGGCGGCGGCCGTAATCACGAATTAGGGTTTCTCGGACGTTTACGGTCGTGAACGTGTTTACGGCCGTGAACCCATTTGCGGTTGTCTGTCTCATATAAATAGTGTTAGTAGAGTCATAAGAGTGTGTATGGCTAGAGGAGCTTAAGTGTGTGTATTCTAAGGTGTTCTAGAGAGAGAAAGGAGAGAAGGTGCAAGTGTGTGTGAATCTTGTATATTGTTCATCATTCCAATCTTGAATACATCATAGATTCATATTATTCTTCTTCTCCTTCTTCTTATTTTGATCTTGCATCATCCAATTGTTTAGGATTCTACACCATCAATTGGATATGATTGATACACAAGCGAATTCGGGACTTACAAGTGGTATCAGAGCTTGGATTGTATCAATCATTTTGGCCAGATCTGGAGCGTATTTGATCTTATTTTTGAAGGATTTTTGCGTTTTTAGATAGATCTTTGAAAAATAAGGGGGGTTTGTTCTTCGTGTTTTTGATAAAAACGAGTTTTTGATCGAGTTTTGGAGCAAAAAGAGGTGAAAAACGCTATTTTTCACGTAATCTGCGAAGTGTTCTCGTCCATTGAAGGGTTCACGGCCGTTGAAGGGTTCACGGTCGAAGGAGGGTTCTCGGTCGAATAAGCTTTTGCGGCTAGGGTTTCTCGGCGGCGGCCGTAATCACGAATTAGGGTTTCTCGGACGTTTACGGTCGTGAACGTGTTTACGGCCGTGAACCCATTTGCGGTTGTCTGTCTCATATAAATAGTGTTAGTAGAATCATAAGAGTGTGTATGGCTAGAGGAGCTTAAGTGTGTGTATTCTAAGGTGTTCTAGAGAGAGAAAGGAGAGAAGGTGCAAGTGTGTGTGAATCTTGTATATTGTTCATCATTCCAATCTTGAATACATCATAGATTCATATTATTCTTCTTCTCCTTCTTCTTATTTTGATCTTGCATCATCCAATTGTTTAGGATTCTACACCATCAATTGGATATGATTGATACACAAGCGAATTCGGGACTTACAAGTGGTATCAGAGCTTGGATTGTATCAATCATTTTGGCCAGATCTGGAGCGTATTTGATCTTATTTTTGAAGGATTTTTGCGTTTTTGGATAGATCTTTGAAAAATAAGGGGGGTTTGTTCTTCGTGTTTTTGATAAAAACGAGTTTTTGATCGAGTTTTGGAGCAAAAAGAGGTGAAAAACGCTATTTTTCACGTAATCTGCGAAGTGTTCTCGTCCATTGAAGGGTTCACGGCCGTTGAAGGGTTCACGGTCGAAGGAGGGTTCTCGGTCGAATAAGCTTTTGCGGCTAGGGTTTCTCGGCGGCGGCCGTAATCACGAATTAGGGTTTCTCGGACGTTTACGGTCGTGAACGTGTTTACGGCCGTGAACCCATTTGCGGTTGTCTGTCTCATATAAATAGTGTTAGTAGAATCATAAGAGTGTGTATGGGTAGAGGAGCTTAAGTGTGTGTATTCTAAGGTGTTCTAGAGAGAGAAAGGAGAGAAGGTGCAAGTGTGTGTGAATCTTGTATATTGTTCATCATTCCAATCTTGAATACATCATAGATTCATATTATTCTTCTTCTCCTTCTTCTTATTTTGATCTTGCATCATCCAATTGTTTGGGATTCTACACCATCAATTGGATATGATTGATACACAAGCGAATTCGGGACTTACAAGTGGTATCAGAGCTTGGATTGTATCAATCATTTTGGCCAGATCTGGAGCGTATTTGATCTTATTTTTGAAGGATTTTTGTGTTTTTGGATAGATCTTTGAAAAATAAGGGGGGTTTGTTCTTCGTGTTTTTGATAAAAACGAGTTTTTGATCGAGTTTTGGAGCAAAAAGAGGTGAAAAACGCTATTTTTCACGTAATCTGCGAAGTGTTCTCGTCCATTGAAGGGTTCACGGCCGTTGAAGGGTTCACGGCCGAAGGAGGGTTCTCGGTCGAATAAGCTTTTGCGGCTAGGGTTTCTCGGCGGCGGCCGTAATCACGAATTAGGGTTTCTCGGACGTTTACGGTCATGAACGTGTTTACGGCCGTGAACCCATTTGCGGTTGTCTGTCTCATATAAATAGTGTTAGTTGAGTCATAAGAGTGTGTATGGCTAGAGGAGCTTAAGTGTGTGTATTCTAAGGTGTTCTAGAGAGAGAAAGGAGAGAAGGTGCAAGTGTGTGTGAATCTTGTATATTGTTCATCATTCCAATCTTGAATACATCATAGATTCATATTATTCTTCTTCTCCTTCTTCTTATTTTGATCTTGCATCATCCAATTGTTTAGGATTCTAACCATTAATTGGATATGATTGATACACAAGCGAATTCGGGACTTACAAGTGGTATCAGAGCTTGGATTGTATCAATCATTTTGGCCAGATCTGGAGCGTATTTGATCTTATTTTTGAAGGATTTTTGTGTTTTTGGATAGATCTTTGAAAAATAAGGGGGGTTTGTTCTTCGTGTTTTTGATAAAAACGAGTTTTTGATCGAGTTTTGGAGCAAAAAGAGGTGAAAAACGCTATTTTTCACGTAATCTGCGAAGTGTTCTCGTCCATTGAAGGGTTCACGGCCGTTGAAGGGTTCACGGCCAAAGGAGGGTTTTCGGTCGAATAAGCTTTTGCGGCTAGGGTTTCTCGGCGGCGGCCGTAATCACGAATTAGGGTTTCTCGGACGTTTACGGTCGTGAACGTGTTTACGGCCGTGAACCTATTTGCGGTTGTCTGTCTCATATAAATAGTGTTAGTAGAGTCATAAGAGTGTGTATGGCTAGAGGAGCTTAAGTGTGTGTATTCTAAGGTGTTCTAGAGAGAGAAAGGAGAGAAGGTGCAAGTGTGTGTGAATCTTGTATATTGTTCATCATTCCAATCTTGAATACATCATAGATTCATATTATTCTTCTTCTCCTTCTTCTTATTTTGATCTTGCATCATCCAATTGTTTGGGATTCTACACCATCAATTGGATATGATTGATACACAAGCGAAATCGGGACTTACAAGTGGTATCAGAGCTTGGATTGTATCAATCATTTTGGCCAGATCTGGAGCGTATTTGATCTTATTTTTGAAGGATTTTTGCATTTTTGGATAGATCTTTGAAAAATAAGGGGGGTTTGTTCTTCGTGTTTTTGATAAAAACGAGTTTTTGATCGAGTTTTGGAGCAAAAAGAGGCGAAAACGCTATTTTTCACGTAATCTGCGAAGTGTTCTCGTCCATTGAAGGGTTCACGGCCGTTGAAGGGTTCACGGCCAAAGGAGGGTTCTCGGTCGAATAAGCTTTTGCGGCTAGGGTTTCTCGGCGGCGGCCGTAATCACGAATTAGGGTTTCTCGGACGTTTACGGTCGTGAACGTGTTTACGGCCGTGAACCTATTTGCGGTTGTCTGTCTCATATAAATAGTGTTAGTAGAGTCATAAGAGTGTGTATGGCTAGAGGAGCTTAAGTGTGTGTATTCTAAGGTGTTCTAGAGAGAGAAAGGAGAGAAGGTGCAAGTGTGTGTGAATCTTGTATATTGTTCATCATTCCAATCTTGAATACATCATAGATTCATATTATTCTTCTTCTCCTTCTTCTTATTTTGATCTTGCATCATCCAATTGTTTGGGATTCTACACCATCAATTGGATATGATTGATACACAAGCGAATTCGGGACTTACAAGTGGTATCAGAGCTTGGATTGTATCAATCATTTTGGCCAGATCTGGAGCGTATTTGATCTTATTTTTGAAGGATTTTTGTGTTTTTGGATAGATCTTTGAAAAATAAGGGGGTTTGTTCTTCGTGTTTTTGATAAAAACGAGTTTTTGATCGAGTTTTGGAGCAAAAAGAGGCGAAAACGCTATTTTTCACGTAATCTGCGAAGTGTTCTCGTCCATTGAAGGGTTCACGGCCGTTGAAGGGTTCACGGCCAAAGGAGGGTTCTCGGTCGAATAAACTTTTGCGGCTAGGGTTTCTCGGCGGCGGCCGTAATCACGAATTAGGGTTTCTCGGACGTTTACGGTCGTGAACGTGTTTACGGCCGTGAACCTATTTGCGGTTGTCTGTCTCATATAAATAGTGTTAGTAGAGTCATAAGAGTGTGTATGGCTAGAGGAGCTTAAGTGTGTGTATTCTAAGGTGTTCTAGAGAGAGAAAGGAGAGAAGGTGCAAGTGTGTGTGAATCTTGTATATTGTTCATCATTCCAATCTTGAATACATCATAGATTCATATTATTCTTCTTCTCCTTCTTCTTATTTTGATCTTGCATCATCCAATTGTTTGGGATTCTACACCATCAATTGGATATGATTGATACACAAGCGAATTCGGGACTTACAAGTGGTATCAGAGCTTGGATTGTATCAATCATTTTGGCCAGATCTGGAGCGTATTTGATCTTATTTTTGAAGGATTTTTGTGTTTTTGGATAGATCTTTGAAAAATAAGGGGGGTTTGTTCTTCGTGTTTTTGATAAAAACGAGTTTTTGATCGAGTTTTGGAGCAAAAAGAGGTGAAAAACGCTATTTTTCACGTAATCTGCGAAGTGTTCTCGTCCATTGAAGGGTTCACGGCCGTTGAAGGGTTCACGGCCAAAGGAGGGTTTTCGGTCGAATAAGCTTTTGCGGCTAGGGTTTCTCGGCGGCGGCCGTAATCACGAATTAGGGTTTCTCGGACGTTTACGGTCGTGAACGTGTTTACGGCCGTGAACCTATTTGCGGTTGTCTGTCTCATATAAATAGTGTTAGTAGAGTCATAAGAGTGTGTATGGCTAGAGGAGCTTAAGTGTGTGTATTCTAAGGTGTTCTAGAGAGAGAAAGGAGAGAAGGTGCAAGTGTGTGTGAATCTTGTATATTGTTCATCATTCCAATCTTGAATACATCATAGATTCATATTATTCTTCTTCTCCTTCTTCTTATTTTGATCTTGCATCATCCAATTGTTTGGGATTCTACACCATCAATTGGATATGATTGATACACAAGCGAAATCGGGACTTACAAGTGGTATCAGAGCTTGGATTGTATCAATCATTTTGGCCAGATCTGGAGCGTATTTGATCTTATTTTTGAAGGATTTTTGCATTTTTGGATAGATCTTTGAAAAATAAGGGGGGTTTGTTCTTCGTGTTTTTGATAAAAACGAGTTTTTGATCGAGTTTTGGAGCAAAAAGAGGCGAAAACGCTATTTTTCACGTAATCTGCGAAGTGTTCTCGTCCATTGAAGGGTTCACGGCCGTTGAAGGGTTCACGGCCAAAGGAGGGTTCTCGGTCGAATAAGCTTTTGCGGCTAGGGTTTCTCGGCGGCGGCCGTAATCACGAATTAGGGTTTCTCGGACGTTTACGGTCGTGAACGTGTTTACGGCCGTGAACCTATTTGCGGTTGTCTGTCTCATATAAATAGTGTTAGTAGAGTCATAAGAGTGTGTATGGCTAGAGGAGCTTAAGTGTGTGTATTCTAAGGTGTTCTAGAGAGAGAAAGGAGAGAAGGTGCAAGTGTGTGTGAATCTTGTATATTGTTCATCATTCCAATCTTGAATACATCATAGATTCATATTATTCTTCTTCTCCTTCTTCTTATTTTGATCTTGCATCATCCAATTGTTTGGGATTCTACACCATCAATTGGATATGATTGATACACAAGCGAATTCGGGACTTACAAGTGGTATCAGAGCTTGGATTGTATCAATCATTTTGGCCAGATCTGGAGCGTATTTGATCTTATTTTTGAAGGATTTTTGTGTTTTTGGATAGATCTTTGAAAAATAAGGGGGGTTTGTTCTTCGTGTTTTTGATAAAAACGAGTTTTTGATCGAGTTTTGGAGCAAAAAGAGGTGAAAAACGCTATTTTTCACGTAATCTGCGAAGTGTTCTCGTCCATTGAAGGGTTCACGGCCGTTGAAGGGTTCACGGCCGAAGGAGGGTTCTCGGTCGAATAAGCTTTTGCGGCTAGGGTTTCTCGGCGGCGGCCGTAATCACGAATTAGGGTTTCTCGGACGTTTACGGTCGTGAACGTGTTTACGGCCGTGAACCCATTTGCGGTTGTCTGTCTCATATAAATAGTGTTAGTAGAATCATAAGAGTGTGTATGGCTAGAGGAGCTTAAGTGTGTGTATTCTAAGGTGTTCTAGAGAGAGAAAGGAGAGAAGGTGCAAGTGTGTGTGAATCTTGTATATTGTTCATCATTCCAATCTTGAATACATCATAGATTCATATTATTCTTCTTCTCCTTCTTCTTATTTTGATCTTGCATCATCCAATTGTTTAGGATTCTACACCATCAATTGGATATGATTGATACACAAGCGAAATCGGGACTTACAAGTGGTATCAGAGCTTGGATTGTATCAATCATTTTGGCCAGATCTGGAGCGTATTTGATCTTATTTTTGAAGGATTTTTGCATTTTTGGATAGATCTTTGAAAAATAAGGGGGATTTGTTCTTCGTGTTTTTGATAAAAACGAGTTTTTGATCGAGTTTTGGAGCAAAAAGAGGCGAAAACGCTATTTTTCACGTAATCTGCGAAGTGTTCTCGTCCATTGAAGGGTTCACGGCCGTTGAAGGGTTCACGGCCAAAGGAGGGTTCTCGGTCGAATAAGCTTTTGCGGCTAGGGTTTCTCGGCGGCGGCCGTAATCACGAATTAGGGTTTCTCGGACGTTTACGGTCGTGAACGTGTTTACGGCCGTGAACCCATTTGCGGTTGTCTGTCTCATATAAATAGTGTTAGTAGAATCATAAGAGTGTGTATGGCTAGAGGAGCTTAAGTGTGTGTATTCTAAGGTGTTCTAGAGAGAGAAAGGAGAGAAGGTGCAAGTGTGTGTGAATCTTGTATATTGTTCATCATTCCAATCTTGAATACATCATAGATTCATATTATTCTTCTTCTCCTTCTTCTTATTTTGATCTTGCATCATCCAATTGTTTGGGATTCTACACCATCAATTGGATATGATTGATACACAAGCGAAATCGGGACTTACAAGTGGTATCAGAGCTTGGATTGTATCAATCATTTTGGCCAGATCTGGAGCGTATTTGATCTTATTTTTGAAGGATTTTTGCATTTTTGGATAGATCTTTGAAAAATAAGGGGGGTTTGTTCTTCGTGTTTTTGATAAAAACGAGTTTTTGATCGAGTTTTGGAGCAAAAAGAGGCGAAAACGCTATTTTTCACGTAATCTGCGAAGTGTTCTCGTCCATTGAAGGGTTCACGGCCGTTGAAGGGTTCACGGCCAAAGGAGGGTTCTCGGTCGAATAAGCTTTTGCGGCTAGGGTTTCTCGGCGGCGGCCGTAATCACGAATTAGGGTTTCTCGGACGTTTACGGTCGTGAACGTGTTTACGGCCGTGAACCTATTTGCGGTTGTCTGTCTCATATAAATAGTGTTAGTAGAGTCATAAGAGTGTGTATGGCTAGAGGAGCTTAAGTGTGTGTATTCTAAGGTGTTCTAGAGAGAGAAAGGAGAGAAGGTGCAAGTGTGTGTGAATCTTGTATATTGTTCATCATTCCAATCTTGAATACATCATAGATTCATATTATTCTTCTTCTCCTTCTTCTTATTTTGATCTTGCATCATCCAATTGTTTGGGATTCTACACCATCAATTGGATATGATTGATACACAAGCGAATTCGGGACTTACAAGTGGTATCAGAGCTTGGATTGTATCAATCATTTTGGCCAGATCTGGAGCGTATTTGATCTTATTTTTGAAGGATTTTTGTGTTTTTGGATAGATCTTTGAAAAATAAGGGGGGTTTGTTCTTCGTGTTTTTGATAAAAACGAGTTTTTGATCGAGTTTTGGAGCAAAAAGAGGTGAAAAACGCTATTTTTCACGTAATCTGCGAAGTGTTCTCGTCCATTGAAGGGTTCACGGCCGTTGAAGGGTTCACGGCCGAAGGAGGGTTCTCGGTCGAATAAGCTTTTGCGGCTAGGGTTTCTCGGCGGCGGCCGTAATCACGAATTAGGGTTTCTCGGACGTTTACGGTCGTGAACGTGTTTACGGCCGTGAACCCATTTGCGGTTGTCTGTCTCATATAAATAGTGTTAGTAGAGTCATAAGAGTGTGTATGGCTAGAGGAGCTTAAGTGTGTGTATTCTAAGGTGTTCTAGAGAGAGAAAGGAGAGAAGGTGCAAGTGTGTGTGAATCTTGTATATTGTTCATCATTCCAATCTTGAATACATCATAGATTCATATTATTCTTCTTCTCCTTCTTCTTATTTTGATCTTGCATCATCCAATTGTTTAGGATTCTACACCATCAATTGGATATGATTGATACACAAGCGAATTCGGGACTTACAAGTGGTATCAGAGCTTGGATTGTATCAATCATTTTGGCCAGATCTGGAGCGTATTTGATCTTATTTTTGAAGGATTTTTGCGTTTTTGGATAGATCTTTGAAAAATAAGGGGGGTTTGTTCTTCGTGTTTTTGATAAAAACGAGTTTTTGATCGAGTTTTGGAGCAAAAAGAGGCGAAAACGCTATTTTTCACGTAATCTGCGAAGTGTTCTCGTCCATTGAAGGGTTCACGGCCGTTGAAGGGTTCACGGCCAAAGGAGGGTTCTCGGTCGAATAAGCTTTTGCGGCTAGGGTTTCTCGGCGGCGGCCGTAATCACGAATTAGGGTTTCTCGGACGTTTACGGTCGTGAACGTGTTTACGGCCGTGAACCCATTTGCGGTTGTCTGTCTCATATAAATAGTGTTAGTAGAATCATAAGAGTGTGTATGGCTAGAGGAGCTTAAGTGTGTGTATTCTAAGGTGTTCTAGAGAGAGAAAGGAGAGAAGGTGCAAGTGTGTGTGAATCTTGTATATTGTTCATCATTCCAATCTTGAATACATCATAGATTCATATTATTCTTCTTCTCCTTCTTCTTATTTTGATCTTGCATCATCCAATTGTTTGGGATTCTACACCATCAATTGGATATGATTGATACACAAGCGAAATCGGGACTTACAAGTGGTATCAGAGCTTGGATTGTATCAATCATTTTGGCCAGATCTGGAGCGTATTTGATCTTATTTTTGAAGGATTTTTGCATTTTTGGATAGATCTTTGAAAAATAAGGGGGGTTTGTTCTTCGTGTTTTTGATAAAAACGAGTTTTTGATCGAGTTTTGGAGCAAAAAGAGGCGAAAACGCTATTTTTCACGTAATCTGCGAAGTGTTCTCGTCCATTGAAGGGTTCACGGCCGTTGAAGGGTTCACGGCCAAAGGAGGGTTCTCGGTCGAATAAGCTTTTGCGGCTAGGGTTTCTCGGCGGCGGCCGTAATCACGAATTAGGGTTTCTCGGACGTTTACGGTCGTGAACGTGTTTACGGCCGTGAACCTATTTGCGGTTGTCTGTCTCATATAAATAGTGTTAGTAGAGTCATAAGAGTGTGTATGGCTAGAGGAGCTTAAGTGTGTGTATTCTAAGGTGTTCTAGAGAGAGAAAGGAGAGAAGGTGCAAGTGTGTGTGAATCTTGTATATTGTTCATCATTCCAATCTTGAATACATCATAGATTCATATTATTCTTCTTCTCCTTCTTCTTATTTTGATCTTGCATCATCCAATTGTTTGGGATTCTACACCATCAATTGGATATGATTGATACACAAGCGAATTCGGGACTTACAAGTGGTATCAGAGCTTGGATTGTATCAATCATTTTGGCCAGATCTGGAGCGTATTTGATCTTATTTTTGAAGGATTTTTGTGTTTTTGGATAGATCTTTGAAAAATAAGGGGGGTTTGTTCTTCGTGTTTTTGATAAAAACGAGTTTTTGATCGAGTTTTGGAGCAAAAAGAGGTGAAAAACGCTATTTTTCACGTAATCTGCGAAGTGTTCTCGTCCATTGAAGGGTTCACGGCCGTTGAAGGGTTCACGGCCGAAGGAGGGTTCTCGGTCGAATAAGCTTTTGCGGCTAGGGTTTCTCGGCGGCGGCCGTAATCACGAATTAGGGTTTCTCGGACGTTTACGGTCGTGAACGTGTTTACGGCCGTGAACCCATTTGCGGTTGTCTGTCTCATATAAATAGTGTTAGTAGAGTCATAAGAGTGTGTATGGCTAGAGGAGCTTAAGTGTGTGTATTCTAAGGTGTTCTAGAGAGAGAAAGGAGAGAAGGTGCAAGTGTGTGTGAATCTTGTATATTGTTCATCATTCCAATCTTGAATACATCATAGATTCATATTATTCTTCTTCTCCTTCTTCTTATTTTGATCTTGCATCATCCAATTGTTTAGGATTCTACACCATCAATTGGATATGATTGATACATAAGCGAATTCGGGACTTACAAGTGGTATCAGAGCTTGGATTGTATCAATCATTTTGGCCAGATCTGGAGCGTATTTGATCTTATTTTTGAAGGATTTTTGCGTTTTTGGATAGATCTTTGAAAAATAAGGGGGGTTTGTTCTTCGTGTTTTTGATAAAAACGAGTTTTTGATCGAGTTTTGGAGCAAAAAGAGGTGAAAAACGCTATTTTTCACGTAATCTGCGAAGTGTTCTCGTCCATTGAAGGGTTCACGGCCGTTGAAGGGTTCACGGTCGAAGGAGGGTTCTCGGTCGAATAAGCTTTTGCGGCTAGGGTTTCTCGGCGGCGGCCGTAATCACGAATTAGGGTTTCTCGGACGTTTACGGTCGTGAACGTGTTTACGGCCGTGAACCCATTTGCGGTTGTCTGTCTCATATAAATAGTGTTAGTAGAATCATAAGAGTGTGTATGGCTAGAGGAGCTTAAGTGTGTGTATTCTAAGGTGTTCTAGAGAGAGAAAGGAGAGAAGGTGCAAGTGTGTGTGAATCTTGTATATTGTTCATCATTCCAATCTTGAATACATCATAGATTCATATTATTCTTCTTCTCCTTCTTCTTATTTTGATCTTGCATCATCCAATTGTTTAGGATTCTACACCATCAATTGGATATGATTGATACACAAGCGAAATCGGGACTTACAAGTGGTATCAGAGCTTGGATTGTATCAATCATTTTGGCCAGATCTGGAGCGTATTTGATCTTATTTTTGAAGGATTTTTGCATTTTTGGATAGATCTTTGAAAAATAAGGGGGGTTTGTTCTTCGTGTTTTTGATAAAAACGAGTTTTTGATCGAGTTTTGGAGCAAAAAGAGGCGAAAACGCTATTTTTCACGTAATCTGCGAAGTGTTCTCGTCCATTGAAGGGTTCACGGCCGTTGAAGGGTTCACGGTCGAAGGAGGGTTCTCGGTCGAATAAGCTTTTGCGGCTAGGGTTTCTCGGCGGCGGCCGTAATCACGAATTAGGGTTTCTCGGACGTTTACGGTCGTGAACGTGTTTACGGCCGTGAACCCATTTGCGGTTGTCTGTCTCATATAAATAGTGTTAGTAGAATCATAAGAGTGTGTATGGCTAGAGGAGCTTAAGTGTGTGTATTCTAAGGTGTTCTAGAGAGAGAAAGGAGAGAAGGTGCAAGTGTGTGTGAATCTTGTATATTGTTCATCATTCCAATCTTGAATACATCATAGATTCATATTATTCTTCTTCTCCTTCTTCTTATTTTGATCTTGCATCATCCAATTGTTTAGGATTCTACACCATCAATTGGATATGATTGATACACAAGCGAAATCGGGACTTACAAGTGGTATCAGAGCTTGGATTGTATCAATCATTTTGGCCAGATCTGGAGCGTATTTGATCTTATTTTTGAAGGATTTTTGCATTTTTGGATAGATCTTTGAAAAATAAGGGGGGTTTGTTCTTCGTGTTTTTGATAAAAACGAGTTTTTGATCGAGTTTTGGAGCAAAAAGAGGCGAAAACGCTATTTTTCACGTAATCTGCGAAGTGTTCTCGTCCATTGAAGGGTTCACGGCCGTTGAAGGGTTCACGGCCAAAGGAGGGTTCTCGGTCGAATAAGCTTTTGCGGCTAGGGTTTCTCGGCGGCGGCCGTAATCACGAATTAGGGTTTCTCGGACGTTTACGGTCGTGAACGTGTTTACGGCCGTGAACCTATTTGCGGTTGTCTGTCTCATATAAATAGTGTTAGTAGAGTCATAAGAGTGTGTATGGCTAGAGGAGCTTAAGTGTGTGTATTCTAAGGTGTTCTAGAGAGAGAAAGGAGAGAAGGTGCAAGTGTGTGTGAATCTTGTATATTGTTCATCATTCCAATCTTGAATACATCATAGATTCATATTATTCTTCTTCTCCTTCTTCTTATTTTGATCTTGCATCATCCAATTGTTTGGGATTCTACACCATCAATTGGATATGATTGATACACAAGCGAATTCGGGACTTACAAGTGGTATCAGAGCTTGGATTGTATCAATCATTTTGGCCAGATCTGGAGCGTATTTGATCTTATTTTTGAAGGATTTTTGTGTTTTTGGATAGATCTTTGAAAAATAAGGGGGGTTTGTTCTTCGTGTTTTTGATAAAAACGAGTTTTTGATCGAGTTTTGGAGCAAAAAGAGGTGAAAAACGCTATTTTTCACGTAATCTGCGAAGTGTTCTCGTCCATTGAAGGGTTCACGGCCGTTGAAGGGTTCACGGCCAAAGGAGGGTTTTCGGTCGAATAAGCTTTTGCGGCTAGGGTTTCTCGGCGGCGGCCGTAATCACGAATTAGGGTTTCTCGGACGTTTACGGTCGTGAACGTGTTTACGGCCGTGAACCTATTTGCGGTTGTCTGTCTCATATAAATAGTGTTAGTAGAGTCATAAGAGTGTGTATGGCTAGAGGAGCTTAAGTGTGTGTATTCTAAGGTGTTCTAGAGAGAGAAAGGAGAGAAGGTGCAAGTGTGTGTGAATCTTGTATATTGTTCATCATTCCAATCTTGAATACATCATAGATTCATATTATTCTTCTTCTCCTTCTTCTTATTTTGATCTTGCATCATCCAATTGTTTGGGATTCTACACCATCAATTCGATATGATTGATACACAAGCGAATTCGGGACTTACAAGTGGTATCAGAGCTTGGATTGTATCAATCATTTTGGCCAGATCTGGAGCGTATTTGATCTTATTTTTGAAGGATTTTTGTGTTTTTGGATAGATCTTTGAAAAATAAGGGGGGTTTGTTCTTCGTGTTTTTGATAAAAACGAGTTTTTGATCGAGTTTTGGAGCAAAAAGAGGTGAAAAACGCTATTTTTCACGTAATCTGCGAAGTGTTCTCGTCCATTGAAGGGTTCACGGCCGTTGAAGGGTTCACGGCCAAAGGAGGGTTTTCGGTCGAATAAGCTTTTGCGGCTAGGGTTTCTCGGCGGCGGCCGTAATCACGAATTAGGGTTTCTCGGACGTTTACGGTCGTGAACGTGTTTACGGCCGTGAACCTATTTGCGGTTGTCTGTCTCATATAAATAGTGTTAGTAGAGTCATAAGAGTGTGTATGGCTAGAGGAGCTTAAGTGTGTGTATTCTAAGGTGTTCTAGAGAGAGAAAGGAGAGAAGGTGCAAGTGTGTGTGAATCTTGTATATTGTTCATCATTCCAATCTTGAATACATCATAGATTCATATTATTCTTCTTCTCCTTCTTCTTATTTTGATCTTGCATCATCCAATTGTTTGGGATTCTACACCATCAATTCGATATGATTGATACACAAGCGAAATCGGGACTTACAAGTGGTATCAGAGCTTGGATTGTATCAATCATTTTGGCCAGATCTGGAGCGTATTTGATCTTATTTTTGAAGGATTTTTGCATTTTTGGATAGATCTTTGAAAAATAAGGGGGGTTTGTTCTTCGTGTTTTTGATAAAAACGAGTTTTTGATCGAGTTTTGGAGCAAAAAGAGGCGAAAACGCTATTTTTCACGTAATCTGCGAAGTGTTCTCGTCCATTGAAGGGTTCACGGCCGTTGAAGGGTTCACGGCCAAAGGAGGGTTCTCGGTCGAATAAGCTTTTGCGGCTAGGGTTTCTCAGCGGCGGCCGTAATCACGAATTAGGGTTTCTCGGACGTTTACGGTCGTGAACGTGTTTACGGCCGTGAACCTATTTGCGGTTGTCTGTCTCATATAAATAGTGTTAGTAGAGTCATAAGAGTGTGTATGGCTAGAGGAGCTTAAGTGTGTGTATTCTAAGGTGTTCTAGAGAGAGAAAGGAGAGAAGGTGCAAGTGTGTGTGAATCTTGTATATTGTTCATCATTCCAATCTTGAATACATCATAGATTCATATTATTCTTCTTCTCCTTCTTCTTATTTTGATCTTGCATCATCCAATTGTTTGGGATTCTACACCATCAATTGGATATGATTGATACACAAGCGAATTCGGGACTTACAAGTGGTATCAGAGCTTGGATTGTATCAATCATTTTGGCCAGATCTGGAGCGTATTTGATCTTATTTTTGAAGGATTTTTGTGTTTTTGGATAGATCTTTGAAAAATAAGGGGGGTTTGTTCTTCGTGTTTTTGATAAAAACGAGTTTTTGATCGAGTTTTGGAGCAAAAAGAGGTGAAAAACGCTATTTTTCACGTAATCTGCGAAGTGTTCTCGTCCATTGAAGGGTTCACGGCCGTTGAAGGGTTCACGGCCAAAGGAGGGTTTTCGGTCGAATAAGCTTTTGCGGCTAGGGTTTCTCGGCGGCGGCCGTAATCACGAATTAGGGTTTCTCGGACGTTTACGGTCGTGAACGTGTTTACGGCCGTGAACCTATTTGCGGTTGTCTGTCTCATATAAATAGTGTTAGTAGAGTCATAAGAGTGTGTATGGCTAGAGGAGCTTAAGTGTGTGTATTCTAAGGTGTTCTAGAGAGAGAAAGGAGAGAAGGTGCAAGTGTGTGTGAATCTTGTATATTGTTCATCATTCCAATCTTGAATACATCATAGATTCATATTATTCTTCTTCTCCTTCTTCTTATTTTGATCTTGCATCATCCAATTGTTTGGGATTCTACACCATCAATTCGATATGATTGATACACAAGCGAAATCGGGACTTACAAGTGGTATCAGAGCTTGGATTGTATCAATCATTTTGGCCAGATCTGGAGCGTATTTGATCTTATTTTTGAAGGATTTTTGCATTTTTGGATAGATCTTTGAAAAATAAGGGGGGTTTGTTCTTCGTGTTTTTGATAAAAACGAGTTTTTGATCGAGTTTTGGAGCAAAAAGAGGCGAAAACGCTATTTTTCACGTAATCTGCGAAGTGTTCTCGTCCATTGAAGGGTTCACGGCCGTTGAAGGGTTCACGGCCAAAGGAGGGTTCTCGGTCGAATAAGCTTTTGCGGCTAGGGTTTCTCAGCGGCGGCCGTAATCACGAATTAGGGTTTCTCGGACGTTTACGGTCGTGAACGTGTTTACGGCCGTGAACCTATTTGCGGTTGTCTGTCTCATATAAATAGTGTTAGTAGAGTCATAAGAGTGTGTATGGCTAGAGGAGCTTAAGTGTGTGTATTCTAAGGTGTTCTAGAGAGAGAAAGGAGAGAAGGTGCAAGTGTGTGTGAATCTTGTATATTGTTCATCATTCCAATCTTGAATACATCATAGATTCATATTATTCTTCTTCTCCTTCTTCTTATTTTGATCTTGCATCATCCAATTGTTTGGGATTCTACACCATCAATTGGATATGATTGATACACAAGCGAATTCGGGACTTACAAGTGGTATCAGAGCTTGGATTGTATCAATCATTTTGGCCAGATCTGGAGCGTATTTGATCTTATTTTTGAAGGATTTTTGTGTTTTTGGATAGATCTTTGAAAAATAAGGGGGGTTTGTTCTTCGTGTTTTTGATAAAAACGAGTTTTTGATCGAGTTTTGGAGCAAAAAGAGGTGAAAAACGCTATTTTTCACGTAATCTGCGAAGTGTTCTCGTCCATTGAAGGGTTCACGGCCGTTGAAGGGTTCACGGCCAAAGGAGGGTTTTCGGTCGAATAAGCTTTTGCGGCTAGGGTTTCTCGGCGGCGGCCGTAATCACGAATTAGGGTTTCTCGGACGTTTACGGTCGTGAACGTGTTTACGGCCGTGAACCTATTTGCGGTTGTCTGTCTCATATAAATAGTGTTAGTAGAGTCATAAGAGTGTGTATGGCTAGAGGAGCTTAAGTGTGTGTATTCTAAGGTGTTCTAGAGAGAGAAAGGAGAGAAGGTGCAAGTGTGTGTGAATCTTGTATATTGTTCATCATTCCAATCTTGAATACATCATAGATTCATATTATTCTTCTTCTCCTTCTTCTTATTTTGATCTTGCATCATCCAATTGTTTGGGATTCTACACCATCAATTCGATATGATTGATACACAAGCGAAATCGGGACTTACAAGTGGTATCAGAGCTTGGATTGTATCAATCATTTTGGCCAGATCTGGAGCGTATTTGATCTTATTTTTGAAGGATTTTTGCATTTTTGGATAGATCTTTGAAAAATAAGGGGGGTTTGTTCTTCGTGTTTTTGATAAAAACGAGTTTTTGATCGAGTTTTGGAGCAAAAAGAGGCGAAAACGCTATTTTTCACGTAATCTGCGAAGTGTTCTCGTCCATTGAAGGGTTCACGGCCGTTGAAGGGTTCACGGCCAAAGGAGGGTTCTCGGTCGAATAAGCTTTTGCGGCTAGGGTTTCTCGGCGGCGGCCGTAATCACGAATTAGGGTTTCTCGGACGTTTACGGTCGTGAACGTGTTTACGGCCGTGAACCTATTTGCGGTTGTCTGTCTCATATAAATAGTGTTAGTAGAGTCATAAGAGTGTGTATGGCTAGAGGAGCTTAAGTGTGTGTATTCTAAGGTGTTCTAGAGAGAGAAAGGAGAGAAGGTGCAAGTGTGTGTGAATCTTGTATATTGTTCATCATTCCAATCTTGAATACATCATAGATTCATATTATTCTTCTTCTCCTTCTTCTTATTTTGATCTTGCATCATCCAATTGTTTGGGATTCTACACCATCAATTGGATATGATTGATACACAAGCGAATTCGGGACTTACAAGTGGTATCAGAGCTTGGATTGTATCAATCATTTTGGCCAGATCTGGAGCGTATTTGATCTTATTTTTGAAGGATTTTTGTGTTTTTGGATAGATCTTTGAAAAATAAGGGGGGTTTGTTCTTCGTGTTTTTGATAAAAACGAGTTTTTGATCGAGTTTTGGAGCAAAAAGAGGCGAAAACGCTATTTTTCACGTAATCTGCGAAGTGTTCTCGTCCATTGAAGGGTTCACGGCCGTTGAAGGGTTCACGGACAAAGGAGGGTTCTCGGTCGAATAAGCTTTTGCGGCTAGGGTTTCTCGGCGGCGGCCGTAATCACGAATTAGGGTTTCTCGGACGTTTACGGTCGTGAACGTGTTTACGGCCGTGAACCCATTTGCGGTTGTCTGTCTCATATAAATAGTGTTAGTAGAGTCATAAGAGTGTGTATGGCTAGAGGAGCTTAAGTGTGTGTATTCTAAGGTGTTTTAGAGAGAGAAAGGAGAGAAGGTGCAAGTGTGTGTGAATCTTGTATATTGTTCATCATTCCAATCTTGAATACATCATAGATTCATATTATTCTTCTTCTCTTTCTTCTTATTTTGATCTTGCATCATCCAATTGTTTAGGATTCTAACCAGTAATTGGATATGATTGATACACAAGCGAATTCGGGACTTACAAGTGGTATCAGAGCTTGGATTGTATCAATCATTTTGGCCAGATCTGGAGCGTATTTGATCTTATTTTTGAAGGATTTTTGCATTTTTGGATAGATCTTTGAAAAATAAGGGGGGTTTGTTCTTCGTGTTTTTGATAAAAACGAGTTTTTGATCGAGTTTTGGAGCAAAAAGAGGTGAAAAACGCTATTTTTCACGTAATCTGCGAAGTGTTCTCGTCCATTGAAGGGTTCACGGCCGTTGAAGGGTTCACGGCCGAAGGAGGGTTCTCGGTCGAATAAGCTTTTGCGGCTAGGGTTTCTCGGCGGCGGCCGTAATCACGAATTAGGGTTTCTCGGACGTTTACGGTCGTGAACGTGTTTACGGCCGTGAACCCATTTGCGGTTGTCTGTCTCATATAAATAGTGTTAGTAGAGTCATAAGAGTGTGTATGGCTAGAGGAGCTTAAGTGTGTGTATTCTAAGGTGTTCTAGAGAGAGAAAGGAGAGAAGGTGCAAGTGTGTGTGAATCTTGTATATTGTTCATCATTCCAATCTTGAATACATCATAGATTCATATTATTCTTCTTCTCTTTCTTCTTATTTTGATCTTGCATCATCCAATTGTTTAGGATTCTACACCATCAATTGGATATGATTGATACACAAGCGAATTCGGGACTTACAAGTGGTATCAGAGCTTGGATTGTATCAATCATTTTGGCCAGATCTGGAGCGTATTTGATCTTATTTTTGAAGGATTTTTGTGTTTTTGGATAGATCTTTGAAAAATAAGGGGGGTTTGTTCTTCGTGTTTTTGATAAAAACGAGTTTTTGATCGAGTTTTGGAGCAAAAAGAGGCGAAAACGCTATTTTTCACGTAATCTGCGAAGTGTTCTCGTCCATTGAAGGGTTCACGGCCGTTGAAGGGTTCACGGACAAAGGAGGGTTCTCGGTCGAATAAGCTTTTGCGGCTAGGGTTTCTCGGCGGCGGCCGTAATCACGAATTAGGGTTTCTCGGACGTTTACGGTCGTGAACGTGTTTACGGCCGTGAACCCATTTGCGGTTGTCTGTCTCATATAAATAGTGTTAGTAGAGTCATAAGAGTGTGTATGGCTAGAGGAGCTTAAGTGTGTGTATTCTAAGGTGTTTTAGAGAGAGAAAGGAGAGAAGGTGCAAGTGTGTGTGAATCTTGTATATTGTTCATCATTCCAATCTTGAATACATCATAGATTCATATTATTCTTCTTCTCTTTCTTCTTATTTTGATCTTGCATCATCCAATTGTTTAGGATTCTAACCAGTAATTGGATATGATTGATACACAAGCGAATTCGGGACTTACAAGTGGTATCAGAGCTTGGATTGTATCAATCATTTTGGCCAGATCTGGAGCGTATTTGATCTTATTTTTGAAGGATTTTTGCATTTTTGGATAGATCTTTGAAAAATAAGGGGGGTTTGTTCTTCGTGTTTTTGATAAAAACGAGTTTTTGATCGAGTTTTGGAGCAAAAAGAGGTGAAAAACGCTATTTTTCACGTAATCTGCGAAGTGTTCTCGTCCATTGAAGGGTTCACGGCCGTTGAAGGGTTCACGGCCGAAGGAGGGTTCTCGGTCGAATAAGCTTTTGCGGCTAGGGTTTCTCGGCGGCGGCCGTAATCACGAATTAGGGTTTCTCGGACGTTTACGGTCGTGAACGTGTTTACGGCCGTGAACCCATTTGCGGTTGTCTGTCTCATATAAATAGTGTTAGTAGAGTCATAAGAGTGTGTATGGCTAGAGGAGCTTAAGTGTGTGTATTCTAAGGTGTTCTAGAGAGAGAAAGGAGAGAAGGTGCAAGTGTGTGTGAATCTTGTATATTGTTCATCATTCCAATCTTGAATACATCATAGATTCATATTATTCTTCTTCTCCTTCTTCTTATTTTGATCTTGCATCATCCAATTGTTTAGGATTCTACACCATCAATTGGATATGATTGATACACAAGCGAATTCGGGACTTACAAGTGGTATCAGAGCTTGGATTGTATCAATCATTTTGGCCAGATCTGGAGCGTATTTGATCTTATTTTTGAAGGATTTTTGCGTTTTTGGATAGATCTTTGAAAAATAAGGGGGGTTTGTTCTTCGTGTTTTTGATAAAAACGAGTTTTTGATCGAGTTTTGGAGCAAAAAGAGGTGAAAAACGCTATTTTTCACGTAATCTGCGAAGTGTTCTCGTCCATTGAAGGGTTCACGGCCGTTGAAGGGTTCACGGTCGAAGGAGGGTTCTCGGTCGAATAAGCTTTTGCGGCTAGGGTTTCTCGGCGGCGGCCGTAATCACGAATTAGGGTTTCTCGGACGTTTACGGTCGTGAACGTGTTTACGGCCGTGAACCCATTTGCGGTTGTCTGTCTCATATAAATAGTGTTAGTAGAATCATAAGAGTGTGTATGGCTAGAGGAGCTTAAGTGTGTGTATTCTAAGGTGTTCTAGAGAGAGAAAGGAGAGAAGGTGCAAGTGTGTGTGAATCTTGTATATTGTTCATCATTCCAATCTTGAATACATCATAGATTCATATTATTCTTCTTCTCCTTCTTCTTATTTTGATCTTGCATCATCCAATTGTTTAGGATTCTACACCATCAATTGGATATGATTGATACACAAGCGAAATCGGGACTTACAAGTGGTATCAGAGCTTGGATTGTATCAATCATTTTGGCCAGATCTGGAGCGTATTTGATCTTATTTTTGAAGGATTTTTGCGTTTTTGGATAGATCTTTGAAAAATAAGGGGGGTTTGTTCTTCGTGTTTTTGATAAAAACGAGTTTTTGATCGAGTTTTGGAGCAAAAAGAGGCGAAAACGCTATTTTTCACGTAATCTGCGAAGTGTTCTCGTCCATTGAAGGGTTCACGGCCGTTGAAGGGTTCACGGCCGAAGGAGGGTTCTCGGTCGAATAAGCTTTTGCGGCTAGGGTTTCTCGGCGGCGGCCGTAATCACGAATTAGGGTTTCTCGGACGTTTACGGTCGTGAACGTGTTTACGGCCGTGAACCCATTTGTGGTTGTCTGTCTCATATAAATAGTGTTAGTAGAGTCATAAGAGTGTGTATGGCTAGAGGAGCTTAAGTGTGTATATTCTAAGGTGTTCTAGAGAGAGAAAGGAGAGAAGGTGCAAGTGTGTGTGAATCTTGTATATTGTTCATCATTCCAATCTTGAATACATCATAGATTCATATTATTCTTCTTCTCCTTCTTCTTATTTTGATCTTGCATCATCCAATTGTTTAGGATTCTACACCATCAATTGGATATGATTGATACACAAGCGAATTCGGGACTTACAAGTGGTATCAGAGCTTGGATTGTATCAATCATTTTGGCCAGATCTGGAGCGTATTTGATCTTATTTTTGAAGGATTTTTGCGTTTTTGGATAGATCTTTGAAAAATAAGGGAGGTTTGTTCTTCGTGTTTTTGATAAAAACGAGTTTTTGATCGAGTTTTGGAGCAAAAAGAGGTGAAAAACGCTATTTTTCACGTAATCTGCGAAGTGTTCTCGTCCATTGAAGGGTTCACGGCCGTTGAAGGGTTCACGGTCGAAGGAGGGTTCTCGGTCGAATAAGCTTTTGCGGCTAGGGTTTCTCGGCGGCGGCCGTAATCACGAATTAGGGTTTCTCGGACGTTTACGGTCGTGAACGTGTTTACGGCCGTGAACCCATTTGCGGTTGTCTGTCTCATATAAATAGTGTTAGTAGAATCATAAGAGTGTGTATGGCTAGAGGAGCTTAAGTGTGTGTATTCTAAGGTGTTCTAGAGAGAGAAAGGAGAGAAGGTGCAAGTGTGTGTGAATCTTGTATATTGTTCATCATTCCAATCTTGAATACATCATAGATTCATATTATTCTTCTTCTCCTTCTTCTTATTTTGATCTTGCATCATCCAATTGTTTAGGATTCTACACCATCAATTGGATATGATTGATACACAAGCGAAATCGGGACTTACAAGTGGTATCAGAGCTTGGATTGTATCAATCATTTTGGCCAGATCTGGAGCGTATTTGATCTTATTTTTGAAGGATTTTTGCGTTTTTGGATAGATCTTTGAAAAATAAGGGGGGTTTGTTCTTCGTGTTTTTGATAAAAACGAGTTTTTGATCGAGTTTTGGAGCAAAAAGAGGCGAAAACGCTATTTTTCACGTAATCTGCGAAGTGTTCTCGTCCATTGAAGGGTTCACGGCCGTTGAAGGGTTCACGGCCGAAGGAGGGTTCTCGGTCGAATAAGCTTTTGCGGCTAGGGTTTCTCGGCGGCGGCCGTAATCACGAATTAGGGTTTCTCGGACGTTTACGGTCGTGAACGTGTTTACGGCCGTGAACCCATTTGTGGTTGTCTGTCTCATATAAATAGTGTTAGTAGAGTCATAAGAGTGTGTATGGCTAGAGGAGCTTAAGTGTGTATATTCTAAGGTGTTCTAGAGAGAGAAAGGAGAGAAGGTGCAAGTGTGTGTGAATCTTGTATATTGTTCATCATTCCAATCTTGAATACATCATAGATTCATATTATTCTTCTTCTCCTTCTTCTTATTTTGATCTTGCATCATCCAATTGTTTAGGATTCTACACCATCAATTGGATATGATTGATACACAAGCGAATTCGGGACTTACAAGTGGTATCAGAGCTTGGATTGTATCAATCATTTTGGCCAGATCTGGAGCGTATTTGATCTTATTTTTGAAGGATTTTTGCGTTTTTGGATAGATCTTTGAAAAATAAGGGAGGTTTGTTCTTCGTGTTTTTGATAAAAACGAGTTTTTGATCGAGTTTTGGAGCAAAAAGAGGTGAAAAACGCTATTTTTCACGTAATCTGCGAAGTGTTCTCGTCCATTGAAGGGTTCACGGCCGTTGAAGGGTTCACGGTCGAAGGAGGGTTCTCGGTCGAATAAGCTTTTGCGGCTAGGGTTTCTCGGCGGCGGCCGTAATCACGAATTAGGGTTTCTCGGACGTTTACGGTCGTGAACGTGTTTACGGCCGTGAACCCATTTGCGGTTGTCTGTCTCATATAAATAGTGTTAGTAGAATCATAAGAGTGTGTATGGCTAGAGGAGCTTAAGTGTGTGTATTCTAAGGTGTTCTAGAGAGAGAAAGGAGAGAAGGTGCAAGTGTGTGTGAATCTTGTATATTGTTCATCATTCCAATCTTGAATACATCATAGATTCATATTATTCTTCTTCTCCTTCTTCTTATTTTGATCTTGCATCATCCAATTGTTTAGGATTCTACACCATCAATTGGATATGATTGATACACAAGCGAAATCGGGACTTACAAGTGGTATCAGAGCTTGGATTGTATCAATCATTTTGGCCAGATCTGGAGCGTATTTGATCTTATTTTTGAAGGATTTTTGCATTTTTGGATAGATCTTTGAAAAATAAGGGGGGTTTGTTCTTCGTGTTTTTGATAAAAACGAGTTTTTGATCGAGTTTTGGAGCAAAAAGAGGCGAAAACGCTATTTTTCACGTAATCTGCGAAGTGTTCTCGTCCATTGAAGGGTTCACGGCCGTTGAAGGGTTCACGGCCAAAGGAGGGTTCTCGGTCGAATAAGCTTTTGCGGCTAGGGTTTCTCGGCGGCGGCCGTAATCACGAATTAGGGTTTCTCGGACGTTTACGGTCGTGAACGTGTTTACGGCCGTGAACCTATTTGCGGTTGTCTTTCTCATATAAATAGTGTTAGTAGAGTCATAAGAGTGTGTATGGCTAGAGGAGCTTAAGTGTGTGTATTCTAAGGTGTTCTAGAGAGAGAAAGGAGAGAAGGTGCAAGTGTGTGTGAATCTTGTATATTGTTCATCATTCCAATCTTGAATACATCATAGATTCATATTATTCTTCTTCTCCTTCTTCTTATTTTGATCTTGCATCATCCAATTGTTTGGGATTCTACACCATCAATTGGATATGATTGATACACAAGCGAATTCGGGACTTACAAGTGGTATCAGAGCTTGGATTGTATCAATCATTTTGGCCAGATCTGGAGCGTATTTGATCTTATTTTTGAAGGATTTTTGTGTTTTTGGATAGATCTTTGAAAAATAAGGGGGGTTTGTTCTTCGTGTTTTTGATAAAAACGAGTTTTTGATCGAGTTTTGGAGCAAAAAGAGGTGAAAAACGCTATTTTTCACGTAATCTGCGAAGTGTTCTCGTCCATTGAAGGGTTCACGGCCGTTGAAGGGTTCACGGCCAAAGGAGGGTTCTCGGTCGAATAAGCTTTTGCGGCTAGGGTTTCTCGGCGGCGGCCGTAATCACGAATTAGGGTTTCTCGGACGTTTACGGTCGTGAACGTGTTTACGGCCGTGAACCTATTTGCGGTTGTCTGTCTCATATAAATAGTGTTAGTAGAGTCATAAGAGTGTGTATGGCTAGAGGAGCTTAAGTGTGTGTATTCTAAGGTGTTCTAGAGAGAGAAAGGAGAGAAGGTGCAAGTGTGTGTGAATCTTGTATATTGTTCATCATTCCAATCTTGAATACATCATAGATTCATATTATTCTTCTTCTCCTTCTTCTTATTTTGATCTTGCATCATCCAATTGTTTGGGATTCTACACCATCAATTGGATATGATTGATACACAAGCGAAATCGGGACTTACAAGTGGTATCAGAGCTTGGATTGTATCAATCATTTTGGCCAGATCTGGAGCGTATTTGATCTTATTTTTGAAGGATTTTTGCATTTTTGGATAGATCTTTGAAAAATAAGGGGGGTTTGTTCTTCGTGTTTTTGATAAAAACGAGTTTTTGATCGATTTTTGGAGCAAAAAGAGGCGAAAACGCTATTTTTCACGTAATCTGCGAAGTGTTGTCGTCCATTGAAGGGTTCACGGCCGTTGAAGGGTTCACGGCCAAAGGAGGGTTCTCGGTCGAATAAGCTTTTGCGGCTAGGGTTTCTCGGCGGCGGCCGTAATCACGAATTAGGGTTTCTCGGACGTTTACGGTCGTGAACGTGTTTACGGCCGTGAACCTATTTGCGGTTGTCTGTCTCATATAAATAGTGTTAGTAGAGTCATAAGAGTGTGTATGGCTAGAGGAGCTTAAGTGTGTGTATTCTAAGGTGTTCTAGAGAGAGAAAGGAGAGAAGGTGCAAGTGTGTGTGAATCTTGTATATTGTTCATCATTCCAATCTTGAATACATCATAGATTCATATTATTCTTCTTCTCCTTCTTCTTATTTTGATCTTGCATCATCCAATTGTTTGGGATTCTACACCATCAATTGGATATGATTGATACACAAGCGAAATCGGGACTTACAAGTGGTATCAGAGCTTGGATTGTATCAATCATTTTGGCCAGATCTGGAGCGTATTTGATCTTATTTTTGAAGGATTTTTGCGTTTTTGGATAGATCTTTGAAAAATAAGGGGGGTTTGTTCTTCGTGTTTTTGATAAAAACGAGTTTTTGATCGAGTTTTGGAGCAAAAAGAGGCGAAAACGCTATTTTTCACGTAATCTGCGAAGTGTTCTCGTCCATTGAAGGGTTCACGGCCGTTGAAGGGTTCACGGCCGAAGGAGGGTTCTCGGTCGAATAAGCTTTTGCGGCTAGGGTTTCTCGGCGGCGGCCGTAATCACGAATTAGGGTTTCTCGGACGTTTACGGTCGTGAACGTGTTTACGGCCGTGAACCCATTTGTGGTTGTCTGTCTCATATAAATAGTGTTAGTAGAGTCATAAGAGTGTGTATGGCTAGAGGAGCTTAAGTGTGTATATTCTAAGGTGTTCTAGAGAGAGAAAGGAGAGAAGGTGCAAGTGTGTGTGAATCTTGTATATTGTTCATCATTCCAATCTTGAATACATCATAGATTCATATTATTCTTCTTCTCCTTCTTCTTATTTTGATCTTGCATCATCCAATTGTTTAGGATTCTACACCATCAATTGGATATGATTGATACACAAGCGAATTCGGGACTTACAAGTGGTATCAGAGCTTGGATTGTATCAATCATTTTGGCCAGATCTGGAGCGTATTTGATCTTATTTTTGAAGGATTTTTGCGTTTTTGGATAGATCTTTGAAAAATAAGGGAGGTTTGTTCTTCGTGTTTTTGATAAAAACGAGTTTTTGATCGAGTTTTGGAGCAAAAAGAGGTGAAAAACGCTATTTTTCACGTAATCTGCGAAGTGTTCTCGTCCATTGAAGGGTTCACGGCCGTTGAAGGGTTCACGGTCGAAGGAGGGTTCTCGGTCGAATAAGCTTTTGCGGCTAGGGTTTCTCGGCGGCGGCCGTAATCACGAATTAGGGTTTCTCGGACGTTTACGGTCGTGAACGTGTTTACGGCCGTGAACCCATTTGCGGTTGTCTGTCTCATATAAATAGTGTTAGTAGAATCATAAGAGTGTGTATGGCTAGAGGAGCTTAAGTGTGTGTATTCTAAGGTGTTCTAGAGAGAGAAAGGAGAGAAGGTGCAAGTGTGTGTGAATCTTGTATATTGTTCATCATTCCAATCTTGAATACATCATAGATTCATATTATTCTTCTTCTCCTTCTTCTTATTTTGATCTTGCATCATCCAATTGTTTAGGATTCTACACCATCAATTGGATATGATTGATACACAAGCGAAATCGGGACTTACAAGTGGTATCAGAGCTTGGATTGTATCAATCATTTTGGCCAGATCTGGAGCGTATTTGATCTTATTTTTGAAGGATTTTTGCATTTTTGGATAGATCTTTGAAAAATAAGGGGGGTTTGTTCTTCGTGTTTTTGATAAAAACGAGTTTTTGATCGAGTTTTGGAGCAAAAAGAGGCGAAAACGCTATTTTTCACGTAATCTGCGAAGTGTTCTCGTCCATTGAAGGGTTCACGGCCGTTGAAGGGTTCACGGCCAAAGGAGGGTTCTCGGTCGAATAAGCTTTTGCGGCTAGGGTTTCTCGGCGGCGGCCGTAATCACGAATTAGGGTTTCTCGGACGTTTACGGTCGTGAACGTGTTTACGGCCGTGAACCTATTTGCGGTTGTCTTTCTCATATAAATAGTGTTAGTAGAGTCATAAGAGTGTGTATGGCTAGAGGAGCTTAAGTGTGTGTATTCTAAGGTGTTCTAGAGAGAGAAAGGAGAGAAGGTGCAAGTGTGTGTGAATCTTGTATATTGTTCATCATTCCAATCTTGAATACATCATAGATTCATATTATTCTTCTTCTCCTTCTTCTTATTTTGATCTTGCATCATCCAATTGTTTGGGATTCTACACCATCAATTGGATATGATTGATACACAAGCGAATTCGGGACTTACAAGTGGTATCAGAGCTTGGATTGTATCAATCATTTTGGCCAGATCTGGAGCGTATTTGATCTTATTTTTGAAGGATTTTTGTGTTTTTGGATAGATCTTTGAAAAATAAGGGGGGTTTGTTCTTCGTGTTTTTGATAAAAACGAGTTTTTGATCGAGTTTTGGAGCAAAAAGAGGTGAAAAACGCTATTTTTCACGTAATCTGCGAAGTGTTCTCGTCCATTGAAGGGTTCACGGCCGTTGAAGGGTTCACGGCCAAAGGAGGGTTCTCGGTCGAATAAGCTTTTGCGGCTAGGGTTTCTCGGCGGCGGCCGTAATCACGAATTAGGGTTTCTCGGACGTTTACGGTCGTGAACGTGTTTACGGCCGTGAACCTATTTGCGGTTGTCTGTCTCATATAAATAGTGTTAGTAGAGTCATAAGAGTGTGTATGGCTAGAGGAGCTTAAGTGTGTGTATTCTAAGGTGTTCTAGAGAGAGAAAGGAGAGAAGGTGCAAGTGTGTGTGAATCTTGTATATTGTTCATCATTCCAATCTTGAATACATCATAGATTCATATTATTCTTCTTCTCCTTCTTCTTATTTTGATCTTGCATCATCCAATTGTTTGGGATTCTACACCATCAATTGGATATGATTGATACACAAGCGAAATCGGGACTTACAAGTGGTATCAGAGCTTGGATTGTATCAATCATTTTGGCCAGATCTGGAGCGTATTTGATCTTATTTTTGAAGGATTTTTGCATTTTTGGATAGATCTTTGAAAAATAAGGGGGGTTTGTTCTTCGTGTTTTTGATAAAAACGAGTTTTTGATCGATTTTTGGAGCAAAAAGAGGCGAAAACGCTATTTTTCACGTAATCTGCGAAGTGTTGTCGTCCATTGAAGGGTTCACGGCCGTTGAAGGGTTCACGGCCAAAGGAGGGTTCTCGGTCGAATAAGCTTTTGCGGCTAGGGTTTCTCGGCGGCGGCCGTAATCACGAATTAGGGTTTCTCGGACGTTTACGGTCGTGAACGTGTTTACGGCCGTGAACCTATTTGCGGTTGTCTGTCTCATATAAATAGTGTTAGTAGAGTCATAAGAGTGTGTATGGCTAGAGGAGCTTAAGTGTGTGTATTCTAAGGTGTTCTAGAGAGAGAAAGGAGAGAAGGTGCAAGTGTGTGTGAATCTTGTATATTGTTCATCATTCCAATCTTGAATACATCATAGATTCATATTATTCTTCTTCTCCTTCTTCTTATTTTGATCTTGCATCATCCAATTGTTTGGGATTCTACACCATCAATTGGATATGATTGATACACAAGCGAATTCGGGACTTACAAGTGGTATCAGAGCTTGGATTGTATCAATCATTTTGGCCAGATCTGGAGCGTATTTGATCTTATTTTTGAAGGATTTTTGTGTTTTTGGATAGATCTTTGAAAAATAAGGGGGGTTTGTTCTTCGTGTTTTTGATAAAAACGAGTTTTTGATCGAGTTTTGGAGCAAAAAGAGGCGAAAACGCTATTTTTCACGTAATCTGCGAAGTGTTCTCGTCCATTGAAGGGTTCACGGCCGTTGAAGGGTTCACGGACAAAGGAGGGTTCTCGGTCGAATAAGCTTTTGCGGCTAGGGTTTCTCGGCGGCGGCCGTAATCACGAATTAGGGTTTCTCGGACGTTTACGGTCGTGAACGTGTTTACGGCCGTGAACCTATTTGCGGTTGTCTGTCTCATATAAATAGTGTTAGTAGAGTCATAAGAGTGTGTATGGCTAGAGGAGCTTAAGTGTGTGTATTCTAAGGTGTTCTAGAGAGAGAAAGGAGAGAAGGTGCAAGTGTGTGTGAATCTTGTATATTGTTCATCATTCCAATCTTGAATACATCATAGATTCATATTATTCTTCTTCTCCTTCTTCTTATTTTGATCTTGCATCATCCAATTGTTTGGGATTCTACACCATCAATTGGATATGATTGATACACAAGCGAATTCGGGACTTACAAGTGGTATCAGAGCTTGGATTGTATCAATCATTTTGGCCAGATCTGGAGCGTATTTGATCTTATTTTTGAAGGATTTTTGTGTTTTTGGATAGATCTTTGAAAAATAAGGGGGGTTTGTTCTTCGTGTTTTTGATAAAAACGAGTTTTTGATCGAGTTTTGGAGCAAAAAGAGGTGAAAAACGCTATTTTTCACGTAATCTGCGAAGTGTTCTCGTCCATTGAAGGGTTCACGGCCGTTGAAGGGTTCACGGCCAAAGGAGGGTTCTCGGTCGAATAAGCTTTTGCGGCTAGGGTTTCTCGGCGGCGGCCGTAATCACGAATTAGGGTTTCTCGGACGTTTACGGTCGTGAACGTGTTTACGGCCGTGAACCTATTTGCGGTTGTCTGTCTCATATAAATAGTGTTAGTAGAGTCATAAGAGTGTGTATGGCTAGAGGAGCTTAAGTGTGTGTATTCTAAGGTGTTCTAGAGAGAGAAAGGAGAGAAGGTGCAAGTGTGTGTGAATCTTGTATATTGTTCATCATTCCAATCTTGAATACATCATAGATTCATATTATTCTTCTTCTCCTTCTTCTTATTTTGATCTTGCATCATCCAATTGTTTGGGATTCTACACCATCAATTGGATATGATTGATACACAAGCGAAATCGGGACTTACAAGTGGTATCAGAGCTTGGATTGTATCAATCATTTTGGCCAGATCTGGAGCGTATTTGATCTTATTTTTGAAGGATTTTTGCATTTTTGGATAGATCTTTGAAAAATAAGGGGGGTTTGTTCTTCGTGTTTTTGATAAAAACGAGTTTTTGATCGAGTTTTGGAGCAAAAAGAGGCGAAAACGCTATTTTTCACGTAATCTGCGAAGTGTTCTCGTCCATTGAAGGGTTCACGGCCGTTGAAGGGTTCACGGCCAAAGGAGGGTTCTCGGTCGAATAAGCTTTTGCGGCTAGGGTTTCTCGGCGGCGGCCGTAATCACGAATTAGGGTTTCTCGGACGTTTACGGTCGTGAACGTGTTTACGGCCGTGAACCTATTTGCGGTTGTCTGTCTCATATAAATAGTGTTAGTAGAGTCATAAGAGTGTGTATGGCTAGAGGAGCTTAAGTGTGTGTATTCTAAGGTGTTCTAGAGAGAGAAAGGAGAGAAGGTGCAAGTGTGTGTGAATCTTGTATATTGTTCATCATTCCAATCTTGAATACATCATAGATTCATATTATTCTTCTTCTCCTTCTTCTTATTTTGATCTTGCATCATCCAATTGTTTGGGATTCTACACCATCAATTGGATATGATTGATACACAAGCGAATTCGGGACTTACAAGTGGTATCAGAGCTTGGATTGTATCAATCATTTTGGCCAGATCTGGAGCGTATTTGATCTTATTTTTGAAGGATTTTTGTGTTTTTGGATAGATCTTTGAAAAATAAGGGGGGTTTGTTCTTCGTGTTTTTGATAAAAACGAGTTTTTGATCGAGTTTTGGAGCAAAAAGAGGCGAAAACGCTATTTTTCACGTAATCTGCGAAGTGTTCTCGTCCATTGAAGGGTTCACGGCCGTTGAAGGGTTCACGGACAAAGGAGGGTTCTCGGTCGAATAAGCTTTTGCGGCTAGGGTTTCTCGGCGGCGGCCGTAATCACGAATTAGGGTTTCTCGGACGTTTACGGTCGTGAACGTGTTTACGGCCGTGAACCTATTTGCGGTTGTCTGTCTCATATAAATAGTGTTAGTAGAGTCATAAGAGTGTGTATGGCTAGAGGAGCTTAAGTGTGTGTATTCTAAGGTGTTCTAGAGAGAGAAAGGAGAGAAGGTGCAAGTGTGTGTGAATCTTGTATATTGTTCATCATTCCAATCTTGAATACATCATAGATTCATATTATTCTTCTTCTCCTTCTTCTTATTTTGATCTTGCATCATCCAATTGTTTGGGATTCTACACCATCAATTGGATATGATTGATACACAAGCGAATTCGGGACTTACAAGTGGTATCAGAGCTTGGATTGTATCAATCATTTTGGCCAGATCTGGAGCGTATTTGATCTTATTTTTGAAGGATTTTTGTGTTTTTGGATAGATCTTTGAGAAATAAGGGGGGTTTGTTCTTCGTGTTTTTGATAAAAACGAGTTTTTGATCGAGTTTTGGAGCAAAAAGAGGTGAAAAACGCTATTTTTCACGTAATCTGCGAAGTGTTCTCGTCCATTGAAGGGTTCACGGCCGTTGAAGGGTTCACGGCCAAAGGAGGGTTCTCGGTCGAATAAGCTTTTGCGGCTAGGGTTTCTCGGCGGCGGCCGTAATCACGAATTAGGGTTTCTCGGACGTTTACGGTCGTGAACGTGTTTACGGCCGTGAACCTATTTGCGGTTGTCTGTCTCATATAAATAGTGTTAGTAGAGTCATAAGAGTGTGTATGGCTAGAGGAGCTTAAGTGTGTGTATTCTAAGGTGTTCTAGAGAGAGAAAGGAGAGAAGGTGCAAGTGTGTGTGAATCTTGTATATTGTTCATCATTCCAATCTTGAATACATCATAGATTCATATTATTCTTCTTCTCCTTCTTCTTATTTTGATCTTGCATCATCCAATTGTTTGGGATTCTACACCATCAATTGGATATGATTGATACACAAGCGAATTCGGGACTTACAAGTGGTATCAGAGCTTGGATTGTATCAATCATTTTGGCCAGATCTGGAGCGTATTTGATCTTATTTTTGAAGGATTTTTGTGTTTTTGGATAGATCTTTGAGAAATAAGGGGGGTTTGTTCTTCGTGTTTTTGATAAAAACGAGTTTTTGATCGAGTTTTGGAGCAAAAAGAGGTGAAAAACGCTATTTTTCACGTAATCTGCGAAGTGTTCTCGTCCATTGAAGGGTTCACGGCCGTTGAAGGGTTCACGGCCAAAGGAGGGTTCTCGGTCGAATAAGCTTTTGCGGCTAGGGTTTCTCGGCGGCGGCCGTAATCACGAATTAGGGTTTCTCGGACGTTTACGGTCGTGAACGTGTTTACGGCCGTGAACCTATTTGCGGTTGTCTGTCTCATATAAATAGTGTTAGTAGAGTCATAAGAGTGTGTATGGCTAGAGGAGCTTAAGTGTGTGTATTCTAAGGTGTTCTAGAGAGAGAAAGGAGAGAAGGTGCAAGTGTGTGTGAATCTTGTATATTGTTCATCATTCCAATCTTGAATACATCATAGATTCATATTATTCTTCTTCTCCTTCTTATTTTGATCTTGCATCATCCAATTGTTTGGGATTCTACACCATCAATTGGATATGATTGATACACAAGCGAATTCGGGACTTACAAGTGGTATCAGAGCTTGGATTGTATCAATCATTTTGGCCAGATCTGGAGCGTATTTGATCTTATTTTTGAAGGATTTTTGTGTTTTTGGATAGATCTTTGAAAAATAAGGGGGGTTTGTTCTTCGTGTTTTTGATAAAAACGAGTTTTTGATCGAGTTTTGGAGCAAAAAGAGGCGAAAACGCTATTTTTCACGTAATCTGCGAAGTGTTCTCGTCCATTGAAGGGTTCACGGCCGTTGAAGGGTTCACGGCCAAAGGAGGGTTCTCGGTCGAATAAGCTTTTGCGGCTAGGGTTTCTCGGCGGCGGCCGTAATCACGAATTAGGGTTTCTCGGACGTTTACGGTCGTGAACGTGTTTACGGCCGTGAACCTATTTGCGGTTGTCTGTCTCATATAAATAGTGTTAGTAGAGTCATAAGAGTGTGTATGGCTAGAGGAGCTTAAGTGTGTGTATTCTAAGGTGTTTTAGAGAGAGAAAGGAGAGAAGGTGCAAGTGTGTGTGAATCTTGTATATTGTTCATCATTCCAATCTTGAATACATCATAGATTCATATTATTCTTCTTCTCCTTCTTCTTATTTTGATCTTGCATCATCCAATTGTTTGGGATTCTACACCATCAATTGGATATGATTGATACACAAGCGAATTCGGGACTTACAAGTGGTATCAGAGCTTGGATTGTATCAATCATTTTGGCCAGATCTGGAGCGTATTTGATCTTATTTTTGAAGGATTTTTATGTTTTTGGATAGATCTTTGAAAAATAAGGGGGGTTTGTTCTTCGTGTTTTTGATAAAAACGAGTTTTTGATCGAGTTTTGGAGCAAAAAGAGGTGAAAAACGCTATTTTTCACGTAATCTGCGAAGTGTTCTCGTCCATTGAAGGGTTCACGGCCGTTGAAGGGTTCACGGCCAAAGGAGGGTTCTCGGTCGAATAAGCTTTTGCGGCTAGGGTTTCTCGGCGGCGGCCGTAATCACGAATTAGGGTTTCTCGGACGTTTACGGTCGTGAACGTGTTTACGGCCGTGAACCTATTTGCGGTTGTCTGTCTCATATAAATAGTGTTAGTAGAGTCATAAGAGTGTGTATGGCTAGAGGAGCTTAAGTGTGTGTATTCTAAGGTGTTCTAGAGAGAGAAAGGAGAGAAGGTGCAAGTGTGTGTGAATCTTGTATATTGTTCATCATTCCAATCTTGAATACATCATAGATTCATATTATTCTTCTTCTCCTTCTTCTTATTTTGATCTTGCATCATCCAATTGTTTGGGATTCTACACCATCAATTGGATATGATTGATACACAAGCGAATTCGGGACTTACAAGTGGTATCAGAGCTTGGATTTATCAATCATTTTGGCCAGATCTGGAGCGTATTTGATCTTATTTTTGAAGGATTTTTGTGTTTTTGGATAGATCTTTGAAAAATAAGGGGGGTTTGTTCTTCGTGTTTTTGATAAAAACGAGTTTTTGATCGAGTTTTGGAGCAAAAAGAGGCGAAAACGCTATTTTTCACGTAATCTGCGAAGTGTTCTCGTCCATTGAAGGGTTCACGGCCGTTGAAGGGTTCACGGACAAAGGAGGGTTCTCGGTCGAATAAGCTTTTGCGGCTAGGGTTTCTCGGCGGCGGCCGTAATCACGAATTAGGGTTTCTCGGACGTTTACGGTCGTGAACGTGTTTACGGCCGTGAACCTATTTGCGGTTGTCTGTCTCATATAAATAGTGTTAGTAGAGTCATAAGAGTGTGTATGGCTAGAGGAGCTTAAGTGTGTGTATTCTAAGGTGTTCTAGAGAGAGAAAGGAGAGAAGGTGCAAGTGTGTGTGAATCTTGTATATTGTTCATCATTCCAATCTTGAATGCATCATAGATTCATATTATTCTTCTTCTCCTTCTTCTTATTTTGATCTTGCATCATCCAATTGTTTGGGATTCTACACCATCAATTGGATATGATTGATACACAAGCGAATTCGGGACTTACAAGTGGTATCAGAGCTTGGATTGTATCAATCATTTTGGCCAGATCTGGAGCGTATTTGATCTTATTTTTGAAGGATTTTTGTGTTTTTGGATAGATCTTTGAAAAATAAGGGGGGTTTGTTCTTCGTGTTTTTGATAAAAACGAGTTTTTGATCGAGTTTTGGAGCAAAAAGAGGTGAAAAACGCTATTTTTCACGTAATCTGCGAAGTGTTCTCGTCCATTGAAGGGTTCACGGCCGTTGAAGGGTTCACGGCCAAAGGAGGGTTCTCGGTCGAATAAGCTTTTGCGGCTAGGGTTTCTCGGCGGCGGCCGTAATCACGAATTAGGGTTTCTCGGACGTTTACGGTCGTGAACGTGTTTACGGCCGTGAACCTATTTGCGGTTGTCTGTCTCATATAAATAGTGTTAGTAGAGTCATAAGAGTGTGTATGGCTAGAGGAGCTTAAGTGTGTGTATTCTAAGGTGTTCTAGAGAGAGAAAGGAGAGAAGGTGCAAGTGTGTGTGAATCTTGTATATTGTTCATCATTCCAATCTTGAATACATCATAGATTCATATTATTCTTCTTCTCCTTCTTCTTATTTTGATCTTGCATCATCCAATTGTTTGGGATTCTACACCATCAATTGGATATGATTGATACACAAGCGAATTCGGGACTTACAAGTGGTATCAGAGCTTGGATTGTATCAATCATTTTGGCCAGATCTGGAGCGTATTTGATCTTATTTTTGAAGGATTTTTGTGTTTTTGGATAGATCTTTGAAAAATAAGGGGGGTTTGTTCTTCGTGTTTTTGATAAAAACGAGTTTTTGATCGAGTTTTGGAGCAAAAAGAGGTGAAAAACGCTATTTTTCACGTAATCTGCGAAGTGTTCTCGTCCATTGAAGGGTTCACGGCCGTTGAAGGGTTCACGGCCAAAGGAGGGTTCTCGGTCGAATAAGCTTTTGCGGCTAGGGTTTCTCGGCGGCGGCCGTAATCACGAATTAGGGTTTCTCGGACGTTTACGGTCGTGAACGTGTTTACGGCCGTGAACCTATTTGCGGTTGTCTGTCTCATATAAATAGTGTTAGTAGAGTCATAAGAGTGTGTATGGCTAGAGGAGCTTAAGTGTGTGTATTCTAAGGTGTTCTAGAGAGAGAAAGGAGAGAAGGTGCAAGTGTGTGTGAATCTTGTATATTGTTCATCATTCCAATCTTGAATACATCATAGATTCATATTATTCTTCTTCTCCTTCTTCTTATTTTGATCTTGCATCATCCAATTGTTTGGGATTCTACACCATCAATTGGATATGATTGATACACAAGCGAATTCGGGACTTACAAGTGGTATCAGAGCTTGGATTGTATCAATCATTTTGGCCAGATCTGGAGCGTATTTGATCTTATTTTTGAAGGATTTTTGTGTTTTTGGATAGATCTTTGAAAAATAAGGGGGGTTTGTTCTTCGTGTTTTTGATAAAAACGAGTTTTTGATCGAGTTTTGGAGCAAAAAGAGGCGAAAACGCTATTTTTCACGTAATCTGCGAAGTGTTCTCGTCCATTGAAGGGTTCACGGCCGTTGAAGGGTTCACAGACAAAGGAGGGTTCTCGGTCGAATAAGCTTTTGCGGCTAGGGTTTCTCGGCGGCGGCCGTAATCACGAATTAGGGTTTCTCGGACGTTTACGGTCGTGAACGTGTTTACGGCCGTGAACCTATTTGCGGTTGTCTGTCTCATATAAATAGTGTTAGTAGAGTCATAAGAGTGTGTATGGCTAGAGGAGCTTAAGTGTGTGTATTCTAAGGTGTTCTAGAGAGAGAAAGGAGAGAAGGTGCAAGTGTGTGTGAATCTTGTATATTGTTCATCATTCCAATCTTGAATACATCATAGATTCATATTATTCTTCTTCTCCTTCTTCTTATTTTGATCTTGCATCATCCAATTGTTTGGGATTCTACACCATCAATTGGATATGATTGATACACAAGCGAATTCGGGACTTACAAGTGGTATCAGAGCTTGGATTGTATCAATCATTTTGGCCAGATCTGGAGCGTATTTGATCTTATTTTTGAAGGATTTTTGTGTTTTTGGATAGATCTTTGAAAAATAAGGGGGGTTTGTTCTTCGTGTTTTTGATAAAAACGAGTTTTTGATCGAGTTTTGGAGCAAAAAGAGGTGAAAAACGCTATTTTTCACGTAATCTGCGAAGTGTTCTCGTCCATTGAAGGGTTCACGGCCGTTGAAGGGTTCACGGCCAAAGGAGGGTTCTCGGTCGAATAAGCTTTTGCGGCTAGGGTTTCTCGGTGGCGGCCGTAATCACGAATTAGGGTTTCTCGGACGTTTACGGTCGTGAACGTGTTTACGGCCGTGAACCTATTTGCGGTTGTCTGTCTCATATAAATAGTGTTAGTAGAGTCATAAGAGTGTGTATGGCTAGAGGAGCTTAAGTGTGTGTATTCTAAGGTGTTCTAGAGAGAGAAAGGAGAGAAGGTGCAAGTGTGTGTGAATCTTGTATATTGTTCATCATTCCAATCTTGAATACATCATAGATTCATATTATTCTTCTTCTCCTTCTTCTTATTTTGATCTTGCATCATCCAATTGTTTGGGATTCTACACCATCAATTGGATATGATTGATACACAAGCGAATTCGGGACTTACAAGTGGTATCAGAGCTTGGATTGTATCAATCATTTTGGCCAGATCTGGAGCGTATTTGATCTTATTTTTGAAGGATTTTTGTGTTTTTGGATAGATCTTTGAAAAATAAGGGGGGTTTGTTCTTCGTGTTTTTGATAAAAACGAGTTTTTGATCGAGTTTTGGAGCAAAAAGAGGTGAAAAACGCTATTTTTCACGTAATCTGCGAAGTGTTCTCGTCCATTGAAGGGTTCACGGCCGTTGAAGGGTTCACGGCCAAAGGAGGGTTCTCGGTCGAATAAGCTTTTGCGGCTAGGGTTTCTCGGCGGCGGCCGTAATCACGAATTAGGGTTTCTCGGACGTTTACGGTCGTGAACGTGTTTACGGCCGTGAACCTATTTGCGGTTGTCTGTCTCATATAAATAGTGTTAGTAGAGTCATAAGAGTGTGTATGGCTAGAGGAGCTTAAGTGTGTGTATTCTAAGGTGTTCTAGAGAGAGAAAGGAGAGAAGGTGCAAGTGTGTGTGAATCTTGTATATTGTTCATCATTCCAATCTTGAATACATCATAGATTCATATTATTCTTCTTCTCCTTCTTCTTATTTTGATCTTGCATCATCCAATTGTTTGGGATTCTACACCATCAATTGGATATGATTGATACACAAGCGAATTCGGGACTTACAAGTGGTATCAGAGCTTGGATTGTATCAATCATTTTGGCCAGATCTGGAGCGTATTTGATCTTATTTTTGAAGGATTTTTGTGTTTTTGGATAGATCTTTGAAAAATAAGGGGGGTTTGTTCTTCGTGTTTTTGATAAAAACGAGTTTTTGATCGAGTTTTGGAGCAAAAAGAGGTGAAAAACGCTATTTTTCACGTAATCTGCGAAGTGTTCTCGTCCATTGAAGGGTTCACGGCCGTTGAAGGGTTCACGGCCAAAGGAGGGTTCTCGGTCGAATAAGCTTTTGCGGCTAGGGTTTCTCGGCGGCGGCCGTAATCACGAATTAGGGTTTCTCGGACGTTTACGGTCGTGAACGTGTTTACGGCCGTGAACCTATTTGCGGTTGTCTGTCTCATATAAATAGTGTTAGTAGAGTCATAAGAGTGTGTATGGCTAGAGGAGCTTAAGTGTGTGTATTCTAAGGTGTTCTAGAGAGAGAAAGGAGAGAAGGTGCAAGTGTGTGTGAATCTTGTATATTGTTCATCATTCCAATCTTGAATACATCATAGATTCATATTATTCTTCTTCTCCTTCTTCTTATTTTGATCTTGCATCATCCAATTGTTTGGGATTCTACACCATCAATTGGATATGATTGATACACAAGCGAATTCGGGACTTACAAGTGGTATCAGAGCTTGGATTGTATCAATCATTTTGGCCAGATCTGGAGCGTATTTGATCTTATTTTTGAAGGATTTTTGTGTTTTTGGATAGATCTTTGAAAAATAAGGGGGGTTTGTTCTTCGTGTTTTTGATAAAAACGAGTTTTTGATCGAGTTTTGGAGCAAAAAGAGGCGAAAACGCTATTTTTCACGTAATCTGCGAAGTGTTCTCGTCCATTGAAGGGTTCACGGCCGTTGAAGGGTTCACGGACAAAGGAGGGTTCTCGGTCGAATAAGCTTTTGCGGCTAGGGTTTCTCGGCGGCGGCCGTAATCACGAATTAGGGTTTCTCGGACGTTTACGGTCGTGAACGTGTTTACGGCCGTGAACCTATTTGCGGTTGTCTGTCTCATATAAATAGTGTTAGTAGAGTCATAAGAGTGTGTATGGCTAGAGGAGCTTAAGTGTGTGTATTCTAAGGTGTTCTAGAGAGAGAAAGGAGAGAAGGTGCAAGTGTGTGTGAATCTTGTATATTGTTCATCATTCCAATCTTGAATACATCATAGATTCATATTATTCTTCTTCTCCTTCTTCTTATTTTGATCTTGCATCATCCAATTGTTTGGGATTCTACACCATCAATTGGATATGATTGATACACAAGCGAATTCGGGACTTACAAGTGGTATCAGAGCTTGGATTGTATCAATCATTTTGGCCAGATCTGGAGCGTATTTGATCTTATTTTTGAAGGATTTTTGTGTTTTTGGATAGATCTTTGAAAAATAAGGGGGGTTTGTTCTTCGTGTTTTTGATAAAAACGAGTTTTTGATCGAGTTTTGGAGCAAAAAGAGGTGAAAAACGCTATTTTTCACGTAATCTGCGAAGTGTTCTCGTCCATTGAAGGGTTCACGGCCGTTGAAGGGTTCACGGCCAAAGGAGGGTTCTCGGTCGAATAAGCTTTTGCGGCTAGGGTTTCTCGGTGGCGGCCGTAATCACGAATTAGGGTTTCTCGGACGTTTACGGTCGTGAACGTGTTTACGGCCGTGAACCTATTTGCGGTTGTCTGTCTCATATAAATAGTGTTAGTAGAGTCATAAGAGTGTGTATGGCTAGAGGAGCTTAAGTGTGTGTATTCTAAGGTGTTCTAGAGAGAGAAAGGAGAGAAGGTGCAAGTGTGTGTGAATCTTGTATATTGTTCATCATTCCAATCTTGAATACATCATAGATTCATATTATTCTTCTTCTCCTTCTTCTTATTTTGATCTTGCATCATCCAATTGTTTGGGATTCTACACCATCAATTGGATATGATTGATACACAAGCGAATTCGGGACTTACAAGTGGTATCAGAGCTTGGATTGTATCAATCATTTTGGCCAGATCTGGAGCGTATTTGATCTTATTTTTGAACGATTTTTGTGTTTTTGGATAGATCTTTGAAAAATAAGGGGGGTTTGTTCTTCGTGTTTTTGATAAAAACGAGTTTTTGATCGAGTTTTGGAGCAAAAAGAGGTGAAAAACGCTATTTTTCACGTAATCTGCGAAGTGTTCTCGTCCATTGAAGGGTTCACGGCCGTTGAAGGGTTCACGGCCAAAGGAGGGTTCTCGGTCGAATAAGCTTTTGCGGCTAGGGTTTCTCGGCGGCGGCCGTAATCACGAATTAGGGTTTCTCGGACGTTTACGGTCGTGAACGTGTTTACGGCCGTGAACCTATTTGCGGTTGTCTGTCTCATATAAATAGTGTTAGTAGAGTCATAAGAGTGTGTATGGCTAGAGGAGCTTAAGTGTGTGTATTCTAAGGTGTTCTAGAGAGAGAAAGGAGAGAAGGTGCAAGTGTGTGTGAATCTTGTATATTGTTCATCATTCCAATCTTGAATACATCATAGATTCATATTATTCTTCTTCTCCTTCTTCTTATTTTGATCTTGCATCATCCAATTGTTTGGGATTCTACACCATTAATTGGATATGATTGATACACAAGCGAATTCGGGACTTACAAGTGGTATCAGAGCTTGGATTGTATCAATCATTTTGGCCAGATCTGGAGCGTATTTGATCTTATTTTTGAAGGATTTTTGTGTTTTTGGATAGATCTTTGAAAAATAAGGGGGGTTTGTTCTTCGTGTTTTTGATAAAAACGAGTTTTTGATCGAGTTTTGGAGCAAAAAGAGGTGAAAAACGCTATTTTTCACGTAATCTGCGAAGTGTTCTCGTCCATTGAAGGGTTCACGGCCGTTGAAGGGTTCACGGCCAAAGGAGGGTTCTCGGTCGAATAAGCTTTTGCGGCTAGGGTTTCTCGGCGGCGGCCGTAATCACGAATTAGGGTTTCTCGGACGTTTACGGTCGTGAACGTGTTTACGGCCGTGAACCTATTTGCGGTTGTCTGTCTCATATAAATAGTGTTAGTAGAGTCATAAGAGTGTGTATGGCTAGAGGAGCTTAAGTGTGTGTATTCTAAGGTGTTCTAGAGAGAGAAAGGAGAGAAGGTGCAAGTGTGTGTGAATCTTGTATATTGTTCATCATTCCAATCTTGAATACATCATAGATTCATATTATTCTTCTTCTCCTTCTTCTTATTTTGATCTTGCATCATCCAATTGTTTGGGATTCTACACCATCAATTGGATATGATTGATACACAAGCGAATTCGGGACTTACAAGTGGTATCAGAGCTTGGATTGTATCAATCATTTTGGCCAGATCTGGAGCGTATTTGATCTTATTTTTGAAGGATTTTTGTGTTTTTGGATAGATCTTTGAAAAATAAGGGGGGTTTGTTCTTCGTGTTTTTGATAAAAACGAGTTTTTGATCGAGTTTTGGAGCAAAAAGAGGCGAAAACGCTATTTTTCACGTAATCTGCGAAGTGTTCTCGTCCATTGAAGGGTTCACGGCCGTTGAAGGGTTCACGGACAAAGGAGGGTTCTCGGTCGAATAAGCTTTTGCGGCTAGGGTTTCTCGGCGGCGGCCGTAATCACGAATTAGGGTTTCTCGGACGTTTACGGTCGTGAACGTGTTTACGGCCGTGAACCTATTTGCGGTTGTCTGTCTCATATAAATAGTGTTAGTAGAGTCATAAGAGTGTGTATGGCTAGAGGAGCTTAAGTGTGTGTATTCTAAGGTGTTCTAGAGAGAGAAAGGAGAGAAGGTGCAAGTGTGTGTGAATCTTGTATATTGTTCATCATTCCAATCTTGAATACATCATAGATTCATATTATTCTTCTTCTCCTTCTTCTTATTTTGATCTTGCATCATCCAATTGTTTGGGATTCTACACCATCAATTGGATATGATTGATACACAAGCGAATTCGGGACTTACAAGTGGTATCAGAGCTTGGATTGTATCAATCATTTTGGCCAGATCTGGAGCGTATTTGATCTTATTTTTGAAGGATTTTTGTGTTTTTGGATAGATCTTTGAAAAATAAGGGGGGTTTGTTCTTCGTGTTTTTGATAAAAACGAGTTTTTGATCGAGTTTTGGAGCAAAAAGAGGTGAAAAACGCTATTTTTCACGTAATCTGCGAAGTGTTCTCGTCCATTGAAGGGTTCACGGCCGTTGAAGGGTTCACGGCCAAAGGAGGGTTCTCGGTCGAATAAGCTTTTGCGGCTAGGGTTTCTCGGTGGCGGCCGTAATCACGAATTAGGGTTTCTCGGACGTTTACGGTCGTGAACGTGTTTACGGCCGTGAACCTATTTGCGGTTGTCTGTCTCATATAAATAGTGTTAGTAGAGTCATAAGAGTGTGTATGGCTAGAGGAGCTTAAGTGTGTGTATTCTAAGGTGTTCTAGAGAGAGAAAGGAGAGAAGGTGCAAGTGTGTGTAAATCTTGTATATTGTTCATCATTCCAATCTTGAATACATCATAGATTCATATTATTCTTCTTCTCCTTCTTCTTATTTTGATCTTGCATCATCCAATTGTTTGGGATTCTACACCATCAATTGGATATGATTGATACACAAGCGAATTCGGGACTTACAAGTGGTATCAGAGCTTGGATTGTATCAATCATTTTGGCCAGATCTGGAGCGTATTTGATCTTATTTTTGAACGATTTTTGTGTTTTTGGATAGATCTTTGAAAAATAAGGGGGGTTTGTTCTTCGTGTTTTTGATAAAAACGAGTTTTTGATCGAGTTTTGGAGCAAAAAGAGGCGAAAACGCTATTTTTCACGTAATCTGCGAAGTGTTCTCGTCCATTGAAGGGTTCACGGCCGTTGAAGGGTTCACGGCCAAAGGAGGGTTCTCGGTCGAATAAGCTTTTGCGGCTAGGGTTTCTCGGCGGCGGCCGTAATCACGAATTAGGGTTTCTCGGACGTTTACGGTCGTGAACGTGTTTACGGCCGTGAACCTATTTGCGGTTGTCTGTCTCATATAAATAGTGTTAGTAGAGTCATAAGAGTGTGTATGGCTAGAGGAGCTTAAGTGTGTGTATTCTAAGGTGTTCTAGAGAGAGAAAGGAGAGAAGGTGCAAGTGTGTGTGAATCTTGTATATTGTTCATCATTCCAATCTTGAATACATCATAGATTCATATTATTCTTCTTCTCCTTCTTCTTATTTTGATCTTGCATCATCCAATTGTTTGGGATTGTACACCATCAATTGGATATGATTGATACACAAGCGAATTCGGGACTTACAAGTGGTATCAGAGCTTGGATTGTATCAATCATTTTGGCCAGATCTGGAGCGTATTTGATCTTATTTTTGAAGGATTTTTGTGTTTTTGGATAGATCTTTGAAAAATAAGGGGGGTTTGTTCTTCGTGTTTTTGATAAAAACGAGTTTTTGATCGAGTTTTGGAGCAAAAAGAGGCGAAAACGCTATTTTTCACGTAATCTGCGAAGTGTTCTCGTCCATTGAAGGGTTTACGGCCGTTGAAGGGTTCACGGCCAAAGGAGGGTTCTCGGTCGAATAAGCTTTTGCGGCTAGGGTTTCTCGGCGGCGGCCGTAATCACGAATTAGGGTTTCTCGGACGTTTACGGTCGTGAACGTGTTTACGGCCGTGAACCCATTTGCGGTTGTCTGTCTCATATAAATAGTGTTAGTAGAGTCATAAGAGTGTGTATGGCTAGAGGAGCTTAAGTGTGTGTATTCTAAGGTGTTCTAGAGAGAGAAAGGAGAGAAGGTGCAAGTGTGTGTGAATCTTGTATATTGTTCATCATTCCAATCTTGAATACATCATAGATTCATATTCTTCTTCTTCTTCTTCTTCTTATTTTGATCTTGCATCATCCAATTGTTTAGGATTCGACACCATCAATTGGATATGATTGATACACAAGCGAATTCGGGACTTACAAGTGGTATCAGAGCTTGGATTGTATCAATCATTTTGGCCAGATCTGGAGCGTATTTGATCTTATTTCTGAAGGATTTTTGCATTTTTGGATAGATCTTTGAAAAATAAGGGGGGTTTGTTCTTCGTGTTTTTGATAAAAGCGAGTTTTTGATCGAGTTTTGGAGCAAAAAGAGGTGAAAAACGCTATTTTTCACGTAATCTGCGAAGTGTTCTCGTCCATTGAAGGGTTCACGGCCGTTGAAGGGTTCACGGCCGAAGGAGGGTTCTCGGTCGAATAAGCTTTTGCGGCTAGGGTTTCTCGGCGGCGGCCGTAATCACGAATTAGGGTTTCTCGGACGTTTACGGTCGTGAACGTGTTTACGGCCGTGAACCTATTTGCGGTTGTCTGTCTCATATAAATAGTGTTAGTAGAGTCATAAGAGTGTGTATGGCTAGAGGAGCTTAAGTGTGTGTATTCTAAGGTGTTCTAGAGAGAGAAAGGAGAGAAGGTGCAAGTGTGTATGAATCTTGTATATTGTTCATCATTCCAATCTTGAATACATCATAGATTCATATTATTCTTCTTCTCCTTCTTCTTATTTTGATCTTGCATCATCCAATTGTTTGGGATTGTACACCATCAATTGGATATGATTGATACACAAGCGAATTCGGGACTTACAAGTGGTATCAGAGCTTGGATTGTATCAATCATTTTGGCCAGATCTGGAGCGTATTTGATCTTATTTTTGAAGGATTTTTGTGTTTTTGGATAGATCTTTGAAAAATAAGGGGGGTTTGTTCTTCGTGTTTTTGATAAAAACGAGTTTTTGATCGAGTTTTGGAGCAAAAAGAGGCGAAAACGCTATTTTTCACGTAATCTGCGAAGTGTTCTCGTCCATTGAAGGGTTTACGGCCGTTGAAGGGTTCACGGCCAAAGGAGGGTTCTCGGTCGAATAAGCTTTTGCGGCTAGGGTTTCTCGGCGGCGGCCGTAATCACGAATTAGGGTTTCTCGGACGTTTACGGTCGTGAACGTGTTTACGGCCGTGAACCCATTTGCGGTTGTCTGTCTCATATAAATAGTGTTAGTAGAGTCATAAGAGTGTGTATGGCTAGAGGAGCTTAAGTGTGTGTATTCTAAGGTGTTCTAGAGAGAGAAAGGAGAGAAGGTGCAAGTGTGTGTGAATCTTGTATATTGTTCATCATTCCAATCTTGAATACATCATAGATTCATATTCTTCTTCTTCTTCTTCTTCTTATTTTGATCTTGCATCATCCAATTGTTTAGGATTCGACACCATCAATTGGATATGATTGATACACAAGCGAATTCGGGACTTACAAGTGGTATCAGAGCTTGGATTGTATCAATCATTTTGGCCAGATCTGGAGCGTATTTGATCTTATTTTTGAAGGATTTTTGTGTTTTTGGATAGATCTTTGAAAAATAAGGGGGGTTTGTTCTTCGTGTTTTTGATAAAAACGAGTTTTTGATCGAGTTTTGGAGCAAAAAGAGGCGAAAACGCTATTTTTCACGTAATCTGCGAAGTGTTCTCGTCCATTGAAGGGTTTACGGCCGTTGAAGGGTTCACGGCCAAAGGAGGGTTCTCGGTCGAATAAGCTTTTGCGGCTAGGGTTTCTCGGCGGCGGCCGTAATCACGAATTAGGGTTTCTCGGACGTTTACGGTCGTGAACGTGTTTACGGCCGTGAACCCATTTGCGGTTGTCTGTCTCATATAAATAGTGTTAGTAGAGTCATAAGAGTGTGTATGGCTAGAGGAGCTTAAGTGTGTGTATTCTAAGGTGTTCTAGAGAGAGAAAGGAGAGAAGGTGCAAGTGTGTGTGAATCTTGTATATTGTTCATCATTCCAATCTTGAATACATCATAGATTCATATTCTTCTTCTTCTTCTTCTTCTTATTTTGATCTTGCATCATCCAATTGTTTAGGATTCGACACCATCAATTGGATATGATTGATACACAAGCGAATTCGGGACTTACAAGTGGTATCAGAGCTTGGATTGTATCAATCATTTTGGCCAGATCTGGAGCGTATTTGATCTTATTTCTGAAGGATTTTTGCATTTTTGGATAGATCTTTGAAAAATAAGGGGGGTTTGTTCTTCGTGTTTTTGATAAAAACGAGTTTTTGATCGAGTTTTGGAGCAAAAAGAGGCGAAAACGCTATTTTTCATGTAATCTGCGAAGTGTTCTCGTCCATTGAAGGGTTTACGGCCGTTGAAGGGTTCACGGCCAAAGGAGGGTTCTCGGTCGAATAAGCTTTTGCGGCTAGGGTTTCTCGGCGGCGGCCGTAATCACGAATTAGGGTTTCTCGGACGTTTACGGTCGTGAACGTGTTTACGGCCGTGAACCCATTTGCGGTTGTCTGTCTCATATAAATAGTGTTAGTAGAGTCATAAGAGTGTGTATGGCTAGAGGAGCTTAAGTGTGTGTATTCTAAGGTGTTCTAGAGAGAGAAAGGAGAGAAGGTGCAAGTGTGTGTGAATCTTGTATATTGTTCATCATTCCAATCTTGAATACATCATAGATTCATATTCTTCTTCTTCTTCTTCTTCTTATTTTGATCTTGCATCATCCAATTGTTTAGGATTCGACACCATCAATTGGATATGATTGATACACAAGCGAATTCGGGACTTACAAGTGGTATCAGAGCTTGGATTGTATCAATCATTTTGGCCAGATCTGGAGCGTATTTGATCTTATTTCTGAAGGATTTTTGCATTTTTGGATAGATCTTTGAAAAATAAGGGGGGTTTGTTCTTCGTGTTTTTGATAAAAGCGAGTTTTTGATCGAGTTTTGGAGCAAAAAGAGGTGAAAAACGCTATTTTTCACGTAATCTGCGAAGTGTTCTCGTCCATTGAAGGGTTCACGGCCGTTGAAGGGTTCACGGCCGAAGGAGGGTTCTCGGTCGAATAAGCTTTTGCGGCTAGGGTTTCTCGGCGGCGGCCGTAATCACGAATTAGGGTTTCTCGGACGTTTACGGTCGTGAACGTGTTTACGGCCGTGAACCCATTTGCGGTTGTCTGTCTCATATAAATAGTGTTAGTAGAGTCATAAGAGTGTGTATGGCTAGAGGAGCTTAAGTGTGTGTATTCTAAGGTGTTTTAGAGAGAGAAAGGAGAGAAGGTGCAAGTGTGTGTGAATCTTGTATATTGTTCATCATTCCAATCTTGAATACATCATAGATTCATATTATTCTTCTTCTCCTTCTTCTTATTTTGATCTTGCATCATCCAATTGTTTGGGATTCTACACCATCAATTGGATATGATTGATACACAAGCGAATTCGGGACTTACAAGTGGTATCAGAGCTTGGATTGTATCAATCATTTTGGCCAGATCTGGAGCGTATTTGATCTTATTTCTGAAGGATTTTTGCATTTTTGGATAGATCTTTGAAAAATAAGGGGGGTTTGTTCTTCGTGTTTTTGATAAAAACGAGTTTTTGATCGAGTTTTGGAGCAAAAAGAGGCGAAAACGCTATTTTTCACGTAATCTGCGAAGTGTTCTCGTCCATTGAAGGGTTCACGGCCGTTGAAGGGTTCACGGCCGAAGGAGGGTTCTCGGTCGAATAAGCTTTTGCGGCTAGGGTTTCTCGGCGGCGGCCGAAATCACGAATTAGGGTTTCTCGGACGTTTACGGTCGTGAACGTGTTTACGGCCGTGAACCCATTTGCGGTTGTCTGTCTCATATAAATAGTGTTAGTAGAGTCATAAGAGTGTGTATGGCTAGAGGAGCTTAAGTGTGTGTATTCTAAGGTGTTCTAGAGAGAGAAAGGAGAGAAGGTGCAAGTGTGTGTGAATCTTGTATATTGTTCATCATTCCAATCTTGAATACATCATTGATTCATATTATTCTTCTTCTCCTTCTTCTTATTTTGATCTTGCATCATCCAATTGTTTGGGATTCTACACCATCAATTGGATATGATTGATAGACAAGCGAATTCGGGACTTACAAGTGGTATCAGAGCTTGGATTGTATCAATCATTTTGGCCAGATCTGGAGCGTATTTGATCTTATTTTTGAAGGATTTTTGTGTTTTTGGATAGATCTTTGAAAAATAAGGGGGGTTTGTTCTTCGTGTTTTTGATAAAAACGAGTTTTTGATCGAGTTTTGGAGCAAAAAGAGGTGAAAAACGCTATTTTTCACGTAATCTGCGAAGTGTTCTCGTCCATTGAAGGGTTCACGGCCGTTGAAGGGTTCACGGCCAAAGGAGGGTTCTCGGTCGAATAAGCTTTTGCGGCTAGGGTTTCTCGGCGGCGGCCGTAATCACGAATTAGGGTTTCTCGGACGTTTACGGTCGTGAACGTGTTTACGGCCGTGAACCTATTTGCGGTTGTCTGTCTCATATAAATAGTGTTAGTAGAGTCATAAGAGTGTGTATGGCTAGAGGAGCTTAAGTGTGTGTATTCTAAGGTGTTCTAGAGAGAGAAAGGAGAGAAGGTGCAAGTGTGTGTGAATCTTGTATATTGTTCATCATTCCAATCTTGAATACATCATAGATTCATATTATGCTTCTTCTCCTTCTTCTTATTTTGATCTTGCATCATCCAATTGTTTGGGATTCTACACCATCAATTGGATATGATTGATACACAAGCGAATTCGGGACTTACAAGTGGTATCAGAGCTTGGATTGTATCAATCATTTTGGCCAGATCTGGAGCGTATTTGATCTTATTTTTGAAGGATTTTTGTGTTTTTGGATAGATCTTTGAAAAATAAGGGGGGTTTGTTCTTCGTGTTTTTGATAAAAACGAGTTTTTGATCGAGTTTTGGAGCAAAAAGAGGCGAAAACGCTATTTTTCACGTAATCTGCGAAGTGTTCTCGTCCATTGAAGGGTTCACGGCCGTTGAAGGGTTCACGGCCAAAGGAGGGTTCTCGGTCGAATAAGCTTTTGCGGCTAGGGTTTCTCGGCGGCGGCCGTAATCACGAATTAGGGTTTCTCGGACGTTTACGGTCGTGAACGTGTTTACGGCCGTGAACCTATTTGCGGTTGTCTGTCTCATATAAATAGTGTTACTAGAGTCATAAGAGTGTGGATGGCTAGAGGAGCTTAAGTGTGTGTATTCTAAGGTGTTCTAGAGAGAGAAAGGAGAGAAGGTGCAAGTGTGTGTGAATCTTGTATATTGTTCATCATTCCAATCTTGAATACATCATAGATTCATATTATTCTTCTTCTCCTTCTTCTTATTTTGATCTTGCATCATCCAATTGTTTGGGATTCTACACCATCAATTGGATATGATTGATAGACAAGCGAATTCGGGACTTACAAGTGGTATCAGAGCTTGGATTGTATCAATCATTTTGGCCAGATCTGGAGCGTATTTGATCTTATTTTTGAAGGATTTTTGTGTTTTTGGATAGATCTTTGAAAAATAAGGGGGGTTTGTTCTTCGTGTTTTTGATAAAAACGAGTTTTTGATCGAGTTTTGGAGCAAAAAGAGGCGAAAACGCTATTTTTCACGTAATCTGCGAAGTGTTCTCGTCCATTGAAGGGTTCACGGCCGTTGAAGGGTTCACGGCCAAAGGAGGGTTCTCGGTCGAATAAGCTTTTGCGGCTAGGGTTTCTCGGCGGCGGCCGTAATCACGAATTAGGGTTTCTCGGACGTTTACGGTCGTGAACGTGTTTACGGCCGTGAACCTATTTGCGGTTGTCTGTCTCATATAAATAGTGTTACTAGAGTCATAAGAGTGTGGATGGCTAGAGGAGCTTAAGTGTGTGTATTCTAAGGTGTTCTAGAGAGAGAAAGGAGAGAAGGTGCAAGTGTGTGTGAATCTTGTATATTGTTCATCATTCCAATCTTGAATACATCATAGATTCATATTATTCTTCTTCTCCTTCTTCTTATTTTGATCTTGCATCATCCAATTGTTTGGGATTCTACACCATCAATTGGATATGATTGATAGACAAGCGAATTCGGGACTTACAAGTGGTATCAGAGCTTGGATTGTATCAATCATTTTGGCCAGATCTGGAGCGTATTTGATCTTATTTTTGAAGGATTTTTGTGTTTTTGGATAGATCTTTGAAAAATAAGGGGGGTTTGTTCTTCGTGTTTTTGATAAAAACGAGTTTTTGATCGAGTTTTGGAGCAAAAAGAGGTGAAAAACGCTATTTTTCACGTAATCTGCGAAGTGTTCTCGTCCATTGAAGGGTTCACGGCCGTTGAAGGGTTCACGGCCAAAGGAGGGTTCTCGGTCGAATAAGCTTTTGCGGCTAGGGTTTCTCGGCGGCGGCCGTAATCACGAATTAGGGTTTCTCGGACGTTTACGGTCGTGAACGTGTTTACGGCCGTGAACCTATTTGCGGTTGTCTGTCTCATATAAATAGTGTTAGTAGAGTCATAAGAGTGTGTATGGCTAGAGGAGCTTAAGTGTGTGTATTCTAAGGTGTTCTAGAGAGAGAAAGGAGAGAAGGTGCAAGTGTGTGTGAATCTTGTATATTGTTCATCATTCCAATCTTGAATACATCATAGATTCATATTATGCTTCTTCTCCTTCTTCTTATTTTGATCTTGCATCATCCAATTGTTTGGGATTCTACACCATCAATTGGATATGATTGATACACAAGCGAATTCGGGACTTACAAGTGGTATCAGAGCTTGGATTGTATCAATCATTTTGGCCAGATCTGGAGCGTATTTGATCTTATTTTTGAAGGATTTTTGTGTTTTTGGATAGATCTTTGAAAAATAAGGGGGGTTTGTTCTTCGTGTTTTTGATAAAAACGAGTTTTTGATCGAGTTTTGGAGCAAAAAGAGGCGAAAACGCTATTTTTCACGTAATCTGCGAAGTGTTCTCGTCCATTGAAGGGTTCACGGCCGTTGAAGGGTTCACGGCCAAAGGAGGGTTCTCGGTCGAATAAGCTTTTGCGGCTAGGGTTTCTCGGCGGCGGCCGTAATCACGAATTAGGGTTTCTCGGACGTTTACGGTCGTGAACGTGTTTACGGCCGTGAACCTATTTGCGGTTGTCTGTCTCATATAAATAGTGTTACTAGAGTCATAAGAGTGTGTATGGCTAGAGGAGCTTAAGTGTGTGTATTCTAAGGTGTTCTAGAGAGAGAAAGGAGAGAAGGTGCAAGTGTGTGTGAATCTTGTATATTGTTCATCATTCCAATCTTGAATACATCATAGATTCATATTATTCTTCTTCTCCTTCTTCTTATTTTGATCTTGCATCATCCAATTGTTTGGGATTCTACACCATCAATTGGATATGATTGATACACAAGCGAATTCGGGACTTACAAGTGGTATCAGAGCTTGGATTGTATCAATCATTTTGGCCAGATCTGGAGCGTATTTGATCTTATTTTTGAAGGATTTTTGTGTTTTTGGATAGATCTTTGAAAAATAAGGGGGGTTTGTTCTTCGTGTTTTTGATAAAAACGAGTTTTTGATCGAGTTTTGGAGCAAAAAGAGGCGAAAACGCTATTTTTCACGTAATCTGCGAAGTGTTCTCGTCCATTGAAGGGTTTACGGCCGTTGAAGGGTTCACGGCCAAAGGAGGGTTCTCGGTCGAATAAGCTTTTGCGGCTAGGGTTTCTCGGCGGCGGCCGTAATCACGAATTAGGGTTTCTCGGACGTTTACGGTCGTGAACGTGTTTACGGCCGTGAACCCATTTGCGGTTGTCTGTCTCATATAAATAGTGTTAGTAGAGTCATAAGAGTGTGTATGGCTAGAGGAGCTTAAGTGTGTGTATTCTAAGGTGTTCTAGAGAGAGAAAGGAGAGAAGGTGCAAGTGTGTGTGAATCTTGTATATTGTTCATCATTCCAATCTTGAATACATCATAGATTCATATTCTTCTTCTTCTTCTTCTTCTTATTTTGATCTTGCATCATCCAATTGTTTAGGATTCTACACCATCAATTGGATATGATTGATACACAAGCGAATTCGGGACTTACAAGTGGTATCAGAGCTTGGATTGTATCAATCATTTTGGCCAGATCTGGAGCGTATTTGATCTTATTTCTGAAGGATTTTTGCATTTTTGGATAGATCTTTGAAAAATAAGGGGGGTTTGTTCTTCGTGTTTTTGATAAAAGCGAGTTTTTGATCGAGTTTTGGAGCAAAAAGAGGTGAAAAACGCTATTTTTCACGTAATCTGCGAAGTGTTCTCGTCCATTGAAGGGTTCACGGCCGTTGAAGGGTTCACGGCCGAAGGAGGGTTCTCGGTCGAATAAGCTTTTGCGGCTAGGGTTTCTCGGCGGCGGCCGTAATCACGAATTAGGGTTTCTCGGACGTTTACGGTCGTGAACGTGTTTACGGCCGTGAACCCATTTGCGGTTGTCTGTCTCATATAAATAGTGTTATTAGAGTCATAAGAGTGTGTATGGCTAGAGGAGCTTAAGTGTGTGTATTCTAAGGTGTTTTAGAGAGAGAAAGGAGAGAAGGTGCAAGTGTGTGTGAATCTTGTATATTGTTCATCATTCCAATCTTGAATACATCATAGATTCATATTATTCTTCTTCTCCTTCTTCTTATTTTGATCTTGCATCATCCAATTGTTTGGGATTCTACACCATCAATTGGATATGATTGATACACAAGCGAATTCGGGACTTACAAGTGGTATCAGAGCTTGGATTGTATCAATCATTTTGGCCAGATCTGGAGCGTATTTGATCTTATTTCTGAAGGATTTTTGCATTTTTGGATAGATCTTTGAAAAATAAGGGGGGTTTGTTCTTCGTGTTTTTGATAAAAACGAGTTTTTGATCGAGTTTTGGAGCAAAAAGAGGTGAAAAACGCTATTTTTCACGTAATCTGCGAAGTGTTCTCGTCCATTGAAGGGTTCACGGCCGTTGAAGGGTTCACGGCCGAAGGAGGGTTCTCGGTCGAATAAGCTTTTGCGGCTAGGGTTTCTCGGCGGCGGCCGTAATCACGAATTAGGGTTTCTCGGACGTTTACGGTCGTGAACGTGTTTACGGCCGTGAACCCATTTGCGGTTGTCTGTCTCATATAAATAGTGTTAGTAGAGTCATAAGAGTGTGTATGGCTAGAGGAGCTTAAGTGTGTGTATTCTAAGGTGTTCTAGAGAGAGAAAGGAGAGAAGGTGCAAGTGTGTGTGAATCTTGTATATTGTTCATCATTCCAATCTTGAATACATCATAGATTCATATTATTCTTCTTCTCCTTCTTCTTATTTTGATCTTGCATCATCCAATTGTTTGGGATTCTACACCATCAATTGGATATGATTGATACACAAGCGAATTCGGGACTTACAAGTGGTATCAGAGCTTGGATTGTATCAATCATTTTGGCCAGATCTGGAGCGTATTTGATCTTATTTTTGAAGGATTTTTGTGTTTTTGGATAGATCTTTGAAAAATAAGGGGGGTTTGTTCTTCGTGTTTTTGATAAAAACGAGTTTTTGATCGAGTTTTGGAGCAAAAAGAGGCGAAAACGCTATTTTTCACGTAATCTGCGAAGTGTTCTCGTCCATTGAAGGGTTTACGGCCGTTGAAGGGTTCACGGCCAAAGGAGGGTTCTCGGTCGAATAAGCTTTTACGGCTAGGGTTTCTCGGCGGCGGCCGTAATCACGAATTAGGGTTTCTCGGACGTTTACGGTCGTGAACGTGTTTACGGCCGTGAACCCATTTGCGGTTGTCTGTCTCATATAAATAGTGTTAGTAGAGTCATAAGAGTGTGTATGGCTAGAGGAGCTTAAGTGTGTGTATTCTAAGGTGTTCTAGAGAGAGAAAGGAGAGAAGGTGCAAGTGTGTGTGAATCTTGTATATTGTTCATCATTCCAATCTTGAATACATCATAGATTCATATTCTTCTTCTTCTTCTTCTTCTTATTTTGATCTTGCATCATCCAATTGTTTAGGATTCTACACCATCAATTGGATATGATTGATACACAAGCGAATTCGGGACTTACAAGTGGTATCAGAGCTTGGATTGTATCAATCATTTTGGCCAGATCTGGAGCGTATTTGATCTTATTTCTGAAGGATTTTTGCATTTTTGGATAGATCTTTGAAAAATAAGGGGGGTTTGTTCTTCGTGTTTTTGATAAAAGCGAGTTTTTGATCGAGTTTTGGAGCAAAAAGAGGTGAAAAACGCTATTTTTCACGTAATCTGCGAAGTGTTCTCGTCCATTGAAGGGTTCACGGCCGTTGAAGGGTTCACGGCCGAAGGAGGGTTCTCGGTCGAATAAGCTTTTGCGGCTAGGGTTTCTCGGCGGCGGCCGTAATCACGAATTAGGGTTTCTCAGACGTTTACGGTCGTGAACGTGTTTACGGCCGTGAACCCATTTGCGGTTGTCTGTCTCATATAAATAGTGTTAGTAGAGTCATAAGAGTGTGTATGGCTAGAGGAGCTTAAGTGTGTGTATTCTAAGGTGTTTTAGAGAGAGAAAGGAGAGAAGGTGCAAGTGTGTGTGAATCTTGTATATTGTTCATCATTCCAATCTTGAATACATCATAGATTCATATTATTCTTCTTCTCCTTCTTCTTATTTTGATCTTGCATCATCCAATTGTTTGGGATTCTACACCATCAATTGGATATGATTGATACACAAGCGAATTCGGGACTTACAAGTGGTATCAGAGCTTGGATTGTATCAATCATTTTGGCCAGATCTGGAGCGTATTTGATCTTATTTCTGAAGGATTTTTGCATTTTTGGATAGATCTTTGAAAAATAAGGGGGGTTTGTTCTTCGTGTTTTTGATAAAAACGAGTTTTTGATCGAGTTTTGGAGCAAAAAGAGGTGAAAAACGCTATTTTTCACGTAATCTGCGAAGTGTTCTCGTCCATTGAAGGGTTCACGGCCGTTGAAGGGTTCACGGCCGAAGGAGGGTTCTCGGTCGAATAAGCTTTTGCGGCTAGGGTTTCTCGGCGGCGGCCGTAATCACGAATTAGGGTTTCTCGGACGTTTACGGTCGTGAACGTGTTTACGGCCGTGAACCCATTTGCGGTTGTCTGTCTCATATAAATAGTGTTAGTAGAGTCATAAGAGTGTGTATGGCTAGAGGAGCTTAAGTGTGTGTATTCTAAGGTGTTCTAGAGAGAGAAAGGAGAGAAGGTGCAAGTGTGTGTGAATCTTGTATATTGTTCATCATTCCAATCTTGAATACATCATAGATTCATATTATTCTTCTTCTCCTTCTTCTTATTTTGATCTTGCATCATCCAATTGTTTAGGATTCTACACCATCAATTGGATATGATTGATACACAAGCGAATTCGGGACTTACAAGTGGTATCAGAGCTTGGATTGTATCAATCATTTTGGCCAGATCTGGAGCGTATTTGATCTTATTTTTGAAGGATTTTTGCGTTTTTGGATAGATCTTTGAAAAATAAGGGGGGTTTGTTCTTCGTGTTTTTGATAAAAACGAGTTTTTGATCGAGTTTTGGAGCAAAAAGAGGTGAAAAACGCTATTTTTCACGTAATCTGCGAAGTTTTCTCGTCCATTGAAGGGTTCACGGCCGTTGAAGGGTTCACGGCCGAAGGAGGGTTCTCGGTCGAATAAGCTTTTGCGGCTAGGGTTTCTCGGCCGCGGCCGTAATCACGAATTAGGGTTTCTCGGACGTTTACGGTCGTGAACGTGTTTACGGCCGTGAACCCATTTGCGGTTGTCTGTCTCATAAAAATAGTGTTAGTAGAATCATAAGAGTGTGTATGGCTAGAGGAGCTTAAGTGTGTGTATTCTAAGGTGTTCTAGAGAGAGAAAGGAGAGAAGGTGCAAGTGTGTGTGAATCTTGTATATTGTTCATCATTCCAATCTTGAATACATCATAGATTCATATTATTCTTCTTCTCCTTCTTCTTATTTTGATCTTGCATCATCCAATTGTTTAGGATTCTACACCATCAATTGGATATGATTGATACACAAGCGTATTCGGGACTTACAAGTGGTATCAGAGCTTGGATTGTATCAATCATTTTGGCCAGATCTGGAGCGTATTTGATCTTATTTTTGAAGGATTTTTGTGTTTTTGGATAGATCTTTGAAAAATAAGGGGGGTTTGTTCTTCGTGTTTTTGATAAAAACGAGTTTTTGATCGAGTTTTGGGCCAAAAAGAGGCGAAAACGCTATTTTTCACGTAATCTGCGAAGTGTTCTCGTCCATTGAAGGGTTCACGGCCGTTGAAGGGTTCACGGCCAAAGGAGGGTTCTCGGTCGAATAAGCTTTTGCGGCTAGGGTTTCTCGGCGGCGGCCGTAATCACGAATTAGGGTTTCTCGGACGTTTACGGTCGTGAACGTGTTTACGGCCGTGAACCCATTTGCGGTTGTCTGTCTCATATAAATAGTGTTAGTAGAGTCATAAGAGTGTGTATGGCTAGAGGAGCTTAAGTGTGTGTATTCTAAGGTGTTCTAGAGAGAGAAAGGAGAGAAGGTGCAAGTGTGTGTGAATCTTGTATATTGTTCATCATTCCAATCTTGAATACATCATAGATTCATATTATTCTTCTTCTCCTTCTTCTTATTTTGATCTTGCATCATCCAATTGTTTAGGATTCTACACCATCAATTGGATATGATTGATACACAAGCGAATTCGGGACTTACAAGTGGTATCAGAGCTTGGATTGTATCAATCATTTTGGCCAGATCTGGAGCGTATTTGATCTTATTTTTGAAGGATTTTTGCGTTTTTGGATAGATCTTTGAAAAATAAGGGGGGTTTGTTCTTCGTGTTTTTGATAAAAACGAGTTTTTGATCGAGTTTTGGAGCAAAAAGAGGTGAAAAACGCTATTTTTCACGTAATCTGCGAAGTTTTCTCGTCCATTGAAGGGTTCACGGCCGTTGAAGGGTTCACGGCCGAAGGAGGGTTCTCAGTCGAATAAGCTTTTGCGGCTAGGGTTTCTCGGCGGCGGCCGTAATCACGAATTAGGGTTTCTCGGACGTTTACGGTCGTGAACGTGTTTACGGCCGTGAACCCATTTGCGGTTGTCTGTCTCATAAAAATAGTGTTAGTAGAATCATAAGAGTGTGTATGGCTAGAGGAGCTTAAGTGTGTGTATTCTAAGGTGTTCTAGAGAGAGAAAGGAGAGAAGGTGCAAGTGTGTGTGAATCTTGTATATTGTTCATCATTCCAATCTTGAATACATCATAGATTCATATTATTCTTCTTCTCCTTCTTCTTATTTTGATCTTGCATCATCCAATTGTTTAGGATTCTACACCATCAATTGGATATGATTGATACACAAGCGAATTCGGGACTTACAAGTGGTATCAGAGCTTGGATTGTATCAATCATTTTGGCCAGATCTGGAGCGTATTTGATCTTATTTTTGAAGGATTTTTGCGTTTTTGGATAGATCTTTGAAAAATAAGGGGGGTTTGTTCTTCGTGTTTTTGATAAAAACGAGTTTTTGATCGAGTTTTGGAGCAAAAAGAGGTGAAAAACGCTATTTTTCACGTAATCTGCGAAGTTTTCTCGTCCATTGAAGGGTTCACGGCCGTTGAAGGGTTCACGGCCGAAGGAGGGTTCTCGGTCGAATAAGCTTTTGCGGCTAGGGTTTCTCGGCGGCGGCCGTAATCACGAATTAGGGTTTCTCGGACGTTTACGGTCGTGAACGTGTTTACGGCCGTGAACCCATTTGCGGTTGTCTGTCTCATAAAAATAGTGTTAGTAGAATCATAAGAGTGTGTATGGCTAGAGGAGCTTAAGTGTGTGTATTCTAAGGTGTTCTAGAGAGAGAAAGGAGAGAAGGTGCAAGTGTGTGTGAATCTTGTATATTGTTCCTCATTCCAATCTTGAATACATCATAGATTCATATTATTCTTCTTCTCCTTCTTCTTATTTTGATCTTGCATCATCCAATTGTTTAGGATTCTACACCATCAATTGGATATGATTGATACACAAGCGTATTCGGGACTTACAAGTGGTATCAGAGCTTGGATTGTATCAATCATTTTGGCCAGATCTGGAGCGTATTTGATCTTATTTTTGAAGGATTTTTGCGTTTTTGGATAGATCTTTGAAAAATATGGGGGGTTTGTTCTTCGTGTTTTTGATAAAAACGAGTTTTTGATCGAGTTTTGGAGCAAAAAGAGGTGAAAAACGCTATTTTTCACGTAATCTGCGAAGTTTTCTCGTCCATTGAAGGGTTCACGGCCGTTGAAGGGTTCACGGCCGAAGGAGGGTTCTCGGTCGAATAAGCTTTTGCGGCTAGGGTTTCTCGGCCGCGGCCGTAATCACGAATTAGGGTTTCTCGGACGTTTACGGTCGTGAACGTGTTTACGGCCGTGAACCCATTTGCGGTTGTCTGTCTCATAAAAATAGTGTTAGTAGAATCATAAGAGTGTGTATGGCTAGAGGAGCTTAAGTGTGTGTATTCTAAGGTGTTCTAGAGAGAGAAAGGAGAGAAGGTGCAAGTGTGTGTGAATCTTGTATATTGTTCATCATTCCAATCTTGAATACATCATAGATTCATATTATTCTTCTTCTCCTTCTTCTTATTTTGATCTTGCATCATCCAATTGTTTAGGATTCTACACCATCAATTGGATATGATTGATACACAAGCGTATTCGGGACTTACAAGTGGTATCAGAGCTTGGATTGTATCAATCATTTTGGCCAGATCTGGAGCGTATTTGATCTTATTTTTGAAGGATTTTTGTGTTTTTGGATAGATCTTTGAAAAATAAGGGGGGTTTGTTCTTCGTGTTTTTGATAAAAACGAGTTTTTGATCGAGTTTTGGGCCAAAAAGAGGCGAAAACGCTATTTTTCACGTAATCTGCGAAGTGTTCTCGTCCATTGAAGGGTTCACGGCCGTTGAAGGGTTCACGGCCAAAGGAGGGTTCTCGGTCGAATAAGCTTTTGCGGCTAGGGTTTCTCGGCGGCGGCCGTAATCACGAATTAGGGTTTCTCGGACGTTTACGGTCGTGAACGTGTTTACGGCCGTGAACCCATTTGCGGTTGTCTGTCTCATATAAATAGTGTTAGTAGAGTCATAAGAGTGTGTATGGCTAGAGGAGCTTAAGTGTGTGTATTCTAAGGTGTTCTAGAGAGAGAAAGGAGAGAAGGTGCAAGTGTGTGTGAATCTTGTATATTGTTCATCATTCCAATCTTGAATACATCATAGATTCATATTATTCTTCTTCTCCTTCTTCTTATTTTGATCTTGCATCATCCAATTGTTTAGGATTCTACACCATCAATTGGATATGATTGATACACAAGCGAATTCGGGACTTACAAGTGGTATCAGAGCTTGGATTGTATCAATCATTTTGGCCAGATCTGGAGCGTATTTGATCTTATTTTTGAAGGATTTTTACGTTTTTGGATAGATCTTTGAAAAATAAGGGGGGTTTGTTCTTCGTGTTTTTGATAAAAACGAGTTTTTGATCGAGTTTTGGAGCAAAAAGAGGTGAAAAACGCTATTTTTCACGTAATCTGCGAAGTTTTCTCGTCCATTGAAGGGTTCACGGCCGTTGAAGGGTTCACGGCCGAAGGAGGGTTCTCAGTCGAATAAGCTTTTGCGGCTAGGGTTTCTCGGCGGCGGCCGTAATCACGAATTAGGGTTTCTCGGACGTTTACGGTCGTGAACGTGTTTACGGCCGTGAACCCATTTGCGGTTGTCTGTCTCATAAAAATAGTGTTAGTAGAATCATAAGAGTGTGTATGGCTAGAGGAGCTTAAGTGTGTGTATTCTAAGGTGTTCTAGAGAGAGAAAGGAGAGAAGGTGCAAGTGTGTGTGAATCTTGTATATTGTTCATCATTCCAATCTTGAATACATCATAGATTCATATTATTCTTCTTCTCCTTCTTCTTATTTTGATCTTGCATCATCCAATTGTTTAGGATTCTACACCATCAATTGGATATGATTGATACACAAGCGAATTCGGGACTTACAAGTGGTATCAGAGCTTGGATTGTATCAATCATTTTGGCCAGATCTGGAGCGTATTTGATCTTATTTTTGAAGGATTTTTGCGTTTTTGGATAGATCTTTGAAAAATAAGGGGGGTTTGTTCTTCGTGTTTTTGATAAAAACGAGTTTTTGATCGAGTTTTGGAGCAAAAAGAGGTGAAAAACGCTATTTTTCACGTAATCTGCGAAGTTTTCTCGTCCATTGAAGGGTTCACGGCCGTTGAAGGGTTCACGGCCGAAGGAGGGTTCTCGGTCGAATAAGCTTTTGCGGCTAGGGTTTCTCGGCCGCGGCCGTAATCACGAATTAGGGTTTCTCGGACGTTTACGGTCGTGAACGTGTTTACGGCCGTGAACCCATTTGCGGTTGTCTGTCTCATAAAAATAGTGTTAGTAGAATCATAAGAGTGTGTATGGCTAGAGGAGCTTAAGTGTGTGTATTCTAAGGTGTTCTAGAGAGAGAAAGGAGAGAAGGTGCAAGTGTGTGTGAATCTTGTATATTGTTCATCATTCCAATCTTGAATACATCATAGATTCATATTATTCTTCTTCTCCTTCTTCTTATTTTGATCTTGCATCATCCAATTGTTTAGGATTCTACACCATCAATTGGATATGATTGATACACAAGCGTATTCGGGACTTACAAGTGGTATCAGAGCTTGGATTGTATCAATCATTTTGGCCAGATCTGGAGCGTATTTGATCTTATTTTTGAAGGATTTTTGTGTTTTTGGATAGATCTTTGAAAAATAAGGGGGGTTTGTTCTTCGTGTTTTTGATAAAAACGAGTTTTTGATCGAGTTTTGGGCCAAAAAGAGGCGAAAACGCTATTTTTCACGTAATCTGCGAAGTGTTCTCGTCCATTGAAGGGTTCACGGCCGTTGAAGGGTTCACGGCCAAAGGAGGGTTCTCGGTCGAATAAGCTTTTGCGGCTAGGGTTTCTCGGCGGCGGCCGTAATCACGAATTAGGGTTTCTCGGACGTTTACGGTCGTGAACGTGTTTACGGCCGTGAACCCATTTGCGGTTGTCTGTCTCATATAAATAGTGTTAGTAGAGTCATAAGAGTGTGTATGGCTAGAGGAGCTTAAGTGTGTGTATTCTAAGGTGTTCTAGAGAGAGAAAGGAGAGAAGGTGCAAGTGTGTGTGAATCTTGTATATTGTTCATCATTCCAATCTTGAATACATCATAGATTCATATTATTCTTCTTCTCCTTCTTCTTATTTTGATCTTGCATCATCCAATTGTTTAGGATTCTACACCATCAATTGGATATGATTGATACACAAGCGAATTCGGGACTTACAAGTGGTATCAGAGCTTGGATTGTATCAATCATTTTGGCCAGATCTGGAGCGTATTTGATCTTATTTTTGAAGGATTTTTGCGTTTTTGGATAGATCTTTGAAAAATAAGGGGGGTTTGTTCTTCGTGTTTTTGATAAAAACGAGTTTTTGATCGAGTTTTGGAGCAAAAAGAGGTGAAAAACGCTATTTTTCACGTAATCTGCGAAGTTTTCTCGTCCATTGAAGGGTTCACGGCCGTTGAAGGGTTCACGGCCGAAGGAGGGTTCTCAGTCGAATAAGCTTTTGCGGCTAGGGTTTCTCGGCGGCGGCCGTAATCACGAATTAGGGTTTCTCGGACGTTTACGGTCGTGAACGTGTTTACGGCCGTGAACCCATTTGCGGTTGTCTGTCTCATAAAAATAGTGTTAGTAGAATCATAAGAGTGTGTATGGCTAGAGGAGCTTAAGTGTGTGTATTCTAAGGTGTTCTAGAGAGAGAAAGGAGAGAAGGTGCAAGTGTGTGTGAATCTTGTATATTGTTCATCATTCCAATCTTGAATACATCATAGATTCATATTATTCTTCTTCTCCTTCTTCTTATTTTGATCTTGCATCATCCAATTGTTTAGGATTCTACACCATCAATTGGATATGATTGATACACAAGCGAATTCGGGACTTACAAGTGGTATCAGAGCTTGGATTGTATCAATCATTTTGGCCAGATCTGGAGCGTATTTGATCTTATTTTTGAAGGATTTTTGCGTTTTTGGATAGATCTTTGAAAAATAAGGGGGGGTTTGTTCTTCGTGTTTTTGATAAAAACGAGTTTTTGATCGAGTTTTGGAGCAAAAAGAGGTGAAAAACGCTATTTTTCACGTAATCTGCGAAGTTTTCTCGTCCATTGAAGGGTTCACGGCCGTTGAAGGGTTCACGGCCGAAGGAGGGTTCTCGGTCGAATAAGCTTTTGCGGCTAGGGTTTCTCGGCGGCGGCCGTAATCACGAATTAGGGTTTCTCGGACGTTTACGGTCGTGAACGTGTTTACGGCCGTGAACCTATTTGCGGTTGTCTGTCTCATATAAATAGTGTTAGTAGAGTCATAAGAGTGTGTATGGCTAGAGGAGCTTAAGTGTGTGTATTCTAAGGTGTTCTAGAGAGAGAAAGGAGAGAAGGTGCAAGTGTGTGTGAATCTTGTATATTGTTCATCATTCCAATCTTGAATACATCATAGATTCATATTATTCTTCTTCTCCTTCTTCTTATTTTGATCTTGCATCATCCAATTGTTTAGGATTCTACACCATCAATTGGATATGATTGATACACAAGCGAATTCGGGACTTACAAGTGGTATCAGAGCTTGGATTGTATCAATCATTTTGGCCAGATCTGGAGCGTATTTGATCTTATTTTTGAAGGATTTTTGCGTTTTTGGATAGATCTTTGAAAAATAAGGGGGGTTTGTTCTTCGTGTTTTTGATAAAAACGAGTTTTTGATCGAGTTTTGGAGCAAAAAGAGGTGAAAAACGCTATTTTTCACGTAATCTGCGAAGTTTTCTCGTCCATTGAAGGGTTCACGGCCGTTGAAGGGTTCACGGCCGAAGGAGGGTTCTCAGTCGAATAAGCTTTTGCGGCTAGGGTTTCTCGGCGGCGGTCGTAATCACGAATTAGGGTTTCTCGGACGTTTACGGTCGTGAACGTGTTTACGGCCGTGAACCCATTTGCGGTTGTCTGTCTCATAAAAATAGTGTTAGTAGAATCATAAGAGTCTGTATGGCTAGAGGAGCTTAAGTGTGTGTATTCTAAGGTGTTCTAGAGAGAGAAAGGAGAGAAGGTGCAAGTGTGTGTGAATCTTGTATATTGTTCATCATTCCAATCTTGAATACATCATAGATTCATATTATTCTTCTTCTCCTTCTTCTTATTTTGATCTTGCATCATCCAATTGTTTAGGATTCTACACCATCAATTGGATATGATTGATACACAAGCGAATTCGGGACTTACAAGTGGTATCAGAGCTTGGATTGTATCAATCATTTTGGCCAGATCTGGAGCGTATTTGATCTTATTTTTGAAGGATTTTTGCGTTTTTGGATAGATCTTTGAAAAATAAGGGGGGTTTGTTCTTCGTGTTTTTGATAAAAACGAGTTTTTGATCGAGTTTTGGAGCAAAAAGAGGTGAAAAACGCTATTTTTCACGTAATCTGCGAAGTTTTCTCGTCCATTGAAGGGTTCACGGCCGTTGAAGGGTTCACGGCCGAAGGAGGGTTCTCGGTCGAATAAGCTTTTGCGGCTAGGGTTTCTCGGCGGCGGCCGTAATCACGAATTAGGGTTTCTCGGACGTTTACGGTCGTGAACGTGTTTACTGCCGTGAACCCATTTGCGGTTGTCTGTCTCATAAAAATAGTGTTAGTAGAATCATAAGAGTGTGTATGGCTAGAGGAGCTTAAGTGTGTGTATTCTAAGGTGTTCTAGAGAGAGAAAGGAGAGAAGGTGCAAGTGTGTGTGAATCTTGTATATTGTTCCTCATTCCAATCTTGAATACATCATAGATTCATATTATTCTTCTTCTCCTTCTTCTTATTTTGATCTTGCATCATCCAATTGTTTAGGATTCTACACCATCAATTGGATATGATTGATACACAAGCGAATTCGGGACTTACAAGTGGTATCAGAGCTTGGATTGTATCAATCATTTTGGCCAGATCTGGAGCGTATTTGATCTTATTTTTGAAGGATTTTTGCATTTTTGGATAGATCTTTGAAAAATAAGGGGGGTTTGTTCTTCGTGTTTTTGATAAAAACGAGTTTTTGATCGAGTTTTGGAGCAAAAAGAGGCGAAAACGCTATTTTTCACGTAATCTGCGAAGTGTTCTCGTCCGTTGAAGGGTTCACGGCCGTTGAAGGGTTCACGGCCAAAGGAGGGTTCTCGGTCGAATAAGCTTTTGCGGCTAGGGTTTCTCGGCGGCGGCCGTAATCACGAATTAGGGTTTCTCGGACGTTTACGGTCGTGAACGTGTTTACGGCCGTGAACCTATTTGCGGTTGTCTGTCTCATATAAATAGTGTTAGTAGAGTCATAAGAGTGTGTATGGCTAGAGGAGCTTAAGTGTGTGTATTCTAAGGTGTTCTAGAGAGAGAAAGGAGAGAAGGTGCAAGTGTGTGTGAATCTTGTATATTGTTCATCATTCCAATCTTGAATACATCATAGATTCATATTATTCTTCTTCTCCTTCTTCTTATTTTGATCTTGCATCATCCAATTGTTTGGGATTCTACACCATCAATTGGATATGATTGATACACAAGCGAATTCGGGACTTACAAGTGTTATCAGAGCTTGGATTGTATCAATCATTTTGGCCAGATCTGGAGCGTATTTGATCTTATTTTTGAAGGATTTTTGTGTTTTTGGATAGATCTTTGAAAAATAAGGGGGGTTTGTTCTTCGTGTTTTTGATAAAAACGAGTTTTTGATCGAGTTTTGGGCCAAAAAGAGGCGAAAACGCTATTTTTCACGTAATCTGCGAAGTGTTCTCGTCCATTGAAGGGTTCACGGCCGTTGAAGGGTTCACGGCCAAAGGAGGGTTCTCGGTCGAATAAGCTTTTGCGGCTAGGGTTTCTCGGCGGCGGCCGTAATCACGAATTAGGGTTTCTCGGACGTTTACGGTCGTGAACGTGTTTACGGCCGTGAACCCATTTGCGGTTGTCTGTCTCATATAAATAGTGTTAGTAGAGTCATAAGAGTGTGTATGGCTAGAGGAGCTTAAGTGTGTGTATTCTAAGGTGTTCTAGAGAGAGAAAGGAGAGAAGGTGCAAGTGTGTGTGAATCTTGTATATTGTTCATCATTCCAATCTTGAATACATCATAGATTCATATTATTCTTCTTCTCTTTCTTCTTATTTTGATCTTGCATCATCCAATTGTTTAGGATTCTAACCAGTAATTGGATATGATTGATACACAAGCGAATTCGGGACTTACAAGTGGTATCAGAGCTTGGATTGTATCAATCATTTTGGCCAGATCTGGAGCGTATTTGATCTTATTTTTGAAGGATTTTTGCATTTTTGGATAGATCTTTGAAAAATAAGGGGGGTTTGTTCTTCGTGTTTTTGATAAAAACGAGTTTTTGATCGAGTTTTGGAGCAAAAAGAGGTGAAAAACGCTATTTTTCACGTAATCTGCGAAGTGTTCTCGTCCATTGAAGGGTTCACGGCCGTTGAAGGGTTCACGGCCGAAGGAGGGTTCTCGGTCGAATAAGCTTTTGCGGCTAGGGTTTCTCGGCGGCGGCCGTAATCACGAATTAGGGTTTCTCGGACGTTTACGGTCGTGAACGTGTTTACGGCCGTGAACCTATTTGCGGTTGTCTGTCTCATATAAATAGTGTTAGTAGAGTCATAAGAGTGTGTATGGCTAGAGGAGCTTAAGTGTGTGTTTTCTAAGGTGTTCTAGAGAGAGAAAGGAGAGAAGGTGCAAGTGTGTGTGAATCTTGTATATTGTTCATCATTCCAATCTTGAATACATCATAGATTCATATTATTCTTCTTCTCCTTCTTCTTATTTTGATCTTGCATCATCCAATTGTTTGGGATTCTACACCATCAATTGGATATGATTGATACACAAGCGAATTCGGGACTTACAAGTGGTATCAGAGCTTGGATTGTATCAATCATTTTGGCCAGATCTGGAGCGTATTTGATCTTATTTTTGAAGGATTTTTGTGTTTTTGGATAGATCTTTGAAAAATAAGGGGGGTTTGTTCTTCGTGTTTTTGATAAAAACGAGTTTTTGATCGAGTTTTGGGCCAAAAAGAGGCGAAAACGCTATTTTTCACGTAATCTGCGAAGTGTTCTCGTCCATTGAAGGGTTCACGGCCGTTGAAGGGTTCACGGCCAAAGGAGGGTTCTCGGTCGAATAAGCTTTTGCGGCTAGGGTTTCTCGGCGGCGGCCGTAATCACGAATTAGGGTTTCTTGGACGTTTACGGTCGTGAACGTGTTTACGGCCGTGAACCCATTTGCGGTTGTCTGTCTCATATAAATAGTGTTAGTAGAGTCATAAGAGTGTGTATGGCTAGAGGAGCTTAAGTGTGTGTATTCTAAGGTGTTCTAGAGAGAGAAAGGAGAGAAGGTGCAAGTGTGTGTGAATCTTGTATATTGTTCATCATTCCAATCTTGAATACATCATAGATTCATATTATTCTTCTTCTCCTTCTTCTTATTTTGATCTTGCATCATCCAATTGTTTAGGATTCTACACCATCAATTGGATATGATTGATACACAAGCGAAATCGGGACTTACAAGTGGTATCAGAGCTTGGATTGTATCAATCATTTTGGCCAGATCTGGAGCGTATTTGATCTTATTTCTGAAGGATTTTTGCATTTTTGGATAGATCTTTGAAAAATAAGGGGGGTTTGTTCTTCGTGTTTTTGATAAAAACGAGTTTTTGATCGAGTTTTGGAGCAAAAAGAGGTGAAAAACGCTATTTTTCAAGTAATCTGCGAAGTGTTCTCGTCCATTGAAGGGTTCACGGCCGTTGAAGGGTTCACGGCCGAAGGAGGGTTCTCGGTCGAATAAGCTTTTGCGGCTAGGGTTTCTCGGCGGCGGCCGTAATCACGAATTAGGGTTTCTCGGACGTTTACGGTCGTGAACGTGTTTACGGCCGTGAACCCATTTGCGGTTGTCTGTCTCATATAAATAGTGTTAGTAGAGTCATAAGAGTGTGTATGGCTAGAGGAGCTTAAGTGTGTGTATTCTAAGGTGTTCTAGAGAGAGAAAGGAGAGAAGGTGCAAGTGTGTGTGAATCTTGTATATTGTTCATCATTCCAATCTTGAATACATCATAGATTCATATTATTCTTCTTCTCCTTCTTCTTATTTTGATCTTGCATCATCCAATTGTTTAGGATTCTACACCATCAATTGGATATAATTGATACACAAGCGAATTCGGGACTTACAAGTGGTATCAGAGCTTGGATTGTATCAATCATTTTGGCCAGATCTGGAGCGTATTTGATCTTATTTTTGAAGGATTTTTGCGTTTTTGGATAGATCTTTGAAAAATAAGGGGGGTTTGTTCTTCGTGTTTTTGATAAAAACGAGTTTTTGATCGAGTTTTGGAGCAAAAAGAGGTGAAAAACGCTATTTTTCACATAATCTGCGAAGTTTTCTCGTCCATTGAAGGGTTCACGGCCGTTGAAGGGTTCACGGCCGAAGGAGGGTTCTCGGTCGAATAAGCTTTTGCGGCTAGGGTTTCTCGGCGGCGGCCGTAATCACGAATTAGGGTTTCTCGTACGTTTACGGTCGTGAACGTGTTTACGGCCGTGAACCCATTTACGGTTGTCTGTCTCATAAAAATAGTGTTAGTAGAATCATAAGAGTGTGTATGGCTAGAGGAGCTTAAGTGTGTGTATTCTAAGGTGTTCTAGAGAGAGAAAGGAGAGAAGGTGCAAGTGTGTGTGAATCTTGTATATTGTTCATCATTCCAATCTTGAATACATCATAGATTCATATTATTCTTCTTCTCCTTCTTCTTATTTTGATCTTGCATCATCCAATTGTTTAGGATTCTACACCATCAATTGGATATGATTGATACACAAGCGAATTCGGGACTTACAAGTGGTATCAGAGCTTGGATTGTATCAATCATTTTGGCCAGATCTGGAGCGTATTTGATCTTATTTTTGAAGGATTTTTGCATTTTTGGATAGATCTTTGAAAAATAAGGGGGGTTTGTTCTTCGTGTTTTTGATAAAAACGAGTTTTTGATCGAGTTTTGGAGCAAAAAGAGGCGAAAACGCTATTTTTCACGTAATCTGCGAAGTGTTCTCGTCCGTTGAAGGGTTCACGGCCGTTGAAGGGTTCACGGCCAAAGGAGGGTTCTCGGTCGAATAAGCTTTTGCGGCTAGGGTTTCTCGGCGGCGGCCGTAATCACGAATTAGGGTTTCTCGGACGTTTACACTCGTGAACGTGTTTACGGCCGTGAACCTATTTGCGGTTGTCTGTCTCATATAAATAGTGTTAGTAGAGTCATAAGAGTGTGTATGGCTAGAGGAGCTTAAGTGTGTGTATTCTAAGGTGTTCTAGAGAGAGAAAGGAGAGAAGGTGCAAGTGTGTGTGAATCTTGTATATTGTTCATCATTCCAATCTTGAATACATCATAGATTCATATTATTCTTCTTCTCCTTCTTCTTATTTTGATCTTGCATCATCCAATTGTTTGGGATTCTACACCATCAATTGGATATGATTGATACACAAGCGAATTCGGGACTTACAAGTGGTATCAGAGCTTGGATTGTATCAATCATTTTGGCCAGATCTGGAGCGTATTTGATCTTACTTTTGAAGGATTTTTGTGTTTTTGGATAGATCTTTGAAAAATAAGGGGGGTTTGTTCTTCGTGTTTTTGATAAAAACGAGTTTTTGATCGAGTTTTGGGCCAAAAAGAGGCGAAAACGCTATTTTTCACGTAATCTGCGAAGTGTTCTCGTCCATTGAAGGGTTCACGGCCGTTGAAGGGTTCACGGCCAAAGGAGGGTTCTCGGTCGAATAAGCTTTTGCGGCTAGGGTTTCTCAGCGGCGGCCGTAATCACGAATTAGGGTTTCTCGGACGTTTACGGTCGTGAACGTGTTTACGGCCGTGAACCCATTTGCGGTTGTCTGTCTCATATAAATAGTGTTAGTAGAGTCATAAGAGTGTGTATGGCTAGAGGAGCTTAAGTGTGTGTATTCTAAGGTGTTCTAGAGAGAGAAAGGAGAGAAGGTGCAAGTGTGTGTGAATCTTGTATATTGTTCATCATTCCAATCTTGAATACATCATAGATTCATATTATTCTTCTTCTCTTTCTTCTTATTTTGATCTTGCATCATCCAATTGTTTAGGATTCTAACCAGTAATTGGATATGATTGATACACAAGCGAATTCGGGACTTACAAGTGGTATCAGAGCTTGGATTGTATCAATCATTTTGGCCAGATCTGGAGCGTATTTGATCTTATTTTTGAAGGATTTTTGCATTTTTGGATAGATCTTTGAAAAATAAGGGGGGTTTGTTCTTCGTGTTTTTGATAAAAACGAGTTTTTGATCGAGTTTTGGAGCAAAAAGAGGTGAAAAACGCTATTTTTCACGTAATCTGCGAAGTTTTCTCGTCCATTGAAGGGTTCACGGCCGTTGAAGGGTTCACGGCCGAAGGAGGGTTCTCGGTCGAATAAGCTTTTGCGGCTAGGGTTTCTCGGCGGCGGCCGTAATCACGAATTAGGGTTTCTCGTACGTTTACGGTCGTGAACGTGTTTACGGCCGTGAACCCATTTGCGGTTGTCTGTCTCATAAAAATAGTGTTAGTAGAATCATAAGAGTGTGTATGGCTAGAGGAGCTTAAGTGTGTGTATTCTAAGGTGTTCTAGAGAGAGAAAGGAGAGAAGGTGCAAGTGTGTGTGAATCTTGTATATTGTTCATCATTCCAATCTTGAATACATCATAGATTCATATTATTCTTCTTCTCCTTCTACTTATTTTGATCTTGCATCATCCAATTGTTTGGGATTCTACACCATCAATTGGATATGATTGATACACAAGCGAATTCGGGAGTTACAAGTGGTATCAGAGCTTGGATTGTATCAATCATTTTGGCCAGATCTGGAACGTATTTGATCTTATTTCTGAAGGATTTTTGCATTTTTGGATAGATCTTTGAAAAATAAGGGGGGTTTGTTCTTCGTGTTTTTGATAAAAACGAGTTTTTGATCGAGTTTTGGAGCAAAAAGAGGTGAAAAACGCTATTTTTCACGTAATCTGCGAAGTGTTCTCGTCCATTGAAGGGTTCACGGCCGTTGAAGGGTTCACCGCCGAAGGAGGGTTCTCGGTCGAATAAGCTTTTGCGGCTAGGGTTTCTCGGCGGCGGCCGTAATCACGAATTAGGGTTTCTCGGACGTTTACGGTCGTGAACGTGTTTACGGCCGTGAACCTATTTGCGGTTGTCTGTCTCATATAAATAGTGTTAGTAGAGTCATAAGAGTGTGTATGGCTAGAGGAGCTTAAGTTTGTGTATTCTAAGGTGTTCTAGAGAGAGAAAGGAGAGAAGGTGCAAGTGTGTGTGAATCTTGTATATTGTTCATCATTCCAATCTTGAATACATCATAGATTCATATTATTATTCTTCTCCTTCTTCTTATTTTGATCTTGCATCATCCAATTGTTTGGGATTCTACACCATCAATTGGATATGATTGATACACAAGCGAATTCGGGACTTACAAGTGGTATCAGAGCTTGGATTGTATCAATCATTTTGGCCAGATCTGGAGCGTATTTGATCTTATTTCTGAAGGATTTTTGCATTTTTGGATAGATCTTTGAAAAATAAGGGGGGTTTGTTCTTCGTGTTTTTGATAAAAACGAGTTTTTGATCGAGTTTTGGAGCAAAAAGAGGTGAAAAACGCTATTTTTCACGTAATCTGCGAAGTGTTCTCGTCCATTGAAGGGTTCACGGCCGTTGAAGGGTTCACCGCCGAAGGAGGGTTCTCGGTCGAATAAGCTTTTGCGGCTAGGGTTTCTCGGCGGCGGCCGTAATCACGAATTAGGGTTTCTCGGACGTTTACGGTCGTGAACGTGTTTACGGCCGTGAACCTATTTGCGGTTGTCTGTCTCATATAAATAGTGTTAGTAGAGTCATAAGAGTGTGTATGGCTAGAGGAGCTTAAGTTTGTGTATTCTAAGGTGTTCTAGAGAGAGAAAGGAGAGAAGGTGCAAGTGTGTGTGAATCTTGTATATTGTTCATCATTCCAATCTTGAATACATCATAGATTCATATTATTATTCTTCTCCTTCTTCTTATTTTGATCTTGCATCATCCAATTGTTTGGGATTCTACACCATCAATTGGATATGATTGATACACAAGCGAATTCGAGACTTACAAGTGGTATCAGAGCTTGGATTGTATCAATCATTTTGGCCAGATCTGGAGCGTATTTGATCTTATTTTTGAAGGATTTTTGCATTTTTTGATAGATCTTTGAAAAATAAGGGGGGTTTGTTCTTCGTGTTTTTGATAAAAACGAGTTTTTGATCGAGTTTTGGAGCAAAAAGAGGTGAAAAACGCTATTTTTCACGTAATCTGCGAAGTGTTCTCGTCCATTGAAGGGTTCACGACCGTTGAAGGTTTCACGGCCGAAGGAGGGTTCTCGGTCGAATAAGCTTTTGCGGCTAGGGTTTCTCGGCGGCGGCCGTAATCACGAATTAGGGTTTCTCGGACGTTTACGGTCGTGAACGTGTTTACGGCCGTGAACCTAGTTGCGGTTGTCTGTCTCATATAAATAGTGTTAGTAGAGTCATAAGAGTGTGTATGGCTAGAGGAGCTTAAGTTTGTGTATTCTAAGGTGTTCTAGAGAGAGAAAGGAGAGAAGGTGCAAGTGTGTTTGAATCTTGTATATTGTTCATCATTCCAATCTTGAATACATCATAGATTCATATTACTCTTCTTCTCCTTCTTCTTATTTTGATCTTGCATCATCCAATTGTTTGGGATTCTACACCATCAATTGGATATGATTGATACAGAAGCGAATTCGGGACTTACAAGTGGTATTAGAGCTTGGATTGTATCAATCATTTTGGCCAGATCTGGAGCGTATTTGATCTTATTTTTGAAGGATTTTTGCATTTTTGGATAGATCTTTGAAAAATAAGGGGGGTTTGTTCTTCGTGTTTTTGATAAAAACGAGTTTTTGATCGAGTTTTGGAGCAAAAAGAGGTGAAAAACGCTATTTTTCACGTAATCTGCGAAGTGTTCTCGTCCATTGAAGGGTTCACGGCCGTTGAAGGGTTCACGGCCGAAGGAGGGTTCTCGGTCGAATAAGCTTTTGCGGCTAGGGTTTCTCGGCGGCGGCCGTAATCACGAATTAGGGTTTCTCGGATGTTTACGGTCGTGAACGTGTTTACGGCCGTGAACCCATTTGCGGTTGTCTGTCTCATATAAATAGTGTTAGTAGAGTCATAAGAGTGTGTATGGCTAGAGGAGCTTAAGTGTGTGTATTCTAAGGTGTTCTAGAGAGAGAAATGAGAGAAGGTGCACGTGTGTGTGAATCTTGTATATTGTTCATCATTCCAATCTTGAATACATCATAGATTCATATTATTGTTCTTCTCCTTCTTCTTATTTTGATCTTGCATCATCCAATTGTTTAGGATTCTACACCATCAATTGGATATGATTGATACACAAGCGAATTCGGGAGTTACAAGTGGTATCAGAGCTTGGATTGTATCAATCATTTTGGCCAGATCTGGAGCGTATTTGATCTTATTTCTGAAGGATTTTTGCATTTTTGGATAGATCTTTGAAAAATAAGGGGGGTTTGTTCTTCGTGTTTTTGATAAAAACGAGTTTTTGATCGAGTTTTGGAGCAAAAAGAGGTGAAAAACGCTATTTTTCACGTAATCTGCGAAGTGTTCTCGTCCATTGAAGGGTTCACGGCCGTTGAAGGGTTCACCGCCGAAGGAGGGTTCTCGGTCGAATAAGCTTTTGCGGCTAGGGTTTCTCGGCGGCGGCCGTAATCACGAATTAGGGTTTCTCTGACGTTTACGGTCGTGAACGTGTTTACGGCCGTGAACCTATTTGCGGTTGTCTGTCTCATATAAATAGTGTTAGTAGAGTCATAAGAGTGTGTATGGCTAGAGGAGCTTAAGTTTGTGTATTCTAAGGTGTTCTAGAGAGAGAAAGGAGAGAAGGTGCAAGTGTGTGTGAATCTTGTATATTGTTCATCATTCCAATCTTGAATACATCATAGATTCATATTATTATTCTTCTCCTTCTTCTTATTTTGATCTTGCATCATCCAATTGTTTGGGATTCTACACCATCAATTGGATATGATTGATACACAAGCGAATTCGGGACTTACAAGTGGTATCAGAGCTTGGATTGTATCAATCATTTTGGCCAGATCTGGAGCGTATTTGATCTTATTTTTGAAGGATTTTTGCATTTTTTGATAGATCTTTGAAAAATAAGGGGGGTTTGTTCTTCGTGTTTTTGATAAAAACGAGTTTTTGATCGAGTTTTGGAGCAAAAAGAGGTGAAAAACGCTATTTTTCACGTAATCTGCGAAGTGTTCTCGTCCATTGAAGGGTTCACGACCGTTGAAGGTTTCACGGCCGAAGGAGGGTTCTCGGTCGAATAAGCTTTTGCGGCTAGGGTTTCTCGGCGGCGGCCGTAATCACGAATTAGGGTTTCTCGGACGTTTACGGTCGTGAACGTGTTTACGGCCGTGAACCTAGTTGCGGTTGTCTGTCTCATATAAATAGTGTTAGTAGAGTCATAAGAGTGTGTATGGCTAGAGGAGCTTAAGTTTGTGTATTCTAAGGTGTTCTAGAGAGAGAAAGGAGAGAAGGTGCAAGTGTGTTTGAATCTTGTATATTGTTCATCATTCCAATCTTGAATACATCATAGATTCATATTACTCTTCTTCTCCTTCTTCTTATTTTGATCTTGCATCATCCAATTGTTTGGGATTCTACACCATCAATTGGATATGATTGATACAGAAGCGAATTCGGGACTTACAAGTGGTATTAGAGCTTGGATTGTATCAATCATTTTGGCCAGATCTGGAGCGTATTTGATCTTATTTTTGAAGGATTTTTGCATTTTTGGATAGATCTTTGAAAAATAAGGGGGGTTTGTTCTTCGTGTTTTTGATAAAAACGAGTTTTTGATCGAGTTTTGGAGCAAAAAGAGGTGAAAAACGCTATTTTTCACGTAATCTGCGAAGTGTTCTCGTCCATTGAAGGGTTCACGGCCGTTGAAGGGTTCACGGCCGAAGGAGGGTTCTCGGTCGAATAAGCTTTTGCGGCTAGGGTTTCTCGGCGGCGGCCGTAATCACGAATTAGGGTTTCTCGGATGTTTACGGTCGTGAACGTGTTTACGGCCGTGAACCCATTTGCGGTTGTCTGTCTCATATAAATAGTGTTAGTAGAGTCATAAGAGTGTGTATGGCTAGAGGAGCTTAAGTGTGTGTATTCTAAGGTGTTCTAGAGAGAGAAATGAGAGAAGGTGCACGTGTGTGTGAATCTTGTATATTGTTCATCATTCCAATCTTGAATACATCATAGATTCATATTATTGTTCTTCTCCTTCTTCTTATTTTGATCTTGCATCATCCAATTGTTTAGGATTCTACACCATCAATTGGATATGATTGATACACAAGCGAATTCGGGAGTTACAAGTGGTATCAGAGCTTGGATTGTATCAATCATTTTGGCCAGATCTGGAGCGTATTTGATCTTATTTCTGAAGGATTTTTGCATTTTTGGATAGATCTTTGAAAAATAAGGGGGGTTTGTTCTTCGTGTTTTTGATAAAAACGAGTTTTTGATCGAGTTTTGGAGCAAAAAGAGGTGAAAAACGCTATTTTTCACGTAATCTGCGAAGTGTTCTCGTCCATTGAAGGGTTCACGGCCGTTGAAGGGTTCACCGCCGAAGGAGGGTTCTCGGTCGAATAAGCTTTTGCGGCTAGGGTTTCTCGGCGGCGGCCGTAATCACGAATTAGGGTTTCTCTGACGTTTACGGTCGTGAACGTGTTTACGGCCGTGAACCTATTTGCGGTTGTCTGTCTCATATAAATAGTGTTAGTAGAGTCATAAGAGTGTGTATGGCTAGAGGAGCTTAAGTTTGTGTATTCTAAGGTGTTCTAGAGAGAGAAAGGAGAGAAGGTGCAAGTGTGTGTGAATCTTGTATATTGTTCATCATTCCAATCTTGAATACATCATAGATTCATATTATTATTCTTCTCCTTCTTCTTATTTTGATCTTGCATCATCCAATTGTTTGGGATTCTACACCATCAATTGGATATGATTGATACACAAGCGAATTCGGGACTTACAAGTGGTATCAGAGCTTGGATTGTATCAATCATTTTGGCCAGATCTGGAGCGTATTTGATCTTATTTCTGAAGGATTTTTGCATTTTTGGATAGATCTTTGAAAAATAAGGGGGGTTTGTTCTTCGTGTTTTTGATAAAAACGAGTTTTTGATCGAGTTTTGGAGCAAAAAGAGGTGAAAAACGCTATTTTTCACGTAATCTGCGAAGTGTTCTCGTCCATTGAAGGGTTCACGGCCGTTGAAGGGTTCACCGCCGAAGGAGGGTTCTCGGTCGAATAAGCTTTTGCGGCTAGGGTTTCTCGGCGGCGGCCGTAATCACGAATTAGGGTTTCTCTGACGTTTACGGTCGTGAACGTGTTTACGGCCGTGAACCTATTTGCGGTTGTCTGTCTCATATAAATAGTGTTAGTAGAGTCATAAGAGTGTGTATGGCTAGAGGAGCTTAAGTTTGTGTATTCTAAGGTGTTCTAGAGAGAGAAAGGAGAGAAGGTGCAAGTGTGTGTGAATCTTGTATATTGTTCATCATTCCAATCTTGAATACATCATAGATTCATATTATTATTCTTCTCCTTCTTCTTATTTTGATCTTGCATCATCCAATTGTTTGGGATTCTACACCATCAATTGGATATGATTGATACACAAGCGAATTCGGGACTTACAAGTGGTATCAGAGCTTGGATTGTATCAATCATTTTGGCCAGATCTGGAGCGTATTTGATCTTATTTTTGAAGGATTTTTGCATTTTTTGATAGATCTTTGAAAAATAAGGGGGGTTTGTTCTTCGTGTTTTTGATAAAAACGAGTTTTTGATCGAGTTTTGGAGCAAAAAGAGGTGAAAAACGCTATTTTTCACGTAATCTGCGAAGTGTTCTCGTCCATTGAAGGGTTCACGACCGTTGAAGGTTTCACGGCCGAAGGAGGGTTCTCGGTCGAATAAGCTTTTGCGGCTAGGGTTTCTCGGCGGCGGCCGTAATCACGAATTAGGGTTTCTCGGACGTTTACGGTCGTGAACGTGTTTACGGCCGTGAACCTAGTTGCGGTTGTCTGTCTCATATAAATAGTGTTAGTAGAGTCATAAGAGTGTGTATGGCTAGAGGAGCTTAAGTTTGTGTATTCTAAGGTGTTCTAGAGAGAGAAAGGAGAGAAGGTGCAAGTGTGTTTGAATCTTGTATATTGTTCATCATTCCAATCTTGAATACATCATAGATTCATATTACTCTTCTTCTCCTTCTTCTTATTTTGATCTTGCATCATCCAATTGTTTGGGATTCTACACCATCAATTGGATATGATTGATACAGAAGCGAATTCGGGACTTACAAGTGGTATTAGAGCTTGGATTGTATCAATCATTTTGGCCAGATCTGGAGCGTATTTGATCTTATTTTTGAAGGATTTTTGCATTTTTGGATAGATCTTTGAAAAATAAGGGGGGTTTGTTCTTCGTGTTTTTGATAAAAACGAGTTTTTGATCGAGTTTTGGAGCAAAAAGAGGTGAAAAACGCTATTTTTCACGTAATCTGCGAAGTGTTCTCGTCCATTGAAGGGTTCACGGCCGTTGAAGGGTTCACGGCCGAAGGAGGGTTCTCGGTCGAATAAGCTTTTGCGGCTAGGGTTTCTCGGCGGCGGCCGTAATCACGAATTAGGGTTTCTCGGATGTTTACGGTCGTGAACGTGTTTACGGCCGTGAACCCATTTGCGGTTGTCTGTCTCATATAAATAGTGTTAGTAGAGTCATAAGAGTGTGTATGGCTAGAGGAGCTTAAGTGTGTGTATTCTAAGGTGTTCTAGAGAGAGAAATGAGAGAAGGTGCACGTGTGTGTGAATCTTGTATATTGTTCATCATTCCAATCTTGAATACATCATAGATTCATATTATTGTTCTTCTCCTTCTTCTTATTTTGATCTTGCATCATCCAATTGTTTAGGATTCTACACCATCAATTGGATATGATTGATACACAAGCGAATTCGGGAGTTACAAGTGGTATCAGAGCTTGGATTGTATCAATCATTTTGGCCAGATCTGGAGCGTATTTGATCTTATTTCTGAAGGATTTTTGCATTTTTGGATAGATCTTTGAAAAATAAGGGGGGTTTGTTCTTCGTGTTTTTGATAAAAACGAGTTTTTGATCGAGTTTTGGAGCAAAAAGAGGTGAAAAACGCTATTTTTCACGTAATCTGCGAAGTGTTCTCGTCCATTGAAGGGTTCACGGCCGTTGAAGGGTTCACCGCCGAAGGAGGGTTCTCGGTCGAATAAGCTTTTGCGGCTAGGGTTTCTCGGCGGCGGCCGTAATCACGAATTAGGGTTTCTCTGACGTTTACGGTCGTGAACGTGTTTACGGCCGTGAACCTATTTGCGGTTGTCTGTCTCATATAAATAGTGTTAGTAGAGTCATAAGAGTGTGTATGGCTAGAGGAGCTTAAGTTTGTGTATTCTAAGGTGTTCTAGAGAGAGAAAGGAGAGAAGGTGCAAGTGTGTGTGAATCTTGTATATTGTTCATCATTCCAATCTTGAATACATCATAGATTCATATTATTATTCTTCTCCTTCTTCTTATTTTGATCTTGCATCATCCAATTGTTTGGGATTCTACACCATCAATTGGATATGATTGATACACAAGCGAATTCGGGACTTACAAGTGGTATCAGAGCTTGGATTGTATCAATCATTTTGGCCAGATCTGGAGCGTATTTGATCTTATTTTTGAAGGATTTTTGCATTTTTTGATAGATCTTTGAAAAATAAGGGGGGTTTGTTCTTCGTGTTTTTGATAAAAACGAGTTTTTGATCGAGTTTTGGAGCAAAAAGAGGTGAAAAACGCTATTTTTCACGTAATCTGCGAAGTGTTCTCGTCCATTGAAGGGTTCACGACCGTTGAAGGTTTCACGGCCGAAGGAGGGTTCTCGGTCGAATAAGCTTTTGCGGCTAGGGTTTCTCGGCGGCGGCCGTAATCACGAATTAGGGTTTCTCGGACGTTTACGGTCGTGAACGTGTTTACGGCCGTGAACCTAGTTGCGGTTGTCTGTCTCATATAAATAGTGTTAGTAGAGTCATAAGAGTGTGTATGGCTAGAGGAGCTTAAGTTTGTGTATTCTAAGGTGTTCTAGAGAGAGAAAGGAGAGAAGGTGCAAGTGTGTTTGAATCTTGTATATTGTTCATCATTCCAATCTTGAATACATCATAGATTCATATTACTCTTCTTCTCCTTCTTCTTATTTTGATCTTGCATCATCCAATTGTTTGGGATTCTACACCATCAATTGGATATGATTGATACAGAAGCGAATTCGGGACTTACAAGTGGTATTAGAGCTTGGATTGTATCAATCATTTTGGCCAGATCTGGAGCGTATTTGATCTTATTTTTGAAGGATTTTTCATTTTTGGATAGATCTTTGAAAAATAAGGGGGGTTTGTTCTTCGTGTTTTTGATAAAAACGAGTTTTTGATCGAGTTTTGGAGCAAAAAGAGGTGAAAAACGCTATTTTTCACGTAATCTGCGAAGTGTTCTCGTCCATTGAAGGGTTCACGGCCGTTGAAGGGTTCACGGCCGAAGGAGGGTTCTCGGTCGAATAAGCTTTTGCGGCTAGGGTTTCTCGGCGGCGGCCGTAATCACGAATTAGGGTTTCTCGGATGTTTACGGTCGTGAACGTGTTTACGGCCGTGAACCCATTTGCGGTTGTCTGTCTCATATAAATAGTGTTAGTAGAGTCATAAGAGTGTGTATGGCTAGAGGAGCTTAAGTGTGTGTATTCTAAGGTGTTCTAGAGAGAGAAATGAGAGAAGGTGCAGGTGTGTGTGAATCTTGTATATTGTTCATCATTCCAATCTTGAATACATCATAGATTCATATTATTGTTCTTCTCCTTCTTCTTATTTTGATCTTGCATCATCCAATTGTTTAGGATTCTACACCATCAATTGGATATGATTGATACACAAGCGAATTCGGGAGTTACAAGTGGTATCAGAGCTTGGATTGTATCAATCATTTTGGCCAGATCTGGAGCGTATTTGATCTTATTTCTGAAGGATTTTTGCATTTTTGGATAGATCTTTGAAAAATAAGGGGGGTTTGTTCTTCGTGTTTTTGATAAAAACGAGTTTTTGATCGAGTTTTGGAGCAAAAAGAGGTGAAAAACGCTATTTTTCACGTAATCTGCGAAGTGTTCTCGTCCATTGAAGGGTTCACGGCCGTTGAAGGGTTCACCGCCGAAGGAGGGTTCTCGGTCGAATAAGCTTTTGCGGCTAGGGTTTCTCGGCGGCGGCCGTAATCACGAATTAGGGTTTCTCGGACGTTTACGGTCGTGAACGTGTTTACGGCCGTGAACCTATTTGCGGTTGTCTGTCTCATATAAATAGTGTTAGTAGAGTCATAAGAGTGTGTATGGCTAGAGGAGCTTAAGTTTGTGTATTCTAAGGTGTTCTAGAGAGAGAAAGGAGAGAAGGTGCAAGTGTGTGTGAATCTTGTATATTGTTCATCATTCCAATCTTGAATACATCATAGATTCATATTATTATTCTTCTCCTTCTTCTTATTTTGATCTTGCATCATCCAATTGTTTGGGATTCTACACCATCAATTGGATATGATTGATACACAAGCGAATTCGGGACTTACAAGTGGTATCAGAGCTTGGATTGTATCAATCATTTTGGCCAGATCTGGAGCGTATTTGATCTTATTTTTGAAGGATTTTTGCATTTTTTGATAGATCTTTGAAAAATAAGGGGGGTTTGTTCTTCGTGTTTTTGATAAAAACGAGTTTTTGATCGAGTTTTGGAGCAAAAAGATGTGAAAAACGCTATTTTTCACGTAATCTGCGAAGTGTTCTCGTCCATTGAAGGGTTCACGACCGTTGAAGGTTTCACGGCCGAAGGAGGGTTCTCGGTCGAATAAGCTTTTGCGGCTAGGGTTTCTCGGCGGCGGCCGTAATCACGAATTAGGGTTTCTCGGACGTTTACGGTCGTGAACGTGTTTACGGCCGTGAACCTAGTTGCGGTTGTCTGTCTCATATAAATAGTGTTAGTAGAGTCATAAGAGTGTGTATGGCTAGAGGAGCTTAAGTTTGTGTATTCTAAGGTGTTCTAGAGAGAGAAAGGAGAGAAGGTGCAAGTGTGTTTGAATCTTGTATATTGTTCATCATTCCAATCTTGAATACATCATAGATTCATATTACTCTTCTTCTCCTTCTTCTTATTTTGATCTTGCATCATCCAATTGTTTGGGATTCTACACCATCAATTGGATATGATTGATACAGAAGCGAATTCGGGACTTACAAGTGGTATTAGAGCTTGGATTGTATCAATCATTTTGGCCAGATCTGGAGCGTATTTGATCTTATTTTTGAAGGATTTTTGCATTTTTGGATAGATCTTTGAAAAATAAGGGGGGTTTGTTCTTCGTGTTTTTGATAAAAACGAGTTTTTGATCGAGTTTTGGAGCAAAAAGAGGTGAAAAACGCTATTTTTCACGTAATCTGCGAAGTGTTCTCGTCCATTGAAGGGTTCACGACCGTTGAAGGTTTCACGGCCGAAGGAGGGTTCTCGGTCGAATAAGCTTTTGCGGCTAGGGTTTCTCGGCGGCGGCCATAATCACGAATTAGGGTTTCTCGGACGTTTACGGTCGTGAACGTGTTTACGGCCATGAACCCATTTGCGGTTGTCTGTCTCATATAAATAGTGTTAGTAGAGTCATAAGAGTGTGTATGGCTAGAGGAGCTTAAGTGTGTGTATTCTAAGGTGTTCTAGAGAGAGAAAGGAGAGAAGGTGCAAGTGTGTGTGAATCTTGTATATTGTTCATCATTCCAATCTTGAATACATCATAGATTCATATTATTCTTCTTCTCCTTCTTCTTATTTTGATCTTGCATCATCCAATTGTTTAGGATTCTACACCATCAATTGGATATGATTGATACACAAGCGAATTCGGGACTTACAAGTGGTATCAGAGCTTGGATTGTATCAATCATTTTGGCCAGATCTGGAGCATATTTGATCTTATTTTTGAAGGATTTTTGCATTTTTGGATAGATCTTTGAAAAATAAGGGGGGTTTGTTCTTCGTGTTTTTGATAAAAACGAGTTTTTGATCGAGTTTTGGAGCAAAAAGAGGTGAAAAACGCTATTTTTCACGTAATCTGCGAAGTGTTCTCGTCCATTGAAGGGTTCACGACCGTTGAAGGTTTCACGGCCGAAGGAGGGTTCTCGGTCGAATAAGCTTTTGCGGCTAGAGTTTCTCGGCGGCGGCCGTAATCACGAATTAGGGTTTCTCGGACGTTTACGGTCGTGAACGTGTTTACGGCCGTGAACCTATTTGCGGTTGTCTGTCTCATATAAATAGTGTTAGTAGAGTCATAAGAGTGTGTATGGCTGGAGGAGCTTAAGTTTGTGTATTCTAAGGTGTTCTAGAGAGAGAAAGGAGAGAAGGTGCAAGTGTGTTTGAATCTTGTATATTGTTCATCATTCCAATCTTGAATACATCATAGATTCATATTACTCTTCTTCTCCTTCTTCTTATTTTGATCTTGCATCATCCAATTGTTTGGGATTCTACACCATCAATTGGATATGATTGATACACAAGCGAATTCGGGACTTACAAGTGGTATCAGAGCTTGGATTGTATCAATCATTTTGGCCAGATCTGGAGCGTATTTGATCTTATTTTTGAAGGATTTTTGCGTTTTTGGATAGATCTTTGAAAAATAAGGGGGGTTTGTTCTTCGTGTTTTTGATAAAAACGAGTTTTTGATCGAGTTTTGGAGCAAAAAGAGGTGAAAAACGCTATTTTTCACGTAATCTGCGAAGTGTTCTCGTCCATTGAAGGGTTCACGGCCGTTGAAGGGTTCACCGCCGAAGGAGGGTTCTCGGTCGAATAAGCTTTTGCGGCTAGGGTTTCTCGGCGGCGGCCGTAATCACGAATTAGGGTTTCTCGGACGTTTACGGTCGTGAACGTGTTTACGGCCGTGAACCTATTTGCGGTTGTCTGTCTCATATAAATAGTGTTAGTAGAGTCATAAGAGTGTGTATGGCTAGAGGAGCTTAAGTTTGTGTATTCTAAGGTGTTCTAGAGAGAGAAAGGAGAGAAGGTGCAAGTGTGTGTGAATCTTGTATATTGTTCATCATTCCAATCTTGAATACATCATAGATTCATATTATTATTCTTCTCCTTCTTCTTATTTTGATCTTGCATCATCCAATTGTTTGGGATTCTACACCATCAATTGGATATGATTGATACACAAGCGAATTCGGGACTTACAAGTGGTATCAGAGCTTGGATTGTATCAATCATTTTGGCCAGATCTGGAGCGTATTTGATCTTATTTTTGAAGGATTTTTGCATTTTTTGATAGATCTTTGAAAAATAAGGGGGGTTTGTTCTTCGTGTTTTTGATAAAAACGAGTTTTTGATCGAGTTTTGGAGCAAAAAGAGGTGAAAAACGCTATTTTTCACGTAATCTGCGAAGTGTTCTCGTCCATTGAAGGGTTCACGACCGTTGAAGGTTTCACGGCCGAAGGAGGGTTCTCGGTCGAATAAGCTTTTGCGGCTAGGGTTTCTCGGCGGCGGCCGTAATCACGAATTAGGGTTTCTCGGACGTTTACGGTCGTGAACGTGTTTACGGCCGTGAACCTAGTTGCGGTTGTCTGTCTCATATAAATAGTGTTAGTAGAGTCATAAGAGTGTGTATGGCTAGAGGAGCTTAAGTTTGTGTATTCTAAGGTGTTCTAGAGAGAGAAAGGAGAGAAGGTGCAAGTGTGTTTGAATCTTGTATATTGTTCATCATTCCAATCTTGAATACATCATAGATTCATATTACTCTTCTTCTCCTTCTTCTTATTTTGATCTTGCATCATCCAATTGTTTGGGATTCTACACCATCAATTGGATATGATTGATACAGAAGCGAATTCGGGACTTACAAGTGGTATTAGAGCTTGGATTGTATCAATCATTTTGGCCAGATCTGGAGCGTATTTGATCTTATTTTTGAAGGATTTTTGCATTTTTGGATAGATCTTTGAAAAATAAGGGGGGTTTGTTCTTCGTGTTTTTGATAAAAACGAGTTTTTGATCGAGTTTTGGAGCAAAAAGAGGTGAAAAACGCTATTTTTCACGTAATCTGCGAAGTGTTCTCGTCCATTGAAGGGTTCACGGCCATTGAAGGGTTCACGGCCGAAGGAGGGTTCTCGGTCGAATAAGCTTTTGCGGCTAGGGTTTCTCGGCGGCGGCCGTAATCACGAATTAGGGTTTCTCGGATGTTTACGGTCGTGAACGTGTTTACGGCCGTGAACCCATTTGCGGTTGTCTGTCTCATATAAATAGTGTTAGTAGAGTCATAAGAGTGTGTATGGCTAGAGGAGCTTAAGTGTGTGTATTCTAAGGTGTTCTAGAGAGAGAAATGAGAGAAGGTGCAAGTGTGTGTGAATCTTGTATATTGTTCATCATTCCAATCTTGAATACATCATAGATTCATATTATTCTTCTTCTCCTTCTTCTTATTTTGATCTTGCATCATCCAATTGTTTAGGATTCTACACCATCAATTGGATATGATTGATACACAAGCGAATTCGGGACTTACAAGTGGTATCAGAGCTTGGATTGTATCAATCATTTTGGCCAGATCTGGAGCATATTTGATCTTATTTTTGAAGGATTTTTGCATTTTTGGATAGATCTTTGAAAAATAAGGGGGGTTTGTTCTTCGTGTTTTTGATAAAAACGAGTTTTTGATCGAGTTTTGGAGCAAAAAGAGGTGAAAAACGCTATTTTTCACGTAATCTGCGAAGTGTTCTCGTCCATTGAAGGGTTCACGACCGTTGAAGGGTTCACCGCCGAAGGAGGGTTCTCGGTCGAATAAGCTTTTGCGGCTAGAGTTTCTCGGCGGCGGCCGTAATCACGAATTAGGGTTTCTCGGACGTTTACGGTCGTGAACGTGTTTACGGCCGTGAACCTATTTGCGGTTGTCTGTCTCATATAAATAGTGTTAGTAGAGTCATAAGAGTGTGTATGGCTGGAGGAGCTTAAGTTTGTGTATTCTAAGGTGTTCTAGAGAGAGAAAGGAGAGAAGGTGCAAGTGTGTTTGAATCTTGTATATTGTTCATCATTCCAATCTTGAATACATCATAGATTCATATTACTCTTCTTCTCCTTCTTCTTATTTTGATCTTGCATCATCCAATTGTTTGGGATTCTACACCATCAATTGGATATGATTGATACACAAGCGAATTCGGGACTTACAAGTGGTATCAGAGCTTGGATTGTATCAATCATTTTGGCCAGATCTGGAGCGTATTTGATCTTATTTTTGAAGGATTTTTGCGTTTTTGGATAGATCTTTGAAAAATAAGGGGGGTTTGTTCTTCGTGTTTTTGATAAAAACGAGTTTTTGATCGAGTTTTGGAGCAAAAAGAGGTGAAAAACGCTATTTTTCACGTAATCTGCGAAGTGTTCTCGTCCATTGAAGGGTTCACGGCCGTTGAAGGGTTCACCGCCGAAGGAGGGTTCTCGGTCGAATAAGCTTTTGCGGCTAGGGTTTCTCGGCGGCGGCCGTAATCACGAATTAGGGTTTCTCGGACGTTTACGGTCGTGAACGTGTTTACGGCCGTGAACCTATTTGCGGTTGTCTGTCTCATATAAATAGTGTTAGTAGAGTCATAAGAGTGTGTATGGCTAGAGGAGCTTAAGTTTGTGTATTCTAAGGTGTTCTAGAGAGAGAAAGGAGAGAAGGTGCAAGTGTGTGTGAATCTTGTATATTGTTCATCATTCCAATCTTGAATACATCATAGATTCATATTATTATTCTTCTCCTTCTTCTTATTTTGATCTTGCATCATCCAATTGTTTGGGATTCTACACCATCAATTGGATATGATTGATACACAAGCGAATTCGGGACTTACAAGTGGTATCAGAGCTTGGATTGTATCAATCATTTTGGCCAGATCTGGAGCGTATTTGATCTTATTTTTGAAGGATTTTTGCATTTTTTGATAGATCTTTGAAAAATAAGGGGGGTTTGTTCTTCGTGTTTTTGATAAAAACGAGTTTTTGATCGAGTTTTGGAGCAAAAAGAGGTGAAAAACGCTATTTTTCACGTAATCTGCGAAGTGTTCTCGTCCATTGAAGGGTTCACGACCGTTGAAGGTTTCACGGCCGAAGGAGGGTTCTCGGTCGAATAAGCTTTTGCGGCTAGGGTTTCTCGGCGGCGGCCGTAATCACGAATTAGGGTTTCTCGGACGTTTACGGTCGTGAACGTGTTTACGGCCGTGAACCTAGTTGCGGTTGTCTGTCTCATATAAATAGTGTTAGTAGAGTCATAAGAGTGTGTATGGCTAGAGGAGCTTAAGTTTGTGTATTCTAAGGTGTTCTAGAGAGAGAAAGGAGAGAAGGTGCAAGTGTGTTTGAATCTTGTATATTGTTCATCATTCCAATCTTGAATACATCATAGATTCATATTACTCTTCTTCTCCTTCTTCTTATTTTGATCTTGCATCATCCAATTGTTTGGGATTCTACACCATCAATTGGATATGATTGATACAGAAGCGAATTCGGGACTTACAAGTGGTATTAGAGCTTGGATTGTATCAATCATTTTGGCCAGATCTGGAGCGTATTTGATCTTATTTTTGAAGGATTTTTGCATTTTTGGATAGATCTTTGAAAAATAAGGGGGGTTTGTTCTTCGTGTTTTTGATAAAAACGAGTTTTTGATCGAGTTTTGGAGCAAAAAGAGGTGAAAAACGCTATTTTTCACGTAATCTGCGAAGTGTTCTCGTCCATTGAAGGGTTCACGGCCATTGAAGGGTTCACGGCCGAAGGAGGGTTCTCGGTCGAATAAGCTTTTGCGGCTAGGGTTTCTCGGCGGCGGCCGTAATCACGAATTAGGGTTTCTCGGATGTTTACGGTCGTGAACGTGTTTACGGCCGTGAACCCATTTGCGGTTGTCTGTCTCATATAAATAGTGTTAGTAGAGTCATAAGAGTGTGTATGGCTAGAGGAGCTTAAGTGTGTGTATTCTAAGGTGTTCTAGAGAGAGAAATGAGAGAAGGTGCAAGTGTGTGTGAATCTTGTATATTGTTCATCATTCCAATCTTGAATACATCATAGATTCATATTATTGTTCTTCTCCTTCTTCTTATTTTGATCTTACATCATCCAATTGTTTAGGATTCTACACCATCAATTGGATATGATTGATACACAAGCGAATTCGGGAGTTACAAGTGGTATCAGAGCTTGGATTGTATCAATCATTTTGGCCAGATCTGGAGCGTATTTGATCTTATTTCTGAAGGATTTTTGCATTTTTGGATAGATCTTTGAAAAATAAGGGGGGTTTGTTCTTCGTGTTTTTGATAAAAACGAGTTTTTGATCGAGTTTTGGAGCAAAAAGAGGTGAAAAACGCTATTTTTCACGTAATCTGCGAAGTGTTCTCGTCCATTGAAGGGTTCACGGCCGTTGAAGGGTTCACCGCCGAAGGAGGGTTCTCGGTCGAATAAGCTTTTGCGGCTAGGGTTTCTCGGCGGCGGCCGTAATCACGAATTAGGGTTTCTCTGACGTTTACGGTCGTGAACGTGTTTACGGCCGTGAACCTATTTGCGGTTGTCTGTCTCATATAAATAGTGTTAGTAGAGTCATAAGAGTGTGTATGGCTAGAGGAGCTTAAGTTTGTGTATTCTAAGGTGTTCTAGAGAGAGAAAGGAGAGAAGGTGCAAGTGTGTGTGAATCTTGTATATTGTTCATCATTCCAATCTTGAATACATCATAGATTCATATTATTATTCTTCTCCTTCTTCTTATTTTGATCTTGCATCATCCAATTGTTTGGGATTCTACACCATCAATTGGATATGATTGATACACAAGCGAATTCGGGACTTACAAGTGGTATCAGAGCTTGGATTGTATCAATCATTTTGGCCAGATCTGGAGCGTATTTGATCTTATTTTTGAAGGATTTTTGCATTTTTTGATAGATCTTTGAAAAATAAGGGGGGTTTGTTCTTCGTGTTTTTGATAAAAACGAGTTTTTGATCGAGTTTTGGAGCAAAAAGAGGTGAAAAACGCTATTTTTCACGTAATCTGCGAAGTGTTCTCGTCCATTGAAGGGTTCACGACCGTTGAAGGTTTCACGGCCGAAGGAGGGTTCTCGGTCGAATAAGCTTTTGCGGCTAGGGTTTCTCGGCGGCGGCCGTAATCACGAATTAGGGTTTCTCGGACGTTTACGGTCGTGAACGTGTTTACGGCCGTGAACCTAGTTGCGGTTGTCTGTCTCATATAAATAGTGTTAGTAGAGTCATAAGAGTGTGTATGGCTAGAGGAGCTTAAGTTTGTGTATTCTAAGGTGTTCTAGAGAGAGAAAGGAGAGAAGGTGCAAGTGTGTTTGAATCTTGTATATTGTTCATCATTCCAATCTTGAATACATCATAGATTCATATTACTCTTCTTCTCCTTCTTCTTATTTTGATCTTGCATCATCCAATTGTTTGGGATTCTACACCATCAATTGGATATGATTGATACAGAAGCGAATTCGGGACTTACAAGTGGTATTAGAGCTTGGATTGTATCAATCATTTTGGCCAGATCTGGAGCGTATTTGATCTTATTTTTGAAGGATTTTTCATTTTTGGATAGATCTTTGAAAAATAAGGGGGGTTTGTTCTTCGTGTTTTTGATAAAAACGAGTTTTTGATCGAGTTTTGGAGCAAAAAGAGGTGAAAAACGCTATTTTTCACGTAATCTGCGAAGTGTTCTCGTCCATTGAAGGGTTCACGGCCGTTGAAGGGTTCACGGCCGAAGGAGGGTTCTCGGTCGAATAAGCTTTTGCGGCTAGGGTTTCTCGGCGGCGGCCGTAATCACGAATTAGGGTTTCTCGGATGTTTACGGTCGTGAACGTGTTTACGGCCGTGAACCCATTTGCGGTTGTCTGTCTCATATAAATAGTGTTAGTAGAGTCATAAGAGTGTGTATGGCTAGAGAAGCTTAAGTGTGTGTATTCTAAGGTGTTCTAGAGAGAGAAATGAGAGAAGGTGCAGGTGTGTGTGAATCTTGTATATTGTTCATCATTCCAATCTTGAATACATCATAGATTCATATTATTGTTCTTCTCCTTCTTCTTATTTTGATCTTGCATCATCCAATTGTTTAGGATTCTACACCATCAATTGGATATGATTGATACACAAGCGAATTCGGGAGTTACAAGTGGTATCAGAGCTTGGATTGTATCAATCATTTTGGCCAGATCTGGAGCGTATTTGATCTTATTTCTGAAGGATTTTTGCATTTTTGGATAGATCTTTGAAAAATAAGGGGGGTTTGTTCTTCGTGTTTTTGATAAAAACGAGTTTTTGATCGAGTTTTGGAGCAAAAAGAGGTGAAAAACGCTATTTTTCACGTAATCTGCGAAGTGTTCTCGTCCATTGAAGGGTTCACGGCCGTTGAAGGGTTCACCGCCGAAGGATGGTTCTCGGTCGAATAAGCTTTTGCGGCTAGGGTTTCTCGGCGGCGGCCGTAATCACGAATTAGGGTTTCTCGGACGTTTACGGTCGTGAACGTGTTTACGGCCGTGAACCTATTTGCGGTTGTCTGTCTCATATAAATAGTGTTAGTAGAGTCATAAGAGTGTGTATGGCTAGAGGAGCTTAAGTTTGTGTATTCTAAGGTGTTCTAGAGAGAGAAAGGAGAGAAGGTGCAAGTGTGTGTGAATCTTGTATATTGTTCATCATTCCAATCTTGAATACATCATAGATTCATATTATTATTCTTCTCCTTCTTCTTATTTTGATCTTGCATCATCCAATTGTTTGGGATTCTACACCATCAATTGGATATGATTGATACACAAGCGAATTCGGGACTTACAAGTGGTATCAGAGCTTGGATTGTATCAATCATTTTGGCCAGATCTGGAGCGTATTTGATCTTATTTTTGAAGGATTTTTGCATTTTTTGATAGATCTTTGAAAAATAAGGGGGGTTTGTTCTTCGTGTTTTTGATAAAAACGAGTTTTTGATCGAGTTTTGGAGCAAAAAGAGGTGAAAAACGCTATTTTTCACGTAATCTGCGAAGTGTTCTCGTCCATTGAAGGGTTCACGACCGTTGAAGGTTTCACGGCCGAAGGAGGGTTCTCGGTCGAATAAGCTTTTGCGGCTAGGGTTTCTCGGCGGCGGCCGTAATCACGAATTAGGGTTTCTCGGACGTTTACGGTCGTGAACGTGTTTACGGCCGTGAACCTAGTTGCGGTTGTCTGTCTCATATAAATAGTGTTAGTAGAGTCATAAGAGTGTGTATGGCTAGAGGAGCTTAAGTTTGTGTATTCTAAGGTGTTCTAGAGAGAGAAAGGAGAGAAGGTGCAAGTGTGTTTGAATCTTGTATATTGTTCATCATTCCAATCTTGAATACATCATAGATTCATATTACTCTTCTTCTCCTTCTTCTTATTTTGATCTTGCATCATCCAATTGTTTGGGATTCTACACCATCAATTGGATATGATTGATACAGAAGCGAATTCGGGACTTACAAGTGGTATTAGAGCTTGGATTGTATCAATCATTTTGGCCAGATCTGGAGCGTATTTGATCTTATTTTTGAAGGATTTTTGCATTTTTGGATAGATCTTTGAAAAATAAGGGGGGTTTGTTCTTCGTGTTTTTGATAAAAACGAGTTTTTGATCGAGTTTTGGAGCAAAAAGAGGTGAAAAACGCTATTTTTCACGTAATCTGCGAAGTGTTCTCGTCCATTGAAGGGTTCACGACCGTTGAAGGTTTCACGGCCGAAGGAGGGTTCTCGGTCGAATAAGCTTTTGCGGCTAGGGTTTCTCGGCGGCGGCCATAATCACGAATTAGGGTTTCTCGGACGTTTACGGTCGTGAACGTGTTTACGGCCATGAACCCATTTGCGGTTGTCTGTCTCATATAAATAGTGTTAGTAGAGTCATAAGAGTGTGTATGGCTAGAGGAGCTTAAGTGTGTGTATTCTAAGGTGTTCTAGAGAGAGAAAGGAGAGAAGGTGCAAGTGTGTGTGAATCTTGTATATTGTTCATCATTCCAATCTTGAATACATCATAGATTCATATTATTCTTCTTCTCCTTCTTCTTATTTTGATCTTGCATCATCCAATTGTTTAGGATTCTACACCATCAATTGGATATGATTGATACACAAGCGAATTCGGGACTTACAAGTGGTATCAGAGCTTGGATTGTATCAATCATTTTGGCCAGATCTGGAGCATATTTGATCTTATTTTTGAAGGATTTTTGCATTTTTGGATAGATCTTTGAAAAATAAGGGGGGTTTGTTCTTCGTGTTTTTGATAAAAACGAGTTTTTGATCGAGTTTTGGAGCAAAAAGAGGTGAAAAACGCTATTTTTCACGTAATCTGCGAAGTGTTCTCGTCCATTGAAGGGTTCACGACCGTTGAAGGTTTCACGGCCGAAGGAGGGTTCTCGGTCGAATAAGCTTTTGCGGCTAGAGTTTCTCGGCGGCGGCCGTAATCACGAATTAGGGTTTCTCGGACGTTTACGGTCGTGAACGTGTTTACGGCCGTGAACCTATTTGCGGTTGTCTGTCTCATATAAATAGTGTTAGTAGAGTCATAAGAGTGTGTATGGCTGGAGGAGCTTAAGTTTGTGTATTCTAAGGTGTTCTAGAGAGAGAAAGGAGAGAAGGTGCAAGTGTGTTTGAATCTTGTATATTGTTCATCATTCCAATCTTGAATACATCATAGATTCATATTACTCTTCTTCTCCTTCTTCTTATTTTGATCTTGCATCATCCAATTGTTTGGGATTCTACACCATCAATTGGATATGATTGATACACAAGCGAATTCGGGACTTACAAGTGGTATCAGAGCTTGGATTGTATCAATCATTTTGGCCAGATCTGGAGCGTATTTGATCTTATTTTTGAAGGATTTTTGCGTTTTTGGATAGATCTTTGAAAAATAAGGGGGGTTTGTTCTTCGTGTTTTTGATAAAAACGAGTTTTTGATCGAGTTTTGGAGCAAAAAGAGGTGAAAAACGCTATTTTTCACGTAATCTGCGAAGTGTTCTCGTCCATTGAAGGGTTCACGGCCGTTGAAGGGTTCACGGCCGAAGGAGGGTTCTCGGTCGAATAAGCTTTTGCGGCTAGGGTTTCTCGGCGGCGGCCGTAATCACGAATTAGGGTTTCTCGGACGTTTACGGTCGTGAACGTGTTTACGGCCGTGAACCCATTTGCGGTTGTCTGTCTCATATAAATAGTGTTAGTAGAGTCATAAGAGTGTGTATGGCTAGAGGAGCTTAAGTGTGTGTATTCTAAGGTGTTCTAGAGAGAGAAAGGAGAGAAGGTGCAAGTGTGTGTGAATCTTGTATATTGTTCATCATTCCAATCTTGAATACATCATAGATTCATATTATTGTTCTTCTCCTTCTTCTTATTTTGATCTTGCATCATCCAATTGTTTAGGATTCTACACCATCAATTGGATATGATTGATACACAAGCGAATTCGGGAGTTACAAGTGGTATCAGAGCTTGGATTGTATCAATCATTTTGGCCAGATCTGGAGCGTATTTGATCTTATTTCTGAAGGATTTTTGCATTTTTGGATAGATCTTTGAAAAATAAGGGGGGTTTGTTCTTCGTGTTTTTGATAAAAACGAGTTTTTGATCGAGTTTTGGAGCAAAAAGAGGTGAAAAACGCTATTTTTCACGTAATCTGCGAAGTGTTCTCGTCCATTGAAGGGTTCACGGCCGTTGAAGGGTTCACCGCCGAAGGAGGGTTCTCGGTCGAATAAGCTTTTGCGGCTAGGGTTTCTCGGCGGCGGCCGTAATCACGAATTAGGGTTTCTCGGACGTTTACGGTCGTGAACGTGTTTACGGCCGTGAACCTATTTGCGGTTGTCTGTCTCATATAAATAGTGTTAGTAGAGTCATAAGAGTGTGTATGGCTAGAGGAGCTTAAGTTTGTGTATTCTAAGGTGTTCTAGAGAGAGAAAGGAGAGAAGGTGCAAGTGTGTGTGAATCTTGTATATTGTTCATCATTCCAATCTTGAATACATCATAGATTCATATTATTATTCTTCTCCTTCTTCTTATTTTGATCTTGCATCATCCAATTGTTTGGGATTCTACACCATCAATTGGATATGATTGATACACAAGCGAATTCGGGACTTACAAGTGGTATCAGAGCTTGGATTGTATCAATCATTTTGGCCAGATCTGGAGCGTATTTGATCTTATTTTTGAAGGATTTTTGCGTTTTTGGATAGATCTTTGAAAAATAAGGGGAGTTTGTTCTTCGTGTTTTTGATAAAATCGAGTTTTTGATCGAGTTTTGGAGCAAAAAGAGGTGAAAAACGCTATTTTTCACGTAATCTGCGAAGTGTTCTCGTCCATTGAAGGGTTCACGGCCGTTGAAGGGTTCACGGCCGAAGGAGGGTTCTCGGTCGAATAAGCTTTTGCGGCTAGGGTTTCTCGGCGGCGGCCGTAATCACGAATTAGGGTTTCTCGGACGTTTACGGTCGTGAACGTGTTTACGGCCGTGAACCCATTTGCGGTTGTCTGTCTCATATAAATAGTGTTAGTAGAGTCATAAGAGTGTGTATGGCTAGAGGAGCTTAAGTGTGTGTATTCTAAGGTGTTCTAGAGAGAGAAAGGAGAGAAGGTGCAAGTGTGTGTGAATCTTGTATATTGTTCATCATTCCAATCTTGAATACATCATAGATTCATATTATTGTTCTTCTCCTTCTTCTTATTTTGATCTTGCATCATCCAATTGTTTAGGATTCTACACCATCAATTGGATATGATTGATACACAAGCGAATTCGGGAGTTACAAGTGGTATCAGAGCTTGGATTGTATCAATCATTTTGGCCAGATCTGGAGCGTATTTGATCTTATTTCTGAAGGATTTTTGCATTTTTGGATAGATCTTTGAAAAATAAGGGGGGTTTGTTCTTCGTGTTTTTGATAAAAACGAGTTTTTGATCGAGTTTTGGAGCAAAAAGAGGTGAAAAACGCTATTTTTCACGTAATCTGCGAAGTGTTCTCGTCCATTGAAGGGTTCACGGCCGTTGAAGGGTTCACCGCCGAAGGATGGTTCTCGGTCGAATAAGCTTTTGCGGCTAGGGTTTCTCGGCGGCGGCCGTAATCACGAATTAGGGTTTCTCGGACGTTTACGGTCGTGAACGTGTTTACGGCCGTGAACCTATTTGCGGTTGTCTGTCTCATATAAATAGTGTTAGTAGAGTCATAAGAGTGTGTATGGCTAGAGGAGCTTAAGTTTGTGTATTCTAAGGTGTTCTAGAGAGAGAAAGGAGAGAAGGTGCAAGTGTGTGTGAATCTTGTATATTGTTCATCATTCCAATCTTGAATACATCATAGATTCATATTATTATTCTTCTCCTTCTTCTTATTTTGATCTTGCATCATCCAATTGTTTGGGATTCTACACCATCAATTGGATATGATTGATACACAAGCGAATTCGGGACTTACAAGTGGTATCAGAGCTTGGATTGTATCAATCATTTTGGCCAGATCTGGAGCGTATTTGATCTTATTTTTGAAGGATTTTTGCGTTTTTGGATAGATCTTTGAAAAATAAGGGGAGTTTGTTCTTCGTGTTTTTGATAAAATCGAGTTTTTGATCGAGTTTTGGAGCAAAAAGAGGTGAAAAACGCTATTTTTCACGTAATCTGCGAAGTGTTCTCGTCCATTGAAGGGTTCACGGCCGTTGAAGGGTTCACGGCCGAAGGAGGGTTCTCGGTCGAATAAGCTTTTGCGGCTAGGGTTTGTCGGCGGCGGCCGTAATCACGAATTAGGGTTTCTCGGACGTTTACGGTCGTGAACGTGTTTACGGCCGTGAACCCATTTGCGGTTGTCTGTCTCATATAAATAGTGTTAGTAGAGTCATAAGAGTGTGTATGGCTAGAGGAGCTTAAGTGTGTGTATTCTAAGGTGTTCTAGAGAGAGAAAGGAGAGAAGGTGCAAGTGTGTTTGAATCTTGTATATTGTTCATCATTCCAATCTTGAATACATCATAGATTCATATTACTCTTCTTCTCCTTCTTCTTATTTTGATCTTGCATCATCCAATTTTTTAGGATTCTACACCATCAATTGGATATGATTGATACACAAGCGAATTCGGGACTTACAAGTGGTATCAGAGCTTGGATTGTATCAATCATTTTGGCCAGATCTGGAGCGTATTTGATCTTATTTTTGAAGGATTTTTGCATTTTTGGATAGATCTTTGAAAAATAAGGGGGGTTTGTTCTTCGTGTTTTTGATAAAAACGAGTTTTTGATCGAGTTTTGGAGCAAAAAGAGGTGAAAAACGCTATTTTTCACGTAATCTGCGAAGTGTTCTCGTCCATTGAAGGGTTCACGACCGTTGAAGGTTTCACGGCCGAAGGAGGGTTCTCGGTCGAATAAGCTTTTGCGGCTAGGGTTTCTCGGCGGCGGCCGTAATCACGAATTAGGGTTTCTCGGACGTTTACGGTCGTGAACGTGTTTACGGCCGTGAACCTATTTGCGGTTGTCTGTCTCATATAAATAGTGTTAGTAGAGTCATAAGAGTGTGTATGGCTAGAGGAGCTTAAGTTTGTGTATTCTAAGGTGTTCTAGAGAGAGAAAGGAGAGAAGGTGCAAGTGTGTTTGAATCTTGTATATTGTTCATCATTCCAATCTTGAATACATCATAGATTCATATTACTCTTCTTCTCCTTCTTCTTATTTTGATCTTGCATCATCCAATTGTTTGGGATTCTACACCATCAATTGGATATGACTGATACACAAGCGAATTCGGGACTTACAAGTGGTATCAGAGCTTGGATTGTATCAATCATTTTGGCCAGATCTGGAGCGTATTTGATCTTATTTTTGAAGGATTTTTGCGTTTTTGGATAGATCTTTGAAAAATAAGGGGGGTTTGTTCTTCGTGTTTTTGATAAAAACGAGTTTTTGATCGAGTTTTGGAGCAAAAAGAGGTGAAAAACGCTATTTTTCACGTAATCTGCGAAGTGTTCTCGTCCATTGAAGGGTTCACGGCCGTTGAAGGGTTCACGGCCGAAGGAGGGTTCTCGGTCGAATAAGCTTTTGCGGCTAGGGTTTCTCTGCGGCGGCCGTAATCACGAATTAGGGTTTCTCGGACGTTTACGGTCGTGAACGTGTTTACGGCCGTGAACCTATTTGCGGTTGTCTGTCTCATATAAATAGTGTTAGTAGAGTCATAAGAGTGTGTATGGCTGGAGGAGCTTAATTTTGTGTATTCTAAGGTGTTCTAGAGAGAGAAAGGAGAGAAGGTGCAAGTGTGTTTGAATCTTGTATAGTGTTCATCATTCCAATCTTGAATACATCATAGATTCATATTATTATTCTTCTCCTTCTTCTTATTTTGATCTTGCATCATCCAATTGTTTGGGATTCTACACCATCAATTGGATATGATTGATACACAAGCGAATTCGGGACTTACAAGTGGTATCAGAGCTTGGATTGTATCAATCATTTTGGCCAGATCTGGAGCGTATTTGATCTTATTTTTGAACGAGTTTTGCGTTTTTGGATAGATCTTTGAAAAATAAGGGGAGTTTGTTCTTCGTGTTTTTGATAAAATCGAGTTTTTGATCGAGTTTTGGAGCAAAAAGAGGTGAAAAACGCTATTTTTCACGTAATCTGCGAAGTGTTCTCGTCCATTGAAGGGTTCACGGCCGTTGAAGGGTTCACGGCCGAAGGAGGGTTCTCGGTCGAATAAGCTTTTGCGGCTAGGGTTTCTCGGCGGCGGCCGTAATCACGAATTAGGGTTTCTCGGACGTTTACGGTCGTGAACGTGTTTACGGCCGTGAACCTATTTGCGGTTGTCTGTCTCATATAAATAGTGTTAGTAGAGTAATAAGAGTGTGTATGGCTAGAGGAGCTTAAGTTTGTGTATTCTAAGGTGTTCTAGAGAGAGAAAGGAGAGAAGGTGCAAGTGTGTGTGAATCTTGTATATTGTTCATCATTCCAATCTTGAATACATCATAGATTCATATTATTATTCTTCTCCTTCTTCTTATTTTGATCTTGCATCATCCAATTGTTTGGGATACTACACCATCAATTGGATATAATTGATACACAAGCGAATTCGGGACTTACAAGTGGTATCAGAGCTTGGATTGTATCAATCATTTTGGCCAGATCTGGAGCGTATTTGATCTTATTTTTGAAGGATTTTTGCGTTTTTGGATAGATCTTTGAAAAATAAGGGGGGTTTGTTCTTCGTGTTTTTGATAAAAACGAGTTTTTGATTGAGTTTTGGAGCAAAAAGAGGTGAAAAACACTATTTTTCACGTAATCTGCGAAGTGTTCTCGTCGATTGAAGGGTTCACGGCCGTTGAAGGGTTCACGGCCGAAGGAGGGTTCTCGGTCGAATAAGCTTTTGCGGCTAGGGTTTCTCGGCGGCGGCCGTAATCACGAATTAGGGTTTCTCGGACGTTTACGGTCGTGAACGTGTTTACGGCCGTGAACCTATTTGCGGTTGTCTGTCTCATGTAAATAGTGTTAGTAGAGTCATAAGAGTGTGTATGGCTAGAGGAGCTTAATTTTGTGTATTCTAAGGTGTTCTAGAGAGAGAAAGGAGAGAAGGTGCAAGTGTGTGTGAATCTTGTATAGTGTTCATCATTCCAATCTTGAATACATCATAGATTCATATTATTATTCTTCTCCTTCTTCTTATTTTGATCTTGCATCATCCAATTGTTTGGGATTCTACACCATCAATTGGATATGATTGATACACAAGCGAATTCGGGACTTACAAGTGGTATCAGAGCTTGGATTGTATCAATCATTTTGGCCAGATCTGGAGCGTATTTGATCTTATTTTTGAAGGATTTTTGCGTTTTTGGATAGATCTTTGAAAAATAAGGGGAGTTTGTTCTTCGTGTTTTTGATAAAATCGAGTTTTTGATCGAGTTTTGGAGCAAAAAAAGGTGAAAAACGCTATTTTTCACGTAATCTCCGAAGTGTTCTCGTCCATTGAAGGGTTCACGGCCGTTGAAGGGTTCACGGCCGAAGGAGGGTTCTCGGTCGAATAAGCTTTTGCGGCTAGGGTTTCTCGGCGGCGGCCGTAATCACGAATTAGGGTTTCTCGGACGTTTACGGTCGTGAACGTGTTTACGGCCGTGAACCTATTTGCGGTTGTCTGTCTCATATAAATAGTGTTAGTAGAGTAATAAGAGTGTGTATGGCTAGAGGAGCTTAAGTTTGTGTATTCTAAGGTGTTCTAGAGAGAGAAAGGAGAGAAGGTGCAAGTGTGTGTGAATCTTGTATATTGTTCATCATTCCAATCTTGAATACATCATAGATTCATATTATTATTCTTCTCCTTCTTCTTATTTTGATCTTGCATCATCCAATTGTTTGGGATTCTACACCATCAATTGGATATAATTGATACACAAGCGAATTCGGGACTTACAAGTGGTATCAGAGCTTGGATTGTATCAATCATTTTGGCCAGATCTGGAGCGTATTTGATCTTATTTTTGAAGGATTTTTGCGTTTTTGGATAGATCTTTGAAAAATAAGGGGGGTTTGTTCTTCGTGTTTTTGATAAAAACGAGTTTTTGATTGAGTTTTGGAGCAAAAAGAGGTGAAAAACACTATTTTTCACGTAATCTGCGAAGTGTTCTCGTCGATTGAAGGGTTCACGGCCGTTGAAGGGTTCACGGCCGAAGGAGGGTTCTCGGTCGAATAAGCTTTTGCGGCTAGGGTTTCTCGGCGGCGGCCGTAATCACGAATTAGGGTTTCTCGGACGTTTACGGTCGTGAACGTGTTTACGGCCGTGAACCTATTTGCGGTTGTCTGTCTCATATAAATAGTGTTAGTAGAGTCATAAGAGTGTGTATGGCTAGAGGAGCTTAATTTTGTGTATTCTAAGGTGTTCTAGAGAGAGAAAGGAGAGAAGGTGCAAGTGTGTGTGAATCTTGTATAGTGTTCATCATTCCAATCTTGAATACATCATAGATTCATATTATTATTCTTCTCCTTCTTCTTATTTTGATCTTGCATCATCCAATTGTTTGGGATTCTACACCATCAATTGGATATGATTGATACACAAGCGAATTCGGGACTTACAAGTGGTATTAGAGCTTGGATTGTATCAATCATTTTGGCCAGATCTGGAGCGTATTTGATCTTATTTTTGAAGGATTTTTGCGTTTTTGGATAGATCTTTGAAAAATAAGGGGAGTTTGTTCTTCGTGTTTTTGATAAAATCGAGTTTTTGATCGAGTTTTGGAGCAAAAAAAGGTGAAAAACGCTATTTTTCACGTAATCTCCGAAGTGTTCTCGTCCATTGAAGGGTTCACGGCCGTTGAAGGGTTCACGGCCGAAGGAGGGTTCTCGGTCGAATAAGCTTTTGCGGCTAGGGTTTCTCGGCGGCGGCCGTAATCACGAATTAGGGTTTCTCGGACGTTTACGGTCGTGAACGTGTTTACGGCCGTGAACCTATTTGCGGTTGTCTGTCTCATATAAATAGTGTTAGTAGAGTAATAAGAGTGTGTATGGCTAGAGGAGCTTAAGTTTGTGTATTCTAAGGTGTTCTAGAGAGAGAAAGGAGAGAAGGTGCAAGTGTGTGAATCTTGTATATTGTTCATCATTCCAATCTTGAATACATCATAGATTCATATTATTATTCTTCTCCTTCTTCTTATTTTGATCTTGCATCATCCAATTGTTTGGGATTCTACACCATCAATTGGATATAATTGATACACAAGCGAATTCGGGACTTACAAGTGGTATCAGAGCTTGGATTGTATCAATCATTTTGGCCAGATCTGGAGCGTATTTGATCTTATTTTGAAGGATTTTTGCGTTTTTGGATAGATCTTTGAAAAATAAGGGGGGTTTGTTCTTCGTGTTTTTGATAAAAACGAGTTTTTGATCGAGTTTTGGAGCAAAAAGAGGTGAAAAACGCTATTTTTCACGTAATCTGCGAAGTGTTCTCGTCCATTGAAGGGTTCACGGCCGTTGAAGGGTTCACGGCCGAAGGAGGGTTCTCGGTCGAATAAGCTTTTGCGGCTAGGGTTTCTCGGCGGCGGCCGTAATCACGAATTAGGGTTTCTCGGACGTTTACGGTCGTGAACGTGTTTACGGCCGTGAACCTATTTGCGGTTGTCTGTCTCATATAAATAGTGTTAGTAGAGTCATAAGAGTGTGTATGGCTAGAGGAGCTTAAGTTTGTGTATTCTAAGGTGTTCTAGAGAGAGAAAGGAGAGAAGGTGCAAGTGTGTGTGAATCTTGTATATTGTTCATCATTCCAATCTTGAATACATCATAGATTCATATTATTATTCTTCTCCTTCTTCTTATTTTGATCTTGCATCATCCAATTGTTTGGGATTCTACACCATCAATTGGATATGATTGATACACAAGCGAATTCGGGACTTACAAGTGGTATCAGAGCTTGGATTGTATCAATCATTTTGGCCAGATCTGGAGCGTATTTGATCTTATTTTTGAAGGATTTTTGCGTTTTTGGATAGATCTTTGAAAAATAAGGGGAGTTTGTTCTTCGTGTTTTTGATAAAATCGAGTTTTTGATCGAGTTTTGGAGCAAAAAGAGGTGAAAAACGCTATTTTTCACGTAATCTGCGAAGTGTTCTCGTCCATTGAAGGGTTCACGGCCGTTGAAGGGTTCACGGCCGAAGGAGGGTTCTCGGTCGAATAAGCTTTTGCGGCTAGGGTTTCTCGGCGGCGGCCGTAATCACGAATTAGGGTTTCTCGGACGTTTACGGTCGTGAACGTGTTTACGGCCGTGAACCCATTTGCGGTTGTCTGTCTCATATAAATAGTGTTAGTAGAGTCATAAGAGTGTGTATGGCTAGAGGAGCTTAAGTGTGTGTATTCTAATGTGTTCTAGAGAGAGAAAGGAGAGAAGGTGCAAGTGTGTGTGAATCTTGTATATTGTTCATCATTCCAATCTTGAATACATCATAGATTCATATTATTCTTCTTCTCCTTCTTCTTATTTTGATCTTGCATCATCCAATTGTTTAGGATTCTACACCATCAATTGGATATGATTGATACACAAGCGAATTCGGGACTTACAAGTGGTATCAGAGCTTGGATTGTATCAATCATTTTGGCCAGATCTGGAGCGTATTTGATCTTATTTTTGAAGGATTTTTGCATTTTTGGATAGATCTTTGAAAAATAAGGGGGGTTTGTTCTTCGTGTTTTTGATAAAAACGAGTTTTTGATCGAGTTTTGGAGCAAAAAGAGGTGAAAAACGCTATTTTTCACGTAATCTGCGAAGTGTTCTCGTCCATTGAAGGGTTCACGACCGTTGAAGGTTTCACGGCCGAAGGAGGGTTCTCGGTCGAATAAGCTTTTGCGGCTAGGGTTTTCTCGGCGGCGGCCGTAATCACGAATTAGGGTTTCTCGGACGTTTACGGTCGTGATCGTGTTTACGGCCGTGAACCTATTTGCGGTTGTCTGTCTCATATAAATAGTGTTAGTAGAGTCATAAGAGTGTGTATGGCTAGAGGAGCTTAAGTTTGTGTATTCTAAGGTGTTCTAGAGAGAGAAAGGAGAGAAGGTGCAAGTGTGTTTGAATCTTGTATATTGTTCATCATTCCAATCTTGAATACATCATAGATTCATATTACTCTTCTTCTCCTTCTTCTTATTTTGATCTTGCATCATCCAATTGTTTGGGATTCTACACCATCAATTGGATATGATTGATACACAAGCGAATTCGGGACTTACAAGTGGTATCAGAGCTTGGATTGTATCAATCATTTTGGCCAGATCTGGAGCGTATTTGATCTTATTTTTGAAGGATTTTTGCATTTTTGGATAGATTTTTGAAAAATAAGGGGGGTTTGTTCTTCGTGTTTTTGATAAAAACGAGTTTTTGATCGAGTTTTGGAGCAAAAAGAGGTGAAAAACGCTATTTTTCACGTAATCTGCGAAGTGTTCTCGTCCATTGAAGGGTTCACGACCGTTGAAGGTTTCACGGCCGAAGGAGGGTTCTCGGTCGAATAAGCTTTTGCGGCTAGGGTTTCTCGGCGGCGGCCGTAATCACGAATTAGGGTTTCTCGGACGTTTACGGTCGTGAACGTGTTTACGGCCGTGAACCTATTTGCGGTTGTCTGTCTCATATAAATAGTGTTAGTAGAGTCATAAGAGTGTGTATGGCTAGAGGAGCTTAAGTTTGTGTATTCTAAGGTGTTCTAGAGAGAGAAAGGAGAGAAGGTGCAAGTGTGTTTGAATCTTGTATATTGTTCATCATTCCAATCTTGAATACATCATAGATTCATATTACACTTCTTCTCCTTCTTCTTATTTTGATCTTGCATCATCCAATTGTTTGGGATTCTACACCATCAATTGGATATGATTGATACACAAGCGAATTCGGGACTTACAAGTGGTATCAGAGCTTGGATTGTATCAATCATTTTGGCCAGATCTGGAGCGTATTTGATCTTATTTTTGAAGGATTTTTGCGTTTTTGGATAGATCTTTGAAAAATAAGGGGGGTTTGTTCTTCGTGTTTTTGATAAAAACGAGTTTTTGATCGAGTTTTGGAGCAAAAAGAGGTGAAAAACGCTATTTTTCACGTAATCTGCGAAGTGTTCTCGTCCATTGAAGGGTTCACGGCCGTTGAAGGGTTCACGGCCGAAGGAGGGTTCTCGGTCGAATAAGCTTTTGCGGCTAGGGTTTCTCGGCGGCGGCCGTAATCACGAATTAGGGTTTCTCGGACGTTTACGGTCGTGAACGTGTTTACGGCCGTGAACCCATTTGCGGTTGTCTGTCTCATATAAATAGTGTTAGTAGAGTCATAAGAGTGTGTATGGCTAGAGGAGCTTAAGTGTGTGTATTCTAAGGTGTTCTAGAGAGAGAAAGGAGAGAAGGTGCAAGTGTGTGTGAATCTTGTATATTGTTCATCATTCCAATCTTGAATACATCATAGATTCATATTATTGTTCTTCTCCTTCTTCTTATTTTGATCTTGCATCATCCAATTGTTTAGGATTCTACACCATCAATTGGATATGATTGATACACAAGCGAATTCGGGAGTTACAAGTGGTATCAGAGCTTGGATTGTATCAATCATTTTGGCCAGATCTGGAGCGTATTTGATCTTATTTCTGAAGGATTTTTGCATTTTTGGATAGATCTTTGAAAAATAAGGGGGGTTTGTTCTTCGTGTTTTTGATAAAAACGAGTTTTTGATCGAGTTTTGGAGCAAAAAGAGGTGAAAAACGCTATTTTTCACGTAATCTGCGAAGTGTTCTCGTCCATTGAAGGGTTCACGACCGTTGAAGGTTTCACGGCCGAAGGAGGGTTCTCGGTCGAATAAGCTTTTGCGGCTAGGGTTTTCTCGGCGGCGGCCGTAATCACGAATTAGGGTTTCTCGGACGTTTACGGTCGTGATCGTGTTTACGGCCGTGAACCTATTTGCGGTTGTCTGTCTCATATAAATAGTGTTAGTAGAGTCATAAGAGTGTGTATGGCTAGAGGAGCTTAAGTTTGTGTATTCTAAGGTGTTCTAGAGAGAGAAAGGAGAGAAGGTGCAAGTGTGTTTGAATCTTGTATATTGTTCATCATTCCAATCTTGAATACATCATAGATTCATATTACTCTTCTTCTCCTTCTTCTTATTTTGATCTTGCATCATCCAATTGTTTGGGATTCTACACCATCAATTGGATATGATTGATACACAAGCGAATTCGGGACTTACAAGTGGTATCAGAGCTTGGATTGTATCAATCATTTTGGCCAGATCTGGAGCGTATTTGATCTTATTTTTGAAGGATTTTTGCATTTTTGGATAGATTTTTGAAAAATAAGGGGGGTTTGTTCTTCGTGTTTTTGATAAAAACGAGTTTTTGATCGAGTTTTGGAGCAAAAAGAGGTGAAAAACGCTATTTTTCACGTAATCTGCGAAGTGTTCTCGTCCATTGAAGGGTTCACGACCGTTGAAGGTTTCACGGCCGAAGGAGGGTTCTCGGTCGAATAAGCTTTTGCGGCTAGGGTTTCTCGGCGGCGGCCGTAATCACGAATTAGGGTTTCTCGGACGTTTACGGTCGTGAACGTGTTTACGGCCGTGAACCTATTTGCGGTTGTCTGTCTCATATAAATAGTGTTAGTAGAGTCATAAGAGTGTGTATGGCTAGATGAGCTTAAGTTTGTGTATTCTAAGGTGTTCTAGAGAGAGAAAGGAGAGAAGGTGCAAGTGTGTTTGAATCTTGTATATTGTTCATCATTCCAATCTTGAATACATCATAGATTCATATTACTCTTCTTCTCCTTCTTCTTATTTTGATCTTGCATCATCCAATTGTTTGGGATTCTACACCATCAATTGGATATGATTGATACACAAGCGAATTCGGGACTTACAAGTGGTATCAGAGCTTGGATTGTATCAATCATTTTGGCCAGATCTGGAGCGTATTTGATCTTATTTTTGAAGGATTTTGCATTTTTGGATAGATTTTTGAAAAATAAGGGGGGTTTGTTCTTCGTGTTTTTGATAAAAACGAGTTTTTGATCGAGTTTTGGAGCAAAAAGAGGTGAAAAACGCTATTTTTCACGTAATCTGCGAAGTGTTCTCGTCCATTGAAGGGTTCACGACCGTTGAAGGTTTCACGGCCGAAGGAGGGTTCTCGGTCGAATAAGCTTTTGCGGCTAGGGTTTCTCGGCGGCGGCCGTAATCACGAATTAGGGTTTCTCGGACGTTTACGGTCGTGAACGTGTTTACGGCCGTGAACCTATTTGCGGTTGTCTGTCTCATATAAATAGTGTTAGTAGAGTCATAAGAGTGTGTATGGCTAGAGGAGCTTAAGTTTGTGTATTCTAAGGTGTTCTAGAGAGAGAAAGGAGAGAAGGTGCAAGTGTGTTTGAATCTTGTATATTGTTCATCATTCCAATCTTGAATACATCATAGATTCATATTACACTTCTTCTCCTTCTTCTTATTTTGATCTTGCATCATCCAATTGTTTGGGATTCTACACCATCAATTGGATATGATTGATACACAAGCGAATTCGGGACTTACAAGTGGTATCAGAGCTTGGATTGTATCAATCATTTTGGCCAGATCTGGAGCGTATTTGATCTTATTTTTGAAGGATTTTTGCGTTTTTGGATAGATCTTTGAAAAATAAGGGGGGTTTGTTCTTCGTGTTTTTGATAAAAACGAGTTTTTGATCGAGTTTTGGAGCAAAAAGAGGTGAAAAACGCTATTTTTCACGTAATCTGCGAAGTGTTCTCGTCCATTGAAGGGTTCACGGCCGTTGAAGGGTTCACGGCCGAAGGAGGGTTCTCGGTCGAATAAGCTTTTGCGGCTAGGGTTTCTCGGCGGCGGCCGTAATCACGAATTAGGGTTTCTCGGACGTTTACGGTCGTGAACGTGTTTACGGCCGTGAACCCATTTGCGGTTGTCTGTCTCATATAAATAGTGTTAGTAGAGTCATAAGAGTGTGTATGGCTAGAGGAGCTTAAGTGTGTGTATTCTAAGGTGTTCTAGAGAGAGAAAGGAGAGAAGGTGCAAGTGTGTGTGAATCTTGTATATTGTTCATCATTCCAATCTTGAATACATCATAGATTCATATTATTGTTCTTCTCCTTCTTCTTATTTTGATCTTGCATCATCCAATTGTTTAGGATTCTACACCATCAATTGGATATGATTGATACACAAGCGAATTCGGGAGTTACAAGTGGTATCAGAGCTTGGATTGTATCAATCATTTTGGCCAGATCTGGAGCGTATTTGATCTTATTTCTGAAGGATTTTTGCATTTTTGGATAGATCTTTGAAAAATAAGGGGGGTTTGTTCTTCGTGTTTTTGATAAAAACGAGTTTTTGATCGAGTTTTGGAGCAAAAAGAGGTGAAAAACGCTATTTTTCACGTAATCTGCGAAGTGTTCTCGTCCATTGAAGGGTTCACGGCCGTTGAAGGGTTCACGGCCGAAGGAGGGTTCTCGGTCGAATAAGCTTTTGCGGCTAGGGTTTCTCGGCGGCGGCCGTAATCACGAATTAGGGTTTCTCGGACGTTTACGGTCGTGAACGTGTTTACGGCCGTGAACCTATTTGCGGTTGTCTGTCTCATATAAATAGTGTTAGTAGAGTCATAAGAGTGTGTATGGCTAGAGGAGCTTAATTTTGTGTATTCTAAGGTGTTCTAGAGAGAGAAAGGAGAGAAGGTGCAAGTGTGTGTGAATCTTGTATAGTGTTCATCATTCCAATCTTGAATACATCATAGATTCATATTATTATTCTTCTCCTTCTTCTTATTTTGATCTTGCATCATCCAATTGTTTGGGATTCTACACCATCAATTGGATATGATTGATACACAAGCGAATTCGGGACTTACAAGTGGTATCAGAGCTTGGATTGTATCAATCATTTTGGCCAGATCTGGAGCGTATTTGATCTTATTTTTGAAGGATTTTTGCATTTTTGGATAGATCTTTGAAAAATAAGGGGGGTTTGTTCTTCGTGTTTTTGATAAAAACGAGTTTTTGATCGAGTTTTGGAGCAAAAAGAGGTGAAAAACGCTATTTTTCACGTAATCTGCGAAGTGTTCTCGTCCATTGAAGGGTTCACGACCGTTGAAGGTTTCACGGCCGAAGGAGGGTTCTCGGTCGAATAAGCTTTTGCGGCTAGGGTTTCTCGGCGGCGGCCGTAATCACGAATTAGGGTTTCTCGGACGTTTACGGTCGTGAACGTGTTTACGGCCGTGAACCTATTTGCGGTTGTCTGTCTCATATAAATAGTGTTAGTAGAGTCATAAGAGTGTGTATGGCTAGAGGAGCTTAAGTTTGTGTATTCTAAGGTGTTCTAGAGAGAGAAAGGAGAGAAGGTGCAAGTGTGTTTGAATCTTGTATATTGTTCATCATTCCAATCTTGAATACATCATAGATTCATATTACTCTTCTTCTCCTTCTTCTTATTTTGATCTTGCATCATCCAATTGTTTGGGATTCTACACCATCAATTGGATATGATTGATACACAAGCGAATTCGGGACTTACAAGTGGTATCAGAGCTTGGATTGTATCAATCATTTTGGCCAGATCTGGAGCGTATTTGATCTTATTTTTGAAGGATTTTTGCGTTTTTGGATAGATCTTTGAAAAATAAGGGGGGTTTGTTCTTCGTGTTTTTGATAAAAACGAGTTTTTGATCGAGTTTTGGAGCAAAAAGAGGTGAAAAACGCTATTTTTCACGTAATCTGCAAAGTGTTCTCGTCCATTGAAGGGTTCACGGCCGTTGAAGGGTTCACCGCCGAAGGAGGGTTCTCGGTCGAATAAGCTTTTGCGGCTAGGGTTTCTCGGCGGCGGCCGTAATCACGAATTAGGGTTTCTCGGACGTTTACGGTCGTGAACGTGTTTACGGCCGTGAACCCATTTGCGGTTGTCTGTCTCATATAAATAGTGTTAGTAGAGTCATAAGAGTGTGTATGGCTAGAGGAGCTTAAGTGTGTGTATTCTAAGGTGTTCTAGAGAGAGAAAGGAGAGAAGGTGCAAGTGTGTGTGAATCTTGTATATTGTTCATCATTCCAATCTTGAATACATCATAGATTCATATTATTGTTCTTCTCCTTCTTCTTATTTTGATCTTGCATCATCCAATTGTTTAGGATTCTACACCATCAATTGGATATGATTGATACACAAGCGAATTCGGGAGTTACAAGTGGTATCAGAGCTTGGATTGTATCAATCATTTTGGCCAGATCTGGAGCGTATTTGATCTTATTTTTGAAGGATTTTTGCGTTTTTGGATAGATCTTTGAAAAATAAGGGGGGTTTGTTCTTCGTGTTTTTGATAAAAACGAGTTTTTGATCGAGTTTTGGAGCAAAAAGAGGTGAAAAACGCTATTTTTCACGTAATCTGCGAAGTGTTCTCGTCCATTGAAGGGTTCACGGCCGTTGAAGGGTTCACGGCCGAAGGAGGGTTCTCGGTCGAATAAGCTTTTGCGGCTAGGGTTTCTCGGCGGCGGCCGTAATCACGAATTAGGGTTTCTCGGACGTTTACGGTCGTGAACGTGTTTACGGCCGTGAACCTATTTGCGGTTGTCTGTCTCATATAAATAGTGTTAGTAGAGTCATAAGAGTGTGTATGGCTAGAGGAGCTTAATTTTGTGTATTCTAAGGTGTTCTAGAGAGAGAAAGGAGAGAAGGTGCAAGTGTGTGTGAATCTTGTATAGTGTTCATCATTCCAATCTTGAATACATCATAGATTCATATTATTATTCTTCTCCTTCTTCTTATTTTGATCTTGCATCATCCAATTGTTTGGGATTCTACACCATCAATTGGATATGATTGATACACAAGCGAATTCGGGACTTACAAGTGGTATCAGAGCTTGGATTGTATCAATCATTTTGGCCAGATCTGGAGCGTATTTGATCTTATTTTTGAAGGATTTTTGCATTTTTGGATAGATCTTTGAAAAATAAGGGGGGTTTGTTCTTCGTGTTTTTGATAAAAACGAGTTTTTGATCGAGTTTTGGAGCAAAAAGAGGTGAAAAACGCTATTTTTCACGTAATCTGCGAAGTGTTCTCGTCCATTGAAGGGTTCACGACCGTTGAAGGTTTCACGGCCGAAGGAGGGTTCTCGGTCGAATAAGCTTTTGCGGCTAGGGTTTCTCGGCGGCGGCCGTAATCACGAATTAGGGTTTCTCGGACGTTTACGGTCGTGAACGTGTTTACGGCCGTGAACCTATTTGCGGTTGTCTGTCTCATATAAATAGTGTTAGTAGAGTCATAAGAGTGTGTATGGCTAGAGGAGCTTAAGTTTGTGTATTCTAAGGTGTTCTAGAGAGAGAAAGGAGAGAAGGTGCAAGTGTGTTTGAATCTTGTATATTGTTCATCATTCCAATCTTGAATACATCATAGATTCATATTACTCTTCTTCTCCTTCTTCTTATTTTGATCTTGCATCATCCAATTGTTTGGGATTCTACACCATCAATTGGATATGATTGATACACAAGCGAATTCGGGACTTACAAGTGGTATCAGAGCTTGGATTGTATCAATCATTTTGGCCAGATCTGGAGCGTATTTGATCTTATTTTTGAAGGATTTTTGCGTTTTTGGATAGATCTTTGAAAAATAAGGGGGGTTTGTTCTTCGTGTTTTTGATAAAAACGAGTTTTTGATCGAGTTTTGGAGCAAAAAGAGGTGAAAAACGCTATTTTTCACGTAATCTGCAAAGTGTTCTCGTCCATTGAAGGGTTCACGGCCGTTGAAGGGTTCACCGCCGAAGGAGGGTTCTCGGTCGAATAAGCTTTTGCGGCTAGGGTTTCTCGGCGGCGGCCGTAATCACGAATTAGGGTTTCTCGGACGTTTACGGTCGTGAACGTGTTTACGGCCGTGAACCCATTTGCGGTTGTCTGTCTCATATAAATAGTGTTAGTAGAGTCATAAGAGTGTGTATGGCTAGAGGAGCTTAAGTGTGTGTATTCTAAGGTGTTCTAGAGAGAGAAAGGAGAGAAGGTGCAAGTGTGTGTGAATCTTGTATATTGTTCATCATTCCAATCTTGAATACATCATAGATTCATATTATTGTTCTTCTCCTTCTTCTTATTTTGATCTTGCATCATCCAATTGTTTAGGATTCTACACCATCAATTGGATATGATTGATACACAAGCGAATTCGGGAGTTACAAGTGGTATCAGAGCTTGGATTGTATCAATCATTTTGGCCAGATCTGGAGCGTATTTGATCTTATTTCTGAAGGATTTTTGCATTTTTGGATAGATCTTTGAAAAATAAGGGGGGTTTGTTCTTCGTGTTTTTGATAAAAACGAGTTTTTGATCGAGTTTTGGAGCAAAAAGAGGTGAAAAACGCTATTTTTCACGTAATCTGCGAAGTGTTCTCGTCCATTGAAGGGTTCACGGCCGTTGAAGGGTTCACGGCCGAAGGAGGGTTCTCGGTCGAATAAGCTTTTGCGGCTAGGGTTTCTCGGCGGCGGCCGTAATCACGAATTAGGGTTTCTCGGACGTTTACGGTCGTGAACGTGTTTACGGCCGTGAACCTATTTGCGGTTGTCTGTCTCATATAAATAGTGTTAGTAGAGTCATAAGAGTGTGTATGGCTAGAGGAGCTTAATTTTGTGTATTCTAAGGTGTTCTAGAGAGAGAAAGGAGAGAAGGTGCAAGTGTGTGTGAATCTTGTATAGTGTTCATCATTCCAATCTTGAATACATCATAGATTCATATTATTATTCTTCTCCTTCTTCTTATTTTGATCTTGCATCATCCAATTGTTTGGGATTCTACACCATCAATTGGATATGATTGATACACAAGCGAATTCGGGACTTACAAGTGGTATCAGAGCTTGGATTGTATCAATCATTTTGGCCAGATCTGGAGCGTATTTGATCTTATTTTTGAAGGATTTTTGCATTTTTGGATAGATCTTTGAAAAATAAGGGGGGTTTGTTCTTCGTGTTTTTGATAAAAACGAGTTTTTGATCGAGTTTTGGAGCAAAAAGAGGTGAAAAACGCTATTTTTCACGTAATCTGCGAAGTGTTCTCGTCCATTGAAGGGTTCACGACCGTTGAAGGTTTCACGGCCGAAGGAGGGTTCTCGGTCGAATAAGCTTTTGCGGCTAGGGTTTCTCGGCGGCGGCCGTAATCACGAATTAGGGTTTCTCGGACGTTTACGGTCGTGAACGTGTTTACGGCCGTGAACCTATTTGCGGTTGTCTGTCTCATATAAATAGTGTTAGTAGAGTCATAAGAGTGTGTATGGCTAGAGGAGCTTAAGTTTGTGTATTCTAAGGTGTTCTAGAGAGAGAAAGGAGAGAAGGTGCAAGTGTGTTTGAATCTTGTATATTGTTCATCATTCCAATCTTGAATACATCATAGATTCATATTACTCTTCTTCTCCTTCTTCTTATTTTGATCTTGCATCATCCAATTGTTTGGGATTCTACACCATCAATTGGATATGATTGATACACAAGCGAATTCGGGACTTACAAGTGGTATCAGAGCTTGGATTGTATCAATCATTTTGGCCAGATCTGGAGCGTATTTGATCTTATTTTTGAAGGATTTTTGCGTTTTTGGATAGATCTTTGAAAAATAAGGGGGGTTTGTTCTTCGTGTTTTTGATAAAAACGAGTTTTTGATCGAGTTTTGGAGCAAAAAGAGGTGAAAAACGCTATTTTTCACGTAATCTGCGAAGTGTTCTCGTCCATTGAAGGGTTCACGGCCGTTGAAGGGTTCACCGCCGAAGGAGGGTTCTCGGTCGAATAAGCTTTTGCGGCTAGGGTTTCTCGGCGGCGGCCGTAATCACGAATTAGGGTTTCTCGGACGTTTACGGTCGTGAACGTGTTTACGGCCGTGAACCCATTTGCGGTTGTCTGTCTCATATAAATAGTGTTAGTAGAGTCATAAGAGTGTGTATGGCTAGAGGAGCTTAAGTGTGTGTATTCTAAGGTGTTCTAGAGAGAGAAAGGAGAGAAGGTGCAAGTGTGTGTGAATCTTGTATATTGTTCATCATTCCAATCTTGAATACATCATAGATTCATATTATTGTTCTTCTCCTTCTTCTTATTTTGATCTTGCATCATCCAATTGTTTAGGATTCTACACCATCAATTGGATATGATTGATACACAAGCGAATTCGGGAGTTACAAGTGGTATCAGAGCTTGGATTGTATCAATCATTTTGGCCAGATCTGGAGCGTATTTGATCTTATTTCTGAAGGATTTTTGCATTTTTGGATAGATCTTTGAAAAATAAGGGGGGTTTGTTCTTCGTGTTTTTGATAAAAACGAGTTTTTGATCGAGTTTTGGAGCAAAAAGAGGTGAAAAACGCTATTTTTCACGTAATCTGCGAAGTGTTCTCGTCCATTGAAGGGTTCACGGCCGTTGAAGGGTTCACGGCCGAAGGAGGGTTCTCGGTCGAATAAGCTTTTGCGGCTAGGGTTTCTCGGCGGCGGCCGTAATCACGAATTAGGGTTTCTCGGACGTTTACGGTCGTGAACGTGTTTACGGCCGTGAACCTATTTGCGGTTGTCTGTCTCATATAAATAGTGTTAGTAGAGTCATAAGAGTGTGTATGGCTAGAGGAGCTTAATTTTGTGTATTCTAAGGTGTTCTAGAGAGAGAAAGGAGAGAAGGTGCAAGTGTGTGTGAATCTTGTATAGTGTTCATCATTCCAATCTTGAATACATCATAGATTCATATTATTATTCTTCTCCTTCTTCTTATTTTGATCTTGCATCATCCAATTGTTTGGGATTCTACACCATCAATTGGATATGATTGATACACAAGCGAATTCGGGACTTACAAGTGGTATCAGAGCTTGGATTGTATCAATCATTTTGGCCAGATCTGGAGCGTATTTGATCTTATTTTTGAAGGATTTTTGCGTTTTTGGATAGATCTTTGAAAAATAAGGGGAGTTTGTTCTTCGTGTTTTTGATAAAATCGAGTTTTTGATCGAGTTTTGGAGCAAAAAGAGGTGAAAAACGCTATTTTTCACGTAATCTGCGAAGTGTTCTCGTCCATTGAAGGGTTCACGGCCGTTGAAGGGTTCACGGCCGAAGGAGGGTTCTCGGTCGAATAAGCTTTTGCGGCTAGGGTTTCTCGGCGGCGGCCGTAATCACGAATTAGGGTTTCTCGGACGTTTACGGTCGTGAACGTGTTTACGGCCGTGAACCTATTTGCGGTTGTCTGTCTCATATAAATAGTGTTAGTAGAGTAATAAGAGTGTGTATGGCTAGAGGAGCTTAAGTTTGTGTATTCTAAGGTGTTCTAGAGAGAGAAAGGAGAGAAGGTGCAAGTGTGTGTGAATCTTGTATATTGTTCATCATTCCAATCTTGAATACATCATAGATTCATATTATTATTCTTCTCCTTCTTCTTATTTTGATCTTGCATCATCCAATTGTTTGGGATTCTACACCATCAATTGGATATAATTGATACACAAGCGAATTCGGGACTTACAAGTGGTATCAGAGCTTGGATTGTATCAATCATTTTGGCCAGATCTGGAGCGTATTTGATCTTATTTTTGAAGGATTTTTGCGTTTTTGGATAGATCTTTGAAAAATAAGGGGGGTTTGTTCTTCGTGTTTTTGATAAAAACGAGTTTTTGATCGAGTTTTGGAGCAAAAAGAGGTGAAAAACGCTATTTTTCACGTAATCTGCGAAGTGTTCTCGTCCATTGAAGGGTTCACGGCCGTTGAAGGGTTCACGGCCGAAGGAGGGTTCTCGGTCGAATAAGCTTTTGCGGCTAGGGTTTCTCGGCGGCGGCCGTAATCACGAATTAGGGTTTCTCGGACGTTTACGGTCGTGAACGTGTTTACGGCCGTGAACCTATTTGCGGTTGTCTGTCTCATATAAATAGTGTTAGTAGAGTCATAAGAGTGTGTATGGCTAGAGGAGCTTAATTTTGTGTATTCTAAGGTGTTCTAGAGAGAGAAAGGAGAGAAGGTGCAAGTGTGTGTGAATCTTGTATAGTGTTCATCATTCCAATCTTGAATACATCATAGATTCATATTATTATTCTTCTCCTTCTTCTTATTTTGATCTTGCATCATCCAATTGTTTGGGATTCTACACCATCAATTGGATATGATTGATACACAAGCGAATTCGGGACTTACAAGTGGTATCAGAGCTTGGATTGTATCAATCATTTTGGCCAGATCTGGAGCGTATTTGATCTTATTTTTGAAGGATTTTTGCGTTTTTGGATAGATCTTTGAAAAATAAGGGGAGTTTGTTCTTCGTGTTTTTGATAAAATCGAGTTTTTGATCGAGTTTTGGAGCAAAAAGAGGTGAAAAACGCTATTTTTCACGTAATCTGCGAAGTGTTCTCGTCCATTGAAGGGTTCACGGCCGTTGAAGGGTTCACGGCCGAAGGAGGGTTCTCGGTCGAATAAGCTTTTGCGGCTAGGGTTTCTCGGCGGCGGCCGTAATCACGAATTAGGGTTTCTCGGACGTTTACGGTCGTGAACGTGTTTACGGCCGTGAACCTATTTGCGGTTGTCTGTCTCATATAAATAGTGTTAGTAGAGTAATAAGAGTGTGTATGGCTAGAGGAGCTTAAGTTTGTGTATTCTAAGGTGTTCTAGAGAGAGAAAGGAGAGAAGGTGCAAGTGTGTGTGAATCTTGTATATTGTTCATCATTCCAATCTTGAATACATCATAGATTCATATTATTATTCTTCTCCTTCTTCTTATTTTGATCTTGCATCATCCAATTGTTTGGGATTCTACACCATCAATTGGATATAATTGATACACAAGCGAATTCGGGACTTACAAGTGGTATCAGAGCTTGGATTGTATCAATCATTTTGGCCAGATCTGGAGCGTATTTGATCTTATTTTTGAAGGATTTTTGCGTTTTTGGATAGATCTTTGAAAAATAAGGGGGGTTTGTTCTTCGTGTTTTTGATAAAAACGAGTTTTTGATCGAGTTTTGGAGCAAAAAGAGGTGAAAAACGCTATTTTTCACGTAATCTGCGAAGTGTTCTCGTCCATTGAAGGGTTCACGGCCGTTGAAGGGTTCACGGCCGAAGGAGGGTTCTCGGTCGAATAAGCTTTTGCGGCTAGGGTTTCTCGGCGGCGGCCGTAATCACGAATTAGGGTTTCTCGGACGTTTACGGTCGTGAACGTGTTTACGGCCGTGAACCTATTTGCGGTTGTCTGTCTCATATAAATAGTGTTAGTAGAGTCATAAGAGTGTGTATGGCTAGAGGAGCTTAATTTTGTGTATTCTAAGGTGTTCTAGAGAGAGAAAGGAGAGAAGGTGCAAGTGTGTGTGAATCTTGTATAGTGTTCATCATTCCAATCTTGAATACATCATAGATTCATATTATTATTCTTCTCCTTCTTCTTATTTTGATCTTGCATCATCCAATTGTTTGGGATTCTACACCATCAATTGGATATGATTGATACACAAGCGAATTCGGGACTTACAAGTGGTATCAGAGCTTGGATTGTATCAATCATTTTGGCCAGATCTGGAGCGTATTTGATCTTATTTTTGAAGGATTTTTGCGTTTTTGGATAGATCTTTGAAAAATAAGGGGAGTTTGTTCTTCGTGTTTTTGATAAAATCGAGTTTTTGATCGAGTTTTGGAGCAAAAAGAGGTGAAAAACGCTATTTTTCACGTAATCTGCGAAGTGTTCTCGTCCATTGAAGGGTTCACGGCCGTTGAAGGGTTCACGGCCGAAGGAGGGTTCTCGGTCGAATAAGCTTTTGCGGCTAGGGTTTCTCGGCGGCGGCCGTAATCACGAATTAGGGTTTCTCGGACGTTTACGGTCGTGAACGTGTTTACGGCCGTGAACCTATTTGCGGTTGTCTGTCTCATATAAATAGTGTTAGTAGAGTCATAAGAGTGTGTATGGCTAGAGGAGCTTAATTTTGTGTATTCTAAGGTGTTCTAGAGAGAGAAAGGAGAGAAGGTGCAAGTGTGTGTGAATCTTGTATAGTGTTCATCATTCCAATCTTGAATACATCATAGATTCATATTATTATTCTTCTCCTTCTTCTTATTTTGATCTTGCATCATCCAATTGTTTGGGATTCTACACCATCAATTGGATATGATTGATACACAAGCGAATTCGGGACTTACAAGTGGTATCAGAGCTTGGATTGTATCAATCATTTTGGCCAGATCTGGAGCGTATTTGATCTTATTTTTGAAGGATTTTTGCGTTTTTGGATAGATCTTTGAAAAATAAGGGGAGTTTGTTCTTCGTGTTTTTGATAAAATCGAGTTTTTGATCGAGTTTTGGAGCAAAAAGAGGTGAAAAACGCTATTTTTCACGTAATCTGCGAAGTGTTCTCGTCCATTGAAGGGTTCACGGCCGTTGAAGGGTTCACGGCCGAAGGAGGGTTCTCGGTCGAATAAGCTTTTGCGGCTAGGGTTTCTCGGCGGCGGCCGTAATCACGAATTAGGGTTTCTCGGACGTTTACGGTCGTGAACGTGTTTACGGCCGTGAACCTATTTGCGGTTGTCTGTCTCATATAAATAGTGTTAGTAGAGTAATAAGAGTGTGTATGGCTAGAGGAGCTTAAGTTTGTGTATTCTAAGGTGTTCTAGAGAGAGAAAGGAGAGAAGGTGCAAGTGTGTGTGAATCTTGTATATTGTTCATCATTCCAATCTTGAATACATCATAGATTCATATTATTATTCTTCTCCTTCTTCTTATTTTGATCTTGCATCATCCAATTGTTTGGGATTCTACACCATCAATTGGATATAATTGATACACAAGCGAATTCGGGACTTACAAGTGGTATCAGAGCTTGGATTGTATCAATCATTTTGGCCAGATCTGGAGCGTATTTGATCTTATTTTTGAAGGATTTTTGCGTTTTTGGATAGATCTTTGAAAAATAAGGGGAGTTTGTTCTTCGTGTTTTTGATAAAATCGAGTTTTTGATCGAGTTTTGGAGCAAAAAGAGGTGAAAAACGCTATTTTTCACGTAATCTGCGAAGTGTTCTCGTCCATTGAAGGGTTCACGGCCGTTGAAGGGTTCACGGCCGAAGGAGGGTTCTCGGTCGAATAAGCTTTTGCGGCTAGGGTTTCTCGGCGGCGGCCGTAATCACGAATTAGGGTTTCTCGGACGTTTACGGTCGTGAACGTGTTTACGGCCGTGAACCTATTTGCGGTTGTCTGTCTCATATAAATAGTGTTAGTAGAGTAATAAGAGTGTGTATGGCTAGAGGAGCTTAAGTTTGTGTATTCTAAGGTGTTCTAGAGAGAGAAAGGAGAGAAGGTGCAAGTGTGTGTGAATCTTGTATATTGTTCATCATTCCAATCTTGAATACATCATAGATTCATATTATTATTCTTCTCCTTCTTCTTATTTTGATCTTGCATCATCCAATTGTTTGGGATTCTACACCATCAATTGGATATAATTGATACACAAGCGAATTCGGGACTTACAAGTGGTATCAGAGCTTGGATTGTATCAATCATTTTGGCCAGATCTGGAGCGTATTTGATCTTATTTTTGAAGGATTTTTGCGTTTTTGGATAGATCTTTGAAAAATAAGGGGGGTTTGTTCTTCGTGTTTTTGATAAAAACGAGTTTTTGATCGAGTTTTGGAGCAAAAAGAGGTGAAAAACGCTATTTTTCACGTAATCTGCGAAGTGTTCTCGTCCATTGAAGGGTTCACGGCCGTTGAAGGGTTCACGGCCGAAGGAGGGTTCTCGGTCGAATAAGCTTTTGCGGCTAGGGTTTCTCGGCGGCGGCCGTAATCACGAATTAGGGTTTCTCGGACGTTTACGGTCGTGAACGTGTTTACGGCCGTGAACCTATTTGCGGTTGTCTGTCTCATATAAATAGTGTTAGTAGAGTCATAAGAGTGTGTATGGCTAGAGGAGCTTAATTTTGTGTATTCTAAGGTGTTCTAGAGAGAGAAAGGAGAGAAGGTGCAAGTGTGTGTGAATCTTGTATAGTGTTCATCATTCCAATCTTGAATACATCATAGATTCATATTATTATTCTTCTCCTTCTTCTTATTTTGATCTTGCATCATCCAATTGTTTGGGATTCTACACCATCAATTGGATATAATTGATACACAAGCGAATTCGGGACTTACAAGTGGTATCAGAGCTTGGATTGTATCAATCATTTTGGCCAGATCTGGAGCGTATTTGATCTTATTTTTGAAGGATTTTTGCGTTTTTGGATAGATCTTTGAAAAATAAGGGGGGTTTGTTCTTCGTGTTTTTGATAAAATCGAGTTTTTGATCGAGTTTTGGAGCAAAAAGAGGTGAAAAACGCTATTTTTCACGTAATCTGCGAAGTGTTCTCGTCCATTGAAGGGTTCACGGCCGTTGAAGGGTTCACGGCCGAAGGAGGGTTCTCGGTCGAATAAGCTTTTGCGGCTAGGGTTTCTCGGCGGCGGCCGTAATCACGAATTAGGGTTTGTCGGACGTTTACGGTCGTGAACGTGTTTACGGCCGTGAACCTATTTGCGGTTGTCTGTCTCATATAAATAGTGTTAGTAGAGTCATAAGAGTGTGTATGGCTAGAGGAGCTTAATTTTGTGTATTCTAAGGTGTTCTAGAGAGAGAAAGGAGAGAAGGTGCAAGTGTGTGTGAATCTTGTATAGTGTTCATCATTCCAATCTTGAATACATCATAGATTCATATTATTATTCTTCTCCTTCTTCTTATTTTGATCTTGCATCATCCAATTGTTTGGGATTCTACACCATCAATTGGATATGATTGATACACAAGCGAATTCGGGACTTACAAGTGGTATCAGAGCTTGGATTGTATCAATCATTTTGGCCAGATCTGGAGCGTATTTGATCTTATTTTTGAAGGATTTTTGCGTTTTTGGATAGATCTTTGAAAAATAAGGGGAGTTTGTTCTTCGTGTTTTTGATAAAATCGAGTTTTTGATCGAGTTTTGGAGCAAAAAGAGGTGAAAAACGCTATTTTTCACGTAATCTGCGAAGTGTTCTCGTCCATTGAAGGGTTCACGGCCGTTGAAGGGTTCACGGCCGAAGGAGGGTTCTCGGTCGAATAAGCTTTTGCGGCTAGGGTTTCTCGGCGGCGGCCGTAATCACGAATTAGGGTTTCTCGGACGTTTACGGTCGTGAACGTGTTTACGGCCGTGAACCTATTTGCGGTTGTCTGTCTCATATAAATAGTGTTAGTAGAGTAATAAGAGTGTGTATGGCTAGAGGAGCTTAAGTTTGTGTATTCTAAGGTGTTCTAGAGAGAGAAAGGAGAGAAGGTGCAAGTGTGTGTGAATCTTGTATATTGTTCATCATTCCAATCTTGAATACATCATAGATTCATATTATTATTCTTCTCCTTCTTCTTACTTTGATCTTGCATCATCCAATTGTTTGGGATTCTACACCATCAATTGGATATAATTGATACACAAGCGAATTCGGGACTTACAAGTGGTATCAGAGCTTGGATTGTATCAATCATTTTGGCCAGATCTGGAGCGTATTTGATCTTATTTTTGAAGGATTTTTGCGTTTTTGGATAGATCTTTGAAAAATAAGGGGGGTTTGTTCTTCGTGTTTTTGATAAAAACGAGTTTTTGATCGAGTTTTGGAGCAAAAAGAGGTGAAAAACGCTATTTTTCACGTAATCTGCGAAGTGTTCTCGTCCATTGAAGGGTTCACGGCCGTTGAAGGGTTCACGGCCGAAGGAGGGTTCTCGGTCGAATAAGCTTTTGCGGCTAGGGTTTCTCGGCGGCGGCCGTAATCACGAATTAGGGTTTCTCGGACGTTTACGGTCGTGAACGTGTTTACGGCCGTGAACCTATTTGCGGTTGTCTGTCTCATATAAATAGTGTTAGTAGAGTAATAAGAGTGTGTATGGCTAGAGGAGCTTAAGTTTGTGTATTCTAAGGTGTTCTAGAGAGAGAAAGGAGAGAAGGTGCAAGTGTGTGAATCTTGTATATTGTTCATCATTCCAATCTTGAATACATCATAGATTCATATTATTATTCTTCTCCTTCTTCTTATTTTGATCTTGCATCATCCAATTGTTTGGGATTCTACACCATCAATTGGATATAATTGATACACAAGCGAATTCGGGACTGACAAGTGGTATGAGAGCTTGGATTGTATCAATCATTTTGGCCAGATCTGGAGCGTATTTGATCTTATTTTTGAAAGATTTTTGCGTTTTTGGATAGATCTTTGAAAAATAAGGGGGGTTTGTTCTTCGTGTTTTTGATAAAAACGAGTTTTTGATCGAGTTTTGGAGCAAAAAGAGGTGAAAAACGCTATTTTTCACGTAATCTGCGAAGTGTTCTCGTCCATTGAAGGGTTCACGGCCGTTGAAGGGTTCACGGCCGAAGGAGGGTTCTCGGTCGAATAAGCTTTTGCGGCTAGGGTTTCTCGGCGGCGGCCGTAATCACGAATTAGGGTTTCTCGGACGTTTACGGTCGTGAACGTGTTTACGGCCGTGAACCTATTTGCGGTTGTCTGTCTCATATAAATAGTGTTAGTAGAGTCATAAGAGTGTGTATGGCTAGAGGAGCTTAATTTTGTGTATTCTAAGGTGTTCTAGAGAGAGAAAGGAGAGAAGGTGCAAGTGTGTGTGAATCTTGTATAGTGTTCATCATTCCAATCTTGAATACATCATAGATTCATATTATTATTCTTCTCCTTCTTCTTATTTTGATCTTGCATCATCCAATTGTTTGGGATTCTACACCATCAATTGGATATGATTGATACACAAGCGAATTCGGGACTTACAAGTGGTATCAGAGCTTGGATTGTATCAATCATTTTGGCCAGATCTGGAGCGTATTTGATCTTATTTTTGAAGGATTTTTGCGTTTTTGGATAGATCTTTGAAAAATAAGGGGAGTTTGTTCTTCGTGTTTTTGATAAAATCGAGTTTTTGATCGAGTTTTGGAGCAAAAAAAGGTGAAAAACGCTATTTTTCACGTAATCTGCGAAGTGTTCTCGTCCATTGAAGGGTTCACGGCCGTTGAAGGGTTCACGGCCGAAGGAGGGTTCTCGGGCGAATAAGCTTTTGCGGCTAGGGTTTCTCGGCGGCGGCCGTAATCACGAATTAGGGTTTCTCGGACGTTTACGGTCGTGAACGTGTTTACGGCCGTGAACCTATTTGCGGTTGTCTGTCTCATATAAATAGTGTTAGTAGAGTAATAAGAGTGTGTATGGCTAGAGGAGCTTAAGTTTGTGTATTCTAAGGTGTTCTAGAGAGAGAAAGGAGAGAAGGTGCAAGTGTGTGAATCTTGTATATTGTTCATCATTCCAATCTTGAATACATCATAGATTCATATTATTATTCTTCTCCTTCTTCTTATTTTGATCTTGCATCATCCAATTGTTTGGGATTCTACACCATCAATTGGATATAATTGATACACAAGCGAATTCGGGACTTACAAGTGGTATGAGAGCTTGGATTGTATCAATCATTTTGGCCAGATCTGGAGCGTATTTGATCTTATTTTTGAAGGATTTTTGCGTTTTTGGATAGATCTTTGAAAAATAAGGGGAGTTTGTTCTTCGTGTTTTTGATAAAATCGATTTTTTGATCGAGTTTTGGAGCAAAAAAAGGTGAAAAACGCTATTTTTCACGTAATCTACGAAGTGTTCTCGTCCATTGAAGGGTTCACGGCCGTTGAAGGGTTCACGGCCGAAGGAGGGTTCTCGGTCGAATATGCTTTTGCGGCTAGGGTTTCTCGGCGGCGGCCGTAATCACGAATTAGTGTTTCTCGGACGTTTACGGTCGTGAACGTGTTTACGGCCGTGAACCTATTTGCGGTTGTCTGTCTCATATAAATAGTGTTAGTAGAGTCATAAGAGTGTGTATGGCTAGAGGAGCTTAATTTTGTGTATTCTAAGGTGTTCTAGAGAGAGAAAGGAGAGAAGGTGCAAGTGTGTGTGAATCTTGTATAGTGTTCATCATTCCAATCTTGAATACATCATAGATTCATATTATTATTCTTCTCCTTCTTCTTATTTTGATCTTGCATCATCCAATTGTTTGGGATTCTACACCATCAATTGGATATGATTGATACACAAGCGAATTCGGGACTTACAAGTGGTATCAGAGCTTGGATTGTATCAATCATTTTGGCCAGATCTGGAGCGTATTTGATCTTATTTTTGAAGGATTTTTGCGTTTTTGGATAGATCTTTGAAAAATAAGGGGGGTTTGTTCTTCGTGTTTTTGATAAAAACGAGTTTTTGATCGAGTTTTGGAGCAAAAAGAGGTGAAAAACGCTATTTTTCACGTAATCTGCGAAGTGTTCTCGTCCATTGAAGGGTTCACGGCCGTTGAAGGGTTCACGGCCGAAGGAGGGTTCTCGGTCGAATAAGCTTTTGCGGCTAGGGTTTCTCGGCGGCGGCCGTAATCACGAATTAGGGTTTCTCGGACGTTTACGGTCGTGAACGTGTTTACGGCCGTGAACCTATTTGCGGTTGTCTGTCTCATATAAATAGTGTTAGTAGAGTCATAAGAGTGTGTATGGCTAGAGGAGCTTAATTTTGTGTATTCTAAGGTGTTCTAGAGAGAGAAAGGAGAGAAGGTGCAAGTGTGTGTGAATCTTGTATAGTGTTCATCATTCCAATCTTGAATACATCATAGATTCATATTATTATTCTTCTCCTTCTTCTTATTTTGATCTTGCATCATCCAATTGTTTGGGATTCTACACCATCAATTGGATATGATTGATACACAAGCGAATTCGGGACTTACAAGTGGTATCAGAGCTTGGATTGTATCAATCATTTTGGCCAGATCTGGAGCGTATTTGATCTTATTTTTGAAGGATTTTTGCGTTTTTGGATAGATCTTTGAAAAATAAGGGGAGTTTGTTCTTCGTGTTTTTGATAAAATCGAGTTTTTGATCGAGTTTTGGAGCAAAAAAAGGTGAAAAACGCTATTTTTCACGTAATCTGCGAAGTGTTCTCGTCCATTGAAGGGTTCACGGCCGTTGAAGGGTTCACGGCCGAAGGAGGGTTCTCGGTCGAATAAGCTTTTGCGGCTAGGGTTTCTCGGCGGCGGCCGTAATCACGAATTAGGGTTTCTCGGACGTTTACGGTCGTGAACGTGTTTACGGCCGTGAACCTATTTGCGGTTGTCTGTCTCATATAAATAGTGTTAGTAGAGTAATAAGAGTGTGTATGGCTAGAGGAGCTTAAGTTTGTGTATTCTAAGGTGTTCTAGAGAGAGAAAGGAGAGAAGGTGCAAGTGTGTGAATCTTGTATATTGTTCATCATTCCAATCTTGAATACATCATAGATTCATATTATTATTCTTCTCCTTCTTCTTATTTTGATCTTGCATCATCCAATTGTTTGGGATTCTACACCATCAATTGGATATAATTGATACACAAGCGAATTCGGGACTTACAAGTGGTATGAGAGCTTGGATTGTATCAATCATTTTGGCCAGATCTGGAGCGTATTTGATCTTATTTTTGAAGGATTTTTGCGTTTTTGGATAGATCTTTGAAAAATAAGGGGAGTTTGTTCTTCGTGTTTTTGATAAAATCGATTTTTTGATCGAGTTTTGGAGCAAAAAAAGGTGAAAAACGCTATTTTTCACGTAATCTGCGAAGTGTTCTCGTCCATTGAAGGGTTCACGGCCGTTGAAGGGTTCACGGCCGAAGGAGGGTTCTCGGTCGAATATGCTTTTGCGGCTAGGGTTTCTCGGCGGCGGCCGTAATCACGAATTAGTGTTTCTCGGACGTTTACGGTCGTGAACGTGTTTACGGCCGTGAACCTATTTGCGGTTGTCTGTCTCATATAAATAGTGTTAGTAGAGTCATAAGAGTGTGTATGGCTAGAGGAGCTTAATTTTGTGTATTCTAAGGTGTTCTAGAGAGAGAAAGGAGAGAAGGTGCAAGTGTGTGTGAATCTTGTATAGTGTTCATCATTCCAATCTTGAATACATCATAGATTCATATTATTATTCTTCTCCTTCTTCTTATTTTGATCTTGCATCATCCAATTGTTTGGGATTCTACACCATCAATTGGATATGATTGATACACAAGCGAATTCGGGACTTACAAGTGGTATCAGAGCTTGGATTGTATCAATCATTTTGGCCAGATCTGGAGCGTATTTGATCTTATTTTTGAAGGATTTTTGCGTTTTTGGATAGATCTTTGAAAAATAAGGGGGGTTTGTTCTTCGTGTTTTTGATAAAAACGAGTTTTTGATCGAGTTTTGGAGCAAAAAGAGGTGAAAAACGCTATTTTTCACGTAATCTGCGAAGTGTTCTCGTCCATTGAAGGGTTCACGGCCGTTGAAGGGTTCACGGCCGAAGGAGGGTTCTCGGTCGAATAAGCTTTTGCGGCTAGGGTTTCTCGGCGGCGGCCGTAATCACGAATTAGGGTTTCTCGGACGTTTACGGTCGTGAACGTGTTTACGGCCGTGAACCTATTTGCGGTTGTCTGTCTCATATAAATAGTGTTAGTAGAGTCATAAGAGTGTGTATGGCTAGAGGAGCTTAATTTTGTGTATTCTAAGGTGTTCTAGAGAGAGAAAGGAGAGAAGGTGCAAGTGTGTGTGAATCTTGTATAGTGTTCATCATTCCAATCTTGAATACATCATAGATTCATATTATTATTCTTCTCCTTCTTCTTATTTTGATCTTGCATCATCCAATTGTTTGGGATTCTACACCATCAATTGGATATGATTGATACACAAGCGAATTCGGGACTTACAAGTGGTATCAGAGCTTGGATTGTATCAATCATTTTGGCCAGATCTGGAGCGTATTTGATCTTATTTTTGAAGGATTTTTGCGTTTTTGGATAGATCTTTGAAAAATAAGGGGAGTTTGTTCTTCGTGTTTTTGATAAAATCGAGTTTTTGATCGAGTTTTGGAGCAAAAAAAGGTGAAAAACGCTATTTTTCACGTAATCTGCGAAGTGTTCTCGTCCATTGAAGGGTTCACGGCCGTTGAAGGGTTCACGGCCGAAGGAGGGTTCTCGGTCGAATAAGCTTTTGCGGCTAGGGTTTCTCGGCGGCGGCCGTAATCACGAATTAGGGTTTCTCGGACGTTTACGGTCGTGAACGTGTTTACGGCCGTGAACCTATTTGCGGTTGTCTGTCTCATATAAATAGTGTTAGTAGAGTAATAAGAGTGTGTATGGCTAGAGGAGCTTAAGTTTGTGTATTCTAAGGTGTTCTAGAGAGAGAAAGGAGAGAAGGTGCAAGTGTGTGAATCTTGTATATTGTTCATCATTCCAATCTTGAATACATCATAGATTCATATTATTATTCTTCTCCTTCTTCTTATTTTGATCTTGCATCATCCAATTGTTTGGGATTCTACACCATCAATTGGATATAATTGATACACAAGCGAATTCGGGACTTACAAGTGGTATGAGAGCTTGGATTGTATCAATCATTTTGGCCAGATCTGGAGCGTATTTGATCTTATTTTTGAAGGATTTTTGCGTTTTTGGATAGATCTTTGAAAAATAAGGGGAGTTTGTTCTTCGTGTTTTTGATAAAATCGAGTTTTTGATCGAGTTTTGGAGCAAAAAAAGGTGAAAAACGCTATTTTTCACGTAATCTGCGAAGTGTTCTCGTCCATTGAAGGGTTCACGGCCGTTGAAGGGTTCACGGCCGAAGGAGGGTTCTCGGTCGAATAAGCTTTTGCGGCTAGGGTTTCTCGGCGGCGGCCGTAATCACGAATTAGGGTTTCTCGGACGTTTACGGTCGTGAACGTGTTTACGGCCGTGAACCTATTTGCGGTTGTCTGTCTCATATAAATAGTGTTAGTAGAGTCATAAGAGTGTGTATGGCTAGAGGAGCTTAATTTTGCGTATTCTAAGGTGTTCTAGAGAGAGAAAGGAGAGAAGGTGCAAGTGTGTGTGAATCTTGTATAGTGTTCATCATTCCAATCTTGAATACATCATAGATTCATATTATTATTCTTCTCCTTCTTCTTATTTTGATCTTGCATCATCCAATTGTTTGGGATTCTACACCATCAATTGGATATGATTGATACACAAGCGAATTCGGGACTTACAAGTGGTATCAGAGCTTGGATTGTATCAATCATTTTGGCCAGATCTGGAGCGTATTTGATCTTATTTTTGAAGGATTTTTGCGTTTTTGGATAGATCTTTGAAAAATAAGGGGAGTTTGTTCTTCGTGTTTTTGATAAAATCGAGTTTTTGATCGAGTTTTGGAGCAAAAAAAGGTGAAAAACGCTATTTTTCACGTAATCTGCGAAGTGTTCTCGTCCATTGAAGGGTTCACGGCCGTTGAAGGGTTCACGGCCGAAGGAGGGTTCTCGGTCGAATAAGCTTTTGCGGCTAGGGTTTCTCGGCGGCGGCCGTAATCACGAATTAGGGTTTCTCGGACGTTTACGGTCGTGAACGTGTTTACGGCCGTGAACCTATTTGCGGTTGTCTGTCTCATATAAATAGTGTTAGTAGAGTAATAAGAGTGTGTATGGCTAGAGGAGCTTAAGTTTGTGTATTCTAAGGTGTTCTAGAGAGAGAAAGGAGAGAAGGTGCAAGTGTGTGAATCTTGTATATTGTTCATCATTCCAATCTTGAATACATCATAGATTCATATTATTATTCTTCTCCTTCTTCTTATTTTGATCTTGCATCATCCAATTGTTTGGGATTCTACACCATCAATTGGATATAATTGATACACAAGCGAATTCGGGACTTACAAGTGGTATGAGAGCTTGGATTGTATCAATCATTTTGGCCAGATCTGGAGCGTATTTGATCTTATTTTTGAAGGATTTTTGCGTTTTTGGATAGATCTTTGAATAATAAGGGGGGTTTGTTCTTCGTGTTTTTGATAAAAACGAGTTTTTGATCGAGTTTTGGAGCAAAAAGAGGTGAAAAACGCTATTTTTCACGTAATCTGCGAAGTGTTCTCGTCCATTGAAGGGTTCACGGCCGTTGAAGGGTTCACGGCCGAAGGAGGGTTCTCGGTCGAATAAGCTTTTGCGGCTAGGGTTTCTCGGCGGCGGCCGTAATCACGAATTAGGGTTTCTCGGACGTTTACGGTCGTGAACGTGTTTACGGCCGTGAACCTATTTGCGGTTGTCTGTCTCATATAAATAGTGTTAGTAGAGTAATAAGAGTGTGTATGGCTAGAGGAGCTTAAGTTTGTGTATTCTAAGGTGTTCTAGAGAGAGAAAGGAGAGAAGGTGCAAGTGTGTGAATCTTGTATATTGTTCATCATTCCAATCTTGAATACATCATAGATTCATATTATTATTCTTCTCCTTCTTCTTATTTTGATCTTGCATCATCCAATTGTTTGGGATTCTACACCATCAATTGGATATAATTGATACACAAGCGAATTCGGGACTTACAAGTGGTATGAGAGCTTGGATTGTATCAATCATTTTGGCCAGATCTGGAGCGTATTTGATCTTATTTTTGAAGGATTTTTGCGTTTTTGGATAGATCTTTGAAAAATAAGGGGGGTTTGTTCTTCGTGTTTTTGATAAAAACGAGTTTTTGATCGAGTTTTGGAGCAAAAAGAGGTGAAAAACGCTATTTTTCACGTAATCTGCGAAGTGTTCTCGTCCATTGAAGGGTTCACGGCCGTTGAAGGGTTCACGGCCGAAGGAGGGTTCTCGGTCGAATAAGCTTTTGCGGCTAGGGTTTCTCGGCGGCGGCCGTAATCACGAATTAGGGTTTCTCGGACGTTTACGGTCGTGAACGTGTTTACGGCCGTGAACCTATTTGCGGTTGTCTGTCTCATATAAATAGTGTTAGTAGAGTCATAAGAGTGTGTATGGCTAGAGGAGCTTAATTTTGTGTATTCTAAGGTGTTCTAGAGAGAGAAAGGAGAGAAGGTGCAAGTGTGTGTGAATCTTGTATAGTGTTCATCATTCCAATCTTGAATACATCATAGATTCATATTATTATTCTTCTCCTTCTTCTTATTTTGATCTTGCATCATCCAATTGTTTGGGATTCTACACCATCAATTGGATATGATTGATACACAAGCGAATTCGGGACTTACAAGTGGTATCAGAGCTTGGATTGTATCAATCATTTTGGCCAGATCTGGAGCGTATTTGATCTTATTTTTGAAGGATTTTTGCGTTTTTGGATAGATCTTTGAAAAATAAGGGGAGTTTGTTCTTCGTGTTTTTGATAAAATCGAGTTTTTGATCGAGTTTTGGAGCAAAAAAAGGTGAAAAACGCTATTTTTCACGTAATCTGCGAAGTGTTCTCGTCCATTGAAGGGTTCACGGCCGTTGAAGGGTTCACGGCCGAAGGAGGGTTCTCGGTCGAATAAGCTTTTGCGGCTAGGGTTTCTCGGCGGCGGCCGTAATCACGAATTAGGGTTTCTCGGACGTTTACGGTCGTGAACGTGTTTACGGCCGTGAACCTATTTGCGGTTGTCTGTCTCATATAAATAGTGTTAGTAGAGTAATAAGAGTGTGTATGGCTAGAGGAGCTTAAGTTTGTGTATTCTAAGGTGTTCTAGAGAGAGAAAGGAGAGAAGGTGCAAGTGTGTGAATCTTGTATATTGTTCATCATTCCAATCTTGAATACATCATAGATTCATATTATTATTCTTCTCCTTCTTCTTATTTTGATCTTGCATCATCCAATTGTTTGGGATTCTACACCATCAATTGGATATAATTGATACACAAGCGAATTCGGGACTTACAAGTGGTATGAGAGCTTGGATTGTATCAATCATTTTGGCCAGATCTGGAGCGTATTTGATCTTATTTTTGAAGGATTTTTGCGTTTTTGGATAGATCATTGAAAAATAAGGGGGGTTTGTTCTTCGTGTTTTTGATAAAAACGAGTTTTTGATCGAGTTTTGGAGCAAAAAGAGGTGAAAAACGCTATTTTTCACGTAATCTGCGAAGTGTTCTCGTCCATTGAAGGGTTCACGGCCGTTGAAGGGTTCACGGCCGAAGGAGGGTTCTCGGTCGAATAAGCTTTTGCGGCTAGGGTTTCTCGGCGGCGGCCGTAATCACGAATTAGGGTTTCTCGGACGTTTACGGTCGTGAACGTGTTTACGGCCGTGAACCTATTTGCGGTTGTCTGTCTCATATAAATAGTGTTAGTAGAGTCATAAGAGTGTGTATGGCTAGAGGAGCTTAATTTTGTGTATTCTAAGGTGTTCTAGAGAGAGAAAGGAGAGAAGGTGCAAGTGTGTGTGAATCTTGTATAGTGTTCATCATTCCAATCTTGAATACATCATAGATTCATATTATTATTCTTCTCCTTCTTCTTATTTTGATCTTGCATCATCCAATTGTTTGGGATTCTACACCATCAATTGGATATGATTGATACACAAGCGAATTCGGGACTTACAAGTGGTATCAGAGCTTGGATTGTATCAATCATTTTGGCCAGATCTGGAGCGTATTTGATCTTATTTTTGAAGGATTTTTGCGTTTTTGGATAGATCTTTGAAAAATAAGGGGAGTTTGTTCTTCGTGTTTTTGATAAAATCGAGTTTTTGATCGAGTTTTGGAGCAAAAAAAGGTGAAAAACGCTATTTTTCACGTAATCTGCGAAGTGTTCTCGTCCATTGAAGGGTTCACGGCCGTTGAAGGGTTCACGGCCGAAGGAGGGTTCTCGGTCGAATAAGCTTTTGCGGCTAGGGTTTCTCGGCGGCGGCCGTAATCACGAATTAGGGTTTCTCGGACGTTTACGATCGTGAACGTGTTTACGGCCGTGAACCTATTTGCGGTTGTCTGTCTCATATAAATAGTGTTAGTAGAGTAATAAGAGTGTGTATGGCTAGAGGAGCTTAAGTTTGTGTATTCTAAGGTGTTCTAGAGAGAGAAAGGAGAGAAGGTGCAAGTGTGTGAATCTTGTATATTGTTCATCATTCCAATCTTGAATACATCATAGATTCATATTATTATTCTTCTCCTTCTTCTTATTTTGATCTTGCATCATCCAATTGTTTGGGATTCTACACCATCAATTGGATATAATTGATACACAAGCGAATTCGGGACTTACAAGTGGTATGAGAGCTTGGATTGTATCAATCATTTTGGCCAGATCTGGAGCGTATTTGATCTTATTTTTGAAGGATTTTTGCGTTTTTGGATAGATCTTTGAAAAATAAGGGGAGTTTGTTCTTCGTGTTTTTGATAAAATCGAGTTTTTGATCGAGTTTTGGAGCAAAAAAAGGTGAAAAACGCTATTTTTCACGTAATCTGCGAAGTGTTCTCGTCCATTGAAGGGTTCACGGCCGTTGAAGGGTTCACGGCCGAAGGAGGGTTCTCGGTCGAATAAGCTTTTGCGGCTAGGGTTTCTCGGCGGCGGCCGTAATCACGAATTAGGGTTTCTCGGACGTTTACGGTCGTGAACGTGTTTACGGCCGTGAACCTATTTGCGGTTGTCTGTCTCATATAAATAGTGTTAGTAGAGTCATAAGAGTGTGTATGGCTAGAGGAGCTTAATTTTGTGTATTCTAAGGTGTTCTAGAGAGAGAAAGGAGAGAAGGTGCAAGTGTGTGTGAATCTTGTATAGTGTTCATCATTCCAATCTTGAATACATCATAGATTCATATTATTATTCTTCTCCTTCTTCTTATTTTGATCTTGCATCATCCAATTGTTTGGGATTCTACACCATCAATTGGATATGATTGATACACAAGCGAATTCGGGACTTACAAGTGGTATCAGAGCTTGGATTGTATCAATCATTTTGGCCAGATCTGGAGCGTATTTGATCTTATTTTTGAAGGATTTTTGCGTTTTTGGATAGATCTTTGAAAAATAAGGGGAGTTTGTTCTTCGTGTTTTTGATAAAATCGAGTTTTTGATCGAGTTTTGGAGCAAAAAAAGGTGAAAAACGCTATTTTTCACGTAATCTGCGAAGTGTTCTTGTCCATTGAAGGGTTCACGGCCGTTGAAGGGTTCACGGCTGAAGGAGGGTTCTCGGTCGAATAAGCTTTTGCGGCTAGGGTTTCTCGGCGGCGGCCGTAATCACGAATTAGGGTTTCTCGGACGTTTACGGTCGTGAACGTGTTTACGGCCGTGAACCTATTTGCGGTTGTCTGTCTCATATAAATAGTGTTAGTAGAGTAATAAGAGTGTGTATGGCTAGAGGAGCTTAAGTTTGTGTATTCTAAGGTGTTCTAGAGAGAGAAAGGAGAGAAGGTGCAAGTGTGTGAATCTTGTATATTGTTCATCATTCCAATCTTGAATACATCATAGATTCATATTATTATTCTTCTCCTTCTTCTTATTTTGATCTTGCATCATCCAATTGTTTGGGATTCTACACCATCAATTGGATATAATTGATACACAAGCGAATTCGGGACTTACAAGTGGTATGAGAGCTTGGATTGTATCAATCATTTTGGCCAGATCTGGAGCGTATTTGATCTTATTTTTGAAGGATTTTTGCGTTTTTGGATAGATCTTTGAAAAATAAGGGGGGTTTGTTCTTCGTGTTTTTGATAAAAACGAGTTTTTGATCGAGTTTTGGAGCAAAAAGAGGTGAAAAACACTATTTTTCACGTAATCTGCGAAGTGTTCTCGTCCATTGAAGGGTTCACGGCCGTTGAAGGGTTCACGGCCGAAGGAGGGTTCTCGGTCGAATAAGCTTTTGCGGCTAGGGTTTCTCGGCGGCGGCCGTAATCACGAATTAGGGTTTCTCGGACGTTTACGGTCGTGAACGTGTTTACGGCCGTGAACCCATTTGCGGTTGTCTGTCTCATATAAATAGTGTTAGTAGAGTCATAAGAGTGTGTATGGCTAGAGGAGCTTAAGTGTGTGTATTCTAAGGTGTTTTAGAGAGAGAAAGGAGAGAAGGTGCAACTGTGTGTGAATCTTGTATATTGTTCATCATTCCAATCTTGAATACATCATAGATTCATATTATTCTTCTTCTCCTTCTTCTTATTTTGATCTTGCATCATCCAATTGTTTGGGATTCTACACCATCAATTGGATATGATTGATACACAAGCGAATTCGGGACTTACAAGTGGTATTAGAGCTTGGATTGTATCAATCATTTTGGCCAGATCTGGAGCGTATTTGATCTTATTTTTGAAGGATTTTTGCATTTTTGGATAGTTCTTTGAAAAATAAGGGGGGTTTGTTCTTCGTGTTTTTGATAAAAACGAGTTTTTGATCGAGTTTTGGAGCAAAAAGAGGTGAAAAACGCTATTTTTCACGTAATCTGCGAAGTGTTCTTGTCCATTGAAGGGTTCACGGCCGTTGAAGGGTTCACGGCCGAAGGAGGGTTCTCGGTCGAATAAGCTTTTGCGGCTAGGGTTTCTCGGCGGCGGCCGTAATCACGAATTAGGGTTTCTCGGACGTTTACGGTCGTGAACGTGTTTACGGCCGTGAACCTATTTGCGGTTGTCTGTCTCATATAAATAGTGTTAGTAGAGTCATAAGAGTGTGTATGGCTAGAGGAGCTTAATTTTGTGTATTCTAAGGTGTTCTAGAGAGAGAAAGGAGAGAAGGTGCAAGTGTGTGTGAATCTTGTATAGTGTTCATCATTCCAATCTTGAATACATCATAGATTCATATTATTATTCTTCTCCTTCTTCTTATTTTGATCTTGCATCATCCAATTGTTTGGGATTCTACACCATCAATTGGATATGATTGATACACAAGCGAATTCGGGACTTACAAGTGGTATCAGAGCTTGGATTGTATCAATCATTTTGGCCAGATCTGGAGCGTATTTGATCTTATTTTTGAAGGATTTTTGCGTTTTTGGATAGATCTTTGAAAAATAAGGGGAGTTTGTTCTTCGTGTTTTTGATAAAATCGAGTTTTTGATCGAGTTTTCGAGCAAAAAGAGGTGAAAACGCTATTTTTCACGTAATCTGCGAAGTGTTCTCGTCCATTGAAGGGTTCACGGCCGTTGAAGGGTTCACGGCCGAAGGAGGGTTCTCGGTCGAATAAGCTTTTGCGGCTAGGGTTTCTCGGCGGCGGCCGTAATCACGAATTAGGGTTTCTCGGACGTTTACGGTCGTGAACGTGTTTACGGCCGTGAACCTATTTGCGGTTGTCTGTCTCATATAAATAGTGTTAGTAGAGTCATAAGAGTGTGTATGGCTAGAGGAGCTTAATTTTGTGTATTCTAAGGTGTTCTAGAGAGAGAAAGGAGAGAAGGTGCAAGTGTGTGTGAATCTTGTATAGTGTTCATCATTCCAATCTTGAATACATCATAGATTCATATTATTATTCTTCTCCTTCTTCTTATTTTGATCTTGCATCATCCAATTGTTTGGGATTCTACACCATCAATTGGATATGATTGATACACAAGCGAATTCGGGACTTACAAGTGGTATCAGAGCTTGGATTGTATCAATCATTTTGGCCAGATCTGGAGCGTATTTGATCTTATTTTTGAAGGATTTTTGCGTTTTTGGATAGATCTTTGAAAAATAAGGGGGGTTTGTTCTTCGTGTTTTTGATAAAAACGAGTTTTTGATCGAGTTTTGGAGCAAAAAGAGGTGAAAAACGCTATTTTTCACGTAATCTGCGAAGTGTTCTCGTCCATTGAAGGGTTCACGGCCGTTGAAGGGTTCACGGCCGAAGGAGGGTTCTCGGTCGAATAAGCTTTTGCGGCTAGGGTTTCTCGGCGGCGGCCGTAATCACGAATTAGGGTTTCTCGGACGTTTACGGTCGTGAACGTGTTTACGGCCGTGAACCCATTTGCGGTTGTCTGTCTCATATAAATAGTGTTAGTAGAGTCATAAGAGTGTGTATGGCTAGAGGAGCTTAAGTGTGTGTATTCTAAGGTGTTTTAGAGAGAGAAAGGAGAGAAGGTGCAACTGTGTGTGAATCTTGTATATTGTTCATCATTCCAATCTTGAATACATCATAGATTCATATTATTCTTCTTCTCCTTCTTCTTATTTTGATCTTGCATCATCCAATTGTTTGGGATTCTACACCATCAATTGGATATGATTGATACACAAGCGAATTCGGGACTTACAAGTGGTATTAGAGCTTGGATTGTATCAATCATTTTGGCCAGATCTGGAGCGTATTTGATCTTATTTTTGAAGGATTTTTGCATTTTTGGATAGTTCTTTGAAAAATAAGGGGGGTTTGTTCTTCGTGTTTTTGATAAAAACGAGTTTTTGATCGAGTTTTGGAGCAAAAAGAGGTGAAAAACGCTATTTTTCACGTAATCTGCGAAGTGTTCTCGTCCATTGAAGGGTTCACGGCCGTTGAAGGGTTCACGGCCGAAGGAGGGTTCTCGGTCGAATAAGCTTTTGCGGCTAGGGTTTCTCGGCGGCGGCCGTAATCACGAATTAGGGTTTCTCGGACGTTTACGGTCGTGAACGTGTTTACGGCCGTGAACCTATTTGCGGTTGTCTGTCTCATATAAATAGTGTTAGTAGAGTCATAAGAGTGTGTATGGCTAGAGGAGCTTAATTTTGTGTATTCTAAGGTGTTCTAGAGAGAGAAAGGAGAGAAGGTGCAAGTGTGTGTGAATCTTGTATAGTGTTCATCATTCCAATCTTGAATACATCATAGATTCATATTATTATTCTTCTCCTTCTTCTTATTTTGATCTTGCATCATCCAATTGTTTGGGATTCTACACCATCAATTGGATATGATTGATACACAAGCGAATTCGGGACTTACAAGTGGTATCAGAGCTTGGATTGTATCAATCATTTTGGCCAGATCTGGAGCGTATTTGATCTTATTTTTGAAGGATTTTTGCGTTTTTGGATAGATCTTTGAAAAATAAGGGGAGTTTGTTCTTCGTGTTTTTGATAAAATCGAGTTTTTGATCGAGTTTTCGAGCAAAAAAAGGTGAAAAACGCTATTTTTCACGTAATCTGCGAAGTGTTCTCGTCCATTGAAGGGTTCACGGCCGTTGAAGGGTTCACGGCCGAAGGAGGGTTCTCGGTCGAATAAGCTTTTGCGGCTAGGGTTTCTCGGCGGCGGCCGTAATCACGAATTAGGGTTTCTCGGACGTTTACGGTCGTGAACGTGTTTACGGCCGTGAACCTATTTGCGGTTGTCTGTCTCATATAAATAGTGTTAGTAGAGTCATAAGAGTGTGTATGGCTAGAGGAGCTTAATTTTGTGTATTCTAAGGTGTTCTAGAGAGAGAAAGGAGAGAAGGTGCAAGTGTGTGTGAATCTTGTATAGTGTTCATCATTCCAATCTTGAATACATCATAGATTCATATTATTATTCTTCTCCTTCTTCTTATTTTGATCTTGCATCATCCAATTGTTTGGGATTCTACACCATCAATTGGATATGATTGATACACAAGCGAATTCGGGACTTACAAGTGGTATCAGAGCTTGGATTGTATCAATCATTTTGGCCAGATCTGGAGCGTATTTGATCTTATTTTTGAAGGATTTTTGCGTTTTTGGATAGATCTTTGAAAAATAAGGGGAGTTTGTTCTTCGTGTTTTTGATAAAATCGAGTTTTTGATCGAGTTTTCGAGCAAAAAAAGGTGAAAAACGCTATTTTTCACGTAATCTGCGAAGTGTTCTCGTCCATTGAAGGGTTCACGGCCGTTGAAGGGTTCACGGCCGAAGGAGGGTTCTCGGTCGAATAAGCTTTTGCGGCTAGGGTTTCTCGGCGGCGGCCGTAATCACGAATTAGGGTTTCTCGGACGTTTACGGTCGTGAACGTGTTTACGGCCGTGAACCTATTTGCGGTTGTCTGTCTCATATAAATAGTGTTAGTAGAGTCATAAGAGTGTGTATGGCTAGAGGAGCTTAATTTTGTGTATTCTAAGGTGTTCTAGAGAGAGAAAGGAGAGAAGGTGCAAGTGTGTGTGAATCTTGTATAGTGTTCATCATTCCAATCTTGAATACATCATAGATTCATATTATTATTCTTCTCCTTCTTCTTATTTTGATCTTGCATCATCCAATTGTTTGGGATTCTACACCATCAATTGGATATGATTGATACACAAGCGAATTCGGGACTTACAAGTGGTATCAGAGCTTGGATTGTATCAATCATTTTGGCCAGATCTGGAGCGTATTTGATCTTATTTTTGAAGGATTTTTGCGTTTTTGGATAGATCTTTGAAAAATAAGGGGGGTTTGTTCTTCGTGTTTTTGATAAAAACGAGTTTTTGATCGAGTTTTGGAGCAAAAAGAGGTGAAAAACGCTATTTTTCACGTAATCTGCGAAGTGTTCTCGTCCATTGAAGGGTTCACGGCCGTTGAAGGGTTCACGGCCGAAGGAGGGTTCTCGGTCGAATAAGCTTTTGCGGCTAGGGTTTCTCGGCGGCGGCCGTAATCACGAATTAGGGTTTCTCGGACGTTTACGGTCGTGAACGTGTTTACGGCCGTGAACCCATTTGCGGTTGTCTGTCTCATATAAATAGTGTTAGTAGAGTCATAAGAGTGTGTATGGCTAGAGGAGCTTAAGTGTGTGTATTCTAAGGTGTTTTAGAGAGAGAAAGGAGAGAAGGTGCAACTGTGTGTGAATCTTGTATATTGTTCATCATTCCAATCTTGAATACATCATAGATTCATATTATTCTTCTTCTCCTTCTTCTTATTTTGATCTTGCATCATCCAATTGTTTGGGATTCTACACCATCAATTGGATATGATTGATACACAAGCGAATTCGGGACTTACAAGTGGTATTAGAGCTTGGATTGTATCAATCATTTTGGCCAGATCTGGAGCGTATTTGATCTTATTTTTGAAGGATTTTTGCATTTTTGGATAGTTCTTTGAAAAATAAGGGGGGTTTGTTCTTCGTGTTTTTGATAAAAACGAGTTTTTGATCGAGTTTTGGAGCAAAAAGAGGTGAAAAACGCTATTTTTCACGTAATCTGCGAAGTGTTCTCGTCCATTGAAGGGTTCACGGCCGTTGAAGGGTTCACGGCCGAAGGAGGGTTCTCGGTCGAATAAGCTTTTGCGGCTAGGGTTTCTCGGCGGCGGCCGTAATCACGAATTAGGGTTTCTCGGACGTTTACGGTCGTGAACGTGTTTACGGCCGTGAACCTATTTGCGGTTGTCTGTCTCATATAAATAGTGTTAGTAGAGTCATAAGAGTGTGTATGGCTAGAGGAGCTTAATTTTGTGTATTCTAAGGTGTTCTAGAGAGAGAAAGGAGAGAAGGTGCAAGTGTGTGTGAATCTTGTATAGTGTTCATCATTCCAATCTTGAATACATCATAGATTCATATTATTATTCTTCTCCTTCTTCTTATTTTGATCTTGCATCATCCAATTGTTTGGGATTCTACACCATCAATTGGATATGATTGATACACAAGCGAATTCGGGACTTACAAGTGGTATCAGAGCTTGGATTGTATCAATCATTTTGGCCAGATCTGGAGCGTATTTGATCTTATTTTTGAAGGATTTTTGCGTTTTTGGATAGATCTTTGAAAAATAAGGGGAGTTTGTTCTTCGTGTTTTTGATAAAATCGAGTTTTTGATCGAGTTTTCGAGCAAAAAGAGGTGAAAAACGCTATTTTTCACGTAATCTGCGAAGTGTTCTCGTCCATTGAAGGGTTCACGGCCGTTGAAGGGTTCACGGCCGAAGGAGGGTTCTCGGTCGAATAAGCTTTTGCGGCTAGGGTTTCTCGGCGGCGGCCGTAATAACGAATTAGGGTTTCTCGGACGTTTACGGTCGTGAACGTGTTTACGGCGGTGAACCTATTTGCGGTTGTCTGTCTCATATAAATAGTGTTAGTAGAGTAATAAGAGTGTGTATGGCTAGAGGAGCTTAAGTTTATGTATTCTAAGGTGTTCTAGAGAGAGAAAGGAGAGAAGGTGCAAGTGTGTGTGAATCTTGTATATTGTTCATCATTCCAATCTTGAATACATCATAGATTCATATTATTATTCTTCTCCTTCTTCTTATTTTGATCTTGCATCATCCAATTGTTTGGGATTCTACACCATCAATTGGATATAATTGATACACAAGCGAATTCGGGACTTACAAGTGGTATCAGAGCTTGGATTGTATCAATCATTTTGGCCAGATCTGGAGCGTATTTGATCTTATTTTTGAAGGATTTTTGCGTTTTTGGATAGATCTTTGAAAAATAAGGGGGGTTTGTTCTTCGTGTTTTTGATAAAAACGAGTTTTTGATCGAGTTTTGGAGCAAAAAGAGGTGAAAAACGCTATTTTTCACGTAATCTGCGAAGTGTTCTCGTCCATTGAAGGGTTCACGGCCGTTGAAGGGTTCACGGCCGAAGGAGGGTTCTCGGTCGAATAAGCTTTTGCGGCTAGGGTTTCTCGGCGGCGGCCGTAATCACGAATTAGGGTTTCTCGGACGTTTACGGTCGTGAACGTGTTTACGGCCGTGAACCCATTTGCGGTTGTCTGTCTCATATAAATAGTGTTAGTAGAGTCATAAGAGTGTGTATGGCTAGAGGAGCTTAAGTGTGTGTATTCTAAGGTGTTCTAGAGAGAGAAAGGAGAGAAGGTGCAAGTGTGTGTGAATCTTGTATATTGTTCATCATTCCAATCTTGAATACATCATAGATTCATATTATTCTTCTTCTCCTTCTTCTTATTTTGATCTTGCATCATCCAATTGTTTGGGATTCTACACCATCAATTGGATATGATTGATACACAAGCGAATTCGGGACTTACAAGTGGTATTAGAGCTTGGATTGTATCAATCATTTTGGCCAGATCTGGAGCGTATTTGATCTTATTTTTGAAGGATTTTTGCATTTTTGGATAGTTCTTTGAAAAATAAGGGGGGTTTGTTCTTCGTGTTTTTGATAAAAACGAGTTTTTGATCGAGTTTTGGAGCAAAAAGAGGTGAAAAACGCTATTTTTCACGTAATCTGCGAAGTGTTCTCGTCCATTGAAGGGTTCACGGCCGTTGAAGGGTTCACGGCCGAAGGAGGGTTCTCGGTCGAATAAGCTTTTGCGGCTAGGGTTTCTCGGCGGCGGCCGTAATCACGAATTAGGGTTTCTCGGACGTTTACGGTCGTGAACGTGTTTACGGCCGTGAACCTATTTGCGGTTGTCTGTCTCATATAAATAGTGTTAGTAGAGTCATAAGAGTGTGTATGGCTAGAGGAGCTTAAGTTTGTGTATTCTAAGGTGTTCTAGAGAGAGAAAGGAGAGAAGGTGCAAGTGTGTGAATCTTGTATATTGTTCATCATTCCAATCTTGAATACATCATAGATTCATATTATTATTCTTCTCCTTCTTCTCATTTTGATCTTGCATCATCCAATTGTTTGGGATTCTACACCATCAATTGGATATGATTGATACACAAGCGAATTCGGGACTTACAAGTGGTATCAGAGCTTGGATTGTATCAATCATTTTGGCCAGATCTGGAGCGTATTTGATCTTATTTTTGAAGGATTTTTGCGTTTTTGGATAGATCTTTGAAAAATAAGGGGAGTTTGTTCTTCGTGTTTTTGATAAAATCGAGTTTTTGATCGAGTTTTCGAGCAAAAAGAGGTGAAAAATGCTATTTTTCACGTAATCTGCGAAGTGTTCTCGTCCATTGAAGGGTTCACGGCCGTTGAAGGGTTCACGGCCGAAGGAGGGTTCTCGGTCGAATAAGCTTTTGCGGCTAGGGTTTCTCGGCGGCGGCCGTAATCACGAATTAGGGTTTCTCGGACGTTTACGGTCGTGAACGTGTTTACGGCCGTGAACCTATTTGCGGTTGTCTGTCTCATATAAATAGTGTTAGTAGAGTAATAAGAGTGTTTATGGCTAGAGGAGCTTAAGTTTATGTATTCTAAGGTGTTCTAGAGAGAGAAAGGAGAGAAGGTGCAAGTGTGTGTGAATCTTGTATATTGTTCATCATTCCAATCTTGAATACATCATAGATTCATATTATTATTCTTCTCCTTCTTCTTATTTTGATCTTGCATCATCCAATTGTTTGGGATTCTACACCATCAATTGGATATAATTGATACACAAGCGAATTCGGGACTTACAAGTGGTATCAGAGCTTGGATTGTATCAATCATTTTGGCCAGATCTGGAGCGTATTTGATCTTATTTTTGAAGGATTTTTGCGTTTTTGGATAGATCTTTGAAAAATAAGGGGGGTTTGTTCTTCGTGTTTTTGATAAAAACGAGTTTTTGATCGAGTTTTGGAGCAAAAAGAGGTGAAAAACGCTATTTTTCACGTAATCTGCGAAGTGTTCTCGTCCATTGAAGGGTTCACGGCCGTTGAAGGGTTCACGGCCGAAGGAGGGTTCTCGGTCGAATAAGCTTTTGCGGCTAGGGTTTCTCGGCGGCGGCCGTAATCACGAATTAGGGTTTCTCGGACGTTTACGGTCGTGAACGTGTTTACGGCCGTGAACCCATTTGCGGTTGTCTGTCTCATATAAATAGTGTTAGTAGAGTCATAAGAGTGTGTATGGCTAGAGGAGCTTAAGTGTGTGTATTCTAAGGTGTTCTAGAGAGAGAAAGGAGAGAAGGTGCAAGTGTGTGTGAATCTTGTATATTGTTCATCATTCCAATCTTGAATACATCATAGATTCATATTATTCTTCTTCTCCTTCTTCTTATTTTGATCTTGCATCATCCAATTGTTTGGGATTCTACACCATCAATTGGATATGATTGATACACAAGCGAATTCGGGACTTACAAGTGGTATTAGAGCTTGGATTGTATCAATCATTTTGGCCAGATCTGGAGCGTATTTGATCTTATTTTTGAAGGATTTTTGCATTTTTGGATAGTTCTTTGAAAAATAAGGGGGGTTTGTTCTTCGTGTTTTTGATAAAAACGAGTTTTTGATCGAGTTTTGGAGCAAAAAGAGGTGAAAAACGCTATTTTTCACGTAATCTGCGAAGTGTTCTCGTCCATTGAAGGGTTCACGGCCGTTGAAGGGTTCACGGCCGAAGGAGGGTTCTCGGTCGAATAAGCTTTTGCGGCTAGGGTTTCTCGGCGGCGGCCGTAATCACGAATTAGGGTTTCTCGGACGTTTACGGTCGTGAACGTGTTTACGGCCGTGAACCTATTTGCGGTTGTCTGTCTCATATAAATAGTGTTAGTAGAGTCATAAGAGTGTGTATGGCTAGAGGAGCTTAAGTTTGTGTATTCTAAGGTGTTCTAGAGAGAGAAAGGAGAGAAGGTGCAAGTGTGTGAATCTTGTATATTGTTCATCATTCCAATCTTGAATACATCATAGATTCATATTATTATTCTTCTCCTTCTTCTCATTTTGATCTTGCATCATCCAATTGTTTGGGATTCTACACCATCAATTGGATATGATTGATACACAAGCGAATTCGGGACTTACAAGTGGTATGAGAGCTTGGATTGTATCAATCATTTTGGCCAGATCTGGAGCGTATTTGATCTTATTTTTGAAGGATTTTTGCGTTTTTGGATAGATCTTTGAAAAATAAGGGGAGTTTGTTCTTCGTGTTTTTGATAAAATCGAGTTTTTGATCGAGTTTTCGAGCAAAAAGAGGTGAAAAATGCTATTTTTCACGTAATCTGCGAAGTGTTCTCGTCCATTGAAGGGTTCACGGCCGTTGAAGGGTTCACGGCCGAAGGAGGGTTCTCGGTCGAATAAGCTTTTGCGGCTAGGGTTTCTCGGCGGCGGCCGTAATCACGAATTAGGGTTTCTCGGACGTTTACGGTCGTGAACGTGTTTACGGCCGTGAACCTATTTGCGGTTGTCTGTCTCATATAAATAGTGTTAGTAGAGTAATAAGAGTGTTTATGGCTAGAGGAGCTTAAGTTTATGTATTCTAAGGTGTTCTAGAGAGAGAAAGGAGAGAAGGTGCAAGTGTGTGTGAATCTTGTATATTGTTCATCATTCCAATCTTGAATACATCATAGATTCATATTATTATTCTTCTCCTTCTTCTTATTTTGATCTTGCATCATCCAATTGTTTGGGATTCTACACCATCAATTGGATATAATTGATACACAAGCGAATTCGGGACTTACAAGTGGTATCAGAGCTTGGATTGTATCAATCATTTTGGCCAGATCTGGAGCGTATTTGATCTTATTTTTGAAGGATTTTTGCGTTTTTGGATAGATCTTTGAAAAATAAGGGGGGTTTGTTCTTCGTGTTTTTGATAAAAACGAGTTTTTGATCGAGTTTTGGAGCAAAAAGAGGTGAAAAACGCTATTTTTCACGTAATCTGCGAAGTGTTCTCGTCCATTGAAGGGTTCACGGCCGTTGAAGGGTTCACGGCCGAAGGAGGGTTCTCGGTCGAATAAGCTTTTGCGGCTAGGGTTTCTCGGCGGCGGCCGTAATCACGAATTAGGGTTTCTCGGACGTTTACGGTCGTGAACGTGTTTACGGCCGTGAACCCATTTGCGGTTGTCTGTCTCATATAAATAGTGTTAGTAGAGTCATAAGAGTGTGTATGGCTAGAGGAGCTTAAGTGTGTGTATTCTAAGGTGTTCTAGAGAGAGAAAGGAGAGAAGGTGCAAGTGTGTGTGAATCTTGTATATTGTTCATCATTCCAATCTTGAATACATCATAGATTCATATTATTCTTCTTCTCCTTCTTCTTATTTTGATCTTGCATCATCCAATTGTTTGGGATTCTACACCATCAATTGGATATGATTGATACACAAGCGAATTCGGGACTTACAAGTGGTATTAGAGCTTGGATTGTATCAATCATTTTGGCCAGATCTGGAGCGTATTTGATCTTATTTTTGAAGGATTTTTGCATTTTTGGATAGTTCTTTGAAAAATAAGGGGGGTTTGTTCTTCGTGTTTTTGATAAAAACGAGTTTTTGATCGAGTTTTGGAGCAAAAAGAGGTGAAAAACGCTATTTTTCACGTAATCTGCGAAGTGTTCTCGTCCATTGAAGGGTTCACGGCCGTTGAAGGGTTCACGGCCGAAGGAGGGTTCTCGGTCGAATAAGCTTTTGCGGCTAGGGTTTCTCGGCGGCGGCCGTAATCACGAATTAGGGTTTCTCGGACGTTTACGGTCGTGAACGTGTTTACGGCCGTGAACCTATTTGCGGTTGTCTGTCTCATATAAATAGTGTTAGTAGAGTCATAAGAGTGTGTATGGCTAGAGGAGCTTAAGTTTGTGTATTCTAAGGTGTTCTAGAGAGAGAAAGGAGAGAAGGTGCAAGTGTGTGAATCTTGTATATTGTTCATCATTCCAATCTTGAATACATCATAGATTCATATTATTATTCTTCTCCTTCTTCTCATTTTGATCTTGCATCATCCAATTGTTTGGGATTCTACACCATCAATTGGATATGATTGATACACAAGCGAATTCGGGACTTACAAGTGGTATCAGAGCTTGGATTGTATCAATCATTTTGGCCAGATCTGGAGCGTATTTGATCTTATTTTTGAAGGATTTTTGCGTTTTTGGATAGATCTTTGAAAAATAAGGGGAGTTTGTTCTTCGTGTTTTTGATAAAATCGAGTTTTTGATCGAGTTTTCGAGCAAAAAGAGGTGAAAAATGCTATTTTTCACGTAATCTGCGAAGTGTTCTCGTCCATTGAAGGGTTCACGGCCGTTGAAGGGTTCACGGCCGAAGGAGGGTTCTCGGTCGAATAAGCTTTTGCGGCTAGGGTTTCTCGGCGGCGGCCGTAATCACGAATTAGGGTTTCTCGGACGTTTACGGTCGTGAACGTGTTTACGGCCGTGAACCTATTTGCGGTTGTCTGTCTCATATAAATAGTGTTAGTAGAGTAATAAGAGTGTTTATGGCTAGAGGAGCTTAAGTTTATGTATTCTAAGGTGTTCTAGAGAGAGAAAGGAGAGAAGGTGCAAGTGTGTGTGAATCTTGTATATTGTTCATCATTCCAATCTTGAATACATCATAGATTCATATTATTATTCTTCTCCTTCTTCTTATTTTGATCTTGCATCATCCAATTGTTTGGGATTCTACACCATCAATTGGATATAATTGATACACAAGCGAATTCGGGACTTACAAGTGGTATCAGAGCTTGGATTGTATCAATCATTTTGGCCAGATCTGGAGCGTATTTGATCTTATTTTTGAAGGATTTTTGCGTTTTTGGATAGATCTTTGAAAAATAAGGGGGGTTTGTTCTTCGTGTTTTTGATAAAAACGAGTTTTTGATCGAGTTTTGGAGCAAAAAGAGGTGAAAAACGCTATTTTTCACGTAATCTGCGAAGTGTTCTCGTCCATTGAAGGGTTCACGGCCGTTGAAGGGTTCACGGCCGAAGGAGGGTTCTCGGTCGAATAAGCTTTTGCGGCTAGGGTTTCTCGGCGGCGGCCGTAATCACGAATTAGGGTTTCTCGGACGTTTACGGTCGTGAACGTGTTTACGGCCGTGAACCCATTTGCGGTTGTCTGTCTCATATAAATAGTGTTAGTAGAGTCATAAGAGTGTGTATGGCTAGAGGAGCTTAAGTGTGTGTATTCTAAGGTGTTCTAGAGAGAGAAAGGAGAGAAGGTGCAAGTGTGTGTGAATCTTGTATATTGTTCATCATTCCAATCTTGAATACATCATAGATTCATATTATTCTTCTTCTCCTTCTTCTTATTTTGATCTTGCATCATCCAATTGTTTGGGATTCTACACCATCAATTGGATATGATTGATACACAAGCGAATTCGGGACTTACAAGTGGTATTAGAGCTTGGATTGTATCAATCATTTTGGCCAGATCTGGAGCGTATTTGATCTTATTTTTGAAGGATTTTTGCATTTTTGGATAGTTCTTTGAAAAATAAGGGGGGTTTGTTCTTCGTGTTTTTGATAAAAACGAGTTTTTGATCGAGTTTTGGAGCAAAAAGAGGTGAAAAACGCTATTTTTCACGTAATCTGCGAAGTGTTCTCGTCCATTGAAGGGTTCACGGCCGTTGAAGGGTTCACGGCCGAAGGAGGGTTCTCGGTCGAATAAGCTTTTGCGGCTAGGGTTTCTCGGCGGCGGCCGTAATCACGAATTAGGGTTTCTCGGACGTTTACGGTCGTGAACGTGTTTACGGCCGTGAACCTATTTGCGGTTGTCTGTCTCATATAAATAGTGTTAGTAGAGTCATAAGAGTGTGTATGGCTAGAGGAGCTTAAGTTTGTGTATTCTAAGGTGTTCTAGAGAGAGAAAGGAGAGAAGGTGCAAGTGTGTGAATCTTGTATATTGTTCATCATTCCAATCTTGAATACATCATAGATTCATATTATTATTCTTCTCCTTCTTCTCATTTTGATCTTGCATCATCCAATTGTTTGGGATTGTACACCATCAATTGGATATGATTGATACACAAGCGAATTCGGGACTTACAAGTGGTATGAGAGCTTGGATTGTATCAATCATTTTGGCCAGATCTGGAGCGTATTTGATCTTATTTTTGAAGGATTTTTGCGTTTTTGGATAGATCTTTGAAAAATAAGGGGAGTTTGTTCTTCGTGTTTTTGATAAAATCGAGTTTTTGATCGAGTTTTCGAGCAAAAAGAGGTGAAAAATGCTATTTTTCACGTAATCTGCGAAGTGTTCTCGTCCATTGAAGGGTTCACGGCCGTTGAAGGGTTCACGGCCGAAGGAGGGTTCTCGGTCGAATAAGCTTTTGCGGCTAGGGTTTCTCGGCGGCGGCCGTAATCACGAATTAGGGTTTCTCGGACGTTTACGGTCGTGAACGTGTTTACGGCCGTGAACCTATTTGCGGTTGTCTGTCTCATATAAATAGTGTTAGTAGAGTAATAAGAGTGTTTATGGCTAGAGGAGCTTAAGTTTATGTATTCTAAGGTGTTCTAGAGAGAGAAAGGAGAGAAGGTGCAAGTGTGTGTGAATCTTGTATATTGTTCATCATTCCAATCTTGAATACATCATAGATTCATATTATTATTCTTCTCCTTCTTCTTATTTTGATCTTGCATCATCCAATTGTTTGGGATTCTACACCATCAATTGGATATAATTGATACACAAGCGAATTCGGGACTTACAAGTGGTATCAGAGCTTGGATTGTATCAATCATTTTGGCCAGATCTGGAGCGTATTTGATCTTATTTTTGAAGGATTTTTGCGTTTTTGGATAGATCTTTGAAAAATAAGGGGGGTTTGTTCTTCGTGTTTTTGATAAAAACGAGTTTTTGATCGAGTTTTGGAGCAAAAAGAGGTGAAAAACGCTATTTTTCACGTAATCTGCGAAGTGTTCTCGTCCATTGAAGGGTTCACGGCCGTTGAAGGGTTCACGGCCGAAGGAGGGTTCTCGGTCGAATAAGCTTTTGCGGCTAGGGTTTCTCGGCGGCGGCCGTAATCACGAATTAGGGTTTCTCGGACGTTTACGGTCGTGAACGTGTTTACGGCCGTGAACCCATTTGCGGTTGTCTGTCTCATATAAATAGTGTTAGTAGAGTCATAAGAGTGTGTATGGCTAGAGGAGCTTAAGTGTGTGTATTCTAAGGTGTTCTAGAGAGAGAAAGGAGAGAAGGTGCAAGTGTGTGTGAATCTTGTATATTGTTCATCATTCCAATCTTGAATAGATCATAGATTCATATTATTATTCTTCTCCTTCTTCTTATTTTGATCTTGCATCATCCAATTGTTTGGGATTCTACACCATCAATTGGATATGATTGATACACAAGCGAATTCGGGACTTACAAGTGGTATCAGAGCTTGGATTGTATCAATCATTTTGGCCAGATCTGGAGCGTATTTGATCTTATTTTTGAAGGATTTTTGCGTTTTTGGATAGATCTTTGAAAAATAAGGGGGGTTTGTTCTTCGTGTTTTTGATAAAAACGAGTTTTTGATCGAGTTTTGGAGCAAAAAGAGGTGAAAAACGCTATTTTTCACGTAATCTGCGAAGTGTTCTCGTCCATTGAAGGGTTCACGGCCGTTGAAGGGTTCACGGCCGAAGGAGGGTTCTCGGTCGAATAAGCTTTTGCGGCTAGGGTTTCTCGGCGGCGGCCGTAATCACGAATTAGGGTTTCTCGGACGTTTACGGTCGTGAACGTGTTTACGGCCGTGAACCTATTTGCGGTTGTCTGTCTCATATAAATAGTGTTAGTAGAGTCATAAGAGTGTGTATGGCTAGAGGAGCTTAAGTTTGTGTATTCTAAGGTGTTCTAGAGAGAGAAAGGAGAGAAGGTGCAAGTGTGTGTGAATCTTGTATAGTGTTCATCATTCCAATCTTGAATACATCATAGATTCATATTATTATTCTTCTCCTTCTTCTTATTTTGATCTTGCATCATCCAATTGTTTGGGATTCTACACCATCAATTGGATATGATTGATACACAAGCGAATTCGGGACTTACAAGTGGTATCAGAGCTTGGATTGTATCAATTATTTTGGCCAGATCTGGAGCGTATTTGATCTTATTTTTGAAGGATTTTTGCGTTTTTGGATAGATCTTTGAAAAATAAGGGGGGTTTGTTCTTCGTGTTTTTGATAAAAACGAGTTTTTGATCGAGTTTTGGAGCAAAAAGAGGTGAAAAACGCTATTTTTCACGTAATCTGCGAAGTGTTCTCGTCCATTGAAGGGTTCACGGCCGTTGAAGGGTTCACGGCCGAAGGAGGGTTCTCGGTCGAATAAGCTTTTGCGGCTAGGGTTTCTCGGCGGCGGCCGTAATCACGAATTAGGGTTTCTCGGACGTTTACGGTCGTGAACGTGTTTACGGCCGTGAACCTATTTGCGGTTGTCTGTCTCATATAAATAGTGTTAGTAGAGTAATAAGAGTGTGTATGGCTAGAGGAGCTTAAGTTTGTGTATTCTAAGGTGTTCTAGAGAGAGAAAGGAGAGAAGGTGCAAGTGTGTGTGAATCTTGTATATTGTTCATCATTCCAATCTTGAATACATCATAGATTCATATTATTATTCTTCTCCTTCTTCTTATTTTGATCTTGCATCATCCAATTGTTTGGGATTCTACACCATCAATTGGATATAATTGATACACAAGCGAATTCGGGACTTACAAGTGGTATCAGAGCTTGGATTGTATCAATCATTTTGGCCAGATCTGGAGCGTATTTGATCTTATTTTTGAAGGATTTTTGCGTTTTTGGATAGATCTTTGAAAAATAAGGGGGGTTTGTTCTTCGTGTTTTTGATAAAAACGAGTTTTTGATCGAGTTTTGGAGCAAAAAGAGGTGAAAAACGCTATTTTTCACGTAATCTGCGAAGTGTTCTCGTCCATTGAAGGGTTCACGGCCGTTGAAGGGTTCACCGCCGAAGGAGGGTTCTCGGTCGAATAAGCTTTTGCGGCTAGGGTTTCTCGGCGGCGGCCGTAATCACGAATTAGGGTTTCTCGGACGTTTACGGTCGTGAACGTGTTTACGGCCGTGAACCTATTTGCGGTTGTCTGTCTCATATAAATAGTGTTAGTAGAGTCATAAGAGTGTGTATGGCTAGAGGAGCTTAATTTTGTGTATTCTAAGGTGTTCTAGAGAGAGAAAGGAGAGAAGGTGCAAGTGTGTGTGAATCTTGTATAGTGTTCATCATTCCAATCTTGAATACATCATAGATTCATATTATTATTCTTCTCCTTCTTCTTATTTTGATCTTGCATCATCCAATTGTTTGGGATTCTACACCATCAATTGGATATGATTGATACACAAGCGAATTCGGGACTTACAAGTGGTATCAGAGCTTGGATTGTATCAATCATTTTGGCCAGATCTGGAGCGTATTTGATCTTATTTTTGAAGGATTTTTGCGTTTTTGGATAGATCTTTGAAAAATAAGGGGAGTTTGTTCTTCGTGTTTTTGATAAAATCGAGTTTTTGATCGAGTTTTGGAGCAAAAAGAGGTGAAAAACGCTATTTTTCACGTAATCTGCGAAGTGTTCTCGTCCATTGAAGGGTTCACGGCCGTTGAAGGGTTCACGGCCGAAGGAGGGTTCTCGGTCGAATAAGCTTTTGCGGCTAGGGTTTCTCGGCGGCGGCCGTAATCACGAATTAGGGTTTCTCGGACGTTTACGGTCGTGAACGTGTTTACGGCCGTGAACCTATTTGCGGTTGTCTGTCTCATATAAATAGTGTTAGTAGAGTAATAAGAGTGTGTATGACTAGAGGAGCTTAAGTTTGTGTATTCTAAGGTGTTCTAGAGAGAGAAAGGAGAGAAGGTGCAAGTGTGTGAATCTTGTATATTGTTCATCATTCCAATCTTGAATACATCATAGATTCATATTATTATTCTTCTCCTTCTTCTTATTTTGATCTTGCATCATCCAATTGTTTGGGATTCTACACCATCAATTGGATATAATTGATACACAAGCGAATTCGGGACTTACAAGTGGTATCAGAGCTTGGATTGTATCAATCATTTTGGCCAGATCTGGAGCGTATTTGATCTTATTTTTGAAGGATTTTTGCGTTTTTGGATAGATCTTTGAAAAATAAGGGGGGTTTGTTCTTCGTGTTTTTGATAAAAACGAGTTTTTGATCGAGTTTTGGAGCAAAAAGAGGTGAAAAACGCTATTTTTCACGTAATCTGCGAAGTGTTCTCGTCCATTGAAGGGTTCACGGCCGTTGAAGGGTTCACGGCCGAAGGAGGGTTCTCGGTCGAATAAGCTTTTGCGGCTAGGGTTTCTCGGCGGCGGCCGTAATCACGAATTAGGGTTTCTCGGACGTTTACGGTCGTGAACGTGTTTACGGCCGTGAACCCATTTGCGGTTGTCTGTCTCATATAAATAGTGTTAGTAGAGTCATAAGAGTGTGTATGGCTAGAGGAGCTTAAGTGTGTGTATTCTAAGGTGTTTTAGAGAGAGAAAGGAGAGAAGGTGCAAGTGTGTGTGAATCTTGTATATTGTTCATCATTCCAATCTTGAATACATCATAGATTCATATTATTCTTCTTCTCCTTCTTCTTATTTTGATCTTGCATCATCCAATTGTTTGGGATTCTACACCATCAATTGGATATGATTGATACACAAGCGAATTCGGGACTTACAAGTGGTATTAGAGCTTGGATTGTATCAATCATTTTGGCCAGATCTGGAGCGTATTTGATCTTATTTTTGAAGGATTTTTGCATTTTTGGATAGTTCTTTGAAAAATAAGGGGGGTTTGTTCTTCGTGTTTTTGATAAAAACGAGTTTTTGATCGAGTTTTGGAGCAAAAAGAGGTGAAAAACGCTATTTTTGACGTAATCTGCGAAGTGTTCTCGTCCATTGAAGGGTTCACGGCCGTTGAAGGGTTCACGGCCGAAGGAGGGTTCTCGGTCGAATAAGCTTTTGCGGCTAGGGTTTCTCGGCGGCGGCCGTAATCACGAATTAGGGTTTCTCGGACGTTTACGGTCGTGAACGTGTTTACGGCCGTGAACCTATTTGCGGTTGTCTGTCTCATATAAATAGTGTTAGTAGAGTCATAAGAGTGTGTATGGCTAGAGGAGCTTAAGTGTGTGTATTCTAAGGTGTTCTAGAGAGAGAAAGGAGAGAAGGTGCAAGTGTGTGTGAATCTTGTATATTGTTCATCATTCCAATCTTGAATACATCATAGATTCATATTATTATTCTTCTCCTTCTTCTTATTTTGATCTTGCATCATCCAATTGTTTGGGATTCTACACCATCAATTGGATATAATTGATACACAAGCGAATTCGGGACTTACAAGTGGTATCAGAGCTTGGATTGTATCAATCATTTTGGCCAGATCTGGAGCGTATTTGATCTTATTTTTGAAGGATTTTTGCGTTTTTGGATAGATCTTTGAAAAATAAGGGGGGTTTGTTCTTCGTGTTTTTGATAAAAACGAGTTTTTGATCGAGTTTTGGAGCAAAAAGAGGTGAAAAACGCTATTTTTCACGTAATCTGCGAAGTGTTCTCGTCCATTGAAGGGTTCACGGCCGTTGAAGGGTTCACCGCCGAAGGAGGGTTCTCGGTCGAATAAGCTTTTGCGGCTAGGGTTTCTCGGCGGCGGCCGTAATCACGAATTAGGGTTTCTCGGACGTTTACGGTCGTGAACGTGTTTACGGCCGTGAACCTATTTGCGGTTGTCTGTCTCATATAAATAGTGTTAGTAGAGTCATAAGAGTGTGTATGGCTAGAGGAGCTTAATTTTGTGTATTCTAAGGTGTTCTAGAGAGAGAAAGGAGAGAAGGTGCAAGTGTGTGTGAATCTTGTATAGTGTTCATCATTCCAATCTTGAATACATCATAGATTCATATTATTATTCTTCTCCTTCTTCTTATTTTGATCTTGCATCATCCAATTGTTTGGGATTCTACACCATCAATTGGATATGATTGATACACAAGCGAATTCGGGACTTACAAGTGGTATCAGAGCTTGGATTGTATCAATCATTTTGGCCAGATCTGGAGCGTATTTGATCTTATTTTTGAAGGATTTTTGCGTTTTTGGATAGATCTTTGAAAAATAAGGGGAGTTTGTTCTTCGTGTTTTTGATAAAATCGAGTTTTTGATCGAGTTTTGGAGCAAAAAGAGGTGAAAAACGCTATTTTTCACGTAATCTGCGAAGTGTTCTCGTCCATTGAAGGGTTCACGGCCGTTGAAGGGTTCACGGCCGAAGGAGGGTTCTCGGTCGAATAAGCTTTTGCGGCTAGGGTTTCTCGGCGGCGGCCGTAATCACGAATTAGGGTTTCTCGGACGTTTACGGTCGTGAACGTGTTTACGGCCGTGAACCTATTTGCGGTTGTCTGTCTCATATAAATAGTGTTAGTAGAGTAATAAGAGTGTGTATGACTAGAGGAGCTTAAGTTTGTGTATTCTAAGGTGTTCTAGAGAGAGAAAGGAGAGAAGGTGCAAGTGTGTGAATCTTGTATATTGTTCATCATTCCAATCTTGAATACATCATAGATTCATATTATTATTCTTCTCCTTCTTCTTATTTTGATCTTGCATCATCCAATTGTTTGGGATTCTACACCATCAATTGGATATAATTGATACACAAGCGAATTCGGGACTTACAAGTGGTATCAGAGCTTGGATTGTATCAATCATTTTGGCCAGATCTGGAGCGTATTTGATCTTATTTTTGAAGGATTTTTGCGTTTTTGGATAGATCTTTGAAAAATAAGGGGGGTTTGTTCTTCGTGTTTTTGATAAAAACGAGTTTTTGATCGAGTTTTGGAGCAAAAAGAGGTGAAAAACGCTATTTTTCACGTAATCTGCGAAGTGTTCTCGTCCATTGAAGGGTTCACGGCCGTTGAAGGGTTCACGGCCGAAGGAGGGTTCTCGGTCGAATAAGCTTTTGCGGCTAGGGTTTCTCGGCGGCGGCCGTAATCACGAATTAGGGTTTCTCGGACGTTTACGGTCGTGAACGTGTTTACGGCCGTGAACCCATTTGCGGTTGTCTGTCTCATATAAATAGTGTTAGTAGAGTCATAAGAGTGTGTATGGCTAGAGGAGCTTAAGTGTGTGTATTCTAAGGTGTTTTAGAGAGAGAAAGGAGAGAAGGTGCAAGTGTGTGTGAATCTTGTATATTGTTCATCATTCCAATCTTGAATACATCATAGATTCATATTATTCTTCTTCTCCTTCTTCTTATTTTGATCTTGCATCATCCAATTGTTTGGGATTCTACACCATCAATTGGATATGATTGATACACAAGCGAATTCGGGACTTACAAGTGGTATTAGAGCTTGGATTGTATCAATCATTTTGGCCAGATCTGGAGCGTATTTGATCTTATTTTTGAAGGATTTTTGCATTTTTGGATAGTTCTTTGAAAAATAAGGGGGGTTTGTTCTTCGTGTTTTTGATAAAAACGAGTTTTTGATCGAGTTTTGGAGCAAAAAGAGGTGAAAAACGCTATTTTTGACGTAATCTGCGAAGTGTTCTCGTCCATTGAAGGGTTCACGGCCGTTGAAGGGTTCACGGCCGAAGGAGGGTTCTCGGTCGAATAAGCTTTTGCGGCTAGGGTTTCTCGGCGGCGGCCGTAATCACGAATTAGGGTTTCTCGGACGTTTACGGTCGTGAACGTGTTTACGGCCGTGAACCTATTTGCGGTTGTCTGTCTCATATAAATAGTGTTAGTAGAGTCATAAGAGTGTGTATGGCTAGAGGAGCTTAAGTGTGTGTATTCTAAGGTGTTCTAGAGAGAGAAAGGAGAGAAGGTGCAAGTGTGTGTGAATCTTGTATATTGTTCATCATTCCAATCTTGAATACATCATAGATTCATATTATTATTCTTCTCCTTCTTCTTATTTTGATCTTGCATCATCCAATTGTTTGGGATTCTACACCATCAATTGGATATGATTGATACACAAGCGAATTCGGGACTTACAAGTGGTATCAGAGCTTGGATTGTATCAATCATTTTGGCCAGATCTGGAGCGTATTTGATCTTATTTTTGAAGGATTTTTGCGTTTTTGGATAGATCTTTGAAAAATAAGGGGAGTTTGTTCTTCGTGTTTTTGATAAAATCGAGTTTTTGATCGAGTTTTGGAGCAAAAAGAGGTGAAAAACGCTATTTTTCACGTAATCTGCGAAGTGTTCTCGTCCATTGAAGGGTTCACGGCCGTTGAAGGGTTCACGGCCGAAGGAGGGTTCTCGGTCGAATAAGCTTTTGCGGCTAGGGTTTCTCGGCGGCGGCCGTAATCACGAATTAGGGTTTCTCGGACGTTTACGGTCGTGAACGTGTTTACGGCCGTGAACCTATTTGCGGTTGTCTGTCTCATATAAATAGTGTTAGTAGAGTCATAAGAGTGTGTATGGCTAGAGGAGCTTAAGTTTGTGTATTCTAAGGTGTTCTAGAGAGAGAAAGGAGAGAAGGTGCAAGTGTGTGTGAATCTTGTATATTGTTCATCATTTCAATCTTGAATACATCATAGATTCATATTATTATTCTTCTCCTTCTTCTTATTTTGATCTTGCATCATCCAATTGTTTGGGATTCTACACCATCAATTGGATATGATTGATACACAAGCGAATTCGGGACTTACAAGTGGTATGAGAGCTTGGATTGTATCAATCATTTTGGCCAGATCTGGAGCGTATTTGATCTTATATTTGAAGGATTTTTGCGTTTTTGGATAGATCTTTGAAAAATAAGGGGAGTTTGTTCGTCGTGTTTTTGATAAAATCGAGTTTTTGATCGAGTTTTGGAGCAAAAAGAGGTGAAAAACGCTATTTTTCACGTAATCTGCGAAGTGTTCTCGTCCATTGAAGGGTTCACGGCCGTTGAAGGGTTCACGGCCGAAGGAGGGTTCTCGGTCGAATAAGCTTTTGCTGCTAGGGTTTCTCGGCGGCGGCCGTAATCACGAATTAGGGTTTCTCGGACGTTTACGGTCGTGAACGTGTTTACGGCCGTGAACCCATTTGCGGTTGTCTGTCTCATATAAATAGTGTTAGTAGAGTCATAAGAGTGTGTATGGCTAGAGGAGCTTAAGTGTGTGTATTCTAAGGTGTTCTAGAGAGAGAAAGGAGAGAAGGTGCAAGTGTGTGTGAATCTTGTATATTGTTCATCATTCCAATCTTGAATACATCATAGATTCATATTATTATTCTTCTCCTTCTTCTTATTTTGATCTTGCATCATCCAATTGTTTGGGATTCTACACCATCAATTGGATATGATTGATACACAAGCGAATTCGGGACTTACAAGTGGTATCAGAGCTTGGATTGTATCAATCATTTTGGCCAGATCTGGAGCGTATTTGATCTTATTTCTGAAGGATTTTTGCATTTTTCGATAGATCTTTGAAAAATAAGGGGGGTTTGTTCTTCGTGTTTTTGATAAAAACGAGTTTTTGATCGAGTTTTGGAGCAAAAAGAGGTGAAAAACGCTATTTTTCACGTAATCTGCGAAGTGTTCTCGTGCATTGAAGGGTTCACGGCCGTTGAAGGGTTCACAGCGGAAGGAGGGTTCTCGGTCGAATAAGCTTTTGCGGCTAGGGTTTCTCGGCGGCGGCCGTAATCACGAATTAGGGTTTCTCGGACGTTTACGGTCGTGAACGTGTTTACGGCCGTGAACCTATTTGCGGTTGTCTGTCTCATATAAATAGTGTTAGTAGAGTCATAAGAGTGTGTATGGCTAGAGGAGCTTAAGTTTGTGTATTCTAAGGTGTTCTAGAGAGAGAAAGGAGAGAAGGTGCAAGTGTGTGTGAATCTTGTATATTGTTCATCATTCCAATCTTGAATACATCATAGATTCATATTATTATTCTTCTCCTTCTTCTTATTTTGATCTTGCATCATCCAATTGTTTGGGATTCTACACCATCAATTGGATATGATTGATACACAAGCGAATTCGGGACTTACAAGTGGTATCAGAGCTTGGATTGTATCAATCATTTTGGCCAGATCTGGAGCGTATTTGATCTTATTTCTGAAGGATTTTTGCATTTTTGGATAGATCTTTGAAAAATAAGGGGGGTTTGTTCTTCGTGTTTTTGATAAAAACAAGTTTTTGATCGAGTTTTGGAGCAAAAAGAGGTGAAAAACGCTATTTTTCACGTAATCTGCGAAGTGTTCTCGTCCATTGAAGGGTTCACGGCCGTTGAAGGGTTCACGGCCGAAGGAGGATTCTCGGTCGAATAAGCTTTTGCGGCTAGGGTTTCTCGGCGGCGGCCGTAATCACGAATTAGGGTTTCTCGGACGTTTACGGTCGTGAACGTGTTTACGGCCGTGAACCTATTTGCGTTTGTCTGTCTCATATAAATAGTGTTAGTAGAGTCATAAGAGTGTGTATGGCTAGAGGAGCTTAAGTTTGTGTATTCTAAGGTGTTCTAGAGAGAGAAAGGAGAGAAGGTGCAAGTGTGTGTGAATCTTGTATATTGTTCATCATTCCAATCTTGAATACATCATAGATTCATATTATTATTCTTCTCCTTCTCCTTATTTTGATCTTGCATCATCCAATTGTTTGGGATTCTACACCATCAATTGGATATGATTGATACACAAGCGAATTCGGGACTTACAAGTGGTATCAGAGCTTGGATTGTATCAATCATTTTGGCCAGATCTGGAGCGTATTTGATCTTATTTTTGAAGGATTTTTGCGTTTTTGGATAGATCTTTGAAAAATAAGGGGAGTTTGTTCTTCGTGTTTTTGATAAAATCGAGTTTTTGATCGAGTTTTGGAGCAAAAAGAGGTGAAAAACGCTATTTTTCACGTAATCTGCGAAGTGTTCTCGTCCATTGAAGGGTTCACGGCCGTTGAAGGGTTCACGGCCGAAGGAGGGTTCTCGGTCGAATAAGCTTTTGCGGCTAGGGTTTCTCGGCGGCGGCCGTAATCACGAATTAGGGTTTCTCGGACGTTTACGGTCGTGAACGTGTTTACGGCCGTGAACCTATTTGCGGTTGTCTGTCTCATATAAATAGTGTTAGTAGAGTCATAAGAGTGTGTATGGCTAGAGGAGCTTAAGTTTGTGTATTCTAAGGTGTTCTAGAGAGAGAAAGGAGAGAAGGTGCAAGTGTGTGTGAATCTTGTATATTGTTCATCATTCCAATCTTGAATACATCATAGATTCATATTATTATTCTTCTCCTTCTTCTTATTTTGATCTTGCATCATCCAATTGTTTGGGATTCTACACCATCAATTGGATATGATTGATACACAAGCGAATTCGGGACTTACAAGTGGTATGAGAGCTTGGATTGTATCAATCATTTTGGCCAGATCTGGAGCGTATTTGATCTTATTTTTGAAGGATTTTTGCGTTTTTGGATAGATCTTTGAAAAATAAGGGGAGTTTGTTCTTCGTGTTTTTGATAAAATCGAGTTTTTGATCGAGTTTTGGAGCAAAAAGAGGTGAAAAACGCTATTTTTCACGTAATCTGCGAAGTGTTCTCGTCCATTGAAGGGTTCACGGCCGTTGAAGGGTTCACGGCCGAAGGAGGGTTCTCGGTCGAATAAGCTTTTGCTGCTAGGGTTTCTCGGCGGCGGCCGTAATCACGAATTAGGGTTTCTCGGACGTTTACGGTCGTGAACGTGTTTACGGCCGTGAACCCATTTGCGGTTGTCTGTCTCATATAAATAGTGTTAGTAGAGTCATAAGAGTGTGTATGGCTAGAGGAACTTAAGTGTGTGTATTCTAAGGTGTTCTAGAGAGAGAAAGGAGAGAAGGTGCAAGTGTGTGTGAATCTTGTATATTGTTCATCATTCGAATCTTGAATACATCATAGATTCATATTATTATTCTTCTCCTTCTTCTTATTTTGATCTTGCATCATCCAATTGTTTGGGATTCTACACCATCAATTGGATATGATTGATACACAAGCGAATTCGGGACTTACAAGTGGTATCAGAGCTTGGATTGTATCAATCATTTTGGCCAGATCTGGAGCGTATTTGATCTTATTTCTGAAGGATTTTTGCATTTTTGGATAGATCTTTGAAAAATAAGGGGGGTTTGTTCTTCGTGTTTTTGATAAAAACGAGTTTTTGATCGAGTTTTGGAGCAAAAAGAGGTGAAAAACGCTATTTTTCACGTAATCTGCGAAGTGTTCTCGTCCATTGAAGGGTTCACGGCCGTTGAAGGGTTCACGGCCGAAGGAGGATTCTCGGTCGAATAAGCTTTTGCGGCTAGGGTTTCTCGGCGGCGGCCGTAATCACGAATTAGGGTTTCTCGGACGTTTGTCTGTCTCATATAAATAGTGTTAGTAGAGTCATAAGAGTGTGTATGGCTAGAGGAGCTTAAGTTTGTGTATTCTAAGGTGTTCTAGAGAGAGAAAGGAGAGAAGGTGCAAGTGTGTGTGAATCTTGTATATTGTTCATCATTCCAATCTTGAATACATCATAGATTCATATTATTATTCTTCTCCTTCTTCTTATTTTGATCTTGCATCATCCAATTGTTTGGGATTCTACACCATCAATTGGATATGATTGATACACAAGCGAATTCGGGACTTACAAGTGGTATGAGAGCTTGGATTGTATCAATCATTTTGGCCAGATCTGGAGCGTATTTGATCTTATTTTTGAAGGATTTTTGCGTTTTTGGATAGATCTTTGAAAAATAAGGAGAGTTTGTTCTTCGTGTTTTTGATAAAATCGAGTTTTTGATCGAGTTTTGGAGCAAAAAGAGGTGAAAAACGCTATTTTTCACGTAATCTGCGAAGTGTTCTCGTCCATTGAAGGGTTCACGGCCGTTGAAGGGTTCACGGCCGAAGGAGGGTTCTCGGTCGAATAAGCTTTTGCGGCTAGGGTTTCTCGGCGGCGGCCGTAATCACGAATTAGGGTTTCTCGGACGTTTACGGTCGTGAACGTGTTTACGGCCGTGAACCCATTTGCGGTTGTCTGTCTCATATAAATAGTGTTAGTAGAGTCATAAGAGTGTGTATGGCTAGAGGAGCTTAAGTGTGTGTATTCTAAGGTGTTTTAGAGAGAGAAAGGAGAGAAGGTGCAAGTGTGTGTGAATCTTGTATATTGTTCATCATTCCAATCTTGAATACATCATAGATTCATATTATTCTTCTTCTCCTTCTTCTTATTTTGATCTTGCATCATCCAATTGTTTGGGATTCTACACCATCAATTGGATATGATTGATACACAAGCGAATTCGGGACTTACAAGTGGTATCAGAGCTTGGATTGTATCAATCATTTTGGCCAGATCTGGAGCGTATTTGATCTTATTTTTGAAGGATTTTTGCATTTTTGGATAGATCTTTGAAAAATAAGGGGGGTTTGTTCTTCGTGTTTTTGATAAAAACGAGTTTTTGATCGAGTTTTGGAGCAAAAAGAGGTGAAAAACGCTATTTTTCACGTAATCTGCGAAGTGTTCTCGTGCATTGAAGGGTTCACGGCCGTTGAAGGGTTCACGGCCGAAGGAGGGTTCTCGGTCGAATAAGCTTTTGCGGCTAGGGTTTCTCGGCGGCGGCCGTAATCACGAATTAGGGTTTCTCGGACATTTACGGTCGTGAACGTGTTTACGGCCGTGAACCTATTTGCGGTTGTCTGTCTCATATAAATAGTGTTAGTAGAGTCATAAGAGTGTGTATGGCTAGAGGAGCTTAAGTTTGTGTATTCTAAGGTGTTCTAGAGAGAGAAAGGAGAGAAGGTGCAAGTGTGTGTGAATCTTTTATATTGTTCATCATTCCAATCTTGAATACATCATAGATTCATATTATTCTTCTTCTCCTTCTTCTTATTTTGATCTTGCATCATCCAATTGTTTGGGATTCTACACCATCAATTGGATATGATTGATACACAAGCGAATTCGGGACTTACAAGTGGTATCAGAGCTTGGATTGTATCAATCATTTTGGCCAGATCTGGAGCGTATTTGATCTTATTTTTGAAGGATTTTTGCATTTTTGGATAGATCTTTGAAAAATAAGGGGGGTTTGTTCTTCGTGTTTTTGATAAAAACGAGTTTTTGATCGAGTTTTGGAGCAAAAAGAGGTGAAAAACGCTATTTTTCACGTAATCTGCGAAGTGTTCTCGTGCATTGAAGGGTTCACGGCCGTTGAAGGGTTCACGGCCGAAGGAGGGTTCTCGGTCGAATAAGCTTTTGCGGCTAGGGTTTCTCGGCGGCGGCCGTAATCACGAATTAGGGTTTCTCGGACATTTACGGTCGTGAACGTGTTTACGGCCGTGAACCTATTTGCGGTTGTCTGTCTCATATAAATAGTGTTAGTAGAGTCATAAGAGTGTGTATGGCTAGAGGAGCTTAAGTTTGTGTATTCTAAGGTGTTCTAGAGAGAGAAAGGAGAGAAGGTGCAAGTGTGTGTGAATCTTGTATATTGTTCATCATTCCAATCTTGAATACATCATAGATTCATATTATTATTCTTCTCCTTCTTCTTATTTTGATCTTGCATCATCCAATTGTTTGGGATTCTACACCATCAATTGGATATGATTGATACACAAGCGAATTCGGGACATACAAGTGGTATGAGAGCTTGGATTGTATCAATCATTTTGGCCGGATCTGGAGCGTATTTGATCTTATTTTTGAAGGATTTTTGCGTTTTTGGATAGATCTTTGAAAAATAAGGGGAGTTTGTTCTTCGTGTTTTTGATAAAATCGAGTTTTTGATCGAGTTTTGGAGCAAAAAGAGGTGAAAAATGCTATTTTTCACGTAATCTGCGAAGTGTTCTCGTCCATTGAAGGGTTCACGGCCGTTGAAGGGTTCACGGCCGAAGGAGGATTCTCGGTCGAATAAGCTTTTGCGGCTAGGGTTTCTCGGCGGCGGCCGTAATCACGAATTAGGGTTTCTCGGACGTTTACGGTCGTGAACGTGTTTACGGCCGTGAACCTATTTGCGTTTGTCTGTCTCATATAAATAGTGTTAGTAGAGTCATAAGAGTGTGTATGGCTAGAGGAGCTTAAGTTTGTGTATTCTAAGGTGTTCTAGAGAGAGAAAGGAGAGAAGGTGCAAGTGTGTGTGAATCTTGTATATTGTTCATCATTCCAATCTTGAATACATCATAGATTCATATTATTATTCTTCTCCTTCTTCTTATTTTGATCTTGCATCATCCAATTGTTTGGGATTCTACACCATCAATTGGATATGATTGATACACAAGCGAATTCGGGACTTACAAGTGGTATGAGAGCTTGGATTGTATCAATCATTTTGGCCAGATCTGGAGCGTATTTGATCTTATTTTTGAAGGATTTTTGCGTTTTTGGATAGATCTTTGAAAAATAAGGGGAGTTTGTTCTTCGTGTTTTTGATAAAATCGAGTTTTTGATCGAGTTTTGGAGCAAAAAGAGGTGAAAAACGCTATTTTTCACGTAATCTGCGAAGTGTTCTCGTCCATTGAAGGGTTCACGGCCGTTGAAGGGTTCACGGCCGAAGGAGGGTTCTCGGTCGAATAAGCTTTTGCGGCTAGGGTTTCTCGGCGGCGGCCGTAATCACGAATTAGGGTTTCTCGGACGTTTACGGTCGTGAACGTGTTTACGGCCGTGAACCCATTTGCGGTTGTCTGTCTCATATAAATAGTGTTAGTAGAGTCATAAGAGTGTGTATGGCTAGAGGAGCTTAAGTGTGTGTATTCTAAGGTGTTTTAGAGAGAGAAAGTAGAGAAGGTGCAAGTGTGTGTGAATCTTGTATATTGTTCATCATTCCAATCTTGAATACATCATAGATTCATAATATTCTTCTTCTCCTTCTTCTTATTTTGATCTTGCATCATCCAATTGTTTGGGATTCTACACCATCAATTGGATATGATTGATACACAAGCGAATTTGGGACTTACAAGTGGTATCAGAGCTTGGATTGTATCAATCATTTTGGCCAGATCTGGAGCGTATTTGATCTTATTTTTGAAGGATTTTTGCATTTTTGGATAGATCTTTGAAAAATAAGGGGGGTTTGTTCTTCGTGTTTTTGATAAAAACGAGTTTTTGATCGAGTTTTGGAGCAAAAAGAGGTGAAAAACGCTATTTTTCACGTAATCTGCGAAGTGTTCTCGTGCATTGAAGGGTTCACGGCCGTTGAAGGGTTCACGGCCGAAGGAGGGTTCTCGGTCGAATAAGCTTTTGCGGCTAGGGTTTCTCGGCGGCGGCCGTAATCACGAATTAGGGTTTCTCGGACATTTACGGTCGTGAACGTGTTTACGGCCGTGAACCTATTTGCGGTTGTCTGTCTCATATAAATAGTGTTAGTAGAGTCATAAGAGTGTGTATGGCTAGAGGAGCTTAAGTTTGTGTATTCTAAGGTGTTCTAGAGAGAGAAAGGAGAGAAGGTGCAAGTGTGTGTGAATCTTGTATATTGTTCATCATTCCAATCTTGAATACATCATAGATTCATATTATTATTCTTCTCCTTCTTCTTATTTTGATCTTGCATCATCCAATTGTTTGGGATTCTACACCATCAATTGGATATGATTGATACACAAGCGAATTCGGGACATACAAGTGGTATGAGAGCTTGGATTGTATCAATCATTTTGGCCGGATCTGGAGCGTATTTGATCTTATTTTTGAAGGATTTTTGCGTTTTTGGATAGATCTTTGAAAAATAAGGGGAGTTTGTTCTTCGTGTTTTTGATAAAATCGAGTTTTTGATCGAGTTTTGGAGCAAAAAGAGGTGAAAAATGCTATTTTTCACGTAATCTGCGAAGTGTTCTCGTCCATTGAAGGGTTCACGGCCGTTGAAGGGTTCACGGCCGAAGGAGGATTCTCGGTCGAATAAGCTTTTGCGGCTAGGGTTTCTCGGCGGCGGCCGTAATCACGAATTAGGGTTTCTCGGACGTTTACGGTCGTGAACGTGTTTACGGCCGTGAACCTATTTGCGTTTGTCTGTCTCATATAAATAGTGTTAGTAGAGTCATAAGAGTGTGTATGGCTAGAGGAGCTTAAGTTTGTGTATTCTAAGGTGTTCTAGAGAGAGAAAGGAGAGAAGGTGCAAGTGTGTGTGAATCTTGTATATTGTTCATCATTCCAATCTTGAATACATCATAGATTCATATTATTATTCTTCTCCTTCTTCTTATTTTGATCTTGCATCATCCAATTGTTTGGGATTCTACACCATCAATTGGATATGATTGATACACAAGCGAATTCGGGACTTACAAGTGGTATGAGAGCTTGGATTGTATCAATCATTTTGGCCAGATCTGGAGCGTATTTGATCTTATTTTTGAAGGATTTTTGCGTTTTTGGATAGATCTTTGAAAAATAAGGGGAGTTTGTTCTTCGTGTTTTTGATAAAATCGAGTTTTTGATCGAGTTTTGGAGCAAAAAGAGGTGAAAAACGCTATTTTTCACGTAATCTGCGAAGTGTTCTCGTCCATTGAAGGGTTCACGGCCGTTGAAGGGTTCACGGCCGAAGGAGGGTTCTCGGTCGAATAAGCTTTTGCGGCTAGGGTTTCTCGGCGGCGGCCGTAATCACGAATTAGGGTTTCTCGGACGTTTACGGTCGTGAACGTGTTTACGGCCGTGAACCCATTTGCGGTTGTCTGTCTCATATAAATAGTGTTAGTAGAGTCATAAGAGTGTGTATGGCTAGAGGAGCTTAAGTGTGTGTATTCTAAGGTGTTTTAGAGAGAGAAAGTAGAGAAGGTGCAAGTGTGTGTGAATCTTGTATATTGTTCATCATTCCAATCTTGAATACATCATAGATTCATAATATTCTTCTTCTCCTTCTTCTTATTTTGATCTTGCATCATCCAATTGTTTGGGATTCTACACCATCAATTGGATATGATTGATACACAAGCGAATTTGGGACTTACAAGTGGTATCAGAGCTTGGATTGTATCAATCATTTTGGCCAGATCTGGAGCGTATTTGATCTTATTTTTGAAGGATTTTTGCATTTTTGGATAGATCTTTGAAAAATAAGGGGGGTTTGTTCTTCGTGTTTTTGATAAAAACGAGTTTTTGATCGAGTTTTGGAGCAAAAAGAGGTGAAAAACGCTATTTTTCACGTAATCTGCGAAGTGTTCTCGTGCATTGAAGGGTTCACGGCCGTTGAAGGGTTCACGGCCGAAGGAGGGTTCTCGGTCGAATAAGCTTTTGCGGCTAGGGTTTCTCGGCGGCGGTCGTAATCACGAATTAGGGTTTCTCGGACGTTTACGGTCGTGAACGTGTTTACGGCCGTGAACCTATTTGCGGTTGTCTGTCTCATATAAATAGTGTTAGTAGAGTCATAAGAGTGTGTATGGCTAGAGGAGCTTAAGTTTGTGTATTCTAAGGTGTTCTAGAGAGAGAAAGGAGAGAAGGTGCAAGTGTGTGTGAATCTTGTATATTGTTCATCATTCCAATCTTGAATACATCATAGATTCATATTATTATTCTTCTCCTTCTTCTTATTTTGATCTTGCATCATCCAATTGTTTGGGATTCTACACCATCAATTGGATATGATTGATACACAAGCGAATTCGGGACTTACAAGTGGTATGAGAGCTTGGATTGTATCAATCATTTTGGCCAGATCTGGAGCGTATTTGATCTTATTTTTGAAGGATTTTTGCGTTTTTGGATAGATCTTTGAAAAATAAGGGGAGTTTGTTCTTCGTGTTTTTGATAAAATCGAGTTTTTGATCGAGTTTTGGAGCAAAAAGAGGTGAAAAACGCTATTTTTCACGTAATCTGCGAAGTGTTCTCGTCCATTGAAGGGTTCACGGCCGTTGAAGGGTTCACGGCCGAAGGAGGGTTCTCGGTCGAATAAGCTTTTGCGGCTAGGGTTTCTCGGCGGCGGCCGTAATCACGAATTAGGGTTTCTCGGACGTTTACGGTCGTGAACGTGTTTACGGCCGTGAACCCATTTGCGGTTGTCTGTCTCATATAAATAGTGTTAGTAGAGTCATAAGAGTGTGTATGGCTAGAGGAGCTTAAGTGTGTGTATTCTAAGGTGTTTTAGAGAGAGAAAGTAGAGAAGGTGCAAGTGTGTGTGAATCTTGTATATTGTTCATCATTCCAATCTTGAATACATCATAGATTCATAATATTCTTCTTCTCCTTCTTCTTATTTTGATCTTGCATCATCCAATTGTTTGGGATTCTACACCATCAATTGGATATGATTGATACACAAGCGAATTTGGGACTTACAAGTGGTATCAGAGCTTGGATTGTATCAATCATTTTGGCCAGATCTGGAGCGTATTTGATCTTATTTTTGAAGGATTTTTGCATTTTTGGATAGATCTTTGAAAAATAAGGGGGGTTTGTTCTTCGTGTTTTTGATAAAAACGAGTTTTTGATCGAGTTTTGGAGCAAAAAGAGGTGAAAAACGCTATTTTTCACGTAATCTGCGAAGTGTTCTCGTGCATTGAAGGGTTCACGGCCGTTGAAGGGTTCACGGCCGAAGGAGGGTTCTCGGTCGAATAAGCTTTTGCGGCTAGGGTTTCTCGGCGGCGGTCGTAATCACGAATTAGGGTTTCTCGGACGTTTACGGTCGTGAACGTGTTTACGGCCGTGAACCTATTTGCGGTTGTCTGTCTCATATAAATAGTGTTAGTAGAGTCATAAGAGTGTGTATGGCTAGAGGAGCTTAAGTTTGTGTATTCTAAGGTGTTCTAGAGAGAGAAAGGAGAGAAGGTGCAAGTGTGTGTGAATCTTGTATATTGTTCATCATTCCAATCTTGAATACATCATAGATTCATATTATTATTCTTCTCCTTCTTCTTATTTTGATCTTGCATCATCCAATTGTTTGGGATTCTACACCATCAATTGGATATGATTGATACACAAGCGAATTCGGGACTTACAAGTGGTATGAGAGCTTGGATTGTATCAATCATTTTGGCCAGATCTGGAGCGTATTTGATCTTATTTTTGAAGGATTTTTGCGTTTTTGGATAGATCTTTGAAAAATAAGGGGAGTTTGTTCTTCGTGTTTTTGATAAAATCGAGTTTTTGATCGAGTTTTGGAGCAAAAAGAGGTGAAAAACGCTATTTTTCACGTAATCTGCGAAGTGTTCTCGTCCATTGAAGGGTTCACGGCCGTTGAAGGGTTCACGGCCGAAGGAGGATTCTCGGTCGAATAAGCTTTTGCGGCTAGGGTTTCTCGGCGGCGGCCGTAATCACGAATTAGGGTTTCTCGGACGTTTACGGTCGTGAACGTGTTTACGGCCGTGAACCTATTTGCGTTTGTCTGTCTCATATAAATAGTGTTAGTAGAGTCGTAAGAGTGTGTATGGCTAGAGGAGCTTAAGTTTGTGTATTCTAAGGTGTTCTAGAGAGAGAAAGGAGAGAAGGTGCAAGTGTGTGTGAATCTTGTATATTGTTCATCATTCCAATCTTGAATACATCATAGATTCATATTATTATTCTTCTCCTTCTTCTTATTTTGATCTTGCATCATCCAATTGTTTGGGATTCTACACCATCAATTGGATATGATTGATACACAAGCGAATTCGGGACTTACAAGTGGTATGAGAGCTTGGATTGTATCAATCATTTTGGCCAGATCTGGAGCGTATTTGATCTTATTTTTGAAGGATTTTTGCGTTTTTGGATAGATCTTTGAAAAATAAGGGGAGTTTGTTCTTCGTGTTTTTGATAAAATCGAGTTTTTGATCGAGTTTTGGAGCAAAAAGAGGTGAAAAACGCTATTTTTCACGTAATCTGCGAAGTGTTCTCGTCCATTGAAGGGTTCACGGCCGTTGAAGGGTTCACGGCCGAAGGAGGGTTCTCGGTCGAATAAGCTTTTGCGGCTAGGGTTTCTCGGCGGCGGCCGTAATCACGAATTAGGGTTTCTCGGACGTTTACGGTCGTGAACGTGTTTACGGCCGTGAACCCATTTGCGGTTGTCTGTCTCATATAAATAGTGTTAGTAGAGTCATAAGAGTGTGTATGGCTAGAGGAGCTTAAGTGTGTGTATTCTAAGGTGTTTTAGAGAGAGAAAGGAGAGAAGGTGCAAGTGTGTGTGAATCTTGTATATTGTTCATCATTCCAATCTTGAATACATCATAGATTCATATTATTCTTCTTCTCCTTCTTCTTATTTTGATCTTGCATCATCCAATTGTTTGGGATTCTACACCATCAATTGGATATGATTGATACACAAGCGAATTCGGGACTTACAAGTGGTATCAGAGCTTGGATTGTATCAATCATTTTGGCCAGATCTGGAGCGTATTTGATCTTATTTTTGAAGGATTTTTGCATTTTTGGATAGATCTTTGAAAAATAAGGGGGGTTTGTTCTTCGTGTTTTTGATAAAATCGAGTTTTTGATCGAGTTTTGGAGCAAAAAGAGGTGAAAAACGCTATTTTTCACGTAATCTGCGAAGTGTTCTCGTGCATTGAAGGGTTCACGGCCGTTGAAGGGTTCACGGCCGAAGGAGGGTTCTCGGTCGAATAAGCTTTTGCGGCTAGGGTTTCTCGGCGGCGGTCGTAATCACGAATTAGGGTTTCTCGGACGTTTACGGTCGTGAACGTGTTTACGGCCGTGAACCTATTTGCGGTTGTCTGTCTCATATAAATAGTGTTAGTAGAGTCATAAGAGTGTGTATGGCTAGAGGAGCTTAAGTTTGTGTATTCTAAGGTGTTCTAGAGAGAGAAAGGAGAGAAGGTGCAAGTGTGTGTGAATCTTGTATATTGTTCATCATTCCAATCTTGAATACATCATAGATTCATATTATTATTCTTCTCCTTCTTCTTATTTTGATCTTGCATCATCCAATTGTTTGGGATTCTACACCATCAATTGGATATGATTGATACACAAGCGAATTCGGGACTTACAAGTGGTATGAGAGCTTGGATTGTATCAATCATTTTGGCCAGATCTGGAGCGTATTTGATCTTATTTTTGAAGGATTTTTGCGTTTTTGGATAGATCTTTGAAAAATAAGGGGAGTTTGTTCTTCGTGTTTTTGATAAAATCGAGTTTTTGATCGAGTTTTGGAGCAAAAAGAGGTGAAAAACGCTATTTTTCACGTAATCTGCGAAGTGTTCTCGTCCATTGAAGGGTTCACGGCCGTTGAAGGGTTCACGGCCGAAGGAGGGTTCTCGGTCGAATAAGCTTTTGCGGCTAGGGTTTCTCGGCGGCGGCCGTAATCACGAATTAGGGTTTCTCGGACGTTTACGGTCGTGAACGTGTTTACGGCCGTGAACCCATTTGCGGTTGTCTGTCTCATATAAATAGTGTTAGTAGAGTCATAAGAGTGTGTATGGCTAGAGGAGCTTAAGTGTGTGTATTCTAAGGTGTTTTAGAGAGAGAAAGGAGAGAAGGTGCAAGTGTGTGTGAATCTTGTATATTGTTCATCATTCCAATCTTGAATACATCATAGATTCATATTATTCTTCTTCTCCTTCTTCTTATTTTGATCTTGCATCATCCAATTGTTTGGGATTCTACACCATCAATTGGATATGATTGATACACAAGCGAATTCGGGACTTACAAGTGGTATCAGAGCTTGGATTGTATCAATCATTTTGGCCAGATCTGGAGCGTATTTGATCTTATTTTTGAAGGATTTTTGCATTTTTGGATAGATCTTTGAAAAATAAGGGGGGTTTGTTCTTCGTGTTTTTGATAAAATCGAGTTTTTGATCGAGTTTTGGAGCAAAAAGAGGTGAAAAACGCTATTTTTCACGTAATCTGCGAAGTGTTCTCGTGCATTGAAGGGTTCACGGCCGTTGAAGGGTTCACGGCCGAAGGAGGGTTCTCGGTCGAATAAGCTTTTGCGGCTAGGGTTTCTCGGCGGCGGTCGTAATCACGAATTAGGGTTTCTCGGACGTTTACGGTCGTGAACGTGTTTACGGCCGTGAACCTATTTGCGGTTGTCTGTCTCATATAAATAGTGTTAGTAGAGTCATAAGAGTGTGTATGGCTAGAGGAGCTTAAGTTTGTGTATTCTAAGGTGTTCTAGAGAGAGAAAGGAGAGAAGGTGCAAGTGTGTGTGAATCTTGTATATTGTTCATCATTCCAATCTTGAATACATCATAGATTCATATTATTATTCTTCTCCTTCTTCTTATTTTGATCTTGCATCATCCAATTGTTTGGGATTCTACACCATCAATTGGATATGATTGATACACAAGCGAATTCGGGACTTACAAGTGGTATGAGAGCTTGGATTGTATCAATCATTTTGGCCAGATCTGGAGCGTATTTGATCTTATTTTTGAAGGATTTTTGCGTTTTTGGATAGATCTTTGAAAAATAAGGGGAGTTTGTTCTTCGTGTTTTTGATAAAATCGAGTTTTTGATCGAGTTTTGGAGCAAAAAGAGGTGAAAAACGCTATTTTTCACGTAATCTGCGAAGTGTTCTCGTCCATTGAAGGGTTCACGGCCGTTGAAGGGTTCACGGCCGAAGGAGGGTTCTCGGTCGAATAAGCTTTTGCGGCTAGGGTTTCTCGGCGGCGGCCGTAATCACGAATTAGGGTTTCTCGGACGTTTACGGTCGTGAACGTGTTTACGGCCGTGAACCCATTTGCGGTTGTCTGTCTCATATAAATAGTGTTAGTAGAGTCATAAGAGTGTGTATGGCTAGAGGAGCTTAAGTGTGTGTATTCTAAGGTGTTTTAGAGAGAGAAAGGAGAGAAGGTGCAAGTGTGTGTGAATCTTGTATATTGTTCATCATTCCAATCTTGAATACATCATAGATTCATATTATTCTTCTTCTCCTTCTTCTTATTTTGATCTTGCATCATCCAATTGTTTGGGATTCTACACCATCAATTGGATATGATTGATACACAAGCGAATTCGGGACTTACAAGTGGTATCAGAGCTTGGATTGTATCAATCATTTTGGCCAGATCTGGAGCGTATTTGATCTTATTTTTGAAGGATTTTTGCATTTTTGGATAGATCTTTGAAAAATAAGGGGGGTTTGTTCTTCGTGTTTTTGATAAAATCGAGTTTTTGATCGAGTTTTGGAGCAAAAAGAGGTGAAAAACGCTATTTTTCACGTAATCTGCGAAGTGTTCTCGTGCATTGAAGGGTTCACGGCCGTTGAAGGGTTCACGGCCGAAGGAGGGTTCTCGGTCGAATAAGCTTTTGCGGCTAGGGTTTCTCGGCGGCGGTCGTAATCACGAATTAGGGTTTCTCGGACGTTTACGGTCGTGAACGTGTTTACGGCCGTGAACCTATTTGCGGTTGTCTGTCTCATATAAATAGTGTTAGTAGAGTCATAAGAGTGTGTATGGCTAGAGGAGCTTAAGTTTGTGTATTCTAAGGTGTTCTAGAGAGAGAAAGGAGAGAAGGTGCAAGTGTGTGTGAATCTTGTATATTGTTCATCATTCCAATCTTGAATACATCATAGATTCATATTATTATTCTTCTCCTTCTTCTTATTTTGATCTTGCATCATCCAATTGTTTGGGATTCTACACCATCAATTGGATATGATTGATACACAAGCGAATTCGGGACTTACAAGTGGTATGAGAGCTTGGATTGTATCAATCATTTTGGCCAGATCTGGAGCGTATTTGATCTTATTTTTGAAGGATTTTTGCGTTTTTGGATAGATCTTTGAAAAATAAGGGGAGTTTGTTCTTCGTGTTTTTGATAAAATCGAGTTTTTGATCGAGTTTTGGAGCAAAAAGAGGTGAAAAACGCTATTTTTCACGTAATCTGCGAAGTGTTCTCGTCCATTGAAGGGTTCACGGCCGTTGAAGGGTTCACGGCCGAAGGAGGGTTCTCGGTCGAATAAGCTTTTGCGGCTAGGGTTTCTCGGCGGCGGCCGTAATCACGAATTAGGGTTTCTCGGACGTTTACGGTCGTGAACGTGTTTACGGCCGTGAACCCATTTGCGGTTGTCTGTCTCATATAAATAGTGTTAGTAGAGTCATAAGAGTGTGTATGGCTAGAGGAGCTTAAGTGTGTGTATTCTAAGGTGTTTTAAAGAGAGAAAGGAGAGAAGGTGCAAGTGTGTGTGAATCTTGTATATTGTTCATCATTCCAATCTTGAATACATCATAGATTCATATTATTCTTCTTCTCCTTCTTCTTATTTTGATCTTGCATCATCCAATTGTTTGGGATTCTACACCATCAATTGGATATGATTGATACACAAGCGAATTCGGGACTTACAAGTGGTATCAGAGCTTGGATTGTATCAATCATTTTGGCCAGATCTGGAGCGTATTTGATCTTATTTTTGAAGGATTTTTGCATTTTTGGATAGATCTTTGAAAAATAAGGGGGGTTTGTTCTTCGTGTTTTTGATAAAATCGAGTTTTTGATCGAGTTTTGGAGCAAAAAGAGGTGAAAAACGCTATTTTTCACGTAATCTGCGAAGTGTTCTCGTGCATTGAAGGGTTCACGGCCGTTGAAGGGTTCACGGCCGAAGGAGGGTTCTCGGTCGAATAAGCTTTTGCGGCTAGGGTTTCTCGGCGGCGGTCGTAATCACGAATTAGGGTTTCTCGGACGTTTACGGTCGTGAACGTGTTTACGGCCGTGAACCTATTTGCGGTTGTCTGTCTCATATAAATAGTGTTAGTAGAGTCATAAGAGTGTGTATGGCTAGAGGAGCTTAAGTTTGTGTATTCTAAGGTGTTCTAGAGAGAGAAAGGAGAGAAGGTGCAAGTGTGTGTGAATCTTGTATATTGTTCATCATTCCAATCTTGAATACATCATAGATTCATATTATTATTCTTCTCCTTCTTCTTATTTTGATCTTGCATCATCCAATTGTTTGGGATTCTACACCATCAATTGGATATGATTGATACACAAGCGAATTCGGGACTTACAAGTGGTATGAGAGCTTGGATTGTATCAATCATTTTGGCCAGATCTGGAGCGTATTTGATCTTATTTTTGAAGGATTTTTGCGTTTTTGGATAGATCTTTGAAAAATAAGGGGAGTTTGTTCTTCGTGTTTTTGATAAAATCGAGTTTTTGATCGAGTTTTGGAGCAAAAAGAGGTGAAAAACGCTATTTTTCACGTAATCTGCGAAGTGTTCTCGTCCATTGAAGGGTTCACGGCCGTTGAAGGGTTCACGGCCGAAGGAGGGTTCTCGGTCGAATAAGCTTTTGCGGCTAGGGTTTCTCGGCGGCGGCCGTAATCACGAATTAGGGTTTCTCGGACGTTTACGGTCGTGAACGTGTTTACGGCCGTGAACCCATTTGCGGTTGTCTGTCTCATATAAATAGTGTTAGTAGAGTCATAAGAGTGTGTATGGCTAGAGGAGCTTAAGTGTGTGTATTCTAAGGTGTTTTAGAGAGAGAAAGGAGAGAAGGTGCAAGTGTGTGTGAATCTTGTATATTGTTCATCATTCCAATCTTGAATACATCATAGATTCATATTATTCTTCTTCTCCTTCTTCTTATTTTGATCTTGCATCATCCAATTGTTTGGGATTCTACACCATCAATTGGATATGATTGATACACAAGCGAATTCGGGACTTACAAGTGGTATCAGAGCTTGGATTGTATCAATCATTTTGGCCAGATCTGGAGCGTATTTGATCTTATTTTTGAAGGATTTTTGCATTTTTGGATAGATCTTTGAAAAATAAGGGGGGTTTGTTCTTCGTGTTTTTGATAAAATCGAGTTTTTGATCGAGTTTTGGAGCAAAAAGAGGTGAAAAACGCTATTTTTCACGTAATCTGCGAAGTGTTCTCGTGCATTGAAGAGTTCACGGCCGTTGAAGGGTTCACGGCCGAAGGAGGGTTCTCGGTCGAATAAGCTTTTGCGGCTAGGGTTTCTCGGCGGCGGCCGTAATCACGAATTAGGGTTTCTCGGACGTTTACGGTCGTGAACGTGTTTACGGCCGTGAACCTATTTGCGGTTGTCTGTCTCATATAAATAGTGTTAGTAGTGTCATAAGAGTGTGTATGGCTAGAGGAGCTTAAGTTTGTGTATTCTAAGGTGTTCTAGAGAGAGAAAGGAGAGAAGGTGCAAGTGTGTGTGAATCTTGTATATTGTTCATCATTCCAATCTTGAATACATCATAGATTCATATTATTCTTCTTCTCCTTCTTCTTATTTTGATCTTGCATCATCCAATTGTTTGGGATTCTACACCATCAATTGGATATGATTGATACACAAGCGAATTCGGGACTTACAAGTGGTATCAGAGCTTGGATTGTATCAATCATTTTGGCCAGATCTGGAGCGTATTTGATCTTATTTTTGAAGGATTTTTGCGTTTTTGGATAGATCTTTGAAAAATAAGGGGAGTTTGTTCTTCGTGTTTTTGATAAAATCGAGTTTTTGATCGAGTTTTGGAGCAAAAAGAGGTGAAAAACGCTATTTTTCACGTAATCTGCGAAGTGTTCTCGTCCATTGAAGGGTTCACGGCCGTTGAAGGGTTCACGGCCGAAGGAGGATTCTCGGTCGAATAAGCTTTTGCGGCTAGGGTTTCTCGGCGGCGGCCGTAATCACGAATTAGGGTTTCTCGGACGTTTACGGTCGTGAACGTGTTTACGGCCGTGAACCTATTTGCGGTTGTCTGTCTCATATAAATAGTGTTAGTAGTGTCATAAGAGTGTGTATGGCTAGAGGAGCTTAAGTTTGTGTATTCTAAGGTGTTCTAGAGAGAGAAAGGAGAGAAGGTGCAAGTGTGTGTGAATCTTGTATATTGTTCATCATTCCAATCTTGAATACATCATAGATTCATATTATTCTTCTTCTCCTTCTTCTTATTTTGATCTTGCATCATCCAATTGTTTTGGATTCTACACCATCAATTGGATATGATTGATACACAAGCGAATTCGGGACTTACAAGTGGTATCAGAGCTTGGATTATATCAATCATTTTGGCCAGATCTGGAGCGTATTTGATCTTATTTTTGAAGGATTTTTGCGTTTTTGGATAGATCTTTGAAAAATAAGGGGAGTTTGTTCTTCGTGTTTTTGATAAAATCGAGTTTTTGATCGAGTTTTGGAGCAAAAAGAGGTGAAAAACGCTATTTTTCACGTAATCTGCGAAGTGTTCTCGTCCATTGAAGGGTTCACGGCCGTTGAAGGGTTCACGGCCGAAGGAGGATTCTCGGTCGAATAAGCTTTTGCGGCTAGGGTTTCTCGGCGGCGGCCGTAATCACGAATTAGGGTTTCTCGGACGTTTACGGTCGTGAACGTGTTTACGGCCGTGAACCTATTTGCGTTTGTCTGTCTCATATAAATAGTGTTAGTAGAGTCGTAAGAGTGTGTATGGCTAGAGGAGCTTAAGTTTGTGTATTCTAAGGTGTTCTAGAGAGAGAAAGGAGAGAAGGTGCAAGTGTGTGTGAATCTTGTATATTGTTCATCATTCCAATCTTGAATACATCATAGATTCATATTATTATTCTTCTCCTTCTTCTTATTTTGATCTTGCATCATCCAATTGTTTGGGATTCTACACCATCAATTGGATATGATTGATACACAAGCGAATTCGGGACTTACAAGTGGTATGAGAGCTTGGATTGTATCAATCATTTTGGCCAGATCTGGAGCGTATTTGATCTTATTTTTGAAGGATTTTTGCGTTTTTGGATAGATCTTTGAAAAATAAGGGGAGTTTGTTCTTCGTGTTTTTGATAAAATCGAGTTTTTGATCGAGTTTTGGAGCAAAAAGAGGTGAAAAACGCTATTTTTCACGTAATCTGCGAAGTGTTCTCGTCCATTGAAGGGTTCACGGCCGTTGAAGGGTTCACGGCCGAAGGAGGGTTCTCGGTCGAATAAGCTTTTGCGGCTAGGGTTTCTCGGCGGCGGCCGTAATCACGAATTAGGGTTTCTCGGACGTTTACGGTCGTGAACGTGTTTACGGCCGTGAACCTATTTGCGGTTGTCTGTCTCATATAAATAGTGTTAGTAGAGTCATAAGAGTGTGTATGGCTAGAGGAGCTTAAGTTTGTGTATTCTAAGGTGTTCTAGAGAGAGAAAGGAGAGAAGGTGCAAGTGTGTGTGAATCTTGTATATTGTTCATCATTCCAATCTTGAATACATCATAGATTCATATTATTATTCTTCTCCTTCTTCTTATTTTGATCTTGCATCATCCAATTGTTTGGGATTCTACACCATCAATTGGATATGATTGATACACAAGCGAATTCGGGACTTACAAGTGGTATGAGAGCTTGGATTGTATCAATCATTTTGGCCAGATCTGGAGCGTATTTGATCTTATTTTTGAAGGATTTTTGCGTTTTTGGATAGATCTTTGAAAAATAAGGGGAGTTTGTTCTTCGTGTTTTTGATAAAATCGAGTTTTTGATCGAGTTTTGGAGCAAAAAGAGGTGAAAAACGCTATTTTTCACGTAATCTGCGAAGTGTTCTCGTCCATTGAAGGGTTCACGGCCGATGAAGGGTTCACGGCCGAAGGAGGATTCTCGGTCGAATAAGCTTTTGCGGCTAGGGTTTCTCGGCGGCGGCCGTAATCACGAATTAGGGTTTCTCGGACGTTTACGGTCGTGAACGTGTTTACGGCCGTGAACCTATTTGCGTTTGTCTGTCTCATATAAATAGTGTTAGTAGAGTCGTAAGAGTGTGTATGGCTAGAGGAGCTTAAGTTTGTGTATTCTAAGGTGTTCTAGAGAGAGAAAGGAGAGAAGGTGCAAGTGTGTGTGAATCTTGTATATTGTTCATCATTCCAATCTTGAATACATCATAGATTCATATTATTATTCTTCTCCTTCTTCTTATTTTGATCTTGCATCATCCAATTGTTTGGGATTCTACACCATCAATTGGATATGATTGATACACAAGCGAATTCGGGACTTACAAGTGGTATGAGAGCTTGGATTGTATCAATCATTTTGGCCAGATCTGGAGCGTATTTGATCTTATTTTTGAAGGATTTTTGCGTTTTTGGATAGATCTTTGAAAAATAAGGGGAGTTTGTTCTTCGTGTTTTTGATAAAATCGAGTTTTTGATCGAGTTTTGGAGCAAAAAGAGGTGAAAAACGCTATTTTTCACGTAATCTGCGAAGTGTTCTCGTCCATTGAAGGGTTCACGGCCGTTGAAGGGTTCACGGCCGAAGGAGGGTTCTCGGTCGAATAAGCTTTTGCGGCTAGGGTTTCTCGGCGGCGGCCGTAATCACGAATTAGGGTTTCTCGGACGTTTACGGTCGTGAACGTGTTTACGGCCGTGAACCTATTTGCGGTTGTCTGTCTCATATAAATAGTGTTAGTAGAGTCATAAGAGTGTGTATGGCTAGAGGAGCTTAAGTTTGTGTATTCTAAGGTGTTCTAGAGAGAGAAAGGAGAGAAGGTGCAAGTGTGTGTGAATCTTGTATATTGTTCATCATTCCAATCTTGAATACATCATAGATTCATATTATTATTCTTCTCCTTCTTCTTATTTTGATCTTGCATCATCCAATTGTTTGGGATTCTACACCATCAATTGGATATGATTGATACACAAGCGAATTCGGGACTTACAAGTGGTATGAGAGCTTGGATTGTATCAATCATTTTGGCCAGATCTGGAGCGTATTTGATCTTATTTTTGAAGGATTTTTGCGTTTTTGGATAGATCTTTGAAAAATAAGGGGAGTTTGTTCTTCGTGTTTTTGATAAAATCGAGTTTTTGATCGAGTTTTGGAGCAAAAAGAGGTGAAAAACGCTATTTTTCACGTAATCTGCGAAGTGTTCTCGTCCATTGAAGGGTTCACGGCCGTTGAAGGGTTCACGGCCGAAGGAGGATTCTCGGTCGAATAAGCTTTTGCGGCTAGGGTTTCTCGGCGGCGGCCGTAATCACGAATTAGGGTTTCTCGGACGTTTACGGTCGTGAACGTGTTTACGGCCGTGAACCTATTTGCGTTTGTCTGTCTCATATAAATAGTGTTAGTAGAGTCGTAAGAGTGTGTATGGCTAGAGGAGCTTAAGTTTGTGTATTCTAAGGTGTTCTAGAGAGAGAAAGGAGAGAAGGTGCAAGTGTGTGTGAATCTTGTATATTTTTCATCATTCCAATCTTGAATACATCATAGATTCATATTATTATTCTTCTCCTTCTTCTTATTTTGATCTTGCATCATCCAATTGTTTGGGATTCTACACCATCAATTGGATATGATTGATACACAAGCGAATTCGGGACTTACAAGTGGTATGAGAGCTTGGATTGTATCAATCATTTTGGCCAGATCTGGAGCGTATTTGATCTTATTTTTGAAGGATTTTTGCGTTTTTGGATAGATCTTTGAAAAATAAGGGGAGTTTGTTCTTCGTGTTTTTGATAAAATCGAGTTTTTGATCGAGTTTTGGAGCAAAAAGAGGTGAAAAACGCTATTTTTCACGTAATCTGCGAAGTGTTCTCGTCCATTGAAGGGTTCACGGCCGTTGAAGGGTTCACGGCCGAAGGAGGGTTCTCGGTCGAATAAGCTTTTGCGGCTAGGGTTTCTCGGCGGCGGCCGTAATCACGAATTAGGGTTTCTCGGACGTTTACGGTCGTGAACGTGTTTACGGCCGTGAACCTATTTGCGGTTGTCTGTCTCATATAAATAGTGTTAGTAGTGTCATAAGAGTGTGTATGGCTAGAGGAGCTTAAGTTTGTGTATTCTAAGGTGTTCTAGAGAGAGAAAGGAGAGAAGGTGCAAGTGTGTGTGAATCTTGTATATTGTTCATCATTCCAATCTTGAATACATCATAGATTCATATTGTTATTCTTCTCCTTCTTCTTATTTTGATCTTGCATCATCCAATTGTTTGGGATTCTACACCATCAATTGGATATGATTGATACACAAGCGAATTCGGGACTTACAAGTGGTATCAGAGCTTGGATTGTATCAATCATTTTGGCCAGATCTGGAGCGTATTTGATCTTATTTCTGAAGGATTTTTGCATTTTTGGATAGATCTTTGAAAAATAAGGGGGGTTTGTTCTTCGTGTTTTTGATAAAAACGAGTTTTTGATCGAGTTTTGGAGCAAAAAGAGGTGAAAAACGCTATTTTTCACGTAATCTGCGAAGTGTTCTCGTCCATTGAAGGGTTCACGGCCGTTGAAGGGTTCACGGCCGAAGGAGGATTCTCGGTCGAATAAGCTTTTGCGGCTAGGGTTTCTCGGCGGCGGCCGTAATCACGAATTAGGGTTTCTCGGACGTTTACGGTCGTGAACGTGTTTACGGCCGTGAACCTATTTGCGTTTGTCTGTCTCATATAAATAGTGTTAGTAGAGTCGTAAGAGTGTGTATGGCTAGAGGAGCTTAAGTTTGTGTATTCTAAGGTGTTCTAGAGAGAGAAAGGAGAGAAGGTGCAAGTGTGTGTGAATCTTGTATATTGTTCATCATTCCAATCTTGAATACATCATAGATTCATATTATTATTCTTCTCCTTCTCCTTATTTTGATCTTGCATCATCCAATTGTTTGGGATTCAACACCATCAATTGGATATGATTGATACACAAGCGAATTCGGGACTTACAAGTGGTATGAGAGCTTGGATTGTATCAATCATTTTGGCCAGATCTGGAGCGTATTTGATCTTATTTTTGAAGGATTTTTGCGTTTTTGGATAGATCTTTGAAAAATAAGGGGAGTTTGTTCTTCGTGTTTTTGATAAAATCGAGTTTTTGATCGAGTTTTGGAGCAAAAAGAGGTGAAAAACGCTATTTTCACGTAATCTGCGAAGTGTTCTCGTCCATTGAAGGGTTCACGGCCGTTGAAGGGTTCACGGCCGAAGGAGGGTTCTCGGTCGAATAAGCTTTTGCGGCTAGGGTTTCTCGGCGGCGGCCGTAATCACGAATTAGGGTTTCTCGGACGTTTACGGTCGTGAACGTGTTTACGGCCGTGAACCCATTTGCGGTTGTCTGTCTCATATAAATAGTGTTAGTAGAGTCATAAGAGTGTGTATGGCTAGAGGAGCTTAAGTGTGTGTATTCTAAGGTGTTTTAGAGAGAGAAAGGAGAGAAGGTGCAAGTGTGTGTGAATCTTGTATATTGTTCATCATTCCAATCTTGAATACATCATAGATTCATATTATTCTTCTTCTCCTTCTTCTTATTTTGATCTTGCATCATCCAATTGTTTGGGATTCTACACCATCAATTGGATATGATTGATACACAAGCGAATTTGGGACTTACAAGTGGTATCAGAGCTTGGATTGTATCAATCATTTTGGCCAGATCTGGAGCGTATTTGATCTTATTTTTGAAGGATTTTTGCGTTTTTGGATAGATCTTTGAAAAATAAGGGGAGTTTGTTCTTCGTGTTTTTGATAAAATCGAGTTTTTGATCGAGTTTTGGAGCAAAAAGAGGTGAAAAACGCTATTTTTCACGTAATCTGCAAAGTGTTCTCGTGCATTGAAGAGTTCACGGCCGTTGAAGGGTTCACGGCCGAAGGAGGGTTCTCGGTCGAATAAGCTTTTGCGGCTAGGGTTTCTCGGTGGCGGCCGTAATCACGAATTAGGGTTTCTCGGACGTTTACGGTCGTGAACGTGTTTACGGCCGTGAACCTATTTGCGGTTGTCTGTCTCATATAAATAGTGTTAGTAGTGTCATAAGAGTGTGTATGGCTAGAGGAGCTTAAGTTTGTGTATTCTAAGGTGTTCTAGAGAGAGAAAGGAGAGAAGGTGCAAGTGTGTGTGAATCTTGTATATTGTTCATCATTCCAATCTTGAATACATCATAGATTCATATTATTCTTCTTCTCCTTCTTCTTATTTTGATCTTGCATCATCCAATTGTTTGGGATTCTACACCATCAATTGGATATGATTGATACACAAGCGAATTCGGGACTTACAAGTGGTATCAGAGCTTGGATTGTATCAATCATTTTGGCCAGATCTGGAGCGTATTTGATCTTATTTTTGAAGGATTTTTGCGTTTTTGGATAGATCTTTGAAAAATAAGGGGAGTTTGTTCTTCGTGTTTTTGATAAAATCGAGTTTTTGATCGAGTTTTGGAGCAAAAAGAGGTGAAAAACGCTATTTTTCACGTAATCTGCGAAGTGTTCTCGTCCATTGAAGGGTTCACGGCCGTTGAAGGGTTCACGGCCGAAGGAGGATTCTCGGTCGAATAAGCTTTTGCGGCTAGGGTTTCTCGGCGGCGGCCGTAATCACGAATTAGGGTTTCTCGGACGTTTACGGTCGTGAACGTGTTTACGGCCGTGAACCTATTTGCGTTTGTCTGTCTCATATAAATAGTGTTAGTAGAGTCGTAAGAGTGTGTATGGCTAGAGGAGCTTAAGTTTGTGTATTCTAAGGTGTTCTAGAGAGAGAAAGGAGAGAAGGTGCAAGTGTGTGTGAATCTTGTATATTGTTCATCATTCCAATCTTGAATACATCATAGATTCATATTATTATTCTTCTCCTTCTTCTTATTTTGATCTTGCATCATCCAATTGTTTGGGATTCTACACCATCAATTGGATATGATTGATACACAAGCGAATTCGGGACTTACAAGTGGTATGAGAGCTTGGATTGTATCAATCATTTTGGCCAGATCTGGAGCGTATTTGATCTTATTTTTGAAGGATTTTTGCGTTTTTGGATAGATCTTTGAAAAATAAGGGGAGTTTGTTCTTCGTGTTTTTGATAAAATCGAGTTTTTGATCGAGTTTTGGAGCAAAAAGAGGTGAAAAACGCTATTTTTCACGTAATCTGCGAAGTGTTCTCGTGCATTGAAGAGTTCACGGCCGTTGAAGGGTTCACGGCCGAAGGAGGGTTCTCGGTCGAATAAGCTTTTGCGGCTAGGGTTTCTCGGCGGCGGCCGTAATCACGAATTAGGGTTTCTCGGACGTTTACGGTCGTGAACGTGTTTACGGCCGTGAACCTATTTGCGGTTGTCTGTCTCATATAAATAGTGTTAGTAGTGTCATAAGAGTGTGTATGGCTAGAGGAGCTTAAGTTTGTGTATTCTAAGGTGTTCTAGAGAGAGAAAGGAGAGAAGGTGCAAGTGTGTGTGAATCTTGTATATTGTTCATCATTCCAATCTTGAATACATCATAGATTCATATTATTCTTCTTCTCCTTCTTCTTATTTTGATCTTGCATCATCCAATTGTTTGGGATTCTACACCATCAATTGGATATGATTGATACACAAGCGAATTCGGGACTTACAAGTGGTATCAGAGCTTGGATTGTATCAATCATTTTGGCCAGATCTGGAGCGTATTTGATCTTATTTTTGAAGGATTTTTGCGTTTTTGGATAGATCTTTGAAAAATAAGGGGAGTTTGTTCTTCGTGTTTTTGATAAAATCGAGTTTTTGATCGAGTTTTGGAGCAAAAAGAGGTGAAAAACGCTATTTTCACGTAATCTGCGAAGTGTTCTCGTCCATTGAAGGGTTCACGGCCGTTGAAGGGTTCACGGCCGAAGGAGGGTTCTCGGTCGAATAAGCTTTTGCGGCTAGGGTTTCTCGGCGGCGGCCGTAATCACGAATTAGGGTTTCTCGGACGTTTACGGTCGTGAACGTGTTTACGGCCGTGAACCCATTTGCGGTTGTCTGTCTCATATAAATAGTGTTAGTAGAGTCATAAGAGTGTGTATGGCTAGAGGAGCTTAAGTGTGTGTATTCTAAGGTGTTTTAGAGAGAGAAAGGAGAGAAGGTGCAAGTGTGTGTGAATCTTGTATATTGTTCATCATTCCAATCTTGAATACATCATAGATTCATATTATTCTTCTTCTCCTTCTTCTTATTTTGATCTTGCATCATCCAATTGTTTGGGATTCTACACCATCAATTGGATATGATTGATACACAAGCGAATTTGGGACTTACAAGTGGTATCAGAGCTTGGATTGTATCAATCATTTTGGCCAGATCTGGAGCGTATTTGATCTTATTTTTGAAGGATTTTTGCGTTTTTGGATAGATCTTTGAAAAATAAGGGGAGTTTGTTCTTCGTGTTTTTGATAAAATCGAGTTTTTGATCGAGTTTTGGAGCAAAAAGAGGTGAAAAACGCTATTTTTCACGTAATCTGCGAAGTGTTCTCGTCCATTGAAGGGTTCACGGCCGTTGAAGGGTTCACGGCCGAAGGAGGGTTCTCGGTCGAATAAGCTTTTGCGGCTAGGGTTTCTCGGCGGCGGCCGTAATCACGAATTAGGGTTTCTCGGACGTTTACGGTCGTGAACGTGTTTACGGCCGTGAACCCATTTGCGGTTGTCTGTCTCATATAAATAGTGTTAGTAGAGTCATAAGAGTGTGTATGGCTAGAGGAGCTTAAGTGTGTGTATTCTAAGGTGTTTTAGAGAGAGAAAGGAGAGAAGGTGCAAGTGTGTGTGAATCTTGTATATTGTTCATCATTCCAATCTTGAATACATCATAGATTCATATTATTCTTCTTCTCCTTCTTCTTATTTTGATCTTGCATCATCCAATTGTTTGGGATTCTACACCATCAATTGGATATGATTGATACACAAGCGAATTCGGGACTTACAAGTGGTATCAGAGCTTGGATTGTATCAATCATTTTGGCCAGATCTGGAGCGTATTTGATCTTATTTTTGAAGGATTTTTGCATTTTTGGATAGATCTTTGAAAAATAAGGGGGGTTTGTTCTTCGTGTTTTTGATAAAAACGAGTTTTTGATCGAGTTTTGGAGCAAAAAGAGGTGAAAAACGCTATTTTTCACGTAATCTGCGAAGTGTTCTCGTGCATTGAAGGGTTCACGGCCGTTGAAGGGTTCACGGCCGAAGGAGGGTTCTCGGTCGAATAAGCTTTTGCGGCTAGGGTTTCTCGGCGGCGGCCGTAATCACGAATTAGGGTTTCTCGGACGTTTACGGTCGTGAACGTGTTTACGGCCGTGAACCTATTTGCGTTTGTCTGTCTCATATAAATAGTGTTAGTAGAGTCGTAAGAGTGTGTATGGCTAGAGGAGCTTAAGTTTGTGTATTCTAAGGTGTTCTAGAGAGAGAAATGAGAGAAGGTGCAAGTGTGTGTGAATCTTGTATATTGTTCATCATTCCAATCTTGAATACATCATAGATTCATATTGTTATTCTTCTCCTTCTTCTTATTTTGATCTTGCATCATCCAATTGTTTGGGATTCTACACCATCAATTGGATATGATTGATACACAAGCGAATTCGGGACTTACAAGTGGTATCAGAGCTTGGATTGTATCAATCATTTTGGCCAGATCTGGAGCGTATTTGATCTTATTTCTGAAGGATTTTTGCATTTTTGGATAGATCTTTGAAAAATAAGGGGGGTTTGTTCTTCGTGTTTTTGATAAAAACGAGTTTTTGATCGAGTTTTGGAGCAAAAAGAGGTGAAAAACGCTATTTTTCACGTAATCTGCGAAGTGTTCTCGTGCATTGAAGGGTTCACGGCCGTTGAAGGGTTCACGGCCGAAGGAGGGTTCTCGGTCGAATAAGCTTTTGCGGCTAGGGTTTCTCGGCGGCGGCCGTAATCACGAATTAGGGTTTCTCGGACATTTACGGTCGTGAACGTGTTTACGGCCGTGAACCTATTTGCGGTTGTCTGTCTCATATAAATAGTGTTAGTAGAGTCATAAGAGTGTGTATGGCTAGAGGAGCTTAAGTTTGTGTATTCTAAGGTGTTCTAGAGAGAGAAAGGAGAGAAGGTGCAAGTGTGTGTGAATCTTGTATATTGTTCATCATTCCAATCTTGAATACATCATAGATTCATATTATTATTCTTCTCCTTCTTCTTATTTTGATCTTGCATCATCCAATTGTTTGGGATTCTACACCATCAATTGGATATGATTGATACACAAGCGAATTCGGGACTTACAAGTGGTATGAGAGCTTGGATTGTATCAATCATTTTGGCCGGATCTGGAGCGTATTTGATCTTATTTTTGAAGGATTTTTGCGTTTTTGGATAGATCTTTGAAAAATAAGGGGAGTTTGTTCTTCGTGTTTTTGATAAAATCGAGTTTTTGATCGAGTTTTGGAGCAAAAAGAGGTGAAAAACGCTATTTTTCACGTAATCTGCGAAGTGTTCTCGTCCATTGAAGGGTTCACGGCCGTTGAAGGGTTCACGGCCGAAGGAGGATTCTCGGTCGAATAAGCTTTTGCGGCTAGGGTTTCTCGGCGGCGGCCGTAATCACGAATTAGGGTTTCTCGGACGTTTACGGTCGTGAACGTGTTTACGGCCGTGAACCTATTTGCGTTTGTCTGTCTCATATAAATAGTGTTAGTAGAGTCGTAAGAGTGTGTATGGCTAGAGGAGCTTAAGTTTGTGTATTCTAAGGTGTTCTAGAGAGAGAAAGGAGAGAAGGTGCAAGTGTGTGTGAATCTTGTATATTGTTCATCATTCCAATCTTGAATACATCATAGATTCATATTATTATTCTTCTCCTTCTCCTTATTTTGATCTTGCATCATCCAATTGTTTGGGATTCAACACCATCAATTGGATATGATTGATACACAAGCGAATTCGGGACTTACAAGTGGTATCAGAGCTTGGATTGTATCAATCATTTTGGCCAGATCTGGAGCGTATTTGATCTTATTTTTGAAGGATTTTTGCGTTTTTGGATAGATCTTTGAAAAATAAGGGGAGTTTGTTCTTCGTGTTTTTGATAAAATCGAGTTTTTGATCGAGTTTTGGAGCAAAAAGAGGTGAAAAACGCTATTTTTCACGTAATCTGCGAAGTGTTCTCGTCCATTGAAGGGTTCACGGCCGTTGAAGGGTTCACGGCCGAAGGAGGGTTCTCGGTCGAATAAGCTTTTGCGGCTAGGGTTTCTCGGCGGCGGCCGTAATCACGAATTAGGGTTTCTCGGACGTTTACGGTCGTGAACGTGTTTACGGCCGTGAACCTATTTGCGGTTGTCTGTCTCATATAAATAGTGTTAGTAGAGTCATAAGAGTGTGTATGGCTAGAGGAGCTTAAGTTTGTGTATTCTAAGGTGTTCTAGAGAGAGAAAGGAGAGAAGGTGCAAGTGTGTGTGAATCTTGTATATTGTTCATCATTCCAATCTTGAATACATCATAGATTCATATTATTATTCTTCTCCTTCTTCTTATTTTGATCTTGCATCATCCAATTGTTTGGGATTCTACACCATCAATTGGATATGATTGATACACAAGCGAATTCGGGACTTACAAGTGGTATGAGAGCTTGGATTGTATCAATCATTTTGGCCAGATCTGGAGCGTATTTGATCATATTTTTGAAGGATTTTTGCGTTTTTGGATAGATCTTTGAAAAATAAGGGGAGTTTGTTCTTCGTGTTTTTGATAAAATCGAGTTTTTGATCGAGTTTTGGAGCAAAAAGAGGTGAAAAACGCTATTTTTCACGTAATCTGCGAAGTGTTCTCGTCCATTGAAGGGTTCACGGCCGTTGAAGGGTTCACGGCCGAAAGAGGGTTCTCGGTCGAATAAGCTTTTGCTGCTAGGGTTTCTCGGCGGCGGCCGTAATCACGAATTAGGGTTTCTCGGACGTTTACGGTCGTGAACGTGTTTACGGCCGTGAACCCATTTGCGGTTGTCTGTCTCATATAAATAGTGTTAGTAAAGTCATAAGAGTGTGTATGGCTAGAGGAGCTTAAGTGTGTGTATTCTAAGGTGTTCTAGAGAGAGAAAGGAGAGAAGGTGCAAGTGTGTGTGAATCTTGTATATTGTTCATCATTCCAATCTTGAATACATCATAGATTCATATTATTATTCTTCTCCTTCTTCTTATTTTGATCTTGCATCATCCAATTGTTTGGGATTCTACACCATCAATTGGATATGATTGATACACAAGCGAATTCGGGACTTACAAGTGGTATCAGAGCTTGGATTGTATCAATCATTTTGGCCAGATCTGGAGCGTATTTGATCTTATTTCTGAAGGATTTTTGCATTTTTGGATAGATCTTTGAAAAATAAGGGGGGTTTGTTCTTCGTGTTTTTGATAAAAACGAGTTTTTGATCGAGTTTTGGAGCAAAAAGAGGTGAAAAACGCTATTTTTCACGTAATCTGTGAAGTGTTCTCGTCCATTGAAGGGTTCACGGCCGTTGAAGGGTTCACGGCCGAAGGAGGGTTCTCGGTCGAATAAGCTTTTGCGGCTAGGGTTTCTCGGCGGCGGCCGTAATCACGAATTAGGGTTTCTCGGACGTTTACGGTCGTGAACGTGTTTACGGCCGTGAACCCATTTGCGGTTGTCTGTCTCATATAAATAGTGTTAGTAGAGTCATAAGAGTGTGTATGGCTAGAGGAGCTTAAGTGTGTGTATTCTAAGGTGTTTTAGAGAGAGAAAGGAGAGAAGGTGCAAGTGTGTGTGAATCTTGTATATTGTTCATCATTCCAATCTTGAATACATCATAGATTCATATTATTCTTCTTCTCCTTCTTCTTATTTTGATCTTGCATCATCCAATTGTTTGGGATTCTACACCATCAATTGGATATGATTGATACACAAGCGAATTTGGGACTTACAAGTGGTATCAGAGCTTGGATTGTATCAATCATTTTGGCCAGATCTGGAGCGTATTTGATCTTATTTTTGAAGGATTTTTGCATTTTTGGATAGATCTTTGAAAAATAAGGGGGGTTTGTTCTTCGTGTTTTTGATAAAAACGAGTTTTTGATCGAGTTTTGGAGCAAAAAGAGGTGAAAAACGCTATTTTTCACGTAATCTGCGAAGTGTTCTCGTCCATTGAAGGGTTCACGGCCGTTGAAGGGTTCACGGCCGAAGGAGGATTCTCGGTCGAATAAGCTTTTGCGGCTAGGGTTTCTCGGCGGCGGCCGTAATCACGAATTAGGGTTTCTCGGACGTTTACGGTCGTGAACGTGTTTACGGCCGTGAACCTATTTGCGTTTGTCTGTCTCATATAAATAGTGTTAGTAGAGTCATAAGAGTGTGTATGGCTAGAGGAGCTTAAGTTTGTGTATTCTAAGGTGTTCTAGAGAGAGAAAGGAGAGAAGGTGCAAGTGTGTGTGAATCTTGTATATTGTTCATCATTCCAATCTTGAATACATCATAGATTCATATTATTATTCTTCTCCTTCTCCTTATTTTGATCTTGCATCATCCAATTGTTTGGGATTCAACACCATCAATTGGATATGATTGATACACAAGCGAATTCGGGACTTACAAGTGGTATCAGAGCTTGGATTGTATCAATCATTTTGGCCAGATCTGGAGCGTATTTGATCTTATTTTTGAAGGATTTTTGCGTTTTTGGATAGATCTTTGAAAAATAAGGGGAGTTTGTTCTTCGTGTTTTTGATAAAATCGAGTTTTTGATCGAGTTTTGGAGCAAAAAGAGGTGAAAAACGCTATTTTTCACGTAATCTGCGAAGTGTTCTCGTCCATTGAAGGGTTCACGGCCGTTGAAGGGTTCACGGCCGAAGGAGGGTTCTCGGTCGAATAAGCTTTTGCTGCTAGGGTTTCTCGGCGGCGGCCGTAATCACGAATTAGGGTTTCTCGGACGTTTACGGTCGTGAACGTGTTTACGGCCGTGAACCCATTTGCGGTTGTCTGTCTCATATAAATAGTGTTAGTAAAGTCATAAGAGTGTGTATGGCTAGAGGAGCTTAAGTGTGTGTATTCTAAGGTGTTCTAGAGAGAGAAAGGAGAGAAGGTGCAAGTGTGTGTGAATCTTGTATATTGTTCATCATTCCAATCTTGAATACATCATAGATTCATATTATTATTCTTCTCCTTCTTCTTATTTTGATCTTGCATCATCCAATTGTTTGGGATTCTACACCATCAATTGGATATGATTGATACACAAGCGAATTCGGGACTTACAAGTGGTATCAGAGCTTGGATTGTATCAATCATTTTGGCCAGATCTGGAGCGTATTTGATCTTATTTCTGAAGGATTTTTGCATTTTTGGATAGATCTTTGAAAAATAAGGGGGGTTTGTTCTTCGTGTTTTTGATAAAAACGAGTTTTTGATCGAGTTTTGGAGCAAAAAGAGGTGAAAAACGCTATTTTTCACGTAATCTGTGAAGTGTTCTCGTCCATTGAAGGGTTCACGGCCGTTGAAGGGTTCACGGCCGAAGGAGGGTTCTCGGTCGAATAAGCTTTTGCGGCTAGGGTTTCTCGGCGGCGGCCGTAATCACGAATTAGGGTTTCTCGGACGTTTACGGTCGTGAACGTGTTTACGGCCGTGAACCCATTTGCGGTTGTCTGTCTCATATAAATAGTGTTAGTAGAGTCATAAGAGTGTGTATGGCTAGAGGAGCTTAAGTGTGTGTATTCTAAGGTGTTTTAGAGAGAGAAAGGAGAGAAGGTGCAAGTGTGTGTGAATCTTGTATATTGTTCATCATTCCAATCTTGAATACATCATAGATTCATATTATTCTTCTTCTCCTTCTTCTTATTTTGATCTTGCATCATCCAATTGTTTGGGATTCTACACCATCAATTGGATATGATTGATACACAAGCGAATTTGGGACTTACAAGTGGTATCAGAGCTTGGATTGTATCAATCATTTTGGCCAGATCTGGAGCGTATTTGATCTTATTTTTGAAGGATTTTTGCATTTTTGGATAGATCTTTGAAAAATAAGGGGGGTTTGTTCTTCGTGTTTTTGATAAAAACGAGTTTTTGATCGAGTTTTGGAGCAAAAAGAGGTGAAAAACGCTATTTTTCACGTAATCTGCGAAGTGTTCTCGTCCATTGAAGGGTTCACGGCCGTTGAAGGGTTCACGGCCGAAGGAGGATTCTCGGTCGAATAAGCTTTTGCGGCTAGGGTTTCTCGGCGGCGGCCGTAATCACGAATTAGGGTTTCTCGGACGTTTACGGTCGTGAACGTGTTTACGGCCGTGAACCTATTTGCGTTTGTCTGTCTCATATAAATAGTGTTAGTAGAGTCATAAGAGTGTGTATGGCTAGAGGAGCTTAAGTTTGTGTATTCTAAGGTGTTCTAGAGAGAGAAAGGAGAGAAGGTGCAAGTGTGTGTGAATCTTGTATATTGTTCATCATTCCAATCTTGAATACATCATAGATTCATATTATTATTCTTCTCCTTCTCCTTATTTTGATCTTGCATCATCCAATTGTTTGGGATTCAACACCATCAATTGGATATGATTGATACACAAGCGAATTCGGGACTTACAAGTGGTATCAGAGCTTGGATTGTATCAATCATTTTGGCCAGATCTGGAGCGTATTTGATCTTATTTTTGAAGGATTTTTGCGTTTTTGGATAGATCTTTGAAAAATAAGGGGAGTTTGTTCTTCGTGTTTTTGATAAAATCGAGTTTTTGATCGAGTTTTGGAGCAAAAAGAGGTGAAAAACGCTATTTTTCACGTAATCTGTGAAGTGTTCTCGTCCATTGAAGGGTTCACGGCCGTTGAAGGGTTCACGGCCGAAGGAGGGTTCTCGGTCGAATAAGCTTTTGCGGCTAGGGTTTCTCGGCGGCGGCCGTAATCACGAATTAGGGTTTCTCGGACGTTTACGGTCGTGAACGTGTTTACGGCCGTGAACCCATTTGCGGTTGTCTGTCTCATATAAATAGTGTTAGTAGAGTCATAAGAGTGTGTATGGCTAGAGGAGCTTAAGTGTGTGTATTCTAAGGTGTTTTAGAGAGAGAAAGGAGAGAAGGTGCAAGTGTGTGTGAATCTTGTATATTGTTCATCATTCCAATCTTGAATACATCATAGATTCATATTATTCTTCTTCTCCTTCTTCTTATTTTGATCTTGCATCATCCAATTGTTTGGGATTCTACACCATCAATTGGATATGATTGATACACAAGCGAATTTGGGACTTACAAGTGGTATCAGAGCTTGGATTGTATCAATCATTTTGGCCAGATCTGGAGCGTATTTGATCTTATTTTTGAAGGATTTTTGCATTTTTGGATAGATCTTTGAAAAATAAGGGGGGTTTGTTCTTCGTGTTTTTGATAAAAACGAGTTTTTGATCGAGTTTTGGAGCAAAAAGAGGTGAAAAACGCTATTTTTCACGTAATCTGCGAAGTGTTCTCGTCCATTGAAGGGTTCACGGCCGTTGAAGGGTTCACGGCCGAAGGAGGATTCTCGGTCGAATAAGCTTTTGCGGCTAGGGTTTCTCGGCGGCGGCCGTAATCACGAATTAGGGTTTCTCGGACGTTTACGGTCGTGAACGTGTTTACGGCCGTGAACCTATTTGCGTTTGTCTGTCTCATATAAATAGTGTTAGTAGAGTCATAAGAGTGTGTATGGCTAGAGGAGCTTAAGTTTGTGTATTCTAAGGTGTTCTAGAGAGAGAAAGGAGAGAAGGTGCAAGTGTGTGTGAATCTTGTATATTGTTCATCATTCCAATCTTGAATACATCATAGATTCATATTATTATTCTTCTCCTTCTCCTTATTTTGATCTTGCATCATCCAATTGTTTGGGATTCAACACCATCAATTGGATATGATTGATACACAAGCGAATTCGGGACTTACAAGTGGTATCAGAGCTTGGATTGTATCAATCATTTTGGCCAGATCTGGAGCGTATTTGATCTTATTTTTGAAGGATTTTTGCGTTTTTGGATAGATCTTTGAAAAATAAGGGGAGTTTGTTCTTCGTGTTTTTGATAAAATCGAGTTTTTGATCGAGTTTTGGAGCAAAAAGAGGTGAAAAACGCTATTTTTCACGTAATCTGCGAAGTGTTCTCGTCCATTGAAGGGTTCACGGCCGTTGAAGGGTTCACGGCCGAAGGAGGGTTCTCGGTCGAATAAGCTTTTGCGGCTAGGGTTTCTCGGCGGCGGCCGTAATCACGAATTAGGGTTTCTCGGACGTTTACGGTCGTGAACGTGTTTACGGCCGTGAACCTATTTGCGGTTGTCTGTCTCATATAAATAGTGTTAGTAGAGTCATAAGAGTGTGTATGGCTAGAGGAGCTTAAGTTTGTGTATTCTAAGGTGTTCTAGAGAGAGAAAGGAGAGAAGGTGCAAGTGTGTGTGAATCTTGTATATTGTTCATCATTCCAATCTTGAATACATCATAGATTCATATTATTATTCTTCTCCTTCTTCTTATTTTGATCTTGCATCATCCAATTGTTTGGGATTCTACACCATCAATTGGATATGATTGATACACAAGCGAATTCGGGACTTACAAGTGGTATGAGAGCTTGGATTGTATCAATCATTTTGGCCAGATCTGGAGCGTATTTGATCTTATTTCTGAAGGATTTTTGCATTTTTGGATAGATCTTTGAAAAATAAGGGGGGTTTGTTCTTCGTGTTTTTGATAAAAACGAGTTTTTGATCGAGTTTTGGAGCAAAAAGAGGTGAAAAACGCTATTTTTCACGTAATCTGTGAAGTGTTCTCGTCCATTGAAGGGTTCACGGCCGTTGAAGGGTTCACGGCCGAAGGAGGGTTCTCGGTCGAATAAGCTTTTGCGGCTAGGGTTTCTCGGCGGCGGCCGTAATCACGAATTAGGGTTTCTCGGACGTTTACGGTCGTGAACGTGTTTACGGCCGTGAACCCATTTGCGGTTGTCTGTCTCATATAAATAGTGTTAGTAGAGTCATAAGAGTGTGTATGGCTAGAGGAGCTTAAGTGTGTGTATTCTAAGGTGTTTTAGAGAGAGAAAGGAGAGAAGGTGCAAGTGTGTGTGAATCTTGTATATTGTTCATCATTCCAATCTTGAATACATCATAGATTCATATTATTCTTCTTCTCCTTCTTCTTATTTTGATCTTGCATCATCCAATTGTTTGGGATTCTACACCATCAATTGGATATGATTGATACACAAGCGAATTTGGGACTTACAAGTGGTATCAGAGCTTGGATTGTATCAATCATTTTGGCCAGATCTGGAGCGTATTTGATCTTATTTTTGAAGGATTTTTGCGTTTTTGGATAGATCTTTGAAAAATAAGGGGAGTTTGTTCTTCGTGTTTTTGATAAAATCGAGTTTTTGATCGAGTTTTGGAGCAAAAAGAGGTGAAAAACGCTATTTTTCACGTAATCTGCGAAGTGTTCTCGTCCATTGAAGGGTTCACGGCCGTTGAAGGGTTCACGGCCGAAGGAGGGTTCTCGGTCGAATAAGCTTTTGCGGCTAGGGTTTCTCGGCGGCGGCCGTAATCACGAATTAGGGTTTCTCGGACGTTTACGGTCGTGAACGTGTTTACGGCCGTGAACCTATTTGCGGTTGTCTGTCTCATATAAATAGTGTTAGTAGAGTCATAAGAGTGTGTATGGCTAGAGGAGCTTAAGTTTGTGTATTCTAAGGTGTTCTAGAGAGAGAAAGGAGAGAAGGTGCAAGTGTGTGTGAATCTTGTATATTGTTCATCATTCCAATCTTGAATACATCATAGATTCATATTATTATTCTTCTCCTTCTTCTTATTTTGATCTTGCATCATCCAATTGTTTGGGATTCTACACCATCAATTGGATATGATTGATACACAAGCGAATTCGGGACTTACAAGTGGTATGAGAGCTTGGATTGTATCAATCATTTTGGCCAGATCTGGAGCGTATTTGATCTTATTTCTGAAGGATTTTTGCATTTTTGGATAGATCTTTGAAAAATAAGGGGGGTTTGTTCTTCGTGTTTTTGATAAAAACGAGTTTTTGATCGAGTTTTGGAGCAAAAAGAGGTGAAAAACGCTATTTTTCACGTAATCTGTGAAGTGTTCTCGTCCATTGAAGGGTTCACGGCCGTTGAAGGGTTCACGGCCGAAGGAGGGTTCTCGGTCGAATAAGCTTTTGCGGCTAGGGTTTCTCGGCGGCGGCCGTAATCACGAATTAGGGTTTCTCGGACGTTTACGGTCGTGAACGTGTTTACGGCCGTGAACCCATTTGCGGTTGTCTGTCTCATATAAATAGTGTTAGTAGAGTCATAAGAGTGTGTATGGCTAGAGGAGCTTAAGTGTGTGTATTCTAAGGTGTTTTAGAGAGAGAAAGGAGAGAAGGTGCAAGTGTGTGTGAATCTTGTATATTGTTCATCATTCCAATCTTGAATACATCATAGATTCATATTATTCTTCTTCTCCTTCTTCTTATTTTGATCTTGCATCATCCAATTGTTTGGGATTCTACACCATCAATTGGATATGATTGATACACAAGCGAATTTGGGACTTACAAGTGGTATCAGAGCTTGGATTGTATCAATCATTTTGGCCAGATCTGGAGCGTATTTGATCTTATTTTTGAAGGATTTTTGCATTTTTGGATAGATCTTTGAAAAATAAGGGGGGTTTGTTCTTCGTGTTTTTGATAAAAACGAGTTTTTGATCGAGTTTTGGAGCAAAAAGAGGTGAAAAACGCTATTTTTCACGTAATCTGCGAAGTGTTCTCGTCCATTGAAGGGTTCACGGCCGTTGAAGGGTTCACGGCCGAAGGAGGATTCTCGGTCGAATAAGCTTTTGCGGCTAGGGTTTCTCGGCGGCGGCCGTAATCACGAATTAGGGTTTCTCGGACGTTTACGGTCGTGAACGTGTTTACGGCCGTGAACCTATTTGCGTTTGTCTGTCTCATATAAATAGTGTTAGTAGAGTCATAAGAGTGTGTATGGCTAGAGGAGCTTAAGTTTGTGTATTCTAAGGTGTTCTAGAGAGAGAAAGGAGAGAAGGTGCAAGTGTGTGTGAATCTTGTATATTGTTCATCATTCCAATCTTGAATACATCATAGATTCATATTATTATTCTTCTCCTTCTCCTTATTTTGATCTTGCATCATCCAATTGTTTGGGATTCAACACCATCAATTGGATATGATTGATACACAAGCGAATTCGGGACTTACAAGTGGTATCAGAGCTTGGATTGTATCAATCATTTTGGCCAGATCTGGAGCGTATTTGATCTTATTTTTGAAGGATTTTTGCGTTTTTGGATAGATCTTTGAAAAATAAGGGGAGTTTGTTCTTCGTGTTTTTGATAAAATCGAGTTTTTGATCGAGTTTTGGAGCAAAAAGAGGTGAAAAACGCTATTTTTCACGTAATCTGCGAAGTGTTCTCGTCCATTGAAGGGTTCACGGCCGTTGAAGGGTTCACGGCCGAAGGAGGGTTCTCGGTCGAATAAGCTTTTGCGGCTAGGGTTTCTCGGCGGCGGCCGTAATCACGAATTAGGGTTTCTCGGACGTTTACGGTCGTGAACGTGTTTACGGCCGTGAACCTATTTGCGGTTGTCTGTCTCATATAAATAGTGTTAGTAGAGTCATAAGAGTGTGTATGGCTAGAGGAGCTTAAGTTTGTGTATTCTAAGGTGTTCTAGAGAGAGAAAGGAGAGAAGGTGCAAGTGTGTGTGAATCTTGTATATTGTTCATCATTCCAATCTTGAATACATCATAGATTCATATTATTATTCTTCTCCTTCTTCTTATTTTGATCTTGCATCATCCAATTGTTTGGGATTCTACACCATCAATTGGATATGATTGATACACAAGCGAATTCGGGACTTACAAGTGGTATGAGAGCTTGGATTGTATCAATCATTTTGGCCAGATCTGGAGCGTATTTTATCTTATTTCTGAAGGATTTTTGCATTTTTGGATAGATCTTTGAAAAATAAGGGGGGTTTGTTCTTCGTGTTTTTGATAAAAACGAGTTTTTGATCGAGTTTTGGAGCAAAAAGAGGTGAAAAACGCTATTTTTCACGTAATCTGCGAAGTGTTCTCGTCCATTGAAGGGTTCACGGCCGTTGAAGGGTTCACGGCCGAAGGAGGATTCTCGGTCGAATAAGCTTTTGCGGCTAGGGTTTCTCGGCGGCGGCCGTAATCACGAATTAGGGTTTCTCGGACGTTTACGGTCGTGAACGTGTTTACGGCCGTGAACCTATTTGCGTTTGTCTGTCTCATATAAATAGTGTTAGTAGAGTCATAAGAGTGTGTATGGCTAGAGGAGCTTAAGTTTGTGTATTCTAAGGTGTTCTAGAGAGAGAAAGGAGAGAAGGTGCAAGTGTGTGTGAATCTTGTATATTGTTCATCATTCCAATCTTGAATACATCATAGATTCATATTATTATTCTTCTCCTTCTCCTTATTTTGATCTTGCATCATCCAATTGTTTGGGATTCAACACCATCAATTGGATATGATTGATACACAAGCGAATTCGGGACTTACAAGTGGTATCAGAGCTTGGATTGTATCAATCATTTTGGCCAGATCTGGAGCGTATTTGATCTTATTTTTGAAGGATTTTTGCGTTTTTGGATAGATCTTTGAAAAATAAGGGGAGTTTGTTCTTCGTGTTTTTGATAAAATCGAGTTTTTGATCGAGTTTTGGAGCAAAAAGAGGTGAAAAACGCTATTTTTCATGTAATCTGCGAAGTGTTCTCGTCCATTGAAGGGTTCACGGCCGTTGAAGGGTTCACGGCCGAAGGAGGGTTTTCGGTCGAATAAGCTTTTGCGGCTAGGGTTTCTCGGCGGCGGCCGTAATCACGAATTAGGGTTTCTCGGACGTTTACGGTCGTGAACGTGTTTACGGCCGTGAACCTATTTGCGGTTGTCTGTCTCATATAAATAGTGTTAGTAGAGTCATAAGAGTGTGTATGGCTAGAGGAGCTTAAGTTTGTGTATTCTAAGGTGTTCTAGAGAGAGAAAGGAGAGAAGGTGCAAGTGTGTGTGAATCTTGTATATTGTTCATCATTCCAATCTTGAATACATCATAGATTCATATTATTATTCTTCTCCTTCTTCTTATTTTGATCTTGCATCATCCAATTGTTTGGGATTCTACACCATCAATTGGATATGATTGATACACAAGCGAATTCGGGACTTACAAGTGGTATGAGAGCTTGGATTGTATCAATCATTTTGGCCAGATCTGGAGCGTATTTGATCTTATTTTTGAAGGATTTTTGCGTTTTTGGATAGATCTTTGAAAAATAAGGGGAGTTTGTTCTTCGTGTTTTTGATAAAATCGAGTTTTTGATCGAGTTTTGGAGCAAAAAGAGGTGAAAAACGCTATTTTTCACGTAATCTGCGAAGTGTTCTCGTCCATTGAAGGGTTCACGGCCGTTGAAGGGTTCACGGCCGAAGGAGGGTTCTCGGTCGAATAAGCTTTTGCGGCTAGGGTTTCTCGGCGGCGGCCGTAATCACGAATTAGGGTTTCTCGGACGTTTACGGTCGTGAACGTGTTTACGGCCGTGAACCTATTTGCGGTTGTCTGTCTCATATAAATAGTGTTAGTAGAGTCATAAGAGTGTGTATGGCTAGAGGAGCTTAAGTTTGTGTATTCTAAGGTGTTCTAGAGAGAGAAAGGAGAGAAGGTGCAAGTGTGTGTGAATCTTGTATATTGTTCATCATTCCAATCTTGAATACATCATAGATTCATATTATTATTCTTCTCCTTCTTCTTATTTTGATCTTGCATCATCCAATTGTTTGGGATTCTACACCATCAATTGGATATGATTGATACACAAGCGAATTCGGGACTTACAAGTGGTATGAGAGCTTGGATTGTATCAATCATTTTGGCCAGATCTGGAGCGTATTTGATCTTATTTCTGAAGGATTTTTGCATTTTTGGATAGATCTTTGAAAAATAAGGGGGGTTTGTTCTTCGTGTTTTTGATAAAAACGAGTTTTTGATCGAGTTTTGGAGCAAAAAGAGGTGAAAAACGCTATTTTTCACGTAATCTGCGAAGTGTTCTCGTCCATTGAAGGGTTCACGGCCGTTGAAGGGTTCACGGCCGAAGGAGGATTCTCGGTCGAATAAGCTTTTGCGGCTAGGGTTTCTCGGCGGCGGCCGTAATCACGAATTAGGGTTTCTCGGACGTTTACGGTCGTGAACGTGTTTACGGCCGTGAACCTATTTGCGTTTGTCTGTCTCATATAAATAGTGTTAGTAGAGTCATAAGAGTGTGTATGGCTAGAGGAGCTTAAGTTTGTGTATTCTAAGGTGTTCTAGAGAGAGAAAGGAGAGAAGGTGCAAGTGTGTGTGAATCTTGTATATTGTTCATCATTCCAATCTTGAATACATCATAGATTCATATTATTATTCTTCTCCTTCTCCTTATTTTGATCTTGCATCATCCAATTGTTTGGGATTCAACACCATCAATTGGATATGATTGATACACAAGCGAATTCGGGACTTACAAGTGGTATCAGAGCTTGGATTGTATCAATCATTTTGGCCAGATCTGGAGCGTATTTGATCTTATTTTTGAAGGATTTTTGCGTTTTTGGATAGATCTTTGAAAAATAAGGGGAGTTTGTTCTTCGTGTTTTTGATAAAATCGAGTTTTTGATCGAGTTTTGGAGCAAAAAGAGGTGAAAAACGCTATTTTTCATGTAATCTGCGAAGTGTTCTCGTCCATTGAAGGGTTCACGGCCGTTGAAGGGTTCACGGCCGAAGGAGGGTTCTCGGTCGAATAAGCTTTTGCGGCTAGGGTTTCTCGGCGGCGGCCGTAATCACGAATTAGGGTTTCTCGGACGTTTACGGTCATGAACGTGTTTACGGCCGTGAACCTATTTGCGGTTGTCTGTCTCATATAAATAGTGTTAGTAGAGTCATAAGAGTGTGTATGGCTAGAGGAGCTTAAGTTTGTGTATTCTAAGGTGTTCTAGAGAGAGAAAGGAGAGAAGGTGCAAGTGTGTGTGAATCTTGTATATTGTTCATCATTCCAATCTTGAATACATCATAGATTCATATTATTATTCTTCTCCTTCTTCTTATTTTGATCTTGCATCATCCAATTGTTTGGGATTCTACACCATCAATTGGATATGATTGATACACAAGCGAATTCGGGACTTACAAGTGGTATGAGAGCTTGGATTGTATCAATCATTTTGGCCAGATCTGGAGCGTATTTGATCATATTTTTGAAGGATTTTTGCGTTTTTGGATAGATCTTTGAAAAATAAGGGGAGTTTGTTCTTCGTGTTTTTGATAAAATCGAGTTTTTGATCGAGTTTTGGAGCAAAAAGAGGTGAAAAACGCTATTTTTCACGTAATCTGCGAAGTGTTCTCGTCCATTGAAGGGTTCACGGCCGTTGAAGGGTTCACGGCCGAAGGAAGGTTCTCGGTCGAATAAGCTTTTGCTGCTAGGGTTTCTCGGCGGCGGCCGTAATCACGAATTAGGGTTTCTCGGACGTTTACGGTCGTGAACGTGTTTACGGCCGTGAACCCATTTGCGGTTGTCTGTCTCATATAAATAGTGTTAGTAGAGTCATAAGAGTGTGTATGGCTAGAGGAGCTTAAGTGTGTGTATTCTAAGGTGTTCTAGAGAGAGAAAGGAGAGAAGGTGCAAGTGTGTGTGAATCTTGTATATTGTTCATCATTCCAATCTTGAATACATCATAGATTCATATTATTATTCTTCTCCTTCTTCTTATTTTGATCTTGCATCATCCAATTGTTTGGGATTCTACACCATCAATTGGATATGATTGATACACAAGCGAATTCGGGACTTACAAGTGGTATCAGAGCTTGGATTGTATCAATCATTTTGGCCAGATCTGGAGCGTATTTGATCTTATTTTTGAAGGATTTTTGCATTTTTGGATAGATCTTTGAAAAATAAGGGGGGTTTGTTCTTCGTGTTTTTGATAAAAACGAGTTTTTGATCGAGTTTTGGAGCAAAAAGAGGTGAAAAACGCTATTTTTCACGTAATCTGTGAAGTGTTCTCGTCCATTGAAGGGTTCACGGCCGTTGAAGGGTTCACGGCCGAAGGAGGGTTCTCGGTCGAATAAGCTTTTGCGGCTAGGGTTTCTCGGCGGCGGCCGTAATCACGAATTAGGGTTTCTCGGACGTTTACGGTCGTGAACGTGTTTACGGCCGTGAACCCATTTGCGGTTGTCTGTCTCATATAAATAGTGTTAGTAGAGTCATAAGAGTGTGTATGGCTAGAGGAGCTTAAGTGTGTGTATTCTAAGGTGTTTTAGAGAGAGAAAGGAGAGAAGGTGCAAGTGTGTGTGAATCTTGTATATTGTTCATCATTCCAATCTTGAATACATCATAGATTCATATTATTCTTCTTCTCCTTCTTCTTATTTTGATCTTGCATCATCCAATTGTTTGGGATTCTACACCATCAATTGGATATGATTGATACACAAGCGAATTTGGGACTTACAAGTGGTATCAGAGCTTGGATTGTATCAATCATTTTGGCCAGATCTGGAGCGTATTTGATCTTATTTTTGAAGGATTTTTGCATTTTTGGATAGATCTTTGAAAAATAAGGGGGGTTTGTTCTTCGTGTTTTTGATAAAAACGAGTTTTTGATCGAGTTTTGGAGCAAAAAGAGGTGAAAAACGCTATTTTTCACGTAATCTGCGAAGTGTTCTCGTGCATTGAAGGGTTCACGGCCGTTGAAGGGTTCACGGCCGAAGGAGGGTTCTCGGTCGAATAAGCTTTTGCGGCTAGGGTTTCTCGGCGGCGGCCGTAATCACGAATTAGGGTTTCTCGGACGTTTACGGTCGTGAACGTGTTTACGGCCGTGAACCTATTTGCGGTTGTCTGTCTCATATAAATAGTGTTAGTAGAGTCATAAGAGTGTGTATGGCTAGAGGAGCTTAAGTTTGTGTATTCTAAGGTGTTCTAGAGAGAGAAAGGAGAGAAGGTGCAAGTGTGTGTGAATCTTGTATATTGTTCATCATTCCAATCTTGAATACATCATAGATTCATATTATTATTCTTCTCCTTCTTCTTATTTTGATCTTGCATCATCCAATTGTTTGGGATTCTACACCATCAATTGGATATGATTGATACACAAGCGAATTCGGGACTTACAAGTGGTATGAGAGCTTGGATTGTATCAATCATTTTGGCCAGATCTGGAGCGTATTTGATCTTATTTTTGAAGGATTTTTGCGTTTTTGGATAGATCTTTGAAAAATAAGGGGAGTTTGTTCTTCGTGTTTTTGATAAAATCGAGTTTTTGATCGAGTTTTGGAGCAAAAAGAGGTGAAAAACGCTATTTTTCACGTAATCTGCGAAGTGTTCTCGTCCATTGAAGGGTTCACGGCCGTTGAAGGGTTCACGGCCGAAGGAGGGTTCTCGGTCGAATAAGCTTTTGCTGCTAGGGTTTCTCGGCGGCGGCCGTAATCACGAATTAGGGTTTCTCGGACGTTTACGGTCGTGAACGTGTTTACGGCCGTGAACCCATTTGCGGTTGTCTGTCTCATATAAATAGTGTTAGTAGAGTCATAAGAGTGTGTATGGCTAGAGGAGCTTAAGTGTGTGTATTCTAAGGTGTTCTAGAGAGAGAAAGGAGAGAAGGTGCAAGTGTGTGTGAATCTTGTATATTGTTCATCATTCCAATCTTGAATACATCATAGATTCATATTATTATTCTTCTCCTTCTTCTTATTTTGATCTTGCATCATCCAATTGTTTGGGATTCTACACCATCAATTGGATATGATTGATACACAAGCGAATTCGGGACTTACAAGTGGTATCAGAGCTTGGATTGTATCAATCATTTTGGCCAGATCTGGAGCGTATTTGATCTTATTTCTGAAGGATTTTTGCATTTTTGGATAGATCTTTGAAAAATAAGGGGGGTTTGTTCTTCGTGTTTTTGATAAAAACGAGTTTTTGATCGAGTTTTGGAGCAAAAAGAGGTGAAAAACGCTATTTTTCACGTAATCTGTGAAGTGTTCTCGTCCATTGAAGGGTTCACGGCCGTTGAAGGGTTCACGGCCGAAGGAGGGTTCTCGGTCGAATAAGCTTTTGCGGCTAGGGTTTCTCGGCGGCGGCCGTAATCACGAATTAGGGTTTCTCGGACGTTTACGGTCGTGAACGTGTTTACGGCCGTGAACCCATTTGCGGTTGTCTGTCTCATATAAATAGTGTTAGTAGAGTCATAAGAGTGTGTATGGCTAGAGGAGCTTAAGTGTGTGTATTCTAAGGTGTTTTAGAGAGAGAAAGGAGAGAAGGTGCAAGTGTGTGTGAATCTTGTATATTGTTCATCATTCCAATCTTGAATACATCATAGATTCATATTATTCTTCTTCTCCTTCTTCTTATTTTGATCTTGCATCATCCAATTGTTTGGGATTCTACACCATCAATTGGATATGATTGATACACAAGCGAATTCGGGACTTACAAGTGGTATCAGAGCTTGGATTGTATCAATCATTTTGGCCAGATCTGGAGCGTATTTGATCTTATTTTTGAAGGATTTTTGCATTTTTGGATAGATCTTTGAAAAATAAGGGGGGTTTGTTCTTCGTGTTTTTGATAAAAACGAGTTTTTGATCGAGTTTTGGAGCAAAAAGAGGTGAAAAACGCTATTTTTCACGTAATCTGCGAAGTGTTCTCGTGCATTGAAGGGTTCACGGCCGTTGAAGGGTTCACGGCCGAAGGAGGGTTCTCGGTCGAATAAGCTTTTGCGGCTAGGGTTTCTCGGCGGCGGCCGTAATCACGAATTAGGGTTTCTCGGACGTTTACGGTCGTGAACGTGTTTACGGCCGTGAACCTATTTGCGGTTGTCTGTCTCATATAAATAGTGTTAGTAGTGTCATAAGAGTGTGTATGGCTAGAGGAGCTTAAGTTTGTGTATTCTAAGGTGTTCTAGAGAGAGAAAGGAGAGAAGGTGCAAGTGTGTGTGAATCTTGTATATTGTTCATCATTCCAATCTTGAATACATCATAGATTCATATTGTTATTCTTCTCCTTCTTCTTATTTTGATCTTGCATCATCCAATTGTTTGGGATTCTACACCATCAATTGGATATGATTGATACACAAGCGAATTCGGGACTTACAAGTGGTATCAGAGCTTGGATTGTATCAATCATTTTGGCCAGATCTGGAGCGTATTTGATCTTATTTCTGAAGGATTTTTGCATTTTTGGATAGATCTTTGAAAAATAAGGGGGGTTTGTTCTTCGTGTTTTTGATAAAAACGAGTTTTTGATCGAGTTTTGGAGCAAAAAGAGGTGAAAAACGCTATTTTTCACGTAATCTGCGAAGTGTTCTCGTCCATTGAAGGGTTCACGGCCGTTGAAGGGTTCACGGCCGAAGGAGGGTTCTCGGTCGAATAAGCTTTTGCTGCTAGGGTTTCTCGGCGGCGGCCGTAATCACGAATTAGGGTTTCTCGGACGTTTACGGTCGTGAACGTGTTTACGGCCGTGAACCCATTTGCGTTTGTCTGTCTCATATAAATAGTGTTAGTAGTGTCATAAGAGTGTGTATGGCTAGAGGAGCTTAAGTTTGTGTATTCTAAGGTGTTCTAGAGAGAGAAAGGAGAGAAGGTGCAAGTGTGTGTGAATCTTGTATATTGTTCATCATTCCAATCTTGAATACATCATAGATTCATATTATTATTCTTCTCCTTCTCCTTATTTTGATCTTGCATCATCCAATTGTTTGGGATTCAACACCATCAATTGGATATGATTGATACACAAGCGAATTCGGGACTTACAAGTGGTATCAGAGCTTGGATTGTATCAATCATTTTGGCCAGATCTGGAGCGTATTTGATCTTATTTTTGAAGGATTTTTGCGTTTTTGGATAGATCTTTGAAAAATAAGGGGAGTTTGTTCTTCGTGTTTTTGATAAAATCGAGTTTTTGATCGAGTTTTGGAGCAAAAAGAGGTGAAAAACGCTATTTTTCACGTAATCTGCGAAGTGTTCTCGTCCATTGAAGGGTTCACGGCCGTTGAAGGGTTCACGGCCGAAGGAGGGTTCTCGGTCGAATAAGCTTTTGCGGCTAGGGTTTCTCGGCGGCGGCCGTAATCACGAATTAGGGTTTCTCGGACGTTTACGGTCGTGAACGTGTTTACGGCCGTGAACCTATTTGCGGTTGTCTGTCTCATATAAATAGTGTTAGTAGAGTCATAAGAGTGTGTATGGCTAGAGGAGCTTAAGTTTGTGTATTCTAAGGTGTTCTAGAGAGAGAAAGGAGAGAAGGTGCAAGTGTGTGTGAATCTTGTATATTGTTCATCATTCCAATCTTGAATACATCATAGATTCATATTATTATTCTTCTCCTTCTTCTTATTTTGATCTTGCATCATCCAATTGTTTGGGATTCTACACCATCAATTGGATATGATTGATACACAAGCGAATTCGGGACTTACAAGTGGTATGAGAGCTTGGATTGTATCAATCATTTTGGCCAGATCTGGAGCGTATTTGATCTTATTTTTGAAGGATTTTTGCGTTTTTGGATAGATCTTTGAAAAATAAGGGGAGTTTGTTCTTCGTGTTTTTGATAAAATCGAGTTTTTGATCGAGTTTTGGAGCAAAAAGAGGTGAAAAACGCTATTTTTCACGTAATCTGCGAAGTGTTCTCGTCCATTGAAGGGTTCACGGCCGTTGAAGGGTTCACGGCCGAAGGAGGGTTCTCGGTCGAATAAGCTTTTGCGGCTAGGGTTTCTCGGCGGCGGCCGTAATCACGAATTAGGGTTTCTCGGACGTTTACGGTCGTGAACGTGTTTACGGCCGTGAACCTATTTGCGGTTGTCTGTCTCATATAAATAGTGTTAGTAGAGTCATAAGAGTGTGTATGGCTAGAGGAGCTTAAGTTTGTGTATTCTAAGGTGTTCTAGAGAGAGAAAGGAGAGAAGGTGCAAGTGTGTGTGAATCTTGTATATTGTTCATCATTCCAATCTTGAATACATCATAGATTCATATTATTATTCTTCTCCTTCTTCTTATTTTGATCTTGCATCATCCAATTGTTTGGGATTCTACACCATCAATTGGATATGATTGATACACAAGCGAATTCGGGACTTACAAGTGGTATGAGAGCTTGGATTGTATCAATCATTTTGGCCAGATCTGGAGCGTATTTGATCATATTTTTGAAGGATTTTTGCGTTTTTGGATAGATCTTTGAAAAATAAGGGGAGTTTGTTCTTCGTGTTTTTGATAAAATCGAGTTTTTGATCGAGTTTTGGAGCAAAAAGAGGTGAAAAACGCTATTTTTCACGTAATCTGCGAAGTGTTCTCGTCCATTGAAGGGTTCACGGCCGTTGAAGGGTTCACGGCCGAAGGAGGGTTCTCGGTCGAATAAGCTTTTGCTGCTAGGGTTTCTCGGCGGCGGCCGTAATCACGAATTAGGGTTTCTCGGACGTTTACGGTCGTGAACGTGTTTACGGCCGTGAACCCATTTGCGTTTGTCTGTCTCATATAAATAGTGTTAGTAGTGTCATAAGAGTGTGTATGGCTAGAGGAGCTTAAGTTTGTGTATTCTAAGGTGTTCTAGAGAGAGAAAGGAGAGAAGGTGCAAGTGTGTGTGAATCTTGTATATTGTTCATCATTCCAATCTTGAATACATCATAGATTCATATTATTATTCTTCTCCTTCTCCTTATTTTGATCTTGCATCATCCAATTGTTTGGGATTCAACACCATCAATTGGATATGATTGATACACAAGCGAATTCGGGACTTACAAGTGGTATCAGAGCTTGGATTGTATCAATCATTTTGGCCAGATCTGGAGCGTATTTGATCTTATTTTTGAAGGATTTTTGCGTTTTTGGATAGATCTTTGAAAAATAAGGGGAGTTTGTTCTTCGTGTTTTTGATAAAATCGAGTTTTTGATCGAGTTTTGGAGCAAAAAGAGGTGAAAAACGCTATTTTTCACGTAATCTGCGAAGTGTTCTCGTCCATTGAAGGGTTCACGGCCGTTGAAGGGTTCACGGCCGAAGGAGGGTTCTCGGTCGAATAAGCTTTTGCGGCTAGGGTTTCTCGGCGGCGGCCGTAATCACGAATTAGGGTTTCTCGGACGTTTACGGTCGTGAACGTGTTTACGGCCGTGAACCTATTTGCGGTTGTCTGTCTCATATAAATAGTGTTAGTAGAGTCATAAGAGTGTGTATGGCTAGAGGAGCTTAAGTTTGTGTATTCTAAGGTGTTCTAGAGAGAGAAAGGAGAGAAGGTGCAAGTGTGTGTGAATCTTGTATATTGTTCATCATTCCAATCTTGAATACATCATAGATTCATATTATTATTCTTCTCCTTCTTCTTATTTTGATCTTGCATCATCCAATTGTTTGGGATTCTACACCATCAATTGGATATGATTGATACACAAGCGAATTCGGGACTTACAAGTGGTATGAGAGCTTGGATTGTATCAATCATTTTGGCCAGATCTGGAGCGTATTTGATCATATTTTTGAAGGATTTTTGCGTTTTTGGATAGATCTTTGAAAAATAAGGGGAGTTTGTTCTTCGTGTTTTTGATAAAATCGAGTTTTTGATCGAGTTTTGGAGCAAAAAGAGGTGAAAAACGCTATTTTTCACGTAATCTGCGAAGTGTTCTCGTCCATTGAAGGGTTCACGGCCGTTGAAGGGTTCACGGCCGAAGGAGGGTTCTCGGTCGAATAAGCTTTTGCTGCTAGGGTTTCTCGGCGGCGGCCGTAATCACGAATTAGGGTTTCTCGGACGTTTACGGTCGTGAACGTGTTTACGGCCGTGAACCCATTTGCGGTTGTCTGTCTCGTATAAATAGTGTTAGTAGAGTCATAAGAGTGTGTATGGCTAGAGGAGCTTAAGTGTGTGTATTCTAAGGTGTTCTAGAGAGAGAAAGGAGAGAAGGTGCAAGTGTGTGTGAATCTTGTATATTGTTCATCATTCCAATCTTGAATACATCATAGATTCATATTATTATTCTTCTCCTTCTTCTTATTTTGATCTTGCATCATCCAATTGTTTGGGATTCTACACCATCAATTGGATATGATTGATACACAAGCGAATTCGGGACTTACAAGTGGTATCAGAGCTTGGATTGTATCAATCATTTTGGCCAGATCTGGAGCGTATTTGATCTTATTTCTGAAGGATTTTTGCATTTTTGGATAGATCTTTGAAAAATAAGGGGGGTTTGTTCTTCGTGTTTTTGATAAAAACGAGTTTTTGATCGAGTTTTGGAGCAAAAAGAGGTGAAAAACGCTATTTTTCACGTAATCTGCGAAGTGTTCTCGTCCATTGAAGGGTTCACGGCCGTTGAAGGGTTCACGGCCGAAGGAGGATTCTCGGTCGAATAAGCTTTTGCGGCTAGGGTTTCTCGGCGGCGGCCGTAATCACGAATTAGGGTTTCTCGGACGTTTACGGTCGTGAACGTGTTTACGGCCGTGAACCTATTTGCGTTTGTCTGTCTCATATAAATAGTGTTAGTAGAGTCATAAGAGTGTGTATGGCTAGAGGAGCTTAAGTTTGTGTATTCTAAGGTGTTCTAGAGAGAGAAAGGAGAGAAGGTGCAAGTGTGTGTGAATCTTGTATATTGTTCATCATTCCAATCTTGAATACATCATAGATTCATATTATTATTCTTCTCCTTCTTCTTATTTTGATCTTGCATCATCCAATTGTTTGGGATTCTACACCATCAATTGGATATGATTGATACACAAGCGAATTCGGGACTTACAAGTGGTATGAGAGCTTGGATTGTATCAATCATTTTGGCCAGATCTGGAGCGTATTTGATCTTATTTTTGAAGGATTTTTGCGTTTTTGGATAGATCTTTGAAAAATAAGGGGAGTTTGTTCTTCGTGTTTTTGATAAAATCGAGTTTTTGATCGAGTTTTGGAGCAAAAAGAGGTGAAAAACGCTATTTTTCACGTAATCTGCGAAGTGTTCTCGTCCATTGAAGGGTTCACGGCCGTTGAAGGGTTCACGGCCGAAGGAGGGTTCTCGGTCGAATAAGCTTTTGCTGCTAGGGTTTCTCGGCGGCAGCCGTAATCACGAATTAGGGTTTCTCGGACGTTTACGGTCGTGAACGTGTTTACGGCCGTGAACCCATTTGCGGTTGTCTGTCTCATATAAATAGTGTTAGTAGAGTCATAAGAGTGTGTATGGCTAGAGGAGCTTAAGTGTGTGTATTCTAAGGTGTTCTAGAGAGAGAAAGGAGAGAAGGTGCAAGTGTGTGTGAATCTTGTATATTGTTCATCATTCCAATCTTGAATACATCATAGATTCATATTATTATTCTTCTCCTTCTTCTTATTTTGATCTTGCATCATCCAATTGTTTGGGATTCTACACCATCAATTGGATATGATTGATACACAAGCGAATTCGGGACTTACAAGTGGTATCAGAGCTTGGATTGTATCAATCATTTTGGCCAGATCTGGAGCGTATTTGATCTTATTTCTGAAGGATTTTTGCATTTTTGGATAGATCTTTGAAAAATAAGGGGGGTTTGTTCTTCGTGTTTTTGATAAAAACGAGTTTTTGATCGAGTTTTGGAGCAAAAAGAGGTGAAAAACGCTATTTTTCACGTAATCTGCGAAGTGTTCTCGTCCATTGAAGGGTTCACGGCCGTTGAAGGGTTCACGGCCGAAGGAGGATTCTCGGTCGAATAAGCTTTTGCGGCTAGGGTTTCTCGGCGACGGCCGTAATCACGAATTAGGGTTTCTCGGACGTTTACGGTCGTGAACGTGTTTACGGCCGTGAACCTATTTGCGTTTGTCTGTCTCATATAAATAGTGTTAGTAGAGTCATAAGAGTGTGTATGGCTAGAGGAGCTTAAGTTTGTGTATTCTAAGGTGTTCTAGAGAGAGAAAGGAGAGAAGGTGCAAGTGTGTGTGAATCTCGTATATTGTTCATCATTCCAATCTTGAATACATCATAGATTCATATTATTATTCTTCTCCTTCTTCTTATTTTGATCTTGCATCATCCAATTGTTTGGGATTCTACACCATCAATTGGATATGATTGATACACAAGCGAATTCGGGACTTACAAGTGGTATGAGAGCTTGGATTGTATCAATCATTTTGGCCAGATCTGGAGCGTATTTGATCTTATTTTTGAAGGATTTTTGCGTTTTTGGATAGATCTTTGAAAAATAAGGGGAGTTTGTTCTTCGTGTTTTTGATAAAATCGAGTTTTTGATCGAGTTTTGGAGCAAAAAGAGGTGAAAAACGCTATTTTTCACGTAATCTGCGAAGTGTTCTCGTCCATTGAAGGGTTCACGGCCGTTGAAGGGTTCACGGCCGAAGGAGGGTTCTCGGTCGAATAAGCTTTTGCTGCTAGGGTTTCTCGGCGGCGGCCGTAATCACGAATTAGGGTTTCTCGGACGTTTACGGTCGTGAACGTGTTTACGGCCGTGAACCCATTTGCGGTTGTCTGTCTCATATAAATAGTGTTAGTAGAGTCATAAGAGTGTGTATGGCTAGAGGAGCTTAAGTGTGTGTATTCTAAGGTGTTCTAGAGAGAGAAAGGAGAGAAGGTGCTAGTGTGTGTGAATCTTGTATATTGTTCATCATTCCAATCTTGAATACATCATAGATTCATATTATTATTCTTCTCCTTCTTCTTATTTTGATCTTGCATCATCCAATTGTTTGGGATTCTACACCATCAATTGGATATGATCGATACACAAGCGAATTCGGGACTTACAAGTGGTATCAGAGCTTGGATTGTATCAATCATTTTGGCCAGATCTGGAGCGTATTTGATCTTATTTCTGAAGGATTTTTGCATTTTTGGATAGATCTTTGAAAAATAAGGGGGGTTTGTTCTTCGTGTTTTTGATAAAAACGAGTTTTTGATCGAGTTTTGGAGCAAAAAGAGGTGAAAAACGCTATTTTTCACGTAATCTGCGAAGTGTTCTCGTCCATTGAAGGGTTCACGGCCGTTGAAGGGTTCACGGCCGAAGGAGGATTCTCGGTCGAATAAGCTTTTGCGGCTAGGGTTTCTCGGCGGCGGCCGTAATCACGAATTAGGGTTTCTCGGACGTTTACGGTCATGAACGTGTTTACGGCCGTGAACCTATTTGCGTTTGTCTGTCTCATATAAATAGTGTTAGTAGAGTCATAAGAGTGTGTATGGCTAGAGGAGCTTAAGTGTGTGTATTCTAAGGTGTTCTAGAGAGAGAAAGGAGAGAAGGTGCAAGTGTGTGTGAATCTTGTATATTGTTCATCATTCCAATCTTGAATACATCATAGATTCATATTATTATTCTTCTCCTTCTTCTTATTTTGATCTTGCATCATCCAATTGTTTGGGATTCTACACCATCAATTGGATATGATTGATACACAAGCGAATTCGGGACTTACAAGTGGTATCAGAGCTTGGATTGTATCAATCATTTTGGCCAGATCTGGAGCGTATTTGATCTTATTTCTGAAGGATTTTTGCATTTTTGGATAGATCTTTGAAAAATAAGGGGGGTTTGTTCTTCGTGTTTTTGATAAAAACGAGTTTTTGATCGAGTTTTGGAGCAAAAAGAGGTGAAAAACGCTATTTTTCACGTAATCTGCGAAGTGTTCTCGTCCATTGAAGGGTTCACGGCCGTTGAAGGGTTCACGGCCGAAGGAGGATTCTCGGTCGAATAAGCTTTTGCGGCTAGGGTTTCTCGGCGGCGGCCGTAATCACGAATTAGGGTTTCTCGGACGTTTACGGTCGTGAACGTGTTTACGGCCGTGAACCTATTTGCGTTTGTCTGTCTCATATAAATAGTGTTAGTAGAGTCATAAGAGTGTGTATGGCTAGAGGAGCTTAAGTTTGTGTATTCTAAGGTGTTCTAGAGAGAGAAAGGAGAGAAGGTGCAAGTGTGTGTGAATCTTGTATATTGTTCATCATTCCAATCTTGAATACATCATAGATTCATATTATTATTCTTCTCCTTCTTCTTATTTTGATCTTGCATCATCCAATTGTTTGGGATTCTACACCATCAATTGGATATGATTGATACACAAGCGAATTCGGGACTTACAAGTGGTATGAGAGCTTGGATTGTATCAATCATTTTGGCCAGATCTGGAGCGTATTTGATCTTATTTTTGAAGGATTTTTGCGTTTTTGGATAGATCTTTGAAAAATAAGGGGAGTTTGTTCTTCGTGTTTTTGATAAAATCGAGTTTTTGATCGAGTTTTGGAGCAAAAAGAGGTGAAAAACGCTATTTTTCACGTAATCTGCGAAGTGTTCTCGTCCATTGAAGGGTTCACGGCCGTTGAAGGGTTCACGGCCGAAGGAGGGTTCTCGGTCGAATAAGCTTTTGCTGCTAGGGTTTCTCGGCGGCGGCCGTAATCACGAATTAGGGTTTCTCGGACGTTTACGGTCGTGAACGTGTTTACGGCCGTGAACCCATTTGCGGTTGTCTGTCTCATATAAATAGTGTTAGTAGAGTCATAAGAGTGTGTATGGCTAGAGGAGCTTAAGTGTGTGTATTCTAAGGTGTTCTAGAGAGAGAAAGGAGAGAAGGTGCAAGTGTGTGTGAATCTTGTATATTGTTCATCATTCCAATCTTGAATACATCATAGATTCATATTATTATTCTTCTCCTTCTTCTTATTTTGATCTTGCATCATCCAATTGTTTGGGATTCTACACCATCAATTGGATATGATTGATACACAAGCGAATTCGGGACTTACAAGTGGTATCAGAGCTTGGATTGTATCAATCATTTTGGCCAGATCTGGAGCGTATTTGATCTTATTTCTGAAGGATTTTTGCATTTTTGGATAGATCTTTGAAAAATAAGGGGGGTTTGTTCTTCGTGTTTTTGATAAAAACGAGTTTTTGATCGAGTTTTGGAGCAAAAAGAGGTGAAAAACGCTATTTTTCACGTAATCTGCGAAGTGTTCTCGTCCATTGAAGGGTTCACGGCCGTTGAAGGGTTCACGGCCGAAGGAGGATTCTCGGTCGAATAAGCTTTTGCGGCTAGGGTTTCTCGGCGGCGGCCGTAATCACGAATTAGGGTTTCTCGGACGTTTACGGTCGTGAACGTGTTTACGGCCGTGAACCTATTTGCGTTTGTCTGTCTCATATAAATAGTGTTAGTGGAGTCATAAGAGTGTGTATGGCTAGAGGAGCTTAAGTTTGTGTATTCTAAGGTGTTCTAGAGAGAGAAAGGAGAGAAGGTGCAAGTGTGTGTGAATCTTGTATATTGTTCATCATTCCAATCTTGAATACATCATAGATTCATATTATTATTCTTCTCCTTCTTCTTATTTTGATCTTGCATCATCCAATTGTTTGGGATTCTACACCATCAATTGGATATGATTGATACACAAGCGAATTCGGGACTTACAAGTGGTATGAGAGCTTGGATTGTATCAATCATTTTGGCCAGATCTGGAGCGTATTTGATCTTATTTTTGAAGGATTTTTGCGTTTTTGGATAGATCTTTGAAAAATAAGGGGAGTTTGTTCTTCGTGTTTTTGATAAAATCGAGTTTTTGATCGAGTTTTGGAGCAAAAAGAGGTGAAAAACGCTATTTTTCACGTAATCTGCGAAGTGTTCTCGTCCATTGAAGGGTTCACGGCCGTTGAAGGGTTCACGGCCGAAGGAGGGTTCTCGGTCGAATAAGCTTTTGCTGCTAGGGTTTCTCGGCGGCGGCCGTAATCACGAATTAGGGTTTCTCGGACGTTTACGGTCGTGAACGTGTTTACGGCCGTGAACCCATTTGCGGTTGTCTGTCTCATATAAATAGTGTTAGTAGAGTCATAAGAGTGTGTATGGCTAGAGGAGCTTAAGTGTGTGTATTCTAAGGTGTTCTAGAGAGAGAAAGGAGAGAAGGTGCAAGTGTGTGTGAATCTTGTATATTGTTCATCATTCCAATCTTGAATACATCATAGATTCATATTATTATTCTTCTCCTTCTTCTTATTTTGATCTTGCATCATCCAATTGTTTGGGATTCTACACCATCAATTGGATATGATTGATACACAAGCGAATTCGGGACTTACAAGTGGTATCAGAGCTTGGATTGTATCAATCATTTTGGCCAGATCTGGAGCGTATTTGATCTTATTTCTGAAGGATTTTTGCATTTTTGGATAGATCTTTGAAAAATAAGGGGGGTTTGTTCTTCGTGTTTTTGATAAAAACGAGTTTTTGATCGAGTTTTGGAGCAAAAAGAGGTGAAAAACGCTATTTTTCACGTAATCTGCGAAGTGTTCTCGTCCATTGAAGGGTTCACGGCCGTTGAAGGGTTCACGGCCGAAGGAGGATTCTCGGTCGAATAAGCTTTTGCGGCTAGGGTTTCTCGGCGGCGGCCGTAATCACGAATTAGGGTTTCTCGGACGTTTACGGTCGTGAACGTGTTTACGGCCGTGAACCTATTTGCGTTTGTCTGTCTCATATAAATAGTGTTAGTGGAGTCATAAGAGTGTGTATGGCTAGAGGAGCTTAAGTTTGTGTATTCTAAGGTGTTCTAGAGAGAGAAAGGAGAGAAGGTGCAAGTGTGTGTGAATCTTGTATATTGTTCATCATTCCAATCTTGAATACATCATAGATTCATATTATTATTCTTCTCCTTCTTCTTATTTTGATCTTGCATCATCCAATTGTTTGGGATTCTACACCATCAATTGGATATGATTGATACACAAGCGAATTCGGGACTTACAAGTGGTATGAGAGCTTGGATTGTATCAATCATTTTGGCCAGATCTGGAGCGTATTTGATCTTATTTTTGAAGGATTTTTGCGTTTTTGGATAGATCTTTGAAAAATAAGGGGAGTTTGTTCTTCGTGTTTTTGATAAAATCGAGTTTTTGATCGAGTTTTGGAGCAAAAAGAGGTGAAAAACGCTATTTTTCACGTAATCTGCGAAGTGTTCTCGTCCATTGAAGGGTTCACGGCCGTTGAAGGGTTCACGGCCGAAGGAGGGTTCTCGGTCGAATAAGCTTTTGCTGCTAGGGTTTCTCGGCGGCGGCCGTAATCACGAATTAGGGTTTCTCGGACGTTTACGGTCGTGAACGTGTTTACGGCCGTGAACCCATTTGCGGTTGTCTGTCTCATATAAATAGTGTTAGTAGAGTCATAAGAGTGTGTATGGCTAGAGGAGCTTAAGTGTGTGTATTCTAAGGTGTTCTAGAGAGAGAAAGGAGAGAAGGTGCAAGTGTGTGTGAATCTTGTATATTGTTCATCATTCCAATCTTGAATACATCATAGATTCATATTATTATTCTTCTCCTTCTTCTTATTTTGATCTTGCATCATCCAATTGTTTGGGATTCTACACCATCAATTGGATATGATTGATACACAAGCGAATTCGGGACTTACAAGTGGTATCAGAGCTTGGATTGTATCAATCATTTTGGCCAGATCTGGAGCGTATTTGATCTTATTTCTGAAGGATTTTTGCATTTTTGGATAGATCTTTGAAAAATAAGGGGGGTTTGTTCTTCGTGTTTTTGATAAAAACGAGTTTTTGATCGAGTTTTGGAGCAAAAAGAGGTGAAAAACGCTATTTTTCACGTAATCTGCGAAGTGTTCTCGTCCATTGAAGGGTTCACGGCCGTTGAAGGGTTCACGGCCGAAGGAGGATTCTCGGTCGAATAAGCTTTTGCGGCTAGGGTTTCTCGGCGGCGGCCGTAATCACGAATTAGGGTTTCTCGGACGTTTACGGTCGTGAACGTGTTTACGGCCGTGAACCTATTTGCGTTTGTCTGTCTCATATAAATAGTGTTAGTAGAGTCATAAGAGTGTGTATGGCTAGAGGAGCTTAAGTTTGTGTATTCTAAGGTGTTCTAGAGAGAGAAAGGAGAGAAGGTGCAAGTGTGTGTGAATCTTGTATATTGTTCATCATTCCAATCTTGAATACATCATAGATTCATATTATTATTCTTCTCCTTCTTCTTATTTTGATCTTGCATCATCCAATTGTTTGGGATTCTACACCATCAATTGGATATGATTGATACACAAGCGAATTCGGGACTTACAAGTGGTATGAGAGCTTGGATTGTATCAATCATTTTGGCCAGATCTGGAGCGTATTTGATCTTATTTTTGAAGGATTTTTGCGTTTTTGGATAGATCTTTGAAAAATAAGGGGAGTTTGTTCTTCGTGTTTTTGATAAAATCGAGTTTTTGATCGAGTTTTGGAGCAAAAAGAGGTGAAAAATGCTATTTTTCACGTAATCTGCGAAGTGTTCTCGTCCATTGAAGGGTTCACGGCCGTTGAAGGGTTCACGGCCGAAGGAGGGTTCTCGGTCGAATAAGCTTTTGCTGCTAGGGTTTCTCGGCGGCGGCCGTAATCACGAATTAGGGTTTCTCGGACGTTTACGGTCGTGAACGTGTTTACGGCCGTGAACCCATTTGCGGTTGTCTGTCTCATATAAATAGTGTTAGTAGAGTCATAAGAGTGTGTATGGCTAGAGGAGCTTAAGTGTGTGTATTCTAAGGTGTTCTAGAGAGAGAAAGGAGAGAAGGTGCAAGTGTGTGTGAATCTTGTATATTGTTCATCATTCCAATCTTGAATACATCATAGATTCATATTATTATTCTTCTCCTTCTTCTTATTTTGATCTTGCATCATCCAATTGTTTGGGATTCTACACCATCAATTGGATATGATTGATACACAAGCGAATTCGGGACTTACAAGTGGTATGAGAGCTTGGATTGTATCAATCATTTTGGCCAGATCTGGAGCGTATTTGATCTTATTTTTGAAGGATTTTTGCGTTTTTGGATAGATCTTTGAAAAATAAGGGGAGTTTGTTCTTCGTGTTTTTGATAAAATCGAGTTTTTGATCGAGTTTTGGAGCAAAAAGAGGTGAAAAACGCTATTTTTCACGTAATCTGCGAAGTGTTCTCGTCCATTGAAGGGTTCACGGCCGTTGAAGGGTTCACGGCCGAAGGAGGGTTCTCGGTCGAATAAGCTTTTGCGGCTAGGGTTTCTCGGCGGCGGCCGTAATCACGAATTAGGGTTTCTCGGACGTTTACGGTCGTGAACGTGTTTACGGCCGTGAACCCATTTGCGGTTGTCTGTCTCATATAAATAGTGTTAGTAGAGTCATAAGAGTGTGTATGGCTAGAGGAGCTTAAGTGTGTGTATTCTAAGGTGTTCTAGAGAGAGAAAGGAGAGAAGGTGCAAGTGTGTGTGAATCTTGTATATTGTTCATCATTCCAATCTTGAATACATCATAGATTCATATTATTATTCTTCTCCTTCTTCTTATTTTGATCTTGCATCATCCAATTGTTTGGGATTCTACACCATCAATTGGATATGATTGATACACAAGCGAATTCGGGACTTACAAGTGGTATCAGAGCTTGGATTGTATCAATCATTTTGGCCAGATCTGGAGCGTATTTGATCTTATTTCTGAAGGATTTTTGCATTTTTGGATAGATCTTTGAAAAATAAGGGGGGTTTGTTCTTCGTGTTTTTGATAAAAACGAGTTTTTGATCGAGTTTTGGAGCAAAAAGAGGTGAAAAACGCTATTTTTCACGTAATCTGCGAAGTGTTCTCGTCCATTGAAGGGTTCACGGCCGTTGAAGGGTTCACGGCCGAAGGAGGATTCTCGGTCGAATAAGCTTTTGCGGCTAGGGTTTCTCGGCGGCGGCCGTAATCACGAATTAGGGTTTCTCGGACGTTTACGGTCGTGAACGTGTTTACGGCCGTGAACCTATTTGCGTTTGTCTGTCTCATATAAATAGTGTTAGTAGAGTCATAAGAGTGTGTATGGCTAGAGGAGCTTAAGTTTGTGTATTCTAAGGTGTTCTAGAGAGAGAAAGGAGAGAAGGTGCAAGTGTGTGTGAATCTTGTATATTGTTCATCATTCCAATCTTGAATACATCATAGATTCATATTATTATTCTTCTCCTTCTTCTTATTTTGATCTTGCATCATCCAATTGTTTGGGATTCTACACCATCAATTGGATATGATTGATACACAAGCGAATTCGGGACTTACAAGTGGTATGAGAGCTTGGATTGTATCAATCATTTTGGCCAGATCTGGAGCGTATTTGATCTTATTTTTGAAGGATTTTTGCGTTTTTGGATAGATCTTTGAAAAATAAGGGGGGTTTGTTCTTCGTGTTTTTGATAAAATCGAGTTTTTGATCGAGTTTTGGAGCAAAAAGAGGTGAAAAATGCTATTTTTCACGTAATCTGCGAAGTGTTCTCGTCCATTGAAGGGTTCACGGCCGTTGAAGGGTTCACGGCCGAAGGAGGGTTCTCGGTCGAATAAGCTTTTGCTGCTAGGGTTTCTCGGCGGCGGCCGTAATCACGAATTAGGGTTTCTCGGACGTTTACGGTCGTGAACGTGTTTACGGCCGTGAACCCATTTGCGGTTGTCTGTCTCATATAAATAGTGTTAGTAGAGTCATAAGAGTGTGTATGGCTAGAGGAGCTTAAGTGTGTGTATTCTAAGGTGTTCTAGAGAGAGAAAGGAGAGAAGGTGCAAGTGTGTGTGAATCTTGTATATTGTTCATCATTCCAATCTTGAATACATCATAGATTCATATTATTATTCTTCTCCTTCTTCTTATTTTGATCTTGCATCATCCAATTGTTTGGGATTCTACACCATCAATTGGATATGATTGATACACAAGCGAATTCGGGACTTACAAGTGGTATCAGAGCTTGGATTGTATCAATCATTTTGGCCAGATCTGGAGCGTATTTGATCTTATTTCTGAAGGATTTTTGCATTTTTGGATAGATCTTTGAAAAATAAGGGGGGTTTGTTCTTCGTGTTTTTGATAAAAACGAGTTTTTGATCGAGTTTTGGAGCAAAAAGAGGTGAAAAACGCTATTTTTCACGTAATCTGCGAAGTGTTCTCGTCCATTGAAGGGTTCACGGCCGTTGAAGGGTTCACGGCCGAAGGAGGATTCTCGGTCGAATAAGCTTTTGCGGCTAGGGTTTCTCGGCGGCGGCCGTAATCACGAATTAGGGTTTCTCGGACGTTTACGGTCGTGAACGTGTTTACGGCCGTGAACCTATTTGCGTTTGTCTGTCTCATATAAATAGTGTTAGTAGAGTCATAAGAGTGTGTATGGCTAGAGGAGCTTAAGTTTGTGTATTCTAAGGTGTTCTAGAGAGAGAAAGGAGAGAAGGTGCAAGTGTGTGTGAATCTTGTATATTGTTCATCATTCCAATCTTGAATACATCATAGATTCATATTATTATTCTACTCCTTCTTCTTATTTTGATCTTGCATCATCCAATTGTTTGGGATTCTACACCATCAATTGGATATGATTGATACACAAGCGAATTCGGGACTTACAAGTGGTATGAGAGCTTGGATTGTATCAATCATTTTGGCCAGATCTGGAGCGTATTTGATCTTATTTTTGAAGGATTTTTGCGTTTTTGGATAGATCTTTGAAAAATAAGGGGAGTTTGTTCTTCGTGTTTTTGATAAAATCGAGTTTTTGATCGAGTTTTGGAGCAAAAAGAGGTGAAAAACGCTATTTTTCACGTAATCTGCGAAGTGTTCTCGTCCATTGAAGGGTTCACGGCCGTTGAAGGGTTCACGGCCGAAGGAGGGTTCTCGGTCGAATAAGCTTTTGCTGCTAGGGTTTCTCGGCGGCGGCCGTAATCACGAATTAGGGTTTCTCGGACGTTTACGGTCGTGAACGTGTTTACGGCCGTGAACCCATTTGCGGTTGTCTGTCTCATATAAATAGTGTTAGTAGAGTCATAAGAGTGTGTATGGCTAGAGGAGCTTAAGTGTGTGTATTCTAAGGTGTTCTAGAGAGAGAAAGGAGAGAAGGTGCAAGTGTGTGTGAATCTTGTATATTGTTCATCATTCCAATCTTGAATACATCATAGATTCATATTATTATTCTTCTCCTTCTTCTTATTTTGATCTTGCATCATCCAATTGTTTGGGATTCTACACCATCAATTGGATATGATTGATACACAAGCGAATTCGGGACTTACAAGTGGTATCAGAGCTTGGATTGTATCAATCATTTTGGCCAGATCTGGAGCGTATTTGATCTTATTTCTGAAGGATTTTTGCATTTTCGGATAGATCTTTGAAAAATAAGGGGGGTTTGTTCTTCGTGTTTTTGATAAAAACGAGTTTTTGATCGAGTTTTGGAGCAAAAAGAGGTGAAAAACGCTATTTTTCACGTAATCTGCGAAGTGTTCTCGTCCATTGAAGGGTTCACGGCCGTTGAAGGGTTCACGGCCGAAGGAGGATTCTCGGTCGAATTAGCTTTTGCGGCTAGGGTTTCTCGGCGGCGGCCGTAATCACGAATTAGGGTTTCTCGGACGTTTACGGTCGTGAACGTGTTTACGGCCGTGAACCTATTTGCGTTTGTCTGTCTCATATAAATAGTGTTAGTAGAGTCATAAGAGTGTGTATGGCTAGAGGAGCTTAAGTTTGTGTATTCTAAGGTGTTCTAGAGAGAGAAAGGAGAGAAGGTGCAAGTGTGTGTGAATCTTGTATATTGTTCATCATTCCAATCTTGAATACATCATAGATTCATATTATTATTCTTCTCCTTCTTCTTATTTTGATCTTGCATCATCCAATTGTTTGGGATTCTACACCATCAATTGGATATGATTGATACACAAGCGAATTCGGGACTTACAAGTGGTATGAGAGCTTGGATTGTATCAATCATTTTGGCCAGATCTGGAGCGTATTTGATCTTATTTTTGAAGGATTTTTGCGTTTTTGGATAGATCTTTGAAAAATAAGGGGAGTTTGTTCTTCGTGTTTTTGATAAAATCGAGTTTTTGATCGAGTTTTGGAGCAAAAAGAGGTGAAAAACGCTATTTTTCACGTAATCTGCGAAGTGTTCTCGTCCATTGAAGGGTTCACGGCCGTTGAAGGGTTCACGGCCGAAGGAGGGTTCTCGGTCGAATAAGCTTTTGCTGCTAGGGTTTCTCGGCGGCGGCCGTAATCACGAATTAGGGTTTCTCGGACGTTTACGGTCGTGAACGTGTTTACGGCCGTGAACCCATTTGCGGTTGTCTGTCTCATATAAATAGTGTTAGTAGAGTCATAAGAGTGTGTATGGCTAGAGGAGCTTAAGTGTGTGTATTCTAAGGTGTTCTAGAGAGAGAAAGGAGAGAAGGTGCAAGTGTGTGTGAATCTTGTATATTGTTCATCATTCCAATCTTGAATACATCATAGATTCATATTATTATTCTTCTCCTTCTTCTTATTTTGATCTTGCATCATCCAATTGTTTGGGATTCTACACCATCAATTGGATATGATTGATACACAAGCGAATTCGGGACTTACAAGTGGTATGAGAGCTTGGATTGTATCAATCATTTTGGCCAGATCTGGAGCGTATTTGATCTTATTTTTGAAGGATTTTTGCGTTTTTGGATAGATCTTTGAAAAATAAGGGGAGTTTGTTCTTCGTGTTTTTGATAAAATCGAGTTTTTGATCGAGTTTTGGAGCAAAAAGAGGTGAAAAACGCTATTTTTCACGTAATCTGCGAAGTGTTCTCGTCCATTGAAGGGTTCACGGCCGTTGAAGGGTTCACGGCCGAAGGAGGGTTCTCGGTCGAATAAGCTTTTGCTGCTAGGGTTTCTCGGCGGCGGCCGTAATCACGAATTAGGGTTTCTCGGACGTTTACGGTCGTGAACGTGTTTACGGCCGTGAACCCATTTGCGGTTGTCTGTCTCATATAAATAGTGTTAGTAGAGTCATAAGAGTGTGTATGGCTAGAGGAGCTTAAGTGTGTGTATTCTAAGGTGTTCTAGAGAGAGAAAGGAGAGAAGGTGCAAGTGTGTGTGAATCTTGTATATTGTTCATCATTCCAATCTTGAATACATCATAGATTCATATTATTATTCTTCTCCTTCTTCTTATTTTGATCTTGCATCATCCAATTGTTTGGGATTCTACACCATCAATTGGATATGATTGATACACAAGCGAATTCGGGACTTACAAGTGGTATCAGAGCTTGGATTGTATCAATCATTTTGGCCAGATCTGGAGCGTATTTGATCTTATTTCTGAAGGATTTTTGCATTTTTGGATAGATCTTTGAAAAATAAGGGGGGTTTGTTCTTCGTGTTTTTGATAAAAACGAGTTTTTGATCGAGTTTTGGAGCAAAAAGAGGTGAAAAACGCTATTTTTCACGTAATCTGCGAAGTGTTCTCGTCCATTGAAGGGTTCACGGCCGTTGAAGGGTTCACGGCCGAAGGAGGATTCTCGGTCGAATAAGCTTTTGCGGCTAGGGTTTCTCGGCGGCGGCCGTAATCACGAATTAGGGTTTCTCGGACGTTTACGGTCGTGAACGTGTTTACGGCCGTGAACCTATTTGCGTTTGTCTGTCTCATATAAATAGTGTTAGTAGAGTCATAAGAGTGTGTATGGCTAGAGGAGCTTAAGTTTGTGTATTCTAAGGTGTTCTAGAGAGAGAAAGGAGAGAAGGTGCAAGTGTGTGTGAATCTTGTATATTGTTCATCATTCCAATCTTGAATACATCATAGATTCATATTATTATTCTTCTCCTTCTTCTTATTTTGATCTTGCATCATCCAATTGTTTGGGATTCTACACCATCAATTGGATATGATTGATACACAAGCGAATTCGGGACTTACAAGTGGTATGAGAGCTTGGATTGTATCAATCATTTTGGCCAGATCTGGAGCGTATTTGATCTTATTTTTGAAGGATTTTTGCGTTTTTGGATAGATCTTTGAAAAATAAGGGGAATTTGTTCTTCGTGTTTTTGATAAAATCGAGTTTTTGATCGAGTTTTGGAGCAAAAAGAGGTGAAAAATGCTATTTTTCACGTAATCTGCGAAGTGTTCTCGTCCATTGAAGGGTTCACGGCCGTTGAAGGGTTCACGGCCGAAGGAGGGTTCTCGGTCGAATAAGCTTTTGCTGCTAGGGTTTCTCGGCGGCGGCCGTAATCACGAATTAGGGTTTCTCGGACGTTTACGGTCGTGAACGTGTTTACGGCCGTGAACCCATTTGCGGTTGTCTGTCTCATATAAATAGTGTTAGTAGAGTCATAAGAGTGTGTATGGCTAGAGGAGCTTAAGTGTGTGTATTCTAAGGTGTTCTAGAGAGAGAAAGGAGAGAAGGTGCAAGTGTGTGTGAATCTTGTATATTGTTCATCATTCCAATCTTGAATACATCATAGATTCATATTATTATTCTTCTCCTTCTTCTTATTTTGATCTTGCATCATCCAATTGTTTGGGATTCTACACCATCAATTGGATATGATTGATACACAAGCGAATTCGGGACTTACAAGTGGTATCAGAGCTTGGATTGTATCAATCATTTTGGCCAGATCTGGAGCGTATTTGATCTTATTTCTGAAGGATTTTTGCATTTTTGGATAGATCTTTGAAAAATAAGGGGGGTTTGTTCTTCGTGTTTTTGATAAAAACGAGTTTTTGATCGAGTTTTGGAGCAAAAAGAGGTGAAAAACGCTATTTTTCACGTAATCTGCGAAGTGTTCTCGTCCATTGAAGGGTTCACGGCCGTTGAAGGGTTCACGGCCGAAGGAGGATTCTCGGTCGAATAAGCTTTTGCGGCTAGGGTTTCTCGGCGGCGGCCGTAATCACGAATTAGGGTTTCTCGGACGTTTACGGTCGTGAACGTGTTTACGGCCGTGAACCTATTTGCGTTTGTCTGTCTCATATAAATAGTGTTAGTAGAGTCATAAGAGTGTGTATGGCTAGAGGAGCTTAAGTTTGTGTATTCTAAGGTGTTCTAGAGAGAGAAAGGAGAGAAGGTGCAAGTGTGTGTGAATCTTGTATATTGTTCATCATTCCAATCTTGAATACATCATAGATTCATATTATTATTCTACTCCTTCTTCTTATTTTGATCTTGCATCATCCAATTGTTTGGGATTCTACACCATCAATTGGATATGATTGATACACAAGCGAATTCGGGACTTACAAGTGGTATGAGAGCTTGGATTGTATCAATCATTTTGGCCAGATCTGGAGCGTATTTGATCTTATTTTTGAAGGATTTTTGCGTTTTTGGATAGATCTTTGAAAAATAAGGGGAGTTTGTTCTTCGTGTTTTTGATAAAATCGAGTTTTTGATCGAGTTTTGGAGCAAAAAGAGGTGAAAAACGCTATTTTTCACGTAATCTGCGAAGTGTTCTCGTCCATTGAAGGGTTCACGGCCGTTGAAGGGTTCACGGCCGAAGGAGGGTTCTCGGTCGAATAAGCTTTTGCTGCTAGGGTTTCTCGGCGGCGGCCGTAATCACGAATTAGGGTTTCTCGGACGTTTACGGTCGTGAACGTGTTTACGGCCGTGAACCCATTTGCGGTTGTCTGTCTCATATAAATAGTGTTAGTAGAGTCATAAGAGTGTGTATGGCTAGAGGAGCTTAAGTGTGTGTATTCTAAGGTGTTCTAGAGAGAGAAAGGAGAGAAGGTGCAAGTGTGTGTGAATCTTGTATATTGTTCATCATTCCAATCTTGAATACATCATAGATTCATATTATTATTCTTCTCCTTCTTCTTATTTTGATCTTGCATCATCCAATTGTTTGGGATTCTACACCATCAATTGGATATGATTGATACACAAGCGAATTCGGGACTTACAAGTGGTATCAGAGCTTGGATTGTATCAATCATTTTGGCCAGATCTGGAGCGTATTTGATCTTATTTCTGAAGGATTTTTGCATTTTTGGATAGATCTTTGAAAAATAAGGGGGGTTTGTTCTTCGTGTTTTTGATAAAAACGAGTTTTTGATCGAGTTTTGGAGCAAAAAGAGGTGAAAAACGCTATTTTTCACGTAATCTGCGAAGTGTTCTCGTCCATTGAAGGGTTCACGGCCGTTGAAGGGTTCACGGCCGAAGGAGGATTCTCGGTCGAATAAGCTTTTGCGGCTAGGGTTTCTCGGCGGCGGCCGTAATCACGAATTAGGGTTTCTCGGACGTTTACGGTCGTGAACGTGTTTACGGCCGTGAACCTATTTGCGTTTGTCTGTCTCATATAAATAGTGTTAGTAGAGTCATAAGAGTGTGTATGGCTAGAGGAGCTTAAGTTTGTGTATTCTAAGGTGTTCTAGAGAGAGAAAGGAGAGAAGGTGCAAGTGTGTGTGAATCTTGTATATTGTTCATCATTCCAATCTTGAATACATCATAGATTCATATTATTATTCTTCTCCTTCTTCTTATTTTGATCTTGCATCATCCAATTGTTTGGGATTCTACACCATCAATTGGATATGATTGATACACAAGCGAATTCGGGACTTACAAGTGGTATGAGAGCTTGGATTGTATCAATCATTTTGGCCAGATCTGGAGCGTATTTGATCTTATTTTTGAAGGATTTTTGCGTTTTTGGATAGATCTTTGAAAAATAAGGGGAGTTTGTTCTTCGTGTTTTTGATAAAATCGAGTTTTTGATCGAGTTTTGGAGCAAAAAGAGGTGAAAAACGCTATTTTTCACGTAATCTGCGAAGTGTTCTCGTCCATTGAAGGGTTCACGGCCGTTGAAGGGTTCACGGCCGAAGGAGGGTTCTCGGTCGAATAAGCTTTTGCTGCTAGGGTTTCTCGGCGGCGGCCGTAATCACGAATTAGGGTTTCTCGGACGTTTACGGTCGTGAACGTGTTTACGGCCGTGAACCCATTTGCGGTTGTCTGTCTCATATAAATAGTGTTAGTAGAGTCATAAGAGTGTGTATGGCTAGAGGAGCTTAAGTGTGTGTATTCTAAGGTGTTCTAGAGAGAGAAAGGAGAGAAGGTGCAAGTGTGTGTGAATCTTGTATATTGTTCATCATTCCAATCTTGAATACATCATAGATTCATATTATTATTCTTCTCCTTCTTCTTATTTTGATCTTGCATCATCCAATTGTTTGGGATTCTACACCATCAATTGGATATGATTGATACACAAGCGAATTCGGGACTTACAAGTGGTATCAGAGCTTGGATTGTATCAATCATTTTGGCCAGATCTGGAGCGTATTTGATCTTATTTCTGAAGGATTTTTGCATTTTCGGATAGATCTTTGAAAAATAAGGGGGGTTTGTTCTTCGTGTTTTTGATAAAAACGAGTTTTTGATCGAGTTTTGGAGCAAAAAGAGGTGAAAAACGCTATTTTTCACTTAATCTGCGAAGTGTTCTCGTCCATTGAAGGGTTCACGGCCGTTGAAGGGTTCACGGCCGAAGGAGGATTCTCGGTCGAATAAGCTTTTGCGGCTAGGGTTTCTCGGCGGCGGCCGTAATCACGAATTAGGGTTTCTCGGACGTTTACGGTCGTGAACGTGTTTACGGCCGTGAACCTATTTGCGTTTGTCTGTCTCATATAAATAGTGTTAGTAGAGTCATAAGAGTGTGTATGGCTAGAGGAGCTTAAGTTTGTGTATTCTAAGGTGTTCTAGAGAGAGAAAGGAGAGAAGGTGCAAGTGTGTGTGAATCTTGTATATTGTTCATCATTCCAATCTTGAATACATCATAGATTCATATTATTATTCTTCTCCTTCTTCTTATTTTGATCTTGCATCATCCAATTGTTTGGGATTCTACACCATCAATTGGATATGATTGATACACAAGCGAATTCGGGACTTACAAGTGGTATGAGAGCTTGGATTGTATCAATCATTTTGGCCAGATCTGGAGCGTATTTGATCTTATTTTTGAAGGATTTTTGCGTTTTTGGATAGATCTTTGAAAAATAAGGGGAGTTTGTTCTTCGTGTTTTTGATAAAATCGAGTTTTTGATCGAGTTTTGGAGCAAAAAGAGGTGAAAAACGCTATTTTTCACGTAATCTGCGAAGTGTTCTCGTCCATTGAAGGGTTCACGGCCGTTGAAGGGTTCACGGCCGAAGGAGGGTTCTCGGTCGAATAAGCTTTTGCTGCTAGGGTTTCTCGGCGGCGGCCGTAATCACGAATTAGGGTTTCTCGGACGTTTACGGTCGTGAACGTGTTTACGGCCGTGAACCCATTTGCGGTTGTCTGTCTCATATAAATAGTGTTAGTAGAGTCATAAGAGTGTGTATGGCTAGAGGAGCTTAAGTTTGTGTATTCTAAGGTGTTCTAGAGAGAGAAAGGAGAGAAGGTGCAAGTGTGTGTGAATCTTGTATATTGTTCATCATTCCAATCTTGAATACATCATATATTCATATTATTATTCTTCTCCTTCTTCTTATTTTGATCTTGCATCATCCAATTGTTTGGGATTCTACACCATCAATTGGATATGATTGATACACAAGCGAATTCGGGACTTACAAGTGGTATCAGAGCTTGGATTGTATCAATCATTTTGGCCAGATCTGGAGCGTATTTGATCTTATTTCTGAAGGATTTTTGCATTTTTGGATAGATCTTTGAAAAATAAGGGGGGTTTGTTCTTCGTGTTTTTGATAAAAACGAGTTTTTGATCGAGTTTTGGAGCAAAAAGAGGTGAAAAACGCTATTTTTCACGTAATCTGCGAAGTGTTCTCGTCCATTGAAGGGTTCACGGCCGTTGAAGGGTTCACGGCCGAAGGAGGATTCTCGGTCGAATAAGCTTTTGCGGCTAGGGTTTCTCGGCGGCGGCCGTAATCACGAATTAGGGTTTCTCGGACGTTTACGGTCGTGAACGTGTTTACGGCCGTGAACCTATTTGCGTTTGTCTGTCTCATATAAATAGTGTTAGTAGAGTCATAAGAGTGTGTATGGCTAGAGGAGCTTAAGTTTGTGTATTCTAAGGTGTTCTAGAGAGAGAAAGGAGAGAAGGTGCAAGTGTGTGTGAATCTTGTATATTGTTCATCATTCCAATCTTGAATACATCATATATTCATATTATTATTCTTCTCCTTCTTCTTATTTTGATCTTGCATCATCCAATTGTTTGGGATTCTACACCATCAATTGGATATGATTGATACACAAGCGAATTCGGGACTTACAAGTGGTATCAGAGCTTGGATTGTATCAATCATTTTGGCCAGATCTGGAGCGTATTTGATCTTATTTTTGAAGGATTTTTGTGTTTTTGGATAGATCTTTGAAAAATAAGGGGAGTTTGTTCTTCGTGTTTTTGATAAAATCGAGTTTTTGATCGAGTTTTGGAGCAAAAAGAGGTGAAAAACGCTATTTTTCACGTAATCTGCGAAGTGTTCTCGTCCATTGAAGGGTTCACGGCCGTTGAAGGGTTCACGGCCGAAGGAGGGTTCTCGGTCGAATAAGCTTTTGCGGCTAGGGTTTCTCGGCGGCGGCCGTAATCACGAATTAGGGTTTCTCGGACGTTTACGGTCGTGAACGTGTTTACGGCCGTGAACCTATTTGCGGTTGTCTGTCTCATATAAATAGTGTTAGTAGAGTCATAAGAGTGTGTATGGCTAGAGGAGCTTAAGTTTGTGTATTCTAAGGTGTTCTAGAGAGAGAAAGGAGAGAAGGTGCAAGTGTGTGTGAATCTTGTATATTGTTCATCATTCCAATCTTGAATACATCATAGATTCATATTATTATTCTTCTCATTCTTCTTATTTTGATCTTGCATCATCCAATTGTTTGGGATTCTACACCATCAATTGGATATGATTGATACACAAGCGAATTCGGGACTTACAAGTGGTATCAGAGCTTGGATTGTATCAATCATTTTGGCCAGATCTGGAGCGTATTTGATCTTATTTCTGAAGGATTTTTGCATTTTTGGATAGATCTTTGAAAAATAAGGGGGGTTTGTTCTTCGTGTTTTTGATAAAAACGAGTTTTTGATCGAGTTTTGGAGCAAAAAGAGGTGAAAAACGCTATTTTTCACGTAATCTGCGAAGTGTTCTCGTCCATTGAAGGGTTCACGGCCGTTGAAGGGTTCACGGCCGAAGGAGGATTCTCGGTCGAATAAGCTTTTGCGGCTAGGGTTTCTCGGCGGCGGCCGTAATCACGAATTAGGGTTTCTCGGACGTTTACGGTCGTGAACGTGTTTACGGCCGTGAACCTATTTGCGTTTGTCTGTCTCATATAAATAGTGTTAGTAGAGTCATAAGAGTGTGTATGGCTAGAGGAGCTTAAGTTTGTGTATTCTAAGGTGTTCTAGAGAGAGAAAGGAGAGAAGGTGCAAGTGTGTGTGAATCTTGTATATTGTTCATCATTCCAATCTTGAATACATCATATATTCATATTATTATTCTTCTCCTTCTTCTTATTTTGATCTTGCATCATCCAATTGTTTGGGATTCTACACCATCAATTGGATATGATTGATACACAAGCGAATTCGGGACTTACAAGTGGTATCAGAGCTTGGATTGTATCAATCATTTTGGCCAGATCTGGAGCGTATTTGATCTTATTTCTGAAGGATTTTTGCATTTTTGGATAGATCTTTGAAAAATAAGGGGGGTTTGTTCTTCGTGTTTTTGATAAAAACGAGTTTTTGATCGAGTTTTGGAGCAAAAAGAGGTGAAAAACGCTATTTTTCACGTAATCTGCGAAGTGTTCTCGTCCATTGAAGGGTTCACGGCCGTTGAAGGGTTCACGGCCGAAGGAGGATTCTCGGTCGAATAAGCTTTTGCGGCTAGGGTTTCTCGGCGGCGGCCGTAATCACGAATTAGGGTTTCTCGGACGTTTACGGTCGTGAACGTGTTTACGGCCGTGAACCTATTTGCGTTTGTCTGTCTCATATAAATAGTGTTAGTAGAGTCATAAGAGTGTGTATGGCTAGAGGAGCTTAAGTTTGTGTATTCTAAGGTGTTCTAGAGAGAGAAAGGAGAGAAGGTGCAAGTGTGTGTGAATCTTGTATATTGTTCATCATTCCAATCTTGAATACATCATATATTCATATTATTATTCTTCTCCTTCTTCTTATTTTGATCTTGCATCATCCAATTGTTTGGGATTCTACACCATCAATTGGATATGATTGATACACAAGCGAATTCGGGACTTACAAGTGGTATCAGAGCTTGGATTGTATCAATCATTTTGGCCAGATCTGGAGCGTATTTGATCTTATTTTTGAAGGATTTTTGTGTTTTTGGATAGATCTTTGAAAAATAAGGGGAGTTTGTTCTTCGTGTTTTTGATAAAATCGAGTTTTTGATCGAGTTTTGGAGCAAAAAGAGGTGAAAAACGCTATTTTTCACGTAATCTGCGAAGTGTTCTCGTGCATTGAAGGGTTCACGGCCGTTGAAGGGTTCACGGCCGAAGGAGGGTTCTCGGTCGAATAAGCTTTTGCGGCTAGGGTTTCTCGGCGGCGGCCGTAATCACAAATTAGGGTTTCTCGGACGTTTACGGTCGTGAACGTGTTTACGGCCGTGAACCTATTTGCGGTTGTCTGTCTCATATAAATAGTGTTAGTAGAGTCATAAGAGTGTGTATGGCTAGAGGAGCTTAAGTTTGTGTATTCTAAGGTGTTCTAGAGAGAGAAAGGAGAGAAGGTGCAAGTGTGTGTGAATCTTGTATATTGTTCATCATTCCAATCTTGAATACATCATAGATTCATATTATTATTCTTCTCATTCTTCTTATTTTGATCTTGCATCATCCAATTGTTTGGGATTCTACACCATCAATTGGATATGATTGATACACAAGCGAATTCGGGACTTACAAGTGGTATCAGAGCTTGGATTGTATCAATCATTTTGGCCAGATCTGGAGCGTATTTGATCTTATTTCTGAAGGATTTTTGCATTTTTGGATAGATCTTTGAAAAATAAGGGGGGTTTGTTCTTCGTGTTTTTGATAAAAACGAGTTTTTGATCGTGTTTTGGAGCAAAAAGAGGTGAAAAACGCTATTTTTCACGTAATCTGCGAAGTGTTCTCGTCCATTGAAGGGTTCACGGCCGTTGAAGGGTTCACGGCCGAAGGAGGATTCTCGGTCGAATAAGCTTTTGCGGCTAGGGTTTCTCGGCGGCGGCCGTAATCACGAATTAGGGTTTCTCGGACGTTTACGGTCGTGAACGTGTTTACGGCCGTGAACCTATTTGCGTTTGTCTGTCTCATATAAATAGTGTTAGTAGAGTCATAAGAGTGTGTATGGCTAGAGGAGCTTAAGTTTGTGTATTCTAAGGTGTTCTAGAGAGAGAAAGGAGAGAAGGTGCAAGTGTGTGTGAATCTTGTATATTGTTCATCATTCCAATCTTGAATACATCATAGATTCATATTATTATTCTTCTCCTTCTTCTTATTTTGATCTTGCATCATCCAATTGTTTGGGATTCTACACCATCAATTGGATATGATTGATACACAAGCGAATTCGGGACTTACAAGTGGTATCAGAGCTTGGATTGTATCAATCATTTTGGCCAGATCTGGAGCGTATTTGATCTAATTTTTGAAGGATTTTTGCGTTTTTGGATAGATCTTTGAAAAATAAGGGGAGTTTGTTCTTCGTGTTTTTGATAAAATCGAGTTTTTGATCGAGTTTTGGAGCAAAAAGAGGTGAAAAACGCTATTTTTCACGTAATCTGCAAAGTGTTCTCGTGCATTGAAGGGTTCACGGCCGTTGAAGGGTTCACGGCCGAAGGAGGGTTCTCGGTCGAATAAGCTTTTGCGGCTAGGGTTTCTCGGCGGCGGCCGTAATCACGAATTAGGGTTTCTCGGACGTTTACGGTCGTGAACGTGTTTACGGCCGTGAACCTATTTGCGGTTGTCTGTCTCATATAAATAGTGTTAGTAGAGTCATAAGAGTGTGTATGGCTAGAGGAGCTTAAGTTTGTGTATTCTAAGGTGTTCTAGAGAGAGAAAGGAGAGAAGGTGCAAGTGTGTGTGAATCTTGTATATTGTTCATCATTCCAATCTTGAATACATCATAGATTCATATTATTATTCTTCTCCTTCTTCTTATTTTGATCTTGCATCATCCAATTGTTTGGGATTCTACACCATCAATTGGATATGATTGATACACAAGCGAATTCGGGACTTACAAGTGGTATCAGAGCTTGGATTGTATCAATCATTTTGGCCAGATCTGGAGCGTATTTGATCTTATTTCTGAAGGATTTTTGCATTTTTGGATAGATCTTTGAAAAATAAGGGGGGTTTGTTCTTCGTGTTTTTGATAAAAACGAGTTTTTGATCGAGTTTTGGAGCAAAAAGAGGTGAAAAACGCTATTTTTCACGTAATCTGCGAAGTGTTCTCGTCCATTGAAGGGTTCACGGCCGTTGAAGGGTTCACGGCCGAAGGAGGATTCTCGGTCGAATAAGCTTTTGCGGCTAGGGTTTCTCGGCGGCGGCCATAATCACGAATTAGGGTTTCTCGGACGTTTACGGTCGTGAACGTGTTTACGGCCGTGAACCTATTTGCGTTTGTCTGTCTCATATAAATAGTGTTAGTAGAGTCATAAGAGTGTGTATGGCTAGAGGAGCTTAAGTTTGTGTATTCTAAGGTGTTCTAGAGAGAGAAAGGAGAGAAGGTGCAAGTGTGTGTGAATCTTGTATATTGTTCATCATTCCAATCTTGAATACATCATAGATTCATATTATTATTCTTCTCCTTCTTCTTATTTTGATCTTGCATCATCCAATTGTTTGGGATTCTACACCATCAATTGGATATGATTGATACACAAGCGAATTCGGGACTTACAAGTGGTATCAGAGCTTGGATTGTATCAATCATTTTGGCCAGATCTGGAGCGTATTTGATCTTATTTTTGAAGGATTTTTGCGTTTTTGGATAGATCTTTCAAAAATAAGGGGAGTTTGTTCTTCGTGTTTTTGATAAAATCGAGTTTTTGATCGAGTTTTGGAGCAAAAAGAGGTGAAAAACGCTATTTTTCACGTAATCTGCGAAGTGTTCTCGTGCATTGAAGGGTTCACGGCCGTTGAAGGGTTCACGGCCGAAGGAGGGTTCTCGGTCGAATAAGCTTTTGCGGCTAGGGTTTCTCGGCGGCGGCCGTAATCACGAATTAGGGTTTCTCGGATGTTTACGGTCGTGAACGTGTTTACGGCCGTGAACCTATTTGCGGTTGTCTGTCTCATATAAATAGTGTTAGTAGATTCATAAGAGTGTGTATGGCTAGAGGAGCTTAAGTTTGTGTATTCTAAGGTGTTCTAGAGAGAGAAAGGAGAGAAGGTGCAAGTGTGTGTGAATCTTGTATATTGTTCATCATTCCAATCTTGAATACATCATAGATTCATATTATTATTCTTCTCCTTCTTCTTATTTTGATCTTGCATCATCCAATTGTTTGGGATTCTACACCATCAATTGGATATGATTGACACACAAGCGAATTCGGGACTTACAAGTGGTATCAGAGCTTGGATTGTATCAATCATTTTGGCCAGATCTGGAGCGTATTTGATCTTATTTCTGAAGGATTCTTTCATTTTTGGATAGATCTTTGAAAAATAAGGGGGGTTTGTTCTTCGTGTTTTTGATAAAAACGAGTTTTTGATCGAGTTTTGGAGCAAAAAGAGGTGAAAAACGCTATTTTTCACGTAATCTGTGAAGTGTTCTCGTCCATTGAAGGGTTCACGGCCGAAGGAGGATTCTCGGTCGAATAAGCTTTTGCGGCTAGGGTTTCTCGGCGGCGGCCGTAATCACGAATTAGGGTTTCTCGGACGTTTACGGTCGTGAACGTGTTTACGGCCGTGAACCTATTTGCGTTTGTCTGTCTCATATAAATAGTGTTAGTAGAGTCATAAGAGTGTGTATGGCTAGAGGAGCTTAAGTTTGTGTATTCTAAGGTGTTCTAGAGAGAGAAAGGAGAGAAGGTGCAAGTGTGTGTGAATCTTGTATATTGTTCATCATTCCAATCTTGAATACATCATAGATTCATATTATTATTCTTCTCCTTCTTCTTATTTTGATCTTGCATCATCCAATTGTTTGGGATTCTACACCATCAATTGGATATGATTGATACACAAGCGAATTCGGGACTTACAAGTGGTATCAGAGCTTGGATTGTATCAATCATTTTGGCCAGATCTGGAGCGTATTTGATCTTATTTTTGAAGGATTTTTGCGTTTTTGGATAGATCTTTGAAAAATAAGGGGAGTTTGTTCTTCGTGTTTTTGATAAAATCGAGTTTTTGATCGAGTTTTGGAGCAAAAAGAGGTGAAAAACGCTATTTTTCACGTAATCTGCGAAGTGTTCTCGTGCATCGAAGGGTTCACGGCCGTTGAAGGGTTCACGGCCGAAGGAGGGTTCTCGGTCGAATAAGCTTTTGCGGCTAGGGTTTCTCGGCGGCGGCCGTAATCACGAATTAGGGTTTCTCGGACGTTTACGGTCGTGAACGTGTTTACGGCCGTGAACCTATTTGCGGTTGTCTGTCTCATATAAATAGTGTTAGTAGAGTCATAAGAGTGTGTATGGCTAGAGGAGCTTAAGTTTGTGTATTCTAAGGTGTTCTAGAGAGAGAAAGGAGAGAAGGTGCAAGTGTGTGTGAATCTTGTATATTGTTCATCATTCCAATCTTGAATACATCATAGATTCATATTATTATTCTTCTCCTTCTTCTTATTTTGATCTTGCATCATCCAATTGTTTGGGATTCTACACCATCAATTGGATATGATTGATACACAAGCGAATTCGGGACTTACAAGTGGTATCAGAGCTTGGATTGTATCAATCATTTTGGCCAGATCTGGAGCGTATTTGATCTTATTTCTGAAGGATTTTTGCATTTTTGGATAGATCTTTGAAAAATAAGGGGGGTTTGTTCTTCGTGTTTTTGATAAAAACGAGTTTTTGATCGAGTTTTGGAGCAAAAAGAGGTGAAAAACGCTATTTTTCACGTAATCTGCGAAGTGTTCTCGTCCATTGAAGGGTTCACGGCCGTTGAAGGGTTCACGGCCGAAGGAGGATTCTCGGTCGAATAAGCTTTTGCGGCTAGGGTTTCTCGGCGGCGGCCATAATCACGAATTAGGGTTTCTCGGACGTTTACGGTCGTGAACGTGTTTACGGCCGTGAACCTATTTGCGTTTGTCTGTCTCATATAAATAGTGTTAGTAGAGTCATAAGAGTGTGTATGGCTAGAGGAGCTTAAGTTTGTGTATTCTAAGGTGTTCTAGAGAGAGAAAGGAGAGAAGGTGCAAGTGTGTGTGAATCTTGTATATTGTTCATCATTCCAATCTTGAATACATCATAGATTCATATTATTATTCTTCTCCTTCTTCTTATTTTGATCTTGCATCATCCAATTGTTTGGGATTCTACACCATCAATTGGATATGATTGATACACAAGCGAATTCGGGACTTACAAGTGGTATCAGAGCTTGGATTGTATCAATCATTTTGGCCAGATCTGGAGCGTATTTGATCTTATTTTTGAAGGATTTTTGCGTTTTTGGATAGATCTTTCAAAAATAAGGGGAGTTTGTTCTTCGTGTTTTTGATAAAATCGAGTTTTTGATCGAGTTTTGGAGCAAAAAGAGGTGAAAAACGCTATTTTTCACGTAATCTGCGAAGTGTTCTCGTGCATTGAAGGGTTCACGGCCGTTGAAGGGTTCACGGCCGAAGGAGGGTTCTCGGTCGAATAAGCTTTTGCGGCTAGGGTTTCTCGGCGGCGGCCGTAATCACGAATTAGGGTTTCTCGGATGTTTACGGTCGTGAACGTGTTTACGGCCGTGAACCTATTTGCGGTTGTCTGTCTCATATAAATAGTGTTAGTAGAGTCATAAGAGTGTGTATGGCTAGAGGAGCTTAAGTTTGTGTATTCTAAGGTGTTCTAGAGAGAGAAAGGAGAGAAGGTGCAAGTGTGTGTGAATCTTGTATATTGTTCATCATTCCAATCTTGAATACATCATAGATTCATATTATTATTCTTCTCCTTCTTCTTATTTTGATCTTGCATCATCCAATTGTTTGGGATTCTACACCATCAATTGGATATGATTGACACACAAGCGAATTCGGGACTTACAAGTGGTATCAGAGCTTGGATTGTATCAATCATTTTGGCCAGATCTGGAGCGTATTTGATCTTATTTCTGAAGGATTCTTTCATTTTTGGATAGATCTTTGAAAAATAAGGGGGGTTTGTTCTTCGTGTTTTTGATAAAAACGAGTTTTTGATCGAGTTTTGGAGCAAAAAGAGGTGAAAAACGCTATTTTTCACGTAATCTGTGAAGTGTTCTCGTCCATTGAAGGGTTCACGGCCGTTGAAGGGTTCACGGCCGAAGGAGGATTCTCGGTCGAATAAGCTTTTGCGGCTAGGGTTTCTCGGCGGCGGCCGTAATCACGAATTAGGGTTTCTCGGACGTTTACGGTCGTGAACGTGTTTACGGCCGTGAACCTATTTGCGTTTGTCTGTCTCATATAAATAGTGTTAGTAGAGTCATAAGAGTGTGTATGGCTAGAGGAGCTTAAGTTTGTGTATTCTAAGGTGTTCTAGAGAGAGAAAGGAGAGAAGGTGCAAGTGTGTGTGAATCTTGTATATTGTTCATCATTCCAATCTTGAATACATCATAGATTCATATTATTATTCTTCTCCTTCTTCTTATTTTGATCTTGCATCATCCAATTGTTTGGGATTCTACACCATCAATTGGATATGATTGATACACAAGCGAATTCGGGACTTACAAGTGGTATCAGAGCTTGGATTGTATCAATCATTTTGGCCAGATCTGGAGCGTATTTGATCTTATTTTTGAAGGATTTTTGCGTTTTTGGATAGATCTTTGAAAAATAAGGGGAGTTTGTTCTTCGTGTTTTTGATAAAATCGAGTTTTTGATCGAGTTTTGGAGCAAAAAGAGGTGAAAAACGCTATTTTTCACGTAATCTGCGAAGTGTTCTCGTGCATCGAAGGGTTCACGGCCGTTGAAGGGTTCACGGCCGAAGGAGGGTTCTCGGTCGAATAAGCTTTTGCGGCTAGGGTTTCTCGGCGGCGGCCGTAATCACGAATTAGGGTTTCTCGGACGTTTACGGTCGTGAACGTGTTTACGGCCGTGAACCTATTTGCGGTTGTCTGTCTCATATAAATAGTGTTAGTAGAGTCATAAGAGTGTGTATGGCTAGAGGAGCTTAAGTTTGTGTATTCTAAGGTGTTCTAGAGAGAGAAAGGAGAGAAGGTGCAAGTGTGTGTGAATCTTGTATATTGTTCATCATTCCAATCTTGAATACATCATAGATTCATATTATTATTCTTCTCCTTCTTCTTATTTTGATCTTGCATCATCCAATTGTTTGGGATTCTACACCATCAATTGGATATGATTGATACACAAGCGAATTCGGGACTTACAAGTGGTATCAGAGCTTGGATTGTATCAATCATTTTGGCCAGATCTGGAGCGTATTTGATCTTATTTCTGAAGGATTTTTGCATTTTTGGATAGATCTTTGAAAAATAAGGGGGGTTTGTTCTTCGTGTTTTTGATAAAAACGAGTTTTTGATCGAGTTTTGGAGCAAAAAGAGGTGAAAAACGCTATTTTTCACGTAATCTGCGAAGTGTTCTCGTCCATTGAAGGGTTCACGGCCGTTGAAGGGTTCACGGCCGAAGGAGGATTCTCGGTCGAATAAGCTTTTGCGGCTAGGGTTTCTCGGCGGCGGCCATAATCACGAATTAGGGTTTCTCGGACGTTTACGGTCGTGAACGTGTTTACGGCCGTGAACCTATTTGCGTTTGTCTGTCTCATATAAATAGTGTTAGTAGAGTCATAAGAGTGTGTATGGCTAGAGGAGCTTAAGTTTGTGTATTCTAAGGTGTTCTAGAGAGAGAAAGGAGAGAAGGTGCAAGTGTGTGTGAATCTTGTATATTGTTCATCATTCCAATCTTGAATACATCATAGATTCATATTATTATTCTTCTCCTTCTTCTTATTTTGATCTTGCATCATCCAATTGTTTGGGATTCTACACCATCAATTGGATATGATTGATACACAAGCGAATTCGGGACTTACAAGTGGTATCAGAGCTTGGATTGTATCAATCATTTTGGCCAGATCTGGAGCGTATTTGATCTTATTTTTGAAGGATTTTTGCGTTTTTGGATAGATCTTTCAAAAATAAGGGGAGTTTGTTCTTCGTGTTTTTGATAAAATCGAGTTTTTGATCGAGTTTTGGAGCAAAAAGAGGTGAAAAACGCTATTTTTCACGTAATCTGCGAAGTGTTCTCGTGCATTGAAGGGTTCACGGCCGTTGAAGGGTTCACGGCCGAAGGAGGGTTCTCGGTCGAATAAGCTTTTGCGGCTAGGGTTTCTCGGCGGCGGCCGTAATCACGAATTAGGGTTTCTCGGATGTTTACGGTCGTGAACGTGTTTACGGCCGTGAACCTATTTGCGGTTGTCTGTCTCATATAAATAGTGTTAGTAGAGTCATAAGAGTGTGTATGGCTAGAGGAGCTTAAGTTTGTGTATTCTAAGGTGTTCTAGAGAGAGAAAGGAGAGAAGGTGCAAGTGTGTGTGAATCTTGTATATTGTTCATCATTCCAATCTTGAATACATCATAGATTCATATTATTATTCTTCTCCTTCTTCTTATTTTGATCTTGCATCATCCAATTGTTTGGGATTCTACACCATCAATTGGATATGATTGACACACAAGCGAATTCGGGACTTACAAGTGGTATCAGAGCTTGGATTGTATCAATCATTTTGGCCAGATCTGGAGCGTATTTGATCTTATTTCTGAAGGATTCTTTCATTTTTGGATAGATCTTTGAAAAATAAGGGGGGTTTGTTCTTCGTGTTTTTGATAAAAACGAGTTTTTGATCGAGTTTTGGAGCAAAAAGAGGTGAAAAACGCTATTTTTCACGTAATCTGTGAAGTGTTCTCGTCCATTGAAGGGTTCACGGCCGTTGAAGGGTTCACGGCCGAAGGAGGATTCTCGGTCGAATAAGCTTTTGCGGCTAGGGTTTCTCGGCGGCGGCCGTAATCACGAATTAGGGTTTCTCGGACGTTTACGGTCGTGAACGTGTTTACGGCCGTGAACCTATTTGCGTTTGTCTGTCTCATATAAATAGTGTTAGTAGAGTCATAAGAGTGTGTATGGCTAGAGGAGCTTAAGTTTGTGTATTCTAAGGTGTTCTAGAGAGAGAAAGGAGAGAAGGTGCAAGTGTGTGTGAATCTTGTATATTGTTCATCATTCCAATCTTGAATACATCATAGATTCATATTATTATTCTTCTCCTTCTTCTTATTTTGATCTTGCATCATCCAATTGTTTGGGATTCTACACCATCAATTGGATATGATTGATACACAAGCGAATTCGGGACTTACAAGTGGTATCAGAGCTTGGATTGTATCAATCATTTTGGCCAGATCTGGAGCGTATTTGATCTTATTTTTGAAGGATTTTTGCGTTTTTGGATAGATCTTTGAAAAATAAGGGGAGTTTGTTCTTCGTGTTTTTGATAAAATCGAGTTTTTGATCGAGTTTTGGAGCAAAAAGAGGTGAAAAACGCTATTTTTCACGTAATCTGCGAAGTGTTCTCGTGCATCGAAGGGTTCACGGCCGTTGAAGGGTTCACGGCCGAAGGAGGGTTCTCGGTCGAATAAGCTTTTGCGGCTAGGGTTTCTCGGCGGCGGCCGTAATCACGAATTAGGGTTTCTCGGACGTTTACGGTCGTGAACGTGTTTACGGCCGTGAACCTATTTGCGGTTGTCTGTCTCATATAAATAGTGTTAGTAGAGTCATAAGAGTGTGTATGGCTAGAGGAGCTTAAGTTTGTGTATTCTAAGGTGTTCTAGAGAGAGAAAGGAGAGAAGGTGCAAGTGTGTGTGAATCTTGTATATTGTTCATCATTCCAATCTTGAATACATCATATATTCATATTATTATTCTTCTCCTTCTTCTTATTTTGATCTTGCATCATCCAATTGTTTGGGATTCTACACCATCAATTGGATATGATTGATACACAAGCGAATTCGGGACTTACAAGTGGTATCAGAGCTTGGATTGTATCAATCATTTTGGCCAGATCTGGAGCGTATTTGATCTTATTTCTGAAGGATTTTTGCGTTTTTGGATAGATCTTTGAAAAATAAGGGGGGTTTGTTCTTCGTGTTTTTGATAAAAACGAGTTTTTGATCGAGTTTTGGAGCAAAAAGAGGTGAAAAACGCTATTTTTCACGTAATCTGCGAAGTGTTCTCGTGCATTGAAGGGTTCACGGCCGTTGAAGGGTTCACGGCCGAAGGAGGATTCTCGGTCGAATAAGCTTTTGCGGCTAGGGTTTCTCGGCGGCGGCCGTAATCACGAATTAGGGTTTCTCGGACGTTTACGGTCGTGAACGTGTTTACGGCCGTGAACCTATTTGCGTTTGTCTGTCTCATATAAATAGTGTTAGTAGAGTCATAAGAGTGTGTATGGCTAGAGGAGCTTAAGTTTGTGTATTCTAAGGTGTTCTAGAGAGAGAAAGGAGAGAAGGTGCAAGTGTGTGTGAATCTTGTATATTGTTCATCATTCCAATCTTGAATACATCATAGATTCATATTATTATTCTTCTCCTTCTTCTTATTTTGATCTTGCATCATCCAATTGTTTGGGATTCTACACCATCAATTGGATATGATTGATACACAAGCGAATTCGGGACTTACAAGTGGTATCAGAGCTTGGATTGTATCAATCATTTTGGCCAGATCTGGAGCGTATTTGATCTTATTTCTGAAGGATTTTTGCATTTTTGGATAGATCTTTGAAAAATAAGGGGGGTTTGTTCTTCGTGTTTTTGATAAAAACGAGTTTTTGATCGAGTTTTGGAGCAAAAAGAGGTGAAAAACGCTATTTTTCACGTAATCTGCGAAGTGTTCTCGTGCATTGAAGGGTTCACGGCCGTTGAAGGGTTCACGGCCGAAGGAGGATTCTCGGTCGAATAAGCTTTTGCGGCTAGGGTTTCTCGGCGGCGGCCGTAATCACGAATTAGGGTTTCTCGGACGTTTACGGTCGTGAACGTGTTTACGGCCGTGAACCTATTTGCGTTTGTCTGTCTCATATAAATAGTGTTAGTAGAGTCATAAGAGTGTGTATGGCTAGAGGAGCTTAAGTTTGTGTATTCTAAGGTGTTCTAGAGAGAGAAAGGAGAGAAGGTGCAAGTGTGTGTGAATCTTGTATATTGTTCATCATTCCAATCTTGAATACATCATAGATTCATATTATTATTCTTCTCCTTCTTCTTATTTTGATCTTGCATCATCCAATTGTTTGGGATTCTACACCATCAATTGGATATGATTGATACACAAGCGAATTCGGGACTTACAAGTGGTATCAGAGCTTGGATTGTATCAATCATTTTGGCCAGATCTGGAGCGTATTTGATCTTATTTTTGAAGGATTTTTGCGTTTTTGGATAGATCTTTGAAAAATAAGGGGAGTTTGTTCTTCGTGTTTTTGATAAAATCGAGTTTTTGATCGAGTTTTGGAGCAAAAAGAGGTGAAAAACGCTATTTTTCACGTAATCTGCGAAGTGTTCTCGTGCATCGAAGGGTTCACGGCCGTTGAAGGGTTCACGGCCGAAGGAGGGTTCTCGGTCGAATAAGCTTTTGCGGCTAGGGTTTCTCGGCGGCGGCCGTAATCACGAATTAGGGTTTCTCGGACGTTTACGGTCGTGAACGTGTTTACGGCCGTGAACCTATTTGCGGTTGTCTGTCTCATATAAATAGTGTTAGTAGAGTCATAAGAGTGTGTATGGCTAGAGGAGCTTAAGTTTGTGTATTCTAAGGTGTTCTAGAGAGAGAAAGGAGAGAAGGTGCAAGTGTGTGTGAATCTTGTATATTGTTCATCATTCCAATCTTGAATACATCATATATTCATATTATTATTCTTCTCCTTCTTCTTATTTTGATCTTGCATCATCCAATTGTTTGGGATTCTACACCATCAATTGGATATGATTGATACACAAGCGAATTCGGGACTTACAAGTGGTATCAGAGCTTGGATTGTATCAATCATTTTGGCCAGATCTGGAGCGTATTTGATCTTATTTCTGAAGGATTTTTGCGTTTTTGGATAGATCTTTGAAAAATAAGGGGGGTTTGTTCTTCGTGTTTTTGATAAAAACGAGTTTTTGATCGAGTTTTGGAGCAAAAAGAGGTGAAAAACGCTATTTTTCACGTAATCTGCGAAGTGTTCTCGTGCATTGAAGGGTTCACGGCCGTTGAAGGGTTCACGGCCGAAGGAGGATTCTCGGTCGAATAAGCTTTTGCGGCTAGGGTTTCTCGGCGGCGGCCGTAATCACGAATTAGGGTTTCTCGGACGTTTACGGTCGTGAACGTGTTTACGGCCGTGAACCTATTTGCGTTTGTCTGTCTCATATAAATAGTGTTAGTAGAGTCATAAGAGTGTGTATGGCTAGAGGAGCTTAAGTTTGTGTATTCTAAGGTGTTCTAGAGAGAGAAAGGAGAGAAGGTGCAAGTGTGTGTGAATCTTGTATATTGTTCATCATTCCAATCTTGAATACATCATAGATTCATATTATTATTCTTCTCCTTCTTCTTATTTTGATCTTGCATCATCCAATTGTTTGGGATTCTACACCATCAATTGGATATGATTGATACACAAGCGAATTCGGGACTTACAAGTGGTATCAGAGCTTGGATTGTATCAATCATTTTGGCCAGATCTGGAGCGTATTTGATCTTATTTCTGAAGGATTTTTGCATTTTTGGATAGATCTTTGAAAAATAAGGGGGGTTTGTTCTTCGTGTTTTTGATAAAAACGAGTTTTTGATCGAGTTTTGGAGCAAAAAGAGGTGAAAAACGCTATTTTTCACGTAATCTGCGAAGTGTTCTCGTGCATTGAAGGGTTCACGGCCGTTGAAGGGTTCACGGCCGAAGGAGGATTCTCGGTCGAATAAGCTTTTGCGGCTAGGGTTTCTCGGCGGCGGCCGTAATCACGAATTAGGGTTTCTCGGACGTTTACGGTCGTGAACGTGTTTACGGCCGTGAACCTATTTGCGTTTGTCTGTCTCATATAAATAGTGTTAGTAGAGTCATAAGAGTGTGTATGGCTAGAGGAGCTTAAGTTTGTGTATTCTAAGGTGTTCTAGAGAGAGAAAGGAGAGAAGGTGCAAGTGTGTGTGAATCTTGTATATTGTTCATCATTCCAATCTTGAATACATCATAGATTCATATTATTATTCTTCTCCTTCTTCTTATTTTGATCTTGCATCATCCAATTGTTTGGGATTCTACACCATCAATTGGATATGATTGATACACAAGCGAATTCGGGACTTACAAGTGGTATCAGAGCTTGGATTGTATCAATCATTTTGGCCAGATCTGGAGCGTATTTGATCTTATTTCTGAAGGATTTTTGCATTTTTGGATAGATCTTTGAAAAATAAGGGGGGTTTGTTCTTCGTGTTTTTGATAAAAACGAGTTTTTGATCGAGTTTTGGAGCAAAAAGAGGTGAAAAACGCTATTTTTCACGTAATCTGCGAAGTGTTCTCGTGCATTGAAGGGTTCACGGCCGTTGAAGGGTTCACGGCCGAAGGAGGATTCTCGGTCGAATAAGCTTTTGCGGCTAGGGTTTCTCGGCGGCGGCCGTAATCACGAATTAGGGTTTCTCGGACGTTTACGGTCGTGAACGTGTTTACGGCCGTGAACCTATTTGCGTTTGTCTGTCTCATATAAATAGTGTTAGTAGAGTCATAAGAGTGTGTATGGCTAGAGGAGCTTAAGTTTGTGTATTCTAAGGTGTTCTAGAGAGAGAAAGGAGAGAAGGTGCAAGTGTGTGTGAATCTTGTATATTGTTCATCATTCCAATCTTGAATACATCATAGATTCATATTATTATTCTTCTCATTCTTCTTATTTTGATCTTGCATCATCCAATTGTTTGGGATTCTACACCATCAATTGGATATGATTGATACACAAGCGAATTCGGGACTTACAAGTGGTATCAGAGCTTGGATTGTATCAATCATTTTGGCCAGATCTGGAGCGTATTTGATCTTATTTCTGAAGGATTTTTGCATTTTTGGATAGATCTTTGAAAAATAAGGGGGGTTTGTTCTTCGTGTTTTTGATAATAACAAGTTTTTGATCGTGTTTTGGAGCAAAAAGAGGTGAAAAACGCTATTTTTCACGTAATCTGCGAAGTGTTCTCGTCCATTGAAGGGTTCACGGCCGTTGAAGGGTTCACGGCCGAAGGAGGATTCTCGGTCGAATAAGCTTTTGCGGCTAGGGTTTCTCGGCGGCGGCCGTAATCACGAATTAGGGTTTCTCGGACGTTTACGGTCGTGAACGTGTTTACGGCCGTGAACCTATTTGCGTTTGTCTGTCTCATATAAATAGTGTTAGTAGAGTCATAAAAGTGTGTATGGCTTGAGGAGCTTAAGTTTGTGTATTCTAAGGTGTTATAGAGAGAGAAAGGAGAGAAGGTGCAAGTGTGTGTGAATCTTGTATATTGTTCATCATTCCAATCTTGAATACATCATAGATTCATATTATTATTCTTCTCCTTCTTCTTATTTTGATCTTGCATCATCCAATTGTTTGGGATTCTACACCATCAATTGGATATGATTGATACACAAGCGAATTCGGGACTTACAAGTGGTATCAGAGCTTGGATTGTATCAATCATTTTGGCCAGATCTGGAGCGTATTTGATCTTATTTCTGAAGGATTTTTGCATTTTTGGATAGATCTTTGAAAAATAAGGGGGGTTTGTTCTTCGTGTTTTTGATAAAAACGAGTTTTTGATCGAGTTTTGGAGCAAAAAGAGGTGAAAAACGCTATTTTTCACGTAATCTGCGAAGTGTTCTCGTCCATTGAAGGGTTCACGGCCATTGAAGGGTTCACGGCCGAAGGAGGATTCTCGGTCGAATAAAATTTTGCGGCTAGGGTTTCTCGGCGGCGGCCGTAATCACGAATTAGGGTTTCTCGGACGTTTACGGTCGTGAACGTGTTTACGGCCGTGAACCTATTTGCGTTTGTCTGTCTCATATAAATAGTGTTAGTAGAGTCATAAGAGTGTGTATGGCTAGAGGAGCTTAAGTTTGTGTATTCTAAGGTGTTCTAGAGAGAGAAAGGAGAGAAGGTGCAAGTGTGTGTGAATCTTGTATATTGTTCATCATTCCAATCTTGAATACATCATAGATTCATATTATTATTCTTCTCCTTCTTCTTATTTTGATCTTGCATCATCCAATTGTTTGGGATTCTACACCATCAATTGGATATGATTGATACACAAGCGAATTCGGGACTTACAAGTGGTATCAGAGCTTGGATTGTATCAATCATTTTGGCCAGATCTGGAGCGTATTTGATCTTATTTCTGAAGGATTTTTGCATTTTTGGATAGATCTTTGAAAAATAAGGGGGGTTTGTTCTTCGTGTTTTTGATAAAAACGAGTTTTTGATCGAGTTTTGGAGCAAAAAGAGGTGAAAAACGCTATTTTTCACGTAATCTGCGAAGTGTTCTCGTCCATTGAAGGGTTCACGGCCGTTGAAGGGTTCACGGCCGAAGGAGGATTCTCGGTCGAATAAGCTTTTGCGGCTAGGGTTTCTCGGCGGCGGCCGTAATCACGAATTAGGGTTTCTCGGACGTTTACGGTCGTGAACGTGTTTACGGCCGTGAACCTATTTGCGTTTGTCTGTCTCATATAAATAGTGTTAGTAGAGTCATAAGAGTGTGTATGGCTAGAGGAGCTTAAGTTTGTGTATTCTAAGGTGTTCTAGAGAGAGAAAGGAGAGAAGGTGCAAGTGTGTGTGAATCTTGTATATTGTTCATCATTCCAATCTTGAATACATCATAGATTCATATTATTATTCTTCTCCTTCTTCTTATTTTGATCTTGCATCATCCAATTGTTTGGGATTCTACACCATCAATTGGATATGATTGATACACAAGCGAATTCGGGACTTACAAGTGGTATCAGAGCTTGGATTGTATCAATCATTTTGGCCAGATCTGGAGCGTATTTGATCTTATTTCTGAAGGATTTTTGCATTTTTGGATAGATCTTTGAAAAATAAGGGGGGTTTGTTCTTCGTGTTTTTGATAAAAACGAGTTTTTGATCGAGTTTTGGAGCAAAAAGAGGTGAAAAACGCTATTTTTCACGTAATCTGCGAAGTGTTCTCGTCCATTGAAGGGTTCACGGCCGTTGAAGGGTTCACGGCCGAAGGAGGATTCTCGGTCGAATAAGCTTTTGCGGCTAGGGTTTCTCGGCGGCGGCCGTAATCACGAATTAGGGTTTCTCGGACGTTTACGGTCGTGAACGTGTTTACGGCCGTGAACCTATTTGCGTTTGTCTGTCTCATATAAATAGAGTTAGTAGAGTCATAAGAGTGTGTATGGCTAGAGGAGCTTAAGTTTGTGTATTCTAAGGTGTTCTAGAGAGAGAAAGGAGAGAAGGTGCAAGTGTGTGTGAATCTTGTATATTGTTCATCATTCCAATCTTGAATACATCATAGATTCATATTATTATTCTTCTCCTTCTTCTTATTTTGATCTTGCATCATCCAATTGTTTGGGATTCTACACCATCAATTGGATATGATTGATACACAAGCGAATTCGGGACTTACAAGTGGTATCAGAGCTTGGATTGTATCAATCATTTTGGCCAGATCTGGAGCGTATTTGATCTTATTTCTGAAGGATTTTTGCATTTTTGGATAGATCTTTGAAAAATAAGGGGGGTTTGTTCTTCGTGTTTTTGATAAAAACGAGTTTTTGATCGAGTTTTGGAGCAAAAAGAGGTGAAAAACGCTATTTTTCACGTAATCTGCGAAGTGTTCTCGTCCATTGAAGGGTTCACGGCCGTTGAAGGGTTCACGGCCGAAGGAGGATTCTCGGTCGAATAAGCTTTTGCGGCTAGGGTTTCTCGGCGGCGGCCGTAATCACGAATTAGGGTTTCTCGGACGTTTACGGTCGTGAACGTGTTTACGGCCGTGAACCTATTTGCGTTTGTCTGTCTCATATAAATAGAGTTAGTAGAGTCATAAGAGTGTGTATGGCTAGAGGAGCTTAAGTTTGTGTATTCTAAGGTGTTCTAGAGAGAGAAAGGAGAGAAGGTGCAAGTGTGTGTGAATCTTGTATATTGTTCATCATTCCAATCTTGAATACATCATAGATTCATATTATTATTCTTCTCCTTCTTCTTATTTTGATCTTGCATCATCCAATTGTTTGGGATTCTACACCATCAATTGGATATGATTGATACACAAGCGAATTCGGGACTTACAAGTGGTATCAGAGCTTGGATTGTATCAATCATTTTGGCCAGATCTGGAGCGTATTTGATCTTATTTCTGAAGGATTTTTGCATTTTTGGATAGATCTTTGAAAAATAAGGGGGGTTTGTTCTTCGTGTTTTTGATAAAAACGAGTTTTTGATCGAGTTTTGGAGCAAAAAGAGGTGAAAAACGCTATTTTTCACGTAATCTGCGAAGTGTTCTCGTCCATTGAAGGGTTCACGGCCGTTGAAGGGTTCACGGCCGAAGGAGGATTCTCGGTCGAATAAGCTTTTGCGGCTAGGGTTTCTCGGCGGCGGCCGTAATCACGAATTAGGGTTTCTCGGACGTTTACGGTCGTGAACGTGTTTACGGCCGTGAACCTATTTGCGTTTGTCTGTCTCATATAAATAGTGTTAGTAGAGTCATAAGAGTGTGTATGGCTAGAGGAGCTTAAGTTTGTGTATTCTAAGGTGTTCTAGAGAGAGAAAGGAGAGAAGGTGCAAGTGTGTGTGAATCTTGTATATTGTTCATCATTCCAATCTTGAATACATCATAGATTCATATTATTATTCTTCTCCTTCTTCTTATTTTGATCTTGCATCATCCAATTGTTTGGGATTCTACACCATCAATTGGATATGATTGATACACAAGCGAATTCGGGACTTACAAGTGGTATCAGAGCTTGGATTGTATCAATCATTTTGGCCAGATCTGGAGCGTATTTGATCTTATTTCTGAAGGATTTTTGCATTTTTGGATAGATCTTTGAAAAATAAGGGGGGTTTGTTCTTCGTGTTTTTGATAAAAACGAGTTTTTGATCGAGTTTTGGAGCAAAAAGAGGTGAAAAACGCTATTTTTCACGTAATCTGCGAAGTGTTCTCGTCCATTGAAGGGTTCACGGCCGTTGAAGGGTTCACGGCCGAAGGAGGATTCTCGGTCGAATAAGCTTTTGCGGCTAGGGTTTCTCGGCGGCGGCCGTAATCACGAATTAGGGTTTCTCGGACGTTTACGGTCGTGAACGTGTTTACGGCCGTGAACCTATTTGCGTTTGTCTGTCTCATATAAATAGTGTTAGTAGAGTCATAAGAGTGTGTATGGCTAGAGGAGCTTAAGTTTGTGTATTCTAAGGTGTTCTAGAGAGAGAAAGGAGAGAAGGTGCAAGTGTGTGTGAATCTTGTATATTGTTCATCATTCCAATCTTGAATACATCATAGATTCATATTATTATTCTTCTCCTTCTTCTTATTTTGATCTTGCATCATCCAATTGTTTGGGATTCTACACCATCAATTGGATATGATTGATACACAAGCGAATTCGGGACTTACAAGTGGTATCAGAGCTTGGATTGTATCAATCATTTTGGCCAGATCTGGAGCGTATTTGATCTTATTTCTGAAGGATTTTTGCATTTTTGGATAGATCTTTGAAAAATAAGGGGGGTTTGTTCTTCGTGTTTTTGATAAAAACGAGTTTTTGATCGAGTTTTGGAGCAAAAAGAGGTGAAAAACGCTATTTTTCACGTAATCTGCGAAGTGTTCTCGTGCATTGAAGGGTTCACGGCCGTTGAAGGGTTCACGGCCGAAGGAGGATTCTCGGTCGAATAAGCTTTTGCGGCTAGGGTTTCTCGGCGGCGGCCGTAATCACGAATTAGGGTTTCTCGGACGTTTACGGTCGTGAACGTGTTTACGGCCGTGAACCTATTTGCGGTTGTCTGTCTCATATAAATATTGTTAGTAGAGTCATAAGAGTGTGTATGGCTAGAGGAGCTTAAGTTTGTGTATTCTAAGGTGTTCTAGAGAGAGAAAGGAGAGAAGGTGCAAGTGTGTGTGAATCTTGTATATTGTTCATCATTCCAATCTTGAATACATCATAGATTCATATTATTATTCTTCTCCTTCTTCTTATTTTCATCTTGCATCATCCAATTGTTTGGGATTCTACACCATCAATTGGATATGATTGATACACAAGCGAATTCGGGACTTACAAGTGGTATCAGAGCTTGGATTGTATCAATCATTTTGGCCAGATCTGGAGCGTATTTGATCTTATTTCTGAAGGATTTTTGCATTTTTGGATAGATCTTTGAAAAATAAGGGGGGTTTGTTCTTCGTGTTTTTGATAAAAACGAGTTTTTGATCGAGTTTTGGAGCAAAAAGAGGTGAAAAACGCTATTTTTCACGTAATCTGCGAAGTGTTCTCGTCCATTGAAGGGTTCACGGCCGTTGAAGGGTTCACGGCCGAAGGAGGATTCTCGGTCGAATAAGCTTTTGCGGCTAGGGTTTCTCGGCGGCGGCCGTAATCACGAATTAGGGTTTCTCGGACGTTTACGGTCGTGAACGTGTTTACGGCCGTGAACCTATTTGCGTTTGTCTGTCTCATATAAATAGTGTTAGTAGAGTCATAAGAGTGTGTATGGCTAGAGGAGCTTAAGTTTGTGTATTCTAAGGTGTTCTAGAGAGAGAAAGGAGAGAAGGTGCAAGTGTGTGTGAATCTTGTATATTGTTCATCATTCCAATCTTGAATACATCATAGATTCATATTATTATTCTTCTCCTTCTTCTTATTTTGATCTTGCATCATCCAATTGTTTGGGATTCTACACCATCAATTGGATATGATTGATACACAAGCGAATTCGGGACTTACAAGTGGTATCAGAGCTTGGATTGTATCAATCATTTTGGCCAGATCTGGAGCGTATTTGATCTTATTTCTGAAGGATTTTTGCATTTTTGGATAGATCTTTGAAAAATAAGGGGGGTTTGTTCTTCGTGTTTTTGATAAAAACGAGTTTTTGATCGAGTTTTGGAGCAAAAAGAGGTGAAAAACGCTATTTTTCACGTAATCTGCGAAGTGTTCTCGTCCATTGAAGGGTTCACGGCCGTTGAAGGGTTCACGGCCGAAGGAGGATTCTCGGTCGAATAAGCTTTTGCGGCTAGGGTTTCTCGGCGGCGGCCGTAATCACGAATTAGGGTTTCTCGGACGTTTACGGTCGTGAACGTGTTTACGGCCGTGAACCTATTTGCGTTTGTCTGTCTCATATAAATAGTGTTAGTAGAGTCATAAGAGTGTGTATGGCTAGAGGAGCTTAAGTTTGTGTATTCTAAGGTGTTCTAGAGAGAGAAAGGAGAGAAGGTGCAAGTGTGTGTGAATCTTGTATATTGTTCATCATTCCAATCTTGAATACATCATAGATTCATATTATTATTCTTCTCCTTCTTCTTATTTTGATCTTGCATCATCCAATTGTTTGGGATTCTACACCATCAATTGGATATGATTGATACACAAGCGAATTCGGGACTTACAAGTGGTATCAGAGCTTGGATTGTATCAATCATTTTGGCCAGATCTGGAGCGTATTTGATCTTATTTCTGAAGGATTTTTGCATTTTTGGATAGATCTTTGAAAAATAAGGGGGGTTTGTTCTTCGTGTTTTTGATAAAAACGAGTTTTTGATCGAGTTTTGGAGCAAAAAGAGGTGAAAAACGCTATTTTTCACGTAATCTGCGAAGTGTTCTCGTGCATTGAAGGGTTCACGGCCGTTGAAGGGTTCACGGCCGAAGGAGGATTCTCGGTCGAATAAGCTTTTGCGGCTAGGGTTTCTCGGCGGCGGCCGTAATCACGAATTAGGGTTTCTCGGACGTTTACGGTCGTGAACGTGTTTACGGCCGTGAACCTATTTGCGGTTGTCTGTCTCATATAAATATTGTTAGTAGAGTCATAAGAGTGTGTATGGCTAGAGGAGCTTAAGTTTGTGTATTCTAAGGTGTTCTAGAGAGAGAAAGGAGAGAAGGTGCAAGTGTGTGTGAATCTTGTATATTGTTCATCATTCCAATCTTGAATACATCATAGATTCATATTATTATTCTTCTCCTTCTTCTTATTTTCATCTTGCATCATCCAATTGTTTGGGATTCTACACCATCAATTGGATATGATTGATACACAAGCGAATTCGGGACTTACAAGTGGTATCAAAGCTTGGATTGTATCAATCATTTTGGCCAGATCTGGAGCGTATTTGATCTTATTTCTGAAGGATTTTTGCATTTTTGGATAGATCTTTGAAAAATAAGGGGGGTTTGTTCTTCGTGTTTTTGATAAAAACGAGTTTTTGATCGAGTTTTGGAGCAAAAAGAGGTGAAAAACGCTATTTTTCACGTAATCTGCGAAGTGTTCTCGTCCATTGAAGGGTTCACGGCCGTTGAAGGGTTCACGGCCGAAGGAGGATTCTCGGTCGAATAAGCTTTTGCGGCTAGGGTTTCTCGGCGGCGGCCGTAATCACGAATTAGGGTTTCTCGGACGTTTACGGTCGTGAACGTGTTTACGGCCGTGAACCTATTTGCGTTTGTCTGTCTCATATAAATAGTGTTAGTAGAGTCATAAGAGTGTGTATGGCTAGAGGAGCTTAAGTTTGTGTATTCTAAGGTGTTCTAGAGAGAGAAAGGAGAGAAGGTGCAAGTGTGTGTGAATCTTGTATATTGTTCATCATTCCAATCTTGAATACATCATAGATTCATATTATTATTCTTTTCCTTCTTCTTATTTTGATCTTGCATCATCCAATTGTTTGGGATTCTACACCATCAATTGGATGTGATTAATACACAAGCGAATTCGGGACTTACAAGTGGTATCAGAGCTTGGATTGTATCAATCATTTTGGCCAGACCTGGAGCGTATTTGATCTTATTTGTGAAGGATTTTTGCGTTTTTGGATAGATCTTTGAAAAATAAGGGGAGTTTGTTCTTCGTGTTTTTGATAAAATCGAGTTTTTGATCGAGTTTTGGAGCAAAAAGAGGTGAAAAACGCTATTTTTCACGTAATCTGCGAAGTGTTCTCGTGCATTTAAGGGTTCACGGCCGTTGAAGGGTTCACGGCCGAAGGAGGGTTCTCGGTCGAATAAGCTTTTGCGGCTAGGGTTTCTCGGCGGTGGCCGTAATCACGAATTAGGGTTTCTCGGACGTTTACGGTCGTGAACGTGTTTACGGCCGTGAACCTATTTGCGGTTGTCTGTCTCATATAAATAGTGTTAGTAGAGTCATAAGAGTGTGTATGGCTAGAGGAGCTTAAGTTTGTGTATTCTAAGGTGTTCTAGACAGAGAAAGGAGAGAAGGTGCAAGTGTGTGTGAATCTTGTATATTGTTCATCATTCCAATCTTGAATACATCATAGATTCATATTATTATTCTTCTCCTTCTTCTTATTTTGATCTTGCATCATCCAATTGTTTGGGATTCTACACCATCAATTGGATATGATTGATACACAAGCGAATTCGGGACTTACAAGTGGTATCAGAGCTTGGATTGTATCAATCATTTTGGCCAGATCTGGAGCGTATTTGATCTTATTTCTGAAGGATTTTTGCATTTTTGGATAGATCTTTGAAAAATAAGGGGGGTTTGTTCTTCGTGTTTTTGATAAAAACGAGTTTTTGATCGAGTTTTGGAGCAAAAAGAGGTGAAAAACGCTATTTTTCACGTAATCTGCGAAGTGTTCTCGTCCATTGAAGGGTTCACGGCCGTTGAAGGGTTCACGGCCGAAGGAGGATTCTCGGTCGAATAAGCTTTTGCGGCTAGGGTTTCTCGGCGGCGGCCGTAATCACGAATTAGGGTTTCTCGGACGTTTACGGTCGTGAACGTGTTTACGGCCGTGAACCTATTTGCGTTTGTCTGTCTCATATAAATAGTGTTAGTAGAGTCATAAGAGTGTGTATGGCTAGAGGAGCTTAAGTTTGTGTATTCTAAGGTGTTCTAGAGAGAGAAAGGAGAGAAGGTGCAAGTGTGTGTGAATCTTGTATATTGTTCATCATTCCAATCTTGAATACATCATAGATTCATATTATTATTCTTCTCCTTCTTCTTATTTTGATCTTGCATCATCCAATTGTTTGGGATTCTACACCATCAATTGGATATGATTGATACACAAGCGAATTCGGGACTTACAAGTGGTATCAGAGCTTGGATTGTATCAATCATTTTGGCCAGATCTGGAGCGTATTTGATCTTATTTCTGAATGATTTTTGCATTTTTGGATAGATCTTTGAAAAATAAGGGGAGTTTGTTCTTCGTGTTTTTGATAAAATCGAGTTTTTGATCGAGTTTTGGAGCAAAAAGAGGTGAAAAACGCTATTTTTCACGTAATCTGCGAAGTGTTCTCGTGCATTGAAGGGTTCACGCCCGTTGAAGGGTTCACGGCCGAAGGAGGGTTCTCGGTCGAATAAGCTTTTGCGGCTAGGGTTTCTCGGCGGCGGCCGTAATCACGAATTAGGGTTTCTCGGACGTTTACGGTCGTGAACGTGTTTACGGCCGTGAACCTATTTGCGGTTGTCTGTCTCATATAAATAGTGTTAGTAGAGTCATAAGAGTGTGTATGGCTAGAGGAGCTTAAGTTTGTGTATTCTAAGGTGTTCTAGAGAGAGAAAGGAGAGAAGGTGCAAGTGTGTGTGAATCTTGTATATTGTTCATCATTCCAATCTTGAATACATCATAGATTCATATTATTATTCTTCTCCTTCTTCTTATTTTGATCTTGCATCATCCAATTGTTTGGGATTCTACACCATCAATTGGATATGATTGATACACAAGCGAATTCGGGACTTACAAGTGGTATCAGAGCTTGGATTGTATCAATCATTTTGGCCAGATCTGGAGCGTATTTGATCTTATTTCTGAAGGATTTTTGCATTTTTGGATAGATCTTTGAAAAATAAGGGGGGTTTGTACTTCGTGTTTTTGATAAAAACGAGTTTTTGATCGAGTTTTGGAGCAAAAAGAGGTGAAAAACGCTATTTTTCACGTAATCTGCGAAGTGTTCTCGTCCATTGAAGGGTTCACGGCCGTTGAAGGGTTCACGGCCGAAGGAGGATTCTCGGTCGAATAAGCTTTTGCGGCTAGGGTTTCTCGGCGGCGGCCGTAATCACGAATTAGGGTTTCTCGGACGTTTACGGTCGTGAACGTGTTTACGGCCGTGAACCTATTTGCGTTTGTCTGTCTCATATAAATAGTGTTAGTAGAGTCATAAGAGTGTGTATGGCTAGAGGAGCTTAAGTTTGTGTATTCTAAGGTGTTCTAGAGAGAGAAAGGAGAGAAGGTGCAAGTGTGTGTGAATCTTGTATATTGTTCATCATTCCAATCTTGAATACATCATAGATTCATATTATTATTCTTCTCCTTCTTCTTATTTTGATCTTGCATCATCCAATTGTTTGGGATTCTACACCATCAATTGGATATGATTGATACACAAGCGAATTCGGGACTTACAAGTGGTATCAGAGCTTGGATTGTATCAATCATTTTGGCCAGATCTGGAGCGTATTTGATCTTATTTCTGAAGGATTTTTGCATTTTTGGATAGATCTTTGAAAAATAAGGGGGGTTTGTTCTTCGTGTTTTTGATAAAAACGAGTTTTTGATCGAGTTTTGGAGCAAAAAGAGGTGAAAAACGCTATTTTTCACGTAATCTGCGAAGTGTTCTCGTCCATTGAAGGGTTCACGGCCGTTGAAGGGTTCACGGCCGAAGGAGGGTTCTCGGTCGAATAAGCTTTTACGGCTAGGGTTTCTCGGCGGCGGCCGTAATCACGAATTAGGGTTTCTCGGACGTTTACGGTCGTGAATGTGTTTACGGCCGTGAACCTATTTGCGGTTGTCTGTCTCATATAAATAGTGTTAGTAGAGTCATAAGAGTGTGTATGGCTAGAGGAGCTTAAGTTTGTGTATTCTAAGGTGTTCTAGAGAGAGAAAGGAGAGAAGGTGCAAGTGTGTGTGAATCTTGTATATTGTTCATCATTCCAATCTTGAATACATCATAGATTCATATTATTATTCTTCTCCTTCTTCTTATTTTCATCTTGCATCATCCAATTGTTTGGGATTCTACACCATCAATTGGATATGATTGATACACAAGCGAATTCGGGACTTACAAGTGGTATCAAAGCTTGGATTGTATCAATCATTTTGGCCAGATCTGGAGCGTATTTGATCTTATTTCTGAAGGATTTTTGCATTTTTGGATAGATCTTTGAAAAATAAGGGGGGTTTGTTCTTCGTGTTTTTGATAAAAACGAGTTTTTGATCGAGTTTTGGAGCAAAAAGAGGTGAAAAACGCTATTTTTCACGTAATCTGCGAAGTGTTCTCGTCCATTGAAGGGTTCACGGCCGTTGAAGGGTTCACGGCCGAAGGAGGATTCTCGGTCGAATAAGCTTTTGCGGCTAGGGTTTCTCGGCGGCGGCCGTAATCACGAATTAGGGTTTCTCGGACGTTTACGGTCGTGAACGTGTTTACGGCCGTGAACCTATTTGCGTTTGTCTGTCTCATATAAATAGTGTTAGTAGAGTCATAAGAGTGTGTATGGCTAGAGGAGCTTAAGTTTGTGTATTCTAAGGTGTTCTAGAGAGAGAAAGGAGAGAAGGTGCAAGTGTGTGTGAATCTTGTATATTGTTCATCATTCCAATCTTGAATACATCATAGATTCATATTATTATTCTTTTCCTTCTTCTTATTTTGATCTTGCATCATCCAATTGTTTGGGATTCTACACCATCAATTGGATGTGATTAATACACAAGCGAATTCGGGACTTACAAGTGGTATCAGAGCTTGGATTGTATCAATCATTTTGGCCAGACCTGGAGCGTATTTGATCTTATTTGTGAAGGATTTTTGCGTTTTTGGATAGATCTTTGAAAAATAAGGGGAGTTTGTTCTTCGTGTTTTTGATAAAATCGAGTTTTTGATCGAGTTTTGGAGCAAAAAGAGGTGAAAAACGCTATTTTTCACGTAATCTGCGAAGTGTTCTCGTGCATTGAAGGGTTCACGGCCGTTGAAGGGTTCACGGCCGAAGGAGGGTTCTCGGTCGAATAAGCTTTTGCGGCTAGGGTTTCTCGGCGGCGGCCGTAATCACGAATTAGGGTTTCTCGGACGTTTACGGTCGTGAACGTGTTTACGGCCGTGAACCTATTTGCGGTTGTCTGTCTCATATAAATAGTGTTAGTAGAGTCATAAGAGTGTGTATGGCTAGAGGAGCTTAAGTTTGTGTATTCTAAGGTGTTCTAGACAGAGAAAGGAGAGAAGGTGCAAGTGTGTGTGAATCTTGTATATTGTTCATCATTCCAATCTTGAATACATCATAGATTCATATTATTATTCTTCTCCTTCTTCTTATTTTGATCTTGCATCATCCAATTGTTTGGGATTCTACACCATCAATTGGATATGATTGATACACAAGCGAATTCGGGACTTACAAGTGGTATTAGAGCTTGGATTGTATCAATCATTTTGGCCAGATCTGGAGCGTATTTGATCTTATTTCTGAAGGATTTTTGCATTTTTGGATAGATCTTTGAAAAATAAGGGGGGTTTGTTCTTCGTGTTTTTGATAAAAACGAGTTTTTGATCGAGTTTTGGAGCAAAAAGAGGTGAAAAACGCTATTTTTCACGTAATCTGCGAAGTGTTCTCGTCCATTGAAGGGTTCACGGCCGTTGAAGGGTTCACGGCCGAAGGAGGATTCTCGGTCGAATAAGCTTTTGCGGCTAGGGTTTCTCGGCGGCGGCCGTAATCACGAATTAGGGTTTCTCGGACGTTTACGGTCGTGAACGTGTTTACGGCCGTGAACCTATTTGCGTTTGTCTGTCTCATATAAATAGTGTTAGTAGAGTCATAAGAGTGTGTATGGCTAGAGGAGCTTAAGTTTGTGTATTCTAAGGTGTTCTAGAGAGAGAAAGGAGAGAAGGTGCAAGTGTGTGTGAATCTTGTATATTGTTCATCATTCCAATCTTGAATACATCATAGATTCATATTATTATTCTTCTCCTTCTTCTTATTTTGATCTTGCATCATCCAATTGTTTGGGATTCTACACCATCAATTGGATATGATTGATACACAAGCGAATTCGGGACTTACAAGTGGTATCAGAGCTTGGATTGTATCAATCATTTTGGCCAGATCTGGAGCGTATTTGATCTTATTTCTGAATGATTTTTGCATTTTTGGATAGATCTTTGAAAAATAAGGGGAGTTTGTTCTTCGTGTTTTTGATAAAATCGAGTTTTTGATCGAGTTTTGGAGCAAAAAGAGGTGAAAAACGCTATTTTTCACGTAATCTGCGAAGTGTTCTCGTGCATTGAAGGGTTCACGCCCGTTGAAGGGTTCACGGCCGAAGGAGGGTTCTCGGTCGAATAAGCTTTTGCGGCTAGGGTTTCTCGGCGGCGGCCGTAATCACGAATTAGGGTTTCTCGGACGTTTACGGTCGTGAACGTGTTTACGGCCGTGAACCTATTTGCGGTTGTCTGTCTCATATAAATAGTGTTAGTAGAGTCATAAGAGTGTGTATGGCTAGAGGAGCTTAAGTTTGTGTATTCTAAGGTGTTCTAGAGAGAGAAAGGAGAGAAGGTGCAAGTGTGTGTGAATCTTGTATATTGTTCATCATTCCAATCTTGAATACATCATAGATTCATATTATTATTCTTCTCCTTCTTCTTATTTTGATCTTGCATCATCCAATTGTTTGGGATTCTACACCATCAATTGGATATGATTGATACACAAGCGAATTCGGGACTTACAAGTGGTATCAGAGCTTGGATTGTATCAATCATTTTGGCCAGATCTGGAGCGTATTTGATCTTATTTCTGAAGGATTTTTGCATTTTTGGATAGATCTTTGAAAAATAAGGGGGGTTTGTACTTCGTGTTTTTGATAAAAACGAGTTTTTGATCGAGTTTTGGAGCAAAAAGAGGTGAAAAACGCTATTTTTCACGTAATCTGCGAAGTGTTCTCGTCCATTGAAGGGTTCACGGCCGTTGAAGGGTTCACGGCCGAAGGAGGATTCTCGGTCGAATAAGCTTTTGCGGCTAGGGTTTCTCGGCGGCGGCCGTAATCACGAATTAGGGTTTCTCGGACGTTTACGGTCGTGAACGTGTTTACGGCCGTGAACCTATTTGCGTTTGTCTGTCTCATATAAATAGTGTTAGTAGAGTCATAAGAGTGTGTATGGCTAGAGGAGCTTAAGTTTGTGTATTCTAAGGTGTTCTAGAGAGAGAAAGGAGAGAAGGTGCAAGTGTGTGTGAATCTTGTATATTGTTCATCATTCCAATCTTGAATACATCATAGATTCATATTATTATTCTTCTCCTTCTTCTTATTTTGATCTTGCATCATCCAATTGTTTGGGATTCTACACCATCAATTGGATATGATTGATACACAAGCGAATTCGGGACTTACAAGTGGTATCAGAGCTTGGATTGTATCAATCATTTTGGCCAGATCTGGAGCGTATTTGATCTTATTTCTGAAGGATTTTTGCATTTTTGGATAGATCTTTGAAAAATAAGGGGGGTTTGTTCTTCGTGTTTTTGATAAAAACGAGTTTTTGATCGAGTTTTGGAGCAAAAAGAGGTGAAAAACGCTATTTTTCACGTAATCTGCGAAGTGTTCTCGTCCATTGAAGGGTTCACGGCCGTTGAAGGGTTCACGGCCGAAGGAGGGTTCTCGGTCGAATAAGCTTTTACGGCTAGGGTTTCTCGGCGGCGGCCGTAATCACGAATTAGGGTTTCTCGGACGTTTACGGTCGTGAATGTGTTTACGGCCGTGAACCTATTTGCGGTTGTCTGTCTCATATAAATAGTGTTAGTAGAGTCATAAGAGTGTGTATGGCTAGAGGAGCTTAAGTTTGTGTATTCTAAGGTGTTCTAGAGAGAGAAAGGAGATAAGGTGCAAGTGTGTGTGAATCTTGTATATTGTTCATCATTCCAATCTTGAATACATCATAGATTCATATTATTATTCTTCTCCTTCTTCTTATTTTGATCTTGCATCATCCAATTGTTTGGGATTCTACACCATCAATTGGATATGATTGATACACAAGCGAATTCGGGACTTACAAGTGGTATCAGAGCTTGGATTGTATCAATCATTTTGGCCAGATCTGGAGCGTATTTGATCTTATTTCTGAAGGATTTTTGCATTTTTGGATAGATCTTTGAAAAATAAGGGGGGTTTGTACTTCGTGTTTTTGATAAAAACGAGTTTTTGATCGAGTTTTGGAGCAAAAAGAGGTGAAAAACGCTATTTTTCACGTAATCTGCGAAGTGTTCTCGTCCATTGAAGGGTTCACGGCCGTTGAAGGGTTCACGGCCGAAGGAGGATTCTCGGTCGAATAAGCTTTTGCGGCTAGGGTTTCTCGGCGGCGGCCGTAATCACGAATTAGGGTTTCTCGGACGTTTACGGTCGTGAACGTGTTTACGGCCGTGAACCTATTTGCGGTTGTCTGTCTCATATAAATAGTGTTAGTAGAGTCATAAGAGTGTGTATGGCTAGAGGAGCTTAAGTTTGTGTATTCTAAGGTGTTCTAGAGAGAGAAAGGAGATAAGGTGCAAGTGTGTGTGAATCTTGTATATTGTTCATCATTCCAATCTTGAATACATCATAGATTCATATTATTATTCTTCTCCTTCTTCTTATTTTGATCTTGCATCATCCAATTGTTTGGGATTCTACACCATCAATTGGATATGATTGATACACAAGCGAATTCGGGACTTACAAGTGGTATCAGAGCTTGGATTGTATCAATCATTTTGGCCAGATCTGGAGCGTATTTGATCTTATTTCTGAAGGATTTTTGCATTTTTGGATAGATCTTTGAAAAATAAGGGGGGTTTGTACTTCGTGTTTTTGATAAAAACGAGTTTTTGATCGAGTTTTGGAGCAAAAAGAGGTGAAAAACGCTATTTTTCACGTAATCTGCGAAGTGTTCTCGTCCATTGAAGGGTTCACGGCCGTTGAAGGGTTCACGGCCGAAGGAGGATTCTCGGTCGAATAAGCTTTTGCGGCTAGGGTTTCTCGGCGGCGGCCGTAATCACGAATTAGGGTTTCTCGGACGTTTACGGTCGTGAACGTGTTTACGGCCGTGAACCTATTTGCGGTTGTCTGTCTCATATAAATAGTGTTAGTAGAGTCATAAGAGTGTGTATGGCTAGAGGAGCTTAAGTTTGTGTATTCTAAGGTGTTCTAGAGAGAGAAAGGAGAGAAGGTGCAAGTGTGTGTGAATCTTGTATATTGTTCATCATTCCAATCTTGAATACATCATAGATTCATATTATTATTCTTCTCCTTCTTCTTATTTTGATCTTGCATCATCCAATTGTTTGGGATTCTACACCATCAATTGGATATGATTGATACACAAGCGAATTCGGGACTTACAAGTGGTATCAGAGCTTGGATTGTATCAATCATTTTGGCCAGATCTGGAGCGTATTTGATCTTATTTCTGAAGGATTTTTGCATTTTTGGATAGATCTTTGAAAAATAAGGGGGGTTTGTTCTTCGTGTTTTTGATAAAAACGAGTTTTTGATCGAGTTTTGGAGCAAAAAGAGGTGAAAAACGCTATTTTTCACGTAATCTGCGAAGTGTTCTCGTCCATTGAAGGGTTCACGGCCGTTGAAGGGTTCACGGCCGAAGGAGGATTCTCGGTCGAATAAGCTTTTGCGGCTAGGGTTTCTCGGCGGCGGCCGTAATCACGAATTAGGGTTTCTCGGACGTTTACGGTCGTGAACGTGTTTACGGCCGTGAACCTATTTGCGTTTGTCTGTCTCATATAAATAGTGTTAGTAGAGTCATAAGAGTGTGTATGGCTAGAGGAGCTTAAGTTTGTGTATTCTAAGGTGTTCTAGAGAGAGAAAGGAGAGAAGGTGCAAGTGTGTGTGAATCTTGTATATTGTTCATCATTCCAATCTTGAATACATCATAGATTCATATTATTATTCTTTTCCTTCTTCTTATTTTGATCTTGCATCATCCAATTGTTTAGGATTCTACACCATCAATTGGATATGATTGATACACAAGCGAATTCGGGACTTACAAGTGGTATCAGAGCTTGGATTGTATCAATCATTTTGGCCAGATCTGGAGCGTATTTGATCTTATTTGTGAAGGATTTTTGCGTTTTTGGATAGATCTTTGAAAAATAAGGGGAGTTTGTTCTTCGTGTTTTTGATAAAATCGAGTTTTTGATCGAGTTTTGGAGCAAAAAGAGGTGAAAAACGCTATTTTTCACGTAATCTGCGAAGTGTTCTCGTGCATTGAAGGGTTCACGGCCGTTGAAGGGTTCACGGCCGAAGGAGGGTTCTCGGTCGAATAAGCTTTTGCGGCTAGGGTTTCTCGGCGGCGGCCGTAATCACGAATTAGGGTTTCTCGGACGTTTACGGTCGTGAACGTGTTTACGGCCGTGAACCTATTTGCGGTTGTCTGTCTCATATAAATAGTGTTAGTAGAGTCATAAGAGTGTGTATGGCTAGAGGAGCTTAAGTTTGTGTATTCTAAGGTGTTCTAGAGAGAGAAAGGAGAGAAGGTGCAAGTGTGTGTGAATCTTGTATATTGTTCATCATTCCAATCTTGAATACATCATAGATTCATATTATTATTCTTCTCCTTCTTCTTATTTTGATCTTGCATCATCCAATTGTTTGGGATTCTACACCATCAATTGGATATGATTGATACACAAGCGAATTCGGGACTTACAAGTGGTATCAGAGCTTGGATTGTATCAATCATTTTGGCCAGATCTGGAGCGTATTTGATCTTATTTCTGAAGGATTTTTGCATTTTTGGATAGATCTTTGAAAAATAAGGGGGGTTTGTTCTTCGTGTTTTTGATAAAAACGAGTTTTTGATCGAGTTTTGGAGCAAAAAGAGGTGAAAAACGCTATTTTTCACGTAATCTGCGAAGTGTTCTCGTCCATTGAAGGGTTCACGGCCGTTGAAGGGTTCACGGCCGAAGGAGGATTCTCGGTCGAATAAGCTTTTGCGGCTAGGGTTTCTCGGCGGCGGCCGTAATCACGAATTAGGGTTTCTCGGACGTTTACGGTCGTGAACGTGTTTACGGCCGTGAACCTATTTGCGTTTGTCTGTCTCATATAAATAGTGTTAGTAGAGTCATAAGAGTGTGTATGGCTAGAGGAGCTTAAGTTTGTGTATTCTAAGGTGTTCTAGAGAGAGAAAGGAGAGAAGGTGCAAGTGTGTGTGAATCTTGTATATTGTTCATCATTCCAATCTTGAATACATCATAGATTCATATTATTATTCTTCTCCTTCTTCTTATTTTGATCTTGCATCATCCAATTGTTTGGGATTCTACACCATCAATTGGATATGATTGATACACAAGCGAATTCGGGACTTACAAGTGGTATCAGAGCTTGGATTGTATCAATCATTTTGGCCAGATCTGGAGCGTATTTGATCTTATTTCTGAATGATTTTTGCATTTTTGGATAGATCTTTGAAAAATAAGGGGAGTTTGTTCTTCGTGTTTTTGATAAAATCGAGTTTTTGATCGAGTTTTGGAGCAAAAAGAGGTGAAAAACGCTATTTTTCACGTAATCTGCGAAGTGTTCTCGTGCATTGAAGGGTTCACGCCCGTTGAAGGGTTCACGGCCGAAGGAGGGTTCTCGGTCGAATAAGCTTTTGCGGCTAGGGTTTCTCGGCGGCGGCCGTAATCACGAATTAGGGTTTCTCGGACGTTTACGGTCGTGAACGTGTTTACGGCCGTGAACCTATTTGCGGTTGTCTGTCTCATATAAATAGTGTTAGTAGAGTCATAAGAGTGTGTATGGCTAGAGGAGCTTAAGTTTGTGTATTCTAAGGTGTTCTAGAGAGAGAAAGGAGAGAAGGTGCAAGTGTGTGTGAATCTTGTATATTGTTCATCATTCCAATCTTGAATACATCATAGATTCATATTATTATTCTTCTCCTTCTTCTTATTTTGATCTTGCATCATCCAATTGTTTGGGATTCTACACCATCAATTGGATATGATTGATACACAAGCGAATTCGGGACTTACAAGTGGTATCAGAGCTTGGATTGTATCAATCATTTTGGCCAGATCTGGAGCGTATTTGATCTTATTTCTGAAGGATTTTTGCATTTTTGGATAGATCTTTGAAAAATAAGGGGGGTTTGTACTTCGTGTTTTTGATAAAAACGAGTTTTTGATCGAGTTTTGGAGCAAAAAGAGGTGAAAAACGCTATTTTTCACGTAATCTGCGAAGTGTTCTCGTCCATTGAAGGGTTCACGGCCGTTGAAGGGTTCACGGCCGAAGGAGGATTCTCGGTCGAATAAGCTTTTGCGGCTAGGGTTTCTCGGCGGCGGCCGTAATCACGAATTAGGGTTTCTCGGACGTTTACGGTCGTGAACGTGTTTACGGCCGTGAACCTATTTGCGTTTGTCTGTCTCATATAAATAGTGTTAGTAGAGTCATAAGAGTGTGTATGGCTAGAGGAGCTTAAGTTTGTGTATTCTAAGGTGTTCTAGAGAGAGAAAGGAGAGAAGGTGCAAGTGTGTGTGAATCTTGTATATTGTTCATCATTCCAATCTTGAATACATCATAGATTCATATTATTATTCTTCTCCTTCTTCTTATTTTGATCTTGCATCATCCAATTGTTTGGGATTCTACACCATCAATTGGATATGATTGATACACAAGCGAATTCGGGACTTACAAGTGGTATCAGAGCTTGGATTGTATCAATCATTTTGGCCAGATCTGGAGCGTATTTGATCTTATTTCTGAAGGATTTTTGCATTTTTGGATAGATCTTTGAAAAATAAGGGGGGTTTGTTCTTCGTGTTTTTGATAAAAACGAGTTTTTGATCGAGTTTTGGAGCAAAAAGAGGTGAAAAACGCTATTTTTCACGTAATCTGCGAAGTGTTCTCGTCCATTGAAGGGTTCACGGCCGTTGAAGGGTTCACGGCCGAAGGAGGGTTCTCGGTCGAATAAGCTTTTACGGCTAGGGTTTCTCGGCGGCGGCCGTAATCACGAATTAGGGTTTCTCGGACGTTTACGGTCGTGAATGTGTTTACGGCCGTGAACCTATTTGCGGTTGTCTGTCTCATATAAATAGTGTTAGTAGAGTCATAAGAGTGTGTATGGCTAGAGGAGCTTAAGTTTGTGTATTCTAAGGTGTTCTAGAGAGAGAAAGGAGATAAGGTGCAAGTGTGTGTGAATCTTGTATATTGTTCATCATTCCAATCTTGAATACATCATAGATTCATATTATTATTCTTCTCCTTCTTCTTATTTTGATCTTGCATCATCCAATTGTTTGGGATTCTACACCATCAATTGGATATGATTGATACACAAGCGAATTCGGGACTTACAAGTGGTATCAGAGCTTGGATTGTATCAATCATTTTGGCCAGATCTGGAGCGTATTTGATCTTATTTCTGAAGGATTTTTGCATTTTTGGATAGATCTTTGAAAAATAAGGGGGGTTTGTACTTCGTGTTTTTGATAAAAACGAGTTTTTGATCGAGTTTTGGAGCAAAAAGAGGTGAAAAACGCTATTTTTCACGTAATCTGCGAAGTGTTCTCGTCCATTGAAGGGTTCACGGCCGTTGAAGGGTTCACGGCCGAAGGAGGATTCTCGGTCGAATAAGCTTTTGCGGCTAGGGTTTCTCGGCGGCGGCCGTAATCACGAATTAGGGTTTCTCGGACGTTTACGGTCGTGAACGTGTTTACGGCCGTGAACCTATTTGCGTTTGTCTGTCTCATATAAATAGTGTTAGTAGAGTCATAAGAGTGTGTATGGCTAGAGGAGCTTAAGTTTGTGTATTCTAAGGTGTTCTAGAGAGAGAAAGGAGAGAAGGTGCAAGTGTGTGTGAATCTTGTATATTGTTCATCATTCCAATCTTGAATACATCATAGATTCATATTATTATTCTTCTCCTTCTTCTTATTTTGATCTTGCATCATCCAATTGTTTGGGATTCTACACCATCAATTGGATATGATTGATACACAAGCGAATTCGGGACTTACAAGTGGTATCAGAGCTTGGATTGTATCAATCATTTTGGCCAGATCTGGAGCGTATTTGATCTTATTTCTGAAGGATTTTTGCATTTTTGGATAGATCTTTGAAAAATAAGGGGGGTTTGTTCTTCGTGTTTTTGATAAAAACGAGTTTTTGATCGAGTTTTGGAGCAAAAAGAGGTGAAAAACGCTATTTTTCACGTAATCTGCGAAGTGTTCTCGTCCATTGAAGGGTTCACGGCCGTTGAAGGGTTCACGGCCGAAGGAGGGTTCTCGGTCGAATAAGCTTTTACGGCTAGGGTTTCTCGGCGGCGGCCGTAATCACGAATTAGGGTTTCTCGGACGTTTACGGTCGTGAATGTGTTTACGGCCGTGAACCTATTTGCGGTTGTCTGTCTCATATAAATAGTGTTAGTAGAGTCATAAGAGTGTGTATGGCTAGAGGAGCTTAAGTTTGTGTATTCTAAGGTGTTCTAGAGAGAGAAAGGAGATAAGGTGCAAGTGTGTGTGAATCTTGTATATTGTTCATCATTCCAATCTTGAATACATCATAGATTCATATTATTATTCTTCTCCTTCTTCTTATTTTGATCTTGCATCATCCAATTGTTTGGGATTCTACACCATCAATTGGATATGATTGATACACAAGCGAATTCGGGACTTACAAGTGGTATCAGAGCTTGGATTGTATCAATCATTTTGGCCAGATCTGGAGCGTATTTGATCTTATTTCTGAAGGATTTTTGCATTTTTGGATAGATCTTTGAAAAATAAGGGGGGTTTGTACTTCGTGTTTTTGATAAAAACGAGTTTTTGATCGAGTTTTGGAGCAAAAAGAGGTGAAAAACGCTATTTTTCACGTAATCTGCGAAGTGTTCTCGTCCATTGAAGGGTTCACGGCCGTTGAAGGGTTCACGGCCGAAGGAGGATTCTCGGTCGAATAAGCTTTTGCGGCTAGGGTTTCTCGGCGGCGGCCGTAATCACGAATTAGGGTTTCTCGGACGTTTACGGTCGTGAACGTGTTTACGGCCGTGAACCTATTTGCGGTTGTCTGTCTCATATAAATAGTGTTAGTAGAGTCATAAGAGTGTGTATGGCTAGAGGAGCTTAAGTTTGTGTATTCTAAGGTGTTCTAGAGAGAGAAAGGAGATAAGGTGCAAGTGTGTGTGAATCTTGTATATTGTTCATCATTCCAATCTTGAATACATCATAGATTCATATTATTATTCTTCTCCTTCTTCTTATTTTGATCTTGCATCATCCAATTGTTTGGGATTCTACACCATCAATTGGATATGATTGATACACAAGCGAATTCGGGACTTACAAGTGGTATCAGAGCTTGGATTGTATCAATCATTTTGGCCAGATCTGGAGCGTATTTGATCTTATTTCTGAAGGATTTTTGCATTTTTGGATAGATCTTTGAAAAATAAGGGGGGTTTGTACTTCGTGTTTTTGATAAAAACGAGTTTTTGATCGAGTTTTGGAGCAAAAAGAGGTGAAAAACGCTATTTTTCACGTAATCTGCGAAGTGTTCTCGTCCATTGAAGGGTTCACGGCCGTTGAAGGGTTCACGGCCGAAGGAGGATTCTCGGTCGAATAAGCTTTTGCGGCTAGGGTTTCTCGGCGGCGGCCGTAATCACGAATTAGGGTTTCTCGGACGTTTACGGTCGTGAACGTGTTTACGGCCGTGAACCTATTTGCGGTTGTCTGTCTCATATAAATAGTGTTAGTAGAGTCATAAGAGTGTGTATGGCTAGAGGAGCTTAAGTTTGTGTATTCTAAGGTGTTCTAGAGAGAGAAAGGAGAGAAGGTGCAAGTGTGTGTGAATCTTGTATATTGTTCATCATTCCAATCTTGAATACATCATAGATTCATATTATTATTCTTCTCCTTCTTCTTATTTTGATCTTGCATCATCCAATTGTTTGGGATTCTACACCATCAATTGGATATGATTGATACACAAGCGAATTCGGGACTTACAAGTGGTATCAGAGCTTGGATTGTATCAATCATTTTGGCCAGATCTGGAGCGTATTTGATCTTATTTCTGAAGGATTTTTGCATTTTTGGATAGATCTTTGAAAAATAAGGGGGGTTTGTTCTTCGTGTTTTTGATAAAAACGAGTTTTTGATCGAGTTTTGGAGCAAAAAGAGGTGAAAAACGCTATTTTTCACGTAATCTGCGAAGTGTTCTCGTCCATTGAAGGGTTCACGGCCGTTGAAGGGTTCACGGCCGAAGGAGGATTCTCGGTCGAATAAGCTTTTGCGGCTAGGGTTTCTCGGCGGCGGCCGTAATCACGAATTAGGGTTTCTCGGACGTTTACGGTCGTGAACGTGTTTACGGCCGTGAACCTATTTGCGTTTGTCTGTCTCATATAAATAGTGTTAGTAGAGTCATAAGAGTGTGTATGGCTAGAGGAGCTTAAGTTTGTGTATTCTAAGGTGTTCTAGAGAGAGAAAGGAGAGAAGGTGCAAGTGTGTGTGAATCTTGTATATTGTTCATCATTCCAATCTTGAATACATCATAGATTCATATTATTATTCTTTTCCTTCTTCTTATTTTGATCTTGCATCATCCAATTGTTTAGGATTCTACACCATCAATTGGATATGATTGATACACAAGCGAATTCGGGACTTACAAGTGGTATCAGAGCTTGGATTGTATCAATCATTTTGGCCAGATCTGGAGCGTATTTGATCTTATTTGTGAAGGATTTTTGCGTTTTTGGATAGATCTTTGAAAAATAAGGGGAGTTTGTTCTTCGTGTTTTTGATAAAATCGAGTTTTTGATCGAGTTTTGGAGCAAAAAGAGGTGAAAAACGCTATTTTTCACGTAATCTGCGAAGTGTTCTCGTGCATTGAAGGGTTCACGGCCGTTGAAGGGTTCACGGCCGAAGGAGGGTTCTCGGTCGAATAAGCTTTTGCGGCTAGGGTTTCTCGGCGGCGGCCGTAATCACGAATTAGGGTTTCTCGGACGTTTACGGTCGTGAACGTGTTTACGGCCGTGAACCTATTTGCGGTTGTCTGTCTCATATAAATAGTGTTAGTAGAGTCATAAGAGTGTGTATGGCTAGAGGAGCTTAAGTTTGTGTATTCTAAGGTGTTCTAGAGAGAGAAAGGAGAGAAGGTGCAAGTGTGTGTGAATCTTGTATATTGTTCATCATTCCAATCTTGAATACATCATAGATTCATATTATTATTCTTCTCCTTCTTCTTATTTTGATCTTGCATCATCCAATTGTTTAGGATTCTACACCATCAATTGGATATGATTGATACACAAGCGAATTCGGGACTTACAAGTGGTATCAGAGCTTGGATTGTATCAATCATTTTGGCCAGATCTGGAGCGTATTTGATCTTATTTGTGAAGGATTTTTGCGTTTTTGGATAGATCTTTGAAAAATAAGGGGAGTTTGTTCTTCGTGTTTTTGATAAAATCGAGTTTTTGATCGAGTTTTGGAGCAAAAAGAGGTGAAAAACGCTATTTTTCACGTAATCTGCGAAGTGTTCTCGTGCATTGAAGGGTTCACGGCCGTTGAAGGGTTCACGGCCGAAGGAGGGTTCTCGGTCGAATAAGCTTTTGCGGCTAGGGTTTCTCGGCGGCGGCCGTAATCACGAATTAGGGTTTCTCGGACGTTTACGGTCGTGAACGTGTTTACGGCCGTGAACCTATTTGCGGTTGTCTGTCTCATATAAATAGTGTTAGTAGAGTCATAAGAGTGTGTATGGCTAGAGGAGCTTAAGTTTGTGTATTCTAAGGTGTTCTAGAGAGAGAAAGGAGAGAAGGTGCAAGTGTGTGTGAATCTTGTATATTGTTCATCATTCCAATCTTGAATACATCATAGATTCATATTATTATTCTTCTCCTTCTTCTTATTTTGATCTTGCATCATCCAATTGTTTGGGATTCTACACCATCAATTGGATATGATTGATACACAAGCGAATTCGGGACTTACAAGTGGTATCAGAGCTTGGATTGTATCAATCATTTTGGCCAGATCTGGAGCGTATTTGATCTTATTTCTGAAGGATTTTTGCATTTTCGGATAGATCTTTGAAAAATAAGGGGGGTTTGTTCTTCGTGTTTTTGATAAAAACGAGTTTTTGATCGAGTTTTGGAGCAAAAAGAGGTGAAAAACGCTATTTTTCACGTAATCTGCGAAGTGTTCTCGTCCATTGAAGGGTTCACGGCCGTTGAAGGGTTCACGGCCGAAGGAGGATTCTCGGTCGAATAAGCTTTTGCGGCTAGGGTTTCTCGGCGGCGGCCGTAATCACGAATTAGGGTTTCTCGGACGTTTACGGTCGTGAACGTGTTTACGGCCGTGAACCTATTTGCGTTTGTCTGTCTCATATAAATAGTGTTAGTAGAGTCATAAGAGTGTGTATGGCTAGAGGAGCTTAAGTTTGTGTATTCTAAGGTGTTCTAGAGAGAGAAAGGAGAGAAGGTGCAAGTGTGTGTGAATCTTGTATATTGTTCATCATTCCAATCTTGAATACATCATAGATTCATATTATTATTCTTCTCCTTCTTCTTATTTTGATCTTGCATCATCCAATTGTTTGGGATTCTACACCATCAATTGGATATGATTGATACACAAGCGAATTCGGGACTTACAAGTGGTATCAGAGCTTGGATTGTATCAATCATTTTGGCCAGATCTGGAGCGTATTTGATCTTATTTCTGAATGATTTTTGCATTTTTGGATAGATCTTTGAAAAATAAGGGGAGTTTGTTCTTCGTGTTTTTGATAAAATCGAGTTTTTGATCGAGTTTTGGAGCAAAAAGAGGTGAAAAACGCTATTTTTCACGTAATCTGCGAAGTGTTCTCGTGCATTGAAGGGTTCACGGCCGTTGAAGGGTTCACGGCCGAAGGAGGATTCTCGGTCGAATAAGCTTTTGCGGCTAGGGTTTCTCGGCGGCGGCCGTAATCACGAATTAGGGTTTCTCGGACGTTTACGGTCGTGAACGTGTTTACGGCCGTGAACCTATTTGCGGTTGTCTGTCTCATATAAATAGTGTTAGTAGAGTCATAAGAGTGTGTATGGCTAGAGGAGCTTAAGTTTGTGTATTCTAAGGTGTTCTAGAAAGAGAAAGGAGAGAAGGTGCAAGTGTGTGTGAATCTTGTATATTGTTCATCATTCCAATCTTGAATACATCATAGATTCATATTATTATTCTTCTCCTTCTTCTTATTTTGATCTTGCATCATCCAATTGTTTGGGATTCTACACCATCAATTGGATATGATTGATACACAAGCGAATTCGGGACTTACAAGTGGTATCAGAGCTTGGATTGTATCAATCATTTTGGCCAGATCTGGAGCGTATTTGATCTTATTTCTGAAGGATTTTTGCATTTTTGGATAGATCTTTGAAAAATAAGGGGGGTTTGTTCTTCGTGTTTTTGATAAAAACGAGTTTTTGATCGAGTTTTGGAGCAAAAAGAGGTGAAAAACGCTATTTTTCACGTAATCTGCGAAGTGTTCTCGTCCATTGAAGGGTTCACGGCCGTTGAAGGGTTCACGGCCGAAGGAGGATTCTCGGTCGAATAAGCTTTTGCGGCTAGGGTTTCTCGGCGGCGGCCGTAATCACGAATTAGGGTTTCTCGGACGTTTACGGTCGTGAACGTGTTTACGGCCGTGAACCTATTTGCGTTTGTCTGTCTCATATAAATAGTGTTAGTAGAGTCATAAGAGTGTGTATGGCTAGAGGAGCTTAAGTTTGTGTATTCTAAGGTGTTCTAGAGAGAGAAAGGAGAGAAGGTGCAAGTGTGTGTGAATCTTGTATATTGTTCATCATTCCAATCTTGAATACATCATAGATTCATATTATTATTCTTTTCCTTCTTCTTATTTTGATCTTGCATCATCCAATTGTTTAGGATTCTACACCATCAATTGGATATGATTGATACACAAGCGAATTCGGGACTTACAAGTGGTATCAGAGCTTGGATTGTATCAATCATTTTGGCCAGATCTGGAGCGTATTTGATCTTATTTGTGAAGGATTTTTGCGTTTTTGGATAGATCTTTGAAAAATAAGGGGAGTTTGTTCTTCGTGTTTTTGATAAAATCGAGTTTTTGATCGAGTTTTGGAGCAAAAAGAGGTGAAAAACGCTATTTTTCACGTAATCTGCGAAGTGTTCTCGTGCATTGAAGGGTTCACGGCCGTTGAAGGGTTCACGGCCGAAGGAGGGTTCTCGGTCGAATAAGCTTTTGCGGCTAGGGTTTCTCGGCGGCGGCCGTAATCACGAATTAGGGTTTCTCGGACGTTTACGGTCGTGAACGTGTTTACGGCCGTGAACCTATTTGCGGTTGTCTGTCTCATATAAATAGTGTTAGTAGAGTCATAAGAGTGTGTATGGCTAGAGGAGCTTAAGTTTGTGTATTCTAAGGTGTTCTAGAGAGAGAAAGGAGAGAAGGTGCAAGTGTGTGTGAATCTTGTATATTGTTCATCATTCCAATCTTGAATACATCATAGATTCATATTATTATTCTTCTCCTTCTTCTTATTTTGATCTTGCATCATCCAATTGTTTGGGATTCTACACCATCAATTGGATATGATTGATACACAAGCGAATTCGGGACTTACAAGTGGTATCAGAGCTTGGATTGTATCAATCATTTTGGCCAGATCTGGAGCGTATTTGATCTTATTTCTGAAGGATTTTTGCATTTTCGGATAGATCTTTGAAAAATAAGGGGGGTTTGTTCTTCGTGTTTTTGATAAAAACGAGTTTTTGATCGAGTTTTGGAGCAAAAAGAGGTGAAAAACGCTATTTTTCACGTAATCTGCGAAGTGTTCTCGTCCATTGAAGGGTTCACGGCCGTTGAAGGGTTCACGGCCGAAGGAGGATTCTCGGTCGAATAAGCTTTTGCGGCTAGGGTTTCTCGGCGGCGGCCGTAATCACGAATTAGGGTTTCTCGGACGTTTACGGTCGTGAACGTGTTTACGGCCGTGAACCTATTTGCGTTTGTCTGTCTCATATAAATAGTTTTAGTAGAGTCATAAGAGTGTGTATGGCTAGAGGAGCTTAAGTTTGTGTATTCTAAGGTGTTCTAGAGAGAGAAAGGAGAGAAGGTGCAAGTGTGTGTGAATCTTGTATATTGTTCATCATTCCAATCTTGAATACATCATAGATTCATATTATTATTCTTCTCCTTCTTCTTATTTTGATCTTGCATCATCCAATTGTTTGGGATTCTACACCATCAATTGGATATGATTGATACACAAGCGAATTCGGGACTTACAAGTGGTATCAGAGCTTGGATTGTATCAATCATTTTGGCCAGATCTGGAGCGTATTTGATCTTATTTCTGAATGATTTTTGCATTTTTGGATAGATCTTTGAAAAATAAGGGGAGTTTGTTCTTCGTGTTTTTGATAAAATCGAGTTTTTGATCGAGTTTTGGAGCAAAAAGAGGTGAAAAACGCTATTTTTCACGTAATCTGCGAAGTGTTCTCGTGCATTGAAGGGTTCACGGCCGTTGAAGGGTTCACGGCCGAAGGAGGGTTCTCGGTCGAATAAGCTTTTGCGGCTAGGGTTTCTCGGCGGCGGCCGTAATCACGAATTAGGGTTTCTCGGACGTTTACGGTCGTGAACGTGTTTACGGCCGTGAACCTATTTGCGGTTGTCTGTCTCATATAAATAGTGTTAGTAGAGTCATAAGAGTGTGTATGGCTAGAGGAGCTTAAGTTTGTGTATTCTAAGGTGTTCTAGAGAGAGAAAGGAGAGAAGGTGCAAGTGTGTGTGAATCTTGTATATTGTTCATCATTCCAATCTTGAATACATCATAGATTCATATTATTATTCTTCTCCTTCTTCTTATTTTGATCTTGCATCATCCAATTGTTTGGGATTCTACACCATCAATTGGATATGATTGATACACAAGCGAATTCGGGACTTACAAGTGGTATCAGAGCTTGGATTGTATCAATCATTTTGGCCAGATCTGGAGCGTATTTGATCTTATTTCTGAAGGATTTTTGCATTTTTGGATAGATCTTTGAAAAATAAGGGGGGTTTGTACTTCGTGTTTTTGATAAAAACGAGTTTTTGATCGAGTTTTGGAGCAAAAAGAGGTGAAAAACGCTATTTTTCACGTAATCTGCGAAGTGTTCTCGTCCATTGAAGGGTTCACGGCCGTTGAAGGGTTCACGGCCGAAGGAGGATTCTCGGTCGAATAAGCTTTTGCGGCTAGGGTTTCTCGGCGGCGGCCGTAATCACGAATTAGGGTTTCTCGGACGTTTACGGTCGTGAACGTGTTTACGGCCGTGAACCTATTTGCGTTTGTCTGTCTCATATAAATAGTGTTAGTAGAGTCATAAGAGTGTGTATGGCTAGAGGAGCTTAAGTTTGTGTATTCTAAGGTGTTCTAGAGAGAGAAAGGAGAGAAGGTGCAAGTGTGTGTGAATCTTGTATATTGTTCATCATTCCAATCTTGAATACATCATAGATTCATATTATTATTCTTCTCCTTCTTCTTATTTTGATCTTGCATCATCCAATTGTTTGGGATTCTACACCATCAATTGGATATGATTGATACACAAGCGAATTCGGGACTTACAAGTGGTATCAGAGCTTGGATTGTATCAATCATTTTGGCCAGATCTGGAGCGTATTTGATCTTATTTCTGAAGGATTTTTGAATTTTTGGATAGATCTTTGAAAAATAAGGGGGGTTTGTTCTTCGTGTTTTTGATAAAAACGAGTTTTTGATCGAGTTTTGGAGCAAAAAGAGGTGAAAAACGCTATTTTTCACGTAATCTGCGAAGTGTTCTCGTCCATTGAAGGGTTCACGGCCGTTGAAGGGTTCACGGCCGAAGGAGGATTCTCGGTCGAATAAGCTTTTGCGGCTAGGGTTTCTCGGCGGCGGCCGTAATCACGAATTAGGGTTTCTCGGACGTTTACGGTCGTGAACGTGTTTACGGCCGTGAACCTATTTGCGTTTGTCTGTCTCATATAAATAGTGTTAGTAGAGTCATAAGAGTGTGTATGGCTAGAGGAGCTTAAGTTTGTGTATTCTAAGGTGTTCTAGAGAGAGAAAGGAGAGAAGGTGCAAGTGTGTGTGAATCTTGTATATTGTTCATCATTCCAATCTTGAATACATCATAGATTCATATTATTATTCTTCTCCTTCTTCTTATTTTGATCTTGCATCATCCAATTGTTTGGGATTCTACACCATCAATTGGATATGATTGATACACAAGCGAATTCGGGACTTACAAGTGGTATCAGAGCTTGGATTGTATCAATCATTTTGGCCAGATCTGGAGCGTATTTGATCTTATTTCTGAATGATTTTTGCATTTTTGGATAGATCTTTGAAAAATAAGGGGAGTTTGTTCTTCGTGTTTTTGATAAAATCGAGTTTTTGATCGAGTTTTGGCGCAAAAAGAGGTGAAAAACGCTATTTTTCACGTAATCTGCGAAGTGTTCTCGTGCATTGAAGGGTTCACGGCCGTTGAAGGGTTCACGGCCGAAGGAGGGTTCTCGGTCGAATAAGCTTTTGCGGCTAGGGTTTCTCGGCGGCGGCCGTAATCACGAATTAGGGTTTCTCGGACGTTTACGGTCGTGAACGTGTTTACGGCCGTGAACCTATTTGCGGTTGTCTGTCTCATATAAATAGTGTTAGTAGAGTCATAAGAGTGTGTATGGCTAGAGGAGCTTAAGTTTGTGTATTCTAAGGTGTTCTAGAGAGAGAAAGGAGAGAAGGTGCAAGTGTGTGTGAATCTTGTATATTGTTCATCATTCCAATCTTGAATACATCATAGATTCATATTATTATTCTTCTCCTTCTTCTTATTTTGATCTTGCATCATCCAATTGTTTGGGATTCTACACCATCAATTGGATATGATTGATACACAAGCGAATTCGGGACTTACAAGTGGTATCAGAGCTTGGATTGTATCAATCATTTTGGCCAGATCTGGAGCGTATTTGATCTTATTTCTGAAGGATTTTTGCATTTTTGGATAGATCTTTGAAAAATAAGGGGGGTTTGTACTTCGTGTTTTTGATAAAAACGAGTTTTTGATCGAGTTTTGGAGCAAAAAGAGGTGAAAAACGCTATTTTTCACGTAATCTGCGAAGTGTTCTCGTCCATTGAAGGGTTCACGGCCGTTGAAGGGTTCACGGCCGAAGGAGGATTCTCGGTCGAATAAGCTTTTGCGGCTAGGGTTTCTCGGCGGCGGCCGTAATCACGAATTAGGGTTTCTCGGACGTTTACGGTCGTGAACGTGTTTACGGCCGTGAACCTATTTGCGTTTGTCTGTCTCATATAAATAGTGTTAGTAGAGTCATAAGAGTGTGTATGGCTAGAGGAGCTTAAGTTTGTGTATTCTAAGGTGTTCTAGAGAGAGAAAGGAGAGAAGGTGCAAGTGTGTGTGAATCTTGTATATTGTTCATCATTCCAATCTTGAATACATCATAGATTCATATTATTATTCTTCTCCTTCTTCTTATTTTGATCTTGCATCATCCAATTGTTTGGGATTCTACACCATCAATTGGATATGATTGATACACAAGCGAATTCGGGACTTACAAGTGGTATCAGAGCTTGGATTGTATCAATCATTTTGGCCAGATCTGGAGCGTATTTGATCTTATTTCTGAAGGATTTTTGCATTTTTGGATAGATCTTTGAAAAATAAGGGGGGTTTGTTCTTCGTGTTTTTGATAAAAACGAGTTTTTGATCGAGTTTTTGAGCAAAAAGAGGTGAAAAACGCTATTTTTCACGTAATCTGCGAAGTGTTCTCGTCCATTGAAGGGTTCACGGCTGTTGAAGGGTTCACGGCCGAAGGAGGGTTCTCGGTCGAATAAGCTTTTACGGCTAGGGTTTCTCGGCGGCGGCCGTAATCACGAATTAGGGTTTCTCGGACGTTTACGGTCGTGAACGTGTTTACGGCCGTGAACCTATTTGCGGTTGTCTGTCTCATATAAATAGTGTTAGTAGAGTCATAAGAGTGTGTATGGCTAGAGGAGCTTAAGTTTGTGTATTCTAAGGTGTTCTAGAGAGAGAAAGGAGAGAAGGTGCAAGTGTGTGTGAATCTTGTATATTGTTCATCATTCCAATCTTGAATACATCATAGATTCATATTATTATTCTTCTCCTTCTTCTTATTTTGATCTTGCATCATCCAATTGTTTGGGATTCTACACCATCAATTGGATATGATTGATACACAAGCGAATTCGGGACTTACAAGTGGTATCAGAGCTTGGATTGTATCAATCATTTTGGCCAGATCTGGAGCGTATTTGATCTTATTTCTGAAGGATTTTTGCATTTTTGGATAGATCTTTGAAAAATAAGGGGGGTTTGTTCTTCGTGTTTTTGATAAAAACGAGTTTTTGATCGAGTTTTGGAGCAAAAAGAGGTGAAAAACGCTATTTTTCACGTAATCTGCGAAGTGTTCTCGTCCATTGAAGGGTTCACGGCCGTTGAAGGGTTCACGGCCGAAGGAGGATTCTCGGTCGAATAAGCTTTTGCGGCTAGGGTTTCTCGGCGGCGGCCGTAATCACGAATTAGGGTTTCTCGGACGTTTACGGTCGTGAACGTGTTTACGGCCGTGAACCTATTTGCGTTTGTCTGTCTCATATAAATAGTGTTAGTAGAGTCATAAGAGTGTGTATGGCTAGAGGAGCTTAAGTTTGTGTATTCTAAGGTGTTCTAGAGAGAGAAAGGAGAGAAGGTGCAAGTGTGTGTGAATCTTGTATATTGTTCATCATTCCAATCTTGAATACATCATAGATTCATATTATTATTCTTCTCCTTCTTCTTATTTTGATCTTGCATCATCCAATTGTTTGGGATTCTACACCATCAATTGGATATGATTGATACACAAGCGAATTCGGGACTTACAAGTGGTATCAGAGCTTGGATTGTATCAATCATTTTGGCCAGATCTGGAGCGTATTTGATCTTATTTCTGAATGATTTTTGCATTTTTGGATAGATCTTTGAAAAATAAGGGGAGTTTGTTCTTCGTGTTTTTGATAAAATCGAGTTTTTGATCGAGTTTTGGAGCAAAAAGAGGTGAAAAACGCTATTTTTCACGTAATCTGCGAAGTGTTCTCGTGCATTGAAGGGTTCACGGCCGTTGAAGGGTTCACGGCCGAAGGAGGGTTCTCGGTCGAATAAGCTTTTGCGGCTAGGGTTTCTCGGCGGCGGCCGTAATCACGAATTAGGGTTTCTCGGACGTTTACGGTCGTGAACGTGTTTACGGCCGTGAACCTATTTGCGGTTGTCTGTCTCATATAAATAGTGTTAGTAGAGTCATAAGAGTGTGTATGGCTAGAGGAGCTTAAGTTTGTGTATTCTAAGGTGTTCTAGAGAGAGAAAGGAGAGAAGGTGCAAGTGTGTGTGAATCTTGTATATTGTTCATCATTCCAATCTTGAATACATCATAGATTCATATTATTATTCTTCTCCTTCTTCTTATTTTGATCTTGCATCATCCAATTGTTTGGGATTCTACACCATCAATTGGATATGATTGATACACAAGCGAATTCGGGACTTACAAGTGGTATCAGAGCTTGGATTGTATCAATCATTTTGGCCAGATCTGGAGCGTATTTGATCTTATTTCTGAAGGATTTTTGCATTTTTGGATAGATCTTTGAAAAATAAGGGGGGTTTGTACTTCGTGTTTTTGATAAAAACGAGTTTTTGATCGAGTTTTGGAGCAAAAAGAGGTGAAAAACGCTATTTTTCACGTAATCTGCGAAGTGTTCTCGTCCATTGAAGGGTTCACGGCCGTTGAAGGGTTCACGGCCGAAGGAGGATTCTCGGTCGAATAAGCTTTTGCGGCTAGGGTTTCTCGGCGGCGGCCGTAATCACGAATTAGGGTTTCTCGGACGTTTACGGTCGTGAACGTGTTTACGGCCGTGAACCTATTTGCGTTTGTCTGTCTCATATAAATAGTGTTAGTAGAGTCATAAGAGTGTGTATGGCTAGAGGAGCTTAAGTTTGTGTATTCTAAGGTGTTCTAGAGAGAGAAAGGAGAGAAGGTGCAAGTGTGTGTGAATCTTGTATATTGTTCATCATTCCAATCTTGAATACATCATAGATTCATATTATTATTCTTCTCCTTCTTCTTATTTTGATCTTGCATCATCCAATTGTTTGGGATTCTACACCATCAATTGGATATGATTGATACACAAGCGAATTCGGGACTTACAAGTGGTATCAGAGCTTGGATTGTATCAATCATTTTGGCCAGATCTGGAGCGTATTTGATCTTATTTCTGAAGGATTTTTGCATTTTTGGATAGATCTTTGAAAAATAAGGGGGGTTTGTTCTTCGTGTTTTTGATAAAAACGAGTTTTTGATCGAGTTTTTGAGCAAAAAGAGGTGAAAAACGCTATTTTTCACGTAATCTGCGAAGTGTTCTCGTCCATTGAAGGGTTCACGGCTGTTGAAGGGTTCACGGCCGAAGGAGGGTTCTCGGTCGAATAAGCTTTTACGGCTAGGGTTTCTCGGCGGCGGCCGTAATCACGAATTAGGGTTTCTCGGACGTTTACGGTCGTGAACGTGTTTACGGCCGTGAACCTATTTGCGGTTGTCTGTCTCATATAAATAGTGTTAGTAGAGTCATAAGAGTGTGTATGGCTAGAGGAGCTTAAGTTTGTGTATTCTAAGGTGTTCTAGAGAGAGAAAGGAGAGAAGGTGCAAGTGTGTGTGAATCTTGTATATTGTTCATCATTCCAATCTTGAATACATCATAGATTCATATTATTATTCTTCTCCTTCTTCTTATTTTGATCTTGCATCATCCAATTGTTTGGGATTCTACACCATCAATTGGATATGATTGATACACAAGCGAATTCGGGACTTACAAGTGGTATCAGAGCTTGGATTGTATCAATCATTTTGGCCAGATCTGGAGCGTATTTGATCTTATTTCTGAAGGATTTTTGCATTTTTGGATAGATCTTTGAAAAATAAGGGGGGTTTGTTCTTCGTGTTTTTGATAAAAACGAGTTTTTGATCGAGTTTTGGAGCAAAAAGAGGTGAAAAACGCTATTTTTCACGTAATCTGCGAAGTGTTCTCGTCCATTGAAGGGTTCACGGCCGTTGAAGGGTTCACGGCCGAAGGAGGATTCTCGGTCGAATAAGCTTTTGCGGCTAGGGTTTCTCGGCGGCGGCCGTAATCACGAATTAGGGTTTCTCGGACGTTTACGGTCGTGAACGTGTTTACGGCCGTGAACCTATTTGCGTTTGTCTGTCTCATATAAATAGTGTTAGTAGAGTCATAAGAGTGTGTATGGCTAGAGGAGCTTAAGTTTGTGTATTCTAAGGTGTTCTAGAGAGAGAAAGGAGAGAAGGTGCAAGTGTGTGTGAATCTTGTATATTGTTCATCATTCCAATCTTGAATACATCATAGATTCATATTATTATTCTTCTCCTTCTTCTTATTTTGATCTTGCATCATCCAATTGTTTGGGATTCTACACCATCAATTGGATATGATTGATACACAAGCGAATTCGGGACTTACAAGTGGTATCAGAGCTTGGATTGTATCAATCATTTTGGCCAGATCTGGAGCGTATTTGATCTTATTTCTGAATGATTTTTGCATTTTTGGATAGATCTTTGAAAAATAAGGGGAGTTTGTTCTTCGTGTTTTTGATAAAATCGAGTTTTTGATCGAGTTTTGGAGCAAAAAGAGGTGAAAAACGCTATTTTTCACGTAATCTGCGAAGTGTTCTCGTGCATTGAAGGGTTCACGGCCGTTGAAGGGTTCACGGCCGAAGGAGGGTTCTCGGTCGAATAAGCTTTTGCGGCTAGGGTTTCTCGGCGGCGGCCGTAATCACGAATTAGGGTTTCTCGGACGTTTACGGTCGTGAACGTGTTTACGGCCGTGAACCTATTTGCGGTTGTCTGTCTCATATAAATAGTGTTAGTAGAGTCATAAGAGTGTGTATGGCTAGAGGAGCTTAAGTTTGTGTATTCTAAGGTGTTCTAGAGAGAGAAAGGAGAGAAGGTGCAAGTGTGTGTGAATCTTGTATATTGTTCATCATTCCAATCTTGAATACATCATAGATTCATATTATTATTCTTCTCCTTCTTCTTATTTTGATCTTGCATCATCCAATTGTTTGGGATTCTACACCATCAATTGGATATGATTGATACACAAGCGAATTCGGGACTTACAAGTGGTATCAGAGCTTGGATTGTATCAATCATTTTGGCCAGATCTGGAGCGTATTTGATCTTATTTCTGAAGGATTTTTGCATTTTTGGATAGATCTTTGAAAAATAAGGGGGGTTTGTACTTCGTGTTTTTGATAAAAACGAGTTTTTGATCGAGTTTTGGAGCAAAAAGAGGTGAAAAACGCTATTTTTCACGTAATCTGCGAAGTGTTCTCGTCCATTGAAGGGTTCACGGCCGTTGAAGGGTTCACGGCCGAAGGAGGATTCTCGGTCGAATAAGCTTTTGCGGCTAGGGTTTCTCGGCGGCGGCCGTAATCACGAATTAGGGTTTCTCGGACGTTTACGGTCGTGAACGTGTTTACGGCCGTGAACCTATTTGCGTTTGTCTGTCTCATATAAATAGTGTTAGTAGAGTCATAAGAGTGTGTATGGCTAGAGGAGCTTAAGTTTGTGTATTCTAAGGTGTTCTAGAGAGAGAAAGGAGAGAAGGTGCAAGTGTGTGTGAATCTTGTATATTGTTCATCATTCCAATCTTGAATACATCATAGATTCATATTATTATTCTTCTCCTTCTTCTTATTTTGATCTTGCATCATCCAATTGTTTGGGATTCTACACCATCAATTGGATATGATTGATACACAAGCGAATTCGGGACTTACAAGTGGTATCAGAGCTTGGATTGTATCAATCATTTTGGCCAGATCTGGAGCGTATTTGATCTTATTTCTGAAGGATTTTTGCATTTTTGGATAGATCTTTGAAAAATAAGGGGGGTTTGTTCTTCGTGTTTTTGATAAAAACGAGTTTTTGATCGAGTTTTTGAGCAAAAAGAGGTGAAAAACGCTATTTTTCACGTAATCTGCGAAGTGTTCTCGTCCATTGAAGGGTTCACGGCTGTTGAAGGGTTCACGGCCGAAGGAGGGTTCTCGGTCGAATAAGCTTTTACGGCTAGGGTTTCTCGGCGGCGGCCGTAATCACGAATTAGGGTTTCTCGGACGTTTACGGTCGTGAACGTGTTTACGGCCGTGAACCTATTTGCGTTTGTCTGTCTCATATAAATAGTGTTAGTAGAGTCATAAGAGTGTGTATGGCTAGAGGAGCTTAAGTTTGTGTATTCTAAGGTGTTCTAGAGAGAGAAAGGAGAGAAGGTGCAAGTGTGTGTGAATCTTGTATATTGTTCATCATTCCAATCTTGAATACATCATAGATTCATATTATTATTCTTCTCCTTCTTCTTATTTTGATCTTGCATCATCCAATTGTTTGGGATTCTACACCATCAATTGGATATGATTGATACACAAGCGAATTCGGGACTTACAAGTGGTATCAGAGCTTGGATTGTATCAATCATTTTGGCCAGATCTGGAGCGTATTTGATCTTATTTGTGAAGGATTTTTGCGTTTTTGGATAGATCTTTGAAAAATAAGGGGAGTTTGTTCTTCGTGTTTTTGATAAAATCGAGTTTTTGATCGAGTTTTGGAGCAAAAAGAGGTGAAAAACGCTATTTTTCACGTAATCTGCGAAGTGTTCTCGTGCATTGAAGGGTTCACGGCCGTTGAAGGGTTCACGGCCGAAGGAGGGTTCTCGGTCGAATAAGCTTTTGCGGCTAGGGTTTCTCGGTGGCGGCCGTAATCACGAATTAGGGTTTCTCGGATGTTTACGGTCGTGAACGTGTTTACGGCCGTGAACCTATTTGCGGTTGTCTGTCTCATATAAATAGTGTTAGTAGAGTCATAAGAGTGTGTATGGCTAGAGGAGCTTAAGTTTGTGTATTCTAAGGTGTTCTAGAGAGAGAAAGGAGAGAAGGTGCAAGTGTGTGTGAATCTTGTATATTGTTCATCATTCCAATCTTGAATACATCATAGATTCATATTATTATTCTTCTCCTTCTTCTTATTTTGATCTTGCATCATCCAATTGTTTGGGATTCTACACCATCAATTGGATATGATTGATACACAAGCGAATTCGGGACTTACAAGTGGTATCAGAGCTTGGATTGTATCAATCATTTTGGCCAGATCTGGAGCGTATTTGATCTTATTTCTGAAGGATTTTTGCATTTTTGGATAGATCTTTGAAAAATAAGGGGGGTTTGTACTTCGTGTTTTTGATAAAAACGAGTTTTTGATCGAGTTTTGGAGCAAAAAGAGGTGAAAAACGCTATTTTTCACGTAATCTGCGAAGTGTTCTCGTCCATTGAAGGGTTCACGGCCGTTGAAGGGTTCACGGCCGAAGGAGGATTCTCGGTCGAATAAGCTTTTGCGGCTAGGGTTTCTCGGCGGCGGCCGTAATCACGAATTAGGGTTTCTCGGACGTTTACGGTCGTGAACGTGTTTACGGCCGTGAACCTATTTGCGTTTGTCTGTCTCATATAAATAGTGTTAGTAGAGTCATAAGAGTGTGTATGGCTAGAGGAGCTTAAGTTTGTGTATTCTAAGGTGTTCTAGAGAGAGAAAGGAGAGAAGGTGCAAGTGTGTGTGAATCTTGTATATTGTTCATCATTCCAATCTTGAATACATCATAGATTCATATTATTATTCTTCTCCTTCTTCTTATTTTGATCTTGCATCATCCAATTGTTTGGGATTCTACACCATCAATTGGATATGATTGATACACAAGCGAATTCGGGACTTACAAGTGGTATCAGAGCTTGGATTGTATCAATCATTTTGGCCAGATCTGGAGCGTATTTGATCTTATTTCTGAAGGATTTTTGCATTTTTGGATAGATCTTTGAAAAATAAGGGGGGTTTGTTCTTCGTGTTTTTGATAAAAACGAGTTTTTGATCGAGTTTTTGAGCAAAAAGAGGTGAAAAACGCTATTTTTCACGTAATCTGCGAAGTGTTCTCGTCCATTGAAGGGTTCACGGCTGTTGAAGGGTTCACGGCCGAAGGAGGGTTCTCGGTCGAATAAGCTTTTACGGCTAGGGTTTCTCGGCGGCGGCCGTAATCACGAATTAGGGTTTCTCGGACGTTTACGGTCGTGAACGTGTTTACGGCCGTGAACCTATTTGCGGTTGTCTGTCTCATATAAATAGTGTTAGTAGAGTCATAAGAGTGTGTATGGCTAGAGGAGCTTAAGTTTGTGTATTCTAAGGTGTTCTAGAGAGAGAAAGGAGAGAAGGTGCAAGTGTGTGTGAATCTTGTATATTGTTCATCATTCCAATCTTGAATACATCATAGATTCATATTATTATTCTTCTCCTTCTTCTTATTTTGATCTTGCATCATCCAATTGTTTGGGATTCTACACCATCAATTGGATATGATTGATACACAAGCGAATTCGGGACTTACAAGTGGTATCAGAGCTTGGATTGTATCAATCATTTTGGCCAGATCTGGAGCGTATTTGATCTTATTTCTGAAGGATTTTTGCATTTTTGGATAGATCTTTGAAAAATAAGGGGGGTTTGTTCTTCGTGTTTTTGATAAAAACGAGTTTTTGATCGAGTTTTGGAGCAAAAAGAGGTGAAAAACGCTATTTTTCACGTAATCTGCGAAGTGTTCTCGTCCATTGAAGGGTTCACGGCCGTTGAAGGGTTCACGGCCGAAGGAGGATTCTCGGTCGAATAAGCTTTTGCGGCTAGGGTTTCTCGGCGGCGGCCGTAATCACGAATTAGGGTTTCTCGGACGTTTACGGTCGTGAACGTGTTTACGGCCGTGAACCTATTTGCGTTTGTCTGTCTCATATAAATAGTGTTAGTAGAGTCATAAGAGTGTGTATGGCTAGAGGAGCTTAAGTTTGTGTATTCTAAGGTGTTCTAGAGAGAGAAAGGAGAGAAGGTGCAAGTGTGTGTGAATCTTGTATATTGTTCATCATTCCAATCTTGAATACATCATAGATTCATATTATTATTCTTCTCCTTCTTCTTATTTTGATCTTGCATCATCCAATTGTTTGGGATTCTACACCATCAATTGGATATGATTGATACACAAGCGAATTCGGGACTTACAAGTGGTATCAGAGCTTGGATTGTATCAATCATTTTGGCCAGATCTGGAGCGTATTTGATCTTATTTGTGAAGGATTTTTGCGTTTTTGGATAGATCTTTGAAAAATAAGGGGAGTTTGTTCTTCGTGTTTTTGATAAAATCGAGTTTTTGATCGAGTTTTGGAGCAAAAAGAGGTGAAAAACGCTATTTTTCACGTAATCTGCGAAGTGTTCTCGTGCATTGAAGGGTTCACGGCCGTTGAAGGGTTCACGGCCGAAGGAGGGTTCTCGGTCGAATAAGCTTTTGCGGCTAGGGTTTCTCGGTGGCGGCCGTAATCACGAATTAGGGTTTCTCGGATGTTTACGGTCGTGAACGTGTTTACGGCCGTGAACCTATTTGCGGTTGTCTGTCTCATATAAATAGTGTTAGTAGAGTCATAAGAGTGTGTATGGCTAGAGGAGCTTAAGTTTGTGTATTCTAAGGTGTTCTAGAGAGAGAAAGGAGAGAAGGTGCAAGTGTGTGTGAATCTTGTATATTGTTCATCATTCCAATCTTGAATACATCATAGATTCATATTATTATTCTTCTCCTTCTTCTTATTTTGATCTTGCATCATCCAATTGTTTGGGATTCTACACCATCAATTGGATATGATTGATACACAAGCGAATTCGGGACTTACAAGTGGTATCAGAGCTTGGATTGTATCAATCATTTTGGCCAGATCTGGAGCGTATTTGATCTTATTTCTGAAGGATTTTTGCATTTTTGGATAGATCTTTGAAAAATAAGGGGGGTTTGTTCTTCGTGTTTTTGATAAAAACGAGTTTTTGATCGAGTTTTGGAGCAAAAAGAGGTGAAAAACGCTATTTTTCACGTAATCTGCGAAGTGTTCTCGTCCATTGAAGGGTTCACGGCCGTTGAAGGGTTCACGGCCGAAGGAGGATTCTCGGTCGAATAAGCTTTTGCGGCTAGGGTTTCTCGGCGGCGGCCGTAATCACGAATTAGGGTTTCTCGGACGTTTACGGTCGTGAACGTGTTTACGGCCGTGAACCTATTTGCGTTTGTCTGTCTCATATAAATAGTGTTAGTAGAGTCATAAGAGTGTGTATGGCTAGAGGAGCTTAAGTTTGTGTATTCTAAGGTGTTCTAGAGAGAGAAAGGAGAGAAGGTGCAAGTGTGTGTGAATCTTGTATATTGTTCATCATTCCAATCTTGAATACATCATAGATTCATATTATTATTCTTCTCCTTCTTCTTATTTTGATCTTGCATCATCCAATTGTTTGGGATTCTACACCATCAATTGGATATGATTGATACACAAGCGAATTCGGGACTTACAAGTGGTATCAGAGCTTGGATTGTATCAATCATTTTGGCCAGATCTGGAGCGTATTTGATCTTATTTGTGAAGGATTTTTGCGTTTTTGGATAGATCTTTGAAAAATAAGGGGAGTTTGTTCTTCGTGTTTTTGATAAAATCGAGTTTTTGATCGAGTTTTGGAGCAAAAAGAGGTGAAAAACGCTATTTTTCACGTAATCTGCGAAGTGTTCTCGTGCATTGAAGGGTTCACGGCCGTTGAAGGGTTCACGGCCGAAGGAGGGTTCTCGGTCGAATAAGCTTTTGCGGCTAGGGTTTCTCGGCGGCGGCCGTAATCACGAATTAGGGTTTCTCGGATGTTTACGGTCGTGAACGTGTTTACGGCCGTGAACCTATTTGCGGTTGTCTGTCTCATATAAATAGTGTTAGTAGAGTCATAAGAGTGTGTATGGCTAGAGGAGCTTAAGTTTGTGTATTCTAAGGTGTTCTAGAGAGAGAAAGGAGAGAAGGTGCAAGTGTGTGTGAATCTTGTATATTGTTCATCATTCCAATCTTGAATACATCATAGATTCATATTATTATTCTTCTCCTTCTTCTTATTTTGATCTTGCATCATCCAATTGTTTGGGATTCTACACCATCAATTGGATATGATTGATACACAAGCGAATTCGGGACTTACAAGTGGTATCAGAGCTTGGATTGTATCAATCATTTTGGCCAGATCTGGAGCGTATTTGATCTTATTTCTGAAGGATTTTTGCATTTTTGGATAGATCTTTGAAAAATAAGGGGGTTTGTTCTTCGTGTTTTTGATAAAAACGAGTTTTTGATCGAGTTTTGGAGCAAAAAGAGGTGAAAAACGCTATTTTTCACGTAATCTGCGAAGTGTTCTCGTCCATTGAAGGGTTCACGGCCGTTGAAGGGTTCACGGCCGAAGGAGGATTCTCGGTCGAATAAGCTTTTGCGGCTAGGGTTTCTCGGCGGCGGCCGTAATCACGAATTAGGGTTTCTCGGACGTTTACGGTCGTGAACGTGTTTACGGCCGTGAACCTATTTGCGTTTGTCTGTCTCATATAAATAGTGTTAGTAGAGTCATAAGAGTGTGTATGGCTAGAGGAGCTTAAGTTTGTGTATTCTAAGGTGTTCTAGAGAGAGAAAGGAGAGAAGGTGCAAGTGTGTGTGAATCTTGTATATTGTTCATCATTCCAATCTTGAATACATCATAGATTCATATTATTATTCTTCTCCTTCTTCTTATTTTGATCTTGCATCATCCAATTGTTTGGGATTCTACACCATCAATTGGATATGATTGATACACAAGCGAATTCGGGACTTACAAGTGGTATCAGAGCTTGGATTGTATCAATCATTTTGGCCAGATCTGGAGCGTATTTGATCTTATTTGTGAAGGATTTTTGCGTTTTTGGATAGATCTTTGAAAAATAAGGGGAGTTTGTTCTTCGTGTTTTTGATAAAATCGAGTTTTTGATCGAGTTTTGGAGCAAAAAGAGGTGAAAAACGCTATTTTTCACGTAATCTGCAAAGTGTTCTCGTGCATTGAAGGGTTCACGGCCGTTGAAGGGTTCACGGCCGAAGGAGGGTTCTCGGTCGAATAAGCTTTTGCGGCTAGGGTTTCTCGGCGGCGGCCGTAATCACGAATTAGGGTTTCTCGGACGTTTACGGTCGTGAACGTGTTTACGGCCGTGAACCTATTTGCGGTTGTCTGTCTCATATAAATAGTGTTAGTAGAGTCATAAGAGTGTGTATGGCTAGAGGAGCTTAAGTTTGTGTATTCTAAGGTGTTCTAGAGAGAGAAAGGAGAGAAGGTGCAAGTGTGTGTGAATCTTGTATATTGTTCATCATTCCAATCTTGAATACATCATAGATTCATATTATTATTCTTCTCCTTCTTCTTATTTTGATCTTGCATCATCCAATTGTTTGGGATTCTACACCATCAATTGGATATGATTGATACACAAGCGAATTCGGGACTTACAAGTGGTATCAGAGCTTGGATTGTATCAATCATTTTGGCCAGATCTGGAGCGTATTTGATCTTATTTCTGAAGGATTTTTGCATTTTTGGATAGATCTTTGAAAAATAAGGGGGGTTTGTTCTTCGTGTTTTTGATAAAAACGAGTTTTTGATCGAGTTTTGGAGCAAAAAGAGGTGAAAAACGCTATTTTTCACGTAATCTGCGAAGTGTTCTCGTCCATTGAAGGGTTCACGGCCGTTGAAGGGTTCACGGCCGAAGGAGGATTCTCGGTCGAATAAGCTTTTGCGGCTAGGGTTTCTCGGCGGCGGCCGTAATCACGAATTAGGGTTTCTCGGACGTTTACGGTCGTGAACGTGTTTACGGCCGTGAACCTATTTGCGTTTGTCTGTCTCATATAAATAGTGTTAGTAGAGTCATAAGAGTGTGTATGGCTAGAGGAGCTTAAGTTTGTGTATTCTAAGGTGTTCTAGAGAGAGAAAGGAGAGAAGGTGCAAGTGTGTGTGAATCTTGTATATTGTTCATCATTCCAATCTTGAATACATCATAGATTCATATTATTATTCTTCTCCTTCTTCTTATTTTGATCTTGCATCATCCAATTGTTTGGGATTCTACACCATCAATTGGATAAGATTGATACACAAGCGAATTCGGGACTTACAAGTGGTATCAGAGCTTGGATTGTATCAATCATTTTGGCCAGATGTGGAGCGTATTTGATCTTATTTTTGAAGGATTTTTGCATTTTTGGATAGATCTTTGAAAAATAAGGGGAGTTTGTTCTTCGTGTTTTTGATAAAATCGAGTTTTTGATCGAGTTTTGGAGCAAAAAGAGGTGAAAAACGCTATTTTTCACGTAATCTGCGAAGTGTTCTCGTGCATTGAAGGGTTCACGGCCGTTGAAGGGTTCACGGCCGAAGGAGGGTTCTCGGTCGAATAAGCTTTTGCGGCTAGGGTTTCTCGGCGGCGGCCGTAATCACGAATTAGGGTTTCTCGGACGTTTACGGTCGTGAACGTGTTTACGGCCGTGAACCTATTTGCGGTTGTCTGTCTCATATAAATAGTGTTAGTAGAGTCATAAGAGTGTGTATGGCTAGAGGAGCTTAAGTTTGTGTATTCTAAGGTGTTCTAGAGAGAGAAAGGAGAGAAGGTGCAAGTGTGTGTGAATCTTGTATATTGTTCATCATTCCAATCTTGAATACATCATAGATTCATATTATTATTCTTCTCCTTCTTCTTATTTTGATCTTGCATCATCCAATTGTTTGGGATTCTACACCATCAATTGGATATGATTGATACACAAGCGAATTCGGGACTTACAAGTGGTATCAGAGCTTGGATTGTATCAATCATTTTGGCCAGATCTGGAGCGTATTTGATCTTATTTCTGAAGGATTTTTGCATTTTTGGATAGATCTTTGAAAAATAAGGGGGGTTTGTACTTCGTGTTTTTGATAAAAACGAGTTTTTGATCGAGTTTTGGAGCAAAAAGAGGTGAAAAACGCTATTTTTCACGTAATCTGCGAAGTGTTCTCGTCCATTGAAGGGTTCACGGCCGTTGAAGGGTTCACGGCCGAAGGAGGATTCTCGGTCGAATAAGCTTTTGCGGCTAGGGTTTCTCGGCGGCAGCCGTAATCACGAATTAGGGTTTCTCGGACGTTTACGGTCGTGAACGTGTTTACGGCCGTGAACCTATTTGCGTTTGTCTGTCTCATATAAATAGTGTTAGTAGAGTCATAAGAGTGTGTATGGCTAGAGGAGCTTAAGTTTGTGTATTCTAAGGTGTTCTAGAGAGAGAAAGGAGAGAAGGTGCAAGTGTGTGTGAATCTTGTATATTGTTCATCATTCCAATCTTGAATACATCATAGATTCATATTATTATTCTTCTCCTTCTTCTTATTTTGATCTTGCATCATCCAATTGTTTGGGATTCTACACCATCAATTGGATATGATTGATACACAAGCGAATTCGGGACTTACAAGTGGTATCAGAGCTTGGATTGTATCAATCATTTTGGCCAGATCTGGAGCGTATTTGATCTTATTTCTGAAGGATTTTTGCATTTTTGGATAGATCTTTGAAAAATAAGGGGGGTTTGTTCTTCGTGTTTTTGATAAAAACGAGTTTTTGATCGAGTTTTGGAGCAAAAAGAGGTGAAAAACGCTATTTTTCACGTAATCTGCGAAGTGTTCTCGTCCATTGAAGGGTTCACGGCCGTTGAAGGGTTCACGGCCGAAGGAGGATTCTCGGTCGAATAAGCTTTTGCGGCTAGGGTTTCTCGGCGGCGGCCGTAATCACGAATTAGGGTTTCTCGGACGTTTACGGTCGTGAACGTGTTTACGGCCGTGAACCTATTTGCGTTTGTCTGTCTCATATAAATAGTGTTAGTAGAGTCATAAGAGTGTGTATGGCTAGAGGAGCTTAAGTTTGTGTATTCTAAGGTGTTCTAGAGAGAGAAAGGAGAGAAGGTGCAAGTGTGTGTGAATCTTGTATATTGTTCATCATTCCAATCTTGAATACATCATAGATTCATATTATTATTCTTCTCCTTCTTCTTATTTTGATCTTGCATCATCCAATTGTTTGGGATTCTACACCATCAATTGGATAAGATTGATACACAAGCGAATTCGGGACTTACAAGTGGTATCAGAGCTTGGATTGTATCAATCATTTTGGCCAGATGTGGAGCGTATTTGATCTTATTTTTGAAGGATTTTTGCATTTTTGGATAGATCTTTGAAAAATAAGGGGAGTTTGTTCTTCGTGTTTTTGATAAAATCGAGTTTTTGATCGAGTTTTGGAGCAAAAAGAGGTGAAAAACGCTATTTTTCACGTAATCTGCGAAGTGTTCTCGTGCATTGAAGGGTTCACGGCCGTTGAAGGGTTCACGGCCGAAGGAGGGTTCTCGGTCGAATAAGCTTTTGCGGCTAGGGTTTCTCGGCGGCGGCCGTAATCACGAATTAGGGTTTCTCGGACGTTTACGGTCGTGAACGTGTTTACGGCCGTGAACCTATTTGCGGTTGTCTGTCTCATATAAATAGTGTTAGTAGAGTCATAAGAGTGTGTATGGCTAGAGGAGCTTAAGTTTGTGTATTCTAAGGTGTTCTAGAGAGAGAAAGGAGAGAAGGTGCAAGTGTGTGTGAATCTTGTATATTGTTCATCATTCCAATCTTGAATACATCATAGATTCATATTATTATTCTTCTCCTTCTTCTTATTTTGATCTTGCATCATCCAATTGTTTGGGATTCTACACCATCAATTGGATATGATTGATACACAAGCGAATTCGGGACTTACAAGTGGTATCAGAGCTTGGATTGTATCAATCATTTTGGCCAGATCTGGAGCGTATTTGATCTTATTTCTGAAGGATTTTTGCATTTTTGGATAGATCTTTGAAAAATAAGGGGGGTTTGTTCTTCGTGTTTTTGATAAAAACGAGTTTTTGATCGAGTTTTGGAGCAAAAAGAGGTGAAAAACGCTATTTTTCACGTAATCTGCGAAGTGTTCTCGTCCATTGAAGGGTTCACGGCCGTTGAAGGGTTCACGGCCGAAGGAGGATTCTCGGTCGAATAAGCTTTTGCGGCTAGGGTTTCTCGGCGGCGGCCGTAATCACGAATTAGGGTTTCTCGGACGTTTACGGTCGTGAACGTGTTTACGGCCGTGAACCTATTTGCGTTTGTCTGTCTCATATAAATAGTGTTAGTAGAGTCATAAGAGTGTGTATGGCTAGAGGAGCTTAAGTTTGTGTATTCTAAGGTGTTCTAGAGAGAGAAAGGAGAGAAGGTGCAAGTGTGTGTGAATCTTGTATATTGTTCATCATTCCAATCTTGAATACATCATAGATTCATATTATTATTCTTCTCCTTCTTCTTATTTTGATCTTGCATCATCCAATTGTTTGGGATTCTACACCATCAATTGGATAAGATTGATACACAAGCGAATTCGGGACTTACAAGTGGTATCAGAGCTTGGATTGTATCAATCATTTTGGCCAGATCTGGAGCGTATTTGATCTTATTTCTGAAGGATTTTTGCATTTTTGGATAGATCTTTGAAAAATAAGGGGGGTTTGTACTTCGTGTTTTTGATAAAAACGAGTTTTTGATCGAGTTTTGGAGCAAAAAGAGGTGAAAAACGCTATTTTTCACGTAATCTGCGAAGTGTTCTCGTCCATTGAAGGGTTCACGACCGTTGAAGGGTTCACGGCCGAAGGAGGATTCTCGGTCGAATAAGCTTTTGCGGCTAGGGTTTCTCGGCGGCAGCCGTAATCACGAATTAGGGTTTCTCGGACGTTTACGGTCGTGAACGTGTTTACGGCCGTGAACCTATTTGCGTTTGTCTGTCTCATATAAATAGTGTTAGTAGAGTCATAAGAGTGTGTATGGCTAGAGGAGCTTAAGTTTGTGTATTCTAAGGTGTTCTAGAGAGAGAAAGGAGAGAAGGTGCAAGTGTGTGTGAATCTTGTATATTGTTCATCATTCCAATCTTGAATACATCATAGATTCATATTATTATTCTTCTCCTTCTTCTTATTTTGATCTTGCATCATCCAATTGTTTGGGATTCTACACCATCAATTGGATAAGATTGATACACAAGCGAATTCGGGACTTACAAGTGGTATCAGAGCTTGGATTGTATCAATCATTTTGGCCAGATCTGGAGCGTATTTGATCTTATTTCTGAAGGATTTTTGCATTTTTGGATAGATCTTTGAAAAATAAGGGGGGTTTGTACTTCGTGTTTTTGATAAAAACGAGTTTTTGATCGAGTTTTGGAGCAAAAAGAGGTGAAAAACGCTATTTTTCACGTAATCTGCGAAGTGTTCTCGTCCATTGAAGGGTTCACGGCCGTTGAAGGGTTCACGGCCGAAGGAGGATTCTCGGTCGAATAAGCTTTTGCGGCTAGGGTTTCTCGGCGGCAGCCGTAATCACGAATTAGGGTTTCTCGGACGTTTACGGTCGTGAACGTGTTTACGGCCGTGAACCTATTTGCGTTTGTCTGTCTCATATAAATAGTGTTAGTAGAGTCATAAGAGTGTGTATGGCTAGAGGAGCTTAAGTTTGTGTATTCTAAGGTGTTCTAGAGAGAGAAAGGAGAGAAGGTGCAAGTGTGTGTGAATCTTGTATATTGTTCATCATTCCAATCTTGAATACATCATAGATTCATATTATTATTCTTCTCCTTCTTCTTATTTTGATCTTGCATCATCCAATTGTTTGGGATTCTACACCATCAATTGGATATGATTGATACACAAGCGAATTCGGGACTTACAAGTGGTATCAGAGCTTGGATTGTATCAATCATTTTGGCCAGATCTGGAGCGTATTTGATCTTATTTCTGAAGGATTTTTGCATTTTTGGATAGATCTTTGAAAAATAAGGGGGGTTTGTTCTTCGTGTTTTTGATAAAAACGAGTTTTTGATCGAGTTTTGGAGCAAAAAGAGGTGAAAAACGCTATTTTTCACGTAATCTGCGAAGTGTTCTCGTCCATTGAAGGGTTCACGGCCGTTGAAGGGTTCACGGCCGAAGGAGGATTCTCGGTCGAATAAGCTTTTGCGGCTAGGGTTTCTCGGCGGCGGCCGTAATCACGAATTAGGGTTTCTCGGACGTTTACGGTCGTGAACGTGTTTACGGCCGTGAACCTATTTGCGTTTGTCTGTCTCATATAAATAGTGTTAGTAGAGTCATAAGAGTGTGTATGGCTAGAGGAGCTTAAGTTTGTGTATTCTAAGGTGTTCTAGAGAGAGAAAGGAGAGAAGGTGCAAGTGTGTGTGAATCTTGTATATTGTTCATCATTCCAATCTTGAATACATCATAGATTCATATTATTATTCTTCTCCTTCTTCTTATTTTGATCTTGCATCATCCAATTGTTTGGGATTCTACACCATCAATTGGATAAGATTGATACACAAGCGAATTCGGGACTTACAAGTGGTATCAGAGCTTGGATTGTATCAATCATTTTGGCCAGATGTGGAGCGTATTTGATCTTATTTTTGAAGGATTTTTGCATATTTGGATAGATCTTTGAAAAATAAGGGGAGTTTGTTCTTCGTGTTTTTGATAAAATCGAGTTTTTGATCGAGTTTTGGAGCAAAAAGAGGTGAAAAACGCTATTTTTCACGTAATCTGCGAAGTGTTCTCGTGCATTGAAGGGTTCACGGCCGTTGAAGGGTTCACGGCCGAAGGAGGGTTCTCGGTCGAATAAGCTTTTGCGGCTAGGGTTTCTCGGCGGCGGCCGTAATCACGAATTAGGGTTTCTCGGACGTTTACGGTCGTGAACGTGTTTACGGCCGTGAACCTATTTGCGGTTGTCTGTCTCATATAAATAGTGTTAGTAGAGTCATAAGAGTGTGTATGGCTAGAGGAGCTTAAGTTTGTGTATTCTAAGGTGTTCTAGAGAGAGAAAGGAGAGAAGGTGCAAGTGTGTGTGAATCTTGTATATTGTTCATCATTCCAATCTTGAATACATCATAGATTCATATTATTATTCTTCTCCTTCTTCTTATTTTGATCTTGCATCATCCAATTGTTTGGGATTCTACACCATCAATTGGATATGATTGATACACAAGCGAATTCGGGACTTACAAGTGGTATCAGAGCTTGGATTGTATCAATCATTTTGGCCAGATCTGGAGCGTATTTGATCTTATTTCTGAAGGATTTTTGCATTTTTGGATAGATCTTTGAAAAATAAGGGGGGTTTGTACTTCGTGTTTTTGATAAAAACGAGTTTTTGATCGAGTTTTGGAGCAAAAAGAGGTGAAAAACGCTATTTTTCACGTAATCTGCGAAGTGTTCTCGTCCATTGAAGGGTTCACGGCCGTTGAAGGGTTCACGGCCGAAGGAGGATTCTCGGTCGAATAAGCTTTTGCGGCTAGGGTTTCTCGGCGGCGGCCGTAATCACGAATTAGGGTTTCTCGGACGTTTACGGTCGTGAACGTGTTTACGGCCGTGAACCTATTTGCGTTTGTCTGTCTCATATAAATAGTGTTAGTAGAGTCATAAGAGTGTGTATGGCTAGAGGAGCTTAAGTTTGTGTATTCTAAGGTGTTCTAGAGAGAGAAAGGAGAGAAGGTGCAAGTGTGTGTGAATCTTGTATATTGTTCATCATTCCAATCTTGAATACATCATAGATTCATATTATTATTCTTCTCCTTCTTCTTATTTTGATCTTGCATCATCCAATTGTTTGGGATTCTACACCATCAATTGGATATGATTGATACACAAGCGAATTCGGGACTTACAAGTGGTATCAGAGCTTGGATTGTATCAATCATTTTGGCCAGATCTGGAGCGTATTTGATCTTATTTCTGAAGGATTTTTGCATTTTTGGATAGATCTTTGAAAAATAAGGGGGGTTTGTTCTTCGTGTTTTTGATAAAAACGAGTTTTTGATCGAGTTTTGGAGCAAAAAGAGGTGAAAAACGCTATTTTTCACGTAATCTGCGAAGTGTTCTCGTCCATTGAAGGGTTCACGGCCGTTGAAGGGTTCACGGCCGAAGGAGGGTTCTCGGTCGAATAAGCTTTTACGGCTAGGGTTTCTCGGCGGCGGCCGTAATCACGAATTAGGGTTTCTCGGACGTTTACGGTCGTGAACGTGTTTACGGCCGTGAACCTATTTGCGTTTGTCTGTCTCATATAAATAGTGTTAGTAGAGTCATAAGAGTGTGTATGGCTAGAGGAGCTTAAGTTTGTGTATTCTAAGGTGTTCTAGAGAGAGAAAGGAGAGAAGGTGCAAGTGTGTGTGAATCTTGTATATTGTTCATCATTCCAATCTTGAATACATCATAGATTCATATTATTATTCTTCTCCTTCTTCTTATTTTGATCTTGCATCATCCAATTGTTTGGGATTCTACACCATCAATTGGATATGATTGATACACAAGCGAATTCGGGACTTACAAGTGGTATCAGAGCTTGGATTGTATCAATCATTTTGGCCAGATCTGGAGCGTATTTGATCTTATTTCTGAAGGATTTTTGCATTTTTGGATAGATCTTTGAAAGATAAGGGGAGTTTGTTCTTCGTGTTTTTGATAAAATCGAGTTTTTGATCGAGTTTTGGAGCAAAAAGAGGTGAAAAACGCTATTTTTCACGTAATCTGCGAAGTGTTCTCGTGCATTGAAGGGTTCACGGCCGTTGAAGGGTTCACGGCCGAAGGAGGGTTCTCGGTCGAATAAGCTTTTGCGGCTAGGGTTTCTCGGCGGCGGCCGTAATCACGAATTAGGGTTTCTCGGACGTTTACGGTCGTGAACGTGTTTACGGCCGTGAACCTATTTGCGGTTGTCTGTCTCATATAAATAGTGTTAGTAGAGTCATAAGAGTGTGTATGGCTAGAGGAGCTTAAGTTTGTGTATTCTAAGGTGTTCTAGAGAGAGAAAGGAGAGAAGGTGCAAGTGTGTGTGAATCTTGTATATTGTTCATCATTCCAATCTTGAATACATCATAGATTCATATTATTATTCTTCTCCTTCTTCTTATTTTGATCTTGCATCATCCAATTGTTTGGGATTCTACACCATCAATTGGATATGATTGATACACAAGCGAATTCGGGACTTACAAGTGGTATCAGAGCTTGGATTGTATCAATCATTTTGGCCAGATCTGGAGCGTATTTGATCTTATTTCTGAATGATTTTTGCATTTTTGGATAGATCTTTGAAAAATAAGGGGAGTTTGTTCTTCGTGTTTTTGATAAAATCGAGTTTTTGATCGAGTTTTGGAGCAAAAAGAGGTGAAAAACGCTATTTTTCACGTAATCTGCGAAGTGTTCTCGTGCATTGAAGGGTTCACGGCCGTTGAAGGGTTCACGGCCGAAGGAGGGTTCTCGGTCGAATAAGCTTTTGCGGCTAGGGTTTCTCGGCGGCGGCCGTAATCACGAATTAGGGTTTCTCGGACGTTTACGGTCGTGAACGTGTTTACGGCCGTGAACCTATTTGCGGTTGTCTGTCTCATATAAATAGTGTTAGTAGAGTCATAAGAGTGTGTATGGCTAGAGGAGCTTAAGTTTGTGTATTCTAAGGTGTTCTAGAGAGAGAAAGGAGAGAAGGTGCAAGTGTGTGTGAATCTTGTATATTGTTCATCATTCCAATCTTGAATACATCATAGATTCATATTATTATTCTTCTCCTTCTTCTTATTTTGATCTTGCATCATCCAATTGTTTGGGATTCTACACCATCAATTGGATATGATTGATACACAAGCGAATTCGGGACTTACAAGTGGTATCAGAGCTTGGATTGTATCAATCATTTTGGCCAGATCTGGAGCGTATTTGATCTTATTTTTGAAGGATTTTTGCATTTTTGGATAGATCTTTGAAAAATAAGGGGAGTTTGTTCTTCGTGTTTTTGATAAAATCGAGTTTTTGATCGAGTTTTGGAGCAAAAAGAGGTGAAAAACGCTATTTTTCACGTAATCTGCGAAGTGTTCTCGTCCATTGAAGGGTTCACGGCCGTTGAAGGGTTCACGGCCGAAGGAGGGTTCTCGGTCGAATAAGCTTTTGCGGCAAGGGTTTCTCGGCGGCGGCCGTAATCACGAATTAGGGTTTCTCGGACGTTTACGGTCGTGAACGTGTTTACGGCCGTGAACCTATTTGCGGTTGTCTGTCTCATATAAATAGTGTTAGTAGAGTCATAAGAGTGTGTATGGCTAGAGGAGCTTAAGTTTGTGTATTCTAAGGTGTTCTAGAGAGAGAAAGGAGAGAAGGTGCAAGTGTGTGTGAATCTTGTATATTGTTCATCATTCCAATCTTGAATACATCATAGATTCATATTATTATTCTTCTCCTTCTTCTTATTTTGATCTAGCATCATCCAATTGTTTGGGATTCTACACCATCAATTGGATATGATTGATACACAAGCGAATTCGGGACTTACAAGTGGTATCAGAGCTTGGATTGTATCAATCATTTTGGCCAGATCTGGAGCGTATTTGATCTTATTTCTGAAGGATTTTTGCATTTTTGGATAGATCTTTGAAAAATAAGGGGGATTTGTTCTTCGTGTTTTTGATAAAAACGAGTTTTTGATCGAGTTTTGGAGCAAAAAGAGGTGAAAAACGCTATTTTTCACGTAATCTGCGAAGTGTTCTCGTCCATTGAAGGGTTCACGGCCGTTGAAGGGTTCACGGCCGAAGGAGGATTCTCGGTCGAATAAGCTTTTGCGGCTAGGGTTTCTCGGCGGCGGCCGTAATCACGAATTAGGGTTTCTCGGACGTTTACGGTCGTGAACGTGTTTACGGCCGTGAACCTATTTGCGTTTGTCTGTCTCATATAAATAGTGTTAGTAGAGTCATAAGAGTGTGTATGGCTAGAGGAGCTTAAGTTTGTGTATTCTAAGGTGTTCTAGAGAGAGAAAGGAGAGAAGGTGCAAGTGTGTGTGAATCTTGTATATTGTTCATCATTCCAATCTTGAATACATCATAGATTCATATTATTATTCTTCTCCTTCTTCTTATTTTGATCTTGCATCATCCAATTGTTTGGGATTCTACACCATCAATTGGATATGATTGATACACAAGCGAATTCGGGACTTACAAGTGGTATCTGAGCTTGGATTGTATCAATCATTTTGGCCAGATCTGGAGCGTATTTGATCTTATTTTTGAAGGATTTTTGCGTTTTTGGATAGATCTTTGAAAAATAAGGGGAGTTTGTTCTTCGTGTTTTTGATAAAATCGAGTTTTTGATCGAGTTTTGGAGCAAAAAGAGGTGAAAAACGCTATTTTTCACGTAATCTGCGAAGTGTTCTCGTCCATTGAAGGGTTCACGGCCGTTGAAGGGTTCACGGCCGAAGGAGGGTTCTCGGTCGAATAAGCTTTTGCGGCAAGGGTTTCTCGGCGGCGGCCGTAATCACGAATTAGGGTTTCTCGGACGTTTACGGTCGTGAACGTGTTTACGACCGTGAACCTATTTGCGGTTGTCTGTCTCATATAAATAGTGTTAGTAGAGTCATAAGAGTGTGTATGGCTAGAGGAGCTTAAGTTTGTGTATTCTAAGGTGTTCTAGAGAGAGAAAGGAGAGAAGGTGCAAGTGTGTGTGAATCTTGTATATTGTTCATCATTCCAATCTTGAATACATCATAGATTCATATTATTATTCTTCTCCTTCTTCTTATTTTGATCTTGCATCATCCAATTGTTTGGGATTCTACACCATCAATTGGATATGATTGATACACAAGCGAATTCGGGACTTACAAGTGGTATGAGAGCTTGGATTATATCAATCATTTTGGCCAGATCTGGAGTGTATTTGATCTTATTTCTGAAGGATTTTTGCATTTTTGGATAGATCTTTGAAAAATAAGGGGGGTTTGTTCTTCGTGTTTTTGATAAAAACGAGTTTTTGATCGAGTTTTGGAGCAAAAAGAGGTGAAAAACGCTATTTTTCACGTAATCTGCGAAGTGTTCTCGTCCATTGAAGGGTTCACGGCCGTTGAAGGGTTCACGGCCGAAGGAGGATTCTCGGTCGAATAAGCTTTTGCGGCTAGGGTTTCTCGGCGGCGGCCGTAATCACGAATTAGGGTTTCTCGGACGTTTACGGTCGTGAACGTGTTTACGGCCGTGAACCTATTTGCGTTTGTCTGTCTCATATAAATAGTGTTAGTAGAGTCATAAGAGTGTGTATGGCTAGAGGAGCTTAAGTTTTTGTATTCTAAGGTGTTCTAGAGAGAGAAAGGAGAGAAGGTGCAAGTGTGTGTGAATCTTGTATATTGTTCATCATTCCAATCTTGAATACATCATAGATTCATATTATTATTCTTCTCCTTCTTCTTATTTTGATCTTGCATCATCCAATTGTTTGGGATTCTACACCATCAATTGGATATGATTGATACACAAGCGAATTCGGGACTTACAAGTGGTATCAGAGCTTGGATTGTATCAATCATTTTGGCCAGATCTGGAGCGTATTTGATCTTATTTCTGAAGGATTTTTGCATTTTTGGATAGATCTTTGAAAAATAAGGGGGGTTTGTTCTTCGTGTTTTTGATAAAATCGAGTTTTTGATCGAGTTTTGGAGCAAAAAGAGGTGAAAAACGCTATTTTTCACGTAATCTGCGAAGTGTTCTCGTCCATTGAAGGGTTCACGGCCGTTGAAGGGTTCACGGCCGAAGGAGGGTTCTCGGTCGAATAAGCTTTTGCGGCAAGGGTTTCTCGGCGGCGGCCGTAATCACGAATTAGGGTTTCTCGGACGTTTACGGTCGTGAACGTGTTTACGGCCGTGAACCTATTTGCGGTTGTCTGTCTCATATAAATAGTGTTAGTAGAGTCATAAGAGTGTGTATGGCTAGAGGAGCTTAAGTTTGTGTATTCTAAGATGTTCTACAGAGAGAGAAAGGAGAGAAGGTGCAAGTGTGTGTGAATCTTGTATATTGTTCATCATTCCAATCTTGAATACATCATAGATTCATATTATTATTCTTCTCCTTCTTCTTATTTTGATCTTGCATCATCCAATTGTTTGGGATTCTACACCATCAATTGGATATGATTGATACACAAGCGAATTCGGGACTTACAAGTGGTATCAGAGCTTGGATTGTATCAATCATTTTGGCCAGATCTGGAGCGTATTTGATCTTATTTCTGAAGGATTTTTGCATTTTTGGATAGATCTTTGAAAAATAAGGGGGATTTGTTCTTCGTGTTTTTGATAAAAACGAGTTTTTGATCGAGTTTTGGAGCAAAAAGAGGTGAAAAACGCTATTTTTCACGTAATCTGCGAAGTGTTCTCGTCCATTGAAGGGTTCACGGCCGTTGAAGGGTTCACGGCCGAAGGAGGATTCTCGGTCGAATAAGCTTTTGCGGCTAGGGTTTCTCGGCGGCGGCCGTAATCACGAATTAGGGTTTCTCGGACGTTTACGGTCGTGAACGTGTTTACGGCCGTGAACCTATTTGCGTTTGTCTGTCTCATATAAATAGTGTTAGTAGAGTCATAAGAGTGTGTATGGCTAGAGGAGCTTAAGTTTGTGTATTCTAAGGTGTTCTAGAGAGAGAAAGGAGAGAAGGTGCAAGTGTGTGTGAATCTTGTATATTGTTCATCATTCCAATCTTGAATACATCATAGATTCATATTATTATTCTTCTCCTTCTTCTTATTTTGATCTTGCATCATCCAATTGTTTGGGATTCTACACCATCAATTGGATATGATTGATACACAAGCGAATTCGGGACTTACAAGTGGTATCAGAGCTTGGATTGTATCAATCATTTTGGCCAGATCTGGAGCGTATTTGATCTTATTTTTGAAGGATTTTTGCGTTTTTGGATAGATCTTTGAAAAATAAGGGGAGTTTGTTCTTCGTGTTTTTGATAAAAACGAGTTTTTGATCGAGTTTTGGAGCAAAAAGAGGTGAAAAACGCTATTTTTCACGTAATCTGCGAAGTGTTCTCGTCCATTGAAGGGTTCACGGCCGTTGAAGGGTTCACGGCCGAAGGAGGATTCTCGGTCGAATAAGCTTTTGCGGCTAGGGTTTCTCGGCGGCGGCCGTAATCACGAATTAGGGTTTCTCGGACGTTTACGGTCGTGAACGTGTTTACGGCCGTGAACCTATTTGCGTTTGTCTGTCTCATATAAATAGTGTTAGTAGAGTCATAAGAGTGTGTATGGCTAGAGGAGCTTAAGTTTGTGTATTCTAAGGTGTTCTAGAGAGAGAAAGGAGAGAAGGTGCAAGTGTGTGTGAATCTTGTATATTGTTCATCATTCCAATCTTGAATACATCATAGATTCATATTATTATTCTTCTCCTTCTTCTTATTTTGATCTTGCATCATCCAATTGTTTGGGATTCTACACCATCAATTGGATATGATTGATACACAAGCGAATTCGGGACTTACAAGTGGTATCAGAGCTTGGATTGTATCAATCATTTTGGCCAGATCTGGAGCGTATTTGATCTTATTTCTGAAGGATTTTTGCATTTTTGGATAGATCTTTGAAAAATACGGGGGATTTGTTCTTCGTGTTTTTGATAAAAACGAGTTTTTGATCGAGTTTTGGAGCAAAAAGAGGTGAAAAACGCTATTTTTCACGTAATCTGCGAAGTGTTCTCGTCCATTGAAGGGTTCACGGCCGTTGAAGGGTTCACGGCCGAAGGAGGATTCTCGGTCGAATAAGCTTTTGCGGCTAGGGTTTCTCGGCGGCGGCCGTAATCACGAATTAGGGTTTCTCGGACGTTTACGGTCGTGAACGTGTTTACGGCCGTGAACCTATTTGCGTTTGTCTGTCTCATATAAATAGTGTTAGTAGAGTCATAAGAGTGTGTATGGCTAGAGGAGCTTAAGTTTGTGTATTCTAAGGTGTTCTAGAGAGAGAAAGGAGAGAAGGTGCAAGTGTGTGTGAATCTTGTATATTGTTCATCATTCCAATCTTGAATACATCATAGATTCATATTATTATTCTTCTCCTTCTTCTTATTTTGATCTTGCATCATCCAATTGTTTGGGATTCTACACCATCAATTGGATATGATTGATACACAAGCGAATTCGGGACTTACAAGTGGTATCAGAGCTTGGATTGTATCAATCATTTTGGCCAGATCTGGAGCGTATTTGATCTTATTTTTGAAGGATTTTTGCGTTTTTGGATAGATCTTTGAAAAATAAGGGGAGTTTGTTCTTCGTGTTTTTGATAAAATCGAGTTTTTGATCGAGTTTTGGAGCAAAAAGAGGTGAAAAACGCTATTTTTCACGTAATCTGCGAAGTGTTCTCGTCCATTGAAGGGTTCACGGCCGTTGAAGGGTTCACGGCCGAAGGAGGATTCTCGGTCGAATAAGCTTTTGCGGCTAGGGTTTCTCGGCGGCGGCCGTAATCACGAATTAGGGTTTCTCGGACGTTTACGGTCGTGAACGTGTTCACGGCCGTGAACCTATTTGCGTTTGTCTGTCTCATATAAATAGTGTTAGTAGAGTCATAAGAGTGTGTATGGCTAGAGGAGCTTAAGTTTGTGTATTCTAAGGTGTTCTAGAGAGAGAAAGGAGAGAAGGTGCAAGTGTGTGTGAATCTTGTATATTGTTCATCATTCCAATCTTGAATACATCATAGATTCATATTATTATTCTTCTCCTTCTTCTTATTTTGATCTTGCATCATCCAATTGTTTGGGATTCTACACCATCAATTGGATATGATTGATACACAAGCGAATTCGGGACTTACAAGTGGTATCAGAGCTTGGATTGTATCAATCATTTTGGCCAGATCTGGAGCGTATTTGATCTTATTTTTGAAGGATTTTTGCGTTTTTGGATAGATCTTTGAAAAATAAGGGGAGTTTGTTCTTCGTGTTTTTGATAAAATCGAGTTTTTGATCGAGTTTTGGAGCAAAAAGAGGTGAAAAACGCTATTTTTCACGTAATCTGCGAAGTGTTCTCGTGCATTGAAGGGTTCACGGCCGTTGAAGGGTTCACGGCCGAAGGAGGGTTCTCGGTCGAATAAGCTTTTGCGGCTAGGGTTTCTCGTCGGCGGCCGTAATCACGAATTAGGGTTTCTCGGACGTTTACGGTCGTGAACGTGTTTACGGCCGTGAACCTATTTGCGGTTGTCTGTCTCATATAAATAGTGTTAGTAGAGTCATAAGAGTGTGTATGGCTAGATGAGCTTAAGTTTGTGTATTCTAAGGTGTTCTAGAGAGAGAAAGGAGAGAAGGTGCAAGTGTGTGTGAATCTTGTATATTGTTCATCATTCCAATCTTGAATACATCATAGATTCATATTATTATTCTTCTCCTTCTTCTTATTTTGATCTTGCATCATCCAATTGTTTGGGATTCTACACCATCAATTGGATATGATTGATACACAAGCGAATTCGGGACTTACAAGTGGTATCAGAGCTTGGATTGTATCAATCATTTTGGCCAGATCTGGAGCGTATTTGATCTTATTTCTGAAGGATTTTTGCATTTTTGGATAGATCTTTGAAAAATAAGGGGGATTTGTTCTTCGTGTTTTTGATAAAAACGAGTTTTTGATCGAGTTTTGGAGCAAAAAGAGGTGAAAAACGCTATTTTTCACGTAATCTGCGAAGTGTTCTCGTCCATTGAAGGGTTCACGGCCGTTGAAGGGTTCACGGCCGAAGGAGGATTCTCGGTCGAATAAGCTTTTGCGGCTAGGGTTTCTCGGCGGCGGCCGTAATCACGAATTAGGGTTTCTCGGACGTTTACGGTCGTGAACGTGTTTACGGCCGTGAACCTATTTGCGTTTGTCTGTCTCATATAAATAGTGTTAGTAGAGTCATAAGAGTGTGTATGGCTAGAGGAGCTTAAGTTTGTGTATTCTAAGGTGTTCTAGAGAGAGAAAGGAGAGAAGGTGCAAGTGTGTGTGAATCTTGTATATTGTTCATCATTCCAATCTTGAATACATCATAGATTCATATTATTATTCTTCTCCTTCTTCTTATTTTGATCTTGCATCATCCAATTGTTTGGGATTCTACACCATCAATTGGATATGATTGATACACAAGCGAATTCGGGACTTACAAGTGGTATCAGAGCTTGGATTGTATCAATCATTTTGGCCAGATCTGGAGCGTATTTGATCTTATTTTTGAAGGATTTTTGCGTTTTTGGATAGATCTTTGAAAAATAAGGGGAGTTTGTTCTTCGTGTTTTTGATAAAATCGAGTTTTTGATCGAGTTTTGGAGCAAAAAGAGGTGAAAAACGCTATTTTTCACGTAATCTGCGAAGTGTTCTCGTCCATTGAAGGGTTCACGGCCGTTGAAGGGTTCACGGCCGAAGGAGGATTCTCGGTCGAATAAGCTTTTGCGGCTAGGGTTTCTCGGCGGCGGCCGTAATCACGAATTAGGGTTTCTTGGACGTTTACGGTCGTGAACGTGTTTACGGCCGTGAACCTATTTGCGTTTGTCTGTCTCATATAAATAGTGTTAGTAGAGTCATAAGAGTGTGTATGGCTAGAGGAGCTTAAGTTTGTGTATTCTAAGGTGTTCTAGAGAGAGAAAGGAGAGAAGGTGCAAGTGTGTGTGAATCTTGTATATTGTTCATCATTCCAATCTTGAATACATCATAGATTCATATTATTATTCTTCTCCTTCTTCTTATTTTGATCTTGCATCATCCAATTGTTTGGGATTCTACACCATCAATTGGATATGATTGATACACAAGCGAATTCGGGACTTACAAGTGGTATCAGAGCTTGGATTGTATCAATCATTTTGGCCAGATCTGGAGCGTATTTGATCTTATTTTTGAAGGATTTTTGCGTTTTTGGATAGATCTTTGAAAAATAAGGGGAGTTTGTTGTTCGTGTTTTTGATAAAATCGAGTTTTTGATCGAGTTTTGGAGCAAAAAGAGGTGAAAAACGCTATTTTTCACGTAATCTGCGAAGTGTTCTCGTCCATTGAAGGGTTCACGGCCGTTGAAGGGTTCACGGCCGAAGGAGGATTCTCGGTCGAATAAGCTTTTGCGGCTAGGGTTTCTCGGCGGCGGCCGTAATCACGAATTAGGGTTTCTCGGACGTTTACGGTCGTGAACGTGTTTACGGCCGTGAACCTATTTGCGTTTGTCTGTCTCATATAAATAGTGTTAGTAGAGTCATAAGAGTGTGTATGGCTAGAGGAGCTTAAGTTTGTGTATTCTAAGGTGTTCTAGAGAGAGAAAGGAGAGAAGGTGCAAGTGTGTGTGAATCTTGTATATTGTTCATCATTCCAATCTTGAATACATCATAGATTCATATTATTATTCTTCTCCTTCTTCTTATTTTGATCTTGCATCATCCAATTGTTTGGGATTCTACACCATCAATTGGATATGATTGATACACAAGCGAATTCGGGACTTACAAGTGGTATCAGAGCTTGGATTGTATCAATCATTTTGGCCAGATCTGGAGCGTATTTGATCTTATTTTTGAAGGATTTTTGCGTTTTTGGATAGATCTTTGAAAAATAAGGGGAGTTTGTTCTTCGTGTTTTTGATAAAATCGAGTTTTTGATCGAGTTTTGGAGCAAAAAGAGGTGAAAAACGCTATTTTTCACGTAATCTGCGAAGTGTTCTCGTCCATTGAAGGGTTCACGGCCGTTGAAGGGTTCACGGCCGAAGGAGGGTTCTCGGTCGAATAAGCTTTTGCGGCAAGGGTTTCTCGGCGGCGACCGTAATCACGAATTAGGGTTTCTCGGACGTTTACGGTCGTGAACGTGTTTACGGCCGTGAACCTATTTGCGGTTGTCTGTCTCATATAAATAGTGTTAGTAGAGTCATAAGAGTGTGTATGGCTAGATGAGCTTAAGTTTGTGTATTCTAAGGTGTTCTAGAGAGAGAAAGGAGAGAAGGTGCAAGTGTGTGTGAATCTTGTATATTGTTCATCATTCCAATCTTGAATACATCATAGATTCATATTATTATTCTTCTCCTTCTTCTTATTTTGATCTTGCATCATCCAATTGTTTGGGATTCTACACCATCAATTGGATATGATTGATACACAAGCGAATTCGGGACTTACAAGTGGTATCAGAGCTTGGATTGTATCAATCATTTTGGCCAGATCTGGAGCGTATTTGATCTTATTTCTGAAGGATTTTTGCATTTTTGGATAGATCTTTGAAAAATAAGGGGGATTTGTTCTTCGTGTTTTTGATAAAAACGAGTTTTTGATCGAGTTTTGGAGCAAAAAGAGGTGAAAAACGCTATTTTTCACGTAATCTGCGAAGTGTTATCGTCCATTGAAGGGTTCACGGCCGTTGAAGGGTTCACGGCCGAAGGAGGATTCTCGGTCGAATAAGCTTTTGCGGCTAGGGTTTCTCGGCGGCGGCCGTAATCACGAATTAGGGTTTCTCGGACGTTTACGGTCGTGAACGTGTTTACGGCCGTGAACCTATTTGCGTTTGTCTGTCTCATATAAATAGTGTTAGTAGAGTCATAAGAGTGTGTATGGCTAGAGGAGCTTAAGTTTGTGTATTCTAAGGTGTTCTAGAGAGAGAAAGGAGAGAAGGTGCAAGTGTGTGTGAATCTTGTATATTGTTCATCATTCCAATCTTGAATACATCATAGATTCATATTATTATTCTTCTCCTTCTTCTTATTTTGATCTTGCATCATCCAATTGTTTGGGATTCTACACCATCAATTGGATATGATTGATACACAAGCGAATTCGGGACTTACAAGTGGTATCAGAGCTTGGATTGTATCAATCATTTTGGCCAGATCTGGAGCGTATTTGATCTTATTTCTGAAGGATTTTTGCATTTTTGGATAGATCTTTGAAAAATAAGGGGGATTTGTTCTTCGTGTTTTTGATAAAAACGAGTTTTTGATCGAGTTTTGGAGCAAAAAGAGGTGAAAAACGCTATTTTTCACGTAATCTGCGAAGTGTTCTCGTCCATTGAAGGGTTCACGGCCGTTGAAGGGTTCACGGCCGAAGGAGGATTCTCGGTCGAATAAGCTTTTGCGGCTAGGGTTTCTCGGCGGCGGCCGTAATCACGAATTAGGGTTTCTCGGACGTTTACGGTCGTGAACGTGTTTACGGCCGTGAACCTATTTGCGTTTGTCTGTCTCATATAAATAGTGTTAGTAGAGTCATAAGAGTGTGTATGGCTAGAGGAGCTTAAGTTTGTGTATTCTAAGGTGTTCTACAGAGAGAAAGGAGAGAAGGTGCAAGTGTGTGTGAATCTTGTATATTGTTCATCATTCCAATCTTGAATACATCATAGATTCATATTATTATTCTTCTCCTTCTTCTTATTTTGATCTTGCATCATCCAATTGTTTGGGATTCTACACCATCAATTGGATATGATTGATACACAAGCGAATTCGGGACTTACAAGTGGTATCAGAGCTTGGATTGTATCAATCATTTTGGCCAGATCTGGAGCGTATTTGATCTTATTTTTGAAGGATTTTTGCGTTTTTGGATAGATCTTTGAAAAATAAGGGGAGTTTGTTCTTCGTGTTTTTGATAAAATCGAGTTTTTGATCGAGTTTTGGAGCAAAAAGAGGTGAAAAACGCTATTTTTCACGTAATCTGCGAAGTGTTCTCGTCCATTGAAGGGTTCACGGCCGTTGAAGGGTTCACGGCCGAAGGAGGGTTCTCGGTCGAATAAGCTTTTGCGGCAAGGGTTTCTCGGCGGCGGCCGTAATCACGAATTAGGGTTTCTCGGACGTTTACGGTCGTGAACGTGTTTACGACCGTGAACCTATTTGCGGTTGTCTGTCTCATATAAATAGTGTTAGTAGAGTCATAAGAGTGTGTATGGCTAGAGGAGCTTAAGTTTGTGTATTCTAAGGTGTTCTAGAGAGAGAAAGGAGAGAAGGTGCAAGTGTGTGTGAATCTTGTATATTGTTCATCATTCCAATCTTGAATACATCATAGATTCATATTATTATTCTTCTCCTTCTTCTTATTTTGATCTTGCATCATCCAATTGTTTGGGATTCTACACCATCAATTGGATATGATTGATACACAAGCGAATTCGGGACTTACAAGTGGTATCAGAGCTTGGATTGTATCAATCATTTTGGCCAGATCTGGAGCGTATTTGATCTTATTTTTGAAGGATTTTTGCGTTTTTGGATAGATCTTTGAAAAATAAGGGGAGTTTGTTCTTCGTGTTTTTGATAAAAACGAGTTTTTGATCGAGTTTTGGAGCAAAAAGAGGTGAAAAACGCTATTTTTCACGTAATCTGCGAAGTGTTCTCGTCCATTGAAGGGTTCACGGCCGTTGAAGGGTTCACGGCCGAAGGAGGATTCTCGGTCGAATAAGCTTTTGCGGCTAGGGTTTCTCGGCGGCGGCCGTAATCACGAATTAGGGTTTCTCGGACGTTTACGGTCGTGAACGTGTTTACGGCCGTGAACCTATTTGCGTTTGTCTGTCTCATATAAATAGTGTTAGTAGAGTCATAAGAGTGTGTATGGCTAGAGGAGCTTAAGTTTGTGTATTCTAAGGTGTTCTAGAGAGAGAAAGGAGAGAAGGTGCAAGTGTGTGTGAATCTTGTATATTGTTCATCATTCCAATCTTGAATACATCATAGATTCATATTATTATTCTTCTCCTTCTTCTTATTTTGATCTTGCATCATCCAATTGTTTGGGATTCTACACCATCAATTGGATATGATTGATACACAAGCGAATTCGGGACTTACAAGTGGTATCAGAGCTTGGATTGTATCAATCATTTTGGCCAGATCTGGAGCGTATTTGATCTTATTTCTGAAGGATTTTTGCATTTTTGGATAGATCTTTGAAAAATAAGGGGGATTTGTTCTTCGTGTTTTTGATAAAAACGAGTTTTTGATCGAGTTTTGGAGCAAAAAGAGGTGAAAAACGCTATTTTTCACGTAATCTGCGAAGTGTTCTCGTCCATTGAAGGGTTCACGGCCGTTGAAGGGTTCACGGCCGAAGGAGGATTCTCGGTCGAATAAGCTTTTGCGGCTAGGGTTTCTCGGCGGCGGCCGTAATCACGAATTAGGGTTTCTCGGACGTTTACGGTCGTGAACGTGTTTACGGCCGTGAACCTATTTGCGTTTGTCTGTCTCATATAAATAGTGTTAGTAGAGTCATAAGAGTGTGTATGGCTAGAGGAGCTTAAGTTTGTGTATTCTAAGGTGTTCTAGAGAGAGAAAGGAGAGAAGGTGCAAGTGTGTGTGAATCTTGTATATTGTTCATCATTCCAATCTTGAATACATCATAGATTCATATTATTATTCTTCTCCTTCTTCTTATTTTGATCTTGCATCATCCAATTGTTTGGGATTCTACACCATCAATTGGATATGATTGATACACAAGCGAATTCGGGACTTACAAGTGGTATCAGAGCTTGGATTGTATCAATCATTTTGGCCAGATCTGGAGCGTATTTGATCTTATTTTTGAAGGATTTTTGCGTTTTTGGATAGATCTTTGAAAAATAAGGGGAGTTTGTTCTTCGTGTTTTTGATAAAATCGAGTTTTTGATCGAGTTTTGGAGCAAAAAGAGGTGAAAAACGCTATTTTTCACGTAATCTGCGAAGTGTTCTCGTCCATTGAAGGGTTCACGGCCGTTGAAGGGTTCACGGCCGAAGGAGGATTCTCGGTCGAATAAGCTTTTGCGGCTAGGGTTTCTCGGCGGCGGCCGTAATCACGAATTAGGGTTTCTCGGACGTTTACGGTCGTGAACGTGTTTACGGTCGTGAACCTATTTGCGTTTGTCTGTCTCATATAAATAGTGTTAGTAGAGTCATAAGAGTGTGTATGGCTAGAGGAGCTTAAGTTTGTGTATTCTAAGGTGTTCTAGAGAGAGAAAGGAGAGAAGGTGCAAGTGTGTGTGAATCTTGTATATTGTTCATCATTCCAATCTTGAATACATCATAGATTCATATTATTATTCTTCTCCTTCTTCTTATTTTGATCTTGCATCATCCAATTGTTTGGGATTCTACACCATCAATTGGATATGATTGATACACAAGCGAATTCGGGACTTACAAGTGGTATCAGAGCTTGGATTGTATCAATCATTTTGGCCAGATCTGGAGCGTATTTGATCTTATTTTTGAAGGATTTTTGCGTTTTTGGATAGATCTTTGAAAAATAAGGGGAGTTTGTTCTTCGTGTTTTTGATAAAATCGAGTTTTTGATCGAGTTTTGGAGCAAAAAGAGGTGAAAAACGCTATTTTTCACGTAATCTGCGAAGTGTTCTCGTCCATTGAAGGGTTCACGGCCGTTGAAGGGTTCACGGCCGAAGGAGGATTCTCGGTCGAATAAGCTTTTGCGGCTAGGGTTTCTCGGCGGCGGCCGTAATCACGAATTAGGGTTTCTCGGACGTTTACGGTCGTGAACGTGTTTACGGTCGTGAACCTATTTGCGTTTGTCTGTCTCATATAAATAGTGTTAGTAGAGTCATAAGAGTGTGTATGGCTAGAGGAGCTTAAGTTTGTGTATTCTAAGGTGTTCTAGAGAGAGAAAGGAGAGAAGGTGCAAGTGTGTGTGAATCTTGTATATTGTTCATCATTCCAATCTTGAATACATCATAGATTCATATTATTATTCTTCTCCTTCTTCTTATTTTGATCTTGCATCATCCAATTGTTTGGGATTCTACACCATCAATTGGATATGATTGATACACAAGCGAATTCGGGACTTACAAGTGGTATCAGAGCTTGGATTGTATCAATCATTTTGGCCAGATCTGGAGCGTATTTGATCTTATTTTTGAAGGATTTTTGCGTTTTTGGATAGATCTTTGAAAAATAAGGGGAGTTTGTTCTTCGTGTTTTTGATAAAATCGAGTTTTTGATCGAGTTTTGGAGCAAAAAGAGGTGAAAAACGCTATTTTTCACGTAATCTGCGAAGTGTTCTCGTCCATTGAAGGGTTCACGGCCGTTGAAGGGTTCACGGCCGAAGGAGGATTCTCGGTCGAATAAGCTTTTGCGGCTAGGGTTTCTCGGCGGCGGCCGTAATCACGAATTAGGGTTTCTCGGACGTTTACGGTCGTGAACGTGTTTACGGCCGTGAACCTATTTGCGTTTGTCTGTCTCATATAAATAGTGTTAGTAGAGTCATAAGAGTGTGTATGGCTAGAGGAGCTTAAGTTTGTGTATTCTAAGGTGTTCTAGAGAGAGAAAGGAGAGAAGGTGCAAGTGTGTGTGAATCTTGTATATTGTTCATCATTCCAATCTTGAATACATCATAGATTCATATTATTATTCTTCTCCTTCTTCTTATTTTGATCTTGCATCATCCAATTGTTTGGGATTCTACACCATCAATTGGATATGATTGATACACAAGCGAATTCGGGACTTACAAGTGGTATCAGAGCTTGGATTGTATCAATCATTTTGGCCAGATCTGGAGCGTATTTGATCTTATTTTTGAAGGATTTTTGCGTTTTTGGATAGATCTTTGAAAAATAAGGGGAGTTTGTTCTTCGTGTTTTTGATAAAATCGAGTTTTTGATCGAGTTTTGGAGCAAAAAGAGGTGAAAAACGCTATTTTTCACGTAATCTGCGAAGTGTTCTCGTCCATTGAAGGGTTCACGGCCGTTGAAGGGTTCACGGCCGAAGGAGGGTTCTCGGTCGAATAAGCTTTTGCGGCAAGGGTTTCTCGGCGGCGACCGTAATCACGAATTAGGGTTTCTCGGACGTTTACGGTCGTGAACGTGTTTACGGCCGTGAACCTATTTGCGGTTGTCTGTCTCATATAAATAGTGTTAGTAGAGTCATAAGAGTGTGTATGGCTAGATGAGCTTAAGTTTGTGTATTCTAAGGTGTTCTAGAGAGAGAAAGGAGAGAAGGTGCAAGTGTGTGTGAATCTTGTATATTGTTCATCATTCCAATCTTGAATACATCATAGATTCATATTATTATTCTTCTCCTTCTTCTTATTTTGATCTTGCATCATCCAATTGTTTGGGATTCTACACCATCAATTGGATATGATTGATACACAAGCGAATTCGGGACTTACAAGTGGTATCAGAGCTTGGATTGTATCAATCATTTTGGCCAGATCTGGAGCGTATTTGATCTTATTTCTGAAGGATTTTTGCATTTTTGGATAGATCTTTGAAAAATAAGGGGGATTTGTTCTTCGTGTTTTTGATAAAAACGAGTTTTTGATCGAGTTTTGGAGCAAAAAGAGGTGAAAAACGCTATTTTTCACGTAATCTGCGAAGTGTTCTCGTCCATTGAAGGGTTCACGGCCGTTGAAGGGTTCACGGCCGAAGGAGGATTCTCGGTCGAATAAGCTTTTGCGGCTAGGGTTTCTCGGCGGCGGCCGTAATCACGAATTAGGGTTTCTCGGACGTTTACGGTCGTGAACGTGTTTACGGCCGTGAACCTATTTGCGTTTGTCTGTCTCATATAAATAGTGTTAGTAGAGTCATAAGAGTGTGTATGGCTAGAGGAGCTTAAGTTTGTGTATTCTAAGGTGTTCTAGAGAGAGAAAGGAGAGAAGGTGCAAGTGTGTGTGAATCTTGTATATTGTTCATCATTCCAATCTTGAATACATCATAGATTCATATTATTATTCTTCTCCTTCTTCTTATTTTGATCTTGCATCATCCAATTGTTTGGGATTCTACACCATCAATTGGATATGATTGATACACAAGCGAATTCGGGACTTACAAGTGGTATCAGAGCTTGGATTGTATCAATCATTTTGGCCAGATCTGGAGCGTATTTGATCTTATTTTTGAAGGATTTTTGCGTTTTTGGATAGATCTTTGAAAAATAAGGGGAGTTTGTTCTTCGTGTTTTTGATAAAATCGAGTTTTTGATCGAGTTTTGGAGCAAAAAGAGGTGAAAAACGCTATTTTTCACGTAATCTGCGAAGTGTTCTCGTCCATTGAAGGGTTCACGGTCGTTGAAGGGTTCACGGCCGAAGGAGGATTCTCGGTCGAATAAGCTTTTGCGGCAAGGGTTTCTCGGCGGCGGCCGTAATCACGAATTAGGGTTTCTTGGACGTTTACGGTCGTGAACGTGTTTACGGCCGTGAACCTATTTGCGGTTGTCTGTCTCATATAAATAGTGTTAGTAGAGTCATAAGAGTGTGTATGGCTAGATGAGCTTAAGTTTGTGTATTCTAAGGTGTTCTAGAGAGAGAAAGGAGAGAAGGTGCAAGTGTGTGTGAATCTTGTATATTGTTCATCATTCCAATCTTGAATACATCATAGATTCATATTATTATTCTTCTCCTTCTTCTTATTTTGATCTTGCATCATCCAATTGTTTGGGATTCTACACCATCAATTGGATATGATTGATACACAAGCGAATTCGGGACTTACAAGTGGTATCAGAGCTTGGATTGTATCAATCATTTTGGCCAGATCTGGAGCGTATTTGATCTTATTTCTGAAGGATTTTTGCATTTTTGGATAGATCTTTGAAAAATAAGGGGGATTTGTTCTTCGTGTTTTTGATAAAAACGAGTTTTTGATCGAGTTTTGGAGCAAAAAGAGGTGAAAAACGCTATTTTTCACGTAATCTGCGAAGTGTTCTCGTCCATTGAAGGGTTCACGGCCGTTGAAGGGTTCACGGCCGAAGGAGGATTCTCGGTCGAATAAGCTTTTGCGGCTAGGGTTTCTCGGCGGCGGCCGTAATCACGAATTAGGGTTTCTCGGACGTTTACGGTCGTGAACGTGTTTACGGCCGTGAACCTATTTGCGTTTGTCTGTCTCATATAAATAGTGTTAGTAGAGTCATAAGAGTGTGTATGGCTAGAGGAGCTTAAGTTTGTGTATTCTAAGGTGTTCTAGAGAGAGAAAGGAGAGAAGGTGCAAGTGTGTGTGAATCTTGTATATTGTTCATCATTCCAATCTTGAATACATCATAGATTCATATTATTATTCTTCTCCTTCTTCTTATTTTGATCTTGCATCATCCAATTGTTTGGGATTCTACACCATCAATTGGATATGATTGATACACAAGCGAATTCGGGACTTACAAGTGGTATCAGAGCTTGGATTGTATCAATCATTTTGGCCAGATCTGGAGCGTATTTGATCTTATTTTTGAAGGATTTTTGCGTTTTTGGATAGATCTTTGAAAAATAAGGGGAGTTTGTTCTTCGTGTTTTTGATAAAATCGAGTTTTTGATCGAGTTTTGGAGCAAAAAGAGGTGAAAAACGCTATTTTTCACGTAATCTGCGAAGTGTTCTCGTCCATTGAAGGGTTCACGGCCGTTGAAGGGTTCACGGCCGAAGGAGGGTTCTCGGTCGAATAAGCTTTTGCGGCAAGGGTTTCTCGGCGGCGACCGTAATCACGAATTAGGGTTTCTCGGACGTTTACGGTCGTGAACGTGTTTACGGCCGTGAACCTATTTGCGGTTGTCTGTCTCATATAAATAGTGTTAGTAGAGTCATAAGAGTGTGTATGGCTAGATGAGCTTAAGTTTGTGTATTCTAAGGTGTTCTAGAGAGAGAAAGGAGAGAAGGTGCAAGTGTGTGTGAATCTTGTATATTGTTCATCATTCCAATCTTGAATACATCATAGATTCATATTATTATTCTTCTCCTTCTTCTTATTTTGATCTTGCATCATCCAATTGTTTGGGATTCTACACCATCAATTGGATATGATTGATACACAAGCGAATTCGGGACTTACAAGTGGTATCAGAGCTTGGATTGTATCAATCATTTTGGCCAGATCTGGAGCGTATTTGATCTTATTTCTGAAGGATTTTTGCATTTTTGGATAGATCTTTGAAAAATAAGGGGGATTTGTTCTTCGTGTTTTTGATAAAAACGAGTTTTTGATCGAGTTTTGGAGCAAAAAGAGGTGAAAAACGCTATTTTTCACGTAATCTGCGAAGTGTTCTCGTCCATTGAAGGGTTCACGGCCGTTGAAGGGTTCACGGCCGAAGGAGGATTCTCGGTCGAATAAGCTTTTGCGGCTAGGGTTTCTCGGCGGCGGCCGTAATCACGAATTAGGGTTTCTCGGACGTTTACGGTCGTGAACGTGTTTACGGCCGTGAACCTATTTGCGTTTGTCTGTCTCATATAAATAGTGTTAGTAGAGTCATAAGAGTGTGTATGGCTAGAGGAGCTTAAGTTTGTGTATTCTAAGGTGTTCTAGAGAGAGAAAGGAGAGAAGGTGCAAGTGTGTGTGAATCTTGTATATTGTTCATCATTCCAATCTTGAATACATCATAGATTCATATTATTATTCTTCTCCTTCTTCTTATTTTGATCTTGCATCATCCAATTGTTTGGGATTCTACACCATCAATTGGATATGATTGATACACAAGCGAATTCGGGACTTACAAGTGGTATCAGAGCTTGGATTGTATCAATCATTTTGGCCAGATCTGGAGCGTATTTGATCTTATTTTTGAAGGATTTTTGCGTTTTTGGATAGATCTTTGAAAAATAAGGGGAGTTTGTTCTTCGTGTTTTTGATAAAATCGAGTTTTTGATCGAGTTTTGGAGCAAAAAGAGGTGAAAAACGCTATTTTTCACGTAATCTGCGAAGTGTTCTCGTCCATTGAAGGGTTCACGGTCGTTGAAGGGTTCACGGCCGAAGGAGGATTCTCGGTCGAATAAGCTTTTGCGGCAAGGGTTTCTCGGCGGCGACCGTAATCACGAATTAGGGTTTCTCGGACGTTTACGGTCGTGAACGTGTTTACGGCCGTGAACCTATTTGCGGTTGTCTGTCTCATATAAATAGTGTTAGTAGAGTCATAAGAGTGTGTATGGCTAGATGAGCTTAAGTTTGTGTATTCTAAGGTGTTCTAGAGAGAGAAAGGAGAGAAGGTGCAAGTGTGTGTGAATCTTGTATATTGTTCATCATTCCAATCTTGAATACATCATAGATTCATATTATTATTCTTCTCCTTCTTCTTATTTTGATCTTGCATCATCCAATTGTTTGGGATTCTACACCATCAATTGGATATGATTGATACACAAGCGAATTCGGGACTTACAAGTGGTATCAGAGCTTGGATTGTATCAATCATTTTGGCCAGATCTGGAGCGTATTTGATCTTATTTCTGAAGGATTTTTGCATTTTTGGATAGATCTTTGAAAAATAAGGGGGATTTGTTCTTCGTGTTTTTGATAAAAACGAGTTTTTGATCGAGTTTTGGAGCAAAAAGAGGTGAAAAACGCTATTTTTCACGTAATCTGCGAAGTGTTCTCGTCCATTGAAGGGTTCACGGCCGTTGAAGGGTTCACGGCCGAAGGAGGATTCTCGGTCGAATAAGCTTTTGCGGCTAGGGTTTCTCGGCGGCGGCCGTAATCACGAATTAGGGTTTCTCGGACGTTTACGGTCGTGAACGTGTTTACGGCCGTGAACCTATTTGCGTTTGTCTGTCTCATATAAATAGTGTTAGTAGAGTCATAAGAGTGTGTATGGCTAGAGGAGCTTAAGTTTGTGTATTCTAAGGTGTTCTAGAGAGAGAAAGGAGAGAAGGTGCAAGTGTGTGTGAATCTTGTATATTGTTCATCATTCCAATCTTGAATACATCATAGATTCATATTATTATTCTTCTCCTTCTTCTTATTTTGATCTTGCATCATCCAATTGTTTGGGATTCTACACCATCAATTGGATATGATTGATACACAAGCGAATTCGGGACTTACAAGTGGTATCAGAGCTTGGATTGTATCAATCATTTTGGCCAGATCTGGAGCGTATTTGATCTTATTTTTGAAGGATTTTTGCGTTTTTGGATAGATCTTTGAAAAATAAGGGGAGTTTGTTCTTCGTGTTTTTGATAAAATCGAGTTTTTGATCGAGTTTTGGAGCAAAAAGAGGTGAAAAACGCTATTTTTCACGTAATCTGCGAAGTGTTCTCGTCCATTGAAGGGTTCACGGTCGTTGAAGGGTTCACGGCCGAAGGAGGATTCTCGGTCGAATAAGCTTTTGCGGCAAGGGTTTCTCGGCGGCGGCCGTAATCACGAATTAGGGTTTCTTGGACGTTTACGGTCGTGAACGTGTTTACGGCCGTGAACCTATTTGCGGTTGTCTGTCTCATATAAATAGTGTTAGTAGAGTCATAAGAGTGTGTATGGCTAGATGAGCTTAAGTTTGTGTATTCTAAGGTGTTCTAGAGAGAGAAAGGAGAGAAGGTGCAAGTGTGTGTGAATCTTGTATATTGTTCATCATTCCAATCTTGAATACATCATAGATTCATATTATTATTCTTCTCCTTCTTCTTATTTTGATCTTGCATCATCCAATTGTTTGGGATTCTACACCATCAATTGGATATGATTGATACACAAGCGAATTCGGGACTTACAAGTGGTATCAGAGCTTGGATTGTATCAATCATTTTGGCCAGATCTGGAGCGTATTTGATCTTATTTCTGAAGGATTTTTGCATTTTTGGATAGATCTTTGAAAAATAAGGGGGATTTGTTCTTCGTGTTTTTGATAAAAACGAGTTTTTGATCGAGTTTTGGAGCAAAAAGAGGTGAAAAACGCTATTTTTCACGTAATCTGCGAAGTGTTCTCGTCCATTGAAGGGTTCACGGCCGTTGAAGGGTTCACGGCCGAAGGAGGATTCTCGGTCGAATAAGCTTTTGCGGCTAGGGTTTCTCGGCGGCGGCCGTAATCACGAATTAGGGTTTCTCGGACGTTTACGGTCGTGAACGTGTTTACGGCCGTGAACCTATTTGCGTTTGTCTGTCTCATATAAATAGTGTTAGTAGAGTCATAAGAGTGTGTATGGCTAGAGGAGCTTAAGTTTGTGTATTCTAAGGTGTTCTAGAGAGAGAAAGGAGAGAAGGTGCAAGTGTGTGTGAATCTTGTATATTGTTCATCATTCCAATCTTGAATACATCATAGATTCATATTATTATTCTTCTCCTTCTTCTTATTTTGATCTTGCATCATCCAATTGTTTGGGATTCTACACCATCAATTGGATATGATTGATACACAAGCGAATTCGGGACTTACAAGTGGTATCAGAGCTTGGATTGTATCAATCATTTTGGCCAGATCTGGAGCGTATTTGATCTTATTTTTGAAGGATTTTTGCGTTTTTGGATAGATCTTTGAAAAATAAGGGGAGTTTGTTCTTCGTGTTTTTGATAAAATCGAGTTTTTGATCGAGTTTTGGAGCAAAAAGAGGTGAAAAACGCTATTTTTCACGTAATCTGCGAAGTGTTCTCGTCCATTGAAGGGTTCACGGCCGTTGAAGGGTTCACGGCCGAAGGAGGGTTCTCGGTCGAATAAGCTTTTGCGGCAAGGGTTTCTCGGCGGCGACCGTAATCACGAATTAGGGTTTCTCGGACGTTTACGGTCGTGAACGTGTTTACGGCCGTGAACCTATTTGCGGTTGTCTGTCTCATATAAATAGTGTTAGTAGAGTCATAAGAGTGTGTATGGCTAGATGAGCTTAAGTTTGTGTATTCTAAGGTGTTCTAGAGAGAGAAAGGAGAGAAGGTGCAAGTGTGTGTGAATCTTGTATATTGTTCATCATTCCAATCTTGAATACATCATAGATTCATATTATTATTCTTCTCCTTCTTCTTATTTTGATCTTGCATCATCCAATTGTTTGGGATTCTACACCATCAATTGGATATGATTGATACACAAGCGAATTCGGGACTTACAAGTGGTATCAGAGCTTGGATTGTATCAATCATTTTGGCCAGATCTGGAGCGTATTTGATCTTATTTCTGAAGGATTTTTGCATTTTTGGATAGATCTTTGAAAAATAAGGGGGATTTGTTCTTCGTGTTTTTGATAAAAACGAGTTTTTGATCGAGTTTTGGAGCAAAAAGAGGTGAAAAACGCTATTTTTCACGTAATCTGCGAAGTGTTCTCGTCCATTGAAGGGTTCACGGCCGTTGAAGGGTTCACGGCCGAAGGAGGATTCTCGGTCGAATAAGCTTTTGCGGCTAGGGTTTCTCGGCGGCGGCCGTAATCACGAATTAGGGTTTCTCGGACGTTTACGGTCGTGAACGTGTTTACGGCCGTGAACCTATTTGCGTTTGTCTGTCTCATATAAATAGTGTTAGTAGAGTCATAAGAGTGTGTATGGCTAGAGGAGCTTAAGTTTGTGTATTCTAAGGTGTTCTAGAGAGAGAAAGGAGAGAAGGTGCAAGTGTGTGTGAATCTTGTATATTGTTCATCATTCCAATCTTGAATACATCATAGATTCATATAATTATTCTTCTCCTTCTTCTTATTTTGATCTTGCATCATCCAATTGTTTGGGATTCTACACCATCAATTGGATATGATTGATACACAAGCGAATTCGGGACTTACAAGTGGTATCAGAGCTTGGATTGTATCAATCATTTTGGCCAGATCTGGAGCGTATTTGATCTTATTTTTGAAGGATTTTTGCGTTTTTGGATAGATCTTTGAAAAATAAGGGGAGTTTGTTCTTCGTGTTTTTGATAAAATCGAGTTTTTGATCGAGTTTTGGAGCAAAAAGAGGTGAAAAACGCTATTTTTCACGTAATCTGCGAAGTGTTCTCGTCCATTGAAGGGTTCACGGCCGTTGAAGGGTTCACGGCCGAAGGAGGGTTCTCGGTCGAATAAGCTTTTGCGGCAAGGGTTTCTCGGCGGCGACCGTAATCCCGAATTAGGGTTTCTCGGACGTTTACGGTCGTGAACGTGTTTACGGCCGTGAACCTATTTGCGGTTGTCTGTCTCATATAAATAGTGTTAGTAGAGTCATAAGAGTGTGTATGGCTAGATGAGCTTAAGTTTGTGTATTCTAAGGTGTTCTAGAGAGAGAAAGGAGAGAAGGTGCAAGTGTGTGTGAATCTTGTATATTGTTCATCATTCCAATCTTGAATACATCATAGATTCATATTATTATTCTTCTCCTTCTTCTTATTTTGATCTTGCATCATCCAATTGTTTGGGATTCTACACCATCAATTGGATATGATTGATACACAAGCGAATTCGGGACTTACAAGTGGTATCAGAGCTTGGATTGTATCAATCATTTTGGCCAGATCTGGAGCGTATTTGATCTTATTTCTGAAGGATTTTTGCATTTTTGGATAGATCTTTGAAAAATAAGGGGGATTTGTTCTTCGTGTTTTTGATAAAAACGAGTTTTTGATCGAGTTTTGGAGCAAAAAGAGGTGAAAAACGCTATTTTTCACGTAATCTGCGAAGTGTTCTCGTCCATTGAAGGGTTCACGGCCGTTGAAGGGTTCACGGCCGAAGGAGGATTCTCGGTCGAATAAGCTTTTGCGGCTAGGGTTTCTCGGCGGCGGCCGTAATCACGAATTAGGGTTTCTCGGACGTTTACGGTCGTGAACGTGTTTACGGCCGTGAACCTATTTGCGTTTGTCTGTCTCATATAAATAGTGTTAGTAGAGTCATAAGAGTGTGTATGGCTAGAGGAGCTTAAGTTTGTGTATTCTAAGGTGTTCTAGAGAGAGAAAGGAGAGAAGGTGCAAGTGTGTGTGAATCTTGTATATTGTTCATCATTCCAATCTTGAATACATCATAGATTCATATTATTATTCTTCTCCTTCTTCTTATTTTGATCTTGCATCATCCAATTGTTTGGGATTCTACACCATCAATTGGATATGATTGATACACAAGCGAATTCGGGACTTACAAGTGGTATCAGAGCTTGGATTGTATCAATCATTTTGGCCAGATCTGGAGCGTATTTGATCTTATTTTTGAAGGATTTTTGCGTTTTTGGATAGATCTTTGAAAAATAAGGGGAGTTTGTTCTTCGTGTTTTTGATAAAATCGAGTTTTTGATCGAGTTTTGGAGCAAAAAGAGGTGAAAAACGCTATTTTTCACGTAATCTGCGAAGTGTTCTCGTCCATTGAAGGGTTCACGGTCGTTGAAGGGTTCACGGCCGAAGGAGGATTCTCGGTCGAATAAGCTTTTGCGGCAAGGGTTTCTCGGCGGCGGCCGTAATCACGAATTAGGGTTTCTTGGACGTTTACGGTCGTGAACGTGTTTACGGCCGTGAACCTATTTGCGGTTGTCTGTCTCATATAAATAGTGTTAGTAGAGTCATAAGAGTGTGTATGGCTAGATGAGCTTAAGTTTGTGTATTCTAAGGTGTTCTAGAGAGAGAAAGGAGAGAAGGTGCAAGTGTGTGTGAATCTTGTATATTGTTCATCATTCCAATCTTGAATACATCATAGATTCATATTATTATTCTTCTCCTTCTTCTTATTTTGATCTTGCATCATCCAATTGTTTGGGATTCTACACCATCAATTGGATATGATTGATACACAAGCGAATTCGGGACTTACAAGTGGTATCAGAGCTTGGATTGTATCAATCATTTTGGCCAGATCTGGAGCGTATTTGATCTTATTTCTGAAGGATTTTTGCATTTTTGGATAGATCTTTGAAAAATAAGGGGGATTTGTTCTTCGTGTTTTTGATAAAAACGAGTTTTTGATCGAGTTTTGGAGCAAAAAGAGGTGAAAAACGCTATTTTTCACGTAATCTGCGAAGTGTTCTCGTCCATTGAAGGGTTCACGGCCGTTGAAGGGTTCACGGCCGAAGGAGGATTCTCGGTCGAATAAGCTTTTGCGGCTAGGGTTTCTCGGCGGCGGCCGTAATCACGAATTAGGGTTTCTCGGACGTTTACGGTCGTGAACGTGTTTACGGCCGTGAACCTATTTGCGTTTGTCTGTCTCATATAAATAGTGTTAGTAGAGTCATAAGAGTGTGTATGGCTAGAGGAGCTTAAGTTTGTGTATTCTAAGGTGTTCTAGAGAGAGAAAGGAGAGAAGGTGCAAGTGTGTGTGAATCTTGTATATTGTTCATCATTCCAATCTTGAATACATCATAGATTCATATTATTATTCTTCTCCTTCTTCTTATTTTGATCTTGCATCATCCAATTGTTTGGGATTCTACACCATCAATTGGATATGATTGATACACAAGCGAATTCGGGACTTACAAGTGGTATCAGAGCTTGGATTGTATCAATCATTTTGGCCAGATCTGGAGCGTATTTGATCTTATTTTTGAAGGATTTTTGCGTTTTTGGATAGATCTTTGAAAAATAAGGGGAGTTTGTTCTTCGTGTTTTTGATAAAATCGAGTTTTTGATCGAGTTTTGGAGCAAAAAGAGGTGAAAAACGCTATTTTTCACGTAATCTGCGAAGTGTTCTCGTCCATTGAAGGGTTCACGGCGGTTGAAGGGTTCACGGCCGAAGGAGGATTCTCGGTCGAAGAAGCTTTTGCGGCTAGGGTTTCTCGGCGGCGGCCGTAATCACGAATTAGGGTTTCTCGGACGTTTACGGTCGTGAACGTGTTTACGGCCGTGAACCTATTTGCGTTTGTCTGTCTCATATAAATAGTGTTAGTAGAGTCATAAGAGTGTGTATGGCTAGAGGAGCTTAAGTTTGTGTATTCTAAGGTGTTCTAGAGAGAGAAAGGAGAGAAGGTGCAAGTGTGTGTGAATCTTGTATATTGTTCATCATTCCAATCTTGAATACATCATAGATTCATATTATTATTCTTCTCCTTCTTCTTATTTTGATCTTGCATCATCCAATTGTTTGGGATTCTACACCATCAATTGGATATGATTGATACACAAGCGAATTCGGGACTTACAAGTGGTATCAGAGCTTGGATTGTATCAATCATTTTGGCCAGATCTGGAGCGTATTTGATCTTATTTTTGAAGGATTTTTGCATTTTTGGATAGATCTTTGAAAAATAAGGGGGATTTGTTCTTCGTGTTTTTGATAAAAACGAGTTTTTGATCGAGTTTTGGAGCAAAAAGAGGTGAAAAACGCTATTTTTCACGTAATCTGCGAAGTGTTCTCGTCCATTGAAGGGTTCACGGCCGTTGAAGGGTTCACGGCCGAAGGAGGATTCTCGGTCGAATAAGCTTTTGCGGCTAGGGTTTCTCGGCGGCGGCCGTAATCACGAATTAGGGTTTCTCGGACGTTTACGGTCGTGAACGTGTTTACGGCCGTGAACCTATTTGCGTTTGTCTGTCTCATATAAATAGTGTTAGTAGAGTCATAAGAGTGTGTATGGCTAGAGGAGCTTAAGTTTGTGTATTCTAAGGTGTTCTAGAGAGAGAAAGGAGAGAAGGTGCAAGTGTGTGTGAATCTTGTATATTGTTCATCATTCCAATCTTGAATACATCATAGATTCATATTATTATTCTTCTCCTTCTTCTTATTTTGATCTTGCATCATCCAATTGTTTGGGATTCTACACCATCAATTGGATATGATTGATACACAAGCGAATTCGGGACTTACAAGTGGTATCAGAGCTTGGATTGTATCAATCATTTTGGCCAGATCTGGAGCGTATTTGATCTTATTTTTGAAGGATTTTTGCGTTTTTGGATAGATCTTTGAAAAATAAGGGGAGTTTGTTCTTCGTGTTTTTGATAAAATCGAGTTTTTGATCGAGTTTTGGAGCAAAAAGAGGTGAAAAACGCTATTTTTCACGTAATCTGCGAAGTGTTCTCGTCCATTGAAGGGTTCACGGCCGTTGAAGGGTTCACGGCCGAAGGAGGGTTCTCGGTCGAATAAGCTTTTGCGGCAAGGGTTTCTCGGCGGCGGCCGTAATCACGAATTAGGGTTTCTCGGACGTTTACGGTCGTGAACGTGTTTACGGCCGTGAACCTATTTGCGGTTGTCTGTCTCATATAAATAGTGTTAGTAGAGTCATAAGAGTGTGTATGGCTAGATGAGCTTAAGTTTGTGTATTCTAAGGTGTTCTAGAGAGAGAAAGGAGAGAAGGTGCAAGTGTGTGTGAATCTTGTATATTGTTCATCATTCCAATCTTGAATACATCATAGATTCATATTATTATTCTTCTCCTTCTTCTTATTTTGATCTTGCATCATCCAATTGTTTGGGATTCTACACCATCAATTGGATATGATTGATACACAAGCGAATTCGGGACTTACAAGTGGTATCAGAGCTTGGATTGTATCAATCATTTTGGCCAGATCTGGAGCGTATTTGATCTTATTTTTGAAGGATTTTTGCGTTTTTGGATAGATCTTTGAAAAATAAGGGGAGTTTGTTCTTCGTGTTTTTGATAAAATCGAGTTTTTGATCGAGTTTTGGAGCAAAAAGAGGTGAAAAACGCTATTTTTCACGTAATCTGCGAAGTGTTCTCGTCCATTGAAGGGTTCACGGCCGTTGAAGGGTTCACGGCCGAAGGAGGGTTCTCGGTCGAATAAGCTTTTGCGGCAAGGGTTTCTCGGCGGCGGCCGTAATCACGAATTAGGGTTTCTCGGACGTTTACGGTCGTGAACGTGTTTACGGCCGTGAACCTATTTGCGGTTGTCTGTCTCATATAAATAGTGTTAGTAGAGTCATAAGAGTGTGTATGGCTAGATGAGCTTAAGTTTGTGTATTCTAAGGTGTTCTAGAGAGAGAAAGGAGAGAAGGTGCAAGTGTGTGTGAATCTTGTATATTGTTCATCATTCCAATCTTGAATACATCATAGATTCATATTATTATTCTTCTCCTTCTTCTTATTTTGATCTTGCATCATCCAATTGTTTGGGATTCTACACCATCAATTGGATATGATTGATACACAAGCGAATTCGGGACTTACAAGTGGTATCAGAGCTTGGATTGTATCAATCATTTTGGCCAGATCTGGAGCGTATTTGATCTTATTTCTGAAGGATTTTTGCATTTTTGGATAGATCTTTGAAAAATAAGGGGGATTTGTTCTTCGTGTTTTTGATAAAAACGAGTTTTTGATCGAGTTTTGGAGCAAAAAGAGGTGAAAAACGCTATTTTTCACGTAATCTGCGAAGTGTTCTCGTCCATTGAAGGGTTCACGGCCGTTGAAGGGTTCACGGCCGAAGGAGGATTCTCGATCGAATAAGCTTTTGCGGCTAGGGTTTCTCGGCGGCGGCCGTAATCACGAATTAGGGTTTCTCGGACGTTTACGGTCGTGAACGTGTTTACGGCCGTGAACCTATTTGCGTTTGTCTGTCTCATATAAATAGTGTTAGTAGAGTCATAAGAGTGTGTATGGCTAGAGGAGCTTAAGTTTGTGTATTCTAAGGTGTTCTAGAGAGAGAAAGGAGAGAAGGTGCAAGTGTGTGTGAATCTTGTATATTGTTCATCATTCCAATCTTGAATACATCATAGATTCATATTATTATTCTTCTCCTTCTTCTTATTTTGATCTTGCATCATCCAATTGTTTGGGATTCTACACCATCAATTGGATATGATTGATACACAAGCGAATTCGGGACTTACAAGTGGTATCAGAGCTTGGATTGTATCAATCATTTTGGCCAGATCTGGAGCGTATTTGATCTTATTTTTGAAGGATTTTTGCATTTTTGGATAGATCTTTGAAAAATAAGGGGGATTTGTTCTTCGTGTTTTTGATAAAAACGAGTTTTTGATCGAGTTTTGGAGCAAAAAGAGGTGAAAAACGCTATTTTTCACGTAATCTGCGAAGTGTTCTCGTCCATTGAAGGGTTCACGGCCGTTGAAGGGTTCACGGCCGAAGGAGGATTCTTGGTCGAATAAGCTTTTGCGGCTAGGGTTTCTCGGCGGCGGCCGTAATCACGAATTAGGGTTTCTCGGACGTTTACGGTCGTGAACGTGTTTACGGCCGTGAACCTATTTGCGTTTGTCTGTCTCATATAAATAGTGTTAGTAGAGTCATAAGAGTGTGTATGGCTAGAGGAGCTTAAGTTTGTGTATTCTAAGGTGTTCTAGAGAGAGAAAGGAGAGAAGGTGCAAGTGTGTGTGAATCTTGTATATTGTTCATCATTCCAATCTTGAATACATCATAGATTCATATTATTATTCTTCTCCTTCTTCTTATTTTGATCTTGCATCATCCAATTGTTTGGGATTCTACACCATCAATTGGATATGATTGATACACAAGCGAATTCGGGACTTACAAGTGGTATCAGAGCTTGGATTGTATCAATCATTTTGGCCAGATCTGGAGCGTATTTGATCTTATTTTTGAAGGATTTTTGCGTTTTTGGATAGATCTTTGAAAAATAAGGGGAGTTTGTTCTTCGTGTTTTTGATAAAATCGAGTTTTTGATCGAGTTTTGGAGCAAAAAGAGGTGAAAAACGCTATTTTTCACGTAATCTGCGAAGTGTTCTCGTCCATTGAAGGGTTCACGGCCGTTGAAGGGTTCACGGCCGAAGGAGGATTCTTGGTCGAATAAGCTTTTGCGGCTAGGGTTTCTCGGCGGCGGCCGTAATCACGAATTAGGGTTTCTCGGACGTTTACGGTCGTGAACGTGTTTACGGCCGTGAACCTATTTGCGTTTGTCTGTCTCATATAAATAGTGTTAGTAGAGTCATAAGAGTGTGTATGGCTAGAGGAGCTTAAGTTTGTGTATTCTAAGGTGTTCTAGAGAGAGAAAGGAGAGAAGGTGCAAGTGTGTGTGAATCTTGTATATTGTTCATCATTCCAATCTTGAATACATCATAGATTCATATTATTATTCTTCTCCTTCTTCTTATTTTGATCTTGCATCATCCAATTGTTTGGGATTCTACACCATCAATTGGATATGATTGATACACAAGCGAATTCGGGACTTACAAGTGGTATCAGAGCTTGGATTGTATCAATCATTTTGGCCAGATCTGGAGCGTATTTGATCTTATTTTTGAAGGATTTTTGCGTTTTTGGATAGATCTTTGAAAAATAAGGGGAGTTTGTTCTTCGTGTTTTTGATAAAATCGAGTTTTTGATCGAGTTTTGGAGCAAAAAGAGGTGAAAAACGCTATTTTTCACGTAATCTGCGAAGTGTTCTCGTCCATTGAAGGGTTCACGGCCGTTGAAGGGTTCACGGCCGAAGGAGGGTTCTCGGTCGAATAAGCTTTTGCGGCAAGGGTTTCTCGGCGGCGGCCGTAATCACGAATTAGGGTTTCTCGGACGTTTACGGTCGTGAACGTGTTTACGGCCGTGAACCTATTTGCGTTTGTCTGTCTCATATAAATAGTGTTAGTAGAGTCATAAGAGTGTGTATGGCTAGATGAGCTTAAGTTTGTGTATTCTAAGGTGTTCTAGAGAGAGAAAGGAGAGAAGGTGCAAGTGTGTGTGAATCTTGTATATTGTTCATCATTCCAATCTTGAATACATCATAGATTCATATTATTATTCTTCTCCTTCTTCTTATTTTGATCTTGCATCATCCAATTGTTTGGGATTCTACACCATCAATTGGATATGATTGATACACAAGCGAATTCGGGACTTACAAGTGGTATCAGAGCTTGGATTGTATCAATCATTTTGGCCAGATCTGGAGCGTATTTGATCTTATTTTTGAAGGATTTTTGCGTTTTTGGATAGATCTTTGAAAAATAAGGGGAGTTTGTTCTTCGTGTTTTTGATAAAATCGAGTTTTTGATCGAGTTTTGGAGCAAAAAGAGGTGAAAAACGCTATTTTTCACGTAATCTGCGAAGTGTTCTCGTCCATTGAAGGGTTCACGGCCGTTGAAGGGTTCACGGCCGAAGGAGGGTTCTCGGTCGAATAAGCTTTTGCGGCAAGGGTTTCTCGGCGGCGGCCGTAATCACGAATTAGGGTTTCTCGGACGTTTACGGTCGTGAACGTGTTTACGGCCGTGAACCTATTTGCGGTTGTCTGTCTCATATAAATAGTGTTAGTAGAGTCATAAGAGTGTGTATGGCTAGATGAGCTTAAGTTTGTGTATTCTAAGGTGTTCTAGAGAGAGAAAGGAGAGAAGGTGCAAGTGTGTGTGAATCTTGTATATTGTTCATCATTCCAATCTTGAATACATCATAGATTCATATTATTATTCTTCTCCTTCTTCTTATTTTGATCTTGCATCATCCAATTGTTTGGGATTCTACACCATCAATTGGATATGATTGATACACAAGCGAATTCGGGACTTACAAGTGGTATCAGAGCTTGGATTGTATCAATCATTTTGGCCAGATCTGGAGCGTATTTGATCTTATTTCTGAAGGATTTTTGCATTTTTGGATAGATCTTTGAAAAATAAGGGGGATTTGTTCTTCGTGTTTTTGATAAAAACGAGTTTTTGATCGAGTTTTGGAGCAAAAAGAGGTGAAAAACGCTATTTTTCACGTAATCTGCGAAGTGTTCTCGTCCATTGAAGGGTTCACGGCCGTTGAAGGGTTCACGGCCGAAGGAGGATTCTCGATCGAATAAGCTTTTGCGGCTAGGGTTTCTCGGCGGCGGCCGTAATCACGAATTAGGGTTTCTCGGACGTTTACGGTCGTGAACGTGTTTACGGCCGTGAACCTATTTGCGTTTGTCTGTCTCATATAAATAGTGTTAGTAGAGTCATAAGAGTGTGTATGGCTAGAGGAGCTTAAGTTTGTGTATTCTAAGGTGTTCTAGAGAGAGAAAGGAGAGAAGGTGCAAGTGTGTGTGAATCTTGTATATTGTTCATCATTCCAATCTTGAATACATCATAGATTCATATTATTATTCTTCTCCTTCTTCTTATTTTGATCTTGCATCATCCAATTGTTTGGGATTCTACACCATCAATTGGATATGATTGATACACAAGCGAATTCGGGACTTACAAGTGGTATCAGAGCTTGGATTGTATCAATCATTTTGGCCAGATCTGGAGCGTATTTGATCTTATTTTTGAAGGATTTTTGCATTTTTGGATAGATCTTTGAAAAATAAGGGGGATTTGTTCTTCGTGTTTTTGATAAAAACGAGTTTTTGATCGAGTTTTGGAGCAAAAAGAGGTGAAAAACGCTATTTTTCACGTAATCTGCGAAGTGTTCTCGTCCATTGAAGGGTTCACGGCCGTTGAAGGGTTCACGGCCGAAGGAGGATTCTTGGTCGAATAAGCTTTTGCGGCTAGGGTTTCTCGGCGGCGGCCGTAATCACGAATTAGGGTTTCTCGGACGTTTACGGTCGTGAACGTGTTTACGGCCGTGAACCTATTTGCGTTTGTCTGTCTCATATAAATAGTGTTAGTAGAGTCATAAGAGTGTGTATGGCTAGAGGAGCTTAAGTTTGTGTATTCTAAGGTGTTCTAGAGAGAGAAAGGAGAGAAGGTGCAAGTGTGTGTGAATCTTGTATATTGTTCATCATTCCAATCTTGAATACATCATAGATTCATATTATTATTCTTCTCCTTCTTCTTATTTTGATCTTGCATCATCCAATTGTTTGGGATTCTACACCATCAATTGGATATGATTGATACACAAGCGAATTCGGGACTTACAAGTGGTATCAGAGCTTGGATTGTATCAATCATTTTGGCCAGATCTGGAGCGTATTTGATCTTATTTCTGAAGGATTTTTGCGTTTTTGGATAGATCTTTGAAAAATAAGGGGAGTTTGTTCTTCGTGTTTTTGATAAAATCGAGTTTTTGATCGAGTTTTGGAGCAAAAAGAGGTGAAAAACGCTATTTTTCACGTAATCTGCGAAGTGTTCTCGTCCATTGAAGGGTTCACGGCCGTTGAAGGGTTCACGGCCGAAGGAGGATTCTCGGTCGAATAAGCTTTTGCGGCTAGGGTTTCTCGGCGGCGGCCGTAATCACGAATTAGGGTTTCTCGGACGTTTACGGTCGTGAACGTGTTTACGGCCGTGAACCTATTTGCGTTTGTCTGTCTCATATAAATAGTGTTAGTAGAGTCATAAGAGTGTGTATGGCTAGAGGAGCTTAAGTTTGTGTATTCTAAGGTGTTCTAGAGAGAGAAAGGAGAGAAGGTGCAAGTGTGTGTGAATCTTGTATATTGTTCATCATTCCAATCTTGAATACATCATAGATTCATATTATTATTCTTCTCCTTCTTCTTATTTTGATCTTGCATCATCCAATTGTTTGGGATTCTACACCATCAATTGGATATGATTGATACACAAGCGAATTCGGGACTTACAAGTGGTATCAGAGCTTGGATTGTATCAATCATTTTGGCCAGATCTGGAGCGTATTTGATCTTATTTTTGAAGGATTTTTGCGTTTTTGGATAGATCTTTGAAAAATAAGGGGAGTTTGTTCTTCGTGTTTTTGATAAAATCGAGTTTTTGATCGAGTTTTGGAGCAAAAAGAGGTGAAAAACGCTATTTTTCACGTAATCTGCGAAGTGTTCTCGTCCATTGAAGGGTTCACGGCCGTTGAAGGGTTCACGGCCGAAGGAGGGTTCTCGGTCGAATAAGCTTTTGTGGCAAGGGTTTCTCGGCGGCGGCCGTAATCACGAATTAGGGTTTCTCGGACGTTTACGGTCGTGAACGTGTTTACGGCCGTGAACCTATTTGCGGTTGTCTGTCTCATATAAATAGTGTTAGTAGAGTCATAAGAGTGTGTATGGCTAGAGGAGCTTAAGTTTGTGTATTCTAAGGTGTTCTAGAGAGAGAAAGGAGAGAAGGTGCAAGTGTGTGTGAATCTTGTATATTGTTCATCATTCCAATCTTGAATACATCATAGATTCATATTATTATTCTTCTCCTTCTTCTTATTTTGATCTTGCATCATCCAATTGTTTGGGATTCTACACCATCAATTGGATATGATTGATACACAAGCGAATTCGGGACTTACAAGTGGTATCAGAGCTTGGATTGTATCAATCATTTTGGCCAGATCTGGAGCGTATTTGATCTTATTTCTGAAGGATTTTTGCATTTTTGGATAGATCTTTGAAAAATAAGGGGGATTTGTTCTTCGTGTTTTTGATAAAAACGAGTTTTTGATCGAGTTTTGGAGCAAAAAGAGGTGAAAAACGCTATTTTTCACGTAATCTGCGAAGTGTTCTCGTCCATTGAAGGGTTCACGGCCGTTGAAGGGTTCACGGCCGAAGGAGGATTCTCGGTCGAATAAGCTTTTGCGGCTAGGGTTTCTCGGCGGCGGCCGTAATCACGAATTAGGGTTTCTCGGACGTTTACGGTCGTGAACGTGTTTACGGCCGTGAACCTATTTGCGTTTGTCTGTCTCATATAAATAGTGTTAGTAGAGTCATAAGAGTGTGTATGGCTAGAGGAGCTTAAGTTTGTGTATTCTAAGGTGTTCTAGAGAGAGAAAGGAGAGAAGGTGCAAGTGTGTGTGAATCTTGTATATTGTTCATCATTCCAATCTTGAATACATCATAGATTCATATTATTATTCTTCTCCTTCTTCTTATTTTGATCTTGCATCATCCAATTGTTTGGGATTCTACACCATCAATTGGATATGATTGATACACAAGCGAATTCGGGACTTACAAGTGGTATCAGAGCTTGGATTGTATCAATCATTTTGGCCAGATCTGGAGCGTATTTGATCTTATTTTTGAAGGATTTTTGCGTTTTTGGATAGATCTTTGAAAAATAAGGGGAGTTTGTTCTTCGTGTTTTTGATAAAATCGAGTTTTTGATCGAGTTTTGGAGCAAAAAGAGGTGAAAAACGCTATTTTTCACGTAATCTGCGAAGTGTTCTCGTCCATTGAAGGGTTCACGGCCGTTGAAGGGTTCACGGCCGAAGGAGGGTTCTCGGTCGAATAAGCTTTTGCGGCAAGGGTTTCTCGGCGGCGGCCGTAATCACGAATTAGGGTTTCTCGGACGTTTACGGTCGTGAACGTGTTTACGGCCGTGAACCTATTTGCGTTTGTCTGTCTCATATAAATAGTGTTAGTAGAGTCATAAGAGTGTGTATGGCTAGAGGAGCTTAAGTTTGTGTATTCTAAGGTGTTCTAGAGAGAGAAAGGAGAGAAGGTGCAAGTGTGTGTGAATCTTGTATATTGTTCATCATTCCAATCTTGAATACATCATAGATTCATATTATTATTCTTCTCCTTCTTCTTATTTTGATCTTGCATCATCCAATTGTTTGGGATTCTACACCATCAATTGGATATGATTGATACACAAGCGAATTCGGGACTTACAAGTGGTATCAGAGCTTGGATTGTATCAATCATTTTGGCCAGATCTGGAGCGTATTTGATCTTATTTTTGAAGGATTTTTGCGTTTTGGGATAGATCTTTGAAAAATAAGGGGAGTTTGTTCTTCGTGTTTTTGATAAAATCGAGTTTTTGATCGAGTTTTGGAGCAAAAAGAGGTGAAAAACGCTATTTTTCACGTAATCTGCGAAGTGTTCTCGTCCATTGAAGGGTTCACGGCCGTTGAAGGGTTCACGGCCGAAGGAGGGTTCTCGGTCGAATAAGCTTTTGCGGCAAGGGTTTCTCGGCGGCGGCCGTAATCACGAATTAGGGTTTCTCGGACGTTTACGGTCGTGAACGTGTTTACGGCCGTGAACCTATTTGCGGTTGTCTGTCTCATATAAATAGTGTTAGTAGAGTCATAAGAGTGTGTATGGCTAGAGGAGCTTAAGTTTGTGTATTCTAAGGTGTTCTAGAGAGAGAAAGGAGAGAAGGTGCAAGTGTGTGTGAATCTTGTATATTGTTCATCATTCCAATCTTGAATACATCATAGATTCATATTATTATTCTTCTCCTTCTTCTTATTTTGATCTTGCATCATCCAATTGTTTGGGATTCTACACCATCAATTGGATATGATTGATACACAAGCGAATTCGGGACTTACAAGTGGTATCAGAGCTTGGATTGTATCAATCATTTTGGCCAGATCTGGAGCGTATTTGATCTTATTTCTGAAGGATTTTTGCATTTTTGGATAGATCTTTGAAAAATAAGGGGGATTTGTTCTTCGTGTTTTTGATAAAAACGAGTTTTTGATCGAGTTTTGGAGCAAAAAGAGGTGAAAATAGCTATTTTTCACGTAATCTGCGAAGTGTTCTCGTCCATTGAAGGGTTCACGGCCGTTGAAGGGTTCACGGCCGAAGGAGGATTCTCGGTCGAATAAGCTTTTGCGGCTAGGGTTTCTCGGCGGCGGCCGTAATCACGAATTAGGGTTTCTCGGACGTTTACGGTCGTGAACGTGTTTACGGCCGTGAACCTATTTGCGTTTGTCTGTCTCATATAAATAGTGTTAGTAGAGTCATAAGAGTGTGTATGGCTAGAGGAGCTTAAGTTTGTGTATTCTAGGGTGTTCTAGAGAGAGAAAGGAGAGAAGGTGCAAGTGTGTGTGAATCTTGTATATTGTTCATCATTCCAATCTTGAATACATCATAGATTCATATTATTATTCTTCTCCTTCTTCTTATTTTGATCTTGCATCATCCAATTGTTTGGGATTCTACACCATCAATTGGATATGATTGATACACAAGCGAATTCGGGACTTACAAGTGGTATCAGAGCTTGGATTGTATCAATCATTTTGGCCAGATCTGGAGCGTATTTGATCTTATTTTTGAAGGATTTTTGCGTTTTTGGATAGATCTTTGAAAAATAAGGGGAGTTTGTTCTTCGTGTTTTTGATAAAATCGAGTTTTTGATCGAGTTTTGGAGCAAAAAGAGGTGAAAAACGCTATTTTTCACGTAATCTGCGAAGTGTTCTCGTCCATTGAAGGGTTCACGGCCGTTGAAGGGTTCACGGCCGAAGGAGGGTTCTCGGTCGAATAAGCTTTTGCGGCAAGGGTTTCTCGGCGGCGGCCGTAATCACGAATTAGGGTTTCTCGGACGTTTACGGTCGTGAACGTGTTTACGGCCGTGAACCTATTTGCGGTTGTCTGTCTCATATAAATAGTGTTAGTAGAGTCATAAGAGTGTGTATGGCTAGAGGAGCTTAAGTTTGTGTATTCTAAGGTGTTCTAGAGAGAGAAAGGAGAGAAGGTGCAAGTGTGTGTGAATCTTGTATATTGTTCATCATTCCAATCTTGAATACATCATAGATTCATATTATTATTCTTCTCCTTCTTCTTATTTTGATCTTGCATCATCCAATTGTTTGGGATTCTACACCATCAATTGGATATGATTGATACACAAGCGAATTCGGGACTTACAAGTGGTATCAGAGCTTGGATTGTATCAATCATTTTGGCCAGATCTGGAGCGTATTTGATCTTATTTCTGAAGGATTTTTGCATTTTTGGATAGATCTTTGAAAAATAAGGGGGATTTGTTCTTCGTGTTTTTGATAAAAACGAGTTTTTGATCGAGTTTTGGAGCAAAAAGAGGTGAAAAACGCTATTTTTCACGTAATCTGCGAAGTGTTCTCGTCCATTGAAGGGTTCACGGCCGTTGAAGGGTTCACGGCCGAAGGAGGATTCTCGGTCGAATAAGCTTTTGCGGCTAGGGTTTCTCGGCGGCGGCCGTAATCACGAATTAGGGTTTCTCGGACGTTTACGGTCGTGAACGTGTTTACGGCCGTGAACCTATTTGCGTTTGTCTGTCTCATATAAATAGTGTTAGTAGAGTCATAAGAGTGTGTATGGCTAGAGGAGCTTAAGTTTGTGTATTCTAAGGTGTTCTAGAGAGAGAAAGGAGAGAAGGTGCAAGTGTGTGTGAATCTTGTATATTGTTCATCATTCCAATCTTGAATACATCATAGATTCATATTATTATTCTTCTCCTTCTTCTTATTTTGATCTTGCATCATCCAATTGTTTGGGATTCTACACCATCAATTGGATATGATTGATACACAAGCGAATTCGGGACTTACAAGTGGTATCAGAGCTTGGATTGTATCAATCATTTTGGCCAGATCTGGAGCGTATTTGATCTTATTTCTGAAGGATTTTTGCATTTTTGGATAGATCTTTGAAAAATAAGGGGGATTTGTTCTTCGTGTTTTTGATAAAAACGAGTTTTTGATCGAGTTTTGGAGCAAAAAGAGGTGAAAAACGCTATTTTTCACGTAATCTGCGAAGTGTTCTCGTCCATTGAAGGGTTCACGGCCGTTGAAGGGTTCACGGCCGAAGGAGGATTCTCGGTCGAATAAGCTTTTGCGGCTAGGGTTTCTCGGCGGCGGCCGTAATCACGAATTAGGGTTTCTCGGACGTTTACGGTCGTGAACGTGTTTACGGCCGTGAACCTATTTGCGTTTGTCTGTCTCATATAAATAGTGTTAGTAGAGTCATAAGAGTGTGTATGGCTAGAGGAGCTTAAGTTTGTGTATTCTAAGGTGTTCTAGAGAGAGAAAGGAGAGAAGGTGCAAGTGTGTGTGAATCTTGTATATTGTTCATCATTCCAATCTTGAATACATCATAGATTCATATTATTATTCTTCTCCTTCTTCTTATTTTGATCTTGCATCATCCAATTGTTTAGGATTCTACACCATCAATTGGATATGATTGATACACAAGCGAATTCGGGACTTACAAGTGGTATCAGAGCTTGGATTGTATCAATCATTTTGGCCAGATCTGGAGCGTATTTGATCTTATTTTTGAAGGATTTTTGCGTTTTTGGATAGATCTTTGAAAAATAAGGGGAGTTTGTTCTTCGTGTTTTTGATAAAATCGAGTTTTTGATCGATTTTTGGAGCAAAAAGAGGTGAAAAACGCTATTTTTCACGTAATCTGCGAAGTGTTCTCGTCCATTGAAGGGTTCACGGCCGTTGAAGGGTTCACGGCCGAAGGAGGGTTCTCGGTCGAATAAGCTTTTGCGGCAAGGGTTTCTCGGCGGCGGCCGTAATCACGAATTAGGGTTTCTCGGACGTTTACGGTCGTGAACGTGTTTACGGCCGTGAACCTATTTGCGGTTGTCTGTCTCATATAAATAGTGTTAGTAGAGTCATAAGAGTGTGTATGGCTAGAGGAGCTTAAGTTTGTGTATTCTAAGGTGTTCTAGAGAGAGAAAGGAGAGAAGGTGCAAGTGTGTGTGAATCTTGTATATTGTTCATCATTCCAATCTTGAATACATCATAGATTCATATTATTATTCTTCTCCTTCTTCTTATTTTGATCTTGCATCATCCAATTGTTTGGGATTCTACACCATCAATTGGATATGATTGATACACAAGCGAATTCGGGACTTACAAGTGGTATCAGAGCTTGGATTGTATCAATCATTTTGGCCAGATCTGGAGCGTATTTGATCTTATTTCTGAAGGATTTTTGCATTTTTGGATAGATCTTTGAAAAATAAGGGGGATTTGTTCTTCGTGTTTTTGATAAAAACGAGTTTTTGATCGAGTTTTGGAGCAAAAAGAGGTGAAAAACGCTATTTTTCACGTAATCTGCGAAGTGTTCTCGTCCATTGAAGGGTTCACGGCCGTTGAAGGGTTCACGGCCGAAGGAGGATTCTCGGTCGAATAAGCTTTTGCGGCTAGGGTTTCTCGGCGGCGGCCGTAATCACGAATTAGGGTTTCTCGGACGTTTACGGTCGTGAACGTGTTTACGGCCGTGAACCTATTTGCGTTTGTCTGTCTCATATAAATAGTGTTAGTAGAGTCATAAGAGTGTGTATGGCTAGAGGAGCTTAAGTTTGTGTATTCTAAGGTGTTCTAGAGAGAGAAAGGAGAGAAGGTGCAAGTGTGTGTGAATCTTGTATATTGTTCATCATTCCAATCTTGAATACATCATAGATTCATATTATTATTCTTCTCCTTCTTCTTATTTTGATCTTGCATCATCCAATTGTTTGGGATTCTACACCATCAATTGGATATGATTGATACACAAGCGAATTCGGGACTTACAAGTGGTATCAGAGCTTGGATTGTATCAATCATTTTGGCCAGATCTGGAGCGTATTTGATCTTATTTTTGAAGGATTTTTGCGTTTTTGGATAGATCTTTGAAAAATAAGGGGAGTTTGTTCTTCGTGTTTTTGATAAAATCGAGTTTTTGATCGATTTTTGGAGCAAAAAGAGGTGAAAAACGCTATTTTTCACGTAATCTGCGAAGTGTTCTCGTCCATTGAAGGGTTCACGGCCGTTGAAGGGTTCACGGCCGAAGGAGGGTTCTCGGTCGAATAAGCTTTTGCGGCAAGGGTTTCTCGGCGGCGGCCGTAATCACGAATTAGGGTTTCTCGGACGTTTACGGTCGTGAACGTGTTTACGGCCGTGAACCTATTTGCGGTTGCCTGTCTCATATAAATAGTGTTAGTAGAGTCATAAGAGTGTGTATGGCTAGAGGAGCTTAAGTTTGTGTATTCTAAGGTGTTCTAGAGAGAGAAAGGAGAGAAGGTGCAAGTGTGTGTGAATCTTGTATATTGTTCATCATTCCAATCTTGAATACATCATAGATTCATATTATTATTCTTCTCCTTCTTCTTATTTTGATCTTGCATCATCCAATTGTTTGGGATTCTACACCATCAATTGGATATGATTGATACACAAGCGAATTCGGGACTTACAAGTGGTATCAGAGCTTGGATTGTATCAATCATTTTGGCCAGATCTGGAGCGTATTTGATCTTATTTCTGAAGGATTTTTGCATTTTTGGATAGATCTTTGAAAAATAAGGGGGATTTGTTCTTCGTGTTTTTGATAAAAACGAGTTTTTGATCGAGTTTTGGAGCAAAAAGAGGTGAAAAACGCTATTTTTCACGTAATCTGCGAAGTGTTCTCGTCCATTGAAGGGTTCACGGCCGTTGAAGGGTTCACGGCCGAAGGAGGATTCTCGGTCGAATAAGCTTTTGCGGCTAGGGTTTCTCGGCGGCGGCCGTAATCACGAATTAGGGTTTCTCGGACGTTTACGGTCGTGAACGTGTTTACGGCCGTGAACCTATTTGCGTTTGTCTGTCTCATATAAATAGTGTTAGTAGAGTCATAAGAGTGTGTATGGCTAGAGGAGCTTAAGTTTGTGTATTCTAAGGTGTTCTAGAGAGAGAAAGGAGAGAAGGTGCAAGTGTGTGTGAATCTTGTATATTGTTCATCATTCCAATCTTGAATACATCATAGATTCATATTATTATTCTTCTCCTTCTTCTTATTTTGATCTTGCATCATCCAATTGTTTGGGATTCTACACCATCAATTGGATATGATTGATACACAAGCGAATTCGGGACTTACAAGTGGTATCAGAGCTTGGATTGTATCAATCATTTTGGCCAGATCTGGAGCGTATTTGATCTTATTTTTGAAGGATTTTTGCGTTTTTGGATAGATCTTTGAAAAATAAGGGGAGTTTGTTCTTCGTGTTTTTGATAAAATCGAGTTTTTGATCGAGTTTTGGAGCAAAAAGAGGTGAAAAACGCTATTTTTCACGTAATCTGCGAAGTGTTCTCGTCCATTGAAGGGTTCACGGCCGTTGAAGGGTTCACGGCCGAAGGAGGGTTCTCGGTCGAATAAGCTTTTGCGGCTAGGGTTTCTCGGCGGCGGCCGTAATCACGAATTAGGGTTTCTCGGACGTTTACGGTCGTGAACGTGTTTACGGCCGTGAACCTATTTGCGGTTGTCTGTCTCATATAAATAGTGTTAGTAGAGTCATAAGAGTGTGTATGGCTAGAGGAGCTTAAGTTTGTTTATTCTAAGGTGTTCTAGAGAGAGAAAGGAGAGAAGGTGCAAGTGTGTGTGAATCTTGTATATTGTTCATCATTCCAATCTTGAATACATCATAGATTCATATTATTATTCTTCTCCTTCTTCTTATTTTGATCTTGCATCATCCAATTGTTTGGGATTCTACACCATCAATTGGATATGATTGATACACAAGCGAATTCGGGACTTACAAGTGGTATCAGAGCTTGGATTGTATCAATCATTTTGGCCAGATCTGGAGCGTATTTGATCTTATTTTTGAAGGATTTTTGCGTTTTTGGATAGATCTTTGAAAAATAAGGGGAGTTTGTTCTTCGTGTTTTTGATAAAATCGAGTTTTTGATCGAGTTTTGGAGCAAAAAGAGGTGAAAAACGCTATTTTTCACGTAATCTGCGAAGTGTTCTCGTCCATTGAAGGGTTCACGGCCGTTGAAGGGTTCACGGCCGAAGGAGGGTTCTCGGTCGAATAAGCTTTTGCTGCTAGGGTTTCTCGGCGGCGGCCGTAATCACGAATTAGGGTTTCTCGGACGTTTACGGTCGTGAACGTGTTTACGGCCGTGAACCCATTTGCAGTTGTCTGTCTCATATAAATAGTGTTAGTAGAGTCATAAGAGTGTGTATGGCTAGAGGAGCTTAAGTTTGTTTATTCTAAGGTGTTCTAGAGAGAGAAAGGAGAGAAGGTGCAAGTGTGTGTGAATCTTGTATATTGTTCATCATTCCAATCTTGAATACATCATAGATTCATATTATTATTCTTCTCCTTCTTCTTATTTTGATCTTGCATCATCCAATTGTTTGGGATTCTACACCATCAATTGGATATGATTGATACACAAGCGAATTCGGGACTTACAAGTGGTATCAGAGCTTGGATTGTATCAATCATTTTGGCCAGATCTGGAGCGTATTTGATCTTATTTTTGAAGGATTTTTGCGTTTTTGGATAGATCTTTGAAAAATAAGGGGAGTTTGTTCTTCGTGTTTTTGATAAAATCGAGTTTTTGATCGAGTTTTGGAGCAAAAAGAGGTGAAAAACGCTATTTTTCACGTAATCTGCGAAGTGTTCTCGTCCATTGAAGGGTTCACGGCCGTTGAAGGGTTCACGGCCGAAGGAGGGTTCTCGGTCGAATAAGCTTTTGCGGCTAGGGTTTCTCGGCGGCGGCCGTAATCACGAATTAGGGTTTCTCGGACGTTTACGGTCGTGAACGTGTTTACGGCCGTGAACCTATTTGCGGTTGTCTGTCTCATATAAATAGTGTTAGTAGAGTCATAAGAGTGTGTATGGCTAGAGGAGCTTAAGTTTGTTTATTCTAAGGTGTTCTAGAGAGAGAAAGGAGAGAAGGTGCAAGTGTGTGTGAATCTTGTATATTGTTCATCATTCCAATCTTGAATACATCATAGATTCATATTATTATTCTTCTCCTTCTTCTTATTTTGATCTTGCATCATCCAATTGTTTGGGATTCTACACCATCAATTGGATATGATTGATACACAAGCGAATTCGGGACTTACAAGTGGTATCAGAGCTTGGATTGTATCAATCATTTTGGCCAGATCTGGAGCGTATTTGATCTTATTTTTGAAGGATTTTTGCGTTTTTGGATAGATCTTTGAAAAATAAGGGGAGTTTGTTCTTCGTGTTTTTGATAAAATCGAGTTTTTGATCGAGTTTTGGAGCAAAAAGAGGTGAAAAACGCTATTTTTCACGTAATCTGCGAAGTGTTCTCGTCCATTGAAGGGTTCACGGCCGTTGAAGGGTTCACGGCCGAAGGAGGGTTCTCGGTCGAATAAGCTTTTGCTGCTAGGGTTTCTCGGCGGCGGCCGTAATCACGAATTAGGGTTTCTCGGACGTTTACGGTCGTGAACGTGTTTACGGCCGTGAACCCATTTGCAGTTGTCTGTCTCATATAATTAGTGTTAGTAGAGTCATAAGAGTGTGTATGGCTAGAGGAGCTTAAGTGTGTGTATTCTAAGGTGTTCTAGAGAGAGAAAGGAGAGAAGGTGCAAGTGTGTGTGAATCTTGTATATTGTTCATCATTCCAATCTTGAATACATCATAGATTCATATTATTATTCTTCTCCTTCTTCTTATTTTGATCTTGCATCATCCAATTGTTTGGGATTCTACACCATCAATTGGATATGATTGATACACAAGCGAATTCGGGACTTACAAGTGGTATCAGAGCTTGGATTGTATCAATCATTTTGGCCAGATCTGGAGCGTATTTGATCTTATTTCTGAAGGATTTTTGCATTTTTGGATAGATCTTTGAAAAATAAGGGGGGTTTGTTCTTCGTGTTTTTGATAAAAACGAGTTTTTGATCGAGTTTTGGAGCAAAAAGAGGTGAAAAACGCTATTTTTCACGTAATCTGCGAAGTGTTCTCGTCCATTGAAGGGTTCACGGCCGTTGAAGGGTTCACGGCCGAAGGAGGGTTCTCGGTCGAATAAGCTTTTGCGGCTAGGGTTTCTCGGCGGCGGCCGTAATCACGAATTAGGGTTTCTCGGACGTTTACTGTCGTGAACGTGTTTACGGCCGTGAACCTATTTGCGTTTGTCTGTCTCATATAAATAGTGTTAGTAGAGTCATAAGAGTGTGTATGGCTAGAGGAGCTTAAGTTTGTGTATTCTAAGGTGTTCTAGAGAGAGAAAGGAGAGAAGGTGCAAGTGTGTGTGAATCTTGTATATTGTTCATCATTCCAATCTTGAATACATCATAGATTCATATTATTATTCTTCTCCTTCTTCTTATTTTGATCTTGCATCATCCAATTGTTTGGGATTCTACACCATCAATTGGATATGATTGATACACAAGCGAATTCGGGACTTACAAGTGGTATGAGAGCTTGGATTGTATCAATCATTTTGGCCAGATCTGGAGCGTATTTGATCTTATTTGTGAAGGATTTTTGCGTTTTTGGATAGATCTTTGAAAAATAAGGGGAGTTTGTTCTTCGTGTTTTTGATAAAATCGAGTTTTTGATCGAGTTTTGGAGCAAAAAGAGGTGAAAAACGCTATTTTTCACGTAATCTGCGAAGTGTTCTCGTCCATTGAAGGGTTCACGGCCGTTGAAGGGTTCACGGCCGAAGGAGGGTTCTCGGTCGAATAAGCTTTTGCTGCTAGGGTTTCTCGGCGGCGGCCGTAATCACGAATTAGGGTTTCTCGGACGTTTACGGTCGTGAACGTGTTTACGGCCGTGAACCCATTTGCGGTTGTCTGTCTCATATAAATAGTGTTAGTAGAGTCATAAGAGTGTGTATGGCTAGAGGAGCTTAAGTTTGTGTATTCTAAGGTGTTCTAGAGAGAGAAAGGAGAGAAGGTGCAAGTGTGTGTGAATCTTGTATATTGTTCATCATTCCAATCTTGAATACATCATAGATTCATATTATTATTCTTCTCCTTCTTCTTATTTTGATCTTGCATCATCCAATTGTTTGGGATTCTACACCATCAATTGGATATGATTGATACACAAGCGAATTCGGGACTTACAAGTGGTATCAGAGCTTGGATTGTATCAATCATTTTGGCCAGATCTGGAGCGTATTTGATCTTATTTTTGAAGGATTTTTGCGTTTTTGGATAGATCTTTGAAAAATAAGGGGAGTTTGTTCTTCGTGTTTTTGATAAAATCGAGTTTTTGATCGAGTTTTGGAGCAAAAAGAGGTGAAAAACGCTATTTTTCACGAAATCTGCGAAGTGTTCTCGTCCATTGAAGGGTTCACGGCCGTTGAAGGGTTCACGGCCGAAGGAGGGTTCTCGGTCGAATAAGCTTTTGCGGCAAGGGTTTCTCGGCGGCGGCCGTAATCACGAATTAGGGTTTCTCGGACGTTTACGGTCGTGAACGTGTTTACGGCCGTGAACCTATTTGCGGTTGTCTGTCTCATATAAATAGTGTTAGTAGAGTCATAAGAGTGTGTATGGCTAGAGGAGCTTAAGTTTGTTTATTCTAAGGTGTTCTAGAGAGAGAAAGGAGAGAAGGTGCAAGTGTGTGTGAATCTTGTATATTGTTCATCATTCCAATCTTGAATACATCATAGATTCATATTATTATTCTTCTCCTTCTTCTTATTTTGATCTTGCATCATCCAATTGTTTGGGATTCTACACCATCAATTGGATATGATTGATACACAAGCGAATTCGGGACTTACAAGTGGTATGAGAGCTTGGATTGTATCAATCATTTTGGCCAGATCTGGAGCGTATTTGATCTTATTTTTGAAGGATTTTTGCGTTTTTGGATAGATCTTTGAAAAATAAGGGGAGTTTGTTCTTCGTGTTTTTGATAAAATCGGGTTTTTGATCGAGTTTTGGAGCAAAAAGAGGTGAAAAACGCTATTTTTCACGTAATCTGCGAAGTGTTCTCGTCCATTGAAGGGTTCACGGCCGTTGAAGGGTTCACGGCCGAAGGAGGGTTCTCGGTCGAATAAGCTTTTGCTGCTAGGGTTTCTCGGCGGCGGCCGTAATCACGAATTAGGGTTTCTCGGACGTTTACGGTCGTGAACGTGTTTACGGCCGTGAACCCATTTGCAGTTGTCTGTCTCATATAATTAGTGTTAGTAGAGTCATAAGAGTGTGTATGGCTAGAGGAGCTTAAGTGTGTGTATTCTAAGGTGTTCTAGAGAGAGAAAGGAGAGAAGGTGCAAGTGTGTGTGAATCTTGTATATTGTTCATCATTCCAATCTTGAATACATCATAGATTCATATTATTATTCTTCTCCTTCTTCTTATTTTGATCTTGCATCATCCAATTGTTTGGGATTCTACACCATCAATTGGATATGATTGATACACAAGCGAATTCGGGACTTACAAGTGGTATCAGAGCTTGGATTGTATCAATCATTTTGGCCAGATCTGGAGCGTATTTGATCTTATTTCTGAAGGATTTTTGCATTTTTGGATAGATCTTTGAAAAATAAGGGGGGTTTGTTCTTCGTGTTTTTGATAAAAACGAGTTTTTGATCGAGTTTTGGAGCAAAAAGAGGTGAAAAACGCTATTTTTCACGTAATCTGCGAAGTGTTCTCGTCCATTGAAGGGTTCACGGCCGTTGAAGGGTTCACGGCCGAAGGAGGGTTCTCGGTCGAATAAGCTTTTGCGGCTAGGGTTTCTCGGCGGCGGCCGTAATCACGAATTAGGGTTTCTCGGACGTTTACTGTCGTGAACGTGTTTACGGCCGTGAACCTATTTGCGTTTGTCTGTCTCATATAAATAGTGTTAGTAGAGTCATAAGAGTGTGTATGGCTAGAGGAGCTTAAGTTTGTGTATTCTAAGGTGTTCTAGAGAGAGAAAGGAGAGAAGGTGCAAGTGTGTGTGAATCTTGTATATTGTTCATCATTCCAATCTTGAATACATCATAGATTCATATTATTATTCTTCTCCTTCTTCTTATTTTGATCTTGCATCATCCAATTGTTTGGGATTCTACACCATCAATTGGATATGATTGATACACAAGCGAATTCGGGACTTACAAGTGGTATGAGAGCTTGGATTGTATCAATCATTTTGGCCAGATCTGGAGCGTATTTGATCTTATTTGTGAAGGATTTTTGCGTTTTTGGATAGATCTTTGAAAAATAAGGGGAGTTTGTTCTTCGTGTTTTTGATAAAATCGAGTTTTTGATCGAGTTTTGGAGCAAAAAGAGGTGAAAAACGCTATTTTTCACGTAATCTGCGAAGTGTTCTCGTCCATTGAAGGGTTCACGGCCGTTGAAGGGTTCACGGCCGAAGGAGGGTTCTCGGTCGAATAAGCTTTTGCTGCTAGGGTTTCTCGGCGGCGGCCGTAATCACGAATTAGGGTTTCTCGGACGTTTACGGTCGTGAACGTGTTTACGGCCGTGAACCCATTTGCGGTTGTCTGTCTCATATAAATAGTGTTAGTAGAGTCATAAGAGTGTGTATGGCTAGAGGAGCTTAAGTTTGTGTATTCTAAGGTGTTCTAGAGAGAGAAAGGAGAGAAGGTGCAAGTGTGTGTGAATCTTGTATATTGTTCATCATTCCAATCTTGAATACATCATAGATTCATATTATTATTCTTCTCCTTCTTCTTATTTTGATCTTGCATCATCCAATTGTTTGGGATTCTACACCATCAATTGGATATGATTGATACACAAGCGAATTCGGGACTTACAAGTGGTATCAGAGCTTGGATTGTATCAATCATTTTGGCCAGATCTGGAGCGTATTTGATCTTATTTTTGAAGGATTTTTGCGTTTTTGGATAGATCTTTGAAAAATAAGGGGAGTTTGTTCTTCGTGTTTTTGATAAAATCGAGTTTTTGATCGAGTTTTGGAGCAAAAAGAGGTGAAAAACGCTATTTTTCACGAAATCTGCGAAGTGTTCTCGTCCATTGAAGGGTTCACGGCCGTTGAAGGGTTCACGGCCGAAGGAGGGTTCTCGGTCGAATAAGCTTTTGCGGCAAGGGTTTCTCGGCGGCGGCCGTAATCACGAATTAGGGTTTCTCGGACGTTTACGGTCGTGAACGTGTTTACGGCCGTGAACCTATTTGCGGTTGTCTGTCTCATATAAATAGTGTTAGTAGAGTCATAAGAGTGTGTATGGCTAGAGGAGCTTAAGTTTGTTTATTCTAAGGTGTTCTAGAGAGAGAAAGGAGAGAAGGTGCAAGTGTGTGTGAATCTTGTATATTGTTCATCATTCCAATCTTGAATACATCATAGATTCATATTATTATTCTTCTCCTTCTTCTTATTTTGATCTTGCATCATCCAATTGTTTGGGATTCTACACCATCAATTGGATATGATTGATACACAAGCGAATTCGGGACTTACAAGTGGTATGAGAGCTTGGATTGTATCAATCATTTTGGCCAGATCTGGAGCGTATTTGATCTTATTTTTGAAGGATTTTTGCGTTTTTGGATAGATCTTTGAAAAATAAGGGGAGTTTGTTCTTCGTGTTTTTGATAAAATCGGGTTTTTGATCGAGTTTTGGAGCAAAAAGAGGTGAAAAACGCTATTTTTCACGTAATCTGCGAAGTGTTCTCGTCCATTGAAGGGTTCACGGCCGTTGAAGGGTTCACGGCCGAAGGAGGGTTCTCGGTCGAATAAGCTTTTGCTGCTAGGGTTTCTCGGCGGCGGCCGTAATCACGAATTAGGGTTTCTCGGACGTTTACGGTCGTGAACGTGTTTACGGCCGTGAACCCATTTGCAGTTGTCTGTCTCATATAATTAGTGTTAGTAGAGTCATAAGAGTGTGTATGGCTAGAGGAGCTTAAGTGTGTGTATTCTAAGGTGTTCTAGAGAGAGAAAGGAGAGAAGGTGCAAGTGTGTGTGAATCTTGTATATTGTTCATCATTCCAATCTTGAATACATCATAGATTCATATTATTATTCTTCTCCTTCTTCTTATTTTGATCTTGCATCATCCAATTGTTTGGGATTCTACACCATCAATTGGATATGATTGATACACAAGCGAATTCGGGACTTACAAGTGGTATCAGAGCTTGGATTGTATCAATCATTTTGGCCAGATCTGGAGCGTATTTGATCTTATTTCTGAAGGATTTTTGCATTTTTGGATAGATCTTTGAAAAATAAGGGGGGTTTGTTCTTCGTGTTTTTGATAAAAACGAGTTTTTGATCGAGTTTTGGAGCAAAAAGAGGTGAAAAACGCTATTTTTCACGTAATCTGCGAAGTGTTCTCGTCCATTGAAGGGTTCACGGCCGTTGAAGGGTTCACGGCCGAAGGAGGGTTCTCGGTCGAATAAGCTTTTGCGGCTAGGGTTTCTCGGCGGCGGCCGTAATCACGAATTAGGGTTTCTCGGACGTTTACTGTCGTGAACGTGTTTACGGCCGTGAACCTATTTGCGTTTGTCTGTCTCATATAAATAGTGTTAGTAGAGTCATAAGAGTGTGTATGGCTAGAGGAGCTTAAGTTTGTGTATTCTAAGGTGTTCTAGAGAGAGAAAGGAGAGAAGGTGCAAGTGTGTGTGAATCTTGTATATTGTTCATCATTCCAATCTTGAATACATCATAGATTCATATTATTATTCTTCTCCTTCTTCTTATTTTGATCTTGCATCATCCAATTGTTTGGGATTCTACACCATCAATTGGATATGATTGATACACAAGCGAATTCGGGACTTACAAGTGGTATGAGAGCTTGGATTGTATCAATCATTTTGGCCAGATCTGGAGCGTATTTGATCTTATTTTTGAAGGATTTTTGCGTTTTTGGATAGATCTTTGAAAAATAAGGGGAGTTTGTTCTTCGTGTTTTTGATAAAATCGAGTTTTTGATCGAGTTTTGGAGCAAAAAGAGGTGAAAAACGCTATTTTTCACGTAATCTGCGAAGTGTTCTCGTCTATTGAAGGGTTCACGGCCGTTGAAGGGTTCACGGCCGAAGGAGGGTTCTCGGTCGAATAAGCTTTTGCTGCTAGGGTTTCTCGGCGGCGGCCGTAATCACGAATTAGGGTTTCTCGGACGTTTACGGTCGTGAACGTGTTTACGGCCGTGAACCCATTTGCGGTTGTCTGTCTCATATAAATAGTGTTAGTAGAGTCATAAGAGTATGTATGGCTAGAGGAGCTTAAGTTTGTGTATTCTAAGGTGTTCTAGAGAGAGAAAGGAGAGAAGGTGCAAGTGTGTGTGAATCTTGTATATTGTTCATCATTCCAATCTTGAATACATCATAGATTCATATTATTATTCTTCTCCTTCTTCTTATTTTGATCTTGCATCATCCAATTGTTTGGGATTCTACACCATCAATTGGATATGATTGATACACAAGCGAATTCGGGACTTACAAGTGGTATGAGAGCTTGGATTGTATCAATCATTTTGGCCAGATCTGGAGCGTATTTGATCTTATTTTTTAAGGATTTTTGCGTTTTTGGATAGATCTTTGAAAAATAAGGGGAGTTTGTTCTTCGTGTTTTTGATAAAATCGAGTTTTTGATCGAGTTTTGGAGCAAAAAGAGGTGAAAAACGCTATTTTTCACGTAATCTGCGAAGTGTTCTCGTCCATTGAAGGGTTCACGGCCGTTGAAGGGTTCACGGCCGAAGGAGGGTTCTCGGTCGAATAAGCTTTTGCTGCTAGGGTTTCTCGGCGGCGGCCGTAATCACGAATTAGGGTTTCTCGGACGTTTACTGTCGTGAACGTGTTTACGGCCGTGAACCCATTTGCGGTTGTCTGTCTCATATAAATAGTGTTAGTAGAGTCATAAGAGTGTGTATGGCTAGAGGAGCTTAAGTGTGTGTATTCTAAGGTGTTCTAGAGAGAGAAAGGAGAGAAGGTGCAAGTGTGTGTGAATCTTGTATATTGTTCATCATTCCAATCTTGAATACATCATAGATTCATATTATTATTCTTCTCCTTCTTCTTATTTTGATCTTGCATCATCCAATTGTTTGGGATTCTACACCATCAATTGGATATGATTGATACACAAGCGAATTCGGGACTTACAAGTGGTATCAGAGCTTGGATTGTATCAATCATTTTGGCCAGATCTGGAGCGTATTTGATCTTATTTCTGAAGGATTTTTGCATTTTTGGATAGATCTTTGAAAAATAAGGGGGGTTTGTTCTTCGTGTTTTTGATAAAAACGAGTTTTTGATCGAGTTTTGGAGCAAAAAGAGGTGAAAAACGCTATTTTTCATGTAATCTGCGAAGTGTTCTCGTCCATTGAAGGGTTCACGGCCGTTGAAGGGTTCACGGCCGAAGGAGGGTTCTCGGTCGAATAAGCTTTTGCGGCTAGGGTTTCTCGGCGGCGGCCGTAATCACGAATTAGGGTTTCTCGGACGTTTACTGTCGTGAACGTGTTTACGGCCGTGAACCTATTTGCGTTTGTCTGTCTCATATAAATAGTGTTAGTAGAGTCATAAGAGTGTGTATGGCTAGAGGAGCTTAAGTTTGTGTATTCTAAGGTGTTCTAGAGAGAGAAAGGAGAGAAGGTGCAAGTGTGTGTGAATCTTGTATATTGTTCATCATTCCAATCTTGAATACATCATAGATTCATATTATTATTCTTCTCCTTCTTCTTATTTTGATCTTGCATCATCCAATTGTTTGGGATTCTACACCATCAATTGGATATGATTGATACACAAGCGAATTCGGGACTTACAAGTGGTATGAGAGCTTGGATTGTATCAATCATTTTGGCCAGATCTGGAGCGTATTTGATCTTATTTTTGAAGGATTTTTGCGTTTTTGGATAGATCTTTGAAAAATAAGGGGAGTTTGTTCTTCGTGTTTTTGATAAAATCGAGTTTTTGATCGAGTTTTGGAGCAAAAAGAGGTGAAAAACGCTATTTTTCACGTAATCTGCGAAGTGTTCTCGTCCATTGAAGGGTTCACGGCCGTTGAAGGGTTCACGGCCGAAGGAGGGTTCTCGGTCGAATAAGCTTTTGCTGCTAGGGTTTCTCGGCGGCGGCCGTAATCACGAATTAGGGTTTCTCGGACGTTTACGGTCGTGAACGTGTTTACGGCCGTGAACCCATTTGCGGTTGTCTGTCTCATATAAATAGTGTTAGTAGAGTCATAAGAGTGTGTATGGCTAGAGGAGCTTAAGTTTGTGTATTCTAAGGTGTTCTAGAGAGAGAAAGGAGAGAAGGTGCAAGTGTGTGTGAATCTTGTATATTGTTCATCATTCCAATCTTGAATACATCATAGATTCATATTATTATTCTTCTCCTTCTTCTTATTTTGATCTTGCATCATCCAATTGTTTGGGATTCTACACCATCAATTGGATATGATTGATACACAAGCGAATTCGGGACTTACAAGTGGTATCAGAGCTTGGATTGTATCAATCATTTTGGCCAGATCTGGAGCGTATTTGATCTTATTTCTGAAGGATTTTTGCATTTTTGGATAGATCTTTGAAAAATAAGGGGGGTTTGTTCTTCGTGTTTTTGATAAAAACGAGTTTTTGATCGAGTTTTGGAGCAAAAAGAGGTGAAAAACGCTATTTTTCACGTAATCTGCGAAGTGTTCTCGTGCATTGAAGGGTTCACGGCCGTTGAAGGGTTCACGGCCGAAGGAGGGTTCTCGGTCGAATAAGCTTTTGCGGCTAGGGTTTCTCGGCGGCGGCCGTAATCACGAATTAGGGTTTCTCGGACGTTTACGGTCGTGAACGTGTTTACGGCCGTGAACCTATTTGCGTTTGTCTGTCTCATATAAATAGTGTTAGTAGAGTCATAAGAGTGTGTATGGCTAGAGGAGCTTAAGTTTGTGTATTGTAAGGTGTTCTAGAGAGAGAAAGGAGAGAAGGTGCAAGTATGTGTGAATCTTGTATATTGTTCATCATTCCAATCTTGAATACATCATAGATTCATATTATTATTCTTCTCCTTCTTCTTATTTTGATCTTGCATCATCCAATTGTTTGGGATTCTACACCATCAATTGGATATGATTGATACACAAGCGAATTCGGGACTTACAAGTGGTATTAGAGCTTGGATTGTATCAATCATTTTGGCCAGATCTGGAGCGTATTTGATCTTATTTTTGAAGGATTTTTGCGTTTTTGGATAGATCTTTGAAAAATAAGGGGAGTTTGTTCTTCGTGTTTTTGATAAAATCGAGTTTTTGATCGAGTTTTGGAGCAAAAAGAGGTGAAAAACGCTATTTTTCACGTAATCTGCGAAGTGTTCTCGTGCATTGAAGGGTTCACGGCCGTTGAAGGGTTCACGGCCGAAGGAGGGTTCTCGGTCGAATAAGCTTTTGCGGCTAGGGTTTCTCGGCGGCCGCCGTAATCACGAATTAGGGTTTCTCGGACGTTTACGGTCGTGAACGTGTTTACGGCCGTGAACCTATTTGCGGTTGTCTGTCTCATATAAATAGTGTTAGTAGAGTCATAAGAGTGTGTATGGCTAGAGGAGCTTAAGTTTGTGTATTCTAAGGTGTTCTAGAGAGAGAAAGGAGAGAAGGTGCAAGTGTGTGTGAATCTTGTATATTGTTCATCATTCCAATCTTGAATACATCATAGATTCATATTATTATTCTTCTCCTTCTTCTTATTTTGATCTTGCATCATCCAATTGTTTGGGATTCTACACCATCAATTGGATATGATTGATACACAAGCGAATTCGGGACTTACAAGTGGTATGAGAGCTTGGATTGTATCAATCATTTTGGCCAGATCTGGAGCGTATTTGATCTTATTTTTGAAGGATTTTTGCGTTTTTGGATAGATCTTTGAAAAATAAGGGGAGTTTGTTCTTCGTGTTTTTGATAAAATCGAGTTTTTGATCGAGTTTTGGAGCAAAAAGAGGTGAAAAACGCTATTTTTCACGTAATCTGCGAAGTGTTCTCGTCCATTGAAGGGTTCACGTCCGTTGAAGGGTTCACGGCCGAAGGAGGGTTCTCGGTCGAATAAGCTTTTGCGGCTAGGGTTTCTCGGCGGCGGCCGTAATCACGAATTAGGGTTTCTCGGACGTTTACTGTCGTGAACGTGTTTACGGCCGTGAACCTATTTGCGTTTGTCTGTCTCATATAAATAGTGTTAGTAGAGTCATAAGAGTGTGTATGGCTAGAGGAGCTTAAGTTTGTGTATTCTAAGGTGTTCTAGAGAGAGAAAGGAGAGAAGGTGCAAGTGTGTGTGAATCTTGTATATTGTTCATCATTCCAATCTTGAATACATCATAGATTCATATTATTATTCTTCTCCTTCTTCTTATTTTGATCTTGCATCATCCAATTGTTTGGGATTCTACACCATCAATTGGATATGATTGATACACAAGCGAATTCGGGACTTACAAGTGGTATGAGAGCTTGGATTGTATCAATCATTTTGGCCAGATCTGGAGCGTATTTGATCTTATTTTTGAAGGATTTTTGCGTTTTTGGATAGATCTTTGAAAAATAAGGGGAGTTTGTTCTTCGTGTTTTTGATAAAATCGAGTTTTTGATCGAGTTTTGGAGCAAAAAGAGGTGAAAAACGCTATTTTTCACGTAATCTGCGAAGTGTTCTCGTCCATTGAAGGGTTCACGGCCGTTGAAGGGTTCACGGCCGAAGGAGGGTTCTCGGTCGAATAAGCTTTTGCTGCTAGGGTTTCTCGGCGGCGGCCGTAATCACGAATTAGGGTTTCTCGGACGTTTACGGTCGTGAACGTGTTTACGGCCGTGAACCCATTTGCGGTTGTCTGTCTCATATAAATAGTGTTAGTAGAGTCATAAGAGTGTGTATGGCTAGAGGAGCTTAAGTTTGTGTATTCTAAGGTGTTCTAGAGAGAGAAAGGAGAGAAGGTGCAAGTGTGTGTGAATCTTGTATATTGTTCATCATTCCAATCTTGAATACATCATAGATTCATATTATTATTCTTCTCCTTCTTCTTATTTTGATCTTGCATCATCCAATTGTTTGGGATTCTACACCATCAATTGGATATGATTGATACACAAGCGAATTCGGGACTTACAAGTGGTATCAGAGCTTGGATTGTATCAATCATTTTGGCCAGATCTGGAGCGTATTTGATCTTATTTCTGAAGGATTTTTGCATTTTTGGATAGATCTTTGAAAAATAAGGGGGGTTTGTTCTTCGTGTTTTTGATAAAAACGAGTTTTTGATCGAGTTTTGGAGCAAAAAGAGGTGAAAAACGCTATTTTTCACGTAATCTGCGAAGTGTTCTCGTGCATTGAAGGGTTCACGGCCGTTGAAGGGTTCACGGCCGAAGGAGGGTTCTCGGTCGAATAAGCTTTTGCGGCTAGGGTTTCTCGGCGGCGGCCGTAATCACGAATTAGGGTTTCTCGGACGTTTACGGTCGTGAACGTGTTTACGGCCGTGAACCTATTTGCGGTTGTCTGTCTCATATAAATAGTGTTAGTAGAGTCATAAGAGTGTGTATGGCTAGAGGAGCTTAAGTTTGTGTATTCTAAGGTGTTCTAGAGAGAGAAAGGAGAGAAGGTGCAAGTGTGTGTGAATCTTGTATATTGTTCATCATTCCAATCTTGAATACATCATAGATTCATATTATTATTCTTCTCCTTCTTCTTATTTTGATCTTGCATCATCCAATTGTTTGGGATTCTACACCATCAATTGGATATGATTGATACACAAGCGAATTCGGGACTTACAAGTGGTATCAGAGCTTGGATTGTATCAATCATTTTGGCCAGATCTGGAGCGTATTTGATCTTATTTCTGAAGGATTTTTGCATTTTTGGATAGATCTTTGAAAAATAAGGGGGGTTTGTTCTTCGTGTTTTTGATAAAAACGAGTTTTTGATCGAGTTTTGGAGCAAAAAGAGGTGAAAAACGCTATTTTTCACGTAATCTGCGAAGTGTTCTCGTCCATTGAAGGGTTCACGGCCGTTGAAGGGTTCACGGCCGAAGGAGGATTCTCGGTCGAATAAGCTTTTGTGGCTAGGGTTTCTCGGCGGCGGCCGTAATCACGAATTAGGGTTTCTCGGACGTTTACGGTCGTGAACGTGTTTACGGCCGTGAACCTATTTGCGTTTGTCTGTCTCATATAAATAGTGTTAGTAGAGTCATAAGAGTGTGTATGGCTAGAGGAGCTTAAGTTTGTGTATTCTAAGGTGTTCTAGAGAGAGAAAGGAGAGAAGGTGCAAGTATGTGTGAATCTTGTATATTGTTCATCATTCCAATCTTGAATACATCATAGATTCATATTATTATTCTTCTCCTTCTTCTTATTTTGATCTTGCATCATCCAATTGTTTGGGATTCTACACCATCAATTGGATATGATTGATACACAAGCGAATTCGGGACTTACAAGTGGTATTAGAGCTTGGATTTTATCAATCATTTTGGCCAGATCTGGAGCGTATTTGATCTTATTTTTGAAGGATTTTTGCGTTTTTGGATAGATCTTTGAAAAATAAGGGGAGTTTGTTCTTCGTGTTTTTGATAAAATCGAGTTTTTGATCGAGTTTTGGAGCAAAAAGAGGTGAAAAACGCTATTTTTCACGTAATCTGCGAAGTGTTCTCGTCCATTGAAGGGTTCACGGCCGTTGAAGGGTTCACGGCCGAAGGAGGATTCTCGGTCGAATAAGCTTTTGTGGCTAGGGTTTCTCGGCGGCGGCCGTAATCACGAATTAGGGTTTCTCGGACGTTTACGGTCGTGAACGTGTTTACGGCCGTGAACCTATTTGCGTTTGTCTGTCTCATATAAATAGTGTTAGTAGAGTCGTAAGAGTGTGTATGGCTAGAGGAGCTTAAGTTTGTGTATTCTAAGGTGTTCTAGAGAGAGAAAGGAGAGAAGGTGCAAGTATGTGTGAATCTTGTATATTGTTCATCATTCCAATCTTGAATACATCATAGATTCATATTATTATTCTTCTCCTTCTTCTTATTTTGATCTTGCATCATCCAATTGTTTGGGATTCTACACCATCAATTGGATATGATTGATACACAAGCGAATTCGGGACTTACAAGTGGTATTAGAGCTTGGATTTTATCAATCATTTTGGCCAGATCTGGAGCGTATTTGATCTTATTTTTGAAGGATTTTTGCGTTTTTGGATAGATCTTTGAAAAATAAGGGGAGTTTGTTCTTCGTGTTTTTGATAAAATCGAGTTTTTGATCGAGTTTTGGAGCAAAAAGAGGTGAAAAACGCTATTTTTCACGTAATCTGCGAAGTGTTCTCGTGCATTGAAGGGTTCACGGCCGTTGAAGGGTTCACGGCCGAAGGAGGGTTCTCGGTCGAATAAGCTTTTGCGGCTAGGGTTTCTCGGCGGCGGCCGTAATCACGAATTAGGGTTTCTCGGACGTTTACGGTCGTGAACGTGTTTACGGCCGTGAACCTATTTGCGGTTGTCTGTCTCATATAAATAGTGTTAGTAGAGTCATAAGAGTGTGTATGGCTAGAGGAGCTTAAGTTTGTGTATTCTAAGGTGTTCTAGAGAGAGAAAGGAGAGAAGGTGCAAGTGTGTGTGAATCTTGTATATTGTTCATCATTCCAATCTTGAATACATCATAGATTCATATTATTATTCTTCTCCTTCTTCTTATTTTGATCTTGCATCATCCAATTGTTTGGGATTCTACACCATCAATTGGATATGATTGATACACAAGCGAATTCGGGACTTACAAGTGGTATCAGAGCTTGGATTGTATCAATCATTTTGGCCAGATCTGGAGCGTATTTGATCTTATTTCTGAAGGATTTTTGCATTTTTGGATAGATCTTTGAAAAATAAGGGGGGTTTGTTCTTCGTGTTTTTGATAAAAACGAGTTTTTGATCTAGTTTTGGAGCAAAAAGAGGTGAAAAACGCTATTTTTCACGTAATCTGCGAAGTGTTCTCGTGCATTGAAGGGTTCACGGCCGTTGAAGGGTTCACGGCCGAAGGAGGGTTCTCGGTCGAATAAGCTTTTGCGGCTAGGGTTTCTCGGCGGCGGCCGTAATCACGAATTAGGGTTTCTCGGACGTTTACGGTCGTGAACGTGTTTACGGCCGTGAACCTATTTGCGGTTGTCTGTCTCATATAAATAGTGTTAGTAGAGTCATAAGAGTGTGTATGGCTAGAGGAGCTTAAGTTTGTGTATTCTAAGGTGTTCTAGAGAGAGAAAGGAGAGAAGGTGCAAGTGTGTGTGAATCTTGTATATTGTTCATCATTCCAATCTTGAATACATCATAGATTCATATTATTATTCTTCTCCTTCTTCTTATTTTGATCTTGCATCATCCAATTGTTTGGGATTCTACACCATCAATTGGATATGATTGATACACAAGCGAATTCGGGACTTACAAGTGGTATCAGAGCTTGGATTGTATCAATCATTTTGGCCAGATCTGGAGCGTATTTGATCTTATTTCTGAAGGATTTTTGCATTTTTGGATAGATCTTTGAAAAATAAGGGGGGTTTGTTCTTCGTGTTTTTGATAAAAACGAGTTTTTGATCGAGTTTTGGAGCAAAAAGAGGTGAAAAACGCTATTTTTCACGTAATCTGCGAAGTGTTCTCGTCCATTGAAGGGTTCACGGCCGTTGAAGGGTTCACGGCCGAAGGAGGATTCTCGGTCGAATAAGCTTTTGTGGCTAGGGTTTCTCGGCGGCGGCCGTAATCACGAATTAGGGTTTCTCGGACGTTTACGGTCGTGAACGTGTTTACGGCCGTGAACCTATTTGCGTTTGTCTGTCTCATATAAATAGTGTTAGTAGAGTCATAAGAGTGTGTATGGCTAGAGGAGCTTAAGTTTGTGTATTCTAAGGTGTTCTAGAGAGAGAAAGGAGAGAAGGTGCAAGTATGTGTGAATCTTGTATATTGTTCATCATTCCAATCTTGAATACATCATAGATTCATATTATTATTCTTCTCCTTCTTCTTATTTTGATCTTGCATCATCCAATTGTTTGGGATTCTACACCATCAATTGGATATGATTGATACACAAGCGAATTCGGGACTTACAAGTGGTATTAGAGCTTGGATTTTATCAATCATTTTGGCCAGATCTGGAGCGTATTTGATCTTATTTTTGAAGGATTTTTGCGTTTTTGGATAGATCTTTGAAAAATAAGGGGAGTTTGTTCTTCGTGTTTTTGATAAAATCGAGTTTTTGATCGAGTTTTGGAGCAAAAAGAGGTGAAAAACGCTATTTTTCACGTAATCTGCGAAGTGTTCTCGTGCATTGAAGGGTTCACGGCCGTTGAAGGGTTCACGGCCGAAGGAGGGTTCTCGGTCGAATAAGCTTTTGCGGCTAGGGTTTCTCGGCGGCGGCCGTAATCACGAATTAGGGTTTCTCGGACGTTTACGGTGGTGAACGTGTTTACGGCCGTGAACCTATTTGCGGTTGTCTGTCTCATATAAATAGTGTTAGTAGAGTCATAAGAGTGTGTATGGCTAGAGGAGCTTAAGTTTGTGTATTCTAAGGTGTTCTAGAGAGAGAAAGGAGAGAAGGTGCAAGTGTGTGTGAATCTTGTATATTGTTCATCATTCCAATCTTGAATACATCATAGATTCATATTATTATTCTTCTCCTTCTTCTTATTTTGATCTTGCATCATCCAATTGTTTGGGATTCTACACCATCAATTGGATATGATTGATACACAAGCGAATTCGGGACTTACAAGTGGTATCAGAGCTTGGATTGTATCAATCATTTTGGCCAGATCTGGAGCGTATTTGATCTTATTTCTGAAGGATTTTTGCATTTTTGGATAGATCTTTGAAAAATAAGGGGGGTTTGTTCTTCGTGTTTTTGATAAAAACGAGTTTTTGATCGAGTTTTGGAGCAAAAAGAGGTGAAAAACGCTATTTTTCACGTAATCTGCGAAGTGTTCTCGTGCATTGAAGGGTTCACGGCCGTTGAAGGGTTCACGGCCGAAGGAGGGTTCTCGGTCGAATAAGCTTTTGCGGCTAGGGTTTCTCGGCGGCGGCCGTAATCACGAATTAGGGTTTCTCGGACGTTTACGGTCGTGAACGTGTTTACGGCCGTGAACCTATTTGCGGTTGTCTGTCTCATATAAACAGTGTTAGTAGAGTCATAAGAGTGTGTATGGCTAGAGGAGCTTAAGTTTGTGTATTCTAAGGTGTTCTAGAGAGAGAAAGGAGAGAAGGTGCAAGTGTGTGTGAATCTTGTATATTGTTCATCATTCCAATCTTGAATACATCATAGATTCATATTATTATTCTTCTCCTTCTTCTTATTTTGATCTTGCATCATCCAATTGTTTGGGATTCTACACCATCAATTGGATATGATTGATACACAAGCGAATTCGGGACTTACAAGTGGTATCAGAGCTTGGATTGTATCAATCATTTTGGCCAGATCTGGAGCGTATTTGATCTTATTTCTGAAGGATTTTTGCATTTTTGGATAGATCTTTGAAAAATAAGGGGGGTTTGTTCTTCGTGTTTTTGATAAAAACGAGTTTTTGATCGAGTTTTGGAGCAAAAAGAGGTGAAAAACGCTATTTTTCACGTAATCTGCGAAGTGTTCTCGTCCATTGAAGGGTTCACGGCCGTTGAAGGGTTCACGGCCGAAGGAGGATTCTCGGTCGAATAAGCTTTTGTGGCTAGGGTTTCTCGGCGGCGGCCGTAATCACGAATTAGGGTTTCTCGGACGTTTACGGTCGTGAACGTGTTTACGGCCGTGAACCTATTTGCGTTTGTCTGTCTCATATAAATAGTGTTAGTAGAGTCATAAGAGTGTGTATGGCTAGAGGAGCTTAAGTTTGTGTATTCTAAGGTGTTCTAGAGAGAGAAAGGAGAGAAGGTGCAAGTATGTGTGAATCTTGTATATTGTTCATCATTCCAATCTTGAATACATCATAGATTCATATTATTATTCTTCTCCTTCTTCTTATTTTGATCTTGCATCATCCAATTGTTTGGGATTCTACACCATCAATTGGATATGATTGATACACAAGCGAATTCGGGACTTACAAGTGGTATTAGAGCTTGGATTTTATCAATCATTTTGGCCAGATCTGGAGCGTATTTGATCTTATTTTTGAAGGATTTTTGCGTTTTTGGATAGATCTTTGAAAAATAAGGGGAGTTTGTTCTTCGTGTTTTTGATAAAATCGAGTTTTTGATCGAGTTTTGGAGCAAAAAGAGGTGAAAAACGCTATTTTTCACGTAATCTGCGAAGTGTTCTCGTGCATTGAAGGGTTCACGGCCGTTGAAGGGTTCACGGCCGAAGGAGGGTTCTCGGTCGAATAAGCTTTTGCGGCTAGGGTTTCTCGGCGGCGGCCGTAATCACGAATTAGGGTTTCTCGGACGTTTACGGTCGTGAACGTGTTTACGGCCGTGAACCTATTTGCGGTTGTCTGTCTCATATAAACAGTGTTAGTAGAGTCATAAGAGTGTGTATGGCTAGAGGAGCTTAAGTTTGTGTATTCTAAGGTGTTCTAGAGAGAGAAAGGAGAGAAGGTGCAAGTGTGTGTGAATCTTGTATATTGTTCATCATTCCAATCTTGAATACATCATAGATTCATATTATTATTCTTCTCCTTCTTCTTATTTTGATCTTGCATCATCCAATTGTTTGGGATTCTACACCATCAATTGGATATGATTGATACACAAGCGAATTCGGGACTTACAAGTGGTATCAGAGCTTGGATTGTATCAATCATTTTGGCCAGATCTGGAGCGTATTTGATCTTATTTCTGAAGGATTTTTGCATTTTTGGATAGATCTTTGAAAAATAAGGGGGGTTTGTTCTTCGTGTTTTTGATAAAAACGAGTTTTTGATCGAGTTTTGGAGCAAAAAGAGGTGAAAAACGCTATTTTTCACGTAATCTGCGAAGTGTTCTCGTCCATTGAAGGGTTCACGGCCGTTGAAGGGTTCACGGCCGAAGGAGGATTCTCGGTCGAATAAGCTTTTGTGGCTAGGGTTTCTCGGCGGCGGCCGTAATCACGAATTAGGGTTTCTCGGACGTTTACGGTCGTGAACGTGTTTACGGCCGTGAACCTATTTGCGTTTGTCTGTCTCATATAAATAGTGTTAGTAGAGTCATAAGAGTGTGTATGGCTAGAGGAGCTTAAGTTTGTGTATTCTAAGGTGTTCTAGAGAGAGAAAGGAGAGAAGGTGCAAGTATGTGTGAATCTTGTATATTGTTCATCATTCCAATCTTGAATACATCATAGATTCATATTATTATTCTTCTCCTTCTTCTTATTTTGATCTTGCATCATCCAATTGTTTGGGATTCTACACCATCAATTGGATATGATTGATACACAAGCGAATTCGGGACTTACAAGTGGTATTAGAGCTTGGATTTTATCAATCATTTTGGCCAGATCTGGAGCGTATTTGATCTTATTTTTGAAGGATTTTTGCGTTTTTGGATAGATCTTTGAAAAATAAGGGGAGTTTGTTCTTCGTGTTTTTGATAAAATCGAGTTTTTGATCGAGTTTTGGAGCAAAAAGAGGTGAAAAACGCTATTTTTCACGTAATCTGCGAAGTGTTCTCGTGCATTGAAGGGTTCACGGCCGTTGAAGGGTTCACGGCCGAAGGAGGGTTCTCGGTCGAATAAGCTTTTGCGGCTAGGGTTTCTCGGCGGCGGCCGTAATCACGAATTAGGGTTTCTCGGACGTTTACGGTGGTGAACGTGTTTACGGCCGTGAACCTATTTGCGGTTGTCTGTCTCATATAAATAGTGTTAGTAGAGTCATAAGAGTGTGTATGGCTAGAGGAGCTTAAGTTTGTGTATTCTAAGGTGTTCTAGAGAGAGAAAGGAGAGAAGGTGCAAGTGTGTGTGAATCTTGTATATTGTTCATCATTCCAATCTTGAATACATCATAGATTCATATTATTATTCTTCTCCTTCTTCTTATTTTGATCTTGCATCATCCAATTGTTTGGGATTCTACACCATCAATTGGATATGATTGATACACAAGCGAATTCGGGACTTACAAGTGGTATCAGAGCTTGGATTGTATCAATCATTTTGGCCAGATCTGGAGCGTATTTGATCTTATTTTTGAAGGATTTTTGCGTTTTTGGATAGATCTTTGAAAAATAAGGGGGGTTTGTTCTTCGTGTTTTTGATAAAAACGAGTTTTTGATCGAGTTTTGGAGCAAAAAGAGGTGAAAAACGCTATTTTTCACGTAATCTGCGAAGTGTTCTCGTCCATTGAAGGGTTCACGGCCGTTGAAGGGTTCACGGCCGAAGGAGGATTCTCGGTCGAATAAGCTTTTGTGGCTAGGGTTTCTCGGCGGCGGCCGTAATCACGAATTAGGGTTTCTCGGACGTTTACGGTCGTGAACGTGTTTACGGCCGTGAACCTATTTGCGTTTGTCTGTCTCATATAAATAGTGTTAGTAGAGTCATAAGAGTGTGTATGGCTAGAGGAGCTTAAGTTTGTGTATTCTAAGGTGTTCTAGAGAGAGAAAGGAGAGAAGGTGCAAGTATGTGTGAATCTTGTATATTGTTCATCATTCCAATCTTGAATACATCATAGATTCATATTATTATTCTTCTCCTTCTTCTTATTTTGATCTTGCATCATCCAATTGTTTGGGATTCTACACCATCAATTGGATATGATTGATACACAAGCGAATTCGGGACTTACAAGTGGTATTAGAGCTTGGATTTTATCAATCATTTTGGCCAGATCTGGAGCGTATTTGATCTTATTTTTGAAGGATTTTTGCGTTTTTGGATAGATCTTTGAAAAATAAGGGGAGTTTGTTCTTCGTGTTTTTGATAAAATCGAGTTTTTGATCGAGTTTTGGAGCAAAAAGAGGTGAAAAACGCTATTTTTCACGTAATCTGCGAAGTGTTCTCGTGCATTGAAGGGTTCACGGCCGTTGAAGGGTTCACGGCCGAAGGAGGGTTCTCGGTCGAATAAGCTTTTGCGGCTAGGGTTTCTCGGCGGCGGCCGTAATCACGAATTAGGGTTTCTCGGACGTTTACGGTCGTGAACGTGTTTACGGCCGTGAACCTATTTGCGGTTGTCTGTCTCATATAAACAGTGTTAGTAGAGTCATAAGAGTGTGTATGGCTAGAGGAGCTTAAGTTTGTGTATTCTAAGGTGTTCTAGAGAGAGAAAGGAGAGAAGGTGCAAGTGTGTGTGAATCTTGTATATTGTTCATCATTCCAATCTTGAATACATCATAGATTCATATTATTATTCTTCTCCTTCTTCTTATTTTGATCTTGCATCATCCAATTGTTTGGGATTCTACACCATCAATTGGATATGATTGATACACAAGCGAATTCGGGACTTACAAGTGGTATCAGAGCTTGGATTGTATCAATCATTTTGGCCAGATCTGGAGCGTATTTGATCTTATTTCTGAAGGATTTTTGCATTTTTGGATAGATCTTTGAAAAATAAGGGGGGTTTGTTCTTCGTGTTTTTGATAAAAACGAGTTTTTGATCGAGTTTTGGAGCAAAAAGAGGTGAAAAACGCTATTTTTCACGTAATCTGCGAAGTGTTCTCGTCCATTGAAGGGTTCACGGCCGTTGAAGGGTTCACGGCCGAAGGAGGATTCTCGGTCGAATAAGCTTTTGTGGCTAGGGTTTCTCGGCGGCGGCCGTAATCACGAATTAGGGTTTCTCGGACGTTTACGGTCGTGAACGTGTTTACGGCCGTGAACCTATTTGCGTTTGTCTGTCTCATATAAATAGTGTTAGTAGAGTCATAAGAGTGTGTATGGCTAGAGGAGCTTAAGTTTGTGTATTCTAAGGTGTTCTAGAGAGAGAAAGGAGAGAAGGTGCAAGTGTGTGTGAATCTTGTATATTGTTCATCATTCCAATCTTGAATACATCATAGATTCATATTATTATTCTTCTCCTTCTTCTTATTTTGATCTTGCATCATCCAATTGTTTGGGATTCTACACCATCAATTGGATATGATTGATACACAAGCGAATTCGGGACTTACAAGTGGTATCAAAGCTTGGATTGTATCAATCATTTTGGCCAGATCTGGAGCGTATTTGATCTTATTTTTGAAGGATTTTTGCGTTTTTGGATAGATCTTTGAAAAATAAGGGGGGTTTGTTCTTCGTGTTTTTGATAAAAACGAGTTTTTGATCGAGTTTTGGAGCAAAAAGAGGTGAAAAACGCTATTTTTCACGTAATCTGCGAAGTGTTCTCGTTCATTGAAGGGTTCACGGCCGTTGAAGGGTTCACGGCCGAAGGAGGATTCTCGGTCGAATAAGCTTTTGCGGCTAGGGTTTCTCGGCGGCGGCCGTAATCACGAATTAGGGTTTCTCGGACGTTTACGGTCGTGAACGTGTTTACGGCCGTGAACCTATTTGCGTTTGTCTGTCTCATATAAATAGTGTTAGTAGAGTCATAAGAGTGTGTATGGCTAGAGGAGCTTAAGTTTGTGTATTCTAAGGTGTTCTAGAGAGAGAAAGGAGAGAAGGTGCAAGTATGTGTGAATCTTGTATATTGTTCATCATTCCAATCTTGAATACATCATAGATTCATATTATTATTCTTCTCCTTCTTCTTATTTTGATCTTGCATCATCCAATTGTTTGGGATTCTACACCATCAATTGGATATGATTGATACACAAGCGAATTCGGGACTTACAAGTGGTATTAGAGCTTGGATTTTATCAATCATTTTGGCCAGATCTGGAGCGTATTTGATCTTATTTTTGAAGGATTTTTGCGTTTTTGGATAGATCTTTGAAAAATAAGGGGAGTTTGTTCTTCGTGTTTTTGATAAAATCGAGTTTTTGATCGAGTTTTGGAGCAAAAAGAGGTGAAAAACGCTATTTTTCACGTAATCTGCGAAGTGTTCTCGTGCATTGAAGGGTTCACGGCCGTTGAAGGGTTCACGGCCGAAGGAGGGTTCTCGGTCGAATAAGCTTTTGCGGCTAGGGTTTCTCGGCGGCGGCCGTAATCACGAATTAGGGTTTCTCGGACGTTTACGGTCGTGAACGTGTTTACGGCCGTGAACCTATTTGCGGTTGTCTGTCTCATATAAACAGTGTTAGTAGAGTCATAAGAGTGTGTATGGCTAGAGGAGCTTAAGTTTGTGTATTCTAAGGTGTTCTAGAGAGAGAAAGGAGAGAAGGTGCAAGTGTGTGTGAATCTTGTATATTGTTCATCATTCCAATCTTGAATACATCATAGATTCATATTATTATTCTTCTCCTTCTTCTTATTTTGATCTTGCATCATCCAATTGTTTGGGATTCTACACCATCAATTGGATATGATTGATACACAAGCGAATTCGGGACTTACAAGTGGTATCAAAGCTTGGATTGTATCAATCATTTTGGCCAGATCTGGAGCGTATTTGATCTTATTTTTGAAGGATTTTTGCGTTTTTGGATAGATCTTTGAAAAATAAGGGGGGTTTGTTCTTCGTGTTTTTGATAAAAACGAGTTTTTGATCGAGTTTTGGAGCAAAAAGAGGTGAAAAACGCTATTTTTCACGTAATCTGCGAAGTGTTCTCGTCCATTGAAGGGTTCACGGCCGTTGAAGGGTTCACGGCCGAAGGAGGATTCTCGGTCGAATAAGCTTTTGCGGCTAGGGTTTCTCGGCGGCGGCCGTAATCACGAATTAGGGTTTCTCGGACGTTTACGGTCGTGAACGTGTTTACGGCCGTGAACCTATTTGCGTTTGTCTGTCTCATATAAATAGTGTTAGTAGAGTCATAAGAGTGTGTATGGCTAGAGGAGCTTAAGTTTGTGTATTGTAAGGTGTTCTAGAGAGAGAAAGGAGAGAAGGTGCAAGTATGTGTGAATCTTGTATATTGTTCATCATTCCAATCTTGAATACATCATAGATTCATATTATTATTCTTCTCCTTCTTCTTATTTTGATCTTGCATCATCCAATTGTTTGGGATTCTACACCATCAATTGGATATGATTGATACACAAGCGAATTCGGGACTTACAAGTGGTATCAGAGCTTGGATTGTATCAATCATTTTGGCCAGATCTGGAGCGTATTTGATCTTATTTTTGAAGGATTTTTGCGTTTTTGGATAGATCTTTGAAAAATAAGGGGAGTTTGTTCTTCGTGTTTTTGATAAAATCGAGTTTTTGATCGAGTTTTGGAGCAAAAAGAGGTGAAAAACGCTATTTTTCACGTAATCTGCGAAGTGTTCTCGTGCATTGAAGGGTTCACGGCCGTTGAAGGGTTCACGGCCGAAGGAGGGTTCTCGGTCGAATAAGCTTTTGCGGCTAGGGTTTCTCGGCGGCGGCCGTAATCACGAATTAGGGTTTCTCGGACGTTTACGGTCGTGAACGTGTTTACGGCCGTGAACCTATTTGCGGTTGTCTGTCTCATATAAATAGTGTTAGTAGAGTCATAAGAGTGTGTATGGCTAGAGGAGCTTAAGTTTGTGTATTCTAAGGTGTTCTAGAGAGAGAAAGGAGAGAAGGTGCAAGTGTGTGTGAATCTTGTATATTGTTCATCATTCCAATCTTGAATACATCATAGATTCATATTATTATTCTTCTCCTTCTTCTTATTTTGATCTTGCATCATCCAATTGTTTGGGATTCTACACCATCAATTGGATATGATTGATACACAAGCGAATTCGGGACTTACAAGTGGTATCAGAGCTTGGATTGTATCAATCATTTTGGCCAGATCTGGAGCGTATTTGATCTTATTTCTGAAGGATTTTTGCATTTTTGGATAGATCTTTGAAAAATAAGGGGGGTTTGTTCTTCGTGTTTTTGATAAAAACGAGTTTTTGATCGAGTTTTGGAGCAAAAAGAGGTGAAAAACGCTATTTTTCACGTAATCTGCGAAGTGTTCTCGTCCATTGAAGGGTTCACGGCCGTTGAAGGGTTCACGGCCGAAGGAGGATTCTCGGTCGAATAAGCTTTTGCGGCTAGGGTTTCTCGGCGGCGGCCGTAATCACGAATTAGGGTTTCTCGGATGTTTACGGTCGTGAACGTGTTTACGGCCGTGAACCTATTTGCGTTTGTCTGTCTCATATAAATAGTGTTAGTAGAGTCATAAGAGTGTGTATGGCTAGAGGAGCTTAAGTTTGTGTATTCTAAGGTGTTCTAGAGAGAGAAAGGAGAGAAGGTGCAAGTGTGTGTGAATCTTGTATATTGTTCATCATTCCAATCTTGAATACATCATAGATTCATATTATTATTCTTCTCCTTCTTCTTATTTTGATCTTGCATCATCCAATTGTTTGGGATTCTACACCATCAATTGGATATGATTGATACACAAGCGAATTCGGGACTTACAAGTGGTATCAGAGCTTGGATTGTATCAATCATTTTGGCCAGATCTGGAGCGTATTTGATCTTATTTTTGAAGGATTTTTGCGTTTTTGGATAGATCTTTGAAAAATAAGGGGAGTTTGTTCTTCGTGTTTTTGATAAAATCGAGTTTTTGATCGAGTTTTGGAGCAAAAAGAGGTGAAAAACGCTATTTTTCACGTAATCTGCGAAGTGTTCTCGTCCATTGAAGGGTTCACGGCCGTTGAAGGGTTCACGGCCGAAGGAGGGTTCTCGGTCGAATAAGCTTTTGCGGCAAGGGTTTCTCGGCGGCGGCCGTAATCACGAATTAGGGTTTCTCGGACGTTTACGGTCGTGAACGTGTTTACGGCCGTGAACCTATTTGCGGTTGTCTGTCTCATATAAATAGTGTTAGTAGAGTCATAAGAGTGTGTATGGCTAGAGGAGCTTAAGTTTGTGTATTCTAAGGTGTTCTAGAGAGAGAAAGGAGAGAAGGTGCAAGTGTGTGTGAATCTTGTATATTGTTCATCATTCCAATCTTGAATACATCATAGATTCATATTATTATTCTTCTCCTTCTTCTTATTTTGATCTTGCATCATCCAATTGTTTGGGATTCTACACCATCAATTGGATATGATTGATACACAAGCGAATTCGGGACTTACAAGTGGTATGAGAGCTTGGATTGTATCAATCATTTTGGCCAGATCTGGAGCGTATTTGATCTTATTTTTGAAGGATTTTTGCGTTTTTGGATAGATCTTTGAAAAATAAGGGGAGTTTGTTCTTCGTGTTTTTGATAAAATCGAGTTTTTGATCGAGTTTTGGAGCAAAAAGAGGTGAAAAACGCTATTTTTCACGTAATCTGCGAAGTGTTCTCGTCCATTGAAGGGTTCACGGCCGTTGAAGGGTTCACGGCCGAAGGAGGGTTCTCGGTCGAATAAGCTTTTGCGGCTAGGGTTTCTCGGCGGCGGCCGTAATCACGAATTAGGGTTTCTCGGACGTTTACGGTCGTGAACGTGTTTACGGCCGTGAACCTATTTGCGGTTGTCTGTCTCATATAAATAGTGTTAGTAGAGTCATAAGAGTGTGTATGGCTAGAGGAGCTTAAGTTTGTGTATTCTAAGGTGTTCTAGAGAGAGAAAGGAGAGAAGGTGCAAGTGTGTGTGAATCTTGTATATTGTTCATCATTCCAATCTTGAATACATCATAGATTCATATTATTATTCTTCTCCTTCTTCTTATTTTGATCTTGCATCATCCAATTGTTTGGGATTCTACACCATCAATTGGATATGATTGATACACAAGCGAATTCGGGACTTACAAGTGGTATGAGAGCTTGGATTGTATCAATCATTTTGGCCAGATCTGGAGCGTATTTGATCTTATTTTTGAAGGATTTTTGCGTTTTTGGATAGATCTTTGAAAAATAAGGGGAGTTTGTTCTTCGTGTTTTTGATAAAATCGAGTTTTTGATCGAGTTTTGGAGCAAAAAGAGGTGAAAAACGCTATTTTTCACGTAATCTGCGAAGTGTTCTCGTCCATTGAAGGGTTCACGGCCGTTGAAGGGTTCACGGCCGAAGGAGGGTTCTCGGTCGAATAAGCTTTTGCGGCTAGGGTTTCTCGGCGGCGGCCGTAATCACGAATTAGGGTTTCTCGGACGTTTACGGTCGTGAACGTGTTTACGGCCGTGAACCCATTTGCGGTTGTCTGTCTCATATAAATAGTGTTAGTAGAGTCATAAGAGTGTGTATGGCTAGAGGAGCTTAAGTGTGTGTATTCTAAGGTGTTCTAGAGAGAGAAAGGAGAGAAGGTGCAAGTGTGTGTGAATCTTGTATATTGTTCATCATTCCAATCTTGAATACATCATAGATTCATATTATTCTTCTTCTCCTTCTTCTTATTTTGATCTTGCATCATCCAATTGTTTAGGATTCTACACCATCAATTGGATATGATTGATACAGAAGCGAATTCGGGACTTACAAGTGGTATCAGAGCTTGGATTGTATCAATCATTTTGGCCAGATCTGGAGCGTATTTGATCTTATTTTTGAAGGATTTTTGCATTTTTGGATAGATCTTTGAAAAATAAGGGGGGTTTGTTCTTCGTGTTTTTGATAAAAACGAGTTTTTGATCGAGTTTGGAGCAAAAAGAGGTGAAAAACGCTATTTTTCACGTAATCTGCGAAGTGTTCTCGTCCATTGAAGGGTTCACGGCCGTTGAAGGGTTCACGGCCGAAGGAGGGTTCTCGGTCGAATAAGCTTTTGCGGCTAGGGTTTCTCGGCGGCGGCCGTAATCACGAATTAGGGTTTCTCGGATGTTTACGGTCGTGAACGTGTTTACGGCCGTGAACCTATTTGCGTTTGTCTGTCTCATATAAATAGTGTTAGTAGAGTCATAAGAGTGTGTATGGCTAGAGGAGCTTAAGTTTGTGTATTCTAAGGTGTTCTAGAGAGAGAAAGGAGAGAAGGTGCAAGTGTGTGTGAATCTTGTATATTGTTCATCATTCCAATCTTGAATACATCATAGATTCATATTATTATTCTTCTCCTTCTTCTTATTTTGATCTTGCATCATCCAATTGTTTGAGATTCTACACCATCAATTGGATATGATTGATACACAAGCGAATTCGGGACTTACAAGTGGTATCAGAGCTTGGATTGTATCAATCATTTTGGCCAGATCTGGAGCGTATTTGATCTTATTTTTGAAGGATTTTTGCGTTTTTGGATAGATCTTTGAAAAATAAGGGGAGTTTGTTCTTCGTGTTTTTGATAAAATCGAGTTTTTGATCGAGTTTTGGAGCAAAAAGAGGTGAAAAACGCTATTTTTCACGTAATCTGCGAAGTGTTCTCGTCCATTGAAGGGTTCACGGCCGTTGAAGGGTTCACGGCCGAAGGAGGGTTCTCGGTCGAATAAGCTTTTGCGGCAAGGGTTTCTCGGCGGCGGCCGTAATCACGAATTAGGGTTTCTCGGACGTTTACGGTCGTGAACGTGTTTACGGCCGTGAACCTATTTGCGGTTGTCTGTCTCATATAAATAGTGTTAGTAGAGTCATAAGAGTGTGTATGGCTAGAGGAGCTTAAGTTTGTGTATTCTAAGGTGTTCTAGAGAGAGAAAGGAGAGAAGGTGCAAGTGTGTGTGAATCTTGTATATTGTTCATCATTCCAATCTTGAATACATCATAGATTCATATTATTATTCTTCTCCTTCTTCTTATTTTGATCTTGCATCATCCAATTGTTTGGGATTCTACACCATCAATTGGATATGATTGATACACAAGCGAATTCGGGACTTACAAGTGGTATGAGAGCTTGGATTGTATCAATCATTTTGGCCAGATCTGGAGCGTATTTGATCTTATTTTTGAAGGATTTTTGCGTTTTTGGATAGATCTTTGAAAAATAAGGGGAGTTTGTTCTTCGTGTTTTTGATAAAATCGAGTTTTTGATCGAGTTTTGGAGCAAAAAGAGGTGAAAAACGCTATTTTTCACGTAATCTGCGAAGTGTTCTCGTCCATTGAAGGGTTCACGGCCGTTGAAGGGTTCACGGCCGAAGGAGGGTTCTCGGTCGAATAAGCTTTTGCGGCTAGGGTTTCTCGGCGGCGGCCGTAATCACGAATTAGGGTTTCTCGGACGTTTACGGTCGTGAACGTGTTTACGGCCGTGAACCTATTTGCGGTTGTCTGTCTCATATAAATAGTGTTAGTAGAGTCATAAGAGTGTGTATGGCTAGAGGAGCTTAAGTTTGTGTATTCTAAGGTGTTCTAGAGAGAGAAAGGAGAGAAGGTGCAAGTGTGTGTGAATCTTGTATATTGTTCATCATTCCAATCTTGAATACATCATAGATTCATATTATTATTCTTCTCCTTCTTCTTATTTTGATCTTGCATCATCCAATTGTTTGGGATTCTACACCATCAATTGGATATGATTGATACACAAGCGAATTCGGGACTTACAAGTGGTATCAGAGCTTGGATTGTATCAATCATTTTGGCCAGATCTGGAGCGTATTTGATCTTATTTTTGAAGGATTTTTGCGTTTTTGGATAGATCTTTGAAAAATAAGGGGAGTTTGTTCTTCGTGTTTTTGATAAAATCGAGTTTTTGATCGAGTTTTGGAGCAAAAAGAGGTGAAAAACGCTATTTTTCACGTAATCTGCGAAGTGTTCTCGTCCATTGAAGGGTTCACGGCCGTTGAAGGGTTCACGGCCGAAGGAGGGTTCTCGGTCGAATAAGCTTTTGCGGCTAGGGTTTCTCGGCGGCGGCCGTAATCACGAATTAGGGTTTCTCGGACGTTTACGGTCGTGAACGTGTTTACGGCCGTGAACCCATTTGCGGTTGTCTGTCTCATATAAATAGTGTTAGTAGAGTCATAAGAGTGTGTATGGCTAGAGGAGCTTAAGTGTGTGTATTCTAAGGTGTTCTAGAGAGAGAAAGGAGAGAAGGTGCAAGTGTGTGTGAATCTTGTATATTGTTCATCATTCCAATCTTGAATACATCATAGATTCATATTATTCTTCTTCTCCTTCTTCTTATTTTGATCTTGCATCATCCAATTGTTTAGGATTCTACACCATCAATTGGATATGATTGATACAGAAGCGAATTCGGGACTTACAAGTGGTATCAGAGCTTGGATTGTATCAATCATTTTGGCCAGATCTGGAGCGTATTTGATCTTATTTTTGAAGGATTTTTGCATTTTTGGATAGATCTTTGAAAAATAAGGGGGGTTTGTTCTTCGTGTTTTTGATAAAAACGAGTTTTTGATCGAGTTTGGAGCAAAAAGAGGTGAAAAACGCTATTTTTCACGTAATCTGCGAAGTGTTCTCGTCCATTGAAGGGTTCACGGCCGTTGAAGGGTTCACGGCCGAAGGAGGGTTCTCGGTCGAATAAGCTTTTGCGGCTAGGGTTTCTCGGCGGCGGCCGTAATCACGAATTAGGGTTTCTCGGACGTTTACGGTCGTGAACGTGTTTACGGCCGTGAACCCATTTGCGGTTGTCTGTCTCATATAAATAGTGTTAGTAGAGTCATAAGAGTGTGTATGGCTAGAGGAGCTTAAGTGTGTGTATTCTAAGGTGTTTTAGAGAGAGAAAGGAGAGAAGGTGCAAGTGTGTGTGAATCTTGTATATTGTTCATCATTCCAATCTTGAATACATCATAGATTCATATTATTCTTCTTCTCCTTCTTCTTATTTTGATCTTGCATCATCCAATTGTTTGGGATTCTACACCATCAATTGGATATGATTGATACACAAGCGAATTCGGGACTTACAAGTGGTATTAGAGCTTGGATTGTATCAATCATTTTGGCCAGATGTGGAGCGTATTTGATCTTATTTTTGAAGGATTTTTGCATTTTTGGATAGATCTTTGAAAAATAAGGGGGGTTTGTTCTTCGTGTTTTTGATAAAAACGAGTTTTTGATCGAGTTTTGGAGCAAAAAGAGGTGAAAAACGCTATTTTTCACGTAATCTGCGAAGTGTTCTCGTCCATTGAAGGGTTCACGGCCGTTGAAGGGTTCACGGCCGAAGGAGGGTTCTCGGTCGAATAAGCTTTTGCGGCTAGGGTTTCTCGGCGGCGGCCGTAATCACGAATTAGGGTTTCTCGGACGTTTACGGTCGTGAACGTGTTTACGGCCGTGAACCTATTTGCGGTTGTCTGTCTCATATAAATATTGTTAGTAGAGTCATAAGAGTGTGTATGGCTAGAGGAGCTTAAGTTTGTGTATTCTAAGGTGTTCTAGAGAGAGAAAGGAGAGAAGGTGCAAGTGTGTGTGAATCTTGTATATTGTTCATCATTCCAATCTTGAATACATCATAGATTCATATTATTATTCTTCTCCTTCTTCTTATTTTGATCTTGCATCATCCAATTGTTTGGGATTCTACACCATCAATTGGATATGATTGATACACAAGCGAATTCGGGACTTACAAGTGGTATCAGAGCTTGGATTGTATCAATCATTTTGGCCAGATCTGGAGCGTATTTGATCTTATTTTTGAAGGATTTTTGCATTTTTGGATAGATCTTTGAAAAATAAGGGGGGTTTGTTCTTCGTGTTTTTGATAAAAACGAGTTTTTGATCGAGTTTTGGAGCAAAAAGAGGTGAAAAACGCAATTTTTCACGTAATCTGCAAAGTGTTCTCGTCCATTGAAGGGTTCACGGCCGTTGAAGGGTTCACGGCCGAAGGAGGGTTCTCGGTCGAATAAGCTTTTGCGGCTAGGGTTTCTCGGCGGCGGCCGTAATCACGAATTAGGGTTTCTCGGACGTTTACGGTCGTGAACGTGTTTACGGCCGTGAACCCATTTGCGGTTGTCTGTCTCATATAAATAGTGTTAGTAGCGTCATAAGAGTGTGTATGGCTAGAGGAGCTTAAGTGTGTGTATTCTAAGGTGTTTTAGAGAGAGAAAGGAGAGAAGGTGCAAGTGTGTGTGAATCTTGTATATTGTTCATCATTCCAATCTTGAATACATCATAGATTCATATTATTATTCTTCTCCTTCTTCTTATTTTGATCTTGCATCATCCAATTGTTTGGGATTCTACACCATCAATTGGATATGATTGATACACAAGCGAATTCGGGACTTACAAGTGGTATGAGAGCTTGGATTGTATCAATCATTTTGGCCAGATCTGGAGCGTATTTGATCTTATTTTTGAAGGATTTTTGCGTTTTTGGATAGATCTTTGAAAAATAAGGGGAGTTTGTTCTTCGTGTTTTTGATAAAATCGAGTTTTTGATCGAGTTTTGGAGCAAAAAGAGGTGAAAAACGCTATTTTTCACGTAATCTGCGAAGTGTTCTCGTCCATTGAAGGGTTCACGGCCGTTGAAGGGTTCACGGCCGAAGGAGGGTTCTCGGTCGAATAAGCTTTTGCGGCTAGGGTTTCTCGGCGGCGGCCGTAATCACGAATTAGGGTTTCTCGGACGTTTACGGTCGTGAACGTGTTTACGGCCGTGAACCCATTTGCGGTTGTCTGTCTCATATAAATAGTGTTAGTAGAGTCATAAGAGTGTGTATGGCTAGAGGAGCTTAAGTGTGTGTATTCTAAGGTGTTCTAGAGAGAGAAAGGAGAGAAGGTGCAAGTGTGTGTGAATCTTGTATATTGTTCATCATTCCAATCTTGAATACATCATAGATTCATATTATTCTTCTTCTCCTTCTTCTTATTTTGATCTTGCATCATCCAATTGTTTAGGATTCTACACCATCAATTGGATATGATTGATACAGAAGCGAATTCGGGACTTACAAGTGGTATCAGAGCTTGGATTGTATCAATCATTTTGGCCAGATCTGGAGCGTATTTGATCTTATTTTTGAAGGATTTTTGCATTTTTGGATAGATCTTTGAAAAATAAGGGGGGTTTGTTCTTCGTGTTTTTGATAAAAACGAGTTTTTGATCGAGTTTTGGAGCAAAAAGAGGTGAAAAACGCTATTTTTCACGTAATCTGCGAAGTGTTCTCGTCCATTGAAGGGTTCACGGCCGTTGAAGGGTTCACGGCCGAAGGAGGGTTCTCGGTCGAATAAGCTTTTGCGGCTAGGGTTTCTCGGCGGCGGCCGTAATCACGAATTAGGGTTTCTCGGACGTTTACGGTCGTGAACGTGTTTACGGCCGTGAACCCATTTGCGGTTGTCTGTCTCATATAAATAGTGTTAGTAGAGTCATAAGAGTGTGTATGGCTAGAGGAGCTTAAGTGTGTGTATTCTAAGGTGTTTTAGAGAGAGAAAGGAGAGAAGGTGCAAGTGTGTGTGAATCTTGTATATTGTTCATCATTCCAATCTTGAATACATCATAGATTCATATTATTCTTCTTCTCCTTCTTCTTATTTTGATCTTGCATCATCCAATTGTTTGGGATTCTACACCATCAATTGGATATGATTGATACACAAGCGAATTCGGGACTTACAAGTGGTATTAGAGCTTGGATTGTATCAATCATTTTGGCCAGATGTGGAGCGTATTTGATCTTATTTTTGAAGGATTTTTGCATTTTTGGATAGATCTTTGAAAAATAAGGGGGGTTTGTTCTTCGTGTTTTTGATAAAAACGAGTTTTTGATCGAGTTTTGGAGCAAAAAGAGGTGAAAAACGCTATTTTTCACGTAATCTGCGAAGTGTTCTCGTCCATTGAAGGGTTCACGGCCGAAGGAGGGTTCTCGGTCGAATAAGCTTTTGCGGCTAGGGTTTCTCGGCGGCGGCCGTAATCACGAATTAGGGTTTCTCGGACGTTTACGGTCGTGAACGTGTTTACGGCCGTGAACCTATTTGCGGTTGTCTGTCTCATATAAATAGTGTTAGTAGAGTCATAAGAGTGTGTATGGCTAGAGGAGCTTAAGTTTGTGTATTCTAAGGTGTTCTAGAGAGAGAAAGGAGAGAAGGTGCAAGTGTGTGTGAATCTTGTATATTGTTCATCATTCCAATCTTGAATACATCATAGATTCATATTATTATTCTTCTCCTTCTTCTTATTTTGATCTTGCATCATCCAATTGTTTGGGATTCTACACCATCAATTGGATATGATTGATACACAAGCGAATTCGGGACTTACAAGTGGTATCAGAGCTTGGATTGTATCAATCATTTTGGCCAGATCTGGAGCGTATTTGATCTTATTTTTGAAGGATTTTTGCATTTTTGGATAGATCTTTGAAAAATAAGGGGGGTTTGTTCTTCGTGTTTTTGATAAAAACGAGTTTTTGATCGAGTTTTGGAGCAAAAAGAGGTGAAAAACGCAATTTTTCACGTAATCTGCAAAGTGTTCTCGTCCATTGAAGGGTTCACGGCCGTTGAAGGGTTCACGGCCGAAGGAGGGTTCTCGGTCGAATAAGCTTTTGCGGCTAGGGTTTCTCGGCGGCGGCCGTAATCACGAATTAGGGTTTCTCGGACGTTTACGGTCGTGAACGTGTTTACGGCCGTGAACCCATTTGCGGTTGTCTGTCTCATATAAATAGTGTTAGTAGCGTCATAAGAGTGTGTATGGCTAGAGGAGCTTAAGTGTGTGTATTCTAAGGTGTTTTAGAGAGAGAAAGGAGAGAAGGTGCAAGTGTGTGTGAATCTTGTATATTGTTCATCATTCCAATCTTGAATACATCATAGATTCATATTATTATTCTTCTCCTTCTTCTTATTTTGATCTTGCATCATCCAATTGTTTGGGATTCTACACCATCAATTGGATATGATTGATACACAAGCGAATTCGGGACTTACAAGTGGTATGAGAGCTTGGATTGTATCAATCATTTTGGCCAGATCTGGAGCGTATTTGATCTTATTTTTGAAGGATTTTTGCGTTTTTGGATAGATCTTTTAAAAATAAGGGGAGTTTGTTCTTCGTGTTTTTGATAAAATCGAGTTTTTGATCGAGTTTTGGAGCAAAAAGAGGTGAAAAACGCTATTTTTCACGTAATCTGCGAAGTGTTCTCGTCCATTGAAGGGTTCACGGCCGTTGAAGGGTTCACGGCCGAAGGAGGGTTCTCGGTCGAATAAGCTTTTGCGGCTAGGGTTTCTCGGCGGCGGCCGTAATCACGAATTAGGGTTTCTCGGACGTTTACGGTCGTGAACGTGTTTACGGCCGTGAACCCATTTGCGGTTGTCTGTCTCATATAAATAGTGTTAGTAGAGTCATAAGAGTGTGTATGGCTAGAGGAGCTTAAGTGTGTGTATTCTAAGGTGTTCTAGAGAGAGAAAGGAGAGAAGGTGCAAGTGTGTGTGAATCTTGTATATTGTTCATCATTCCAATCTTGAATACATCATAGATTCATATTATTCTTCTTCTCCTTCTTCTTATTTTGATCTTGCATCATCCAATTGTTTAGGATTCTACACCATCAATTGGATATGATTGATACAGAAGCGAATTCGGGACTTACAAGTGGTATCAGAGCTTGGATTGTATCAATCATTTTGGCCAGATCTGGAGCGTATTTGATCTTATTTTTGAAGGATTTTTGCATTTTTGGATAGATCTTTGAAAAATAAGGGGGGTTTGTTCTTCGTGTTTTTGATAAAAACGAGTTTTTGATCGAGTTTTGGAGCAAAAAGAGGTGAAAAACGCTATTTTTCACGTAATCTGCGAAGTGTTCTCGTCCATTGAAGGGTTCACGGCCGTTGAAGGGTTCACGGCCGAAGGAGGGTTCTCGGTCGAATAAGCTTTTGCGGCTAGGGTTTCTCGGCGGCGGCCGTAATCACGAATTAGGGTTTCTCGGACGTTTACGGTCGTGAACGTGTTTACGGCCGTGAACCCATTTGCGGTTGTCTGTCTCATATAAATAGTGTTAGTAGAGTCATAAGAGTGTGTATGGCTAGAGGAGCTTAAGTGTGTGTATTCTAAGGTGTTTTAGAGAGAGAAAGGAGAGAAGGTGCAAGTGTGTGTGAATCTTGTATATTGTTCATCATTCCAATCTTGAATACATCATAGATTCATATTATTCTTCTTCTCCTTCTTCTTATTTTGATCTTGCATCATCCAATTGTTTGGGATTCTACACCATCAATTGGATATGATTGATACACAAGCGAATTCGGGACTTACAAGTGGTATTAGAGCTTGGATTGTATCAATCATTTTGGCCAGATGTGGAGCGTATTTGATCTTATTTTTGAAGGATTTTTGCATTTTTGGATAGATCTTTGAAAAATAAGGGGGGTTTGTTCTTCGTGTTTTTGATAAAAACGAGTTTTTGATCGAGTTTTGGAGCAAAAAGAGGTGAAAAACGCAATTTTTCACGTAATCTGCAAAGTGTTCTCGTCCATTGAAGGGTTCACGGCCGTTGAAGGGTTCACGGCCGAAGGAGGGTTCTCGGTCGAATAAGCTTTTGCGGCTAGGGTTTCTCGGCGGCGGCCGTAATCACGAATTAGGGTTTCTCGGACGTTTACGGTCGTGAACGTGTTTACGGCCGTGAACCCATTTGCGGTTGTCTGTCTCATATAAATAGTGTTAGTAGCGTCATAAGAGTGTGTATGGCTAGAGGAGCTTAAGTGTGTGTATTCTAAGGTGTTTTAGAGAGAGAAAGGAGAGAAGGTGCAAGTGTGTGTGAATCTTGTATATTGTTCATCATTCCAATCTTGAATACATCATAGATTCATATTATTATTCTTCTCCTTCTTCTTATTTTGATCTTGCATCATCCAATTGTTTGGGATTCTACACCATCAATTGGATATGATTGATACACAAGCGAATTCGGGACTTACAAGTGGTATGAGAGCTTGGATTGTATCAATCATTTTGGCCAGATCTGGAGCGTATTTGATCTTATTTTTGAAGGATTTTTGCGTTTTTGGATAGATCTTTTAAAAATAAGGGGAGTTTGTTCTTCGTGTTTTTGATAAAATCGAGTTTTTGATCGAGTTTTGGAGCAAAAAGAGGTGAAAAACGCTATTTTTCACGTAATCTGCGAAGTGTTCTCGTCCATTGAAGGGTTCACGGCCGTTGAAGGGTTCACGGCCGAAGGAGGGTTCTCGGTCGAATAAGCTTTTGCGGCTAGGGTTTCTCGGCGGCGGCCGTAATCACGAATTAGGGTTTCTCGGACGTTTACGGTCGTGAACGTGTTTACGGCCGTGAACCCATTTGCGGTTGTCTGTCTCATATAAATAGTGTTAGTAGAGTCATAAGAGTGTGTATGGCTAGAGGAGCTTAAGTGTGTGTATTCTAAGGTGTTCTAGAGAGAGAAAGGAGAGAAGGTGCAAGTGTGTGTGAATCTTGTATATTGTTCATCATTCCAATCTTGAATACATCATAGATTCATATTATTCTTCTTCTCCTTCTTCTTATTTTGATCTTGCATCATCCAATTGTTTAGGATTCTACACCATCAATTGGATATGATTGATACAGAAGCGAATTCGGGACTTACAAGTGGTATCAGAGCTTGGATTGTATCAATCATTTTGGCCAGATCTGGAGCGTATTTGATCTTATTTTTGAAGGATTTTTGCATTTTTGGATAGATCTTTGAAAAATAAGGGGGGTTTGTTCTTCGTGTTTTTGATAAAAACGAGTTTTTGATCGAGTTTTGGAGCAAAAAGAGGTGAAAAACGCTATTTTTCACGTAATCTGCGAAGTGTTCTCGTCCATTGAAGGGTTCACGGCCGTTGAAGGGTTCACGGCCGAAGGAGGGTTCTCGGTCGAATAAGCTTTTGCGGCTAGGGTTTCTCGGCGGCGGCCGTAATCACGAATTAGGGTTTCTCGGACGTTTACGGTCGTGAACGTGTTTACGGCCGTGAACCCATTTGCGGTTGTCTGTCTCATATAAATAGTGTTAGTAGAGTCATAAGAGTGTGTATGGCTAGAGGAGCTTAAGTGTGTGTATTCTAAGGTGTTTTAGAGAGAGAAAGGAGAGAAGGTGCAAGTGTGTGTGAATCTTGTATATTGTTCATCATTCCAATCTTGAATACATCATAGATTCATATTATTCTTCTTCTCCTTCTTCTTATTTTGATCTTGCATCATCCAATTGTTTGGGATTCTACACCATCAATTGGATATGATTGATACACAAGCGAATTCGGGACTTACAAGTGGTATTAGAGCTTGGATTGTATCAATCATTTTGGCCAGATGTGGAGCGTATTTGATCTTATTTTTGAAGGATTTTTGCATTTTTGGATAGATCTTTGAAAAATAAGGGGGGTTTGTTCTTCGTGTTTTTGATAAAAACGAGTTTTTGATCGAGTTTTGGAGCAAAAAGAGGTGAAAAACGCTATTTTTCACGTAATCTGCGAAGTGTTCTCGTCCATTGAAGGGTTCACGGCCGTTGAAGGGTTCACGGCCGAAGGAGGGTTCTCGGTCGAATAAGCTTTTGCGGCTAGGGTTTCTCGGCGGCGGCCGTAATCACGAATTAGGGTTTCTCGGACGTTTACGGTCGTGAACGTGTTTACGGCCGTGAACCTATTTGCGGTTGTCTGTCTCATATAAATAGTGTTAGTAGAGTCATAAGAGTGTGTATGGCTAGAGGAGCTTAAGTTTGTGTATTCTAAGGTGTTCTAGAGAGAGAAAGGAGAGAAGGTGCAAGTGTGTGTGAATCTTGTATATTGTTCATCATTCCAATCTTGAATACATCATAGATTCATATTATTATTCTTCTCCTTCTTCTTATTTTGATCTTGCATCATCCAATTGTTTGGGATTCTACACCATCAATTGGATATGATTGATACACAAGCGAATTCGGGACTTACAAGTGGTATCAGAGCTTGGATTGTATCAATCATTTTGGCCAGATCTGGAGCGTATTTGATCTTATTTTTGAAGGATTTTTGCATTTTTGGATAGATCTTTGAAAAATAAGGGGGGTTTGTTCTTCGTGTTTTTGATAAAAACGAGTTTTTGATCGAGTTTTGGAGCAAAAAGAGGTGAAAAACGCAATTTTTCACGTAATCTGCAAAGTGTTCTCGTCCATTGAAGGGTTCACGGCCGTTGAAGGGTTCACGGCCGAAGGAGGGTTCTCGGTCGAATAAGCTTTTGCGGCTAGGGTTTCTCGGCGGCGGCCGTAATCACGAATTAGGGTTTCTCGGACGTTTACGGTCGTGAACGTGTTTACGGCCGTGAACCCATTTGCGGTTGTCTGTCTCATATAAATAGTGTTAGTAGCGTCATAAGAGTGTGTATGGCTAGAGGAGCTTAAGTGTGTGTATTCTAAGGTGTTTTAGAGAGAGAAAGGAGAGAAGGTGCAAGTGTGTGTGAATCTTGTATATTGTTCATCATTCCAATCTTGAATACATCATAGATTCATATTATTATTCTTCTCCTTCTTCTTATTTTGATCTTGCATCATCCAATTGTTTGGGATTCTACACCATCAATTGGATATGATTGATACACAAGCGAATTCGGGACTTACAAGTGGTATGAGAGCTTGGATTGTATCAATCATTTTGGCCAGATCTGGAGCGTATTTGATCTTATTTTTGAAGGATTTTTGCGTTTTTGGATAGATCTTTTAAAAATAAGGGGAGTTTGTTCTTCGTGTTTTTGATAAAATCGAGTTTTTGATCGAGTTTTGGAGCAAAAAGAGGTGAAAAACGCTATTTTTCACGTAATCTGCGAAGTGTTCTCGTCCATTGAAGGGTTCACGGCCGTTGAAGGGTTCACGGCCGAAGGAGGGTTCTCGGTCGAATAAGCTTTTGCGGCTAGGGTTTCTCGGCGGCGGCCGTAATCACGAATTAGGGTTTCTCGGACGTTTACGGTCGTGAACGTGTTTACGGCCGTGAACCCATTTGCGGTTGTCTGTCTCATATAAATAGTGTTAGTAGAGTCATAAGAGTGTGTATGGCTAGAGGAGCTTAAGTGTGTGTATTCTAAGGTGTTCTAGAGAGAGAAAGGAGAGAAGGTGCAAGTGTGTGTGAATCTTGTATATTGTTCATCATTCCAATCTTGAATACATCATAGATTCATATTATTCTTCTTCTCCTTCTTCTTATTTTGATCTTGCATCATCCAATTGTTTAGGATTCTACACCATCAATTGGATATGATTGATACAGAAGCGAATTCGGGACTTACAAGTGGTATCAGAGCTTGGATTGTATCAATCATTTTGGCCAGATCTGGAGCGTATTTGATCTTATTTTTGAAGGATTTTTGCATTTTTGGATAGATCTTTGAAAAATAAGGGGGGTTTGTTCTTCGTGTTTTTGATAAAAACGAGTTTTTGATCGAGTTTTGGAGCAAAAAGAGGTGAAAAACGCTATTTTTCACGTAATCTGCGAAGTGTTCTCGTCCATTGAAGGGTTCACGGCCGTTGAAGGGTTCACGGCCGAAGGAGGGTTCTCGGTCGAATAAGCTTTTGCGGCTAGGGTTTCTCGGCGGCGGCCGTAATCACGAATTAGGGTTTCTCGGACGTTTACGGTCGTGAACGTGTTTACGGCCGTGAACCCATTTGCGGTTGTCTGTCTCATATAAATAGTGTTAGTAGAGTCATAAGAGTGTGTATGGCTAGAGGAGCTTAAGTGTGTGTATTCTAAGGTGTTTTAGAGAGAGAAAGGAGAGAAGGTGCAAGTGTGTGTGAATCTTGTATATTGTTCATCATTCCAATCTTGAATACATCATAGATTCATATTATTCTTCTTCTCCTTCTTCTTATTTTGATCTTGCATCATCCAATTGTTTGGGATTCTACACCATCAATTGGATATGATTGATACACAAGCGAATTCGGGACTTACAAGTGGTATTAGAGCTTGGATTGTATCAATCATTTTGGCCAGATGTGGAGCGTATTTGATCTTATTTTTGAAGGATTTTTGCATTTTTGGATAGATCTTTGAAAAATAAGGGGGGTTTGTTCTTCGTGTTTTTGATAAAAACGAGTTTTTGATCGAGTTTTGGAGCAAAAAGAGGTGAAAAACGCTATTTTTCACGTAATCTGCGAAGTGTTCTCGTCCATTGAAGGGTTCACGGCCGTTGAAGGGTTCACGGCCGAAGGAGGGTTCTCGGTCGAATAAGCTTTTGCGGCTAGGGTTTCTCGGCGGCGGCCGTAATCACGAATTAGGGTTTCTCGGACGTTTACGGTCGTGAACGTGTTTACGGCCGTGAACCTATTTGCGGTTGTCTGTCTCATATAAATAGTGTTAGTAGAGTCATAAGAGTGTGTATGGCTAGAGGAGCTTAAGTTTGTGTATTCTAAGGTGTTCTAGAGAGAGAAAGGAGAGAAGGTGCAAGTGTGTGTGAATCTTGTATATTGTTCATCATTCCAATCTTGAATACATCATAGATTCATATTATTATTCTTCTCCTTCTTCTTATTTTGATCTTGCATCATCCAATTGTTTGGGATTCTACACCATCAATTGGATATGATTGATACACAAGCGAATTCGGGACTTACAAGTGGTATCAGAGCTTGGATTGTATCAATCATTTTGGCCAGATCTGGAGCGTATTTGATCTTATTTTTGAAGGATTTTTGCATTTTTGGATAGATCTTTGAAAAATAAGGGGGGTTTGTTCTTCGTGTTTTTGATAAAAACGAGTTTTTGATCGAGTTTTGGAGCAAAAAGAGGTGAAAAACGCAATTTTTCACGTAATCTGCAAAGTGTTCTCGTCCATTGAAGGGTTCACGGCCGTTGAAGGGTTCACGGCCGAAGGAGGGTTCTCGGTCGAATAAGCTTTTGCGGCTAGGGTTTCTCGGCGGCGGCCGTAATCACGAATTAGGGTTTCTCGGACGTTTACGGTCGTGAACGTGTTTACGGCCGTGAACCCATTTGCGGTTGTCTGTCTCATATAAATAGTGTTAGTAGCGTCATAAGAGTGTGTATGGCTAGAGGAGCTTAAGTGTGTGTATTCTAAGGTGTTTTAGAGAGAGAAAGGAGAGAAGGTGCAAGTGTGTGTGAATCTTGTATATTGTTCATCATTCCAATCTTGAATACATCATAGATTCATATTATTATTCTTCTCCTTCTTCTTATTTTGATCTTGCATCATCCAATTGTTTGGGATTCTACACCATCAATTGGATATGATTGATACACAAGCGAATTCGGGACTTACAAGTGGTATGAGAGCTTGGATTGTATCAATCATTTTGGCCAGATCTGGAGCGTATTTGATCTTATTTTTGAAGGATTTTTGCGTTTTTGGATAGATCTTTGAAAAATAAGGGGAGTTTGTTCTTCGTGTTTTTGATAAAATCGAGTTTTTGATCGAGTTTTGGAGCAAAAAGAGGTGAAAAACGCTATTTTTCACGTAATCTGCGAAGTGTTCTCGTCCATTGAAGGGTTCACGGCCGTTGAAGGGTTCACGGCCGAAGGAGGGTTCTCGGTCGAATAAGCTTTTGCGGCTAGGGTTTCTCGGCGGCGGCCGTAATCACGAATTAGGGTTTCTCGGACGTTTACGGTCGTGAACGTGTTTACGGCCGTGAACCCATTTGCGGTTGTCTGTCTCATATAAATAGTGTTAGTAGAGTCATAAGAGTGTGTATGGCTAGAGGAGCTTAAGTGTGTGTATTCTAAGGTGTTCTAGAGAGAGAAAGGAGAGAAGGTGCAAGTGTGTGTGAATCTTGTATATTGTTCATCATTCCAATCTTGAATACATCATAGATTCATATTATTCTTCTTCTCCTTCTTCTTATTTTGATCTTGCATCATCCAATTGTTTAGGATTCTACACCATCAATTGGATATGATTGATACAGAAGCGAATTCGGGACTTACAAGTGGTATCAGAGCTTGGATTGTATCAATCATTTTGGCCAGATCTGGAGCGTATTTGATCTTATTTTTGAAGGATTTTTGCATTTTTTGATAGATCTTTGAAAAATAAGGGGGGTTTGTTCTTCGTGTTTTTGATAAAAACGAGTTTTTGATCGAGTTTTATAGCAAAAAGAGGTGAAAAACGCTATTTTTCACGTAATCTGCGAAGTGTTCTCGTCCATTGAAGGGTTCACGGCCGTTGAAGGGTTCACGGCCGAAGGAGGGTTCTCGGTCGAATAAGCTTTTGCGGCTAGGGTTTCTCGGCGGCGGCCGTAATCACGAATTAGGGTTTCTCGGACGTTTACGGTCGTGAACGTGTTTACGGCCGTGAACCCATTTGCGGTTGTCTGTCTCATATAAATAGTGTTAGTAGAGTCATAAGAGTGTGTATGGCTAGAGGAGCTTAAGTGTGTGTATTCTAAGGTGTTTTAGAGAGAGAAAGGAGAGAAGGTGCAAGTGTGTGTGAATCTTGTATATTGTTCATCATTCCAATCTTGAATACATCATAGATTCATATTATTCTTCTTCTCCTTCTTCTTATTTTGATCTTGCATCATCCAATTGTTTGGGATTCTACACCATCAATTGGATATGATTGATACACAAGCGAATTCGGGACTTACAAGTGGTATTAGAGCTTGGATTGTATCAATCATTTTGGCCAGATGTGGAGCGTATTTGATCTTATTTTTGAAGGATTTTTGCATTTTTGGATAGATCTTTGAAAAATAAGGGGGGTTTGTTCTTCGTGTTTTTGATAAAAACGAGTTTTTGATCGAGTTTTGGAGCAAAAAGAGGTGAAAAACGCAATTTTTCATGTAATCTGCAAAGTGTTCTCGTCCATTGAAGGGTTCACGGCCGTTGAAGGGTTCACGGCCGAAGGAGGGTTCTCGGTCGAATAAGCTTTTGCGGCTAGGGTTTCTCGGCGGCGGCCGTAATCACGAATTAGGGTTTCTCGGACGTTTACGGTCGTGAACGTGTTTACGGCCGTGAACCCATTTGCGGTTGTCTGTCTCATATAAATAGTGTTAGTAGCGTCATAAGAGTGTGTATGGCTAGAGGAGCTTAAGTGTGTGTATTCTAAGGTGTTCTAGAGAGAGAAAGGAGAGAAGGTGCAAGTGTGTGTGAATCTTGTATATTGTTCATCATTCCAATCTTGAATACATCATAGATTCATATTATTATTCTTCTCCTTCTTCTTATTTTGATCTTGCATCATCCAATTGTTTGGGATTCTACACCATCAATTGGATATGATTGATACACAAGCGAATTCGGGACTTACAAGTGGTATTAGAGCTTGGATTGTATCAATCATTTTGGCCAGATGTGGAGCGTATTTGATCTTATTTTTGAAGGATTTTTGCATTTTTGGATAGATCTTTGAAAAATAAGGGGGGTTTGTTCTTCGTGTTTTTGATAAAAACGAGTTTTTGATCGAGTTTTGGAGCAAAAAGAGGTGAAAAACGCTATTTTTCACGTAATCTGCGAAGTGTTCTCGTCCATTGAAGGGTTCACGGCCGTTGAAGGGTTCACGGCCGAAGGAGGGTTCTCGGTCGAATAAGCTTTTGCGGCTAGGGTTTCTCGGCGGCGGCCGTAATCACGAATTAGGGTTTCTCGGACGTTTACGGTCGTGAACGTGTTTACGGCCGTGAACCTATTTGCGGTTGTCTGTCTCATATAAATAGTGTTAGTAGAGTCATAAGAGTGTGTATGGCTAGAGGAGCTTAAGTTTGTGTATTCTAAGGTGTTCTAGAGAGAGAAAGGAGAGAAGGTGCAAGTGTGTGTGAATCTTGTATATTGTTCATCATTCCAATCTTGAATACATCATAGATTCATATTATTATTCTTCTCCTTCTTCTTATTTTGATCTTGCATCATCCAATTGTTTGGGATTCTACACCATCAATTGGATATGATTGATAAACAAGCGAATTCGGGACTTACAAGTGGTATCAGAGCTTGGATTGTATCAATTATTTTGGCCAGATCTGGAGCGTATTTGATCTTATTTTTGAAGGATTTTTGCATTTTTGGATAGATCTTTGAAAAATAAGGGGGGTTTGTTCTTCGTGTTTTTGATAAAAACGAGTTTTTGATCGAGTTTTGGAGCAAAAAGAGGTGAAAAACGCAATTTTTCATGTAATCTGCAAAGTGTTCTCGTCCATTGAAGGGTTCACGGCCGTTGAAGGGTTCACGGCCGAAGGAGGGTTCTCGGTCGAATAAGCTTTTGCGGCTAGGGTTTCTCGGCGGCGGCCGTAATCACGAATTAGGGTTTCTCGGACGTTTACGGTCGTGAACGTGTTTACGGCCGTGAACCCATTTGCGGTTGTCTGTCTCATATAAATAGTGTTAGTAGCGTCATAAGAGTGTGTATGGCTAGAGGAGCTTAAGTGTGTGTATTCTAAGGTGTTTTAGAGAGAGAAAGGAGAGAAGGTGCAAGTGTGTGTGAATCTTGTATATTGTTCATCATTCCAATCTTGAATACATCATAGATTCATATTATTATTCTTCTCCTTCTTCTTATTTTGATCTTGCATCATCCAATTGTTTGGGATTCTACACCATCAATTGGATATGATTGATACACAAGCGAATTCGGGACTTACAAGTGGTATTAGAGCTTGGATTGTATCAATCATTTTGGCCAGATGTGGAGCGTATTTGATCTTATTTTTGAAGGATTTTTGCATTTTTGGATAGATCTTTGAAAAATAAGGGGGGTTTGTTCTTCGTGTTTTTGATAAAAACGAGTTTTTGATCGAGTTTTGGAGCAAAAAGAGGTGAAAAACGCTATTTTTCACGTAATCTGCGAAGTGTTCTCGTCCATTGAAGGGTTCACGGCCGTTGAAGGGTTCACGGCCGAAGGAGGGTTCTCGGTCGAATAAGCTTTTGCGGCTAGGGTTTCTCGGCGGCGGCCGTAATCACGAATTAGGGTTTCTCGGACGTTTACGGTCGTGAACGTGTTTACGGCCGTGAACCTATTTGCGGTTGTCTGTCTCATATAAATAGTGTTAGTAGAGTCATAAGAGTGTGTATGGCTAGAGGAGCTTAAGTTTGTGTATTCTAAGGTGTTCTAGAGAGAGAAAGGAGAGAAGGTGCAAGTGTGTGTGAATCTTGTATATTGTTCATCATTCCAATCTTGAATACATCATAGATTCATATTATTATTCTTCTCCTTCTTCTTATTTTGATCTTGCATCATCCAATTGTTTGGGATTCTACACCATCAATTGGATATGATTGATAAACAAGCGAATTCGGGACTTACAAGTGGTATCAGAGCTTGGATTGTATCAATCATTTTGGCCAGATCTGGAGCGTATTTGATCTTATTTTTGAAGGATTTTTGCATTTTTGGATAGATCTTTGAAAAATAAGGGGGGTTTGTTCTTCGTGTTTTTGATAAAAACGAGTTTTTGATCGAGTTTTGGAGCAAAAAGAGGTGAAAAACGCTATTTTTCACGTAATCTGCGAAGTGTTCTCGTCCATTGAAGGGTTCACGGCCGTTGAAGGGTTCACGGCCGAAGGAGGGTTCTCGGTCGAATAAGCTTTTGCGGCTAGGGTTTCTCGGCGGCGGCCGTAATCACGAATTAGGGTTTCTCGGACGTTTACGGTCGTGAACGTGTTTACGGCCGTGAACCTATTTGCGGTTGTCTGTCTCATATAAATAGTGTTAGTAGAGTCATAAGAGTGTGTATGGCTAGAGGAGCTTAAGTTTGTGTATTCTAAGGTGTTCTAGAGAGAGAAAGGAGAGAAGGTGCAAGTGTGTGTGAATCTTGTATATTGTTCATCATTCCAATCTTGAATACATCATAGATTCATATTATTATTCTTCTCCTTCTTCTTATTTTGATCTTGCATCATCCAATTGTTTGGGATTCTACACCATCAATTGGATATGATTGATAAACAAGCGAATTCGGGACTTACAAGTGGTATCAGAGCTTGGATTGTATCAATCATTTTGGCCAGATCTGGAGCGTATTTGATCTTATTTTTGAAGGATTTTTGCATTTTTGGATAGATCTTTGAAAAATAAGGGGGGTTTGTTCTTCGTGTTTTTGATAAAAACGAGTTTTTGATCGAGTTTTGGAGCAAAAAGAGGTGAAAAACGCAATTTTTCATGTAATCTGCAAAGTGTTCTCGTCCATTGAAGGGTTCACGGCCGTTGAAGGGTTCACGGCCGAAGGAGGGTTCTCGGTCGAATAAGCTTTTGCGGCTAGGGTTTCTCGGCGGCGGCCGTAATCACGAATTAGGGTTTCTCGGACGTTTACGGTCGTGAACGTGTTTACGGCCGTGAACCCATTTGCGGTTGTCTGTCTCATATAAATAGTGTTAGTAGCGTCATAAGAGTGTGTATGGCTAGAGGAGCTTAAGTGTGTGTATTCTAAGGTGTTTTAGAGAGAGAAAGGAGAGAAGGTGCAAGTGTGTGTGAATCTTGTATATTGTTCATCATTCCAATCTTGAATACATCATAGATTCATATTATTATTCTTCTCCTTCTTCTTATTTTGATCTTGCATCATCCAATTGTTTGGGATTCTACACCATCAATTGGATATGATTGATAAACAAGCGAATTTGGGACTTACAAGTGGTATCAGAGCTTGGATTGTATCAATCATTTTGGCCAGATCTGGAGCGTATTTGATCTTATTTTTGAAGGATTTTTGCATTTTTGGATAGATCTTTGAAAAATAAGGGGGGTTTGTTCTTCGTGTTTTTGATAAAAACGAGTTTTTGATCGAGTTTTGGAGCAAAAAGAGGTGAAAAACGCTATTTTTCACGTAATCTGCGAAGTGTTCTCGTCCATTGAAGGGTTCACGGCCGTTGAAGGGTTCACGGCCGAAGGAGGGTTCTCGGTCGAATAAGCTTTTGCGGCTAGGGTTTCTCGGCGGCGGCCGTAATCACGAATTAGGGTTTCTCGGACGTTTACGGTCGTGAACGTGTTTACGGCCGTGAACCTATTTGCGGTTGTCTGTCTCATATAAATAGTGTTAGTAGAGTCATAAGAGTGTGTATGGCTAGAGGAGCTTAAGTTTGTGTATTCTAAGGTGTTCTAGAGAGAGAAAGGAGAGAAGGTGCAAGTGTGTGTGAATCTTGTATATTGTTCATCATTCCAATCTTGAATACATCATAGATTCATATTATTATTCTTCTCCTTCTTCTTATTTTGATCTTGCATCATCCAATTGTTTGGGATTCTACACCATCAATTGGATATGATTGATAAACAAGCGAATTCGGGACTTACAAGTGGTATCAGAGCTTGGATTGTATCAATCATTTTGGCCAGATCTGGAGCGTATTTGATCTTATTTTTGAAGGATTTTTGCATTTTTGGATAGATCTTTGAAAAATAAGGGGGGTTTGTTCTTCGTGTTTTTGATAAAAACGAGTTTTTGATCGAGTTTTGGAGCAAAAAGAGGTGAAAAACGCAATTTTTCATGTAATCTGCAAAGTGTTCTCGTCCATTGAAGGGTTCACGGCCGTTGAAGGGTTCACGGCCGAAGGAGGGTTCTCGGTCGAATAAGCTTTTGCGGCTAGGGTTTCTCGGCGGCGGCCGTAATCACGAATTAGGGTTTCTCGGACGTTTACGGTCGTGAACGTGTTTACGGCCGTGAACCCATTTGCGGTTGTCTGTCTCATATAAATAGTGTTAGTAGCGTCATAAGAGTGTGTATGGCTAGAGGAGCTTAAGTGTGTGTATTCTAAGGTGTTTTAGAGAGAGAAAGGAGAGAAGGTGCAAGTGTGTGTGAATCTTGTATATTGTTCATCATTCCAATCTTGAATACATCATAGATTCATATTATTATTCTTCTCCTTCTTCTTATTTTGATCTTGCATCATCCAATTGTTTGGGATTCTACACCATCAATTGGATATGATTGATACACAAGCGAATTCGGGACTTACAAGTGGTATTAGAGCTTGGATTGTATCAATCATTTTGGCCAGATGTGGAGCGTATTTGATCTTATTTTTGAAGGATTTTTGCATTTTTGGATAGATCTTTGAAAAATAAGGGGGGTTTGTTCTTCGTGTTTTTGATAAAAACGAGTTTTTGATCGAGTTTTGGAGCAAAAAGAGGTGAAAAACGCTATTTTTCACGTAATCTGCGAAGTGTTCTCGTCCATTGAAGGGTTCACGGCCGTTGAAGGGTTCACGGCCGAAGGAGGGTTCTCGGTCGAATAAGCTTTTGCGGCTAGGGTTTCTCGGCGGCGGCCGTAATCACGAATTAGGGTTTCTCGGACGTTTACGGTCGTGAACGTGTTTACGGCCGTGAACCTATTTGCGGTTGTCTGTCTCATATAAATAGTGTTAGTAGAGTCATAAGAGTGTGTATGGCTAGAGGAGCTTAAGTTTGTGTATTCTAAGGTGTTCTAGAGAGAGAAAGGAGAGAAGGTGCAAGTGTGTGTGAATCTTGTATATTGTTCATCATTCCAATCTTGAATACATCATAGATTCATATTATTATTCTTCTCCTTCTTCTTATTTTGATCTTGCATCATCCAATTGTTTGGGATTCTACACCATCAATTGGATATGATTGATAAACAAGCGAATTCGGGACTTACAAGTGGTATCAGAGCTTGGATTGTATCAATCATTTTGGCCAGATCTGGAGCGTATTTGATCTTATTTTTGAAGGATTTTTGCATTTTTGGATAGATCTTTGAAAAATAAGGGGGGTTTGTTCTTCGTGTTTTTGATAAAAACGAGTTTTTGATCGAGTTTTAGAGCAAAAAGAGGTGAAAAACGCAATTTTTCATGTAATCTGCAAAGTGTTCTCGTCCATTGAAGGGTTCACGGCCGTTCAAGGGTTCACGGCCGAAGGAGGGTTCTCGGTCGAATAAGCTTTTGCGGCTAGGGTTTCTCGGCGGCGGCCGTAATCACGAATTAGGGTTTCTCGGACGTTTACGGTCGTGAACGTGTTTACGGCCGTGAACCCATTTGCGGTTGTCTGTCTCATATAAATAGTGTTAGTAGCGTCATAAGAGTGTGTATGGCTAGAGGAGCTTAAGTGTGTGTATTCTAAGGTGTTTTAGAGAGAGAAAGGAGAGAAGGTGCAAGTGTGTGTGAATCTTGTATATTGTTCATCATTCCAATCTTGAATACATCATAGATTCATATTATTATTCTTCTCCTTCTTCTTATTTTGATCTTGCATCATCCAATTGTTTGGGATTCTACACCATCAATTGGATATGATTGATACACAAGCGAATTCGGGACTTACAAGTGGTATTAGAGCTTGGATTGTATCAATCATTTTGGCCAGATGTGGAGCGTATTTGATCTTATTTTTGAAGGATTTTTGCATTTTTGGATAGATCTTTGAAAAATAAGGGGGGTTTGTTCTTCGTGTTTTTGATAAAAACGAGTTTTTGATCGAGTTTTGGAGCAAAAAGAGGTGAAAAACGCTATTTTTCACGTAATCTGCGAAGTGTTCTCGTCCATTGAAGGGTTCACGGCCGTTGAAGGGTTCACGGCCGAAGGAGGGTTCTCGGTCGAATAAGCTTTTGCGGCTAGGGTTTCTCGGCGGCGGCCGTAATCACGAATTAGGGTTTCTCGGACGTTTACGGTCGTGAACGTGTTTACGGCCGTGAACCTATTTGCGGTTGTCTGTCTCATATAAATAGTGTTAGTAGAGTCATAAGAGTGTGTATGGCTAGAGGAGCTTAAGTTTGTGTATTCTAAGGTGTTCTAGAGAGAGAAAGGAGAGAAGGTGCAAGTGTGTGTGAATCTTGTATATTGTTCATCATTCCAATCTTGAATACATCATAGATTCATATTATTATTCTTCTCCTTCTTCTTATTTTGATCTTGCATCATCCAATTGTTTGGGATTCTACACCATCAATTGGATATGATTGATAAACAAGCGAATTCGGGACTTACAAGTGGTATCAGAGCTTGGATTGTATCAATCATTTTGGCCAGATCTGGAGCGTATTTGATCTTATTTTTGAAGGATTTTTGCATTTTTGGATAGATCTTTGAAAAATAAGGGGGGTTTGTTCTTCGTGTTTTTGATAAAAACGAGTTTTTGATCGAGTTTTGGAGCAAAAAGAGGTGAAAAACGCTATTTTTCACGTAATCTGCAAAGTGTTCTCGTCCATTGAAGGGTTCACGGCCGTTGAAGGGTTCACGGCCGAAGGAGGGTTCTCGGTCGAATAAGCTTTTGCGGCTAGGGTTTCTCGGCGGCGGCCGTAATCACGAATTAGGGTTTCTCGGACGTTTACGGTCGTGAACGTGTTTACGGCCGTGAACCTATTTGCGGTTGTCTGTCTCATATAAATAGTGTTAGTAGAGTCATAAGAGTGTGTATGGCTAGAGGAGCTTAAGTTTGTGTATTCTAAGGTGTTCTAGAGAGAGAAAGGAGAGAAGGTGCAAGTGTGTGTGAATCTTGTATATTGTTCATCATTCCAATCTTGAATACATCATAGATTCATATTATTATTCTTCTCCTTCTTCTTATTTTGATCTTGCATCATCCAATTGTTTGGGATTCTACACCATCAATTGGATATGATTGATACACAAGCGAATTCGGGACTTACAAGTGGTATCAGAGCTTGGATTGTATCAATCATTTTGGCCAGATCTGGAGCGTATTTGATCTTATTTTTGAAGGATTTTTGCATTTTTGGATAGATCTTTGAAAAATAAGGGGGGTTTGTTCTTCGTGTTTTTGATAAAAACGAGTTTTTGATCGAGTTTTGGAGCAAAAAGAGGTGAAAAACGCTATTTTTCACGTAATCTGCGAAGTGTTCTCGTCCATTGAAGGGTTCACGGCCGTTGAAGGGTTCACGGCCGAAGGAGGGTTCTCGGTCGAATAAGCTTTTGCGGCTAGGGTTTCTCGGCGGCGGCCGTAATCACGAATTAGGGTTTCTCGGACGTTTACGGTCGTGAACGTGTTTACGGCCGTGAACCTATTTGCGGTTGTCTGTCTCATATAAATAGTGTTAGTAGAGTCATAAGAGTGTGTATGGCTAGAGGAGCTTAAGTTTGTGTATTCTAAGGTGTTCTAGAGAGAGAAAGGAGAGAAGGTGCAAGTGTGTGTGAATCTTGTATATTGTTCATCATTCCAATCTTGAATACATCATAGATTCATATTATTATTCTTCTCCTTCTTCTTATTTTGATCTTGCATCATCCAATTGTTTGGGATTCTACACCATCAATTGGATATGATTGATACACAAGCGAATTCGGGACTTACAAGTGGTATCAGAGCTTGGATTGTATCAATCATTTTGGCCAGATCTGGAGCGTATTTGATCTTATTTTTGAAGGATTTTTGCATTTTTGGATAGATCTTTGAAAAATAAGGGGGGTTTGTTCTTCGTGTTTTTGATAAAAACGAGTTTTTGATCGAGTTTTGGAGCAAAAAGAGGTGAAAAACGCTATTTTTCACGTAATCCGCAAAGTGTTCTCGTCCATTGAAGGGTTCACGGCCGTTGAAGGGTTCACGGCCGAAGGAGGGTTCTCGGTCGAATAAGCTTTTGCGGCTAGGGTTTCTCGGCGGCGGCCGTAATCACGAATTAGGGTTTCTCGGACGTTTACGGTCGTGAACGTGTTTACGGCCGTGAACCCATTTGCGGTTGTCTGTCTCATATAAATAGTGTTAGTAGAGTCATAAGAGTGTGTATGGCTAGAGGAGCTTAAGTGTGTGTATTCTAAGGTGTTTTAGAGAGAGAAAGGAGAGAAGGTGCAAGTGTGTGTGAATCTTGTATATTGTTCATCATTCCAATCTTGAATACATCATAGATTCATATTATTATTCTTCTCCTTCTTCTTATTTTGATCTTGCATCATCCAATTGTTTGGGATTCTACACCATCAATTGGATATGATTGATACACAAGCGAATTCGGGACTTACAAGTGGTATTAGAGCTTGGATTGTATCAATCATTTTGGCCAGATGTGGAGCGTATTTGATCTTGTTTTTGAAGGATTTTTGCATTTTTGGATAGATCTTTGAAAAATAAGGGGGGTTTGTTCTTCGTGTTTTTGATAAAAACGAGTTTTTGATCGAGTTTTGGAGCAAAAAGAGGTGAAAAACGCTATTTTTCACGTAATCTGCGAAGTGTTCTCGTCCATTGAAGGGTTCACGGCCGTTGAAGGGTTCACGGCCGAAGGAGGGTTCTCGGTCGAATAAGCTTTTGCGGCTAGGGTTTCTCGGCGGCGGCCGTAATCACGAATTAGGGTTTCTCGGACGTTTACGGTCGTGAACGTGTTTACGGCCGTGAACCTATTTGCGGTTGTCTGTCTCATATAAATAGTGTTAGTAGAGTCATAAGAGTGTGTATGGCTAGAGGAGCTTAAGTTTGTGTATTCTAAGGTGTTCTAGAGAGAGAAAGGAGAGAAGGTGCAAGTGTGTGTGAATCTTGTATATTGTTCATCATTCCAATCTTGAATACATCATAGATTCATATTATTATTCTTCTCCTTCTTCTTATTTTGATCTTGCATCATCCAATTGTTTGGGATTCTACACCATCAATTGGATATGATTGATACACAAGCGAATTCGGGACTTACAAGTGGTATCAGAGCTTGGATTGTATCAATCATTTTGGCCAGATCTGGAGCGTATTTGATCTTATTTTTGAAGGATTTTTGCATTTTTGGATAGATCTTTGAAAAATAAGGGGGGTTTGTTCTTCGTGTTTTTGATAAAAACGAGTTTTTGATCGAGTTTTGGAGCAAAAAGAGGTGAAAAACGCTATTTTTCACGTAATCTGCAAAGTGTTCTCGTCCATTGAAGGGTTCACGGCCGTTGAAGGGTTCACGGCCGAAGGAGGGTTCTCGGTCGAATAAGCTTTTGCGGCTAGGGTTTCTCGGCGGCGGCCGTAATCACGAATTAGGGTTTCTCGGACGTTTACGGTCGTGAACGTGTTTACGGCCGTGAACCTATTTGCGGTTGTCTGTCTCATATAAATAGTGTTAGTAGAGTCATAAGAGTGTGTATGGCTAGAGGAGCTTAAGTTTGTGTATTCTAAGGTGTTCTAGAGAGAGAAAGGAGAGAAGGTGCAAGTGTGTGTGAATCTTGTATATTGTTCATCATTCCAATATTGAATACATCATAGATTCATATTATTATTCTTCTCCTTCTTCTTATTTTGATCTTGCATCATCCAATTGTTTGGGATTCTACACCATCAATTGGATATGATTGATACACAAGCGAATTCGGGACTTACAAGTGGTATCAGAGCTTGGATTGTATCAATCATTTTGGCCAGATCTGGAGCGTATTTGATCTTATTTTTGAAGGATTTTTGCATTTTTGGATAGATCTTTGAAAAATAAGGGGGGTTTGTTCTTCGTGTTTTTGATAAAAACGAGTTTTTGATCGAGTTTTGGAGCAAAAAGAGGTGAAAAACGCTATTTTTCACGTAATCTGCAAAGTGTTCTCGTCCATTGAAGGGTTCACGGCCGTTGAAGGGTTCACGGCCGAAGGAGGGTTCTCGGTCGAATAAGCTTTTGCGGCTAGGGTTTCTCGGCGGCGGCCGTAATCACGAATTAGGGTTTCTCGGACGTTTACGGTCGTGAACGTGTTTACGGCCGTGAACCTATTTGCGGTTGTCTGTCTCATATAAATAGTGTTAGTAGAGTCATAAGAGTGTGTATGGCTAGAGGAGCTTAAGTTTGTGTATTCTAAGGTGTTCTAGAGAGAGAAAGGAGAGAAGGTGCAAGTGTGTGTGAATCTTGTATATTGTTCATCATTCCAATCTTGAATACATCATAGATTCATATTATTATTCTTCTCCTTCTTCTTATTTTGATCTTGCATCATCCAATTGTTTGGGATTCTACACCATCAATTGGATATGATTGATACACAAGCGAATTCGGGACTTACAAGTGGTATCAGAGCTTGGATTGTATCAATCATTTTGGCCAGATCTGGAGCGTATTTGATCTTATTTTTGAAGGATTTTTGCATTTTTGGATAGATCTTTGAAAAATAAGGGGGGTTTGTTCTTCGTGTTTTTGATAAAAACGAGTTTTTGATCGAGTTTTGGAGCAAAAAGAGGTGAAAAACGCTATTTTTCACGTAATCTGCAAAGTGTTCTCGTCCATTGAAGGGTTCACGGCCGTTGAAGGGTTCACGGCCGAAGGAGGGTTCTCGGTCGAATAAGCTTTTGCGGCTAGGGTTTCTCGGCGGCGGCCGTAATCACGAATTAGGGTTTCTCGGACGTTTACGGTCGTGAACGTGTTTACGGCCGTGAACCCATTTGCGGTTGTCTGTCTCATATAAATAGTGTTAGTAGAGTCATAAGAGTGTGTATGGCTAGAGGAGCTTAAGTGTGTGTATTCTAAGGTGTTTTAGAGAGAGAAAGGAGAGAAGGTGCAAGTGTGTGTGAATCTTGTATATTGTTCATCATTCCAATCTTGAATACATCATAGATTCATATTATTATTCTTCTCCTTCTTCTTATTTTGATCTTGCATCATCCAATTGTTTGGGATTCTACACCATCAATTGGATATGATTGATACACAAGCGAATTCGGGACTTACAAGTGGTATTAGAGCTTGGATTGTATCAATCATTTTGGCCAGATCTGGAGCGTATTTGATCTTATTTTTGAAGGATTTTTGCATTTTTGGATAGATCTTTGAAAAATAAGGGGGGTTTGTTCTTCGTGTTTTTGATAAAAACGAGTTTTTGATCGAGTTTTGGAGCAAAAAGAGGTGAAAAACGCTATTTTTCACGTAATCTGCAAAGTGTTCTCGTCCATTGAAGGGTTCACGGCCGTTGAAGGGTTCACGGCCGAAGGAGGGTTCTCGGTCGAATAAGCTTTTGCGGCTAGGGTTTCTCGGCGGCGGCCGTAATCACGAATTAGGGTTTCTCGGACGTTTACGGTCGTGAACGTGTTTACGGCCGTGAACCCATTTGCGGTTGTCTGTCTCATATAAATAGTGTTAGTAGAGTCATAAGAGTGTGTATGGCTAGAGGAGCTTAAGTGTGTGTATTCTAAGGTGTTTTAGAGAGAGAAAGGAGAGAAGGTGCAAGTGTGTGTGAATCTTGTATATTGTTCATCATTCCAATCTTGAATACATCATAGATTCATATTATTATTCTTCTCCTTCTTCTTATTTTGATCTTGCATCATCCAATTGTTTGGGATTCTACACCATCAATTGGATATGATTGATACACAAGCGAATTCGGGACTTACAAGTGGTATTAGAGCTTGGATTGTATCAATCATTTTGGCCAGATGTGGAGCGTATTTGATCTTGTTTTTGAAGGATTTTTGCATTTTTGGATAGATCTTTGAAAAATAAGGGGGGTTTGTTCTTCGTGTTTTTGATAAAAACGAGTTTTTGATCGAGTTTTGGAGCAAAAAGAGGTGAAAAACGCTATTTTTCACGTAATCTGCGAAGTGTTCTCGTCCATTGAAGGGTTCACGGCCGTTGAAGGGTTCACGGCCGAAGGAGGGTTCTCGGTCGAATAAGCTTTTGCGGCTAGGGTTTCTCGGCGGCGGCCGTAATCACGAATTAGGGTTTCTCGGACGTTTACGGTCGTGAACGTGTTTACGGCCGTGAACCCATTTGCGGTTGTCTGTCTCATATAAATAGTGTTAGTAGAGTCATAAGAGTGTGTATGGCTAGAGGAGCTTAAGTGTGTGTATTCTAAGGTGTTTTAGAGAGAGAAAGGAGAGAAGGTGCAAGTGTGTGTGAATCTTGTATATTGTTCATCATTCCAATCTTGAATACATCATAGATTCATATTATTATTCTTCTCCTTCTTCTTATTTTGATCTTGCATCATCCAATTGTTTGGGATTCTACACCATCAATTGGATATGATTGATACACAAGCGAATTCGGGACTTACAAGTGGTATTAGAGCTTGGATTGTATCAATCATTTTGGCCAGATCTGGAGCGTATTTGATCTTCTTTTTGAAGGATTTTTGCATTTTTGGATAGATCTTTGAAAAATAAGGGGGGTTTGTTCTTCGTGTTTTTGATAAAAACGAGTTTTTGATCGAGTTTTGGAGCAAAAAGAGGTGAAAAACGCTATTTTTCACGTAATCTGCGAAGTGTTCTCGTCCATTGAAGGGTTCACGGCCGTTGAAGGGTTCACGGCCGAAGGAGGGTTCTCGGTCGAATAAGCTTTTGCGGCTAGGGTTTCTCGGCGGCGGCCGTAATCACGAATTAGGGTTTCTCGGACGTTTACGGTCGTGAACGTGTTTACGGCCGTGAACCTATTTGCGGTTGTCTGTCTCATATAAATAGTGTTAGTAGAGTCATAAGAGTGTGTATGGCTAGAGGAGCTTAAGTTTGTGTATTCTAAGGTGTTCTAGAGAGAGAAAGGAGAGAAGGTGCAAGTGTGTGTGAATCTTGTATATTGTTCATCATTCCAATCTTGAATACATCATAGATTCATATTATTATTCTTCTCCTTCTTCTTATTTTGATCTTGCATCATCCAATTGTTTGGGATTCTACACCATCAATTGGATATGATTGATACACAAGCGAATTCGGGACTTACAAGTGGTATCAGAGCTTGGATTGTATCAATCATTTTGGCCAGATCTGGAGCGTATTTGATCTTATTTTTGAAGGATTTTTGCATTTTTGGATAGATCTTTGAAAAATAAGGGGGGTTTGTTCTTCGTGTTTTTGATAAAAACGAGTTTTTGATCGAGTTTTGGAGCAAAAAGAGGTGAAAAACGCTATTTTTCACGTAATCTGCAAAGTGTTCTCGTCCATTGAAGGGTTCACGGCCGTTGAAGGGTTCACGGCCGAAGGAGGGTTCTCGGTCGAATAAGCTTTTGCGGCTAGGGTTTCTCGGCGGCGGCCGTAATCACGAATTAGGGTTTCTCGGACGTTTACGGTCGTGAACGTGTTTACGGCCGTGAACCCATTTGCGGTTGTCTGTCTCATATAAATAGTGTTAGTAGAGTCATAAGAGTGTGTATGGCTAGAGGAGCTTAAGTGTGTGTATTCTAAGGTGTTTTAGAGAGAGAAAGGAGAGAAGGTGCAAGTGTGTGTGAATCTTGTATATTGTTCATCATTCCAATCTTGAATACATCATAGATTCATATTATTATTCTTCTCCTTCTTCTTGTTTTGATCTTGCATCATCCAATTGTTTGGGATTCTACACCATCAATTGGATATGATTGATACACAAGCGAATTCGGGACTTACAAGTGGTATTAGAGCTTGGATTGTATCAATCATTTTGGCCAGATCTGGAGCGTATTTGATCTTATTTTTGAAGGATTTTTGCATTTTTGGATAGATCTTTGAAAAATAAGGGGGGTTTGTTCTTCGTGTTTTTGATAAAAACGAGTTTTTGATCGAGTTTTGGAGCAAAAAGAGGTGAAAAACGCTATTTTTCACGTAATCTGCGAAGTGTTCTCGTCCATTGAAGGGTTCACGGCCGTTGAAGGGTTCACGGCCGAAGGAGGGTTCTCGGTCGAATAAGCTTTTGCGGCTAGGGTTTCTCGGCGGCGGCCGTAATCACGAATTAGGGTTTCTCGGACGTTTACGGTCGTGAACGTGTTTACGGCCGTGAACCTATTTGCGGTTGTCTGTCTCATATAAATAGTGTTAGTAGAGTCATAAGAGTGTGTATGGCTAGAGGAGCTTAAGTTTGTGTATTCTAAGGTGTTCTAGAGAGAGAAAGGAGAGAAGGTGCAAGTGTGTGTGAATCTTGTATATTGTTCATCATTCCAATCTTGAATACATCATAGATTCATATTATTATTCTTCTCCTTCTTCTTATTTTGATCTTGCATCATCCAATTGTTTGGGATTCTACACCATCAATTGGATATGATTGATACACAAGCGAATTCGGGACTTACAAGTGGTATCAGAGCTTGGATTGTATCAATCATTTTGGCCAGATCTGGAGCGTATTTGATCTTATTTTTGAAGGATTTTTGCATTTTTGGATAGATCTTTGAAAAATAAGGGGGGTTTGTTCTTCGTGTTTTTGATAAAAACGAGTTTTTGATCGAGTTTTGGAGCAAAAAGAGGTGAAAAACGCTATTTTTCACGTAATCTGCAAAGTGTTCTCGTCCATTGAAGGGTTCACGGCCGTTGAAGGGTTCACGGCCGAAGGAGGGTTCTCGGTCGAATAAGCTTTTGCGGCTAGGGTTTCTCGGCGGCGGCCGTAATCACGAATTAGGGTTTCTCGGACGTTTACGGTCGTGAACGTGTTTACGGCCGTGAACCCATTTGCGGTTGTCTGTCTCATATAAATAGTGTTAGTAGAGTCATAAGAGTGTGTATGGCTAGAGGAGCTTAAGTGTGTGTATTCTAAGGTGTTTTAGAGAGAGAAAGGAGAGAAGGTGCAAGTGTGTGTGAATCTTGTATATTGTTCATCATTCCAATCTTGAATACATCATAGATTCATATTATTATTCTTCTCATTCTTCTTGTTTTGATCTTGCATCATCCAATTGTTTGGGATTCTACACCATCAATTGGATATGATTGATACACAAGCGAATTCGGGACTTACAAGTGGTATTAGAGCTTGGATTGTATCAATCATTTTGGCCAGATCTGGAGCGTATTTGATCTTATTTTTGAAGGATTTTTGCATTTTTGGATAGATCTTTGAAAAATAAGGGGGGTTTGTTCTTCGTGTTTTTGATAAAAACGAGTTTTTGATCGAGTTTTGGAGCAAAAAGAGGTGAAAAACGCTATTTTTCACGTAATCTGCGAAGTGTTCTCGTCCATTGAAGGGTTCACGGCCGTTGAAGGGTTCACGGCCGAAGGAGGGTTCTCGGTCGAATAAGCTTTTGCGGCTAGGGTTTCTCGGCGGCGGCCGTAATCACGAATTAGGGTTTCTCGGACGTTTACGGTCGTGAACGTGTTTACGGCCGTGAACCTATTTGCGGTTGTCTGTCTCATATAAATAGTGTTAGTAGAGTCATAAGAGTGTGTATGGCTAGAGGAGCTTAAGTTTGTGTATTCTAAGGTGTTCTAGAGAGAGAAAGGAGAGAAGGTTCAAGTGTGTGTGAATCTTGTATATTGTTCATCATTCCAATCTTGAATACATCATAGATTCATATTATTATTCTTCTCCTTCTTCTTATTTTGATCTTGCATCATCCAATTGTTTGGGATTCTACACCATCAATTGGATATGATTGATACACAAGCGAATTCGGGACTTACAAGTGGTATCAGAGCTTGGATTGTATCAATCATTTTGGCCAGATCTGGAGCGTATTTGATCTTATTTTTGAAGGATTTTTGCATTTTTGGATAGATCTTTGAAAAATAAGGGGGGTTTGTTCTTCGTGTTTTTGATAAAAACGAGTTTTTGATCGAGTTTTGGAGCAAAAAGAGGTGAAAAACGCTATTTTTCACGTAATCTGCAAAGTGTTCTCGTCCATTGAAGGGTTCACGGCCGTTGAAGGGTTCACGGCCGAAGGAGGGTTCTCGGTCGAATAAGCTTTTGCGGCTAGGGTTTCTCGGCGGCGGCCGTAATCACGAATTAGGGTTTCTCGGACGTTTACGGTCGTGAACGTGTTTACGGCCGTGAACCCATTTGCGGTTGTCTGTCTCATATAAATAGTGTTAGTAGAGTCATAAGAGTGTGTATGGCTAGAGGAGCTTAAGTGTGTGTATTCTAAGGTGTTTTAGAGAGAGAAAGGAGAGAAGGTGCAAGTGTGTGTGAATCTTGTATATTGTTCATCATTCCAATCTTGAATACATCATAGATTCATATTATTCTTCTTCTCCTTCTTCTTATTTTGATCTTGCATCATCCAATTGTTTGGGATTCTACACCATCAATTGGATATGATTGATACACAAGCGAATTCGGGACTTACAAGTGGTATTAGAGCTTGGATTGTATCAATCATTTTGGCCAGATGTGGAGCGTATTTGATCTTGTTTTTGAAGGATTTTTGCATTTTTGGATAGATCTTTGAAAAATAAGGGGGGTTTGTTCTTCGTGTTTTTGATAAAAACGAGTTTTTGATCGAGTTTTGGAGCAAAAAGAGGTGAAAAACGCTATTTTTCACGTAATCTGCGAAGTGTTCTCGTCCATTGAAGGGTTCACGGCCGTTGAAGGGTTCACGGCCGAAGGAGGGTTCTCGGTCGAATAAGCTTTTGCGGCTAGGGTTTCTCGGCGGCGGCCGTAATCACGAATTAGGGTTTCTCGGACGTTTACGGTCGTGAACGTGTTTACGGCCGTGAACCTATTTGCGGTTGTCTGTCTCATATAAATAGTGTTAGTAGAGTCATAAGAGTGTGTATGGCTAGAGGAGCTTAAGTTTGTGTATTCTAAGGTGTTCTAGAGAGAGAAAGGAGAGAAGGTGCAAGTGTGTGTGAATCTTGTATATTGTTCATCATTCCAATCTTGAATACATCATAGATTCATATTATTATTCTTCTCCTTCTTCTTATTTTGATCTTGCATCATCCAATTGTTTGGGATTCTACACCATCAATTGGATATGATTGATACACAAGCGAATTCGGGACTTACAAGTGGTATCAGAGCTTGGATTGTATCAATCATTTTGGCCAGATCTGGAGCGTATTTGATCTTATTTTTGAAGGATTTTTGCATTTTTGGATAGATCTTTGAAAAATAAGGGGGGTTTGTTCTTCGTGTTTTTGATAAAAACGAGTTTTTGATCGAGTTTTGGAGCAAAAAGAGGTGAAAAACGCTATTTTTCACGTAATCTGCAAAGTGTTCTCGTCCATTGAAGGGTTCACGGCCGTTGAAGGGTTCACGGCCGAAGGAGGGTTCTCGGTCGAATAAGCTTTTGCGGCTAGGGTTTCTCGGCGGCGGCCGTAATCACGAATTAGGGTTTCTCGGACGCTTACGGTCGTGAACGTGTTTACGGCCGTGAACCCATTTGCGGTTGTCTGTCTCATATAAATAGTGTTAGTAGAGTCATAAGAGTGTGTATGGCTAGAGGAGCTTAAGTGTGTGTATTCTAAGGTGTTTTAGAGAGAGAAAGGAGAGAAGGTGCAAGTGTGTGTGAATCTTGTATATTGTTCATCATTCCAATCTTGAATACATCATAGATTCATATTATTCTTCTTCTCCATCTTCTTATTTTGATCTTGCATCATCCAATTGTTTGGGATTCTACACCATCAATTGGATATGATTGATACACAAGCGAATTCGGGACTTACAAGTGGTATCAGAGCTTGGATTGTATCAATCATTTTGGCCAGATCTGGAGCGTATTTGATCTTATTTTTGAAGGATTTTTGCATTTTTGGATAGATCTTTGAAAAATAAGGGGGGTTTGTTCTTCGTGTTTTTGATAAAAACGAGTTTTTGATCGAGTTTTGGAGCAAAAAGAGGTGAAAAACGCTATTTTTCACGTAATCTGCAAAGTGTTCTCGTCCATTGAAGGGTTCACGGCCGTTGAAGGGTTCACGGCCGAAGGAGGGTTCTCGGTCGAATAAGCTTTTGCGGCTAGGGTTTCTCGGTGGCGGCCGTAATCACGAATTAGGGTTTCTCGGACGTTTACGGTCGTGAACGTGTTTACGGCCGTGAACCCATTTGCGGTTGTCTGTCTCATATAAATAGTGTTAGTAGAGTCATAAGAGTGTGTATGGCTAGAGGAGCTTAAGTGTGTGTATTCTAAGGTGTTTTAGAGAGAGAAAGGAGAGAAGGTGCAAGTGTGTGTGAATCTTGTATATTGTTCATCATTCCAATCTTGAATACATCATAGATTCATATTATTCTTCTTCTCCTTCTTCTTATTTTGATCTTGCATCATCCAATTGTTTGGGATTCTACACCATCAATTGGATATGATTGATACACAAGCAAATTCGGGACTTACAAGTGGTATTAGAGCTTGGATTGTATCAATCATTTTGGCCAGATGTGGAGCGTATTTGATCTTATTTTTGAAGGATTTTTGCATTTTTGGATAGATCTTTGAAAAATAAGGGGGGTTTGTTCTTCGTGTTTTTGATAAAAACGAGTTTTTGATCGAGTTTTGGAGCAAAAAGAGGTGAAAAACGCTATTTTTCACGTAATCTGCGAAGTCTTCTCGTCCATTGAAGGGTTCACGGCCGTTGAAGGGTTCACGGCCGAAGGAGGGTTCTCGGTCGAATAAGCTTTTGCGGCTAGGGTTTCTCGGCGGCGGCCGTAATCACGAATTAGGGTTTCTCGGACGTTTACGGTCGTGAACGTGTTTACGGCCGTGAACCTATTTGCGGTTGTCTGTCTCATATAAATAGTGTTAGTAGAGTCATAAGAGTGTGTATGGCTAGAGGAGCTTAAGTTTGTGTATTCTAAGGTGTTCTAGAGAGAGAAAGGAGAGAAGGTGCAAGTGTGTGTGAATCTTGTATATTGTTCATCATTCCAATCTTGAATACATCATAGATTCATATTATTATTCTTCTCCTTCTTCTTATTTTGATCTTGCATCATCCAATTGTTTGGGATTCTACACCATCAATTGGATATGATTGATACACAAGCGAATTCGGGACTTACAAGTGGTATCAGAGCTTGGATTGTATCAATCATTTTGGCCAGATCTGGAGCGTATTTGATCTTATTTCTGTAGGATTTTTGCATTTTTGGATAGATCTTTGAAAAATAAGGGGTGTTTGTTCTTCGTGTTTTTGATAAAAACGAGTTTTTGATCGAGTTTTGGAGCAAAAAGAGGTGAAAAACGCTATTTTTCACGTAATCTGCAAAGTGTTCTCGTCCATTGAAGGGTTCACGGCCGTTGAAGGGTTCACGGCCGAAGGAGGGTTCTCGGTCGAATAAGCTTTTGCGGCTAGGGTTTCTCGGCGGCGGCCGTAATCACGAATTAGGGTTTCTCGGACGTTTACGGTCGTGAACGTGTTTACGGCCGTGAACCAATTTGCGGTTGTCTGTCTCATATAAATAGTGTTAGTAGAGTCATAAGAGTGTGTATGGCTAGAGGAGCTTAAGTGTGTGTATTCTAAGGTGTTTTAGAGAGAGAAAGGAGAGAAGGTGCAAGTGTGTGTGAATCTTGTATATTGTTCATCATTCCAATCTTGAATACATCATAGATTCATATTATTCTTCTTCTCCATCTTCTTATTTTGATCTTGCATCATCCAATTGTTTGGGATTCTACACCATCAATTGGATATGATTGATACACAAGCGAATTCGGGACTTACAAGTGGTATCAGAGCTTGGATTGTATCAATCATTTTGGCCAGATCTGGAGCGTATTTGATCTTATTTTTGAAGGATTTTTGCATTTTTGGATAGATCTTTGAAAAATAAGGGGGGTTTGTTCTTCGTGTTTTTGATAAAAACGAGTTTTTGATCGAGTTTTGGAGCAAAAAGAGGTGAAAAACGCTATTTTTCACGTAATCTGCGAAGTGTTCTCATGCATTGAAGGGTTCACGGCCGTTGAAGGGTTCACGGCCGAAGGAGGGTTCTCGGTCGAATAAGCTTTTGCGGCTAGGGTTTCTCGGCGGCGGCCGTAATCACGAATTAGGGTTTCTCGGACGTTTACGGTCGTGAACGTGTTTACGGCCGTGAACCTATTTGCGGTTGTCTGTCTCATATAAATAGTGTTAGTAGAGTCATAAGAGTGTGTATGGCTAGAGGAGCTTAAGTTTGTGTATTCTAAGGTGTTCTAGAGAGAGAAAGGAGAGAAGGTGCAAGTGTGTGTGAATCTTGTATATTGTTCATCATTCCAATCTTGAATACATCATAGATTCATATTATTATTCTTCTCCTTCTTCTTATTTTGATCTTGCATCATCCAATTGTTTGGGATTCTACACCATCAATTGGATATGATTGATACACAAGCGAATTCGGGACTTACAAGTGGTATCAGAGCTTGGATTGTATCAATCATTTTGGCCAGATCTGGAGCGTATTTGATCTTATTTCTGAAGGATTTTTGCATTTTTGGATAGATCTTTGAAAAATAAGGGGGGTTTGTTCTTCGTGTTTTTGATAAAAACGAGTTTTTGATCGAGTTTTGGAGCAAAAAGAGGTGAAAAACGCTATTTTTCACGTAATCTGCAAAGTGTTCTCGTCCATTGAAGGGTTCACGGCCGTTGAAGGGTTCACGGCCGAAGGAGGGTTCTCGGTCGAATAAGCTTTTGCGGCTAGGGTTTCTCGGCGGCGGCCGTAATCACGAATTAGGGTTTCTCGGACGTTTACGGTCGTGAACGTGTTTACGGCCGTGAACCTATTTGCGGTTGTCTGTCTCATATAAATAGTGTTAGTAGAGTCATAAGAGTGTGTATGGCTAGAGGAGCTTAAGTTTGTGTATTCTAAGGTGTTCTAGAGAGAGAAAGGAGAGAAGGTGCAAGTGTGTGTGAATCTTGTATATTGTTCATCATTCCAATCTTGAATACATCATAGATTCATATTATTATTCTTCTCCTTCTTCTTATTTTGATCTTGCATCATCCAATTGTTTGGGATTCTACACCATCAATTGGATATGATTGATACACAAGCGAATTCGGGACTTACAAGTGGTATCAGAGCTTGGATTGTATCAATCATTTTGGCCAGATCTGGAGCGTATTTGATCTTATTTCTGTAGGATTTTTGCATTTTTGGATAGATCTTTGAAAAATAAGGGGGGTTTGTTCTTCGTGTTTTTGATAAAAACGAGTTTTTGATCGAGTTTTGGAGCAAAAAGAGGTGAAAAACGCTATTTTTCACGTAATCTGCAAAGTGTTCTCGTCCATTGAAGGGTTCACGGCCGTTGAAGGGTTCACGGCCGAAGGAGGGTTCTCGGTCGAATAAGCTTTTGCGGCTAGGGTTTCTCGGCGGCGGCCGTAATCACGAATTAGGGTTTCTCGGACGTTTACGGTCGTGAACGTGTTTACGGCCGTGAACCCATTTGCGGTTGTCTGTCTCATATAAATAGTGTTAGTAGAGTCATAAGAGTGTGTATGGCTAGAGGAGCTTAAGTGTGTGTATTCTAAGGTGTTTTAGAGAGAGAAAGGAGAGAATGTGCAAGTGTGTGTGAATCTTGTATATTGTTCATCATTCCAATCTTGAATACATCATAGATTCATATTATTCTTCTTCTCCTTCTTCTTATTTTGATCTTGCATCATCCAATTGTTTGGGATTCTACACCATCAATTGGATATGATTGATACACAAGCGAATTCGGGACTTACAAGTGGTATTAGAGCTTGGATTGTATCAATCATTTTGGCCAGATGTGGAGCGTATTTGATCTTATTTTTGAAGGATTTTTGCATTTTCGGATAGATCTTTGAAAAATAAGGGGGGTTTGTTCTTCGTGTTTTTGATAAAAACGAGTTTTTGATCGAGTTTTGGAGCAAAAAGAGGTGAAAAACGCTATTTTTCACGTAATCTGCGAAGTGTTCTCGTCCATTGAAGGGTTCACGGCCGTTGAAGGGTTCACGGCCGAAGGAGGGTTCTCGGTCGAATAAGCTTTTGCGGCTAGGGTTTCTCGGCGGCGGCCGTAATCACGAATTAGGGTTTCTCTCGGACGTTTACGGTCGTGAACGTGTTTACGGCCGTGAACCCATTTGCGGTTGTCTGTCTCATATAAATAGTGTTAGTAGAGTCATAAGAGTGTGTATGGCTAGAGGAGCTTAAGTGTGTGTATTCTAAGGTGTTTTAGAGAGAGAAAGGAGAGAATGTGCAAGTGTGTGTGAATCTTGTATATTGTTCATCATTCCAATCTTGAATACATCATAGATTCATATTATTCTTCTTCTCCTTCTTCTTATTTTGATCTTGCATCATCCAATTGTTTGGGATTCTACACCATCAATTGGATATGATTGATACACAAGCGAATTCGGGACTTACAAGTGGTATTAGAGCTTGGATTGTATCAATCATTTTGGCCAGATGTGGAGCGTATTTGATCTTATTTTTGAAGGATTTTTGCATTTTCGGATAGATCTTTGAAAAATAAGGGGGGTTTGTTCTTCGTGTTTTTGATAAAAACGAGTTTTTGATCGAGTTTTGGAGCAAAAAGAGGTGAAAAACGCTATTTTTCACGTAATCTGCGAAGTGTTCTCATGCATTGAAGGGTTCACGGCCGTTGAAGGGTTCACGGCCGAAGGAGGGTTCTCGGTCGAATAAGCTTTTGCGGCTAGGGTTTCTCGGCGGCGGCCGTAATCACGAATTAGGGTTTCTCGGACGTTTACGGTCGTGAACGTGTTTACGGCCGTGAACCTATTTGCGGTTGTCTGTCTCATATAAATAGTGTTAGTAGAGTCATAAGAGTGTGTATGGCTAGAGGAGCTTAAGTTTGTGTATTCTAAGGTGTTCTAGAGAGAGAAAGGAGAGAAGGTGCAAGTGTGTGTGAATCTTGTATATTGTTCATCATTCCAATCTTGAATACATCATAGATTCATATTATTATTCTTCTCCTTCTTCTTATTTTGATCTTGCATCATCCAATTGTTTGGGATTCTACACCATCAATTGGATATGATTGATACACAAGCGAATTCGGGACTTACAAGTGGTATCAGAGCTTGGATTGTATCAATCATTTTGGCCAGATCTGGAGCGTATTTGATCTTATTTCTGAAGGATTTTTGCATTTTTGGATAGATCTTTGAAAAATAAGGGGGGTTTGTTCTTCGTGTTTTTGATAAAAACGAGTTTTTGATCGAGTTTTGGAGCAAAAAGAGGTGAAAAACGCTATTTTTCACGTAATCTGCAAAGTGTTCTCGTCCATTGAAGGGTTCACGGCCGTTGAAGGGTTCACGGCCGAAGGAGGGTTCTCGGTCGAATAAGCTTTTGCGGCTAGGGTTTCTCGGCGGCGGCCGTAATCACGAATTAGGGTTTCTCGGACGTTTACGGTCGTGAACGTGTTTACGGCCGTGAACCTATTTGCGGTTGTCTGTCTCATATAAATAGTGTTAGTAGAGTCATAAGAGTGTGTATGGCTAGAGGAGCTTAAGTTTGTGTATTCTAAGGTGTTCTAGAGAGAGAAAGGAGAGAAGGTGCAAGTGTGTGTGAATCTTGTATATTGTTCATCATTCCAATCTTGAATACATCATAGATTCATATTATTATTCTTCTCCTTCTTCTTATTTTGATCTTGCATCATCCAATTGTTTGGGATTCTACACCATCAATTGGATATGATTGATACACAAGCGAATTCGGGACTTACAAGTGGTATCAGAGCTTGGATTGTATCAATCATTTTGGCCAGATCTGGAGCGTATTTGATCTTATTTCTGTAGGATTTTTGCATTTTTGGATAGATCTTTGAAAAATAAGGGGGGTTTGTTCTTCGTGTTTTTGATAAAAACGAGTTTTTGATCGAGTTTTGGAGCAAAAAGAGGTGAAAAACGCTATTTTTCACGTAATCTGCAAAGTGTTCTCGTCCATTGAAGGGTTCACGGCCGTTGAAGGGTTCACGGCCGAAGGAGGGTTCTCGGTCGAATAAGCTTTTGCGGCTAGGGTTTCTCGGCGGCGGCCGTAATCACGAATTAGGGTTTCTCGGACGTTTACGGTCGTGAACGTGTTTACGGCCGTGAACCCATTTGCGGTTGTCTGTCTCATATAAATAGTGTTAGTAGAGTCATAAGAGTGTGTATGGCTAGAGGAGCTTAAGTGTGTGTATTCTAAGGTGTTTTAGAGAGAGAAAGGAGAGAATGTGCAAGTGTGTGTGAATCTTGTATATTGTTCATCATTCCAATCTTGAATACATCATAGATTCATATTATTCTTCTTCTCCTTCTTCTTATTTTGATCTTGCATCATCCAATTGTTTGGGATTCTACACCATCAATTGGATATGATTGATACACAAGCGAATTCGGGACTTACAAGTGGTATTAGAGCTTGGATTGTATCAATCATTTTGGCCAGATGTGGAGCGTATTTGATCTTATTTTTGAAGGATTTTTGCATTTTCGGATAGATCTTTGAAAAATAAGGGGGGTTTGTTCTTCGTGTTTTTGATAAAAACGAGTTTTTGATCGAGTTTTGGAGCAAAAAGAGGTGAAAAACGCTATTTTTCACGTAATCTGCGAAGTGTTCTCGTCCATTGAAGGGTTCACGGCCGTTGAAGGGTTCACGGCCGAAGGAGGGTTCTCGGTCGAATAAGCTTTTGCGGCTAGGGTTTCTCGGCGGCGGCCGTAATCACGAATTAGGGTTTCTCTCGGACGTTTACGGTCGTGAACGTGTTTACGGCCGTGAACCCATTTGCGGTTGTCTGTCTCATATAAATAGTGTTAGTAGAGTCATAAGAGTGTGTATGGCTAGAGGAGCTTAAGTGTGTGTATTCTAAGGTGTTTTAGAGAGAGAAAGGAGAGAATGTGCAAGTGTGTGTGAATCTTGTATATTGTTCATCATTCCAATCTTGAATACATCATAGATTCATATTATTCTTCTTCTCCTTCTTCTTATTTTGATCTTGCATCATCCAATTGTTTGGGATTCTACACCATCAATTGGATATGATTGATACACAAGCGAATTCGGGACTTACAAGTGGTATTAGAGCTTGGATTGTATCAATCATTTTGGCCAGATGTGGAGCGTATTTGATCTTATTTTTGAAGGATTTTTGCATTTTCGGATAGATCTTTGAAAAATAAGGGGGGTTTGTTCTTCGTGTTTTTGATAAAAACGAGTTTTTGATCGAGTTTTGGAGCAAAAAGAGGTGAAAAACGCTATTTTTCACGTAATCTGCGAAGTGTTCTCGTCCATTGAAGGGTTCACGGCCGTTGAAGGGTTCACGGCCGAAGGAGGGTTCTCGGTCGAATAAGCTTTTGCGGCTAGGGTTTCTCGGCGGCGGCCGTAATCACGAATTAGGGTTTCTCGGACGTTTACGGTCGTGAACGTGTTTACGGCCGTGAACCCATTTGCGGTTGTCTGTCTCATATAAATAGTGTTAGTAGAGTCATAAGAGTGTGTATGGCTAGAGGAGCTTAAGTGTGTGTATTCTAAGGTGTTTTAGAGAGAGAAAGGAGAGAATGTGCAAGTGTGTGTGAATCTTGTATATTGTTCATCATTCCAATCTTGAATACATCATAGATTCATATTATTCTTCTTCTCCTTCTTCTTATTTTGATCTTGCATCATCCAATTGTTTGGGATTCTACACCATCAATTGGATATGATTGATACACAAGCGAATTCGGGACTTACAAGTGGTATTAGAGCTTGGATTGTATCAATCATTTTGGCCAGATGTGGAGCGTATTTGATCTTATTTTTGAAGGATTTTTGCATTTTCGGATAGATCTTTGAAAAATAAGGGGGGTTTGTTCTTCGTGTTTTTGATAAAAACGAGTTTTTGATCGAGTTTTGGAGCAAAAAGAGGTGCAAAAAGGCTATTTTTCACGTAATCTGCGAAGTGTTCTCGTCCATTGAAGGGTTCACGGACGTTGAAGGGTTCACGGCCGAAGGAGGGTTCTCGGTCGAATAAGCTTTTGCGGCTAGGGTTTCTCGGCGGCGGCCGTAATCACGAATTAGGGTTTCTCGGACGTTTACGGTCGTGAACGTGTTTACGGCCGTGAACCTATTTGCGGTTGTCTGTCTCATATAAATAGTGTTAGTAGAGTCATAAGAGTGTGTATGGCTAGAGGAGCTTAAGTTTGTGTATTCTAAGGTGTTCTAGAGAGAGAAAGGAGAGAAGGTGCAAGTGTGTGTGAATCTTGTATATTGTTCATCATTCCAATCTTGAATACATCATAGATTCATATTATTATTCTTCTCCTTCTTCTTATTTTGATCTTGCATCATCCAATTGTTTGGGATTCTACACCATCAATTGGATATGATTGATACACAAGCGAATTCGGGACTTACAAGTGGTATCAGAGCTTGGATTGTATCAATCATTTTGGCCAGATCTGGAGCGTATTTGATCTTATTTTTGAAGGATTTTTGCATTTTTGGATAGATCTTTGAAAAATAAGGGGGGTTTGTTCTTCGTGTTTTTGATAAAAACGAGTTTTTGATCGAGTTTTGGAGCAAAAAGAGGTGAAAAACGCTATTTTTCACGTAATCTGCAAAGTGTTCTCGTCCATTGAAGGGTTCACGGCCGTTGAAGGGTTCACGGCCGAAGGAGGGTTCTCGGTCGAATAAGCTTTTGCGGCTAGGGTTTCTCGGCGGCGGCCGTAATCACGAATTAGGGTTTCTCGGACGTTTACGGTCGTGAACGTGTTTACGGCCGTGAACCCATTTGCGGTTGTCTGTCTCATATAAATAGTGTTAGTAGAGTCATAAGAGTGTGTATGGCTAGAGGAGCTTAAGTGTGTGTATTCTAAGGTGTTTTAGAGAGAGAAAGGAGAGAATGTGCAAGTGTGTGTGAATCTTGTATATTGTTCATCATTCCAATCTTGAATACATCATAGATTCATATTATTCTTCTTCTCCTTCTTCTTATTTTGATCTTGCATCATCCAATTGTTTGGGATTCTACACCATCAATTGGATATGATTGATACACAAGCGAATTCGGGACTTACAAGTGGTATTAGAGCTTGGATTGTATCAATCATTTTGGCCAGATGTGGAGCGTATTTGATCTTATTTTGGAAGGATTTTTGCATTTTCGGATAGATCTTTGAAAAATAAGGGGGGTTTGTTCTTCGTGTTTTTGATAAAAACGAGTTTTTGATCGAGTTTTGGAGCAAAAAGAGGTGAAAAACGCTATTTTTCACGTAATCTGCGAAGTGTTCTCGTCCATTGAAGGGTTCACGGCCGTTGAACGGTTCACGGCCGAAGGAGGGTTCTCGGTCGAATAAGCTTTTGCGGCTAGGGTTTCTCGGCGGCGGCCGTAATCACGAATTAGGGTTTCTCGGACGTTTACGGTCGTGAACGTGTTTACGGCCGTGAACCTATTTGCGGTTGTCTGTCTCATATAAATAGTGTTAGTAGAGTCATAAGAGTGTGTATGGCTAGAGGAGCTTAAGTTTGTGTATTCTAAGGTGTTCTAGAGAGAGAAAGGAGAGAAGGTGCAAGTGTGTGTGAATCTTGTATATTGTTCATCATTCCAATCTTGAATACATCATAGATTCATATTATTATTCTTCTCCTTCTTCTTATTTTGATCTTGCATCATCCAATTGTTTGGGATTCTACACCATCAATTGGATATGATTGATACACAAGCGAATTCGGGACTTACAAGTGGTATCAGAGCTTGGATTGTATCAATCATTTTGGCCAGATCTGGAGCGTATTTGATCTTATTTTTGAAGGATTTTTGCATTTTTGGATAGATCTTTGAAAAATAAGGGGGGTTTGTTCTTCGTGTTTTTGATAAAAACGAGTTTTTGATCGAGTTTTGGAGCAAAAAGAGGTGAAAAACGCTATTTTTCACGTAATCTGCAAAGTGTTCTCGTCCATTGAAGGGTTCACGGCCGTTGAAGGGTTCACGGCCGAAGGAGGGTTCTCGGTCGAATAAGCTTTTGCGGCTAGGGTTTCTCGGCGGCGGCCGTAATCACGAATTAGGGTTTCTCGGACGTTTACGGTCGTGAACGTGTTTACGGCCGTGAACCCATTTGCGGTTGTCTGTCTCATATAAATAGTGTTAGTAGAGTCATAAGAGTGTGTATGGCTAGAGGAGCTTAAGTTTGTGTATTCTAAGGTGTTCTAGAGAGAGAAAGGAGAGAAGGTGCAAGTGTGTGTGAATCTTGTATATTGTTCATCATTCCAATCTTGAATACATCATAGATTCATATTATTATTCTTCTCCTTCTTCTTATTTTGATCTTGCATCATCCAATTGTTTGGGATTCTACACCATCAATTGGATATGATTGATACACAAGCGAATTCGGGACTTACAAGTGGTATCAGAGCTTGGATTGTATCAATCATTTTGGCCAGATCTGGAGCGTATTTGATCTTATTTCTGTAGGATTTTTGCATTTTTGGATAGATCTTTGAAAAATAAGGGGGGTTTGTTCTTCGTGTTTTTGATAAAAACGAGTTTTTGATCGAGTTTTGGAGCAAAAAGAGGTGAAAAACGCTATTTTTCACGTAATCTGCAAAGTGTTCTCGTCCATTGAAGGGTTCACGGCCGTTGAAGGGTTCACGGCCGAAGGAGGGTTCTCGGTCGAATAAGCTTTTGCGGCTAGGGTTTCTCGGCGGCGGCCGTAATCACGAATTAGGGTTTCTCGGACGTTTACGGTCGTGAACGTGTTTACGGCCGTGAACCCATTTGCGGTTGTCTGTCTCATATAAATAGTGTTAGTAGAGTCATAAGAGTGTGTATGGCTAGAGGAGCTTAAGTGTGTGTATTCTAAGGTGTTTTAGAGAGAGAAAGGAGAGAATGTGCAAGTGTGTGTGAATCTTGTATATTGTTCATCATTCCAATCTTGAATACATCATAGATTCATATTATTCTTCTTCTCCTTCTTCTTATTTTGATCTTGCATCATCCAATTGTTTGGGATTCTACACCATCAATTGGATATGATTGATACACAAGCGAATTCGGGACTTACAAGTGGTATTAGAGCTTGGATTGTATCAATCATTTTGGCCAGATGTGGAGCGTATTTGATCTTATTTTTGAAGGATTTTTGCATTTTCGGATAGATCTTTGAAAAATAAGGGGGGTTTGTTCTTCGTGTTTTTGATAAAAACGAGTTTTTGATCGAGTTTTGGAGCAAAAAGAGGTGAAAAACGCTATTTTTCACGTAATCTGCAAAGTGTTCTCGTCCATTGAAGGGTTCACGGCCGTTGAAGGGTTCACGGCCGAAGGAGGGTTCTCGGTCGAATAAGCTTTTGCGGCTAGGGTTTCTCGGCGGCGGCCGTAATCACGAATTAGGGTTTCTCGGACGTTTACGGTCGTGAACGTGTTTACGGCCGTGAACCTATTTGCGGTTGTCTGTCTCATATAAATAGTGTTAGTAGAGTCATAAGAGTGTGTATGGCTAGAGGAGCTTAAGTTTGTGTATTCTAAGGTGTTCTAGAGAGAGAAAGGAGAGAAGGTGCAAGTGTGTGTGAATCTTGTATATTGTTCATCATTCCAATCTTGAATACATCATAGATTCATATTATTATTCTTCTCCTTCTTCTTATTTTGATCTTGCATCATCCAATTGTTTGGGATTCTACACCATCAATTGGATATGATTGATACACAAGCGAATTCGGGACTTACAAGTGGTATCAGAGCTTGGATTGTATCAATCATTTTGGCCAGATCTGGAGCGTATTTGATCTTATTTTTGAAGGATTTTTGCATTTTCGGATAGATCTTTGAAAAATAAGGGGGGTTTGTTCTTCGTGTTTTTGATAAAAACGAGTTTTTGATCGAGTTTTGGAGCAAAAAGAGGTGAAAAACGCTATTTTTCACGTAATCTGCGAAGTGTTCTCGTCCATTGAAGGGTTCACGGCCGTTGAAGGGTTCACGGCCGAAGGAGGGTTCTCGGTCGAATAAGCTTTTGCGGCTAGGGTTTCTCGGCGGCGGCCGTAATCACGAATTAGGGTTTCTCGGACGTTTACGGTCGTGAACGTGTTTACGGCCGTGAACCTATTTGCGGTTGTCTGTCTCATATAAATAGTGTTAGTAGAGTCATAAGAGTGTGTATGGCTAGAGGAGCTTAAGTTTGTGTATTCTAAGGTGTTATAGAGAGAGAAAGGAGAGAAGGTGCAAGTGTGTGTGAATCTTGTATATTGTTCATCATTCCAATCTTGAATACATCATAGATTCATATTATTATTCTTCTCCTTCTTCTTATTTTGATCTTGCATCATCCAATTGTTTGGGATTCTACACCATCAATTGGATATGATTGATACACAAGCGAATTCGGGACTTACAAGTGGTATCAGAGCTTGGATTGTATCAATCATTTTGGCCAGATCTGGAGCGTATTTGATCTTATTTTTGAAGGATTTTTGCATTTTTGGATAGATCTTTGAAAAATAAGGGGGGTTTGTTCTTCGTGTTTTTGATAAAAACGAGTTTTTGATCGAGTTTTGGAGCAAAAAGAGGTGAAAAACGCTATTTTTCACGTAATCTGCAAAGTGTTCTCGTCCATTGAAGGGTTCACGGCCGTTGAAGGGTTCACGGCCGAAGGAGGGTTCTCGGTCGAATAAGCTTTTGCGGCTAGGGTTTCTCGGCGGCGGCCGTAATCACGAATTAGGGTTTCTCGGACGTTTACGGTCGTGAACGTGTTTACGGCCGTGAACCCATTTGCGGTTGTCTGTCTCATATAAATAGTGTTAGTAGAGTCATAAGAGTATGTATGGCTAGAGGAGCTTAAGTGTGTGTATTCTAAGGTGTTTTAGAGAGAGAAAGGAGAGAAGGTGCAAGTGTGTGTGAATCTTGTATATTGTTCATCATTCCAATCTTGAATACATCATAGATTCATATTATTCTTCTTCTCCATCTTCTTATTTTGATCTTGCATCATCCAATTGTTTGGGATTCTACACCATCAATTGGATATGATTGATACACAAGCGAATTCGGGACTTACAAGTGGTATGAGAGCTTGGATTGTATCAATCATTTTGGCCAGATCTGGAGCGTATTTGATCTTATTTTTGAAGGATTTTTGCATTTTTGGATAGATCTTTGAAAAATAAGGGGGGTTTGTTCTTCGTGTTTTTGATAAAAACGAGTTTTTGATCGAGTTTTGGAGCAAAAAGAGGTGAAAAACGCTATTTTTCACGTAATCTGCAAAGTGTTCTCGTCCATTGAAGGGTTCACGGCCGTTGAAGGGTTCACGGCCGAAGGAGGGTTCTCGGTCGAATAAGCTTTTGCGGCTAGGGTTTCTCGGCGGCGGCCGTAATCACGAATTAGGGTTTCTCGGACGTTTACGGTCGTGAACGTGTTTACGGCCGTGAACCCATTTGCGGTTGTCTGTCTCATATAAATAGTGTTAGTAGAGTCATAAGAGTGTGTATGGCTAGAGGAGCTTAAGTTTGTGTATTCTAAGGTGTTCTAGAGAGAGAAAGGAGAGAAGGTGCAAGTGTGTGTGAATCTTGTATATTGTTCATCATTCCAATCTTGAATACATCATAGATTCATATTATTATTCTTCTCCTTCTTCTTATTTTGATCTTGCATCATCCAATTGTTTGGGATTCTACACCATCAATTGGATATGATTGATACACAAGCGAATTCGGGACTTACAAGTGGTATGAGAGCTTGGATTGTATCAATCATTTTGGCCAGATCTGGAGCGTATTTGATCTTATTTTTGAAGGATTTTTGCATTTTTGGATAGATCTTTGAAAAATAAGGGGGGTTTGTTCTTCGTGTTTTTGATAAAAACGAGTTTTTGATCGAGTTTTGGAGCAAAAAGAGGTGAAAAACGCTATTTTTCACGTAATCTGCAAAGTGTTCTCGTCCATTGAAGGGTTCACGGCCGTTGAAGGGTTCACGGCCGAAGGAGGGTTCTCGGTCGAATAAGCTTTTGCGGCTAGGGTTTCTCGGCGGCGGCCGTAATCACGAATTAGGGTTTCTCGGACGTTTACGGTCGTGAACGTGTTTACGGCCGTGAACCCATTTGCGGTTGTCTGTCTCATATAAATAGTGTTAGTAGAGTCATAAGAGTGTGTATGGCTAGAGGAGCTTAAGTGTGTGTATTCTAAGGTGTTTTAGAGAGAGAAAGGAGAGAAGGTGCAAGTGTGTGTGAATCTTGTATATTGTTCATCATTCCAATCTTGAATACATCATAGATTCATATTATTCTTCTTCTCCATCTTCTTATTTTGATCTTGCATCATCCAATTGTTTGGGATTCTACACCATCAATTGGATATGATTGATACACAAGCGAATTCGGGACTTACAAGTGGTATCAGAGCTTGGATTGCATCAATCATTTTGGCCAGATCTGGAGCGTATTTGATCTTATTTTTGAAGGATTTTTGCATTTTTGGATAGATCTTTGAAAAATAAGGGGGGTTTGTTCTTCGTGTTTTTGATAAAAACGAGTTTTTGATCGAGTTTTGGAGCAAAAAGAGGTGAAAAACGCTATTTTTCACGTAATCTGCGAAGTGTTCTCGTGCATTGAAGGGTTCACGGCCGTTGAAGGGTTCACGGCCGAAGGAGGGTTCTCGGTCGAATAAGCTTTTGCGGCTAGGGTTTCTCAGCGGCGGCCGTAATCACGAATTAGGGTTTCTCGGACGTTTACGGTCGTGAACGTGTTTACGGCCGTGAACCTATTTGCGGTTGTCTGTCTCATATAAATAGTGTTAGTAGAGTCATAAGAGTGTGTATGGCTAGAGGAGCTTAAGTTTGTGTATTCTAAGGTGGTCTAGAGAGAGAAAGGAGAGAAGGTGCAAGTGTGTGTGAATCTTGTATATTGTTCATCATTCCAATCTTGAATACATCATAGATTCATATTATTATTCTTCTCCTTCTTCTTATTTTGATCTTGCATCATCCAATTGTTTGGGATTCTACACCATCAATTGGATATGATTGATACACAAGCGAATTCGGGACTTACAAGTGGTATCAGAGCTTGGATTGTATCAATCATTTTGGCCAGATCTGGAGCGTATTTGATCTTATTTCTGTAGGATTTTTGCATTTTTGGATAGATCTTTGAAAAATAAGGGGGGTTTGTTCTTCGTGCTTTTGATAAAAACGAGTTTTTGATCGAGTTTTGGAGCAAAAAGAGGTGAAAAACGCTATTTTTCACGTAATCTGCAAAGTGTTCTCGTCCATTGAAGGGTTCACGGCCGTTGAAGGGTTCACGGCCGAAGGAGGGTTCTCGGTCGAATAAGCTTTTGCGGCTAGGGTTTCTCGGCGGCGGCCGTAATCACGAATTAGGGTTTCTCGGACGTTTACGGTCGTGAACGTGTTTACGGCCGTGAACCCATTTGCGGTTGTCTGTCTCATATAAATAGTGTTAGTAGAGTCATAAGAGTATGTATGGCTAGAGGAGCTTAAGTGTGTGTATTCTAAGGTGTTTTAGAGAGAGAAAGGAGAGAAGGTGCAAGTGTGTGTGAATCTTGTATATTGTTCATCATTCCAATCTTGAATACATCATAGATTCATATTATTCTTCTTCTCCATCTTCTTATTTTGATCTTGCATCATCCAATTGTTTGGGATTCTACACCATCAATTGGATATGATTGATACACAAGCGAATTCGGGACTTACAAGTGGTATCAGAGCTTGGATTGTATCAATCATTTTGGCCAGATCTGGAGCGTATTTGATCTTATTTTTGAAGGATTTTTGCATTTTTGGATAGATCTTTGAAAAATAAGGGGGGTTTGTTCTTCGTGTTTTTGATAAAAACGAGTTTTTGATCGAGTTTTGGAGCAAAAAGAGGTGAAAAACGCTATTTTTCACGTAATCTGCGAAGTGTTCTCGTGCATTGAAGGGTTCACGGCCGTTGAAGGGTTCACGGCCGAAGGAGGGTTCTCGGTCGAATAAGCTTTTGCGGCTAGGGTTTCTCGGCGGCGGCCGTAATCACGAATTAGGGTTTCTCGGACGTTTACGGTCGTGAACGTGTTTACGGCCGTGAACCTATTTGCGGTTGTCTGTCTCATATAAATAGTGTTAGTAGAGTCATAAGAGTGTGTATGGCTAGAGGAGCTTAAGTTTGTGTATTCTAAGGTGGTCTAGAGAGAGAAAGGAGAGAAGGTGCAAGTGTGTGTGAATCTTGTATATTGTTCATCATTCCAATCTTGAATACATCATAGATTCATATTATTATTCTTCTCCTTCTTCTTATTTTGATCTTGCATCATCCAATTGTTTGGGATTCTACACCATCAATTGGATATGATTGATACACAAGCGAATTCGGGACTTACAAGTGGTATCAGAGCTTGGATTGTATCAATCATTTTGGCCAGATCTGGAGCGTATTTGATCTTATTTCTGTAGGATTTTTTCATTTTTGGATAGATCTTTGAAAAATAAGGGGGGTTTGTTCTTCGTGCTTTTGATAAAAACGAGTTTTTGATCGAGTTTTGGAGCAAAAAGAGGTGAAAAACGCTATTTTTCACGTAATCTGCAAAGTGTTCTCGTCCATTGAAGGGTTCACGGCCGTTGAAGGGTTCACGGCCGAAGGAGGGTTCTCGGTCGAATAAGCTTTTGCGGCTAGGGTTTCTCGGCGGCGGCCGTAATCACGAATTAGGGTTTCTCGGACGTTTACGGTCGTGAACGTGTTTACGGCCGTGAACCCATTTGCGGTTGTCTGTCTCATATAAATAGTGTTAGTAGAGTCATAAGAGTGTGTATGGCTAGAGGAGCTTAAGTTTGTGTATTCTAAGGTGTTCTAGAGAGAGAAAGGAGAGAAGGTGCAAGTGTGTGTGAATCTTGTATATTGTTCATCATTCCAATCTTGAATACATCATAGATTCATATTATTATTCTTCTCCTTCTTCTTATTTTGATCTTGCATCATCCAATTGTTTGGGATTCTACACCATCAATTGGATATGATTGATACACAAGCGAATTCGGGACTTACAAGTGGTATCAGAGCTTGGATTGTATCAATCATTTTGGCCAGATCTGGAGCGTATTTGATCTTATTTTTGAAGGATTTTTGCATTTTTGGATAGATCTTTGAAAAATAAGGGGGGTTTGTTCTTCGTGTTTTTGATAAAAACGAGTTTTTGATCGAGTTTTGGAGCAAAAAGAGGTGAAAAACGCTATTTTTCACGTAATCTGCAAAGTGTTCTCGTCCATTGAAGGGTTCACGGCCGTTGAAGGGTTCACGGCCGAAGGAGGGTTCTCGGTCGAATAAGCTTTTGCGGCTAGGGTTTCTCGGCGGCGGCCGTAATCACGAATTAGGGTTTCTCGGACGTTTACGGTCGTGAACGTGTTTACGGCCGTGAACCCATTTGCGGTTGTCTGTCTCATATAAATAGTGTTAGTAGAGTCATAAGAGTGTGTATGGCTAGAGGAGCTTAAGTGTGTGTATTCTAAGGTGTTTTAGAGAGAGAAAGGAGAGAAGGTGCAAGTGTGTGTGAATCTTGTATATTGTTCATCATTCCAATCTTGAATACATCATAGATTCATATTATTCTTCTTCTCCATCTTCTTATTTTGATCTTGCATCAGCCAATTGTTTGGGATTCTACACCATCAATTGGATATGATTGATACACAAGCGAATTCGGGACTTACAAGTGGTATCAGAGCTTGGATTGTATCAATCATTTTGGCCAGATCTGGAGCGTATTTGATCTTATTTTTGAAGGATTTTTGCATTTTTGGATAGATCTTTGAAAAATAAGGGGGGTTTGTTCTTCGTGTTTTTGATAAAAACGAGTTTTTGATCGAGTTTTGGAGCAAAAAGAGGTGAAAAACGCTATTTTTCACGTAATCTGCGAAGTGTTCTCGTGCATTGAAGGGTTCACGGCCGTTGAAGGGTTCACGACCGAAGGAGGGTTCTCGGTCGAATAAGCTTTTGCGGCTAGGGTTTCTCGGCGGCGGCCGTAATCACGAATTAGGGTTTCTCGGACGTTTACGGTCGTGAACGTGTTTACGGCCGTGAACCTATTTGCGGTTGTCTGTCTCATATAAATAGTGTTAGTAGAGTCATAAGAGTGTGTATGGCTAGAGGAGCTTAAGTTTGTGTATTCTAAGGTGGTCTAGAGAGAGAAAGGAGAGAAGGTGCAAGTGTGTGTGAATCTTGTATATTGTTCATCATTCCAATCTTGAATACATCATAGATTCATATTATTATTCTTCTCCTTCTTCTTATTTTGATCTTGCATCATCCAATTGTTTGGGATTCTACACCATCAATTGGATATGATTGATACACAAGCGAATTCGGGACTTACAAGTGGTATCAGAGCTTGGATTGTATCAATCATTTTGGCCAGATCTGGAGCGTATTTGATCTTATTTCTGTAGGATTTTTGCATTTTTGGATAGATCTTTGAAAAATAAGGGGGGTTTGTTCTTCGTGCTTTTGATAAAAACGAGTTTTTGATCGAGTTTTGGAGCAAAAAGAGGTGAAAAACGCTATTTTTCACGTAATCTGCAAAGTGTTCTCGTCCATTGAAGGGTTCACGGCCGTTGAAGGGTTCACGGCCGAAGGAGGGTTCTCGGTCGAATAAGCTTTTGCGGCTAGGGTTTCTCGGCGGCGGCCGTAATCACGAATTAGGGTTTCTCGGACGTTTACGGTCGTGAACGTGTTTACGGCCGTGAACCCATTTGCGGTTGTCTGTCTCATATAAATAGTGTTAGTAGAGTCATAAGAGTGTGTATGGCTAGAGGAGCTTAAGTTTGTGTATTCTAAGGTGTTCTAGAGAGAGAAAGGAGAGAAGGTGCAAGTGTGTGTGAATCTTGTATATTGTTCATCATTCCAATCTTGAATACATCATAGATTCATATTATTATTCTTCTCCTTCTTCTTATTTTGATCTTGCATCATCCAATTGTTTGGGATTCTACACCATCAATTGGATATGATTGATACACAAGCGAATTCGGGACTTACAAGTGGTATCAGAGCTTGGATTGTATCAATCATTTTGGCCAGATCTGGAGCGTATTTGATCTTATTTTTGAAGGATTTTTGCATTTTTGGATAGATCTTTGAAAAATAAGGGGGGTTTGTTCTTCGTGTTTTTGATAAAAACGAGTTTTTGATCGAGTTTTGGAGCAAAAAGAGGTGAAAAACGCTATTTTTCACGTAATCTGCAAAGTGTTCTCGTCCATTGAAGGGTTCACGGCCGTTGAAGGGTTCACGGCCGAAGGAGGGTTCTCGGTCGAATAAGCTTTTGCGGCTAGGGTTTCTCGGCGGCGGCCGTAATCACGAATTAGGGTTTCTCGGACGTTTACGGTCGTGAACGTGTTTACGGCCGTGAACCCATTTGCGGTTGTCTGTCTCATATAAATAGTGTTAGTAGAGTCATAAGAGTGTGTATGGCTAGAGGAGCTTAAGTTTGTGTATTCTAAGGTGTTCTAGAGAGAGAAAGGAGAGAAGGTGCAAGTGTGTGTGAATCTTGTATATTGTTCATCATTCCAATCTTGAATACATCATAGATTCATATTATTATTCTTCTCCTTCTTCTTATTTTGATCTTGCATCATCCAATTGTTTGGGATTCTACACCATCAATTGGATATGATTGATACACAAGCGAATTCGGGACTTACAAGTGGTATCAGAGCTTGGATTGTATCAATCATTTTGGCCAGATCTGGAGCGTATTTGATCTTATTTTTGAAGGATTTTTGCATTTTTGGATAGATCTTTGAAAAATAAGGGGGGTTTGTTCTTCGTGTTTTTGATAAAAACGAGTTTTTGATCGAGTTTTGGAGCAAAAAGAGGTGAAAAACGCTATTTTTCACGTAATCTGCAAAGTGTTCTCGTCCATTGAAGGGTTCACGGCCGTTGAAGGGTTCACGGCCGAAGGAGGGTTCTCGGTCGAATAAGCTTTTGCGGCTAGGGTTTCTCGGCGGCGGCCGTAATCACGAATTAGGGTTTCTCGGACGTTTACGGTCGTGAACGTGTTTACGGCCGTGAACCCATTTGCGGTTGTCTGTCTCATATAAATAGTGTTAGTAGAGTCATAAGAGTGTGTATGGCTAGAGGAGCTTAAGTTTGTGTATTCTAAGGTGTTCTAGAGAGAGAAAGGAGAGAAGGTGCAAGTGTGTGTGAATCTTGTATATTGTTCATCATTCCAATCTTGAATACATCATAGATTCATATTATTATTCTTCTCCTTCTTCTTATTTTGATCTTGCATCATCCAATTGTTTGGGATTCTACACCATCAATTGGATATGATTGATACACAAGCGAATTCGGGACTTACAAGTGGTATCAGAGCTTGGATTGTATCAATCATTTTGGCCAGATCTGGAGCGTATTTGATCTTATTTTTGAAGGATTTTTGCATTTTTGGATAGATCTTTGAAAAATAAGGGGGGTTTGTTCTTCGTGTTTTTGATAAAAACGAGTTTTTGATCGAGTTTTGGAGCAAAAAGAGGTGAAAAACGCTATTTTTCACGTAATCTGCAAAGTGTTCTCGTCCATTGAAGGGTTCACGGCCGTTGAAGGGTTCACGGCCGAAGGAGGGTTCTCGGTCGAATAAGCTTTTGCGGCTAGGGTTTCTCGGCGGCGGCCGTAATCACGAATTAGGGTTTCTCGGACGTTTACGGTCGTGAACGTGTTTACGGCCGTGAACCCATTTGCGGTTGTCTGTCTCATATAAATAGTGTTAGTAGAGTCATAAGAGTGTGTATGGCTAGAGGAGCTTAAGTGTGTGTATTCTAAGGTGTTTTAGAGAGAGAAAGGAGAGAAGGTGCAAGTGTGTGTGAATCTTGTACATTGTTCATCATTCCAATCTTGAATACATCATAGATTCATATTATTATTCTTCTCCTTCTTCTTATTTTGATCTTGCATCATCCAATTGTTTGGGATTCTACACCATCAATTGGATATGATTGATACACAAGCGAATTCGGGACTTACAAGTGGTATCAGAGCTTGGATTCTATCAATCATTTTGGCCAGATCTGGAGCGTATTTGATCTTATTTCTGTAGGATTTTTGCATTTTTGGATAGATCTTTGAAAAATAAGGGGGGTTTGTTCTTCGTGTTTTTGATAAAAACGAGTTTTTGATCGAGTTTTGGAGCAAAAAGAGGTGAAAAACGCTATTTTTCACGTAATCTGCGAAGTGTTCTCGTGCATTGAAGGGTTCACGGCCGTTGAAGGGTTCACGGCCGAAGGAGGGTTCTCGGTCGAATAAGCTTTTGCGGCTAGGGTTTCTCGGCGGCGGCCGTAATCACGAATTAGGGTTTCTCGGACGTTTACGGTCGTGAACGTGTTTACGGCCGTGAACCTATTTGCGGTTGTCTGTCTCATATAAATAGTGTTAGTAGAGTCATAAGAGTGTGTATGGCTAGAGGAGCTTAAGTTTGTGTATTCTAAGGTGGTCTAGAGAGAGAAAGGAGAGAAGGTGCAAGTGTGTGTGAATCTTGTATATTGTTCATCATTCCAATCTTGAATACATCATAGATTCATATTATTATTCTTCTCCTTCTTCTTATTTTGATCTTGCATCATCCAATTGTTTGGGATTCTACACCATCAATTGGATATGATTGATACACAAGCGAATTCGGGACTTACAAGTGGTATCAGAGCTTGGATTGTATCAATCATTTTGGCCAGATCTGGAGCGTATTTGATCTTATTTCTGTAGGATTTTTGCATTTTTGGATAGATCTTTGAAAAATAAGGGGGGTTTGTTCTTCGTGCTTTTGATAAAAACGAGTTTTTGATCGAGTTTTGGAGCAAAAAGAGGTGAAAAACGCTATTTTTCACGTAATCTGCAAAGTGTTCTCGTCCATTGAAGGGTTCACGGCCGTTGAAGGGTTCACGGCCGAAGGAGGGTTCTCGGTCGAATAAGCTTTTGCGGCTAGGGTTTCTCGGCGGCGGCCGTAATCACGAATTAGGGTTTCTCGGACGTTTACGGTCGTGAACGTGTTTACGGCCGTGAACCCATTTGCGGTTGTCTGTCTCATATAAATAGTGTTAGTAGAGTCATAAGAGTGTGTATGGCTAGAGGAGCTTAAGTTTGTGTATTCTAAGGTGTTCTAGAGAGAGAAAGGAGAGAAGGTGCAAGTGTGTGTGAATCTTGTATATTGTTCATCATTCCAATCTTGAATACATCATAGATTCATATTATTATTCTTCTCCTTCTTCTTATTTTGATCTTGCATCATCCAATTGTTTGGGATTCTACACCATCAATTGGATATGATTGATACACAAGCGAATTCGGGACTTACAAGTGGTATCAGAGCTTGGATTGTATCAATCATTTTGGCCAGATCTGGAGCGTATTTGATCTTATTTTTGAAGGATTTTTGCATTTTTGGATAGATCTTTGAAAAATAAGGGGGGTTTGTTCTTCGTGTTTTTGATAAAAACGAGTTTTTGATCGAGTTTTGGAGCAAAAAGAGGTGAAAAACGCTATTTTTCACGTAATCTGCAAAGTGTTCTCGTCCATTGAAGGGTTCACGGCCGTTGAAGGGTTCACGGCCGAAGGAGGGTTCTCGGTCGAATAAGCTTTTGCGGCTAGGGTTTCTCGGCGGCGGCCGTAATCACGAATTAGGGTTTCTCGGACGTTTACGGTCGTGAACGTGTTTACGGCCGTGAACCCATTTGCGGTTGTCTGTCTCATATAAATAGTGTTAGTAGAGTCATAAGAGTGTGTATGGCTAGAGGAGCTTAAGTTTGTGTATTCTAAGGTGTTCTAGAGAGAGAAAGGAGAGAAGGTGCAAGTGTGTGTGAATCTTGTATATTGTTCATCATTCCAATCTTGAATACATCATAGATTCATATTATTATTCTTCTCCTTCTTCTTATTTTGATCTTGCATCATCCAATTGTTTGGGATTCTACACCATCAATTGGATATGATTGATACACAAGCGAATTCGGGACTTACAAGTGGTATCAGAGCTTGGATTGTATCAATCATTTTGGCCAGATCTGGAGCGTATTTGATCTTATTTTTGAAGGATTTTTGCATTTTTGGATAGATCTTTGAAAAATAAGGGGGGTTTGTTCTTCGTGTTTTTGATAAAAACGAGTTTTTGATCGAGTTTTGGAGCAAAAAGAGGTGAAAAACGCTATTTTTCACGTAATCTGCAAAGTGTTCTCGTCCATTGAAGGGTTCACGGCCGTTGAAGGGTTCACGGCCGAAGGAGGGTTCTCGGTCGAATAAGCTTTTGCGGCTAGGGTTTCTCGGCGGCGGCCGTAATCACGAATTAGGGTTTCTCGGACGTTTACGGTCGTGAACGTGTTTACGGCCGTGAACCCATTTGCGGTTGTCTGTCTCATATAAATAGTGTTAGTAGAGTCATAAGAGTGTGTATGGCTAGAGGAGCTTAAGTGTGTGTATTCTAAGGTGTTTTAGAGAGAGAAAGGAGAGAAGGTGCAAGTGTGTGTGAATCTTGTACATTGTTCATCATTCCAATCTTGAATACATCATAGATTCATATTATTATTCTTCTCCTTCTTCTTATTTTGATCTTGCATCATCCAATTGTTTGGGATTCTACACCATCAATTGGATATGATTGATACACAAGCGAATTCGGGACTTACAAGTGGTATCAGAGCTTGGATTCTATCAATCATTTTGGCCAGATCTGGAGCGTATTTGATCTTATTTCTGTAGGATTTTTGCATTTTTGGATAGATCTTTGAAAAATAAGGGGGGTTTGTTCTTCGTGTTTTTGATAAAAACGAGTTTTTGATCGAGTTTTGGAGCAAAAAGAGGTGAAAAACGCTATTTTTCACGTAATCTGCGAAGTGTTCTCGTGCATTGAAGGGTTCACGGCCGTTGAAGGGTTCACGGCCGAAGGAGGGTTCTCGGTCGAATAAGCTTTTGCGGCTAGGGTTTCTCGGCGGCGGCCGTAATCACGAATTAGGGTTTCTCGGACGTTTACGGTCGTGAACGTGTTTACGGCCGTGAACCTATTTGCGGTTGTCTGTCTCATATAAATAGTGTTAGTAGAGTCATAAGAGTGTGTATGGCTAGAGGAGCTTAAGTTTGTGTATTCTAAGGTGGTCTAGAGAGAGAAAGGAGAGAAGGTGCAAGTGTGTGTGAATCTTGTATATTGTTCATCATTCCAATCTTGAATACATCATAGATTCATATTATTATTCTTCTCCTTCTTCTTATTTTGATCTTGCATCATCCAATTGTTTGGGATTCTACACCATCAATTGGATATGATTGATACACAAGCGAATTCGGGACTTACAAGTGGTATCAGAGCTTGGATTGTATCAATCATTTTGGCCAGATCTGGAGCGTATTTGATCTTATTTCTGTAGGATTTTTGCATTTTTGGATAGATCTTTGAAAAATAAGGGGGGTTTGTTCTTCGTGCTTTTGATAAAAACGAGTTTTTGATCGAGTTTTGGAGCAAAAAGAGGTGAAAAACGCTATTTTTCACGTAATCTGCAAAGTGTTCTCGTCCATTGAAGGGTTCACGGCCGTTGAAGGGTTCACGGCCGAAGGAGGGTTCTCGGTCGAATAAGCTTTTGCGGCTAGGGTTTCTCGGCGGCGGCCGTAATCACGAATTAGGGTTTCTCGGACGTTTACGGTCGTGAACGTGTTTACGGCCGTGAACCCATTTGCGGTTGTCTGTCTCATATAAATAGTGTTAGTAGAGTCATAAGAGTGTGTATGGCTAGAGGAGCTTAAGTTTGTGTATTCTAAGGTGTTCTAGAGAGAGAAAGGAGAGAAGGTGCAAGTGTGTGTGAATCTTGTATATTGTTCATCATTCCAATCTTGAATACATCATAGATTCATATTATTATTCTTCTCCTTCTTCTTATTTTGATCTTGCATCATCCAATTGTTTGGGATTCTACACCATCAATTGGATATGATTGATACACAAGCGAATTCGGGACTTACAAGTGGTATCAGAGCTTGGATTGTATCAATCATTTTGGCCAGATCTGGAGCGTATTTGATCTTATTTTTGAAGGATTTTTGCATTTTTGGATAGATCTTTGAAAAATAAGGGGGGTTTGTTCTTCGTGTTTTTGATAAAAACGAGTTTTTGATCGAGTTTTGGAGCAAAAAGAGGTGAAAAACGCTATTTTTCACGTAATCTGCAAAGTGTTCTCGTCCATTGAAGGGTTCACGGCCGTTGAAGGGTTCACGGCCGAAGGAGGGTTCTCGGTCGAATAAGCTTTTGCGGCTAGGGTTTCTCGGCGGCGGCCGTAATCACGAATTAGGGTTTCTCGGACGTTTACGGTCGTGAACGTGTTTACGGCCGTGAACCCATTTGCGGTTGTCTGTCTCATATAAATAGTGTTAGTAGAGTCATAAGAGTGTGTATGGCTAGAGGAGCTTAAGTGTGTGTATTCTAAGGTGTTTTAGAGAGAGAAAGGAGAGAAGGTGCAAGTGTGTGTGAATCTTGTACATTGTTCATCATTCCAATCTTGAATACATCATAGATTCATATTATTATTCTTCTCCTTCTTCTTATTTTGATCTTGCATCATCCAATTGTTTGGGATTCTACACCATCAATTGGATATGATTGATACACAAGCGAATTCGGGACTTACAAGTGGTATCAGAGCTTGGATTCTATCAATCATTTTGGCCAGATCTGGAGCGTATTTGATCTTATTTCTGTAGGATTTTTGCATTTTTGGATAGATCTTTGAAAAATAAGGGGGGTTTGTTCTTCGTGCTTTTGATAAAAACGAGTTTTTGATCGAGTTTTGGAGCAAAAAGAGGTGAAAAACGCTATTTTTCACGTAATCTGCAAAGTGTTCTCGTCCATTGAAGGGTTCACGGCCGTTGAAGGGTTCACGGCCGAAGGAGGGTTCTCGGTCGAATAAGCTTTTGCGGCTAGGGTTTCTCGGCGGCGGCCGTAATCACGAATTAGGGTTTCTCGGACGTTTACGGTCGTGAACGTGTTTACGGTCGTGAACCCATTTGCGGTTGTCTGTCTCATATAAATAGTGTTAGTAGAGTCATAAGAGTGTGTATGGCTAGAGGAGCTTAAGTTTGTGTATTCTAAGGTGGTCTAGAGAGAGAAAGGAGAGAAGGTGCAAGTGTGTGTGAATCTTGTATATTGTTCATCATTCCAATCTTGAATACATCATAGATTCATATTATTATTCTTCTCCTTCTTCTTATTTTGATCTTGCATCATCCAATTGTTTGGGATTCTACACCATCAATTGGATATGATTGATACACAAGCGAATTCGGGACTTACAAGTGGTATCAGAGCTTGGATTGTATCAATCATTTTGGCCAGATCTGGAGCGTATTTGATCTTATTTCTGTAGGATTTTTGCATTTTTGGATAGATCTTTGAAAAATAAGGGGGGTTTGTTCTTCGTGCTTTTGATAAAAACGAGTTTTTGATCGAGTTTTGGAGCAAAAAGAGGTGAAAAACGCTATTTTTCACGTAATCTGCAAAGTGTTCTCGTCCATTGAAGGGTTCACGGCCGTTGAAGGGTTCACGGCCGAAGGAGGGTTCTCGGTCGAATAAGCTTTTGCGGCTAGGGTTTCTCGGCGGCGGCCGTAATCACGAATTAGGGTTTCTCGGACGTTTACGGTCGTGAACGTGTTTACGGCCGTGAACCCATTTGCGGTTGTCTGTCTCATATAAATAGTGTTAGTAGAGTCATAAGAGTATGTATGGCTAGAGGAGCTTAAGTGTGTGTATTCTAAGGTGTTTTAGAGAGAGAAAGGAGAGAAGGTGCAAGTGTGTGTGAATCTTGTATATTGTTCATCATTCCAATCTTGAATACATCATAGATTCATATTATTCTTCTTCTCCATCTTCTTATTTTGATCTTGCATCATCCAATTGTTTGGGATTCTACACCATCAATTGGATATGATTGATACACAAGCGAATTCGGGACTTACAAGTGGTATCAGAGCTTGGATTGTATCAATCATTTTGGCCAGATCTGGAGCGTATTTGATCTTATTTTTGAAGGATTTTTGCATTTTTGGATAGATCTTTGAAAAATAAGGGGGGTTTGTTCTTCGTGTTTTTGATAAAAACGAGTTTTTGATCGAGTTTTGGAGCAAAAAGAGGTGAAAAACGCTATTTTTCACGTAATCTGCGAAGTGTTCTCGTGCATTGAAGGGTTCACGGCCGTTGAAGGGTTCACGGCCGAAGGAGGGTTCTCGGTCGAATAAGCTTTTGCGGCTAGGGTTTCTCGGCGGCGGCCGTAATCACGAATTAGGGTTTCTCGGACGTTTACGGTCGTGAACGTGTTTACGGCCGTGAACCCATTTGCGGTTGTCTGTCTCATATAAATAGTGTTAGTAGAGTCATAAGAGTATGTATGACTAGAGGAGCTTAAGTGTGTGTATTCTAAGGTGTTTTAGAGAGAGAAAGGAGAAGATATGATTGATACACAAGCGAATTCGGGACTTACAAGTGGTATCAGAGCTTGGATTGTATCAATCATTTTGGCCAGATCTGGAGCGTATTTGATCTTATTTCTGTAGGATTTTTGCATTTTTGGATAGATCTTTGAAAAATAAGGGGGGTTTGTTCTTCGTGCTTTTGATAAAAACGAGTTTTTGATCGAGTTTTGGAGCAAAAAGAGGTGAAAAACGCTGTTTTTCACGTAATCTGCAAAGTGTTCTCGTCCATTGAAGGGTTCACGGCCGTTGAAGGGTTCACGGCCGAAGGAGGGTTCTCGGTCGAATAAGCTTTTGCGGCTAGGGTTTCTCGGCGGCGGCCGTAATCACGAATTAGGGTTTCTCGGACGTTTACGGTCGTGAACGTGTTTACGGCCGTGAACCCATTTGCGGTTGTCTGTCTCATATAAATAGTGTTAGTAGAGTCATAAGAGTATGTATGGCTAGAGGAGCTTAAGTGTGTGTATTCTAAGGTGTTTTAGAGAGAGAAAGGAGAGAAGGTGCAAGTGTGTGTGAATCTTGTATATTGTTCATCATTCCAATCTTGAATACATCATAGATTCATATTATTCTTCTTCTCCATCTTCTTATTTTGATCTTGCATCATCCAATTGTTTGGGATTCTACACCATCAATTGGATATGATTGATACACAAGCGAATTCGGGACTTACAAGTGGTATCAGAGCTTGGATTGTATCAATCATTTTGGCCAGATCTGGAGCGTATTTGATCTTATTTTTGAAGGATTTTTGCATTTTTGGATAGATCTTTGAAAAATAAGGGGGGTTTGTTCTTCGTGTTTTTGATTAAAACGAGTTTTTGATCGAGTTTTGGAGCAAAAAGAGGTGAAAAACGCTATTTTTCACGTAATCTGCGAAGTGTTCTCGTGCATTGAAGGGTTCACGGCCGTTGAAGGGTTCACGGCCGAAGGAGGGTTCTCGGTCGAATAAGCTTTTGCGGCTAGGGTTTCTCGGCGGCGGCCGTAATCACGAATTAGGGTTTCTCGGACGTTTACGGTCGTGAACGTGTTTACGGCCGTGAACCTATTTGCGGTTGTCTGTCTCATATAAATAGTGTTAGTAGAGTCATAAGAGTGTGTATGGCTAGAGGAGCTTAAGTGTGTGTATTCTAAGGTGGTCTAGAGAGAGAAAGGAGAGAAGGTGCAAGTGTGTGTGAATCTTGTATATTGTTCATCATTCCAATCTTGAATACATCATAGATTCATATTATTCTTCTTCTCCATCTTCTTATTTTGATCTTGCATCATCCAATTGTTTGGGATTCTACACCATCAATTGGATATGATTGATACACAAGCGAATTCGGGACTTACAAGTGGTATCAGAGCTTGGATTGTATCAATCATTTTGGCCAGATCTGGAGCGTATTTGATCTTATTTCTGTAGGATTTTTGCATTTTTGGATAGATCTTTGAAAAATAAGGGGGGTTTGTTCTTCGTGCTTTTGATAAAAACGAGTTTTTGATCGAGTTTTGGAGCAAAAAGAGGTGAAAAACGCTATTTTTCACGTAATCTGCAAAGTGTTCTCGTCCATTGAAGGGTTCACGGCCGTTGAAGGGTTCACGGCCGAAGGAGGGTTCTCGGTCGAATAAGCTTTTGCGGCTAGGGTTTCTCGGCGGCGGCCGTAATCACGAATTAGGGTTTCTCGGACGTTTACGGTCGTGAACGTGTTTACGGCCGTGAACCCATTTGCGGTTGTCTGTCTCATATAAATAGTGTTAGTAGAGTCATAAGAGTATGTATGGCTAGAGGAGCTTAAGTGTGTGTATTCTAAGGTGTTTTAGAGAGAGAAAGGAGAGAAGGTGCAAGTGTGTGTGAATCTTGTATATTGTTCATCATTCCAATCTTGAATACATCATAGATTCATATTATTCTTCTTCTCCATCTTCTTATTTTGATCTTGCATCATCCAATTGTTTGGGATTCTACACCATCAATTGGATATGATTGATACACAAGCGAATTCGGGACTTACAAGTGGTATCAGAGCTTGGATTGTATCAATCATTTTGGCCAGATCTGGAGCGTATTTGATCTTATTTTTGAAGGATTTTTGCATTTTTGGATAGATCTTTGAAAAATAAGGGGGGTTTGTTCTTCGTGTTTTTGATAAAAACGAGTTTTTGATCGAGTTTTGGAGCAAAAAGAGGTGAAAAACGCTATTTTTCACGTAATCTGCAAAGTGTTCTCGTCCATTGAAGGGTTCACGGCCGTTGAAGGGTTCACGGCCGAAGGAGGGTTCTCGGTCGAATAAGCTTTTGCGGCTAGGGTTTCTCGGCGGCGGCCGTAATCACGAATTAGGGTTTCTCGGACGTTTACGGTCGTGAACGTGTTTACGGCCGTGAACCCATTTGCGGTTGTCTGTCTCATATAAATAGTGTTAGTAGAGTCATAAGAGTATGTATGGCTAGAGGAGCTTAAGTGTGTGTATTCTAAGGTGTTTTAGAGAGAGAAAGGAGAGAAGGTGCAAGTGTGTGTGAATCTTGTATATTGTTCATCATTCCAATCTTGAATACATCATAGATTCATATTATTCTTCTTCTCCATCTTCTTATTTTGATCTTGCATCATCCAATTGTTTGGGATTCTACACCATCAATTGGATATGATTGATACACAAGCGAATTCGGGACTTACAAGTGGTATTAGAGCTTGGATTGTATCAATCATTTTGGCCATATCTGGAGCGTATTTGATCTTATTTTTGAAGGATTTTTGCATTTTTGGATAGATCTTTGAAAAATAAGGGGGGTTTGTTCTTCGTGTTTTTGATAAAAACGAGTTTTTGATCGAGTTTTGGAGCAAAAAGAGGTGAAAAACGCTATTTTTCACGTAATCTGCGAAGTGTTCTCGTGCATTGAAGGGTTCACGGCCGTTGAAGGGTTCACGGCCGAAGGAGGGTTCTCGGTCGAATAAGCTTTTGCGGCTAGGGTTTCTCGGCGGCGGCCGTAATCACGAATTAGGGTTTCTCGGACGTTTACGGTCGTGAACGTGTTTACGGCCGTGAACCTATTTGCGGTTGTCTGTCTCATATAAATAGTGTTAGTAGAGTCATAAGAGTGTGTATGGCTAGAGGAGCTTAAGTTTGTGTATTCTAAGGTGGTCTAGAGAGAGAAAGGAGAGAAGGTGCAAGTGTGTGTGAATCTTGTATATTGTTCATCATTCCAATCTTGAATACATCATAGATTCATATTATTATTCTTCTCCTTCTTCTTATTTTGATCTTGCATCATCCAATTGTTTGGGATTCTACACCATCAATTGGATATGATTGATACACAAGCGAATTCGGGACTTACAAGTGGTATCAGAGCTTGGATTGTATCAATCATTTTGGCCAGATCTGGAGCGTATTTGATCTTATTTCTGTAGGATTTTTGCATTTTTGGATAGATCTTTGAAAAATAAGGGGGGTTTGTTCTTCGTGCTTTTGATAAAAACGAGTTTTTGATCGAGTTTTGGAGCAAAAAGAGGTGAAAAACGCTATTTTTCACGTAATCTGCAAAGTGTTCTCGTCCATTGAAGGGTTCACGGCCGTTGAAGGGTTCACGGCCGAAGGAGGGTTCTCGGTCGAATAAGCTTTTGCGGCTAGGGTTTCTCGGCGGCGGCCGTAATCACGAATTAGGGTTTCTCGGACGTTTACGGTCGTGAACGTGTTTACGGCCGTGAACCCATTTGCGGTTGTCTGTCTCATATAAATAGTGTTAGTAGAGTCATAAGAGTATGTATGGCTAGAGGAGCTTAAGTGTGTGTATTCTAAGGTGTTTTAGAGAGAGAAAGGAGAGAAGGTGCAAGTGTGTGTGAATCTTGTATATTGTTCATCATTCCAATCTTGAATACATCATAGATTCATATTATTCTTCTTCTCCATCTTCTTATTTTGATCTTGCATCATCCAATTGTTTGGGATTCTACACCATCAATTGGATATGATTGATACACAAGCGAATTCGGGACTTACAAGTGGTATCAGAGCTTGGATTGTATCAATCATTTTGGCCAGATCTGGAGCGTATTTGATCTTATTTTTGAAGGATTTTTGCATTTTTGGATAGATCTTTGAAAAATAAGGGGGGTTTGTTCTTCGTGTTTTTGATAAAAACGAGTTTTTGATCGAGTTTTGGAGCAAAAAGAGGTGAAAAACGCTATTTTTCACGTAATCTGCGAAGTGTTCTCGTGCATTGAAGGGTTCACGGCCGTTGAAGGGTTCACGGCCGAAGGAGGGTTCTCGGTCGAATAAGCTTTTGCGGCTAGGGTTTCTCGGCGGCGGCCGTAATCACGAATTAGGGTTTCTCGGACGTTTACGGTCGTGAACGTGTTTACGGCCGTGAACCTATTTGCGGTTGTCTGTCTCATATAAATAGTGTTAGTAGAGTCATAAGAGTGTGTATGGCTAGAGGAGCTTAAGTTTGTGTATTCTAAGGTGGTCTAGAGAGAGAAAGGAGAGAAGGTGCAAGTGTGTGTGAATCTTGTATATTGTTCATCATTCCAATCTTGAATACATCATAGATTCATATTATTATTCTTCTCCTTCTTCTTATTTTGATCTTGCATCATCCAATTGTTTGGGATTCTACACCATCAATTGGATATGATTGATACACAAGCGAATTCGGGACTTACAAGTGGTATCAGAGCTTGGATTGTATCAATCATTTTGGCCAGATCTGGAGCGTATTTGATCTTATTTCTGTAGGATTTTTGCATTTTTGGATAGATCTTTGAAAAATAAGGGGGGTTTGTTCTTCGTGCTTTTGATAAAAACGAGTTTTTGATCGAGTTTTGGAGCAAAAAGAGGTGAAAAACGCTATTTTTCACGTAATCTGCAAAGTGTTCTCGTCCATTGAAGGGTTCACGGCCGTTGAAGGGTTCACGGCCGAAGGAGGGTTCTCGGTCGAATAAGCTTTTGCGGCTAGGGTTTCTCGGCGGCGGCCGTAATCACGAATTAGGGTTTCTCGGACGTTTACGGTCGTGAACGTGTTTACGGCCGTGAACCCATTTGCGGTTGTCTGTCTCATATAAATAGTGTTAGTAGAGTCATAAGAGTATGTATGGCTAGAGGAGCTTAAGTGTGTGTATTCTAAGGTGTTTTAGAGAGAGAAAGGAGAGAAGGTGCAAGTGTGTGTGAATCTTGTATATTGTTCATCATTCCAATCTTGAATACATCATAGATTCATATTATTCTTCTTCTCCATCTTCTTATTTTGATCTTGCATCATCCAATTGTTTGGGATTCTACACCATCAATTGGATATGATTGATACACAAGCGAATTCGGGACTTACAAGTGGTATCAGAGCTTGGATTGTATCAATCATTTTGGCCAGATCTGGAGCGTATTTGATCTTATTTTTGAAGGATTTTTGCATTTTTGGATAGATCTTTGAAAAATAAGGGGGGTTTGTTCTTCGTGTTTTTGATAAAAACGAGTTTTTGATCGAGTTTTGGAGCAAAAAGAGGTGAAAAACGCTATTTTTCACGTAATCTGCGAAGTGTTCTCGTGCATTGAAGGGTTCACGGCCGTTGAAGGGTTCACGGCCGAAGGAGGGTTCTCGGTCGAATAAGCTTTTGCGGCTAGGGTTTCTCGGCGGCGGCCGTAATCACGAATTAGGGTTTCTCGGACGTTTACGGTCGTGAACGTGTTTACGGCCGTGAACCTATTTGCGGTTGTCTGTCTCATATAAATAGTGTTAGTAGAGTCATAAGAGTGTGTATGGCTAGAGGAGCTTAAGTTTGTGTATTCTAAGGTGGTCTAGAGAGAGAAAGGAGAGAAGGTGCAAGTGTGTGTGAATCTTGTATATTGTTCATCATTCCAATCTTGAATACATCATAGATTCATATTATTATTCTTCTCCTTCTTCTTATTTTGATCTTGCATCATCCAATTGTTTGGGATTCTACACCATCAATTGGATATGATTGATACACAAGCGAATTCGGGACTTACAAGTGGTATTAGAGCTTGGATTGTATCAATCATTTTGGCCAGATCTGGAGCGTATTTGATCTTATTTCTGTAGGATTTTTGCATTTTTGGATAGATCTTTGAAAAATAAGGGGGGTTTGTTCTTCGTGCTTTTGATAAAAACGAGTTTTTGATCGAGTTTTGGAGCAAAAAGAGGTGAAAAACGCTATTTTTCACGTAATCTGCAAAGTGTTCTCGTCCATTGAAGGGTTCACGGCCGTTGAAGGGTTCACGGCCGAAGGAGGGTTCTCGGTCGAATAAGCTTTTGCGGCTAGGGTTTCTCGGCGGCGGCCGTAATCACGAATTAGGGTTTCTCGGACGTTTACGGTCGTGAACGTGTTTACGGCCGTGAACCCATTTGCGGTTGTCTGTCTCATATAAATAGTGTTAGTAGAGTCATAAGAGTATGTATGGCTAGAGGAGCTTAAGTGTGTGTATTCTAAGGTGTTTTAGAGAGAGAAAGGAGAGAAGGTGCAAGTGTGTGTGAATCTTGTATATTGTTCATCATTCCAATCTTGAATACATCATAGATTCATATTATTCTTCTTCTCCATCTTCTTATTTTGATCTTGCATCATCCAATTGTTTGGGATTCTACACCATCAATTGGATATGATTGATACACAAGCGAATTCGGGACTTACAAGTGGTATCAGAGCTTGGATTGTATCAATCATTTTGGCCAGATCTGGAGCGTATTTGATCTTATTTTTGAAGGATTTTTGCATTTTTGGATAGATCTTTGAAAAATAAGGGGGGTTTGTTCTTCGTGTTTTTGATAAAAACGAGTTTTTGATCGAGTTTTGGAGCAAAAAGAGGTGAAAAACGCTATTTTTCACGTAATCTGCGAAGTGTTCTCGTGCATTGAAGGGTTCACGGCCGTTGAAGGGTTCACGGCCGAAGGAGGGTTCTCGGTCGAATAAGCTTTTGCGGCTAGGGTTTCTCGGCGGCGGCCGTAATCACGAATTAGGGTTTCTCGGACGTTTACGGTCGTGAACGTGTTTACGGCCGTGAACCTATTTGCGGTTGTCTGTCTCATATAAATAGTGTTAGTAGAGTCATAAGAGTGTGTATGGCTAGAGGAGCTTAAGTTTGTGTATTCTAAGGTGGTCTAGAGAGAGAAAGGAGAGAAGGTGCAAGTGTGTGTGAATCTTGTATATTGTTCATCATTCCAATCTTGAATACATCATAGATTCATATTATTATTCTTCTCCTTCTTCTTATTTTGATCTTGCATCATCCAATTGTTTGGGATTCTACACCATCAATTGGATATGATTGATACACAAGCGAATTCGGGACTTACAAGTGGTATCAGAGCTTGGATTGTATCAATCATTTTGGCCAGATCTGGAGCGTATTTGATCTTATTTCTGTAGGATTTTTGCATTTTTGGATAGATCTTTGAAAAATAAGGGGGGTTTGTTCTTCGTGCTTTTGATAAAAACGAGTTTTTGATCGAGTTTTGGAGCAAAAAGAGGTGAAAAACGCTATTTTTCACGTAATCTGCAAAGTGTTCTCGTCCATTGAAGGGTTCACGGCCGTTGAAGGGTTCACGGCCGAAGGAGGGTTCTCGGTCGAATAAGCTTTTGCGGCTAGGGTTTCTCGGCGGCGGCCGTAATCACGAATTAGGGTTTCTCGGACGTTTACGGTCGTGAACGTGTTTACGGCCGTGAACCCATTTGCGGTTGTCTGTCTCATATAAATAGTGTTAGTAGAGTCATAAGAGTATGTATGGCTAGAGGAGCTTAAGTGTGTGTATTCTAAGGTGTTTTAGAGAGAGAAAGGAGAGAAGGTGCAAGTGTGTGTGAATCTTGTATATTGTTCATCATTCCAATCTTGAATACATCATAGATTCATATTATTCTTCTTCTCCATCTTCTTATTTTGATCTTGCATCATCCAATTGTTTGGGATTCTACACCATCAATTGGATATGATTGATACACAAGCGAATTCGGGACTTACAAGTGGTATCAGAGCTTGGATTGTATCAATCATTTTGGCCAGATCTGGAGCGTATTTGATCTTATTTTTGAAGGATTTTTGCATTTTTGGATAGATCTTTGAAAAATAAGGGGGGTTTGTTCTTCGTGTTTTTGATAAAAACGAGTTTTTGATCGAGTTTTGGAGCAAAAAGAGGTGAAAAACGCTATTTTTCACGTAATCTGCGAAGTGTTCTCGTGCATTGAAGGGTTCACGGCCGTTGAAGGGTTCACGGCCGAAGGAGGGTTCTCGGTCGAATAAGCTTTTGCGGCTAGGGTTTCTCGGCGGCGGCCGTAATCACGAATTAGGGTTTCTCGGACGTTTACGGTCGTGAACGTGTTTACGGCCGTGAACCTATTTGCGGTTGTCTGTCTCATATAAATAGTGTTAGTAGAGTCATAAGGGTGTGTATGGCTAGAGGAGCTTAAGTTTGTGTATTCTAAGGTGGTCTAGAGAGAGAAAGGAGAGAAGGTGCAAGTGTGTGTGAATCTTGTATATTGTTCATCATTCCAATCTTGAATACATCATAGATTCATATTATTATTCTTCTCCTTCTTCTTATTTTGATCTTGCATCATCCAATTGTTTGGGATTCTACACCATCAATTGGATATGATTGATACACAAGCGAATTCGGGACTTACAAGTGGTATCAGAGCTTGGATTGTATCAATCATTTTGGCCAGATCTGGAGCGTATTTGATCTTATTTCTGTAGGATTTTTGCATTTTTGGATAGATCTTTGAAAAATAAGGGGGGTTTGTTCTTCGTGCTTTTGATAAAAACGAGTTTTTGATCGAGTTTTGGAGCAAAAAGAGGTGAAAAACGCTATTTTTCACGTAATCTGCAAAGTGTTCTCGTCCATTGAAGGGTTCACGGCCGTTGAAGGGTTCACGGCCGAAGGAGGGTTCTCGGTCGAATAAGCTTTTGCGGCTAGGGTTTCTCGGCGGCGGCCGTAATCACGAATTAGGGTTTCTCGGACGTTTACGGTCGTGAACGTGTTTACGGCCGTGAACCCATTTGCGGTTGTCTGTCTCATATAAATAGTGTTAGTAGAGTCATAAGAGTATGTATGGCTAGAGGAGCTTAAGTGTGTGTATTCTAAGGTGTTTTAGAGAGAGAAAGGAGAGAAGGTGCAAGTGTGTGTGAATCTTGTATATTGTTCATCATTCCAATCTTGAATACATCATAGATTCATATTATTCTTCTTCTCCATCTTCTTATTTTGATCTTGCATCATCCAATTGTTTGGGATTCTACACCATCAATTGGATATGATTGATACACAAGCGAATTCGGGACTTACAAGTGGTATCAGAGCTTGGATTGTATCAATCATTTTGGCCAGATCTGGAGCGTATTTGATCTTATTTTTGAAGGATTTTTGCATTTTTGGATAGATCTTTGAAAAATAAGGGGGGTTTGTTCTTCGTGTTTTTGATAAAAACGAGTTTTTGATCGAGTTTTGGAGCAAAAAGAGGTGAAAAACGCTATTTTTCACGTAATCTGCGAAGTGTTCTCGTGCATTGAAGGGTTCACGGCCGTTGAAGGGTTCACGGCCGAAGGAGGGTTCTCGGTCGAATAAGCTTTTGCGGCTAGGGTTTCTCGGCGGCGGCCGTAATCACGAATTAGGGTTTCTCGGACGTTTACGGTCGTGAACGTGTTTACGGCCGTGAACCTATTTGCGGTTGTCTGTCTCATATAAATAGTGTTAGTAGAGTCATAAGGGTGTGTATGGCTAGAGGAGCTTAAGTTTGTGTATTCTAAGGTGGTCTAGAGAGAGAAAGGAGAGAAGGTGCAACTGTGTGTGAATCTTGTATATTGTTCATCATTCCAATCTTGAATACATCATAGATTCATATTATTATTCTTCTCCTTCTTCTTATTTTGATCTTGCATCATCCAATTGTTTGGGATTCTACACCATCAATTGGATATGATTGATACACAAGCGAATTCGGGACTTACAAGTGGTATCAGAGCTTGGATTGTATCAATCATTTTGGCCAGATCTGGAGCGTATTTGATCTTATTTCTGTAGGATTTTTGCATTTTTGGATAGATCTTTGAAAAATAAGGGGGGTTTGTTCTTCGTGCTTTTGATAAAAACGAGTTTTTGATCGAGTTTTGGAGCAAAAAGAGGTGAAAAACGCTATTTTTCACGTAATCTGCAAAGTGTTCTCGTCCATTGAAGGGTTCACGGCCGTTGAAGGGTTCACGGCCGAAGGAGGGTTCTCGGTCGAATAAGCTTTTGCGGCTAGGGTTTCTCGGCGGCGGCCGTAATCACGAATTAGGGTTTCTCGGACGTTTACGGTCGTGAACGTGTTTACGGCCGTGAACCCATTTGCGGTTGTCTGTCTCATATAAATAGTGTTAGTAGAGTCATAAGAGTATGTATGGCTAGAGGAGCTTAAGTGTGTGTATTCTAAGGTGTTTTAGAGAGAGAAAGGAGAGAAGGTGCAAGTGTGTGTGAATCTTGTATATTGTTCATCATTCCAATCTTGAATACATCATAGATTCATATTATTCTTCTTCTCCATCTTCTTATTTTGATCTTGCATCATCCAATTGTTTGGGATTCTACACCATCAATTGGATATGATTGATACACAAGCGAATTCGGGACTTACAAGTGGTATCAGAGCTTGGATTGTATCAATCATTTTGGCCAGATCTGGAGCGTATTTGATCTTATTTTTGAAGGATTTTTGCATTTTTGGATAGATCTTTGAAAAATAAGGGGGGTTTGTTCTTCGTGTTTTTGATAAAAACGAGTTTTTGATCGAGTTTTGGAGCAAAAAGAGGTGAAAAACGCTATTTTTCACGTAATCTGCGAAGTGTTCTCGTGCATTGAAGGGTTCACGGCCGTTGAAGGGTTCACGGCCGAAGGAGGGTTCTCGGTCGAATAAGCTTTTGCGGCTAGGGTTTCTCGGCGGCGGCCGTAATCACGAATTAGGGTTTCTCGGACGTTTACGGTCGTGAACGTGTTTACGGCCGTGAACCTATTTGCGGTTGTCTGTCTCATATAAATAGTGTTAGTAGAGTCATAAGAGTGTGTATGGCTAGAGGAGCTTAAGTTTGTGTATTCTAAGGTGGTCTAGAGAGAGAAAGGAGAGAAGGTGCAAGTGTGTGTGAATCTTGTATATTGTTCATCATTCCAATCTTGAATACATCATAGATTCATATTATTATTCTTCTCCTTCTTCTTATTTTGATCTTGCATCATCCAATTGTTTGGGATTCTACACCATCAATTGGATATGATTGATACACAAGCGAATTCGGGACTTACAAGTGGTATCAGAGCTTGGATTGTATCAATCATTTTGGCCAGATCTGGAGCGTATTTGATCTTATTTCTGTAGGATTTTTGCATTTTTGGATAGATCTTTGAAAAATAAGGGGGGTTTGTTCTTCGTGCTTTTGATAAAAACGAGTTTTTGATCGAGTTTTGGAGCAAAAAGAGGTGAAAAACGCTATTTTTCACGTAATCTGCAAAGTGTTCTCGTCCATTGAAGGGTTCACGGCCGTTGAAGGGTTCACGGCCGAAGGAGGGTTCTCGGTCGAATAAGCTTTTGCGGCTAGGGTTTCTCGGCGGCGGCCGTAATCACGAATTAGGGTTTCTCGGACGTTTACGGTCGTGAACGTGTTTACGGCCGTGAACCCATTTGCGGTTGTCTGTCTCATATAAATAGTGTTAGTAGAGTCATAAGAGTATGTATGGCTAGAGGAGCTTAAGTGTGTGTATTCTAAGGTGTTTTAGAGAGAGAAAGGAGAGAAGGTGCAAGTGTGTGTGAATCTTGTATATTGTTCATCATTCCAATCTTGAATACATCATAGATTCATATTATTCTTCTTCTCCATCTTCTTATTTTGATCTTGCATCATCCAATTGTTTGGGATTCTACACCATCAATTGGATATGATTGATACACAAGCGAATTCGGGACTTACAAGTGGTATCAGAGCTTGGATTGTATCAATCATTTTGGCCAGATCTGGAGCGTATTTGATCTTATTTTTGAAGGATTTTTGCATTTTTGGATAGATCTTTGAAAAATAAGGGGGGTTTGTTCTTCGTGTTTTTGATAAAAACGAGTTTTTGATCGAGTTTTGGAGCAAAAAGAGGTGAAAAACGCTATTTTTCACGTAATCTGCGAAGTGTTCTCGTGCATTGAAGGGTTCACGGCCGTTGAAGGGTTCACGGCCGAAGGAGGGTTCTCGGTCGAATAAGCTTTTGCGGCTAGGGTTTCTCGGCGGCGGCCGTAATCACGAATTAGGGTTTCTCGGACGTTTACGGTCGTGAACGTGTTTACGGCCGTGAACCTATTTGCGGTTGTCTGTCTCATATAAATAGTGTTAGTAGAGTCATAAGAGTGTGTATGGCTAGAGGAGCTTAAGTTTGTGTATTCTAAGGTGGTCTAGAGAGAGAAAGGAGAGAAGGTGCAAGTGTGTGTGAATCTTGTATATTGTTCATCATTCCAATCTTGAATACATCATAGATTCATATTATTATTCTTCTCCTTCTTCTTATTTTGATCTTGCATCATCCAATTGTTTGGGATTCTACACCATCAATTGGATATGATTGATACACAAGCGAATTCGGGACTTACAAGTGGTATCAGAGCTTGGATTGTATCAATCATTTTGGCCAGATCTGGAGCGTATTTGATCTTATTTCTGTAGGATTTTTGCATTTTTGGATAGATCTTTGAAAAATAAGGGGGGTTTGTTCTTCGTGCTTTTGATAAAAACGAGTTTTTGATCGAGTTTTGGAGCAAAAAGAGGTGAAAAACGCTATTTTTCACGTAATCTGCAAAGTGTTCTCGTCCATTGAAGGGTTCACGGCCGTTGAAGGGTTCACGGCCGAAGGAGGGTTCTCGGTCGAATAAGCTTTTGCGGCTAGGGTTTCTCGGCGGCGGCCGTAATCACGAATTAGGGTTTCTCGGACGTTTACGGTCGTGAACGTGTTTACGGCCGTGAACCCATTTGCGGTTGTCTGTCTCATATAAATAGTGTTAGTAGAGTCATAAGAGTATGTATGGCTAGAGGAGCTTAAGTGTGTGTATTCTAAGGTGTTTTAGAGAGAGAAAGGAGAGAAGGTGCAAGTGTGTGTGAATCTTGTATATTGTTCATCATTCCAATCTTGAATACATCATAGATTCATATTATTCTTCTTCTCCATCTTCTTATTTTGATCTTGCATCATCCAATTGTTTGGGATTCTACACCATCAATTGGTTATGATTGATACACAAGCGAATTCGGGACTTACAAGTGGTATCAGAGCTTGGATTGTATCAATCATTTTGGCCAGATCTGGAGCGTATTTGATCTTATTTTTGAAGGATTTTTGCATTTTTGGATAGATCTTTGAAAAATAAGGGGGGTTTGTTCTTCGTGTTTTTGATAAAAACGAGTTTTTGATCGAGTTTTGGAGCAAAAAGAGGTGAAAAACGCTATTTTTCACGTAATCTGCAAAGTGTTCTCGTCCATTGAAGGGTTCACGGCCGTTGAAGGGTTCACGGCCGAAGGAGGGTTCTCGGTCGAATAAGCTTTTGCGGCTAGGGTTTCTCGGCGGCGGCCGTAATCACGAATTAGGGTTTCTCGGACGTTTACGGTCGTGAACGTGTTTACGGCCGTGAACCCATTTGCGGTTGTCTGTCTCATATAAATAGTGTTAGTAGAGTCATAAGAGTGTGTATGGCTAGAGGAGCTTAAGTGTGTGTATTCTAAGGTGTTTTAGAGAGAGAAAGGAGAGAAGGTGCAAGTGTGTGTGAATCTTGTATATTGTTCATCATTCCAATCTTGAATACATCATAGATTCATATTATTCTTCTTCTCCATCTTCTTATTTTGATCTTGCATCATCCAATTGTTTGGGATTCTACACCATCAATTGGATATGATTGATACACAAGCGAATTCGGGACTTACAAGTGGTATCAGAGCTTGGATTGTATCAATCATTTTGGCCAGATCTGGAGCGTATTTGATCTTATTTTTGAAGGATTTTTGCATTTTTGGATAGATCTTTGAAAAATAAGGGGGGTTTGTTCTTCGTGTTTTTGATAAAAACGAGTTTTTGATCGAGTTTTGGAGCAAAAAGAGGTGAAAAACGCTATTTTTCACGTAATCTGCGAAATGTTCTCGTGCATTGAAGGGTTCACGGCCGTTGAAGGGTTCACGGCCGAAGGAGGGTTCTCGGTCGAATAAGCTTTTGCGGCTAGGGTTTCTCGGCGGCGGCCGTAATCACGAATTAGGGTTTCTCGGACGTTTACGGTCGTGAACGTGTTTACGGCCGTGAACCCATTTGCGGTTGTCTGTCTCATATAAATAGTGTTAGTAGAGTCATAAGAGTGTGTATGGCTAGAGGAGCTTAAGTTTGTGTATTCTAAGGTGGTCTAGAGAGAGAAAGGAGAGAAGGTGCAAGTGTGTGTGAATCTTGTATATTGTTCATCATTCCAATCTTGAATACATCATAGATTCATATTATTATTCTTCTCCTTCTTCTTATTTTGATCTTGCATCATCCAATTGTTTGGGATTCTACACCATCAATTGGATATGATTGATACACAAGCGAATTCGGGACTTACAAGTGGTATCAGAGCTTGGATTGTATCAATCATTTTGGCCAGATCTGGAGCGTATTTGATCTTATTTCTGTAGGATTTTTGCATTTTTGGATAGATCTTTGAAAAATAAGGGGGGTTTGTTCTTCGTGCTTTTGATAAAAACGAGTTTTTGATCGAGTTTTGGAGCAAAAAGAGGTGAAAAACGCTATTTTTCACGTAATCTGCAAAGTGTTCTCGTCCATTGAAGGGTTCACGGCCGTTGAAGGGTTCACGGCCGAAGGAGGGTTCTCGGTCGAATAAGCTTTTGCGGCTAGGGTTTCTCGGCGGCGGCCGTAATCACGAATTAGGGTTTCTCGGACGTTTACGGTCGTGAACGTGTTTACGGCCGTGAACCCATTTGCGGTTGTCTGTCTCATATAAATAGTGTTAGTAGAGTCATAAGAGTATGTATGGCTAGAGGAGCTTAAGTGTGTGTATTCTAAGGTGTTTTAGAGAGAGAAAGGAGAGAAGGTGCAAGTGTGTGTGAATCTTGTATATTGTTCATCATTCCAATCTTGAATACATCATAGATTCATATTATTCTTCTTCTCCATCTTCTTATTTTGATCTTGCATCATCCAATTGTTTGGGATTCTACACCATCAATTGGATATGATTGATACACAAGCGAATTCGGGACTTACAAGTGGTATCAGAGCTTGGATTGTATCAATCATTTTGGCCAGATCTGGAGCGTATTTGATCTTATTTCTGTAGGATTTTTGCATTTTTGGATAGATCTTTGAAAAATAAGGGGGGTTTGTTCTTCGTGCTTTTGATAAAAACGAGTTTTTGATCGAGTTTTGGAGCAAAAAGAGGTGAAAAACGCTATTTTTCACGTAATCTGCAAAGTGTTCTCGTCCATTGAAGGGTTCACGGCCGTTGAAGGGTTCACGGCCGAAGGAGGGTTCTCGGTCGAATAAGCTTTTGCGGCTAGGGTTTCTCGGCGGCGGCCGTAATCACGAATTAGGGTTTCTCGGACGTTTACGGTCGTGAACGTGTTTACGGCCGTGAACCCATTTGCGGTTGTCTGTCTCATATAAATAGTGTTAGTAGAGTCATAAGAGTGTGTATGGCTAGAGGAGCTTAAGTGTGTGTATTCTAAGGTGTTTTAGAGAGAGAAAGGAGAGAAGGTGCAAGTGTGTGTGAATCTTGTATATTGTTCATCATTCCAATCTTGAATACATCATAGATTCATATTATTCTTCTTCTCCATCTTCTTATTTTGATCTTGCATCATCCAATTGTTTGGGATTCTACACCATCAATTGGATATGATTGATACACAAGCGAATTCGGGACTTACAAGTGGTATCAGAGCTTGGATTGTATCAATCATTTTGGCCAGATCTGGAGCGTATTTGATCTTATTTTTGAAGGATTTTTGCATTTTTGGATAGATCTTTGAAAAATAAGGGGGGTTTGTTCTTCGTGTTTTTGATAAAAACGAGTTTTTGATCGAGTTTTGGAGCAAAAAGAGGTGAAAAACGCTATTTTTCACGTAATCTGCAAAGTGTTCTCGTCCATTGAAGGGTTCACGGCCGTTGAAGGGTTCACGGCCGAAGGAGGGTTCTCGGTCGAATAAGCTTTTGCGGCTAGGGTTTCTCGGCGGCGGCCGTAATCACGAATTAGGGTTTCTCGGACGTTTACGGTCGTGAACGTGTTTACGGCCGTGAACCCATTTGCGGTTGTTTGTCTCATATAAATAGTGTTAGTAGAGTCATAAGAGTGTGTATGGCTAGAGGAGCTTAAGTGTGTGTATTCTAAGGTGTTTTAGAGAGAGAAAGGAGAGAATGTGCAAGTGTGTGTGAATCTTGTATATTGTTCATCATTCCAATCTTGAATACATCATAGATTCATATTATTCTTCTTCTCCTTCTTCTTATTTTGATCTTGCATCATCCAATTGTTTGGGATTCTACACCATCAATTGGATATGATTGATACACAAGCGAATTCGGGACTTACAAGTGGTATTAGAGCTTGGATTGTATCAATCATTTTGGCCAGATGTGGAGCGTATTTGATCTTATTTTTGAAGGATTTTTGCATTTTCGGATAGATCTTTGAAAAATAAGGGGGGTTTGTTCTTCGTGTTTTTGATAAAAACGAGTTTTTGATCGAGTTTTAGAGCAAAAAGAGGTGAAAAACGCTATTTTTCACGTAATCTGCGAAGTGTTCTCGTCCATTGAAGGGTTCACGGCCGTTGAAGGGTTCACGGCCGAAGGAGGGTTCTCGGTCGAATAAGCTTTTGCGGCTAGGGTTTCTCGGCGGCGGCCGTAATCACGAATTAGGGTTTCTCGGACGTTTACGGTCGTGAACGTGTTTACGGCCGTGAACCTATTTGCGGTTGTCTGTCTCATATAAATAGTGTTAGTAGAGTCATAAGAGTGTGTATGGCTAGAGGAGCTTAAGTTTGTGTATTCTAAGGTGTTCTAGAGAGAGAAAGGAGAGAAGGTGCAAGTGTGTGTGAATCTTGTATATTGTTCATCATTCCAATCTTGAATACATCATAGATTCATATTATTATTCTTCTCCTTCTTCTTATTTTGATCTTGCATCATCCAATTGTTTGGGATTCTACACCATCAATTGGATATGATTGATACACAAGCGAATTCGGGACTTACAAGTGGTATCAGAGCTTGGATTGTATCAATCATTTTGGCCAGATCTGGAGCGTATTTGATCTTATTTTTGAAGGATTTTTGCATTTTTGGATAGACCTTTGAAAAATAAGGGGGGTTTGTTCTTCGTGTTTTTGATAAAAACGAGTTTTTGATCGAGTTTTGGAGCAAAAAGAGGTGAAAAACGCTATTTTTCACGTAATCTGCAAAGTGTTCTCGTCCATTGAAGGGTTCACGGCCGTTGAAGGGTTCACGGCCGAAGGAGGGTTCTCGGTCGAATAAGCTTTTGCGGCTAGGGTTTCTCGGCGGCGGCCGTAATCACGAATTAGGGTTTCTCGGACGTTTACGGTCGTGAACGTGTTTACGGCCGTGAACCCATTTGCGGTTGTCTGTCTCATATAAATAGTGTTAGTAGAGTCATAAGAGTGTGTATGGCTAGAGGAGCTTAAGTGTGTGTATTCTAAGGTGTTTTAGAGAGAGAAAGGAGAGAATGTGCAAGTGTGTGTGAATCTTGTATATTGTTCATCATTCCAATCTTGAATACATCATAGATTCATATTATTCTTCTTCTCCTTCTTCTTATTTTGATCTTGCATCATCCAATTGTTTGGGATTCTACACCATCAATTGGATATGATTGATACACAAGCGAATTCGGGACTTACAAGTGGTATTAGAGCTTGGATTGTATCAATCATTTTGGCCAGATGTGGAGCGTATTTGATCTTATTTTTGAAGGATTTTTGCATTTTCGGATAGATCTTTGAAAAATAAGGGGGGTTTGTTCTTCGTGTTTTTGATAAAAACGAGTTTTTGATCGAGTTTTAGAGCAAAAAGAGGTGAAAAACGCTATTTTTCACGTAATCTGCGAAGTGTTCTCGTCCATTGAAGGGTTCACGGCCGTTGAAGGGTTCACGGCCGAAGGAGGGTTCTCGGTCAAATAAGCTTTTGCGGCTAGGGTTTCTCGGCGGCGGCCGTAATCACGAATTAGGGTTTCTCGGACGTTTACGGTCGTGAACGTGTTTACGGCCGTGAACCTATTTGCGGTTGTCTGTCTCATATAAATAGTGTTAGTAGAGTCATAAGAGTGTGTATGGCTAGAGGAGCTTAAGTTTGTGTATTCTAAGGTGTTCTAGAGAGAGAAAGGAGAGAAGGTGCAAGTGTGTGTGAATCTTGTATATTGTTCATCATTCCAATCTTGAATACATCATAGATTCATATTATTATTCTTCTCCTTCTTCTTATTTTGATCTTGCATCATCCAATTGTTTGGGATTCTACACCATCAATTGGATATGATTGATACACAAGCGAATTCGGGACTTACAAGTGGTATCAGAGCTTGGATTGTATCAATCATTTTGGCCAGATCTGGAGCGTATTTGATCTTATTTTTGAAGGATTTTTGCATTTTTGGATAGATCTTTGAAAAATAAGGGGGGTTTGTTCTTCGTGTTTTTGATAAAAACGAGTTTTTGATCGAGTTTTGGAGCAAAAAGAGGTGAAAAACGCTATTTTTCACGTAATCTGCAAAGTGTTCTCGTCCATTGAAGGGTTCACGGCCGTTGAAGGGTTCACGGCCGAAGGAGGGTTCTCGGTCGAATAAGCTTTTGCGGCTAGGGTTTCTCGGCGGCGGCCGTAATCACGAATTAGGGTTTCTCGGACGTTTACGGTCGTGAACGTGTTTACGGCCGTGAACCCATTTGCGGTTGTCTGTCTCATATAAATAGTGTTAGTAGAGTCATAAGAGTGTGTATGGCTAGAGGAGCTTAAGTGTGTGTATTCTAAGGTGTTTTAGAGAGAGAAAGGAGAGAAGGTGCAAGTGTGTGTGAATCTTGTATATTGTTCATCATTCCAATCTTGAATACATCATAGATTCATATTATTCTTCTTCTCCATCTTCTTATTTTGATCTTGCATCATCCAATTGTTTGGGATTCTACACCATCAATTGGATATGATTGATACACAAGCGAATTCGGGACTTACAAGTGGTATCAGAGCTTGGATTGTATCAATCATTTTGGCCAGATCTGGAGCGTATTTGATCTTATTTTTGAAGGATTTTTGCATTTTTGGATAGATCTTTGAAAAATAAGGGGGGTTTGTTCTTCGTGTTTTTGATAAAAACGAGTTTTTGATCGAGTTTTGGAGCAAAAAGAGGTGAAAAACGCTATTTTTCACGTAATCTGCAAAGTGTTCTCGTGCATTGAAGGGTTCACGGCCGTTGAAGGGTTCACGGCCGAAGGAGGGTTCTCGGTCGAATAAGCTTTTGCGGCTAGGGTTTCTCGGCGGCGGCCGTAATCACGAATTAGGGTTTCTCGGACGTTTACGGTCGTGAACGTGTTTACGGCCGTGAACCTATTTGCGGTTGTCTGTCTCATATAAATAGTGTTAGTAGAGTCATAAGAGTGTGTATGGCTAGAGGAGCTTAAGTTTGTGTATTCTAAGGTGGTCTAGAGAGAGAAAGGAGAGAAGGTGCAAGTGTGTGTGAATCTTGTATATTGTTCATCATTCCAATCTTGAATACATCATAGATTCATATTATTATTCTTCTCCTTCTTCTTATTTTGATCTTGCATCATCCAATTGTTTGGGATTCTACACCATCAATTGGATATGATTGATACACAAGCGAATTCGGGACTTACAAGTGGTATCAGAGCTTGGATTGTATCAATCATTTTGGCCAGATCTGGAGCGTATTTGATCTTATTTCTGTAGGATTTTTGCATTTTTGGATAGATCTTTGAAAAATAAGGGGGGTTTGTTCTTCGTGCTTTTGATAAAAACGAGTTTTTGATCGAGTTTTGGAGCAAAAAGAGGTGAAAAACGCTATTTTTCACGTAATCTGCAAAGTGTTCTCGTCCATTGAAGGGTTCACGGCCGTTGAAGGGTTCACGGCCGAAGGAGGGTTCTCGGTCGAATAAGCTTTTGCGGCTAGGGTTTCTCGGCGGCGGCCGTAATCACGAATTAGGGTTTCTCGGACGTTTACGGTCGTGAACGTGTTTACGGCCGTGAACCCATTTGCGGTTGTCTGTCTCATATAAATAGTGTTAGTAGAGTCATAAGAGTATGTATGGCTAGAGGAGCTTAAGTGTGTGTATTCTAAGGTGTTTTAGAGAGAGAAAGGAGAGAAGGTGCAAGTGTGTGTGAATCTTGTATATTGTTCATCATTCCAATCTTGAATACATCATAGATTCATATTATTCTTCTTCTCCATCTTCTTATTTTGATCTTGCATCATCCAATTGTTTGGGATTCTACACCATCAATTGGATATGATTGATACACAAGCGAATTCGGGACTTACAAGTGGTATCAGAGCTTGGATTGTATCAATCATTTTGGCCAGATCTGGAGCGTATTTGATCTTATTTTTGAAGGATTTTTGCATTTTTGGATAGATCTTTGAAAAATAAGGGGGGTTTGTTCTTCGTGTTTTTGATAAAAACGAGTTTTTGATCGAGTTTTGGAGCAAAAAGAGGTGAAAAACGCTATTTTTCACGTAATCTGCGAAGTGTTCTCGTGCATTGAAGGGTTCACGGCCGTTGAAGGGTTCACGGCCGAAGGAGGGTTCTCGGTCGAATAAGCTTTTGCGGCTAGGGTTTCTCGGCGGCGGCCGTAATCACGAATTAGGGTTTCTCGGACGTTTACGGTCGTGAACGTGTTTACGGCCGTGAACCTATTTGCGGTTGTCTGTCTCATATAAATAGTGTTAGTAGAGTCATAAGAGTGTGTATGGCTAGAGGAGCTTAAGTTTGTGTATTCTAAGGTGGTCTAGAGAGAGAAAGGAGAGAAGGTGCAAGTGTGTGTGAATCTTGTATATTGTTCATCATTCCAATCTTGAATACATCATAGATTCATATTATTATTCTTCTCCTTCTTCTTATTTTGATCTTGCATCATCCAATTGTTTGGGATTCTACACCATCAATTGGATATGATTGATACACAAGCGAATTCGGGACTTACAAGTGGTATCAGAGCTTGGATTGTATCAATCATTTTGGCCAGATCTGGAGCGTATTTGATCTTATTTCTGTAGGATTTTTGCATTTTTGGATAGATCTTTGAAAAATAAGGGGGGTTTGTTCTTCGTGCTTTTGATAAAAACGAGTTTTTGATCGAGTTTTGGAGCAAAAAGAGGTGAAAAACGCTATTTTTCACGTAATCTGCAAAGTGTTCTCGTCCATTGAAGGGTTCACGGCCGTTGAAGGGTTCACGGCCGAAGGAGGGTTCTCGGTCGAATAAGCTTTTGCGGCTAGGGTTTCTCGGCGGCGGCCGTAATCACGAATTAGGGTTTCTCGGACGTTTACGGTCGTGAACGTGTTTACGGCCGTGAACCCATTTGCGGTTGTCTGTCTCATATAAATAGTGTTAGTAGAGTCATAAGAGTGTGTATGGCTAGAGGAGCTTAAGTTTGTGTATTCTAAGGTGTTCTAGAGAGAGAAAGGAGAGAAGGTGCAAGTGTGTGTGAATCTTGTATATTGTTCATCATTCCAATCTTGAATACATCATAGATTCATATTATTATTCTTCTCCTTCTTCTTATTTTGATCTTGCATCATCCAATTGTTTGGGATTCTACACCATCAATTGGATATGATTGATACACAAGCGAATTCGGGACTTACAAGTGGTATCAGAGCTTGGATTGTATCAATCATTTTGGCCAGATCTGGAGCGTATTTGATCTTATTTTTGAAGGATTTTTGCATTTTTGGATAGATCTTTGAAAAATAAGGGGGGTTTGTTCTTCGTGTTTTTGATAAAAACGAGTTTTTGATCGAGTTTTGGAGCAAAAAGAGGTGAAAAACGCTATTTTTCACGTAATCTGCAAAGTGTTCTCGTCCATTGAAGGGTTCACGGCCGTTGAAGGGTTCACGGCCGAAGGAGGGTTCTCGGTCGAATAAGCTTTTGCGGCTAGGGTTTCTCGGCGGCGGCCGTAATCACGAATTAGGGTTTCTCGGACGTTTACGGTCGTGAACGTGTTTACGGCCGTGAACCCATTTGCGGTTGTCTGTCTCATATAAATAGTGTTAGTAGAGTCATAAGAGTGTGTATGGCTAGAGGAGCTTAAGTGTGTGTATTCTAAGGTGTTTTAGAGAGAGAAAGGAGAGAAGGTGCAAGTGTGTGTGAATCTTGTATATTGTTCATCATTCCAATCTTGAATACATCATAGATTCATATTATTCTTCTTCTCCATCTTCTTATTTTGATCTTGCATCATCCAATTGTTTGGGATTCTACACCATCAATTGGATATGATTGATACACAAGCGAATTCGGGACTTACAAGTGGTATCAGAGCTTGGATTGTATCAATCATTTTGGCCAGATCTGGAGCGTATTTGATCTTATTTTTGAAGGATTTTTGCATTTTTGGATAGATCTTTGAAAAATAAGGGGGGTTTGTTCTTCGTGTTTTTGATAAAAACGAGTTTTTGATCGAGTTTTGGAGCAAAAAGAGGTGAAAAACGCTATTTTTCACGTAATCTGCGAAATGTTCTCGTGCATTGAAGGGTTCACGGCCGTTGAAGGGTTCACGGCCGAAGGAGGGTTCTCGGTCGAATAAGCTTTTGCGGCTAGGGTTTCTCGGCGGCGGCCGTAATCACGAATTAGGGTTTCTCGGACGTTTACGGTCGTGAACGTGTTTACGGCCGTGAACCTATTTGCGGTTGTCTGTCTCATATAAATAGTGTTAGTAGAGTCATAAGAGTGTGTATGGCTAGAGGAGCTTAAGTTTGTGTATTCTAAGGTGGTCTAGAGAGAGAAAGGAGAGAAGGTGCAAGTGTGTGTGAATCTTGTATATTGTTCATCATTCCAATCTTGAATACATCATAGATTCATATTATTATTCTTCTCCTTCTTCTTATTTTGATCTTGCATCATCCAATTGTTTGGGATTCTACACCATCAATTGGATATGATTGATACACAAGCGAATTCGGGACTTACAAGTGGTATCAGAGCTTGGATTGTATCAATCATTTTGGCCAGATCTGGAGCGTATTTGATCTTATTTCTGTAGGATTTTTGCATTTTTGGATAGATCTTTGAAAAATAAGGGGGGTTTGTTCTTCGTGCTTTTGATAAAAACGAGTTTTTGATCGAGTTTTGGAGCAAAAAGAGGTGAAAAACGCTATTTTTCACGTAATCTGCAAAGTGTTCTCGTCCATTGAAGGGTTCACGGCCGTTGAAGGGTTCACGGCCGAAGGAGGGTTCTCGGTCGAATAAGCTTTTGCGGCTAGGGTTTCTCGGCGGCGGCCGTAATCACGAATTAGGGTTTCTCGGACGTTTACGGTCGTGAACGTGTTTACGGCCGTGAACCCATTTGCGGTTGTCTGTCTCATATAAATAGTGTTAGTAGAGTCATAAGAGTATGTATGGCTAGAGGAGCTTAAGTGTGTGTATTCTAAGGTGTTTTAGAGAGAGAAAGGAGAGAAGGTGCAAGTGTGTGTGAATCTTGTATATTGTTCATCATTCCAATCTTGAATACATCATAGATTCATATTATTCTTCTTCTCCATCTTCTTATTTTGATCTTGCATCATCCAATTGTTTGGGATTCTACACCATCAATTGGATATGATTGATACACAAGCGAATTCGGGACTTACAAGTGGTATCAGAGCTTGGATTGTATCAATCATTTTGGCCAGATCTGGAGCGTATTTGATCTTATTTTTGAAGGATTTTTGCATTTTTGGATAGATCTTTGAAAAATAAGGGGGGTTTGTTCTACGTGTTTTTGATAAAAACGAGTTTTTGATCGAGTTTTGGAGCAAAAAGAGGTGAAAAACGCTATTTTTCACGTAATCTGCGAAGTGTTCTCGTGCATTGAAGGGTTCACGGCCGTTGAAGGGTTCACGACCGAAGGAGGGTTCTCGGTCGAATAAGCTTTTGCGGCTAGGGTTTCTCGGCGGCGGCCGTAATCACGAATTAGGGTTTCTCGGACGTTTACGGTCGTGAACGTGTTTACGGCCGTGAACCTATTTGCGGTTGTCTGTCTCATATAAATAGTGTTAGTAGAGTCATAAGAGTGTGTATGGCTAGAGGAGCTTAAGTTTGTGTATTCTAAGGTGGTCTAGAGAGAGAAAGGAGAGAAGGTGCAAGTGTGTGTGAATCTTGTATATTGTTCATCATTCCAATCTTGAATACATCATAGATTCATATTATTATTCTTCTCCTTCTTCTTATTTTGATCTTGCATCATCCAATTGTTTGGGATTCTACACCATCAATTGGATATGATTGATACACAAGCGAATTCGGGACTTACAAGTGGTATCAGAGCTTGGATTGTATCAATCATTTTGGCCAGATCTGGAGCGTATTTGATCTTATTTCTGTAGGATTTTTGCATTTTTGGATAGATCTTTGAAAAATAAGGGGGGTTTGTTCTTCGTGCTTTTGATAAAAACGAGTTTTTGATCGAGTTTTGGAGCAAAAAGAGGTGAAAAACGCTATTTTTCACGTAATCTGCAAAGTGTTCTCGTCCATTGAAGGGTTCACGGCCGTTGAAGGGTTCACGGCCGAAGGAGGGTTCTCGGTCGAATAAGCTTTTGCGGCTAGGGTTTCTCGGCGGCGGCCGTAATCACGAATTAGGGTTTCTCGGACGTTTACGGTCGTGAACGTGTTTACGGCCGTGAACCCATTTGCGGTTGTCTGTCTCATATAAATAGTGTTAGTAGAGTCATAAGAGTGTGTATGGCTAGAGGAGCTTAAGTGTGTGTATTCTAAGGTGTTTTAGAGAGAGAAAGGAGAGAAGGTGCAAGTGTGTGTGAATCTTGTATATTGTTCATCATTCCAATCTTGAATACATCATAGATTCATATTATTCTTCTTCTCCATCTTCTTATTTTGATAATGCATCATCCAATTGTTTGGGATTCTACACCATCAATTGGATATGATTGATACACAAGCGAATTCGGGACTTACAAGTGGTATCAGAGCTTGGATTGTATCAATCATTTTGGCCAGATCTGGAGCGTATTTGATCTTATTTTTGAAGGATTTTTGCATTTTTGGATAGATCTTTGAAAAATAAGGGGGGTTTGTTCTTCGTGCTTTTGATAAAAACGAGTTTTTGATCGAGTTTTGGAGCAAAAAGAGGTGAAAAACGCTATTTTTCACGTAATCTGCAAAGTGTTCTCGTCCATTGAAGGGTTCACGGCCGTTGAAGGGTTCACGGCCGAAGGAGGGTTCTCGGTCGAATAAGCTTTTGCGGCTAGGGTTTCTCGGCGGCGGCCGTAATCACGAATTAGGGTTTCTCGGACGTTTACGGTCGTGAACGTGTTTACGGCCGTGAACCCATTTGCGGTTGTCTGTCTCATATAAATAGTGTTAGTAGAGTCATAAGAGTATGTATGGCTAGAGGAGCTTAAGTGTGTGTATTCTAAGGTGTTTTAGAGAGAGAAAGGAGAGAAGGTGCAAGTGTGTGTGAATCTTGTATATTGTTCATCATTCCAATCTTGAATACATCATAGATTCATATTATTCTTCTTCTCCATCTTCTTATTTTGATCTTGCATCATCCAATTGTTTGGGATTCTACACCATCAATTGGATATGATTGATACACAAGCGAATTCGGGACTTACAACTGGTATCAGAGCTTGGATTGTATCAATCATTTTGGCCAGATCTGGAGCGTATTTGATCTTATTTTTGAAGGATTTTTGCATTTTTGGATAGATCTTTGAAAAATAAGGGGGGTTTGTTCTTCGTGTTTTTGATAAAAACGAGTTTTTGATCGAGTTTTGGAGCAAAAAGAGGTGAAAAACGCTATTTTTCACGTAATCTGCGAAGTGTTCTCGTGCATTGAAGGGTTCACGGCCGTTGAAGGGTTCACGGCCGAAGGAGGGTTCTCGGTCGAATAAGCTTTTGCGGCTAGGGTTTCTCGGCGGCGGCCGTAATCACGAATTAGGGTTTCTCGGACGTTTACGGTCGTGAACGTGTTTACGGCCGTGAACCTATTTGCGGTTGTCTGTCTCATATAAATAGTGTTAGTAGAGTCATAAGAGTGTGTATGGCTAAAGGAGCTTAAGTTTGTGTATTCTAAGGTGGTCTAGAGAGAGAAAGGAGAGAAGGTGCAAGTGTGTGTGAATCTTGTATATTGTTCATCATTCCAATCTTGAATACATCATAGATTCATATTATTATTCTTCTCCTTCTTCTTATTTTTATCTTGCATCATCCAATTGTTTGGGATTCTACACCATCAATTGGATATGATTGATACACAAGCGAATTCGGGACTTACAAGTGGTATCAGAGCTTGGATTGTATCAATCATTTTGGCCAGATCTGGAGCGTATTTGATCTTATTTCTGTAGGATTTTTGCATTTTTGGATAGATCTTTGAAAAATAAGGGGGGTTTGTTCTTCGTGCTTTTGATAAAAACGAGTTTTTGATCGAGTTTTGGAGCAAAAAGAGGTGAAAAACGCTATTTTTCACGTAATCTGCAAAGTGTTCTAGTCCATTGAAGGGTTCACGGCCGTTGAAGGGTTCACGGCCGAAGGAGGGTTCTCGGTCGAATAAGCTTTTGCGGCTAGGGTTTCTCGGCGGCGGCCGTAATCACGAATTAGGGTTTCTCGGACGTTTACGGTCGTGAACGTGTTTACGGCCGTGAACCCATTTGCGGTTGTCTGTCTCATATAAATAGTGTTAGTAGAGTCATAAGAGTGTGTATGGCTAGAGGAGCTTAAGTGTGTGTATTCTAAGGTGTTTTAGAGAGAGAAAGGAGAGAAGGTGCAAGTGTGTGTGAATCTTGTATATTGTTCATCATTCCAATCTTGAATACATCATAGATTCATATTATTCTTCTTCTCCATCTTCTTATTTTGATCTTGCATCATCCAATTGTTTGGGATTCTACACCATCAATTGGATATGATTGATACACAAGCGAATTCGGGACTTACAAGTGGTATCAGAGCTTGGATTGTATCAATCATTTTGGCCAGATCTGGAGCGTATTTGATCTTATTTTTGAAGGATTTTTGCGTTTTTGGATAGATCTTTGAAAAATAAGGGGAGTTTGTTCTTCGTGTTTTTGATAAAATCGAGTTTTTGATCGAGTTTTGGAGCAAAAAGAGGTGAAAAACGCTATTTTTCACGTAATCTTCGAAGTGTTCTCGTCCATTGAAGGGTTCACGGCCGAAGGAGGGTTCTCGGTCGAATAAGCTTTTGCGGCTAGGGTTTCTCGGCGGGGGCCGTAATCACGAATTAGGGTTTCTCGGACGTTTACGGTTGTGAACGTGTTTACGGCCGTGAACCTATTTGCGGTTGTCTGTCTCATATAAATAGTGTTAGTAGAGTCATAAGAGTGTGTATGGATAGAGGAGCTTAAGTTTGTGTATTCTAAGGTGTTCTAGAGAGAGAAAGGAGAGAAGGTGCAAGTGTGTGTGAATCTTGTATATTGTTCATCATTCCAATCTTGAATACATCATAGATTCATATTATTATTCTTCTCCTTCTTCTTATTTTGATCTTGCATCATCCAATTGTTTGGGATTCTACACCATCAATTGGATATGATTGATACACAAGCGAATTCGGGACTTACAAGTGGTATCAGAGCTTGGATTGTATCAATCATTTTGGCCAGATCTGGAGCGTATTTGATCTTATTTTTGAAGGATTTTTGCATTTTTGGATAGATCTTTGAAAAATAAGGGGGGTTTGTTCTTCGTGCTTTTGATAAAAACGAGTTTTTGATCGAGTTTTGGAGCAAAAAGAGGTGAAAAACGCTATTTTTCACGTAATCTGCAAAGTGTTCTCGTCCATTGAAGGGTTCACGGCCGTTGAAGGGTTCACGGCCGAAGGAGGGTTCTCGGTCGAATAAGCTTTTGCGGCTAGGGTTTCTCGGCGGCGGCCGTAATCACGAATTAGGGTTTCTCGGACGTTTACGGTCGTGAACGTGTTTACGGCCGTGAACCCATTTGCGGTTGTCTGTCTCATATAAATAGTGTTAGTAGAGTCATAAGAGTATGTATGGCTAGAGGAGCTTAAGTGTGTGTATTCTAAGGTGTTTTAGAGAGAGAAAGGAGAGAAGGTGCAAGTGTGTGTGAATCTTGTATATTGTTCATCATTCCAATCTTGAATACATCATAGATTCATATTATTCTTCTTCTCCATCTTCTTATTTTGATCTTGCATCATCCAATTGTTTGGGATTCTACACCATCAATTGGATATGATTGATACACAAGCGAATTCGGGACTTACAAGTGGTATCAGAGCTTGGATTGTATCAATCATTTTGGCCAGATCTGGAGCGTATTTGATCTTATTTTTGAAGGATTTTTGCATTTTTGGATAGATCTTTGAAAAATAAGGGGGGTTTGTTCTTCGTGTTTTTGATAAAAACGAGTTTTTGATCGAGTTTTGGAGCAAAAAGAGGTGAAAAACGCTATTTTTCACGTAATCTGCGAAGTGTTCTCGTGCATTGAAGGGTTCACGGCCGTTGAAGGGTTCACGGCCGAAGGAGGGTTCTCGGTCGAATAAGCTTTTGCGGCTAGGGTTTCTCGGCGGCGGCCGTAATCACGAATTAGGGTTTCTCGGACGTTTACGGTCGTGAACGTGTTTACGGCCGTGAACCTATTTGCGGTTGTCTGTCTCATATAAATAGTGTTAGTAGAGTCATAAGAGTGTGTATGGCTAGAGGAGCTTAAGTTTGTGTATTCTAAGGTGGTCTAGAGAGAGAAAGGAGAGAAGGTGCAAGTGTGTGTGAATCTTGTATATTGTTCATCATTCCAATCTTGAATACATCATAGATTCATATTATTATTCTTCTCCTTCTTCTTATTTTGATCTTGCATCATCCAATTGTTTGGGATTCTACACCATCAATTGGATATGATTGATACACAAGCGAATTCGGGACTTACAAGTGGTATCAGAGCTTGGATTGTATCAATCATTTTGGCCAGATCTGGAGCGTATTTGATCTTATTTCTGTAGGATTTTTGCATTTTTGGATAGATCTTTGAAAAATAAGGGGGGTTTGTTCTTCGTGCTTTTGATAAAAACGAGTTTTTGATCGAGTTTTGGAGCAAAAAGAGGTGAAAAACGCTATTTTTCACGTAATCTGCAAAGTGTTCTAGTCCATTGAAGGGTTCACGGCCGTTGAAGGGTTCACGGCCGAAGGAGGGTTCTCGGTCGAATAAGCTTTTGCGGCTAGGGTTTCTCGGCGGCGGCCGTAATCACGAATTAGGGTTTCTCGGACGTTTACGGTTGTGAACGTGTTTACGGCCGTGAACCTATTTGCGGTTGTCTGTCTCATATAAATAGTGTTAGTAGAGTCATAAGAGTGTGTATGGATAGAGGAGCTTAAGTTTGTGTATTCTAAGGTGTTCTAGAGAGAGAAAGGAGAGAAGGTGCAAGTGTGTGTGAATCTTGTATCTTGTTCATCATTCCAATCTTGAATACATCATAGATTCATATTATTATTCTTCTCCTTCTTCTTATTTTGATCTTGCATCATCCAATTGTTTGGGATTCTACACCATCAATTGGATATGATTGATACACAAGCGAATTCGGGACTTACAAGTGGTATCAGAGCTTGGATTGTATCAATCATTTTGGCCAGATCTGGAGCGTATTTGATCTTATTTTTGAAGGATTTTTGCGTTTTTGGATTGATCTTTGAAAAATAAGGGGAGTTTGTTCTTCGTGTTTTTGATAAAATCGAGTTTTTGATCGAGTTTTGGAGCAAAAAGAGGTGAAAAACGCTATTTTTCACGTAATCTGCGAAGTGTTCTCGTCCATTGAAGGGTTCACGGCCGTTGAAGGGTTCACGGCCGAAGGAGGGTTCTCGGTCGAATAAGCTTTTGCGGCTAGGGTTTCTCGGCGGCGGCCGTAATCACGAATTAGGGTTTCTCGGACGTTTACGGTTGTGAACGTGTTTACGGCCGTGAACCTATTTGCGGTTGTCTGTCTCATATAAATAGTGTTAGTAGAGTCATAAGAGTGTGTATGGCTTGAGGAGCTTAAGTTTGTGTATTCTAAGGTGTTCTAGAGAGAGAAAGGAGAGAAGGTGCAAGTGTGTGTGAATCTTGTATATTGTTCATCATTCCAATCTTGAATACATCATAGATTCATATTATTATTCTTCTCCTTCTTCTTATTTTGATCTTGCATCATCTAATTGTTTGGGATTCTACACCATCAATTGGATATGATTGCTACACAAGCGAATTCGGGACTTACAAGTGGTATCAGAGCTTGGATTGTATCAATCATTTTGGCCAGATCTGGAGCGTATTTGATCTTATTTTTGAAGGATTTTTGCGTTTTTGGATTGATCTTTGAAAAATAAGGGGAGTTTGTTCTTCGTGTTTTTGATAAAATCGAGTTTTTGATCGAGTTTTGGAGCAAAAAGAGGTGAAAAACGCTATTTTTCACGTAATCTGCGAAGTGTTCTCGTCCATTGAAGGGTTCACGGCCGTTGAAGGGTTCACGGCCGAAGGAGGGTTCTCGGTCGAATAAGCTTTTGCGGCTAGGGTTTCTCGGCGGCGGCCGTAATCACGAATTAGGGTTTCTCGGACGTTTACGGTTGTGAACGTGTTTACGGCCGTGAACCTATTTGCGGTTGTCTGTCTCATATAAATAGTGTTAGTAGAGTCATAAGAGTGTGTATGGCTAGAGGAGCTTAAGTTTGTGTATTCTAAGGTGTTCTAGAGAGAGAAAGGAGAGAAGGTGCAAGTGTGTGTGAATCTTGTATATTGTTCATCATTCCAATCTTGAATACATCATAGATTCATATTATTATTCTTCTCCTTCCTCTTATTTTGATCTTGCATCATCCAATTGTTTGGGATTCTACACCATCAATTGGATATGATTGATACACAAGCGAATTCGGGACTTACAAGTGGTATCAGAGCTTGGATTGTATCAATCATTTTGGCCAGATCTGGAGCGTATTTGATCTTATTTTTGAAGGATTTTTGCGTTTTTGGATAGATCTTTGAAAAATAAGGGGAGTTTGTTCTTCGTGTTTTTGATAAAATCGAGTTTTTGATCGAGTTTTGGAGCAAAAAGAGGTGAAAAACGCTATTTTTCACGTAATCTGCGAAGTGTTCTCGTCCATTGAAGGGTTCACGGCCGTTGAAGGGTTCACGGCCGAAGGAGGGTTCTCGGTCGAATAAGCTTTTGCGGCTAGGGTTTCTCGGCGGCGGCCGTAATCACGAATTAGGGTTTCTCGGACGTTTACGGTTGTGAACGTGTTTACGGCCGTGAACCTATTTGCGGTTGTCTGTCTCATATAAATAGTGTTAGTAGAGTCATAAGAGTGTGTATGGATAGAGGAGCTTAAGTTTGTGTATTCTAAGGTGTTCTAGAGAGAGAAAGGAGAGAAGGTGCAAGTGTGTGTGAATCTTGTATATTGTTCATCATTCCAATCTTGAATACATCATAGATTCATATTATTATTCTTCTCCTTCTTCTTATTTTGATCTTGCATCATCCAATTGTTTGGGATTCTACACCATCAATTGGATATGATTGATACACAAGCGAATTCGGGACTTACAAGTGGTATCAGAGCTTGGATTGTATCAATCATTTTGGCCAGATCTGGAGCGTATTTGATCTTATTTTTGAAGGATTTTTGCATTTTTGGATAGATCTTTGAAAAATAAGGGGGGTTTGTTCTTCGTGCTTTTGATAAAAACGAGTTTTTGATCGAGTTTTGGAGCAAAAAGAGGTGAAAAACGCTATTTTTCACGTAATCTGCAAAGTGTTCTCGTCCATTGAAGGGTTCACGGCCGTTGAAGGGTTCACGGCCGAAGGAGGGTTCTCGGTCGAATAAGCTTTTGCGGCTAGGGTTTCTCGGCGGCGGCCGTAATCACGAATTAGGGTTTCTCGGACGTTTACGGTCGTGAACGTGTTTACGGCCGTGAACCCATTTGCGGTTGTCTGTCTCATATAAATAGTGTTAGTAGAGTCATAAGAGTATGTATGGCTAGAGGAGCTTAAGTGTGTGTATTCTAAGGTGTTTTAGAGAGAGAAAGGAGAGAAGGTGCAAGTGTGTGTGAATCTTGTATATTGTTCATCATTCCAATCTTGAATACATCATAGATTCATATTATTCTTCTTCTCCATCTTCTTATTTTGATCTTGCATCATCCAATTGTTTGGGATTCTACACCATCAATTGGATATGATTGATACACAAGCGAATTCGGGACTTACAAGTGGTATCAGAGCTTGGATTGTATCAATCATTTTGGCCAGATCTGGAGCGTATTTGATCTTATTTTTGAAGGATTTTTGCATTTTTGGATAGATCTTTGAAAAATAAGGGGGGTTTGTTCTTCGTGTTTTTGATAAAAACGAGTTTTTGATCGAGTTTTGGAGCAAAAAGAGGTGAAAAACGCTATTTTTCACGTAATCTGCGAAGTGTTCTCGTGCATTGAAGGGTTCACGGCCGTTGAAGGGTTCACGGCCGAAGGAGGGTTCTCGGTCGAATAAGCTTTTGCGGCTAGGGTTTCTCGGCGGCGGCCGTAATCACGAATTAGGGTTTCTCGGACGTTTACGGTCGTGAACGTGTTTACGGCCGTGAACCTATTTGCGGTTGTCTGTCTCATATAAATAGTGTTAGTAGAGTCATAAGAGTGTGTATGGCTAGAGGAGCTTAAGTTTGTGTATTCTAAGGTGGTCTAGAGAGAGAAAGGAGAGAAGGTGCAAGTGTGTGTGAATCTTGTATATTGTTCATCATTCCAATCTTGAATACATCATAGATTCATATTATTATTCTTCTCCTTCTTCTTATTTTGATCTTGCATCATCCAATTGTTTGGGATTCTACACCATCAATTGGATATGATTGATACACAAGCGAATTCGGGACTTACAAGTGGTATCAGAGCTTGGATTGTATCAATCATTTTGGCCAGATCTGGAGCGTATTTGATCTTATTTCTGTAGGATTTTTGCATTTTTGGATAGATCTTTGAAAAATAAGGGGGGTTTGTTCTTCGTGCTTTTGATAAAAACGAGTTTTTGATCGAGTTTTGGAGCAAAAAGAGGTGAAAAACGCTATTTTTCACGTAATCTGCAAAGTGTTCTAGTCCATTGAAGGGTTCACGGCCGTTGAAGGGTTCACGGCCGAAGGAGGGTTCTCGGTCGAATAAGCTTTTGCGGCTAGGGTTTCTCGGCGGCGGCCGTAATCACGAATTAGGGTTTCTCGGACGTTTACGGTTGTGAACGTGTTTACGGCCGTGAACCTATTTGCGGTTGTCTGTCTCATATAAATAGTGTTAGTAGAGTCATAAGAGTGTGTATGGATAGAGGAGCTTAAGTTTGTGTATTCTAAGGTGTTCTAGAGAGAGAAAGGAGAGAAGGTGCAAGTGTGTGTGAATCTTGTATCTTGTTCATCATTCCAATCTTGAATACATCATAGATTCATATTATTATTCTTCTCCTTCTTCTTATTTTGATCTTGCATCATCCAATTGTTTGGGATTCTACACCATCAATTGGATATGATTGATACACAAGCGAATTCGGGACTTACAAGTGGTATCAGAGCTTGGATTGTATCAATCATTTTGGCCAGATCTGGAGCGTATTTGATCTTATTTTTGAAGGATTTTTGCGTTTTTGGATTGATCTTTGAAAAATAAGGGGAGTTTGTTCTTCGTGTTTTTGATAAAATCGAGTTTTTGATCGAGTTTTGGAGCAAAAAGAGGTGAAAAACGCTATTTTTCACGTAATCTGCGAAGTGTTCTCGTCCATTGAAGGGTTCACGGCCGTTGAAGGGTTCACGGCCGAAGGAGGGTTCTCGGTCGAATAAGCTTTTGCGGCTAGGGTTTCTCGGCGGCGGCCGTAATCACGAATTAGGGTTTCTCGGACGTTTACGGTTGTGAACGTGTTTACGGCCGTGAACCTATTTGCGGTTGTCTGTCTCATATAAATAGTGTTAGTAGAGTCATAAGAGTGTGTATGGCTTGAGGAGCTTAAGTTTGTGTATTCTAAGGTGTTCTAGAGAGAGAAAGGAGAGAAGGTGCAAGTGTGTGTGAATCTTGTATATTGTTCATCATTCCAATCTTGAATACATCATAGATTCATATTATTATTCTTCTCCTTCTTCTTATTTTGATCTTGCATCATCTAATTGTTTGGGATTCTACACCATCAATTGGATATGATTGCTACACAAGCGAATTCGGGACTTACAAGTGGTATCAGAGCTTGGATTGTATCAATCATTTTGGCCAGATCTGGAGCGTATTTGATCTTATTTTTGAAGGATTTTTGCGTTTTTGGATTGATCTTTGAAAAATAAGGGGAGTTTGTTCTTCGTGTTTTTGATAAAATCGAGTTTTTGATCGAGTTTTGGAGCAAAAAGAGGTGAAAAACGCTATTTTTCACGTAATCTGCGAAGTGTTCTCGTCCATTGAAGGGTTCACGGCCGTTGAAGGGTTCACGGCCGAAGGAGGGTTCTCGGTCGAATAAGCTTTTGCGGCTAGGGTTTCTCGGCGGCGGCCGTAATCACGAATTAGGGTTTCTCGGACGTTTACGGTTGTGAACGTGTTTACGGCCGTGAACCTATTTGCGGTTGTCTGTCTCATATAAATAGTGTTAGTAGAGTCATAAGAGTGTGTATGGCTAGAGGAGCTTAAGTTTGTGTATTCTAAGGTGTTCTAGAGAGAGAAAGGAGAGAAGGTGCAAGTGTGTGTGAATCTTGTATATTGTTCATCATTCCAATCTTGAATACATCATAGATTCATATTATTATTCTTCTCCTTCCTCTTATTTTGATCTTGCATCATCCAATTGTTTGGGATTCTACACCATCAATTGGATATGATTGATACACAAGCGAATTCGGGACTTACAAGTGGTATCAGAGCTTGGATTGTATCAATCATTTTGGCCAGATCTGGAGCGTATTTGATCTTATTTTTGAAGGATTTTTGCGTTTTTGGATAGATCTTTGAAAAATAAGGGGAGTTTGTTCTTCGTGTTTTTGATAAAATCGAGTTTTTGATCGAGTTTTGGAGCAAAAAGAGGTGAAAAACGCTATTTTTCACGTAATCTGCGAAGTGTTCTCGTCCATTGAAGGGTTCACGGCCGTTGAAGGGTTCACGGCCGAAGGAGGGTTCTCGGTCGAATAAGCTTTTGCGGCTAGGGTTTCTCGGCGGCGGCCGTAATCACGAATTAGGGTTTCTCGGACGTTTACGGTTGTGAACGTGTTTACGGCCGTGAACCTATTTGCGGTTGTCTGTCTCATATAAATAGTGTTAGTAGAGTCATAAGAGTGTGTATGGCTAGAGGAGCTTAAGTTTGTGTATTCTAAGGTGTTCTAGAGAGAGAAAGGAGAGAAGGTGCAAGTGTGTGTGAATCTTGTATATTGTTCATCATTCCAATCTTGAATACATCATAGATTCATATTATTCTTCTTCTCCATCTTCTTATTTTGATCTTGCATCATCCAATTGTTTGGGATTCTACACCATCAATTGGATATGATTGATACACAAGCGAATTCGGGACTTACAAGTGGTATCAGAGCTTGGATTGTATCAATCATTTTGGCCAGATCTGGAGCGTATTTGATCTTATTTTTGAAGGATTTTTGCGTTTTTGGATAGATCTTTGAAAAATAAGGGGAGTTTGTTCTTCGTGTTTTTGATAAAATCGAGTTTTTGATCGAGTTTTGGAGCAAAAAGAGGTGAAAAACGCTATTTTTCACGTAATCTTCGAAGTGTTCTCGTCCATTGAAGGGTTCACGGCCGAAGGAGGGTTCTCGGTCGAATAAGCTTTTGCGGCTAGGGTTTCTCGGCGGCGGCCGTAATCACGAATTAGGGTTTCTCGGACGTTTACGGTTGTGAACGTGTTTACGGCCGTGAACCTATTTGCGGTTGTCTGTCTCATATAAATAGTGTTAGTAGAGTCATAAGAGTGTGTATGGATAGAGGAGCTTAAGTTTGTGTATTCTAAGGTGTTCTAGAGAGAGAAAGGAGAGAAGGTGCAAGTGTGTGTGAATCTTGTATCTTGTTCATCATTCCAATCTTGAATACATCATAGATTCATATTATTATTCTTCTCCTTCTTCTTATTTTGATCTTGCATCATCCAATTGTTTGGGATTCTACACCATCAATTGGATATGATTGATACACAAGCGAATTCGGGACTTACAAGTGGTATCAGAGCTTGGATTGTATCAATCATTTTGGCCAGATCTGGAGCGTATTTGATCTTATTTTTGAAGGATTTTTGCGTTTTTGGATAGATCTTTGAAAAATAAGGGGAGTTTGTTCTTCGTGTTTTTGATAAAATCGAGTTTTTGATCGAGTTTTGGAGCAAAAAGAGGTGAAAAACGCTATTTTTCACGTAATCTGCGAAGTGTTCTCGTCCATTGAAGGGTTCACGGCCGTTGAAGGGTTCACGGCCGAAGGAGGGTTCTCGGTCGAATAAGCTTTTGCGGCTAGGGTTTCTCGGCGGCGGCCGTAATCACGAATTAGGGTTTCTCGGACGTTTACGGTTGTGAACGTGTTTACGGCCGTGAACCTATTTGCGGTTGTCTGTCTCATATAAATAGTGTTAGTAGAGTCATAAGAGTGTGTATGGCTTGAGGAGCTTAAGTTTGTGTATTCTAAGGTGTTCTAGAGAGAGAAAGGAGAGAAGGTGCAAGTGTGTGTGAATCTTGTATATTGTTCATCATTCCAATCTTAAATACATCATAGATTCATATTATTATTCTTCTCCTTCTTCTTATTTTGATCTTGCATCATCTAATTGTTTGGGATTCTACACCATCAATTGGATATGATTGCTACACAAGCGAATTCGGGACTTACAAGTGGTATCAGAGCTTGGATTGTATCAATCATTTTGGCCAGATCTGGAGCGTATTTGATCTTATTTTTGAAGGATTTTTGCGTTTTTGGATTGATCTTTGAAAAATAAGGGGAGTTTGTTCTTCGTGTTTTTGATAAAATCGAGTTTTTGATCGAGTTTTGGAGCAAAAAGAGGTGAAAAACGCTATTTTTCACGTAATCTGCGAAGTGTTCTCGTCCATTGAAGGGTTCACGGCCGTTGAAGGGTTCACGGCCGAAGGAGGGTTCTCGGTCGAATAAGCTTTTGCGGCTAGGGTTTCTCGGCGGCGGCCGTAATCACGAATTAGGGTTTCTCGGACGTTTACGGTTGTGAACGTGTTTACGGCCGTGAACCTATTTGCGGTTGTCTGTCTCATATAAATAGTGTTAGTAGAGTCATAAGAGTGTGTATGGCTAGAGGAGCTTAAGTTTGTGTATTCTAAGGTGTTCTAGAGAGAGAAAGGAGAGAAGGTGCAAGTGTGTGTGAATCTTGTATATTGTTCATCATTCCAATCTTGAATACATCATAGATTCATATTATTATTCTTCTCCTTCCTCTTATTTTGATCTTGCATCATCCAATTGTTTGGGATTCTACACCATCAATTGGATATGATTGATACACAAGCGAATTCGGGACTTACAAGTGGTATCAGAGCTTGGATTGTATCAATCATTTTGGCCAGATCTGGAGCGTATTTGATCTTATTTTTGAAGGATTTTTGCGTTTTTGGATAGATCTTTGAAAAATAAGGGGAGTTTGTTCTTCGTGTTTTTGATAAAATCGAGTTTTTGATCGAGTTTTGGAGCAAAAAGAGGTGAAAAACGCTATTTTTCACGTAATCTGCGAAGTGTTCTCGTCCATTGAAGGGTTCACGGCCGTTGAAGGGTTCACGGCCGAAGGAGGGTTCTCGGTCGAATAAGCTTTTGCGGCTAGGGTTTCTCGGCGGCGGCCGTAATCACGAATTAGGGTTTCTCGGACGTTTACGGTTGTGAACGTGTTTACGGCCGTGAACCTATTTGCGGTTGTCTGTCTCATATAAATAGTGTTAGTAGAGTCATAAGAGTGTGTATGGCTAGAGGAGCTTAAGTTTGTGTATTCTAAGGTGTTCTAGAGAGAGAAAGGAGAGAAGGTGCAAGTGTGTGTGAATCTTGTATATTGTTCATCATTCCAATCTTGAATACATCATAGATTCATATTATTCTTCTTCTCCATCTTCTTATTTTGATCTTGCATCATCCAATTGTTTGGGATTCTACACCATCAATTGGATATGATTGATACACAAGCGAATTCGGGACTTACAAGTGGTATCAGAGCTTGGATTGTATCAATCATTTTGGCCAGATCTGGAGCGTATTTGATCTTATTTTTGAAGGATTTTTGCGTTTTTGGATAGATCTTTGAAAAATAAGGGGAGTTTGTTCTTCGTGTTTTTGATAAAATCGAGTTTTTGATCGAGTTTTGGAGCAAAAAGAGGTGAAAGACGCTATTTTTCACGTAATCTGCGAAGTGTTCTCGTCCATTGAAGGGTTCACGGCCGAAGGAGGGTTCTCGGTCGAATAAGCTTTTGCGGCTAGGGTTTCTCGGCGGCGGCCGTAATCACGAATTAGGGTTTCTCGGACGTTTACGGTTGTGAACGTGTTTACGGCCGTGAACCTATTTGCGGTTGTCTGTCTCATATAAATAGTGTTAGTAGAGTCATAAGAGTGTGTATGGCTAGAGGAGCTTAAGTTTGTGTATTCTAAGGTGTTCTAGAGAGAGAAAGGAGAGAAGGTGCAAGTGTGTGTGAATCTTGTATATTGTTCATCATTCCAATCTTGAATACATCATAGATTCATATTATTCTTCTTCTCCATCTTCTTATTTTGATCTTGCATCATCCAATTGTTTGGGATTCTACACCATCAATTGGATATGATTGATACACAAGCGAATTCGGGACTTACAAGTGGTATCAGAGCTTGGATTGTATCAATCATTTTGGCCAGATCTGGAGCGTATTTGATCTTATTTTTGAAGGATTTTTGCGTTTTTGGATAGATCTTTGAAAAATAAGGGGAGTTTGTTCTTCGTGTTTTTGATAAAATCGAGTTTTTGATCGAGTTTTGGAGCAAAAAGAGGTGAAAGACGCTATTTTTCACGTAATCTGCGAAGTGTTCTCGTCCATTGAAGGGTTCACGGCCGAAGGAGGGTTCTCGGTCGAATAAGCTTTTGCGGCTAGGGTTTCTCGGCGGCGGCCGTAATCACGAATTAGGGTTTCTCGGACGTTTACGGTTGTGAACGTGTTTACGGCCGTGAACCTATTTGCGGTTGTCTGTCTCATATAAATAGTGTTAGTAGAGTCATAAGAGTGTGTATGGATAGAGGAGCTTAAGTTTGTGTATTCTAAGGTGTTCTAGAGAGAGAAAGGAGAGAAGGTGCAAGTGTGTGTGAATCTTGTATCTTGTTCATCATTCCAATCTTGAATACATCATAGATTCATATTATTATTCTTCTCCTTCTTCTTATTTTGATCTTGCATCATCCAATTGTTTGGGATTCTACACCATCAATTGGATATGATTGATACACAAGCGAATTCGGGACTTACAAGTGGTATCAGAGCTTGGATTGTATCAATCATTTTGGCCAGATCTGGAGCGTATTTGATCTTATTTTTGAAGGATTTTTGCGTTTTTGGATAGATCTTTGAAAAATAAGGGGAGTTTGTTCTTCGTGTTTTTGATAAAATCGAGTTTTTGATCGAGTTTTGGAGCAAAAAGAGGTGAAAAACGCTATTTTTCACGTAATCTGCGAAGTGTTCTCGTCCATTGAAGGGTTCACGGCCGTTGAAGGGTTCACGGCCGAAGGAGGGTTCTCGGTCGAATAAGCTTTTGCGGCTAGGGTTTCTCGGCGGCGGCCGTAATCACGAATTAGGGTTTCTCGGACGTTTACGGTTGTGAACGTGTTTACGGCCGTGAACCTATTTGCGGTTGTCTGTCTCATATAAATAGTGTTAGTAGAGTCATAAGAGTGTGTATGGCTTGAGGAGCTTAAGTTTGTGTATTCTAAGGTGTTCTAGAGAGAGAAAGGAGAGAAGGTGCAAGTGTGTGTGAATCTTGTATATTGTTCATCATTCCAATCTTGAATACATCATAGATTCATATTATTATTCTTCTCCTTCTTCTTATTTTGATCTTGCATCATCTAATTGTTTGGGATTCTACACCATCAATTGGATATGATTGCTACACAAGCGAATTCGGGACTTACAAGTGGTATCAGAGCTTGGATTGTATCAATCATTTTGGCCAGATCTGGAGCGTATTTGATCTTATTTTTGAAGGATTTTTGCGTTTTTGGATTGATCTTTGAAAAATAAGGGGAGTTTGTTCTTCGTGTTTTTGATAAAATCGAGTTTTTGATCGAGTTTTGGAGCAAAAAGAGGTGAAAAACGCTATTTTTCACGTAATCTGCGAAGTGTTCTCGTCCATTGAAGGGTTCACGGCCGTTGAAGGGTTCACGGCCGAAGGAGGGTTCTCGGTCGAATAAGCTTTTGCGGCTAGGGTTTCTCGGCGGCGGCCGTAATCACGAATTAGGGTTTCTCGGACGTTTACGGTTGTGAACGTGTTTACGGCCGTGAACCTATTTGCGGTTGTCTGTCTCATATAAATAGTGTTAGTAGAGTCATAAGAGTGTGTATGGCTAGAGGAGCTTAAGTTTGTGTATTCTAAGGTGTTCTAGAGAGAGAAAGGAGAGAAGGTGCAAGTGTGTGTGAATCTTGTATATTGTTCATCATTCCAATCTTGAATACATCATAGATTCATATTATTATTCTTCTCCTTCCTCTTATTTTGATCTTGCATCATCCAATTGTTTGGGATTCTACACCATCAATTGGATATGATTGATACACAAGCGAATTCGGGACTTACAAGTGGTATCAGAGCTTGGATTGTATCAATCATTTTGGCCAGATCTGGAGCGTATTTGATCTTATTTTTGAAGGATTTTTGCGTTTTTGGATAGATCTTTGAAAAATAAGGGGAGTTTGTTCTTCGTGTTTTTGATAAAATCGAGTTTTGGAGCAAATAGAGGTGAAAAACGCTATTTTTCACGTAATCTGCGAAGTGTTCTCGTCCATTGAAGGGTTCACGGCCGTTGAAGGGTTCACGGCCGAAGGAGGGTTCTCGGTCGAATAAGCTTTTGCGGCTAGGGTTTCTCGGCGGCGGCCGTAATCACGAATTAGGGTTTCTCGGACGTTTACGGTCGTGAACGTGTTTACGGCCGTGAACCCATTTGCGGTTGTCTGTCTCATATAAATAGTGTTAGTAGAGTCATAAGAGTCTGTATGGCTAGAGGAGCTTAAGTGTGTGTATTCTAAGGTGTTCTAGAGAGAGAAAGGAGAGAAGGTGCAAGTGTGTGTGAATCTTGTATATTGTTCATCATTCCAATCTTGAATACATCATAGATTCATATTATTCTTCTTCTCCTTCTTCTTATTTTGATCTTGCATCATCCAATTGTTTGGGATTCTACACCATCAATTGGATATGATTGATACACAAGCGAATTCGGGACTTACAAGTGGTATCAGAGCTTGGATTGTATCAATCATTTTGGCCAGATCTGGAGCGTATTTGATCTTATTTTTGAAGGATTTTTGCATTTTTGGATAGATCTTTGAAAAATAAGGGGGGTTTGTTCTTCGTGTTTTTGATAAAAACGAGTTTTTGATCGAGTTTTGGAGCAAAAAGAGGTGAAAAACGCTATTTTTCACGTAATCTGCGAAGTGTTCTCGTCCATTGAAGGGTTCACGGCCGTTGAAGGGTTCATGGCCGAAGGAGGGTTCTCGGTCGAATAAGCTTTTGCGGCTAGGGTTTCTCGGCGGCGGCCGTAATCACGAATTAGGGTTTCTCGGACGTTTACGGTCGTGAACGTGTTGACGGCCGTGAACCCATTTGCGGTTGTCTGTCTCATATAAATAGTGTTAGTAGAGTCATAAGAGTGTGTATGGCTAGAGGAGCTTAAGTGTGTGTATTTTAAGGTGTTTTAGAGAGAGAAAGGAGAGAAGGTGCAAGTGTGTGTGAATCTTGTATATTGTTCATCATTCCAATCTTGAATACATCATAGATTCATATTATTCTTCTTCTCCTTCTTCTTATTTTGATCTTGCATCATCCAATTGTTTGGGATTCTACACCATCAATTGGATATGATTGATACACAAGCGAATTCGGGACTTACAAGTGGTATCAGAGCTTGGATTGTATCAATCATTTTGGCCAGATCTGGAGCGTATTTGATCTTATTTTTGAAGGATTTTTGCATTTTTGGATAGATCTTTGAAAAATAAGGGGGGTTTGTTCTTCGTGTTTTTGATAAAAACGAGTTTTTGATCGAGTTTTGGAGCAAAAAGAGGTGAAAAACGCTATTTTTCACGTATTCTGCGAAGTGTTCTCGTCCATTGAAGGGTTCACGGCCGTTGAAGGGTTCACGGCCGAAGGAGGGTTCTCGGTCGAATAAGCTTTTGCGGCTAGGGTTTCTCGGCGGCGGCCGTAATCACGAATTAGGGTTTCTCGGACGTTTACGGTCGTGAACGTGTTTACGGCCGTGAACCCATTTGCGGTTGTCTGTCTCATATAAATAGTGTTAGTAGAGTCATAAGAGTGTGTATGGCTAGAGGAGCTTAAGTGTGTGTATTCTAAGGTGTTCTAGAGAGAGAAAGGAGAGAAGGTGCAAGTGTGTGTGAATCTTGTATATTGTTCATCATTCCAATCTTGAATACATCATAGATTCATATTATTATTCTTCTTCTTCTTATTTTGATCTTGCATCATCCAATTGTTTAGGATTCTACACCATCAATTGGATATGATTGATACACAAGCGAATTCGGGACTTACAAGTGGTATCAGAGCTTGGATTGTATCAATCATTTTGGCAAGATCTGGAGCGTATTTGATCTTATTTTTGAAGGATTTTTGCATTTTTGGATAGATCTTTGAAAAATAAGGGGGGTTTGTTCTTCGTGTTTTTGATAAAAACGAGTTTTTGATCGAGTTTTGGAGCAAAAAGAGGTGAAAAACGCTATTTTTCACGTAATCTGCGAAGTGTTCTCGTCCATTGAAGGGTTCACGGCCGTTGAAGGGTTCACGGCCGAAGGAGGGTTCTCGGTCGAATAAGCTTTTGCGGCTAGGGTTTCTCGGCGGCGGCCGTAATCACGAATTAGGGTTTCTCGGACGTTTACGGTCGTGAACGTGTTTACGGCCGTGAACCCATTTGCGGTTGTCTGTCTCATATAAATAGTGTTAGTAGAGTCATAAGAGTGTGTATGGCTAGAGGAGCTTAAGTGTGTGTATTCTAAGGTGTTCTAGAGAGAGAAAGGAGAGAAGGTGCAAGTGTGTGTGAATCTTGTATATTGTTCATCATTCCAATCTTGAATACATCATAGATTCATATTATTCTTCTTCTCCTTCTTCTTATTTTGATCTTGCATCATCCAATTGTTTGGGATTCTACACCATCAATTGGATATGATTGATACACAAGCGAATTCGGGACTTACAAGTGGTATCAGAGCTTGGATTGTATCAATCATTTTGGCCAGATCTGGAGCGTATTTGATCTTATTTTTGAAGGATTTTTGCATTTTTGGATAGATCTTTGAAAAATAAGGGGGGTTTGTTCTTCGTGTTTTTGATAAAAACGAGTTTTTGATCGAGTTTTGGAGCAAAAAGAGGTGAAAAACGCTATTTTTCACGTAATCTGCGAAGTGTTCTCGTCCATTGAAGGGTTCACGGCCGTTGAAGGGTTCACGGCCGAAGGAGGGTTCTCGGTCGAATAAGCTTTTGTGGCTAGGGTTTCTCGGCGGCGGCCGTAATCACGAATTAGGGTTTCTCGGACGTTTACGGTCGTGAACGTGTTTACGGCCGTGAACCCATTTGCGGTTGTCTGTCTCATATAAATAGTGTTAGTAGAGTCATAAGAGTGTTTATGGCTAGAGGAGCTTAAGTGTGTGTATTCTAAGGTGTTTTAGAGAGAGAAAGGAGAGAAGGTGCAAGTGTGTGTGAATCTTGTATATTGTTCATCATTCCAATCTTGAATACATCATAGATTCATATTATTCTTCTTCTCCTTCTTCTTATTTTGATCTTGCATCATCCAATTGTTTGGGATTCTACACCATCAATTGGATATGATTGATACACAAGCGAATTCGGGACTTACAAGTGGTATCAGAGCTTGGATTGTATCAATCATTTTGGCCAGATCTGGAGCGTATTTGATCTTATTTTTGAAGGATTTTTGCATTTTTGGATAGATCTTTGAAAAATAAGGGGGGTTTGTTCTTCGTGTTTTTGATAAAAACGAGTTTTTGATCGAGTTTTGGAGCAAAAAGAGGTGAAAAACGCTATTTTTCACGTAATCTGCGAAGTGTTCTCGTCCATTGAAGGGTTCACGGCCGTTGAAGGGTTCACGGCCGAAGGAGGGTTCTCGGTCGAATAAGCTTTTGCGGCTAGGGTTTCTCGGCGGCGGCCGTAATCACGAATTAGGGTTTCTCGGACGTTTACGGTCGTGAACGTGTTTACGGCCGTGAACCCATTTGCGGTTGTCTGTCTCATATAAATAGTGTTAGTAGAGTCATAAGAGTGTGTATGGCTAGAGGAGCTTAAGTGTGTGTATTCTAAGGTGTTCTAGAGAGAGAAAGGAGAGAAGGTGCAAGTGTGTGTGAATCTTGTATATTGTTCATCATTCCAATCTTGAATACATCATAGATTCATATTATTCTTCTTCTCCTTCTTCTTATTTTGATCTTGCATCATCCAATTGTTTGGGATTCTACACCATCAATTGGATATGATTGATACACAAGCGAATTCGGGACTTACAAGTGGTATCAGAGCTTGGATTGTATCAATCATTTTGGCCAGATCTGGAGCGTATTTGATCTTATTTTTGAAGGATTTTTGCATTTTTGGATAGATCTTTGAAAAATAAGGGGGGTTTGTTCTTCGTGTTTTTGATAAAAACGAGTTTTTAATCGAGTTTTGGAGCAAAAAGAGGTGAAAAACGCTATTTTTCACGTAATCTGCGAAGTGTTCTCGTCCATTGAAGGGTTCACGGCCGTTGAAGGGTTCACGGCCGAAGGAGGGTTCTCGGTCGAATAAGCTTTTGTGGCTAGGGTTTCTCGGCGGCGGCCGTAATCACGAATTAGGGTTTCTCGGACGTTTACGGTCGTGAACGTGTTTACGGCCGTGAACCCATTTGCGGTTGTCTGTCTCATATAAATAGTGTTAGTAGAGTCATAAGAGTGTGTATGGCTAGAGGAGCTTAAGTGTGTGTATTCTAAGGTGTTTTAGAGAGAGAAAGGAGAGAAGGTGCAAGTGTGTGTGAATCTTGTATATTGTTCATCATTCCAATCTTGAATACATCATAGATTCATATTATTCTTCTTCTCCTTCTTCTTATTTTGATCTTGCATCATCCAATTGTTTGGGATTCTACACCATCAATTGGATATGATTGATACACAAGCGAATTCGGGACTTACAAGTGGTATCAGAGCTTGGATTGTATCAATCATTTTGGCCAGATCTGGAGCGTATTTGATCTTATTTTTGAAGGATTTTTGCATTTTTGGATAGATCTTTGAAAAATAAGGGGGGTTTGTTCTTCGTGTTTTTGATAAAAACGAGTTTTTGATCGAGTTTTGGAGCAAAAAGAGGTGAAAAACGCTATTTTTCACGTAATCTGCGAAGTGTTCTCGTCCATTGAAGGGTTCACGGCCGTTGAAGGGTTCACGGCCGAAGGAGGGTTCTCGGTCGAATAAGCTTTTGCGGCTAGGGTTTCTCGGCGGCGGCCGTAATCACGAATTAGGGTTTCTCGGACGTTTACGGTCGTGAACGTGTTTACGGCCGTGAACCCATTTGCGGTTGTCTGTCTCATATAAATAGTGTTAGTAGAGTCATAAGAGTGTGTATGGCTAGAGGAGCTTAAGTGTGTGTATTCTAAGGTGTTCTAGAGAGAGAAAGGAGAGAAGGTGCAAGTGTGTGTGAATCTTGTATATTGTTCATCATTCCAATCTTGAATACATCATAGATTCATATTATTCTTCTTCTCCTTCTTCTTATTTTGATCTTGCATCATCCAATTGTTTGGGATTCTACACCATCAATTGGATATGATTGATACACAAGCGAATTCGGGACTTACAAGTGGTATCAGAGCTTGGATTGTATCAATCATTTTGGCCAGATCTGGAGCGTATTTGATCTTATTTTTGAAGGATTTTTGCATTTTTGGATAGATCTTTGAAAAATAAGGGGGGTTTGTTCTTCGTGTTTTTGATAAAAACGAGTTTTTAATCGAGTTTTGGAGCAAAAAGAGGTGAAAAACGCTATTTTTCACGTAATCTGCGAAGTGTTCTCGTCCATTGAAGGGTTCACGGCCGTTGAAGGGTTCACGGCCGAAGGAGGGTTCTCGGTCGAATAAGCTTTTGTGGCTAGGGTTTCTCGGCGGCGGCCGTAATCACGAATTAGGGTTTCTCGGACGTTTACGGTCGTGAACGTGTTTACGGCCGTGAACCCATTTGCGGTTGTCTGTCTCATATAAATAGTGTTAGTAGAGTCATAAGAGTGTGTATGGCTAGAGGAGCTTAAGTGTGTGTATTCTAAGGTGTTTTAGAGAGAGAAAGGAGAGAAGGTGCAAGTGTGTGTGAATCTTGTATATTGTTCATCATTCCAATCTTGAATACATCATAGATTCATATTATTCTTCTTCTCCTTCTTCTTATTTTGATCTTGGATCATCCAATTGTTTGGGATTCTACACCATCAATTGGATATGATTGATACACAAGCGAATTCGGGACTTACAAGTGGTATCAGAGCTTGGATTGTATCAATCATTTTGGCCAGATCTGGAGCGTATTTGATCTTATTTTTGAAGGATTTTTGCATTTTTGGATAGATCTTTGAAAAATAAGGGGGGTTTGTTCTTCGTGTTTTTGATAAAAACGAGTTTTTGATCGAGTTTTGGAGCAAAAAGAGGTGAAAAACGCTATTTTTCACGTAATCTGCGAAGTGTTCTCGTCCATTGAAGGGTTCACGGCCGTTGAAGGGTTCACGGCCGAAGGAGGGTTCTCGGTCGAATAAGCTTTTGCGGCTAGGGTTTCTCGGCGGCGGCCGTAATCACGAATTAGGGTTTCTCGGACGTTTACGGTCGTGAACGTGTTTACGGCCGTGAACCCATTTGCGGTTGTCTGTCTCATATAAATAGTGTTAGTAGAGTCATAAGAGTGTGTATGGCTAGAGGAGCTTAAGTGTGTGTATTCTAAGGTGTTCTAGAGAGAGAAAGGAGAGAAGGTGCAAGTGTGTGTGAATCTTGTATATTGTTCATCATTCCAATCTTGAATACATCATAGATTCATATTATTCTTCTTCTCCTTCTTCTTATTTTGATCTTGCATCATCCAATTGTTTGGGATTCTACACCATCAATTGGATATGATTGATACACAAGCGAATTCGGGACTTACAAGTGGTATCAGAGCTTGGATTGTATCAATCATTTTGGCCAGATCTGGAGCGTATTTGATCTTATTTTTGAAGGATTTTTGCATTTTTGGATAGATCTTTGAAAAATAAGGGGGGTTTGTTCTTCGTGTTTTTGATAAAAACGAGTTTTTGATCGAGTTTTGGAGCAAAAAGAGGTGAAAAACGCTATTTTTCACGTAATCTGCGAAGTGTTCTCGTCCATTGAAGGGTTCACGGCCGTTGAAGGGTTCACGGCCGAAGGAGGGTTCTCGGTCGAATAAGCTTTTGTGGCTAGGGTTTCTCGGCGGCGGCCGTAATCACGAATTAGGGTTTCTCGGACGTTTACGGTCGTGAACGTGTTTACGGCCGTGAACCCATTTGCGGTTGTCTGTCTCATATAAATAGTGTTAGTAGAGTCATAAGAGTGTGTATGGCTAGAGGAGCTTAAGTGTGTGTATTCTAAGGTGTTTTAGAGAGAGAAAGGAGAGAAGGTGCAAGTGTGTGTGAATCTTGTATATTGTTCATCATTCCAATCTTGAATACATCATAGATTCATATTATTCTTCTTCTCCTTCTTCTTATTTTGATCTTGGATCATCCAATTGTTTGGGATTCTACACCATCAATTGGATATGATTGATACACAAGCGAATTCGGGACTTACAAGTGGTATCAGAGCTTGGATTGTATCAATCATTTTGGCCAGATCTGGAGCGTATTTGATCTTATTTTTGAAGGATTTTTGCATTTTTGGATAGATCTTTGAAAAATAAGGGGGGTTTGTTCTTCGTGTTTTTGATAAAAACGAGTTTTTGATCGAGTTTTGGAGCAAAAAGAGGTGAAAAACGCTATTTTTCACGTAATCTGCGAAGTGTTCTCGTCCATTGAAGGGTTCACGGCCGTTGAAGGGTTCACGGCCGAAGGAGGGTTCTCGGTCGAATAAGCTTTTGCGGCTAGGGTTTCTCGGCGGCGGCCGTAATCACGAATTAGGGTTTCTCGGACGTTTACGGTCGTGAACGTGTTTACGGCCGTGAACCCATTTGCGGTTGTCTGTCTCATATAAATAGTGTTAGTAGAGTCATAAGAGTGTGTATGGCTAGAGGAGCTTAAGTGTGTGTATTCTAAGGTGTTCTAGAGAGAGAAAGGAGAGAAGGTGCAAGTGTGTGTGAATCTTGTATATTGTTCATCATTCCAATCTTGAATACATCATAGATTCATATTATTCTTCTTCTCCTTCTTCTTATTTTGATCTTGCATCATCCAATTGTTTGGGATTCTACACCATCAATTGGATATGATTGATACACAAGCGAATTCGGGACTTACAAGTGGTATCAGAGCTTGGATTGTATCAATCATTTTGGCCAGATCTGGAGCGTATTTGATCTTATTTTTGAAGGATTTTTGCATTTTTGGATAGATCTTTGAAAAATAAGGGGGGTTTGTTCTTCGTGTTTTTGATAAAAACGAGTTTTTGATCGAGTTTTGGAGCAAAAAGAGGTGAAAAACGCTATTTTTCACGTAATCTGCGAAGTGTTCTCGTCTATTGAAGGGTTCACGGCCGTTGAAGGGTTCACGGCCGAAGGAGGGTTCTCGGTCGAATAAGCTTTTGCGGCTAGGGTTTCTCGGCGGCGGCCGTAATCACGAATTAGGGTTTCTCGGACGTTTACGGTTGTGAACGTGTTTACGGCCGTGAACCCATTTGCGGTTGTCTGTCTCATATAAATAGTGTTAGTAGAGTCATAAGAGTGTGTATGGCTAGAGGAGCTTAAGTGTGTGTATTCTAAGGTGTTTTAGAGAGAGAAAGGAGAGAAGGTGCAAGTGTGTGTGAATCTTGTATATTGTTCATCATTCCAATCTTGAATACATCATAGATTCATATTATTCTTCTTCTCCTTCTTCTTATTTTGATCTTGCATCATCCAATTGTTTGGGATTCTACACCATCAATTGGATATGATTGATACACAAGCGAATTCGGGACTTACAAGTGGTATCAGAGCTTGGATTGTATCAATCATTTTGGCCAGATCTGGAGCGTATTTGATCTTATTTTTGAAGGATTTTTGCATTTTTGGATAGATCTTTGAAAAATAAGGGGGGTTTGTTCTTCGTGTTTTTGATAAAAACGAGTTTTTGATCGAGTTTTGGAGCAAAAAGAGGTGAAAAACGCTATTTTTCACGTATTCTGCGAAGTGTTCTCGTCCATTGAAGGGTTCACGGCCGTTGAAGGGTTCACGGCCGAAGGAGGGTTCTCGGTCGAATAAGCTTTTGCGGCTAGGGTTTCTCGGCGGCGGCCGTAATCACGAATTAGGGTTTCTCGGACGTTTACGGTCGTGAACGTGTTTACGGCCGTGAACCCATTTGCGGTTGTCTGTCTCATATAAATAGTGTTAGTAGAGTCATAAGAGTGTGTATGGCTAGAGGAGCTTAAGTGTGTGTATTCTAAGGTGTTTTAGAGAGAGAAAGGAGAGAAGGTGCAAGTGTGTGTGAATCTTGTATATTGTTCATCATTCCAATCTTGAATACATCATAGATTCATATTATTCTTTTTCTCCTTCTTCTTATTTTGATCTTGCATCATCCAATTGTTTGGGATTCTACACCATCAATTGGATATGATTGATACACAAGCGAATTCGGGACTTACAAGTGGTATCAGAGCTTGGATTGTATCAATCATTTTGGCCAGATCTGGAGCGTATTTGATCTTATTTTTGAAGGATTTTTGCATTTTTGGATAGATCTTTGAAAAATAAGGGGGGTTTGTTCTTCGTGTTTTTGACAAAAACGAGTTTTTGATCGAGTTTTGGAGCAAAAAGAGGTGAAAAACGCTATTTTTCACGTATTCTGCGAAGTGTTCTCGTCCATTGAAGGGTTCACGGCCGTTGAAGGGTTCACGGCCGAAGGAGGGTTCTCGGTCGAATAAGCTTTTGCGGCTAGGGTTTCTCGGCGGCGGCCGTAATCACGAATTAGGGTTTCTCGGACGTTTACGGTCGTGAACGTGTTTACGGCCGTGAACCCATTTGCGGTTGTCTGTCTCATATAAATAGTGTTAGTAGAGTCATAAGAGTGTGTATGGCTAGAGGAGCTTAAGTGTGTGTATTCTAAGGTGTTTTAGAGAGAGAAAGGAGAGAAGGTGCAAGTGTGTGTGAATCTTGTATATTGTTCATCATTCCAATCTTGAATACATCATAGATTCATATTATTCTTCTTCTCCTTCTTCTTATTTTGATCTTGCATCATCCAATTGTTTGGGATTCTACACCATCAATTGGATATGATTGATACACAAGCGAATTCGGGACTTACAAGTGGTATCAGAGCTTGGATTGTATCAATCATTTTGGCCAGATCTGGAGCGTATTTGATCTTATTTTTGAAGGATTTTTGCATTTTTGGATAGATCTTTGAAAAATAAGGGGGGTTTGTTCTTCGTGTTTTTGATAAAAACGAGTTTTTGATCGAGTTTTGGAGCAAAAAGAGGTGAAAAACGCTATTTTTCACGTATTCTGCGAAGTGTTCTCGTCCATTGAAGTGTTCTCGTCCATTGAAGGGTTCACGGCCGTTGAAGGGTTCATGGCCGAAGGAGGGTTCTCGGTCGAATAAGCTTTTGCGGCTAGGGTTTCTCGGCGGCGGCCGTAATCACGAATTAGGGTTTCTCGGACGTTTACGGTCATGAACGTGTTTACGGCCGTGAACCCATTTGCGGTTGTCTGTCTCATATAAATAGTGTTAGTAGAGTCATAAGAGTGTGTATGGCTAGAGGAGCTTAAGTGTGTGTATTCTAAGGTGTTTTAGAGAGAGAAAGGAGAGAAGGTGCAAGTGTGTGTGAATCTTGTATATTGTTCATCATTCCAATCTTGAATACATCATAGATTCATATTATTCTTCTTCTCCTTCTTCTTATTTTGATCTTGCATCATCCAATTGTTTGGGATTCTACACCATCAATTGGATATGATTGATACACAAGCGAATTCGGGACTTACAAGTGGTATCAGAGCTTGGATTGTATCAATCATTTTGGCCAGATCTGGAGCGTATTTGATCTTATTTTTGAAGGATTTTTGCATTTTTGGATAGATCTTTGAAAAATAAGGGGGGTTTGTTCTTCGTGTTTTTGATAAAAACGAGTTTTTGATCGAGTTTTGGAGCAAAAAGAGGTGAAAAACGCTATTTTTCACGTATTCTGCGAAGTGTTCTCGTCCATTGAAGGGTTCACGGCCGTTGAAGGGTTCACGGCCGAAGGAGGGTTCTCGGTCGAATAAGCTTTTGCGGCTAGGGTTTCTCGGCGGCGGCCGTAATCACGAATTAGGGTTTCTCGGACGTTTACGGTCGTGAACGTGTTTACGGCCGTGAACCCATTTGCGGTTGTCTGTCTCATATAAATAGTGTTAGTAGAGTCATAAGAGTGTGTATGGCTAGAGGAGCTTAAGTGTGTGTATTCTAAGGTGTTTTAGAGAGAGAAAGGAGAGAAGGTGCAAGTGTGTGTGAATCTTGTATATTGTTCATCATTCCAATCTTGAATACATCATAGATTCATATTATTCTTTTTCTCCTTCTTCTTATTTTGATCTTGCATCATCCAATTGTTTGGGATTCTACACCATCAATTGGATATGATTGATACACAAGCGAATTCGGGACTTACAAGTGGTATCAGAGCTTGGATTGTATCAATCATTTTGGCCAGATCTGGAGCGTATTTGATCTTATTTTTGAAGGATTTTTGCATTTTTGGATAGATCTTTGAAAAATAAGGGGGGTTTGTTCTTCGTGTTTTTGACAAAAACGAGTTTTTGATCGAGTTTTGGAGCAAAAAGAGGTGAAAAACGCTATTTTTCACGTATTCTGCGAAGTGTTCTCGTCCATTGAAGGGTTCACGGCCGTTGAAGGGTTCACGGCCGAAGGAGGGTTCTCGGTCGAATAAGCTTTTGCGGCTAGGGTTTCTCGGCGGCGGCCGTAATCACGAATTAGGGTTTCTCGGACGTTTACGGTCGTGAACGTGTTTACGGCCGTGAACCCATTTGCGGTTGTCTGTCTCATATAAATAGTGTTAGTAGAGTCATAAGAGTGTGTATGGCTAGAGGAGCTTAAGTGTGTGTATTCTAAGGTGTTTTAGAGAGAGAAAGGAGAGAAGGTGCAAGTGTGTGTGAATCTTGTATATTGTTCATCATTCCAATCTTGAATACATCATAGATTCATATTATTCTTCTTCTCCTTCTTCTTATTTTGATCTTGCATCATCCAATTGTTTGGGATTCTACACCATCAATTGGATATGATTGATACACAAGCGAATTCGGGACTTACAAGTGGTATCAGAGCTTGGATTGTATCAATCATTTTGGCCAGATCTGGAGCGTATTTGATCTTATTTTTGAAGGATTTTTGCATTTTTGGATAGATCTTTGAAAAATAAGGGGGGTTTGTTCTTCGTGTTTTTGATAAAAACGAGTTTTTGATCGAGTTTTGGAGCAAAAAGAGGTGAAAAACGCTATTTTTCACGTATTCTGCGAAGTGTTCTCGTCCATTGAAGGCTTCACGGCCGTTGAAGGGTTCACGGCCGAAGGAGGGTTCTCGGTCGAATAAGCTTTTGCGGCTAGGGTTTCTCGGCGGCGGCCGTAATCACGAATTAGGGTTTCTCGGACGTTTACGGTCGTGAACGTGTTTACGGCCGTGAACCCATTTGCGGTTGTCTGTCTCATATAAATAGTGTTAGTAGAGTCATAAGAGTGTGTATGGCTAGAGGAGCTTAAGTGTGTGTATTCTAAGGTGTTTTAGAGAGAGAAAGGAGAGAAGGTGCAAGTGTGTGTGAATCTTGTATATTGTTCATCATTCCAATCTTGAATACATCATAGATTCATATTATTCTTTTTCTCCTTCTTCTTATTTTGATCTTGCATCATCCAATTGTTTGGGATTCTACACCATCAATTGGATATGATTGATACACAAGCGAATTCGGGACTTACAAGTGGTATCAGAGCTTGGATTGTATCAATCATTTTGGCCAGATCTGGAGCGTATTTGATCTTATTTTTGAAGGATTTTTGCATTTTTGGATAGATCTTTGAAAAATAAGGGGGGTTTGTTCTTCGTGTTTTTGACAAAAACGAGTTTTTGATCGAGTTTTGGAGCAAAAAGAGGTGAAAAACGCTATTTTTCACGTATTCTGCGAAGTGTTCTCGTCCATTGAAGGGTTCACGGCCGTTGAAGGGTTCACGGCCGAAGGAGGGTTCTCGGTCGAATAAGCTTTTGCGGCTAGGGTTTCTCGGCGGCGGCCGTAATCACGAATTAGGGTTTCTCGGACGTTTACGGTCGTGAACGTGTTTACGGCCGTGAACCCATTTGCGGTTGTCTGTCTCATATAAATAGTGTTAGTAGAGTCATAAGAGTGTGTATGGCTAGAGGAGCTTAAGTGTGTGTATTCTAAGGTGTTTTAGAGAGAGAAAGGAGAGAAGGTGCAAGTGTGTGTGAATCTTGTATATTGTTCATCATTCCAATCTTGAATACATCATAGATTCATATTATTCTTCTTCTCCTTCTTCTTATTTTGATCTTGCATCATCCAATTGTTTGGGATTCTACACCATCAATTGGATATGATTGATACACAAGCGAATTCGGGACTTACAAGTGGTATCAGAGCTTGGATTGTATCAATCATTTTCGCCAGATCTGGAGCGTATTTGATCTTATTTTTGAAGGATTTTTGCATTTTTGGATAGATCTTTGAAAAATAAGGGGGGTTTGTTCTTCGTGTTTTTGATAAAAACGAGTTTTTGATCGAGTTTTGGAGCAAAAAGAGGTGAAAAACGCTATTTTTCACGTATTCTGCGAAGTGTTCTCGTCCATTGAAGTGTTCTCGTCCATTGAAGGGTTCACGGCCGTTGAAGGGTTCATGGCCGAAGGAGGGTTCTCGGTCGAATAAGCTTTTGCGGCTAGGGTTTCTCGGCGGCGGCCGTAATCACGAATTAGGGTTTCTCGGACGTTTACGGTCATGAACGTGTTTACGGCCGTGAACCCATTTGCGGTTGTCTGTCTCATATAAATAGTGTTAGTAGAGTCATAAGAGTGTGTATGGCTAGAGGAGCTTAAGTGTGTGTATTCTAAGGTGTTTTAGAGAGAGAAAGGAGAGAAGGTGCAAGTGTGTGTGAATCTTGTATATTGTTCATCATTCCAATCTTGAATACATCATAGATTCATATTATTCTTCTTCTCCTTCTTCTTATTTTGATCTTGCATCATCCAATTGTTTGGGATTCTACACCATCAATTGGATATGATTGATACACAAGCGAATTCGGGACTTACAAGTGGTATCAGAGCTTGGATTGTATCAATCATTTTGGCCAGATCTGGAGCGTATTTGATCTTATTTTTGAAGGATTTTTGCATTTTTGGATAGATCTTTGAAAAATAAGGGGGGTTTGTTCTTCGTGTTTTTGATAAAAACGAGTTTTTGATCGAGTTTTGGAGCAAAAAGAGGTGAAAAACGCTATTTTTCACGTATTCTGCGAAGTGTTCTCGTCCATTGAAGGGTTCACGGCTGTTGAAGGGTTCACGGCCGAAGGAGGGTTCTCGGTCGAATAAGCTTTTGCGGCTAGGGTTTCTCGGCGGCGGCCGTAATCACGAATTAGGGTTTCTCGGACGTTTACGGTCGTGAACGTGTTTACGGCCGTGAACCCATTTGCGGTTGTCTGTCTCATATAAATAGTGTTAGTAGAGTCATAAGAGTGTGTATGGCTAGAGGAGCTTAGGTGTGTGTATTCTAAGGTGTTCTAGAGAGAGAAAGGAGAGAAGGTGCAAGTGTGTGTGAATCTTGTATATTGTTCATCATTCAAATCTTGAATACATCATAGATTCATATTATTATTCTTCTTCTTCTTATTTTGATCTTGCATCATCCAATTGTTTAGGATTCTACACCATCAATTGGATATGATTGATACACAAGCGAATTCGGGACTTACAAGTGGTATCAGAGCTTGGATTGTATCAATCATTTTGGCCAGATCTGGAGCGTATTTGATCTTATTTTTGAAGGATTTTTGCATTTTTGGATAGATCTTTGAAAAATAAGGGGGGTTTGTTCTTCGTGTTTTTGATAAAAACGAGTTTTTGATCGAGTTTTGGAGCAAAAAGAGGTGAAAAACGCTATTTTTCACGTATTCTGCGAAGTGTTCTCGTCCATTGAAGTGTTCTCGTCCATTGAAGGGTTCACGGCCGTTGAAGGGTTCATGGCCGAAGGAGGGTTCTCGGTCGAATAAGCTTTTGCGGCTAGGGTTTCTCGGCGGCGGCCGTAATCACGAATTAGGGTTTCTCGGACGTTTACGGTCGTGAACGTGTTTACGGCCGTGAACCCATTTGCGGTTGTCTGTCTCATATAAATAGTGTTAGTAGAGTCATAAGAGTGTGTATGGCTAGAGGAGCTTAAGTGTGTGTATTCTAAGGTGTTTTAGAGAGAGAAAGGAGAGAAGGTGCAAGTGTGTGTGAATCTTGTATATTGTTCATCATTCCAATCTTGAATACATCATAGATTCATATTATTCTTCTTCTCCTTCTTCTTATTTTGATCTTGCATCATCCAATTGTTTGGGATTCTACACCATCAATTGGATATGATTGATACACAAGCGAATTCGGGACTTACAAGTGGTATCAGAGCTTGGATTGTATCAATCATTTTGGCCAGATCTGGAGCGTATTTGATCTTATTTTTGAAGGATTTTTGCATTTTTGGATAGATCTTTGAAAAATAAGGGGGGTTTGTTCTTCGTGTTTTTGATAAAAACGAGTTTTTGATCGAGTTTTGGAGCAAAAAGAGGTGAAAAACGCTATTTTTCACGTATTCTGCGAAGTGTTCTCGTCCATTGAAGGGTTCACGGCTGTTGAAGGGTTCACGGCCGAAGGAGGGTTCTCGGTCGAATAAGCTTTTGCGGCTAGGGTTTCTCGGCGGCGGCCGTAATCACGAATTAGGGTTTCTCGGACGTTTACGGTCGTGAACGTGTTTACGGCCGTGAACCCATTTGCGGTTGTCTGTCTCATATAAATAGTGTTAGTAGAGTCATAAGAGTGTGTATGGCTAGAGGAGCTTAAGTGTGTGTATTCTAAGGTGTTCTAGAGAGAGAAAGGAGAGAAGGTGCAAGTGTGTGTGAATCTTGTATATTGTTCATCATTCCAATCTTGAATACATCATAGATTCATATTATTATTCTTCTTCTTCTTATTTTGATCTTGCATCATCCAATTGTTTAGGATTCTACACCATCAATTGGATATGATTGATACACAAGCGAATTCGGGACTTACAAGTGGTATCAGAGCTTGGATTGTATCAATCATTTTGGCCAGATCTGGAGCGTATTTGATCTTATTTTTGAAGGATTTTTGCATTTTTGGATAGATCTTTGAAAAATAAGGGGGGTTTGTTCTTCGTGTTTTTGATAAAAACGAGTTTTTGATCGAGTTTTGGAGCAAAAAGAGGTGAAAAACGCTATTTTTCACGTAATCTGCGAAGTGTTCTCGTCCATTGAAGGGTTCACGGCCGTTGAAGGGTTCACGGCCGAAGGAGGGTTCTCGGTCGAATAAGCTTTTGCGGCTAGGGTTTCTCGGCGGCGGCCGTAATCACGAATTAGGGTTTCTCGGACGTTTACGGTCGTGAACGTGTTTACGGCCGTGAACCCATTTGCGGTTGTCTGTCTCATATAAATAGTGTTAGTAGAGTCATAAGAGTGTGTATGGCTAGAGGAGCTTAAGTGTGTGTATTCTAAGGTGTTCTAGAGAGAGAAAGGAGAGAAGGTGCAAGTGTGTGTGAATCTTGTATATTGTTCATCATTCCAATCTTGAATACATCATAGATTCATATTATTCTTCTTCTCCTTCTTCTTATTTTGATCTTGCATCATCCAATTGTTTGGGATTCTACACCATCAATTGGATATGATTGATACACAAGCGAATTCAGGACTTACAAGTGGTATCAGAGCTTGGATTGTATCAATCATTTTGGCCAGATCTGGAGCGTATTTGATCTTATTTTTGAAGGATTTTTGCATTTTTGGATAGATCTTTGAAAAATAAGGGGGGTTTGTTCTTCGTGTTTTTGATAAAAACCAGTTTTTGATCGAGTTTTGGAGCAAAAAGAGGTGAAAAACGCTATTTTTCACGTAATCTGCGAAGTGTTCTCGTCCATTGAAGGGTTCACGGCCGTTGAAGGGTTCACGGCCGAAGGAGGGTTCTCGGTCGAATAAGCTTTTGCGGCTAGGGTTTCTCGGCGGCGGCCGTAATCACGAATTAGGGTTTCTCGGACGTTTACGGTCGTGAACGTGTTTACGGCCGTGAACCCATTTGCGGTTGTCTGTCTCATATAAATAGTGTTAGTAGAGTCATAAGAGTGTGTATGGCTAGAGGAGCTTAAGTGTGTGTATTCTAAGGTGTTTTAGAGAGAGAAAGGAGAGAAGGTGCAAGTGTGTGTGAATCTTGTATATTGTTCATCATTCCAATCTTGAATACATCATAGATTCATATTATTCTTCTTCTCCTTCTTCTTATTTTGATCTTGCATCATCCAATTGTTTGGGATTCTACACCATCAATTGGATATGATTGATACACAAGCGAATTCGGGACTTACAAGTGGTATCAGAGCTTGGATTGTATCAATCATTTTGGCCAGATCTGGAGCGTATTTGATCTTATTTTTGAAGGATTTTTGCATTTTTGGATAGATCTTTGAAAAATAAGGGGGGTTTGTTCTTCGTGTTTTTGATAAAAACGAGTTTTTGATCGAGTTTTGGAGCAAAAAGAGGTGAAAAACGCTATTTTTCACGTATTCTGCGAAGTGTTCTCGTCCATTGAAGGGTTCACGGCCGTTGAAGGGTTCACGGCCGAAGGAGGGTTCTCGGTCGAATAAGCTTTTGCGGCTAGGGTTTCTCGGCGGCGGCCGTAATCACGAATTAGGGTTTCTCGGACGTTTACGGTCGTGAACGTGTTTACGGCCGTGAACCCATTTGCGGTTGTCTGTCTCATATAAATAGTGTTAGTAGAGTCATAAGAGTGTGTAGGGCTAGAGGAGCTTAAGTGTGTGTATTCTAAGGTGTTCTAGAGAGAGAAAGGAGAGAAGGTGCAAGTGTGTGTGAATCTTGTATATTGTTCATCATTGCAATCTTGAATACATCATAGATTCATATTATTATTCTTCTTCTTCTTATTTTGATCTTGCATCATCCAATTGTTTAGGATTCTACACCATCAATTGGATATGATTGATACACAAGCGAATTCGGGACTTACAAGTGGTATCAGAGCTTGGATTGTATCAATCATTTTGGCCAGATCTGGAGCGTATTTGATCTTATTTTTGAAGGATTTTTGCATTTTTGGATAGATCTTTGAAAAATAAGGGGGGTTTGTTCTTCGTGTTTTTGATAAAAACGAGTTATTGATCGAGTTTTGGAGCAAAAAGAGGTGAAAAACGCTATTTTTCACGTAATCTGCGAAGTGTTCTCGTCCATTGAAGGGTTCACGGCCATTGAAGGGTTCACGGCCGAAGGAGGGTTCTCGGTCGAATAAGCTTTTGCGGCTAGGGTTTCTCGGCGGCGGCCGTAATCACGAATTAGGGTTTCTCGGACGTTTACGGTCGTGAACGTGTTTACGGCCGTGAACCCATTTGCGGTTGTCTGTCTCATATAAATAGTGTTAGTAGAGTCATAAGAGTGTGTATGGCTAGAGGAGCTTAAGTGTGTGTATTCTAAGGTGTTCTAGAGAGAGAAAGGAGAGAAGGTGCAAGTGTGTGTGAATCTTGTATATTGTTCATCATTCCAATCTTGAATACATCATAGATTCATATTATTCTTCTTCTCCTTCTTCTTATTTTGATCTTGCATCATCCAATTGTTTGGGATTCTACACCATCAATTGGATATGATTGATACACAAGCGAATTCGGGACTTACAAGTGGTATCAGAGCTTGGATTGTATCAATCATTTTGGCCAGATCTGGAGCGTATTTGATCTTATTTTTGAAGGATTTTTGCATTTTTGGATAGATCTTTGAAAAATAAGGGGGGTTTGTTCTTCGTGTTTTTGATCGAGTTTTGGAGCAAAAAGAGGTGAAAAACGCTATTTTTCACGTAATCTGCGAAGTGTTCTCGTCCATTGAAGGGTTCACGGCCGTTGAAGGGTTCACGGCCGAAGGAGGGTTCTCGGTCGAATAAGCTTTTGCGGCTAGGGTTTCTCGGCGGCGGCCGTAATCACGAATTAGGGTTTCTCGGACGTTTACGGTCGTGAACGTGTTTACGGCCGTGAACCCATTTGCGGTTGTCTGTCTCATATAAATAGTGTTAGTAGAGTCATAAGAGTGTGTATGGCTAGAGGAGCTTAAGTGTGTGTATTCTAAGGTGTTTTAGAGAGAGAAAGGAGAGAAGGTGCAAGTGTGTGTGAATCTTGTATATTGTTCATCATTCCAATCTTGAATACATCATAGATTCATATTATTCTTCTTCTCCTTCTTCTTATTTTGATCTTGCATCATCCAATTGTTTGGGATTCTACACCATCAATTGGATATGATTGATACACAAGCGAATTCGGGACTTACAAGTGGTATCAGAGCTTGGATTGTATCAATCATTTTGGCCAGATCTGGAGCGTATTTGATCTTATTTTTGAAGGATTTTTGCATTTTTGGATAGATCTTTGAAAAATAAGGGGGGTTTGTTCTTCGTGTTTTTGATAAAAACGAGTTTTTGATCGAGTTTTGGAGCAAAAAGAGGTGAAAAACGCTATTTTTCACGTAATCTGCGAAGTGTTCTCGTCCATTGAAGGGTTCACGGCCGTTGAAGGGTTCACGGCCGAAGGAGGGTTCTCGGTCGAATAAGCTTTTGCGGCTAGGGTTTCTCGGCGGCGGCCGTAATCACGAATTAGGGTTTCTCGGACGTTTACGGTCGTGAACGTGTTTACGGCCGTGAACCCATTTGCGGTTGTCTGTCTCATATAAATAGTGTTAGTAGAGTCATAAGAGTGTGTATGGCTAGAGGAGCTTAAGTGTGTGTATTCTAAGGTGTTTTAGAGAGAGAAAGGAGAGAAGGTGCAAGTGTGTGTGAATCTTGTATATTGTTCATCATTCCAATCTTGAATACATCATAGATTCATATTATTCTTCTTCTCCTTCTTCTTATTTTGATCTTGCATCATCCAATTGTTTGGGATTCTACACCATCAATTGGATATGATTGATACACAAGCGAATTCGGGACTTACAAGTGGTATCAGAGCTTGGATTGTATCAATCATTTTGGCCAGATCTGGAGCATATTTGATCTTATTTTTGAAGGATTTTTGCATTTTTGGATAGATCTTTGAAAAATAAGGGGGGTTTGTTCTTCGTGTTTTTGATAAAAACGAGTTTTTGATCGAGTTTTGGAGCAAAAAGAGGTGAAAAACGCTATTTTTCACGTATTCTGCGAAGTGTTCTCGTCCATTGAAGGGTTCACGGCCGTTGAAGGGTTCACGGCCGAAGGAGGGTTCTCGGTCGAATAAGCTTTTGCGGCTAGGGTTTCTCGGCGGCGGCCGTAATCACGAATTAGGGTTTCTCGGACGTTTACGGTCGTGAACGTGTTTACGGTCGTGAACCCATTTGCGGTTGTCTGTCTCATATAAATAGTGTTAGTAGAGTCATAAGAGTGTGTATGGCTAGAGGAGCTTAAGTGTGTGTATTCTAAGGTGTTTTAGAGAGAGAAAGGAGAGAAGGTGCAAGTGTGTGTGAATCTTGTATATTGTTCATCATTCCAATCTTGAATACATCATAGATTCATATTATTCTTCTTCTCCTTCTTCTTATTTTGATCTTGCATCATCCAATTGTTTGGGATTCTACACCATCAATTGGATATGATTGATACACAAGCGAATTCGGGACTTACAAGTGGTATCAGAGCTTGGATTGTATCAATCATTTTGGCCAGATCTGGAGCGTATTTGATCTTATTTTTGAAGGATTTTTGCATTTTTGGATAGATCTTTGAAAAATAAGGGGGGGTTTGTTCTTCGTGTTTTTGACAAAAACGAGTTTTTGATCGAGTTTTGGAGCAAAAAGAGGTGAAAAACGCTATTTTTCACGTATTCTGCGAAGTGTTCTCGTCCATTGAAGGGTTCACGGCCGTTGAAGGGTTCACGGCCGAAGGAGGGTTCTCGGTCGAATAAGCTTTTGCGGCTAGGGTTTCTCGGCGGCGGCCGTAATCACGAATTCGGGTTTCTCGGACGTTTACGGTCGTGAACTTGTTTACGGCCGTGAACCCATTTGCGGTTGTCGGTCTCGTATAAATAGTGTTAGTAGAGTCATAAGAGTGTGTATGGCTAGAGGAGCTTAAGTGTGTGTATTCTAAGGTGTTCTAGAGAGAGAAAGGAGAGAAGGTGCAAGTGTGTGTGAATCTTGTATATTGTTCATCATTCCAATCTTGAATACATCATAGATTCATATTATTATTCTTCTTCTTCTTATTTTCATCTTGCATCATCCAATTGTTTAGGATTCTACACCATCAATTGGATATGATTGATACACAAGCGAATTCGGGACTTACAAGTGGTATCAGAGCTTGGATTGTATCAATCATTTTGGCCAGATCTGGAACGTATTTGATCTTATTTTTGAAGGATTTTTGCATTTTTGGATAGATCTTTGAAAAATAAGGGGGGTTTGTTCTTCGTGTTTTTGATAAAAACGAGTTTTTGATCGAGTTTTGGAGCAAAAAGAGGTGAAAAACGCTATTTTTCACGTAATCTGCGAAGTGTTCTCGTCCATTGAAGGGTTCACGGCCGTTGAAGGGTTCACGGCCGAAGGAGGGTTCTCGGTCGAATAAGCTTTTGCGGCTAGGGTTTCTCGGCGGCGGCCGTAATCACGAATTAGGGTTTCTCGGACGTTTACGGTCGTGAACGTGTTTACGGCCGTGAACCCATTTGCGGTTGTCTGTCTCATATAAATAGTGTTAGTAGAGTCATAAGAGTGTGTATGGCTAGAGGAGCTCATGTGTGTGTATTCTAAGGTGTTCTAGAGAGAGAAAGGAGAGAAGGTGCAAGTGTGTTTGAATCTTGTATATTGTTCATCATTCCAATCTTGAATACATCATAGATTCATATTATTCTTCTTCTCCTTCTTCTTATTTTGATCTTGCATCATCCAATTGTTTGGGATTCTACACCATCAATTGGATATGATTGATACACAAGCGAATTCGGGACTTACAAGTGGTATCAGAGCTTGGATTGTATCAATCATTTTGGCCAGATCTGGAGCGTATTTGATCTTATTTTTGAAGGATTTTTGCGTTTTGGATAGATCTTTGAAAAATAAGGGGGGTTTGTTCTTCGTGTTTTTGATAAAAACCAGTTTTTGATCGAGTTTTGGAGCAAAAAGAGGTGAAAAACGCTATTTTTCACGTAATCTGCGAAGTGTTCTCGTCCATTGAAGGGTTCACGGCCGTTGAAGGGTTCACGGCCGAAGGAGGGTTCTCGGTCGAATAAGCTTTTGCGGCTAGGGTTTCTCGGCGGCGGCCGTAATCACGAATTAGGGTTTCTCGGACGTTTACGGTCGTGAACGTGTTTACGGCCGTGAACCCATTTGCGGTTGTCTGTCTCATATAAATAGTGTTAGTAGAGTCATAAGAGTGTGTATGGCTAGAGGAGCTTAAGTGTGTGTATTCTAAGGTGTTTTAGAGAGAGAAAGGAGAGAAGGTGCAAGTGTGTGTGAATCTTGTATATTGTTCATCATTCCAATCTTGAATACATCATAGATTCATATTATTCTTCTTCTCCTTCTTCTTATTTTGATCTTGCATCATCCAATTGTTTGGGATTCTACACCATCAATTGGATATGATTGATACACAAGCGAATTCGGGACTTACAAGTGGTATCAGAGCTTGGATTGTATCAATCATTTTGGCCAGATCTGGAGCGTATTTGATCTTATTTTTGAAGGATTTTTGCATTTTTGGATAGATCTTTGAAAAATAAGGGGGGTTTGTTCTTCGTGTTTTTGATAAAAACGAGTTTTTGATCGAGTTTTGGAGCAAAAAGAGGTGAAAAACGCTATTTTTCACGTAATCTGCGAAGTGTTCTCGTCCATTGAAGGGTTCACGGCCGTTGAAGGGTTCACGGCCGAAGGAGGGTTCTCGGTCGAATAAGCTTTTGCGGCTAGGGTTTCTCGGCGGCGGCCGTAATCACGAATTAGGGTTTCTCGGACGTTTACGGTCGTGAACGTGTTTACGGCCGTGAACCCATTTGCGGTTGTCTGTCTCATATAAATAGTGTTAGTAGAGTCATAAGAGTGTGTATGGCTAGAGGAGCTCATGTGTGTGTATTCTAAGGTGTTCTAGAGAGAGAAAGGAGAGAAGGTGCAAGTGTGTTTGAATCTTGTATATTGTTCATCATTCCAATCTTGAATACATCATAGATTCATATTATTCTTCTTCTCCTTCTTCTTATTTTGATCTTGCATCATCCAATTGTTTGGGATTCTACACCATCAATTGGATATGATTGATACACAAGCGAATTCGGGACTTACAAGTGGTATCAGAGCTTGGATTGTATCAATCATTTTGGCCAGATCTGGAGCGTATTTGATCTTATTTTTGAAGGATTTTTGCGTTTTGGATAGATCTTTGAAAAATAAGGGGGGTTTGTTCTTCGTGTTTTTGATAAAAACCAGTTTTTGATCGAGTTTTGGAGCAAAAAGAGGTGAAAAACGCTATTTTTCACGTAATCTGCGAAGTGTTCTCGTCCATTGAAGGGTTCACGGCCGTTGAAGGGTTCACGGCCGAAGGAGGGTTCTCGGTCGAATAAGCTTTTGCGGCTAGGGTTTCTCGGCGGCGGCCGTAATCACGAATTAGGGTTTCTCGGACGTTTACGGTCGTGAACGTGTTTACGGCCGTGAACCCATTTGCGGTTGTCTGTCTCATATAAATAGTGTTAGTAGAGTCATAAGAGTGTGTATGGCTAGAGGAGCTTAAGTGTGTGTATTCTAAGGTGTTTTAGAGAGAGAAAGGAGAGAAGGTGCAAGTGTGTGTGAATCTTGTATATTGTTCATCATTCCAATCTTGAATACATCATAGATTCATATTATTCTTCTTCTCCTTCTTCTTATTTTGATCTTGCATCATCCAATTGTTTGGGATTCTACACCATCAATTGGATATGATTGATACACAAGCGAATTCGGGACTTACAAGTGGTATCAGAGCTTGGATTGTATCAATCATTTTGGCCAGATCTGGAGCGTATTTGATCTTATTTTTGAAGGATTTTTGCATTTTTGGATAGATCTTTGAAAAATAAGGGGGGTTTGTTCTTCGTGTTTTTGATAAAAACGAGTTTTTGATCGAGTTTTGGAGCAAAAAGAGGTGAAAAACGCTATTTTTCACGTATTCTGCGAAGTGTTCTCGTCCATTGAAGGGTTCACGGCCGTTGAAGGGTTCACGGCCGAAGGAGGGTTCTCGGTCGAATAAGCTTTTGCGGCTAGGGTTTCTCGGCGGCGGCCGTAATCACGAATTAGGGTTTCTCGGACGTTTACGGTCGTGAACGTGTTTACGGCCGTGAACCCATTTGCGGTTGTCTGTCTCATATAAATAGTGTTAGTAGAGTCATAAGAGTGTGTAGGGCTAGAGGAGCTTAAGTGTGTGTATTCTAAGGTGTTCTAGAGAGAGAAAGGAGAGAAGGTGCAAGTGTGTGTGAATCTTGTATATTGTTCATCATTCCAATCTTGAATACATCATAGATTCATATTATTATTCTTCTTCTTCTTATTTTGATCTTGCATCATCCAATTGTTTAGGATTCTACACCATCAATTGGATATGATTGATACACAAGCGAATTCGGGACTTACAAGTGGTATCAGAGCTTGGATTGTATCAATCATTTTGGCCAGATCTGGAGCGTATTTGATCTTATTTTTGAAGGATTTTTGCATTTTTGGATAGATCTTTGAAAAATAAGGGGGGTTTGTTCTTCGTGTTTTTGATAAAAACGAGTTTTTGATCGAGTTTTGGAGCAAAAAGAGGTGAAAAACGCTATTTTTCACGTAATCTGCGAAGTGTTCTCGTCCATTGAAGGGTTCACGGCCGTTGAAGGGTTCACGGCCGAAGGAGGGTTCTCGGTCGAATAAGCTTTTGCGGCTAGGGTTTCTCGGCGGCGGCCGTAATCACGAATTAGGGTTTCTCGGACGTTTACGGTCGTGAACGTGTTTACGGCCGTGAACCCATTTGCGGTTGTCTGTCTCATATAAATAGTGTTAGTAGAGTCATAAGAGTGTGTATGGCTAGAGGAGCTTAAGTGTGTGTATTCTAAGGTGTTTTAGAGAGAGAAAGGAGAGAAGGTGCAAGTGTGTGTGAATCTTGTATATTGTTCATCATTCCAATCTTGAATACATCATAGATTCATATTATTCTTCTTCTCCTTCTTCTTATTTTGATCTTGCATCATCCAATTGTTTGGGATTCTACACCATCAATTGGATATGATTGATACACAAGCGAATTCGGGACTTACAAGTGGTATCAGAGCTTGGATTGTATCAATCATTTTGGCCAGATCTGGAGCGTATTTGATCTTATTTTTGAAGGATTTTTGCATTTTTGGATAGATCTTTGAAAAATAAGGGGGGTTTGTTCTTCGTGTTTTTGATAAAAACGAGTTTTTGATCGAGTTTTGGAGCAAAAAGAGGTGAAAAACGCTATTTTTCACGTATTCTGCGAAGTGTTCTCGTCCATTGAAGGGTTCACGGCCGTTGAAGGGTTCACGGCCGAAGGAGGGTTCTCGGTCGAATAAGCTTTTGCGGCTAGGGTTTCTCGGCGGCGGCCGTAATCACGAATTCGGGTTTCTCGGACGTTTACGGTCGTGAACGTGTTTACGGCCGTGAACCCATTTGCGGTTGTCTGTCTCATATAAATAGTGTTAGTAGAGTCATAAGAGTGTGTATGGCTAGAGGAGCTTAAGTGTGTGTATTCTAAGGTGTTCTAGAGAGAGAAAGGAGAGAAGGTGCAAGTGTGTGTGAATCTTGTATATTGTTCATCATTCCAATCTTGAATACATCATAGATTCATATTATTATTCTTCTTCTTCTTATTTTCATCTTGCATCATCCAATTGTTTAGGATTCTACACCATCAATTGGATATGATTGATACACAAGCGAATTCGGGACTTACAAGTGGTATCAGAGCTTGGATTGTATCAATCATTTTGGCCAGATCTGGAACGTATTTGATCTTATTTTTGAAGGATTTTTGCATTTTTGGATAGATCTTTGAAAAATAAGGGGGGTTTGTTCTTCGTGTTTTTGATAAAAACGAGTTTTTGATCGAGTTTTGGAGCAAAAAGAGGTGAAAAACGCTATTTTTCACGTAATCTGCGAAGTGTTCTCGTCCATTGAAGGGTTCACGGCCGTTGAAGGGTTCACGGCCGAAGGAGGGTTCTCGGTCGAATAAGCTTTTGCGGCTAGGGTTTCTCGGCGGCGGCCGTAATCATGAATTAGGGTTTCTCGGACGTTTACGGTCGTGAACGTGTTTACGGCCGTGAACCCATTTGCGGTTGTCTGTCTCATATAAATAGTGTTAGTAGAGTCATAAGAGTGTGTATGGCTAGAGGAGCTCAAGTGTGTGTATTCTAAGGTGTTCTAGAGAGAGAAAGGAGAGAAGGTGCAAGTGTGTGTGAATCTTGTATATTGTTCATCATTCCAATCTTGAATACATCATAGATTCATATTATTCTTCTTCTCCTTCTTCTTATTTTGATCTTGCATCATCCAATTGTTTGGGATTCTACACCATCAATTGGATATGATTGATACACAAGCGAATTCGGGACTTACAAGTGGTATCAGAGCTTGGATTGTATCAATCATTTTGGCCAGATCTGGAGCGTATTTGATCTTATTTTTGAAGGATTTTTGCATTTTTGGATAGATCTTTGAAAAATAAGGGGGGTTTGTTCTTCGTGTTTTTGATAAAAACGAGTTTTTGATCGAGTTTTGGAGCAAAAAAGAGGTGAAAAACGCTATTTTTCACGTAATCTGCGAAGTGTTCTCGTCCATTGAAGGGTTCACGGCCGTTGAAGGGTTCACGGCCGAAGGAGGGTTCTCGGTCGAATAAGCTTTTGCGGCTAGGGTTTCTCGGCGGCGGCCGTAATCACGAATTAGGGTTTCTCGGACGTTTACGGTCGTGAACGTGTTTACGGCCGTGAACCCATTCGCGGTTGTCTGTCTCATATAAATAGTGTTAGTAGAGTCATAAGAGTGTGTATGGCTAGAGGAGCTTAAGTGTGTGTATTCTAAGGTGTTTTAGAGAGAGAAAGGAGAGAAGGTGCAAGTGTGTGTGAATCTTGTATATTGTTCATCATTCCAATCTTGAATACATCATAGATTCATATTATTCTTCTTCTCCTTCTTCTTATTTTGATCTTGCATCATCCAATTGTTTGGGATTCTACACCATCAATTGGATATGATTGATACACAAGCGAATTCGGGACTTACAAGTGGTATCAGAGCTTGGATTGTATCAATCATTTTGGCCAGATCTGGAGCGTATTTGATCTTATTTTTGAAGGATTTTTGCATTTTTGGATAGATCTTTGAAAAATAAGGGGGGTTTGTTCTTCGTGTTTTTGATAAAAACGAGTTTTTGATCGAGTTTTGGAGCAAAAAGAGGTGAAAAACGCTATTTTTCACGTAATCTGCGAAGTGTTCTCGTCCATTGAAGGGTTCACGGCCGTTGAAGGGTTCACGGCCGAAGGAGGGTTCTCGGTCGAATAAGCTTTTGCGGCTAGGGTTTCTCGGCGGCGGCCGTAATCACGAATTAGGGTTTCTCGGACGTTTACGGTCGTGAACGTGTTTACGGCCGTGAACCCATTTGCGGTTGTCTGTCTCATATAAATAGTGTTAGTAGAGTCATAAGATTGTGTATGGCTAGAGGAGCTCAAGTGTGTGTATTCTAAGGTGTTCTAGAGAGAGAAAGGAGAGAAGGTGCAAGTGTGTGTGAATCTTGTATATTGTTCATCATTCCAATCTTGAATACATCATAGATTCATATTATTCTTCTTCTCCTTCTTCTTATTTTGATCTTGCATCATCCAATTGTTTGGGATTCTACACCATCAATTGGATATGATTGATACACAAGCGAATTCGGGACTTACAAGTGGTATCAGAGCTTGGATTGTATCAATCATTTTGGCCAGATCTGGAGCGTATTTGATCTTATTTTTGAAGGATTTTTGCATTTTTGGATAGATCTTTGAAAAATAAGGGGGGTTTGTTCTTCGTGTTTTTGATAAAAACGAGTTTTTGATCGAGTTTTGGAGCAAAAAAGAGGTGAAAAACGCTATTTTTCACGTAATCTGCGAAGTGTTCTCGTCCATTGAAGGGTTCACGGCCGTTGAAGGGTTCACGGCCGAAGGAGGGTTCTCGGTCGAATAAGCTTTTGCGGCTAGGGTTTCTCGGCGGCGGCCGTAATCACGAATTAGGGTTTCTCGGACGTTTACGGTCGTGAACGTGTTTACGGCCGTGAACCCATTCGCGGTTGTCTGTCTCATATAAATAGTGTTAGTAGAGTCATAAGAGTGTGTATGGCTAGAGGAGCTTAAGTGTGTGTATTCTAAGGTGTTTTAGAGAGAGAAAGGAGAGAAGGTGCAAGTGTGTGTGAATCTTGTATATTGTTCATCATTCCAATCTTGAATACATCATAGATTCATATTATTCTTCTTCTCCTTCTTCTTATTTTGATCTTGCATCATCCAATTGTTTGGGATTCTACACCATCAATTGGATATGATTGATACACAAGCGAATTCGGGACTTACAAGTGGTATCAGAGCTTGGATTGTATCAATCATTTTGGCCAGATCTGGAGCGTATTTGATCTTATTTTTGAAGGATTTTTGCATTTTTGGATAGATCTTTGAAAAATAAGGGGGGTTTGTTCTTCGTGTTTTTGATAAAAACGAGTTTTTGATCGAGTTTTGGAGCAAAAAGAGGTGAAAAACGCTATTTTTCACGTATTCTGCGAAGTGTTCTCGTCCATTGAAGGGTTCACGGCCGTTGAAGGGTTCACGGCCGAAGGAGGGTTCTCGGTCGAATAAGCTTTTGCGGCTAGGGTTTCTCGGCGGCGACCGTAATCACGAATTAGGGTTTCTCGGACGTTTACGGTCGTGAACGTGTTTACGGCCGTGAACCCATTTGCGGTTGTCTGTCTCATATAAATAGTGTTAGTAGAGTCATAAGAGTGTGTATGGCTAGAGGAGCTTAAGTGTGTGTATTCTAAGGTGTTTTAGAGAGAGAAAGGAGAGAAGGTGCAAGTGTGTGTGAATCTTGTATATTGTTCATCATTCCAATCTTGAATACATCATAGATTCATATTATTCTTCTTCTCCTTCTTCTTATTTTGATCTTGCATCATCCAATTGTTTGGGATTCTACACCATCAATTGGATATGATTGATACACAAGCGAATTCGGGACTTACAAGTGGTATCAGAGCTTGGATTGTATCAATCATTTTGGCCAGATCTGGAGCGTATTTGATCTTATTTTTGAAGGATTTTTGCATTTTTGGATAGATCTTTGAAAAATAAGGGGGGTTTGTTCTTCGTGTTTTTGACAAAAACGAGTTTTTGATCGAGTTTTGGAGCAAAAAGAGGTGAAAAACGCTATTTTTCACGTATTCTGCGAAGTGTTCTCGTCCATTGAAGGGTTCACGGCCGTTGAAGGGTTCACGGCCGAAGGAGGGTTCTCGGTCGAATAAGCTTTTGCGGCTAGGGTTTCTCGGCGGCGGCCGTAATCACGAATTAGGGTTTCTCGGACGTTTACGGTCGTGAACGTGTTTACGGCCGTGAACCCATTTGCGGTTGTCTGTCTCATATAAATAGTGTTAGTAGAGTCATAAGAGTGTGTATGGCTAGAGGAGCTCAAGTGTGTGTATTCTAAGGTGTTCTAGAGAGAGAAAGGAGAGAAGGTGCAAGTGTGTGTGAATCTTGTATATTGTTCATCATTCCAATCTTGAATACATCATAGATTCATATTATTCTTCTTCTCCTTCTTCTTATTTTGATCTTGCATCATCCAATTGTTTGGGATTCTACACCATCAATTGGATATGATTGATACACAAGCGAATTCGGGACTTACAAGTGGTATCAGAGCTTGGATTGTATCAATCATTTTGGCCAGATCTGGAGCGTATTTGATCTTATTTTTGAAGGATTTTTGCATTTTTGGATAGATCTTTGAAAAATAAGGGGGGTTTGTTCTTCGTGTTTTTGATAAAAACGAGTTTTTGATCGAGTTTTGGAGCAAAAAGAGGTGAAAAACGCTATTTTTCACGTAATCTGCGAAGTGTTCTCGTCCATTGAAGGGTTCACGGCCGTTGAAGGGTTCACGGCCGAAGGAGGGTTCTCGGTCGAATAAGCTTTTGCGGCTAGGGTTTCTCGGCGGCGGCCGTAATCACGAATTAGGGTTTCTCGGACGTTTACGGTCGTGAACGTGTTTACGGCCGTGAACCCATTTGCGGTTGTCTGTCTCATATAAATAGTGTTAGTAGAGTCATAAGAGTGTGTATGGCTAGAGGAGCTTAAGTGTGTGTATTCTAAGGTGTTTTAGAGAGAGAAAGGAGAGAAGGTGCAAGTGTGTGTGAATCTTGTATATTGTTCATCATTCCAATCTTGAATACATCATAGATTCATATTATTCTTCTTCTCCTTCTTCTTATTTTGATCTTGCATCATCCAATTGTTTGGGATTCTACACCATCAATTGGATATGATTGATACACAAGCGAATTCGGGACTTACAAGTGGTATCAGAGCTTGGATTGTATCAATCATTTTGGCCAGATCTGGAGCGTATTTGATCTTATTTTTGAAGGATTTTTGCATTTTTGGATAGATCTTTGAAAAATAAGGGGGGTTTGTTCTTCGTGTTTTTGACAAAAACGAGTTTTTGATCGAGTTTTGGAGCAAAAAGAGGTGAAAAACGCTATTTTTCACGTATTCTGCGAAGTGTTCTCGTCCATTGAAGGGTTCACGGCCGTTGAAGGGTTCACGGCCGAAGGAGGGTTCTCGGTCGAATAAGCTTTTGCGGCTAGGGTTTCTCGGCGGCGGCCGTAATCACGAATTAGGGTTTCTCGGACGTTTACGGTCGTGAACGTGTTTACGGCCGTGAACCCATTTGCGGTTGTCTGTCTCATATAAATAGTGTTAGTAGAGTCATAAGAGTGTGTATGGCTAGAGGAGCTCAAGTGTGTGTATTCTAAGGTGTTCTAGAGAGAGAAAGGAGAGAAGGTGCAAGTGTGTGTGAATCTTGTATATTGTTCATCATTCCAATCTTGAATACATCATAGATTCATATTATTCTTCTTCTCCTTCTTCTTATTTTGATCTTGCATCATCCAATTGTTTGGGATTCTACACCATCAATTGGATATGATTGATACACAAGCGAATTCGGGACTTACAAGTGGTATCAGAGCTTGGATTGTATCAATCATTTTGGCCAGATCTGGAGCGTATTTGATCTTATTTTTGAAGGATTTTTGCATTTTTGGATAGATCTTTGAAAAATAAGGGGGGTTTGTTCTTCGTGTTTTTGATAAAAACGAGTTTTTGATCGAGTTTTGGAGCAAAAAGAGGTGAAAAACGCTATTTTTCACGTAATCTGCGAAGTGTTCTCGTCCATTGAAGGGTTCACGGCCGTTGAAGGGTTCACGGCCGAAGGAGGGTTCTCGGTCGAATAAGCTTTTGCGGCTAGGGTTTCTCGGCGGCGGCCGTAATCACGAATTAGGGTTTCTCGGACGTTTACGGTCGTGAACGTGTTTACGGCCGTGAACCCATTTGCGGTTGTCTGTCTCATATAAATAGTGTTAGTAGAGTCATAAGAGTGTGTATGGCTAGAGGAGCTTAAGTGTGTGTATTCTAAGGTGTTTTAGAGAGAGAAAGGAGAGAAGGTGCAAGTGTGTGTGAATCTTGTATATTGTTCATCATTCCAATCTTGAATACATCATAGATTCATATTATTCTTCTTCTCCTTCTTCTTATTTTGATCTTGCATCATCCAATTGTTTGGGATTCTACACCATCAATTGGATATGATTGATACACAAGCGAATTCGGGACTTACAAGTGGTATCAGAGCTTGGATTGTATCAATCATTTTAGCCAGATCTGGAGCGTATTTGATCTTATTTTTGAAGGATTTTTGCATTTTTGGATAGATCTTTGAAAAATAAGGGGGGTTTGTTCTTCGTGTTTTTGATAAAAACGAGTTTTTGATCGAGTTTTGGAGCAAAAAGAGGTGAAAAACGCTATTTTTCACGTATTCTGCGAAGTGTTCTCGTCCATTGAAGGGTTCACGGCCGTTGAAGGGTTCACGGCCGAAGGAGGGTTCTCGGTCGAATAAGCTTTTGCGGCTAGGGTTTCTCGGCGGCGGCCGTAATCACGAATTAGGGTTTCTCGGACGTTTACGGTCGTGAACGTGTTTACGGCCGTGAACCCATTTGCGGTTGTCTGTCTCATATAAATAGTGTTAGTAGAGTCATAAGAGTGTGTATGGCTAGAGGAGCTTAAGTGTGTGTATTCTAAGGTGTTTTAGAGAGAGAAAGGAGAGAAGGTGCAAGTGTGTGTGAATCTTGTATATTGTTCATCATTCCAATCTTGAATACATCATAGATTCATATTATTCTTTTTCTCCTTCTTCTTATTTTGATCTTGCATCATCCAATTGTTTGGGATTCTACACCATCAATTGGATATGATTGATACACAAGCGAATTCGGGACTTACAAGTGGTATCAGAGCTTGGATTGTATCAATCATTTTGGCCAGATCTGGAGCGTATTTGATCTTATTTTTGAAGGATTTTTGCATTTTTGGATAGATCTTTGAAAAATAAGGGGGGTTTGTTCTTCGTGTTTTTGACAAAAACGAGTTTTTGATCGAGTTTTGGAGCAAAAAGAGGTGAAAAACGCTATTTTTCACGTATTCTGCGAAGTGTTCTCGTCCATTGAAGGGTTCACGGCCGTTGAAGGGTTCACGGCCGAAGGAGGGTTCTCGGTCGAATAAGCTTTTGCGGCTAGGGTTTCTCGGCGGCGGCCGTAATCACGAATTAGGGTTTCTCGGACGTTTACGGTCGTGAACGTGTTTACGGCCGTGAACCCATTTGCGGTTGTCTGTCTCATATAAATAGTGTTAGTAGAGTCATAAGAGTGTGTATGGCTAGAGGAGCTTAAGTGTGTGTATTCTAAGGTGTTTTAGAGAGAGAAAGGAGAGAAGGTGCAAGTGTGTGTGAATCTTGTATATTGTTCATCATTCCAATCTTGAATACATCATAGATTCATATTATTCTTCTTCTCCTTCTTCTTATTTTGATCTTGCATCATCCAATTGTTTGGGATTCTACACCATCAATTGGATATGATTGATACACAAGCGAATTCGGGACTTACAAGTGGTATCAGAGCTTGGATTGTATCAATCATTTTGGCCAGATCTGGAGCGTATTTGATCTTATTTTTGAAGGATTTTTGCATTTTTGGATAGATCTTTGAAAAATAAGGGGGGTTTGTTCTTCGTGTTTTTGATAAAAACGAGTTTTTGATCGAGTTTTGGAGCAAAAAGAGGTGAAAAACGCTATTTTTCACGTATTCTGCGAAGTGTTCTCGTCCATTGAAGGGTTCACGGCCGTTGAAGGGTTCACGGCCGAAGGAGGGTTCTCGGTCGAATAAGCTTTTGCGGCTAGGGTTTCTCGGCGGCGGCCGTAATCACGAATTAGGGTTTCTCGGACGTTTACGGTCGTGAACGTGTTTACGGCCGTGAACCCATTTGCGGTTGTCTGTCTCATATAAATAGTGTTAGTAGAGTCATAAGAGTGTGTATGGCTAGAGGAGCTTAAGTGTGTGTGTTCTAAGGTGTTTTAGAGAGAGAAAGGAGAGAAGGTGCAAGTGTGTGTGAATCTTGTATATTGTTCATCATTCCAATCTTGAATACATCATAGATTCATATTATTCTTTTTCTCCTTCTTCTTATTTTGATCTTGCATCATCCAATTGTTTGGGATTCTAGACCATCAATTGGATATGATTGATACACAAGCGAATTCGGGACTTACAAGTGGTATCAGAGCTTGGATTGTATCAATCATTTTGGCCAGATCTGGAGCGTATTTGATCTTATTTTTGAAGGATTTTTGCATTTTTGGATAGATCTTTGAAAAATAAGGGGGGTTTGTTCTTCGTGTTTTTGACAAAAACGAGTTTTTGATCGAGTTTTGGAGCAAAAAGAGGTGAAAAACGCTATTTTTCACGTATTCTGCGAAGTGTTCTCGTCCATTGAAGGGTTCACGGCCGTTGAAGGGTTCACGGCCGAAGGAGGGTTCTCGGTCGAATAAGCTTTTGCGGCTAGGGTTTCTCGGCGGCGGCCGTAATCACGAATTAGGGTTTCTCGGACGTTTACGGTCGTGAACGTGTTTACGGCCGTGAACCCATTTGCGGTTGTCTGTCTCATATAAATAGTGTTAGTAGAGTCATAAGAGTGTGTATGGCTAGAGGAGCTTAAGTGTGTGTATTCTAAGGTGTTCTAGAGAGAGAAAGCAGAGAAGGTGCAAGTGTGTGTGAATCTTGTATATTGTTCATCATTCCAATCTTGAATACATCATAGATTCATATTATTATTATTCTTCTTCTTATTTTCATCTTGCATCATCCAATTGTTTAGGATTCTACACCATCAATTGGATATGATTGATACACAAGCGAATTCGGGACTTACAAGTGGTATCAGAGCTTGGATTGTATCAATCATTTTGGCCAGATCTGGAACGTATTTGATCTTATTTTTGAAGGATTTTTGCATTTTTGGATAGATCTTTGAAAAATAAGGGGGGTTTGTTCTTCGTGTTTTTGATAAAAACGAGTTTTTGATCGAGTTTTGGAGCAAAAAGAGGTGAAAAACGCTATTTTTCACGTAATCTGCGAAGTGTTCTCGTCCATTGAAGGGTTCACGGCCGTTGAAGGGTTCACGGCCGAAGGAGGGTTCTCGGTCGAATAAGCTTTTGCGGCTAGGGTTTCTCGGCGGCGGCCGTAATCACGAATTAGGGTTTCTCGGACGTTTACGGTCGTGAACGTGTTTACGGCCGTGAACCCATTTGCGGTTGTCTGTCTCATATAAATAGTGTTAGTAGAGTCATAAGAGTGTGTATGGCTAGAGGAGCTCAAGTGTGTGTATTCTAAGGTGTTCTAGAGAGAGAAAGGAGAGAAGGTGCAAGTGTGTGTGAATCTTGTATATTGTTCATCATTCCAATCTTGAATACATCATAGATTCATATTATTCTTCTTCTCCTTCTTCTTATTTTGATCTTGCATCATCCAATTGTTTGGGATTCTACACCATCAATTGGATATGATTGATACACAAGCGAATTCGGGACTTACAAGTGGTATCAGAGCTTGGATTGTATCAATCATTTTGGCCAGATCTGGAGCGTATTTGATCTTATTTTTGAAGGATTTTTGCATTTTTGGATAGATCTTTGAAAAATAAGGGGGGTTTGTTCTTCGTGTTTTTGATAAAAACGAGTTTTTGATCGAGTTTTGGAGCAAAAAGAGGTGAAAAACGCTATTTTTCACGTAATCTGCGAAGTGTTCTCGTCCATTGAAGGGTTCACGGCCGTTGAAGGGTTCACGGCCGAAGGAGGGTTCTCGGTCGAATAAGCTTTTGCGGCTAGGGTTTCTCGGCGGCGGCCGTAATCACGAATTAGGGTTTCTCGGACGTTTACGGTCGTGAACGTGTTTACGGCCGTGAACCCATTTGCGGTTGTCTGTCTCATATAAATAGTGTTAGTAGAGTCATAAGAGTGTGTATGGCTAGAGGAGCTTAAGTGTGTGTATTCTAAGGTGTTTTAGAGAGAGAAAGGAGAGAAGGTGCAAGTGTGTGTGAATCTTGTATATTGTTCATCATTCCAATCTTGAATACATCATAGATTCATATTATTCTTCTTCTCCTTCTTCTTATTTTGATCTTGCATCATCCAATTGTTTGGGATTCTACACCATCAATTGGATATGATTGATACACAAGCGAATTCGGGACTTACAAGTGGTATCAGTGCTTGGATTGTATCAATCATTTTGGCCAGATCTGGAGCGTATTTGATCTTATTTTTGAAGGATTTTTGCATTTTTGGATAGATCTTTGAAAAATAAGGGGGGTTTGTTCTTCGTTTTTTTGATAAAAACGAGTTTTTGATCGAGTTTTGGAGCAAAAAGAGGTGAAAAACGCTATTTTTCACGTAATCTGCGAAGTGTTCTCGTCCATTGAAGGGTTCACGGCCGTTGAAGGGTTCACGGCCGAAGGAGGGTTCTCGGTCGAATAAGCTTTTGCGGCTAGGGTTTCTCGGCGGCGGCCGTAATCACGAATTAGGGTTTCTCGGACGTTTACGGTCGTGAACGTGTTTACGGCCGTGAACTCATTTGCGGTTGTCTGTCTCATATAAATAGTGTTAGTAGAGTCATAAGAGTGTGTATGGCTAGAGGAGCTTAAGTGTGTGTATTCTAAGGTGTTTTAGAGAGATAAAGGAGAGAAGGTGCAAGTGTGTGTGAATCTTGTATATTGTTCATCATTCCAATCTTGAATACATCATAGATTCATATTATTCTTCTTCTCCTTCTTCTTATTTTGATCTTGCATCATCCAATTGTTTCGGATTCTACACCATCAATTGGATATGATTGATACACAAGCGAATTCGGGACTTACAAGTGGTATCAGAGCTTGGATTGTATCAATCATTTTGGCCAGATCTGGAGCGTATTTGATCTTATTTTTGAAAGATTTTTGCGTTTTTGAATAGATCTTTGAAAAATAAGGGGGGTTTGTTCTTCGTGTTTTTGATAAAAACGAGTTTTTGATCGAGTTTTGGAGCAAAAAGAGGTGAAAAACGCTATTTTTCACGTAATCTGTGAAGTGTTCTCGTCCATTGAAGGGTTCACGGCCGTTGAAGGGTTCACGGCCGAAGGAGGGTTCTCGGTCGAATAAGCTTTTGCGGCTAGGGTTTCTCGGCGGCGGCCGTAATCACGAATTAGGGTTTCTCGGACGTTTACGGTCGTGAACGTGTTTACGGCCGTGAACCCATTTGCGGTTGTCTGTCTCATATAAATAGTGTTAGTAGAGTCATAAGAGTGTGTATGGCTAGAGGAGCTTAAGTGTGTGTATTCTAAGGTGTTCTAGAGAGAGAAAGGAGTGAAGGTGCAAGTGTGTGTGAATCTTGTATATTGTTCATCATTCCAATCTTGAATAGATCATAGATTCATATTATTCTTCTTCTCCTTCTTCTTATTTTGATCTTGCATCATCCAATTGTTTAGGATTCTACACCATCAATTGGATATGATTGATACACAAGCGAATTCGGGACTTACAAGTGGTATCAGAGCTTGGATTGTATCAATCATTTTGGCCAGATCTGGAGCGTATTTGATCTTATTTTTGAAGGATTTTTGCGTTTTGGATAGATCTTTGAAAAATAAGGGGGGTTTGTTCTTCGTGTTTTTGACAAAAACGAGTTTTTGATCGAGTTTTGGAGCAAAAAGAGGTGAAAAACGCTATTTTTCACGTAATCTGCGAAGTGTTCTCGTCCATTGAAGGGTTCACGGCCGTTGAAGGGTTCACGGCCGAAGGAGGGTTCTCGGTCGAATAAGCTTTTGCGGCTAGGGTTTCTCGGCGGCGGCCGTAATCACGAATTAGGGTTTCTCGGACGTTTACGGTCGTGAACGTGTTTACGGCCGTGAACCCATTTGCGGTTGTCTGTCTCATATAAATAGTGTTAGTAGAGTCATAAGAGTGTGTATGGCTAGAGGAGCTTAAGTGTGTGTATTCTAAGGTGTTCTAGAGAGAGAAAGGAGAGAAGGTGCAAGTGTCTGTGAATCTTGTATATTGTTCATCATTCCAATCTTGAATACATCATAGATTCATATTATTCGTCTTCTCCTTCTTCTTATTTTGATCTTGCATCATCCAATTGTTTAGGATTCTACACCATCAATTGGATATGATTGATACAGAAGCGAATTCGGGACTTACAAGTGGTATTAGAGCTTGGATTGTATCAATCATTTTGGCCAGATCTGGAGCGTATTTGATCTTATTTTTGAAGGATTTTTGCATTTTTGGATAGATCTTTGAAAAATAAGGGGGGTTTGTTCTTCGTGTTTTTGATAAAAACGAGTTTTTGATCGAGTTTTGGAGCAAAAAGAGGCGAAAACGCTATTTTTCACGTAATCTGCGAAGTGTTCTCGTCCATTGAAGGGTTCACGGCCGTTGAAGGGTTCACGGCCGAAGGAGGGTTCTCGGTCGAATAAGCTTTTGCGGCTAGGGTTTCTCGGCGGCGGCCGTAATCACGAATTAGGGTTTCTCGGACGTTTACGGTCGTGAACGTGTTTACGGCCGTGAACCCATTTGCGGTTGTCTGTCTCATATAAATAGTGTTAGTAGAGTCATAAGAGTGTGTATGGCTAGAGGAGCTTAAGTGTGTGTATTCTAAGGTGTTCTAGAGAGAGAAAGGAGAGAAGGTGCAAGTGTGTGTGAATCTTGTATATTGTTCATCATTCCAATCTTGAATACATCATAGATTCATATTATTATTCTTCTCCTTCTTCTTATTTTGATCTTGCATCATCCAATTGTTTGGGATTCTACACCATCAATTGGATATGATTGATACACAAGCGAATTCGGGACTTACAAGTGGTATCAGAGCTTGGATTGTATCAATCATTTTGGCCAGATCTGCAGCGTATTTGATCTTATTTTTGAAGGATTTTTGCGTTTTTGGATAGATCTTTGAAAAATAAGGGGAGTTTGTTCTTCGTGTTTTTGATAAAATCGAGTTTTTGATTGAGTTTTGGAGCAAAAAGAGGTGAAAAACGCTATTTTTCACGTAATCTGCGAAGTGTTCTCGTCCATTGAAGGGTTCACGGCCGTTGAAGGGTTCACGGCCGAAGGAGGGTTCTCGGTCGAATAAGCTTTTGCGGCTAGGGTTTCTCGGCGGCGGCCGTAATCACGAATTAGGGTTTCTCGGACGTTTACGGTTGTGAACGTGTTAACGGCCGTGAACCTATTTGCGGTTGTCTGTCTCATATAAATAGTGTTAGTAGAGTCATAAGAGTGTGTATGGCTTGAGGAGCTTAAGTTTGTGTATTCTAAGGTGTTCTAGAGAGAGAAAGGAGAGAAGGTGCAAGTGTGTATGAATCTTGTATATTGTTCATCATTCCAATCTTGAATACATCATAGATTCATATTATTATTCTTCTCCTTCTTCTTATTTTGATCTTGCATCATCCAATTGTTTGGGATTCTACACCATCAATTGGATATGATTGATACACAAGCGAATTCGGGACTTACAAGTGGTATCAGAGCTTGGATTGTATCAATCATTTTGGCCAGATCTGGAGCGTATTTGATCTTATTTTTGAAGGATTTTTGCGTTTTTGGATAGATCTTTGAAAAATAAGGGGAGTTTGTTCTTCGTGTTTTTGATAAAATCGAGTTTTTGATCGAGTTTTGGAGCAAAAAGAGGTGAAAAACGCTATTTTTCACGTAATCTGCGAAGTGTTCTCGTCCATTGAAGGGTTCACGGCCGTTGAAGGGTTCACGGCCGAAGGAGGGTTCTCGGTCGAATAAGCTTTTGCGGCTAGGGTTTCTCGGCGGCGGCCGTAATCACGAATTAGGGTTTCTCGGACGTTTACGGTTGTGAACGTGTTTACGGCCGTGAACCTATTTGCGGTTGTCTGTCTCATATAAATAGTGTTAGTAGAGTCATAAGAGTGTGTATGGCTAGAGGAGCTTAAGTTTGTGTATTCTAAGGTGTTCTAGAGAGAGAAAGGAGAGAAGGTGCAAGTGTGTGTGAATCATGTATATTGTTCATCATTCCAATCTTGAATACATCATAGATTCATATTATTATTCTTCTCCTTCCTCTTATTTTGATCTTGCATCATCCAATTGTTTGGGATTCTACACCATCAATTGGATATGATTGATACACAAGCGAATTCGGGACTTATAAGTGGTATCAGAGCTTGGATTGTATCAATCATTTTGGCCAGATCTGGAGCGTATTTGATCTTATTTTTGAAGGATTTTTGCGTTTTTGGATAGATCTTTGAAAAATAAGGGGAGTTTGTTCTTCGTGTTTTTGATAAAATCGAGTTTTTGATCGAGTTTTGGAGCAAAAAGAGGTGAAAAACGCTATTTTTCACGTAATCTGCGAAGTGTTCTCGTCCATTGAAGGGTTCACGGCCGTTGAAGGGTTCACGGCCGAAGGAGGGTTCTCGGTCGAATAAGCTTTTGCGGCTAGGGTTTCTCGGCGGCGGCCGTAATCACGAATTAGGGTTTCTCGGACGTTTACGGTCGTGAACGTGTTTACGGCCGTGAACCCATTTGCGGTTGTCTGTCTCATATAAATAGTGTTAGTAGAGTCATAAGAGTGTGTATGGCTAGAGGAGCTTAAGTGTGTGTATTCTAAGGTGTTCTAGAGAGAGAAAGGAGAGAAGGTGCAAGTGTGTGTGAATCTTGTATATTGTTCATCATTCCAATCTTGAATACATCATAGATTCATATTATTATTCTTCTCCTTCTTCTTATTTTGATCTTGCATCATCCAATTGTTTGGGATTCTACACCATCAATTGGATATGATTGATACACAAGCGAATTCGGGACTTACAAGTGGTATCAGAGCTTGGATTGTATCAATCATTTTGGCCAGATCTGCAGCGTATTTGATCTTATTTTTGAAGGATTTTTGCGTTTTTGGATAGATCTTTGAAAAATAAGGGGAGTTTGTTCTTCGTGTTTTTGATAAAATCGAGTTTTTGATCGAGTTTTGGAGCAAAAAGAGGTGAAAAACGCTATTTTTCACGTAATCTACGAAGTGTTCTCGTCCATTGAAGGGTTCACGGCCGTTGAAGGGTTCACGGCCGAAGGAGGGTTCTCGGTCGAATAAGCTTTTGCGGCTAGGGTTTCTCGGCGGCGGCCGTAATCACGAATTAGGGTTTCTCGGACGTTTACGGTTGTGAACGTGTTAACGGCCGTGAACCTATTTGCGGTTGTCTGTCTCATATAAATAGTGTTAGTAGAGTCATAAGAGTGTGTATGGCTTGAGGAGCTTAAGTTTGTGTATTCTAAGGTGTTCTAGAGAGAGAAAGGAGAGAAGGTGCAAGTGTGTGTGAATCTTGTATATTGTTCATCATTCCAATCTTGAATACATCATAGATTCATATTATTATTCTTCTCCTTCTTCTTATTTTGATCTTGCATCATCCAATTGTTTGGGATTCTACACCATCAATTGGATATGATTGATACACAAGCGAATTCGGGACTTACAAGTGGTATCAGAGCTTGGATTGTATCAATCATTTTGGCCAGATCTGGAGCGTATTTGATCTTATTTTTGAAGGATTTTTGCGTTTTTGGATAGATCTTTGAAAAATAAGGGGAGTTTGTTCTTCGTGTTTTTGATAAAATCGAGTTTTTGATCGAGTTTTGGAGCAAAAAGAGGTGAAAAACGCTATTTTTCACGTAATCTGCGAAGTGTTCTCGTCCATTGAAGGGTTCACGGCCGTTGAAGGGTTCACGGCCGAAGGAGGGTTCTCGGTCGAATAAGCTTTTGCGGCTAGGGTTTCTCGGCGGCGGCCGTAATCACGAATTAGGGTTTCTCGGACGTTTACGGTTGTGAACGTGTTTACGGCCGTGAACCTATTTGCGGTTGTCTGTCTCATATAAATAGTGTTAGTAGAGTCATAAGAGTGTGTATGGCTAGAGGAGCTTAAGTTTGTGTATTCTAAGGTGTTCTAGAGAGAGAAAGGAGAGAAGGTGCAAGTGTGTGTGAATCATGTATATTGTTCATCATTCCAATCTTGAATACATCATAGATTCATATTATTATTCTTCTCCTTCCTCTTATTTTGATCTTGCATCATCCAATTGTTTGGGATTCTACACCATCAATTGGATATGATTGATACACAAGCGAATTCGGGACTTACAAGTGGTATCAGAGCTTGGATTGTATCAATCATTTTGGCCAGATCTGGAGCGTATTTGATCTTATTTTTGAAGGATTTTTGCGTTTTTGGATAGATCTTTGAAAAATAAGGGGAGTTTGTTCTTCGTGTTTTTGATAAAATCGAGTTTTTGATCGAGTTTTGGAGCAAAAAGAGGTGAAAAACGCTATTTTTCACGTAATCTGCGAAGTGTTCTCGTCCATTGAAGGGTTCACGGCCGTTGTAGGGTTCACGGCCGAAGGAGGGTTCTCGGTCGAATAAGCTTTTGCGGCTAGGGTTTCTCGGCGGCGGCCGTAATCACGAATTAGGGTTTCTCGGACGTTTACGGTCGTGAACGTGTTTACGGCCGTGAACCCATTTGCGGTTGTCTGTCTCATATAAATAGTGTTAGTAGAGTCATAAGAGTGTGTATGGCTAGAGGAGCTTAAGTGTGTGTATTCTAAGGTGTTCTAGAGAGAGAAAGGAGAGAAGGTGCAAGTGTGTGTGAATCTTGTATATTGTTCATCATTCCAATCTTGAATACATCATAGATTCATATTATTATTCTTCTCCTTCTTCTTATTTTGATCTTGCATCATCCAATTGTTTGGGATTCTACACCATCAATTGGATATGATTGATACACAAGCGAATTCGGGACTTACAAGTGGTATCAGAGCTTGGATTGTATCAATCATTTTGGCCAGATCTGCAGCGTATTTGATCTTATTTTTGAAGGATTTTTGCGTTTTTGGATAGATCTTTGAAAAATAAGGGGAGTTTGTTCTTCGTGTTTTTGATAAAATCGAGTTTTTGATCGAGTTTTGGAGCAAAAAGAGGTGAAAAACGCTATTTTTCACGTAATCTGCGAAGTGTTCTCGTCCATTGAAGGGTTCACGGCCGTTGAAGGGTTCACGGCCGAAGGAGGGTTCTCGGTCGAATAAGCTTTTGCGGCTAGGGTTTCTCGGCGGCGGCCGTAATCACGAATTAGGGTTTCTCGGACGTTTACGGTTGTGAACGTGTTAACGGCCGTGAACCTATTTGCGGTTGTCTGTCTCATATAAATAGTGTTAGTAGAGTCATAAGAGTGTGTATGGCTTGAGGAGCTTAAGTTTGTGTATTCTAAGGTGTTCTAGAGAGAGAAAGGAGAGAAGGTGCAAGTGTGTGTGAATCTTGTATATTGTTCATCATTCCAATCTTGAATACATCATAGATTCATATTATTATTCTTCTCCTTCTTCTTATTTTGATCTTGCATCATCCAATTGTTTGGGATTCTACACCATCAATTGGATATGATTGATACACAAGCGAATTCGGGACTTACAAGTGGTATCAGAGCTTGGATTGTATCAATCATTTTGGCCAGATCTGGAGCGTATTTGATCTTATTTTTGAAGGATTTTTGCGTTTTTGGATAGATCTTTGAAAAATAAGGGGAGTTTGTTCTTCGTGTTTTTGATAAAATCGAGTTTTTGATCGAGTTTTGGAGCAAAAAGAGGTGAAAAACGCTATTTTTCACGTAATCTGCGAAGTGTTCTCGTCCATTGAAGGGTTCACGGCCGTTGAAGGGTTCACGGCCGAAGGAGGGTTCTCGGTCGAATAAGCTTTTGCGGCTAGGGTTTCTCGGCGGCGGCCGTAATCACGAATTAGGGTTTCTCGGACGTTTACGGTTGTGAACGTGTTTACGGCCGTGAACCTATTTGCGGTTGTCTGTCTCATATAAATAGTGTTAGTAGAGTCATAAGAGTGTGTATGGCTAGAGGAGCTTAAGTTTGTGTATTCTAAGGTGTTCTAGAGAGAGAAAGGAGAGAAGGTGCAAGTGTGTGTGAATCATGTATATTGTTCATCATTCCAATCTTGAATACATCATAGATTCATATTATTATTCTTCTCCTTCCTCTTATTTTGATCTTGCATCATCCAATTGTTTGGGATTCTACACCATCAATTGGATATGATTGATACACAAGCGAATTCGGGACTTACAAGTGGTATCAGAGCTTGGATTGTATCAATCATTTTGGCCAGATCTGGAGCGTATTTGATCTTATTTTTGAAGGATTTTTGCGTTTTTGGATAGATCTTTGAAAAATAAGGGGAGTTTGTTCTTCGTGTTTTTGATAAAATCGAGTTTTTGATCGAGTTTTGGAGCAAAAAGAGGTGAAAAACGCTATTTTTCACGTAATCTGCGAAGTGTTCTCGTCCATTGAAGGGTTCACGGCCGTTGAAGGGTTCACGGCCGAAGGAGGGTTCTCGGTCGAATAAGCTTTTGCGGCTAGGGTTTCTCGGCGGCGGCCGTAATCACGAATTAGGGTTTCTCGGACGTTTACGGTCGTGAACGTGTTTACGGCCGTGAACCCATTTGCGGTTGTCTGTCTCATATAAATAGTGTTAGTAGAGTCATAAGAGTGTGTATGGCTAGAGGAGCTTAAGTGTGTGTATTCTAAGGTGTTCTAGAGAGAGAAAGGAGAGAAGGTGCAAGTGTGTGTGAATCTTGTATATTGTTCATCATTCCAATCTTGAATACATCATAGATTCATATTATTATTCTTCTCCTTCTTCTTATTTTGATCTTGCATCATCCAATTGTTTGGGATTCTACACCATCAATTGGATATGATTGATACACAAGCGAATTCGGGACTTACAAGTGGTATCAGAGCTTGGATTGTATCAATCATTTTGGCCAGATCTGCAGCGTATTTGATCTTATTTTTGAAGGATTTTTGCGTTTTTGGATAGATCTTTGAAAAATAAGGGGAGTTTGTTCTTCGTGTTTTTGATAAAATCGAGTTTTTGATCGAGTTTTGGAGCAAAAAGAGGTGAAAAACGCTATTTTTCACGTAATCTGCGAAGTGTTCTCGTCCATTGAAGGGTTCACGGCCGTTGAAGGGTTCACGGCCGAAGGAGGGTTCTCGGTCGAATAAGCTTTTGCGGCTAGGGTTTCTCGGCGGCGGCCGTAATCACGAATTAGGGTTTCTCGGACGTTTACGGTTGTGAACGTGTTAACGGCCGTGAACCTATTTGCGGTTGTCTGTCTCATATAAATAGTGTTAGTAGAGTCATAAGAGTGTGTATGGCTTGAGGAGCTTAAGTTTGTGTATTCTAAGGTGTTCTAGAGAGAGAAAGGAGAGAAGGTGCAAGTGTGTGTGAATCTTGTATATTGTTCATCATTCCAATCTTGAATACATCATAGATTCATATTATTATTCTTCTCCTTCTTCTTATTTTGATCTTGCATCATCCAATTGTTTGGGATTCTACACCATCAATTGGATATGATTGATACACAAGCGAATTCGGGACTTACAAGTGGTATCAGAGCTTGGATTGTATCAATCATTTTGGCCAGATCTGGAGCGTATTTGATCTTATTTTTGAAGGATTTTTGCGTTTTTGGATAGATCTTTGAAAAATAAGGGGAGTTTGTTCTTCGTGTTTTTGATAAAATCGAGTTTTTGATCGAGTTTTGGAGCAAAAAGAGGTGAAAAACGCTATTTTTCACGTAATCTGCGAAGTGTTCTCGTCCATTGAAGGGTTCACGGCCGTTGAAGGGTTCACGGCCGAAGGAGGGTTCTCGGTCGAATAAGCTTTTGCGGCTAGGGTTTCTCGGCGGCGGCCGTAATCACGAATTAGGGTTTCTCGGACGTTTACGGTTGTGAACGTGTTTACGGCCGTGAACCTATTTGCGGTTGTCTGTCTCATATAAATAGTGTTAGTAGAGTCATAAGAGTGTGTATGGCTAGAGGAGCTTAAGTTTGTGTATTCTAAGGTGTTCTAGAGAGAGAAAGGAGAGAAGGTGCAAGTGTGTGGGAATCATGTATATTGTTCATCATTCCAATCTTGAATACATCATAGATTCATATTATTATTCTTCTCCTTCCTCTTATTTTGATCTTGCATCATCCAATTGTTTGGGATTCTACACCATCAATTGGATATGATTGATACACAAGCGAATTCGGGACTTACAAGTGGTATCAGAGCTTGGATTGTATCAATCATTTTGGCCAGATCTGGAGCGTATTTGATCTTATTTTTGAAGGATTTTTGCGTTTTTGGATAGATCTTTGAAAAATAAGGGGAGTTTGTTCTTCGTGTTTTTGATAAAATCGAGTTTTTGATCGAGTTTTGGAGCAAAAAGAGGTGAAAAACGCTATTTTTCACGTAATCTGCGAAGTGTTCTCGTCCATTGAAGGGTTCACGGCCGTTGAAGGGTTCACGGCCGAAGGAGGGTTCTCGGTCGAATAAGCTTTTGCGGCTAGGGTTTCTCGGCGGCGGCCGTAATCACGAATTAGGGTTTCTCGGACGTTTACGGTCGTGAACGTGTTTACGGCCGTGAACCCATTTGCGGTTGTCTGTCTCATATAAATAGTGTTAGTAGAGTCAAAAGAGTATGTATGGCTAGAGGAGCTTAAGTGTGTGTATTCTAAGGTGTTCTAGAGAGAGAAAGGAGAGAAGGTGCAAGTGTGTGTGAATCTTGTATATTGTTCATCATTCCAATCTTGAATACATCATAGATTCATATTATTCTTCTTCTCCTTCTTCTTATTTTGATCTTGCATCATCCAATTGTTTGGGATTCTACACCATCAATTGGATATGATTGATACACAAGCGAATTCGGGACTTACAAGTGGTATCAGAGCTTGGATTGTATCAATCATTTTGGCCAGATCTGGAGCGTATTTGATCTTATTTTTGAAGGATTTTTGCGTTTTTGGATAGATCTTTGAAAAATAAGGGGAGTTTGTTCTTCGTGTTTTTGATAAAATCGAGTTTTTGATCGAGTTTTGGAGCAAAAAGAGGTGAAAAACGCTATTTTTCACGTAATCTGCGAAGTGTTCTCGTCCATTGAAGGGTTCACGGCCGTTGAAGGGTTCACGGCCGAAGGAGGGTTCTCGGTCGAATAAGCTTTTGCGGCTAGGGTTTCTCGGCGGCGGCCGTAATCACGAATTAGGGTTTCTCGGACGTTTACGGTCGTGAACGTGTTTACGGCCGTGAACCCATTTGCGGTTGTCTGTCTCATATAAATAGTGTTAGTAGAGTCATAAGAGTATGTATGGCTAGAGGAGCTTAAGTGTGTGTATTCTAAGGTGTTCTAGAGAGAGAAAGGAGAGAAGGTGCAAGTGTGTGTGAATCTTGTATATTGTTCATCATTCCAATCTTGAATACATCATAGATTCATATTATTCTTCTTCTCCTTCTTCTTATTTTGATCTTGCATCATCCAATTGTTTGGGATTCTACACCATCAATTGGATATGATTGATACACAAGCGAATTCGGGACTTACAAGTGGTATCAGAGCTTGGATTGTATCAATCATTTTGGCCAGATCTGGAGCGTATTTGATCTTATTTTTGAAGGATTTTTGCATTTTTGGATAGATCTTTGAAAAATAAGGGGGGTTTGTTCTTCGTGTTTTTGATAAAAACGAGTTTTTGATCGAGTTTTGGAGCAAAAAGAGGTGAAAAACGCTATTTTTCACGTAATCTGCGAAGTGTTCTCGTCCATTGAAGGGTTCATGGCCGTTGAAGGGTTCACGGCCGAAGGAGGGTTCTCGGTCGAATAAGCTTTTGCGGCTAGGGTTTTTCGGCGGCGGCCGTAATCACGAATTAGGGTTTCTCGGACGTTTACGGTTGTGAACGTGTTTACGGCCGTGAACCTATTTGCGGTTGTCTGTCTCATATAAATAGTGTTAGTAGAGTCATAAGAGTGTGTATGGCTTGAGGAGCTTAAGTTTGTGTATTCTAAGGTGTTCTAGAGAGAGAAAGGAGAGAAGGTGCAAGTGTGTGTGAATCTTGTATATTGTTCATCATTCCAATCTTGAATACATCATAGATTCATATTATTATTCTTCTCCTTCTTCTTATTTTGATCTTGCATCATCCAATTGTTTGGGATTCTACACCATCAATTGGATATGATTGATACACAAGCGAATTCGGGACTTACAAGTGGTATCAGAGCTTGGATTGTATCAATCATTTTGGCCAGATCTGGAGCGTATTTGATCTTATTTTTGAAGGATTTTTGCGTTTTTGGATAGATCTTTGAAAAATAAGGGGAGTTTGTTCTTCGTGTTTTTGATAAAATCGAGTTTTTGATCGAGTTTTGGAGCAAAAAGAGGTGAAAAACGCTATTTTTCACGTAATCTGCGAAGTGTTCTCGTCCATTGAAGGGTTCACGGCCGTTGAAGGGTTCACGGCCGAAGGAGGGTTCTCGGTCGAATAAGCTTTTGCGGCTAGGGTTTCTCGGCGGCGGCCGTAATCACGAATTAGGGTTTCTCGGACGTTTACGGTTGTGAACGTGTTTACGGCCGTGAACCTATTTGCGGTTGTCTGTCTCATATAAATAGTGTTAGTAGAGTCATAAGAGTGTGTATGGCTAGAGGAGCTTAAGTTTGTGTATTCTAAGGTGTTCTAGAGAGAGAAAGGAGAGAAGGTGCAAGTGTGTGGGAATCATGTATATTGTTCATCATTCCAATCTTGAATACATCATAGATTCATATTATTATTCTTCTCCTTCCTCTTATTTTGATCTTGCATCATCCAATTGTTTGGGATTCTACACCATCAATTGGATATGATTGATACACAAGCGAATTCGGGACTTACAAGTGGTATCAGAGCTTGGATTGTATCAATCATTTTGGCCAGATCTGGAGCGTATTTGATCTTATTTTTGAAGGATTTTTGCGTTTTTGGATAGATCTTTGAAAAATAAGGGGAGTTTGTTCTTCGTGTTTTTGATAAAATCGAGTTTTTGATCGAGTTTTGGAGCAAAAAGAGGTGAAAAACGCTATTTTTCACGTAATCTGCGAAGTGTTCTCGTCCATTGAAGGGTTCACGGCCGTTGAAGGGTTCACGGCCGAAGGAGGGTTCTCGGTCGAATAAGCTTTTGCGGCTAGGGTTTCTCGGCGGCGGCCGTAATCACGAATTAGGGTTTCTCGGACGTTTACGGTCGTGAACGTGTTTACGGCCGTGAACCCATTTGCGGTTGTCTGTCTCATATAAATAGTGTTAGTAGAGTCAAAAGAGTATGTATGGCTAGAGGAGCTTAAGTGTGTGTATTCTAAGGTGTTCTAGAGAGAGAAAGGAGAGAAGGTGCAAGTGTGTGTGAATCTTGTATATTGTTCATCATTCCAATCTTGAATACATCATAGATTCATATTATTCTTCTTCTCCTTCTTCTTATTTTGATCTTGCATCATCCAATTGTTTGGGATTCTACACCATCAATTGGATATGATTGATACACAAGCGAATTCGGGACTTACAAGTGGTATCAGAGCTTGGATTGTATCAATCATTTTGGCCAGATCTGGAGCGTATTTGATCTTATTTTTGAAGGATTTTTGCATTTTTGGATAGATCTTTGAAAAATAAGGGGGGTTTGTTCTTCGTGTTTTTGATAAAAACGAGTTTTTGATCGAGTTTAGGAGCAAAAAGAGGTGAAAAACGCTATTTTTCACGTAATCTGCGAAGTGTTCTCGTCCATTGAAGGGTTCACGGCCGTTGAAGGGTTCACGGCCGAAGGAGGGTTCTCGGTCGAATAAGCTTTTGCGGCTAGGGTTTCTCGGCGGCGGCCGTAATCACGAATTAGGGTTTCTCGGACGTTTACGGTTGTGAACGTGTTTACGGCCGTGAACCTATTTGCGGTTGTCTGTCTCATATAAATAGTGTTAGTAGAGTCATAAGAGTGTGTATGGCTTGAGGAGCTTAAGTTTGTGTATTCTAAGGTGTTCTAGAGAGAGAAAGGAGAGAAGGTGCAAGTGTGTGTGAATCTTGTATATTGTTCATCATTCCAATCTTGAATACATCATAGATTCATATTATTATTCTTCTCCTTCTTCTTATTTTGATCTTGCATCATCCAATTGTTTGGGATTCTACACCATCAATTGGATATGATTGATACACAAGCGAATTCGGGACTTACAAGTGGTATCAGAGCTTGGATTGTATCAATCATTTTGGCCAGATCTGGAGCGTATTTGATCTTATTTTTGAAGGATTTTTGTGTTTTTGGATAGATCTTTGAAAAATAAGGGGAGTTTGTTCTTCGTGTTTTTGATAAAATCGAGTTTTTGATCGAGTTTTGGAGCAAAAAGAGGTGAAAAACGCTATTTTTCACGTAATCTGCGAAGTGTTCTCGTCCATTGAAGGGTTCACGGCCGTTGAAGGGTTCACGGCCGAAGGAGGGTTCTCGGTCGAATAAGCTTTTGCGGCTAGGGTTTCTCGGCGGCGGCCGTAATCACGAATTAGGGTTTCTCGGACGTTTACGGTTGTGAACGTGTTTACGGCCGTGAACCTATTTGCGGTTGTCTGTCTCATATAAATAGTGTTAGTAGAGTCATAAGAGTGTGTATGGCTAGAGGAGCTTAAGTTTGTGTATTCTAAGGTGTTCTAGAGAGAGAAAGGAGAGAAGGTGCAAGTGTGTGTGAATCTTGTATATTGTTCATCATTCCAATCTTGAATACATCATAGATTCATATTATTATTCTTCTCCTTCCTCTTATTTTGATCTTGCATCATCCAATTGTTTGGGATTCTACACCATCAATTGGATATGATTGATACACAAGCGAATTCGGGACTTACAAGTGGTATCAGAGCTTGGATTGTATCAATCATTTTGGCCAGATCTGGAGCGTATTTGATCTTATTTTTGAAGGATTTTTGCGTTTTTGGATAGATCTTTGAAAAATAAGGGGAGTTTGTTCTTCGTGTTTTTGATAAAATCGAGTTTTTGATCGAGTTTTGGAGCAAAAAGAGGTGAAAAACGCTATTTTTCACGTAATCTGCGAAGTGTTCTCGTCCATTGAAGGGTTCACGGCCGTTGAAGGGTTCACGGCCGAAGGAGGGTTCTCGGTCGAATAAGCTTTTGCGGCTAGGGTTTCTCGGCGGCGGCCGTAATCACGAATTAGGGTTTCTCGGACGTTTACGGTCGTGAACGTGTTTACGGCCGTGAACCCATTTGCGGTTGTCTGTCTCATATAAATAGTGTTAGTAGAGTCATAAGAGTATGTATGGCTAGAGGAGCTTAAGTGTGTGTATTCTAAGGTGTTCTAGAGAGAGAAAGGAGAGAAGGTGCAAGTGTGTGTGAATCTTGTATATTGTTCATCATTCCAATCTTGAATACATCATAGATTCATATTATTCTTCTTCTCCTTCTTCTTATTTTGATCTTGCATCATCCAATTGTTTGGGATTCTACACCATCAATTGGATATGATTGATACACAAGCGAATTCGGGACTTACAAGTGGTATCAGAGCTTGGATTGTATCAATCATTTTGGCCAGATCTGGAGCGTATTTGATCTTATTTTTGAAGGATTTTTGCATTTTTGGATAGATCTTTGAAAAATAAGGGGGGTTTGTTCTTCGTGTTTTTGATAAAAACGAGTTTTTGATCGAGTTTTGGAGCAAAAAGAGGTGAAAAACGCTATTTTTCACGTAATCTGCGAAGTGTTCTCGTCCATTGAAGGGTTCATGGCCGTTGAAGGGTTCACGGCCGAAGGAGGGTTCTCGGTCGAATAAGCTTTTGCGGCTAGGGTTTTTCGGCGGCGGCCGTAATCACGAATTAGGGTTTCTCGGACGTTTACGGTTGTGAACGTGTTTACGGCCGTGAACCTATTTGCGGTTGTCTGTCTCATATAAATAGTGTTAGTAGAGTCATAAGAGTGTGTATGGCTTGAGGAGCTTAAGTTTGTGTATTCTAAGGTGTTCTAGAGAGAGAAAGGAGAGAAGGTGCAAGTGTGTGTGAATCTTGTATATTGTTCATCATTCCAATCTTGAATACATCATAGATTCATATTATTATTCTTCTCCTTCTTCTTATTTTGATCTTGCATCATCCAATTGTTTGGGATTCTACACCATCAATTGGATATGATTGATACACAAGCGAATTCGGGACTTACAAGTGGTATCAGAGCTTGGATTGTATCAATCATTTTGGCCAGATCTGGAGCGTATTTGATCTTATTTTTGAAGGATTTTTGCGTTTTTGGATAGATCTTTGAAAAATAAGGGGAGTTTGTTCTTCGTGTTTTTGATAAAATCGAGTTTTTGATCGAGTTTTGGAGCAAAAAGAGGTGAAAAACGCTATTTTTCACGTAATCTGCGAAGTGTTCTCGTCCATTGAAGGGTTCACGGCCGTTGAAGGGTTCACGGCCGAAGGAGGGTTCTCGGTCGAATAAGCTTTTGCGGCTAGGGTTTCTCGGCGGCGGCCGTAATCACGAATTAGGGTTTCTCGGACGTTTACGGTTGTGAACGTGTTTACGGCCGTGAACCTATTTGCGGTTGTCTGTCTCATATAAATAGTGTTAGTAGAGTCATAAGAGTGTGTATGGCTAGAGGAGCTTAAGTTTGTGTATTCTAAGGTGTTCTAGAGAGAGAAAGGAGAGAAGGTGCAAGTGTGTGTGAATCTTGTATATTGTTCATCATTCCAATCTTGAATACATCATAGATTCATATTATTATTCTTCTCCTTCCTCTTATTTTGATCTTGCATCATCCAATTGTTTGGGATTCTACACCATCAATTGGATATGATTGATACACAAGCGAATTCGGGACTTACAAGTGGTATCAGAGCTTGGATTGTATCAATCATTTTGGCCAGATCTGGAGCGTATTTGATCTTATTTTTGAAGGATTTTTGCGTTTTTGGATAGATCTTTGAAAAATAAGGGGAGTTTGTTCTTCGTGTTTTTGATAAAATCGAGTTTTTGATCGAGTTTTGGAGCAAAAAGAGGTGAAAAACGCTATTTTTCACGTAATCTGCGAAGTGTTCTCGTCCATTGAAGGGTTCACGGCCGTTGAAGGGTTCACGGCCGAAGGAGGGTTCTCGGTCGAATAAGCTTTTGCGGCTAGGGTTTCTCGGCGGCGGCCGTAATCACGAATTAGGGTTTCTCGGACGTTTACGGTCGTGAACGTGTTTACGGCCGTGAACCCATTTGCGGTTGTCTGTCTCATATAAATAGTGTTAGTAGAGTCATAAGAGTATGTATGGCTAGAGGAGCTTAAGTGTGTGTATTCTAAGGTGTTCTAGAGAGAGAAAGGAGAGAAGGTGCAAGTGTGTGTGAATCTTGTATATTGTTCATCATTCCAATCTTGAATACATCATAGATTCATATTATTCTTCTTCTCCTTCTTCTTATTTTGATCTTGCATCATCCAATTGTTTGGGATTCTACACCATCAATTGGATATGATTGATACACAAGCGAATTCGGGACTTACAAGTGGTATCAGAGCTTGGATTGTATCAATCATTTTGGCCAGATCTGGAGCGTATTTGATCTTATTTTTGAAGGATTTTTGCATTTTTGGATAGATCTTTGAAAAATAAGGGGGGTTTGTTCTTCGTGTTTTTGATAAAAACGAGTTTTTGATCGAGTTTTGGAGCAAAAAGAGGTGAAAAACGCTATTTTTCACGTAATCTGCGAAGTGTTCTCGTCCATTGAAGGGTTCATGGCCGTTGAAGGGTTCACGGCCGAAGGAGGGTTCTCGGTCGAATAAGCTTTTGCGGCTAGGGTTTTTCGGCGGCGGCCGTAATCACGAATTAGGGTTTCTCGGACGTTTACGGTTGTGAACGTGTTTACGGCCGTGAACCTATTTGCGGTTGTCTGTCTCATATAAATAGTGTTAGTAGAGTCATAAGAGTGTGTATGGCTTGAGGAGCTTAAGTTTGTGTATTCTAAGGTGTTCTAGAGAGAGAAAGGAGAGAAGGTGCAAGTGTGTGTGAATCTTGTATATTGTTCATCATTCCAATCTTGAATACATCATAGATTCATATTATTATTCTTCTCCTTCTTCTTATTTTGATCTTGCATCATCCAATTGTTTGGGATTCTACACCATCAATTGGATATGATTGATACACAAGCGAATTCGGGACTTACAAGTGGTATCAGAGCTTGGATTGTATCAATCATTTTGGCCAGATCTGGAGCGTATTTGATCTTATTTTTGAAGGATTTTTGCGTTTTTGGATAGATCTTTGAAAAATAAGGGGAGTTTGTTCTTCGTGTTTTTGATAAAATCGAGTTTTTGATCGAGTTTTGGAGCAAAAAGAGGTGAAAAACGCTATTTTTCACGTAATCTGCGAAGTGTTCTCGTCCATTGAAGGGTTCACGGCCGTTGAAGGGTTCACGGCCGAAGGAGGGTTCTCGGTCGAATAAGCTTTTGCGGCTAGGGTTTCTCGGCGGCGGCCGTAATCACGAATTAGGGTTTCTCGGACGTTTACGGTTGTGAACGTGTTTACGGCCGTGAACCTATTTGCGGTTGTCTGTCTCATATAAATAGTGTTAGTAGAGTCATAAGAGTGTGTATGGCTAGAGGAGCTTAAGTTTGTGTATTCTAAGGTGTTCTAGAGAGAGAAAGGAGAGAAGGTGCAAGTGTGTGTGAATCTTGTATATTGTTCATCATTCCAATCTTGAATACATCATAGATTCATATTATTATTCTTCTCCTTCCTCTTATTTTGATCTTGCATCATCCAATTGTTTGGGATTCTACACCATCAATTGGATATGATTGATACACAAGCGAATTCGGGACTTACAAGTGGTATCAGAGCTTGGATTGTATCAATCATTTTGGCCAGATCTGGAGCGTATTTGATCTTATTTTTGAAGGATTTTTGCGTTTTTGGATAGATCTTTGAAAAATAAGGGGAGTTTGTTCTTCGTGTTTTTGATAAAATCGAGTTTTTGATCGAGTTTTGGAGCAAAAAGAGGTGAAAAACGCTATTTTTCACGTAATCTGCGAAGTGTTCTCGTCCATTGAAGGGTTCACGGCCGTTGAAGGGTTCACGGCCGAAGGAGGGTTCTCGGTCGAATAAGCTTTTGCGGCTAGGGTTTCTCGGCGGCGGCCGTAATCACGAATTAGGGTTTCTCGGACGTTTACGGTCGTGAACGTGTTTACGGCCGTGAACCCATTTGCGGTTGTCTGTCTCATATAAATAGTGTTAGTAGAGTCATAAGAGTATGTATGGCTAGAGGAGCTTAAGTGTGTGTATTCTAAGGTGTTCTAGAGAGAGAAAGGAGAGAAGGTGCAAGTGTGTGTGAATCTTGTATATTGTTCATCATTCCAATCTTGAATACATCATAGATTCATATTATTCTTCTTCTCCTTCTTCTTATTTTGATCTTGCATCATCCAATTGTTTGGGATTCTACACCATCAATTGGATATGATTGATACACAAGCGAATTCGGGACTTACAAGTGGTATCAGAGCTTGGATTGTATCAATCATTTTGGCCAGATCTGGAGCGTATTTGATCTTATTTTTGAAGGATTTTTGCATTTTTGGATAGATCTTTGAAAAATAAGGGGGGTTTGTTCTTCGTGTTTTTGATAAAAACGAGTTTTTGATCGAGTTTTGGAGCAAAAAGAGGTGAAAAACGCTATTTTTCACGTAATCTGCGAAGTGTTCTCGTCCATTGAAGGGTTCATGGCCGTTGAAGGGTTCACGGCCGAAGGAGGGTTCTCGGTCGAATAAGCTTTTGCGGCTAGGGTTTTTCGGCGGCGGCCGTAATCACGAATTAGGGTTTCTCGGACGTTTACGGTTGTGAACGTGTTTACGGCCGTGAACCTATTTGCGGTTGTCTGTCTCATATAAATAGTGTTAGTAGAGTCATAAGAGTGTGTATGGCTTGAGGAGCTTAAGTTTGTGTATTCTAAGGTGTTCTAGAGAGAGAAAGGAGAGAAGGTGCAAGTGTGTGTGAATCTTGTATATTGTTCATCATTCCAATCTTGAATACATCATAGATTCATATTATTATTCTTCTCCTTCTTCTTATTTTGATCTTGCATCATCCAATTGTTTGGGATTCTACACCATCAATTGGATATGATTGATACACAAGCGAATTCGGGACTTACAAGTGGTATCAGAGCTTGGATTGTATCAATCATTTTGGCCAGATCTGGAGCGTATTTGATCTTATTTTTGAAGGATTTTTGCGTTTTTGGATAGATCTTTGAAAAATAAGGGGAGTTTGTTCTTCGTGTTTTTGATAAAATCGAGTTTTTGATCGAGTTTTGGAGCAAAAAGAGGTGAAAAACGCTATTTTTCACGTAATCTGCGAAGTGTTCTCGTCCATTGAAGGGTTCACGGCCGTTGAAGGGTTCACGGCCGAAGGAGGGTTCTCGGTCGAATAAGCTTTTGCGGCTAGGGTTTCTCGGCGGCGGCCGTAATCACGAATTAGGGTTTCTCGGACGTTTACGGTTGTGAACGTGTTTACGGCCGTGAACCTATTTGCGGTTGTCTGTCTCATATAAATAGTGTTAGTAGAGTCATAAGAGTGTGTATGGCTAGAGGAGCTTAAGTTTGTGTATTCTAAGGTGTTCTAGAGAGAGAAAGGAGAGAAGGTGCAAGTGTGTGTGAATCTTGTATATTGTTCATCATTCCAATCTTGAATACATCATAGATTCATATTATTATTCTTCTCCTTCCTCTTATTTTGATCTTGCATCATCCAATTGTTTGGGATTCTACACCATCAATTGGATATGATTGATACACAAGCGAATTCGGGACTTACAAGTGGTATCAGAGCTTGGATTGTATCAATCATTTTGGCCAGATCTGGAGCGTATTTGATCTTATTTTTGAAGGATTTTTGCGTTTTTGGATAGATCTTTGAAAAATAAGGGGAGTTTGTTCTTCGTGTTTTTGATAAAATCGAGTTTTTGATCGAGTTTTGGAGCAAAAAGAGGTGAAAAACGCTATTTTTCACGTAATCTGCGAAGTGTTCTCGTCCATTGAAGGGTTCACGGCCGTTGAAGGGTTCACGGCCGAAGGAGGGTTCTCGGTCGAATAAGCTTTTGCGGCTAGGGTTTCTCGGCGGCGGCCGTAATCACGAATTAGGGTTTCTCGGACGTTTACGGCCGTGAACCCATTTGCGGTTGTCTGTCTCATATAAATAGTGTTAGTAGAGTCATAAGAGTATGTATGGCTAGAGGAGCTTAAGTGTGTGTATTCTAAGGTGTTCTAGAGAGAGAAAGGAGAGAAGGTGCAAGTGTGTGTGAATCTTGTATATTGTTCATCATTCCAATCTTGAATACATCATAGATTCATATTATTCTTCTTCTCCTTCTTCTTATTTTGATCTTGCATCATCCAATTGTTTGGGATTCTACACCATCAATTGGATATGATTGATACAGAAGCGAATTCGGGACTTACAAGTGGTATCAGAGCTTGGATTGTATCAATCATTTTGGCCAGATCTGGAGCGTATTTGATCTTATTTTTGAAGGATTTTTGCATTTTTGGATAGATCTTTGAAAAATAAGGGGGGTTTGTTCTTCGTGTTTTTGATAAAAACGAGTTTTTGATCGAGTTTTGGAGCAAAAAGAGGTGAAAAACGCTATTTTTCACGTAATCTGCGAAGTGTTCTCGTCCATTGAAGGGTTCACGGCCGTTGAAGGGTTCACGGCCGAAGGAGGGTTCTCGGTCGAATAAGCTTTTGCGGCTAGGGTTTCTCGGCGGCGGCCGTAATCACGAATTAGGGTTTCTCGGACGTTTACGGTTGTGAACGTGTTTACGGCCGTGAACCTATTTGCGGTTGTCTGTCTCATATAAATAGTGTTAGTAGAGTCATAAGAGTGTGTATGGCTTGAGGAGCTTAAGTTTGTGTATTCTAAGGTGTTCTAGAGAGAGAAAGGAGAGAAGGTGCAAGTGTGTGTGAATCTTGTATATTGTTCATCATTCCAATCTTGAATACATCATAGATTCATATTATTATTCTTCTCCTTCCTCTTATATTTATCTTGCATCATCCAACTGTTTGGGATTCTACACCATCAATTGGATATGATTGATACACAAGCGAATTCGGGACTTACAAGTGGTATCAGAGCTTGGATTGTATCAATCATTTTGGCCAGATCTGGAGCGTATTTGATCTTATTTTTGAAGGATTTTTGCGTTTTTGGATAGATCTTTGAAAAATAAGGGGAGTTTGTTCTTCGTGTTTTTGATAAAAACGAGTTTTTGATCGAGTTTTGGAGCAAAAAGAGGTGAAAAACGCTATTTTTCACGTAATCTGCGAAGTGTTCTCGTCCATTGAAGGGTTCACGGCCGTTGAAGGGTTCACGGCCGAAGGAGGGTTCTCGGTCGAATAAGCTTTTGCGGCTAGGGTTTCTCGGCGGCGGCCGTAATCACGAATTAGGGTTTCTCGGACGTTTACGGTTGTGAACGTGTTTACGGCCGTGAACCTATTTGCGGTTATCTGTCTCATATAAATAGTGTTAGTAGAGTCATAAGAGTGTGTATGGCTTGAGGAGCTTAAGTTTGTGTATTCTAAGGTGTTCTAGACAGAGAAAGGAGAGAAGGTGCAAGTGTGTGTGAATCTTGTATATTGTTCATCATTCCAATCTTGAATACATCATAGATTCATATTATTATTCTTCTCCTTCTTCTTATTTTGATCTTGCATCATCCAATTGTTTGGGATTCTACACCATCAATTGGATATGATTGATACACAAGCGAATTCGGGACTTACAAGTGGTATCAGAGCTTGGATTGTATCAATCATTTTGGCCAGATCTGGAGCGTATTTGATCTTATTTTTGAAGGATTTTTGCGTTTTTGGATAGATCTTTGAAAAATAAGGGGAGTTTGTTCTTCGTGTTTTTGATAAAATCGAGTTTTTGATCGAGTTTTGGAGCAAAAAGAGGTGAAAAACGCTATTTTTCACGTAATCTGCGAAGTGTTCTCGTCCATTGAAGGGTTCACGGCCGTTGAAGGGTTCACGGCCGAAGGAGGGTTCTCGGTCGAATAAGCTTTTGCGGCTAGGGTTTCTCGGCGGCGGCCGTAATCACGAATTAGGGTTTCTCGGACGTTTACGGTCGTGAACGTGTTTACGGCCGTGAACCCATTTGCGGTTGTCTGTCTCATATAAATAGTGTTAGTAGAGTCATAAGAGTGTGTATGGCTAGAGGAGCTTAAGTGTGTGTATTCTAAGGTGTTCTAGAGAGAGAAAGGAGTGAAGGTGCAAGTGTGTGTGAATCTTGTATATTGTTCATCATTCCAATCTTGAATACATCATAGATTCATATTATTCTTCTTCTCCTTCTTCTTATTTTGATCTTGCATCATCCAATTGTTTGGGATTCTACACCATCAATTGGATATGATTGATACACAAGCGAATTCGGGACTTACAAGTGGTATCAGAGCTTGGATTGTATCAATCATTTTGGCCAGATCTGGAGCGTATTTGATCTTATTTTTGAAGGATTTTTGCGTTTTTGGATAGATCTTTGAAAAATAAGGGGGGTTTGTTCTTCGTGTTTTTGACAAAAACGAGTTTTTGATCGAGTTTTGGAGCAAAAAGAGGTGAAAAACGCTATTTTTCACGTAATCTGCGAAGTGTTCTCGTCCATTGAAGGGTTCACGGCCGTTGAAGGGTTCACGGCCGAAGGAGGGTTCTCGGTCGAATAAGCTTTTGCGGCTAGGGTTTCTCGGCGGCGACCGTAATCACGAATTAGGGTTTCTCGGACGTTTACGGTTGTGAACGTGTTTACGGCCGTGAACCTATTTGCGGTTGTCTGTCTCATATAAATAGTGTTAGTAGAGTCATAAGAGTGTGTATGGCTTGAGGAGCTTAAGTTTGTGTATTCTAAGGTGTTCTAGAGAGAGAAAGGAGAGAAGGTGCAAGTGTGTGTGAATCTTGTATATTGTTCATCATTCCAATCTTGAATACATCATAGATTCATATTATTATTCTTCTCCTTCCTCTTATATTTATCTTGCATCATCCAACTGTTTGGGATTCTACACCATCAATTGGATATGATTGATACACAAGCGAATTCGGGACTTACAAGTGGTATCAGAGCTTGGATTGTATCAATCATTTTGGCCAGATCTGGAGCGTATTTGATCTTATTTTTGAAGGATTTTTGCGTTTTTGGATAGATCTTTGAAAAATAAGGGGAGTTTGTTCTTCGTGTTTTTGATAAAATCGAGTTTTTGATCGAGTTTTGGAGCAAAAAGAGGTGAAAAACGCTATTTTTCACGTAATCTGCGAAGTGTTCTCGTCCATTGAAGGGTTCACGGCCGTTGAAGGGTTCACGGCCGAAGGAGGGTTCTCGGTCGAATAAGCTTTTGCGGCTAGGGTTTCTCGGCGGCGGCCGTAATCACGAATTAGGGTTTCTCGGACGTTTACGGCCGTGAACCCATTTGCGGTTGTCTGTCTCATATAAATAGTGTTAGTAGAGTCATAAGAGTATGTATGGCTAGAGGAGCTTAAGTGTGTGTATTCTAAGGTGTTCTAGAGAGAGAAAGGAGAGAAGGTGCAAGTGTGTGTGAATCTTGTATATTGTTCATCATTCCAATCTTGAATACATCATAGATTCATATTATTCTTCTTCTCCTTCTTCTTATTTTGATCTTGCATCATCCAATTGTTTGGGATTCTACACCATCAATTGGATATGATTGATACAGAAGCGAATTCGGGACTTGCAAGTGGTATCAGAGCTTGGATTGTATCAATCATTTTGGCCAGATCTGGAGCGTATTTGATCTTATTTTTGAAGGATTTTTGCATTTTTGGATAGATCTTTGAAAAATAAGGGGGGTTTGTTCTTCGTGTTTTTGATAAAAACGAGTTTTTGATCGAGTTTTGGAGCAAAAAGAGGTGAAAAACGCTATTTTTCACGTAATCTGCGAAGTGTTCTCGTCCATTGAAGGGTTCACGGCCGTTGAAGGGTTCACGGCCGAAGGAGGGTTCTCGGTCGAATAAGCTTTTGCGGCTAGGGTTTCTCGGCGGCGGCCGTAATCACGAATTAGGGTTTCTCGGACGTTTACGGTTGTGAACGTGTTTACGGCCGTGAACCTATTTGCGGTTGTCTGTCTCATATAAATAGTGTTAGTAGAGTCATAAGAGCGTGTATGGCTTGAGGAGCTTAAGTTTGTGTATTCTAAGGTGTTCTAGAGAGAGAAAGGAGAGAAGGTGCAAGTGTGTGTGAATCTTGTATATTGTTCATCATTCCAATCTTGAATACATCATAGATTCATATTATTATTCTTCTCCTTCCTCTTATATTTATCTTGCATCATCCAACTGTTTGGGATTCTACACCATCAATTGGATATGATTGATACACAAGCGAATTCGGGACTTACAAGTGGTATCAGAGCTTGGATTGTATCAATCATTTTGGCCAGATCTGGAGCGTATTTGATCTTATTTTTGAAGGATTTTTGCGTTTTTGGATAGATCTTTGAAAAATAAGGGGAGTTTGTTCTTCGTGTTTTTGATAAAATCGAGTTTTTGATCGAGTTTTGGAGCAAAAAGAGGTGAAAAACGCTATTTTTCACGTAATCTGCGAAGTGTTCTCGTCCATTGAAGGGTTCACGGCCGTTGAAGGGTTCACGGCCGAAGGAGGGTTCTCGGTCGAATAAGCTTTTGCGGCTAGGGTTTCTCGGCGGCGGCCGTAATCACGAATTAGGGTTTCTCGGACGTTTACGGCCGTGAACCCATTTGCGGTTGTCTGTCTCATATAAATAGTGTTAGTAGAGTCATAAGAGTATGTATGGCTAGAGGAGCTTAAGTGTGTGTATTCTAAGGTGTTCTAGAGAGAGAAAGGAGAGAAGGTGCAAGTGTGTGTGAATCTTGTATATTGTTCATCATTCCAATCTTGAATACATCATAGATTCATATTATTCTTCTTCTCCTTCTTCTTATTTTGATCTTGCATCATCCAATTGTTTGGGATTCTACACCATCAATTGGATATGATTGATACAGAAGCGAATTCGGGACTTACAAGTGGTATCAGAGCTTGGATTTTATCAATCATTTTGGCCAGATCTGGAGCGTATTTGATCTTATTTTTGAAGGATTTTTGCATTTTTGGATAGATCTTTGAAAAATAAGGGGGGTTTGTTCTTCGTGTTTTTGATAAAAACGAGTTTTTGATCGAGTTTTGGAGCAAAAAGAGGTGAAAAACGCTATTTTTCACGTAATCTGCGAAGTGTTCTCGTCCATTGAAGGGTTCACGGCCGTTGAAGGGTTCACGGCCGAAGGAGGGTTCTCGGTCGAATAAGCTTTTGCGGCTAGGGTTTCTCGGCGGCGGCCGTAATCACGAATTAGGGTTTCTCGGACGTTTACGGTTGTGAACGTGTTTACGGCCGTGAACCTATTTGCGGTTGTCTGTCTCATATAAATAGTGTTAGTAGAGTCATAAGAGTGTGTATGGCTTGAGGAGCTTAAGTTTGTGTATTCTAAGGTGTTCTAGAGAGAGAAAGGAGAGAAGGTGCAAGTGTGTGTGAATCTTGTATATTGTTCATCATTCCAATCTTGAATACATCATAGATTCATATTATTATTCTTCTCCTTCCTCTTATATTTATCTTGCATCATCCAACTGTTTGGGATTCTACACCATCAATTGGATATGATTGATACACAAGCGAATTCGGGACTTACAAGTGGTATCAGAGCTTGGATTGTATCAATCATTTTGGCCAGATCTGGAGCGTATTTGATCTTATTTTTGAAGGATTTTTGCGTTTTTGGATAGATCTTTGAAAAATAAGGGGAGTTTGTTCTTCGTGTTTTTGATAAAAACGAGTTTTTGATCGAGTTTTGGAGCAAAAAGAGGTGAAAAACGCTATTTTTCACGTAATCTGCGAAGTGTTCTCGTCCATTGAAGGGTTCACGGCCGTTGAAGGGTTCACGGCCGAAGGAGGGTTCTCGGTCGAATAAGCTTTTGCGGCTAGGGTTTCTCGGCGGCGGCCGTAATCACGAATTAGGGTTTCTCGGACGTTTACGGTTGTGAACGTGTTTACGGCCGTGAACCTATTTGCGGTTATCTGTCTCATATAAATAGTGTTAGTAGAGTCATAAGAGTGTGTATGGCTTGAGGAGCTTAAGTTTGTGTATTCTAAGGTGTTCTAGACAGAGAAAGGAGAGAAGGTGCAAGTGTGTGTGAATCTTGTATATTGTTCATCATTCCAATCTTGAATACATCATAGATTCATATTATTATTCTTCTCCTTCTTCTTATTTTGATCTTGCATCATCCAATTGTTTGGGATTCTACACCATCAATTGGATATGATTGATACACAAGCGAATTCGGGACTTACAAGTGGTATCAGAGCTTGGATTGTATCAATCATTTTGGCCAGATCTGGAGCGTATTTGATCTTATTTTTGAAGGATTTTTGCGTTTTTGGATAGATCTTTGAAAAATAAGGGGAGTTTGTTCTTCGTGTTTTTGATAAAATCGAGTTTTTGATCGAGTTTTGGAGCAAAAAGAGGTGAAAAACGCTATTTTTCACGTAATCTGCGAAGTGTTCTCGTCCATTGAAGGGTTCACGGCCGTTGAAGGGTTCACGGCCGAAGGAGGGTTCTCGGTCGAATAAGCTTTTGCGGCTAGGGTTTCTCGGCGGCGGCCGTAATCACGAATTAGGGTTTCTCGGACGTTTACGGTCGTGAACGTGTTTACGGCCGTGAACCCATTTGCGGTTGTCTGTCTCATATAAATAGTGTTAGTAGAGTCATAAGAGTGTGTATGGCTAGAGGAGCTTAAGTTTGTGTATTCTAAGGTGTTCTAGAGAGAGAAAGGAGTGAAGGTGCAAGTGTGTGTGAATCTTGTATATTGTTCATCATTCCAATCTTGAATACATCATAGATTCATATTATTCTTCTTCTCCTTCTTCTTATTTTGATCTTGCATCATCCAATTGTTTGGGATTCTACACCATCAATTGGATATGATTGATACACAAGCGAATTCGGGACTTACAAGTGGTATCAGAGCTTGGATTGTATCAATCATTTTGGCCAGATCTGGAGCGTATTTGATCTTATTTTTGAAGGATTTTTGCGTTTTTGGATAGATCTTTGAAAAATAAGGGGGGTTTGTTCTTCGTGTTTTTGACAAAAACGAGTTTTTGATCGAGTTTTGGAGCAAAAAGAGGTGAAAAACGCTATTTTTCACGTAATCTGCGAAGTGTTCTCGTCCATTGAAGGGTTCACGGCCGTTGAAGGGTTCACGGCCGAAGGAGGGTTCTCGGTCGAATAAGCTTTTGCGGCTAGGGTTTCTCGGCGGCGGCCGTAATCACGAATTAGGGTTTCTCGGACGTTTACGGTCGTGAACGTGTTTACGGCCGTGAACCCATTTGCGGTTGTCTGTCTCATATAAATAGTGTTAGTAGAGTCATAAGAGTATGTATGGCTAGAGGAGCTTAAGTGTGTGTATTCTAAGGTGTTCTAGAGAGAGAAAGGAGAGAAGGTGCAAGTGTGTGTGAATCTTGTATATTGTTCATCATTCCAATCTTGAATACATCATAGATTCATATTATTCTTCTTCTCCTTCTTCTTATTTTGATCTTGCATCATCCAATTGTTTGGGATTCTACACCATCAATTGGATATGATTGATACAGAAGCGAATTCGGGACTTACAAGTGGTATCAGAGCTTGGATTGTATCAATCATTTTGGCCAGATCTGGAGCGTATTTGATCTTATTTTTGAAGGATTTTTGCATTTTTGGATAGATCTTTGAAAAATAAGGGGGGTTTGTTCTTCGTGTTTTTGATAAAAACGAGTTTTTGATCAAGTTTTGGAGCAAAAAGAGGTGAAAAACGCTATTTTTCACGTAATCTGCGAAGTGTTCTCGTCCATTGAAGGGTTCACGGCCGTTGAAGGGTTCACGGCCGAAGGAGGGTTCTCGGTCGCATAAGCTTTTGCGGCTAGGGTTTCTCGGCGGCGGCCGTAATCACGAATTAGGGTTTCTCGGACGTTTACGGTTGTGAACGTGTTTACGGCCGTGAACCTATTTGCGGTTGTCTGTCTCATATAAATAGTGTTAGTAGAGTCATAAGAGTGTGTATGGCTTGAGGAGCTTAAGTTTGTGTATTCTAAGGTGTTCTAGAGAGAGAAAGGAGAGAAGGTGCAAGTGTGTGTGAATCTTGTATATTGTTCATCATTCCAATCTTGAATACATCATAGATTCATATTATTATTCTTCTCCTTCTTCTTATTTTGATCTTGCATCATCCAATTGTTTGGGATTCTACACCATCAATTGGATATGATTGATACACAAGCGAATTCGGGACTTACAAGTGGTATCAGAGCTTGGATTGTATCAATCATTTTGGCCAGATCTGGAGCGTATTTGATCTTATTTTTGAAGGATTTTTGCGTTTTTGGATAGATCTTTGAAAAATAAGGGGAGTTTGTTCTTTGTGTTTTTGATAAAATCGAGTTTTTGATCGAGTTTTGGAGCAAAAAGAGGTGAAAAACGCTATTTTTCACGTAATCTGCGAAGTGTTCTCGTCCATTGAAGGGTTCACGGCCGTTGAAGGGTTCACGGCCGAAGGAGGGTTCTCGGTCGAATAAGCTTTTGCGGCTAGGGTTTCTCGGCGGCGGCCGTAATCACGAATTAGGGTTTCTCGGACGTTTACGGTCGTGAACGTGTTTACGGCCGTGAACCCATTTGCGGTTGTCTGTCTCATATAAATAGTGTTAGTAGAGTCATAAGAGTGTGTATGGCTAGAGGAGCTTAAGTGTGTGTATTCTAAGGTGTTCTAGAGAGAGAAAGGAGTGAAGGTGCAAGTGTGTGTGAATCTTGTATATTGTTCATCATTCCAATGTTGAATACATCATAGATTCATATTATTCTTCTTCTCCTTCTTCTTATTTTGATCTTGCATCATCCAATTGTTTGGGATTCTACACCATCAATTGGATATGATTGATACACAAGCGAATTCGGGACTTACAAGTGGTATCAGAGCTTGGATTGTATCAATCATTTTGGCCAGATCTGGAGCGTATTTGATCTTATTTTTGAAGGATTTTTGCGTTTTTGGATAGATCTTTGAAAAATAAGGGGAGTTTGTTCTTCGTGTTTTTGATAAAATCGAGTTTTTGATCGAGTTTTGGAGCAAAAAGAGGTGAAAAACGCTATTTTTCACGTAATCTGCGAAGTGTTCTCGTCCATTGAAGGGTTCACGGCCGTTGAAGGGTTCACGGCCGAAGGAGGGTTCTCGGTCGAATAAGCTTTTGCGGCTAGGGTTTCTCGGCGGCGGCCGTAATCACGAATTAGGGTTTCTCGGACGTTTACGGTCGTGAACGTGTTTACGGCCGTGAACCCATTTGCGGTTGTCTGTCTCATATAAATAGTGTTAGTAGAGTCATAAGAGTATGTATGGCTAGAGGAGCTTAAGTGTGTGTATTCTAAGGTGTTCTAGAGAGAGAAAGGAGAGAAGGTGCAAGTGTGTGTGAATCTTGTATATTGTTCATCATTCCAATCTTGAATACATCATAGATTCATATTATTCTTCTTCTCCTTCTTCTTATTTTGATCTTGCATCATCCAATTGTTTGGGATTCTACACCATCAATTGGATATGATTGATACAGAAGCGAATTCGGGACTTACAAGTGGTATCAGAGCTTGGATTGTATCAATCATTTTGGCCAGATCTGGAGCGTATTTGATCTTATTTTTGAAGGATTTTTGCATTTTTGGATAGATCTTTGAAAAATAAGGGGGGTTTGTTCTTCGTGTTTTTGATAAAAACGAGTTTTTGATCGAGTTTTGGAGCAAAAAGAGGTGAAAAACGCTATTTTTCACGTAATCTGCGAAGTGTTCTCGTCCATTGAAGGGTTCACGGCCGTTGAAGGGTTCACGGCCGAAGGAGGGTTCTCGGTCGAATAAGCTTTTGCGGCTAGGGTTTCTCGGCGGCGGCCGTAATCACGAATTAGGGTTTCTCGGACGTTTACGGTTGTGAACGTGTTTACGGCCGTGAACCTATTTGCGGTTGTCTGTCTCATATAAATAGTGTTAGTAGAGTCATAAGAGTGTGTATGGCTTGAGGAGCTTAAGTTTGTGTATTCTAAGGTGTTCTAGAGAGAGAAAGGAGAGAAGGTGCAAGTGTGTGTGAATCTTGTATATTGTTCATCATTCCAATCTTGAATACATCATAGATTCATATTATTATTCTTCTCCTTCTTCTTATTTTGATCTTGCATCATCCAATTGTTTGGGATTCTACACCATCAATTGGATATGATTGATACACAAGCGAATTCGGGACTTACAAGTGGTATCAGAGCTTGGATTGTATCAATCATTTTGGCCAGATCTGGAGCGTATTTGATCTTATTTTTGAAGGATTTTTGCGTTTTTGGATAGATCTTTGAAAAATAAGGGGAGTTTGTTCTTCGTGTTTTTGATAAAATCGAGTTTTTGATCGAGTTTTGGAGCAAAAAGAGGTGAAAAACGCTATTTTTCACGTAATCTGCGAAGTGTTCTCGTCCATTGAAGGGTTCACGGCCGTTGAAGGGTTCACGGCCGAAGGAGGGTTCTCGGTCGAATAAGCTTTTGCGGCTAGGGTTTCTCGGCGGCGGCCGTAATCACGAATTAGGGTTTCTCGGACGTTTACGGTCGTGAACGTGTTTACGGCCGTGAACCCATTTGCGGTTGTCTGTCTCATATAAATAGTGTTAGTAGAGTCATAAGAGTATGTATGGCTAGAGGAGCTTAAGTGTGTGTATTCTAAGGTGTTCTAGAGAGAGAAAGGAGAGAAGGTGCAAGTGTGTGTGAATCTTGTATATTGTTCATCATTCCAATCTTGAATACATCATAGATTCATATTATTCTTCTTCTCCTTCTTCTTATTTTGATCTTGCATCATCCAATTGTTTGGGATTCTACACCATCAATTGGATATGATTGATACAGAAGCGAATTCGGGACTTACAAGTGGTATCAGAGCTTGGATTGTATCAATCATTTTGGCCAGATCTGGAGCGTATTTGATCTTATTTTTGAAGGATTTTTGCATTTTTGGATAGATCTTTGAAAAATAAGGGGGGTTTGTTCTTCGTGTTTTTGATAAAAACGAGTTTTTGATCGAGTTTTGGAGCAAAAAGAGGTGAAAAACGCTATTTTTCACGTAATCTGCGAAGTGTTCTCGTCCATTGAAGGGTTCACGGCCGTTGAAGGGTTCACGGCCGAAGGAGGGTTCTCGGTCGAATAAGCTTTTGCGGCTAGGGTTTCTCGGCGGCGGCCGTAATCACGAATTAGGGTTTCTCGGACGTTTACGGTTGTGAACGTGTTTACGGCCGTGAACCTATTTGCGGTTGTCTGTCTCATATAAATAGTGTTAGTAGAGTCATAAGAGTGTGTATGGCTTGAGGAGCTTAAGTTTGTGTATTCTAAGGTGTTCTAGAGAGAGAAAGGAGAGAAGGTGCAAGTGTGTGTGAATCTTGTATATTGTTCATCATTCCAATCTTGAATACATCATAGATTCATATTATTATTCTTCTCCTTCTTCTTATTTTGATCTTGCATCATCCAATTGTTTGGGATTCTACACCATCAATTGGATATGATTGATACACAAGCGAATTCGGGACTTACAAGTGGTATCAGAGCTTGGATTGTATCAATCATTTTGGCCAGATCTGGAGCGTATTTGATCTTATTTTTGAAGGATTTTTGCGTTTTTGGATAGATCTTTGAAAAATAAGGGGAGTTTGTTCTTTGTGTTTTTGATAAAATCGAGTTTTTGATCGAGTTTTGGAGCAAAAAGAGGTGAAAAACGCTATTTTTCACGTAATCTGCGAAGTGTTCTCGTCCATTGAAGGGTTCACGGCCGTTGAAGGGTTCACGGCCGAAGGAGGGTTCTCGGTCGAATAAGCTTTTGCGGCTAGGGTTTCTCGGCGGCGGCCGTAATCACGAATTAGGGTTTCTCGGACCTTTACGGTCGTGAACGTGTTTACGGCCGTGAACCCATTTGCGGTTGTCTGTCTCATATAAATAGTGTTAGTAGAGTCATAAGAGTGTGTATGGCTAGAGGAGCTTAAGTGTGTGTATTCTAAGGTGTTCGAGAGAGAGAAAGGAGTGAAGGTGCAAGTGTGTGTGAATCTTGTATATTGTTCATCATTCCAATGTTGAATACATCATAGATTCATATTATTCTTCTTCTCCTTCTTCTTATTTTGATCTTGCATCATCCAATTGTTTGGGATTCTACACCATCAATTGGATATGATTGATACACAAGCGAATTCGGGACTTACAAGTGGTATCAGAGCTTGGATTGTATCAATCATTTTGGCCAGATCTGGAGCGTATTTGATCTTATTTTTGAAGGATTTTTGCGTTTTTGGATAGATCTTTGAAAAATAAGGGGAGTTTGTTCTTCGTGTTTTTGATAAAATCGAGTTTTTGATCGAGTTTTGGAGCAAAAAGAGGTGAAAAACGCTATTTTTCACGTAATCTGCGAAGTGTTCTCGTCCATTGAAGGGTTCACGGCCGTTGAAGGGTTCACGGCCGAAGGAGGGTTCTCGGTCGAATAAGCTTTTGCGGCTAGGGTTTCTCGGCGGCGGCCGTAATCACGAATTAGGGTTTCTCGGACGTTTACGGTCGTGAACGTGTTTACGGCCGTGAACCCATTTGCGGTTGTCTGTCTCATATAAATAGTGTTAGTAGAGTCATAAGAGTGTGTATGGCTAGAGGAGCTTAAGTGTGTGTATTCTAAGGTGTTCTAGAGAGAGAAAGGAGTGAAGGTGCAAGTGTGTGTGAATCTTGTATATTGTTCATCATTCCAATCTTGAATACATCATAGATTCATATTATTCTTCTTCTCCTTCTTCTTATTTTGATCTTGCATCATCCAATTGTTTGGGATTCTACACCATCAATTGGATATGATTGATACACAAGCGAATTCGGGACTTACAAGTGGTATCAGAGCTTGGATTGTATCAATCATTTTGCCCAGATCTGGAGCGTATTTGATCTTATTTTTGAAGGATTTTTGCGTTTTTGGATAGATCTTTGAAAAATAAGGGGGGTTTGTTCTTCGTGTTTTTGACAAAAACGAGTTTTTGATCGAGTTTTGGAGCAAAAAGAGGTGAAAAACGCTATTTTTCACGTAATCTGCGAAGTGTTCTCGTCCATTGAAGGGTTCACGGCCGTTGAAGGGTTCACGGCCGAAGGAGGGTTCTCGGTCGAATAAGCTTTTGCGGCTAGGGTTTCTCGGCGGCGGCCGTAATCACGAATTAGGGTTTCTCGGACGTTTACGGTCGTGAACGTGTTTACGGCCGTGAACCCATTTGCGGTTGTCTGTCTCATATAAATAGTGTTAGTAGAGTCATAAGAGTGTGTATGGCTAGAGGAGCTTAAGTGTGTGTATTCTAAGGTGTTCTAGAGAGAGAAAGGAGTGAAGGTGCAAGTGTGTGTGAATCTTGTATATTGTTCATCATTCCAATCTTGAATACATCATAGATTCATATTATTCTTCTTCTCCTTCTTCTTATTTTGATCTTGCATCATCCAATTGTTTGGGATTCTACACCATCAATTGGATATGATTGATACACAAGCGAATTCGGGACTTACAAGTGGTATCAGAGCTTGGATTGTATCAATCATTTTGGCCAGATCTGGAGCGTATTTGATCTTATTTTTGAAGGATTTTTGCGTTTTTGGATAGATCTTTGAAAAATAAGGGGGGTTTGTTCTTCGTGTTTTTGACAAATACGAGTTTTTGATCGAGTTTTGGAGCAAAAAGAGGTGAAAAACGCTATTTTTCACGTAATCTGCGAAGTGTTCTCGTCCATTGAAGGGTTCACGGCCGTTGAAGGGTTCACGGCCGAAGGAGGGTTCTCGGTCGAATAAGCTTTTGCGGCTAGGGTTTCTCGGCGGCGGCCGTAATCACGAATTAGGGTTTCTCGGACGTTTACGGTCGTGAACGTGTTTACGGCCGTGAACCCATTTGCGGTTGTCTGTCTCATATAAATAGTGTTAGTAGAGTCATAAGAGTATGTATGGCTAGAGGAGCTTAAGTGTGTGTATTCTAAGGTGTTCTAGAGAGAGAAAGGAGAGAAGGTGCAAGTGTGTGTGAATCTTGTATATTGTTCATCATTCCAATCTTGAATACATCATAGATTCATATTATTCTTCTTCTCCTTCTTCTTATTTTGATCTTGCATCATCCAATTGTTTGGGATTCTACACCATCAATTGGATATGATTGATACAGAAGCGAATTCGGGACTTACAAGTGGTATCAGAGCTTGGATTGTATCAATCATTTTGGCCAGATCTGGAGCGTATTTGATCTTATTTTTGAAGGATTTTTGCATTTTTGGATAGATCTTTGAAAAATAAGGGGGGTTTGTTCTTCGTGTTTTTGATAAAAACGAGTTTTTGATCGAGTTTTGGAGCAAAAAGAGGTGAAAAACGCTATTTTTCACGTAATCTGCGAAGTGTTCTCGTCCATTGAAGGGTTCACGGCCGTTGAAGGGTTCACGGCCGAAGGAGGGTTCTCGGTCGAATAAGCTTTTGCGGCTAGGGTTTCTCGGCGGCGGCCGTAATCACGAATTAGGGTTTCTCGGACGTTTACGGTTGTGAACGTGTTTACGGCCGTGAACCTATTTGCGGTTGTCTGTCTCATATAAATAGTGTTAGTAGAGTCATAAGAGTGTGTATGGCTTGAGGAGCTTAAGTTTGTGTATTCTAAGGTGTTCTAGAGAGAGAAAGGAGAGAAGGTGCAAGTGTGTGTGAATCTTGTATATTGTTCATCATTCCAATCTTGAATACATCATAGATTCATATTATTATTCTTCTCCTTCTTCTTATTTTGATCTTGCATCATCCAATTGTTTGGGATTCTACACCATCAATTGGATATGATTGATACACAAGCGAATTCGGGACTTACAAGTGGTATCAGAGCTTGGATTGTATCAATCATTTTGGCCAGATCTGGAGCGTATTTGATCTTATTTTTGAAGGATTTTTGCGTTTTTGGATAGATCTTTGAAAAATAAGGGGAGTTTGTTCTTTGTGTTTTTGATAAAATCGAGTTTTTGATCGAGTTTTGGAGCAAAAAGAGGTGAAAAACGCTATTTTTCACGTAATCTGCGAAGTGTTCTCGTCCATTGAAGGGTTCACGGCCGTTGAAGGGTTCACGGCCGAAGGAGGGTTCTCGGTCGAATAAGCTTTTGCGGCTAGGGTTTCTCGGCGGCGGCCGTAATCACGAATTAGGGTTTCTCGGACCTTTACGGTCGTGAACGTGTTTACGGCCGTGAACCCATTTGCGGTTGTCTGTCTCATATAAATAGTGTTAGTAGAGTCATAAGAGTGTGTATGGCTAGAGGAGCTTAAGTGTGTGTATTCTAAGGTGTTCGAGAGAGAGAAAGGAGTGAAGGTGCAAGTGTGTGTGAATCTTGTATATTGTTCATCATTCCAATGTTGAATACATCATAGATTCATATTATTCTTCTTCTCCTTCTTCTTATTTTGATCTTGCATCATCCAATTGTTTGGGATTCTACACCATCAATTGGATATGATTGATACACAAGCGAATTCGGGACTTACAAGTGGTATCAGAGCTTGGATTGTATCAATCATTTTGGCCAGATCTGGAGCGTATTTGATCTTATTTTTGAAGGATTTTTGCGTTTTTGGATAGATCTTTGAAAAATAAGGGGAGTTTGTTCTTCGTGTTTTTGATAAAATCGAGTTTTTGATCGAGTTTTGGAGCAAAAAGAGGTGAAAAACGCTATTTTTCACGTAATCTGCGAAGTGTTCTCGTCCATTGAAGGGTTCACGGCCGTTGAAGGGTTCACGGCCGAAGGAGGGTTCTCGGTCGAATAAGCTTTTGCGGCTAGGGTTTCTCGGCGGCGGCCGTAATCACGAATTAGGGTTTCTCGGACGTTTACGGTCGTGAACGTGTTTACGGCCGTGAACCCATTTGCGGTTGTCTGTCTCATATAAATAGTGTTAGTAGAGTCATAAGAGTGTGTATGGCTAGAGGAGCTTAAGTGTGTGTATTCTAAGGTGTTCTAGAGAGAGAAAGGAGTGAAGGTGCAAGTGTGTGTGAATCTTGTATATTGTTCATCATTCCAATCTTGAATACATCATAGATTCATATTATTCTTCTTCTCCTTCTTCTTATTTTGATCTTGCATCATCCAATTGTTTGGGATTCTACACCATCAATTGGATATGATTGATACACAAGCGAATTCGGGACTTACAAGTGGTATCAGAGCTTGGATTGTATCAATCATTTTGCCCAGATCTGGAGCGTATTTGATCTTATTTTTGAAGGATTTTTGCGTTTTTGGATAGATCTTTGAAAAATAAGGGGGGTTTGTTCTTCGTGTTTTTGACAAAAACGAGTTTTTGATCGAGTTTTGGAGCAAAAAGAGGTGAAAAACGCTATTTTTCACGTAATCTGCGAAGTGTTCTCGTCCATTGAAGGGTTCACGGCCGTTGAAGGGTTCACGGCCGAAGGAGGGTTCTCGGTCGAATAAGCTTTTGCGGCTAGGGTTTCTCGGCGGCGGCCGTAATCACGAATTAGGGTTTCTCGGACGTTTACGGTCGTGAACGTGTTTACGGCCGTGAACCCATTTGCGGTTGTCTGTCTCATATAAATAGTGTTAGTAGAGTCATAAGAGTGTGTATGGCTAGAGGAGCTTAAGTGTGTGTATTCTAAGGTGTTCTAGAGAGAGAAAGGAGTGAAGGTGCAAGTGTGTGTGAATCTTGTATATTGTTCATCATTCCAATCTTGAATACATCATAGATTCATATTATTCTTCTTCTCCTTCTTCTTATTTTGATCTTGCATCATCCAATTGTTTGGGATTCTACACCATCAATTGGATATGATTGATACACAAGCGAATTCGGGACTTACAAGTGGTATCAGAGCTTGGATTGTATCAATCATTTTGGCCAGATCTGGAGCGTATTTGATCTTATTTTTGAAGGATTTTTGCGTTTTTGGATAGATCTTTGAAAAATAAGGGGGGTTTGTTCTTCGTGTTTTTGACAAATACGAGTTTTTGATCGAGTTTTGGAGCAAAAAGAGGTGAAAAACGCTATTTTTCACGTAATCTGCGAAGTGTTCTCGTCCATTGAAGGGTTCACGGCCGTTGAAGGGTTCACGGCCGAAGGAGGGTTCTCGGTCGAATAAGCTTTTGCGGCTAGGGTTTCTCGGCGGCGGCCGTAATCACGAATTAGGGTTTCTCGGACGTTTACGGTCGTGAACGTGTTTACGGCCGTGAACCCATTTGCGGTTGTCTGTCTCATATAAATAGTGTTAGTAGAGTCATAAGAGTATGTATGGCTAGAGGAGCTTAAGTGTGTGTATTCTAAGGTGTTCTAGAGAGAGAAAGGAGAGAAGGTGCAAGTGTGTGTGAATCTTGTATATTGTTCATCATTCCAATCTTGAATACATCATAGATTCATATTATTCTTCTTCTCCTTCTTCTTATTTTGATCTTGCATCATCCAATTGTTTGGGATTCTACACCATCAATTGGATATGATTGATACAGAAGCGAATTCGGGACTTACAAGTGGTATCAGAGCTTGGATTGTATCAATCATTTTGGCCAGATCTGGAGCGTATTTGATCTTATTTTTGAAGGATTTTTGCGTTTTTGGATAGATCTTTGAAAAATAAGGGGAGTTTGTTCTTCGTGTTTTTGATAAAATCGAGTTTTTGATCGAGTTTTGGAGCAAAAAGAGGTGAAAAACGCTATTTTTCACGTAATCTGCGAAGTGTTCTCGTCCATTGAAGGGTTCACGGCCGTTGAAGGGTTCACGGCCGAAGGAGGGTTCTCGGTCGAATAAGCTTTTGCGGCTAGGGTTTCTCGGCGGCGGCCGTAATCACGAATTAGGGTTTCTCGGACGTTTACGGTCGTGAACGTGTTTACGGCCGTGAACCCATTTGCGGTTGTCTGTCTCATATAAATAGTGTTAGTAGAGTCATAAGAGTGTGTATGGCTAGAGGAGCTTAAGTGTGTGTATTCTAAGGTGTTCTAGAGAGAGAAAGGAGTGAAGGTGCAAGTGTGTGTGAATCTTGTATATTGTTCATCATTCCAATCTTGAATACATCATAGATTCATATTATTCTTCTTCTCCTTCTTCTTATTTTGATCTTGCATCATCCAATTGTTTGGGATTCTACACCATCAATTGGATATGATTGATACACAAGCGAATTCGGGACTTACAAGTGGTATCAGAGCTTGGATTGTATCAATCATTTTGGCCAGATCTGGAGCGTATTTGATCTTATTTTTGAAGGATTTTTGCGTTTTTTGATAGATCTTTGAAAAATAAGGGGGGTTTGTTCTTCGTGTTTTTGACAAAAACGAGTTTTTGATCGAGTTTTGGAGCAAAAAGAGGTGAAAAACGCTATTTTTCACGTAATCTGCGAAGTGTTCTCGTCCATTGAAGGGTTCACGGCCGTTGAAGGGTTCACGGCCGAAGGAGGGTTCTCGGTCGAATAAGCTTTTGCGGCTAGGGTTTCTCGGCGGCGGCCGTAATCACGAATTAGGGTTTCTCGGACGTTTACGGTCGTGAACGTGTTTACGGCCGTGAACCCATTTGCGGTTGTCTGTCTCATATAAATAGTGTTAGTAGAGTCATAAGAGTGTGTATGGCTAGAGGAGCTTAAGTGTGTGTATTCTAAGGTGTTCTAGAGAGAGAAAGGAGTGAAGGTGCAAGTGTGTGTGAATCTTGTATATTGTTCATCATTCCAATCTTGAATACATCATAGATTCATATTATTCTTCTTCTCCTTCTTCTTATTTTGATCTTGCATCATCCAATTGTTTGGGATTCTACACCATCAATTGGATATGATTGATACACAAGCGAATTCGGGACTTACAAGTGGTATCAGAGCTTGGATTGTATCAATCATTTTGGCCAGATCTGGAGCGTATTTGATCTTATTTTTGAAGGATTTTTGCGTTTTTGGATAGATCTTTGAAAAATAAGGGGGGTTTGTTCTTCGTGTTTTTGACAAATACGAGTTTTTGATCGAGTTTTGGAGCAAAAAGAGGTGAAAAACGCTATTTTTCACGTAATCTGCGAAGTGTTCTCGTCCATTGAAGGGTTCACGGCCGTTGAAGGGTTCACGGCCGAAGGAGGGTTCTCGGTCGAATAAGCTTTTGCGGCTAGGGTTTCTCGGCGGCGGCCGTAATCACGAATTAGGGTTTCTCGGACGTTTACGGTCGTGAACGTGTTTACGGCCGTGAACCCATTTGCGGTTGTCTGTCTCATATAAATAGTGTTAGTAGAGTCATAAGAGTATGTATGGCTAGAGGAGCTTAAGTGTGTGTATTCTAAGGTGTTCTAGAGAGAGAAAGGAGAGAAGGTGCAAGTGCGTGTGAATCTTGTATATTGTTCATCATTCCAATCTTGAATACATCATAGATTCATATTATTCTTCTTCTCCTTCTTCTTATTTTGATCTTGCATCATCCAATTGTTTGGGATTCTACACCATCAATTGGATATGATTGATACAGAAGCGAATTCGGGACTTACAAGTGGTATCAGAGCTTGGATTGTATCAATCATTTTGGCCAGATCTGGAGCGTATTTGATCTTATTTTTGAAGGATTTTTTCATTTTTGGATAGATCTTTGAAAAATAAGGGGGGTTTGTTCTTCGTGTTTTTGATAAAAACGAGTTTTTGATCGAGTTTTGGAGCAAAAAGAGGTGAAAAACGCTATTTTTCACGTAATCTGCGAAGTGTTCTCGTCCATTGAAGGGTTCACGGCCGTTGAAGGGTTCACGGCCGAAGGAGGGTTCTCGGTCGAATAAGCTTTTGCGGCTAGGGTTTCTCGGCGGCGGCCGTAATCACGAATTAGGGTTTCTCGGACGTTTACGGTCGTGAACGTGTTTACGGCCGTGAACCCATTTGCGGTTGTCTGTCTCATATAAATAGTGTTAGTAGAGTCATAAGAGTGTGTATGGCTAGAGGAGCTTAAGTGTGTGTATTCTAAGGTGTTCTAGAGAGAGAAAGGAGAGAAGGTGCAAGTGTGTGTGAATCTTGTATATTGTTCATCATTCCAATCTTGAATACATCATAGATTCATATTATTCTTCTTCTCCTTCTTCTTATTTTGATCTTGCATCATCCAATTGTTTGGGATTCTACACCATCAATTGGATATGATTGATACACAAGCGAATTCGGGACTTACAAGTGGTATCAGAGCTTGGATTGTATCAATCATTTTGGCCAGATCTGGAGCGTATTTGATCTTATTTTTGAAGGATTTTTGCGTTTTTGGATAGATCTTTGAAAAATAAGGGGAGTTTGTTCTTCGTGTTTTTGATAAAATCGAGTTTTTGATCGAGTTTTGGAGCAAAAAGAGGTGAAAAACGCTATTTTTCACGTAATCTGCGAAGTGTTCTCGTCCATTGAAGGGTTCACGGCCGTTGAAGGGTTCACGGCCGAAGGAGGGTTCTCGGTCGAATAAGCTTTTGCGGCTAGGGTTTCTCGGCGGCGGCCGTAATCACGAATTAGGGTTTCTCGGACGTTTACGGTCGTGAACGTGTTTACGGCCGTGAACCCATTTGCGGTTGTCTGTCTCATATAAATAGTGTTAGTAGAGTCATAAGAGTGTGTATGGCTAGAGGAGCTTAAGTGTGTGTATTCTAAGGTGTTCTAGAGAGAGAAAGGAGTGAAGGTGCAAGTGTGTGTGAATCTTGTATATTGTTCATCATTCCAATCTTGAATACATCATAGATTCATATTATTCTTCTTCTCCTTCTTCTTATTTTGATCTTGCATCATCCAATTGTTTGGGATTCTACACCATCAATTGGATATGATTGATACACAAGCGAATTCGGGACTTACAAGTGGTATCAGAGCTTGGATTGTATCAATCATTTTGGCCAGATCTGGAGCGTATTTGATCTTATTTTTGAAGGATTTTTGCGTTTTTGGATAGATCTTTGAAAAATAAGGGGGGTTTGTTCTTCGTGTTTTTGACAAAAACGAGTTTTTGATCGAGTTTTGGAGCAAAAAGAGGTGAAAAACGCTATTTTTCACGTAATCTGCGAAGTGTTCTCGTCCATTGAAGGGTTCACGGCCGTTGAAGGGTTCACGGCCGAAGGAGGGTTCTCGGTCGAATAAGCTTTTGCGGCTAGGGTTTCTCGGCGGCGGCCGTAATCACGAATTAGGGTTTCTCGGACGTTTACGGTCGTGAACGTGTTTACGGCCGTGAACCCATTTGCGGTTGTCTGTCTCATATAAATAGTGTTAGTAGAGTCATAAGAGTGTGTATGGCTAGAGGAGCTTAAGTGTGTGTATTCTAAGGTGTTCTAGAGAGAGAAAGGAGTGAAGGTGCAAGTGTGTGTGAATCTTGTATATTGTTCATCATTCCAATCTTGAATACATCATAGATTCATATTATTCTTCTTCTCCTTCTTCTTATTTTGATCTTGCATCATCCAATTGTTTAGGATTCTAACCAGTAATTGGATATGATTGATACACAAGCGAATTCGGGACTTACAAGTGGTATCAGAGCTTGTATTGTATCAATCATTTTGGCCAGATCTGGAGCGTATTTGATCTTATTTTTGAAGGATTTTTGCATTTTTGGATAGATCTTTGAAAAATAAGGGGGGTTTGTTCTTCGTGTTTTTGATAAAAACGAGTTTTTGATCGAGTTTTGGAGCAAAAAGAGGTGAAAAACGCTATTTTTCACGTAATCTGTGAAGTGTTCTCGTCCATTGAAGGGTTCACGGCCGTTGAAGGGTTCACGGCCGAAGGAGGGTTCTCGGTCGAATAAGCTTTTGCGGCTAGGGTTTCTCGGCGGCGGCCGTAATCACGAATTAGGGTTTCTCGGACGTTTACGGTCGTGAACGTGTTTACGGCCGTGAACCCATTTGCGGTTGTCTGTCTCATATAAATAGTGTTAGTAGAGTCATAAGAGTGTGTATGGCTAGAGGAGCTTAAGTGTGTGTATTCTAAGGTGTTCTAGAGAGAGAAAGGAGTGAAGGTGCAAGTGTGTGTGAATCTTGTATATTGTTCATCATTCCAATCTTGAATACATCATAGATTCATATTATTCTTCTTCTCCTTCTTCTTATTTTGATCTTGCATCATCCAATTGTTTAGGATTCTACACCATCAATTGGATATGATTGATACACAAGCGAATTCGGGACTTACAAGTGGTATCAGAGCTTGGATTGTATCAATCATTTTGGCCAGATCTGGAGCGTATTTGATCTTATTTTTGAAGGATTTTTGCGTTTTTGGATAGATCTTTGAAAAATAAGGGGGGGTTTGTTCTTCGTGTTTTTGACAAAAACGAGTTTTTGATCGAGTTTTGGAGCAAAAAGAGGTGAAAAACGCTATTTTTCACGTAATCTGCGAAGTGTTCTCGTCCATTGAAGGGTTCACGGCCGTTGAAGGGTTCACGGCCGAAGGAGGGTTCTCGGTCGAATAAGCTTTTGCGGCTAGGGTTTCTCGGCGGCGGCCGTAATCACGAATTAGGGTTTCTCGGACGTTTACGGTCGTGAACGTGTTTACGGCCGTGAACCCATTTGCGGTTGTCTGTCTCATATAAATAGTGTTAGTAGAGTCATAAGAGTGTGTATGGCTAGAGGAGCTTAAGTGTGTGTATTCTAAGGTGTTCTAGAGAGAGAAAGGAGAGAAGGTGCAAGTGTGTGTGAATCTTGTATATTGTTCATCATTCCAATCTTGAATACATCATAGATTCATATTATTCTTCTTCTCCTTCTTCTTATTTTGATCTTGCATCATCCAATTGTTTAGGATTCTAACCAGTAATTGGATATGATTGATACACAAGCGAATTCGGGACTTACAAGTGGTATCAGAGCTTGGATTGTATCAATCATTTTGGCCAGATCTGGAGCGTATTTGATCATATTTTTGAAGGATTTTTGCGTTTTTGGATAGATCTTTGAAAAATAAGGGGGGTTTGTTCTTCGTGTTTTTGATAAAAACGAGTTTTTGATCGAGTTTTGGAGCAAAAAGAGGCGAAAACGCTATTTTTCACGTAATCTGCGAAGTGTTCTCGTCCATTGAAGGGTTCACGGCCGTTGAAGGGTTCACGGCCGAAGGAGGGTTCTCGGTCGAATAAGCTTTTGCGGCTAGGGTTTCTCGGCGGCGGCCGTAATCACGAATTAGGGTTTCTCGGATGTTTACGGTCGTGAACGTGTTTACGGCCGTGAACCGATTTGCGGTTGTCTGTCTCATATAAATAGTGTTAGTAGAGTCATAAGAGTGTGTATGGCTAGAGGAGCTTAAGTGTGTGTATTCTAAGGTGTTCTAGAGAGAGAAAGGAGAGAAGGTGCAAGTGTGTGTGAATCTTGTATATTGTTCATCATTCCAATCTTGAATACATCATAGATTCATATTATTCTTCTTCTCCTTCTTCTTATTTTGATCTTGCATCATCCAATTGTTTAGGATTCTAACCAGTAATTGGATATGATTGATACACAAGCGAATTCGGGACTTACAAGTGGTATCAGAGCTTGGATTGTATCAATCATTTTGGCCAGATCTGGAGCGTATTTGATCTTATTTTTGAAGGATTTTTGCATTTTTGGATAGATCTTTGAAAAATAAGGTGGGTTTGTTCTTCGTGTTTTTGATAAAAACGAGTTTTTGATCGAGTTTTGGAGCAAAAAGAGGTGAAAAACGCTATTTTTCACGTAATCTGCGAAGTGTTCTCGTCCATTGAAGGGTTCACGGCCGTTGAAGGGTTCACGGCCGAAGGAGGGTTCTCGGTCGAATAAGCTTTTGCGGCTAGGGTTTCTCGGCGGCGGCCGTAATCACGAATTAGGGTTTCTCGGACGTTTACGGTCGTGAACGTGTTTACGGCCGTGAACCCATTTGCGGTTGTCTGTCTCATATAAATAGTGTTAGTAGAGTCATAAGAGTGTGTATGGCTAGAGGAGCTTAAGTGTGTGTATTCTAAGGTGTTCTAGAGAGAGAAAGGAGAGAAGGTGCAAGTGTGTGTGAATCTTGTATATTGTTCATCATTCCAATCTTGAATACATCATAGATTCATATTATTCTTCTTCTCCTTCTTCTTATTTTGATCTTGCATCATCCAATTGTTTAGGATTCTAACCAGTAATTGGATATGATTGATACACAAGCGAATTCGGGACTTACAAGTGGTATCAGAGCTTGGATTGTATCAATCATTTTGGCCAGATCTGGAGCGTATTTGATCTTATTTTTGAAGGATTTTTGCATTTTTGGATAGATCTTTGAAAAATAAGGGGGGTTTGTTCTTCGTGTTTTTGATAAAAACGAGTTTTTGATCGAGTTTTGGGGCAAAAAGAGGTGAAAAACGCTATTTTTCACGTAATCTGTGAAGTGTTCTCGTCCATTGAAGGGTTCACGGCCGTTGAAGGGTTCACGGCCGAAGGAGGGTTCTCGGTCGAATAAGCTTTTGCGGCTAGGGTTTCTCGGCGGCGGCCGTAATCACGAATTAGGGTTTCTCGGACGTTTACGGTCGTGAACGTGTTTACGGCCGTGAACCCATTTGCGGTTGTCTGTCTCATATAAATAGTGTTAGTAGAGTCATAAGAGTGTGTATGGCTAGAGGAGCTTAAGTGTGTGTATTCTAAGGTGTTCTACAGAGAGAAAGGAGTGAAGGTGCAAGTGTGTGTGAATCTTGTATATTGTTCATCATTCCAATCTTGAATACATCATAGATTCATATTATTCTTCTTCTCCTTCTTCTTATTTTGATCTTGCATCATCCAATTGTTTAGGATTCTACACCATCAATTGGATATGATTGATACACAAGCGAATTCGGGACTTACAAGTGGTATCAGAGCTTGGATTGTATCAATCATTTTGGCCAGATCTGGAGCGTATTTGATCTTATTTTTGAAGGATTTTTGCGTTTTTGGATAGATCTTTGAAAAATAAGGGGGGGTTTGTTCTTCGTGTTTTTGACAAAAACGAGTTTTTGATCGAGTTTTGGAGCAAAAAGAGGTGAAAAACGCTATTTTTCACGTAATCTGCGAAGTGTTCTCGTCCATTGAAGGGTTCACGGCCGTTGAAGGGTTCACGGCCGAAGGAGGGTTCTCGGTCGAATAAGCTTTTGCGGCTAGGGTTTCTCGGCGGCGGCCGTAATCACGAATTAGGGTTTCTCGGACGTTTACGGTCGTGAACGTGTTTACGGCCGTGAACCCATTTGCGGTTGTCTGTCTCATATAAATAGTGTTAGTAGAGTCATAAGAGTGTGTATGGCTAGAGGAGCTTAAGTGTGTGTATTCTAAGGTGTTCTAGAGAGAGAAAGGAGAGAAGGTGCAAGTGTGTGTGAATCTTGTATATTGTTCATCATTCCAATCTTGAATACATCATAGATTCATATTATTCTTCTTCTCCTTCTTCTTATTTTGATCTTGCATCATCCAATTGTTTAGGATTCTAACCAGTAATTGGATATGATTGATACACAAGCGAATTCGGGACTTACAAGTGGTATCAGAGCTTGGATTGTATCAATCATTTTGGCCAGATCTGGAGCGTATTTGATCTTATTTTTGAAGGATTTTTGCATTTTTGGATAGATCTTTGAAAAATAAGGGGGGTTTGTTCTTCGTGTTTTTGATAAAAACGAGTTTTTGATCGAGTTTTGGAGCAAAAAGAGGTGAAAAACGCTATTTTTCACGTAATCTGCGAAGTGTTCTCGTCCATTGAAGGGTTCACGGCCGTTGAAGGGTTCACGGCCGAAGGAGGGTTCTCGGTCGAATAAGCTTTTGCGGCTAGGGTTTCTCGGCGGCGGCCGTAATCACGAATTAGGGTTTCTCGGACGTTTACGGTCGTGAACGTGTTTACGGCCGTGAACCCATTTGCGGTTGTCTGTCTCATATAAATAGTGTTAGTAGAGTCATAAGAGTGTGTATGGCTAGAGGAGCTTAAGTGTGTGTATTCTAAGGTATTCTAGAGAGAGAAAGGAGTGAAGGTGCAAGTGTGTGTGAATCTTGTATATTGTTCATCATTCCAATCTTGAATACATCATAGATTCATATTATTCTTCTTCTCCTTCTTCTTATTTTGATCTTGCATCATCCAATTGTTTAGGATTCTACACCATCAATTGGATATGATTGATACACAAGCGAATTCGGGACTTACAAGTGGTATCAGTGCTTGGATTGTATCAATCATTTTGGCCAGATCTGGAGCGTATTTGATCTTATTTTTGAAGGATTTTTGCGTTTTTGGATAGATCTTTGAAAAATAAGGGGGGGTTTGTTCTTCGTGTTTTTGACAAAAACGAGTTTTTGATCGAGTTTTGGAGCAAAAAGAGGTGAAAAACGCTATTTTTCACGTAATCTGCGAAGTGTTCTCGTCCATTGAAGGGTTCACGGCCGTTGAAGGGTTCACGGCCGAAGGAGGGTTCTCGGTCGAATAAGCTTTTGCGGCTAGGGTTTCTCGGCGGCGGCCGTAATCACGAATTAGGGTTTCTCGGACGTTTACGGTCGTGAACGTGTTTACGGCCGTGAACCCATTTGCGGTTGTCTGTCTCATATAAATAGTGTTAGTAGAGTCATAAGAGTGTGTATGGCTAGAGGAGCTTAAGTGTGTGTATTCTAAGGTGTTCTACAGAGAGAAAGGAGTGAAGGTGCAAGTGTGTGTGAATCTTGTATATTGTTCATCATTCCAATCTTGAATACATCATAGATTCATATTATTCTTCTTCTCCTTCTTCTTATTTTGATCTTGCATCATCCAATTGTTTAGGATTCTACACCATCAATTGGATATGATTGATACACAAGCGAATTCGGGACTTACAAGTGGTATCAGAGCTTGGATTGTATCAATCATTTTGGCCAGATCTGGAGCGTATTTGATCTTATTTTTGAAGGATTTTTGCGTTTTTGGATAGATCTTTGAAAAATAAGGGGGGGTTTGTTCTTCGTGTTTTTGACAAAAACGAGTTTTTGATCGAGTTTTGGAGCAAAAAGAGGTGAAAAACGCTATTTTTCACGTAATCTGCGAAGTGTTCTCGTCCATTGAAGGGTTCACGGCCGTTGAAGGGTTCACGGCCGAAGGAGGGTTCTCGGTCGAATAAGCTTTTGCGGCTAGGGTTTCTCGGCGGCGGCCGTAATCACGAATTAGGGTTTCTCGGACGTTTACGGTCGTGAACGTGTTTACGGCCGTGAACCCATTTGCGGTTGTCTGTCTCATATAAATAGTGTTAGTAGAGTCATAAGAGTGTGTATGGCTAGAGGAGCTTAAGTGTGTGTATTCTAAGGTGTTCTAGAGAGAGAAAGGAGAGAAGGTGCAAGTGTGTGTGAATCTTGTATATTGTTCATCATTCCAATCTTGAATACATCATAGATTCATATTATTCTTCTTCTCCTTCTTCTTATTTTGATCTTGCATCATCCAATTGTTTAGGATTCTAACCAGTAATTGGATATGATTGATACACAAGCGAATTCGGGACTTACAAGTGGTATCAGAGCTTGGATTGTATCAATCATTTTGGCCAGATCTGGAGCGTATTTGATCTTATTTTTGAAGGATTTTTGCATTTTTGGATAGATCTTTGAAAAATAAGGGGGGTTTGTTCTTCGTGTTTTTGATAAAAACGAGTTTTTGATCGAGTTTTGGAGCAAAAAGAGGTGAAAAACGCTATTTTTCACGTAATCTGTGAAGTGTTCTCGTCCATTGAAGGGTTCACGGCCGTTGAAGGGTTCACGGCCGAAGGAGGGTTCTCGGTCGAATAAGCTTTTGCGGCTAGGGTTTCTCGGCGGCGGCCGTAATCACGAATTAGGGTTTCTCGGACGTTTACGGTCGTGAACGTGTTTACGGCCGTGAACCCATTTGCGGTTGTCTGTCTCATATAAATAGTGTTAGTAGAGTCATAAGAGTGTGTATGGCTAGAGGAGCTTAAGTGTGTGTATTCTAAGGTGTTCTAGAGAGAGAAAGGAGTGAAGGTGCAAGTGTGTGTGAATCTTGTATATTGTTCATCATTCCAATCTTGAATACATCATAGATTCATATTATTCTTCTTCTCCTTCTTCTTATTTTGATCTTGCATCATCCAATTGTTTAGGATTCTACACCATCAATTGGATATGATTGATACACAAGCGAATTCGGGACTTACAAGTGGTATCAGTGCTTGGATTGTATCAATCATTTTGGCCAGATCTGGAGCGTATTTGATCTTATTTTTGAAGGATTTTTGCGTTTTTGGATAGATCTTTGAAAAATAAGGGGGGGTTTGTTCTTCGTGTTTTTGACAAAAACGAGTTTTTGATCGAGTTTTGGAGCAAAAAGAGGTGAAAAACGCTATTTTTCACGTAATCTGCGAAGTGTTCTCGTCCATTGAAGGGTTCACGGCCGTTGAAGGGTTCACGGCCGAAGGAGGGTTCTCGGTCGAATAAGCTTTTGCGGCTAGGGTTTCTCGGCGGCGGCCGTAATCACGAATTAGGGTTTCTCGGACGTTTACGGTCGTGAACGTGTTTACGGCCGTGAACCCATTTGCGGTTGTCTGTCTCATATAAATAGTGTTAGTAGAGTCATAAGAGTGTGTATGGCTAGAGGAGCTTAAGTGTGTGTATTCTAAGGTGTTCTAGAGAGAGAAAGGAGAGAAGGTGCAAGTGTGTGTGAATCTTGTATATTGTTCATCATTCCAATCTTGAATACATCATAGATTCATATTATTCTTCTTCTCCTTCTTCTTATTTTGATCTTGCATCATCCAATTGTTTAGGATTCTAACCAGTAATTGGATATGATTGATACACAAGCGAATTCGGGACTTACAAGTGGTATCAGAGCTTGGATTGTATCAATCATTTTGGCCAGATCTGGAGCGTATTTGATCATATTTTTGAAGGATTTTTGCGTTTTTGGATAGATCTTTGAAAAATAAGGGGGGTTTGTTCTTCGTGTTTTTGATAAAAACGAGTTTTTGATCGAGTTTTGGAGCAAAAAGAGGCGAAAACGCTATTTTTCACGTAATCTGCGAAGTGTTCTCGTCCATTGAAGGGTTCACGGCCGTTGAAGGGTTCACGGCCGAAGGAGGGTTCTCGGTCGAATAAGCTTTTGCGGCTAGGGTTTCTCGGCGGCGGCCGTAATCACGAATTAGGGTTTCTCGGACGTTTACGGTCGTGAACGTGTTTACGGCCGTGAACCCATTTGCGGTTGTCTGTCTCATATAAATAGTGTTAGTAGAGTCATAAGAGTGTGTATGGCTAGAGGAGCTTAAGTGTGTGTATTCTAAGGTGTTCTAGAGAGAGAAAGGAGAGAAGGTGCAAGTGTGTGTGAATCTTGTATATTGTTCATCATTCCAATCTTGAATACATCATAGATTCATATTATTCTTCTTCTCCTTCTTCTTATTTTGATCTTGCATCATCCAATTGTTTAGGATTCTAACCAGTAATTGGATATGATTGATACACAAGCGAATTCGGGACTTACAAGTGGTATCAGAGCTTGGATTGTATCAATCATTTTGGCCAGATCTGGAGCGTATTTGATCTTATTTTTGAAGGATTTTTGCATTTTTGGATAGATCTTTGAAAAATAAGGTGGGTTTGTTCTTCGTGTTTTTGATAAAAACGAGTTTTTGATCGAGTTTTGGAGCAAAAAGAGGTGAAAAACGCTATTTTTCACGTAATCTGCGAAGTGTTCTCGTCCATTGAAGGGTTCACGGCCGTTGAAGGGTTCACGGCCGAAGGAGGGTTCTCGGTCGAATAAGCTTTTGCGGCTAGGGTTTCTCGGCGGCGGCCGTAATCACGAATTAGGGTTTCTCGGACGTTTACGGTCGTGAACGTGTTTACGGCCGTGAACCCATTTGCGGTTGTCTGTCTCATATAAATAGTGTTAGTAGAGTCATAAGAGTGTGTATGGCTAGAGGAGCTTAAGTGTGTGTATTCTAAGGTGTTTTAGAGAGAGAAAGGAGAGAAGGTGCAAGTGTGTGTGAATCTTGTATATTGTTCATCATTCCAATCTTGAATACATCATAGATTCATATTATTCTTCTTCTCCTTCTTCTTATTTTGATCTTGCATCATCCAATTGTTTGGGATTCTACACCATCAATTGGATATGATTGATACACAAGCGAATTCGGGACTTACAAGTGGTATCAGAGCTTGGATTGTATCAATCATTTTGGCCAGATCTGGAGCGTATTTGATCTTATTTTTGAAGGATTTTTGCGTTTTTGGATAGATCTTTGAAAAATAAGGGGAGTTTGTTCTTCGTGTTTTTGATAAAATCGAGTTTTTGATCGAGTTTTGGAGAAAAAAGAGGTGAAAAACGCTATTTTTCACGTAATCTGCGAAGTGTTCTCGTCCATTGAAGGGTTCACGGCCGTTGAAGGGTTCACGGCCGAAGGAGGGTTCTCGGTCGAATAAGCTTTTGCGGCTAGGGTTTCTCGGCGGCGGCCGTAATCACGAATTAGGGTTTCTCGGACGTTTACGGTCGTGAACGTGTTTACGGCCGTGAACCCATTTGCGGTTGTCTGTCTCATATAAATAGTGTTAGTAGAGTCATAAGAGTGTGTATGGCTAGAGGAGCTTAAGTGTGTGTATTCTAAGGTGTTTTAGAGAGAGAAAGGAGAGAAGGTGCAAGTGTGTGTGAATCTTGTATATTGTTCATCATTCCAATCTTGAATACATCATAGATTCATATTATTCTTCTTCTCCTTCTTCTTATTTTGATCTTGCATCATCCAATTGTTTGGGATTCTACACCATCAATTGGATATGATTGATACACAAGCGAATTCGGGACTTACAAGTGGTATCAGAGCTTGGATTGTATCAATCATTTTGGCCAGATCTGGAGCGTATTTGATCTTATTTTTGAAGGATTTTTGCGTTTTTGGATAGATCTTTGAAAAATAAGGGGAGTTTGTTCTTCGTGTTTTTGATAAAATCGAGTTTTTGATCGAGTTTTGGAGAAAAAAGAGGTGAAAAACGCTATTTTTCACGTAATCTGCGAAGTGTTCTCGTCCATTGAAGGGTTCACGGCCGTTGAAGGGTTCACGGCCGAAGGAGGGTTCTCGGTCGAATAAGCTTTTGCGGCTAGGGTTTCTCGGCGGCGGCCGTAATCACGAATTAGGGTTTCTCGGACGTTTACGGTCGTGAACGTGTTTACGGCCGTGAACCCATTTGCGGTTGTCTGTCTCATATAAATAGTGTTAGTAGAGTCATAAGAGTGTGTATGGCTAGAGGAGCTTAAGTGTGTGTATTCTAAGGTGTTTTAGAGAGAGAAAGGAGAGAAGGTGCAAGTGTGTGTGAATCTTGTATATTGTTCATCATTCCAATCTTGAATACATCATAGATTCATATTATTCTTCTTCTCCTTCTTCTTATTTTGATCTTGCATCATCCAATTGTTTGGGATTCTACACCATTAATTGGATATGATTGATACACAAGCGAATTCGGGACTTACAAGTGGTATCAGAGCTTGGATTGTATCAATCATTTTGGCCAGATCTGGAGCGTATTTGATCTTATTTTTGAAGGATTTTTGCATTTTTGGATAGATCTTTGAAAAATAAGGGGGGTTTGTTCTTCGTGTTTTTGATAAAAACGAGTTTTTGATCGAGTTTTGGAGCAAAAAGAGGTGAAAAACGCTATTTTTCACGTAATCTGCGAAGTGTTCTCGTCCATTGAAGGGTTCACGGCCGTTGAAGGGTTCACTGCCGAAGGAGGGTTCTCGGTCGAATAAGCTTTTGCGGCTAGGGTTTCTCGGCGGCGGCCGTAATCACGAATTAGGGTTTCTCGGACGTTTACGGTCGTGAACGTGTTTATGGCCGTGAACCCATTTGCGGTTGTCTGTCTCATATAAATAGTGTTAGTAGAGTCATAAGAGTGTGTATGGCTAGAGGAGCTTAAGTGTGTGTATTCTAAGGTGTTTTAGAGAGAGAAAGGAGAGAAGGTGCAAGTGTGTGTGAATCTTGTATATTGTTCATCATTCCAATCTTGAATACATCATAGATTCATATTATTCTTCTTCTCCTTCTTCTTATTTTGATCTTGCATCATCCAATTGTTTGGGATTCTACACCATCAATTTGATATGATTGATACACAAGCGAATTCGGGACTTACAAGTGGTATTAGAGCTTGGATTGTATCAATCATTTTGGCCAGATCTGGAGCGTATTTGATCTTATTTTTGAAGGATTTTTGCATTTTTGGATAGATCTTTGAAAAATAAGGGGGGTTTGTTCTTCGTGTTTTTGATAAAAACGAGTTTTTGATCGAGTTTTGGAGCAAAAAGAGGCGAAAACGCTATTTTTCACGTAATCTGCGAAGTGTTCTCGTCCATTGAAGGGTTCACGGCCGTTGAAGGGTTCACGGCCGAAGGAGGGTTCTCGGTCGAATAAGCTTTTGCGGCTAGGGTTTCTCGGCGGCGGCCGTAATCACGAATTAGGGTTTCTCGGACGTTTACGGTCGTGAACGTGTTTACGGCCGTGAACCCATTTGCGGTTGTCTGTCTCATATAAATAGTGTTAGTAGAGTCATAAGAGTGTGTATGGCTAGAGGAGCTTAAGTGTGTGTATTCTAAGGTGTTCTAGAGAGAGAAAGGAGAGAAGGTGCAAGTGTGTGTGAATCTTGTATATTGTTCATCATTCCAATCTTGAATACATCATAGATTCATATTATTCTTCTTCTCCTTCTTCTTATTTTGATCTTGCATCATCCAATTGTTTAGGATTCTAACCAGTAATTGGATATGATTGATACACAAGCGAATTCGGGACTTACAAGTGGTATCAGAGCTTGGATTGTATCAATCATTTTGGCCAGATCTGGAGCGTATTTGATCTTATTTTTGAAGGATTTTTGCATTTTTGGATAGATCTTTGAAAAATAAGGTGGGTTTGTTCTTCGTGTTTTTGATAAAAACGAGTTTTTGATCGAGTTTTGGAGCAAAAAGAGGTGAAAAACGCTATTTTTCACGTAATCTGCGAAGTGTTCTCGTCCATTGAAGGGTTCACGGCCGTTGAAGGGTTCACGGCCGAAGGAGGGTTCTCGGTCGAATAAGCTTTTGCGGCTAGGGTTTCTCGGCGGCGGCCGTAATCACGAATTAGGGTTTCTCGGACGTTTACGGTCGTGAACGTGTTTACGGCCGTGAACCCATTTGCGGTTGTCTGTCTCATATAAATAGTGTTAGTAGAGTCATAAGAGTGTGTATGGCTAGAGGAGCTTAAGTGTGTGTATTCTAAGGTGTTTTAGAGAGAGAAAGGAGAGAAGGTGCAAGTGTGTGTGAATCTTGTATATTGTTCATCATTCCAATCTTGAATACATCATAGATTCATATTATTCTTCTTCTTCTCCTTCTTCTTATTTTGATCTTGCATCATCCAATTGTTTGGGATTCTACACCATCAATTGGATATGATTGATACACAAGCGAATTCGGGACTTACAAGTGGTATCAGAGCTTGGATTGTATCAATCATTTTGGCCAGATCTGGAGCGTATTTGATCTTATTTTTGAAGGATTTTTGCGTTTTTGGATAGATCTTTGAAAAATAAGGGGAGTTTGTTCTTCGTGTTTTTGATAAAATCGAGTTTTTGATCGAGTTTTGGAGCAAAAAGAGGTGAAAAACGCTATTTTTCACGTAATCTGCGAAGTGTTCTCGTCCATTGAAGGGTTCACGGCCGTTGAAGGGTTCACGGCCGAAGGAGGGTTCTCGGTCGAATAAGCTTTTGCGGCTAGGGTTTCTCGGCGGCGGCCGTAATCACGAATTAGGGTTTCTCGGACGTTTACGGTCGTGAACGTGTTTACGGCCGTGAACCCATTTGCGGTTGTCTGTCTCATATAAATAGTGTTAGTAGAGTCATAAGAGTGTGTATGGCTAGAGGAGCTTAAGTGTGTGTATTCTAAGGTGTTTTAGAGAGAGAAAGGAGAGAAGGTGCAAGTGTGTGTGAATCTTGTATATTGTTCATCATTCCAATCTTGAATACATCATAGATTCATATTATTCTTCTTCTCCTTCTTCTTATTTTGATCTTGCATCATCCAATTGTTTGGGATTCTACACCATTAATTGGATATGATTGATACACAAGCGAATTCGGGACTTACAAGTGGTATCAGAGCTTGGATTGTATCAATCATTTTGGCCAGATCTGGAGCGTATTTGATCTTATTTTTGAAGGATTTTTGCATTTTTGGATAGATCTTTGAAAAATAAGGTGGGTTTGTTCTTCGTGTTTTTGATAAAAACGAGTTTTTGATCGAGTTTTGGAGCAAAAAGAGGTGAAAAACGCTATTTTTCACGTAATCTGCGAAGTGTTCTCGTCCATTGAAGGGTTCACGGCCGTTGAAGGGTTCACTGCCGAAGGAGGGTTCTCGGTCGAATAAGCTTTTGCGGCTAGGGTTTCTCGGCGGCGGCCGTAATCACGAATTAGGGTTTCTCGGACGTTTACGGTCGTGAACGTGTTTACGGCCGTGAACCCATTTGCGGTTGTCTGTCTCATATAAATAGTGTTAGTAGAGTCATAAGAGTGTGTATGGCTAGAGGAGCTTAAGTGTGTGTATTCTAAGGTGTTTTAGAGAGAGAAAGGAGAGAAGGTGCAAGTGTGTGTGAATCTTGTATATTGTTCATCATTCCAATCTTGAATACATCATAGATTCATATTATTCTTCTTCTTCTCCTTCTTCTTATTTTGATCTTGCATCATCCAATTGTTTGGGATTCTACACCATCAATTGGATATGATTGATACACAAGCGAATTCGGGACTTACAAGTGGTATCAGAGCTTGGATTGTATCAATCATTTTGGCCAGATCTGGAGCGTATTTGATCTTATTTTTGAAGGATTTTTGCGTTTTTGGATAGATCTTTGAAAAATAAGGGGAGTTTGTTCTTCGTGTTTTTGATAAAATCGAGTTTTTGATCGAGTTTTGGAGCAAAAAGAGGTGAAAAACGCTATTTTTCACGTAATCTGCGAAGTGTTCTCGTCCATTGAAGGGTTCACGGCCGTTGAAGGGTTCACGGCCGAAGGAGGGTTCTCGGTCGAATAAGCTTTTGCGGCTAGGGTTTCTCGGCGGCGGCCGTAATCACGAATTAGGGTTTCTCGGACGTTTACGGTCGTGAACGTGTTTACGGCCGTGAACCCATTTGCGGTTGTCTGTCTCATATAAATAGTGTTAGTAGAGTCATAAGAGTGTGTATGGCTAGAGGAGCTTAAGTGTGTGTATTCTAAGGTGTTTTAGAGAGAGAAAGGAGAGAAGGTGCAAGTGTGTGTGAATCTTGTATATTGTTCATCATTCCAATCTTGAATACATCATAGATTCATATTATTCTTCTTCTCCTTCTTCTTATTTTGATCTTGCATCATCCAATTGTTTGGGATTCTACACCATTAATTGGATATGATTGATACACAAGCGAATTCGGGACTTACAAGTGGTATTAGAGCTTGGATTGTATCAATCATTTTGGCCAGATCTGGAGCGTATTTGATCTTATTTTTGAAGGATTTTTGCATTTTTGGATAGATCTTTGAAAAATAAGGGGGGTTTGTTCTTCGTGTTTTTGATAAAAACGAGTTTTTGATCGAGTTTTGGAGCAAAAAGAGGTGAAAAACGCTATTTTTCACGTAATCTGCGAAGTGTTCTCGTCCATTGAAGGGTTCACGGCCGTTGAAGGGTTCACTGCCGAAGGAGGGTTCTCGGTCGAATAAGCTTTTGCGGCTAGGGTTTCTCGGCGGCGGCCGTAATCACGAATTAGGGTTTCTCGGACGTTTACGGTCGTGAACGTGTTTATGGCCGTGAACCCATTTGCGGTTGTCTGTCTCATATAAATAGTGTTAGTAGAGTCATAAGAGTGTGTATGGCTAGAGGAGCTTAAGTGTGTGTATTCTAAGGTGTTTTAGAGAGAGAAAGGAGAGAAGGTGCAAGTGTGTGTGAATCTTGTATATTGTTCATCATTCCAATCTTGAATACATCATAGATTCATATTATTCTTCTTCTCCTTCTTCTTATTTTGATCTTGCATCATCCAATTGTTTGGGATTCTACACCATCAATTGGATATGATTGATACACAAGCGAATTCGGGACTTACAAGTGGTATTAGAGCTTGGATTGTATCAATCATTTTGGCCAGATCTGGAGCGTATTTGATCTTATTTTTGAAGGATTTTTGCATTTTTGGATAGATCTTTGAAAAATAAGGGGGGTTTGTTCTTCGTGTTTTTGATAAAAACGAGTTTTTGATCGAGTTTTGGAGCAAAAAGAGGCGAAAACGCTATTTTTCACGTAATCTGCGAAGTGTTCTCGTCCATTGAAGGGTTCACGGCCGTTGAAGGGTTCACGGCCGAAGGAGGGTTCTCGGTCGAATAAGCTTTTGCGGCTAGGGTTTCTCGGCGGCGGCCGTAATCACGAATTAGGGTTTCTCGGACGTTTACGGTCGTGAACGTGTTTACGGCCGTGAACCCATTTGCGGTTGTTTGTCTCATAAAAATAGTGTTAGTAGAGTCATAAGAGTGTGTATGGCTAGAGGAGCTTAAGTGTGTGTATTCTAAGGTGTTTTAGAGAGAGAAAGGAGAGAAGGTGCAAGTGTGTGTGAATCTTGTATATTGTTCATCATTCCAATCTTGAATACATCATAGATTCATATTATTCTTCTTCTCCTTCTTCTTATTTTGATCTTGCATCATCCAATTGTTTGGGATTCTACACCATCAATTGGATATGATTGATACACAAGCGAATTCGGGACTTACAAGTGGTATCAGAGCTTGGATTGTATCAATCATTTTGGCCAGATCTGGAGCGTATTTGATCTTATTTTTGAAGGATTTTTGCATTTTTGGATAGATCTTTGAAAAATAAGGGGGGTTTGTTCTTCGTGTTTTTGATAAAAACGAGTTTTTGATCGAGTTTTGGAGCAAAAAGAGGCGAAAACGCTATTTTTCACGTAATCTGCGAAGTGTTCTCGTCCATTGAAGGGTTCACGGCCGTTGAAGGGTTCACGGCCGAAGGAGGGTTCTCGGTCGAATAAGCTTTTGCGGCTAGGGTTTCTCGGCGGCGGCCGTAATCACGAATTAGGGTTTCTCGGACGTTTACGGTCGTGAACGTGTTTACGGCCGTGAACCCATTTGCGGTTGTCTGTCTCATAAAAATAGTGTTAGTAGAGTCATAAGAGTGTGTATGGCTAGAGGAGCTTAAGTGTGTGTATTCTAAGGTGTTTTAGAGAGAGAAAGGAGAGAAGGTGCAAGTGTGTGTGAATCTTGTATATTGTTCATCATTCCAATCTTGAATACATCATAGATTCATATTATTCTTCTTCTCCTTCTTCTTATTTTGATCTTGCATCATCCAATTGTTTGGGATTCTACACCATCAATTGGATATGATTGATACACAAGCGAATTCGGGACTTACAAGTGGTATCAGAGCTTGGATTGTATCAATCATTTTGGCCAGATCTGGAGCGTATTTGATCTTATTTTTGAAGGATTTTTGCATTTTTGGATAGATCTTTGAAAAATAAGGGGGGTTTGTTCTTCGTGTTTTTGATAAAAACGAGTTTTTGATCGAGTTTTGGAGCAAAAAGAGGCGAAAACGCTATTTTTCACGTAATCTGCGAAGTGTTCTCGTCCATTGAAGGGTTCACGGCCGTTGAAGGGTTCACGGCCGAAGGAGGGTTCTCGGTCGAATAAGCTTTTGCGGCTAGGGTTTCTCGGCGGCGGCCGTAATCACGAATTAGGGTTTCTCGGACGTTTACGGTCGTGAACGTGTTTACGGCCGTGAACCCATTTGCGGTTGTCTGTCTCATATAAATAGTGTTAGTAGAGTCATAAGAGTGTGTATGGCTAGAGGAGCTTAAGTGTGTGTATTCTAAGGTGTTCTAGAGAGAGAAAGGAGAGAAGGTGCAAATGTGTGTGAATCTTGTATATTGTTCATCATTCCAATCTTGAATACATCATAGATTCATATTATTCTTCTTCTCCTTCTTCTTATTTTGATCTTGCATCATCCAATTGTTTAGGATTCTAACCAGTAATTGGATATGATTGATACACAAGCGAATTCGGGACTTACAAGTGGTATCAGAGCTTGGATTGTATCAATCATTTTGGCCAGATCTGGAGCGTATTTGATCTTATTTTTGAAGGATTTTTGCATTTTTGGATAGATCTTTGAAAAATAAGGTGGGTTTGTTCTTCGTGTTTTTGATAAAAACGAGTTTTTGATCGAGTTTTGGAGCAAAAAGAGGTGAAAAACGCTATTTTTCACGTAATCTGCGAAGTGTTCTCGTCCATTGAAGGGTTCACGGCCGTTGAAGGGTTCACGGCCGAAGGAGGGTTCTCGGTCGAATAAGCTTTTGCGGCTAGGGTTTCTCGGCGGCGGCCGTAATCACGAATTAGGGTTTCTCGGACGTTTACGGTCGTGAACGTGTTTACGGCCGTGAACCCATTTGCGGTTGTCTGTCTCATATAAATAGTGTTAGTAGAGTCATAAGAGTGTGTATGGCTAGAGGAGCTTAAGTGTGTGTATTCTAAGGTGTTTTAGAGAGAGAAAGGAGAGAAGGTGCAAGTGTGTGTGAATCTTGTATATTGTTCATCATTCCAATCTTGAATACATCATAGATTCATATTATTCTTCTTCTCCTTCTTCTTATTTTGATCTTGCATCATCCAATTGTTTGGGATTCTACACCATCAATTGGATATGATTGATACACAAGCGAATTCGGGACTTACAAGTGGTATCAGAGCTTGGATTGTATCAATCATTTTGGCCAGATCTGGAGCGTATTTGATCTTATTTTTGAAGGATTTTTGCGTTTTTGGATAGATCTTTGAAAAATAAGGGGAGTTTGTTCTTCGTGTTTTTGATAAAATCGAGTTTTTGATCGAGTTTTGGAGCAAAAAGAGGTGAAAAACGCTATTTTTCACGTAATCTGCGAAGTGTTCTCGTCCATTGAAGGGTTCACGGCCGTTGAAGGGTTCACGGCCGAAGGAGGGTTCTCGGTCGAATAAGCTTTTGCGGCTAGGGTTTCTCGGCGGCGGCCGTAATCACGAATTAGGGTTTCTCGGACGTTTACGGTCGTGAACGTGTTTACGGCCGTGAACCCATTTGCGGTTGTCTGTCTCATATAAATAGTGTTAGTAGAGTCATAAGAGTGTGTATGGCTAGAGGAGCTTAAGTGTGTGTATTCTAAGGTGTTTTAGAGAGAGAAAGGAGAGAAGGTGCAAGTGTGTGTGAATCTTGTATATTGTTCATCATTCCAATCTTGAATACATCATAGATTCATATTATTCTTCTTCTCCTTCTTCTTATTTTGATCTTGCATCATCCAATTGTTTGGGATTCTACACCATTAATTGGATATGATTGATACATAAGCGAATTCGGGACTTACAAGTGGTATCAGAGCTTGGATTGTATCAATCATTTTGGCCAGATCTGGAGCGTATTTGATCTTATTTTTGAAGGATTTTTGCATTTTTGGATAGATCTTTGAAAAATAAGGGGGGTTTGTTCTTCGTGTTTTTGATAAAAACGAGTTTTTGATCGCGTTTTGGAGCAAAAAGAGGTGAAAAACGCTATTTTTCACGTAATCTGCGAAGTGTTCTCGTCCATTGAAGGGTTCACGGCCGTTGAAGGGTTCACTGCCGAAGGAGGGTTCTCGGTCGAATAAGCTTTTGCGGCTAGGGTTTCTCGGCGGCGGCCGTAATCACGAATTAGGGTTTCTCGGACGTTTACGGTCGTGAACGTGTTTACGGCCGTGAACCCATTTGCGGTTGTCTGTCTCATATAAATAGTGTTAGTAGAGTCATAAGAGTGTGTATGGCTAGAGGAGCTTAAGTGTGTGTATTCTAAGGTGTTCTAGAGAGAGAAAGGAGAGAAGGTGCAAGTGTGTGTGAATCTTGTATATTGTTCATCATTCCAATCTTGAATACATCATAGATTCATATTATTCTTCTTCTCCTTCTTCTTATTTTGATCTTGCATCATCCAATTGTTTGGGATTCTACACCATCAATTGGATATGATTGATACACAAGCGAATTCGGGACTTACAAGTGGTATTAGAGCTTGGATTGTATCAATCATTTTGGCCAGATCTGGAGCGTATTTGATCTTATTTTTGAAGGATTTTTGCATTTTTGGATAGATCTTTGAAAAATAAGGGGGGTTTGTTCTTCGTGTTTTTGATAAAAACGAGTTTTTGATCGAGTTTTGGAGCAAAAAGAGGCGAAAACGCTATTTTTCACGTAATTTGCGAAGTGTTCTCGTCCATTGAAGGGTTCACGGCCGTTGAAGGGTTCACGGCCGAAGGAGGGTTCTCGGTCGAATAAGCTTTTGCGGCTAGGGTTTCTCGGCGGCGGCCGTAATCACGAATTAGGGTTTCTCGGACGTTTACGGTCGTGAACGTGTTTACGGCCGTGAACCCATTTGCGGTTGTCTGTCTCATAAAAATAGTGTTAGTAGAGTCATAAGAGTGTGTATGGCTAGAGGAGCTTAAGTGTGTGTATTCTAAGGTGTTTTAGAGAGAGAAAGGAGAGAAGGTGCAAGTGTGTGTGAATCTTGTATATTGTTCATCATTCCAATCTTGAATACATCATAGATTCATATTATTCTTCTTCTCCTTCTTCTTATTTTGATCTTGCATCATCCAATTGTTTGGGATTCTACACCATCAATTGGATATGATTGATACACAAGCGAATTCGGGACTTACAAGTGGTATCAGAGCTTGGATTGTATCAATCATTTTGGCCAGATCTGGAGCGTATTTGATCTTATTTTTGAAGGATATTTGCATTTTTGGATAGATCTTTGAAAAATTAGGGGGGTTTGTTCTTCGTGTTTTTGATAAAAACGAGTTTTTGATCGAGTTTTGGAGCAAAAAGAGGCGAAAACGCTATTTTTCACGTAATCTGCGAAGTGTTCTCGTCCATTGAAGGGTTCACGGCCGTTGAAGGGTTCACGGCCGAAGGAGGGTTCTCGGTCGAATAAGCTTTTGCGGCTAGGGTTTCTCGGCGGCGGCCGTAATCACGAATTAGGGTTTCTCGGACGTTTACGGTCGTGAACGTGTTTACGGCCGTGAACCCATTTGCGGTTGTCTGTCTCATATAAATAGTGTTAGTAGAGTCATAAGAGTGTGTATGGCTAGAGGAGCTTAAGTGTGTGTATTCTAAGGTGTTCTAGAGAGAGAAAGGAGAGAAGGTGCAAGTGTGTGTGAATCTTGTATATTGTTCATCATTCCAATCTTGAATACATCATAGATTCATATTATTCTTCTTCTCCTTCTTCTTATTTTGATCTTGCATCATCCAATTGTTTAGGATTCTAACCAGTAATCGGATATGATTGATACACAAGCGAATTCGGGACTTACAAGTGGTATCAGAGCTTGGATTGTATCAATCATTTTGGCCAGATCTGGAGCGTATTTGATCTTATTTTTGAAGGATTTTTGCATTTTTGGATAGATCTTTGAAAAATAAGGGGGGTTTGTTCTTCGTGTTTTTGATAAAAACGAGTTTTTGATCGAGTTTTGGAGCAAAAAGAGGTGAAAAACGCTATTTTTCACGTAATCTGCGAAGTGTTCTCGTCCATTGAAGGGTTCACGGCCGTTGAAGGGTTCACTGCCGAAGGAGGGTTCTCGGTCGAATAAGCTTTTGCGGCTAGGGTTTCTCGGCGGCGGCCGTAATCACGAATTAGGGTTTCTCGGACGTTTACGGTCGTGAACGTGTTTACGGCCGTCAACCCATTTGCGGTTGTCTGTCTCATATAAATAGTGTTAGTAGAGTCATAAGAGTGTGTATGGCTAGAGGAGCTTAAGTGTGTGTATTCTAAGGTGTTCTAGAGAGAGAAAGGAGAGAAGGTGCAAGTGTCTGTGAATCTTGTATATTGTTCATCATTCCAATCTTGAATACATCATAGATTCATATTATTCTTCTTCTCCTTCTTCTTATTTTGATCTTGCATCATCCAATTGTTTGGGATTCTACACCATCAATTGGATATGATTGATACACAAGCGAATTCGGGACTTACAAGTGGTATCAGAGCTTGGATTGTATCAATCATTTTGGCCAGATCTGGAGCGTATTTGATCTTATTTTTGAAGGATTTTTGCATTTTTGGATAGATCTTTGAAAAATAAGGGGGGTTTGTTCTTCGTGTTTTTGATAAAAACGAGTTTTTGATCGAATTTTGGAGCAAAAAGAGGCGAAAACGCTATTTTTCACGTAATCTGCGAAGTGTTCTCGTCCATTGAAGGGTTCACGGCCGTTGAAGGGTTCACGGCCGAAGGAGGGTTCTCGGTCGAATAAGCTTTTGCGGCTAGGGTTTCTCGGCGGCGGCCGTAATCACGAATTAGGGTTTCTCGGACGTTTACGGTCGTGAACGTGTTTACGGCCGTGAACCCATTTGCGGTTGTCTGTCTCATAAAAATAGTGTTAGTAGAGTCATAAGAGTGTGTATGGCTAGAGGAGCTTAAGTGTGTGTATTCTAAGGTGTTTTAGAGAGAGAAAGGAGAGAAGGTGCAAGTGTGTGTGAATCTTGTATATTGTTCATCATTCCAATCTTGAATACATCATAGATTCATATTATTCTTCTTCTCCTTCTTCTTATTTTGATCTTGCATCATCCAATTGTTTGGGATTCTACACCATCAATTGGATATGATTGATACACAAGCGAATTCGGGACTTACAAGTGGTATCAGAGCTTGGATTGTATCAATCATTTTGGCCAGATCTGGAGCGTATTTGATCTTATTTTTGAAGGATTTTTGCATTTTTGGATAGATCTTTGAAAAATAAGGGGGGTTTGTTCTTCGTGTTTTTGATAAAAACGAGTTTTTGATCGAGTTTTGGAGCAAAAAGAGGCGAAAACGCTATTTTTCACGTAATCTGCGAAGTGTTCTCGTCCATTGAAGGGTTCACGGCCGTTGAAGGGTTCACGGCCGAAGGAGGGTTCTCGGTCGAATAAGCTTTTGCGGCTAGGGTTTCTCGGCGGCGGCCGTAATCACGAATTAGGGTTTCTCGGACGTTTACGGTCGTGAACGTGTTTACGGCCGTGAACCCATTTGCGGTTGTCTGTCTCATATAAATAGTGTTAGTAGAGTCATAAGAGTGTGTATGGATAGAGGAGCTTAAGTGTGTGTATTCTAAGGTGTTCTAGAGAGAGAAAGGAGAGAAGGTGCAAGTGTGTGTGAATCTTGTATATTGTTCATCATTCCAATCTTGAATACATCATAGATTCATATTATTCTTCTTCTCCTTCTTCTTATTTTGATCTTGCATCATCCAATTGTTTAGGATTCTAACCAGTAATTGGATATGATTGATACACAAGCGAATTCGGGACTTACAAGTGGTATCAGAGCTTGGATTGTATCAATCTTTTTGGCCAGATCTGGAGCGTATTTGATCTTATTTTTGAAGGATTTTTGCATTTTTGGATAGATCTTTGAAAAATAAGGTGGGTTTGTTCTTCGTGTTTTTGATAAAAACGAGTTTTTGATCGAGTTTTGGAGCAAAAAGAGGTGAAAAACGCTATTTTTCACGTAATCTGCGATGTGTTCTCGTCCATTGAAGGGTTCACGGCCGTTGAAGGGTTCACGGCCGAAGGAGGGTTCTCGGTCGAATAAGCTTTTGCGGCTAGGGTTTCTCGGCGGCGGCCGTAATCACGAATTAGGGTTTCTCGGACGTTTACGGTCGTGAACGTGTTTATGGCCGTGAACCCATTTGCGGTTGTCTGTCTCATATAAATAGTGTTAGTAGAGTCATAAGAGTGTGTATGGCTAGAGGAGCTTAAGTGTGTGTATTCTAAGGTGTTTTAGAGAGAGAAATGAGAGAAGGTGCAAGTGTGTGTGAATCTTGTATATTGTTCATCATTCCAATCTTGAATACATCATAGATTCATATTATTCTTCTTCTCCTTCTTCTTATTTTGATCTTGCATCATCCAATTGTTTGGGATTCTACACCATTAATTGGATATGATTGATACACAAGCGAATTCGGGACTTACAAGTGGTATCAGAGCTTGGATTGTATCAATCATTTTGGCCAGATCTGGAGCGTATTTGATCTTATTTTTGAAGGATTTTTGCATTTTTGGATAGATCTTTGAAAAATAAGGGGGGTTTGTTCTTCGTGTTTTTGATAAAAACGAGTTTTTGATCGAGTTTTGGAGCAAAAAGAGGCGAAAACGCTATTTTTCACGTAATCTGCGAAGTGTTCTCGTCCATTGAAGGGTTCACGGCCGTTGAAGGGTTCACGGCCGAAGGAGGGTTCTCGGTCGAATAAGCTTTTGCGGCTAGGGTTTCTCGGCGGCGGCCGTAATCACGAATTAGGGTTTCTCGGACGTTTACGGTCGTGAACGTGTTTACGGCCGTGAACCCATTTGCGGTTGTCTGTCTCATATAAATAGTGTTAGTAGAGTCATAAGAGTGTGTATGGCTAGAGGAGCTTAAGTGTGTGTATTCTAAGGTGTTTTAGAGAGAGAAAGGAGAGAAGGTGCAAGTGTCTGTGAATCTTGTATATTGTTCATCATTCCAATCTTGAATACATCATAGATTCATATTATTCTTCTTCTCCTTCTTCTTATTTTGATCTTGCATCATCCAATTGTTTGGGATTCTACACCATCAATTGGATATGATTGATACACAAGCGAATTCGGGACTTACAAGTGGTATCAGAGCTTGGATTGTATCAATCATTTTGGCCAGATCTGGAGCGTATTTGATCTTATTTTTGAAGGATTTTTGCATTTTTGGATAGATCTTTGAAAAATAAGGGGGGTTTGTTCTTCGTGTTTTTGATAAAAACGAGTTTTTGATCGAATTTTGGAGCAAAAAGAGGCGAAAACGCTATTTTTCACGTAATCTGCGAAGTGTTCTCGTCCATTGAAGGGTTCACGGCCGTTGAAGGGTTCACGGCCGAAGGAGGGTTCTCGGTCGAATAAGCTTTTGCGGCTAGGGTTTCTCGGCGGCGGCCGTAATCACGAATTAGGGTTTCTCGGACGTTTACGGTCGTGAACGTGTTTACGGCCGTGAACCCATTTGCGGTTGTCTGTCTCATAAAAATAGTGTTAGTAGAGTCATAAGAGTGTGTATGGCTAGAGGAGCTTAAGTGTGTGTATTCTAAGGTGTTTTAGAGAGAGAAAGGAGAGAAGGTGCAAGTGTGTGTGAATCTTGTATATTGTTCATCATTCCAATCTTGAATACATCATAGATTCATATTATTCTTCTTCTCCTTCTTCTTATTTTGATCTTGCATCATCCAATTGTTTGGGATTCTACACCATCAATTGGATATGATTGATACACAAGCGAATTCGGGACTTACAAGTGGTATCAGAGCTTGGATTGTATCAATCATTTTGGCCAGATCTGGAGCGTATTTGATCTTATTTTTGAAGGATTTTTGCATTTTTGGATAGATCTTTGAAAAATAAGGGGGGTTTGTTCTTCGTGTTTTTGATAAAAACGAGTTTTTGATCGAGTTTTGGAGCAAAAAGAGGCGAAAACGCTATTTTTCACGTAATCTGCGAAGTGTTCTCGTCCATTGAAGGGTTCACGGCCGTTGAAGGGTTCACGGCCGAAGGAGGGTTCTCGGTCGAATAAGCTTTTGCGGCTAGGGTTTCTCGGCGGCGGCCGTAATCACGAATTAGGGTTTCTCGGACGTTTACGGTCGTGAACGTGTTTACGGCCGTGAACCCATTTACGGTTGTCTGTCTCATATAAATAGTGTTAGTAGAGTCATAAGAGTGTGTATGGATAGAGGAGCTTAAGTGTGTGTATTCTAAGGTGTTCTAGAGAGAGAAAGGAGAGAAGGTGCAAGTGTGTGTGAATCTTGTATATTGTTCATCATTCCAATCTTGAATACATCATAGATTCATATTATTCTTCTTCTCCTTCTTCTTATTTTGATCTTGCATCATCCAATTGTTTAGGATTCTAACCAGTAATTGGATATGATTGATACACAAGCGAATTCGGGACTTACAAGTGGTATCAGAGCTTGGATTGTATCAATCTTTTTGGCCAGATCTGGAGCGTATTTGATCTTATTTTTGAAGGATTTTTGCATTTTTGGATAGATCTTTGAAAAATAAGGTGGGTTTGTTCTTCGTGTTTTTGATAAAAACGAGTTTTTGATCGAGTTTTGGAGCAAAAAGAGGTGAAAAACGCTATTTTTCACGTAATCTGCGATGTGTTCTCGTCCATTGAAGGGTTCACGGCCGTTGAAGGGTTCACGGCCGAAGGAGGGTTCTCGGTCGAATAAGCTTTTGCGGCTAGGGTTTCTCGGCGGCGGCCGTAATCACGAATTAGGGTTTCTCGGACGTTTACGGTCGTGAACGTGTTTACGGCCGTGAACCCATTTGCGGTTGTCTGTCTCATATAAATAGTGTTAGTAGAGTCATAAGAGTGTGTATGGCTAGAGGAGCTTAAGTGTGTGTATTCTAAGGTGTTTTAGAGAGAGAAATGAGAGAAGGTGCAAGTGTGTGTGAATCTTGTATATTGTTCATCATTCCAATCTTGAATACATCATAGATTCATATTATTCTTCTTCTCCTTCTTCTTATTTTGATCTTGCATCATCCAATTGTTTGGGATTCTACACCATTAATTGGATATGATTGATACACAAGCGAATTCGGGACTTACAAGTGGTATCAGAGCTTGGATTGTATCAATCATTTTGGCCAGATCTGGAGCGTATTTGATCTTATTTTTGAAGGATTTTTGCATTTTTGGATAGATCTTTGAAAAATAAGGGGGGTTTGTTCTTCGTGTTTTTGATAAAAACGAGTTTTTGATCGAGTTTTGGAGCAAAAAGAGGCGAAAACGCTATTTTTCACGTAATCTGCGAAGTGTTCTCGTCCATTGAAGGGTTCACGGCCGTTGAAGGGTTCACGGCCGAAGGAGGGTTCTCGGTCGAATAAGCTTTTGCGGCTAGGGTTTCTCGGCGGCGGCCGTAATCACGAATTAGGGTTTCTCGGACGTTTACGGTCGTGAACGTGTTTACGGCCGTGAACCCATTTGCGGTTGTCTGTCTCATATAAATAGTGTTAGTAGAGTCATAAGAGTGTGTATGGCTAGAGGAGCTTAAGTGTGTGTATTCTAAGGTGTTTTAGAGAGAGAAAGGAGAGAAGGTGCAAGTGTGTGTGAATCTTGTATATTGTTCATCATTCCAATCTTGAATACATCATAGATTCATATTATTCTTCTTCTCCTTCTTCTTATTTTGATCTTGCATCATCCAATTGTTTGGGATTCTACACCATTAATTGGATATGATTGATACACAAGCGAATTCGGGACTTACAAGTGGTATCAGAGCTTGGATTGTATCAATCATTTTGGCCAGATCTGGAGCGTATTTGATCTTATTTTTGAAGGATTTTTGCATTTTTGGATAGATCTTTGAAAAATAAGGGGGGTTTGTTCTTCGTGTTTTTGATAAAAACGAGTTTTTGATCGAGTTTTGGAGCAAAAAGAGGCGAAAACGCTATTTTTCACGTAATCTGCGAAGTGTTCTCGTCCATTGAAGGGTTCACGGCCGTTGAAGGGTTCACGGCCGAAGGAGGGTTCTCGGTCGAATAAGCTTTTGCGGCTAGGGTTTCTCGGCGGCGGCCGTAATCACGAATTAGGGTTTCTCGGACGTTTACGGTCGTGAACGTGTTTACGGCCGTGAACCCATTTGCGGTTGTCTGTCTCATATAAATAGTGTTAGTAGAGTCATAAGAGTGTGTATGGCTAGAGGAGCTTAAGTGTGTGTATTCTAAGGTGTTTTAGAGAGAGAAAGGAGAGAAGGTGCAAGTGTCTGTGAATCTTGTATATTGTTCATCATTCCAATCTTGAATACGTCATAGATTCATATTATTCTTCTTCTCCTTCTTCTTATTTTGATCTTGCATCATCCAATTGTTTGGGATTCTACACCATTAATTGGATATGATTGATACACAAGCGAATTCGGGACTTACAAGTGGTATCAGAGCTTGGATTGTATCAATCATTTTGGCCAGATCTGGAGCGTATTTGATCTTATTTTTGAAGGATTTTTGCATTTTTGGATAGATCTTTGAAAAATAAGGGGGGTTTGTTCTTCGTGTTTTTGATAAAAACGAGTTTTTGATCGAGTTTTGGAGCAAAAAGAGGCGAAAACGCTATTTTTCACGTAATCTGCGAAGTGTTCTCGTCCATTGAAGGGTTCACGGCCGTTGAAGGGTTCACGGCCGAAGGAGGGTTCTCGGTCGAATAAGCTTTTGCGGCTAGGGTTTCTCGGCGGCGGCCGTAATCACGAATTAGGGTTTCTCGGACGGTTACGGTCGTGAACGTGTTTACGGCCGTGAACCCATTTGCGGTTGTCTGTCTCATATAAATACTGTTAGTAGAGTCATAAGAGTGTGTATGGCTAGAGGAGCTTAAGTGTGTGTATTCTAAGGTGTTCTAGAGAGAGAAAGGAGAGAAGGTGCAAGTGTGTGTGAATCTTGTATATTGTTCATCATTCCAATCTTGAATACATCATAGATTCATATTATTCTTCTTCTCCTTCTTCTTATTTTGATCTTGCATCATCCAATTGTTTAGGATTCTAACCAGTAATTGGATATGATTGATACACAAGCGAATTCGGGACTTACAAGTGGTATCAGAGCTTGGATTGTATCAATCATTTTGGCCAGATCTGGAGCGTATTTGATCTTATTTTTGAAGGATTTTTGCATTTTTGGATAGATCTTTGAAAAATAAGGTGGGTTTGTTCTTCGTGTTTTTGATAAAAACGAGTTTTTGATCGAGTTTTGGAGCAAAAAGAGGTGAAAACGCTATTTTTCACGTAATCTGCGAAGTGTTCTCGTCCATTGAAGGGTTCACGGCCGTTGAAGGGTTCACTGCCGAAGGAGGGTTCTCGGTCGAATAAGCTTTTGCGGCTAGGGTTTCTCGGCGGCGGCCGTAATCACGAATTAGGGTTTCTCGGACGTTTACGGTCGTTAACGTGTTTACGGCCGTGAACCCATTTGCGGTTGTCTGTCTCATATAAATAGTGTTAGTAGAGTCATAAGAGTGTGTATGGCTAGAGGAGCTTAAGTGTGTGTATTCTAAGGTGTTTTAGAGAGAGAAAGGAGAGAAGGTGCAAGTGTCTGTGAATCTTGTATATTGTTCATCATTCCAATCTTGAATACATCATAGATTCATATTATTCTTCTTCTCCTTCTTCTTATTTTGATCTTGCATCATCCAATTGTTTGGGATTCTACACCATCAATTGGATATGATTGATACACAAGCGAATTCGGGACTTACAAGTGGTATCAGAGCTTGGATTGTATCAATCATTTTGGCCAGATCTGGAGCGTATTTGATCTTATTTTTGAAGGATTTTTGCATTTTTGGATAGATCTTTGAAAAATAAGGGGGGTTTGTTCTTCGTGTTTTTGATAAAAACGAGTTTTTGATCGAATTTTGGAGCAAAAAGAGGCGAAAACGCTATTTTTCACGTAATCTGCGAAGTGTTCTCGTCCATTGAAGGGTTCACGGCCGTTGAAGGGTTCACGGCCGAAGGAGGGTTCTCGGTCGAATAAGCTTTTGCGGCTAGGGTTTCTCGGCGGCGGCCGTAATCACGAATTAGGGTTTCTCGGACGTTTACGGTCGTGAACGTGTTTACGGCCGTGAACCCATTTGCGGTTGTCTGTCTCATAAAAATAGTGTTAGTAGAGTCATAAGAGTGTGTATGGCTAGAGGAGCTTAAGTGTGTGTATTCTAAGGTGTTTTAGAGAGAGAAAGGAGAGAAGGTGCAAGTGTGTGTGAATCTTGTATATTGTTCATCATTCCAATCTTGAATACATCATAGATTCATATTATTCTTCTTCTCCTTCTTCTTATTTTGATCTTGCATCATCCAATTGTTTGGGATTCTACACCATCAATTGGATATGATTGATACACAAGCGAATTCGGGACTTACAAGTGGTATCAGAGCTTGGATTGTATCAATCATTTTGGCCAGATCTGGAGCGTATTTGATCTTATTTTTGAAGGATTTTTGCATTTTTGGATAGATCTTTGAAAAATAAGGGGGGTTTGTTCTTCGTGTTTTTGATAAAAACGAGTTTTTGATCGAGTTTTGGAGCAAAAAGAGGCGAAAACGCTATTTTTCACGTAATCTGCGAAGTGTTCTCGTCCATTGAAGGGTTCACGGCCGTTGAAGGGTTCACGGCCGAAGGAGGGTTCTCGGTCGAATAAGCTTTTGCGGCTAGGGTTTCTCGGCGGCGGCCGTAATCACGAATTAGGGTTTCTCGGACGTTTACGGTCGTGAACGTGTTTACGGCCGTGAACCCATTTGCGGTTGTCTGTCTCATATAAATAGTGTTAGTAGAGTCATAAGAGTGTGTATGGATAGAGGAGCTTAAGTGTGTGTATTCTAAGGTGTTCTAGAGAGAGAAAGGAGAGAAGGTGCAAGTGTGTGTGAATCTTGTATATTGTTCATCATTCCAATCTTGAATACATCATAGATTCATATTATTCTTCTTCTCCTTCTTCTTATTTTGATCTTGCATCATCCAATTGTTTAGGATTCTAACCAGTAATTGGATATGATTGATACACAAGCGAATTCGGGACTTACAAGTGGTATCAGAGCTTGGATTGTATCAATCATTTTGGCCAGATCTGGAGCGTATTTGATCTTATTTTTGAAGGATTTTTGCATTTTTGGATAGATCTTTGAAAAATAAGGTGGGTTTGTTCTTCGTGTTTTTGATAAAAACGAGTTTTTGATCGAGTTTTGGAGCAAAAAGAGGTGAAAAACGCTATTTTTCACGTAATCTGCGAAGTGTTCTCGTCCATTGAAGGGTTCACGGCCGTTGAAGGGTTCACTGCCGAAGGAGGGTTCTCGGTCGAATAAGCTTTTGCGGCTAGGGTTTCTCGGCGGCGGCCGTAATCACGAATTAGGGTTTCTCGGACGTTTACGGTCGTGAACGTGTTTACGGCCGTGAACCCATTTGCGGTTGTCTGTCTCATAAAAATAGTGTTAGTAGAGTCATAAGAGTGTGTATGGCTAGAGGAGCTTAAGTGTGTGTATTCTAAGGTGTTTTAGAGAGAGAAAGGAGAGAAGGTGCAAGTGTGTGTGAATCTTGTATATTGTTCATCATTCCAATCTTGAATACATCATAGATTCATATTATTCTTCTTCTCCTTCTTCTTATTTTGATCTTGCATCATCCAATTGTTTGGGATTCTACACCATCAATTGGATATGATTGATACACAAGCGAATTCGGGACTTACAAGTGGTATCAGAGCTTGGATTGTATCAATCATTTTGGCCAGATCTGGAGCGTATTTGATCTTATTTTTGAAGGATTTTTGCATTTTTGGATAGATCTTTGAAAAATAAGGGGGGTTTGTTCTTCGTGTTTTTGATAAAAACGAGTTTTTGATCGAGTTTTGGAGCAAAAAGAGGCGAAAACGCTATTTTTCACGTAATCTGCGAAGTGTTCTCGTCCATTGAAGGGTTCACGGCCGTTGAAGGGTTCACGGCCGAAGGAGGGTTCTCGGTCGAATAAGCTTTTGCGGCTAGGGTTTCTCGGCGGCGGCCGTAATCACGAATTAGGGTTTCTCGGACGTTTACGGTCGTGAACGTGTTTACGGCCGTGAACCCATTTGCGGTTGTCTGTCTCATATAAATAGTGTTAGTAGAGTCATAAGAGTGTGTATGGATAGAGGAGCTTAAGTGTGTGTATTCTAAGGTGTTCTAGAGAGAGAAAGGAGAGAAGGTGCAAGTGTGTGTGAATCTTGTATATTGTTCATCATTCCAATCTTGAATACATCATAGATTCATATTATTCTTCTTCTCCTTCTTCTTATTTTGATCTTGCATCATCCAATTGTTTAGGATTCTAACCAGTAATTGGATATGATTGATACACAAGCGAATTCGGGACTTACAAGTGGTATCAGAGCTTGGATTGTATCAATCATTTTGGCCAGATCTGGAGCGTATTTGATCTTATTTTTGAAGGATTTTTGCATTTTTGGATAGATCTTTGAAAAATAAGGTGGGTTTGTTCTTCGTGTTTTTGATAAAAACGAGTTTTTGATCGAGTTTTGGAGCAAAAAGAGGTGAAAAACGCTATTTTTCACGTAATCTGCGAAGTGTTCTCGTCCATTGAAGGGTTCACGGCCTTTGAAGGGTTCACTGCCGAAGGAGGGTTCTCGGTCGAATAAGCTTTTGCGGCTAGGGTTTCTCGGCGGCGGCCGTAATCACGAATTAGGGTTTCTCGGACGTTTACGGTCGTGAACGTGTTTACGGCCGTGAACCCATTTGCGGTTGTCTGTCTCATATAAATAGTGTTAGTAGAGTCATAAGAGTGTGTATGGCTAGAGGAGCTTAAGTGTGTGTATTCTAAGGTGTTTTAGAGAGAGAAAGGAGAGAAGGTGCAAGTGTCTGTGAATCTTGTATATTGTTCATCATTCCAATCTTGAATACATCATAGATTCATATTATTCTTCTTCTCCTTCTTCTTATTTTGATCTTGCATCATCCAATTGTTTGGGATTCTACACCATCAATTGGATATGATTGATACACAAGCGAATTCGGGACTTACAAGTGGTATCAGAGCTTGGATTGTATCAATCATTTTGGCCAGATCTGGAGCGTATTTGATCTTATTTTTGAAGGATTTTTGCATTTTTGGATAGATCTTTGAAAAATAAGGGGGGTTTGTTCTTCGTGTTTTTGATAAAAACGAGTTTTTGATCGAATTTTGGAGCAAAAAGAGGCGAAAACGCTATTTTTCACGTAATCTGCGAAGTGTTCTCGTCCATTGAAGGGTTCACGGCCGTTGAAGGGTTCACGGCCGAAGGAGGGTTCTCGGTCGAATAAGCTTTTGCGGCTAGGGTTTCTCGGCGGCGGCCGTAATCACGAATTAGGGTTTCTCGGACGTTTACGGTCGTGAACGTGTTTACGGCCGTGAACCCATTTGCGGTTGTCTGTCTCATAAAAATAGTGTTAGTAGAGTCATAAGAGTGTGTTTGGCTAGAGGAGCTTAAGTGTGTGTATTCTAAGGTGTTTTAGAGAGAGAAAGGAGAGAAGGTGCAAGTGTGTGTGAATCTTGTATATTGTTCATCATTCCAATCTTGAATACATCATAGATTCATATTATTCTTCTTCTCCTTCTTCTTATTTTGATCTTGCATCATCCAATTGTTTGGGATTCTACACCATCAATTGGATATGATTGATACACAAGCGAATTCGGGACTTACAAGTGGTATCAGAGCTTGGATTGTATCAATCATTTTGGCCAGATCTGTCTCATATAAATAGTGTTAGTAGAGTCATAAGAGTGTGTATGGCTAGAGGAGCTTAAGTGTGTGTATTCTAAGGTGTTTTAGAGAGAGAAAGGAGAGAAGGTGCAAGTGTCTGTGAATCTTGTATATTGTTCATCATTCCAATCTTGAATACATCATAGATTCATATTATTCTTCTTCTCCTTCTTCTTATTTTGATCTTGCATCATCCAATTGTTTGGGATTCTACACCATCAATTGGATATGATTGATACACAAGCGAATTCGGGACTTACAAGTGGTATCAGAGCTTGGATTGTATCAATCATTTTGGCCAGATCTGGAGCGTATTTGATCTTATTTTTGAAGGATTTTTGCATTTTTGGATAGATCTTTGAAAAATAAGGGGGGTTTGTTCTTCGTGTTTTTGATAAAAACGAGTTTTTGATCGAATTTTGGAGCAAAAAGAGGCGAAAACGCTATTTTTCACGTAATCTGCGAAGTGTTCTCGTCCATTGAAGGGTTCACGGCCGTTGAAGGGTTCACGGCCGAAGGAGGGTTCTCGGTCGAATAAGCTTTTGCGGCTAGGGTTTCTCGGCGGCGGCCGTAATCACGAATTAGGGTTTCTCGGACGTTTACGGTCGTGAACGTGTTTACGGCCGTGAACCCATTTGCGGTTGTCTGTCTCATAAAAATAGTGTTAGTAGAGTCATAAGAGTGTGTATGGCTAGAGGAGCTTAAGTGTGTGTATTCTAAGGTGTTTTAGAGAGAGAAAGGAGAGAAGGTGCAAGTGTGTGTGAATCTTGTATATTGTTCATCATTCCAATCTTGAATACATCATAGATTCATATTATTCTTCTTCTCCTTCTTCTTATTTTGATCTTGCATCATCCAATTGTTTGGGATTCTACACCATCAATTGGATATGATTGATACACAAGCGAATTCGGGACTTACAAGTGGTATCAGAGCTTGGATTGTATCAATCATTTTGGCCAGATCTGGAGCGTATTTGATCTTATTTTTGAAGGATTTTTGCATTTTTGGATAGATCTTTGAAAAATAAGGGGGGTTTGTTCTTCGTGTTTTTGATAAAAACGAGTTTTTGATCGAGTTTTGGAGCAAAAAGAGGCGAAAACGCTATTTTTCACGTAATCTGCGAAGTGTTCTCGTCCATTGAAGGGTTCACGGCCGTTGAAGGGTTCACGGCCGAAGGAGGGTTCTCGGTCGAATAAGCTTTTGCGGCTAGGGTTTCTCGGCGGCGGCCGTAATCACGAATTAGGGTTTCTCGGACGTTTACGGTCGTGAACGTGTTTACGGCCGTGAACCCATTTGCGGTTGTCTGTCTCATATAAATAGTGTTAGTAGAGTCATAAGAGTGTGTATGGATAGAGGAGCTTAAGTGTGTGTATTCTAAGGTGTTCTAGAGAGAGAAAGGAGAGAAGGTGCAAGTGTGTGTGAATCTTGTATATTGTTCATCATTCCAATCTTGAATACATCATAGATTCATATTATTCTTCTTCTCCTTCTTCTTATTTTGATCTTGCATCATCCAATTGTTTAGGATTCTAACCAGTAATTGGATATGATTGATACACAAGCGAATTCGGGACTTACAAGTGGTATCAGAGCTTGGATTGTATCAATCATTTTGGCCAGATCTGGAGCGTATTTGATCTTATTTTTGAAGGATTTTTGCATTTTTGGATAGATCTTTGAAAAATAAGGTGGGTTTGTTCTTCGTGTTTTTGATAAAAACGAGTTTTTGATCGAGTTTTGGAGCAAAAAGAGGTGAAAAACGCTATTTTTCACGTAATCTGCGAAGTGTTCTCGTCCATTGAAGGGTTCACGGCCGTTGAAGGGTTCACTGCCGAAGGAGGGTTCTCGGTCGAATAAGCTTTTGCGGCTAGGGTTTCTCGGCGGCGCCCGTAATCACGAATTAGGGTTTCTCGGACGTTTACGGTCGTGAACGTGTTTACGGCCGTGAACCCATTTGCGGTTGTCTGTCTCATAAAAATAGTGTTAGTAGAGTCATAAGAGTGTGTATGGCTAGAGGAGCTTAAGTGTGTGTATTCTAAGGTGTTTTAGAGAGAGAAAGGAGAGAAGGTGCAAGTGTGTGTGAATCTTGTATATTGTTCATCATTCCAATCTTGAATACATCATAGATTCATATTATTCTTCTTCTCCTTCTTCTTATTTTGATCTTGCATCATCCAATTGTTTGGGATTCTACACCATCAATTGGATATGATTGATACACAAGCGAATTCGGGACTTACAAGTGGTATCAGAGCTTGGATTGTATCAATCATTTTGGCCAGATCTGGAGCGTATTTGATCTTATTTTTGAAGGATTTTTGCATTTTTGGATAGATCTTTGAAAAATAAGGGGGGTTTGTTCTTCGTGTTTTTGATAAAAACGAGTTTTTGATCGAGTTTTGGAGCAAAAAGAGGCGAAAACGCTATTTTTCACGTAATCTGCGAAGTGTTCTCGTCCATTGAAGGGTTCACGGCCGTTGAAGGGTTCACGGCCGAAGGAGGGTTCTCGGTCGAATAAGCTTTTGCGGCTAGGGTTTCTCGGCGGCGGCCGTAATCACGAATTAGGGTTTCTCGGACGTTTACGGTCGTGAACGTGTTTACGGCCGTGAACCCATTTGCGGTTGTCTGTCTCATATAAATAGTGTTAGTAGAGTCATAAGAGTGTGTATGGATAGAGGAGCTTAAGTGTGTGTATTCTAAGGTGTTCTAGAGAGAGAAAGGAGAGAAGGTGCAAGTGTGTGTGAATCTTGTATATTGTTCATCATTCCAATCTTGAATACATCATAGATTCATATTATTCTTCTTCTCCTTCTTCTTATTTTGATCTTGCATCATCCAATTGTTTAGGATTCTAACCAGTAATTGGATATGATTGATACACAAGCGAATTCGGGACTTACAAGTGGTATCAGAGCTTGGATTGTATCAATCATTTTGGCCAGATCTGGAGCGTATTTGATCTTATTTTTGAAGGATTTTTGCATTTTTGGATAGATCTTTGAAAAATAAGGTGGGTTTGTTCTTCGTGTTTTTGATAAAAACGAGTTTTTGATCGAGTTTTGGAGCAAAAAGAGGTGAAAAACGCTATTTTTCACGTAATCTGCGAAGTGTTCTCGTCCATTGAAGGGTTCACGGCCGTTGAAGGGTTCACTGCCGAAGGAGGGTTCTCGGTCGAATAAGCTTTTGCGGCTAGGGTTTCTCGGCGGCGGCCGTAATCACGAATTAGGGTTTCTCGGACGTTTACGGTCGTGAACGTGTTTACGGCCGTGAACCCATTTGCGGTTGTCTGTCTCATATAAATAGTGTTAGTAGAGTCATAAGAGTGTGTATGGCTAGAGGAGCTTAAGTGTGTGTATTCTAAGGTGTTTTAGAGAGAGAAAGGAGAGAAGGTGCAAGTGTCTGTGAATCTTGTATATTGTTCATCATTCCAATCTTGAATACATCATAGATTCATATTATTCTTCTTCTCCTTCTTCTTATTTTGATCTTGCATCATCCAATTGTTTGGGATTCTACACCATCAATTGGATATGATTGATACACAAGCGAATTCGGGACTTACAAGTGGTATCAGAGCTTGGATTGTATCAATCATTTTGGCCAGATCTGGAGCGTATTTGATCTTATTTTTGAAGGATTTTTGCATTTTTGGATAGATCTTTGAAAAATAAGGGGGGTTTGTTCTTCGTGTTTTTGATAAAAACGAGTTTTTGATCGAATTTTGGAGCAAAAAGAGGCGAAAACGCTATTTTTCACGTAATCTGCGAAGTGTTCTCGTCCATTGAAGGGTTCACGGCCGTTGAAGGGTTCACGGCCGAAGGAGGGTTCTCGGTCGAATAAGCTTTTGCGGCTAGGGTTTCTCGGCGGCGGCCGTAATCACGAATTAGGGTTTCTCGGACGTTTACGGTCGTGAACGTGTTTACGGCCGTGAACCCATTTGCGGTTGTCTGTCTCATAAAAATAGTGTTAGTAGAGTCATAAGAGTGTGTATGGCTAGAGGAGCTTAAGTGTGTGTATTCTAAGGTGTTTTAGAGAGAGAAAGGAGAGAAGGTGCAAGTGTGTGTGAATCTTGTATATTGTTCATCATTCCAATCTTGAATACATCATAGATTCATATTATTCTTCTTCTCCTTCTTCTTATTTTGATCTTGCATCATCCAATTGTTTGGGATTCTACACCATCAATTGGATATGATTGATACACAAGCGAATTCGGGACTTACAAGTGGTATCAGAGCTTGGATTGTATCAATCATTTTGGCCAGATCTGGAGCGTATTTGATCTTATTTTTGAAGGATTTTTGCATTTTTGGATAGATCTTTGAAAAATAAGGGGGGTTTGTTCTTCGTGTTTTTGATAAAAACGAGTTTTTGATCGAGTTTTGGAGCAAAAAGAGGCGAAAACGCTATTTTTCACGTAATCTGCGAAGTGTTCTCGTCCATTGAAGGGTTCACGGCCGTTGAAGGGTTCACGGCCGAAGGAGGGTTCTCGGTCGAATAAGCTTTTGCGGCTAGGGTTTCTCGGCGGCGGCCGTAATCACGAATTAGGGTTTCTCGGACGTTTACGGTCGTGAACGTGTTTACGGCCGTGAACCCATTTGCGGTTGTCTGTCTCATATAAATAGTGTTAGTAGAGTCATAAGAGTGTGTATGGATAGAGGAGCTTAAGTGTGTGTATTCTAAGGTGTTCTAGAGAGAGAAAGGAGAGAAGGTGCAAGTGTGTGTGAATCTTGTATATTGTTCATCATTCCAATCTTGAATACATCATAGATTCATATTATTCTTCTTCTCCTTCTTCTTATTTTGATCTTGCATCATCCAATTGTTTAGGATTCTAACCAGTAATTGGATATGATTGATACACAAGCGAATTCGGGACTTACAAGTGGTATCAGAGCTTGGATTGTATCAATCATTTTGGCCAGATCTGGAGCGTATTTGATCTTATTTTTGAAGGATTTTTGCATTTTTGGATAGATCTTTGAAAAATAATGTGGGTTTGTTCTTCGTGTTTTTGATAAAAACGAGTTTTTGATCGAGTTTTGGAGCAAAAAGAGGTGAAAAACGCTATTTTTCACGTAATCTGCGATGTGTTCTCGTCCATTGAAGGGTTCACGGCCGTTGAAGGGTTCACGGCCGAAGGAGGGTTCTCGGTCGAATAAGCTTTTGAGGCTAGGGTTTCTCGGCGGCGGCCGTAATCACGAATTAGGGTTTCTCGGACGTTTACGGTCGTGAACGTGTTTACGGCCGTGAACCCATTTGCGGTTGTCTGTCTCATATAAATAGTGTTAGTAGAGTCATAAGAGTGTGTATGGCTTGAGGAGCTTAAGTGTGTGTATTCTAAGGTGTTTTAGAGAGAGAAAGGAGAGAAGGTGCAAGTGTGTGTGAATCTTGTATATTGTTCATCATTCCAATCTTGAATACATCATAGATTCATATTATTCTTCTTCTCCTTCTTCTTATTTTGATCTTGCATCATCCAATTGTTTGGGATTCTACACCATTAATTGGATATGATTGATACACAAGCGAATTCGGGACTTACAAGTGGTATCAGAGCTTGGATTGTATCAATCATTTTGGCCAGATCTGGAGCGTATTTGATCTTATTTTTGAAGGATTTTTGCATTTTTGGATAGATCTTTGAAAAATAAGGGGGGTTTGTTCTTCGTGTTTTTGATAAAAACGAGTTTTTGATCGAGTTTTGGAGCAAAAAGAGGCGAAAACGCTATTTTTCACGTAATCTGCGAAGTGTTCTCGTCTATTGAAGGGTTCACGGCCGTTGAAGGGTTCACGGCCGAAGGAGGGTTCTCGGTCGAATAAGCTTTTGCGGCTAGGGTTTCTCGGCGGCGGCCGTAATCACGAATTAGGGTTTCTCGGACGTTTACGGTCGTGAACGTGTTTACGGCCGTGAACCCATTTGCGGTTGTCTGTCTCATATAAATAGTGTTAGTAGAGTCATAAGAGTGTGTATGGCTAGAGGAGCTTAAGTGTGTGTATTCTAAGGTGTTTTAGAGAGAGAAAGGAGAGAAGGTGCAAGTATCTGTGAATCTTGTATATTGTTCATCATTCCAATCTTGAATACATCATAGATTCATATTATTCTTCTTCTCCTTCTTCTTATTTTGATCTTGCATCATCCAATTGTTTGGGATTCTACACCATTAATTGGATATGATTGATACACAAGCGAATTCGGGACTTACAAGTGGTATCAGAGCTTGGATTGTATCAATCATTTTGGCCAGATCTGGAGCGTATTTGATCTTATTTTTGAAGGATTTTTGCATTTTTGGATAGATCTTTGAAAAATAAGGGGGGTTTGTTCTTCGTGTTTTTGATAAAAACGAGTTTTTGATCGAGTTTTGGAGCAAAAAGAGGCGAAAACGCTATTTTTCACGTAATCTGCGAAGTGTTCTCGTCCATTGAAGGGTTCACGGCCGTTGAAGGGTTCACGGCCGAAGGAGGGTTCTCGGTCGAATAAGCTTTTGCGGCTAGGGTTTCTCGGCGGCGGCCGTAATCACGAATTAGGGTTTCTCGGACGTTTACGGTCGTGAACGTGTTTACGGCCGTGAACCCATTTGCGGTTGTCTGTCTCATATAAATAGTGTTAGTAGAGTCATAAGAGTGTGTATGGATAGAGGAGCTTAAGTGTGTGTATTCTAAGGTGTTCTAGAGAGAGAAAGGAGAGAAGGTGCAAGTGTGTGTGAATCTTGTATATTGTTCATCATTCCAATCTTGAATACATCATAGATTCATATTATTCTTCTTCTCCTTCTTCTTATTTTGATCTTGCATCATCCAATTGTTTAGGATTCTAACCAGTAATTGGATATGATTGATACACAAGCGAATTCGGGACTTACAAGTGGTATCAGAGCTTGGATTGTATCAATCATTTTGGCCAGATCTGGAGCGTATTTGATCTTATTTTTGAAGGATTTTTGCATTTTTGGATAGATCTTTGAAAAATAATGTGGGTTTGTTCTTCGTGTTTTTGATAAAAACGAGTTTTTGATCGAGTTTTGGAGCAAAAAGAGGTGAAAAACGCTATTTTTCACGTAATCTGCGATGTGTTCTCGTCCATTGAAGGGTTCACGGCCGTTGAAGGGTTCACGGCCGAAGGAGGGTTCTCGGTCGAATAAGCTTTTGAGGCTAGGGTTTCTCGGCGGCGGCCGTAATCACGAATTAGGGTTTCTCGGACGTTTACGGTCGTGAACGTGTTTACGGCCGTGAACCCATTTGCGGTTGTCTGTCTCATATAAATAGTGTTAGTAGAGTCATAAGAGTGTGTATGGCTTGAGGAGCTTAAGTGTGTGTATTCTAAGGTGTTTTAGAGAGAGAAAGGAGAGAAGGTGCAAGTGTGTGTGAATCTTGTATATTGTTCATCATTCCAATCTTGAATACATCATAGATTCATATTATTCTTCTTCTCCTTCTTCTTATTTTGATCTTGCATCATCCAATTGTTTGGGATTCTACACCATTAATTGGATATGATTGATACACAAGCGAATTCGGGACTTACAAGTGGTATCAGAGCTTGGATTGTATCAATCATTTTGGCCAGATCTGGAGCGTATTTGATCTTATTTTTGAAGGATTTTTGCATTTTTGGATAGATCTTTGAAAAATAAGGGGGGTTTGTTCTTCGTGTTTTTGATAAAAACGAGTTTTTGATCGAGTTTTGGAGCAAAAAGAGGCGAAAACGCTATTTTTCACGTAATCTGCGAAGTGTTCTCGTCTATTGAAGGGTTCACGGCCGTTGAAGGGTTCACGGCCGAAGGAGGGTTCTCGGTCGAATAAGCTTTTGCGGCTAGGGTTTCTCGGCGGCGGCCGTAATCACGAATTAGGGTTTCTCGGACGTTTACGGTCGTGAACGTGTTTACGGCCGTGAACCCATTTGCGGTTGTCTGTCTCATATAAATAGTGTTAGTAGAGTCATAAGAGTGTGTATGGCTAGAGGAGCTTAAGTGTGTGTATTCTAAGGTGTTTTAGAGAGAGAAAGGAGAGAAGGTGCAAGTATCTGTGAATCTTGTATATTGTTCATCATTCCAATCTTGAATACATCATAGATTCATATTATTCTTCTTCTCCTTCTTCTTATTTTGATCTTGCATCATCCAATTGTTTGGGATTCTACACCATTAATTGGATATGATTGATACACAAGCGAATTCGGGACTTACAAGTGGTATCAGAGCTTGGATTGTATCAATCATTTTGGCCAGATCTGGAGCGTATTTGATCTTATTTTTGAAGGATTTTTGCATTTTTGGATAGATCTTTGAAAAATAAGGGGGGTTTGTTCTTCGTGTTTTTGATAAAAACGAGTTTTTGATCGAGTTTTGGAGCAAAAAGAGGCGAAAACGCTATTTTTCACGTAATCTGCGAAGTGTTCTCGTCCATTGAAGGGTTCACGGCCGTTGAAGGGTTCACGGCCGAAGGAGGGTTCTCGGTCGAATAAGCTTTTGCGGCTAGGGTTTCTCGGCGGCGGCCGTAATCACGAATTAGGGTTTCTCGGACGTTTACGGTCGTGAACGTGTTTACGGCCGTGAACCCATTTGCGGTTGTCTGTCTCATATAAATAGTGTTAGTAGAGTCATAAGAGTGTGTATGGCTAGAGGAGCTTAAGTGTGTGTATTCTAAGGTGTTTTAGAGAGAGAAAGGAGAGAAGGTGCAAGTGTCTGTGAATCTTGTATATTGTTCATCATTCCAATCTTGAATACATCATAGATTCATATTATTCTTCTTCTCCTTCTTCTTATTTTGATCTTGCATCATCCAATTGTTTGGGATTCTACACCATCAATTGGATATGATTGATACACAAGCGAATTCGGGACTTACAAGTGGTATCAGAGCTTGGATTGTATCAATCATTTTGGCCAGATCTGGAGCGTATTTGATCTTATTTTTGAAGGATTTTTGCATTTTTGGATAGATCTTTGAAAAATAAGGGGGGTTTGTTCTTCGTGTTTTTGATAAAAACGAGTTTTTGATCGAATTTTGGAGCAAAAAGAGGCGAAAACGCTATTTTTCACGTAATCTGCGAAGTGTTCTCGTCCATTGAAGGGTTCACGGCCGTTGAAGGGTTCACGGCCGAAGGAGGGTTCTCGGTCGAATAAGCTTTTGCGGCTAGGGTTTCTCGGCGGCGGCCGTAATCACGAATTAGGGTTTCTCGGACGTTTACGGTCGTGAACGTGTTTACGGCCGTGAACCCATTTGCGGTTGTCTGTCTCATAAAAATAGTGTTAGTAGAGTCATAAGAGTGTGTATGGCTAGAGGAGCTTAAGTGTGTGTATTCTAAGGTGTTTTAGAGAGAGAAAGGAGAGAAGGTGCAAGTGTGTGTGAATCTTGTATATTGTTCATCATTCCAATCTTGAATACATCATAGATTCATATTATTCTTCTTCTCCTTCTTCTTATTTTGATCTTGCATCATCCAATTGTTTGGGATTCTACACCATCAATTGGATATGATTGATACACAAGCGAATTCGGGACTTACAAGTGGTATCAGAGCTTGGATTGTATCAATCATTTTGGCCAGATCTGGAGCGTATTTGATCTTATTTTTGAAGGATTTTTTCATTTTTGGATAGATCTTTGAAAAATAAGGGGGGTTTGTTCTTCGTGTTTTTGATAAAAACGAGTTTTTGATCGAGTTTTGGAGCAAAAAGAGGCGAAAACGCTATTTTTCACGTAATCTGCGAAGTGTTCTCGTCCATTGAAGGGTTCACGGCCGTTGAAGGGTTCACGGCCGAAGGAGGGTTCTCGGTCGAATAAGCTTTTGCGGCTAGGGTTTCTCGGCGGCGGCCGTAATCACGAATTAGGGTTTCTCGGACGTTTACGGTCGTGAACGTGTTTACGGCCGTGAACCCATTTGCGGTTGTCTGTCTCATATAAATAGTGTTAGTAGAGTCATAAGAGTGTGTATGGATAGAGGAGCTTAAGTGTGTGTATTCTAAGGTGTTCTAGAGAGAGAAAGGAGAGAAGGTGCAAGTGTGTGTGAATCTTGTATATTGTTCATCATTCCAATCTTGAATACATCATAGATTCATATTATTCTTCTTCTCCTTCTTCTTATTTTGATCTTGCATCATCCAATTGTTTAGGATTCTAACCAGTAATTGGATATGATTGATACACAAGCGAATTCGGGACTTACAAGTGGTATCAGAGCTTGGATTGTATCAATCATTTTGGCCAGATCTGGAGCGTATTTGATCTTATTTTTGAAGGATTTTTGCATTTTTGGATAGATCTTTGAAAAATAATGTGGGTTTGTTCTTCGTGTTTTTGATAAAAACGAGTTTTTGATCGAGTTTTGGAGCAAAAAGAGGTGAAAAACGCTATTTTTCACGTAATCTGCGATGTGTTCTCGTCCATTGAAGGGTTCACGGCCGTTGAAGGGTTCACGGCCGAAGGAGGGTTCTCGGTTGAATAAGCTTTTGCGGCTAGGGTTTCTCGGCGGCGGCCGTAATCACGAATTAGGGTTTCTCGGACGTTTACGGTCGTGAACGTGTTTACGGCCGTGAACCCATTTGCGGTTGTCTGTCTCATATAAATAGTGTTAGTAGAGTCATAAGAGTGTGTATGGCTAGAGGAGCTTAAGTGTGTGTATTCTAAGGTGTTTTAGAGAGAGAAAGGAGAGAAGGTGCAAGTGTGTGTGAATCTTGTATATTGTTCATCATTCCAATCTTGAATACATCATAGATTCATATTATTCTTCTTCTCCTTCTTCTTATTTTGATCTTGCATCATCCAATTGTTTGGGATTCTACACCATTAATTGGATATGATTGATACACAAGCGAATTCGGGACTTACAAGTGGTATCAGAGCTTGGATTGTATCAATCATTTTGGCCAGATCTGGAGCGTATTTGATCTTATTTTTGAAGGATTTTTGCATTTTTGGATAGATCTTTGAAAAATAAGGGGGGTTTGTTCTTCGTGTTTTTGATAAAAACGAGTTTTTGATCGAGTTTTGGAGCAAAAAGAGGCGAAAACGGTATTTTTCACGTAATCTGCGAAGTGTTCTCGTCCATTGAAGGGTTCACGGCCGTTGAAGGGTTCACGGCCGAAGGAGGGTTCTCGGTCGAATAAGCTTTTGCGGCTAGGGTTTCTCGGCGGCGGCCGTAATCACGAATTAGGGTTTCTCGGACGTTTACGGTCGTGAACGTGTTTACGGCCGTGAACCCATTTGCGGTTGTCTGTCTCATATAAATAGTGTTAGTAGAGTCATAAGAGTGTGTATGGCTAGAGGAGCTTAAGTGTGTGTATTCTAAGGTGTTTTAGAGAGAGAAAGGAGAGAAGGTGCAAGTGTCTGTGAATCTTGTATATTGTTCATCATTCCAATCTTGAATACATCATAGATTCATATTATTCTTCTTCTCCTTCTTCTTATTTTGATCTTGCATCATCCAATTGTTTGGGATTCTACACCATTAATTGGATATGATTGATACACAAGCGAATTCGGGACTTACAAGTGGTATCAGAGCTTGGATTGTATCAATCATTTTGGCCAGATCTGGAGCGTATTTGATCTTATTTTTGAAGGATTTTTGCATTTTTGGATAGATCTTTGAAAAATAAGGGGGGTTTGTTCTTCGTGTTTTTGATAAAAACGAGTTTTTGATCGAGTTTTGGAGCAAAAAGAGGCGAAAACGCTATTTTTCACGTAATCTGCGAAGTGTTCTCGTCCATTGAAGGGTTCACGGCCGTTGAAGGGTTCACGGCCGAAGGAGGGTTCTCGGTCGAATAAGCTTTTGCGGCTAGGGTTTCTCGGCGGCGGCCGTCATCACGAATTAGGGTTTCTCGGACGTTTACGGTCGTGAACGTGTTTACGGCCGTGAACCCATTTGCGGTTGTCTGTCTCATATAAATAGTGTTAGTAGAGTCATAAGAGTGTGTATGGCTAGAGGAGCTTAAGTGTGTGTATTCTAAGGTGTTCTAGAGAGAGAAAGGAGAGAAGGTGCAAGTGTGTGTGAATCTTGTATATTGTTCATCATTCCAATCTTGAATACATCATAGATTCATATTATTCTTCTTCTCCTTCTTCTTATTTTGATCTTGCATCATCCAATTGTTTAGGATTCTAACCAGTAATTGGATATGATTGATACACAAGCGAATTCGGGACTTACAAGTGGTATCAGAGCTTGGATTGTATCAATCATTTTGGCCAGATCTGGAGCGTATTTGATCTTATTTTTGAAGGATTTTTGCATTTTTGGATAGATCTTTGAAAAATAAGGTGGGTTTGTTCTTCGTGTTTTTGATAAAAACTAGTTTTTGATCGAGTTTTGGAGCAAAAAGAGGTGAAAAACGCTATTTTTCACGTAATCTGCGAAGTGTTCTCGTCCATTGAAGGGTTCACGGCCGTTGAAGGGTTCACGGCCGAAGGAGGGTTCTCGGTCGAATAAGCTTTTGCGGCTAGGGTTTCTCGGCGGCGGCCGTAATCACGAATTAGGGTTTCTCGGACGTTTACGGTCGTGAACGTGTTTACGGCCGTGAACCCATTTGCGGTTGTCTGTCTCATATAAATAGTGTTAGTAGAGTCATAAGAGTGTGTATGGCTAGAGGAGCTTAAGTGTGTGTATTCTAAGGTGTTTTAGAGAGAGAAAGGAGAGAAGGTGCAAGTGTGTGTGAATCTTGTATATTGTTCATCATTCCAATCTTGAATACATCATAGATTCATATTATTCTTCTTCTCCTTCTTCTTATTTTGATCTTGCATCATCCAATTGTTTGGGATTCTACACCATTAATTGGATATGATTGATACACAAGCGAATTCGGGACTTACAAGTGGTATCAGAGCTTGGATTGTATCAATCATTTTGGTCAGATCTGGAGCGTATTTGATCTTATTTTTGAAGGATTTTTGCATTTTTGGATAGATCTTTGAAAAATAAGGGGGGTTTGTTCTTCGTGTTTTTGATAAAAACGAGTTTTTGATCGAGTTTTGGAGCAAAAAGAGGCGAAAATGCTATTTTTCACGTAATCTGCGAAGTGTTCTCGTCCATTGAAGGGTTCACGGCCGTTGAAGGGTTCACGGCCGAAGGAGGGTTCTCGGTCGAATAAGCTTTTGCGGCTAGGGTTTCTCGGCGGCGGCCGTAATCACGAATTAGGGTTACTCGGACGTTTACGGTCGTGAACGTGTTTACGGCCGTGAACCCATTTGCGGTTGTCTGTCTCATATAAATAGTGTTAGTAGAGTCATAAGAGTGTGTATGGCTAGAGGAGCTTAAGTGTGTGTATTCTAAGGTGTTTTAGAGAGAGAAAGGAGAGAAGGTGCAAGTGTCTGTGAATCTTGTATATTGTTCATCATTCCAATCTTGAATACATCATAGATTCATATTATTCTTCTTCTCCTTCTTCTTATTTTGATCTTGCATCATCCAATTGTTTGGGATTCTACACCATCAATTGGATATGATTGATACACAAGCGAATTCGGGACTTACAAGTGGTATCAGAGCTTGGATTGTATCAATCATTTTGGCCAGATCTGGAGCGTATTTGATCTTATTTTTGAAGGATTTTTGCATTTTTGGATAGATCTTTGAAAAATAAGGGGGGTTTGTTCTTCGTGTTTTTGATAAAAACGAGTTTTTGATCGAGTTTTGGAGCAAAAAGAGGCGAAAACGCTATTTTTCACGTAATCTGCGAAGTGTTCTCGTCCATTGAAGGGTTCACGGCCGTTGAAGGGTTCACGGCCGAAGGAGGGTTCTCGGTCGAATAAGCTTTTGCGGCTAGGGTTTCTCGGCGGCGGCCGTCATCACGAATTAGGGTTTCTCGGACGTTTACGGTCGTGAACGTGTTTACGGCCGTGAACCCATTTGCGGTTGTCTGTCTCATATAAATAGTGTTAGTAGAGTCATAAGAGTGTGTATGGCTAGAGGAGCTTAAGTGTGTGTATTCTAAGGTGTTCTAGAGAGAGAAAGGAGAGAAGGTGCAAGTGTGTGTGAATCTTGTATATTGTTCATCATTCCAATCTTGAATACATCATAGATTCATATTATTCTTCTTCTCCTTCTTCTTATTTTGATCTTGCATCATCCAATTGTTTAGGATTCTAACCAGTAATTGGATATGATTGATACACAAGCGAATTCGGGACTTACAAGTGGTATCAGAGCTTGGATTGTATCAATCATTTTGGCCAGATCTGGAGCGTATTTGATCTTATTTTTGAAGGATTTTTGCATTTTTGGATAGATCTTTGAAAAATAAGGTGGGTTTGTTCTTCGTGTTTTTGATAAAAACTAGTTTTTGATCGAGTTTTGGAGCAAAAAGAGGTGAAAAACGCTATTTTTCACGTAATCTGCGAAGTGTTCTCGTCCATTGAAGGGTTCACGGCCGTTGAAGGGTTCACGGCCGAAGGAGGGTTCTCGGTCGAATAAGCTTTTGCGGCTAGGGTTTCTCGGCGGCGGCCGTAATCACGAATTAGGGTTTCTCGGACGTTTACGGTCGTGAACGTGTTTACGGCCGTGAACCCATTTGCGGTTGTCTGTCTCATATAAATAGTGTTAGTAGAGTCATAAGAGTGTGTATGGCTAGAGGAGCTTAAGTGTGTGTATTCTAAGGTGTTTTAGAGAGAGAAAGGAGAGAAGGTGCAAGTGTGTGTGAATCTTGTATATTGTTCATCATTCCAATCTTGAATACATCATAGATTCATATTATTCTTCTTCTCCTTCTTCTTATTTTGATCTTGCATCATCCAATTGTTTGGGATTCTACACCATTAATTGGATATGATTGATACACAAGCGAATTCGGGACTTACAAGTGGTATCAGAGCTTGGATTGTATCAATCATTTTGGTCAGATCTGGAGCGTATTTGATCTTATTTTTGAAGGATTTTTGCATTTTTGGATAGATCTTTGAAAAATAAGGGGGGTTTGTTCTTCGTGTTTTTGATAAAAACGAGTTTTTGATCGAGTTTTGGAGCAAAAAGAGGCGAAAATGCTATTTTTCACGTAATCTGCGAAGTGTTCTCGTCCATTGAAGGGTTCACGACCGTTGAAGGGTTCACGGCCGAAGGAGGGTTCTCGGTCGAATAAGCTTTTGCGGCTAGGGTTTCTCGGCGGCGGCCGTAATCACGAATTAGGGTTACTCGGACGTTTACGGTCGTGAACGTGTTTACGGCCGTGAACCCATTTGCGGTTGTCTGTCTCATATAAATAGTGTTAGTAGAGTCATAAGAGTGTGTATGGCTAGAGGAGCTTAAGTGTGTGTATTCTAAGGTGTTTTAGAGAGAGAAAGGAGAGAAGGTGCAAGTGTCTGTGAATCTTGTATATTGTTCATCATTCCAATCTTGAATACATCATAGATTCATATTATTCTTCTTCTCCTTCTTCTTATTTTGATCTTGCATCATCCAATTGTTTGGGATTCTACACCATCAATTGGATATGATTGATACACAAGCGAATTCGGGACTTACAAGTGGTATCAGAGCTTGGATTGTATCAATCATTTTGGCCAGATCTGGAGCGTATTTGATCTTATTTTTGAAGGATTTTTGCATTTTTGGATAGATCTTTGAAAAATAAGGGGGGTTTGTTCTTCGTGTTTTTGATAAAAACGAGTTTTTGATCGAGTTTTGGAGCAAAAAGAGGCGAAAACGCTATTTTTCACGTAATCTGCGAAGTGTTCTCGTCCATTGAAGGGTTCACGGCCGTTGAAGGGTTCACGGCCGAAGGAGGGTTCTCGGTCGAATAAGCTTTTGCGGCTAGGGTTTCTCGGCGGCGGCCGTCATCACGAATTAGGGTTTCTCGGACGTTTACGGTCGTGAACGTGTTTACGGCCGTGAACCCATTTGCGGTTGTCTGTCTCATATAAATAGTGTTAGTAGAGTCATAAGAGTGTGTATGGCTAGAGGAGCTTAAGTGTGTGTATTCTAAGGTGTTCTAGAGAGAGAAAGGAGAGAAGGTGCAAGTGTGTGTGAATCTTGTATATTGTTCATCATTCCAATCTTGAATACATCATAGATTCATATTATTCTTCTTCTCCTTCTTCTTATTTTGATCTTGCATCATCCAATTGTTTAGGATTCTAACCAGTAATTGGATATGATTGATACACAAGCGAATTCGGGACTTACAAGTGGTATCAGAGCTTGGATTGTATCAATCATTTTGGCCAGATCTGGAGCGTATTTGATCTTATTTTTGAAGGATTTTTGCATTTTTGGATAGATCTTTGAAAAATAAGGTGGGTTTGTTCTTCGTGTTTTTGATAAAAACTAGTTTTTGATCGAGTTTTGGAGCAAAAAGAGGTGAAAAACGCTATTTTTCACGTAATCTGCGAAGTGTTCTCGTCCATTGAAGGGTTCACGGCCGTTGAAGGGTTCACGGCCGAAGGAGGGTTCTCGGTCGAATAAGCTTTTGCGGCTAGGGTTTCTCGGCGGCGGCCGTAATCACGAATTAGGGTTTCTCGGACGTTTACGGTCGTGAACGTGTTTACGGCCGTGAACCCATTTGCGGTTGTCTGTCTCATATAAATAGTGTTAGTAGAGTCATAAGAGTGTGTATGGCTAGAGGAGCTTAAGTGTGTGTATTCTAAGGTGTTTTAGAGAGAGAAAGGAGAGAAGGTGCAAGTGTGTGTGAATCTTGTATATTGTTCATCATTCCAATCTTGAATACATCATAGATTCATATTATTCTTCTTCTCCTTCTTCTTATTTTGATCTTGCATCATCCAATTGTTTGGGATTCTACACCATTAATTGGATATGATTGATACACAAGCGAATTCGGGACTTACAAGTGGTATCAGAGCTTGGATTGTATCAATCATTTTGGTCAGATCTGGAGCGTATTTGATCTTATTTTTGAAGGATTTTTGCATTTTTGGATAGATCTTTGAAAAATAAGGGGGGTTTGTTCTTCGTGTTTTTGATAAAAACGAGTTTTTGATCGAGTTTTGGAGCAAAAAGAGGCGAAAACGCTATTTTTCACGTAATCTGCGAAGTGTTCTCGTCCATTGAAGGGTTCACGGCCGTTGAAGGGTTCACGGCCGAAGGAGGGTTCTCGGTCGAATAAGCTTTTGCGGCTAGGGTTTCTCGGCGGCGGCCGTAATCACGAATTAGGGTTACTCGGACGTTTACGGTCGTGAACGTGTTTACGGCCGTGAACCCATTTGCGGTTGTCTGTCTCATATAAATAGTGTTAGTAGAGTCATAAGAGTGTGTATGGCTAGAGGAGCTTAAGTGTGTGTATTCTAAGGTGTTTTAGAGAGAGAAAGGAGAGAAGGTGCAAGTGTCTGTGAATCTTGTATATTGTTCATCATTCCAATCTTGAATACATCATAGATTCATATTATTCTTCTTCTCCTTCTTCTTATTTTGATCTTGCATCATCCAATTGTTTGGGATTCTACACCATCAATTGGATATGATTGATACACAAGCGAATTCGGGACTTACAAGTGGTATCAGAGCTTGGATTGTATCAATCATTTTGGCCAGATCTGGAGCGTATTTGATCTTATTTTTGAAGGATTTTTGCATTTTTGGATAGATCTTTGAAAAATAAGGGGGGTTTGTTCTTCGTGTTTTTGATAAAAACGAGTTTTTGATCGAGTTTTGGAGCAAAAAGAGGCGAAAACGCTATTTTTCACGTAATCTGCGAAGTGTTCTCGTCCATTGAAGGGTTCACGGCCGTTGAAGGGTTCACGGCCGAAGGAGGGTTCTCGGTCGAATAAGCTTTTGCGGCTAGGGTTTCTCGGCGGCGGCCGTAATCACGAATTAGGGTTTCTCGGACGTTTACGGTCGTGAACGTGTTTACGGCCGTGAACCCATTTGCGGTTGTCTGTCTCATATAAATAGTGTTAGTAGAGTCATAAGAGTGTGTATGGCTAGAGGAGCTTAAGTGTGTGTATTCTAAGGTGTTCTAGAGAGAGAAAGGAGAGAAGGTGCAAGTGTGTGTGAATCTTGTATATTGTTCATCATTCCAATCTTGAATACATCATAGATTCATATTATTCTTCTTCTCCTTCTTCTTATTTTGATCTTGCATCATCCAATTGTTTAGGATTCTAACCAGTAATTGGATATGATTGATACACAAGCGAATTCGGGACTTACAAGTGGTATCAGAGCTTGGATTGTATCAATCATTTTGGCCAGATCTGGAGCGTATTTGATCTTATTTTTGAAGGATTTTTGCATTTTTGGATAGATCTTTGAAAAATAAGGGGGGTTTGTTCTTCGTGTTTTTGATAAAAACGAGTTTTTGATCGAGTTTTGGAGCAAAAAGAGGCGAAAACGGTATTTTTCACGTAATCTGCGAAGTGTTCTCGTCCATTGAAGGGTTCACGGCCGTTGAAGGGTTCACGGCCGAAGGAGGGTTCTCGGTCGAATAAGCTTTTGCGGCTAGGGTTTCTCGGCGGCGGCCGTAATCACGAATTAGGGTTACTCGGACGTTTACGGTCGTGAACGTGTTTACGGCCGTGAACCCATTTGCGGTTGTCTGTCTCATATAAATAGTGTTAGTAGAGTCATAAGAGTGTGTATGGCTAGAGGAGCTTAAGTGTGTGTATTCTAAGGTGTTTTAGAGAGAGAAAGGAGAGAAGGTGCAAGTGTCTGTGAATCTTGTATATTGTTCATCATTCCAATCTTGAATACATCATAGATTCATATTATTCTTCTTCTCCTTCTTCTTATTTTGATCTTGCATCATCCAATTGTTTGGGATTCTACACCATCAATTGGATATGATTGATACACAAGCGAATTCGGGACTTACAAGTGGTATCAGAGCTTGGATTGTATCAATCATTTTGGCCAGATCTGGAGCGTATTTGATCTTATTTTTGAAGGATTTTTGCATTTTTGGATAGATCTTTGAAAAATAAGGGGGGTTTGTTCTTCGTGTTTTTGATAAAAACGAGTTTTTGATCGAGTTTTGGAGCAAAAAGAGGCGAAAACGCTATTTTTCACGTAATCTGCGAAGTGTTCTCGTCCATTGAAGGGTTCACGGCCGTTGAAGGGTTCACGGCCGAAGGAGGGTTCTCGGTCGAATAAGCTTTTGCGGCTAGGGTTTCTCGGCGGCGGCCGTAATCACGAATTAGGGTTTCTCGGACGTTTACGGTCGTGAACGTGTTTACGGCCGTGAACCCATTTGCGGTTGTCTGTCTCATATAAATAGTGTTAGTAGAGTCATAAGAGTGTGTATGGCTAGAGGAGCTTAAGTGTGTGTATTCTAAGGTGTTCTAGAGAGAGAAAGGAGAGAAGGTGCAAGTGTGTGTGAATCTTGTATATTGTTCATCATTCCAATCTTGAATACATCATAGATTCATATTATTCTTCTTCTCCTTCTTCTTATTTTGATCTTGCATCATCCAATTGTTTAGGATTCTAACCAGTAATTGGATATGATTGATACACAAGCGAATTCGGGACTTACAAGTGGTATCAGAGCTTGGATTGTATCAATCATTTTGGCCAGATCTGGAGCGTATTTGATCTTATTTTTGAAGGATTTTTGCATTTTTGGATAGATCTTTGAAAAATAAGGGGGGTTTGTTCTTCGTGTTTTTGATAAAAACGAGTTTTTGATCGAGTTTTGGAGCAAAAAGAGGCGAAAACGCTATTTTTCACGTAATCTGCGAAGTGTTCTCGTCCATTGAAGGGTTCACGGCCGTTGAAGGGTTCACGGCCGAAGGAGGGTTCTCGGTCGAATAAGCTTTTGCGGCTAGGGTTTCTCGGCGGCGGCCGTAATCACGAATTAGGGTTACTCGGACGTTTACGGTCGTGAACGTGTTTACGGCCGTGAACCCATTTGCGGTTGTCTGTCTCATATAAATAGTGTTAGTAGAGTCATAAGAGTGTGTATGGCTAGAGGAGCTTAAGTGTGTGTATTCTAAGGTGTTTTAGAGAGAGAAAGGAGAGAAGGTGCAAGTGTCTGTGAATCTTGTATATTGTTCATCATTCCAATCTTGAATACATCATAGATTCATATTATTCTTCTTCTCCTTCTTCTTATTTTGATCTTGCATCATCCAATTGTTTGGGATTCTACACCATCAATTGGATATGATTGATACACAAGCGAATTCGGGACTTACAAGTGGTATCAGAGCTTGGATTGTATCAATCATTTTGGCCAGATCTGGAGCGTATTTGATCTTATTTTTGAAGGATTTTTGCATTTTTGGATAGATCTTTGAAAAATAAGGGGGGTTTGTTCTTCGTGTTTTTGATAAAAACGAGTTTTTGATCGAGTTTTGGAGCAAAAAGAGGCGAAAACGCTAATTTTCACGTAATCTGCGAAGTGTTCTCGTCCATTGAAGGGTTCACGGCCGTTGAAGGGTTCACGGCCGAAGGAGGGTTCTCGGTCGAATAAGCTTTTGCGGCTAGGGTTTCTCGGCGGCGGCCGTAATCACGAATTAGGGTTTCTCGGACGTTTACGGTCGTGAACGTGTTTACGGCCGTGAACCCATTTGCGGTTGTCTGTCTCATATAAATAGTGTTAGTAGAGTCATAAGAGTGTGTATGGCTAGAGGAGCTTAAGTGTGTGTATTCTAAGGTGTTCTAGAGAGAGAAAGGAGAGAAGGTGCAAGTGTGTGTGAATCTTGTATATTGTTCATCATTCCAATCTTGAATACATCATAGATTCATATTATTCTTCTTCTCCTTCTTCTTATTTTGATCTTGCATCATCCAATTGTTTAGGATTCTAACCAGTAATTGGATATGATTGATACACAAGCGAATTCGGGACTTACAAGTGGTATCAGAGCTTCGATTGTATCAATCATTTTGGCCAGATCTGGAGCGTATTTGATCTTATTTTTGAAGGATTTTTGCATTTTTGGATAGATCTTTGAAAAATAAGGTGGGTTTGTTCTTCGTGTTTTTGATAAAAACGAGTTTTTGATCGAGTTTTGGAGCAAAAAGAGGTGAAAAACGCTATTTTTCACGTAATCTGCGAAGTGTTCTCGTCCATTGAAGGGTTCACGGCCGTTGAAGGGTTCACGGCCGAAGGAGGGTTCTCGGTCGAATAAGCTTTTGCGGCTAGGGTTTCTCGGCGGCGGCCGTAATCACGAATTAGGGTTTCTCGGACGTTTACGGTCGTGAACGTGTTTACGGCCGTGAACCCATTTGCGGTTGTCTGTCTCATATAAATAGTGTTAGTAGAGTCATAAGAGTGTGTATGGCTAGAGGAGCTTAAGTGTGTGTATTCTAAGGTGTTTTAGAGAGAGAAAGGAGAGAAGGTGCAAGTGTCTGTGAATCTTGTATATTGTTCATCATTCCAATCTTGAATACATCATAGATTCATATTATTCTTCTTCTCCTTCTTCTTATTTTGATCTTGCATCATCCAATTGTTTGGGATTCTACACCATCAATTGGATATGATTGATACACAAGCGAATTCGGGACTTACAAGTGGTATCAGAGCTTGGATTGTATCAATCATTTTGGCCAGATCTGGAGCGTATTTGATCTTATTTTTGAAGGATTTTTGCATTTTTGGATAGATCTTTGAAAAATAAGGGGGGTTTGTTCTTCGTGTTTTTGATAAAAACGAGTTTTTGATCGAGTTTTGGAGCAAAAAGAGGCGAAAACGCTAATTTTCACGTAATCTGCGAAGTGTTCTCGTCCATTGAAGGGTTCACGGTCGTTGAAGGGTTCACGGCCGAAGGAGGGTTCTCGGTCGAATAAGCTTTTGCGGCTAGGGTTTCTCGGCGGCGGCCGTAATCACGAATTAGGGTTTCTCGGACGTTTACGGTCGTGAACGTGTTTACGGCCGTGAACCCATTTGCGGTTGTCTGTCTCATATAAATAGTGTTAGTAGAGTCATAAGAGTGTGTATGGCTAGAGGAGCTTAAGTGTGTGTATTCTAAGGTGTTCTAGAGAGAGAAAGGAGAGAAGGTGCAAGTGTGTGTGAATCTTGTATATTGTTCATCATTCCAATCTTGAATACATCATAGATTCATATTATTCTTCTTCTCCTTCTTCTTATTTTGATCTTGCATCATCCAATTGTTTAGGATTCTAACCAGTAATTGGATATGATTGATACACAAGCGAATTCGGGACTTACAAGTGGTATCAGAGCTTGGATTGTATCAATCATTTTGGCCAGATCTGGAGCGTATTTGATCTTATTTTTGAAGGATTTTTGCATTTTTGGATAGATCTTTGAAAAATAAGGTGGGTTTGTTCTTCGTGTTTTTGATAAAAACGAGTTTTTGATCGAGTTTTGGAGCAAAAAGAGGTGAAAAACGCTATTTTTCACGTAATCTGCGAAGTGTTCTCGTCCATTGAAGGGTTCACGGCCGTTGAAGGGTTCACGGCCGAAGGAGGGTTCTCGGTCGAATAAGCTTTTGCGGCTAGGGTTTCTCGGCGGCGGCCGTAATCACGAATTAGGGTTTCTCGGACGTTTACGGTCGTGAACGTGTTTACGGCCGTGAACCCATTTGCGGTTGTCTGTCTCATATAAATAGTGTTAGTAGAGTCATAAGAGTGTGTATGGCTAGAGGAGCTTAAGTGTGTGTATTCTAAGGTGTTTTAGAGAGAGAAAGGAGAGAAGGTGCAAGTGTCTGTGAATCTTGTATATTGTTCATCATTCCAATCTTGAATACATCATAGATTCATATTATTCTTCTTCTCCTTCTTCTTATTTTGATCTTGCATCATCCAATTGTTTGGGATTCTACACCATCAATTGGATATGATTGATACACAAGCGAATTCGGGACTTACAAGTGGTATCAGAGCTTGGATTGTATCAATCATTTTGGCCAGATCTGGAGCGTATTTGATCTTATTTTTGAAGGATTTTTGCATTTTTGGATAGATCTTTGAAAAATAAGGGGGGTTTGTTCTTCGTGTTTTTGATAAAAACGAGTTTTTGATCGAGTTTTGGAGCAAAAAGAGGCGAAAACGCTAATTTTCACGTAATCTGCGAAGTGTTCTCGTCCATTGAAGGGTTCACGGCCGTTGAAGGGTTCACGGCCGAAGGAGGGTTCTCGGTCGAATAAGCTTTTGCGGCTAGGGTTTCTCGGCGGCGGCCGTAATCACGAATTAGGGTTTCTCGGACGTTTACGGTCGTGAACGTGTTTACGGCCGTGAACCCATTTGCGGTTGTCTGTCTCATATAAATAGTGTTAGTAGAGTCATAAGAGTGTGTATGGCTAGAGGAGCTTAAGTGTGTGTATTCTAAGGTGTTCTAGAGAGAGAAAGGAGAGAAGGTGCAAGTGTGTGTGAATCTTGTATATTGTTCATCATTCCAATCTTGAATACATCATAGATTCATATTATTCTTCTTCTCCTTCTTCTTATTTTGATCTTGCATCATCCAATTGTTTAGGATTCTAACCAGTAATTGGATATGATTGATACACAAGCGAATTCGGGACTTACAAGTGGTATCAGAGCTTGGATTGTATCAATCATTTTGGCCAGATCTGGAGCGTATTTGATCTTATTTTTGAAGGATTTTTGCATTTTTGGATAGATCTTTGAAAAATAAGGTGGGTTTGTTCTTCGTGTTTTTGATAAAAACGAGTTTTTGATCGAGTTTTGGAGCAAAAAGAGGTGAAAAACGCTATTTTTCACGTAATCTGCGAAGTGTTCTCGTCCATTGAAGGGTTCACGGCCGTTGAAGGGTTCACGGCCGAAGGAGGGTTCTCGGTCGAATAAGCTTTTGCGGCTAGGGTTTCTCGGCGGCGGCCGTAATCACGAATTAGGGTTTCTCGGACGTTTACGGTCGTGAACGTGTTTACGGCCGTGAACCCATTTGCGGTTGTCTGTCTCATATAAATAGTGTTAGTAGAGTCATAAGAGTGTGTATGGCTAGAGGAGCTTAAGTGTGTGTATTCTAAGGTGTTTTAGAGAGAGAAAGGAGAGAAGGTGCAAGTGTGTGTGAATCTTGTATATTGTTCATCATTCCAATCTTGAATACATCATAGATTCATATTATTCTTCTTCTCCTTCTTCTTATTTTGATCTTGCATCATCCAATTGTTTGGGATTCTACACCATTAATTGGATATGATTGATACACAAGCGAATTCGGGACTTACAAGTGGTATCAGAGCTTGGATTGTATCAATCATTTTGGCCAGATCTGGAGCGTATTTGATCTTATTTTTGAAGGATTTTTGCATTTTTGGATAGATCTTTGAAAAATAAGGGGGGTTTGTTCTTCGTGTTTTTGATAAAACGAGTTTTTGATCGAGTTTTGGAGCAAAAAGAGGCGAAAACGCTAATTTTCACGTAATCTGCGAAGTGTTCTCGTCCATTGAAGGGTTCACGGCCGTTGAAGGGTTCACGGCCGAAGGAGGGTTCTCGGTCGAATAAGCTTTTGCGGCTAGGGTTTCTCGGCGGCGGCCGTAATCACGAATTAGGGTTTCTCGGACGTTTACGGTCGTGAACGTGTTTACGGCCGTGAACCCATTTGCGGTTGTCTGTCTCATATAAATAGTGTTAGTAGAGTCATAAGAGTGTGTATGGCTAGAGGAGCTTAAGTGTGTGTATTCTAAGGTGTTCTAGAGAGAGAAAGGAGAGAAGGTGCAAGTGTGTGTGAATCTTGTATATTGTTCATCATTCCAATCTTGAATACATCATAGATTCATATTATTCTTCTTCTCCTTCTTCTTATTTTGATCTTGCATCATCCAATTGTTTAGGATTCTAACCAGTAATTGGATATGATTGATACACAAGCGAATTCGGGACTTACAAGTGGTATCAGAGCTTCGATTGTATCAATCATTTTGGCCAGATCTGGAGCGTATTTGATCTTATTTTTGAAGGATTTTTGCATTTTTGGATAGATCTTTGAAAAATAAGGTGGGTTTGTTCTTCGTGTTTTTGATAAAAACGAGTTTTTGATCGAGTTTTGGAGCAAAAAGAGGTGGAAAACGCTATTTTTCACGTAATCTGCGAAGTGTTCTCGTCCATTGAAGGGTTCACGGCCGTTGAAGGGTTCACGGCCGAAGGAGGGTTCTCGGTCGAATAAGCTTTTGCGGCTAGGGTTTCTCGGCGGCGGCCGTAATCACGAATTAGGGTTTCTCGGACGTTTACGGTCGTGAACGTGTTTACGGCCGTGAACCCATTTGCGGTTGTCTGTCTCATATAAATAGTGTTAGTAGAGTCATAAGAGTGTGTATGGCTAGAGGAGCTTAAGTGTGTGTATTCTAAGGTGTTTTAGAGAGAGAAAGGAGAGAAGGTGCAAGTGTGTGTGAATCTTGTATATTGTTCATCATTCCAATCTTGAATACATCATAGATTCATATTATTCTTCTTCTCCTTCTTCTTATTTTGATCTTGCATCATCCAATTGTTTGGGATTCTACACCATCAATTGGATATGATTGATACACAAGCGAATTCGGGACTTACAAGTGGTATCAGAGCTTGGATTGTATCAATCATTTTGGCCAGATCTGGAGCGTATTTGATCTTATTTTTGAAGGATTTTTGCGTTTTTGGATAGATCTTTGAAAAATAAGGTGGGTTTGTTCTTCGTGTTTTTGATAAAAACGAGTTTTTGATCGAGTTTTGGAGCAAAAAGAGGTGAAAAACGCTATTTTTCACGTAATCTGCGAAGTGTTCTCGTCCATTGAAGGGTTCACGGCCGTTGAAGGGTTCACGGCCGAAGGAGGGTTCTCGGTCGAATAAGCTTTTGCGGCTAGGGTTTCTCGGCGGCGGCCGTAATCACGAATTAGGGTTTCTCGGACGTTTACGGTCGTGAACGTGTTTACGGCCGTGAACCCATTTGCGGTTGTCTGTCTCATATAAATAGTGTTAGTAGAGTCATAAGAGTGTGTATGGCTAGAGGAGCTTAAGTGTGTGTATTCTAAGGTGTTTTAGAGAGAGAAAGGAGAGAAGGTGCAAGTGTATGTGAATCTTGTATATTGTTCATCATTCCAATCTTGAATACATCATAGATTCATATTATTCTTCTTCTCCTTCTTCTTATTTTGATCTTGCATCATCCAATTGTTTGGGATTCTACACCATTAATTGGATATGATTGATACACAAGCGAATTCGGGACTTACAAGTGGTATCAGAGCTTGGATTGTATCAATCATTTTGGCCAGATCTGGAGCGTATTTGATCTTATTTTTGAAGGATTTTTGCATTTTTGGATAGATCTTTGAAAAATAAGGGGGGTTTGTTCTTCGTGTTTTTGATAAAAACGAGTTTTTGATCGAGTTTTGGAGCAAAAAGAGGCGAAAACGCTAATTTTCACGTAATCTGCGAAGTGTTCTCGTCCATTGAAGGGTTCACGGCCGTTGAAGGGTTCACGGCCGAAGGAGGGTTCTCGGTCGAATAAGCTTTTGCGGCTAGGGTTTCTCGGCGGCGGCCGTAATCACGAATTAGGGTTTCTCGGACGTTTACGGTCGTGAACGTGTTTACGGCCGTGAACCCATTTGCGGTTGTCTGTCTCATATAAATAGTGTTAGTAGAGTCATAAGAGTGTGTATGGCTAGAGGAGCTTAAGTGTGTGTATTCTAAGGTGTTCTAGAGAGAGAAAGGAGAGAAGGTGCAAGTGTGTGTGAATCTTGTATATTGTTCATCATTCCAATCTTGAATACATCATAGATTCATATTATTCTTCTTCTCCTTCTTCTTATTTTGATCTTGCATCATCCAATTGTTTAGGATTCTAACCAGTAATTGGATATGATTGATACACAAGCGAATTCGGGACTTACAAGTGGTATCAGAGCTTCGATTGTATCAATCATTTTGGCCAGATCTGGAGCGTATTTGATCTTATTTTTGAAGGATTTTTGCATTTTTGGATAGATCTTTGAAAAATAAGGTGGGTTTGTTCTTCGTGTTTTTGATAAAAACGAGTTTTTGATCGAGTTTTGGAGCAAAAAGAGGTGGAAAACGCTATTTTTCACGTAATCTGCGAAGTGTTCTCGTCCATTGAAGGGTTCACGGCCGTTGAAGGGTTCACGGCCGAAGGAGGGTTCTCGGTCGAATAAGCTTTTGCGGCTAGGGTTTCTCGGCGGCGGCCGTAATCACGAATTAGGGTTTCTCGGACGTTTACGGTCGTGAACGTGTTTACGGCCGTGAACCCATTTACGGTTGTCTGTCTCATATAAATAGTGTTAGTAGAGTCATAAGAGTGTGTATGGCTAGAGGAGCTTAAGTGTGTGTATTCTAAGGTGTTTTAGAGAGAGAAAGGAGAGAAGGTGCAAGTGTGTGTGAATCTTGTATATTGTTCATCATTCCAATCTTGAATACATCATAGATTCATATTATTCTTCTTCTCCTTCTTCTTATTTTGATCTTGCATCATCCAATTGTTTGGGATTCTACACCATCAATTGGATATGATTGATACACAAGCGAATTCGGGACTTACAAGTGGTATCAGAGCTTGGATTGTATCAATCATTTTGGCCAGATCTGGAGCGTATTTGATCTTATTTTTGAAGGATTTTTGCATTTTTGGATAGATCTTTGAAAAATAAGGGGGGTTTGTTCTTCGTGTTTTTGATAAAAACGAGTTTTTGATCGAGTTTTGGAGCAAAAAGAGGCGAAAACGCTAATTTTCACGTAATCTGCGAAGTGTTCTCGTCCATTGAAGGGTTCACGGCCGTTGAAGGGTTCACGGCCGAAGGAGGGTTCTCGGTCGAATAAGCTTTTGCGGCTAGGGTTTCTCGGCGGCGGCCGTAATCACGAATTAGGGTTTCTCGGACGTTTACGGTCGTGAACGTGTTTACGGCCGTGAACCCATTTGCGGTTGTCTGTCTCATATAAATAGTGTTAGTAGAGTCATAAGAGTGTGTATGGCTAGAGGAGCTTAAGTGTGTGTATTCTAAGGTGTTCTAGAGAGAGAAAGGAGAGAAGGTGCAAGTGTGTGTGAATCTTGTATATTGTTCATCATTCCAATCTTGAATACATCATAGATTCATATTATTCTTCTTCTCCTTCTTCTTATTTTGATCTTGCATCATCCAATTGTTTAGGATTCTAACCAGTAATTGGATATGATTGATACACAAGCGAATTCGGGACTTACAAGTGGTATCAGAGCTTCGATTGTATCAATCATTTTGGCCAGATCTGGAGCGTATTTGATCTTATTTTTGAAGGATTTTTGCATTTTTGGATAGATCTTTGAAAAATAAGGGGGGTTTGTTCTTCGTGTTTTTGATAAAAACGAGTTTTTGATCGAGTTTTGGAGCAAAAAGAGGCGAAAACGCTAATTTTCACGTAATCTGCGAAGTGTTCTCGTCCATTGAAGGGTTCACGGCCGTTGAAGGGTTCACGGCCGAAGGAGGGTTCTCGGTCGAATAAGCTTTTGCGGCTAGGGTTTCTCGGCGGCGGCCGTAATCACGAATTAGGGTTTCTCGGACGTTTACGGTCGTGAACGTGTTTACGGCCGTGAACCCATTTGCGGTTGTCTGTCTCATATAAATAGTGTTAGTAGAGTCATAAGAGTGTGTATGGCTAGAGGAGCTTAAGTGTGTGTATTCTAAGGTGTTCTAGAGAGAGAAAGGAGAGAAGGTGCAAGTGTGTGTGAATCTTGTATATTGTTCATCATTCCAATCTTGAATACATCATAGATTCATATTATTCTTCTTCTCCTTCTTCTTATTTTGATCTTGCATCATCCAATTGTTTAGGATTCTAACCAGTAATTGGATATGATTGATACACAAGCGAATTCGGGACTTACAAGTGGTATCAGAGCTTCGATTGTATCAATCATTTTGGCCAGATCTGGAGCGTATTTGATCTTATTTTTGAAGGATTTTTGCATTTTTGGATAGATCTTTGAAAAATAAGGTGGGTTTGTTCTTCGTGTTTTTGATAAAAACGAGTTTTTGATCGAGTTTTGGAGCAAAAAGAGGTGGAAAACGCTATTTTTCACGTAATCTGCGAAGTGTTCTCGTCCATTGAAGGGTTCACGGCCGTTGAAGGGTTCACGGCCGAAGGAGGGTTCTCGGTCGAATAAGCTTTTGCGGCTAGGGTTTCTCGGCGGCGGCCGTAATCACGAATTAGGGTTTCTCGGACGTTTACGGTCGTGAACGTGTTTACGGTCGTGAACCCATTTGCGGTTGTCTGTCTCATATAAATAGTGTTAGTAGAGTCATAAGAGTGTGTATGGCTAGAGGAGCTTAAGTGTGTGTATTCTAAGGTGTTTTAGAGAGAGAAAGGAGAGAAGGTGCAAGTGTGTGTGAATCTTGTATATTGTTCATCATTCCAATCTTGAATACATCATAGATTCATATTATTCTTCTTCTCCTTCTTCTTATTTTGATCTTGCATCATCCAATTGTTTGGGATTCTACACCATTAATTGGATATGATTGATACACAAGCGAATTCGGGACTTACAAGTGGTATCAGAGCTTGGATTGTATCAATCATTTTGGCCAGATCTGGAGCGTATTTGATCTTATTTTTGAAGGATTTTTGCATTTTTGGATAGATCTTTGAAAAATAAGGGGGGTTTGTTCTTCGTGTTTTTGATAAAAACGAGTTTTTGATCGAGTTTTGGAGCAAAAAGAGGCGAAAACGCTAATTTTCACGTAATCTGCGAAGTGTTCTCGTCCATTGAAGGGTTCACGGCCGTTGAAGGGTTCACGGCCGAAGGAGGGTTCTCGGTCGAATAAGCTTTTGCGGCTAGGGTTTCTCGGCGGCGGCCGTAATCACGAATTAGGGTTTCTCGGACGTTTACGGTCGTGAACGTGTTTACGGCCGTGAACCCATTTGCGGTTGTCTGTCTCATATAAATAGTGTTAGTAGAGTCATAAGAGTGTGTATGGCTAGAGGAGCTTAAGTGTGTGTATTCTAAGGTGTTCTAGAGAGAGAAAGGAGAGAAGGTGCAAGTGTGTGTGAATCTTGTATATTGTTCATCATTCCAATCTTGAATACATCATAGATTCATATTATTCTTCTTCTCCTTCTTCTTATTTTGATCTTGCATCATCCAATTGTTTAGGATTCTAACCAGTAATTGGATATGATTGATACACAAGCGAATTCGGGACTTACAAGTGGTATCAGAGCTTCGATTGTATCAATCATTTTGGCCAGATCTGGAGCGTATTTGATCTTATTTTTGAAGGATTTTTGCATTTTTGGATAGATCTTTGAAAAATAAGGTGGGTTTGTTCTTCGTGTTTTTGATAAAAACGAGTTTTTGATCGAGTTTTGGAGCAAAAAGAGGTGGAAAACGCTATTTTTCACGTAATCTGCGAAGTGTTCTCGTCCATTGAAGGGTTCACGGCCGTTGAAGGGTTCACGGCCGAAGGAGGGTTCTCGGTCGAATAAGCTTTTGCGGCTAGGGTTTCTCGGCGGCGGCCGTAATCACGAATTAGGGTTTCTCGGACGTTTACGGTCGTGAACGTGTTTACGGCCGTGAACCCATTTACGGTTGTCTGTCTCATATAAATAGTGTTAGTAGAGTCATAAGAGTGTGTATGGCTAGAGGAGCTTAAGTGTGTGTATTCTAAGGTGTTTTAGAGAGAGAAAGGAGAGAAGGTGCAAGTGTGTGTGAATCTTGTATATTGTTCATCATTCCAATCTTGAATACATCATAGATTCATATTATTCTTCTTCTCCTTCTTCTTATTTTGATCTTGCATCATCCAATTGTTTGGGATTCTACACCATCAATTGGATATGATTGATACACAAGCGAATTCGGGACTTACAAGTGGTATCAGAGCTTGGATTGTATCAATCATTTTGGCCAGATCTGGAGCGTATTTGATCTTATTTTTGAAGGATTTTTGCATTTTTGGATAGATCTTTGAAAAATAAGGGGGGTTTGTTCTTCGTGTTTTTGATAAAAACGAGTTTTTGATCGAGTTTTGGAGCAAAAAGAGGCGAAAACGCTAATTTTCACGTAATCTGCGAAGTGTTCTCGTCCATTGAAGGGTTCACGGCCGTTGAAGGGTTCACGGCCGAAGGAGGGTTCTCGGTCGAATAAGCTTTTGCGGCTAGGGTTTCTCGGACGTTTACGGTCGTGAACGTGTTTACGGCCGTAAACCCATTTGCGGTTGTCTGTCTCATATAAATAGTGTTAGTAGAGTCATAAGAGTGTGTATGGCTAGAGGAGCTTAAGTGTGTGTATTCTAAGGTGTTCTAGAGAGAGAAAGGAGAGAAGGTGCAAGTGTGTGTGAATCTTGTATATTGTTCATCATTCCAATCTTGAATACATCATAGATTCATATTATTCTTCTTCTCCTTCTTCTTATTTTGATCTTGCATCATCCAATTGTTTAGGATTCTAACCAGTAATTGGATATGATTGATACACAAGCGAATTCGGGACTTACAAGTGGTATCAGAGCTTCGATTGTATCAATCATTTTGGCCAGATCTGGAGCGTATTTGATCTTATTTTTGAAGGATTTTTGCATTTTTGGATAGATCTTTGAAAAATAAGGTGGGTTTGTTCTTCGTGTTTTTGATAAAAACGAGTTTTTGATCGAGTTTTGGAGCAAAAAGAGGTGAAAAACGCTATTTTTCACGTAATCTGCGAAGTGTTCTCGTCCATTGAAGTGTTCACGGCCGTTGAAGGGTTCACGGCCGAAGGAGGGTTCTCGGTCGAATAAGCTTTTGCGGCTAGGGTTTCTCGGCGGCGGCCGTAATCACGAATTAGGGTTTCTCGGACGTTTACGGTCGTGAACGTGTTTACGGCCGTGAACCCATTTGCGGTTGTCTGTCTCATATAAATAGTGTTAGTAGAGTCATAAGAGTGTGTATGGCTAGAGGAGCTTAAGTGTGTGTATTCTAAGGTGTTTTAGAGAGAGAAAGGAGAGAAGGTGCAAGTGTGTGTGAATCTTGTATATTGTTCATCATTCCAATCTTGAATACATCATAGATTCATATTATTCTTCTTCTCCTTCTTCTTATTTTGATCTTGCATCATCCAATTGTTTGGGATTCTACACCATCAATTGGATATGATTGATACACAAGCGAATTCGGGACTTACAAGTGGTATCAGAGCTTGGATTGTATCAATCATTTTGGCCAGATCTGGAGCGTATTTGATCTTATTTTTGAAGGATTTTTGCATTTTTGGATAGATCTTTGAAAAATAAGGGGGGTTTGTTCTTCGTGTTTTTGATAAAAACGAGTTTTTGATCGAGTTTTGGAGCAAAAAGAGGCGAAAACGCTAATTTTCACGTAATCTGCGAAGTGTTCTCGTCCATTGAAGGGTTCACGGCCGTTGAAGGGTTCACGGCCGAAGGAGGGTTCTCGGTCGAATAAGCTTTTGCGGCTAGGGTTTCTCGGCGGCGGCCGTAATCACGAATTAGGGTTTCTCGGACGTTTACGGTCGTGAACGTGTTTACGGCCGTGAACCCATTTGCGGTTGTCTGTCTCATATAAATAGTGTTAGTAGAGTCATAAGAGTGTGTATGGCTAGAGGAGCTTAAGTGTGTGTATTCTAAGGTGTTCTAGAGAGAGAAAGGAGAGAAGGTGCAAGTGTGTGTGAATCTTGTATATTGTTCATCATTCCAATCTTGAATACATCATAGATTCATATTATTCTTCTTCTCCTTCTTCTTATTTTGATCTTGCATCATCCAATTGTTTAGGATTCTAACCAGTAATTGGATATGATTGATACACAAGCGAATTCGGGACTTACAAGTGGTATCAGAGCTTGGATTGTATCAATCATTTTGGCCAGATCTGGAGCGTATTTGATCTTATTTTTGAAGGATTTTTGCATTTTTGGATAGATCTTTGAAAAATAAGGTGGGTTTGTTCTTCGTGTTTTTGATAAAAACGAGTTTTTGATCGAGTTTTGGAGCAAAAAGAGGTGAAAAACGCTATTTTTCACGTAATCTGCGAAGTGTTCTCGTCCATTGAAGTGTTCACGGCCGTTGAAGGGTTCACGGCCGAAGGAGGGTTCTCGGTCGAATAAGCTTTTGCGGCTAGGGTTTCTCGGCGGCGGCCGTAATCACGAATTAGGGTTTCTCGGACGTTTACGGTCGTGAACGTGTTTACGGCCGTGAACCCATTTGCGGTTGTCTGTCTCATATAAATAGTGTTAGTAGAGTCATAAGAGTGTGTATGGCTAGAGGAGCTTAAGTGTGTGTATTCTAAGGTGTTTTAGAGAGAGAAAGGAGAGAAGGTGCAAGTGTGTGTGAATCTTGTATATTGTTCATCATTCCAATCTTGAATACATCATAGATTCATATTATTCTTCTTCTCCTTCTTCTTATTTTGATCTTGCATCATCCAATTGTTTTGGATTCTACACCATTAATTGGATATGATTGATACACAAGCGAATTCGGGACTTACAAGTGGTATCAGAGCTTGGATTGTATCAATCATTTTGGCCAGATCTGGAGCGTATTTGATCTTATTTTTGAAGGATTTTTGCATTTTTGGATAGATCTTTGAAAAATAAGGGGGGTTTGTTCTTCGTGTTTTTGATAAAAACGAGTTTTTGATCGAATTTTGGAGCAAAAAGAGGTGAAAAACGCTATTTTTCACGTAATCTGCGAAGTGTTCTCGTCCATTGAAGGGTTCACGGCCGTTGAAGGGTTCACTGCCGAAGGAGGGTTCTCGGTCGAATAAGCTTTTGCGGCTAGGGTTTCTCGGCGGCGGCCGTAATCACGAATTAGGGTTTCTCGGACGTTTACGGTCGTGAACGTGTTTACGGCCGTGAACCCATTCGCGGTTGTCTGTCTCATATAAATAGTGTTAGTAGAGTCATAAGAGTGTGTATGGCTAGAGGAGCTTAAGTGTGTGTATTCTAAGGTGTTTTAGAGAGAGAAAGGAGAGAAGGTGCAAGTGTGTGTGAATCTTGTATATTGTTCATCATTCCAATCTTGAATACATCATAGATTCATATTATTCTTCTTCTCCTTCTTCTTATTTTGATCTTGCATCATCCAATTGTTTGGGATTCTACACCATCAATTGGATATGATTGATACACAAGCGAATTCGGGACTTACAAGTGGTATCAGAGCTTGGATTGTATCAATCATTTTGGCCAGATCTGGAGCGTATTTGATCTTATTTTTGAAGGATTTTTGCATTTTTGGATAGATCTTTGAAAAATAAGGGGGGTTTGTTCTTCGTGTTTTTGATAAAAACGAGTTTTTGATCGAGTTTTGGAGCAAAAAGAGGTGAAAAACGCTATTTTTCACGTAATCTGCGAAGTGTTCTCGTCCATTGAAGGGTTCACGGCCGTTGAAGGGTTCACGGCCGAAGGAGGGTTCTCGGTCGAATAAGCTTTTGCGGCTAGGGTTTCTCGGCGGCGGCCGTAATCACGAATTAGGGTTTCTCGGACGTTTACGGTCGTGAACGTGTTTACGGCCGTGAACCCATTTACGGTTGTCTGTCTCATATAAATAGTGTTAGTAGAGTCATAAGAGTGTGTATGGCTAGAGGAGCTTAAGTGTGTGTATTCTAAGGTGTTTTAGAGAGAGAAAGGAGAGAAGGTGCAAGTGTGTGTGAATCTTGTATATTGTTCATCATTCCAATCTTGAATACATCATAGATTCATATTATTCTTCTTCTCCTTCTTCTTATTTTGATCTTGCATCATCCAATTGTTTGGGATTCTACACCATCAATTGGATATGATTGATACACAAGCGAATTCGGGACTTACAAGTGGTATCAGAGCTTGGATTGTATCAATCATTTTGGCCAGATCTGGAGCGTATTTGATCTTATTTTTGAAGGATTTTTGCATTTTTGGATAGATCTTTGAAAAATAAGGGGGGTTTGTTCTTCGTGTTTTTGATAAAAACGAGTTTTTGATCGAGTTTTGGAGCAAAAAGAGGCGAAAACGCTAATTTTCACGTAATCTGCGAAGTGTTCTCGTCCATTGAAGGGTTCACGGCCGTTGAAGGGTTCACGGCCGAAGGAGGGTTCTCGGTCGAATAAGCTTTTGCGGCTAGGGTTTCTCGGCGGCGGCCGTAATCACGAATTAGGGTTTCTCGGACGTTTACGGTCGTGAACGTGTTTACGGCCGTGAACCCATTTGCGGTTGTCTGTCTCATATAAATAGTGTTAGTAGAGTCATAAGAGTGTGTATGGCTAGAGGAGCTTAAGTGTGTGTATTCTAAGGTGTTCTAGAGAGAGAAAGGAGAGAAGGTGCAAGTGTGTGTGAATCTTGTATATTGTTCATCATTCCAATCTTGAATACATCATAGATTCATATTATTCTTCTTCTCCTTCTTCTTATTTTGATCTTGCATCATCCAATTGTTTAGGATTCTAACCAGTAATTGGATATGATTGATACACAAGCGAATTCGGGACTTACAAGTGGTATCAGAGCTTCGATTGTATCAATCATTTTGGCCAGATCTGGAGCGTATTTGATCTTATTTTTGAAGGATTTTTGCATTTTTGGATAGATCTTTGAAAAATAAGGTGGGTTTGTTCTTCGTGTTTTTGATAAAAACGAGTTTTTGATCGAGTTTTGGAGCAAAAAGAGGTGAAAAACGCTATTTTTCACGTAATCTGCGAAGTGTTCTCGTCCATTGAAGTGTTCACGGCCGTTGAAGGGTTCACGGCCGAAGGAGGGTTCTCGGTCGAATAAGCTTTTGCGGCTAGGGTTTCTCGGCGGCGGCCGTAATCACGAATTAGGGTTTCTCGGACGTTTACGGTCGTGAACGTGTTTACGGCCGTGAACCCATTTGCGGTTGTCTGTCTCATATAAATAGTGTTAGTAGAGTCATAAGAGTGTGTATGGCTAGAGGAGCTTAAGTGTGTGTATTCTAAGGTGTTTTAGAGAGAGAAAGGAGAGAAGGTGCAAGTGTGTGTGAATCTTGTATATTGTTCATCATTCCAATCTTGAATACATCATAGATTCATATTATTCTTCTTCTCCTTCTTCTTATTTTGATCTTGCATCATCCAATTGTTTGGGATTCTACACCATCAATTGGATATGATTGATACACAAGCGAATTCGGGACTTACAAGTGGTATCAGAGCTTGGATTGTATCAATCATTTTGGCCAGATCTGGAGCGTATTTGATCTTATTTTTGAAGGATTTTTGCATTTTTGGATAGATCTTTGAAAAATAAGGGGGGTTTGTTCTTCGTGTTTTTGATAAAAACGAGTTTTTGATCGAGTTTTGGAGCAAAAAGAGGCGAAAACGCTAATTTTCACGTAATCTGCGAAGTGTTCTCGTCCATTGAAGGGTTCACGGCCGTTGAAGGGTTCACGGCCGAAGGAGGGTTCTCGGTCGAATAAGCTTTTGCGGCTAGGGTTTCTCGGCGGCGGCCGTAATCACGAATTAGGGTTTCTCGGACGTTTACGGTCGTGAACGTGTTTACGGCCGTGAACCCATTTGCGGTTGTCTGTCTCATATAAATAGTGTTAGTAGAGTCATAAGAGTGTGTATGGCTAGAGGAGCTTAAGTGTGTGTATTCTAAGGTGTTCTAGAGAGAGAAAGGAGAGAAGGTGCAAGTGTGTGTGAATCTTGTATATTGTTCATCATTCCAATCTTGAATACATCATAGATTCATATTATTCTTCTTCTCCTTCTTCTTATTTTGATCTTGCATCATCCAATTGTTTAGGATTCTAACCAGTAATTGGATATGATTGATACACAAGCGAATTCGGGACTTACAAGTGGTATCAGAGCTTCGATTGTATCAATCATTTTGGCCAGATCTGGAGCGTATTTGATCTTATTTTTGAAGGATTTTTGCATTTTTGGATAGATCTTTGAAAAATAAGGTGGGTTTGTTCTTCGTGTTTTTGATAAAAACGAGTTTTTGATCGAGTTTTGGAGCAAAAAGAGGTGAAAAACGCTATTTTTCACGTAATCTGCGAAGTGTTCTCGTCCATTGAAGTGTTCACGGCCGTTGAAGGGTTCACGGCCGAAGGAGGGTTCTCGGTCGAATAAGCTTTTGCGGCTAGGGTTTCTCGGCGGCGGCCGTAATCACGAATTAGGGTTTCTCGGACGTTTACGGTCGTGAACGTGTTTACGGCCGTGAACCCATTTACGGTTGTCTGTCTCATATAAATAGTGTTAGTAGAGTCATAAGAGTGTGTATGGCTAGAGGAGCTTAAGTGTGTGTATTCTAAGGTGTTTTAGAGAGAGAAAGGAGAGAAGGTGCAAGTGTGTGTGAATCTTGTATATTGTTCATCATTCCAATCTTGAATACATCATAGATTCATATTATTCTTCTTCTCCTTCTTCTTATTTTGATCTTGCATCATCCAATTGTTTGGGATTCTACACCATCAATTGGATATGATTGATACACAAGCGAATTCGGGACTTACAAGTGGTATCAGAGCTTGGATTGTATCAATCATTTTGGCCAGATCTGGAGCGTATTTGATCTTATTTTTGAAGGATTTTTGCATTTTTGGATAGATCTTTGAAAAATAAGGGGGGTTTGTTCTTCGTGTTTTTGATAAAAACGAGTTTTTGATCGAGTTTTGGAGCAAAAAGAGGCGAAAACGCTAATTTTCACGTAATCTGCGAAGTGTTCTCGTCCATTGAAGGGTTCACGGCCGTTGAAGGGTTCACGGCCGAAGGAGGGTTCTCGGTCGAATAAGCTTTTGCGGCTAGGGTTTCTCGGCGGCGGCCGTAATCACGAATTAGGGTTTCTCGGACGTTTACGGTCGTGAACGTGTTTACGGCCGTGAACCCATTTGCGGTTGTCTGTCTCATATAAATAGTGTTAGTAGAGTCATAAGAGTGTGTATGGCTAGAGGAGCTTAAGTGTGTGTATTCTAAGGTGTTCTAGAGAGAGAAAGGAGAGAAGGTGCAAGTGTGTGTGAATCTTGTATATTGTTCATCATTCCAATCTTGAATACATCATAGATTCATATTATTCTTCTTCTCCTTCTTCTTATTTTGATCTTGCATCATCCAATTGTTTAGGATTCTAACCAGTAATTGGATATGATTGATACACAAGCGAATTCGGGACTTACAAGTGGTATCAGAGCTTCGATTGTATCAATCATTTTGGCCAGATCTGGAGCGTATTTGATCTTATTTTTGAAGGATTTTTGCATTTTTGGATAGATCTTTGAAAAATAAGGTGGGTTTGTTCTTCGTGTTTTTGATAAAAACGAGTTTTTGATCGAGTTTTGGAGCAAAAAGAGGTGAAAAACGCTATTTTTCACGTAATCTGCGAAGTGTTCTCGTCCATTGAAGTGTTCACGGCCGTTGAAGGGTTCACGGCCGAAGGAGGGTTCTCGGTCGAATAAGCTTTTGCGGCTAGGGTTTCTCGGCGGCGGCCGTAATCACGAATTAGGGTTTCTCGGACGTTTACGGTCGTGAACGTGTTTACGGCCGTGAACCCATTTGCGGTTGTCTGTCTCATATAAATAGTGTTAGTAGAGTCATAAGAGTGTGTATGGCTAGAGGAGCTTAAGTGTGTGTATTCTAAGGTGTTTTAGAGAGAGAAAGGAGAGAAGGTGCAAGTGTGTGTGAATCTTGTATATTGTTCATCATTCCAATCTTGAATACATCATAGATTCATATTATTCTTCTTCTCCTTCTTCTTATTTTGATCTTGCATCATCCAATTGTTTGGGATTCTACACCATCAATTGGATATGATTGATACACAAGCGAATTCGGGACTTACAAGTGGTATCAGAGCTTGGATTGTATCAATCATTTTGGCCAGATCTGGAGCGTATTTGATCTTATTTTTGAAGGATTTTTGCATTTTTGGATAGATCTTTGAAAAATAAGGGGGGTTTGTTCTTCGTGTTTTTGATAAAAACGAGTTTTTGATCGAGTTTTGGAGCAAAAAGTGGCGAAAACGCTAATTTTCACGTAATCTGCGAAGTGTTCTCGTCCATTGAAGGGTTCACGGCCGTTGAAGGGTTCACGGCCGAAGGAGGGTTCTCGGTCGAATAAGCTTTTGCGGCTAGGGTTTCTCGGCGGCGGCCGTAATCACGAATTAGGGTTTCTCGGACGTTTACGGTCGTGAACGTGTTTACGGCCGTGAACCCATTTGCGGTTGTCTGTCTCATATAAATAGTGTTAGTAGAGTCATAAGAGTGTGTATGGCTAGAGGAGCTTAAGTGTGTGTATTCTAAGGTGTTCTAGAGAGAGAAAGGAGAGAAGGTGCAAGTGTGTGTGAATCTTGTATATTGTTCATCATTCCAATCTTGAATACATCATAGATTCATATTATTCTTCTTCTCCTTCTTCTTATTTTGATCTTGCATCATCCAATTGTTTAGGATTCTAACCAGTAATTGGATATGATTGATACACAAGCGAATTCGGGACTTACAAGTGGTATCAGAGCTTGGATTGTATCAATCATTTTGGCCAGATCTGGAGCGTATTTGATCTTATTTTTGAAGGATTTTTGCATTTTTGGATAGATCTTTGAAAAATAAGGTGGGTTTGTTCTTCGTGTTTTTGATAAAAACGAGTTTTTGATCGAGTTTTGGAGCAAAAAGAGGTGAAAAACGCTATTTTTCACGTAATCTGCGAAGTGTTCTCGTCCATTGAAGTGTTCACGGCCGTTGAAGGGTTCACGGCCGAAGGAGGGTTCTCGGTCGAATAAGCTTTTGCGGCTAGGGTTTCTCGGCGGCGGCCGTAATCACGAATTAGGGTTTCTCGGACGTTTACGGTCGTGAACGTGTTTACGGCCGTGAACCCATTTGCGGTTGTCTGTCTCATATAAATAGTGTTAGTAGAGTCATAAGAGTGTGTATGGCTAGAGGAGCTTAAGTGTGTGTATTCTAAGGTGTTTTAGAGAGAGAAAGGAGAGAAGGTGCAAGTGTGTGTGAATCTTGTATATTGTTCATCATTCCAATCTTGAATACATCATAGATTCATATTATTCTTCTTCTCCTTCTTCTTATTTTGATCTTGCATCATCCAATTGTTTTGGATTCTACACCATTAATTGGATATGATTGATACACAAGCGAATTCGGGACTTACAAGTGGTATCAGAGCTTGGATTGTATCAATCATTTTGGCCAGATCTGGAGCGTATTTGATCTTATTTTTGAAGGATTTTTGCATTTTTGGATAGATCTTTGAAAAATAAGGGGGGTTTGTTCTTCGTGTTTTTGATAAAAACGAGTTTTTGATCGAATTTTGGAGCAAAAAGAGGTGAAAAACGCTATTTTTCACGTAATCTGCGAAGTGTTCTCGTCCATTGAAGGGTTCACGGCCGTTGAAGGGTTCACTGCCGAAGGAGGGTTCTCGGTCGAATAAGCTTTTGCGGCTAGGGTTTCTCGGCGGCGGCCGTAATCACGAATTAGGGTTTCTCGGACGTTTACGGTCGTGAACGTGTTTACGGCCGTGAACCCATTTGCGGTTGTCTGTCTCATATAAATAGTGTTAGTAGAGTCATAAGAGTGTGTATGGCTAGAGGAGCTTAAGTGTGTGTATTCTAAGGTGTTTTAGAGAGAGAAAGGAGAGAAGGTGCAAGTGTGTGTGAATCTTGTATATTGTTCATCATTCCAATCTTGAATACATCATAGATTCATATTATTCTTCTTCTCCTTCTTCTTATTTTGATCTTGCATCATCCAATTGTTTGGGATTCTACACCATCAATTGGATATGATTGATACACAAGCGAATTCGGGACTTACAAGTGGTATCAGAGCTTGGATTGTATCAATCATTTTGGCCAGATCTGGAGCGTATTTGATCTTATTTTTGAAGGATTTTTGCATTTTTGGATAGATCTTTGAAAAATAAGGGGGGTTTGTTCTTCGTGTTTTTGATAAAAACGAGTTTTTGATCGAGTTTTGGAGCAAAAAGAGGTGAAAAACGCTATTTTTCACGTAATCTGCGAAGTGTTCTCGTCCATTGAAGGGTTCACGGCCGTTGAAGGGTTCACGGCCGAAGGAGGGTTCTCGGTCGAATAAGCTTTTGCGGCTAGGGTTTCTCGGCGGCGGCCGTAATCACGAATTAGGGTTTCTCGGACGTTTACGGTCGTGAACGTGTTTACGGCCGCGAACCCATTTGCGGTTGTCTGTCTCATATAAATAGTGTTAGTAGAGTCATAAGAGTGTGTATGGCTAGAGGAGCTTAAGTGTGTGTATTCTAAGGTCTTCTAGAGAGAGAAAGGAGAGAAGGTGCAAGTGTGTGTGAATCTTGTATATTGTTCATCATTCCAATCTTGAATACATCATAGATTCATATTATTCTTCTTCTTCTTCTTCTTATTTTGATCTTGCATCATCCAATTGTTTAGGATTCTACACCATCAATTGGATATGATTGATACACAAGCGAATTCGGGACTTACAAGTGGTATCAGAGCTTGGATTGTATCAATCATTTTGGCCAGATCTGGAGCGTATTTGATCTTATTTTTGAAGGATTTTTGCATTTTTGGATAGATCTTTGAAAAATAAGGGGGGTTTGTTCTTCGTGTTTTTGATAAAAACGAGTTTTTGATCGAGTTTTGGAGCAAAAAGAGGTGAAAAATGCTATTTTTCACGTAATCTGCGAAGTGTTCTTGTCCATTGAAGGGTTCACGGCCGTTGAAGGGTTCACGGCCGAAGGAGGGTTCTCGGTCGAATAAGCTTTTGTGGCTAGGGTTTCTCGGCGGCGGCCGTAATCACGAATTAGGGTTTCTCGGACGTTTACGGTCGTGAACGTGTTTACGGCCGTGAACCTATTTGCGGTTGTCTGTCTCATATAAATAGTGTTAGTAGAGTCATAAGAGTGTGTATGGCTAGAGGAGCTTAAGTGTGTGTATTCTAAGGTGTTCTAGAGAGAGAAAGGAGAGAAGGTGCAAGTGTGTGTGAATCTTGTATATTGTTCATCATTCCAATCTTGAATACATCATAGATTCATATTATTCTTCTTCTCCTTCTTCTTATTTTGATCTTGCATCATCCAATTGTTTAGGATTCTACACCATCAATTGGATATGATTGATACACAAGCGAATTCGGGACTTACAAGTGGTATCAGAGCTTGGATTGTATCAATCATTTTGGCCAGATCTGGAGCGTATTTGATCTTATTTTTGAAGGAATTTTGCGTTTTTGGATAGATCTTTGAAAAATAAGGGGGGTTTGTTCTTCGTGTTTTTGATAAAAACGAGTTTTTGATCGAGTTTTGGAGCAAAAAGAGGTGAAAAACGCTATTTTTCACGTAATCTGCGAAGTGTTCTCGTCCATTTAAGGGTTCACGGCCGTTGAAGGGTTCACGGCCGAAGGAGGGTTCTCGGTCGAATAAGCTTTTGCGGCTAGGGTTTCTCGGCGGCGGCCGTAATCACGAATTAGGGTTTCTCGGACGTTTACGGTCGTGAACGTGTTTACGGCCGTGAACCCATTTGCGGTTGTCTGTCTCATATAAATAGTGTTAGTAGAGTCATAAGAGTGTGTATGGCTAGAGGAGCTTAAGTGTGTGTATTCTAAGGTGTTCTAGAGAGAGAAAGGAGAGAAGGTGCAAGTGTGTGTGAATCTTGTATATTGTTCATCATTCCAATCTTGAATACATCATAGATTCATATTATTCTTCTTCTCCTTCTTCTTATTTTGATCTTGCATCATCCAATTGTTTAGGATTCTACACCATCAATTGGATATGATTGATACACAAGCGAATTCGGGACTTACAAGTGGTATCAGAGCTTTGATTGTATCAATCATTTTGGCCAGATCTGGAGCGTATTTGATCTTATTTTTGAAGGATTTTTGCATTTTTGGATAGATCTTTGAAAAATAAGGGGGGTTTGTTCTTCGTGTTTTTTGATAAAAACGAGTTTTTGATCGAGTTTTGGAGCAAAAAGAGGCGAAAACGCTATTTTTCACGTAATCTGCGAAGTGTTCTCGTCCATTGAAGGGTTCACGGCCGTTGAAGGGTTCACGGCCGAAGGAGGGTTCTCGGTCGAATAAGCTTTTGCGGCTAGGGTTTCTCGGCGGCGGCCGTAATCACGAATTAGGGTTTCTCGGACGTTTACGGTCGTGAACGTGTTTACGGCCGTGAACCCATTTGCGGTTGTCTGTCTCATATAAATAGTGTTAGTAGAGTCATAAGAGTGTGTATGGCTAGAGGAGCTTAAGTGTGTGTATTCTAAGGTGTTCTAGAGAGAGAAAGGAGAGAAGGTGCAAGTGTGTGTGAATCTTGTATATTGTTCATCATTCCAATCTTGAATACATCATAGATTCATATTATTCTTCTTCTCCTTCTTCTTATTTTGATCTTGCATCATCCAATTGTTTAGGATTCTACACCATCAATTGGATATGATTGATACACAAGCGAATTCGGGACTTACAAGTGGTATCAGAGCTTTGATTGTATCAATCATTTTGGCCAGATCTGGAGCGTATTTGATCTTATTTTTGAAGGATTTTTGCATTTTTGGATAGATCTTTGAAAAATAAGGGGGGTTTGTTCTTCGTGTTTTTTGATAAAAACGAGTTTTTGATCGAGTTTTGGAGCAAAAAGAGGCGAAAACGCTATTTTTCACGTAATCTGCGAAGTGTTCTCGTCCATTGAAGGGTTCACGGCCGTTGAAGGGTTCACGGCCGAAGGAGGGTTCTCGGTCGAATAAGCTTTTGCGGCTAGGGTTTCTCGGCGGCGGCCGTAATCACGAATTAGGGTTTCTCGGACGTTTACGGTCGTGAACGTGTTTACGGCCGTGAACCCATTTGCGGTTGTCTGTCTCATATAAATAGTGTTAGTAGAGTCATAAGAGTGTGTATGGCTAGAGGAGCTTAAGTGTGTGTATTCTAAGGTGTTCTAGAGAGAGAAAGGAGAGAAGGTGCAAGTGTGTGTGAATCTTGTATATTGTTCATCATTCCAATCTTGAATACATCATAGATTCATATTATTCTTCTTCTCCTTCTTCTTATTTTGATCTTGCATCATCCAATTGTTTAGGATTCTAACCAGTAATTGGATATGATTGATACACAAGCGAATTCGGGACTTACAAGTGGTATCAGAGCTTGGATTGTATCAATCATTTTGGCCAGATCTGGAGCGTATTTGATCTTATTTTTGAAGGATTTTTGCATTTTTGGATAGATCTTTGAAAAATAAGGGGGGTTTGTTCTTCGTGTTTTTGATAAAAACGAGTTTTTGATCGAGTTTTGGAGCAAAAAGAGGTGAAAAACGCTATTTTTCACGTAATCTGCGAAGTGTTCTCGTCCATTGAAGGGTTCACGGCCGTTGAAGGGTTCACGGCCGAAGGAGGGCTCTCGGTCGAATAAGCTTTTGTGGCTAGGGTTTCTCGGCGGCGGCCGTAATCACGAATTAGGGTTTCTCGGACGTTTACGGTCGTGAACGTGTTTACGGCCGTGAACCTATTTGCGGTTGTCTGTCTCATATAAATAGTGTTAGTAGAGTTATAAGAGTGTGTATGGCTAGAGGAGCTTAAGTGTGTGTATTCTAAGGTGTTCTAGAGAGAGAAAGGAGAGAAGGTGCAAGTGTGTGTGAATCTTGTATATTGTTCATCATTCCAATCTTGAATACATCATAGATTCATATTATTCTTCTTCTCCTTCTTCTTATTTTGATCTTGCATCATCCAATTGTTTGGGATTCTACACCATCAATTGGATATGATTGATACACAAGCGAATTCGGGACTTACAAGTGGTATCAGAGCTTGGATTGTATCAATCATTTTGGCCAGATCTGGAGCGTATTTGATCTTATTTTTGAAGGATTTTTGCATTTTTGGATAGATCTTTGAAAAATAAGGGGGGTTTGTTCTTCGTGTTTTTGATAAAAACGAGTTTTTGATCGAGTTTTGGAGCAAAAAGAGGTGAAAAATGCTATTTTTCACGTAATCTGCGAAGTGTTCTCGTCCATTGAAGGGTTCACGGCCGTTGAAGGGTTCACGGCCGAAGGAGGGTTCTCGGTCGAATAAGCTTTTGTGGCTAGGGTTTCTCGGCGGCGGCCGTAATCACGAATTAGGGTTTCTCGGACGTTTACGGTCGTGAACGTGTTTACGGCCGTGAACCTATTTGCGGTTGTCTGTCTCATATAAATAGTGTTAGTAGAGTCATAAGAGTGTGTATGGCTAGAGGAGCTTAAGTGTGTGTATTCTAAGGTGTTCTAGAGAGAGAAAGGAGAGAAGGTGCAAGTGTGTGTGAATCTTGTATATTGTTCATCATTCCAATCTTGAATACATCATAGATTCATATTATTCTTCTTCTCCTTCTTCTTATTTTGATCTTGCATCATCCAATTGTTTAGGATTCTACACCATCAATTGGATATGATTGATACACAAGCGAATTCGGGACTTACAAGTGGTATCAGAGCTTGGATTGTATCAATCATTTTGGCCAGATCTGGAGCGTATTTGATCTTATTTTTGAAGGAATTTTGCGTTTTTGGATAGATCTTTGAAAAATAAGGGGGGTTTGTTCTTCGTGTTTTTGATAAAAACGAGTTTTTGATCGAGTTTTGGAGCAAAAAGAGGTGAAAAACGCTATTTTTCACGTAATCTGCGAAGTGTTCTCGTCCATTGAAGGGTTCACGGCCGTTGAAGGGTTCACGGCCGAAGGAGGGTTCTCGGTCGAATAAGCTTTTGCGGCTAGGGTTTCTCGGCGGCGGCCGTAATCACGAATTAGGGTTTCTCGGACGTTTACGGTCGTGAACGTGTTTACGGCCGTGAACCCATTTGCGGTTGTCTGTCTCATATAAATAGTGTTAGTAGAGTCATAAGAGTGTGTATGGCTAGAGGAGCTTAAGTGTGTGTATTCTAAGGTGTTCTAGAGAGAGAAAGGAGAGAAGGTGCAAGTGTGTGTGAATCTTGTATATTGTTCATCATTCCAATCTTGAATACATCATAGATTCATATTATTCTTCTTCTCCTTCTTCTTATTTTGATCTTGCATCATCCAATTGTTTAGGATTCTACACCATCAATTGGATATGATTGATACACAAGCGAATTCGGGACTTACAAGTGGTATCAGAGCTTTGATTGTATCAATCATTTTGGCCAGATCTGGAGCGTATTTGATCTTATTTTTGAAGGATTTTTGCATTTTTGGATAGATCTTTGAAAAATAAGGGGGGTTTGTTCTTCGTGTTTTTTGATAAAAACGAGTTTTTGATCGAGTTTTGGAGCAAAAAGAGGCGAAAACGCTATTTTTCACGTAATCTGCGAAGTGTTCTCGTCCATTGAAGGGTTCACGGCCGTTGAAGGGTTCACGGCCGAAGGAGGGTTCTCGGTCGAATAAGCTTTTGCGGCTAGGGTTTCTCGGCGGCGGCCGTAATCACGAATTAGGGTTTCTCGGACGTTTACGGTCGTGAACGTGTTTACGGCCGTGAACCCATTTGCGGTTGTCTGTCTCATATAAATAGTGTTAGTAGAGTCATAAGAGTGTGTATGGCTAGAGGAGCTTAAGTGTGTGTATTCTAAGGTGTTCTAGAGAGAGAAAGGAGAGAAGGTGCAAGTGTGTGTGAATCTTGTATATTGTTCATCATTCCAATCTTGAATACATCATAGATTCATATTATTCTTCTTCTCCTTCTTCTTATTTTGATCTTGCATCATCCAATTGTTTAGGATTCTAACCAGTAATTGGATATGATTGATACACAAGCGAATTCGGGACTTACAAGTGGTATCAGAGCTTGGATTGTATCAATCATTTTGGCCAGATCTGGAGCGTATTTGATCTTATTTTTGAAGGATTTTTGCATTTTTGGATAGATCTTTGAAAAATAAGGGGGGTTTGTTCTTCGTGTTTTTGATAAAAACGAGTTTTTGATCGAGTTTTGGAGCAAAAAGAGGTGAAAAACGCTATTTTTCACGTAATCTGCGAAGTGTTCTCGTCCATTGAAGGGTTCACGGCCGTTGAAGGGTTCACGGCCGAAGGAGGGCTCTCGGTCGAATAAGCTTTTGTGGCTAGGGTTTCTCGGCGGCGGCCGTAATCACGAATTAGGGTTTCTCGGACGTTTACGGTCGTGAACGTGTTTACGGCCGTGAACCTATTTGCGGTTGTCTGTCTCATATAAATAGTGTTAGTAGAGTTATAAGAGTGTGTATGGCTAGAGGAGCTTAAGTGTGTGTATTCTAAGGTGTTCTAGAGAGAGAAAGGAGAGAAGGTGCAAGTGTGTGTGAATCTTGTATATTGTTCATCATTCCAATCTTGAATACATCATAGATTCATATTATTCTTCTTCTCCTTCTTCTTATTTTGATCTTGCATCATCCAATTGTTTGGGATTCTACACCATCAATTGGATATGATTGATACACAAGCGAATTCGGGACTTACAAGTGGTATCAGAGCTTGGATTGTATCAATCATTTTGGCCAGATCTGGAGCGTATTTGATCTTATTTTTGAAGGATTTTTGCGTTTTTGGATAGATCTTTGAAAAATAAGGGGGGTTTGTTCTTCGTGTTTTTGATAAAAACGAGTTTTTGATCGAGTTTTGGAGCAAAAAGAGGTGAAAAACGCTATTTTTCACGTAATCTGCAAAGTGTTCTCGTCCATCGAAGGGTTCACGGCCGTTGAAGGGTTCACGGCCGAAGGAGGGTTCTCGGTCGAATAAGCTTTTGCGGCTAGGGTTTCTCGGCGGCGGCCGTAATCACGAATTAGGGTTTCGGCCGTGAACCCATTTGCGGTTGTCTGTCTCATATAAATAGTGTTAGTAGAGTCATAAGAGTGTGTATGGCTAGAGGAGCTTAAGTGTGTGTATTCTAAGGTGTTCTAGAGAGAGAAAGGAGAGAAGGTGCAAGTGTGTGTGAATCTTGTATATTGTTCATCATTCCAATCTTGAATACATCATAGATTCATATTATTCTTCTTCTCCTTCTTCTTATTTTGATCTTGCATCATCCAATTGTTTAGGATTCTACACCATCAATTGGATATGATTGATACACAAGCGAATTCGGGACTTACAAGTGGTATCAGAGCTTGGATTGTATCAATCATTTTGGCCAGATCTGGAGCGTATTTGATCTTATTTTTGAAGGATTTTTGCGTTTTTGGATAGATCTTTGAAAAATAAGGGGGGTTTGTTCTTCGTGTTTTTGATAAAAACGAGTTTTTGATCGAGTTTTGGAGCAAAAAGAGGTGAAAAACGCTATTTTTCACGTAATCTGCGAAGTGTTCTCGTCCATTGAAGGGTTCACGACCGTTGAAGGGTTCACGGCCGAAGGAGGGTTCTCGGTCGAATAAGCTTTTGCGGCTAGGGTTTCTCGACGGCGGCCGTAATCACGAATTAGGGTTTCTCGGACGTTTACGGTCGTGAACGTGTTTACGGCCGTGAACCCATTTGCGGTTGTCTGTCTCATATAAATAGTGTTAGTAGAGTCATAAGAGTGTGTATGGCTAGAGGAGCTTAAGTGTGTGTATTCTAAGGTGTTCTAGAGAGAGAAAGGAGAGAAGGTGCAAGTGTGTGTGAATCTTGTATATTGTTCATCATTCCAATCTTGAATACATCATAGATTCATATTATTCTTCTTCTCCTTCTTCTTATTTTGATCTTGCATCATCCAATTGTTTAGGATTCTAACCAGTAATTGGATATGATTGATACACAAGCGAATTCGGGACTTACAAGTGGTATCAGAGCTTGGATTGTATCAATCATTTTGGCCAGATCTGGAGCGTATTTGATCTTATTTTTGAAGGATTTTTGCATTTTTGGATAGATCTTTGAAAAATAAGGGGGGTTTGTTCTTCGTGTTTTTGATAAAAACGAGTTTTTGATCGAGTTTTGGAGCAAAAAGAGGTGAAAAACGCTATTTTTCACGTAATCTGCGAAGTGTTCTCGTCCATTGAAGGGTTCACGGCCGTTGAAGGGTTCACGGCCGAAGGAGGGCTCTCGGTCGAATAAGCTTTTGTGGCTAGGGTTTCTCGGCGGCGGCCGTAATCACGAATTAGGGTTTCTCGGACGTTTACGGTCGTGAACGTGTTTACGGCCGTGAACCTATTTGCGGTTGTCTGTCTCATATAAATAGTGTTAGTAGAGTTATAAGAGTGTGTATGGCTAGAGGAGCTTAAGTGTGTGTATTCTAAGGTGTTCTAGAGAGAGAAAGGAGAGAAGGTGCAAGTGTGTGTGAATCTTGTATATTGTTCATCATTCCAATCTTGAATACATCATAGATTCATATTATTCTTCTTCTCCTTCTTCTTATTTTGATCTTGCATCATCCAATTGTTTGGGATTCTACACCATCAATTGGATATGATTGATACACAAGCGAATTCGGGACTTACAAGTGGTATCAGAGCTTGGATTGTATCAATCATTTTGGCCAGATCTGGAGCATATTTGATCTTATTGTTGAAGGATTTTTGCGTTTTTGGATAGATCTTTGAAAAATAAGGGGGGTTTGTTCTTCGTGTTTTTGATAAAAACGAGTTTTTGATCGAGTTTTGGAGCAAAAAGAGGTGAAAAACGCTATTTTTCACGTAATCTGCGAAGTGTTCTCGTCCATCGAAGGGTTCACGGCCGTTGAAGGGTTCACGGCCGAAGGAGGGTTCTCGGTCGAATAAGCTTTTGCGGCTAGGGTTTCTCGGCGGCGGCCGTAATCACGAATTAGGGTTTCGGCCGTGAACCCATTTGCGGTTGTCTGTCTCATATAAATAGTGTTAGTAGAGTCATAAGAGTGTGTATGGCTAGAGGAGCTTAAGTGTGTGTATTCTAAGGTGTTCTAGAGAGAGAAAGGAGAGAAGGTGGAAGTGTGTGTGAATCTTGTATATTGTTCATCATTCCAATCTTGAATACATCATAGATTCATATTATTCTTCTTCTCCTTCTTCTTATTTTGATCTTGCATCATCCAATTGTTTAGGATTCTACACCATCAATTGGATATGATTGATACACAAGCGAATTCGGGACTTACAAGTGGTATCAGAGCTTGGATTGTATCAATCATTTTGGCCAGATCTGGAGCGTATTTGATCTTATTTTTGAAGGATTTTTGCGTTTTTGGATAGATCTTTGAAAAATAAGGGGGGTTTGTTCTTCGTGTTTTTGATAAAAACGAGTTTTTGATCGAGTTTTGGAGCAAAAAGAGGTGAAAAACGCTATTTTTCACGTAATCTGCGAAGTGTTCTCGTCCATTGAAGGGTTCACGACCGTTGAAGGGTTCACGGCCGAAGGAGGGTTCTCGGTCGAATAAGCTTTTGCGGCTAGGGTTTCTCGACGGCGGCCGTAATCACGAATTAGGGTTTCTCGGACGTTTACGGTCGTGAACGTGTTTACGGCCGTGAACCCATTTGCGGTTGTCTGTCTCATATAAATAGTGTTAGTAGAGTCATAAGAGTGTGTATGGCTAGAGGAGCTTAAGTGTGTGTATTCTAAGGTGTTCTAGAGAGAGAAAGGAGAGAAGGTGCAAGTGTGTGTGAATCTTGTATATTGTTCATCATTCCAATCTTGAATACATCATAGATTCATATTATTCTTCTTCTCCTTCTTCTTATTTTGATCTTGCATCATCCAATTGTTTAGGATTCTAACCAGTAATTGGATATGATTGATACACAAGCGAATTCGGGACTTACAAGTGGTATCAGAGCTTGGATTGTATCAATCATTTTGGCCAGATCTGGAGCGTATTTGATCTTATTTTTGAAGGATTTTTGCATTTTTGGATAGATCTTTGAAAAATAAGGGGGGTTTGTTCTTCGTGTTTTTGATAAAAACGAGTTTTTGATCGAGTTTTGGAGCAAAAAGAGGTGAAAAACGCTATTTTTCACGTAATCTGCGAAGTGTTCTCGTCCATTGAAGGGTTCACGGCCGTTGAAGGGTTCACGGCCGAAGGAGGGCTCTCGGTCGAATAAGCTTTTGTGGCTAGGGTTTCTCGGCGGCGGCCGTAATCACGAATTAGGGTTTCTCGGACGTTTACGGTCGTGAACGTGTTTACGGCCGTGAACCTATTTGCGGTTGTCTGTCTCATATAAATAGTGTTAGTAGAGTTATAAGAGTGTGTATGGCTAGAGGAGCTTAAGTGTGTGTATTCTAAGGTGTTCTAGAGAGAGAAAGGAGAGAAGGTGCAAGTGTGTGTGAATCTTGTATATTGTTCATCATTCCAATCTTGAATACATCATAGATTCATATTATTCTTCTTCTCCTTCTTCTTATTTTGATCTTGCATCATCCAATTGTTTGGGATTCTACACCATCAATTGGATATGATTGATACACAAGCGAATTCGGGACTTACAAGTGGTATCAGAGCTTGGATTGTATCAATCATTTTGGCCAGATCTGGAGCGTATTTGATCTTATTGTTGAAGGATTTTTGCGTTTTTGGATAGATCTTTGAAAAATAAGGGGGGTTTGTTCTTCGTGTTTTTGATAAAAACGAGTTTTTGATCGAGTTTTGGAGCAAAAAGAGGTGAAAAACGCTATTTTTCACGTAATCTGCGAAGTGTTCTCGTCCATCGAAGGGTTCACGGCCGTTGAAGGGTTCACGGCCGAAGGAGGGTTCTCGGTCGAATAAGCTTTTGCGGCTAGGGTTTCTCGGCGGCGGCCGTAATCACGAATTAGGGTTTCGGCCGTGAACCCATTTGCGGTTGTCTGTCTCATATAAATAGTGTTAGTAGAGTCATAAGAGTGTGTATGGCTAGAGGAGCTTAAGTGTGTGTATTCTAAGGTGTTCTAGAGAGAGAAAGGAGAGAAGGTGCAAGTGTGTGTGAATCTTGTATATTGTTCATCATTCCAATCTTGAATACATCATAGATTCATATTATTCTTCTTCTCCTTCTTCTTATTTTGATCTTGCATCATCCAATTGTTTAGGATTCTAACCAGTAATTGGATATGATTGATACACAAGCGAATTCGGGACTTACAAGTGGTATCAGAGCTTGGATTGTATCAATCATTTTGGCCAGATCTGGAGCGTATTTGATCTTATTTTTGAAGGATTTTTGCATTTTTGGATAGATCTTTGAAAAATAAGGGGGGTTTGTTCTTCGTGTTTTTGATAAAAACGAGTTTTTGATCGAGTTTTGGAGCAAAAAGAGGTGAAAAACGCTATTTTTCACGTAATCTGCGAAGTGTTCTCGTCCATTGAAGGGTTCACGGCCGTTGAAGGGTTCACGGCCGAAGGAGGGCTCTCGGTCGAATAAGCTTTTGTGGCTAGGGTTTCTCGGCGGCGGCCGTAATCACGAATTAGGGTTTCTCGGACGTTTACGGTCGTGAACGTGTTTACGGCCGTGAACCTATTTGCGGTTGTCTGTCTCATATAAATAGTGTTAGTAGAGTTATAAGAGTGTGTATGGCTAGAGGAGCTTAAGTGTGTGTATTCTAAGGTGTTCTAGAGAGAGAAAGGAGAGAAGGTGCAAGTGTGTGTGAATCTTGTATATTGTTCATCATTCCAATCTTGAATACATCATAGATTCATATTATTCTTCTTCTCCTTCTTCTTATTTTGATCTTGCATCATCCAATTGTTTGGGATTCTACACCATCAATTGGATATGATTGATACACAAGCGAATTCGGGACTTACAAGTGGTATCAGAGCTTGGATTGTATCAATCATTTTGGCCAGATCTGGAGCGTATTTGATCTTATTGTTGAAGGATTTTTGCGTTTTTGGATAGATCTTTGAAAAATAAGGGGGGTTTGTTCTTCGTGTTTTTGATAAAAACGAGTTTTTGATCGAGTTTTGGAGCAAAAAGAGGTGAAAAACGCTATTTTTCACGTAATCTGCGAAGTGTTCTCGTCCATCGAAGGGTTCACGGCCGTTGAAGGGTTCACGGCCGAAGGAGGGTTCTCGGTCGAATAAGCTTTTGCGGCTAGGGTTTCTCGGCGGCGGCCGTAATCACGAATTAGGGTTTCGGCCGTGAACCCATTTGCGGTTGTCTGTCTCATATAAATAGTGTTAGTAGAGTCATAAGAGTGTGTATGGCTAGAGGAGCTTAAGTGTGTGTATTCTAAGGTGTTCTAGAGAGAGAAAGGAGAGAAGGTGGAAGTGTGTGTGAATCTTGTATATTGTTCATCATTCCAATCTTGAATACATCATAGATTCATATTATTCTTCTTCTCCTTCTTCTTATTTTGATCTTGCATCATCCAATTGTTTAGGATTCTACACCATCAATTGGATATGATTGATACACAAGCGAATTCGGGACTTACAAGTGGTATCAGAGCTTGGATTGTATCAATCATTTTGGCCAGATCTGGAGCGTATTTGATCTTATTTTTGAAGGATTTTTGCGTTTTTGGATAGATCTTTGAAAAATAAGGGGGGTTTGTTCTTCGTGTTTTTGATAAAAACGAGTTTTTGATCGAGTTTTGGAGCAAAAAGAGGTGAAAAACGCTATTTTTCACGTAATCTGCGAAGTGTTCTCGTCCATTGAAGGGTTCACGACCGTTGAAGGGTTCACGGCCGAAGGAGGGTTCTCGGTCGAATAAGCTTTTGCGGCTAGGGTTTCTCGACGGCGGCCGTAATCACGAATTAGGGTTTCTCGGACGTTTACGGTCGTGAACGTGTTTACGGCCGTGAACCCATTTGCGGTTGTCTGTCTCATATAAATAGTGTTAGTAGAGTCATAAGAGTGTGTATGGCTAGAGGAGCTTAAGTGTGTGTATTCTAAGGTGTTCTAGAGAGAGAAAGGAGAGAAGGTGCAAGTGTGTGTGAATCTTGTATATTGTTCATCATTCCAATCTTGAATACATCATAGATTCATATTATTCTTCTTCTCCTTCTTCTTATTTTGATCTTGCATCATCCAATTGTTTAGGATTCTAACCATTAATTGGAAATGATTGATACACAAGCGAATTCGGGACTTACAAGTGGTATCAGAGCTTGGATTGTATCAATCATTTTGGCCAGATCTGGAGCGTATTTGATTTTATTTTTGAAGGATTTTTGCATTTTTGGATAGATCTTTGAAAAATAAGGGGGGTTTGTTCTTCGTGTTTTTGATAAAAACGAGTTTTTGATCGAGTTTTGGAGCAAAAAGAGGTGAAAAACGCTATTTTTCACGTAATCTGCGAAGTGTTCTCGTCCATTGAAGGGTTCACGGCCGTTGAAGGGTTCACGGCCGAAGGAGGGTTCTCGGTCGAATAAGCTTTTGCGGCTAGGGTTTCTCGGCGACGGCCGTAATCACGAATTAGGGTTTCTCGGACGTTTACGGTCGTGAACGTGTTTACGGCCGTGAACCCATTTGCGGTTGTCTGTCTCATATAAATAGTGTTAGTAGAGTCATAAGAGTGTGTATGGCTAGAGGAGCTTAAGTGTGTGTATTCTAAGGTGTTCTAGAGAGAGAAAGGAGAGAAGGTGCAAGTGTGTGTGAATCTTGTATATTGTTCATCATTCCAATCTTGAATACATCATAGATTCATATTATTCTTCTTCTTCTTCTTCTTATTTTGATCTTGCATCATCCAATTGTTTAGGATTCTACACCATCAATTGGATATGATTGATACACAAGCGAATTCGGGACTTACAAGTGGTATCAGAGCTTGGATTGTATCAATCATTTTGGCCAGATCTGGAGCGTATTTGATCTTATTTTTGAAGGATTTTTGCGTTTTTGGATAGATCTTTGAAAAATAAGGGGGGTTTGTTCTTCGTGTTTTTGATAAAAACGAGTTTTTGATCGAGTTTTGGAGCAAAAAGAGGTGAAAAACGCTATTTTTCACGTAATCTGCGAAGTGTTCTCGTCCATTGAAGGGTTCACGACCGTTGAAGGGTTCACGGCCGAAGGAGGGTTCTCGGTCGAATAAGCTTTTGCGGCTAGGGTTTCTCGACGGCGGCCGTAATCACGAATTAGGGTTTCTCGGACGTTTACGGTCGTGAACGTGTTTACGGCCGTGAACCCATTTGCGGTTGTCTGTCTCATATAAATAGTGTTAGTAGAGTCATAAGAGTGTGTATGGCTAGAGGAGCTTAAGTGTGTGTATTCTAAGGTGTTCTAGAGAGAGAAAGGAGAGAAGGTGCAAGTGTGTGTGAATCTTGTATATTGTTCATCATTCCAATCTTGAATACATCATAGATTCATATTATTCTTCTTCTTCTTCTTCTTATTTTGATCTTGCATCATCCAATTGTTTAGGATTCTACACCATCAATTGGATATGATTGATACACAAGCGAATTCGGGACTTACAAGTGGTATCAGAGCTTGGATTGTATCAATCATTTTGGCCAGATCTGGAGCGTATTTGATCTTATTGTTGAAGGATTTTTGCGTTTTTGGATAGATCTTTGAAAAATAAGCGGGGTTTGTTCTTCGTGTTTTTGATAAAAACGAGTTTTTGATCGAGTTTTGGAGCAAAAAGAGGTGAAAAACGCTATTTTTCACGTAATCTGCGAAGTGTTCTCGTCCATTGAAGGGTTCACGACCGTTGAAGGGTTCACGGCCGAAGGAGGGTTCTCGGTCGAATAAGCTTTTGCGGCTAGGGTTTCTCGACGGCGGCCGTAATCACGAATTAGGGTTTCTCGGACGTTTACGGTCGTGAACGTGTTTACGGCCGTGAACCCATTTGCGGTTGTCTGTCTCATATAAATAGTGTTAGTAGAGTCATAAGAGTGTGTATGGCTAGAGGAGCTTAAGTGTGTGTATTCTAAGGTGTTCTAGAGAGAGAAAGGAGAGAAGGTGCAAGTGTGTGTGAATCTTGTATATTGTTCATCATTCCAATCTTGAATACATCATAGATTCATATTATTCTTCTTCTCCTTCTTCTTATTTTGATCTTGCATCATCCAATTGTTTAGGATTCTAACCAGTAATTGGATATGATTGATACACAAGCGAATTCGGGACTTACAAGTGGTATCAGAGCTTGGATTGTATCAATCATTTTGGCCAGATCTGGAGCGTATTTGATCTTATTTTTGAAGGATTTTTGCATTTTTGGATAGATCTTTGAAAAATAAGGGGGGTTTGTTCTTCGTGTTTTTGATAAAAACGAGTTTTTGATCGAGTTTTGGAGCAAAAAGAGGTGAAAAACGCTATTTTTCACGTAATCTGCGAAGTGTTCTCGTCCATTGAAGGGTTCACGGCCGTTGAAGGGTTCACGGCCGAAGGAGGGCTCTCGGTCGAATAAGCTTTTGTGGCTAGGGTTTCTCGGCGGCGGCCGTAATCACGAATTAGGGTTTCTCGGACGTTTACGGTCGTGAACGTGTTTACGGCCGTGAACCTATTTGCGGTTGTCTGTCTCATATAAATAGTGTTAGTAGAGTTATAAGAGTGTGTATGGCTAGAGGAGCTTAAGTGTGTGTATTCTAAGGTGTTCTAGAGAGAGAAAGGAGAGAAGGTGCAAGTGTGTGTGAATCTTGTATATTGTTCATCATTCCAATCTTGAATACATCATAGATTCATATTATTCTTCTTCTCCTTCTTCTTATTTTGATCTTGCATCATCCAATTGTTTGGGATTCTACACCATCAATTGGATATGATTGATACACAAGCGAATTCGGGACTTACAAGTGGTATCAGAGCTTGGATTGTATCAATCATTTTGGCCAGATCTGGAGCGTATTTGATCTTATTGTTGAAGGATTTTTGCGTTTTTGGATAGATCTTTGAAAAATAAGGGGGGTTTGTTCTTCGTGTTTTTGATAAAAACGAGTTTTTGATCGAGTTTTGGAGCAAAAAGAGGTGAAAAACGCTATTTTTCACGTAATCTGCGAAGTGTTCTCGTCCATCGAAGGGTTCACGGCCGTTGAAGGGTTCACGGCCGAAGGAGGGTTCTCGGTCGAATAAGCTTTTGCGGCTAGGGTTTCTCGGCGGCGGCCGTAATCACGAATTAGGGTTTCGGCCGTGAACCCATTTGCGGTTGTCTGTCTCATATAAATAGTGTTAGTAGAGTCATAAGAGTGTGTATGGCTAGAGGAGCTTAAGTGTGTGTATTCTAAGGTGTTCTAGAGAGAGAAAGGAGAGAAGGTGCAAGTGTGTGTGAATCTTGTATATTGTTCATCATTCCAATCTTGAATACATCATAGATTCATATTATTCTTCTTCTCCTTCTTCTTATTTTGATCTTGCATCATCCAATTGTTTAGGATTCTAACCAGTAATTGGATATGATTGATACACAAGCGAATTCGGGACTTACAAGTGGTATCAGAGCTTGGATTGTATCAATCATTTTGGCCAGATCTGGAGCGTATTTGATCTTATTTTTGAAGGATTTTTGCATTTTTGGATAGATCTTTGAAAAATAAGGGGGGTTTGTTCTTCGTGTTTTTGATAAAAACGAGTTTTTGATCGAGTTTTGGAGCAAAAAGAGGTGAAAAACGCTATTTTTCACGTAATCTGCGAAGTGTTCTCGTCCATTGAAGGGTTCACGGCCGTTGAAGGGTTCACGGCCGAAGGAGGGCTCTCGGTCGAATAAGCTTTTGTGGCTAGGGTTTCTCGGCGGCGGCCGTAATCACGAATTAGGGTTTCTCGGACGTTTACGGTCGTGAACGTGTTTACGGCCGTGAACCTATTTGCGGTTGTCTGTCTCATATAAATAGTGTTAGTAGAGTTATAAGAGTGTGTATGGCTAGAGGAGCTTAAGTGTGTGTATTCTAAGGTGTTCTAGAGAGAGAAAGGAGAGAAGGTGCAAGTGTGTGTGAATCTTGTATATTGTTCATCATTCCAATCTTGAATACATCATAGATTCATATTATTCTTCTTCTCCTTCTTCTTATTTTGATCTTGCATCATCCAATTGTTTGGGATTCTACACCATCAATTGGATATGATTGATACACAAGCGAATTCGGGACTTACAAGTGGTATCAGAGCTTGGATTGTATCAATCATTTTGGCCAGATCTGGAGCGTATTTGATCTTATTGTTGAAGGATTTTTGCGTTTTTGGATAGATCTTTGAAAAATAAGGGGGGTTTGTTCTTCGTGTTTTTGATAAAAACGAGTTTTTGATCGAGTTTTGGAGCAAAAAGAGGTGAAAAACGCTATTTTTCACGTAATCTGCGAAGTGTTCTCGTCCATCGAAGGGTTCACGGCCGTTGAAGGGTTCACGGCCGAAGGAGGGTTCTCGGTCGAATAAGCTTTTGCGGCTAGGGTTTCTCGGCGGCGGCCGTAATCACGAATTAGGGTTTCGGCCGTGAACCCATTTGCGGTTGTCTGTCTCATATAAATAGTGTTAGTAGAGTCATAAGAGTGTGTATGGCTAGAGGAGCTTAAGTGTGTGTATTCTAAGGTGTTCTAGAGAGAGAAAGGAGAGAAGGTGGAAGTGTGTGTGAATCTTGTATATTGTTCATCATTCCAATCTTGAATACATCATAGATTCATATTATTCTTCTTCTCCTTCTTCTTATTTTGATCTTGCATCATCCAATTGTTTAGGATTCTACACCATCAATTGGATATGATTGATACACAAGCGAATTCGGGACTTACAAGTGGTATCAGAGCTTGGATTGTATCAATCATTTTGGCCAGATCTGGAGCGTATTTGATCTTATTTTTGAAGGATTTTTGCGTTTTTGGATAGATCTTTGAAAAATAAGGGGGGTTTGTTCTTCGTGTTTTTGATAAAAACGAGTTTTTGATCGAGTTTTGGAGCAAAAAGAGGTGAAAAACGCTATTTTTCACGTAATCTGCGAAGTGTTCTCGTCCATTGAAGGGTTCACGACCGTTGAAGGGTTCACGGCCGAAGGAGGGTTCTCGGTCGAATAAGCTTTTGCGGCTAGGGTTTCTCGACGGCGGCCGTAATCACGAATTAGGGTTTCTCGGACGTTTACGGTCGTGAACGTGTTTACGGCCGTGAACCCATTTGCGGTTGTCTGTCTCATATAAATAGTGTTAGTAGAGTCATAAGAGTGTGTATGGCTAGAGGAGCTTAAGTGTGTGTATTCTAAGGTGTTCTAGAGAGAGAAAGGAGAGAAGGTGCAAGTGTGTGTGAATCTTGTATATTGTTCATCATTCCAATCTTGAATACATCATAGATTCATATTATTCTTCTTCTCCTTCTTCTTATTTTGATCTTGCATCATCCAATTGTTTAGGATTCTAACCATTAATTGGAAATGATTGATACACAAGCGAATTCGGGACTTACAAGTGGTATCAGAGCTTGGATTGTATCAATCATTTTGGCCAGATCTGGAGCGTATTTGATTTTATTTTTGAAGGATTTTTGCATTTTTGGATAGATCTTTGAAAAATAAGGGGGGTTTGTTCTTCGTGTTTTTGATAAAAACGAGTTTTTGATCGAGTTTTGGAGCAAAAAGAGGTGAAAAACGCTATTTTTCACGTAATCTGCGAAGTGTTCTCGTCCATTGAAGGGTTCACGGCCGTTGAAGGGTTCACGGCCGAAGGAGGGTTCTCGGTCGAATAAGCTTTTGCGGCTAGGGTTTCTCGGCGACGGCCGTAATCACGAATTAGGGTTTCTCGGACGTTTACGGTCGTGAACGTGTTTACGGCCGTGAACCCATTTGCGGTTGTCTGTCTCATATAAATAGTGTTAGTAGAGTCATAAGAGTGTGTATGGCTAGAGGAGCTTAAGTGTGTGTATTCTAAGGTGTTCTAGAGAGAGAAAGGAGAGAAGGTGCAAGTGTGTGTGAATCTTGTATATTGTTCATCATTCCAATCTTGAATACATCATAGATTCATATTATTCTTCTTCTTCTTCTTCTTATTTTGATCTTGCATCATCCAATTGTTTAGGATTCTACACCATCAATTGGATATGATTGATACACAAGCGAATTCGGGACTTACAAGTGGTATCAGAGCTTGGATTGTATCAATCATTTTGGCCAGATCTGGAGCGTATTTGATCTTATTTTTGAAGGATTTTTGCGTTTTTGGATAGATCTTTGAAAAATAAGGGGGGTTTGTTCTTCGTGTTTTTGATAAAAACGAGTTTTTGATCGAGTTTTGGAGCAAAAAGAGGTGAAAAACGCTATTTTTCACGTAATCTGCGAAGTGTTCTCGTCCATCGAAGGGTTCACGGCCGTTGAAGGGTTCACGGCCGAAGGAGGGTTCTCGGTCGAATAAGCTTTTGCGGCTAGGGTTTCTCGGCGGCGGCCGTAATCACGAATTAGGGTTTCGGCCGTGAACCCATTTGCGGTTGTCTGTCTCATATAAATAGTGTTAGTAGAGTCATAAGAGTGTGTATGGCTAGAGGAGCTTAAGTGTGTGTATTCTAAGGTGTTCTAGAGAGAGAAAGGAGAGAAGGTGCAAGTGTGTGTGAATCTTGTATATTGTTCATCATTCCAATCTTGAATACATCATAGATTCATATTATTCTTCTTCTCCTTCTTCTTATTTTGATCTTGCATCATCCAATTGTTTAGGATTCTACACCATCAATTGGATATGATTGATACACAAGCGAATTCGGGACTTACAAGTGGTATCAGAGCTTGGATTGTATCAATCATTTTGGCCAGATCTGGAGCGTATTTGATCTTATTTTTGAAGGATTTTTGCATTTTTGGATAGATCTTTGAAAAATAAGGGGGGTTTGTTCTTCGTGTTTTTGATAAAAACGAGTTTTTGATCGAGTTTTGGAGCAAAAAGAGGTGAAAAACGCTATTTTTCACGTAATCTGCGAAGTGTTCTCGTCCATTGAAGGGTTCACGGCCGTTGAAGGGTTCACGGCCGAAGGAGGGCTCTCGGTCGAATAAGCTTTTGTGGCTAGGGTTTCTCGGCGGCGGCCGTAATCACGAATTAGGGTTTCTCGGACGTTTACGGTCGTGAACGTGTTTACGGCCGTGAACCTATTTGCGGTTGTCTGTCTCATATAAATAGTGTTAGTAGAGTTATAAGAGTGTGTATGGCTAGAGGAGCTTAAGTGTGTGTATTCTAAGGTGTTCTAGAGAGAGAAAGGAGAGAAGGTGCAAGTGTGTGTGAATCTTGTATATTGTTCATCATTCCAATCTTGAATACATCATAGATTCATATTATTCTTCTTCTCCTTCTTCTTATTTTGATCTTGCATCATCCAATTGTTTGGGATTCTACACCATCAATTGGATATGATTGATACACAAGCGAATTCGGGACTTACAAGTGGTATCAGAGCTTGGATTGTATCAATCATTTTGGCCAGATCTGGAGCGTATTTGATCTTATTTTTGAAGGATTTTTGCGTTTTTGGATAGATCTTTGAAAAATAAGGGGGGTTTGTTCTTCGTGTTTTTGATAAAAACGAGTTTTTGATCGAGTTTTGCAGCAAAAAGAGGTGAAAAACGCTATTTTTCACGTAATCTGCGAAGTGTTCTCGTCCATCGAAGGGTTCACGGCCGTTGAAGGGTTCACGGCCGAAGGAGGGTTCTCGGTCGAATAAGCTTTTGCGGCTAGGGTTTCTCGGCGGCGGCCGTAATCACGAATTAGGGTTTCGGCCGTGAACCCATTTGCGGTTGTCTGTCTCATATAAATAGTGTTAGTAGAGTCATAAGAGTGTGTATGGCTAGAGGAGCTTAAGTGTGTGTATTCTAAGGTGTTCTAGAGAGAGAAAGGAGAGAAGGTGCAAGTGTGTGTGAATCTTGTATATTGTTCATCATTCCAATCTTGAATACATCATAGATTCATATTATTCTTCTTCTCCTTCTTCTTATTTTGATCTTGCATCATCCAATTGTTTAGGATTCTACACCATCAATTGGATATGATTGATACACAAGCGAATTCGGGACTTACAAGTGGTATCAGAGCTTGGATTGTATCAATCATTTTGGCCAGATCTGGAGCGTATTTGATCTTATTTTTGAAGGATTTTTGCGTTTTTGGATAGATCTTTGAAAAATAAGGGGAGTTTGTTCTTCGTGTTTTTGATAAAAACGAGTTTTTGATCGAGTTTTGGAGCAAAAAGAGGTGAAAAACGCTATTTTTCACGTAATCTGCGAAGTGTTCTCGTCCATTGAAGGGTTCACGACCGTTGAAGGGTTCACGCCCGAAGGAGGGTTCTCGGTCGAATAAGCTTTTGCGGCTAGGGTTTCTCGACGGCGGCCGTAATCACGAATTAGGGTTTCTCGGACGTTTACGGTCGTGAACGTGTTTACGGCCGTGAACCCATTTGCGGTTGTCTGTCTCATATAAATAGTGTTAGTAGAGTCATAAGAGTGTGTATGGCTAGAGGAGCTTAAGTGTGTGTATTCTAAGGTGTTCTAGAGAGAGAAAGGAGAGAAGGTGCAAGTGTGTGTGAATCTTGTATATTGTTCATCATTCCAATCTTGAATACATCATAGATTCATATTATTCTTCTTCTCCTTCTTCTTATTTTGATCTTGCATCATCCAATTGTTTAGGATTCTAACCATTAATTGGAAATGATTGATACACAAGCGAATTCGGGACTTACAAGTGGTATCAGAGCTTGGATTGTATCAATCATTTTGGCCAGATCTGGAGCGTATTTGATTTTATTTTTGAAGGATTTTTGCATTTTTGGATAGATCTTTGAAAAATAAGGGGGGTTTGTTCTTCGTGTTTTTGATAAAAACGAGTTTTTGATCGAGTTTTGGAGCAAAAAGAGGTGAAAAACGCTATTTTTCACGTAATCTGCGAAGTGTTCTCGTCCATTGAAGGGTTCACGGCCGTTGAAGGGTTCACGGCCGAAGGAGGGTTCTCGGTCGAATAAGCTTTTGCGGCTAGGGTTTCTCGGCGACGGCCGTAATCACGAATTAGGGTTTCTCGGACGTTTACGGTCGTGAACGTGTTTACGGCCGTGAACCCATTTGCGGTTGTCTGTCTCATATAAATAGTGTTAGTAGAGTCATAAGAGTGTGTATGGCTAGAGGAGCTTAAGTGTGTGTATTCTAAGGTGTTCTAGAGAGAGAAAGGAGAGAAGGTGCAAGTGTGTGTGAATCTTGTATATTGTTCATCATTCCAATCTTGAATACATCATAGATTCATATTATTCTTCTTCTTCTTCTTCTTATTTTGATCTTGCATCATCCAATTGTTTAGGATTCTACACCATCAATTGGATATGATTGATACACAAGCGAATTCGGGACTTACAAGTGGTATCAGAGCTTGGATTGTATCAATCATTTTGGCCAGATCTGGAGCGTATTTGATCTTATTTTTGAAGGATTTTTGCATTTTTGGATAGATCTTTGAAAAATAAGGGGGGTTTGTTCTTCGTGTTTTTGATAAAAACGAGTTTTTGATCGAGTTTTGGAGCAAAAAGAGGTGAAAAACGCTATTTTTCACGTAATCTGCGAAGTGTTCTCGTCCATTGAAGGGTTCACGGCCGTTGAAGGGTTCACGGCCGAAGGAGGGTTCTCGGTCGAATAAGCTTTTGCGGCTAGGGTTTCTCGGTGGCGGCCGTAATCACGAATTAGGGTTTCTTGGACGTCTACGGTCGTGAACGTGTTTACGGCCGTGAACCCATTTGCGGTTGTCTGTCTCATATAAATAGTGTTAGTAGAGTCATAAGAGTGTGTATGGCTAGAGGAGCTTAAGTGTGTGTATTCTAAGGTGTTCTAGAGAGAGAAAGGAGAGAAGGTGCAAGTGTGTGTGAATCTTGTATATTGTTCATCATTCCAATCTTGAATACATCATAGATTCATATTCTTCTTCTTCTTCTTCTTCTTATTTTGATCTTGCATCATCCAATTGTTTAGGATTCTACACCATCAATTGGATATGATTGATACACAAGCGAATTCGGGACTTACAAGTGGTATCAGAGCTTGGATTGTATCAATCATTTTGGCCAGATCTGGAGCGTATTTGATCTTATTTTTGAAGGATTTTTGCATTTTTGGATAGATCTTTGAAAAATAAGGGGGGTTTGTTCTTCGTGTTTTTGATAAAAACGAGTTTTTGATCGAGTTTTGGAGCAAAAAGAGGTGAAAAACGCTATTTTTCACGTAATCTGCGAAGTGTTCTCGTCCATTGAAGGGTTCACGGCCGTTGAAGGGTTCACGGCCGAAGGAGGGTTCTCGGTCGAATAAGCTTTTGTGGCTAGGGTTTCTCGGCGGCGGCCGTAATCACGAATTAGGGTTTCTCGGACGTTTACGGTCGTGAACGTGTTTACGGCCGTGAACCTATTTGCGGTTGTTTGTCTCATATAAATAGTGTTAGTAGAGTCATAAGAGTGTGTATGGCTAGAGGAGCTTAAGTGTGTGTATTCTAAGGTGTTCTAGAGAGAGAAAGGAGAGAAGGTGCAAGTGTGTGTGAATCTTGTATATTGTTCATCATTCCAATCTTGAATACATCATAGATTCATATTATTCTTCTTCTCCTTCTTCTTATTTTGATCTTGCATCATCCAATTGTTTGGGATTCTACACCATCAATTGGATATGATTGATACACAAGCGAATTCGGGACTTACAAGTGGTATTAGAGCTTGGATTGTATCAATCATTTTGGCCAGATCTGGAGCGTATTTGATCTTATTTTTGAAGGATTTTTGCGTTTTTGGATAGATCTTTGAAAAATAAGGGGGGTTTGTTCTTCGTGTTTTTGATAAAAACGAGTTTTTGATCGAGTTTTGGAGCAAAAAGAGGTGAAAAACGCTATTTTTCACGTAATCTGCGAAGTGTTCTCGTCCATTGAAGGGTTCACGGCCGTTGAAGGGTTCACGGCCGAAGGAGGGTTCTCGGTCGAATAAGCTTTTGCGGCTAGGGTTTCTCGGTGGCGGCCGTAATCACGAATTAGGGTTTCTTGGACGTCTACGGTCGTGAACGTGTTTACGGCCGTGAACCCATTTGCGGTTGTCTGTCTCATATAAATAGTGTTAGTAGAGTCATAAGAGTGTGTATGGCTAGAGGAGCTTAAGTGTGTGTATTCTAAGGTGTTCTAGAGAGAGAAAGGAGAGAAGGTGCAAGTGTGTGTGAATCTTGTATATTGTTCATCATTCCAATCTTGAATACATCATAGATTCATATTCTTCTTCTTCTTCTTCTTCTTATTTTGATCTTGCATCATCCAATTGTTTAGGATTCTACACCATCAATTGGATATGATTGATACACAAGCGAATTCGGGACTTACAAGTGGTATCAGAGCTTGGATTGTATCAATCATTTTGGCCAGATCTGGAGCGTATTTGATCTTATTTTTGAAGGATTTTTGCATTTTTGGATAGATCTTTGAAAAATAAGGGGGGTTTGTTCTTCGTGTTTTTGATAAAAACGAGTTTTTGATCGAGTTTTGGAGCAAAAAGAGGTGAAAAACGCTATTTTTCACGTAATCTGCGAAGTGTTCTCGTCCATTGAAGGGTTCACGGCCGTTGAAGGGTTCACGGCCGAAGGAGGGTTCTCGGTCGAATAAGCTTTTGTGGCTAGGGTTTCTCGGCGGCGGCCGTAATCACGAATTAGGGTTTCTCGGACGTTTACGGTCGTGAACGTGTTTACGGCCGTGAACCTATTTGCGGTTGTCTGTCTCATATAAATAGTGTTAGTAGAGTCATAAGAGTGTGTATGGCTAGAGGAGCTTAAGTGTGTGTATTCTAAGGTGTTCTAGAGAGAGAAAGGAGAGAAGGTGCAAGTGTGTGTGAATCTTGTATATTGTTCATCATTCCAATCTTGAATACATCATAGATTCATATTATTCTTCTTCTCCTTCTTCTTATTTTGATCTTGCATCATCCAATTGTTTGGGATTCTACACCATCAATTGGATATGATTGATACACAAGCGAATTCGGGACTTACAAGTGGTATCAGAGCTTGGATTGTATCAATCATTTTGGCCAGATCTGGAGCGTATTTGATCTTATTTTTGAAGGATTTTTGCGTTTTTGGATAGATCTTTGAAAAATAAGGGGGGTTTGTTCTTCGTGTTTTTGATAAAAACGAGTTTTTGATCGAGTTTTGGAGCAAAAAGAGGTGAAAAACGCTATTTTTCACGTAATCTGCGAAGTGTTCTCGTCCATTGAAGGGTTCACGGCCGTTGAAGGGTTCACGGCCGAAGGAGGGTTCTCGGTCGAATAAGCTTTTGCGGCTAGGGTTTCTCGGCGGCGGCCGTAATCACGAATTAGGGTTTCTCGGACGTTTACGGCCGTGAACCCATTTGCGGTTGTCTGTCTCATATAAATAGTGTTAGTAGAGTCATAAGAGTGTGTATGGCTAGAGGAGCTTAAGTGTGTGTATTCTAAGGTGTTCTAGAGAGAGAAAGGAGAGAAGGTGCAAGTGTGTGTGAATCTTGTATATTGTTCATCATTCCAATCTTGAATACATCATAGATTCATATTATTCTTCTTCTCCTTCTTCTTATTTTGATCTTGCATCATCCAATTGTTTAGGATTCTACACCATCAATTGGATATGATTGATACACAAGCGAATTCGGGACTTACAAGTGGTATCAGAGCTTGGATTGTATCAATCATTTTGGCCAGATCTGGAGCGTATTTGATCTTATTTTTGAAGGATTTTTGCATTTTTGGATAGATCTTTGAAAAATAAGGGGGGTTTGTTCTTCGTGTTTTTGATAAAAACGAGTTTTTGATCGAGTTTTGGAGCAAAAAGAGGTGAAAAACGCTATTTTTCACGTAATCTGCGAAGTGTTCTCGTCCATTGAAGGGTTCACGGCCGTTGAAGGGTTCACGGCCGAAGGAGGGTTCTCGGTCGAATAAGCTTTTGTGGCTAGGGTTTCTCGGCGGCGGCCGTAATCACGAATTAGGGTTTCTCGGACGTTTACGGTCGTGAACGTGTTTACGGCCGTGAACCTATTTGCGGTTGTCTGTCTCATATAAATAGTGTTAGTAGAGTCATAAGAGTGTGTATGGCTAGAGGAGCTTAAGTGTGTGTATTCTAAGGTGTTCTAGAGAGAGAAAGGAGAGAAGGTGCAAGTGTGTGTGAATCTTGTATATTGTTCATCATTCCAATCTTGAATACATCATAGATTCATATTATTCTTCTTCTCCTTCTTCTTATTTTGATCTTGCATCATCCAATTGTTTGGGATTCTACACCATCAATTGGATATGATTGATACACAAGCGAATTCGGGACTTACAAGTGGTATCAGAGCTTGGATTGTATCAATCATTTTGGCCAGATCTGGAGCGTATTTGATCTTATTTTTGAAGGATTTTTGCGTTTTTGGATAGATCTTTGAAAAATAAGGGGGGTTTGTTCTTGGTGTTTTTGATAAAAACGAGTTTTTGATCGAGTTTTGGAGCAAAAAGAGGTGAAAAACGCTATTTTTCACGTAATCTGCGAAGTGTTCTCGTCCATTGAAGGGTTCACGGCCGTTGAAGGGTTCACGGCCGAAGGAGGGTTCTCGGTCGAATAAGCTTTTGCGGCTAGGGTTTCTCGGCGGCGGCCGTAATCACGAATTAGGGTTTCTCGGACGTTTACGGCCGTGAACCCATTTGCGGTTGTCTGTCTCATATAAATAGTGTTAGTAGAGTCATAAGAGTGTGTATGGCTAGAGGAGCTTAAGTGTGTGTATTCTAAGGTGTTCTAGAGAGAGAAAGGAGAGAAGGTGCAAGTGTGTGTGAATCTTGTATATTGTTCATCATTCCAATCTTGAATACATCATAGATTCATATTATTCTTCTTCTCCTTCTTCTTATTTTGATCTTGCATCATCCAATTGTTTAGGATTCTACACCATCAATTGGATATGATTGATACACAAGCGAATTCGGGACTTACAAGTGGTATCAGAGCTTGGATTGTATCAATCATTTTGGCCAGATCTGGAGCGTATTTGATCATATTTTTGAAGGATTTTTGCGTTTTTGGATAGATCTTTGAAAAATAAGGGGGGTTTGTTCTTCGTGTTTTTGATAAAAACGAGTTTTTGATCGAGGTTTGGAGCAAAAAGAGGTGAAAAACGCTATTTTTCACGTAATCTGCGAAGTGTTCTCGTCCATTGAAGGGTTCACGGCCGTTGAAGGGTTCACGGCCGAAGGAGGGTTCTCGGTCGAATAAGCTTTTGCGGCTAGGGTTTCTCGGCGGCGGCCGTAATCACGAATTAGGGTTTCTCGGACGTCTACGGTCGTGAACGTGTTTACGGCCGTGAACCCATTTGCGGTTGTCTGTCTCATATAAATAGTGTTAGTAGAGTCATAAGAGTGTGTATGGCTAGAGGAGCTTAAGTGTGTGTATTCTAAGGTGTTCTAGAGAGAGAAAGGAGAGAAGGTGCAAGTGTGTGTGAATCTTGTATATTGTTCATCATTCCAATCTTGAATACATCATAGATTCATATTATTCTTCTTCTCCTTCTTCTTATTTTGATCTTGCATCATCCAATTGTTTAGGATTCTACACCATCAATTAGATATGATTGATACACAAGCGAATTCGGGACTTACAAGTGGTATCAGAGCTTGGATTGTATCAATCATTTTGGCCAGATCTGGAGCGTATTTGATCATATTTTTGAAGGATTTTTGCGTTTTTGGATAGATCTTTGAAAAATAAGGGGGGTTTGTTCTTCGTGTTTTTGATAAAAACGAGTTTTTGATCGAGGTTTGGAGCAAAAAGAGGTGAAAAACGCTATTTTTCACGTAATCTGCGAAGTGTTCTCGTCCATTGAAGGGTTCACGGCCGTTGAAGGGTTCACGGCCGAAGGAGGGTTCTCGGTCGAATAAGCTTTTGCGGCTAGGGTTTCTCGGCGGCGGCCGTAATCACGAATTAGGGTTTCTCGGACGTTTACGGTCGTGAACGTGTTTACGGCCGTGAACCCATTTGCGGTTGTCTGTCTCATATAAATAGTGTTAGTAGAGTCATAAGAGTGTGTATGGCTAGAGGAGCTTAAGTGTGTGTATTCTAAGGTGTTCTAGAGAGAGAAAGGAGAGAAGGTGCAAGTGTGTGTGAATCTTGTATATTGTTCATCATTCCAATCTTGAATACATCATAGATTCATATTATTCTTCTTCTCCTTCTTCTTATTTTGATCTTGCATCATCCAATTGTTTAGGATTCTACACCATCAATTGGATATGATTGATACACAAGCGAATTCGGGACTTACAAGTGGTATCAGAGCTTGGATTGTATCAATCATTTTGGCCAGATCTGGAGCGTATTTGATCTTATTTTTGAAGGATTTTTGCATTTTTGGATAGATCTTTGAAAAATAAGGGGGGTTTGTTCTTCGTGTTTTTGATAAAAACGAGTTTTTGATCGAGTTTTGGAGCAAAAAGAGGTGAAAAACGCTATTTTTCACGTAATCTGCGAAGTGTTCTCGTCCATTGAAGGGTTCACGGCCGTTGAAGGGTTCACGGCCGAAGGAGGGTTCTCGGTCGAATAAGCTTTTGCGGCTAGGGTTTCTCGGTGGCGGCCGTAATCACGAATTAGGGTTTCTCGGACGTCTACGGTCGTGAACGTGTTTACGGCCGTGAACCCATTTGCGGTTGTCTGTCTCATATAAATAGTGTTAGTAGAGTCATAAGAGTGTGTATGGCTAGAGGAGCTTAAGTGTGTGTATTCTAAGGTGTTCTAGAGAGAGAAAGGAGAGAAGGTGCAAGTGTGTGTGAATCTTGTATATTGTTCATCATTCCAATCTTGAATACATCATAGATTCATATTCTTCTTCTTCTTCTTCTTCTTATTTTGATCTTGCATCATCCAATTGTTTAGGATTCTACACCATCAATTGGATATGATTGATACACAAGCGAATTCGGGACTTACAAGTGGTATCAGAGCTTGGATTGTATCAATCATTTTGGCCAGATCTGGAGCGTATTTGATCTAATTTTTGAAGGATTTTTGCATTTTTGGATAGATCTTTGAAAAATAAGGGGGGTTTGTTCTTCGTGTTTTTGATAAAAACGAGTTTTTGATCGAGTTTTGGAGCAAAAAGAGGTGAAAAACGCTATTTTTCACGTAATCTGCGAAGTGTTCTCGTCCATTGAAGGGTTCACGGCCGTTGAAGGGTTCACGGCCGAAGGAGGGTTCTCGGTCAAATAAGCTTTTGCGGCTAGGGTTTCTCGGTGGCGGCCGTAATCACGAATTAGGGTTTCTCGGACGTCTACGGTCGTGAACGTGTTTACGGCCGTGAACCCATTTGCGGTTGTCTGTCTCATATAAATAGTGTTAGTAGAGTCATAAGAGTGTGTATGGCTAGAGGAGCTTAAGTGTGTGTATTCTAAGGTGTTCTAGAGAGAGAAAGGAGAGAAGGTGCAAGTGTGTGTGAATCTTGTATATTGTTCATCATTCCAATCTTGAATACATCATAGATTCATATTATTCTTCTTCTTCTTCTTCTTATTTTGATCTTGCATCATCCAATTGTTTAGGATTCTACACCATCAACTGGATATGATTGATACACAAGCGAATTCGGGACTTACAAGTGGTATCAGAGCTTGGATTGTATCAATCATTTTGGCCAGATCTGGAGCGTATTTGATCTTATTTTTGAAGGATTTTTGCATTTTTGGATAGATCTTTGAAAAATAAGGGGGGTTTGTTCTTCGTGTTTTTGATAAAAACGAGTTTTTGATCGAGTTTTGGAGCAAAAAGAGGTGAAAAACGCTATTTTTCACGTAATCTGCAAAGTGTTCTCGTCCATTGAAGGGTTCACGGCCGTTGAAGGGTTCACGGCCGAAGGAGGGTTCTCGGTCGAATAAGCTTTTGCGGCTAGGGTTTCTCGGTGGCGGCCGTAATCACGAATTAGGGTTTCTCGGACGTCTACGGTCGTGAACGTGTTTACGGCCGTGAACCCATTTGCGGTTGTCTGTCTCATATAAATAGTGTTAGTAGAGTCATAAGAGTGTGTATGGCTAGAGGAGCTTAAGTGTGTGTATTCTAAGGTGTTCTAGAGAGAGAAAGGAGAGAAGGTGCAAGTGTGTGTGAATCTTGTATATTGTTCATCATTCCAATCTTGAATACATCATAGATTCATATTCTTCTTCTTCTTCTTCTTCTTATTTTGATCTTGCATCATCCAATTGTTTAGGATTCTACACCATCAATTGGATATGATTGATACACAAGCGAATTCGGGACTTACAAGTGGTATCAGAGCTTGGATTGTATCAATCATTTTGGCCAGATCTGGAGCGTATTTGATCTTATTTTTGAAGGATTTTTGCATTTTTGGATAGATCTTTGAAAAATAAGGGGGGTTTGTTCTTCGTGTTTTTGATAAAAACGAGTTTTTGATCGAGTTTTGGAGCAAAAAGAGGTGAAAAACGCTATTTTTCACGTAATCTGCGAAGTGTTCTCGTCCATTGAAGGGTTCACGGCCGTTGAAGGGTTCACGACCGAAGGAGGGTTCTCGGTCGAATAAGCTTTTGTGGCTAGGGTTTCTCGGCGGCGGCCGTAATCACGAATTAGGGTTTCTCGGACGTTTACGGTCGTGAACGTGTTTACGGCCGTGAACCTATTTGCGGTTGTCTGTCTCATATAAATAGTGTTAGTAGAGTCATAAGAGTGTGTATGGCTAGAGGAGCTTAAGTGTGTGTATTCTAAGGTGTTCTAGAGAGAGAAAGGAGAGAAGGTGCAAGTGTGTGTGAATCTTGTATATTGTTCATCATTCCAATCTTGAATACATCATAGATTCATATTATTCGTCTTCTCCTTCTTCTTATTTGGATCTTGCATCATCCAATTGTTTGGGATTCTACACCATCAATTGGATATGATTGATACACAAGCGAATTCGGGACTTACAAGTGGTATCAGAGCTTGGATTGTATCAATCATTTTGGCCAGATCTGGAGCCTATTTGATCTTATTTTTGAAGGATTTTTGCGTTTTTGGATAGATCTTTGAAAAATAAGGGGGGTTTGTTCTTCGTGTTTTTGATAAAAACGAGTTTTTGATCGAGTTTTGGAGCAAAAAGAGGTGAAAAACGCTATTTTTCACGTAATCTGCGAAGTGTTCTCGTCCATTGAAGGGTTCACGGCCGTTGAAGGGTTCACGGCCGAAGGAGGGTTCTCGGTCGAATAAGCTTTTGCGGCTAGGGTTTCTCGGCGGCGGCCGTAATCACGAATTAGGGTTTCTCGGACGTTTACGGTCGTGAACGTGTTTACGGCCGTGAACCCATTTGCGGTTGTCTGTCTCATATAAATAGTGTTAGTAGAGTCATAAGAGTGTGTATGGCTAGAGGAGCTTAAGTGTGTGTATTCTAAGGTGTTCTAGAGAGAGAAAGGAGAGAAGGTGCAAGTGTGTGTGAATCTTGTATATTGTTCATCATTCCAATCTTGAATACATCATAGATTCATATTATTCTTCTTCTCCTTCTTCTTATTTTGATCTTGCATCATCCAATTGTTTAGGATTCTACACCATCAATTGGATATGATTGATACACAAGCGAATTCGGGACTTACAAGTGGTATCAGAGCTTGGATTGTATCAATCATTTTGGCCAGATCTGGAGCGTATTTGATCATATTTTTGAAGGATTTTTGCGTTTTTGGATAGATCTTTGAAAAATAAGGGGGGTTTGTTCTTCGTGTTTTTGATAAAAACGAGTTTTTGATCGAGTTTTGGAGCAAAAAGAGGTGAAAAACGCTATTTTTCACGTAATCTGCGAAGTGTTCTCGTCCATTGAAGGGTTCACGGCCGTTGAAGGGTTCACGGCGGAAGGAGGGTTCTCGGTCGAATAAGCTTTTGCGGCTAGGGTTTCTCGGCGGCGGCCGTAATCACGAATTAGGGTTTCTCGGACGTTTACGGTCGTGAACGTGTTTACGGCCGTGAACCCATTTGCGGTTGTCTGTCTCATATAAATAGTGTTAGTAGAGTCATAAGAGTGTGTATGGCTAGAGGAGCTTAAGTGTGTGTATTCTAAGGTGTTCTAGAGAGAGAAAGGAGAGAAGGTGCAAGTGTGTGTGAATCTTGTATATTGTTCATCATTCCAATCTTGAATACATCATAGATTCATATTATTCTTCTTCTCCTTCTTCTTATTTTGATCTTGCATCATCCAATTGTTTAGGATTCTACACCATCAATTGGATATGATTGATACACAAGCGAATTCGGGACTTACAAGTGGTATCAGAGCTTGGATTGTATCAATCATTTTGGCCAGATCTGGAGCGTATTTGATCTTATTTTTGAAGGATTTTTGCGTTTTTGGATAGATCTTTGAAAAATAAGGGGGGTTTGTTCTTCGTGTTTTTGATAAAAACGAGTTTTTGATCGAGTTTTGGAGCAAAAAGAGGTGAAAAACGCTATTTTTCACGTAATCTGCGAAGTGTTCTCGTCCATTGAAGGGTTCACGGCCGTTGAAGGGTTCACGGCCGAAGGAGGGTTCTCGGTCGAATAAGCTTTTGCGGCTAGGGTTTCTCGGCGGCGGCCGTAATCACGAATTAGGGTTTCTCGGACGTTTACGGTCGTGAACGTGTTTACGGCCGTGAACCCATTTGCGGTTGTCTGTCTCATATAAATAGTGTTAGTAGAGTCATAAGAGTGTGTATGGCTAGAGGAGCTTAAGTGTGTGTATTCTAAGGTGTTCTAGAGAGAGAAAGGAGAGAAGGTGCAAGTGTGTGTGAATCTTGTATATTGTTCATCATTCCAATCTTGAATACATCATAGATTCATATTATTCTTCTTCTCCTTCTTCTTATTTTGATCTTGCATCATCCAATTGTTTAGGATTCTACACCATCAATTGGATATGATTGATACACAAGCGAATTCGGGACTTACAAGTGGTATCAGAGCTTGGATTGTATCAATCATTTTGGCCAGATCTGGAGCGTATTTGATCATATTTTTGAAGGATTTTTGCGTTTTTGGATAGATCTTTGAAAAATAAGGGGGGTTTGTTCTTCGTGTTTTTGATAAAAACGAGTTTTTGATCGAGTTTTGGAGCAAAAAGAGGTGAAAAACGCTATTTTTCACGTAATCTGCGAAGTGTTCTCGTCCATTGAAGGGTTCACGGCCGTTGAAGGGTTCACGGCCGAAGGAGGGTTCTCGGTCGAATAAGCTTTTGCGGCTAGGGTTTCTCGGCGGCGGCCGTAATCACGAATTAGGGTTTCTCGGACGTTTACGGTCGTGAACGTGTTTACGGCCGTGAACCCATTTGCGGTTGTCTGTCTCATATAAATAGTGTTAGTAGAGTCATAAGAGTGTGTATGGCTAGAGGAGCTTAAGTGTGTGTATTCTAAGGTGTTCTAGAGAGAGAAAGGAGAGAAGGTGCAAGTGTGTGTGAATCTTGTATATTGTTCATCATTCCAATCTTGAATACATCATAGATTCATATTATTCTTCTTCTCCTTCTTCTTATTTTGATCTTGCATCATCCAATTGTTTAGGATTCTACACCATCAATTGGATATGATTGATACACAAGCGAATTCGGGACTTACAAGTGGTATCAGAGCTTGGATTGTATCAATCATTTTGGCCAGATCTGGAGCGTATTTGATCTTATTTTTGAAGGATTTTTGCGTTTTTGGATAGATCTTTGAAAAATAAGGGGGGTTTGTTCTTCGTGTTTTTGATAAAAACGAGTTTTTGATCGAGTTTTGGAGCAAAAAGAGGTGAAAAACGCTATTTTTCACGTAATCTGCGAAGTGTTCTCGTCCATTGAAGGGTTCACGGCCGTTGAAGGGTTCACGGCCGAAGGAGGGTTCTCGGTCGAATAAGCTTTTGCGGCTAGGGTTTCTCGGCGGCGGCCGTAATCACGAATTAGGGTTTCTCGGACGTTTACGGTCGTGAACGTGTTTACGGCCGTGAACCCATTTGCGGTTGTCTGTCTCATATAAATAGTGTTAGTAGAGTCATAAGAGTGTGTATGGCTAGAGGAGCTTAAGTGTGTGTATTCTAAGGTGTTCTAGAGAGAGAAAGGAGAGAAGGTGCAAGTGTGTGTGAATCTTGTATATTGTTCATCATTCCAATCTTGAATACATCATAGATTCATATTATTCTTCTTCTCCTTCTTCTTATTTTGATCTTGCATCATCCAATTGTTTAGGATTCTAACCATTAATTGGATATGATTGATACACAAGCGAATTCGGGACTTACAAGTGGTATCAGAGCTTGGATTGTATCAATCATTTTGGCTAGATCTGGAGCGTATTTGATCTTATTTTTGAAGGGTTTTTGCATTTTTGGATAGATCTTTGAAAAATAAGGGGGGTTTGTTCTTCGTGTTTTTGATAAAAACGAGTTTTTGATCGAGTTTTGGAGCAAAAAGAGGTGAAAAACGCTATTTTTCACGTAATCTGCGAAGTGTTCTCGTCCATTGAAGGGTTCACGGCCGTTGAAGGGTTCACGGCCGAAGGAGGGTTCTCGGTCGAATAAGCTTTTGCGGCTAGGGTTTCTCGGCGGCGGCCGTAATCACGAATTAGGGTTTCTCGGACGTTTACGGTCGTGAACGTGTTTACGGCCGTGAACCCATTTGCGGTTGTCTGTCTCATATAAATAGTGTTAGTAGAGTCATAAGAGTGTGTATGGCTAGAGGAGCTTAAGTGTGTGTATTCTAAGGTGTTCTAGAGAGAGAAAGGAGAGAAGGTGCAAGTGTGTGTGAATCTTGTATATTGTTCATCATTCCAATCTTGAATACATCATAGATTCATATTATTCTTCTTCTCCTTCTTCTTATTTTGATCTTGCATCATCCAATTGTTTAGGATTCTACACCATCAATTGGATATGATTGATACACAAGCGAATTCGGGACTTACAAGTGGTATCAGAGCTTGGATTGTATCAATCATTTTGGCCAGATCTGGAGCGTATTTGATCTTATTTTTGAAGGATTTTTGCGTTTTTGGATAGATCTTTGAAAAATAAGGGGGGTTTGTTCTTCGTGTTTTTGATAAAAACGAGTTTTTGATCGAGTTTTGGAGCAAAAAGAGGTGAAAAACGCTATTTTTCACGTAATCTGCGAAGTGTTCTCGTCCATTGAAGGGTTCACGGCCGTTGAAGGGTTCACGGCCGAAGGAGGGTTCTCGGTCGAATAAGCTTTTGCGGCTAGGGTTTCTCGGCGGCGGCCGTAATCACGAATTAGGGTTTCTCGGACGTTTACGGTCGTGAACGTGTTTACGGCCGTGAACCCATTTGCGGTTGTCTGTCTCATATAAATAGTGTTAGTAGAGTCATAAGAGTGTGTATGGCTAGAGGAGCTTAAGTGTGTGTATTCTAAGGTGTTCTAGAGAGAGAAAGGAGAGAAGGTGCAAGTGCGTGTGAATCTTGTATATTGTTCATCATTCCAATCTTGAATACATCATAGATTCATATTATTCTTCTTCTCCTTCTTCTTATTTTGATCTTGCATCATCCAATTGTTTAGGATTCTAACCATTAATTGGATATGATTGATACACAAGCGAATTCGGGACTTACAAGTGGTATCAGAGCTTGGATTGTATCAATCATTTTGGCTAGATCTGGAGCGTATTTGATCTTATTTTTGAAGGGTTTTTGCATTTTTGGATAGATCTTTGAAAAATAAGGGGGGTTTGTTCTTCGTGTTTTTGATAAAAACGAGTTTTTGATCGAGTTTTGGAGCAAAAAGAGGTGAAAAACGCTATTTTTCACGTAATCTGCGAAGTGTTCTCGTCCATTGAAGGGTTCACGGCCGTTGAAGGGTTCACGGCCGAAGGAGGGTTCTCGGTCGAATAAGCTTTTGCGGCTAGGGTTTCTCGGTGACGGCCGTAATCACGAATTAGGGTTTCTCGGACGTTTACGGTCGTGAACGTGTTTACGGCCGTGAACCTATTTGCGGTTGTCTGTCTCATATAAATAGTGTTAGTAGAGTCATAAGAGTGTGTATGGCTAGAGGAGCTTAAGTGTGTGTATTCTAAGGTGTTCTAGAGAGAGAAAGGAGAGAAGGTGCAAGTGTGTGTGAATCTTGTATATTGTTCATCATTCCAATCTTGAATACATCATAGATTCATATTATTCTTCTTCTCCTTCTTCTTATTTTGATCTTGCATCATCCAATTGTTTAGGATTCTACACCATCAATTGGATATGATTGATACACAAGCGAATTCGGGACTTACAAGTGGTATCAGAGCTTGGATTGTATCAATCATTTTGGCCAGATCTGGAGCGTATTTGATCATATTTTTGAAGGATTTTTGCGTTTTTGGATAGATCTTTGAAAAATAAGGGGGGTTTGTTCTTCGTGTTTTTGATAAAAACGAGTTTTTGATCGAGTTTTGGAGCAAAAAGAGGTGAAAAACGCTATTTTTCACGTAATCTGCGAAGTGTTCTCGTCCATTGAAGGGTTCACGGCCGTTGAAGGGTTCACGGCCGAAGGAGGGTTCTCGGTCGAATAAGCTTTTGCGGCTAGGGTTTCTCGGCGGCGGCCGTAATCACGAATTAGGGTTTCTCGGACGTTTACGGTCGTGAACGTGTTTACGGCCGTGAACCCATTTGCGGTTGTCTGTCTCATATAAATAGTGTTAGTAGAGTCATAAGAGTGTGTATGGCTAGAGGAGCTTAAGTGTGTGTATTCTAAGGTGTTCTAGAGAGAGAAAGGAGAGAAGGTGCAAGTGTGTGTGAATCTTGTATATTGTTCATCATTCCAATCTTGAATACATCATAGATTCATATTATTCTTCTTCTCCTTCTTCTTATTTTGATCTTGCATCATCCAATTGTTTAGGATTCTACACCATCAATTGGATATGATTGATACACAAGCGAATTCGGGACTTACAAGTGGTATCAGAGCTTGGATTGTATCAATCATTTTGGCCAGATCTGGAGCGTATTTGATCATATTTTTGAAGGATTTTTGCGTTTTCGGATAGATCTTTGAAAAATAAGGGGGGTTTGTTCTTCGTGTTTTTGATAAAAACGAGTTTTTGATCGAGTTTTGGAGCAAAAAGAGGTGAAAAACGCTATTTTTCACGTAATCTGCGAAGTGTTCTCGTCCATTGAAGGGTTCACGGCCGTTGAAGGGTTCACGGCCGAAGGAGGGTTCTCGGTCGAATAAGCTTTTGCGGCTAGGGTTTCTCGGCGGCGGCCGTAATCACGAATTAGGGTTTCTCGGACGTTTACGGTCGTGAACGTGTTTACGGCCGTGAACCCATTTGCGGTTGTCTGTCTCATATAAATAGTGTTAGTAGAGTCATAAGAGTGTGTATGGCTAGAGGAGCTTAAGTGTGTGTATTCTAAGGTGTTCTAGAGAGAGAAAGGAGAGAAGGTGCAAGTGTGTGTGAATCTTGTATATTGTTCATCATTCCAATCTTGAATACATCATAGATTCATATTATTCTTCTTCTCCTTCTTCTTATTTTGATCTTGCATCATCCAATTGTTTAGGATTCTACACCATCAATTGGATATGATTGATACACAAGCGAATTCGGGACTTACAAGTGGTATCAGAGCTTGGATTGTATCAATCATTTTGGCCAGATCTGGAGCGTATTTGATCTTATTTTTGAAGGATTTTTGCGTTTTTGGATAGATCTTTGAAAAATAAGGGGGGTTTGTTCTTCGTGTTTTTGATAAAAACGAGTTTTTGATCGAGTTTTGGAGCAAAAAGAGGTGAAAAACGCTATTTTTCACGTAATCTGCGAAGTGTTCTCGTCCATTGAAGGGTTCACGGCCGTTGAAGGGTTCACGGCCGAAGGAGGGTTCTCGGTCGAATAAGCTTTTGCGGCTAGGGTTTCTCGGCGGCGGCCGTAATCACGAATTAGGGTTTCTCGGACGTTTACGGTCGTGAACGTGTTTACGGCCGTGAACCCATTTGCGGTTGTCTGTCTCATATAAATAGTGTTAGTAGAGTCATAAGAGTGTGTATGGCTAGAGGAGCTTAAGTGTGTGTATTCTAAGGTGTTCTAGAGAGAGAAAGGAGAGAAGGTGCAAGTGTGTGTGAATCTTGTATATTGTTCATCATTCCAATCTTGAATACATCATAGATTCATATTATTCTTCTTCTCCTTCTTCTTATTTTGATCTTGCATCATCCAATTGTTTAGGATTCTACACCATCAATTGGATATGATTGATACACAAGCGAATTCGGGACTTACAAGTGGTATCAGAGCTTGGATTGTATCAATCATTTTGGCCAGATCTGGAGCGTATTTGATCTTATTTTTGAAGGATTTTTGCGTTTTTGGATAGATCTTTGAAAAATAAGGGGGGTTTGTTCTTCGTGTTTTTGATAAAAACGAGTTTTTGATCGAGTTTTGGAGCAAAAAGAGGTGAAAAACGCTATTTTTCACGTAATCTGCGAAGTGTTCTCGTCCATTGAAGGGTTCACGGCCGTTGAAGGGTTCACGGCCGAAGGAGGGTTCTCGGTCGAATAAGCTTTTGCGGCTAGGGTTTCTCGGCGGCGGCCGTAATCACGAATTAGGGTTTCTCGGACGTTTACGGTCGTGAACGTGTTTACGGCCGTGAACCCATTTGCGGTTGTCTGTCTCATATAAATAGTGTTAGTAGAGTCATAAGAGTGTGTATGGCTAGAGGAGCTTAAGTGTGTGTATTCTAAGGTGTTCTAGAGAGAGAAAGGAGAGAAGGTGCAAGTGCGTGTGAATCTTGTATATTGTTCATCATTCCAATCTTGAATACATCATAGATTCATATTATTCTTCTTCTCCTTCTTCTTATTTTGATCTTGCATCATCCAATTGTTTAGGATTCTAACCATTAATTGGATATGATTGATACACAAGCGAATTCGGGACTTACAAGTGGTATCAGAGCTTGGATTGTATCAATCATTTTGGCTAGATCTGGAGCGTATTTGATCTTATTTTTGAAGGGTTTTTGCATTTTTGGATAGATCTTTGAAAAATAAGGGGGGTTTGTTCTTCGTGTTTTTGATAAAAACGAGTTTTTGATCGAGTTTTGGAGCAAAAAGAGGTGAAAAACGCTATTTTTCACGTAATCTGCGAAGTGTTCTCGTCCATTGAAGGGTTCACGGCCGTTGAAGGGTTCACGGCCGAAGGAGGGTTCTCGGTCGAATAAGCTTTTGCGGCTAGGGTTTCTCGGTGACGGCCGTAATCACGAATTAGGGTTTCTCGGACGTTTACGGTCGTGAACGTGTTTACGGCCGTGAACCTATTTGCGGTTGTCTGTCTCATATAAATAGTGTTAGTAGAGTCATAAGAGTGTGTATGGCTAGAGGAGCTTAAGTGTGTGTATTCTAAGGTGTTCTAGAGAGAGAAAGGAGAGAAGGTGCAAGTGTGTGTGAATCTTGTATATTGTTCATCATTCCAATCTTGAATACATCATAGATTCATATTATTCTTCTTCTCCTTCTTCTTATTTTGATCTTGCATCATCCAATTGTTTAGGATTCTACACCATCAATTGGATATGATTGATACACAAGCGAATTCGGGACTTACAAGTGGTATCAGAGCTTGGATTGTATCAATCATTTTGGCCAGATCTGGAGCGTATTTGATCATATTTTTGAAGGATTTTTGCGTTTTTGGATAGATCTTTGAAAAATAAGGGGGGTTTGTTCTTCGTGTTTTTGATAAAAACGAGTTTTTGATCGAGTTTTGGAGCAAAAAGAGGTGAAAAACGCTATTTTTCACGTAATCTGCGAAGTGTTCTCGTCCATTGAAGGGTTCACGGCCGTTGAAGGGTTCACGGCCGAAGGAGGGTTCTCGGTCGAATAAGCTTTTGCGGCTAGGGTTTCTCGGCGGCGGCCGTAATCACGAATTAGGGTTTCTCGGACGTTTACGGTCGTGAACGTGTTTACGGCCGTGAACCCATTTGCGGTTGTCTGTCTCATATAAATAGTGTTAGTAGAGTCATAAGAGTGTGTATGGCTAGAGGAGCTTAAGTGTGTGTATTCTAAGGTGTTCTAGAGAGAGAAAGGAGAGAAGGTGCAAGTGTGTGTGAATCTTGTATATTGTTCATCATTCCAATCTTGAATACATCATAGATTCATATTATTCTTCTTCTCCTTCTTCTTATTTTGATCTTGCATCATCCAATTGTTTAGGATTCTACACCATCAATTGGATATGATTGATACACAAGCGAATTCGGGACTTACAAGTGGTATCAGAGCTTGGATTGTATCAATCATTTTGGCCAGATCTGGAGCGTATTTGATCATATTTTTGAAGGATTTTTGCGTTTTCGGATAGATCTTTGAAAAATAAGGGGGGTTTGTTCTTCGTGTTTTTGATAAAAACGAGTTTTTGATCGAGTTTTGGAGCAAAAAGAGGTGAAAAACGCTATTTTTCACGTAATCTGCGAAGTGTTCTCGTCCATTGAAGGGTTCACGGCCGTTGAAGGGTTCACGGCCGAAGGAGGGTTCTCGGTCGAATAAGCTTTTGCGGCTAGGGTTTCTCGGCGGCGGCCGTAATCACGAATTAGGGTTTCTCGGACGTTTACGGTCGTGAACGTGTTTACGGCCGTGAACCCATTTGCGGTTGTCTGTCTCATATAAATAGTGTTAGTAGAGTCATAAGAGTGTGTATGGCTAGAGGAGCTTAAGTGTGTGTATTCTAAGGTGTTCTAGAGAGAGAAAGGAGAGAAGGTGCAAGTGTGTGTGAATCTTGTATATTGTTCATCATTCCAATCTTGAATACATCATAGATTCATATTATTCTTCTTCTCCTTCTTCTTATTTTGATCTTGCATCATCCAATTGTTTAGGATTCTACACCATCAATTGGATATGATTGATACACAAGCGAATTCGGGACTTACAAGTGGTATCAGAGCTTGGATTGTATCAATCATTTTGGCCAGATCTGGAGCGTATTTGATCTTATTTTTGAAGGATTTTTGCGTTTTTGGATAGATCTTTGAAAAATAAGGGGGGTTTGTTCTTCGTGTTTTTGATAAAAACGAGTTTTTGATCGAGTTTTGGAGCAAAAAGAGGTGAAAAACGCTATTTTTCACGTAATCTGCGAAGTGTTCTCGTCCATTGAAGGGTTCACGGCCGTTGAAGGGTTCACGGCCGAAGGAGGGTTCTCGGTCGAATAAGCTTTTGCGGCTAGGGTTTCTCGGCGGCGGCCGTAATCACGAATTAGGGTTTCTCGGACGTTTACGGTCGTGAACGTGTTTACGGCCGTGAACCCATTTGCGGTTGTCTGTCTCATATAAATAGTGTTAGTAGAGTCATAAGAGTGTGTATGGCTAGAGGAGCTTAAGTGTGTGTATTCTAAGGTGTTCTAGAGAGAGAAAGGAGAGAAGGTGCAAGTGCGTGTGAATCTTGTATATTGTTCATCATTCCAATCTTGAATACATCATAGATTCATATTATTCTTCTTCTCCTTCTTCTTATTTTGATCTTGCATCATCCAATTGTTTAGGATTCTAACCATTAATTGGATATGATTGATACACAAGCGAATTCGGGACTTACAAGTGGTATCAGAGCTTGGATTGTATCAATCATTTTGGCTAGATCTGGAGCGTATTTGATCTTATTTTTGAAGGGTTTTTGCATTTTTGGATAGATCTTTGAAAAATAAGGGGGGTTTGTTCTTCGTGTTTTTGATAAAAACGAGTTTTTGATCGAGTTTTGGAGCAAAAAGAGGTGAAAAACGCTATTTTTCACGTAATCTGCGAAGTGTTCTCGTCCATTGAAGGGTTCACGGCCGTTGAAGGGTTCACGGCCGAAGGAGGGTTCTCGGTCGAATAAGCTTTTGCGGCTAGGGTTTCTCGGTGACGGCCGTAATCACGAATTAGGGTTTCTCGGACGTTTACGGTCGTGAACGTGTTTACGGCCGTGAACCTATTTGCGGTTGTCTGTCTCATATAAATAGTGTTAGTAGAGTCATAAGAGTGTGTATGGCTAGAGGAGCTTAAGTGTGTGTATTCTAAGGTGTTCTAGAGAGAGAAAGGAGAGAAGGTGCAAGTGTGTGTGAATCTTGTATATTGTTCATCATTCCAATCTTGAATACATCATAGATTCATATTATTCTTCTTCTCCTTCTTCTTATTTTGATCTTGCATCATCCAATTGTTTGGGATTCTACACCATCAATTGGATATGATTGATACACAAGCGAATTCGGGACTTACAAGTGGTATCAGAGCTTGGATTGTATCAATCATTTTGGCCAGATCTGGAGCGTATTTGATCTTATTTTTGAAGGATTTTTGCGTTTTTGGATAGATCTTTGAAAAATAAGGGGGGTTTGTTCTTCGTGTTTTTGATAAAAACGAGTTTTTGATCGAGTTTTGGAGCAAAAAGAGGTGAAAAACGCTATTTTTCACGTAATCTGCGAAGTGTTCTCGTCCATTGAAGGGTTCACGGCCGTTGAAGGGTTCACGGCCGAAGGAGGGTTCTCGGTCGAATAAGCTTTTGCGGCTAGGGTTTCTCGGCGGCGGCCGTAATCACGAATTAGGGTTTCTCGGACGTTTACGGTCGTGAACGTGTTTACGGCCGTGAACCCATTTGCGGTTGTCTGTCTCATATAAATAGTGTTAGTAGAGTCATAAGAGTGTGTATGGCTAGAGGAGCTTAAGTGTGTGTATTCTAAGGTGTTCTAGAGAGAGAAAGGAGAGAAGGTGCAAGTGTGTGTGAATCTTGTATATTGTTCATCATTCCAATCTTGAATACATCATAGATTCATATTATTCTTCTTCTCCTTCTTCTTATTTTGATCTTGCATCATCCAATTGTTTAGGATTCTAACCATTAATTGGATATGATTGATACACAAGCGAATTCGGGACTTACAAGTGGTATTAGAGCTTGGATTGTATCAATCATTTTGGCTAGATCTGGAGCGTATTTGATCTTATTTTTGAAGGGTTTTTGCATTTTTGGATAGATCTTTGAAAAATAAGGGGGGTTTGTTCTTCGTGTTTTTGATAAAAACGAGTTTTTGATCGAGTTTTGGAGCAAAAAGAGGTGAAAAACGCTATTTTTCACGTAATCTGCGAAGTGTTCTCGTCCATTGAAGGGTTCACGGCCGTTGAAGGGTTCACGGCCGAAGGAGGGTTCTCGGTCGAATAAGCTTTTGCGGCTAGGGTTTCTCGGTGACGGCCGTAATCACGAATTAGGGTTTCTCGGACGTTTACGGTCGTGAACGTGTTTACGGCCGTGAACCTATTTGCGGTTGTCTGTCTCATATAAATAGTGTTAGTAGAGTCATAAGAGTGTGTATGGCTAGAGGAGCTTAAGTGTGTGTATTCTAAGGTGTTCTAGAGAGAGAAAGGAGAGAAGGTGCAAGTGTGTGTGAATCTTGTATATTGTTCATCATTCCAATCTTGAATACATCATAGATTCATATTATTCTTCTTCTCCTTCTTCTTATTTTGATCTTGCATCATCCAATTGTTTGGGATTCTACACCATCAATTGGATATGATTGATACACAAGCGAATTCGGGACTTACAAGTGGTATCAGAGCTTGGATTGTATCAATCATTTTGGCCAGATTTGGAGCGTATTTGATCTTATTTTTGAAGGATTTTTGCGTTTTTGGATAGATCTTTGAAAAATAAGGGGGGTTTGTTCTTCGTGTTTTTGATAAAAACGAGTTTATGATCGAGTTTTGGAGCAAAAAGAGGTGAAAAACGCTATTTTTCACGTAATCTGCGAAGTGTTCTCGTCCATTGAAGGGTTCACGGCCGTTGAAGGGTTCACGGCCGAAGGAGGGTTCTCGGTCGAATAAGCTTTTGCGGCTAGGGTTTCTCGGCGGCGGCCGTAATCACGAATTAGGGTTTCTCGGACGTTTACGGTCGTGAACGTGTTTACGGCCGTGAACCTATTTGCGGTTGTCTGTCTCATATAAATAGTGTTAGTAGAGTCATAAGAGTGTGTATGGCTAGAGGAGCTTAAGTGTGTGTATTCTAAGGTGTTCTAGAGAGAGAAAGGAGAGAAGGTGCAAGTGTGTGTGAATCTTGTATATTGTTCATCATTCCAATCTTGAATACATCATAGATTAATATTATTCTTCTTCTCCTTCTTCTTCTTATTTTGATCTTGCATCATCCAATTGTTTGGGATTCTACACCATCAATTGGATATGATTGATACACAAGCGAATTCGGGACTTACAAGTGGTATCAGAGCTTGGATTGTATCAATCATTTTGGCCAGATCTGGAGCGTATTTGATCTTATTTTTGAAGGATTTTTGCGTTTTTGGATAGATCTTTGAAAAATAAGGGGGGTTTGTTCTTCGTGTTTTTGATAAAAACGAGTTTTTGATCGAGTTTTGGAGCAAAAAGAGGTGAAAAACGCTATTTTTCACGTAATCTGCGAAGTGTTCTCGTCCATTGAAGGGTTCACGGCCGTTGAAGGGTTCACGGCCGAAGGAGGGTTCTCGGTCGAATAAGCTTTTGCGGCTAGGGTTTCTCAGTGGCGGCCGTAATCACGAATTAGGGTTTCTCGGACGTCTACGGTCGTGAACGTGTTTACGGCCGTGAACCCATTTGCGGTTGTCTGTCTCATATAAATAGTGTTAGTAGAGTCATAAGAGTGTGTATGGCTAGAGGAGCTTAAGTGTGTGTATTCTAAGGTGTTCTAGAGAGAGAAAGGAGAGAAGGTGCAAGTGTGTGTGAATCTTGTATATTGTTCATCATTCCAATCTTGAATACATCATAGATTCATATTCTTCTTCTTCTTCTTCTTCTTATTTTGATCTTGCATCATCCAATTGTTTAGGATTCTACACCATCAATTGGATATGATTGATACACAAGCGAATTCGGGACTTACAAGTGGTATCAGAGCTTGGATTGTATCAATCATTTTGGCCAGATCTGGAGCGTATTTGATCTTATTTTTGAAGGATTTTTGCATTTTTGGATAGATCTTTGAAAAATAAGGGGGGTTTGTTCTTCGTGTTTTTGATAAAAACGAGTTTTTGATCGAGTTTTGGAGCAAAAAGAGGTGAAAAACGCTATTTTTCACGTAATCTGCGAAGTGTTCTCGTCCATTGAAGGGTTCACGGCCGTTGAAGGGTTCACGGCCGAAGGAGGGTTCTCGGTCGAATAAGCTTTTGTGGCTAGGGTTTCTCGGCGGCGGCCGTAATCACGAATTAGGGTTTCTCGGACGTTTACGGTCGTGAACGTGTTTACGGCCGTGAACCTATTTGCGGTTGTCTGTCTCATATAAATAGTGTTAGTAGAGTCATAAGAGTGTGTATGGCTAGAGGAGCTTAAGTGTGTGTATTCTAAGGTGTTCTAGAGAGAGAAAGGAGAGAAGGTGCAAGTGTGTGTGAATCTTGTATATTGTTCATCATTCCAATCTTGAATACATCATAGATTCATATTATTCTTCTTCTCCTTCTTCTTATTTGGATCTTGCATCATCCAATTGTTTGGGATTCTACACCATCAATTGGATATGATTGATACACAAGCGAATTCGGGACTTACAAGTGGTATCAGAGCTTGGATTGTATCAATCATTTTGGCCAGATCTGGAGCCTATTTGATCTTATTTTTGAAGGATTTTTGCGTTTTTGGATAGATCTTTGAAAAATAAGGGGGGTTTGTTCTTCGTGTTTTTGATAAAAACGAGTTTTTGATCGAGTTTTGGAGCAAAAAGAGGTGAAAAACGCTATTTTTCACGTAATCTGCGAAGTGTTCTCGTCCATTGAAGGGTTCACGGCCGTTGAAGGGTTCACGGCCGAAGGAGGGTTCTCGGTCGAATAAGCTTTTGCGGCTAGGGTTTCTCGGCGGCGGCCGTAATCACGAATTAGGGTTTCTCGGACGTTTACGGTCGTGAACGTGTTTACGGCCGTGAACCCATTTGCGGTTGTCTGTCTCATATAAATAGTGTTAGTAGAGTCATAAGAGTGTGTATGGCTAGAGGAGCTTAAGTGTGTGTATTCTAAGGTGTTCTAGAGAGAGAAAGGAGAGAAGGTGCAAGTGGGTGTGAATCTTGTATATTGTTCATCATTCCAATCTTGAATACATCATAGATTCATATTATTCTTCTTCTCCTTCTTCTTATTTGGATCTTGCATCATCCAATTGTTTGGGATTCTACACCATCAATTGGATATGATTGATACACAAGCGAATTCGGGACTTACAAGTGGTATTAGAGCTTGGATTGTATCAATCATTTTGGCCAGATCTGGAGCCTATTTGATCTTATTTTTGAAGGATTTTTGCGTTTTTGGATAGATCTTTGAAAAATAAGGGGGGTTTGTTCTTCGTGTTTTTGATAAAAACGAGTTTTTGATCGAGTTTTGGAGCAAAAAGAGGTGAAAAACGCTATTTTTCACGTAATCTGCGAAGTGTTCTCGTCCATTGAAGGGTTCACGGCCGTTGAAGGGTTCACGGCCGAAGGAGGGTTCTCGGTCGAATAAGCTTTTGCGGCTAGGGTTTCTCGGCGGCGGCCGTAATCACGAATTAGGGTTTCTCGGACGTTTACGGTCGTGAACGTGTTTACGGCCGTGAACCCATTTGCGGTTGTCTGTCTCATATAAATAGTGTTAGTAGAGTCATAAGAGTGTGTATGGCTATAGGAGCTTAAGTGTGTGTATTCTAAGGTGTTCTAGAGAGAGAAAGGAGAGAAGGTGCAAGTGTGTGTGAATCTTGTATATTGTTCATCATTCCAATCTTGAATACATCATAGATTCATATTATTCTTCTTCTCCTTCTTCTTATTTGGATCTTGCATCATCCAATTGTTTGGGATTCTACACCATCAATTGGATATGATTGATACACAAGCGAATTCGGGACTTACAAGTGGTATCAGAGCTTGGATTGTATCAATCATTTTGGCCAGATCTGGAGCCTATTTGATCTTATTTTTGAAGGATTTTTGCGTTTTTGGATAGATCTTTGAAAAATAAGGGGGGTTTGTTCTTCGTGTTTTTGATAAAAACGAGTTTTTGATCGAGTTTTGGAGCAAAAAGAGGTGAAAAACGCTATTTTTCACGTAATCTGCGAAGTGTTCTCGTCCATTGAAGGGTTCACGGCCGTTGAAGGGTTCACGGCCGAAGGAGGGTTCTCGGTCGAATAAGCTTTTGCAGCTAGGGTTTCTCGGCGGCGGCCGTAATCACGAATTAGGGTTTCTCGGACGTTTACGGTCGTGAACGTGTTTACGGCCGTGAACCCATTTGCGGTTGTCTGTCTCATATAAATAGTGTTAGTAGAGTCATAAGAGTGTGTATGGCTAGAGGAGCTTAAGTGTGTGTATTCTAAGGTGTTCTAGAGAGAGAAAGGAGAGAAGGTGCAAGTGTGTGTGAATCTTGTATATTGTTCATCATTCCAATCTTGAATACATCATAGATTCATATTATTCTTCTTCTCCTTCTTCTTATTTGGATCTTGCATCATCCAATTGTTTGGGATTCTACACCATCAATTGGATATGATTGATACACAAGCGAATTCGGGACTTACAAGTGGTATTAGAGCTTGGATTGTATCAATCATTTTGGCCAGATCTGGAGCCTATTTGATCTTATTTTTGAAGGATTTTTGCGTTTTTGGATAGATCTTTGAAAAATAAGGGGGGTTTGTTCTTCGTGTTTTTGATAAAAACGAGTTTTTGATCGAGTTTTGGAGCAAAAAGAGGTGAAAAATGCTATTTTTCACGTAATCTGCGAAGTGTTCTCGTCCATTGAAGGGTTCACGGCCGTTGAAGGGTTCACGGCCGAAGGAGGGTTCTCGGTCGAATAAGCTTTTGCGGCTAGGGTTTCTCGGCGGCGGCCGTAATCACGAATTAGGGTTTCTCGGACGTTTACGGTCGTGAACGTGTTTACGGCCGTGAACCCATTTGCGGTTGTCTGTCTCATATAAATAGTGTTAGTAGAGTCATAAGAGTGTGTATGGCTAGAGGAGCTTAAGTGTGTGTATTCTAAGGTGTTCTAGAGAGAGAAAGGAGAGAAGGTGCAAGTGTGTGTGAATCTTGTATATTGTTCATCATTCCAATCTTGAATACATCATAGATTCATATTATTCTTCTTCTCCTTCTTCTTATTTGGATCTTGCATCATCCAATTGTTTGGGATTCTACACCATCAATTGGATATGATTGATACACAAGCGAATTCGGGACTTACAAGTGGTATCAGAGCTTGGATTGTATCAATCATTTTGGCCAGATCTGGAGCCTATTTGATCTTATTTTTGAAGGATTTTTGCGTTTTTGGATAGATCTTTGAAAAATAAGGGGGGTTTGTTCTTCGTGTTTTTGATAAAAACGAGTTTTTGATCGAGTTTTGGAGCAAAAAGAGGTGAAAAACGCTATTTTTCACGTAATCTGCGAAGTGTTCTCGTCCATTGAAGGGTTCACGGCCGTTGAAGGGTTCACGGCCGAAGGAGGGTTCTCGGTCGAATAAGCTTTTGCAGCTAGGGTTTCTCGGCGGCGGCCGTAATCACGAATTAGGGTTTCTCGGACGTTTACGGTCGTGAACGTGTTTACGGCCGTGAACCCATTTGCGGTTGTCTGTCTCATATAAATAGTGTTAGTAGAGTCATAAGAGTGTGTATGGCTAGAGGAGCTTAAGTGTGTGTATTCTAAGGTGTTCTAGAGAGAGAAAGGAGAGAAGGTGCAAGTGTGTGTGAATCTTGTATATTGTTCATCATTCCAATCTTGAATACATCATAGATTCATATTATTCTTCTTCTCCTTCTTCTTATTTGGATCTTGCATCATCCAATTGTTTGGGATTCTACACCATCAATTGGATATGATTGATACACAAGCGAATTCGGGACTTACAAGTGGTATTAGAGCTTGGATTGTATCAATCATTTTGGCCAGATCTGGAGCCTATTTGATCTTATTTTTGAAGGATTTTTGCGTTTTTGGATAGATCTTTGAAAAATAAGGGGGGTTTGTTCTTCGTGTTTTTGATAAAAACGAGTTTTTGATCGAGTTTTGGAGCAAAAAGAGGTGAAAAACGCTATTTTTCACGTAATCTGCGAAGTGTTCTCGTCCATTGAAGGGTTCACGGCCGTTGAAGGGTTCACGGCCGAAGGAGGGTTCTCGGTCGAATAAGCTTTTGCGGCTAGGGTTTCTCGGCGGCGGCCGTAATCACGAATTAGGGTTTCTCGGACGTTTACGGTCGTGAACGTGTTTACGGCCGTGAACCCATTTGCGGTTGTCTGTCTCATATAAATAGTGTTAGTAGAGTCATAAGAGTGTGTATGGCTAGAGGAGCTTAAGTGTGTGTATTCTAAGGTGTTCTAGAGAGAGAAAGGAGAGAAGGTGCAAGTGTGTGTGAATCTTGTATATTGTTCATCATTCCAATCTTGAATACATCATAGATTCATATTATTCTTCTTCTCCTTCTTCTTATTTGGATCTTGCATCATCCAATTGTTTGGGATTCTACACCATCAATTGGATATGATTGATACACAAGCGAATTCGGGACTTACAAGTGGTATCAGAGCTTGGATTGTATCAATCATTTTGGCCAGATCTGGAGCGTATTTGATCTTATTTTTGAAGGGTTTTTGCATTTTTGGATAGATCTTTGAAAAATAAGGGGGGTTTGTTCTTCGTGTTTTTGATAAAAACGAGTTTTTGATCGAGTTTTGGAGCAAAAAGAGGTGAAAAACGCTATTTTTCACGTAATCTGCGAAGTGTTCTCGTCCATTGAAGGGTTCACGGCCGTTGAAGGGTTCACGGCCGAAGGAGGGTTCTCGGTCGAATAAGCTTTTGCGGCTAGGGTTTCTCGGTGGCGGCCGTAATCACGAATTAGGGTTTCTCGGACGTCTACGGTCGTGAACGTGTTTACGGCCGTGAACCCATTTGCGGTTGTCTGTCTCATATAAATAGTGTTAGTAGAGTCATAAGAGTGTGTATGGCTAGAGGAGCTTAAGTGTGTGTATTCTAAGGTGTTCTAGATAGAGAAAGGAGAGAAGGTGCAAGTGTGTGTGAATCTTGTATATTGTTCATCATTCCAATCTTGAATACATCATAGATTCATATTCTTCTTCTTCTTCTTCTTCTTATTTTGATCTTGCATCATCCAATTGTTTAGGATTCTACACCATCAATTGGATATGATTGATACACAAGCGAATTCGGGACTTACAAGTGGTATCAGAGCTTGGATTGTATCAATCATTTTGGCCAGATCTGGAGCGTATTTTATCTTATTTTTGAAGGATTTTTGCATTTTTGGATAGATCTTTGAAAAATAAGGGGGGTTTGTTCTTCGTGTTTTTGATAAAAACGAGTTTTTGATCGAGTTTTGGAGCAAAAAGAGGTGAAAAACGCTATTTTTCACGTAATCTGCGAAGTGTTCTCGTCCATTGAAGGGTTCACGGCCGTTGAAGGGTTCACGGCCGAAGGAGGGTTCTCGGTCGAATAAGCTTTTGCAGCTAGGGTTTCTCGGCGGCGGCCGTAATCACGAATTAGGGTTTCTCGGACGTTTACGGTCGTGAACGTGTTTACGGCCGTGAACCCATTTGCGGTTGTCTGTCTCATATAAATAGTGTTAGTAGAGTCATAAGAGTGTGTATGGCTAGAGGAGCTTAAGTGTGTGTATTCTAAGGTGTTCTAGAGAGAGAAAGGAGAGAAGGTGCAAGTGTGTGTGAATCTTGTATATTGTTCATCATTCCAATCTTGAATACATCATAGATTCATATTATTCTTCTTCTCCTTCTTCTTATTTGGATCTTGCATCATCCAATTGTTTGGGATTCTACACCATCAATTGGATATGATTGATACACAAGCGAATTCGGGACTTACAAGTGGTATCAGAGCTTGGATTGTATCAATCATTTTGGCCAGATCTGGAGCCTATTTGATCTTATTTTTGAAGGATTTTTGCGTTTTTGGATAGATCTTTGAAAAATAAGGGGGGTTTGTTCTTCGTGTTTTTGATAAAAACGAGTTTTTGATCGAGTTTTGGAGCAAAAAGAGGTGAAAAACGCTATTTTTCACGTAATCTGCGAAGTGTTCTCGTCCATTGAAGGGTTCACGGCCGTTGAAGGGTTCACGGCCGAAGGAGGGTTCTCGGTCGAATAAGCTTTTGCGGCTAGGGTTTCTCGGCGGCGGCCGTAATCACGAATTAGGGTTTCTCGGACGTTTACGGTCGTGAACGTGTTTACGGCCGTGAACCCATTTGCGGTTGTCTGTCTCATATAAATAGTGTTAGTAGAGTCATAAGAGTGTGTATGGCTAGAGGAGCTTAAGTGTGTGTATTCTAAGGTGTTCTAGAGAGAGAAAGGAGAGAAGGTGCAAGTGTGTGTGAATCTTGTATATTGTTCATCATTCCAATCTTGAATACATCATAGATTCATATTATTCTTCTTCTCCTTCTTCTTATTTGGATCTTGCATCATCCAATTGTTTGGGATTCTACACCATCAATTGGATATGATTGATACACAAGCGAATTCGGGACTTACAAGTGGTATCAGAGCTTGGATTGTATCAATCATTTTGGCCAGATCTGGAGCCTATTTGATCTTATTTTTGAAGGATTTTTGCGTTTTTGGATAGATCTTTGAAAAATAAGGGGGGTTTGTTCTTCGTGTTTTTGATAAAAACGAGTTTTTGATCGAGTTTTGGAGCAAAAAGAGGTGAAAAACGCTATTTTTCACGTAATCTGCGAAGTGTTCTCGTCCATTGAAGGGTTCACGGCCGTTGAAGGGTTCACGGCCGAAGGAGGGTTCTCGGTCGAATAAGCTTTTGCGGCTAGGGTTTCTCGGCGGCGGCCGTAATCACGAATTAGGGTTTCTCGGACGTTTACGGTCGTGAACGTGTTTACGGCCGTGAACCCATTTGCGGTTGTCTGTCTCATATAAATAGTGTTAGTAGAGTCATAAGAGTGTGTATGGCTAGAGGAGCTTAAGTGTGTGTATTCTAAGGTGTTCTAGAGAGAGAAAGGAGAGAAGGTGCAAGTGTGTGTTAATCTTGTATATTGTTCATCATTCCAATCTTGAATACATCATAGATTCATATTATTCTTCTTCTCCTTCTTCTTATTTTGATCTTGCATCATCCAATTGTTTAGGATTCTACACCATCAATTGGATATGATTGATACACAAGCGAATTCGGGACTTACAAGTGGTATCAGAGCTTGGATTGTATCAATCATTTTGGCCAGATCTGGAGCGTATTTGATCTTATTTTTGAAGGGTTTTTGCATTTTTGGATAGATCTTTGAAAAATAAGGGGGGTTTGTTCTTCGTGTTTTTGATAAAAACGAGTTTTTGATCGAGTTTTGGAGCAAAAAGAGGTGAAAAACGCTATTTTTCACGTAATCTGCGAAGTGTTCTCGTCCATTGAAGGGTTCACGGCCGTTGAAGGGTTCACGGCCGAAGGAGGGTTCTCGGTCGAATAAGCTTTTGCGGCTAGGGTTTCTCGGTGACGGCCGTAATCACGAATTAGGGTTTCTCGGACGTTTACGGTCGTGAACGTGTTTACGGCCGTGAACCTATTTGCGGTTGTCTGTCTCATATAAATAGTGTTAGTAGAGTCATAAGAGTGTGTATGGCTAGAGGAGCTTAAGTGTGTGTATTCTAAGGTGTTCTAGAGAGAGAAAGGAGAGAAGGTGCAAGTGTGTGTGAATCTTGTATATTGTTCATCATTCCAATCTTGAATACATCATAGATTCATATTATTCTTCTTCTCCTTCTTCTTATTTTGATCTTGCATCATCCAATTGTTTAGGATTCTACACCATCAATTGGATATGATTGATACACAAGCGAATTCGGGACTTACAAGTGGTATCAGAGCTTGGATTGTATCAATCATTTTGGCCAGATCTGGAGCGTATTTGATCATATTTTTGAAGGATTTTTGCGTTTTTGGATAGATCTTTGAAAAATAAGGGGGGGTTTGTTCTTCGTGTTTTTGATAAAAACGAGTTTTTGATCGAGTTTTGGAGCAAAAAGAGGTGAAAAACGCTATTTTTCACGTAATCTGCGAAGTGTTCTCGTCCATTGAAGGGTTCACGGCCGTTGAAGGGTTCACGGCCGAAGGAGGGTTCTCGGTCGAATAAGCTTTTGCGGCTAGGGTTTCTCGGCGGCGGCCGTAATCACGAATTAGGGTTTCTCGGACGTTTACGGTCGTGAACGTGTTTACGGCCGTGAACCCATTTGCGGTTGTCTGTCTCATATAAATAGTGTTAGTAGAGTCATAAGAGTGTGTATGGCTAGAGGAGCTTAAGTGTGTGTATTCTAAGGTGTTCTAGAGAGAGAAAGGAGAGAAGGTGCAAGTGTGTGTGAATCTTGTATATTGTTCATCATTCCAATCTTGAATACATCATAGATTCATATTATTCTTCTTCTCCTTCTTCTTATTTTGATCTTGCATCATCCAATTGTTTAGGATTCTACACCATCAATTGGATATGATTGATACACAAGCGAATTCGGGACTTACAAGTGGTATCAGAGCTTGGATTGTATCAATCATTTTGGCCAGATCTGGAGCGTATTTGATCTTATTTTTGAAGGGTTTTTGCATTTTTGGATAGATCTTTGAAAAATAAGGGGGGTTTGTTCTTCGTGTTTTTGATAAAAACGAGTTTTTGATCGAGTTTTGGAGCAAAAAGAGGTGAAAAACGCTATTTTTCACGTAATCTGCGAAGTGTTCTCGTCCATTGAAGGGTTCACGGCCGTTGAAGGGTTCACGGCCGAAGGAGGGTTCTCGGTCGAATAAGCTTTTGCGGCTAGGGTTTCTCGGCGGCGGCCGTAATCACGAATTAGGGTTTCTCGGACGTTTACGGTCGTGAACGTGTTTACGGCCGTGAACCCATTTGCGGTTGTCTGTCTCATATAAATAGTGTTAGTAGAGTCATAAGAGTGTGTATGGCTAGAGGAGCTTAAGTGTGTGTATTCTAAGGTGTTCTAGAGAGAGAAAGGAGAGAAGGTGCAAGTGTGTGTTAATCTTGTATATTGTTCATCATTCCAATCTTGAATACATCATAGATTCATATTATTCTTCTTCTCCTTCTTCTTATTTTGATCTTGCATCATCCAATTGTTTAGGATTCTACACCATCAATTGGATATGATTGATACACAAGCGAATTCGGGACTTACAAGTGGTATCAGAGCTTGGATTGTATCAATCATTTTGGCCAGATCTGGAGCGTATTTGATCTTATTTTTGAAGGGTTTTGCATTTTTGGATAGATCTTTGAAAAATAAGGGGGGTTTGTTCTTCGTGTTTTTGATAAAAACGAGTTTTTGATCGAGTTTTGGAGCAAAAAGAGGTGAAAAACGCTATTTTTCACGTAATCTGCGAAGTGTTCTCGTCCATTGAAGGGTTCACGGCCGTTGAAGGGTTCACGGCCGAAGGAGGGTTCTCGGTCGAATAAGCTTTTGCGGCTAGGGTTTCTCGGTGACGGCCGTAATCACGAATTAGGGTTTCTCGGACGTTTACGGTCGTGAACGTGTTTACGGCCGTGAACCTATTTGCGGTTGTCTGTCTCATATAAATAGTGTTAGTAGAGTCATAAGAGTGTGTATGGCTAGAGGAGCTTAAGTGTGTGTATTCTAAGGTGTTCTAGAGAGAGAAAGGAGAGAAGGTGCAAGTGTGTGTGAATCTTGTATATTGTTCATCATTCCAATCTTGAATACATCATAGATTCATATTATTCTTCTTCTCCTTCTTCTTATTTTGATCTTGCATCATCCAATTGTTTAGGATTCTACACCATCAATTGGATATGATTGATACACAAGCGAATTCGGGACTTACAAGTGGTATCAGAGCTTGGATTGTATCAATCATTTTGGCCAGATCTGGAGCGTATTTGATCATATTTTTGAAGGATTTTTGCGTTTTTGGATAGATCTTTGAAAAATAAGGGGGGGTTTGTTCTTCGTGTTTTTGATAAAAACGAGTTTTTGATCGAGTTTTGGAGCAAAAAGAGGTGAAAAACGCTATTTTTCACGTAATCTGCGAAGTGTTCTCGTCCATTGAAGGGTTCACGGCCGTTGAAGGGTTCACGGCCGAAGGAGGGTTCTCGGTCGAATAAGCTTTTGCGGCTAGGGTTTCTCGGCGGCGGCCGTAATCACGAATTAGGGTTTCTCGGACGTTTACGGTCGTGAACGTGTTTACGGCCGTGATCCCATTTGCGGTTGTCTGTCTCATATAAATAGTGTTAGTAGAGTCATAAGAGTGTGTATGGCTAGAGGAGCTTAAGTGTGTGTATTCTAAGGTGTTCTAGAGAGAGAAAGGAGAGAAGGTGCAAGTGTGTGTGAATCTTGTATATTGTTCATCATTCCAATCTTGAATACATCATAGATTCATATTATTCTTCTTCTCCTTCTTCTTATTTTGATCTTGCATCATCCAATTGTTTAGGATTCTACACCATCAATTGGATATGATTGATACACAAGCGAATTCGGGACTTACAAGTGGTATCAGAGCTTGGATTGTATCAATCATTTTGGCCAGATCTGGAGCGTATTTGATCTTATTTTTGAAGGGTTTTTGCATTTTTGGATAGATCTTTGAAAAATAAGGGGGGTTTGTTCTTCGTGTTTTTGATAAAAACGAGTTTTTGATCGAGTTTTGGAGCAAAAAGAGGTGAAAAACGCTATTTTTCACGTAATCTGCGAAGTGTTCTCGTCCATTGAAGGGTTCACGGCCGTTGAAGGGTTCACGGCCGAAGGAGGGTTCTCGGTCGAATAAGCTTTTGCGGCTAGGGTTTCTCGGTGACGGCCGTAATCACGAATTAGGGTTTCTCGGACGTTTACGGTCGTGAACGTGTTTACGGCCGTGAACCTATTTGCAGTTGTCTGTCTCATATAAATAGTGTTAGTAGAGTCATAAGAGTGTGTATGGCTAGAGGAGCTTAAGTGTGTGTATTCTAAGGTGTTCTAGAGAGAGAAAGGAGAGAAGGTGCAAGTGTGTGTGAATCTTGTATATTGTTCATCATTCCAATCTTGAATACATCATAGATTCATATTATTCTTCTTCTCCTTCTTCTTATTTTGATCTTGCATCATCCAATTGTTTGGGATTCTACACCATCAATTGGATATGATTGATACACAAGCGAATTCGGGACTTACAAGTGGTATCAGAGCTTGGATTGTATCAATCATTTTGGCCAGATCTGGAGCGTATTTGATCTTATTTTTGAAGGATTTTTGCATTTTTGGATAGATCTTTGAAAAATAAGGGGGGTTTGTTCTTCGTGTTTTTGATAAAAACGAGTTTTTGATCGAGTTTTGGAGCAAAAAGAGGTGAAAAACGCTATTTTTCACGTAATCTGCGAAGTGTTCTCGTCCATTGAAGGGTTCACGGCCGTTGAAGGGTTCACGGCCGAAGGAGGGTTCTCGGTCGAATAAGCTTTTGCGGCTAGGGTTTCTCGGCGGCGGCCGTAATCACGAATTAGGGTTTCTCGGACGTTTACGGTCGTGAACGTGTTTACGGCCGTGAACCCATTTGCGGTTGTCTGTCTCATATAAATAGTGTTAGTAGAGTCATAAGAGTGTGTATGGCTAGAGGAGCTTAAGTGTGTGTATTCTAAGGTGTTCTAGAGAGAGAAAGGAGAGAAGGTGCAAGTGTGTGTGAATCTTGTATATTGTTCATCATTCCAATCTTGAATACATCATAGATTCATATTATTCTTCTTCTCCTTCTTCTTATTTTGATCTTGCATCATCCAATTGTTTAGGATTCTACACCATCAATTGGATATGATTGATACACAAGCGAATTCGGGACTTACAAGTGGTATCAGAGCTTGGATTGTATCAATCATTTTGGCCAGATCTGGAGCCTATTTGATCTTATTTTTGAAGGATTTTTGCGTTTTTGGATAGATCTTTGAAAAATAAGGGGGGTTTGTTCTTCGTGTTTTTGATAAAAACGAGTTTTTGATCGAGTTTTAGAGCAAAAAGAGGTGAAAAACGCTATTTTTCACGTAATCTGCGAAGTGTTCTCGTCCATTGAAGGGTTCACGGCCGTTGAAGGGTTCACGGCCGAAGGAGGGTTCTCGGTCGAATAAGCTTTTGCGGCTAGGGTTTCTCGGCGGCGGCCGTAATCACGAATTAGGGTTTCTCGGACGTTTACGGTCGTGAACGTGTTTACGGCCGTGAACCCATTTGCGGTTGTCTGTCTCATATAAATAGTGTTAGTAGAGTCATAAGAGTGTGTATGGCTAGAGGAGCTTAAGTGTGTGTATTCTAAGGTGTTCTAGAGAGAGAAAGGAGAGAAGGTGCAAGTGTGTGTGAATCTTGTATATTGTTCATCATTCCAATCTTGAATACATCATAGATTCATATTATTCTTCTTCTCCTTCTTCTTATTTTGATCTTGCATCATCCAATTGTTTAGGATTCTACACCATCAATTGGATATGATTGATACACAAGCGAATTCGGGACTTACAAGTGGTATCAGAGCTTGGATTGTATCAATCATTTTGGCCAGATCTGGAGCGTATTTGATCTTATTTTTGAAGGGTTTTTGCATTTTTGGATAGATCTTTGAAAAATAAGGGGGGTTTGTTCTTCGTGTTTTTGATAAAAACGAGTTTTTGATCGAGTTTTGGAGCAAAAAGAGGTGAAAAACGCTATTTTTCACGTAATCTGCGAAGTGTTCTCGTCCATTGAAGGGTTCACGGCCGTTGAAGGGTTCACGGCCGAAGGAGGGTTCTCGGTCGAATAAGCTTTTGCGGCTAGGGTTTCTCGGTGACGGCCGTAATCACGAATTAGGGTTTCTCGGACGTTTACGGTCGTGAACGTGTTTACGGCCGTGAACCTATTTGCGGTTGTCTGTCTCATATAAATAGTGTTAGTAGAGTCATAAGAGTGTGTATGGCTAGAGGAGCTTAAGTGTGTGTATTCTAAGGTGTTCTAGAGAGAGAAAGGAGAGAAGGTGCAAGTGTGTGTGAATCTTGTATATTGTTCATCATTCCAATCTTGAATACATCATAGATTCATATTATTCTTCTTCTCCTTCTTCTTATTTTGATCTTGCATCATCCAATTGTTTGGGATTCTACACCATCAATTGGATATGATTGATACACAAGCGAATTCGGGACTTACAAGTGGTATCAGAGCTTGGATTGTATCAATCATTTTGGCCAGATCTGGAGCGTATTTGATCTTATTTTTGAAGGATTTTTGCATTTTTGGATAGATCTTTGAAAAATAAGGGGGGTTTGTTCTTCGTGTTTTTGATAAAAACGAGTTTTTGATCGAGTTTTGGAGCAAAAAGAGGTGAAAAACGCTATTTTTCACGTAATCTGCGAAGTGTTCTCGTCCATTGAAGGGTTCACGGCCGTTGAAGGGTTCACGGCCGAAGGAGGGTTCTCGGTCGAATAAGCTTTTGCGGCTAGGGTTTCTCGGCGGCGGCCGTAATCACGAATTAGGGTTTCTCGGACGTTTACGGTCGTGAACGTGTTTACGGCCGTGAACCCATTTGCGGTTGTCTGTCTCATATAAATAGTGTTAGTAGAGTCATAAGAGTGTGTATGGCTAGAGGAGCTTAAGTGTGTGTATTCTAAGGTGTTCTAGAGAGAGAAAGGAGAGAAGGTGCAAGTGTGTGTGAATCTTGTATATTGTTCATCATTCCAATCTTGAATACATCATAGATTCATATTATTCTTCTTCTCCTTCTTCTTATTTTGATCTTGCATCATCCAATTGTTTAGGATTCTACACCATCAATTGGATATGATTGATACACAAGCGAATTCGGGACTTACAAGTGGTATCAGAGCTTGGATTGTATCAATCATTTTGGCCAGATCTGGAGCCTATTTGATCTTATTTTTGAAGGATTTTTGCGTTTTTGGATAGATCTTTGAAAAATAAGGGGGGTTTGTTCTTCGTGTTTTTGATAAAAACGAGTTTTTGATCGAGTTTTAGAGCAAAAAGAGGTGAAAAACGCTATTTTTCACGTAATCTGCGAAGTGTTCTCGTCCATTGAAGGGTTCACGGCCGTTGAAGGGTTCACGGCCGAAGGAGGGTTCTCGGTCGAATAAGCTTTTGCGGCTAGGGTTTCTCGGCGGCAGCCGTAATCACGAATTAGGGTTTCTCGGACGTTTACGGTCGTGAACGTGTTTACGGCCGTGAACCCATTTGCGGTTGTCTGTCTCATATAAATAGTGTTAGTAGAGTCATAAGAGTGTGTATGGCTAGAGGAGCTTAAGTGTGTGTATTCTAAGGTGTTCTAGAGAGAGAAAGGAGAGAAGGTGCAAGTGTGTGTGAATCTTGTATATTGTTCATCATTCCAATCTTGAATACATCATAGATTCATATTATTCTTCTTCTCCTTCTTCTTATTTTGATCTTGCATCATCCAATTGTTTAGGATTCTACACCATCAATTGGATATGATTGATACACAAGCGAATTCGGGACTTACAAGTGGTATCAGAGCTTGGATTGTATCAATCATTTTGGCCAGATCTGGAGCGTATTTGATCTTATTTTTGAAGGGTTTTTGCATTTTTGGATAGATCTTTGAAAAATAAGGGGGGTTTGTTCTTCGTGTTTTTGATAAAAACGAGTTTTTGATCGAGTTTTGGAGCAAAAAGAGGTGAAAAACGCTATTTTTCACGTAATCTGCGAAGTGTTCTCGTCCATTGAAGGGTTCACGGCCGTTGAAGGGTTCACGGCCGAAGGAGGGTTCTCGGTCGAATAAGCTTTTGCGGCTAGGGTTTCTCGGTGACGGCCGTAATCACGAATTAGGGTTTCTCGGACGTTTACGGTCGTGAACGTGTTTACGGCCGTGAACCTATTTGCGGTTGTCTGTCTCATATAAATAGTGTTAGTAGAGTCATAAGAGTGTGTATGGCTAGAGGAGCTTAAGTGTGTGTATTCTAAGGTGTTCTAGAGAGAGAAAGGAGAGAAGGTGCAAGTGTGTGTGAATCTTGTATATTGTTCATCATTCCAATCTTGAATACATCATAGATTCATATTATTCTTCTTCTCCTTCTTCTTATTTTGATCTTGCATCATCCAATTGTTTGGGATTCTACACCATCAATTGGATATGATTGATACACAAGCGAATTCGGGACTTACAAGTGGTATCAGAGCTTGGATTGTATCAATCATTTTGGCCAGATCTGGAGCGTATTTGATCTTATTTTTGAAGGATTTTTGCATTTTTGGATAGATCTTTGAAAAATAAGGGGGGTTTGTTCTTCGTGTTTTTGATAAAAACGAGTTTTTGATCGAGTTTTGGAGCAAAAAGAGGTGAAAAACGCTATTTTTCACGTAATCTGCGAAGTGTTCTCGTCCATTGAAGGGTTCACGGCCGTTGAAGGGTTCACGGCCGAAGGAGGGTTCTCGGTCGAATAAGCTTTTGCGGCTAGGGTTTCTCGGCGGCAGCCGTAATCACGAATTAGGGTTTCTCGGACGTTTACGGTCGTGAACGTGTTTACGGCCGTGAACCCATTTGCGGTTGTCTGTCTCATATAAATAGTGTTAGTAGAGTCATAAGAGTGTGTATGGCTAGAGGAGCTTAAGTGTGTGTATTCTAAGGTGTTCTAGAGAGAGAAAGGAGAGAAGGTGCAAGTGTGTGTGAATCTTGTATATTGTTCATCATTCCAATCTTGAATACATCATAGATTCATATTATTCTTCTTCTCCTTCTTCTTATTTTGATCTTGCATCATCCAATTGTTTAGGATTCTACACCATCAATTGGATATGATTGATACACAAGCGAATTCGGGACTTACAAGTGGTATCAGAGCTTGGATTGTATCAATCATTTTGGCCAGATCTGGAGCGTATTTGATCTTATTTTTGAAGGGTTTTTGCATTTTTGGATAGATCTTTGAAAAATAAGGGGGGTTTGTTCTTCGTGTTTTTGATAAAAACGAGTTTTTGATCGAGTTTTGGAGCAAAAAGAGGTGAAAAACGCTATTTTTCACGTAATCTGCGAAGTGTTCTCGTCCATTGAAGGGTTCACGGCCGTTGAAGGGTTCACGGCCGAAGGAGGGTTCTCGGTCGAATAAGCTTTTGCGGCTAGGGTTTCTCGGTGACGGCCGTAATCACGAATTAGGGTTTCTCGGACGTTTACGGTCGTGAACGTGTTTACGGCCGTGAACCTATTTGCGGTTGTCTGTCTCATATAAATAGTGTTAGTAGAGTCATAAGAGTGTGTATGGCTAGAGGAGCTTAAGTGTGTGTATTCTAAGGTGTTCTAGAGAGAGAAAGGAGAGAAGGTGCAAGTGTGTGTGAATCTTGTATATTGTTCATCATTCCAATCTTGAATACATCATAGATTCATATTATTCTTCTTCTCCTTCTTCTTATTTTGATCTTGCATCATCCAATTGTTTGGGATTCTACACCATCAATTGGATATGATTGATACACAAGCGAATTCGGGACTTACAAGTGGTATCAGAGCTTGGATTGTATCAATCATTTTGGCCAGATCTGGAGCGTATTTGATCTTATTTTTGAAGGATTTTTGCATTTTTGGATAGATCTTTGAAAAATAAGGGGGGTTTGTTCTTCGTGTTTTTGATAAAAACGAGTTTTTGATCGAGTTTTGGAGCAAAAAGAGGTGAAAAACGCTATTTTTCACGTAATCTGCGAAGTGTTCTCGTCCATTGAAGGGTTCACGGCCGTTGAAGGGTTCACGGCCGAAGGAGGGTTCTCGGTCGAATAAGCTTTTGTGGCTAGGGTTTCTCGGCGGCGGCCGTAATCACGAATTAGGGTTTCTCGGACGTTTACGGTCGTGAACGTGTTTACGGCCGTGAACCTATTTGCGGTTGTCTGTCTCATATAAATAGTGTTAGTAGAGTCATAAGAGTGTGTATGGCTAGAGGAGCTTAAGTGTGTGTATTCTAAGGTGTTCTAGAGAGAGAAAGGAGAGAAGGTGCAAGTGTGTGTGAATCTTGTATATTGTTCATCATTCCAATCTTGAATACATCATAGATTCATATTATTCTTCTTCTCCTTCTTCTTATTTGGATCTTGCATCATCCAATTGTTTGGGATTCTACACCATCAATTGGATATGATTGATACACAAGCGAATTCGGGACTTACAAGTGGTATCAGAGCTTGGATTGTATCAATCATTTTGGCCAGATCTGGAGCGTATTTGATCTTATTTTTGAAGGATTTTTGCGTTTTGGATAGATCTTTGAAAAATAAGGGGGGTTTGTTCTTCGTGTTTTTGATAAAAACGAGTTTTTGATCGAGTTTTGGAGCAAAAAGAGGTGAAAAACGCTATTTTTCACGTAATCTGCGAAGTGTTCTCGTCCATTGAAGGGTTCACGGCCGTTGAAGGGTTCACGGCCGAAGGAGGGTTCTCGGTCGAATAAGCTTTTGTGGCTAGGGTTTCTCGGCGGCGGCCGTAATCACGAATTAGGGTTTCTCGGACGTTTACGGTCGTGAACGTGTTTACGGCCGTGAACCTATTTGCGGTTGTCTGTCTCATATAAATAGTGTTAGTAGAGTCATAAGAGTGTGTATGGCTAGAGGAGCTTAAGTGTGTGTATTCTAAGGTGTTCTAGAGAGAGAAAGGAGAGAAGGTGCAAGTGTGTGTGAATCTTGTATATTGTTCATCATTCCAATCTTGAATACATCATAGATTCATATTATTCTTCTTCTCCTTCTTCTTATTTGGATCTTGCATCATCCAATTGTTTGGGATTCTACACCATCAATTGGATATGATTGATACACAAGCGAATTCGGGACTTACAAGTGGTATCAGAGCTTGGATTGTATCAATCATTTTGGCCAGATCTGGAGCGTATTTGATCTTATTTTTGAAGGATTTTTGCGTTTTGGATAGATCTTTGAAAAATAAGGGGGGTTTGTTCTTCGTGTTTTTGATAAAAACGAGTTTTTGATCGAGTTTTGGAGCAAAAAGAGGTGAAAAACGCTATTTTTCACGTAATCTGCGAAGTGTTCTCGTCCATTGAAGGGTTCACGGCCGTTGAAGGGTTCACGGCCGAAGGAGGGTTCTCGGTCGAATAAGCTTTTGTGGCTAGGGTTTCTCGGCGGCGGCCGTAATCACGAATTAGGGTTTCTCGGACGTTTACGGTCGTGAACGTGTTTACGGCCGTGAACCTATTTGCGGTTGTCTGTCTCATATAAATAGTGTTAGTAGAGTCATAAGAGTGTGTATGGCTAGAGGAGCTTAAGTGTGTGTATTCTAAGGTGTTCTAGAGAGAGAAAGGAGAGAAGGTGCAAGTGTGTGTGAATCTTGTATATTGTTCATCATTCCAATCTTGAATACATCATAGATTCATATTATTCTTCTTCTCCTTCTTCTTATTTGGATCTTGCATCATCCAATTGTTTGGGATTCTACACCATCAATTGGATATGATTGATACACAAGCGAATTCGGGACTTACAAGTGGTATCAGAGCTTGGATTGTATCAATCATTTTGGCCAGATCTGGAGCCTATTTGATCTTATTTTTGAAGGATTTTTGCGTTTTTGGATAGATCTTTGAAAAATAAGGGGGGTTTGTTCTTCGTGTTTTTGATAAAAACGAGTTTTTGATCGAGTTTTAGAGCAAAAAGAGGTGAAAAACGCTATTTTTCACGTAATCTGCGAAGTGTTCTCGTCCATTGAAGGGTTCACGGCCGTTGAAGGGTTCACGGCCGAAGGAGGGTTCTCGGTCGAATAAGCTTTTGTGGCTAGGGTTTCTCGGCGGCGGCCGTAATCACGAATTAGGGTTTCTCGGACGTTTACGGTCGTGAACGTGTTTACGGCCGTGAACCTATTTGCGGTTGTCTGTCTCATATAAATAGTGTTAGTAGAGTCATAAGAGTGTGTATGGCTAGAGGAGCTTAAGTGTGTGTATTCTAAGGTGTTCTAGAGAGAGAAAGGAGAGAAGGTGCAAGTGTGTGTGAATCTTCTATATTGTTCATCATTCCAATCTTGAATACATCATAGATTCATATTATTCTTCTTCTCCTTCTTCTTATTTGGATCTTGCATCATCCAATTGTTTGGGATTCTACACCATCAATTGGATATGATTGATACACAAGCGAATTCGGGACTTACAAGTGGTATCAGAGCTTGGATTGTATCAATCATTTTGGCCAGATCTGGAGCGTATTTGATCTTATTTTTGAAGGGTTTTTGCATTTTTGGATAGATCTTTGAAAAATAAGGGGGGTTTGTTCTTCGTGTTTTTGATAAAAACGAGTTTTTGATCGAGTTTTGGAGCAAAAAGAGGTGAAAAACGCTATTTTTCACGTAATCTGCGAAGTGTTCTCGTCCATTGAAGGGTTCACGGCCGTTGAAGGGTTCACGGCCGAAGGAGGGTTCTCGGTCGAATAAGCTTTTGCGGCTAGGGTTTCTCGGTGACGGCCGTAATCACGAATTAGGGTTTCTCGGACGTTTACGGTCGTGAACGTGTTTACGGCCGTGAACCTATTTGCGGTTGTCTGTCTCATATAAATAGTATTAGTAGAGTCATAAGAGTGTGTATGGCTAGAGGAGCTTAAGTGTGTGTATTCTAAGGTGTTCTAGAGAGAGAAAGGAGAGAAGGTGCAAGTGTGTGTGAATCTTGTATATTGTTCATCATTCCAATCTTGAATACATCATAGATTCATATTATTCTTCTTCTCCTTCTTCTTATTTTGATCTTGCATCATCCAATTGTTTGGGATTCTACACCATCAATTGGATATGATTGATACACAAGCGAATTCGGGACTTACAAGTGGTATCAGAGCTTGGATTGTATCAATCATTTTGGCCAGATCTGGAGCGTATTTGATCTTATTTTTGAAGGATTTTTGCATTTTTGGATAGATCTTTGAAAAATAAGGGGGGTTTGTTCTTCGTGTTTTTGATAAAAACGAGTTTTTGATCGAGTTTTGGAGCAAAAAGAGGTGAAAAACGCTATTTTTCACGTAATCTGCGAAGTGTTCTCGTCCATTGAAGGGTTCACGGCCGTTGAAGGGTTCACGGCCGAAGGAGGGTTCTCGGTCGAATAAGCTTTTGTGGCTAGGGTTTCTCGGCGGCGGCCGTAATCACGAATTAGGGTTTCTCGGACGTTTACGGTCGTGAACGTGTTTACGGCCGTGAACCTATTTGCGGTTGTCTGTCTCATATAAATAGTGTTAGTAGAGTCATAAGAGTGTGTATGGCTAGAGGAGCTTAAGTGTGTGTATTCTAAGGTGTTCTAGAGAGAGAAAGGAGAGAAGGTGCAAGTGTGTGTGAATCTTGTATATTGTTCATCATTCCAATCTTGAATACATCATAGATTCATATTATTCTTCTTCTCCTTCTTCTTATTTGGATCTTGCATCATCCAATTGTTTGGGATTCTACACCATCAATTGGATATGATTGATACACAAGCGAATTCGGGACTTACAAGTGGTATCAGAGCTTGGATTCTATCAATCATTTTGGCCAGATCTGGAGCCTATTTGATCTTATTTTTGAAGGATTTTTGCGTTTTTGGATAGATCTTTGAAAAATAAGGGGGGTTTGTTCTTCGTGTTTTTGATAAAAACGAGTTTTTGATCGAGTTTTGGAGCAAAAAGAGGTGAAAAACGCTATTTTTCACGTAATCTGCGAAGTGTTCTCGTCCATTGAAGGGTTCACGGCCGTTGAAGGGTTCACGGCCGAAGGAGGGTTCTCGGTCGAATAAGCTTTTGCGGCTAGGGTTTCTCGGTGACGGCCGTAATCACGAATTAGGGTTTCTCGGACGTTTACGGTCGTGAACGTGTTTACGGCCGTGAACCTATTTGCGGTTGTCTGTCTCATATAAATAGTATTAGTAGAGTCATAAGAGTGTGTATGGCTAGAGGAGCTTAAGTGTGTGTATTCTAAGGTGTTCTAGAGAGAGAAAGGAGAGAAGGTGCAAGTGTGTGTGAATCTTGTATATTGTTCATCATTCCAATCTTGAATACATCATAGATTCATATTATTCTTCTTCTCCTTCTTCTTATTTTGATCTTGCATCATCCAATTGTTTGGGATTCTACACCATCAATTGGATATGATTGATACACAAGCGAATTCGGGACTTACAAGTGGTATCAGAGCTTGGATTGTATCAATCATTTTGGCCAGATCTGGAGCGTATTTGATCTTATTTTTGAAGGATTTTTGCATTTTTGGATAGATCTTTGAAAAATAAGGGGGGTTTGTTCTTCGTGTTTTTGATAAAAACGAGTTTTTGATCGAGTTTTGGAGCAAAAAGAGGTGAAAAACGCTATTTTTCACGTAATCTGCGAAGTGTTCTCGTCCATTGAAGGGTTCACGGCCGTTGAAGGGTTCACGGCCGAAGGAGGGTTCTCGGTCGAATAAGCTTTTGTGGCTAGGGTTTCTCGGCGGCGGCCGTAATCACGAATTAGGGTTTCTCGGACGTTTACGGTCGTGAACGTGTTTACGGCCGTGAACCTATTTGCGGTTGTCTGTCTCATATAAATAGTGTTAGTAGAGTCATAAGAGTGTGTATGGCTAGAGGAGCTTAAGTGTGTGTATTCTAAGGTGTTCTAGAGAGAGAAAGGAGAGAAGGTGCAAGTGTGTGTGAATCTTGTATATTGTTCATCATTCCAATCTTGAATACATCATAGATTCATATTATTCTTCTTCTCCTTCTTCTTATTTGGATCTTGCATCATCCAATTGTTTGGGATTCTACACCATCAATTGGATATGATTGATACACAAGCGAATTCGGGACTTACAAGTGGTATCAGAGCTTGGATTGTATCAATCATTTTGGCCAGATCTGGAGCCTATTTGATCTTATTTTTGAAGGATTTTTGCGTTTTTGGATAGATCTTTGAAAAATAAGGGGGGTTTGTTCTTCGTGTTTTTGATAAAAACGAGTTTTTGATCGAGTTTTAGAGCAAAAAGAGGTGAAAAACGCTATTTTTCACGTAATCTGCGAAGTGTTCTCGTCCATTGAAGGGTTCACGGCCGTTGAAGGGTTCACGGCCGAAGGAGGGTTCTCGGTCGAATAAGCTTTTGTGGCTAGGGTTTCTCGGCGGCGGCCGTAATCACGAATTAGGGTTTCTCGGACGTTTACGGTCGTGAATGTGTTTACGGCCGTGAACCTATTTGCGGTTGTCTGTCTCATATAAATAGTGTTAGTAGAGTCATAAGAGTGTGTATGGCTAGAGGAGCTTAAGTGTGTGTATTCTAAGGTGTTCTAGAGAGAGAAAGGAGAGAAGGTGCAAGTGTGTGTGAATCTTGTATATTGTTCATCATTCCAATCTTGAATACATCATAGATTCATATTATTCTTCTTCTCCTTCTTCTTATTTGGATCTTGCATCATCCAATTGTTTGGGATTCTACACCATCAATTGGATATGATTGATACACAAGCGAATTCGGGACTTACAAGTGGTATCAGAGCTTGGATTGTATCAATCATTTTGGCCAGATCTGGAGCGTATTTGATCTTATTTTTGAAGGGTTTTTGCATTTTTGGATAGATCTTTGAAAAATAAGGGGGGTTTGTTCTTCGTGTTTTTGATAAAAACGAGTTTTTGATCGAGTTTTGGAGCAAAAAGAGGTGAAAAACGCTATTTTTCACGTAATCTGCGAAGTGTTCTCGTCCATTGAAGGGTTCACGGTCGTTGAAGGGTTCACGGCCGAAGGAGGGTTCTCGGTCGAATAAGCTTTTGCGGCTAGGGTTTCTCGGTGACGGCCGTAATCACGAATTAGGGTTTCTCGGACGTTTACGGTCGTGAACGTGTTTACGGCCGTGAACCTATTTGCGGTTGTCTGTCTCATATAAATAGTGTTAGTAGAGTCATAAGAGTGTGTATGGCTAGAGGAGCTTAAGTGTGTGTATTCTAAGGTGTTCTAGAGAGAGAAAGGAGAGAAGGTGCAAGTGTGTGTGAATCTTGTATATTGTTCATCATTCCAATCTTGAATACATCATAGATTCATATTATTCTTCTTCTCCTTCTTCTTATTTGGATCTTGCATCATCCAATTGTTTGGGATTCTACACCATCAATTGGATATGATTGATACACAAGCGAATTCGGGACTTACAAGTGGTATCAGAGCTTGGATTGTATCAATCATTTTGGCCAGATCTGGAGCCTATTTGATCTTATTTTTGAAGGATTTTTGCGTTTTTGGATAGATCTTTGAAAAATAAGGGGGGTTTGTTCTTCGTGTTTTTGATAAAAACGAGTTTTTGATCGAGTTTTAGAGCAAAAAGAGGTGAAAAACGCTATTTTTCACGTAATCTGCGAAGTGTTCTCGTCCATTGAAGGGTTCACGGCCGTTGAAGGGTTCACGGCCGAAGGAGGGTTCTCGGTCGAATAAGCTTTTGTGGCTAGGGTTTCTCGGCGGCGGCCGTAATCACGAATTAGGGTTTCTCGGACGTTTACGGTCGTGAATGTGTTTACGGCCGTGAACCTATTTGCGGTTGTCTGTCTCATATAAATAGTGTTAGTAGAGTCATAAGAGTGTGTATGGCTAGAGGAGCTTAAGTGTGTGTATTCTAAGGTGTTCTAGAGAGAGAAAGGAGAGAAGGTGCAAGTGTGTGTGAATCTTGTATATTGTTCATCATTCCAATCTTGAATACATCATAGATTCATATTATTCTTCTTCTCCTTCTTCTTATTTGGATCTTGCATCATCCAATTGTTTGGGATTCTACACCATCAATTGGATATGATTGATACACAAGCGAATTCGGGACTTACAAGTGGTATCAGAGCTTGGATTGTATCAATCATTTTGGCCAGATCTGGAGCGTATTTGATCTTATTTTTGAAGGGTTTTTGCATTTTTGGATAGATCTTTGAAAAATAAGGGGGGTTTGTTCTTCGTGTTTTTGATAAAAACGAGTTTTTGATCGAGTTTTGGAGCAAAAAGAGGTGAAAAACGCTATTTTTCACGTAATCTGCGAAGTGTTCTCGTCCATTGAAGGGTTCACGGCCGTTGAAGGGTTCACGGCCGAAGGAGGGTTCTCGGTCGAATAAGCTTTTGCGGCTAGGGTTTCTCGGTGACGGCCGTAATCACGAATTAGGGTTTCTCGGACGTTTACGGTCGTGAACGTGTTTACGGCCGTGAACCTATTTGCGGTTGTCTGTCTCATATAAATAGTGTTAGTAGAGTCATAAGAGTGTGTATGGCTAGAGGAGCTTAAGTGTGTGTATTCTAAGGTGTTCTAGAGAGAGAAAGGAGAGAAGGTGCAAGTGTGTGTGAATCTTGTATATTGTTCATCATTCCAATCTTGAATACATCATAGATTCATATTATTCTTCTTCTCCTTCTTCTTATTTTGATCTTGCATCATCCAATTGTTTGGGATTCTACACCATCAATTGGATATGATTGATACACAAGCGAATTCGGGACTTACAAGTGGTATCAGAGCTTGGATTGTATCAATCATTTTGGCCAGATCTGGAGCGTATTTGATCTTATTTTTGAAGGATTTTTGCATTTTTGGATAGATCTTTGAAAAATAAGGGGGGTTTGTTCTTCGTGTTTTTGATAAAAACGAGTTTTTGATCGAGTTTTAGAGCAAAAAGAGGTGAAAAACGCTATTTTTCACGTAATCTGCGAAGTGTTCTCGTCCATTGAAGGGTTCACGGCCGTTGAAGGGTTCACGGCCGAAGGAGGGTTCTCGGTCGAATAAGCTTTTGTGGCTAGGGTTTCTCGGCGGCGGCCGTAATCACGAATTAGGGTTTCTCGGACGTTTACGGTCGTGAACGTGTTTACGGCCGTGAACCTATTTGCGGTTGTCTGTCTCATATAAATAGTGTTAGTAGAGTCATAAGAGTGTGTATGGCTAGAGGAGCTTAAGTGTGTGTATTCTAAGGTGTTCTAGAGAGAGAAAGGAGAGAAGGTGCAAGTGTGTGTGAATCTTGTATATTGTTCATCATTCCAATCTTGAATACATCATAGATTCATATTATTCTTCTTCTCCTTCTTCTTATTTGGATCTTGCATCATCCAATTGTTTGGGATTCTACACCATCAATTGGATATGATTGATACACAAGCGAATTCGGGACTTACAAGTGGTATCAGAGTTTGGATTGTATCAATCATTTTGGCCAGATCTGGAGCCTATTTGATCTTATTTTTGAAGGATTTTTGCGTTTTTGGATAGATCTTTGAAAAATAAGGGGGGTTTGTTCTTCGTGTTTTTGATAAAAACGAGTTTTTGATCGAGTTTTAGAGCAAAAAGAGGTGAAAAACGCTATTTTTCACGTAATCTGCGAAGTGTTCTCGTCCATTGAAGGGTTCACGGCCGTTGAAGGGTTCACGGCCGAAGGAGGGTTCTCGGTCGAATAAGCTTTTGTGGCTAGGGTTTCTCGGCGGCGGCCGTAATCACGAATTAGGGTTTCTCGGACGTTTACGGTCGTGAACGTGTTTACGGCCGTGAACCTATTTGCGGTTGTCTGTCTCATATAAATAGTGTTAGTAGAGTCATAAGAGTGTGTATGGCTAGAGGAGCTTAAGTGTGTGTATTCTAAGGTGTTCTAGAGAGAGAAAGGAGAGAAGGTGCAAGTGTGTGTGAATCTTGTATATTGTTCATCATTCCAATCTTGAATACATCATAGATTCATATTATTCTTCTTCTCCTTCTTCTTATTTGGATCTTGCATCATCCAATTGTTTGGGATTCTACACCATCAATTGGATATGATTGATACACAAGCGAATTCGGGACTTACAAGTGGTATCAGAGCTTGGATTGTATCAATCATTTTGGCCAGATCTGGAGCCTATTTGATCTTATTTTTGAAGGATTTTTGCGTTTTTGGATAGATCTTTGAAAAATAAGCGGGGTTTGTTCTTCGTGTTTTTGATAAAAACGAGTTTTTGATCGAGTTTTGGAGCAAAAAGAGGTGAAAAACGCTATTTTTCACGTAATCTGCGAAGTGTTCTCGTCCATTGAAGGGTTCACGGCCGTTGAAGGGTTCACGGCCGAAGGAGGGTTCTCGGTCGAATAAGCTTTTGCGGCTAGGGTTTCTCGGCGGCGGCCGTAATCACGAATTAGGGTTTCTCGGACGTTTACGGTCGTGAACGTGTTTACGGCCGTGAACCCATTTGCGGTTGTCTGTCTCATATAAATAGTGTTAGTAGAGTCATAAGAGTGTGTATGGCTAGAGGAGCTTAAGTGTGTGTATTCTAAGGTGTTCTAGAGAGAGAAAGGAGAGAAGGTGCAAGTGTGTGTGAATCTTGTATATTGTTCATCATTCCAATCTTGAATACATCATAGATTCATATTATTCTTCTTCTCCTTCTTCTTATTTTGATCTTGCATCATCCAATTGTTTAGGATTCTACACCATCAATTGGATATGATTGATACACAAGCGAATTCGGGACTTACAAGTGGTATCAGAGCTTGGATTGTATCAATCATTTTGGCCAGATCTGGAGCTTATTTGATCTTATTTTTGAAGGGTTTTTGCATTTTTGGATAGATCTTTGAAAAATAAGGGGGGTTTGTTCTTCGTGTTTTTGATAAAAACGAGTTTTTGATCGAGTTTTGGAGCAAAAAGAGGTGAAAAACGCTATTTTTCACGTAATCTGCGAAGTGTTCTCGTCCATTGAAGGGTTCACGGCCGTTGAAGGGTTCACGGCCGAAGGAGGGTTCTCGGTCGAATAAGCTTTTGCGGCTAGGGTTTCTCGGCGGCGGCCGTAATCACGAATTAGGGTTTCTCGGACGTTTACGGTCGTGAACGTGTTTACGGCCGTGAACCTATTTGCGGTTGTCTGTCTCATATAAATAGTGTTAGTAGAGTCATAAGAGTGTGTATGGCTAGAGGAGCTTAAGTGTGTGTATTCTAAGGTGTTCTAGAGAGAGAAAGGAGAGAAGGTGCAAGTGTGTGTGAATCTTGTATATTGTTCATCATTCCAATCTTGAATACATCATAGATTCATATTATTCTTCTTCTCCTTCTTCTTATTTGGATCTTGCATCATCCAATTGTTTGGGATTCTACACCATCAATTGGATATGATTGATACACAAGCGAATTCGGGACTTACAAGTGGTATCAGAGCTTGGATTGTATCAATCATTTTGGCCAGATCTGGAGCCTATTTGATCTTATTTTTGAAGGATTTTTGCGTTTTTGGATAGATCTTTGAAAAATAAGCGGGGTTTGTTCTTCGTGTTTTTGATAAAAACGAGTTTTTGATCGAGTTTTGGAGCAAAAAGAGGTGAAAAACGCTATTTTTCACGTAATCTGCGAAGTGTTCTCGTCCATTGAAGGGTTCACGGCCGTTGAAGGGTTCACGGCCGAAGGAGGGTTCTCGGTCGAATAAGCTTTTGCGGCTAGGGTTTCTCGGCGGCGGCCGTAATCACGAATTAGGGTTTCTCGGACGTTTACGGTCGTGAACGTGTTTACGGCCGTGAACCCATTTGCGGTTGTCTGTCTCATATAAATAGTGTTAGTAGAGTCATAAGAGTGTGTATGGCTAGAGGAGCTTAAGTGTGTGTATTCTAAGGTGTTCTAGAGAGAGAAAGGAGAGAAGGTGCAAGTGTGTGTGAATCTTGTATATTGTTCATCATTCCAATCTTGAATACATCATAGATTCATATTATTCTTCTTCTCCTTCTTCTTATTTTGATCTTGCATCATCCAATTGTTTAGGATTCTACACCATCAATTGGATATGATTGATACACAAGCGAATTCGGGACTTACAAGTGGTATCAGAGCTTGGATTGTATCAATCATTTTGGCCAGATCTGGAGCTTATTTGATCTTATTTTTGAAGGGTTTTTGCATTTTTGGATAGATCTTTGAAAAATAAGGGGGGTTTGTTCTTCGTGTTTTTGATAAAAACGAGTTTTTGATCGAGTTTTGGAGCAAAAAGAGGTGAAAAACGCTATTTTTCACGTAATCTGCGAAGTGTTCTCGTCCATTGAAGGGTTCACGGCCGTTGAAGGGTTCACGGCCGAAGGAGGGTTCTCGGTCGAATAAGCTTTTGCGGCTAGGGTTTCTCGGTGACGGCCGTAATCACGAATTAGGGTTTCTCGGACGTTTACGGTCGTGAACGTGTTTACGGCCGTGAACCTATTTGCGGTTGTCTGTCTCATATAAATAGTGTTAGTAGAGTCATAAGAGTGTGTATGGCTAGAGGAGCTTAAGTGTGTGTATTCTAAGGTGTTCTAGAGAGAGAAAGGAGAGAAGGTGCAAGTGTGTGTGAATCTTGTATATTGTTCATCATTCCAATCTTGAATACATCATAGATTCATATTATTCTTCTTCTCCTTCTTCTTATTTTGATCTTGCATCATCCAATTGTTTGGGATTCTACACCATCAATTGGATATGATTGATACACAAGCGAATTCGGGACTTACAAGTGGTATCAGAGCTTGGATTGTATCAATCATTTTGGCCAGATCTGGAGCGTATTTGATCTTATTTTTGAAGGATTTTTGCGTTTTGGATAGATCTTTGAAAAATAAGGGTGGTTTGTTCTTCGTGTTTTTGATAAAAACGAGTTTATGATCGAGTTTTGGAGCAAAAAGAGGTGAAAAACGCTATTTTTCACGTAATCTGCGAAGTGTTCTCGTCCATTGAAGGGTTCACGGCCGTTGAAGGGTTCACGGCCGAAGGAGGGTTCTCGGTCGAATAAGCTTTTGCGGCTAGGGTTTCTCGGCGGCGGCCGTAATCACGAATTAGGGTTTCTCGGACGTTTACGGTCGTGAACGTGTTTACGGCCGTGAACCTATTTGCGGTTGTCTGTCTCATATAAATAGTGTTAGTAGAGTCATAAGAGTGTGTATGGCTAGAGGAGCTTAAGTGTGTGTATTCTAAGGTGTTCTAGAGAGAGAAAGGAGAGAAGGTGCAAGTGTGTGTGAATCTTGTATATTGTTCATCATTCCAATCTTGAATACATCATAGATTCATATTATTCTTCTTCTCCTTCTTCTTATTTTGATCTTGCATCATCCAATTGTTTGGGATTCTACACCATCAATTGGATATGATTGATACACAAGCGAATTCGGGACTTACAAGTGGTATCAGAGCTTGGATTGTATCAATCATTTTGGCCAGATCTGGAGCGTATTTGATCTTATTTTTGAAGGATTTTTGCGTTTTGGATAGATCTTTGAAAAATAAGGGTGGTTTGTTCTTCGTGTTTTTGATAAAAACGAGTTTATGATCGAGTTTTGGAGCAAAAAGAGGTGAAAAACGCTATTTTTCACGTAATCTGCGAAGTGTTCTCGTCCATTGAAGGGTTCACGGCCGTTGAAGGGTTCACGGCCGAAGGAGGGTTCTCGGTCGAATAAGCTTTTGCGGCTAGGGTTTCTCGGCGGCGGCCGTAATCACGAATTAGGGTTTCTCGGACGTTTACGGTCGTGAACGTGTTTACGGCCGTGAACCTATTTGCGGTTGTCTGTCTCATATAAATAGTGTTAGTAGAGTCATAAGAGTGTGTATGGCTAGAGGAGCTTAAGTGTGTGTATTCTAAGGTGTTCTAGAGAGAGAAAGGAGAGAAGGTGCAAGTGTGTGTGAATCTTGTATATTGTTCATCATTCCAATCTTGAATACATCATAGATTCATATTATTCTTCTTCTCCTTCTTCTTATTTTGATCTTGCATCATCCAATTGTTTGGGATTCTACACCATCAATTGGATATGATTGATACACAAGCGAATTCGGGACTTACAAGTGGTATCAGAGCTTGGATTGTATCAATCATTTTGGCCAGATCTGGAGCGTATTTGATCTTATTTTTGAAGGATTTTTGCGTTTTGGATAGATCTTTGAAAAATAAGGGGGGTTTGTTCTTCGTGTTTTTGATAAAAACGAGTTTTTGATCGAGTTTTGGAGCAAAAAGAGGTGAAAAACGCTTATTTTCACGTAATCTGCGAAGTGTTCTCGTCCATTGAAGGGTTCACGGCCGTTGAAGGGTTCACGGCCGAAGGAGGGTTCTCGGTCGAATAAGCTTTTGTGGCTAGGGTTTCTCGGCGGCGGCCGTAATCACGAATTAGGGTTTCTCGGACGTTTACGGTCGTGAACGTGTTTACGGCCGTGAACCTATTTGCGGTTGTCTGTCTCATATAAATAGTGTTAGTAGAGTCATAAGAGTGTGTATGGCTAGAGGAGCTTAAGTGTGTGTATTCTAAGGTGTTCTAGAGAGAGAAAGGAGAGAAGGTGCAAGTGTGTGTGAATCTTGTATATTGTTCATCATTCCAATCTTGAATACATCATAGATTCATATTATTCTTCTTCTCCTTCTTCTTATTTGGATCTTGCATCATCCAATTGTTTGGGATTCTACACCATCAATTGGATATGATTGATACACAAGCGAATTCGGGACTTACAAGTGGTATCAGAGCTTGGATTGTATCAATCATTTTGGCCAGATCTGGAGCCTATTTGATCTTATTTTTGAAGGATTTTTGCGTTTTTGGATAGATCTTTGAAAAATAAGCGGGGTTTGTTCTTCGTGTTTTTGATAAAAACGAGTTTTTGATCGAGTTTTGGAGCAAAAAGAGGTGAAAAACGCTATTTTTCACGTAATCTGCGAAGTGTTCTCGTCCATTGAAGGGTTCACGGCCGTTGAAGGGTTCACGGCCGAAGGAGGGTTCTCGGTCGAATAAGCTTTTGCGGCTAGGGTTTCTCGGCGGCGGCCGTAATCACGAATTAGGGTTTCTCGGACGTTTACGGTCGTGAACGTGTTTACGGCCGTGAACCCATTTGCGGTTGTCTGTCTCATATAAATAGTGTTAGTAGAGTCATAAGAGTGTGTATGGCTAGAGGAGCTTAAGTGTGTGTATTCTAAGGTGTTCTAGAGAGAGAAAGGAGAGAAGGTGCAAGTGTGTGTGAATCTTGTATATTGTTCATCATTCCAATCTTGAATACATCATAGATTCATATTATTCTTCTTCTCCTTCTTCTTATTTTGATCTTGCATCATCCAATTGTTTAGGATTCTACACCATCAATTGGATATGATTGATACACAAGCGAATTCGGGACTTACAAGTGGTATCAGAGCTTGGATTGTATCAATCATTTTGGCCAGATCTGGAGCTTATTTGATCTTATTTTTGAAGGGTTTTTGCATTTTTGGATAGATCTTTGAAAAATAAGGGGGGTTTGTTCTTCGTGTTTTTGATAAAAACGAGTTTTTGATCGAGTTTTGGAGCAAAAAGAGGTGAAAAACGCTATTTTTCACGTAATCTGCGAAGTGTTCTCGTCCATTGAAGGGTTCACGGCCGTTGAAGGGTTCACGGCCGAAGGAGGGTTCTCGGTCGAATAAGCTTTTGCGGCTAGGGTTTCTCGGTGACGGCCGTAATCACGAATTAGGGTTTCTCGGACGTTTACGGTCGTGAACGTGTTTACGGCCGTGAACCTATTTGCGGTTGTCTGTCTCATATAAATAGTGTTAGTAGAGTCATAAGAGTGTGTATGGCTAGAGGAGCTTAAGTGTGTGTATTCTAAGGTGTTCTAGAGAGAGAAAGGAGAGAAGGTGCAAGTGTGTGTGAATCTTGTATATTGTTCATCATTCCAATCTTGAATACATCATAGATTCATATTATTCTTCTTCTCCTTCTTCTTATTTTGATCTTGCATCATCCAATTGTTTGGGATTCTACACCATCAATTGGATATGATTGATACACAAGCGAATTCGGGACTTACAAGTGGTATCAGAGCTTGGATTGTATCAATCATTTTGGCCAGATCTGGAGCGTATTTGATCTTATTTTTGAAGGATTTTTGCGTTTTGGATAGATCTTTGAAAAATAAGGGTGGTTTGTTCTTCGTGTTTTTGATAAAAACGAGTTTATGATCGAGTTTTGGAGCAAAAAGAGGTGAAAAACGCTATTTTTCACGTAATCTGCGAAGTGTTCTCGTCCATTGAAGGGTTCACGGCCGTTGAAGGGTTCACGGCCGAAGGAGGGTTCTCGGTCGAATAAGCTTTTGCGGCTAGGGTTTCTCGGCGGCGGCCGTAATCACGAATTAGGGTTTCTCGGACGTTTACGGTCGTGAACGTGTTTACGGCCGTGAACCCATTTGCGGTTGTCTGTCTCATATAAATAGTGTTAGTAGAGTCATAAGAGTGTGTATGGCTAGAGGAGCTTAAGTGTGTGTATTCTAAGGTGTTCTAGAGAGAGAAAGGAGAGAAGGTGCAAGTGTGTGTGAATCTTGTATATTGTTCATCATTCCAATCTTGAATACATCATAGATTCATATTATTCTTCTTCTCCTTCTTCTTATTTTGATCTTGCATCATCCAATTGTTTGGGATTCTACACCATCAATTGGATATGATTGATACACAAGCGAATTCGGGACTTACAAGTGGTATCAGAGCTTGGATTGTATCAATCATTTTGGCCAGATCTGGAGCGTATTTGATCTTATTTTTGAAGGATTTTTGCGTTTTGGATAGATCTTTGAAAAATAAGGGTGGTTTGTTCTTCGTGTTTTTGATAAAAACGAGTTTATGATCGAGTTTTGGAGCAAAAAGAGGTGAAAAACGCTATTTTTCACGTAATCTGCGAAGTGTTCTCGTCCATTGAAGGGTTCACGGCCGTTGAAGGGTTCACGGCCGAAGGAGGGTTCTCGGTCGAATAAGCTTTTGCGGCTAGGGTTTCTCGGCGGCGGCCGTAATCACGAATTAGGGTTTCTCGGACGTTTACGGTCGTGAACGTGTTTACGGCCGTGAACCTATTTGCGGTTGTCTGTCTCATATAAATAGTGTTAGTAGAGTCATAAGAGTGTGTATGGCTAGAGGAGCTTAAGTGTGTGTATTCTAAGGTGTTCTAGAGAGAGAAAGGAGAGAAGGTGCAAGTGTGTGTGAATCTTGTATATTGTTCATCATTCCAATCTTGAATACATCATAGATTCATATTATTCTTCTTCTCCTTCTTCTTATTTTGATCTTGCATCATCCAATTGTTTGGGATTCTACACCATCAATTGGATATGATTGATACACAAGCGAATTCGGGACTTACAAGTGGTATCAGAGCTTGGATTGTATCAATCATTTTGGCCAGATCTGGAGCGTATTTGATCTTATTTTTGAAGGATTTTTGCGTTTTGGATAGATCTTTGAAAAATAAGGGGGGTTTGTTCTTCGTGTTTTTGATAAAAACGAGTTTTTGATCGAGTTTTGGAGCAAAAAGAGGTGAAAAACGCTTATTTTCACGTAATCTGCGAAGTGTTCTCGTCCATTGAAGGGTTCACGGCCGTTGAAGGGTTCACGGCCGAAGGAGGGTTCTCGGTCGAATAAGCTTTTGTGGCTAGGGTTTCTCGGCGGCGGCCGTAATCACGAATTAGGGTTTCTCGGACGTTTACGGTCGTGAACGTGTTTACGGCCGTGAACCTATTTGCGGTTGTCTGTCTCATATAAATAGTGTTAGTAGAGTCATAAGAGTGTGTATGGCTAGAGGAGCTTAAGTGTGTGTATTCTAAGGTGTTCTAGAGAGAGAAAGGAGAGAAGGTGCAAGTGTGTGTGAATCTTGTATATTGTTCATCATTCCAATCTTGAATACATCATAGATTCATATTATTCTTCTTCTCCTTCTTCTTATTTGGATCTTGCATCATCCAATTGTTTGGGATTCTACACCATCAATTGGATATGATTGATACACAAGCGAATTCGGGACTTACAAGTGGTATCAGAGCTTTGATTGTATCAATCATTTTGGCCAGATCTGGAGCGTATTTGATCTTATTTTTGAAGGGTTTTTGCATTTTTGGATAGATCTTTGAAAAATAAGGGGGGTTTGTTCTTCGTGTTTTTGATAAAAACGAGTTTTTGATCGAGTTTTGGAGCAAAAAGAGGTGAAAAACGCTATTTTTCACGTAATCTGCGAAGTGTTCTCGTCCATTGAAGGGTTCACGGCCGTTGAAGGGTTCACGGCCGAAGGAGGGTTCTCGGTCGAATAAGCTTTTGCGGCTAGGGTTTCTCGGTGACGGCCGTAATCACGAATTAGGGTTTCTCGGACGTTTATGGTCGTGAACGTGTTTACGGCCGTGAACCTATTTGCGGTTGTCTGTCTCATATAAATAGTGTTAGTAGAGTCATAAGAGTGTGTATGGGTAGAGGAGCTTAAGTGTGTGTATTCTAAGGTGTTCTAGAGAGAGAAAGGAGAGAAGGTGCAAGTGTGTGTGAATCTTGTATATTGTTCATCATTCCAATCTTGAATACATCATAGATTCATATTATTCTTCTTCTCCTTCTTCTTATTTGGATCTTGCATCATCCAATTGTTTGGGATTCTACACCATCAATTGGATATGATTGATACACAAGCGAATTCGGGACTTACAAGTGGTATCAGAGCTTGGATTGTATCAATCATTTTGGCCAGATCTGGAGCCTATTTGATCTTATTTTTGAAGGATTTTTGCGTTTTTGGATAGATCTTTGAAAAATAAGGGGGGTTTGTTCTTCGTGTTTTTGATAAAAACGAGTTTTTGATCGAGTTTTGGAGCAAAAAGAGGTGAAAAACGCTATTTTTCACGTAATCTGCGAAGTGTTCTCGTCCATTGAAGGGTTCACGGCCGTTGAAGGGTTCACGGCCGAAGGAGGGTTCTCGGTCGAATAAGCTTTTGCGGCTAGGGTTTCTCGGTGACGGCCGTAATCACGAATTAGGGTTTCTCGGACGTTTATGGTCGTGAACGTGTTTACGGCCGTGAACCTATTTGCGGTTGTCTGTCTCATATAAATAGTGTTAGTAGAGTCATAAGAGTGTGTATGGGTAGAGGAGCTTAAGTGTGTGTATTCTAAGGTGTTCTAGAGAGAGAAAGGAGAGAAGGTGCAAGTGTGTGTGAATCTTGTATATTGTTCATCATTCCAATCTTGAATACATCATAGATTCATATTATTCTTCTTCTCCTTCTTCTTATTTGGATCTTGCATCATCCAATTGTTTGGGATTCTACACCATCAATTGGATATGATTGATACACAAGCGAATTCGGGACTTACAAGTGGTATCAGAGCTTGGATTGTATCAATCATTTTGGCCAGATCTGGAGCCTATTTGATCTTATTTTTGAAGGATTTTTGCGTTTTTGGATAGATCTTTGAAAAATAAGGGGGGTTTGTTCTTCGTGTTTTTGATAAAAACGAGTTTTTGATCGAGTTTTGGTGCAAAAAGAGGTGAAAAACGCTATTTTTCACGTAATCTGCGAAGTGTTCTCGTCCATTGAAGGGTTCACGGCCGTTGAAGGGTTCACGGCCGAAGGAGGGTTCTCGGTCGAATAAGCTTTTGCGGCTAGGGTTTCTCGGCGGCGGCCGTAATCACGAATTAGGGTTTCTCGGACGTTTACGGTCGTGAACGTGTTTACGGCCGTGAACCTATTTGCGGTTGTCTGTCTCATATAAATAGTGTTAGTAGAGTCATAAGAGTGTGTATGGCTAGAGGAGCTTAAGTGTGTGTATTCTAAGGTGTTCTAGAGAGAGAAAGGAGAGAAGGTGCAAGTGTGTGTGAATCTTGTATATTGTTCATCATTCCAATCTTGAATACATCATAGATTCATATTATTCTTCTTCTCCTTCTTCTTATTTTGATCTTGCATCATCCAATTGTTTGGGATTCTACACCATCAATTGGATATGATTGATACACAAGCGAATTCGGGACTTACAAGTGGTATCAGAGCTTGGATTGTATCAATCATTTTGGCCAGATCTGGAGCGTATTTGATCTTATTTTTGAAGGATTTTTGCGTTTTGGATAGATCTTTGAAAAATAAGGGGGGTTTGTTCTTCGTGTTTTTGATAAAAACGAGTTTATGATCGAGTTTTGGAGCAAAAAGAGGTGAAAAACGCTATTTTTCACGTAATCTGCGAAGTGTTCTCGTCCATTGAAGGGTTCACGGCCGTTGAAGGGTTCACGGCCGAAGGAGGGTTCTCGGTCGAATAAGCTTTTGCGGCTAGGGTTTCTCGGCGGCGGCCGTAATCACGAATTAGGGTTTCTCGGACGTTTACGGTCGTGAACGTGTTTACGGCCGTGAACCTATTTGCGGTTGTCTGTCTCATATAAATAGTGTTAGTAGAGTCATAAGAGTGTGTATGGCTAGAGGAGCTTAAGTGTGTGTATTCTAAGGTGTTCTAGAGAGAGAAAGGAGAGAAGGTGCAAGTGTGTGTGAATCTTGTATATTGTTCATCATTCCAATCTTGAATACATCATAGATTCATATTATTCTTCTTCTCCTTCTTCTTATTTTGATCTTGCATCATCCAATTGTTTGGGATTCTACACCATCAATTGGATATGATTGATACACAAGCGAATTCGGGACTTACAAGTGGTATCAGAGCTTGGATTGTATCAATCATTTTGGCCAGATCTGGAGCGTATTTGATCTTATTTTTGAAGGATTTTTGCGTTTTTGGATAGATCTTTGAAAAATAAGGGGGGTTTGTTCTTCGTGTTTTTGATAAAAACGAGTTTTTGATCGAGTTTTGGAGCAAAAAGAGGTGAAAAACGCTATTTTTCACGTAATCTGTGAAGTGTTCTCGTCCATTGAAGGGTTCACGGCCGTTGAAGGGTTCACGGCCGAAGGAGGGTTCTCGGTCGAATAAGCTTTTGCGGCTAGGGTTTCTCGGCGGCGGCCGTAATCACGAATTAGGGTTTCTCGGACGTTTATGGTCGTGAACGTGTTTACGGCCGTGAACCCATTTGCGGTTGTCTGTCTCATATAAATAGTGTTAGTAGAGTCATAAGAGTGTGTATGGCTAGAGGAGCTTAAGTGTGTGTATTCTAAGGTGTTCTAGAGAGAGAAAGGAGAGAAGGTGCAAGTGTGTGTGAATCTTGTATATTGTTCATCATTCCAATCTTGAATACATCATAGATTCATATTATTCTTCTTCTCCTTCTTCTTATTTGGATCTTGCATCATCCAATTGTTAGGATTCTAACCAGTAATTGGATATGATTGATACACAAGCGAATTCGGGACTTACAAGTGGTATCAGAGCTTGGATTGTATCAATCATTTTGGCCAGATCTGGAGCGTATTTGATCTTATTTTTGAAGGATTTTTGCATTTTTGGATAGATCTTTGAAAAATAAGGGGGGTTTGTTCTTCGTGTTTTTGATAAAAACGAGTTTTTGATCGAGTTTTGGAGCAAAAAGAGGTGAAAAACGCTATTTTTCACGTAATCTGCGAAGTGTTCTCGTCCATTGAAGGGTTCACGGCCGTTGAAGGGTTCACGGCCGAAGGAGGGTTCTCGGTCGAATAAGCTTTTGCGGCTAGGGTTTCTCGGCGGCGGCCGTAATCACGAATTAGGGTTTCTCGGACGTTTACGGTCGTGAACGTGTTTACGGCCGTGAACCTATTTGCGGTTGTCTGTCTCATATAAATAGTGTTAGTAGAGTCATAAGAGTGTGTATGGCTAGAGGAGCTTAAGTGTGTGTATTCTAAGGTGTTCTAGAGAGAGAAAGGAGAGAAGGTGCAAGTGTGTGTGAATCTTGTATATTGTTCATCATTCCAATCTTGAATACATCATAGATTCATATTATTCTTCTTCTCCTTCTTCTTATTTTGATCTTGCATCATCCAATTGTTTGGGATTCTACACCATCAATTGGATATGATTGATACACAAGCGAATTCGGGACTTACAAGTGGTATCAGAGCTTGGATTGTATCAATCATTTTGGCCAGATCTGGAGCGTATTTGATCTTATTTTTGAAGGATTTTTGCGTTTTGGATAGATCTTTGAAAAATAAGGGGGGTTTGTTCTTCGTGTTTTTGATAAAAACGAGTTTATGATCGAGTTTTGGAGCAAAAAGAGGTGAAAAACGCTATTTTTCACGTAATCTGCGAAGTGTTCTCGTCCATTGAAGGGTTCACGGCCGTTGAAGGGTTCACGGCCGAAGGAGGGTTCTCGGTCGAATAAGCTTTTGCGGCTAGGGTTTCTCGGCGGCGGCCGTAATCACGAATTAGGGTTTCTCGGACGTTTACGGTCGTGAACGTGTTTACGGCCGTGAACCTATTTGCGGTTGTCTGTCTCATATAAATAGTGTTAGTAGAGTCATAAGAGTGTGTATGGCTAGAGGAGCTTAAGTGTGTGTATTCTAAGGTGTTCTAGAGAGAGAAAGGAGAGAAGGTGCAAGTGTGTGTGAATCTTGTATATTGTTCATCATTCCAATCTTGAATACATCATAGATTCATATTATTCTTCTTCTCCTTCTTCTTATTTTGATCTTGCATCATCCAATTGTTTGGGATTCTACACCATCAATTGGATATGATTGATACACAAGCGAATTCGGGACTTACAAGTGGTATCAGAGCTTGGATTGTATCAATCATTTTGGCCAGATCTGGAGCGTATTTGATCTTATTTTTGAAGGATTTTTGCGTTTTTGGATAGATCTTAGAAAAATAAGGGGGGTTTGTTCTTCGTGTTTTTGATAAAAACGAGTTTTTGATCGAGTTTTGGAGCAAAAAGAGGTGAAAAACGCTATTTTTCACGTAATCTGTGAAGTGTTCTCGTCCATTGAAGGGTTCACGGCCGTTGAAGGGTTCACGGCCGAAGGAGGGTTCTCGGTCGAATAAGCTTTTGCGGCTAGGGTTTCTCGGCGGCGGCCGTAATCACGAATTAGGGTTTCTCGGACGTTTACGGTCGTGAACGTGTTTACGGCCGTGAACCCATTTGCGGTTGTCTGTCTCATATAAATAGTGTTAGTAGAGTCATAAGAGTGTGTATGGCTAGAGGAGCTTAAGTGTGTGTATTCTAAGGTGTTCTAGAGAGAGAAAGGAGAGAAGGTGCAAGTGTGTGTGAATCTTGTATATTGTTCATCATTCCAATCTTGAATACATCATAGATTCATATTATTCTTCTTCTCCTTCTTCTTATTTTGATCTTGCATCATCCAATTGTTTGGGATTCTACACCATCAATTGGATATGATTGATACACAAGCGAATTCGGGACTTACAAGTGGTATCAGAGCTTGGATTGTATCAATCATTTTGGCCAGATCTGGAGCGTATTTGATCTTATTTTTGAAGGATTTTTGCGTTTTGGATAGATCTTTGAAAAATAAGGGGGGTTTGTTCTTCGTGTTTTTGATAAAAACGAGTTTATGATCGAGTTTTGGAGCAAAAAGAGGTGAAAAACGCTATTTTTCACGTAATCTGCGAAGTGTTCTCGTCCATTGAAGGGTTCACGGCCGTTGAAGGGTTCACGGCCGAAGGAGGGTTCTCGGTCGAATAAGCTTTTGCGGCTAGGGTTTCTCGGCGGCGGCCGTAATCACGAATTAGGGTTTCTCGGACGTTTACGGTCATGAACGTGTTTACGGCCGTGAACCTATTTGCGGTTGTCTGTCTCATATAAATAGTGTTAGTAGAGTCATAAGAGTGTGTATGGCTAGAGGAGCTTAAGTGTGTGTATTCTAAGGTGTTCTAGAGAGAGAAAGGAGAGAAGGTGCAAGTGTGTGTGAATCTTGTATATTGTTCATCATTCCAATCTTGAATACATCATAGATTCATATTATTCTTCTTCTCCTTCTTCTTATTTTGATCTTGCATCATCCAATTGTTTGGGATTCTACACCATCAATTGGATATGATTGATACACAAGCGAATTCGGGACTTACAAGTGGTATCAGAGCTTGGATTGTATCAATCATTTTGGCCAGATCTGGAGCGTATTTGATCTTATTTTTGAAGGATTTTTGCGTTTTTGGATAGATCTTTGAAAAATAAGGGGGGTTTGTTCTTCGTGTTTTTGATAAAAACGAGTTTTTGATCGAGTTTTGGAGCAAAAAGAGGTGAAAAACGCTATTTTTCACGTAATCTGTGAAGTGTTCTCGTCCATTGAAGGGTTCACGGCCGTTGAAGGGTTCACGGCCGAAGGAGGGTTCTCGGTCGAATAAGCTTTTGCGGCTAGGGTTTCTCGGCGGCGGCCGTAATCACGAATTAGGGTTTCTCGGACGTTTACGGTCGTGAACGTGTTTACGGCCGTGAACCCATTTGCGGTTGTCTGTCTCATATAAATAGTGTTAGTAGAGTCATAAGAGTGTGTATGGCTAGAGGAGCTTAAGTGTGTGTATTCTAAGGTGTTCTAGAGAGAGAAAGGAGAGAAGGTGCAAGTGTGTGTGAATCTTGTATATTGTTCATCATTCCAATCTTGAATACATCATAGATTCATATTATTCTTCTTCTCCTTCTTCTTATTTTGATCTTGCATCATCCAATTGTTAGGATTCTAACCAGTAATTGGATATGATTGATACACAAGCGAATTCGGGACTTACAAGTGGTATCAGAGCTTGGATTGTATCAATCATTTTGGCCAGATCTGGAGCGTATTTGATCTTATTTTTGAAGGATTTTTGCGTTTTTGGATAGATCTTTGAAAAATAAGGGGGGTTTGTTCTTCGTGTTTTTGATAAAAACGAGTTTTTGATCGAGTTTTGGAGCAAAAAGAGGTGAAAAACGCTATTTTTCACGTAATCTGTGAAGTGTTCTCGTCCATTGAAGGGTTCACGGCCGTTGAAGGGTTCACGGCCGAAGGAGGGTTCTCGGTCGAATAAGCTTTTGCGGCTAGGGTTTCTCGGCGGCGGCCGTAATCACGAATTAGGGTTTCTCGGACGTTTACGGTCGTGAACGTGTTTACGGCCGTGAACCCATTTGCGGTTGTCTGTCTCATATAAATAGTGTTAGTAGAGTCATAAGAGTGTGTATGGCTAGAGGAGCTTAAGTGTGTGTATTCTAAGGTGTTCTAGAGAGAGAAAGGAGAGAAGGTGCAAGTGTGTGTGAATCTTGTATATTGTTCATCATTCCAATCTTGAATACATCATAGATTCATATTATTCTTCTTCTCCTTCTTCTTATTTTGATCTTGCATCATCCAATTGTTTAGGATTCTACACCATCAATTGGATATGATTGATACACAAGCGAATTCGGGACTTACAAGTGGTATCAGAGCTTGGATTGTATCAATCATTTTGGCCAGATCTGGAGCGTATTTGATTTTATTTTTGAAGGATTTTTGCGTTTTTGGATAGATCTTTGAAAAATAAGGGGGGTTTGTTCTTCGTGTTTTTGATAAAAACGAGTTTTTGATCGAGTTTTGGAGCAAAAAGAGGTGAAAAACGCTATTTTTAACGTAATCTGCGAAGTATTCTCGTCCATTGAAGGGTTCACGGCCGTTGAAGGGTTCACGGCCGAAGGAGGGTTCTCGGTCGAATAAGCTTTTGCGGCTAGGGTTTCTCGGCGGCGGCCGTAATCACGAATTAGGGTTTCTCGGACGTTTACGGTCGTGAACGTGTTTACGGCCGTGAACCCATTTGCGGTTGTCTGTCTCATATAAATAGTGTTAGTAGAGTCATAAGAGTGTGTATGGCTAGAGGAGCTTAAGTGTGTGTATTCTAAGGTGTTCTAGAGAGAGAAAGGAGAGAAGGTGCAAGTGTGTGTGAATCTTGTATATTGTTCATCATTCCAATCTTGAATACATCATAGATTCATATTATTCTTCTTCTCCTTCTTCTTATTTTGATCTTGCATCATCCAATTGTTTAGGATTCTAACCATTAATTGGATATGATTGATACACAAGCGAATTCGGGACTTACAAGTGGTATCAGAGCTTGGATTGTATCAATCATTTTGGCCAGATCTGGAGCGTATTTGATCTTATTTTTGAAGGATTTTTGCGTTTTGGATAGATCTTTGAAAAATAAGGGGGGTTTGTTCTTCGTGTTTTTGATAAAAACGAGTTTATGATCGAGTTTTGGAGCAAAAAGAGGTGAAAAACGCTATTTTTCACGTAATCTGCGAAGTGTTCTCGTCCATTGAAGGGTTCACGGCCGTTGAAGGGTTCACGGCCGAAGGAGGGTTCTCGGTCGAATAAGCTTTTGCGGCTAGGGTTTCTCGGCGGCGGCCGTAATCACGAATTAGGGTTTCTCGGACGTTTACGGTCGTGAACGTGTTTACGGCCGTGAACCTATTTGCGGTTGTCTGTCTCATATAAATAGTGTTAGTAGAGTCATAAGAGTGTGTATGGCTAGAGGAGCTTAAGTGTGTGTATTGTAAGGTGTTCTAGAGAGAGAAAGGAGAGAAGGTGCAAGTGTGTGTGAATCTTGTATATTGTTCATCATTCCAATCTTGAATACATCATAGATTCATATTATTCTTCTTCTCCTTCTTCTTATTTTGATCTTGCATCATCCAATTGTTTGGGATTCTACACCATCAATTGGATATGATTGATACACAAGCGAATTCGGGACTTACAAGTGGTATCAGAGCTTGGATTGTATCAATCATTTTGGCCAGATCTGGAGCGTATTTGATCTTATTTTTGAAGGATTTTTGCGTTTTTGGATAGATCTTTGAAAAATAAGGGGGGTTTGTTCTTCGTGTTTTTGATAAAAACGAGTTTTTGATCGAGTTTTGGAGCAAAAAGAGGTGAAAAACGCTATTTTTCACGTAATCTGTGAAGTGTTCTCGTCCATTGAAGGGTTCACGGCCGTTGAAGGGTTCACGGCCGAAGGAGGGTTCTCGGTCGAATAAGCTTTTGCGGCTAGGGTTTCTCGGCGGCGGCCGTAATCACGAATTAGGGTTTCTCGGACGTTTACGGTCGTGAACGTGTTTACGGCCGTGAACCCATTTGCGGTTGTCTGTCTCATATAAATAGTGTTAGTAGAGTCATAAGAGTGTGTATGGCTAGAGGAGCTTAAGTGTGTGTATTCTAAGGTGTTCTAGAGAGAGAAAGGAGAGAAGGTGCAAGTGTGTGTGAATCTTGTATATTGTTCATCATTCCAATCTTGAATACATCATAGATTCATATTATTCTTCTTCTCCTTCTTCTTATTTTGATCTTGCATCATCCAATTGTTAGGATTCTAACCAGTAATTGGATATGATTGATACACAAGCGAATTCGGGACTTACAAGTGGTATCAGAGCTTGGATTGTATCAATCATTTTGGCCAGATCTGGAGCGTATTTGATCTTATTTTTGAAGGATTTTTACGTTTTTGGATAGATCTTTGAAAAATAAGGGGGGTTTGTTCTTCGTGTTTTTGATAAAAACGAGTTTTTGATCGAGTTTTGGAGCAAAAAGAGGTGAAAAACGCTATTTTTCACGTAATCTGTGAAGTGTTCTCGTCCATTGAAGGGTTCACGGCCGTTGAAGGGTTCACGGCCGAAGGAGGGTTCTCGGTCGAATAAGCTTTTGCGGCTAGGGTTTCTCGGCGGCGGCCGTAATCACGAATTAGGGTTTCTCGGACGTTTACGGTCGTGAACGTGTTTACGGCCGTGAACCCATTTGCGGTTGTCTGTCTCATATAAATAGTGTTAGTAGAGTCATAAGAGTGTGTATGGCTAGAGGAGCTTAAGTGTGTGTATTCTAAGGTGTTCTAGAGAGAGAAAGGAGAGAAGGTGCAAGTGTGTGTGAATCTTGTATATTGTTCATCATTCCAATCTTGAATACATCATAGATTCATATTATTCTTCTTCTCCTTCTTCTTATTTTGATCTTGCATCATCCAATTGTTTAGGATTCTACACCATCAATTGGATATGATTGATACACAAGCGAATTCGGGACTTACAAGTGGTATCAGAGCTTGGATTGTATCAATCATTTTGGCCAGATCTGGAGCGTATTTGATCTTATTTTTGAAGGATTTTTGCGTTTTTGGATAGATCTTTGAAAAATAAGGGGGGTTTGTTCTTCGTGTTTTTGATAAAAACGAGTTTTTGATCGAGTTTTGGAGCAAAAAGAGGTGAAAAACGCTATTTTTAACGTAATCTGCGAAGTATTCTCGTCCATTGAAGGGTTCACGGCCGTTGAAGGGTTCACGGCCGAAGGAGGGTTCTCGGTCGAATAAGCTTTTGCGGCTAGGGTTTCTCGGCGGCGGCCGTAATCACGAATTAGGGTTTCTCGGACGTTTACGGTCGTGAACGTGTTTACGGCCGTGAACCCATTTGCGGTTGTCTGTCTCATATAAATAGTGTTAGTAGAGTCATAAGAGTGTGTATGGCTAGAGGAGCTTAAGTGTGTGTATTCTAAGGTGTTCTAGAGAGAGAAAGGAGAGAAGGTGCAAGTGTGTGTGAATCTTGTATATTGTTCATCATTCCAATCTTGAATACATCATAGATTCATATTATTCTTCTTCTCCTTCTTCTTATTTTGATCTTGCATCATCCAATTGTTTAGGATTCTAACCATTAATTGGATATGATTGATACACAAGCGAATTCGGGACTTACAAGTGGTATCAGAGCTTGGATTGTATCAATCATTTTGGCCAGATCTGGAGCGTATTTGATCTTATTTTTGAAGGATTTTTGCGTTTTGGATAGATCTTTGAAAAATAAGGGGGGTTTGTTCTTCGTGTTTTTGATAAAAACGAGTTTATGATCGAGTTTTGGAGCAAAAAGAGGTGAAAAACGCTATTTTTCACGTAATCTGCGAAGTGTTCTCGTCCATTGAAGGGTTCACGGCCGTTGAAGGGTTCACGGCCGAAGGAGGGTTCTCGGTCGAATAAGCTTTTGCGGCTAGGGTTTCTCGGCGGCGGCCGTAATCACGAATTAGGGTTTCTCGGACGTTTACGGTCGTGAACGTGTTTACGGCCGTGAACCTATTTGCGGTTGTCTGTCTCATATAAATAGTGTTAGTAGAGTCATAAGAGTGTGTATGGCTAGAGGAGCTTAAGTGTGTGTATTGTAAGGTGTTCTAGAGAGAGAAAGGAGAGAAGGTGCAAGTGTGTGTGAATCTTGTATATTGTTCATCATTCCAATCTTGAATACATCATAGATTCATATTATTCTTCTTCTCCTTCTTCTTATTTTGATCTTGCATCATCCAATTGTTTGGGATTCTACACCATCAATTGGATATGATTGATACACAAGCGAATTCGGGACTTACAAGTGGTATCAGAGCTTGGATTGTATCAATCATTTTGGCCAGATCTGGAGCGTATTTGATCTTATTTTTGAAGGATTTTTGCGTTTTTGGATAGATCTTTGAAAAATAAGGGGGGTTTGTTCTTCGTGTTTTTGATAAAAACGAGTTTTTGATCGAGTTTTGGAGCAAAAAGAGGTGAAAAACGCTATTTTTCACGTAATCTGTGAAGTGTTCTCGTCCATTGAAGGGTTCACGGCCGTTGAAGGGTTCACGGCCGAAGGAGGGTTCTCGGTCGAATAAGCTTTTGCGGCTAGGGTTTCTCGGCGGCGGCCGTAATCACGAATTAGGGTTTCTCGGACGTTTACGGTCGTGAACGTGTTTACGGCCGTGAACCCATTTGCGGTTGTCTGTCTCATATAAATAGTGTTAGTAGAGTCATAAGAGTGTGTATGGCTAGAGGAGCTTAAGTGTGTGTATTCTAAGGTGTTCTAGAGAGAGAAAGGAGAGAAGGTGCAAGTGTGTGTGAATCTTGTATATTGTTCATCATTCCAATCTTGAATACATCATAGATTCATATTATTCTTCTTCTCCTTCTTCTTATTTTGATCTTGCATCATCCAATTGTTAGGATTCTAACCAGTAATTGGATATGATTGATACACAAGCGAATTCGGGACTTACAAGTGGTATCAGAGCTTGGATTGTATCAATCATTTTGGCCAGATCTGGAGCGTATTTGATCTTATTTTTGAAGGATTTTTGCGTTTTTGGATAGATCTTTGAAAAATAAGGGGGGTTTGTTCTTCGTGTTTTTGATAAAAACGAGTTTTTGATCGAGTTTTGGAGCAAAAAGAGGTGAAAAACGCTATTTTTCACGTAATCTGTGAAGTGTTCTCGTCCATTGAAGGGTTCACGGCCGTTGAAGGGTTCACGGCCGAAGGAGGGTTCTCGGTCGAATAAGCTTTTGCGGCTAGGGTTTCTCGGCGGCGGCCGTAATCACGAATTAGGGTTTCTCGGACGTTTACGGTCGTGAACGTGTTTACGGCCGTGAACCCATTTGCGGTTGTCTGTCTCATATAAATAGTGTTAGTAGAGTCATAAGAGTGTGTATGGCTAGAGGAGCTTAAGTGTGTGTATTCTAAGGTGTTCTAGAGAGAGAAAGGAGAGAAGGTGCAAGTGTGTGTGAATCTTGTATATTGTTCATCATTCCAATCTTGAATACATCATAGATTCATATTATTCTTCTTCTCCTTCTTCTTATTTTGATCTTGCATCATCCAATTGTTTAGGATTCTACACCATCAATTGGATATGATTGATACACAAGCGAATTCGGGACTTACAAGTGGTATCAGAGCTTGGATTGTATCAATCATTTTGGCCAGATCTGGAGCGTATTTGATCTTATTTTTGAAGGATTTTTGCGTTTTTGGATAGATCTTTGAAAAATAAGGGGGGTTTGTTCTTCGTGTTTTTGATAAAAACGAGTTTTTGATCGAGTTTTGGAGCAAAAAGAGGTGAAAAACGCTATTTTTCACGTAATCTGTGAAGTGTTCTCGTCCATTGAAGGGTTCACGGCCGTTGAAGGGTTCACGGCCGAAGGAGGGTTCTCGGTCGAATAAGCTTTTGCGGCTAGGGTTTCTCGGCGGCGGCCGTAATCACGAATTAGGGTTTCTCGGACGTTTACGGTCGTGAACGTGTTTACGGCCGTGAACCCATTTGCGGTTGTCTGTCTCATATAAATAGTGTTAGTAGAGTCATAAGAGTGTGTATGGCTAGAGGAGCTTAAGTGTGTGTATTCTAAGGTGTTCTAGAGAGAGAAAGGAGAGAAGGTGCAAGTGTGTGTGAATCTTGTATATTGTTCATCATTCCAATCTTGAATACATCATAGATTCATATTATTCTTCTTCTCCTTCTTCTTATTTTGATCTTGCATCATCCAATTGTTAGGATTCTAACCAGTAATTGGATATGATTGATACACAAGCGAATTCGGGACTTACAAGTGGTATCAGAGCTTGGATTGTATCAATCATTTTGGCCAGATCTGGAGCGTATTTGATCTTATTTTTGAAGGATTTTTGCGTTTTTGGATAGATCTTTGAAAAATAAGGGGGGTTTGTTCTTCGTGTTTTTGATAAAAACGAGTTTTTGATCGAGTTTTGGAGCAAAAAGAGGTGAAAAACGCTATTTTTCACGTAATCTGTGAAGTGTTCTCGTCCATTGAAGGGTTCACGGCCGTTGAAGGGTTCACGGCCGAAGGAGGGTTCTCGGTCGAATAAGCTTTTGCGGCTAGGGTTTCTCGGCGGCGGCCGTAATCACGAATTAGGGTTTCTCGGACGTTTACGGTCGTGAACGTGTTTACGGCCGTGAACCCATTTGCGGTTGTCTGTCTCATATAAATAGTGTTAGTAGAGTCATAAGAGTGTGTATGGCTAGAGGAGCTTAAGTGTGTGTATTCTAAGGTGTTCTAGAGAGAGAAAGGAGAGAAGGTGCAAGTGTGTGTGAATCTTGTATATTGTTCATCATTCCAATCTTGAATACATCATAGATTCATATTATTCTTCTTCTCCTTCTTCTTATTTTGATCTTGCATCATCCAATTGTTTAGGATTCTACACCATCAATTGGATATGATTGATACACAAGCGAATTCGGGACTTACAAGTGGTATCAGAGCTTGGATTGTATCAATCATTTTGGCCAGATCTGGAGCGTATTTGATCTTATTTTTGAAGGATTTTTGCGTTTTTGGATAGATCTTTGAAAAATAAGGGGGGTTTGTTCTTCGTGTTTTTGATAAAAACGAGTTTTTGATCGAGTTTTGGAGCAAAAAGAGGTGAAAAACGCTATTTTTAACGTAATCTGCGAAGTATTCTCGTCCATTGAAGGGTTCACGGCCGTTGAAGGGTTCACGGCCGAAGGAGGGTTCTCGGTCGAATAAGCTTTTGCGGCTAGGGTTTCTCGGCGGCGGCCGTAATCACGAATTAGGGTTTCTCGGACGTTTACGGTCGTGAACGTGTTTACGGCCGTGAACCCATTTGCGGTTGTCTGTCTCATATAAATAGTGTTAGTAGAGTCATAAGAGTGTGTATGGCTAGAGGAGCTTAAGTGTGTGTATTCTAAGGTGTTCTAGAGAGAGAAAGGAGAGAAGGTGCAAGTGTGTGTGAATCTTGTATATTGTTCATCATTCCAATCTTGAATACATCATAGATTCATATTATTCTTCTTCTCCTTCTTCTTATTTTGATCTTGCATCATCCAATTGTTTAGGATTCTAACCATTAATTGGATATGATTGATACACAAGCGAATTCGGGACTTACAAGTGGTATCAGAGCTTGGATTGTATCAATCATTTTGGCCAGATCTGGAGCGTATTTGATCTTATTTTTGAAGGATTTTTGCGTTTTGGATAGATCTTTGAAAAATAAGGGGGGTTTGTTCTTCGTGTTTTTGATAAAAACGAGTTTATGATCGAGTTTTGGAGCAAAAAGAGGTGAAAAACGCTATTTTTCACGTAATCTGCGAAGTGTTCTCGTCCATTGAAGGGTTCACGGCCGTTGAAGGGTTCACGGCCGAAGGAGGGTTCTCGGTCGAATAAGCTTTTGCGGCTAGGGTTTCTCGGCGGCGGCCGTAATCACGAATTAGGGTTTCTCGGACGTTTACGGTCGTGAACGTGTTTACGGCCGTGAACCTATTTGCGGTTGTCTGTCTCATATAAATAGTGTTAGTAGAGTCATAAGAGTGTGTATGGCTAGAGGAGCTTAAGTGTGTGTATTCTAAGGTGTTCTAGAGAGAGAAAGGAGAGAAGGTGCAAGTGTGTGTGAATCTTGTATATTGTTCATCATTCCAATCTTGAATACATCATAGATTCATATTATTCTTCTTCTCCTTCTTCTTATTTTGATCTTGCATCATCCAATTGTTTGGGATTCTACACCATCAATTGGATATGATTGATACACAAGCGAATTCGGGACTTACAAGTGGTATCAGAGCTTGGATTGTATCAATCATTTTGGCCAGATCTGGAGCGTATTTGATCTTATTTTTGAAGGATTTTTGCGTTTTTGGATAGATCTTTGAAAAATAAGGGGGGTTTGTTCTTCGTGTTTTTGATAAAAACGAGTTTTTGATCGAGTTTTGGAGCAAAAAGAGGTGAAAAACGCTATTTTTCACGTAATCTGTGAAGTGTTCTCGTCCATTGAAGGGTTCACGGCCGTTGAAGGGTTCACGGCCGAAGGAGGGTTCTCGGTCGAATAAGCTTTTGCGGCTAGGGTTTCTCGGCGGCGGCCGTAATCACGAATTAGGGTTTCTCGGACGTTTACGGTCGTGAACGTGTTTACGGCCGTGAACCCATTTGCGGTTGTCTGTCTCATATAAATAGTGTTAGTAGAGTCATAAGAGTGTGTATGGCTAGAGGAGCTTAAGTGTGTGTATTCTAAGGTGTTCTAGAGAGAGAAAGGAGAGAAGGTGCAAGTGTGTGTGAATCTTGTATATTGTTCATCATTCCAATCTTGAATACATCATAGATTCATATTATTCTTCTTCTCCTTCTTCTTATTTTGATCTTGCATCATCCAATTGTTAGGATTCTAACCAGTAATTGGATATGATTGATACACAAGCGAATTCGGGACTTACAAGTGGTATCAGAGCTTGGATTGTATCAATCATTTTGGCCAGATCTGGAGCGTATTTGATCTTATTTTTGAAGGATTTTTGCGTTTTTGGATAGATCTTTGAAAAATAAGGGGGGTTTGTTCTTCGTGTTTTTGATAAAAACGAGTTTTTGATCGAGTTTTGGAGCAAAAAGAGGTGAAAAACGCTATTTTTCACGTAATCTGTGAAGTGTTCTCGTCCATTGAAGGGTTCACGGCCGTTGAAGGGTTCACGGCCGAAGGAGGGTTCTCGGTCGAATAAGCTTTTGCGGCTAGGGTTTCTCGGCGGCGGCCGTAATCACGAATTAGGGTTTCTCGGACGTTTACGGTCGTGAACGTGTTTACGGCCGTGAACCCATTTGCGGTTGTCTGTCTCATATAAATAGTGTTAGTAGAGTCATAAGAGTGTGTATGGCTAGAGGAGCTTAAGTGTGTGTATTCTAAGGTGTTCTAGAGAGAGAAAGGAGAGAAGGTGCAAGTGTGTGTGAATCTTGTATATTGTTCATCATTCCAATCTTGAATACATCATAGATTCATATTATTCTTCTTCTCCTTCTTCTTATTTTGATCTTGCATCATCCAATTGTTTAGGATTCTACACCATCAATTGGATATGATTGATACACAAGCGAATTCGGGACTTACAAGTGGTATCAGAGCTTGGATTGTATCAATCATTTTGGCCAGATCTGGAGCGTATTTGATCTTATTTTTGAAGGATTTTTGCGTTTTTGGATAGATCTTTGAAAAATAAGGGGGGTTTGTTCTTCGTGTTTTTGATAAAAACGAGTTTTTGATCGAGTTTTGGAGCAAAAAGAGGTGAAAAACGCTATTTTTAACGTAATCTGCGAAGTATTCTCGTCCATTGAAGGGTTCACGGCCGTTGAAGGGTTCACGGCCGAAGGAGGGTTCTCGGTCGAATAAGCTTTTGCGGCTAGGGTTTCTCGGCGGCGGCCGTAATCACGAATTAGGGTTTCTCGGACGTTTACGGTCGTGAACGTGTTTACGGCCGTGAACCCATTTGCGGTTGTCTGTCTCATATAAATAGTGTTAGTAGAGTCATAAGAGTGTGTATGGCTAGAGGAGCTTAAGTGTGTGTATTCTAAGGTGTTCTAGAGAGAGAAAGGAGAGAAGGTGCAAGTGTGTGTGAATCTTGTATATTGTTCATCATTCCAATCTTGAATACATCATAGATTCATATTATTCTTCTTCTCCTTCTTCTTATTTTGATCTTGCATCATCCAATTGTTTAGGATTCTAACCATTAATTGGATATGATTGATACACAAGCGAATTCGGGACTTACAAGTGGTATCAGAGCTTGGATTGTATCAATCATTTTGGCCAGATCTGGAGCGTATTTGATCTTATTTTTGAAGGATTTTTGCGTTTTGGATAGATCTTTGAAAAATAAGGGGGGTTTGTTCTTCGTGTTTTTGATAAAAACGAGTTTATGATCGAGTTTTGGAGCAAAAAGAGGTGAAAAACGCTATTTTTCACGTAATCTGCGAAGTGTTCTCGTCCATTGAAGGGTTCACGGCCGTTGAAGGGTTCACGGCCGAAGGAGGGTTCTCGGTCGAATAAGCTTTTGCGGCTAGGGTTTCTCGGCGGCGGCCGTAATCACGAATTAGGGTTTCTCGGACGTTTACGGTCGTGAACGTGTTTACGGCCGTGAACCTATTTGCGGTTGTCTGTCTCATATAAATAGTGTTAGTAGAGTCATAAGAGTGTGTATGGCTAGAGGAGCTTAAGTGTGTGTATTCTAAGGTGTTCTAGAGAGAGAAAGGAGAGAAGGTGCAAGTGTGTGTGAATCTTGTATATTGTTCATCATTCCAATCTTGAATACATCATAGATTCATATTATTCTTCTTCTCCTTCTTCTTATTTTGATCTTGCATCATCCAATTGTTTGGGATTCTACACCATCAATTGGATATGATTGATACACAAGCGAATTCGGGACTTACAAGTGGTATCAGAGCTTGGATTGTATCAATCATTTTGGCCAGATCTGGAGCGTATTTGATCTTATTTTTGAAGGATTTTTGCGTTTTTGGATAGATCTTTGAAAAATAAGGGGGGTTTGTTCTTCGTGTTTTTGATAAAAACGAGTTTTTGATCGAGTTTTGGAGCAAAAAGAGGTGAAAAACGCTATTTTTCACGTAATCTGTGAAGTGTTCTCGTCCATTGAAGGGTTCACGGCCGTTGAAGGGTTCACGGCCGAAGGAGGGTTCTCGGTCGAATAAGCTTTTGCGGCTAGGGTTTCTCGGCGGCGGCCGTAATCACGAATTAGGGTTTCTCGGACGTTTACGGTCGTGAACGTGTTTACGGCCGTGAACCCATTTGCGGTTGTCTGTCTCATATAAATAGTGTTAGTAGAGTCATAAGAGTGTGTATGGCTAGAGGAGCTTAAGTGTGTGTATTCTAAGGTGTTCTAGAGAGAGAAAGGAGAGAAGGTGCAAGTGTGTGTGAATCTTGTATATTGTTCATCATTCCAATCTTGAATACATCATAGATTCATATTATTCTTCTTCTCCTTCTTCTTATTTTGATCTTGCATCATCCAATTGTTAGGATTCTAACCAGTAATTGGATATGATTGATACACAAGCGAATTCGGGACTTACAAGTGGTATCAGAGCTTGGATTGTATCAATCATTTTGGCCAGATCTGGAGCGTATTTGATCTTATTTTTGAAGGATTTTTGCGTTTTTGGATAGATCTTTGAAAAATAAGGGGGGTTTGTTCTTCGTGTTTTTGATAAAAACGAGTTTTTGATCGAGTTTTGGAGCAAAAAGAGGTGAAAAACGCTATTTTTCACGTAATCTGTGAAGTGTTCTCGTCCATTGAAGGGTTCACGGCCGTTGAAGGGTTCACGGCCGAAGGAGGGTTCTCGGTCGAATAAGCTTTTGCGGCTAGGGTTTCTCGGCGGCGGCCGTAATCACGAATTAGGGTTTCTCGGACGTTTACGGTCGTGAACGTGTTTACGGCCGTGAACCCATTTGCGGTTGTCTGTCTCATATAAATAGTGTTAGTAGAGTCATAAGAGTGTGTATGGCTAGAGGAGCTTAAGTGTGTGTATTCTAAGGTGTTCTAGAGAGAGAAAGGAGAGAAGGTGCAAGTGTGTGTGAATCTTGTATATTGTTCATCATTCCAATCTTGAATACATCATAGATTCATATTATTCTTCTTCTCCTTCTTCTTATTTTGATCTTGCATCATCCAATTGTTTAGGATTCTACACCATCAATTGGATATGATTGATACACAAGCGAATTCGGGACTTACAAGTGGTATCAGAGCTTGGATTGTATCAATCATTTTGGCCAGATCTGGAGCGTATTTGATCTTATTTTTGAAGGATTTTTGCGTTTTTGGATAGATCTTTGAAAAATAAGGGGGGTTTGTTCTTCGTGTTTTTGATAAAAACGAGTTTTTGATCGAGTTTTGGAGCAAAAAGAGGTGAAAAACGCTATTTTTAACGTAATCTGCGAAGTATTCTCGTCCATTGAAGGGTTCACGGCCGTTGAAGGGTTCACGGCCGAAGGAGGGTTCTCGGTCGAATAAGCTTTTGCGGCTAGGGTTTCTCGGCGGCGGCCGTAATCACGAATTAGGGTTTCTCGGACGTTTACGGTCGTGAACGTGTTTACGGCCGTGAACCCATTTGCGGTTGTCTGTCTCATATAAATAGTGTTAGTAGAGTCATAAGAGTGTGTATGGCTAGAGGAGCTTAAGTGTGTGTATTCTAAGGTGTTCTAGAGAGAGAAAGGAGAGAAGGTGCAAGTGTGTGTGAATCTTGTATATTGTTCATCATTCCAATCTTGAATACATCATAGATTCATATTATTCTTCTTCTCCTTCTTCTTATTTTGATCTTGCATCATCCAATTGTTTAGGATTCTAACCATTAATTGGATATGATTGATACACAAGCGAATTCGGGACTTACAAGTGGTATCAGAGCTTGGATTGTATCAATCATTTTGGCCAGATCTGGAGCGTATTTGATCTTATTTTTGAAGGGTTTTTGCATTTTTGGATAGATCTTTGAAAAATAAGGGGGGTTTGTTCTTCGTGTTTTTGATAAAAACGAGTTTTTGATCGAGTTTTGGAGCAAAAAGAGGTGAAAAACGCTATTTTTCACGTAATCTGCGAAGTGTTCTCGTCCATTGAAGGGTTCACGGCCGTTGAAGGGTTCACGGCCGAAGGAGGGTTCTCGGTCGAATAAGCTTTTGCGGCTAGGGTTTCTCGGTGACGGCCGTAATCACGAATTAGGGTTTCTCGGACGTTTACGGTCGTGAACGTGTTTACGGCCGTGAACCTATTTGCGGTTGTCTGTCTCATATAAATAGTGTTAGTAGAGTCATAAGAGTGTGTATGGCTAGAGGAGCTTAAGTGTGTGTATTCTAAGGTGTTCTAGAGAGAGAAAGGAGAGAAGGTGCAAGTGTGTGTGAATCTTGTATATTGTTCATCATTCCAATCTTGAATACATCATAGATTCATATTATTCTTCTTCTCCTTCTTCTTATTTTGATCTTGCATCATCCAATTGTTTGGGATTCTACACCATCAATTGGATATGATTGATACACAAGCGAATTCGGGACTTACAAGTGGTATCAGAGCTTGGATTGTATCAATCATTTTGGCCAGATCTGGAGCGTATTTGATCTTATTTTTGAAGGATTTTTGCGTTTTTGGATAGATCTTTGAAAAATAAGGGGGGTTTGTTCTTCGTGTTTTTGATAAAAACGAGTTTATGATCGAGTTTTGGAGCAAAAAGAGGTGAAAAACGCTATTTTTCACGTAATCTGCGAAGTGTTCTCGTCCATTGAAGGGTTCACGGCCGTTGAAGGGTTCACGGCCGAAGGAGGGTTCTCGGTCGAATAAGCTTTTGCGGCTAGGGTTTCTCGGCGGCGGCCGTAATCACGAATTAGGGTTTCTCGGACGTTTACGGTCGTGAACGTGTTTACGGCCGTGAACCTATTTGCGGTTGTCTGTCTCATATAAATAGTGTTAGTAGAGTCATAAGAGTGTGTATGGCTAGAGGAGCTTAAGTGTGTGTATTCTAAGGTGTTCTAGAGAGAGAAAGGAGAGAAGGTGCAAGTGTGTGTGAATCTTGTATATTGTTCATCATTCCAATCTTGAATACATCATAGATTCATATTATTCTTCTTCTCCTTCTTCTTATTTTGATCTTGCATCATCCAATTGTTTGGGATTCTACACCATCAATTGGATATGATTGATACACAAGCGAATTTGGGACTTACAAGTGGTATCAGAGCTTGGATTGTATCAATCATTTTGGCCAGATCTGGAGCGTATTTGATCTTATTTTTGAAGGATTTTTGCGTTTTTGGATAGATCTTTGAAAAATAAGGGGGGTTTGTTCTTCGTGTTTTTGATAAAAACGAGTTTTTGATCGAGTTTTGGAGCAAAAAGAGGTGAAAAACGCTATTTTTCACGTAATCTGCGAAGTGTTCTCGTCCATTGAAGGGTTCACGGCCGTTGAAGGGTTCACGGCCGAAGGAGGGTTCTCGGTCGAATAAGCTTTTGCGGCTAGGGTTTCTCGGCGGCGGCCGTAATCACGAATTAGGGTTTCTCGGACGTTTACGGTCGTGAACGTGTTTACGGCCGTGAACCCATTTGCGGTTGTCTGTCTCATATAAATAGTGTTAGTAGAGTCATAAGAGTGTGTATGGCTAGAGGAGCTTAAGTGTGTGTATTCTAAGGTGTTCTAGAGAGAGAAAGGAGAGAAGGTGCAAGTGTGTGTGAATCTTGTATATTGTTCATCATTCCAATCTTGAATACATCATAGATTCATATTATTCTTCTTCTCCTTCTTCTTATTTTGATCTTGCATCATCCAATTGTTTAGGATTCTACACCATCAATTGGATATGATTGATACACAAGCGAATTCGGGACTTACAAGTGGTATCAGAGCTTGGATTGTATCAATCATTTTGGCCAGATCTGGAGCGTATTTGATCATATTTTTGAAGGATTTTTGCGTTTTTGGATAGATCTTTGAAAAATAAGGGGGGTTTGTTCTTCGTGTTTTTGATAAAAACGAGTTTTTGGTCGAGTTTTGGAGCAAAAAGAGGTGAAAAGCGCTATTTTTCACGTAATCTGCGAAGTGTTCTCGTCCATTGAAGGGTTCACGGCCGTTGAAGGGTTCACGGCCGAAGGAGGGTTCTCGGTCGAATAAGCTTTTGCGGCTAGGGTTTCTCGGCGGCGGCCGTAATCACGAATTAGGGTTTCTCGGACGTTTACGGTCGTGAACGTGTTTACGGCCGTGAACCCATTTGCGGTTGTCTGTCTCATATAAATAGTGTTAGTAGAGTCATAAGAGTGTGTATGGCTAGAGGAGCTTAAGTGTGTGTATTCTAAGGTGTTCTAGAGAGAGAAAGGAGAGAAGGTGCAAGTGTGTGTGAATCTTGTATATTGTTCATCATTCCAATCTTGAATACATCATAGATTCATATTATTCTTCTTCTCCTTCTTCTTATTTTGATCTTGCATCATCCAATTGTTTAGGATTCTACACCATCAATTGGATATGATTGATACACAAGCGAATTCGGGACTTACAAGTGGTATCAGAGCTTGGATTGTATCAATCATTTTGGCCAGATCTGGAGCGTATTTGATCTTATTTTTGAAGGATTTTTGCGTTTTTGGATAGATCTTTGAAAAATAAGGGGGGTTTGTTCTTCGTGTTTTTGATAAAAACGAGTTTTTGATCGAGTTTTGGAGCAAAAAGAGGTGAAAAACGCTATTTTTCACGTAATCTGCGAAGTGTTCTCGTCCATTGAAGGGTTCACGGCCGTTGAAGGGTTCACGGCCGAAGGAGGGTTCTCGGTCGAATAAGCTTTTGCGGCTAGGGTTTCTCGGCGGCGGCCGTAATCACGAATTAGGGTTTCTCGGACGTTTACGGTCGTGAACGTGTTTACGGCCGTGAACCCATTTGCGGTTGTCTGTCTCATATAAATAGTGTTAGTAGAGTCATAAGAGTGTGTATGGCTAGAGGAGCTTAAGTGTGTGTATTCTAAGGTGTTCTAGAGAGAGAAAGGAGAGAAGGTGCAAGTGTGTGTGAATCTTGTATATTGTTCATCATTCCAATCTTGAATACATCATAGATTCATATTATTCTTCTTCTCCTTCTTCTTATTTTGATCTTGCATCATCCAATTGTTTAGGATTCTACACCATCAATTGGATATGATTGATACACAAGCGAATTCGGGACTTACAAGTGGTATCAGAGCTTGGATTGTATCAATCATTTTGGCCAGATCTGGAGCGTATTTGATCTTATTTTTGAAGGATTTTTGCGTTTTTGGATAGATCTTTGAAAAATAAGGGGGGTTTGTTCTTCGTGTTTTTGATAAAAACGAGTTTATGATCGAGTTTTGGAGCAAAAAGAGGTGAAAAATGCTATTTTTCACGTAATCTGCGAAGTGTTCTCGTCCATTGAAGGGTTCACGGCCGTTGAAGGGTTCACGGCCGAAGGAGGGTTCTCGGTCGAATAAGCTTTTGCGGCTAGGGTTTCTCGGCGGCGGCCGTAATCACGAATTAGGGTTTCTCGGACGTTTACGGTCGTGAACGTGTTTACGGCCGTGAACCCATTTGCGGTTGTCTGTCTCATATAAATAGTGTTAGTAGAGTCATAAGAGTGTGTATGGCTAGAGGAGCTTAAGTGTGTGTATTCTAAGGTGTTCTAGAGAGAGAAAGGAGAGAAGGTGCAAGTGTGTGTGAATCTTGTATATTGTTCATCATTCCAATCTTGAATACATCATAGATTCATATTATTCTTCTTCTCCTTCTTCTTATTTGGATCTTGCATCATCCAATTGTTTAGGATTCTACACCATCAATTGGATATGATTGATACACAAGCGAATTCGGGACTTACAAGTGGTATCAGAGCTTGGATTGTATCAATCATTTTGGCCAGATCTGGAGCGTATTTGATCTTATTTTTGAAGGATTTTTGCGTTTTTGGATAGATCTTTGAAAAATAAGGGGGGTTTGTTCTTCGTGTTTTTGATAAAAACGAGTTTATGATCGAGTTTTGGAGCAAAAAGAGGTGAAAAATGCTATTTTTCACGTAATCTGCGAAGTGTTCTCGTCCATTGAAGGGTTCACGGCCGTTGAAGGGTTCACGGCCGAAGGAGGGTTCTCGGTCGAATAAGCTTTTGCGGCTAGGGTTTCTCGGCGGCGGCCGTAATCACGAATTAGGGTTTCTCGGACGTTTACGGTCGTGAACGTGTTTACGGCCGTGAACCCATTTGCGGTTGTCTGTCTCATATAAATAGTGTTAGTAGAGTCATAAGAGTGTGTATGGCTAGAGGAGCTTAAGTGTGTGTATTCTAAGGTGTTCTAGAGAGAGAAAGGAGAGAAGGTGCAAGTGTGTGTGAATCTTGTATATTGTTCATCATTCCAATCTTGAATACATCATAGATTCATATTATTCTTCTTCTCCTTCTTCTTATTTTGATCTTGCATCATCCAATTGTTTAGGATTCTACACCATCAATTGGATATGATTGATACACAAGCGAATTCGGGACTTACAAGTGGTATCAGAGCTTGGATTGTATCAATCATTTTGGCCAGATCTGGAGCGTATTTGATCTTATTTTTGAAGGATTTTTGCGTTTTTGGATAGATCTTTGAAAAATAAGGGGGGTTTGTTCTTCGTGTTTTTGATAAAAACGAGTTTATGATCGAGTTTTGGAGCAAAAAGAGGTGAAAAATGCTATTTTTCATTTAATCTGCGAAGTGTTCTCGTCCATTGAAGGGTTCACGGCCGTTGAAGGGTTCACGGCCGAAGGAGGGTTCTCGGTCGAATAAGCTTTTGCGGCTAGGGTTTCTCGGCGGCGGCCGTAATCACGAATTAGGGTTTCTCGGACGTTTACGGTCGTGAACGTGTTTACGGCCGTGAACCCATTTGCGGTTGTCTGTCTCATATAAATAGTGTTAGTAGAGTCATAAGAGTGTGTATGGCTAGAGGAGCTTAAGTGTGTGTATTCTAAGGTGTTCTAGAGAGAGAAAGGAGAGAAGGTGCAAGTGTGTGTGAATCTTGTATATTGTTCATCATTCCAATCTTGAATACATCATAGATTCATATTATTCTTCTTCTCCTTCTTCTTATTTGGATCTTGCATCATCCAATTGTTTAGGATTCTACACCATCAATTGGATATGATTGATACACAAGCGAATTCGGGACTTACAAGTGGTATCAGAGCTTGGATTGTATCAATCATTTTGGCCAGATCTGGAGCGTATTTGATCTTATTTTTGAAGGGTTTTTGCATTTTTGGATAGATCTTTGAAAAATAAGGGGGGTTTGTTCTTCGTGTTTTTGATAAAAACGAGTTTTTGATCGAGTTTTGGAGCAAAAAGAGGTGAAAAACGCTATTTTTCACGTAATCTGCGAAGTGTTCTCGTCCATTGAAGGGTTCACGGCCGTTGAAGGGTTCACGGCCGAAGGAGGGTTCTCGGTCGAATAAGCTTTTGCGGCTAGGGTTTCTCGGCGGCGGCCGTAATCACGAATTAGGGTTTCTCGGACGTTTACGGTCGTGAACGTGTTTACGGCCGTGAACCCATTTGCGGTTGTCTGTCTCATATAAATAGTGTTAGTAGAGTCATAAGAGTGTGTATGGCTAGAGGAGCTTAAGTGTGTGTATTCTAAGGTGTTCTAGAGAGAGAAAGGAGAGAAGGTGCAAGTGTGTGTGAATCTTGTATATTGTTCATCATTCCAATCTTGAATACATCATAGATTCATATTATTCTTCTTCTCCTTCTTCTTATTTTGATCTTGCATCATCCAATTGTTTAGGATTCTAACCATTAATTGGATATGATTGATACACAAGCGAATTCGGGACTTACAAGTGGTATCAGAGCTTGGATTGTATCAATCATTTTGGCCAGATCTGGAGCGTATTTGATCTTATTTTTGAAGGGTTTTTGCATTTTTGGATATATCTTTGAAAAATAAGGGGGGTTTGTTCTTCGTGTTTTTGATAAAAACGAGTTTTTGATCGAGTTTTGGAGCAAAAAAGGTGAAAAACGCTATTTTTCACGTAATCTGCGAAGTGTTCTCGTCCATTGAAGGGTTCACGGCCGTTGAAGGGTTCACGGCCGAAGGAGGGTTCTCGGTCGAATAAGCTTTTGCGGCTAGGGTTTCTCGGTGACGGCCGTAATCACGAATTAGGGTTTCTCGGACGTTTACGGTCGTGAACGTGTTTACGGCCGTGAACCTATTTGCGGTTGTCTGTCTCATATAAATAGTGTTAGTAGAGTCATAAGAGTGTGTATGGCTAGAGGAGCTTAAGTGTGTGTATTCTAAGGTGTTCTAGAGAGAGAAAGGAGAGAAGGTGCAAGTGTGTGTGAATCTTGTATATTGTTCATCATTCCAATCTTGAATACATCATAGATTCATATTATTCTTCTTCTCCTTCTTCTTATTTTGATCTTGCATCATCCAATTGTTTGGGATTCTACACCATCAATTGGATATGATTGATACACAAGCGAATTCGGGACTTACAAGTGGTATCAGAGCTTGGATTGTATCAATCATTTTGGCCAGATCTGGAGCGTATTTGATCTTATTTTTGAAGGATTTTTGCGTTTTTGGATAGATCTTTGAAAAATAAGGGGGGTTTGTTCTTCGTGTTTTTGATAAAAACGAGTTTATGATCGAGTTTTGGAGCAAAAAGAGGTGAAAAATGCTATTTTTCACGTAATCTGCGAAGTGTTCTCGTCCATTGAAGGGTTCACGGCCGTTGAAGGGTTCACGGCCGAAGGAGGGTTCTCGGTCGAATAAGCTTTTGCGGCTAGGGTTTCTCGGCGGCGGCCGTAATCACGAATTAGGGTTTCTCGGACGTTTACGGTCGTGAACGTGTTTACGGCCGTGAACCCATTTGCGGTTGTCTGTCTCATATAAATAGTGTTAGTAGAGTCATAAGAGTGTGTATGGCTAGAGGAGCTTAAGTGTGTGTATTCTAAGGTGTTCTAGAGAGAGAAAGGAGAGAAGGTGCAAGTGTGTGTGAATCTTGTATATTGTTCATCATTCCAATCTTGAATACATCATAGATTCATATTATTCTTCTTCTCCTTCTTCTTATTTGGATCTTGCATCATCCAATTGTTTAGGATTCTACACCATCAATTGGATATGATTGATACACAAGCGAATTCGGGACTTACAAGTGGTATCAGAGCTTGGATTGTATCAATCATTTTGGCCAGATCTGGAGCGTATTTGATCTTATTTTTGAAGGGTTTTTGCATTTTTGGATAGATCTTTGAAAAATAAGGGGGGTTTGTTCTTCGTGTTTTTGATAAAAACGAGTTTTTGATCGAGTTTTGGAGCAAAAAGAGGTGAAAAACGCTATTTTTCACGTAATCTGCGAAGTGTTCTCGTCCATTGAAGGGTTCACGGCCGTTGAAGGGTTCACGGCCGAAGGAGGGTTCTCGGTCGAATAAGCTTTTGCGGCTAGGGTTTCTCGGCGGCGGCCGTAATCACGAATTAGGGTTTCTCGGACGTTTACGGTCGTGAACGTGTTTACGGCCGTGAACCCATTTGCGGTTGTCTGTCTCATATAAATAGTGTTAGTAGAGTCATAAGAGTGTGTATGGCTAGAGGAGCTTAAGTGTGTGTATTCTAAGGTGTTCTAGAGAGAGAAAGGAGAGAAGGTGCAAGTGTGTGTGAATCTTGTATATTGTTCATCATTCCAATCTTGAATACATCATAGATTCATATTATTCTTCTTCTCCTTCTTCTTATTTTGATCTTGCATCATCCAATTGTTTAGGATTCTAACCATTAATTGGATATGATTGATACACAAGCGAATTCGGGACTTACAAGTGGTATCAGAGCTTGGATTGTATCAATCATTTTGGCCAGATCTGGAGCGTATTTGATCTTATTTTTGAAGGGTTTTTGCATTTTTGGATATATCTTTGAAAAATAAGGGGGGTTTGTTCTTCGTGTTTTTGATAAAAACGAGTTTTTGATCGAGTTTTGGAGCAAAAAAGGTGAAAAACGCTATTTTTCACGTAATCTGCGAAGTGTTCTCGTCCATTGAAGGGTTCACGGCCGTTGAAGGGTTCACGGCCGAAGGAGGGTTCTCGGTCGAATAAGCTTTTGCGGCTAGGGTTTCTCGGTGACGGCCGTAATCACGAATTAGGGTTTCTCGGACGTTTACGGTCGTGAACGTGTTTACGGCCGTGAACCTATTTGCGGTTGTCTGTCTCATATAAATAGTGTTAGTAGAGTCATAAGAGTGTGTATGGCTAGAGGAGCTTAAGTGTGTGTATTCTAAGGTGTTCTAGAGAGAGAAAGGAGAGAAGGTGCAAGTGTGTGTGAATCTTGTATATTGTTCATCATTCCAATCTTGAATACATCATAGATTCATATTATTCTTCTTCTCCTTCTTCTTATTTTGATCTTGCATCATCCAATTGTTTGGGATTCTACACCATCAATTGGATATGATTGATACACAAGCGAATTCGGGACTTACAAGTGGTATCAGAGCTTGGATTGTATCAATCATTTTGGCCAGATCTGGAGCGTATTTGATCTTATTTTTGAAGGATTTTTGCGTTTTTGGATAGATCTTTGAAAAATAAGGGGGGTTTGTTCTTCGTGTTTTTGATAAAAACGAGTTTATGATCGAGTTTTGGAGCAAAAAGAGGTGAAAAATGCTATTTTTCACGTAATCTGCGAAGTGTTCTCGTCCATTGAAGGGTTCACGGCCGTTGAAGGGTTCACGGCCGAAGGAGGGTTCTCGGTCGAATAAGCTTTTGCGGCTAGGGTTTCTCGGCGGCGGCCGTAATCACGAATTAGGGTTTCTCGGACGTTTACGGTCGTGAACGTGTTTACGGCCGTGAACCCATTTGCGGTTGTCTGTCTCATATAAATAGTGTTAGTAGAGTCATAAGAGTGTGTATGGCTAGAGGAGCTTAAGTGTGTGTATTCTAAGGTGTTCTAGAGAGAGAAAGGAGAGAAGGTGCAAGTGTGTGTGAATCTTGTATATTGTTCATCATTCCAATCTTGAATACATCATAGATTCATATTATTCTTCTTCTCCTTCTTCTTATTTGGATCTTGCATCATCCAATTGTTTAGGATTCTACACCATCAATTGGATATGATTGATACACAAGCGAATTCGGGACTTACAAGTGGTATCAGAGCTTGGATTGTATCAATCATTTTGGCCAGATCTGGAGCGTATTTGATCTTATTTTTGAAGGGTTTTTGCATTTTTGGATAGATCTTTGAAAAATAAGGGGGGTTTGTTCTTCGTGTTTTTGATAAAAACGAGTTTTTGATCGAGTTTTGGAGCAAAAAGAGGTGAAAAACGCTATTTTTCACGTAATCTGCGAAGTGTTCTCGTCCATTGAAGGGTTCACGGCCGTTGAAGGGTTCACGGCCGAAGGAGGGTTCTCGGTCGAATAAGCTTTTGCGGCTAGGGTTTCTCGGTGACGGCCGTAATCACGAATTAGGGTTTCTCGGACGTTTACGGTCGTGAACGTGTTTACGGCCGTGAACCCATTTGCGGTTGTCTGTCTCATATAAATAGTGTTAGTAGAGTCATAAGAGTGTGTATGGCTAGAGGAGCTTAAGTGTGTGTATTCTAAGGTGTTCTAGAGAGAGAAAGGAGAGAAGGTGCAAGTGTGTGTGAATCTTGTATATTGTTCATCATTCCAATCTTGAATACATCATAGATTCATATTATTCTTCTTCTCCTTCTTCTTATTTTGATCTTGCATCATCCAATTGTTTAGGATTCTAACCATTAATTGGATATGATTGATACACAAGCGAATTCGGGACTTACAAGTGGTATCAGAGCTTGGATTGTATCAATCATTTTGGCCAGATCTGGAGCGTATTTGATCTTATTTTTGAAGGGTTTTTGCATTTTTGGATATATCTTTGAAAAATAAGGGGGGTTTGTTCTTCGTGTTTTTGATAAAAACGAGTTTTTGATCGAGTTTTGGAGCAAAAAAGGTGAAAAACGCTATTTTTCACGTAATCTGCGAAGTGTTCTCGTCCATTGAAGGGTTCACGGCCGTTGAAGGGTTCACGGCCGAAGGAGGGTTCTCGGTCGAATAAGCTTTTGCGGCTAGGGTTTCTCGGTGACGGCCGTAATCACGAATTAGGGTTTCTCGGACGTTTACGGTCGTGAACGTGTTTACGGCCGTGAACCTATTTGCGGTTGTCTGTCTCATATAAATAGTGTTAGTAGAGTCATAAGAGTGTGTATGGCTAGAGGAGCTTAAGTGTGTGTATTCTAAGGTGTTCTAGAGAGAGAAAGGAGAGAAGGTGCAATTGTGTGTGAATCTTGTATATTGTTCATCATTCCAATCTTGAATACATCATAGATTCATATTATTCTTCTTCTCCTTCTTCTTATTTTGATCTTGCATCATCCAATTGTTTGGGATTCTACACCATCAATTGGATATGATTGATACACAAGCGAATTCGGGACTTACAAGTGGTATCAGAGCTTGGATTGTATCAATCATTTTGGCCAGATCTGGAGCGTATTTGATCTTATTTTTGAAGGATTTTTGCGTTTTTGGATAGATCTTTGAAAAATAAGGGGGGTTTGTTCTTCGTGTTTTTGATAAAAACGAGTTTATGATCGAGTTTTGGAGCAAAAAGAGGTGAAAAATGCTATTTTTCACGTAATCTGCGAAGTGTTCTCGTCCATTGAAGGGTTCACGGCCGTTGAAGGGTTCACGGCCGAAGGAGGGTTCTCGGTCGAATAAGCTTTTGCGGCTAGGGTTTCTCGGCGGCGGCCGTAATCACGAATTAGGGTTTCTCGGACGTTTACGGTCGTGAACGTGTTTACGGCCGTGAACCCATTTGCGGTTGTCTGTCTCATATAAATAGTGTTAGTAGAGTCATAAGAGTGTGTATGGCTAGAGGAGCTTAAGTGTGTGTATTCTAAGGTGTTCTAGAGAGAGAAAGGAGAGAAGGTGCAAGTGTGTGTGAATCTTGTATATTGTTCATCATTCCAATCTTGAATACATCATAGATTCATATTATTCTTCTTCTCCTTCTTCTTATTTGGATCTTGCATCATCCAATTGTTTAGGATTCTACACCATCAATTGGATATGATTGATACACAAGCGAATTCGGGACTTACAAGTGGTATCAGAGCTTGGATTGTATCAATCATTTTGGCCAGATCTGGAGCGTATTTGATCTTATTTTTGAAGGGTTTTTGCATTTTTGGATAGATCTTTGAAAAATAAGGGGGGTTTGTTCTTCGTGTTTTTGATAAAAACGAGTTTTTGATCGAGTTTTGGAGCAAAAAGAGGTGAAAAACGCTATTTTTCACGTAATCTGCGAAGTGTTCTCGTCCATTGAAGGGTTCACGGCCGTTGAAGGGTTCACGGCCGAAGGAGGGTTCTCGGTCGAATAAGCTTTTGCGGCTAGGGTTTCTCGGTGACGGCCGTAATCACGAATTAGGGTTTCTCGGACGTTTACGGTCGTGAACGTGTTTACGGCCGTGAACCCATTTGCGGTTGTCTGTCTCATATAAATAGTGTTAGTAGAGTCATAAGAGTGTGTATGGCTAGAGGAGCTTAAGTGTGTGTATTCTAAGGTGTTCTAGAGAGAGAAAGGAGAGAAGGTGCAAGTGTGTGTGAATCTTGTATATTGTTCATCATTCCAATCTTGAATACATCATAGATTCATATTATTCTTCTTCTCCTTCTTCTTATTTTGATCTTGCATCATCCAATTGTTTAGGATTCTAACCATTAATTGGATATGATTGATACACAAGCGAATTCGGGACTTACAAGTGGTATCAGAGCTTGGATTGTATCAATCATTTTGGCCAGATCTGGAGCGTATTTGATCTTATTTTTGAAGGGTTTTTGCATTTTTGGATATATCTTTGAAAAATAAGGGGGGTTTGTTCTTCGTGTTTTTGATAAAAACGAGTTTGTGATCGAGTTTTGGAGCAAAAAAGGTGAAAAACGCTATTTTTCACGTAATCTGCGAAGTGTTCTCGTCCATTGAAGGGTTCACGGCCGTTGAAGGGTTCACGGCCGAAGGAGGGTTCTCGGTCGAATAAGCTTTTGCGGCTAGGGTTTCTCGGTGACGGCCGTAATCACGAATTAGGGTTTCTCGGACGTTTACGGTCGTGAACGTGTTTACGGCCGTGAACCTATTTGCGGTTGTCTGTCTCATATAAATAGTGTTAGTAGAGTCATAAGAGTGTGTATAGCTAGAGGAGCTTAAGTGTGTGTATTCTAAGGTGTTCTAGAGAGAGAAAGGAGAGAAGGTGCAAGTGTGTGTGAATCTTGTATATTGTTCATCATTCCAATCTTGAATACATCATAGATTCATATTATTCTTCTTCTCCTTCTTCTTATTTTGATCTTGCATCATCCAATTGTTTGGGATTCTACACCATCAATTGGATATGATTGATACACAAGCGAATTCGGGACTTACAAGTGGTATCAGAGCTTGGATTGTATCAATCATTTTGGCCAGATCTGGAGCGTATTTGATCTTATTTTTGAAGGATTTTTGCGTTTTTGGATAGATCTTTGAAAAATAAGGGGGGTTTGTTCTTCGTGTTTTTGATAAAAACGAGTTTATGATCGAGTTTTGGAGCAAAAAGAGGTGAAAAATGCTATTTTTCACGTAATCTGCGAAGTGTTCTCGTCCATTGAAGGGTTCACGGCCGTTGAAGGGTTCACGGCCGAAGGAGGGTTCTCGGTCGAATAAGCTTTTGCGGCTAGGTTTTCTCGGCGGCGGCCGTAATCACGAATTAGGGTTTCTCGGACGTTTACGGTCGTGAACGTGTTTACGGCCGTGAACCCATTTGCGGTTGTCTGTCTCATATAAATAGTGTTAGTAGAGTCATAAGAGTGTGTATGGCTAGAGGAGCTTAAGTGTGTGTATTCTAAGGTGTTCTAGAGAGAGAAAGGAGAGAAGGTGCAAGTGTGTGTGAATCTTGTATATTGTTCATCATTCCAATCTTGAATACATCATAGATTCATATTATTCTTCTTCTCCTTCTTCTTATTTGGATCTTGCATCATCCAATTGTTTAGGATTCTACACCATCAATTGGATATGATTGATACACAAGCGAATTCGGGACTTACAAGTGGTATCAGAGCTTGGATTGTATCAATCATTTTGGCCAGATCTGGAGCGTATTTGATCTTATTTTTGAAGGGTTTTTGCATTTTTGGATAGATCTTTGAAAAATAAGGGGGGTTTGTTCTTCGTGTTTTTGATAAAAACGAGTTTTTGATCGAGTTTTGGAGCAAAAAGAGGTGAAAAACGCTATTTTTCACGTAATCTGCGAAGTGTTCTCGTCCATTGAAGGGTTCACGGCCGTTGAAGGGTTCACGGCCGAAGGAGGGTTCTCGGTCGAATAAGCTTTTGCGGCTAGGGTTTCTCGGTGACGGCCGTAATCACGAATTAGGGTTTCTCGGACGTTTACGGTCGTGAACGTGTTTACGGCCGTGAACCTATTTGCGGTTGTCTGTCTCATATAAATAGTGTTAGTAGAGTCATAAGAGTGTGTATGGCTAGAGGAGCTTAAGTGTGTGTATTCTAAGGTGTTCTAGAGAGAGAAAGGAGAGAAGGTGCAAGTGTGTGTGAATCTTGTATATTGTTCATCATTCCAATCTTGAATACATCATAGATTCATATTATTCTTCTTCTCCTTCTTCTTATTTTGATCTAGCATCATCCAATTGTTTGGGATTCTACACCATCAATTGGATATGATTGATACACAAGCGAATTCGGGACTTACAAGTGGTATCAGAGCTTGGATTGTATCAATCATTTTGGCCAGATCTGGAGCGTATTTGATCTTATTTTTGAAGGATTTTTGCGTTTTTGGATAGATCTTTGAAAAATAAGGGGGGTTTGTTCTTCGTGTTTTTGATAAAAACGAGTTTATGATCGAGTTTTGGAGCAAAAAGAGGTGAAAAACGCTATTTTTCACGTAATCTACGATGTGTTCTCGTCCATCGAAGGGTTCACGACCGTTGAAGGGTTCACGGCCGAAGGAGGGTTCTCGTTCGAATAAGCTTTTGCGGCTAGGGTTTCTCGGCGGCGGCCGTAATCACGAATTAGGGTTTCTCGGACGTTTACGGTCGTGAACGTGTTTACGGCCGTGAACCTATTTGCGGTTGTCTGTCTCATATAAATAGTGTTAGTAGAGTCATAAGAGTGTGTATAGCTAGAGGAGCTTAAGTGTGTGTATTCTAAGGTGTTCTAGAGAGAGAAAGGAGAGAAGGTGCAAGTGTGTGTGAATCTTGTATATTGTTCATCATTCCAATCTTGAATACATCATAGATTCATATTATTCTTCTTCTCCTTCTTCTTATTTTGATCTTGCATCATCCAATTGTTTGGGATTCTACACCATCAATTGGATATGATTGATACACAAGCGAATTCGGGACTTACAAGTGGTATCAGAGCTTGGATTGTATCAATCATTTTGGCCAGATCTGGAGCGTATTTGATCTTATTTTTGAAGGATTTTTGCGTTTTTGGATAGATCTTTGAAAAATAAGGGGGGTTTGTTCTTCGTGTTTTTGATAAAAACGAGTTTATGATCGAGTTTTGGAGCAAAAAGAGGTGAAAAATGCTATTTTTCACGTAATCTGCGAAGTGTTCTCGTCCATTGAAGGGTTCACGGCCGTTGAAGGGTTCACGGCCGAAGGAGGGTTCTCGGTCGAATAAGCTTTTGCGGCTAGGGTTTCTCGGCGGCGGCCGTAATCACGAATTAGGGTTTCTCGGACGTTTACGGTCGTGAACGTGTTTACGGCCGTGAACCCATTTGCGGTTGTCTGTCTCATATAAATAGTGTTAGTAGAGTCATAAGAGTGTGTATGGCTAGAGGAGCTTAAGTGTGTGTATTCTAAGGTGTTCTAGAGAGAGAAAGGAGAGAAGGTGCAAGTGTGTGTGAATCTTGTATATTGTTCATCATTCCAATCTTGAATACATCATAGATTCATATTATTCTTCTTCTCCTTCTTCTTATTTGGATCTTGCATCATCCAATTGTTTAGGATTCTACACCATCAATTGGATATGATTGATACACAAGCGAATTCGGGACTTACAAGTGGTATCAGAGCTTGGATTGTATCAATCATTTTGGCCAGATCTGGAGCGTATTTGATCTTATTTTTGAAGGGTTTTTGCATTTTTGGATAGATCTTTGAAAAATAAGGGGGGTTTGTTCTTCGTGTTTTTGATAAAAACGAGTTTTTGATCGAGTTTTGGAGCAAAAAGAGGTGAAAAACGCTATTTTTCACGTAATCTGCGAAGTGTTCTCGTCCATTGAAGGGTTCACGGCCGTTGAAGGGTTCACGGCCGAAGGAGGGTTCTCGGTCGAATAAGCTTTTGCGGCTAGGGTTTCTCGGTGACGGCCGTAATCACGAATTAGGGTTTCTCGGACGTTTACGGTCGTGAACGTGTTTACGGCCGTGAACCTATTTGCGGTTGTCTGTCTCATATAAATAGTGTTAGTAGAGTCATAAGAGTGTGTATGGCTAGAGGAGCTTAAGTGTGTGTATTCTAAGGTGTTCTAGAGAGAGAAAGGAGAGAAGGTGCAAGTGTGTGTGAATCTTGTATATTGTTCATCATTCCAATCTTGAATACATCATAGATTCATATTATTCTTCTTCTCCTTCTTCTTATTTTGATCTAGCATCATCCAATTGTTTGGGATTCTACACCATCAATTGGATATGATTGATACACAAGCGAATTCGGGACTTACAAGTGGTATCAGAGCTTGGATTGTATCAATCATTTTGGCCAGATCTGGAGCGTATTTGATCTTATTTTTGAAGGATTTTTGCGTTTTTGGATAGATCTTTGAAAAATAAGGGGGGTTTGTTCTTCGTGTTTTTGATAAAAACGAGTTTATGATCGAGTTTTGGAGCAAAAAGAGGTGAAAAACGCTATTTTTCACGTAATCTACGATGTGTTCTCGTCCATCGAAGGGTTCACGACCGTTGAAGGGTTCACGGCCGAAGGAGGGTTCTCGTTCGAATAAGCTTTTGCGGCTAGGGTTTCTCGGCGGCGGCCGTAATCACGAATTAGGGTTTCTCGGACGTTTACGGTCGTGAACGTGTTTACGGCCGTGAACCCATTTGCGGTTGTCTGTCTCATATAAATAGTGTTAGTAGAGTCATAAGAGTGTGTATGGCTAGAGGAGCTTAAGTGTGTGTATTCTAAGGTGTTCTAGAGAGAGAAAGGAGAGAAGGTGCAAGTGTGTGTGAATCTTGTATATTGTTCATCATTCCAATCTTGAATACATCATAGATTCATATTATTCTTCTTCTCCTTCTTCTTATTTTGATCTTGCATCATCCAATTGTTTAGGATTCTACACCATCAATTGGATATGATTGATACACAAGCGAATTCGGGACTTACAAGTGGTATCAGAGCTTGGATTGTATCAATCATTTTGGCCAGATCTGGAGCGTATTTGATCTTATTTTTGAAGGATTTTTGCGTTTTTGGATAGATCTTTGAAAAATAAGGGGGGTTTCTTCTTCGTGTTTTTGATAAAAACGAGTTTTTGATCGAGTTTTGGAGCAAAAAGAGGTGAAAAACGCTATTTTTCACGTAATCTGCGAAGTGTTCTCGTCCATTGAAGGGTTCACGGCCGTTGAAGGGTTCACGGCCGAAGGAGGGTTCTCGGTCGAATAAGCTTTTGCGGCTAGGGTTTCTCGGCGGCGGCCGTAATCACGACTTAGGGTTTCTCGGACATTTACGGTCGTGAACGTGTTTACGGCCGTGAACCCATTTGCGGTTGTCTGTCTCATATAAATAGTGTTAGTAGAGTCATAAGAGTGTGTATGGCTAGAGGAGCTTAAGTGTGTGTATTCTAAGGTGTTCTAGAGAGAGAAAGGAGAGAAGGTGCAAGTGTGTGTGAATCTTGTATATTGTTCATCATTCCAATCTTGAATACATCATAGATTCATATTATTCTTCTTCTCCTTCTTCTTATTTTGATCTTGCATCATCCAATTGTTTGGGATTCTACACCATCAATTGGATATGATTGATACACAAGCGAATTCGGGACTTACAAGTGGTATCAGAGCTTGGATTGTATCAATCATTTTGGCCAGATCTGGAGCGTATTTGATCTTATTTTTGAAGGATTTTTGCGTTTTTGGATAGATCTTTGAAAAATAAGGGGGGTTTGTTCTTCGTGTTTTTGATAAAAACGAGTTTATGATCGAGTTTTGGAGCAAAAAGAGGTGAAAAATGCTATTTTTCACGTAATCTGCGAAGTGTTCTCGTCCATTGAAGGGTTCACGGCCGTTGAAGGGTTCACGGCCGAAGGAGGGTTCTCGGTCGAATAAGCTTTTGCGGCTAGGGTTTCTCGGCGGCGGCCGTAATCACGAATTAGGGTTTCTCGGACGTTTACGGTCGTGAACGTGTTTACGGCCGTGAACCCATTTGCGGTTGTCTGTCTCATATAAATAGTGTTAGTAGAGTCATAAGAGTGTGTATGGCTAGAGGAGCTTAAGTGTGTGTATTCTAAGGTGTTCTAGAGAGAGAAAGGAGAGAAGGTGCAAGTGTGTGTGAATCTTGTATATTGTTCATCATTCCAATCTTGAATACATCATAGATTCATATTATTCTTCTTCTCCTTCTTCTTATTTGGATCTTGCATCATCCAATTGTTTAGGATTCTACACCATCAATTGGATATGATTGATACACAAGCGAATTCGGGACTTACAAGTGGTATCAGAGCTTGGATTGTATCAATCATTTTGGCCAGATCTGGAGCGTATTTGATCTTATTTTTGAAGGGTTTTTGCATTTTTGGATAGATCTTTGAAAAATAAGGGGGGTTTGTTCTTCGTGTTTTTGATAAAAACGAGTTTTTGATCGAGTTTTGGAGCAAAAAGAGGTGAAAAACGCTATTTTTCACGTAATCTGCGAAGTGTTCTCGTCCATTGAAGGGTTCACGGCCGTTGAAGGGTTCACGGCCGAAGGAGGGTTCTCGGTCGAATAAGCTTTTGCGGCTAGGGTTTCTCGGTGACGGCCGTAATCACGAATTAGGGTTTCTCGGACGTTTACGGTCGTGAACGTGTTTACGGCCGTGAACCTATTTGCGGTTGTCTGTCTCATATAAATAGTGTTAGTAGAGTCATAAGAGTGTGTATGGCTAGAGGAGCTTAAGTGTGTGTATTCTAAGGTGTTCTAGAGAGAGAAAGGAGAGAAGGTGCAAGTGTGTGTGAATCTTGTATATTGTTCATCATTCCAATCTTGAATACATCATAGATTCATATTATTCTTCTTCTCCTTCTTCTTATTTTGATCTAGCATCATCCAATTGTTTGGGATTCTACACCATCAATTGGATATGATTGATACACAAGCGAATTCGGGACTTACAAGTGGTATCAGAGCTTGGATTGTATCAATCATTTTGGCCAGATCTGGAGCGTATTTGATCTTATTTTTGAAGGATTTTTGCGTTTTTGGATAGATCTTTGAAAAATAAGGGGGGTTTGTTCTTCGTGTTTTTGATAAAAACGAGTTTATGATCGAGTTTTGGAGCAAAAAGAGGTGAAAAACGCTATTTTTCACGTAATCTACGATGTGTTCTCGTCCATCGAAGGGTTCACGACCGTTGAAGGGTTCACGGCCGAAGGAGGGTTCTCGTTCGAATAAGCTTTTGCGGCTAGGGTTTCTCGGCGGCGGCCGTAATCACGAATTAGGGTTTCTCGGACGTTTACGGTCGTGAACGTGTTTACGGCCGTGAACCCATTTGCGGTTGTCTGTCTCATATAAATAGTGTTAGTAGAGTCATAAGAGTGTGTATGGCTAGAGGAGCTTAAGTGTGTGTATTCTAAGGTGTTCTAGAGAGAGAAAGGAGAGAAGGTGCAAGTGTGTGTGAATCTTGTATATTGTTCATCATTCCAATCTTGAATACATCATAGATTCATATTATTCTTCTTCTCCTTCTTCTTATTTTGATCTTGCATCATCCAATTGTTTAGGATTCTACACCATCAATTGGATATGATTGATACACAAGCGAATTCGGGACTTACAAGTGGTATCAGAGCTTGGATTGTATCAATCATTTTGGCCAGATCTGGAGCGTATTTGATCTTATTTTTGAAGGATTTTTGCGTTTTTGGATAGATCTTTGAAAAATAAGGGGGGTTTGTTCTTCGTGTTTTTGATAAAAACGAGTTTTTGATCGAGTTTTGGAGCAAAAAGAGGTGAAAAACGCTATTTTTCACGTAATCTGCGAAGTGTTCTCGTCCATTGAAGGGTTCACGGCCGTTGAAGGGTTCACGGCCGAAGGAGGGTTCTCGGTCGAATAAGCTTTTGCGGCTAGGGTTTCTCGGCGGCGGCCGTAATCACGACTTAGGGTTTCTCGGACATTTACGGTCGTGAACGTGTTTACGGCCGTGAACCCATTTGCGGTTGTCTGTCTCATATAAATAGTGTTAGTAGAGTCATAAGAGTGTGTATGGCTAGAGGAGCTTAAGTGTGTGTATTCTAAGGTGTTCTAGAGAGAGAAAGGAGAGAAGGTGCAAGTGTGTGTGAATCTTGTATATTGTTCATCATTCCAATCTTGAATACATCATAGATTCATATTATTCTTCTTCTCCTTCTTCTTATTTTGATCTTGCATCATCCAATTGTTTGGGATTCTACACCATCAATTGGATATGATTGATACACAAGCGAATTCGGGACTTACAAGTGGTATCAGAGCTTGGATTGTATCAATCATTTTGGCCAGATCTGGAGCGTATTTGATCTTATTTTTGAAGGATTTTTGCGTTTTTGGATAGATCTTTGAAAAATAAGGGGGGTTTGTTCTTCGTGTTTTTGATAAAAACGAGTTTTTGATCGAGTTTTGGAGCAAAAAGAGGTGAAAAACGCTATTTTTCACGTAATCTGCGAAGTGTTCTCGTCCATTGAAGGGTTCACGGCCGTTGAAGGGTTCACGGCCGAAGGAGGGTTCTCGGTCGAATAAGCTTTTGCGGCTAGGGTTTCTCGGTGACGGCCGTAATCACGAATTAGGGTTTCTCGGACGTTTACGGTCGTGAACGTGTTTACGGCCGTGAACCTATTTGCGGTTGTCTGTCTCATATAAATAGTGTTAGTAGAGTCATAAGAGTGTGTATGGCTAGAGGAGCTTAAGTGTGTGTATTCTAAGGTGTTCTAGAGAGAGAAAGGAGAGAAGGTGCAAGTGTGTGTGAATCTTGTATATTGTTCATCATTCCAATCTTGAATACATCATAGATTCATATTATTCTTCTTCTCCTTCTTCTTATTTTGATCTAGCATCATCCAATTGTTTGGGATTCTACACCATCAATTGGATATGATTGATACACAAGCGAATTCGGGACTTACAAGTGGTATCAGAGCTTGGATTGTATCAATCATTTTGGCCAGATCTGGAGCGTATTTGATCTTATTTTTGAAGGATTTTTGCGTTTTTGGATAGATCTTTGAAAAATAAGGGGGGTTTGTTCTTCGTGTTTTTGATAAAAACGAGTTTATGATCGAGTTTTGGAGCAAAAAGAGGTGAAAAACGCTATTTTTCACGTAATCTACGATGTGTTCTCGTCCATCGAAGGGTTCACGACCGTTGAAGGGTTCACGGCCGAAGGAGGGTTCTCGTTCGAATAAGCTTTTGCGGCTAGGGTTTCTCGGCGGCGGCCGTAATCACGAATTAGGGTTTCTCGGACGTTTACGGTCGTGAACGTGTTTACGGCCGTGAACCCATTTGCGGTTGTCTGTCTCATATAAATAGTGTTAGTAGAGTCATAAGAGTGTGTATGGCTAGAGGAGCTTAAGTGTGTGTATTCTAAGGTGTTCTAGAGAGAGAAAGGAGAGAAGGTGCAAGTGTGTGTGAATCTTGTATATTGTTCATCATTCCAATCTTGAATACATCATAGATTCATATTATTCTTCTTCTCCTTCTTCTTATTTTGATCTTGCATCATCCAATTGTTTAGGATTCTACACCATCAATTGGATATGATTGATACACAAGCGAATTCGGGACTTACAAGTGGTATCAGAGCTTGGATTGTATCAATCATTTTGGCCAGATCTGGAGCGTATTTGATCTTATTTTTGAAGGATTTTTGCGTTTTTGGATAGATCTTTGAAAAATAAGGGGGGTTTGTTCTTCGTGTTTTTGATAAAAACGAGTTTTTGATCGAGTTTTGGAGCAAAAAGAGGTGAAAAACGCTATTTTTCACGTAATCTGCGAAGTGTTCTCGTCCATTGAAGGGTTCACGGCCGTTGAAGGGTTCACGGCCGAAGGAGGGTTCTCGGTCGAATAAGCTTTTGCGGCTAGGGTTTCTCGGCGGCGGCCGTAATCACGACTTAGGGTTTCTCGGACATTTACGGTCGTGAACGTGTTTACGGCCGTGAACCCATTTGCGGTTGTCTGTCTCATATAAATAGTGTTAGTAGAGTCATAAGAGTGTGTATGGCTAGAGGAGCTTAAGTGTGTGTATTCTAAGGTGTTCTAGAGAGAGAAAGGAGAGAAGGTGCAAGTGTGTGTGAATCTTGTATATTGTTCATCATTCCAATCTTGAATACATCATAGATTCATATTATTCTTCTTCTCCTTCTTCTTATTTTGATCTTGCATCATCCAATTGTTTGGGATTCTACACCATCAATTGGATATGATTGATACACAAGCGAATTCGGGACTTACAAGTGGTATCAGAGCTTGGATTGTATCAATCATTTTGGCCAGATCTGGAGCGTATTTGATCTTATTTTTGAAGGATTTTTGCGTTTTTGGATAGATCTTTGAAAAATAAGGGGGGTTTGTTCTTCGTGTTTTTGATAAAAACGAGTTTATGATCGAGTTTTGGAGCAAAAAGAGGTGAAAAATGCTATTTTTCACGTAATCTGCGAAGTGTTCTCGTCCATTGAAGGGTTCACGGCCGTTGAAGGGTTCACGGCCGAAGGAGGGTTCTCGGTCGAATAAGCTTTTGCGGCTAGGGTTTCTCGGCGGCGGCCGTAATCACGAATTAGGGTTTCTCGGACGTTTACGGTCGTGAACGTGTTTACGGCCGTGAACCCATTTGCGGTTGTCTGTCTCATATAAATAGTGTTAGTAGAGTCATAAGAGTGTGTATGGCTAGAGGAGCTTAAGTGTGTGTATTCTAAGGTGTTCTAGAGAGAGAAAGGAGAGAAGGTGCAAGTGTGTGTGAATCTTGTATATTGTTCATCATTCCAATCTTGAATACATCATAGATTCATATTATTCTTCTTCTCCTTCTTCTTATTTGGATCTTGCATCATCCAATTGTTTAGGATTCTACACCATCAATTGGATATGATTGATACACAAGCGAATTCGGGACTTACAAGTGGTATCAGAGCTTGGATTGTATCAATCATTTTGGCCAGATCTGGAGCGTATTTGATCTTATTTTTGAAGGATTTTTGCGTTTTTGGATAGATCTTTGAAAAATAAGGGGGGTTTGTTCTTCGTGTTTTTGATAAAAACGAGTTTATGATCGAGTTTTGGAGCAAAAAGAGGTGAAAAACGCTATTTTTCACGTAATCTACGATGTGTTCTCGTCCATCGAAGGGTTCACGACCGTTGAAGGGTTCACGGCCGAAGGAGGGTTCTCGTTCGAATAAGCTTTTGCGGCTAGGGTTTCTCGGCGGCGGCCGTAATCACGAATTAGGGTTTCTCGGACGTTTACGGTCGTGAACGTGTTTACGGCCGTGAACCCATTTGCGGTTGTCTGTCTCATATAAATAGTGTTAGTAGAGTCATAAGAGTGTGTATGGCTAGAGGAGCTTAAGTGTGTGTATTCTAAGGTGTTCTAGAGAGAGAAAGGAGAGAAGGTGCAAGTGTGTGTGAATCTTGTATATTGTTCATCATTCCAATCTTGAATACATCATAGATTCATATTATTCTTCTTCTCCTTCTTCTTATTTTGATCTTGCATCATCCAATTGTTTAGGATTCTACACCATCAATTGGATATGATTGATACACAAGCGAATTCGGGACTTACAAGTGGTATCAGAGCTTGGATTGTATCAATCATTTTGGCCAGATCTGGAGCGTATTTGATCTTATTTTTGAAGGATTTTTGCGTTTTTGGATAGATCTTTGAAAAATAAGGGGGGTTTGTTCTTCGTGTTTTTGATAAAAACGAGTTTTTGATCGAGTTTTGGAGCAAAAAGAGGTGAAAAACGCTATTTTTCACGTAATCTGCGAAGTGTTCTCGTCCATTGAAGGGTTCACGGCCGTTGAAGGGTTCACGGCCGAAGGAGGGTTCTCGGTCGAATAAGCTTTTGCGGCTAGGGTTTCTCGGCGGCGGCCGTAATCACGACTTAGGGTTTCTCGGACATTTACGGTCGTGAACGTGTTTACGGCCGTGAACCCATTTGCGGTTGTCTGTCTCATATAAATAGTGTTAGTAGAGTCATAAGAGTGTGTATGGCTAGAGGAGCTTAAGTGTGTGTATTCTAAGGTGTTCTAGAGAGAGAAAGGAGAGAAGGTGCAAGTGTGTGTGAATCTTGTATATTGTTCATCATTCCAATCTTGAATACATCATAGATTCATATTATTCTTCTTCTCCTTCTTCTTATTTTGATCTTGCATCATCCAATTGTTTGGGATTCTACACCATCAATTGGATATGATTGATACACAAGCGAATTCGGGACTTACAAGTGGTATCAGAGCTTGGATTGTATCAATCATTTTGGCCAGATCTGGAGCGTATTTGATCTTATTTTTGAAGGATTTTTGCGTTTTTGGATAGATCTTTGAAAAATAAGGGGGGTTTGTTCTTCGTGTTTTTGATAAAAACGAGTTTATGATCGAGTTTTGGAGCAAAAAGAGGTGAAAAATGCTATTTTTCACGTAATCTGCGAAGTGTTCTCGTCCATTGAAGGGTTCACGGCCGTTGAAGGGTTCACGGCCGAAGGAGGGTTCTCGGTCGAATAAGCTTTTGCGGCTAGGGTTTCTCGGCGGCGGCCGTAATCACGAATTAGGGTTTCTCGGACGTTTACGGTCGTGAACGTGTTTACGGCCGTGAACCCATTTGCGGTTGTCTGTCTCATATAAATAGTGTTAGTAGAGTCATAAGAGTGTGTATGGCTAGAGGAGCTTAAGTGTGTGTATTCTAAGGTGTTCTAGAGAGAGAAAGGAGAGAAGGTGCAAGTGTGTGTGAATCTTGTATATTGTTCATCATTCCAATCTTGAATACATCATAGATTCATATTATTCTTCTTCTCCTTCTTCTTATTTGGATCTTGCATCATCCAATTGTTTAGGATTCTACACCATCAATTGGATATGATTGATACACAAGCGAATTCGGGACTTACAAGTGGTATCAGAGCTTGGATTGTATCAATCATTTTGGCCAGATCTGGAGCGTATTTGATCTTATTTTTGAAGGGTTTTTGCATTTTTGGATAGATCTTTGAAAAATAAGGGGGGTTTGTTCTTCGTGTTTTTGATAAAAACGAGTTTTTGATCGAGTTTTGGAGCAAAAAGAGGTGAAAAACGCTATTTTTCACGTAATCTGCGAAGTGTTCTCGTCCATTGAAGGGTTCATGGCCGTTGAAGGGTTCACGGCCGAAGGAGGGTTCTCGGTCGAATAAGCTTTTGCGGCTAGGGTTTCTCGGTGACGGCCGTAATCACGAATTTGGGTTTCTCGGACGTTTACGGTCGTGAACGTGTTTACGGCCGTGAACCTATTTGCGGTTGTCTGTCTCACATAAATAGTGTTAGTAGAGTCATAAGAGTGTGTATGGCTAGAGGAGCTTAAGTGTGTGTATTCTAAGGTGTTCTAGAGAGAGAAAGGAGAGAAGGTGCAAGTGTGTGTGAATCTTGTATATTGTTCATCATTCCAATCTTGAATACATCATAGATTCATATTATTCTTCTTCTCCTTCTTCTTATTTTGATCTAGCATCATCCAATTGTTTGGGATTCTACACCATCAATTGGATATGATTGATACACAAGCGAATTCGGGACTTACAAGTGGTATCAGAGCTTGGATTGTATCAATCATTTTGGCCAGATCTGGAGCGTATTTGATCTTATTTTTGAAGGATTTTTGCGTTTTTGGATAGATCTTTGAAAAATAAGGGGGGTTTGTTCTTCGTGTTTTTGATAAAAACGAGTTTATGATCGAGTTTTGGAGCAAAAAGAGGTGAAAAACGCTATTTTTCACGTAATCTACGATGTGTTCTCGTCCATCGAAGGGTTCACGACCGTTGAAGGGTTCACGGCCGAAGGAGGGTTCTCGTTCGAATAAGCTTTTGCGGCTAGGGTTTCTCGGCGGCGGCCGTAATCACGAATTAGGGTTTCTCGGACGTTTACGGTCGTGAACGTGTTTACGGCCGTGAACCCATTTGCGGTTGTCTGTCTCATATAAATAGTGTTAGTAGAGTCATAAGAGTGTGTATGGCTAGAGGAGCTTAAGTGTGTGTATTCTAAGGTGTTCTAGAGAGAGAAAGGAGAGAAGGTGCAAGTGTGTGTGAATCTTGTATATTGTTCATCATTCCAATCTTGAATACATCATAGATTCATATTATTCTTCTTCTCCTTCTTCTTATTTTGATCTTGCATCATCCAATTGTTTAGGATTCTACACCATCAATTGGATATGATTGATACACAAGCGAATTCGGGACTTACAAGTGGTATCAGAGCTTGGATTGTATCAATCATTTTGGCCAGATCTGGAGCGTATTTGATCTTATTTTTGAAGGATTTTTGCGTTTTTGGATAGATCTTTGAAAAATAAGGGGGGTTTGTTCTTCGTGTTTTTGATAAAAACGAGTTTTTGATCGAGTTTTGGAGCAAAAAGAGGTGAAAAACGCTATTTTTCACGTAATCTGCGAAGTGTTCTCGTCCATTGAAGGGTTCACGGCCGTTGAAGGGTTCACGGCCGAAGGAGGGTTCTCGGTCGAATAAGCTTTTGCGGCTAGGGTTTCTCGGCGGCGGCCGTAATCACGAATTAGGGTTTCTCGGACGTTTACGGTCGTGAACGTGTTTACGGCCGTGAACCCATTTGCGGTTGTCTGTCTCATATAAATAGTGTTAGTAGAGTCATAAGAGTGTGTATGGCTAGAGGAGCTTAAGTGTGTGTATTCTAAGGTGTTCTAGAGAGAGAAAGGAGAGAAGGTGCAAGTGTGTGTGAATCTTGTATATTGTTCATCATTCCAATCTTGAATACATCATAGATTCATATTATTCTTCTTCTCCTTCTTCTTATTTGGATCTTGCATCATCCAATTGTTTAGGATTCTACACCATCAATTGGATATGATTGATACACAAGCGAATTCGGGACTTACAAGTGGTATCAGAGCTTGGATTGTATCAATCATTTTGGCCAGATCTGGAGCGTATTTGATCTTATTTTTGAAGGGTTTTTGCATTTTTGGATAGATCTTTGAAAAATAAGGGGGGTTTGTTCTTCGTGTTTTTGATAAAAACGAGTTTTTGATCGAGTTTTGGAGCAAAAAGAGGTGAAAAACGCTATTTTTCACGTAATCTGCGAAGTGTTCTCGTCCATTGAAGGGTTCACGGCCGTTGAAGGGTTCACGGCCGAAGGAGGGTTCTCGGTCGAATAAGCTTTTGCGGCTAGGGTTTCTCGGTGACGGCCGTAATCACGAATTAGGGTTTCTCGGACGTTTACGGTCGTGAACGTGTTTACGGCCGTGAACCTATTTGCGGTTGTCTGTCTCATATAAATAGTGTTAGTAGAGTCATAAGAGTGTGTATGGCTAGAGGAGCTTAAGTGTGTGTATTCTAAGGTGTTCTAGAGAGAGAAAGGAGAGAAGGTGCAAGTGTGTGTGAATCTTGTATATTGTTCATCATTCCAATCTTGAATACATCATAGATTCATATTATTCTTCTTCTCCTTCTTCTTATTTTGATCTAGCATCATCCAATTGTTTGGGATTCTACACCATCAATTGGATATGATTGATACACAAGCGAATTCGGGACTTACAAGTGGTATCAGAGCTTGGATTGTATCAATCATTTTGGCCAGATCTGGAGCGTATTTGATCTTATTTTTGAAGGATTTTTGCGTTTTTGGATAGATCTTTGAAAAATAAGGGGGGTTTGTTCTTCGTGTTTTTGATAAAAACGAGTTTATGATCGAGTTTTGGAGCAAAAAGAGGTGAAAAACGCTATTTTTCACGTAATCTACGATGTGTTCTCGTCCATCGAAGGGTTCACGACCGTTGAAGGGTTCACGGCCGAAGGAGGGTTCTCGTTCGAATAAGCTTTTGCGGCTAGGGTTTCTCGGCGGCGGCCGTAATCACGAATTAGGGTTTCTCGGACGTTTACGGTCGTGAACGTGTTTACGGCCGTGAACCCATTTGCGGTTGTCTGTCTCATATAAATAGTGTTAGTAGAGTCATAAGAGTGTGTATGGCTAGAGGAGCTTAAGTGTGTGTATTCTAAGGTGTTCTAGAGAGAGAAAGGAGAGAAGGTGCAAGTGTGTGTGAATCTTGTATATTGTTCATCATTCCAATCTTGAATACATCATAGATTCATATTATTCTTCTTCTCCTTCTTCTTATTTTGATCTTGCATCATCCAATTGTTTAGGATTCTACACCATCAATTGGATATGATTGATACACAAGCGAATTCGGGACTTACAAGTGGTATCAGAGCTTGGATTGTATCAATCATTTTGGCCAGATCTGGAGCGTATTTGATCTTATTTTTGAAGGATTTTTGCGTTTTTGGATAGATCTTTGAAAAATAAGGGGGGTTTGTTCTTCGTGTTTTTGATAAAAACGAGTTTTTGATCGAGTTTTGGAGCAAAAAGAGGTGAAAAACGCTATTTTTCACGTAATCTGCGAAGTGTTCTCGTCCATTGAAGGGTTCACGGCCGTTGAAGGGTTCACGGCCGAAGGAGGGTTCTCGGTCGAATAAGCTTTTGCGGCTAGGGTTTCTCGGTGACGGCCGTAATCACGAATTAGGGTTTCTCGGACGTTTACGGTCGTGAACGTGTTTACGGCCGTGAACCTATTTGCGGTTGTCTGTCTCATATAAATAGTGTTAGTAGAGTCATAAGAGTGTGTATGGCTAGAGGAGCTTAAGTGTGTGTATTCTAAGGTGTTCTAGAGAGAGAAAGGAGAGAAGGTGCAAGTGTGTGTGAATCTTGTATATTGTTCATCATTCCAATCTTGAATACATCATAGATTCATATTATTCTTCTTCTCCTTCTTCTTATTTTGATCTAGCATCATCCAATTGTTTGGGATTCTACACCATCAATTGGATATGATTGATACACAAGCGAATTCGGGACTTACAAGTGGTATCAGAGCTTGGATTGTATCAATCATTTTGGCCAGATCTGGAGCGTATTTGATCTTATTTTTGAAGGATTTTTGCGTTTTTGGATAGATCTTTGAAAAATAAGGGGGGTTTGTTCTTCGTGTTTTTGATAAAAACGAGTTTATGATCGAGTTTTGGAGCAAAAAGAGGTGAAAAACGCTATTTTTCACGTAATCTACGATGTGTTCTCGTCCATCGAAGGGTTCACGACCGTTGAAGGGTTCACGGCCGAAGGAGGGTTCTCGTTCGAATAAGCTTTTGCGGCTAGGGTTTCTCGGCGGCGGCCGTAATCACGAATTAGGGTTTCTCGGACGTTTACGGTCGTGAACGTGTTTACGGCCGTGAACCCATTTGCGGTTGTCTGTCTCATATAAATAGTGTTAGTAGAGTCATAAGAGTGTGTATGGCTAGAGGAGCTTAAGTGTGTGTATTCTAAGGTGTTCTAGAGAGAGAAAGGAGAGAAGGTGCAAGTGTGTGTGAATCTTGTATATTGTTCATCATTCCAATCTTGAATACATCATAGATTCATATTATTCTTCTTCTCCTTCTTCTTATTTTGATCTTGCATCATCCAATTGTTTAGGATTCTACACCATCAATTGGATATGATTGATACACAAGCGAATTCGGGACTTACAAGTGGTATCAGAGCTTGGATTGTATCAATCATTTTGGCCAGATCTGGAGCGTATTTGATCTTATTTTTGAAAGATTTTTGCGTTTTTGGATAGATCTTTGAAAAATAAGGGGGGTTTGTTCTTCGTGTTTTTGATAAAAACGAGTTTTTGATCGAGTTTTGGAGCAAAAAGAGGTGAAAAACGCTATTTTTCACGTAATCTGCGAAGTGTTCTCGTCCATTGAAGGGTTCACGGCCGTTGAAGGGTTCACGGCCGAAGGAGGGTTCTCGGTCGAATAAGCTTTTGCGGCTAGGGTTTCTCGGCGGCGGCCGTAATCACGACTTAGGGTTTCTCGGACATTTACGGTCGTGAACGTGTTTACGGCCGTGAACCCATTTGCGGTTGTCTGTCTCATATAAATAGTGTTAGTAGAGTCATAAGAGTGTGTATGGCTAGAGGAGCTTAAGTGTGTGTATTCTAAGGTGTTCTAGAGAGAGAAAGGAGAGAAGGTGCAAGTGTGTGTGAATCTTGTATATTGTTCATCATTCCAATCTTGAATACATCATAGATTCATATTATTCTTCTTCTCCTTCTTCTTATTTTGATCTTGCATCATCCAATTGTTTAGGATTCTAACCATTAATTGGATATGATTGATACACAAGCGAATTCGGGACTTACAAGTGGTATCAGAGCTTGGATTGTATAAATCAGTTTGGCCAGATCTGGAGCGTATTTGATCTTATTTTTGAAGGATTTTTGCATTTTTGGATAGATCTTTGAAAAATAAGGGGGGTTTGTTCTTCGTGTTTTTGATAAAAACGAGTTTTTGATCGAGTTTTGGAGCAAAAAGAGGTGAAAAACGCTATTTTTCACGTAATCTGCGAAGTGTTCTCGTCCATTGAAGGGTTCACGGCCGTTGAAGGGTTCACGGCCGAAGGAGGGTTCTCGATCGAATAAGCTTTTGCGGCTAGGGTTTCTCGGTGACGGCCGTAATCACGAATTAGGGTTTCTCGGACGTTTACGGTCGTGAACGTGTTTACGGCCGTGAACCCATTTGCGGTTGTCTGTCTCATATAAATAGTGTTAGTAGAGTCATAAGAGTGTGTATGGCTAGAGGAGCTTAAGTGTGTGTATTCTAAGGTGTTCTAGAGAGAGAAAGGAGAGAAGGTGCAAGTGTGTGTGAATCTTGTATATTGTTCATCATTCCAATCTTGAATACATCATAGATTCATATTATTCTTCTTCTCCTTCTTCTTATTTTGATCTTGCATCATCCAATTGTTTAGGATTCTAACCATTAATTGGATATGATTGATACACAAGCGAATTCGGGACTTACAAGTGGTATCAGAGCTTGGATTGTATAAATCAGTTTGGCCAGATCTGGAGCGTATTTGATCTTATTTTTGAAGGATTTTTGCATTTTTGGATAGATCTTTGAAAAATAAGGGGGGTTTGTTCTTCGTGTTTTTGATAAAAACGAGTTTTTGATCGAGTTTTGGAGCAAAAAGAGGTGAAAAACGCTATTTTTCACGTAATCTGCGAAGTGTTCTCGTCCATTGAAGGGTTCACGACCGTTGAAGGGTTCACGGCCGAAGGAGGGTTCTCGATCGAATAAGCTTTTGCGGCTAGGGTTTCTCGGTGACGGCCGTAATCACGAATTAGGGTTTCTCGGACGTTTACGGTCGTGAACGTGTTTACGGCCGTGAACCCATTTGCGGTTGTCTGTCTCATATAAATAGTGTTAGTAGAGTCATAAGAGTGTGTATGGCTAGAGGAGCTTAAGTGTGTGTATTCTAAGGTGTTCTAGAGAGAGAAAGGAGAGAAGGTGCAAGTGTGTGTGAATCTTGTATATTGTTCATCATTCCAATCTTGAATACATCATAGATTCATATTATTATTCTTCTTCTTCTTCTTATTTTGATCTTGCATCATCCAATTGTTTAGGATTCTACACCATCAATTGGATATGATTGATACACAAGCGAATTCGGGACTTACAAGTGGTATCAGAGCTTGGATTGTATCAATCATTTTGGCCAGATCTGGAGCGTATTTGATCTTATTTTTGAAGGATTTTTGCATTTTTGGATAGATCTTTGAAAAATAAGGGGGGTTTGTTCTTCGTGTTTTTGATAAAAACGAGTTTTTGATCGAGTTTTGGAGCAAAAAGAGGTGAAAAACGCTATTTTTCACGTAATCTGCGAAGTGTTCTCGTCCATTGAAGGGTTCACGGCCGTTGAAGGGTTCACGGCCGAAGGAGGGTTCTCGATCGAATAAGCTTTTGCGGCTAGGGTTTCTCGGTGACGGCCGTAATCACGAATTAGGGTTTCTCGGACGTTTACGGTCGTGAACGTGTTTACGGCCGTGAACCCATTTGCGGTTGTCTGTCTCATATAAATAGTGTTAGTAGAGTCATAAGAGTGTGTATGGCTAGAGGAGCTTAAGTGTGTGTATTCTAAGGTGTTCTAGAGAGAGAAAGGAGAGAAGGTGCAAGTGTGTGTGAATCTTGTATATTGTTCATCATTCCAATCTTGAATACATCATAGATTCATATTATTATTCTTCTTCTTCTTCTTATTTTGATCTTGCATCATCCAATTGTTTAGGATTCTACACCATCAATTGGATATGATTGATACACAAGCGAATTCGGGACTTACAAGTGGTATCAGAGCTTGGATTGTATCAATCATTTTGGCCAGATCTGGAGCGTATTTGATCTTATTTTTGAAGGATTTTTGCATTTTTGGATAGATCTTTGAAAAATAAGGGGGGTTTGTTCTTCGTGTTTTTGATAAAAACGAGTTTTTGATCGAGTTTTGGAGCAAAAAGAGGTGAAAAACGCTATTTTTCACGTAATCTGCGAAGTGTTCTCGTCCATTGAAGGGTTCACGGCCGTTGAAGGGTTCACGGCCGAAGGAGGGTTCTCGGTCGAATAAGCTTTTGTGGCTAGGGTTTCTCGGCGGCGGCCGTAATCACGAATTAGGGTTTCTCGGACGTTTACGGTCGTGAACGTGTTTACGGCCGTGAACCTATTTGCGGTTGTCTGTCTCATATAAATAGTGTTAGTAGAGTCATAAGAGTGTGTATGGCTAGAGGAGCTTAAGTGTGTGTATTCTAAGGTGTTCTAGAGAGAGAAAGGAGAGAAGGTGCAAGTGTGTGTGAATCTTGTATATTGTTCATCATTCCAATCTTGAATACATCATAGATTCATATTATTCTTCTTCTCCTTCTTCTTATTTTGATCTTGCATCATCCAATTGTTTGGGATTCTACACCATCAATTGGATATGATTGATACACAAGCGAATTCGGGACTTACAAGTGGTATCAGAGCTTGGATTGTATCAATCATTTTGGCCAGATCTGGAGCGTATTTGATCTTATTTTTGAAGGATTTTTGCATTTTTGGATAGATCTTTGAAAAATAAGGGGGGTTTGTTCTTCGTGTTTTTGATAAAAACGAGTTTTTGATCGAGTTTTGGAGCAAAAAGAGGTGAAAAACGCTATTTTTCACGTAATCTGCGAAGTGTTCTCGTCCATTGAAGGGTTCACGGCCGTTGAAGGGTTCACGGCCGAAGGAGGGTTCTCGGTCGAATAAGCTTTTGCAGCTAGGGTTTCTCGGCGGCGGCCGTAATCACGACTTAGGGTTTCTCGGACATTTACGGTCGTGAACGTGTTTACGGCCGTGAACCCATTTGCGGTTGTCTGTCTCATATAAATAGTGTTAGTAGAGTCATAAGAGTGTGTATGGCTAGAGGAGCTTAAGTGTGTGTATTCTAAGGTGTTCTAGAGAGAGAAAGGAGAGAAGGTGCAAGTGTGTGTGAATCTTGTATATTGTTCATCATTCCAATCTTGAATACATCATAGATTCATATTATTCTTCTTCTCCTTCTTCTTATTTTGATCTTGCATCATCCAATTGTTTAGGATTCTAACCATTAATTGGATATGATTGATACACAAGCGAATTCGGGACTTACAAGTGGTATCAGAGCTTGGATTGTATAAATCAGTTTGGCCAGATCTGGAGCGTATTTGATCTTATTTTTGAAGGATTTTTGCATTTTTGGATAGATCTTTGAAAAATAAGGGGGGTTTGTTCTTCGTGTTTTTGATAAAAACGAGTTTTTGATCGAGTTTTGGAGCAAAAAGAGGTGAAAAACGCTATTTTTCACGTAATCTGCGAAGTGTTCTCGTCCATTGAAGGGTTCACGGCCGTTGAAGGGTTCACGGCCGAAGGAGGGTTCTCGATCGAATAAGCTTTTGCGGCTAGGGTTTCTCGGTGACGGCCGTAATCACGAATTAGGGTTTCTCGGACGTTTACGGTCGTGAACGTGTTTACGGCCGTGAACCCATTTGCGGTTGTCTGTCTCATATAAATAGTGTTAGTAGAGTCATAAGAGTGTGTATGGCTAGAGGAGCTTAAGTGTGTGTATTCTAAGGTGTTCTAGAGAGAGAAAGGAGAGAAGGTGCAAGTGTGTGTGAATCTTGTATATTGTTCATCATTCCAATCTTGAATACATCATAGATTCATATTATTATTCTTCTTCTTCTTCTTATTTTGATCTTGCATCATCCAATTGTTTAGGATTCTACACCATCAATTGGATATGATTGATACACAAGCGAATTCGGGACTTACAAGTGGTATCAGAGCTTGGATTGTATCAATCATTTTGGCCAGATCTGGAGCGTATTTGATCTTATTTTTGAAGGATTTTTGCATTTTTGGATAGATCTTTGAAAAATAAGGGGGGTTTGTTCTTCGTGTTTTTGATAAAAACGAGTTTTTGATCGAGTTTTGGAGCAAAAAGAGGTGAAAAACGCTATTTTTCACGTAATCTGCGAAGTGTTCTCGTCCATTGAAGGGTTCACGGCCGTTGAAGGGTTCACGGCCGAAGGAGGGTTCTCGGTCGAATAAGCTTTTGTGGCTAGGGTTTCTCGGCGGCGGCCGTAATCACGAATTAGGGTTTCTCGGACGTTTACGGTCGTGAACGTGTTTACGGCCGTGAACCTATTTGCGGTTGTCTGTCTCATATAAATAGTGTTAGTAGAGTCATAAGAGTGTGTATGGCTAGAGGAGCTTAAGTGTGTGTATTCTAAGGTGTTCTAGAGAGAGAAAGGAGAGAAGGTGCAAGTGTGTGTGAATCTTGTATATTGTTCATCATTCCAATCTTGAATACATCATAGATTCATATTATTATTCTTCTTCTTCTTCTTATTTTGATCTTGCATCATCCAATTGTTTAGGATTCTACACCATCAATTGGATATGATTGATACACAAGCGAATTCGGGACTTACAAGTGGTATCAGAGCTTGGATTGTATCAATCATTTTGGCCAGATCTGGAGCGTATTTGATCTTATTTTTGAAGGATTTTTGCATTTTTGGATAGATCTTTGAAAAATAAGGGGGGTTTGTTCTTCGTGTTTTTGATAAAAACGAGTTTTTGATCGAGTTTTGGAGCAAAAAGAGGTAAAAAACGCTATTTTTCACGTAATCTGCGAAGTGTTCTCGTCCATTGAAGGGTTCACGGCCGTTGAAGGGTTCACGGCCGAAGGAGGGTTCTCGATCGAATAAGCTTTTGCGGCTAGGGTTTCTCGGTGACGGCCGTAATCACGAATTAGGGTTTCTCGGACGTTTACGGTCGTGAACGTGTTTACGGCCGTGAACCCATTTGCGGTTGTCTGTCTCATATAAATAGTGTTAGTAGAGTCATAAGAGTGTGTATGGCTAGAGGAGCTTAAGTGTGTGTATTCTAAGGTGTTCTAGAGAGAGAAAGGAGAGAAGGTGCAAGTGTGTGTGAATCTTGTATATTGTTCATCATTCCAATCTTGAATACATCATAGATTCATATTATTATTCTTCTTCTTCTTCTTATTTTGATCTTGCATCATCCAATTGTTTAGGATTCTACACCATCAATTGGATATGATTGATACACAAGCGAATTCGGGACTTACAAGTGGTATCAGAGCTTGGATTGTATCAATCATTTTGGCCAGATCTGGAGCGTATTTGATCTTATTTTTGAAGGATTTTTGCATTTTTGGATAGATCTTTGAAAAATAAGGGGGGTTTGTTCTTCGTGTTTTTGATAAAAACGAGTTTTTGATCGAGTTTTGGAGCAAAAAGAGGTGAAAAACGCTATTTTTCACGTAATCTGCGAAGTGTTCTCGTCCATTGAAGGGTTCACGGCCGTTGAAGGGTTCACGGCCGAAGGAGGGTTCTCGGTCGAATAAGCTTTTGTGGCTAGGGTTTCTCGGCGGCGGCCGTAATCACGAATTAGGGTTTCTCGGACGTTTACGGTCGTGAACGTGTTTACGGCCGTGAACCTATTTGCGGTTGTCTGTCTCATATAAATAGTGTTAGTAGAGTCATAAGAGTGTGTATGGCTAGAGGAGCTTAAGTGTGTGTATTCTAAGGTGTTCTAGAGAGAGAAAGGAGAGAAGGTGCAAGTGTGTGTGAATCTTGTATATTGTTCATCATTCCAATCTTGAATACATCATAGATTCATATTATTCTTCTTCTCCTTCTTCTTATTTTGATCTTGCATCATCCAATTGTTTGGGATTCTACACCATCAATTGGATATGATTGATACACAAGCGAATTCGGGACTTACAAGTGGTATCAGAGCTTGGATTGTATCAATCATTTTGGCCAGATCTGGAGCGTATTTGATCTTATTTTTGAAGGATTTTTGCGTTTTTGGATAGATCTTTGAAAAATAAGGGGGGTTTGTTCTTCGTGTTTTTGATAAAAACGAGTTTATGATCGAGTTTTGGAGCAAAAAGAGGTGAAAAACGCTATTTTTCACGTAATCTGCGAAGTGTTCTCGTCCATTGAAGGGTTCACGGCCGTTGAAGGGTTCACGGCCGAAGGAGGGTTCTCGTTCGAATAAGCTTTTGCGGCTAGGGTTTCTCGGCGGCGGCCGTAATCACGAATTAGGGTTTCTCGGACGTTTACGGTCGTGAACGTGTTTACGGCCGTGAACCCATTTGCGGTTGTCTGTCTCATATAAATAGTGTTAGTAGAGTCATAAGAGTGTGTATGGCTAGAGGAGCTTAAGTGTGTGTATTCTAAGGTGTTCTAGAGAGAGAAAGGAGAGAAGGTGCAAGTGTGTGTGAATCTTGTATATTGTTCAACATTCCAATCTTGAATACATCATAGATTCATATTATTCTTCTTCTCCTTCTTCTTATTTTGATCTTGCATCATCCAATTGTTTAGGATTCTACACCATCAATTGGATATGATTGATACACAAGCGAATTCGGGACTTACAAGTGGTATCAGAGCTTGGATTGTATCAATCATTTTGGCCAGATCTGGAGCGTATTTGATCTTATTTTTGAAGGATTTTTGCGTTTTTGGATAGATCTTTGAAAAATAAGGGGGGTTTGTTCTTCGTGTTTTTGATAAAAACGAGTTTTTGATCGAGTTTTGGAGCAAAAAGAGGTGAAAAACGCTATTTTTCACGTAATCTGCGAAGTGTTCTCGTCCATTGAAGGGTTCACGGCCGTTGAAGGGTTCACGGCCGAAGGAGGGTTCTCGGTCGAATAAGCTTTTGCGGCTAGGGTTTCTCGGCGGCGGCCGTAATCACGACTTAGGGTTTCTCGGACATTTACGGTCGTGAACGTGTTTACGGCCGTGAACCCATTTGCGGTTGTCTGTCTCATATAAATAGTGTTAGTAGAGTCATAAGAGTGTGTATGGCTAGAGGAGCTTAAGTGTGTGTATTCTAAGGTGTTCTAGAGAGAGAAAGGAGAGAAGGTGCAAGTGTGTGTGAATCTTGTATATTGTTCATCATTCCAATCTTGAATACATCATAGATTCATATTATTCTTCTTCTCCTTCTTCTTATTTTGATCTTGCATCATCCAATTGTTTAGGATTCTAACCATTAATTGGATATGATTGATACACAAGCGAATTCGGGACTTACAAGTGGTATCAGAGCTTGGATTGTATAAATCAGTTTGGCCAGATCTGGAGCGTATTTGATCTTATTTTTGAAGGATTTTTGCATTTTTGGATAGATCTTTGAAAAATAAGGGGGGTTTGTTCTTCGTGTTTTTGATAAAAACGAGTTTTTGATCGAGTTTTGGAGCAAAAAGAGGTGAAAAACGCTATTTTTCACGTAATCTGCGAAGTGTTCTCGTCCATTGAAGGGTTCACGGCCGTTGAAGGGTTCACGGCCGAAGGAGGGTTCTCGGTCGAATAAGCTTTTGCGGCTAGGGTTTCTCGGTGACGGCCGTAATCACGAATTAGGGTTTCTCGGACGTTTACGGTCGTGAACGTGTTTACGGCCGTGAACCCATTTGCGGTTGTCTATCTCATATAAATAGTGTTAGTTGAGTCATAAGAGTGTGTATGGCTAGAGGAGCTTAAGTGTGTGTATTCTAAGGTGTTCTAGAGAGAGAAAGGAGAGAAGGTGCAAGTGTGTGTGAATCTTATATATTGTTCATCATTCCAATCTTGAATACATCATAGATTCATATTATTCTTCTTCTTCTTCTTCTTATTTTGATCTTGCATCATCCAATTGTTTAGGATTCTACACCATCAATTGGATATGATTGATACACAAGCGAATTCGGGACTTACAAGTGGTATCAGAGCTTGGATTGTATCAATCATTTTGGCCAGATCTGGAGCGTATTTGATCTTATTTTTGAAGGATTTTTGCATTTTTGGATAGATCTTTGAAAAATAAGGGGGGTTTGTTCTTCGTGTTTTTGATAAAAACGAGTTTTTGATCGAGTTTTGGAGCAAAAAGAGGTGAAAAACGCTATTTTTCACGTAATCTGCGAAGTGTTCTCGTCCATTGAAGGGTTCACGGCCGTTGAAGGGTTCACGGCCGAAGGAGGGTTCTCGGTCGAATAAGCTTTTGCGGCTAGGGTTTCTCGGCGGCGGCCGTAATCACGACTTAGGGTTTCTCGGACATTTACGGTCGTGAACGTGTTTACGGCCGTGAACCCATTTGCGGTTGTCTGTCTCATATAAATAGTGTTAGTAGAGTCATAAGAGTGTGTATGGCTAGAGGAGCTTAAGTGTGTGTATTCTAAGGTGTTCTAGAGAGAGAAAGGAGAGAAGGTGCAAGTGTGTGTGAATCTTGTATATTGTTCATCATTCCAATCTTGAATACATCATAGATTCATATTATTCTTCTTCTCCTTCTTCTTATTTTGATCTTGCATCATCCAATTGTTTAGGATTCTAACCATTAATTGGATATGATTGATACACAAGCGAATTCGGGACTTACAAGTGGTATCAGAGCTTGGATTGTATAAATCAGTTTGGCCAGATCTGGAGCGTATTTGATCTTATTTTTGAAGGATTTTTGCATTTTTGGATAGATCTTTGAAAAATAAGGGGGGTTTGTTCTTCGTGTTTTTGATAAAAACGAGTTTTTGATCGAGTTTTGGAGCAAAAAGAGGTGAAAAACGCTATTTTTCACGTAATCTGCGAAGTGTTCTCGTCCATTGAAGGGTTCACGGCCGTTGAAGGGTTCACGGCCGAAGGAGGGTTCTCGGTCGAATAAGCTTTTGCGGCTAGGGTTTCTCGGTGACGGCCGTAATCACGAATTAGGGTTTCTCGGACGTTTACGGTCGTGAACGTGTTTACGGCCGTGAACCCATTTGCGGTTGTCTATCTCATATAAATAGTGTTAGTTGAGTCATAAGAGTGTGTATGGCTAGAGGAGCTTAAGTGTGTGTATTCTAAGGTGTTCTAGAGAGAGAAAGGAGAGAAGGTGCAAGTGTGTGTGAATCTTGTATATTGTTCATCATTCCAATCTTGAATACATCATAGATTCATATTATTCTTCTTCTTCTTCTTCTTATTTTGATCTTGCATCATCCAATTGTTTAGGATTCTACACCATCAATTGGATATGATTGATACACAAGCGAATTCGGGACTTACAAGTGGTATCAGAGCTTGGATTGTATCAATCATTTTGGCCAGATCTGGAGCGTATTTGATCTTATTTTTGAAGGATTTTTGCATTTTTGGATAGATCTTTGAAAAATAAGGGGGGTTTGTTCTTCGTGTTTTTGATAAAAACGAGTTTTTGATCGAGTTTTGGAGCAAAAAGAGGTGAAAAACGCTATTTTTCACGTAATCTGCGAAGTGTTCTCGTCCATTGAAGGGTTCACGGCCGTTGAAGGGTTCACGGCCGAAGGAGGGTTCTCGGTCGAATAAGCTTTTGCGGCTAGGGTTTCTCGGCGGCGGCCGTAATCACGACTTAGGGTTTCTCGGACATTTACGGTCGTGAACGTGTTTACGGCCGTGAACCCATTTGCGGTTGTCTGTCTCATATAAATAGTGTTAGTAGAGTCATAAGAGTGTGTATGGCTAGAGGAGCTTAAGTGTGTGTATTCTAAGGTGTTCTAGAGAGAGAAAGGAGAGAAGGTGCAAGTGTGTGTGAATCTTGTATATTGTTCATCATTCCAATCTTGAATACATCATAGATTCATATTATTCTTCTTCTCCTTCTTCTTATTTTGATCTTGCATCATCCAATTGTTTAGGATTCTACACCATCAATTGGATATGATTGATACACAAGCGAATTCGGGACTTACAAGTGGTATCAGAGCTTGGATTGTATCAATCATTTTGGCCAGATCTGGAGCGTATTTGATCTTATTTTTGAAGGATTTTTGCATTTTTGGATAGATCTTTGAAAAATAAGGGGGGTTTGTTCTTCGTGTTTTTGATAAAAACGAGTTTTTGATCGAGTTTTGGAGCAAAAAGAGGTGAAAAACGCTATTTTTCACGTAATCTGCGAAGTGTTCTCGTCCATTGAAGGGTTCACGGCCGTTGAAGGGTTCACGGCCGAAGGAGGGTTCTCGGTCGAATAAGCTTTTGCGGCTAGGGTTTCTCGGCGGCGGCCGTAATCACGACTTAGGGTTTCTCGGACATTTACGGTCGTGAACGTGTTTACGGCCGTGAACCCATTTGCGGTTGTCTGTCTCATATAAATAGTGTTAGTAGAGTCATAAGAGTGTGTATGGCTAGAGGAGCTTAAGTGTGTGTATTCTAAGGTGTTCTAGAGAGAGAAAGGAGAGAAGGTGCAAGTGTGTGTGAATCTTGTATATTGTTCATCATTCCAATCTTGAATACATCATAGATTCATATTATTCTTCTTCTCCTTCTTCTTATTTTGATCTTGCATCATCCAATTGTTTAGGATTCTAACCATTAATTGGATATGATTGATACACAAGCGAATTCGGGACTTACAAGTGGTATCAGAGCTTGGATTGTATAAATCAGTTTGGCCAGATCTGGAGCGTATTTGATCTTATTTTTGAAGGATTTTTGCATTTTTGGATAGATCTTTGAAAAATAAGGGGGGTTTGTTCTTCGTGTTTTTGATAAAAACGAGTTTTTGATCGAGTTTTGGAGCAAAAAGAGGTGAAAAACGCTATTTTTCACGTAATCTGCGAAGTGTTCTCGTCCATTGAAGGGTTCACGGCCGTTGAAGGGTTCACGGCCGAAGGAGGGTTCTCGGTCGAATAAGCTTTTGCGGCTAGGGTTTCTCGGTGACGGCCGTAATCACGAATTAGGGTTTCTCGGACGTTTACGGTCGTGAACGTGTTTACGGCCGTGAACCCATTTGCGGTTGTCTATCTCATATAAATAGTGTTAGTTGAGTCATAAGAGTGTGTATGGCTAGAGGAGCTTAAGTGTGTGTATTCTAAGGTGTTCTAGAGAGAGAAAGGAGAGAAGGTGCAAGTGTGTGTGAATCTTGTATATTGTTCATCATTCCAATCTTGAATACATCATAGATTCATATTATTCTTCTTCTTCTTCTTCTTATTTTGATCTTGCATCATCCAATTGTTTAGGATTCTACACCATCAATTGGATATGATTGATACACAAGCGAATTCGGGACTTACAAGTGGTATCAGAGCTTGGATTGTATCAATCATTTTGGCCAGATCTGGAGCGTATTTGATCTTATTTTTGAAGGATTTTTGCATTTTTGGATAGATCTTTGAAAAATAAGGGGGGTTTGTTCTTCGTGTTTTTGATAAAAACGAGTTTTTGATCGAGTTTTGGAGCAAAAAGAGGTGAAAAACGCTATTTTTCACGTAATCTGCGAAGTGTTCTCGTCCATTGAAGGGTTCACGGCCGTTGAAGGGTTCACGGCCGAAGGAGGGTTCTCGGTCGAATAAGCTTTTGCGGCTAGGGTTTCTCGGCGGCGGCCGTAATCACGACTTAGGGTTTCTCGGACATTTACGGTCGTGAACGTGTTTACGGCCGTGAACCCATTTGCGGTTGTCTGTCTCATATAAATAGTGTTAGTAGAGTCATAAGAGTGTGTATGGCTAGAGGAGCTTAAGTGTGTGTATTCTAAGGTGTTCTAGAGAGAGAAAGGAGAGAAGGTGCAAGTGTGTGTGAATCTTGTATATTGTTCATCATTCCAATCTTGAATACATCATAGATTCATATTATTCTTCTTCTCCTTCTTCTTATTTTGATCTTGCATCATCCAATTGTTTAGGATTCTAACCATTAATTGGATATGATTGATACACAAGCGAATTCGGGACTTACAAGTGGTATCAGAGCTTGGATTGTATAAATCAGTTTGGCCAGATCTGGAGCGTATTTGATCTTATTTTTGAAGGATTTTTGCATTTTTGGATAGATCTTTGAAAAATAAGGGGGGTTTGTTCTTCGTGTTTTTGATAAAAACGAGTTTTTGATCGAGTTTTGGAGCAAAAAGAGGTGAAAAACGCTATTTTTCACGTAATCTGCGAAGTGTTCTCGTCCATTGAAGGGTTCACGGCCGTTGAAGGGTTCACGGCCGAAGGAGGGTTCTCGGTCGAATAAGCTTTTGCGGCTAGGGTTTCTCGGTGACGGCCGTAATCACGAATTAGGGTTTCTCGGACGTTTACGGTCGTGAACGTGTTTACGGCCGTGAACCCATTTGCGGTTGTCTGTCTCATATAAATAGTGTTAGTAGAGTCATAAGAGTGTGTATGGCTAGAGGAGCTTAAGTGTGTGTATTCTAAGGTGTTCTAGAGAGAGAAAGGAGAGAAGGTGCAAGTGTGTGTGAATCTTGTATATTGTTCATCATTCCAATCTTGAATACATCATAGATTCATATTATTCTTCTTCTTCTTGTTCTTATTTTGATCTTGCATCATCCAATTGTTTAGGATTCTACACCATCAATTGGATATGATTGATACACAAGCGAATTCGGGACTTACAAGTGGTATCAGAGCTTGGATTGTATCAATCATTTTGGCCAGATCTGGAGCGTATTTGATCTTATTTTTGAAGGATTTTTGCATTTTTGGATAGATCTTTGAAAAATAAGGGGGGTTTGTTCTTCGTGTTTTTGATAAAAACGAGTTTTTGATCGAGTTTTGGAGCAAAAAGAGGTGAAAAACGCTATTTTTCACGTAATCTGCGAAGTGTTCTCGTCCATTGAAGGGTTCACGGCCGTTGAAGGGTTCACGGCCGAAGGAGGGTTCTCGGTCGAATAAGCTTTTGTGGCTAGGGTTTCTCGGCGGTGGCCGTAATCACGAATTAGGGTTTCTCGGACGTTTACGGTCGTGAACGTGTTTACGGCCGTGAACCTATTTGCGGTTGTCTGTCTCATATAAATAGTGTTAGTAGAGTCATAAGAGTGTGTATGGCTAGAGGAGCTTAAGTGTGTGTATTCTAAGGTGTTCTAGAGAGAGAAAGGAGAGAAGGTGCAAGTGTGTGTGAATCTTGTATATTGTTCATCATTCCAATCTTGAATACATCATAGATTCATATTATTCTTCTTCTCCTTCTTCTTATTTTGATCTTGCATCATCCAATTGTTTGGGATTCTACACCATCAATTGGATATGATTGATACACAAGCGAATTAGGGACTTACAAGTGGTATCAGAGCTTGGATTGTATCAATCATTTTGGCCAGATCTGGAGCGTATTTGATCTTATTTTTGAAGGATTTTTGCGTTTTTGGATAGATCTTTAAAAAATAAGGGGGGTTTGTTCTTCGTGTTTTTGATAAAAACGAGTTTTTGATCGAGTTTTGGAGCAAAAAGAGGTGAAAAACGCTATTTTTCACGTAATCTGCGAAGTGTTCTCGTCCATTGAAGGGTTCACGGCCGTTGAAGGGTTCACGGCCGAAGGAGGGTTCTCGGTCGAATAAGCTTTTACGGCTAGGGTTTCTCGGCGGCGGCCGTAATCACGAATTAGGGTTTCTCGGACGTTTACGGTCGTGAACGTGTTTACGGCCGTGAACCCATTTGCGGTTGTCTGTCCCATATAAATAGTGTTAGTAGAGTCATAAGAGTGTGTATGGCTAGAGGAGCTTAAGTGTGTGTATTCTAAGGGGTTCTAGAGAGAGAAAGGAGAGAAGGTGTAAGTGTGTGTGAATCTTGTATATTGTTCATCATTCCAATCTTGAATACATCATAGATTCATATTATTCTTCTTCTCCTTCTTCTTATTTTGATCTTGCATCATCCAATTGTTTAGGATTCTACACCATCAATTGGATATGATTGATACACAAGCGAATTCGGGACTTACAAGTGGTATCAGAGCTTGGATTGTATCAATCATTTTGGCCAGATCTGGAGCGTATTTGATCTTATTTTTGAAGGATTTTTGCATTTTTGGATAGATCTTTGAAAAATAAGGGGGGTTTGTTCTTCGTGTTTTTGATAAAAACGAGTTTTTGATCGAGTTTTGGAGCAAAAAGAGGTGAAAAACGCTATTTTTCACGTAATCTGCGAAGTGTTCTCGTCCATTGAAGGGTTCACGGCCGTTGAAGGGTTCACGGCCGAAGGAGGGTTCTCGGTCGAATAAGCTTTTGCGGCAAGGGTTTCTCGGTGACGGCCGTAATCACGAATTAGGGTTTCTCGGACGTTTACGGTCGTGAACGTGTTTACGGCCGTGAACCCATTTGCGGTTGTCTGTCCCATATAAATAGTGTTAGTAGAGTCATAAGAGTGTGTATGGCTAGAGGAGCTTAAGTGTGTGTATTCTAAGGTGTTCTAGAGAGAGAAAGGAGAGAAGGTGCAAGTGTGTGTGAATCTTGTATATTGTTCATCATTCCAATCTTGAATACATCATAGATTCATATTATTCTTCTTCTCCTTCTTCTTATTTTGATCTTGCATCATCCAATTGTTTAGGATTCTAACCATTAATTGGATATGATTGATACACAAGCGAATTCGGGACTTACAAGTGGTATCAGAGCTTGGATTGTATAAATCAGTTTGGCCAGATCTGGAGCGTATTTGATCTTATTTTTGAAGGATTTTTGCATTTTTGGATAGATCTTTGAAAAATAAGGGGGGTTTGTTCTTCGTGTTTTTGATAAAAACGAGTTTTTGATCGAGTTTTGGAGCAAAAAGAGGTGAAAAACGCTATTTTTCACGTAATCTGCGAAGTGTTCTCGTCCATTGAAGGGTTCACGGCCGTTGAAGGGTTCACGGCCGAAGGAGGGTTCTCGGTCGAATAAGCTTTTGCGGCTAGGGTTTCTCGGTGACGGCCGTAATCACGAATTAGGGTTTCTCGGACGTTTACGGTCGTGAACGTGTTTACGGCCGTGAACCCATTTGCGGTTGTCTGTCTCATATAAATAGTGTTAGTAGAGTCATAAGAGTGTGTATGGCTAGAGGAGCTTAAGTGTGTGTATTCTAAGGTGTTCTAGAGAGAGAAAGGAGAGAAGGTGCAAGTGTGTGTGAATCTTGTATATTGTTCATCATTCCAATCTTGAATACATCATAGATTCATATTATTCTTCTTCTTCTTGTTCTTATTTTGATCTTGCATCATCCAATTGTTTAGGATTCTACACCATCAATTGGATATGATTGATACACAAGCGAATTCGGGACTTACAAGTGGTATCAGAGCTTGGATTGTATCAATCATTTTGGCCAGATCTGGAGCGTATTTGATCTTATTTTTGAAGGATTTTTGCATTTTTGGATAGATCTTTGAAAAATAAGGGGGGTTTGTTCTTCGTGTTTTTGATAAAAACGAGTTTTTGATCGAGTTTTGGAGCAAAAAGAGGTGAAAAACGCTATTTTTCACGTAATCTGCGAAGTGTTCTCGTCCATTGAAGGGTTCACGGCCGTTGAAGGGTTCACGGCCGAAGGAGGGTTCTCGGTCGAATAAGCTTTTGTGGCTAGGGTTTCTCGGCGGTGGCCGTAATCACGAATTAGGGTTTCTCGGACGTTTACGGTCGTGAACGTGTTTACGGCCGTGAACCTATTTGCGGTTGTCTGTCTCATATAAATAGTGTTAGTAGAGTCATAAGAGTGTGTATGGCTAGAGGAGCTTAAGTGTGTGTATTCTAAGGTGTTCTAGAGAGAGAAAGGAGAGAAGGTGCAAGTGTGTGTGAATCTTGTATATTGTTCATCATTCCAATCTTGAATACATCATAGATTCATATTATTCTTCTTCTCCTTCTTCTTATTTTGATCTTGCATCATCCAATTGTTTGGGATTCTACACCATCAATTGGATATGATTGATACACAAGCGAATTAGGGACTTACAAGTGGTATCAGAGCTTGGATTGTATCAATCATTTTGGCCAGATCTGGAGCGTATTTGATCTTATTTTTGAAGGATTTTTGCGTTTTTGGATAGATCTTTAAAAAATAAGGGGGGTTTGTTCTTCGTGTTTTTGATAAAAACGAGTTTTTGATCGAGTTTTGGAGCAAAAAGAGGTGAAAAACGCTATTTTTCACGTAATCTGCGAAGTGTTCTCGTCCATTGAAGGGTTCACGGCCGTTGAAGGGTTCACGGCCGAAGGAGGGTTCTCGGTCGAATAAGCTTTTACGGCTAGGGTTTCTCGGCGGCGGCCGTAATCACGAATTAGGGTTTCTCGGACGTTTACGGTCGTGAACGTGTTTACGGCCGTGAACCCATTTGCGGTTGTCTGTCCCATATAAATAGTGTTAGTAGAGTCATAAGAGTGTGTATGGCTAGAGGAGCTTAAGTGTGTGTATTCTAAGGGGTTCTAGAGAGAGAAAGGAGAGAAGGTGTAAGTGTGTGTGAATCTTGTATATTGTTCATCATTCCAATCTTGAATACATCATAGATTCATATTATTCTTCTTCTCCTTCTTCTTATTTTGATCTTGCATCATCCAATTGTTTAGGATTCTACACCATCAATTGGATATGATTGATACACAAGCGAATTCGGGACTTACAAGTGGTATCAGAGCTTGGATTGTATCAATCATTTTGGCCAGATCTGGAGCGTATTTGATCTTATTTTTGAAGGATTTTTGCATTTTTGGATAGATCTTTGAAAAATAAGGGGGGTTTGTTCTTCGTGTTTTTGATAAAAACGAGTTTTTGATCGAGTTTTGGAGCAAAAAGAGGTGAAAAACGCTATTTTTCACGTAATCTGCGAAGTGTTCTCGTCCATTGAAGGGTTCACGGCCGTTGAAGGGTTCACGGCCGAAGGAGGGTTCTCGGTCGAATAAGCTTTTGCGGCTAGGGTTTCTCGGTGACGGCCGTAATCACGAATTAGGGTTTCTCGGACGTTTACGGTCGTGAACGTGTTTACGGCCGTGAACCCATTTGCGGTTGTCTGTCCCATATAAATAGTGTTAGTAGAGTCATAAGAGTGTGTATGGCTAGAGGAGCTTAAGTGTGTGTATTCTAAGGTGTTCTAGAGAGAGAAAGGAGAGAAGGTGCAAGTGTGTGTGAATCTTGTATATTGTTCATCATTCCAATCTTGAATACATCATAGATTCATATTATTCTTCTTCTTCTTCTTCTTATTTTGATCTTGCATCATCCAATTGTTTAGGATTCTACACCATCAATTGGATATGATTGATACACAAGCGAATTCGGGACTTACAAGTGGTATCAGAGCTTGGATTGTATCAATCATTTTGGCCAGATCTGGAGCGTATTTGATCTTATTTTTGAAGGATTTTTGCATTTTTGGATAGATCTTTGAAAAATAAGGGGGGTTTGTTCTTCGTGTTTTTGATAAAAACGAGTTTTTGATCGAGTTTTGGAGCAAAAAGAGGTGAAAAACGCTATTTTTCACGTAATCTGCGAAGTGTTCTCGTCCATTGAAGGGTTCACGGCCGTTGAAGGGTTCACGGCCGAAGGAGGGTTCTCGGTCGAATAAGCTTTTGTGGCTAGGGTTTCTCGGCGGCGGCCGTAATCACGAATTAGGGTTTCTCGGACGTTTACGGTCGTGAACGTGTTTACGGCCGTGAACCTATTTGCGGTTGTCTGTCTCATATAAATAGTGTTAGTAGAGTCATAAGAGTGTGTATGGCTAGAGGTGCTTAAGTGTGTGTATTCTAAGGTGTTCTAGAGAGAGAAAGGAGAGAAGGTGCAAGTGTGTGTGAATCTTGTATATTGTTCATCATTCCAATCTTGAATACATCATAGATTCATATTATTCTTCTTCTCCTTCTTCTTATTTTGATCTTGCATCATCCAATTGTTTGGGATTCTACACCATCAATTGGATATGATTGATACACAAGCGAATTAGGGACTTACAAGTGGTATCAGAGCTTGGATTGTATCAATCATTTTGGCCAGATCTGGAGCGTATTTGATCTTATTTTTGAAGGATTTTTGCGTTTTTGGATAGATCTTTAAAAAATAAGGGGGGTTTGTTCTTCGTGTTTTTGATAAAAACGAGTTTTTGATCGAGTTTTGGAGCAAAAAGAGGTGAAAAACGCTATTTTTCACGTAATCTGCGAAGTGTTCTCGTCCATTGAAGGGTTCACGGCCGTTGAAGGGTTCACGGCCGAAGGAGGGTTCTCGGTCGAATAAGCTTTTACGGCTAGGGTTTCTCGGCGGCGGCCGTAATCACGAATTAGGGTTTCTCGGACGTTTACGGTCGTGAACGTGTTTACGGCCGTGAACCCATTTGCGGTTGTCTGTCCCATATAAATAGTGTTAGTAGAGTCATAAGAGTGTGTATGGCTAGAGGAGCTTAAGTGTGTGTATTCTAAGGTGTTCTAGAGAGAGAAAGGAGAGAAGGTGTAAGTGTGTGTGAATCTTGTATATTGTTCATCATTCCAATCTTGAATACATCATAGATTCATATTATTCTTCTTCTCCTTCTTCTTATTTTGATCTTGCATCATCCAATTGTTTAGGATTCTACACCATCAATTGGATATGATTGATACACAAGCGAATTCGGGACTTACAAGTGGTATCAGAGCTTGGATTGTATCAATCATTTTGGCCAGATCTGGAGCGTATTTGATCTTATTTTTGAAGGATTTTTGCATTTTTGGATAGATCTTTGAAAAATAAGGGGGGTTTGTTCTTCGTGTTTTTGATAAAAACGAGTTTTTGATCGAGTTTTGGAGCAAAAAGAGGTGAAAAACGCTATTTTTCACGTAATCTGCGAAGTGTTCTCGTCCATTGAAGGGTTCACGGCCGTTGAAGGGTTCACGGCCGAAGGAGGGTTCTCGGTCGAATAAGCTTTTGCGGCTAGGGTTTCTCGGTGACGGCCGTAATCACGAATTAGGGTTTCTCGGACGTTTACGGTTGTGAACGTGTTTACGGCCGTGAACCCATTTGCGGTTGTCTGTCCCATATAAATAGTGTTAGTAGAGTCATAAGAGTGTGTATGGCTAGAGGAGCTTAAGTGTGTGTATTCTAAGGTGTTCTAGAGAGAGAAAGGAGAGAAGGTGCAAGTGTGTGTGAATCTTGTATATTGTTCATCATTCCAATCTTGAATACATCATAGATTCATATTATTCTTCTTCTTCTTCTTCTTATTTTGATCTTGCATCATCCAATTGTTTAGGATTCTACACCATCAATTGGATATGATTGATACACAAGCGAATTCGGGACTTACAAGTGGTATCAGAGCTTGGATTGTATCAATCATTTTGGCCAGATCTGGAGCGTATTTGATCTTATTTTTGAAGGATTTTTGCATTTTTGGATAGATCTTTGAAAAATAAGGGGGGTTTGTTCTTCGTGTTTTTGATAAAAACGAGTTTTTGATCGAGTTTTGGAGCAAAAAGAGGTGAAAAACGCTATTTTTCACGTAATCTGCGAAGTGTTCTCGTCCATTGAAGGGTTCACGGCCGTTGAAGGGTTCACGGCCGAAGGAGGGTTCTCGGTCGAATAAGCTTTTGCGGCTAGGGTTTCTCGGTGACGGCCGTAATCACGAATTAGGGTTTCTCGGACGTTTACGGTTGTGAACGTGTTTACGGCCGTGAACCCATTTGCGGTTGTCTGTCCCATATAAATAGTGTTAGTAGAGTCATAAGAGTGTGTATGGCTAGAGGAGCTTAAGTGTGTGTATTCTAAGGTGTTCTAGAGAGAGAAAGGAGAGAAGGTGCAAGTGTGTGTGAATCTTGTATATTGTTCATCATTCCAATCTTGAATACATCATAGATTCATATTATTCTTCTTCTTCTTCTTCTTATTTTGATCTTGCATCATCCAATTGTTTAGGATTCTACACCATCAATTGGATATGATTGATACACAAGCGAATTCGGGACTTACAAGTGGTATCAGAGCTTGGATTGTATCAATCATTTTGGCCAGATCTGGAGCGTATTTGATCTTATTTTTGAAGGATTTTTGCATTTTTGGATAGATCTTTGAAAAATAAGGGGGGTTTGTTCTTCGTGTTTTTGATAAAAACGAGTTTTTGATCGAGTTTTGGAGCAAAAAGAGGTGAAAAACGCTATTTTTCACGTAATCTGCGAAGTGTTCTCGTCCATTGAAGGGTTCACGGCCGTTGAAGGGTTCACGGCCGAAGGAGGGTTCTCGGTCGAATAAGCTTTTGTGGCTAGGGTTTCTCGGCGGCGGCCGTAATCACGAATTAGGGTTTCTCGGACGTTTACGGTCGTGAACGTGTTGACGGCCGTGAACCTATTTGCGGTTGTCTGTCTCATATAAATAGTGTTAGTAGAGTCATAAGAGTGTGTATGGCTAGAGGAGCTTAAGTGTGTGTATTCTAAGGTGTTCTAGAGAGAGAAAGGAGAGAAGGTGCAAGTGTGTGTGAATCTTGTATATTGTTCATCATTCCAATCTTGAATACATCATAGATTCATATTATTCTTCTTCTTCTTCTTCTTATTTTGATCTTGCATCATCCAATTGTTTGGGATTCTACACCATCAATTGGATATGATTGATACACAAGCGAATTCGGGACTTACAAGTGGTATCAGAGCTTGGATTGTATCAATCATTTTGGCCAGATCTGGAGCGTATTTGATCTTATTTTTGAAGGATTTTTGCGTTTTTGGATAGATCTTTAAAAAATAAGGGGGGTTTGTTCTTCGTGTTTTTGATAAAAACGAGTTTTTGATCGAGTTTTGGAGCAAAAAGAGGTGAAAAACGCTATTTTTCACGTAATCTGCGAAGTGTTCTCGTCCATTGAAGGGTTCACGGCCGTTGAAGGGTTCACGGCCGAAGGAGGGTTCTCGGTCGAATAAGCTTTTGTGGCTAGGGTTTCTCGGCGGCGGCCGTAATCACGAATTAGGGTTTCTCGGACGTTTACGGTCGTGAACGTGTTGACGGCCGTGAACCTATTTGCGGTTGTCTGTCTCATATAAATAGTGTTAGTAGAGTCATAAGAGTGTGTATGGCTAGAGGAGCTTAAGTGTGTGTATTCTAAGGTGTTCTAGAGAGAGAAAGGAGAGAAGGTGCAAGTGTGTGTGAATCTTGTATATTGTTCATCATTCCAATCTTGAATACATCATAGATTCATATTATTCTTCTTCTCCTTCTTCTTATTTTGATCTTGCATCATCCAATTGTTTGGGATTCTACACCATCAATTGGATATGATTGATACACAAGCGAATTCGGGACTTACAAGTGGTATCAGAGCTTGGATTGTATCAATCATTTTGGCCAGATCTGGAGCGTATTTGATCTTATTTTTGAAGGATTTTTGCGTTTTTGGATAGATCTTTAAAAAATAAGGGGGGTTTGTTCTTCGTGTTTTTGATAAAAACGAGTTTTTGATCGAGTTTTGGAGCAAAAAGAGGTGAAAAACGCTATTTTTCACGTAATCTGCGAAGTGTTCTCGTCCATTGAAGGGTTCACGGCCGTTGAAGGGTTCACGGCCGAAGGAGGGTTCTCGGTCGAATAAGCTTTTGTGGCTAGGGTTTCTCGGCGGCGGCCGTAATCACGAATTAGGGTTTCTCGGACGTTTACGGTCGTGAACGTGTTGACGGCCGTGAACCTATTTGCGGTTGTCTGTCTCATATAAATAGTGTTAGTAGAGTCATAAGAGTGTGTATGGCTAGAGGAGCTTAAGTGTGTGTATTCTAAGGTGTTCTAGAGAGAGAAAGGAGAGAAGGTGCAAGTGTGTGTGAATCTTGTATATTGTTCATCATTCCAATCTTGAATACATCATAGATTCATATTCTTCTTCTTCTTCTTCTTCTTATTTTGATCTTGCATCATCCAATTGTTTAGGATTCTACACCATCAATTGGATATGATTGATACACAAGCGAATTCGGGACTTACAAGTGGTATCAGAGCTTGGATTGTATAAATCATTTTGGCCAGATCTGGAGCGTATTTGATCTTATTTTTGAAGGATTTTTGCATTTTTGGATAGATCTTTGAAAAATAAGGGGGGTTTGTTCTTCGTGTTTTTGATAAAAACGAGTTTTTGATCGAGTTTTGGAGCAAAAAGAGGTGAAAAACGCTATTTTTCACGTAATCTGCGAAGTGTTCTCGTCCATTGAAGGGTTCACGGCCGTTGAAGGGTTCACGGCCGAAGGAGGGTTCTCGGTCGAATAAGCTTTTGTGGCTAGGGTTTCTCGGCGGCGGCCGTAATCACGAATTAGGGTTTCTCGGACGTTTACGGTCGTGAACGTGTTTACGGCCGTGAACCTATTTGCGGTTGTCTGTCTCATATAAATAGTGTTAGTAGAGTCATAAGAGTGTGTATGGCTAGAGGAGCTTAAGTGTGTGTATTCTAAGGTGTTCTAGAGAGAGAAAGGAGAGAAGGTGCAAGTGTGTGTGAATCTTGTATATTGTTCATCATTCCAATCTTGAATACATCATAGATTCATATTATTCTTCTTCTCCTTCTTCTTATTTTGATCTTGCATCATCCAATTGTTTAGGATTCTACACCATCAATTGGATATGATTGATACACAAGCGAATTCGGGACTTACAAGTGGTATCAGAGCTTGGATTGTATCAATCATTTTGGCCAGATCTGGAGCGTATTTGATCTTATTTTTGAAGGATTTTTGCATTTTTGGATAGATCTTTGAAAAATAAGGGGGGTTTGTTCTTCGTGTTTTTGATAAAAACGAGTTTTTGATCGAGTTTTGGAGCAAAAAGAGGTGAAAAACGCTATTTTTCACGTAATCTGCGAAGTGTTCTCGTCCATTGAAGGGTTCACGGCCGTTGAAGGGTTCACGGCCGAAGGAGGGTTCTCGGTCGAATAAGCTTTTGCGGCTAGGGTTTCTCGGTGACGGCCGTAATCACGAATTAGGGTTTCTCGGACGTTTACGGTCGTGAACGTGTTTACGGCCGTGAACCCATTTGCGGTTGTCTGTCCCATATAAATAGTGTTAGTAGAGTCATAAGAGTGTGTATGGCTAGAGGAGCTTAAGTGTGAGTATTCTAAGGTGTTCTAGAGAGAGAAAGGAGAGAAGGTGCAAGTGTGTGTGAATCTTGTATATTGTTCATCATTCCAATCTTGAATACATCATAGATTCATATTATTCTTCTTCTTCTTCTTCTTATTTTGATCTTGCATCATCCAATTGTTTAGGATTCTACACCATCAATTGGATATGATTGATACACAAGCGAATTCGGGACTTACAAGTGGTATCAGAGCTTGGATTGTATCAATCATTTTGGCCAGATCTGGAGCGTATTTGATCTTATTTTTGAAGGATTTTTGCATTTTTGGATAGATCTTTGAAAAATAAGGGGGGTTTGTTCTTCGTGTTTTTGATAAAAACGAGTTTTTGATCGAGTTTTGGAGCAAAAAGAGGTGAAAAACGCTATTTTTCACGTAATCTGCGAAGTGTTCTCGTCCATTGAAGGGTTCACGGCCGTTGAAGGGTTCACGGCCGAAGGAGGGTTCTCGGTCGAATAAGCTTTTGTGGCTAGGGTTTCTCGGCGGCGGCCGTAATCACGAATTAGGGTTTCTCGGACGTTTACGGTCGTGAACGTGTTGACGGCCGTGAACCTATTTGCGGTTGTCTGTCTCATATAAATAGTGTTAGTAGAGTCATAAGAGTGTGTATGGCTAGAGGAGCTTAAGTGTGTGTATTCTAAGGTGTTCTAGAGAGAGAAAGGAGAGAAGGTGCAAGTGTGTGTGAATCTTGTATATTGTTCATCATTCCAATCTTGAATACATCATAGATTCATATTATTCTTCTTCTTCTTCTTCTTATTTTGATCTTGCATCATCCAATTGTTTGGGATTCTACACCATCAATTGGATATGATTGATACACAAGCGAATTCGGGACTTACAAGTGGTATCAGAGCTTGGATTGTATCAATCATTTTGGCCAGATCTGGAGCGTATTTGATCTTATTTTTGAAGGATTTTTGCATTTTTGGATAGATCTTTGAAAAATAAGGGGGGTTTGTTCTTCGTGTTTTTGATAAAAACGAGTTTTTGATCGAGTTTTGGAGCAAAAAGAGGTGAAAAACGCTATTTTTCACGTAATCTGCGAAGTGTTCTCGTCCATTGAAGGGTTCACGGCCGTTGAAGGGTTCACGGCCGAAGGAGGGTTCTCGGTCGAATAAGCTTTTGTGGCTAGGGTTTCTCGGCGGCGGCCGTAATCACGAATTAGGGTTTCTCGGACGTTTACGGTCGTGAACGTGTTTACGGCCGTGAACCTATTTGCGGTTGTCTGTCTCATATAAATAGTGTTAGTAGAGTCATAAGAGTGTGTATGGCTAGAGGAGCTTAAGTGTGTGTATTCTAAGGTGTTCTAGAGAGAGAAAGGAGAGAAGGTGCAAGTGTGTGTGAATCTTGTATATTGTTCATCATTCCAATCTTGAATACATCATAGATTCATATTATTCTTCTTCTCCTTCTTCTTATTTTGATCTTGCATCATCCAATTGTTTAGGATTCTACACCATCAATTGGATATGATTGATACACAAGCGAATTCGGGACTTACAAGTGGTATCAGAGCTTGGATTGTATCAATCATTTTGGCCAGATCTGGAGCGTATTTGATCTTATTTTTGAAGGATTTTTGCATTTTTGGATAGATCTTTGAAAAATAAGGGGGGTTTGTTCTTCGTGTTTTTGATAAAAACGAGTTTTTGATCGAGTTTTGGAGCAAAAAGAGGTGAAAAACGCTATTTTTCACGTAATCTGCGAAGTGTTCTCGTCCATTGAAGGGTTCACGGCCGTTGAAGGGTTCACGGCCGAAGGAGGGTTCTCGGTCGAATAAGCTTTTGCGGCTAGGGTTTCTCGGCGGCGGCCGTAATCACGAATTAGGGTTTCTCGGACGTTTACGGTCGTGAACGTGTTTACGGCCGTGAACCCATTTGCGGTTGTCTGTCTCATATAAATAGTGTTAGTAGAGTCATAAGAGTGTGTATGGCTAGAGGAGCTTAAGTGTGTGTATTCTAAGGTGTTCTAGAGAGAGAAAGGAGAGAAGGTGCAAGTGTGTGTGAATCTTGTATATTGTTCATCATTCCAATCTTGAATACATCATAGATTCATATTCTTCTTCTTCTTCTTCTTCTTATTTTGATCTTGCATTATCCAATTGTTTAGGATTCTACACCATCAATTGGATATGATTGATACACAAGCGAATTCGGGACTTACAAGTGGTATCAGAGCTTGGATTGTATCAATCATTTTGGCCAGATCTAGAGCGTATTTGATCTTATTTTTGAAGGATTTTTGCGTTTTTGGATAGATCTTTGAAAAATAAGGGGGGTTTGTTCTTCGTGTTTTTGATAAAAACGAGTTTTTGATCGAGTTTTGGAGCAAAAAGAGGTGAAAAACGCTATTTTTCACGTAATCTGCGAAGTGTTCTCGTCCATTGAAGGGTTCACGGCCGTTGAAGGGTTCACGGCCGAAGGAGGGTTCTCGGTCGAATAAGCTTTTACGGCTAGGGTTTCTCGGCGGCGGCCGTAATCACGAATTAGGGTTTCTCGGACGTTTACGGTCGTGAACGTGTTTACGGCCGTGAACCTATTTGCGGTTGTCTGTCTCATATAAATAGTGTTAGTAGAGTCATAAGAGTGTGTATGGCTAGAGGAGCTTAAGTGTGTGTATTCTAAGGTGTTCTAGAGAGAGAAAGGAGAGAAGGTGCAAGTGTGTGTGAATCTTGTATATTGTTCATCATTCCAATCTTGAATACATCATAGATTCATATTATTCTTCTTCTCCTTCTTCTTATTTTGATCTTGCATCATCCAATTGTTTAGGATTCTACACCATCAATTGGATATGATTGATACACAAGCGAATTCGGGACTTACAAGTGGTATCAGAGCTTGGATTGTATCAATCATTTTGGCCAGATCTGGAGCGTATTTGATCTTATTTTTGAAGGATTTTTGCATTTTTGGATAGATCTTTGAAAAATAAGGGGGGTTTGTTCTTCGTGTTTTTGATAAAAACGAGTTTTTGATCGAGTTTTGGAGCAAAAAGAGGTGAAAAACGCTATTTTTCACGTAATCTGCGAAGTGTTCTCGTCCATTGAAGGGTTCACGGCCGTTGAAGGGTTCACGGCCGAAGGAGGGTTCTCGGTCGAATAAGCTTTTGCGGCTAGGGTTTCTCGGCGGCGGCCGTAATCACGAATTAGGGTTTCTCGGACGTTTACGGTCGTGAACGTGTTTACGGCCGTGAACCCATTTGCGGTTGTCTGTCTCATATAAATAGTGTTAGTAGAGTCATAAGAGTGTGTATGGCTAGAGGAGCTTAAGTGTGTGTATTCTAATGTGTTCTAGAGAGAGAAAGGAGAGAAGGTGCAAGTGTGTGTGAATCTTGTATATTGTTCATCATTCCAATCTTGAATACATCATAGATTCATATTCTTCTTCTTCTTCTTCTTCTTATTTTGATCTTGCATCATCCAATTGTTTAGGATTCTACACCATCAATTGGATATGATTGATACACAAGCGAATTCGGGACTTACAAGTGGTATCAGAGCTTGGATTGTATCAATCATTTTGGCCAGATCTAGAGCGTATTTGATCTTATTTTTGAAGGATTTTTGCGTTTTTGGATAGATCTTTGAAAAATAAGGGGGGTTTGTTCTTCGTGTTTTTGATAAAAACGAGTTTTTGATCGAGTTTTGGAGCAAAAAGAGGTGAAAAACGCTATTTTTCACGTAATCTGCGAAGTGTTCTCGTCCATTGAAGGGTTCACGGCCGTTGAAGGGTTCACGGCCGAAGGAGGGTTCTCGGTCGAATAAGCTTTTACGGCTAGGGTTTCTCGGCGGCGGCCGTAATCACGAATTAGGGTTTCTCGGACGTTTACGGTCGTGAACGTGTTTACGGCCGTGAACCTATTTGCGGTTGTCTGTCTCATATAAATAGTGTTAGTAGAGTCATAAGAGTGTGTATGGCTAGAGGAGCTTAAGTGTGTGTATTCTAAGGTGTTCTAGAGAGAGAAAGGAGAGAAGGTGCAAGTGTGTGTGAATCTTGTATATTGTTCATCATTCCAATCTTGAATACATCATAGATTCATATTATTCTTCTTCTCCTTCTTCTTATTTTGATCTTGCATCATCCAATTGTTTAGGATTCTACACCATCAATTGGATATGATTGATACACAAGCGAATTCGGGACTTACAAGTGGTATCAGAGCTTGGATTGTATCAATCATTTTGGCCAGATCTGGAGCGTATTTGATCTTATTTTTGAAGGATTTTTGCTATTTTGGATAGATCTTTGAAAAATAAGGGGGGTTTGTTCTTCGTGTTTTTGATAAAAACGAGTTTTTGATCGAGTTTTGGAGCAAAAAGAGGTGAAAAACGCTATTTTTCACGTAATCTGCGAAGTGTTCTCGTCCATTGAAGGGTTCACGGCCGTTGAAGGGTTCACGGCCGAAGGAGGGTTCTCGGTCGAATAAGCTTTTGCGGCTAGGGTTTCTCGGCGGCGGCCGTAATCACGAATTAGGGTTTCTCGGACGTTTACGGTCGTGAACGTGTTTACGGCCGTGAACCCATTTGCGGTTGTCTGTCTCATATAAATAGTGTTAGTAGAGTCATAAGAGTGTGTATGGCTAGAGGAGCTTAAGTGTGTGTATTCTAAGGTGTTCTAGAGAGAGAAAGGAGAGAAGGTGCAAGTGTGTGTGAATCTTGTATATTGTTCATCATTCCAATCTTGAATACATCATAGATTCATATTCTTCTTCTTCTCCTTCTTCTTATTTTGATCTTGCATCATCCAATTGTTTAGGATTCTACACCATCAATTGGATATGATTGATACACAAGCGAATTCGGGACTTACAAGTGGTATCAGAGCTTGGATTGTATCAATCATTTTGGCCAGATCTGGAGCGTATTTGATCTTATTTTTGAAGGATTTTTGCGTTTTTGGATAGATCTTTGAAAAATAAGGGGGGTTTGTTCTTCGTGTTTTTGATAAAAACGAGTTTTTGATCGAGTTTTGGAGCAAAAAGAGGTGAAAAACGCTATTTTTCACGTAATCTGCGAAGTGTTCTCGTCCATTGAAGGGTTCACGGCCGTTGAAGGGTTCACGGCCGAAGGAGGGTTCTCGGTCGAATAAGCTTTTACGGCTAGGGTTTCTCGGCGGCGGCCGTAATCACGAATTAGGGTTTCTCGGACGTTTACGGTCGTGAACGTGTTTACGGCCGTGAACCTATTTGCGGTTGTCTGTCTCATATAAATAGTGTTAGTAGAGTCATAAGAGTGTGTATGGCTAGAGGAGCTTAAGTGTGTGTATTCTAAGGTGTTCTAGAGAGAGAAAGGAGAGAAGGTGCAAGTGTGTGTGAATCTTGTATATTGTTCATCATTCCAATCTTGAATACATCATAGATTCATATTATTCTTCTTCTCCTTCTTCTTATTTTGATCTTGCATCATCCAATTGTTTAGGATTCTACACCATCAATTGGATATGATTGATACACAAGCGAATTCGGGACTTACAAGTGGTATCAGAGCTTGGATTGTATCAATCATTTTGGCCAGATCTGGAGCGTATTTGATCTTATTTTTGAAGGATTTTTGCTATTTTGGATAGATCTTTGAAAAATAAGGGGGGTTTGTTCTTCGTGTTTTTGATAAAAACGAGTTTTTGATCGAGTTTTGGAGCAAAAAGAGGTGAAAAACGCTATTTTTCACGTAATCTGCGAAGTGTTCTCGTCCATTGAAGGGTTCACGGCCGTTGAAGGGTTCACGGCCGAAGGAGGGTTCTCGGTCGAATAAGCTTTTGCGGCTAGGGTTTCTCGGCGGCGGCCGTAATCACGAATTAGGGTTTCTCGGACGTTTACGGTCGTGAACGTGTTTACGGCCGTGAACCCATTTGCGGTTGTCTGTCTCATATAAATAGTGTTAGTAGAGTCATAAGAGTGTGTATGGCTAGAGGAGCTTAAGTGTGTGTATTCTAAGGTGTTCTAGAGAGAGAAAGGAGAGAAGGTGCAAGTGTGTGTGAATCTTGTATATTGTTCATCATTCCAATCTTGAATACATCATAGATTCATATTCTTCTTCTTCTTCTTCTTCTTATTTTGATCTTGCATTATCCAATTGTTTAGGATTCTACACCATCAATTGGATATGATTGATACACAAGCGAATTCGGGACTTACAAGTGGTATCAGAGCTTGGATTGTATCAATCATTTTGGCCAGATCTAGAGCGTATTTGATCTTATTTTTGAAGGATTTTTGCGTTTTTGGATAGATCTTTGAAAAATAAGGGGGGTTTGTTCTTCGTGTTTTTGATAAAAACGAGTTTTTGATCGAGTTTTGGAGCAAAAAGAGGTGAAAAACGCTATTTTTCACGTAATCTGCGAAGTGTTCTCGTCCATTGAAGGGTTCACGGCCGTTGAAGGGTTCACGGCCGAAGGAGGGTTCTCGGTCGAATAAGCTTTTACGGCTAGGGTTTCTCGGCGGCGGCCGTAATCACGAATTAGGGTTTCTCGGACGTTTACGGTCGTGAACGTGTTTACGGCCGTGAACCTATTTGCGGTTGTCTGTCTCATATAAATAGTGTTAGTAGAGTCATAAGAGTGTGTATGGCTAGAGGAGCTTAAGTGTGTGTATTCTAAGGTGTTCTAGAGAGAGAAAGGAGAGAAGGTGCAAGTGTGTGTGAATCTTGTATATTGTTCATCATTCCAATCTTGAATACATCATAGATTCATATTATTCTTCTTCTCCTTCTTCTTATTTTGATCTTGCATCATCCAATTGTTTAGGATTCTACACCATCAATTGGATATGATTGATACACAAGCGAATTCGGGACTTACAAGTGGTATCAGAGCTTGGATTGTATCAATCATTTTGGCCAGATCTGGAGCGTATTTGATCTTATTTTTGAAGGATTTTTGCATTTTTGGATAGATCTTTGAAAAATAAGGGGGGTTTGTTCTTCGTGTTTTTGATAAAAACGAGTTTTTGATCGAGTTTTGGAGCAAAAAGAGGTGAAAAACGCTATTTTTCACGTAATCTGCGAAGTGTTCTCGTCCATTGAAGGGTTCACGGCCGTTGAAGGGTTCACGGCCGAAGGAGGGTTCTCGGTCGAATAAGCTTTTGCGGCTAGGGTTTCTCGGCGGCGGCCGTAATCACGAATTAGGGTTTCTCGGACGTTTACGGTCGTGAACGTGTTTACGGCCGTGAACCCATTTGCGGTTGTCTGTCTCATATAAATAGTGTTAGTAGAGTCATAAGAGTGTGTATGGCTAGAGGAGCTTAAGTGTGTGTATTCTAATGTGTTCTAGAGAGAGAAAGGAGAGAAGGTGCAAGTGTGTGTGAATCTTGTATATTGTTCATCATTCCAATCTTGAATACATCATAGATTCATATTCTTCTTCTTCTTCTTCTTCTTATTTTGATCTTGCATCATCCAATTGTTTAGGATTCTACACCATCAATTGGATATGATTGATACACAAGCGAATTCGGGACTTACAAGTGGTATCAGAGCTTGGATTGTATCAATCATTTTGGCCAGATCTAGAGCGTATTTGATCTTATTTTTGAAGGATTTTTGCGTTTTTGGATAGATCTTTGAAAAATAAGGGGGGTTTGTTCTTCGTGTTTTTGATAAAAACGAGTTTTTGATCGAGTTTTGGAGCAAAAAGAGGTGAAAAACGCTATTTTTCACGTAATCTGCGAAGTGTTCTCGTCCATTGAAGGGTTCACGGCCGTTGAAGGGTTCACGGCCGAAGGAGGGTTCTCGGTCGAATAAGCTTTTACGGCTAGGGTTTCTCGGCGGCGGCCGTAATCACGAATTAGGGTTTCTCGGACGTTTACGGTCGTGAACGTGTTTACGGCCGTGAACCTATTTGCGGTTGTCTGTCTCATATAAATAGTGTTAGTAGAGTCATAAGAGTGTGTATGGCTAGAGGAGCTTAAGTGTGTGTATTCTAAGGTGTTCTAGAGAGAGAAAGGAGAGAAGGTGCAAGTGTGTGTGAATCTTGTATATTGTTCATCATTCCAATCTTGAATACATCATAGATTCATATTATTCTTCTTCTCCTTCTTCTTATTTTGATCTTGCATCATCCAATTGTTTAGGATTCTACACCATCAATTGGATATGATTGATACACAAGCGAATTCGGGACTTACAAGTGGTATCAGAGCTTGGATTGTATCAATCATTTTGGCCAGATCTGGAGCGTATTTGATCTTATTTTTGAAGGATTTTTGCTATTTTGGATAGATCTTTGAAAAATAAGGGGGGTTTGTTCTTCGTGTTTTTGATAAAAACGAGTTTTTGATCGAGTTTTGGAGCAAAAAGAGGTGAAAAACGCTATTTTTCACGTAATCTGCGAAGTGTTCTCGTCCATTGAAGGGTTCACGGCCGTTGAAGGGTTCACGGCCGAAGGAGGGTTCTCGGTCGAATAAGCTTTTGCGGCTAGGGTTTCTCGGCGGCGGCCGTAATCACGAATTAGGGTTTCTCGGACGTTTACGGTCGTGAACGTGTTTACGGCCGTGAACCCATTTGCGGTTGTCTGTCTCATATAAATAGTGTTAGTAGAGTCATAAGAGTGTGTATGGCTAGAGGAGCTTAAGTGTGTGTATTCTAAGGTGTTCTAGAGAGAGAAAGGAGAGAAGGTGCAAGTGTGTGTGAATCTTGTATATTGTTCATCATTCCAATCTTGAATACATCATAGATTCATATTCTTCTTCTTCTCCTTCTTCTTATTTTGATCTTGCATCATCCAATTGTTTAGGATTCTACACCATCAATTGGATATGATTGATACACAAGCGAATTCGGGACTTACAAGTGGTATCAGAGCTTGGATTGTATCAATCATTTTGGCCAGATCTGGAGCGTATTTGATCTTATTTTTGAAGGATTTTTGCGTTTTTGGATAGATCTTTGAAAAATAAGGGGGGTTTGTTCTTCGTGTTTTTGATAAAAACGAGTTTTTGATCGAGTTTTGGAGCAAAAAGAGGTGAAAAACGCTATTTTTCACGTAATCTGCGAAGTGTTCTCGTCCATTGAAGGGTTCACGGCCGTTGAAGGGTTCACGGCCGAAGGAGGGTTCTCGGTCGAATAAGCTTTTACGGCTAGGGTTTCTCGGCGGCGGCCGTAATCACGAATTAGGGTTTCTCGGACGTTTACGGTCGTGAACGTGTTTACGGCCGTGAACCTATTTGCGGTTGTCTGTCTCATATAAATAGTGTTAGTAGAGTCATAAGAGTGTGTATGGCTAGAGGAGCTTAAGTGTGTGTATTCTAAGGTGTTCTAGAGAGAGAAAGGAGAGAAGGTGCAAGTGTGTGTGAATCTTGTATATTGTTCATCATTCCAATCTTGAATACATCATAGATTCATATTATTCTTCTTCTCCTTCTTCTTATTTTGATCTTGCATCATCCAATTGTTTAGGATTCTACACCATCAATTGGATATGATTGATACACAAGCGAATTCGGGACTTACAAGTGGTATCAGAGCTTGGATTGTATCAATCATTTTGGCCAGATCTGGAGCGTATTTGATCTTATTTTTGAAGGATTTTTGCTATTTTGGATAGATCTTTGAAAAATAAGGGGGGTTTGTTCTTCGTGTTTTTGATAAAAACGAGTTTTTGATCGAGTTTTGGAGCAAAAAGAGGTGAAAAACGCTATTTTTCACGTAATCTGCGAAGTGTTCTCGTCCATTGAAGGGTTCACGGCCGTTGAAGGGTTCACGGCCGAAGGAGGGTTCTCGGTCGAATAAGCTTTTGCGGCTAGGGTTTCTCGGCGGCGGCCGTAATCACGAATTAGGGTTTCTCGGACGTTTACGGTCGTGAACGTGTTTACGGCCGTGAACCCATTTGCGGTTGTCTGTCTCATATAAATAGTGTTAGTAGAGTCATAAGAGTGTGTATGGCTAGAGGAGCTTAAGTGTGTGTATTCTAAGGTGTTCTAGAGAGAGAAAGGAGAGAAGGTGCAAGTGTGTGTGAATCTTGTATATTGTTCATCATTCCAATCTTGAATACATCATAGATTCATATTCTTCTTCTTCTCCTTCTTCTTATTTTGATCTTGCATCATCCAATTGTTTAGGATTCTACACCATCAATTGGATATGATTGATACACAAGCGAATTCGGGACTTACAAGTGGTATCAGAGCTTGGATTGTATCAATCATTTTGGCCAGATCTGGAGCGTATTTGATCTTATTTTTGAAGGATTTTTGCGTTTTTGGATAGATCTTTGAAAAATAAGGGGGGTTTGTTCTTCGTGTTTTTGATAAAAACGAGTTTTTGATCGAGTTTTGGAGCAAAAAGAGGTGAAAAACGCTATTTTTCACGTAATCTGCGAAGTGTTCTCGTCCATTGAAGGGTTCACGGCCGTTGAAGGGTTCACGGCCGAAGGAGGGTTCTCGGTCGAATAAGCTTTTACGGCTAGGGTTTCTCGGCGGCGGCCGTAATCACGAATTAGGGTTTCTCGGACGTTTACGGTCGTGAACGTGTTTACGGCCGTGAACCTATTTGCGGTTGTCTGTCTCATATAAATAGTGTTAGTAGAGTCATAAGAGTGTGTATGGCTAGAGGAGCTTAAGTGTGTGTATTCTAAGGTGTTCTAGAGAGAGAAAGGAGAGAAGGTGCAAGTGTGTGTGAATCTTGTATATTGTTCATCATTCCAATCTTGAATACATCATAGATTCATATTATTCTTCTTCTCCTTCTTCTTATTTTGATCTTGCATCATCCAATTGTTTAGGATTCTACACCATCAATTGGATATGATTGATACACAAGCGAATTCGGGACTTACAAGTGGTATCAGAGCTTGGATTGTATCAATCATTTTGGCCAGATCTGGAGCGTATTTGATCTTATTTTTGAAGGATTTTTGCTATTTTGGATAGATCTTTGAAAAATAAGGGGGGTTTGTTCTTCGTGTTTTTGATAAAAACGAGTTTTTGATCGAGTTTTGGAGCAAAAAGAGGTGAAAAACGCTATTTTTCACGTAATCTGCGAAGTGTTCTCGTCCATTGAAGGGTTCACGGCCGTTGAAGGGTTCACGGCCGAAGGAGGGTTCTCGGTCGAATAAGCTTTTGCGGCTAGGGTTTCTCGGCGGCGGCCGTAATCACGAATTAGGGTTTCTCGGACGTTTACGGTCGTGAACGTGTTTACGGCCGTGAACCCATTTGCGGTTGTCTGTCTCATATAAATAGTGTTAGTAGAGTCATAAGAGTGTGTATGGCTAGAGGAGCTTAAGTGTGTGTATTCTAAGGTGTTCTAGAGAGAGAAAGGAGAGAAGGTGCAAGTGTGTGTGAATCTTGTATATTGTTCATCATTCCAATCTTGAATACATCATAGATTCATATTCTTCTTCTTCTCCTTCTTCTTATTTTGATCTTGCATCATCCAATTGTTTAGGATTCTACACCATCAATTGGATATGATTGATACACAAGCGAATTCGGGACTTACAAGTGGTATCAGAGCTTGGATTGTATCAATCATTTTGGCCAGATCTGGAGCGTATTTGATCTTATTTTTGAAGGATTTTTGCGTTTTTGGATAGATCTTTGAAAAATAAGGGGGGTTTGTTCTTCGTGTTTTTGATAAAAACAAGTTTTTGATCGAGTTTTGGAGCAAAAAGAGGTGAAAAACGCTATTTTTCACGTAATCTGCGAAGTGTTCTCGTCCATTGAAGGGTTCACGGCCGTTGAAGGGTTCACGGCCGAAGGAGGGTTCTCGGTCGAATAAGCTTTTGCGGCTAGGGTTTCTCGGCGGCGGCCGTAATCACGAATTAGGGTTTCTCGGACGTTTACGGTCGTGAACGTGTTTACGGCCGTGAACCCATTTGCGGTTGTCTGTCTCATATAAATAGTGTTAGTAGAGTCATAAGAGTGTGTATGGCTAGAGGAGCTTAAGTGTGTGTATTCTAAGGTGTTCTAGAGAGAGAAAGGAGAGAAGGTGCAAGTGTGTGTGAATCTTGTATATTGTTCATCATTCCAATCTTGAATACATCATAGATTCATATTATTCTTCTTCTCCTTCTTCTTATTTTGATCTTGCATCATCCAATTGTTTAGGATTCTAACCATTAATTGGATATGATTGATACACAAGCGAATTCGGGACTTACAAGTGGTATCAGAGCTTGGATTGTATCAATCAGTTTGGCCAGATCTGGAGCGTATTTGATCTTATTTTTGAAGGATTTTTGCGTTTTTGGATAGATCTTTGAAAAATAAGGGGGGTTTGTTCTTCGTGTTTTTGATAAAAACGAGTTTTTGATCGAGTTTTGGAGCAAAAAGAGGTGAAAAACGCTATTTTTCACGTAATCTGCGAAGTGTTCTCGTCCATTGAAGGGTTCACGGCCGTTGAAGGGTTCACGGCCGAAGGAGGGTTCTCGGTCGAATAAGCTTTTGCGGCTAGGGTTTCTCGGTGACGGCCGTAATCACGAATTAGGGTTTCTCGGACGTTTACGGTCGTGAACGTGTTTACGGCCGTGAACCCATTTGCGGTTGTCTGTCTCATATAAATAGTGTTAGTAGAGTCATAAGAGTGTGTATGGCTAGAGGAGCTTAAGTGTGTGTATTCTAAGGTGTTCTAGAGAGAGAAAGGAGAGAAGGTGCAAGTGTGTGTGAATCTTGTATATTGTTCATCATTCCAATCTTGAATACATCATAGATTCATATTATTCTTCTTCTTATTCTTCTTATTTTGATCTTGCATCATCCAATTGTTTAGGATTCTACACCATCAATTGGATATGATTGATACACAAGCGAATTCGGGACTTACAAGTGGTATCAGAGCTTGGATTGTATCAATCATTTTGGCCAGATCTGGAGCGTATTTGATCTTATTTTTGAAGGATTTTTGCATTTTTGGATAGATCTTTGAAAAATAAGGGGGGTTTGTTCTTCGTGTTTTTGATAAAAACGAGTTTTTGATCGAGTTTTGGAGCAAAAAGAGGTGAAAAACGCTATTTTTCACGTAATCTGCGAAGTGTTCTCGTCCATTGAAGGGTTCACGGCCGTTGAAGGGTTCACGGCCGAAGGAGGGTTCTCGGTCGAATAAGCTTTTGTGGCTAGGGTTTCTCGGCGGCGGCCGTAATCACGAATTAGGGTTTCTCGGACGTTTACGGTCGTGAACGTGTTTACGGCCGTGAACCTATTTGCGGTTGTCTGTCTCATATAAATAGTGTTAGTAGAGTCATAAGAGTGTGTATGGCTAGAGGAGCTTAAGTGTGTGTATTCTAAGGTGTTCTAGAGAGATAAAGGAGAGAAGGTGCAAGTGTGTGTGAATCTTGTATATTGTTCATCATTCCAATCTTGAATACATCATAGATTCATATTATTATTCTTCTTCTTCTTCTTATTTTGATCTTGCATCATCCAATTGTTTAGGATTCTACACCATCAATTGGATATGATTGATACACAAGCGAATTCGGGACTTACAAGTGGTATCAGAGCTTGGATTGTATCAATCATTTTGGCCAGATCTGGAGCGTATTTGATCTTATTTTTGAAGGATTTTTGCATTTTTGGATAGATCTTTGAAAAATAAGGGGGGTTTGTTCTTCGTGTTTTTGATAAAAACGAGTTTTTGATCGAGTTTTGGAGCAAAAAGAGGTGAAAAACGCTATTTTTCACGTAATCTGCGAAGTGTTCTCGTCCATTGAAGGGTTCACGGCCGTTGAAGGGTTCACGGCCGAAGGAGGGTTCTCGGTCGAATAAGCTTTTGCGGCTAGGGTTTCTCGGCGGCGGCCGTAATCACGAATTAGGGTTTCTCGGACGTTTACGGTCGTGAACGTGTTTACGGCCGTGAACCCATTTGCGGTTGTCTGTCTCATATAAATAGTGTTAGTAGAGTCATAAGAGTGTGTATGGCTAGAGGAGCTTAAGTGTGTGTATTCTAAGGTGTTCTAGAGAGAGAAAGGAGAGAAGGTGCAAGTGTGTGTGAATCTTGTATATTGTTCATCATTCCAATCTTGAATACATCATAGATTCATATTATTCTTCTTCTCCTTCTTCTTATTTTGATCTTGCATCATCCAATTGTTTAGGATTCTACACCATCAATTGGATATGATTGATACACAAGCGAATTCGGGACTTACAAGTGGTATCAGAGCTTGGATTGTATCAATCATTTTGGCCAGATCTGGAGCGTATTTGATCTTATTTTTGAAGGATTTTTGCGTTTTTGGATAGATCTTTGAAAAATAAGGGGGGTTTGTGCTTCGTGTTTTTGATAAAAACGAGTTTTTGATCGAGTTTTGGAGCAAAAAGAGGTGAAAAACGCTATTTTTCACGTAATCTGCGAAGTGTTCTCGTCCATTGAAGGGTTCACGGCCGTTGAAGGGTTCACGGCCGAAGGAGGGTTCTCGGACGAATAAGCTTTTGCGGCTAGGGTTTCTCGGCGGCGGCCGTAATCACGAATTAGGGTTTCTCGGACGTTTACGGTCGTGAACGTGTTTACGGCCGTGAACCCATTTGCGGTTGTCTGTCTCATATAAATAGTGTTAGTAGAGTCATAAGAGTGTGTATGGCTAGAGGAGCTTAAGTGTGTGTATTCTAAGGTGTTCTAGAGAGAGAAAGGAGAGAAGGTGCAAGTGTGTGTGAATCTTGTATATTGTTCATCATTCCAATCTTGAATACATCATAGATTCATATTATTCTTCTTCTCCTTCTTCTTATTTTGATCTTGCATCATCCAATTGTTTAGGATTCTAACCATTAATTGGATATGATTGATACACAAGCGAATTCGGGACTTACAAGTGGTATCAGAGCTTGGATTGTATCAATCAGTTTGGCCAGATCTGGAGCGTATTTGATCTTATTTTTGAAGGATTTTTGCGTTTTTGGATAGATCTTTGAAAAATAAGGGGGGTTTGTTCTTCGTGTTTTTGATAAAAACGAGTTTTTGATCGAGTTTTGGAGCAAAAAGAGGTGAAAAACGCTATTTTTCACGTAATCTGCGAAGTGTTCTCGTCCATTGAAGGGTTCACGGCCGTTGAAGGGTTCACGGCCGAAGGAGGGTTCTCGGTCGAATAAGCTTTTGCGGCTAGGGTTTCTCGGCGGCGGCCGTAATCACGAATTAGGGTTTCTCGGATGTTTACGGTCGTGAACGTGTTTACGGCCGTGAACCTATTTGCGGTTGTCTGTCTCATATAAATAGTGTTAGTAGAGTCATAAGAGTGTGTATGGCTAGAGGAGCTTAAGTGTGTGTATTCTAAGGTGTTCTAGAGAGAGAAAGGAGAGAAGGTGCAAGTGTGTGTGAATCTTGTATATTGTTCATCATTCCAATCTTGAATACATCATAGATTCATATTATTCTTCTTCTCCTTCTTCTTATTTTGATCTTGCATCATCCAATTGTTTAGGATTCTACACCATCAATTGGATATGATTGATACACAAGCGAATTCGGGACTTACAAGTGGTATCAGTGCTTGGATTGTATCAATCATTTTGGCCAGATCTGGAGCGTATTTGATCTTATTTTTGAAGGATTTTTGCGTTTTTGGATAGATCTTTTAAAAATAAGGGGGGTTTGTTCTTCGTGTTTTTGATAAAAACGAGTTTTTGATCGAGTTTTGGAGCAAAAAGAGGTGAAAAACGCTATTTTTCACGTAATCTGCGAAGTGTTCTCGTCCATTGAAGGGTTCACGGCCGTTGAAGGGTTCACGGCCGAAGGAGGGTTCTCGGTCGAATAAGCTTTTGCGGCTAGGGTTTCTCGGCGGCGGCCGTAATCACGAATTAGGGTTTCTCGGACGTTTACGGTCGTGAACGTGTTTACGGCCGTGAACCCATTTGCGGTTGTCTGTCTCATATAAATAGTGTTAGTAGAGTCATAAGAGTGTGTATGGCTAGAGGAGCTTAAGTGTGTGTATTCTAAGGTGTTCTAGAGAGAGAAAGGAGAGAAGGTGCAAGTGTGTGTGAATCTTGTATATTGTTCATCATTCCAATCTTGAATACATCATAAATTCATATTATTCTTCTTCTCCTTCTTCTTATTTTGATCTTGCATCATCCAATTGTTTAGGATTCTACACCATCAATTGGATATGATTGATACACAAGCGAATTCGGGACTTACAAGTGGTATCAGAGCTTGGATTGTATCAATCATTTTGGCCAGATCTGGAGCGTATTTGATCTTATTTTTGAAGGATTTTTGCGTTTTTGGATAGATCTTTGAAAAATAAGGGGGGTTTGTTCTTCGTGTTTTTGATAAAAACGAGTTTTTGATCGAGTTTTGGAGCAAAAAGAGGTGAAAAACGCTATTTTTCATGTAATCTGCGAAGTGTTCTCGTCCATTGAAGGGTTCACGGCCGTTGAAGGATTCACGGCCGAAGGAGGGTTCTCGGTCGAATAAGCTTTTGCGGCTAGGGTTTCTCGGCGGCGGCCGTAATCACGAATTAGGGTTTCTCGGACGTTTACGGTCGTGAACGTGTTTACGGCCGTGAACCCATTTGCGGTTGTCTGTCTCATATAAATAGTGTTAGTAGAGTCATAAGAGTGTGTATGGCTAGAGGAGCTTAAGTGTGTGTATTCTAAGGTGTTCTAGAGAGAGAAAGGAGAGAAGGTGCAAGTGTGTGTGAATCTTGTATATTGTTCATCATTCCAATCTTGAATACATCATAGATTCATATTATTCTTCTTCTCCTTCTTCTTATTTTGATCTTGCATCATCCAATTGTTTAGGATTCTACACCATCAATTGGATATGATTGATACACAAGCGAATTCGGGACTTACAAGTGGTATCAGAGCTTGGATTGTATCAATCATTTTGGCCAGATCTGGAGCGTATTTGATCTTATTTTTGAAGGATTTTTGCGTTTTTGGATAGATCTTTGAAAAATAAGGGGGGTTTGTTCTTCGTGTTTTTGATAAAAACGAGTTTTTGATCGAGTTTTGGAGCAAAAAGAGGTGAAAAACGCTATTTTTCACGTAATCTGCGAAGTGTTCTCGTCCATTGAAGGGTTCACGGCCGTTGAAGGGTTCACGGCCGAAGGAGGGTTCTCGGTCGAATAAGCTTTTGCGGCTAGGGTTTCTCGGCGGCGGCCGTAATCACGAATTAGGGTTTCTCGGACGTTTACGGTCGTGAACGTGTTTACGGCCGTGAACCCATTTGCGGTTGTCTGTCTCATATAAATAGTGTTAGTAGAGTCATAAGAGTGTGTATGGCTAGAGGAGCTTAAGTGTGTGTATTCTAAGGTGTTCTAGAGAGAGAAAGGAGAGAAGGTGCAAGTGTGTGTGAATCTTGTATATTGTTCATCATTCCAATCTTGAATACATCATAGATTCATATTATTCTTCTTCTCCTTCTTCTTATTTTGATCTTGCATCATCCAATTGTTTAGGATTCTAACCATTAATTGGATATGATTGATACACAAGCGAATTCGGGACTTACAAGTGGTATCAGAGCTTGGATTGTATCAATCAGTTTGGCCAGATCTGGAGCGTATTTGATCTTATTTTTGAAGGATTTTTGCGTTTTTGGATAGATCTTTGAAAAATAAGGGGGGTTTGTTCTTCGTGTTTTTGATAAAAACGAGTTTTTGATCAAGTTTTGGAGCAAAAAGAGGTGAAAAACGCTATTTTTCACGTAATCTGCGAAGTGTTCTCGTCCATTGAAGGGTTCACGGCCGTTGAAGGGTTCACGGCCGAAGGAGGGTTCTCGGTCGAATAAGCTTTTGCGGCTAGGGTTTCTCGGCGGCGGCCGTAATCACGAATTAGGGTTTCTCGGATGTTTACGGTCGTGAACGTGTTTACGGCCGTGAACCTATTTGCGGTTGTCTGTCTCATATAAATAGTGTTAGTAGAGTCATAAGAGTGTGTATGGCTAGAGGAGCTTAAGTGTGTGTATTCTAAGGTGTTCTAGAGAGAGAAAGGAGAGAAGGTGCAAGTGTGTGTGAATCTTGTATATTGTTCATCATTCCAATCTTGAATACATCATAGATTCATATTATTCTTCTTCTCCTTCTTCTTATTTTGATCTTGCATCATCCAATTGTTTAGGATTCTACACCATCAATTGGATATGATTGATACACAAGCGAATTCGGGACTTACAAGTGGTATCAGAGCTTGGATTGTATCAATCATTTTGGCCAGATCTGGAGCGTATTTGATCTTATTTTTGAAGGATTTTTGCGTTTTTGGATAGATCTTTGAAAAATAAGGGGGGTTTGTTCTTCGTGTTTTTGATAAAAACGAGTTTTTGATCGAGTTTTGGAGCAAAAAGAGGTGAAAAACGCTATTTTTCACGTAATCTGCGAAGTGTTCTCGTCCATTGAAGGGTTCACGGCCGTTGAAGGGTTCACGGCCGAAGGAGGGTTCTCGGTCGAATAAGCTTTTGCGGCTAGGGTTTCTCGGCGGCGGCCGTAATCACGAATTAGGGTTTCTCGGACGTTTACGGTCGTGAACGTGTTTACGGCCGTGAACCCATTTGCGGTTGTCTGTCTCATATAAATAGTGTTAGTAGAGTCATAAGAGTGTGTATGGCTAGAGGAGCTTAAGTGTGTGTATTCTAAGGTGTTCTAGAGAGAGAAAGGAGAGAAGGTGCAAGTGTGTGTGAATCTTGTATATTGTTCATCATTCCAATCTTGAATACATCATAGATTCATATTATTCTTCTTCTCCTTCTTCTTATTTTGATCTTGCATCATCCAATTGTTTAGGATTCTAACCATTAATTGGATATGATTGATACACAAGCGAATTCGGGACTTACAAGTGGTATCAGAGCTTGGATTGTATCAATCAGTTTGGCCAGATCTGGAGCGTATTTGATCTTATTTTTGAAGGATTTTTGCGTTTTTGGATAGATCTTTGAAAAATAAGGGGGGTTTGTTCTTCGTGTTTTTGATAAAAACGAGTTTTTGATCGAGTTTTGGAGCAAAAAGAGGTGAAAAACGCTATTTTTCACGTAATCTGCGAAGTGTTCTCGTCCATTGAAGGGTTCACGGCCGTTGAAGGGTTCACGGCCGAAGGAGGGTTCTCGGTCGAATAAGCTTTTGCGGCTAGGGTTTCTCGGCGGCGGCCGTAATCACGAATTAGGGTTTCTCGGATGTTTACGGTCGTGAACGTGTTTACGGCCGTGAACCTATTTGCGGTTGTCTGTCTCATATAAATAGTGTTAGTAGAGTCATAAGAGTGTGTATGGCTAGAGGAGCTTAAGTGTGTGTATTCTAAGGTGTTCTAGAGAGAGAAAGGAGAGAAGGTGCAAGTGTGTGTGAATCTTGTATATTGTTCATCATTCCAATCTTGAATACATCATAGATTCATATTATTCTTCTTCTCCTTCTTCTTATTTTGATCTTGCATCATCCAATTGTTTAGGATTCTACACCATCAATTGGATATGATTGATACACAAGCGAATTCGGGACTTACAAGTGGTATCAGAGCTTGGATTGTATCAATCATTTTGGCCAGATCTGGAGCGTATTTGATCTTATTTTTGAAGGATTTTTGCGTTTTTGGATAGATCTTTTAAAAATAAGGGGGGTTTGTTCTTCGTGTTTTTGATAAAAACGAGTTTTTGATCGAGTTTTGGAGCAAAAAGAGGTGCAAAACGCTATTTTTCACGTAATCTGCGAAGTGTTCTCGTCCATTGAAGGGTTCACGGCCGTTGAAGGGTTCACGGCCGAAGGAGGGTTCTCGGTCGAATAAGCTTTTGCGGCTAGGGTTTCTCGGCGGCGGCCGTAATCACGAATTAGGGTTTCTCGGACGTTTACGGTCGTGAACGTGTTTACGGCCGTGAACCCATTTGCGGTTGTCTGTCTCATATAAATAGTGTTAGTAGAGTCATAAGAGTGTGTATGGCTAGAGGAGCTTAAGTGTGTGTATTCTAAGGTGTTCTAGAGAGAGAAAGGAGAGAAGGTGCAAGTGTGTGTGAATCTTGTATATTGTTCATCATTCCAATCTTGAATACATCATAAATTCATATTATTATTCTTCTCCTTCTTCTTATTTTGATCTTGCATCATCCAATTGTTTAGGATTCTACACCATCAATTGGATTTGATTGATACACAAGCGAATTCGGGACTTACAAGTGGTATCAGAGCTTGGATTGTATCAAACATTTTGGCCAGATCTGGAGCGTATTTGATCTTATTTTTGAAGGATTTTTGCGTTTTAGGATAGATCTTTGAAAAATAAGGGGGGTTTGTTCTTCGTGTTTTTGATAAAAACGAGTTTTTGATCGAGTTTTGGAGCAAAAAGAGGTGAAAAACGCTATTTTTCACGTAATCTGCGAAGTGTTCTCGTCCATTGAAGGGTTCACGGCCGTTGAAGGGTTCACGGCCGAAGGAGGGTTCTCGGTCGAATAAGCTTTTGCGGCTAGGGTTTCTCGGCGGCGGCCGTAATCACGAATTAGGGTTTCTCGGACGTTTACGGTCGTGAACGTGTTTACGGGCGTGAACCCATTTGCGGTTGTCTGTCTCATATAAATAGTGTTAGTAGAGTCATAAGAGTGTGTATGGCTAGAGGAGCTTAAGTGTGTGTATTCTAAGGTGTTCTAGAGAGAGAAAGGAGAGAAGGTGCAAGTGTGTGTGAATCTTGTATATTGTTCATCATTCCAATCTTGAATACATCATAGATTCATATTATTCTTCTTCTCCTTCTTCTTATTTTGATCTTGCATCATCCAATTGTTTAGGATTCTAACCATTAATTGGATATGATTGATACACAAGCGAATTCGGGACTTACAAGTGGTATCAGAGCTTGGATTGTATAAATCAGTTTGGCCAGATCTGGAGCGTATTTGATCTTATTTTTGAAGGATTTTTGCATTTTTGGATAGATCTTTGAAAAATAAGGGGGGTTTGTTCTTCGTGTTTTTGATAAAAACGAGTTTTTGATCGAGTTTTGGAGCAAAAAGAGGTGAAAAACGCTATTTTTCACGTAATCTGCGAAGTGTTCTCGTCCATTGAAGGGTTCACGGCCGTTGAAGGGTTCACGGCCGAAGGAGGGTTCTCGGTCGAATAAGCTTTTGCGGCTAGGGTTTCTCGGTGACGGCCGTAATCACGAATTAGGGTTTCTCGGACGTTTACGGTCGTGAACGTGTTTACGGCCGTGAACCCATTTGCGGTTGTATGTCTCATATAAATAGTGTTAGTAGAGTCATAAGAGTGTGTATGGCTAGAGGAGCTTAAGTGTGTGTATTCTAAGGTGTTCTAGAGAGAGAAAGGAGAGAAGGTGCAAGTGTGTGTGAATCTTGTATATTGTTCATCATTCCAATCTTGAATACATCATAGATTCATATTATTCTTCTTCTCCTTCTTCTTATTTTGATCTTGCATCATCCAATTGTTTAGGATTCTACACCATCAATTGGATATGATTGATACACAAGCGAATTCGGGACTTACAAGTGGTATCAGAGCTTGGATTGTATCAATCATTTTGGCCAGATCTGGAGCGTATTTGATCTTATTTTTGAAGGATTTTTGCGTTTTTGGATAGATCTTTTAAAAATAAGGGGGGTTTGTTCTTCGTGTTTTTGATAAAAACGAGTTTTTGATCGAGTTTTGGAGCAAAAAGAGGTGAAAAACGCTATTTTTCACGTAATCTGCGAAGTGTTCTCGTCCATTGAAGGGTTCACGGCCGTTGAAGGGTTCACGGCCGAAGGAGGGTTCTCGGTCGAATAAGCTTTTGCGGCTAGGGTTTCTCGGCGGCGGCCGTAATCACGAATTAGGGTTTCTCGGACGTTTACGGTCGTGAACGTGTTTACGGCCGTGAACCCATTTGCGGTTGTCTGTCTCATATAAATAGTGTTAGTAGAGTCATAAGAGTGTGTATGGCTAGAGGAGCTTAAGTGTGTGTATTCTAAGGTGTTCTAGAGAGAGAAAGGAGAGAAGGTGCAAGTGTGTGTGAATCTTGTATATTGTTCATCATTCCAATCTTGAATACATCATAAATTCATATTATTCTTCTTCTCCTTCTTCTTATTTTGATCTTGCATCATCCAATTGTTTAGGATTCTACACCATCAATTGGATATGATTGATACACAAGCGAATTCGGGACTTACAAGTGGTATCAGAGCTTGGATTGTATCAATCATTTTGGCCAGATCTGGAGCGTATTTGATCTTATTTTTGAAGGATTTTTGCGTTTTTGGATAGATCTTTGAAAAATAAGGGGGGTTTGTTCTTCGTGTTTTTGATAAAAACGAGTTTTTGATCGAGTTTTGGAGCAAAAAGAGGTGAAAAACGCTATTTTTCACGTAATCTGCGAAGTGTTCTCGTCCATTGAAGGGTTCACGGCCGTTGAAGGGTTCACGGCCGAAGGAGGGTTCTCGGTCGAATAAGCTTTTGCGGCTAGGGTTTCTCGGCGGCGGCCGTAATCACGAATTAGGGTTTCTCGGACGTTTACGGTCGTGAACGTGTTTACGGCCGTGAACCCATTTGCGGTTGTCTGTCTCATATAAATAGTGTTAGTAGAGTCATAAGAGTGTGTATGGCTAGAGGAGCTTAAGTGTGTGTATTCTAAGGTGTTCTAGAGAGAGAAAGGAGAGAAGGTGCAAGTGTGTGTGAATCTTGTATATTGTTCATCATTCCAATCTTGAATACATCATAGATTCATATTATTCTTCTTCTCCTTCTTCTTATTTTGATCTTGCATCATCCAATTGTTTAGGATTCTAACCATTAATTGGATATGATTGATACACAAGCGAATTCGGGACTTACAAGTGGTATCAGAGCTTGGATTGTATAAATCAGTTTGGCCAGATCTGGAGCGTATTTGATCTTATTTTTGAAGGATTTTTGCATTTTTGGATAGATCTTTGAAAAATAAGGGGGGTTTGTTCTTCGTTTTTTTGATAAAAACGAGTTTTTGATCGAGTTTTGGAGCAAAAAGAGGTGAAAAACGCTATTTTTCACGTAATCTGCGAAGTGTTCTCGTCCATTGAAGGGTTCACGGCCGTTGAAGGGTTCACGGCCGAAGGAGGGTTCTCGGTCGAATAAGCTTTTGCGGCTAGGGTTTCTCGGCGGCGGCCGTAATCACGAATTAGGGTTTCTCGGACGTTTACGGTCGTGAACGTGTTTACGGCCGTGAACCCATTTGCGGTTGTCTGTCTCATATAAATAGTGTTAGTAGAGTCATAAGAGTGTGTATGGCTAGAGGAGCTTAAGTGTGTGTATTCTAAGGTGTTCTAGAGAGAGAAAGGAGAGAAGGTGCAAGTGTGTGTGAATCTTGTATATTGTTCATCATTCCAATCTTGAATACATCATAAATTCATATTATTATTCTTCTCCTTCTTCTTATTTTGATCTTGCATCATCCAATTGTTTAGGATTCTACACCATCAATTGGATATGATTGATACACAAGCGAATTCGGGACTTACAAGTGGTATCAGAGCTTGGATTGTATCAAACATTTTGGCCAGATCTGGAGCGTATTTGATCTTATTTTTGAAGGATTTTTGCGTTTTTGGATAGATCTTTGAAAAATAAGGGGGGTTTGTTCTTCGTGTTTTTGATAAAAACGAGTTTTTGATCGAGTTTTGGAGCAAAAAGAGGTGAAAAACGCTATTTTTCACGTAATCTGCGAAGTGTTCTCGTCCATTGAAGGGTTCACGGCCGTTGAAGGGTTCACGGCCGAAGGAGGGTTCTCGGTCGAATAAGCTTTTGCGGCTAGGGTTTCTCGGCGGCGGCCGTAATCACGAATTAGGGTTTCTCGGACGTTTACGGTCGTGAACGTGTTTACGGGCGTGAACCCATTTGCGGTTGTCTGTCTCATATAAATAGTGTTAGTAGAGTCATAAGAGTGTGTATGGCTAGAGGAGCTTAAGTGTGTGTATTCTAAGGTGTTCTAGAGAGAGAAAGGAGAGAAGGTGCAAGTGTGTGTGAATCTTGTATATTGTTCATCATTCCAATCTTGAATACATCATAGATTCATATTATTCTTCTTCTCCTTCTTCTTATTTTGATCTTGCATCATCCAATTGTTTAGGATTCTAACCATTAATTGGATATGATTGATACACAAGCGAATTCGGGACTTACAAGTGGTATCAGAGCTTGGATTGTATAAATCAGTTTGGCCAGATCTGGAGCGTATTTGATCTTATTTTTGAAGGATTTTTGCGTTTTTGGATAGATCTTTGAAAAATAAGGGGGGTTTGTTCTTCGTGTTTTTGATAAAAACGAGTTTTTGATCGAGTTTTGGAGCAAAAAGAGGTGAAAAACGCTATTTTTCACGTAATCTGCGAAGTGTTCTCGTCCATTGAAGGGTTCACGGCCGTTGAAGGGTTCACGGCCGAAGGAGGGTTCTCGGTCGAATAAGCTTTTGCGGCTAGGGTTTCTCGGCGGCGGCCGTAATCACGAATTAGGGTTTCTCGGACGTTTACGGTCGTGAACGTGTTTACGGCCGTGAACCCATTTGCGGTTGTCTGTCTCATATAAATAGTGTTAGTAGAGTCATAAGAGTGTGTATGGCTAGAGGAGCTTAAGTGTGTGTATTCTAAGGTGTTCTAGAGAGAGAAAGGAGAGAAGGTGCAAGTGTGTGTGAATCTTGTATATTGTTCATCATTCCAATCTTGAATACATCATAGATTCATATTATTCTTCTTCTCCTTCTTCTTATTTTGATCTTGCATCATCCAATTGTTTAGGATTCTAACCATTAATTGGATATGATTGATACATAAGCGAATTCGGGACTTACAAGTGGTATCAGAGCTTGGATTGTATAAATCAGTTTGGCCAGATCTGGAGCGTATTTGATCTTATTTTTGAAGGATTTTTGCATTTTTGGATAGATCTTTGAAAAATAAGGGGGGTTTGTTCTTCGTTTTTTTGATAAAAACGAGTTTTTGATCGAGTTTTGGAGCAAAAAGAGGTGAAAAACGCTATTTTTCACGTAATCTGCGAAGTGTTCTCGTCCATTGAAGGGTTCACGGCCGTTGAAGGGTTCACGGCCGAAGGAGGGTTCTCGGTCGAATAAGCTTTTGCGGCTAGGGTTTCTCGGCGGCGGCCGTAATCACGAATTAGGGTTTCTCGGACGTTTACGGTCGTGAACGTGTTTACGGCCGTGAACCCATTTGCGGTTGTCTGTCTCATATAAATAGTGTTAGTAGAGTCATAAGAGTGTGTATGGCTAGAGGAGCTTAAGTGTGTGTATTCTAAGGTGTTCTAGAGAGAGAAAGGAGAGAAGGTGCAAGTGTGTGTGAATCTTGTATATTGTTCATCATTCCAATCTTGAATACATCATAAATTCATATTATTATTCTTCTCCTTCTTCTTATTTTGATCTTGCATCATCCAATTGTTTAGGATTCTACACCATCAATTGGATATGATTGATACACAAGCGAATTCGGGACTTACAAGTGGTATCAGAGCTTGGATTGTATCAAACATTTTGGCCAGATCTGGAGCGTATTTGATCTTATTTTTGAAGGATTTTTGCGTTTTTGGATAGATCTTTGAAAAATAAGGGGGGTTTGTTCTTCGTGTTTTTGATAAAAACGAGTTTTTGATCGAGTTTTGGAGCAAAAAGAGGTGAAAAACGCTATTTTTCACGTAATCTGCGAAGTGTTCTCGTCCATTGAAGGGTTCACGGCCGTTGAAGGGTTCACGGCCGAAGGAGGGTTCTCGGTCGAATAAGCTTTTGCGGCTAGGGTTTCTCGGCGGCGGCCGTAATCACGAATTAGGGTTTCTCGGACGTTTACGGTCGTGAACGTGTTTACGGGCGTGAACCCATTTGCGGTTGTCTGTCTCATATAAATAGTGTTAGTAGAGTCATAAGAGTGTGTATGGCTAGAGGAGCTTAAGTGTGTGTATTCTAAGGTGTTCTAGAGAGAGAAAGGAGAGAAGGTGCAAGTGTGTGTGAATCTTGTATATTGTTCATCATTCCAATCTTGAATACATCATAGATTCATATTATTCTTCTTCTCCTTCTTCTTATTTTGATCTTGCATCATCCAATTGTTTAGGATTCTAACCATTAATTGGATATGATTGATACACAAGCGAATTCGGGACTTACAAGTGGTATCAGAGCTTGGATTGTATAAATCAGTTTGGCCAGATCTGGAGCGTATTTGATCTTATTTTTGAAGGATTTTTGCATTTTTGGATAGATCTTTGAAAAATAAGGGGGGTTTGTTCTTCGTGTTTTTGATAAAAACGAGTTTTTGATCGAGTTTTGGAGCAAAAAGAGGTGAAAAACGCTATTTTTCACGTAATCTGCGAAGTGTTCTCGTCCATTGAAGGGTTCACGGCCGTTGAAGGGTTCACGGCCGAAGGAGGGTTCTCGGTCGAATAAGCTTTTGCGGCTAGGGTTTCTCGGCGGCGGCCGTAATCACGAATTAGGGTTTCTCGGACGTTTACGGTCGTGAACGTGTTTACGGCCGTGAACCCATTTGCGGTTGTCTGTCTCATATAAATAGTGTTAGTAGAGTCATAAGAGTGTGTATGGCTAGAGGAGCTTAAGTGTGTGTATTCTAAGGTGTTCTAGAGAGAGAAAGGAGAGAAGGTGCAAGTGTGTGTGAATCTTGTATATTGTTCATCATTCCAATCTTGAATACATCATAAATTCATATTATTCTTCTTCTCCTTCTTCTTATTTTGATCTTGCATCATCCAATTGTTTAGGATTCTACACCATCAATTGGATATGATTGATACACAAGCGAATTCGGGACTTACAAGTGGTATCAGAGCTTGGATTGTATCAATCATTTTGGCCAGATCTGGAGCGTATTTGATCTTATTTTTGAAGGATTTTTGCGTTTTTGGATAGATCTTTGAAAAATAAGGGGGGTTTGTTCTTCGTGTTTTTGATAAAAACGAGTTTTTGATCGAGTTTTGGAGCAAAAAGAGGTGAAAAACGCTATTTTTCACGTAATCTGCGAAGTGTTCTCGTCCATTGAAGGGTTCACGGCCGTTGAAGGGTTCACGGCCGAAGGAGGGTTCTCGGTCGAATAAGCTTTTGCGGCTAGGGTTTCTCGGCGGCGGCCGTAATCACGAATTAGGGTTTCTCGGACGTTTACGGTCGTGAACGTGTTTACGGCCGTGAACCCATTTGCGGTTGTCTGTCTCATATAAATAGTGTTAGTAGAGTCATAAGAGTGTGTATGGCTAGAGGAGCTTAAGTGTGTGTATTCTAAGGTGTTCTAGAGAGAGAAAGGAGAGAAGGTGCAAGTGTGTGTGAATCTTGTATATTGTTCATCATTCCAATCTTGAATACATCATAAATTCATATTATTCTTCTTCTCCTTCTTCTTATTTTGATCTTGCATCATCCAATTGTTTAGGATTCTACACCATCAATTGGATATGATTGATACACAAGCGAATTCGGGACTTACAAGTGGTATCAGAGCTTGGATTGTATCAATCATTTTGGCCAGATCTGGAGCGTATTTGATCTTATTTTTGAAGGATTTTTGCGTTTTTGGATAGATCTTTGAAAAATAAGGGGGGTTTGTTCTTCGTGTTTTTGATAAAAACGAGTTTTTGATCGAGTTTTGGAGCAAAAAGAGGTGAAAAACGCTATTTTTCACGTAATCTGCGAAGTGTTCTCGTCCATTGAAGGGTTCACGGCCGTTGAAGGGTTCACGGCCGAAGGAGGGTTCTCGGTCGAATAAGCTTTTGCGGCTAGGGTTTCTCGGCGGCGGCCGTAATCACGAATTAGGGTTTCTCGGACGTTTACGGTCGTGAACGTGTTTACGGCCGTGAACCCATTTGCGGTTGTCTGTCTCATATAAATAGTGTTAGTAGAGTCATAAGAGTGTGTATGGCTAGAGGAGCTTAAGTGTGTGTATTCTAAGGTGTTCTAGAGAGAGAAAGGAGAGAAGGTGCAAGTGTGTGTGAATCTTGTATATTGTTCATCATTCCAATCTTGAATACATCATAAATTCATATTATTCTTCTTCTCCTTCTTCTTATTTTGATCTTGCATCATCCAATTGTTTAGGATTCTACACCATCAATTGGATATGATTGATACACAAGCGAATTCGGGACTTACAAGTGGTATCAGAGCTTGGATTGTATCAATCATTTTGGCCAGATCTGGAGCGTATTTGATCTTATTTTTGAAGGATTTTTGCGTTTTTGGATAGATCTTTGAAAAATAAGGGGGGTTTGTTCTTCGTGTTTTTGATAAAAACGAGTTTTTGATCGAGTTTTGGAGCAAAAAGAGGTGAAAAACGCTATTTTTCACGTAATCTGCGAAGTGTTCTCGTCCATTGAAGGGTTCACGGCCGTTGAAGGGTTCACGGCCGAAGGAGGGTTCTCGGTCGAATAAGCTTTTGCGGCTAGGGTTTCTCGGCGGCGGCCGTAATCACGAATTAGGGTTTCTCGGACGTTTACGGTCGTGAACGTGTTTACGGCCGTGAACCCATTTGCGGTTGTCTGTCTCATATAAATAGTGTTAGTAGAGTCATAAGAGTGTGTATGGCTAGAGGAGCTTAAGTGTGTGTATTCTAAGGTGTTCTAGAGAGAGAAAGGAGAGAAGGTGCAAGTGTGTGTGAATCTTGTATATTGTTCATCATTCCAATCTTGAATACATCATAGATTCATATTATTCTTCTTCTCCTTCTTCTTATTTTGATCTTGCATCATCCAATTGTTTAGGATTCTAACCATTAATTGGATATGATTGATACACAAGCGAATTCGGGACTTACAAGTGGTATCAGAGCTTGGATTGTATAAATCAGTTTGGCCAGATCTGGAGCGTATTTGATCTTATTTTTGAAGGATTTTTGCATTTTTGGATAGATCTTTGAAAAATAAGGGGGGTTTGTTCTTCGTGTTTTTGATAAAAACGAGTTTTTGATCGAGTTTTGGAGCAAAAAGAGGTGAAAAACGCTATTTTTCACGTAATCTGCGAAGTGTTCTCGTCCATTGAAGGGTTCACGGCCGTTGAAGGGTTCACGGCCGAAGGAGGGTTCTCGGTCGAATAAGCTTTTGCGGCTAGGGTTTCTCGGTGACGGCCGTAATCACGAATTAGGGTTTCTCGGACGTTTACGGTCGTGAACGTGTTTACGGCCGTGAACCCATTTGCGGTTGTCTGTCTCATATAAATAGTGTTAGTAGAGTCATAAGAGTGTGTATGGCTAGAGGAGCTTAAGTGTGTGTATTCTAAGGTGTTCTAGAGAGAGAAAGGAGAGAAGGTGCAAGTGTGTGTGAATCTTGTATATTGTTCATCATTCCAATCTTGAATACATCATAGATTCATATTATTCTTCTTCTCCTTCTTCTTATTTTGATCTTGCATCATCCAATTGTTTAGGATTCTACACCATCAATTGGATATGATTGATACACAAGCGAATTCGGGACTTACAAGTGGTATCAGAGCTTGGATTGTATCAATCATTTTGGCCAGATCTGGAGCGTATTTGATCTTATTTTTGAAGGATTTTTGCGTTTTTGGATAGATCTTTGAAAAATAAGGGGGGTTTGTTCTTCGTGTTTTTGATAAAAACGAGTTTTTGATCGAGTTTTGGAGCAAAAAGAGGTGAAAAACGCTATTTTTCACGTAATCTGCGAAGTGTTCTCGTCCATTGAAGGGTTCACGGCCGTTGAAGGGTTCACGGCCGAAGGAGGCTTCTCGGTCGAATAAGCTTTTGCGGCTAGGGTTTCTCGGCGGCGGCCGTAATCACGAATTAGGGTTTCTCGGACGTTTACGGTCGTGAACGTGTTTACGGCCGTGAACCCATTTGCGGTTGTCTGTCTCATATAAATAGTGTTAGTAGAGTCATAAGAGTGTGTATGGCTAGAGGAGCTTAAGTGTGTGTATTCTAAGGTGTTCTAGAGAGAGAAAGGAGAGAAGGTGCAAGTGTGTGTGAATCTTGTATATTGTTCATCATTCCAATCTTGAATACATCATAGATTCATATTATTCTTCTTCTCCTTCTTCTTATTTTGATCTTGCATCATCCAATTGTTTAGGATTCTAACCATTAATTGGATATGATTGATACACAAGCGAATTCGGGACTTACAAGTGGTATCAGAGCTTGGATTGTATCAATCAGTTTGGCCAGATCTGGAGCGTATTTGATCTTATTTTTGAAGGATTTTTGCGTTTTTGGATAGATCTTTGAAAAATAAGGGGGGTTTGTTCTTCGTGTTTTTGATAAAAACGAGTTTTTGATCGAGTTTTGGAGCAAAAAGAGGTGAAAAACGCTATTTTTCACGTAATCTGCGAAGTGTTCTCGTCCATTGAAGGGTTCACGGCCGTTGAAGGGTTCACGGCCGAAGGAGGGTTCTCGGTCGAATAAGCTTTTGCGGCTAGGGTTTCTCGGCGGCGGCCGTAATCACGAATTAGGGTTTCTCGGATGTTTACGGTCGTGAACGTGTTTACGGCCGTGAACCTATTTGCGGTTGTGTGTCTCATATAAATAGTGTTAGTAGAGTCATAAGAGTGTGTATGGCTAGAGGAGCTTAAGTGTGTGTATTCTAAGGTGTTCTAGAGAGAGAAAGGAGAGAAGGTGCAAGTGTGTGTGAATCTTGTATATTGTTCATCATTCCAATCTTGAATACATCATAGATTCATATTATTCTTCTTCTCCTTCTTCTTATTTTGATCTTGCATCATCCAATTGTTTAGGATTCTACACCATCAATTGGATATGATTGATACACAAGCGAATTCGGGACTTACAAGTGGTATCAGAGCTTGGATTGTATCAATCATTTTGGCCAGATCTGGAGCGTATTTGATCTTATTTTTGAAGGATTTTTGCGTTTTTGGATAGATCTTTGAAAAATAAGGGGGGTTTGTTCTTCGTGTTTTTGATAAAAACGAGTTTTTGATCGAGTTTTGGAGCAAAAAGAGGTGAAAAACGCTATTTTTCACGTAATCTGCGAAGTGTTCTCGTCCATTGAAGGGTTCACGGCCGTTGAAGGGTTCACGGCCGAAGGAGGATTCTCGGTCGAATAAGCTTTTGCGGCTAGGGTTTCTCGGCGGCGGCCGTAATCACGAATTAGGGTTTCTCGGACGTTTACGGTCGTGAACGTGTTTACGGCCGTGAACCCATTTGCGGTTGTCTGTCTCATATAAATAGTGTTAGTAGAGTCATAAGAGTGTGTATGGCTAGAGGAGCTTAAGTGTGTGTATTCTAAGGTGTTCTAGAGAGAGAAAGGAGAGAAGGTGCAAGTGTGTGTGAATCTTGTATATTGTTCATCATTCCAATCTTGAATACATCATAGATTCATATTATTCTTCTTCTCCTTCTTCTTATTTTGATCTTGCATCATCCAATTGTTTAGGATTCTACACCATCAATTGGATATGATTGATACACAAGCGAATTCGGGACTTACAAGTGGTATCAGAGCTTGGATTGTATCAATCATTTTGGCCAGATCTGGAGCGTATTTGATCTTATTTTTGAAGGATTTTTGCGTTTTTGGATAGATCTTTGAAAAATAAGGGGGGTTTGTTCTTCGTGTTTTTGATAAAAACGAGTTTTTGATCGAGTTTTGGAGCAAAAAGAGGTGAAAAACGCTATTTTTCACGTAATCTGCGAAGTGTTCTCGTCTATTGAAGGGTTCACGGCCGTTGAAGGGTTCACGGCCGAAGGAGGGTTCTCGGTCGAATAAGCTTTTGCGGCTAGGGTTTCTCGGCGGCGGCCGTAATCACGAATTAGGGTTTCTCGGACGTTTACGGTCGTGAACGTGTTTACGGCCGTGAACCCATTTGCGGTTGTCTGTCTCATATAAATAGTGTTAGTAGAGTCATAAGAGTGTGTATGGCTAGAGGAGCTTAAGTGTGTGTATTCTAAGGTGTTCTAGAGAGAGAAAGGAGAGAAGGTGCAAGTGTGTGTGAATCTTGTATATTGTTCATCATTCCAATCTTGAATACATCATAGATTCATATTATTCTTCTTCTCCTTCTTCTTATTTTGATCTTGCATCATCCAATTGTTTAGGATTCTAACCATTAATTGGATATGATTGATACACAAGCGAATTCGGGACTTACAAGTGGTATCAGAGCTTGGATTGTATCAATCAGTTTGGCCAGATCTGGAGCGTATTTGATCTTATTTTTGAAGGATTTTTGCGTTTTTGGATAGATCTTTGAAAAATAAGGGGGGTTTGTTCTTCGTGTTTTTGATAAAAACGAGTTTTTGATCGAGTTTTGGAGCAAAAAGAGGTGAAAAACGCTATTTTTCACGTAATCTGCGAAGTGTTCTCGTCCATTGAAGGGTTCACGGCCGTTGAAGGGTTCACGGACGTTTACGGTCGTGAACGTGTTTACGGCCGTGAACCCATTTGCGGTTGTCTGTCTCATATAAATAGTGTTAGTAGAGTCATAAGAGTGTGTATGGCTAGAGGAGCTTAAGTGTGTGTATTCTAAGGTGTTCTAGAGAGAGAAAGGAGAGAAGGTGCAAGTGTGTGTGAATCTTGTATATTGTTCATCATTCCAATCTTGAATACATCATAGATTCATATTCTTCTTCTTCTTCTTCTTCTTATTTTGATCTTGCATCATCCAATTGTTTAGGATTCTACACCATCAATTGGATATGATTGATACACAAGCGAATTCGGGACTTACAAGTGGTATCAGAGCTTGGATTGTATCAATCATTTTGGCCAGATCTGGAGCATATTTGATCTTATTTTTGAAGGATTTTTGCGTTTTTGGATAGATCTTTGAAAAATAAGGGGGGTTTGTTCTTCGTGTTTTTGATCGAGTTTTGGAGCAAAAAGAGGTGAAAAACGCTATTTTTCACGTAATCTGCGAAGTGTTCTCGTCCATTGAAGGGTTCACGGCCGTTGAAGGGTTCACGGCCGAAGGAGGGTTCTCGGTCGAATAAGCTTTTGCGGCTAGGGTTTCTCGGTGGCGGCCGTAATCACGAATTAGGGTTTCTCGGACGTTTACGGTCGTGAACGTGTTTACGGCCGTGAACCCATTTGCGGTTGTCTGTCTCATATAAATAGTGTTAGTAGAGTCATAAGAGTGTGTATGGCTAGAGGAGCTTAAGTGTGTGTATTCTAAGGTGTTCTAGAGAGAGAAAGGAGAGAAGGTGCAAGTGTGTGTGAATCTTGTATATTGTTCATCATTCCAATCTTGAATACATCATAGATTCATATTATTCTTCTTCTCCTTCTTCTTATTTTGATCTTGCATCATCCAATTGTTTAGGATTCTAACCATTAATTGGATATGATTGATACACAAGCGAATTCGGGACTTACAAGTGGTATCAGAGCTTGGATTGTATAAATCAGTTTGGCCAGATCAGGAGCGTATTTGATCTTATTTTTGAAGGATTTTTGCATTTTTGGATAGATCTTTGAAAAATAAGGGGGGTTTGTTCTTCGTGTTTTTGATAAAAACGAGTTTTTGATCGAGTTTTGGAGCAAAAAGAGGTGAAAAACGCTATTTTTCACGTAATCTGCGAAGTGTTCTCGTCCATTGAAGGGTTCACGGCCGTTGAAGGGTTCACGGCCGAAGGAGGGTTCTCGGTCGAATAAGCTTTTGCGGCTAGGGTTTCTCGGTGACGGCCGTAATCACGAATTAGGGTTTCTCGGACGTTTACGGTCGTGAACGTGTTTACGGCCGTGAACCCATTTGCGGTTGTCTGTCTCATATAAATAGTGTTAGTAGAGTCATAAGAGTGTGTATGGCTAGAGGAGCTTAAGTGTGTGTATTCTAAGGTGTTCTAGAGAGAGAAAGGAGAGAAGGTGCAAGTGTGTGTGAATCTTGTATATTGTTCATCATTCCAATCTTGAATACATCATAGATTCATATTATTCTTCTTCTCCTTCTTCTTATTTTGATCTTGCATCATCCAATTGTTTAGGATTCTACACCATCAATTGGATATGATTGATACACAAGCGAATTCGGGACTTACAAGTGGTATCAGAGCTTGGATTGTATCAATCATTTTGGCCAGATCTGGAGCGTATTTTATCTTATTTTTGAAGGATTTTTGCATTTTTGGATAGATCTTTGAAAAATAAGGGGGGTTTGTTCTTCGTGTTTTTGATAAAAACGAGTTTTTGATCGAGTTTTGGAGCAAAAAGTGGTGAAAAATGCTATTTTTCACGTAATCTGCGAAGTGTTCTCGTCCATTGAAGGGTTCACGGCCGTTGAAGGGTTCACGGCCGAAGGAGGGTTCTCGGTCGAATAAGCTTTTGCGGCTAGGGTTTCTCGGTGACGGCCGTAATCACGAATTAGGGTTTCTCGGACGTTTACGGTCGTGAACGTGTTTACGGCCGTGAACCCATTTGCGGTTGTCTGTCTCATATAAATAGTGTTAGTAGAGTCATAAGAGTGTGTATGGCTAGAGGAGCTTAAGTGTGTGTATTCTAAGGTGTTCTAGAGAGAGAAAGGAGAGAAGGTGCAAGTGTGTGTGAATCTTGTATATTGTTCATCATTCCAATCTTGAATACATCATAGATTCATATTCTTCTTCTTCTTCTTCTTCTTATTTTGATCTTGCATCATCCAATTGTTTAGGATTCTACACCATCAATTGGATATGATTGATACACAAGCGAATTCGGGACTTACAAGTGGTATCAGAGCTTGGATTGTATCAATCATTTTGGCCAGATCTGGAGCGTATTTGATCTTATTTTTGAAGGATTTTTGCGTTTTTGGATAGATCTTTGAAAAATAAGGGGGGTTTGTTCTTCGTGTTTTTGATAAAAACGAGTTTTTGATCGAGTTTTGGAGCAAAAAGAGGTGAAAAACGCTATTTTTCACGTAATCTGCGAAGTGTTCTCGTCCATTGAAGGGTTCACGGCCGTTGAAGGGTTCACGGCCGAAGGAGGGTTCTCGGTCGAATAAGCTTTTGCGGCTAGGGTTTCTCGGTGACGGCCGTAATCACGAATTAGGGTTTCTCGGACGTTTACGGTCGTGAACGTGTTTACGGCCGTGAACCCATTTGCGGTTGTCTGTCTCATATAAATAGTGTTAGTAGAGTCAAAAGAGTGTGTATGGCTAGAGGAGCTTAAGTGTGTGTATTCTAAGGTGTTCTAGAGAGAGAAAGGAGAGAAGGTGCAAGTGTGTGTGAATCTTGTATATTGTTCATCATTCCAATCTTGAATACATCATAGATTCATATTATTCTTCTTCTCCTTCTTCTTATTTTGATCTTGCATCATCCAATTGTTTAGGATTCTACACCATCAATTGGATATGATTGATACACAAGCGAATTCGGGACTTACAAGTGGTATCAGAGCTTGGATTGTATCAATCATTTTGGCCAGATCTGGAGCGTATTTGATCTTATTTTTGAAGGATTTTTGCATTTTTGGATAGATCTTTGAAAAATAAGGGGGGTTTGTTCTTCGTGTTTTTGATAAAAACGAGTTTTTGATCGAGTTTTGGAGCAAAAAGAGGTGAAAAATGCTATTTTTCACGTAATCTGCGAAGTGTTCTCGTCCATTGAAGGGTTCACGGCCGTTGAAGGGTTCACGGCCGAAGGAGGGTTCTCGGTCGAATAAGCTTTTGCGGCTAGGGTTTCTCGGTGACGGCCGTAATCACGAATTAGGGTTTCTCGGACGTTTACGGTCGTGAACGTGTTTACGGCCGTGAACCCATTTGCGGTTGTCTGTCTCATATAAATAGTGTTAGTAGAGTCATAAGAGTGTGTATGGCTAGAGGAGCTTAAGTGTGTGTATTCTAAGGTGTTCTAGAGAGAGAAAGGAGAGAAGGTGCAAGCGTGTGTGAATCTTGTATATTGTTCATCATTCCAATCTTGAATACATCATAGATTCATATTCTTCTTCTTCTTCTTCTTCTTATTTTGATCTTGCATCATCCAATTGTTTAGGATTCTACACCATCAATTGGATATGATTGATACACAAGCGAATTCGGGACTTACAAGTGGTATCAGAGCTTGGATTGTATCAATCATTTTGGCCAGATCTGGAGCGTATTTGATCTTATTTTTGAAGGATTTTTGCGTTTTTGGATAGATCTTTGAAAAATAAGGGGGGTTTGTTCTTCGTGTTTTTGATAAAAACGAGTTTTTGATCGAGTTTTGGAGCAAAAAGAGGTGAAAAACGCTATTTTTCACGTAATCTGCGAAGTGTTCTCGTCCATTGAAGGGTTCACGGCCGTTGAAGGGTTCACGGCCGAAGGAGGGTTCTCGGTCGAATAAGCTTTTGCGGCTAGGGTTTCTCGGTGACGGCCGTAATCACGAATTAGGGTTTCTCGGACGTTTACGGTCGTGAACGTGTTTACGGCCGTGAACCCATTTGCGGTTGTCTGTCTCATATAAATAGTGTTAGTAGAGTCAAAAGAGTGTGTATGGCTAGAGGAGCTTAAGTGTGTGTATTCTAAGGTGTTCTAGAGAGAGAAAGGAGAGAAGGTGCAAGTGTGTGTGAATCTTGTATATTGTTCATCATTCCAATCTTGAATACATCATAGATTCATATTATTCTTCTTCTCCTTCTTCTTATTTTGATCTTGCATCATCCAATTGTTTAGGATTCTACACCATCAATTGGATATGATTGATACACAAGCGAATTCGGGACTTACAAGTGGTATCAGAGCTTGGATTGTATCAATCATTTTGGCCAGATCTGGAGCGTATTTTATCTTATTTTTGAAGGATTTTTGCATTTTTGGATAGATCTTTGAAAAATAAGGGGGGTTTGTTCTTCGTGTTTTTGATAAAAACGAGTTTTTGATCGAGTTTTGGAGCAAAAAGAGGTGAAAAATGCTATTTTTCACGTAATCTGCGAAGTGTTCTCGTCCATTGAAGGGTTCACGGCCGTTGAAGGGTTCACGGCCGAAGGAGGGTTCTCGGTCGAATAAGCTTTTGCGGCTAGGGTTTCTCGGTGACGGCCGTAATCACGAATTAGGGTTTCTCGGACGTTTACGGTCGTGAACGTGTTTACGGCCGTGAACCCATTTGCGTTTGTCTGTCTCATATAAATAGTGTTAGTAGAGTCATAAGAGTGTGTATGGCTAGAGGAGCTTAAGTGTGTGTATTCTAAGGTGTTCTAGAGAGAGAAAGGAGAGAAGGTGCAAGCGTGTGTGAATCTTGTATATTGTTCATCATTCCAATCTTGAATACATCATAGATTCATATTCTTCTTCTTCTTCTTCTTCTTATTTTGATCTTGCATCATCCAATTGTTTAGGATTCTACACCATCAATTGGATATGATTGATACACAAGCGAATTCGGGACTTACAAGTGGTATCAGAGCTTGGATTGTATCAATCATTTTGGCCAGATCTGGAGCGTATTTGATCTTATTTTTGAAGGATTTTTGCGTTTTTGGATAGATCTTTGAAAAATAAGGGGGGTTTGTTCTTCGTGTTTTTGATAAAAACGAGTTTTTGATCGAGTTTTGGAGCAAAAAGAGGTGAAAAACGCTATTTTTCACGTAATCTGCGAAGTGTTCTCGTCCATTGAAGGGTTCACGGCCGTTGAAGGATTCACGGCCGAAGGAGGGTTCTCGGTCGAATAAGCTTTTGCGGCTAGGGTTTCTCGGCGGCGGCCGTAATCACGAATTAGGGTTTCTCGGACGTTTACGGTCGTGAACGTGTTTACGGCCGTGAACCCATTTGCGGTTGTCTGTCTCATATAAATAGTGTTAGTAGAGTCATAAGAGTGTGTATGGCTAGAGGAGCTTAAGTGTGTGTATTCTAAGGTGTTCTAGAGAGAGAAAGGAGAGAAGGTGCAAGTGTGTGTGAATCTTGTATATTGTTCATCATTCCAATCTTGAATACATCATAGATTCATATTATTCTTCTTCTCCTTCTTCTTATTTTGATCTTGCATCATCCAATTGTTTAGGATTCTACACCATCAATTGGATATGATTGATACACAAGCGAATTCGGGACTTACAAGTGGTATCAGAGCTTGGATTGTATCAATCATTTTGGCCAGATCTGGAGCGTATTTGATCTTATTTTTGAAGGATTTTTGCGTTTTTGGATAGATCTTTGAAAAATAAGGGGGGTTTGTTCTTCGTGTTTTTGATAAAAACGAGTTTTTGATCGAGTTTTGGAGCAAAAAGAGGTGAAAAACGCTATTTTTCATGTAATCTGCGAAGTGTTCTCGTCCATTGAAGGGTTCACGGCCGTTGAAGGATTCACGGCCGAAGGAGGGTTCTCGGTCGAATAAGCTTTTGCGGCTAGGGTTTCTCGGCGGCGGCCGTAATCACGAATTAGGGTTTCTCGGACGTTTACGGTCGTGAACGTGTTTACGGCCGTGAACCCATTTGTGGTTGTCTGTCTCATATAAATAGTGTTAGTAGAGTCATAAGAGTGTGTATGGCTAGAGGAGCTTAAGTGTGTGTATTCTAAGGTGTTCTAGAGAGAGAAAGGAGAGAAGGTGCAAGTGTGTGTGAATCTTGTATATTGTTCATCATTCCAATCTTGAATACATCATAGATTCATATTATTCTTCTTCTCCTTCTTCTTATTTTGATCTTGCATCATCCAATTGTTTAGGATTCTACACCATCAATTGGATATGATTGATACACAAGCGAATTCGGGACTTACAAGTGGTATCAGAGCTTGGATTGTATCAATCATTTTGGCCAGATCTGGAGCGTATTTGATCTTATTTTTGAAGGATTTTTGCGTTTTTGGATAGATCTTTGAAAAATAAGGGGGGTTTGTTCTTCGTGTTTTTGATAAAAACGAGTTTTTGATCGAGTTTTGGAGCAAAAAGAGGTGAAAAACGCTATTTTTCACGTAATCTGCGAAGTGTTCTCGTCCATTGAAGGGTTCACGGCCGTTGAAGGATTCACGGCCGAAGGAGGGTTCTCGGTCGAATAAGCTTTTGCGGCTAGGGTTTCTCGGCGGCGGCCGTAATCACGAATTAGGGTTTCTCGGACGTTTACGGTCGTGAACGTGTTTACGGCCGTGAACCCATTTGCGGTTGTCTGTCTCATATAAATAGTGTTAGTAGAGTCATAAGAGTGTGTATGGCTAGAGGAGCTTAAGTGTGTGTATTCTAAGGTGTTCTAGAGAGAGACAGGAGAGAAGGTGCAAGTGTGTGTGAATCTTGTATATTGTTCATCATTCCAATCTTGAATACATCATAGATTCATATTATTCTTCTTCTCCTTCTTCTTATTTTGATCTTGCATCATCCAATTGTTTAGGATTCTACACCATCAATTGGATATGATTGATACACAAGCGAATTCGGGACTTACAAGTGGTATCAGAGCTTGGATTGTATCAATCATTTTGGCCAGATCTGGAGCGTATTTGATCTTATTTTTGAAGGATTTTTGCGTTTTTGGATAGATCTTTGAAAAATAAGGGGGGTTTGTTCTTCGTGTTTTTGATAAAAACGAGTTTTTGATCGTGTTTTGGAGCAAAAAGAGGTGAAAAACGCTATTTTTCATGTAATCTGCGAAGTGTTCTCGTCCATTGAAGGGTTCACGGCCGTTGAAGGATTCACGGCCGAAGGAGGGTTCTCGGTCGAATAAGCTTTTGCGGCTAGGGTTTCTCGGCGGCGGCCGTAATCACGAATTAGGGTTTCTCGGACGTTTACGGTCGTGAACGTGTTTACGGCCGTGAACCCATTTGCGGTTGTCTGTCTCATATAAATAGTGTTAGTAGAGTCATAAGAGTGTGTATGGCTAGAGGAGCTTAAGTGTGTGTATTCTAAGGTGTTCTAGAGAGAGAAAGGAGAGAAGGTGCAAGTGTGTGTGAATCTTGTATATTGTTCATCATTCCAATCTTGAATACATCATAGATTCATATTATTCTTCTTCTCCTTCTTCTTATTTTGATCTTGCATCATCCAATTGTTTAGGATTCTACACCATCAATTGGATATGATTGATACACAAGCGAATTCGGGACTTACAAGTGGTATCAGAGCTTGGATTGTATCAATCATTTTGGCCAGATCTGGAGCGTATTTGATCTTATTTTTGAAGGATTTTTGCGTTTTTGGATAGATCTTTGAAAAATAAGGGGGGTTTGTTCTTCGTGTTTTTGATAAAAACGAGTTTTTGATCGAGTTTTGGAGCAAAAAGAGGTGAAAAACGCTATTTTTCATGTAATCTGCGAAGTGTTCTCGTCCATTGAAGGGTTCACGGCCGTTGAAGGATTCACGGCCGAAGGAGGGTTCTCGGTCGAATAAGCTTTTGCGGCTAGGGTTTCTCGGCGGCGGCCGTAATCACGAATTAGGGTTTCTCGGACGTTTACGGTCGTGAACGTGTTTACGGCCGTGAACCCATTTGCGGTTGTCTGTCTCATATAAATAGTGTTAGTAGAGTCATAAGAGTGTGTATGGCTAGAGGAGCTTAAGTGTGTGTATTCTAAGGTGTTCTAGAGAGAGAAAGGAGAGAAGGTGCAAGTGTGTGTGAATCTTGTATATTGTTCATCATTCCAATCTTGAATACATCATAGATTCATATTATTCTTCTTCTCCTTCTTCTTATTTTGATCTTGCATCATCCAATTGTTTAGGATTCTACACCATCAATTGGATATGATTGATACACAAGCGAATTCGGGACTTACAAGTGGTATCAGAGCTTGGATTGTATCAATCATTTTGGCCAGATCTGGAGCGTATTTGATCTTATTTTTGAAGGATTTTTGCGTTTTTGGATAGATCTTTGAAAAATAAGGGGGGTTTGTTCTTCGTGTTTTTGATAAAAACGAGTTTTTGATCGAGTTTTGGAGCAAAAAGAGGTGAAAAACGCTATTTTTCACGTAATCTGCGAAGTGTTCTCGTCCATTGAAGGGTTCACGGCCGTTGAAGGGTTCACGGCCGAAGGAGGGTTCTCGGTCGAATAAGCTTTTGCGGCTAGGGTTTCTCGGTGACGGCCGTAATCACGAATTAGGGTTTCTCGGACGTTTACGGTCGTGAACGTGTTTACGGCCGTGAACCCATTTGCGGTTGTCTGTCTCATATAAATAGTGTTAGTAGAGTCATAAGAGTGTGTATGGCTAGAGGAGCTTAAGTGTGTGTATTCTAAGGTGTTCTAGAGAGAGAAAGGAGAGAAGGTGCAAGTGTGTGTGAATCTTGTATATTGTTCATCATTCCAATCTTGAATACATCATAGATTCATATTATTCTTCTTCTCCTTCTTCTTATTTTGATCTTGCATCATCCAATTGTTTAGGATTCTACACCATCAATTGGATATGATTGATACACAAGCGAATTCGGGACTTACAAGTGGTATCAGAGCTTGGATTGTATCAATCATTTTGGCCAGATCTGGAGCGTATTTGATCTTATTTTTGAAGGATTTTTGCGTTTTTGGATAGATCTTTGAAAAATAAGGGGGGTTTGTTCTTCGTGTTTTTGATAAAAACGAGTTTTTGATCGAGTTTTGGAGCAAAAAGAGGTGAAAAACGCTATTTTTCACGTAATCTGCGAAGTGTTCTCGTCCATTGAAGGGTTCACGGCCGTTGAAGGGTTCACGGCCGAAGGAGGGTTCTCGGTCGAATAAGCTTTTGCGGCTAGGGTTTCTCGGTGACGGCCGTAATCACGAATTAGGGTTTCTCGGACGTTTACGGTCGTGAACGTGTTTACGGCCGTGAACCCATTTGCGGTTGTCTGTCTCATATAAATAGTGTTAGTAGAGTCATAAGAGTGTGTATGGCTAGAGGAGCTTAAGTGTGTGTATTCTAAGGTGTTCTAGAGAGAGAAAGGAGAGAAGGTGCAAGTGTGTGTGAATCTTGTATATTGTTCATCATTCCAATCTTGAATACATCATAGATTCATATTATTCTTCTTCTCCTTCTTCTTATTTTGATCTTGCATCATCCAATTGTTTAGGATTCTACACCATCAATTGGATATGATTGATACACAAGCGAATTCGGGACTTACAAGTGGTATCAGAGCTTGGATTGTATCAATCATTTTGGCCAGATCTGGAGCGTATTTGATCTTATTTTTGAAGGATTTTTGCATTTTTGGATAGATCTTTGAAAAATAAGGGGGGTTTGTTCTTCGTGTTTTTGATAAAAACGAGTTTTTGATCGAGTTTTGGAGCAAAAAGAGGTGAAAAACGCTATTTTTCACGTAATCTGCGAAGTGTTCTCGTCCATTGAAGGGTTCACGGCCGTTGAAGGGTTCACGGCCGAAGGAGGGTTCTCGGTCGAATAAGCTTTTGCGGCTAGGGTTTCTCGGCGGCGGCCGTAATCACGAATTAGGGTTTCTCGGACGTTTACGGTCGTGAACGTGTTTACGGCCGTGAACCTATTTGCGGTTGTCTGTCTCATATAAATAGTGTTAGTAGAGTCATAAGAGTGTGTATGGCTAGAGGAGCTTAAGTGTGTGTATTCTAAGGTGTTCTAGAGAGAGAAAGGAGAGAAGGTGCAAGTGTGTGTGAATCTTGTATATTGTTCATCATTCCAATCTTGAATACATCATAGATTCATATTATTATTCTTCTTCTTCTTCTTATTTTGATCTTGCATCATCCAATTGTTTTGGATTCTACACCATCAATTGGATATGATTGATACACAAGCGAATTCGGGACTTACAAGTGGTATCAGAGCTTGGATTGTATCAATCATTTTGGCCAGATCTGGAGCGTATTTGATCTTATTTTTGAAGGATTTTTGCGTTTTTGGATAGATCTTTGAAAAATAAAGGGGGTTTGTTCTTCGTGTTTTTGATAAAAACGAGTTTTTGATCGAGTTTTGGAGCAAAAAGAGGTGAAAAACGCTATTTTTCACGTAATCTGCGAAGTGTTCTCGTCCATTGAAGGGTTCACGGCCGTTGAAGGGTTCACGGCCGAAGGAGGGTTCTCGGTCGAATAAGCTTTTGTGGCTAGGGTTTCTCGGCGGCGGCCGTAATCACGAATTAGGGTTTCTCGGACGTTTACGGTCGTGAACGTGTTTACGGCCGTGAACCTATTTGCGGTTGTCTGTCTCATATAAATAGTGTTAGTAGAGTCATAAGAGTGTGTATGGCTAGAGGAGCTTAAGTGTGTGTATTCTAAGGTGTTCTAGAGAGAGAAAGGAGAGAAGGTGCAAGTGTGTGTGAATCTTGTATATTGTTCATCATTCCAATCTTGAATACATCATAGATTCATATTATTCTTCTTCTTCTTCTTCTTATTTTGATCTTGCATCATCCAATTGTTTTGGATTCTACACCATCAATTGGATATGATTGATACACAAGCGAATTCGGGACTTACAAGTGGTATCAGAGCTTGGATTGTATCAATCATTTTGGCCAGATCTGGAGCGTATTTGATCTTATTTTTGAAGGATTTTTGCGTTTTTGGATAGATCTTTGAAAAATAAGGGGAGTTTGTTCTTCGTGTTTTTGATAAAAACGAGTTTTTGATCGAGTTTTGGAGCAAAAAGAGGTGAAAAACGCTATTTTTCACGTAATCTGCGAAGTGTTCTCGTCCATTGAAGGGTTCACGGCCGTTGAAGGGTTCACGGCCGAAGGAGGGTTCTCGGTCGAATAAGCTTTTGCGGCTAGGGTTTCTCGGTGACGGCCGTAATCACGAATTAGGGTTTCTCGGACGTTTACGGTCGTGAACGTGTTTACGGCCGTGAACCCATTTGCGGTTGTCTGTCTCATATAAATAGTGTTAGTAGAGTCATAAGAGTGTGTATGGCTAGAGGAGCTTAAGTGTGTGTATTCTAAGGTGTTCTAGAGAGAGAAAGGAGAGAAGGTGCAAGTGTGTGTGAATCTTGTATATTGTTCATCATTCCAATCTTGAATACATCATAGATTCATATTATTCTTCTTCTCCTTCTTCTTATTTTGATCTTGCATCATCCAATTGTTTAGGATTCTACACCATCAATTGGATATGATTGATACACAAGCGAATTCGGGACTTACAAGTGGTATCAGAGCTTGGATTGTATCAATCATTTTGGCTAGATCTGGAGCGTATTTGATCTTATTTTTGAAGGATTTTTGCGTTTTTGGATAGATCTTTGAAAAATAAGGGGGGTTTGTTCTTCGTGTTTTTGATAAAAACGAGTTTTTGATCGAGTTTTGGAGCAAAAAGAGGTGAAAAACGCTATTTTTCACGTAATCTGCGAAGTGTTCTCGTCCATTGAAGGGTTCACGGCCGTTGAAGGGTTCACGGCCGAAGGAGGGTTCTCGGTCGAATAAGCTTTTGCGGCTAGGGTTTCTCGGTGACGGCCGTAATCACGAATTAGGGTTTCTCGGACGTTTACGGTCGTGAACGTGTTTACGGCCGTGAACCCATTTGCGGTTGTCTGTCTCATATAAATAGTGTTAGTAGAGTCATAAGAGTGTGTATGGCTAGAGGAGCTTAAGTGTGTGTATTCTAAGGTGTTCTAGAGAGAGAAAGGAGAGAAGGTGCAAGTGTGTGTGAATCTTGTATATTGTTCATCATTCCAATCTTGAATACATCATAGATTCATATTATTCTTCTTCTCCTTCTTCTTATTTTGATCTTGCATCATCCAATTGTTTAGGATTCTACACCATCAATTGGATATGATTGATACACAAGCGAATTCGGGACTTACAAGTGGTATCAGAGCTTGGATTGTATCAATCATTTTGGCCAGATCTGGAGCGTATTTGATCTTATTTTTGAAGGATTTTTGCGTTTTTGGATAGATCTTTGAAAAATAAGGGGGGTTTGTTCTTCGTGTTTTTGATAAAAACGAGTTTTTGATCGAGTTTTGGAGCAAAAAGAGGTGAAAAACGCTATTTTTCACGTAATCTGCGAAGTGTTCTCGTCCATTGAAGGGTTCACGGCCGTTGAAGGGTTCACGGCCGAAGGAGGGTTCTCGGTCGAATAAGCTTTTGCGGCTAGGGTTTCTCGGTGACGGCCGTAATCACGAATTAGGGTTTCTCGGACGTTTACGGTCGTGAACGTGTTTACGGCCGTGAACCCATTTGCGGTTGTCTGTCTCATATAAATAGTGTTAGTAGAGTCATAAGAGTGTGTATGGCTAGAGGAGCTTAAGTGTGTGTATTCTAAGGTGTTCTAGAGAGAGAAAGGAGAGAAGGTGCAAGTGTGTGTGAATCTTGTATATTGTTCATCATTCCAATCTTGAATACATCATAGATTCATATTATTCTTCTTCTCCTTCTTCTTATTTTGATCTTGCATCATCCAATTGTTTAGGATTCTACACCATCAATTGGATATGATTGATACACAAGCGAATTCGGGACTTACAAGTGGTATCAGAGCTTGGATTGTATCAATCATTTTGGCCAGATCTGGAGCGTATTTGATCTTATTTTTGAAGGATTTTTGCGTTTTTGGATAGATCTTTGAAAAATAAGGGGGGTTTGTTCTTCGTGTTTTTGATAAAAACGAGTTTTTGATCGAGTTTTGGAGCAAAAAGAGGTGAAAAACGCTATTTTTCACGTAATCTGCGAAGTGTTCTCGTCCATTGAAGGGTTCACGGCCGTTGAAGGGTTCACGGCCGAAGGAGGGTTCTCGGTCGAATAAGCTTTTGCGGCTAGGGTTTCTCGGTGACGGCCGTAATCACGAATTAGGGTTTCTCGGACGTTTACGGTCGTGAACGTGTTTACGGCCGTGAACCCATTTGCGGTTGTCTGTCTCATATAAATAGTGTTAGTAGAGTCATAAGAGTGTGTATGGCTAGAGGAGCTTAAGTGTGTGTATTCTAAGGTGTTCTAGAGAGAGAAAGGAGAGAAGGTGCAAGTGTGTGTGAATCTTGTATATTGTTCATCATTCCAATCTTGAATACATCATAGATTCATATTATTCTTCTTCTTCTTCTTCTTATTTTGATCTTGCATCATCCAATTGTTTTGGATTCTACACCATCAATTGGATATGATTGATACACAAGCGAATTCGGGACTTACAAGTGGTATCAGAGCTTGGATTGTATCAATCATTTTGGCCAGATCTGGAGCGTATTTGATCTTATTTTTGAAGGATTTTTGCGTTTTTGGATAGATCTTTGAAAAATAAGGGGGGTTTGTTCTTCGTGTTTTTGATAAAAACGAGTTTTTGATCGAGTTTTGGAGCAAAAAGAGGTGAAAAACGCTATTTTTCACGTAATCTGCGAAGTGTTCTCGTCCATTGAAGGGTTCACGGCCGTTGAAGGGTTCACGGCCGAAGGAGGGTTCTCGGTCGAATAAGCTTTTGCGGCTAGGGTTTCTCGGTGACGGCCGTAATCACGAATTAGGGTTTCTCGGACGTTTACGGTCGTGAACGTGTTTACGGCCGTGAACCCATTTGCGGTTGTCTGTCTCATATAAATAGTGTTAGTAGAGTCATAAGAGTGTGTATGGCTAGAGGAGCTTAAGTGTGTGTATTCTAAGGTGTTCTAGAGAGAGAAAGGAGAGAAGGTGCAAGTGTGTGTGAATCTTGTATATTGTTCATCATTCCAATCTTGAATACATCATAGATTCATATTATTCTTCTTCTCCTTCTTCTTATTTTGATCTTGCATCATCCAATTGTTTAGGATTCTACACCATCAATTGGATATGATTGATACACAAGCGAATTCGGGACTTACAAGTGGTATCAGAGCTTGGATTGTATCAATCATTTTGGCCAGATCTGGAGCGTATTTGATCTTATTTTTGAAGGATTTTTGCGTTTTTGGATAGATCTTTGAAAAATAAGGGGGGTTTGTTCTTCGTGTTTTTGATAAAAACGAGTTTTTGATCGAGTTTTGGAGCAAAAAGAGGTGAAAAACGCTATTTTTCACGTAATCTGCGAAGTGTTCTCGTCCATTGAAGGGTTCACGGCCGTTGAAGGGTTCACGGCCGAAGGAGGGTTCTCGGTCGAATAAGCTTTTGCGGCTAGGGTTGCTCGGTGACGGCCGTAATCACGAATTAGGGTTTCTCGGACGTTTACGGTCGTGAACGTGTTTACGGCCGTGAACCCATTTGCGGTTGTCTGTCTCATATAAATAGTGTTAGTAGAGTCATAAGAGTGTGTATGGCTAGAGGAGCTTAAGTGTGTGTATTCTAAGGTGTTCTAGAGAGAGAAAGGAGAGAAGGTGCAAGTGTGTGTGAATCTTGTATATTGTTCATCATTCCAATCTTGAATACATCATAGATTCATATTATTCTTCTTCTTCTTCTTCTTATTTTGATCTTGCATCATCCAATTGTTTTGGATTCTACACCATCAATTGGATATGATTGATACACAAGCGAATTCGGGACTTACAAGTGGTATCAGAGCTTGGATTGTATCAATCATTTTGGCCAGATCTGGAGCGTATTTGATCTTATTTTTGAAGGATTTTTGCGTTTTTGGATAGATCTTTGAAAAATAAGGGGGGTTTGTTCTTCGTGTTTTTGATAAAAACGAGTTTTTGATCGAGTTTTGGAGCAAAAAGAGGTGAAAAACGCTATTTTTCACGTAATCTGCGAAGTGTTCTCGTCCATTGAAGGGTTCACGGCCGTTGAAGGGTTCACGGCCGAAGGAGGGTTCTCGGTCGAATAAGCTTTTGCGGCTAGGGTTTCTCGGTGACGGCCGTAATCACGAATTAGGGTTTCTCGGACGTTTACGGTCGTGAACGTGTTTACGGCCGTGAACCCATTTGCGGTTGTCTGTCTCATATAAATAGTGTTAGTAGAGTCATAAGAGTGTGTATGGCTAGAGGAGCTTAAGTGTGTGTATTCTAAGGTGTTCTAGAGAGAGAAAGGAGAGAAGGTGCAAGTGTGTGTGAATCTTGTATATTGTTCATCATTCCAATCTTGAATACATCATAGATTCATATTATTCTTCTTCTCCTTCTTCTTATTTTGATCTTGCATCATCCAATTGTTTAGGATTCTACACCATCAATTGGATATGATTGATACACAAGCGAATTCGGGACTTACAAGTGGTATCAGAGCTTGGATTGTATCAATCATTTTGGCCAGATCTGGAGCGTATTTGATCTTATTTTTGAAGGATTTTTGCGTTTTTGGATAGATCTTTGAAAAATAAGGGGGGTTTGTTCTTCGTGTTTTTGATAAAAACGAGTTTTTGATCGAGTTTTGGAGCAAAAAGAGGTGAAAAACGCTATTTTTCACGTAATCTGCGAAGTGTTCTCGTCCATTGAAGGGTTCACGGCCGTTGAAGGGTTCACGGCCGAAGGAGGGTTCTCGGTCGAATAAGCTTTTGCGGCTAGGGTTTCTCGGTGACGGCCGTAATCACGAATTAGGGTTTCTCGGACGTTTACGGTCGTGAACGTGTTTACGGCCGTGAACCCATTTGCGGTTGTCTGTCTCATATAAATAGTGTTAGTAGAGTCATAAGAGTGTGTATGGCTAGAGGAGCTTAAGTGTGTGTATTCTAAGGTGTTCTAGAGAGAGAAAGGAGAGAAGGTGCAAGTGTGTGTGAATCTTGTATATTGTTCATCATTCCAATCTTGAATACATCATAGATTCATATTATTCTTCTTCTCCTTCTTCTTATTTTGATCTTGCATCATCCAATTGTTTAGGATTCTACACCATCAATTGGATATGATTGATACACAAGCGAATTCGGGACTTACAAGTGGTATCAGAGCTTGGATTGTATCAATCATTTTGGCCAGATCTGGAGCGTATTTGATCTTATTTTTGAAGGATTTTTGCGTTTTTGGATAGATCTTTGAAAAATAAGGGGGGTTTGTTCTTCGTGTTTTTGATAAAAACGAGTTTTTGATCGAGTTTTGGAGCAAAAAGAGGTGAAAAACGCTATTTTTCACGTAATCTGCGAAGTGTTCTCGTCCATTGAAGGGTTCACGGCCGTTGAAGGGTTCACGGCCGAAGGAGGGTTCTCGGTCGAATAAGCTTTTGCGGCTAGGGTTTCTCGGTGACGGCCGTAATCACGAATTAGGGTTTCTCGGACGTTTACGGTCGTGAACGTGTTTACGGCCGTGAACCCATTTGCGGTTGTCTGTCTCATATAAATAGTGTTAGTAGAGTCATAAGAGTGTGTATGGCTAGAGGAGCTTAAGTGTGTGTATTCTAAGGTGTTCTAGAGAGAGAAAGGAGAGAAGGTGCAAGTGTGTGTGAATCTTGTATATTGTTCATCATTCCAATCTTGAATACATCATAGATTCATATTATTCTTCTTCTTCTTCTTCTTATTTTGATCTTGCATCATCCAATTGTTTTGGATTCTACACCATCAATTGGATATGATTGATACACAAGCGAATTCGGGACTTACAAGTGGTATCAGAGCTTGGATTGTATCAATCATTTTGGCCAGATCTGGAGCGTATTTGATCTTATTTTTGAAGGATTTTTGCGTTTTTGGATAGATCTTTGAAAAATAAGGGGGGTTTGTTCTTCGTGTTTTTGATAAAAACGAGTTTTTGATCGAGTTTTGGAGCAAAAAGAGGTGAAAAACGCTATTTTTCACGTAATCTGCGAAGTGTTCTCGTCCATTGAAGGGTTCACGGCCGTTGAAGGGTTCACGGCCGAAGGAGGGTTCTCGGTCGAATAAGCTTTTGCGGCTAGGGTTTCTCGGTGACGGCCGTAATCACGAATTAGGGTTTCTCGGACGTTTACGGTCGTGAACGTGTTTACGGCCGTGAACCCATTTGCGGTTGTCTGTCTCATATAAATAGTGTTAGTAGAGTCATAAGAGTGTGTATGGCTAGAGGAGCTTAAGTGTGTGTATTCTAAGGTGTTCTAGAGAGAGAAAGGAGAGAAGGTGCAAGTGTGTGTGAATCTTGTATATTGTTCATCATTCCAATCTTGAATACATCATAGATTCATATTCTTCTTCTTCTTCTTCTTCTTATTTTGATCTTGCATCATCCAATTGTTTTGGATTCTACACCATCAATTGGATATGATTGATACACAAGCGAATTCGGGACTTACAAGTGGTATCAGAACTTGGATTGTATCAATCATTTTGGCCAGATCTGGAGCGTATTTGATCTTATTTTTGAAGGATTTTTGCGTTTTTGGATAGATCTTTGAAAAATAAGGGGGGTTTGTTCTTCGTGTTTTTGATAAAAACGAGTTTTTGATCGAGTTTTGGAGCAAAAAGAGGTGAAAAACGCTATTTTTCACGTAATCTGCGAAGTGTTCTCGTCCATTGAAGGGTTCACGGCCGTTGAAGGGTTCACGGCCGAAGGAGGGTTCTCGGTCGAATAAGCTTTTGCGGCTAGGGTTTCTCGGTGACGGCCGTAATCACGAATTAGGGTTTCTCGGACGTTTACGGTCGTGAACGTGTTTACGGCCGTGAACCCATTTGCGGTTGTCTGTCTCATATAAGTAGTGTTAGTAGAGTCATAAGAGTGTGTATGGCTAGAGGAGCTTAAGTGTGTGTATTCTAAGGTGTTCTAGAGAGAGAAAGGAGAGAAGGTGCAAGTGTGTGTGAATCTTGTATATTGTTCATCATTCCAATCTTGAATACATCATAGATTCATATTATTCTTCTTCTTCTTCTTCTTATTTTGATCTTGCATCATCCAATTGTTTTGGATTCTACACCATCAATTGGATATGATTGATACACAAGCGAATTCGGGACTTACAAGTGGTATTAGAGCTTGGATTGTATCAATCATTTTGGCCAGATCTGGAGCGTATTTGATCTTATTTTTGAAGGATTTTTGCGTTTTTGGATAGATCTTTGAAAAATAAGGGGGGTTTGTTCTTCGTGTTTTTGATAAAAACGAGTTTTTGATCGAGTTTTGGAGCAAAAAGAGGTGAAAAACGCTATTTTTCACGTAATCTGCGAAGTGTTCTCGTCCATTGAAGGGTTCACGGCCGTTGAAGGGTTCACGGCCGAAGGAGGGTTCTCGGTCGAATAAGCTTTTGCGGCTAGGGTTTCTCGGTGACGGCCGTAATCACGAATTAGGGTTTCTCGGACGTTTACGGTCGTGAACGTGTTTACGGCCGTGAACCCATTTGCGGTTGTCTGTCTCATATAAATAGTGTTAGTAGAGTCATAAGAGTGTGTATGGCTAGAGGAGCTTAAGTGTGTGTATTCTAAGGTGTTCTAGAGAGAGAAAGGAGAGAAGGTGCAAGTGTGTGTGAATCTTGTATATTGTTCATCATTCCAATCTTGAATACATCATAGATTCATATTATTATTCTTCTTCTTCTTCTTATTTTGATCTTGCATCATCCAATTGTTTTGGATTCTACACCATCAATTGGATATGATTGATACACAAGCGAATTCGGGACTTACAAGTGGTATCAGAGCTTGGATTGTATCAATCATTTTGGCCAGATCTGGAGCGTATTTGATCTTATTTTTGAAGGATTTTTGCGTTTTTGGATAGATCTTTGAAAAATAAGGGGGGTTTGTTCTTCGTGTTTTTGATAAAAACGAGTTTTTGATCGAGTTTTGGAGCAAAAAGAGGTGAAAAACGCTATTTTTCACGTAATCTGCGAAGTGTTCTCGTCCATTGAAGGGTTCACGGCCGTTGAAGGGTTCACGGCCGAAGGAGGGTTCTCGGTCGAATAAGCTTTTGCGGCTAGGGTTTCTCGGTGACGGCCGTAATCACGAATTAGGGTTTCTCGGACGTTTACGGTCGTGAACGTGTTTACGGCCGTGAACCCATTTGCGGTTGTCTGTCTCATATAAGTAGTGTTAGTAGAGTCATAAGAGTGTGTATGGCTAGAGGAGCTTAAGTGTGTGTATTCTAAGGTGTTCTAGAGAGAGAAAGGAGAGAAGGTGCAAGTGTGTGTGAATCTTGTATATTGTTCATCATTCCAATCTTGAATACATCATAGATTCATATTATTCTTCTTCTCCTTCTTCTTATTTTGATCTTGCATCATCCAATTGTTTAGGATTCTACACCATCAATTGGATATGATTGATACACAAGCGAATTCGGGACTTACAAGTGGTATCAGAGCTTGGATTGTATCAATCATTTTGGCCAGATCTGGAGCGTATTTGGTCTTATTTTTGAAGGATTTTTGCATTTTTGGATAGATCTTTGAAAAATAAGGGGGGTTTGTTCTTCGTGTTTTTGATAAAAACGAGTTTTTGATCGAGTTTTGGAGCAAAAAGAGGTGAAAAACGCTATTTTTCACGTAATCTGCGAAGTGTTCTCGTCCATTGAAGGGTTCACGGCCGTTGAAGGGTTCACGGCCGAAGGAGGGTTCTCGGTCGAATAAGCTTTTGCGGCTAGGGTTTCTCGGCGGCGGCCGTAATCACGAATTAGGGTTTCTCGGACGTTTACGGTCGTGAACGTGTTTACGGCCGTGAACCTATTTGCGGTTGTCTGTCTCATATAAATAGTGTTAGTAGAGTCATAAGAGTGTGTATGGCTAGAGGAGCTTAAGTGTGTGTATTCTAAGGTGTTCTAGAGAGAGAAAGGAGAGAAGGTGCAAGTGTGTGTGAATCTTGTATATTGTTCATCATTCCAATCTTGAATACATCATAGATTCATATTATTCTTCTTCTTCTTCTTCTTATTTTGATCTTGCATCATCCAATTGTTTTGGATTCTACACCATCAATTGGATATGATTGATACACAAGCGAATTCGGGACTTACAAGTGGTATCAGAGCTTGGATTGTATCAATCATTTTGGCCAGATCTGGAGCGTATTTGATCTTATTTTTGAAGGATTTTTGCGTTTTTGGATAGATCTTTGAAAAATAAGGGGGGTTTGTTCTTCGTGTTTTTGATAAAAACGAGTTTTTGATCGAGTTTTGGAGCAAAAAGAGGTGAAAAACGCTATTTTTCACGTAATCTGCGAAGTGTTCTCGTCCATTGAAGGGTTCACGGCCGTTGAAGGGTTCACGGCCGAAGGAGGGTTCTCGGTCGAATAAGCTTTTGTGGCTAGGGTTTCTCGGCGGCGGCCGTAATCACGAATTAGGGTTTCTCGGACGTTTACGGTCGTGAACGTGTTTACGGCCGTGAACCTATTTGCGGTTGTCTGTCTCATATAAATAGTGTTAGTAGAGTCATAAGAGTGTGTATGGCTAGAGGAGCTTAAGTGTGTGTATTCTAAGGTGTTCTAGAGAGAGAAAGGAGAGAAGGTGCAAGTGTGTGTGAATCTTGTATATTGTTCATCATTCCAATCTTGAATACATCATAGATTCATATTATTATTCTTCTTCTTCTTCTTATTTTGATCTTGCATCATCCAATTGTTTTGGATTCTACACCATCAATTGGATATGATTGATACACAAGCGAATTCGGGACTTACAAGTGGTATCAGAGCTTGGATTGTATCAATCATTTTGGCCAGATCTGGAGCGTATTTGATCTTATTTTTGAAGGATTTTTGCATTTTTGGATAGATCTTTGAAAAATAAGGGGGGTTTGTTCTTCGTGTTTTTGATAAAAACGAGTTTTTGATCGAGTTTTGGAGCAAAAAGAGGTGAAAAACGCTATTTTTCACGTAATCTGCGAAGTGTTCTCGTCCATTGAAGGGTTCACGGCCGTTGAAGGGTTCACGGCCGAAGGAGGGTTCTCGGTCGAATAAGCTTTTGTGGCTAGGGTTTCTCGGCGGCGGCCGTAATCACGAATTAGGGTTTCTCGGACGTTTACGGTCGTGAACGTGTTTACGGCCGTGAACCTATTTGCGGTTGTCTGTCTCATATAAATAGTGTTAGTAGAGTCATAAGAGTGTGTATGGCTAGAGGAGCTTAAGTGTGTGTATTCTAAGGTGTTCTAGAGAGAGAAAGGAGAGAAGGTGCAAGTGTGTGTGAATCTTGTATATTGTTCATCATTCCAATCTTGAATACATCATAGATTCATATTCTTCTTCTTCTTCTTCTTCTTATTTTGATCTTGCATCATCCAATTGTTTTGGATTCTACACCATCAATTGGATATGATTGATACACAAGCGAATTCGGGACTTACAAGTGGTATCAGAGCTTGGATTGTATCAATCATTTTGGCCAGATCTGGAGCGTATTTGATCTTATTTTTGAAGGATTTTTGCGTTTTTGGATAGATCTTTGAAAAATAAGGGGGGTTTGTTCTTCGTGTTTTTGATAAAAACGAGTTTTTGATCGAGTTTTGGAGCAAAAAGAGGTGAAAAACGCTATTTTTCACGTAATCTGCGAAGTGTTCTCGTCCATTGAAGGGTTCACGGCCGTTGAAGGGTTCACGGCCGAAGGAGGGTTCTCGGTCGAATAAGCTTTTGCGGCTAGGGTTTCTCGGTGACGGCCGTAATCACGAATTAGGGTTTCTCGGACGTTTACGGTCGTGAACGTGTTTACGGCCGTGAACCCATTTGCGGTTGTCTGTCTCATATAAATAGTGTTAGTAGAGTCATAAGAGTGTGTATGGCTAGAGGAGCTTAAGTGTGTGTATTCTAAGGTGTTCTAGAGAGAGAAAGGAGAGAAGGTGCAAGTGTGTGTGAATCTTGTATATTGTTCATCATTCCAATCTTGAATACATCATAGATTCATATTATTCTTCTTCTCCTTCTTCTTATTTTGATCTTGCATCATCCAATTGTTTAGGATTCTACACCATCAATTGGATATGATTGATACACAAGCGAATTCGGGACTTACAAGTGGTATCAGAGCTTGGATTGTATCAATCATTTTGGCCAGATCTGGAGCGTATTTGATCTTATTTTTGAAGGATTTTTGCATTTTTGGATAGATCTTTGAAAAATAAGGGGGGTTTGTTCTTCGTGTTTTTGATAAAAACGAGTTTTTGATCGAGTTTTGGAGCAAAAAGAGGTGAAAAACGCTATTTTTCACGTAATCTGCGAAGTGTTCTCGTCCATTGAAGGGTTCACGGCCGTTGAAGGGTTCACGGCCGAAGGAGGGTTCTCGGTCGAATAAGCTTTTGCGGCTAGGGTTTCTCGGCGGCGGCCGTAATCACGAATTAGGGTTTCTCGGACGTTTACGGTCGTGAACGTGTTTACGGCCGTGAACCTATTTGCGGTTGTCTGTCTCATATAAATAGTGTTAGTAGAGTCATAAGAGTGTGTATGGCTAGAGGAGCTTAAGTGTGTGTATTCTAAGGTGTTCTAGAGAGAGAAAGGAGAGAAGGTGCAAGTGTGTGTGAATCTTGTATATTGTTCATCATTCCAATCTTGAATACATCATAGATTCATATTATTCTTCTTCTTCTTCTTCTTATTTTGATCTTGCATCATCCAATTGTTTTGGATTCTACACCATCAATTGGATATGATTGATACACAAGCGAATTCGGGACTTACAAGTGGTATCAGAGCTTGGATTGTATCAATCATTTTGGCCAGATCTGGAGCGTATTTGATCTTATTTTTGAAGGATTTTTGCGTTTTTGGATAGATCTTTGAAAAATAAGGGGGGTTTGTTCTTCGTGTTTTTGATAAAAACGAGTTTTTGATCGAGTTTTGGAGCAAAAAGAGGTGAAAAACGCTATTTTTCACGTAATCTGCGAAGTGTTCTCGTCCATTGAAGGGTTCACGGCCGTTGAAGGGTTCACGGCCGAAGGAGGGTTCTCGGTCGAATAAGCTTTTGCGGCTAGGGTTTCTCGGTGACGGCCGTAATCACGAATTAGGGTTTCTCGGACGTTTACGGTCGTGAACGTGTTTACGGCCGTGAACCCATTTGCGGTTGTCTGTCTCATATAAATAGTGTTAGTAGAGTCATAAGAGTGTGTATGGCTAGAGGAGCTTAAGTGTGTGTATTCTAAGGTGTTCTAGAGAGAGAAAGGAGAGAAGGTGCAAGTGTGTGTGAATCTTGTATATTGTTCATCATTCCAATCTTGAATACATCATAGATTCATATTATTCTTCTTCTTCTTCTTCTTATTTTGATCTTGCATCATCCAATTGTTTTGGATTCTACACCATCAATTGGATATGATTGATACACAAGCGAATTCGGGACTTACAAGTGGTATCAGAGCTTGGATTGTATCAATCATTTTGGCCAGATCTGGAGCGTATTTGATCTTATTTTTGAAGGATTTTTGCGTTTTTGGATAGATCTTTGAAAAATAAGGGGGGTTTGTTCTTCGTGTTTTTGATAAAAACGAGTTTTTGATCGAGTTTTGGAGCAAAAAGAGGTGAAAAACGCTATTTTTCACGTAATCTGCGAAGTGTTCTCGTCCATTGAAGGGTTCACGGCCGTTGAAGGGTTCACGGCCGAAGGAGGGTTCTCGGTCGAATAAGCTTTTGCGGCTAGGGTTTCTCGGTGACGGCCGTAATCACGAATTAGGGTTTCTCGGACGTTTACGGTCGTGAACGTGTTTACGGCCGTGAACCCATTTGCGGTTGTCTGTCTCATATAAATAGTGTTAGTAGAGTCATAAGAGTGTGTATGGCTAGAGGAGCTTAAGTGTGTGTATTCTAAGGTGTTCTAGAGAGAGAAAGGAGAGAAGGTGCAAGTGTGTGTGAATCTTGTATATTGTTCATCATTCCAATCTTGAATACATCATAGATTCATATTATTCTTCTTCTCCTTCTTCTTATTTTGATCTTGCATCATCCAATTGTTTAGGATTCTACACCATCAATTGGATATGATTGATACACAAGCGAATTCGGGACTTACAAGTGGTATCAGAGCTTGGATTGTATCAATCATTTTGGCCAGATCTGGAGCGTATTTGGTCTTATTTTTGAAGGATTTTTGCATTTTTGGATAGATCTTTGAAAAATAAGGGGGGTTTGTTCTTCGTGTTTTTGATAAAAACGAGTTTTTGATCGAGTTTTGGAGCAAAAAGAGGTGAAAAACGCTATTTTTCACGTAATCTGCGAAGTGTTCTCGTCCATTGAAGGGTTCACGGCCGTTGAAGGGTTCACGGCCGAAGGAGGGTTCTCGGTCGAATAAGCTTTTGCGGCTAGGGTTTCTCGGCGGCGGCCGTAATCACGAATTAGGGTTTCTCGGACGTTTACGGTCGTGAACGTGTTTACGGCCGTGAACCTATTTGCGGTTGTCTGTCTCATATAAATAGTGTTAGTAGAGTCATAAGAGTGTGTATGGCTAGAGGAGCTTAAGTGTGTGTATTCTAAGGTGTTCTAGAGAGAGAAAGGAGAGAAGGTGCAAGTGTGTGTGAATCTTGTATATTGTTCATCATTCCAATCTTGAATACATCATAGATTCATATTATTCTTCTTCTTCTTCTTCTTATTTTGATCTTGCATCATCCAATTGTTTTGGATTCTACACCATCAATTGGATATGATTGATACACAAGCGAATTCGGGACTTACAAGTGGTATCAGAGCTTGGATTGTATCAATCATTTTGGCCAGATCTGGAGCGTATTTGATCTTATTTTTGAAGGATTTTTGCGTTTTTGGATAGATCTTTGAAAAATAAGGGGGGTTTGTTCTTCGTGTTTTTGATAAAAACGAGTTTTTGATCGAGTTTTGGAGCAAAAAGAGGTGAAAAACGCTATTTTTCACGTAATCTGCGAAGTGTTCTCGTCCATTGAAGGGTTCACGGCCGTTGAAGGGTTCACGGCCGAAGGAGGGTTCTCGGTCGAATAAGCTTTTGTGGCTAGGGTTTCTCGGCGGCGGCCGTAATCACGAATTAGGGTTTCTCGGACGTTTACGGTCGTGAACGTGTTTACGGCCGTGAACCTATTTGCGGTTGTCTGTCTCATATAAATAGTGTTAGTAGAGTCATAAGAGTGTGTATGGCTAGAGGAGCTTAAGTGTGTGTATTCTAAGGTGTTCTAGAGAGAGAAAGGAGAGAAGGTGCAAGTGTGTGTGAATCTTGTATATTGTTCATCATTCCAATCTTGAATACATCATAGATTCATATTATTATTCTTCTTCTTCTTCTTATTTTGATCTTGCATCATCCAATTGTTTTGGATTCTACACCATCAATTGGATATGATTGATACACAAGCGAATTCGGGACTTACAAGTGGTATCAGAGCTTGGATTGTATCAATCATTTTGGCCAGATCTGGAGCGTATTTGATCTTATTTTTGAAGGATTTTTGCATTTTTGGATAGATCTTTGAAAAATAAGGGGGGTTTGTTCTTCGTGTTTTTGATAAAAACGAGTTTTTGATCGAGTTTTGGAGCAAAAAGAGGTGAAAAACGCTATTTTTCACGTAATCTGCGAAGTGTTCTCGTCCATTGAAGGGTTCACGGCCGTTGAAGGGTTCACGGCCGAAGGAGGGTTCTCGGTCGAATAAGCTTTTGTGGCTAGGGTTTCTCGGCGGCGGCCGTAATCACGAATTAGGGTTTCTCGGACGTTTACGGTCGTGAACGTGTTTACGGCCGTGAACCTATTTGCGGTTGTCTGTCTCATATAAATAGTGTTAGTAGAGTCATAAGAGTGTGTATGGCTAGAGGAGCTTAAGTGTGTGTATTCTAAGGTGTTCTAGAGAGAGAAAGGAGAGAAGGTGCAAGTGTGTGTGAATCTTGTATATTGTTCATCATTCCAATCTTGAATACATCATAGATTCATATTCTTCTTCTTCTTCTTCTTCTTATTTTGATCTTGCATCATCCAATTGTTTTGGATTCTACACCATCAATTGGATATGATTGATACACAAGCGAATTCGGGACTTACAAGTGGTATCAGAGCTTGGATTGTATCAATCATTTTGGCCAGATCTGGAGCGTATTTGATCTTATTTTTGAAGGATTTTTGCGTTTTTGGATAGATCTTTGAAAAATAAGGGGGGTTTGTTCTTCGTGTTTTTGATAAAAACGAGTTTTTGATCGAGTTTTGGAGCAAAAAGAGGTGAAAAACGCTATTTTTCACGTAATCTGCGAAGTGTTCTCGTCCATTGAAGGGTTCACGGCCGTTGAAGGGTTCACGGCCGAAGGAGGGTTCTCGGTCGAATAAGCTTTTGCGGCTAGGGTTTCTCGGTGACGGCCGTAATCACGAATTAGGGTTTCTCGGACGTTTACGGTCGTGAACGTGTTTACGGCCGTGAACCCATTTGCGGTTATCTGTCTCATATAAATAGTGTTAGTAGAGTCATAAGAGTGTGTATGGCTAGAGGAGCTTAAGTGTGTGTATTCTAAGGTGTTCTAGAGAGAGAAAGGAGAGAAGGTGCAAGTGTGTGTGAATCTTGTATATTGTTCATCATTCCAATCTTGAATACATCATAGATTCATATTATTCTTCTTCTCCTTCTTCTTATTTTGATCTTGCATCATCCAATTGTTTAGGATTCTACACCATCAATTGGATATGATTGATACACAAGCGAATTCGGGACTTACAAGTGGTATCAGATCTTGGATTGTATCAATCATTTTGGCCAGATCTGGAGCGTATTTGATCTTATTTTTGAAGGATTTTTGCGTTTTTGGATAGATCTTTGAAAAATAAGGGGGGTTTGTTCTTCGTGTTTTTGATAAAAACGAGTTTTTGATCGAGTTTTGGAGCAAAAAGAGGTGAAAAACGCTATTTTTCACGTAATCTGCGAAGTGTTCTCGTCCATTGAAGGGTTCACGGCCGTTGAAGGGTTCACGGCCGAAGGAGGGTTCTCGGTCGAATAAGCTTTTGCGGCTAGGGTTTCTCGGTGACGGCCGTAATCACGAATTAGGGTTTCTCGGACGTTTACGGTCGTGAACGTGTTTACGGCCGTGAACCCATTTGCGGTTGTCTGTCTCATATAAATAGTGTTAGTAGAGTCATAAGAGTGTGTATGGCTAGAGGAGCTTAAGTGTGTGTATTCTAAGGTGTTCTAGAGAGAGAAAGGAGAGAAGGTGCAAGTGTGTGTGAATCTTGTATATTGTTCATCATTCCAATCTTGAATACATCGTAGATTCATATTATTCTTCTTCTCCTTCTTCTTATTTTGATCTTGCATCATCCAATTGTTTAGGATTCTACACCATCAATTGGATATGATTGATACACAAGCGAATTCGGGACTTACAAGTGGTATCAGAGCTTGGATTGTATCAATCATTTTGGCCAGATCTGGAGCGTATTTGATCTTATTTTTGAAGGATTTTTGCGTTTTTGGATAGATCTTTGAAAAATAAGGGGGGTTTGTTCTTCGTGTTTTTGATAAAAACGAGTTTTTGATCGAGTTTTGGAGCAAAAAGAGGTGAAAAACGCTATTTTTCACGTAATCTGCGAAGTGTTCTCGTCCATTGAAGGGTTCACGGCCGTTGAAGGGTTCACGGCCGAAGGAGGGTTCTCGGTCGAATAAGCTTTTGCGGCTAGGGTTTCTCGGCGGCGGCCGTAATCACGAATTAGGGTTTCTCGGACGTTTACGGTCGTGAACGTGTTTACGGCCGTGAACCTATTTGCGGTTGTCTGTCTCATATAAATAGTGTTAGTAGAGTCATAAGAGTGTGTATGGCTAGAGGAGCTTAAGTGTGTGTATTCTAAGGTGTTCTAGAGAGAGAAAGGAGAGAAGGTGCAAGTGTGTGTGAATCTTGTATATTGTTCATCATTCCAATCTTGAATACATCATAGATTCATATTATTCTTCTTCTTCTTCTTCTTATTTTGATCTTGCATCATCCAATTGTTTTGGATTCTACACCATCAATTGGATATGATTGATACACAAGCGAATTCGGGACTTACAAGTGGTATCAGAGCTTGGATTGTATCAATCATTTTGGCCAGATCTGGAGCGTATTTGATCTTATTTTTGAAGGATTTTTGCGTTTTTGGATAGATCTTTGAAAAATAAGGGGGGTTTGTTCTTCGTGTTTTTGATAAAAACGAGTTTTTGATCGAGTTTTGGAGCAAAAAGAGGTGAAAAACGCTATTTTTCACGTAATCTGCGAAGTGTTCTCGTCCATTGAAGGGTTCACGGCCGTTGAAGGGTTCACGGCCGAAGGAGGGTTCTCGGTCGAATAAGCTTTTGTGGCTAGGGTTTCTCGGCGGCGGCCGTAATCACGAATTAGGGTTTCTCGGACGTTTACGGTCGTGAACGTGTTTACGGCCGTGAACCTATTTGCGGTTGTCTGTCTCATATAAATAGTGTTAGTAGAGTCATAAGAGTGTGTATGGCTAGAGGAGCTTAAGTGTGTGTATTCTAAGGTGTTCTAGAGAGAGAAAGGAGAGAAGGTGCAAGTGTGTGTGAATCTTGTATATTGTTCATCATTCCAATCTTGAATACATCATAGATTCATATTATTATTCTTCTTCTTCTTCTTATTTTGATCTTGCATCATCCAATTGTTTTGGATTCTACACCATCAATTGGATATGATTGATACACAAGCGAATTCGGGACTTACAAGTGGTATCAGAGCTTGGATTGTATCAATCATTTTGGCCAGATCTGGAGCGTATTTGATCTTATTTTTGAAGGATTTTTGCATTTTTGGATAGATCTTTGAAAAATAAGGGGGGTTTGTTCTTCGTGTTTTTGATAAAAACGAGTTTTTGATCGAGTTTTGGAGCAAAAAGAGGTGAAAAACGCTATTTTTCACGTAATCTGCGAAGTGTTCTCGTCCATTGAAGGGTTCACGGCCGTTGAAGGGTTCACGGCCGAAGGAGGGTTCTCGGTCGAATAAGCTTTTGTGGCTAGGGTTTCTCGGCGGCGGCCGTAATCACGAATTAGGGTTTCTCGGACGTTTACGGTCGTGAACGTGTTTACGGCCGTGAACCTATTTGCGGTTGTCTGTCTCATATAAATAGTGTTAGTAGAGTCATAAGAGTGTGTATGGCTAGAGGAGCTTAAGTGTGTGTATTCTAAGGTGTTCTAGAGAGAGAAAGGAGAGAAGGTGCAAGTGTGTGTGAATCTTGTATATTGTTCATCATTCCAATCTTGAATACATCATAGATTCATATTCTTCTTCTTCTTCTTCTTCTTATTTTGATCTTGCATCATCCAATTGTTTTGGATTCTACACCATCAATTGGATATGATTGATACACAAGCGAATTCGGGACTTACAAGTGGTATCAGAGCTTGGATTGTATCAATCATTTTGGCCAGATCTGGAGCGTATTTGATCTTATTTTTGAAGGATTTTTGCGTTTTTGGATAGATCTTTGAAAAATAAGGGGGGTTTGTTCTTCGTGTTTTTGATAAAAACGAGTTTTTGATCGAGTTTTGGAGCAAAAAGAGGTGAAAAACGCTATTTTTCACGTAATCTGCGAAGTGTTCTCGTCCATTGAAGGGTTCACGGCCGTTGAAGGGTTCACGGCCGAAGGAGGGTTCTCGGTCGAATAAGCTTTTGCGGCTAGGGTTTCTCGGTGACGGCCGTAATCACGAATTAGGGTTTCTCGGACGTTTACGGTCGTGAACGTGTTTACGGCCGTGAACCCATTTGCGGTTATCTGTCTCATATAAATAGTGTTAGTAGAGTCATAAGAGTGTGTATGGCTAGAGGAGCTTAAGTGTGTGTATTCTAAGGTGTTCTAGAGAGAGAAAGGAGAGAAGGTGCAAGTGTGTGTGAATCTTGTATATTGTTCATCATTCCAATCTTGAATACATCATAGATTCATATTATTCTTCTTCTCCTTCTTCTTATTTTGATCTTGCATCATCCAATTGTTTAGGATTCTACACCATCAATTGGATATGATTGATACACAAGCGAATTCGGGACTTACAAGTGGTATCAGATCTTGGATTGTATCAATCATTTTGGCCAGATCTGGAGCGTATTTGATCTTATTTTTGAAGGATTTTTGCGTTTTTGGATAGATCTTTGAAAAATAAGGGGGGTTTGTTCTTCGTGTTTTTGATAAAAACGAGTTTTTGATCGAGTTTTGGAGCAAAAAGAGGTGAAAAACGCTATTTTTCACGTAATCTGCGAAGTGTTCTCGTCCATTGAAGGGTTCACGGCCGTTGAAGGGTTCACGGCCGAAGGAGGGTTCTCGGTCGAATAAGCTTTTGCGGCTAGGGTTTCTCGGTGACGGCCGTAATCACGAATTAGGGTTTCTCGGACGTTTACGGTCGTGAACGTGTTTACGGCCGTGAACCCATTTGCGGTTGTCTGTCTCATATAAATAGTGTTAGTAGAGTCATAAGAGTGTGTATGGCTAGAGGAGCTTAAGTGTGTGTATTCTAAGGTGTTCTAGAGAGAGAAAGGAGAGAAGGTGCAAGTGTGTGTGAATCTTGTATATTGTTCATCATTCCAATCTTGAATACATCATAGATTCATATTATTCTTCTTCTCCTTCTTCTTATTTTGATCTTGCATCATCCAATTGTTTAGGATTCTACACCATCAATTGGATATGATTGATACACAAGCGAATTCGGGACTTACAAGTGGTATCAGAGCTTGGATTGTATCAATCATTTTGGCCAGATCTGGAGCGTATTTGATCTTATTTTTGAAGGATTTTTGCGTTTTTGGATAGATCTTTGAAAAATAAGGGGGGTTTGTTCTTCGTGTTTTTGATAAAAACGAGTTTTTGATCGAGTTTTGGAGCAAAAAGAGGTGAAAAACGCTATTTTTCACGTAATCTGCGAAGTGTTCTCGTCCATTGAAGGGTTCACGGCCGTTGAAGGGTTCACGGCCGAAGGAGGGTTCTCGGTCGAATAAGCTTTTGCGGCTAGGGTTTCTCGGTGACGGCCGTAATCACGAATTAGGGTTTCTCGGACGTTTACGGTCGTGAACGTGTTTACGGCCGTGAACCCATTTGCGGTTGTCTGTCTCATATAAATAGTGTTAGTAGAGTCATAAGAGTGTGTATGGCTAGAGGAGCTTAAGTGTGTGTATTCTAAGGTGTTCTAGAGAGAGAAAGGAGAGAAGGTGCAAGTGTGTGTGAATCTTGTATATTGTTCATCATTCCAATCTTGAATACATCATAGATTCATATTATTCTTCTTCTCCTTCTTCTTATTTTGATCTTGCATCATCCAATTGTTTAGGATTCTACACCATCAATTGGATATGATTGATACACAAGCGAATTCGGGACTTACAAGTGGTATCAGAGCTTGGATTGTATCAATCATTTTGGCCAGATCTGGAGCGTATTTGATCTTATTTTTGAAGGATTTTTGCGTTTTTGGATAGATCTTTGAAAAATAAGGGGGGTTTGTTCTTCGTGTTTTTGATAAAAACGAGTTTTTGATCGAGTTTTGGAGCAAAAAGAGGTGAAAAACGCTATTTTTCACGTAATCTGCGAAGTGTTCTCGTCCATTGAAGGGTTCACGGCCGTTGAAGGGTTCACGGCCGAAGGAGGGTTCTCGGTCGAATAAGCTTTTGCGGCTAGGGTTTCTCGGTGACGGCCGTAATCACGAATTAGGGTTTCTCGGACGTTTACGGTCGTGAACGTGTTTACGGCCATGAACCCATTTGCGGTTGTCTGTCTCATATAAATAGTGTTAGTAGAGTCATAAGAGTGTGTATGGCTAGAGGAGCTTAAGTGTGTGTATTCTAAGGTGTTCTAGAGAGAGAAAGGAGAGAAGGTGCAAGTGTGTGTGAATCTTGTATATTGTTCATCATTCCAATCTTGAATACATCATAGATTCATATTATTCTTCTTCTCCTTCTTCTTATTTTGATCTTGCATCATCCAATTGTTTAGGATTCTACACCATCAATTGGATATGATTGATACACAAGCGAATTCGGGACTTACAAGTGGTATCAGAGCTTGGATTGTATCAATCATTTTGGCCAGATCTGGAGCGTATTTGATCTTATTTTTGAAGGATTTTTGCATTTTTGGATAGATCTTTGAAAAATAAGGGGGGTTTGTTCTTCGTGTTTTTGATAAAAACGAGTTTTTGATCGAGTTTTGGAGCAAAAAGAGGTGAAAAACGCTATTTTTCACGTAATCTGCGAAGTGTTCTCGTCCATTGAAGGGTTCACGGCCGTTGAAGGGTTCACGGCCGAAGGAGGGTTCTCGGTCGAATAAGCTTTTGCGGCTAGGGTTTCTCGGCGGCGGCCGTAATCACGAATTAGGGTTTCTCGGACGTTTACGGTCGTGAACGTGTTTACGGCCGTGAACCTATTTGCGGTTGTCTGTCTCATATAAATAGTGTTAGTAGAGTCATAAGAGTGTGTATGGCTAGAGGAGCTTAAGTGTGTGTATTCTAAGGTGTTCTAGAGAGAGAAAGGAGAGAAGGTGCAAGTGTGTGTGAATCTTGTATATTGTTCATCATTCCAATCTTGAATACATCATAGATTCATATTATTCTTCTTCTTCTTCTTCTTATTTTGATCTTGCATCATCCAATTGTTTTGGATTCTACACCATCAATTGGATATGATTGATACACAAGCGAATTCGGGACTTACAAGTGGTATCAGAGCTTGGATTGTATCAATCATTTTGGCCAGATCTGGAGCGTATTTGATCTTATTTTTGAAGGATTTTTACGTTTTTGGATAGATCTTTGAAAAATAAGGGGGGTTTGTTCTTCGTGTTTTTGATAAAAACGAGTTTTTGATCGAGTTTTGGAGCAAAAAGAGGTGAAAAACGCTATTTTTCACGTAATCTGCGAAGTGTTCTCGTCCATTGAAGGGTTCACGGCCGTTGAAGGGTTCACGGCCGAAGGAGGGTTCTCGGTCGAATAAGCTTTTGCGGCTAGGGTTTCTCGGTGACGGCCGTAATCACGAATTAGGGTTTCTCGGACGTTTACGGTCGTGAACGTGTTTACGGCCGTGAACCCATTTGCGGTTGTCTGTCTCATATAAATAGTGTTAGTAGAGTCATAAGAGTGTGTATGGCTAGAGGAGCTTAAGTGTGTGTATTCTAAGGTGTTCTAGAGAGAGAAAGGAGAGAAGGTGCAAGTGTGTGTGAATCTTGTATATTGTTCATCATTCCAATCTTGAATACATCATAGATTCATATTATTCTTCTTCTCCTTCTTCTTATTTTGATCTTGCATCATCCAATTGTTTAGGATTCTACACCATCAATTGGATATGATTGATACACAAGCGAATTCGGGACTTACAAGTGGTATCAGAGCTTGGATTGTATCAATCATTTTGGCCAGATCTGGAGCGTATTTGATCTTATTTTTGAAGGATTTTTGCGTTTTTGGATAGATCTTTGAAAAATAAGGGGGGTTTGTTCTTCGTGTTTTTGATAAAAACGAGTTTTTGATCGAGTTTTGGAGCAAAAAGAGGTGAAAAACGCTATTTTTCACGTAATCTGCGAAGTGTTCTCGTCCATTGAAGGGTTCACGGCCGTTGAAGGGTTCACGGCCGAAGGAGGGTTCTCGGTCGAATAAGCTTTTGCGGCTAGGGTTTCTCGGTGACGGCCGTAATCACGAATTAGGGTTTCTCGGACGTTTACGGTCGTGAACGTGTTTACGGCCGTGAACCCATTTGCGGTTGTCTGTCTCATATAAATAGTGTTAGTAGAGTCATAAGAGTGTGTATGGCTAGAGGAGCTTAAGTGTGTGTATTCTAAGGTGTTCTAGAGAGAGAAAGGAGAGAAGGTGCAAGTGTGTGTGAATCTTGTATATTGTTCATCATTCCAATCTTGAATACATCATAGATTCATATTATTCTTCTTCTCCTTCTTCTTATTTTGATCTTGCATCATCCAATTGTTTTGGATTCTACACCATCAATTGGATATGATTGATACACAAGCGAATTCGGGACTTACAAGTGGTATCAGAGCTTGGATTGTATCAATCATTTTGGCCAGATCTGGAGCGTATTTGATCTTATTTTTGAAGGATTTTTACGTTTTTGGATAGATCTTTGAAAAATAAGGGGGGTTTGTTCTTCGTGTTTTTGATAAAAACGAGTTTTTGATCGAGTTTTGGAGCAAAAAGAGGTGAAAAACGCTATTTTTCACGTAATCTGCAAAGTGTTCTCGTCCATTGAAGGGTTCACGGCCGTTGAAGGGTTCACGGCCGAAGGAGGGTTCTCGGTCGAATAAGCTTTTGCGGCTAGGGTTTCTCGGTGACGGCCGTAATCACGAATTAGGGTTTCTCGGACGTTTACGGTCGTGAACGTGTTTACGGCCATGAACCCATTTGCGGTTGTCTGTCTCATATAAATAGTGTTAGTAGAGTCATAAGAGTGTGTATGGCTAGAGGAGCTTAAGTGTGTGTATTCTAAGGTGTTGTAGAGAGAGAAAGGAGAGAAGGTGCAAGTGTGTGTGAATCTTGTATATTGTTCATCATTCCAATCTTGAATACATCATAGATTCATATTATTCTTCTTCTCCTTCTTCTTATTTTGATCTTGCATCATCCAATTGTTTAGGATTCTACACCATCAATTGGATATGATTGATACACAAGCGAATTCGGGACTTACAAGTGGTATCAGAGCTTGGATTGTATCAATCATTTTGGCCAGATCTGGAGCGTATTTGATCTTATTTTTGAAGGATTTTTGCATTTTTGGATAGATCTTTGAAAAATAAGGGGGGTTTGTTCTTCGTGTTTTTGATAAAAACGAGTTTTTGATCGAGTTTTGGAGCAAAAAGAGGTGAAAAACGCTATTTTTCACGTAATCTGCGAAGTGTTCTCGTCCATTGAAGGGTTCACGGCCGTTGAAGGGTTCACGGCCGAAGGAGGGTTCTCGGTCGAATAAGCTTTTGCGGCTAGGGTTTCTCGGCGGCGGCCGTAATCACGAATTAGGGTTTCTCGGACGTTTACGGTCGTGAACGTGTTTACGGCCGTGAACCTATTTGCGGTTGTCTGTCTCATATAAATAGTGTTAGTAGAGTCATAAGAGTGTGTATGGCTAGAGGAGCTTAAGTGTGTGTATTCTAAGGTGTTCTAGAGAGAGAAAGGAGAGAAGGTGCAAGTGTGTGTGAATCTTGTATATTGTTCATCATTCCAATCTTGAATACATCATAGATTCATATTATTCTTCTTCTTCTTCTTCTTATTTTGATCTTGCATCATCCAATTGTTTTGGATTCTACACCATCAATTGGATATGATTGATACACAAGCGAATTCGGGACTTACAAGTGGTATCAGAGCTTGGATTGTATCAATCATTTTGGCCAGATCTGGAGCGTATTTGATCTTATTTTTGAAGGATTTTTACGTTTTTGGATAGATCTTTGAAAAATAAGGGGGGTTTGTTCTTCGTGTTTTTGATAAAAACGAGTTTTTGATCGAGTTTTGGAGCAAAAAGAGGTGAAAAACGCTATTTTTCACGTAATCTGCGAAGTGTTCTCGTCCATTGAAGGGTTCACGGCCGTTGAAGGGTTCACGGCCGAAGGAGGGTTCTCGGTCGAATAAGCTTTTGCGGCTAGGGTTTCTCGGTGACGGCCGTAATCACGAATTAGGGTTTCTCGGACGTTTACGGTCGTGAACGTGTTTACGGCCGTGAACCCATTTGCGGTTGTCTGTCTCATATAAATAGTGTTAGTAGAGTCATAAGAGTGTGTATGGCTAGAGGAGCTTAAGTGTGTGTATTCTAAGGTGTTCTAGAGAGAGAAAGGAGAGAAGGTGCAAGTGTGTGTGAATCTTGTATATTGTTCATCATTCCAATCTTGAATACATCATAGATTCATATTATTCTTCTTCTCCTTCTTCTTATTTTGATCTTGCATCATCCAATTGTTTAGGATTCTACACCATCAATTGGATATGATTGATACACAAGCGAATTCGGGACTTACAAGTGGTATCAGAGCTTGGATTGTATCAATCATTTTGGCCAGATCTGGAGCGTATTTGATCTTATTTTTGAAGGATTTTTGCGTTTTTGGATAGATCTTTGAAAAATAAGGGGGGTTTGTTCTTCGTGTTTTTGATAAAAACGAGTTTTTGATCGAGTTTTGGAGCAAAAAGAGGTGAAAAACGCTATTTTTCACGTAATCTGCGAAGTGTTCTCGTCCATTGAAGGGTTCACGGCCGTTGAAGGGTTCACGGCCGAAGGAGGGTTCTCGGTCGAATAAGCTTTTGCGGCTAGGGTTTCTCGGTGACGGCCGTAATCACGAATTAGGGTTTCTCGGACGTTTACGGTCGTGAACGTGTTTACGGCCGTGAACCCATTTGCGGTTGTCTGTCTCATATAAATAGTGTTAGTAGAGTCATAAGAGTGTGTATGGCTAGAGGAGCTTAAGTGTGTGTATTCTAAGGTGTTCTAGAGAGAGAAAGGAGAGAAGGTGCAAGTGTGTGTGAATCTTGTATATTGTTCATCATTCCAATCTTGAATACATCATAGATTCATATTATTCTTCTTCTCCTTCTTCTTATTTTGATCTTGCATCATCCAATTGTTTTGGATTCTACACCATCAATTGGATATGATTGATACACAAGCGAATTCGGGACTTACAAGTGGTATCAGAGCTTGGATTGTATCAATCATTTTGGCCAGATCTGGAGCGTATTTGATCTTATTTTTGAAGGATTTTTACGTTTTTGGATAGATCTTTGAAAAATAAGGGGGGTTTGTTCTTCGTGTTTTTGATAAAAACGAGTTTTTGATCGAGTTTTGGAGCAAAAAGAGGTGAAAAACGCTATTTTTCACGTAATCTGCAAAGTGTTCTCGTCCATTGAAGGGTTCACGGCCGTTGAAGGGTTCACGGCCGAAGGAGGGTTCTCGGTCGAATAAGCTTTTGCGGCTAGGGTTTCTCGGTGACGGCCGTAATCACGAATTAGGGTTTCTCGGACGTTTACGGTCGTGAACGTGTTTACGGCCGTGAACCCATTTGCGGTTGTCTGTCTCATATAAATAGTGTTAGTAGAGTCATAAGAGTGTGTATGGCTAGAGGAGCTTAAGTGTGTGTATTCTAAGGTGTTCTAGAGAGAGAAAGGAGAGAAGGTGCAAGTGTGTGTGAATCTTGTATATTGTTCATCATTCCAATCTTGAATACATCATAGATTCATATTATTCTTCTTCTCCTTCTTCTTATTTTGATCTTGCATCATCCAATTGTTTAGGATTCTACACCATCAATTGGATATGATTGATACACAAGCGAATTCGGGACTTACAAGTGGTATCAGAGCTTGGATTGTATCAATCATTTTGGCCAGATCTGGAGCGTATTTGATCTTATTTTTGAAGGATTTTTGCGTTTTTGGATAGATCTTTGAAAAATAAGGGGGGTTTGTTCTTCGTGTTTTTGATAAAAACGAGTTTTTGATCGAGTTTTGGAGCAAAAAGAGGTGAAAAACGCTATTTTTCACGTAATCTGCGAAGTGTTCTCGTCCATTGAAGGGTTCACGGCCGTTGAAGGGTTCACGGCCGAAGGAGGGTTCTCGGTCGAATAAGCTTTTGCGGCTAGGGTTTCTCGGTGACGGCCGTAATCACGAATTAGGGTTTCTCGGACGTTTACGGTCGTGAACGTGTTTACGGCCGTGAACCCATTTGCGGTTGTCTGTCTCATATAAATAGTGTTAGTAGAGTCATAAGAGTGTGTATGGCTAGAGGAGCTTAAGTGTGTGTATTCTAAGGTGTTCTAGAGAGAGAAAGGAGAGAAGGTGCAAGTGTGTGTGAATCTTGTATATTGTTCATCATTCCAATCTTGAATACATCATAGATTCATATTATTCTTCTTCTCCTTCTTCTTATTTTGATCTTGCATCATCCAATTGTTTAGGATTCTACACCATCAATTGGATATGATTGATACACAAGCGAATTCGGGACTTACAAGTGGTATCAGAGCTTGGATTGTATCAATCATTTTGGCCAGATCTGGAGCGTATTTGATCTTATTTTTGAAGGATTTTTGCGTTTTTGGATAGATCTTTGAAAAATAAGGGGGGTTTGTTCTTCGTGTTTTTGATAAAAACGAGTTTTTGATCGAGTTTTGGAGCAAAAAGAGGTGAAAAACGCTATTTTTCACGTAATCTGCGAAGTGTTCTCGTCCATTGAAGGGTTCACGGCCGTTGAAGGGTTCACGGCCGAAGGAGGGTTCTCGGTCGAATAAGCTTTTGCGGCTAGGGTTTCTCGGTGACGGCCGTAATCACGAATTAGGGTTTCTCGGACGTTTACGGTCGTGAACGTGTTTACGGCCGTGAACCCATTTGCGGTTGTCTGTCTCATATAAATAGTGTTAGTAGAGTCATAAGAGTGTGTATGGCTAGAGGAGCTTAAGTGTGTGTATTCTAAGGTGTTCTAGAGAGAGAAAGGAGAGAAGGTGCAAGTGTGTGTGAATCTTGTATATTGTTCATCATTCCAATCTTGAATACATCATAGATTCATATTATTCTTCTTCTCCTTCTTCTTATTTTGATCTTGCATCATCCAATTGTTTAGGATTCTACACCATCAATTGGATATGATTGATACACAAGCGAATTCGGGACTTACAAGTGGTATCAGAGCTTGGATTGTATCAATCATTTTGGCCAGATCTGGAGCGTATTTGATCTTATTTTTGAAGGATTTTTGCATTTTTGGATAGATCTTTGAAAAATAAGGGGGGTTTGTTCTTCGTGTTTTTGATAAAAACGAGTTTTTGATCGAGTTTTGGAGCAAAAAGAGGTGAAAAACGCTATTTTTCACGTAATCTGCGAAGTGTTCTCGTCCATTGAAGGGTTCACGGCCGTTGAAGGGTTCACGGCCGAAGGAGGGTTCTCGGTCGAATAAGCTTTTGCGGCTAGGGTTTCTCGGCGGCGGCTGTAATCACGAATTAGGGTTTCTCGGACGTTTACGGTCGTGAACGTGTTTACGGCCGTGAACCCATTTGCGGTTGTCTGTCTCATATAAATAGTGTTAGTAGAGTCATAAGAGTGTGTATGGCTAGAGGAGCTTAAGTGTGTGTATTCTAAGGTGTTCTAGAGAGAGAAAGGAGAGAAGGTGCAAGTGTGTGTGAATCTTGTATATTGTTCATCATTCCAATCTTGAATACATCATAGATTCATATTATTCTTCTTCTTCTTCTTCTTATTTTGATCTTGCATCATCCAATTGTTTTGGATTCTACACCATCAATTGGATATGATTGATACACAAGCGAATTCGGGACTTACAAGTGGTATCAGAGCTTGGATTGTATCAATCATTTTGGCCAGATCTGGAGCGTATTTGATCTTATTTTTGAAGGATTTTTGCATTTTTGGATAGATCTTTGAAAAATAAGGGGGGTTTGTTCTTCGTGTTTTTGATAAAAACGAGTTTTTGATCGAGTTTTGGAGCAAAAAGAGGTGAAAAACGCTATTTTTCACGTAATCTGCGAAGTGTTCTCGTCCATTGAAGGGTTCACGGCCGTTGAAGGGTTCACGGCCGAAGGAGGGTTCTCGGTCGAATAAGCTTTTGTGGCTAGGGTTTCTCGGCGGCGGCCGTAATCACGAATTAGGGTTTCTCGGACGTTTACGGTCGTGAACGTGTTTACGGCCGTGAACCTATTTGCGGTTGTCTGTCTCATATAAATAGTGTTAGTAGAGTCATAAGAGTGTGTATGGCTAGAGGAGCTTAAGTGTGTGTATTCTAAGGTGTTCTAGAGAGAGAAAGGAGAGAAGGTGCAAGTGTGTGTGAATCTTGTATATTGTTCATCATTCCAATCTTGAATACATCATAGATTCATATTATTCTTCTTCTTCTTCTTCTTATTTTGATCTTGCATCATCCAATTGTTTTGGATTCTACACCATCAATTGGATATGATTGATACACAAGCGAATTCGGGACTTACAAGTGGTATCAGAGCTTGGATTGTATCAATCATTTTGGCCAGATCTGGAGCGTATTTGATCTTATTTTTGAAGGATTTTTGCATTTTTGGATAGATCTTTGAAAAATAAGGGGGGTTTGTTCTTCGTGTTTTTGATAAAAACGAGTTTTTGATCGAGTTTTGGAGCAAAAAGAGGTGAAAAACGCTATTTTTCACGTAATCTGCGAAGTGTTCTCGTCCATTGAAGGGTTCACGGCCGTTGAAGGGTTCACGGCCGAAGGAGGGTTCTCGGTCGAATAAGCTTTTGTGGCTAGGGTTTCTCGGCGGCGGCCGTAATCACGAATTAGGGTTTCTCGGACGTTTGCGGTCGTGAACGTGTTTACGGCCGTGAACCTATTTGCGGTTGTCTGTCTCATATAAATAGTGTTAGTAGAGTCATAAGAGTGTGTATGGCTAGAGGAGCTTAAGTGTGTGTATTCTAAGGTGTTCTAGAGAGAGAAAGGAGAGAAGGTGCAAGTGTGTGTGAATCTTGTATATTGTTCATCATTCCAATCTTGAATACATCATAGATTCATATTATTCTTCTTCTTCTTCTTCTTATTTTGATCTTGCATCATCCAATTGTTTTGGATTCTACACCATCAATTGGATATGATTGATACACAAGCGAATTCGGGACTTACAAGTGGTATCAGAGCTTGGATTGTATCAATCATTTTGGCCAGATCTGGAGCGTATTTGATCTTATTTTTGAAGGATTTTTGCGTTTTTGGATAGATCTTTGAAAAATAAGGGGGGTTTGTTCTTCGTGTTTTTGATAAAAACGAGTTTTTGATCGAGTTTTGGAGCAAAAAGAGGTGAAAAACGCTATTTTTCACGTAATCTGCGAAGTGTTCTCGTCCATTGAAGGGTTCACGGCCGTTGAAGGGTTCACGGCCGAAGGAGGGTTCTCGGTCGAATAAGCTTTTGTGGCTAGGGTTTCTCGGCGGCGGCCGTAATCACGAATTAGGGTTTCTCGGACGTTTACGGTCGTGAACGTGTTTACGGCCGTGAACCTATTTGCGGTTGTCTGTCTCATATAAATAGTGTTAGTAGAGTCATAAGAGTGTGTATGGCTAGAGGAGCTTAAGTGTGTGTATTCTAAGGTGTTCTAGAGAGAGAAAGGAGAGAAGGTGCAAGTGTGTGTGAATCTTGTATATTGTTCATCATTCCAATCTTGAATACATCATAGATTCATATTATTCTTCTTCTCCTTCTTCTTATTTTGATCTTGCATCATCCAATTGTTTAGGATTCTACACCATCAATTGGATATGATTGATACACAAGCGAATTCGGGACTTACAAGTGGTATCAGAGCTTGGATTGTATCAATCATTTTGGCCAGATCTGGAGCGTATTTGATCTTATTTTTGAAGGATTTTTGCGTTTTTGGATAGATCTTTGAAAAATAAGGGGGGGTTTGTTCTTCGTGTTTTTGATAAAAACGAGTTTTTGATCGAGTTTTGGAGCAAAAAGAGGTGAAAAACGCTATTTTTCACGTAATCTGCGAAGTGTTCTCGTCCATTGAAGGGTTCACGGCCGTTGAAGGGTTCACGGCCGAAGGAGGGTTCTCGGTCGAATAAGCTTTTGCGGCTAGGGTTTCTCGGCGGCGGCCGTAATCACGAATTAGGGTTTCTCGGACGTTTACGGTCGTGAACGTGTTTACGGCCGTGAACCCATTTGCGGTTGTCTGTCTCATATAAATAGTGTTAGTAGAGTCATAAGAGTGTGTATGGCTAGAGGAGCTTAAGTGTGTGTATTCTAAGGTGTTCTAGAGAGAGAAAGGAGAGAAGGTGCAAGTGTGTGTGAATCTTGTATATTGTTCATCATTCCAATCTTGAATACATCATAGATTCATATTATTCTTCTTCTCCTTCTTCTTATTTTGATCTTGCATCATCCAATTGTTTAGGATTCTACACCATCAATTGGATATGATTGATACACAAGCGAATTCGGGACTTACAAGTGGTATCAGAGCTTGGATTGTATCAATCATTTTGGCCAGATCTGGAGCGTATTTGATCTTATTTTTGAAGGATTTTTGCGTTTTTGGATAGATCTTTGAAAAATAAGGGGGGATTGTTCTTCGTGTTTTTGATAAAAACGAGTTTTTGATCGAGTTTTGGAGCAAAAAGAGGTGAAAAACGCTATTTTTCACGTAATCTGCGAAGTGTTCTCGTCCATTGAAGGGTTCACGGCCGTTGAAGGGTTCACGGCCGAAGGAGGGTTCTCGGTCGAATAAGCTTTTACGGCTAGGGTTTCTCGGCGGCGGCCGTAATCACGAATTAGGGTTTCTCGGACGTTTACGGTCGTGAACGTGTTTACGGCCGTGAACCCATTTGCGGTTGTCTGTCTCATATAAATAGTGTTAGTAGAGTCATAAGAGTGTGTATGGCTAGAGGAGCTTAAGTGTGTGTATTCTAAGGTGTTCTAGAGAGAGAAAGGAGAGAAGGTGCAAGTGTGTGTGAATCTTGTATATTGTTCATCATTCCAATCTTGAATACATCATAGATTCATATTATTCTTCTTCTCCTTCTTCTTATTTTGATCTTGCATCATCCAATTGTTTAGGATTCTACACCATCAATTGGATATGATTGATACACAAGCGAATTCGGGACTTACAAGTGGTATCAGAGCTTGGATTGTATCAATCATTTTGGCCAGATCTGGAGCGTATTTGATCTTATTGTTGAAGGATTTTTGCGTTTTTGGATAGATCTTTGAAAAATAAGGGGGGTTTGTTCTTCGTGTTTTTGATAAAAACGAGTTTTTGATCGAGTTTTGGAGCAAAAAGAGGTGAAAAACGCTATTTTTCACGTAATCTGCGAAGTGTTCTCGTCCATTGAAGGGTTCACGGCCGTTGAAGGGTTCACGGCCGAAGGAGGGTTCTCGGTCGAATAAGCTTTTGCGGCTAGGGTTTCTCGGCGGCGGCCGTAATCACGAATTAGGGTTTCTCGGACGTTTACGGTCGTGAACGTGTTTACGGCCGTGAACCCATTTGCGGTTGTCTGTCTCATATAAATAGTGTTAGTAGAGTCATAAGAGTGTGTATGGCTAGAGGAGCTTAAGTGTGTGTATTCTAAGGTGTTCTAGAGAGAGAAATGAGAGAAGGTGCAAGTGTGTGTGAATCTTGTATATTGTTCATCATTCCAATCTTGAATACATCATAGATTCATATTATTATTCTTCTTCTTCTTCTTATTTTGATCTTGCATCAACCAATTGTTTTGGATTCTACACCATCAATTGGATATGATTGATACACAAGCGAATTCGGGACTTACAAGTGGTATCAGAGCTTGGATTGTATCAATCATTTTGGCCAGATCTGGAGCGTATTTGATCTTATTTTTGAAGGATTTTTGCGTTTTTGGATAGATCTTTGAAAACTAAGGGGGGTTTGTTCTTCGTGTTTTTGATAAAAACGAGTTTTTGATCGAGTTTTGGAGCAAAAAGAGGTGAAAAACGCTATTTTTCACGTAATCTGCGAAGTGTTCTCGTCCATTGAAGGGTTCACGGCCGTTGAAGGGTTCACGGCCGAAGGAGGGTTCTCGGTCGAATAAGCTTTTGCGGCTAGGGTTTCTCGGCGGCGGCCGTAATCACGAATTAGGGTTTCTCGGACGTTTACGGTCGTGAACGTGTTTACGGCCGTGAACCCATTTGCGGTTGTCTGTCTCATATAAATAGTGTTAGTAGAGTCATAAGAGTGTGTATGGCTAGAGGAGCTTAAGTGTGTGTATTCTAAGGTGTTCTAGAGAGAGAAATGAGAGAAGGTGCAAGTGTGTGTGAATCTTGTATATTGTTCATCATTCCAATCTTGAATACATCATAGATTCATATTATTCTTCTTCTTCTTCTTCTTATTTTGATCTTGCATCAACCAATTGTTTTGGATTCTACACCATCAATTGGATATGATTGATACACAAGCGAATTCGGGACTTACAAGTGGTATCAGAGCTTGGATTGTATCAATCATTTTGGCCAGATCTGGAGCGTATTTGATCTTATTTTTGAAGGATTTTTGCGTTTTTGGATAGATCTTTGAAAAATAAGGGGGGATTGTTCTTCGTGTTTTTGATAAAAACGAGTTTTTGATCGAGTTTTGGAGCAAAAAGTGGTGAAAAACGCTATTTTTCACGTAATCTGCGAAGTGTTCTCGTCCATTGAAGGGTTCACGGCCGTTGAAGGGTTCACGGCCGAAGGAGGGTTCTCGGTCGAATAAGCTTTTGTGGCTAGGGTTTCTCGGCGGCGGCCGTAATCACGAATTAGGGTTTCTCGGACGTTTACGGTCGTGAACGTGTTTACGGCCGTGAACCTATTTGCGGTTGTCTGTCTCATATAAATAGTGTTAGTAGAGTCATAAGAGTGTGTATGGCTAGAGGAGCTTAAGTGTGTGTATTCTAAGGTGTTCTAGAGAGAGAAAGGAGAGAAGGTGCAAGTGTGTGTGAATCTTGTATATTGTTCATCATTCCAATCTTGAATACATCATAGATTCATATTATTCTTCTTCTCCTTCTTCTTATTTTGATCTTGCATCATCCAATTGTTTAGGATTCTACACCATCAATTGGATATGATTGATACACAAGCGAATTCGGGACTTACAAGTGGTATCAGAGCTTGGATTGTATCAATCATTTTGGCCAGATCTGGAGCGTATTTGATCTTATTTTTGAAGGATTTTTGCGTTTTTGGATAGATCTTTGAAAAATAAGGGGGGGTTTGTTCTTCGTGTTTTTGATAAAAACGAGTTTTTGATCGAGTTTTGGAGCAAAAAGAGGTGAAAAACGCTATTTTTCACGTAATCTGCGAAGTGTTCTCGTCCATTGAAGGGTTCACGGCCGTTGAAGGGTTCACGGCCGAAGGAGGGTTCTCGGTCGAATAAGCTTTTGCGGCTAGGGTTTCTCGGCGGCGGCCGTAATCACGAATTAGGGTTTCTCGGACGTTTACGGTCGTGAACGTGTTTACGGCCGTGAACCCATTTGCGGTTGTCTGTCTCATATAAATAGTGTTAGTAGAGTCATAAGAGTGTGTATGGCTAGAGGAGCTTAAGTGTGTGTATTCTAAGGTGTTCTAGAGAGAGAAAGGAGAGAAGGTGCAAGTGTGTGTGAATCTTGTATATTGTTCATCATTCCAATCTTGAATACATCATAGATTCATATTATTCTTCTTCTCCTTCTTCTTATTTTGATCTTGCATCATCCAATTGTTTAGGATTCTACACCATCAATTGGATATGATTGATACACAAGCGAATTCGGGACTTACAAGTGGTATCAGAGCTTGGATTGTATCAATCATTTTGGCCAGATCTGGAGCGTATTTGATCTTATTTTTGAAGGATTTTTGCGTTTTTGGATAGATCTTTGAAAAATAAGGGGGGATTGTTCTTCGTGTTTTTGATAAAAACGAGTTTTTGATCGAGTTTTGGAGCAAAAAGTGGTGAAAAACGCTATTTTTCACGTAATCTGCGAAGTGTTCTCGTCCATTGAAGGGTTCACGGCCGTTGAAGGGTTCACGGCCGAAGGAGGGTTCTCGGTCGAATAAGCTTTTGCGGCTAGGGTTTCTCGGCGGCGGCCGTAATCACGAATTAGGGTTTCTCGGACGTTTACGGTCGTGAACGTGTTTACGGCCGTGAACCCATTTGCGGTTGTATGTCTCATATAAATAGTGTTAGTAGAGTCATAAGAGTGTGTATGGCTAGAGGAGCTTAAGTGTGTGTATTCTAAGGTGTTCTAGAGAGAGAAAGGAGAGAAGGTGCAAGTGTGTGTGAATCTTGTATATTGTTCATCATTCCAATCTTGAATACATCATAGATTCATATTATTCTTCTTCTCCTTCTTCTTATTTTGATCTTGCATCATCCAATTGTTTAGGATTCTACACCATCAATTGGATATGATTGATACACAAGCGAATTCGGGACTTACAAGTGGTATCAGAGCTTGGATTGTATCAATCATTTTGGCCAGATCTGGAGCGTATTTGATCTTATTTTTGAAGGATTTTTGCGTTTTTGGATAGATCTTTGAAAAATAAGGGGGGATTGTTCTTCGTGTTTTTGATAAAAACGAGTTTTTGATCGAGTTTTGGAGCAAAAAGAGGTGAAAAACGCTATTTTTCACGTAATCTGCGAAGTGTTCTCGTCCATTGAAGGGTTCACGGCCGTTGAAGGGTTCACGGCCGAAGGAGGGTTCTCGGTCGAATAAGCTTTTGCGGCTAGGGTTTCTCGGCGGCGGCCGTAATCACGAATTAGGGTTTCTCGGACGTTTACGGTCGTGAACGTGTTTACGGCCGTGAACCTATTTGCGGTTGTCTGTCTCATATAAATAGTGTTAGTAGAGTCATAAGAGTGTGTATGGCTAGAGGAGCTTAAGTGTGTGTATTCTAAGGTGTTCTAGAGAGAGAAAGGAGAGAAGGTGCAAGTGTGTGTGAATCTTGTATATTGTTCATCATTCCAATCTTGAATACATCATAGATTCATATTATTCTTCTTCTCCTTCTTCTTATTTTGATCTTGCATCATCCAATTGTTTAGGATTCTACACCATCAATTGGATATGATTGATACACAAGCGAATTCGGGACTTACAAGTGGTATCAGAGCTTGGATTGTATCAATCATTTTGGCCAGATCTGGAGCGTATTTGATCTTATTTTTGAAGGATTTTTGCGTTTTTGGATAGATCTTTGAAAAATAAGGGGGGTTTGTTCTTCGTGTTTTTGATAAAAACGAGTTTTTGATCGAGTTTTGGAGCAAAAAGAGGTGAAAAACGCTATTTTTCACGTAATCTGCGAAGTGTTCTCGTCCATTGAAGGGTTCACGGCCGTTGAAGGGTTCACGGCCGAAGGAGGGTTCTCGGTCGAATAAGCTTTTGCGGCTAGGGTTTCTCGGCGGCGGCCGTAATCACGAATTAGGGTTTCTCGGACGTTTACGGTCGTGAACGTGTTTACGGCCGTGAACCCATTTGCGGTTGTCTGTCTAATATAAATAGTGTTAGTAGAGTCATAAGAGTGTGTATGGCTAGAGGAGCTTAAGTGTGTGTATTCTAAGGTGTTCTAGAGAGAGAAAGGAGAGAAGGTGCAAGTGTGTGTGAATCTTGTATATTGTTCATCATTCCAATCTTGAATACATCATAGATTCATATTATTCTTCTTCTCCTTCTTCTTATTTTGATCTTGCATCATCCAATTGTTTAGGATTCTACACCATCAATTGGATATGATTGATACACAAGCGAATTCGGGACTTACAAGTGGTATCAGAGCTTGGATTGTATCAATCATTTTGGCCAGATCTGGAGCGTATTTGATCTTATTTTTGAAGGATTTTTGCGTTTTTGGATAGATCTTTGAAAAATAAGGGGGGATTGTTCTTCGTGTTTTTGATAAAAACGAGTTTTTGATCGAGTTTTGGAGCAAAAAGAGGTGAAAAACGCTATTTTTCACGTAATCTGCGAAGTGTTCTCGTCCATTGAAGGGTTCACGGCCGTTGAAGGGTTCACGGCCGAAGGAGGGTTCTCGGTCGAATAAGCTTTTGCGGCTAGGGTTTCTCGGCGGCGGCCGTAATCACGAATTAGGGTTTCTCGGACGTTTACGGTCGTGAACGTGTTTACGGCCGTGAACCCATTTGCGGTTGTCTGTCTCATATAAATAGTGTTAGTAGAGTCATAAGAGTGTGTATGGCTAGAGGAGCTTAAGTGTGTGTATTCTAAGGTGTTCTAGAGAGAGAAAGGAGAGAAGGTGCAAGTGTGTGTGAATCTTGTATATTGTTCATCATTCCAATCTTGAATACATCATAGATTCATATTATTCTTCTTCTCCTTCTTCTTATTTTGATCTTGCATCATCCAATTGTTTAGGATTCTACACCATCAATTGGATATGATTGATACACAAGCGAATTCGGGACTTACAAGTGGTATCAGAGCTTGGATTGTATCAATCATTTTGGCCAGATCTGGAGCGTATTTGATCTTATTTTTGAAGGATTTTTGCGTTTTTGGATAGATCTTTGAAAAATAAGGGGGGATTGTTCTTCGTGTTTTTGATAAAAACGAGTTTTTGATCGAGTTTTGGAGCAAAAAGAGGTGAAAAACGCTATTTTTCACGTAATCTGCGAAGTGTTCTCGTCCATTGAAGGGTTCACGGCCGTTGAAGGGTTCACGGCCGAAGGAGGGTTCTCGGTCGAATAAGCTTTTGCGGCTAGGGTTTCTCGGCGGCGGCCGTAATCACGAATTAGGGTTTCTCGGACGTTTACGGTCGTGAACGTGTTTAAGGCCGTGAACCCATTTGCGGTTGTCTGTCTCATATAAATAGTGTTAGTAGAGTCATAAGAGTGTGTATGGCTAGAGGAGCTTAAGTGTGTGTATTCTAAGGTGTTCTAGAGAGAGAAAGGAGAGAAGGTGCAAGTGTGTGTGAATCTTGTATATTGTTCATCATTCCAATCTTGAATACATCATAGATTCATATTATTCTTCTTCTCCTTCTTCTTATTTTGATCTTGCATCATCCAATTGTTTAGGATTCTACACCATCAATTGGATATGATTGATACACAAGCGAATTCGGGACTTACAAGTGGTATCAGAGCTTGGATTGTATCAATCATTTTGGCCAGATCTGGAGCGTATTTGATCTTATTTTTGAAGGATTTTTGCGTTTTTGGATAGATCTTTGAAAAATAAGGGGGGTTTGTTCTTCGTGTTTTTGATAAAAACGAGTTTTTGATCGAGTTTTGGAGCAAAAAGAGGTGAAAAACGCTATTTTTCACGTAATCTGCGAAGTGTTCTCGTCCATTGAAGGGTTCACGGCCGAAGGAGGGTTCTCGGTCGAATAAGCTTTTGCGGCTAGGGTTTCTCGGCGGCGGCCGTAATCACGAATTAGGGTTTCTCGGACGTTTACGGTCGTGAACGTGTTTACGGCCGTGAACCCATTTGCGGTTGTCTGTCTCATATAAATAGTGTTAGTAGAGTCATAAGAGTGTGTATGGCTAGAGGAGCTTAAGTGTGTGTATTCTAAGGTGTTCTTGAGAGAGAAAGGAGAGAAGGTGCAAGTGTGTGTGAATCTTGTATATTGTTCATCATTCCAATCTTGAATACATCATAGATTCATATTATTCTTCTTCTCCTTCTTCTTATTTTGATCTTGCATCATCCAATTGTTTAGGATTCTAACCATTAATTGGATATGATTGATACACAAGCGAATTCGGGACTTACAAGTGGTATCAGAGCTTGGATTGTATAAATCAGTTTGGCCAGATCTGGAGCGTATTTGATCTTATTTTTGAAGGATTTTTGAATTTTTGGATAGATCTTTGAAAAATAAGGGGGGTTTGTTCTTCGTGTTTTTGATAAAAACGAGTTTTTGATCGAGTTTTGGAGCAAAAAGAGGTGAAAAACGCTATTTTTCACGTAATCTGCGAAGTGTTCTCGTCCATTGAAGGGTTCACGGCCGTTGAAGGGTTCACGGCCGAAGGAGGGTTCTCGGTCGAATAAGCTTTTGCGGCTAGGGTTTCTCGGCGGCGGCCGTAATCACGAATTAGGGTTTCTCGGACGTTTACGGTCGTGAACGTGTTTACGGCCGTGAAGCCATTTGCGGTTGTCTGTCTCATATAAATAGTGTTAGTAGAGTCATAAGAGTGTGTATGGCTAGAGGAGCTTAAGTGTGTGTATTCTAAGGTGTTCTAGAGAGAGAAAGGAGAGAAGGTGCAAGTGTGTGTGAATCTTGTATATTGTTCATCATTCCAATCTTGAATACATCATAGATTCATATTATTCTTCTTCTCCTTCTTCTTATTTTGATCTTGCATCATCCAATTGTTTAGGATTCTACACCATCAATTGGATATGATTGATACACAAGCGAATTCGGGACTTACAAGTGGTATCAGAGCTTGGATTGTATCAATCATTTTGGCCAGATCTGGAGCGTATTTGATCTTATTTTTGAAGGATTTTTGCGTTTTTGGATAGATCTTTGAAAAATAAGGGGGGTTTGTTCTTCGTGTTTTTGATAAAAACGAGTTTTTGATCGAGTTTTGGAGCAAAAAGAGGTGAAAAACGCTATTTTTCACGTAATCTGCGAAGTGTTCTCGTCCATTGAAGGGTTCACGGCCGTTGAAGGGTTCACGGCCGAAGGAGGGTTCTCGGTCGAATAAGCTTTTGCGGCTAGGGTTTCTCGGCGGCGGCCGTAATCACGAATTAGGGTTTCTCGGACGTTTACGGTCGTGAACGTGTTTACGGCCGTGAACCCATTTGCGGTTGTCTGTCTCATATAAATAGTGTTAGTAGAGTCATAAGAGTGTGTATGGCTAGAGGAGCTTAAGTGTGTGTATTCTAAGGTGTTCTAGAGAGAGAAAGGAGAGAAGGTGCAAGTGTGTGTGAATCTTGTATATTGTTCATCATTCCAATCTTGAATACATCATAGATTCATATTATTCTTCTTCTCCTTCTTCTTATTTTGATCTTGCATCATCCAATTGTTTAGGATTCTACACCATCAATTGGATATGATTGATACACAAGCGAATTCGGGACTTACAAGTGGTATCAGAGCTTGGATTGTATCAATCATTTTGGCCAGATCTGGAGCGTATTTGATCTTATTTTTGAAGGATTTTTGCGTTTTTGGATAGATCTTTGAAAAATAAGGGGGGTTTGTTCTTCGTGTTTTTGATAAAAACGAGTTTTTGATCGAGTTTTGGAGCAAAAAGAGGTGAAAAACGCTATTTTTCACGTAATCTGCGAAGTGTTCTCGTCCATTGAAGGGTTCACGGCCGTTGAAGGGTTCACGGCCGAAGGAGGGTTCTCGGTCGAATAAGCTTTCGCGGCTAGGGTTTCTCGGCGGCGGCCGTAATCACGAATTAGGGTTTCTCGGACGTTTACGGTCGTGAACGTGTTTACGGCCGTGAACCCATTTGCGGTTGTCTGTCTCATATAAATAGTGTTAGTAGAGTCATAAGAGTGTGTATGGCTAGAGGAGCTTAAGTGTGTGTATTCTAAGGTGTTCTAGAGAGAGAAAGGAGAGAAGGTGCAAGTGTGTGTGAATCTTGTATATTGTTCATCATTCCAATCTTGAATACATCATAGATTCATATTATTCTTCTTCTCCTTCTTCTTATTTTGATCTTGCATCATCCAATTGTTTAGGATTCTACACCATCAAATGGATATGATTGATACACAAGCGAATTCGGGACTTACAAGTGGTATCAGAGCTTGGATTGTATCAATCATTTTGGCCAGATCTGGAGCGTATTTCATCTTATTTTTGAAGGATTTTTGCGTTTTTGGATAGATCTTTGAAAAATAAGGGGGGATTGTTCTTCGTGTTTTTGATAAAAACGAGTTTTTGATCGAGTTTTGGAGCAAAAAGAGGTGAAAAACGCTATTTTTCACGTAATCTGCAAAGTGTTCTCGTCCATTGAAGGGTTCACGGCCGTTGAAGGGTTCACGGCCGAAGGAGGGTTCTCGGTCGAATAAGCTTTTGCGGCTAGGGTTTCTCGGCGGCGGCCGTAATCACGAATTAGGGTTTCTCGGACGTTTACGGTCGTGAACGTGTTTACGGCCGTGAACCCATTTGCGGTTGTCTGTCTCATATAAATAGTGTTAGTAGAGTCATAAGAGTGTGTATGGCTAGAGGAGCTTAAGTGTATGTATTCTAAGGTGTTCTTGAGAGAGAAAGGAGAGAAGGTGCAAGTGTGTGTGAATCTTGTATATTGTTCATCATTCCAATCTTGAATACATCATAGATTCATATTATTCTTCTTCTCCTTCTTCTTATTTTGATCTTGCATCATCCAATTGTTTAGGATTCTAACCATTAATTGGATATGATTGATACACAAGCGAATTCGGGACTTACAAGTGGTATCAGAGCTTGGATTGTATAAATCAGTTTGGCCAGATCTGGAGCGTATTTGATCTTATTTTTGAAGGATTTTTGCATTTTTGGATAGATCTTTGAAAAATAAGGGGGGTTTGTTCTTCGTGTTTTTGATAAAAACGAGTTTTTGATCGAGTTTTGGAGCAAAAAGAGGTGAAAAACGCTATTTTTCACGTAATCTGCGAAGTGTTCTCGTCCATTGAAGGGTTCACGGCCGTTGAAGGGTTCACGGCCGAAGGAGGGTTCTCGGTCGAATAAGCTTTTGCGGCTAGGTTTCTCGGCGGCGGCCGTAATCACGAATTAGGGTTTCTCGGACGTTTACGGTCGTGAACGTGTTTACGGCCGTGAAGCCATTTGCGGTTGTCTGTCTCATATAAATAGTGTTAGTAGAGTCATAAGAGTGTGTATGGCTAGAGGAGCTTAAGTGTGTGTATTCTAAGGTGTTCTAGAGAGAGAAAGGAGAGAAGGTGCAAGTGTGTGTGAATCTTGTATATTGTTCATCATTCCAATCTTGAATACATCATAGATTCATATTATTCTTCTTCTCCTTCTTCTTATTTTGATCTTGCATCATCCAATTGTTTAGGATTCTACACCATCAATTGGATATGATTGATACACAAGCGAATTCGGGAGTTACAAGTGGTATCAGAGCTTGGATTGTATCAATCATTTTGGCCAGATCTGGAGCGTATTTGATCTTATTTTTGAAGGATTTTTGCGTTTTTGGATAGATCTTTGAAAAATAAGGGGGGTTTGTTCTTCGTGTTTTTGATAAAAACGAGTTTTTGATCGAGTTTTGGAGCAAAAAGAGGTGAAAAACGCTATTTTTCACGTAATCTGCGAAGTGTTCTCGTCCATTGAAGGGTTCACGGCCGTTGAAGGGTTCACGGCCGAAGGAGGGTTCTCGGTCGAATAAGCTTTTGCGGCTAGGGTTTCTCGGCGGCGGCCGTAATCACGAATTAGGGTTTCTCGGACGTTTACGGTCGTGAACGTGTTTACGGCCGTGAAGCCATTTGCGGTTGTCTGTCTCATATAAATAGTGTTAGTAGAGTCATAAGAGTGTGTATGGCTAGAGGAGCTTAAGTGTGTGTATTCTAAGGTGTTCTAGAGAGAGAAAGGAGAGAAGGTGCAAGTGTGTGTGAATCTTGTATATTGTTCATCATTCCAATCTTGAATACATCATAGATTCATATTATTCTTCTTCTCCTTCTTCTTATTTTGATCTTGCATCATCCAATTGTTTAGGATTCTACACCATCAATTGGATATGATTGATACACAAGCGAATTCGGGACTTACAAGTGGTATCAGAGCTTGGATTGTATCAATCATTTTGGCCAGATCTGGAGCGTATTTGATCTTATTTTTGAAGGATTTTTGCGTTTTTGGATAGATCTTTGAAAAATAAGGGGGGCTTGTTCTTCGTGTTTTTGATAAAAACGAGTTTTTGATCGAGTTTTGGAGCAAAAAGAGGTGAAAAACGCTATTTTTCACGTAATCTGCGAAGTGTTCTCGTCCATTGAAGGGTTCACGGCCGTTGAAGGGTTCACGGCCGAAGGAGGGTTCTCGGTCGAATAAGCTTTTGCGGCTAGGGTTTCTCGGCGGCGGCCGTAATCACGAATTAGGGTTTCTCGGACGTTTACGGTCGTGAACGTGTTTACGGCCGTGAAGCCATTTGCGGTTGTCTGTCTCATATAAATAGTGTTAGTAGAGTCATAAGAGTGTGTATGGCTAGAGGAGCTTAAGTGTGTGTATTCTAAGGTGTTCTAGAGAGAGAAAGGAGAGAAGGTGCAAGTGTGTGTGAATCTTGTATATTGTTCATCATTCCAATCTTGAATACATCATAGATTCATATTATTCTTCTTCTCCTTCTTCTTATTTTGATCTTGCATCATCCAATTGTTTAGGATTCTACACCATCAATTGGATATGATTGATACACAAGCGAATTCGGGACTTACAAGTGGTATCAGAGCTTGGATTGTATCAATCATTTTGGCCAGATCTGGAGCGTATTTGATCTTATTTTTGAAGGATTTTTGCGTTTTTGGATAGATCTTTGAAAAATAAGGGGGGTTTGTTCTTCGTGTTTTTGATAAAAACGAGTTTTTGATCGAGTTTTGGAGCAAAAAGAGGTGAAAAACGCTATTTTTCACGTAATCTGCGAAGTGTTCTCGTCCATTGAAGGGTTCACGGCCGTTGAAGGGTTCACGGCCGAAGGAGGGTTCTCGGTCGAATAAGCTTTTGCGGCTAGGGTTTCTCGGCGGCGGCCGTAATCACGAATTAGGGTTTCTCGGACGTTTACGGTCGTGAACGTGTTTACGGCCGTGAACCCATTTGTGGTTGTCTGTCTCATATAAATAGTGTTAGTAGAGTCATAAGAGTGTGTATGGCTAGAGGAGCTTAAGTGTGTGTATTCTAAGGTGTTCTTGAGAGAGAAAGGAGAGAAGGTGCAAGTGTGTGTGAATCTTGTATATTGTTCATCATTCCAATCTTGAATACATCATAGATTCATATTATTCTTCTTCTCCTTCTTCTTATTTTGATCTTGCATCATCCAATTGTTTAGGATTCTAACCATTAATTGGATATGATTGATACACAAGCGAATTCGGGACTTACAAGTGGTATCAGAGCTTGGATTGTATAAATCAGTTTGGCCAGATCTGGAGCGTATTTGATCTTATTTTTGAAGGATTTTTGCATTTTTGGATAGATCTTTGAAAAATAAGGGGGGTTTGTTCTTCGTGTTTTTGATAAAAACGAGTTTTTGATCGAGTTTTGGAGCAAAAAGAGGTGAAAAACGCTATTTTTCACGTAATCTGCGAAGTGTTCTCGTCCATTGAAGGGTTCACGGCCGTTGAAGGGTTCACGGCCGAAGGAGGGTTCTCGGTCGAATAAGCTTTTGCGGCTAGGGTTTCTCGGCGGCGGCCGTAATCACGAATTAGGGTTTCTCGGACGTTTACGGTCGTGAACGTGTTTACGGCCGTGAAGCCATTTGCGGTTGTCTGTCTCATATAAATAGTGTTAGTAGAGTCATAAGAGTGTGTATGGCTAGAGGAGCTTAAGTGTGTGTATTCTAAGGTGTTCTAGAGAGAGAAAGGAGAGAAGGTGCAAGTGTGTGTGAATCTTGTATATTGTTCATCATTCCAATCTTGAATACATCATAGATTCATATTATTCTTCTTCTCCTTCTTCTTATTTTGATCTTGCATCATCCAATTGTTTAGGATTCTACACCATCAATTGGATATGATTGATACACAAGCGAATTCGGGACTTACAAGTGGTATCAGAGCTTGGATTGTATCAATCATTTTGGCCAGATCTGGAGCGTATTTGATCTTATTTTTGAAGGATTTTTGCGTTTTTGGATAGATCTTTGAAAAATAAGGGGGGTTTGTTCTTCGTGTTTTTGATAAAAACGAGTTTTTGATCGAGTTTTGGAGCAAAAAGAGGTGAAAAACGCTATTTTTCACGTAATCTGCGAAGTGTTCTCGTCCATTGAAGGGTTCACGGCCGTTGAAGGGTTCACGGCCGAAGGAGGGTTCTCGGTCGAATAAGCTTTTGCGGCTAGGGTTTCTCGGCGGCGGCCGTAATCACGAATTAGGGTTTCTCGGACGTTTACGGTCGTGAACGTGTTTACGGCCGTGAACCCATTTGTGGTTGTCTGTCTCATATAAATAGTGTTAGTAGAGTCATAAGAGTGTGTATGGCTAGAGGAGCTTAAGTGTGTGTATTCTAAGGTGTTCTTGAGAGAGAAAGGAGAGAAGGTGCAAGTGTGTGTGAATCTTGTATATTGTTCATCATTCCAATCTTGAATACATCATAGATTCATATTATTCTTCTTCTCCTTCTTCTTATTTTGATCTTGCATCATCCAATTGTTTAGGATTCTACACCATCAATTGGATATGATTGATACACAAGCGAATTCGGGACTTACAAGTGGTATCAGAGCTTGGATTGTATCAATCATTTTGGCCAGATCTGGAGCGTATTTGATCTTATTTTTGAAGGATTTTTGCGTTTTTGGATAGATCTTTGAAAAATAAGGGGGGTTTGTTCTTCGTGTTTTTGATAAAAACGAGTTTTTGATCGAGTTTTGGAGCAAAAAGAGGTGAAAAACGCTATTTTTCACGTAATCTGCGAAGTGTTCTCGTCCATTGAAGGGTTCACGGCCGTTGAAGGGTTCACGGCCGAAGGAGGGTTCTCGGTCGAATAAGCTTTTGCGGCTAGGGTTTCTCGGCGGCGGCCGTAATCACGAATTAGGGTTTCTCGGACGTTTACGGTCGTGAACGTGTTTACGGCCGTGAACCCATTTGTGGTTGTCTGTCTCATATAAATAGTGTTAGTAGAGTCATAAGAGTGTGTATGGCTAGAGGAGCTTAAGTGTGTGTATTCTAAGGTGTTCTTGAGAGAGAAAGGAGAGAAGGTGCAAGTGTGTGTGAATCTTGTATATTGTTCATCATTCCAATCTTGAATACATCATAGATTCATATTATTCTTCTTCTCCTTCTTCTTATTTTGATCTTGCATCATCCAATTGTTTAGGATTCTAACCATTAATTGGATATGATTGATACACAAGCGAATTCGGGACTTACAAGTGGTATCAGAGCTTGGATTGTATAAATCAGTTTGGCCAGATCTGGAGCGTATTTGATCTTATTTTTGAAGGATTTTTGCATTTTTGGATAGATCTTTGAAAAATAAGGGGGGTTTGTTCTTCGTGTTTTTGATAAAAACGAGTTTTTGATCGAGTTTTGGAGCAAAAAGAGGTGAAAAACGCTATTTTTCACGTAATCTGCGAAGTGTTCTCGTCCATTGAAGGGTTCACGGCCGTTGAAGGGTTCACGGCCGAAGGAGGGTTCTCGGTCGAATAAGATTTTGCGGCTAGGGTTTCTCGGCGGCGGCCGTAATCACGAATTAGGGTTTCTCGGACGTTTACGGTCGTGAACGTGTTTACGGCCGTGAAGCCATTTGCGGTTGTCTGTCTCATATAAATAGTGTTAGTAGAGTCATAAGAGTGTGTATGGCTAGAGGAGCTTAAGTGTGTGTATTCTAAGGTGTTCTAGAGAGAGAAAGGAGAGAAGGTGCAAGTGTGTGTGAATCTTGTATATTGTTCATCATTCCAATCTTGAATACATCATAGATTCATATTATTCTTCTTCTCCTTCTTCTTATTTTGATCTTGCATCATCCAATTGTTTAGGATTCTACACCATCAATTGGATATGATTGATACACACGCGAATTCGGGACTTACAAGTGGTATCAGAGCTTGGATTGTATCAATCATTTTGGCCAGATCTGGAGCGTATTTGATCTTATTTTTGAAGGATTTTTGCGTTTTTGGATAGATCTTTGAAAAATAAGGGGGGTTTGTTCTTCGTGTTTTTGATAAAAACGAGTTTTTGATCGAGTTTTGGAGCAAAAAGAGGTGAAAAACGCTATTTTTCACGTAATCTGCGAAGTGTTCTCGTCCATTGAAGGGTTCACGGCCGTTGAAGGGTTCACGGCCGAAGGAGGGTTCTCGGTCGAATAAGCTTTTGCGGCTAGGGTTTCTCGGCGGCGGCCGTAATCACGAATTAGGGTTTCTCGGACGTTTACGGTCGTGAACGTGTTTACGGCCGTGAACCCATTTGTGGTTGTCTGTCTCATATAAATAGTGTTAGTAGAGTCATAAGAGTGTGTATGGCTAGAGGAGCTTAAGTGTGTGTATTCTAAGGTGTTCTTGAGAGAGAAAGGAGAGAAGGTGCAAGTGTGTGTGAATCTTGTATATTGTTCATCATTCCAATCTTGAATACATCATAGATTCATATTATTCTTCTTCTCCTTCTTCTTATTTTGATCTTGCATCATCCAATTGTTTAGGATTCTAACCATTAATTGGATATGATTGATACACAAGCGAATTCGGGACTTACAAGTGGTATCAGAGCTTGGATTGTATAAATCAGTTTGGCCAGATCTGGAGCGTATTTGATCTTATTTTTGAAGGATTTTTGCATTTTTGGATAGATCTTTGAAAAATAAGGGGGGTTTGTTCTTCGTGTTTTTGATAAAAACGAGTTTTTGATCGAGTTTTGGAGCAAAAAGAGGTGAAAAACGCTATTTTTCACGTAATCTGCGAAGTGTTCTCGTCCATTGAAGGGTTCACGGCCGTTGAAGGGTTCACGGCCGAAGGAGGGTTCTCGGTCGAATAAGATTTTGCGGCTAGGGTTTCTCGGCGGCGGCCGTAATCACGAATTAGGGTTTCTCGGACGTTTACGGTCGTGAACGTGTTTACGGCCGTGAAGCCATTTGCGGTTGTCTGTCTCATATAAATAGTGTTAGTAGAGTCATAAGAGTGTGTATGGCTAGAGGAGCTTAAGTGTGTGTATTCTAAGGTGTTCTAGAGAGAGAAAGGAGAGAAGGTGCAAGTGTGTGTGAATCTTGTATATTGTTCATCATTCCAATCTTGAATACATCATAGATTCATATTATTCTTCTTCTCCTTCTTCTTATTTTGATCTTGCATCATCCAATTGTTTAGGATTCTACACCATCAATTGGATATGATTGATACACAAGCGAATTCGGGACTTACAAGTGGTATCAGAGCTTGGATTGTATCAATCATTTTGGCCAGATCTGGAGCGTATTTGATCTTATTTTTGAAGGATTTTTGCGTTTTTGGATAGATCTTTGAAAAATAAGGGGGGTTTGTTCTTCGTGTTTTTGATAAAAACGAGTTTTTGATCGAGTTTTGGAGCAAAAAGAGGTGAAAAACGCTATTTTTCACGTAATCTGCAAAGTGTTCTCGTCCATTGAAGGGTTCACGGCCGTTGAAGGGTTCACGGCCGAAGGAGGGTTCTCGGTCGAATAAGCTTTTGCGGCTAGGGTTTCTCGGCGGCGGCCGTAATCACGAATTAGGGTTTCTCGGACGTTTACGGTCGTGAACGTGTTTACGGCCGTGAAGCCATTTGCGGTTGTCTGTCTCATATAAATAGTGTTAGTAGAGTCATAAGAGTGTGTATGGCTAGAGGAGCTTAAGTGTGTGTATTCTAAGGTGTTCTAGAGAGAGAAAGGAGAGAAGGTGCAAGTGTGTGTGAATCTTGTATATTGTTCATCATTCCAATCTTGAATACATCATAGATTCATATTATTCTTCTTCTCCTTCTTCTTATTTTGATCTTGCATCATCCAATTGTTTAGGATTCTACACCATCAATTGGATATGATTGATACACAAGCGAATTCGGGACTTACAAGTGGTATCAGAGCTTGGATTGTATCAATCATTTTGGCCAGATCTGGAGCGTATTTGATCTTATTTTTGAAGGATTTTTGCGTTTTTGGATAGATCTTTGAAAAATAAGGGGGGTTTGTTCTTCGTGTTTTTGATAAAAACGAGTTTTTGATCGAGTTTTGGAGCAAAAAGAGGTGAAAAACGCTATTTTTCACGTAATCTGCGAAGTGTTCTCGTCCATTGAAGGGTTCACGGCCGTTGAAGGGTTCACGGCCGAAGGAGGGTTCTCGGTCGAATAAGCTTTTGCGGCTAGGGTTTCTCGGCGGCGGCCGTAATCACGAATTAGGGTTTCTCGGACGTTTACGGTCGTGAACGTGTTTACGGCCGTGAACCCATTTGCGGTTGTCAGTCTCATATAAATAGTGTTAGTAGAGTCATAAGAGTGTGTATGGCTAGAGGAGCTTAAGTGTGTGTATTCTAAGGTGTTCTTGAGAGAGAAAGGAGAGAAGGTGCAAGTGTGTGTGAATCTTGTATATTGTTCATCATTCCAATCTTGAATACATCATAGATTCATATTATTCTTCTTCTCCTTCTTCTTATTTTGATCTTGCATCATCCAATTGTTTAGGATTCTAACCATTAATTGGATATGATTGATACACAAGCGAATTCGGGACTTACAAGTGGTATCAGAGCTTGGATTGTATAAATCAGTTTGGCCAGATCTGGAGCGTATTTGATCTTATTTTTGAAGGATTTTTGCATTTTTGGATAGATCTTTGAAAAATAAGGGGGGTTTGTTCTTCGTGTTTTTGATAAAAACGAGTTTTTGATCGAGTTTTGGAGCAAAAAGAGGTGAAAAACGCTATTTTTCACGTAATCTGCGAAGTGTTCTCGTCCATTGAAGGGTTCACGGCCGTTGAAGGGTTCACGGCCGAAGGAGGGTTCTCGGTCGAATAAGCTTTTGCGGCTAGGGTTTCTCGGCGGCGGCCGTAATCACGAATTAGGGTTTCTCGGACGTTTACGGTCGTGAACGTGTTTACGGCCGTGAAGCCATTTGCGGTTGTCTGTCTCATATAAATAGTGTTAGTAGAGTCATAAGAGTGTGTATGGCTAGAGGAGCTTAAGTGTGTGTATTCTAAGGTGTTCTAGAGAGAGAAAGGAGAGAAGGTGCAAGTGTGTGTGAATCTTGTATATTGTTCATCATTCCAATCTTGAATACATCATAGATTCATATTATTCTTCTTCTCCTTCTTCTTATTTTGATCTTGCATCATCCAATTGTTTAGGATTCTACACCATCAATTGGATATGATTGATACACAAGCGAATTCGGGACTTACAAGTGGTATCAGAGCTTGGATTGTATCAATCATTTTGGCCAGATCTGGAGCGTATTTGATCTTATTTTTGAAGGATTTTTGCGTTTTTGGATAGATCTTTGAAAAATAAGGGGGGTTTGTTCTTCGTGTTTTTGATAAAAACGAGTTTTTGATCGAGTTTTGGAGCAAAAAGAGGTGAAAAACGCTATTTTTCACGTAATCTGCGAAGTGTTCTCGTCCATTGAAGGGTTCACGGCCGTTGAAGGGTTCACGGCCGAAGGAGGGTTCTCGGTCGAATAAGCTTTTGCGGCTAGGGTTTCTCGGCGTCGGCCGTAATCACGAATTAGGGTTTCTCGGACGTTTACGGTCGTGAACGTGTTTACGGCCGTGAAGCCATTTGCGGTTGTCTGTCTCATATAAATAGTGTTAGTAGAGTCATAAGAGTGTGTATGGCTAGAGGAGCTTAAGTGTGTGTATTCTAAGGTGTTCTAGAGAGAGAAAGGAGAGAACGTGCAAGTGTGTGTGAATCTTGTATATTGTTCATCATTCCAATCTTGAATACATCATAGATTCATATTATTCTTCTTCTCCTTCTTCTTATTTTGATCTTGCATCATCCAATTGTTTAGGATTCTACACCATCAATTGGATATGATTGATACACAAGCGAATTCGGGACTTACAAGTGGTATCAGAGCTTGGATTGTATCAATCATTTTGGCCAGATCTGGAGCGTATTTGATCTTATTTTTGAAGGATTTTTGCGTTTTTGGATAGATCTTTGAAAAATAAGGGGGGTTTGTTCTTCGTGTTTTTGATAAAAACGAGTTTTTGATCGAGTTTTGGAGCAAAAAGAGGTGAAAAACGCTATTTTTCACGTAATCTGCGAAGTGTTCTCGTCCATTGAAGGGTTCACGGCCGTTGAAGGGTTCACGGCCGAAGGAGGGTTCTCGGTCGAATAAGCTTTTGCGGCTAGGGTTTCTCGGCGGCGGCCGTAATCACGAATTAGGGTTTCTCGGACGTTTACGGTCGTGAACGTGTTTACGGCCGTGAACCCATTTGCGGTTGTCTGTCTCATATAAATAGTGTTAGTAGAGTCATAAGAGTGTGTATGGCTAGAGGAGCTTAAGTGTGTGTATTCTAAGGTGTTCTTGAGAGAGAAAGGAGAGAAGGTGCAAGTGTGTGTGAATCTTGTATATTGTTCATCATTCCAATCTTGAATACATCATAGATTCATATTATTCTTCTTCTCCTTCTTCTTATTTTGATCTTGCATCATCCAATTGTTTAGGATTCTAACCATTAATTGGATATGATTGATACACAAGCGAATTCGGGACTTACAAGTGGTATCAGAGCTTGGATTGTATAAATCAGTTTGGCCAGATCTGGAGCGTATTTGATCTTATTTTTGAAGGATTTTTGCATTTTTGGATAGATCTTTGAAAAATAAGGGGGGTTTGTTCTTCGTGTTTTTGATAAAAACGAGTTTTTGATCGAGTTTTGGAGCAAAAAGAGGTGAAAAACGCTATTTTTCACGTAATCTGCGAAGTGTTCTCGTCCATTGAAGGGTTCACGGCCGTTGAAGGGTTCACAGCCGAAGGAGGGTTCTCGGTCGAATAAGCTTTTGCGGCTAGGGTTTCTCGGCGGCGGCCGTAATCACGAATTAGGGTTTCTCGGACGTTTACGGTCGTGAACGTGTTTACGGCCGTGAAGCCATTTGCGGTTGTCTGTCTCATATAAATAGTGTTAGTAGAGTCATAAGAGTGTGTATGGCTAGAGGAGCTTAAGTGTGTGTATTCTAAGGTGTTCTAGAGAGAGAAAGGAGAGAACGTGCAAGTGTGTGTGAATCTTGTATATTGTTCATCATTCCAATCTTGAATACATCATAGATTCATATTATTCTTCTTCTCCTTCTTCTTATTTTGATCTTGCATCATCCAATTGTTTAGGATTCTACACCATCAATTGGATATGATTGATACACAAGCGAATTCGGGACTTACAAGTGGTATCAGAGCTTGGATTGTATCAATCATTTTGGCCAGATCTGGAGCGTATTTGATCTTATTTTTGAAGGATTTTTGCGTTTTTGGATAGATCTTTGAAAAATAAGGGGGGTTTGTTCTTCGTGTTTTTGATAAAAACGAGTTTTTGATCGAGTTTTGGAGCAAAAAGAGGTGAAAAACGCTATTTTTCACGTAATCTGCGAAGTGTTCTCGTCCATTGAAGGGTTCACGGCCGTTGAAGGGTTCACGGCCGAAGGAGGGTTCTCGGTCGAATAAGCTTTTGCGGCTAGGGTTTCTCGGCGGCGGCCGTAATCACGAATTAGGGTTTCTCGGACGTTTACGGTCGTGAACGTGTTTACGGCCGTGAACCCATTTGCGGTTGTCTGTCTCATATAAATAGTGTTAGTAGAGTCATAAGAGTGTGTATGGCTAGAGGAGCTTAAGTGTGTGTATTCTAAGGTGTTCTTGAGAGAGAAAGGAGAGAAGGTGCAAGTGTGTGTGAATCTTGTATATTGTTCATCATTCCAATCTTGAATACATCATAGATTCATATTATTCTTCTTCTCCTTCTTCTTATTTTGATCTTGCATCATCCAATTGTTTAGGATTCTAACCATTAATTGGATATGATTGATACACAAGCGAATTCGGGACTTACAAGTGGTATCAGAGCTTGGATTGTATAAATCAGTTTGGCCAGATCTGGAGCGTATTTGATCTTATTTTTGAAGGATTTTTGCATTTTTGGATAGATCTTTGAAAAATAAGGGGGGTTTGTTCTTCGTGTTTTTGATAAAAACGAGTTTTTGATCGAGTTTTGGAGCAAAAAGAGGTGAAAAACGCTATTTTTCACGTAATCTGCGAAGTGTTCTCGTCCATTGAAGGGTTCACGGCCGTTGAAGGGTTCACAGCCGAAGGAGGGTTCTCGGTCGAATAAGCTTTTGCGGCTAGGGTTTCTCGGCGGCGGCCGTAATCACGAATTAGGGTTTCTCGGACGTTTACGGTCGTGAACGTGTTTACGGCCGTGAAGCCATTTGCGGTTGTCTGTCTCATATAAATAGTGTTAGTAGAGTCATAAGAGTGTGTATGGCTAGAGGAGCTTAAGTGTGTGTATTCTAAGGTGTTCTAGAGAGAGAAAGGAGAGAAGGTGCAAGTGTGTGTGAATCTTGTATATTGTTCATCATTCCAATCTTGAATACATCATAGATTCATATTATTCTTCTTCTCCTTCTTCTTATTTTGATCTTGCATCATCCAATTGTTTAGGATTCTACACCATCAATTGGATATGATTGATACACAAGCGAATTCGGGACTTACAAGTGGTATCAGAGCTTGGATTGTATCAATCATTTTGGCCAGATCTGGAGCGTATTTGATCTTATTTTTGAAGGATTTTTGCGTTTTTGGATAGATCTTTGAAAAATAAGGGGGGTTTGTTCTTCGTGTTTTTGATAAAAACGAGTTTTTGATCGAGTTTTGGAGCAAAAAGAGGTGAAAAACGCTATTTTTCACGTAATCTGCGAAGTGTTCTCGTCCATTGAAGGGTTCACGGCCGTTGAAGGGTTCACGGCCGAAGGAGGGTTCTCGGTCGAATAAGCTTTTGCGGCTAGGGTTTCTCGGCGGCGGCCGTAATCACGAATTAGGGTTTCTCGGACGTTTACGGTCGTGAACGTGTTTACGGCCGTGAAGCCATTTGCGGTTGTCTGTCTCATATAAATAGTGTTAGTAGAGTCATAAGAGTGTGTATGGCTAGAGGAGCTTAAGTGTGTGTATTCTAAGGTGTTCTAGAGAGAGAAAGGAGAGAACGTGCAAGTGTGTGTGAATCTTGTATATTGTTCATCATTCCAATCTTGAATACATCATAGATTCATATTATTCTTCTTCTCCTTCTTCTTATTTTGATCTTGCATCATCCAATTGTTTAGGATTCTACACCATCAATTGGATATGATTGATACACAAGCGAATTCGGGACTTACAAGTGGTATCAGAGCTTGGATTGTATCAATCATTTTGGCCAGATCTGGAGCGTATTTGATCTTATTTTTGAAGGATTTTTGCGTTTTTGGATAGATCTTTGAAAAATAAGGGGGGTTTGTTCTTCGTGTTTTTGATAAAAACGAGTTTTTGATCGAGTTTTGGAGCAAAAAGAGGTGAAAAACGCTATTTTTCACGTAATCTGCGAAGTGTTCTCGTCCATTGAAGGGTTCACGGCCGTTGAAGGGTTCACGGCCGAAGGAGGGTTCTCGGTCGAATAAGCTTTTGCGGCTAGGGTTTCTCGGCGGCGGCCGTAATCACGAATTAGGGTTTCTCGGACGTTTACGGTCGTGAACGTGTTTACGGCCGTGAACCCATTTGCGGTTGTCTGTCTCATATAAATAGTGTTAGTAGAGTCATAAGAGTGTGTATGGCTAGAGGAGCTTAAGTGTGTGTATTCTAAGGTGTTCTTGAGAGAGAAAGGAGAGAAGGTGCAAGTGTGTGTGAATCTTGTATATTGTTCATCATTCCAATCTTGAATATATCATAGATTCATATTATTCTTCTTCTCCTTCTTCTTATTTTGATCTTGCATCATCCAATTGTTTAGGATTCTAACCATTAATTGGATATGATTGATACACAAGCGAATTCGGGACTTACAAGTGGTATCAGAGCTTGGATTGTATAAATCAGTTTGGCCAGATCTGGAGCGTATTTGATCTTATTTTTGAAGGATTTTTGCATTTTTGGATAGATCTTTGAAAAATAAGGGGGGTTTGTTCTTCGTGTTTTTGATAAAAACGAGTTTTTGATCGAGTTTTGGAGCAAAAAGAGGTGAAAAACGCTATTTTTCACGTAATCTGCGAAGTGTTCTCGTCCATTGAAGGGTTCACGGCCGTTGAAGGGTTCACGGCCGAAGGAGGGTTCTCGGTCGAATAAGCTTTTGCGGCTAGGGTTTCTCGGCGGCGGCCGTAATCACGAATTAGGGTTTCTCGGACGTTTACGGTCGTGAACGTGTTTACGGCCGTGAACCCATTTGCGGTTGTCTGTCTCATATAAATAGTGTTAGTAGAGTCATAAGAGTGTGTATGGCTAGAGGAGCTTAAGTGTGTGTATTCTAAGGTGTTCTTGAGAGAGAAAGGAGAGAAGGTGCAAGTGTGTGTGAATCTTGTATATTGTTCATCATTCCAATCTTGAATACATCATAGATTCATATTATTCTTCTTCTCCTTCTTCTTATTTTGATCTTGCATCATCCAATTGTTTAGGATTCTAACCATTAATTGGATATGATTGATACACAAGCGAATTCGGGACTTACAAGTGGTATCAGAGCTTGGATTGTATCAATCATTTTGGCCAGATCTGGAGCGTATTTGATCTTATTTTTGAAGGATTTTTGCATTTTTGGATAGATCTTTGAAAAATAAGGGGGGTTTGTTCTTCGTGTTTTTGATAAAAACGAGTTTTTGATCGAGTTTTGGAGCAAAAAGAGGTGAAAAACGCTATTTTTCACGTAATCTGCGAAGTGTTCTCGTCCATTGAAGGGTTCACGGCCGTTGAAGGGTTCACGGCCGAAGGAGGGTTCTCGGTCGAATAAGCTTTTGCGGCTAGGGTTTCTCGGCGGCGGCCGTAATCACGAATTAGGGTTTCTCGGACGTTTACGGTCGTGAACGTGTTTACGGCCGTGAAGCCATTTGCGGTTGTCTGTCTCATATAAATAGTGTTAGTAGAGTCATAAGAGTGTGTATGGCTAGAGGAGCTTAAGTGTGTGTATTCTAAGGTGTTCTAGAGAGAGAAAGGAGAGAACGTGCAAGTGTGTGTGAATCTTGTATATTGTTCATCATTCCAATCTTGAATACATCATAGATTCATATTATTCTTCTTCTCCTTCTTCTTATTTTGATCTTGCATCATCCAATTGTTTAGGATTCTACACCATCAATTGGATATGATTGATACACAAGCGAATTCGGGACTTACAAGTGGTATCAGAGCTTGGATTGTATCAATCATTTTGGCCAGATCTGGAGCGTATTTGATCTTATTTTTGAAGGATTTTTGCGTTTTTGGATAGATCTTTGAAAAATAAGGGGGGTTTGTTCTTCGTGTTTTTGATAAAAACGAGTTTTTGATCGAGTTTTGGAGCAAAAAGAGGTGAAAAACGCTATTTTTCACGTAATCTGCGAAGTGTTCTCGTCCATTGAAGGGTTCACGGCCGTTGAAGGGTTCACGGCCGAAGGAGGGTTCTCGGTCGAATAAGCTTTTGCGGCTAGGGTTTCTCGGCGGCGGCCGTAATCACGAATTAGGGTTTCTCGGACGTTTACGGTCGTGAACGTGTTTACGGCCGTGAAGCCATTTGCGGTTGTCTGTCTCATATAAATAGTGTTAGTAGAGTCATAAGAGTGTGTATGGCTAGAGGAGCTTAAGTGTGTGTATTCTAAGGTGTTCTTGAGAGAGAAAGGAGAGAAGGTGCAAGTGTGTGTGAATCTTGTATATTGTTCATCATTCCAATCTTGAATACATCATAGATTCATATTATTCTTCTTCTCCTTCTTCTTATTTTGATCTTGCATCATCCAATTGTTTAGGATTCTACACCATCAATTGGATATGATTGATACACAAGCGAATTCGGGACTTACAAGTGGTATCAGAGCTTGGATTGTATCAATCATTTTGGCCAGATCTGGAGCGTATTTGATCTTATTTTTGAAGGATTTTTGCGTTTTTGGATAGATCTTTGAAAAATAAGGGGGGTTTGTTCTTCGTGTTTTTGATAAAAACGAGTTTTTGATCGAGTTTTGGAGCAAAAAGAGGTGAAAAACGCTATTTTTCACGTAATCTGCGAAGTGTTCTCGTCCATTGAAGGGTTCACGGCCGTTGAAGGGTTCACGGCCGAAGGAGGGTTCTCGGTCGAATAAGCTTTTGCGGCTAGGGTTTCTCGGCGGCGGCCGTAATCACGAATTAGGGTTTCTCGGACGTTTACGGTCGTGAACGTGTTTACGGCCGTGAAGCCATTTGCGGTTGTCTGTCTCATATAAATAGTGTTAGTAGAGTCATAAGAGTGTGTATGGCTAGAGGAGCTTAAGTGTGTGTATTCTAAGGTGTTCTAGAGAGAGAAAGGAGAGAACGTGCAAGTGTGTGTGAATCTTGTATATTGTTCATCATTCCAATCTTGAATACATCATAGATTCATATTATTCTTCTTCTCCTTCTTCTTATTTTGATCTTGCATCATCCAATTGTTTAGGATTCTAACCATTAATTGGATATGATTGATACACAAGCGAATTCGGGACTTACAAGTGGTATCAGAGCTTGGATTGTATAAATCAGTTTGGCCAGATCTGGAGCGTATTTGATCTTATTTTTGAAGGATTTTTGCATTTTTGGATAGATCTTTGAAAAATAAGGGGGGTTTGTTCTTCGTGTTTTTGATAAAAACGAGTTTTTGATCGAGTTTTGGAGCAAAAAGAGGTGAAAAACGCTATTTTTCACGTAATCTGCGAAGTGTTCTCGTCCATTGAAGGGTTCACGGCCGTTGAAGGGTTCACGGCCGAAGGAGGGTTCTCGGTCGAATAAGCTTTTGCGGCTAGGGTTTCTCGGCGGCGGCCGTAATCACGAATTAGGGTTTCTCGGACGTTTACGGTCGTGAACGTGTTTACGGCCGTGAACCCATTTGCGGTTGTCTGTCTCATATAAATAGTGTTAGTAGAGTCATAAGAGTGTGTATGGCTAGAGGAGCTTAAGTGTGTGTATTCTAAGGTGTTCTTGAGAGAGAAAGGAGAGAAGGTGCAAGTGTGTGTGAATCTTGTATATTGTTCATCATTCCAATCTTGAATACATCATAGATTCATATTATTCTTCTTCTCCTTCTTCTTATTTTGATCTTGCATCATCCAATTGTTTAGGATTCTAACCATTAATTGGATATGATTGATACACAAGCGAATTCGGGACTTACAAGTGGTATCAGAGCTTGGATTGTATAAATCAGTTTGGCCAGATCTGGAGCGTATTTGATCTTATTTTTGAAGGATTTTTGCATTTTTGGATAGATCTTTGAAAAATAAGGGGGGTTTGTTCTTCGTGTTTTTGATAAAAACGAGTTTTTGATCGAGTTTTGGAGCAAAAAGAGGTGAAAAACGCTATTTTTCACGTAATCTGCGAAGTGTTCTCGTCCATTGAAGGGTTCACGGCCGTTGAAGGGTTCACAGCCGAAGGAGGGTTCTCGGTCGAATAAGCTTTTGCGGCTAGGGTTTCTCGGCGGCGGCCGTAATCACGAATTAGGGTTTCTCGGACGTTTACGGTCGTGAACGTGTTTACGGCCGTGAAGCCATTTGCGGTTGTCTGTCTCATATAAATAGTGTTAGTAGAGTCATAAGAGTGTGTATGGCTAGAGGAGCTTAAGTGTGTGTATTCTAAGGTGTTCTAGAGAGAGAAAGGAGAGAAGGTGCAAGTGTGTGTGAATCTTGTATATTGTTCATCATTCCAATCTTGAATACATCATAGATTCATATTATTCTTCTTCTCCTTCTTCTTATTTTGATCTTGCATCATCCAATTGTTTAGGATTCTACACCATCAATTGGATATGATTGATACACAAGCGAATTCGGGACTTACAAGTGGTATCAGAGCTTGGATTGTATCAATCATTTTGGCCAGATCTGGAGCGTATTTGATCTTATTTTTGAAGGATTTTTGCGTTTTTGGATAGATCTTTGAAAAATAAGGGGGGTTTGTTCTTCGTGTTTTTGATAAAAACGAGTTTTTGATCGAGTTTTGGAGCAAAAAGAGGTGAAAAACGCTATTTTTCACGTAATCTGCGAAGTGTTCTCGTCCATTGAAGGGTTCACGGCCGTTGAAGGGTTCACGGCCGAAGGAGGGTTCTCGGTCGAATAAGCTTTTGCGGCTAGGGTTTCTCGGCGGCGGCCGTAATCACGAATTAGGGTTTCTCGGACGTTTACGGTCGTGAACGTGTTTACGGCCGTGAAGCCATTTGCGGTTGTCTGTCTCATATAAATAGTGTTAGTAGAGTCATAAGAGTGTGTATGGCTAGAGGAGCTTAAGTGTGTGTATTCTAAGGTGTTCTAGAGAGAGAAAGGAGAGAAGGTGCAAGTGTGTGTGAATCTTGTATATTGTTCATCATTCCAATCTTGAATACATCATAGATTCATATTATTCTTCTTCTCCTTCTTCTTATTTTGATCTTGCATCATCCAATTGTTTAGGATTCTACACCATCAATTGGATATGATTGATACACAAGCGAATTCGGGACTTACAAGTGGTATCAGAGCTTGGATTGTATCAATCATTTTGGCCAGATCTGGAGCGTATTTGATCTTATTTTTGAAGGATTTTTGCGTTTTTGGATAGATCTTTGAAAAATAAGGGGGGTTTGTTCTTCGTGTTTTTGATAAAAACGAGTTTTTGATCGAGTTTTGGAGCAAAAAGAGGTGAAAAACGCTATTTTTCACGTAATCTGCGAAGTGTTCTCGTCCATTGAAGGGTTCACGGCCGTTGAAGGGTTCACGGCCGAAGGAGGGTTCTCGGTCGAATAAGCTTTTGCGGCTAGGGTTTCTCGGCGGCGGCCGTAATCACGAATTAGGGTTTCTCGGACGTTTACGGTCGTGAACGTGTTTACGGCCGTGAAGCCATTTGCGGTTGTCTGTCTCATATAAATAGTGTTAGTAGAGTCATAAGAGTGTGTATGGCTAGAGGAGCTTAAGTGTGTATATTCTAAGGTGTTCTAGAGAGAGAAAGGAGAGAAGGTGCAAGTGTGTGTGAATCTTGTATATTGTTCATCATTCCAATCTTGAATACATCATAGATTCATATTATTCTTCTTCTCCTTCTTCTTATTTTGATCTTGCATCATCCAATTGTTTAGGATTCTACACCATCAATTGGATATGATTGATACACAAGCGAATTCGGGACTTACAAGTGGTATCAGAGCTTGGATTGTATCAATCATTTTGGCCAGATCTGGAGCGTATTTGATCTTATTTTTGAAGGATTTTTGCGTTTTTGGATAGATCTTTGAAAAATAAGGGGGGTTTGTTCTTCGTGTTTTTGATAAAAACGAGTTTTTGATCGAGTTTTGGAGCAAAAAGAGGTGAAAAACGCTATTTTTCACGTAATCTGCGAAGTGTTCTCGTCCATTGAAGGGTTCACGGCCGTTGAAGGGTTCACGGCCGAAGGAGGGTTCTCGGTCGAATAAGCTTTTGCGGCTAGGGTTTCTCGGCGACGGCCGTAATCACGAATTAGGGTTTCTCGGACGTTTACGGTCGTGATCGTGTTTACGGCCGTGAAGCCATTTGCGGTTGTCTGTCTCATATAAATAGTGTTAGTAGAGTCATAAGAGTGTGTATGGCTAGAGGAGCTTAAGTGTGTGTATTCTAAGGTGTTCTAGAGAGAGAAAGGAGAGAAGGTGCAAGTGTGTGTGAATCTTGTATATTGTTCATCATTCCAATCTTGAATACATCATAGATTCATATTATTCTTCTTCTCCTTCTTCTTATTTTGATCTTGCATCATCCAATTGTTTAGGATTCTACACCATCAATTGGATATGATTGATACACAAGCGAATTCGGGACTTACAAGTGGTATCAGAGCTTGGATTGTATCAATCATTTTGGCCAGATCTGGAGCGTATTTGATCTTATTTTTGAAGGATTTTTGCGTTTTTGGATAGATCTTTGAAAAATAAGGGGGGTTTGTTCTTCGTGTTTTTGATAAAAACGAGTTTTTGATCGAGTTTTGGAGCAAAAAGAGGTGAAAAACGCTATTTTTCACGTAATCTGCGAAGTGTTCTCGTCCATTGAAGGGTTCACGGCCGTTGAAGGGTTCACGGCCGAAGGAGGGTTCTCGGTCGAATAAGCTTTTGCGGCTAGGGTTTCTCGGCGGCGGCCGTAATCACGAATTAGGGTTTCTCGGACGTTTACGGTCGTGAACGTGTTTACGGCCGTGAAGCCATTTGCGGTTGTCTGTCTCATATAAATAGTGTTAGTAGAGTCATAAGAGTGTGTATGGCTAGAGGAGCTTAAGTGTGTGTATTCTAAGGTGTTCTAGAGAGAGAAAGGAGAGAAGGTGCAAGTGTGTGTGAATCTTGTATATTGTTCATCATTCCAATCTTGAATACATCATAGATTCATATTATTCTTCTTCTCCTTCTTCTTATTTTGATCTTGCATCATCCAATTGTTTAGGATTCTACACCATCAATTGGATATGATTGATACACAAGCGAATTCGGGACTTACAAGTGGTATCAGAGCTTGGATTGTATCAATCATTTTGGCCAGATCTGGAGCGTATTTGATCTTATTTTTGAAGGATTTTTGCGTTTTTGGATAGATCTTTGAAAAATAAGGGGGGTTTGTTCTTCGTGTTTTTGATAAAAACGAGTTTTTGATCGAGTTTTGGAGCAAAAAGAGGTGAAAAACGCTATTTTTCACGTAATCTGCGAAGTGTTCTCGTCCATTGAAGGGTTCACGGCCGTTGAAGGGTTCACGGCCGAAGGAGGGTTCTCGGTCGAATAAGCTTTTGCGGCTAGGGTTTCTCGGCGGCGGCCGTAATCACGAATTAGGGTTTCTCGGACGTTTACGGTCGTGAACGTGTTTACGGCCGTGAAGCCATTTGCGGTTGTCTGTCTCATATAAATAGTGTTAGTAGAGTCATAAGAGTGTGTATGGCTAGAGGAGCTTAAGTGTGTGTATTCTAAGGTGTTCTTGAGAGAGAAAGGAGAGAAGGTGCAAGTGTGTGTGAATCTTGTATATTGTTCATCATTCCAATCTTGAATACATCATAGATTCATATTATTCTTCTTCTCCTTCTTCTTATTTTGATCTTGCATCATCCAATTGTTTAGGATTCTAACCATTAATTGGATATGATTGATACACAAGCGAATTCGGGACTTACAAGTGGTATCAGAGCTTGGATTGTATAAATCAGTTTGGCCAGATCTGGAGCGTATTTGATCTTATTTTTGAAGGATTTTTGCATTTTTGGATAGATCTTTGAAAAATAAGGGGGGTTTGTTCTTCGTGTTTTTGATAAAAACGAGTTTTTGATCGAGTTTTGGAGCAAAAAGAGGTGAAAAACGCTATTTTTCACGTAATCTGCGAAGTGTTCTCGTCCATTGAAGGGTTCACGGCCGTTGAAGGGTTCACGGCCGAAGGAGGGTTCTCGGTCGAATAAGCTTTTGCGGCTAGGGTTTCTCGGCGGCGGCCGTAATCACGAATTAGGGTTTCTCGGACGTTTACGGTCGTGAACGTGTTTACGGCCGTGAACCCATTTGCGGTTGTCTGTCTCATATAAATAGTGTTAGTAGAGTCATAAGAGTGTGTATGGCTAGAGGAGCTTAAGTGTGTGTATTCTAAGGTGTTCTTGAGAGAGAAAGGAGAGAAGGTGCAAGTGTGTGTGAATCTTGTATATTGTTCATCATTCCAATCTTGAATACATCATAGATTCATATTATTCTTCTTCTCCTTCTTCTTATTTTGATCTTGCATCATCCAATTGTTTAGGATTCTAACCATTAATTGGATATGATTGATACACAAGCGAATTCGGGACTTACAAGTGGTATCAGAGCTTGGATTGTATAAATCAGTTTGGCCAGATCTGGAGCGTATTTGATCTTATTTTTGAAGGATTTTTGCATTTTTGGATAGATCTTTGAAAAATAAGGGGGGTTTGTTCTTCGTGTTTTTGATAAAAACGAGTTTTTGATCGAGTTTTGGAGCAAAAAGAGGTGAAAAACGCTATTTTTCACGTAATCTGCGAAGTGTTCTCGTCCATTGAAGGGTTCACGGCCGTTGAAGGGTTCACGGCCGAAGGAGGGTTCTCGGTCGAATAAGCTTTTGCGGCTAGGGTTTCTCGGCGGCGGCCGTAATCACGAATTAGGGTTTCTCGGACGTTTACGGTCGTGATCGTGTTTACGGCCGTGAAGCCATTTGCGGTTGTCTGTCTCATATAAATAGTGTTAGTAGAGTCATAAGAGTGTGTATGGCTAGAGGAGCTTAAGTGTGTGTATTCTAAGGTGTTCTAGAGAGAGAAAGGAGAGAAGGTGCAAGTGTGTGTGAATCTTGTATATTGTTCATCATTCCAATCTTGAATACATCATAGATTCATATTATTCTTCTTCTCCTTCTTCTTATTTTGATCTTGCATCATCCAATTGTTTAGGATTCTACACCATCAATTGGATATGATTGATACACAAGCGAATTCGGGACTTACAAGTGGTATCAGAGCTTGGATTGTATCAATCATTTTGGCCAGATCTGGAGCGTATTTGATCTTATTTTTGAAGGATTTTTGCGTTTTTGGATAGATCTTTGAAAAATAAGGGGGGTTTGTTCTTCGTGTTTTTGATAAAAACGAGTTTTTGATCGAGTTTTGGAGCAAAAAGAGGTGAAAAACGCTATTTTTCACGTAATCTGCGAAGTGTTCTCGTCCATTGAAGGGTTCACGGCCGTTGAAGGGTTCACGGCCGAAGGAGGGTTCTCGGTCGAATAAGCTTTTGCGGCTAGGGTTTCTCGGCGGCGGCCGTAATCACGAATTAGGGTTTCTCGGACGTTTACGGTCGTGAACGTGTTTACGGCCGTGAAGCCATTTGCGGTTGTCTGTCTCATATAAATAGTGTTAGTAGAGTCATAAGAGTGTGTATGGCTAGAGGAGCTTAAGTGTGTGTATTCTAAGGTGTTCTAGAGAGAGAAAGGAGAGAAGGTGCAAGTGTGTGTGAATCTTGTATATTGTTCATCATTCCAATCTTGAATACATCATAGATTCATATTATTCTTCTTCTCCTTCTTCTTATTTTGATCTTGCATCATCCAATTGTTTAGGATTCTACACCATCAATTGGATATGATTGATACACAAGCGAATTCGGGACTTACAAGTGGTATCAGAGCTTGGATTGTATCAATCATTTTGGCCAGATCTGGAGCGTATTTGATCTTATTTTTGAAGGATTTTTGCGTTTTTGGATAGATCTTTGAAAAATAAGGGGGGTTTGTTCTTCGTGTTTTTGATAAAAACGAGTTTTTGATCGAGTTTTGGAGCAAAAAGAGGTGAAAAACGCTATTTTTCACGTAATCTGCGAAGTGTTCTCGTCCATTGAAGGGTTCACGGCCGTTGAAGGGTTCACGGCCGAAGGAGGGTTCTCGGTCGAATAAGCTTTTGCGGCTAGGGTTTCTCGGCGGCGGCCGTAATCACGAATTAGGGTTTCTCGGACGTTTACGGTCGTGATCGTGTTTACGGCCGTGAAGCCATTTGCGGTTGTCTGTCTCATATAAATAGTGTTAGTAGAGTCATAAGAGTGTGTATGGCTAGAGGAGCTTAAGTGTGTGTATTCTAAGGTGTTCTAGAGAGAGAAAGGAGAGAAGGTGCAAGTGTGTGTGAATCTTGTATATTGTTCATCATTCCAATCTTGAATACATCATAGATTCATATTATTCTTCTTCTCCTTCTTCTTATTTTGATCTTGCATCATCCAATTGTTTAGGATTCTACACCATCAATTGGATATGATTGATACACAAGCGAATTCGGGACTTACAAGTGGTATCAGAGCTTGGATTGTATCAATCATTTTGGCCAGATCTGGAGCGTATTTGATCTTATTTTTGAAGGATTTTTGCGTTTTTGGATAGATCTTTGAAAAATAAGGGGGGTTTGTTCTTCGTGTTTTTGATAAAAACGAGTTTTTGATCGAGTTTTGGAGCAAAAAGAGGTGAAAAACGCTATTTTTCACGTAATCTGCGAAGTGTTCTCGTCCATTGAAGGGTTCACGGCCGTTGAAGGGTTCACGGCCGAAGGAGGGTTCTCGGTCGAATAAGCTTTTGCGGCTAGGGTTTCTCGGCGGCGGCCGTAATCACGAATTAGGGTTTCTCGGACGTTTACGGTCGTGAACGTGTTTACGGCCGTGAAGCCATTTGCGGTTGTCTGTCTCATATAAATAGTGTTAGTAGAGTCATAAGAGTGTGTATGGCTAGAGGAGCTTAAGTGTGTGTATTCTAAGGTGTTCTAGAGAGAGAAAGGAGAGAAGGTGCAAGTGTGTGTGAATCTTGTATATTGTTCATCATTCCAATCTTGAATACATCATAGATTCATATTATTCTTCTTCTCCTTCTTCTTATTTTGATCTTGCATCATCCAATTGTTTAGGATTCTACACCATCAATTGGATATGATTGATACACAAGCGAATTCGGGACTTACAAGTGGTATCAGAGCTTGGATTGTATCAATCATTTTGGCCAGATCTGGAGCGTATTTGATCTTATTTTTGAAGGATTTTTGCGTTTTTGGATAGATCTTTGAAAAATAAGGGGGGTTTGTTCTTCGTGTTTTTGATAAAAACGAGTTTTTGATCGAGTTTTGGAGCAAAAAGAGGTGAAAAACGCTATTTTTCACGTAATCTGCGAAGTGTTCTCGTCCATTGAAGGGTTCACGGCCGTTGAAGGGTTCACGGCCGAAGGAGGGTTCTCGGTCGAATAAGCTTTTGCGGCTAGGGTTTCTCGGCGGCGGCCGTAATCACGAATTAGGGTTTCTCGGACGTTTACGGTCGTGAACGTGTTTACGGCCGTGAACCCATTTGCGGTTGTCTGTCTCATATAAATAGTGTTAGTAGAGTCATAAGAGTGTGTATGGCTAGAGGAGCTTAAGTGTGTGTATTCTAAGGTGTTCTTGAGAGAGAAAGGAGAGAAGGTGCAAGTGTGTGTGAATCTTGTATATTGTTCATCATTCCAATCTTGAATACATCATAGATTCATATTATTCTTCTTCTCCTTCTTCTTATTTTGATCTTGCATCATCCAATTGTTTAGGATTCTAACCATTAATTGGATATGATTGATACACAAGCGAATTCGGGACTTACAAGTGGTATCAGAGCTTGGATTGTATAAATCAGTTTGGCCAGATCTGGAGCGTATTTGATCTTATTTTTGAAGGATTTTTGCATTTTTGGATAGATCTTTGAAAAATAAGGGGGGTTTGTTCTTCGTGTTTTTGATAAAAACGAGTTTTTGATCGAGTTTTGGAGCAAAAAGAGGTGAAAAACGCTATTTTTCACGTAATCTGCGAAGTGTTCTCGTCCATTGAAGGGTTCACGGCCGTTGAAGGGTTCACGGCCGAAGGAGGGTTCTCGGTCGAATAAGCTTTTGCGGCTAGGGTTTCTCGGCGGCGGCCGTAATCACGAATTAGGGTTTCTCGGACGTTTACGGTCGTGAACGTGTTTACGGCCGTGAACCCATTTGCGGTTGTCTGTCTCATATAAATAGTGTTAGTAGAGTCATAAGAGTGTGTATGGCTAGAGGAGCTTAAGTGTGTGTATTCTAAGGTGTTCTTGAGAGAGAAAGGAGAGAAGGTGCAAGTGTGTGTGAATCTTGTATATTGTTCATCATTCCAATCTTGAATACATCATAGATTCATATTATTCTTCTTCTCCTTCTTCTTATTTTGATCTTGCATCATCCAATTGTTTAGGATTCTAACCATTAATTGGATATGATTGATACACAAGCGAATTCGGGACTTACAAGTGGTATCAGAGCTTGGATTGTATAAATCAGTTTGGCCAGATCTGGAGCGTATTTGATCTTATTTTTGAAGGATTTTTGCATTTTTGGATAGATCTTTGAAAAATAAGGGGGGTTTGTTCTTCGTGTTTTTGATAAAAACGAGTTTTTGATCGAGTTTTGGAGCAAAAAGAGGTGAAAAACGCTATTTTTCACGTAATCTGCGAAGTGTTCTCGTCCATTGAAGGGTTCACGGCCGTTGAAGGGTTCACGGCCGAAGGAGGGTTCTCGGTCGAATAAGCTTTTGCGGCTAGGGTTTCTCGGCGGCGGCCGTAATCACGAATTAGGGTTTCTCGGACGTTTACGGTCGTGATCGTGTTTACGGCCGTGAAGCCATTTGCGGTTGTCTGTCTCATATAAATAGTGTTAGTAGAGTCATAAGAGTGTGTATGGCTAGAGGAGCTTAAGTGTGTGTATTCTAAGGTGTTCTAGAGAGAGAAAGGAGAGAAGGTGCAAGTGTGTGTGAATCTTGTATATTGTTCATCATTCCAATCTTGAATACATCATAGATTCATATTATTCTTCTTCTCCTTCTTCTTATTTTGATCTTGCATCATCCAATTGTTTAGGATTCTACACCATCAATTGGATATGATTGATACACAAGCGAATTCGGGACTTACAAGTGGTATCAGAGCTTGGATTGTATCAATCATTTTGGCCAGATCTGGAGCGTATTTGATCTTATTTTTGAAGGATTTTTGCGTTTTTGGATAGATCTTTGAAAAATAAGGGGGGTTTGTTCTTCGTGTTTTTGATAAAAATGAGTTTTTGATCGAGTTTTGGAGCAAAAAGAGGTGAAAAACGCTATTTTTCACGTAATCTGCGAAGTGTTCTCGTCCATTGAAGGGTTCACGGCCGTTGAAGGGTTCACGGCCGAAGGAGGGTTCTCGGTCGAATAAGCTTTTGCGGCTAGGGTTTCTCGGCGGCGGCCGTAATCACGAATTAGGGTTTCTCGGACGTTTACGGTCGTGAACGTGTTTACGGCCGTGAAGCCATTTGCGGTTGTCTGTCTCATATAAATAGTGTTAGTAGAGTCATAAGAGTGTGTATGGCTAGAGGAGCTTAAGTGTGTGTATTCTAAGGTGTTCTAGAGAGAGAAAGGAGAGAAGGTGCAAGTGTGTGTGAATCTTGTATATTGTTCATCATTCCAATCTTGAATACATCATAGATTCATATTATTCTTCTTCTCCTTCTTCTTATTTTGATCTTGCATCATCCAATTGTTTAGGATTCTACACCATCAATTGGATATGATTGATACACAAGCGAATTCGGGACTTACAAGTGGTATCAGAGCTTGGATTGTATCAATCATTTTGGCCAGATCTGGAGCGTATTTCATCTTATTTTTGAAGGATTTTTGCGTTTTTGGATAGATCTTTGAAAAATAAGGGGGGTTTGTTCTTCGTGTTTTTGATAAAAACGAGTTTTTGATCGAGTTTTGGAGCAAAAAGAGGTGAAAAACGTTATTTTTCACGTAATCTGCGAAGTGTTCTCGTCCATTGAAGGGTTCACGGCCGTTGAAGGGTTCACGGCCGAAGGAGGGTTCTCGGTCGAATAAGCTTTCGCGGCTAGGGTTTCTCGGCGGCGGCCGTAATCACGAATTAGGGTTTCTCGGACGTTTACGGTCGTGAACGTGTTTACGGCCGTGAACCCATTTGCGGTTGTCTGTCTCATATAAATAGTGTTAGTAGAGTCATAAGAGTGTGTATGGCTAGAGGAGCTTAAGTGTGTGTATTCTAAGGTGTTCTTGAGAGAGAAAGGAGAGAAGGTGCAAGTGTGTGTGAATCTTGTATATTGTTCATCATTCCAATCTTGAATACGTCATAGATTCATATTATTCTTCTTCTCCTTCTTCTTATTTTGATCTTGCATCATCCAATTGTTTAGGATTCTAACCATTAATTGGATATGATTGATACACAAGCGAATTCGGGACTTACAAGTGGTATCAGAGCTTGGATTGTATAAATCAGTTTGGCCAGATCTGGAGCGTATTTGATCTTATTTTTGAAGGATTTTTGCATTTTTGGATAGATCTTTGAAAAATAAGGGGGGTTTGTTCTTCGTGTTTTTGATAAAAACGAGTTTTTGATCGAGTTTTGGAGCAAAAAGAGGTGAAAAACGCTATTTTTCACGTAATCTGCGAAGTGTTCTCGTCCATTGAAGGGTTCACGGCCGTTGAAGGGTTCACGGCCGAAGGAGGGTTCTCGGTCGAATAAGCTTTTGCGGCTAGGGTTTCTCGGCGGCGGCCGTAATCACGAATTAGGGTTTCTCGGACGTTTACGGTCGTGAACGTGTTTACGGCCGTGAACCCATTTGCGGTTGTCTGTCTCATATAAATAGTGTTAGTAGAGTCATAAGAGTGTGTATGGCTAGAGGAGCTTAAGTGTGTGTATTCTAAGGTGTTCTTGAGAGAGAAAGGAGAGAAGGTGCAAGTGTGTGTGAATCTTGTATATTGTTCATCATTCCAATCTTGAATACATCATAGATTCATATTATTCTTCTTCTCCTTCTTCTTATTTTGATCTTGCATCATCCAATTGTTTAGGATTCTAACCATTAATTGGATATGATTGATACACAAGCGAATTCGGGACTTACAAGTGGTATCAGAGCTTGGATTGTATAAATCAGTTTGGCCAGATCTGGAGCGTATTTGATCTTATTTTTGAAGGATTTTTGCATTTTTGGATAGATCTTTGAAAAATAAGGGGGGTTTGTTCTTCGTGTTTTTGATAAAAACGAGTTTTTGATCGAGTTTTGGAGCAAAAAGAGGTGAAAAACGCTATTTTTCACGTAATCTGCGAAGTGTTCTCGTCCATTGAAGGGTTCACGGCCGTTGAAGGGTTCACGGCCGAAGGAGGGTTCTCGGTCGAATAAGCTTTTGCGGCTAGGGTTTCTCGGCGGCGGCCGTAATCACGAATTAGGGTTTCTCGGACGTTTACGGTCGTGATCGTGTTTACGGCCGTGAAGCCATTTGCGGTTGTCTATCTCATATAAATAGTGTTAGTAGAGTCATAAGAGTGTGTATGGCTAGAGGAGCATAAGTGTGTGTATTCTAAGGTGTTCTAGAGAGAGAAAGGAGAGAAGGTGCAAGTGTGTGTGAATCTTGTATATTGTTCATCATTCCAATCTTGAATACATCATAGATTCATATTATTCTTCTTCTCCTTCTTCTTATTTTGATCTTGCATCATCCAATTGTTTAGGATTCTACACCATCAATTGGATATGATTGATACACAAGCGAATTCGGGACTTACAAGTGGTATCAGAGCTTGGATTGTATCAATCATTTTGGCCAGATCTGGAGCGTATTTGATCTTATTTTTGAAGGATTTTTGCGTTTTTGGATAGATCTTTGAAAAATAAGGGGGGTTTGTTCTTCGTGTTTTTGATAAAAACGAGTTTTTGATCGAGTTTTGGAGCAAAAAGAGGTGAAAAACGCTATTTTTCACGTAATCTGCGAAGTGTTCTCGTCCATTGAAGGGTTCACGGCCGTTGAAGGGTTCACGGCCGAAGGAGGGTTCTCGGTCGAATAAGCTTTTGCGGCTAGGGTTTCTCGGCGGCGGCCGTAATCACGAATTAGGGTTTCTCGGACGTTTACGGTCGTGAACGTGTTTACGGCCGTGAAGCCATTTGCGGTTGTCTGTCTCATATAAATAGTGTTAGTAGAGTCATAAGAGTGTGTATGGCTAGAGGAGCTTAAGTGTGTGTATTCTAAGGTGTTCTAGAGAGAGAAAGGAGAGAAGGTGCAAGTGTGTGTGAATCTTGTATATTGTTCATCATTCCAATCTTGAATACATCATAGATTCATATTATTCTTCTTCTCCTTCTTCTTATTTTGATCTTGCATCATCCAATTGTTTAGGATTCTACACCATCAATTGGATATGATTGATACACAAGCGAATTCGGGACTTACAAGTGGTATCAGAGCTTGGATTGTATCAATCATTTTGGCCAGATCTGGAGCGTATTTGATCTTATTTTTGAAGGATTTTTGCGTTTTTGGATAGATCTTTGAAAAATAAGGGGGGTTTGTTCTTCGTGTTTTTGATAAAAACGAGTTTTTGATCGAGTTTTGGAGCAAAAAGAGGTGAAAAACGCTATTTTTCACGTAATCTGCGAAGTGTTCTCGTCCATTGAAGGGTTCACGGCCGTTGAAGGGTTCACGGCCGAAGGAGGGTTCTCGGTCGAATAAGCTTTTGCGGCTAGGGTTTCTCGGCGGCGGCCGTAATCACGAATTAGGGTTTCTCGGACGTTTACGGTCGTGAACGTGTTTACGGCCGTGAAGCCATTTGCGGTTGTCTGTCTCATATAAATAGTGTTAGTAGAGTCATAAGAGTGTGTATGGCTAGAGGAGCTTAAGTGTGTGTATTCTAAGGTGTTCTTGAGAGAGAAAGGAGAGAAGGTGCAAGTGTGTGTGAATCTTGTATATTGTTCATCATTCCAATCTTGAATACATCATAGATTCATATTATTCTTCTTCTCCTTCTTCTTATTTTGATCTTGCATCATCCAATTGTTTAGGATTCTAACCATTAATTGGATATGATTGATACACAAGCGAATTCGGGACTTACAAGTGGTATCAGAGCTTGGATTGTATAAATCAGTTTGGCCAGATCTGGAGCGTATTTGATCTTATTTTTGAAGGATTTTTGCATTTTTGGATAGATCTTTGAAAAATAAGGGGGGTTTGTTCTTCGTGTTTTTGATAAAAACGAGTTTTTGATCGAGTTTTGGAGCAAAAAGAGGTGAAAAACGCTATTTTTCACGTAATCTGCGAAGTGTTCTCGTCCATTGAAGGGTTCACGGCCGTTGAAGGGTTCACGGCCGAAGGAGGGTTCTCGGTCGAATAAGCTTTTGCGGCTAGGGTTTCTCGGCGGCGGCCGTAATCACGAATTAGGGTTTCTCGGACGTTTACGGTCGTGAACGTGTTTACGGCCGTGAACCCATTTGCGGTTGTCTGTCTCATATAAATAGTGTTAGTAGAGTCATAAGAGTGTGTATGGCTAGAGGAGCTTAAGTGTGTGTATTCTAAGGTGTTCTAGAGAGAGAAAGGAGAGAAGGTGCAAGTGTGTGTGAATCTTGTATATTGTTCATCATTCCAATCTTGAATACATCATAGATTCATATTATTCTTCTTCTCCTTCTTCTTATTTTGATCTTGCATCATCCAATTGTTTAGGATTCTACACCATCAATTGGATATGATTGATACACAAGCGAATTCGGGACTTACAAGTGGTATCAGAGCTTGGATTGTATCAATCATTTTGGCCAGATCTGGAGCGTATTTGATCTTATTTTTGAAGGATTTTTGCGTTTTTGGATAGATCTTTGAAAAATAAGGGGGGTTTGTTCTTCGTGTTTTTGATAAAAACGAGTTTTTGATCGAGTTTTGGAGCAAAAAGAGGTGAAAAACGCTATTTTTCACGTAATCTGCGAAGTGTTCTCGTCCATTGAAGGGTTCACGGCCGTTGAAGGGTTCACGGCCGAAGGAGGGTTCTCGGTCGAATAAGCTTTTGCGGCTAGGGTTTCTCGGCGGCGGCCGTAATCACGAATTAGGGTTTCTCGGACGTTTACGGTCGTGAACGTGTTTACGGCCGTGAACCCATTTGCGGTTGTCTGTCTCATATAAATAGTGTTAGTAGAGTCATAAGAGTGTGTATGGCTAGAGGAGCTTAAGTGTGTGTATTCTAAGGTGTTCTTGAGAGAGAAAGGAGAGAAGGTGCAAGTGTGTGTGAATCTTGTATATTGTTCATCATTCCAATCTTGAATACATCATAGATTCATATTATTCTTCTTCTCCTTCTTCTTATTTTGATCTTGCATCATCCAATTGTTTAGGATTCTAACCATTAATTGGATATGATTGATACACAAGCGAATTCGGGACTTACAAGTGGTATCAGAGCTTGGATTGTATAAATCAATTTGGCCAGATCTGGAGCGTATTTGATCTTATTTTTGAAGGATTTTTGCATTTTTGGATAGATCTTTGAAAAATAAGGGGGGTTTGTTCTTCGTGTTTTTGATAAAAACGAGTTTTTGATCGAGTTTTGGAGCAAAAAGAGGTGAAAAACGCTATTTTTCACGTAATCTGCAAAGTGTTCTCGTCCATTGAAGGGTTCACGGCCGTTGAAGGGTTCACGGCCGAAGGAGGGTTCTCGGTCGAATAAGCTTTTGCGGCTAGGGTTTCTCGGCGGCGGCCGTAATCACGAATTAGGGTTTCTCGGACGTTTATGGTCGTGAACGTGTTTACGGCCGTGAAGCCATTTGCGGTTGTCTGTCTCATATAAATAGTGTTAGTAGAGTCATAAGAGTGTGTATGGCTAGAGGAGCTTAAGTGTGTGTATTTTAAGGTGTTCTAGAGAGAGAAAGGAGAGAAGGTGCAAGTGTGTGTGAATCTTGTATATTGTTCATCATTCCAATCTTGAATACATCATAGATTCATATTATTCTTCTTCTCCTTCTTCTTATTTTGATCTTGCATCATCCAATTGTTTAGGATTCTACACCATCAATTGGATATGATTGATACACAAGCGAATTCGGGACTTACAAGTGGTATCAGAGCTTGGATTGTATCAATCATTTTGGCCAGATCTGGAGCGTATTTGATCTTATTTTTGAAGGATTTTTGCGTTTTTGGATAGATCTTTGAAAAATAAGGGGGGTTTGTTCTTCGTGTTTTTGATAAAAACGAGTTTTTGATCGAGTTTTGGAGCAAAAAGAGGTGAAAAACGCTATTTTTCACGTAATCTGCGAAGTGTTCTCGTCCATTGAAGGGTTCACGGCCGTTGAAGGGTTCACGGCCGAAGGAGGGTTCTCGGTCGAATAAGCTTTTGCGGCTAGGGTTTCTCGGCGGCGGCCGTAATCACGAATTAGGGTTTCTCGGACGTTTACGGTCGTGAACGTGTTTACGGCCGTGAACCCATTTGCGGTTGTCTGTCTCATATAAATAGTGTTAGTAGAGTCATAAGAGTGTGTATGGCTAGAGGAGCTTAAGTGTGTGTATTCTAAGGTGTTCTAGAGAGAGAAAGGAGAGAAGGTGCAAGTGTGTGTGAATCTTGTATATTGTTCATCATTCCAATCTTGAATACATCATAGATTCATATTATTCTTCTTCTCCTTCTTCTTATTTTGATCTTGCATCATCCAATTGTTTAGGATTCTACACCATCAATTGGATATGATTGATACACAAGCGAATTCGGGACTTACAAGTGGTATCAGAGCTTGGATTGTATCAATCATTTTGGCCAGATCTGGAGCGTATTTGATCTTATTTTTGAAGGATTTTTGCGTTTTTGGATAGATCTTTGAAAAATAAGGGGGGTTTGTTCTTCGTGTTTTTGATAAAAACGAGTTTTTGATCGAGTTTTGGAGCAAAAAGAGGTGAAAAACGCTATTTTTCACGTAATCTGCGAAGTGTTCTCGTCCATTGAAGGGTTCACGGCCGTTGAAGGGTTCACGGCCGAAGGAGGGTTCTCGGTCGAATAAGCTTTTGCGGCTAGGGTTTCTCGGCGGCGGCCGTAATCACGAATTAGGGTTTCTCGGACGTTTACGGTCGTGAACGTGTTTACGGCCGTGAACCCATTTGCGGTTGTCTGTCTCATATAAATAGTGTTAGTAGAGTCATAAGAGTGTGTATGGCTAGAGGAGCTTAAGTGTGTGTATTCTAAGGTGTTCTAGAGAGAGAAAGGAGAGAAGGTGCAAGTGTGTGTGAATCTTGTATATTGTTCATCATTCCAATCTTGAATACATCATAGATTCATATTATTCTTCTTCTCCTTCTTCTTATTTTGATCTTGCATCATCCAATTGTTTAGGATTCTACACCATCAATTGGATATGATTGATACACAAGCGAATTCGGGACTTACAAGTGGTATCAGAGCTTGGATTGTATCAATCATTTTGGCCAGATCTGGAGCGTATTTGATCTTATTTTTGAAGGATTTTTGCGTTTTTGGATAGATCTTTGAAAAATAAGGGGGGTTTGTTCTTCGTGTTTTTGATAAAAACGAGTTTTTGATCGAGTTTTGGAGCAAAAAGAGGTGAAAAACGCTATTTTTCACGTAATCTGCGAAGTGTTCTCGTCCATTGAAGGGTTCACGGCCGTTGAAGGGTTCACGGCCGAAGGAGGGTTCTCGGTCGAATAAGCTTTTGCGGCTAGGGTTTCTCGGCGGCGGCCGTAATCACGAATTAGGGTTTCTCGGACGTTTACGGTCGTGAACGTGTTTACGGCCGTGAAGCCATTTGCGGTTGTCTGTCTCATATAAATAGTGTTAGTAGAGTCATAAGAGTGTGTATGGCTAGAGGAGCTTAAGTGTGTGTATTCTAAGGTGTTCTAGAGAGAGAAAGGAGAGAAGGTGCAAGTGTGTGTGAATCTTGTATATTGTTCATCATTCCAATCTTGAATACATCATAGATTCATATTATTCTTCTTCTCCTTCTTCTTATTTTGATCTTGCATCATCCAATTGTTTAGGATTCTACACCATCAATTGGATATGATTGATACACAAGCGAATTCGGGACTTACAAGTGGTATCAGAGCTTGGATTGTATCAATCATTTTGGCCAGATCTGGAGCGTATTTGATCTTATTTTTGAAGGATTTTTGCGTTTTTGGATAGATCTTTGAAAAATAAGGGGGGTTTGTTCTTCGTGTTTTTGATAAAAACGAGTTTTTGATCGAGTTTTGGAGCAAAAAGAGGTGAAAAACGCTATTTTTCACGTAATCTGCAAAGTGTTCTCGTCCATTGAAGGGTTCACGGCCGTTGAAGGGTTCACGGCCGAAGGAGGGTTCTCGGTCGAATAAGCTTTCGCGGCTAGGGTTTCTCGGCGGCGGCCGTAATCACGAATTAGGGTTTCTCGGACGTTTACGGTCGTGAACGTGTTTACGGCCGTGAACCCATTTGCGGTTGTCTGTCTCATATAAATAGTGTTAGTAGAGTCATAAGAGTGTGTATGGCTAGAGGAGCTTAAGTGTGTGTATTCTAAGGTGTTCTAGAGAGAGAAAGGAGAGAAGGTGCAAGTGTGTGTGAATCTTGTATATTGTTCATCATTCCAATCTTGAATACATCATAGATTCATATTATTCTTCTTCTCCTTCTTCTTATTTTGATCTTGCATCATCCAATTGTTTAGGATTCTACACCATCAATTGGATATGATTGATACACAAGCGAATTCGGGACTTACAAGTGGTATCAGAGCTTGGATTGTATCAATCATTTTGGCCAGATCTGGAGCGTATTTCATCTTATTTTTGAAGGATTTTTGCGTTTTTGGATAGATCTTTGAAAAATAAGGGGGGTTTGTTCTTCGTGTTTTTGATAAAAACGAGTTTTTGATCGAGTTTTGGAGCAAAAAGAGGTGAAAAACGCTATTTTTCACGTAATCTGCGAAGTGTTCTCGTCCATTGAAGGGTTCACGGCCGTTGAAGGGTTCACGGCCGAAGGAGGGTTCTCGGTCGAATAAGCTTTCGCGGCTAGGGTTTCTCAGCGGCGGCCGTAATCACGAATTAGGGTTTCTCGGACGTTTACGGTCGTGAACGTGTTTACGGCCGTGAACCCATTTGCGGTTGTCTGTCTCATATAAATAGTGTTAGTAGAGTCATAAGAGTGTGTATGGCTAGAGGAGCTTAAGTGTGTGTATTCTAAGGTGTTCTAGAGAGAGAAAGGAGAGAAGGTGCAAGTGTGTGTGAATCTTGTATATTGTTCATCATTCCAATCTTGAATACATCATAGATTCATATTATTCTTCTTCTCCTTCTTCTTATTTTGATCTTGCATCATCCAATTGTTTAGGATTCTACACCATCAATTGGATATGATTGATACACAAGCGAATTCGGGACTTACAAGTGGTATCAGAGCTTGGATTGTATCAATCATTTTGGCCAGATCTGGAGCGTATTTCATCTTATTTTTGAAGGATTTTTGCGTTTTTGGATAGATCTTTGAAAAATAAGGGGGGTTTGTTCTTCGTGTTTTTGATAAAAACGAGTTTTTGATCGAGTTTTGGAGCAAAAAGAGGTGAAAAACGCTATTTTTCACGTAATCTGCGAAGTGTTCTCGTCCATTGAAGGGTTCACGGCCGTTGAAGGGTTCACGGCCGAAGGAGGGTTCTCGGTCGAATAAGCTTTCGCGGCTAGGGTTTCTCGGCGGCGGCCGTAATCACGAATTAGGGTTTCTCGGACGTTTACGGTCGTGAACGTGTTTACGGCCGTGAACCCATTTGCGGTTGTCTGTCTCATATAAATAGTGTTAGTAGAGTCATAAGAGTGTGTATGGCTAGAGGAGCTTAAGTGTGTGTATTCTAAGGTGTTCTAGAGAGAGAAAGGAGAGAAGGTGCAAGTGTGTGTGAATCTTGTATATTGTTCATCATTCCAATCTTGAATACATCATAGATTCATATTATTCTTCTTCTCCTTCTTCTTATTTTGATCTTGCATCATCCAATTGTTTAGGATTCTACACCATCAATTGGATATGATTGATACACAAGCGAATTCGGGACTTACAAGTGGTATCAGAGCTTGGATTGTATCAATCATTTTGGCCAGATCTGGAGCGTATTTCATCTTATTTTTGAAGGATTTTTGCGTTTTTGGATAGATCTTTGAAAAATAAGGGGGGTTTGTTCTTCGTGTTTTTGATAAAAACGAGTTTTTGATCGAGTTTTGGAGCAAAAAGAGGTGAAAAACGCTATTTTTCACGTAATCTGCGAAGTGTTCTCGTCCATTGAAGGGTTCACGGCCGTTGAAGGGTTCACGGCCGAAGGAGGGTTCTCGGTCGAATAAGCTTTCGCGGCTAGGGTTTCTCGGCGGCGGCCGTAATCACGAATTAGGGTTTCTCGGACGTTTACGGTCGTGAACGTGTTTACGGCCGTGAACCCATTTGCGGTTGTCTGTCTCATATAAATAGTGTTAGTAGAGTCATAAGAGTGTGTATGGCTAGAGGAGCTTAAGTGTGTGTATTCTAAGGTGTTCTAGAGAGAGAAAGGAGAGAAGGTGCAAGTGTGTGTGAATCTTGTATATTGTTCATCATTCCAATCTTGAATACATCATAGATTCATATTATTCTTCTTCTCCTTCTTCTTATTTTGATCTTGCATCATCCAATTGTTTAGGATTCTACACCATCAATTGGATATGATTGATACACAAGCGAATTCGGGACTTACAAGTGGTATCAGAGCTTGGATTGTATCAATCATTTTGGCCAGATCTGGAGCGTATTTCATCTTATTTTTGAAGGATTTTTGCGTTTTTGGATAGATCTTTGAAAAATAAGGGGGGTTTGTTCTTCGTGTTTTTGATAAAAACGAGTTTTTGATCGACTTTTGGAGCAAAAAGAGGTGAAAAACGCTATTTTTCACGTAATCTGCGAAGTGTTCTCGTCCATTGAAGGGTTCACGGCCGTTGAAGGGTTCACGGCCGAAGGAGGGTTCTCGGTCGAATAAGCTTTCGCGGCTAGGGTTTCTCGGCGGCGGCCGTAATCACGAATTAGGGTTTCTCGGACGTTTACGGTCGTGAACGTGTTTACGGCCGTGAACCCATTTGCGGTTGTCTGTCTCATATAAATAGTGTTAGTAGAGTCATAAGAGTGTGTATGGCTAGAGGAGCTTAAGTGTGTGTATTCTAAGGTGTTCTAGAGAGAGAAAGGAGAGAAGGTGCAAGTGTGTGTGAATCTTGTATATTGTTCATCATTCCAATCTTGAATACATCATAGATTCATATTATTCTTCTTCTCCTTCTTCTTATTTTGATCTTGCATCATCCAATTGTTTAGGATTCTACACCATCAATTGGATATGATTGATACACAAGCGAATTCGGGACTTACAAGTGGTATCAGAGCTTGGATTGTATCAATCATTTTGGCCAGATCTGGAGCGTATTTCATCTTATTTTTGAAGGATTTTTGCGTTTTTGGATAGATCTTTGAAAAATAAGGGGGGTTTGTTCTTCGTGTTTTTGATAAAAACGAGTTTTTGATCGAGTTTTGGAGCAAAAAGAGGTGAAAAACGCTATTTTTCACGTAATCTGCGAAGTGTTCTCGTCCATTGAAGGGTTCACGGCCGTTGAAGGGTTCACGGCCGAAGGAGGGTTCTCGGTCGAATAAGCTTTCGCGGCTAGGGTTTCTCGGCGGCGGCCGTAATCACGAATTAGGGTTTCTCGGACGTTTACGGTCGTGAACGTGTTTACGGCCGTGAACCCATTTGCGGTTGTCTGTCTCATATAAATAGTGTTAGTAGAGTCATAAGAGTGTGTATGGCTAGAGGAGCTTAAGTGTGTGTATTCTAAGGTGTTCTAGAGAGAGAAAGGAGAGAAGGTGCAAGTGTGTGTGAATCTTGTATATTGTTCATCATTCCAATCTTGAATACATCATAGATTCATATTATTCTTCTTCTCCTTCTTCTTATTTTGATCTTGCATCATCCAATTGTTTAGGATTCTACACCATCAATTGGATATGATTGATACACAAGCGAATTCGGGACTTACAAGTGGTATCAGAGCTTGGATTGTATCAATCATTTTGGCCAGATCTGGAGCGTATTTCATCTTATTTTTGAAGGATTTTTGCGTTTTTGGATAGATCTTTGAAAAATAAGGGGGGTTTGTTCTTCGTGTTTTTGATAAAAACGAGTTTTTGATCGAGTTTTGGAGCAAAAAGAGGTGAAAAACGCTATTTTTCACGTAATCTGCGAAGTGTTCTCGTCCATTGAAGGGTTCACGGCCGTTGAAGGGTTCACGGCCGAAGGAGGGTTCTCGGTCGAATAAGCTTTCGCGGCTAGGGTTTCTCGGCGGCGGCCGTAATCACGAATTAGGGTTTCTCGGACGTTTACGGTCGTGAACGTGTTTACGGCCGTGAACCCATTTGCGGTTGTCTGTCTCATATAAATAGTGTTAGTAGAGTCATAAGAGTGTGTATGGCTAGAGGAGCTTAAGTGTGTGTATTCTAAGGTGTTCTAGAGAGAGAAAGGAGAGAAGGTGCAAGTGTGTGTGAATCTTGTATATTGTTCATCATTCCAATCTTGAATACATCATAGATTCATATTATTCTTCTTCTCCTTCTTCTTATTTTGATCTTGCATCATCCAATTGTTTAGGATTCTACACCATCAATTGGATATGATTGATACACAAGCGAATTCGGGACTTACAAGTGGTATCAGAGCTTGGATTGTATCAATCATTTTGGCCAGATCTGGAGCGTATTTCATCTTATTTTTGAAGGATTTTTGCGTTTTTGGATAGATCTTTGAAAAATAAGGGGGGTTTGTTCTTCGTGTTTTTGATAAAAACGAGTTTTTGATCGAGTTTTGGAGCAAAAAGAGGTGAAAAACGCTATTTTTCACGTAATCTGCGAAGTGTTCTCGTCCATTGAAGGGTTCACGGCCGTTGAAGGGTTCACGGCCGAAGGAGGGTTCTCGGTCGAATAAGCTTTCGCGGCTAGGGTTTCTCGGCGGCGGCCGTAATCACGAATTAGGGTTTCTCGGACGTTTACGGTCGTGAACGTGTTTACGGCCGTGAACCCATTTGCGGTTGTCTGTCTCATATAAATAGTGTTAGTAGAGTCATAAGAGTGTGTATGGCTAGAGGAGCTTAAGTGTGTGTATTCTAAGGTGTTCTAGAGAGAGAAAGGAGAGAAGGTGCAAGTGTGTGTGAATCTTGTATATTGTTCATCATTCCAATCTTGAATACATCATAGATTCATATTATTCTTCTTCTCCTTCTTCTTATTTTGATCTTGCATCATCCAATTGTTTAGGATTCTACACCATCAATTGGATATGATTGATACACAAGCGAATTCGGGACTTACAAGTGGTATCAGAGCTTGGATTGTATCAATCATTTTGGCCAGATCTGGAGCGTATTTCATCTTATTTTTGAAGGATTTTTGCGTTTTTGGATAGATCTTTGAAAAATAAGGGGGGTTTGTTCTTCGTGTTTTTGATAAAAACGAGTTTTTGATCGACTTTTGGAGCAAAAAGAGGTGAAAAACGCTATTTTTCACGTAATCTGCGAAGTGTTCTCGTCCATTGAAGGGTTCACGGCCGTTGAAGGGTTCACGGCCGAAGGAGGGTTCTCGGTCGAATAAGCTTTCGCGGCTAGGGTTTCTCGGCGGCGGCCGTAATCACGAATTAGGGTTTCTCGGACGTTTACGGTCGTGAACGTGTTTACGGCCGTGAACCCATTTGCGGTTGTCTGTCTCATATAAATAGTGTTAGTAGAGTCATAAGAGTGTGTATGGCTAGAGGAGCTTAAGTGTGTGTATTCTAAGGTGTTCTAGAGAGAGAAAGGAGAGAAGGTGCAAGTGTGTGTGAATCTTGTATATTGTTCATCATTCCAATCTTGAATACATCATAGATTCATATTATTCTTCTTCTCCTTCTTCTTATTTTGATCTTGCATCATCCAATTGTTTAGGATTCTACACCATCAATTGGATATGATTGATACACAAGCGAATTCGGGACTTACAAGTGGTATCAGAGCTTGGATTGTATCAATCATTTTGGCCAGATCTGGAGCGTATTTCATCTTATTTTTGAAGGATTTTTGCGTTTTTGGATAGATCTTTGAAAAATAAGGGGGGTTTGTTCTTCGTGTTTTTGATAAAAACGAGTTTTTGATCGAGTTTTGGAGCAAAAAGAGGTGAAAAACGCTATTTTTCACGTAATCTGCGAAGTGTTCTCGTCCATTGAAGGGTTCACGGCCGTTGAAGGGTTCACGGCCGAAGGAGGGTTCTCGGTCGAATAAGCTTTCGCGGCTAGGGTTTCTCGGCGGCGGCCGTAATCACGAATTAGGGTTTCTCGGACGTTTACGGTCGTGAACGTGTTTACGGCCGTGAACCCATTTGCGGTTGTCTGTCTCATATAAATAGTGTTAGTAGAGTCATAAGAGTGTGTATGGCTAGAGGAGCTTAAGTGTGTGTATTCTAAGGTGTTCTAGAGAGAGAAAGGAGAGAAGGTGCAAGTGTGTGTGAATCTTGTATATTGTTCATCATTCCAATCTTGAATACATCATAGATTCATATTATTCTTCTTCTCCTTCTTCTTATTTTGATCTTGCATCATCCAATTGTTTAGGATTCTACACCATCAATTGGATATGATTGATACACAAGCGAATTCGGGACTTACAAGTGGTATCAGAGCTTGGATTGTATCAATCATTTTGGCCAGATCTGGAGCGTATTTCATCTTATTTTTGAAGGATTTTTGCGTTTTTGGATAGATCTTTGAAAAATAAGGGGGGTTTGTTCTTCGTGTTTTTGATAAAAACGAGTTTTTGATCGAGTTTTGGAGCAAAAAGAGGTGAAAAACGCTATTTTTCACGTAATCTGCGAAGTGTTCTCGTCCATTGAAGGGTTCACGGCCGTTGAAGGGTTCACGGCCGAAGGAGGGTTCTCGGTCGAATAAGCTTTCGCAGCTAGGGTTTCTCGGCGGCGGCCGTAATCACGAATTAGGGTTTCTCGGACGTTTACGGTCGTGAACGTGTTTACGGCCGTGAACCCATTTGCGGTTGTCTGTCTCATATAAATAGTGTTAGTAGAGTCATAAGAGTGTGTATGGCTAGAGGAGCTTAAGTGTGTGTATTCTAAGGTGTTCTAGAGAGAGAAAGGAGAGAAGGTGCAAGTGTGTGTGAATCTTGTATATTGTTCATCATTCCAATCTTGAATACATCATAGATTCATATTATTCTTCTTCTCCTTCTTCTTATTTTGATCTTGCATCATCCAATTGTTTAGGATTCTACACCATCAATTGGATATGATTGATACACAAGCGAATTCGGGACTTACAAGTGGTATCAGAGCTTGGATTGTATCAATCATTTTGGCCAGATCTGGAGCGTATTTGATCTTATTTTTGAAGGATTTTTGCGTTTTTGGATAGATCTTTGAAAAATAAGGGGGGTTTGTTCTTCGTGTTTTTGATAAAAACGAGTTTTTGATCGAGTTTTGGAGCAAAAAGAGGTGAAAAACGCTATTTTTCACGTAATCTGCGAAGTGTTCTCGTCCATTGAAGGGTTCACGGCCGTTGAAGGGTTCACGGCCGAAGGAGGGTTCTCGGTCGAATAAGCTTTCGCGGCTAGGGTTTCTCGGCGGCGGCCGTAATCACGAATTAGGGTTTCTCGGACGTTTACGGTCGTGAACGTGTTTACGGCCGTGAACCCATTTGCGGTTGTCTGTCTCATATAAATAGTGTTAGTAGAGTCATAAGAGTGTGTATGGCTAGAGGAGCTTAAGTGTGTGTATTCTAAGGTGTTCTAGAGAGAGAAAGGAGAGAAGGTGCAAGTGTGTGTGAATCTTGTATATTGTTCATCATTCCAATCTTGAATACATCATAGATTCATATTATTCTTCTTCTCCTTCTTCTTATTTTGATCTTGCATCATCCAATTGTTTAGGATTCTACACCATCAATTGGATATGATTGATACACAAGCGAATTCGGGACTTACAAGTGGTATCAGAGCTTGGATTGTATCAATCATTTTGGCCAGATCTGGAGCGTATTTCATCTTATTTTTGAAGGATTTTTGCGTTTTTGGATAGATCTTTGAAAAATAAGGGGGTTTGTTCTTCGTGTTTTTGATAAAAACGAGTTTTTGATCGACTTTTGGAGCAAAAAGAGGTGAAAAACGCTATTTTTCACGTAATCTGCGAAGTGTTCTCGTCCATTGAAGGGTTCACGGCCGTTGAAGGGTTCACGGCCGAAGGAGGGTTCTCGGTCGAATAAGCTTTCGCGGCTAGGGTTTCTCGGCGGCGGCCGTAATCACGAATTAGGGTTTCTCGGACGTTTACGGTCGTGAACGTGTTTACGGCCGTGAACCCATTTGCGGTTGTCTGTCTCATATAAATAGTGTTAGTAGAGTCATAAGAGTGTGTATGGCTAGAGGAGCTTAAGTGTGTGTATTCTAAGGTGTTCTAGAGAGAGAAAGGAGAGAAGGTGCAAGTGTGTGTGAATCTTGTATATTGTTCATCATTCCAATCTTGAATACATCATAGATTCATATTATTCTTCTTCTCCTTCTTCTTATTTTGATCTTGCATCATCCAATTGTTTAGGATTCTACACCATCAATTGGATATGATTGATACACAAGCGAATTCGGGACTTACAAGTGGTATCAGAGCTTGGATTGTATCAATCATTTTGGCCAGATCTGGAGCGTATTTCATCTTATTTTTGAAGGATTTTTGCGTTTTTGGATAGATCTTTGAAAAATAAGGGGGGTTTGTTCTTCGTGTTTTTGATAAAAACGAGTTTTTGATCGAGTTTTGGAGCAAAAAGAGGTGAAAAACGCTATTTTTCACGTAATCTGCGAAGTGTTCTCGTCCATTGAAGGGTTCACGGCCGTTGAAGGGTTCACGGCCGAAGGAGGGTTCTCGGTCGAATAAGCTTTCGCGGCTAGGGTTTCTCGGCGGCGGCCGTAATCACGAATTAGGGTTTCTCGGACGTTTACGGTCGTGAACGTGTTTACGGCCGTGAACCCATTTGCGGTTGTCTGTCTCATATAAATAGTGTTAGTAGAGTCATAAGAGTGTGTATGGCTAGAGGAGCTTAAGTGTGTGTATTCTAAGGTGTTCTAGAGAGAGAAAGGAGAGAAGGTGCAAGTGTGTGTGAATCTTGTATATTGTTCATCATTCCAATCTTGAATACATCATAGATTCATATTATTCTTCTTCTCCTTCTTCTTATTTTGATCTTGCATCATCCAATTGTTTAGGATTCTACACCATCAATTGGATATGATTGATACACAAGCGAATTCGGGACTTACAAGTGGTATCAGAGCTTGGATTGTATCAATCATTTTGGCCAGATCTGGAGCGTATTTCATCTTATTTTTGAAGGATTTTTGCGTTTTTGGATAGATCTTTGAAAAATAAGGGGGGTTTGTTCTTCGTGTTTTTGATAAAAACGAGTTTTTGATCGAGTTTTGGAGCAAAAAGAGGTGAAAAACGCTATTTTTCACGTAATCTGCGAAGTGTTCTCGTCCATTGAAGGGTTCACGGCCGTTGAAGGGTTCACGGCCGAAGGAGGGTTCTCGGTCGAATAAGCTTTCGCGGCTAGGGTTTCTCGGCGGCGGCCGTAATCACGAATTAGGGTTTCTCGGACGTTTACGGTCGTGAACGTGTTTACGGCCGTGAACCCATTTGCGGTTGTCTGTCTCATATAAATAGTGTTAGTAGAGTCATAAGAGTGTGTATGGCTAGAGGAGCTTAAGTGTGTGTATTCTAAGGTGTTCTAGAGAGAGAAAGGAGAGAAGGTGCAAGTGTGTGTGAATCTTGTATATTGTTCATCATTCCAATCTTGAATACATCATAGATTCATATTATTCTTCTTCTCCTTCTTCTTATTTTGATCTTGCATCATCCAATTGTTTAGGATTCTACACCATCAATTGGATATGATTGATACACAAGCGAATTCGGGACTTACAAGTGGTATCAGAGCTTGGATTGTATCAATCATTTTGGCCAGATCTGGAGCGTATTTCATCTTATTTTTGAAGGATTTTTGCGTTTTTGGATAGATCTTTGAAAAATAAGGGGGGTTTGTTCTTCGTGTTTTTGATAAAAACGAGTTTTTGATCGAGTTTTGGAGCAAAAAGAGGTGAAAAACGCTATTTTTCACGTAATCTGCGAAGTGTTCTCGTCCATTGAAGGGTTCACGGCCGTTGAAGGGTTCACGGCCGAAGGAGGGTTCTCGGTCGAATAAGCTTTCGCGGCTAGGGTTTCTCGGCGGCGGCCGTAATCACGAATTAGGGTTTCTCGGACGTTTACGGTCGTGAACGTGTTTACGGCCGTGAACCCATTTGCGGTTGTCTGTCTCATATAAATAGTGTTAGTAGAGTCATAAGAGTGTGTATGGCTAGAGGAGCTTAAGTGTGTGTATTCTAAGGTGTTCTAGAGAGAGAAAGGAGAGAAGGTGCAAGTGTGTGTGAATCTTGTATATTGTTCATCATTCCAATCTTGAATACATCATAGATTCATATTATTCTTCTTCTCCTTCTTCTTATTTTGATCTTGCATCATCCAATTGTTTAGGATTCTACACCATCAATTGGATATGATTGATACACAAGCGAATTCGGGACTTACAAGTGGTATCAGAGCTTGGATTGTATCAATCATTTTGGCCAGATCTGGAGCGTATTTCATCTTATTTTTGAAGGATTTTTGCGTTTTTGGATAGATCTTTGAAAAATAAGGGGGGTTTGTTCTTCGTGTTTTTGATAAAAACGAGTTTTTGATCGAGTTTTGGAGCAAAAAGAGGTGAAAAACGCTATTTTTCACGTAATCTGCGAAGTGTTCTCGTCCATTGAAGGGTTCACGGCCGTTGAAGGGTTCACGGCCGAAGGAGGGTTCTCGGTCGAATAAGCTTTCGCGGCTAGGGTTTCTCGGCGGCGGCCGTAATCACGAATTAGGGTTTCTCGGACGTTTACGGTCGTGAACGTGTTTACGGCCGTGAACCCATTTGCGGTTGTCTGTCTCATATAAATAGTGTTAGTAGAGTCATAAGAGTGTGTATGGCTAGAGGAGCTTAAGTGTGTGTATTCTAAGGTGTTCTAGAGAGAGAAAGGAGAGAAGGTGCAAGTGTGTGTGAATCTTGTATATTGTTCATCATTCCAATCTTGAATACATCATAGATTCATATTATTCTTCTTCTCCTTCTTCTTATTTTGATCTTGCATCATCCAATTGTTTAGGATTCTACACCATCAATTGGATATGATTGATACACAAGCGAATTCGGGACTTACAAGTGGTATCAGAGCTTGGATTGTATCAATCATTTTGGCCAGATCTGGAGCGTATTTCATCTTATTTTTGAAGGATTTTTGCGTTTTTGGATAGATCTTTGAAAAATAAGGGGGGTTTGTTCTTCGTGTTTTTGATAAAAACGAGTTTTTGATCGAGTTTTGGAGCAAAAAGAGGTGAAAAACGCTATTTTTCACGTAATCTGCGAAGTGTTCTCGTCCATTGAAGGGTTCACGGCCGTTGAAGGGTTCACGGCCGAAGGAGGGTTCTCGGTCGAATAAGCTTTCGCGGCTAGGGTTTCTCGGCGGCGGCCGTAATCACGAATTAGGGTTTCTCGGACGTTTACGGTCGTGAACGTGTTTACGGCCGTGAACCCATTTGCGGTTGTCTGTCTCATATAAATAGTGTTAGTAGAGTCATAAGAGTGTGTATGGCTAGAGGAGCTTAAGTGTGTGTATTCTAAGGTGTTCTAGAGAGAGAAAGGAGAGAAGGTGCAAGTGTGTGTGAATCTTGTATATTGTTCATCATTCCAATCTTGAATACATCATAGATTCATATTATTCTTCTTCTCCTTCTTCTTATTTTGATCTTGCATCATCCAATTGTTTAGGATTCTACACCATCAATTGGATATGATTGATACACAAGCGAATTCGGGACTTACAAGTGGTATCAGAGCTTGGATTGTATCAATCATTTTGGCCAGATCTGGAGCGTATTTCATCTTATTTTTGAAGGATTTTTGCGTTTTTGGATAGATCTTTGAAAAATAAGGGGGGTTTGTTCTTCGTGTTTTTGATAAAAACGAGTTTTTGATCGAGTTTTGGAGCAAAAAGAGGTGAAAAACGCTATTTTTCACGTAATCTGCGAAGTGTTCTCGTCCATTGAAGGGTTCACGGCCGTTGAAGGGTTCACGGCCGAAGGAGGGTTCTCGGTCGAATAAGCTTTCGCGGCTAGGGTTTCTCGGCGGCGGCCGTAATCACGAATTAGGGTTTCTCGGACGTTTACGGTCGTGAACGTGTTTACGGCCGTGAACCCATTTGCGGTTGTCTGTCTCATATAAATAGTGTTAGTAGAGTCATAAGAGTGTGTATGGCTAGAGGAGCTTAAGTGTGTGTATTCTAAGGTGTTCTAGAGAGAGAAAGGAGAGAAGGTGCAAGTGTGTGTGAATCTTGTATATTGTTCATCATTCCAATCTTGAATACATCATAGATTCATATTATTCTTCTTCTCCTTCTTCTTATTTTGATCTTGCATCATCCAATTGTTTAGGATTCTACACCATCAATTGGATATGATTGATACACAAGCGAATTCGGGACTTACAAGTGGTATCAGAGCTTGGATTGTATCAATCATTTTGGCCAGATCTGGAGCGTATTTCATCTTATTTTTGAAGGATTTTTGCGTTTTTGGATAGATCTTTGAAAAATAAGGGGGGTTTGTTCTTCGTGTTTTTGATAAAAACGAGTTTTTGATCGAGTTTTGGAGCAAAAAGAGGTGAAAAACGCTATTTTTCACGTAATCTGCGAAGTGTTCTCGTCCATTGAAGGGTTCACGGCCGTTGAAGGGTTCACGGCCGAAGGAGGGTTCTCGGTCGAATAAGCTTTCGCGGCTAGGGTTTCTCGGCGGCGGCCGTAATCACGAATTAGGGTTTCTCGGACGTTTACGGTCGTGAACGTGTTTACGGCCGTGAACCCATTTGCGGTTGTCTGTCTCATATAAATAGTGTTAGTAGAGTCATAAGAGTGTGTATGGCTAGAGGAGCTTAAGTGTGTGTATTCTAAGGTGTTCTAGAGAGAGAAAGGAGAGAAGGTGCAAGTGTGTGTGAATCTTGTATATTGTTCATCATTCCAATCTTGAATACATCATAGATTCATATTATTCTTCTTCTCCTTCTTCTTATTTTGATCTTGCATCATCCAATTGTTTAGGATTCTACACCATCAATTGGATATGATTGATACACAAGCGAATTCGGGACTTACAAGTGGTATCAGAGCTTGGATTGTATCAATCATTTTGGCCAGATCTGGAGCGTATTTGATCTTATTTTTGAAGGATTTTTGCGTTTTTGGATAGATCTTTGAAAAATAAGGGGGGTTTGTTCTTCGTGTTTTTGATAAAAACGAGTTTTTGATCGACTTTTGGAGCAAAAAGAGGTGAAAAACGCTATTTTTCACGTAATCTGCGAAGTGTTCTCGTCCATTGAAGGGTTCACGGCCGTTGAAGGGTTCACGGCCGAAGGAGGGTTCTCGGTCGAATAAGCTTTCGCGGCTAGGGTTTCTCGGCGGCGGCCGTAATCACGAATTAGGGTTTCTCGGACGTTTACGGTCGTGAACGTGTTTACGGCCGTGAACCCATTTGCGGTTGTCTGTCTCATATAAATAGTGTTAGTAGAGTCATAAGAGTGTGTATGGCTAGAGGAGCTTAAGTGTGTGTATTCTAAGGTGTTCTAGAGAGAGAAAGGAGAGAAGGTGCAAGTGTGTGTGAATCTTGTATATTGTTCATCATTCCAATCTTGAATACATCATAGATTCATATTATTCTTCTTCTCCTTCTTCTTATTTTGATCTTGCATCATCCAATTGTTTAGGATTCTACACCATCAATTGGATATGATTGATACACAAGCGAATTCGGGACTTACAAGTGGTATCAGAGCTCGGATTGTATCAATCATTTTGGCCAGATCTGGAGCGTATTTCATCTTATTTTTGAAGGATTTTTGCGTTTTTGGATAGATCTTTGAAAAATAAGGGGGGTTTGTTCTTCGTGTTTTTGATAAAAACGAGTTTTTGATCGAGTTTTGGAGCAAAAAGAGGTGAAAAACGCTATTTTTCACGTAATCTGCGAAGTGTTCTCGTCCATTGAAGGGTTCACGGCCGTTGAAGGGTTCACGGCCGAAGGAGGGTTCTCGGTCGAATAAGCTTTTGCGGCTAGGGTTTCTCGGCGGCGGCCGTAATCACGAATTAGGGTTTCTCGGACGTTTACGGTCGTGAACGTGTTTACGGCCGTGAACCCATTTGCGGTTGTCTGTCTCATATAAATAGTGTTAGTAGAGTCATAAGAGTGTGTATGGCTAGAGGAGCTTAAGTGTGTGTATTCTAAGGTGTTCTAGAGAGAGAAAGGAGAGAAGGTGCAAGTGTGTGTGAATCTTGTATATTGTTCATCATTCCAATCTTGAATACATCATAGATTCATATTATTCTTCTTCTCCTTCTTCTTATTTTGATCTTGCATCATCCAATTGTTTAGGATTCTACACCATCAATTGGATATGATTGATACACAAGCGAATTCGGGACTTACAAGTATCAGAGCTTGGATTGTATCAATCATTTTGGCCAGATCTGGAGCGTATTTGATCTTATTTTTGAAGGATTTTTGCATTTTTGGATAGATCTTTGAAAAATAAGGGGGGTTTGTTCTTCGTGTTTTTGATAAAAACGAGTTTTTGATCGACTTTTGGAGCAAAAAGAGGTGAAAAACGCTATTTTTCACGTATTCTGCGAAGTGTTCTCGTCCATTGAAGGGTTCACGGCTGTTGAAGGGTTCACGGCCGAAGGAAGGTTCTCGGTCGAATAAGCTTTTGCGGCTAGGGTTTCTCGGCGGCGGCCGTAATCACGAATTAGGGTTTCTCGGACGTTTACGGTCGTGAACGTGTTTACGGCCGTGAACCCATTTGCGGTTGTCTGTCTCATATAAATAGTGTTAGTAGAGTCATAAGAGTGTGTATGGCTAGAGGAGCTTAAGTGTGTGTATTCTAAGGTGTTCTAGAGAGAGAAAGGAGAGAAGGTGCAAGTGTGTGTGAATCTTGTATATTGTTCATCATTCCAATCTTGAATACATCATAGATTCATATTATTCTTCTTCTCCTTCTTCTTATTTTGATCTTGCATCATCCAATTGTTTAGGATTCTACACCATCAATTGGATATGATTGATACACAAGCGAATTCGGGACTTACAAGTGGTATCAGAGCTTGGATTGTATCAATCATTTTGGCCAGATCTGGAGCGTATTTCATCTTATTTTCGAAGGATTTTTGCGTTTTTGGATAGATCTTTGAAAAATAAGGGGGGTTTGTTCTTCGTGTTTTTGATAAAAACGAGTTTTTGATCGAGTTTTGGAGCAAAAAGAGGTGAAAAACGCTATTTTTCACGTAATCTGCGAAGTGTTCTCGTCCATTGAAGGGTTCACGGCCGTTGAAGGGTTCACGGCCGAAGGAGGGTTCTCGGTCGAATAAGCTTTCGCGGCTAGGGTTTCTCGGCGGCGGCCGTAATCACGAATTAGGGTTTCTCGGACGTTTACGGTCGTGAACGTGTTTACGGCCGTGAACCCATTTGCGGTTGTCTGTCTCATATAAATAGTGTTAGTAGAGTCATAAGAGTGTGTATGGCTAGAGGAGCTTAAGTGTGTGTATTTTAAGGTGTTCTAGAGAGAGAAAGGAGAGAAGGTGCAAGTGTGTGTGAATCTTGTATATTGTTCATCATTCCAATCTTGAATACATCATAGATTCATATTATTCTTCTTCTCCTTCTTCTTATTTTGATCTTGCATCATCCAATTGTTTAGGATTCTACACCATCAATTGGATATGATTGATACACAAGCGAATTCGGGACTTACAAGTGGTATCAGAGCTTGGATTGTATCAATCATTTTGGCCAGATCTGGAGCGTATTTCATCTTATTTTTGAAGGATTTTTGCGTTTTTGGATAGATCTTTGAAAAATAAGGGGGGTTTGTTCTTCGTGTTTTTGATAAAAACGAGTTTTTGATCGAGTTTTGGAGCAAAAAGAGGTGAAAAACGCTATTTTTCACGTAATCTGCGAAGTGTTCTCGTCCATTGAAGGGTTCACGGCCGTTGAAGGGTTCACGGCCGAAGGAGGGTTCTCGGTCGAATAAGCTTTTGCGGCTAGGGTTTCTCGGCGGCGGCCGTAATCACGAATTAGGGTTTCTCGGACGTTTACGGTCGTGAACGTGTTTACGGCCGTGAACCCATTTGCGGTTGTCTGTCTCATATAAATAGTGTTAGTAGAGTCATAAGAGTGTGTATGGCTAGAGGAGCTTAAGTGTGTGTATTCTAAGGTGTTCTAGAGAGAGAAAGGAGAGAAGGTGCAAGTGTGTGTGAATCTTGTATATTGTTCATCATTCCAATCTTGAATACATCATAGATTCATATTATTCTTCTTCTCCTTCTTCTTATTTTGATCTTGCATCATCCAATTGTTTAGGATTCTACACCATCAATTGGATATGATTGATACACAAGCGAATTCGGGACTTACAAGTGGTATCAGAGCTTGGATTGTATCAATCATTTTGGCCAGATCTGGAGCGTATTTGATCTTATTTTTGAAGGATTTTTGCGTTTTTGGATAGATCTTTGAAAAATAAGGGGGGTTTGTTCTTCGTGTTTTTGATAAAAACGAGTTTTTGATCGAGTTTTGGAGCAAAAAGAGGTGAAAAACGCTATTTTTCAAGTAATCTGCGAAGTGTTCTCGTCCATTGAAGGGTTCACGGCCGTTGAAGGGTTCACGGCCGAAGGAGGGTTCTCGGTCGAATAAGCTTTTGCGGCTAGGGTTTCTAGGCGGCGGCCGTAATCACGAATTAGGGTTTCTCGGACGTTTACGGTCGTGAACGTGTTTACGGCCGTGAACCCATTTGCGGTTGTCTGTCTCATATAAATAGTGTTAGTAGAGTCATAAGAGTGTGTATGGCTAGAGGAGCTTAAGTGTGTGTATTCTAAGGTGTTCTAGAGAGAGAAAGGAGAGAAGGTGCAAGTGTGTGTGAATCTTGTATATTGTTCATCATTCCAATCTTGAATACATCATAGATTCATATTATTCTTCTTCTCCTTCTTCTTATTTTGATCTTGCATCATCCAATTGTTTAGGATTCTACACCATCAATTGGATATGATTGATACACAAGCGAATTCGGGACTTACAAGTGGTATCAGAGCTTGGATTGTATCAATCATTTTGGCCAGATCTGGAGCGTATTTGATCTTATTTTTGAAGGATTTTTGCGTTTTTGGATAGATCTTTGAAAAATAAGGGGGGTTTGTTCTTCGTGTTTTTGATAAAAACGAGTTTTTGATCGAGTTTTGGAGCAAAAAGAGGTGAAAAACGCTATTTTTCAAGTAATCTGCGAAGTGTTCTCGTCCATTGAAGGGTTCACGGCCGTTGAAGGGTTCACGGCCGAAGGAGGGTTCTCGGTCGAATAAGCTTTTGCGGCTAGGGTTTCTAGGCGGCGGCCGTAATCACGAATTAGGGTTTCTCGGACGTTTACGGTCGTGAACGTGTTTACGGCCGTGAACCCATTTGCGGTTGTCTGTCTCATATAAATAGTGTTAGTAGAGTCATAAGAGTGTGTATGGCTAGAGGAGCTTAAGTGTGTGTATTCTAAGGTGTTCTAGAGAGAGAAAGGAGAGAAGGTGCAAGTGTGTGTGAATCTTGTATATTGTTCATCATTCCAATCTTGAATACATCATAGATTCATATTATTCTTCTTCTCCTTCTTCTTATTTTGATCTTGCATCATCCAATTGTTTAGGATTCTACACCATCAATTGGATATGATTGATACACAAGCGAATTTGGGACTTACAAGTGGTATCAGAGCTTGGATTGTATCAATCATTTTGGCCAGATCTGGAGCGTATTTCATCTTATTTTTGAAGGATTTTTGCGTTTTTGGATAGATCTTTGAAAAATAAGGGGGGTTTGTTCTTCGTGTTTTTGATAAAAACGAGTTTTTGATCGAGTTTTGGAGCAAAAAGAGGTGAAAAACGCTATTTTTCAAGTAATCTGCGAAGTGTTCTCGTCCATTGAAGGGTTCACGGCCGTTGAAGGGTTCACGACCGAAGGAGGGTTCTCGGTCGAATAAGCTTTTGCGGCTAGGGTTTCTAGGCGGCGGCCGTAATCACGAATTAGGGTTTCTCGGATGTTTACGGTCGTGAACGTGTTTACGGCCGTGAACCCATTTGCGGTTGTCTGTCTCATATAAATAGTGTTAGTAGAGTCATAAGAGTGTGTATGGCTAGAGGAGCTTAAGTGTGTGTATTCTAAGGTGTTCTAGAGAGAGAAAGGAGAGAAGGTGCAAGTGTGTGTGAATCTTGTATATTGTTCATCATTCCAATCTTGAATACATCATAGATTCATATTATTCTTCTTCTCCTTCTTCTTATTTTGATCTTGCATCATCCAATTGTTTAGGATTCTACACCATCAATTGGATATGATTGATACACAAGCGAATTCGGGACTTACAAGTGGTATCAGAGCTTGGATTGTATCAATCATTTTGGCCAGATCTGGAGCGTATTTCATCTTATTTTTGAAGGATTTTTGCGTTTTTGGATAGATCTTTGAAAAATAAGGGGGGTTTGTTCTTCGTGTTTTTGATAAAAACGAGTTTTTGATCGAGTTTTGGAGCAAAAAGAGGTGAAAAACGCTATTTTTCACGTAATCTGCGAAGTGTTCTCGTCCATTGAAGGGTTCACGGCCGTTGAAGGGTTCACGGCCGAAGGAGGGTTCTCGGTCGAATAAGCTTTTGCGGCTAGGGTTTCTCGGCGGCGGCCGTAATCACGAATTAGGGTTTCTCGGACGTTTACGGTCGTGAACGTGTTTACGGCCGTGAACCCATTTGCGGTTGTCTGTCTCATATAAATAGTGTTAGTAGAGTCATAAGAGTGTGTATGGCTAGAGGAGCTTAAGTGTGTGTATTCTAAGGTGTTCTAGAGAGAGAAAGGAGAGAAGGTGCAAGTGTGTGTGAATCTTGTATATTGTTCATCATTCCAATCTTGAATACATCATAGATTCATATTCTTCTTCTTCTCCTTCTTCTTATTTTGATCTTGCATCATCCAATTGTTTAGGATTCTACACCATCAATTGGATATGATTGATACACAAGCGAATTCGGGACTTACAAGTGGTATCAGAGCTTGGATTGTATCAATCATTTTGGCCAGATCTGGAGCGTATTTGATCTTATTTTTGAAGGATTTTTGCGTTTTTGGATAGATCTTTGAAAAATAAGGGGGGTTTGTTCTTCGTGTTTTTGATAAAAACGAGTTTTTGATCGAGTTTTGGAGCAAAAAGAGGTGAAAAACGCTATTTTTCACGTAATCTGCGAAGTGTTCTCGTCCATTGAAGGGTTCACGGCCGTTGAAGGGTTCACGGCCGAAGGAGGGTTCTCGGTCGAATAAGCTTTTGCGGCTAGGGTTTCTCGGCGGCGGCCGTAATCACGAATTAGGGTTTCTCGGACGTTTACGGTCGTGAACGTGTTTACGGCCGTGAACCCATTTGCGGTTGTCTGTCTCATATAAATAGTGTTAGTAGAGTCATAAGAGTGTGTATGGCTAGAGGAGCTTAAGTGTGTGTATTCTAAGGTGTTCTAGAGAGAGAAAGGAGAGAAGGTGCAAGTGTGTGTGAATCTTGTATATTGTTCATCATTCCAATCTTGAATACATCATAGATTCATATTCTTCTTCTTCTCCTTCTTCTTATTTTGATCTTGCATCATCCAATTGTTTAGGATTCTACACCATCAATTGGATATGATTGATACACAAGCGAATTCGGGACTTACAAGTGGTATCAGAGCTTGGATTGTATCAATCATTTTGGCCAGATCTGGAGCGTATTTGATCTTATTTTTGAAGGATTTTTGCGTTTTTGGATAGATCTTTGAAAAATAAGGGGGGTTTGTTCTTCGTGTTTTTGATAAAAACGAGTTTTTGATCGAGTTTTGGAGCAAAAAGAGGTGAAAAACGCTATTTTTCAAGTAATCTGCGAAGTGTTCTCGTCCATTGAAGGGTTCACGGCCGTTGAAGGGTTCACGGCCGAAGGAGGGTTCTCGGTCGAATAAGCTTTTGCGGCTAGGGTTTCTAGGCGGCGGCCGTAATCACGAATTAGGGTTTCTCGGACGTTTACGGTCGTGAACGTGTTTACGGCCGTGAACCCATTTGCGGTTGTCTGTCTCATATAAATAGTGTTAGTAGAGTCATAAGAGTGTGTATGGCTAGAGGAGCTTAAGTGTGTGTATTCTAAGGTGTTCTAGAGAGAGAAAGGAGAGAAGGTGCAAGTGTGTGTGAATCTTGTATATTGTTCATCATTCCAATCTTGAATACATCATAGATTCATATTATTCTTCTTCTCCTTCTTCTTATTTTGATCTTGCATCATCCAATTGTTTAGGATTCTACACCATCAATTGGATATGATTGATACACAAGCGAATTTGGGACTTACAAGTGGTATCAGAGCTTGGATTGTATCAATCATTTTGGCCAGATCTGGAGCGTATTTCATCTTATTTTTGAAGGATTTTTGCGTTTTTGGATAGATCTTTGAAAAATAAGGGGGGTTTGTTCTTCGTGTTTTTGATAAAAACGAGTTTTTGATCGAGTTTTGGAGCAAAAAGAGGTGAAAAACGCTATTTTTCAAGTAATCTGCGAAGTGTTCTCGTCCATTGAAGGGTTCACGGCCGTTGAAGGGTTCACGGCCGAAGGAGGGTTCTCGGTCGAATAAGCTTTTGCGGCTAGGGTTTCTAGGCGGCGGCCGTAATCACGAATTAGGGTTTCTCGGATGCTTACGGTCGTGAACGTGTTTACGGCCGTGAACCCATTTGCGGTTGTCTGTCTCATATAAATAGTGTTAGTAGAGTCATAAGAGTGTGTATGGCTAGAGGAGCTTAAGTGTGTGTATTCTAAGGTGTTCTAGAGAGAGAAAGGAGAGAAGGTGCAAGTGTGTGTGAATCTTGTATATTGTTCATCATTCCAATCTTGAATACATCATAGATTCATATTATTCTTCTTCTCCTTCTTCTTATTTTGATCTTGCATCATCCAATTGTTTAGGATTCTACACCATCAATTGGATATGATTGATACACAAGCGAATTCGGGACTTACAAGTGGTATCAGAGCTTGGATTGTATCAATCATTTTGGCCAGATCTGGAGCGTATTTCATCTTATTTTTGAAGGATTTTTGCGTTTTTGGATAGATCTTTGAAAAATAAGGGGGGTTTGTTCTTCGTGTTTTTGATAAAAACGAGTTTTTGATCGAGTTTTGGAGCAAAAAGAGGTGAAAAACGCTATTTTTCACGTAATCTGCGAAGTGTTCTCGTCCATTGAAGGGTTCACGGCCGTTGAAGGGTTCACGGCCGAAGGAGGGTTCTCGGTCGAATAAGCTTTTGCGGCTAGGGTTTCTCGGCGGCGGCCGTAATCACGAATTAGGGTTTCTCGGACGTTTACGGCCGTGAACGTGTTTACGGCCGTGAACCCATTTGCGGTTGTCTGTCTCATATAAATAGTGTTAGTAGAGTCATAAGAGTGTGTATGGCTAGAGGAGCTTAAGTGTGTGTATTCTAAGGTGTTCTAGAGAGAGAAAGGAGAGAAGGTGCAAGTGTGTGTGAATCTTGTATATTGTTCATCATTCCAATCTTGAATACATCATAGATTCATATTCTTCTTCTTCTCCTTCTTCTTATTTTGATCTTGCATCATCCAATTGTTTAGGATTCTACACCATCAATTGGATATGATTGATACACAAGCGAATTCGGGACTTACAAGTGGTATCAGAGCTTGGATTGTATCAATCATTTTGGCCAGATCTGGAGCGTATTTGATCTTATTTTTGAAGGATTTTTGCGTTTTTGGATAGATCTTTGAAAAATAAGGGGGGTTTGTTCTTCGTGTTTTTGATAAAAACGAGTTTTTGATCGAGTTTTGGAGCAAAAAGAGGTGAAAAACGCTATTTTTCAAGTAATCTGCGAAGTGTTCTCGTCCATTGAAGGGTTCACGGCCGTTGAAGGGTTCACGGCCGAAGGAGGGTTCTCGGTCGAATAAGCTTTTGCGGCTAGGGTTTCTAGGCGGCGGCCGTAATCACGAATTAGGGTTTCTCGGACGTTTACGGTCGTGAACGTGTTTACGGCCGTGAACCCATTTGCGGTTGTCTGTCTCATATAAATAGTGTTAGTAGAGTCATAAGAGTGTGTATGGCTAGAGGAGCTTAAGTGTGTGTATTCTAAGGTGTTCTAGAGAGAGAAAGGAGAGAAGGTGCAAGTGTGTGTGAATCTTGTATATTGTTCATCATTCCAATCTTGAATACATCATAGATTCATATTATTCTTCTTCTCCTTCTTCTTATTTTGATCTTGCATCATCCAATTGTTTAGGATTCTACACCATCAATTGGATATGATTGATACACAAGCGAATTTGGGACTTACAAGTGGTATCAGAGCTTGGATTGTATCAATCATTTTGGCCAGATCTGGAGCGTATTTCATCTTATTTTTGAAGGATTTTTGCGTTTTTGGATAGATCTTTGAAAAATAAGGGGGGTTTGTTCTTCGTGTTTTTGATAAAAACGAGTTTTTGATCGAGTTTTGGAGCAAAAAGAGGTGAAAAACGCTATTTTTCAAGTAATCTGCGAAGTGTTCTCGTCCATTGAAGGGTTCACGGCCGTTGAAGGGTTCACGGCCGAAGGAGGGTTCTCGGTCGAATAAGCTTTTGCGGCTAGGGTTTCTAGGCGGCGGCCGTAATCACGAATTAGGGTTTCTCGGATGTTTACGGTCGTGAACGTGTTTACGGCCGTGAACCCATTTGCGGTTGTCTGTCTCATATAAATAGTGTTAGTAGAGTCATAAGAGTGTGTATGGCTAGAGGAGCTTAAGTGTGTGTATTCTAAGGTGTTCTAGAGAGAGAAAGGAGAGAAGGTGCAAGTGTGTGTGAATCTTGTATATTGTTCATCATTCCAATCTTGAATACATCATAGATTCATATTATTCTTCTTCTCCTTCTTCTTATTTTGATCTTGCATCATCCAATTGTTTAGGATTCTACACCATCAATTGGATATGATTGATACACAAGCGAATTCGGGACTTACAAGTGGTATCAGAGCTTGGATTGTATCAATCATTTTGGCCAGATCTGGAGCGTATTTCATCTTATTTTTGAAGGATTTTTGCGTTTTTGGATAGATCTTTGAAAAATAAGGGGGGTTTGTTCTTCGTGTTTTTGATAAAAACGAGTTTTTGATCGAGTTTTGGAGCAAAAAGAGGTGAAAAACGCTATTTTTCACGTAATCTGCGAAGTGTTCTCGTCCATTGAAGGGTTCACGGCCGTTGAAGGGTTCACGGCCGAAGGAGGGTTCTCGGTCGAATAAGCTTTTGCGGCTAGGGTTTCTCGGCGGCGGCCGTAATCACGAATTAGGGTTTCTCGGACGTTTACGGTCGTGAACGTGTTTACGGCCGTGAACCCATTTGCGGTTGTCTGTCTCATATAAATAGTGTTAGTAGAGTCATAAGAGTGTGTATGGCTAGAGGAGCTTAAGTGTGTGTATTCTAAGGTGTTCTTGAGAGAGAAAGGAGAGAAGGTGCAAGTGTGTGTGAATCTTGTATATTGTTCATCATTCCAATCTTGAATACATCATAGATTCATATTATTCTTCTTCTCCTTCTTCTTATTTTGATCTTGCATCATCCAATTGTTTAGGATTCTAACCATTAATTGGATATGATTGATACACAAGCGAATTCGGGACTTACAAGTGGTATCAGAGCTTGGATTGTATAAATCAGTTTGGCCACATCTGGAGCGTATTTGATCTTATTTTTGAAGGATTTTTGCATTTTTGGATAGATCTTTGAAAAATAAGGGGGGTTTGTTCTTCGTGTTTTTGATAAAAACGAGTTTTTGATCGAGTTTTGGAGCAAAAAGAGGTGAAAAACGCTATTTTTCACGTAATCTGCGAAGTGTTCTCGTCCATTGAAGGGTTCACGGCCGTTGAAGGGTTCACGGCCGAAGGAGGGTTCTCGGTCGAATAAGCTTTTGCGGCTAGGGTTTCTCGGCGGCGGCCGTAATCACGAATTAGGGTTTCTCGGACGTTTACGGTCGTGAACGTGTTTACGGCCGTGAAGCCATTTGCGGTTGTCTGTCTCATATAAATAGTGTTAGTAGAGTCATAAGAGTGTGTATGGCTAGAGGAGCTTAAGTGTGTGTATTCTAAGGTGTTCTAGAGAGAGAAAGGAGAGAAGGTGCAAGTGTGTGTGAATCTTGTATATTGTTCATCATTCCAATCTTGAATACATCATAGATTCATATTATTCTTCTTCTCCTTCTTCTTATTTTGATCTTGCATCATCCAATTGTTTAGGATTCTACACCATCAATTGGATATGATTGATACACAAGCGAATTCGGGACTTACAAGTGGTATCAGAGCTTGGATTGTATCAATCATTTTGGCCAGATCTGGAGCGTATTTGATCTTATTTTTGAAGGATTTTTGCGTTTTTGGATAGATCTTTGAAAAATAAGGGGGGTTTGTTCTTCGTGTTTTTGATAAAAACGAGTTTTTGATCGAGTTTTGGAGCAAAAAGAGGTGAAAAACGCTATTTTTCACGTAATCTGCGAAGTGTTCTCGTCCATTGAAGGGTTCACGGTCGTTGAAGGGTTCACGGCCGAAGGAGGGTTCTCGGTCGAATAAGCTTTTGCGGCTAGGGTTTCTCGGCGGCGGCCGTAATCACGAATTAGGGTTTCTCGGACGTTTACGGTCGTGAACGTGTTTACGGCCGTGAACCCATTTGCGGTTGTCTGTCTCATATAAATAGTGTTAGTAGAGTCATAAGAGTGTGTATGGCTAGAGGAGCTTAAGTGTGTGTATTCTAAGGTGTTCTTGAGAGAGAAAGGAGAGAAGGTGCAAGTGTGTGTGAATCTTGTATGTTGTTCATCATTCCAATCTTGAATACATCATAGATTCATATTATTCTTCTTCTCCTTCTTCTTATTTTGATCTTGCATCATCCAATTGTTTAGGATTCTAACCATTAATTGGATATGATTGATACACAAGCGAATTCGGGACTTACAAGTGGTATCAGAGCTTGGATTGTATAAATCAGTTTGGCCACATCTGGAGCGTATTTGATCTTATTTTTGAAGGATTTTTGCATTTTTGGATAGATCTTTGAAAAATAAGGGGGGTTTGTTCTTCGTGTTTTTGATAAAAACGAGTTTTTGATCGAGTTTTGGAGCAAAAAGAGGTGAAAAACGCTATTTTTCACGTAATCTGCGAAGTGTTCTCGTCCATTGAAGGGTTCACGGCCGTTGAAGGGTTCACGGCCGAAGGAGGGTTCTCGGTCGAATAAGCTTTTGCGGCTAGGGTTTCTCGGCGGCGGCCGTAATCACGAATTAGGGTTTCTCGGACGTTTACGGTCGTGAACGTGTTTACGGCCGTGAAGCCATTTGCGGTTGTCTGTCTCATATAAATAGTGTTAGTAGAGTCATAAGAGTGTGTATGGCTAGAGGAGCTTAAGTGTGTGTATTCTAAGGTGTTCTAGAGAGAGAAAGGAGAGAAGGTGCAAGTGTGTGTGAATCTTGTATATTGTTCATCATTCCAATCTTGAATACATCATAGATTCATATTATTCTTCTTCTCCTTCTTCTTATTTTGATCTTGCATCATCCAATTGTTTAGGATTCTACACCATCAATTGGATATGATTGATACACAAGCGAATTCGGGACTTACAAGTGGTATCAGAGCTTGGATTGTATCAATCATTTTGGCCAGATCTGGAGCGTATTTGATCTTATTTTTGAAGGATTTTTGCGTTTTTGGATAGATCTTTGAAAAATAAGGGGGGTTTGTTCTTCGTGTTTTTGATAAAAACGAGTTTTTGATCGAGTTTTGGAGCAAAAAGAGGTGAAAAACGCTATTTTTCACGTAATCTGCGAAGTGTTCTCGTCCATTGAAGGGTTCACGGCCGTTGAAGGGTTCACGGCCGAAGGAGGGTTCTCGGTCGAATAAGCTTTTGCGGCTAGGGTTTCTCGGCGGCGGCCGTAATCACGAATTAGGGTTTCTCGGACGTTTACGGTCGTGAACGTGTTTACGGCCGTGAAGCCATTTGCGGTTGTCTGTCTCATATAAATAGTGTTAGTAGAGTCATAAGAGTGTGTATGGCTAGAGGAGCTTAAGTGTGTGTATTCTAAGGTGTTCTAGAGAGAGAAAGGAGAGAAGGTGCAAGTGTGTGTGAATCTTGTATATTGTTCATCATTCCAATCTTGAATACATCATAGATTCATATTATTCTTCTTCTCCTTCTTCTTATTTTGATCTTGCATCATCCAATTGTTTAGGATTCTACACCATCAATTGGATATGATTGATACACAAGCGAATTCGGGACTTACAAGTGGTATCAGAGCTTGGATTGTATCAATCATTTTGGCCAGATCTGGAGCGTATTTGATCTTATTTTTGAAGGATTTTTGCGTTTTTGGATAGATCTTTGAAAAATAAGGGGGGTTTGTTCTTCGTGTTTTTGATAAAAACGAGTTTTTGATCGAGTTTTGGAGCAAAAAGAGGTGAAAAACGCTATTTTTCACGTAATCTGCGAAGTGTTCTCGTCCATTGAAGGGTTCACGGTCGTTGAAGGGTTCACGGCCGAAGGAGGGTTCTCGGTCGAATAAGCTTTTGCGGCTAGGGTTTCTCGGCGGCGGCCGTAATCACGAATTAGGGTTTCTCGGACGTTTACGGTCGTGAACGTGTTTACGGCCGTGAACCCATTTGCGGTTGTCTGTCTCATATAAATAGTGTTAGTAGAGTCATAAGAGTGTGTATGGCTAGAGGAGCTTAAGTGTGTGTATTCTAAGGTGTTCTTGAGAGAGAAAGGAGAGAAGGTGCAAGTGTGTGTGAATCTTGTATGTTGTTCATCATTCCAATCTTGAATACATCATAGATTCATATTATTCTTCTTCTCCTTCTTCTTATTTTGATCTTGCATCATCCAATTGTTTAGGATTCTAACCATTAATTGGATATGATTGATACACAAGCGAATTCGGGACTTACAAGTGGTATCAGAGCTTGGATTGTATAAATCAGTTTGGCCACATCTGGAGCGTATTTGATCTTATTTTTGAAGGATTTTTGCATTTTTGGATAGATCTTTGAAAAATAAGGGGGGTTTGTTCTTCGTGTTTTTGATAAAAACGAGTTTTTGATCGAGTTTTGGAGCAAAAAGAGGTGAAAAACGCTATTTTTCACGTAATCTGCGAAGTGTTCTCGTCCATTGAAGGGTTCACGGCCGTTGAAGGGTTCACGGCCGAAGGAGGGTTCTCGGTCGAATAAGCTTTTGCGGCTAGGGTTTCTCGGCGGCGGCCGTAATCACGAATTAGGGTTTCTCGGACGTTTACGGTCGTGAACGTGTTTACGGCCGTGAAGCCATTTGCGGTTGTCTGTCTCATATAAATAGTGTTAGTAGAGTCATAAGAGTGTGTATGGCTAGAGGAGCTTAAGTGTGTGTATTCTAAGGTGTTCTAGAGAGAGAAAGGAGAGAAGGTGCAAGTGTGTGTGAATCTTGTATATTGTTCATCATTCCAATCTTGAATACATCATAGATTCATATTATTCTTCTTCTCCTTCTTCTTATTTTGATCTTGCATCATCCAATTGTTTAGGATTCTACACCATCAATTGGATATGATTGATACACAAGCGAATTCGGGACTTACAAGTGGTATCAGAGCTTGGATTGTATCAATCATTTTGGCCAGATCTGGAGCGTATTTGATCTTATTTTTGAAGGATTTTTGCGTTTTTGGATAGATCTTTGAAAAATAAGGGGGGTTTGTTCTTCGTGTTTTTGATAAAAACGAGTTTTTGATCGAGTTTTGGAGCAAAAAGAGGTGAAAAACGCTATTTTTCACGTAATCTGCGAAGTGTTCTCGTCCATTGAAGGGTTCACGGCCGTTGAAGGGTTCACGGCCGAAGGAGGGTTCTCGGTCGAATAAGCTTTTGCGGCTAGGGTTTCTCGGCGGCGGCCGTAATCACGAATTAGGGTTTCTCGGACGTTTACGGTCGTGAACGTGTTTACGGCCGTGAAGCCATTTGCGGTTGTCTGTCTCATATAAATAGTGTTAGTAGAGTCATAAGAGTGTGTATGGCTAGAGGAGCTTAAGTGTGTGTATTCTAAGGTGTTCTAGAGAGAGAAAGGAGAGAAGGTGCAAGTGTGTGTGAATCTTGTATATTGTTCATCATTCCAATCTTGAATACATCATAGATTCATATTATTCTTCTTCTCCTTCTTCTTATTTTGATCTTGCATCATCCAATTGTTTAGGATTCTACACCATCAATTGGATATGATTGATACACAAGCGAATTCGGGACTTACAAGTGGTATCAGAGCTTAGATTGTATCAATCATTTTGGCCAGATCTGGAGCGTATTTGATCTTATTTTTGAAGGATTTTTGCGTTTTTGGATAGATCTTTGAAAAATAAGGGGGGTTTGTTCTTCGTGTTTTTGATAAAAACGAGTTTTTGATCGAGTTTTGGAGCAAAAAGAGGTGAAAAACGCTATTTTTCACGTAATCTGCGAAGTGTTCTCGTCCATTGAAGGGTTCACGGTCGTTGAAGGGTTCACGGCCGAAGGAGGGTTCTCGGTCGAATAAGCTTTTGCGGCTAGGGTTTCTCGGCGGCGGCCGTAATCACGAATTAGGGTTTCTCGGACGTTTACGGTCGTGAACGTGTTTACGGCCGTGAACCCATTTGCGGTTGTCTGTCTCATATAAATAGTGTTAGTAGAGTCATAAGAGTGTGTATGGCTAGAGGAGCTTAAGTGTGTGTATTCTAAGGTGTTCTTGAGAGAGAAAGGAGAGAAGGTGCAAGTGTGTGTGAATCTTGTATGTTGTTCATCATTCCAATCTTGAATACATCATAGATTCATATTATTCTTCTTCTCCTTCTTCTTATTTTGATCTTGCATCATCCAATTGTTTAGGATTCTAACCATTAATTGGATATGATTGATACACAAGCGAATTCGGGACTTACAAGTGGTATCAGAGCTTGGATTGTATAAATCAGTTTGGCCACATCTGGAGCGTATTTGATCTTATTTTTGAAGGATTTTTGCATTTTTGGATAGATCTTTGAAAAATAAGGGGGGTTTGTTCTTCGTGTTTTTGATAAAAACGAGTTTTTGATCGAGTTTTGGAGCAAAAAGAGGTGAAAAACGCTATTTTTCACGTAATCTGCGAAGTGTTCTCGTCCATTGAAGGGTTCACGGCCGTTGAAGGGTTCACGGCCGAAGGAGGGTTCTCGGTCGAATAAGCTTTTGCGGCTAGGGTTTCTCGGCGGCGGCCGTAATCACGAATTAGGGTTTCTCGGACGTTTACGGTCGTGAACGTGTTTACGGCCGTGAAGCCATTTGCGGTTGTCTGTCTCATATAAATAGTGTTAGTAGAGTCATAAGAGTGTGTATGGCTAGAGGAGCTTAAGTGTGTGTATTCTAAGGTGTTCTAGAGAGAGAAAGGAGAGAAGGTGCAAGTGTGTGTGAATCTTGTATATTGTTCATCATTCCAATCTTGAATACATCATAGATTCATATTATTCTTCTTCTCCTTCTTCTTATTTTGATCTTGCATCATCCAATTGTTTAGGATTCTACACCATCAATTGGATATGATTGATACACAAGCGAATTCGGGACTTACAAGTGGTATCAGAGCTTGGATTGTATCAATCATTTTGGCCAGATCTGGAGCGTATTTGATCTTATTTTTGAAGGATTTTTGCGTTTTTGGATAGATCTTTGAAAAATAAGGGGGGTTTGTTCTTCGTGTTTTTGATAAAAACGAGTTTTTGATCGAGTTTTGGAGCAAAAAGAGGTGAAAAACGCTATTTTTCACGTAATCTGCGAAGTGTTCTCGTCCATTGAAGGGTTCACGGCCGTTGAAGGGTTCACGGCCGAAGGAGGGTTCTCGGTCGAATAAGCTTTTGCGGCTAGGGTTTCTCGGCGGCGGCCGTAATCACGAATTAGGGTTTCTCGGACGTTTACGGTCGTGAACGTGTTTACGGCCGTGAAGCCATTTGCGGTTGTCTGTCTCATATAAATAGTGTTAGTAGAGTCATAAGAGTGTGTATGGCTAGAGGAGCTTAAGTGTGTGTATTCTAAGGTGTTCTAGAGAGAGAAAGGAGAGAAGGTGCAAGTGTGTGTGAATCTTGTATATTGTTCATCATTCCAATCTTGAATACATCATAGATTCATATTATTCTTCTTCTCCTTCTTCTTATTTTGATCTTGCATCATCCAATTGTTTAGGATTCTACACCATCAATTGGATATGATTGATACACAAGCGAATTCGGGACTTACAAGTGGTATCAGAGCTTGGATTGTATCAATCATTTTGGCCAGATCTGGAGCGTATTTGATCTTATTTTTGAAGGATTTTTGCGTTTTTGGATAGATCTTTGAAAAATAAGGGGGGTTTGTTCTTCGTGTTTTTGATAAAAACGAGTTTTTGATCGAGTTTTGGAGCAAAAAGAGGTGAAAAACGCTATTTTTCACGTAATCTGCGAAGTGTTCTCGTCCATTGAAGGGTTCACGGCCGTTGAAGGGTTCACGGCCGAAGGAGGGTTCTCGGTCGAATAAGCTTTTGCGGCTAGGGTTTCTCGGCGGCGGCCGTAATCACGAATTAGGGTTTCTCGGACGTTTACGGTCGTGAACGTGTTTACGGCCGTGAAGCCATTTGCGGTTGTCTGTCTCATATAAATAGTGTTAGTAGAGTCATAAGAGTGTGTATGGCTAGAGGAGCTTAAGTGTGTGTATTCTAAGGTGTTCTAGAGAGAGAAAGGAGAGAAGGTGCAAGTGTGTGTGAATCTTGTATATTGTTCATCATTCCAATCTTGAATACATCATAGATTCATATTATTCTTCTTCTCCTTCTTCTTATTTTGATCTTGCATCATCCAATTGTTTAGGATTCTACACCATCAATTGGATATGATTGATACACAAGCGAATTCGGGACTTACAAGTGGTATCAGAGCTTGGATTGTATCAATCATTTTGGCCAGATCTGGAGCGTATTTGATCTTATTTTTGAAGGATTTTTGCGTTTTTGGATAGATCTTTGAAAAATAAGGGGGGTTTGTTCTTCGTGTTTTTGATAAAAACGAGTTTTTGATCGAGTTTTGGAGCAAAAAGAGGTGAAAAACGCTATTTTTCACGTAATCTGCGAAGTGTTCTCGTCCATTGAAGGGTTCACGGCCGTTGAAGGGTTCACGGCCGAAGGAGGGTTCTCGGTCGAATAAGCTTTTGCGGCTAGGGTTTCTCGGCGGCGGCCGTAATCACGAATTAGGGTTTCTCGGACGTTTACGGTCGTGAACGTGTTTACGGCCGTGAAGCCATTTGCGGTTGTCTGTCTCATATAAATAGTGTTAGTAGAGTCATAAGAGTGTGTATGGCTAGAGGAGCTTAAGTGTGTGTATTCTAAGGTGTTCTAGAGAGAGAAAGGAGAGAAGGTGCAAGTGTGTGTGAATCTTGTATATTGTTCATCATTCCAATCTTGAATACATCATAGATTCATATTATTCTTCTTCTCCTTCTTCTTATTTTGATCTTGCATCATCCAATTGTTTAGGATTCTACACCATCAATTGGATATGATTGATACACAAGCGAATTCGGGACTTACAAGTGGTATCAGAGCTTGGATTGTATCAATCATTTTGGCCAGATCTGGAGCGTATTTGATCTTATTTTTGAAGGATTTTTGCGTTTTTGGATAGATCTTTGAAAAATAAGGGGGGTTTGTTCTTCGTGTTTTTGATAAAAACGAGTTTTTGATCGAGTTTTGGAGCAAAAAGAGGTGAAAAACGCTATTTTTCACGTAATCTGCGAAGTGTTCTCGTCCATTGAAGGGTTCACGGCCGTTGAAGGGTTCACGGCCGAAGGAGGGTTCTCGGTCGAATAAGCTTTTGCGGCTAGGGTTTCTCGGCGGCGGCCGTAATCACGAATTAGGGTTTCTCGGACGTTTACGGTCGTGAACGTGTTTACGGCCGTGAAGCCATTTGCGGTTGTCTGTCTCATATAAATAGTGTTAGTAGAGTCATAAGAGTGTGTATGGCTAGAGGAGCTTAAGTGTGTGTATTCTAAGGTGTTCTAGAGAGAGAAAGGAGAGAAGGTGCAAGTGTGTGTGAATCTTGTATATTGTTCATCATTCCAATCTTGAATACATCATAGATTCATATTATTCTTCTTCTCCTTCTTCTTATTTTGATCTTGCATCATCCAATTGTTTAGGATTCTACACCATCAATTGGATATGATTGATACACAAGCGAATTCGGGACTTACAAGTGGTATCAGAGCTTGGATTGTATCAATCATTTTGGCCAGATCTGGAGCGTATTTGATCTTATTTTTGAAGGATTTTTGCGTTTTTGGATAGATCTTTGAAAAATAAGGGGGGTTTGTTCTTCGTGTTTTTGATAAAAACGAGTTTTTGATCGAGTTTTGGAGCAAAAAGAGGTGAAAAACGCTATTTTTCACGTAATCTGCGAAGTGTTCTCGTCCATTGAAGGGTTCACGGCCGTTGAAGGGTTCACGGCCGAAGGAGGGTTCTCGGTCGAATAAGCTTTTGCGGCTAGGGTTTCTCGGCGGCGGCCGTAATCACGAATTAGGGTTTCTCGGACGTTTACGGTCGTGAACGTGTTTACGGCCGTGAAGCCATTTGCGGTTGTCTGTCTCATATAAATAGTGTTAGTAGAGTCATAAGAGTGTGTATGGCTAGAGGAGCTTAAGTGTGTGTATTCTAAGGTGTTCTAGAGAGAGAAAGGAGAGAAGGTGCAAGTGTGTGTGAATCTTGTATATTGTTCATCATTCCAATCTTGAATACATCATAGATTCATATTATTCTTCTTCTCCTTCTTCTTATTTTGATCTTGCATCATCCAATTGTTTAGGATTCTACACCATCAATTGGATATGATTGATACACAAGCGAATTCGGGACTTACAAGTGGTATCAGAGCTTGGATTGTATCAATCATTTTGGCCAGATCTGGAGCGTATTTGATCTTATTTTTGAAGGATTTTTGCGTTTTTGGATAGATCTTTGAAAAATAAGGGGGGTTTGTTCTTCGTGTTTTTGATAAAAACGAGTTTTTGATCGAGTTTTGGAGCAAAAAGAGGTGAAAAACGCTATTTTTCACGTAATCTGCGAAGTGTTCTCGTCCATTGAAGGGTTCACGGCCGTTGAAGGGTTCACGGCCGAAGGAGGGTTCTCGGTCGAATAAGCTTTTGCGGCTAGGGTTTCTCGGCGGCGGCCGTAATCACGAATTAGGGTTTCTCGGACGTTTACGGTCGTGAACGTGTTTACGGCCGTGAAGCCATTTGCGGTTGTCTGTCTCATATAAATAGTGTTAGTAGAGTCATAAGAGTGTGTATGGCTAGAGGAGCTTAAGTGTGTGTATTCTAAGGTGTTCTAGAGAGAGAAAGGAGAGAAGGTGCAAGTGTGTGTGAATCTTGTATATTGTTCATCATTCCAATCTTGAATACATCATAGATTCATATTATTCTTCTTCTCCTTCTTCTTATTTTGATCTTGCATCATCCAATTGTTTAGGATTCTACACCATCAATTGGATATGATTGATACACAAGCGAATTCGGGACTTACAAGTGGTATCAGAGCTTGGATTGTATCAATCATTTTGGCCAGATCTGGAGCGTATTTGATCTTATTTTTGAAGGATTTTTGCGTTTTTGGATAGATCTTTGAAAAATAAGGGGGGTTTGTTCTTCGTGTTTTTGATAAAAACGAGTTTTTGATCGAGTTTTGGAGCAAAAAGAGGTGAAAAACGCTATTTTTCACGTAATCTGCGAAGTGTTCTCGTCCATTGAAGGGTTCACGGCCGTTGAAGGGTTCACGGCCGAAGGAGGGTTCTCGGTCGAATAAGCTTTTGCGGCTAGGGTTTCTCGGCGGCGGCCGTAATCACGAATTAGGGTTTCTCGGACGTTTACGGTCGTGAACGTGTTTACGGCCGTGAAGCCATTTGCGGTTGTCTGTCTCATATAAATAGTGTTAGTAGAGTCATAAGAGTGTGTATGGCTAGAGGAGCTTAAGTGTGTGTATTCTAAGGTGTTCTAGAGAGAGAAAGGAGAGAAGGTGCAAGTGTGTGTGAATCTTGTATATTGTTCATCATTCCAATCTTGAATACATCATAGATTCATATTATTCTTCTTCTCCTTCTTCTTATTTTGATCTTGCATCATCCAATTGTTTAGGATTCTACACCATCAATTGGATATGATTGATACACAAGCGAATTCGGGACTTACAAGTGGTATCAGAGCTTGGATTGTATCAATCATTTTGGCCAGATCTGGAGCGTATTTGATCTTATTTTTGAAGGATTTTTGCGTTTTTGGATAGATCTTTGAAAAATAAGGGGGGTTTGTTCTTCGTGTTTTTGATAAAAACGAGTTTTTGATCGAGTTTTGGAGCAAAAAGAGGTGAAAAACGCTATTTTTCACGTAATCTGCGAAGTGTTCTCGTCCATTGAAGGGTTCACGGCCGTTGAAGGGTTCACGGCCGAAGGAGGGTTCTCGGTCGAATAAGCTTTTGCGGCTAGGGTTTCTCGGCGGCGGCCGTAATCACGAATTAGGGTTTCTCGGACGTTTACGGTCGTGAACGTGTTTACGGCCGTGAAGCCATTTGCGGTTGTCTGTCTCATATAAATAGTGTTAGTAGAGTCATAAGAGTGTGTATGGCTAGAGGAGCTTAAGTGTGTGTATTCTAAGGTGTTCTAGAGAGAGAAAGGAGAGAAGGTGCAAGTGTGTGTGAATCTTGTATATTGTTCATCATTCCAATCTTGAATACATCATAGATTCATATTATTCTTCTTCTCCTTCTTCTTATTTTGATCTTGCATCATCCAATTGTTTAGGATTCTACACCATCAATTGGATATGATTGATACACAAGCGAATTCGGGACTTACAAGTGGTATCAGAGCTTGGATTGTATCAATCATTTTGGCCAGATCTGGAGCGTATTTGATCTTATTTTTGAAGGATTTTTGCGTTTTTGGATAGATCTTTGAAAAATAAGGGGGGTTTGTTCTTCGTGTTTTTGATAAAAACGAGTTTTTGATCGAGTTTTGGAGCAAAAAGAGGTGAAAAACGCTATTTTTCACGTAATCTGCGAAGTGTTCTCGTCCATTGAAGGGTTCACGGCCGTTGAAGGGTTCACGGCCGAAGGAGGGTTCTCGGTCGAATAAGCTTTTGCGGCTAGGGTTTCTCGGCGGCGGCCGTAATCACGAATTAGGGTTTCTCGGACGTTTACGGTCGTGAACGTGTTTACGGCCGTGAAGCCATTTGCGGTTGTCTGTCTCATATAAATAGTGTTAGTAGAGTCATAAGAGTGTGTATGGCTAGAGGAGCTTAAGTGTGTGTATTCTAAGGTGTTCTAGAGAGAGAAAGGAGAGAAGGTGCAAGTGTGTGTGAATCTTGTATATTGTTCATCATTCCAATCTTGAATACATCATAGATTCATATTATTCTTCTTCTCCTTCTTCTTATTTTGATCTTGCATCATCCAATTGTTTAGGATTCTACACCATCAATTGGATATGATTGATACACAAGCGAATTCGGGACTTACAAGTGGTATCAGAGCTTGGATTGTATCAATCATTTTGGCCAGATCTGGAGCGTATTTGATCTTATTTTTGAAGGATTTTTGCGTTTTTGGATAGATCTTTGAAAAATAAGGGGGGTTTGTTCTTCGTGTTTTTGATAAAAACGAGTTTTTGATCGAGTTTTGGAGCAAAAAGAGGTGAAAAACGCTATTTTTCACGTAATCTGCGAAGTGTTCTCGTCCATTGAAGGGTTCACGGCCGTTGAAGGGTTCACGGCCGAAGGAGGGTTCTCGGTCGAATAAGCTTTTGCGGCTAGGGTTTCTCGGCGGCGGCCGTAATCACGAATTAGGGTTTCTCGGACGTTTACGGTCGTGAACGTGTTTACGGCCGTGAAGCCATTTGCGGTTGTCTGTCTCATATAAATAGTGTTAGTAGAGTCATAAGAGTGTGTATGGCTAGAGGAGCTTAAGTGTGTGTATTCTAAGGTGTTCTAGAGAGAGAAAGGAGAGAAGGTGCAAGTGTGTGTGAATCTTGTATATTGTTCATCATTCCAATCTTGAATACATCATAGATTCATATTATTCTTCTTCTCCTTCTTCTTATTTTGATCTTGCATCATCCAATTGTTTAGGATTCTACACCATCAATTGGATATGATTGATACACAAGCGAATTCGGGACTTACAAGTGGTATCAGAGCTTGGATTGTATCAATCATTTTGGCCAGATCTGGAGCGTATTTGATCTTATTTTTGAAGGATTTTTGCGTTTTTGGATAGATCTTTGAAAAATAAGGGGGGTTTGTTCTTCGTGTTTTTGATAAAAACGAGTTTTTGATCGAGTTTTGGAGCAAAAAGAGGTGAAAAACGCTATTTTTCACGTAATCTGCGAAGTGTTCTCGTCCATTGAAGGGTTCACGGCCGTTGAAGGGTTCACGGCCGAAGGAGGGTTCTCGGTCGAATAAGCTTTCGCGGCTAGGGTTTCTCGGCGGCGGCCGTAATCACGAATTAGGGTTTCTCGGACGTTTACGGTCGTGAACGTGTTTACGGCCGTGAACCCATTTGCGGTTGTCTGTCTCATATAAATAGTGTTAGTAGAGTCATAAGAGTGTGTATGGCTAGAGGAGCTTAAGTGTGTGTATTCTAAGGTGTTCTAGAGAGAGAAAGGAGAGAAGGTGCAAGTGTGTGTGAATCTTGTATATTGTTCATCATTCCAATCTTGAATACATCATAGATTCATATTATTCTTCTTCTCCTTCTTCTTATTTTGATCTTGCATCATCCAATTGTTTAGGATTCTACACCATCAATTGGATATGATTGATACACAAGCGAATTCGGGACTTACAAGTGGTATCAGAGCTTGGATTGTATCAATCATTTTGGCCAGATCTGGAGCGTATTTGATCTTATTTTTGAAGGATTTTTGCGTTTTTGGATAGATCTTTGAAAAATAAGGGGGGTTTGTTCTTCGTGTTTTTGGTAAAAACGAGTTTTTGATCGAGTTTTGGAGCAAAAAGAGGTGAAAAACGCTATTTTTCACGTAATCTGCGAAGTGTTCTCGTCCATTGAAGGGTTCACGGCCGTTGAAGGGTTCACGGCCGAAGGAGGGTTCTCGGTCGAATAAGCTTTCGCGGCTAGGGTTTCTCGGCGGCGGCCGTAATCACGAATTAGGGTTTTTCGGACGTTTACGGTCGTGAACGTGTTTACGGCCGTGAACCCATTTGCGGTTGTCTGTCTCATATAAATAGTGTTAGTAGAGTCATAAGAGTGTGTATGGCTAGAGGAGCTTAAGTGTGTGTATTCTAAGGTGTTCTAGAAAGAGAAAGGAGAGAAGGTGCAAGTGTGTGTGAATCTTGTATATTGTTCATCATTCCAATCTTGAATACATCATAGATTCATATTATTCTTCTTCTCCTTCTTCTTATTTTGATCTTGCATCATCCAATTGTTTAGGATTCTACACCATCAATTGGATATGATTGATACACAAGCGAATTCGGGACTTACAAGTGGTATCAGAGCTTGGATTGTATCAATCATTTTGGCCAGATCTGGAGCGTATTTGATCTTATTTTTGAAGGATTTTTGCGTTTTTGGATAGATCTTTGAAAAATAAGGGGGGTTTGTTCTTCGTGTTTTTGATAAAAACGAGTTTTTGATCGAGTTTTGGAGCAAAAAGAGGTGAAAAACGCTATTTTTCACGTAATCTGCGAAGTGTTCTCGTCCATTGAAGGGTTCACGGCCGTTGAAGGGTTCACGGCCGAAGGAGGGTTCTCGGTCGAATAAGCTTTCGCGGCTAGGGTTTCTCGGCGGCGGCCGTAATCACGAATTAGGGTTTTTCGGACGTTTACGGTCGTGAACGTGTTTACGGCCGTGAACCCATTTGCGGTTGTCTGTCTCATATAAATAGTGTTAGTAGAGTCATAAGAGTGTGTATGGCTAGAGGAGCTTAAGTGTGTGTATTCTAAGGTGTTCTAGAAAGAGAAAGGAGAGAAGGTGCAAGTGTGTGTGAATCTTGTATATTGTTCATCATTCCAATCTTGAATACATCATAGATTCATATTATTCTTCTTCTCCTTCTTCTTATTTTGATCTTGCATCATCCAATTGTTTAGGATTCTACACCATCAATTGGATATGATTGATACACAAGCGAATTCGGGACTTACAAGTGGTATCAGAGCTTGGATTGTATCAATCATTTTGGCCAGATCTGGAGCGTATTTCATCTTATTTTTGAAGGATTTTTGCGTTTTTGGATAGATCTTTGAAAAATAAGGGGGGTTTGTTCTTCGTGTTTTTGATAAAAACGAGTTTTTGATCGAGTTTTGGAGCAAAAAGAGGTGAAAAACGCTATTTTTCACGTAATCTGCGAAGTGTTCTCGTCCATTGAAGGGTTCACGGCCGTTGAAGGGTTCACGGCCGAAGGAGGGTTCTCGGTCGAATAAGCTTTTGCGGCTAGGGTTTCTCGGCGGCGGCCGTAATCACGAATTAGGGTTTCTCGGACGTTTACGGTCGTGAACGTGTTTACGGCCGTGAACCCATTTGCGGTTGTCTGTCTCATATAAATAGTGTTAGTAGAGTCATAAGAGTGTGTATGGCTAGAGGAGCTTAAGTGTGTGTATTCTAAGGTGTTCTAGAGAGAGAAAGGAGAGAAGGTGCAAGTGTGTGTGAATCTTGTATATTGTTCATCATTCCAATCTTGAATACATCATAGATTCATATTATTCTTCTTCTCCTTCTTCTTATTTTGATCTTGCATCATCCAATTGTTTAGGATTCTAACCATTAATTGGATATGATTGATACACAAGCGAATTCGGGACTTACAAGTGGTATCAGAGCTTGGATTGTATCAATCATTTTGGCCAGATCTGGAGCGTATTTCATCTTATTTTTGAAGGATTTTTGCGTTTTTGGATAGATCTTTGAAAAATAAGGGGGGTTTGTTCTTCGTGTTTTTGATAAAAACGAGTTTTTGATCGAGTTTTGGAGCAAAAAGAGGTGAAAAACGCTATTTTTCACGTAATCTGCGAAGTGTTCTCGTCCATTGAAGGGTTCACGGCCGTTGAAGGGTTCACGGCCGAAGGAGGGTTCTCGGTCGAATAAGCTTTTGCGGCTAGGGTTTCTCGGCGGCGGCCGTAATCACGAATTAGGGTTTCTCGGACGTTTACGGTCGTGAACGTGTTTACGGCCGTGAACCCATTTGCGGTTGTCTGTCTCATATAAATAGTGTTAGTAGAGTCATAAGAGTGTGTATGGCTAGAGGAGCTTAAGTGTGTGTATTCTAAGGTGTTCTTGAGAGAGAAAGGAGAGAAGGTGCAAGTGTGTGTGAATCTTGTATATTGTTCATCATTCCAATCTTGAATACATCATAGATTCATATTATTCTTCTTCTCCTTCTTCTTATTTTGATCTTGCATCATCCAATTGTTTAGGATTCTAACCATTAATTGGATATGATTGATACACAAGCGAATTCGGGACTTACAAGTGGTATCAGAGCTTGGATTGTATCAATCAGTTTGGCCAGATCTGGAGCGTATTTGATCTTATTTTTGAAGGATTTTTGCATTTTTGGATAGATCTTTGAAAAATAAGGGGGGTTTGTTCTTCGTGTTTTTGATAAAAACGAGTTTTTGATCGAGTTTTGGAGCAAAAAGAGGTGAAAAACGCTATTTTTCACGTAATCTGCGAAGTGTTCTCGTCCATTGAAGGGTTCACGGCCGTTGAAGGGTTCACGGCCGAAGGAGGGTTCTCGGTCGAATAAGCTTTTGCGGCTAGGGTTTCTCGGCGGCGGCCGTAATCACGAATTAGGGTTTCTCGGACGTTTACGGTCGTGAACGTGTTTACGGCCGTGAACCCATTTGCGGTTGTCTGTCTCATATAAATAGTGTTAGTAGAGTCATAAGAGTGTGTATGGCTAGAGGAGCTTAAGTGTGTGTATTCTAAGGTGTTCTAGAGAGAGAAAGGAGAGAAGGTGCAAGTGTGTGTGAATCTTGTATATTGTTCATCATTCCAATCTTGAATACATCATAGATTCATATTATTCTTCTTCTCCTTCTTCTTATTTTGATCTTGCATCATCCAATTGTTTAGGATTCTACACCATCAATTGGATATGATTGATACACAAGCGAATTCGGGACTTACAAGTGGTATCAGAGCTTGGATTGTATCAATCATTTTGGCCAGATCTGGAGCGTATTTCATCTTATTTTTGAAGGATTTTTGCGTTTTTGGATAGATCTTTGAAAAATAAGGGGGGTTTGTTCTTCGTGTTTTTGATAAAAACGAGTTTTTGATCGAGTTTTGGAGCAAAAAGAGGTGAAAAACGCTATTTTTCACGTAATCTGCGAAGTGTTCTCGTCCATTGAAGGGTTCACGGCCGTTGAAGGGTTCACGGCCGAAGGAGGGTTCTCGGTCGAATAAGCTTTTGCGGCTAGGGTTTCTCGGCGGCGGCCGTAATCACGAATTAGGGTTTCTCGGACGTTTACGGTCGTGAACGTGTTTACGGCCGTGAACCCATTTGCGGTTGTCTGTCTCATATAAATAGTGTTAGTAGAGTCATAAGAGTGTGTATGGCTAGAGGAGCTTAAGTGTGTGTATTCTAAGGTGTTCTTGAGAGAGAAAGGAGAGAAGGTGCAAGTGTGTGTGAATCTTGTATATTGTTCATCATTCCAATCTTGAATACATCATAGATTCATATTATTCTTCTTCTCCTTCTTCTTATTTTGATCTTGCATCATCCAATTGTTTAGGATTCTACACCATCAATTGGATATGATTGATACACAAGCGAATTCGGGACTTACAAGTGGTATCAGAGCTTGGATTGTATCAATCAGTTTGGCCAGATCTGGAGCGTATTTGATCTTATTTTTGAAGGATTTTTGCGTTTTTGGATAGATCTTTGAAAAATAAGGGGGGTTTGTTCTTCGTGTTTTTGATAAAAACGAGTTTTTGATCGAGTTTTGGAGCAAAAAGAGGTGAAAAACGCTATTTTTCACGTAATCTGCGAAGTGTTCTCGTCCATTGAAGGGTTCACGGCCGTTGAAGGGTTCACGGCCGAAGGAGGGTTCTCGGTCGAATAAGCTTTTGCGGCTAGGGTTTCTCGGCGGCGGCCGTAATCACGAATTAGGGTTTCTCGGACGTTTACGGTCGTGAACGTGTTTACGGCCGTGAAGCCATTTGCGGTTGTCTGTCTCATATAAATAGTGTTAGTAGAGTCATAAGAGTGTGTATGGCTAGAGGAGCTTAAGTGTGTGTATTCTAAGGTGTTCTAGAGAGAGAAAGGAGAGAAGGTGCAAGTGTGTGTGAATCTTGTATATTGTTCATCATTCCAATCTTGAATACATCATAGATTCATATTATTCTTCTTCTCCTTCTTCTTATTTTGATCTTGCATCATCCAATTGTTTAGGATTCTACACCATCAATTGGATATGATTGATACACAAGCGAATTCGGGACTTACAAGTGGTATCACAGCTTGGATTGTATCAATCATTTTGGCCAGATCTGGAGCGTATTTGATCTTATTTTTGAAGGATTTTTGCGTTTTTGGATAGATCTTTGAAAAATAAGGGGGGTTTGTTCTTCGTGTTTTTGATAAAAACGAGTTTTTGATCGAGTTTTGGAGCAAAAAGAGGTGAAAAACGCTATTTTTCACGTAATCTGCGAAGTGTTCTCGTCCATTGAAGGGTTCACGGCCGTTGAAGGGTTCACGGCCGAAGGAGGGTTCTCGGTCGAATAAGCTTTTGCGGCTAGGGTTTCTCGGCGGCGGCCGTAATCACGAATTAGGGTTTCTCGGACGTTTACGGTCGTGAACGTGTTTACGGCCGTGAAGCCATTTGCGGTTGTCTGTCTCATATAAATAGTGTTAGTAGAGTCATAAGAGTGTGTATGGCTAGAGGAGCTTAAGTGTGTGTATTCTAAGGTGTTCTAGAGAGAGAAAGGAGAGAAGGTGCAAGTGTGTGTGAATCTTGTATATTGTTCATCATTCCAATCTTGAATACATCATAGATTCATATTATTCTTCTTCTCCTTCTTCTTATTTTGATCTTGCATCATCCAATTGTTTAGGATTCTACACCATCAATTGGATATGATTGATACACAAGCGAATTCGGGACTTACAAGTGGTATCACAGCTTGGATTGTATCAATCATTTTGGCCAGATCTGGAGCGTATTTGATCTTATTTTTGAAGGATTTTTGCGTTTTTGGATAGATCTTTGAAAAATAAGGGGGGTTTGTTCTTCGTGTTTTTGATAAAAACGAGTTTTTGATCGAGTTTTGGAGCAAAAAGAGGTGAAAAACGCTATTTTTCACGTAATCTGCGAAGTGTTCTCGTCCATTGAAGGGTTCACGGCCGTTGAAGGGTTCACGGCCGAAGGAGGGTTCTCGGTCGAATAAGCTTTTGCGGCTAGGGTTTCTCGGCGGTGGCCGTAATCACGAATTAGGGTTTCTCGGACGTTTACGGTCGTGAACGTGTTTACGGCCGTGAACCCATTTGCGGTTGTCTGTCTCATATAAATAGTGTTAGTAGAGTCATAAGAGTGTGTATGGCTAGAGGAGCTTAAGTGTGTGTATTCTAAGGTGTTCTAGAGAGAGAAAGGAGAGAAGGAGCAAGTGTGTGTGAATCTTGTATATTGTTCATCATTCCAATCTTGAATACATCATAGATTCATATTATTCTTCTTCTCCTTCTTCTTATTTTGATCTTGCATCATCCAATTGTTTAGGATTCTACACCATCAATTGGATATGATTGATACACAAGCGAATTCGGGACTTACAAGTGGTATCAGAGCTTGGATTGTATCAATCATTTTGGCCAGATCTGGAGCGTATTTGATCTTATTTTTGAAGGATTTTTGCGTTTTTGGATAGATCTTTGAAAAATAAGGGGGGTTTGTTCTTCGTGTTTTTGATAAAAACGAGTTTTTGATCGAGTTTTGGAGCAAAAAGAGGTGAAAAACGCTATTTTTCACGTAATCTGCGAAGTGTTCTCGTCCATTGAAGGGTTCACGGCCGTTGAAGGGTTCACGGCCGAAGGAGGGTTCTCGGTCGAATAAGCTTTTGCGGCTAGGGTTTCTCGGCGGCGGCCGTAATCACGAATTAGGGTTTCTCGGACGTTTACGGTCGTGAACGTGTTTACGGCCGTGAACCCATTTGCGGTTGTCTGTCTCATATAAATAGTGTTAGTAGAGTCATAAGAGTGTGTATGGCTAGAGGAGCTTAAGTGTGTGTATTCTAAGGTGTTCTAGAGAGAGAAAGGAGAGAAGGTGCAAGTGTGTGTGAATCTTGTATATTGTTCATCATTCCAATCTTGAATACATCATAGATTCATATTATTCTTCTTCTCCTTCTTCTTATTTTGATCTTGCATCATCCAATTGTTTAGGATTCTACACCATCAATTGGATATGATTGATACACAAGCGAATTCGGGACTTACAAGTGGTATCACAGCTTGGATTGTATCAATCATTTTGGCCAGATCTGGAGCGTATTTGATCTTATTTTTGAAGGATTTTTGCGTTTTTGGATAGATCTTTGAAAAATAAGGGGGGTTTGTTCTTCGTGTTTTTGATAAAAACGAGTTTTTGATCGAGTTTTGGAGCAAAAAGAGGTGAAAAACGCTATTTTTCACGTAATCTGCGAAGTGTTCTCGTCCATTGAAGGGTTCACGGCCGTTGAAGGGTTCACGGCCGAAGGAGGGTTCTCGGTCGAATAAGCTTTTGCGGCTAGGGTTTCTCGGCGGCGGCCGTAATCACGAATTAGGGTTTCTCGGACGTTTACGGTCGTGAACGTGTTTACGGCCGTGAACCCATTTGCGGTTGTCTGTCTCATATAAATAGTGTTAGTAGAGTCATAAGAGTGTGTATGGCTAGAGGAGCTTAAGTGTGTGTATTCTAAGGTGTTCTAGAGAGAGAAAGGAGAGAAGGAGCAAGTGTGTGTGAATCTTGTATATTGTTCATCATTCCAATCTTGAATACATCATAGATTCATATTATTCTTCTTCTCCTTCTTCTTATTTTGATCTTGCATCATCCAATTGTTTAGGATTCTACACCATCAATTGGATATGATTGATACACAAGCGAATTCGGGACTTACAAGTGGTATCAGAGCTTGGATTGTATCAATCATTTTGGCCAGATCTGGAGCGTATTTGATCTTATTTTTGAAGGATTTTTGCGTTTTTGGATAGATCTTTGAAAAATAAGGGGGGTTTGTTCTTCGTGTTTTTGATAAAAACGAGTTTTTGATCGAGTTTTGGAGCAAAAAGAGGTGAAAAACGCTATTTTTCACGTAATCTGCGAAGTGTTCTCGTCCATTGAAGGGTTCACGGCCGTTGAAGGGTTCACGGCCGAAGGAGGGTTCTCGGTCGAATAAGCTTTTGCGGCTAGGGTTTCTCGGCGGCGGCCGTAATCATGAATTAGGGTTTCTCGGACGTTTACGGTCGTGAACGTGTTTACGGCCGTGAAGCCATTTGCGGTTGTCTGTCTCATATAAATAGTGTTAGTAGAGTCATAAGAGTGTGTATGGCTAGAGGAGCTTAAGTGTGTGTATTCTAAGGTGTTCTAGAGAGAGAAAGGAGAGAAGGTGCAAGTGTGTGTGAATCTTGTATATTGTTCATCATTCCAATCTTGAATACATCATAGATTCATATTATTCTTCTTCTCCTTCTTCTTATTTTGATCTTGCATCATCCAATTGTTTAGGATTCTACACCATCAATTGGATATGATTGATACACAAGCGAATTCGGGACTTACAAGTGGTATCACAGCTTGGATTGTATCAATCATTTTGGCCAGATCTGGAGCGTATTTGATCTTATTTTTGAAGGATTTTTGCGTTTTTGGATAGATCTTTGAAAAATAAGGGGGGTTTGTTCTTCGTGTTTTTGATAAAAACGAGTTTTTGATCGAGTTTTGGAGCAAAAAGAGGTGAAAAACGCTATTTTTCACGTAATCTGCGAAGTGTTCTCGTCCATTGAAGGGTTCACGGCCGTTGAAGGGTTCACGGCCGAAGGAGGGTTCTCGGTCGAATAAGCTTTTGCGGCTAGGGTTTCTCGGCGGCGGCCGTAATCACGAATTAGGGTTTCTCGGACGTTTACGGTCGTGAACGTGTTTACGGCCGTGAACCCATTTGCGGTTGTCTGTCTCATATAAATAGTGTTAGTAGAGTCATAAGAGTGTGTATGGCTAGAGGAGCTTAAGTGTGTGTATTCTAAGGTGTTCTAGAGAGAGAAAGGAGAGAAGGAGCAAGTGTGTGTGAATCTTGTATATTGTTCATCATTCCAATCTTGAATACATCATAGATTCATATTATTCTTCTTCTCCTTCTTCTTATTTTGATCTTGCATCATCCAATTGTTTAGGATTCTACACCATCAATTGGATATGATTGATACACAAGCGAATTCGGGACTTACAAGTGGTATCACAGCTTGGATTGTATCAATCATTTTGGCCAGATCTGGAGCGTATTTGATCTTATTTTTGAAGGATTTTTGCGTTTTTGGATAGATCTTTGAAAAATAAGGGGGGTTTGTTCTTCGTGTTTTTGATAAAAACGAGTTTTTGATCGAGTTTTGGAGCAAAAAGAGGTGAAAAACGCTATTTTTCACGTAATCTGCGAAGTGTTCTCGTCCATTGAAGGGTTCACGGCCGTTGAAGGGTTCACGGCCGAAGGAGGGTTCTCGGTCGAATAAGCTTTTGCGGCTAGGGTTTCTCGGCGGCGGCCGTAATCACGAATTAGGGTTTCTCGGACGTTTACGGTCGTGAACGTGTTTACGGCCGTGAAGCCATTTGCGGTTGTCTGTCTCATATAAATAGTGTTAGTAGAGTCATAAGAGTGTGTATGGCTAGAGGAGCTTAAGTGTGTGTATTCTAAGGTGTTCTAGAGAGAGAAAGGAGAGAAGGTGCAAGTGTGTGTGAATCTTGTATATTGTTCATCATTCCAATCTTGAATACATCATAGATTCATATTATTCTTCTTCTCCTTCTTCTTATTTTGATCTTGCATCATCCAATTGTTTAGGATTCTACACCATCAATTGGATATGATTGATACACAAGCGAATTCGGGACTTACAAGTGGTATCAGAGCTTGGATTGTATCAATCATTTTGGCCAGATCTGGAGCGTATTTGATCTTATTTTTGAAGGATTTTTGCTTTTTTGGATAGATCTTTGAAAAATAAGGGGGGTTTGTTCTTCGTGTTTTTGATAAAAACGAGTTTTTGATCGAGTTTTGGAGCAAAAAGAGGTGAAAAACGCTATTTTTCACGTAATCTGCGAAGTGTTCTCGTCCATTGAAGGGTTCACGGCCGTTGAAGGGTTCACGGCCGAAGGAGGGTTCTCGGTCGAATAAGCTTTTGCGGCTAGGGTTTCTCGGCGGCGGCCGTAATCACGAATTAGGGTTTCTCGGACGTTTACGATCGTGAACGTGTTTACGGCCGTGAAGCCATTTGCGGTTGTCTGTCTCATATAAATAGTGTTAGTAGAGTCATAAGAGTGTGTATGGCTAGAGGAGCTTAAGTGTGTGTATTCTAAGGTGTTCTAGAGAGAGAAAGGAGAGAAGGTGCAAGTGTGTGTGAATCTTGTATATTGTTCATCATTCCAATCTTGAATACATCATAGATTCATATTATTCTTCTTCTCCTTCTTCTTATTTTGATCTTGCATCATCCAATTGTTTAGGATTCTACACCATCAATTGGATATGATTGATACACAAGCGAATTCGGGACTTACAAGTGGTATCACAGCTTGGATTGTATCAATCATTTTGGCCAGATCTGGAGCGTATTTGATCTTATTTTTGAAGGATTTTTGCGTTTTTGGATAGATCTTTGAAAAATAAGGGGGGTTTGTTCTTCGTGTTTTTGATAAAAACGAGTTTTTGATCGAGTTTTGGAGCAAAAAGAGGTGAAAAACGCTATTTTTCACGTAATCTGCGAAGTGTTCTCGTCCATTGAAGGGTTCACGGCCGTTGAAGGGTTCACGGCCGAAGGAGGGTTCTCGGTCGAATAAGCTTTTGCGGCTAGGGTTTCTCGGCGGCGGCCGTAATCACGAATTAGGGTTTCTCGGACGTTTACGGTCGTGAACGTGTTTACGGCCGTGAACCCATTTGCGGTTGTCTGTCTCATATAAATAGTGTTAGTAGAGTCATAAGAGTGTGTATGGCTAGAGGAGCTTAAGTGTGTGTATTCTAAGGTGTTCTAGAGAGAGAAAGGAGAGAAGGTGCAAGTGTGTGTGAATCTTGTATATTGTTCATCATTCCAATCTTGAATACATCATAGATTCATATTATTCTTCTTCTCCTTCTTCTTATTTTGATCTTGCATCATCCAATTGTTTAGGATTCTACACCATCAATTGGATATGATTGATACACAAGCGAATTCGGGACTTACAAGTGGTATCAGAGCTTGGATTGTATCAATCATTTTGGCCAGATCTGGAGCGTATTTGATCTTATTTTTGAAGGATTTTTGCGTTTTTGGATAGATCTTTGAAAAATAAGGGGGGTTTGTTCTTCGTGTTTTTGATAAAAACGAGTTTTTGATCGAGTTTTGGAGCAAAAAGAGGTGAAAAACGCTATTTTTCAAGTAATCTGCGAAGTGTTCTCGTCCATTGAAGGGTTCACGGCCGTTGAAGGGTTCACGGCCGAAGGAGGGTTCTCGGTCGAATAAGCTTTTGCGGCTAGGGTTTCTAGGCGGCGGCCGTAATCACGAATTAGGGTTTCTCGGACGTTTACGGTCGTGAACGTGTTTACGGCCGTGAACCCATTTGCGGTTGTCTGTCTCATATAAATAGTGTTAGTAGAGTCATAAGAGTGTGTATGGCTAGAGGAGCTTAAGTGTGTGTATTCTAAGGTGTTCTAGAGAGAGAAAGGAGAGAAGGTGCAAGTGTGTGTGAATCTTGTATATTGTTCATCATTCCAATCTTGAATACATCATAGATTCATATTATTCTTCTTCTCCTTCTTCTTATTTTGATCTTGCATCATCCAATTGTTTAGGATTCTACACCATCAATTGGATATGATTGATACACAAGCGAATTCGGGACTTACAAGTGGTATCAGAGCTTGGATTGTATCAATCATTTTGGCCAGATCTGGAGCGTATTTGATCTTATTTTTGAAGGATTTTTGCGTTTTTGGATAGATCTTTGAAAAATAAGGGGGGTTTGTTCTTCGTGTTTTTGATAAAAACGAGTTTTTGATCGAGTTTTGGAGCAAAAAGAGGTGAAAAACGCTATTTTTCAAGTAATCTGCGAAGTGTTCTCGTCCATTGAAGGGTTCACGGCCGTTGAAGGGTTCACGGCCGAAGGAGGGTACTCGGTCGAATAAGCTTTTGCGGCTAGGGTTTCTAGGCGGCGGCCGTAATCACGAATTAGGGTTTCTCGGACGTTTACGGTCGTGAACGTGTTTACGGCCGTGAACCCATTTGCGGTTGTCTGTCTCATATAAATAGTGTTAGTAGAGTCATAAGAGTGTGTATGGCTAGAGGAGCTTAAGTGTGTGTATTCTAAGGTGTTCTAGAGAGAGAAAGGAGAGAAGGTGCAAGTGTGTGTGAATCTTGTATATTGTTCATCATTCCAATCTTGAATACATCATAGATTCATATTATTCTTCTTCTCCTTCTTCTTATTTTGATCTTGCATCATCCAATTGTTTAGGATTCTACACCATCAATTGGATATGATTGATACACAAGCGAATTCGGGACTTACAAGTGGTATCACAGCTTGGATTGTATCAATCATTTTGGCCAGATCTGGAGCGTATTTGATCTTATTTTTGAAGGATTTTTGCGTTTTTGGATAGATCTTTGAAAAATAAGGGGGGTTTGTTCTTCGTGTTTTTGATAAAAACGAGTTTTTGATCGAGTTTTGGAGCAAAAAGAGGTGAAAAACGCTATTTTTCACGTAATCTGCGAAGTGTTCTCGTCCATTGAAGGGTTCACGGCCGTTGAAGGGTTCACGGCCGAAGGAGGGTTCTCGGTCGAATAAGCTTTTGCGGCTAGGGTTTCTCGGCGGCGGCCGTAATCACGAATTAGGGTTTCTCGGACGTTTACGGTCGTGAACGTGTTTACGGCCGTGAACCCATTTGCGGTTGTCTGTCTCATATAAATAGTGTTAGTAGAGTCATAAGAGTGTGTATGGCTAGAGGAGCTTAAGTGTGTGTATTCTAAGGTGTTCTAGAGAGAGAAAGGAGAGAAGGTGCAAGTGTGTGTGAATCTTGTATATTGTTCATCATTCCAATCTTGAATACATCATAGATTCATATTATTCTTCTTCTCCTTCTTCTTATTTTGATCTTGCATCATCCAATTGTTTAGGATTCTACACCATCAATTGGATATGATTGATACACAAGCGAATTCGGGACTTACAAGTGGTATCAGAGCTTGGATTGTATCAATCATTTTGGCCAGATCTGGAGCGTATTTGATCTTATTTTTGAAGGATTTTTGCGTTTTTGGATAGATCTTTGAAAAATAAGGGGGGTTTGTTCTTCGTGTTTTTGATAAAAACGAGTTTTTGATCGAGTTTTGGAGCAAAAAGAGGTGAAAAACGCTATTTTTCAAGTAATCTGCGAAGTGTTCTCGTCCATTGAAGGGTTCACGGCCGTTGAAGGGTTCACGGCCGAAGGAGGGTTCTCGGTCGAATAAGCTTTTGCGGCTAGGGTTTCTAGGCGGCGGCCGTAATCACGAATTAGGGTTTCTCGGACGTTTACGGTCGTGAACGTGTTTACGGCCGTGAACCCATTTGCGGTTGTCTGTCTCATATAAATAGTGTTAGTAGAGTCATAAGAGTGTGTATGGCTAGAGGAGCTTAAGTGTGTGTATTCTAAGGTGTTCTAGAGAGAGAAAGGAGAGAAGGTGCAAGTGTGTGTGAATCTTGTATATTGTTCATCATTCCAATCTTGAATACATCATAGATTCATATTATTCTTCTTCTCCTTCTTCTTATTTTGATCTTGCATCATCCAATTGTTTAGGATTCTACACCATCAATTGGATATGATTGATACACAAGCGAATTCGGGACTTACAAGTGGTATCACAGCTTGGATTGTATCAATCATTTTGGCCAGATCTGGAGCGTATTTGATCTTATTTTTGAAGGATTTTTGCGTTTTTGGATAGATCTTTGAAAAATAAGGGGGGTTTGTTCTTCGTGTTTTTGATAAAAACGAGTTTTTGATCGAGTTTTGGAGCAAAAAGAGGTGAAAAACGCTATTTTTCACGTAATCTGCGAAGTGTTCTCGTCCATTGAAGGGTTCACGGCCGTTGAAGGGTTCACGGCCGAAGGAGGGTTCTCGGTCGAATAAGCTTTTGCGGCTAGGGTTTCTCGGCGGCGGCCGTAATCACGAATTAGGGTTTCTCGGACGTTTACGGTCGTGAACGTGTTTACGGCCGTGAACCCATTTGCGGTTGTCTGTCTCATATAAATAGTGTTAGTAGAGTCATAAGAGTGTGTATGGCTAGAGGAGCTTAAGTGTGTGTATTCTAAGGTGTTCTAGAGAGAGAAAGGAGAGAAGGTGCAAGTGTGTGTGAATCTTGTATATTGTTCATCATTCCAATCTTGAATACATCATAGATTCATATTATTCTTCTTCTCCTTCTTCTTATTTTGATCTTGCATCATCCAATTGTTTAGGATTCTACACCATCAATTGGATATGATTGATACACAAGCGAATTCGGGACTTACAAGTGGTATCAGAGCTTGGATTGTATCAATCATTTTGGCCAGATCTGGAGCGTATTTGATCTTATTTTTGAAGGATTTTTGCGTTTTTGGATAGATCTTTGAAAAATAAGGGGGGTTTGTTCTTCGTGTTTTTGATAAAAACGAGTTTTTGATCGAGTTTTGGAGCAAAAAGAGGTGAAAAACGCTATTTTTCAAGTAATCTGCGAAGTGTTCTCGTCCATTGAAGGGTTCACGGCCGTTGAAGGGTTCACGGCCGAAGGAGGGTTCTCGGTCGAATAAGCTTTTGCGGCTAGGGTTTCTAGGCGGCGGCCGTAATCACGAATTAGGGTTTCTCGGACGTTTACGGTCGTGAACGTGTTTACGGCCGTGAACCCATTTGCGGTTGTCTGTCTCATATAAATAGTGTTAGTAGAGTCATAAGAGTGTGTATGGCTAGAGGAGCTTAAGTGTGTGTATTCTAAGGTGTTCTAGAGAGAGAAAGGAGAGAAGGTGCAAGTGTGTGTGAATCTTGTATATTGTTCATCATTCCAATCTTGAATACATCATAGATTCATATTATTCTTCTTCTCCTTCTTCTTATTTTGATCTTGCATCATCCAATTGTTTAGGATTCTACACCATCAATTGGATATGATTGATACACAAGCGAATTCGGGACTTACAAGTGGTATCAGAGCTTGGATTGTATCAATCATTTTGGCCAGATCTGGAGCGTATTTGATCTTATTTTTGAAGGATTTTTGCGTTTTTGGATAGATCTTTGAAAAATAAGGGGGGTTTGTTCTTCGTGTTTTTGATAAAAACGAGTTTTTGATCGAGTTTTGGAGCAAAAAGAGGTGAAAAACGCTATTTTTCAAGTAATCTGCGAAGTGTTCTCGTCCATTGAAGGGTTCACGGCCGTTGAAGGGTTCACGGCCGAAGGAGGGTTCTCGGTCGAATAAGCTTTTGCGGCTAGGGTTTCTAGGCGGCGGCCGTAATCACGAATTAGGGTTTCTCGGACGTTTACGGTCGTGAACGTGTTTACGGCCGTGAACCCATTTGCGGTTGTCTGTCTCATATAAATAGTGTTAGTAGAGTCATAAGAGTGTGTATGGCTAGAGGAGCTTAAGTGTGTGTATTCTAAGGTGTTCTAGAGAGAGAAAGGAGAGAAGGTGCAAGTGTGTGTGAATCTTGTATATTGTTCATCATTCCAATCTTGAATACATCATAGATTCATATTATTCTTCTTCTCCTTCTTCTTATTTTGATCTTGCATCATCCAATTGTTTAGGATTCTACACCATCAATTGGATATGATTGATACACAAGCGAATTCGGGACTTACAAGTGGTATCAGAGCTTGGATTGTATCAATCATTTTGGCCAGATCTGGAGCGTATTTGATCTTATTTTTGAAGGATTTTTGCGTTTTTGGATAGATCTTTGAAAAATAAGGGGGGTTTGTTCTTCGTGTTTTTGATAAAAACGAGTTTTTGATCGAGTTTTGGAGCAAAAAGAGGTGAAAAACGCTATTTTTCACGTAATCTGCGAAGTGTTCTCGTCCATTGAAGGGTTCACGGCCGTTGAAGGGTTCACGGCCGAAGGAGGGTTCTCGGTCGAATAAGCTTTTGCGGCTAGGGTTTCTAGGCGGCGGCCGTAATCACGAATTAGGGTTTCTCGGACGTTTACGGTCGTGAACGTGTTTACGGCCGTGAACCCATTTGCGGTTGTCTGTCTCATATAAATAGTGTTAGTAGAGTCATAAGAGTGTGTATGGCTAGAGGAGCTTAAGTGTGTGTATTCTAAGGTGTTCTAGAGAGAGAAAGGAGAGAAGGTGCAAGTGTGTGTGAATCTTGTATATTGTTCATCATTCCAATCTTGAATACATCATAGATTCATATTATTCTTCTTCTCCTTCTTCTTATTTTGATCTTGCATCATCCAATTGTTTAGGATTCTACACCATCAATTGGATATGATTGATACACAAGCGAATTCGGGACTTACAAGTGGTATCACAGCTTGGATTGTATCAATCATTTTGGCCAGATCTGGAGCGTATTTGATCTTATTTTTGAAGGATTTTTGCGTTTTTGGATAGATCTTTGAAAAATAAGGGGGGTTTGTTCTTCGTGTTTTTGATAAAAACGAGTTTTTGATCGAGTTTTGGAGCAAAAAGAGGTGAAAAACGCTATTTTTCACGTAATCTGCGAAGTGTTCTCGTCCATTGAAGGGTTCACGGCCGTTGAAGGGTTCACGGCCGAAGGAGGGTTCTCGGTCGAATAAGCTTTTGCGGCTAGGGTTTCTCGGCGGCGGCCGTAATCACGAATTAGGGTTTCTCGGACGTTTACGGTCGTGAACGTGTTTACGGCCGTGAACCCATTTGCGGTTGTCTGTCTCATATAAATAGTGTTAGTAGAGTCATAAGAGTGTGTATGGCTAGAGGAGCTTAAGTGTGTGTATTCTAAGGTGTTCTAGAGAGAGAAAGGAGAGAAGGTGCAAGTGTGTGTGAATCTTGTATATTGTTCATCATTCCAATCTTGAATACATCATAGATTCATATTATTCTTCTTCTCCTTCTTCTTATTTTGATCTTGCATCATCCAATTGTTTAGGATTCTACACCATCAATTGGATATGATTGATACACAAGCGAATTCGGGACTTACAAGTGGTATCAGAGCTTGGATTGTATCAATCATTTTGGCCAGATCTGGAGCGTATTTGATCTTATTTTTGAAGGATTTTTGCGTTTTTGGATAGATCTTTGAAAAATAAGGGGGGTTTGTTCTTCGTGTTTTTGATAAAAACGAGTTTTTGATCGAGTTTTGGAGCAAAAAGAGGTGAAAAACGCTATTTTTCAAGTAATCTGCGAAGTGTTCTCGTCCATTGAAGGGTTCACGGCCGTTGAAGGGTTCACGGCCGAAGGAGGGTTCTCGGTCGAATAAGCTTTTGCGGCTAGGGTTTCTAGGCGGCGGCCGTAATCACGAATTAGGGTTTCTCGGACGTTTACGGTCGTGAACGTGTTTACGGCCGTGAACCCATTTGCGGTTGTCTGTCTCATATAAATAGTGTTAGTAGAGTCATAAGAGTGTGTATGGCTAGAGGAGCTTAAGTGTGTGTATTCTAAGGTGTTCTAGAGAGAGAAAGGAGAGAAGGTGCAAGTGTGTGTGAATCTTGTATATTGTTCATCATTCCAATCTTGAATACATCATAGATTCATATTATTCTTCTTCTCCTTCTTCTTATTTTGATCTTGCATCATCCAATTGTTTAGGATTCTACACCATCAATTGGATATGATTGATACACAAGCGAATTCGGGACTTACAAGTGGTATCAGAGCTTGGATTGTATCAATCATTTTGGCCAGATCTGGAGCGTATTTGATCTTATTTTTGAAGGATTTTTGCGTTTTTGGATAGATCTTTGAAAAATAAGGGGGGTTTGTTCTTCGTGTTTTTGATAAAAACGAGTTTTTGATCGAGTTTTGGAGCAAAAAGAGGTGAAAAACGCTATTTTTCACGTAATCTGCGAAGTGTTCTCGTCCATTGAAGGGTTCACGGCCGTTGAAGGGTTCACGGCCGAAGGAGGGTTCTCGGTCGAATAAGCTTTTGCGGCTAGGGTTTCTAGGCGGCGGCCGTAATCACGAATTAGGGTTTCTCGGACGTTTACGGTCGTGAACGTGTTTACGGCCGTGAACCCATTTGCGGTTGTCTGTCTCATATAAATAGTGTTAGTAGAGTCATAAGAGTGTGTATGGCTAGAGGAGCTTAAGTGTGTGTATTCTAAGGTGTTCTAGAGAGAGAAAGGAGAGAAGGTGCAAGTGTGTGTGAATCTTGTATATTGTTCATCATTCCAATCTTGAATACATCATAGATTCATATTATTCTTCTTCTCCTTCTTCTTATTTTGATCTTGCATCATCCAATTGTTTAGGATTCTACACCATCAATTGGATATGATTGATACACAAGCGAATTCGGGACTTACAAGTGGTATCAGAGCTTGGATTGTATCAATCATTTTGGCCAGATCTGGAGCGTATTTGATCTTATTTTTGAAGGATTTTTGCGTTTTTGGATAGATCTTTGAAAAATAAGGGGGGTTTGTTCTTCGTGTTTTTGATAAAAACGAGTTTTTGATCGAGTTTTGGAGCAAAAAGAGGTGAAAAACGCTATTTTTCAAGTAATCTGCGAAGTGTTCTCGTCCATTGAAGGGTTCACGGCCGTTGAAGGGTTCACGGCCGAAGGAGGGTTCTCGGTCGAATAAGCTTTTGCGGCTAGGGTTTCTAGGCGGCGGCCGTAATCACGAATTAGGGTTTCTCGGACGTTTACGGTCGTGAACGTGTTTACGGCCGTGAACCCATTTGCGGTTGTCTGTCTCATATAAATAGTGTTAGTAGAGTCATAAGAGTGTGTATGGCTAGAGGAGCTTAAGTGTGTGTATTCTAAGGTGTTCTAGAGAGAGAAAGGAGAGAAGGTGCAAGTGTGTGTGAATCTTGTATATTGTTCATCATTCCAATCTTGAATACATCATAGATTCATATTATTCTTCTTCTCCTTCTTCTTATTTTGATCTTGCATCATCCAATTGTTTAGGTTTCTACACCATCAATTGGATATGATTGATACACAAGCGAATTCGGGACTTACAAGTGGTATCAGAGCTTGGATTGTATCAATCATTTTGGCCAGATCTGGAGCGTATTTGATCTTATTTTTGAAGGATTTTTGCGTTTTTGGATAGATCTTTGAAAAATAAGGGGGGTTTGTTCTTCGTGTTTTTGATAAAAACGAGTTTTTGATCGAGTTTTGGAGCAAAAAGAGGTGAAAAACGCTATTTTTCACGTAATCTGCGAAGTGTTCTCGTCCATTGAAGGGTTCACGGCCGTTGAAGGGTTCACGGCCGAAGGAGGGTTCTCGGTCGAATAAGCTTTTGCGGCTAGGGTTTCTCGGCGGCGGCCGTAATCACGAATTAGGGTTTCTCGGACGTTTACGGTCGTGAACGTGTTTACGGCCGTGAACCCATTTGCGGTTGTCTGTCTCATATAAATAGTGTTAGTAGAGTCATAAGAGTGTGTATGGCTAGAGGAGCTTAAGTGTGTGTATTCTAAGGTGTTCTAGAGAGAGAAAGGAGAGAAGGTGCAAGTGTGTGTGAATCTTGTATATTGTTCATCATTCCAATCTTGAATACATCATAGATTCATATTATTCTTCTTCTCCTTCTTCTTATTTTGATCTTGCATCATCCAATTGTTTAGGATTCTACACCATCAATTGGATATGATTGATACACAAGCGAATTCGGGACTTACAAGTGGTATCAGAGCTTGGATTGTATCAATCATTTTGGCCAGATCTGGAGCGTATTTGATCTTATTTTTGAAGGATTTTTGCGTTTTTGGATAGATCTTTGAAAAATAAGGGGGGTTTGTTCTTCGTGTTTTTGATAAAAACGAGTTTTTGATCGAGTTTTGGAGCAAAAAGAGGTGAAAAACGCTATTTTTCACGTAATCTGCGAAGTGTTCTCGTCCATTGAAGGGTTCACGGCCGTTGAAGGGTTCACGGCCGAAGGAGGGTTCTCGGTCGAATAAGCTTTTGCGGCTAGGGTTTCTCGGCGGCGGCCGTAATCACGAATTAGGGTTTCTCGGACGTTTACGGTCGTGAACGTGTTTACGGCCGTGAACCCATTTGCGGTTGTCTGTCTCATATAAATAGTGTTAGTAGAGTCATAAGAGTGTGTATGGCTAGAGGAGCTTAAGTGTGTGTATTCTAAGGTGTTCTAGAGAGAGAAAGGAGAGAAGGTGCAAGTGTGTGTGAATCTTGTATATTGTTCATCATTCCAATCTTGAATACATCATAGATTCATATTATTCTTCTTCTCCTTCTTCTTATTTTGATCTTGCATCATCCAATTGTTTAGGATTCTACACCATCAATTGGATATGATTGATACACAAGCGAATTCGGGACTTACAAGTGGTATCAGAGCTTGGATTGTATCAATCATTTTGGCCAGATCTGGAGCGTATTTGATCTTATTTTTGAAGGATTTTTGCGTTTTTGGATAGATCTTTGAAAAATAAGGGGGGTTTGTTCTTCGTGTTTTTGATAAAAACGAGTTTTTGATCGAGTTTTGGAGCAAAAAGAGGTGAAAAACGCTATTTTTCACGTAATCTGCGAAGTGTTCTCGTCCATTGAAGGGTTCACGGCCGTTGAAGGGTTCACGGCCGAAGGAGGGTTCTCGGTCGAATAAGCTTTTGCGGCTAGGGTTTCTCGGCGGCGGCCGTAATCACGAATTAGGGTTTCTCGGACGTTTACGGTCGTGAACGTGTTTACGGCCGTGAACCCATTTGCGGTTGTCTGTCTCATATAAATAGTGTTAGTAGAGTCATAAGAGTGTGTATGGCTAGAGGAGCTTAAGTGTGTGTATTCTAAGGTGTTCTAGAGAGAGAAAGGAGAGAAGGTGCAAGTGTGTGTGAATCTTGTATATTGTTCATCATTCCAATCTTGAATACATCATAGATTCATATTATTCTTCTTCTCCTTCTTCTTATTTTGATCTTGCATCATCCAATTGTTTAGGATTCTAACCATTAATTGGATATGATTGATACACAAGCGAATTCGGGACTTACAAGTGGTATCAGAGCTTGGATTGTATCAATCATTTTGGCCAGATCTGGAGCGTATTTGATCTTATTTTTGAAGGATTTTTGCATTTTTGGATAGATCTTTGAAAAATAAGGGGGGTTTGTTCTTCGTGTTTTTGATAAAAACGAGTTTTTGATCGAGTTTTGGAGCAAAAAGAGGTGAAAAACGCTATTTTTCACGTAATCTGCGAAGTGTTCTCGTCCATTGAAGGGTTCACGGCCGTTGAAGGGTTCACGGCCGAAGGAGGGTTCTCGGTCGAATAAGCTTTTGCGGCTAGGGTTTCTAGGCGGCGGCCGTAATCACGAATTAGGGTTTCTCGGACGTTTACGGTCGTGAACGTGTTTACGGCCGTGAACCCATTTGCGGTTGTCTGTCCCATATAAATAGTGTTAGTAGAGTCATAAGAGTGTGTATGGCTAGAGGAGCTTAAGTGTGTGTATTCTAAGGTGTTCTAGAGAGAGAAAGTAGAGAAGGTGCAAGTGTGTGTGAATCTTGTATATTGTTCATCATTCCAATCTTGAATACATCATAGATTCATATTATTCTTCTTCTCCTTCTTCTTATTTTGATCTTGCATAATCCAATTGTTTCGAACTCTACACCATCAATTGGATATGATTGATACACAAGCGAATTCGGGACTTACAAGTGGTATCAGAGCTTGGATTGTATCAATCATTTTGGCCACATCTGGAGCGTATTTGATCTTATTTTTGAAGGATTTTTGCGTTTTTGGATAGATCTTTGAAAAATAAGGGGGGTTTGTTCTTCGTGTTTTTGATAAAAACGAGTTTTTGATCGAGTTTTGGAGCAAAAAGAGGTGAAAAACGCTATTTTTCACGTAATCTGCGAAGTGTTCTCGTCCATTGAAGGGTTCACGGCCGTTGAAGGGTTCACGGCCGAAGGAGGGTTCTCGGTCGAATAAGCTTTTGCGGCTAGGGTTTCTCGGCGGCGGCCGTAATCACGAATTAGGGTTTCTCGGACGTTTACGGTCGTGAACGTGTTTACGGCCGTGAACCCATTTGCGGTTGTCTGTCTCATATAAATAGTGTTAGTAGAGTCATAAGAGTGTGTATGGCTAGAGGAGCTTAAGTGTGTGTATTCTAAGGTGTTCTAGAGAGAGAAAGGAGAGAAGGTGCAAGTGTGTGTGAATCTTGTATATTGTTCATCATTCCAATCTTGAATACATCATAGATTCATATTATTCTTCTTCTCCTTCTTCTTATTTTGATCTTGCATCATCCAATTGTTTAGGATTCTAACCATTAATTGGATATGATTGATACACAAGCGAATTCGGGACTTACAAGTGGTATCAGAGCTTGGATTGTATCAATCATTTTGGCCAGATCTGGAGCGTATTTGATCTTATTTTTGAAGGATTTTTGCATTTTTGGATAGATCTTTGAAAAATAAGGGGGGTTTGTTCTTCGTGTTTTTGATAAAAACGAGTTTTTGATCGAGTTTTGGAGCAAAAAGAGGTGAAAAACGCTATTTTTCACGTAATCTGCGAAGTGTTCTCGTCCATTGAAGGGTTCACGGCCGTTGAAGGGTTCACGGCCGAAGGAGGGTTCTCGGTCGAATAAGCTTTTGCGGCTAGGGTTTCTAGGCGGCGGCCGTAATCACGAATTAGGGTTTCTCGGACGTTTACGGTCGTGAACGTGTTTACGGCCGTGAACCCATTTGCGGTTGTCTGTCCCATATAAATAGTGTTAGTAGAGTCATAAGAGTGTGTATGGCTAGAGGAGCTTAAGTGTGTGTATTCTAAGGTGTTCTAGAGAGAGAAAGTAGAGAAGGTGCAAGTGTGTGTGAATCTTGTATATTGTTCATCATTCCAATCTTGAATACATCATAGATTCATATTATTCTTCTTCTCCTTCTTCTTATTTTGATCTTGCATAATCCAATTGTTTCGAACTCTACACCATCAATTGGATATGATTGATACACAAGCGAATTCGGGACTTACAAGTGGTATCAGAGCTTGGATTGTATCAATCATTTTGGCCACATCTGGAGCGTATTTGATCTTATTTTTGAAGGATTTTTGCATTTTTGGATAGATCTTTGAAAAATAAGGTGGGTTTGTTCTTCGTGTTTTTGATAAAAACGAGTTTTTGATCGAGTTTTGGAGCAAAAAGAGGTGAAAAACGCTATTTTTCACGTAATCTGTGAAGTGTTCTCGTCCATTGAAGGGTTCACGGCCGTTGAAGGGTTCACGGCCGAAGGAGGGTTCTCGGTCGAATAAGCTTTTGTCGCTAGGTTTTCTCGGCGGCGGCCGTAATCACGAATTAGGGTTTCTCGGACGTTTACGGTCGTGAATGTGTTTACGGCCGTGAACCTATTTGCGGTTGTCTGTCTCATATAAATAGTGTTAGTAGAGTCATAAGAGTGTGTATGGCTAGAGGAGCTTAAGTGTGTGTATTCTAAGGTGTTCTAGAGAGATAAAGGAGAGAAGGTGCAAGTGTGTGTGAATCTTGTATATTGTTCATCATTCCAATCTTGAATACATCATAGATTCATATTATTCTTCTTCTCCTTCTTCTTATTTTGATCTTGCATCATCCAATTGTTTAGGATTCTACACCATCAATTGGATATGATTGATACACAAGCGAATTCGGGACTTACAAGTGGTATCAGAGCTTGGATTGTATCAATCATTTTGGCCAGATCTGGAGCGTATTTGATCTTATTTTTGAAGGATTTTTGCATTTTTGGATAGATCTTTGAAAAATAAGGGGGGTTTGTTCTTCGTGTTTTTGATAAAAACGAGTTTTTGATCGAGTTTTGGAGCAAAAAGAGGTGAAAAACGCTATTTTTCACGTAATCTGCGAAGTGTTCTCGTCCATTGAAGGGTTCACGGCCGTTGAAGGGTTCACGGCCGAAGGAGGGTTCTCGGTCGAATAAGCTTTTGCGGCTAGGGTTTCTAGGCGGCGGCCGTAATCACGAATTAGGGTTTCTCGGACGTTTACGGTCGTGAACGTGTTTACGGCCGTGAACCCATTTGCGGTTGTCTGTCCCATATAAATAGTGTTAGTAGAGTCATAAGAGTGTGTATGGCTAGAGGAGCTTAAGTGTGTGTATTCTAAGGTGTTCTAGAGAGAGAAAGTAGAGAAGGTGCAAGTGTGTGTGAATCTTGTATATTGTTCATCATTCCAATCTTGAATACATCATAGATTCATATTATTCTTCTTCTCCTTCTTCTTATTTTGATCTTGCATAATCCAATTGTTTCGAACTCTACACCATCAATTGGATATGATTGATACACAAGCGAATTCGGGACTTACAAGTGGTATCAGAGCTTGGATTGTATCAATCATTTTGGCCACATCTGGAGCGTATTTGATCTTATTTTTGAAGGATTTTTGCATTTTTGGATAGATCTTTGAAAAATAAGGTGGGTTTGTTCTTCGTGTTTTTGATAAAAACGAGTTTTTGATCGAGTTTTGGAGCAAAAAGAGGTGAAAAACGCTATTTTTCACGTAATCTGTGAAGTGTTCTCGTCCATTGAAGGGTTCACGGCCGTTGAAGGGTTCACGGCCGAAGGAGGGTTCTCGGTCGAATAAGCTTTTGTCGCTAGGTTTTCTCGGCGGCGGCCGTAATCACGAATTAGGGTTTCTCGGACGTTTACGGTCGTGAATGTGTTTACGGCCGTGAACCTATTTGCGGTTGTCTGTCTCATATAAATAGTGTTAGTAGAGTCATAAGAGTGTGTATGGCTAGAGGAGCTTAAGTGTGTGTATTCTAAGGTGTTCTAGAGAGATAAAGGAGAGAAGGTGCAAGTGTGTGTGAATCTTGTATATTGTTCATCATTCCAATCTTGAATACATCATAGATTCATATTATTCTTCTTCTCCTTCTTCTTATTTTGATCTTGCATCATCCAATTGTTTAGGATTCTACACCATCAATTGGATATGATTGATACACAAGCGAATTCGGGACTTACAAGTGGTATCAGAGCTTGGATTGTATCAATCATTTTGGCCAGATCTGGAGCGTATTTGATCTTATTTTTGAAGGATTTTTGCGTTTTTGGATAGATCTTTGAAAAATAAGGGGGGTTTGTTCTTCGTGTTTTTGATAAAAACGAGTTTTTGATCGAGTTTTGGAGCAAAAAGAGGTGAAAAACGCTATTTTTCACGTAATCTGCGAAGTGTTCTCGTCCATTGAAGGGTTCACGGCCGTTGAAGGGTTCACGGCCGAAGGAGGGTTCTCGGTCGAATAAGCTTTTGCGGCTAGGGTTTCTCGGCGGCGGCCGTAATCACGAATTAGGGTTTCTCGGACGTTTACGGTCGTGAACGTGTTTACGGCCGTGAACCCATTTGCGGTTGTCTGTCTCATATAAATAGTGTTAGTAGAGTCATAAGAGTGTGTATGGCTAGAGGAGCTTAAGTGTGTGTATTCTAAGGTGTTCTAGAGAGAGAAAGGAGAGAAGGTGCAAGTGTGTGTGAATCTTGTATATTGTTCATCATTCCAATCTTGAATACATCATAGATTCATATTATTCTTCTTCTCCTTCTTCTTATTTTGATCTTGCATCATCCAATTGTTTAGGATTCTAACCATTAATTGGATATGATTGATACACAAGCGAATTCGGGACTTACAAGTGGTATCAGAGCTTGGATTGTATCAATCATTTTGGCCAGATCTGGAGCGTATTTGATCTTATTTTTGAAGGATTTTTGCATTTTTGGATAGATCTTTGAAAAATAAGGGGGGTTTGTTCTTCGTGTTTTTGATAAAAACGAGTTTTTGATCGAGTTTTGGAGCAAAAAGAGGTGAAAAACGCTATTTTTCACGTAATCTGCGAAGTGTTCTCGTCCATTGAAGGGTTCACGGCCGTTGAAGGGTTCACGGCCGAAGGAGGGTTCTCGGTCGAATAAGCTTTTGCGGCTAGGGTTTCTAGGCGGCGGCCGTAATCACGAATTAGGGTTTCTCGGACGTTTACGGTCGTGAACGTGTTTACGGCCGTGAACCCATTTGCGGTTGTCTGTCCCATATAAATAGTGTTAGTAGAGTCATAAGAGTGTGTATGGCTAGAGGAGCTTAAGTGTGTGTATTCTAAGGTGTTCTAGAGAGAGAAAGTAGAGAAGGTGCAAGTGTGTGTGAATCTTGTATATTGTTCATCATTCCAATCTTGAATACATCATAGATTCATATTATTCTTCTTCTCCTTCTTCTTATTTTGATCTTGCATAATCCAATTGTTTCGAACTCTACACCATCAATTGGATATGATTGATACACAAGCGAATTCGGGACTTACAAGTGGTATCAGAGCTTGGATTGTATCAATCATTTTGGCCAGATCTGGAGCGTATTTGATCTTATTTTTGAAGGATTTTTGCATTTTTGGATAGATCTTTGAAAAATAAGGTGGGTTTGTTCTTCGTGTTTTTGATAAAAACGAGTTTTTGATCGAGTTTTGGAGCAAAAAGAGGTGAAAAACGCTATTTTTCACGTAATCTGTGAAGTGTTCTCGTCCATTGAAGGGTTCACGGCCGTTGAAGGGTTCACGGCCGAAGGAGGGTTCTCGGTCGAATAAGCTTTTGTCGCTAGGTTTTCTCGGCGGCGGCCGTAATCACGAATTAGGGTTTCTCGGACGTTTACGGTCGTGAATGTGTTTACGGCCGTGAACCTATTTGCGGTTGTCTGTCTCATATAAATAGTGTTAGTAGAGTCATAAGAGTGTGTATGGCTAGAGGAGCTTAAGTGTGTGTATTCTAAGGTGTTCTAGAGAGATAAAGGAGAGAAGGTGCAAGTGTGTGTGAATCTTGTATATTGTTCATCATTCCAATCTTGAATACATCATAGATTCATATTATTCTTCTTCTCCTTCTTCTTATTTTGATCTTGCATCATCCAATTGTTTAGGATTCTACACCATCAATTGGATATGATTGATACACAAGCGAATTCGGGACTTACAAGTGGTATCAGAGCTTGGATTGTATCAATCATTTTGGCCAGATCTGGAGCGTATTTGATCTTATTTTTGAAGGATTTTTGCGTTTTTGGATAGATCTTTGAAAAATAAGGGGGGTTTGTTCTTCGTGTTTTTGATAAAAACGAGTTTTTGATCGAGTTTTGGAGCAAAAAGAGGTGAAAAACGCTATTTTTCACGTAATCTGCGAAGTGTTCTCGTCCATTGAAGGGTTCACGGCCGTTGAAGGGTTCACGGCCGAAGGAGGGTTCTCGGTCGAATAAGCTTTTGCGGCTAGGGTTTCTCGGCGGCGGCCGTAATCACGAATTAGGGTTTCTCGGACGTTTACGGTCGTGAACGTGTTTACGGCCGTGAACCCATTTGCGGTTGTCTGTCTCATATAAATAGTTTTAGTAGAGTCATAAGAGTGTGTATGGCTAGAGGAGCTTAAGTGTGTGTATTCTAAGGTGTTCTAGAGAGAGAAAGGAGAGAAGGTGCAAGTGTGTGTGAATCTTGTATATTGTTCATCATTCCAATCTTGAATACATCATAGATTCATATTATTCTTCTTCTCCTTCTTCTTATTTTGATCTTGCATCATCCAATTGTTTAGGATTCTAACCATTAATTGGATATGATTGATACACAAGCGAATTCGGGACTTACAAGTGGTATCAGAGCTTGGATTGTATCAATCATTTTGGCCAGATCTGGAGCGTATTTGATCTTATTTTTGAAGGATTTTTGCATTTTTGGATAGATCTTTGAAAAATAAGGGGGGTTTGTTCTTCGTGTTTTTGATAAAACCGAGTTTTTGATCGAGTTTTGGAGCAAAAAGAGGTGAAAAACGCTATTTTTCACGTAATCTGCGAAGTGTTCTCGTCCATTGAAGGGTTCACGGCCGTTGAAGGGTTCACGGCCGAAGGAGGGTTCTCGGTCGAATAAGCTTTTGCGGCTAGGGTTTCTAGGCGGCGGCCGTAATCACGAATTAGGGTTTCTCGGACGTTTACGGTCGTGAACGTGTTTACGGCCGTGAACCCATTTGCGGTTGTCTGTCCCATATAAATAGTGTTAGTAGAGTCATAAGAGTGTGTATGGCTAGAGGAGCTTAAGTGTGTGTATTCTAAGGTGTTCTAGAGAGAGAAAGTAGAGAAGGTGCAAGTGTGTGTGAATCTTGTATATTGTTCATCATTCCAATCTTGAATACATCATAGATTCATATTATTCTTCTTCTCCTTCTTCTTATTTTGATCTTGCATAATCCAATTGTTTCGAACTCTACACCATCAATTGGATATGATTGATACACAAGCGAATTCGGGACTTACAAGTGGTATCAGAGCTTGGATTGTATCAATCATTTTGGCCACATCTGGAGCGTATTTGATCTTATTTTTGAAGGATTTTTGCATTTTTGGATAGATCTTTGAAAAATAAGGTGGGTTTGTTCTTCGTGTTTTTGATAAAAACGAGTTTTTGATCGAGTTTTGGAGCAAAAAGAGGTGAAAAACGCTATTTTTCACGTAATCTGTGAAGTGTTCTCGTCCATTGAAGGGTTCACGGCCGTTGAAGGGTTCACGGCCGAAGGAGGGTTCTCGGTCGAATAAGCTTTTGTCGCTAGGTTTTCTCGGCGGCGGCCGTAATCACGAATTAGGGTTTCTCGGACGTTTACGGTCGTGAATGTGTTTACGGCCGTGAACCTATTTGCGGTTGTCTGTCTCATATAAATAGTGTTAGTAGAGTCATAAGAGTGTGTATGGCTAGAGGAGCTTAAGTGTGTGTATTCTAAGGTGTTCTAGAGAGATAAAGGAGAGAAGGTGCAAGTGTGTGTGAATCTTGTATATTGTTCATCATTCCAATCTTGAATACATCATAGATTCATATTATTCTTCTTCTCCTTCTTCTTATTTTGATCTTGCATCATCCAATTGTTTAGGATTCTACACCATCAATTGGATATGATTGATACACAAGCGAATTCGGGACTTACAAGTGGTATCAGAGCTTGGATTGTATCAATCATTTTGGCCAGATCTGGAGCGTATTTGATCTTATTTTTGAAGGATTTTTGCGTTTTTGGATAGATCTTTGAAAAATAAGGGGGGTTTGTTCTTCGTGTTTTTGATAAAAACGAGTTTATGATCGAGTTTTGGAGCAAAAAGAGGTGAAAAACGCTATTTTTCACGTAATCTGCGAAGTGTTCTCGTCCATTGAAGGGTTCACGGCCGTTGAAGGGTTCACGGCCGAAGGAGGGTTCTCGGTCGAATAAGCTTTTGCGGCTAGGGTTTCTCGGCGGCGGCCGTAATCACGAATTAGGGTTTCTCGGACGTTTACGGTCGTGAACGTGTTTACGGCCGTGAACCCATTTGCGGTTGTCTGTCTCATATAAATAGTGTTAGTAGAGTCATAAGAGTGTGTATGGCTAGAGGAGCTTAAGTGTGTGTATTCTAAGGTGTTCTAGAGAGAGAAAGGAGAGAAGGTGCAAGTGTGTGTGAATCTTGTATATTGTTCATCATTCCAATCTTGAATACATCATAGATTCATATTATTCTTCTTCTCCTTCTTCTTATTTTGATCTTGCATCATCCAATTGTTTAGGATTCTACACCATCAATTGGATATGATTGATACACAAGCGAATTCGGGACTTACAAGTGGTATCAGAGCTTGGATTGTATCAATCATTTTGGCCAGATCTGGAGCGTATTTGATCTTATTTTTGAAGGATTTTTGCGTTTTTGGATAGATCTTTGAAAAATAAGGGGGGTTTGTTCTTCGTGTTTTTGATAAAAACAAGTTTTTGATCGAGTTTTGGAGCAAAAAGAGGTGAAAAACGCTATTTTTCAAGTAATCTGCGAAGTGTTCTCGTCCATTGAAGGGTTCACGGCCGTTGAAGGGTTCACGGCCGAAGGAGGGTTCTCGGTCGAATAAGCTTTTGCGGCTAGGGTTTCTAGGCGGCGGCCGTAATCACGAATTAGGGTTTCTCGGACGTTTACGGTCGTGAACGTGTTTACGGCCGTGAACCCATTTGCGGTTGTCTGTCTCATATAAATAGTGTTAGTAGAGTCATAAGAGTGTGTATGGCTAGAGGAGCTTAAGTGTGTGTATTCTAAGGTGTTCTAGAGAGAGAAAGGAGAGAAGGTGCAAGTGTGTGTGAATCTTGTATATTGTTCATCATTCCAATCTTGAATACATCATAGATTCATATTATTCTTCTTCTCCTTCTTCTTATTTTGATCTTGCATCATCCAATTGTTTAGGATTCTACACCATCAATTGGATATGATTGATACACAAGCGAATTCGGGACTTACAAGTGGTATCAGAGCTTGGATTGTATCAATCATTTTGGCCAGATCTGGAGCGTATTTCATCTTATTTTTGAAGGATTTTTGCGTTTTTGGATAGATCTTTGAAAAATAAGGGGGGTTTGTTCTTCGTGTTTTTGATAAAAACGAGTTTTTGATCGAGTTTTGGAGCAAAAAGAGGTGAAAAACGCTATTTTTCACGTAATCTTCGAAGTGTTCTCGTCCATTGAAGGGTTCACGGCCGTTGAAGGGTTCACGGCCGAAGGAGGGTTCTCGGTCGAATAAACTTTTGCGGCTAGGGTTTCTCGGCGGCGGCCGTAATCACGAATTAGGGTTTCTCGGACGTTTACGGTCGTGAACGTGTTTACGGCCGTGAACCCATTTGCGGTTGTCTGTCCCATATAAATAGTGTTAGTAGAGTCATAAGAGTGTGTATGGCTAGAGGAGCTTAAGTGTGTGTATTCTAAGGTGTTCTAGAGAGAGAAAGTAGAGAAGGTGCAAGTGTGTGTGAATCTTGTATATTGTTCATCATTCCAATCTTGAATACATCATAGATTCATATTATTCTTCTTCTCCTTCTTCTTATTTTGATCTTGCATAATCCAATTGTTTCGAACTCTACACCATCAATTGGATATGATTGATACACAAGCGAATTCGGGACATACAAGTGGTATCAGAGCTTGGATTGTATCAATCATTTTGGCCACATCTGGAGCGTATTTGATCTTATTTTTGAAGGATTTTTGCATTTTTGGATAGATCTTTGAAAAATAAGGTGGGTTTGTTCTTCGTGTTTTTGATAAAAACGAGTTTTTGATCGAGTTTTGGAGCAAAAAGAGGTGAAAAACGCTATTTTTCACGTAATCTGTGAAGTGTTCTCGTCCATTGAAGGGTTCACGGCCGTTGAAGGGTTCACGGCCGAAGGAGGGTTCTCGGTCGAATAAGCTTTTGTCGCTAGGTTTTCTCGGCGGCGGCCGTAATCACGAATTAGGGTTTCTCGGACGTTTACGGTCGTGAACGTGTTTACGGCCGTGAACCTATTTGCGGTTGTCTGTCTCATATAAATAGTGTTAGTAGAGTCATAAGAGTGTGTATGGCTAGAGGAGCTTAAGTGTGTGTATTCTAAGGTGTTCTAGAGAGATAAAGGAGAGAAGGTGCAAGTGTGTGTGAATCTTGTATATTGTTCATCATTCCAATCTTGAATACATCATAGATTCATATTATTCTTCTTCTCCTTCTTCTTATTTTGATCTTGCATCATCCAATTGTTTAGGATTCTACACCATCAATTGGATATGATTGATACACAAGCGAATTCGGGACTTACAAGTGGTATCAGAGCTTGGATTGTATAAATCATTTTGGCCAGATCTGGAGCGTATTTGATCTTATTTTTGAAGGATTTTTGCGTTTTTGGATAGATCTTTGAAAAATAAGGGGGGTTTGTTCTTCGTGTTTTTGATAAAAACGAGTTTATGATCGAGTTTTGGAGCAAAAAGAGGTGAAAAACGCTATTTTTCACGTAATCTGCGAAGTGTTCTCGTCCATTGAAGGGTTCACGACCGTTGAAGGGTTCACGGCCGAAGGAGGGTTCTCGGTCGAATAAGCTTTTGTCGCTAGGTTTTCTCGGCGGCGGCCGTAATCACGAATTAGGGTTTCTCGGACGTTTACGGTCGTGAACGTGTTTACGGCCGTGAACCTATTTGCGGTTGTCTGTCTCATATAAATAGTGTTAGTAGAGTCATAAGAGTGTGTATGGCTAGAGGAGCTTAAGTGTGTGTATTCTAAGGTGTTCTAGAGAGATAAAGGAGAGAAGGTGCAAGTGTGTGTGAATCTTGTATATTGTTCATCATTCCAATCTTGAATACATCATAGATTCATATTATTCTTCTTCTCCTTCTTCTTATTTTGATCTTGCATCATCCAATTGTTTAGGATTCTACACCATCAATTGGATATGATTGATACACAAGCGAATTCGGGACTTACAAGTGGTATCAGAGCTTGGATTGTATAAATCATTTTGGCCAGATCTGGAGCGTATTTGATCTTATTTTTGAAGGATTTTTGCGTTTTTGGATAGATCTTTGAAAAATAAGGGGGGTTTGTTCTTCGTGTTTTTGATAAAAACGAGTTTATGATCGAGTTTTGGAGCAAAAAGAGGTGAAAAACGCTATTTTTCACGTAATCTGCGAAGTGTTCTCGTCCATTGAAGGGTTCACGACCGTTGAAGGGTTCACGGCCGAAGGAGGGTTCTCGGTCGAATAAGCTTTTGCGGCTAGGGTTTCTCGGCGGCGGCCGTAATCACGAATTAGGGTTTCTCGGACGTTTACGGTCGTGAACGTGTTTACGGCCGTGAACCCATTTGCGGTTGTCTGTCCCATATAAATAGTGTTAGTAGAGTCATAAGAGTGTGTATGGCTAGAGGAGCTTAAGTGTGTGTATTCTAAGGTGTTCTAGAGAGAGAAAGTAGAGAAGGTGCAAGTGTGTGTGAATCTTGTATATTGTTCATCATTCCAATCTTGAATACATCATAGATTCATATTATTCTTCTTCTCCTTCTTCTTATTTTGATCTTGCATAATCCAATTGTTTCGAACTCTACACCATCAATTGGATATGATTGATACACAAGCGAATTCGGGACTTACAAGTGGTATCAGAGCTTGGATTGTATCAATCATTTTGGCCACATCTGGAGCGTATTTGATCTTATTTTTGAAGGATTTTTGCATTTTTGGATAGATCTTTGAAAAATAAGGTGGGTTTGTTCTTCGTGTTTTTGATAAAAACGAGTTTTTGATCGAGTTTTGGAGCAAAAAGAGGTGAAAAACGCTATTTTTCACGTAATCTGTGAAGTGTTCTCGTCCATTGAAGGGTTCACGGCCGTTGAAGGGTTCACGGCCGAAGGAGGGTTCTCGGTCGAATAAGCTTTTGTCGCTAGGTTTTCTCGGCGGCGGCCGTAATCACGAATTAGGGTTTCTCGGACGTTTACGGTCGTGAACGTGTTTACGGCCGTGAACCTATTTGCGGTTGTCTGTCTCATATAAATAGTGTTAGTAGAGTCATAAGAGTGTGTATGGCTAGAGGAGCTTAAGTGTGTGTATTCTAAGGTGTTCTAGAGAGATAAAGGAGAGAAGGTGCAAGTGTGTGTGAATCTTGTATATTGTTCATCATTCCAATCTTGAATACATCATAGATTCATATTATTCTTCTTCTCCTTCTTCTTATTTTGATCTTGCATCATCCAATTGTTTAGGATTCTACACCATCAATTGGATATGATTGATACACAAGCGAATTCGGGACTTACAAGTGGTATCAGAGCTTGGATTGTATCAATCATTTTGGCCAGATCTGGAGCGTATTTGATCTTATTTTTGAAGGATTTTTGCATTTTTGGATAGATCTTTGAAAAATAAGGGGGGTTTGTTCTTCGTGTTTTTGATAAAAACGAGTTTTTGATCGAGTTTTGGAGCAAAAAGAGGTGAAAAACGCTATTTTTCACGTAATCTGTGAAGTGTTCTCGTCCATTGAAGGGTTCACGGCCGTTTAAGGGTTCACGGCCGAAGGAGGGTTCTCGGTCGAATAAGCTTTTGTGGCTAGGGTTTCTCGGCGGCGGCCGTAATCACGAATTAGGGTTTCTCAGACGTTTACGGTCGTGAACGTGTTTACGGCCGTGAACCTATTTGCGGTTGTCTGTCTCATATAAATAGTGTTAGTAGAGTCATAAGAGTGTGTATGGCTAGAGGAGCTTAAGTGTGTGTATTCTAAGGTGTTCTAGAGAGAGAAAGGAGAGAAGGTGCAAGTGTGTGTGAATCTTGTATATTGTTCATCATTCCAATCTTGAATACATCATAGATTCATATTATTCTTCTTCTCCTTCTTCTTATTTTGATCTTGCATAATCCAATTGTTTCGGATTCTACACCATCAATTGGATATGATTGATACACAAGCGAATTCGGGACTTACAAGTGGTATCAGAGCTTGGATTGTATCAATCATTTTGGCCAGATCTGGAGCGTATTTGATCTTATTTTTGAAGGATTTTTGCATTTTTGGATAGATCTTTGAAAAATAAGGTGGGTTTGTTCTTCGTGTTTTTGATAAAAACGAGTTTTTGATCGAGTTTTGGAGCAAAAAGAGGTGAAAAACGCTATTTTTCACGTAATCTGCGAAGTGTTCTCGTCCATTGAAGGGTTCACGGCCGTTGAAGGGTTCACGGCCGAAGGAGGGTTCTCGGTCGAATAAGCTTTTGTGGCTAGGGTTTCTCGGCGGCGGCCGTAATCACGAATTAGGGTTTCTCGGACGTTTACGGTCGTGAACGTGTTTACGGCCGTGAACCTATTTGCGGTTGTCTGTCTCATATAAATAGTGTTAGTAGAGTCATAAGAGTGTGTATGGCTAGAGGAGCTTAAGTGTGTGTATTCTAAGGTGTTCTAGAGAGATAAAGGAGAGAAGGTGCAAGTGTGTGTGAATCTTGTATATTGTTCATCATTCCAATCTTGAATACATCATAGATTCATATTATTCTTCTTCTCCTTCTTCTTATTTTGATCTTGCATCATCCAATTGTTTAGGATTCTACACCATCAATTGGATATGATTGATACACAAGCGAATTCGGGACTTACAAGTGGTATCAGAGCTTGGATTGTATCAATCATTTTGGCCAGATCTGGAGCGTATTTGATCTTATTTTTGAAGGATTTTTGCATTTTTGGATAGATCTTTGAAAAATAAGGTGGGTTTGTTCTTCGTGTTTTTGATAAAAACGAGTTTTTGATCGAGTTTTGGAGCAAAAAGAGGTGAAAAACGCTATTTTTCACGTAATCTGCGAAGTGTTCTCGTCCATTGAAGGGTTCACGGCCGTTGAAGGGTTCACGGCCGAAGGAGGGTTCTCGGTCGAATAAGCTTTTGTGGCTAGGGTTTCTCGGCGGCGGCCGTAATCACGAATTAGGGTTTCTCGGACGTTTACGGTCGTGAACGTGTTTACGGCCGTGAACCTATTTGCGGTTGTCTGTCTCATATAAATAGTGTTAGTAGAGTCATAAGAGTGTGTATGGCTAGAGGAGCTTAAGTGTGTGTATTCTAAGGTGTTCTAGAGAGAGAAAGGAGAGAAGGTGCAAGTGTGTGTGAATCTTGTATATTGTTCATCATTCCAATCTTGAATACATCATAGATTCATATTATTCTTCTTCTCCTTCTTCTTATGTTGATCTTGCATCATCCAATTGTTTAGGATTCTACACCATCAATTGGATATGATTGATACACAAGCGAATTCGGGACTTACAAGTGGTATCAGAGCTTGGATTGTATCAATCATTTTGGCCAGATCTGGAGCGTATTTGATCTTATTTTTGAAGGATTTTTGCATTTTTGGATAGATCTTTGAAAAATAAGGTGGGTTTGTTCTTCGTGTTTTTGATAAAAACGAGTTTTTGATCGAGTTTTGGAGCAAAAAGAGGTGAAAAACGCTATTTTTCACGTAATCTGCGAAGTGTTCTCGTCCATTGAAGGGTTCACGGCCGTTGAAGGGTTCACGGCCGAAGGAGGGTTCTCGGTCGAATAAGCTTTTGCGGCTAGGGTTTCTAGGCGGCGGCCGTAATCACGAATTAGGGTTTCTCGGACGTTTACGGTCGTGAACGTGTTTACGGCCGTGAACCCATTTGCGGTTGTCTGTCTCATATAAATAGTGTTAGTAGAGTCATAAGAGTGTGTATGGCTAGAGGAGCTTAAGTGTGTGTATTCTAAGGTGTTCTAGAGAGAGAAAGGAGAGAAGGTGCAAGTGTGTGTGAATCTTGTATATTGTTCATCATTCCAATCTTGAATACATCATAGATTCATATTATTCTTCTTCTCCTTCTTCTTATTTTGATCTTGCATCATCCAATTGTTTAGGATTCTACACCATCAATTGGATATGATTGATACACAAGCGAATTCGGGACTTACAAGTGGTATCAGAGCTTGGATTGTATCAATCATTTTGGCCAGATCTGGAGCGTATTTCATCTTATTTTTGAAGGATTTTTGCGTTTTTGGATAGATCTTTGAAAAATAAGGGGGGTTTGTTCTTCGTGTTTTTGATAAAAACGAGTTTTTGATCGAGTTTTGGAGCAAAAAGAGGTGAAAAACGCTATTTTTCACGTAATCTTCGAAGTGTTCTCGTCCATTGAAGGGTTCACGGCCGTTGAAGGGTTCACGGCCGAAGGAGGGTTCTCGGTCGAATAAGCTTTTGCGGCTAGGGTTTCTCGGCGGCGGCCGTAATCACGAATTAGGGTTTCTCGGACGTTTACGGTCGTGAACGTGTTTACGGCCGTGAACCCATTTGCGGTTGTCTGTCCCATATAAATAGTGTTAGTAGAGTCATAAGAGTGTGTATGGCTAGAGGAGCTTAAGTGTGTGTATTCTAAGGTGTTCTAGAGAGAGAAAGTAGAGAAGGTGCAAGTGTGTGTGAATCTTGTATATTGTTCATCATTCCAATCTTGAATACATCATAGATTCATATTATTCTTCTTCTCCTTCTTCTTATTTTGATCTTGCATAATCCAATTGTTTCGAACTCTACACCATCAATTGGATATGATTGATACACAAGCGAATTCGGGACATACAAGTGGTATCAGAGCTTGGATTGTATCAATCATTTTGGCCACATCTGGAGCGTATTTGATCTTATTTTTGAAGGATTTTTGCATTTTTGGATAGATCTTTGAAAAATAAGGTGGGTTTGTTCTTCGTGTTTTTGATAAAAACGAGTTTTTGATCGAGTTTTGGAGCAAAAAGAGGTGAAAAACGCTATTTTTCACGTAATCTGTGAAGTGTTCTCGTCCATTGAAGGGTTCACGGCCGTTGAAGGGTTCACGGCCGAAGGAGGGTTCTCGGTCGAATAAGCTTTTGTCGCTAGGTTTTCTCGGCGGCGGCCGTAATCACGAATTAGGGTTTCTCGGACGTTTACGGTCGTGAACGTGTTTACGGCCGTGAACCTATTTGCGGTTGTCTGTCTCATATAAATAGTGTTAGTAGAGTCATAAGAGTGTGTATGGCTAGAGGAGCTTAAGTGTGTGTATTCTAAGGTGTTCTAGAGAGATAAAGGAGAGAAGGTGCAAGTGTGTGTGAATCTTGTATATTGTTCATCATTCCAATCTTGAATACATCATAGATTCATATTATTCTTCTTCTCCTTCTTCTTATTTTGATCTTGCATCATCCAATTGTTTAGGATTCTACACCATCAATTGGATATGATTGATACACAAGCGAATTCGGGACTTACAAGTGGTATCAGAGCTTGGATTGTATCAATCATTTTGGCCAGATCTGGAGCGTATTTGATCTTATTTTTGAAGGATTTTTGCATTTTTGGATAGATCTTTGAAAAATAAGGTGGGTTTGTTCTTCGTGTTTTTGATAAAAACGAGTTTTTGATCGAGTTTTGGAGCAAAAAGAGGTGAAAAACGCTATTTTTCACGTAATCTGCGAAGTGTTCTCGTCCATTGAAGGGTTCACGGCCGTTGAAGGGTTCACGGCCGAAGGAGGGTTCTCGGTCGAATAAGCTTTTGCGGCTAGGGTTTCTAGGCGGCGGCCGTAATCACGAATTAGGGTTTCTCGGACGTTTACGGTCGTGAACGTGTTTACGGCCATGAACCCATTTGCGGTTGTCTGTCTCATATAAATAGTGTTAGTAGAGTCATAAGAGTGTGTATGGCTAGAGGAGCTTAAGTGTGTGTATTCTAAGGTGTTCTAGAGAGAGAAAGGAGAGAAGGTGCAAGTGTGTGTGAATCTTGTATATTGTTCATCATTCCAATCTTGAATACATCATAGATTCATATTATTCTTCTTCTCCTTCTTCTTATTTTGATCTTGCATCATCCAATTGTTTAGGATTCTACACCATCAATTGGATATGATTGATACACAAGCGAATTCGGGACTTACAAGTGGTATCAGAGCTTGGATTGTATCAATCATTTTGGCCAGATCTGGAGCGTATTTCATCTTATTTTTGAAGGATTTTTGCGTTTTTGGATAGATCTTTGAAAAATAAGGGGGGTTTGTTCTTCGTGGTTTTGATAAAAACGAGTTTTTGATCGAGTTTTGGAGCAAAAAGAGGTGAAAAACGCTATTTTTCACGTAATCTTCGAAGTGTTCTCGTCCATTGAAGGGTTCACGGCCGTTGAAGGGTTCACGGCCGAAGGAGGGTTCTCGGTCGAATAAGCTTTTGCGGCTAGGGTTTCTCGGCGGCGGCCGTAATCACGAATTAGGGTTTCTCGGACGTTTACGGTCGTGAACGTGTTTACGGCCGTGAACCCATTTGCGGTTGTCTGTCCCATATAAATAGTGTTAGTAGAGTCATAAGAGTGTGTATGGCTAGAGGAGCTTAAGTGTGTGTATTCTAAGGTGTTCTAGAGAGAGAAAGTAGAGAAGGTGCAAGTGTGTGTGAATCTTGTATATTGTTCATCATTCCAATCTTGAATACATCATAGATTCATATTATTCTTCTTCTCCTTCTTCTTATTTTGATCTTGCATAATCCAATTGTTTCGAACTCTACACCATCAATTGGATATGATTGATACACAAGCGAATTCGGGACATACAAGTGGTATCAGAGCTTGGATTGTATCAATCATTTTGGCCACATCTGGAGCGTATTTGATCTTATTTTTGAAGGATTTTTGCATTTTTGGATAGATCTTTGAAAAATAAGGTGGGTTTGTTCTTCGTGTTTTTGATAAAAACGAGTTTTTGATCGAGTTTTGGAGCAAAAAGAGGTGAAAAACGCTATTTTTCACGTAATCTGTGAAGTGTTCTCGTCCATTGAAGGGTTCACGGCCGTTGAAGGGTTCACGGCCGAAGGAGGGTTCTCGGTCGAATAAGCTTTTGTCGCTAGGTTTTCTCGGCGGCGGCCGTAATCACGAATTAGGGTTTCTCGGACGTTTACGGTCGTGAACGTGTTTACGGCCGTGAACCTATTTGCGGTTGTCTGTCTCATATAAATAGTGTTAGTAGAGTCATAAGAGTGTGTATGGCTAGAGGAGCTTAAGTGTGTGTATTCTAAGGTGTTCTAGAGAGATAAAGGAGAGAAGGTGCAAGTGTGTGTGAATCTTGTATATTGTTCATCATTCCAATCTTGAATACATCATAGATTCATATTATTCTTCTTCTCCTTCTTCTTATTTTGATCTTGCATCATCCAATTGTTTAGGATTCTACACCATCAATTGGATATGATTGATACACAAGCGAATTCGGGACTTACAAGTGGTATCAGAGCTTGGATTGTATCAATCATTTTGGCCAGATCTGGAGCGTATTTGATCTTATTTTTGAAGGATTTTTGCGTTTTTGGATAGATCTTTGAAAAATAAGGGGGGTTTGTTCTTCGTGTTTTTGATAAAAACGAGTTTATGATCGAGTTTTGGAGCAAAAAGAGGTGAAAAACGCTATTTTTCACGTAATCTGCGAAGTGTTCTCGTCCATTGAAGGGTTCACGACCGTTGAAGGGTTCACGGCCGAAGGAGGGTTCTCGGTCGAATAAGCTTTTGCGGCTAGGGTTTCTCGGCGGCGGCCGTAATCACGAATTAGGGTTTCTCGGACGTTTACGGTCGTGAACGTGTTTACGGCCGTGAACCCATTTGCGGTTGTCTGTCCCATATAAATAGTGTTAGTAGAGTCATAAGAGTGTGTATGGCTAGAGGAGCTTAAGTGTGTGTATTCTAAGGTGTTCTAGAGAGAGAAAGTAGAGAAGGTGCAAGTGTGTGTGAATCTTGTATATTGTTCATCATTCCAATCTTGAATACATCATAGATTCATATTATTCTTCTTCTCCTTCTTCTTATTTTGATCTTGCATAATCCAATTGTTTCGAACTCTACACCATCAATTGGATATGATTGATACACAAGCGAATTCGGGACTTACAAGTGGTATCAGAGCTTGGATTGTATCAATCATTTTGGCCACATCTGGAGCGTATTTGATCTTATTTTTGAAGGATTTTTGCATTTTTGGATAGATCTTTGAAAAATAAGGTGGGTTTGTTCTTCGTGTTTTTGATAAAAACGAGTTTTTGATCGAGTTTTGGAGCAAAAAGAGGTGAAAAACGCTATTTTTCACGTAATCTGTGAAGTGTTCTCGTCCATTGAAGGGTTCACGGCCGTTGAAGGGTTCACGGCCGAAGGAGGGTTCTCGGTCGAATAAGCTTTTGTCGCTAGGTTTTCTCGGCGGCGGCCGTAATCACGAATTAGGGTTTCTCGGACGTTTACGGTCGTGAACGTGTTTACGGCCGTGAACCTATTTGCGGTTGTCTGTCTCATATAAATAGTGTTAGTAGAGTCATAAGAGTGTGTATGGCTAGAGGAGCTTAAGTGTGTGTATTCTAAGGTGTTCTAGAGAGATAAAGGAGAGAAGGTGCAAGTGTGTGTGAATCTTGTATATTGTTCATCATTCCAATCTTGAATACATCATAGATTCATATTATTCTTCTTCTCCTTCTTCTTATTTTGATCTTGCATCATCCAATTGTTTAGGATTCTACACCATCAATTGGATATGATTGATACACAAGCGAATTCGGGACTTACAAGTGGTATCAGAGCTTGGATTGTATCAATCATTTTGGCCAGATCTGGAGCGTATTTGATCTTATTTTTGAAGGATTTTTGCATTTTTGGATAGATCTTTGAAAAATAAGGGGGGTTTGTTCTTCGTGTTTTTGATAAAAACGAGTTTTTGATCGAGTTTTGGAGCAAAAAGAGGTGAAAAACGCTATTTTTCACGTAATCTGTGAAGTGTTCTCGTCCATTGAAGGGTTCACGGCCGTTGAAGGGTTCACGGCCGAAGGAGGGTTCTCGGTCGAATAAGCTTTTGTGGCTAGGGTTTCTCGGCGGCGGCCGTAATCACGAATTAGGGTTTCTCGGACGTTTACGGTCGTGAACGTGTTTACGGCCGTGAACCTATTTGCGGTTGTCTGTCTCATATAAATAGTGTTAGTAGAGTCATAAGAGTGTGTATGGCTAGAGGAGCTTAAGTGTGTGTATTCTAAGGTGTTCTAGAGAGAGAAAGGAGAGAAGGTGCAAGTGTGTGTGAATCTTGTATATTGTTCATCATTCCAATCTTGAATACATCATAGATTCATATTATTCTTCTTCTCCTTCTTCTTATTTTGATCTTGCATAATCCAATTGTTTCGGATTCTACACCATCAATTGGATATGATTGATACACAAGCGAATTCGGGACTTACAAGTGGTATTAGAGCTTGGATTGTATCAATCATTTTGGCCAGATCTGGAGCGTATTTGATCTTATTTTTGAAGGATTTTTGCATTTTTGGATAGATCTTTGAAAAATAAGGTGGGTTTGTTCTTCGTGTTTTTGATAAAAACGAGTTTTTGATCGAGTTTTGGAGCAAAAAGAGGTGAAAAACGCTATTTTTCACGTAATCTGCGAAGTGTTCTCGTCCATTGAAGGGTTCACGGCCGTTGAAGGGTTCACGGCCGAAGGAGGGTTCTCGGTCGAATAAGCTTTTGTGGCTAGGGTTTCTCGGCGGCGGCCGTAATCACGAATTAGGGTTTCTCGGGCGTTTACGGTCGTGAACGTGTTTACGGCCGTGAACCTATTTGCGGTTGTCTGTCTCATATAAATAGTGTTAGTAGAGTCATAAGAGTGTGTATGGCTAGAGGAGCTTAAGTGTGTGTATTCTAAGGTGTTCTAGAGAGATAAAGGAGAGAAGGTGCAAGTGTGTGTGAATCTTGTATATTGTTCATCATTCCAATCTTGAATACATCATAGATTCATATTATTCTTCTTCTCCTTCTTCTTATTTTGATCTTGCATCATCCAATTGTTTAGGATTCTACACCATCAATTGGATATGATTGATACACAAGCGAATTCGGGACTTACAAGTGGTATCAGAGCTTGGATTGTATCAATCATTTTGGCCAGATCTGGAGCGTATTTGATCTTATTTTTGAAGGATTTTTGCATTTTTGGATAGATCTTTGAAAAATAAGGTGGGTTTGTTCTTCGTGTTTTTGATAAAAACGAGTTTTTGATCGAGTTTTGGAGCAAAAAGAGGTGAAAAACGCTATTTTTCACGTAATCTGCGAAGTGTTCTCGTCCATTGAAGGGTTCACGGCCGTTGAAGGGTTCACGGCCGAAGGAGGGTTCTCGGTCGAATAAGCTTTTGTGGCTAGGGTTTCTCGGCGGCGGCCGTAATCACGAATTAGGGTTTCTCGGACGTTTACGGTCGTGAACGTGTTTACGGCCGTGAACCTATTTGCGGTTGTCTGTCTCATATAAATAGTGTTAGTAGAGTCATAAGAGTGTGTATGGCTAGAGGAGCTTAAGTGTGTGTATTCTAAGGTGTTCTAGAGAGAGAAAGGAGAGAAGGTGCAAGTGTGTGTGAATCTTGTATATTGTTCATCATTCCAATCTTGAATACATCATAGATTCATATTATTCTTCTTCTCCTTCTTCTTATGTTGATCTTGCATCATCCAATTGTTTAGGATTCTACACCATCAATTGGATATGATTGATACACAAGCGAATTCGGGACTTACAAGTGGTATCAGAGCTTGGATTGTATCAATCATTTTGGCCAGATCTGGAGCGTATTTGATCTTATTTTTGAAGGATTTTTGCATTTTTGGATAGATCTTTGAAAAATAAGGTGGGTTTGTTCTTCGTGTTTTTGATAAAAACGAGTTTTTGATCGAGTTTTGGAGCAAAAAGAGGTGAAAAACGCTATTTTTCACGTAATCTGCGAAGTGTTCTCGTCCATTGAAGGGTTCACGGCCGTTGAAGGGTTCACGGCCGAAGGAGGGTTCTCGGTCGAATAAGCTTTTGCGGCTAGGGTTTCTAGGCGGCGGCCGTAATCACGAATTAGGGTTTCTCGGACGTTTACGGTCGTGAACGTGTTTACGGCCGTGAACCCATTTGCGGTTGTCTGTCTCATATAAATAGTGTTAGTAGAGTCATAAGAGTGTGTATGGCTAGAGGAGCTTAAGTGTGTGTATTCTAAGGTGTTCTAGAGAGAGAAAGGAGAGAAGGTGCAAGTGTGTGTGAATCTTGTATATTGTTCATCATTCCAATCTTGAATACATCATAGATTCATATTATTCTTCTTCTCCTTCTTCTTATTTTGATCTTGCATCATCCAATTGTTTAGGATTCTACACCATCAATTGGATATGATTGATACACAAGCGAATTCGGGACTTACAAGTGGTATCAGAGCTTGGATTGTATCAATCATTTTGGCCAGATCTGGAGCGTATTTCATCTTATTTTTGAAGGATTTTTGCGTTTTTGGATAGATCTTTGAAAAATAAGGGGGGTTTGTTCTTCGTGTTTTTGATAAAAACGAGTTTTTGATCGAGTTTTGGAGCAAAAAGAGGTGAAAAACGCTATTTTTCACGTAATCTTCGAAGTGTTCTCGTCCATTGAAGGGTTCACGGCCGTTGAAGGGTTCACGGCCGAAGGAGGGTTCTCGGTCGAATAAGCTTTTGCGGCTAGGGTTTCTCGGCGGCGGCCGTAATCACGAATTAGGGTTTCTCGGACGTTTACGGTCGTGAACGTGTTTACGGCCGTGAACCCATTTGCGGTTGTCTGTCCCATATAAATAGTGTTAGTAGAGTCATAAGAGTGTGTATGGCTAGAGGAGCTTAAGTGTGTGTATTCTAAGGTGTTCTAGAGAGAGAAAGTAGAGAAGGTGCAAGTGTGTGTGAATCTTGTATATTGTTCATCATTCCAATCTTGAATACATCATAGATTCATATTATTCTTCTTCTCCTTCTTCTTATTTTGATCTTGCATAATCCAATTGTTTCGAACTCTACACCATCAATTGGATATGATTGATACACAAGCGAATTCGGGACTTACAAGTGGTATCAGAGCTTGGATTGTATCAATCATTTTGGCCACATCTGGAGCGTATTTGATCTTATTTTTGAAGGATTTTTGCATTTTTGGATAGATCTTTGAAAAATAAGGTGGGTTTGTTCTTCGTGTTTTTGATAAAAACGAGTTTTTGATCGAGTTTTGGAGCAAAAAGAGGTGAAAAACGCTATTTTTCACGTAATCTGTGAAGTGTTCTCGTCCATTGAAGGGTTCACGGCCGTTGAAGGGTTCACGGCCGAAGGAGGGTTCTCGGTCGAATAAGCTTTTGTCGCTAGGTTTTCTCGGCGGCGGCCGTAATCACGAATTAGGGTTTCTCGGACGTTTACGGTCGTGAACGTGTTTACGGCCGTGAACCTATTTGCGGTTGTCTGTCTCATATAAATAGTGTTAGTAGAGTCATAAGAGTGTGTATGGCTAGAGGAGCTTAAGTGTGTGTATTCTAAGGTGTTCTAGAGAGATAAAGGAGAGAAGGTGCAAGTGTGTGTGAATCTTGTATATTGTTCATCATTCCAATCTTGAATACATCATAGATTCATATTATTCTTCTTCTCCTTCTTCTTATTTTGATCTTGCATCATCCAATTGTTTAGGATTCTACACCATCAATTGGATATGATTGATACACAAGCGAATTCGGGACTTACAAGTGGTATCAGAGCTTGGATTGTATCAATCATTTTGGCCAGATCTGGAGCGTATTTGATCTTATTTTTGAAGGATTTTTGCATTTTTGGATAGATCTTTGAAAAATAAGGGGGGTTTGTTCTTCGTGTTTTTGATAAAAACGAGTTTTTGATCGAGTTTTGGAGCAAAAAGAGGTGAAAAACGCTATTTTTCACGTAATCTGTGAAGTGTTCTCGTCCATTGAAGGGTTCACGGCCGTTGAAGGGTTCACGGCCGAAGGAGGGTTCTCGGTCGAATAAGCTTTTGTGGCTAGGGTTTCTCGGCGGCGGCCGTAATCACGAATTAGGGTTTCTCGGACGTTTACGGTCGTGAACGTGTTTACGGCCGTGAACCTATTTGCGGTTGTCTGTCTCATATAAATAGTGTTAGTAGAGTCATAAGAGTGTGTATGGCTAGAGGAGCTTAAGTCTGTGTATTCTAAGGTGTTCTAGAGAGAGAAAGGAGAGAAGGTGCAAGTGTGTGTGAATCTTGTATATTGTTCATCATTCCAATCTTGAATACATCATAGATTCATATTATTCTTCTTCTCCTTCTTCTTATTTTGATCTTGCATAATCCAATTGTTTCGGATTCTACACCATCAATTGGATATGATTGATACACAAGCGAATTCGGGACTTACAAGTGGTATCAGAGCTTGGATTGTATCAATCATTTTGGCCAGATCTGGAGCGTATTTGATCTTATTTTTGAAGGATTTTTGCATTTTTGGATAGATCTTTGAAAAATAAGGTGGGTTTGTTCTTCGTGTTTTTGATAAAAACGAGTTTTTGATCGAGTTTTGGAGCAAAAAGAGGTGAAAAACGCTATTTTTCACGTAATCTGCGAAGTGTTCTCGTCCATTGAAGGGTTCACGGCCGTTGAAGGGTTCACGGCCGAAGGAGGGTTCTCGGTCGAATAAGCTTTTGTGGCTAGGGTTTCTCGGCGGCGGCCGTAATCACGAATTAGGGTTTCTCGGACGTTTACGGTCGTGAACGTGTTTACGGCCGTGAACCTATTTGCGGTTGTCTGTCTCATATAAATAGTGTTAGTAGAGTCATAAGAGTGTGTATGGCTAGAGGAGCTTAAGTGTGTGTATTCTAAGGTGTTCTAGAGAGATAAAGGAGAGAAGGTGCAAGTGTGTGTGAATCTTGTATATTGTTCATCATTCCAATCTTGAATACATCATAGATTCATATTATTCTTCTTCTCCTTCTTCTTATTTTGATCTTGCATCATCCAATTGTTTAGGATTCTACACCATCAATTGGATATGATTGATACACAAGCGAATTCGGGACTTACAAGTGGTATCAGAGCTTGGATTGTATCAATCATTTTGGCCAGATCTGGAGCGTATTTGATCTTATTTTTGAAGGATTTTTCCATTTTTGGATAGATCTTTGAAAAATAAGGTGGGTTTGTTCTTCGTGTTTTTGATAAAAACGAGTTTTTGATCGAGTTTTGGAGCAAAAAGAGGTGAAAAACGCTATTTTTCACGTAATCTGCGAAGTGTTCTCGTCCATTGAAGGGTTCACGGCCGTTGAAGGGTTCACGGCCGAAGGAGGGTTCTCGGTCGAATAAGCTTTTGTGGCTAGGGTTTCTCGGCGGCGGCCGTAATCACGAATTAGGGTTTCTCGGACGTTTACGGTCGTGAACGTGTTTACGGCCGTGAACCTATTTGCGGTTGTCTGTCTCATATAAATAGTGTTAGTAGAGTCATAAGAGTGTGTATGGCTAGAGGAGCTTAAGTGTGTGTATTCTAAGGTGTTCTAGAGAGAGAAAGGAGAGAAGGTGCAAGTGTGTGTGAATCTTGTATATTGTTCATCATTCCAATCTTGAATACATCATAGATTCATATTATTCTTCTTCTCCTTCTTCTTATTTTGATCTTGCATCATCCAATTGTTTAGGATTCTACACCATCAATTGGATATGATTGATACACAAGCGAATTCGGGACTTACAAGTGGTATCAGAGCTTGGATTGTATCAATCATTTTGGCCAGATCTGGAGCGTATTTGATCTTATTTTTGAAGGATTTTTGCATTTTTGGATAGATCTTTGAAAAATAAGGTGGGTTTGTTCTTCGTGTTTTTGATAAAAACGAGTTTTTGATCGAGTTTTGGAGCAAAAAGAGGTGAAAAACGCTATTTTTCACGTAATCTGCGAAGTGTTCTCGTCCATTGAAGGGTTCACGGCCGTTGAAGGGTTCACGGCCGAAGGAGGGTTCTCGGTCGAATAAGCTTTTGTGGCTAGGGTTTCTCGGCGGCGGCCGTAATCACGAATTAGGGTTTCTCGGACGTTTACGGTCGTGAACGTGTTTACGGCCGTGAACCTATTTGCGGTTGTCTGTCTCATATAAATAGTGTTAGTAGAGTCATAAGAGTGTGTATGGCTAGAGGAGCTTAAGTGTGTGTATTCTAAGGTGTTCTAGAGAGAGAAAGGAGAGAAGGTGCAAGTGTGTGTGAATCTTGTATATTGTTCATCATTCCAATCTTGAATACATCATAGATTCATATTATTCTTCTTCTCCTTCTTCTTATTTTGATCTTGCATCATCCAATTGTTTAGGATTCTACACCATCAATTGGATATGATTGATACACAAGCGAATTCGGGACTTACAAGTGGTATCAGAGCTTGGATTGTATCAATCATTTTGGCCAGATCTGGAGCGTATTTGATCTTATTTTTGAAGGATTTTTGCATTTTTGGATAGATCTTTGAAAAATAAGGTGGGTTTGTTCTTCGTGTTTTTGATAAAAACGAGTTTTTGATCGAGTTTTGGAGCAAAAAGAGGTGAAAAACGCTATTTTTCACGTAATCTGCGAAGTGTTCTCGTCCATTGAAGGGTTCACGGCCGTTGAAGGGTTCACGGCCGAAGGAGGGTTCTCGGTCGAATAAGCTTTTGTGGCTAGGGTTTCTCGGCGGCGGCCGTAATCACGAATTAGGGTTTCTCGGACGTTTACGGTCGTGAACGTGTTTACGGCCGTGAACCTATTTGCGGTTGTCTGTCTCATATAAATAGTGTTAGTAGAGTCATAAGAGTGTGTATGGCTAGAGGAGCTTAAGTGTGTGTATTCTAAGGTGTTCTAGAGAGAGAAAGGAGAGAAGGTGCAAGTGTGTGTGAATCTTGTATATTGTTCATCATTCCAATCTTGAATACATCATAGATTCATATTATTCTTCTTCTCCTTCTTCTTATTTTGATCTTGCATCATCCAATTGTTTAGGATTCTACACCATCAATTGGATATGATTGATACACAAGCGAATTCGGGACTTACAAGTGGTATCAGAGCTTGGATTGTATCAATCATTTTGGCCAGATCTGGAGCGTATTTGATCTTATTTTTGAAGGATTTTTGCATTTTTGGATAGATCTTTGAAAAATAAGGTGGGTTTGTTCTTCGTGTTTTTGATAAAAACGAGTTTTTGATCGAGTTTTGGAGCAAAAAGAGGTGAAAAACGCTATTTTTCACGTAATCTGCGAAGTGTTCTCGTCCATTGAAGGGTTCACGGCCGTTGAAGGGTTCACGGCCGAAGGAGGGTTCTCGGTCGAATAAGCTTTTGTGGCTAGGGTTTCTCGGCGGCGGCCGTAATCACGAATTAGGGTTTCTCGGACGTTTACGGTCGTGAACGTGTTTACGGCCGTGAACCTATTTGCGGTTGTCTGTCTCATATAAATAGTGTTAGTAGAGTCATAAGAGTGTGTATGGCTAGAGGAGCTTAAGTGTGTGTATTCTAAGGTGTTCTAGAGAGAGAAAGGAGAGAAGGTGCAAGTGTGTGTGAATCTTGTATATTGTTCATCATTCCAATCTTGAATACATCATAGATTCATATTATTCTTCTTCTCCTTCTTCTTATTTTGATCTTGCATCATCCAATTGTTTGGGATTCTACACCATCAATTGGATATGATTGATACACAAGCGAATTCGGGACTTACAAGTGGTATCAGAGCTTGGATTGTATCAATCATTTTGGCCAGATCTGGAGCGTATTTGATCTTATTTTTGAAGGATTTTTGCATTTTTGGATAGATCTTTAAAAAATAAGGGGGGTTTGTTCTTCGTGTTTTTGATAAAAACGAGTTTTTGATCGAGTTTTGGAGCAAAAAGAGGTGAAAAACGCTATTTTTCACGTAATCTGCGAAGCGTTCTCGTCCATTGAAGGGTTCACGGCCGTTGAAGGGTTCACGGCCGAAGGAGGGTTCTCGGTCGAATAAGCTTTTGTGGCTAGGGTTTCTCGGCGGCGGCCGTAATCACGAATTAGGGTTTCTCGGACGTTTACGGTCGTGAACGTGTTTACGGCCGTGAACCTATTTGCGGTTGTCTGTCTCATATAAATAGTGTTAGTAGAGTCATAAGAGTGTGTATGGCTAGAGGAGCTTAAGTGTGTGTATTCTAAGGTGTTCTAGAGAGATAAAGGAGAGAAGGTGCAAGTGTGTGTGAATCTTGTATATTGTTCATCATTCCAATCTTGAATACATCATAGATTCATATTATTCTTCTTCTCCTTCTTCTTATTTTGATCTTGCATCATCCAATTGTTTAGGATTCTACACCATCAATTGGATATGATTGATACACAAGCGAATTCGGGACTTACAAGTGGTATCAGAGCTTGGATTGTGTCAATCATTTTGGCCAGATCTGGAGCGTATTTGATCTTATTTTTGAAGGATTTTTGCATTTTTGGATAGATCTTTGAAAAATAAGGTGGGTTTGTTCTTCGTGTTTTTGATAAAAACGAGTTTTTGATCGAGTTTTGGAGCAAAAAGAGGTGAAAAACGCTATTTTTCACGTAATCTGCGAAGTGTTCTCGTCCATTGAAGGGTTCACGGCCGTTGAAGGGTTCACGGCCGAAGGAGGGTTCTCGGTCGAATAAGCTTTTGTGGCTAGGGTTTCTCGGCGGCGGCCGTAATCACGAATTAGGGTTTCTCGGACGTTTACGGTCGTGAACGTGTTTACGGCCGTGAACCTATTTGCGGTTGTCTGTCTCATATAAATAGTGTTAGTAGAGTCATAAGAGTGTGTATGGCTAGAGGAGCTTAAGTGTGTGTATTCTAAGGTGTTCTAGAGAGATAAAGGAGAGAAGGTGCAAGTGTGTGTGAATCTTGTATATTGTTCATCATTCCAATCTTGAATACATCATAGATTCATATTATTCTTCTTCTCCTTCTTCTTATTTTGATCTTGCATCATCCAATTGTTTGGGATTCTACACCATCAATTGGATATGATTGATACACAAGCGAATTCGGGACTTACAAGTGGTATCAGAGCTTGGATTGTATCAATCATTTTGGCCAGATCTGGAGCGTATTTGATCTTATTTTTGAAGGATTTTTGCATTTTTGGATAGATCTTTGAAAAATAAGGTGGGTTTGTTCTTCGTGTTTTTGATAAAAACGAGTTTTTGATCGAGTTTTGGAGCAAAAAGAGGTGAAAAACGCTATTTTTCACGTAATCTGCGAAGTGTTCTCGTCCATTGAAGGGTTCACGGCATTTGAAGGGTTCACGGCCGAAGGAGGGTTCTCGGTCGAATAAGCTTTTGTGGCTAGGGTTTCTCGGCGGCGGCCGTAATCACGAATTAGGGTTTCTCGGACGTTTACGGTCGTGAACGTGTTTACGGCCGTGAACCTATTTGCGGTTGTCTGTCTCATATAAATAGTGTTAGTAGAGTCATAAGAGTGTGTATGGCTAGAGGAGCTTAAGTGTGTGTATTCTAAGGTGTTCTAGAGAGAGAAAGGAGAGAAGGTGCAAGTGTGTGTGAATCTTGTATATTGTTCATCATTCCAATCTTGAATACATCATAGATTCATATTATTCTTCTTCTCCTTCTTCTTATTTTGATCTTGCATCATCCAATTGTTTGGGATTCTACACCATCAATTGGATATGATTGATACACAAGCGAATTCGGGACTTACAAGTGGTATCAGAGCTTGGATTGTATCAATCATTTTGGCCAGATCTGGAGCGTATTTGATCTTATTTTTGAAGGATTTTTGCGTTTTTGGATAGATCTTTAAAAAATAAGGGGGGTTTGTTCTTCGTGTTTTTGATAAAAACGAGTTTTTGATCGAGTTTTGGAGCAAAAAGAGGTGAAAAACGCTATTTTTCACGTAATCTGTGAAGCGTTCTCGTCCATTGAAGGGTTCACGGCCGTTGAAGGGTTCACGGCCGAAGGAGGGTTCTCGGTCGAATAAGCTTTTGTGGCTAGGGTTTCTCGGCGGCGGCCGTAATCACGAATTAGGGTTTCTCGGACGTTTACGGTCGTGAACGTGTTTACGGCCGTGAACCTATTTGCGGTTGTCTGTCTCATATAAATAGTGTTAGTAGAGTCATAAGAGTGTGTATGGCTAGAGGAGCTTAAGTGTGTGTATTCTAAGGTGTTCTAGAGAGATAAAGGAGAGAAGGTGCAAGTGTGTGTGAATCTTGTATATTGTTCATCATTCCAATCTTGAATACATCATAGATTCATATTATTCTTCTTCTCCTTCTTCTTATTTTGATCTTGCATCATCCAATTGTTTAGGATTCTACACCATCAATTGGATATGATTGATACACAAGCGAATTCGGGACTTACAAGTGGTATCAGAGCTTGGATTGTATCAATCATTTTGGCCAGATCTGGAGCGTATTTGATCTTATTTTTGAAGGATTTTAGCATTTTTGGATAGATCTTTGAAAAATAAGGGGGGTTTGTTCTTCGTGTTTTTGATAAAAACGAGTTTTTGATCGAGTTTTGGAGCAAAAAGAGGTGAAAAACGCTATTTTTCACGTAATCTGCGAAGTGTTCTCGTCCATTGAAGGGTTCACGGCCGTTGAAGGGTTCACGGCCGAAGGAGGGTTCTCGGTCGAATAAGCTTTTGTGGCTAGGGTTTCTCGGCGGCGGCCGTAATCACGAATTAGGGTTTCTCGGACGTTTACGGTCGTGAACGTGTTTACGGCCGTGAACCTATTTGCGGTTGTCTGTCTCATATAAATAGTGTTAGTAGAGTCATAAGAGTGTGTATGGCTAGAGGAGCTTAAGTGTGTGTATTCTAAGGTGTTCTAGAGAGATAAAGGAGAGAAGGTGCAAGTGTGTGTGAATCTTGTATATTGTTCATCATTCCAATCTTGAATACATCATAGATTCATATTATTCTTCTTCTCCTTCTTCTTATTTTGATCTTGCATCATCCAATTGTTTGGGATTCTACACCATCAATTGGATATGATTGATACACAAGCGAATTCGGGACTTACAAGTGGTATCAGAGCTTGGATTGTATCAATCATTTTGGCCAGATCTGGAGCGTATTTGATCTTATTTTTGAAGGATTTTTGCATTTTTGGATAGATCTTTGAAAAATAAGGTGGGTTTGTTCTTCGTGTTTTTGATAAAAACGAGTTTTTGATCGAGTTTTGGAGCAAAAAGAGGTGAAAAACGCTATTTTTCACGTAATCTGCGAAGTGTTCTCGTCCATTGAAGGGTTCACGGCCGTTGAAGGGTTCACGGCCGAAGGAGGGTTCTCGGTCGAATAAGCTTTTGTGGCTAGGGTTTCTCGGCGGCGGCCGTAATCACGAATTAGGGTTTCTCGGACGTTTACGGTCGTGAACGTGTTTACGGCCGTGAACCTATTTGCGGTTGTCTGTCTCATATAAATAGTGTTAGTAGAGTCATAAGAGTGTGTATGGCTAGAGGAGCTTAAGTGTGTGTATTCTAAGGTGTTCTAGAGAGAGAAAGGAGAGAAGGTGCAAGTGTGTGTGAATCTTGTATATTGTTCATCATTCCAATCTTGAATACATCATAGATTCATATTATTCTTCTTCTCCTTCTTCTTATTTTGATCTTGCATCATCCAATTGTTTGGGATTCTACACCATCAATTGGATATGATTGATACACAAGCGAATTCGGGACTTACAAGTGGTATCAGAGCTTGGATTGTATCAATCATTTTGGCCAGATCTGGAGCGTATTTGATCTTATTTTTGAAGGATTTTTGCGTTTTTGGATAGATCTTTAAAAAATAAGGGGGGTTTGTTCTTCGTGTTTTTGATAAAAACGAGTTTTTGATCGAGTTTTGGAGCAAAAAGAGGTGAAAAACGCTATTTTTCACGTAATCTGCGAAGCGTTCTCGTCCATTGAAGGGTTCACGGCCGTTGAAGGGTTCATGGCCGAAGGAGGGTTCTCGGTCGAATAAGCTTTTGTGGCTAGGGTTTCTCGGCGGCGGCCGTAATCACGAATTAGGGTTTCTCGGACGTTTACGGTCGTGAACGTGTTTACGGCCGTGAACCTATTTGCGGTTGTCTGTCTCATATAAATAGTGTTAGTAGAGTCATAAGAGTGTGTATGGCTAGAGGAGCTTAAGTGTGTGTATTCTAAGGTGTTCTAGAGAGATAAAGGAGAGAAGGTGCAAGTGTGTGTGAATCTTGTATATTGTTCATCATTCCAATCTTGAATACATCATAGATTCATATTATTCTTCTTCTCCTTCTTCTTATTTTGATCTTGCATCATCCAATTGTTTAGGATTCTACACCATCAATTGGATATGATTGATACACAAGCGAATTCGGGACTTACAAGTGGTATCAGAGCTTGGATTGTATCAATCATTTTGGCCAGATCTGGAGCGTATTTGATCTTATTTTTGAAGGATTTTTGCATTTTTGGATAGATCTTTGAAAAATAAGGTGGGTTTGTTCTTCGTGTTTTTGATAAAAACGAGTTTTTGATCGAGTTTTGGAGCAAAAAGAGGTGAAAAACGCTATTTTTCACGTAATCTGCGAAGTGTTCTCGTCCATTGAAGGGTTCACGGCCGTTGAAGGGTTCACGGCCGAAGGAGGGTTCTCGGTCGAATAAGCTTTTGTGGCTAGGGTTTCTCGGCGGCGGCCGTAATCACGAATTAGGGTTTCTCGGACGTTTACGGTCGTGAACGTGTTTACGGCCGTGAACCTATTTGCGGTTGTCTGTCTCATATAAATAGTGTTAGTAGAGTCATAAGAGTGTGTATGGCTAGAGGAGCTTAAGTGTGTGTATTCTAAGGTGTTCTAGAGAGATAAAGGAGAGAAGGTGCAAGTGTGTGTGAATCTTGTATATTGTTCATCATTCCAATCTTGAATACATCATAGATTCATATTATTCTTCTTCTCCTTCTTCTTATTTTGATCTTGCATCATCCAATTGTTTAGGATTCTACACCATCAATTGGATATGATTGATACACAAGCGAATTCGGGACTTACAAGTGGTATCAGAGCTTGGATTGTATCAATCATTTTGGCCAGATCTGGAGCGTATTTGATCTTATTTTTGAAGGATTTTAGCATTTTTGGATAGATCTTTGAAAAATAAGGGGGGTTTGTTCTTCGTGTTTTTGATAAAAACGAGTTTTTGATCGAGTTTTGGAGCAAAAAGAGGTGAAAAACGCTATTTTTCACGTAATCTGCGAAGTGTTCTCGTCCATTGAAGGGTTCACGGCCGTTGAAGGGTTCACGGCCGAAGGAGGGTTCTCGGTCGAATAAGCTTTTGTGGCTAGGGTTTCTCGGCGGCGGCCGTAATCACGAATTAGGGTTTCTCGGACGTTTACGGTCGTGAACGTGTTTACGGCCGTGAACCTATTTGCGGTTGTCTGTCTCATATAAATAGTGTTAGTAGAGTCATAAGAGTGTGTATGGCTAGAGGAGCTTAAGTGTGTGTATTCTAAGGTGTTCTAGAGAGATAAAGGAGAGAAGGTGCAAGTGTGTGTGAATCTTGTATATTGTTCATCATTCCAATCTTGAATACATCATAGATTCATATTATTCTTCTTCTCCTTCTTCTTATTTTGATCTTGCATCATCCAATTGTTTGGGATTCTACACCATCAATTGGATATGATTGATACACAAGCGAATTCGGGACTTACAAGTGGTATCAGAGCTTGGATTGTATCAATCATTTTGGCCAGATCTGGAGCGTATTTGATCTTATTTTTGAAGGATTTTTGCATTTTTGGATAGATCTTTGAAAAATAAGGTGGGTTTGTTCTTCGTGTTTTTGATAAAAACGAGTTTTTGATCGAGTTTTGGAGCAAAAAGAGGTGAAAAACGCTATTTTTCACGTAATCTGCGAAGTGTTCTCGTCCATTGAAGGGTTCACGGCCGTTGAAGGGTTCACGGCCGAAGGAGGGTTCTCGGTCGAATAAGCTTTTGTGGCTAGGGTTTCTCGGCGGCGGCCGTAATCACGAATTAGGGTTTCTCGGACGTTTACGGTCGTGAACGTGTTTACGGCCGTGAACCTATTTGCGGTTGTCTGTCTCATATAAATAGTGTTAGTAGAGTCATAAGAGTGTGTATGGCTAGAGGAGCTTAAGTGTGTGTATTCTAAGGTGTTCTAGAGAGAGAAAGGAGAGAAGGTGCAAGTGTGTGTGAATCTTGTATATTGTTCATCATTCCAATCTTGAATACATCATAGATTCATATTATTCTTCTTCTCCTTCTTCTTATTTTGATCTTGCATCATCCAATTGTTTGGGATTCTACACCATCAATTGGATATGATTGATACACAAGCGAATTCGGGACTTACAAGTGGTATCAGAGCTTGGATTGTATCAATCATTTTGGCCAGATCTGGAGCGTATTTGATCTTATTTTTGAAGGATTTTTGCGTTTTTGGATAGATCTTTAAAAAATAAGGGGGGTTTGTTCTTCGTGTTTTTGATAAAAACGAGTTTTTGATCGAGTTTTGGAGCAAAAAGAGGTGAAAAACGCTATTTTTCACGTAATCTGCGAAGCGTTCTCGTCCATTGAAGGGTTCACGGCCGTTGAAGGGTTCATGGCCGAAGGAGGGTTCTCGGTCGAATAAGCTTTTGTGGCTAGGGTTTCTCGGCGGCGGCCGTAATCACGAATTAGGGTTTCTCGGACGTTTACGGTCGTGAACGTGTTTACGGCCGTGAACCTATTTGCGGTTGTCTGTCTCATATAAATAGTGTTAGTAGAGTCATAAGAGTGTGTATGGCTAGAGGAGCTTAAGTGTGTGTATTCTAAGGTGTTCTAGAGAGATAAAGGAGAGAAGGTGCAAGTGTGTGTGAATCTTGTATATTGTTCATCATTCCAATCTTGAATACATCATAGATTCATATTATTCTTCTTCTCCTTCTTCTTATTTTGATCTTGCATCATCCAATTGTTTAGGATTCTACACCATCAATTGGATATGATTGATACACAAGCGAATTCGGGACTTACAAGTGGTATCAGAGCTTGGATTGTATCAATCATTTTGGCCAGATCTGGAGCGTATTTGATCTTATTTTTGAAGGATTTTTGCATTTTTGGATAGATCTTTGAAAAATAAGGTGGGTTTGTTCTTCGTGTTTTTGATAAAAACGAGTTTTTGATCGAGTTTTGGAGCAAAAAGAGGTGAAAAACGCTATTTTTCACGTAATCTGCGAAGTGTTCTCGTCCATTGAAGGGTTCACGGCCGTTGAAGGGTTCACGGCCGAAGGAGGGTTCTCGGTCGAATAAGCTTTTGTGGCTAGGGTTTCTCGGCGGCGGCCGTAATCACGAATTAGGGTTTCTCGGACGTTTACGGTCGTGAACGTGTTTACGGCCGTGAACCTATTTGCGGTTGTCTGTCTCATATAAATAGTGTTAGTAGAGTCATAAGAGTGTGTATGGCTAGAGGAGCTTAAGTGTGTGTATTCTAAGGTGTTCTAGAGAGATAAAGGAGAGAAGGTGCAAGTGTGTGTGAATCTTGTATATTGTTCATCATTCCAATCTTGAATACATCATAGATTCATATTATTCTTCTTCTCCTTCTTCTTATTTTGATCTTGCATCATCCAATTGTTTGGGATTCTACACCATCAATTGGATATGATTGATACACAAGCGAATTCGGGACTTACAAGTGGTATCAGAGCTTGGATTGTATCAATCATTTTGGCCAGATCTGGAGCGTATTTGATCTTATTTTTGAAGGATTTTTGCATTTTTGGATAGATCTTTGAAAAATAAGGTGGGTTTGTTCTTCGTGTTTTTGATAAAAACGAGTTTTTGATCGAGTTTTGGAGCAAAAAGAGGTGAAAAACGCTATTTTTCACGTAATCTGCGAAGTGTTCTCGTCCATTGAAGGGTTCACGGCCGTTGAAGGGTTCACGGCCGAAGGAGGGTTCTCGGTCGAATAAGCTTTTGTGGCTAGGGTTTCTCGGCGGCGGCCGTAATCACGAATTAGGGTTTCTCGGACGTTTACGGTCGTGAACGTGTTTACGGCCGTGAACCTATTTGCGGTTGTCTGTCTCATATAAATAGTGTTAGTAGAGTCATAAGAGTGTGTATGGCTAGAGGAGCTTAAGTGTGTGTATTCTAAGGTGTTCTAGAGAGAGAAAGGAGAGAAGGTGCAAGTGTGTGTGAATCTTGTATATTGTTCATCATTCCAATCTTGAATACATCATAGATTCATATTATTCTTCTTCTCCTTCTTCTTATTTTGATCTTGCATCATCCAATTGTTTGGGATTCTACACCATCAATTGGATATGATTGATACACAAGCGAATTCGGGACTTACAAGTGGTATCAGAGCTTGGATTGTATCAATCATTTTGGCCAGATCTGGAGCGTATTTGATCTTATTTTTGAAGGATTTTTGCGTTTTTGGATAGATCTTGAAAAAATAAGGGGGGTTTGTTCTTCGTGTTTTTGATAAAAACGAGTTTTTGATCGAGTTTTGGAGCAAAAAGAGGTGAAAAACGCTATTTTTCACGTAATCTGCGAAGCGTTCTCGTCCATTGAAGGGTTCACGGCCGTTGAAGGGTTCACGGCCGAAGGAGGGTTCTCGGTCGAATAAGCTTTTGTGGCTAGGGTTTCTCGGCGGCGGCCGTAATCACGAATTAGGGTTTCTCGGACGTTTACGGTCGTGAACGTGTTTACGGCCGTGAACCTATTTGCGGTTGTCTGTCTCATATAAATAGTGTTAGTAGAGTCATAAGAGTGTGTATGGCTAGAGGAGCTTAAGTGTGTGTATTCTAAGGTGTTCTAGAGAGATAAAGGAGAGAAGGTGCAAGTGTGTGTGAATCTTGTATATTGTTCATCATTCCAATCTTGAATACATCATAGATTCATATTATTCTTCTTCTCCTTCTTCTTATTTTGATCTTGCATCATCCAATTGTTTAGGATTCTACACCATCAATTGGATATGATTGATACACAAGCGAATTCGGGACTTACAAGTGGTATCAGAGCTTGGATTGTATCAATCATTTTGGCCAGATCTGGAGCGTATTTGATCTTATTTTTGAAGGATTTTAGCATTTTTGGATAGATCTTTGAAAAATAAGGGGGGTTTGTTCTTCGTGTTTTTGATAAAAACGAGTTTTTGATCGAGTTTTGGAGCAAAAAGAGGTGAAAAACGCTATTTTTCACGTAATCTGTGAAGTGTTCTCGTCCATTGAAGGGTTCACGGCCGTTGAAGGGTTCACGGCCGAAGGAGGGTTCTCGGTCGAATAAGCTTTTGTGGCTAGTGTTTCTCGGCGGCGGCCGTAATCACGAATTAGGGTTTCTCGGACGTTTACGGTCGTGAACGTGTTTACGGCCGTGAACCTATTTGCGGTTGTCTGTCTCATATAAATAGTGTTAGTAGAGTCATAAGAGTGTGTATGGCTAGAGGAGCTTAAGTGTGTGTATTCTAAGGTGTTCTAGAGAGAGAAAGGAGAGAAGGTGCAAGTGTGTGTGAATCTTGTATATTGTTCATCATTCCAATCTTGAATACATCATAGATTCATATTATTCTTCTTCTCCTTCTTCTTATTTTGATCTTGCATAATCCAATTGTTTCGGATTCTACACCATCAATTGGATATGATTGATACACAAGCGAATTCGGGACTTACAAGTGGTATCAGAGCTTGGATTGTATCAATCATTTTGGCCAGATCTGGAGCGTATTTGATCTTATTTTTGAAGGATTTTTGCATTTTTGGATAGATCTTTGAAAAATAAGGGGGGTTTGTTCTTCGTGTTTTTGATAAAAACGAGTTTTTGATCGAGTTTTGGAGCAAAAAGAGCTGAAAAACGCTATTTTTCACGTAATCTGCGAAGTGTTCTCGTCCATTGAAGGGTTCACGGCCGTTGAAGGGTTCACGGCCGAAGGAGGGTTCTCGGTCGAATAAGCTTTTGTGGCTAGGGTTTCTCGGCGGCGGCCGTAATCACGAATTAGGGTTTCTCGGACGTTTACGGTCGTGAACGTGTTTACGGCCGTGAACCTATTTGCGGTTGTCTGTCTCATATAAATAGTGTTAGTAGAGTCATAATAGTGTGTATGGCTAGAGGAGCTTAAGTGTGTGTATTCTAAGGTGTTCTAGAGAGAGAAAGGAGAGAAGGTGCAAGTGTGTGTGAATCTTGTATATTGTTCATCATTCCAATCTTGAATATATCATAGATTCATATTATTCTTCTTCTCCTTCTTCTTATTTTGATCTTGCATCATCCAATTGTTTGGGATTCTACACCATCAATTGGATATGATTGATACACAAGCGAATTCGGGACTTACAAGTGGTATCAGAGCTTGGATTGTATCAATCATTTTGGCCAGATCTGGAGCGTATTTGATCTTATTTTTGAAGGATTTTTGCGTTTTTGGATAGATCTTTAAAAAATAAGGTGGGTTTGTTCTTCGTGTTTTTGATAAAAACGAGTTTTTGATCGAGTTTTGGAGCAAAAAGAGGTGAAAAACGCTATTTTTCACGTAATATGCGAAGTGTTCTCGTCCATTGAAGGGTTCACGGCCGTTGAAGGGTTCACGGCCGAAGGAGGGTTCTCGGTCGAATAAGCTTTTGTGGCTAGGGTTTCTCGGCGGCGGCCGTAATCACGAATTAGGGTTTCTCGGACGTTTACGGTCGTGAACGTGTTTACGGCCGTGAACCTATTTGCGGTTGTCTGTCTCATATAAATAGTGTTAGTAGAGTCATAAGAGTGTGTATGGCTAGAGGAGCTTAAGTGTGTGTATTCTAAGGTGTTCTAGAGAGAGAAAGGAGAGAAGGTGCAAGTGTGTGTGAATCTTGTATATTGTTCATCATTCCAATCTTGAATACATCATAGATTCATATTATTCTTCTTCTCCTTCTTCTTATTTTGATCTTGCATCATCCAATTGTTTGGGATTCTACACCATCAATTGGATATGATTGATACACAAGCGAATTCGGGACTTACAAGTGGTATCAGAGCTTGGATTGTATCAATCATTTTGGCCAGATCTGGAGCGTATTTGATCTTATTTTTGAAGGATTTTTGCGTTTTTGGATAGATCTTTAAAAAATAAGGGGGGTTTGTTCTTCGTGTTTTTGATAAAAACGAGTTTTTGATCGAGTTTTGGAGCAAAAAGAGGTGAAAAACGCTATTTTTCACGTAATCTGTGAAGCGTTCTCGTCCATTGAAGGGTTCACGGCCGTTGAAGGGTTCACGGCCGAAGGAGGGTTCTCGGTCGAATAAGCTTTTGTGGCTAGGGTTTCTCGGCGGCGGCCGTAATCACGAATTAGGGTTTCTCGGACGTTTACGGTCGTGAACATGTTTACGGCCGTGAACCTATTTGCGGTTGTCTGTCTCATATAAATAGTGTTAGTAGAGTCATAAGAGTGTGTATGGCTAGAGGAGCTTAAGTCTGTGTATTCTAAGGTGTTCTAGAGAGAGAAAGGAGAGAAGGTGCAAGTGTGTGTGAATCTTGTATATTGTTCATCATTCCAATCTTGAATACATCATAGATTCATATTATTCTTCTTCTCCTTCTTCTTATTTTGATCTTGCATAATCCAATTGTTTCGGATTCTACACCATCAATTGGATATGATTGATACACAAGCGAATTCGGGACTTACAAGTGGTATCAGAGCTTGGATTGTATCAATCATTTTGGCCAGATCTGGAGCGTATTTGATCTTATTTTTGAAGGATTTTAGCATTTTTGGATAGATCTTTGAAAAATAAGGGGGGTTTGTTCTTCGTGTTTTTGATAAAAACGAGTTTTTGATCGAGTTTTGGAGCAAAAAGAGGTGAAAAACGCTATTTTTCACGTAATCTGCGAAGTGTTCTCGTCCATTGAAGGGTTCACGGCCGTTGAAGGGTTCACGGCCGAAGGAGGGTTCTCGGTCGAATAAGCTTTTGTGGCTAGGGTTTCTCGGCGGCGGCCGTAATCACGAATTAGGGTTTCTCGGACGTTTACGGTCGTGAACGTGTTTACGGCCGTGAACCTATTTGCGGTTGTCTGTCTCATATAAATAGTGTTAGTAGACTCATAAGAGTGTGTATGGCTAGAGGAGCTTAAGTGTGTGTATTCTAAGGTGTTCTAGAGAGAGAAAGGAGAGAAGGTGCAAGTGTGTGTGAATCTTGCATATTGTTCATCATTCCAATCTTGAATACATCATAGATTCATATTATTCTTCTTCTCCTTCTTCTTATTTTGATCTTGCATAATCCAATTGTTTCGGATTCTACACCATCAATTGGATATGATTGATACACAAGCGAATTCGGGACTTACAAGTGGTATCAGAGCTTGGATTGTATCAATCATTTTGGCCAGATCTGGAGCGTATTTGATCTTATTTTTGAAGGATTTTTGCATTTTTGGATAGATCTTTGAAAAATAAGGTGGGTTTGTTCTTCGTGTTTTTGATAAAAACGAGTTTTTGATCGAGTTTTGGAGCAAAAAGAGGTGAAAAACGCTATTTTTCACGTAATCTGTGAAGTGTTCTCGTCCATTGAAGGGTTCACGGCCGTTGAAGGGTTTACGGCCGAAGGAGGGTTCTCGGTCGAATAAGCTTTTGTGGCTAGGGTTTCTCGGCGGCGGCCGTAATCACGAATTAGGGTTTCTCGGACGTTTACGGTCATGAACGTGTTTACGGCCGTGAACCTATTTGCGGTTGTCTGTCTCATATAAATAGTGTTAGTAGAGTCATAAGAGTGTGTATGGCTAGAGGAGCTTAAGTGTGTGTATTCTAAGGTGTTCTAGAGAGAGAAAGGAGAGAAGGTGCAAGTGTGTGTGAATCTTGCATATTGTTCATCATTCCAATCTTGAATACATCATAGATTCATATTATTCTTCTTCTCCTTCTTCTTATTTTGATCTTGCATAATCCAATTGTTTCGGATTCTACACCATCAATTGGATATGATTGATACACAAGCGAATTCGGGACTTACAAGTGGTATCAGAGCTTGGATTGTATCAATCATTTTGGCCAGATCTGGAGCGTATTTGATCTTATTTTTGAAGGATTTTTGCATTTTTGGATAGATCTTTGAAAAATAAGGTGGGTTTGTTCTTCGTGTTTTTGATAAAAACGAGTTTTTGATCGAGTTTTGGAGCAAAAAGAGGTGAAAAACGCTATTTTTCACGTAATCTGCGAAGTGTTCTCGTCCATTGAAGGGTTCACGGCCGTTGAAGGGTTCACGGCCGAAGGAGGGTTCTCGGTCGAATAAGCTTTTGTGGCTAGGGTTTCTCGGCGGCGGCCGTAATCACGAATTAGGGTTTCTCGGACGTTTACGGTCGTGAACGTGTTTACGGCCGTGAACCTATTTGCGGTTGTCTGTCTCATATAAATAGTGTTAGTAGAGTCATAAGAGTGTGTATGGCTAGAGGAGCTTAAGTGTGTGTATTCTAAGGTGTTCTAGAGAGATAAAGGAGAGAAGGTGCAAGTGTGTGTGAATCTTGTATATTGTTCATCATTCCAATCTTGAATACATCATAGATTCATATTATTCTTCTTCTCCTTCTTCTTATTTTGATCTTGCATCATCCAATTGTTTAGGATTCTACACCATCAATTGGATATGATTGATACACAAGCGAATTCGGGACTTACAAGTGGTATCAGAGCTTGGATTGTATCAATCATTTTGGCCAGATCTGGAGCGTATTTGATCTTATTTTTGAAGGATTTTTGCATTTTTGGATAGATCTTTGAAAAATAAGGTGGGTTTGTTCTTCGTGTTTTTGATAAAAACGAGTTTTTGATCGAGTTTTGGAGCAAAAAGAGGTGAAAAACGCTATTTTTCACGTAATCTGCGAAGTGTTCTCGTCCATTGAAGGGTTCACGGCCGTTGAAGGGTTCACGGCCGAAGGAGGGTTCTCGGTCGAATAAGCTTTTGTGGCTAGGGTTTCTCGGCGGCGGCCGTAATCACGAATTAGGGTTTCTCGGACGTTTACGGTCGTGAACGTGTTTACGGCCGTGAACCTATTTGCGGTTGTCTGTCTCATATAAATAGTGTTAGTAGAGTCATAAGAGTGTGTATGGCTAGAGGAGCTTAAGTGTGTGTATTCTAAGGTGTTCTAGAGAGAGAAAGGAGAGAAGGTGCAAGTGTGTGTGAATCTTGTATATTGTTCATCATTCCAATCTTGAATACATCATAGATTCATATTATTCTTCTTCTCCTTCTTCTTATTTTGATCTTGCATCATCCAATTGTTTGGGATTCTACACCATCAATTGGATATGATTGATACACAAGCGAATTCGGGACTTACAAGTGGTATCAGAGCTTGGATTGTATCAATCATTTTGGCCAGATCTGGAGCGTATTTGATCTTATTTTTGAAGGATTTTTGCGTTTTTGGATAGATCTTTAAAAAATAAGGGGGGTTTGTTCTTCGTGTTTTTGATAAAAACGAGTTTTTGATCGAGTTTTGGAGCAAAAAGAGGTGAAAAACGCTATTTTTCACGTAATCTGCGAAGCGTTCTCGTCCATTGAAGGGTTCACGGCCGTTGAAGGGTTCACGGCCGAAGGAGGGTTCTCGGTCGAATAAGCTTTTGTGGCTAGGGTTTCTCGGCGGCGGCCGTAATCACGAATTAGGGTTTCTCGGACGTTTACGGTCGTGAACGTGTTTACGGCCGTGAACCTATTTGCGGTTGTCTGTCTCATATAAATAGTGTTAGTAGAGTCATAAGAGTGTGTATGGCTAGAGGAGCTTAAGTGTGTGTATTCTAAGGTGTTCTAGAGAGATAAAGGAGAGAAGGTGCAAGTGTGTGTGAATCTTGTATATTGTTCATCATTCCAATCTTGAATACATCATAGATTCATATTATTCTTCTTCTCCTTCTTCTTATTTTGATCTTGCATCATCCAATTGTTTAGGATTCTACACCATCAATTGGATATGATTGATACACAAGCGAATTCGGGACTTACAAGTGGTATCAGAGCTTGGATTGTATCAATCATTTTGGCCAGATCTGGAGCGTATTTGATCTTATTTTTGAAGGATTTTAGCATTTTTGGATAGATCTTTGAAAAATAAGGGGGGTTTGTTCTTCGTGTTTTTGATAAAAACGAGTTTTTGATCGAGTTTTGGAGCAAAAAGAGGTGAAAAACGCTATTTTTCACGTAATCTGTGAAGTGTTCTCGTCCATTGAAGGGTTCACGGCCGTTGAAGGGTTCACGGCCGAAGGAGGGTTCTCGGTCGAATAAGCTTTTGTGGCTAGGGTTTCTCGGCGGCGGCCGTAATCACGAATTAGGGTTTCTCGGACGTTTACGGTCGTGAACGTGTTTACGGCCGTGAACCTATTTGCGGTTGTCTGTCTCATATAAATAGTGTTAGTAGAGTCATAAGAGTGTGTATGGCTAGAGGAGCTTAAGTGTGTGTATTCTAAGGTGTTCTAGAGAGAGAAAGGAGAGAAGGTGCAAGTGTGTGTGAATCTTGTATATTGTTCATCATTCCAATCTTGAATACATCATAGATTCATATTATTCTTCTTCTCCTTCTTCTTATTTTGATCTTGCATAATCCAATTGTTTCGGATTCTACACCATCAATTGGATATGATTGATACACAAGCGAATTCGGGACTTACAAGTGGTATCAGAGCTTGGATTGTATCAATCATTTTGGCCAGATCTGGAGCGTATTTGATCTTATTTTTGAAGGATTTTTGCATTTTTGGATAGATCTTTGAAAAATAAGGGGGGTTTGTTCTTCGTGTTTTTGATAAAAACGAGTTTTTGATCGAGTTTTGGAGCAAAAAGAGGTGAAAAACGCTATTTTTCACGTAATCTGCGAAGTGTTCTCGTCCATTGAAGGGTTCACGGCCGTTGAAGGGTTCACGGCCGAAGGAGGGTTCTCGGTCGAATAAGCTTTTGTGGCTAGGGTTTCTCGGCGGCGGCCGTAATCACGAATTAGGGTTTCTCGGACGTTTACGGTCGTGAACGTGTTTACGGCCGTGAACCTATTTGCGGTTGTCTGTCTCATATAAATAGTGTTAGTAGAGTCATAAGAGTGTGTATGGCTAGAGGAGCTTAAGTGTGTGTATTCTAAGGTGTTCTAGAGAGAGAAAGGAGAGAAGGTGCAAGTGTGTGTGAATCTTGTATATTGTTCATCATTCCAATCTTGAATACATCATAGATTCATATTATTCTTCTTCTCCTTCTTCTTATTTTGATCTTGCATAATCCAATTGTTTCGGATTCTACACCATCAATTGGATATGATTGATACACAAGCGAATTGGGGACTTACAAGTGGTATCAGAGCTTGGATTGTATCAATCATTTTGGCCAGATCTGGAGCGTATTTGATCTTATTTTTGAAGGATTTTTGCATTTTTGGATAGATCTTTGAAAAATAAGGTGGGTTTGTTCTTCGTGTTTTTGATAAAAACGAGTTTTTGATCGAGTTTTGGAGCAAAAAGAGGTGAAAAACGCTATTTTTCACGTAATCTGCGAAGTGTTCTCGTCCATTGAAGGGTTCACGGCCGTTGAAGGGTTCACGGCCGAAGGAGGGTTCTCGGTCGAATAAGCTTTTGTGGCTAGGGTTTCTCGGCGGCGGCCGTAATCACGAATTAGGGTTTCTCGGACGTTTACGGTCGTGAACGTGTTTACGGCCGTGAACCTATTTGCGGTTGTCTGTCTCATATAAATAGTGTTAGTAGAGTCATAAGAGTGTGGATGGCTAGAGGAGCTTAAGTGTGTGTATTCTAAGGTGTTCTAGAGAGAGAAAGGAGAGAAGGTGCAAGTGTGTGTGAATCTTGTATATTGTTCATCATTCCAATCTTGAATACATCATAGATTCATATTATTCTTCTTCTCCTTCTTCTTATTTTGATCTTGCATAATCCAATTGTTTCGGATTCTACACCATCAATTGGATATGATTGATACACAAGCGAATTCGGGACTTACAAGTGGTATCAGAGCTTGGATTGTATCAATCATTTTGGCCAGATCTGGAGCGTATTTGATCTTATTTTTGAAGGATTTTTGCATTTTTGGATAGATCTTTGAAAAATAAGGTGGGTTTGTTCTTCGTGTTTTTGATAAAAACGAGTTTTTGATCGAGTTTTGGAGCAAAAAGAGGTGAAAAACGCTATTTTTCACGTAATCTGCGAAGTGTTCTCGTCCATTGAAGGGTTCACGGCCGTTGAAGGGTTCACGGCCGAAGGAGGGTTGTCGGTCGAATAAGCTTTTGTGGCTAGGGTTTCTCGGCGGCGGCCGTAATCACGAATTAGGGTTTCTCGGACGTTTACGGTCGTGAACGTGTTTACGGCCGTGAACCTATTTGCGGTTGTCTGTCTCATATAAATAGTGTTAGTAGAGTCATAAGAGTGTGTATGGCTAGAGGAGCTTAAGTGTGTGTATTCTAAGGTGTTCTAGAGAGAGAAAGGAGAGAAGGTGCAAGTGTGTGTGAATCTTGTATATTGTTCATCATTCCAATCTTGAATACATCATAGATTCATATTATTCTTCTTCTCCTTCTTCTTATTTTGATCTTGCATAATCCAATTGTTTCGGATTCTACACCATCAATTGGATATGATTGATACACAAGCGAATTCGGGACTTACAAGTGGTATCAGAGCTTGGATTGTATCAATCATTTTGGCCAGATCTGGAGCGTATTTGATCTTATTTTTGAAGGATTTTTGCATTTTTGGATAGATCTTTGAAAAATAAGGTGGGTTTGTTCTTCGTGTTTTTGATAAAAACGAGTTTTTGATCGAGTTTTGGAGCAAAAAGAGGTGAAAAACGCTATTTTTCACGTAATCTGCGAAGTGTTCTCGTCCATTGAAGGGTTCACGGCCGTTGAAGGGTTCACGGCCGAAGGAGGGTTCTCGGTCGAATAAGCTTTTGTGGCTAGGGTTTCTCGGCGGCGGCCGTAATCACGAATTAGGGTTTCTCGGACGTTTACGGTCGTGAACGTGTTTACGGCCGTGAACCTATTTGCGGTTGTCTGTCTCATATAAATAGTGTTAGTAGAGTCATAAGAGTGTGTATGGCTAGAGGAGCTTAAGTGTGTGTATTCTAAGGTGTTCTAGAGAGATAAAGGAGAGAAGGTGCAAGTGTGTGTGAATCTTGTATATTGTTCATCATTCCAATCTTGAATACATCATAGATTCATATTATTCTTCTTCTCCTTCTTCTTATTTTGATCTTGCATAATCCAATTGTTTCGGATTCTACACCATCAATTGGATATGATTGATACACAAGCGAATTCGGGACTTACAAGTGGTATCAGAGCTTGGATTGTATCAATCATTTTGGCCAGATCTGGAGCGTATTTGATCTTATTTTTGAAGGATTTTTGCATTTTTGGATAGATCTTTGAAAAATAAGGTGGGTTTGTTCTTCGTGTTTTTGATAAAAACGAGTTTTTGATCGAGTTTTGGAGCAAAAAGAGGTGAAAAACGCTATTTTTCACGTAATCTGCGAAGTGTTCTCGTCCATTGAAGGGTTCACGGCCGTTGAAGGGTTCACGGCCGAAGGAGGGTTCTCGGTCGAATAAGCTTTTGTGGCTAGGGTTTCTCGGCGGCGGCCGTAATCACGAATTAGGGTTTCTCGGACGTTTACGGTCGTGAACGTGTTTACGGCCGTGAACCTATTTGCGGTTGTCTGTCTCATATAAATAGTGTTAGTAGAGTCATAAGAGTGTGTATGGCTAGAGGAGCTTAAGTGTGTGTATTCTAAGGTGTTCTAGAGAGAGAAAGGAGAGAAGGTGCAAGTGTGTGTGAATCTTGTATATTGTTCATCATTCCAATCTTGAATACATCATAGATTCATATTATTCTTCTTCTCCTTCTTCTTATTTTGATCTTGCATAATCCAATTGTTTCGGATTCTACACCATCAATTGGATATGATTGATACACAAGCGAATTCGGGACTTACAAGTGGTATCAGAGCTTGGATTGTATCAATCATTTTGGCCAGATCTGGAGCGTATTTGATCTTATTTTTGAAGGATTTTTGCATTTTTGGATAGATCTTTGAAAAATAAGGTGGGTTTGTTCTTCGTGTTTTTGATAAAAACGAGTTTTTGATCGAGTTTTGGAGCAAAAAGAGGTGAAAAACGCTATTTTTCACGTAATCTGCGAAGTGTTCTCGTCCATTGAAGGGTTCACGGCCGTTGAAGGGTTCACGGCCGAAGGAGGGTTCTCGGTCGAATAAGCTTTTGTGGCTAGGGTTTCTCGGCGGCGGCCGTAATCACGAATTAGGGTTTCTCGGACGTTTACGGTCGTGAACGTGTTTACGGCCGTGAACCTATTTGCGGTTGTCTGTCTCATATAAATAGTGTTAGTAGAGTCATAAGAGTGTGTATGGCTAGAGGAGCTTAAGTGTGTGTATTCTAAGGTGTTCTAGAGAGATAAAGGAGAGAAGGTGCAAGTGTGTGTGAATCTTGTATATTGTTCATCATTCCAATCTTGAATACATCATAGATTCATATTATTCTTCTTCTCCTTCTTCTTATTTTGATCTTGCATCATCCAATTGTTTAGGATTCTACACCATCAATTGGATATGATTGATACACAAGCGAATTCGAGACTTACAAGTGGTATCAGAGCTTGGATTGTATCAATCATTTTGGCCAGATCTGGAGCGTATTTGATCTTATTTTTGAAGGATTTTTGCATTTTTGGATAGATCTTTGAAAAATAAGGGGGGTTTGTTCTTCGTGTTTTTGATAAAAACGAGTTTTTGATCGAATTTTGGAGCAAAAAGAGGTGAAAAACGCTATTTTTCACGTAATCTGTGAAGTGTTCTCGTCCATTGAAGGGTTCACGGCCGTTGAAGGGTTCACGGCCGAAGGAGGGTTCTCGGTCGAATAAGCTTTTGTGGCTAGGGTTTCTCGGCGGCGGCCGTAATCACGAATTAGGGTTTCTCGGACGTTTACGGTCGTGAACGTGTTTACGGCCGTGAACCTATTTGCGGTTGTCTGTCTCATATAAATAGTGTTAGTAGAGTCATAAGAGTGTGTATGGCTAGAGGAGCTTAAGTGTGTGTATTCTAAGGTGTTCTAGAGAGAGAAAGGAGAGAAGGTGCAAGTGTGTGTGAATCTTGTATATTGTTCATCATTCCAATCTTGAATACATCATAGATTCATATTATTCTTCTTCTCCTTCTTCTTATTTTGATCTTGCATAATCCAATTGTTTCGGATTCTACACCATCAATTGGATATGATTGATACACAAGCGAATTCGGGACTTACAAGTGGTATCAGAGCTTGGATTGTATCAATCATTTTGGCCAGATCTGGAGCGTATTTGATCTTATTTTTGAAGGATTTTTGCATTTTTGGATAGATCTTTGAAAAATAAGGTGGGTTTGTTCTTCGTGTTTTTGATAAAAACGAGTTTTTGATCGAGTTTTGGAGCAAAAAGAGGTGAAAAACGCTATTCTTCACGTAATCTGCAAAGTGTTCTCGTCCATTGAAGGGTTCACGACCGTTGAAGGGTTCACGGCCGAAGGAGGGTTCTCGGTCGAATAAGCTTTTGCGGCTAGGGTTTCTCGGTGGCGGCCGTAATCACGAATTAGGGTTTCTCGGACGTTTACGGTCGTGAACGTGTTTACGGCCGTGAACCCATTTGCGGTTGTCTGTCTCATATAAATAGTGTTAGTAGAGTCATAAGAGTGTGTATGGCTAGAGGAGCTTAAGTGTGTGTATTCTAAGGTGTTCTAGAGAGAGAAAGGAGAGAAGGTGCAAGTGTGTGTGAATCTTGTATATTGTTCATCATTCCAATCTTGAATACATCATAGATTCATATTATTATTCTTCTCCTTCTTCTTATTTTGATATTGCATAATCCAATTGTTTCGGATTCTACACCATTAATTGGATATGATTGATACACAAGCGAATTCGGGACTTACAAGTGGTATCAGAGCTTGGATTGTATCAATCATTTTGGCCAGATCTGGAGCGTATTTGATCTCATTTTTGAAGGATTTTTGCATTTTTGGATAGATCTTTGAAAAATAAGGTGGGTTTGTGTTTCGTGTTTTTGATAAAAACGAGTTTTTGATCGAGTTTTGGAGCAAAAAGAGATGAAAAACGCTATTTTTCACGTAATCTGCGAAGTGTTCTCGTCCATTGAAGGGTTCACGGCCGTTGAAGGGTTCACGGCCGAAGGAGGGTTCTCGGTCGAATAAGCTTTTGTGGCTAGGGTTTCTCGGCGGCGGCCGTAATCACGAATTAGGGTTTCTCGGACGTTTACGGTCGTGAACGTGTTTACGGCCGTGAACCTATTTGCGGTTGTCTGTCTCATATAAATAGTGTTAGTAGAGTCATAAGAGTGTGTATGGCTAGAGGAGCTTAAGTGTGTGTATTCTAAGGTGTTCTAGAGAGATAAAGGAGAGAAGGTGCAAGTGTGTGTGAATCTTGTATATTGTTCATCATTCCAATCTTGAATACATCATAGATTCATATTATTCTTCTTCTCCTTCTTCTTATTTTGATCTTGCATCATCCAATTGTTTAGGATTCTACACCATCAATTGGATATGATTGATACACAAGCGAATTCGGGACTTACAAGTGGTATCAGAGCTTGGATTGTATCAATCATTTTGGCCAGATCTGGAGCGTATTTGATCTTATTTTTGAAGGATTTTTGCATTTTTGGATAGATCTTTGAAAAATAAGGGGGGTTTGTTCTTCGTGTTTTTGATAAAAACGAGTTTTTGATCGAGTTTTGGAGCAAAAAGAGGTGAAAAACGCTATTTTTCACGTAATCTGTGAAGTGTTCTCGTCCATTGAAGGGTTCACGGCCGTTGAAGGGTTCACGGCCGAAGGAGGGTTCTCGGTCGAATAAGCTTTTGTGGCTAGGGTTTCTCGGCGGCGGCCGTAATCACGAATTAGGGTTTCTCGGACGTTTACGGTCGTGAACGTGTTTACGGCCGTGAACCTATTTGCGGTTGTCTGTCTCATATAAATAGTGTTAGTAGAGTCATAAGAGTGTGTATGGCTAGAGGAGCTTAAGTGTGTGTATTCTAAGGTGTTCTAGAGAGAGAAAGGAGAGAAGGTGCAAGTGTGTGTGAATCTTGTATATTGTTCATCATTCCAATCTTGAATACATCATAGATTCATATTATTCTTCTTCTCCTTCTTCTTATTTTGATCTTGCATAATCCAATTGTTTCGGATTCTACACCATCAATTGGATATGATTGATACACAAGCGAATTCGGGACTTACAAGTGGTATCAGAGCTTGGATTGTATCAATCATTTTGGCCAGATCTGGAGCGTATTTGATCTTATTTTTGAAGGATTTTTGCATTTTTGGATAGATCTTTGAAAAATAAGGTGGGTTTGTTCTTCGTGTTTTTGATAAAAACGAGTTTTTGATCGAGTTTTGGAGCAAAAAGAGGTGAAAAACGCTATTCTTCACGTAATCTGCAAAGTGTTCTCGTCCATTGAAGGGTTCACGACCGTTGAAGGGTTCACGGCCGAAGGAGGGTTCTCGGTCGAATAAGCTTTTGCGGCTAGGGTTTCTCGGTGGCGGCCGTAATCACGAATTAGGGTTTCTCGGACGTTTACGGTCGTGAACGTGTTTACGGCCGTGAACCCATTTGCGGTTGTCTGTCTCATATAAATAGTGTTAGTAGAGTCATAAGAGTGTGTATGGCTAGAGGAGCTTAAGTGTGTGTATTCTAAGGTGTTCTAGAGAGAGAAAGGAGAGAAGGTGCAAGTGTGTGTGAATCTTGTATATTGTTCATCATTCCAATCTTGAATACATCATAGATTCATATTATTCTTCTTCTCCTTCTTCTTATTTTGATCTTGCATAATCCAATTGTTTCGGATTCTACACCATCAATTGGATATGATTGATACACAAGCGAATTCGGGACTTACAAGTGGTATCAGAGCTTGGATTGTATCAATCATTTTGGCCAGATCTGGAGCGTATTTGATCTTATTTTTGAAGGATTTTTGCATTTTTGGATAGATCTTTGAAAAATAAGGTGGGTTTGTTCTTCGTGTTTTTGATAAAAACGAGTTTTTGATCGAGTTTTGGAGCAAAAAGAGGTGAAAAACGCTATTTTTCACGTAATCTGCGAAGTGTTCTCGTCCATTGAAGGGTTCACGGCCGTTGAAGGGTTCACGGCCGAAGGAGGGTTCTCGGTCGAATAAGCTTTTGTGGCTAGGGTTTCTCGGCGGCGGCCGTAATCACGAATTAGGGTTTCTCGGACGTTTACGGTCGTGAACGTGTTTACGGCCGTGAACCTATTTGCGGTTGTCTGTCTCATATAAATAGTGTTAGTAGAGTCATAAGAGTGTGTATGGCTAGAGGAGCTTAAGTGTGTGTATTCTAAGGTGTTCTAGAGAGATAAAGGAGAGAAGGTGCAAGTGTGTGTGAATCTTGTATATTGTTCATCATTCCAATCTTGAATACATCATAGATTCATATTATTCTTCTTCTCCTTCTTCTTATTTTGATCTTGCATCATCCAATTGTTTAGGATTCTACACCATCAATTGGATATGATTGATACACAAGCGAATTCGAGACTTACAAGTGGTATCAGAGCTTGGATTGTATCAATCATTTTGGCCAGATCTGGAGCGTATTTGATCTTATTTTTGAAGGATTTTTGCATTTTTGGATAGATCTTTGAAAAATAAGGGGGGTTTGTTCTTCGTGTTTTTGATAAAAACGAGTTTTTGATCGAATTTTGGAGCAAAAAGAGGTGAAAAACGCTATTTTTCACGTAATCTGTGAAGTGTTCTCGTCCATTGAAGGGTTCACGGCCGTTGAAGGGTTCACGGCCGAAGGAGGGTTCTCGGTCGAATAAGCTTTTGTGGCTAGGGTTTCTCGGCGGCGGCCGTAATCACGAATTAGGGTTTCTCGGACGTTTACGGTCGTGAACGTGTTTACGGCCGTGAACCTATTTGCGGTTGTCTGTCTCATATAAATAGTGTTAGTAGAGTCATAAGAGTGTGTATGGCTAGAGGAGCTTAAGTGTGTGTATTCTAAGGTGTTCTAGAGAGAGAAAGGAGAGAAGGTGCAAGTGTGTGTGAATCTTGTATATTGTTCATCATTCCAATCTTGAATACATCATAGATTCATATTATTCTTCTTCTCCTTCTTCTTATTTTGATCTTGCATAATCCAATTGTTTCGGATTCTACACCATCAATTGGATATGATTGATACACAAGCGAATTCGGGACTTACAAGTGGTATCAGAGCTTGGATTGTATCAATCATTTTGGCCAGATCTGGAGCGTATTTGATCTTATTTTTGAAGGATTTTTGCATTTTTGGATAGATCTTTGAAAAATAAGGTGGGTTTGTTCTTCGTGTTTTTGATAAAAACGAGTTTTTGATCGAGTTTTGGAGCAAAAAGAGGTGAAAAACGCTATTCTTCACGTAATCTGCAAAGTGTTCTCGTCCATTGAAGGGTTCACGACCGTTGAAGGGTTCACGGCCGAAGGAGGGTTCTCGGTCGAATAAGCTTTTGCGGCTAGGGTTTCTCGGTGGCGGCCGTAATCACGAATTAGGGTTTCTCGGACGTTTACGGTCGTGAACGTGTTTACGGCCGTGAACCCATTTGCGGTTGTCTGTCTCATATAAATAGTGTTAGTAGAGTCATAAGAGTGTGTATGGCTAGAGGAGCTTAAGTGTGTGTATTCTAAGGTGTTCTAGAGAGAGAAAGGAGAGAAGGTGCAAGTGTGTGTGAATCTTGTATATTGTTCATGATTCCAATCTTGAATACATCATAGATTCATATTATTATTCTTCTCCTTCTTCTTATTTTGATATTGCATAATCCAATTGTTTCGGATTCTACACCATCAATTGGATATGATTGATACACAAGCGAATTCGGAACTTACAAGTGGTATCAGAGCTTGGATTGTATCAATCATTTTGGCCAGATCTGGAGCGTATTTGATCTCATTTTTGAAGGATTTTTGCATTTTTGGATAGATCTTTGAAAAATAAGGGGGGTTTGTTCTTCGTGTTTTTGATAAAAACGAGTTTTTGATCGAATTTTGGAGCAAAAAGAGGTGAAAAACGCTATTTTTCACGTAATCTGTGAAGTGTTCTCGTCCATTGAAGGGTTCACGGCCGTTGAAGGGTTCACGGCCGAAGGAGGGTTCTCGGTCGAATAAGCTTTTGTGGCTAGGGTTTCTCGGCGGCGGCCGTAATCACGAATTAGGGTTTCTCGGACGTTTACGGTCGTGAACGTGTTTACGGCCGTGAACCTATTTGCGGTTGTCTGTCTCATATAAATAGTGTTAGTAGAGTCATAAGAGTGTGTATGGCTAGAGGAGCTTAAGTGTGTGTATTCTAAGGTGTTCTAGAGAGAGAAAGGAGAGAAGGTGCAAGTGTGTGTGAATCTTGTATATTGTTCATCATTCCAATCTTGAATACATCATAGATTCATATTATTCTTCTTCTCCTTCTTCTTATTTTGATCTTGCATAATCCAATTGTTTCGGATTCTACACCATCAATTGGATATGATTGATACACAAGCGAATTCGGGACTTACAAGTGGTATCAGAGCTTGGATTGTATCAATCATTTTGGCCAGATCTGGAGCGTATTTGATCTTATTTTTGAAGGATTTTTGCATTTTTGGATAGATCTTTGAAAAATAAGGTGGGTTTGTTCTTCGTGTTTTTGATAAAAACGAGTTTTTGATCGAGTTTTGGAGCAAAAAGAGGTGAAAAACGCTATTTTTCACGTAATCTGCGAAGTGTTCTCGTCCATTGAAGGGTTCACGGCCGTTGAAGGGTTCACGGCCGAAGGAGGGTTCTCGGTCGAATAAGCTTTTGTGGCTAGGGTTTCTCGGCGGCGGCCGTAATCACGAATTAGGGTTTCTCGGACGTTTACGGTCGTGAACGTGTTTACGGCCGTGAACCTATTTGCGGTTGTCTGTCTCATATAAATAGTGTTAGTAGAGTCATAAGAGTGTGTATGGCTAGAGGAGCTTAAGTGTGTGTATTCTAAGGTGTTCTAGAGAGATAAAGGAGAGAAGGTGCAAGTGTGTGTGAATCTTGTATATTGTTCATCATTCCAATCTTGAATACATCATAGATTCATATTATTCTTCTTCTCCTTCTTCTTATTTTGATCTTGCATCATCCAATTGTTTAGGATTCTACACCATCAATTGGATATGATTGATACACAAGCGAATTCGAGACTTACAAGTGGTATCAGAGCTTGGATTGTATCAATCATTTTGGCCAGATCTGGAGCGTATTTGATCTTATTTTTGAAGGATTTTTGCATTTTTGGATAGATCTTTGAAAAATAAGGGGGGTTTGTTCTTCGTGTTTTTGATAAAAACGAGTTTTTGATCGAATTTTGGAGCAAAAAGAGGTGAAAAACGCTATTTTTCACGTAATCTGTGAAGTGTTCTCGTCCATTGAAGGGTTCACGGCCGTTGAAGGGTTCACGGCCGAAGGAGGGTTCTCGGTCGAATAAGCTTTTGTGGCTAGGGTTTCTCGGCGGCGGCCGTAATCACGAATTAGGGTTTCTCGGACGTTTACGGTCGTGAACGTGTTTACGGCCGTGAACCTATTTGCGGTTGTCTGTCTCATATAAATAGTGTTAGTAGAGTCATAAGAGTGTGTATGGCTAGAGGAGCTTAAGTGTGTGTATTCTAAGGTGTTCTAGAGAGAGAAAGGAGAGAAGGTGCAAGTGTGTGTGAATCTTGTATATTGTTCATCATTCCAATCTTGAATACATCATAGATTCATATTATTCTTCTTCTCCTTCTTCTTATTTTGATCTTGCATAATCCAATTGTTTCGGATTCTACACCATCAATTGGATATGATTGATACACAAGCGAATTCGGGACTTACAAGTGGTATCAGAGCTTGGATTGTATCAATCATTTTGGCCAGATCTGGAGCGTATTTGATCTTATTTTTGAAGGATTTTTGCATTTTTGGATAGATCTTTGAAAAATAAGGTGGGTTTGTTCTTCGTGTTTTTGATAAAAACGAGTTTTTGATCGAGTTTTGGAGCAAAAAGAGGTGAAAAACGCTATTCTTCACGTAATCTGCAAAGTGTTCTCGTCCATTGAAGGGTTCACGACCGTTGAAGGGTTCACGGCCGAAGGAGGGTTCTCGGTCGAATAAGCTTTTGCGGCTAGGGTTTCTCGGTGGCGGCCGTAATCACGAATTAGGGTTTCTCGGACGTTTACGGTCGTGAACGTGTTTACGGCCGTGAACCCATTTGCGGTTGTCTGTCTCATATAAATAGTGTTAGTAGAGTCATAAGAGTGTGTATGGCTAGAGGAGCTTAAGTGTGTGTATTCTAAGGTGTTCTAGAGAGAGAAAGGAGAGAAGGTGCAAGTGTGTGTGAATCTTGTATATTGTTCATCATTCCAATCTTGAATACATCATAGATTCATATTATTATTCTTCTCCTTCTTCTTATTTTGATATTGCATAATCCAATTGTTTCGGATTCTACACCATCAATTGGATATGATTGATACACAAGCGAATTCGGAACTTACAAGTGGTATCAGAGCTTGGATTGTATCAATCATTTTGGCCAGATCTGGAGCGTATTTGATCTCATTTTTGAAGGATTTTTGCATTTTTGGATAGATCTTTGAAAAATAAGGTGGGTTTGTGTTTCGTGTTTTTGATAAAAACGAGTTTTTGATCGAGTTTTGGAGCAAAAAGAGATGAAAAACGCTATTTTTCACGTAATCTGCGAAGTGTTCTCGTCCATTGAAGGGTTCACGGCCGTTGAAGGGTTCACGGCCGAAGGAGGGTTCTCGGTCGAATAAGCTTTTGTGGCTAGGGTTTCTCGGCGGCGGCCGTAATCACGAATTAGGGTTTCTCGGACGTTTACGGTCGTGAACGTGTTTACGGCCGTGAACCTATTTGCGGTTGTCTGTCTCATATAAATAGTGTTAGTAGAGTCATAAGAGTGTGTATGGCTAGAGGAGCTTAAGTGTGTGTATTCTAAGGTGTTCTAGAGAGATAAAGGAGAGAAGGTGCAAGTGTGTGTGAATCTTGTATATTGTTCATCATTCCAATCTTGAATACATCATAGATTCATATTATTCTTCTTCTCCTTCTTCTTATTTTGATCTTGCATCATCCAATTGTTTAGGATTCTACACCATCAATTGGATATGATTGATACACAAGCGAATTCGGGACTTACAAGTGGTATCAGAGCTTGGATTGTATCAATCATTTTGGCCAGATCTGGAGCGTATTTGATCTTATTTTTGAAGGATTTTTGCATTTTTGGATAGATCTTTGAAAAATAAGGGGGGTTTGTTCTTCGTGTTTTTGATAAAAACGAGTTTTTGATCGAGTTTTGGAGCAAAAAGAGGTGAAAAACGCTATTTTTCACGTAATCTGTGAAGTGTTCTCGTCCATTGAAGGGTTCACGGCCGTTGAAGGGTTCACGGCCGAAGGAGGGTTCTCGGTCGAATAAGCTTTTGTGGCTAGGGTTTCTCGGCGGCGGCCGTAATCACGAATTAGGGTTTCTCGGACGTTTACGGTCGTGAACGTGTTTACGGCCGTGAACCTATTTGCGGTTGTCTGTCTCATATAAATAGTGTTAGTAGAGTCATAAGAGTGTGTATGGCTAGAGGAGCTTAAGTGTGTGTATTCTAAGGTGTTCTAGAGAGAGAAAGGAGAGAAGGTGCAAGTGTGTGTGAATCTTGTATATTGTTCATCATTCCAATCTTGAATACATCATAGATTCATATTATTCTTCTTCTCCTTCTTCTTATTTTGATCTTGCATAATCCAATTGTTTCGGATTCTACACCATCAATTGGATATGATTGATACACAAGCGAATTCGGGACTTACAAGTGGTATCAGAGCTTGGATTGTATCAATCATTTTGGCCAGATCTGGAGCGTATTTGATCTTATTTTTGAAGGATTTTTGCATTTTTGGATAGATCTTTGAAAAATAAGGTGGGTTTGTTCTTCGTGTTTTTGATAAAAACGAGTTTTTGATCGAGTTTTGGAGCAAAAAGAGGTGAAAAACGCTATTCTTCACGTAATCTGCAAAGTGTTCTCGTCCATTGAAGGGTTCACGACCGTTGAAGGGTTCACGGCCGAAGGAGGGTTCTCGGTCGAATAAGCTTTTGCGGCTAGGGTTTCTCGGTGGCGGCCGTAATCACGAATTAGGGTTTCTCGGACGTTTACGGTCGTGAACGTGTTTACGGCCGTGAACCCATTTGCGGTTGTCTGTCTCATATAAATAGTGTTAGTAGAGTCATAAGAGTGTGTATGGCTAGAGGAGCTTAAGTGTGTGTATTCTAAGGTGTTCTAGAGAGAGAAAGGAGAGAAGGTGCAAGTGTGTGTGAATCTTGTATATTGTTCATCATTCCAATCTTGAATACATCATAGATTCATATTATTATTCTTCTCCTTCTTCTTATTTTGATATTGCATAATCCAATTGTTTCGGATTCTACACCATCAATTGGATATGATTGATACACAAGCGAATTCGGGACTTACAAGTGGTATCAGAGCTTGGATTGTATCAATCATTTTGGCCAGATCTGGAGCGTATTTGATCTCATTTTTGAAGGATTTTTGCATTTTTGGATAGATCTTTGAAAAATAAGGTGGGTTTGTGTTTCGTGTTTTTGATAAAAACGAGTTTTTGATCGAGTTTTGGAGCAAAAAGAGATGAAAAACGCTATTTTTCACGTAATCTGCGAAGTGTTCTCGTCCATTGAAGGGTTCACGGCCGTTGAAGGGTTCACGGCCGAAGGAGGGTTCTCGGTCGAATAAGCTTTTGTGGCTAGGGTTTCTCGGCGGCGGCCGTAATCACGAATTAGGGTTTCTCGGACGTTTACGGTCGTGAACGTGTTTACGGCCGTGAACCTATTTGCGGTTGTCTGTCTCATATAAATAGTGTTAGTAGAGTCATAAGAGTGTGTATGGCTAGAGGAGCTTAAGTGTGTGTATTCTAAGGTGTTCTAGAGAGATAAAGGAGAGAAGGTGCAAGTGTGTGTGAATCTTGTATATTGTTCATCATTCCAATCTTGAATACATCATAGATTCATATTATTCTTCTTCTCCTTCTTCTTATTTTGATCTTGCATCATCCAATTGTTTAGGATTCTACACCATCAATTGGATATGATTGATACACAAGCGAATTCGGGACTTACAAGTGGTATCAGAGCTTGGATTGTATCAATCATTTTGGCCAGATCTGGAGCGTATTTGATCTTATTTTTGAAGGATTTTTGCATTTTTGGATAGATCTTTGAAAAATAAGGTGGGTTTGTTCTTCGTGTTTTTGATAAAAACGAGTTTTTGATCGAGTTTTGGAGCAAAAAGAGGTGAAAAACGCTATTCTTCACGTAATCTGCAAAGTGTTCTCGTCCATTGAAGGGTTCACGACCGTTGAAGGGTTCACGGCCGAAGGAGGGTTCTCGGTCGAATAAGCTTTTGCGGCTAGGGTTTCTCGGTGGCGGCCGTAATCACGAATTAGGGTTTCTCGGACGTTTACGGTCGTGAACGTGTTTACGGCCGTGAACCCATTTGCGGTTGTCTGTCTCATATAAATAGTGTTAGTAGAGTCATAAGAGTGTGTATGGCTAGAGGAGCTTAAGTGTGTGTATTCTAAGGTGTTCTAGAGAGAGAAAGGAGAGAAGGTGCAAGTGTGTGTGAATCTTGTATATTGTTCATCATTCCAATCTTGAATACATCATAGATTCATATTATTATTCTTCTCTTTCTTCTTATTTTGATATTGCATAATCCAATTGTTTCGGATTCTACACCATCAATTGGATATGATTGATACACAAGCGAATTCGGGACTTACAAGTGGTATCAGAGCTTGGATTGTATCAATCATGTTGGCCAGATCTGGAGCGTATTTGATCTTATTTTTGAAGGATTTTTGCATTTTTGGATAGATCTTTGAAAAATAAGGGGGGTTTGTTCTTCGTGTTTTTGATAAAAACGAGTTTTTGATCGAGTTTTGGAGAAAAAAAAGGTGAAAAACGCTATTTTTCACGTAATCTGCGAAGTGTTCTCGTCCATTGAAGGGTTCACGGCCGTTGAAGGGTTCACGGACGAAGGAGGGTTCTCGGTCGAATAAGCTTTTGTGGCTAGGGTTTCTCGGCGGCGGCCGTAATCACGAATTAGGGTGTCTCGGACGTTTACGGTCGTGAACGTGTTTACGGCCGTGAACCTATTTGCGGTTGTCTGTCTCATATAAATAGTGTTAGTAGAGTCATAAGAGTGTGTATGGCTAGAGGAGCTTAAGTGTGTGTATTCTAAGGTGTTCTAGAGAGAGAAAGGAGAGAAGGTGCAAGTGTGTGTGAATCTTGTATATTGTTCATCATTCCAATCTTGAATACATCATAGATTCATATTATTCTTCTTCTCCTTCTTCTTATTTTGATCTTGCATAATCCAATTGTTCCGGATTCTACACCATCAATTGGATATGATTGATACACAAGCGAATTCGGGACTTACAAGTGGTATCAGAGCTTGGATTGTATCAATCATTTTGGCCAGATCTGGAGCGTATATGATCTTATTTTTGAAGGATTTTTGCATTTTTGGATAGATCTTTGAAAAATAAGGGGGGTTTGTTCTTCGTGTTTTTGATAAAAACGAGTTTTTGATCGAGTTTTGGAGCAAAAAGAGGTGAAAAACGCTATTTTTCACGTAATCTGCGAAGTGTTCTCGTCCATTGAAGGGTTCACGGCCGTTGAAGGGTTCACGGCCGAAGGAGGGTTCTCGGTCGAATAAGCTTTTGTGGCTAGGGTTTCTCGGCGGCGGCCGTAATCACGAATTAGGGTTTCTCGGACGTTTACGGTCGTGAACGTGTTTACGGCCGTGAACCTATTTGCGGTTGTCTGTCTCATATAAATAGTGTTAGTAGAGTCATAAGAGTGTGTATGGCTAGAGGAGCTTAAGTGTGTGTATTCTAAGGTGTTCTAGAGAGAGAAAGGAGAGAAGGTGCAAGTGTGTGTGAATCTTGTATATTGTTCATCATTCCAATCTTGAATACATCATAGATTCATATTATTCTTCTTCTCCTTCTTCTTATTTTGATCTTGCATCCAATTGTTTCGGATTCTACACCATCAATTGGATATGATTGATACACAAGCGAATTCGGGACTTACAAGTGGTATCAGAGCTTGGATTGTATCAATCATTTTGGCCAGATCTGGAGCGTATTTGATCTTATTTTTGAAGGATTTTTGCATTTTTGGATAGATCTTTGAAAAATAAGGTGGGTTTGTTCTTCGTGTTTTTGATAAAAACGAGTTTTTGATCGAGTTTTGGAGCAAAAAGAGGTGAAAAACGCTATTCTTCACGTAATCTGCAAAGTGTTCTCGTCCATTGAAGGGTTCACGACCGTTGAAGGGTTCACGGCCGAAGGAGGGTTCTCGGTCGAATAAGCTTTTGCGGCTAGGGTTTCTCGGTGGCGGCCGTAATCACGAATTAGGGTTTCTCGGACGTTTACGGTCGTGAACGTGTTTACGGCCGTGAACCCATTTGCGGTTGTCTGTCTCATATAAATAGTGTTAGTAGAGTCATAAGAGTGTGTATGGCTAGAGGAGCTTAAGTGTGTGTATTCTAAGGTGTTCTAGAGAGAGAAAGGAGAGAAGGTGCAAGTGTGTGTGAATCTTGTATATTGTTCATCATTCCAATCTTGAATACATCATAGATTCATATTATTATTCTTCTCTTTCTTCTTATTTTGATATTGCATAATCCAATTGTTTCGGATTCTACACCATCAATTGGATATGATTGATACACAAGCGAATTCGGGACTTACAAGTGGTATCAGAGCTTGGATTGTATCAATCATTTTGGCCAGATCTGGAGCGTATTTGATCTTATTTTTGAAGGATTTTTGCATTTTTGGATAGATCTTTGAAAAATAAGGTGGGTTTGTTCTTCGTGTTTTTGATAAAAACGAGTTTTTGATCGAGTTTTGGAGCAAAAAGAGGTGAAAAACGCTATTCTTCACGTAATCTGCAAAGTGTTCTCGTCCATTGAAGGGTTCACGACCGTTGAAGGGTTCACGGCCGAAGGAGGGTTCTCGGTCGAATAAGCTTTTGCGGCTAGGGTTTCTCGGTGGCGGCCGTAATCACGAATTAGGGTTTCTCGGACGTTTACGGTCGTGAACGTGTTTACGGCCGTGAACCCATTTGCGGTTGTCTGTCTCATATAAATAGTGTTAGTAGAGTCATAAGAGTGTGTATGGCTAGAGGAGCTTAAGTGTGTGTATTCTAAGGTGTTCTAGAGAGAGAAAGGAGAGAAGGTGCAAGTGTGTGTGAATCTTGTATATTGTTCATCATTCCAATCTTGAATACATCATAGATTCATATTATTATTCTTCTCTTTCTTCTTATTTTGATATTGCATAATCCAATTGTTTCGGATTCTACACCATCAATTGGATATGATTGATACACAAGCGAATTCGGGACTTACAAGTGGTATCAGAGCTTGGATTGTATCAATCATGTTGGCCAGATCTGGAGCGTATTTGATCTTATTTTTGAAGGATTTTTGCATTTTTGGATAGATCTTTGAAAAATAAGGGGGGTTTGTTCTTCGTGTTTTTGATAAAAACGAGTTTTTGATCGAGTTTTGGAGAAAAAAGAGGTGAAAAACGCTATTTTTCACGTAATCTGCGAAGTGTTCTCGTCCATTGAAGGGTTCACGGCCGTTGAAGGGTTCACGGCCGAAGGAGGGTTCTCGGTCGAATAAGCTTTTGTGGCTAGGGTTTCTCGGCGGCGGCCGTAATCACGAATTAGGGTTTCTCGGACGTTTACGGTCGTGAACGTGTTTACGGCCGTGAACCTATTTGCGGTTGTCTGTCTCATATAAATAGTGTTAGTAGAGTCATAAGAGTGTGTATGGCTAGAGGAGCTTAAGTGTGTGTATTCTAAGGTGTTCTAGAGAGAGAAAGGAGAGAAGGTGCAAGTGTGTGTGAATCTTGTATATTGTTCATCATTCCAATCTTGAATACATCATAGATTCATATTATTCTTCTTCTCCTTCTTCTTATTTTGATCTTGCATAATCCAATTGTTCCGGATTCTACACCATCAATTGGATATGATTGATACACAAGCGAATTCGGGACTTACAAGTGGTATCAGAGCTTGGATTGTATCAATCATTTTGGCCAGATCTGGAGCGTATTTGATCTTATTTTTGAAGGATTTTTGCATTTTTGGATAGATCTTTGAAAAATAAGGGGGGTTTGTTCTTCGTGTTTTTGATAAAAACGAGTTTTTGATCGAGTTTTGGAGCAAAAAGAGGTGAAAAACGCTATTTTTCACGTAATCTGCGAAGTGTTCTCGTCCATTGAAGGGTTCACGGCCGTTGAAGGGTTCACGGCCGAAGGAGGGTTCTCGGTCGAATAAGCTTTTGTGGCTAGGGTTTCTCGGCGGCGGCCGTAATCACGAATTAGGGTTTCTCGGACGTTTACGGTCGTGAACGTGTTTACGGCCGTGAACCTATTTGCGGTTGTCTGTCTCATATAAATAGTGTTAGTAGAGTCATAAGAGTGTGTATGGCTAGAGGAGCTTAAGTGTGTGTATTCTAAGGTGTTCTAGAGAGAGAAAGGAGAGAAGGTGCAAGTGTGTGTGAATCTTGTATATTGTTCATCATTCCAATCTTGAATACATCATAGATTCATATTATTCTTCTTCTCCTTCTTCTTATTTTGATCTTGCATAATCCAATTGTTTCGGATTCTACACCATCAATTGGATATGATTGATACACAAGTGAATTCGGGACTTACAAGTGGTATCAGAGCTTGGATTGTATCAATCATTTTGGCCAGATCTGGAGCGTATTTGATCTTATTTTTGAAGGATTTTTGCATTTTTGGATAGATCTTTGAAAAATAAGGTGGGTTTGTTCTTCGTGTTTTTGATAAAAACGAGTTTTTGATCGAGTTTTGGAGCAAAAAGAGGTGAAAAACGCTATTCTTCACGTAATCTGCAAAGTGTTCTCGTCCATTGAAGGGTTCACGACCGTTGAAGGGTTCACGGCCGAAGGAGGGTTCTCGGTCGAATAAGCTTTTGCGGCTAGGGTTTCTCGGTGGCGGCCGTAATCACGAATTAGGGTTTCTCGGACGTTTACGGTCGTGAACGTGTTTACGGCCGTGAACCCATTTGCGGTTGTCTGTCTCATATAAATAGTGTTAGTAGAGTCATAAGAGTGTGTATGGCTAGAGGAGCTTAAGTGTGTGTATTCTAAGGTGTTCTAGAGAGAGAAAGGAGAGAAGGTGCAAGTGTGTGTGAATCTTGTATATTGTTCATCATTCCAATCTTGAATACATCATAGATTCATATTATTATTCTTCTCTTTCTTCTTATTTTGATATTGCATAATCCAATTGTTTCGGATTCTACACCATCAATTGGATATGATTGATACACAAGCGAATTCGGGACTTACAAGTGGTATCAGAGCTTGGATTGTATCAATCATGTTGGCCAGATCTGGAGCGTATTTGATCTTATTTTTGAAGGATTTTTGCATTTTTGGATAGATCTTTGAAAAATAAGGGGGGTTTGTTCTTCGTGTTTTTGATAAAAACGAGTTTTTGATCGAGTTTTGGAGAAAAAAGAGGTGAAAAACGCTATTTTTCACGTAATCTGCGAAGTGTTCTCGTCCATTGAAGGGTTCACGGCCGTTGAAGGGTTCACGGCCGAAGGAGGGTTCTCGGTCGAATAAGCTTTTGTGGCTAGGGTTTCTCGGCGGCGGCCGTAATCACGAATTAGGGTTTCTCGGACGTTTACGGTCGTGAACGTGTTTACGGCCGTGAACCTATTTGCGGTTGTCTGTCTCATATAAATAGTGTTAGTAGAGTCATAAGAGTGTGTATGGCTAGAGGAGCTTAAGTGTGTGTATTCTAAGGTGTTCTAGAGAGAGAAAGGAGAGAAGGTGCAAGTGTGTGTGAATCTTGTATATTGTTCATCATTCCAATCTTGAATACATCATAGATTCATATTATTCTTCTTCTCCTTCTTCTTATTTTGATCTTGCATAATCCAATTGTTCCGGATTCTACACCATCAATTGGATATGATTGATACACAAGCGAATTCGGGACTTACAAGTGGTATCAGAGCTTGGATTGTATCAATCATTTTGGCAAGATCTGGAGCGTATTTGATCTTATTTTTGAAGGATTTTTGCATTTTTGGATAGATCTTTGAAAAATAAGGGGGGTTTGTTCTTCGTGTTTTTGATAAAAACGAGTTTTTGATCGAGTTTTGGAGCAAAAAGAGGTGAAAAACGCTATTTTTCACGTAATCTGCGAAGTGTTCTCGTCCATTGAAGGGTTCACGGCCGTTGAAGGGTTCACGGCCGAAGGAGGGTTCTCGGTCGAATAAGCTTTTGTGGCTAGGGTTTCACGGCGGCGGCCGTAATCACGAATTAGGGTTTCTCGGACGTTTACGGTCGTGAACGTGTTTACGGCCGTGAACCTATTTGCGGTTGTCTGTCTCATATAAATAGTGTTAGTAGAGTCATAAGAGTGTGTATGGCTAGAGGAGCTTAAGTGTGTGTATTCTAAGGTGTTCTAGAGAGAGAAAGGAGAGAAGGTGCAAGTGTGTGTGAATCTTGTATATTGTTCATCATTCCAATCTTGAATACATCATAGATTCATATTATTCTTCTTCTCCTTCTTCTTATTTTGATCTTGCATAATCCAATTGTTTCGGATTCTACACCATCAATTGGATATGATTGATACACAAGTGAATTCGGGACTTACAAGTGGTATCAGAGCTTGGATTGTATCAATCATTTTGGCCAGATCTGGAGCGTATTTGATCTTATTTTTGAAGGATTTTTGCATTTTTGGATAGATCTTTGAAAAATAAGGTGGGTTTGTTCTTCGTGTTTTTGATAAAAACGAGTTTTTGATCGAGTTTTGGAGCAAAAAGAGGTGAAAAACGCTATTCTTCACGTAATCTGCAAAGTGTTCTCGTCCATTGAAGGGTTCACGACCGTTGAAGGGTTCACGGCCGAAGGAGGGTTCTCGGTCGAATAAGCTTTTGCGGCTAGGGTTTCTCGGTGGCGGCCGTAATCACGAATTAGGGTTTCTCGGACGTTTACGGTCGTGAACGTGTTTACGGCCGTGAACCCATTTGCGGTTGTCTGTCTCATATAAATAGTGTTAGTAGAGTCATAAGAGTGTGTATGGCTAGAGGAGCTTAAGTGTGTGTATTCTAAGGTGTTCTAGAGAGAGAAAGGAGAGAAGGTGCAAGTGTGTGTGAATCTTGTATATTGTTCATCATTCCAATCTTGAATACATCATAGATTCATATTATTATTCTTCTCTTTCTTCTTATTTTGATATTGCATAATCCAATTGTTTCGGATTCTACACCATCAATTGGATATGATTGATACACAAGCGAATTCGGGACTTACAAGTGGTATCAGAGCTTGGATTGTATCAATCATGTTGGCCAGATCTGGAGCGTATTTGATCTTATTTTTGAAGGATTTTTGCATTTTTGGATAGATCTTTGTAAAATAAGGGGGGTTTGTTCTTCGTGTTTTTGATAAAAACGAGTTTTTGATCGAGTTTTGGAGAAAAAAGAGGTGAAAAACGCTATTTTTCACGTAATCTGCGAAGTGTTCTCGTCCATTGAAGGGTTCACGGCCGTTGAAGGGTTCACGGCCGAAGGAGGGTTCTCGGTCGAATAAGCTTTTGTGGCTAGGGTTTCTCGGCGGCGGCCGTAATCACGAATTAGGGTTTCTCGGACGTTTACGGTCGTGAACGTGTTTACGGCCGTGAACCTATTTGCGGTTGTCTGTCTCATATAAATAGTGTTAGTAGAGTCATAAGAGTGTGTATGGCTAGAGGAGCTTAAGTGTGTGTATTCTAAGGTGTTCTAGAGAGAGAAAGGAGAGAAGGTGCAAGTGTGTGTGAATCTTGTATATTGTTCATCATTCCAATCTTGAATACATCATAGATTCATATTATTCTTCTTCTCCTTCTTCTTATTTTGATCTTGCATAATCCAATTGTTCCGGATTCTACACCATCAATTGGATATGATTGATACACAAGCGAATTCGGGACTTACAAGTGGTATCAGAGCTTGGATTGTATCAATCATTTTGGCCAGATCTGGAGCGTATTTGATCTTATTTTTGAAGGATTTTTGCATTTTTGGATAGATCTTTGAAAAATAAGGGGGGTTTGTTCTTCGTGTTTTTGATAAAAACGAGTTTTTGATCGAGTTTTGGAGCAAAAAGAGGTGAAAAACGCTATTTTTCACGTAATCTGCGAAGTGTTCTCGTCCATTGAAGGGTTCACGGCCGTTGAAGGGTTCACGGCCGAAGGAGGGTTCTCGGTCGAATAAGCTTTTGTGGCTAGGGTTTCACGGCGGCGGCCGTAATCACGAATTAGGGTTTCTCGGACGTTTACGGTCGTGAACGTGTTTACGGCCGTGAACCTATTTGCGGTTGTCTGTCTCATATAAATAGTGTTAGTAGAGTCATAAGAGTGTGTATGGCTAGAGGAGCTTAAGTGTGTGTATTCTAAGGTGTTCTAGAGAGAGAAAGGAGAGAAGGTGCAAGTGTGTGTGAATCTTGTATATTGTTCATCATTCCAATCTTGAATACATCATAGATTCATATTATTCTTCTTCTCCTTCTTCTTATTTTGATCTTGCATAATCCAATTGTTTCGGATTCTACACCATCAATTGGATATGATTGATACACAAGCGAATTCGGGACTTACAAGTGGTATCAGAGCTTGGATTGTATCAATCATTTTGGCCAGATCTGGAGCGTATTTGATCTTATTTTTGAAGGATTTTTGCATTTTTGGATAGATCTTTGAAAAATAAGGTGGGTTTGTTCTTCGTGTTTTTGATAAAAACGAGTTTTTGATCGAGTTTTGGAGCAAAAAGAGGTGAAAAACGCTATTCTTCACGTAATCTGCAAAGTGTTCTCGTCCATTGAAGGGTTCACGACCGTTGAAGGGTTCACGGCCGAAGGAGGGTTCTCGGTCGAATAAGCTTTTGCGGCTAGGGTTTCTCGGTGGCGGCCGTAATCACGAATTAGGGTTTCTCGGACGTTTACGGTCGTGAACGTGTTTACGGCCGTGAACCCATTTGCGGTTGTCTGTCTCATATAAATAGTGTTAGTAGAGTCATAAGAGTGTGTATGGCTAGAGGAGCTTAAGTGTGTGTATTCTAAGGTGTTCTAGAGAGAGAAAGGAGAGAAGGTGCAAGTGTGTGTGAATCTTGTATATTGTTCATCATTCCAATCTTGAATACATCATAGATTCATATTATTATTCTTCTCTTTCTTCTTATTTTGATATTGCATAATCCAATTGTTTCGGATTCTACACCATCAATTGGATATGATTGATACACAAGCGAATTCGGGACTTACAAGTGGTATCAGAGCTTGGATTGTATCAATCATGTTGGCCAGATCTGGAGCGTATTTGATCTTATTTTTGAAGGATTTTTGCATTTTTGGATAGATCTTTGAAAAATAAGGGGGGTTTGTTCTTCGTGTTTTTGATAAAAACGAGTTTTTGATCGAGTTTTGGAGAAAAAAGAGGTGAAAAACGCTATTTTTCACGTAATCTGCGAAGTGTTCTCGTCCATTGAAGGGTTCACGGCCGTTGAAGGGTTCACGGCCGAAGGAGGGTTCTCGGTCGAATAAGCTTTTGTGGCTAGGGTTTCTCGGCGGCGGCCGTAATCACGAATTAGGGTTTCTCGGACGTTTACGGTCGTGAACGTGTTTACGGCCGTGAACCTATTTGCGGTTGTCTGTCTCATATAAATAGTGTTAGTAGAGTCATAAGAGTGTGTATGGCTAGAGGAGCTTAAGTGTGTGTATTCTAAGGTGTTCTAGAGAGAGAAAGGAGAGAAGGTGCAAGTGTGTGTGAATCTTGTATATTGTTCATCATTCCAATCTTGAATACATCATAGATTCATATTATTCTTCTTCTCCTTCTTCTTATTTTGATCTTGCATAATCCAATTGTTCCGGATTCTACACCATCAATTGGATATGATTGATACACAAGCGAATTCGGGACTTACAAGTGGTATCAGAGCTTGGATTGTATCAATCATTTTGGCCAGATCTGGAGCGTATTTGATCTTATTTTTGAAGGATTTTTGCATTTTTGGATAGATCTTTGAAAAATAAGGGGGGTTTGTTCTTCGTGTTTTTGATAAAAACGAGTTTTTGATCGAGTTTTGGAGCAAAAAGAGGTGAAAAACGCTATTTTTCACGTAATCTGCGAAGTGTTCTCGTCCATTGAAGGGTTCACGGCCGTTGAAGGGTTCACGGCCGAAGGAGGGTTCTCGGTCGAATAAGCTTTTGTGGCTAGGGTTTCTCGGCGGCGGCCGTAATCACGAATTAGGGTTTCTCGGACGTTTACGGTCGTGAACGTGTTTACGGCCGTGAACCTATTTGCGGTTGTCTGTCTCATATAAATAGTGTTAGTAGAGTCATAAGAGTGTGTATGGCTAGAGGAGCTTAAGTGTGTGTATTCTAAGGTGTTCTAGAGAGAGAAAGGAGAGAAGGTGCAAGTGTGTGTGAATCTTGTATATTGTTCATCATTCCAATCTTGAATACATCATAGATTCATATTATTCTTCTTCTCCTTCTTCTTATTTTGATCTTGCATAATCCAATTGTTCCGGATTCTACACCATCAATTGGATATGATTGATACACAAGCGAATTCGGGACTTACAAGTGGTATCAGAGCTTGGATTGTATCAATCATTTTGGCAAGATCTGGAGCGTATTTGATCTTATTTTTGAAGGATTTTTGCATTTTTGGATAGATCTTTGAAAAATAAGGGGGGTTTGTTCTTCGTGTTTTTGATAAAAACGAGTTTTTGATCGAGTTTTGGAGCAAAAAGAGGTGAAAAACGCTATTTTTCACGTAATCTGCGAAGTGTTCTCGTCCATTGAAGGGTTCACGGCCGTTGAAGGGTTCACGGCCGAAGGAGGGTTCTCGGTCGAATAAGCTTTTGCGGCTAGGGTTTCTCGGCGGCGGCCGTAATCACGAATTAGGGTTTCTCGGACGTTTACGGTCGTGAACGTGTTTACGGCCGTGAACCTATTTGCGGTTGTCTGTCTCATATAAATAGTGTTAGTAGAGTCATAAGAGTGTGTATGGCTAGAGGAGCTTAAGTGTGTGTATTCTAAGGTGTTCTAGAGAGAGAAAGGAGAGAAGGTGCAAGTGTGTGTGAATCTTGTATATTGTTCATCATTCCAATCTTGAATACATCATAGATTCATATTATTCTTCTTCTCCTTCTTCTTATTTTGATCTTGCATAATCCAATTGTTTCGGATTCTACACCATCAATTGGATATGATTGATACACAAGCGAATTCGGGACTTACAAGTGGTATCAGAGCTTGGATTGTATCAATCATTTTGGCCAGATCTGGAGCGTATTTGATCTTATTTTTGAAGGATTTTTGCATTTTTGGATAGATCTTTGAAAAATAAGGTGGGTTTGTTCTTCGTGTTTTTGATAAAAACGAGTTTTTGATCGAGTTTTGGAGCAAAAAGAGGTGAAAAACGCTATTTTTCATGTAATCTGCGAAGTGTTCTCGTCCATTGAAGGGTTCACGGCCATTGAAGGGTTCACGGCCGAAGGAGGGTTCTCGGTCGAATAAGCTTTTGTGGCTAGGGTTTCTCGGCGGCGGCCGTAATCACGAATAAGGGTTTCTCGGACGTTTACGGTCGTGAACGTGTTTACGGCCGTGAACCTATTTGCGGTTGTCTGTCTCATATAAATAGTGTTAGTAGAGTCATAAAAGTGTGTATGGCTGGAGGAGCTTAAGTGTGTGTATTCTAAGGTGTTCTAGAGAGATAAAGGAGAGAAGGTGCAAGTGTGTGTGAATCTTGTATATTGTTCATCATTCCAATCTTGAATACATCATAGATTCATATTATTCTTCTTCTCCTTCTTCTTATTTTGATCTTGCATCATCCAATTGTTTAGGATTCTACACCATCAATTGGATATGATTGATACACAAGCGAATTCGGGACTTACAAGTGGTATCAGAGCTTGGATTGTATCAATCATTTTGGCCAGATCTGGAGCGTATTTGATCTTATTTTTGAAGGATTTTTGCATTTTTGGATAGATCTTTGAAAAATAAGGGGGGTTTGTTCTTCGTGTTTTTGATAAAAACGAGTTTTTGATCGAGTTTTGGAGCAAAAAGAGGTGAAAAACGCTATTTTTCACGTAATCTGTGAAGTGTTCTCGTCCATTGAAGGGTTCACGGCCGTTGAAGGGTTCACGGCCGAAGGAGGGTTCTCGGTCGAATAAGCTTTTGTGGCTAGGATTTCTCGGCGGCGGCCGTAATCACGAATTAGGGTTTCTCGGACGTTTACGGTCGTGAACGTGTTTACGGCCGTGAACCTATTTGCGGTTGTCTGTCTCATATAAATAGTGTTAGTAGAGTCATAAGAGTGTGTATGGCTAGAGGAGCTTAAGTGTGTGTATTCTAAGGTGTTCTAGAGAGAGAAAGGAGAGAAGGTGCAAGTGTGTGTGAATCTTGTATATTGTTCATCATTCCAATCTTGAATACATCATAGATTCATATTATTCTTCTTCTCCTTCTTCTTATTTTGATCTTGCATAATCCAATTGTTTCGGATTCTACACCATCAATTGGATATGATTGATACACAAGCGAATTCGGGACTTACAAGTGGTATCAGAGCTTGGATTGTATCAATCATTTTGGCCAGATCTGGAGCGTATTTGATCTTATTTTTGAAGGATTTTTGCATTTTTGGATAGATCTTTGAAAAATAAGGTGGGTTTGTTCTTCGTGTTTTTGATAAAAACGAGTTTTTGATCGAGTTTTGGAGCAAAAAGAGGTGAAAAACGCTATTCTTCACGTAATCTGCGAAGTGTTCTCGTCCATTGAAGGGTTCACGACCGTTGAAGGGTTCACGGCCGAAGGAAGGTTCTCGGTCGAATAAGCTTTTGCGGCTAGGGTTTCTCGGTGGCGGCCGTAATCACGAATTAGGGTTTCTCGGACGTTTACGGTCGTGAACGTGTTTACGGCCGTGAACCCATTTGCGGTTGTCTGTCTCATATAAATAGTGTTAGTAGAGTCATAAGAGTGTGTATGGCTAGAGGAGCTTAAGTGTGTGTATTCTAAGGTGTTCTAGAGAGAGAAAGGAGAGAAGGTGCAAGTGTGTGTGAATCTTGTATATTGTTCATCATTCCAATCTTGAATACATCATAGATTCATATTATTATTCTTCTCCTTCTTCTTATTTTGATATTGCATAATCCAATTGTTTCGGATTCTACACCATCAATTGGATATGATTGATACACAAGCGAATTCGGGACTTACAAGTGGTATCAGAGCTTGGATTGTATCAATCATTTTGGCCAGATCTGGAGCGTATTTGATCTCATTTTTGAAGGATTTTTGCATTTTTGGATAGATCTTTGAAAAATAAGGGGGGTTTGTTCTTCGTGTTTTTGATAAAAACGAGTTTTTGATCGAGTTTTGGAGCAAAAAGAGGTGAAAAACGCTATTTTTCACGTAATATGCGAAGTGTTCTCGTCCATTGAAGGGTTCACGGCCGTTGAAGGGTTCACGGCCGAAGGAGGGTTCTCGGTCGAATAAGCTTTTGTGGCTAGGGTTTCTCGGCGGCGGCCGTAATCACGAATTAGGGTTTCTCGGACGTTTACGGTCGTGAACGTGTTTATGGCCGTGAACCTATTTGCGGTTGTCTGTCTCATATAAATAGTGTTAGTAGAGTCATAAGAGTGTGTATGGCTGGAGGAGCTTAAGTGTGTGTATTCTAAGGTGTTCTAGAGAGATAAAGGAGAGAAGGTGCAAGTGTGTGTGAATCCTGTATATTGTTCATCATTCCAATCTTGAATACATCATAGATTCATATTATTCTTCTTCTCCTTCTTCTTATTTTGATCTTGCATCATCCAATTGTTTAGGATTCTACACCATCAATTGGATATGATTGATACACAAGCGAATTCGGGACTTACAAGTGGTATCAGAGCTTGGATTGTATCAATCATTTTGGCCAGATCTGGAGCGTATTTGATCTTATTTTTGAAGGATTTTTGCATTTTTGGATAGATATTTGAAAAATAAGGTGGGTTTGTTCTTCGTGTTTTTGATAAAAACGAGTTTTTGATCGAGTTTTGGAGCAAAAAGAGGTGAAAAACGCTATTTTTCACGTAATCTGCGAAGTGTTCTCGTCCATTGAAGGGTTCACGACCGTTGAAGGGTTCACGGCCGAAGGAGGGTTCTCGGTCGAATAAGCTTTTGCGGCTAGGGTTTCTCGGTGGCGGCCGTAATCACGAATTAGGGTTTCTCGGACGTTTACGGTCGTGAACGTGTTTACGGCCGTGAACCCATTTGCGGTTGTCTGTCTCATATAAATAGTGTTAGTAGAGTCATAAGAGTGTGTATGGCTAGAGGAGCTTAAGTGTGTGTATTCTAAGGTGTTCTAGAGAGAGAAAGGAGAGAAGGTGCAAGTGTGTGTGAATCTTGTATATTGTTCATCATTCCAATCTTGAATACATCATAGATTCATATTATTATTCTTCTCCTTCTTCTTATTTTGATATTGCATAATCCAATTGTTTCGGATTCTACACCATCAATTGGATATGATTGATACACAAGCGAATTCGGGACTTACAAGTGGTATCAGAGCTTGGATTGTATCAATCATTTTGGCCAGATCTGGAGCGTATTTGATCTCATTTTTGAAGGATTTTTGCATTTTTGGATAGATCTTTGAAAAATAAGGGGGGTTTGTTCTTCGTGTTTTTGATAAAAACGAGTTTTTGATCGAGTTTTGGAGCAAAAAGAGGTGAAAAACGCTATTTTTCACGTAATCTGCGAAGTGTTCTCGTCCATTGAAGGGTTCACGGCCGTTGAAGGGTTCACGGCCGAAGGAGGGTTCTCGGTCGAATAAGCTTTTGTGGCTAGGGTTTCTCGGCGGCGGCCGTAATCACGAATTAGGGTTTCTCGGACGTTTACGGTCGTGAACGTGTTTACGGCCGTGAACCTATTTGCGGTTGTCTGTCTCATATAAATAGTGTTAGTAGAGTTATAAGAGTGTGTATGGCTGGAGGAGCTTAAGTGTGTGTATTCTAAGGTGTTCTAGAGAGATAAAGGAGAGAAGGTGCAAGTGTGTGTGAATCTTGTATATTGTTCATCATTCCAATCTTGAATACATCATAGATTCATATTATTCTTCTTCTCCTTCTTCTTATTTTGATCTTGCATCATCCAATTGTTTAGGATTCTACACCATCAATTGGATATGATTGATACACAAGCGAATTCGGGACTTACAAGTGGTATCAGAGCTTGGATTGTATCAATCATTTTGGCCAGATCTGGAGCGTATTTGATCTTATTTTTGAAGGATTTTTGCATTTTTGGATAGATCTTTGAAAAATAAGGGGGGTTTGTTCTTCGTGTTTTTGATAAAAACGAGTTTTTGATCGAGTTTTGGAGCAAAAAGAGGTGAAAAACGCTATTTTTCACGTAATCTGTTAAGTGTTCTCGTCCATTGAAGGGTTCACGGCCGTTGAGGGGTTCACGGCCGAAGGAGGGTTCTCGGTCGAATAAGCTTTTGTGGCTAGGGTTTCTCGGCGGCGGCCGTAATCACGAATTAGGGTTTCTCGGACGTTTACGGTCGTGAACGTGTTTACGGCCGTGAACCTATTTGCGGTTGTCTGTCTCATATAAATAGTGTTAGTAGAGTCATAAGAGTGTGTATGGCTAGAGGAGCTTAAGTGTGTGTATTCTAAGGTGTTCTAGAGAGAGAAAGGAGAGAAGGTGCAAGTGTGTGTGAATCTTGTATATTGTTCATCATTCCAATCTTGAATACATCATAGATTCATATTATTCTTCTTCTCCTTCTTCTTATTTTGATCTTGCATAATCCAATTGTTTCGGATTCTACACCATCAATTGGATATGATTGATACACAAGCGAATTCGGGACTTACAAGTGGTATCAGAGCTTGGATTGTATCAATCATTTTGGCCAGATCTGGAGCGTATTTGATCTTATTTTTGAAGGATTTTTGCATTTTTGGATAGATCTTTGAAAAATAAGGTGGGTTTGTTCTTCGTGTTTTTGATAAAAACGAGTTTTTGATCGAGTTTTGGAGCAAAAAGAGGTGAAAAACGCTATTCTTCACGTAATCTGCGAAGTGTTCTCGTCCATTGAAGGGTTCACGACCGTTGAAGGGTTCACGGCCGAAGGAGGGTTCTCGGTCGAATAAGCTTTTGCGGCTAGGGTTTCTCGGTGGCGGCCGTAATCACGAATTAGGGTTTCTCGGACGTTTACGGTCGTGAACGTGTTTACGGCCGTGAACCCATTTGCGGTTGTCTGTCTCATATAAATAGTGTTAGTAGAGTCATAAGAGTGTGTATGGCTAGAGGAGCTTAAGTGTGTGTATTCTAAGGTGTTCTAGAGAGAGAAAGGAGAGAAGGTGCAAGTGTGTGTGAATCTTGTATATTGTTCATCATTCCAATCTTGAATACATCATAGATTCATATTATTATTCTTCTCCTTCTTCTTATTTTGATATTGCATAATCCAATTGTTTCGGATTCTACACCATCAATTGGATATGATTGATACACAAGCGAATTCGGGACTTACAAGTGGTATCAGAGCTTGGATTGTATCAATCATTTTGGCCAGATCTGGAGCGTATTTGATCTTATTTTTGAAGGATTTTTGCATTTTTGGATAGATCTTTGAAAAATAAGGGGGGTTTGTTCTTCGTGTTTTTGATAAAAACGAGTTTTTGATCGAGTTTTGGAGCAAAAAGAGGTGAAAAACGCTATTTTTCACGTAATCTGCGAAGTGTTCTCGTCCATTGAAGGGTTCACGGCCGTTGAAGGGTTCACGGCCGAAGGAGGGTTCTCGGTCGAATAAGCTTTTGTGGCTAGGGTTTCTCGGCGGCGGCCGTAATCACGAATTAGGGTTTCTCGGACGTTTACGGTCGTGAACGTGTTTACGGCCGTGAACCTATTTGCGGTTGTCTGTCTCATATAAATAGTGTTAGTAGAGTCATAAGAGTGTGTATGGCTAGAGGAGCTTAAGTGTGTGTATTCTAAGGTGTTCTAGAGAGAGAAAGGAGAGAAGGTGCAAGTGTGTGTGAATCTTGTATATTGTTCATCATTCCAATCTTGAATACATCATAGATTCATATTATTCTTCTTCTCCTTCTTCTTATTTTGATCTTGCATAATCCAATTGTTTCGGATTCTACACCATCAATTGGATATGATTGATACACAAGCGAATTCGGGACTTACAAGTGGTATCAGAGCTTGGATTGTATCAATCATTTTGGCCAGATCTGGAGCGTATTTGATCTTATTTTTGAAGGATTTTTGCATTTTTGGATAGATCTTTGAAAAATAAGGTGGGTTTGTTCTTCGTGTTTTTGATAAAAACGAGTTTTTGATCGAGTTTTGGAGCAAAAAGAGGTGAAAAACGCTATTTTTCACGTAATCTGCGAAGTGTTCTCGTCCATTGAAGGGTTCATGGCCGTTGAAGGGTTCACGGCTGAAGGAGGGTTCTCGGTCGAATAAGCTTTTGTGGCTAGGGTTTCTCGGCGGCGGCCGTAATCACGAATTAGGGTTTCTCGGACGTTTACGGTCGTGAACGTGTTTACGGCCGTGAACCTATTTGCGGTTGTCTGTCTCATATAAATAGTGTTAGTAGAGTCATAAGAGTGTGTATGGCTAGAGGAGCTTAAGTGTGTGTATTCTAAGGTGTTCTAGAGAGATAAAGGAGAGAAGGTGCAAGTGTGTGTGAATCTTGTATATTGTTCATCATTCCAATCTTGAATACATCATAGATTCATATTATTCTTCTTCTCCTTCTTCTTATTTTGATCTTGCATCATCCAATTGTTTAGGATTCTACACCATCAATTGGATATGATTGACACACAAGCGAATTCGGGACTTACAAGTGGTATTAGAGCTTGGATTGTATCAATCATTTTGGCCAGATCTGGAGCGTATTTGATCTTATTTTTGAAGGATTTTTGCATTTTTGGATAGATCTTTGAAAAATAAGGGGGGTTTGTTCTTCGTGTTTTTGATAAAAACGAGTTTTTGATCGAGTTTTGGAGCAAAAAGAGGTGAAAAACGCTATTTTTCACGTAATCTGTGAAGTGTTCTCGTCCATTGAAGGGTTCACGGCCGTTGAAGGGTTCACGGCCGAAGGAGGGTTCTCGGTCGAATAAGCTTTTGTGGCTAGGGTTTCTCGGCGGCGGCCGTAATCACGAATTAGGGTTTCTCGGACGTTTACGGTCGTGAACGTGTTTACGGCCGTGAACCTATTTGCGGTTGTCTGTCTCATATAAATAGTGTTAGTAGAGTCATAAGAGTGTGTATGGCTAGAGGAGCTTAAGTGTGTGTATTCTAAGGTGTTCTAGAGAGAGAAAGGAGAGAAGGTGCAAGTGTGTGTGAATCTTGTATATTGTTCATCATTCCAATCTAGAATACATCATAGATTCATATTATTCTTCTTCTCCTTCTTCTTATTTTGATCTTGCATAATCCAATTGTTTCGGATTCTACACCATCAATTGGATATGATTGATACACAAGCGAATTCGGGACTTACAAGTGGTATCAGAGCTTGGATTGTATCAATCATTTTGGCCAGATCTGGAGCGTATTTGATCTTATTTTTGAAGGATTTTTGCATTTTTGGATAGATCTTTGAAAAATAAGGTGGGTTTGTTCTTCGTGTTTTTTGATAAAAACGAGTTTTTGATCGAGTTTTGGAGCAAAAAGAGGTGAAAAACACTATTCTTCACGTAATCTGCAAAGTGTTCTCGTCCATTGAAGGGTTCACGGCCGTTGAAGGGTTCACGGCCGAAGGAGGGTTCTCGGTCGAATAAGCTTTTGCGGCTAGGGTTTCTCGGTGGCGGCCGTAATCACGAATTAGGGTTTCTCGGACGTTTACGGTCGTGAACGTGTTTACGGCCGTGAACCCATTTGCGGTTGTCTGTCTCATATAAATAGTGTTAGTAGAGTCATAAGAGTGTGTATGGCTAGAGGAGCTTAAGTGTGTGTATTCTAAGGTGTTCTAGAGAGAGAAAGGAGAGAAGGTGCAAGTGTGTGTGAATCTTGTATATTGTTCATCATTCCAATCTTGAATACATCATAGATTCATATTATTATTCTTCTCCTTCTTCTTATTTTGATATTGCATAATCCAATTGTTTCGGATTCTACACCATCAATTGGATATGATTGATACACAAGCGAATTCGGGACTTACAAGTGGTATCAGAGCTTGGATTGTATCAATCATTTTGGCCAGATCTGGAGCGTATTTGATCTTATTTTTGAAGGATTTTTGCATTTTTGGATAGATCTTTGAAAAATAAGGGGGGTTTGTTCTTCGTGTTTTTGATAAAAACGAGTTTTTGATCGAGTTTTGGAGCAAAAAGAGGTGAAAAACGCTATTTTTCACGTAATCTGTGAAGTGTTCTCGTCCATTGAAGGGTTCACGGCCGTTGAAGGGTTCACGGCCGAAGGAGGGTTCTCGGTCGAATAAGCTTTTGTGGCTAGGGTTTCTCGGCGGCGGCCGTAATCACGAATTAGGGTTTCTCGGACGTTTACGGTCGTGAACGTGTTTACGGCCGTGAACCTATTTGCGGTTGTCTGTCTCATATAAATAGTGTTAGTAGAGTCATAAGAGTGTGTATGGCTAGAGGAGCTTAAGTGTGTGTATTCTAAGGTGTTCTAGAGAGAGAAAGGAGAGAAGGTGCAAGTGTGTGTGAATCTTGTATATTGTTCATCATTCCAATCTTGAATACATCATAGATTCATATTATTCTTCTTCTCCTTCTTCTTATTTTGATCTTGCATAATCCAATTGTTTCGGATTCTACACCATCAATTGGATATGATTGATACACAAGCGAATTCGGGACATACAAGTGGTATCAGAGCTTGGATTGTATCAATCATTTTGGCCAGATCTGGAGCGTATTTGATCTTATTTTTGAAGGATTTTTGCATTTTTGGATAGATCTTTGAAAAATAAGGTGGGTTTGTTCTTCGTGTTTTTGATAAAAACGAGTTTTTGATCGAGTTTTGGAGCAAAAAGAGGTGAAAAACGCTATTTTTCACGTAATCTGCGAAGTGTTCTCGTCCATTGAAGGGTTCATGGCCGTTGAAGGGTTCACGGCTGAAGGAGGGTTCTCGGTCGAATAAGCTTTTGTGGCTAGGGTTTCTCGGCGGCGGCCGTAATCAGGAATTAGGGTTTCTCGGACGTTTACGGTCGTGAACGTGTTTACGGCCGTGAACCTATTTGCGGTTGTCTGTCTCATATAAATAGTGTTAGTAGAGTCATAAGAGTGTGTATGGCTAGAGGAGCTTAAGTGTGTGTATTCTAAGGTGTTCTAGAGAGATAAAGGAGAGAAGGTGCAAGTGTGTGTGAATCTTGTATATTGTTCATCATTCCAATCTTGAATACATCATAGATTCATATTATTCTTCTTCTCCTTCTTCTTATTTTGATCTTGCATCATCCAATTGTTTAGGATTCTACACCATCAATTGGATATGATTGACACACAAGCGAATTCGGGACTTACAAGTGGTATTAGAGCTTGGATTGTATCAATCATTTTGGCCAGATCTGGAGCGTATTTGATCTTATTTTTGAAGGATTTTTGCATTTTTGGATAGATCTTTGAAAAATAAGGGGGGTTTGTTCTTCGTGTTTTTGATAAAAACGAGTTTTTGATCGAGTTTTGGAGCAAAAAGAGGTGAAAAACGCTATTTTTCACGTAATCTGTGAAGTGTTCTCGTCCATTGAAGGGTTCACGGCCGTTGAAGGGTTCACGGCCGAAGGAGGGTTCTCGGTCGAATAAGCTTTTGTGGCTAGGGTTTCTCGGCGGCGGCCGTAATCACGAATTAGGGTTTCTCGGACGTTTACGGTCGTGAACGTGTTTACGGCCGTGAACCTATTTGCGGTTGTCTGTCTCATATAAATAGTGTTAGTAGAGTCATAAGAGTGTGTATGGCTAGAGGAGCTTAAGTGTGTGTATTCTAAGGTGTTCTAGAGAGAGAAAGGAGAGAAGGTGCAAGTGTGTGTGAATCTTGTATATTGTTCATCATTCCAATCTTGAATACATCATAGATTCATATTATTCTTCTTCTCCTTCTTCTTATTTTGATCTTGCATAATCCAATTGTTTCGGATTCTACACCATCAATTGGATATGATTGATACACAAGCGAATTCGGGACTTACAAGTGGTATCAGAGCTTGGATTGTATCAATCATTTTGGCCAGATCTGGAGCGTATTTGATCTTATTTTTGAAGGATTTTTGCATTTTTGGATAGATCTTTGAAAAATAAGGTGGGTTTGTTCTTCGTGTTTTTGATAAAAACGAGTTTTTGATCGAGTTTTGGAGCAAAAAGAGGTGAAAAACACTATTCTTCACGTAATCTGCAAAGTGTTCTCGTCCATTGAAGGGTTCACGGCCGTTGAAGGGTTCACGGCCGAAGGAGGGTTCTCGGTCGAATAAGCTTTTGCGGCTAGGGTTTCTCGGTGGCGGCCGTAATCACGAATTAGGGTTTCTCGGACGTTTACGGTCGTGAACGTGTTTACGGCCGTGAACCCATTTGCGGTTGTCTGTCTCATATAAATAGTGTTAGTAGAGTCATAAGAGTGTGTATGGCTAGAGGAGCTTAAGTGTGTGTATTCTAAGGTGTTCTAGAGAGAGAAAGGAGAGAAGGTGCAAGTGTGTGTGAATCTTGTATATTGTTCATCATTCCAATCTTGAATACATCATAGATTCATATTATTATTCTTCTCCTTCTTCTTATTTTGATATTGCATAATCCAATTGTTTCGGATTCTACACCATCAATTGGATATGATTGATACACAAGCGAATTCGGGACTTACAAGTGGTATCAGAGCTTGGATTGTATCAATCATTTTGGCCAGATCTGGAGCGTATTTGATCTTATTTTTGAAGGATTTTTGCATTTTTGGATAGATCTTTGAAAAATAAGGGGGGTTTGTTCTTCGTGTTTTTGATAAAAACGAGTTTTTGATCGAGTTTTGGAGCAAAAAGAGGTGAAAAACGCTATTTTTCACGTAATCTGTGAAGTGTTCTCGTCCATTGAAGGGTTCACGGCCGTTGAAGGGTTCACGGCCGAAGGAGGGTTCTCGGTCGAATAAGCTTTTGTGGCTAGGGTTTCTCGGCGGCGGCCGTAATCACGAATTAGGGTTTCTCGGACGTTTACGGTCGTGAACGTGTTTACGGCCGTGAACCTATTTGCGGTTGTCTGTCTCATATAAATAGTGTTAGTAGAGTCATAAGAGTGTGTATGGCTAGAGGAGCTTAAGTGTGTGTATTCTAAGGTGTTCTAGAGAGAGAAAGGAGAGAAGGTGCAAGTGTGTGTGAATCTTGTATATTGTTCATCATTCCAATCTTGAATACATCATAGATTCATATTATTCTTCTTCTCCTTCTTCTTATTTTGATCTTGCATAATCCAATTGTTTCGGATTCTACACCATCAATTGGATATGATTGATACACAAGCGAATTCGGGACTTACAAGTGGTATCAGAGCTTGGATTGTATCAATCATTTTGGCCAGATCTGGAGCGTATTTGATCTTATTTTTGAAGGATTTTTGCATTTTTGGATAGATCTTTGAAAAATAAGGTGGGTTTGTTCTTCGTGTTTTTGATAAAAACGAGTTTTTGATCGAGTTTTGGAGCAAAAAGAGGTGAAAAACACTATTCTTCACGTAATCTGCAAAGTGTTCTCGTCCATTGAAGGGTTCACGGCCGTTGAAGGGTTCACGGCCGAAGGAGGGTTCTCGGTCGAATAAGCTTTTGCGGCTAGGGTTTCTCGGTGGCGGCCGTAATCACGAATTAGGGTTTCTCGGACGTTTACGGTCGTGAACGTGTTTACGGCCGTGAACCCATTTGCGGTTGTCTGTCTCATATAAATAGTGTTAGTAGAGTCATAAGAGTGTGTATGGCTAGAGGAGCTTAAGTGTGTGTATTCTAAGGTGTTCTAGAGAGAGAAAGGAGAGAAGGTGCAAGTGTGTGTGAATCTTGTATATTGTTCATCATTCCAATCTTGAATACATCATAGATTCATATTATTATTCTTCTCCTTCTTCTTATTTTGATATTGCATAATCCAATTGTTTCGGATTCTACACCATCAATTGGATATGATTGATACACAAGCGAATTCGGGACTTACAAGTGGTATCAGAGCTTGGATTGTATCAATCATTTTGGCCAGATCTGGAGCGTATTTGATCTTATTTTTGAAGGATTTTTGCATTTTTGGATAGATCTTTGAAAAATAAGGGGGGTTTGTTCTTCGTGTTTTTGATAAAAACGAGTTTTTGATCGAGTTTTGGAGCAAAAAGAGGTGAAAAACGCTATTTTTCACGTAATCTGTGAAGTGTTCTCGTCCATTGAAGGGTTCACGGCCGTTGAAGGGTTCACGGCCGAAGGAGGGTTCTCGGTCGAATAAGCTTTTGTGGCTAGGGTTTCTCGGCGGCGGCCGTAATCACGAATTAGGGTTTCTCGGACGTTTACGGTCGTGAACGTGTTTACGGCCGTGAACCTATTTGCGGTTGTCTGTCTCATATAAATAGTGTTAGTAGAGTCATAAGAGTGTGTATGGCTAGAGGAGCTTAAGTGTGTGTATTCTAAGGTGTTCTAGAGAGAGAAAGGAGAGAAGGTGCAAGTGTGTGTGAATCTTGTATATTGTTCATCATTCCAATCTTGAATACATCATAGATTCATATTATTCTTCTTCTCCTTCTTCTTATTTTGATCTTGCATAATCCAATTGTTTCGGATTCTACACCATCAATTGGATATGATTGATACACAAGCGAATTCGGGACATACAAGTGGTATCAGAGCTTGGATTGTATCAATCATTTTGGCCAGATCTGGAGCGTATTTGATCTTATTTTTGAAGGATTTTTGCATTTTTGGATAGATCTTTGAAAAATAAGGTGGGTTTGTTCTTCGTGTTTTTGATAAAAACGAGTTTTTGATCGAGTTTTGGAGCAAAAAGAGGTGAAAAACGCTATTCTTCACGTAATCTGCAAAGTGTTCTCGTCCATTGAAGGGTTCACGGCCGTTGAAGGGTTCACGGCCGAAGGAGGGTTCTCGGTCGAATAAGCTTTTGCGGCTAGGGTTTCTCGGTGGCGGCCGTAATCACGAATTAGGGTTTCTCGGACGTTTACGGTCGTGAACGTGTTTACGGCCGTGAACCCATTTGCGGTTGTCTGTCTCATATAAATAGTGTTAGTAGAGTCATAAGAGTGTGTATGGCTAGAGGAGCTTAAGTGTGTGTATTCTAAGGTGTTCTAGAGAGAGAAAGGAGAGAAGGTGCAAGTGTGTGTGAATCTTGTATATTGTTCATCATTCCAATCTTGAATACATCATAGATTCATATTATTCTTCTTCTCCTTCTTCTTATTTTGATCTTGCATAATCCAATTGTTTCGGATTCTACACCATCAATTGGATATGATTGATACACAAGCGAATTCGGGACATACAAGTGGTATCAGAGCTTGGATTGTATCAATCATTTTGGCCAGATCTGGAGCGTATTTGATCTTATTTTTGAAGGATTTTTGCATTTTTGGATAGATCTTTGAAAAATAAGGTGGGTTTGTTCTTCGTGTTTTTGATAAAAACGAGTTTTTGATCGAGTTTTGGAGCAAAAAGAGGTGAAAAACGCTATTCTTCACGTAATCTGCAAAGTGTTCTCGTCCATTGAAGGGTTCACGGCCGTTGAAGGGTTCACGGCCGAAGGAGGGTTCTCGGTCGAATAAGCTTTTGCGGCTAGGGTTTCTCGGTGGCGGCCGTAATCACGAATTAGGGTTTCTCGGACGTTTACGGTCGTGAACGTGTTTACGGCCGTGAACCCATTTGCGGTTGTCTGTCTCATATAAATAGTGTTAGTAGAGTCATAAGAGTGTGTATGGCTAGAGGAGCTTAAGTGTGTGTATTCTAAGGTGTTCTAGAGAGAGAAAGGAGAGAAGGTGCAAGTGTGTGTGAATCTTGTATATTGTTCATCATTCCAATCTTGAATACATCATAGATTCATATTATTATTCTTCTCCTTCTTCTTATTTTGATATTGCATAATCCAATTGTTTCGGATTCTACACCATCAATTGGATATGATTGATACACAAGCGAATTCGGGACTTACAAGTGGTATCAGAGCTTGGATTGTATCAATCATTTTGGCCAGATCTGGAGCGTATTTGATCTTATTTTTGAAGGATTTTTGCATTTTTGGATAGATCTTTGAAAAATAAGGTGGGTTTGTTCTTCGTGTTTTTGATAAAAACGAGTTTTTGATCGAGTTTTGGAGCAAAAAGAGGTGAAAAACGCTATTTTTCACGTAATCTGTGAAGTGTTCTCGTCCATTGAAGGGTTCACGGCCGTTGAAGGGTTCACGGCCGAAGGAGGGTTCTCGGTCGAATAAGCTTTTGTGGCTAGGGTTTCTCGGCGGCGGCCGTAATCACGAATTAGGGTTTCTCGGACGTTTACGGTCGTGAACGTGTTTACGGCCGTGAACCTATTTGCGGTTGTCTGTCTCATATAAATAGTGTTAGTAGAGTCATAAGAGTGTGTATGGCTAGAGGAGCTTAAGTGTGTGTATTCTAAGGTGTTCTAGAGAGAGAAAGGAGAGAAGGTGCAAGTGTGTGTGAATCTTGTATATTGTTCATCATTCCAATCTTGAATACATCATAGATTCATATTATTATTCTTCTCCTTCTTCTTATTTTGATATTGCATAATCCAATTGTTTCGGATTCTACACCATCAATTGGATATGATTGATACACAAGCGAATTCGGGACTTACAAGTGGTATCAGAGCTTGGATTGTATCAATCATTTTGGCCAGATCTGGAGCGTATTTGATCTTATTTTTGAAGGATTTTTGCATTTTTGGATAGATCTTTGAAAAATAAGGGGGGTTTGTTCTTCGTGTTTTTGATAAAAACGAGTTTTTGATCGAGTTTTGGAGCAAAAAGAGGTGAAAAACGCTATTTTTCACGTAATCTGTGAAGTGTTCTCGTCCATTGAAGGGTTCACGGCCGTTGAAGGGTTCACGGCCGAAGGAGGGTTCTCGGTCGAATAAGCTTTTGTGGCTAGGGTTTCTCGGCGGCGGCCGTAATCACGAATTAGGGTTTCTCGGACGTTTACGGTCGTGAACGTGTTTACGGCCGTGAACCTATTTGCGGTTGTCTGTCTCATATAAATAGTGTTAGTAGAGTCATAAGAGTGTGTATGGCTAGAGGAGCTTAAGTGTGTGTATTCTAAGGTGTTCTAGAGAGAGAAAGGAGAGAAGGTGCAAGTGTGTGTGAATCTTGTATATTGTTCATCATTCCAATCTTGAATACATCATAGATTCATATTATTCTTCTTCTCCTTCTTCTTATTTTGATCTTGCATAATCCAATTGTTTCGGATTCTACACCATCAATTGGATATGATTGATACACAAGCGAATTCGGGACATACAAGTGGTATCAGAGCTTGGATTGTATCAATCATTTTGGCCAGATCTGGAGCGTATTTGATCTTATTTTTGAAGGATTTTTGCATTTTTGGATAGATCTTTGAAAAATAAGGTGGGTTTGTTCTTCGTGTTTTTGATAAAAACGAGTTTTTGATCGAGTTTTGGAGCAAAAAGAGGTGAAAAACGCTATTCTTCACGTAATCTGCAAAGTGTTCTCGTCCATTGAAGGGTTCACGGCCGTTGAAGGGTTCACGGCCGAAGGAGGGTTCTCGGTCGAATAAGCTTTTGCGGCTAGGGTTTCTCGGTGGCGGCCGTAATCACGAATTAGGGTTTCTCGGACGTTTACGGTCGTGAACGTGTTTACGGCCGTGAACCCATTTGCGGTTGTCTGTCTCATATAAATAGTGTTAGTAGAGTCATAAGAGTGTGTATGGCTAGAGGAGCTTAAGTGTGTGTATTCTAAGGTGTTCTAGAGAGAGAAAGGAGAGAAGGTGCAAGTGTGTGTGAATCTTGTATATTGTTCATCATTCCAATCTTGAATACATCATAGATTCATATTATTCTTCTTCTCCTTCTTCTTATTTTGATCTTGCATAATCCAATTGTTTCGGATTCTACACCATCAATTGGATATGATTGATACACAAGCGAATTCGGGACATACAAGTGGTATCAGAGCTTGGATTGTATCAATCATTTTGGCCAGATCTGGAGCGTATTTGATCTTATTTTTGAAGGATTTTTGCATTTTTGGATAGATCTTTGAAAAATAAGGTGGGTTTGTTCTTCGTGTTTTTGATAAAAACGAGTTTTTGATCGAGTTTTGGAGCAAAAAGAGGTGAAAAACGCTATTCTTCACGTAATCTGCAAAGTGTTCTCGTCCATTGAAGGGTTCACGGCCGTTGAAGGGTTCACGGCCGAAGGAGGGTTCTCGGTCGAATAAGCTTTTGCGGCTAGGGTTTCTCGGTGGCGGCCGTAATCACGAATTAGGGTTTCTCGGACGTTTACGGTCGTGAACGTGTTTACGGCCGTGAACCCATTTGCGGTTGTCTGTCTCATATAAATAGTGTTAGTAGAGTCATAAGAGTGTGTATGGCTAGAGGAGCTTAAGTGTGTGTATTCTAAGGTGTTCTAGAGAGAGAAAGGAGAGAAGGTGCAAGTGTGTGTGAATCTTGTATATTGTTCATCATTCCAATCTTGAATACATCATAGATTCATATTATTATTCTTCTCCTTCTTCTTATTTTGATATTGCATAATCCAATTGTTTCGGATTCTACACCATCAATTGGATATGATTGATACACAAGCGAATTCGGGACTTACAAGTGGTATCAGAGCTTGGATTGTATCAATCATTTTGGCCAGATCTGGAGCGTATTTGATCTTATTTTTGAAGGATTTTTGCATTTTTGGATAGATCTTTGAAAAATAAGGTGGGTTTGTTCTTCGTGTTTTTGATAAAAACGAGTTTTTGATCGAGTTTTGGAGCAAAAAGAGGTGAAAAACGCTATTTTTCACGTAATCTGTGAAGTGTTCTCGTCCATTGAAGGGTTCACGGCCGTTGAAGGGTTCACGGCCGAAGGAGGGTTCTCGGTCGAATAAGCTTTTGTGGCTAGGGTTTCTCGGCGGCGGCCGTAATCACGAATTAGGGTTTCTCGGACGTTTACGGTCGTGAACGTGTTTACGGCCGTGAACCTATTTGCGGTTGTCTGTCTCATATAAATAGTGTTAGTAGAGTCATAAGAGTGTGTATGGCTAGAGGAGCTTAAGTGTGTGTATTCTAAGGTGTTCTAGAGAGAGAAAGGAGAGAAGGTGCAAGTGTGTGTGAATCTTGTATATTGTTCATCATTCCAATCTTGAATACATCATAGATTCATATTATTCTTCTTCTCCTTCTTCTTATTTTGATCTTGCATAATCCAATTGTTTCGGATTCTACACCATCAATTGGATATGATTGATACACAAGCGAATTCGGGACATACAAGTGGTATCAGAGCTTGGATTGTATCAATCATTTTGGCCAGATCTGGAGCGTATTTGATCTTATTTTTGAAGGATTTTTGCATTTTTGGATAGATCTTTGAAAAATAAGGTGGGTTTGTTCTTCGTGTTTTTGATAAAAACGAGTTTTTGATCGAGTTTTGGAGCAAAAAGAGGTGAAAAACGCTATTCTTCACGTAATCTGCAAAGTGTTCTCGTCCATTGAAGGGTTCACGGCCGTTGAAGGGTTCACGGCCGAAGGAGGGTTCTCGGTCGAATAAGCTTTTGCGGCTAGGGTTTCTCGGTGGCGGCCGTAATCACGAATTAGGGTTTCTCGGACGTTTACGGTCGTGAACGTGTTTACGGCCGTGAACCCATTTGCGGTTGTCTGTCTCATATAAATAGTGTTAGTAGAGTCATAAGAGTGTGTATGGCTAGAGGAGCTTAAGTGTGTGTATTCTAAGGTGTTCTAGAGAGAGAAAGGAGAGAAGGTGCAAGTGTGTGTGAATCTTGTATATTGTTCATCATTCCAATCTTGAATACATCATAGATTCATATTATTATTCTTCTCCTTCTTCTTATTTTGATATTGCATAATCCAATTGTTTCGGATTCTACACCATCAATTGGATATGATTGATACACAAGCGAATTCGGGACTTACAAGTGGTATCAGAGCTTGGATTGTATCAATCATTTTGGCCAGATCTGGAGCGTATTTGATCTTATTTTTGAAGGATTTTTGCATTTTTGGATAGATCTTTGAAAAATAAGGGGGGTTTGTTCTTCGTGTTTTTGATAAAAACGAGTTTTTGATCGAGTTTTGGAGCAAAAAGAGGTGAAAAACGCTATTTTTCACGTAATCTGTGAAGTGTTCTCGTCCATTGAAGGGTTCACGGCCGTTGAAGGGTTCACGGCCGAAGGAGGGTTCTCGGTCGAATAAGCTTTTGTGGCTAGGGTTTCTCGGCGGCGGCCGTAATCACGAATTAGGGTTTCTCGGACGTTTACGGTCGTGAACGTGTTTACGGCCGTGAACCTATTTGCGGTTGTCTGTCTCATATAAATAGTGTTAGTAGAGTCATAAGAGTGTGTATGGCTAGAGGAGCTTAAGTGTGTGTATTCTAAGGTGTTCTAGAGAGAGAAAGGAGAGAAGGTGCAAGTGTGTGTGAATCTTGTATATTGTTCATCATTCCAATCTTGAATACATCATAGATTCATATTATTCTTCTTCTCTTTCTTCTTATTTTGATCTTGCATAATCCAATTGTTTCGGATTCTACACCATCAATTGGATATGATTGATACACAAGCGAATTCGGGACTTACAAGTGGTATCAGAGCTTGGATTGTATCAATCATTTTGGCCAGATCTGGAGCGTATTTGATCTTATTTTTGAAGGATTTTTGCATTTTTGGATAGATCTTTGAAAAATAAGGGGGGTTTGTTCTTCGTGTTTTTGATAAAAACGAGTTTTTGATCGAGTTTTGGAGCAAAAAGAGGTGAAAAACGCTATTTTTCACGTAATCTGTGAAGTGTTCTCGTCCATTGAAGGGTTCACGGCCGTTGAAGGGTTCACGGCCGAAGGAGGGTTCTCGGTCGAATAAGCTTTTGTGGCTAGGGTTTCTCGGCGGCGGCCGTAATCACGAATTAGGGTTTCTCGGACGTTTACGGTCGTGAACGTGTTTACGGCCGTGAACCTATTTGCGGTTGTCTGTCTCATATAAATAGTGTTAGTAGAGTCATAAGAGTGTGTATGGCTAGAGGAGCTTAAGTGTGTGTATTCTAAGGTGTTCTAGAGAGAGAAAGGAGAGAAGGTGCAAGTGTGTGTGAATCTTGTATATTGTTCATCATTCCAATCTTGAATACATCATAGATTCATATTATTCTTCTTCTCCTTCTTCTTATTTTGATCTTGCATAATCCAATTGTTTCGGATTCTACACCATCAATTGGATATGATTGATACACAAGCGAATTCGGGACATACAAGTGGTATCAGAGCTTGGATTGTATCAATCATTTTGGCCAGATCTGGAGCGTATTTGATCTTATTTTTGAAGGATTTTTGCATTTTTGGATAGATCTTTGAAAAATAAGGTGGGTTTGTTCTTCGTGTTTTTGATAAAAACGAGTTTTTGATCGAGTTTTGGAGCAAAAAGAGGTGAAAAACGCTATTCTTCACGTAATCTGCAAAGTGTTCTCGTCCATTGAAGGGTTCACGGCCGTTGAAGGGTTCACGGCCGAAGGAGGGTTCTCGGTCGAATAAGCTTTTGCGGCTAGGGTTTCTCGGTGGCGGCCGTAATCACGAATTATGGTTTCTCGGACGTTTACGGTCGTGAACGTGTTTACGGCCGTGAACCCATTTGCGGTTGTCTGTCTCATATAAATAGTGTTAGTAGAGTCATAAGAGTGTGTATGGCTAGAGGAGCTTAAGTGTGTGTATTCTAAGGTGTTCTAGAGAGAGAAAGGAGAGAAGGTGCAAGTGTGTGTGAATCTTGTATATTGTTCATCATTCCAATCTTGAATACATCATAGATTCATATTATTCTTCTTCTCCTTCTTCTTATTTTGATCTTGCATAATCCAATTGTTTCGGATTCTACACCATCAATTGGATATGATTGATACACAAGCGAATTCGGGACATACAAGTGGTATCAGAGCTTGGATTGTATCAATCATTTTGGCCAGATCTGGAGCGTATTTGATCTTATTTTTGAAGGATTTTTGCATTTTTGGATAGATCTTTGAAAAATAAGGTGGGTTTGTTCTTCGTGTTTTTGATAAAAACGAGTTTTTGATCGAGTTTTGGAGCAAAAAGAGGTGAAAAACGCTATTCTTCACGTAATCTGCAAAGTGTTCTCGTCCATTGAAGGGTTCACGGCCGTTGAAGGGTTCACGGCCGAAGGAGGGTTCTCGGTCGAATAAGCTTTTGCGGCTAGGGTTTCTCGGTGGCGGCCGTAATCACGAATTAGGGTTTCTCGGACGTTTACGGTCGTGAACGTGTTTACGGCCGTGAACCCATTTGCGGTTGTCTGTCTCATATAAATAGTGTTAGTAGAGTCATAAGAGTGTGTATGGCTAGAGGAGCTTAAGTGTGTGTATTCTAAGGTGTTCTAGAGAGAGAAAGGAGAGAAGGTGCAAGTGTGTGTGAATCTTGTATATTGTTCATCATTCCAATCTTGAATACATCATAGATTCATATTATTATTCTTCTCCTTCTTCTTATTTTGATATTGCATAATCCAATTGTTTCGGATTCTACACCATCAATTGGATATGATTGATACACAAGCGAATTCGGGACTTACAAGTGGTATCAGAGCTTGGATTGTATCAATCATTTTGGCCAGATCTGGAGCGTATTTGATCTTATTTTTGAAGGATTTTTGCATTTTTGGATAGATCTTTGAAAAATAAGGGGGGTTTGTTCTTCGTGTTTTTGATAAAAACGAGTTTTTGATCGAGTTTTGGAGCAAAAAGAGGTGAAAAACGCTATTTTTCACGTAATCTGTGAAGTGTTCTCGTCCATTGAAGGGTTCACGGCCGTTGAAGGGTTCACGGCCGAAGGAGGGTTCTCGGTCGAATAAGCTTTTGTGGCTAGGGTTTCTCGGCGGCGGCCGTAATCACGAATTAGGGTTTCTCGGACGTTTACGGTCGTGAACGTGTTTACGGCCGTGAACCTATTTGCGGTTGTCTGTCTCATATAAATAGTGTTAGTAGAGTCATAAGAGTGTGTATGGCTAGAGGAGCTTAAGTGTGTGTATTCTAAGGTGTTCTAGAGAGAGAAAGGAGAGAAGGTGCAAGTGTGTGTGAATCTTGTATATTGTTCATCATTCCAATCTTGAATACATCATAGATTCATATTATTCTTCTTCTCCTTCTTCTTATTTTGATCTTGCATAATCCAATTGTTTCGGATTCTACACCATCAATTGGATATGATTGATACACAAGCGAATTCGGGACTTACAAGTGGTATCAGAGCTTGGATTGTATCAATCATTTTGGCCAGATCTGGAGCGTATTTGATCTTATTTTTGAAGGATTTTTGCATTTTTGGATAGATCTTTGAAAAATAAGGTGGGTTTGTTCTTCGTGTTTTTGATAAAAACGAGTTTTTGATCGAGTTTTGGAGCAAAAAGAGGTGAAAAACGCTATTCTTCACGTAATCTGCAAAGTGTTCTCGTCCATTGAAGGGTTCACGGCCGTTGAAGGGTTCACGGCCGAAGGAGGGTTCTCGGTCGAATAAGCTTTTGCGGCTAGGGTTTCTCGGTGGCGGCCGTAATCACGAATTAGGGTTTCTCGGACGTTTACGGTCGTGAACGTGTTTACGGCCGTGAACCCATTTGCGGTTGTCTGTCTCATATAAATAGTGTTAGTAGAGTCATAAGAGTGTGTATGGCTAGAGGAGCTTAAGTGTGTGTATTCTAAGGTGTTCTAGAGAGAGAAAGGAGAGAAGGTGCAAGTGTGTGTGAATCTTGTATATTGTTCATCATTCCAATCTTGAATACATCATAGATTCATATTATTATTCTTCTCCTTCTTCTTATTTTGATATTGCATAATCCAATTGTTTCGGATTCTACACCATCAATTGGATATGATTGATACACAAGCGAATTCGGGACTTACAAGTGGTATCAGAGCTTGGATTGTATCAATCATTTTGGCCAGATCTGGAGCGTATTTGATCTTATTTTTGAAGGATTTTTACATTTTTGGATAGATCTTTGAAAAATAAGGGGGGTTTGTTCTTCGTGTTTTTGATAAAAACGAGTTTTTGATCGAGTTTTGGAGCAAAAAGAGGTGAAAAACGCTATTTTTCACGTAATCTGCGAAGTGTTCTCGTCCATTGAAGGGTTCACGGCCGTTGAAGGGTTCACGGCCGAAGGAGGGTTCTCGGTCGAATAAGCTTTTGTGGCTAGGGTTTCTCGGCGGCGGCCGTAATCACGAATTAGGGTTTCTCGGACGTTTACGGTCGTGAACGTGTTTACGGCCGTGAACCTATTTGCGGTTGTCTGTCTCATATAAATAGTGTTAGTAGAGTCATAAGAGTGTGTATGGCTAGAGGAGCTTAAGTGTGTGTATTCTAAGGTGTTCTAGAGAGAGAAAGGAGAGAAGGTGCAAGTGTGTGTGAATCTTGTATATTGTTCATCATTCCAATCTTGAATACATCATAGATTCACATTATTCTTCTTCTCCTTCTTCTTATTTTGATCTTGCATAATCCAATTGTTTCGGATTCTACACCATCAATTGGATATGATTGATACACAAGCGAATTCGGGACTTACAAGTGGTATCAGAGCTTGGATTGTATCAATCATTTTGGCCAGATCTGGAGCGTATTTGATCTTATTTTTGAAGGATTTTTGCATTTTTGGATAGATCTTTGAAAAATAAGGGGGGTTTGTTCTTCGTGTTTTTGATAAAAACGAGTTTTTGATCGAGTTTTGGAGCAAAAAGAGGTGAAAAACGCTATTTTTCACGTAATCTGTGAAGTGTTCTCGTCCATTGAAGGGTTCACGGCCGTTGAAGGGTTCACGGCCGAAGGAGGGTTCTCGGTCGAATAAGATTTTGTGGCAAGGGTTTCTCGGCGGCGGCCGTAATCACGAATTAGGGTTTCTCGGACGTTTACGGTCGTGAACGTGTTTACGGCCGTGAACCTATTTGCGGTTGTCTGTCTCATATAAATAGTGTTAGTAGAGTCATAAGAGTGTGTATGGCTAGAGGAGCTTAAGTGTGTGTATTCTAAGGTGTTCTAGAGAGAGAAAGGAGAGAAGGTGCAAGTGTGTGTGAATCTTGTATATTGTTCATCATTCCAATCTTGAATACATCATAGATTCATATTATTCTTCTTCTCCTTCTTCTTATTTTGATCTTGCATAATCCAATTGTTTCGGATTCTACACCATCAATTGGATATGATTGATACACAAGCGAATTCGGGACTTACAAGTGGTATCAGAGCTTGGATTGTATCAATCATTTTGGCCAGATCTGGAGCGTATTTGATCTTATTTTTGAAGGATTTTTGCATTTTTGGATAGATCTTTGAAAAATAAGGTGGGTTTGTTCTTCGTGTTTTTGATAAAAACGAGTTTTTGATCGAGTTTTGGAGCAAAAAGAGGTGAAAAACGCTATTCTTCACGTAATCTGCAAAGTGTTCTCGTCCATTGAAGGGTTCACGGCCGTTGAAGGGTTCACGGCCGAAGGAGGGTTCTCGGTCGAATAAGCTTTTGCGGCTAGGGTTTCTCGGTGGCGGCCGTAATCACGAATTAGGGTTTCTCGGACGTTTACGGTCGTGAACGTGTTTACGGCCGTGAACCCATTTGCGGTTGTCTGTCTCATATAAATAGTGTTAGTAGAGTCATAAGAGTGTGTATGGCTAGAGGAGCTTAAGTGTGTGTATTCTAAGGTGTTCTAGAGAGAGAAAGGAGAGAAGGTGCAAGTGTGTGTGAATCTTGTATATTGTTCATCATTCCAATCTTGAATACATCATAGATTCATATTATTATTCTTCTCCTTCTTCTTATTTTGATATTGCATAATCCAATTGTTTCGGATTCTACACCATCAATTGGATATGATTGATACACAAGCGAATTCGGGACTTACAAGTGGTATCAGAGCTTGGATTGTATCAATCATTTTGGCCAGATCTGGAGCGTATTTGATCTTATTTTTGAAGGATTTTTGCATTTTTGGATAGATCTTTGAAAAATAAGGGGGGTTTGTTCTTCGTGTTTTTGATAAAAACGAGTTTTTGATCGAGTTTTGGAGCAAAAAGAGGTGAAAAACGCTATTTTTCACGTAATCTGCGAAGTGTTCTCGTCCATTGAAGGGTTCACGGCCGTTGAAGGGTTCACGGCCGAAGGAGGGTTCTCGGTCGAATAAGCTTTTGTGGCTAGGGTTTCTCGGCGGCGGCCGTAATCACGAATTAGGGTTTCTCGGACGTTTACGGTCGTGAACGTGTTTACGGCCGTGAACCTATTTGCGGTTGTCTGTCTCATATAAATAGTGTTAGTAGAGTCATAAGAGTGTGTATGGCTAGAGGAGCTTAAGTGTGTGTATTCTAAGGTGTTCTAGAGAGAGAAAGGAGAGAAGGTGCAAGTGTGTGTGAATCTTGTATATTGTTCATCATTCCAATCTTGAATACATCATAGATTCACATTATTCTTCTTCTCCTTCTTCTTATTTTGATCTTGCATAATCCAATTGTTTCGGATTCTACACCATCAATTGGATATGATTGATACACAAGCGAATTCGGGACTTACAAGTGGTATCAGAGCTTGGATTGTATCAATCATTTTGGCCAGATCTGGAGCGTATTTGATCTTATTTTTGAAGGATTTTTGCATTTTTGGATAGATCTTTGAAAAATAAGGGGGGTTTGTTCTTCGTGTTTTTGATAAAAACGAGTTTTTGATCGAGTTTTGGAGCAAAAAGAGGTGAAAAACGCTATTTTTCACGTAATCTGTGAAGTGTTCTCGTCCATTGAAGGGTTCACGGCCGTTGAAGGGTTCACGGCCGAAGGAGGGTTCTCGGTCGAATAAGCTTTTGTGGCTAGGGTTTCTCGGCGGCGGCCGTAATCACGAATTAGGGTTTCTCGGACGTTTACGGTCGTGAACGTGTTTACGGCCGTGAACCTATTTGCGGTTGTCTGTCTCATATAAATAGTGTTAGTAGAGTCATAAGAGTGTGTATGGCTAGAGGAGCTTAAGTGTGTGTATTCTAAGGTGTTCTAGAGAGAGAAAGGAGAGAAGGTGCAAGTGTGTGTGAATCTTGTATATTGTTCATCATTCCAATCTTGAATACATCATAGATTCATATTATTCTTCTTCTCCTTCTTCTTATTTTGATCTTGCATAATCCAATTGTTTCGGATTCTACACCATCAATTGGATATGATTGATACACAAGCGAATTCGGGACTTACAAGTGGTATCAGAGCTTGGATTGTATCAATCATTTTGGCCAGATCTGGAGCGTATTTGATCTTATTTTTGAAGGATTTTTGCATTTTTGGATAGATCTTTGAAAAATAAGGTGGGTTTGTTCTTCGTGTTTTTGATAAAAACGAGTTTTTGATCGAGTTTTGGAGCAAAAAGAGGTGAAAAACGCTATTCTTCACGTAATCTGCAAAGTGTTCTCGTCCATTGAAGGGTTCACGGCCGTTGAAGGGTTCACGGCCGAAGGAGGGTTCTCGGTCGAATAAGCTTTTGCGGCTAGGGTTTCTCGGTGGCGGCCGTAATCACGAATTAGGGTTTCTCGGACGTTTACGGTCGTGAACGTGTTTACGGCCGTGAACCCATTTGCGGTTGTCTGTCTCATATAAATAGTGTTAGTAGAGTCATAAGAGTGTGTATGGCTAGAGGAGCTTAAGTGTGTGTATTCTAAGGTGTTCTAGAGAGAGAAAGGAGAGAAGGTGCAAGTGTGTGTGAATCTTGTATATTGTTCATCATTCCAATCTTGAATACATCATAGATTCATATTATTATTCTTCTCCTTCTTCTTATTTTGATATTGCATAATCCAATTGTTTCGGATTCTACACCATCAATTGGATATGATTGATACACAAGCGAATTCGGGACTTACAAGTGGTATCAGAGCTTGGATTGTATCAATCATTTTGGCCAGATCTGGAGCGTATTTGATCTTATTTTTGAAGGATTTTTGCATTTTTGGATAGATCTTTGAAAAATAAGGGGGGTTTGTTCTTCGTGTTTTTGATAAAAACGAGTTTTTGATCGAGTTTTGGAGCAAAAAGAGGTGAAAAACGCTATTTTTCACGTAATCTGTGAAGTGTTCTCGTCCATTGAAGGGTTCACGGCCGTTGAAGGGTTCACGGCCGAAGGAGGGTTCTCGGTCGAATAAGCTTTTGTGGCTAGGGTTTCTCGGCGGCGGCCGTAATCACGAATTAGGGTTTCTCGGACGTTTACGGTCGTGAACGTGTTTACGGCCGTGAACCTATTTGCGGTTGTCTGTCTCATATAAATAGTGTTAGTAGAGTCATAAGAGTGTGTATGGCTAGAGGAGCTTAAGTGTGTGTATTCTAAGGTGTTCTAGAGAGAGAAAGGAGAGAAGGTGCAAGTGTGTGTGAATCTTGTATATTGTTCATCATTCCAATCTTGAATACATCATAGATTCATATTATTCTTCTTCTCCTTCTTCTTATTTTGATCTTGCATAATCCAATTGTTTCGGATTCTACACCATCAATTGGATATGATTGATACACAAGCGAATTCGGGACTTACAAGTGGTATCAGAGCTTGGATTGTATCAATCATTTTGGCCAGATCTGGAGCGTATTTGATCTTATTTTTGAAGGATTTTTGCATTTTTGGATAGATCTTTGAAAAATAAGGTGGGTTTGTTCTTCGTGTTTTTGATCGAGTTTTGGAGCAAAAAGAGGTGAAAAACGCTATTCTTCACGTAATCTGCAAAGTGTTCTCGTCCATTGAAGGGTTTACGGCCGTTGAAGGGTTCACGGCCGAAGGAGGGTTCTCGGTCGAATAAGCTTTTGCGGCTAGGGTTTCTCGGTGGCGGCCGTAATCACGAATTAGGGTTTCTCGGACGTTTACGGTCGTGAACGTGTTTACGGCCGTGAACCCATTTGCGGTTGTCTGTCTCATATAAATAGTGTTAGTAGAGTCATAAGAGTGTGTATGGCTAGAGGAGCTTAAGTGTGTGTATTCTAAGGTGTTCTAGAGAGAGAAAGGAGAGAAGGTGCAAGTGTGTGTGAATCTTGTATATTGTTCATCATTCCAATCTTGAATACATCATAGATTCATATTATTATTCTTCTCCTTCTTCTTATTTTGATATTGCATAATCCAATTGTTTCGGATTCTACACCATCAATTGGATATGATTGATACACAAGCGAATTCGGGACTTACAAGTGGTATCAGAGCTTGGATTGTATCAATCATTTTGGCCAGATCTGGAGCGTATTTGATCTTATTTTTGAAGGATTTTTGCATTTTTGGATAGATCTTTGAAATATAAGGGGGGTTTGTTCTTCGTGTTTTTGATAAAAACGAGTTTTTGATCGAGTTTTGGAGCAAAAAGAGGTGAAAAACGCTATTTTTCACGTAATCTGCGAAGTGTTCTCGTCCATTGAAGGGTTCACGGCCGTTGAAGGGTTCACGGCCGAAGGAGGGTTCTCGGTCGAATAAGCTTTTGTGGCTAGGGTTTCTCGGCGGCGGCCGTAATCACGAATTAGGGTTTCTCGGACGTTTACGGTCGTGAACGTGTTTACGGCCGTGAACCTATTTGCGGTTGTCTGTCTCATATAAATAGTGTTAGTAGAGTCATAAGAGTGTGTATGGCTAGAGGAGCTTAAGTGTGTGTATTCTAAGGTGTTCTAGAGAGAGAAAGGAGAGAAGGTGCAAGTGTGTGTGAATCTTGTATATTGTTCATCATTCCAATCTTGAATACATCATAGATTCACATTATTCTTCTTCTCCTTCTTCTTATTTTGATCTTGCATCATCCAATTGTTTAGGATTCTACACCATCAATTGGATATGATTGATACACAAGCGAATTCGGGACTTACAAGTGGTATCAGAGCTTGGATTGTATCAATCATTTTGGCCAGATCTGGAGCGTATTTGATCTTATTTTTGAAGGATTTTTGCATTTTTGGATAGATCTTTGAAAAATAAGGGGGGTTTGTTCTTCGTGTTTTTGATAAAAACGAGTTTTTGATCGAGTTTTGGAGCAAAAAGAGGTGAAAAACGCTATTTTTCACGTAATCTGCGAAGTGTTCTCGTCCATTGAAGGGTTCACGGCCGTTGAAGGGTTCACGGCCGAAGGAGGGTTCTCGGTCGAATAAGCTTTTGTGGCTAGGGTTTCTCGGCGGCGGCCGTAATCACGAATTAGGGTTTCTCGGACGTTTACGGTCGTGAACGTGTTTACGGCCGTGAACCTATTTGCGGTTGTCTGTCTCATATAAATAGTGTTAGTAGAGTCATAAGAGTGTGTATGGCTAGAGGAGCTTAAGTGTGTGTATTCTAAGGTGTTCTAGAGAGATAAAGGAGAGAAGGTGCAAGTGTGTGTGAATCTTGTATATTGTTCATCATTCCAATCTTGAATACATCATAGATTCATATTATTCTTCTTCTCCTTCTTCTTATTTTGATCTTGCATCATCCAATTGTTTAGGATTCTACACCATCAATTGGATATGATTGACACACAAGCGAATTCGGGACTTACAAGTGGTATCAGAGCTTGGATTGTATCAATCATTTTGGCCAGATCTGGAGCGTATTTGATCTTATTTTTGAAGGATTTTTGCATTTTTGGATAGATCTTTGAAAAATAAGGGGGGTTTGTTCTTCGTGTTTTTGATAAAAACGAGTTTTTGATCGAGTTTTGGAGCAAAAAGAGGTGAAAAACGCTATTTTTCACGTAATCTGCGAAGTGTTCTCGTCCATTGAAGGGTTCACGGCCGTTGAAGGGTTCACGGCCGAAGGAGGGTTCTCGGTCGAATAAGCTTTTGTGGCTAGGGTTTCTCGGCGGCGGCCGTAATCACGAATTAGGGTTTCTCGGACGTTTACGGTCGTGAACGTGTTTACGGCCGTGAACCTATTTGCGGTTGTCTGTCTCATATAAATAGTGTTAGTAGAGTCATAAGAGTGTGTATGGCTCGAGGAGCTTAAGTGTGTGTATTCTAAGGTGTTCTAGAGAGAGAAATGAGAGAAGGTGCAAGTGTGTGTGAATCTTGTATATTGTTCATCATTCCAATCTTGAATACATCATAGATTCATATTATTCTTCTTCTCCTTCTTCTTATTTTGATATTGCATAATCCAATTGTTTCGGATTCTACACCATCAATTGGATATGATTGATACACAAGCGAATTCGGGACTTACAAGTGGTATCAGAGCTTGGATTGTATCAATCATTTTGGCCAGATCTGGAGCGTATTTGATCTTATTTTTGAAGGATTTTTGCATTTTTGGATACATCTTTGAAAAATAAGGTGGGTTTGTTCTTCGTGTTTTTGATAAAAACGAGTTTTTGATCGAGTTTTGGAGCAAAAAGAGGTGAAAAACGCTATTTTTCACGTAATCTGCGAAGTGTTCTCGTCCATTGAAGGGTTCACGGCCGTTGAAGGGTTCACGGCCGAAGGACGGTTCTCGGTCGAATAAGCTTTTGTGGCTAGGGTTTCTCGGCGGCGGCCGTAATCACGAATTAGGGTTTCTCGGACGTTTACGGTCGTGAACGTGTTTACGGCCGTGAACCTATTTGCGGTTGTCTGTCTCATATAAATAGTGTTAGTAGAGTCATAAGAGTGTGTATGGCTAGAGGAGCTTAAGTGTGTGTATTCTAAGGTGTTCTAGAGAGATAAAGGAGAGAAGGTGCAAGTGTGTGTGAATCTTGTATATTGTTCATCATTCCAATCTTGAATACATCATAGATTCATATTATTCTTCTTCTCCTTCTTCTTATTTTGATCTTGCATCATCCAATTGTTTAGGATTCTACACCATCAATTGGATATGATTGACACACAAGCGAATTCGGGACTTACAAGTGGTATCAGAGCTTGGATTGTATCAATCATTTTGGCCAGATCTGGAGCGTATTTGATCTTATTTTTGAAGGATTTTTGCATTTTTGGATAGATCTTTGAAAAATAAGGGGGGTTTGTTCTTCGTGTTTTTGATAAAAACGAGTTTTTGATCGAGTTTTGGAGCAAAAAGAGGTGAAAAACGCTATTTTTCACGTAATCTGCGAAGTGTTCTCGTCCATTGAAGGGTTCACGGCCGTTGAAGGGTTCACGGCCGAAGGAGGGTTCTCGGTCGAATAAGCTTTTGTGGCTAGGGTTTCTCGGCGGCGGCCGTAATCACGAATTAGGGTTTCTCGGACGTTTACGGTCGTGAACGTGTTTACGGCCGTGAACCTATTTGCGGTTGTCTGTCTCATATAAATAGTGTTAGTAGAGTCATAAGAGTGTGTATGGCTCGAGGAGCTTAAGTGTGTGTATTCTAAGGTGTTCTAGAGAGAGAAATGAGAGAAGGTGCAAGTGTGTGTGAATCTTGTATATTGTTCATCATTCCAATCTTGAATACATCATAGATTCATATTATTCTTCTTCTCCTTCTTCTTATTTTGATATTGCATAATCCAATTGTTTCGGATTCTACACCATCAATTGGATATGATTGATACACAAGCGAATTCGGGACTTACAAGTGGTATCAGAGCTTGGATTGTATCAATCATTTTGGCCAGATCTGGAGCGTATTTGATCTTATTTTTGAAGGATTTTTGCATTTTTGGATACATCTTTGAAAAATAAGGTGGGTTTGTTCTTCGTGTTTTTGATAAAAACGAGTTTTTGATCGAGTTTTGGAGCAAAAAGAGGTGAAAAACGCTATTTTTCACGTAATCTGCGAAGTGTTCTCGTCCATTGAAGGGTTCACGGCCGTTGAAGGGTTCACGGCCGAAGGAGGGTTCTCGGTCGAATAAGCTTTTGTGGCTAGGGTTTCTCGGCGGCGGCCGTAATCACGAATTAGGGTTTCTCGGACGTTTACGGTCGTGAACGTGTTTACGGCCGTGAACCTATTTGCGGTTGTCTGTCTCATATAAATAGTGTTAGTAGAGTCATAAGAGTGTGTATGGCTAGAGGAGCTTAAGTGTGTGTATTCTAAGGTGTTCTAGAGAGAGAAATGAGAGAAGGTGCAAGTGTGTGTGAATCTTGTATATTGTTCATCATTCCAATCTTGAATACATCATAGATTCATATTATTCTTCTTCTCCTTCTTCTTATTTTGATATTGCATAATCCAATTGTTTCGGATTCTACACCATCAATTGGATATGATTGATACACAAGCGAATTCGGGACTTACAAGTGGTATCAGAGCTTGGATTGTATCAATCATTTTGGCCAGATCTGGAGCGTATTTGATCTTATTTTTGAAGGATTTTTGCATTTTTGGATAGATCTTTGAAAAATAAGGGGGGTTTGTTCTTCGTGTTTTTGATAAAAACGAGTTTTTGATCGAGTTTTGGAGCAAAAAGAGGTGAAAAACGCTATTTTTCACGTAATCTGCGAAGTGTTCTCGTCCATTGAAGGGTTCACGGCCGTTGAAGGGTTCACGGCCGAAGGAGGGTTCTCGGTCGAATAAGCTTTTGTGGCTAGGGTTTCTCGGCGGCGGCCGTAATCACGAATTAGGGTTTCTCGGACGTTTACGGTCGTGAACGTGTTTACGGCCGTGAACCTATTTGCGGTTGTCTGTCTCATATAAATAGTGTTAGTAGAGTCATAAGAGTGTGTATGGCTAGAGGAGCTTAAGTGTGTGTATTCTAAGGTGTTCTAGAGAGAGAAATGAGAGAAGGTGCAAGTGTGTGTGAATCTTGTATATTGTTCATCATTCCAATCTTGAATACATCATAGATTCATATTATTCTTCTTCTCCTTCTTCTTATTTTGATATTGCATAATCCAATTGTTTCGGATTCTACACCATCAATTGGATATGATTGATACACAAGCGAATTCGGGACTTACAAGTGGTATCAGAGCTTGGATTGTATCAATCATTTTGGCCAGATCTGGAGCGTATTTGATCTTATTTTTGAAGGATTTTTGCATTTTTGGATAGATCTTTGAAAAATAAGGGGGGTTTGTTCTTCGTGTTTTTGATAAAAACGAGTTTTTGATCGAGTTTTGGAGCAAAAAGAGGTGAAAAACGCTATTTTTCACGTAATCTGTGAAGTGTTCTCGTCCATTGAAGGGTTCACGGCCGTTGAACGGTTCACGGCCGAAGGAGGGTTCTCGGTCGAATAAGCTTTTGTGGCTAGGGTTTCTCGGCGGCGGCCGTAATCACGAATTAGGGTTTCTCGGACGTTTACGGTCGTGAACGTGTTTACGGCCGTGAACCTATTTGCGGTTGTCTGTCTCATATAAATAGTGTTAGTAGAGTCATAAGAGTGTGTATGGCTAGAGGAGCTTAAGTGTGTGTATTCTAAGGTGTTCTAGAGAGAGAAATGAGAGAAGGTTCAAGTGTGTGTGAATCTTGTATATTGTTCATCATTCCAATCTTGAATACATCATAGATTCATATTATTCTTCTTCTCCTTCTTCTTATTTTGATCTTGCATAATCCAATTGTTTCGGATTCTACACCATCAATTGGATATGATTGATACACAAGCGAATTCGGGACTTACAAGTGGTATCAGAGCTTGGATTGTATCAATCATTTTGGCCAGATCTGGAGCGTATTTGATCTTATTTTTGAAGGATTTTTGCATTTTTGGATAGATCTTTGAAAAATAAGGGGGGTTTGTTCTTCGTGTTTTTGATAAAAACGAGTTTTTGATCGAGTTTTGGAGCAAAAAGAGGTGAAAAACGCTATTTTTCACGTAATCTGCGAAGTGTTCTCGTCCATTGAAGGGTTCACGGCCGTTGAACGGTTCACGGCCGAAGGAGGGTTCTCGGTCGAATAAGCTTTTGTGGCTAGGGTTTCTCGGCGGCGGCCGTAATCACGAATTAGGGTTTCTCGGACGTTTACGGTCGTGAACGTGTTTACGGCCGTGAACCTATTTGCGGTTGTCTGTCTCATATAAATAGTGTTAGTAGAGTCATAAGAGTGTGTATGGCTAGAGGAGCTTAAGTGTGTGTATTCTAAGGTGTTCTAGAGAGAGAAAGGAGAGAAGGTGCAAGTGTGTGTGAATCTTGTATATTGGCCATCATTCCAATCTTGAATACATCATAGATTCATATTATTCTTCTTCTCCTTCTTCTTATTTTGATCTTGCATAATCCAATTGTTTCGGATTCTACACCATCAATTGGATATGATTGATACACAAGCGAATTCGGGACTTACAAGTGGTATCAGAGCTTGGATTGTATCAATCATTTTGGCCAGATCTGGAGCGTATTTGATCTTATTTTTGAAGGATTTTTGCATTTTTGGATAGATCTTTGAAAAATAAGGGGGGGTTTGTTCTTCGTGTTTTTGATAAAAACGAGTTTTTGATCGAGTTTTGGAGCAAAAAGAGGTGAAAAACGCTATTTTTCACGTAATCTGCGAAGTGTTCTCGTCCATTGAAGGGTTCACGGCCGTTGAAGGGTTCACGGCCGAAGGAGGGTTCTCGGTCGAATAAGCTTTTGTGGCTAGGGTTTCTCGGCGGCGGCCGTAATCACGAATTAGGGTTTCTCGGACGTTTACGGTCGTGAACGTGTTTACGGCCGTGAACCTATTTGCGGTTGTCTGTCTCATATAAATAGTGTTAGTAGAGTCATAAGAGTGTGTATGGCTAGAGGAGCTTAAGTGTGTGTATTCTAAGGTGTTCTAGAGAGAGAAATGAGAGAAGGTGCAAGTGTGTGTGAATCTTGTATATTGTTCATCATTCCAATCTTGAATACATCATAGATTCATATTATTCTTCTTCTCCTTCTTCTTATTTTGATATTGCATAATCCAATTGTTTCGGATTCTACACCATCAATTGGATATGATTGATACACAAGCGAATTCGGGACTTACAAGTGGTATCAGAGCTTGGATTGTATCAATCATTTTGGCCAGATCTGGAGCGTATTTGATCTTATTTTTGAAGGATTTTTGCATTTTTGGATAGATCTTTGAAAAATAAGGGGGGTTTGTTCTTCGTGTTTTTGATAAAAACGAGTTTTTGATCGAGTTTTGGAGCAAAAAGAGGTGAAAAACGCTATTTTTCACGTAATCTGTGAAGTGTTCTCGTCCATTGAAGGGTTCACGGCCGTTGAACGGTTCACGGCCGAAGGAGGGTTCTCGGTCGAATAAGCTTTTGTGGCTAGGGTTTCTCGGCGGCGGCCGTAATCACGAATTAGGGTTTCTCGGACGTTTACGGTCGTGAACGTGTTTACGGCCGTGAACCTATTTGCGGTTGTCTGTCTCATATAAATAGTGTTAGTAGAGTCATAAGAGTGTGTATGGCTAGAGGAGCTTAAGTGTGTGTATTCTAAGGTGTTCTAGAGAGAGAAATGAGAGAAGGTTCAAGTGTGTGTGAATCTTGTATATTGTTCATCATTCCAATCTTGAATACATCATAGATTCATATTATTCTTCTTCTCCTTCTTCTTATTTTGATCTTGCATAATCCAATTGTTTCGGATTCTACACCATCAATTGGATATGATTGATACACAAGCGAATTCGGGACTTACAAGTGGTATCAGAGCTTGGATTGTATCAATCATTTTGGCCAGATCTGGAGCGTATTTGATCTTATTTTTGAAGGATTTTTGCATTTTTGGATAGATCTTTGAAAAATAAGGGGGGTTTGTTCTTCGTGTTTTTGATAAAAACGAGTTTTTGATCGAGTTTTGGAGCAAAAAGAGGTGAAAAACGCTATTTTTCACGTAATCTGCGAAGTGTTCTCGTCCATTGAAGGGTTCACGGCCGTTGAACGGTTCACGGCCGAAGGAGGGTTCTCGGTCGAATAAGCTTTTGTGGCTAGGGTTTCTCGGCGGCGGCCGTAATCAGGAATTAGGGTTTCTCGGACGTTTACGGTCGTGAACGTGTTTACGGCCGTGAACCTATTTGCGGTTGTCTGTCTCATATAAATAGTGTTAGTAGAGTCATAAGAGTGTGTATGGCTAGAGGAGCTTAAGTGTGTGTATTCTAAGGTGTTCTAGAGAGAGAAAGGAGAGAAGGTGCAAGTGTGTGTGAATCTTGTATATTGTTCATCATTCCAATCTTGAATACATCATAGATTCATATTATTCTTCTTCTCCTTCTTCTTATTTTGATCTTGCATAATCCAATTGTTTCGGATTCTACACCATCAATTGGATATGATTGATACACAAGCGAATTCGGGACTTACAAGTGGTATCAGAGCTTGGATTGTATCAATCATTTTGGCCAGATCTGGAGCGTATTTGATCTTATTTTTGAAGGATTTTTGCATTTTTGGATAGATCTTTGAAAAATAAGGGGGGTTTGTTCTTCGTGTTTTTGATAAAAACGAGTTTTTGATCGAGTTTTGGAGCAAAAAGAGGTGAAAAACGCTATTTTTCACGTAATCTGCGAAGTGTTCTCGTCCATTGAAGGGTTCACGGCCGTTGAACGGTTCACGGCCGAAGGAGGGTTCTCGGTCGAATAAGCTTTTGTGGCTAGGGTTTCTCGGCGGCGGCCGTAATCACGAATTAGGGTTTCTCGGACGTTTACGGTCGTGAACGTGTTTACGGCCGTGAACCTATTTGCGGTTGTCTGTCTCATATAAATAGTGTTAGTAGAGTCATAAGAGTGTGTATGGCTAGAGGAGCTTAAGTGTGTGTATTCTAAGGTGTTCTAGAGAGATAAAGGAGAGAAGGTGCAAGTGTGTGTGAATCTTGTATATTGTTCATCATTCCAATCTTGAATACATCATAGATTCATATTATTCTTCTTCTCCTTCTTCTTATTTTGATCTTGCATCATCCAATTGTTTAGGATTCTACACCATCAATTGGATATGATTGATACACAAGCGAATTCGGGACTTACAAGTGGTATCAGAGCTTGGATTGTATCAATCATTTTGGCCAGATCTGGAGCGTATTTGATCTTATTTTTGAAGGATTTTTGCATTTTTGGATAGATCTTTGAAAAATAAGGGGGGTTTGTTCTTCGTGTTTTTGATAAAAACGAGTTTTTGATCGAGTTTTGGAGCAAAAAGAGGTGAAAAACGCTATTTTTCACGTAATCTGTGAAGTGTTCTCGTCCATTGAAGGGTTCACGGCCGTTGAAGGGTTCACGGCCGAAGGAGGGTTCTCGGTCGAATAAGCTTTTGTGGCTAGGGTTTCTCGGCGGCGGCCGTAATCACGAATTAGGGTTTCTCGGACGTTTACGGTCGTGAACGTGTTTACGGCCGTGAACCTATTTGCGGTTGTCTGTCTCATATAAATAGTGTTAGTAGAGTCATAAGAGTGTGTATGGCTAGAGGAGCTTAAGTGTGTGTATTCTAAGGTGTTCTAGAGAGAGAAAGGAGAGAAGGTGCAAGTGTGTGTGAATCTTGTATATTGTTCATCATTCCAATCTTGAATACATCATAGATTCATATTATTCTTCTTCTCCTTCTTCTTATTTTGATCTTGCATAATCCAATTGTTTCGGATTCTACACCATCAATTGGATATGATTGATACACAAGCGAATTCGGGACTTACAAGTGGTATCAGAGCTTGGATTATATCAATCATTTTGGCCAGATCTGGAGCGTATTTGATCTTATTTTTGAAGGATTTTTGCATTTTTGGATAGATCTTTGAAAAATAAGGTGGGTTTGTTCTTCGTGTTTTTGATAAAAACGAGTTTTTGATCGAGTTTTGGAGCAAAAAGAGGTGAAAAACGCTATTCTTCACGTAATCTGCAAAGTGTTCTCGTCCATTGAAGGGTTCACGACCGTTGAAGGGTTCACGGCCGAAGGAGGGTTCTCGGTCGAATAAGCTTTTGCGGCTAGGGTTTCTCGGTGGCGGCCGTAATCACGAATTAGGGTTTCTCGGACGTTTACGGTCGTGAACGTGTTTACGGCCGTGAACCCATTTGCGGTTGTCTGTCTCATATAAATAGTGTTAGTAGAGTCATAAGAGTGTGTATGGCTAGAGGAGCTTAAGTGTGTGTATTCTAAGGTGTTCTAGAGAGAGAAAGGAGAGAAGGTGCAAGTGTGTGTGAATCTTGTATATTGTTCATCATTCCAATCTTGAATACATCATAGATTCATATTATTCTTCTTCTCCTTCTTCTTATTTTGATATTGCATAATCCAATTGTTTCGGATTCTACACCATCAATTGGATATGATTGATACACAAGCGAATTCGGGACTTACAAGTGGTATCAGAGCTTGGATTGTATCAATCATTTTGGCCAGATCTGGAGCGTATTTGATCTTATTTTTGAAGGATTTTTGCATTTTTGGATAGATCTTTGAAAAATAAGGTGGGTTTGTTCTTCGTGTTTTTGATAAAAACGAGTTTTCGATCGAGTTTTGGAGCAAAAAGAGGTGAAAAACGCTATTTTACACGTAATCTGCGAAGTGTTCTCGTCCATTGAAGGGTTCACGACCGTTGAAGGGTTCACGGCCGAAGGAGGGTTCTCGGTCGAATAAGCTTTTGCGGCTAGGGTTTCTCGGCGGCGGCCGTAATCACGAATTAGGGTTTCTCGGACGTTTACGATCGTGAACGTGTTTACGGCCGTGAACCCATTTGCGGTTGTCTGTCTCATATAAATAGTGTTAGTAGAGTCATAAGAGTGTGTATGGCTAGAGGAGCTTAAGTGTGTGTATTCTAAGGTGTTCTAGAGAGAGAAAGGAGAGAAGGTGCAAGTGTGTGTGAATCTTGTATATTGTTCATCATTCCAATCTTGAATACATCATAGATTCATATTATTCTTCTTCTCCTTCTTCTTATTTTGATCTTGCATCATCCAATTGTTTAGGATTCTACACCATCAATTGGATATGATTGATACACAAGCGAATTCGGGACTTACAAGTGGTATCAGAGCTTGGATTGTATCAATCATTTTGGCCAGATCTGGAGCGTATTTGATCTTATTTTTGAAGGATTTTTGCATTTTTGGATAGATCTTTGAAAAATAAGGGGGGTTTGTTCTTCGTGTTTTTGATAAAAACGAGTTTTTGATCGAGTTTTGGAGCAAAAAGAGGTGAAAAACGCTATTTTTCACGTAATCTGTGAAGTGTTCTCGTCCATTGAAGGGTTCACGGCCGTTGAAGGGTTCACGGCCGAAGGAGGGTTCTCGGTCGAATAAGCTTTTGTGGCTAGGGTTTCTCGGCGGCGGCCGTAATCACGAATTAGGGTTTCTCGGACGTTTACGGTCGTGAACGTGTTTACGGCCGTGAACCTATTTGCGGTTGTCTGTCTCATATAAATAGTGTTAGTAGAGTCATAAGAGTGTGTATGGCTAGAGGAGCTTAAGTGTGTGTATTCTAAGGTGTTCTAGAGAGAGAAAGGAGAGAAGGTGCAAGTGTGTGTGAATCTTGTATATTGTTCATCATTCCAATCTTGAATACATCATAGATTCATATTATTCTTCTTCTCCTTCTTCTTATTTTGATCTTGCATAATCCAATTGTTTCGGATTCTACACCATCAATTGGATATGATTGATACACAAGCGAATTCGGGACTTACAAGTGGTATCAGAGCTTGGATTGTATCAATCATTTTGGCCAGATCTGGAGCGTATTTGATCTTATTTTTGAAGGATTTTTGCATTTTTGGATAGATCATTGAAAAATAAGGTGGGTTTGTTCTTCGTGTTTTTGATAAAAACGAGTTTTCGATCGAGTTTTGGAGCTAAAAGAGGTGAAAAACGCTATTTTACACGTAATCTGCGAAGTGTTCTCGTCCATTGAAGGGTTCACGGCCGTTGAAGGGTTCACGGCCGAAGGAGGGTTCTCGGTCGAATAAGCTTTTGCGGCTAGGGTTTCTCGGTGGCGGCCGTAATCACGAATTAGGGTTTCTCGGACGTTTACGGTCGTGAACGTGTTTACGGCCGTGAACCCATTTGCGGTTGTCTGTCTCATATAAATAGTGTTAGTAGAGTCATAAGAGTGTGTATGGCTAGAGGAGCTTAAGTGTGTGTATTCTAAGGTGTTCTAGAGAGAGAAAGGAGAGAAGGTGCAAGTGTGTGTGAATCTTGTATATTGTTCATCATTCCAATCTTGAATACATCATAGATTCATATTATTCTTCTTCTCCTTCTTCTTATTTTGATATTGCATAATCCAATTGTTTCGGATTCTACACCATCAATTGGATATGATTGATACACAAGCGAATTCGGGACTTACAAGTGGTATCAGAGCTTGGATTGTATCAATCATTTTGGCCAGATCTGGAGCGTATTTGATCTTATTTTTGAAGGATTTTTGCATTTTTGGATAGATCATTGAAAAATAAGGTGGGTTTGTTCTTCGTGTTTTTGATAAAAACGAGTTTTCGATCGAGTTTTGGAGCTAAAAGAGGTGAAAAACGCTATTTTACACGTAATCTGCGAAGTGTTCTCGTCCATTGAAGGGTTCACGGCCGTTGAAGGGTTCACGGCCGAAGGAGGGTTCTCGGTCGAATAAGCTTTTGCGGCTAGGGTTTCTCGGTGGCGGCCGTAATCACGAATTAGGGTTTCTCGGACGTTTACGGTCGTGAACGTGTTTACGGCCGTGAACCCATTTGCGGTTGTCTGTCTCATATAAATAGTGTTAGTAGAGTCATAAGAGTGTGTATGGCTAGAGGAGCTTAAGTGTGTGTATTCTAAGGTGTTCTAGAGAGAGAAAGGAGAGAAGGTGCAAGTGTGTGTGAATCTTGTATATTGTTCATCATTCCAATCTTGAATACGTCATAGATTCATATTATTCTTCTTCTCCTTCTTCTTATTTTGATATTGCATAATCCAATTGTTTCGGATTCTACACCATCAATTGGATATGATTGATACACAAGCGAATTCGGGACTTACAAGTGGTATCAGAGCTTGGATTGTATCAATCATTTTGGCCAGATCTGGAGCGTATTTGATCTTATTTTTGAAGGATTTTTGCATTTTTGGATAGATCTTTGAAAAATAAGGTGGGTTTGTTCTTCGTGTTTTTGATAAAAACGAGTTTTCGATCGAGTTTTGGAGCAAAAAGAGGTGAAAAACGCTATTTTACACGTAATCTGCGAAGTGTTCTCGTCCATTGAAGGGTTCACGACCGTTGAAGGGTTCACGGCCGAAGGAGGGTTCTCGGTCGAATAAGCTTTTGCGGCTAGGGTTTCTCGGCGGCGGCCGTAATCACGAATTAGGGTTTCTCGGACGTTTACGGTCGTGAACGTGTTTACGGCCGTGAACCCATTTGCGGTTGTCTGTCTCATATAAATAGTGTTAGTAGAGTCATAAGAGTGTGTATGGCTAGAGGAGCTTAAGTGTGTGTATTCTAAGGTGTTCTAGAGAGAGAAAGGAGAGAAGGTGCAAGTGTGTGTGAATCTTGTATATTGTTCATCATTCCAATCTTGAATACATCATAGATTCATATTATTCTTCTTCTCCTTCTTCTTATTTTGATCTTGCATCATCCAATTGTTTAGGATTCTACACCATCAATTGGATATGATTGATACACAAGCGAATTCGGGACTTACAAGTGGTATCAGAGCTTGGATTGTATCAATCATTTTGGCCAGATCTGGAGCGTATTTGATCTTATTTTTGAAGGATTTTTGCATTTTTGGATAGATCTTTGAAAAATAAGGGGGGTTTGTTCTTCGTGTTTTTGATAAAAACGAGTTTTTGATCGAGTTTTGGAGCAAAAAGAGGTGAAAAACGCTATTTTTCACGTAATCTGTGAAGTGTTCTCGTCCATTGAAGGGTTCACGGCCGTTGAAGGGTTCACGGCCGAAGGAGGGTTCTCGGTCGAATAAGCTTTTGTGGCTAGGGTTTCTCGGCGGCGGCCGTAATCACGAATTAGGGTTTCTCGGACGTTTACGGCCGTGAACCTATTTGCGGTTGTCTGTCTCATATAAATAGTGTTAGTAGAGTCATAAGAGTGTGTATAGCTAGAGGAGCTTAAGTGTGTGTATTCTAAGGTGTTCTAGAGAGAGAAAGGAGAGAAGGTGCAAGTGTGTGTGAATCTTGTATATTGTTCATCATTCCAATCTTGAATACATCATAGATTCATATTATTCTTCTTCTCCTTCTTCTTATTTTGATCTTGCATAATCCAATTGTTTCGGATTCTACACCATCAATTGGATATGATTGATACACAAGCGAATTCGGGACTTACAAGTGGTATCAGAGCTTGGATTGTATCAATCATTTTGGCCAGATCTGGAGCGTATTTGATCTTATTTTTGAAGGATTTTTGCATTTTTGGATAGATCTTTGAAAAATAAGGTGGGTTTGTTCTTCGTGTTTTTGATAAAAACGAGTTTTTGATCGAGTTTTGGAGCAAAAAGAGGTGAAAAACGCTATTCTTCACGTAATCTGCAAAGTGTTCTCGTCCATTGAAGGGTTCACGACCGTTGAAGGGTTCACGGCCGAAGGAGGGTTCTCGGTCGAATAAGCTTTTGCGGCTAGGGTTTCTCGGTGGCGGCCGTAATCACGAATTAGGGTTTCTCGGACGTTTACGGTCGTGAACGTGTTTACGGCCGTGAACCCATTTGCGGTTGTCTGTCTCATATAAATAGTGTTAGTAGAGTCATAAGAGTGTGTATGGCTAGAGGAGCTTAAGTGTGTGTATTCTAAGGTGTTCTAGAGAGAGAAAGGAGAGAATGTGCAAATGTGTGTGAATCTTGTATATTGTTCATCATTCCAATCTTGAATACATCATAGATTCATATTATTCTTCTTCTCCTTCTTCTTATTTTGATGTTGCATAATCCAATTGTTTCGGATTCTACACCATCAATTGGATATGATTGATACACAAGCGAATTCGGGACTTACAAGTGGTATCAGAGCTTGGATTGTATCAATCATTTTGGCCAGATCTGGAGCGTATTTGATCTTATTTTTGAAGGATTTTTGCATTTTTGGATAGATCATTGAAAAATAAGGTGGGTTTGTTCTTCGTGTTTTTGATAAAAACGAGTTTTCGATCGAGTTTTGGAGCTAAAAGAGGTGAAAAACGCTATTTTACACGTAATCTGCGAAGTGTTCTCGTCCATTGAAGGGTTCACGGCCGTTGAAGGGTTCACGGCCGAAGGAGGGTTCTCGGTCGAATAAGCTTTTGCGGCTAGGGTTTCTCGGTGGCGGCCGTAATCACGAATTAGGGTTTCTCGGACGTTTACGGTCGTGAACGTGTTTACGGCCGTGAACCCATTTGCGGTTGTCTGTCTCATATAAATAGTGTTAGTAGAGTCATAAGAGTGTGTATGGCTAGAGGAGCTTAAGTGTGTGTATTCTAAGGTGTTCTAGAGAGAGAAAGGAGAGAAGGTGCAAGTGTGTGTGAATCTTGTATATTGTTCATCATTCCAATCTTGAATACATCATAGATTCATATTATTCTTCTTCTCCTTCTTCTTATTTTGATCTTGCATCATCCAATTGTTTAGGATTCTACACCATCAATTGGATATGATTGATACACAAGCGAATTCGGGACTTACAAGTGGTATCAGAGCTTGGATTGTATCAATCATTTTGGCCAGATCTGGAGCGTATTTGATCTTATTTTTGAAGGATTTTTGCATTTTTGGATAGATCTTTGAAAAATAAGGGGGGTTTGTTCTTCGTGTTTTTGATAAAAACGAGTTTTTGATCGAGTTTTGGAGCAAAAAGAGGTGAAAAACGCTATTTTTCACGTAATCTGTGAAGTGTTCTCGTCCATTGAAGGGTTCACGGCCGTTGAAGGGTTCACGGCCGAAGGAGGGTTCTCGGTCGAATAAGCTTTTGTGGCTAGGGTTTCTCGGCGGCGGCCGTAATCACGAATTAGGGTTTCTCGGACGTTTACGGCCGTGAACCTATTTGCGGTTGTCTGTCTCATATAAATAGTGTTAGTAGAGTCATAAGAGTGTGTATGGCTAGAGGAGCTTAAGTGTGTGTATTCTAAGGTGTTCTAGAGAGAGAAAGGAGAGAAGGTGCAAGTGTGTGTGAATCTTGTATATTGTTCATCATTCCAATCTTGAATACATCATAGATTCATATTATTCTTCTTCTCCTTCTTCTTATTTTGATCTTGCATCATCCAATTGTTTAGGATTCTACACCATCAATTGGATATGATTGATACACAAGCGAATTCGGGACTTACAAGTGGTATCAGAGCTTGGATTGTATCAATCATTTTGGCCAGATCTGGAGCGTATTTGATCTTATTTTTGAAGGATTTTTGCATTTTTGGATAGATCTTTGAAAAATAAGGGGGGTTTGTTCTTCGTGTTTTTGATAAAAACGAGTTTTTGATCGAGTTTTGGAGCAAAAAGAGGTGAAAAACGCTATTTTTCACGTAATCTGTGAAGTGTTCTCGTCCATTGAAGGGTTCACGGCCGTTGAAGGGTTCACGGCCGAAGGAGGGTTCTCGGTCGAATAAGCTTTTGTGGCTAGGGTTTCTCGGCGGCGGCCGTAATCACGAATTAGGGTTTCTCGGACGTTTACGGCCGTGAACCTATTTGCGGTTGTCTGTCTCATATAAATAGTGTTAGTAGAGTCATAAGAGTGTGTATGGCTAGAGGAGCTTAAGTGTGTGTATTCTAAGGTGTTCTAGAGAGAGAAAGGAGAGAAGGTGCAAGTGTGTGTGAATCTTGTATATTGTTCATCATTCCAATCTTGAATACATCATAGATTCATATTATTCTTCTTCTCCTTCTTCTTATTTTGATCTTGCATAATCCAATTGTTTCGGATTCTACACCATCAATTGGATATGATTGATACACAAGCGAATTCGGGACTTACAAGTGGTATCAGAGCTTGGATTGTATCAATCATTTTGGCCAGATCTGGAGCGTATTTGATCATATTTTTGAAGGATTTTTGCATTTTTGGATAGATCTTTGAAAAATAAGGTGGGTTTGTTCTTCGTGTTTTTGATAAAAACGAGTTTTTGATCGAGTTTTGGAGCAAAAAGAGGTGAAAAACGCTATTCTTCACGTAATCTGCAAAGTGTTCTCGTCCATTGAAGGGTTCACGACCGTTGAAGGGTTCACGGCCGAAGGAGGGTTCTCGGTCGAATAAGCTTTTGCGGCTAGGGTTTCTCGGTGGCGGCCGTAATCACGAATTAGGGTTTCTCGGACGTTTACGGTCGTGAACGTGTTTACGGCCGTGAACCCATTTGCGGTTGTCTGTCTCATATAAATAGTGTTAGTAGAGTCATAAGAGTGTGTATGGCTAGAGGAGCTTAAGTGTGTGTATTCTAAGGTGTTCTAGAGAGAGAAAGGAGAGAATGTGCAAATGTGTGTGAATCTTGTATATTGTTCATCATTCCAATCTTGAATACATCATAGATTCATATTATTCTTCTTCTCCTTCTTCTTATTTTGATGTTGCATAATCCAATTGTTTCGGATTCTACACCATCAATTGGATATGATTGATACACAAGCGAATTCGGGACTTACAAGTGGTATCAGAGCTTGGATTGTATCAATCATTTTGGCCAGATCTGGAGCGTATTTGATCTTATTTTTGAAGGATTTTTGCATTTTTGGATAGATCATTGAAAAATAAGGTGGGTTTGTTCTTCGTGTTTTTGATAAAAACGAGTTTTCGATCGAGTTTTGGAGCTAAAAGAGGTGAAAAACGCTATTTTACACGTAATCTGCGAAGTGTTCTCGTCCATTGAAGGGTTCACGGCCGTTGAAGGGTTCACGGCCGAAGGAGGGTTCTCGGTCGAATAAGCTTTTGCGGCTAGGGTTTCTCGGTGGCGGCCGTAATCACGAATTAGGGTTTCTCGGACGTTTACGGTCGTGAACGTGTTTACGGCCGTGAACCCATTTGCGGTTGTCTGTCTCATATAAATAGTGTTAGTAGAGTCATAAGAGTGTGTATGGCTAGAGGAGCTTAAGTGTGTGTATTCTAAGGTGTTCTAGAGAGAGAAAGGAGAGAAGGTGCAAGTGTGTGTGAATCTTGTATATTGTTCATTATTCCAATCTTGAATACATCATAGATTCATATTATTCTTCTTCTCCTTCTTCTTATTTTGATGTTGCATAATCCAATTGTTTCGGATTCTACACCATCAATTGGATATGATTGATACACAAGCGAATTCGGGACTTACAAGTGGTATCAGAGCTTGGATTGTATCAATCATTTTGGCCAGATCTGGAGCGTATTTGATCTTATTTTTGAAGGATTTTTGCATTTTTGGATAGATCTTTGAAAAATAAGGTGGGTTTGTTCTTCGTGTTTTTGATAAAAACGAGTTTTCGATCGAGTTTTGGAGCAAAAAGAGGTGAAAAACGCTATTTTACACGTAATCTGCGAAGTGTTCTCGTCCATTGAAGGGTTCACGGCCGTTGAAGGGTTCACGGCCGAAGGAGGGTTCTCGGTCGAATAAGCTTTTGCGGCTAGGGTTTCTCGGCGGCGGCCGTAATCACGAATTAGGGTTTCTCGGACGTTTACGGTCGTGAACGTGTTTACGGCCGTGAACCCATTTGCGGTTGTCTGTCTCATATAAATAGTGTTAGTAGAGTCATAAGAGTGTGTATGGCTAGAGGAGCTTAAGTGTGTGTATTCTAAGGTGTTCTAGAGAGAGAAAGGAGAGAAGGTGCAAGTGTGTGTGAATCTTGTATATTGTTCATCATTCCAATCTTGAATACATCATAGATTCATATTATTCTTCTTCTCCTTCTTCTTATTTTGATCTTGCATCATCCAATTGTTTAGGATTCTACACCATCAATTGGATATGATTGATACACAAGCGAATTCGGGACTTACAAGTGGTATCAGAGCTTGGATTGTATCAATCATTTTGGCCAGATCTGGAGCGTATTTGATCTTATTTTTGAAGGATTTTTGCATTTTTGGATAGATCTTTGAAAAATAGGGGGGGTTTGTTCTTCGTGTTTTTGATAAAAACGAGTTTTTGATCGAGTTTTGGAGCAAAAAGAGGTGAAAAACACTATTTTTCACGTAATCTGCGAAGTGTTCTCGTCCATTGAAGGGTTCACGGCCGTTGAAGGGTTCACGGCCGAAGGAGGCTTCTCGGTCGAATAAGCTTTTGTGGCTAGGGTTTCTCGGCGGCGACCGTATTCACGAATTAGGGTTTCTCGGACGTTTACGGTCGTGAACGTGTTTACGGCCGTGAACCTATTTGTGGTTGTCTGTCTCATATAAATAGTGTTAGTAGAGTCATAAGAGTGTGTATGGCTAGAGGAGCTTAAGTGTGTGTATTCTAAGGTGTTCTAGAGAGAGAAAGGAGAGAAGGTGCAAGTGTGTGTGAATCTTGTATATTGTTCATCATTCCAATCTTGAATACATCATAGATTCATATTATTCTTCTTCTCCTTCTTCTTATTTTGATCATGCATAATCCAATTGTTTCGGATTCTACACCATCAATTGGATATGATTGATACACAAGCGAATTCGGGACTTACAAGTGGTATCAGAGCTTGGATTGTATCAATCATTTTGGCCAGATCTGGAGCGTATTTGATCTTATTTTTGAAGGATTTTTGCATTTTTGGATAGATATTTGAAAAATAAGGTGGGTTTGTTCTTCGTGTTTTTGATAAAAACGAGTTTTTGATCGAGTTTTGGAGCAAAAAGAGGTGAAAAACACTATTTTTCACGTAATCTGCGAAGTGTTCTCGTCCATTGAAAGGTTCACGGCCGTTGAAGGGTTCACGGCCGAAGGACGGTTCTCGGTCGAATAAGCTTTTGTGGCTAGGGTTTCTCGGCGGCGGCCGTAATCACGAATTAGGGTTTCTCGGACGTTTACGGTCGTGAACGTGTTTACGGCCGTGAACCTATTTGCGGTTGTCTGTCTCATATAAATAGTGTTAGTAGAGTCATAAGAGTGTGTATGGCTAGAGGAGCTTAAGTGTGTGTATTCTAAGGTGTTCTAGAGAGAGAAAGGAGAGAAGGTGCAAGTGTGTGTGAATCTTGTATATTGTTCATCATTCCAATCTTGAATACATCATAGATTCATATTATTCTTCTTCTCCTTCTTCTTATTTTGATCATGCATAATCCAATTGTTTCGGATTCTACACCATCAATTGGATATGATTGATACACAAGCGAATTCGGGACTTACAAGTGGTATCAGAGCTTGGATTGTATCAATCATTTTGGCCAGATCTGGAGCGTATTTGATCTTATTTTTGAAGGATTTTTGCATTTTTGGATAGATATTTGAAAAATAAGGTGGGTTTGTTCTTCGTGTTTTTGATAAAAACGAGTTTTTGATCGAGTTTTGGAGCAAAAAGAGGTGAAAAACGCTATTTTTCACGTAATCTGCGAAGTGTTCTCGTCCATTGAAGGGTTCACGGCCGTTGAAGGGTTCACGGCCGAAGGACGGTTCTCGGTCGAATAAGCTTTTGTGGCTAGGGTTTCTCGGCGGCGGCCGTAATCACGAATTAGGGTTTCTCGGACGTTTACGGTCGTGAACGTGTTTACGGCCGTGAACCTATTTGCGGTTTTCTGTCTCATATAAATAGTGTTAGTAGAGTCATAAGAGTGTGTATGGCTAGAGGAGCTTAAGTGTGTGTATTCTAAGGTGTTCTAGAGAGATAAAGGAGAGAAGGTGCAAGTGTGTGTGAATCTTGTATATTGTTCATCATTCCAATCTTGAATACATCATAGATTCATATTATTCTTCTTCTCCTTCTTCTTATTTTGATCTTGCATCATCCAATTGTTTAGGATTCTACACCATCAATTGGATATGATTGATACACAAGCGAATTCGGGACTTACAAGTGGTATCAGAGCTTGGATTGTATCAATCATTTTGGCCAGATCTGGAGCGTATTTGATCTTATTTTTGAAGGATTTTTGCATTTTTGGATAGATCTTTGAAAAATAAGGGGGGTTTGTTCTTCGTGTTTTTGATAAAAACGAGTTTTTGATCGAGTTTTGGAGCAAAAAGAGGTGAAAAACACTATTTTTCACGTAATCTGCGAAGTGTGCTCGTCCATTGAAGGGTTCACGGCCGTTGAAGGGTTCACGGCCGAAGGAGGCTTCTCGGTCGAATAAGCTTTTGTGGCTAGGGTTTCTCGGCGGCGACCGTAATCACGAATTAGGGTTTCTCGGACGTTTACGGTCGTGAACGTGTTTACGGCCGTGAACCTATTTGCGGTTGTCTGTCTCATATAAATAGTGTTAGTAGAGTCATAAGAGTGTGTATGGCTAGAGGAGCTTAAGTGTGTGTATTCTAAGGTGTTCTAGAGAGAGAAAGGAGAGAAGGTGCAAGTGTGTGTGGATCTTGTATATTGTTCATCATTCCAATCTTGAATACATCATAGATTCATATTATTCTTCTTCTCCTTCTTCTTATTTTGATCATGCATAATCCAATTGTTTCGGATTCTACACCATCAATTGGATATGATTGATACACAAGCGAATTCGGGACTTACAAGTGGTATCAGAGCTTGGATTGTATCAATCATTTTGGCCAGATCTGGAGCGTATTTGATCTTATTTTTGAAGGATTTTTGCATTTTTGGATAGATATTTGAAAAATAAGGTGGGTTTGTTCTTCGTGTTTTTGATAAAAACGAGTTTTTGATCGAGTTTTGGAGCAAAAAGAGGTGAAAAACGCTATTTTTCACGTAATCTGCGAAGTGTTCTCGTCCATTGAAGGGTTCACGGCCGTTGAAGGGTTCACGGCCGAAGGACGGTTCTCGGTCGAATAAGCTTTTGTGGCTAGGGTTTCTCGGCGGCGGCCGTAATCACGAATTAGGGTTTCTCGGACGTTTACGGTCGTGAACGTGTTTACGGCCGTGAACCTATTTGCGGTTTTCTGTCTCATATAAATAGTGTTAGTAGAGTCATAAGAGTGTGTATGGCTAGAGGAGCTTAAGTGTGTGTATTCTAAGGTGTTCTAGAGAGATAAAGGAGAGAAGGTGCAAGTGTGTGTGAATCTTGTATATTGTTCATCATTCCAATCTTGAATACATCATAGATTCATATTATTCTTCTTCTCCTTCTTCTTATTTTGATCTTGCATCATCCAATTGTTTAGGATTCTACACCATCAATTGGATATGATTGATACACAAGCGAATTCGGGACTTACAAGTGGTATCAGAGCTTGGATTGTATCAATCATTTTGGCCAGATCTGGAGCGTATTTGATCTTATTTTTGAAGGATTTTTGCATTTTTGGATAGATCTTTGAAAAATAAGGGGGGTTTGTTCTTCGTGTTTTTGATAAAAACGAGTTTTTGATCGAGTTTTGGAGCAAAAAGAGGTGAAAAACACTATTTTTCACGTAATCTGCGAAGTGTTCTCGTCCATTGAAGGGTTCACGGCCGTTGAAGGGTTCACGGCCGAAGGAGGCTTCTCGGTCGAATAAGCTTTTGTGGCTAGGGTTTCTCGGCGGCGACCGTAATCACGAATTAGGGTTTCTCGGACGTTTACGGTCGTGAACGTGTTTACGGCCGTGAACCTATTTGCGGTTGTCTGTCTCATATAAATAGTGTTAGTAGAGTCATAAGAGTGTGTATGGCTAGAGGAGCTTAAGTGTGTGTATTCTAAGGTGTTCTAGAGAGAGAAAGGAGAGAAGGTGCAAGTGTGTGTGAATCTTGTATATTGTTCATCATTCCAATCTTGAATACATCATAGATTCATATTATTCTTCTTCTCCTTCTTCTTATTTTGATCATGCATAATCCAATTGTTTCGGATTCTACACCATCAATTGGATATGATTGATACACAAGCGAATTCGGGACTTACAAGTGGTATCAGAGCTTGGATTGTATCAATCATTTTGGCCAGATCTGGAGCGTATTTGATCTTATTTTTGAAGGATTTTTGCATTTTTGGATAGATATTTGAAAAATAAGGTGGGTTTGTTCTTCGTGTTTTTGATAAAAACGAGTTTTTGATCGAGTTTTGGAGCAAAAAGAGGTGAAAAACGCTATTTTTCACGTAATCTGCGAAGTGTTCTCGTCCATTGAAGGGTTCACGGCCGTTGAAGGGTTCACGGCCGAAGGACGGTTCTCGGTCGAATAAGCTTTTGTGGCTAGGGTTTCTCGGCGGCGGCCGTAATCACGAATTAGGGTTTCTCGGACGTTTACGGTCGTGAACGTGTTTACGGCCGTGAACCTATTTGCGGTTTTCTGTCTCATATAAATAGTGTTAGTAGAGTCATAAGAGTGTGTATGGCTAGAGGAGCTTAAGTGTGTGTATTCTAAGGTGTTCTAGAGAGATAAAGGAGAGAAGGTGCAAGTGTGTGTGAATCTTGTATATTGTTCATCATTCCAATCTTGAATACATCATAGATTCATATTATTCTTCTTCTCCTTCTTCTTATTTTGATCTTGCATCATCCAATTGTTTAGGATTCTACACCATCAATTGGATATGATTGATACACAAGCGAATTCGGGACTTACAAGTGGTATCAGAGCTTGGATTGTATCAATCATTTTGGCCAGATCTGGAGCGTATTTGATCTTATTTTTGAAGGATTTTTGCATTTTTGGATAGATCTTTGAAAAATAAGGGGGGTTTGTTCTTCGTGTTTTTGATAAAAACGAGTTTTTGATCGAGTTTTGGAGCAAAAAGAGGTGAAAAACACTATTTTTCACGTAATCTGCGAAGTGTTCTCGTCCATTGAAGGGTTCACGGCCGTTGAAGGGTTCACGGCCGAAGGAGGCTTCTCGGTCGAATAAGCTTTTGTGGCTAGGGTTTCTCGGCGGCGACCGTAATCACGAATTAGGGTTTCTCGGACGTTTACGGTCGTGAACGTGTTTACGGCCGTGAACCTATTTGCGGTTGTCTGTCTCATATAAATAGTGTTAGTAGAGTCATAAGAGTGTGTATGGCTAGAGGAGCTTAAGTGTGTGTATTCTAAGGTGTTCTAGAGAGAGAAAGGAGAGAAGGTGCAAGTGTGTGTGAATCTTGTATATTGTTCATCATTCCAATCTTGAATACATCATAGATTCATATTATTCTTCTTCTCCTTCTTCTTATTTTGATCATGCATAATCCAATTGTTTCGGATTCTACACCATCAATTGGATATGATTGATACACAAGCGAATTCGGGACTTACAAGTGGTATCAGAGCTTGGATTGTATCAATCATTTTGGCCAGATCTGGAGCGTATTTGATCTTATTTTTGAAGGATTTTTGCATTTTTGGATAGATATTTGAAAAATAAGGTGGGTTTGTTCTTCGTGTTTTTGATAAAAACGAGTTTTTGATCGAGTTTTGGAGCAAAAAGAGGTGAAAAACGCTATTTTTCACGTAATCTGCGAAGTGTTCTCGTCCATTGAAGGGTTCACGGCCGTTGAAGGGTTCACGGCCGAAGGACGGTTCTCGGTCGAATAAGCTTTTGTGGCTAGGGTTTCTCGGCGGCGGCCGTAATCACGAATTAGGGTTTCTCGGACGTTTACGGTCGTGAACGTGTTTACGGCCGTGAACCTATTTGCGGTTTTCTGTCTCATATAAATAGTGTTAGTAGAGTCATAAGAGTGTGTATGGCTAGAGGAGCTTAAGTGTGTGTATTCTAAGGTGTTCTAGAGAGATAAAGGAGAGAAGGTGCAAGTGTGTGTGAATCTTGTATATTGTTCATCATTCCAATCTTGAATACATCATAGATTCATATTATTCTTCTTCTCCTTCTTCTTATTTTGATCTTGCATCATCCAATTGTTTAGGATTCTACACCATCAATTGGATATGATTGATACACAAGCGAATTCGGGACTTACAAGTGGTATCAGAGCTTGGATTGTATCAATCATTTTGGCCAGATCTGGAGCGTATTTGATCTTATTTTTGAAGGATTTTTGCATTTTTGGATAGATCTTTGAAAAATAAGGGGGGTTTGTTCTTCGTGTTTTTGATAAAAACGAGTTTTTGATCGAGTTTTGGAGCAAAAAGAGGTGAAAAACACTATTTTTCACGTAATCTGCGAAGTGTTCTCGTCCATTGAAGGGTTCACGGCCGTTGAAGGGTTCACGGCCGAAGGACGGTTCTCGGTCGAATAAGCTTTTGTGGCTAGGGTTTCTCGGCGGCGGCCGTAATCACGAATTAGGGTTTCTCGGACGTTTACGGTCGTGAACGTGTTTACGGCCGTGAACCTATTTGCGGTTTTCTGTCTCATATAAATAGTGTTAGTAGAGTCATAAGAGTGTGTATGGCTAGAGGAGCTTAAGTGTGTGTATTCTAAGGTGTTCTAGAGAGATAAAGGAGAGAAGGTGCAAGTGTGTGTGAATCTTGTATATTGTTCATCATTCCAATCTTGAATACATCATAGATTCATATTATTCTTCTTCTCCTTCTTCTTATTTTGATCTTGCATCATCCAATTGTTTAGGATTCTACACCATCAATTGGATATGATTGATACACAAGCGAATTCGGGACTTACAAGTGGTATCAGAGCTTGGATTGTATCAATCATTTTGGCCAGATCTGGAGCGTATTTGATCTTATTTTTGAAGGATTTTTGCATTTTTGGATAGATCTTTGAAAAATAAGGGGGGTTTGTTCTTCGTGTTTTTGATAAAAACGAGTTTTTGATCGAGTTTTGGAGCAAAAAGAGGTGAAAAACGCTATTTTTCACGTAATCTGCGAAGTGTTCTCGTCCATTGAAGGGTTCACGGCCGTTGAAGGGTTCACGGCCGAAGGAGGCTTCTCGGTCGAATAAGCTTTTGTGGCTAGGGTTTCTCGGCGGCGACCGTAATCACGAATTAGGGTTTCTCGGACGTTTACGGTCGTGAACGTGTTTACGGTCGTGAACCTATTTGCGGTTGTCTGTCTCATATAAATAGTGTTAGTAGAGTCATAAGAGTGTGTATGGCTAGAGGAGCTTAAGTGTGTGTATTCTAAGGTGTTCTAGAGAGAGAAAGGAGAGAAGGTGCAAGTGTGTGTGAATCTTGTATATTGTTCATCATTCCAATCTTGAATACATCATAGATTCATATTATTCTTCTTCTCCTTCTTCTTATTTTGATCATGCATAATCCAATTGTTTCGGATTCTACACCATCAATTGGATATGATTGATACACAAGCGAATTCGGGACTTACAAGTGGTATCAGAGCTTGGATTGTATCAATCATTTTGGCCAGATCTGGAGCGTATTTGATCTTATTTTTGAAGGATTTTTGCATTTTTGGATAGATATTTGAAAAATAAGGTGGGTTTGTTCTTCGTGTTTTTGATAAAAACGAGTTTTTGATCGAGTTTTGGAGCAAAAAGAGGTGAAAAACGCTATTTTTCACGTAATCTGCGAAGTGTTCTCGTCCATTGAAGGGTTCACGGCCGTTGAAGGGTTCACGGCCGAAGGACGGTTCTCGGTCGAATAAGCTTTTGTGGCTAGGGTTTCTCGGCGGCGGCCGTAATCACGAATTAGGGTTTCTCGGACGTTTACGGTCGTGAACGTGTTTACGGCCGTGAACCTATTTGCGGTTTTCTGTCTCATATAAATAGTGTTAGTAGAGTCATAAGAGTGTGTATGGCTAGAGGAGCTTAAGTGTGTGTATTCTAAGGTGTTCTAGAGAGATAAAGGAGAGAAGGTGCAAGTGTGTGTGAATCTTGTATATTGTTCATCATTCCAATCTTGAATACATCATAGATTCATATTATTCTTCTTCTCCTTCTTCTTATTTTGATCTTGCATCATCCAATTGTTTAGGATTCTACACCATCAATTGGATATGATTGATACACAAGCGAATTCGGGACTTACAAGTGGTATCAGAGCTTGGATTGTATCAATCATTTTGGCCAGATCTGGAGCGTATTTGATCTTATTTTTGAAGGATTTTTGCATTTTTGGATAGATCTTTGAAAAATAAGGGGGGTTTGTTCTTCGTGTTTTTGATAAAAACGAGTTTTTGATCGAGTTTTGGAGCAAAAAGAGGTGAAAAACGCTATTTTTCACGTAATCTGTGAAGTGTTCTCGTCCATTCAAGGGTTCACGGCCGTTGAAGGGTTCACGGCCGAAGGAGGGTTCTCGGTCGAATAAGCTTTTGTGGCTAGGGTTTCTCGGCGGCGGCCGTAATCAGGAATTAGGGTTTCTCGGACGTTTACGGTCGTGAACGTGTTTACGGCCGTGAACCTATTTGCGGTTGTCTGTCTCATATAAATAGTGTTAGTAGGGTCATAAGAGTGTGTATGGCTAGAGGAGCTTAAGTGTGTGTATTCTAAGGTGTTCTAGAGAGAGAAAGGAGAGAAGGTGCAAGTGTGTGTGAATCTTGTATATTGTTCATCATTCCAATCTTGAATACATCATAGATTCATATTATTCTTCTTCTCCTTCTTCTTATTTTGATCTTGCATAATCCAATTGTTTCGGATTCTACACCATCAATTGGATATGATTGATACACAAGCGAATTCGGGACTTACAAGTGGTATCAGAGCTTGGATTGTATCAATCAATTTGGCCAGATCTGGAGCGTATTTGATCTTATTTTTGAAGGATTTTTGCATTTTTGGATAGATCTTTGAAAAATAAGGTGGGTTTGTTCTTCGTGTTTTTGATAAAAACGAGTTTTTGATCGAGTTTTGGAGCAAAAAGAGGTGAAAAACGCTATTCTTCACGTAATCTGCAAAGTGTTCTCCTCCATTGAAGGGTTCACGACCGTTGAAGGGTTCACGGCCGAAGGAGGGTTCTCGGTCGAATAAGCTTTTGCGGCTAGGGTTTCTCGGCGGCGGCCGTAATCACGAATTAGGGTTTTTTCGGACGTTTACGGCCGTGAACCCATTTGCGGTTGTCTGTCTCATATAAATAGTGTTAGTAGAGTCATAAGAGTGTGTATGGCTAGAGGAGCTTAAGTGTGTGTATTCTAAGGTGTTCTAGAGAGAGAAAGGAGAGAAGGTGCAAGTGTGTGTGAATTTTGTATATTGTTCATCATTCCACTCTTGAATACATCATAGATTCATATTATTCTTCTTCTCCTTCTTCTTATTTTGATCTTGCATAATCCAATTGTTTCGGATTCTACACCATCAATTGGATATGATTGATACACAAGCGAATTCGGGACTTACAAGTGGTATCAGAGCTTGGATTGTATCAATCATTTTGGCCAGATCTGGAGCGTATTTGATCTTATTTTTGAAGGATTTTTGCATTTTTGGATAGATCTTTGAAAAATAAGGGGGGTTTGTTCTTCGTGTTTTTGATAAAAACGAGTTTTTGATCGAGTTTTGGAGCAAAAAGAAGTGAAAAACGCTATTTTTCACGTAATCTGTGAAGTGTTCTCGTCCATTGAAGGGTTCACGGCCGTTGAACGGTTCACGGCCGAAGGAGGGTTCTCGGTCGAATAAGCTTTTGTGGCTAGGGTTTCTCGGCGGCGGCCGTAATCACGAATTAGGGTTTCTCGGACGTTTACGGTCGTGAACGTGTTTTACGGCCGTGAACCTATTTGCGGTTGTCTGTCTCATATAAATAGTGTTAGTAGAGTCATAAGAGTGTGTATGGCTAGAGGAGCTTAAGTGTGTGTATTCTAAGGTGTTCTAGAGAGAGAAATGAGAGAAGGTGCAAGTGTGTGTGAATCTTGTATATTGTTCATCATTCCAATCTTGAATACATCATAGATTCATATTATTCTTCTTCTCCTTCTTCTTATTTTGATCTTGCATAATCCAATTGTTTCGGATTCTACACCATCAATTGGATATGATTGATACACAAGCGAATTCGGGACTTACAAGTGGTATCAGAGCTTGGATTGTATCAATCATTTTGGCCAGATCTGGAGCGTATTTGATCTTATTTTTGAAGGATTTTTGCATTTTTGGATAGATCTTTGAAAAATAAGGGGGGTTTGTTCTTCGTGTTTTTGATAAAAACGAGTTTTTGATCGAGTTTTGGAGCAAAAAGAGGTGAAAAACGCTATTTTTCACGTAATCTGCGAAGTGTTCTCGTCCATTGAAGGGTTCACGGCCGTTGAAGGGTTCACGGCCGAAGGACGGTTCTCGGTCGAATAAGCTTTTGTGGCTAGGTTTTCTCGGCGGCGGCCGTAATCACGAATTAGGGTTTCTCGGACGTTTACGGTCGTGAACGTGTTGACGGCCGTGAACCTATTTGCGGTTGTCTGTCTCATATAAATAGTGTTAGTAGAGTCATAAGAGTGTGTATGGCTAGAGGAGCTTAAGTGTGTGTATTCTAAGGTGTTCTAGAGAGATAAAGGAGAGAAGGTGCAAGTGTGTGTGAATCTTGTATATTGTTCATCATTCCAATCTTGAATACATCATAGATTCATATTATTCTTCTTCTCCTTCTTCTTATTTTGATCTTGCATCATCCAATTGTTTAGGATTCTACACCATCAATTGGATATGATTGATACACAAGCGAATTCGGGACTTACAAGTGGTATCAGAGCTTAGATTGTATCAATCATTTTGGCCAGATCTGGAGCGTATTTGATCTTATTTTTGAAGGATTTTTGCATTTTTGGATAGATCTTTGAAAAATAAGGGGGGTTTGTTCTTCGTGTTTTTGATAAAAACGAGTTTTTGATCGAGTTTTGGAGCAAAAAGAGGTGAAAAACGCTATTTTTCACGTAATCTGTGAAGTGTTCTCGTCCATTCAAGGGTTCACGGCCGTTGAAGGGTTCACAGCCGAAGGAGGGTTCTCGGTCGAATAAGCTTTTGTGGCTAGGGTTTCTCGGCGGCGGCCGTAATCAGGAATTAGGGTTTCTCGGACGTTTACGGTCGTGAACGTGTTTACGGCCGTGAACCTATTTGCGGTTGTCTGTCTCATATAAATAGTGTTAGTAGGGTCATAAGAGTGTGTATGGCTAGAGGAGCTTAAGTGTGTGTATTCTAAGGTGTTCTAGAGAGAGAAAGGAGAGAAGGTGCAAGTGTGTGTGAATCTTGTATATTGTTCATCATTCCAATCTTGAATACATCATAGATTCATATTATTCTTCTTCTCCTTCTTCTTATTTTGATCATGCATAATCCAATTGTTTCGGATTCTACACCATCAATTGGATATGATTGATACACAAGCGAATTCGGGACTTACAAGTGGTATCAGAGCTTGGATTGTATCAATCATTTTGGCCAGATCTGGAGCGTATTTGATCTTATTTTTGAAGGATTTTTGCATTTTTGGATAGATATTTGAAAAATAAGGTGGGTTTGTTCTTCGTGTTTTTGATAAAAACGAGTTTTTGATCGAGTTTTGGAGCAAAAAGAGGTGAAAAACGCTATTTTTCACGTAATCTGCGAAGTGTTCTCGTCCATTGAAGGGTTCACGGCCGTTGAAGGGTTCACGGCCGAAGGACGGTTCTCGGTCGAATAAGCTTTTGTGGCTAGGGTTTCTCGGCGGCGGCCGTAATCACGAATTAGGGTTTCTCGGACGTTTACGGTCGTGAACGTGTTTACGGCCGTGAACCTATTTGCGGTTGTCTGTCTCATATAAATAGTGTTAGTAGGGTCATAAGAGTGTGTATGGCTAGAGGAGCTTAAGTGTGTGTATTCTAAGGTGTTCTAGAGAGAGAAAGGAGAGAAGGTGCAAGTGTGTGTGAATCTTGTATATTGTTCATCATTCCAATCTTGAATACATCATAGATTCATATTATTCTTCTTCTCCTTCTTCTTATTTTGATCATGCATAATCCAATTGTTTCGGATTCTACACCATCAATTGGATATGATTGATACACAAGCGAATTCGGGACTTACAAGTGGTATCAGAGCTTGGATTGTATCAATCATTTTGGCCAGATCTGGAGCGTATTTGATCTTATTTTTGAAGGATTTTTGCATTTTTGGATAGATATTTGAAAAATAAGGTGGGTTTGTTCTTCGTGTTTTTGATAAAAACGAGTTTTTGATCGAGTTTTGGAGCAAAAAGAGGTGAAAAACGCTATTTTTCACGTAATCTGCGAAGTGTTCTCGTCCATTGAAGGGTTCACGGCCGTTGAAGGGTTCACGGCCGAAGGACGGTTCTCGGTCGAATAAGCTTTTGTGGCTAGGGTTTCTCGGCGGCGGCCGTAATCACGAATTAGGGTTTCTCGGACGTTTACGGTCGTGAACGTGTTTACGGCCGTGAACCTATTTGCGGTTGTCTGTCTCATATAAATAGTGTTAGTAGGGTCATAAGAGTGTGTATGGCTAGAGGAGCTTAAGTGTGTGTATTCTAAGGTGTTCTAGAGAGAGAAAGGAGAGAAGGTGCAAGTGTGTGTGAATCTTGTATATTGTTCATCATTCCAATCTTGAATACATCATAGATTCATATTATTCTTCTTCTCCTTCTTCTTATTTTGATCATGCATAATCCAATTGTTTCGGATTCTACACCATCAATTGGATATGATTGATACACAAGCGAATTCGGGACTTACAAGTGGTATCAGAGCTTGGATTGTATCAATCATTTTGGCCAGATCTGGAGCGTATTTGATCTTATTTTTGAAGGATTTTTGCATTTTTGGATAGATATTTGAAAAATAAGGTGGGTTTGTTCTTCGTGTTTTTGATAAAAACGAGTTTTTGATCGAGTTTTGGAGCAAAAAGAGGTGAAAAACGCAATTTTTCACGTAATCTGCGAAGTGTTCTCGTCCATTGAAGGGTTCACGACCGTTGAAGGGTTCACGGCCAAAGGACGGTTCTCGGTCGAATAAGCTTTTGTGGCTAGGGTTTCTCGGCGGCGGCCGTAATCACGAATTAGGGTTTCTCGGACGTTTACGGTCGTGAACGTGTTTACGGCCGTGAACCTATTTGCGGTTGTCTGTCTCATATAAATAGTGTTAGTAGGGTCATAAGAGTGTGTATGGCTAGAGGAGCTTAAGTGTGTGTATTCTAAGGTGTTCTAGAGAGAGAAAGGAGAGAAGGTGCAAGTGTGTGTGAATCTTGTATATTGTTCATCATTCCAATCTTGAATACATCATAGATTCATATTATTCTTCTTCTCCTTCTTCTTATTTTGATCATGCATAATCCAATTGTTTCGGATTCTACACCATCAATTGGATATGATTGATACACAAGCGAATTCGGGACTTACAAGTGGTATCAGAGCTTGGATTGTATCAATCATTTTGGCCAGATCTGGAGCGTATTTGATCTTATTTTTGAAGGATTTTTGCATTTTTGGATAGATATTTGAAAAATAAGGTGGGTTTGTTCTTCGTGTTTTTGATAAAAACGAGTTTTTGATCGAGTTTTGGAGCAAAAAGAGGTGAAAAACGCTATTTTTCACGTAATCTGCGAAGTGTTCTCGTCCATTGAAGGGTTCACGGCCGTTGAAGGGTTCACGGCCGAAGGACGGTTCTCGGTCGAATAAGCTTTTGTGGCTAGGGTTTCTCGGCGGCGGCCGTAATCACGAATTAGGGTTTCTCGGACGTTTACGGTCGTGAACGTGTTTACGGCCGTGAACCTATTTGCGGTTGTCTGTCTCATATAAATAGTGTTAGTAGAGTCATAAGAGTGTGTATGGCTAGAGGAGCTTAAGTGTGTGTATTCTAAGGTGTTCTAGAGAGATAAAGGAGAGAAGGTGCAAGTGTGTGTGAATCTTGTATATTGTTCATCATTCCAATCTTGAATACATCATAGATTCATATTATTCTTCTTCTCCTTCTTCTTATTTTGATCTTGCATCATCCAATTGTTTAGGATTCTACACCATCAATTGGATATGATTGATACACAAGCGAATTCGGGACTTACAAGTGGTATCAGAGCTTGGATTGTATCAATCATTTTGGCCAGATCTGGAGCGTATTTGATCTTATTTTTGAAGGATTTTTGCATTTTTGGATAGATCTTTGAAAAATAAGGGGGGTTTGTTCTTCGTGTTTTTGATAAAAACGAGTTTTTGATCGAGTTTTGGAGCAAAAAGAGGTGAAAAACGCTATTTTTCACGTAATCTGTGAAGTGTTCTCGTCCATTCAAGGGTTCACGGCCGTTGAAGGGTTCACGGCCGAAGGAGGGTTCTCGGTCGAATAAGCTTTTGTGGCTAGGGTTTCTCGGCGGCGGCCGTAATCAGGAATTAGGGTTTCTCGGACGTTTACGGTCGTGAACGTGTTTACGGCCGTGAACCTATTTGCGGTTGTCTGTCTCATATAAATAGTGTTAGTAGGGTCATAAGAGTGTGTATGGCTAGAGGAGCTTAAGTGTGTGTATTCTAAGGTGTTCTAGAGAGAGAAAGGAGAGAAGGTGCAAGTGTGTGTGAATCTTGTATATTGTTCATCATTCCAATCTTGAATACATCATAGATTCATATTATTCTTCTTCTCCTTCTTCTTATTTTGATCTTGCATAATCCAATTGTTTCGGATTCTACACCATCAATTGGATATGATTGATACACAAGCGAATTCGGGACTTACAAGTGGTATCAGAGCTTGGATTGTATCAATCAATTTGGCCAGATCTGGAGCGTATTTGATCTTATTTTTGAAGGATTTTTGCATTTTTGGATAGATCTTTGAAAAATAAGGTGGGTTTGTTCTTCGTGTTTTTGATAAAAACGAGTTTTTGATCGAGTTTTGGAGCAAAAAGAGGTGAAAAACGCTATTCTTCACGTAATCTGCAAAGTGTTCTCCTCCATTGAAGGGTTCACGACCGTTGAAGGGTTCACGGCCGAAGGAGGGTTCTCGGTCGAATAAGCTTTTGCGGCTAGGGTTTCTCGGCGGCGGCCGTAATCACGAATTAGGGTTTTTTCGGACGTTTACGGTCGTGAACGTGTTTACGGCCGTGAACCCATTTGCGGTTGTCTGTCTCATATAAATAGTGTTAGTAGAGTCATAAGAGTGTGTATGGCTAGAGGAGCTTAAGTGTGTGTATTCTAAGGTGTTCTAGAGAGAGAAAGGAGAGAAGGTGCAAGTGTGTGTGAATTTTGTATATTGTTCATCATTCCAATCTTGAATACATCATAGATTCATATTATTCTTCTTCTCCTTCTTCTTATTTTGATCTTGCATAATCCAATTGTTTCGGATTCTACACCATCAATTGGATATGATTGATACACAAGCGAATTCGGGACTTACAAGTGGTATCAGAGCTTGGATTGTATCAATCAATTTGGCCAGATCTGGAGCGTATTTGATCTTATTTTTGAAGGATTTTTGCATTTTTGGATAGATCTTTGAAAAATAAGGTGGGTTTGTTCTTCGTGTTTTTGATAAAAACGAGTTTTTGATCGAGTTTTGGAGCAAAAAGAGGTGAAAAACGCTATTCTTCACGTAATCTGCAAAGTGTTCTCCTCCATTGAAGGGTTCACGACCGTTGAAGGGTTCACGGCCGAAGGAGGGTTCTCGGTCGAATAAGCTTTTGCGGCTAGGGTTTCTCGGCGGCGGCCGTAATCACGAATTAGGGTTTTTTCGGACGTTTACGGTCGTGAACGTGTTTACGGCCGTGAACCCATTTGCGGTTGTCTGTCTCATATAAATAGTGTTAGTAGAGTCATAAGAGTGTGTATGGCTAGAGGAGCTTAAGTGTGTGTATTCTAAGGTGTTCTAGAGAGAGAAAGGAGAGAAGGTGCAAGTGTGTGTGAATTTTGTATATTGTTCATCATTCCAATCTTGAATACATCATAGATTCATATTATTCTTCTTCTCCTTCTTCTTATTTTGATCTTGCATAATCCAATTGTTTCGGATTCTACACCATCAATTGGATATGATTGATACACAAGCGAATTCGGGACTTACAAGTGGTATCAGAGCTTGGATTGTATCAATCATTTTGGCCAGATCTGGAGCGTATTTGATCTTATTTTTGAAGGATTTTTGCATTTTTGGATAGATCTTTGAAAAATAAGGGGGGTTTGTTCTTCGTGTTTTTGATAAAAACGAGTTTTTGATCGAGTTTTGGAGCAAAAAGAGGTGAAAAACACTATTTTTCACGTAATCTGCGAAGTGTTCTCGTCCATTCAAGGGTTCACGGCCGTTGAAGGGTTCACGGCCGAAGGAGGGTTCTCGGTCGAATAAGCTTTTGTGGCTAGGGTTTCTCGGCGGCGGCCGTAATCAGGAATTAGGGTTTCTCGGACGTTTACGGTCGTGAACGTGTTTACGGCCGTGAACCTATTTGCGGTTGTCTGTCTCATATAAATAGTGTTAGTAGGGTCATAAGAGTGTGTATGGCTAGAGGAGCTTAAGTGTGTGTATTCTAAGGTGTTCTAGAGAGAGAAAGGAGAGAAGGTGCAAGTGTGTGTGAATCTTGTATATTGTTCATCATTCCAATCTTGAATACATCATAGATTCATATTATTCTTCTTCTCCTTCTTCTTATTTTGATCTTGCATAATCCAATTGTTTCGGATTCTACACCATCAATTGGATATGATTGATACACAAGCGAATTCGGGACTTACAAGTGGTATCAGAGCTTGGATTGTATCAATCAATTTGGCCAGATCTGGAGCGTATTTGATCTTATTTTTGAAGGATTTTTGCATTTTTGGATAGATCTTTGAAAAATAAGGTGGGTTTGTTCTTCGTGTTTTTGATAAAAACGAGTTTTTGATCGAGTTTTGGAGCAAAAAGAGGTGAAAAACGCTATTCTTCACGTAATCTGCAAAGTGTTCTCCTCCATTGAAGGGTTCACGACCGTTGAAGGGTTCACGGCCGAAGGAGGGTTCTCGGTCGAATAAGCTTTTGCGGCTAGGGTTTCTCGGCGGCGGCCGTAATCACGAATTAGGGTTTTTTCGGACGTTTACGGTCGTGAACGTGTTTACGGCCGTGAACCCATTTGCGGTTGTCTGTCTCATATAAATAGTGTTAGTAGAGTCATAAGAGTGTGTATGGCTAGAGGAGCTTAAGTGTGTGTATTCTAAGGTGTTCTAGAGAGAGAAAGGAGAGAAGGTGCAAGTGTGTGTGAATTTTGTATATTGTTCATCATTCCAATCTTGAATACATCATAGATTCATATTATTCTTCTTCTCCTTCTTCTTATTTTGATCTTGCATAATCCAATTGTTTCGGATTCTACACCATCAATTGGATATGATTGATACACAAGCGAATTCGGGACTTACAAGTGGTATCAGAGCTTGGATTGTATCAATCATTTTGGCCAGATCTGGAGCGTATTTGATCTTATTTTTGAAGGATTTTTGCATTTTTGGATAGATCTTTGAAAATTAAGGGGGGTTTGTTCTTCGTGTTTTTGATAAAAACGAGTTTTTGATCGAGTTTTGGAGCAAAAAGAGGTGAAAAACACTATTTTTCACGTAATCTGCGAAGTGTTCTCGTCCATTCAAGGGTTCACGGCCGTTGAAGGGTTCACGGCCGAAGGAGGGTTCTCGGTCGAATAAGCTTTTGTGGCTAGGGTTTCTCGGCGGCGGCCGTAATCAGGAATTAGGGTTTCTCGGACGTTTACGGTCGTGAACGTGTTTACGGCCGTGAACCTATTTGCGGTTGTCTGTCTCATATAAATAGTGTTAGTAGGGTCATAAGAGTGTGTATGGCTAGAGGAGCTTAAGTGTGTGTATTCTAAGGTGTTCTAGAGAGAGAAAGGAGAGAAGGTGCAAGTGTGTGTGAATCTTGTATATTGTTCATCATTCCAATCTTGAATACATCATAGATTCATATTATTCTTCTTCTCCTTCTTCTTATTTTGATCTTGCATAATCCAATTGTTTCGGATTCTACACCATCAATTGGATATGATTGATACACAAGCGAATTCGGGACTTACAAGTGGTATCAGAGCTTGGATTGTATCAATCAATTTGGCCAGATCTGGAGCGTATTTGATCTTATTTTTGAAGGATTTTTGCATTTTTGGATAGATCTTTGAAAAATAAGGTGGGTTTGTTCTTCGTGTTTTTGATAAAAACGAGTTTTTGATCGAGTTTTGGAGCAAAAAGAGGTGAAAAACGCTATTCTTCACGTAATCTGCAAAGTGTTCTCCTCCATTGAAGGGTTCACGACCGTTGAAGGGTTCACGGCCGAAGGAGGGTTCTCAGTCGAATAAGCTTTTGCGGCTAGGGTTTCTCGGCGGCGGCCGTAATCACGAATTAGGGTTTTTTCGGACGTTTACGGTCGTGAACGTGTTTACGGCCGTGAACCCATTTGCGGTTGTCTGTCTCATATAAATAGTGTTAGTAGAGTCATAAGAGTATGTATGGCTAGAGGAGCTTAAGTGTGTGTATTCTAAGGTGTTCTAGAGAGAGAAAGGAGAGAAGGTGCAAGTGTGTGTGAATTTTGTATATTGTTCATCATTCCAATCTTGAATACATCATAGATTCATATTATTCTTCTTCTCCTTCTTCTTATTTTGATCTTGCATAATCCAATTGTTTCGGATTCTACACCATCAATTGGATATGATTGATACACAAGCGAATTCGGTACTTACAAGTGGTATCAGAGCTTGGATTGTATCAATCATTTTGGCCAGATCTGGAGCGTATTTGATCTTATTTTTGAAGGACTTTTGCATTTTTGGATAGATCTTTGAAAATTAAGGGGGGTTTGTTCTTCGTGTTTTTGATAAAAACGAGTTTTTGATCGAGTTTTGGAGCAAAAAGAGGTGAAAAACACTATTTTTCACGTAATCTGCGAAGTGTTCTCGTCCATTCAAGGGTTCACGGCCGTTGAAGGGTTCACGGCCGAAGGAGGGTTCTCGGTCGAATAAGCTTTTGTGGCTAGGGTTTCTCGGCGGCGGCCGTAATCAGGAATTAGGGTTTCTCGGACGTTTACGGTCGTGAACGTGTTTACGGCCGTGAACCTATTTGCGGTTGTCTGTCTCATATAAATAGTGTTAGTAGGGTCATAAGAGTGTGTATGGCTAGAGGAGCTTAAGTGTGTGTATTCTAAGGTGTTCTAGAGAGAGAAAGGAGAGAAGGTGCAAGTGTGTGTGAATCTTGTATATTGTTCATCATTCCAATCTTGAATACATCATAGATTCATATTATTCTTCTTCTCCTTCTTCTTATTTTGATCTTGCATAATCCAATTGTTTCGGATTCTACACCATCAATTGGATATGATTGATACACAAGCGAATTCGGGACTTACAAGTGGTATCAGAGCTTGGATTGTATCAATCAATTTGGCCAGATCTGGAGCGTATTTGATCTTATTTTTGAAGGATTTTTGCATTTTTGGATAGATCTTTGAAAAATAAGGTGGGTTTGTTCTTCGTGTTTTTGATAAAAACGAGTTTTTGATCGAGTTTTGGAGCAAAAAGAGGTGAAAAACGCTATTCTTCACGTAATCTGCAAAGTGTTCTCCTCCATTGAAGGGTTCACGACCGTTGAAGGGTTCACGGCCGAAGGAGGGTTCTCAGTCGAATAAGCTTTTGCGGCTAGGGTTTCTCGGCGGCGGCCGTAATCACGAATTAGGGTTTTTTCGGACGTTTACGGTCGTGAACGTGTTTACGGCCGTGAACCCATTTGCGGTTGTCTGTCTCATATAAATAGTGTTAGTAGAGTCATAAGAGTATGTATGGCTAGAGGAGCTTAAGTGTGTGTATTCTAAGGTGTTCTAGAGAGAGAAAGGAGAGAAGGTGCAAGTGTGTGTGAATTTTGTATATTGTTCATCATTCCAATCTTGAATACATCATAGATTCATATTATTCTTCTTCTCCTTCTTCTTATTTTGATCTTGCATAATCCAATTGTTTCGGATTCTACACCATCAATTGGATATGATTGATACACAAGCGAATTCGGGACTTACAAGTGGTATCAGAGCTTGGATTGTATCAATCATTTTGGCCAGATCTGGAGCGTATTTGATCTTATTTTTGAAGGACTTTTGCATTTTTGGATAGATCTTTGAAAATTAAGGGGGGTTTGTTCTTCGTGTTTTTGATAAAAACGAGTTTTTGATCGAGTTTTGGAGCAAAAAGAGGTGAAAAACACTATTTTTCACGTAATGCGAAGTGTTCTCGTCCATTGAAGGGTTCACGGCCGTTGAAGGGTTCACGGCCGAAGGAGGGTTCTCGGTCGAATAAGCTTTTGTGGCTAGGGTTTCTTGGCGGCGACCGTAATCACGAATTAGGGTTTCTCGGACGTTTACGGTCGTGAACGTGTTTACGGCCGTGAACCTATTTGCGGTTGTCTGTCTCATATAAATAGTGTTAGTAGAGTCATAAGAGTGTGTATGGCTAGAGGAGCTTAAGTGTGTGTATTCTAAGGTGTTCTACAGAGATAAAGGAGAGAAGGTGCAAGTGTGTGTGAATCTTGTATATTGTTCATCATTCCAATCTTGAATACATCATAGATTCATATTATTCTTCTTCTCCTTCTTCTTATTTTGATCTTGCATCATCCAATTGTTTAGGATTCTACACCATCAATTGGATATGATTGATACACAAGCGAATTCGGGACTTACAAGTGGTATCAGAGCTTGGATTGTATCAATCAATTTGGCCAGATCTGGAGCGTATTTGATCTTATTTTTGAAGGATTTTTGCATTTTTGGATAGATCTTTGAAAAATAAGGTGGGTTTGTTCTTCGTGTTTTTGATAAAAACGAGTTTTTGATCGAGTTTTGGAGCAAAAAGAGGTGAAAAACGCTATTCTTCACGTAATCTGCAAAGTGTTCTCCTCCATTGAAGGGTTCACGACCGTTGAAGGGTTCACAGCCGAAGGAGGGTTCTCGGTCGAATAAGCTTTTGCGGCTAGGGTTTCTCGGCGGCGGCCGTAATCACGAATTAGGGTTTTTTCGGACGTTTACGGTCGTGAACGTGTTTACGGCCGTGAACCCATTTGCGGTTGTCTGTCTCATATAAATAGTGTTAGTAGAGTCATAAGAGTGTGTATGGCTAGAGGAGCTTAAGTGTGTGTATTCTAAGGTGTTCTAGAGAGAGAAAGGAGAGAAGGTGCAAGTGTGTGTGAATTTTGTATATTGTTCATCATTCCAATCTTGAATACATCATAGATTCATATTATTCTTCTTCTCCTTCTTCTTATTTTGATCTTGCATCATCCAATTGTTTAGGATTCTACACCATCAATTGGATATGATTGATACACAAGCGAATTCGGGACTTACAAGTGGTATCAGAGCTTGGATTGTATCAATCATTTTGGCCAGATCTGGAGCGTATTTGATCTTATTTTTGAAGGACTTTTGCATTTTTGGATAGATCTTTGAAAAATAAGGGGGGTTTGTTCTTCGTGTTTTTGATAAAAAACGAGTTTTTGATCGAGTTTTGGAGCAAAAAGAGGTGAAAAACACTATTTTTCACGTAATCTGCGAAGTGTTCTCGTCCATTGAAGGGTTCACGGCCGTTGAAGGGTTCACGGCCGAAGGAGGGTTCTCGGTCGAATAAGCTTTTGTGGCTAGGGTTTCTTGGCGGCGACCGTAATCACGAATTAGGGTTTCTCGGACGTTTACGGTCGTGAACGTGTTTACGGCCGTGAACCTATTTGCGGTTGTCTGTCTCATATAAATAGTGTTAGTAGAGTCATAAGAGTGTGTATGGCTAGAGGAGCTTAAGTGTGTGTATTCTAAGGTGTTCTACAGAGATAAAGGAGAGAAGGTGCAAGTGTGTGTGAATCTTGTATATTGTTCATCATTCCAATCTTGAATACATCATAGATTCATATTATTCTTCTTCTCCTTCTTCTTATTTTGATCTTGCATCATCCAATTGTTTAGGATTCTACACCATCAATTGGATATGATTGATACACAAGCGAATTCGGAACTTACAAGTGGTATCAGAGCTTGGATTGTATCAATCATTTTGGCCAGATCTGGAGCGTATTTGATCTTATTTTTGAAGGATTTTTGCATTTTTGGATAGATATTTGAAAAATAAGGTGGGTTTGTTCTTCGTGTTTTTGATAAAAACGAGTTTTTGATCGAGTTTTGGAGCAAAAAGAGGTGAAAAACGCTATTTTTCACGTAATCTGCGAAGTGTTCTCGTCCATTGAAGGGTTCACGGCCGTTGAAGGGTTCACGGCCGAAGGACGGTTCTCGGTCGAATAAGCTTTTGTGGCTAGGGTTTCTCGGCGGCGGCCGTAATCACGAATTAGGGTTTCTTGGACGTTTACGGTCGTGAACGTGTTTACGGCCGTGAACCTATTTGCGGTTGTCTGTCTCATATAAATAGTGTTAGTAGAGTCATAAGAGTGTGTATGGCTAGAGGAGCTTAAGTGTGTGTATTCTAAGGTGTTCTAGAGAGATAAAGGAGAGAAGGTGCAAGTGTGTGTGAATCTTGTATATTGTTCATCATTCCAATCTTGAATACATCATAGATTCATATTATTCTTCTTCTCCTTCTTCTTATTTTGATCTTGCATCATCCAATTGTTTAGGATTCTACACCATCAATTGGATATGATTGATACACAAGCGAATTCGGGACTTACAAGTGGTATCAGAGCTTGGATTGTATCAATCATTTTGGCCAGATCTGGAGCGTATTTGATCTTATTTTTGAAGGACTTTTGCATTTTTGGATAGATCTTTGAAAATTAAGGGGGGTTTGTTCTTCGTGTTTTTGATAAAAACGAGTTTTTGATCGAGTTTTGGAGCAAAAAGAGGTGAAAAACACTATTTTTCACGTAATGCGAAGTGTTCTCGTCCATTGAAGGGTTCACGGCCGTTGAAGGGTTCACGGCCGAAGGAGGGTTCTCGGTCGAATAAGCTTTTGTGGCTAGGGTTTCTTGGCGGCGACCGTAATCACGAATTAGGGTTTCTCGGACGTTTACGGTCGTGAACGTGTTTACGGCCGTGAACCTATTTGCGGTTGTCTGTCTCATATAAATAGTGTTAGTAGAGTCATAAGAGTGTGTATGGCTAGAGGAGCTTAAGTGTGTGTATTCTAAGGTGTTCTACAGAGATAAAGGAGAGAAGGTGCAAGTGTGTGTGAATCTTGTATATTGTTCATCATTCCAATCTTGAATACATCATAGATTCATATTATTCTTCTTCTCCTTCTTCTTATTTTGATCTTGCATCATCCAATTGTTTAGGATTCTACACCATCAATTGGATATGATTGATACACAAGCGAATTCGGGACTTACAAGTGGTATCAGAGCTTGGATTGTATCAATCAATTTGGCCAGATCTGGAGCGTATTTGATCTTATTTTTGAAGGATTTTTGCATTTTTGGATAGATCTTTGAAAAATAAGGTGGGTTTGTTCTTCGTGTTTTTGATAAAAACGAGTTTTTGATCGAGTTTTGGAGCAAAAAGAGGTGAAAAACGCTATTCTTCACGTAATCTGCAAAGTGTTCTCCTCCATTGAAGGGTTCACGACCGTTGAAGGGTTCACAGCCGAAGGAGGGTTCTCGGTCGAATAAGCTTTTGCGGCTAGGGTTTCTCGGCGGCGGCCGTAATCACGAATTAGGGTTTTTTCGGACGTTTACGGTCGTGAACGTGTTTACGGCCGTGAACCCATTTGCGGTTGTCTGTCTCATATTAATAGTGTTAGTAGAGTCATAAGAGTGTGTATGGCTAGAGGAGCTTAAGTGTGTGTATTCTAAGGTGTTCTAGAGAGAGAAAGGAGAGAAGGTGCAAGTGTGTGTGAATTTTGTATATTGTTCATCATTCCAATCTTGAATACATCATAGATTCATATTATTCTTCTTCTCCTTCTTCTTATTTTGATCTTGCATCATCCAATTGTTTAGGATTCTACACCATCAATTGGATATGATTGATACACAAGCGAATTCGGGACTTACAAGTGGTATCAGAGCTTGGATTGTATCAATCATTTTGGCCAGATCTGGAGCGTATTTGATCTTATTTTTGAAGGACTTTTGCATTTTTGGATAGATCTTTGAAAAATAAGGGGGGTTTGTTCTTCGTGTTTTTGATAAAAAACGAGTTTTTGATCGAGTTTTGGAGCAAAAAGAGGTGAAAAACACTATTTTTCACGTAATCTGCGAAGTGTTCTCGTCCATTGAAGGGTTCACGGCCGTTGAAGGGTTCACGGCCGAAGGAGGGTTCTCGGTCGAATAAGCTTTTGTGGCTAGGGTTTCTTGGCGGCGACCGTAATCACGAATTAGGGTTTCTCGGACGTTTACGGTCGTGAACGTGTTTACGGCCGTGAACCTATTTGCGGTTGTCTGTCTCATATAAATAGTGTTAGTAGAGTCATAAGAGTGTGTATGGCTAGAGGAGCTTAAGTGTGTGTATTCTAAGGTGTTCTACAGAGATAAAGGAGAGAAGGTGCAAGTGTGTGTGAATCTTGTATATTGTTCATCATTCCAATCTTGAATACATCATAGATTCATATTATTCTTCTTCTCCTTCTTCTTATTTTGATCTTGCATCATCCAATTGTTTAGGATTCTACACCATCAATTGGATATGATTGATACACAAGCGAATTCGGAACTTACAAGTGGTATCAGAGCTTGGATTGTATCAATCATTTTGGCCAGATCTGGAGCGTATTTGATCTTATTTTTGAAGGATTTTTGCATTTTTGGATAGATATTTGAAAAATAAGGTGGGTTTGTTCTTCGTGTTTTTGATAAAAACGAGTTTTTGATCGAGTTTTGGAGCAAAAAGAGGTGAAAAACGCTATTTTTCACGTAATCTGCGAAGTGTTCTCGTCCATTGAAGGGTTCACGGCCGTTGAAGGGTTCACGGCCGAAGGACGGTTCTCGGTCGAATAAGCTTTTGTGGCTAGGGTTTCTCGGCGGCGGCCGTAATCACGAATTAGGGTTTCTTGGACGTTTACGGTCGTGAACGTGTTTACGGCCGTGAACCTATTTGCGGTTGTCTGTCTCATATAAATAGTGTTAGTAGAGTCATAAGAGTGTGTATGGCTAGAGGAGCTTAAGTGTGTGTATTCTAAGGTGTTCTAGAGAGATAAAGGAGAGAAGGTGCAAGTGTGTGTGAATCTTGTATATTGTTCATCATTCCAATCTTGAATACATCATAGATTCATATTATTCTTCTTCTCCTTCTTCTTATTTTGATCTTGCATCATCCAATTGTTTAGGATTCTACACCATCAATTGGATATGATTGATACACAAGCGAATTCGGGACTTACAAGTGGTATCAGAGCTTGGATTGTATCAATCATTTTGGCCAGATCTGGAGCGTATTTGATCTTATTTTTGAAGGATTTTTGCATTTTTGGATAGATCTTTGAAAAATAAGGGGGGTTTGTTCTTCGTGTTTTTGATAAAAACGAGTTTTTGATCGAGTTTTGGAGCAAAAAGAGGTGAAAAACGCTATTTTTCACGTAATCTGTGAAGTGTTCTCGTCCATTCAAGGGTTCACGGCCGTTGAAGGGTTCACGGCCGAAGGAGGGTTCTCGGTCGAATAAGCTTTTGTGGCTAGGGTTTCTCGGCGGCGGCCGTAATCAGGAATTAGGGTTTCTCGGACGTTTACGGTCGTGAACGTGTTTACGGCCGTGAACCTATTTGCGGTTGTCTGTCTCATATAAATAGTGTTAGTAGGGTCATAAGAGTGTGTATGGCTAGAGGAGCTTAAGTGTGTGTATTCTAAGGTGTTCTAGAGAGAGAAAGGAGAGAAGGTGCAAGTGTGTGTGAATCTTGTATATTGTTCATCATTCCAATCTTGAATACATCATAGATTCATATTATTCTTCTTCTCCTTCTTCTTATTTTGATCTTGCATAATCCAATTGTTTCGGATTCTACACCATCAATTGGATATGATTGATACACAAGCGAATTCGGGACTTACAAGTGGTATCAGAGCTTGGATTGTATCAATCAATTTGGCCAGATCTGGAGCGTATTTGATCTTATTTTTGAAGGATTTTTGCATTTTTGGATAGATCTTTGAAAAATAAGGTGGGTTTGTTCTTCGTGTTTTTGATAAAAACGAGTTTTTGATTGAGTTTTGGAGCAAAAAGAGGTGAAAAACGCTATTCTTCACGTAATCTGCAAAGTGTTCTCCTCCATTGAAGGGTTCACGACCGTTGAAGGGTTCACGGCCGAAGGAGGGTTCTCGGTCGAATAAGCTTTTGCGGCTAGGGTTTCTCGGCGGCGGCCGTAATCACGAATTAGGGTTTTTTCGGACGTTTACGGTCGTGAACGTGTTTACGGCCGTGAACCCATTTGCGGTTGTCTGTCTCATATAAATAGTGTTAGTAGAGTCATAAGAGTGTGTATGGCTAGAGGAGCTTAAGTGTGTGTATTCTAAGGTGTTCTAGAGAGAGAAAGGAGAGAAGGTGCAAGTGTGTGTGAATTTTGTATATTGTTCATCATTCCAATCTTGAATACATCATAGATTCATATTATTCTTCTTCTCCTTCTTCTTATTTTGATCTTGCATCATCCAATTGTTTAGGATTCTACACCATCAATTGGATATGATTGATACACAAGCGAATTCGGGACTTACAAGTGGTATCAGAGCTTGGATTGTATCAATCATTTTGGCCAGATCTGGAGCGTATTTGATCTTATTTTTGAAGGACTTTTGCATTTTTGGATAGATCTTTGAAAAATAAGGGGGGTTTGTTCTTCGTGTTTTTGATAAAAAACGAGTTTTTGATCGAGTTTTGGAGCAAAAAGAGGTGAAAAACACTATTTTTCACGTAATCTGCGAAGTGTTCTCGTCCATTGAAGGGTTCACGGCCGTTGAAGGGTTCACGGCCGAAGGAGGGTTCTCGGTCGAATAAGCTTTTGTGGCTAGGGTTTCTTGGCGGCGACCGTAATCAGGAATTAGGGTTTCTCGGGCGTTTACGGTCGTGAACGTGTTTACGGCCGTGAACCTATTTGCGGTTGTCTGTCTCATATAAATAGTGTTAGTAGAGTCATAAGAGTGTGTATGGCTAGAGGAGCTTAAGTGTGTGTATTCTAAGGTGTTCTAGAGAGATAAAGGAGAGAAGGTGCAAGTGTGTGTGAATCTTGTATATTGTTCATCATTCCAATCTTGAATACATCATAGATTCATATTATTCTTCTTCTCCTTCTTCTTATTTTGATCTTGCATCATCCAATTGTTTAGGATTCTACACCATCAATTGGATATGATTGATACACAAGCGAATTCGGGACTTACAAGTGGTATCAGAGCTTGGATTGTATCAATCATTTTGGCCAGATCTGGAGCGTATTTGATCTTATTTTTTAAGGATTTTTGCATTTTTGGATAGATATTTGAAAAATAAGGTGGGTTTGTTCTTCGTGTTTTTGATAAAAACGAGTTTTTGATCGAGTTTTGGAGCAAAAAGAGGTGAAAAACGCTATTTTTCACGTAATCTGCGAAGTGTTCTCGTCCATTGAAGGGTTCACGGCCGTTGAAGGGTTCACGGCCGAAGGACGGTTCTCGGTCGAATAAGCTTTTGTGGCTAGGGTTTCTCGGCGGCGGCCGTAATCACGAATTAGGGTTTCTCGGACGTTTACGGTCGTGAACGTGTTTACGGCCGTGAACCCATTTGCGGTTGTCTGTCTCATATAAATAGTGTTAGTAGAGTCATAAGAGTGTGTATGGCTAGAGGAGCTTAAGTGTGTGTATTCTAAGGTGTTCTAGAGAGAGAAAGGAGAGAAGGTGCAAGTGTGTGTGAATTTTGTATATTGTTCATCATTCCAATCTTGAATACATCATAGATTCATATTATTCTTCTTCTCCTTCTTCTTATTTTGATCTTGCATCATCCAATTGTTTAGGATTCTACACCATCAATTGGATATGATTGATACACAAGCGAATTCGGGACTTACAAGTGGTATCAGAGCTTGGATTGTATCAATCATTTTGGCCAGATCTGGAGCGTATTTGATCTTATTTTTGAAGGACTTTTGCATTTTTGGATAGATCTTTGAAAAATAAGGGGGGTTTGTTCTTCGTGTTTTTGATAAAAAACGAGTTTTTGATCGAGTTTTGGAGCAAAAAGAGGTGAAAAACACTATTTTTCACGTAATCTGCGAAGTGTTCTCGTCCATTGAAGGGTTCACGGCCGTTGAAGGGTTCACGGCCGAAGGAGGGTTCTCGGTCGAATAAGCTTTTGTGGCTAGGGTTTCTTGGCGGCGACCGTAATCACGAATTAGGGTTTCTCGGACGTTTACGGTCGTGAACGTGTTTACGGCCGTGAACCTATTTGCGGTTGTCTGTCTCATATAAATAGTGTTAGTAGAGTCATAAGAGTGTGTATGGCTAGAGGAGCTTAAGTGTGTGTATTCTAAGGTGTTCTAGAGAGATAAAGGAGAGAAGGTGCAAGTGTGTGTGAATCTTGTATATTGTTCATCATTCCAATCTTGAATACATCATAGATTCATATTATTCTTCTTCTCCTTCTTCTTATTTTGATCTTGCATCATCCAATTGTTTAGGATTCTACACCATCAATTGGATATGATTGATACACAAGCGAATTCGGGACTTACAAGTGGTATCAGAGCTTGGATTGTATCAATCATTTTGGCCAGATCTGGAGCGTATTTGATCTTATTTTTGAAGGATTTTTGCATTTTTGGATAGATATTTGAAAAATAAGGTGGGTTTGTTCTTCGTGTTTTTGATAAAAACGAGTTTTTGATCGAGTTTTGGAGCAAAAAGAGGTGAAAAACGCTATTTTTCACGTAATCTGCGAAGTGTTCTCGTCCATTGAAGGGTTCACGGCCGTTGAAGGGTTCACGGCCGAAGGACGGTTCTCGGTCGAATAAGCTTTTGTGGCTAGGGTTTCTCGGCGGCGGCCGTAATCACGAATTAGGGTTTCTCGGACGTTTACGGTCGTGAACGTGTTTACGGCCGTGAACCTATTTGCGGTTGTCTGTCTCATATAAATAGTGTTAGTAGAGTCATAAGAGTGTGTATGGCTAGAGGAGCTTAAGTGTGTGTATTCTAAGGTGTTCTAGAGAGATAAAGGAGAGAAGGTGCAAGTGTGTGTGAATCTTGTATATTGTTCATCATTCCAATCTTGAATACATCATAGATTCATATTATTCTTCTTCTCCTTCTTCTTATTTTGATCTTGCATCATCCAATTGTTTAGGATTCTACACCATCAATTGGATATGATTGATACACAAGCGAATTCGGGACTTACAAGTGGTATCAGAGCTTGGATTGTATCAATCATTTTGGCCAGATCTGGAGCGTATTTGATCTTATTTTTGAAGGATTTTTGCATTTTTGGATAGATCTTTGAAAAATAAGGGGGGTTTGTTCTTCGTGTTTTTGATAAAAACGAGTTTTTGATCGAGTTTTGGAGCAAAAAGAGGTGAAAAACGCTATTTTTCACGTAATCTGTGAAGTGTTCTCGTCCATTCAAGGGTTCACGGCCGTTGAAGGGTTCACGGCCGAAGGAGGGTTCTCGGTCGAATAAGCTTTTGTGGCTAGGGTTTCTCGGCGGCGGCCGTAATCAGGAATTAGGGTTTCTCGGACGTTTACGGTCGTGAACGTGTTTACGGCCGTGAACCTATTTGCGGTTGTCTGTCTCATATAAATAGTGTTAGTAGGGTCATAAGAGTGTGTATGGCTAGAGGAGCTTAAGTGTGTGTATTCTAAGGTGTTCTAGAGAGAGAAAGGAGAGAAGGTGCAAGTGTGTGTGAATCTTGTATATTGTTCATCATTCCAATCTTGAATACATCATAGATTCATATTATTCTTCTTCTCCTTCTTCTTATTTTGATCTTGCATAATCCAATTGTTTCGGATTCTACACCATCAATTGGATATGATTGATACACAAGCGAATTCGGGACTTACAAGTGGTATCAGAGCTTGGATTGTATCAATCAATTTGGCCAGATCTGGAGCGTATTTGATCTTATTTTTGAAGGATTTTTGCATTTTTGGATAGATCTTTGAAAAATAAGGTGGGTTTGTTCTTCGTGTTTTTGATAAAAACGAGTTTTTGATTGAGTTTTGGAGCAAAAAGAGGTGAAAAACGCTATTCTTCACGTAATCTGCAAAGTGTTCTCCTCCATTGAAGGGTTCACGACCGTTGAAGGGTTCACGGCCGAAGGAGGGTTCTCGGTCGAATAAGCTTTTGCGGCTAGGGTTTCTCGGCGGCGGCCGTAATCACGAATTAGGGTTTTTTCGGACGTTTACGGTCGTGAACGTGTTTACGGCCGTGAACCCATTTGCGGTTGTCTGTCTCATATAAATAGTGTTAGTAGAGTCATAAGAGTGTGTATGGCTAGAGGAGCTTAAGTGTGTGTATTCTAAGGTGTTCTAGAGAGAGAAAGGAGAGAAGGTGCAAGTGTGTGTGAATTTTGTATATTGTTCATCATTCCAATCTTGAATACATCATAGATTCATATTATTCTTCTTCTCCTTCTTCTTATTTTGATCTTGCATCATCCAATTGTTTAGGATTCTACACCATCAATTGGATATGATTGATACACAAGCGAATTCGGGACTTACAAGTGGTATCAGAGCTTGGATTGTATCAATCATTTTGGCCAGATCTGGAGCGTATTTGATCTTATTTTTGAAGGACTTTTGCATTTTTGGATAGATCTTTGAAAAATAAGGGGGGTTTGTTCTTCGTGTTTTTGATAAAAAACGAGTTTTTGATCGAGTTTTGGAGCAAAAAGAGGTGAAAAACACTATTTTTCACGTAATCTGCGAAGTGTTCTCGTCCATTGAAGGGTTCACGGCCGTTGAAGGGTTCACGGCCGAAGGAGGGTTCTCGGTCGAATAAGCTTTTGTGGCTAGGGTTTCTTGGCGGCGACCGTAATCAGGAATTAGGGTTTCTCGGGCGTTTACGGTCGTGAACGTGTTTACGGCCGTGAACCTATTTGCGGTTGTCTGTCTCATATAAATAGTGTTAGTAGAGTCATAAGAGTGTGTATGGCTAGAGGAGCTTAAGTGTGTGTATTCTAAGGTGTTCTAGAGAGATAAAGGAGAGAAGGTGCAAGTGTGTGTGAATCTTGTATATTGTTCATCATTCCAATCTTGAATACATCATAGATTCATATTATTCTTCTTCTCCTTCTTCTTATTTTGATCTTGCATCATCCAATTGTTTAGGATTCTACACCATCAATTGGATATGATTGATACACAAGCGAATTCGGGACTTACAAGTGGTATCAGAGCTTGGATTGTATCAATCATTTTGGCCAGATCTGGAGCGTATTTGATCTTATTTTTTAAGGATTTTTGCATTTTTGGATAGATATTTGAAAAATAAGGTGGGTTTGTTCTTCGTGTTTTTGATAAAAACGAGTTTTTGATCGAGTTTTGGAGCAAAAAGAGGTGAAAAACGCTATTTTTCACGTAATCTGCGAAGTGTTCTCGTCCATTGAAGGGTTCACGGCCGTTGAAGGGTTCACGGCCGAAGGACGGTTCTCGGTCGAATAAGCTTTTGTGGCTAGGGTTTCTCGGCGGCGGCCGTAATCACGAATTAGGGTTTCTCGGACGTTTACGGTCGTGAACGTGTTTACGGCCGTGAACCCATTTGCGGTTGTCTGTCTCATATAAATAGTGTTAGTAGAGTCATAAGAGTGTGTATGGCTAGAGGAGCTTAAGTGTGTGTATTCTAAGGTGTTCTAGAGAGAGAAAGGAGAGAAGGTGCAAGTGTGTGTGAATTTTGTATATTGTTCATCATTCCAATCTTGAATACATCATAGATTCATATTATTCTTCTTCTCCTTCTTCTTATTTTGATCTTGCATCATCCAATTGTTTAGGATTCTACACCATCAATTGGATATGATTGATACACAAGCGAATTCGGGACTTACAAGTGGTATCAGAGCTTGGATTGTATCAATCATTTTGGCCAGATCTGGAGCGTATTTGATCTTATTTTTGAAGGACTTTTGCATTTTTGGATAGATCTTTGAAAAATAAGGGGGGTTTGTTCTTCGTGTTTTTGATAAAAAACGAGTTTTTGATCGAGTTTTGGAGCAAAAAGAGGTGAAAAACACTATTTTTCACGTAATCTGCGAAGTGTTCTCGTCCATTGAAGGGTTCACGGCCGTTGAAGGGTTCACGGCCGAAGGAGGGTTCTCGGTCGAATAAGCTTTTGTGGCTAGGGTTTCTTGGCGGCGACCGTAATCACGAATTAGGGTTTCTCGGACGTTTACGGTCGTGAACGTGTTTACGGCCGTGAACCTATTTGCGGTTGTCTGTCTCATATAAATAGTGTTAGTAGAGTCATAAGAGTGTGTATGGCTAGAGGAGCTTAAGTGTGTGTATTCTAAGGTGTTCTAGAGAGATAAAGGAGAGAAGGTGCAAGTGTGTGTGAATCTTGTATATTGTTCATCATTCCAATCTTGAATACATCATAGATTCATATTATTCTTCTTCTCCTTCTTCTTATTTTGATCTTGCATCATCCAATTGTTTAGGATTCTACACCATCAATTGGATATGCTTGATACACAAGCGAATTCGGGACTTACAAGTGGTATCAGAGCTTGGATTGTATCAATCATTTTGGCCAGATCTGGAGCGTATTTGATCTTATTTTTGAAGGATTTTTGCATTTTTGGATAGATATTTGAAAAATAAGGTGGGTTTGTTCTTCGTGTTTTTGATAAAAACGAGTTTTTGATCGAGTTTTGGAGCAAAAAGAGGTGAAAAACGCTATTTTTCACGTAATCTGCGAAGTGTTCTCGTCCATTGAAGGGTTCACGGCCGTTGAAGGGTTCACGGCCGAAGGACGGTTCTCGGTCGAATAAGCTTTTGTGGCTAGGGTTTCTCGGCGGCGGCCGTAATCACGAATTAGGGTTTCTCGGACGTTTACGGTCGTGAACGTGTTTACGGCCGTGAACCTATTTGCGGTTGTCTGTCTCATATAAATAGTGTTAGTAGAGTCATAAGAGTGTGTATGGCTAGAGGAGCTTAAGTGTGTGTATTCTAAGGTGTTCTAGAGAGATAAAGGAGAGAAGGTGCAAGTGTGTGTGAATCTTGTATATTGTTCATCATTCCAATCTTGAATACATCATAGATTCATATTATTCTTCTTCTCCTTCTTCTTATTTTGATCTTGCATCATCCAATTGTTTAGGATTCTACACCATCAATTGGATATGATTGATACACAAGCGAATTCGGGACTTACAAGTGGTATCAGAGCTTGGATTGTATCAATCATTTTGGCCAGATCTGGAGCGTATTTGATCTTATTTTTGAAGGATTTTTGCATTTTCGGATAGATCTTTGAAAAATAAGGGGGGTTTGTTCTTCGTGTTTTTGATAAAAACGAGTTTTTGATCGAGTTTTGGAGCAAAAAGAGGTGAAAAACGCTATTTTTCACGTAATCTGTGAAGTGTTCTCGTCCATTCAAGGGTTCACGGCCGTTGAAGGGTTCACGGCCGAAGGAGGGTTCTCGGTCGAATAAGCTTTTGTGGCTAGGGTTTCTCGGCGGCGGCCGTAATCAGGAATTAGGGTTTCTCGGACGTTTACGGTCGTGAACGTGTTTACGGCCGTGAACCTATTTGCGGTTGTCTGTCTCATATAAATAGTGTTAGTAGGGTCATAAGAGTGTGTATGGCTAGAGGAGCTTAAGTGTGTGTATTCTAAGGTGTTCTAGAGAGAGAAAGGAGAGAAGGTGCAAGTGTGTGTGAATCTTGTATATTGTTCATCATTCCAATCTTGAATACATCATAGATTCATATTATTCTTCTTCTCCTTCTTCTTATTTTGATCATGCATAATCCAATTGTTTCGGATTCTACACCATTAATTGGATATGATTGATACACAAGCGAATTCGGGACTTACAAGTGGTATCAGAGCTTGGATTGTATCAATCAATTTGGCCAGATCTGGAGCGTATTTGATCTTATTTTTGAAGGATTTTTGCATTTTTGGATAGATATTTGAAAAATAAGGTGGGTTTGTTCTTCGTGTTTTTGATAAAAACGAGTTTTTGATCGAGTTTTGGAGCAAAAAGAGGTGAAAAACGCTATTTTTCACGTAATCTGCGAAGTGTTCTCGTCCATTGAAGGGTTCACGGCCGTTGAAGGGTTCACGGCCGAAGGACGGTTCTCGGTCGAATAAGCTTTTGTGGCTAGGGTTTCTCGGCGGCAGCCGTAATCACGAATTAGGGTTTCTCGGACGTTTACGGTCGTGAACGTGTTTACGGCCGTGAACCTATTTGCGGTTGTCTGTCTCATATAAATAGTGTTAGTAGAGTCATAAGAGTGTGTATGGCTAGAGGAGCTTAAGTGTGTGTATTCTAAGGTGTTCTAGAGAGATAAAGGAGAGAAGGTGCAAGTGTGTGTGAATCTTGTATATTGTTCATCATTCCAATCTTGAATACATCATAGATTCATATTATTCTTCTTCTCCTTCTTCTTATTTTGATCTTGCATCATCCAATTGTTTAGGATTCTACACCATCAATTGGATATGATTGATACACAAGCGAATTCGGGACTTACAAGTGGTATCAGAGCTTGGATTGTATCAATCATTTTGGCCAGATCTGGAGCGTATTTGATCTTATTTTTGAAGGATTTTTGCATTTTTGGATAGATCTTTGAAAAATAAGGGGGTTTGTTCTTCGTGTTTTTGATAAAAACGAGTTTTTGATCGAGTTTTGGAGCAAAAAGAGGTGAAAAACACTATTTTTCACGTAATCTGCGAAGTGTTCTCGTCCATTCAAGGGTTCACGGCCGTTGAAGGGTTCACGGCCGAAGGAGGGTTCTCGGTCGAATAAGCTTTTGTGGCTAGGGTTTCTCGGCGGCGGCCGTAATCAGGAATTAGGGTTTCTCGGACGTTTACGGTCGTGAACGTGTTTACGGCCGTGAACCTATTTGCGGTTGTCTGTCTCATATAAATAGTGTTAGTAGAGTCATAAGAGTGTGTATGGCTAGAGGAGCTTAAGTGTGTGTATTCTAAGGTGTTCTAGAGAGAGAAAGGAGAGAAGGTGCAAGTGTGTGTGAATCTTGTATATTGTTCATCATTCCAATCTTGAATACATCATAGATTCATATTATTCTTCTTCTCCTTCTTCTTATTTTGATCTTGCATAATCCAATTGTTTCGGATTCTACACCATCAATTGGATATGATTGATACACAAGCGAATTCGGGACTTACAAGTGGTATCAGAGCTTGGATTGTATCAATCAATTTGGCCAGATCTGGAGCGTATTTGATCTTATTTTTGAAGGATTTTTGCATTTTTGGATAGATATTTGAAAAATAAGGTGGGTTTGTTCTTCGTGTTTTTGATAAAAACGAGTTTTTGATCGAGTTTTGGAGCAAAAAGAGGTGAAAAACGCTATTTTTCACGTAATCTGCGAAGTGTTCTCGTCCATTGAAGGGTTCACGGCCGTTGAAGGGTTCACGGCCGAAGGACGGTTCTCGGTCGAATAAGCTTTTGTGGCTAGGGTTTCTCGGCGGCAGCCGTAATCACGAATTAGGGTTTCTCGGACGTTTACGGTCGTGAACGTGTTTACGGCCGTGAACCTATTTGCGGTTGTCTGTCTCATATAAATAGTGTTAGTAGAGTCATAAGAGTGTGTATGGCTAGAGGAGCTTAAGTGTGTGTATTCTAAGGTGTTCTAGAGAGATAAAGGAGAGAAGGTGCAAGTGTGTGTGAATCTTGTATATTGTTCATCATTCCAATCTTGAATACATCATAGATTCATATTATTCTTCTTCTCCTTCTTCTTATTTTGATCTTGCATCATCCAATTGTTTAGGATTCTACACCATCAATTGGATATGATTGATACACAAGCGAATTCGGGACTTACAAGTGGTATCAGAGCTTGGATTGTATCAATCATTTTGGCCAGATCTGGAGCGTATTTGATCTTATTTTTGAAGGATTTTTGCATTTTTGGATAGATCTTTGAAAAATAAGGGGGTTTGTTCTTCGTGTTTTTGATAAAAACGAGTTTTTGATCGAGTTTTGGAGCAAAAAGAGGTGAAAAACACTATTTTTCACGTAATCTGCGAAGTGTTCTCGTCCATTCAAGGGTTCACGGCCGTTGAAGGGTTCACGGCCGAAGGAGGGTTCTCGGTCGAATAAGCTTTTGTGGCTAGGGTTTCTCGGCGGCGGCCGTAATCAGGAATTAGGGTTTCTCGGACGTTTACGGTCGTGAACGTGTTTACGGCCGTGAACCTATTTGCGGTTGTCTGTCTCATATAAATAGTGTTAGTAGAGTCATAAGAGTGTGTATGGCTAGAGGAGCTTAAGTGTGTGTATTCTAAGGTGTTCTAGAGAGAGAAAGGAGAGAAGGTGCAAGTGTGTGTGAATCTTGTATATTGTTCATCATTCCAATCTTGAATACATCATAGATTCATATTATTCTTCTTCTCCTTCTTCTTATTTTGATCTTGCATAATCCAATTGTTTCGGATTCTACACCATCAATTGGATATGATTGATACACAAGCGAATTCGGGACTTACAAGTGGTATCAGAGCTTGGATTGTATCAATCAATTTGGCCAGATCTGGAGCGTATTTGATCTTATTTTTGAAGGATTTTTGCATTTTTGGATAGATCTTTGAAAAATAAGGTGGGTTTGTTCTTCGTGTTTTTGATAAAAACGAGTTTTTGATCGAGTTTTGGAGCAAAAAGAGGTGAAAAACGCTATTCTTCACGTAATCTGCAAAGTGTTCTCCTCCATTGAAGGGTTCACGACCGTTGAAGGGTTCACGGCCGAAGGAGGGTTCTCGGTCGAATAAGCTTTTGCGGCTAGGGTTTCTCGGCGGCGGCCGTAATCACGAATTAGGGTTTTTTCGGACGTTTACGGTCGTGAACGTGTTTACGGCCGTGAACCCATTTGCGGTTGTCTGTCTCATATAAATAGTGTTAGTAGAGTCATAAGAGTGTGTATGGCTAGAGGAGCTTAAGTGTGTGTATTCTAAGGTGTTCTAGAGAGAGAAAGGAGAGAAGGTGCAAGTGTGTGTGAATTTTGTATATTGTTCATCATTCCAATCTTGAATACATCATAGATTCATATTATTCTTCTTCTCCTTCTTCTTATTTTGATCTTGCATAATCCAATTGTTTCGGATTCTACACCATCAATTGGATATGATTGATACACAAGCGAATTCGGGACTTACAAGTGGTATCAGAGCTTGGATTGTATCAATCATTTTGGCCAGATCTGGAGCGTATTTGATCTTATTTTTGAAGGACTTTTGCATTTTTGGATAGATCTTTGAAAAATAAGGGGGGTTTGTTCTTCGTGTTTTTGATAAAAACGAGTTTTTGATCGAGTTTTGGAGCAAAAAGAGGTGAAAAACACTATTTTTCACGTAATCTGCGAAGTGTTCTCGTCCATTGAAGGGTTCACGGCCGTTGAAGGGTTCACGGCCGAAGGAGGGTTCTCGGTCGAATAAGCTTTTGTGGCTAGGGTTTCTTGGCGGCGACCGTAATCACGAATTAGGGTTTCTCGGACGTTTACGGTCGTGAACGTGTTTACGGCCGTGAACCTATTTGCGGTTGTCTGTCTCATATAAATAGTGTTAGTAGAGTCATAAGAGTGTGTATGGCTAGAGGAGCTTAAGTGTGTGTATTCTAAGGTGTTCTAGAGAGATAAAGGAGAGAAGGTGCAAGTGTGTGTGAATCTTGTATATTGTTCATCATTCCAATCTTGAATACATCATAGATTCATATTATTCTTCTTCTCCTTCTTCTTATTTTGATCTTGCATCATCCAATTGTTTAGGATTCTACACCATCAATTGGATATGATTGATACACAAGCGAATTCGGGACTTACAAGTGGTATCAGAGCTTGGATTGTATCAATCAATTTGGCCAGATCTGGAGCGTATTTGATCTTATTTTTGAAGGATTTTTGCATTTTTGGATAGATCTTTGAAAAATAAGGTGGGTTTGTTCTTCGTGTTTTTGATAAAAACGAGTTTTTGATCGAGTTTTGGAGCAAAAAGAGGTGAAAAACGCTATTCTTCACGTAATCTGCAAAGTGTTCTCCTCCATTGAAGGGTTCACGACCGTTGAAGGGTTCACGGCCGAAGGAGGGTTCTCGGTCGAATAAGCTTTTGCGGCTAGGGTTTCTCGGCGGCGGCCGTAATCACGAATTAGGGTTTTTTCGGACGTTTACGGTCGTGAACGTGTTTACGGCTGTGAACCCATTTGCGGTTGTCTGTCTCATATAAATAGTGTTAGTAGAGTCATAAGAGTGTGTATGGCTAGAGGAGCTTAAGTGTGTGTATTCTAAGGTGTTCTAGAGAGAGAAAGGAGAGAAGGTGCAAGTGTGTGTGAATTTTGTATATTGTTCATCATTCCAATCTTGAATACATCATAGATTCATATTATTCTTCTTCTCCTTCTTCTTATTTTGATCTTGCATAATCCAATTGTTTCGGATTCTACACCATCAATTGGATATGATTGATACACAAGCGAATTCGGGACTTACAAGTGGTATCAGAGCTTGGATTGTATCAATCATTTTGGCCAGATCTGGAGCGTATTTGATCTTATTTTTGAAGGACTTTTGCATTTTTGGATAGATCTTTGAAAAATAAGGGGGGTTTGTTCTTCGTGTTTTTGATAAAAACGAGTTTTTGATCGAGTTTTGGAGCAAAAAGAGGTGAAAAACACTATTTTTCACGTAATCTGCGAAGTGTTCTCGTCCATTGAAGGGTTCACGGCCGTTGAAGGGTTCACGGCCGAAGGAGGGTTCTCGGTCGAATAAGCTTTTGTGGCTAGGGTTTCTTGGCGGCGACCGTAATCACGAATTAGGGTTTCTCGGACGTTTACGGTCGTGAACGTGTTTACGGCCGTGAACCTATTTGCGGTTGTCTGTCTCATATAAATAGTGTTAGTAGAGTCATAAGAGTGTGTATGGCTAGAGGAGCTTAAGTGTGTGTATTCTAAGGTGTTCTAGAGAGATAAAGGAGAGAAGGTGCAAGTGTGTGTGAATCTTGTATATTGTTCATCATTCCAATCTTGAATACATCATAGATTCATATTATTCTTCTTCTCCTTCTTCTTATTTTGATCTTGCATCATCCAATTGTTTAGGATTCTACACCATCAATTGGATATGATTGATACACAAGCGAATTCGGGACTTACAAGTGGTATCAGAGCTTGGATTGTATCAATCATTTTGGCCAGATCTGGAGCGTATTTGATCTTATTTTTGAAGGATTTTTGCATTTTTGGATAGATCTTTGAAAAATAAGGGGGGTTTGTTCTTCGTGTTTTTGATAAAAACGAGTTTTTGATCGAGTTTTGGAGCAAAAAGTGGTGAAAAACGCTATTTTTCACGTAATCTGTGAAGTGTTCTCGTCCATTCAAGGGTTCACGGCCGTTGAAGGGTTCACGGCCGAAGGAGGGTTCTCGGTCGAATAAGCTTTTGTGGCTAGGGTTTCTCGGCGGCGGCCGTAATCAGGAATTAGGGTTTCTCGGACGTTTACGGTCGTGAACGTGTTTACGGCCGTGAACCTATTTGCGGTTGTCTGTCTCATATAAATAGTGTTAGTAGGGTCATAAGAGTGTGTATGGCTAGAGGAGCTTAAGTGTGTGTATTCTAAGGTGTTCTAGAGAGAGAATGGAGAGAAGGTGCAAGTGTGTGTGAATCTGGTATATTGTTCATCATTCCAATCTTGAATACATCATAGATTCATATTATTCTTCTTCTCCTTCTTCTTATTTTGATCTTGCATAATCCAATTGTTTCGGATTCTACACCATCAATTGGATATGATTGATACACAAGCGAATTCGGGACTTACAAGTGGTATCAGAGCTTGGATTGTATCAATCAATTTGGCCAGATCTGGAGCGTATTTGATCTTATTTTTGAAGGATTTTTGCATTTTTGGATAGATCTTTGAAAAATAAGGTGGGTTTGTTCTTCGTGTTTTTGATAAAAACGAGTTTTTGATCGAGTTTTGGAGCAAAAAGAGGTGAAAAACGCTATTCTTCGCGTAATCTGCAAAGTGTTCTCCTCCATTGAAGGGTTCACGACCGTTGAAGGGTTCACGGCCGAAGGAGGGTTCTCGGTCGAATAAGCTTTTGCGGCTAGGGTTTCTCGGCGGCGGCCGTAATCACGAATTAGGGTTTTTTCGGACGTTTACGGTCGTGAACGTGTTTACGGCCGTGAACCCATTTGCGGTTGTCTGTCTCATATAAATAGTGTTAGTAGAGTCATAAGAGTGTGTATGGCTAGAGGAGCTTAAGTGTGTGTATTCTAAGGTGTTCTAGAGAGAGAAAGGAGAGAAGGTGCAAGTGTGTGTGAATTTTGTATATTGTTCATCATTCTAATCTTGAATACATCATAGATTCATATTATTCTTCTTCTCCTTCTTCTTATTTTGATCTTGCATAATCCAATTGTTTCGGATTCTACACCATCAATTGGATATGATTGATACACAAGCGAATTCGGGACTTACAAGTGGTATCAGAGCTTGGATTGTATCAATCATTTTGGCCAGATCTGGAGCGTATTTGATCTTATTTTTGAAGGACTTTTGCATTTTTGGATAGATCTTTGAAAAATAAGGGGGGTTTGTTCTTCGTGTTTTTGATAAAAACGAGTTTTTGATCGAGTTTTGGAGCAAAAAGAGGTGAAAAACACTATTTTTCACGTAATCTGCGAAGTGTTCTCGTCCATTGAAGGGTTCACGGCCGTTGAAGGGTTCACGGCCGAAGGAGGGTTCTCGGTCGAATAAGCTTTTGTGGCTAGGGTTTCTTGGCGGCGACCGTAATCACGAATTAGGGTTTCTCGGACGTTTACGGTCGTGAACGTGTTTACGGCCGTGAACCTATTTGCGGTTGTCTGTCTCATATAAATAGTGTTAGTAGAGTCATAAGAGTGTGTATGGCTAGAGGAGCTTAAGTGTGTGTATTCTAAGGTGTTCTAGAGAGATAAAGGAGAGAAGGTGCAAGTGTGTGTGAATCTTGTATATTGTTCATCATTCCAATCTTGAATACATCATAGATTCATATTATTCTTCTTCTCCTTCTTCTTATTTTGATCTTGCATCATCCAATTGTTTAGGATTCTACACCATCAATTGGATATGATTGATACACAAGCGAATTCGGGACTTACAAGTGGTATCAGAGCTTGGATTGTATCAATCAATTTGGCCAGATCTGGAGCGTATTTGATCTTATTTTTGAAGGATTTTTGCATTTTTGGATAGATCTTTGAAAAATAAGGTGGGTTTGTTCTTCGTGTTTTTGATAAAAACGAGTTTTTGATCGAGTTTTGGAGCAAAAAGAGGTGAAAAACGCTATTCTTCACGTAATCTGCAAAGCGTTCTCCTCCATTGAAGGGTTCACGACCGTTGAAGGGTTCACGGCCGAAGGAGGGTTCTCGGTCGAATAAGCTTTTGCGGCTAGGGTTTCTCGGCGGCGGCCGTAATCACGAATTAGGGTTTTTTCGGACGTTTACGGTCGTGAACGTGTTTACGGCTGTGAACCCATTTGCGGTTGTCTGTCTCATATAAATAGTGTTAGTAGAGTCATAAGAGTGTGTATGGCTAGAGGAGCTTAAGTGTGTGTATTCTAAGGTGTTCTAGAGAGAGAAAGGAGAGAAGGTGCAAGTGTGTGTGAATTTTGTATATTGTTCATCATTCCAATCTTGAATACATCATAGATTCATATTATTCTTCTTCTCCTTCTTCTTATTTTGATCTTGCATAATCCAATTGTTTCGGATTCTACACCATCAATTGGATATGATTGATACACAAGCGAATTCGGGACTTACAAGTGGTATCAGAGCTTGGATTGTATCAATCATTTTGGCCAGATCTGGAGCGTATTTGATCTTATTTTTGAAGGACTTTTGCATTTTTGGATAGATCTTTGAAAAATAAGGGGGGTTTGTTCTTCGTGTTTTTGATAAAAACGAGTTTTTGATCGAGTTTTGGAGCAAAAAGAGGTGAAAAACACTATTTTTCACGTAATCTGCGAAGTGTTCTCGTCCATTGAAGGGTTCACGGCCGTTGAAGGGTTCACGGCCGAAGGAGGGTTCTCGGTCGAATAAGCTTTTGTGGCTAGGGTTTCTTGGCGGCGACCGTAATCACGAATTAGGGTTTCTCGGACGTTTACGGTCGTGAACGTGTTTACGGCCGTGAACCTATTTGCGGTTGTCTGTCTCATATAAATAGTGTTAGTAGAGTCATAAGAGTGTGTATGGCTAGAGGAGCTTAAGTGTGTGTATTCTAAGGTGTTCTAGAGAGATAAAGGAGAGAAGGTGCAAGTGTGTGTGAATCTTGTATATTGTTCATCATTCCAATCTTGAATACATCATAGATTCATATTATTCTTCTTCTCCTTCTTCTTATTTTGATCTTGCATCATCCAATTGTTTAGGATTCTACACCATCAATTGGATATGATTGATACACAAGCGAATTCGGGACTTACAAGTGGTATCAGAGCTTGGATTGTATCAATCATTTTGGCCAGATCTGGAGCGTATTTGATCTTATTTTTGAAGGATTTTTGCATTTTTGGATAGATCTTTGAAAAATAAGGGGGGTTTGTTCTTCGTGTTTTTGATAAAAACGAGTTTTTGATCGAGTTTTGGAGCAAAAAGTGGTGAAAAACGCTATTTTTCACGTAATCTGTGAAGTGTTCTCGTCCATTCAAGGGTTCACGGCCGTTGAAGGGTTAACGGCCGAAGGAGGGTTCTCGGTCGAATAAGCTTTTGTGGCTAGGGTTTCTCGGCGGCGGCCGTAATCAGGAATTAGGGTTTCTCGGACGTTTACGGTCGTGAACGTGTTTACGGCCGTGAACCTATTTGCGGTTGTCTGTCTCATATAAATAGTGTTAGTAGGGTCATAAGAGTGTGTATGGCTAGAGGAGCTTAAGTGTGTGTATTCTAAGGTGTTCTAGAGAGAGAATGGAGAGAAGGTGCAAGTGTGTGTGAATCTTGTATATTGTTCATCATTCCAATCTTGAATACATCATAGATTCATATTATTCTTCTTCTCCTTCTTCTTATTTTGATCTTGCATAATCCAATTGTTTCGGATTCTACACCATCAATTGGATATGATTGATACACAAGCGAATTCGGGACTTACAAGTGGTATCAGAGCTTGGATTGTATCAATCAATTTGGCCAGATCTGGAGCGTATTTGATCTTATTTTTGAAGGATTTTTGCATTTTTGCATAGATCTTTGAAAAATAAGGTGGGTTTGTTCTTCGTGTTTTTGATAAAAACGAGTTTTTGATCGAGTTTTGGAGCAAAAAGAGGTGAAAAACGCTATTCTTCACGTAATCTGCAAAGCGTTCTCCTCCATTGAAGGGTTCACGACCGTTGAAGGGTTCACGGCCGAAGGAGGGTTCTCGGTCGAATAAGCTTTTGCGGCTAGGGTTTCTCGGCGGCGGCCGTAATCACGAATTAGGGTTTTTTCGGACGTTTACGGTCGTGAACGTGTTTACGGCTGTGAACCCATTTGCGGTTGTCTGTCTCATATAAATAGTGTTAGTAGAGTCATAAGAGTGTGTATGGCTAGAGGAGCTTAAGTGTGTGTATTCTAAGGTGTTCTAGAGAGAGAAAGGAGAGAAGGTGCAAGTGTGTGTGAATTTTGTATATTGTTCATCATTCCAATCTTGAATACATCATAGATTCATATTATTCTTCTTCTCCTTCTTCTTATTTTGATCTTGCATAATCCAATTGTTTCGGATTCTACACCATCAATTGGATATGATTGATACACAAGCGAATTCGGGACTTACAAGTGGTATCAGAGCTTGGATTGTATCAATCATTTTGGCCAGATCTGGAGCGTATTTGATCTTATTTTTGAAGGACTTTTGCATTTTTGGATAGATCTTTGAAAAATAAGGGGGGTTTGTTCTTCGTGTTTTTGATAAAAACGAGTTTTTGATCGAGTTTTGGAGCAAAAAGAGGTGAAAAACACTATTTTTCACGTAATCTGCGAAGTGTTCTCGTCCATTGAAGGGTTCACGGCCGTTGAAGGGTTCACGGCCGAAGGAGGGTTCTCGGTCGAATAAGCTTTTGTGGCTAGGGTTTCTTGGCGGCGACCGTAATCACGAATTAGGGTTTCTCGGACGTTTACGGTCGTGAACGTGTTTACGGCCGTGAACCTATTTGCGGTTGTCTGTCTCATATAAATAGTGTTAGTAGAGTCATAAGAGTGTGTATGGCTAGAGGAGCTTAAGTGTGTGTATTCTAAGGTGTTCTAGAGAGATAAAGGAGAGAAGGTGCAAGTGTGTGTGAATCTTGTATATTGTTCATCATTCCAATCTTGAATACATCATAGATTCATATTATTCTTCTTCTCCTTCTTCTTATTTTGATCTTGCATCATCCAATTGTTTAGGATTCTACACCATCAATTGGATATGATTGATACACAAGCGAATTCGGGACTTACAAGTGGTATCAGAGCTTGGATTGTATCAATCATTTTGGCCAGATCTGGAGCGTATTTGATCTTATTTTTGAAGGATTTTTGCATTTTTGGATAGATCTTTGAAAAATAAGGGGGGTTTGTTCTTCGTGTTTTTGATAAAAACGAGTTTTTGATCGAGTTTTGGAGCAAAAAGTGGTGAAAAACGCTATTTTTCACGTAATCTGTGAAGTGTTCTCGTCCATTCAAGGGTTCACGGCCGTTGAAGGGTTAACGGCCGAAGGAGGGTTCTCGGTCGAATAAGCTTTTGTGGCTAGGGTTTCTCGGCGGCGGCCGTAATCAGGAATTAGGGTTTCTCGGACGTTTACGGTCGTGAACGTGTTTACGGCCGTGAACCTATTTGCGGTTGTCTGTCTCATATAAATAGTGTTAGTAGGGTCATAAGAGTGTGTATGGCTAGAGGAGCTTAAGTGTGTGTATTCTAAGGTGTTCTAGAGAGAGAATGGAGAGAAGGTGCAAGTGTGTGTGAATCTTGTATATTGTTCATCATTCCAATCTTGAATACATCATAGATTCATATTATTCTTCTTCTCCTTCTTCTTATTTTGATCTTGCATAATCCAATTGTTTCGGATTCTACACCATCAATTGGATATGATTGATACACAAGCGAATTCGGGACTTACAAGTGGTATCAGAGCTTGGATTGTATCAATCAATTTGGCCAGATCTGGAGCGTATTTGATCTTATTTTTGAAGGATTTTTGCATTTTTGGATAGATCTTTGAAAAATAAGGTGGGTTTGTTCTTCGTGTTTTTGATAAAAACGAGTTTTTGATCGAGTTTTGGAGCAAAAAGAGGTGAAAAACGCTATTCTTCGCGTAATCTGCAAAGTGTTCTCCTCCATTGAAGGGTTCACGACCGTTGAAGGGTTCACGGCCGAAGGAGGGTTCTCGGTCGAATAAGCTTTTGCGGCTAGGGTTTCTCGGCGGCGGCCGTAATCACGAATTAGGGTTTTTTCGGACGTTTACGGTCGTGAACGTGTTTACGGCCGTGAACCCATTTGCGGTTGTCTGTCTCATATAAATAGTGTTAGTAGAGTCATAAGAGTGTGTATGGCTAGAGGAGCTTAAGTGTGTGTATTCTAAGGTGTTCTAGAGAGAGAAAGGAGAGAAGGTGCAAGTGTGTGTGAATTTTGTATATTGTTCATCATTCTAATCTTGAATACATCATAGATTCATATTATTCTTCTTCTCCTTCTTCTTATTTTGATCTTGCATAATCCAATTGTTTCGGATTCTACACCATCAATTGGATATGATTGATACACAAGCGAATTCGGGACTTACAAGTGGTATCAGAGCTTGGATTGTATCAATCATTTTGGCCAGATCTGGAGCGTATTTGATCTTATTTTTGAAGGATTTTTGCATTTTTGGATAGATCTTTGAAAAATAAGGGGGGTTTGTTCTTCGTGTTTTTGATAAAAACGAGTTTTTGATCGAGTTTTGGAGCAAAAAGAGGTGAAAAACACTATTTTTCACGTAATCTGCGAAGTGTTCTCGTCCATTCAAGGGTTCACGGCCGTTGAAGGGTTCACGGCCGAAGGAGGGTTCTCGGTCGAATAAGCTTTTGTGGCTAGGGTTTCTCGGCGGCGGCCGTAATCAGGAATTAGGGTTTCTCGGACGTTTACGGTCGTGAACGTGTTTACGGCCGTGAACCTATTTGCGGTTGTCTGTCTCATATAAATAGTGTTAGTAGAGTCATAAGAGTGTGTATGGCTAGAGGAGCTTAAGTGTGTGTATTCTAAGGTGTTCTAGAGAGAGAAAGGAGAGAAGGTGCAAGTGTGTGTGAATCTTGTATATTGTTCATCATTCCAATCTTGAATACATCATAGATTCATATTATTCTTCTTCTCCTTCTTCTTATTTTGATCTTGCATAATCCAATTGTTTCGGATTCTACACCATCAATTGGATATGATTGATACACAAGCGAATTCGGGACTTACAAGTGGTATCAGAGCTTGGATTGTATCAATCAATTTGGCCAGATCTGGAGCGTATTTGATCTTATTTTTGAAGGATTTTTGCATTTTTGGATAGATCTTTGAAAAATAAGGTGGGTTTGTTCTTCGTGTTTTTGATAAAAACGAGTTTTTGATCGAGTTTTGGAGCAAAAAGAGGTGAAAAACGCTATTCTTCACGTAATCTGCAAAGTGTTCTCCTCCATTGAAGGGTTCACGACCGTTGAAGGGTTCACGGCCGAAGGAGGGTTCTCGGTCGAATAAGCTTTTGCGGCTAGGGTTTCTCGGCGGCGGCCGTAATCACGAATTAGGGTTTTTTCGGACGTTTACGGTCGTGAACGTGTTTACGGCCGTGAACCCATTTGCGGTTGTCTGTCTCATATAAATAGTGTTAGTAGAGTCATAAGAGTGTGTATGGCTAGAGGAGCTTAAGTGTGTGTATTCTAAGGTGTTCTAGAGAGAGAAAGGAGAGAAGGTGCAAGTGTGTGTGAATTTTGTATATTGTTCATCATTCCAATCTTGAATACATCATAGATTCATATTATTCTTCTTCTCCTTCTTCTTATTTTGATCTTGCATAATCCAATTGTTTCGGATTCTACACCATCAATTGGATATGATTGATACACAAGCGAATTCGGGACTTACAAGTGGTATCAGAGCTTGGATTGTATCAATCATTTTGGCCAGATCTGGAGCGTATTTGATCTTATTTTTGAAGGACTTTTGCATTTTTGGATAGATCTTTGAAAAATAAGGGGGGTTTGTTCTTCGTGTTTTTGATAAAAACGAGTTTTTGATCGAGTTTTGGAGCAAAAAGAGGTGAAAAACACTATTTTTCACGTAATCTGCGAAGTGTTCTCGTCCATTGAAGGGTTCACGGCCGTTGAAGGGTTCACGGCCGAAGGAGGGTTCTCGGTCGAATAAGCTTTTGTGGCTAGGGTTTCTTGGCGGTGACCGTAATCACGAATTAGGGTTACTCGGACGTTTACGGTCGTGAACGTGTTTACGGCCGTGAACCTATTTGCGGTTGTCTGTCTCATATAAATAGTGTTAGTAGAGTCATAAGAGTGTGTATGGCTAGAGGAGCTTAAGTGTGTGTATTCTAAGGTGTTCTAGAGAGATAAAGGAGAGAAGGTGCAAGTGTGTGTGAATCTTGTATATTGTTCATCATTCCAATCTTGAATACATCATAGATTCATATTATTCTTCTTCTCCTTCTTCTTATTTTGATCTTGCATCATCCAATTGTTTAGGATTCTACACCATCAATTGGATATGATTGATACACAAGCAAATTCGGGACTTACAAGTGGTATCAGAGCTTGGATTGTATCAATCATTTTGGCCAGATCTGGAGCGTATTTGATCTTATTTTTGAAGGATTTTTGCATTTTTGGATAGATCTTTGAAAAATAAGGGGGGTTTGTTCTTCGTGTTTTTGATAAAAACGAGTTTTTGATCGAGTTTTGGAGCAAAAAGAGGTGAAAAACACTATTTTTCACGTAATCTGCGAAGTGTTCTCGTCCATTCAAGGGTTCACGGCCGTTGAAGGGTTCACGGCCGAAGGAGGGTTCTCGGTCGAATAAGCTTTTGTGGCTAGGGTTTCTCGGCGGCGGCCGTAATCAGGAATTAGGGTTTCTCGGACGTTTACGGTCGTGAACGTGTTTACGGCCGTGAACCTATTTGCGGTTGTCTGTCTCATATAAATAGTGTTAGTAGAGTCATAAGAGTGTGTATGGCTAGAGGAGCTTAAGTGTGTGTATTCTAAGGTGTTCTAGAGAGAGAAAGGAGAGAAGGTGCAAGTGTGTGTGAATCTTGTATATTGTTCATCATTCCAATCTTGAATACATCATAGATTCATATTATTCTTCTTCTCCTTCTTCTTATTTTGATCTTGCATAATCCAATTGTTTCGGATTCTACACCATCAATTGGATATGATTGATACACAAGCGAATTCGGGACTTACAAGTGGTATCAGAGCTTGGATTGTATCAATCAATTTGGCCAGATCTGGAGCGTATTTGATCTTATTTTTGAAGGATTTTTGCATTTTTGGATAGATCTTTGAAAAATAAGGGGGGTTTGTTCTTCGTGTTTTTGATAAAAACGAGTTTTTGATCGAGTTTTGGAGCAAAAAGAGGTGAAAAACACTATTTTTCACGTAATCTGCGAAGTGTTCTCGTCCATTCAAGGGTTCACGGCCGTTGAAGGGTTCACGGCCGAAGGAGGGTTCTCGGTCGAATAAGCTTTTGTGGCTAGGGTTTCTCGGCGGCGGCCGTAATCAGGAATTAGGGTTTCTCGGACGTTTACGGTCGTGAACGTGTTTACGGCCGTGAACCTATTTGCGGTTGTCTGTCTCATATAAATAGTGTTAGTAGAGTCATAAGAGTGTGTATGGCTAGAGGAGCTTAAGTGTGTGTATTCTAAGGTGTTCTAGAGAGAGAAAGGAGAGAAGGTGCAAGTGTGTGTGAATCTTGTATATTGTTCATCATTCCAATCTTGAATACATCATAGATTCATATTATTCTTCTTCTCCTTCTTCTTATTTTGATCTTGCATAATCCAATTGTTTCGGATTCTACACCATCAATTGGATATGATTGATACACAAGCGAATTCGGGACTTACAAGTGGTATCAGAGCTTGGATTGTATCAATCAATTTGGCCAGATCTGGAGCGTATTTGATCTTATTTTTGAAGGATTTTTGCATTTTTGGATAGATCTTTGAAAAATAAGGTGGGTTTGTTCTTCGTGTTTTTGATAAAAACGAGTTTTTGATCGAGTTTTGGAGCAAAAAGAGGTGAAAAACGCTATTCTTCACGTAATCTGCAAAGTGTTCTCCTCCATTGAAGGGTTCACGACCGTTGAAGGGTTCACGGCCGAAGGAGGGTTCTCGGTCGAATAAGCTTTTGCGGCTAGGGTTTCTCGTCGGCGGCCGTAATCACGAATTAGGGTTTTTTCGGACGTTTACGGTCGTGAACGTGTTTACGGCCGTGAACCCATTTGCGGTTGTCTGTCTCATATAAATAGTGTTAGTAGAGTCATAAGAGTGTGTATGGCTAGAGGAGCTTAAGTGTGTGTATTCTAAGGTGTTCTAGAGAGAGAAAGGAGAGAAGGTGCAAGTGTGTGTGAATTTTGTATATTGTTCATCATTCCAATCTTGAATACATCATAGATTCATATTATTCTTCTTCTCCTTCTTCTTATTTTGATCTTGCATAATCCAATTGTTTCGGATTCTACACCATCAATTGGATATGATTGATACACAAGCGAATTCGGGACTTACAAGTGGTATCAGAGCTTGGATTGTATCAATCAATTTGGCCAGATCTGGAGCGTATTTGATCTTATTTTTGAAGGATTTTTGCATTTTTGGATAGATCTTTGAAAAATAAGGTGGGTTTGTTCTTCGTGTTTTTGATAAAAACGAGTTTTTGATCGAGTTTTGGAGCAAAAAGAGGTGAAAAACGCTATTCTTCACGTAATCTGCAAAGTGTTCTCCTCCATTGAAGGGTTCACGACCGTTGAAGGGTTCACGGCCGAAGGAGGGTTCTCGGTCGAATAAGCTTTTGCGGCTAGGGTTTCTCGGCGGCGGCCGTAATCACGAATTAGGGTTTTTTCGGACGTTTACGGTCGTGAACGTGTTTACGGCCGTGAACCCATTTGCGGTTGTCTGTCTCATATAAATAGTGTTAGTAGAGTCATAAGAGTGTGTATGGCTAGAGGAGCTTAAGTGTGTGTATTCTAAGGTGTTCTAGAGAGAGAAAGGAGAGAAGGTGCAAGTGTGTGTGAATTTTGTGTATTGTTCATCATTCCAATCTTGAATACATCATAGATTCATATTATTCTTCTTCTCCTTCTTCTTATTTTGATCTTGCATAATCCAATTGTTTCGGATTCTACACCATCAATTGGATATGATTGATACACAAGCGAATTCGGGACTTACAAGTGGTATCAGAGCTTGGATTGTATCAATCATTTTGGCCAGATCTGGAGCGTATTTGATCTTATTTTTGAAGGATTTTTGCATTTTTGGATAGATCTTTGAAAAATAAGGGGGGTTTGTTCTTCGTGTTTTTGATAAAAACGAGTTTTTGATCGAGTTTTGGAGCAAAAAGAGGTGAAAAACACTATTTTTCACGTAATCTGCGAAGTGTTCTCGTCCATTCAAGGGTTCACGGCCGTTGAAGGGTTCACGGCCGAAGGAGGGTTCTCGGTCGAATAAGCTTTTGTGGCTAGGGTTTCTCGGCGGCGGCCGTAATCAGGAATTAGGGTTTCTCGGACGTTTACGGTCGTGAACGTGTTTACGGCCGTGAACCTATTTGCGGTTGTCTGTCTCATATAAATAGTGTTAGTAGAGTCATAAGAGTGTGTATGGCTAGAGGAGCTTAAGTGTGTGTATTCTAAGGTGTTCTAGAGAGAGAAAGGAGAGAAGGTGCAAGTGTGTGTGAATCTTGTATATTGTTCATCATTCCAATCTTGAATACATCATAGATTCATATTATTCTTCTTCTCCTTCTTCTTATTTTGATCTTGCATAATCCAATTGTTTCGGATTCTACACCATCAATTGGATATGATTGATACACAAGCGAATTCGGGACTTACAAGTGGTATTAGAGCTTGGATTGTATCAATCAATTTGGCCAGATCTGGAGCGTATTTGATCTTATTTTTGAAGGATTTTTGCATTTTTGGATAGATCTTTGAAAAATAAGGTGGGTTTGTTCTTCGTGTTTTTGATAAAAACGAGTTTTTGATCGAGTTTTGGAGCAAAAAGAGGTGAAAAACGCTATTCTTCACGTAATCTGCAAAGTGTTCTCCTCCATTGAAGGGTTCACGACCGTTGAAGGGTTCACGGCCGAAGGAGGGTTCTCGGTCGAATAAGCTTTTGCGGCTAGGGTTTCTCGGCGGCGGCCGTAATCACGAATTAGGGTTTTTTCGGACGTTTACGGTCGTGAACGTGTTTACGGCCGTGAACCCATTTGCGGTTGTCTGTCTCATATAAATAGTGTTAGTAGAGTCATAAGAGTGTGTATGGCTAGAGGAGCTTAAGTGTGTGTATTCTAAGGTGTTCTAGAGAGAGAAAGGAGAGAAGGTGCAAGTGTGTGTGAATTTTGTGTATTGTTCATCATTCCAATCTTGAATACATCATAGATTCATATTATTCTTCTTCTCCTTCTTCTTATTTTGATCTTGCATAATCCAATTGTTTCGGATTCTACACCATCAATTGGATATGATTGATACACAAGCGAATTCGGGACTTACAAGTGGTATCAGAGCTTGGATTGTATCAATCATTTTGGCCAGATCTGGAGCGTATTTGATCTTATTTTTGAAGGATTTTTGCATTTTTGGATAGATCTTTGAAAAATAAGGTGGGTTTGTTCTTCGTGTTTTTGATAAAAACGAGTTTTTGATCGAGTTTTGGAGCAAAAAGAGGTGAAAAACACTATTTTTCACGTAATCTGCGAAGTGTTCTCGTCCATTCAAGGGTTCACGGCCGTTGAAGGGTTCACGGCCGAAGGAGGGTTCTCGGTCGAATAAGCTTTTGTGGCTAGGGTTTCTCGGCGGCGGCCGTAATCAGGAATTAGGGTTTCTCGGACGTTTACGGTCGTGAACGTGTTTACGGCCGTGAACCTATTTGCGGTTGTCTGTCTCATATAAATAGTGTTAGTAGAGTCATAAGAGTGTGTATGGCTAGAGGAGCTTAAGTGTGTGTATTCTAAGGTGTTCTAGAGAGAGAAAGGAGAGAAGGTGCAAGTGTGTGTGAATCTTGTATATTGTTCATCATTCCAATCTTGAATACATCATAGATTCATATTATTCTTCTTCTCCTTCTTCTTATTTTGATCTTGCATAATCCAATTGTTTCGGATTCTACACCATCAATTGGATATGATTGATACACAAGCGAATTCGGGACTTACAAGTGGTATCAGAGCTTGGATTGTATCAATCAATTTGGCCAGATCTGGAGCGTATTTGATCTTATTTTTGAAGGATTTTTGCATTTTTGGATAGATCTTTGAAAAATAAGGTGGGTTTGTTCTTCGTGTTTTTGATAAAAACGAGTTTTTGATCGAGTTTTGGAGCAAAAAGAGGTGAAAAACGCTATTCTTCACGTAATCTGCAAAGTGTTCTCCTCCATTGAAGGGTTCACGACCGTTGAAGGGTTCACGGCCGAAGGAGGGTTCTCGGTCGAATAAGCTTTTGCGGCTAGGGTTTCTCGTCGGCGGCCGTAATCACGAATTAGGGTTTTTTCGGACGTTTACGGTCGTGAACGTGTTTACGGCCGTGAACCCATTTGCGGTTGTCTGTCTCATATAAATAGTGTTAGTAGAGTCATAAGAGTGTGTATGGCTAGAGGAGCTTAAGTGTGTGTATTCTAAGGTGTTCTAGAGAGAGAAAGGAGAGAAGGTGCAAGTGTGTGTGAATTTTGTATATTGTTCATCATTCCAATCTTGAATACATCATAGATTCATATTATTCTTCTTCTCCTTCTTCTTATTTTGATCTTGCATAATCCAATTGTTTCGGATTCTACACCATCAATTGGATATGATTGATACACAAGCGAATTCGGGACTTACAAGTGGTATCAGAGCTTGGATTGTATCAATCAATTTGGCCAGATCTGGAGCGTATTTGATCTTATTTTTGAAGGATTTTTGCATTTTTGGATAGATCTTTGAAAAATAAGGTGGGTTTGTTCTTCGTGTTTTTGATAAAAACGAGTTTTTGATCGAGTTTTGGAGCAAAAAGAGGTGAAAAACGCTATTCTTCACGTAATCTGCAAAGTGTTCTCCTCCATTGAAGGGTTCACGACCGTTGAAGGGTTCACGGCCGAAGGAGGGTTCTCGGTCGAATAAGCTTTTGCGGCTAGGGTTTCTCGGCGGCGGCCGTAATCACGAATTAGGGTTTTTTCGGACGTTTACGGTCGTGAACGTGTTTACGGCCGTGAACCCATTTGCGGTTGTCTGTCTCATATAAATAGTGTTAGTAGAGTCATAAGAGTGTGTATGGCTAGAGGAGCTTAAGTGTGTGTATTCTAAGGTGTTCTAGAGAGAGAAAGGAGAGAAGGTGCAAGTGTGTGTGAATTTTGTGTATTGTTCATCATTCCAATCTTGAATACATCATAGATTCATATTATTCTTCTTCTCCTTCTTCTTATTTTGATCTTGCATAATCCAATTGTTTCGGATTCTACACCATCAATTGGATATGATTGATACACAAGCGAATTCGGGACTTACAAGTGGTATCAGAGCTTGGATTGTATCAATCATTTTGGCCAGATCTGGAGCGTATTTGATCTTATTTTTGAAGGATTTTTGCATTTTTGGATAGATCTTTGAAAAATAAGGTGGGTTTGTTCTTCGTGTTTTTGATAAAAACGAGTTTTTGATCGAGTTTTGGAGCAAAAAGAGGTGAAAAACGCTATTCTTCACGTAATCTGCAAAGTGTTCTCCTCCATTGAAGGGTTCACGACCGTTGAAGGGTTCACGGCCGAAGGAGGGTTCTCGGTCGAATAAGCTTTTGCGGCTAGGGTTTCTCGGCGGCGGCCGTAATCACGAATTAGGGTTTTTTCGGACGTTTACGGTCGTGAACGTGTTTACGGCCGTGAACCCATTTGCGGTTGTCTGTCTCATATAAATAGTGTTAGTAGAGTCATAAGAGTGTGTATGGCTAGAGGAGCTTAAGTGTGTGTATTCTAAGGTGTTCTAGAGAGAGAAAGGAGAGAAGGTGCAAGTGTGTGTGAATTTTGTGTATTGTTCATCATTCCAATCTTGAATACATCATAGATTCATATTATTCTTCTTCTCCTTCTTCTTATTTTGATCTTGCATAATCCAATTGTTTCGGATTCTACACCATCAATTGGATATGATTGATACACAAGCGAATTCGGGACTTACAAGTGGTATCAGAGCTTGGATTGTATCAATCATTTTGGCCAGATCTGGAGCGTATTTGATCTTATTTTTGAAGGATTTTTGCATTTTTGGATAGATCTTTGAAAAATAAGGGGGGTTTGTTCTTCGTGTTTTTGATAAAAACGAGTTTTTGATCGAGTTTTGGAGCAAAAAGAGGTGAAAAACACTATTTTTCACGTAATCTGCGAAGTGTTCTCGTCCATTGAAGGGTTCACGGCCGTTGAAGGGTTCACGGCCGAAGGAGGGTTCTCGGTCGAATAAGCTTTTGTGGCTAGGGTTTCTCGGCGGCGGCCGTAATCAGGAATTAGGGTTTCTCGGACGTTTACGGTCGTGAACGTGTTTACGGCCGTGAACCTATTTGCGGTTGTCTGTCTCATATAAATAGTGTTAGTAGAGTCATAAGAGTGTGTATGGCTAGAGGAGCTTAAGTGTGTGTATTCTAAGGTGTTCTAGAGAGAGAAAGGAGAGAAGGTGCAAGTGTGTGTGAATCTTGTATATTGTTCATCATTCCAATCTTGAATACATCATAGATTCATATTATTCTTCTTCTCCTTCTTCTTATTTTGATCTTGCATAATCCAATTGTTTCGGATTCTACACCATCAATTGGATATGATTGATACACAAGCGAATTCGGGACTTACAAGTGGTATTAGAGCTTGGATTGTATCAATCAATTTGGCCAGATCTGGAGCGTATTTGATCTTATTTTTGAAGGATTTTTGCATTTTTGGATAGATCTTTGAAAAATAAGGTGGGTTTGTTCTTCGTGTTTTTGATAAAAACGAGTTTTTGATCGAGTTTTGGAGCAAAAAGAGGTGAAAAACGCTATTCTTCACGTAATCTGCAAAGTGTTCTCCTCCATTGAAGGGTTCACGACCGTTGAAGGGTTCACGGCCGAAGGAGGGTTCTCGGTCGAATAAGCTTTTGCGGCTAGGGTTTCTCGGCGGCGGCCGTAATCACGAATTAGGGTTTTTTCGGACGTTTACGGTCGTGAACGTGTTTACGGCCGTGAACCCATTTGCGGTTGTCTGTCTCATATAAATAGTGTTAGTAGAGTCATAAGAGTGTGTATGGCTAGAGGAGCTTAAGTGTGTGTATTCTAAGGTGTTCTAGAGAGAGAAAGGAGAGAAGGTGCAAGTGTGTGTGAATTTTGTGTATTGTTCATCATTCCAATCTTGAATACATCATAGATTCATATTATTCTTCTTCTCCTTCTTCTTATTTTGATCTTGCATAATCCAATTGTTTCGGATTCTACACCATCAATTGGATATGATTGATACACAAGCGAATTCGGGACTTACAAGTGGTATCAGAGCTTGGATTGTATCAATCATTTTGGCCAGATCTGGAGCGTATTTGATCTTATTTTTGAAGGATTTTTGCATTTTTGGATAGATCTTTGAAAAATAAGGGGGGTTTGTTCTTCGTGTTTTTGATAAAAACGAGTTTTTGATCGAGTTTTGGAGCAAAAAGAGGTGAAAACACTATTTTTCACGTAATCTGCGAAGTGTTCTCCTCCATTCAAGGGTTCACGGCCGTTGAAGGGTTCACGGCCGAAGGAGGGTTCTCGGTCGAATAAGCTTTTGTGGCTAGGGTTTCTCGGCGGCGGCCGTAATCAGGAATTAGGGTTTCTCGGACGTTTACGGTCGTGAACGTGTTTACGGCCGTGAACCTATTTGCGGTTGTCTGTCTCATATAAATAGTGTTAGTAGAGTCATAAGAGTGTGTATGGCTAGAGGAGCTTAAGTGTGTGTATTCTAAGGTGTTCTAGAGAGAGAAAGGAGAGAAGGTGCAAGTGTGTGTGAATCTTGTATATTGTTCATCATTCCAATCTTGAATACATCATAGATTCATATTATTCTTCTTCTCCTTCTTCTTATTTTGATCTTGCATAATCCAATTGTTTCGGATTCTACACCATCAATTGGATATGATTGATACACAAGCGAATTCGGGACTTACAAGTGGTATCAGAGCTTGGATTGTATCAATCAATTTGGCCAGATCTGGAGCGTATTTGATCTTATTTTTGAAGGATTTTTGCATTTTTGGATAGATCTTTGAAAAATAAGGTGGGTTTGTTCTTCGTGTTTTTGATAAAAACGAGTTTTTGATCGAGTTTTGGAGCAAAAAGAGGTGAAAAACGCTATTCTTCACGTAATCTGCAAAGTGTTCTCCTCCATTGAAGGGTTCACGACCGTTGAAGGGTTCACGGCCGAAGGAGGGTTCTCGGTCGAATAAGCTTTTGCGGCTAGGGTTTCTCGGCGGCGGCCGTAATCACGAATTAGGGTTTTTTCGGACGTTTACGGTCGTGAACGTGTTTACGGCCGTGAACCCATTTGCGGTTGTCTGTCTCATATAAATAGTGTTAGTAGAGTCATAAGAGTGTGTATGGCTAGAGGAGCTTAAGTGTGTGTATTCTAAGGTGTTCTAGAGAGAGAAAGGAGAGAAGGTGCAAGTGTGTGTGAATTTTGTGTATTGTTCATCATTCCAATCTTGAATACATCATAGATTCATATTATTCTTCTTCTCCTTCTTCTTATTTTGATCTTGCATAATCCAATTGTTTCGGATTCTACACCATCAATTGGATATGATTGATACACAAGCGAATTCGGGACTTACAAGTGGTACCAGAGCTTGGATTGTATCAATCATTTTGGCCAGATCTGGAGCGTATTTGATCTTATTTTTGAAGGATTTTTGCATTTTTGGATAGATCTTTGAAAAATAAGGGGGGTTTGTTCTTCGTGTTTTTGATAAAAACGAGTTTTTGATCGAGTTTTGGAGCAAAAAGAGGTGAAAAACACTATTTTTCACGTAATCTGCGAAGTGTTCTCGTCCATTCAAGGGTTCACGGCCGTTGAAGGGTTCACGGCCGAAGGAGGGTTCTCGGTCGAATAAGCTTTTGTGGCTAGGGTTTCTCGGCGGCGGCCGTAATCAGGAATTAGGGTTTCTCGGACGTTTACGGTCGTGAACGTGTTTACGGCCGTAAACCTATTTGCGGTTGTCTGTCTCATATAAATAGTGTTAGTAGAGTCATAAGAGTGTGTATGGCTAGAGGAGCTTAAGTGTGTGTATTCTAAGGTGTTCTAGAGAGAGAAAGGAGAGAAGGTGCAAGTGTGTGTGAATCTTGTATATTGTTCATCATTCCAATCTTGAATACATCATAGATTCATATTATTCTTCTTCTCCTTCTTCTTATTTTGATCTTGCATAATCCAATTGTTTCGGATTCTACACCATCAATTGGATATGATTGATACACAAGCGAATTCGGGACTTACAAGTGGTATCAGAGCTTGGATTGTATCAATCAATTTGGCCAGATCTGGAGCGTATTTGATCTTATTTTTGAAGGATTTTTGCATTTTTGGATAGATCTTTGAAAAATAAGGTGGGTTTGTTCTTCGTGTTTTTGATAAAAACGAGTTTTTGATCGAGTTTTGGAGCAAAAAGAGGTGAAAAACGCTATTCTTCACGTAATCTGCAAAGTGTTCTCCTCCATTGAAGGGTTCACGACCGTTGAAGGGTTCACGGCCGAAGGAGGGTTCTCGGTCGAATAAGCTTTTGCGGCTAGGGTTTCTCGGCGGCGGCCGTAATCACGAATTAGGGTTTTTTCGGACGTTTACGGTCGTGAACGTGTTTACGGCCGTGAACCCATTTGCGGTTGTCTGTCTCATATAAATAGTGTTAGTAGAGTCATAAGAGTGTGTATGGCTAGAGGAGCTTAAGTGTGTGTATTCTAAGGTGTTCTAGAGAGAGAAAGGAGAGAAGGTGCAAGTGTGTGTGAATTTTGTGTATTGTTCATCATTCCAATCTTGAATACATCATAGATTCATATTATTCTTCTTCTCCTTCTTCTTATTTTGATCTTGCATAATCCAATTGTTTCGGATTCTACACCATCAATTGGATATGATTGATACACAAGCGAATTCGGGACTTACAAGTGGTATCAGAGCTTGGATTGTATCAATCATTTTGGCCAGATCTGGAGCGTATTTGATCTTATTTTTGAAGGATTTTTGCATTTTTGGATAGATCTTTGAAAAATAAGGGGGGTTTGTTCTTCGTGTTTTTGATAAAAACGAGTTTTTGATCGAGTTTTGGAGCAAAAAGAGGTGAAAACACTATTTTTCACGTAATCTGCGAAGTGTTCTCCTCCATTCAAGGGTTCACGGCCGTTGAAGGGTTCACGGCCGAAGGAGGGTTCTCGGTCGAATAAGCTTTTGTGGCTAGGGTTTCTCGGCGGCGGCCGTAATCAGGAATTAGGGTTTCTCGGACGTTTACGGTCGTGAACGTGTTTACGGCCGTGAACCTATTTGCGGTTGTCTGTCTCATATAAATAGTGTTAGTAGAGTCATAAGAGTGTGTATGGCTAGAGGAGCTTAAGTGTGTGTATTCTAAGGTGTTCTAGAGAGAGAAAGGAGAGAAGGTGCAAGTGTGTGTGAATCTTGTATATTGTTCATCATTCCAATCTTGAATACATCATAGATTCATATTATTCTTCTTCTCCTTCTTCTTATTTTGATCTTGCATAATCCAATTGTTTCGGATTCTACACCATCAATTGGATATGATTGATACACAAGCGAATTCGGGACTTACAAGTGGTATCAGAGCTTGGATTGTATCAATCAATTTGGCCAGATCTGGAGCGTATTTGATCTTATTTTTGAAGGATTTTTGCATTTTTGGATAGATCTTTGAAAAATAAGGTGGGTTTGTTCTTCGTGTTTTTGATAAAAACGAGTTTTTGATCGAGTTTTGGAGCAAAAAGAGGTGAAAAACGCTATTCTTCACGTAATCTGCAAAGTGTTCTCCTCCATTGAAGGGTTCACGACCGTTGAAGGGTTCACGGCCGAAGGAGGGTTCTCGGTCGAATAAGCTTTTGCGGCTAGGGTTTCTCGGCGGCGGCCGTAATCACGAATTAGGGTTTTTTCGGACGTTTACGGTCGTGAACGTGTTTACGGCCGTGAACCCATTTGCGGTTGTCTGTCTCATATAAATAGTGTTAGTAGAGTCATAAGAGTGTGTATGGCTAGAGGAGCTTAAGTGTGTGTATTCTAAGGTGTTCTAGAGAGAGAAAGGAGAGAAGGTGCAAGTGTGTGTGAATTTTGTGTATTGTTCATCATTCCAATCTTGAATACATCATAGATTCATATTATTCTTCTTCTCCTTCTTCTTATTTTGATCTTGCATAATCCAATTGTTTCGGATTCTACACCATCAATTGGATATGATTGATACACAAGCGAATTCGGGACTTACAAGTGGTATCAGAGCTTGGATTGTATCAATCATTTTGGCCAGATCTGGAGCGTATTTGATCTTATTTTTGAAGGATTTTTGCATTTTTGGATAGATCTTTGAAAAATAAGGGGGGTTTGTTCTTCGTGTTTTTGATAAAAACGAGTTTTTGATCGAGTTTTGGAGCAAAAAGAGGTGAAAACACTATTTTTCACGTAATCTGCGAAGTGTTCTCCTCCATTCAAGGGTTCACGGCCGTTGAAGGGTTCACGGCCGAAGGAGGGTTCTCGGTCGAATAAGCTTTTGTGGCTAGGGTTTCTCGGCGGCGGCCGTAATCAGGAATTAGGGTTTCTCGGACGTTTACGGTCGTGAACGTGTTTACGGCCGTGAACCTATTTGCGGTTGTCTGTCTCATATAAATAGTGTTAGTAGAGTCATAAGAGTGTGTATGGCTAGAGGAGCTTAAGTGTGTGTATTCTAAGGTGTTCTAGAGAGAGAAAGGAGAGAAGGTGCAAGTGTGTGTGAATCTTGTATATTGTTCATCATTCCAATCTTGAATACATCATAGATTCATATTATTCTTCTTCTCCTTCTTCTTATTTTGATCTTGCATAATCCAATTGTTTCGGATTCTACACCATCAATTGGATATGATTGATACACAAGCGAATTCGGGACTTACAAGTGGTATCAGAGCTTGGATTGTATCAATCAATTTGGCCAGATCTGGAGCGTATTTGATCTTATTTTTGAAGGATTTTTGCATTTTTGGATAGATCTTTGAAAAATAAGGTGGGTTTGTTCTTCGTGTTTTTGATAAAAACGAGTTTTTGATCGAGTTTTGGAGCAAAAAGAGGTGAAAAACGCTATTCTTCACGTAATCTGCAAAGTGTTCTCCTCCATTGAAGGGTTCACGACCGTTGAAGGGTTCACGGCCGAAGGAGGGTTCTCGGTCGAATAAGCTTTTGCGGCTAGGGTTTCTCGGCGGCGGCCGTAATCACGAATTAGGGTTTTTTCGGACGTTTACGGTCGTGAACGTGTTTACGGCCGTGAACCCATTTGCGGTTGTCTGTCTCATATAAATAGTGTTAGTAGAGTCATAAGAGTGTGTATGGCTAGAGGAGCTTAAGTGTGTGTATTCTAAGGTGTTCTAGAGAGAGAAAGGAGAGAAGGTGCAAGTGTGTGTGAATTTTGTGTATTGTTCATCATTCCAATCTTGAATACATCATAGATTCATATTATTCTTCTTCTCCTTCTTCTTATTTTGATCTTGCATAATCCAATTGTTTCGGATTCTACACCATCAATTGGATATGATTGATACACAAGCGAATTCGGGACTTACAAGTGGTATCAGAGCTTGGATTGTATCAATCATTTTGGCCAGATCTGGAGCGTATTTGATCTTATTTTTGAAGGATTTTTGCATTTTTGGATAGATCTTTGAAAAATAAGGGGGGTTTGTTCTTCGTGTTTTTGATAAAAACGAGTTTTTGATCGAGTTTTGGAGCAAAAAGAGGTGAAAACACTATTTTTCACGTAATCTGCGAAGTGTTCTCCTCCATTCAAGGGTTCACGGCCGTTGAAGGGTTCACGGCCGAAGGAGGGTTCTCGGTCGAATAAGCTTTTGTGGCTAGGGTTTCTCGGCGGCGGCCGTAATCAGGAATTAGGGTTTCTCGGACGTTTACGGTCGTGAACGTGTTTACGGCCGTGAACCTATTTGCGGTTGTCTGTCTCATATAAATAGTGTTAGTAGAGTCATAAGAGTGTGTATGGCTAGAGGAGCTTAAGTGTGTGTATTCTAAGGTGTTCTAGAGAGAGAAAGGAGAGAAGGTGCAAGTGTGTGTGAATCTTGTATATTGTTCATCATTCCAATCTTGAATACATCATAGATTCATATTATTCTTCTTCTCCTTCTTCTTATTTTGATCTTGCATAATCCAATTGTTTCGGATTCTACACCATCAATTGGATATGATTGATACACAAGCGAATTCGGGACTTACAAGTGGTATCAGAGCTTGGATTGTATCAATCAATTTGGCCAGATCTGGAGCGTATTTGATCTTATTTTTGAAGGATTTTTGCATTTTTGGATAGATCTTTGAAAAATAAGGTGGGTTTGTTCTTCGTGTTTTTGATAAAAACGAGTTTTTGATCGAGTTTTGGAGCAAAAAGAGGTGAAAAACGCTATTCTTCACGTAATCTGCAAAGTGTTCTCCTCCATTGAAGGGTTCACGACCGTTGAAGGGTTCACGGCCGAAGGAGGGTTCTCGGTCGAATAAGCTTTTGCGGCTAGGGTTTCTCGGCGGCGGCCGTAATCACGAATTAGGGTTTTTTCGGACGTTTACGGTCGTGAACGTGTTTACGGCCGTGAACCCATTTGCGGTTGTCTGTCTCATATAAATAGTGTTAGTAGAGTCATAAGAGTGTGTATGGCTAGAGGAGCTTAAGTGTGTGTATTCTAAGGTGTTCTAGAGAGAGAAAGGAGAGAAGGTGCAAGTGTGTGTGAATTTTGTGTATTGTTCATCATTCCAATCTTGAATACATCATAGATTCATATTATTCTTCTTCTCCTTCTTCTTATTTTGATCTTGCATAATCCAATTGTTTCGGATTCTACACCATCAATTGGATATGATTGATACACAAGCGAATTCGGGACTTACAAGTGGTATCAGAGCTTGGATTGTATCAATCATTTTGGCCAGATCTGGAGCGTATTTGATCTTATTTTTGAAGGATTTTTGCATTTTTGGATAGATCTTTGAAAAATAAGGGGGGTTTGTTCTTCGTGTTTTTGATAAAAACGAGTTTTTGATCGAGTTTTGGAGCAAAAAGAGGTGAAAACACTATTTTTCACGTAATCTGCGAAGTGTTCTCCTCCATTCAAGGGTTCACGGCCGTTGAAGGGTTCACGGCCGAAGGAGGGTTCTCGGTCGAATAAGCTTTTGTGGCTAGGGTTTCTCGGCGGCGGCCGTAATCAGGAATTAGGGTTTCTCGGACGTTTACGGTCGTGAACGTGTTTACGGCCGTGAACCTATTTGCGGTTGTCTGTCTCATATAAATAGTGTTAGTAGAGTCATAAGAGTGTGTATGGCTAGAGGAGCTTAAGTGTGTGTATTCTAAGGTGTTCTAGAGAGAGAAAGGAGAGAAGGTGCAAGTGTGTGTGAATCTTGTATATTGTTCATCATTCCAATCTTGAATACATCATAGATTCATATTATTCTTCTTCTCCTTCTTCTTATTTTGATCTTGCATAATCCAATTGTTTCGGATTCTACACCATCAATTGGATATGATTGATACACAAGCGAATTCGGGACTTACAAGTGGTATCAGAGCTTGGATTGTATCAATCAATTTGGCCAGATCTGGAGCGTATTTGATCTTATTTTTGAAGGATTTTTGCATTTTTGGATAGATCTTTGAAAAATAAGGTGGGTTTGTTCTTCGTGTTTTTGATAAAAACGAGTTTTTGATCGAGTTTTGGAGCAAAAAGAGGTGAAAAACGCTATTCTTCACGTAATCTGCAAAGTGTTCTCCTCCATTGAAGGGTTCACGACCGTTGAAGGGTTCACGGCCGAAGGAGGGTTCTCGGTCGAATAAGCTTTTGCGGCTAGGGTTTCTCGGCGGCGGCCGTAATCACGAATTAGGGTTTTTTCGGACGTTTACGGTCGTGAACGTGTTTACGGCCGTGAACCCATTTGCGGTTGTCTGTCTCATATAAATAGTGTTAGTAGAGTCATAAGAGTGTGTATGGCTAGAGGAGCTTAAGTGTGTGTATTCTAAGGTGTTCTAGAGAGAGAAAGGAGAGAAGGTGCAAGTGTGTGTGAATTTTGTGTATTGTTCATCATTCCAATCTTGAATACATCATAGATTCATATTATTCTTCTTCTCCTTCTTCTTATTTTGATCTTGCATAATCCAATTGTTTCGGATTCTACACCATCAATTGGATATGATTGATACACAAGCGAATTCGGGACTTACAAGTGGTATCAGAGCTTGGATTGTATCAATCATTTTGGCCAGATCTGGAGCGTATTTGATCTTATTTTTGAAGGATTTTTGCATTTTTGGATAGATCTTTGAAAAATAAGGGGGGTTTGTTCTTCGTGTTTTTGATAAAAACGAGTTTTTGATCGAGTTTTGGAGCAAAAAGAGGTGAAAAACACTATTTTTCACGTAATCTGCGAAGTGTTCTCGTCCATTCAAGGGTTCACGGCCGTTGAAGGGTTCACGGCCGAAGGAGGGTTCTCGGTCGAATAAGCTTTTGTGGCTAGGGTTTCTCGGCGGCGGCCGTAATCAGGAATTAGGGTTTCTCGGACGTTTACGGTCGTGAACGTGTTTACGGCCGTGAACCTATTTGCGGTTGTCTGTCTCATATAAATAGTGTTAGTAGAGTCATAAGAGTGTGTATGGCTAGAGGAGCTTAAGTGTGTGTATTCTAAGGTGTTCTAGAGAGAGAAAGGAGAGAAGGTGCAAGTGTGTGTGAATCTTGTATATTGTTCATCATTCCAATCTTGAATACATCATAGATTCATATTATTCTTCTTCTCCTTCTTCTTATTTTGATCTTGCATAATCCAATTGTTTCGGATTCTACACCATCAATTGGATATGATTGATACACAAGCGAATTCGGGACTTACAAGTGGTATCAGAGCTTGGATTGTATCAATCAATTTGGCCAGATCTGGAGCGTATTTGATCTTATTTTTGAAGGATTTTTGCATTTTTGGATAGATCTTTGAAAAATAAGGTGGGTTTGTTCTTCGTGTTTTTGATAAAAACGAGTTTTTGATCGAGTTTTGGAGCAAAAAGAGGTGAAAAACGCTATTCTTCACGTAATCTGCAAAGTGTTCTCCTCCATTGAAGGGTTCACGACCGTTGAAGGGTTCACGGCCGAAGGAGGGTTCTCGGTCGAATAAGCTTTTGCGGCTAGGGTTTCTCGGCGGCGGCCGTAATCACGAATTAGGGTTTTTTCGGACGTTTACGGTCGTGAACGTGTTTACGGCCGTGAACCCATTTGCGGTTGTCTGTCTCATATAAATAGTGTTAGTAGAGTCATAAGAGTGTGTATGGCTAGAGGAGCTTAAGTGTGTGTATTCTAAGGTGTTCTAGAGAGAGAAAGGAGAGAAGGTGCAAGTGTGTGTGAATTTTGTGTATTGTTCATCATTCCAATCTTGAATACATCATAGATTCATATTATTCTTCTTCTCCTTCTTCTTAATTTGATCTTGCATAATCCAATTGTTTCGGATTCTACACCATCAATTGGATATGATTGATACACAAGCGAATTCGGGACTTACAAGTGGTATCAGAGCTTGGATTGTATCAATCATTTTGGCCAGATCTGGAGCGTATTTGATCTTATTTTTGAAGGATTTTTGCATTTTTGGATAGATCTTTGAAAAATAAGGGGGGTTTGTTCTTCGTGTTTTTGATAAAAACGAGTTTTTGATCGAGTTTTGGAGCAAAAAGAGGTGAAAAACACTATTTTTCACGTAATCTGCGAAGTGTTCTCGTCCATTCAAGGGTTCACGGCCGTTGAAGGGTTCACGGCCGAAGGAGGGTTCTCGGTCGAATAAGCTTTTGTGGCTAGGGTTTCTCGGCGGCGGCCGTAATCAGGAATTAGGGTTTCTCGGACGTTTACGGTCGTGAACGTGTTTACGGCCGTGAACCTATTTGCGGTTGTCTGTCTCATATAAATAGTGTTAGTAGAGTCATAAGAGTGTGTATGGCTAGAGGAGCTTAAGTGTGTGTATTCTAAGGTGTTCTAGAGAGAGAAAGGAGAGAAGGTGCAAGTGTGTGTGAATCTTGTATATTGTTCATCATTCCAATCTTGAATACATCATAGATTCATATTATTCTTCTTCTCCTTCTTCTTATTTTGATCTTGCATAATCCAATTGTTTCGGATTCTACACCATCAATTGGATATGATTGATACACAAGCGAATTCGGGACTTACAAGTGGTATCAGAGCTTGGATTGTATCAATCAATTTGGCCAGATCTGGAGCGTATTTGATCTTATTTTTGAAGGATTTTTGCATTTTTGGATAGATCTTTGAAAAATAAGGTGGGTTTGTTCTTCGTGTTTTTGATAAAAACGAGTTTTTGATCGAGTTTTGGAGCAAAAAGAGGTGAAAAACGCTATTCTTCACGTAATCTGCAAAGTGTTCTCCTCCATTGAAGGGTTCACGACCGTTGAAGGGTTCACGGCCGAAGGAGGGTTCTCGGTCGAATAAGCTTTTGCGGCTAGGGTTTCTCGGCGGCGGCCGTAATCACGAATTAGGGTTTTTTCGGACGTTTACGGTCGTGAACGTGTTTACGGCCGTGAACCCATTTGCGGTTGTCTGTCTCATATAAATAGTGTTAGTAGAGTCATAAGAGTGTGTATGGCTAGAGGAGCTTAAGTGTGTGTATTCTAAGGTGTTCTAGAGAGAGAAAGGAGAGAAGGTGCAAGTGTGTGTGAATTTTGTGTATTGTTCATCATTCCAATCTTGAATACATCATAGATTCATATTATTCTTCTTCTCCTTCTTCTTATTTTGATCTTGCATAATCCAATTGTTTCGGATTCTACACCATCAATTGGATATGATTGATACACAAGCGAATTCGGGACTTACAAGTGGTATCAGAGCTTGGATTGTATCAATCATTTTGGCCAGATCTGGAGCGTATTTGATCTTATTTTTGAAGGATTTTTGCATTTTTGGATAGATCTTTGAAAAATAAGGGGGGTTTGTTCTTCGTGTTTTTGATAAAAACGAGTTTTTGATCGAGTTTTGGAGCAAAAAGAGGTGAAAACACTATTTTTCACGTAATCTGCGAAGTGTTCTCCTCCATTCAAGGGTTCACGGCCGTTGAAGGGTTCACGGCCGAAGGAGGGTTCTCGGTCGAATAAGCTTTTGTGGCTAGGGTTTCTCGGCGGCGGCCGTAATCAGGAATTAGGGTTTCTCGGACGTTTACGGTCGTGAACGTGTTTACGGCCGTGAACCTATTTGCGGTTGTCTGTCTCATATAAATAGTGTTAGTAGAGTCATAAGAGTGTGTATGGCTAGAGGAGCTTAAGTGTGTGTATTCTAAGGTGTTCTAGAGAGAGAAAGGAGAGAAGGTGCAAGTGTGTGTGAATCTTGTATATTGTTCATCATTCCAATCTTGAATACATCATAGATTCATATTATTCTTCTTCTCCTTCTTCTTATTTTGATCTTGCATAATCCAATTGTTTCGGATTCTACACCATCAATTGGATATGATTGATACACAAGCGAATTCGGGACTTACAAGTGGTATCAGAGCTTGGATTGTATCAATCAATTTGGCCAGATCTGGAGCGTATTTGATCTTATTTTTGAAGGATTTTTGCATTTTTGGATAGATCTTTGAAAAATAAGGTGGGTTTGTTCTTCGTGTTTTTGATAAAAACGAGTTTTTGATCGAGTTTTGGAGCAAAAAGAGGTGAAAAACGCTATTCTTCACGTAATCTGCAAAGTGTTCTCCTCCATTGAAGGGTTCACGACCGTTGAAGGGTTCACGGCCGAAGGAGGGTTCTCGGTCGAATAAGCTTTTGCGGCTAGGGTTTCTCGGCGGCGGCCGTAATCACGAATTAGGGTTTTTTCGGACGTTTACGGTCGTGAACGTGTTTACGGCCGTGAACCCATTTGCGGTTGTCTGTCTCATATAAATAGTGTTAGTAGAGTCATAAGAGTGTGTATGGCTAGAGGAGCTTAAGTGTGTGTATTCTAAGGTGTTCTAGAGAGAGAAAGGAGAGAAGGTGCAAGTGTGTGTGAATTTTGTGTATTGTTCATCATTCCAATCTTGAATACATCATAGATTCATATTATTCTTCTTCTCCTTCTTCTTATTTTGATCTTGCATAATCCAATTGTTTCGGATTCTACACCATCAATTGGATATGATTGATACACAAGCGAATTCGGGACTTACAAGTGGTATCAGAGCTTGGATTGTATCAATCATTTTGGCCAGATCTGGAGCGTATTTGATCTTATTTTTGAAGGATTTTTGCATTTTTGGATAGATCTTTGAAAAATAAGGGGGGTTTGTTCTTCGTGTTTTTGATAAAAACGAGTTTTTGATCGAGTTTTGGAGCAAAAAGAGGTGAAAAACACTATTTTTCACGTAATCTGCGAAGTGTTCTCGTCCATTCAAGGGTTCACGGCCGTTGAAGGGTTCACGGCCGAAGGAGGGTTCTCGGTCGAATAAGCTTTTGTGGCTAGGGTTTCTCGGCGGCGGCCGTAATCAGGAATTAGGGTTTCTCGGACGTTTACGGTCGTGAACGTGTTTACGGCCGTGAACCTATTTGCGGTTGTCTGTCTCATATAAATAGTGTTAGTAGAGTCATAAGAGTGTGTATGGCTAGAGGAGCTTAAGTGTGTGTATTCTAAGGTGTTCTAGAGAGAGAAAGGAGAGAAGGTGCAAGTGTGTGTGAATCTTGTATATTGTTCATCATTCCAATCTTGAATACATCATAGATTCATATTATTCTTCTTCTCCTTCTTCTTATTTTGATCTTGCATAATCCAATTGTTTCGGATTCTACACCATCAATTGGATATGATTTATACACAAGCGAATTCGGGACTTACAAGTGGTATCAGAGCTTGGATTGTATCAATCAATTTGGCCAGATCTGGAGCGTATTTGATCTTATTTTTGAAGGATTTTTGCATTTTTGGATAGATCTTTGAAAAATAAGGTGGGTTTGTTCTTCGTGTTTTTGATAAAAACGAGTTTTTGATCGAGTTTTGGAGCAAAAAGAGGTGAAAAACGCTATTCTTCACGTAATCTGCAAAGTGTTCTCCTCCATTGAAGGGTTCACGACCGTTGAAGGGTTCACGGCCGAAGGAGGGTTCTCGGTCGAATAAGCTTTTGCGGCTAGGGTTTCTCGGCGGCGGCCGTAATCACGAATTAGGGTTTTTTCGGACGTTTACGGTCGTGAACGTGTTTACGGCCGTGAACCCATTTGCGGTTGTCTGTCTCATATAAATAGTGTTAGTAGAGTCATAAGAGTGTGTATGGCTAGAGGAGCTTAAGTGTGTGTATTCTAAGGTGTTCTAGAGAGAGAAAGGAGAGAAGGTGCAAGTGTGTGTGAATTTTGTGTATTGTTCATCATTCCAATCTTGAATACATCATAGATTCATATTATTCTTCTTCTCCTTCTTCTTAATTTGATCTTGCATAATCCAATTGTTTCGGATTCTACACCATCAATTGGATATGATTGATACACAAGCGAATTCGGGACTTACAAGTGGTATCAGAGCTTGGATTGTATCAATCATTTTGGCCAGATCTGGAGCGTATTTGATCTTATTTTTGAAGGATTTTTGCATTTTTGGATAGATCTTTGAAAAATAAGGGGGGTTTGTTCTTCGTGTTTTTGATAAAAACGAGTTTTTGATCGAGTTTTGGAGCAAAAAGAGGTGAAAAACACTATTTTTCACGTAATCTGCGAAGTGTTCTCGTCCATTCAAGGGTTCACGGCCGTTGAAGGGTTCACGGCCGAAGGAGGGTTCTCGGTCGAATAAGCTTTTGTGGCTAGGGTTTCTCGGCGGCGGCCGTAATCAGGAATTAGGGTTTCTCGGACGTTTACGGTCGTGAACGTGTTTACGGCCGTGAACCTATTTGCGGTTGTCTGTCTCATATAAATAGTGTTAGTAGAGTCATAAGAGTGTGTATGGCTAGAGGAGCTTAAGTGTGTGTATTCTAAGGTGTTCTAGAGAGAGAAAGGAGAGAAGGTGCAAGTGTGTGTGAATCTTGTATATTGTTCATCATTCCAATCTTGAATACATCATAGATTCATATTATTCTTCTTCTCCTTCTTCTTATTTTGATCTTGCATAATCCAATTGTTTCAGATTCTACACCATCAATTGGATATGATTGATACACAAGCGAATTCGGGACTTACAAGTGGTATCAGAGCTTGGATTGTATCAATCAATTTGGCCAGATCTGGAGCGTATTTGATCTTATTTTTGAAGGATTTTTGCATTTTTGGATAGATCTTTGAAAAATAAGGTGGGTTTGTTCTTCGTGTTTTTGATAAAAACGAGTTTTTGATCGAGTTTTGGAGCAAAAAGAGGTGAAAAACGCTATTCTTCACGTAATCTGCAAAGTGTTCTCCTCCATTGAAGGGTTCACGACCGTTGAAGGGTTCACGGCCGAAGGAGGGTTCTCGGTCGAATAAGCTTTTGCGGCTAGGGTTTCTCGGCGGCGGCCGTAATCACGAATTAGGGTTTTTTCGGACGTTTACGGTCGTGAACGTGTTTACGGCCGTGAACCCATTTGCGGTTGTCTGTCTCATATAAATAGTGTTAGTAGAGTCATAAGAGTGTGTATGGCTAGAGGAGCTTAAGTGTGTGTATTCTAAGGTGTTCTAGAGAGAGAAAGGAGAGAAGGTGCAAGTGTGTGTGAATTTTGTGTATTGTTCATCATTCCAATCTTGAATACATCATAGATTCATATTATTCTTCTTCTCCTTCTTCTTAATTTGATCTTGCATAATCCAATTGTTTCGGATTCTACACCATCAATTGGATATGATTGATACACAAGCGAATTCGGGACTTACAAGTGGTATCAGAGCTTGGATTGTATCAATCATTTTGGCCAGATCTGGAGCGTATTTGATCTTATTTTTGAAGGATTTTTGCATTTTTGGATAGATCTTTGAAAAATAAGGGGGGTTTGTTCTTCGTGTTTTTGATAAAAACGAGTTTTTGATCGAGTTTTGGAGCAAAAAGAGGTGAAAAACACTATTTTTCACGTAATCTGCGAAGTGTTCTCGTCCATTCAAGGGTTCACGGCCGTTGAAGGGTTCACGGCCGAAGGAGGGTTCTCGGTCGAATAAGCTTTTGTGGCTAGGGTTTCTCGGCGGCGGCCGTAATCAGGAATTAGGGTTTCTCGGACGTTTACGGTCGTGAACGTGTTTACGGCCGTGAACCTATTTGCGGTTGTCTGTCTCATATAAATAGTGTTAGTAGAGTCATAAGAGTGTGTATGGCTAGAGGAGCTTAAGTGTGTGTATTCTAAGGTGTTCTAGAGAGAGAAAGGAGAGAAGGTGCAAGTGTGTGTGAATCTTGTATATTGTTCATCATTCCAATCTTGAATACATCATAGATTCATATTATTCTTCTTCTCCTTCTTCTTATTTTCATCTTGCATAATCCAATTGTTTCGGATTCTACACCATCAATTGGATATGATTTATACACAAGCGAATTCGGGACTTACAAGTGGTATCAGAGCTTGGATTGTATCAATCAATTTGGCCAGATCTGGAGCGTATTTGATCTTATTTTTGAAGGATTTTTGCATTTTTGGATAGATCTTTGAAAAATAAGGTGGGTTTGTTCTTCGTGTTTTTGATAAAAACGAGTTTTTGATCGAGTTTTGGAGCAAAAAGAGGTGAAAAACGCTATTCTTCACGTAATCTGCAAAGTGTTCTCCTCCATTGAAGGGTTCACGACCGTTGAAGGGTTCACGGCCGAAGGAGGGTTCTCGGTCGAATAAGCTTTTGCGGCTAGGGTTTCTCGGCGGCGGCCGTAATCACGAATTAGGGTTTTTTCGGACGTTTACGGTCGTGAACGTGTTTACGGCCGTGAACCCATTTGCGGTTGTCTGTCTCATATAAATAGTGTTAGTAGAGTCATAAGAGTGTGTATGGCTAGAGGAGCTTAAGTGTGTGTATTCTAAGGTGTTCTAGAGAGAGAAAGGAGAGAAGGTGCAAGTGTGTGTGAATTTTGTGTATTGTTCATCATTCCAATCTTGAATACATCATAGATTCATATTATTCTTCTTCTCCTTCTTCTTAATTTGATCTTGCATAATCCAATTGTTTCGGATTCTACACCATCAATTGGATATGATTGATACACAAGCGAATTCGGGACTTACAAGTGGTATCAGAGCTTGGATTGTATCAATCATTTTGGCCAGATCTGGAGCGTATTTGATCTTATTTTTGAAGGATTTTTGCATTTTTGGATAGATCTTTGAAAAATAAGGGGGGTTTGTTCTTCGTGTTTTTGATAAAAACGAGTTTTTGATCGAGTTTTGGAGCAAAAAGAGGTGAAAAACACTATTTTTCACGTAATCTGCGAAGTGTTCTCGTCCATTCAAGGGTTCACGGCCGTTGAAGGGTTCACGGCCGAAGGAGGGTTCTCGGTCGAATAAGCTTTTGTGGCTAGGGTTTCTCGGCGGCGGCCGTAATCAGGAATTAGGGTTTCTCGGACGTTTACGGTCGTGAACGTGTTTACGGCCGTGAACCTATTTGCGGTTGTCTGTCTCATATAAATAGTGTTAGTAGAGTCATAAGAGTGTGTATGGCTAGAGGAGCTTAAGTGTGTGTATTCTAAGGTGTTCTAGAGAGAGAAAGGAGAGAAGGTGCAAGTGTGTGTGAATCTTGTATATTGTTCATCATTCCAATCTTGAATACATCATAGATTCATATTATTCTTCTTCTCCTTCTTCTTATTTTGATCTTGCATAATCCAATTGTTTCAGATTCTACACCATCAATTGGATATGATTGATACACAAGCGAATTCGGGACTTACAAGTGGTATCAGAGCTTGGATTGTATCAATCAATTTGGCCAGATCTGGAGCGTATTTGATCTTATTTTTGAAGGATTTTTGCATTTTTGGATAGATCTTTGAAAAATAAGGGGGGTTTGTTCTTCGTGTTTTTGATAAAAACGAGTTTTTGATCGAGTTTTGGAGCAAAAAGAGGTGAAAAACGCTATTCTTCACGTAATCTGCAAAGTGTTCTCCTCCATTGAAGGGTTCACGACCGTTGAAGGGTTCACGGCCGAAGGAGGGTTCTCGGTCGAATAAGCTTTTGCGGCTAGGGTTTCTCGGCGGCGGCCGTAATCACGAATTAGGGTTTTTTCGGACGTTTACGGTCGTGAACGTGTTTACGGCCGTGAACCCATTTGCGGTTGTCTGTCTCATATAAATAGTGTTAGTAGAGTCATAAGAGTGTGTATGGCTAGAGGAGCTTAAGTGTGTGTATTCTAAGGTGTTCTAGAGAGAGAAAGGAGAGAAGGTGCAAGTGTGTGTGAATTTTGTGTATTGTTCATCATTCCAATCTTGAATACATCATAGATTCATATTATTCTTCTTCTCCTTCTTCTTATTTTGATCTTGCATAATCCAATTGTTTCGGATTCTACACCATCAATTGGATATGATTGATACACAAGCGAATTCGGGACTTACAAGTGGTATCAGAGCTTGGATTGTATCAATCATTTTGGCCAGATCTGGAGCGTATTTGATCTTATTTTTGAAGGATTTTTGCATTTTTGGATAGATCTTTGAAAAATAAGGGGGGTTTGTTCTTCGTGTTTTTGATAAAAACGAGTTTTTGATCGAGTTTTGGAGCAAAAAGAGGTGAAAAACACTATTTTTCACGTAATCTGCGAAGTGTTCTCGTCCATTCAAGGGTTCACGGCCGTTGAAGGGTTCACGGCCGAAGGAGGGTTCTCGGTCGAATAAGCTTTTGTGGCTAGGGTTTCTCGGCGGCGGCCGTAATCAGGAATTAGGGTTTCTCGGACGTTTACGGTCGTGAACGTGTTTACGGCCGTGAACCTATTTGCGGTTGTCTGTCTCATATAAATAGTGTTAGTAGAGTCATAAGAGTGTGTATGGCTAGAGGAGCTTAAGTGTGTGTATTCTAAGGTGTTCTAGAGAGAGAAAGGAGAGAAGGTGCAAGTGTGTGTGAATCTTGTATATTGTTCATCATTCCAATCTTGAATACATCATAGATTCATATTATTCTTCTTCTCCTTCTTCTTATTTTGATCTTGCATAATCCAATTGTTTCGGATTCTACACCATCAATTGGATATGATTGATACACAAGCGAATTCGGGACTTACAAGTGGTATCAGAGCTTGGATTGTATCAATCAATTTGGCCAGATCTGGAGCGTATTTGATCTTATTTTTGAAGGATTTTTGCATTTTTGGATAGATCTTTGAAAAATAAGGTGGGTTTGTTCTTCGTGTTTTTGATAAAAACGAGTTTTTGATCGAGTTTTGGAGCAAAAAGAGGTGAAAAACGCTATTCTTCACGTAATCTGCAAAGTGTTCTCCTCCATTGAAGGGTTCACGACCGTTGAAGGGTTCACGGCCGAAGGAGGGTTCTCGGTCGAATAAGCTTTTGTGGCTAGGGTTTCTCGGCGGCGGCCGTAATCAGGAATTAGGGTTTCTCGGACGTTTACGGTCGTGAACGTGTTTACGGCCGTGAACCTATTTGCGGTTGTCTGTCTCATATAAATAGTGTTAGTAGAGTCATAAGAGTGTGTATGGCTAGAGGAGCTTAAGTGTGTGTATTCTAAGGTGTTCTAGAGAGAGAAAGGAGAGAAGGTGCAAGTGTGTGTGAATCTTGTATATTGTTCATCATTCCAATCTTGAATACATCATAGATTCATATTATTCTTCTTCTCCTTCTTCTTATTTTGATCTTGCATAATCCAATTGTTTCGGATTCTACACCATCAATTGGATATGATTGATACACAAGCGAATTCGGGACTTACAAGTGGTATCAGAGCTTGGATTGTATCAATCAATTTGGCCAGATCTGGAGCGTATTTGATCTTATTTTTGAAGGATTTTTGCATTTTTGGATAGATCTTTGAAAAATAAGGTGGGTTTGTTCTTCGTGTTTTTGATAAAAACGAGTTTTTGATCGAGTTTTGGAGCAAAAAGAGGTGAAAAACGCTATTCTTCACGTAATCTGCAAAGTGTTCTCGTCCATTCAAGGGTTCACGACCGTTGAAGGGTTCACGGCCGAAGGAGGGTTCTCGGTCGAATAAGCTTTTGCGGCTAGGGTTTCTCGGCGGCGGCCGTAATCACGAATTAGGGTTTTTTCGGACGTTTACGGTCGTGAACGTGTTTACGGCCGTGAACCCATTTGCGGTTGTCTGTCTCATATAAATAGTGTTAGTAGAGTTATAAGAGTGTGTATGGCTAGAGGAGCTTAAGTGTGTGTATTCTAAGGTGTTCTAGAGAGAGAAAGGAGAGAAGGTGCAAGTGTGTGTGAATTTTGTGTATTGTTCATCATTCCAATCTTGAATACATCATAGATTCATATTATTCTTCTTCTCCTTCTTCTTATTTTGATCTTGCATAATCCAATTGTTTCGGATTCTACACCATCAATTGGATATGATTGATACACAAGCGAATTCGGGACTTACAAGTGGTATCAGAGCTTGGATTGTATCAATCATTTTGGCCAGATCTGGAGCGTATTTGATCTTATTTTTGAAGGATTTTTGCATTTTTGGATAGATCTTTGAAAAATAAGGGGGGTTTGTTCTTCGTGTTTTTGATAAAAACGAGTGTTTGATCGAGTTTTGGAGCAAAAAGAGGTGAAAAACACTATTTTTCACGTAATCTGCGAAGTGTTCTCGTCCATTCAAGGGTTCACGGCCGTTGAAGGGTTCACGGCCGAAGGAGGGTTCTCGGTCGAATAAGCTTTTGTGGCTAGGGTTTCTCGGCGGCGGCCGTAATCAGGAATTAGGGTTTCTCGGACGTTTACGGTCGTGAACGTGTTTACGGCCGTGAACCTATTTGCGGTTGTCTGTCTCATATAAATAGTGTTAGTAGAGTCATAAGAGTGTGTATGGCTAGAGGAGCTTAAGTGTGTGTATTCTAAGGTGTTCTAGAGAGAGAAAGGAGAGAAGGTGCAAGTGTGTGTGAATCTTGTATGTTGTTCATCATTCCAATCTTGAATACATCATAGATTCATATTATTCTTCTTCTCCTTCTTCTTATTTTGATCTTGCATAATCCAATTGTTTCGGATTCTACACCATCAATTGGATATGATTGATACACAAGCGAATTCGGGACTTACAAGTGGTATCAGAGCTTGGATTGTATCAATCAATTTGGCCAGATCTGGAGCGTATTTGATCTTATTTTTGAAGGATTTTTGCATTTTTGGATAGATCTTTGAAAAATAAGGTGGGTTTGTTCTTCGTGTTTTTGATAAAAACGAGTTTTTGATCGAGTTTTGGAGCAAAAAGAGGTGAAAAACGCTATTCTTCACGTAATCTGCAAAGTGTTCTCCTCCATTGAAGGGTTCACGACCGTTGAAGGGTTCACGGCCGAAGGAGGGTTCTCGGTCGAATAAGCTTTTGCGGCTAGGGTTTCTCGGCGGCGGCCGTAATCACGAATTAGGGTTTTTTCGGACGTTTACGGTCGTGAACGTGTTTACGGCCGTGAACCCATTTGCGGTTGTCTGTCTCATATAAATAGTGTTAGTAGAGTCATAAGAGTGTGTATGGCTAGAGGAGCTTAAGTGTGTGTATTCTAAGGTGTTCTAGAGAGAGAAAGGAGAGAAGGTGCAAGTGTGTGTGAATTTTGTGTATTGTTCATCATTCCAATCTTGAATACATCATAGATTCATATTATTCTTCTTCTCCTTCTTCTTATTTTGATCTTGCATAATCCAATTGTTTCGGATTCTACACCATCAATTGGATATGATTGATACACAAGCGAATTCGGGACTTACAAGTGGTATCAGAGCTTGGATTGTATCAATCATTTTGGCCAGATCTGGAGCGTATTTGATCTTATTTTTGAAGGATTTTTGCATTTTTGGATAGATCTTTGAAAAATAAGGGGGGTTTGTTCTTCGTGTTTTTGATAAAAACGAGTTTTTGATCGAGTTTTGGAGCAAAAAGATGTGAAAAACACTATTTTTCACGTAATCTGCGAAGTGTTCTCGTCCATTCAAGGGTTCACGGCCGTTGAAGGGTTCACGGCCGAAGGAGGGTTCTCGGTCGAATAAGCTTTTGTGGCTAGGGTTTCTCGGCGGCGGCCGTAATCAGGAATTAGGGTTTCTCGGACGTTTACGGTCGTGAACGTGTTTACGGCCGTGAACCTATTTGCGGTTGTCTGTCTCATATAAATAGTGTTAGTAGAGTCATAAGAGTGTGTATGGCTAGAGGAGCTTAAGTGTGTGTATTCTAAGGTGTTCTAGAGAGAGAAAGGAGAGAAGGTGCAAGTGTGTGTGAATCTTGTATATTGTTCATCATTCCAATCTTGAATACATCATAGATTCATATTATTCTTCTTCTCCTTCTTCTTATTTTGATCTTGCATAATCCAATTGTTTCGGATTCTACACCATCAATTGGATATGATTGATACACAAGCGAATTCGGGACTTACAAGTGGTATCAGAGCTTGGATTGTATCAATCAATTTGGCCAGATCTGGAGCGTATTTGATCTTATTTTTGAAGGATTTTTGCATTTTTGCATAGATCTTTGAAAAATAAGGTGGGTTTGTTCTTCGTGTTTTTGATAAAAACGAGTTTTTGATCGAGTTTTGGAGCAAAAAGAGGTGAAAAACGCTATTCTTCACGTAATCTGCAAAGTGTTCTCCTCCATTGAAGGGTTCACGACCGTTGAAGGGTTCACGGCCGAAGGAGGGTTGTCGGTCGAATAAGCTTTTGCGGCTAGGGTTTCTCAGCGGCGGCCGTAATCACGAATTAGGGTTTTTTCGGACGTTTACGGTCGTGAACGTGTTTACGGCCGTGAACCCATTTGCGGTTGTCTGTCTCATATAAATAGTGTTAGTAGAGTCATAAGAGTGTGTATGGCTAGAGGAGCTTAAGTGTGTGTATTCTAAGGTGTTCTAGAGAGAGAAAGGAGAGAAGGTGCAAGTGTGTGTGAATTTTGTATATTGTTCATCATTCCAATCTTGAATACATCATAGATTTATATTATTCTTCTTCTCCTTCTTCTTAATTTGATCTTGCATAATCCAATTGTTTCGGATTCTACACCATCAATTGGATATGATTGATACACAAGCGAATTCGGGACTTACAAGTGGTATCAGAGCTTGGATTGTATCAATCATTTTGGCCAGATCTGGAGCGTATTTGATCTTATTTTTGAAGGATTTTTGCATTTTTGGATAGATCTTTGAAAAATAAGGGGGGTTTGTTCTTCGTGTTTTTGATAAAAACGAGTTTTTGATCGAGTTTTGGAGCAAAAAGATGTGAAAAACACTATTTTTCACGTAATCTGCGAAGTGTTCTCGTCCATTCAAGGGTTCACGGCCGTTGAAGGGTTCACGGCCGAAGGAGGGTTCTCGGTCGAATAAGCTTTTGTGGCTAGGGTTTCTCGGCGGCGGCCGTAATCAGGAATTAGGGTTTCTCGGACGTTTACGGTCGTGAACGTGTTTACGGCCGTGAACCTATTTGCGGTTGTCTGTCTCATATAAATAGTGTTAGTAGAGTCATAAGAGTGTGTATGGCTAGAGGAGCTTAAGTGTGTGTATTCTAAGGTGTTCTAGAGAGAGAAAGGAGAGAAGGTGCAAGTGTGTGTGAATCTTGTATATTGTTCATCATTCCAATCTTGAATACATCATAGATTCATATTATTCTTCTTCTCCTTCTTCTTATTTTGATCTTGCATAATCCAATTGTTTCGGATTCTACACCATCAATTGGATATGATTGATACACAAGCGAATTCGGGACTTACAAGTGGTATCAGAGCTTGGATTGTATCAATCAATTTGGCCAGATCTGGAGCGTATTTGATCTTATTTTTGAAGGATTTTTGCATTTTTGCATAGATCTTTGAAAAATAAGGTGGGTTTGTTCTTCGTGTTTTTGATAAAAACGAGTTTTTGATCGAGTTTTGGAGCAAAAAGAGGTGAAAAACGCTATTCTTCACGTAATCTGCAAAGTGTTCTCCTCCATTGAAGGGTTCACGACCGTTGAAGGGTTCACGGCCGAAGGAGGGTTGTCGGTCGAATAAGCTTTTGCGGCTAGGGTTTCTCAGCGGCGGCCGTAATCACGAATTAGGGTTTTTTCGGACGTTTACGGTCGTGAACGTGTTTACGGCCGTGAACCCATTTGCGGTTGTCTGTCTCATATAAATAGTGTTAGTAGAGTCATAAGAGTGTGTATGGCTAGAGGAGCTTAAGTGTGTGTATTCTAAGGTGTTCTAGAGAGAGAAAGGAGAGAAGGTGCAAGTGTGTGTGAATTTTGTATATTGTTCATCATTCCAATCTTGAATACATCATAGATTTATATTATTCTTCTTCTCCTTCTTCTTAATTTGATCTTGCATAATCCAATTGTTTCGGATTCTACACCATCAATTGGATATGATTGATACACAAGCGAATTCGGGACTTACAAGTGGTATCAGAGCTTGGATTGTATCAATCATTTTGGCCAGATCTGGAGCGTATTTGATCTTATTTTTGAAGGATTCTTGCATTTTTGGATAGATCTTTGAAAAATAAGGGGGGTTTGTTCTTCGTGTTTTTGATAAAAACGAGTTTTTGATCGAGTTTTGGAGCAAAAAGAGGTGAAAAACACTATTTTTCACGTAATCTGCGAAGTGTTCTCGTCCATTGAAGGGTTCACGGCCGAAGGAGGGTTCTCGGTCGAATAAGCTTTTGTGGCTAAGGTTTCTTGGCGGCGACCGTAATCACGAATTAGGGTTTCTCGGACGTTTACGGTCGTGAACGTGTTTACGGCCGTGAACCTATTTGCGGTTGTCTGTCTCATATAAATAGTGTTAGTAGAGTCATAAGAGTGTGTATGGCTAGAGGAGCTTAAGTGTGTGTATTCTAAGGTGTTCTAGAGAGAGAAAGGAGAGAAGGTGCAAGTGTGTGTGAATCTTGTATATTGTTCATCATTCCAATCTTGAATACATCATAGATTCATATTATTCTTCTTCTCCTTCTTCTTATTTTGATCTTGCATAATCCAATTGTTTCGGATTCTACACCATCAATTGGATATGATTGATACACAAGCGAATTCGGGACTTACAAGTGGTATCAGAGCTTGGATTGTATCAATCATTTTGGCCAGATCTGGAGCGTATTTGATCTTATTGTTGAAGGATTTTTGCATTTTTGGATAGATCTTTGAAAAATAAGGTGGGTTTGTTCTTCGTGTTTTTGATAAAAACGAGTTTTTGATCGAGTTTTGGAGCAAAAAGAGGTGAAAAACGCTATTTTTCACGTAATCTGCGAAGTGTTCTCGTCCATTGAAGGGTTCACGGCCGTTGAAGGGTTCACGGCCGAAGGAGGGTTCTCGGTCGAATAAGCTTTTGTGGCTAGGGTTTCTCGGCGGCGGCCGTAATCACGAATTAGGGTTTCTCGGATGTTTACGGTCGTGAACGTGTTTACGGCCGTAAACCTATTTGCGGTTGTCTGTCTCATATAAATAGTGTTAGTAGAGTCATAAGAGTGTGTATGGCTAGAGGAGCTTAAGTGTGTGTAATCTAAGGTGTTCTAGAGAGATAAAGGAGAGAAGGTGCAAGTGTGTGTGAATCTTGTATATTGTTCATCATTCCAATCTTGAATACATCATAGATTCATATTATTCTTCTTCTCCTTCTTCTTATTTTGATCTTGCATCATCCAATTGTTTAGGATTCTACACCATCAATTGGATATGATTGATACACAAGCGAATTCGGGACTTACAAGTGGTATCAGAGCTTGGATTGTATCAATCATTTTGGCCAGATCTGGAGCGTATTTGATCTTATTTTTGAAGGATTTTTGCATTTTTGGATAGATCTTTGAAAAATAAGGGGGGTTTGTTCTTCGTGTTTTTGATAAAAACGAGTTTTTGATCGAGTTTTGGAGCAAAAAGAGGTGAAAAACACTATTTTTCACGTAATCTGCGAAGTGTTCTCGTCCATTCAAGGGTTCACGGCCGTTGAAGGGTTCACGGCCGAAGGAGGGTTCTCGGTCGAATAAGCTTTTGTGGCTAGGGTTTCTCGGCGGCGGCCGTAATCAGGAATTAGGGTTTCTCGGACGTTTACGGTCGTGAACGTGTTTACGGCCGTGAACCTATTTGCGGTTGTCTGTCTCATATAAATAGTGTTAGTAGAGTCATAAGAGTGTGTATGGCTAGAGGAGCTTAAGTGTGTGTATTCTAAGGTGTTCTAGAGAGAGAAAGGAGAGAAGGTGCAAGTGTGTGTGAATCTTGTATATTGTTCATCATTCCAATCTTGAATACATCATAGATTCATATTATTCTTCTTCTCCTTCTTCTTATTTTGATCTTGCATAATCCAATTGTTTCGGATTCTACACCATCAATTGGATATGATTGATACACAAGCGAATTCGGGACTTACAAGTGGTATCAGAGCTTGGATTGTATCAATCAATTTGGCCAGATCTGGAGCGTATTTGATCTTATTTTTGAAGGATTTTTGCATTTTTGGATAGATCTTTGAAAAATAAGGTGGGTTTGTTCTTCGTGTTTTTGATAAAAACGAGTTTTTGATCGAGTTTTGGAGCAAAAAGAGGTGAAAAACGCTATTCTTCACGTAATCTGCAAAGTGTTCTCCTCCATTGAAGGGTTCACGACCGTTGAAGGGTTCACGGCCGAAGGAGGGTTCTCGGTCGAATAAGCTTTTGCGGCTAGGGTTTCTCGGCGGCGGCCGTAATCACGAATTAGGGTTTTTTCGGACGTTTACGGTCGTGAACGTGTTTACGGCCGTGAACCCATTTGCGGTTGTCTGTCTCATATAAATAGTGTTAGTAGAGTCATAAGAGTGTGTATGGCTAGAGGAGCTTAAGTGTGTGTATTCTAAGGTGTTCTAGAGAGAGAAAGGAGAGAAGGTGCAAGTGTGTGTGAATTTTGTATATTGTTCATCATTCCAATCTTGAATACATCATAGATTTATATTATTCTTCTTCTCCTTCTTCTTAATTTGATCTTGCATAATCCAATTGTTTCGGATTCTACACCATCAATTGGATATGATTGATACACAAGCGAATTCGGGACTTACAAGTGGTATCAGAGCTTGGATTGTATCAATCATTTTGGCCAGATATGGAGCGTATTTGATCTTATTTTTGAAGGATTTTTGCATTTTTGGATAGATCTTTGAAAAATAAGGGGGGTTTGTTCTTCGTGTTTTTGATAAAAACGAGTTTTTGATCGAGTTTTGGAGCAAAAAGAGGTGAAAAACACTATTTTTCACGTAATCTGCGAAGTGTTCTCGTCCATTGAAGGGTTCACGGCCGTTGAAGGGTTCACGGCCGAAGGAGGGTTCTCGGTCGAATAAGCTTTTGTGGCTAAGGTTTCTTGGCGGCGACCGTAATCACGAATTAGGGTTTCTCGGACGTTTACGGTCGTGAACGTGTTTACGGCCGTGAACCTATTTGCGGTTGTCTGTCTCATATAAATAGTGTTAGTAGAGTCATAAGAGTGTGTATGGCTAGAGGAGCTTAAGTGTGTGTATTCTAAGGTGTTCTAGAGAGAGAAAGGAGAGAAGGTGCAAGTGTGTGTGAATCTTGTATATTGTTCATCATTCCAATCTTGAATACATCATAGATTCATATTATTCTTCTTCTCCTTCTTCTTATTTTGATCTTGCATAATCCAATTGTTTCGGATTCTACACCATCAATTGGATATGATTGATACACAAGCGAATTCGGGACTTACAAGTGGTATCAGAGCTTGGATTGTATCAATCATTTTGGCCAGATCTGGAGCGTATTTGATCTTATTGTTGAAGGATTTTTGCATTTTTGGATAGATCTTTGAAAAATAAGGTGGGTTTGTTCTTCGTGTTTTTGATAAAAACGAGTTTTTGATCGAGTTTTGGAGCAAAAAGAGGTGAAAAACGCTATTTTTCACGTAATCTGCGAAGTGTTCTCGTCCATTGAAGGGTTCACGGCCGTTGAAGGGTTCACGGCCGAAGGAGGGTTCTCGGTCGAATAAGCTTTTGTGGCTAGGGTTTCTCGGCGGCGGCCGTAATCACGAATTAGGGTTTCTCGGACGTTTACGGTCGTGAACGTGTTTACGGCCGTAAACCTATTTGCGGTTGTCTGTCTCATATAAATAGTGTTAGTAGAGTCATAAGAGTGTGTATGGCTAGAGGAGCTTAAGTGTGTGTAATCTAAGGTGTTCTAGAGAGATAAAGGAGAGAAGGTGCAAGTGTGTGTGAATCTTGTATATTGTTCATCATTCCAATCTTGAATACATCATAGATTCATATTATTCTTCTTCTCCTTCTTCTTATTTTGATCTTGCATCATCCAATTGTTTAGGATTCTACACCATCAATTGGATATGATTGATACACAAGCGAATTCGGGACTTACAAGTGGTATCAGAGCTTGGATTGTATCAATCATTTTGGCCAGATCTGGAGCGTATTTGATCTTATTTTTGAAGGATTTTTGCATTTTTGGATAGATCTTTGAAAAATAAGGGGGGTTTGTTCTTCGTGTTTTTGATAAAAACGAGTTTTTGATCGAGTTTTGGAGCAAAAAGAGGTGAAAAACACTATTTTTCACGTAATCTGCGAAGTGTTCTCGTCCATTGAAGGGTTCACGGCCGTTGAAGGGTTCACGGCCGAAGGAGGGTTCTCGGTCGAATAAGCTTTTGTGGCTAAGGTTTCTTGGCGGCGACCGTAATCACGAATTAGGGTTTCTCGGACGTTTACGGTCGTGAACGTGTTTACGGCCGTGAACCTATTTGCGGTTGTCTGTCTCATATAAATAGTGTTAGTAGAGTCATAAGAGTGTGTATGGCTAGAGGAGCTTAAGTGTGTGTATTCTAAGGTGTTCTAGAGAGAGAAAGGAGAGAAGGTGCAAGTGTGTGTGAATCTTGTATATTGTTCATCATTCCAATCTTGAATACATCATAGATTCATATTATTCTTCTTCTCCTTCTTCTTATTTTGATCTTGCATAATCCAATTGTTTCGGATTCTACACCATCAATTGGATATGATTGATACACAAGCGAATTCGGGACTTACAAGTGGTATCAGAGCTTGGATTGTATCAATCATTTTGGCCAGATCTGGAGCGTATTTGATCTTATTGTTGAAGGATTTTTGCATTTTTGGATAGATCTTTGAAAAATAAGGTGGGTTTGTTCTTCGTGTTTTTGATAAAAACGAGTTTTTGATCGAGTTTTGGAGCAAAAAGAGGTGAAAAACGCTATTTTTCACGTAATCTGCGAAGTGTTCTCGTCCATTGAAGGGTTCACGGCCGTTGAAGGGTTCACGGCCGAAGGAGGGTTCTCGGTCGAATAAGCTTTTGTGGCTAGGGTTTCTCGGCGGCGGCCGTAATCACGAATTAGGGTTTCTCGGACGTTTACGGTCGTGAACGTGTTTACGGCCGTAAACCTATTTGCGGTTGTCTGTCTCATATAAATAGTGTTAGTAGAGTCATAAGAGTGTGTATGGCTAGAGGAGCTTAAGTGTGTGTAATCTAAGGTGATCTAGAGAGATAAAGGAGAGAAGGTGCAAGTGTGTGTGAATCTTGTATATTGTTCATCATTCCAATCTTGAATACATCATAGATTCATATTATTCTTCTTCTCCTTCTTCTTATTTTGATCTTGCATCATCCAATTGTTTAGGATTCTACACCATCAATTGGATATGATTGATACACAAGCGAATTCGGGACTTACAAGTGGTATCAGAGCTTGGATTGTATCAATCATTTTGGCCAGATCTGGAGCGTATTTGATCTTATTTTTGAAGGATTTTTGCATTTTTGGATAGATCTTTGAAAAATAAGGGGGGTTTGTTCTTCGTGTTTTTGATAAAAACGAGTTTTTGATCGAGTTTTGGAGCAAAAAGAGGTGAAAAACACTATTTTTCACGTAATCTGCGAAGTGTTCTCGTCCATTCAAGGGTTCACGGCCGTTGAAGGGTTCACGGCCGAAGGAGGGTTCTCGGTCGAATAAGCTTTTGTGGCTAGGGTTTCTCGGCGGCGGCCGTAATCAGGAATTAGGGTTTCTCGGACGTTTACGGTCGTGAACGTGTTTACGGCCGTGAACCTATTTGCGGTTGTCTGTCTCATATAAATAGTGTTAGTAGAGTCATAAGAGTGTGTATGGCTAGAGGAGCTTAAGTGTGTGTATTCTAAGGTGTTCTAGAGAGAGAAAGGAGAGAAGGTGCAAGTGTGTGTGAATCTTGTATATTGTTCATCATTCCAATCTTGAATACATCATAGATTCATATTATTCTTCTTCTCCTTCTTCTTATTTTGATCTTGCATAATCCAATTGTTTCGGATTCTACACCATCAATTGGATATGATTGATACACAAGCGAATTCGGGACTTACAAGTGGTATCAGAGCTTGGATTGTATCAATCAATTTGGCCAGATCTGGAGCGTATTTGATCTTATTTTTGAAGGATTTTTGCATTTTTGGATAGATCTTTGAAAAATAAGGTGGGTTTGTTCTTCGTGTTTTTGATAAAAACGAGTTTTTGATCGAGTTTTGGAGCAAAAAGAGGTGAAAAACGCTATTCTTCACGTAATCTGCAAAGTGTTCTCCTCCATTGAAGGGTTCACGACCGTTGAAGGGTTCACGGCCGAAGGAGGGTTCTCGGTCGAATAAGCTTTTGCGGCTAGGGTTTCTCGGCGGCGGCCGTAATCACGAATTAGGGTTTTTTCGGACGTTTACGGTCGTGAACGTGTTTACGGCCGTGAACCCATTTGCGGTTGTCTGTCTCATATAAATAGTGTTAGTAGAGTCATAAGAGTGTGTATGGCTAGAGGAGCTTAAGTGTGTGTATTCTAAGGTGTTCTAGAGAGAGAAAGGAGAGAAGGTGCAAGTGTGTGTGAATTTTGTGTATTGTTCATCATTCCAATCTTGAATACATCATAGATTCATATTATTCTTCTTCTCCTTCTTCTTATTTTGATCTTGCATAATCCAATTGTTTCGGATTCTACACCATCAATTGGATATGATTGATACACAAGCGAATTCGGGACTTACAAGTGGTATCAGAGCTTATATTGTATCAATCATTTTGGCCAGATATGGAGCGTATTTGATCTTATTTTTGAAGGATTTTTGCATTTTTGGATAGATCTTTGAAAAATAAGGGGGGTTTGTTCTTCGTGTTTTTGATAAAAACGAGTTTTTGATCGAGTTTTGGAGCAAAAAGAGGTGAAAAACACTATTTTTCACGTAATCTGCGAAGTGTTCTCGTCCATTCAAGGGTTCACGGCCGTTGAAGGGTTCACGGCCGAAGGAGGGTTCTCGGTCGAATAAGCTTTTGTGGCTAGGGTTTCTCGGCGGCGGCCGTAATCAGGAATTAGGGTTTCTCGGACGTTTACGGTCGTGAACGTGTTTACGGCCGTGAACCTATTTGCGGTTGTCTGTCTCATATAAATAGTGTTAGTAGAGTCATAAGAGTGTGTATGGCTAGAGGAGCTTAAGTGTGTGTATTCTAAGGTGTTCTAGAGAGAGAAAGGAGAGAAGGTGCAAGTGTGTGTGAATCTTGTATATTGTTCATCATTCCAATCTTGAATACATCATAGATTCATATTATTCTTCTTCTCCTTCTTCTTATTTTGATCTTGCATAATCCAATTGTTTCGGATTCTACACCATCAATTGGATATGATTGATACACAAGCGAATTCGGGACTTACAAGTGGTATCAGAGCTTGGATTGTATCAATCAATTTGGCCAGATCTGGAGCGTATTTGATCTTATTTTTGAAGGATTTTTGCATTTTTGGATAGATCTTTGAAAAATAAGGTGGGTTTGTTCTTCGTGTTTTTGATAAAAACGAGTTTTTGATCGACTTTTGGAGCAAAAAGAGGTGAAAAACGCTATTCTTCACGTAATCTGCAAAGTGTTCTCCTCCATTGAAGGGTTCACGACCGTTGAAGGGTTCACGGCCGAAGGAGGGTTCTCGGTCGAATAAGCTTTTGCGGCTAGGGTTTCTCGGCGGCGGCCGTAATCACGAATTAGGGTTTTTTCGGACGTTTACGGTCGTGAACGTGTTTACGGCCGTGAACCCATTTGCGGTTGTCTGTCTCATATAAATAGTGTTAGTAGAGTCATAAGAGTGTGTATGGCTAGAGGAGCTTAAGTGTGTATATTCTAAGGTGTTCTAGAGAGAGAAAGGAGAGAAGGTGCAAGTGTGTGTGAATTTTGTATATTGTTCATCATTCCAATCTTGAATACATCATAGATTCATATTATTCTTCTTCTCCTTCTTCTTATTTTGATCTTGCATAATCCAATTGTTTCGGATTCTACACCATCAATTGGATATGATTGATACACAAGCGAATTCGGGACTTACAAGTGGTATCAGAGCTTGGATTGTATCAATCATTTTGGCCAGATCTGGAGCGTATTTGATCTTATTTTTGAAGGATTTTTGCATTTTTGGATAGATCTTTGAAAAATAAGGTGGGTTTGTTCTTCGTGTTTTAGATAAAAACGAGTTTTTGATCGAGTTTTGGAGCAAAAAGAGGTGAAAAACGCTATTTTTCACGTAATCTGCGAAGTGTTCTCGTCCATTGAAGGGTTCACGGCCGTTGAAGGGTTCACGGCCGAAGGAGGGTTCTCGGTCGAATAAGCTTTTGTGGCTAGGGTTTCTCGGCGGCGGCCGTAATCAGGAATTAGGGTTTCTCGGACGTTTACGGTCGTGAACGTGTTTACGGCCGTGAACCTATTTGCGGTTGTCTGTCTCATATAAATAGTGGTAGTAGAGTCATAAGAGTGTGTATGGCTAGAGGAGCTTAAGTGTGTGTATTCTAAGGTGTTCTAGAGAGAGAAAGGAGAGAAGGTGCAAGTGTGTGTGAATCTTGTATATTGTTCATCATTCCAATCTTGAATACATCATAGATTCATATTATTCTTCTTCTCCTTCTTCTTATTTTGATCTTGCATAATCCAATTGTTTCGGATTCTACACCATCAATTGGATATGATTGATACACAAGCGAATTCGGGACTTACAAGTGGTATCAGAGCTTGGATTGTATCAATCAATTTGGCCAGATCTGGAGCGTATTTGATCTTATTTTTGAAGGATTTTTGCATTTTTGGATAGATCTTTGAAAAATAAGGTGGGTTTGTTCTTCGTGTTTTTGATAAAAACGAGTTTTTGATCGACTTTTGGAGCAAAAAGAGGTGAAAAACGCTATTCTTCACGTAATCTGCAAAGTGTTCTCCTCCATTGAAGGGTTCACGACCGTTGAAGGGTTCACGGCCGAAGGAGGGTTCTCGGTCGAATAAGCTTTTGCGGCTAGGGTTTCTCGGCGGCGGCCGTAATCACGAATTAGGGTTTTTTCGGACGTTTACGGTCGTGAACGTGTTTACGGCCGTGAACCCATTTGCGGTTGTCTGTCTCATATAAATAGTGTTAGTAGAGTCATAAGAGTGTGTATGGCTAGAGGAGCTTAAGTGTGTATATTCTAAGGTGTTCTAGAGAGAGAAAGGAGAGAAGGTGCAAGTGTGTGTGAATTTTGTATATTGTTCATCATTCCAATCTTGAATACATCATAGATTCATATTATTCTTCTTCTCCTTCTTCTTATTTTGATCTTGCATAATCCAATTGTTTCGGATTCTACACCATCAATTGGATATGATTGATACACAAGCGAATTCGGGACTTACAAGTGGTATCAGAGCTTGGATTGTATCAATCAATTTGGCCAGATCTGGAGCGTATTTGATCTTATTTTTGAAGGATTTTTGCATTTTTGGATAGATCTTTGAAAAATAAGGTGGGTTTGTTCTTCGTGTTTTTGATAAAAACGAGTTTTTGATCGAGTTTTGGAGCAAAAAGAGGTGAAAAACGCTATTTTTCACGTAATCTGCGAAGTGTTCTCGTCCATTGAAGGGTTCACGGCCGTTGAAGGGTTCACGGCCGAAGGAGGGTTCTCGGTCGAATAAGCTTTTGTGGCTAGGGTTTCTCGGCGGCGGCCGTAATCACGAATTAGGGTTTCTCGGACGTTTACGGTCGTGAACGTGTTTACGGCCGTAAACCTATTTGTGGTTGTCTGTCTCATATAAATAGTGTTAGTAGAGTCATAAGAGTGTGTATGGCTAGAGGAGCTTAAGTGTGTGTATTCTAAGGTGTTCTAGAGAGAGAAAGGAGAGAAGGTGCAAGTGTGTGTGAATTTTGTGTATTGTTCATCATTCCAATCTTGAATACATCATAGATTCATATTATTCTTCTTCTCCTTCTTCTTATTTTGATCTTGCATAATCCAATTGTTTCGGATTCTACACCATCAATTGGATATGATTGATACACAAGCGAATTCGGGACTTACAAGTGGTATCAGAGCTTAGATTGTATCAATCATTTTGGCCAGATATGGAGCGTATTTGATCTTATTTTTGAAGGATTTTTGCATTTTTGGATAGATCTTTGAAAAATAAGGGGGGTTTGTTCTTCGTGTTTTTGATAAAAACGAGTTTTTGATCGAGTTTTGGAGCAAAAAGAGGTGAAAAACACTATTTTTCACGTAATCTGCGAAGTGTTCTCGTCCATTCAAGGGTTCACGGCCGTTGAAGGGTTCACGGCCGAAGGAGGGTTCTCGGTCGAATAAGCTTTTGTGGCTAGGGTTTCTCGGCGGCGGCCGTAATCAGGAATTAGGGTTTCTCGGACGTTTACGGTCGTGAACGTGTTTACGGCCGTGAACCTATTTGCGGTTGTCTGTCTCATATAAATAGTGTTAGTAGAGTCATAAGAGTGTGTATGGCTAGAGGAGCTTAAGTGTGTGTATTCTAAGGTGTTCTAGAGAGAGAAAGGAGAGAAGGTGCAAGTGTGTGTGAATCTTGTATATTGTTCATCATTCCAATCTTGAATACATCATAGATTCATATTATTCTTCTTCTCCTTCTTCTTATTTTGATCTTGCATAATCCAATTGTTTCGGATTCTACACCATCAATTGGATATGATTGATACACAAGCGAATTCGGGACTTACAAGTGGTATCAGAGCTTGGATTGTATCAATCAATTTGGCCAGATCTGGAGCGTATTTGATCTTATTTTTGAAGGATTTTTGCATTTTTGGATAGATCTTTGAAAAATAAGGTGGGTTTGTTCTTCGTGTTTTTGATAAAAACGAGTTTTTGATCGACTTTTGGAGCAAAAAGAGGTGAAAAACGCTATTCTTCACGTAATCTGCAAAGTGTTCTCCTCCATTGAAGGGTTCACGACCGTTGAAGGGTTCACGGCCGAAGGAGGGTTCTCGGTCGAATAAGCTTTTGCGGCTAGGGTTTCTCGGCGGCGGCCGTAATCACGAATTAGGGTTTTTTCGGACGTTTACGGTCGTGAACGTGTTTACGGCCGTGAACCCATTTGCGGTTGTCTGTCTCATATAAATAGTGTTAGTAGAGTCATAAGAGTGTGTATGGCTAGAGGAGCTTAAGTGTGTATATTCTAAGGTGTTCTAGAGAGAGAAAGGAGAGAAGGTGCAAGTGTGTGTGAATTTTGTATATTGTTCATCATTCCAATCTTGAATACATCATAGATTCATATTATTCTTCTTCTCCTTCTTCTTATTTTGATCTTGCATAATCCAATTGTTTCGGATTCTACACCATCAATTGGATATGATTGATACACAAGCGAATTCGGGACTTACAAGTGGTATCAGAGCTTGGATTGTATCAATCATTTTGGCCAGATCTGGAGCGTATTTGATCTTATTTTTGAAGGATTTTTGCATTTTTGGATAGATCTTTGAAAAATAAGGTGGGTTTGTTCTTCGTGTTTTAGATAAAAACGAGTTTTTGATCGAGTTTTGGAGCAAAAAGAGGTGAAAAACGCTATTTTTCACGTAATCTGCGAAGTGTTCTCGTCCATTGAAGGGTTCACGGCCGTTGAAGGGTTCACGGCCGAAGGAGGGTTCTCGGTCGAATAAGCTTTTGTGGCTAGGGTTTCTCGGCGGCGGCCGTAATCAGGAATTAGGGTTTCTCGGACGTTTACGGTCGTGAACGTGTTTACGGCCGTGAACCTATTTGCGGTTGTCTGTCTCATATAAATAGTGGTAGTAGAGTCATAAGAGTGTGTATGGCTAGAGGAGCTTAAGTGTGTGTATTCTAAGGTGTTCTAGAGAGAGAAAGGAGAGAAGGTGCAAGTGTGTGTGAATCTTGTATATTGTTCATCATTCCAATCTTGAATACATCATAGATTCATATTATTCTTCTTCTCCTTCTTCTTATTTTGATCTTGCATAATCCAATTGTTTCGGATTCTACACCATCAATTGGATATGATTGATACACAAGCGAATTCGGGACTTACAAGTGGTATCAGAGCTTGGATTGTATCAATCAATTTGGCCAGATCTGGAGCGTATTTGATCTTATTTTTGAAGGATTTTTGCATTTTTGGATAGATCTTTGAAAAATAAGGTGGGTTTGTTCTTCGTGTTTTTGATAAAAACGAGTTTTTGATCGACTTTTGGAGCAAAAAGAGGTGAAAAACGCTATTCTTCACGTAATCTGCAAAGTGTTCTCCTCCATTGAAGGGTTCACGACCGTTGAAGGGTTCACGGCCGAAGGAGGGTTCTCGGTCGAATAAGCTTTTGCGGCTAGGGTTTCTCGGCGGCGGCCGTAATCACGAATTAGGGTTTTTTCGGACGTTTACGGTCGTGAACGTGTTTACGGCCGTGAACCCATTTGCGGTTGTCTGTCTCATATAAATAGTGTTAGTAGAGTCATAAGAGTGTGTATGGCTAGAGGAGCTTAAGTGTGTATATTCTAAGGTGTTCTAGAGAGAGAAAGGAGAGAAGGTGCAAGTGTGTGTGAATTTTGTATATTGTTCATCATTCCAATCTTGAATACATCATAGATTCATATTATTCTTCTTCTCCTTCTTCTTATTTTGATCTTGCATAATCCAATTGTTTCGGATTCTACACCATCAATTGGATATGATTGATACACAAGCGAATTCGGGACTTACAAGTGGTATCAGAGCTTGGATTGTATCAATCATTTTGGCCAGATCTGGAGCGTATTTGATCTTATTTTTGAAGGATTTTTGCATTTTTGGATAGATCTTTGAAAAATAAGGTGGGTTTGTTCTTCGTGTTTTTGATAAAAACGAGTTTTTGATCGAGTTTTGGAGCAAAAAGAGGTGAAAAACGCTATTTTTCACGTAATCTGCGAAGTGTTCTCGTCCATTGAAGGGTTCACGGCCGTTGAAGGGTTCACGGCCGAAGGAGGGTTCTCGGTCGAATAAGCTTTTGTGGCTAGGGTTTCTCGGCGGCGGCCGTAATCACGAATTAGGGTTTCTCGGACGTTTACGGTCGTGAACGTGTTTACGGCCGTAAACCTATTTGTGGTTGTCTGTCTCATATAAATAGTGTTAGTAGAGTCATAAGAGTGTGTATGGCTAGAGGAGCTTAAGTGTGTGTATTCTAAGGTGTTCTAGAGAGATAAAGGAGAGAAGGTGCAAGTGTGTGTGAATCTTGTATATTGTTCATCATTCCAATCTTGAATACATCATAGATTCATATTATTCTTCTTCTCCTTCTTCTTATTTTGATCTTGCATCATCCAATTGTTTAGGATTCTACACCATCAATTGGATATGATTGATACATAAGCGAATTCGGGACTTACAAGTGGTATCAGAGCTTGGATTGTATCAATCATTTTGGCCAGATCTGGAGCGTATTTGATCTTATTTTTTAAGGATTTTTGCATTTTTGGATAGATCTTTGAAAAATAAGGGGGGTTTGTTCTTCGTGTTTTTGATAAAAACGAGTTTTTGATCGAGTTTTGGAGCAAAAAGAGGTGAAAAACGCTATTTTTCACGTAATCTGTGAAGTGTTCTCGTCCATTGAAGGGTTCACGGCCGTTGAAGGGTTCACGGCCGAAGGAGGGTTCTCCGTCGAATAAGCTTTTGTGGCTAGGGTTTCTCGGCGGCGGCCGTAATCACGAATTAGGGTTTCTCGGACGTTTACGGTCGTGAACGTGTTTACGGCCGTGAACCTATTTGCGGTTGTCTGTCTCATATAAATAGTGTTAGTAGAGTCATAAGAGTGTGTATGGCTAGAGGAGCTTAAGTGTGTGTATTCTAAGGTGTTCTAGAGAGAGAAAGGAGAGAAGGTGCAAGTGTGTGTGAATCTTGGATATTGTTCATCATTCCAATCTTGAATACATCATAGATTCATATTATTCTTCTTCTCCTTCTTCTTATTTTGATCTTGCATAATCCAATTGTTTCGGATTCTACACCATCAATTGGATATGATTGATACACAAGCGAATTCGGGACTTACAAGTGGTATCAGAGCTTGGATTGTATCAATCATTTTGGCCAGATCTGGAGCGTATTTGATCTTATTTTTGAAGAATTTTTGCATTTTTGGATAGATCTTTGAAAAATAAGGTGGGTTTGTTCTTCGTGTTTTTGATAAAAACGAGTTTTTGATCGAGTTTTGGAGCAAAAAGAGGTGAAAAACGCTTTTCTTCACGTAATCTGCAAAGTGTTCTCGTCCATTGAAGGGTTCACGACCGTTGAAGGGTTCACGGCCGAAGGAGGGTTCTCGGTCGAATAAGCTTTTGCGGGTAGGGTTTCTCGGCGGCGGCCGTAATCACGAATTAGGGTTTCTCGGACGTTTACGGTCTTGAACGTGTTTACGGCCGTGAACCCATTTGCGGTTGTCTGTCTCATATAAATAGTGTTAGTAGAGTCATAAGAGTGTGTATGGCTAGAGGAGCTTAAGTGTGTGTATTCTAAGGTGTTCTAGAGAGAGAAAGGAGAGAAGGTGCAAGTGTGTGTGAATTTTGTATATTGTTCATCATTCCAATCTTGAATACATCATAGATTCATATTATTCTTCTTCTCCTTCTTCTTATTTTGATCTTGCATCATCCAATTGTTTAGGATTCTACACCATCAATTGGATATGATTGATACACAAGCGAATTCGGGACTTACAAGTGGTATCAGAGCTTGGATTGTATCAATCATTTTGGCCAGATCTGGAGCGTATTTGATCTTATTTTTGAAGTATTTTTGCATTTTTGGATAGATCTTTGAAAAATAAGGTGGGTTTGTTCTTCGTGTTTTTGATAAAAACGAGTTTTTGATCGAGTTTTGGAGCAAAAAGAGGTGAAAAATGCTATTTTTCACGTAATCTGCGAAGTGTTCTCGTCCATTGAAGGGTTCACGGCCGTTGAAGGGTTCACGGCCGAAGGAGTGTTCTCGATCGAATAAGCTTTTGCGGCTAGGGTTTCTCGGCGGCGGCCGTAATCACGAATTAGGGTTTCTCGGACGTTTACGGTCTTGAACGTGTTTACGGCCGTGAACCCATTTGCGGTTGTCTGTCTCATATAAATAGTGTTAGTAGAGTCATAAGAGTGTGTATGGCTAGAGGAGCTTAAGTGTGTGTATTCTAAGGTGTTCTAGAGAGAGAAAGGAGAGAAGGTGCAAGTGTGTGTGAATTTTGTATATTGTTCATCATTCCAATCTTGAATACATCATAGATTCATATTATTCTTCTTCTCCTTCTTCTTATTTTGATCTTGCATCATCCAATTGTTTAGGATTCTACACCATCAATTGGATATGATTGATACACAAGCGAATTCGGGACTTACAAGTGGTATCAGAGCTTGGATTGTATCAATCATTTTGGCCAGATCTGGAGCGTATTTGATCTTATTTTTGAAGTATTTTTGCATTTTTGGATAGATCTTTGAAAAATAAGGTGGGTTTGTTCTTCGTGTTTTTGATAAAAACGAGTTTTTGATCGAGTTTTGGAGCAAAAAGAGGTGAAAAATGCTATTTTTCACGTAATCTGCGAAGTGTTCTCGTCCATTGAAGGGTTCACGGCCGTTGAAGGGTTCACGGCCGAAGGAGTGTTCTCGATCGAATAAGCTTTTGCGGCTAGGGTTTCTCGGCGGCGGCCGTAATCACGAATTAGGGTTTCTCGGACGTTTACGGTCGTGAACGTGTTTACGGCCGTGAACCCTTTTGCGGTTGTCTGTCTCATATAAATAGTGTTAGTAGAGTCATAAGAGTGTATATGGCTAGAGGAGCTTAAGTGTGTGTATTCTAAGGTGTTCTAGAGAGAGAAGGGAGAGAAGGTGCAAGTGTGTGTGAATCTTGTACATTGTTCATCATTCCAATCTTGAATACATCATAGATTCATATTATTCTTCTTCTCCTTCTTCTTATTTTGATCTTGCATCATCCAATTGTTTGGGATTCTACACCATCAATTGGATATGATTGATACACAAGCGAATTCGGGACTTACAAGTGGTATCAGAGCTTGGATTGTATCAATCATTTTGGCCAGATCTGGAGCGTATTTCATCTTATTTTTGAAGGATTTTTGCGTTTTTGGATAGATCTTTGAAAAATAAGGGGGGTTTGTTCTTCGTGTTTTTGATAAAAACGAGTTTTTGATCGAGTTTTGGAGCAAAAAGAGGTGAAAAATGCTATTTTTCACGTAATCTGCGAAGTGTTCTCGTCCATTGAAGGGTTCACGGCCGTTGAAGGGTTCACGGCCGAAGGAGTGTTCTCGATCGAATAAGCTTTTGCGGCTAGGGTTTCTCGGCGGCGGCCGTAATCTCGAATTAGGGTTTCTCGGACGTTTACGGTCGTGAATGTGTTTACGGCCGTGAACCCTTTTGCGGTTGTCTGTCTCATATAAATAGTGTTAGTAGAGTCATAAGAGTGTATATGGCTAGAGGAGCTTAAGTGTGTGTATTCTAAGGTGTTCTAGAGAGAGAAAGGAGAGAAGGTGCAAGTGTGTGTGAATCTTGTACATTGTTCATCATTCCAATCTTGAATACATCATAGATTCATATTATTCTTCTTCTCCTTCTTCTTATTTTGATCTTGCATCATCCAATTGTTTGGGATTCTACACCATCAATTGGATATGATTGATACACAAGCGAATTCGGGACTTACAAGTGGTATCAGAGCTTGGATTGTATCAATCATTTTCGCCAGATCTGGAGCGTATTTGATCTTATTTTTGAAGTATTTTTGCATTTTTGGATAGATCTTTGAAAAATAAGGTGGGTTTGTTCTTCGTGTTTTTGATAAAAACGAGTTTTTGATCGAGTTTTGGAGCAAAAAGAGGTGAAAAACGCTATTTTTCACGTAATCTGCGAAGTGTTCTCGTCCATTGAAGGGTTCACGGCCGTTGAAGGGTTCACGGCCGAAGGAGTGTTCTCGATCAAATAAGCTTTTGCGGCTAGGGTTTCTCGGCGGCGGCCGTAATCACGAATTAGGGTTTCTCGGACGTTTACGGTCGTGAACGTGTTTACGGCCGTGAACCCTTTTGCGGTTGTCTGTCTCATATAAATAGTGTTAGTAGAGTCATAAGAGTGTATATGGCTAGAGGAGCTTAAGTGTGTGTATTCTAAGGTGTTCTAGAGAGAGAAAGGAGAGAAGGTGCAAGTGTGTGTGAATCTTGTACATTGTTCATCATTCCAATCTTGAATACATCATAGATTCATATTATTCTTCTTCTCCTTCTTCTTATTTTGATCTTGCATCATCCAATTGTTTGGGATTCTACACCATCAATTGGATATGATTGATACACAAGCGAATTCGGGACTTACAAGTGGTATCAGAGCTTGGATTGTATCAATCATTTTGGCCAGATCTGGAGCGTATTTCATCTTATTTTTGAAGGATTTTTGCGTTTTTGGATAGATCTTTGAAAAATAAGGGGGGTTTGTTCTTCGTGTTTTTGATAAAAACGAGTTTTTGATCGAGTTTTGGAGCAAAAAGAGGTGAAAAATGCTATTTTTCACGTAATCTGCGAAGTGTTCTCGTCCATTGAAGGGTTCACGGCCGTTGAAGGGTTCACGGCCGAAGGAGTGTTCTCGATCGAATAAGCTTTTGCGGCTAGGGTTTCTCGGCGGCGGCCGTAATCTCGAATTAGGGTTTCTCGGACGTTTACGGTCGTGAATGTGTTTACGGCCGTGAACCCTTTTGCGGTTGTCTGTCTCATATAAATAGTGTTAGTAGAGTCATAAGAGTGTATATGGCTAGAGGAGCTTAAGTGTGTGTATTCTAAGGTGTTCTAGAGAGAGAAAGGAGAGAAGGTGCAAGTGTGTGTGAATCTTGTACATTGTTCATCATTCCAATCTTGAATACATCATAGATTCATATTATTCTTCTTCTCCTTCTTCTTATTTTGATCTTGCATCATCCAATTGTTTGGGATTCTACACCATCAATTGGATATGATTGATACACAAGCGAATTCGGGACTTACAAGTGGTATCAGAGCTTGGATTGTATCAATCATTTTGGCCAGATCTGGAGCGTATTTGATCTTATTTTTGAAGGATTTTTGCATTTTTGGATAGATCTTTGAAAAATAAGGTGGGTTTGTTCTTCGTGTTTTTGATAAAAACGAGTTTTTGATCGAGTTTTGGAGCAAAAAGAGGTGAAAAACGCTATTTTTCACGTAATCTGCGAAGTGTTCTCGTCCATTGAAGGGTTCACGGCCGTTGAAGGGTTCACGGCCGAAGGAGGGTTCTCGGTCGAATAAGCTTTTGTGGCTAGGGTTTCTCGGCGGCGGCCGTAATCACGAATTAGGGTTTCTCGGACGTTTACGGTCGTGAACGTGTTTACGGCCGTGAACCTATTTGCGGTTGTCTGTCTCATATAAATAGTGTTAGTAGAGTCATAAGAGTGTGTATGGCTAGAGGAGCTTAAGTGTGTGTATTCTAAGGTGTTCTAGAGAGATAAAGGAGAGAAGGTGCAAGTGTGTGTGAATCTTGTATATTGTTCATCATTCCAATCTTGAATACATCATAGATTCATATTATTCTTCTTCTCCTTCTTCTTATTTTGATCTTGCATCATCCAATTGTTTAGGATTCTACACCATCAATTGGATATGATTGATACACAAGCGAATTCGGGACTTACAAGTGGTATCAGAGCTTGGATTGTATCAATCATTTTGGCCAGATCTGGAGCGTATTTGATCTTATTTTTGAAGGATTTTTGTATTTTTGGATAGATCTTTGAAAAATAAGGTGGGTTTGTTCTTCGTGTTTTTGATAAAAACGAGTTTTTGATCGAGTTTTGGAGCAAAAAGAGGTGAAAAACGCTATTTTTCACGTAATCTGTGAAGTGTTCTCGTCAATTGAAGGGTTCACGGCCGTTGAAGGGTTCACGGCCGAAGGAGGGTTCTCCGTCGAATAAGCTTTTGGGGCTAGGGTTTCTCGGCGGCGGCCGTAATCACGAATTAGGGTTTCTCGGACGTTTACGGTCGTGAACGTGTTTACGGCCGTGAACCTATTTGCGGTTGTCTGTCTCATATAAATAGTGTTAGTAGAGTCATAAGAGTGTGTATGGCTAGAGGAGCTTAAGTGTGTGTATTCTAAGGTGTTCTAGAGAGAGAAAGGAGATAAGGTGCAAGTGTGTGTGAATCTTGTATATTGTTCATCATTCCAATCTTGAATACATCATAGATTCATATTATTCTTCTTCTCCTTCTTCTTATTTTGATCTTGCATAATCCAATTGTTTCGGATTCTACACCATCAATTGGATATGATTGATACACATGCGAATTCAGGACTTACAAGTGGTATCAGAGCTTGGATTGTATCAATCATTTTGGCCAGATCTGGAGCGTATTTGATCTTATTTTTGAAGGATTTTTGCATTTTTGGATAGATCTTTGAAAAATAAGGTGGGTTTGTTCTTCGTGTTTTTGATAAAAACGAGTTTTTGATCGAGTTTTGGAGCAAAAAGAGGTGAAAAACGCTATTCTTCACGTAATCTGCAAAGTGTTCTCGTCCATTGAAGGGTTCACGACCGTTGAAGGGTTCACGGCCGAAGGAGGGTTCTCGGTCGAATAAGCTTTTGCGGCTAGGGTTTCTCGGCGGCGGCCGTAATCACGAATTAGGGTTTCTCGGACGTTTACGGTCGTGAACGTGTTTACGGCCGTGAACCCATTTGCGGTTGTCTGTCTCATATAAATAGTGTTAGTAGAGTCATAAGAGTGTGTATGGCTAGAGGAGCTTAAGTGTGTGTATTCTAAGGTGTTCTAGAGAGAGAAAGGAGAGAAGGTGCAAGTGTGTGTGAATTTTGTATATTGTTCATCATTCCAATCTTGAATACATCATAGATTCATATTATTATTCTTCTCCTTCTTCTTATTTTGATCTTGCATCATCCAATTGTTTCGGATTCTACACCATCAATTGGATATGATTGATACACAAGCGAATTCGGGACTTACAAGTGGTATCAGAGCTTGGATTGTATCAATCATTTTGGCCAGATCTGGAGCGTATTTGATCTTATTTTTGAAGGATTTTTGCATTTTTGGATAGATCTTTGAAAAATAAGGTGGGTTTGTTCTTCGTGTTTTTGATAAAAACGAGTTTTTGATCGAGTTTTGGAGCAAAAAGAGGTGAAAAACGCTATTCTTCACGTAATCTGCAAAGTGTTCTCGTCCATTGAAGGGTTCACGACCGTTGAAGGGTTCACGGCCGAAGGAGGGTTCTCGGTCGAATAAGCTTTTGCGGCTAGGGTTTCTCGGCGGCGGCCGTAATCACGAATTAGGGTTTCTCGGACGTTTACGGTCGTGAACGTGTTTACGGCCGTGAACCCATTTGCGGTTGTCTGTCTCATATAAATAGTGTTAGTAGAGTCATAAGAGTGTGTATGGCTAGAGGAGCTTAAGTGTGTGTATTCTAAGGTGTTCTAGAGAGAGAAAGGAGAGAAGGTGCAAGTGTGTGTGAATTTTGTATATTGTTCATCATTCCAATCTTGAATACATCATAGATTCATATTATTATTCTTCTCCTTCTTCTTATTTTGATCTTGCATCATCCAATTGTTTCGGATTCTACACCATCAATTGGATATGATTGATACACAAGCGAATTCGGGACTTACAAGTGGTATCAGAGCTTGGATTGTATCAATCATTTTGGCCAGATCTGGAGCGTATTTGATCTTATTTTTGAAGGATTTTTGCATTTTTGGATAGATCTTTGAAAAATAAGGTGGGTTTGTTCTTCGTGTTTTTGATAAAAACGAGTTTTTGATCGAGTTTTGGAGCAAAAAGAGGTGAAAAACGCTATTCTTCACGTAATCTGCAAAGTGTTCTCGTCCATTGAAGGGTTCACGACCGTTGAAGGGTTCACGGCCGAAGGAGGGTTCTCGGTCGAATAAGCTTTTGCGGCTAGGGTTTCTCGGCGGCGGCCGTAATCACGAATTAGGGTTTCTCGGACGTTTACGGTCGTGAACGTGTTTACGGCCGTGAACCCATTTGCGGTTGTCTGTCTCATATAAATAGTGTTAGTAGAGTCATAAGAGTGTGTATGGCTAGAGGAGCTTAAGTGTGTGTATTCTAAGGTGTTCTAGAGAGAGAAAGGAGAGAAGGTGCAAGTGTGTGTGAATTTTGTATATTGTTCATCATTCCAATCTTGAATACATCATAGATTCATATTATTATTCTTCTCCTTCTTCTTATTTTGATCTTGCATCATCCAATTGTTTCGGATTCTACACCATCAATTGGATATGATTGATACACAAGCGAATTCGGGACTTACAAGTGGTATCAGAGCTTGGATTGTATCAATCATTTTGGCCAGATCTGGAGCGTATTTGATCTAATTTTTGAAGGATTTTTGCATTTTTGGATAGATCTTTGAAAAATAAGGTGGGTTTGTTCTTCGTGTTTTTGATAAAAACGAGTTTTTGATCGAGTTTTGGAGCAAAAAGAGGTGAAAAACGCTATTCTTCACGTAATCTGCAAAGTGTTCTCGTCCATTGAAGGGTTCACGACCGTTGAAGGGTTCACGGCCGAAGGAGGGTTCTCGGTCGAATAAGCTTTTGCGGCTAGGGTTTCTCGGCGGCGGCCGTAATCACGAATTAGGGTTTCTCGGACGTTTACGGTCGTGAACGTGTTTACGGCCGTGAACCCATTTGCGGTTGTCTGTCTCATATAAATAGTGTTAGTAGAGTCATAAGAGTGTGTATGGCTAGAGGAGCTTAAGTGTGTGTATTCTAAGGTGTTCTAGAGAGAGAAAGGAGAGAAGGTGCAAGTGTGTGTGAATTTTGTATATTGTTCATCATTCCAATCTTGAATACATCATAGATTCATATTATTATTCTTCTCCTTCTTCTTATTTTGATCTTGCATCATCCAATTGTTTCGGATTCTACACCATCAATTGGATATGATTGATACACAAGCGAATTCGGGACTTACAAGTGGTATCAGAGCTTGGATTGTATCAATCATTTTGGCCAGATCTGGAGCGTATTTGATCTTATTTTTGAAGGATTTTTGCATTTTTGGATAGATCTTTGAAAAATAAGGTGGGTTTGTTCTTCGTGTTTTTGATAAAAACGAGTTTTTGATCGAGTTTTGGAGCAAAAAGAGGTGAAAAACGCTATTCTTCACGTAATCTGCAAAGTGTTCTCGTCCATTGAAGGGTTCACGACCGTTGAAGGGTTCACGGCCGAAGGAGGGTTCTCGGTCGAATAAGCTTTTGCGGCTAGGGTTTCTCGGCGGCGGCCGTAATCACGAATTAGGGTTTCTCGGACGTTTACGGTCGTGAACGTGTTTACGGCCGTGAACCCATTTGCGGTTGTCTGTCTCATATAAATAGTGTTAGTAGAGTCATAAGAGTGTGTATGGCTAGAGGAGCTTAAGTGTGTGTATTCTAAGGTGTTCTAGAGAGAGAAAGGAGAGAAGGTGCAAGTGTGTGTGAATTTTGTATATTGTTCATCATTCCAATCTTGAATACATCATAGATTCATATTATTATTCTTCTCCTTCTTCTTATTTTGATCTTGCATCATCCAATTGTTTCGGATTCTACACCATCAATTGGATATGATTGATACACAAGCGAATTCGGGACTTACAAGTGGTATCAGAGCTTGGATTGTATCAATCATTTTGGCCAGATCTGGAGCGTATTTGATCTTATTTTTGAAGGATTTTTGCATTTTTGGATAGATCTTTGAAAAATAAGGTGGGTTTGTTCCTCGTGTTTTTGATAAAAACGAGTTTTTGATCGAGTTTTGGAGCAAAAAGAGGTGAAAAACGCTATTTTTCACGTAATCTGTGAAGTGTTCTCGTCCATTGAAGGGTTCACGGCCGTTGAAGGGTTCACGGCCGAAGGAGGGTTCTCCGTCGAATAAGCTTTTGGGGCTAGGGTTTCTCGGCGGCGGCCGTAATCACGAATTAGAGTTTCTCGGACGTTTACGGTCGTGAACGTGTTTACGGCCGTGAACCTATTTGCGGTTGTCTGTCTCATATAAATAGTGTTAGTAGAGTCATAAGAGTGTGTATGGCTAGAGGAGCTTAAGTGTGTGTATTCTAAGGTGTTCTAGAGAGAGAAAGGAGATAAGGTGCAAGTGTGTGTGAATCTTGTATATTGTTCATCATTCCAATCTTGAATACATCATAGATTCATATTATTCTTCTTCTCCTTCTTCTTATTTTGATCTTGCATAATCCAATTGTTTCGGATTCTACACCATCAATTGGATATGATTGATACACAAGCGAATTCGGGACTTACAAGTGGTATCAGAGCTTGGATTGTATCAATCATTTTGGCCAGATCTGGAGCGTATTTGATCTTATTTTTGAAGGATTTTTGCATTTTTGGATAGATCTTTGAAAAATAAGGTGGGTTTGTTCTTCGTGTTTTTGGTAAAAACGAGTTTTTGATCGAGTTTTGGAGCAAAAAGAGGTGAAAAACGCTATTTTTCACGTAATCTGCGAAGTGTTCTCGTCCATTGAAGGGTTCACGGCCGTTGAAGGGTTCACGGCCGAAGGAGGGTTCTCGGTCGAATAAACTTTTGTGGCTAGGGTTTCTCGGCGGCGGCCGTAATCACGAATTAGGGTTTCTCGGACGTTTACGGTCGTGAACGTGTTTACGGCCGTGAACCTATTTGCGGTTGTCTGTCTCATATAAATAGTGTTAGTAGAGTCATAAGAGTGTGTATGGCTAGAGGAGCTTAAGTGTGTGTATTCTAAGGTGTTCTAGAGAGATAAAGGAGAGAAGGTGCAAGTGTGTGTGAATCTTGTATATTGTTCATCATTCCAATCTTGAATACATCATAGATTCATATTATTCTTCTTCTCCTTCTTCTTATTTTGATCTTGCATCATCCAATTGTTTAGGATTCTACACCATCAATTGGATATGATTGATACACAAGCGAATTCGGGACTTACAAGTGGTATCAGAGCTTGGATTGTATCAATCATTTTGGCCAGATCTGGAGCGTATTTGATCTTATTTTTGAAGGATTTTTGCATTTTTGGATAGATCTTTGAAAAATAAGGTGGGTTTGTTCTTCGTGTTTTTGATAAAAACGAGTTTTTGATCGAGTTTTGGAGCAAAAAGAGGTGAAAAACGCTATTTTTCACGTAATCTGTGAAGTGTTCTCGTCCATTGAAGGGTTCACGGCCGTTGAAGGGTTCACGGCCGAAGGAGGGTTCTCCGTCGAATAAGCTTTTGGGGCTAGGGTTTCTCGGCGGCGGCCGTAATCACGAATTAGGGTTTCTCGGACGTTTACGGTCGTGAACGTGTTTACGGCCGTGAACCTATTTGCGGTTGTCTGTCTCATATAAATATTGTTAGTAGAGTCATAAGAGTGTGTATGGCTAGAGGAGCTTAAGTGTGTGTATTCTAAGGTGTTCTAGAGAGAGAAAGGAGATAAGGTGCAAGTGTGTGTGAATCTTGTATATTGTTCATCATTCCAATCTTGAATACATCATAGATTCATATTATTCTTCTTCTCCTTCTTCTTATTTTGATCTTGCATAATCCAATTGTTTCGGATTCTACACCATCAATTGGATATGATTGATACACATGCGAATTCAGGACTTACAAGTGGTATCAGAGCTTGGATTGTATCAATCATTTTGGCCAGATCTGGAGCGTATTTGATCTTATTTTTGAAGGATTTTTGCATTTTTGGATAGATCTTTGAAAAATAAGGTGGGTTTGTTCTTCGTGTTTTTGATAAAAACGAGTTTTTGATCGAGTTTTGGAGCAAAAAGAGGTGAAAAACGCTATTCTTCACGTAATCTGCAAAGTGTTCTCGTCCATTGAAGGGTTCACGACCGTTGAAGGGTTCACGGCCGAAGGAGGGTTCTCGGTCGAATAAGCTTTTGCGGATAGGGTTTCTCGGCGGCGGCCGTAATCACGAATTAGGGTTTCTCGGACGTTTACGGTCGTGAACGTGTTTACGGCCGTGAACCCATTTGCGGTTGTCTGTCTCATATAAATAGTGTTAGTAGAGTCATAAGAGTGTGTATGGCTAGAGGAGCTTAAGTGTGTGTATTCTAAGGTGTTCTAGAGAGAGAAAGGAGAGAAGGTGCAAGTGTGTGTGAATTTTGTATATTGTTCATCATTCCAATCTTGAATACATCATAGATTCATATTATTCTTCTTCTCCTTCTTCTTATTTTGATCTTGCATCATCCAATTGTTTCGGATTCTACACCATCAATTGGATATGATTGATACACAAGCGAATTCGGGACTTACAAGTGGTATCAGAGCTTGGATTGTATCAATCATTTTGGCCAGATCTGGAGCGTATTTGATCTTATTTTTGAAGGATTTTTGCATTTTTGGATAGATCTTTGAAAAATAAGGTGGGTTTGTTCTTCGTGTTTTTGATAAAAACGAGTTTTTGATCGAGTTTTGGAGCAAAAAGAGGTGAAAAACGCTATTCTTCACGTAATCTGCAAAGTGTTCTCGTCCATTGAAGGGTTCACGACCGTTGAAGGGTTCACGGCCGAAGGAGGGTTCTCGGTCGAATAAGCTTTTGCGGATAGGGTTTCTCGGCGGCGGCCGTAATCACGAATTAGGGTTTCTCGGACGTTTACGGTCGTGAACGTGTTTACGGCCGTGAACCCATTTGCGGTTGTCTGTCTCATATAAATAGTGTTAGTAGAGTCATAAGAGTGTGTATGGCTAGAGGAGCTTAAGTGTGTGTATTCTAAGGTGTTCTAGAGAGAGAAAGGAGAGAAGGTGCAAGTGTGTGTGAATTTTGTATATTGTTCATCATTCCAATCTTGAATACATCATAGATTCATATTATTCTTCTTCTCCTTCTTCTTATTTTGATCTTGCATAATCCAATTGTTTCGGATTCTACACCATCAATTGGATATGATTGATACACATGCGAATTCAGGACTTACAAGTGGTATCAGAGCTTGGATTGTATCAATCATTTTGGCCAGATCTGGAGCGTATTTGATCTTATTTTTGAAGGATTTTTGCATTTTTGGATAGATCTTTGAAAAATAAGGTGGGTTTGTTCTTCGTGTTTTTGATAAAAACGAGTTTTTGATCGAGTTTTGGAGCAAAAAGAGGTGAAAAACGCTATTCTTCACGTAATCTGCAAAGTGTTCTCGTCCATTGAAGGGTTCACGACCGTTGAAGGGTTCACGGCCGAAGGAGGGTTCTCGGTCGAATAAGCTTTTGCGGATAGGGTTTCTCGGCGGCGGCCGTAATCACGAATTAGGGTTTCTCGGACGTTTACGGTCGTGAACGTGTTTACGGCCGTGAACCCATTTGCGGTTGTCTGTCTCATATAAATAGTGTTAGTAGAGTCATAAGAGTGTGTATGGCTAGAGGAGCTTAAGTGTGTGTATTCTAAGGTGTTCTAGAGAGAGAAAGGAGAGAAGGTGCAAGTGTGTGTGAATTTTGTATATTGTTCATCATTCCAATCTTGAATACATCATAGATTCATATTATTCTTCTTCTCCTTCTTCTTATTTTGATCTTGCATCATCCAATTGTTTCGGATTCTACACCATCAATTGGATATGATTGATACACAAGCGAATTCGGGACTTACAAGTGGTATCAGAGCTTGGATTGTATCAATCATTTTGGCCAGATCTGGAGCGTATTTGATCTTATTTTTGAAGGATTTTTGCATTTTTGGATAGATCTTTGAAAAATAAGGTGGGTTTGTTCTTCGTGTTTTTGATAAAAACGAGTTTTTGATCGAGTTTTGGAGCAAAAAGAGGTGAAAAACGCTATTTTTCACGTAATCTGTGAAGTGTTCTCGTCCATTGAAGGGTTCACGGCCGTTGAAGGGTTCACGGCCGAAGGAGGGTTCTCCGTCGAATAAGCTTTTGGGGCTAGGGTTTCTCGGCGGCGGCCGTAATCACGAATTAGGGTTTCTCGGACGTTTACGGTCGTGAACGTGTTTACGGCCGTGAACCTATTTGCGGTTGTCTGTCTCATATAAATAGTGTTAGTAGAGTCATAAGAGTGTGTATGGCTAGAGGAGCTTAAGTGTGTGTATTCTAAGGTGTTCTAGAGAGAGAAAGGAGATAAGGTGCAAGTGTGTGTGAATCTTGTATATTGTTCATCATTCCAATCTTGAATACATCATAGATTCATATTATTCTTCTTCTCCTTCTTCTTATTTTGATCTTGCATAATCCAATTGTTTCGGATTCTACACCATCAATTGGATATGATTGATACACATGCGAATTCAGGACTTACAAGTGGTATCAGAGCTTGGATTGTATCAATCATTTTGGCCAGATCTGGAGCGTATTTGATCTTATTTTTGAAGGATTTTTGCATTTTTGGATAGATCTTTGAAAAATAAGGTGGGTTTGTTCTTCGTGTTTTTGATAAAAACGAGTTTTTGATCGAGTTTTGGAGCAAAAAGAGGTGAAAAACGCTATTCTTCACGTAATCTGCAAAGTGTTCTCGTCCATTGAAGGGTTCACGACCGTTGAAGGGTTCACGGCCGAAGGAGGGTTCTCGGTCGAATAAGCTTTTGCGGCTAGGGTTTCTCGGCGGCGGCCGTAATCACGAATTAGGGTTTCTCGGACGTTTACGGTCGTGAACGTGTTTACGGCCGTGAACCCATTTGCGGTTGTCTGTCTCATATAAATAGTGTTAGTAGAGTCATAAGAGTGTGTATGGCTAGAGGAGCTTAAGTGTGTGTATTCTAAGGTGTTCTAGAGAGAGAAAGGAGAGAAGGTGCAAGTGTGTGTGAATTTTGTATATTGTTCATCATTCCAATCTTGAATACATCATAGATTCATATTATTCTTCTTCTCCTTCTTCTTATTTTGATCTTGCATCATCCAATTGTTTCGGATTCTACACCATCAATTGGATATGATTGATACACAAGCGAATTCGGGACTTACAAGTGGTATCAGAGCTTGGATTGTATCAATCATTTTGGCCAGATCTGGAGCGTATTTGATCTTATTTTTGAAGGATTTTTGCATTTTTGGATAGATCTTTGAAAAATAAGGTGGGTTTGTTCTTCGTGTTTTTGATAAAAACGAGTTTTTGATCGAGTTTTGGAGCAAAAAGAGGTGAAAAACGCTATTTTTCACGTAATCTGTGAAGTGTTCTCGTCCATTGAAGGGTTCACGGCCGTTGAAGGGTTCACGGCCGAAGGAGGGTTCTCCGTCGAATAAGCTTTTGGGGCTAGGGTTTCTCGGCGGCGGCCGTAATCACGAATTAGGGTTTCTCGGACGTTTACGGTCGTGAACGTGTTTACGGCCGTGAACCTATTTGCGGTTGTCTGTCTCATATAAATAGTGTTAGTAGAGTCATAAGAGTGTGTATGGCTAGAGGAGCTTAAGTGTGTGTATTCTAAGGTGTTCTAGAGAGAGAAAGGAGATAAGGTGCAAGTGTGTGTGAATCTTGTATATTGTTCATCATTCCAATCTTGAATACATCATAGATTCATATTATTCTTCTTCTCCTTCTTCTTATTTTGATCTTGCATAATCCAATTGTTTCGGATTCTACACCATCAATTGGATATGATTGATACACAAGCGAATTCAGGACTTACAAGTGGTATCAGAGCTTGGATTGTATCAATCATTTTGGCCAGATCTGGAGCGTATTTGATCTTATTTTTGAAGGATTTTTGCATTTTTGGATAGATCTTTGAAAAATAAGGTGGGTTTGTTCTTCGTGTTTTTGATAAAAACGAGTTTTTGATCGAGTTTTGGAGCAAAAAGAGGTGAAAAACGCTATTCTTCACGTAATCTGCAAAGTGTTCTCGTCCATTGAAGGGTTCACGACCGTTGAAGGGTTCACGGCCGAAGGAGGGTTCTCGGTCGAATAAGCTTTTGCGGCTAGGGTTTCTTGGCGGCGGCCGTAATCACGAATTAGGGTTTCTCGGACGTTTACGGTCGTGAACGTGTTTACGGCCGTGAACCTATTTGCGGTTGTCTGTCTCAAATAAATAGTGTTAGTAGAGTCATAAGAGTGTGTATGGCTAGAGGAGCTTGAGTGTGTGTATTCTAAGGTGTTCTAGAGAGAGAAAGGAGATAAGGTGCAAGTGTGTGTGAATCTTGTATATTGTTCATCATTCCAATCTTGAATACATCATAGATTCATATTATTCTTCTTCTCCTTCTTCTTATTTTGATCTTGCATAATCCAATTGTTTCGGATTCTACACCATCAATTGGATATGATTGATACACAAGCGAATTCAGGACTTACAAGTGGTATCAGAGCTTGGATTGTATCAATCATTTTGGCCAGATCTGGAGCGTATTTGATCTTATTTTTGAAGGATTTTTGCATTTTTGGATAGATCTTTGAAAAATAAGGTGGGTTTGTTCTTCGTGTTTTTGATAAAAACGAGTTTTTGATCGAGTTTTGGAGCAAAAAGAGGTGAAAAACGCTATTCTTCACGTAATCTGCAAAGTGTTCTCGTCCATTGAAGGGTTCACGACCGTTGAAGGGTTCACGGCCGAAGGAGGGTTCTCGGTCGAATAAGCTTTTGCGGCTAGGGTTTCTTGGCGGCGGCCGTAATCACGAATTAGGGTTTCTCGGACGTTTACGGTCGTGAACGTGTTTACGGCCGTGAACCCATTTGCGGTTGTCTGTCTCATATAAATAGTGTTAGTAGAGTCATAAGAGTGTGTATGGCTAGAGGAGCTTAAGTGTGTGTATTCTAAGGTGTTCTAGAGAGAGAAAGGAGAGAAGGTGCAAGTGTGTGTGAATTTTGTATATTGTTCATCATTCCAATCTTGAATACATCATAGATTCATATTATTCTTCTTCTCCTTCTTCTTATTTTGATCTTGCATCATCCAATTGTTTCGGATTCTACACCATCAATTGGATATGATTGATACACAAGCGAATTCGGGACTTACAAGTGGTATCAGAGCTTGGATTGTATCAATCATTTTGGCCAGATCTGGAGCGTATTTGATCTTATTTTTGAAGGATTTTTGCATTTTTGGATAGATCTTTGAAAAATAAGGTGGGTTTGTTCTTCGTGTTTTTGATAAAAACGAGTTTTTGATCGAGTTTTGGAGCAAAAAGAGGTGAAAAATGCTATTTTTCAGGTAATCTGCGAAGTGTTCTCGTCCATTGAAGGGTTCACGGCCGTTGAAGGGTTCACGGCCGAAGGAGTGTTCTCAATCGAATAAGCTTTTGCGGCTAGGGTTTCTCGGCGGCGGCCGTAATCACGAATTAGGGTTTCTCGGACGTTTACGGTCGTGAACGTGTTTACGGCCGTGAAACCTTTTGCGGTTGTCTGTCTCATATAAATAGTGTTAGTAGAGTCATAAGAGTGTATATGGCTAGAGGAGCTTAAGTGTGTGTATTCTAAGGTGTTCTAGAGAGAGAAAGGAGAGAAGGTGCAAGTGTGTGTGAATCTTGTACATTGTTCATCATTCCAATCTTGAATACATCATAGATTCATATTATTCTTCTTCTCCTTCTTCTTATTTTGATCTTGCATCATCCAATTGTTTGGGATTCTACACCATCAATTGGATATGATTGATACACAAGCGAATTCGGGACTTACAAGTGGTATCAGAGCTTGGATTGTATCAATCATTTTGGCCAGATCTGGAGCGTATTTGATCTTATTTTTGAAGGATTTTTGCATTTTTGGATAGATCTTTGAAAAATAAGGTGGGTTTGTTCTTCGTGTTTTTGATAAAAACGAGTTTTTGATCGAGTTTTGGAGCAAAAAGAGGTGAAAAACGCTATTCTTCACGTAATCTGCAAAGTGTTCTCGTCCATTGAAGGGTTCACGACCGTTGAAGGGTTCACGGCCGAAGGAGGGTTCTTGGTCGAATAAGCTTTTGTGGCTAGGGTTTCTCGGCGGCGACCGTAATCACGAATTAGGGTTTCTCGGACGTTTACGGTCGTGAACGTGTTTACGGCCGTGAACCTATTTGCGGTTGTCTGTCTCATATAAATAGTGTTAGTAGAGTCATAAGAGTGTGTATGGCTAGAGGAGCTTAAATGTGTGTATTCTAAGGTGTTCTAGAGAGAGAAAGGAGAGAAGGTGCAAGTGTGTGTGAATCTTGTATATTGTTCATCATTCCAATCTTGAATACATCATAGATTCATATTATTCTTCTTCTCCTTCTTCTTATTCTGATCTTGCATAATCCAATTGTTTCGGATTCTACACCATCAATTGGATATGATTGATACACAAGCGAATTCGGGACTTACAAGTGGTATCAGAGCTTGGATTGTATCAATCATTTTGGCCAGATCTGGAGCGTATTTGATCTTATTTTTGAAGGATTTTTGCATTTTTGGATAGATCTTTGAAAAATAAGGTGGGTTTGTTCTTCGTGTTTTTGATAAAAACGAGTTTTTGATCGAGTTTTGGAGCAAAAAGAGGTGAAAAACGCTATTCTTCACGTAATCTGCAAAGTGTTCTCGTCCATTGAAGGGTTCACGGCCGTTGAAGGGTTCACGGCCGAAGGAGGGTTCTCCGTCGAATAAGCTTTTGGGGCTAGGGTTTCTCGGCGGCGGCCGTAATCACGAATTAGGGTTTCTCGGACGTTTACGGTCGTGAACGTGTTTACGGCCGTGAACCTATTTGCGGTTGTCTGTCTCATATAAATAGTGTTAGTAGAGTCATAAGAGTGTGTATGGCTAGAGGAGCTTAAATGTGTGTATTCTAAGGTGTTCTAGAGAGAGAAAGGAGAGAAGGTGCAAGTGTGTGTGAATCTTGTATATTGTTCATCATTCCAATCTTGAATACATCATAGATTCATATTATTCTTCTTCTCCTTCTTCTTATTCTGATCTTGCATAATCCAATTGTTTCGGATTCTACACCATCAATTGGATATGATTGATACACAAGCGAATTCGGGACTTACAAGTGGTATCAGAGCTTGGATTGTATCAATCATTTTGGCCAGATCTGGAGCGTATTTGATCTTATTTTTGAAGGATTTTTGCATTTTTGGATAGATCTTTGAAAAATAAGGTGGGTTTGTTCTTCGTGTTTTTGATAAAAACGAGTTTTTGATCGAGTTTTGGAGCAAAAAGAGGTGAAAAACGCTATTCTTCACGTAATCTGCAAAGTGTTCTCGTCCATTGAAGGGTTCACGACCGTTGAAGGGTTCACGGCCGAAGGAGGGTTCTCGGTCGAATAAGCTTTTGCGGCTAGGGTTTCTCGGCGGCGGCCGTAATCACGAATTAGGGTTTCTCGGACGTTTACGGTCGTGAACGTGTTTACGGCCGTGAACCCATTTGCGGTTGTCTGTCTCATATAAATAGTGTTAGTAGAGTCATAAGAGTGTGTATGGCTAGAGGAGCTTAAGTGTGTGTATTCTAAGGTGTTCTAGAGAGAGAAATGAGAGAAGGTGCAAGTGTGTGTGAATTTTGTATATTGTTCATCATTCCAATCTTGAATACATCATAGATTCATATTATTCTTCTTCTCCTTCTTCTTATTTTGATCTTGCATCATCCAATTGTTTAGGATTCTACACCATCAATTGGATATGATTGATACACAAGCGAATTCGGGACTTACAAGTGGTATCAGAGCTTGGATTGTATCAATCATTTTGGCCAGATCTGGAGCGTATTTGATCTTATTTTTGAAGTATTTTTGCATTTTTGGATAGATCTTTGAAAAATAAGGTGGGTTTGTTCTTCGTGTTTTTGATAAAAACGAGTTTTTGATCGAGTTTTGGAGCAAAAAGAGGTGAAAAACGCTATTCTTCACGTAATCTGCAAAGTGTTCTCGTCCATTGAAGGGTTCACGACCGTTGAAGGGTTCACGGCCGAAGGAGGGTTCTTGGTCGAATAAGCTTTTGTGGCTAGGGTTTCTCGGCGGCGACCGTAATCACGAATTAGGGTTTCTCGGACGTTTACGGTCGTGAACGTGTTTACGGCCGTGAACCTATTTGCGGTTGTCTGTCTCATATAAATAGTGTTAGTAGAGTCATAAGAGTGTGTATGGCTAGAGGAGCTTAAATGTGTGTATTCTAAGGTGTTCTAGAGAGAGAAAGGAGAGAAGGTGCAAGTGTGTGTGAATCTTGTATATTGTTCATCATTCCAATCTTGAATACATCATAGATTCATATTATTCTTCTTCTCCTTCTTCTTATTCTGATCTTGCATAATCCAATTGTTTCGGATTCTACACCATCAATTGGATATGATTGATACACAAGCGAATTCGGGACTTACAAGTGGTATCAGAGCTTGGATTGTATCAATCATTTTGGCCAGATCTGGAGCGTATTTGATCTTATTTTTGAAGGATTTTTGCATTTTTGGATAGATCTTTGAAAAATAAGGTGGGTTTGTTCTTCGTGTTTTTGATAAAAACGAGTTTTTGATCGAGTTTTGGAGCAAAAAGAGGTGAAAAACGCTATTCTTCACGTAATCTGCAAAGTGTTCTCATCCATTGAAGGGTTCACGACCGTTGAAGGGTTCACGGCCGAAGGAGGGTTCTCGGTCGAATAAGCTTTTGCGGCTAGGGTTTCTCGGCGGCGGCCGTAATCACGAATTAGGGTTTCTCGGACGTTTACGGTCGTGAACGTGTTTACGGCCGTGAACCCATTTGCGGTTGTCTGTCTCATATAAATAGTGTTAGTAGAGTCATAAGAGTGTGTATGGCTAGAGGAGCTTAAGTGTGTGTATTCTAAGGTGTTCTAGAGAGAGAAATGAGAGAAGGTGCAAGTGTGTGTGAATTTTGTATATTGTTCATCATTCCAATCTTGAATACATCATAGATTCATATTATTCTTCTTCTCCTTCTTCTTATTTTGATCTTGCATCATCCAATTGTTTAGGATTCTACACCATCAATTGGATATGATTGATACACAAGCGAATTCGGGACTTACAAGTGGTATCAGAGCTTGGATTGTATCAATCATTTTGGCCAGATCTGGAGCGTATTTGATCTTATTTTTGAAGTATTTTTGCATTTTTGGATAGATCTTTGAAAAATAAGGTGGGTTTGTTCTTCGTGTTTTTGATAAAAACGAGTTTTTGATCGAGTTTTGGAGCAAAAAGAGGTGAAAAATGCTATTTTTCACGTAATCTGCAAAGTGTTCTCGTCCATTGAAGGGTTCACGACCGTTGAAGGGTTCACGGCCGAAGGAGGGTTCTCGGTCGAATAAGCTTTTGCGGCTAGGGTTTCTCGGCGGCGGCCGTAATCACGAATTAGGGTTTCTCGGACGTTTACGGTCGTGAACGTGTTTACGGCCGTGAACCCATTTGCGGTTGTCTGTCTCATATAAATAGTGTTAGTAGAGTCATAAGAGTGTGTATGGCTAGAGGAGCTTAAGTGTGTGTATTCTAAGGTGTTCTAGAGAGAGAAATGAGAGAAGGTGCAAGTGTGTGTGAATTTTGTATATTGTTCATCATTCCAATCTTGAATACATCATAGATTCATATTATTCTTCTTCTCCTTCTTCTTATTTTGATCTTGCATCATCCAATTGTTTAGGATTCTACACCATCAATTGGATATGATTGATACACAAGCGAATTCGGGACTTACAAGTGGTATCAGAGCTTGGATTGTATCAATCATTTTGGCCAGATCTGGAGCGTATTTGATCTTATTTTTGAAGGATTTTTGCATTTTTGGATAGATCTTTGAAAAATAAGGTGGGTTTGTTCTTCGTGTTTTTGATAAAAACGAGTTTTTGATCGAGTTTTGGAGCAAAAAGAGGTGAAAAACGCTATTCTTCACGTAATCTGCAAAGTGTTCTCGTCCATTGAAGGGTTCACGACCGTTGAAGGGTTCACGACCGAAGGAGGGTTCTGGGTCGAATAAGCTTTTGTGGCTAGGGTTTCTCGGCGGCGACCGTAATCACGAATTAGGGTTTCTTGGACGTTTACGGTCGTGAACGTGTTTACAGCCGTGAACCTATTTGCGGTTGTCTGTCTCATATAAATAGTGTTAGTAGAGTCATAAGAGTGTGTATGGCTAGAGGAGCTTAAATGTGTGTATTCTAAGGTGTTCTAGAGAGAGAAAGGAGAGAAGGTGCAAGTGTGTGTGAATCTTGTATATTGTTCATCATTCCAATCTTGAATACATCATAGATTCATATTATTCTTCTTCTCCTTCTTCTTATTCTGATCTTGCATAATCCAATTGTTTCGGATTCTACACCATCAATTGGATATGATTGATACACAAGCGAATTCGGGACTTACAAGTGGTATCAGAGCTTGGATTGTATCAATCATTTTGGCCAGATCTGGAGCGTATTTGATCTTATTTTTGAAGGATTTTTGCATTTTTGGATAGATCTTTGAAAAATAAGGTGGGTTTGTTCTTCGTGTTTTTGATAAAAACGAGTTTTTGATCGAGTTTTGGAGCAAAAAGAGGTGAAAAACGCTATTCTTCACGTAATCTGCAAAGTGTTCTCGTCCATTGAAGGGTTCACGACCGTTGAAGGGTTCACGGCCGAAGGAGGGTTCTCGGTCGAATAAGCTTTTGCGGCTAGGGTTTCTCGGCGGCGGCCGTAATCACGAATTAGGGTTTCTCGGACGTTTACGGTCGTGAACGTGTTTACGGCCGTGAACCCATTTGCGGTTGTCTGTCTCATATAAATAGTGTTAGTAGAGTCATAAGAGTGTGTATGGCTAGAGGAGCTTAAGTGTGTGTATTCTAAGGTGTTCTAGAGAGAGAAATGAGAGAAGGTGCAAGTGTGTGTGAATTTTGTATATTGTTCATCATTCCAATCTTGAATACATCATAGATTCATATTATTCTTCTTCTCCTTCTTATTTTGATCTTGCATCATCCAATTGTTTAGGATTCTACACCATCAATTGGATATGATTGATACACAAGCGAATTCGGGACTTACAAGTGGTATCAGAGCTTGGATTGTATCAATCATTTTGGCCAGATCTGGAGCGTATTTGATCTTATTTTTGAAGTATTTTTGCATTTTTGGATAGATCTTTGAAAAATAAGGTGGGTTTGTTCTTCGTGTTTTTGATAAAAACGAGTTTTTGATCGAGTTTTGGAGCAAAAAGAGGTGAAAAATGCTATTTTTCACGTAATCTGCGAAGTGTTCTCGTCCATTGAAGGGTTCACGGCCGTTGAAGGGTTCACGGCCGAAGGAGTGTTCTCGATCGAATAAGCTTTTGCGGCTAGGGTTTCTCGGCGGCGGCCGTAATCACGAATTAGGGTTTCTCGGACGTTTACGGTCGTGAACGTGTTTACGGCCGTGAACCCATTTGCGGTTGTCTGTCTCATATAAATAGTGTTAGTAGAGTCATAAGAGTGTGTATGGCTAGAGGAGCTTAAGTGTGTGTATTCTAAGGTGTTCTAGAGAGAGAAAGGAGAGAAGGTGCAAGTGTGTGTGAATCTTGTATATTGTTCATCATTCCAATCTTGAATACATCATAGATTCATATTATTCTTCTTCTCCTTCTTCTTATTCTGATCTTGCATAATCCAATTGTTTCGGATTCTACACCATCAATTGGATATGATTGATACACAAGCGAATTCGGGACTTACAAGTGGTATCAGAGCTTGGATTGTATCAATCATTTTGGCCAGATCTGGAGCGTATTTGATCTTATTTTTGAAGGATTTTTGCATTTTTGGATAGATCTTTGAAAAATAAGGTGGGTTTGTTCTTCGTGTTTTTGATAAAAACGAGTTTTTGATCGAGTTTTGGAGCAAAAAGAGGTGAAAAACGCTATTCTTCACGTAATCTGCAAAGTGTTCTCGTCCATTGAAGGGTTCACGACCGTTGAAGGGTTCACGGCCGAAGGAGGGTTCTCGGTCGAATAAGCTTTTGCGGCTAGGGTTTCTCGGCGGCGGCCGTAATCACGAATTAGGGTTTCTCGGACGTTTACGGTCGTGAACGTGTTTACGGCCGTGAACCCATTTGCGGTTGTCTGTCTCATATAAATAGTGTTAGTAGAGTCATAAGAGTGTGTATGGCTAGAGGAGCTTAAGTGTGTGTATTCTAAGGTGTTCTAGAGAGAGAAATGAGAGAAGGTGCAAGTGTGTGTGAATTTTGTATATTGTTCATCATTCCAATCTTGAATACATCATAGATTCATATTATTCTTCTTCTCCTTCTTATTTTGATCTTGCATCATCCAATTGTTTAGGATTCTACACCATCAATTGGATATGATTGATACACAAGCGAATTCGGGACTTACAAGTGGTATCAGAGCTTGGATTGTATCAATCATTTTGGCCAGATCTGGAGCGTATTTGATCTTATTTTTGAAGTATTTTTGCATTTTTGGATAGATCTTTGAAAAATAAGGTGGGTTTGTTCTTCGTGTTTTTGATAAAAACGAGTTTTTGATCGAGTTTTGGAGCAAAAAGAGGTGAAAAATGCTATTTTTCACGTAATCTGCGAAGTGTTCTCGTCCATTGAAGGGTTCACGGCCGTTGAAGGGTTCACGGCCGAAGGAGTGTTCTCGATCGAATAAGCTTTTGCGGCTAGGGTTTCTCGGCGGCGGCCGTAATCACGAATTAGGGTTTCTCGGACGTTTACGGTCGTGAACGTGTTTACGGCCGTGAACCCATTTGCGGTTGTCTGTCTCATATAAATAGTGTTAGTAGAGTCATAAGAGTGTGTATGGCTAGAGGAGCTTAAGTGTGTGTATTCTAAGGTGTTCTAGAGAGAGAAATGAGAGAAGGTGCAAGTGTGTGTGAATTTTGTATATTGTTCATCATTCCAATCTTGAATACATCATAGATTCATATTATTCTTCTTCTCCTTCTTATTTTGATCTTGCATCATCCAATTGTTTAGGATTCTACACCATCAATTGGATATGATTGATACACAAGCGAATTCGGGACTTACAAGTGGTATCAGAGCTTGGATTGTATCAATCATTTTGGCCAGATCTGGAGCGTATTTGATCTTATTTTTGAAGTATTTTTGCATTTTTGGATAGATCTTTGAAAAATAAGGTGGGTTTGTTCTTCGTGTTTTTGATAAAAACGAGTTTTTGATCGAGTTTTGGAGCAAAAAGAGGTGAAAAATGCTATTTTTCACGTAATCTGCGAAGTGTTCTCGTCCATTGAAGGGTTCACGGCCGTTGAAGGGTTCACGGCCGAAGGAGTGTTCTCGATCGAATAAGCTTTTGCGGCTAGGGTTTCTCGGCGGCGGCCGTAATCACGAATTAGGGTTTCTCGGACGTTTACGGTCGTGAACGTGTTTACGGCCGTGAACCCATTTGCGGTTGTCTGTCTCATATAAATAGTGTTAGTAGAGTCATAAGAGTGTGTATGGCTAGAGGAGCTTAAGTGTGTGTATTCTAAGGTGTTCTAGAGAGATAAAGGAGAGAAGGTGCAAGTGTGTGTGAATCTTGTATATTATTCATCATTCCAATCTTGAATACATCATAGATTCATATTATTCTTCTTCTCCTTCTTCTTATTTTGATCTTGCATCATCCAATTGTTTAGGATTCTACACCATCAATTGGATATGATTGATACACAAGCGAATTCGGGACTTACAAGTGGTATCAGAGCTTGGATTGTATCAATCATTTTGGCCAGATCTGGAGCGTATTTGATCTTATTTTTGAAGGATTTTTGCATTTTTGGATAGATCTTTGAAAAATAAGGTGGGTTTGTTCTTCGTGTTTTTGATAAAAACGAGTTTTTGATCGAGTTTTGGAGCAAAAAGAGGTGAAAAATGCTATTTTTCACGTAATCTGCGAAGTGTTCTCGTCCATTGAAGGGTTCACAGCCGTTGAAGGGTTCACGGCCGAAGGAGTGTTCTCGATCGAATAAGCTTTTGCGGCTAGGGTTTCTCGGCGGCGGCCGTAATCACGAATTAGGGTTTCTCGGACGTTTACGGTCGTGAACGTGTTTACGGCCGTGAACCCATTTGCGGTTGTCTGTCTCATATAAATAGTGTTAGTAGAGTCATAAGAGTGTGTATGGCTAGAGGAGCTTAAGTGTGTGTATTCTAAGGTGTTCTAGAGAGAGAAATGAGAGAAGGTGCAAGTGTGTGTGAATTTTGTATATTGTTCATCATTCCAATCTTGAATACATCATAGATTCATATTATTCTTCTTCTCCTTCTTCTTATTTTGATCTTGCATCATCCAATTGTTTAGGATTCTACACCATCAATTGGATATGATTGATACACAAGCGAATTCGGGACTTACAAGTGGTATCAGAGCTTGGATTGTATCAATCATTTTGGCCAGATCTGGAGCGTATTTGATCTTATTTTTGAAGGATTTTTGCATTTTTGGATAGATCTTTGAAAAATAAGGTGGGTTTGTTCTTCGTGTTTTTGATAAAAACGAGTTTTTGATCGAGTTTTGGAGCAAAAAGAGGTGAAAAACGCTATTCTTCACGTAATCTGCAAAGTGTTCTCGTCCATTGAAGGGTTCACGACCGTTGAAGGGTTCACGGCCGAAGGAGGGTTCTGGGTCGAATAAGCTTTTGTGGCTAGGGTTTCTCGGCGGCGACCGTAATCACGAATTAGGGTTTCTCGGACGTTTACGGTCGTGAACGTGTTTACGGCCGTGAACCTATTTGCGGTTGTCTGTCTCATATAAATAGTGTTAGTAGAGTCATAAGAGTGTGTATGGCTAGAGGAGCTTAAATGTGTGTATTCTAAGGTGTTCTAGAGAGAGAAAGGAGAGAAGGTGCAAGTGTGTGTGAATCTTGTATATTGTTCATCATTCCAATCTTGAATACATCATAGATTCATATTATTCTTCTTCTCCTTCTTCTTATTCTGATCTTGCATAATCCAATTGTTTCGGATTCTACACCATCAATTGGATATGATTGATACACAAGCGAATTCGGGACTTACAAGTGGTATCAGAGCTTGGATTGTATCAATCATTTTGGCCAGATCTGGAGCGTATTTGATCTTATTTTTGAAGGATTTTTGCATTTTTGGATAGATCTTTGAAAAATAAGGTGGGTTTGTTCTTCGTGTTTTTGATAAAAACGAGTTTTTGATCGAGTTTTGGAGCAAAAAGAGGTGAAAAACGCTATTCTTCACGTAATCTGCAAAGTGTTCTCGTCCATTGAAGGGTTCACGACCGTTGAAGGGTTCACGGCCGAAGGAGGGTTCTCGGTCGAATAAGCTTTTGCGGCTAGGGTTTCTCGGCGGCGGCCGTAATCACGAATTAGGGTTTCTCGGACGTTTACGGTCGTGAACGTGTTTACGGCCGTGAACCCATTTGCGGTTGTCTGTCTCATATAAATAGTGTTAGTAGAGTCATAAGAGTGTGTATGGCTAGAGGAGCTTAAGTGTGTGTATTCTAAGGTGTTCTAGAGAGAGAAATGAGAGAAGGTGCAAGTGTGTGTGAATTTTGTATATTGTTCATCATTCCAATCTTGAATACATCATAGATTCATATTATTCTTCTTCTCCTTCTTATTTTGATCTTGCATCATCCAATTGTTTAGGATTCTACACCATCAATTGGATATGATTGATACACAAGCGAATTCGGGACTTACAAGTGGTATCAGAGCTTGGATTGTATCAATCATTTTGGCCAGATCTGGAGCGTATTTGATCTTATTTTTGAAGTATTTTTGCATTTTTGGATAGATCTTTGAAAAATAAGGTGGGTTTGTTCTTCGTGTTTTTGATAAAAACGAGTTTTTGATCGAGTTTTGGAGCAAAAAGAGGTGAAAAATGCTATTTTTCACGTAATCTGCGAAGTGTTCTCGTCCATTGAAGGGTTCACGGCCGTTGAAGGGTTCACGGCCGAAGGAGTGTTCTCGATCGAATAAGCTTTTGCGGCTAGGGTTTCTCGGCGGCGGCCGTAATCACGAATTAGGGTTTCTCGGACGTTTACGGTCGTGAACGTGTTTACGGCCGTGAACCCATTTGCGGTTGTCTGTCTCATATAAATAGTGTTAGTAGAGTCATAAGAGTGTGTATGGCTAGAGGAGCTTAAGTGTGTGTATTCTAAGGTGTTCTAGAGAGATAAAGGAGAGAAGGTGCAAGTGTGTGTGAATCTTGTATATTATTCATCATTCCAATCTTGAATACATCATAGATTCATATTATTCTTCTTCTCCTTCTTCTTATTTTGATCTTGCATCATCCAATTGTTTAGGATTCTACACCATCAATTGGATATGATTGATACACAAGCGAATTCGGGACTTACAAGTGGTATCAGAGCTTGGATTGTATCAATCATTTTGGCCAGATCTGGAGCGTATTTGATCTTATTTTTGAAGGATTTTTGCATTTTTGGATAGATCTTTGAAAAATAAGGTGGGTTTGTTCTTCGTGTTTTTGATAAAAACGAGTTTTTGATCGAGTTTTGGAGCAAAAAGAGGTGAAAAATGCTATTTTTCACGTAATCTGCGAAGTGTTCTCGTCCATTGAAGGGTTCACGGCCGTTGAAGGGTTCACGGCCGAAGGAGTGTTCTCGATCGAATAAGCTTTTGCGGCTAGGGTTTCTCGGCGGCGGCCGTAATCACGAATTAGGGTTTCTCGGACGTTTACGGTCGTGAACGTGTTTACGGCCGTGAACCCATTTGCGGTTGTCTGTCTCATATAAATAGTGTTAGTAGAGTCATAAGAGTGTGTATGGCTAGAGGAGCTTAAGTGTGTGTATTCTAAGGTGTTCTAGAGAGAGAAATGAGAGAAGGTGCAAGTGTGTGTGAATTTTGTATATTGTTCATCATTCCAATCTTGAATACATCATAGATTCATATTATTCTTCTTCTCCTTCTTCTTATTTTGATCTTGCATCATCCAATTGTTTAGGATTCTACACCATCAATTGGATATGATTGATACACAAGCGAATTCGGGACTTACAAGTGGTATCAGAGCTTGGATTGTATCAATCATTTTGGCCAGATCTGGAGCGTATTTGATCTTATTTTTGAAGGATTTTTGCATTTTTGGATAGATCTTTGAAAAATAAGGTGGGTTTGTTCTTCGTGTTTTTGATAAAAACGAGTTTTTGATCGAGTTTTGGAGCAAAAAGAGGTGAAAAACGCTATTCTTCACGTAATCTGCAAAGTGTTCTCGTCCATTGAAGGGTTCACGACCGTTGAAGGGTTCACGGCCGAAGGAGGGTTCTGGGTCGAATAAGCTTTTGTGGCTAGGGTTTCTCGGCGGCGACCGTAATCACGAATTAGGGTTTCTCGGACGTTTACGGTCGTGAACGTGTTTACGGCCGTGAACCTATTTGCGGTTGTCTGTCTCATATAAATAGTGTTAGTAGAGTCATAAGAGTGTGTATGGCTAGAGGAGCTTAAATGTGTGTATTCTAAGGTGTTCTAGAGAGAGAAAGGAGAGAAGGTGCAAGTGTGTGTGAATCTTGTATATTGTTCATCATTCCAATCTTGAATACATCATAGATTCATATTATTCTTCTTCTCCTTCTTCTTATTCTGATCTTGCATAATCCAATTGTTTCGGATTCTACACCATCAATTGGATATGATTGATACACAAGCGAATTCGGGACTTACAAGTGGTATCAGAGCTTGGATTGTATCAATCATTTTGGCCAGATCTGGAGCGTATTTGATCTTATTTTTGAAGGATTTTTGCATTTTTGGATAGATCTTTGAAAAATAAGGTGGGTTTGTTCTTCGTGTTTTTGATAAAAACGAGTTTTTGATCGAGTTTTGGAGCAAAAAGAGGTGAAAAACGCTATTCTTCACGTAATCTGCAAAGTGTTCTCGTCCATTGAAGGGTTCACGACCGTTGAAGGGTTCACGGCCGAAGGAGGGTTATCGGTCGAATAAGCTTTTGCGGCTAGGGTTTCTCGGCGGCGGCCGTAATCACGAATTAGGGTTTCTCGGACGTTTACGGTCGTGAACGTGTTTACGGCCGTGAACCCATTTGCGGTTGTCTGTCTCATATAAATAGTGTTAGTAGAGTCATAAGAGTGTGTATGGCTAGAGGAGCTTAATTGTGTGTATTCTAAGGTGTTCTAGAGAGAGAAATGAGAGAAGGTGCAAGTGTGTGTGAATTTTGTATATTGTTCATCATTCCAATCTTGAATACATCATAGATTCATATTATTCTTCTTCTCCTTCTTCTTATTTTGATCTTGCATCATCCAATTGTTTAGGATTCTACACCATCAATTGGATATGATTGATACACAAGCGAATTCGGGACTTACAAGTGGTATCAGAGCTTGGATTGTATCAATCATTTTGGCCAGATCTGGAGCGTATTTGATCTTATTTTTGAAGTATTTTTGCATTTTTGGATAGATCTTTGAAAAATAAGGTGGGTTTGTTCTTCGTGTTTTTGATAAAAACGAGTTTTTGATCGAGTTTTGGAGCAAAAAGAGGTGAAAAATGCTATTTTTCACGTAATCTGCGAAGTGTTCTCGTCCATTGAAGGGTTCACGGCCGTTGAAGGGTTCACGGCCGAAGGAGTGTTCTCGATCGAATAAGCTTTTGCGGCTAGGGTTTCTCGGCGGCGGCCGTAATCACGAATTAGGGTTTCTCGGACGTTTACGGTCGTGAACGTGTTTACGGCCGTGAACCCATTTGCGGTTGTCTGTATCATATAAATAGTGTTAGTAGAGTCATAAGAGTGTGTATGGCTAGAGGAGCTTAAGTGTGTGTATTCTAAGGTGTTCTAGAGAGATAAAGGAGAGAAGGTGCAAGTGTGTGTGAATCTTGTATATTGTTCATCATTCCAATCTTGAATACATCATAGATTCATATTATTCTTCTTCTCCTTCTTCTTATTTTGATCTTGCATCATCCAATTGTTTAGGATTCTACACCATCAATTGGATATGATTGATACACAAGCGAATTCGGGACTTACAAGTGGTATCAGAGCTTGGATTGTATCAATCATTTTGGCCAGATCTGGAGCGTATTTGATCTTATTTTTGAAGGATTTTTGCATTTTTGGATAGATCTTTGAAAAATAAGGTGGGTTTGTTCTTCGTGTTTTTGATAAAAACGAGTTTTTGATCGAGTTTTGGAGCAAAAAGAGGTGAAAAATGCTATTTTTCACGTAATCTGCGAAGTGTTCTCGTCCATTGAAGGGTTCACGGCCGTTGAAGGGTTCACGGCCGAAGGAGTGTTCTCGATCGAATAAGCTTTTGCGGCTAGGGTTTCTCGGCGGCGGCCGTAATCACGAATTAGGGTTTCTCGGACGTTTACGGTCGTGAACGTGTTTACGGCCGTGAACCCATTTGCGGTTGTCTGTCTCATATAAATAGTGTTAGTAGAGTCATAAGAGTGTGTATGGCTAGAGGAGCTTAAGTGTGTGTATTCTAAGGTGTTCTAGAGAGAGAAATGAGAGAAGGTGCAAGTGTGTGTGAATTTTGTATATTGTTCATCATTCCAATCTTGAATACATCATAGATTCATATTATTCTTCTTCTCCTTCTTCTTATTTTGATCTTGCATCATCCAATTGTTTAGGATTCTACACCATCAATTGGATATGATTGATACACAAGCGAATTCGGGACTTACAAGTGGTATCAGAGCTTGGATTGTATCAATCATTTTGGCCAGATCTGGAGCGTATTTGATCTTATTTTTGAAGTATTTTTGCATTTTTGGATAGATCTTTGAAAAATAAGGTGGGTTTGTTCTTCGTGTTTTTGATAAAAACGAGTTTTTGATCGAGTTTTGGAGCAAAAAGAGGTGAAAAATGCTATTTTTCACGTAATCTGCGAAGTGTTCTCGTCCATTGAAGGGTTCACGGCCGTTGAAGGGTTCACGGCCGAAGGAGTGTTCTCGATCGAATAAGCTTTTGCGGCTAGGGTTTCTCGGCGGCGGCCGTAATCACGAATTAGGGTTTCTCGGACGTTTACGGTCGTGAACGTGTTTACGGCCGTGAACCCATTTGCGGTTGTCTGTATCATATAAATAGTGTTAGTAGAGTCATAAGAGTGTGTATGGCTAGAGGAGCTTAAGTGTGTGTATTCTAAGGTGTTCTAGAAAGATAAAGGAGAGAAGGTGCAAGTGTGTGTGAATCTTGTATATTGTTCATCATTCCAATCTTGAATACATCATAGATTCATATTATTCTTCTTCTCCTTCTTCTTATTTTGATCTTGCATCATCCAATTGTTTAGGATTCTACACCATCAATTGGATATGATTGATACACAAGCGAATTCGGGACTTACAAGTGGTATCAGAGCTTGGATTGTATCAATCATTTTGGCCAGATCTGGAGCGTATTTGATCTTATTTTTGAAGGATTTTTGCATTTTTGGATAGATCTTTGAAAAATAAGGTGGGTTTGTTCTTCGTGTTTTTGATAAAAACGAGTTTTTGATCGAGTTTTGGAGCAAAAAGAGGTGAAAAATGCTATTTTTCACGTAATCTGCGAAGTGTTCTCGTCCATTGAAGGGTTCACGGCCGTTGAAGGGTTCACGGCCGAAGGAGTGTTCTCGATCGAATAAGCTTTTGCGGCTAGGGTTTCTCGGCGGCGGCCGTAATCACGAATTAGGGTTTCTCGGACGTTTACGGTCGTGAACGTGTTTACGGCCGTGAACCCATTTGCGGTTGTCTGTCTCATATAAATAGTGTTAGTAGAGTCATAAGAGTGTGTATGGCTAGAGGAGCTTAAGTGTGTGTATTCTAAGGTGTTCTAGAGAGAGAAATGAGAGAAGGTGCAAGTGTGTGTGAATTTTGTATATTGTTCATCATTCCAATCTTGAATACATCATAGATTCATATTATTCTTCTTCTCCTTCTTCTTATTTTGATCTTGCATCATCCAATTGTTTAGGATTCTACACCATCAATTGGATATGATTGATACACAAGCGAATTCGGGACTTACAAGTGGTATCAGAGCTTGGATTGTATCAATCATTTTGGCCAGATCTGGAGCGTATTTGATCTTATTTTTGAAGTATTTTTGCATTTTTGGATAGATCTTTGAAAAATAAGGTGGGTTTGTTCTTCGTGTTTTTGATAAAAACGAGTTTTTGATCGAGTTTTGGAGCAAAAAGAGGTGAAAAATGCTATTTTTCACGTAATCTGCGAAGTGTTCTCGTCCATTGAAGGGTTCACGGCCGTTGAAGGGTTCACGGCCGAAGGAGTGTTCTCGATCGAATAAGCTTTTGCGGCTAGGGTTTCTCGGCGGCGGCCGTAATCACGAATTAGGGTTTCTCGGACGTTTACGGTCGTGAACGTGTTTACGGCCGTGAACCCATTTGCGGTTGTCTGTATCATATAAATAGTGTTAGTAGAGTCATAAGAGTGTGTATGGCTAGAGGAGCTTAAGTGTGTGTATTCTAAGGTGTTCTAGAGAGATAAAGGAGAGAAGGTGCAAGTGTGTGTGAATCTTGTATATTGTTCATCATTCCAATCTTGAATACATCATAGATTCATATTATTCTTCTTCTCCTTCTTCTTATTTTGATCTTGCATCATCCAATTGTTTAGGATTCTACACCATCAATTGGATATGATTGATACACAAGCGAATTCGGGACTTACAAGTGGTATCAGAGCTTGGATTGTATCAATCATTTTGGCCAGATCTGGAGCGTATTTGATCTTATTTTTGAAGGATTTTTGCATTTTTGGATAGATCTTTGAAAAATAAGGTGGGTTTGTTCTTCGTGTTTTTGATAAAAACGAGTTTTTGATCGAGTTTTGGAGCAAAAAGAGGTGAAAAATGCTATTTTTCACGTAATCTGCGAAGTGTTCTCGTCCATTGAAGGGTTCACGGCCGTTGAAGGGTTCACGGCCGAAGGAGTGTTCTCGATCGAATAAGCTTTTGCGGCTAGGGTTTCTCGGCGGCGGCCGTAATCACGAATTAGGGTTTCTCGGACGTTTACGGTCGTGAACGTGTTTACGGCCGTGAACCCATTTGCGGTTGTCTGTCTCATATAAATAGTGTTAGTAGAGTCATAAGAGTGTGTATGGCTAGAGGAGCTTAAGTGTGTGTATTCTAAGGTGTTCTAGAGAGAGAAATGAGAGAAGGTGCAAGTGTGTGTGAATTTTGTATATTGTTCATCATTCCAATCTTGAATACATCATAGATTCATATTATTCTTCTTCTCCTTCTTCTTATTTTGATCTTGCATCATCCAATTGTTTAGGATTCTACACCATCAATTGGATATGATTGATACACAAGCGAATTCGGGACTTACAAGTGGTATCAGAGCTTGGATTGTATCAATCATTTTGGCCAGATCTGGAGCGTATTTGATCTTATTTTTGAAGTATTTTTGCATTTTTGGATAGATCTTTGAAAAATAAGGTGGGTTTGTTCTTCGTGTTTTTGATAAAAACGAGTTTTTGATCGAGTTTTGGAGCAAAAAGAGGTGAAAAATGCTATTTTTCACGTAATCTGCGAAGTGTTCTCGTCCATTGAAGGGTTCACGGCCGTTGAAGGGTTCACGGCCGAAGGAGTGTTCTCGATCGAATAAGCTTTTGCGGCTAGGGTTTCTCGGCGGCGGCCGTAATCACGAATTAGGGTTTCTCGGACGTTTACGGTCGTGAACGTGTTTACGGCCGTGAACCCATTTGCGGTTGTCTGTATCATATAAATAGTGTTAGTAGAGTCATAAGAGTGTGTATGGCTAGAGGAGCTTAAGTGTGTGTATTCTAAGGTGTTCTAGAGAGATAAAGGAGAGAAGGTGCAAGTGTGTGTGAATCTTGTATATTGTTCATCATTCCAATCTTGAATACATCATAGATTCATATTATTCTTCTTCTCCTTCTTCTTATTTTGATCTTGCATCATCCAATTGTTTAGGATTCTACACCATCAATTGGATATGATTGATACACAAGCGAATTCGGGACTTACAAGTGGTATCAGAGCTTGGATTGTATCAATCATTTTGGCCAGATCTGGAGCGTATTTGATCTTATTTTTGAAGGATTTTTGCATTTTTGGATAGATCTTTGAAAAATAAGGTGGGTTTGTTCTTCGTGTTTTTGATAAAAACGAGTTTTTGATCGAGTTTTGGAGCAAAAAGAGGTGAAAAATGCTATTTTTCACGTAATCTGCGAAGTGTTCTCGTCCATTGAAGGGTTCACGGCCGTTGAAGGGTTCACGGCCGAAGGAGTGTTCTCGATCGAATAAGCTTTTGCGGCTAGGGTTTCTCGGCGGCGGCCGTAATCACGAATTAGGGTTTCTCGGACGTTTACGGTCGTGAACGTGTTTACGGCCGTGAACCCATTTGCGGTTGTCTGTCTCATATAAATAGTGTTAGTAGAGTCATAAGAGTGTGTATGGCTAGAGGAGCTTAAGTGTGTGTATTCTAAGGTGTTCTAGAGAGAGAAATGAGAGAAGGTGCAAGTGTGTGTGAATTTTGTATATTGTTCATCATTCCAATCTTGAATACATCATAGATTCATATTATTCTTCTTCTCCTTCTTCTTATTTTGATCTTGCATCATCCAATTGTTTAGGATTCTACACCATCAATTGGATATGATTGATACACAAGCGAATTCGGGACTTACAAGTGGTATCAGAGCTTGGATTGTATCAATCATTTTGGCCAGATCTGGAGCGTATTTGATCTTATTTTTGAAGTATTTTTGCATTTTTGGATAGATCTTTGAAAAATAAGGTGGGTTTGTTCTTCGTGTTTTTGATAAAAACGAGTTTTTGATCGAGTTTTGGAGCAAAAAGAGGTGAAAAATGCTATTTTTCACGTAATCTGCGAAGTGTTCTCGTCCATTGAAGGGTTCACGGCCGTTGAAGGGTTCACGGCCGAAGGAGTGTTCTCGATCGAATAAGCTTTTGCGGCTAGGGTTTCTCGGCGGCGGCCGTAATCACGAATTAGGGTTTCTCGGACGTTTACGGTCGTGAACGTGTTTACGGCCGTGAACCCATTTGCGGTTGTCTGTATCATATAAATAGTGTTAGTAGAGTCATAAGAGTGTGTATGGCTAGAGGAGCTTAAGTGTGTGTATTCTAAGGTGTTCTAGAGAGATAAAGGAGAGAAGGTGCAAGTGTGTGTGAATCTTGTATATTGTTCATCATTCCAATCTTGAATACATCATAGATTCATATTATTCTTCTTCTCCTTCTTCTTATTTTGATCTTGCATCATCCAATTGTTTAGGATTCTACACCATCAATTGGATATGATTGATACACAAGCGAATTCGGGACTTACAAGTGGTATCAGAGCTTGGATTGTATCAATCATTTTGGCCAGATCTGGAGCGTATTTGATCTTATTTTTGAAGGATTTTTGCAGTTTTGGATAGATCTTTGAAAAATAAGGTGGGTTTGTTCTTCGTGTTTTTGATAAAAACGAGTTTTTGATCGAGTTTTGGAGCAAAAAGAGGTGAAAAATGCTATTTTTCACGTAATCTGCGAAGTGTTCTCGTCCATTGAAGGGTTCACGGCCGTTGAAGGGTTCACGGCCGAAGGAGTGTTCTCGATCGAATAAGCTTTTGCGGCTAGGGTTTCTCGGCGGCGGCCGTAATCACGAATTAGGGTTTCTCGGACGTTTACGGTCGTGAACGTGTTTACGGCCGTGAACCCATTTGCGGTTGTCTGTCTCATATAAATAGTGTTAGTAGAGTCATAAGAGTGTGTATGGCTAGAGGAGCTTAAGTGTGTGTATTCTAAGGTGTTCTAGAGAGAGAAATGAGAGAAGGTGCAAGTGTGTGTGAATTTTGTATATTGTTCATCATTCCAATCTTGAATACATCATAGATTCATATTATTCTTCTTCTCCTTCTTCTTATTTTGATCTTGCATCATCCAATTGTTTAGGATTCTACACCATCAATTGGATATGATTGATACACAAGCGAATTCGGGACTTACAAGTGGTATCAGAGCTTGGATTGTATCAATCATTTTGGCCAGATCTGGAGCGTATTTGATCTTATTTTTGAAGGATTTTTGCATTTTTGGATAGATCTTTGAAAAATAAGGTGGGTTTGTTCTTCGTGTTTTTGATAAAAACGAGTTTTTGATCGAGTTTTGGAGCAAAAAGAGGTGAAAAACGCTATTCTTCACGTAATCTGCAAAGTGTTCTCGTCCATTGAAGGGTTCACGACCGTTGAAGGGTTCACGGCCGAAGGAGGGTTCTGGGTCGAATAAGCTTTTGTGGCTAGGGTTTCTCGGCGGCGACCGTAATCACGAATTAGGGTTTCTCGGACGTTTACGGTCGTGAACGTGTTTACGGCCGTGAACCTATTTGCGGTTGTCTGTCTCATATAAATAGTGTTAGTAGAGTCATAAGAGTGTGTATGGCTAGAGGAGCTTAAATGTGTGTATTCTAAGGTGTTCTAGAGAGAGAAAGGAGAGAAGGTGCAAGTGTGTGTGAATCTTGTATATTGTTCATCATTCCAATCTTGAATACATCATAGATTCATATTATTCTTCTTCTCCTTCTTCTTATTCTGATCTTGCATAATCCAATTGTTTCGGATTCTACACCATCAATTGGATATGATTGATACACAAGCGAATTCGGGACTTACAAGTGGTATCAGAGCTTGGATTGTATCAATCATTTTGGCCAGATCTGGAGCGTATTTGATCTTATTTTTGAAGGATTTTTGCATTTTTGGATAGATCTTTGAAAAATAAGGTGGGTTTGTTCTTCGTGTTTTTGATAAAAACGAGTTTTTGATCGAGTTTTGGAGCAAAAAGAGGTGAAAAACGCTATTCTTCACGTAATCTGCAAAGTGTTCTCGTCCATTGAAGGGTTCACGACCGTTGAAGGGTTCACGGCCGAAGGAGGGTTATCGGTCGAATAAGCTTTTGCGGCTAGGGTTTCTCGGCGGCGGCCGTAATCACGAATTAGGGTTTCTCGGACGTTTACGGTCGTGAACGTGTTTACGGCCGTGAACCCATTTGCGGTTGTCTGTCTCATATAAATAGTGTTAGTAGAGTCATAAGAGTGTGTATGGCTAGAGGAGCTTAAGTGTGTGTATTCTAAGGTGTTCTAGAGAGAGAAATGAGAGAAGGTGCAAGTGTGTGTGAATTTTGTATATTGTTCATCATTCCAATCTTGAATACATCATAGATTCATATTATTCTTCTTCTCCTTCTTCTTATTTTGATCTTGCATCATCCAATTGTTTAGGATTCTACACCATCAATTGGATATGATTGATACACAAGCGAATTCGGGACTTACAAGTGGTATCAGAGCTTGGATTGTATCAATCATTTTGGCCAGATCTGGAGCGTATTTGATCTTATTTTTGAAGTATTTTTGCATTTTTGGATAGATCTTTGAAAAATAAGGTGGGTTTGTTCTTCGTGTTTTTGATAAAAACGAGTTTTTGATCGAGTTTTGGAGCAAAAAGAGGTGAAAAATGCTATTTTTCACGTAATCTCCGAAGTGTTCTCGTCCATTGAAGGGTTCACGGCCGTTGAAGGGTTCACGGCCGAAGGAGTGTTCTCGATCGAATAAGCTTTTGCGGCTAGGGTTTCTCGGCGGCGGCCGTAATCACGAATTAGGGTTTCTCGGACGTTTACGGTCGTGAACGTGTTTACGGCCGTGAACCCATTTGCGGTTGTCTGTCTCATATAAATAGTGTTAGTAGAGTCATAAGAGTGTGTATGGCTAGAGGAGCTTAAGTGTGTGTATTCTAAGGTGTTCTAGAGAGATAAAGGAGAGAAGGTGCAAGTGTGTGTGAATCTTGTATATTGTTCATCATTCCAATCTTGAATACATCATAGATTCATATTATTCTTCTTCTCCTTCTTCTTATTTTGATCTAGCATCATCCAATTGTTTAGGATTCTACACCATCAATTGGATATGATTGATACACAAGCGAATTCGGGACTTACAAGTGGTATCAGAGCTTGGATTGTATCAATCATTTTGGCCAGATCTGGAGCGTATTTGATCTTATTTTTGAAGTATTTTTGCATTTTTGGATAGATCTTTGAAAAATAAGGTGGGTTTGTTCTTCGTGTTTTTGATAAAAACGAGTTTTTGATCGAGTTTTGGAGCAAAAAGAGGTGAAAAATGCTATTTTTCACGTAATCTGCGAAGTGTTCTCGTCCATTGAAGGGTTCACGGCCGTTGAAGGGTTCACGGCCGAAGGAGTGTTCTCGATCGAATAAGCTTTTGCGGCTAGGGTTTCTCGGCGGCGGCCGTAATCACGAATTAGGGTTTCTCGGACGTTTACGGTCGTGAACGTGTTTACGGCCGTGAACCCATTTGCGGTTGTCTGTCTCATATAAATAGTGTTAGTAGAGTCATAAGAGTGTGTATGGCTAGAGGAGCTTAAGTGTGTGTATTCTAAGGTGTTCTAGAGAGATAAAGGAGAGAAGGTGCAAGTGTGTGTGAATCTTGTATATTGTTCATCATTCCAATCTTGAATACATCATAGATTCATATTATTCTTCTTCTCCTTCTTCTTATTTTGATCTAGCATCATCCAATTGTTTAGGATTCTACACCATCAATTGGATATGATTGATACACAAGCGAATTCGGGACTTACAAGTGGTATCAGAGCTTGGATTGTATCAATCATTTTGGCCAGATCTGGAGCGTATTTGATCTTATTTTTGAAGGATTTTTGCATTTTTGGATAGATCTTTGAAAAATAAGGTGGGTTTGTTCTTCGTGTTTTTGATAAAAACGAGTTTTTGATCGAGTTTTGGAGCAAAAAGAGGTGAAAAATGCTATTTTTCACGTAATCTGCGAAGTGTTCTCGTCCATTGAAGGGTTCACGGCCGTTGAAGGGTTCACGGCCGAAGGAGTGTTCTCGATCGAATAAGCTTTTGCGGCTAGGGTTTCTCGGCGGCGGCCGTAATCACGAATTAGGGTTTCTCGGACGTTTACGGTCGTGAACGTGTTTACGGCCGTGAACCCATTTGCGGTTGTCTGTCTCATATAAATAGTGTTAGTAGAGTCATAAGAGTGTGTATGGCTAGAGGAGCTTAAGTGTGTGTATTCTAAGGTGTTCTAGAGAGAGAAATGAGAGAAGGTGCAAGTGTGTGTGAATTTTGTATATTGTTCATCATTCCAATCTTGAATACATCATAGATTCATATTATTCTTCTTCTCCTTCTTCTTATTTTGATCTTGCATCATCCAATTGTTTAGGATTCTACACCATCAATTGGATATGATTGATACACAAGCGAATTCGGGACTTACAAGTGGTATCAGAGCTTGGATTGTATCAATCATTTTGGCCAGATCTGGAGCGTATTTGATCTTATTTTTGAAGGATTTTTGCATTTTTGGATAGATCTTTGAAAAATAAGGTGGGTTTGTTCTTCGTGTTTTTGATAAAAACGAGTTTTTGATCGAGTTTTGGAGCAAAAAGAGGTGAAAAACGCTATTCTTCACGTAATCTGCAAAGTGTTCTCGTCCATTGAAGGGTTCACGACCGTTGAAGGGTTCACGGCCGAAGGAGGGTTCTGGGTCGAATAAGCTTTTGTGGCTAGGGTTTCTCGGCGGCGACCGTAATCACGAATTAGGGTTTCTCGGACGTTTACGGTCGTGAACGTGTTTACGGCCGTGAACCTATTTGCGGTTGTCTGTCTCATATAAATAGTGTTAGTAGAGTCATAAGAGTGTGTATGGCTAGAGGAGCTTAAATGTGTGTATTCTAAGGTGTTCTAGAGAGAGAAAGGAGAGAAGGTGCAAGTGTGTGTGAATCTTGTATATTGTTCATCATTCCAATCTTGAATACATCATAGATTCATATTATTCTTCTTCTCCTTCTTCTTATTCTGATCTTGCATAATCCAATTGTTTCGGATTCTACACCATCAATTGGATATGATTGATACACAAGCGAATTCGGGACTTACAAGTGGTATCAGAGCTTGGATTGTATCAATCATTTTGGCCAGATCTGGAGCGTATTTGATCTTATTTTTGAAGGATTTTTGCATTTTTGGATAGATCTTTGAAAAATAAGGTGGGTTTGTTCTTCGTGTTTTTGATAAAAACGAGTTTTTGATCGAGTTTTGGAGCAAAAAGAGGTGAAAAACGCTATTCTTCACGTAATCTGCAAAGTGTTCTCGTCCATTGAAGGGTTCACGACCGTTGAAGGGTTCACGGCCGAAGGAGGGTTCTCGGTCGAATAAGCTTTTGCGGCTAGGGTTTCTCGGCGGCGGCCGTAATCACGAATTAGGGTTTCTCGGACGTTTACGGTCGTGAACGTGTTTACGGCCGTGAACCCATTTGCGGTTGTCTGTCTCATATAAATAGTGTTAGTAGAGTCATAAGAGTGTGTATGGCTAGAGGAGCTTAAGTGTGTGTATTCTAAGGTGTTCTAGAGAGAGAAAGGAGAGAAGGTGCAAGTGTGTGTGAATTTTGTATATTGTTCATCATTCCAATCTTGAATACATCATAGATTCATATTATTCTTCTTCTCCTTCTTCTTATTTTGATCTTGCATCATCCAATTGTTTAGGATTCTACACCATCAATTGGATATGATTGATACACAAGCGAATACGGGACTTACAAGTGGTATCAGAGCTTGGATTGTATCAATCATTTTGGCCAGATCTGGAGCGTATTTGATCTTATTTTTGAAGGATTTTTGCATTTTTGGATAGATCTTTGAAAAATAAGGTGGGTTTGTTCTTCGTGTTTTTGATAAAAACGAGTTTTTGATCGAGTTTTGGAGCAAAAAGAGGTGAAAAACGCTATTCTTCACGTAATCTGCAAAGTGTTCTCGTCCATTGAAGGGTTCACGACCATTGAAGGGTTCACGGCCGAAGGAGGGTTCTGGGTCGAATAAGCTTTTGTGGCTAGGGTTTCTCGGCGGCGACCGTAATCACGAATTAGGGTTTCTCGGACGTTTACGGTCGTGAACGTGTTTACGGCCGTGAACCTATTTGCGGTTGTCTGTCTCATATAAATAGTGTTAGTAGAGTCATAAGAGTGTGTATGGCTAGAGGAGCTTAAATGTGTGTATTCTAAGGTGTTCTAGAGAGAGAAAGGAGAGAAGGTGCAAGTGTGTGTGAATCTTGTATATTGTTCATCATTCCAATCTTGAATACATCATAGATTCATATTATTCTTCTTCTCCTTCTTCTTATTCTGATCTTGCATAATCCAATTGTTTCGGATTCTACACCATCAATTGGATATGATTGATACACAAGCGAATTCGGGACTTACAAGTGGTATCAGAGCTTGGATTGTATCAATCATTTTGGCCAGATCTGGAGCGTATTTGATCTTATTTTTGAAGGATTTTTGCATTTTTGGATAGATCTTTGAAAAATAAGGTGGGTTTGTTCTTCGTGTTTTTGATAAAAACGAGTTTTTGATCGAGTTTTGGAGCAAAAAGAGGTGAAAAACGCTATTCTTCACGTAATCTGCAAAGTGTTCTCGTCCATTGAAGGGTTCACGACCGTTGAAGGGTTCACGGCCGAAGGAGGGTTCTCGGTCGAATAAGCTTTTGCGGCTAGGGTTTCTCGGCGGCGGCCGTAATCACGAATTAGGGTTTCTCGGACGTTTACGGTCGTGAAAGTGTTTACGGCCGTGAACCCATTTGCGGTTGTCTGTCTCATATAAATAGTGTTAGTAGAGTCATAAGAGTGTGTATGGCTAGAGGAGCTTAAGTGTGTGTATTCTAAGGTGTTCTAGAGAGAGAAAGGAGAGAAGGTGCAAGTGTGTGTGAATTTTGTATATTGTTCATCATTCCAATCTTGAATACATCATAGATTCATATTATTCTTCTTCTCCTTCTTCTTATTTTGATCTTGCATCATCCAATTGTTTAGGATTCTACACCATCAATTGGATATGATTGATACACAAGCGAATTCGGGACTTACAAGTGGTATCAGAGCTTGGATTGTATCAATCATTTTGGCCAGATCTGGAGCGTATTTGATCTTATTTTTGAAGTATTTTTGCATTTTTGGATAGATCTTTGAAAAATAAGGTGGGTTTGTTCTTCGTGTTTTTGATAAAAACGAGTTTTTGATCGAGTTTTGGAGCAAAAAGAGGTGAAAAATGCTATTTTTCACGTAATCTGCGAAGTGTTCTCGTCCATTGAAGGGTTCACGGCCGTTGAAGGGTTCACGGCCGAAGGAGTGTTCTCGATCGAATAAGCTTTTGCGGCTAGGGTTTCTCGGCGGCGGCCGTAATCACGAATTAGGGTTTCTCGGACGTTTACGGTCGTGAACGTGTTTACGGCCGTGAACCCATTTGCGGTTGTCTGTCTCATATAAATAGTGTTAGTAGAGTCATAAGAGTGTGTATGGCTAGAGGAGCTTAAGTGTGTGTATTCTAAGGTGTTCTAGAGAGATAAAGGAGAGAAGGTGCAAGTGTGTGTGAATCTTGTATATTGTTCATCATTCCAATCTTGAATACATCATAGATTCATATTATTCTTCTTCTCCTTCTTCTTATTTTGATCTAGCATCATCCAATTGTTTAGGATTCTACACCATCAATTGGATATGATTGATACACAAGCGAATTCGGGACTTACAAGTGGTATCAGAGCTTGGATTGTATCAATCATTTTGGCCAGATCTGGAGCGTATTTGATCTTATTTTTGAAGGATTTTTGCATTTTTGGATAGATCTTTGAAAAATAAGGTGGGTTTGTTCTTCGTGTTTTTGATAAAAACGAGTTTTTGATCGAGTTTTGGAGCAAAAAGAGGTGAAAAATGCTATTTTTCACGTAATCTGCGAAGTGTTCTCGTCCATTGAAGGGTTCACGGCCGTTGAAGGGTTCACGGCCGAAGGAGTGTTCTCGATCGAATAAGCTTTTGCGGCTAGGGTTTCTCGGCGGCGGCCGTAATCACGAATTAGGGTTTCTCGGACGTTTACGGTCGTGAACGTGTTTACGGCCGTGAACCCATTTGCGGTTGTCTGTCTCATATAAATAGTGTTAGTAGAGTCATAAGAGTGTGTATGGCTAGAGGAGCTTAAGTGTGTGTATTCTAAGGTGTTCTAGAGAGATAAAGGAGAGAAGGTGCAAGTGTGTGTGAATCTTGTATATTGTTCATCATTCCAATCTTGAATACATCATAGATTCATATTATTCTTCTTCTCCTTCTTCTTATTTTGATCTAGCATCATCCAATTGTTTAGGATTCTACACCATCAATTGGATATGATTGATACACAAGCGAATTCGGGACTTACAAGTGGTATCAGAGCTTGGATTGTATCAATCATTTTGGCCAGATCTGGAGCGTATTTGATCTTATTTTTGAAGGATTTTTGCATTTTTGGATAGATCTTTGAAAAATAAGGTGGGTTTGTTCTTCGTGTTTTTGATAAAAACGAGTTTTTGATCGAGTTTTGGAGCAAAAAGAGGTGAAAAATGCTATTTTTCACGTAATCTGCGAAGTGTTCTCGTCCATTGAAGGGTTCACGGCCGTTGAAGGGTTCACGGCCGAAGGAGTGTTCTCGATCGAATAAGCTTTTGCGGCTAGGGTTTCTCGGCGGCGGCCGTAATCACGAATTAGGGTTTCTCGGACGTTTACGGTCGTGAACGTGTTTACGGCCGTGAACCCATTTGCGGTTGTCTGTCTCATATAAATAGTGTTAGTAGAGTCATAAGAGTGTGTATGGCTAGAGGAGCTTAAGTGTGTGTATTCTAAGGTGTTCTAGAGAGAGAAATGAGAGAAGGTGCAAGTGTGTGTGAATTTTGTATATTGTTCATCATTCCAATCTTGAATACATCATAGATTCATATTATTCTTCTTCTCCTTCTTCTTATTTTGATCTTGCATCATCCAATTGTTTAGGATTCTACACCATCAATTGGATATGATTGATACACAAGCGAATTCGGGACTTACAAGTGGTATCAGAGCTTGGATTGTATCAATCATTTTGGCCAGATCTGGAGCGTATTTGATCTTATTTTTGAAGGATTTTTGCATTTTTGGATAGATCTTTGAAAAATAAGGTGGGTTTGTTCTTCGTGTTTTTGATAAAAACGAGTTTTTGATCGAGTTTTGGAGCAAAAAGAGGTGAAAAACGCTATTCTTCACGTAATCTGCAAAGTGTTCTCGTCCATTGAAGGGTTCACGACCGTTGAAGGGTTCACGGCCGAAGGAGGGTTCTGGGTCGAATAAGCTTTTGTGGCTAGGGTTTCTCGGCGGCGACCGTAATCACGAATTAGGGTTTCTCGGACGTTTACGGTCGTGAACGTGTTTACGGCCGTGAACCTATTTGCGGTTGTCTGTCTCATATAAATAGTGTTAGTAGAGTCATAAGAGTGTGTATGGCTAGAGGAGCTTAAATGTGTGTATTCTAAGGTGTTCTAGAGAGAGAAAGGAGAGAAGGTGCAAGTGTGTGTGAATCTTGTATATTGTTCATCATTCCAATCTTGAATACATCATAGATTCATATTATTCTTCTTCTCCTTCTTCTTATTCTGATCTTGCATAATCCAATTGTTTCGGATTCTACACCATCAATTGGATATGATTGATACACAAGCGAATTCGGGACTTACAAGTGGTATCAGAGCTTGGATTGTATCAATCATTTTGGCCAGATCTGGAGCGTATTTGATCTTATTTTTGAAGGATTTTTGCATTTTTGGATAGATCTTTGAAAAATAAGGTGGGTTTGTTCTTCGTGTTTTTGATAAAAACGAGTTTTTGATCGAGTTTTGGAGCAAAAAGAGGTGAAAAACGCTATTCTTCACGTAATCTGCAAAGTGTTCTCGTCCATTGAAGGGTTCACGACCGTTGAAGGGTTCACGGCCGAAGGAGGGTTCTCGGTCGAATAAGCTTTTGCGGCTAGGGTTTCTCGGCGGCGGCCGTAATCACGAATTAGGGTTTCTCGGACGTTTACGGTCGTGAACGTGTTTACGGCCGTGAACCCATTTGCGGTTGTCTGTCTCATATAAATAGTGTTAGTAGAGTCATAAGAGTGTGTATGGCTAGAGGAGCTTAAGTGTGTGTATTCTAAGGTGTTCTAGAGAGAGAAAGGAGAGAAGGTGCAAGTGTGTGTGAATTTTGTATATTGTTCATCATTCCAATCTTGAATACATCATAGATTCATATTATTCTTCTTCTCCTTCTTCTTATTTTGATCTTGCATCATCCAATTGTTTAGGATTCTACACCATCAATTGGATATGATTGATACACAAGCGAATTCGGGACTTACAAGTGGTATCAGAGCTTGGATTGTATCAATCATTTTGGCCAGATCTGGAGCGTATTTGATCTTATTTTTGAAGGATTTTTGCATTTTTGGATAGATCTTTGAAAAATAAGGTGGGTTTGTTCTTCGTGTTTTTGATAAAAACGAGTTTTTGATCGAGTTTTGGAGCAAAAAGAGGTGAAAAACGCTATTCTTCACGTAATCTGCAAAGTGTTCTCGTCCATTGAAGGGTTCACGACCGTTGAAGGGTTCACGGCCGAAGGAGGGTTCTGGGTCGAATAAGCTTTTGTGGCTAGGGTTTCTCGGCGGCGACCGTAATCACGAATTAGGGTTTCTCGGACGTTTACGGTCGTGAACGTGTTTACGGCCGTGAACCTATTTGCGGTTGTCTGTCTCATATAAATAGTGTTAGTAGAGTCATAAGAGTGTGTATGGCTAGAGGAGCTTAAATGTGTGTATTCTAAGGTGTTCTAGAGAGAGAAAGGAGAGAAGGTGCAAGTGTGTGTGAATCTTGTATATTGTTCATCATTCCAATCTTGAATACATCATAGATTCATATTATTCTTCTTCTCCTTCTTCTTATTCTGATCTTGCATAATCCAATTGTTTCGGATTCTACACCATCAATTGGATATGATTGATACACAAGCGAATTCGGGACTTACAAGTGGTATCAGAGCTTGGATTGTATCAATCATTTTGGCCAGATCTGGAGCGTATTTGATCTTATTTTTGAAGGATTTTTGCATTTTTGGATAGATCTTTGAAAAATAAGGTGGGTTTGTTCTTCGTGTTTTTGATAAAAACGAGTTTTTGATCGAGTTTTGGAGCAAAAAGAGGTGAAAAACGCTATTCTTCACGTAATCTGCAAAGTGTTCTCGTCCATTGAAGGGTTCACGACCGTTGAAGGGTTCACGGCCGAAGGAGGGTTCTCGGTCGAATAAGCTTTTGCGGCTAGGGTTTCTCGGCGGCGGCCGTAATCACGAATTAGGGTTTCTCGGACGTTTACGGTCGTGAACGTGTTTACGGCCGTGAACCCATTTGCGGTTGTCTGTCTCATATAAATAGTGTTAGTAGAGTCATAAGAGTGTGTATGGCTAGAGGAGCTTAAGTGTGTGTATTCTAAGGTGTTCTAGAGAGAGAAAGGAGAGAAGGTGCAAGTGTGTGTGAATTTTGTATATTGTTCATCATTCCAATCTTGAATACATCATAGATTCATATTATTCTTCTTCTCCTTCTTCTTATTTTGATCTTGCATCATCCAATTGTTTAGGATTCTACACCATCAATTGGATATGATTGATACACAAGCGAATTCGGGACTTACAAGTGGTATCAGAGCTTGGATTGTATCAATCATTTTGGCCAGATCTGGAGCGTATTTGATCTTATTTTTGAAGGATTTTTGCATTTTTGGATAGATCTTTGAAAAATAAGGTGGGTTTGTTCTTCGTGTTTTTGATAAAAACGAGTTTTTGATCGAGTTTTGGAGCAAAAAGAGGTGAAAAACGCTATTCTTCACGTAATCTGCAAAGTGTTCTCGTCCATTGAAGGGTTCACGACCGTTGAAGGGTTCACGGCCGAAGGAGGGTTCTGGGTCGAATAAGCTTTTGTGGCTAGGGTTTCTCGGCGGCGACCGTAATCACGAATTAGGGTTTCTCGGACGTTTACGGTCGTGAACGTGTTTACGGCCGTGAACCTATTTGCGGTTGTCTGTCTCATATAAATAGTGTTAGTAGAGTCATAAGAGTGTGTATGGCTAGAGGAGCTTAAATGTGTGTATTCTAAGGTGTTCTAGAGAGAGAAAGGAGAGAAGGTGCAAGTGTGTGTGAATCTTGTATATTGTTCATCATTCCAATCTTGAATACATCATAGATTCATATTATTCTTCTTCTCCTTCTTCTTATTCTGATCTTGCATAATCCAATTGTTTCGGATTCTACACCATCAATTGGATATGATTGATACACAAGCGAATTCGGGACTTACAAGTGGTATCAGAGCTTGGATTGTATCAATCATTTTGGCCAGATCTGGAGCGTATTTGATCTTATTTTTGAAGGATTTTTGCATTTTTGGATAGATCTTTGAAAAATAAGGTGGGTTTGTTCTTCGTGTTTTTGATAAAAACGAGTTTTTGATCGAGTTTTGGAGCAAAAAGAGGTGAAAAACGCTATTCTTCACGTAATCTGCAAAGTGTTCTCGTCCATTGAAGGGTTCACGACCGTTGAAGGGTTCACGGCCGAAGGAGGGTTCTCGGTCGAATAAGCTTTTGCGGCTAGGGTTTCTCGGCGGCGGCCGTAATCACGAATTAGGGTTTCTCGGACGTTTACGGTCGTGAACGTGTTTACGGCCGTGAACCCATTTGCGGTTGTCTGTCTCATATAAATAGTGTTAGTAGAGTCATAAGAGTGTGTATGGCTAGAGGAGCTTAAGTGTGTGTATTCTAAGGTGTTCTAGAGAGAGAAAGGAGAGAAGGTGCAAGTGTGTGTGAATTTTGTATATTGTTCATCATTCCAATCTTGAATACATCATAGATTCATATTATTCTTCTTCTCCTTCTTCTTATTTTGATCTTGCATCATCCAATTGTTTAGGATTCTACACCATCAATTGGATATGATTGATACACAAGCGAATTCGGGACTTACAAGTGGTATCAGAGCTTGGATTGTATCAATCATTTTGGCCAGATCTGGAGCGTATTTGATCTTATTTTTGAAGGATTTTTGCATTTTTGGATAGATCTTTGAAAAATAAGGTGGGTTTGTTCTTCGTGTTTTTGATAAAAACGAGTTTTTGATCGAGTTTTGGAGCAAAAAGAGGTGAAAAATGCTATTTTTCACGTAATCTGCGAAGTGTTCTCGTCCATTGAAGGGTTCACGGCCGTTGAAGGGTTCACGGCCGAAGGAGTGTTCTCGATCGAATAAGCTTTTGCGGCTAGGGTTTCTCGGCGGCGGCCGTAATCACGAATTAGGGTTTCTCGGACGTTTACGGTCGTGAACGTGTTTACGGCCGTGAACCCATTTGCGGTTGTCTGTCTCATATAAATAGTGTTAGTAGAGTCATAAGAGTGTGTATGGCTAGAGGAGCTTAAGTGTGTGTATTCTAAGGTGTTCTAGAGAGAGAAATGAGAGAAGGTGCAAGTGTGTGTGAATTTTGTATATTGTTCATCATTCCAATCTTGAATACATCATAGATTCATATTATTCTTCTTCTCCTTCTTCTTATTTTGATCTTGCATCATCCAATTGTTTAGGATTCTACACCATCAATTGGATATGATTGATACACAAGCGAATTCGGGACTTACAAGTGGTATCAGAGCTTGGATTGTATCAATCATTTTGGCCAGATCTGGAGCGTATTTGATCTTATTTTTGAAGGATTTTTGCATTTTTGGATAGATCTTTGAAAAATAAGGTGGGTTTGTTCTTCGTGTTTTTGATAAAAACGAGTTTTTGATCGAGTTTTGGAGCAAAAAGAGGTGAAAAACGCTATTCTTCACGTAATCTGCAAAGTGTTCTCGTCCATTGAAGGGTTCACGACCGTTGAAGGGTTCACGGCCGAAGGAGGGTTCTCGGTCGAATAAGCTTTTGCGGCTAGGGTTTCTCGGCGGCGGCCGTAATCACGAATTAGGGTTTCTCGGACGTTTACGGTCGTGAACGTGTTTACGGCCGTGAACCCATTTGCGGTTGTCTGTCTCATATAAATAGTGTTAGTAGAGTCATAAGAGTGTGTATGGCTAGAGGAGCTTAAGTGTGTGTATTCTAAGGTGTTCTAGAGAGAGAAAGGAGAGAAGGTGCAAGTGTGTGTGAATTTTGTATATTGTTCATCATTCCAATCTTGAATACATCATAGATTCATATTATTCTTCTTCTCCTTCTTCTTATTTTGATCTTGCATCATCCAATTGTTTAGGATTCTACACCATCAATTGGATATGATTGATACACAAGCGAATTCGGGACTTACAAGTGGTATCAGAGCTTGGATTGTATCAATCATTTTGGCCAGATCTGGAGCGTATTTGATCTTATTTTTGAAGGATTTTTGCATTTTTGGATAGATCTTTGAAAAATAAGGTGGGTTTGTTCTTCGTGTTTTTGATAAAAACGAGTTTTTGATCGAGTTTTGGAGCAAAAAGAGGTGAAAAACGCTATTCTTCACGTAATCTGCAAAGTGTTCTCGTCCATTGAAGGGTTCACGACCGTTGAAGGGTTCACGGCCGAAGGAGGGTTCTGGGTCGAATAAGCTTTTGTGGCTAGGGTTTCTCGGCGGCGACCGTAATCACGAATTAGGGTTTCTCGGACGTTTACGGTCGTGAACGTGTTTACGGCCGTGAACCTATTTGCGGTTGTCTGTCTCATATAAATAGTGTTAGTAGAGTCATAAGAGTGTGTATGGCTAGAGGAGCTTAAATGTGTGTATTCTAAGGTGTTCTAGAGAGAGAAAGGAGAGAAGGTGCAAGTGTGTGTGAATCTTGTATATTGTTCATCATTCCAATCTTGAATACATCATAGATTCATATTATTCTTCTTCTCCTTCTTCTTATTCTGATCTTGCATAATCCAATTGTTTCGGATTCTACACCATCAATTGGATATGATTGATACACAAGCGAATTCGGGACTTACAAGTGGTATCAGAGCTTGGATTGTATCAATCATTTTGGCCAGATCTGGAGCGTATTTGATCTTATTTTTGAAGGATTTTTGCATTTTTGGATAGATCTTTGAAAAATAAGGTGGGTTTGTTCTTCGTGTTTTTGATAAAAACGAGTTTTTGATCGAGTTTTGGAGCAAAAAGAGGTGAAAAACGCTATTCTTCACGTAATCTGCAAAGTGTTCTCGTCCATTGAAGGGTTCACGACCGTTGAAGGGTTCACGGCCGAAGGAGGGTTCTCGGTCGAATAAGCTTTTGCGGCTAGGGTTTCTCGGCGGCGGCCGTAATCACGAATTAGGGTTTCTCGGACGTTTACGGTCGTGAACGTGTTTACGGCCGTGAACCCATTTGCGGTTGTCTGTCTCATATAAATAGTGTTAGTAGAGTCATAAGATTGTGTATGGCTAGAGGAGCTTAAGTGTGTGTATTCTAAGGTGTTCTAGAGAGAGAAAGGAGAGAAGGTGCAAGTGTGTGTGAATTTTGTATATTGTTCATCATTCCAATCTTGAATACATCATAGATTCATATTATTCTTCTTCTCCTTCTTCTTATTTTGATCTTGCGTCATCCAATTGTTTAGGATTCTACACCATCAATTGGATATGATTGATACACAAGCGAATTCGGGACTTACAAGTGGTATAAGAGCTTGGATTGTATCAATCATTTTGGCCAGATCTGGAGCGTATTTGATCTTATTTTTGAAGGATTTTTGCATTTTTGGATAGATCTTTGAAAAATAAGGTGGGTTTGTTCTTCGTGTTTTTGATAAAAACGAGTTTTTGATCGAGTTTTGGAGCAAAAAGAGGTGAAAAATGCTATTTTTCACGTAATCTGCGAAGTGTTCTCGTCCATTGAAGGGTTCACGGCCGTTGAAGGGTTCACGGCCGAAGGAGTGTTCTCGATCGAATAAGCTTTTGCGGCTAGGGTTTCTCGGCGGCGGCCGTAATCACGAATTAGGGTTTCTCGGACGTTTACGGTCGTGAACGTGTTTACGGCCGTGAACCCATTTGCGGTTGTCTGTCTCATATAAATAGTGTTAGTAGAGTCATAAGAGTGTGTATGGCTAGAGGAGCTTAAGTGTGTGTATTCTAAGGTGTTCTAGAGAGAGAAATGAGAGAAGGTGCAAGTGTGTGTGAATTTTGTATATTGTTCATCATTCCAATCTTGAATACATCATAGATTCATATTATTCTTCTTCTCCTTCTTCTTATTTTGATCTTGCATCATCCAATTGTTTAGGATTCTACACCATCAATTGGATATGATTGATACACAAGCGAATTCGGGACTTACAAGTGGTATCAGAGCTTGGATTGTATCAATCATTTTGGCCAGATCTGGAGCGTATTTGATCTTATTTTTGAAGGATTTTTGCATTTTTGGATAGATCTTTGAAAAATAAGGTGGGTTTGTTCTTCGTGTTTTTGATAAAAACGAGTTTTTGATCGAGTTTTGGAGCAAAAAGAGGTGAAAAACGCTATTCTTCACGTAATCTGCAAAGTGTTCTCGTCCATTGAAGGGTTCACGACCGTTGAAGGGTTCACGGCCGAAGGAGGGTTCTGGGTCGAATAAGCTTTTGTGGCTAGGGTTTCTCGGCGGCGACCGTAATCACGAATTAGGGTTTCTCGGACGTTTACGGTCGTGAACGTGTTTACGACCGTGAACCTATTTGCGGTTGTCTGTCTCATATAAATAGTGTTAGTAGAGTCATAAGAGTGTGTATGGCTAGAGGAGCTTAAATGTGTGTATTCTAAGGTGTTCTAGAGAGAGAAAGGAGAGAAGGTGCAAGTGTGTGTGAATCTTGTATATTGTTCATCATTCCAATCTTGAATACATCATAGATTCATATTATTCTTCTTCTCCTTCTTCTTATTCTGATCTTGCATAATCCAATTGTTTCGGATTCTACACCATCAATTGGATATGATTGATACACAAGCGAATTCGGGACTTACAAGTGGTATCAGAGCTTGGATTGTATCAATCATTTTGGCCAGATCTGGAGCGTATTTGATCTTATTTTTGAAGGATTTTTGCATTTTTGGATAGATCTTTGAAAAATAAGGTGGGTTTGTTCTTCGTGTTTTTGACAAAAACGAGTTTTTGATCGAGTTTTGGAGCAAAAAGAGGTGAAAAACGCTATTCTTCACGTAATCTGCAAAGTGTTCTCGTCCATTGAAGGGTTCACGACCGTTGAAGGGTTCACGGCCGAAGGAGGGTTCTCGGTCGAATAAGCTTTTGCGGCTAGGGTTTCTCGGCGGCGGCCGTAATCACGAATTAGGGTTTCTCGGACGTTTACGGTCGTGAACGTGTTTACGGCCGTGAACCCATTTGCGGTTGTCTGTCTCATATAAATAGTGTTAGTAGAGTCATAAGAGTGTGTATGGCTAGAGGAGCTTAAGTGTGTGTATTCTAAGGTGTTCTAGAGAGAGAAATGAGAGAAGGTGCAAGTGTGTGTGAATTTTGTATATTGTTCATCATTCCAATCTTGAATACATCATAGATTCATATTATTCTTCTTCTCCTTCTTCTTATTTTGATCTTGCATCATCCAATTGTTTAGGATTCTACACCATCAATTGGATATGATTGATACACAAGCGAATTCGGGACTTACAAGTGGTATCAGAGCTTGGATTGTATCAATCATTTTGGCCAGATCTGGAGCGTATTTGATCTTATTTTTGAAGGATTTTTGCATTTTTGGATAGATCTTTGAAAAATAAGGTGGGTTTGTTCTTCGTGTTTTTGATAAAAACGAGTTTTTGATCGAGTTTTGGAGCAAAAAGAGGTGAAAAACGCTATTCTTCACGTAATCTGCAAAGTGTTCTCGTCCATTGAAGGGTTCACGACCGTTGAAGGGTTCACGGCCGAAGGAGGGTTCTGGGTCGAATAAGCTTTTGTGGCTAGGGTTTCTCGGCGGCGACCGTAATCACGAATTAGGGTTTCTCGGACGTTTACGGTCGTGAACGTGTTTACGGCCGTGAACCTATTTGCGGTTGTCTGTCTCATATAAATAGTGTTAGTAGAGTCATAAGAGTGTGTATGGCTAGAGGAGCTTAAATGTGTGTATTCTAAGGTGTTCTAGAGAGAGAAAGGAGAGAAGGTGCAAGTGTGTGTGAATCTTGTATATTGTTCATCATTCCAATCTTGAATACATCATAGATTCATATTATTCTTCTTCTCCTTCTTCTTATTCTGATCTTGCATAATCCAATTGTTTCGGATTCTACACCATCAATTGGATATGATTGATACACAAGCGAATTCGGGACTTACAAGTGGTATCAGAGCTTGGATTGTATCAATCATTTTGGCCAGATCTGGAGCGTATTTGATCTTATTTTTGAAGGATTTTTGCATTTTTGGATAGATCTTTGAAAAATAAGGTGGGTTTGTTCTTCGTGTTTTTGATAAAAACGAGTTTTTGATCGAGTTTTGGAGCAAAAAGAGGTGAAAAACGCTATTCTTCACGTAATCTGCAAAGTGTTCTCGTCCATTGAAGGGTTCACGACCGTTGAAGGGTTCACGGCCGAAGGAGGGTTCTCGGTCGAATAAGCTTTTGCGGCTAGGGTTTCTCGGCGGCGGCCGTAATCACGAATTAGGGTTTCTCGGACGTTTACGGTCGTGAACGTGTTTACGGCCGTGAACCCATTTGCGGTTGTCTGTCTCATATAAATAGTGTTAGTAGAGTCATAAGAGTGTGTATGGCTAGAGGAGCTTAAGTGTGTGTATTCTAAGGTGTTCTAGAGAGAGAAAGGAGAGAAGGTGCAAGTGTGTGTGAATTTTGTATATTGTTCATCATTCCAATCTTGAATACATCATAGATTCATATTATTATTCTTCTCCTTCTTCTTATTTTGATCTTGCATCATCCAATTGTTTCGGATTCTACACCATCAATTGGATATGATTGATACACAAGCGAATTCGGGACTTACAAGTGGTATCAGAGCTTGGATTGTATCAATCATTTTGGCCAGATCTGGAGCGTATTTGATCTTATTTTTGAAGGATTTTTGCATTTTTGGATAGATCTTTGAAAAATAAGGTGGGTTTGTTCTTCGTGTTTTTGATAAAAACGAGTTTTTGATCGAGTTTTGGAGCAAAAAGAGGTGAAAAACGCTATTCTTCACGTAATCTGCAAAGTGTTCTCGTCCATTGAAGGGTTCACGACCGTTGAAGGGTTCACGGCCGAAGGAGGGTTCTCGGTCGAATAAGCTTTTGCGGCTAGGGTTTCTCGGCGGCGGCCGTAATCACGAATTAGGGTTTCTCGGACGTTTACGGTCGTGAACGTGTTTACGGCCGTGAACCCATTTGCGGTTGTCTGTCTCATATAAATAGTGTTAGTAGAGTCATAAGAGTGTGTATGGCTAGAGGAGCTTAAGTGTGTGTATTCTAAGGTGTTCTAGAGAGAGAAATGAGAGAAGGTGCAAGTGTGTGTGAATTTTGTATATTGTTCATCATTCCAATCTTGAATACATCATAGATTCATATTATTCTTCTTCTCCTTCTTCTTATTTTGATCTTGCATCATCCAATTGTTTAGGATTCTACACCATCAATTGGATATGATTGATACACAAGCGAATTCGGGACTTACAAGTGGTATCAGAGCTTGGATTGTATCAATCATTTTGGCCAGATCTGGAGCGTATTTGATCTTATTTTTGAAGGATTTTTGCATTTTTGGATAGATCTTTGAAAAATAAGGTGGGTTTGTTCTTCGTGTTTTTGATAAAAACGAGTTTTTGATCGAGTTTTGGAGCAAAAAGAGGTGAAAAACGCTATTCTTCACGTAATCTGCAAAGTGTTCTCGTCCATTGAAGGGTTCACGACCGTTGAAGGGTTCACGGCCGAAGGAGGGTTCTCGGTCGAATAAGCTTTTGCGGCTAGGGTTTCTCGGCGGCGGCCGTAATCACGAATTAGGGTTTCTCGGACGTTTACGGTCGTGAACGTGTTTACGGCCGTGAACCCATTTGCGGTTGTCTGTCTCATATAAATAGTGTTAGTAGAGTCATAAGAGTGTGTATGGCTAGAGGAGCTTAAGTGTGTGTATTCTAAGGTGTTCTAGAGAGAGAAAGGAGAGAAGGTGCAAGTGTGTGTGAATTTTGTATATTGTTCATCATTCCAATCTTGAATACATCATAGATTCATATTATTCTTCTTCTCCTTCTTCTTATTTTGATCTTGCATCATCCAATTGTTTAGGATTCTACACCATCAATTGGATATGATTGATACACAAGCGAATTCGGGACTTACAAGTGGTATCAGAGCTTGGATTGTATCAATCATTTTGGCCAGATCTGGAGCGTATTTGATCTTATTTTTGAAGGATTTTTGCATTTTTGGATAGATCTTTGAAAAATAAGGTGGGTTTGTTCTTCGTGTTTTTGATAAAAACGAGTTTTTGATCGAGTTTTGGAGCAAAAAGAGGTGAAAAACGCTATTCTTCACGTAATCTGCAAAGTGTTCTCGTCCATTGAAGGGTTCACGACCGTTGAAGGGTTCACGGCCGAAGGAGGGTTCTGGGTCGAATAAGCTTTTGTGGCTAGGGTTTCTCGGCGGCGACCGTAATCACGAATTAGGGTTTCTCGGACGTTTACGGTCGTGAACGTGTTTACGGCCGTGAACCTATTTGCGGTTGTCTGTCTCATATAAATAGTGTTAGTAGAGTCATAAGAGTGTGTATGGCTAGAGGAGCTTAAATGTGTGTATTCTAAGGTGTTCTAGAGAGAGAAAGGAGAGAAGGTGCAAGTGTGTGTGAATTTTGTATATTGTTCATCATTCCAATCTTGAATACATCATAGATTCATATTATTCTTCTTCTCCTTCTTCTTATTTTGATCTTGCATCATCCAATTGTTTAGGATTCTACACCATCAATTGGATATGATTGATACACAAGCGAATTCGGGACTTACAAGTGGTATCAGAGCTTGGATTGTATCAATCATTTTGGCCAGATCTGGAGCGTATTTGATCTTATTTTTGAAGGATTTTTGCATTTTTGGATAGATCTTTGAAAAATAAGGTGGGTTTGTTCTTCGTGTTTTTGATAAAAACGAGTTTTTGATCGAGTTTTGGAGCAAAAAGAGGTGAAAAACGCTATTCTTCACGTAATCTGCAAAGTGTTCTCGTCCATTGAAGGGTTCACGACCGTTGAAGGGTTCACGGCCGAAGGAGGGTTCTCGGTCGAATAAGCTTTTGCGGCTAGGGTTTCTCGGCGGCGGTCGTAATCACGAATTAGGGTTTCTCGGACGTTTACGGTCGTGAACGTGTTTACGGCCGTGAACCCATTTGCGGTTGTCTGTCTCATATAAATAGTGTTAGTAGAGTCATAAGATTGTGTATGGCTAGAGGAGCTTAAGTGTGTGTATTCTAAGGTGTTCTAGAGAGAGAAAGGAGAGAAGGTGCAAGTGTGTGTGAATTTTGTATATTGTTCATCATTCCAATCTTGAATACATCATAGATTCATATTATTCTTCTTCTCCTTCTTCTTATTTTGATCTTGCATCATCCAATTGTTTAGGATTCTACACCATCAATTGGATATGATTGATACACAAGCGAATTCGGGACTTACAAGTGGTATCAGAGCTTGGATTGTATCAATCATTTTGGCCAGATCTGGAGCGTATTTGATCTTATTTTTGAAGGATTTTTGCATTTTTGGATAGATCTTTGAAAAATAAGGTGGGTTTGTTCTTCGTGTTTTTGATAAAAACGAGTTTTTGATCGAGTTTTGGAGCAAAAAGAGGTGAAAAATGCTATTTTTCACGTAATCTACGAAGTGTTCTCGTCCATTGAAGGGTTCACGGCCGTTGAAGGGTTCACGGCCGAAGGAGTGTTCTCGATCGAATAAGCTTTTGCGGCTAGGGTTTCTCGGCGGCGGCCGTAATCACGAATTAGGGTTTCTCGGACGTTTACGGTCGTGAACGTGTTTACGGCCGTGAACCCATTTGCGGTTGTCTGTCTCATATAAATAGTGTTAGTAGAGTCATAAGAGTGTGTATGGCTAGAGGAGCTTAAGTGTGTGTATTCTAAGGTGTTCTAGAGAGAGAAAGGAGAGAAGGTGCAAGTGTGTGTGAATTTTGTATATTGTTCATCATTCCAATCTTGAATACATCATAGATTCATATTATTCTTCTTCTCCTTCTTCTTATTTTGATCTTGCATCATCCAATTGTTTAGGATTCTACACCATCAATTGGATATGATTGATACACAAGCGAATTCGGGACTTACAAGTGGTATCAGAGCTTGGATTGTATCAATCATTTTGGCCAGATCTGGAGCGTATTTGATCTTATTTTTGAAGGATTTTTGCATTTTTGGATAGATCTTTGAAAAATAAGGTGGGTTTGTTCTTCGTGTTTTTGATAAAAACGAGTTTTTGATCGAGTTTTGGAGCAAAAAGAGGTGAAAAATGCTATTTTTCACGTAATCTGCGAAGTGTTCTCGTCCATTGAAGGGTTCACGACCGTTGAAGGGTTCACGGCCGAAGGAGGGTTCTCGGTCGAATAAGCTTTTGCGGCTAGGGTTTCTCGGCGGCGGCCGTAATCACGAATTAGGGTTTCTCGGACGTTTACGGTCGTAAACGTGTTTACGGCCGTGAACCCATTTGCGGTTGTCTGTCTCATATAAATAGTGTTAGTAGAGTCATAAGAGTGTGTATGGCTAGAGGAGCTTAAGTGTGTGTATTCTAAGGTGTTCTAGAGAGAGAAATGAGAGAAGGTGCAAGTGTGTGTGAATTTTGTATATTGTTCATCATTCCAATCTTGAATACATCATAGATTCATATTATTCTTCTTCTCCTTCTTCTTATTTTGATCTTGCATCATCCAATTGTTTAGGATTCTACACCATCAATTGGATATGATTGATACACAAGCGAATTCGGGACTTACAAGTGGTATCAGAGCTTGGATTGTATCAATCATTTTGGCCAGATCTGGAGCGTATTTGATCTTATTTTTGAAGGATTTTTGCATTTTTGGATAGATCTTTGAAAAATAAGGTGGGTTTGTTCTTCGTGTTTTTGATAAAAACGAGTTTTTGATCGAGTTTTGGAGCAAAAAGAGGTGAAAAACGCTATTCTTCACGTAATCTGCAAAGTGTTCTCGTCCATTGAAGGGTTCACGACCGTTGAAGGGTTCACGGCCGAAGGAGGGTTCTGGGTCGAATAAGCTTTTGTGGCTAGGGTTTCTCGGCGGCGACCGTAATCACGAATTAGGGTTTCTCGGACGTTTACGGTCGTGAACGTGTTTACGGCCGTGAACCCATTTGCGGTTGTCTGTCTCATATAAATAGTGTTAGTAGAGTCATAAGAGTGTGTATGGCTAGAGGAGCTTAAGTGTGTGTATTCTAAGGTGTTCTAGAGAGAGAAAGGAGAGAAGGTGCAAGTGTGTGTGAATTTTGTATATTGTTCATCATTCCAATCTTGAATACATCATAGATTCATATTATTCTTCTTCTCCTTCTTCTTATTTTGATCTTGCATCATCCAATTGTTTAGGATTCTACACCATCAATTGGATATGATTGATACACAAGCGAATTCGGGACTTACAAGTGGTATCAGAGCTTGGATTGTATCAATCATTTTGGCCAGATCTGGAGCGTATTTGATCTTATTTTTGAAGGATTTTTGCATTTTTGGATAGATCTTTGAAAAATAAGGTGGGTTTGTTCTTCGTGTTTTTGATAAAAACGAGTTTTTGATCGAGTTTTGGAGCAAAAAGAGGTGAAAAATGCTATTTTTCACGTAATCTACGAAGTGTTCTCGTCCATTGAAGGGTTCACGGCCGTTGAAGGGTTCACGGCCGAAGGAGTGTTCTCGATCGAATAAGCTTTTGCGGCTAGGGTTTCTCGGCGGCGGCCGTAATCACGAATTAGGGTTTCTCGGACGTTTACGGTCGTGAACGTGTTTACGGCCGTGAACCCATTTGCGGTTGTCTGTCTCATATAAATAGTGTTAGTAGAGTCATAAGAGTGTGTATGGCTAGAGGAGCTTAAGTGTGTGTATTCTAAGGTGTTCTAGAGAGAGAAAGGAGAGAAGGTGCAAGTGTGTGTGAATTTTGTATATTGTTCATCATTCCAATCTTGAATACATCATAGATTCATATTATTCTTCTTCTCCTTCTTCTTATTTTGATCTTGCATCATCCAATTGTTTAGGATTCTACACCATCAATTGGATATGATTGATACACAAGCGAATTCGGGACTTACAAGTGGTATCAGAGCTTGGATTGTATCAATCATTTTGGCCAGATCTGGAGCGTATTTGATCTTATTTTTGAAGGATTTTTGCATTTTTGGATAGATCTTTGAAAAATAAGGTGGGTTTGTTCTTCGTGTTTTTGATAAAAACGAGTTTTTGATCGAGTTTTGGAGCAAAAAGAGGTGAAAAATGCTATTTTTCACGTAATCTGCGAAGTGTTCTCGTCCATTGAAGGGTTCACGACCGTTGAAGGGTTCACGGCCGAAGGAGGGTTCTCGGTCGAATAAGCTTTTGCGGCTAGGGTTTCTCGGCGGCGGCCGTAATCACGAATTAGGGTTTCTCGGACGTTTACGGTCGTAAACGTGTTTACGGCCGTGAACCCATTTGCGGTTGTCTGTCTCATATAAATAGTGTTAGTAGAGTCATAAGAGTGTGTATGGCTAGAGGAGCTTAAGTGTGTGTATTCTAAGGTGTTCTAGAGAGAGAAATGAGAGAAGGTGCAAGTGTGTGTGAATTTTGTATATTGTTCATCATTCCAATCTTGAATACATCATAGATTCATATTATTCTTCTTCTCCTTCTTCTTATTTTGATCTTGCATCATCCAATTGTTTAGGATTCTACACCATCAATTGGATATGATTGATACACAAGCGAATTCGGGACTTACAAGTGGTATCAGAGCTTGGATTGTATCAATCATTTTGGCCAGATCTGGAGCGTATTTGATCTTATTTTTGAAGGATTTTTGCATTTTTGGATAGATCTTTGAAAAATAAGGTGGGTTTGTTCTTCGTGTTTTTGATAAAAACGAGTTTTTGATCGAGTTTTGGAGCAAAAAGAGGTGAAAAACGCTATTCTTCACGTAATCTGCAAAGTGTTCTCGTCCATTGAAGGGTTCACGACCGTTGAAGGGTTCACGGCCGAAGGAGGGTTCTGGGTCGAATAAGCTTTTGTGGCTAGGGTTTCTCGGCGGCGACCGTAATCACGAATTAGGGTTTCTCGGACGTTTACGGTCGTGAACGTGTTTACGGCCGTGAACCTATTTGCGGTTGTCTGTCTCATATAAATAGTGTTAGTAGAGTCATAAGAGTGTGTATGGCTAGAGGAGCTTAAATGTGTGTATTCTAAGGTGTTCTAGAGAGAGAAAGGAGAGAAGGTGCAAGTGTGTGTGAATCTTGTATATTGTTCATCATTCCAATCTTGAATACATCATAGATTCATATTATTCTTCTTCTCCTTCTTCTTATTCTGATCTTGCATAATCCAATTGTTTCGGATTCTACACCATCAATTGGATATGATTGATACACAAGCGAATTCGGGACTTACAAGTGGTATCAGAGCTTGGATTGTATCAATCATTTTGGCCAGATCTGGAGCGTATTTGATCTTATTTTTGAAGGATTTTTGCATTTTTGGATAGATCTTTGAAAAATAAGGTGGGTTTGTTCTTCGTGTTTTTGATAAAAACGAGTTTTTGATCGAGTTTTGGAGCAAAAAGAGGTGAAAAACGCTATTCTTCACGTAATCTGCAAAGTGTTCTCGTCTATTGAAGGGTTCACGACCGTTGAAGGGTTCACGGCCGAAGGAGGGTTCTCGGTCGAATAAGCTTTTGCGGCTAGGGTTTCTCGGCGGCGGCCGTAATCACGAATTAGGGTTTCTCGGACGTTTACGGTCGTGAACGTGTTTACGGCCGTGAACCCATTTGCGGTTGTCTGTCTCATATAAATAGTGTTAGTAGAGTCATAAGAGTGTGTATGGCTAGAGGAGCTTAAGTGTGTGTATTCTAAGGTGTTCTAGAGAGAGAAAGGAGAGAAGGTGCAAGTGTGTGTGAATTTTGTATATTGTTCATCATTCCAATCTTGAATACATCATAGATTCATATTATTATTCTTCTCCTTCTTCTTATTTTGATCTTGCATCATCCAATTGTTTCGGATTCTACACCATCAATTGGATATGATTGATACACAAGCGAATTCGGGACTTACAAGTGGTATCAGAGCTTGGATTGTATCAATCATTTTGGCCAGATCTGGAGCGTATTTGATCTTATTTTTGAAGGATTTTTGCATTTTTGGATAGATCTTTGAAAAATAAGGTGGGTTTGTTCTTCGTGTTTTTGATAAAAACGAGTTTTTGATCGAGTTTTGGAGCAAAAAGAGGTGAAAAACGCTATTCTTCACGTAATCTGCAAAGTGTTCTCGTCCATTGAAGGGTTCACGACCGTTGAAGGGTTCACGGCCGAAGGAGGGTTCTCGGTCGAATAAGCTTTTGCGGCTAGGGTTTCTCGGCGGCGGCCGTAATCACGAATTAGGGTTTCTCGGACGTTTACGGTCGTGAACGTGTTTACGGCCGTGAACCCATTTGCGGTTGTCTGTCTCATATAAATAGTGTTAGTAGAGTCATAAGAGTGTGTATGGCTAGAGGAGCTTAAGTGTGTGTATTCTAAGGTGTTCTAGAGAGAGAAATGAGAGAAGGTGCAAGTGTGTGTGAATTTTGTATATTGTTCATCATTCCAATCTTGAATACATCATAGATTCATATTATTCTTCTTCTCCTTCTTCTTATTTTGATCTTGCATCATCCAATTGTTTAGGATTCTACACCATCAATTGGATATGATTGATACACAAGCGAATTCGGGACTTACAAGTGGTATCAGAGCTTGGATTGTATCAATCATTTTGGCCAGATCTGGAGCGTATTTGATCTTATTTTTGAAGGATTTTTGCATTTTTGGATAGATCTTTGAAAAATAAGGTGGGTTTGTTCTTCGTGTTTTTGATAAAAACGAGTTTTTGATCGAGTTTTGGAGCAAAAAGAGGTGAAAAACGCTATTCTTCACGTAATCTGCAAAGTGTTCTCGTCCATTGAAGGGTTCACGACCGTTGAAGGGTTCACGGCCGAAGGAGGGTTCTCGGTCGAATAAGCTTTTGCGGCTAGGGTTTCTCGGCGGCGGCCGTAATCACGAATTAGGGTTTCTCGGACGTTTACGGTCGTGAACGTGTTTACGGCCGTGAACCCATTTGCGGTTGTCTGTCTCATATAAATAGTGTTAGTAGAGTCATAAGAGTGTGTATGGCTAGAGGAGCTTAAGTGTGTGTATTCTAAGGTGTTCTAGAGAGAGAAAGGAGAGAAGGTGCAAGTGTGTGTGAATTTTGTATATTGTTCATCATTCCAATCTTGAATACATCATAGATTCATATTATTCTTCTTCTCCTTCTTCTTATTTTGATCTTGCATCATCCAATTGTTTAGGATTCTACACCATCAATTGGATATGATTGATACACAAGCGAATTCGGGACTTACAAGTGGTATCAGAGCTTGGATTGTATCAATCATTTTGGCCAGATCTGGAGCGTATTTGATCTTATTTTTGAAGGATTTTTGCATTTTTGGATAGATCTTTGAAAAATAAGGTGGGTTTGTTCTTCGTGTTTTTGATAAAAACGAGTTTTTGATCGAGTTTTGGAGCAAAAAGAGGTGAAAAACGCTATTCTTCACGTAATCTGCAAAGTGTTCTCGTCCATTGAAGGGTTCACGACCGTTGAAGGGTTCACGGCCGAAGGAGGGTTCTGGGTCGAATAAGCTTTTGTGGCTAGGGTTTCTCGGCGGCGACCGTAATCACGAATTAGGGTTTCTCGGACGTTTACGGTCGTGAACGTGTTTACGGCCGTGAACCTATTTGCGGTTGTCTGTCTCATATAAATAGTGTTAGTAGAGTCATAAGAGTGTGTATGGCTAGAGGAGCTTAAATGTGTGTATTCTAAGGTGTTCTAGAGAGAGAAAGGAGAGAAGGTGCAAGTGTGTGTGAATCTTGTATATTGTTCATCATTCCAATCTTGAATACATCATAGATTCATATTATTCTTCTTCTCCTTCTTCTTATTCTGATCTTGCATAATCCAATTGTTTCGGATTCTACACCATCAATTGGATATGATTGATACACAAGCGAATTCGGGACTTACAAGTGGTATCAGAGCTTGGATTGTATCAATCATTTTGGCCAGATCTGGAGCGTATTTGATCTTATTTTTGAAGGATTTTTGCATTTTTGGATAGATCTTTGAAAAATAAGGTGGGTTTGTTCTTCGTGTTTTTGATAAAAACGAGTTTTTGATCGAGTTTTGGAGCAAAAAGAGGTGAAAAACGCTATTCTTCACGTAATCTGCAAAGTGTTCTCGTCCATTGAAGGGTTCACGACCGTTGAAGGGTTCACGGCCGAAGGAGGGTTCTCGGTCGAATAAGCTTTTGCGGCTAGGGTTTCTCGGCGGCGGCCGTAATCACGAATTAGGGTTTCTCGGACGTTTACGGTCGTGAACGTGTTTACGGCCGTGAACCCATTTGCGGTTGTCTGTCTCATATAAATAGTGTTAGTAGAGTCATAAGATTGTGTATGGCTAGAGGAGCTTAAGTGTGTGTATTCTAAGGTGTTCTAGAGAGAGAAAGGAGAGAAGGTGCAAGTGTGTGTGAATTTTGTATATTGTTCATCATTCCAATCTTGAATACATCATAGATTCATATTATTCTTCTTCTCCTTCTTCTTATTTTGATCTTGCATCATCCAATTGTTTAGGATTCTACACCATCAATTGGATATGATTGATACACAAGCGAATTCGGGACTTACAAGTGGTATCAGAGCTTGGATTGTATCAATCATTTTGGCCAGATCTGGAGCGTATTTGATCTTATTTTTGAAGGATTTTTGCATTTTTGGATAGATCTTTGAAAAATAAGGTGGATTTGTTCTTCGTGTTTTTGATAAAAACGAGTTTTTGATCGAGTTTTGGAGCAAAAAGAGGTGAAAAATGCTATTTTTCACGTAATCTACGAAGTGTTCTCGTCCATTGAAGGGTTCACGGCCGTTGAAGGGTTCACGGCCGAAGGAGTGTTCTCGATCGAATAAGCTTTTGCGGCTAGGGTTTCTCGGCGGCGGCCGTAATCACGAATTAGGGTTTCTCGGACGTTTACGGTCGTGAACGTGTTTACGGCCGTGAACCCATTTGCGGTTGTCTGTCTCATATAAATAGTGTTAGTAGAGTCATAAGAGTGTGTATGGCTAGAGGAGCTTAAGTGTGTGTATTCTAAGGTGTTCTAGAGAGAGAAATGAGAGAAGGTGCAAGTGTGTGTGAATTTTGTATATTGTTCATCATTCCAATCTTGAATACATCATAGATTCATATTATTCTTCTTCTCCTTCTTCTTATTTTGATCTTGCATCATCCAATTGTTTAGGATTCTACACCATCAATTGGATATGATTGATACACAAGCGAATTCGGGACTTACAAGTGGTATCAGAGCTTGGATTGTATCAATCATTTTGGCCAGATCTGGAGCGTATTTGATCTTATTTTTGAAGGATTTTTGCATTTTTGGATAGATCTTTGAAAAATAAGGTGGGTTTGTTCTTCGTGTTTTTGATAAAAACGAGTTTTTGATCGAGTTTTGGAGCAAAAAGAGGTGAAAAACGCTATTCTTCACGTAATCTGCAAAGTGTTCTCGTCCATTGAAGGGTTCACGACCGTTGAAGGGTTCACGGCCGAAGGAGGGTTCTGGGTCGAATAAGCTTTTGTGGCTAGGGTTTCTCGGCGGCGACCGTAATCACGAATTAGGGTTTCTCGGACGTTTACGGTCGTGAACGTGTTTACGGCCGTGAACCTATTTGCGGTTGTCTGTCTCATATAAATAGTGTTAGTAGAGTCATAAGAGTGTGTATGGCTAGAGGAGCTTAAATGTGTGTATTCTAAGGTGTTCTAGAGAGAGAAAGGAGAGAAGGTGCAAGTGTGTGTGAATCTTGTATATTGTTCATCATTCCAATCTTGAATACATCATAGATTCATATTATTCTTCTTCTCCTTCTTCTTATTCTGATCTTGCATAATCCAATTGTTTCGGATTCTACACCATCAATTGGATATGATTGATACACAAGCGAATTCGGGACTTACAAGTGGTATCAGAGCTTGGATTGTATCAATCATTTTGGCCAGATCTGGAGCGTATTTGATCTTATTTTTGAAGGATTTTTGCATTTTTGGATAGATCTTTGAAAAATAAGGTGGGTTTGTTCTTCGTGTTTTTGATAAAAACGAGTTTTTGATCGAGTTTTGGAGCAAAAAGAGGTGAAAAACGCTATTCTTCACGTAATCTGCAAAGTGTTCTCGTCCATTGAAGGGTTCACGACCGTTGAAGGGTTCACGGCCGAAGGAGGGTTCTCGGTCGAATAAGCTTTTGCGGCTAGGGTTTCTCGGCGGCGGCCGTAATCACGAATTAGGGTTTCTCGGACGTTTACGGTCGTGAACGTGTTTACGGCCGTGAACCCATTTGCGGTTGTCTGTCTCATATAAATAGTGTTAGTAGAGTCATAAGATTGTGTATGGCTAGAGGAGCTTAAGTGTGTGTATTCTAAGGTGTTCTAGAGAGAGAAAGGAGAGAAGGTGCAAGTGTGTGTGAATTTTGTATATTGTTCATCATTCCAATCTTGAATACATCATAGATTCATATTATTCTTCTTCTCCTTCTTCTTATTTTGATCTTGCATCATCCAATTGTTTAGGATTCTACACCATCAATTGGATATGATTGATACACAAGCGAATTCGGGACTTACAAGTGGTATCAGAGCTTGGATTGTATCAATCATTTTGGCCAGATCTGGAGCGTATTTGATCTTATTTTTGAAGGATTTTTGCATTTTTGGATAGATCTTTGAAAAATAAGGTGGGTTTGTTCTTCGTGTTTTTGATAAAAACGAGTTTTTGATCGAGTTTTGGAGCAAAAAGAGGTGAAAAATGCTATTTTTCACGTAATCTGCGAAGTGTTCTCGTCCATTGAAGGGTTCACGGCCGTTGAAGGGTTCACGGCCGAAGGAGTGTTCTCGATCGAATAAGCTTTTGCGGCTAGGGTTTCTCGGCGGCGGCCGTAATCACGAATTAGGGTTTCTCGGACGTTTACGGTCGTGAACGTGTTTACGGCCGTGAACCCATTTGCGGTTGTCTGTCTCATATAAATAGTGTTAGTAGAGTCATAAGAGTGTGTATGGCTAGAGGAGCTTAAGTGTGTGTATTCTAAGGTGTTCTAGAGAGAGAAATGAGAGAAGGTGCAAGTGTGTGTGAATTTTGTATATTGTTCATCATTCCAATCTTGAATACATCATAGATTCATATTATTCTTCTTCTCCTTCTTCTTATTTTGATCTTGCATCATCCAATTGTTTAGGATTCTACACCATCAATTGGATATGATTGATACACAAGCGAATTCGGGACTTACAAGTGGTATCAGAGCTTGGATTGTATCAATCATTTTGGCCAGATCTGGAGCGTATTTGATCTTATTTTTGAAGGATTTTTGCATTTTTGGATAGATCTTTGAAAAATAAGGTGGGTTTGTTCTTCGTGTTTTTGATAAAAACGAGTTTTTGATCGAGTTTTGGAGCAAAAAGAGGTGAAAAACGCTATTCTTCACGTAATCTGCAAAGTGTTCTCGTCCATTGAAGGGTTCACGACCGTTGAAGGGTTCACGGCCGAAGGAGGGTTCTGGGTCGAATAAGCTTTTGTGGCTAGGGTTTCTCGGCGGCGACCGTAATCACGAATTAGGGTTTCTCGGACGTTTACGGTCGTGAACGTGTTTACGGCCGTGAACCTATTTGCGGTTGTCTGTCTCATATAAATAGTGTTAGTAGAGTCATAAGAGTGTGTATGGCTAGAGGAGCTTAAATGTGTGTATTCTAAGGTGTTCTAGAGAGAGAAAGGAGAGAAGGTGCAAGTGTGTGTGAATCTTGTATATTGTTCATCATTCCAATCTTGAATACATCATAGATTCATATTATTCTTCTTCTCCTTCTTCTTATTCTGATCTTGCATAATCCAATTGTTTCGGATTCTACACCATCAATTGGATATGATTGATACACAAGCGAATTCGGGACTTACAAGTGGTATCAGAGCTTGGATTGTATCAATCATTTTGGCCAGATCTGGAGCGTATTTGATCTTATTTTTGAAGGATTTTTGCATTTTTGGATAGATCTTTGAAAAATAAGGTGGGTTTGTTCTTCGTGTTTTTGATAAAAACGAGTTTTTGATCGAGTTTTGGAGCAAAAAGAGGTGAAAAACGCTATTCTTCACGTAATCTGCAAAGTGTTCTCGTCCATTGAAGGGTTCACGACCGTTGAAGGGTTCACGGCCGAAGGAGGGTTCTCGGTCGAATAAGCTTTTGCGGCTAGGGTTTCTCGGCGGCGGCCGTAATCACGAATTAGGGTTTCTCGGACGTTTACGGTCGTGAACGTGTTTACGGCCGTGAACCCATTTGCGGTTGTCTGTCTCATATAAATAGTGTTAGTAGAGTCATAAGAGTGTGTATGGCTAGAGGAGCTTAAGTGTGTGTATTCTAAGGTGTTCTAGAGAGAGAAATGAGAGAAGGTGCAAGTGTGTGTGAATTTTGTATATTGTTCATCATTCCAATCTTGAATACATCATAGATTCATATTATTCTTCTTCTCCTTCTTCTTATTTTGATCTTGCATCATCCAATTGTTTAGGATTCTACACCATCAATTGGATATGATTGATACACAAGCGAATTCGGGACTTACAAGTGGTATCAGAGCTTGGATTGTATCAATCATTTTGGCCAGATCTGGAGCGTATTTGATCTTATTTTTGAAGGATTTTTGCATTTTTGGATAGATCTTTGAAAAATAAGGTGGGTTTGTTCTTCGTGTTTTTGATAAAAACGAGTTTTTGATCGAGTTTTGGAGCAAAAAGAGGTGAAAAACGCTATTCTTCACGTAATCTGCAAAGTGTTCTCGTCCATTGAAGGGTTCACGACCGTTGAAGGGTTCACGGCCGAAGGAGGGTTCTGGGTCGAATAAGCTTTTGTGGCTAGGGTTTCTCGGCGGCGACCGTAATCACGAATTAGGGTTTCTCGGACGTTTACGGTCGTGAACGTGTTTACGGCCGTGAACCTATTTGCGGTTGTCTGTCTCATATAAATAGTGTGAGTAGAGTCATAAGAGTGTGTATGGCTAGAGGAGCTTAAATGTGTGTATTCTAAGGTGTTCTAGAGAGAGAAAGGAGAGAAGGTGCAAGTGTGTGTGAATCTTGTATATTGTTCATCATTCCAATCTTGAATACATCATAGATTCATATTATTCTTCTTCTCCTTCTTCTTATTCTGATCTTGCATAATCCAATTGTTTCGGATTCTACACCATCAATTGGATATGATTGATACACAAGCGAATTCGGGACTTACAAGTGGTATCAGAGCTTGGATTGTATCAATCATTTTGGCCAGATCTGGAGCGTATTTGATCTTATTTTTGAAGGATTTTTGCATTTTTGGATAGATCTTTGAAAAATAAGGTGGGTTTGTTCTTCGTGTTTTTGATAAAAACGAGTTTTTGATCGAGTTTTGGAGCAAAAAGAGGTGAAAAACGCTATTCTTCACGTAATCTGCAAAGTGTTCTCGTCCATTGAAGGGTTCACGACCGTTGAAGGGTTCACGGCCGAAGGAGGGTTCTCGGTCGAATAAGCTTTTGCGGCTAGGGTTTCTCGGCGGCGGCCGTAATCACGAATTAGGGTTTCTCGGACGTTTACGGTCGTGAACGTGTTTACGGCCGTGAACCCATTTGCGGTTGTCTGTCTCATATAAATAGTGTTAGTAGAGTCATAAGAGTGTGTATGGCTAGAGGAGCTTAAGTGTGTGTATTCTAAGGTGTTCTAGAGAGAGAAAGGAGAGAAGGTGCAAGTGTGTGTGAATTTTGTATATTGTTCATCATTCCAATCTTGAATACATCATAGATTCATATTATTCTTCTTCTCCTTCTTCTTATTTTGATCTTGCATCATCCAATTGTTTAGGATTCTACACCATCAATTGGATATGATTGATACACAAGCGAATTCGGGACTTACAAGTGGTATCAGAGCTTGGATTGTATCAATCATTTTGGCCAGATCTGGAGCGTATTTGATCTTATTTTTGAAGGATTTTTGCATTTTTGGATAGATCTTTGAAAAATAAGGTGGGTTTGTTCTTCGTGTTTTTGATAAAAACGAGTTTTTGATCGAGTTTTGGAGCAAAAAGAGGTGAAAAACGCTATTCTTCACGTAATCTGCAAAGTGTTCTCGTCCATTGAAGGGTTCACGGCCGTTGAAGGGTTCACGGCCGAAGGAGGGTTCTCGGTCGAATAAGCTTTTGCGGCTAGGGTTTCTCGGCGGCGGCCGTAATCACGAATTAGGGTTTCTCGGACGTTTACGGTCGTGAACGTGTTTACGGCCGTGAACCCATTTGCGGTTGTCTGTCTCATATAAATAGTGTTAGTAGAGTCATAAGAGTGTGTATGGCTAGAGGAGCTTAAGTGTGTGTATTCTAAGGTGTTCTAGAGAGAGAAATGAGAGAAGGTGCAAGTGTGTGTGAATTTTGTATATTGTTCATCATTCCAATCTTGAATACATCATAGATTCATATTATTCTTCTTCTCCTTCTTCTTATTTTGATCTTGCATCATCCAATTGTTTAGGATTCTACACCATCAATTGGATATGATTGATACACAAGCGAATTCGGGACTTACAAGTGGTATCAGAGCTTGGATTGTATCAATCATTTTGGCCAGATCTGGAGCGTATTTGATCTTATTTTTGAAGTATTTTTGCATTTTTGGATAGATCTTTGAAAAATAAGGTGGGTTTGTTCTTCGTGTTTTTGATAAAAACGAGTTTTTGATCGAGTTTTGGAGCAAAAAGAGGTGAAAAACGCTATTCTTCACGTAATCTGCGAAGTGTTCTCGTCCATTGAAGGGTTCACGGCCGTTGAAGGGTTCACGGCCGAAGGAGTGTTCTCGGTCGAATAAGCTTTTGCGGCTAGGGTTTCTCGGCGGCGGCCGTAATCACGAATTAGGGTTTCTCGGACGTTTACGGTCGTGAACGTGTTTACGGCCGTGAACCCATTTGCGGTTGTCTGTCTCATATAAATAGTGTTAGTAGAGTCATAAGAGTGTGTATGGCTAGAGGAGCTTAAGTGTGTGTATTCTAAGGTGTTCTAGAGAGAGAAATGAGAGAAGGTGCAAGTGTGTGTGAATTTTGTATATTCATCATTCCAATCTTGAATACATCATAGATTCATATTATTCTTCTTCTCCTTCTTCTTATTTTGATCTTGCATCATCCAATTGTTTAGGATTCTACACCATCAATTGGATATGATTGATACACAAGCGAATTCGGGACTTACAAGTGGTATCAGAGCTTGGATTGTATCAATCATTTTGGCCAGATCTGGAGCGTATTTGATCTTATTTTTGAAGTATTTTTGCATTTTTGGATAGATCTTTGAAAAATAAGGTGGGTTTGTTCTTCGTGTTTTTGATAAAAACGAGTTTTTGATCGAGTTTTGGAGCAAAAAGAGGTGAAAAACGCTATTCTTCACGTAATCTGCAAAGTGTTCTCGTCCATTGAAGGGTTCACGGCCGTTGAAGGGTTCACGGCCGAAGGAGGGTTCTCGGTCGAATAAGCTTTTGCGGCTAGGGTTTCTCGGCGGCGGCCGTAATCACGAATTAGGGTTTCTCGGACGTTTACGGTCGTGAACGTGTTTACGGCCGTGAACCCATTTGCGGTTGTCTGTCTCATATAAATAGTGTTAGTAGAGTCATAAGAGTGTGTATGGCTAGAGGAGCTTAAGTGTGTGTATTCTAAGGTGTTCTAGAGAGAGAAATGAGAGAAGGTGCAAGTGTGTGTGAATCTTGTATATTGTTCATCATTCCAATCTTGAATACATCATAGATTCATATTATTCTTCTTCTCCTTCTTCTTATTTTGATCTTGCATCATCCAATTGTTTAGGATTCTACACCATCAATTGGATATGATTGATACACAAGCGAATTCGGGACTTACAAGTGGTATCAGAGCTTGGATTGTATCAATCATTTTGGCCAGATCTGGAGCGTATTTGATCTTATTTTTGAAGTATTTTTGCATTTTTGGATAGATCTTTGAAAAATAAGGTGGGTTTGTTCTTCGTGTTTTTGATAAAAACGAGTTTTTGATCGAGTTTTGGAGCAAAAAGAGGTGAAAAATGCTATTTTTCACGTAATCTGCGAAGTGTTCTCGTCCATTGAAGGGTTCACGGCCGTTGAAGGGTTCACGGCCGAAGGAGTGTTCTCGATCGAATAAGCTTTTGCGGCTAGGGTTTCTCGGCGGCGGCCGTAATCACGAATTAGGGTTTCTCGGACGTTTACGGTCGTGAACGTGTTTACGGCCGTGAACCCATTTGCGGTTGTCTGTCTCATATAAATAGTGTTAGTAGAGTCATAAGAGTGTGTATGGCTAGAGGAGCTTAAGTGTGTGTATTCTAAGGTGTTCTAGAGAGATAAAGGAGAGAAGGTGCAAGTGTGTGTGAATCTTGTATATTGTTCATCATTCCAATCTTGAATACATCATAGATTCATATTATTCTTCTTCTCCTTCTTCTTATTTTGATCTTGCATCATCCAATTGTTTAGGATTCTACACCATCAATTGGATATGATTGATACACAAGCGAATTCGGGACTTACAAGTGGTATCAGAGCTTGGATTGTATCAATCATTTTGGCCAGATCTGGAGCGTATTTGATCTTATTTTTGAAGGATTTTTGCATTTTTGGATAGATCTTTGAAAAATAAGGTGGGTTTGTTCTTCGTGTTTTTGATAAAAACGAGTTTTTGATCGAGTTTTGGAGCAAAAAGAGGTGAAAAACGCTATTCTTCACGTAATCTGCAAAGTGTTCTCGTCCATTGAAGGGTTCACGGCCGTTGAAGGGTTCACGGCCGAAGGAGGGTTCTCGGTCGAATAAGCTTTTGCGGCTAGGGTTTCTCGGCGGCGGCCGTAATCACGAATTAGGGTTTCTCGGACGTTTACGGTCGTGAACGTGTTTACGGCCGTGAAAACTTTTGCGGTTGTCTGTCTCATATAAATAGTGTTAGTAGAGTCATAAGAGTGTATATGGCTAGAGGAGCTTAAGTGTGTGTATTCTAAGGTGTTCTAGAGAGAGAAAGGAGAGAAGGTGCAAGTGTGTGTGAATCTTGTATATTGTTCATCATTCCAATCTTGAATACATCATAGATTCATATTATTCTTCTTCTCCTTCTTCTTATTTTGATCTTGCATCATCCAATTGTTTGGGATTCTACACCATCAATTGGATATGATTGATACACAAGCGAATTCGGGACTTACAAGTGGTATCAGAGCTTGGATTGTATCAATCATTTTGGCCAGATCTGGAGCGTATTTGATCTTATTTTTGAAGGATTTTTGCATTTTTGGATAGATCTTTGAAAAATAAGGTGGGTTTGTTCTTCGTGTTTTTGATAAAAACGAGTTTTTGATAGAGTTTTGGAGCAAAAAGAGGTGAAAAACGCTATTCTTCACGTAATCTGCAAAGTGTTCTCGTCCATTGAAGGGTTCACGACCGTTGAAGGGTTCACGGCCGAAGGAGGGTTCTCGGTCGAATAAGCTTTTGCGGCTAGGGTTTCTCGGCGGCGACCGTAATCACGAATTAGGGTTTCTCGGACGTTTACGGTCGTGAACGTGTTTACGGCCGTGAACCTATTTGCGGTTGTCTGTCTCATATAAATAGTGTTAGTAGAGTCATAAGAGTGTGTATGGATAGAGGAGCTTAAATGTGTGTATTCTAAGGTGTTCTAGAGAGAGAAAGGAGAGAAGGTGCAAGTGTGTGTGAATTTTGTATATTGTTCATCATTCCAATCTTGAATACATCATAGATTCATATTATTCTTCTTCTCCTTCTTCTTATTTTGATCTTGCATCATCCAATTGTTTAGGATTCTACACCATCAATTGGATATGATTGATACACAAGCGAATTCGGGACTTACAAGTGGTATCAGAGCTTGGATTGTATCAATCATTTTGGCCAGATTTGGAGCGTATTTGATCTTATTTTTGAAGGATTTTTGCATTTTTGGATAGATCTTTGAAAAATAAGGTGGGTTTGTTCTTCGTGTTTTTGATAAAAACGAGTTTTTGATCGAGTTTTGGAGCAAAAAGAGGTGAAAAACGCTATTCTTCACGTAATCTGCAAAGTGTTCTCGTCCATTGAAGGGTTCACGACCGTTGAAGGGTTCACGGCCGAAGGAGGGTTCTCGGTCGAATAAGCTTTTGTGGCTAGGGTTTCTCGGCGGCGACCGTAATCACGAATTAGGGTTTCTCGGACGTTTACGGTCGTGAACGTGTTTACGGCCGTGAACCTATTTGCGGTTGTCTGTCTCATATAAATAGTGTTAGTAGAGTCATAAGAGTGTGTATGGCTAGAGGAGCTTAAATGTGTGTATTCTAAGGTGTTCTAGAGAGAGAAAGGAGAGAAGGTGCAAGTGTGTGTGAATTTTGTATATTGTTCATCATTCCAATCTTGAATACATCATAGATTCATATTATTCTTCTTCTCCTTCTTCTTATTTTGATCTTGCATCATCCAATTGTTTAGGATTCTACACCATCAATTGGATATGATTGATACACAAGCGAATTCGGGACTTACAAGTGGTATCAGAGCTTGGATTGTATCAATCATTTTGGCCAGATTTGGAGCGTATTTGATCTTATTTTTGAAGGATTTTTGCATTTTTGGATAGATCTTTGAAAAATAAGGTGGGTTTGTTCTTCGTGTTTTTGATAAAAACGAGTTTTTGATCGAGTTTTGGAGCAAAAAGAGGTGAAAAATGCTATTTTTCACGTAATCTGCGAAGTGTTCTCGTCCATTGAAGGGTTCACGGCCGTTGAAGGGTTCACGGCCGAAGGAGTGTTCTCGATCGAATAAGCTTTTGCGGCTAGGGTTTCTCGGCGGCGGCCGTAATCACGAATTAGGGTTTCTCGGACGTTTACGGTCGTGAACGTGTTTACGGCCGTGAAACCTTTTGCGGTTGTCTGTCTCATATAAATAGTGTTAGTAGAGTCATAAGAGTGTGTATGGCTAGAGGAGCTTAAGTGTGTGTATTCTAAGGTGTTATAGAGAGAGAAAGGAGAGAAGGTGCAAGTGTGTGTGAATCTTGTACATTGTTCATCATTCCAATCTTGAATACATCATAGATTCATATTATTCTTCTTCTCCTTCTTCTTATTTTGATCTTACATCATCCAATTGTTTGGGATTCTACACCATCAATTGGATATGATTGATACACAAGCGAATTCGGGACTTACAAGTGGTATCAGAGCTTGGATTGTATCAATCATTTTGGCCAGATCTGGAGCGTATTTGATCTTATTTTTGAAGGATTTTTGCATTTTTGGATAGATCTTTGAAAAATAAGGTGGGTTTGTTCTTCGTGTTTTTGATAAAAACGAGTTTTTGATCGAGTTTTGGAGCAAAAAGAGGTGAAAAACGCTATTCTTCACGTAATCTGCAAAGTGTTCTCGTCCATTGAAGGGTTCACGACCGTTGAAGGGTTCACGGCCGAAGGAGGGTTCTCGGTCGAATAAGCTTTTGCGGCTAGGGTTTCTCGGCGGCGACCGTAATCACGAATTAGGGTTTCTCGGACGTTTACGGTCGTGAACGTGTTTACGGCCGTGAACCTATTTGCGGTTGTCTGTCTCATATAAATAGTGTTAGTAGAGTCATAAGAGTGTGTATGGCTAGAGGAGCTTAAATGTGTGTATTCTAAGGTGTTCTAGAGAGAGAAAGGAGAGAAGGTGCAAGTGTGTGTGAATTTTGTATATTGTTCATCATTCCAATCTTGAATACATCATAGATTCATATTATTCTTCTTCTCCTTCTTCTTATTTTGATCTTGCATCATCCAATTGTTTAGGATTCTACACCATCAATTGGATATGATTGATACACAAGCGAATTCGGGACTTACAAGTGGTATCAGAGCTTGGATTGTATCAATCATTTTGGCCAGATTTGGAGCGTATTTGATCTTATTTTTGAAGGATTTTTGCATTTTTGGATAGATCTTTGAAAAATAAGGTGGGTTTGTTCTTCGTGTTTTTGATAAAAACGAGTTTTTGATCGAGTTTTGGAGCAAAAAGAGGTGAAAAATGCTATTTTTCACGTAATCTGCGAAGTGTTCTCGTCCATTGAAGGGTTCACGGCCGTTGAAGGGTTCACGGCCGAAGGAGTGTTCTCGATCGAATAAGCTTTTGCGGCTAGGGTTTCTCGGCGGCGGCCGTAATCACGAATTAGGGTTTCTCGGACGTTTACGGTCGTGAACGTGTTTACGGCCGTGAAACCTTTTGCGGTTGTCTGTCTCATATAAATAGTGTTAGTAGAGTCATAAGAGTGTGTATGGCTAGAGGAGCTTAAGTGTGTGTATTCTAAGGTGTTATAGAGAGAGAAAGGAGAGAAGGTGCAAGTGTGTGTGAATCTTGTACATTGTTCATCATTCCAATCTTGAATACATCATAGATTCATATTATTCTTCTTCTCCTTCTTCTTATTTTGATCTTACATCATCCAATTGTTTGGGATTCTACACCATCAATTGGATATGATTGATACACAAGCGAATTCGGGACTTACAAGTGGTATCAGAGCTTGGATTGTATCAATCATTTTGGCCAGATCTGGAGCGTATTTGATCTTATTTTTGAAGGATTTTTGCATTTTTGGATAGATCTTTGAAAAATAAGGTGGGTTTGTTCTTCGTGTTTTTGATAAAAACGAGTTTTTGATCGAGTTTTGGAGCAAAAAGAGGTGAAAAACGCTATTCTTCACGTAATCTGCAAAGTGTTCTCGTCCATTGAAGGGTTCACGACCGTTGAAGGGTTCACGGCCGAAGGAGGGTTCTCGGTCGAATAAGCTTTTGCGGCTAGGGTTTCTCGGCGGCGACCGTAATCACGAATTAGGGTTTCTCGGACGTTTACGGTCGTGAACGTGTTTACGGCCGTGAACCTATTTGCGGTTGTCTGTCTCATATAAATAGTGTTAGTAGAGTCATAAGAGTGTGTATGGCTAGAGGAGCTTAAATGTGTGTATTCTAAGGTGTTCTAGAGAGAGAAAGGAGAGAAGGTGCAAGTGTGTGTGAATTTTGTATATTGTTCATCATTCCAATCTTGAATACATCATAGATTCATATTATTCTTCTTCTCCTTCTTCTTATTTTGATCTTGCATCATCCAATTGTTTAGGATTCTACACCATCAATTGGATATGATTGATACACAAGCGAATTCGGGACTTACAAGTGGTATCAGAGCTTGGATTGTATCAATCATTTTGGCCAGATTTGGAGCGTATTTGATCTTATTTTTGAAGGATTTTTGCATTTTTGGATAGATCTTTGAAAAATAAGGTGGGTTTGTTCTTCGTGTTTTTGATAAAAACGAGTTTTTGATCGAGTTTTGGAGCAAAAAGAGGTGAAAAACGCTATTCTTCACGTAATCTGCAAAGTGTTCTCGTCCATTGAAGGGTTCACGACCGTTGAAGGGTTCACGGCCGAAGGAGGGTTCTCGGTCGAATAAGCTTTTGTGGCTAGGGTTTCTCGGCGGCGACCGTAATCACGAATTAGGGTTTCTCGGACGTTTACGGTCGTGAACGTGTTTACGGCCGTGAACCTATTTGCGGTTTTCTGTCTCATATAAATAGTGTTAGTAGAGTCATAAGAGTGTGTATGGCTAGAGGAGCTTAAATGTGTGTATTCTAAGGTGTTCTAGAGAGAGAAAGGAGAGAAGGTGCAAGTGTGTGTGAATTTTGTATATTGTTCATCATTCCAATCTTGAATACATCATAGATTCATATTATTCTTCTTCTCCTTCTTCTTATTTTGATCTTGCATCATCCAATTGTTTAGGATTCTACACCATCAATTGGATATGATTGATACACAAGCGAATTCGGGACTTACAAGTGGTATCAGAGCTTGGATTGTATCAATCATTTTGGCCAGATTTGGAGCGTATTTGATCTTATTTTTGAAGGATTTTTGCATTTTTGGATAGATCTTTGAAAAATAAGGTGGGTTTGTTCTTCGTGTTTTTGATAAAAACGAGTTTTTGATCGAGTTTTGGAGCAAAAAGAGGTGAAAAATGCTATTTTTCACGTAATCTGCGAAGTGTTCTCGTCCATTGAAGGGTTCACGGCCGTTGAAGGGTTCACGGCCGAAGGAGTGTTCTCGATCGAATAAGCTTTTGCGGCTTGGGTTTCTCGGCGGCGGCCGTAATCACGAATTAGGGTTTCTCGGACGTTTACGGTCGTGAACGTGTTTACGGCCGTGAAACCTTTTGCGGTTGTCTGTCTCATATAAATAGTGTTAGTAGAGTCATAAGAGTGTGTATGGCTAGAGGAGCTTAAGTGTGTGTATTCTAAGGTGTTATAGAGAGAGAAAGGAGAGAAGGTGCAAGTGTGTGTGAATCTTGTACATTGTTCATCATTCCAATCTTGAATACATCATAGATTCATATTATTCTTCTTCTCCTTCTTCTTATTTTGATCTTGCATCATCCAATTGTTTGGGATTCTACACCATCAATTGGATATGATTGATACACAAGCGAATTCGGGACTTACAAGTGGTATCAGAGCTTGGATTGTATCAATCATTTTGGCCAGATCTGGAGCGTATTTGATCTTATTTTTGAAGGATTTTTGCATTTTTGGATAGATCTTTGAAAAATAAGGTGGGTTTGTTCTTCGTGTTTTTGATAAAAACGAGTTTTTGATCGAGTTTTGGAGCAAAAAGAGGTGAAAAACGCTATTATTCACGTAATCTGCAAAGTGTTCTCGTCCATTGAAGGGTTCACGACCGTTGAAGGGTTCACGGCCGAAGGAGGGTTCTCGGTCGAATAAGCTTTTGCGGCTAGGGTTTCTCGGCGGCGACCGTAATCACGAATTAGGGTTTCTCGGACGTTTACGGTCGTGAACGTGTTTACGGCCGTGAACCTATTTGCGGTTGTCTGTCTCATATAAATAGTGTTAGTAGAGTCATAAGAGTGTGTATGGCTAGAGGAGCTTAAATGTGTGTATTCTAAGGTGTTCTAGAGAGAGAAAGGAGAGAAGGTGCAAGTGTGTGTGAATTTTGTATATTGTTCATCATTCCAATCTTGAATACATCATAGATTCATATTATTCTTCTTCTCCTTCTTCTTATTTTGATCTTGCATCATCCAATTGTTTAGGATTCTACACCATCAATTGGATATGATTGATACACAAGCGAATTCGGGACTTACAAGTGGTATCAGAGCTTGGATTGTATCAATCATTTTGGCCAGATTTGGAGCGTATTTGATCTTATTTTTGAAGGATTTTTGCATTTTTGGATAGATCTTTGAAAAATAAGGTGGGTTTGTTCTTCGTGTTTTTGATAAAAACGAGTTTTTGATCGAGTTTTGGAGCAAAAAGAGGTGAAAAACGCTATTCTTCACGTAATCTGCAAAGTGTTCTCGTCCATTGAAGGGTTCACGACCGTTGAAGGGTTCACGGCCGAAGGAGGGTTCTCGGTCGAATAAGCTTTTGTGGCTAGGGTTTCTCGGCGGCGACCGTAATCACGAATTAGGGTTTCTCGGACGTTTACGGTCGTGAACGTGTTTACGGCCGTGAACCTATTTGCGGTTTTCTGTCTCATATAAATAGTGTTAGTAGAGTCATAAGAGTGTGTATGGCTAGAGGAGCTTAAATGTGTGTATTCTAAGGTGTTCTAGAGAGAGAAAGGAGAGAAGGTGCAAGTGTGTGTGAATTTTGTATATTGTTCATCATTCCAATCTTGAATACATCATAGATTCATATTATTCTTCTTCTCCTTCTTCTTATTTTGATCTTGCATCATCCAATTGTTTAGGATTCTACACCATCAATTGGATATGATTGATACACAAGCGAATTCGGGACTTACAAGTGGTATCAGAGCTTGGATTGTATCAATCATTTTGGCCAGATTTGGAGCGTATTTGATCTTATTTTTGAAGGATTTTTGCATTTTTGGATAGATCTTTGAAAAATAAGGTGGGTTTGTTCTTCGTGTTTTTGATAAAAACGAGTTTTTGATCGAGTTTTGGAGCAAAAAGAGGTGAAAATTGCTATTTTTCACGTAATCTGCGAAGTGTTCTCGTCCATTGAAGGGTTCACGGCTGTTGAAGGGTTCACGGCCGAAGGAGTGTTCTCGATCGAATAAGCTTTTGCGGCTAGGGTTTCTCGGCGGCGGCCGTAATCACGAATTAGGGTTTCTCGGACGTTTACGGTCGTGAACGTGTTTACGGCCGTGAACCCATTTGCGGTTGTCTGTCTCATATAAATAGTGTTAGTAGAGTCATAAGAGTGTGTATGGCTAGAGGAGCTTAAGTGTGTGTATTCTAAGGTGTTCTAGAGAGATAAAGGAGAGAAGGTGCAAGTGTGTGTGAATCTTGTATATTGTTCATCATTCCAATCTTGAATACATCATAGATTCATATTATTCTTCTTCTCCTTCTTCTTATTTTGATCTTGCATCATCCAATTGTTTAGGATTCTACACCATCAATTGGATATGATTGATACACAAGCGAATTCGGGACTTACAAGTGGTATCAGAGCTTGGATTGTATCAATCATTTTGGCCAGATCTGGAGCGTATTTGATCTTATTTTTGAAGGATTTTTGCATTTTTGGATAGATCTTTGAAAAATAAGGTGGGTTTGTTCTTCGTGTTTTTGATAAAAACGAGTTTTTGATCGAGTTTTGGAGCAAAAAGAGGTGAAAAACGCTATTCTTCACGTAATCTGCAAAGTGTTCTCGTCCATTGAAGGGTTCACGGCCGTTGAAGGGTTCACGGCCGAAGGAGGGTTCTCGGTCGAATAAGCTTTTGCGGCTAGGGTTTCTCGGCGGCGGCCGTAATCACGAATTAGGGTTTCTCGGACGTTTACGGTCGTGAACGTGTTTACGGCCGTGAAAACTTTTGCGGTTGTCTGTCTCATATAAATAGTGTTAGTAGAGTCATAAGAGTGTATATGGCTAGAGGAGCTTAAGTGTGTGTATTCTAAGGTGTTCTAGAGAGAGAAAGGAGAGAAGGTGCAAGTGTGTGTGAATCTTGTATATTGTTCATCATTCCAATCTTGAATACATCATAGATTCATATTATTCTTCTTCTCCTTCTTCTTATTTTGATCTTGCATCATCCAATTGTTTGGGATTCTACACCATCAATTGGATATGATTGATACACAAGCGAATTCGGGACTTACAAGTGGTATCAGAGCTTGGATTGTATCAATCATTTTGGCCAGATCTGGAGCGTATTTGATCTTATTTTTGAAGGATTTTTGCATTTTTGGATAGATCTTTGAAAAATAAGGTGGGTTTGTTCTTCGTGTTTTTGATAAAAACGAGTTTTTGATAGAGTTTTGGAGCAAAAAGAGGTGAAAAACGCTATTCTTCACGTAATCTGCAAAGTGTTCTCGTCCATTGAAGGGTTCACGACCGTTGAAGGGTTCACGGCCGAAGGAGGGTTCTCGGTCGAATAAGCTTTTGCGGCTAGGGTTTCTCGGCGGCGACCGTAATCACGAATTAGGGTTTCTCGGACGTTTACGGTCGTGAACGTGTTTACGGCCGTGAACCTATTTGCGGTTGTCTGTCTCATATAAATAGTGTTAGTAGAGTCATAAGAGTGTGTATGGCTAGAGGAGCTTAAATGTGTGTATTCTAAGGTGTTCTAGAGAGAGAAAGGAGAGAAGGTGCAAGTGTGTGTGAATTTTGTATATTGTTCATCATTCCAATCTTGAATACATCATAGATTCATATTATTCTTCTTCTCCTTCTTCTTATTTTGATCTTGCATCATCCAATTGTTTAGGATTCTACACCATCAATTGGATATGATTGATACACAAGCGAATTCGGGACTTACAAGTGGTATCAGAGCTTGGATTGTATCAATCATTTTGGCCAGATTTGGAGCGTATTTGATCTTATTTTTGAAGGATTTTTGCATTTTTGGATAGATCTTTGAAAAATAAGGTGGGTTTGTTCTTCGTGTTTTTGATAAAAACGAGTTTTTGATCGAGTTTTGGAGCAAAAAGAGGTGAAAAACGCTATTCTTCACGTAATCTGCAAAGTGTTCTCGTCCATTGAAGGGTTCACGACCGTTGAAGGGTTCACGGCCGAAGGAGGGTTCTCGGTCGAATAAGCTTTTGTGGCTAGGGTTTCTCGGCGGCGACCGTAATCACGAATTAGGGTTTCTCGGACGTTTACGGTCGTGAACGTGTTTACGGCCGTGAACCTATTTGCGGTTGTCTGTCTCATATAAATAGTGTTAGTAGAGTCATAAGAGTGTGTATGGCTAGAGGAGCTTAAATGTGTGTATTCTAAGGTGTTCTAGAGAGAGAAAGGAGAGAAGGTGCAAGTGTGTGTGAATTTTGTATATTGTTCATCATTCCAATCTTGAATACATCATAGATTCATATTATTCTTCTTCTCCTTCTTCTTATTTTGATCTTGCATCATCCAATTGTTTAGGATTCTACACCATCAATTGGATATGATTGATACACAAGCGAATTCGGGACTTACAAGTGGTATCAGAGCTTGGATTGTATCAATCATTTTGGCCAGATTTGGAGCGTATTTGATCTTATTTTTGAAGGATTTTTGCATTTTTGGATAGATCTTTGAAAAATAAGGTGGGTTTGTTCTTCGTGTTTTTGATAAAAATGAGTTTTTGATCGAGTTTTGGAGCAAAAAGAGGTGAAAAATGCTATTTTTCACGTAATCTGCGAAGTGTTCTCGTCCATTGAAGGGTTCACGGCCGTTGAAGGGTTCACGGCCGAAGGAGTGTTCTCGATCGAATAAGCTTTTGCGGCTAGGGTTTCTCGGCGGCGGCCGTAATCACGAATTAGGGTTTCTCGGACGTTTACGGTCGTGAACGTGTTTACGGCCGTGAAACCTTTTGCGGTTGTCTGTCTCATATAAATAGTGTTAGTAGAGTCATAAGAGTGTGTATGGCTAGAGGAGCTTAAGTGTGTGTATTCTAAGGTGTTATAGAGAGAGAAAGGAGAGAAGGTGCAAGTGTGTGTGAATCTTGTACATTGTTCATCATTCCAATCTTGAATACATCATAGATTCATATTATTCTTCTTCTCCTTCTTCTTATTTTGATCTTGCATCATCCAATTGTTTGGGATTCTACACCATCAATTGGATATGATTGATACACAAGCGAATTCGGGACTTACAAGTGGTATCAGAGCTTGGATTGTATCAATCATTTTGGCCAGATCTGGAGCGTATTTGATCTTATTTTTGAAGGATTTTTGCATTTTTGGATAGATCTTTGAAAAATAAGGTGGGTTTGTTCTTCGTGTTTTTGATAAAAACGAGTTTTTGATCGAGTTTTGGAGCAAAAAGAGGTGAAAAACGCTATTCTTCACGTAATCTGCAAAGTGTTCTCGTCCATTGAAGGGTTCACGACCGTTGAAGGGTTCACGGCCGAAGGAGGGTTCTCGGTCGAATAAGCTTTTGCGGCTAGGGTTTCTCGGCGGCGACCGTAATCACGAATTAGGGTTTCTCGGACGTTTACGGTCGTGAACGTGTTTACGGCCGTGAACCTATTTGCGGTTGTCTGTCTCATATAAATAGTGTTAGTAGAGTCATAAGAGTGTGTATGGCTAGAGGAGCTTAAATGTGTGTATTCTAAGGTGTTCTAGAGAGAGAAAGGAGAGAAGGTGCAAGTGTGTGTGAATTTTGTATATTGTTCATCATTCCAATCTTGAATACATCATAGATTCATATTATTCTTCTTCTCCTTCTTCTTATTTTGATCTTGCATCATCCAATTGTTTAGGATTCTACACCATCAATTGGATATGATTGATACACAAGCGAATTCGGGACTTACAAGTGGTATCAGAGCTTGGATTGTATCAATCATTTTGGCCAGATTTGGAGCGTATTTGATCTTATTTTTGAAGGATTTTTGCATTTTTGGATAGATCTTTGAAAAATAAGGTGGGTTTGTTCTTCGTGTTTTTGATAAAAACGAGTTTTTGATCGAGTTTTGGAGCAAAAAGAGGTGAAAAACGCTATTCTTCACGTAATCTGCAAAGTGTTCTCGTCCATTGAAGGGTTCACGACCGTTGAAGGGTTCACGGCCGAAGGAGGGTTCTCGGTCGAATAAGCTTTTGTGGCTAGGGTTTCTCGGCGGCGACCGTAATCACGAATTAGGGTTTCTCGGACGTTTACGGTCGTGAACGTGTTTACGGCCGTGAACCTATTTGCGGTTTTCTGTCTCATATAAATAGTGTTAGTAGAGTCATAAGAGTGTGTATGGCTAGAGGAGCTTAAATGTGTGTATTCTAAGGTGTTCTAGAGAGAGAAAGGAGAGAAGGTGCAAGTGTGTGTGAATTTTGTATATTGTTCATCATTCCAATCTTGAATACATCATAGATTCATATTATTCTTCTTCTCCTTCTTCTTATTTTGATCTTGCATCATCCAATTGTTTAGGATTCTACACCATCAATTGGATATGATTGATACACAAGCGAATTCGGGACTTACAAGTGGTATCAGAGCTTGGATTGTATCAATCATTTTGGCCAGATTTGGAGCGTATTTGATCTTATTTTTGAAGGATTTTTGCATTTTTGGATAGATCTTTGAAAAATAAGGTGGGTTTGTTCTTCGTGTTTTTGATAAAAACGAGTTTTTGATCGAGTTTTGGAGCAAAAAGAGGTGAAAAATGCTATTTTTCACGTAATCTGCGAAGTGTTCTCGTCCATTGAAGGGTTCACGGCCGTTGAAGGGTTCACGGCCGAAGGAGTGTTCTCGATCGAATAAGCTTTTGCGGCTAGGGTTTCTCGGCGGCGGCCGTAATCACGAATTAGGGTTTCTCGGACGTTTACGGTCGTGAACGTGTTTACGGCCGTGAAACCTTTTGCGGTTGTCTGTCTCATATAAATAGTGTTAGTAGAGTCATAAGAGTGTGTATGGCTAGAGGAGCTTAAGTGTGTGTATTCTAAGGTGTTATAGAGAGAGAAAGGAGAGAAGGTGCAAGTGTGTGTGAATCTTGTACATTGTTCATCATTCCAATCTTGAATACATCATAGATTCATATTATTCTTCTTCTCCTTCTTCTTATTTTGATCTTGCATCATCCAATTGTTTGGGATTCTACACCATCAATTGGATATGATTGATACACAAGCGAATTCGGGACTTACAAGTGGTATCAGAGCTTGGATTGTATCAATCATTTTGGCCAGATCTGGAGCGTATTTGATCTTATTTTTGAAGGATTTTTGCATTTTTGGATAGATCTTTGAAAAATAAGGTGGGTTTGTTCTTCGTGTTTTTGATAAAAACGAGTTTTTGATCGAGTTTTGGAGCAAAAAGAGGTGAAAAACGCTATTCTTCACGTAATCTGCAAAGTGTTCTCGTCCATTGAAGGGTTCACGACCGTTGAAGGGTTCACGGCCGAAGGAGGGTTCTCGGTCGAATAAGCTTTTGCGGCTAGGGTTTCTCGGCGGCGACCGTAATCACGAATTAGGGTTTCTCGGACGTTTACGGTCGTGAACGTGTTTACGGCCGTGAACCTATTTGCGGTTGTCTGTCTCATATAAATAGTGTTAGTAGAGTCATAAGAGTGTGTATGGCTAGAGGAGCTTAAATGTGTGTATTCTAAGGTGTTCTAGAGAGAGAAAGGAGAGAAGGTGCAAGTGTGTGTGAATTTTGTATATTGTTCATCATTCCAATCTTGAATACATCATAGATTCATATTATTCTTCTTCTCCTTCTTCTTATTTTGATCTTGCATCATCCAATTGTTTAGGATTCTACACCATCAATTGGATATGATTGATACACAAGCGAATTCGGGACTTACAAGTGGTATCAGAGCTTGGATTGTATCAATCATTTTGGCCAGATTTGGAGCGTATTTGATCTTATTTTTGAAGGATTTTTGCATTTTTGGATAGATCTTTGAAAAATAAGGTGGGTTTGTTCTTCGTGTTTTTGATAAAAACGAGTTTTTGATCGAGTTTTGGAGCAAAAAGAGGTGAAAAACGCTATTCTTCACGTAATCTGCAAAGTGTTCTCGTCCATTGAAGGGTTCACGACCGTTGAAGGGTTCACGGCCGAAGGAGGGTTCTCGGTCGAATAAGCTTTTGTGGCTAGGGTTTCTCGGCGGCGACCGTAATCACGAATTAGGGTTTCTCGGACGTTTACGGTCGTGAACGTGTTTACGGCCGTGAACCTATTTGCGGTTTTCTGTCTCATATAAATAGTGTTAGTAGAGTCATAAGAGTGTGTATGGCTAGAGGAGCTTAAATGTGTGTATTCTAAGGTGTTCTAGAGAGAGAAAGGAGAGAAGGTGCAAGTGTGTGTGAATTTTGTATATTGTTCATCATTCCAATCTTGAATACATCATAGATTCATATTATTCTTCTTCTCCTTCTTCTTATTTTGATCTTGCATCATCCAATTGTTTAGGATTCTACACCATCAATTGGATATGATTGATACACAAGCGAATTCGGGACTTACAAGTGGTATCAGAGCTTGGATTGTATCAATCATTTTGGCCAGATTTGGAGCGTATTTGATCTTATTTTTGAAGGATTTTTGCATTTTTGGATAGATCTTTGAAAAATAAGGTGGGTTTGTTCTTCGTGTTTTTGATAAAAACGAGTTTTTGATCGAGTTTTGGAGCAAAAAGAGGTGAAAAATGCTATTTTTCACGTAATCTGCGAAGTGTTCTCGTCCATTGAAGGGTTCACGGCCGTTGAAGGGTTCACGGCCGAAGGAGTGTTCTCGATCGAATAAGCTTTTGCGGCTAGGGTTTCTCGGCGGCGGCCGTAATCACGAATTAGGGTTTCTCGGACGTTTACGGTCGTGAACGTGTTTACGGCCGTGAAACCTTTTGCGGTTGTCTGTCTCATATAAATAGTGTTAGTAGAGTCATAAGAGTGTGTATGGCTAGAGGAGCTTAAGTGTGTGTATTCTAAGGTGTTATAGAGAGAGAAAGGAGAGAAGGTGCAAGTGTGTGTGAATCTTGTACATTGTTCATCATTCCAATCTTGAATACATCATAGATTCATATTATTCTTCTTCTCCTTCTTCTTATTTTGATCTTGCATCATCCAATTGTTTGGGATTCTACACCATCAATTGGATATGATTGATACACAAGCGAATTCGGGACTTACAAGTGGTATCAGAGCTTGGATTGTATCAATCATTTTGGCCAGATCTGGAGCGTATTTGATCTTATTTTTGAAGGATTTTTGCATTTTTGGATAGATCTTTGAAAAATAAGGTGGGTTTGTTCTTCGTGTTTTTGATAAAAACGAGTTTTTGATCGAGTTTTGGAGCAAAAAGAGGTGAAAAACGCTATTATTCACGTAATCTGCAAAGTGTTCTCGTCCATTGAAGGGTTCACGACCGTTGAAGGGTTCACGGCCGAAGGAGGGTTCTCGGTCGAATAAGCTTTTGCGGCTAGGGTTTCTCGGCGGCGACCGTAATCACGAATTAGGGTTTCTCGGACGTTTACGGTCGTGAACGTGTTTACGGCCGTGAACCTATTTGCGGTTGTCTGTCTCATATAAATAGTGTTAGTAGAGTCATAAGAGTGTGTATGGCTAGAGGAGCTTAAATGTGTGTATTCTAAGGTGTTCTAGAGAGAGAAAGGAGAGAAGGTGCAAGTGTGTGTGAATTTTGTATATTGTTCATCATTCCAATCTTGAATACATCATAGATTCATATTATTCTTCTTCTCCTTCTTCTTATTTTGATCTTGCATCATCCAATTGTTTAGGATTCTACACCATCAATTGGATATGATTGATACACAAGCGAATTCGGGACTTACAAGTGGTATCAGAGCTTGGATTGTATCAATCATTTTGGCCAGATTTGGAGCGTATTTGATCTTATTTTTGAAGGATTTTTGCATTTTTGGATAGATCTTTGAAAAATAAGGTGGGTTTGTTCTTCGTGTTTTTGATAAAAACGAGTTTTTGATCGAGTTTTGGAGCAAAAAGAGGTGAAAAACGCTATTCTTCACGTAATCTGCAAAGTGTTCTCGTCCATTGAAGGGTTCACGACCGTTGAAGGGTTCACGGCCGAAGGAGGGTTCTCGGTCGAATAAGCTTTTGTGGCTAGGGTTTCTCGGCGGCGACCGTAATCACGAATTAGGGTTTCTCGGACGTTTACGGTCGTGAACGTGTTTACGGCCGTGAACCTATTTGCGGTTTTCTGTCTCATATAAATAGTGTTAGTAGAGTCATAAGAGTGTGTATGGCTAGAGGAGCTTAAATGTGTGTATTCTAAGGTGTTCTAGAGAGAGAAAGGAGAGAAGGTGCAAGTGTGTGTGAATTTTGTATATTGTTCATCATTCCAATCTTGAATACATCATAGATTCATATTATTCTTCTTCTCCTTCTTCTTATTTTGATCTTGCATCATCCAATTGTTTAGGATTCTACACCATCAATTGGATATGATTGATACACAAGCGAATTCGGGACTTACAAGTGGTATCAGAGCTTGGATTGTATCAATCATTTTGGCCAGATTTGGAGCGTATTTGATCTTATTTTTGAAGGATTTTTGCATTTTTGGATAGATCTTTGAAAAATAAGGTGGGTTTGTTCTTCGTGTTTTTGATAAAAACGAGTTTTTGATCGAGTTTTGGAGCAAAAAGAGGTGAAAAATGCTATTTTTCACGTAATCTGCGAAGTGTTCTCGTCCATTGAAGGGTTCACGGCCGTTGAAGGGTTCACGGCCGAAGGAGTGTTCTCGATCGAATAAGCTTTTGCGGCTAGGGTTTCTCGGCGGCGGCCGTAATCACGAATTAGGGTTTCTCGGACGTTTACGGTCGTGAACGTGTTTACGGCCGTGAAACCTTTTGCGGTTGTCTGTCTCATATAAATAGTGTTAGTAGAGTCATAAGAGTGTGTATGGCTAGAGGAGCTTAAGTGTGTGTATTCTAAGGTGTTATAGAGAGAGAAAGGAGAGAAGGTGCAAGTGTGTGTGAATCTTGTACATTGTTCATCATTCCAATCTTGAATACATCATAGATTCATATTATTCTTCTTCTCATTCTTCTTATTTTGATCTTGCATCATCCAATTGTTTGGGATTCTACACCATCAATTGGATATGATTGATACACAAGCGAATTCGGGACTTACAAGTGGTATCAGAGCTTGGATTGTATCAATCATTTTGGCCAGATCTGGAGCGTATTTGATCTTATTTTTGAAGGATTTTTGCATTTTTGGATAGATCTTTGAAAAATAAGGTGGGTTTGTTCTTCGTGTTTTTGATAAAAACGAGTTTTTGATCGAGTTTTGGAGCAAAAAGAGGTGAAAAACGCTATTATTCACGTAATCTGCAAAGTGTTCTCGTCCATTGAAGGGTTCACGACCGTTGAAGGGTTCACGGCCGAAGGAGGGTTCTCGGTCGAATAAGCTTTTGCGGCTAGGGTTTCTCGGCGGCGGCCGTAATCACGAATTAGGGTTTCTCGGACGTTTACGGTCGTGAACGTGTTTACGGCCGTGAACCTATTTGCGGTTGTCTGTCTCATATAAATAGTGTTAGTAGAGTCATAAGAGTGTGTATGGCTAGAGGAGCTTAAATGTGTGTATTCTAGGGTGTTCTAGAGAGAGAAAGGAGAGAAGGTGCAAGTGTGTGTGAATTTTGTATATTGTTCATCATTCCAATCTTGAATACATCATAGATTCATATTATTCTTCTTCTCCTTCTTCTTATTTTGATCTTGCATCATCCAATTGTTTAGGATTCTACACCATCAATTGGATATGATTGATACACAAGCGAATTCGGGACTTACAAGTGGTATCAGAGCTTGGATTGTATCAATCATTTTGGCCAGATTTGGAGCGTATTTGATCTTATTTTTGAAGGATTTTTGCATTTTTGGATAGATCTTTGAAAAATAAGGTGGGTTTGTTCTTCGTGTTTTTGATAAAAACGAGTTTTTGATCGAGTTTTGGAGCAAAAAGAGGTGAAAAACGCTATTCTTCACGTAATCTGCAAAGTGTTCTCGTCCATTGAAGGGTTCACGACCGTTGAAGGGTTCACGGCCGAAGGAGGGTTCTCGGTCGAATAAGCTTTTGCGGCTAGGGTTTCTCGGCGGCGACCGTAATCACGAATTAGGGTTTCTCGGACGTTTACGGTCGTGAACGTGTTTACGGCCGTGAACCTATTTGCGGTTGTCTGTCTCATATAAATAGTGTTAGTAGAGTCATAAGAGTGTGTATGGCTAGAGGAGCTTAAATGTGTGTATTCTAGGGTGTTCTAGAGAGAGAAAGGAGAGAAGGTGCAAGTGTGTGTGAATTTTGTATATTGTTCATCATTCCAATCTTGAATACATCATAGATTCATATTATTCTTCTTCTCCTTCTTCTTATTTTGATCTTGCATCATCCAATTGTTTAGGATTCTACACCATCAATTGGATATGATTGATACACAAGCGAATTCGGGACTTACAAGTGGTATCAGAGCTTGGATTGTATCAATCATTTTGGCCAGATTTGGAGCGTATTTGATCTTATTTTTGAAGGATTTTTGCATTTTTGGATAGATCTTTGAAAAATAAGGTGGGTTTGTTCTTCGTGTTTTTGATAAAAACGAGTTTTTGATCGAGTTTTGGAGCAAAAAGAGGTGAAAAACGCTATTCTTCACGTAATCTGCAAAGTGTTCTCGTCCATTGAAGGGTTCACGACCGTTGAAGGGTTCACGGCCGAAGGAGGGTTCTCGGTCGAATAAGCTTTTGTGGCTAGGGTTTCTCGGCGGCGACCGTAATCACGAATTAGGGTTTCTCGGACGTTTACGGTCGTGAACGTGTTTACGGCCGTGAACCTATTTGCGGTTTTCTGTCTCATATAAATAGTGTTAGTAGAGTCATAAGAGTGTGTATGGCTAGAGGAGCTTAAATGTGTGTATTCTAAGGTGTTCTAGAGAGAGAAAGGAGAGAAGGTGCAAGTGTGTGTGAATTTTGTATATTGTTCATCATTCCAATCTTGAATACATCATAGATTCATATTATTCTTCTTCTCCTTCTTCTTATTTTGATCTTGCATCATCCAATTGTTTAGGATTCTACACCATCAATTGGATATGATTGATACACAAGCGAATTCGGGACTTACAAGTGGTATCAGAGCTTGGATTGTATCAATCATTTTGGCCAGATTTGGAGCGTATTTGATCTTATTTTTGAAGGATTTTTGCATTTTTGGATAGATCTTTGAAAAATAAGGTGGGTTTGTTCTTCGTGTTTTTGATAAAAACGAGTTTTTGATCGAGTTTTGGAGCAAAAAGAGGTGAAAAATGCTATTTTTCACGTAATCTGCGAAGTGTTCTCGTCCATTGAAGGGTTCACGGCCGTTGAAGGGTTCACGGCCGAAGGAGTGTTCTCGATCGAATAAGCTTTTGCGGCTAGGGTTTCTCGGCGGCGGCCGTAATCACGAATTAGGGTTTCTCGGACGTTTACGGTCGTGAACGTGTTTACGGCCGTGAAACCTATTGCGGTTGTCTGTCTCATATAAATAGTGTTAGTAGAGTCATAAGAGTGTGTATGGCTAGAGGAGCTTAAGTGTGTGTATTCTAAGGTGTTATAGAGAGAGAAAGGAGAGAAGGTGCAAGTGTGTGTGAATCTTGTACATTGTTCATCATTCCAATCTTGAATACATCATAGATTCATATTATTCTTCTTCTCCTTCTTCTTATTTTGATCTTGCATCATCCAATTGTTTGGGATTCTACACCATCAATTGGATATGATTGATACACAAGCGAATTCGGGACTTACAAGTGGTATCAGAGCTTGGATTGTATCAATCATTTTGGCCAGATCTGGAGCGTATTTGATCTTATTTTTGAAGGATTTTTGCATTTTTGGATAGATCTTTGAAAAATAAGGTGGGTTTGTTCTTCGTGTTTTTGATAAAAACGAGTTTTTGATCGAGTTTTGGAGCAAAAAGAGGTGAAAAACGCTATTCTTCACGTAATCTGCAAAGTGTTCTCGTCCATTGAAGGGTTCACGACCGTTGAAGGGTTCACGGCCGAAGGAGGGTTCTCGGTCGAATAAGCTTTTGCGGCTAGGGTTTCTCCTCGGCGGCCGTAATCACGAATTAGGGTTTCTCGGACGTTTACGGTCGTGAACGTGTTTACGGCCGTGAACCTATTTGCGGTTGTCTGTCTCATATAAATAGTGTTAGTAGAGTCATAAGAGTGTGTATGGCTAGAGGAGCTTAAGTGTGTGTATTCTAAGGTGTTCTAGAGAGATAAAGGAGAGAAGGTGCAAGTGTGTGTGAATCTTGTATATTGTTCATCATTCCAATCTTGAATACATCATAGATTCATATTATTCTTCTTCTCCTTCTTCTTATTTTGATCTTGCATCATCCAATTGTTTAGGATTCTACACCATCAATTGGATATGATTGATACACAAGCGAATTCGGGACATACAAGTGGTATCAGAGCTTGGATTGTATCAATCATTTTGGCCAGATTTGGAGCGTATTTGATCTTATTTTTGAAGGATTTTTGCATTTTTGGATAGATCTTTGAAAAATAAGGTGGGTTTGTTCTTCGTGTTTTTGATAAAAACGAGTTTTTGATCGAGTTTTGGAGCAAAAAGAGGTGAAAAACGCTATTTTTCACGTAATCTGCGAAGTGTTCTCGTCCATTGAAGGGTTCACGGCCGTTGAAGGGTTCACGGCCGAAGGAGGGTTCTCGGTCGAATAAGCTTTTGTGGCTAGGGTTTCTCGGCGGCGGCCGTAATCACGAATTAGGGTTTCTCGGATGTTTACGGTCGTGAACGTGTTTACGGCCGTGAACCTATTTGCGGTTGTCTGTCTCATATAAATAGTGTTAGTAGAGTCATAAGAGTGTGTATGGCTAGAGGAGCTTAAGTGTGTGTATTCTAAGGTGTTCTAGAGAGATAAAGGAGAGAAGGTGCAAGTGTGTGTGAATCTTGTATATTGTTCATCATTCCAATCTTGAATACATCATAGATTCATATTATTCTTCTTCTCCTTCTTCTTATTTTGATCTTGCATCATCCAATTGTTTAGGATTCTACACCATCAATTGGATATGATTGATACACAAGCGAATTCGGGACTTACAAGTGGTATCAGAGCTTGGATTGTATCAATCATTTTGGCCAGATCTGGAGCGTATTTGATCTTATTTTTGAAGGATTTTTGCATTTTTGGATAGATCTTTGAAAAATAAGGGGGGTTTGTTCTTCGTGTTTTTGATAAAAACGAGTTTTTGATCGAGTTTTGGAGCAAAAAGAGGTCAAAAACGCTATTTTTCACGTAATCTGTGAAGTGTTCTCGTCCATTGAAGGGTTCACGGCCGTTGAAGGGTTCACGGCCGAAGGAGGGTTCTCCGTCGAATAAGCTTTTGTGGCTAGGGTTTCTCGGCGGCGGCCGTAATCACGAATTAGGGTTTCTCGGACGTTTACGGTCGTGAACGTGTTTACGGCCGTGAACCTATTTGCGGTTGTCTGTCTCATATAAATAGTGTTAGTAGAGTCATAAGAGTGTGTATGGCTAGAGGAGCTTAAGTGTGTGTATTCTAAGGTGTTCTAGAGAGAGAAAGGAGATAAGGTGCAAGTGTGTGTGAATCTTGTATATTGTTCATCATTCCAATCTTGAATACATCATAGATTCATATTATTCTTCTTCTCCTTCTTCTTATTTTGATCTTGCATAATCCAATTGTTTCGGATTCTACACCATCAATTGGATATGATTGATACACAAGCGAATTCAGGACTTACAAGTGGTATCAGAGCTTGGATTGTATCAATCATTTTGGCCAGATCTGGAGCGTATTTGATCTTATTTTTGAAGGATTTTTGCATTTTTGTATAGATCTTTGAAAAATAAGGTGGGTTTGTTCTTCGTGTTTTTGATAAAAACGAGTTTTTGATCGAGTTTTGGAGCAAAAAGAGGTGAAAAACGCTATTTTTCACGTAATCTGCGAAGTGTTCTCGTCCATTGAAGGGTTCACGGCCGTTGAAGGGTTCACGGCCGAAGGAGTGTTCTCGGTCGAATAAGCTTTTGCGGCTAGGGTTTCTCGGCGGCGGCCGTAATCACGAATTAGGGTTTCTCGGATGTTTACGGTCGTGAACGTGTTTACGGCCGTGAACCTATTTGCGGTTGTCTGTCTCATATAAATAGTGTTAGTAGAGTCATAAGAGTGTGTATGGCTAGAGGAGCTTAAGTGTGTGTATTCTAAGGTGTTCTAGAGAGATAAAGGAGAGAAGGTGCAAGTGTGTGTGAATCTTGTATATTGTTCATCATTCCAATCTTGAATACATCATAGATTCATATTATTCTTCTTCTCCTTCTTCTTATTTTGATCTTGCATCATCCAATTGTTAGGATTCTACACCATCAATTGGATATGATTGATACACAAGCGAATTCGGAACTTACAAGTGGTATCAGAGCTTGGATTGTATCAATCATTTTGGCCAGATCTGGAGCGTATTTGATCTTATTTTTGAAGGATTTTTGCATTTTTGGATAGATCTTTGAAAAATAAGGTGGGTTTGTTCTTCGTGTTTTTGATAAAAACGAGTTTTTGATCGAGTTTTGGAGCAAAAAGAGGTGAAAAACGCTATTTTTCACGTAATCTGCGAAGTGTTCTCGTCCATTGAAGGGTTCACGGCCGTTGAAGGGTTCACGGCCGAAGGAGGGTTCTCGGTCGAATAAGCTTTTGTGGCTAGGGTTTCTCGGCGGCGGCCGTAATCACGAATTAGGGTTTCTCGGATGTTTACGGTCGTGAACGTGTTTACGGCCGTGAACCTATTTGCGGTTGTCTGTCTCATATAAATAGTGTTAATAGAGTCATAAGAGTGTGTATGGCTAGAGGAGCTTAAGTGTGTGTATTCTAAGGTGTTCTAGAGAGATAAAGGAGAGAAGGTGCAAGTGTGTGTGAATCTTGTATATTGTTCATCATTCCAATCTTGAATACATCATAGATTCATATTATTCTTCTTCTCCTTCTTCTTATTTTGATCTTGCATCATCCAATTGTTTAGGATTCTACACCATCAATTGGATATGATTGATACACAAGCGAATTCGGGACTTACAAGTGGTATCAGAGCTTGGATTGTATCAATCATTTTGGCCAGATCTGGAGCGTATTTGATCTTATTTTTGAAGGATTTTTGCATTTTTGGATAGATCTTTGAAAAATAAGGGGGGTTTGTTCTTCGTGTTTTTGATAAAAACGAGTTTTTGATCGAGTTTTGGAGCAAAAAGAGGTGAAAAACGCTATTTTTCACGTAATCTGCGAAGTGTTCTCGTCCATTGAAGGGTTCACGGCCGTTGAAGGGTTCACGGCCGAAGGAGTGTTCTCGGTCGAATAAGCTTTTGCGGCTAGGGTTTCTCGGCGGCGGCCGTAATCACGAATTAGGGTTTCTCGGATGTTTACGGTCGTGAACGTGTTTACGGCCGTGAACCTATTTGCGGTTGTCTGTCTCATATAAATAGTGTTAGTAGAGTCATAAGAGTGTGTATGGCTAGAGGAGCTTAAGTGTGTGTATTCTAAGGTGTTCTAGAGAGATAAAGGAGAGAAGGTGCAAGTGTGTGTGAATCTTGTATATTGTTCATCATTCCAATCTTGAATACATCATAGATTCATATTATTCTTCTTCTCCTTCTTCTTATTTTGATCTTGCATCATCCAATTGTTTAGGATTCTACACCATCAATTGGATATGATTGATACACAAGCGAATTCGGGACTTACAAGTGGTATCAGAGCTTGGATTGTATCAATCATTTTGGCCAGATCTGGAGCGTATTTGATCTTATTTTTGAAGGATTTTTGCATTTTTGGATAGATCTTTGAAAAATAAGGTGGGTTTGTTCTTCGTGTTTTTGATAAAAACGAGTTTTTGATCGAGTTTTGGAGCAAAAAGAGGTGAAAAACGCTATTCTTCACGTAATCTGCAAAGTGTTCTCGTCCATTGAAGGGTTCACGACCGTTGAAGGGTTCACGGCCGAAGGAGGGTTCTCGGTCGAATAAGCTTTTGCGGCTAGGGTTTCTCGGCGGCGGCCGTAATCACGAATTAGGGTTTCTCGGACGTTTACGGTCGTGAACGTGTTTACGGCCGTAAACCTATTTGCGGTTGTCTGTCTCATATAAATAGTGTTAGTAGAGTCATAAGAGTGTGTATGGCTAGAGGAGCTTAAGTGTGTGTATTCTAAGGTGTTCTAGAGAGATAAAGGAGAGAAGGTGCAAGTGTGTGTGAATCTTGTATATTGTTCATCATTCCAATCTTGAATACATCATAGATTCATATTATTCTTCTTCTCCTTCTTCTTATTTTGATCTTGCATCATCCAATTGTTTAGGATTCTACACCATCAATTGGATATGATTGATACACAAGCGAATTCGGGACATACAAGTGGTATCAGAGCTTGGATTGTATCAATCATTTTGGCCAGATTTGGAGCGTATTTGATCTTATTTTTGAAGGATTTTTGCATTTTTGGATAGATCTTTGAAAAATAAGGTGGGTTTGTTCTTCGTGTTTTTGATAAAAACGAGTTTTTGATCGAGTTTTGGAGCAAAAAGAGGTGAAAAACGCTATTTTTCACGTAATCTGCGAAGTGTTCTCGTCCATTGAAGGGTTCACGGCCGTTGAAGGGTTCACGGCCGAAGGAGGGTTCTCGGTCGAATAAGCTTTTGTGGCTAGGGTTTCTCGGCGGCGGCCGTAATCACGAATTAGGGTTTCTCGGATGTTTACGGTCGTGAACGTGTTTACGGCCGTGAACCTATTTGCGGTTGTCTGTCTCATATAAATAGTGTTAGTAGAGTCATAAGAGTGTGTATGGCTAGAGGAGCTTAAGTGTGTGTATTCTAAGGTGTTCTAGAGAGATAAAGGAGAGAAGGTGCAAGTGTGTGTGAATCTTGTATATTGTTCATCATTCCAATCTTGAATACATCATAGATTCATATTATTCTTCTTCTCCTTCTTCTTATTTTGATCTTGCATCATCCAATTGTTTAGGATTCTACACCATCAATTGGATATGATTGATACACAAGCGAATTCGGGACTTACAAGTGGTATCAGAGCTTGGATTGTATCAATCATTTTGGCCAGATCTGGAGCGTATTTGATCTTATTTTTGAAGGATTTTTGCATTTTTGGATAGATCTTTGAAAAATAAGGGGGGTTTGTTCTTCGTGTTTTTGATAAAAACGAGTTTTTGATCGAGTTTTGGAGCAAAAAGAGGTGAAAAACGCTATTTTTCACGTAATCTGCGAAGTGTTCTCGTCCATTGAAGGGTTCACGGCCGTTGAAGGGTTCACGGCCGAAGGAGTGTTCTCGGTCGAATAAGCTTTTGCGGCTAGGGTTTCTCGGCGGCGGCCGTAATCACGAATTAGGGTTTCTCGGATGTTTACGGTCGTGAACGTGTTTACGGCCGTGAACCTATTTGCGGTTGTCTGTCTCATATAAATAGTGTTAGTAGAGTCATAAGAGTGTGTATGGCTAGAGGAGCTTAAGTGTGTGTATTCTAAGGTGTTCTAGAGAGATAAAGGAGAGAAGGTGCAAGTGTGTGTGAATCTTGTATATTGTTCATCATTCCAATCTTGAATACATCATAGATTCATATTATTCTTCTTCTCCTTCTTCTTATTTTGATCTTGCATCATCCAATTGTTTAGGATTCTACACCATCAATTGGATATGATTGATACACAAGCGAATTCGGGACTTACAAGTGGTATCAGAGCTTGGATTGTATCAATCATTTTGGCCAGATCTGGAGCGTATTTGATCTTATTTTTGAAGGATTTTTGCATTTTTGGATAGATCTTTGAAAAATAAGGTGGGTTTGTTCTTCGTGTTTTTGATAAAAACGAGTTTTTGATCGAGTTTTGGAGCAAAAAGAGGTGAAAAACGCTATTTTTCACGTAATCTGCGAAGTGTTCTCGTCCATTGAAGGGTTCACGGCCGTTGAAGGGTTCACGGCCGAAGGAGGGTTCTCGGTCGAATAAGCTTTTGTGGCTAGGGTTTCTCGGCGGCGGCCGTAATCACGAATTAGGGTTTCTCGGATGTTTACGGTCGTGAACGTGTTTACGGCCGTGAACCTATTTGCGGTTGTCTGTCTCATATAAATAGTGTTAATAGAGTCATAAGAGTGTGTATGGCTAGAGGAGCTTAAGTGTGTGTATTCTAAGGTGTTCTAGAGAGATAAAGGAGAGAAGGTGCAAGTGTGTGTGAATCTTGTATATTGTTCATCATTCCAATCTTGAATACATCATAGATTCATATTATTCTTCTTCTCCTTCTTCTTATTTTGATCTTGCATCATCCAATTGTTTAGGATTCTACACCATCAATTGGATATGATTGATACACAAGCGAATTCGGGACTTACAAGTGGTATCAGAGCTTGGATTGTATCAATCATTTTGGCCAGATCTGGAGCGTATTTGATCTTATTTTTGAAGGATTTTTGCATTTTTGGATAGATCTTTGAAAAATAAGGGGGGTTTGTTCTTCGTGTTTTTGATAAAAACGAGTTTTTGATCGAGTTTTGGAGCAAAAAGAGGTGAAAAACGCTATTTTTCACGTAATCTGCGAAGTGTTCTCGTCCATTGAAGGGTTCACGGCCGTTGAAGGGTTCACGGCCGAAGGAGTGTTCTCGGTCGAATAAGCTTTTGCGGCTAGGGTTTCTCGGCGGCGGCCGTAATCACGAATTAGGGTTTCTCGGATGTTTACGGTCGTGAACGTGTTTACGGCCGTGAACCTATTTGCGGTTGTCTGTCTCATATAAATAGTGTTAGTAGAGTCATAAGAGTGTGTATGGCTAGAGGAGCTTAAGTGTGTGTATTCTAAGGTGTTCTAGAGAGATAAAGGAGAGAAGGTGCAAGTGTGTGTGAATCTTGTATATTGTTCATCATTCCAATCTTGAATACATCATAGATTCATATTATTCTTCTTCTCCTTCTTCTTATTTTGATCTTGCATCATCCAATTGTTTAGGATTCTACACCATCAATTGGATATGATTGATACACAAGCGAATTCGGGACTTACAAGTGGTATCAGAGCTTGGATTGTATCAATCATTTTGGCCAGATCTGGAGCGTATTTGATCTTATTTTTGAAGGATTTTTGCATTTTTGGATAGATCTTTGAAAAATAAGGTGGGTTTGTTCTTCGTGTTTTTGATAAAAACGAGTTTTTGATCGAGTTTTGGAGCAAAAAGCGGTGAAAAACGCTATTCTTCACGTAATCTGCAAAGTGTTCTCGTCCATTGAAGGGTTCACGACCGTTGAAGGGTTCACGGCCGAAGGAGGGTTCTCGGTCGAATAAGCTTTTGCGGCTAGGGTTTCTCGGCGGCGGCCGTAATCACGAATTAGGGTTTCTCGGACGTTTACGGTCGTGAACGTGTTTACGGCCGTAAACCTATTTGCGGTTGTCTGTCTCATATAAATAGTGTTAGTAGAGTCATAAGAGTGTGTATGGCTAGAGGAGCTTAAGTGTGTGTATTCTAAGGTGTTCTAGAGAGATAAAGGAGAGAAGGTGCAAGTGTGTGTGAATCTTGTATATTGTTCATCATTCCAATCTTGAATACATCATAGATTCATATTATTCTTCTTCTCCTTCTTCTTATTTTGATCTTGCATCATCCAATTGTTTAGGATTCTACACCATCAATTGGATATGATTGATACACAAGCGAATTCGGGACATACAAGTGGTATCAGAGCTTGGATTGTATCAATCATTTTGGCCAGATTTGGAGCGTATTTGATCTTATTTTTGAAGGATTTTTGCATTTTTGGATAGATCTTTGAAAAATAAGGTGGGTTTGTTCTTCGTGTTTTTGATAAAAACGAGTTTTTGATCGAGTTTTGGAGCAAAAAGAGGTGAAAAACGCTATTTTTCACGTAATCTGCGAAGTGTTCTCGTCCATTGAAGGGTTCACGGCCGTTGAAGGGTTCACGGCCGAAGGAGGGTTCTCGGTCGAATAAGCTTTTGTGGCTAGGGTTTCTCGGCGGCGGCCGTAATCACGAATTAGGGTTTCTCGGATGTTTACGGTCGTGAACGTGTTTACGGCCGTGAACCTATTTGCGGTTGTCTGTCTCATATAAATAGTGTTAGTAGAGTCATAAGAGTGTGTATGGCTAGAGGAGCTTAAGTGTGTGTATTCTAAGGTGTTCTAGAGAGATAAAGGAGAGAAGGTGCAAGTGTGTGTGAATCTTGTATATTGTTCATCATTCCAATCTTGAATACATCATAGATTCATATTATTCTTCTTCTCCTTCTTCTTATTTTGATCTTGCATCATCCAATTGTTTAGGATTCTACACCATCAATTGGATATGATTGATACACAAGCGAATTCGGGACTTACAAGTGGTATCAGAGCTTGGATTGTATCAATCATTTTGTCCAGATCTGGAGCGTATTTGATCTTATTTTTCAAGGATTTTTGCATTTTTGGATAGATCTTTGAAAAATAAGGGGGGTTTGTTCTTCGTGTTTTTGATAAAAACGAGTTTTTGATCGAGTTTTGGAGCAAAAAGAGGTCAAAAACGCTATTTTTCACGTAATCTGTGAAGTGTTCTCGTCCATTGAAGGGTTCACGGCCGTTGAAGGGTTCACGGCCGAAGGAGGGTTCTCCGTCGAATAAGCTTTTGTGGCTAGGGTTTCTCGGCGGCGGCCGTAATCACGAATTAGGGTTTCTCGGACGTTTACGGTCGTGAACGTGTTTACGGCCGTGAACCTATTTGCGGTTGTCTGTCTCATATAAATAGTGTTAGTAGAGTCATAAGAGTGTGTATGGCTAGAGGAGCTTAAGTGTGTGTATTCTAAGGTGTTCTAGAGAGAGAAAGGAGATAAGGTGCAAGTGTGTGTGAATCTTGTATATTGTTCATCATTCCAATCTTGAATACATCATAGATTCATATTATTCTTCTTCTCCTTCTTCTTATTTTGATCTTGCATGATCCAATTGTTTCGGATTCTACACCATCAATTGGATATGATTGATACACAAGCGAATTCAGGACTTACAAGTGGTATCAGAGCTTGGATTGTATCAATCATTTTGGCCAGATCTGGAGCGTATTTGATCTTATTTTTGAAGGATTTTTGCATTTTTGTATAGATCTTTGAAAAATAAGGTGGGTTTGTTCTTCGTGTTTTTGATAAAAACGAGTTTTTGATCGAGTTTTGGAGCAAAAAGAGGTGAAAAACGCTATTTTTCACGTAATCTGCGAAGTGTTCTCGTCCATTGAAGGGTTCACGGCCGTTGAAGGGTTCACGGCCGAAGGAGTGTTCTCGGTCGAATAAGCTTTTGCGGCTAGGGTTTCTCGGCGGCGGCCGTAATCACGAATTAGGGTTTCTCGGATGTTTACGGTCGTGAACGTGTTTACGGCCGTGAACCTATTTGCGGTTGTCTGTCTCATATAAATAGTGTTAGTAGAGTCATAAGAGTGTGTATGGCTAGAGGAGCTTAAGTGTGTGTATTCTAAGGTGTTCTAGAGAGATAAAGGAGAGAAGGTGCAAGTGTGTGTGAATCTTGTATATTGTTCATCATTCCAATCTTGAATACATCATAGATTCATATTATTCTTCTTCTCCTTCTTCTTATTTTGATCTTGCATCATCCAATTGTTTAGGATTCTACACCATCAATTGGATATGATTGATACACAAGCGAATTCGGGACTTACAAGTGGTATCAGAGCTTGGATTGTATCAATCATTTTGGCCAGATCTGGAGCGTATTTGATCTTATTTTTGAAGGATTTTTGCATTTTTGGATAGATCTTTGAAAAATAAGGTGGGTTTGTTCTTCGTGTTTTTGATAAAAACGAGTTTTTGATCGAGTTTTGGAGCAAAAAGAGGTGAAAAACGCTATTTTTCACGTAATCTGCGAAGTGTTCTCGTCCATTGAAGGGTTCACGGCCGTTGAAGGGTTCACGGCCGAAGGAGGGTTCTCGGTCGAATAAGCTTTTGTGGCTAGGGTTTCTCGGCGGCGGCCGTAATCACGAATTAGGGTTTCTCGGATGTTTACGGTCGTGAACGTGTTTACGGCCGTGAACCTATTTGCGGTTGTCTGTCTCATATAAATAGTGTTAGTAGAGTCATAAGAGTGTGTATGGCTAGAGGAGCTTAAGTGTGTGTATTCTAAGGTGTTCTAGAGAGATAAAGGAGAGAAGGTGCAAGTGTGTGTGAATCTTGTATATTGTTCATCATTCCAATCTTGAATACATCATAGATTCATATTATTCTTCTTCTCCTTCTTCTTATTTTGATCTTGCATCATCCAATTGTTTAGGATTCTACACCATCAATTGGATATGATTGATACACAAGCGAATTCGGGACTTACAAGTGGTATCAGAGCTTGGATTGTATCAATCATTTTGGCCAGATCTGGAGCGTATTTGATCTTATTTTTGAAGGATTTTTGCATTTTTGGATAGATCTTTGAAAAATAAGGGGGGTTTGTTCTTCGTGTTTTTGATAAAAACGAGTTTTTGATCGAGTTTTGGAGCAAAAAGAGGTGAAAAACGCTATTTTTCACGTAATCTGCGAAGTGTTCTCGTCCATTGAAGGGTTCACGGCCGTTGAAGGGTTCACGGCCGAAGGAGTGTTCTCGGTCGAATAAGCTTTTGCGGCTAGGGTTTCTCGGCGGCGGCCGTAATCACGAATTAGGGTTTCTCGGATGTTTACGGTCGTGAACGTGTTTACGGCCGTGAACCTATTTGCGGTTGTCTGTCTCATATAAATAGTGTTAGTAGAGTCATAAGAGTGTGTATGGCTAGAGGAGCTTAAGTGTGTGTATTCTAAGGTGTTCTAGAGAGATAAAGGAGAGAAGGTGCAAGTGTGTGTGAATCTTGTATATTGTTCATCATTCCAATCTTGAATACATCATAGATTCATATTATTCTTCTTCTCCTTCTTCTTATTTTGATCTTGCATCATCCAATTGTTTAGGATTCTACACCATCAATTGGATATGATTGATACACAAGCGAATTCGGGACTTACAAGTGGTATCAGAGCTTGGATTGTATCAATCATTTTGGCCAGATCTGGAGCGTATTTGATCTTATTTTTGAAGGATTTTTGCATTTTTGGATAGATCTTTGAAAAATAAGGTGGGTTTGTTCTTCGTGTTTTTGATAAAAACGAGTTTTTGATCGAGTTTTGGAGCAAAAAGAGGTGAAAAACGCTATTCTTCACGTAATCTGCAAAGTGTTCTCGTCCATTGAAGGGTTCACGACCGTTGAAGGGTTCACGGCCGAAGGAGGGTTCTCGGTCGAATAAGCTTTTGTGGCTAGGGTTTCTCGGCGGCGACCGTAATCACGAATTAGGGTTTCTCGGAAGTTTACGGTCGTGAACGTGTTTACGGCCGTGAACCTATTTGCGGTTGTCTGTCTTATATAAATAGTGTTAGTAGAGTCATAAGAGTGTGTATGGCTAGAGGAGCTTAAGTGTGTGTATTCTAAGGTGTTCTAGAGAGAGAAAGGAGAGAAGGTGCAAGTGTGTGTGAATCTTGTATATTGTTCATCATTCCAATCTTGAATACATCATAGATTCATATTATTCTTCTTCTCCTTCTTCTTATTCTGATCTTGCATAATCCAATTGTTTCGGATTCTACACCATCAATTGGATATGATTGATACACAAGCGAATTCGGGACTTACAAGTGGTATCAGAGCTTGGATTGTATCAATCATTTTGGCCAGATCTGGAGCGTATTTGATCTTATTTTTGAAGGATTTTTGCATTTTTGGATAGATCTTTGAAAAATAAGGTGGGTTTGTTCTTCGTGTTTTTGATAAAAACGAGTTTTTGATCGAGTTTTGGAGCAAAAAGAGGTGAAAAACGCTATTTTTCACGTAATCTGCGAAGTGTTCTCGTCCATTGAAGGGTTCACGGCCGTTGACGGGTTCACGGCCGAAGGAGGGTTCTCGGTCGAATAAGCTTTTGTGGCTAGGGTTTCTCGGCGGCGGCCGTAATCACGAATTAGGGTTTCTCGGACGTTTACGGTCGTGAACGTGTTTACGGCCGTGAACCTATTTGCGGTTGTCTGTCTCATATAAATAGTGTTAGTAGAGTCATAAGAGTGTGTATGGCTAGAGGAGCTTAAGTGTGTGTATTCTAAGGTGTTCTAGAGAGATAAAGGAGAGAAGGTGCAAGTGTGTGTGAATCTTGTATATTGTTCATCATTCCAATCTTGAATACATCATAGATTCATATTATTCTTCTTCTCCTTCTTCTTATTTTGATCTTGCATCATCCAATTGTTTAGGATTCTACACCATCAATTGGATATGATTGATACACAAGCGAATTCGGGACTTACAAGTGGTATCAGAGCTTGGATTGTATCAATCATTTTGGCCAGATCTGGAGCGTATTTGATCTTATTTTTGAAGGATTTTTGCATTTTTGGATAGATCTTTGAAAAATAAGGTGGGTTTGTTCTTCGTGTTTTTGATAAAAACGAGTTTTTGATCGAGTTTTGGAGCAAAAAGAGGTGAAAAACGCTATTCTTCACGTAATCTGCAAAGTGTTCTCGTCCATTGAAGGGTTCACGACCGTTGAAGGGTTCACGGCCGAAGGAGGGTTCTCGGTCGAATAAGCTTTTGTGGCTAGGGTTTCTCGGCGGCGACCGTAATCACGAATTAGGGTTTCTCGGACGTTTACGGTCGTGAACGTGTTTACGGCCGTGAACCTATTTGCGGTTGTCTGTCTTATATAAATAGTGTTAGTAGAGTCATAAGAGTGTGTATGGCTAGAGGAGCTTAAGTGTGTGTATTCTAAGGTGTTCTAGAGAGAGAAAGGAGAGAAGGTGCAAGTGTGTGTGAATCTTGTATATTGTTCATCATTCCAATCTTGAATACATCATAGATTCATATTATTCTTCTTCTCCTTCTTCTTATTCTGATCTTGCATAATCCAATTGTTTCGGATTCTACACCATCAATTGGATATGATTGATACACAAGCGAATTCGGGACTTACAAGTGGTATCAGAGCTTGGATTGTATCAATCATTTTGGCCAGATCTGGAGCGTATTTGATCTTATTTTTGAAGGATTTTTGCATTTTTGGATAGATCTTTGAAAAATAAGGTGGGTTTGTTCTTCGTGTTTTTGATAAAAACGAGTTTTTGATCGAGTTTTGGAGCAAAAAGAGGTGAAAAACGCTATTTTTCACGTAATCTGCGAAGTGTTCTCGTCCATTGAAGGGTTCACGGCCGTTGACGGGTTCACGGCCGAAGGAGGGTTCTCGGTCGAATAAGCTTTTGTGGCTAGGGTTTCTCGGCGGCGGCCGTAATCACGAATTAGGGTTTCTCGGACGTTTACGGTCGTGAACGTGTTTACGGCCGTGAACCTATTTGCGGTTGTCTGTCTCATATAAATAGTGTTAGTAGAGTCATAAGAGTGTGTATGGCTAGAGGAGCTTAAGTGTGTGTATTCTAAGGTGTTCTAGAGAGATAAAGGAGAGAAGGTGCAAGTGTGTGTGAATCTTGTATATTGTTCATCATTCCAATCTTGAATACATCATAGATTCATATTATTCTTCTTCTCCTTCTTCTTATTTTGATCTTGCATCATCCAATTGTTTAGGATTCTACACCATCAATTGGATATGATTGATACACAAGCGAATTCGGGACTTACAAGTGGTATCAGAGCTTGGATTGTATCAATCATTTTGGCCAGATCTGGAGCGTATTTGATCTTATTTTTGAAGGATTTTTGCATTTTTGGATAGATCTTTGAAAAATAAGGTGGGTTTGTTCTTCGTGTTTTTGATAAAAACGAGTTTTTGATCGAGTTTTGGAGCAAAAAGAGGTGAAAAACGCTATTTTTCACGTAATCTGCGAAGTGTTCTCGTCCATTGAAGGGTTCACGGCCGTTGAAGGGTTCACGGCCGAAGGAGGGTTCTCGGTCGAATAAGCTTTTGTGGCTAGGGTTTCTCGGCGGCGGCCGTAATCACGAATTAGGGTTTCTCGGACGTTTACGGTCGTGAACGTGTTTACGGCCGTGAACCTATTTGCGGTTGTCTGTCTCATATAAATAGTGTTAGTAGAGTCATAAGAGTGTGTATGGCTAGAGGAGCTTAAGTGTGTGTATTCTAAGGTGTTCTAGAGAGAGAAAGGAGAGAAGGTGCAAGTGTGTGTGAATCTTGTATATTGTTCATCATTCCAATCTTGAATACATCATAGATTCATATTATTCTTCTTCTCCTTCTTCTTATTCTGATCTTGCATAATCCAATTGTTTCGGATTCTACACCATCAATTGGATATGATTGATACACAAGCGAATTCGGGACTTATAAGTGGTATCAGAGCTTGGATTGTATCAATCATTTTGGCCAGATCTGGAGCGTATTTGATCTTATTTTTGAAGGATTTTTGCATTTTTGGATAGATCTTTGAAAAATAAGGTGGGTTTGTTCTTCGTGTTTGTGATAAAAACGAGTTTTTGATCGAGTTTTGGAGCAAAAAGAGGTGAAAAACGCTATTTTTCACGTAATCTGCGAAGTGTTCTCGTCCATTGAAGGGTTCACGGCCGTTGACGGGTTCACGGCCAAAGGAGGGTTCTCGGTCGAATAAGCTTTTGTGGCTAGGGTTTCTCGGCGGCGGCCGTAATCACGAATTAGGGTTTCTCGGACGTTTACGGTCGTGAACGTGTTTACGGCCGTGAACCTATTTGCGGTTGTCTGTCTCATACAAATAGTGTTAGTAGAGTCATAAGAGTGTGTATGGCTAGAGGAGCTTAAGTGTGTGTATTCTAAGGTGTTCTAGAGAGAGAAAGGAGAGAAGGTGCAAGTGTGTGTGAATCTTGTATATTGTTCATCATTCCAATCTTGAATACATCATAGATTCATATTATTCTTCTTCTCCTTCTTCTTATTTTGATCTTGCATAATCCAATTGTTTCAGATTCTACACCATCAATTGGATATGATTGATACACAAGCGAATTCGGGACTTACAAGTGGTATCAGAGCTTGGATTGTATCAATCATTTTGGCCAGATCTGGAGCGTATTTGATCTTATTTTTGAAGGATTTTTGCATTTTTGGATAGATCTTTGAAAAATAAGGTGGGTTTGTTCTTCGTGTTTTTGATAAAAACGAGTTTTTGATCGAGTTTTGGAGCAAAAAGAGGTGAAAAACGCTATTCTTCACGTAATCTGCAAAGTGTTCTCGTCCATTGAAGGGTTCACGACCGTTGAGGGGTTCACGGCCGAAGGAGGGTTCTCGGTCGAATAAGCTTTTGTGGCTAGGGTTTCTCGGCGGCGACCGTAATCACGAATTAGGGTTTCTCGGACGTTTACGGTCGTGAACGTGTTTACGGCCGTGAACCTATTTGCGGTTGTCTGTCTCATATAAATAGTGTTAGTAGAGTCATAAGAGTGTGTATGGCTAGAGGAGCTTAAGTGTGTGTATTCTAAGGTGTTCTAGAGAGAGAAAGGAGAGAAGGTGCAAGTGTGTGTGAATCTTGTATATTGTTCATCATTCCAATCTTGAATACATCATAGATTCATATTATTCTTCTTCTCCTTCTTCTTATTCTGATCTTGCATAATCCAATTGTTTCGGATTCTACACCATCAATTGGATATGATTGATACACAAGCGAATTCGGGACTTACAAGTGGTATCAGAGCTTGGATTGTATCAATCATTTTGGCCAGATCTGGAGCGTATTTGATCTTATTTTTGAAGGATTTTTGCATTTTTGGATAGATCTTTGAAAAATAAGGTGGGTTTGTTCTTCGTGTTTTTGATAAAAACGAGTTTTTGATCGAGTTTTGGAGCAAAAAGAGGTGAAAAACGCTATTTTTCACGTAATCTGCGAAGTGTTCTCGTCCATTGAAGGGTTCACGGCCGTTGAAGGGTTCACGGCCGAAGGAGGGTTCTCGGTCGAATAAGCTTTTGTGGCTAGGGTTTCTCGGCGGCGGCCGTAATCACGAATTAGGGTTTCTCGGACGTTTACGGTCGTGAACGTGTTTACGGCCGTGAACCTATTTGCGGTTGTCTGTCTCATATAAATAGTGTTAGTAGAGTCATAAGAGTCTGTATGGCTAGAGGAGCTTAAGTGTGTGTATTCTAAGGTGTTCTAGAGAGATAAAGGAGAGAAGGTGCAAGTGTGTGTGAATCTTGTATATTGTTCATCATTCCAATCTTGAATACATCATAGATTCATATTATTCTTCTTCTCCTTCTTCTTATTCTGATCTTGCATAATCCAATTGTTTCGGATTCTACACCATCAATTGGATATGATTGATACACAAGCAAATTCGGGACTTACAAGTGGTATCAGAGCTTGGATTGTATCAATCATTTTGGCCAGATCTGGAGCGTATTTGATCTTATTTTTGAAGGATTTTTGCATTTTTGGATAGATCTTTGAAAAATAAGGTGGGTTTGTTCTTCGTGTTTTTGATAAAAACGAGTTTTTGATCGAGTTTTGGAGCAAAAAGAGGTGAAAAACGCTATTCTTCACGTAATCTGCAAAGTGTTCTCGTCCATTGAAGGGTTCACGACCGTTGAGGGGTTCACGGCCGAAGGAGGGTTCTCGGTCGAATAAGCTTTTGTGGCTAGGGTTTCTCGGCGGCGACCGTAATCACGAATTAGGGTTTCTCGGACGTTTACGGTCGTGAACGTGTTTACGGCCGTGAACCTATTTGCGGTTGTCTGTCTCATATAAATAGTGTTAGTAGAGTCATAAGAGTGTGTATGGCTAGAGGAGCTTAAGTGTGTGTATTCTAAGGTGTTCTAGAGAGAGAAATGAGAGAAGGTGCAAGTGTGTGTGAATCTTGTATATTGTTCATCATTCCAATCTTGAATACATCATAGATTCATATTATTCTTCTTCTCCTTCTTCTTATTCTGATCTTGCATAATCCAATTGTTTCGGATTCTACACCATCAATTGGATATGATTGATACACAAGCGAATTCGGGACTTACAAGTGGTATCAGAGCTTGGATTGTATCAATCATTTTGGCCAGATCTGGAGCGTATTTGATCTTATTTTTGAAGGATTTTTGCATTTTTGGATAGATCTTTGAAAAATAAGGTGGGTTTGTTCTTCGTGTTTTTGATAAAAACGAGTTTTTGATCGAGTTTTGGAGCAAAAAGAGGTGAAAAACGCTATTTTTCACGTAATCTGCGAAGTGTTCTCGTCCATTGAAGGGTTCACGGCCGTTGAAGGGTTCACGGCCGAAGGAGGGTTCTCGGTCGAATAAGCTTTTGTGGCTAGGGTTTCTCGGCGGCGGCCGTAATCACGAATTAGGGTTTCTCGGACGTTTACGGTCGTGAACGTGTTTACGGCCGTGAACCTATTTGCGGTTGTCTGTCTCATATAAATAGTGTTAGTAGAGTCATAAGAGTGTGTATGGCTAGAGGAGCTTAAGTGTGTGTATTCTAAGGTGTTCTAGAGAGATAAAGGAGAGAAGGTGCAAGTGTGTGTGAATCTTGTATATTGTTCATCATTCCAATCTTGAATACATCATAGATTCATATTATTCTTCTTCTCCTTCTTCTTATTTTGATCTTGCATCATCCAATTGTTTAGGATTCTACACCATCAATTGGATATGATTGATACACAAGCGAATTCGGGACTTACAAGTGGTATCAGAGCTTGGATTGTATCAATCATTTTGGCCAGATCTGGAGCGTATTTGATCTTATTTTTGAAGGATTTTTGCATTTTTGGATAGATCTTTGAAAAATAAGGTGGGTTTGTTCTTCGTGTTTTTGATAAAAACGAGTTTTTGATCGAGTTTTGGAGCAAAAAGAGGTGAAAAACGCTATTTTTCACGTAATCTGCGAAGTGTTCTCGTCCATTGAAGGGTTCACGGCCGTTGAAGGGTTCACGGCCGAAGGAGGGTTCTCGGTCGAATAAGCTTTTGTGGCTAGGGTTTCTCGGCGGCGGCCGTAATCACGAATTAGGGTTTCTCGGACGTTTACGGTCGTGAACGTGTTTACGGCCGTGAACCTATTTGCGGTTGTCTGTCTCATATAAATAGTGTTAGTAGAGTCATAAGAGTGTGTATGGCTAGAGGAGCTTAAGTGTGTGTATTCTAAGGTGTTCTAGAGAGAGAAAGGAGAGAAGGTGCAAGTGTGTGTGAATCTTGTATATTGTTCATCATTCCAATCTTGAATACATCATAGATTCATATTATTCTTCTTCTCCTTCTTCTTATTCTGATCTTGCATAATCCAATTGTTTCGGATTCTACACCATCAATTGGATATGATTGATACACAAGCGAATTCGGGACTTACAAGTGGTATCAGAGCTTGGATTGTATCAATCATTTTGGCCAGATCTGGAGCGTATTTGATCTTATTTTTGAAGGATTTTTGCATTTTTGGATAGATCTTTGAAAAATAAGGTGGGTTTGTTCTTCGTGTTTGTGATAAAAACGAGTTTTTGATCGAGTTTTGGAGCAAAAAGAGGTGAAAAACGCTATTTTTCACGTAATCTGCGAAGTGTTCTCGTCCATTGAAGGGTTCACGGCCGTTGACGGGTTCACGGCCAAAGGAGGGTTCTCGGTCGAATAAGCTTTTGTGGCTAGGGTTTCTCGGCGGCGGCCGTAATCACGAATTAGGGTTTCTCGGACGTTTACGGTCGTGAACGTGTTTACGGCCGTGAACCTATTTGCGGTTGTCTGTCTCATACAAATAGTGTTAGTAGAGTCATAAGAGTGTGTATGGCTAGAGGAGCTTAAGTGTGTGTATTCTAAGGTGTTCTAGAGAGAGAAAGGAGAGAAGGTGCAAGTGTGTGTGAATCTTGTATATTGTTCATCATTCCAATCTTGAATACATCATAGATTCATATTATTCTTCTTCTCCTTCTTCTTATTTTGATCTTGCATAATCCAATTGTTTCGGATTCTACACCATCAATTGGATATGATTGATACACAAGCGAATTCGGGACTTACAAGTGGTATCAGAGCTTGGATTGTATCAATCATTTTGGCCAGATCTGGAGCGTATTTGATCTTATTTTTGAAGGATTTTTGCATTTTTGGATAGATCTTTGAAAAATAAGGTGGGTTTGTTCTTCGTGTTTGTGATAAAAACGAGTTTTTGATCGAGTTTTGGAGCAAAAAGAGGTGAAAAACGCTATTTTTCACGTAATCTGCGAAGTGTTCTCGTCCATTGAAGGGTTCACGGCCGTTGACGGGTTCACGGCCAAAGGAGGGTTCTCGGTCGAATAAGCTTTTGTGGCTAGGGTTTCTCGGCGGCGGCCGTAATCACGAATTAGGGTTTCTCGGACGTTTACGGTCGTGAACGTGTTTACGGCCGTGAACCTATTTGCGGTTGTCTGTCTCATACAAATAGTGTTAGTAGAGTCATAAGAGTGTGTATGGCTAGAGGAGCTTAAGTGTGTGTATTCTAAGGTGTTCTAGAGAGAGAAAGGAGAGAAGGTGCAAGTGTGTGTGAATCTTGTATATTGTTCATCATTCCAATCTTGAATACATCATAGATTCATATTATTCTTCTTCTCCTTCTTCTTATTTTGATCTTGCATAATCCAATTGTTTCAGATTCTACACCATCAATTGGATATGATTGATACACAAGCGAATTCGGGACTTACAAGTGGTATCAGAGCTTGGATTGTATCAATCATTTTGGCCAGATCTGGAGCGTATTTGATCTTATTTTTCAAGGATTTTTGCATTTTTGGATAGATCTTTGAAAAATAAGGTGGGTTTGTTCTTCGTGTTTTTGATAAAAACGAGTTTTTGATCGAGTTTTGGAGCAAAAAGAGGTGAAAAACGCTATTCTTCACGTAATCTGCAAAGTGTTCTCGTCCATTGAAGGGTTCACGACCGTTGAGGGGTTCACGGCCGAAGGAGGGTTCTCGGTCGAATAAGCTTTTGTGGCTAGGGTTTCTCGGCGGCGACCGTAATCACGAATTAGGGTTTCTCGGACGTTTACGGTCGTGAACGTGTTTACGGCCGTGAACCTATTTGCGGTTGTCTGTCTCATATAAATAGTGTTAGTAGAGTCATAAGAGTGTGTATGGCTAGAGGAGCTTAAGTGTGTGTATTCTAAGGTGTTCTAGAGAGAGAAAGGAGAGAAGGTGCAAGTGTGTGTGAATCTTGTATATTGTTCATCATTCCAATCTTGAATACATCATAGATTCATATTATTCTTCTTCTCCTTCTTCTTATTCTGATCTTGCATAATCCAATTGTTTCAGATTCTACACCATCAATTGGATATGATTGATACACAAGCGAATTCGGGACTTACAAGTGGTATCAGAGCTTGGATTGTATCAATCATTTTGGCCAGATCTGGAGCGTATTTGATCTTATTTTTGAAGGATTTTTGCATTTTTGGATAGATCTTTGAAAAATAAGGTGGGTTTGTTCTTCGTGTTTTTGATAAAAACGAGTTTTTGATCGAGTTTTGGAGCAAAAAGAGGTGAAAAACGCTATTTTTCACGTAATCTGCGAAGTGTTCTCGTCCATTGAAGGGTTCACGGCCGTTGAAGGGTTCACGGCCGAAGGAGGGTTCTCGGTCGAATAAGCTTTTGTGGCTAGGGTTTCTCGGCGGCGGCCGTAATCACGAATTAGGGTTTCTCGGACGTTTACGGTCGTGAACGTGTTTACGGCCGTGAACCTATTTGCGGTTGTCTGTCTCATATAAATAGTGTTAGTAGAGTCATAAGAGTGTGTATGGCTAGAGGAGCTTAAGTGTGTGTATTCTAAGGTGTTCTAGAGAGAGAAAGGAGAGAAGGTGCAAGTGTGTGTGAATCTTGTATATTGTTCATCATTCCAATCTTGAATACATCATAGATTCATATTATTCTTCTTCTCCTTCTTCTTATTCTGATCTTGCATAATCCAATTGTTTCGGATTCTACACCATCAATTGGATATGATTGATACACAAGCGAATTCGGGACTTACAAGTGGTATCAGAGCTTGGATTGTATCAATCATTTTGGCCAGATCTGGAGCGTATTTGATCTTATTTTTGAAGGATTTTTGCATTTTTGGATAGATCTTTGAAAAATAAGGTGGGTTTGTTCTTCGTGTTTGTGATAAAAACGAGTTTTTGATCGAGTTTTGGAGCAAAAAGAGGTGAAAAACGCTATTTTTCACGTAATCTGCGAAGTGTTCTCGTCCATTGAAGGGTTCACGGCCGTTGACGGGTTCACGGCCAAAGGAGGGTTCTCGGTCGAATAAGCTTTTGTGGCTAGGGTTTCTCGGCGGCGGCCGTAATCACGAATTAGGGTTTCTCGGACGTTTACGGTCGTGAACGTGTTTACGGCCGTGAACCTATTTGCGGTTGTCTGTCTCATACAAATAGTGTTAGTAGAGTCATAAGAGTGTGTATGGCTAGAGGAGCTTAAGTGTGTGTATTCTAAGGTGTTCTAGAGAGAGAAAGGAGAGAAGGTGCAAGTGTGTGTGAATCTTGTATATTGTTCATCATTCCAATCTTGAATACATCATAGATTCATATTATTCTTCTTCTCCTTCTTCTTATTTTGATCTTGCATAATCCAATTGTTTCAGATTCTACACCATCAATTGGATATGATTGATACACAAGCGAATTCGGGACTTACAAGTGGTATCAGAGCTTGGATTGTATCAATCATTTTGGCCAGATCTGGAGCGTATTTGATCTTATTTTTCAAGGATTTTTGCATTTTTGGATAGATCTTTGAAAAATAAGGTGGGTTTGTTCTTCGTGTTTTTGATAAAAACGAGTTTTTGATCGAGTTTTGGAGCAAAAAGAGGTGAAAAACGCTATTCTTCACGTAATCTGCAAAGTGTTCTCGTCCATTGAAGGGTTCACGACCGTTGAGGGGTTCACGGCCGAAGGAGGGTTCTCGGTCGAATAAGCTTTTGTGGCTAGGGTTTCTCGGCGGCGACCGTAATCACGAATTAGGGTTTCTCGGACGTTTACGGTCGTGAACGTGTTTACGGCCGTGAACCTATTTGCGGTTGTCTGTCTCATATAAATAGTGTTAGTAGAGTCATAAGAGTGTGTATGGCTAGAGGAGCTTAAGTGTGTGTATTCTAAGGTGTTCTAGAGAGAGAAAGGAGAGAAGGTGCAAGTGTGTGTGAATCTTGTATATTGTTCATCATTCCAATCTTGAATACATCATAGATTCATATTATTCTTCTTCTCCTTCTTCTTATTCTGATCTTGCATAATCCAATTGTTTCAGATTCTACACCATCAATTGGATATGATTGATACACAAGCGAATTCGGGACTTACAAGTGGTATCAGAGCTTGGATTGTATCAATCATTTTGGCCAGATCTGGAGCGTATTTGATCTTATTTTTGAAGGATTTTTGCATTTTTGGATAGATCTTTGAAAAATAAGGTGGGTTTGTTCTTCGTGTTTTTGATAAAAACGAGTTTTTGATCGAGTTTTGGAGCAAAAAGAGGTGAAAAACGCTATTTTTCACGTAATCTGCGAAGTGTTCTCGTCCATTGAAGGGTTCACGGCCGTTGAAGGGTTCACGGCCGAAGGAGGGTTCTCGGTCGAATAAGCTTTTGTGGCTAGGGTTTCTCGGCGGCGGCCGTAATCACGAATTAGGGTTTCTCGGACGTTTACGGTCGTGAACGTGTTTACGGCCGTGAACCTATTTGCGGTTGTCTGTCTCATATAAATAGTGTTAGTAGAGTCATAAGAGTGTGTATGGCTAGAGGAGCTTAAGTGTGTGTATTCTAAGGTGTTCTAGAGAGATAAAGGAGAGAAGGTGCAAGTGTGTGTGAATCTTGTATATTGTTCATCATTCCAATCTTGAATACATCATAGATTCATATTATTCTTCTTCTCCTTCTTCTTATTTTGATCTTGCATCATCCAATTGTTTAGGATTCTACACCATCAATTGGATATGATTGATACACAAGCGAATTCGGGACTTACAAGTGGTATCAGAGCTTGGATTGTATCAATCATTTTGGCCAGATCTGGAGCGTATTTGATCTTATTTTTGAAGGATTTTTGCATTTTTGGATAGATCTTTGAAAAATAAGGGGGGTTTGTTCTTCGTGTTTTTGATAAAAACGAGTTTTTGATCGAGTTTTGGAGCAAAAAGAGGTGAAAAACGCTATTTTTCACGTAATCTGCGAAGTGTTCTCGTCCATTGAAGGGTTCACGGCCGTTGAAGGGTTCACGGCCGAAGGAGGGTTCTCGGTCGAATAAGCTTTTGTGGCTAGGGTTTCTCGGCGGCGGCCGTAATCACGAATTAGGGTTTCTCGGACGTTTACGGTCGTAAACGTGTTTACGGCCGTGAACCTATTTGCGGTTGTCTGTCTCATATAAATAGTGTTAGTAGAGTCATAAGAGTGTGTATGGCTAGAGGAGCTTAAGTGTGTGTATTCTAAGGTGTTCTAGAGAGAGAAAGGAGAGAAGGTGCAAGTGTGTGTGAATCTTGTATATTGTTCATCATTCCAATCTTGAATACATCATAGATTCATATTATTCTTCTTCTCCTTCTTCTTATTCTGATCTTGCATAATCCAATTGTTTCAGATTCTACACCATCAATTGGATATGATTGATACACAAGCGAATTCGGGACTTACAAGTGGTATCAGAGCTTGGATTGTATCAATCATTTTGGCCAGATCTGGAGCGTATTTGATCTTATTTTTGAAGGATTTTTGCATTTTTGGATAGATCTTTGAAAAATAAGGTGGGTTTGTTCTTCGTGTTTTTGATAAAAACGAGTTTTTGATCGAGTTTTGGAGCAAAAAGAGGTGAAAAACGCTATTTTTCACGTAATCTGCGAAGTGTTCTCGTCCATTGAAGGGTTCACGGCCGTTGAAGGGTTCACGGCCGAAGGAGGGTTCTCGGTCGAATAAGCTTTTGTGGCTAGGGTTTCTCGGCGGCGGCCGTAATCACGAATTAGGGTTTCTCGGACGTTTACGGTCGTGAACGTGTTTACGGCCGTGAACCTATTTGCGGTTGTCTGTCTCATATAAATAGTGTTAGTAGAGTCATAAGAGTGTGTATGGCTAGAGGAGCTTAAGTGTGTGTATTCTAAGGTGTTCTAGAGAGATAAAGGAGAGAAGGTGCAAGTGTGTGTGAATCTTGTATATTGTTCATCATTCCAATCTTGAATACATCATAGATTCATATTATTCTTCTTCTCCTTCTTCTTATTTTGATCTTGCATCATCCAATTGTTTAGGATTCTACACCATCAATTGGATATGATTGATACACAAGCGAATTCGGGACTTACAAGTGGTATCAGAGCTTGGATTGTATCAATCATTTTGGCCAGATCTGGAGCGTATTTGATCTTATTTTTGAAGGATTTTTGCATTTTTGGATAGATCTTTGAAAAATAAGGGGGGTTTGTTCTTCGTGTTTTTGATAAAAACGAGTTTTTGATCGAGTTTTGGAGCAAAAAGAGGTGAAAAACGCTATTTTTCACGTAATCTGCGAAGTGTTCTCGTCCATTGAAGGGTTCACGGCCGTTGAAGGGTTCACGGCCGAAGGAGGGTTCTCGGTCGAATAAGCTTTTGTGGCTAGGGTTTCTCGGCGGCGGCCGTAATCACGAATTAGGGTTTCTCGGACGTTTACGGTCGTAAACGTGTTTACGGCCGTGAACCTATTTGCGGTTGTCTGTCTCATATAAATAGTGTTAGTAGAGTCATAAGAGTGTGTATGGCTAGAGGAGCTTAAGTGTGTGTATTCTAAGGTGTTCTAGAGAGAGAAAGGAGAGAAGGTGCAAGTGTGTGTGAATCTTGTATATTGTTCATCATTCCAATCTTGAATACATCATAGATTCATATTATTCTTCTTCTCCTTCTTCTTATTCTGATCTTGCATAATCCAATTGTTTCGGATTCTACACCATCAATTGGATATGATTGATACACAAGCGAATTCGGGACTTACAAGTGGTATCAGAGCTTGGATTGTATCAATCATTTTGGCCAGATCTGGAGCGTATTTGATCTTATTTTTGAAGGATTTTTGCATTTTTGGATAGATCTTTGAAAAATAAGGTGGGTTTGTTCTTCGTGTTTGTGATAAAAACGAGTTTTTGATCGAGTTTTGGAGCAAAAAGAGGTGAAAAACGCTATTTTTCACGTAATCTGCGAAGTGTTCTCGTCCATTGAAGGGTTCACGGCCGTTGACGGGTTCACGGCCAAAGGAGGGTTCTCGGTCGAATAAGCTTTTGTGGCTAGGGTTTCTCGGCGGCGGCCGTAATCACGAATTAGGGTTTCTCGGACGTTTACGGTCGTGAACGTGTTTACGGCCGTGAACCTATTTGCGGTTGTCTGTCTCATACAAATAGTGTTAGTAGAGTCATAAGAGTGTGTATGGCTAGAGGAGCTTAAGTGTGTGTATTCTAAGGTGTTCTAGAGAGAGAAAGGAGAGAAGGTGCAAGTGTGTGTGAATCTTGTATATTGTTCATCATTCCAATCTTGAATACATCATAGATTCATATTATTCTTCTTCTCCTTCTTCTTATTTTGATCTTGCATAATCCAATTGTTTCAGATTCTACACCATCAATTGGATATGATTGATACACAAGCGAATTCGGGACTTACAAGTGGTATCAGAGCTTGGATTGTATCAATCATTTTGGCCAGATCTGGAGCGTATTTGATCTTATTTTTGAAGGATTTTTGCATTTTTGGATAGATCTTTGAAAAATAAGGTGGGTTTGTTCTTCGTGTTTTTGATAAAAACGAGTTTTTGATCGAGTTTTGGAGCAAAAAGAGGTGAAAAACGCTATTTTTCACGTAATCTGCGAAGTGTTCTCGTCCATTGAAGGGTTCACGGCCGTTGAAGGGTTCACGGCCGAAGGAGGGTTCTCGGTCGAATAAGCTTTTGTGGCTAGGGTTTCTCGGCGGCGGCCGTAATCACGAATTAGGGTTTCTCGGACGTTTACGGTCGTAAACGTGTTTACGACCGTGAACCTATTTGCGGTTGTCTGTCTCATATAAATAGTGTTAGTAGAGTCATAAGAGTGTGTATGGCTAGAGGAGCTTAAGTGTGTGTATTCTAAGGTGTTCTAGAGAGAGAAAGGAGAGAAGGTGCAAGTGTGTGTGAATCTTGTATATTGTTCATCATTCCAATCTTGAATACATCATAGATTCATATTATTCTTCTTCTCCTTCTTCTTATTCTGATCTTGCATAATCCAATTGTTTCGGATTCTACACCATCAATTGGATATGATTGATACACAAGCGAATTCGGGACTTACAAGTGGTATCAGAGCTTGGATTGTATCAATCATTTTGGCCAGATCTGGAGCGTATTTGATCTTATTTTTGAAGGATTTTTGCATTTTTGGATAGATCTTTGAAAAATAAGGTGGGTTTGTTCTTCGTGTTTGTGATAAAAACGAGTTTTTGATCGAGTTTTGGAGCAAAAAGAGGTGAAAAACGCTATTTTTCACGTAATCTGCGAAGTGTTCTCGTCCATTGAAGGGTTCACGGCCGTTGACGGGTTCACGGCCAAAGGAGGGTTCTCGGTCGAATAAGCTTTTGTGGCTAGGGTTTCTCGGCGGCGGCCGTAATCACGAATTAGGGTTTCTCGGACGTTTACGGTCGTGAACGTGTTTACGGCCGTGAACCTATTTGCGGTTGTCTGTCTCATACAAATAGTGTTAGTAGAGTCATAAGAGTGTGTATGGCTAGAGGAGCTTAAGTGTGTGTATTCTAAGGTGTTCTAGAGAGAGAAAGGAGAGAAGGTGCAAGTGTGTGTGAATCTTGTATATTGTTCATCATTCCAATCTTGAATACATCATAGATTCATATTATTCTTCTTCTCCTTCTTCTTATTTTGATCTTGCATAATCCAATTGTTTCAGATTCTACACCATCAATTGGATATGATTGATACACAAGCGAATTCGGGACTTACAAGTGGTATCAGAGCTTGGATTGTATCAATCATTTTGGCCAGATCTGGAGCGTATTTGATCTTATTTTTGAAGGATTTTTGCATTTTTGGATAGATCTTTGAAAAATAAGGTGGGTTTGTTCTTCGTGTTTTTGATAAAAACGAGTTTTTGATCGAGTTTTGGAGCAAAAAGAGGTGAAAAACGCTATTTTTCACGTAATCTGCGAAGTGTTCTCGTCCATTGAAGGGTTCACGGCCGTTGAAGGGTTCACGGCCGAAGGAGGGTTCTCGGTCGAATAAGCTTTTGTGGCTAGGGTTTCTCGGCGGCGACCGTAATCACGAATTAGGGTTTCTCGGACGTTTACGGTCGTGAACGTGTTTACGGCCGTGAACCTATTTGCGGTTGTCTGTCTCATATAAATAGTGTTAGTAGAGTCATAAGAGTGTGTATGGCTAGAGGAGCTTAAGTGTGTGTATTCTAAGGTGTTCTAGAGAGAGAAAGGAGAGAAGGTGCAAGTGTGTGTGAATCTTGTATATTGTTCATCATTCCAATCTTGAATACATCATAGATTCATATTATTCTTCTTCTCCTTCTTCTTATTCTGATCTTGCATAATCCAATTGTTTCGGATTCTACACCATCAATTGGATATGATTGATACACAAGCGAATTCGGGACTTACAAGTGGTATCAGAGCTTGGATTGTATCAATCATTTTGGCCAGATCTGGAGCGTATTTGATCTTATTTTTGAAGGATTTTTGCATTTTTGGATAGATCTTTGAAAAATAACGGGGGTTTGTTCTTCGTGTTTTTGATAAAAACGAGTTTTTGATCGAGTTTTGGAGCAAAAAGAGGTGAAAAACGCTATTTTTCACGTAATCTGCGAAGTGTTCTCGTCCATTGAAGGGTTCACGGCCGTTGAAGGGTTCACGGCCGAAGGAGGGTTCTCGGTCGAATAAGCTTTTGTGGCTAGGGTTTCTCGGCGGCGGCCGTAATCACGAATTAGGGTTTCTCGGACGTTTACGGTCGTGAACGTGTTTACGGCCGTGAAACCTTTTGCGGTTGTCTGTCTCATATAAATAGTGTTAGTAGAGTCATAAGAGTGTATATGGCTAGAGGAGCTTAAGTGTGTGTATTCTAAGGTGTTCTAGAGAGAGAAAGGAGAGAAGGTGCAAGTGTGTGTGAATCTTGTACATTGTTCATCATTCCAATCTTGAATACATCATAGATTCATATTATTCTTCTTCTCCTTCTTCTTATTTTGATCTTGCATCATCCAATTGTTTGGGATTCTACACCATCAATTGGATATGATTGATACACAAGCGAATTCGGGACTTACAAGTGGTATCAGAGCTTGGATTGTATCAATCATTTTGGCCAGATCTGGAGCGTATTTGATCTTATTTTTGAAGGATTTTTGCATTTTTGGATAGATCTTTGAAAAATAAGGTGGGTTTGTTCTTCGTGTTTGTGATAAAAACGAGTTTTTGATCGAGTTTTGGAGCAAAAAGAGGTGAAAAACGCTATTTTTCACGTAATCTGCGAAGTGTTCTCGTCCATTGAAGGGTTCACGGCCGTTGACGGGTTCACGGCCAAAGGAGGGTTCTCGGTCGAATAAGCTTTTGTGGCTAGGGTTTCTCGGCGGCGGCCGTAATCACGAATTAGGGTTTCTCGGACGTTTACGGTCGTGAACGTGTTTACGGCCGTGAACCTATTTGCGGTTGTCTGTCTCATACAAATAGTGTTAGTAGAGTCATAAGAGTGTGTATGGCTAGAGGAGCTTAAGTGTGTGTATTCTAAGGTGTTCTAGAGAGAGAAAGGAGAGAAGGTGCAAGTGTGTGTGAATCTTGTATATTGTTCATCATTCCAATCTTGAATACATCATAGATTCATATTATTCTTCTTCTCCTTCTTCTTATTTTGATCTTGCATAATCCAATTGTTTCAGATTCTACACCATCAATTGGATATGATTGATACACAAGCGAATTCGGGACTTACAAGTGGTATCAGAGCTTGGATTGTATCAATCATTTTGGCCAGATCTAGAGCGTATTTGATCTTATTTTTGAAGGATTTTTGCATTTTTGGATAGATCTTTGAAAAATAAGGTGGGTTTGTTCTTCGTGTTTTTGCTAAAAACGAGTTTTTGATCGAGTTTTGGAGCAAAAAGAGGTGAAAAACGCTATTTTTCACGTAATCTGCGAAGTGTTCTCGTCCATTGAAGGGTTCACGGCCGTTGAAGGGTTCACGGCCGAAGGAGGGTTCTCGGTCGAATAAGCTTTTGTGGCTAGGGTTTCTCGGCGGCGACCGTAATCACGAATTAGGGTTTCTCGGACGTTTACGGTCGTGAACGTGTTTACGGCCGTGAACCTATTTGCGGTTGTCTGTCTCATATAAATAGTGTTAGTAGAGTCATAAGAGTGTGTATGGCTAGAGGAGCTTAAGTGTGTGTATTCTAAGGTGTTCTAGAGAGAGAAAGGAGAGAAGGTGCAAGTGTGTGTGAATCTTGTATATTGTTCATCATTCCAATCTTGAATACATCATAGATTCATATTATTCTTCTTCTCCTTCTTCTTATTCTGATCTTGCATAATCCAATTGTTTCGGATTCTACACCATCAATTGGATATGATTGATACACAAGCGAATTCGGGACTTACAAGTGGTATCAGAGCTTGGATTGTATCAATCATTTTGGCCAGATCTGGAGCGTATTTGATCTTATTTTTGAAGGATTTTTGCATTTTTGGATAGATCTTTGAAAAATAACGGGGGTTTGTTCTTCGTGTTTGTGATAAAAACGAGTTTTTGATCGAGTTTTGGAGCAAAAAGAGGTGAAAAACGCTATTTTTCACGTAATCTGCGAAGTGTTCTCGTCCATTGAAGGGTTCACGGCCGTTGACGGGTTCACGGCCAAAGGAGGGTTCTCGGTCGAATAAGCTTTTGTGGCTAGGGTTTCTCGGCGGCGGCCGTAATCACGAATTAGGGTTTCTCGGACGTTTACGGTCGTGAACGTGTTTACGGCCGTGAACCTATTTGCGGTTGTCTGTCTCATATAAATAGTGTTAGTAGAGTCATAAGAGTGTGTATGGCTAGAGGAGCTTAAGTGTGTGTATTCTAAGGTGTTCTAGAGAGAGAAAGGAGAGAAGGTGCAAGTGTGTGTGAATCTTGTATATTGTTCATCATTCCAATCTTGAATACATCATAGATTCATATTATTCTTCTTCTCCTTCTTCTTATTCTGATCTTGCATAATCCAATTGTTTCGGATTCTACACCATCAATTGGATATGATTGATACACAAGCGAATTCGGGACTTACAAGTGGTATCAGAGCTTGGATTGTATCAATCATTTTGGCCAGATCTGGAGCGTATTTGATCTTATTTTTGAAGGATTTTTGCATTTTTGGATAGATCTTTGAAAAATAACGGGGGTTTGTTCTTCGTGTTTGTGATAAAAACGAGTTTTTGATCGAGTTTTGGAGCAAAAAGAGGTGAAAAACGCTATTTTTCACGTAATCTGCGAAGTGTTCTCGTCCATTGAAGGGTTCACGGCCGTTGACGGGTTTACGGCCAAAGGAGGGTTCTCGGTCGAATAAGCTTTTGTGGCTAGGGTTTCTCGGCGGCGGCCGTAATCACGAATTAGGGTTTCTCGGACGTTTACGGTCGTGAACGTGTTTACGGCCGTGAACCTATTTGCGGTTGTCTGTCTCATATAAATAGTGTTAGTAGAGTCATAAGAGTGTGTATGGCTAGAGGAGCTTAAGTGTGTGTATTCTAAGGTGTTCTAGAGAGAGAAAGGAGAGAAGGTGCAAGTGTGTGTGAATCTTGTATATTGTTCATCATTCCAATCTTGAATACATCATAGATTCATATTATTCTTCTTCTCCTTCTTCTTATTCTGATCTTGCATAATCCAATTGTTTCGGATTCTACACCATCAATTGGATATGATTGATACACAAGCGAATTCGGGACTTACAAGTGGTATCAGAGCTTGGATTGTATCAATCATTTTGGCCAGATCTGGAGCGTATTTGATCTTATTTTTGAAGGATTTTTGCATTTTTGGATAGATCTTTGAAAAATAACGGGGGTTTGTTCTTCGTGTTTGTGATAAAAACGAGTTTTTGATCGAGTTTTGGAGCAAAAAGAGGTGAAAAACGCTATTTTTCACGTAATCTGCGAAGTGTTCTCGTCCATTGAAGGGTTCACGGCCGTTGACGGGTTCACGGCCAAAGGAGGGTTCTCGGTCGAATAAGCTTTTGTGGCTAGGGTTTCTCGGCGGCGGCCGTAATCACGAATTAGGGTTTCTCGGACGTTTACGGTCGTGAACGTGTTTACGGCCGTGAACCTATTTGCGGTTGTCTGTCTCATATAAATAGTGTTAGTAGAGTCATAAGAGTGTGTATGGCTAGAGGAGCTTAAGTGTGTGTATTCTAAGGTGTTCTAGAGAGAGAAAGGAGAGAAGGTGCAAGTGTGTGTGAATCTTGTATATTGTTCATCATTCCAATCTTGAATACATCATAGATTCATATTATTCTTCTTCTCCTTCTTCTTATTCTGATCTTGCATAATCCAATTGTTTCGGATTCTACACCATCAATTGGATATGATTGATACACAAGCGAATTCGGGACTTACAAGTGGTATCAGAGCTTGGATTGTATCAATCATTTTGGCCAGATCTGGAGCGTATTTGATCTTATTTTTGAAGGATTTTTGCATTTTTGGATAGATCTTTGAAAAATAACGGGGGTTTGTTCTTCGTGTTTGTGATAAAAACGAGTTTTTGATCGAGTTTTGGAGCAAAAAGAGGTGAAAAACGCTATTTTTCACGTAATCTGCGAAGTGTTCTCGTCCATTGAAGGGTTCACGGCCGTTGACGGGTTTACGGCCAAAGGAGGGTTCTCGGTCGAATAAGCTTTTGTGGCTAGGGTTTCTCGGCGGCGGCCGTAATCACGAATTAGGGTTTCTCGGACGTTTACGGTCGTGAACGTGTTTACGGCCGTGAACCTATTTGCGGTTGTCTGTCTCATATAAATAGTGTTAGTAGAGTCATAAGAGTGTGTATGGCTAGAGGAGCTTAAGTGTGTGTATTCTAAGGTGTTCTAGAGAGAGAAAGGAGAGAAGGTGCAAGTGTGTGTGAATCTTGTATATTGTTCATCATTCCAATCTTGAATACATCATAGATTCATATTATTCTTCTTCTCCTTCTTCTTATTCTGATCTTGCATAATCCAATTGTTTCGGATTCTACACCATCAATTGGATATGATTGATACACAAGCGAATTCGGGACTTACAAGTGGTATCAGAGCTTGGATTGTATCAATCATTTTGGCCAGATCTGGAGCGTATTTGATCTTATTTTTGAAGGATTTTTGCATTTTTGGATAGATCTTTGAAAAATAACGGGGGTTTGTTCTTCGTGTTTGTGATAAAAACGAGTTTTTGATCGAGTTTTGGAGCAAAAAGAGGTGAAAAACGCTATTTTTCACGTAATCTGCGAAGTGTTCTCGTCCATTGAAGGGTTCACGGCCGTTGACGGGTTCACGGCCAAAGGAGGGTTCTCGGTCGAATAAGCTTTTGTGGCTAGGGTTTCTCGGCGGCGGCCGTAATCACGAATTAGGGTTTCTCGGACGTTTACGGTCGTGAACGTGTTTACGGCCGTGAACCTATTTGCGGTTGTCTGTCTCATATAAATAGTGTTAGTAGAGTCATAAGAGTGTGTATGGCTAGAGGAGCTTAAGTGTGTGTATTCTAAGGTGTTCTAGAGAGAGAAAGGAGAGAAGGTGCAAGTGTGTGTGAATCTTGTATATTGTTCATCATTCCAATCTTGAATACATCATAGATTCATATTATTCTTCTTCTCCTTCTTCTTATTCTGATCTTGCATAATCCAATTGTTTCGGATTCTACACCATCAATTGGATATGATTGATACACAAGCGAATTCGGGACTTACAAGTGGTATCAGAGCTTGGATTGTATCAATCATTTTGGCCAGATCTGGAGCGTATTTGATCTTATTTTTGAAGGATTTTTGCATTTTTGGATAGATCTTTGAAAAATAACGGGGGTTTGTTCTTCGTGTTTGTGATAAAAACGAGTTTTTGATCGAGTTTTGGAGCAAAAAGAGGTGAAAAACGCTATTTTTCACGTAATCTGCGAAGTGTTCTCGTCCATTGAAGGGTTCACGGCCGTTGACGGGTTCACGGCCAAAGGAGGGTTCTCGGTCGAATAAGCTTTTGTGGCTAGGGTTTCTCGGCGGCGGCCGTAATCACGAATTAGGGTTTCTCGGACGTTTACGGTCGTGAACGTGTTTACGGCCGTGAACCTATTTGCGGTTGTCTGTCTCATATAAATAGTGTTAGTAGAGTCATAAGAGTGTGTATGGCTAGAGGAGCTTAAGTGTGTGTATTCTAAGGTGTTCTAGAGAGAGAAAGGAGAGAAGGTGCAAGTGTGTGTGAATCTTGTATATTGTTCATCATTCCAATCTTGAATACATCATAGATTCATATTATTCTTCTTCTCCTTCTTCTTATTCTGATCTTGCATAATCCAATTGTTTCGGATTCTACACCATCAATTGGATATGATTGATACACAAGCGAATTCGGGACTTACAAGTGGTATCAGAGCTTGGATTGTATCAATCATTTTGGCCAGATCTGGAGCGTATTTGATCTTATTTTTGAAGGATTTTTGCATTTTTGGATAGATCTTTGAAAAATAACGGGGGTTTGTTCTTCGTGTTTGTGATAAAAACGAGTTTTTGATCGAGTTTTGGAGCAAAAAGAGGTGAAAAACGCTATTTTTCACGTAATCTGCGAAGTGTTCTCGTCCATTGAAGGGTTCACGGCCGTTGACGGGTTCACGGCCAAAGGAGGGTTCTCGGTCGAATAAGCTTTTGTGGCTAGGGTTTCTCGGCGGCGGCCGTAATCACGAATTAGGGTTTCTCGGACGTTTACGGTCGTGAACGTGTTTACGGCCGTGAACCTATTTGCGGTTGTCTGTCTCATACAAATAGTGTTAGTAGAGTCATAAGAGTGTGTATGGCTAGAGGAGCTTAAGTGTGTGTATTCTAAGGTGTTCTAGAGAGAGAAAGGAGAGAAGGTGCAAGTGTGTGTGAATCTTGTATATTGTTCATCATTCCAATCTTGAATACATCATAGATTCATATTATTCTTCTTCTCCTTCTTCTTATTTTGATCTTGCATAATCCAATTGTTTCAGATTCTACACCATCAATTGGATATGATTGATACACAAGCGAATTCGGGACTTACAAGTGGTATCAGAGCTTGGATTGTATCAATCATTTTGGCCAGATCTGGAGCGTATTTGATCTTATTTTTGAAGGATTTTTGCATTTTTGGATAGATCTTTGAAAAATAAGGTGGGTTTGTTCTTCGTGTTTTTGATAAAAACGAGTTTTTGATCGAGTTTTGGAGCAAAAAGAGGTGAAAAACGCTATTCTTCACGTAATCTGCAAAGTGTTCTCGTCCATTGAAGGGTTCACGACCGTTGAGGGGTTCACGGCCGAAGGAGGGTTCTCGGTCGAATAAGCTTTTGTGGCTAGGGTTTCTCGGCGGCGACCGTAATCACGAATTAGGGTTTCTCGGACGTTTACGGTCGTGAACGTGTTTACGGCCGTGAACCTATTTGCGGTTGTCTGTCTCATATAAATAGTGTTAGTAGAGTCATAAGAGTGTGTATGGCTAGAGGAGCTTAAGTGTGTGTATTCTAAGGTGTTCTAGAGAGAGAAAGGAGAGAAGGTGCAAGTGTGTGTGAATTTTGTATATTGTTCATCATTCCAATCTTGAATACATCATAGATTCATATTATTCTTCTTCTCCTTCTTCTTATTCTGATCTTGCATAATCCAATTGTTTCGGATTCTACACCATCAATTGGATATGATTGATACACAAGCGAATTCGGGACTTACAAGTGGTATCAGAGCTTGGATTGTATCAATCATTTTGGCCAGATCTGGAGCGTATTTGATCTTATTTTTGAAGGATTTTTGCATTTTTGGATAGATCTTTGAAAAATAACGGGGGTTTGTTCTTCGTGTTTGTGATAAAAACGAGTTTTTGATCGAGTTTTGGAGCAAAAAGAGGTGAAAAACGCTATTTTTCACGTAATCTGCGAAGTGTTCTCGTCCATTGAAGGGTTCACGGCCGTTGACGGGTTCACGGCCAAAGGAGGGTTCTCGGTCGAATAAGCTTTTGTGGCTAGGGTTTCTCGGCGGCGGCCGTAATCACGAATTAGGGTTTCTCGGACGTTTACGGTCGTGAACGTGTTTACGGCCGTGAACCTATTTGCGGTTGTCTGTCTCATACAAATAGTGTTAGTAGAGTCATAAGAGTGTGTATGGCTAGAGGAGCTTAAGTGTGTGTATTCTAAGGTGTTCTAGAGAGAGAAAGGAGAGAAGGTGCAAGTGTGTGTGAATCTTGTATATTGTTCATCATTCCAATCTTGAATACATCATAGATTCATATTATTCTTCTTCTCCTTCTTCTTATTTTGATCTTGCATAATCCAATTGTTTCAGATTCTACACCATCAATTGGATATGATTGATACACAAGCGAATTCGGGACTTACAAGTGGTATCAGAGCTTGGATTGTATCAATCATTTTGGCCAGATCTGGAGCGTATTTGATCTTATTTTTGAAGGATTTTTGCATTTTTGGATAGATCTTTGAAAAATAAGGTGGGTTTGTTCTTCGTGTTTTTGATAAAAACGAGTTTTTGATCGAGTTTTGGAGCAAAAAGAGGTGAAAAACGCTATTCTTCACGTAATCTGCAAAGTGTTCTCGTCCATTGAAGGGTTCACGACCGTTGAGGGGTTCACGGCCGAAGGAGGGTTCTCGGTCGAATAAGCTTTTGTGGCTAGGGTTTCTCGGCGGCGACCGTAATCACGAATTAGGGTTTCTCGGACGTTTACGGTCGTGAACGTGTTTACGGCCGTGAACCTATTTGCGGTTGTCTGTCTCATATAAATAGTGTTAGTAGAGTCATAAGAGTGTGTATGGCTAGAGGAGCTTAAGTGTGTGTATTCTAAGGTGTTCTAGAGAGAGAAAGGAGAGAAGGTGCAAGTGTGTGTGAATTTTGTATATTGTTCATCATTCCAATCTTGAATACATCATAGATTCATATTATTCTTCTTCTCCTTCTTCTTATTCTGATCTTGCATAATCCAATTGTTTCGGATTCTACACCATCAATTGGATATGATTGATACACAAGCGAATTCGGGACTTACAAGTGGTATCAGAGCTTGGATTGTATCAATCATTTTGGCCAGATCTGGAGCGTATTTGATCTTATTTTTGAAGGATTTTTGCATTTTTGGATAGATCTTTGAAAAATAACGGGGGTTTGTTCTTCGTGTTTGTGATAAAAACGAGTTTTTGATCGAGTTTTGGAGCAAAAAGAGGTGAAAAACGCTATTTTTCACGTAATCTGCGAAGTGTTCTCGTCCATTGAAGGGTTCACGGCCGTTGACGGGTTCACGGCCAAAGGAGGGTTCTCGGTCGAATAAGCTTTTGTGGCTAGGGTTTCTCGGCGGCGGCCGTAATCACGAATTAGGGTTTCTCGGACGTTTACGGTCGTGAACGTGTTTACGGCCGTGAACCTATTTGCGGTTGTCTGTCTCATATAAATAGTGTTAGTAGAGTCATAAGAGTGTGTATGGCTAGAGGAGCTTAAGTGTGTGTATTCTAAGGTGTTCTAGAGAGAGAAAGGAGAGAAGGTGCAAGTGTGTGTGAATCTTGTATATTGTTCATCATTCCAATCTTGAATACATCATAGATTCATATTATTCTTCTTCTCCTTCTTCTTATTCTGATCTTGCATAATCCAATTGTTTCGGATTCTACACCATCAATTGGATATGATTGATACACAAGCGAATTCGGGACTTACAAGTGGTATCAGAGCTTGGATTGTATCAATCATTTTGGCCAGATCTGGAGCGTATTTGATCTTATTTTTGAAGGATTTTTGCATTTTTGGATAGATCTTTGAAAAATAACGGGGGTTTGTTCTTCGTGTTTGTGATAAAAACGAGTTTTTGATCGAGTTTTGGAGCAAAAAGAGGTGAAAAACGCTATTTTTCACGTAATCTGCGAAGTGTTCTCGTCCATTGAAGGGTTCACGGCCGTTGACGGGTTCACGGCCAAAGGAGGGTTCTCGGTCGAATAAGCTTTTGTGGCTAGGGTTTCTTGGCGGCGGCCGTAATCACGAATTAGGGTTTCTCGGACGTTTACGGTCGTGAACGTGTTTACGGCCGTGAACCTATTTGCGGTTGTCTGTCTCATACAAATAGTGTTAGTAGAGTCATAAGAGTGTGTATGGCTAGAGGAGCTTAAGTGTGTGTATTCTAAGGTGTTCTAGAGAGAGAAAGGAGAGAAGGTGCAAGTGTGTGTGAATCTTGTATATTGTTCATCATTCCAATCTTGAATACATCATAGATTCATATTATTCTTCTTCTCCTTCTTCTTATTTTGATCTTGCATAATCCAATTGTTTCAGATTCTACACCATCAATTGGATATGATTGATACACAAGCGAATTCGGGACTTACAAGTGGTATCAGAGCTTGGATTGTATCAATCATTTTGGCCAGATCTGGAGCGTATTTGATCTTATTTTTGAAGGATTTTTGCATTTTTGGATAGATCTTTGAAAAATAAGGTGGGTTTGTTCTTCGTGTTTTTGATAAAAACGAGTTTTTGATCGAGTTTTGGAGCAAAAAGAGGTGAAAAACGCTATTCTTCACGTAATCTGCAAAGTGTTCTCGTCCATTGAAGGGTTCACGACCGTTGAGGGGTTCACGGCCGAAGGAGGGTTCTCGGTCGAATAAGCTTTAGTGGCTAGGGTTTGTCGGCGGCGACCGTAATCACGAATTAGGGTTTCTCGGACGTTTACGGTCGTGAACGTGTTTACGGCCGTGAACCTATTTGCGGTTGTCTGTCTCATATAAATAGTGTTAGTAGAGTCATAAGAGTGTGTATGGCTAGAGGAGCTTAAGTGTGTGTATTCTAAGGTGTTCTAGAGAGAGAAAGGAGAGAAGGTGCAAGTGTGTGTGAATCTTGTATATTGTTCATCATTCCAATCTTGAATACATCATAGATTCATATTATTCTTCTTCTCCTTCTTCTTATTCTGATCTTGCATAATCCAATTGTTTCGGATTCTACACCATTAATTGGATATGATTGATACACAAGCGAATTCGGGACTTACAAGTGGTATCAGAGCTTGGATTGTATCAATCATTTTGGCCAGATCTGGAGCGTATTTGATCTTATTTTTGAAGGATTTTTGCATTTTTGGATAGATCTTTGAAAAATAACGGGGGTTTGTTCTTCGTGTTTTTGATAAAAACGAGTTTTTGATCGAGTTTTGGAGCAAAAAGAGGTGAAAAACGCTATTTTTCACGTAATCTGCGAAGTGTTCTCGTCCATTGAAGGGTTCACGGCCGTTGAAGGGTTCACGGCCGAAGGAGGGTTCTCGGTCGAATAAGCTTTTGTGGCTAGGGTTTCTCGGCGGCGGCCGTAATCACGAATTAGGGTTTCTCGGACGTTTACGGTCGTGAACGTGTTTACGGCCGTGAACCTATTTGCGGTTGTCTGTCTCATATAAATAGTGTTAGTAGAGTCATAAGAGTGTGTATGGCTAGAGGAGCTTAAGTGTGTGTATTCTAAGGTGTTCTAGAGAGAGAAAGGAGAGAAGGTGCAAGTGTGTGTGAATCTTGTATATTGTTCATCATTCCAATCTTGAATACATCATAGATTCATATTATTCTTCTTCTCCTTCTTCTTATTCTGATCTTGCATAATCCAATTGTTTCGGATTCTACACCATCAATTGGATATGATTGATACACAAGCGAATTCGGGACTTACAAGTGGTATCAGAGCTTGGATTGTATCAATCATTTTGGCCAGATCTGGAGCGTATTTGATCTTATTTTTGAAGGATTTTTGCATTTTTGGATAGATCTTTGAAAAATAACGGGGGTTTGTTCTTCGTGTTTGTGATAAAAACGAGTTTTTGATCGAGTTTTGGAGCAAAAAGAGGTGAAAAACGCTATTTTTCACGTAATCTGCGAAGTGTTCTCGTCCATTGAAGGGTTCACGGCCGTTGACGGGTTCACGGCCAAAGGAGGGTTCTCGGTCGAATAAGCTTTTGTGGCTAGGGTTTCTCGGCGGCGGCCGTAATCACGAATTAGGGTTTCTCGGACGTTTACGGTCGTGAACGTGTTTACGGCCGTGAACCTATTTGCGGTTGTCTGTCTCATATAAATAGTGTTAGTAGAGTCATAAGAGTGTGTATGGCTAGAGGAGCTTAAGTGTGTGTATTCTAAGGTGTTCTAGAGAGAGAAAGGAGAGAAGGTGCAAGTGTGTGTGAATCTTGTATATTGTTCATCATTCCAATCTTGAATACATCATAGATTCATATTATTCTTCTTCTCCTTCTTCTTATTCTGATCTTGCATAATCCAATTGTTTCGGATTCTACACCATCAATTGGATATGATTGATACACAAGCGAATTTGGGACTTACAAGTGGTATCAGAGCTTGGATTGTATCAATCATTTTGGCCAGATCTGGAGCGTATTTGATCTTATTTTTGAAGGATTTTTGCATTTTTGGATAGATCTTTGAAAAATAACGGGGGTTTGTTCTTCGTGTTTGTGATAAAAACGAGTTTTTGATCGAGTTTTGGAGCAAAAAGAGGTGAAAAACGCTATTTTTCACGTAATCTGCGAAGTGTTCTCGTCCATTGAAGGGTTCACGGCCGTTGACGGGTTCACGGCCAAAGGAGGGTTCTCGGTCGAATAAGCTTTTGTGGCTAGGGTTTCTCGGCGGCGGCCGTAATCACGAATTAGGGTTTCTCGGACGTTTACGGTCGTGAACGTGTTTACGGCCGTGAACCTATTTGCGGTTGTCTGTCTCATACAAATAGTGTTAGTAGAGTCATAAGAGTGTGTATGGCTAGAGGAGCTTAAGTGTGTGTATTCTAAGGTGTTCTAGAGAGAGAAAGGAGAGAAGGTGCAAGTGTGTGTGAATCTTGTATATTGTTCATCATTCCAATCTTGAATACATCATAGATTCATATTATTCTTCTTCTCCTTCTTCTTATTTTGATCTTGCATAATCCAATTGTTTCAGATTCTACACCATCAATTGGATATGATTGATACACAAGCGAATTCGGGACTTACAAGTGGTATCAGAGCTTGGATTGTATCAATCATTTTGGCCAGATCTGGAGCGTATTTGATCTTATTTTTGAAGGATTTTTGCATTTTTGGATAGATCTTTGAAAAATAAGGTGGGTTTGTTCTTCGTGTTTTTGATAAAAACGAGTTTTTGATCGAGTTTTGGAGCAAAAAGAGGTGAAAAACGCTATTCTTCACGTAATCTGCAAAGTGTTCTCGTCCATTGAAGGGTTCACGACCGTTGAGGGGTTCACGGCCGAAGGAGGGTTCTCGGTCGAATAAGCTTTTGTGGCTAGGGTTTCTCGGCGGCGACCGTAATCACGAATTAGGGTTTCTCGGACGTTTACGGTCGTGAACGTGTTTACGGCCGTGAACCTATTTGCGGTTGTCTGTCTCATATAAATAGTGTTAGTAGAGTCATAAGAGTGTGTATGGCTAGAGGAGCTTAAGTGTGTGTATTCTAAGGTGTTCTAGAGAGAGAAAGGAGAGAAGGTGCAAGTGTGTGTGAATCTTGTATATTGTTCATCATTCCAATCTTGAATACATCATAGATTCATATTATTCTTCTTCTCCTTCTTCTTATTCTGATCTTGCATAATCCAATTGTTTCGGATTCTACACCATCAATTGGATATGATTGATACACAAGCGAATTCGGGACTTACAAGTGGTATCAGAGCATGGATTGTATCAATCATTTTGGCCAGATCTGGAGCGTATTTGATCTTATTTTTGAAGGATTTTTGCATTTTTGGATAGATCTTTGAAAAATAAGGTGGGTTTGTTCTTCGTGTTTTTGATAAAAACGAGTTTTTGATCGAGTTTTGGAGCAAAAAGAGGTGAAAAACGCTATTTTTCACGTAATCTGCGAAGTGTTCTCGTCCATTGAAGGGTTCACGGCCGTTGAAGGGTTCACGGCCGAAGGAGGGTTCTCGGTCGAATAAGCTTTTGTGGCTAGGGTTTCTCGGCGGCGGCCGTAATCACGAATTAGGGTTTCTCGGACGTTTACGGTCGTGAACGTGTTTACGGCCGTGAACCTATTTGCGGTTGTCTGTCTCATATAAATAGTGTTAGTAGAGTCATAAGAGTGTGTATGGCTAGAGGAGCTTAAGTGTGTGTATTCTAAGGTGTTCTAGAGAGATAAAGGAGAGAAGGTGCAAGTGTGTGTGAATCTTGTATATTGTTCATCATTCCAATCTTGAATACATCATAGATTCATATTATTCTTCTTCTCCTTCTTCTTATTTTGATCTTGCATCATCCAATTGTTTAGGATTCTACACCATCAATTGGATATGATTGATACACAAGCGAATTCGGGACTTACAAGTGGTATCAGAGCTTGGATTGTATCAATCATTTTGGCCAGATCTGGAGCGTATTTGATCTTATTTTTGAAGGATTTTTGCATTTTTGGATAGATCTTTGAAAAATAAGGGGGGTTTGTTCTTCGTGTTTTTGATAAAAACGAGTTTCTGATCGAGTTTTGGAGCAAAAAGAGGTGAAAAACGCTATTTTTCACGTAATCTGCGAAGTGTTCTCGTCCATTGAAGGGTTCACGGCCGTTGACGGGTTCACGGCCAAAGGAGGGTTCTCGGTCGAATAAGCTTTTGTGGCTAGGGTTTCTCGGCGGCGGCCGTAATCACGAATTAGGGTTTCTCGGACGTTTACGGTCGTGAACGTGTTTACGGCCGTGAACCTATTTGCGGTTGTCTGTCTCATACAAATAGTGTTAGTAGAGTCATAAGAGTGTGTATGGCTAGAGGAGCTTAAGTGTGTGTATTCTAAGGTGTTCTAGAGAGAGAAAGGAGAGAAGGTGCAAGTGTGTGTGAATCTTGTATATTGTTCATCATTCCAATCTTGAATACATCATAGATTCATATTATTCTTCTTCTCCTTCTTCTTATTTTGATCTTGCATCATCCAATTGTTTAGGATTCTACACCATCAATTGGATATGATTGATACACAAGCGAATTCGGGACTTACAAGTGGTATCAGAGCTTGGATTGTATCAATCATTTTGGCCAGATCTGGAGCGTATTTGATCTTATTTTTGAAGGATTTTTGCATTTTTGGATAGATCTTTGAAAAATAAGGTGGGTTTGTTCTTCGTGTTTTTGATAAAAACGAGTTTTTGATCGAGTTTTGGAGCAAAAAGAGGTGAAAAACGCTATTCTTCACGTAATCTGCAAAGTGTTCTCGTCCATTGAAGGGTTCACGACCGTTGAGGGGTTCACGGCCGAAGGAGGGTTCTCGGTCGAATAAGCTTTTGTGGCTAGGGTTTCTCGGCGGCGACCGTAATCACGAATTAGGGTTTCTCGGACGTTTACGGTCGTGAACGTGTTTACGGCCGTGAACCTATTTGCGGTTGTCTGTCTCATATAAATAGTGTTAGTAGAGTCATAAGAGTGTGTATGGCTAGAGGAGCTTAAGTGTGTGTATTCTAAGGTGTTCTAGAGAGAGAAAGGAGAGAAGGTGCAAGTGTGTGTGAATCTTGTATATTGTTCATCATTCCAATCTTGAATACATCATAGATTCATATTATTCTTCTTCTCCTTCTTCTTATTCTGATCTTGCATAATCCAATTGTTTCGGATTCTACACCATCAATTGGATATGATTGATACACAAGCGAATTCGGGACTTACAAGTGGTATCAGAGCTTGGATTGTATCAATCATTTTGGCCAGATCTGGAGCGTATTTGATCTTATTTTTGAAGGATTTTTGCATTTTTGGATAGATCTTTGAAAAATAAGGTGGGTTTGTTCTTCGTGTTTTTGATAAAAACGAGTTTTTGATCGAGTTTTGGAGCAAAAAGAGGTGAAAAACGCTATTTTTCACGTAATCTGCGAAGTGTTCTCGTCCATTGAAGGGTTCACGGCCGTTGAAGGGTTCACGGCCGAAGGAGGGTTCTCGGTCGAATAAGCTTTTGTGGCTAGGGTTTCTCGGCGGCGGCCGTAATCACGAATTAGGGTTTCTCGGACGTTTACGGTCGTGAACGTGTTTACGGCCGTGAACCTATTTGCGGTTGTCTGTCTCATATAAATAGTGTTAGTAGAGTCATAAGAGTGTGTATGGCTAGAGGAGCTTAAGTGTGTGTATTCTAAGGTGTTCTAGAGAGATAAAGGAGAGAAGGTGCAAGTGTGTGTGAATCTTGTATATTGTTCATCATTCCAATCTTGAATACATCATAGATTCATATTATTCTTCTTCTCCTTCTTCTTATTTTGATCTTGCATCATCCAATTGTTTAGGATTCTACACCATCAATTGGATATGATTGATACACAAGCGAATTCGGGACTTACAAGTGGTATCAGAGCTTGGATTGTATCAATCATTTTGGCCAGATCTGGAGCGTATTTGATCTTATTTTTGAAGGATTTTTGCATTTTTGGATAGATCTTTGAAAAATAAGGGGGGTTTGTTCTTCGTGTTTTTGATAAAAACGAGTTTCTGATCGAGTTTTGGAGCAAAAAGAGGTGAAAAACGCTATTTTTCACGTAATCTGCGAAGTGTTCTCGTCCATTGAAGGGTTCACGGCCGTTGAAGGGTTCACGGCCGAAGGAGGGTTCTCGGTCGAATAAGCTTTTGTGGCTAGGGTTTCTCGGCGGCGGCCGTAATCACGAATTAGGGTTTCTCGGACGTTTACGGTCGTGAACGTGTTTACGGCCGTGAACCTATTTGCGGTTGTCTGTCTCATATAAATAGTGTTAGTAGAGTCATAAGAGTGTGTATGGCTAGAGGAGCTTAAGTGTGTGTATTCTAAGGTGTTCTAGAGAGAGAAAGGAGAGAAGGTGCAAGTGTGTGTGAATCTTGTATATTGTTCATCATTCCAATCTTGAATACATCATAGATTCATATTATTCTTCTTCTCCTTCTTCTTATTCTGATCTTGCATAATCCAATTGTTTCGGATTCTACACCATCAATTGGATATGATTGATACACAAGCGAATTCGGGACTTACAAGTGGTATCAGAGCTTGGATTGTATCAATCATTTTGGCCAGATCTGGAGCGTATTTGATCTTATTTTTGAAGGATTTTTGCATTTTTGGATAGATCTTTGAAAAATAAGGTGGGTTTGTTCTTCGTGTTTGTAATAAAAACGAGTTTTTGATCGAGTTTTGGAGCAAAAAGAGGTGAAAAACGCTATTTTTCACGTAATCTGCGAAGTGTTCTCGTCCATTGAAGGGTTCACGGCCGTTGACGGGTTCACGGCCAAAGGAGGGTTCTCGGTCGAATAAGCTTTTGTGGCTAGGGTTTCTCGGCGGCGGCCGTAATCACGAATTAGGGTTTCTCGGACGTTTACGGTCGTGAACGTGTTTACGGCCGTGAACCTATTTGCGGTTGTCTGTCTCATACAAATAGTGTTAGTAGAGTCATAAGAGTGTGTATGGCTAGAGGAGCTTAAGTGTGTGTATTCTAAGGTGTTCTAGAGAGAGAAAGGAGAGAAGGTGCAAGTGTGTGTGAATCTTGTATATTGTTCATCATTCCAATCTTGAATACATCATAGATTCATATTATTCTTCTTCTCCTTCTTCTTATTTTGATCTTGCATAATCCAATTGTTTCAGATTCTACACCATCAATTGGATATGATTGATACACAAGCGAATTCGGGACTTACAAGTGGTATCAGAGCTTGGATTGTATCAATCATTTTGGCCAGATCTGGAGCGTATTTGATCTTATTTTTGAAGGATTTTTGCATTTTTGGATAGATCTTTGAAAAATAAGGGGGGTTTGTTCTTCGTGTTTTTGATAAAAACGAGTTTTTGATCGAGTTTTGGAGCAAAAAGAGGTGAAAAACGCTATTTTTCACGTAATCTGCGAAGTGTTCTCGTCCATTGAAGGGTTCACGGCCGTTGAAGGGTTCACGGCCGAAGGAGGGTTCTCGGTCGAATAAGCTTTTGTGGCTAGGGTTTCTCGGCGGCGGCCGTAATCACGAATTAGGGTTTCTCGGACGTTTACGGTCGTGAACGTGTTTACGGCCGTGAACCTATTTGCGGTTGTCTGTCTCATATAAATAGTGTTAGTAGAGTCATAAGAGTGTGTATGGCTAGAGGAGCTTAAGTGTGTGTATTCTAAGGTGTTCTAGAGAGAGAAAGGAGAGAAGGTGCAAGTGTGTGTGAATCTTGTATATTGTTCATCATTCCAATCTTGAATACATCATAGATTCATATTATTCTTCTTCTCCTTCTTCTTATTCTGATCTTGCATAATCCAATTGTTTCGGATTCTACACCATCAATTGGATATGATTGATACACAAGCGAATTCGGGACTTACAAGTGGTATCAGAGCTTGGATTGTATCAATCATTTTGGCCAGATCTGGAGCGTATTTGATCTTATTTTTGAAGGATTTTTGCATTTTTGGATAGATCTTTGAAAAATAAGGTGGGTTTGTTCTTCGTGTTTGTAATAAAAACGAGTTTTTGATCGAGTTTTGGAGCAAAAAGAGGTGAAAAACGCTATTTTTCACGTAATCTGCGAAGTGTTCTCGTCCATTGAAGGGTTCACGGCCGTTGACGGGTTCACGGCCAAAGGAGGGTTCTCGGTCGAATAAGCTTTTGTGGCTAGGGTTTCTCGGCGGCGGCCGTAATCACGAATTAGGGTTTCTCGGACGTTTACGGTCGTGAACGTGTTTACGGCCGTGAACCTATTTGCGGTTGTCTGTCTCATACAAATAGTGTTAGTAGAGTCATAAGAGTGTGTATGGCTAGAGGAGCTTAAGTGTGTGTATTCTAAGGTGTTCTAGAGAGAGAAAGGAGAGAAGGTGCAAGTGTGTGTGAATCTTGTATATTGTTCATCATTCCAATCTTGAATACATCATAGATTCATATTATTCTTCTTCTCCTTCTTCTTATTTTGATCTTGCATAATCCAATTGTTTCAGATTCTACACCATCAATTGGATATGATTGATACACAAGCGAATTCGGGACTTACAAGTGGTATCAGAGCTTGGATTGTATCAATCATTTTGGCCAGATCTGGAGCGTATTTGATCTTATTTTTGAAGGATTTTTGCATTTTTGGATAGATCTTTGAAAAATAAGGGGGGTTTGTTCTTCGTGTTTTTGATAAAAACGAGTTTTTGATCGAGTTTTGGAGCAAAAAGAGGTGAAAAACGCTATTTTTCACGTAATCTGCGAAGTGTTCTCGTCCATTGAAGGGTTCACGGCCGTTGAAGGGTTCACGGCCGAAGGAGGGTTCTCGGTCGAATAAGCTTTTGTGGCTAGGGTTTCTCGGCGGCGGCCGTAATCACGAATTAGGGTTTCTCGGACGTTTACGGTCGTGAACGTGTTTACGGCCGTGAACCTATTTGCGGTTGTCTGTCTCATATAAATAGTGTTAGTAGAGTCATAAGAGTGTGTATGGCTAGAGGAGCTTAAGTGTGTGTATTCTAAGGTGTTCTAGAGAGAGAAAGGAGAGAAGGTGCAAGTGTGTGTGAATCTTGTATATTGTTCATCATTCCAATCTTGAATACATCATAGATTCATATTATTCTTCTTCTCCTTCTTCTTATTCTGATCTTGCATAATCCAATTGTTTCGGATTCTACACCATCAATTGGATATGATTGATACACAAGCGAATTCGGGACTTACAAGTGGTATCAGAGCTTGGATTGTATCAATCATTTTGGCCAGATCTGGAGCGTATTTGATCTTATTTTTGAAGGATTTTTGCATTTTTGGATAGATCTTTGAAAAATAAGGTGGGTTTGTTCTTCGTGTTTGTGATAAAAACGAGTTTTTGATCGAGTTTTGGAGCAAAAAGAGGTGAAAATCGCTATTTTTCACGTAATCTGCGAAGTGTTCTCGTCCATTGAAGGGTTCACGGCCGTTGACGGGTTCACGGCCAAAGGAGGGTTCTCGGTCGAATAAGCTTTTGTGGCTAGGGTTTCTCGGCGGCGGCCGTAATCACGAATTAGGGTTTCTCGGACGTTTACGGTCGTGAACGTGTTTACGGCCGTGAACCTATTTGCGGTTGTCTGTCTCATACAAATAGTGTTAGTAGAGTCATAAGAGTGTGTATGGCTAGAGGAGCTTAAGTGTGTGTATTCTAAGGTGTTCTAGAGAGAGAAAGGAGAGAAGGTGCAAGTGTGTGTGAATCTTGTATATTGTTCATCATTCCAATCTTGAATACATCATAGATTCATATTATTCTTCTTCTCCTTCTTCTTATTTTGATCTTGCATAATCCAATTGTTTCAGATTCTACACCATCAATTGGATATGATTGATACACAAGCGAATTCGGGACTTACAAGTGGTATCAGAGCTTGGATTGTAACAATCATTTTGGCCAGATCTGGAGCGTATTTGATCTTATTTTTGCAGGATTTTTGCATTTTTGGATAGATCTTTGAAAAATAAGGTGGGTTTGTTCTTCGTGTTTTTGCTAAAAACGAGTTTTTGATCGAGTTTTGGAGCAAAAAGAGGTGAAAAACGCTATTTTTCATGTAATCTGCGAAGTGTTCTCGTCCATTGAAGGGTTCACGGCCGTTGAAGGGTTCACGGCCGAAGGAGGGTTCTCGGTCGAATAAGCTTTTGTGGCTAGGGTTTCTCGGCGGCGACCGTAATCACGAATTAGGGTTTCTCGGACGTTTACGGTCGTGAACGTGTTTACGGCCGTGAACCTATTTGCGGTTGTCTGTCTCATATAAATAGTGTTAGTAGAGTCATAAGAGTGTGTATGGCTAGAGGAGCTTAAGTGTGTGTATTCTAAGGTGTTCTAGAGAGAGAAAGGAGAGAAGGTGCAAGTGTGTGTGAATCTTGTATATTGTTCATCATTCCAATCTTGAATACATCATAGATTCATATTATTCTTCTTCTCCTTCTTCTTATTCTGATCTTGCATAATCCAATTGTTTCGGATTCTACACCATCAATTGGATATGATTGATACACAAGCGAATTCGGGACTTACAAGTGGTATCAGAGCTTGGATTGTATCAATCATTTTGGCCAGATCTGGAGCGTATTTGATCTTATTTTTGAAGGATTTTTGCATTTTTGGATAGATCTTTGAAAAATAAGGTGGGTTTGTTCTTCGTGTTTGTGATAAAAACGAGTTTTTGATCGAGTTTTGGAGCAAAAAGAGGTGAAAAACGCTATTTTTCACGTAATCTGCGAAGTGTTCTCGTCCATTGAAGGGTTCACGGCCGTTGACGGGTTCACGGCCAAAGGAGGGTTCTCGGTCGAATAAGCTTTTGTGGCTAGGGTTTCTCGGCGGCGGCCGTAATCACGAATTAGGGTTTCTCGGACGTTTACGGTCGTGAACGTGTTTACGGCCGTGAACCTATTTGCGGTTGTCTGTCTCATACAAATAGTGTTAGTAGAGTCATAAGAGTGTGTATGGCTAGAGGAGCTTAAGTGTGTGTATTCTAAGGTGTTCTAGAGAGAGAAAGGAGAGAAGGTGCAAGTGTGTGTGAATCTTGTATATTGTTCATCATTCCAATCTTGAATACATCATAGATTCATATTATTCTTCTTCTCCTTCTTCTTATTTTGATCTTGCATAATCCAATTGTTTCAGATTCTACACCATCAATTGGATATGATTGATACACAAGCGAATTCGGGACTTACAAGTGGTATCAGAGCTTGGATTGTATCAATCATTTTGGCCAGATCTGGAGCGTATTTGATCTTATTTTTGAAGGATTTTTGCATTTTTGGATAGATCTTTGAAAAATAAGGTGGGTTTGTTCTTCGTGTTTTTGCTAAAAACGAGTTTTTGATCGAGTTTTGGAGCAAAAAGAGGTGAAAAACGCTATTTTTCATGTAATCTGCGAAGTGTTCTCGTCCATTGAAGGGTTCACGGCCGTTGAAGGGTTCACGGCCGAAGGAGGGTTCTCGGTCGAATAAGCTTTTGTGGCTAGGGTTTCTCGGCGGCGACCGTAATCACGAATTAGGGTTTCTCGGACGTTTACGGTCGTGAACGTGTTTACGGCCGTGAACCTATTTGCGGTTGTCTGTCTCATATAAATAGTGTTAGTAGAGTCATAAGAGTGTGTATGGCTAGAGGAGCTTAAGTGTGTGTATTCTAAGGTGTTCTAGAGAGAGAAAGGAGAGAAGGTGCAAGTGTGTGTGAATCTTGTATATTGTTCATCATTCCAATCTTGAATACATCATAGATTCATATTATTCTTCTTCTCCTTCTTCTTATTCTGATCTTGCATAATCCAATTGTTTCGGATTCTACACCATCAATTGGATATGATTGATACACAAGCGAATTCGGGACTTACAAGTGGTATCAGAGCTTGGATTGTATCAATCATTTTGGCCAGATCTGGAGCGTATTTGATCTTATTTTTGAAGGATTTTTGCATTTTTGGATAGATCTTTGAAAAATAAGGTGGGTTTGTTCTTCGTGTTTTTGATAAAAACGAGTTTTTGATCGAGTTTTGGAGCAAAAAGAGGTGAAAAACGCTATTTTTCACATAATCTGCGAAGTGTTCTCGTCCATTGAAGGGTTCACGGCCGTTGAAGGGTTCACGGCCGAAGGAGGGTTCTCGGTCGAATAAGCTTTTGTGGCTAGGGTTTCTCGGCGGCGGCCGTAATCACGAATTAGGGTTTCTCGGACGTTTACGGTCGTGAACGTGTTTACGGCCGTGAAACCTTTTGCGGTTGTCTGTCTCATATAAATAGTGTTAGTAGAGTCATAAGAGTGTATATGGCTAGAGGAGCTTAAGTGTGTGTATTCTAAGGTGTTCTAGAGAGAGAAAGGAGAGAAGGTGCAAGTGTGTGTGAATCTTGTACATTGTTCATCATTCCAATCTTGAATACATCATAGATTCATATTATTCTTCTTCTCCTTCTTCTTATTTTGATCTTGCATCATCCAATTGTTTGGGATTCTACACCATCAATTGGATATGATTGATACACAAGCGAATTCGGGACTTACAAGTGGTATCAGAGCTTGGATTGTATCAATCATTTTGGCCAGATCTGGAGCGTATTTGATCTTATTTTTGAAGGATTTTTGCATTTTTGGATAGATCTTTGAAAAATAAGGTGGGTTTGTTCTTCGTGTTTGTGATAAAAACGAGTTTTTGATCGAGTTTTGGAGCAAAAAGAGGTGAAAAACGCTATTTTTCACGTAATCTGCGAAGTGTTCTCGTCCATTGAAGGGTTCACGGCCGTTGACGGGTTCACGGCCAAAGGAGGGTTCTCGGTCGAATAAGCTTTTGTGGCTAGGGTTTCTCGGCGGCGGCCGTAATCACGAATTAGGGTTTCTCGGACGTTTACGGTCGTGAACGTGTTTACGGCCGTGAACCTATTTGCGGTTGTCTGTCTCATACAAATAGTGTTAGTAGAGTCATAAGAGTGTGTATGGCTAGAGGAGCTTAAGTGTGTGTATTCTAAGGTGTTCTAGAGAGAGAAAGGAGAGAAGGTGCAAGTGTGTGTGAATCTTGTATATTGTTCATCATTCCAATCTTGAATACATCATAGATTCATATTATTCTTCTTCTCCTTCTTCTTATTTTGATCTTGCATAATCCAATTGTTTCAGATTCTACACCATCAATTGGATATGATTGATACACAAGCGAATTCGGGACTTACAAGTGGTATCAGAGCTTGGATTGTATCAATCATTTTGGCCAGATCTGGAGCGTATTTGATCTTATTTTTGAAGGATTTTTGCATTTTTGGATATATCTTTGAAAAATAAGGGGGGTTTGTTCTTCGTGTTTTTGATAAAAACGAGTTTTTGATCGATTTTTGGAGCAAAAAGAGGTGAAAAACGCTATTTTTCACGTAATCTGCGAAGTGTTCTCGTCCATTGAAGGGTTCACGGCCGTTGACGGGTTCACGGCCAAAGGAGGGTTCTCGGTCGAATAAGCTTTTGTGGCTAGGGTTTCTCGGCGGCGGCCGTAATCACGAATTAGGGTTTCTCGGACGTTTACGGTCGTGAACGTGTTTACGGCCGTGAACCTATTTGCGGTTGTCTGTCTCATACAAATAGTGTTAGTAGAGTCATAAGAATGTGTATGGCTAGAGGAGCTTAAGTGTGTGTATTCTAAGGTGTTCTAGAGAGAGAAAGGAGAGAAGGTGCAAGTGTGTGTGAATCTTGTATATTGTTCATCATTCCAATCTTGAATACATCATAGATTCATATTATTCTTCTTCTCCTTCTTCTTATTCTGATCTTGCATAATCCAATTGTTTCGGATTCTACACCATCAATTGGATATGATTGATACACAAGCGAATTCGGGACTTACAAGTGGTATCAGAGCTTGGATTGTATCAATCATTTTGGCCAGATCTGGAGCGTATTTGATCTTATTTTTGAAGGATTTTTGCATTTTTGGATAGATCTTTGAAAAATAAGGTGGGGTTGTTCTTCGTGTTTTTGATAAAAACGAGTTTTTGATCGAGTTTTGGAGCAAAAAGAGGTGAAAAACGCTATTTTTCACGTAATCTGCAAAGTGTTCTCGTCCATTGAAGGGTTCACGGCCGTTGAAGGGTTCACGGCCGAAGGAGGGTTCTCGGTCGAATAAGCTTTTGTGGCTAGGGTTTCTCGGCGGCGACCGTAATCACGAATTAGGGTTTCTCGGACGTTTACGGTCGTGAACGTGTTTACGGCCGTGAACCTATTTGCGGTTGTCTGTCTCATATAAATAGTGTTAGTAGAGTCATCAGAGTGTGTATGGCTAGAGGAGCTTAAGTGTGTGTATTCTAAGGTGTTCTAGAGAGAGAAAGGAGAGAAGGTGCAAGTGTGTGTGAATCTTGTATATTGTTCATCATTCCAATCTTGAATACATCATAGATTCATATTATTCTTCTTCTCCTTCTTCTTATTCTGATCTTGCATAATCCAATTGTTTCGGATTCTACACCATCAATTGGATATGATTGATACACAAGCGAATTCGGGACTTACAAGTGGTATCAGAGCTTGGATTGTATCAATCATTTTGGCCAGATCTGGAGCGTATTTGATCTTATTTTTGAAGGATTTTTGCATTTTTGGATAGATCTTTGAAAAATAAGGGGGGTTTGTTCTTCGTGTTTTTGATAAAAACGAGTTTTTGATCGAGTTTTGGAGCAAAAAGAGGTGAAAAACGCTATTTTTCACGTAATCTGCGAAGTGTTCTCGTCCATTGAAGGGTTCACGGCCGTTGAAGGGTTCACGGCCGAAGGAGGGTTCTCGGTCGAATAAGCTTTTGTGGCTAGGGTTTCTCGGCGGCGGCCGTAATCACGAATTAGGGTTTCTCGGACGTTTACGGTCGTGAACGTGTTTACGGCCGTGAAACCTTTTGCGGTTGTCTGTCTCATATAAATAGTGTTAGTAGAGTCATAAGAGTGTGTATGGCTAGAGGAGCTTAAGTGTGTGTATTCTAAGGTGTTCTAGAGAGAGAAAGGAGAGAAGGTGCAAGTGTGTGTGAATCTTGTATATTGTTCATCATTCCAATCTTGAATACATCATAGATTCATATTATTCTTCTTCTCCTTCTTCTTATTCTGATCTTGCATCATCCAATTGTTTGGGATTCTACACCATCAATTGGATATGATTGATACACAAGCGAATTCGGGACTTACAAGTGGTATCAGAGCTTGGATTGTATCAATCATTTTGGCCAGATCTGGAGCGTATTTGATCTTATTTTTGAAGGATTTTTGCATTTTTGGATAGATCTTTGAAAAATAAGGGGGGTTTGTTCTTCGTGTTTTTGATAAAAACGAGTTTTTGATCGAGTTTTGGAGCAAAAAGAGGTGAAAAACGCTATTTTTCACGTAATCTGCGAAGTGTTCTCGTCCATTGAAGGGTTCACGGCCGTTGAAGGGTTCACGGCTGAAGGAGGGTTCTCGGTCGAATAAGCTTTTGTGGCTAGGGTTTCTCGGCGGCGACCGTAATCACGAATTAGGGTTTCTCGGACGTTTACGGTCGTGAACGTGTTTACGGCCGTGAACCTATTTGCGGTTGTCTGTCTCATATAAATAGTGTTAGTAGAGTCATAAGAGTGTGTATGGCTAGAGGAGCTTAAGTGTGTGTATTCTAAGGTGTTCTAGAGAGAGAAAGGAGAGAAGGTGCAAGTGTGTGTGAATCTTGTATATTGTTCATCATTCCAATCTTGAATACATCATAGATTCATATTATTCTTCTTCTCCTTCTTCTTATTCTGATCTTGCATAATCCAATTGTTTCAGATTCTACACCATCAATTGGATATGATTGATACACAAGCGAATTCGGGACTTACAAGTGGTATCAGAGCTTGGATTGTATCAATCATTTTGGCCAGATCTGGAGCGTATTTGATCTTATTTTTGAAGGATTTTTGCATTTTTGGATATATCTTTGAAAAATAAGGGGGGTTTGTTCTTCGTGTTTTTGATAAAAACGAGTTTTTGATCGATTTTTGGAGCAAAAAGAGGTGAAAAACGCTATTTTTCACGTAATCTGCGAAGTGTTCTCGTCCATTGAAGGGTTCACGGCCGTTGACGGGTTCACGGCCAAAGGAGGGTTCTCGGTCGAATAAGCTTTTGTGGCTAGGGTTTCTCGGCGGCGGCCGTAATCACGAATTAGGGTTTCTCGGACGTTTACGGTCGTGAACGTGTTTACGGCCGTGAACCTATTTGCGGTTGTTTGTCTCATACAAATAGTGTTAGTAGAGTCATAAGAATGTGTATGGCTAGAGGAGCTTAAGTGTGTGTATTCTAAGGTGTTCTAGAGAGAGAAAGGAGAGAAGGTGCAAGTGTGTGTGAATCTTGTATATTGTTCATCATTCCAATCTTGAATACATCATAGATTCATATTATTCTTCTTCTCCTTCTTCTTATTCTGATCTTGCATAATCCAATTGTTTCGGATTCTACACCATCAATTGGATATGATAGATACACAAGCGAATTCGGGACTTACAAGTGGTATCAGAGCTTGGATTGTATCAATCATTTTGGCCAGATCTGGAGCGTATTTGATCTTATTTTTGAAGGATTTTTGCATTTTTGGATAGATCTTTGAAAAATAAGGTGGGTTTGTTCTTCGTGTTTTTGCTAAAAACGAGTTTTTGATCGAGTTTTGGAGCAAAAAGAGGTGAAAAACGCTATTTTTCACGTAATCTGCGAAGTGTTCTCGTCCATTGAAGGGTTCACGGCCGTTGAAGGGTTCACGGCCGAAGGAGGGTTCTCGGTCGAATAAGCTTTTGTGGCTAGGGTTTCTCGGCGGCGACCGTAATCACGAATTAGGGTTTCTCGGACGTTTACGGTCGTGAACGTGTTTACGGCCGTGAACCTATTTGCGGTTGTCTGTCTCATATAAATAGTGTTAGTAGAGTCATAAGAGTGTGTATGGCTAGAGGAGCTTAAGTGTGTGTATTCTAAGGTGTTCTAGAGAGAGAAAGGAGAGAAGGTGCAAGTGTGTGTGAATCTTGTATATTGTTCATCATTCCAATCTTGAATACATCATAGATTCATATTATTCTTCTTCTCCTTCTTCTTATTCTGATCTTGCATAATCCAATTGTTTCGGATTCTACACCATCAATTGGATATGATTGATACACAAGCGAATTCGGGACTTACAAGTGGTATCAGAGCTTGGATTGTATCAATCATTTTGGCCAGATCTGGAGCGTATTTGATCTTATTTTTGAAGGATTTTTGCATTTTTGGATAGATCTTTGAAAAATAAGGGGGGTTTGTTCTTCGTGTTTTTGATAAAAACGAGTTTTTGATCGAGTTTTGGAGCAAAAAGAGGTGAAAAACGCTATTTTTCACGTAATCTGCGAAGTGTTCTCGTCCATTGAAGGGTTCACGGCCGTTGAAGGGTTCACGGCCGAAGGAGGGTTCTCGGTCGAATAAGCTTTTGTGGCTAGGGTTTCTCGGCGGCGGCCGTAATCACGAATTAGGGTTTCTCGGACGTTTACGGTCGTGAACGTGTTTACGGCCGTGAAACCTTTTGCGGTTGTCTGTCTCATATAAATAGTGTTAGTAGAGTCATAAGAGTGTATATGGCTAGAGGAGCTTAAGTGTGTGTATTCTAAGGTGTTCTAGAGAGAGAAAGGAGAGAAGGTGCAAGTGTGTGTGAATCTTGTACATTGTTCATCATTCCAATCTTGAATACATCATAGATTCATATTATTCTTCTTCTCCTTCTTCTTATTTTGATCTTGCATCATCCAATTGTTTGGGATTCTACACCATCAATTGGATATGATTGATACACAAGCGAATTCGGGACTTACAAGTGGTATCAGAGCTTGGATTGTATCAATCATTTTGGCCAGATCTGGAGTGTATTTGATCTTATTTTTGAAGGATTTTTGCATTTTTGGATAGATCTTTGAAAAATAAGGTGGGTTTGTTCTTCTTGTTTGTGATAAAAACGAGTTTTTGATCGAGTTTTGGAGCAAAAAGAGGTGAAAAACGCTATTTTTCACGTAATCTGCGAAGTGTTCTCGTCCATTGAAGGGTTCACGGCCGTTGACGGGTTCACGGCCAAAGGAGGGTTCTCGGTCGAATAAGCTTTTGTGGCTAGGGTTTCTCGGCGGCGGCCGTAATCACGAATTAGGGTTTCTCGGACGTTTACGGTCGTGAACGTGTTTACGGCCGTGAACCTATTTGCGGTTGTCTGTCTCATGCAAATAGTGTTAGTAGAGTCAAAAGAGTGTGTATGGCTAGAGGAGCTTAAGTGTGTGTATTCTAAGGTGTTCTAGAGAGAGAAAGGAGAGAAGGTGCAAGTGTGTGTGAATCTTGTATATTGTTCATCATTCCAATCTTGAATACATCATAGATTCATATTATTCTTCTTCTCCTACTTCTTATTTTGATCTTGCATAATCCAATTGTTTCAGATTCTACACCATCAATTGGATATGATTGATACACAAGCGAATTCGGGACTTACAAGTGGTATCAGAGCTTGGATTGTATCAATCATTTTGGCCAGATCTGGAGCGTATTTGATCTTATTTTTGAAGGATTTTTGCATTTTTGGATAGATCTTTGAAAAATAAGGTGGGTTTGTTCTTCGTGTTTTTGCTAAAAACGAGTTTTTGATCGAGTTTTGGAGCAAAAAGAGGTGAAAAACGCTATTTTTCACGTAATCTGCGAAGTGTTCTCGTCCATTGAAGGGTTCACGGCCGTTGAAGGGTTCACGGCCGAAGGAGGGTTCTCGGTCGAATAAGCTTTTGTGGCTAGGGTTTCTCGGCGGCGACCGTAATCACGAATTAGGGTTTCTCGGACGTTTACGGTCGTGAACGTGTTTACGGCCGTGAACCTATTTGCGGTTGTCTGTCTCATATAAATAGTGTTAGTAGAGTCATAAGAGTGTGTATGGCTAGAGGAGCTTAAGTGTGTGTATTCTAAGGTGTTCTAGAGAGAGAAAGGAGAGAAGGTGCAAGTGTGTGTGAATCTTGTATATTGTTCATCATTCCAATCTTGAATACATCATAGATTCATATTATTCTTCTTCTCCTTCTTCTTATTCTGATCTTGCATAATCCAATTGTTTCGGATTCTACACCATCAATTGGATATGATTGATACACAAGCGAATTCGGGACTTACAAGTGGTATCAGAGCTTGGATTGTATCAATCATTTTGGCCAGATCTGGAGCGTATTTGATCTTATTTTTGAAGGATTTTTGCATTTTTGGATAGATCTTTGAAAAATAAGGGGGGTTTGTTCTTCGTGTTTTTGATAAAAACGAGTTTTTGATCGAGTTTTGGAGCAAAAAGAGGTGAAAAACGCTATTTTTCACGTAATCTGCGAAGTGTTCTCGTCCATTGAAGGGTTCACGGCCGTTGAAGGGTTCACGGCCGAAGGAGGGTTCTCGGTCGAATAAGCTTTTGTGGCTAGGGTTTCTCGGCGGCGGCCGTAATCACGAATTAGGGTTTCTCGGACGTTTACGGTCGTGAACGTGTTTACGGCCGTGAAACCTTTTGCGGTTGTCTGTCTCATATAAATAGTGTTAGTAGAGTCATAAGAGTGTATATGGCTAGAGGAGCTTAAGTGTGTGTATTCTAAGGTGTTCTAGAGAGAGAAAGGAGAGAAGGTGCAAGTGTGTGTGAATCTTGTACATTGTTCATCATTCCAATCTTGAATACATCATAGATTCATATTATTCTTCTTCTCCTTCTTCTTATTTTGATCTTGCATCATCCAATTGTTTGGGATTCTACACCATCAATTGGATATGATTGATACACAAGCGAATTCGGGACTTACAAGTGGTATCAGAGCTTGGATTGTATCAATCATTTTGGCCAGATCTGGAGTGTATTTGATCTTATTTTTGAAGGATTTTTGCATTTTTGGATAGATCTTTGAAAAATAAGGTGGGTTTGTTCTTCTTGTTTGTGATAAAAACGAGTTTTTGATCGAGTTTTGGAGCAAAAAGAGGTGAAAAACGCTATTTTTCACGTAATCTGCGAAGTGTTCTCGTCCATTGAAGGGTTCACGGCCGTTGACGGGTTCACGGCCAAAGGAGGGTTCTCAGTCGAATAAGCTTTTGTGGCTAGGGTTTCTCGGCGGCGGCCGTAATCACGAATTAGGGTTTCTCGGACGTTTACGGTCGTGAACGTGTTTACGGCCGTGAACCTATTTGCGGTTGTCTGTCTCATGCAAATAGTGTTAGTAGAGTCATAAGAGTGTGTATGGCTAGAGGAGCTTAAGTGTGTGTATTCTAAGGTGTTCTAGAGAGAGAAAGGAGAGAAGGTGCAAGTGTGTGTGAATCTTGTATATTGTTCATCATTCCAATCTTGAATACATCATAGATTCATATTATTCTTCTTCTCCTACTTCTTATTTTGATCTTGCATAATCCAATTGTTTCAGATTCTACACCATCAATTGGATATGATTGATACACAAGCGAATTCGGGACTTACAAGTGGTATCAGAGCTTGGATTGTATCAATCATTTTGGCCAGATCTGGAGCGTATTTGATCTTATTTTTGAAGGATTTTTGCATTTTTGGATAGATCTTTGAAAAATAAGGTGGGTTTGTTCTTCGTGTTTTTGCTAAAAACGAGTTTTTGATCGAGTTTTGGAGCAAAAAGAGGTGAAAAACGCTATTTTTCACGTAATCTGCGAAGTGTTCTCGTCCATTGAAGGGTTCACGGCCGTTGAAGGGTTCACGGCCGAAGGAGGGTTCTCGGTCGAATAAGCTTTTGTGGCTAGTGTTTCTCGGCGGCGACCGTAATCACGAATTAGGGTTTCTCGGACGTTTACGGTCGTGAACGTGTTTACGGCCGTGAACCTATTTGCGGTTGTCTGTCTCATATAAATAGTGTTAGTAGAGTCATAAGAGTGTGTATGGCTAGAGGAGCTTAAGTGTGTGTATTCTAAGGTGTTCTAGAGAGAGAAAGGAGAGAAGGTGCAAGTGTGTGTGAATCTTGTATATTGTTCATCATTCCAATCTTGAATACATCATAGATTCATATTATTCTTCTTCTCCTTCTTCTTATTCTGATCTTGCATAATCCAATTGTTTCGGATTCTACACCATCAATTGGATATGATTGATACACAAGCGAATTCGGGACTTACAAGTGGTATCAGAGCTTGGATTGTATCAATCATTTTGGCCAGATCTGGAGCGTATTTGATCTTATTTTTGAAGGATTTTTGCATTTTTGGATAGATCTTTTAAAAATAAGGGGGGTTTGTTCTTCGTGTTTTTGATAAAAACGAGTTTTTGATCGAGTTTTGGAGCAAAAAGAGGTGAAAAACGCTATTTTTCACGTAATCTGCGAAGTGTTCTCGTCCATTGAAGGGTTCACGGTCGTTGAAGGGTTCACGGCCGAAGGAGGGTTCTCGGTCGAATAAGCTTTTGTGGCTAGGGTTTCTCGGCGGCGGCCGTAATCACGAATTAGGGTTTCTCGGACGTTTACGGTCGTGAACGTGTTTACGGCCGTGAAACCTTTTGCGGTTGTCTGTCTCATATAAATAGTGTTAGTAGAGTCATAAGAGTGTATATGGCTAGAGGAGCTTAAGTGTGTGTATTCTAAGGTGTTCTAGAGAGAGAAAGGAGAGAAGGTGCAAGTGTGTGTGAATCTTGTACATTGTTCATCATTCCAATCTTGAATACATCATAGATTCATATTATTCTTCTTCTCCTTCTTCATATTTTGATCTTGCATCATCCAATTGTTTGGGATTCTACACCATCAATTGGATATGATTGATACACAAGCGAATTCGGGACTTACAAGTGGTATCAGAGCTTGGATTGTATCAATCATTTTGGCCAGATCTGGAGCGTATTTGATCTTATTTTTGAAGGATTTTTGCATTTTTGGATATATCTTTGAAAAATAAGGTGGGTTTGTTCTTCGTGTTTTTGCTAAAAACGAGTTTTTGATCGAGTTTTGGAGCAAAAAGAGGTGAAAAACGCTATTTTTCACGTAATCTGCGAAGTGTTCTCGTCCATTGAAGGGTTCACGGCCGTTGAAGGGTTCACGGCCGAAGGAGGGTTCTCGGTCGAATAAGCTTTTGTGGCTAGGGTTTCTCGGCGGCGACCGTAATCACGAATTAGGGTTTCTCGGACGTTTACGGTCGTGAACGTGTTTACGGCCGTGAACCTATTTGCGGTTGTCTGTCTCATATAAATAGTGTTAGTAGAGTCATAAGAGTGTGTATGGCTAGAGGAGCTTAAGTGTGTGTATTCTAAGGTGTTCTAGAGAGAGAAAGGAGAGAAGGTGCAAGTGTGTGTGAATCTTGTATATTGTTCATCATTCCAATCTTGAATACATCATAGATTCATATTATTCTTCTTCTCCTTCTTCTTATTCTGATCTTGTATAATCCAATTGTTTCGGATTCTACACCATCAATTGGATATGATTGATACACAAGCGAATTCGGGACTTACAAGTGGTATCAGAGCTTGGATTGTATCAATCATTTTGGCCAGATCTGGAGCGTATTTGATCTTATTTTTGAAGGATTTTTGCATTTTTGGATAGATCTTTGAAAAATAAGGGGGGTTTGTTCTTCGTGTTTTTGATAAAAACGAGTTTTTGATCGAGTTTTGGAGCAAAAAGAGGTGAAAAACGCTATTTTTCACGTAATCTGCGAAGTGTTCTCGTCCATTGAAGGGTTCACGGTCGTTGAAGGGTTCACGGCCGAAGGAGGGTTCTCGGTCGAATAAGCTTTTGTGGCTAGGGTTTCTCGGCGGCGGCCGTAATCACGAATTAGGGTTTCTCGGACGTTTACGGTCGTGAACGTGTTTACGGCCGTGAAACCTTTTGCGGTTGTCTGTCTCATATAAATAGTGTTAGTAGAGTCATAAGAGTGTATATGGCTAGAGGAGCTTAAGTGTGTGTATTCTAAGGTGTTCTAGAGAGAGAAAGGAGAGAAGGTGCAAGTGTGTGTGAATCTTGTACATTGTTCATCATTCCAATCTTGAATACATCATAGATTCATATTATTCTTCTTCTCCTTCTTCTTATTTTGATCTTGCATCATCCAATTGTTTGGGATTCTACACCATCAATTGGATATGATTGATACACAAGCGAATTCGGGACTTACAAGTGGTATCAGAGCTTGGATTGTATCAATCATTTTGGCCAGATCTGGAGCGTATTTGATCTTATTTTTGAAGGATTTTTGCATTTTTGGATAGATCTTTGAAAAATAAGGTGGGTTTGTTCTTCGTGTTTTTGATAAAAACGAGTTTTTGATCGAGTTTTGGAGCAAAAAGAGGTGAAAAACGCTATTCTTCACGTAATCTGCAAAGTGTTCTCGTCCATTGAAGGGTTCACGACCGTTGAAGGGTTCACGGCCGAAGGAGGGTTCTCGGTCGAATAAGCTTTTGTGGCTAGGGTTTCTCGGCGGCGGCCGTAATCACGAATTAGGGTTTCTCGGACGTTTACGGTCGTGAACGTGTTTACGGCCGTGAACCTATTTGCGGTTGTCTGTCTCATATAAATAGTGTTAGTAGAGTCATAAGAGTGTGTATGGCTAGAGGAGCTTAAGTGTGTGTATTCTAAGGTGTTCTAGAGAGAGAAAGGAGAGAAGGTGCAAGTGTGTGTGAATCTTGTATATTGTTCATCATTCCAATCTTGAATACATCATAGATTCATATTATTCTTCTTCTCCTTCTTCTTATTCTGATCTTGCATAATCCAATTGTTTCGGATTCTACACCATCAATTGGATATGATTGATACACAAGCGAATTCGGGACTTACAAGTGGTATCAGAGCTTGGATTGTATCAATCATTTTGGCCAGATCTGGAGCGTATTTGATCTTATTTTTGAAGGATTTTTGCATTTTTGGATAGATCTTTGAAAAATAAGGGGGGTTTGTTCTTCGTGTTTTTGATAAAAACGAGTTTTTGATCGAGTTTTGGAGCAAAAAGAGGTGAAAAACGCTATTTTTCACGTAATCTGCGAAGTGTTCTCGTCCATTGAAGGGTTCACGGCCGTTGAAGGGTTCACGGCCGAAGGAGGGTTCTCGGTCGAATAAGCTTTTGTGGCTAGGGTTTCTCGGCGGCGGCCGTAATCACGAATTAGGGTTTCTCGGACGTTTACGGTCGTGAACGTGTTTACGGCCGTGAAACCTTTTGCGGTTGTCTGTCTCATATAAATAGTGTTAGTAGAGTCATAAGAGTGTATATGGCTAGAGGAGCTTAAGTGTGTGTATTCTAAGGTGTTGTAGAGAGAGAAAGGAGAGAAGGTGCAAGTGTGTGTGAATCTTGTACATTGTTCATCATTCCAATCTTGAATACATCATAGATTCATATTATTCTTCTTCTCCTTCTTCTTATTTTGATCTTGCATCATCCAATTGTTTGGGATTCTACACCATCAATTGGATATGATTGATACACAAGCGAATTCGGGACTTACAAGTGGTATCAGAGCTTGGATTGTATCAATCATTTTGGCCAGATCTGGAGCGTATTTGATCTTATTTTTGAAGGATTTTTGCATTTTTGGATATATCTTTGAAAAATAAGGTGGGTTTGTTCTTCGTGTTTTTGCTAAAAACGAGTTTTTGATCGAGTTTTGGAGCAAAAAGAGGTGAAAAACGCTATTTTTCACGTAATCTGCGAAGTGTTCTCGTCCATTGAAGGGTTCACGGCCGTTGAAGGGTTCACGGCCGAAGGAGGGTTCTCGGTCGAATAAGCTTTTGTGGCTAGGGTTTCTCGGCGGCGACCGTAATCACGAATTAGGGTTTCTCGGACGTTTACGGTCGTGAACGTGTTTACGGCCGTGAACCTATTTGCGGTTGTCTGTCTCATATAAATAGTGTTAGTAGAGTCATAAGAGTGTGTATGGCTAGAGGAGCTTAAGTGTGTGTATTCTAAGGTGTTCTAGAGAGAGAAAGGAGAGAAGGTGCAAGTGTGTGTGAATCTTGTATATTGTTCATCATTCCAATCTTGAATACATCATAGATTCATATTATTCTTCTTCTCCTTCTTCTTATTCTGATCTTGCATAATCCAATTGTTTCGGATTCTACACCATCAATTGGATATGATTGATACACAAGCGAATTCGGGACTTACAAGTGGTATCAGAGCTTGGATTGTATCAATCATTTTGGCCAGATCTGGAGCGTATTTGATCTTATTTTTGAAGGATTTTTGCATTTTTGGATAGATCTTTGAAAAATAAGGGGGGTTTGTTCTTCGTGTTTTTGATAAAAACGAGTTTTTGATCGAGTTTTGGAGCAAAAAGAGGTGAAAAACGCTATTTTTCACGTAATCTGCGAAGTGTTCTCGTCCATTGAAGGGTTCACGGCCGTTGAAGGGTTCACGGCCGAAGGAGGGTTCTCGGTCGAATAAGCTTTTGTGGCTAGGGTTTCTCGGCGGCGGCCGTAATCACGAATTAGGGTTTCTCGGACGTTTACGGTCGTGAACGTGTTTACGGCCGTGAAACCTTTTGCGGTTGTCTGTCTCATATAAATAGTGTTAGTAGAGTCATAAGAGTGTATATGGCTAGAGGAGCTTAAGTGTGTGTATTCTAAGGTGTTGTAGAGAGAGAAAGGAGAGAAGGTGCAAGTGTGTGTGAATCTTGTACATTGTTCATCATTCCAATCTTGAATACATCATAGATTCATATTATTCTTCTTCTCCTTCTTCTTATTTTGATCTTGCATCATCCAATTGTTTGGGATTCTACACCATCAATTGGATATGATTGATACACAAGCGAATTCGGGACTTACAAGTGGTATCAGAGCTTGGATTGTATCAATCATTTTGGCCAGATCTGGAGCGTATTTGATCTTATTTTTGAAGGATTTTTGCATTTTTGGATATATCTTTGAAAAATAAGGGGGGTTTGTTCTTCGTGTTTTTGATAAAAACGAGTTTTTGATCGAGTTTTGGAGCAAAAAGAGGTGAAAAACGCTATTTTTCACGTAATCTGCGAAGTGTTCTCGTCCATTGAAGGGTTCACGGCCGTTGAAGGGTTCACGGCCGAAGGAGGGTTCTCGGTCGAATAAGCTTTTGTGGCTAGGGTTTCTCGGCGGCGACCGTAATCACGAATTAGGGTTTCTCGGACGTTTACGGTCGTGAACGTGTTTACGGCCGTGAACCTATTTGCGGTTGTCTGTCTCATATAAATAGTGTTAGTAGAGTCATAAGAGTGTGTATGGCTAGAGGAGCTTAAGTGTGTGTATTCTAAGGTGTTCTAGAGAGAGAAAGGAGAGAAGGTGCAAGTGTGTGTGAATCTTGTATATTGTTCATCATTCCAATCTTGAATACATCATAGATTCATATTATTCTTCTTCTCCTTCTTCTTATTCTGATCTTGCATAATCCAATTGTTTCGGATTCTACACCATCAATTGGATATGATTGATACACAAGCGAATTCGGGACTTACAAGTGGTATCAGAGCTTGGATTGTATCAATCATTTTGGCCAGATCTGGAGCGTATTTGATCTTATTTTTGAAGGATTTTTGCATTTTTGGATAGATCTTTGAAAAATAAGGGGGGTTTGTTCTTCGTGTTTTTGATAAAAACGAGTTTTTGATCGAGTTTTGGAGCAAAAAGAGGTGAAAAACGCTATTTTTCACGTAATCTGCGAAGTGTTCTCGTCCATTGAAGGGTTCACGGCCGTTGAAGGGTTCACGGCCGAAGGAGGGTTCTCGGTCGAATAAGCTTTTGTGGCTAGGGTTTCTCGGCGGCGGCCGTAATCACGAATTAGGGTTTCTCGGACGTTTACGGTTGTGAACGTGTTTACGGCCGTGAACCTATTTGCGGTTGTCTGTCTCATATAAATAGTGTTAGTAGAGTCATAAGAGTGTGTATGGCTAGAGGAGCTTAAGTGTGTGTATTCTAAGGTGTTCTAGAGAGAGAAAGGAGAGAAGGTGCAAGTGTGTGTGAATCTTGTATATTGTTCATCATTCCAATCTTGAATACATCATAGATTCATATTATTCTTCTTCTCCTTCTTCTTATTCTGATCTTGCATAATCTAATTGTTTCGGATTCTACACCATCAATTGGATATGATTGATACACAAGCGAATTCGGGACTTACAAGTGGTATCAGAGCTTGGATTGTATCAATCATTTTGGCCAGATCTGGAGCGTATTTGATCTTATTTTTGAAGGATTTTTGCATTTTTGGATAGATCTTTGAAAAATAAGGTGGCTTTGTTCTTCGTGTTTGTGATAAAAACGAGTTTTTGATCGAGTTTTGGAGCAAAAAGAGGTGAAAAACGCTATTTTTCACGTAATCTGCGAAGTGTTCTCGTCCATTGAAGGGTTCACGGCCGTTGACGGGTTCACGGCCAAAGGAGGGTTCTCGGTCGAATAAGCTTTTGTGGCTAGGGTTTCTCGGCGGCGGCCGTAATCACGAATTAGGGTTTCTCGGACGTTTACGGTCGTGAACGTGTTTACGGCCGTGAACCTATTTGCGGTTGTGTGTCTCATACAAATAGTGTTAGTAGAGTCATAAGAGTGTGTATGGCTAGAGGAGCTTAAGTGTGTGTATTCTAAGGTGTTCTAGAGAGAGAAAGGAGAGAAGGTGCAAGTGTGTGTGAATCTTGTATATTGTTCATCATTCCAATCTTGAATACATCATAGATTCATATTATTCTTCTTCTCCTTCTTCTTATTTTGATCTTGCATAATCCAATTGTTTCAGATTCTACACCATCAATTGGATATGATTGATACACAAGCGAATTCGGGACTTACAAGTGGTATCAGAGCTTGGATTGTATCAATCATTTTGGCCAGATCTGGAGCGTATTTGATCTTATTTTTGAAGGATTTTTGCATTTTTGGATAGATCTTTGAAAAATAAGGTGGGTTTGTTCTTCGTATTTTTGCTAAAAACGAGTTTTTGATCGAGTTTTGGAGCAAAAAGAGGTGAAAAACGCTATTTTTCACGTAATCTGCGAAGTGTTCTCGTCCATTGAAGGGTTCACGGCCGTTGAAGGGTTCACGGCCGAAGGAGGGTTCTCGGTCGAATAAGCTTTTGTGGCTAGGGTTTCTCGGCGGCGACCGTAATCACGAATTAGGGTTTCTCGGACGTTTACGGTCGTGAACGTGTTTACGGCCGTGAACCTATTTGCGGTTGTCTGTCTCATATAAATAGTGTTAGTAGAGTCATAAGAGTGTGTATGGCTAGAGGAGCTTAAGTGTGTGTATTCTAAGGTGTTCTAGAGAGAGAAAGGAGAGAAGGTGCAAGTGTGTGTGAATCTTGTATATTGTTCATCATTCCAATCTTGAATACATCATAGATTCATATTATTCTTCTTCTCCTTCTTCTTATTCTGATCTTGCATAATCTAATTGTTTCGGATTCTACACCATCAATTGGATATGATTGATACACAAGCGAATTCGGGACTTACAAGTGGTATCAGAGCTTGGATTGTATCAATCATTTTGGCCAGATCTGGAGCGTATTTGATCTTATTTTTGAAGGATTTTTGCATTTTTGGATAGATCTTTGAAAAATAAGGTGGCTTTGTTCTTCGTGTTTGTGATAAAAACGAGTTTTTGATCGAGTTTTGGAGCAAAAAGAGGTGAAAAACGCTATTTTTCACGTAATCTGCGAAGTGTTCTCGTCCATTGAAGGGTTCACGGCCGTTGACGGGTTCACGGCCAAAGGAGGGTTCTCGGTCGAATAAGCTTTTGTGGCTAGGGTTTCTCGGCGGCGGCCGTAATCACGAATTAGGGTTTCTCGGACGTTTACGGTCGTGAACGTGTTTACGGCCGTGAACCTATTTGCGGTTGTGTGTCTCATACAAATAGTGTTAGTAGAGTCATAAGAGTGTGTATGGCTAGAGGAGCTTAAGTGTGTGTATTCTAAGGTGTTCTAGAGAGAGAAAGGAGAGAAGGTGCAAGTGTGTGTGAATCTTGTATATTGTTCATCATTCCAATCTTGAATACATCATAGATTCATATTATTCTTCTTCTCCTTCTTCTTATTTTGATCTTGCATAATCCAATTGTTTCAGATTCTACACCATCAATTGGATATGATTGATACACAAGCGAATTCGGGACTTACAAGTGGTATCAGAGCTTGGATTGTATCAATCATTTTGGCCAGATCTGGAGCGTATTTGATCTTATTTTTGAAGGATTTTTGCATTTTTGGATAGATCTTTGAAAAATAAGGTGGGTTTGTTCTTCGTATTTTTGCTAAAACGAGTTTTTGATCGAGTTTTGGAGCAAAAAGAGGTGAAAAACGCTATTTTTCACGTAATCTGCGAAGTGTTCTCGTCCATTGAAGGGTTCACGGCCGTTGAAGGGTTCACGGCCGAAGGAGGGTTCTCGGTCGAATAAGCTTTTGTGGCTAGGGTTTCTCGGCGGCGACCGTAATCACGAATTAGGGTTTCTCGGACGTTTACGGTCGTGAACGTGTTTACGGCCGTGAACCTATTTGCGGTTGTCTGTCTCATATAAATAGTGTTAGTAGAGTCATAAGAGTGTGTATGGCTAGAGGAGCTTAAGTGTGTGTATTCTAAGGTGTTCTAGAGAGAGAAAGGAGAGAAGGTGCAAGTGTGTGTGAATCTTGTATATTGTTCATCATTCCAATCTTGAATACATCATAGATTCATATTATTCTTCTTCTCCTTCTTCTTATTCTGATCTTGTATAATCCAATTGTTTCGGATTCTACACCATCAATTGGATATGATTGATACACAAGCGAATTCGGGACTTACAAGTGGTATCAGAGCTTGGATTGTATCAATCATTTTGGCCAGATCTGGAGCGTATTTGATCTTATTTTTGAAGGATTTTTGCATTTTTGGATAGATCTTTGAAAAATAAGGTGGCTTTGTTCTTCGTGTTTGTGATAAAAACGAGTTTTTGATCGAGTTTTGGAGCAAAAAGAGGTGAAAAACGCTATTTTTCACGTAATCTGCGAAGTGTTCTCGTCCATTGAAGGGTTCACGGCCGTTGACGGGTTCACGGCCAAAGGAGGGTTCTCGGTCGAATAAGCTTTTGTGGCTAGGGTTTCTCGGCGGCGGCCGTAATCACGAATTAGGGTTTCTCGGACGTTTACGGTCGTGAACGTGTTTACGGCCGTGAACCTATTTGCGGTTGTGTGTCTCATACAAATAGTGTTAGTAGAGTCATAAGAGTGTGTATGGCTAGAGGAGCTTAAGTGTGTGTATTCTAAGGTGTTCTAGAGAGAGAAAGGAGAGAAGGTGCAAGTGTGTGTGAATCTTGTATATTGTTCATCATTCCAATCTTGAATACATCATAGATTCATATTATTCTTCTTCTCCTTCTTCTTATTTTGATCTTGCATAATCCAATTGTTTCAGATTCTACACCATCAATTGGATATGATTGATACACAAGCGAATTCGGGACTTACAAGTGGTATCAGAGCTTGGATTGTATCAATCATTTTGGCCAGATCTGGAGCGTATTTGATCTTATTTTTGAAGGATTTTTGCATTTTTGGATAGATCTTTGAAAAATAAGGTGGGTTTGTTCTTCGTATTTTTGCTAAAAACGAGTTTTTGATCGAGTTTTGGAGCAAAAAGAGGTGAAAAACGCTATTTTTCACGTAATCTGCGAAGTGTTCTCGTCCATTGAAGGGTTCACGGCCGTTGAAGGGTTCACGGCCGAAGGAGGGTTCTCGGTCGAATAAGCTTTTGTGGCTAGGGTTTCTCGGCGGCGACCGTAATCACGAATTAGGGTTTCTCGGACGTTTACGGTCGTCAACGTGTTTACGGCCGTGAACCTATTTGCGGTTGTCTGTCTCATATAAATAGTGTTAGTAGAGTCATAAGAGTGTGTATGGCTAGAGGAGCTTAAGTGTGTGTATTCTAAGGTGTTCTAGAGAGAGAAAGGAGAGAAGGTGCAAGTGTGTGTGAATCTTGTATATTGTTCATCATTCCAATCTTGAATACATCATAGATTCATATTATTCTTCTTCTCCTTCTTCTTATTCTGATCTTGTATAATCCAATTGTTTCGGATTCTACACCATCAATTGGATATGATTGATACACAAGCGAATTCGGGACTTACAAGTGGTATCAGAGCTTGGATTGTATCAATCATTTTGGCCAGATCTGGAGCGTATTTGATCTTATTTTTGAAGGATTTTTGCATTTTTGGATAGATCTTTGAAAAATAAGGGGGGTTTGTTCTTCGTGTTTTTGATAAAAACGAGTTTTTGATCGAGTTTTGGAGCAAAAAGAGGTGAAAAACGCTATTTTTCACGTAATCTGCGAAGTGTTCTCGTCCATTGAAGGGTTCACGGCCGTTGAAGGGTTCACGGCCGAAGGAGGGTTCTCGGTCGAATAAGCTTTTGTGGCTAGGGTTTCTCGGCGGCGGCCGTAATCACGAATTAGGGTTTCTCGGACGTTTACGGTCGTGAACGTGTTTACGGCCGTGAAACCTTTTGCGGTTGTCTGTCTCATATAAATAGTGTTAGTAGAGTCATAAGAGTGTATATGGCTAGAGGAGCTTAAGTGTGTGTATTCTAAGGTGTTCTAGAGAGAGAAAGGAGAGAAGGTGCAAGTGTGTGTGAATCTTGTACATTGTTCATCATTCCAATCTTGAATACATCATAGATTCATATTATTCTTCTTCTCCTTGTTCTTATTTTGATCTTGCATCATCCAATTGTTTGGGATTCTACACCATCAATTGGATATGATTGATACACAAGCGAATTCGGGACTTACAAGTGGTATCAGAGCTTGGATTGTATCAATCATTTTGGCCAGATCTGGAGCGTATTTGATCTTATTTTTGAAGGATTTTTGCATTTTTGGATAGATCTTTGAAAAATAAGGTGGGTTTGTTCTTCGTGTTTTTGATAAAAACGAGTTTTTGATCGAGTTTTGGAGCAAAAAGAGGTGAAAAACGCTATTCTTCACGTAATCTGCAAAGTGTTCTCGTCCATTGAAGGGTTCACGACCGTTGAAGGGTTCACGGCCGAAGGAGGGTTCTCGGTCGAATAAGCTTTTGTGGCTAGGGTTTCTCGGCGGCGGCCGTAATCACGAATTAGGGTTTCTCGGACGTTTACGGTCGTGAACGTGTTTACGGCCGTGAACCTATTTGCGGTTGTCTGTCTCATATAAATAGTGTTAGTAGAGTCATAAGAGTGTGTATGGCTAGAGGAGCTTAAGTGTGTGTATTCTAAGGTGTTCTAGAGAGAGAAAGGAGAGAAGGTGCAAGTGTGTGTGAATCTTGTATATTGTTCATCATTCCAATCTTGAATACATCATAGATTCATATTATTCTTCTTCTCCTTCTTCTTATTCTGATCTTGCATAATCCAATTGTTTCGGATTCTACACCATCAATTGGATATGATTGATACACAAGCGAATTCGGGACTTACACGTGGTATCAGAGCTTGGATTGTATCAATCATTTTGGCCAGATCTGGAGCGTATTTGATCTTATTTTTGAAGGATTTTTGCATTTTTGGATAGATCTTTGAAAAATAAGGTGGGTTTGTTCTTCGTATTTTTGCTAAAAACGAGTTTTTGATCGAGTTTTGGAGCAAAAAGAGGTGAAAAACGCTATTTTTCACGTAATCTGCGAAGTGTTCTCGTCCATTGAAGGGTTCACGGCCGTTGAAGGGTTCACGGCCGAAGGAGGGTTCTCGGTCGAATAAGCTTTTGTGGCTAGGGTTTCTCGGCGGCGACCGTAATCACGAATTAGGGTTTCTCGGACGTTTACGGTCGTGAACGTGTTTACGGCCGTGAACCTATTTGCGGTTGTCTGTCTCATATAAATAGTGTTAGTAGAGTCATAAGAGTGTGTATGGCTAGAGGAGCTTAAGTGTGTGTATTCTAAGGTGTTCTAGAGAGAGAAAGGAGAGAAGGTGCAAGTGTGTGTGAATCTTGTATATTGTTCATCATTCCAATCTTGAATACATCATAGATTCATATTATTCTTCTTCTCCTTCTTCTTATTCTGATCTTGTATAATCCAATTGTTTCGGATTCTACACCATCAATTGGATATGATTGATACACAAGCGAATTCGGGACTTACAAGTGGTATCAGAGCTTGGATTGTATCAATCATTTTGGCCAGATCTGGAGCGTATTTGATCTTATTTTTGAAGGATTTTTGCATTTTTGGATAGATCTTTGAAAAATAAGGGGGGTTTGTTCTTCGTGTTTTTGATAAAAACGAGTTTTTGATCGAGTTTTGGAGCAAAAAGAGGTGAAAAACGCTATTTTTCACGTAATCTGCGAAGTGTTCTCGTCCATTGAAGGGTTCACGGCCGTTGAAGGGTTCACGGCCGAAGGAGGGTTCTCGGTCGAATAAGCTTTTGTGGCTAGGGTTTCTCGGCGGCGGCCGTAATCACGAATTAGGGTTTCTCGGACGTTTACGGTCGTGAACGTGTTTACGGCCGTGAAACCTTTTGCGGTTGTCTGTCTCATATAAATAGTGTTAGTAGAGTCATAAGAGTGTATATGGCTAGAGGAGCTTAAGTGTGTGTATTCTAAGGTGTTCTAGAGAGAGAAAGGAGAGAAGGTGCAAGTGTGTGTGAATCTTGTACATTGTTCATCATTCCAATCTTGAATACATCATAGATTCATATTATTCTTCTTCTCCTTGTTCTTATTTTGATCTTGCATCATCCAATTGTTTGGGATTCTACACCATCAATTGGATATGATTGATACACAAGCGAATTCGGGACTTACAAGTGGTATCAGAGCTTGGATTGTATCAATCATTTTGGCCAGATCTGGAGCGTATTTGATCTTATTTTTGAAGGATTTTTGCATTTTTGGATAGATCTTTGAAAAATAAGGTGGGTTTGTTCTTCGTGTTTTTGATAAAAACGAGTTTTTGATCGAGTTTTGGAGCAAAAAGAGGTGAAAAACGCTATTCTTCACGTAATCTGCAAAGTGTTCTCGTCCATTGAAGGGTTCACGACCGTTGAAGGGTTCACGGCCGAAGGAGGGTTCTCGGTCGAATAAGCTTTTGTGGCTAGGGTTTCTCGGCGGCGGCCGTAATCACGAATTAGGGTTTCTCGGACGTTTACGGTCGTGAACGTGTTTACGGCCGTGAACCTATTTGCGGTTGTCTGTCTCATATAAATAGTGTTAGTAGAGTCATAAGAGTGTGTATGGCTAGAGGAGCTTAAGTGTGTGTATTCTAAGGTGTTCTAGAGAGAGAAAGGAGAGAAGGTGCAAGTGTGTGTGAATCTTGTATATTGTTCATCATTCCAATCTTGAATACATCATAGATTCATATTATTCTTCTTCTCCTTCTTCTTATTCTGATCTTGCATAATCCAATTGTTTCGGATTCTACACCATCAATTGGATATGATTGATACACAAGCGAATTCGGGACTTACAAGTGGTATCAGAGCTTGGATTGTATCAATCATTTTGGCCAGATCTGGAGCGTATTTGATCTTATTTTTGAAGGATTTTTGCATTTTTGGATAGATCTTTGAAAAATAAGGGGGGTTTGTTCTTCGTGTTTTTGATAAAAACGAGTTTTTGATCGAGTTTTGGAGCAAAAAGAGGTGAAAAACGCTATTTTTCACGTAATCTGCGAAGTGTTCTCGTCCATTGAAGGGTTCACGGCCGTTGAAGGGTTCACGGCCGAAGGAGGGTTCTCGGTCGAATAAGCTTTTGTGGCTAGGGTTTCTCGGCGGCGGCCGTAATCACGAATTAGGGTTTCTCGGACGTTTACGGTCGTGAACGTGTTTACGGCCGTGAAACCTTTTGCGGTTGTCTGTCTCATATAAATAGTGTTAGTAGAGTCATAAGAGTGTATATGGCTAGAGGAGCTTAAGTGTGTGTATTCTAAGGTGTTCTAGAGAGAGAAAGGAGAGAAGGTGCAAGTGTGTGTGAATCTTGTACATTGTTCATCATTCCAATCTTGAATACATCATAGATTCATATTATTCTTCTTCTCCTTCTTCTTATTCTGATCTTGTATAATCCAATTGTTTCGGATTCTACACCATCAATTGGATATGATTGATACACAAGCGAATTCGGGACTTACAAGTGGTATCAGAGCTTGGATTGTATCAATCATTTTGGCCAGATCTGGAGCGTATTTGATCTTATTTTTGAAGGATTTTTGCATTTTTGGATAGATCTTTGAAAAATAAGGGGGGTTTGTTCTTCGTGTTTTTGATAAAAACGAGTTTTTGATCGAGTTTTGGAGCAAAAAGAGGTGAAAAACGCTATTTTTCACGTAATCTGCGAAGTGTTCTCGTCCATTGAAGGGTTCACGGCCGTTGAAGGGTTCACGGCCGAAGGAGGGTTCTCGGTCGAATAAGCTTTTGTGGCTAGGGTTTCTCGGCGGCGGCCGTAATCACGAATTAGGGTTTCTCGGACGTTTACGGTCGTGAACGTGTTTACGGCCGTGAAACCTTTTGCGGTTGTCTGTCTCATATAAATAGTGTTAGTAGAGTCATAAGAGTGTATATGGCTAGAGGAGCTTAAGTGTGTGTATTCTAAGGTGTTCTAGAGAGAGAAAGGAGAGAAGGTGCAAGTGTGTGTGAATCTTGTACATTGTTCATCATTCCAATCTTGAATACATCATAGATTCATATTATTCTTCTTCTCCTTGTTCTTATTTTGATCTTGCATCATCCAATTGTTTGGGATTCTACACCATCAATTGGATATGATTGATACACAAGCGAATTCGGGACTTACAAGTGGTATCAGAGCTTGGATTGTATCAATCATTTTGGCCAGATCTGGAGCGTATTTGATCTTATTTTTGAAGGATTTTTGCATTTTTGGATAGATCTTTGAAAAATAAGGTGGGTTTGTTCTTCGTGTTTTTGATAAAAACGAGTTTTTGATCGAGTTTTGGAGCAAAAAGAGGTGAAAAACGCTATTCTTCACGTAATCTGCAAAGTGTTCTCGTCCATTGAAGGGTTCACGACCGTTGAAGGGTTCACGGCCGAAGGAGGGTTCTCGGTCGAATAAGCTTTTGTGGCTAGGGTTTCTCGGCGGCGGCCGTAATCACGAATTAGGGTTTCTCGGACGTTTACGGTCGTGAACGTGTTTACGGCCGTGAACCTATTTGCGGTTGTCTGTCTCATATAAATAGTGTTAGTAGAGTCATAAGAGTGTGTATGGCTAGAGGAGCTTAAGTGTGTGTATTCTAAGGTGTTCTAGAGAGAGAAAGGAGAGAAGGTGCAAGTGTGTGTGAATCTTGTATGTTGTTCATCATTCCAATCTTGAATACATCATAGATTCATATTATTCTTCTTCTCCTTCTTCTTATTCTGATCTTGCATAATCCAATTGTTTCGGATTCTACACCATCAATTGGATATGATTGATACACAAGCGAATTCGGGACTTACAAGTGGTATCAGAGCTTGGATTGTATCAATCATTTTGGCCAGATCTGGAGCGTATTTGATCTTATTTTTGAAGGATTTTTGCATTTTTGGATAGATCTTTGAAAAATAAGGGGGGTTTGTTCTTCGTGTTTTTGATAAAAACGAGTTTTTGATCGAGTTTTGGAGCAAAAAGAGGTGAAAAACGCTATTTTTCACGTAATCTGCGAAGTGTTCTCGTCCATTGAAGGGTTCACGGCCGTTGAAGGGTTCACGGCCGAAGGAGGGTTCTCGGTCGAATAAGCTTTTGTGGCTAGGGTTTCTCGGCGGCGGCCGTAATCACGAATTAGGGTTTCTCGGACGTTTACGGTCGTGAACGTGTTTACGGCCGTGAAACCTTTTGCGGTTGTCTGTCTCATATAAATAGTGTTAGTAGAGTCATAAGAGTGTATATGGCTAGAGGAGCTTAAGTGTGTGTATTCTAAGGTGTTCTAGAGAGAGAAAGGAGAGAAGGTGCAAGTGTGTGTGAATCTTGTACATTGTTCATCATTCCAATCTTGAATACATCATAGATTCATATTATTCTTCTTCTCCTTCTTCTTATTTTGATCTTGCATCATCCAATTGTTTGGGATTCTACACCATCAATTGGATATGATTGATACACAAGCGAATTCGGGACTTACAAGTGGTATCAGAGCTTGGATTGTATCAATCATTTTGGCCAGATCTGGAGCGTATTTGATCTTATTTTTGAAGGATTTTTGCATTTTTGGATATATCTTTGAAAAATAAGGTGGGTTTGTTCTTCGTGTTTTTGCTAAAAACGAGTTTTTGATCGAGTTTTGGAGCAAAAAGAGGTGAAAAACGCTATTTTTCACGTAATCTGCGAAGTGTTCTCGTCCATTGAAGGGTTCACGGCCGTTGAAGGGTTCACGGCCGAAGGAGGGTTCTCGGTCGAATAAGCTTTTGTGGCTAGGGTTTCTCGGCGGCGACCGTAATCACGAATTAGGGTTTCTCGGACGTTTACGGTCGTGAACGTGTTTACGGCCGTGAACCTATTTGCGGTTGTCTGTCTCATATAAATAGTGTTAGTAGAGTCATAAGAGTGTGTATGGCTAGAGGAGCTTAAGTGTGTGTATTCTAAGGTGTTCTAGAGAGAGAAAGGAGAGAAGGTGCAAGTGTGTGTGAATCTTGTATATTGTTCATCATTCCAATCTTGAATACATCATAGATTCATATTATTCTTCTTCTCCTTCTTCTTATTCTGATCTTGTATAATCCAATTGTTTCGGATTCTACACCATCAATTGGATATGATTGATACACAAGCGAATTCGGGACTTACAAGTGGTATCAGAGCTTGGATTGTATCAATCATTTTGGCCAGATCTGGAGCGTATTTGATCTTATTTTTGAAGGATTTTTGCATTTTTGGATAGATCTTTGAAAAATAAGGGGGGTTTGTTCTTCGTGTTTTTGATAAAAACGAGTTTTTGATCGAGTTTTGGAGCAAAAAGAGGTGAAAAACGCTATTTTTCACGTAATCTGCGAAGTGTTCTCGTCCATTGAAGGGTTCACGGCCGTTGAAGGGTTCACGGCCGAAGGAGGGTTCTCGGTCGAATAAGCTTTTGTGGCTAGGGTTTCTCGGCGGCGGCCGTAATCACGAATTAGGGTTTCTCGGACGTTTACGGTCGTGAACGTGTTTACGGCCGTGAAACCTTTTGCGGTTGTCTGTCTCATATAAATAGTGTTAGTAGAGTCATAAGAGTGTATATGGCTAGAGGAGCTTAAGTGTGTGTATTCTAAGGTGTTCTAGAGAGAGAAAGGAGAGAAGGTGCAAGTGTGTGTGAATCTTGTACATTGTTCATCATTCCAATCTTGAATACATCATAGATTCATATTATTCTTCTTCTCCTTGTTCTTATTTTGATCTTGCATCATCCAATTGTTTGGGATTCTACACCATCAATTGGATATGATTGATACACAAGCGAATTCGGGACTTACAAGTGGTATCAGAGCTTGGATTGTATCAATCATTTTGGCCAGATCTGGAGCGTATTTGATCTTATTTTTGAAGGATTTTTGCATTTTTGGATAGATCTTTGAAAAATAAGGTGGGTTTGTTCTTCGTGTTTTTGATAAAAACGAGTTTTTGATCGAGTTTTGGAGCAAAAAGAGGTGAAAAACGCTATTCTTCACGTAATCTGCAAAGTGTTCTCGTCCATTGAAGGGTTCACGACCGTTGAAGGGTTCACGGCCGAAGGAGGGTTCTCGGTCGAATAAGCTTTTGTGGCTAGGGTTTCTCGGCGGCGGCCGTAATCACGAATTAGGGTTTCTCGGACGTTTACGGTCGTGAACGTGTTTACGGCCGTGAACCTATTTGCGGTTGTCTGTCTCATATAAATAGTGTTAGTAGAGTCATAAGAGTGTGTATGGCTAGAGGAGCTTAAGTGTGTGTATTCTAAGGTGTTCTAGAGAGAGAAAGGAGAGAAGGTGCAAGTGTGTGTGAATCTTGTATATTGTTCATCATTCCAATCTTGAATACATCATAGATTCATATTATTCTTCTTCTCCTTCTTCTTATTCTGATCTTGCATAATCCAATTGTTTCGGATTCTACACCATCAATTGGATATGATTGATACACAAGCGAATTCGGGACTTACAAGTGGTATCAGAGCTTGGATTGTATCAATCATTTTGGCCAGATCTGGAGCGTATTTGATCTTATTTTTGAAGGATTTTTTCATTTTTGGATAGATCTTTGAAAAATAAGGGGGGTTTGTTCTTCGTGTTTTTGATAAAAACGAGTTTTTGATCGAGTTTTGGAGCAAAAAGAGGTGAAAAACGCTATTTTTCACGTAATCTGCGAAGTGTTCTCGTCCATTGAAGGGTTCACGGCCGTTGAAGGGTTCACGGCCGAAGGAGGGTTCTCGGTCGAATAAGCTTTTGTGGCTAGGGTTTCTCGGCGGCGGCCGTAATCACGAATTAGGGTTTCTCGGACGTTTACGGTCGTGAACGTGTTTACGGCCGTGAAACCTTTTGCGGTTGTCTGTCTCATATAAATAGTGTTAGTAGAGTCATAAGAGTGTATATGGCTAGAGGAGCTTAAGTGTGTGTATTCTAAGGTGTTCTAGAGAGAGAAAGGAGAGAAGGTGCAAGTGTGTGTGAATCTTGTACATTGTTCATCATTCCAATCTTGAATACATCATAGATTCATATTATTCTTCTTCTCCTTCTTCTTATTTTGATCTTGCATCATCCAATTGTTTGGGATTCTACACCATCAATTGGATATGATTGATACACAAGCGAATTCGGGACTTACAAGTGGTATCAGAGCTTGGATTGTATCAATCATTTTGGCCAGATCTGGAGCGTATTTGATCTTATTTTTGAAGGATTTTTGCATTTTTGGATATATCTTTGAAAAATAAGGTGGGTTTGTTCTTCGTGTTTTTGCTAAAAACGAGTTTTTGATCGAGTTTTGGAGCAAAAAGAGGTGAAAAACGCTATTTTTCACGTAATCTGCGAAGTGTTCTCGTCCATTGAAGGGTTCACGGCCGTTGAAGGGTTCACGGCCGAAGGAGGGTTCTCGGTCGAATAAGCTTTTGCGGCTAGGGTTTCTCGGCGGCGACCGTAATCACGAATTAGGGTTTCTCGGACGTTTACGGTCGTGAACGTGTTTACGGCCGTGAACCTATTTGCGGTTGTCTGTCTCATATAAATAGTGTTAGTAGAGTCATAAGAGTGTGTATGGCTAGAGGAGCTTAAGTGTGTGTATTCTAAGGTGTTCTAGAGAGAGAAAGGAGAGAAGGTGCAAGTGTGTGTGAATCTTGTATATTGTTCATCATTCCAATCTTGAATACATCATAGATTCATATTATTCTTCTTCTCCTTCTTCTTATTCTGATCTTGTATAATCCAATTGTTTCGGATTCTACACCATCAATTGGATATGATTGATACACAAGCGAATTCGGGACTTACAAGTGGTATCAGAGCTTGGATTGTATCAATCATTTTGGCCAGATCTGGAGCGTATTTGATCTTATTTTTGAAGGATTTTTGCATTTTTGGATAGATCTTTGAAAAATAAGGGGGGTTTGTTCTTCGTGTTTTTGATAAAAACGAGTTTTTGATCGAGTTTTGGAGCAAAAAGAGGTGAAAAACGCTATTTTTCACGTAATCTGCGAAGTGTTCTCGTCCATTGAAGGGTTCACGGCCGTTGAAGGGTTCACGGCCGAAGGAGGGTTCTCGGTCGAATAAGCTTTTGTGGCTAGGGTTTCTCGGCGGCGGCCGTAATCACGAATTAGGGTTTCTCGGACGTTTACGGTCGTGAACGTGTTTACGGCCGTGAAACCTTTTGCGGTTGTCTGTCTCATATAAATAGTGTTAGTAGAGTCATAAGAGTGTATATGGCTAGAGGAGCTTAAGTGTGTGTATTCTAAGGTGTTCTAGAGAGAGAAAGGAGAGAAGGTGCAAGTGTGTGTGAATCTTGTACATTGTTCATCATTCCAATCTTGAATACATCATAGATTCATATTATTCTTCTTCTCCTTGTTCTTATTTTGATCTTGCATCATCCAACTGTTTGGGATTCTACACCATCAATTGGATATGATTGATACACAAGCGAATTCGGGACTTACAAGTGGTATCAGAGCTTGGATTGTATCAATCATTTTGGCCAGATCTGGAGCGTATTTGATCTTATTTTTGAAGGATTTTTGCATTTTTGGATAGATCTTTGAAAAATAAGGTGGGTTTGTTCTTCGTGTTTTTGATAAAAACGAGTTTTTGATCGAGTTTTGGAGCAAAAAGAGGTGAAAAACGCTATTCTTCACGTAATCTGCAAAGTGTTCTCGTCCATTGAAGGGTTCACGACCGTTGAAGGGTTCACGGCCGAAGGAGGGTTCTCGGTCGAATAAGCTTTTGTGGCTAGGGTTTCTCGGCGGCGGCCGTAATCACGAATTAGGGTTTCTCGGACGTTTACGGTCGTGAACGTGTTTACGGCCGTGAACCTATTTGCGGTTGTCTGTCTCATATAAATAGTGTTAGTAGAGTCATAAGAGTGTGTATGGCTAGAGGAGCTTAAGTGTGTGTATTCTAAGGTGTTCTAGAGAGAGAAAGGAGAGAAGGTGCAAGTGTGTGTGAATCTTGTATATTGTTCATCATTCCAATCTTGAATACATCATAGATTCATATTATTCTTCTTCTCCTTCTTCTTATTCTGATCTTGCATAATCCAATTGTTTCGGATTCTACACCATCAATTGGATATGATTGATACACAAGCGAATTCGGGACTTACAAGTGGTATCAGAGCTTGGATTGTATCAATCATTTTGGCCAGATCTGGAGCGTATTTGATCTTATTTTTGAAGGATTTTTGCATTTTTGGATAGATCTTTGAAAAATAAGGTGGGTTTGTTCTTCGTGTTTTTGATAAAAACGAGTTTTTGATCGAGTTTTGGAGCAAAAAGAGGTGAAAAACGCTATTTTTCACGTAATCTGCGAAGTGTTCTCGTCCATTGAAGGGTTCACGGCCGTTGAAGGGTTCACGGCCGAAGGAGGGTTCTCGGTCGAATAAGCTTTTGTGGCTAGGGTTTCTCGGCGGCGGCCGTAATCACGAATTAGGGTTTCTCGGACGTTTACGGTCGTGAACGTGTTTACGGCCGTGAACCTATTTGCGGTTGTCTGTCTCATATAAATAGTGTTAGTAGAGTCATAAGAGTGTGTATGGCTAGAGGAGCTTAAGTGTGTGTATTCTAAGGTGTTCTAGAGAGATAAAGGAGAGAAGGTGCAAGTGTGTGTGAATCTTGTATATTGTTCATCATTCCAATCTTGAATACATCATAGATTCATATTATTCTTCTTCTCCTTCTTCTTATTTTGATCTTGCATCATCCAATTGTTTGGGATTCTACACCATCAATTGGATATGATTGATACACAAGCGAATTCGGGACTTACAAGTGGTATCAGAGCTTGGATTGTATCAATCATTTTGGCCAGATCTGGAGCGTATTTGATCTTATTTTTGAAGGATTTTTGCATTTTTGGATAGATCTTTGAAAAATAAGGTGGGTTTGTTCTTCGTGTTTTTGATAAAAACGAGTTTTTGATCGAGTTTTGGAGCAAAAAGAGGTGAAAAACGCTATTCTTCACGTAATCTGCAAAGTGTTCTCGTCCATTGAAGGGTTCACGACCGTTGAAGGGTTCACGGCCGAAGGAGGGTTCTCGGTCGAATAAGCTTTTGCGGCTAGGGTTTCTCGGCGGCGGCCGTAATCACGAATTAGGGTTTCTCGGACGTTTACGGTCGTGAACGTGTTTACGGCCGTGAACCCATTTGGGGTTGTCTGTCTCATATAAATAGTGTTAGTAGAGTCATAAGAGTGTGTATGGCTAGAAGAGCTTAAGTGTGTGTATTCTAAGGTGTTCTAGAGAGAGAAAGGAGAGAAAGTGCAAGTGTGTGTGAATCTTGTATATTGTTCATCATTCCAATCTTGAATACATCATAGATTCATATTATTCTTCTTCTCCTTCTTCTTATTCTGATCTTGTATAATCCAATTGTTTCGGATTCTACACCATCAATTGGATATGATTGATACACAAGCGAATTCGGGACTTACAAGTGGTATCAGAGCTTGGATTGTATCAATCATTTTGGCCAGATCTGGAGCGTATTTGATCTTATTTTTGAAGGATTTTTGCATTTTTGGATAGATCTTTGAAAAATAAGGGGGGTTTGTTCTTCGTGTTTTTGATAAAAACGAGTTTTTGATCGAGTTTTGGAGCAAAAAGAGGTGAAAAACGCTATTTTTCACGTAATCTGCGAAGTGTTCTCGTCCATTGAAGGGTTCACGGCCGTTGAAGGGTTCACGGCCGAAGGAGGGTTCTCGGTCGAATAATCTTTTGTGGCTAGGGTTTCTCGGCGGCGGCCGTAATCACGAATTAGGGTTTCTCGGACGTTTACGGTCGTGAACGTGTTTACGGCCGTGAAACCTTTTGCGGTTGTCTGTCTCATATAAATAGTGTTAGTAGAGTCATAAGAGTGTATATGGCTAGAGGAGCTTAAGTGTGTGTATTCTAAGGTGTTCTAAAGAGAGAAAGGAGAGAAGGTGCAAGTGTGTGTGAATCTTGTACATTGTTCATCATTCCAATCTTGAATACATCATAGATTCATATTATTCTTCTTCTCCTTGTTCTTATTTTGATCTTGCATCATCCAACTGTTTGGGATTCTACACCATCAATTGGATATGATTGATACACAAGCGAATTCGGGACTTACAAGTGGTATCAGAGCTTGGATTGTATCAATCATTTTGGCCAGATCTGGAGCGTATTTGATCTTATTTTTGAAGGATTTTTGCATTTTTGGATAGATCTTTGAAAAATAAGGTGGGTTTGTTCTTCGTGTTTTTGATAAAAACGAGTTTTTGATCGAGTTTTGGAGCAAAAAGAGGTGAAAAACGCTATTCTTCACGTAATCTGCAAAGTGTTCTCGTCCATTGAAGGGTTCACGACCGTTGAAGGGTTCACGGCCGAAGGAGGGTTCTCGGTCGAATAAGCTTTTGTGGCTAGGGTTTCTCGGCGGCGGCCGTAATCACGAATTAGGGTTTCTCGGACGTTTACGGTCGTGAACGTGTTTACGGCCGTGAACCTATTTGCGGTTGTCTGTCTCATATAAATAGTGTTAGTAGAGTCATAAGAGTGTGTATGGCTAGAGGAGCTTAAGTGTGTGTATTCTAAGGTGTTCTAGAGAGAGAAAGGAGAGAAGGTGCAAGTGTGTGTGAATCTTGTATATTGTTCATCATTCCAATCTTGAATACATCATAGATTCATATTATTCTTCTTCTCCTTCTTCTTATTCTGATCTTGCATAATCCAATTGTTTCGGATTCTACACCATCAATTGGATATGATTGATACACAAGCGAATTCGGGACTTACAAGTGGTATCAGAGCTTGGATTGTATCAATCATTTTGGCCAGATCTGGAGCGTATTTGATCTTATTTTTGAAGGATTTTTGCATTTTTGGATAGATCTTTGAAAAATAAGGTGGGTTTGTTCTTCGTGTTTTTGATAAAAACGAGTTTTTGATCGAGTTTTGGAGCAAAAAGAGGTGAAAAACGCTATTTTTCACGTAATCTGCGAAGTGTTCTCGTCCATTGAAGGGTTCACGGCCGTTGAAGGGTTCACGGCCGAAGGAGGGTTCTCGGTCGAATAAGCTTTTGTGGCTAGGGTTTCTCGGCGGCGGCCGTAATCACGAATTAGGGTTTCTCGGACGTTTACGGTCGTGAACGTGTTTACGGCCGTGAACCTATTTGCGGTTGTCTGTCTCATATAAATAGTGTTAGTAGAGTCATAAGAGTGTGTATGGCTAGAGGAGCTTAAGTGTGTGTATTCTAAGGTGTTCTAGAGAGATAAAGGAGAGAAGGTGCAAGTGTGTGTGAATCTTGTATATTGTTCATCATTCCAATCTTGAATACATCATAGATTCATATTATTCTTCTTCTCCTTCTTCTTATTTTGATCTTGCATCATCCAATTGTTTAGGATTCTACACCATCAATTGGATATGATTGATACACAAGCGAATTCGGGACTTACAAGTGGTATCAGAGCTTGGATTGTATCAATCATTTTGGCCAGATCTGGAGCGTATTTGATCTTATTTTTGAAGGATTTTTGCATTTTTGGATAGATCTTTGAAAAATAAGGGGGGTTTGTTCTTCGTGTTTTTGATAAAAACGAGTTTTTGATCGAGTTTTGGAGCAAAAAGAGGTGAAAAACGCTATTTTTCACGTAATCTGCGAAGTGTTCTCGTCCATTGAAGGGTTCACGGCCGTTGAAGGGTTCACGGCCGAAGGAGGGTTCTCGGTCGAATAAGCTTTTGTGGCTAGGGTTTCTCGGCGGCGGCCGTAATCACGAATTAGGGTTTCTCGGACGTTTACGGTCGTGAACGTGTTTACGGCCGTGAACCTATTTGCGGTTGTCTGTCTCATATAAATAGTGTTAGTAGAGTCATAAGAGTGTGTATGGCTAGAGGAGCTTAAGTGTGTGTATTCTAAGGTGTTCTAGAGAGAGAAAGGAGAGAAGGTGCAAGTGTGTGTGAATCTTGTATATTGTTCATCATTCCAATCTTGAATACATCATAGATTCATATTATTCTTCTTCTCCTTCTTCTTATTCTGATCTTGCATAATCCAATTGTTTCGGATTCTACACCATCAATTGGATATGATTGATACACAAGCGAATTCGGGACTTACAAGTGGTATCAGAGCTTGGATTGTATCAATCATTTTGGCCAGATCTGGAGCGTATTTGATCTTATTTTTGAAGGATTTTTGCATTTTTGGATAGATCTTTGAAAAATAAGGTGGGTTTGTTCTTCGTGTTTTTGATAAAAACGAGTTTTTGATCGAGTTTTGGAGCAAAAAGAGGTGAAAAACGCTATTTTTCACGTAATCTGCGAAGTGTTCTCGTCCATTGAAGGGTTCACGGCCGTTGAAGGGTTCACGGCCGAAGGAGGGTTCTCGGTCGAATAAGCTTTTGTGGCTAGGGTTTCTCGGCGGCGGCCGTAATCACGAATTAGGGTTTCTCGGACGTTTACGGTCGTGAACGTGTTTACGGCCGTGAACCTATTTGCGGTTGTCTGTCTCATATAAATAGTGTTAGTAGAGTCATAAGAGTGTGTATGGCTAGAGGAGCTTAAGTGTGTGTATTCTAAGGTGTTCTAGAGAGATAAAGGAGAGAAGGTGCAAGTGTGTGTGAATCTTGTATATTGTTCATCATTCCAATCTTGAATACATCATAGATTCATATTATTCTTCTTCTCCTTCTTCTTATTTTGATCTTGCATCATCCAATTGTTTAGGATTCTACACCATCAATTGGATATGATTGATACACAAGCGAATTCGGGACTTACAAGTGGTATCAGAGCTTGGATTGTATCAATCATTTTGGCCAGATCTGGAGCGTATTTGATCTTATTTTTGAAGGATTTTTGCATTTTTGGATAGATCTTTGAAAAATAAGGGGGGTTTGTTCTTCGTGTTTTTGATAAAAACGAGTTTTTGATCGAGTTTTGGAGCAAAAAGAGGTGAAAAACGCTATTTTTCACGTAATCTGCGAAGTGTTCTCGTCCATTGAAGGGTTCACGGCCGTTGAAGGGTTCACGGCCGAAGGAGGGTTCTCGGTCGAATAAGCTTTTGTGGCTAGGGTTTCTCGGCGGCGGCCGTAATCACGAATTAGGGTTTCTCGGACGTTTACGGTCGTGAACGTGTTTACGGCCGTGAACCTATTTGCGGTTGTCTGTCTCATATAAATAGTGTTAGTAGAGTCATAAGAGTGTGTATGGCTAGAGGAGCTTAAGTGTGTGTATTCTAAGGTGTTCTAGAGAGAGAAAGGAGAGAAGGTGCAAGTGTGTGTGAATCTTGTATATTGTTCATCATTCCAATCTTGAATACATCATAGATTCATATTATTCTTCTTCTCCTTCTTCTTATTCTGATCTTGCATAATCCAATTGTTTCGGATTCTACACCATCAATTGGATATGATTGATACACAAGCGAATTCGGGACTTACAAGTGGTATCAGAGCTTGGATTGTATCAATCATTTTGGCCAGATCTGGAGCGTATTTGATCTTATTTTTGAAGGATTTTTGCATTTTTGGATAGATCTTTGAAAAATAAGGTGGGTTTGTTCTTCGTGTTTTTGATAAAAACGAGTTTTTGATCGAGTTTTGGAGCAAAAAGAGGTGAAAAACGCTATTTTTCACGTAATCTGCGAAGTGTTCTCGTCCATTGAAGGGTTCACGGCCGTTGAAGGGTTCACGGCCGAAGGAGGGTTCTCGGTCGAATAAGCTTTTGTGGCTAGGGTTTCTCGGCGGCGGCCGTAATCACGAATTAGGGTTTCTCGGACGTTTACGGTCGTGAACGTGTTTACGGCCGTGAACCTATTTGCGGTTGTCTGTCTCATATAAATAGTGTTAGTAGAGTCATAAGAGTGTGTATGGCTAGAGGAGCTTAAGTGTGTGTATTCTAAGGTGTTCTAGAGAGATAAAGGAGAGAAGGTGCAAGTGTGTGTGAATCTTGTATATTGTTCATCATTCCAATCTTGAATACATCATAGATTCATATTATTCTTCTTCTCCTTCTTCTTATTTTGATCTTGCATCATCCAATTGTTTAGGATTCTACACCATCAATTGGATATGATTGATACACAAGCGAATTCGGGACTTACAAGTGGTATCAGAGCTTGGATTGTATCAATCATTTTGGCCAGATCTGGAGCGTATTTGATCTTATTTTTGAAGGATTTTTGCATTTTTGGATAGATCTTTGAAAAATAAGGGGGGTTTGTTCTTCGTGTTTTTGATAAAAACGAGTTTTTGATCGAGTTTTGGAGCAAAAAGAGGTGAAAAACGCTATTTTTCACGTAATCTGCGAAGTGTTCTCGTCCATTGAAGGGTTCACGGCCGTTGAAGGGTTCACGGCCGAAGGAGGGTTCTCGGTCGAATAAGCTTTTGTGGCTAGGGTTTCTCGGCGGCGGCCGTAATCACGAATTAGGGTTTCTCGGACGTTTACGGTCGTGAACGTGTTTACGGCCGTGAACCTATTTGCGGTTGTCTGTCTCATATAAATAGTGTTAGTAGAGTCATAAGAGTGTGTATGGCTAGAGGAGCTTAAGTGTGTGTATTCTAAGGTGTTCTAGAGAGAGAAAGGAGAGAAGGTGCAAGTGTGTGTGAATCTTGTATATTGTTCATCATTCCAATCTTGAATACATCATAGATTCATATTATTCTTCTTCTCCTTCTTCTTATTCTGATCTTGCATAATCCAATTGTTTCGGATTCTACACCATCAATTGGATATGATTGATACACAAGCGAATTCGGGACTTACAAGTGGTATCAGAGCTTGGATTGTATCAATCATTTTGGCCAGATCTGGAGCGTATTTGATCTTATTTTTCAAGGATTTTTGCATTTTTGGATAGATCTTTGAAAAATAAGGTGGGTTTGTTCTTCGTGTTTGTGATAAAAACGAGTTTTTGATCGAGTTTTGGAGCAAAAAGAGGTGAAAAACGCTATTTTTCACGTAATCTGCGAAGTGTTCTCGTCCATTGAAGGGTTCACGGCCGTTGACGGGTTCACGGCCAAAGGAGGGTTCTCGGTCGAATAAGCTTTTGTGGCTAGGGTTTCTCGGCGGCGGCCGTAATCACGAATTAGGGTTTCTCGGACGTTTACGGTCGTGAACGTGTTTACGGCCGTGAACCTATTTGCGGTTGTCTGTCTCATACAAATAGTGTTAGTAGAGTCATAAGAGTGTGTATGGCTAGAGGAGCTTAAGTGTGTGTATTCTAAGGTGTTCTAGAGAGAGAAAGGAGAGAAGGTGCAAGTGTGTGTGAATCTTGTATATTGTTCATCATTCCAATCTTGAATACATCATAGATTCATATTATTCTTCTTCTCCTTCTTCTTATTTTGATCTTGCCTAATCCAATTGTTTCAGATTCTACACCATCAATTGGATATGATTGATACACAAGCGAATTCGGGACTTACAAGTGGTATCAGAGCTTGGATTGTATCAATCATTTTGGCCAGATCTGGAGCGTATTTGATCTTATTTTTGAAGGATTTTTGCATTTTTGGATAGATCTTTGAAAAATAAGGTGGGTTTGTTCTTCGTGTTTTTGATAAAATGAGTTTTTGATCGAGTTTTGGAGCAAAAAGAGGTGAAAAACGCTATTTTTCACGTAATCTGCAAAGTGTTCTCGTCCATTGAAGGGTTCACGGCCGTTAAAGGGTTCACGGCCGAAGGAGGGTTCTCGGTCGAATACGCTTTTGCGGCTAGGGTTTCTCGGCGGCGGCCGTAATCACGAATTAGGGTTTCTCGGACGTTTACGGTCGTGAACGTGTTTACGGCCGTGAACCCATTTGCGGTTGTCCGTCTCATATAAATAGTGTTAGTAGAGTCATAAGAGTGTGTATGGCTAGAGGAGCTTAAGTGTGTGTATTCTAAGGTGTTCTAGAGAGAGAAAGGAGAGAAGGTGCAAGTGTGTGTGAATTTTGTATATTGTTCATCATTCCAATCTTGAATACATCATAGATTCATATTATTCTTCTTCACCTTCTTCTTATTTTGATCTTGCATCATCCAATTGTTTAGGATTCTACACCATCAATTGGATATAATTGATACACAAGCGAATTCGGGACTTACAAGTGGTAAAAGAGCTTGGATTGTATCAATCATTTTGGCCAGATCTGGAGCGTATTTGATCTTATTTTTGAAGGATTTTTGCATTTTTGGATAGATCTTTGAAAAATAAGGTGGGTTTGTTCTTCGTGTTTTTGATAAAAACGAGTTTTTGATCGAGTTTTGGAGCAAAAAGAGGTGAAAAACGCTATTTTTCATGTAATCTGCGAAGTGTTCTCGTCCATTGAAGGGTTCACGGCCGTTGAAGGGTTCACGGCCGAAGGAGGGTTCTCGGTCGAATACGCTTTTGGGGCTAGGGTTTCTCGGCGGCGGCCGTAATCACGAATTAGGGTTTCTCGGACGTTTACGGTCGTGAACGTGTTTACGGCCGTGAACCCATTTGCGGTTGTCTATCTCATATAAATAGTGTTAGTAGAGTCATAAGAGTGTGTATGGCTAGAGGAGCTTAAGTGTGTGTATTCTAAGGTGTTCTAGAGAGAGAAAGGAGAGAAGGTGCAAGTGTGTGTGAATTTTGTATATTGTTCATCATTCCAATCTTGAATACATCATAGATTCATATTATTCTTCTTCTCCTTCTTCTTATTTTGATCTTGCATCATCCAATTGTTTCGGATTCTACACCATCAATTGGATATGATTGATACACAAGCGAATTCGGGACTTACAAGTGGTAAAAGAGCTTGGATTGTATCAATCATTTTGGCAAGATCTGGAGCGTATTTGATCTTATTTTTGAAGGATTTTTGCATTTTTGGATAGATCTTTGAAAAATAAGGTGGGTTTGTTCTTCGTGTTTTTGATAAAAACGAGTTTTTGATCGAGTTTTGGAGCAAAAAGAGGTGAAAAACGCTATTTTTCACGTAATCTGCGAAGTGTTCTCGTCCATTGAAGGGTTCACGGCCGTTGAAGGGTTCACGGCCGAAGGAGGGTTCTCGGTCGAATAAGCTTTTGCGGCTAGGGTTTCTCGGCGGCGGCCGTAATCACGAATTAGGGTTTCTCGGACGTTTACGGTCGTGAACGTGTTTACGGCCGTGAACCTATTTGCGGTTGTCTGTCTCATATAAATAGTGTTAGTAGAGTCGTAAGAGTGTGTATGGCTAGAGGAGCTTAAGTTTGTGTATTCTAAGGTGTTCTAGAGAGAGAAAGGAGAGAAGGTGCAAGTGTGTGTGAATCTTGTATATTGTTCATCATTCCAATCTTGAATACATCATAGATTCATATTATTCTTCTTCTCCTTCTTCTTATTTTGATCTTGCATCATCCAATTGTTTGGGATTCTACACCATCAATTGGATATGATTGATACACAAGCGAATTCGGGACTTACAAGTGGTATCAGAGCTTGGATTGTATCAATCATTTTGGCCAGATCTGGAGCGTATTTGATCTTATTTTTGAAGGATTTTTGCATTTTTGGATAGATCTTTGAAAAATGAGGGGGGTTGTTCTTCGTGTTTTTGATAAAAACGAGTTTTTGATCGAGTTTTGGATCAAAAAGAGGTGAAAAACGCTATTTTTCACGTAATCTGCAAAGTGTTCTCGTCCATTGAAGGGTTCACGGCCGTTGAAGGGTTCACGGCCGAAGGAGGGTTCTCGGTCGAATAAGCTTTTGCGGCTAGGGTTTCTCGGCGGCGGCCGTAATCACGAATTAGGGTTTCTCGGACGTTTACGGTCGTGAACGTGTTTACGGCCGTGAACCTATTTGCGGTTGTCTGTCTCATATAAATAGTGTTAGTAGAGTCGTAAGAGTGTGTATGGCTAGAGGAGCTTAAGTTTGTGTATTCTAAGGTGTTCTAGAGAGAGAAAGGAGAGAAGGTGCAAGTGTGTGTGAATCTTGTATATTGTTCATCTGTCCAATCTTGAATACATCATAGATTCATATTATTCTTCTTCTCCTTCTTCTTATTTTGATCTTGCATCATCCAATTGTTTGGGATTCTACACCATCAATTGGATATGATTGATACACAAGCGAATTCGGGACTTACAAGTGGTATCAGAGCTTGGATTGTATCAATCATTTTGGCCAGATCTGGAGCGTATTTGATCTTATTTTTGAAGGATTTTTGCGTTTTTGGATAGATCTTTGAAAAATAAGGGGGGTTTGTTCTTCGTGTTTTTGATAAAAACGAGTTTTTGATCGAGTTTTGGAGCAAAAAGAGGTGAAAAACGCTATTTTTCATGTAATCTGCGAAGTGTTCTCGTCCATTGAAGGGTTCACGGCCGTTGAAGGGTTCACGGCCGAAGGAGGGTTCTCGGTCGAATACGCTTTTGCGGCTAGGGTTTCTCGGCGGCGGCCGTAATCACGAATTAGGGTTTCTCGGACGTTTACGGTCGTGAACGTGTTTACGGCCGTGAACCCATTTGCGGTTGTCTGTCTCATATAAATAGTGTTAGTAGAGTCATAAGAGTGTGTATGGCTAGAGGAGCTTAAGTGTGTGTATTCTAAGGTGTTCTAGAGAGAGAAAGGAGAGAAGGTGCAAGTGTGTGTGAATTTTGTATATTGTTCATCATTCCAATCTTGAATACATCATAGATTCATATTATTCTTCTTCTCCTTCTTCTTATTTTGATCTTGCATCATCCAATTGTTTAGGATTCTACACCATCAATTGGATATGATTGATACACAAGCGAATTCGGGACTTACAAGTGGTAAAAGAGCTTGGATTGTATCAATCATTTTGGCCAGATCTGGAGCGTATTTGATCTTATTTTTGAAGGATTTTTGCATTTTTGGATAGATCTTTGAAAAATAAGGTGGGTTTGTTCTTCGTGTTTTTGATAAAAACGAGTTTTTGATCGAGTTTGGGAGCAAAAAGAGGTGAAAACGCTATTTTTCACGTAATCTGCGAAGTGTTCTCGTCCATTGAAGGGTTCACGGCCGTTGAAGGGTTCACGGCCGAAGGAGGGTTCTCGGTCGAATAAGCTTTTGCGGCTAGGGTTTCTCGGCGGCGGCCGTAATCACGAATTAGGGTTTCTCGGACGTTTACGGTCGTGAACGTGTTTACGGCCGTGAACCTATTTGCGGTTGTCTGTCTCATATAAATAGTGTTAGTAGAGTCATAAGAGTGTGTATGGCTAGAGGAGCTTAAGTGTGTGTATTCTAAGGTGTTCTAGAGAGAGAAAGGAGAGAAGGTGCAAGTGTGTGTGAATCTTGTATATTGTTCATCATTCCAATCTTGAATACATCATAGATTCATATTATTCTTCTTCTCCTTCTTCTTATTTTGATCTTGCATCATCCAATTGTTTGGGATTCTACACCATCAATTGGATATGATTGATACACAAGCGAATTCGGGACTTACAAGTGGTATCAGAGCTTGGATTGTATCAATCATTTTGGCCAGATCTGGAGCGTATTTGATCTTATTTTTGAAGGATTTTTGCATTTTTGGATAGATCTTTGAAAAATGAGGGGGGTTGTTCTTCGTGTTTTTGATAAAAACGAGTTTTTGATCGAGTTTTGGATCAAAAAGAGGTGAAAAACGCTATTTTTCACGTAATCTGCGAAGTGTTCTCGTCCATTGAAGGGTTCACGGCCGTTGAAGGGTTCACGGCCGAAGGAGGGTTCTCGGTCGAATAAGCTTTTGCGGCTAGGGTTTCTCGGCGGCGGCCGTAATCACGAATTAAGGTTTCTCGGACGTTTACGGTCGTGAACGTGTTTACGGCCGTGAACCTATTTGCGGTTGTCTGTCTCATATAAATAGTGTTAGTAGAGTCGTAAGAGTGTGTATGGCTAGAGGAGCTTAAGTTTGTGTATTCTAAGGTGTTCTAGAGAGAGAAAGGAGAGAAGGTGCAAGTGTGTGTGAATCTTGTATATTGTTCATCATTCCAATCTTGAATACATCATAGATTCATATTATTCTTCTTCTCCTTCTTCTTATTTTGATCTTGCATCATCCAATTGTTTGGGATTCTACACCATCAATTGGATATGATTGATACACAAGCGAATTCGGGACTTACAAGTGGTATCAGAGCTTGGATTGTATCAATCATTTTGGCCAGATCTGGAGCGTATTTGATCTTATTTTTGAAGGATTTTTGCATTTTTGGATAGATCTTTGAAAAATGAGGGGGGTTGTTCTTCGTGTTTTTGATAAAAACGAGTTTTTGATCGAGTTTTGGATCAAAAAGAGGTGAAAAACGCTATTTTTCACGTAATCTGCAAAGTGTTCTCGTCCATTGAAGGGTTCACGGCCGTTGAAGGGTTCACGGCCGAAGGAGGGTTCTCGGTCGAATAAGCTTTTGCGGCTAGGGTTTCTCGGCGGCGGCCGTAATCACGAATTAGGGTTTCTCGGACGTTTACGGTCGTGAACGTGTTTACGGCCGTGAACCTATTTGCGGTTGTCTGTCTCATATAAATAGTGTTAGTAGAGTCGTAAGAGTGTGTATGGCTAGAGGAGCTTAAGTTTGTGTATTCTAAGGTGTTCTAGAGAGAGAAAGGAGAGAAGGTGCAAGTGTGTGTGAATCTTGTATATTGTTCATCATTCCAATCTTGAATACATCATAGATTCATATTATTCTTCTTCTCCTTCTTCTTATTTTGATCTTGCATCATCCAATTGTTTGGGATTCTACACCATCAATTGGATATGATTGATACACAAGCGAATTCGGGACTTACAAGTGGTATCAGAGCTTGGATTGTATCAATCATTTTGGCCAGATCTGGAGCGTATTTGATCTTATTTTTGAAGGATTTTTGCGTTTTTGGATAGATCTTTGAAAAATAAGGGGGGTTTGTTCTTCGTGTTTTTGATAAAAACGAGTTTTTGATCGAGTTTTGGAGCAAAAAGAGGTGAAAAACGCTATTTTTCATGTAATCTGCGAAGTGTTCTCGTCCATTGAAGGGTTCACGGCCGTTGAAGGGTTCACGGCCGAAGGAGGGTTCTCGGTCGAATACGCTTTTGCGGCTAGGGTTTCTCGGCGGCGGCCGTAATCACGAATTAGGGTTTCTCGGACGTTTACGGTCGTGAACGTGTTTACGGCCGTGAACCCATTTGCGGTTGTCTGTCTCATATAAATAGTGTTAGTAGAGTCATAAGAGTGTGTATGGCTAGAGGAGCTTAAGTGTGTGTATTCTAAGGTGTTCTAGAGAGAGAAAGGAGAGAAGGTGCAAGTGTGTGTGAATTTTGTATATTGTTCATCATTCCAATCTTGAATACATCATAGATTCATATTATTCTTCTTCTCCTTCTTCTTATTTTGATCTTGCATCATCCAATTGTTTAGGATTCTACACCATCAATTGGATATGATTGATACACAAGCGAATTCGGGACTTACAAGTGGTAAAAGAGCTTGGATTGTATCAATCATTTTGGCCAGATCTGGAGCGTATTTGATCTTATTTTTGAAGGATTTTTGCATTTTTGGATAGATCTTTGAAAAATAAGGTGGGTTTGTTCTTCGTGTTTTTGATAAAAACGAGTTTTTGATCGAGTTTGGGAGCAAAAAGAGGTGAAAACGCTATTTTTCACGTAATCTGCGAAGTGTTCTCGTCCATTGAAGGGTTCACGGCCGTTGAAGGGTTCACGGCCGAAGGAGGGTTCTCGGTCGAATAAGCTTTTGCGGCTAGGGTTTCTCGGCGGCGGCCGTAATCACGAATTAGGGTTTCTCGGACGTTTACGGTCGTGAACGTGTTTACGGCCGTGAACCTATTTGCGGTTGTCTGTCTCATATAAATAGTGTTAGTAGAGTCATAAGAGTGTGTATGGCTAGAGGAGCTTAAGTGTGTGTATTCTAAGGTGTTCTAGAGAGAGAAAGGAGAGAAGGTGCAAGTGTGTGTGAATCTTGTATATTGTTCATCATTCCAATCTTGAATACATCATAGATTCATATTATTCTTCTTCTCCTTCTTCTTATTTTGATCTTGCATCATCCAATTGTTTGGGATTCTACACCATCAATTGGATATGATTGATACACAAGCGAATTCGGGACTTACAAGTGGTATCAGAGCTTGGATTGTATCAATCATTTTGGCCAGATCTGGAGCGTATTTGATCTTATTTTTGAAGGATTTTTGCATTTTTGGATAGATCTTTGAAAAATGAGGGGGGTTGTTCTTCGTGTTTTTGATAAAAACGAGTTTTTGATCGAGTTTTGGATCAAAAAGAGGTGAAAAACGCTATTTTTCACGTAATCTACGAAGTGTTCTCGTCCATTGAAGGGTTCACGGCCGTTGAAGGGTTCACGGCCGAAGGAGGGTTCTCGGTCGAATAAGCTTTTGCGGCTAGGGTTTCTCGGCGGCGGCCGTAATCACGAATTAAGGTTTCTCGGACGTTTACGGTCGTGAACGTGTTTACGGCCGTGAACCTATTTGCGGTTGTCTGTCTCATATAAATAGTGTTAGTAGAGTCGTAAGAGTGTGTATGGCTAGAGGAGCTTAAGTTTGTGTATTCTAAGGTGTTCTAGAGAGAGAAAGGAGAGAAGGTGCAAGTGTGTGTGAATCTTGTATATTGTTCATCATTCCAATCTTGAATACATCATAGATTCATATTATTCTTCTTCTCCTTCTTCTTATTTTGATCTTGCATCATCCAATTGTTTAGGATTCTACACCATCAATTGGATATGATTGATACACAAGCGAATTCGGGACTTACAAGTGGTAAAAGAGCTTGGATTGTATCAATCATTTTGGCCAGATCTGGAGCGTATTTGATCTTATTTTTGAAGGATTTTTGCATTTTTGGATAGATCTTTGAAAAATAAGGTGGGTTTGTTCTTCGTGTTTTTGATAAAAACGAGTTTTTGATCGAGTTTGGGAGCAAAAAGAGGTGAAAACGCTATTTTTCACGTAATCTGCGAAGTGTTCTCGTCCATTGAAGGGTTCACGGCCGTTGAAGGGTTCACGGCCGAAGGAGGGTTCTCGGTCGAATAAGCTTTTGCGGCTAGGGTTTCTCGGCGGCGGCCGTAATCACGAATTAGGGTTTCTCGGACGTTTACGGTCGTGAACGTGTTTACGGCCGTGAACCTATTTGCGGTTGTCTGTCTCATATAAATAGTGTTAGTAGAGTCATAAGAGTGTGTATGGCTAGAGGAGCTTAAGTGTGTGTATTCTAAGGTGTTCTAGAGAGAGAAAGGAGAGAAGGTGCAAGTGTGTGTGAATCTTGTATATTGTTCATCATTCCAATCTTGAATACATCATAGATTCATATTATTCTTCTTCTCCTTCTTCTTATTTTGATCTTGCATCATCCAATTGTTTGGGATTCTACACCATCAATTGGATATGATTGATACACAAGCGAATTCGGGACTTACAAGTGGTATCAGAGCTTGGATTGTATCAATCATTTTGGCCAGATCTGGAGCGTATTTGATCTTATTTTTGAAGGATTTTTGCATTTTTGGATAGATCTTTGAAAAATGAGGGGGGTTGTTCTTCGTGTTTTTGATAAAAACGAGTTTTTGATCGAGTTTTGGATCAAAAAGAGGTGAAAAACGCTATTTTTCACGTAATCTGCGAAGTGTTCTCGTCCATTGAAGGGTTCACGGCCGTTGAAGGGTTCACGGCCGAAGGAGGGTTCTCGGTCGAATAAGCTTTTGCGGCTAGGGTTTCTCGGCGGCGGCCGTAATCACGAATTAAGGTTTCTCGGACGTTTACGGTCGTGAACGTGTTTACGGCCGTGAACCTATTTGCGGTTGTCTGTCTCATATAAATAGTGTTAGTAGAGTCGTAAGAGTGTGTATGGCTAGAGGAGCTTAAGTTTGTGTATTCTAAGGTGTTCTAGAGAGAGAAAGGAGAGAAGGTGCAAGTGTGTGTGAATCTTGTATATTGTTCATCATTCCAATCTTGAATACATCATAGATTCATATTATTCTTCTTCTCCTTCTTCTTATTTTGATCTTGCATCATCCAATTGTTTGGGATTCTACACCATCAACTGGATATGATTGATACACAAGCGAATTCGGGACTTACAAGTGGTATCAGAGCTTGGATTATATCAATCATTTTGGCCAGATCTGGAGCGTATTTGATCTTATTTTTGAAGGATTTTTGCGTTTTTGGATAGATCTTTGAAAAATAAGGGGGGTTTGTTCTTCGTGTTTTTGATAAAAACGAGTTTTTGATCGAGTTTTGGAGCAAAAAGAGGTGAAAAACGCTATTTTTCATGTAATCTGCGAAGTGTTCTCGTCCATTGAAGGGTTCACGGCCGTTGAAGGGTTCACGGCCGAAGGAGGGTTCTCGGTCGAATACGCTTTTGCGGCTAGGGTTTCTCGGCGGCGGCCGTAATCACGAATTAGGGTTTCTCGGACGTTTACGGTCGTGAACGTGTTTACGGCCGTGAACCCATTTGCGGTTGTCTGTCTCATATAAATAGTGTTAGTAGAGTCATAAGAGTGTGTATGGCTAGAGGAGCTTAAGTGTGTGTATTCTAAGGTGTTCTAGAGAGAGAAAGGAGAGAAGGTGCAAGTGTGTGTGAATTTTGTATATTGTTCATCATTCCAATCTTGAATACATCATAGATTCATATTATTCTTCTTCTCCTTCTTCTTATTTTGATCTTGCATCATCCAATTGTTTAGGATTCTACACCATCAATTGGATATGATTGATACACAAGCGAATTCGGGACTTACAAGTGGTAAAAGAGCTTGGATTGTATCAATCATTTTGGCCAGATCTGGAGCGTATTTGATCTTATTTTTGAAGGATTTTTGCATTTTTGGATAGATCTTTGAAAAATAAGGTGGGTTTGTTCTTCGTGTTTTTGATAAAAACGAGTTTTTGATCGAGTTTGGGAGCAAAAAGAGGTGAAAACGCTATTTTTCACGTAATCTGCGAAGTGTTCTCGTCCATTGAAGGGTTCACGGCCGTTGAAGGGTTCACGGCCGAAGGAGGGTTCTCGGTCGAATAAGCTTTTGCGGCTAGGGTTTCTCGGCGGCGGCCGTAATCACGAATTAGGGTTTCTCGGACGTTTACGGTCGTGAACGTGTTTACGGCCGTGAACCTATTTGCGGTTGTCTGTCTCATATAAATAGTGTTAGTAGAGTCATAAGAGTGTGTATGGCTAGAGGAGCTTAAGTTTGTGTATTCTAAGGTGTTCTAGAGAGAGAAAGGAGAGAAGGTGCAAGTGTGTGTGAATCTTGTATATTGTTCATCATTCCAATCTTGAATACATCATAGATTCATATTATTCTTCTTCTCCTTCTTCTTATTTTGATCTTGCATCATCCAATTGTTTGGGATTCTACACCATCAATTGGATATGATTGATACACAACCGAATTCGGGACTTACAAGTGGTATCAGAGCTTGGATTGTATCAATCATTTTGGCCAGATCTGGAGCGTATTTGATCTTATTTTTGAAGGATTTTTGCGTTTTTGGATAGATCTTTGAAAAATAAGGGGGGTTTGTTCTTCGTGTTTTTGATAAAAACGAGTTTTTGATCGAGTTTTGGAGCAAAAAGAGGTGAAAAACGCTATTTTTCATGTAATCTGCGAAGTGTTCTCGTCCATTGAAGGGTTCACGGCCGTTGAAGGGTTCACGGCCGAAGGAGGGTTCTTGGTCGAATACGCTTTTACGGCTAGGGTTTCTCGGCGGCGGCCGTAATCACGAATTAGGGTTTCTCGGACGTTTACGGTCGTGAACGTGTTTACGGCCGTGAACCCATTTGCGGTTGTCTGTCTCATATAAATAGTGTTAGTAGAGTCATATGAGTGTGTATGGCTAGAGGAGCTTAAGTGTGTGTATTCTAAGGTGTTCTAGAGAGAGAAAGGAGAGAAGGTGCAAGTGTGTGTGAATCTTGTATATTGTTCATCATTCCAATCTTGAATACATCATAGATTCATATTATTCTTCTTCTCCTTCTTCTTATTTTGATCTTGCATCATCCAATTGTTTGGGATTCTACACCATCAATTGGATATGATTGATACACAAGCGAATTCGGGACTTACAAGTGGTATCAGAGCTTGGATTGTATCAATCATTTTGGCCAGATCTGGAGCGTATTTGTCTTATTTTTGAAGGATTTTTGCATTTTTGGATAGATCTTTGAAAAATAAGGGGGGTTTGTTCTTCGTGTTTTTGATAAAAACGAGTTTTTGATCGAGTTTTGGAGTAAAAAGAGGTGAAAAACGTTATTTTTCACGTAATCTGCGAAGTGTTGTCGTCCATTGAAGGGTTCACGACCGAAGGAGGGTTCTCGGTCGAATAAGCTTTTGTGGCTAGGGTTTCTCGGCGGCGGCCGTAATCACGAATTAGGGTTTCTCGGACGTTTACGGTCGTGAACGTGTTTACGGCCGTGAACCCATTTGCGGTTGTCTGTCTCATATAAATAGTGTTAGTAGAGTCATAAGAGTGTGTATGGCTAGAGGAGCTTAAGTGTGTGTATTCTAAGGTGTTCTAGAAAGAGAAAGGAGAGAAGGTGCAAGTGTGTGTGAATCTTGTATATTGTTCATCATTCCAATCTTGAATACATCATAGATTCATATTATTCTTCTTCTCCTTCTTCTTATTTTGATCTTGCATCATCCAATTGTTTCGGATTCTACACCATCAATTGGATATGATTGATACACAAGCGAATTCGGGACTTACAAGTGGTAAAAGAGCTTGGATTGTATCAATCATTTTGGCCAGATCTGGAGCGTATTTGATCTTATTTTTGAAGGATTTTTGCATTTTTGGATAGATCTTTGAAAAATAAGGTGGGTTTGTTCTTCGTGTTTTTGATAAAAACGAGTTTTTGATCGAGTTTTGGAGCAAAAAGAGGTGAAAAACGCTATTTTTCACGTAATCTGCGAAGTGTTCTCGTCCATTGAAGGGTTCACGGCCGTTGAAGGGTTCACGGCCGAAGGAGGGTTCTCGGTCGAATAAGCTTTTGCGGCTAGGGTTTCTCGGCGGCGGCCGTAATCACGAATTAGGGTTTCTCGGACGTTTACGGTCGTGAACGTGTTTACGGCCGTGAACCTATTTGCGGTTGTCTGTCTCATATAAATAGTGTTAGTAGAGTCGTAAGAGTGTGTATGGCTAGAGGAGCTTAAGTTTGTGTATTCTAAGGTGTTCTAGAGAGAGAAAGGAGAGAAGGTGCAAGTGTGTGTGAATCTTGTATATTGTTCATCATTCCAATCTTGAATACATCATAGATTCATATTATTCTTCTTCTCCTTCTTCTTATTTTGATCTTGCATCATCCAATTGTTTGGGATTCTACACCATCAATTGGATATGATTGATACACAAGCGAATTCGGGACTTACAAGTGGTATCAGAGCTTGGATTGTATCAATCATTTTGGCCAGATCTGGAGCGTATTTGATCTTATTTTTGAAGGATTTTTGCATTTTTGGATAGATCTTTGAAAAATGAGGGGGGTTGTTCTTCGTGTTTTTGATAAAAACGAGTTTTTGATCGAGTTTTGGAGCAAAAAGAGGTGAAAAACGCTATTTTTCACGTAATCTGCGAAGTGTTCTCGTCCATTGAAGGGTTCACGGCCGTTGAAGGGTTCACGGCCGAAGGAGGGTTCTCGGTCGAATAAGCTTTTGCGGCTAGGGTTTCTCGGCGGCGGCCGTAATCACGAATTAGGGTTTCTCGGACGTTTACGGTCGTGAACGTGTTTACGGCCGTGAACCTATTTGCGGTTGTCTGTCTCATATAAATAGTGTTAGTAGAGTCGTAAGAGTGTGTATGGCTAGAGGAGCTTAAGTTTGTGTATTCTAAGGTGTTCTAGAGAGAGAAAGGAGAGAAGGTGCAAGTGTGTGTGAATCTTGTATATTGTTCATCATTCCAATCTTGAATACATCATAGATTCATATTATTCTTCTTCTCCTTCTTCTTATTTTGATCTTGCATCATCCAATTGTTTGGGATTCTACACCATCAATTGGATATGATTGATACACAAGCGAATTCGGGACTTACAAGTGGTATCAGAGCTTGGATTGTATCAATCATTTTGGCCAGATCTGGAGCGTATTTGATCTTATTTTTGAAGGATTTTTGCGTTTTTGGATAGATCTTTGAAAAATAAGGGGGGTTTGTTCTTCGTGTTTTTGATAAAAACGAGTTTTTGATCGAGTTTTGGAGCAAAAAGAGGTGAAAAACGCTATTTTTCATGTAATCTGCGAAGTGTTCTCGTCCATTGAAGGGTTCACGTCCGTTGAAGGGTTCACGGCCGAAGGAGGGTTCTCGGTCGAATACGCTTTTGCGGCTAGGGTTTCTCGGCGGCGGCCGTAATCACGAATTAGGGTTTCTCGGACGTTTACGGTCGTGAACGTGTTTACGGCCGTGAACCCATTTGCGGTTGTCTGTCTCATATAAATAGTGTTAGTAGAGTCATAAGAGTGTGTATGGCTAGAGGAGCTTAAGTGTGTGTATTCTAAGGTGTTCTAGAAAGAGAAAGGAGAGAAGGTGCAAGTGTGTGTGAATCTTGTATATTGTTCATCATTCCAATCTTGAATACATCATAGATTCATATTATTCTTCTTCTCCTTCTTCTTATTTTGATCTTGCATCATCCAATTGTTTCGGATTCTACACCATCAATTGGATATGATTGATACACAAGCGAATTCGGGACTTACAAGTGGTAAAAGAGCTTGGATTGTATCAATCATTTTGGCCAGATCTGGAGCGTATTTGATCTTATTTTTGAAGGATTTTTGCATTTTTGGATAGATCTTTGAAAAATAAGGTGGGTTTGTTCTTCGTGTTTTTGATAAAAACGAGTTTTTGATCGAGTTTTGGAGCAAAAAGAGGTGAAAAACGCTATTTTTCACGTAATCTGCGAAGTGTTCTCGTCCATTGAAGGGTTCACGGCCGTTGAAGGGTTCACGGCCGAAGGAGGGTTCTCGGTCGAATAAGCTTTTGCGGCTAGGGTTTCTCGGCGGCGGCCGTAATCACGAATTAGGGTTTCTCGGACGTTTACGGTCGTGAACGTGTTTACGGCCGTGAACCTATTTGCGGTTGTCTGTCTCATATAAATAGTGTTAGTAGAGTCGTAAGAGTGTGTATGGCTAGAGGAGCTTAAGTTTGTGTATTCTAAGGTGTTCTAGAGAGAGAAAGGAGAGAAGGTGCAAGTGTGTGTGAATCTTGTATATTGTTCATCATTCCAATCTTGAATACATCATAGATTCATATTATTCTTCTTCTCCTTCTTCTTATTTTGATCTTGCATCATCCAATTGTTTGGGATTCTACACCATCAATTGGATATGATTGATACACAAGCGAATTCGGGACTTACAAGTGGTATCAGAGCTTGGATTGTATCAATCATTTTGGCCAGATCTGGAGCGTATTTGATCTTATTTTTGAAGGATTTTTGCATTTTTGGATAGATCTTTGAAAAATGAGGGGGGTTGTTCTTCGTGTTTTTGATAAAAACGAGTTTTTGATCGAGTTTTGGAGCAAAAAGAGGTGAAAAACGCTATTTTTCACGTAATCTGCGAAGTGTTCTCGTCCATTGAAGGGTTCACGGCCGTTGAAGGGTTCACGGCCGAAGGAGGGTTCTCGGTCGAATAAGCTTTTGCGGCTAGGGTTTCTCGGCGGCGGCCGTAATCACGAATTAGGGTTTCTCGGACGTTTACGTTCGTGAACGTGTTTACGGCCGTGAACCTATTTGCGGTTGTCTGTCTCATATAAATAGTGTTAGTAGAGTCGTAAGAGTGTGTATGGCTAGAGGAGCTTAAGTTTGTGTATTCTAAGGTGTTCTAGAGAGAGAAAGGAGAGAAGGTGCAAGTGTGTGTGAATCTTGTATATTGTTCATCATTCCAATCTTGAATACATCATAGATTCATATTATTCTTCTTCTCCTTCTTCTTATTTTGATCTTGCATCATCCAATTGTTTGGGATTCTACACCATCAATTGGATATGATTGATACACAAGCGAATTCGGGACTTACAAGTGGTATCAGAGCTTGGATTGTATCAATCATTTTGGCCAGATCTGGAGCGTATTTGATCTTATTTTTGAAGGATTTTTGCGTTTTTGGATAGATCTTTGAAAAATAAGGGGGGTTTGTTCTTCGTGTTTTTGATAAAAACGAGTTTTTGATCGAGTTTTGGAGCAAAAAGAGGTGAAAAACGCTATTTTTCATGTAATCTGCGAAGTGTTCTCGTCCATTGAAGGGTTCACGTCCGTTGAAGGGTTCACGGCCGAAGGAGGGTTCTCGGTCGAATACGCTTTTGCGGCTAGGGTTTCTCGGCGGCGGCCGTAATCACGAATTAGGGTTTCTCGGACGTTTACGGTCGTGAACGTGTTTACGGCCGTGAACCCATTTGCGGTTGTCTGTCTCATATAAATAGTGTTAGTAGAGTCATAAGAGTGTGTATGGCTAGAGGAGCTTAAGTGTGTGTATTCTAAGGTGTTCTAGAGAGAGAAAGGAGAGAAGGTGCAAGTGTGTGTGAATTTTGTATATTGTTCATCATTCCAATCTTGAATACATCATAGATTCATATTATTCTTCTTCTCCTTCTTCTTATTTTGATCTTGCATCATCCAATTGTTTAGGATTCTACACCATCAATTGGATATGATTGATACACAAGCGAATTCGGGACTTACAAGTGGTAAAAGAGCTTGGATTGTATCAATCATTTTGGCCAGATCTGGAGCGTATTTGATCTTATTTTTGAAGGATTTTTGCATTTTTGGATAGATCTTTGAAAAATAAGGTGGGTTTGTTCTTCGTGTTTTTGATAAAAACGAGTTTTTGATCGAGTTTGGGAGCAAAAAGAGGTGAAAACGCTATTTTTCACGTAATCTGCGAAGTGTTCTCGTCCATTGAAGGGTTCACGGCCGTTGAAGGGTTCACGGCCGAAGGAGGGTTCTCGGTCGAATAAGCTTTTGCGGCTAGGGTTTCTCGGCGGCGGCCGTAATCACGAATTAGGGTTTCTCGGACGTTTACGGTCGTGAACGTGTTTACGGCCGTGAACCTATTTGCGGTTGTCTGTCTCATATAAATAGTGTTAGTAGAGTCATAAGAGTGTGTATGGCTAGAGGAGCTTAAGTTTGTGTATTCTAAGGTGTTCTAGAGAGAGAAAGGAGAGAAGGTGCAAGTGTGTGTGAATCTTGTATATTGTTCATCATTCCAATCTTGAATACATCATAGATTCATGTTATTCTTCTTCTCCTTCTTCTTATTTTGATCTTGCATCATCCAATTGTTTGGGATTCTACACCATCAATTGAATATGATTGATACACAACCGAATTCGGGACTTACAAGTGGTATCAGAGCTTGGATTGTATCAATCATTTTGGCCAGATCTGGAGCGTATTTGATCTTATTTTTGAAGGATTTTTGCGTTTTTGGATAGATCTTTGAAAAATAAGGGGGGTTTGTTCTTCGTGTTTTTGATAAAAACGAGTTTTTGATCGAGTTTTGGAGCAAAAAGAGGTGAAAAACGCTATTTTTCATGTAATCTGCGAAGTGTTCTCGTCCATTGAAGGGTTCACGGCCGTTGAAGGGTTCACGGCCAAAGGAGGGTTCTTGGTCGAATACGCTTTTGCGGCTAGGGTTTCTCGGCGGCGACCGTAATCACGAATTAGGGTTTCTCGGACGTTTACGGTCGTGAACGTGTTTACGGCCGTGAACCCATTTGCGGTTGTCTGTCTCATATAAATAGTGTTAGTAGAGTCATATGAGTGTGTATGGCTAGAGGAGCTTAAGTGTGTGTATTCTAAGGTGTTCTAGAGAGAGAAAGGAGAGAAGGTGCAAGTGTGTGTGAATCTTGTATATTGTTCATCATTCCAATCTTGAATACATCATAGATTCATATTATTCTTCTTCTCCTTCTTCTTATTTTGATCTTGCATCATCCAATTGTTTGGGATTCTACACCATCAATTGGATATGATTGATACACAAGCGAATTCGGGACTTACAAGTGGTATCAGAGCTTGGATTGTATCAATCATTTTGGCCAGATCTGGAGCGTATTTGTCTTATTTTTGAAGGATTTTTGCATTTTTGGATAGATCTTTGAAAAATAAGGGGGGTTTGTTCTTCGTGTTTTTGATAAAAACGAGTTTTTGATCGAGTTTTGGAGTAAAAAGAGGTGAAAAACGTTATTTTTCACCTAATCTGCGAAGTGTTGTCGTCCATTGAAGGGTTCACGACCGAAGGAGGGTTCTCGGTCGAATAAGCTTTTGTGGCTAGGGTTTCTCGGCGGCGGCCGTAATCACGAATTAGGGTTTCTCGGACGTTTACGGTCGTGAACGTGTTTACGGCCGTGAACCCATTTGCGGTTGTCTGTCTCATATAAATAGTGTTAGTAGAGTCATAAGAGTGTGTATGGCTAGAGGAGCTTAAGTGTGTGTATTCTAAGGTGTTCTAGAAAGAGAAAGGAGAGAAGGTGCAAGTGTGTGTGAATCTTGTATATTGTTCATCATTCCAATCTTGAATACATCATAGATTCATATTATTCTTCTTCTCCTTCTTCTTATTTTGATCTTGCATCATCCAATTGTTTGGGATTCTACACCATCAATTGGATATGATTGATACACAAGCGAATTCGGGACTTACAAGTGGTATCAGAGCTTGGATTGTATCAATCATTTTGGCTAGATCTGGAGCGTATTTGATCTTATTTTTGAAGGATTTTTGCATTTTTGGATAGCTCTTTGAAAAATAAGGGGGGTTTGTTCTTCGTGTTTTTGATAAAAACGAGTTTTTGATCGAGTTTTGGAGCAAAAAGAGGTGAAAAACGCTATTTTTCACGTAATCTGCGAAGTGTTCTCGTCCATTGAAGGGTTCACGGCCGTTGAAGGGTTCACGGCCGAAGGAGGGTTCTCGGTCGAATAAGCTTTTGTGTCTAGGGTTTCTCGGCGGCGGCCGTAATCACGAATTAGGGTTTCTCGGACGTTTACGGTCGTGAACGTGTTTACGGCCGTGAACCCATTTGCGGTTGTCTGTCTCATATAAATAGTGTTAGTAGAGTCATAAGAGTGTGTATGGCTAGAGGAGCTTAAGTGTGTGTATTCTAAGGTGTTCTAGAGAGAGAAAGGAGAGAAGGTGCAAGTGTGTGTGAATCTTGTATATTGTTCATCATTCCAATCTTGAATACATCATAGATTCATATTATTCTTCTTCTCCTTCTTCTTATTTTGATCTTGCATCATCCAATTGTTTGGGATTCTACACCATCAATTGGATATGATTGATACACAAGCGAATTCGGGACTTACAAGTGGTATCAGAGCTTGGATTGTATCAATCATTTTGGCCAGATCTGGAGCGTATTTGTCTTATTTTTGAAGGATTTTTGCATTTTTGGATAGCTCTTTGAAAAATAAGGGGGGTTTGTTCTTCGTGTTTTTGATAAAAACGAGTTTTTGATCGAGTTTTGGAGCAAAAAGAGGTGAAAAACGCTATTTTTCACGTAATCTGCGAAGTGTTCTCGTCCATTGAAGGGTTCACGGCCGTTGAAGGGTTCACGGCCGAAGGAGGGTTCTCGGTCGAATAAGCTTTTGCGGCTAGGGTTTCTCGGCGGCGGCCGTAATCACGAATTAGGGTTTCTCGGACGTTTACGGTCGTGAACGTGTTTACGACCGTGAACCCATTTGCTGTTGTCTGTCTCATATAAATAGTGTTAGTAGAGTCATAAGAGTGTGTATGGCTAGAGGAGCTTAAGTGTGTGTATTCTAAGGTGTTCTAGAGAGAGAAAGGAGAGAAGGTGCAAGTGTGTGTGAATTTTGTATATTGTTCATCATTCCAATCTTGAATACATCATAGATTCATATTATTCTTCTTCTCCTTCTTCTTATTTTGATCTTGCATCATCCAATTGTTTAGGATTCTACACCATCAATTGGATATGATTGATACACAAGCGAATTCGGGACTTACAAGTGGTAAAAGAGCTTGGATTGTATCAATCATTTTGGCCAGATCTGGAGCGTATTTGATCTTATTTTTGAAGGATTTTTGCATTTTTGGATAGATCTTTGAAAAATAAGGTGGGTTTGTTCTTCGTGTTTTTGATAAAAACGTGTTTTTGATCGAGTTTGGGAGCAAAGAGAGGTGAAAACGCTATTTTTCACGTAATCTGCGAAGTGTTCTCGTCCATTGAAGGGTTCACGGCCGTTGAAGGGTTCACGGCCGAAGGAGGGTTCTCGGTCGAATAAGCTTTTGCGGCTAGGGTTTCTCGGCGGCGGCCGTAATCACGAATTAGGGTTTCTCGGACGTTTACGGTCGTGAACGTGTTTACGGCCGTGAACCTATTTGCGGTTGTCTGTCTCATATAAATAGTGTTAGTAGAGTCATAAGAGTGTGTATGGCTAGAGGAGCTTAAGTTTGTGTATTCTAAGGTGTTCTAGAGAGAGAAAGGAGAGAAGGTGCAAGTGTGTGTGAATCTTGTATATTGTTCATCATTCCAATCTTGAATACATCATAGATTCATATTATTCTTCTTCTCCTTCTTCTTATTTTGATCTTGCATCATCCAATTGTTTGGGATTCTACACCATCAATTGAATATGATTGATACACAACCGAATTCGGGACATACAAGTGGTATCAGAGCTTGGATTGTATCAATCATCTTGGCCAGATCTGGAGCGTATTTGATCTTATTTTTGAAGGATTTTTGCGTTTTTGGATAGATCTTTGAAAAATAAGGGGGGTTTGTTCTTCGTGTTTTTGATAAAAACGAGTTTTTGATCGAGTTTTGGAGCAAAAAGAGGTGAAAAACGCTATTTTTCATGTAATCTGCGAAGTGTTCTCGTCCATTGAAGGGTTCACGGCCGTTGAAGGGTTCACGGCCGAAGGAGGGTTCTTGGTCGAATACGCTTTTGCGGCTAGGGTTTCTCGGCGGCGACCGTAATCACGAATTAGGGTTTCTCGGACGTTTACGGTCGTGAACGTGTTTACGGCCGTGAACCCATTTGCGGTTGTCTGTCTCATATAAATAGTGTTAGTAGAGTCATATGAGTGTGTATGGCTAGAGGAGCTTAAGTGTGTGTATTCTAAGGTGTTCTAGAGAGAGAAAGGAGAGAAGGTGCAAGTGTGTGTGAATCTTGTATATTGTTCATCATTCCAATCTTGAATACATCATAGATTCATATTATTCTTCTTCTCCTTCTTCTTATTTTGATCTTGCATCATCCAATTGTTTGGGATTCTACACCATCAATTGGATATGATTGATACACAAGCGAATTCGGGACTTACAAGTGGTATCAGAGCTTGGATTGTATCAATCATTTTGGCCAGATCTGGAGCGTATTTGTCTTATTTTTGAAGGATTTTTGCATTTTTGGATAGATCTTTGAAAAATAAGGGGGGTTTGTTCTTCGTGTTTTTGATAAAAACGAGTTTTTGATCGAGTTTTGGAGTAAAAAGAGGTGAAAAACGTTATTTTTCACCTAATCTGCGAAGTGTTGTCGTCCATTGAAGGGTTCACGACCGAAGGAGGGTTCTCGGTCGAATAAGCTTTTGTGGCTAGGGTTTCTCGGCGGCGGCCGTAATCACGAATTAGGGTTTCTCGGACGTTTACGGTCGTGAACGTGTTTACGGCCGTGAACCCATTTACGGTTGTCTGTCTCATATAAATAGTGTTAGTAGAGTCATAAGAGTGTGTATGGCTAGAGGAGCTTAAGTGTGTGTATTCTAAGGTGTTCTAGAAAGAGAAAGGAGAGAAGGTGCAAGTGTGTGTGAATCTTGTATATTGTTCATCATTCCAATCTTGAATACATCATAGATTCATATTATTCTTCTTCTCCTTCTTCTTATTTTGATCTTGCATCATCCAATTGTTTGGGATTCTACACCATCAATTGGATATGATTGATACACAAGCGAATTCGGGACTTACAAGTGGTATCAGAGCTTGGATTGTATCAATCATTTTGGCCAGATCTGGAGCGTATTTGTCTTATTTTTGAAGGATTTTTGCATTTTTGGATAGCTCTTTGAAAAATAAGGGGGGTTTGTTCTTCGTGTTTTTGATAAAAACGAGTTTTTGATCGAGTTTTGGAGCAAAAAGAGGTGAAAAACGCTATTTTTCACGTAATCTGCGAAGTGTTCTCGTCCATTGAAGGGTTCACGGCCGTTGAAGGGTTCACGGCCGAAGGAGGGTTCTCGGTCGAATAAGCTTTTGCGGCTAGGGTTTCTCGGCGGCGGCCGTAATCACGAATTAGGGTTTCTCGGACGTTTACGGTCGTGAACGTGTTTACGGCCGTGAACCCATTTGCGGTTGTCTGTCTCATATAAATAGTGTTAGTAGAGTCATAAGAGTGTGTATGGCTAGAGGAGCTTAAGTGTGTGTATTCTAAGGTGTTCTAGAGAGAGAAAGGAGAGAAGGTGGAAGTGTGTGTGAATCTTGTATATTGTTCATCATTCCAATCTTGAATACATCATAGATTCATATTATTCTTCTTCTCCTTCTTCTTATTTTGATCTTGCATCATCCAATTGTTTGGGATTCTACACCATCAATTGGATATGATTGATACACAAGCGAATTCGGGACTTACAAGTGGTATCAGAGCTTGGATTGTATCAATCATTTTGGCCAGATCTGGAGCGTATTTGTCTTATTTTTGAAGGATTTTTGCATTTTTGGATAGCTCTTTGAAAAATAAGGGGGGTTTGTTCTTCGTGTTTTTGATAAAAACGAGTTTTTGATCGAGTTTTGGAGCAAAAAGAGGTGAAAAACGCTATTTTTCACGTAATCTGCGAAGTGTTCTCGTCCATTGAAGGGTTCACGGCCGTTGAAGGGTTCACGGCCGAAGGAGGGTTCTCGGTCGAATAAGCTTTTGCGGCTAGGGTTTCTCGGCGGCGGCCGTAATCACGAATTAGGGTTTCTCGGACGTTTACGGTCGTGAACGTGTTTACGGCCGTGAACCCATTTGCGGTTGTCTGTCTCATATAAATAGTGTTAGTAGAGTCATAAGAGTGTGTATGGCTAGAGGAGCTTAAGTGTGTGTATTCTAAGGTGTTCTAGAGAGAGAAAGGAGAGAAGGTGGAAGTGTGTGTGAATCTTGTATATTGTTCATCATTCCAATCTTGAATACATCATAGATTCATATTATTCTTCTTCTCCTTCTTCTTATTTTGATCTTGCATCATCCAATTGTTTGGGATTCTACACCATCAATTGGATATGATTGATACACAAGCGAATTCGGGACTTACAAGTGGTATCAGAGCTTGGATTGTATCAATCATTTTGGCCAGATCTGGAGCGTATTTGATCTTATTTTTGAAGGATTTTTGCATTTTTGGATAGATCTTTGAAAAATAAGGGGGGTTTGTTCTTCGTGTTTTTGATAAAAACGAGTTTTTGATCGAGTTTTGGAGTAAAAAGAGGTGAAAAACGTTATTTTTCACCTAATCTGCGAAGTGTTGTCGTCCATTGAAGGTTTCACGACCGAAGGAGGGTTCTCGGTCGAATAAGCTTTTGTGGCTAGGGTTTCTCGGCGGCGGCCGTAATCACGAATTAGGGTTTCTCGGACGTTTACGGTCGTGAACGTGTTTACGGCCGTGAACCCATTTGCGGTTGTCTGTCTCATATAAATAGTGTTAGTAGAGTCATAAGAGTGTGTATGGCTAGAGGAGCTTAAGTGTGTGTATTCTAAGGTGTTCTAGAAAGAGAAAGGAGAGAAGGTGCAAGTGTGTGTGAATCTTGTATATTGTTCATCATTCCAATCTTGAATACATCATAGATTCATATTATTCTTCTTCTCCTTCTTCTTATTTTGATCTTGCATCATCCAATTGTTTGGGATTCTACACCATCAATTGGATATGATTGATACACAAGCGAATTCGGGACTTACAAGTGGTATTAGAGCTTGGATTGTATCAATCATTTTGGCTAGATCTGGAGCGTATTTGATCTTATTTTTGAAGGATTTTTGCATTTTTGGATAGCTCTTTGAAAAATAAGGGGGGTTTGTTCTTCGTGTTTTTGATAAAAACGAGTTTTTGATCGAGTTTTGGAGCAAAAAGAGGTGAAAAACGCTATTTTTCACGTAATCTGCGAAGTGTTCTCGTCCATTGAAGGGTTCACGGCCGTTGAAGGGTTCACGGCCGAAGGAGGGTTCTCGGTCGAATAAGCTTTTGTGTCTAGGGTTTCTCGGCGGCGGCCGTAATCACGAATTAGGGTTTCTCGGACGTTTACGGTCGTGAACGTGTTTACGGCCGTGAACCCATTTGCGGTTGTCTGTCTCATATAAATAGTGTTAGTAGAGTCATAAGAGTGTGTATGGCTAGAGGAGCTTAAGTGTGTGTATTCTAAGGTGTTCTAGAGAGAGAAAGGAGAGAAGGTGCAAGTGTGTGTGAATCTTGTATATTGTTCATCATTCCAATCTTGAATACATCATAGATTCATATTATTCTTCTTCTCCTTCTTCTTATTTTGATCTTGCATCATCCAATTGTTTGGGATTCTACACCATCAATTGGATATGATTGATACACAAGCGAATTCGGGACTTACAAGTGGTATCAGAGCTTGGATTGTATCAATCATTTTGGCCAGATCTGGAGCGTATTTGTCTTATTTTTGAAGGATTTTTGCATTTTTGGATAGCTCTTTGAAAAATAAGGGGGGTTTGTTCTTCGTGTTTTTGATAAAAACGAGTTTTTGATCGAGTTTTGGAGCAAAAAGAGGTGAAAAACGCTATTTTTCACGTAATCTGCGAAGTGTTCTCGTCCATTGAAGGGTTCACGGCCGTTGAAGGGTTCACGGCCGAAGGAGGGTTCTCGGTCGAATAAGCTTTTGCGGCTAGGGTTTCTCGGCGGCGGCCGTAATCACGAATTAGGGTTTCTCGGACGTTTACGGTCGTGAACGTGTTTACGGCCGTGAACCCATTTGCGGTTGTCTGTCTCATATAAATAGTGTTAGTAGAGTCATAAGAGTGTGTATGGCTAGAGGAGCTTAAGTGTGTGTATTCTAAGGTGTTCTAGAGAGAGAAAGGAGAGAAGGTGGAAGTGTGTGTGAATCTTGTATATTGTTCATCATTCCAATCTTGAATACATCATAGATTCATATTATTCTTCTTCTCCTTCTTCTTATTTTGATCTTGCATCATCCAATTGTTTGGGATTCTACACCATCAATTGGATATGATTGATACACAAGCGAATTCGGGACTTACAAGTGGTATCAGAGCTTGGATTGTATCAATCATTTTGGCTAGATCTGGAGCGTATTTGATCTTATTTTTGAAGGATTTTTGCATTTTTGGATAGCTCTTTGAAAAATAAGGGGGGTTTGTTCTTCGTGTTTTTGATAAAAACGAGTTTTTGATCGAGTTTTGGAGCAAAAAGAGGTGAAAAACGCTATTTTTCACGTAATCTGCGAAGTGTTCTCGTCCATTGAAGAGTTCACGGCCGTTGAAGGGTTCACGGCCGAAGGAGGGTTCTCGGTCGAATAAGCTTTTGTGGCTAGGGTTTCTCGGCGGCGGCCGTAATCACGAATTAGGGTTTCTCGGACGTTTACGGTCGTGAACGTGTTTACGGCCGTGAACCCATTTGCGGTTGTCTGTCTCATATAAATAGTGTTAGTAGAGTCATAAGAGTGTGTATGGCTAGAGGAGCTTAAGTGTGTGTATTCTAAGGTGTTCTAGAGAGAGAAAGGAGAGAAGGTGCAAGTGTGTGTGAATCTTGTATATTGTTCATCATTCCAATCTTGAATACATCATAGATTCATATTATTCTTCTTCTCCTTCTTCTTATTTTGATCTTGCATCATCCAATTGTTTGGGATTCTACACCATCAATTGGATATGATTGATACACAAGCGAATTCGGGACTTACAAGTGGTATCAGAGCTTGGATTGTATCAATCATTTTGGCCAGATCTGGAGCGTATTTGTCTTATTTTTGAAGGATTTTTGCATTTTTGGATAGCTCTTTGAAAAATAAGGGGGGTTTGTTCTTCGTGTTTTTGATAAAAACGAGTTTTTGATCGAGTTTTGGAGCAAAAAGAGGTGAAAAACGCTATTTTTCACGTAATCTGCGAAGTGTTCTCGTCCATTGAAGGGTTCACGGCCGTTGAAGGGTTCACGGCCGAAGGAGGGTTCTCGGTCGAATAAGCTTTTGCGGCTAGGGTTTCTCGGCGGCGGCCGTAATCACGAATTAGGGTTTCTCGGACGTTTACGGTCGTGAACGTGTTTACGGCCGTGAACCCATTTGCGGTTGTCTGTCTCATATAAATAGTGTTAGTAGAGTCATAAGAGTGTGTATGGCTAGAGGAGCTTAAGTGTGTGTATTCTAAGGTGTTCTAGAGAGAGAAAGGAGAGAAGGTGGAAGTGTGTGTGAATCTTGTATATTGTTCATCATTCCAATCTTGAATACATCATAGATTCATATTATTCTTCTTCTCCTTCTTCTTATTTTGATCTTGCATCATCCAATTGTTTGGGATTCTACACCATCAATTGGATATGATTGATACACAAGCGAATTCGGGACTTACAAGTGGTATCAGAGCTTGGATTGTATCAATCATTTTGGCCAGATCTGGAGCGTATTTGATCTTATTTTTGAAGGATTTTTGCATTTTTGGATAGATCTTTGAAAAATAAGGGGGGTTTGTTCTTCGTGTTTTTGATAAAAACGAGTTTTTGATCGAGTTTTGGAGTAAAAAGAGGTGAAAAACGTTATTTTTCACCTAATCTGCGAAGTGTTGTCGTCCATTGAAGGGTTCACGACCGAAGGAGGGTTCTCGGTCGAATAAGCTTTTGTGGCTAGGGTTTCTCGGCGGCGGCCGTAATCACGAATTAGGGTTTCTCGGACGTTTACGGTCGTGAACGTGTTTACGGCCGTGAACCCATTTGCGGTTGTCTGTCTCATATAAATAGTGTTAGTAGAGTCATAAGAGTGTGTATGGCTAGAGGAGCTTAAGTGTGTGTATTCTAAGGTGTTCTAGAAAGAGAAAGGAGAGAAGGTGCAAGTGTGTGTGAATCTTGTATATTGTTCATCATTCCAATCTTGAATACATCATAGATTCATATTATTCTTCTTCTCCTTCTTCTTATTTTGATCTTGCATCATCCAATTGTTTGGGATTCTACACCATCAATTGGATATGATTGATACACAAGCGAATTCGGGACTTACAAGTGGTATCAGAGCTTGGATTGTATCAATCATTTTGGCTAGATCTGGAGCGTATTTGATCTTATTTTTGAAGGATTTTTGCATTTTTGGATAGCTCTTTGAAAAATAAGGGGGGTTTGTTCTTCGTGTTTTTGATAAAAACGAGTTTTTGATCGAGTTTTGGAGCAAAAAGAGGTGAAAAACGCTATTTTTCACGTAATCTGCGAAGTGTTCTCGTCCATTGAAGGGTTCACGGCCGTTGAAGGGTTCACGGCCGAAGGAGGGTTCTCGGTCGAATAAGCTTTTGTGTCTAGGGTTTCTCGGCGGCGGCCGTAATCACGAATTAGGGTTTCTCGGACGTTTACGGTCGTGAACGTGTTTACGGCCGTGAACCCATTTGCGGTTGTCTGTCTCATATAAATAGTGTTAGTAGAGTCATAAGAGTGTGTATGGCTAGAGGAGCTTAAGTGTGTGTATTCTAAGGTGTTCTAGAGAGAGAAAGGAGAGAAGGTGCAAGTGTGTGTGAATCTTGTATATTGTTCATCATTCCAATCTTGAATACATCATAGATTCATATTATTCTTCTTCTCCTTCTTCTTATTTTGATCTTGCATCATCCAATTGTTTGGGATTCTACACCATCAATTGGATATGATTGATACACAAGCGAATTCGGGACTTACAAGTGGTATCAGAGCTTGGATTGTATCAATCATTTTGGCCAGATCTGGAGCGTATTTGTCTTATTTTTGAAGGATTTTTGCATTTTTGGATAGCTCTTTGAAAAATAAGGGGGGTTTGTTCTTCGTGTTTTTGATAAAAACGAGTTTTTGATCGAGTTTTGGAGCAAAAAGAGGTGAAAAACGCTATTTTTCACGTAATCTGCGAAGTGTTCTCGTCCATTGAAGGGTTCACGGCCGTTGAAGGGTTCACGGCCGAAGGAGGGTTCTCGGTCGAATAAGCTTTTGCGGCTAGGGTTTCTCGGCGGCGGCCGTAATCACGAATTAGGGTTTCTCGGACGTTTACGGTCGTGAACGTGTTTACGGCCGTGAACCCATTTGCGGTTGTCTGTCTCATATAAATAGTGTTAGTAGAGTCATAAGAGTGTGTATGGCTAGAGGAGCTTAAGTGTGTGTATTCTAAGGTGTTCTAGAGAGAGAAAGGAGAGAAGGTGGAAGTGTGTGTGAATCTTGTATATTGTTCATCATTCCAATCTTGAATACATCATAGATTCATATTATTCTTCTTCTCCTTCTTCTTATTTTGATCTTGCATCATCCAATTGTTTGGGATTCTACACCATCAATTGGATATGATTGATACACAAGCGAATTCGGGACTTACAAGTGGTATCAGAGCTTGGATTGTATCAATCATTTTGGCCAGATCTGGAGCGTATTTGATCTTATTTTTGAAGGATTTTTGCATTTTTGGATAGCTCTTTGAAAAATAAGGGGGGTTTGTTCTTCGTGTTTTTGATAAAAACGAGTTTTTGATCGAGTTTTGGAGCAAAAAGAGGTGAAAAACGCTATTTTTCACGTAATCTGCGAAGTGTTCTCGTCCATTGAAGGGTTCACGGCCGTTGAAGGGTTCACGGCCGAAGGAGGGTTCTCGGTCGAATAAGCTTTTGTGTCTAGGGTTTCTCGGCGGCGGCCGTAATCACGAATTAGGGTTTCTCGGACGTTTACGGTCGTGAACGTGTTTACGGCCGTGAACCCATTTGCGGTTGTCTGTCTCATATAAATAGTGTTAGTAGAGTCATAAGAGTGTGTATGGCTAGAGGAGCTTAAGTGTGTGTATTCTAAGGTGTTCTAGAGAGAGAAAGGAGAGAAGGTGCAAGTGTGTGTGAATCTTGTATATTGTTCATCATTCCAATCTTGAATACATCATAGATTCATATTATTCTTCTTCTCCTTCTTCTTATTTTGATCTTGCATCATCCAATTGTTTGGGATTCTACACCATCAATTGGATATGATTGATACACAAGCGAATTCGGGACTTACAAGTGGTATCAGAGCTTGGATTGTATCAATCATTTTGGCCAGATCTGGAGCGTATTTGTCTTATTTTTGAAGGATTTTTGCATTTTTGGATAGCTCTTTGAAAAATAAGGGGGGTTTGTTCTTCGTGTTTTTGATAAAAACGAGTTTTTGATCGAGTTTTGGAGCAAAAAGAGGTGAAAAACGCTATTTTTCACGTAATCTGCGAAGTGTTCTCGTCCATTGAAGGGTTCACGGCCGTTGAAGGGTTCACGGCCGAAGGAGGGTTCTCGGTCGAATAAGCTTTTGTGTCTAGGGTTTCTCGGCGGCGGCCGTAATCACGAATTAGGGTTTCTCGGACGTTTACGGTCGTGAACGTGTTTACGGCCGTGAACCCATTTGCGGTTGTCTGTCTCATATAAATAGTGTTAGTAGAGTCATAAGAGTGTGTATGGCTAGAGGAGCTTAAGTGTGTGTATTCTAAGGTGTTCTAGAGAGAGAAAGGAGAGAAGGTGCAAGTGTGTGTGAATCTTGTATATTGTTCATCATTCCAATCTTGAATACATCATAGATTCATATTATTCTTCTTCTCCTTCTTCTTATTTTGATCTTGCATCATCCAATTGTTTGGGATTCTACACCATCAATTGGATATGATTGATACACAAGCGAATTCGGGACTTACAAGTGGTATCAGAGCTTGGATTGTATCAATCATTTTGGCCAGATCTGGAGCGTATTTGTCTTATTTTTGAAGGATTTTTGCATTTTTGGATAGCTCTTTGAAAAATAAGGGGGGTTTGTTCTTCGTGTTTTTGATAAAAACGAGTTTTTGATCGAGTTTTGGAGCAAAAAGAGGTGAAAAACGCTATTTTTCACGTAATCTGCGAAGTGTTCTCGTCCATTGAAGGGTTCACGGCCGTTGAAGGGTTCACGGCCGAAGGAGGGTTCTCGGTCGAATAAGCTTTTGCGGCTAGGGTTTCTCGGCGGCGGCCGTAATCACGAATTAGGGTTTCTCGGACGTTTACGGTCGTGAACGTGTTTACGGCCGTGAACCCATTTGCGGTTGTCTGTCTCATATAAATAGTGTTAGTAGAGTCATAAGAGTGTGTATGGCTAGAGGAGCTTAAGTGTGTGTATTCTAAGGTGTTCTAGAGAGAGAAAGGAGAGAAGGTGGAAGTGTGTGTGAATCTTGTATATTGTTCATCATTCCAATCTTGAATACATCATAGATTCATATTATTCTTCTTCTCCTTCTTCTTATTTTGATCTTGCATCATCCAATTGTTTGGGATTCTACACCATCAATTGGATATGATTGATACACAAGCGAATTCGGGACTTACAAGTGGTATCAGAGCTTGGATTGTATCAATCATTTTGGCCAGATCTGGAGCGTATTTGATCTTATTTTTGAAGGATTTTTGCATTTTTGGATAGCTCTTTGAAAAATAAGGGGGGTTTGTTCTTCGTGTTTTTGATAAAAACGAGTTTTTGATCGAGTTTTGGAGCAAAAAGAGGTGAAAAACGCTATTTTTCACGTAATCTGCGAAGTGTTCTCGTCCATTGAAGAGTTCACGGCCGTTGAAGGGTTCACGGCCGAAGGAGGGTTCTCGGTCGAATAAGCTTTTGTGGCTAGGGTTTCTCGGCGGCGGCCGTAATCACGAATTAGGGTTTCTCGGACGTTTACGGTCGTGAACGTGTTTACGGCCGTGAACCCATTTGCGGTTGTCTGTCTCATATAAATAGTGTTAGTAGAGTCATAAGAGTGTGTATGGCTAGAGGAGCTTAAGTGTGTGTATTCTAAGGTGTTCTAGAGAGAGAAAGGAGAGAAGGTGCAAGTGTGTGTGAATCTTGTATATTGTTCATCATTCCAATCTTGAATACATCATAGATTCATATTATTCTTCTTCTCCTTCTTCTTATTTTGATCTTGCATCATCCAATTGTTTGGGATTCTACACCATCAATTGGATATGATTGATACACAAGCGAATTCGGGACTTACAAGTGGTATCAGAGCTTGGATTGTATCAATCTTTTTGGCCAGATCTGGAGCGTATTTGTCTTATTTTTGAAGGATTTTTGCATTTTTGGATAGCTCTTTGAAAAATAAGGGGGGTTTGTTCTTCGTGTTTTTGATAAAAACGAGTTTTTGATCGAGTTTTGGAGCAAAAAGAGGTGAAAAACGCTATTTTTCACGTAATCTGCGAAGTGTTCTCGTCCATTGAAGGGTTCACGGCCGTTGAAGGGTTCACGGCCGAAGGAGGGTTCTCGGTCGAATAAGCTTTTGCGGCTAGGGTTTCTCGGCGGCGGCCGTAATCACGAATTAGGGTTTCTCGGACGTTTACGGTCGTGAACGTGTTTACGGCCGTGAACCCATTTGCGGTTGTCTGTCTCATATAAATAGTGTTAGTAGAGTCATAAGAGTGTGTATGGCTAGAGGAGCTTAAGTGTGTGTATTCTAAGGTGTTCTAGAGAGAGAAAGGAGAGAAGGTGGAAGTGTGTGTGAATCTTGTATATTGTTCATCATTCCAATCTTGAATACATCATAGATTCATATTATTCTTCTTCTCCTTCTTCTTATTTTGATCTTGCATCATCCAATTGTTTGGGATTCTACACCATCAATTGGATATGATTGATACACAAGCGAATTCGGGACTTACAAGTGGTATCAGAGCTTGGATTGTATCAATCATTTTGGCCAGATCTGGAGCGTATTTGATCTTATTTTTGAAGGATTTTTGCATTTTTGGATAGCTCTTTGAAAAATAAGGGGGGTTTGTTCTTCGTGTTTTTGATAAAAACGAGTTTTTGATCGAGTTTTGGAGCAAAAAGAGGTGAAAAACGCTATTTTTCACGTAATCTGCGAAGTGTTCTCGTCCATTGAAGAGTTCACGGCCGTTGAAGGGTTCACGGCCGAAGGAGGGTTCTCGGTCGAATAAGCTTTTGTGGCTAGGGTTTCTCGGCGGCGGCCGTAATCACAAATTAGGGTTTCTCGGACGTTTACGGTCGTGAACGTGTTTACGGCCGTGAACCCATTTGCGGTTGTCTGTCTCATATAAATAGTGTTAGTAGAGTCATAAGAGTGTGTATGGCTAGAGGAGCTTAAGTGTGTGTATTCTAAGGTGTTCTAGAGAGAGAAAGGAGAGAAGGTGCAAGTGTGTGTGAATCTTGTATATTGTTCATCATTCCAATCTTGAATACATCATAGATTCATATTATTCTTCTTCTCCTTCTTCTTATTTTGATCTTGCATCATCCAATTGTTTGGGATTCTACACCATCAATTGGATATGATTGATACACAAGCGAATTCGGGACTTACAAGTGGTATCAGAGCTTGGATTGTATCAATCTTTTTGGCCAGATCTGGAGCGTATTTGTCTTATTTTTGAAGGATTTTTGCATTTTTGGATAGCTCTTTGAAAAATAAGGGGGGTTTGTTCTTCGTGTTTTTGATAAAAACGAGTTTTTGATCGAGTTTTGGAGCAAAAAGAGGTGAAAAACGCTATTTTTCACGTAATCTGCGAAGTGTTCTCGTCCATTGAAGGGTTCACGGCCGTTGAAGGGTTCACGGCCGAAGGAGGGTTCTCGGTCGAATAAGCTTTTGCGGCTAGGGTTTCTCGGCGGCGGCCGTAATCACGAATTAGGGTTTCTCGGACGTTTACGGTCGTGAACGTGTTTACGGCCGTGAACCCATTTGCGGTTGTCTGTCTCATATAAATAGTGTTAGTAGAGTCATAAGAGTGTGTATGGCTAGAGGAGCTTAAGTGTGTGTATTCTAAGGTGTTCTAGAGAGAGAAAGGAGAGAAGGTGGAAGTGTGTGTGAATCTTGTATATTGTTCATCATTCCAATCTTGAATACATCATAGATTCATATTATTCTTCTTCTCCTTCTTCTTATTTTGATCTTGCATCATCCAATTGTTTGGGATTCTACACCATCAATTGGATATGATTGATACACAAGCGAATTCGGGACTTACAAGTGGTATCAGAGCTTGGATTGTATCAATCATTTTGGCCAGATCTGGAGCGTATTTGATCTTATTTTTGAAGGATTTTTGCATTTTTGGATAGCTCTTTGAAAAATAAGGGGGGTTTGTTCTTCGTGTTTTTGATAAAAACGAGTTTTTGATCGAGTTTTGGAGCAAAAAGAGGTGAAAAACGCTATTTTTCACGTAATCTGCGAAGTGTTCTCGTCCATTGAAGAGTTCACGGCCGTTGAAGGGTTCACGGCCGAAGGAGGGTTCTCGGTCGAATAAGCTTTTGTGGCTAGGGTTTCTCGGCGGCGGCCGTAATCACGAATTAGGGTTTCTCGGACGTTTACGGTCGTGAACGTGTTTACGGCCGTGAACCCATTTGCGGTTGTCTGTCTCATATAAATAGTGTTAGTAGAGTCATAAGAGTGTGTATGGCTAGAGGAGCTTAAGTGTGTGTATTCTAAGGTGTTCTAGAGAGAGAAAGGAGAGAAGGTGCAAGTGTGTGTGAATCTTGTATATTGTTCATCATTCCAATCTTGAATACATCATAGATTCATATTATTCTTCTTCTCCTTCTTCTTATTTTGATCTTGCATCATCCAATTGTTTGGGATTCTACACCATCAATTGGATATGATTGATACACAAGCGAATTCGGGACTTACAAGTGGTATCAGAGCTTGGATTGTATCAATCTTTTTGGCCAGATCTGGAGCGTATTTGTCTTATTTTTGAAGGATTTTTGCATTTTTGGATAGCTCTTTGAAAAATAAGGGGGGTTTGTTCTTCGTGTTTTTGATAAAAACGAGTTTTTGATCGAGTTTTGGAGCAAAAAGAGGTGAAAAACGCTATTTTTCACGTAATCTGCGAAGTGTTCTCGTCCATTGAAGGGTTCACGGCCGTTGAAGGGTTCACGGCCGAAGGAGGGTTCTCGGTCGAATAAGCTTTTGCGGCTAGGGTTTCTCGGCGGCGGCCGTAATCACGAATTAGGGTTTCTCGGACGTTTACGGTCGTGAACGTGTTTACGGCCGTGAACCCATTTGCGGTTGTCTGTCTCATATAAATAGTGTTAGTAGAGTCATAAGAGTGTGTATGGCTAGAGGAGCTTAAGTGTGTGTATTCTAAGGTGTTCTAGAGAGAGAAAGGAGAGAAGGTGCAAGTGTGTGTGAATCTTGTATATTGTTCATCATTCCAATCTTGAATACATCATAGATTCATATTATTCTTCTTCTCCTTCTTCTTATTTTGATCTTGCATCATCCAATTGTTTGGGATTCTACACCATCAATTGGATATGATTGATACACAAGCGAATTCGGGACTTACAAGTGGTATCAGAGCTTGGATTGTATCAATCTTTTTGGCCAGATCTGGAGCGTATTTGTCTTATTTTTGAAGGATTTTTGCATTTTTGGATAGCTCTTTGAAAAATAAGGGGGGTTTGTTCTTCGTGTTTTTGATAAAAACGAGTTTTTGATCGAGTTTTGGAGCAAAAAGAGGTGAAAAACGCTATTTTTCACGTAATCTGCGAAGTGTTCTCGTCCATTGAAGAGTTCACGGCCGTTGAAGGGTTCACGGCCGAAGGAGGGTTCTCGGTCGAATAAGCTTTTGTGGCTAGGGTTTCTCGGCGGCGGCCGTAATCACAAATTAGGGTTTCTCGGACGTTTACGGTCGTGAACGTGTTTACGGCCGTGAACCCATTTGCGGTTGTCTGTCTCATATAAATAGTGTTAGTAGAGTCATAAGAGTGTGTATGGCTAGAGGAGCTTAAGTGTGTGTATTCTAAGGTGTTCTAGAGAGAGAAAGGAGAGAAGGTGCAAGTGTGTGTGAATCTTGTATATTGTTCATCATTCCAATCTTGAATACATCATAGATTCATATTATTCTTCTTCTCCTTCTTCTTATTTTGATCTTGCATCATCCAATTGTTTGGGATTCTACACCATCAATTGGATATGATTGATACACAAGCGAATTCGGGACTTACAAGTGGTATCAGAGCTTGGATTGTATCAATCTTTTTGGCCAGATCTGGAGCGTATTTGTCTTATTTTTGAAGGATTTTTGCATTTTTGGATAGCTCTTTGAAAAATAAGGGGGGTTTGTTCTTCGTGTTTTTGATAAAAACGAGTTTTTGATCGAGTTTTGGAGCAAAAAGAGGTGAAAAACGCTATTTTTCACGTAATCTGCGAAGTGTTCTCGTCCATTGAAGGGTTCACGGCCGTTGAAGGGTTCACGGCCGAAGGAGGGTTCTCGGTCGAATAAGCTTTTGCGGCTAGGGTTTCTCGGCGGCGGCCGTAATCACGAATTAGGGTTTCTCGGACGTTTACGGTCGTGAACGTGTTTACGGCCGTGAACCCATTTGCGGTTGTCTGTCTCATATAAATAGTGTTAGTAGAGTCATAAGAGTGTGTATGGCTAGAGGAGCTTAAGTGTGTGTATTCTAAGGTGTTCTAGAGAGAGAAAGGAGAGAAGGTGGAAGTGTGTGTGAATCTTGTATATTGTTCATCATTCCAATCTTGAATACATCATAGATTCATATTATTCTTCTTCTCCTTCTTCTTATTTTGATCTTGCATCATCCAATTGTTTGGGATTCTACACCATCAATTGGATATGATTGATACACAAGCGAATTCGGGACTTACAAGTGGTATCAGAGCTTGGATTGTATCAATCATTTTGGCCAGATCTGGAGCGTATTTGATCTTATTTTTGAAGGATTTTTGCATTTTTGGATAGCTCTTTGAAAAATAAGGGGGGTTTGTTCTTCGTGTTTTTGATAAAAACGAGTTTTTGATCGAGTTTTGGAGCAAAAAGAGGTGAAAAACGCTATTTTTCACGTAATCTGCGAAGTGTTCTCGTCCATTGAAGAGTTCACGGCCGTTGAAGGGTTCACGGCCGAAGGAGGGTTCTCGGTCGAATAAGCTTTTGTGGCTAGGGTTTCTCGGCGGCGGCCGTAATCACGAATTAGGGTTTCTCGGACGTTTACGGTCGTGAACGTGTTTACGGCCGTGAACCCATTTGCGGTTGTCTGTCTCATATAAATAGTGTTAGTAGAGTCATAAGAGTGTGTATGGCTAGAGGAGCTTAAGTGTGTGTATTCTAAGGTGTTCTAGAGAGAGAAAGGAGAGAAGGTGCAAGTGTGTGTGAATCTTGTATATTGTTCATCATTCCAATCTTGAATACATCATAGATTCATATTATTCTTCTTCTCCTTCTTCTTATTTTGATCTTGCATCATCCAATTGTTTGGGATTCTACACCATCAATTGGATATGATTGATACACAAGCGAATTCGGGACTTACAAGTGGTATCAGAGCTTGGATTGTATCAATCTTTTTGGCCAGATCTGGAGCGTATTTGTCTTATTTTTGAAGGATTTTTGCATTTTTGGATAGCTCTTTGAAAAATAAGGGGGGTTTGTTCTTCGTGTTTTTGATAAAAACGAGTTTTTGATCGAGTTTTGGAGCAAAAAGAGGTGAAAAACGCTATTTTTCACGTAATCTGCGAAGTGTTCTCGTCCATTGAAGGGTTCACGGCCGTTGAAGGGTTCACGGCCGAAGGAGGGTTCTCGGTCGAATAAGCTTTTGCGGCTAGGGTTTCTCGGCGGCGGCCGTAATCACGAATTAGGGTTTCTCGGACGTTTACGGTCGTGAACGTGTTTACGGCCGTGAACCCATTTGCGGTTGTCTGTCTCATATAAATAGTGTTAGTAGAGTCATAAGAGTGTGTATGGCTAGAGGAGCTTAAGTGTGTGTATTCTAAGGTGTTCTAGAGAGAGAAAGGAGAGAAGGTGCAAGTGTGTGTGAATCTTGTATATTGTTCATCATTCCAATCTTGAATACATCATAGATTCATATTATTCTTCTTCTCCTTCTTCTTATTTTGATCTTGCATCATCCAATTGTTTGGGATTCTACACCATCAATTGGATATGATTGATACACAAGCGAATTCGGGACTTACAAGTGGTATCAGAGCTTGGATTGTATCAATCTTTTTGGCCAGATCTGGAGCGTATTTGTCTTATTTTTGAAGGATTTTTGCATTTTTGGATAGCTCTTTGAAAAATAAGGGGGGTTTGTTCTTCGTGTTTTTGATAAAAACGAGTTTTTGATCGAGTTTTGGAGCAAAAAGAGGTGAAAAACGCTATTTTTCACGTAATCTGCGAAGTGTTCTCGTCCATTGAAGGGTTCACGGCCGTTGAAGGGTTCACGGCGGAAGGAGGGTTCTCGGTCGAATAAGCTTTTGCGGCTAGGGTTTCTCGGCGGCGGCCGTAATCACGAATTAGGGTTTCTCGGACGTTTACGGTCGTGAACGTGTTTACGGCCGTGAACCCATTTGCGGTTGTCTGTCTCATATAAATAGTGTTAGTAGAGTCATAAGAGTGTGTATGGCTAGAGGAGCTTAAGTGTGTGTATTCTAAGGTGTTCTAGAGAGAGAAAGGAGAGAAGGTGCAAGTGTGTGTGAATCTTGTATATTGTTCATCATTCCAATCTTGAATACATCATAGATTCATATTATTCTTCTTCTCCTTCTTCTTATTTTGATCTTGCATCATCCAATTGTTTGGGATTCTACACCATCAATTGGATATGATTGATACACAAGCGAATTCGGGACTTACAAGTGGTATCAGAGCTTGGATTGTATCAATCTTTTTGGCCAGATCTGGAGCGTATTTGTCTTATTTTTGAAGGATTTTTGCATTTTTGGATAGCTCTTTGAAAAATAAGGGGGGTTTGTTCTTCGTGTTTTTGATAAAAACGAGTTTTTGATCGAGTTTTGGAGCAAAAAGAGGTGAAAAACGCTATTTTTCACGTAATCTGCGAAGTGTTCTCGTCCATTGAAGGGTTCACGGCCGTTGAAGGGTTCACGGCCGAAGGAGGGTTCTCGGTCGAATAAGCTTTTGCGGCTAGGGTTTCTCGGCGGCGGCCGTAATCACGAATTAGGGTTTCTCGGACGTTTACGGTCGTGAACGTGTTTACGGCCGTGAACCCATTTGCGGTTGTCTGTCTCATATAAATAGTGTTAGTAGAGTCATAAGAGTGTGTATGGCTAGAGGAGCTTAAGTGTGTGTATTCTAAGGTGTTCTAGAGAGAGAAAGGAGAGAAGGTGCAAGTGTGTGTGAATCTTGTATATTGTTCATCATTCCAATCTTGAATACATCATAGATTCATATTATTCTTCTTCTCCTTCTTCTTATTTTGATCTTGCATCATCCAATTGTTTGGGATTCTACACCATCAATTGGATATGATTGATACACAAGCGAATTCGGGACTTACAAGTGGTATCAGAGCTTGGATTGTATCAATCTTTTTGGCCAGATCTGGAGCGTATTTGTCTTATTTTTGAAGGATTTTTGCATTTTTGGATAGCTCTTTGAAAAATAAGGGGGGTTTGTTCTTCGTGTTTTTGATAAAAACGAGTTTTTGATCGAGTTTTGGAGCAAAAAGAGGTGAAAAACGCTATTTTTCACGTAATCTGCGAAGTGTTCTCGTCCATTGAAGGGTTCACGGCCGTTGAAGGGTTCACGGCCGAAGGAGGGTTCTCGGTCGAATAAGCTTTTGCGGCTAGGGTTTCTCGGCGGCGGCCGTAATCACGAATTAGGGTTTCTCGGACGTTTACGGTCGTGAACGTGTTTACGGCCGTGAACCCATTTGCGGTTGTCTGTCTCATATAAATAGTGTTAGTAGAGTCATAAGAGTGTGTATGGCTAGAGGAGCTTAAGTGTGTGTATTCTAAGGTGTTCTAGAGAGAGAAAGGAGAGAAGGTGCAAGTGTGTGTGAATCTTGTATATTGTTCATCATTCCAATCTTGAATACATCATAGATTCATATTATTCTTCTTCTCCTTCTTCTTATTTTGATCTTGCATCATCCAATTGTTTGGGATTCTACACCATCAATTGGATATGATTGATACACAAGCGAATTCGGGACTTACAAGTGGTATCAGAGCTTGGATTGTATCAATCATTTTGGCCAGATCTGGAGCGTATTTGTCTTATTTTTGAAGGATTTTTGCATTTTTGGATAGCTCTTTGAAAAATAAGGGGGGTTTGTTCTTCGTGTTTTTGATAAAAACGAGTTTTTGATCGAGTTTTGGAGCAAAAAGAGGTGAAAAACGCTATTTTTCACGTAATCTGCGAAGTGTTCTCGTCCATTGAAGGGTTCACGGCCGTTGAAGGGTTCACGGCCGAAGGAGGGTTCTCGGTCGAATAAGCCTTTGCGGCTAGGGTTTCTCGGCGGCGGCCGTAATCACGAATTAGGGTTTCTCGGACGTTTACGGTCGTGAACGTGTTTACGGCCGTGAACCCATTTGCGGTTGTCTGTCTCATATAAATAGTGTTAGTAGAGTCATAAGAGTGTGTATGGCTAGAGGAGCTTAAGTGTGTGTATTCTAAGGTGTTCTAGAGAGAGAAAGGAGAGAAGGTGGAAGTGTGTGTGAATCTTGTATATTGTTCATCATTCCAATCTTGAATACATCATAGATTCATATTATTCTTCTTCTCCTTCTTCTTATTTTGATCTTGCATCATCCAATTGTTTGGGATTCTACACCATCAATTGGATATGATTGATACACAAGCGAATTCGGGACTTACAAGTGGTATCAGAGCTTGGATTGTATCAAGCATTTTGGCCAGATCTGGAGCGTATTTGATCTTATTTTTGAAGGATTTTTGCATTTTTGGATAGCTCTTTGAAAAATAAGGGGGGTTTGTTCTTCGTGTTTTTGATAAAAACGAGTTTTTGATCGAGTTTTGGAGCAAAAAGAGGTGAAAAACGCTATTTTTCACGTAATCTGCGAAGTGTTCTCGTCCATTGAAGGGTTCACGGCCGTTGAAGGGTTCACGGCCGAAGGAGGGTTCTCGGTCGAATAAGCTTTTGTGGCTAGGGTTTCTCGGCGGCGGCCGTAATCACGAATTAGGGTTTCTCGGACGTTTACGGTCGTGAACGTGTTTACGGCCGTGAACCCATTTGCGGTTGTCTGTCTCATATAAATAGTGTTAGTAGAGTCATAAGAGTGTGTATGGCTAGAGGAGCTTAAGTGTGTGTATTCTAAGGTGTTCTAGAGAGAGAAAGGAGAGAAGGTGCAAGTGTGTGTGAATCTTGTATATTGTTCATCATTCCAATCTTGAATACATCATAGATTCATATTATTCTTCTTCTCCTTCTTCTTATTTTGATCTTGCATCATCCAATTGTTTGGGATTCTACACCATCAATTGGATATGATTGATACACAAGCGAATTCGGGACTTACAAGTGGTATCAGAGCTTGGATTGTATCAATCATTTTGGCCAGATCTGGAGCGTATTTGATCTTATTTTTGAAGGATTTTTGCATTTTTGGATAGCTCTTTGAAAAACAAGGGGGGTTTGTTCTTCGTGTTTTTGATAAAAACGAGTTTTTGATCGAGTTTTGGAGCAAAAAGAGGTGAAAAACGCTATTTTTCACGTAATCTGCGAAGTGTTCTCGTCCATTGAAGGGTTCACGGCCGTTGAAGGGTTCACGGCCGAAGGAGGGTTCTCGGTCGAATAAGCCTTTGCGGCTAGGGTTTCTCGGCGGCGGCCGTAATCACGAATTAGGGTTTCTCGGACGTTTACGGTCGTGAACGTGTTTACGGCCGTGAACCCATTTGCGGTTGTCTGTCTCATATAAATAGTGTTAGTAGAGTCATAAGAGTGTGTATGGCTAGAGGAGCTTAAGTGTGTGTATTCTAAGGTGTTCTAGAGAGAGAAAGGAGAGAAGGTGGAAGTGTGTGTGAATCTTGTATATTGTTCATCATTCCAATCTTGAATACATCATAGATTCATATTATTCTTCTTCTCCTTCTTCTTATTTTGATCTTGCATCATCCAATTGTTTGGGATTCTACACCATCAATTGGATATGATTGATACACAAGCGAATTCGGGACTTACAAGTGGTATCAGAGCTTGGATTGTATCAAGCATTTTGGCCAGATCTGGAGCGTATTTGATCTTATTTTTGAAGGATTTTTGCATTTTTGGATAGCTCTTTGAAAAATAAGGGGGGTTTGTTCTTCGTGTTTTTGATAAAAACGAGTTTTTGATCGAGTTTTGGAGCAAAAAGAGGTGAAAAACGCTATTTTTCACGTAATCTGCGAAGTGTTCTCGTCCATTGAAGGGTTCACGGCCGTTGAAGGGTTCACGGCCGAAGGAGGGTTCTCGGTCGAATAAGCTTTTGTGGCTAGGGTTTCTCGGCGGCGGCCGTAATCACGAATTAGGGTTTCTCGGACGTTTACGGTCGTGAACGTGTTTACGGCCGTGAACCCATTTGCGGTTGTCTGTCTCATATAAATAGTGTTAGTAGAGTCATAAGAGTGTGTATGGCTAGAGGAGCTTAAGTGTGTGTATTCTAAGGTGTTCTAGAGAGAGAAAGGAGAGAAGGTGCAAGTGTGTGTGAATCTTGTATATTGTTCATCATTCCAATCTTGAATACATCATAGATTCATATTATTCTTCTTCTCCTTCTTCTTATTTTGATCTTGCATCATCCAATTGTTTGGGATTCTACACCATCAATTGGATATGATTGATACACAAGCGAATTCGGGACTTACAAGTGGTATCAGAGCTTGGATTGTATCAATCATTTTGGCCAGATCTGGAGCGTATTTGATCTTATTTTTGAAGGATTTTTGCATTTTTGGATAGCTCTTTGAAAAATAAGGGGGGTTTGTTCTTTGTGTTTTTGATAAAAACGAGTTTTTGATCGAGTTTTGGAGCAAAAAGAGGTGAAAAACGCTATTTTTCACGTAATCTGCGAAGTGTTCTCGTCCATTGAAGGGTTCACGGCCGTTGAAGGGTTCACGGCCGAAGGAGGGTTCTCGGTCGAATAAGCTTTTGCGGCTAGGGTTTCTCGGCGGCGGCCGTAATCACGAATTAGGGTTTCTCGGACGTTTACGGTCGTGAACGTGTTTACGGCCGTGAACCCATTTGCGGTTGTCTGTCTCATATAAATAGTGTTAGTAGAGTCATAAGAGTGTGTATGGCTAGAGGAGCTTAAGTGTGTGTATTCTAAGGTGTTCTAGAGAGAGAAAGGAGAGAAGGTGCAAGTGTGTGTGAATCTTGTATATTGTTCATCATTCCAATCTTGAATACATCATAGATTCATATTATTCTTCTTCTCCTTCTTCTTATTTTGATCTTGCATCATCCAATTGTTTGGGATTCTACACCATCAATTGGATATGATTGATACACAAGCGAATTCGGGACTTACAAGTGGTATCAGAGCTTGGATTGTATCAATCATTTTGGCCAGATCTGGAGCGTATTTGATCTTATTTTTGAAGGATTTTTGCATTTTTGGATAGCTCTTTGAAAAATAAGGGGGGTTTGTTCTTCGTGTTTTTGATAAAAACGAGTTTTTGATCGAGTTTTGGAGCAAAAAGAGGTGAAAAACGCTATTTTTCACGTAATCTGCGAAGTGTTCTCGTCCATTGAAGGGTTCACGGCCGTTGAAGGGTTCACGGCCGAAGGAGGGTTCTCGGTCGAATAAGCTTTTGCGGCTAGGGTTTCTCGGCGGCGGCCGTAATCACGAATTAGGGTTTCTCGGACGTTTACGGTCGTGAACGTGTTTACGGCCGTGAACCCATTTGCGGTTGTCTGTCTCATATAAATAGTGTTAGTAGAGTCATAAGAGTGTGTATGGCTAGAGGAGCTTAAGTGTGTGTATTCTAAGGTGTTCTAGAGAGAGAAAGGAGAGAAGGTGCAAGTGTGTGTGAATCTTGTATATTGTTCATCATTCCAATCTTGAATACATCATAGATACATATTATTCTTCTTCTCCTTCTTCTTATTTTGATCTTGCATCATCCAATTGTTTGGGATTCTACACCATCAATTGGATATGATTGATACACAAGCGAATTCGGGACTTACAAGTGGTATCAGAGCTTGGATTGTATCAATCATTTTGGCCAGATCTGGAGCGTATTTGTCTTATTTTTGAAGGATTTTTGCATTTTTGGATAGCTCTTTGAAAAATAAGGGGGGTTTGTTCTTCGTGTTTTTGATAAAAACGAGTTTTTGATCGAGTTTTGGAGCAAAAAGAGGTGAAAAACGCTATTTTTCACGTAATCTGCGAAGTGTTCTCGTCCATTGAAGGGTTCACGGCCGTTGAAGGGTTCACGGCCGAAGGAGGGTTCTCGGTCGAATAAGCTTTTGCGGCTAGGGTTTCTCGGCGGCGGCCGTAATCACGAATTAGGGTTTCTCGGACGTTTACGGTCGTGAACGTGTTTACGGCCGTGAACCCATTTGCGGTTGTCTGTCTCATATAAATAGTGTTAGTAGAGTCATAAGAGTGTGTATGGCTAGAGGAGCTTAAGTGTGTGTATTCTAAGGTGTTCTAGAGAGAGAAAGGAGAGAAGGTGCAAGTGTGTGTGAATCTTGTATATTGTTCATCATTCCAATCTTGAATACATCATAGATTCATATTATTCTTCTTCTCCTTCTTCTTATTTTGATCTTGCATCATCCAATTGTTTGGGATTCTACACCATCAATTGGATATGATTGATACACAAGCGAATTCGGGACTTACAAGTGGTATCAGAGCTTGGATTGTATCAATCATTTTGGCCAGATCTGGAGCGTATTTGTCTTATTTTTGAAGGATTTTTGCATTTTTGGATAGCTCTTTGAAAAATAAGGGGGGTTTGTTCTTCGTGTTTTTGATAAAAACGAGTTTTTGATCGAGTTTTGGAGCAAAAAGAGGTGAAAAACGCTATTTTTCACGTAATCTGCGAAGTGTTCTCGTCCATTGAAGGGTTCACGGCCGTTGAAGGGTTCACGGCCGAAGGAGGGTTCTCGGTCGAATAAGCTTTTGCGGCTAGGGTTTCTCGGCGGCGGCCGTAATCACGAATTAGGGTTTCTCGGACGTTTACGGTCGTGAACGTGTTTACGGCCGTGAACCCATTTGCGGTTGTCTGTCTCATATAAATAGTGTTAGTAGAGTCATAAGAGTGTGTATGGCTAGAGGAGCTTAAGTGTGTGTATTCTAAGGTGTTCTAGAGAGAGAAAGGAGAGAAGGTGGAAGTGTGTGTGAATCTTGTATATTGTTCATCATTCCAATCTTGAATACATCATAGATTCATATTATTCTTCTTCTCCTTCTTCTTATTTTGATCTTGCATCATCCAATTGTTTGGGATTCTACACCATCAATTGGATATGATTGATACACAAGCGAATTCGGGACTTACAAGTGGTATCAGAGCTTGGATTGTATCAATCATTTTGGCCAGATCTGGAGCGTATTTGATCTTATTTTTGAAGGATTTTTGCATTTTTGGATAGCTCTTTGAAAAATAAGGGGGGTTTGTTCTTCGTGTTTTTGATAAAAACGAGTTTTTGATCGAGTTTTGGAGCAAAAAGAGGTGAAAAACGCTATTTTTCACGTAATCTGCGAAGTGTTCTCGTCCATTGAAGGGTTCACGGCCGTTGAAGGGTTCACGGCCGAAGGAGGGTTCTCGGTCGAATAAGCTTTTGTGGCTAGGGTTTCTCGGCGGCGGCCGTAATCACGAATTAGGGTTTCTCGGACGTTTACGGTCGTGAACGTGTTTACGGCCGTGAACCCATTTGCGGTTGTCTGTCTCATATAAATAGTGTTAGTAGAGTCATAAGAGTGTGTATGGCTAGAGGAGCTTAAGTGTGTGTATTCTAAGGTGTTCTAGAGAGAGAAAGGAGAGAAGGTGCAAGTGTGTGTGAATCTTGTATATTGTTCATCATTCCAATCTTGAATACATCATAGATTCATATTATTCTTCTTCTCCTTCTTCTTATTTTGATCTTGCATCATCCAATTGTTTGGGATTCTACACCATCAATTGGATATGATTGATACACAAGCGAATTCGGGACTTACAAGTGGTATCAGAGCTTGGATTGTATCAATCTTTTTGGCCAGATCTGGAGCGTATTTGTCTTATTTTTGAAGGATTTTTGCATTTTTGGATAGCTCTTTGAAAAATAAGGGGGGTTTGTTCTTCGTGTTTTTGATAAAAACGAGTTTTTGATCGAGTTTTGGAGCAAAAAGAGGTGAAAAACGCTATTTTTCACGTAATCTGCGAAGTGTTCTCGTCCATTGAAGGGTTCACGGCCGTTGAAGGGTTCACGGCCGAAGGAGGGTTCTCGGTCGAATAAGCTTTTACGGCTAGGGTTTCTCGGCGGCGGCCGTAATCACGAATTAGGGTTTCTCGGACGTTTACGGTCGTGAACGTGTTTACGGCCGTGAACCCATTTGCGGTTGTCTGTCTCATATAAATAGTGTTAGTAGAGTCATAAGAGTGTGTATGGCTAGAGGAGCTTAAGTGTGTGTATTCTAAGGTGTTCTAGAGAGAGAAAGGAGAGAAGGTGCAAGTGTGTGTGAATCTTGTATATTGTTCATCATTCCAATCTTGAATACATCATAGATTCATATTATTCTTCTTCTCCTTCTTCTTATTTTGATCTTGCATCATCCAATTGTTTGGGATTCTACACCATCAATTGGATATGATTGATACACAAGCGAATTCGGGACTTACAAGTGGTATCAGAGCTTGGATTGTATCAATCATTTTGGCCAGATCTGGAGCGTATTTGATCTTATTTTTGAAGGATTTTTGCATTTTTGGATAGCTGTTTGAAAAATAAGGGGGGTTTGTTCTTCGTGTTTTTGATAAAAACGAGTTTTTGATCGAGTTTTGGAGCAAAAAGAGGTGAAAAACGCTATTTTTCACGTAATCTGCGAAGTGTTCTCGTCCATTGAAGGGTTCACGGCCGTTGAAGGGTTCACGGCCGAAGGAGGGTTCTCGGTCGAATAAGCTTTTGCGGCTAGGGTTTCTCGGCGGCGGCCGTAATCACGAATTAGGGTTTCTCGGACGTTTACGGTCGTGAACGTGTTTACGGCCGTGAACCCATTTGCGGTTGTCTGTCTCATATAAATAGTGTTAGTAGAGTCATAAGAGTGTGTATGGCTAGAGGAGCTTAAGTGTGTGTATTCTAAGGTGTTCTAGAGAGAGAAAGGAGAGAAGGTGGAAGTGTGTGTGAATCTTGTATATTGTTCATCATTCCAATCTTGAATACATCATAGATTCATATTATTATTCTTCTCCTTCTTCTTATTTTGATCTTGCATCATCCAATTGTTTGGGATTCTACACCATCAATTGGATATGATTGATACACAAGCGAATTCGGGACTTACAAGTGGTATCAGAGCTTGGATTGTATCAATCTTTTTGGCCAGATCTGGAGCGTATTTGTCTTATTTTTGAAGGATTTTTGCATTTTTGGATAGCTCTTTGAAAAATAAGGGGGGTTTGTTCTTCGTGTTTTTGATAAAAACGAGTTTTTGATCGAGTTTTGGAGCAAAAAGAGGTGAAAAACGCTATTTTTCACGTAATCTGCGAAGTGTTCTCGTCCATTGAAGGGTTCACGGCCGTTGAAGGGTTCACGGCCGAAGGAGGGTTCTCGGTCGAATAAGCTTTTGCGGCTAGGGTTTCTCGGCGGCGGCCGTAATCACGAATTAGGGTTTCTCGGACGTTTACGGTCGTGAACGTGTTTACGGCCGTGAACCCATTTGCGGTTGTCTGTCTCATATAAATAGTGTTAGTAGAGTCATAAGAGTGTGTATGGCTAGAGGAGCTTAAGTGTGTGTATTCTAAGGTGTTCTAGAGAGAGAAAGGAGAGAAGGTGCAAGTGTGTGTGAATCTTGTATATTGTTCATCATTCCAATCTTGAATACATCATAGATTCATATTATTCTTCTTCTCCTTCTTCTTATTTTGATCTTGCATCATCCAATTGTTTGGGATTCTACACCATCAATTGGATATGATTGATACACAAGCGAATTCGGGACTTACAAGTGGTATCAGAGCTTGGATTGTATCAATCATTTTGGCCAGATCTGGAGCGTATTTGTCTTATTTTTGAAGGATTTTTGCATTTTTGGATAGCTCTTTGAAAAATAAGGGGGGTTTGTTCTTCGTGTTTTTGATAAAAACGAGTTTTTGATCGAGTTTTGGAGCAAAAAGAGGTGAAAAACGCTATTTTTCACGTAATCTGCGAAGTGTTCTCGTCCATTGAAGGGTTCACGGCCGTTGAAGGGTTCACGGCCGAAGGAGGGTTCTCGGTCGAATAAGCTTTTGCGGCTAGGGTTTCTCGGCGGCGGCCGTAATCACGAATTAGGGTTTCTCGGACGTTTACGGTCGTGAACGTGTTTACGGCCGTGAACCCATTTGCGGTTGTCTGTCTCATATAAATAGTGTTAGTAGAGTCATAAGAGTGTGTATGGCTAGAGGAGCTTAAGTGTGTGTATTCTAAGGTGTTCTAGAGAGAGAAAGGAGAGAAGGTGGAAGTGTGTGTGAATCTTGTATATTGTTCATCATTCCAATCTTGAATACATCATAGATTCATATTATTCTTCTTCTCCTTCTTCTTATTTTGATCTTGCATCATCCAATTGTTTGGGATTCTACACCATCAATTGGATATGATTGATACACAAGCGAATTCGGGACTTACAAGTGGTATCAGAGCTTGGATTGTATCAATCATTTTGGCCAGATCTGGAGCGTATTTGATCTTATTTTTGAAGGATTTTTGCATTTTTGGATAGCTCTTTGAAAAATAAGGGGGGTTTGTTCTTCGTGTTTTTGATAAAAACGAGTTTTTGATCGAGTTTTGGAGCAAAAAGAGGTGAAAAACGCTATTTTTCACGTAATCTGCGAAGTGTTCTCGTCCATTGAAGGGTTCACGGCCGTTGAAGGGTTCATGGCCGAAGGAGGGTTCTCGGTCGAATAAGCTTTTGTGGCTAGGGTTTCTCGGCGGCGGCCGTAATCACGAATTAGGGTTTCTCGGACGTTTACGGTCGTGAACGTGTTTACGGCCGTGAACCCATTTGCGGTTGTCTGTCTCATATAAATAGTGTTAGTAGAGTCATAAGAGTGTGTATGGCTAGAGGAGCTTAAGTGTGTGTATTCTAAGGTGTTCTAGAGAGAGAAAGGAGAGAAGGTGCAAGTGTGTGTGAATCTTGTATATTGTTCATCATTCCAATCTTGAATACATCATAGATTCATATTATTCTTCTTCTCCTTCTTCTTATTTTGATCTTGCATCATCCAATTGTTTGGGATTCTACACCATCAATTGGATATGATTGATACACAAGCGAATTCGGGACTTACAAGTGGTATCAGAGCTTGGATTGTATCAATCTTTTTGGCCAGATCTGGAGCGTATTTGTCTTATTTTTGAAGGATTTTTGCATTTTTGGATAGCTCTTTGAAAAATAAGGGGGGTTTGTTCTTCGTGTTTTTGATAAAAACGAGTTTTTGATCGAGTTTTGGAGCAAAAAGAGGTGAAAAACGCTATTTTTCACGTAATCTGCGAAGTGTTCTCGTCCATTGAAGGGTTCACGGCCGTTGAAGGGTTCACGGCCGAAGGAGGGTTCTCGGTCGAATAAGCTTTTACGGCTAGGGTTTCTCGGCGGCGGCCGTAATCACGAATTAGGGTTTCTCGGACGTTTACGGTCGTGAACGTGTTTACGGCCGTGAACCCATTTGCGGTTGTCTGTCTCATATAAATAGTGTTAGTAGAGTCATAAGAGTGTGTATGGCTAGAGGAGCTTAAGTGTGTGTATTCTAAGGTGTTCTAGAGAGAGAAAGGAGAGAAGGTGCAAGTGTGTGTGAATCTTGTATATTGTTCATCATTCCAATCTTGAATACATCATAGATTCATATTATTCTTCTTCTCCTTCTTCTTATTTTGATCTTGCATCATCCAATTGTTTGGGATTCTACACCATCAATTGGATATGATTGATACACAAGCGAATTCGGGACTTACAAGTGGTATCAGAGCTTGGATTGTATCAATCATTTTGGCCAGATCTGGAGCGTATTTGATCTTATTTTTGAAGGATTTTTGCATTTTTGGATAGCTGTTTGAAAAATAAGGGGGGTTTGTTCTTCGTGTTTTTGATAAAAACGAGTTTTTGATCGAGTTTTGGAGCAAAAAGAGGTGAAAAACGCTATTTTTCACGTAATCTGCGAAGTGTTCTCGTCCATTGAAGGGTTCACGGCCGTTGAAGGGTTCATGGCCGAAGGAGGGTTCTCGGTCGAATAAGCTTTTGTGGCTAGGGTTTCTCGGCGGCGGCCGTAATCACGAATTAGGGTTTCTCGGACGTTTACGGTCGTGAACGTGTTTACGGCCGTGAACCCATTTGCGGTTGTCTGTCTCATATAAATAGTGTTAGTAGAGTCATAAGAGTGTGTATGGCTAGAGGAGCTTAAGTGTGTGTATTCTAAGGTGTTCTAGAGAGAGAAAGGAGAGAAGGTGCAAGTGTGTGTGAATCTTGTATATTGTTCATCATTCCAATCTTGAATACATCATAGATTCATATTATTCTTCTTCTCCTTCTTCTTATTTTGATCTTGCATCATCCAATTGTTTGGGATTCTACACCATCAATTGGATATGATTGATACACAAGCGAATTCGGGACTTACAAGTGGTATCAGAGCTTGGATTGTATCAATCTTTTTGGCCAGATCTGGAGCGTATTTGTCTTATTTTTGAAGGATTTTTGCATTTTTGGATAGCTCTTTGAAAAATAAGGGGGGTTTGTTCTTCGTGTTTTTGATAAAAACGAGTTTTTGATCGAGTTTTGGAGCAAAAAGAGGTGAAAAACGCTATTTTTCACGTAATCTGCGAAGTGTTCTCGTCCATTGAAGGGTTCACGGCCGTTGAAGGGTTCACGGCCGAAGGAGGGTTCTCGGTCGAATAAGCTTTTACGGCTAGGGTTTCTCGGCGGCGGCCGTAATCACGAATTAGGGTTTCTCGGACGTTTACGGTCGTGAACGTGTTTACGGCCGTGAACCCATTTGCGGTTGTCTGTCTCATATAAATAGTGTTAGTAGAGTCATAAGAGTGTGTATGGCTAGAGGAGCTTAAGTGTGTGTATTCTAAGGTGTTCTAGAGAGAGAAAGGAGAGAAGGTGCAAGTGTGTGTGAATCTTGTATATTGTTCATCATTCCAATCTTGAATACATCATAGATTCATATTATTCTTCTTCTCCTTCTTCTTATTTTGATCTTGCATCATCCAATTGTTTGGGATTCTACACCATCAATTGGATATGATTGATACACAAGCGAATTCGGGACTTACAAGTGGTATCAGAGCTTGGATTGTATCAATCATTTTGGCCAGATCTGGAGCGTATTTGATCTTATTTTTGAAGGATTTTTGCATTTTTGGATAGCTGTTTGAAAAATAAGGGGGGTTTGTTCTTCGTGTTTTTGATAAAAACGAGTTTTTGATCGAGTTTTGGAGCAAAAAGAGGTGAAAAACGCTATTTTTCACGTAATCTGCGAAGTGTTCTCGTCCATTGAAGGGTTCACGGCCGTTGAAGGGTTCACGGCCGAAGGAGGGTTCTCGGTCGAATAAGCTTTTGCGGCTAGGGTTTCTCGGCGGCGGCCGTAATCACGAATTAGGGTTTCTCGGACGTTTACGGTCGTGAACGTGTTTACGGCCGTGAACCCATTTGCGGTTGTCTGTCTCATATAAATAGTGTTAGTAGAGTCATAAGAGTGTGTATGGCTAGAGGAGCTTAAGTGTGTGTATTCTAAGGTGTTCTAGAGAGAGAAAGGAGAGAAGGTGGAAGTGTGTGTGAATCTTGTATATTGTTCATCATTCCAATCTTGAATACATCATAGATTCATATTATTATTCTTCTCCTTCTTCTTATTTTGATCTTGCATCATCCAATTGTTTGGGATTCTACACCATCAATTGGATATGATTGATACACAAGCGAATTCGGGACTTACAAGTGGTATCAGAGCTTGGATTGTATCAATCTTTTTGGCCAGATCTGGAGCGTATTTGTCTTATTTTTGAAGGATTTTTGCATTTTTGGATAGCTCTTTGAAAAATAAGGGGGGTTTGTTCTTCGTGTTTTTGATAAAAACGAGTTTTTGATCGAGTTTTGGAGCAAAAAGAGGTGAAAAACGCTATTTTTCACGTAATCTGCGAAGTGTTCTCGTCCATTGAAGGGTTCACGGCCGTTGAAGGGTTCACGGCCGAAGGAGGGTTCTCGGTCGAATAAGCTTTTGCGGCTAGGGTTTCTCGGCGGCGGCCGTAATCACGAATTAGGGTTTCTCGGACGTTTACGGTCGTGAACGTGTTTACGGCCGTGAACCCATTTGCGGTTGTCTGTCTCATATAAATAGTGTTAGTAGAGTCATAAGAGTGTGTATGGCTAGAGGAGCTTAAGTGTGTGTATTCTAAGGTGTTCTAGAGAGAGAAAGGAGAGAAGGTGCAAGTGTGTGTGAATCTTGTATATTGTTCATCATTCCAATCTTGAATACATCATAGATTCATATTATTCTTCTTCTCCTTCTTCTTATTTTGATATTGCATCATCCAATTGTTTGGGATTCTACACCATCAATTGGATATGATTGATACACAAGCGAATTCGGGACTTACAAGTGGTATCAGAGCTTGGATTGTATCAATCATTTTGGCCAGATCTGGAGCGTATTTGATCTTATTTTTGAAGGATTTTTGCATTTTTGGATAGCTCTTTGAAAAATAAGGGGGGTTTGTTCTTCGTGTTTTTGATAAAAACGAGTTTTTGATCGAGTTTTGGAGCAAAAAGAGGTGAAAAACGCTATTTTTCACGTAATCTGCGAAGTGTTCTCGTCCATTGAAGGGTTCACGACCGTTGAAGGGTTCACGGCCGAAGGAGGGTTCTCGGTCGAATAAGCTTTTGCGGCTAGGGTTTCTCGGCGGCGGCCGTAATCACGAATTAGGGTTTCTCGGACGTTTATGGTCGTGAACGTGTTTACGGCCGTGAACCCATTTGCGGTTGTCTGTCTCATATAAATAGTGTTAGTAGAGTCATAAGAGTGTGTATGGCTAGAGGAGCTTAAGTGTGTGTATTCTAAGGTGTTCTAGAGAGAGAAAGGAGAGAAGGTGGAAGTGTGTGTGAATCTTGTATATTGTTCATCATTCCAATCTTGAATACATCATAGATTCATATTATTCTTCTTCTCCTTCTTCTTATTTTGATCTTGCATCATCCAATTGTTTGGGATTCTACACCATCAATTGGATATGATTGATACACAAGCGAATTCGGGACTTACAAGTGGTATCAGAGCTTGGATTGTATCAATCATTTTGGCCAGATCTGGAGCGTATTTGATCTTATTTTTGAAGGATTTTTGCATTTTTGGATAGATCTTTGAAAAATAAGGGGGGTTTGTTCTTCGTGTTTTTGATAAAAACGAGTTTTTGATCGAGTTTTGGAGTAAAAAGAGGTGAAAAACGTTATTTTTCACGTAATCTGCGAAGTGTTGTCGTCCATTGAAGGGTTCATGACCGAAGGAGGGTTCTCGGTCGAATAAGCTTTTGTGGCTAGGGTTTCTCGGCGGCGGCCGTAATCACGAATTAGGGTTTCTCGGACGTTTACGGTCGTGAACATGTTTACGGCCGTGAACCCATTTGCGGTTGTCTGTCTCATATAAATAGTGTTAGTAGAGTCATAAGAGTGTGTATGGCTAGAGGAGCTTAAGTGTGTGTATTCTAAGGTGTTCTAGAGAGAGAAAGGAGAGAAGGTGCAAGTGTGTGTGAATCTTGTATATTGTTCATCATTCCAATCTTGAATACATCATAGATTCATATTATTCTTCTTCTCCTTCTTCTTATTTTGATCTTGCATCATCCAATTGTTTGGGATTCTACACCATCAATTGGATATGATTGATACACAAGCGAATTCGGGACTTACAAGTGGTATCAGAGCTTGGATTGTATCAATCATTTTGGCCAGATCTGGAGCGTATTTGATCTTATTTTTGAAGGATTTTTGCAGTTTTGGATAGATCTTTGAAAAATAAGGGGGGTTTGTTCTTCGTGTTTTTGATAAAAACGAGTTTTTGATCGAGTTTTGGAGTAAAAAGAGGTGAAAAACGCTATTTTTCACGTAATCTGCGAAGTGTTCTCGTCCATTGAAGGGTTCACGGCCGAAGGAGGGTTCTCGGTCGAATAAGCTTTTGTGGCTAGGGTTTCTCGGCGGCGGTCGTAATCACGAATTAGGGTTTCTCGGACGTTTACGGTCGTGAACGTGTTTACGGCCTTGAACCCATTTGCGGTTGTCTGTCTCATATAAATAGTGTTAGTAGAGTCATAAGAGTGTGTATGGCTAGAGGAGCTTAAGTGTGTGTATTCTAAGGTGTTCTAGAGAGAGAAAGGAGAGAAGGTGCAAGTGTGTGTGAATCTTGTATATTGTTCATCATTCCAATCTTGAATACATCATAGATTCATATTATTCTTCTTCTCCTTCTTCTTATTTTGATCTTGCATCATCCAATTGTTTAGGATTCTACACCATCAATTTGATATGAATGATACACAAGCGAATTCGGGAGTTACAAGTGGTATCAGAGCTTGGATTGTATCAATCATTTTGGCCAGATATGGAGCGTATTTGATCTTATTTTTGAAGGATTTTTATATTTCTGGATAGATCTTTGAAAAATAAGGGGGGTTTGTTCTTCGTGTTTTTGATAAAAACGAGTTTTTGATCGAGTTTTGGAGTAAAAAGAGGTGAAAAACGCTATTTTTCACGTAATCTGCGAAGTGTTCTCGTCCATTCAAGGGTTCACGGCCGTTGAAGGGTTCACGGCCGAAGGAGGGTTCTCGGTCGAATAAGCTTTTGCGGCTAGGGTTTCTCGGCGGCGGCCCTAATCACGAATTAGGGTTTCTCGGACGTTTACGGTCGTGAACGTGTTTACGGCCGTGAACCCATTTGCGGTTGTCTGTCTCATATAAATAGTGTTAGTAGAGTCATAAGAGTGTGTATGGCTAGAGGAGCTTAAGTGTGTGTATTCTAAGGTGTTCTAGAGAGAGAAAGGAGAGAAGGTGCAAGTGTGTGTGAATCTTGTATATTGTTCATCATTCCAATCTTGAATACATCATAGATTCATATTATTCTTCTTCTCCTTCTTCTTATTTTGATCTTGCATCATCCAATTGTTTAGGATTCTACACCATCAATTTGATATGAATGATACACAAGCGAATTCGGGAGTTACAAGTGGTATCAGAGCTTGGATTGTATCAATCATTTTGGCCAGATATGGAGCGTATTTGATCTTATTTTTGAAGGATTTTTATATTTCTGGATAGATCTTTGAAAAATAAGGGGGGTTTGTTCTTCGTGTTTTTGATAAAAACGAGTTTTTGATCGAGTTTTGGAGTAAAAAGAGGTGAAAAACGCTATTTTTCACGTAATCTGCGAAGTGTTCTCGTCCATTCAAGGGTTCACGGCCGTTGAAGGGTTCACGGCCGAAGGAGGGTTCTCGGTCGAATAAGCTTTTGCGGCTAGGGTTTCTCGGCGGCGGCCCTAATCACGAATTAGGGTTTCTCGGACGTTTACGGTCGTGAACGTGTTTACGGCCGTGAACCCATTTGCGGTTGTCTGTCTCATATAAATAGTGTTAGTAGAGTCATAAGAGTGTGTATGGCTAGAGGAGCTTAAGTGTGTGTATTCTAAGGTGTTCTAGAGAGAGAAAGGAGAGAAGGTGCAAGTGTGTGTGAATCTTGTATATTGTTCATCATTCCAATCTTGAATACATCATAGATTCATATTATTCTTCTTCTCCTTCTTCTTATTTTGATCTTGCATCATCCAATTGTTTGGGATTCTACACCATCAATTGGATATGATTGATACACAAGCGAATTCGGGACTTACAAGTGGTATCAGAGCTTGGATTGTATCAATCATTTTGGCCAGATCTGGAGCGTATTTGATCTTATTTTTGAAGGATTTTTACATTTTTGGATAGATCTTTGAAAAATAAGGGGGGTTTGTTCTTCGTGTTTTTGATCGAGTTTTGGAGTAAAAAGAGGTGAAAAACGTTATTTTTCACGTAATCTGCGAAGTGTTGTCGTCCATTGAAGGGTTCACGACCGAAGGAGGGTTCTCGGTCGAATAAGCTTTTGTGGCTAGGGTTTCTCGGCGGCGGCCGTAATCACGAATTAGGGTTTCTCGGACGTTTACGGTCGTGAACGTGTTTACGGCCGTGAACCCATTTGCGGTTGTCTGTCTCATATAAATAGTGTTAGTAGAGTCATAAGAGTGTGTATGGCTAGAGGAGCTTAAGTGTGTGTATTCTAAGGTGTTCTAGAGAGAGAAAGGAGAGAAGGTGCAAGTGTGTGTGAATCTTGTATATTGTTCATCATTCCAATCTTGAATACATCATAGATTCATATTATTCTTCTTCTCCTTCTTCTTATTTTGATCTTGCATCATCCAATTGTTTAGGATTCTACACCATCAATTTGATATGAATGATACACAAGCGAATTCGGGAGTTACAAGTGGTATCAGAGCTTGGATTGTATCAATCATTTTGGCCAGATATGGAGCGTATTTGATCTTATTTTTGAAGGATTTTTATATTTCTGGATAGATCTTTGAAAAATAAGGGGGGTTTGTTCTTCGTGTTTTTGATAAAAACGAGTTTTTGATCGAGTTTTGGAGTAAAAAGAGGTGAAAAACGCTATTTTTCACGTAATCTGCGAAGTGTTCTCGTCCATTCAAGGGTTCACGGCCGTTGAAGGGTTCACGGCCGAAGGAGGGTTCTCGGTCGAATAAGCTTTTGCGGCTAGGGTTTCTCGGCGGCGGCCCTAATCACGAATTAGGGTTTCTCGGACGTTTACGGTCGTGAACGTGTTTACGGCCGTGAACCCATTTGCGGTTGTCTGTCTCATATAAATAGTGTTAGTAGAGTCATAAGAGTGTGTATGGCTAGAGGAGCTTAAGTGTGTGTATTCTAAGGTGTTCTAGAGAGAGAAAGGAGAGAAGGTGCAAGTGTGTGTGAATCTTGTATATTGTTCATCATTCCAATCTTGAATACATCATAGATTCATATTATTCTTCTTCTCCTTCTTCTTATTTTGATCTTGCATCATCCAATTGTTTAGGATTCTACACCATCAATTTGATATGAATGATACACAAGCGAATTCGGGAGTTACAAGTGGTATCAGAGCTTGGATTGTATCAATCATTTTGGCCAGATATGGAGCGTATTTGATCTTATTTTTGAAGGATTTTTATATTTCTGGATAGATCTTTGAAAAATAAGGGGGGTTTGTTCTTCGTGTTTTTGATAAAAACGAGTTTTTGATCGAGTTTTGGAGTAAAAAGAGGTGAAAAACGCTATTTTTCACGTAATCTGCGAAGTGTTCTCGTCCATTCAAGGGTTCACGGCCGTTGAAGGGTTCACGGCCGAAGGAGGGTTCTCGGTCGAATAAGCTTTTGCGGCTAGGGTTTCTCGGCGGCGGCCCTAATCACGAATTAGGGTTTCTCGGACGTTTACGGTCGTGAACGTGTTTACGGCCGTGAACCCATTTGCGGTTGTCTGTCTCATATAAATAGTGTTAGTAGAGTCATAAGAGTGTGTATGGCTAGAGGAGCTTAAGTGTGTGTATTCTAAGGTGTTCTAGAGAGAGAAAGGAGAGAAGGTGCAAGTGTGTGTGAATCTTGTATATTGTTCATCATTCCAATCTTGAATACATCATAGATTCATATTATTCTTCTTCTCCTTCTTCTTATTTTGATCTTGCATCATCCAATTGTTTGGGATTCTACACCATCAATTGGATATGATTGATACACAAGCGAATTCGGGACTTACAAGTGGTATCAGAGCTTGGATTGTATCAATCATTTTGGCCAGATCTGGAGCGTATTTGATCTTATTTTTGAAGGATTTTTACATTTTTGGATAGATCTTTGAAAAATAAGGGGGGTTTGTTCTTCGTGTTTTTGATCGAGTTTTGGAGTAAAAAGAGGTGAAAAACGTTATTTTTCACGTAATCTGCGAAGTGTTGTCGTCCATTGAAGGGTTCACGACCGAAGGAGGGTTCTCGGTCGAATAAGCTTTTGTGGCTAGGGTTTCTCGGCGGCGGCCGTAATCACGAATTAGGGTTTCTCGGACGTTTACGGTCGTGAACGTGTTTACGGCCGTGAACCCATTTGCGGTTGTCTGTCTCATATAAATAGTGTTAGTAGAGTCATAAGAGTGTGTATGGCTAGAGGAGCTTAAGTGTGTGTATTCTAAGGTGTTCTAGAGAGAGAAAGGAGAGAAGGTGCAAGTGTGTGTGAATCTTGTATATTGTTCATCATTCCAATCTTGAATACATCATAGATTCATATTATTCTTCTTCTCCTTCTTCTTATTTTGATCTTGCATCATCCAATTGTTTAGGATTCTACACCATCAATTTGATATGAATGATACACAAGCGAATTCGGGACTTACAAGTGGTATCAGAGCTTGGATTGTATCAATCATTTTGGCCAGATCTGGAGCATATTTGATCTTATTTTTGAAGGATTTTTATATTTCTGGATAGATCTTTGAAAAATAAGGGGGGTTTGTTCTTCGTGTTTTTGATAAAAACGAGTTTTTGATCGAGTTTTGGAGTAAAAAGAGGTGAAAAACGCTATTTTTCACGTAATCTGCGAAGTGTTCTCGTCCATTCAAGGGTTCACGGCCGTTGAAGGGTTCACGGCCGAAGGAGGGTTCTCGGTCGAATAAGCTTTTGCGGCTAGGGTTTCTCGGCGGCGGCCGTAATCACGAATTAGGGTTTCTCGGACGTTTACGGTCGTGAACGTGTTTACGGCCGTGAACCCATTTGCGGTTGTCTGTCTCATATAAATAGTGTTAGTAGAGTCATAAGAGTGTGTATGGCTAGAGGAGCTTAAGTGTGTGTATTCTAAGGTGTTCTAGAGAGAGAAAGGAGAGAAGGTGCAAGTGTGTGTGAATCTTGTATATTGTTCATCATTCCAATCTTGAATACATCATAGATTCATATTATTCTTCTTCTCCTTCTTCTTATTTTGATCTTGCATCATCCAATTGTTTGGGATTCTACACCATCAATTGGATATGATTGATACACAAGCGAATTCGGGACTTACAAGTGGTATCAGAGCTTGGATTGTATCAATCATTTTGGCCAGATCTGGAGCGTATTTGATCTTATTTTTGAAGGATTTTTGCATTTTTGGATAGATCTTTGAAAAATAAGGGGGGTTTGTTCTTCGTGTTTTTGATAAAAACGAGTTTTTGATCGAGTTTTGGAGTAAAAAGAGGTGAAAAACGTTATTTTTCACGTAATCTGCGAAGTGTTGTCGTCCATTGAAGGGTTCACGACCGAAGGAGGCTTCTCGGTCGAATAAGCTTTTGTGGCTAGGGTTTCTCGGCGGCGAACGTAATCACGAATTAGGGTTTCTCGGACGTTTACGGTCGTGAACGTGTTTACGGCCGTGAACCCATTTGCGGTTGTCTGTCTCATATAAATAGTGTTAGTAGAGTCATAAGAGTGTGTATGGCTAGAGGAGCTTAAGTGTGTGTATTCTAAGGTGTTCTAGAGAGAGAAAGGAGAGAAGGTGCAAGTGTGTGTGAATCTTGTATATTGTTCATCATTCCAATCTTGAATACATCATAGATTCATATTATTCTTCTTCTCCTTCTTCTTATTTTGATCTTGCATCATCCAATTGTTTGGGATTCTACACCATCAATTGGATATGATTGATACACAAGCGAATTCGGGACTTACAAGTGGTATCAGAGCTTGGATTGTATCAATCATTTTGGCCAGATCTGGAGCGTATTTGATCTTATTTTTGAAGGATTTTTACATTTTTGGATAGATCTTTGAAAAATAAGGGGGGTTTGTTCTTCGTGTTTTTGATAAAAACGAGTTTTTGATCGAGTTTTGGAGTAAAAAGAGGTGAAAAACGTTATTTTTCACGTAATCTGCGAAGTGTTGTCGTCCATTGAAGGGTTCACGACCGAAGGAGGGTTCTCGGTCGAATAAGCTTTTGTGGCTAGGGTTTCTCGGCGGCGGCCGTAATCACGAATTAGGGTTTCTCGGACGTTTACGGTCGTGAACGTGTTTACGGCCGTGAACCCATTTGCGGTTGTCTGTCTCATATAAATAGTGTTAGTAGAGTCATAAGAGTGTGTATGGCTAGAGGAGCTTAAGTGTGTGTATTCTAAGGTGTTCTAGAGAGAGAAAGGAGAGAAGGTGCAAGTGTGTGTGAATCTTGTATATTGTTCATCATTCCAATCTTGAATACATCATAGATTCATATTATTCTTCTTCTCCTTCTTCTTATTTTGATCTTGCATCATCCAATTGTTTAGGATTCTACACCATCAATTTGATATGAATGATACACAAGCGAATTCGGGACTTACAAGTGGTATCAGAGCTTGGATTGTATCAATCATTTTGGCCAGATCTGGAGCGTATTTGATCTTATTTTTGAAGGATTTTTATATTTCTGGATAGATCTTTGAAAAATAAGGGGGGTTTGTTCTTCGTGTTTTTGATAAAAACGAGTTTTTGATCGAGTTTTGGAGTAAAAAGAGGTGAAAAACGCTATTTTTCACGTAATCTGCGAAGTGTTCTCGTCCATTCAAGGGTTCACGGCCGTTGAAGGGTTCACGGCCGAAGGAGGGTTCTCGGTCGAATAAGCTTTTGTGGCTAGGGTTTCTCGGCGGCGGCCGTAATCACGAATTAGGGTTTCTCGGACGTTTACGGTCGTGAACGTGTTTACGGCCGTGAACCCATTTGCGGTTGTCTGTCTCATATAAATAGTGTTAGTAGAGTCATAAGAGTGTGTATGGCTAGAGGAGCTTAAGTGTGTGTATTCTAAGGTGTTCTAGAGAGAGAAAGGAGAGAAGGTGCAAGTGTGTGTGAATCTTGTATATTGTTCATCATTCCAATCTTGAATACATCATAGATTCATATTATTCTTCTTCTCCTTCTTCTTATTTTGATCTTGCATCATCCAATTGTTTGGGATTCTACACCATCAATTGGATATGATTGATACACAAGCGAATTCGGGACTTACAAGTGGTATCAGAGCTTGGATTGTATCAATCATTTTGGCCAGATCTGGAGCGTATTTGATCTTATTTTTGAAGGATTTTTGCATTTTTGGATAGATCTTTGAAAAATAAGGGGGGTTTGTTCTTCGTGTTTTTGATAAAAACGAGTTTTTGATCGAGTTTTGGAGTAAAAAGAGGTGAAAAACGTTATTTTTCACGTAATCTGCGAAGTGTTGTCGTCCATTGAAGGGTTCACGACCGAAGGAGGCTTCTCGGTCGAATAAGCTTTTGTGGCTAGGGTTTCTCGGCGGCGAACGTAATCACGAATTAGGGTTTCTCGGACGTTTACGGTCGTGAACGTGTTTACGGCCGTGAACCCATTTGCGGTTGTCTGTCTCATATAAATAGTGTTAGTAGAGTCATAAGAGTGTGTATGGCTAGAGGAGCTTAAGTGTGTGTATTCTAAGGTGTTCTAGAGAGAGAAAGGAGAGAAGGTGCAAGTGTGTGTGAATCTTGTATATTGTTCATCATTCCAATCTTGAATACATCATAGATTCATATTATTCTTCTTCTCCTTCTTCTTATTTTGATCTTGCATCATCCAATTGTTTGGGATTCTACACCATCAATTGGATATGATTGATACACAAGCGAATTCGGGACTTACAAGTGGTATCAGAGCTTGGATTGTATCAATCATTTTGGCCAGATCTGGAGCGTATTTGATCTTATTTTTGAAGGATTTTTACATTTTTGGATAGATCTTTGAAAAATAAGGGGGGTTTGTTCTTCGTGTTTTTGATAAAAACGAGTTTTTGATCGAGTTTTGGAGTAAAAAGAGGTGAAAAACGTTATTTTTCACGTAATCTGCGAAGTGTTGTCGTCCATTGAAGGGTTCACGACCGAAGGAGGGTTCTCGGTCGAATAAGCTTTTGTGGCTAGGGTTTCTCGGCGGCGGCCGTAATCACGAATTAGGGTTTCTCGGACGTTTACGGTCGTGAACGTGTTTACGGCCGTGAACCCATTTGCGGTTGTCTGTCTCATATAAATAGTGTTAGTAGAGTCATAAGAGTGTGTATGGCTAGAGGAGCTTAAGTGTGTGTATTCTAAGGTGTTCTAGAGAGAGAAAGGAGAGAAGGTGCAAGTGTGTGTGAATCTTGTATATTGTTCATCATTCCAATCTTGAATACATCATAGATTCATATTATTCTTCTTCTCCTTCTTCTTATTTTGATCTTGCATCATCCAATTGTTTGGGATTCTACACCATCAATTGGATATGATTGATACACAAGCGAATTCGGGACTTACAAGTGGTATCAGAGCTTGGATTGTATCAATCATTTTGGCCAGATCTGGAGCGTATTTGATCTTATTTTTGAAGGATTTTTACATTTTTGGATAGATCTTTGAAAAATAAGGGGGGTTTGTTCTTCGTGTTTTTGATAAAAACGAGTTTTTGATCGAGTTTTGGAGTAAAAAGAGGTGAAAAACGTTATTTTTCACGTAATCTGCGAAGTGTTGTCGTCCATTGAAGGGTTCACGACCGAAGGAGGGTTCTCGGTCGAATAAGCTTTTGTGGCTAGGGTTTCTCGGCGGCGGCCGTAATCACGAATTAGGGTTTCTCGGACGTTTACGGTCGTGAACGTGTTTACGGCCGTGAACCCATTTGCGGTTGTCTGTCTCATATAAATAGTGTTAGTAGAGTCATAAGAGTGTGTATGGCTAGAGGAGCTTAAGTGTGTGTATTCTAAGGTGTTCTAGAGAGAGAAAGGAGAGAAGGTGCAAGTGTGTGTGAATCTTGTATATTGTTCATCATTCCAATCTTGAATACATCATAGATTCATATTATTCTTCTTCTCCTTCTTCTTATTTTGATCTTGCATCATCCAATTGTTTAGGATTCTACACCATCAATTTGATATGAATGATACACAAGCGAATTCGGGACTTACAAGTGGTATCAGAGCTTGGATTGTATCAATCATTTTGGCCAGATCTGGAGCGTATTTGATCTTATTTTTGAAGGATTTTTATATTTCTGGATAGATCTTTGAAAAATAAGGGGGGTTTGTTCTTCGTGTTTTTGATAAAAACGAGTTTTTGATCGAGTTTTGGAGTAAAAAGAGGTGAAAAACGCTATTTTTCACGTAATCTGCGAAGTGTTCTCGTCCATTCAAGGGTTCACGGCCGTTGAAGGGTTCACGGCCGAAGGAGGGTTCTCGGTCGAATAAGCTTTTGCGGCTAGGGTTTCTCGGCGGCGGCCGTAATCACGAATTAGGGTTTCTCGGACGTTTACGGTCGTGAACGTGTTTACGGCCGTGAACCCATTTGCGGTTGTCTGTCTCATATAAATAGTGTTAGTAGAGTCATAAGAGTGTGTATGGCTAGAGGAGCTTAAGTGTGTGTATTCTAAGGTGTTCTAGAGAGAGAAAGGAGAGAAGGTGCAAGTGTGTGTGAATCTTGTATATTGTTCATCATTCCAATCTTGAATACATCATAGATTCATATTATTCTTCTTCTCCTTCTTCTTATTTTGATCTTGCATCATCCAATTGTTTGGGATTCTACACCATCAATTGGATATGATTGATACACAAGCGAATTCGGGACTTACAAGTGGTATCAGAGCTTGGATTGTATCAATCATTTTGGCCAGATCTGGAGCGTATTTGATCTTATTTTTGAAGGATTTTTGCATTTTTGGATAGATCTTTGAAAAATAAGGGGGGTTTGTTCTTCGTGTTTTTGATAAAAACGAGTTTTTGATCGAGTTTTGGAGTAAAAAGAGGTGAAAAACGTTATTTTTCACGTAATCTGCGAAGTGTTGTCGTCCATTGAAGGGTTCACGACCGAAGGAGGCTTCTCGGTCGAATAAGCTTTTGTGGCTAGGGTTTCTCGGCGGCGAACGTAATCACGAATTAGGGTTTCTCGGACGTTTACGGTCGTGAACGTGTTTACGGCCGTGAACCCATTTGCGGTTGTCTGTCTCATATAAATAGTGTTAGTAGAGTCATAAGAGTGTGTATGGCTAGAGGAGCTTAAGTGTGTGTATTCTAAGGTGTTCTAGAGAGAGAAAGGAGAGAAGGTGCAAGTGTGTGTGAATCTTGTATATTGTTCATCATTCCAATCTTGAATACATCATAGATTCATATTATTCTTCTTCTCCTTCTTCTTATTTTGATCTTGCATCATCCAATTGTTTGGGATTCTACACCATCAATTGGATATGATTGATACACAAGCGAATTCGGGACTTACAAGTGGTATCAGAGCTTGGATTGTATCAATCATTTTGGCCAGATCTGGAGCGTATTTGATCTTATTTTTGAAGGATTTTTGCATTTTTGGATAGATCTTTGAAAAATAAGGGGGGTTTGTTCTTCGTGTTTTTGAAAAAAACGAGTTTTTGATCGAGTTTTGGAGTAAAAAGAGGTGAAAAACGCTATTTTTCACGTAATCTGCGAAGTGTTCTCGTCCATTGAAGGGTTCACGGCCGAAGGAGGGTTCTCGGTCGAATAAGCTTTTGTGGCTAGGGTTTCTCGGCGGCGGTCGTAATCACGAATTAGGGTTTCTCGGACGTTTACGGTCGTGAACGTGTTTACGGCCTTGAACCCATTTGCGGTTGTCTGTCTCATATAAATAGTGTTAGTAGAGTCATAAGAGTGTGTATGGCTAGAGGAGCTTAAGTGTGTGTATTCTAAGGTGTTCTAGAGAGAGAAAGGAGAGAAGGTGCAAGTGTGTGTGAATCTTGTATATTGTTCATCATTCCAATCTTGAATACATCATAGATTCATATTATTCTTCTTCTCCTTCTTCTTATTTTGATCTTGCATCATCCAATTGTTTAGGATTCTACACCATCAATTTGATATGAATGATACACAAGCGAATTCGGGACTTACAAGTGGTATCAGAGCTTGGATTGTATCAATCATTTTGGCCAGATCTGGAGCGTATTTGATCTTATTTTTGAAGGATTTTTATATTTCTGGATAGATCTTTGAAAAATAAGGGGGGTTTGTTCTTCGTGTTTTTGATAAAAACGAGTTTTTGATCGAGTTTTGGAGTAAAAAGAGGTGAAAAACGCTATTTTTCACGTAATCTGCGAAGTGTTCTCGTCCATTGAAGGGTTCACGGTCGTTGAAGGGTTCACGGCCGAAGGAGGGTTCTCGGTCGAATAAGCTTTTGCGGCTAGGGTTTCTCGGCGGCGGCCGTAATCACGAATTAGGGTTTCTCGGACGTTTACGGTCGTGAACGTGTTTACGGCCGTGAACCCATTTGCGGTTGTCTGTCTCATATAAATAGTGTTAGTAGAGTCATAAGAGTGTGTATGGCTAGAGGAGCTTAAGTGTGTGTATTCTAAGGTGTTCTAGAGAGAGAAAGGAGAGAAGGTGCAAGTGTGTGTGAATCTTGTATATTGTTCATCATTCCAATCTTGAATACATCATAGATTCATATTATTCTTCTTCTCCTTCTTCTTATTTTGATCTTGCATCATCCAATTGTTTGGGATTCTACACCATCAATTGGATATGATTGATACACAAGCGAATTCGGGACTTACAAGTGGTATCAGAGCTTGGATTGTATCAATCATTTTGGCCAGATCTGGAGCGTATTTGATCTTATTTTTGAAGGATTTTTGCATTTTTGGATAGATCTTTGAAAAATAAGGGGGGTTTGTTCTTCGTGTTTTTGATAAAAACGAGTTTTTGATCGAGTTTTGGAGTAAAAAGAGGTGAAAAACGTTATTTTTCACGTAATCTGCGAAGTGTTGTCGTCCATTGAAGGGTTCACGACCGAAGGAGGCTTCTCGGTCGAATAAGCTTTTGTGGCTAGGGTTTCTCGGCGGCGAACGTAATCACGAATTAGGGTTTCTCGGACGTTTACGGTCGTGAACGTGTTTACGGCCGTGAACCCATTTGCGGTTGTCTGTCTCATATAAATAGTGTTAGTAGAGTCATAAGAGTGTGTATGGCTAGAGGAGCTTAAGTGTGTGTATTCTAAGGTGTTCTAGAGAGAGAAAGGAGAGAAGGTGCAAGTGTGTGTGAATCTTGTATATTGTTCATCATTCCAATCTTGAATACATCATAGATTCATATTATTCTTCTTCTCCTTCTTCTTATTTTGATCTTGCATCATCCAATTGTTTGGGATTCTACACCATCAATTGGATATGATTGATACACAAGCGAATTCGGGACTTACAAGTGGTATCAGAGCTTGGATTGTATCAATCATTTTGGCCAGATCTGGAGCGTATTTGATCTTATTTTTGAAGGATTTTTGCATTTTTGGATAGATCTTTGAAAAATAAGGGGGGTTTGTTCTTCGTGTTTTTGATAAAAACGAGTTTTTGATCGAGTTTTGGAGTAAAAAGAGGTGAAAAACGCTATTTTTCACGTAATCTGCGAAGTGTTCTCGTCCATTGAAGGGTTCACGGCCGAAGGAGGGTTCTCAGTCGAATAAGCTTTTGTGGCTAGGGTTTCTCGGCGGCGGTCGTAATCACGAATTAGGGTTTCTCGGACGTTTACGGTCGTGAACGTGTTTACGGCCTTGAACCCATTTGCGGTTGTCTGTCTCATATAAATAGTGTTAGTAGAGTCATAAGAGTGTGTATGGCTAGAGGAGCTTAAGTGTGTGTATTCTAAGGTGTTCTAGAGAGAGAAAGGAGAGAAGGTGCAAGTGTGTGTGAATCTTGTATATTGTTCATCATTCCAATCTTGAATACATCATAGATTCATATTATTCTTCTTCTCCTTCTTCTTATTTTGATCTTGCATCATCCAATTGTTTAGGATTCTACACCATCAATTTGATATGAATGATACACAAGCGAATTCGGGACTTACAAGTGGTATCAGAGCTTGGATTGTATCAATCATTTTGGCCAGATCTGGAGCGTATTTGATCTTATTTTTGAAGGATTTTTATATTTCTGGATAGATCTTTGAAAAATAAGGGGGGTTTGTTCTTCGTGTTTTTGATAAAAACGAGTTTTTGATCGAGTTTTGGAGTAAAAAGAGGTGAAAAACGCTATTTTTCACGTAATCTGCGAAGTGTTCTCGTCCATTGAAGGGTTCACGGTCGTTGAAGGGTTCACGGCCGAAGGAGGGTTCTCGGTCGAATAAGCTTTTGCGGCTAGGGTTTCTCGGCGGCGGCCGTAATCACAAATTAGGGTTTCTCGGACGTTTACGGTCGTGAACGTGTTTACGGCCGTGAACCCATTTGCGGTTGTCTGTCTCAAATAAATAGTGTTAGTAGAGTCATAAGAGTGTGTATGGCTAGAGGAGCTTAAGTGTGTGTATTCTAAGGTGTTCTAGAGAGAGAAAGGAGAGAAGGTGGAAGTGTGTGTGAATCTTGTATATTGTTCATCATTCCAATCTTGAATACATCATAGATTCATATTATTCTTCTTCTCCTTCTTCTTATTTTGATCTTGCATCATCCAATTGTTTAGGATTCTACACCATCAATTTGATATGAATGATACACAAGCGAATTCGGGACTTACAAGTGGTATCAGAGCTTGGATTGTATCAATCATTTTGGCCAGATCTGGAGCGTATTTGATCTTATTTTTGAAGGATTTTTATACTTCTGGATAGATCTTTGAAAAATAAGGGGGGTTTGTTCTTCGTGTTTTTGATAAAAACGAGTTTTTGATCGAGTTTTGGAGTAAAAAGAGGTGAAAAACGCTATTTTTCACGTAATCTGCAAAGTGTTCTCGTCCATTCAAGGGTTCACGGCCGTTGAAGGGTTCACGGCCGAAGGAGGGTTCTCGGTCGAATAAGCTTTTGCGGCTAGGGTTTCTCGGCGGCGGCCGTAATCACGAATTAGGGTTTCTCGGACGTTTACGGTCGTGAACGTGTTTACGGCCGTGAACCCATTTGCGGTTGTCTGTCTCATATAAATAGTGTTAGTAGAGTCATAAGAGTGTGTATGGCTAGAGGAGCTTAAGTGTGTGTATTCTAAGGTGTTCTAGAGAGAGAAAGGAGAGAAGGTGCAAGTGTGTGTGAATCTTGTATATTGTTCATCATTCCAATCTTGAATACATCATAGATTCATATTATTCTTCTTCTCCTTCTTCTTATTTTGATCTTGCATCATCCAATTGTTTGGGATTCTACACCATCAATTGGATATGATTGATACACAAGCGAATTCGGGACTTACAAGTGGTATCAGAGCTTGGATTGTATCAATCATTTTGGCTAGATCTGGAGCGTATTTGATCTTATTTTTGAAGGATTTTTGCGTTTTTGGATAGATCTTTGAAAAATAAGGGGGGTTTGTTCTTCGTGTTTTTGATAAAAACCAGTTTTTGATCAAGTTTTGGAGCAAAAAGAGGTGAAAAACGCTATTTTTCACGTAATCTGCGAAGTGTTCTCGTCCATTGAAGGGTTCACGGCCGTTGAAGGGTTCACGGCCGAAGGAGGGTTCTCGGTCGAATAAGCTTTTGCGGCTAGGGTTTCTCGGCGGCGACCGTAATCACGAATTAGGGTTTCTCGGACGTTTACGGTCGTGAATGTGTTTACGGCCGTGAACCCATTTGCGGTTGTCTGTCTCATATAAATAGTGTTAGTAGAGTCATAAGAGTGTGTATGGCTAGAGGAGCTTAAGTGTGTGTATTCTAAGGTGTTCTAGAGAGAGAAAGGAGAGAAGGTGCAAGTGTGTGTGAATCTTGTATATTGTTCATCATTCCAATCTTGAATACATCATAGATTCATATTATTCTTCTTCTCCTTCTTCTTATTTTGATCTTGCATCATCCAATTGTTTGGGATTCTACACCATCAATTGGATATGATTGATACACAAGCGAATTCAGGACTTACAAGTGGTATCAGAGCTTGGACTGTATCAATCATTTTGGCCAGATCTGGAGCGTATTTGATCTTATTTTTGAAGGATTTTTGCATTTTTGGATAGATCTTTGAAAAATAAGGGGGGTTTGTTCTTCGTGTTTTTGATAAAAACGAGTTTTTGATCGAGTTTTGGAGTAAAAAGAGGTGAAAAACGCTATTTTTCACGTAATCTGCGAAGTGTTCTCGTCCATTGAAGGGTTCACGGCCGAAGGAGGGTTCTCGGTCGAATAAGCTTTTGTGGCTAGGGTTTCTCGGCGGCGGTCGTAATCACGAATTAGGGTTTCTCGGACGTTTACGGTCGTGAACGTGTTTACGGCCTTGAACCCATTTGCGGTTGTCTGTCTCATATAAATAGTGTTAGTAGAGTCATAAGAGTGTGTATGGCTAGAGGAGCTTAAGTGTGTGTATTCTAAGGTGTTCTAGAGAGAGAAAGGAGAGAAGGTGCAAGTGTGTGTGAATCTTGTATATTGTTCATCATTCCAATCTTGAATACATCATAGATTCATATTATTCTTCTTCTCCTTCTTCTTATTTTGATCTTGCATCATCCAATTGTTTAGGATTCTACACCATCAATTTGATATGAATGATACACAAGCGAATTCGGGACTTACAAGTGGTATCAGAGCTTGGATTGTATCAATCATTTTGGCCAGATCTGGAGCGTATTTGATCTTATTTTTGAAGGATTTTTATATTTCTGGATAGATCTTTGAAAAATAAGGGGGGTTTGTTCTTCGTGTTTTTGATAAAAACGAGTTTTTGATCGAGTTTTGGAGTAAAAAGAGGTGAAAAACGCTATTTTTCACGTAATCTGCGAAGTGTTCTCGTCCATTGAAGGGTTCACGGTCGTTGAAGGGTTCACGGCCGAAGGAGGGTTCTCGGTCGAATAAGCTTTTGCGGCTAGGGTTTCTCGGCGGCGGCCGTAATCACAAATTAGGGTTTCTCGGACGTTTACGGTCGTGAACGTGTTTACGGCCGTGAACCCATTTGCGGTTGTCTGTCTCAAATAAATAGTGTTAGTAGAGTCATAAGAGTGTGTATGGCTAGAGGAGCTTAAGTGTGTGTATTCTAAGGTGTTCTAGAGAGAGAAAGGAGAGAAGGTGGAAGTGTGTGTGAATCTTGTATATTGTTCATCATTCCAATCTTGAATACATCATAGATTCATATTATTCTTCTTCTCCTTCTTCTTATTTTGATCTTGCATCATCCAATTGTTTGGGATTCTACACCATCAATTGGATATGATTGATACACAAGCGAATTCGGGACTTACAAGTGGTATCAGAGCTTGGATTGTATCAATCATTTTGGCCAGATCTGGAGCGTATTTGATCTTATTTTTGAAGGATTTTTGCATTTTTGGATAGATCTTTGAAAAATAAGGGGGGTTTGTTCTTCGTGTTTTTGATAAAAACGAGTTTTTGATCGAGTTTTGGAGTAAAAAGAGGTGAAAAACGTTATTTTTCACGTAATCTGCGAAGTGTTGTCGTCCATTGAAGGGTTCACGACCGAAGGAGGGTTCTCGGTCGAATAAGCTTTTGTGGCTAGGGTTTCTCGGCGGCGGCCGTAATCACGAATTAGGGTTTCTCGGACGTTTACGGTCGTGAACGTGTTTACGGCCTTGAACCCATTTGCGGTTGTCTGTCTCATATAAATAGTGTTAGTAGAGTCATAAGAGTGTGTATGGCTAGAGGAGCTTAAGTGTGTGTATTCTAAGGTGTTCTAGAGAGAGAAAGGAGAGAAGGTGCAAGTGTGTGTGAATCTTGTATATTGTTCATCATTCCAATCTTGAATACATCATAGATTCATATTATTCTTCTTCTCCTTCTTCTTATTTTGATCTTGCATCATCCAATTGTTTAGGATTCTACACCATCAATTTGATATGAATGATACACAAGCGAATTCGGGACTTACAAGTGGTATCAGAGCTTGGATTGTATCAATCATTTTGGCCAGATCCGGAGCGTATTTGATCTTATTTTTGAAGGATTTTTATATTTCTGGATAGATCTTTGAAAAATAAGGGGGGTTTGTTCTTCGTGTTTTTGATAAAAACGAGTTTTTGATCGAGTTTTGGAGTAAAAAGAGGTGAAAAACGCTATTTTTCACGTAATCTGCGAAGTGTTCTCGTCCATTGAAGGGTTCACGGTCGTTGAAGGGTTCACGGCCGAAGGAGGGTTCTCGGTCGAATACGCTTTTGCGGCTAGGGTTTCTCGGCGGCGGCCGTAATCACGAATTAGGGTTTCTCGGACGTTTACGGTCGTGAACGTGTTTACGGCCGTGAACCCATTTGCGGTTGTCTGTCTCATATAAATAGTGTTAGTAGAGTCATAAGAGTGTGTATGGCTAGAGGAGCTTAAGTGTGTGTATTCTAAGGTGTTCTAGAGAGAGAAAGGAGAGAAGGTGCAAGTGTGTGTGAATTTTGTATATTGTTCATCATTCCAATCTTGAATACATCATAGATTCATATTATTCTTCTTCTCCTTCTTCTTATTTTGATCTTGCATCATCCAATTGTTTAGGATTCTACACCATCAATTGGATATGATTGATACACAAGCGAATTCGGGACTTACAAGTGGTAAAAGAGCTTGGATTGTATCAATCATTTTGGCCAGATCTGGAGAGTATTTGATCTTATTTTTGAAGGATTTTTGCATTTTTGGATAGATCTTTGAAAAATAAGGTGGGTTTGTTCTTCGTGTTTTTGATAAAAACGAGTTTTTGATCGAGTTTGGGAGCAAAAAGAGGTGAAAACGCTATTTTTCACGTAATCTGCGAAGTGTTCTCGTCCATTGAAGGGTTCACGGCCGTTGAAGGGTTCACGGCCGAAGGAGGGTTCTCGGTCGAATAAGCTTTTGCGGCTAGGGTTTCTCGGCGGCGGCCGTAATCACGAATTAGGGTTTCTCGGACGTTTACGGTCGTGAACGTGTTTACGGCCGTGAACCTATTTGCGGTTGTCTGTCTCATATAAATAGTGTTAGTAGAGTCATAAGAGTGTGTATGGCTAGAGGAGCTTAAGTTTGTGTATTCTAAGGTGTTCTAGAGAGAGAAAGGAGAGAAGGTGCAAATGTGTGTGAATCTTGTATATTGTTCATCATTCCAATCTTGAATACATCATAGATTCATATTATTCTTCTTCTCCTTCTTCTTATTTTGATCTTGCATCATCCAATTGTTTGCGATTCTACACCATCAATTGGATATGATTGATACACAAGCGAATTCGGGACTTACAAGTGGTATCAGAGCTTGGATTGTATCAATCATTTTGGCCAGATCTGGAGCGTATTTGATCTTATTTTTGAAGGATTTTTGCATTTTTGGATAGATCTTTGAAAAATAAGGGGGGTTTGTTCTTCGTGTTTTTGATAAAAACGAGTTTTTGATCAAGTTTTGGAGTAAAAAGAGGTGAAAAACGTTATTTTTCACGTAATCTGCGAAGTGTTGTCGTCCATTGAAGGGTTCACGACCGAAGGAGGGTTCTCGGTCGAATAAGCTTTTGTGGCTAGGGTTTCTCGGCGGCGGCCGTAATCACGAATTAGGGTTTCTCGGACGTTTACGGTCGTGAACGTGTTTACGGCCTTGAACCCATTTGCGGTTGTCTGTCTCATATAAATAGTGTTAGTAGAGTCATAAGAGTGTGTATGGCTAGAGGAGCTTAAGTGTGTGTATTCTAAGGTGTTCTAGAGAGAGAAAGGAGAGAAGGTGCAAGTGTGTGTGAATCTTGTATATTGTTCATCATTCCAATCTTGAATACATCATAGATTCATATTATTCTTCTTCTCCTTCTTCTTATTTTGATCTTGCATCATCCAATTGTTTAGGATTCTACACCATCAATTTGATATGAATGATACACAAGCGAATTCGGGACTTACAAGTGGTATCAGAGCTTGGATTGTATCAATCATTTTGGCCAGATCCGGAGCGTATTTGATCTTATTTTTGAAGGATTTTTATATTTCTGGATAGATCTTTGAAAAATAAGGGGGGTTTGTTCTTCGTGTTTTTGATAAAAACGAGTTTTTGATCGAGTTTTGGAGTAAAAAGAGGTGAAAAACGCTATTTTTCACGTAATCTGCGAAGTGTTCTCGTCCATTGAAGGGTTCACGGTCGTTGAAGGGTTCACGGCCGAAGGAGGGTTCTCGGTCGAATATGCTTTTGCGGCTAGGGTTTCTCGGCGGCGGCCGTAATCACGAATTAGGGTTTCTCGGACGTTTACGGTCGTGAACGTGTTTACGGCCGTGAACCCATTTGCGGTTGTCTGTCTCATATAAATAGTGTTAGTAGAGTCATAAGAGTGTGTATGGCTAGAGGAGCTTAAGTGTGTGTATTCTAAGGTGTTCTAGAGAGAGAAAGGAGAGAAGGTGCAAGTGTGTGTGAATTTTGTATATTGTTCATCATTCCAATCTTGAATACATCATAGATTCATATTATTCTTCTTCTCCTTCTTCTTATTTTGATCTTGCATCATCCAATTGTTTAGGATTCTACACCATCAATTGGATATGATTGATACACAAGCGAATTCGGGACTTACAAGTGGTAAAAGAGCTTGGATTGTATCAATCATTTTGGCCAGATCTGGAGCGTATTTGATCTTATTTTTGAAGGATTTTTGCATTTTTGGATAGATCTTTGAAAAATAAGGTGGGTTTGTTCTTCGTGTTTTTGATAAAAACGAGTTTTTGATCGAGTTTGGGAGCAAAAAGAGGTGAAAACGCTATTTTTCACGTAATCTGCGAAGTGTTCTCGTCCATTGAAGGGTTCACGGCCGTTGAAGGGTTCACGGCCGAAGGAGGGTTCTCGGTCGAATAAGCTTTTGCGGCTAGGGTTTCTCGGCGGCGGCCGTAATCACGAATTAGGGTTTCTGGGACGTTTACGGTCGTGAACGTGTTTACGGCCGTGAACCTATTTGCGGTTGTCTGTCTCATATAAATAGTGTTAGTAGAGTCATAAGAGTGTGTATGGCTAGAGGAGCTTAAGTTTGTGTATTCTAAGGTGTTCTAGAGAGAGAAAGGAGAGAAGGTGCAAGTGTGTGTGAATCTTGTATATTGTTCATCATTCCAATCTTGAATACATCATAGATTCATATTATTCTTCTTCTCCTTCTTCTTATTTTGATCTTGCATCATCCAATTGTTTGGGATTCTACACCATCAATTGAATATGATTGATACACAACCGAATTCGGGACTTACAAGTGGTATCAGAGCTTGGATTGTATCAATCATTTTGGCCAGATCTGGAGCGTATTTGATCTTATTTTTGAAGGATTTTTATATTTTTGGATAGATCTTTGAAAAATAAGGGGGGTTTGTTCTTCGTGTTTTTGATAAAAACGAGTTTTTGATCGAGTTTTGGAGTAAAAAGAGGTGAAAAACGTTATTTTTCACGTAATCTGCGAAGTGTTGTCGTCCATTGAAGGGTTCACGACCGAAGGAGGCTTCTCGGTCGAATAAGCTTTTGTGGCTAGGGTTTCTCGGCGGCGGCCGTAATCACGAATTAGGGTTTCTCGGACGTTTACGGTCGTGAACGTGTTTACGGCCGTGAACCCATTTGCGGTTGTCTGTCTCATATAAATAGTGTTAGTAGAGTCATAAGAGTGTGTATGGCTAGAGGAGCTTAAGTGTGTGTATTCTAAGGTGTTCTAGAGAGAGAAAGGAGAGAAGGTGCAAGTGTGTGTGAATTTTGTATATTGTTCATCATTCCAATCTTGAATACATCATAGATTCATATTATTCTTCTTCTCCTTCTTCTTATTTTGATCTTGCATCATCCAATTGTTTAGGATTCTACACCATCAATTGGATATGATTGATACACAAGCGAATTCGGGACTTACAAGTGGTAAAAGAGCTTGGATTGTATCAATCATTTTGGCCAGATCTGGAGCGTATTTGATCTTATTTTTGAAGGATTTTTGCATTTTTGGATAGATCTTTGAAAAATAAGGTGGGTTTGTTCTTCGTGTTTTTGATAAAAACGAGTTTTTGATCGAGTTTGGGAGCAAAAAGAGGTGAAAACGCTATTTTTCACGTAATCTGCGAAGTGTTCTCGTCCATTGAAGGGTTCACGGCCGTTGAAGGGTTCACGGCCGAAGGAGGGTTCTCGGTCGAATAAGCTTTTGCGGCTAGGGTTTCTCGGCGGCGGCCGTAATCACGAATTAGGGTTTCTGGGACGTTTACGGTCGTGAACGTGTTTACGGCCGTGAACCTATTTGCGGTTGTCTGTCTCATATAAATAGTGTTAGTAGAGTCATAAGAGTGTGTATGGCTAGAGGAGCTTAAGTTTGTGTATTCTAAGGTGTTCTAGAGAGAGAAAGGAGAGAAGGTGCAAGTGTGTGTGAATCTTGTATATTGTTCATCATTCCAATCTTGAATACATCATAGATTCATATTATTCTTCTTCTCCTTCTTCTTATTTTGATCTTGCATCATCCAATTGTTTGGGATTCTACACCATCAATTGAATATGATTGATACACAACCGAATTCGGGACTTACAAGTGGTATCAGAGCTTGGATTGTATCAATCATTTTGGCCAGATCTGGAGCGTATTTGATCTTATTTTTGAAGGATTTTTATATTTTTGGATAGATCTTTGAAAAATAAGGGGGGTTTGTTCTTCGTGTTTTTGATAAAAACGAGTTTTTGATCGAGTTTTGGAGTAAAAAGAGGTGAAAAACGTTATTTTTCACGTAATCTGCGAAGTGTTGTCGTCCATTGAAGGGTTCACGACCGAAGGAGGCTTCTCGGTCGAATAAGCTTTTGTGGCTAGGGTTTCTCGGCGGCGGCCGTAATCACGAATTAGGGTTTCTCGGACGTTTACGGTCGTGAACGTGTTTACGGCCGTGAACCCATTTGCGGTTGTCTGTCTCATATAAATAGTGTTAGTAGAGTCATAAGAGTGTGTATGGCTAGAGGAGCTTAAGTGTGTGTATTCTAAGGTGTTCTAGAGAGAGAAAGGAGAGAAGGTGCAAGTGTGTGTGAATCTTGTATATTGTTCATCATTCCAATCTTGAATACATCATAGATTCATATTATTCTTCTTCTCCTTCTTCTTATTTTGATCTTGCATCATCCAATTGTTTGGGATTCTACACCATCAATTGGATATGATTGATACACAAGCGAATTCGGGACTTACAAGTGGTATCAGAGCTTGGATTGTATCAATCATTTTGGCCAGATCTGGAGCGTATTTGATCTTATTTTTGAAGGATTTTTGCATTTTTGGATAGATCTTTGAAAAATAAGGGGGGTTTGTTCTTCGTGTTTTTGATAAAAACGAGTTTTTGATCGAGTTTTGGAGTAAAAAGAGGTGAAAAACGCTATTTTTCACGTAATCTGCGAAGTGTTCTCGTCCATTGAAGGGTTCACGGCCGAAGGAGGGTTCTCGGTCGAATAAGCTTTTGTGGCTAGGGTTTCTCGGCGGCGGTCGTAATCACGAATTAGGGTTTCTCGGACGTTTACGGTCGTGAACGTGTTTACGGCCTTGAACCCATTTGCGGTTGTCTGTCTCATATAAATAGTGTTAGTAGAGTCATAAGAGTGTGTATGGCTAGAGGAGCTTAAGTGTGTGTATTCTAAGGTGTTCTAGAGAGAGAAAGGAGAGAAGGTGCAAGTGTGTGTGAATCTTGTATATTGTTCATCATTCCAATCTTGAATACATCATAGATTCATATTATTCTTCTTCTCCTTCTTCTTATTTTGATCTTGCATCATCAAATTGTTTAGGATTCTACACCATCAATTTGATATGAATGATACACAAGCGAATTCGGGACTTACAAGTGGTATCAGAGCTTGGATTGTATCAATCATTTTGGCCAGATCTGGAGCGTATTTGATCTTATTTTTGAAGGATTTTTATATTTCTGGATAGATCTTTGAAAAATAAGGGGGGTTTGTTCTTCGTGTTTTTGATAAAAACGAGTTTTTGATCGAGTTTTGGAGTAAAAAGAGGTGAAAAACGCTATTTTTCACGTAATCTGCGAAGTGTTCTCGTCCATTGAAGGGTTCACGGTCGTTGAAGGGTTCACGGCCGAAGGAGGGTTCTCGGTCGAATAAGCTTTTGCGGCTAGGGTTTCTCGGCGGCGGCCGTAATCACAAATTAGGGTTTCTCGGACGTTTACGGTCGTGAACGTGTTTACGGCCGTGAACCCATTTGCGGTTGTCTGTCTCAAATAAATAGTGTTAGTAGAGTCATAAGAGTGTGTATGGCTAGAGGAGCTTAAGTGTGTGTATTCTAAGGTGTTCTAGAGAGAGAAAGGAGAGAAGGTGGAAGTGTGTGTGAATCTTGTATATTGTTCATCATTCCAATCTTGAATACATCATAGATTCATATTATTCTTCTTCTCCTTCTTCTTATTTTGATCTTGCATCATCCAATTGTTTGGGATTCTACACCATCAATTGGATATGATTGATACACAAGCGAATTCGGGACTTACAAGTGGCATCAGAGCTTGGATTGTATCAATCATTTTGGCCAGATCTGGAGCGTATTTGATCTTATTTTTGAAGGATTTTTGCATTTTTGGATAGATCTTTGAAAAATAAGGGGGGTTTGTTCTTCGTGTTTTTGATAAAAACGAGTTTTTGATCGAGTTTTGGAGTAAAAAGAGGTGAAAAACGTTATTTTTCACGTAATCTGCGAAGTGTTGTCGTCCATTGAAGGGTTCACGACCGAAGGAGGGTTCTCGGTCGAATAAGCTTTTGTGGCTAGGGTTTCTCGGCGGCGGCCGTAATCACGGATTAGGGTGTCTCGGACGTTTACGGTCGTGAACGTGCTTACGGCCGTGAACCCATTTGCGGTTGTCTGTCTCATATAAATAGTGTTAGTAGAGTCATAAGAGTGTGTATGGCTAGAGGAGCTTAAGTGTGTGTATTCTAAGGTGTTCTAGAGAGAGAAAGGAGAGAAGGTGCAAGTGTGTGTGAATCTTGTATATTGTTCATCATTCCAATCTTGAATACATCATAGATTCATATTATTCTTCTTCTCCTTCTTCTTATTTTGATCTTGCATCATCCAATTGTTTGGGATTCTACACCATCAATTGGATATGATTGATACACAAGCGAATTCGGGACTTACAAGTGGTATCAGAGCTTGGATTGTATCAATCATTTTGGCCAGATCTGGAGCGTATTTGATCTTATTTTTGAAGGATTTTTGCATTTTTGGATAGATCTTTGAAAAATAAGGGGGGTTTGTTCTTCGTGTTTTTGATAAAAACGAGTTTTTGATCGAGTTTTGGAGTAAAAAGAGGTGAAAAACGCTATTTTTCACGTAATCTGCGAAGTGTTCTCGTCCATTGAAGGGTTCACGGCCGAAGGAGGGTTCTCGGTCGAATAAGCTTTTGTGGCTAGGGTTTCTCGGCGGCGGTCGTAATCACGAATTAGGGTTTCTCGGACGTTTACGGTCGTGAACGTGTTTACGGCCTTGAACCCATTTGCGGTTGTCTGTCTCATATAAATAGTGTTAGTAGAGTCATAAGAGTGTGTATGGCTAGAGGAGCTTAAGTGTGTGTATTCTAAGGTGTTCTAGAGAGAGAAAGGAGAGAAGGTGCAAGTGTGTGTGAATCTTGTATATTGTTCATCATTCCAATCTTGAATACATCATAGATTCATATTATTCTTCTTCTCCTTCTTCTTATTTTGATCTTGCATCATCCAATTGTTTAGGATTCTACACCATCAATTTGATATGAATGATACACAAGCGAATTCGGGACTTACAAGTGGTATCAGAGCTTGGATTGTATCAATCATTTTGGCCAGATCTGGAGCGTATTTGATCTTATTTTTGAAGGATTTTTATATTTCTGGATAGATCTTTGAAAAATAAGGGGGGTTTGTTCTTCGTGTTTTTGATAAAAACGAGTTTTTGATCGAGTTTTGGAGTAAAAAGAGGTGAAAAACGCTATTTTTCACGTAATCTGCGAAGTGTTCTCGTCCATTGAAGGGTTCACGGTCGTTGAAGGGTTCACGGCCGAAGGAGGGTTCTCGGTCGAATAAGCTTTTGCGGCTAGGGTTTCTCGGCGGCGGCCGTAATCACAAATTAGGGTTTCTCGGACGTTTACGGTCGTGAACGTGTTTACGGCCGTGAACCCATTTGCGGTTGTCTGTCTCAAATAAATAGTGTTAGTAGAGTCATAAGAGTGTGTATGGCTAGAGGAGCTTAAGTGTGTGTATTCTAAGGTGTTCTAGAGAGAGAAAGGAGAGAAGGTGCAAGTGTGTGTGAATCTTGTATATTGTTCATCATTCCAATCTTGAATACATCATAGATTCATATTATTCTTCTTCTCCTTCTTCTTATTTTGATCTTGCATCATCCAATTGTTTGGGATTCTACACCATCAATTGGATATGATTGATACACAAGCGAATTCGGGACTTACAAGTGGTATCAGAGCTTGGATTGTATCAATCATTTTGGCCAGATCTGGAGCGTATTTGATCTTATTTTTGAAGGATTTTTGCATTTTTGGATAGATCTTTGAAAAATAAGGGGGGTTTGTTCTTCGTGTTTTTGATAAAAACGAGTTTTTGATCGCGTTTTGGAGTAAAAAGAGGTGAAAAACGCTATTTTTCACGTAATCTGCGAAGTGTTCTCGTCCATTGAAGGGTTCACGGCCGAAGGAGGGTTCTCGGTCGAATAAGCTTTTGTGGCTAGGGTTTCTCGGCGGCGGTCGTAATCACGAATTAGGGTTTCTCGGACGTTTACGGTCGTGAACGTGTTTACGGCCTTGAACCCATTTGCGGTTGTCTGTCTCACATAAATAGTGTTAGTAGAGTCATAAGAGTGTGTATGGCTAGAGGAGCTTAAGTGTGTGTATTCTAAGGTGTTCTAGAGAGAGAAAGGAGAGAAGGTGCAAGTGTGTGTGAATCTTGTATATTGTTCATCATTCCAATCTTGAATACATCATAGATTCATATTATTCTTCTTCTCCTTCTTCTTATTTTGATCTTGCATCATCCAATTGTTTAGGATTCTACACCATCAATTTGATATGAATGATACACAAGCGAATTCGGGACTTACAAGTGGTATCAGAGCTTGGATTGTATCAATCATTTTGGCCAGATCTGGAGCGTATTTGATCTTATTTTTGAAGGATTTTTATATTTCTGGATAGATCTTTGAAAAATAAGGGGGGTTTGTTCTTCGTGTTTTTGATAAAAACGAGTTTTTGATCGAGTTTTGGAGTAAAAAGAGGTGAAAAACGCTATTTTTCACGTAATCTGCGAAGTGTTCTCGTCCATTGAAGGGTTCACGGTCGTTGAAGGGTTCACGGCCGAAGGAGGGTTCTCGGTCGAATAAGCTTTTGCGGCTAGGGTTTCTCGGCGGCGGCCGTAATCACAAATTAGGGTTTCTCGGACGTTTACGGTCGTGAACGTGTTTACGGCCGTGAACCCATTTGCGGTTGTCTGTCTCAAATAAATAGTGTTAGTAGAGTCATAAGAGTGTGTATGGCTAGAGGAGCTTAAGTGTGTGTATTCTAAGGTGTTCTAGAGAGAGAAAGGAGAGAAGGTGGAAGTGTGTGTGAATCTTGTATATTGTTCATCATTCCAATCTTGAATACATCATAGATTCATATTATTCTTCTTCTCCTTCTTCTTATTTTGATCTTGCATCATCCAATTGTTTGGGATTCTACACCATCAATTGGATATGATTGATACACAAGCGAATTCGGGACTTACAAGTGGTATCAGAGCTTGGATTGTATCAATCATTTTGGCCAGATCTGGAGCGTATTTGATCTTATTTTTGAAGGATTTTTGCATTTTTGGATAGATCTTTGAAAAATAAGGGGGGTTTGTTCTTCGTGTTTTTGATAAAAACGAGTTTTTGATCGAGTTTTGGAGTAAAAAGAGGTGAAAAACGTTATTTTTCACGTAATCTGCGAAGTGTTGTCGTCCATTGAAGGGTTCACGACCGAAGGAGGGTTCTCGGTCGAATAAGCTTTTGTGGCTAGGGTTTCTCGGCGGCGGCCGTAATCACGAATTAGGTTTTCTCGGACGTTTACGGTCGTGAACGTGCTTACGGCCGTGAACCCATTTGCGGTTGTCTGTCTCATATAAATAGTGTTAGTAGAGTCATAAGAGTGTGTATGGCTAGAGGAGCTTAAGTGTGTGTATTCTAAGGTGTTCTAGAGAGAGAAAGGAGAGAAGGTGCAAGTGTGTGTGAATCTTGTATATTGTTCATCATTCCAATCTTGAATACATCATAGATTCATATTATTCTTCTTCTCCTTCTTCTTATTTTGATCTTGCATCATCCAATTGTTTGGGATTCTACACCATCAATTGGATATGATTGATACACAAGCGAATTCGGGACTTACAAGTGGTATCAGAGCTTGGATTGTATCAATCATTTTGGCCAGATCTGGAGCGTATTTGATCTTATTTTTGAAGGATTTTTGCATTTTTGGATAGATCTTTGAAAAATAAGGGGGGTTTGTTCTTCGTGTTTTTGATAAAAACGAGTTTTTGATCGAGTTTTGGAGTAAAAAGAGGTGAAAAACGCTATTTTTCACGTAATCTGCGAAGTGTTCTCGTCCATTGAAGGGTTCACGGCCGAAGGAGGGTTCTCGGTCGAATAAGCTTTTGTGGCTAGGGTTTCTCGGCGGCGGTCGTAATCACGAATTAGGGTTTCTCGGACGTTTACGGTCGTGAACGTGTTTACGGCCTTGAACCCATTTGCGGTTGTCTGTCTCAAATAAATAGTGTTAGTAGAGTCATAAGAGTGTGTATGGCTAGAGGAGCTTAAGTGTGTGTATTCTAAGGTGTTCTAGAGAGAGAAAGGAGAGAAGGTGGAAGTGTGTGTGAATCTTGTATATTGTTCATCATTCCAATCTTGAATACATCATAGATTCATATTATTCTTCTTCTCCTTCTTCTTATTTTGATCTTGCATCATCCAATTGTTTAGGATTCTACACCATCAATTTGATATGAATGATACACAAGCGAATTCGGGACTTACAAGTGGTATCAGAGCTTGGATTGTATCAATCATTTTGGCCAGATCTGGAGCGTATTTGATCTTATTTTTGAAGGATTTTTATATTTTTGGATAGATCTTTGAAAAATAAGGGGGGTTTGTTCTTCGTGTTTTTGATAAAAACGAGTTTTTGATCGAGTTTTGGAGTAAAAAGAGGTGAAAAACGTTATTTTTCACGTAATCTGCGAAGTGTTGTCGTCCATTGAAGGGTTCACGACCGAAGGAGGGTTCTCGGTCGAATAAGCTTTTGTGGCTAGGGTTTCTCGGCGGCTGCCGTAATCACGAATTAGGGTTTCTCGGACGTTTACGGTCGTGAACGTGTTTACGGCCGTGAACCCATTTGCGGTTGTCTGTCTCATATAAATAGTGTTAGTAGAGTCATAAGAGTGTGTATGGCTAGAGGAGCTTAAGTGTGTGTATTCTAAGGTGTTCTAGAGAGAGAAAGGAGAGAAGGTGCAAGTGTGTGTGAATCTTGTATATTGTTCATCATTCCAATCTTGAATACATCATAGATTCATATTATTCTTCTTCTCCTTCTTCTTATTTTGATCTTGCATCATCCAATTGTTTGGGATTCTACACCATCAATTGGATATGATTGATACACAAGCGAATTCGGGACTTACAAGTGGTATCAGAGCTTGGATTGTATCAATCATTTTGGCCAGATCTGGAGCGTATTTGATCTTATTTTTGAAGGATTTTTGCATTTTTGGATAGATCTTTGAAAAATAAGGGGGGTTTGTTCTTCGTGTTTTTGATAAAAACGAGTTTTTGATCGAGTTTTGGAGTAAAAAGAGGTGAAAAACGCTATTTTTCACGTAATCTCCAAAGTGTTCTCGTCCATTGAAGGGTTCACGGCCGAAGGAGGGTTCTCGGTCGAATAAGCTTTTGTGGCTAGGGTTTCTCGGCGGCGGTCGTAATCACGAATTAGGGTTTCTCGGACGTTTACGGTCGTGAACGTGTTTACGGCCTTGAACCCATTTGCGGTTGTCTGTCTCAAATAAATAGTGTTAGTAGAGTCATAAGAGTGTGTATGGCTAGAGGAGCTTAAGTGTGTGTATTCTAAGGTGTTCTAGAGAGAGAAAGGAGAGAAGGTGGAAGTGTGTGTGAATCTTGTATATTGTTCATCATTCCAATCTTGAATACATCATAGATTCATATTATTCTTCTTCTCCTTCTTCTTATTTTGATCTTGCATCATCCAATTGTTTAGGATTCTACACCATCAATTTGATATGAATGATACACAAGCGAATTCGGGACTTACAAGTGGTATCAGAGCTTGGATTGTATCAATCATTTTGGCCAGATCTGGAGCGTATTTGATCTTATTTTTGAAGGATTTTTATATTTTTGGATAGATCTTTGAAAAATAAGGGGGGTTTGTTCTTCGTGTTTTTGATAAAAACGAGTTTTTGATCGAGTTTTGGAGTAAAAAGAGGTGAAAAACGTTATTTTTCACGTAATCTGCGAAGTGTTGTCGTCCATTGAAGGGTTCACGACCGAAGGAGGGTTCTCGGTCGAATAAGCTTTTGTGGCTAGGGTTTCTCGGCGGCTGCCGTAATCACGAATTAGGGTTTCTCGGACGTTTACGGTCGTGAACGTGTTTACGGCCGTGAACCCATTTGCGGTTGTCTGTCTCATATAAATAGTGTTAGTAGAGTCATAAGAGTGTGTATGGCTAGAGGAGCTTAAGTGTGTGTATTCTAAGGTGTTCTAGAGAGAGAAAGGAGAGAAGGTGCAAGTGTGTGTGAATCTTGTATATCGTTCATCATTCCAATCTTGAATACATCATAGATTCATATTATTCTTCTTCTCCTTCTTCTTATTTTGATCTTGCATCATCCAATTGTTTGGGATTCTACACCATCAATTGGATATGATTGATACACAAGCGAATTCGGGACTTACAAGTGGTATCAGAGCTTGGATTGTATCAATCATTTTGGCCAGATCTGGAGCGTATTTGATCTTATTTTTGAAGGATTTTTGCATTTTTGGATAGATCTTTGAAAAATAAGGGGGGTTTGTTCTTCGTGTTTTTGATAAAAACGAGTTTTTGATCGAGTTTTGGAGTAAAAAGAGGTGAAAAACGCTATTTTTCACGTAATCTCCAAAGTGTTCTCGTCCATTGAAGGGTTCACGGCCGAAGGAGGGTTCTCGGTCGAATAAGCTTTTGTGGCTAGGGTTTCTCGGCGGCGGTCGTAATCACGAATTAGGGTTTCTCGGACGTTTACGGTCGTGAACGTGTTTACGGCCTTGAACCCATTTGCGGTTGTCTGTCTCATATAAATAGTGTTAGTAGAGTCATAAGAGTGTGTATAGCTAGAGGAGCTTAAGTGTGTGTATTCTAAGGTGTTCTAGAGAGAGAAAGGAGAGAAGGTGCAAGTGTGTGTGAATCTTGTATATTGTTCATCATTCCAATCTTGAATACATCATAGATTCATATTATTCTTCTTCTCCTTCTTCTCCTTCTTCTTATTTTGATCTTGCATCATCCAATTGTTTAGGATTCTACACCATCAATTTGATATGAATGATACACAAGCGAATTCGGGACTTACAAGTGGTATCAGAGCTTGGATTGTATCAATCATTTTGGCCAGATCTGGAGCGTATTTGATCTTATTTTTGAAGGATTTTTATATTTTTGGATAGATCTTTGAAAAATAAGGGGGGTTTGTTCTTCGTGTTTTTGATAAAAACGAGTTTTTGATCGAGTTTTGGAGTAAAAAGAGGTGAAAAACGTTATTTTTCACGTAATCTGTGAAGTGTTGTCGTCCATTGAAGGGTTCACGACCGAAGGAGGGTTCTCGGTCGAATAAGCTTTTGTGGCTAGGGTTTCTCGGCGGCTGCCGTAATCACGAATTAGGGTTTCTCGGACGTTTACGGTCGTGAACGTGTTTACGGCCGTGAACCCATTTGCGGTTGTCTGTCTCATATAAATAGTGTTAGTAGAGTCATAAGAGTGTGTATGGCTAGAGGAGCTTAAGTGTGTGTATTCTAAGGTGTTCTAGAGAGAGAAAGGAGAGAAGGTGCAAGTGTGTGTGAATCTTGTATATTGTTCATCATTCCAATCTTGAATACATCATAGATTCATATTATTCTTCTTCTCCTTCTTCTTATTTTGATCTTGCATCATCCAATTGTTTGGGATTCTACACCATCAATTGGATATGATTGATACACAAGCGAATTCGGGACTTACAAGTGGTATCAGAGCTTGGATTGTATCAATCATTTTGGCCAGATCTGGAGCGTATTTGATCTTATTTTTGAAGGATTTTTGCAGTTTTGGATAGATCTTTGAAAAATAAGGGGGGTTTGTTCCTCGTGTTTTTGATAAAAACGAGTTTTTGATCGAGTTTTGGAGTAAAAAGAGGTGAAAAACGCTATTTTTCACGTAATCTGCGAAGTGTTCTCGTCCATTGAAGGGTTCACGACCGAAGGAGGGTTCTCGGTCGAATAAGCTTTTGTGGCTAGGGTTTCTCGGCGGCGGTCGTAATCACGAATTAGGGTTTCTCGGACGTTTACGGTCGTGAACGTGTTTACGGCCTTGAACCCATTTGCGGTTGTCTGTCTCATATAAATAGTGTTAGTAGAGTCATAAGAGTGTGTATGGCTAGAGGAGCTTAAGTGTGTGTATTCTAAGGTGTTCTAGAGAGAGAAAGGAGAGAAGGTGCAAGTGTGTGTGAATCTTGTATATTGTTCATCATTCCAATCTTGAATACATCATAGATTCATATTATTCTTCTTCTCCTTCTTCTTATTTTGATCTTGCATCATCCAATTTTTAGGATTCTACACCATCAATTTGATATGAATGATACACAAGCGAATTCGGGACTTACAAGTGGTATCAGAGCTTGGATTGTATCAATCATTTTGGCCAGATCTGGAGCGTATTTGATCTTATTTTTGAAGGATTTTTATATTTTTGGATAGATCTTTGAAAAATAAGGGGGGTTTGTTCTTCGTGTTTTTGATAAAAACGAGTTTTTGATCGAGTTTTGGAGTAAAAAGAGGTGAAAAACGTTATTTTTCACGTAATCTGTGAAGTGTTGTCGTCCATTGAAGGGTTCACGACCGAAGGAGGGTTCTCGGTCGAATAAGCTTTTGTGGCTAGGGTTTCTCGGCGGCTGCCGTAATCACGAATTAGGGTTTCTCGGACGTTTACGGTCGTGAACGTATTTACGGCCGTGAACCCATTTGCGGTTGTCTGTCTCATATAAATAGTGTTAGTAGAGTCATAAGAGTGTGTATGGCTAGAGGAGCTTAAGTGTGTGTATTCTAAGGTGTTCTAGAGAGAGAAAGGAGAGAAGGTGCAAGTGTGTGTGAATCTTGTATATTGTTCATCATTCCAATCTTGAATACATCATAGATTCATATTATTCTTCTTCTCCTTCTTCTTATTTTGATCTTGCATCATCCAATTGTTTGGGATTCTACACCATCAATTGGATATGATTGATACACAAGCGAATTCGGGACTTACAAGTGGTATCAGAGCTTGGATTGTATCAATCATTTTGGCCAGATCTGGAGCGTATTTGATCTTATTTTTGAAGGATTTTTGCAGTTTTGGATAGATCTTTGAAAAATAAGGGGGGTTTGTTCCTCGTGTTTTTGATAAAAACGAGTTTTTGATCGAGTTTTGGAGTAAAAAGAGGTGAAAAACGCTATTTTTCACGTAATCTGCGAAGTGTTCTCGTCCATTGAAGGGTTCACGACCGAAGGAGGGTTCTCGGTCGAATAAGCTTTTGTGGCTAGGGTTTCTCGGCGGCGGTCGTAATCACGAATTAGGGTTTCTCGGACGTTTACGGTCGTGAACGTGTTTACGGCCTTGAACCCATTTGCGGTTGTCTGTCTCATATAAATAGTGTTAGTAGAGTCATAAGAGTGTGTATGGCTAGAGGAGCTTAAGTGTGTGTATTCTAAGGTGTTCTAGAGAGAGAAAGGAGAGAAGGTGCAAGTGTGTGTGAATCTTGTATATTGTTCATCATTCCAATCTTGAATACATCATAGATTCATATTATTCTTCTTCTCCTTCTTCTTATTTTGATCTTGCATCATCCAATTTTTAGGATTCTACACCATCAATTTGATATGAATGATACACAAGCGAATTCGGGACTTACAAGTGGTATCAGAGCTTGGATTGTATCAATCATTTTGGCCAGATCTGGAGCGTATTTGATCTTATTTTTGAAGGATTTTTATATTTTTGGATAGATCTTTGAAAAATAAGGGGGGTTTGTTCTTCGTGTTTTTGATAAAAACGAGTTTTTGATCGAGTTTTGGAGTAAAAAGAGGTGAAAAACGTTATTTTTCACGTAATCTGTGAAGTGTTGTCGTCCATTGAAGGGTTCACGACCGAAGGAGGGTTCTCGGTCGAATAAGCTTTTGTGGCTAGGGTTTCTCGGCGGCTGCCGTAATCACGAATTAGGGTTTCTCGGACGTTTACGGTCGTGAACGTGTTTACGGCCGTGAACCCATTTGCGGTTGTCTGTCTCATATAAATAGTGTTAGTAGAGTCATAAGAGTGTGTATGGCTAGAGGAGCTTAAGTGTGTGTATTCTAAGGTGTTCTAGAGAGAGAAAGGAGAGAAGGTGCAAGTGTGTGTGAATCTTGTATATTGTTCATCATTCCAATCTTGAATACATCATAGATTCATATTATTCTTCTTCTCCTTCTTCTTATTTTGATCTTGCATCATCCAATTGTTTGGGATTCTACACCATCAATTGGATATGATTGATACACAAGCGAATTCGGGACTTACAAGTGGTATCAGAGCTTGGATTGTATCAATCATTTTGGCCAGATCTGGAGCGTATTTGATCTTATTTTTGAAGGATTTTTGCAGTTTTGGATAGATCTTTGAAAAATAAGGGGGGTTTGTTCTTCGTGTTTTTGATAAAAACGAGTTTTTGATCGAGTTTTGGAGTAAAAAGAGGTGAAAAACGCTATTTTTCACGTAATCTGCGAAGTGTTCTCGTCCATTGAAGGGTTCACGGCCGAAGGAGGGTTCTCGGTCGAATAAGCTTTTGTGGCTAGGGTTTCTCGGCGGCGGTCGTAATCACGAATTAGGGTTTCTCGGACGTTTACGGTCGTGAACGTGTTTACGGCCTTGAACCCATTTGCGGTTGTCTGTCTCATATAAATAGTGTTAGTAGAGTCATAAGAGTGTGTATGGCTAGAGGAGCTTAAGTGTGTGTATTCTAAGGTGTTCTAGAGAGAGAAAGGAGAGAAGGTGCAAGTGTGTGTGAATCTTGTATATTGTTCATCATTCCAATCTTGAATACATCATAGATTCATATTATTCTTCTTCTCCTTCTTCTTATTTTGATCTTGCATCATCCAATTTTTAGGATTCTACACCATCAATTTGATATGAATGATACACAAGCGAATTCGGGACTTACAAGTGGTATCAGAGCTTGGATTGTATCAATCATTTTGGCCAGATCTGGAGCGTATTTGATCTTATTTTTGAAGGATTTTTATATTTTTGGATAGATCTTTGAAAAATAAGGGGGGTTTGTTCTTCGTGTTTTTGATAAAAACGAGTTTTTGATCGAGTTTTGGAGTAAAAAGAGGTGAAAAACGTTATTTTTCACGTAATCTGTGAAGTGTTGTCGTCCATTGAAGGGTTCACGACCGAAGGAGGGTTCTCGGTCGAATAAGCTTTTGTGGCTAGGGTTTCTCGGCGGCTGCCGTAATCACGAATTAGGGTTTCTCGGACGTTTACGGTCGTGAACGTGTTTACGGCCGTGAACCCATTTGCGGTTGTCTGTCTCATATAAATAGTGTTAGTAGAGTCATAAGAGTGTGTATGGCTAGAGGAGCTTAAGTGTGTGTATTCTAAGGTGTTCTAGAGAGAGAAAGGAGAGAAGGTGCAAGTGTGTGTGAATCTTGTATATTGTTCATCATTCCAATCTTGAATACATCATAGATTCATATTATTCTTCTTCTCCTTCTTCTTATTTTGATCTTGCATCATCCAATTGTTTGGGATTCTACACCATCAATTGGATATGATTGATACACAAGCGAATTCGGGACTTACAAGTGGTATCAGAGCTTGGATTGTATCAATCATTTTGGCCAGATCTGGAGCGTATTTGATCTTATTTTTGAAGGATTTTTGCAGTTTTGGATAGATCTTTGAAAAATAAGGGGGGTTTGTTCTTCGTGTTTTTGATAAAAACGAGTTTTTGATCGAGTTTTGGAGTAAAAAGAGGTGAAAAACGCTATTTTTCACGTAATCTGCGAAGTGTTCTCGTCCATTGAAGGGTTCACGGCCGAAGGAGGGTTCTCGGTCGAATAAGCTTTTGTGGCTAGGGTTTCTCGGCGGCGGTCGTAATCACGAATTAGGGTTTCTCGGACGTTTACCGTCGTGAACGTGTTTACGGCCTTGAACCCATTTGCGGTTGTCTGTCTCATATAAATAGTGTTAGTAGAGTCATAAGAGTGTGTATGGCTAGAGGAGCTTAAGTGTGTGTATTCTAAGGTGTTCTAGAGAGAGAAAGGAGAGAAGGTGCAAGTGTGTGTGAATCTTGTATATTGTTCATCATTCCAATCTTGAATACATCATAGATTCATATTATTCTTCTTCTCCTTCTTCTTATTTTGATCTTGCATCATCCAATTGTTTAGGATTCTACACCATCAATTTGATATGAATGATACACAAGCGAATTCGGGACTTACAAGTGGTATCAGAGCTTGGATTGTATCAATCATTTTGGCCAGATCTGGAGCGTATTTGATCTTATTTTTGAAGGATTTTTGCATTTTTGGATAGATCTTTGAAAAATAAGGGGGGTTTGTTCTTCGTGTTTTTGATAAAAACGAGTTTTTGATCGAGTTTTGGAGTAAAAAGAGGTGAAAAACGTTATTTTTCACGTAATCTGTGAAGTGTTGTCATCCATTGAAGGGTTCACGACCGAAGGAGGGTTCTCGGTCGAATAAGCTTTTGTGGCTAGGGTTTCTCGGCGGCTGCCGTAATCACGAATTAGGGTTTCTCGGACGTTTACGGTCGTGAACGTGTTTACGGCCGTGAACCCATTTGCGGTTGTCTGTCTCATATAAATAGTGTTAGTAGAGTCATAAGAGTGTGTATGGCTAGAGGAGCTTAAGTGTGTGTATTCTAAGGTGTTCTAGAGAGAGAAAGGAGAGAAGGTGCAAGTGTGTGTGAATCTTGTATATTGTTCATCATTCCAATCTTGAATACATCATAGATTCATATTATTCTTCTTCTCCTTCTTCTTATTTTGATCTTGCATCATCCAATTGTTTGGGATTCTACACCATCAATTGGATATGATTGATACACAAGCGAATTCGGGACTTACAAGTGGTATCAGAGCTTGGATTGTATCAATCATTTTGGCCAGATCTGGAGCGTATTTGATCTTATTTTTGAAGGATTTTTGCAGTTTTGGATAGATCTTTGAAAAATAAGGGGGGTTTGTTCTTCGTGTTTTTGATAAAAACGAGTTTTTGATCGAGTTTTGGAGTAAAAAGAGGTGAAAAATGCTATTTTTCACGTAATCTGCGAAGTGTTCTCGTCCATTGAAGGGTTCACGGCCGAAGGAGGGTTCTCGGTCGAATAAGCTTTTGTGGCTAGGGTTTCTCGGCGGCGGTCGTAATCACGAATTAGGGTTTCTCGGACGTTTACGGTCGTGAACGTGTTTACGGCCTTGAACCCATTTGCGGTTGTCTGTCTCATATAAATAGTGTTAGTAGAGTCATAAGAGTGTGTATGGCTAGAGGAGCTTAAGTGTGTGTATTCTAAGGTGTTCTAGAGAGAGAAAGGAGAGAAGGTGCAAGTGTGTGTGAGTCTTGTATATTGTTCATCATTCCAATCTTGAATACATCATAGATTCATATTATTCTTCTTCTCCTTCTTCTTATTTTGATCTTGCATCATCCAATTGTTTAGGATTCTACACCATCAATTTGATATGAATGATACACAAGCGAATTCGGGACTTACAAGTGGTATCAGAGCTTGGATTGTATCAATCATTTTGGCCAGATCTGGAGCGTATTTGATCTTATTTTTGAAGGATTTTTATATTTTTGGATAGATCTTTGAAAAATAAGGGGGGTTTGTTCTTCGTGTTTTTGATAAAAACGAGTTTTTGATCGAGTTTTGGAGTAAAAAGAGGTGAAAAACGTTATTTTTCACGTAATCTGCGAAGTGTTCTCGTCCATTGAAGGGTTCACGGCCGAAGGAGGGTTCTCGGTCGAATAAGCTTTTGTGGCTAGGGTTTCTCGGCGGCTGCCGTAATCACGAATTAGGGTTTCTCGGACGTTTACGGTCGTGAACGTGTTTACGGCCGTGAACCCATTTGCGGTTGTCTGTCTCATATAAATAGTGTTAGTAGAGTCATAAGAGTGTGTATGGCTAGAGGAGCTTAAGTGTGTGTATTCTAAGGTGTTCTAGAGAGAGAAAGGAGAGAAGGTGCAAGTGTGTGTGAATCTTGTATATTGTTCATCATTCCAATCTTGAATACATCATAGATTCATATTATTCTTCTTCTCCTTCTTCTTATTTTGATCTTGCATCATCCAATTGTTTAGGATTCTACACCATCAATTTGATATGAATGATACACAAGCGAATTCGGGACTTACAAGTGGTATCAGAGCTTGGATTGTATCAATCATTTTGGCCAGATCTGGAGCGTATTTGATCTTATTTTTGAAGGATTTTTGCATTTTTGGATAGATCTTTGAAAAATAAGGGGGGTTTGTTCTTCGTGTTTTTGATAAAAACGAGTTTTTGATCGAGTTTTGGAGTAAAAAGAGGTGAAAAACGTTATTTTTCACGTAATCTGTGAAGTGTTGTCGTCCATTGAAGGGTTCACGACCGAAGGAGGGTTCTCGGTCGAATAAGCTTTTGTGGCTAGGGTTTCTCGGCGGCTGCCGTAATCACGAATTAGGGTTTCTCGGACGTTTACGGTCGTGAACGTGTTTACGGCCGTGAACCCATTTGCGGTTGTCTGTCTCATATAAATAGTGTTAGTAGAGTCATAAGAGTGTGTATGGCTAGAGGAGCTTAAGTGTGTGTATTCTAAGGTGTTCTAGAGAGAGAAAGGAGAGAAGGTGCAAGTGTGTGTGAATCTTGTATATTGTTCATCATTCCAATCTTGAATACATCATAGATTCATATTATTCTTCTTCTCCTTCTTCTTATTTTGATCTTGCATCATCCAATTGTTTGGGATTCTACACCATCAATTGGATATGATTGATACACAAGCGAATTCGGGACTTACAAGTGGTATCAGAGCTTGGATTGTATCAATCATTTTGGCCAGATCTGGAGCGTATTTGATCTTATTTTTGAAGGATTTTTGCAGTTTTGGATAGATCTTTGAAAAATAAGGGGGGTTTGTTCTTCGTGTTTTTGATAAAAACGAGTTTTTGATCGAGTTTTGGAGTAAAAAGAGGTGAAAAACGCTATTTTTCACGTAATCTGCGAAGTGTTCTCGTCCATTGAAGGGTTCACGGCCGAAGGAGGGTTCTCGGTCGAATAAGCTTTTGTGGCTAGGGTTTCTCGGCGGCGGTCGTAATCACGAATTAGGGTTTCTCGGACGTTTACGGTCGTGAACGTGTTTACGGCCTTGAACCCATTTGCGGTTGTCTGTCTCATATAAATAGTGTTAGTAGAGTCATAAGAGTGTGTATGGCTAGAGGAGCTTAAGTGTGTGTATTCTAAGGTGTTCTAGAGAGAGAAAGGAGAGAAGGTGCAAGTGTGTGTGAATCTTGTATATTGTTCATCATTCCAATCTTGAATACATCATAGATTCATATTATTCTTCTTCTCCTTCTTCTTATTTGGATCTTGCATCATCCAATTGTTTAGGATTCTACACCATCAATTTGATATGAATGATACACAAGCGAATTCGGGACTTACAAGTGGTATCAGAGCTTGGATTGTATCAATCATTTTGGCCAGATCTGGAGCGTATTTGATCTTATTTTTGAAGGATTTTTGCATTTTTGGATAGATCTTTGAAAAATAAGGGGGGTTTGTTCTTCGTGTTTTTGATAAAAACGAGTTTTTGATCGAGTTTTGGAGTAAAAAGAGGTGAAAAACGTTATTTTTCACGTAATCTGTGAAGTGTTGTCGTCCATTGAAGGGTTCACGACCGAAGGAGGGTTCTCGGTCGAATAAGCTTTTGTGGCTAGGGTTTCTCGGCGGCTGCCGTAATCACGAATTAGGGTTTCTCGGACGTTTACGGTCGTGAACGTGTTTACGGCCGTGAACCCATTTGCGGTTGTCTGTCTCATATAAATAGTGTTAGTAGAGTCATAAGAGTGTGTATGGCTAGAGGAGCTTAAGTGTGTGTATTCTAAGGTGTTCTAGAGAGAGAAAGGAGAGAAGGTGCAAGTGTGTGTGAATCTTGTATATTGTTCATCATTCCAATCTTGAATACATCATAGATTCATATTATTCTTCTTCTCCTTCTTCTTATTTTGATCTTGCATCATCCAATTGTTTGGGATTCTACACCATCAATTGGATATGATTGATACACAAGCGAATTCGGGACTTACAAGTGGTATCAGAGCTTGGATTGTATCAATCATTTTGGCCAGATCTGGAGCGTATTTGATCTTATTTTTGAAGGATTTTTGCAGTTTTGGATAGATCTTTGAAAAATAAGGGGGGTTTGTTCTTCGTGTTTTTGATAAAAACGAGTTTTTGATCGAGTTTTGGAGTAAAAAGAGGTGAAAAATGCTATTTTTCACGTAATCTGCGAAGTGTTCTCGTCCATTGAAGGGTTCACGGCCGAAGGAGGGTTCTCGGTCGAATAAGCTTTTGTGGCTAGGGTTTCTCGGCGGCGGTCGTAATCACGAATTAGGGTTTCTCGGACGTTTACGGTCGTGAACGTGTTTACGGCCTTGAACCCATTTGCGGTTGTCTGTCTCATATAAATAGTGTTAGTAGAGTCATAAGAGTGTGTATGGCTAGAGGAGCTTAAGTGTGTGTATTCTAAGGTGTTCTAGAGAGAGAAAGGAGAGAAGGTGCAAGTGTGTGTGAGTCTTGTATATTGTTCATCATTCCAATCTTGAATACATCATAGATTCATATTATTCTTCTTCTCCTTCTTCTTATTTTGATCTTGCATCATCCAATTGTTTAGGATTCTACACCATCAATTTGATATGAATGATACACAAGCGAATTCGGGACTTACAAGTGGTATCAGAGCTTGGATTGTATCAATCATTTTGGCCAGATCTGGAGCGTATTTGATCTTATTTTTGAAGGATTTTTATATTTTTGGATAGATCTTTGAAAAATAAGGGGGGTTTGTTCTTCGTGTTTTTGATAAAAACGAGTTTTTGATCGAGTTTTGGAGTAAAAAGAGGTGAAAAACGTTATTTTTCACGTAATCTGTGAAGTGTTGTCGTCCATTGAAGGGTTCACGACCGAAGGAGGGTTCTCGGTCGAATAAGCTTTTGTGGCTAGGGTTTCTCGGCGGCTGCCGTAATCACGAATTAGGGTTTCTCGGACGTTTACGGTCGTGAACGTGTTTACGGCCGTGAACCCATTTGCGGTTGTCTGTCTCATATAAATAGTGTTAGTAGAGTCATAAGAGTGTGTATGGCTAGAGGAGCTTAAGTGTGTGTATTCTAAGGTGTTCTAGAGAGAGAAAGGAGAGAAGGTGCAAGTGTGTGTGAATCTTGTATATTGTTCATCATTCCAATCTTGAATACATCATAGATTCATATTATTGTTCTTCTCCTTCTTCTTATTTTGATCATGCATCATCCAATTGTTTGGGATTCTACACCATCAATTGGATATGATTGATACACAAGCGAATTCGGGACTTACAAGTGGTATCAGAGCTTGGATTGTATCAATCATTTTGGCCAGATCTGGAGCGTATTTGATCTTATTTTTGAAGGATTTTTGCAGTTTTGGATAGATCTTTGAAAAATAAGGGGGGTTTGTTCTTCGTGTTTTTGATAAAAACGAGTTTTTGATCGAGTTTTGGAGTAAAAAGAGGTGAAAAACGCTATTTTTCACGTAATCTGCGAAGTGTTCTCGTCCATTGAAGGGTTCACGGCCGAAGGAGGGTTCTCGGTCGAATAAGCTTTTGTGGCTAGGGTTTCTCGGCGGCGGTCGTAATCACGAATTAGGGTTTCTCGGACGTTTACGGTCGTGAACGTGTTTACGGCCTTGAACCCATTTGCGGTTGTCTGTCTCATATAAATAGTGTTAGTAGAGTCATAAGAGTGTGTATGGCTAGAGGAGCTTAAGTGTGTGTATTCTAAGGTGTTCTAGAGAGAGAAAGGAGAGAAGGTGCAAGTGTGTGTGAATCTTGTATATTGTTCATCATTCCAATCTTGAATACATCATAGATTCATATTATTCTTCTTCTCCTTCTTCTTATTTTGATCTTGCATCATCCAATTGTTTAGGATTCTACACCATCAATTTGATATGAATGATACACAAGCGAATTCGGGACTTACAAGTGGTATCAGAGCTTGGATTGTATCAATCATTTTGGCCAGATCTGGAGCGTATTTGATCTTATTTTTGAAGGATTTTTGCATTTTTGGATAGATCTTTGAAAAATAAGGGGGGTTTGTTCTTCGTGTTTTTGATAAAAACGAGTTTTTGATCGAGTTTTGGAGTAAAAAGAGGTGAAAAACGTTATTTTTCACGTAATCTGTGAAGTGTTGTCGTCCATTGAAGGGTTCACGACCGAAGGAGGGTTCTCGGTCGAATAAGCTTTTGTGGCTAGGGTTTCTCGGCGGCTGCCGTAATCACGAATTAGGGTTTCTCGGACGTTTACGGTCGTGAACGTGTTTACGGCCGTGAACCCATTTGCGGTTGTCTGTCTCATATAAATAGTGTTAGTAGAGTCATAAGAGTGTGTATGGCTAGAGGAGCTTAAGTGTGTGTATTCTAAGGTGTTCTAGAGAGAGAAAGGAGAGAAGGTGCAAGTGTGTGTGAATCTTGTATATTGTTCATCATTCCAATCTTGAATACATCATAGATTCATATTATTCTTCTTCTCCTTCTTCTTATTTTGATCTTGCATCATCCAATTGTTTGGGATTCTACACCATCAATTGGATATGATTGATACACAAGCGAATTCGGGACTTACAAGTGGTATCAGAGCTTGGATTGTATCAATCATTTTGGCCAGATCTGGAGCGTATTTGATCTTATTTTTGAAGGATTTTTGCAGTTTTGGATAGATCTTTGAAAAATAAGGGGGGTTTGTTCTTCGTGTTTTTGATAAAAACGAGTTTTTGATCGAGTTTTGGAGTAAAAAGAGGTGAAAAATGCTATTTTTCACGTAATCTGCGAAGTGTTCTCGTCCATTGAAGGGTTCACGGCCGAAGGAGGGTTCTCGGTCGAATAAGCTTTTGTGGCTAGGGTTTCTCGGCGGCGGTCGTAATCACGAATTAGGGTTTCTCGGACGTTTACGGTCGTGAACGTGTTTACGGCCTTGAACCCATTTGCGGTTGTCTGTCTCATATAAATAGTGTTAGTAGAGTCATAAGAGTGTGTATGGCTAGAGGAGCTTAAGTGTGTGTATTCTAAGGTGTTCTAGAGAGAGAAAGGAGAGAAGGTGCAAGTGTGTGTGAGTCTTGTATATTGTTCATCATTCCAATCTTGAATACATCATAGATTCATATTATTCTTCTTCTCCTTCTTCTTATTTTGATCTTGCATCATCCAATTGTTTAGGATTCTACACCATCAATTTGATATGAATGATACACAAGCGAATTCGGGACTTACAAGTGGTATCAGAGCTTGGATTGTATCAATCATTTTGGCCAGATCTGGAGCGTATTTGATCTTATTTTTGAAGGATTTTTATATTTTTGGATAGATCTTTGAAAAATAAGGGGGGTTTGTTCTTCGTGTTTTTGATAAAAACGAGTTTTTGATCGAGTTTTGGAGTAAAAAGAGGTGAAAAACGTTATTTTTCACGTAATCTGTGAAGTGTTGTCGTCCATTGAAGGGTTCACGACCGAAGGAGGGTTCTCGGTCGAATAAGCTTTTGTGGCTAGGGTTTCTCGGCGGCTGCCGTAATCACGAATTAGGGTTTCTCGGACGTTTACGGTCGTGAACGTGTTTACGGCCGTGAACCCATTTGCGGTTGTCTGTCTCATATAAATAGTGTTAGTAGAGTCATAAGAGTGTGTATGGCTAGAGGAGCTTAAGTGTGTGTATTCTAAGGTGTTCTAGAGAGAGAAAGGAGAGAAGGTGCAAGTGTGTGTGAATCTTGTATATTGTTCATCATTCCAATCTTGAATACATCATAGATTCATATTATTCTTCTTCTCCTTCTTCTTATTTTGATCATGCATCATCCAATTGTTTGGGATTCTACACCATCAATTGGATATGATTGATACACAAGCGAATTCGGGACTTACAAGTGGTATCAGAGCTTGGATTGTATCAATCATTTTGGCCAGATCTGGAGCGTATTTGATCTTATTTTTGAAGGATTTTTGCAGTTTTGGATAGATCTTTGAAAAATAAGGGGGGTTTGTTCTTCGTGTTTTTGATAAAAACGAGTTTTTGATCGAGTTTTGGAGTAAAAAGAGGTGAAAAATGCTATTTTTCACGTAATCTGCGAAGTGTTCTCGTCCATTGAAGGGTTCACGGCCGAAGGAGGGTTCTCGGTCGAATAAGCTTTTGTGGCTAGGGTTTCTCGGCGGCGGTCGTAATCACGAATTAGGGTTTCTCGGACGTTTACGGTCGTGAACGTGTTTACGGCCTTGAACCCATTTGCGGTTGTCTGTCTCATATAAATAGTGTTAGTAGAGTCATAAGAGTGTGTATGGCTAGAGGAGCTTAAGTGTGTGTATTCTAAGGTGTTCTAGAGAGAGAAAGGAGAGAAGGTGCAAGTGTGTGTGAATCTTGTATATTGTTCATCATTCCAATCTTGAATACATCATAGATTCATATTATTCTTCTTCTCCTTCTTCTTATTTTGATCTTGCATCATCCAATTGTTTAGGATTCTACACCATCAATTTGATATGAATGATACACAAGCGAATTCGGGACTTACAAGTGGTATCAGAGCTTGGATTGTATCAATCATTTTGGCCAGATCTGGAGCGTATTTGATCTTATTTTTGAAGGATTTTTATATTTTTGGATAGATCTTTGAAAAATAAGGGGGGTTTGTTCTTCGTGTTTTTGATAAAAACGAGTTTTTGAACGAGTTTTGGAGTAAAAAGAGGTGAAAAACGTTATTTTTCACGTAATCTGTGAAGTGTTGTCGTCCATTTAAGGGTTCACGACCGAAGGAGGGTTCTCGGTCGAATAAGCTTTTGTGGCTAGGGTTTCTCGGCGGCTGCCGTAATCACGAATTAGGGTTTCTCGGACGTTTACGGTCGTGAACGTGTTTACGGCCGTGAACCCATTTGCGGTTGTCTGTCTCATATAAATAGTGTTAGTAGAGTCATAAGAGTGTGTATGGCTAGAGGAGCTTAAGTGTGTGTATTCTAAGGTGTTCTAGAGAGAGAAAGGAGAGAAGGTGCAAGTGTGTGTGAATCTTGTATATTGTTCATCATTCCAATCTTGAATACATCATAGATTCATATTATTCTTCTTCTCCTTCTTCTTATTTTGATCTTGCATCATCCAATTGTTTGGGATTCTACACCATCAATTGGATATGATTGATACACAAGCGAATTCGGGACTTACAAGTGGTATCAGAGCTTGGATTGTATCAATCATTTTGGCCAGATCTGGAGCGTATTTGATCTTATTTTTGAAGGATTTTTGCAGTTTTGGATAGATCTTTGAAAAATAAGGGGGGTTTGTTCTTCGTGTTTTTGATAAAAACGAGTTTTTGATCGAGTTTTGGAGTAAAAAGAGGTGAAAAATGCTATTTTTCACGTAATCTGCGAAGTGTTCTCGTCCATTGAAGGGTTCACGGCCGAAGGAGGGTTCTCGGTCGAATAAGCTTTTGTGGCTAGGGTTTCTCGGCGGCGGTCGTAATCACGAATTAGGGTTTCTCGGACGTTTACGGTCGTGAACGTGTTTACGGCCTTCAACCCATTTGCGGTTGTCTGTCTCATATAAATAGTGTTAGTAGAGTCATAAGAGTGTGTATGGCTAGAGGAGCTTAAGTGTGTGTATTCTAAGGTGTTCTAGAGAGAGAAAGGAGAGAAGGTGCAAGTGTGTGTGAATCTTGTATATTGTTCATCATTCCAATCTTGAATACATCATAGATTGATATTATTCTTCTTCTCCTTCTTCTTATTTTGATCTTGCATCATCCAATTGTTTAGGATTCTACACCATCAATTTGATATGAATGATACACAAGCGAATTCGGGACTTACAAGTGGTATCAGAGCTTGGATTGTATCAATCATTTTGGCCAGATCTGGAGCGTATTTGATCTTATTTTTGAAGGATTTTTATATTTTTGGATAGATCTTTGAAAAATAAGGGGGGTTTGTTCTTCGTGTTTTTGATAAAAACGAGTTTTTGATCGAGTTTTGGAGTAAAAAGAGGTGAAAAACGTTATTTTTCACGTAATCTGTGAAGTGTTGTCGTCCATTGAAGGGTTCACGACCGAAGGAGGGTTCTCGGTCGAATAAGCTTTTGTGGCTAGGGTTTCTCGGCGGCTGCCGTAATCACGAATTAGGGTTTCTCGGACGTTTACGGTCGTGAACGTGTTTACGGCCGTGAACCCATTTGCGGTTGTCTGTCTCATATAAATAGTGTTAGTAGAGTCATAAGAGTGTGTATAGCTAGAGGAGCTTAAGTGTGTGTATTCTAAGGTGTTCTAGAGAGAGAAAGGAGAGAAGGTGCAAGTGTGTGTGAATCTTGTATATTGTTCATCATTCCAATCTTGAATACATCATAGATTCATATTATTCTTCTTCTCCTTCTTCTTATTTTGATCTTGCATCATCCAATTGTTTGGGATTCTACACCATCAATTGGATATGATTGATACACAAGCGAATTCGGGACTTACAAGTGGTATCAGAGCTTGGATTGTATCAATCATTTTGGCCAGATCTGGAGCGTATTTGATCTTATTTTTGAAGGATTTTTGCAGTTTTGGATAGATCTTTGAAAAATAAGGGGGGTTTGTTCTTCGTGTTTTTGATAAAAACGAGTTTTTGATCGAGTTTTGGAGTAAAAAGAGGTGAAAAACGCTATTTTTCACGTAATCTGCGAAGTGTTCTCGTCCATTGAAGGGTTCACGGCCGAAGGAGGGTTCTCGGTCGAATAAGCTTTTGTGGCTAGGGTTTCTCGGCGGCGGTCGTAATCACGAATTAGGGTTTCTCGGACGTTTACGGTCGTGAACGTGTTTACGGCCTTGAACCCATTTGTGGTTGTCTGTCTCATATAAATAGTGTTAGTAGAGTCATAAGAGTGTGTATGGCTAGAGGAGCTTAAGTGTGTGTATTCTAAGGTGTTCTAGAGAGAGAAAGGAGAGAAGGTGCAAGTGTGTGTGAATCTTGTATATTGTTCATCATTCCAATCTTGAATACATCATAGATTCATATTATTCTTCTTCTCCTTCTTCTTATTTTGATCTTGCATCATCCAATTGTTTAGGATTCTACACCATCAATTTGATATGAATGATACACAAGCGAATTCGGGACTTACAAGTGGTATCAGAGCTTGGATTGTATCAATCATTTTGGCCAGATCTGGAGCGTATTTGATCTTATTTTTGAAGGATTTTTATATTTTTGGATAGATCTTTGAAAAATAAGGGGGGTTTGTTCTTCGTGTTTTTGATAAAAACGAGTTTTTGATCGAGTTTTGGAGTAAAAAGAGGTGAAAAACGTTATTTTTCACGTAATCTGTGAAGTGTTGTCGTCCATTGAAGGGTTCACGACCGAAGGAGGGTTCTCGGTCGAATAAGCTTTTGTGGCTAGGGTCTCGGCGGCTGCCGTAATCACGAATTAGGGTTTCTCGGACGTTTACGGTCGTGAACGTGTTTACGGCCGTGAACCCATTTGCGGTTGTCTGTCTCATATAAATAGTGTTAGTAGAGTCATAAGAGTGTGTATGGCTAGAGGAGCTTAAGTATGTGTATTCTAAGGTGTTCTAGAGAGAGAAAGGAGAGAAGGTGCAAGTGTGTGTGAATCTTGTATATTGTTCATCATTCCAATCTTGAATACATCATAGATTCATATTATTCTTCTTCTCCTTCTTCTTATTTTGATCTTGCATCATCCAATTGTTTGGGATTCTACACCATCAATTGGATATGATTGATACACAAGCGAATTCGGGACTTACAAGTGGTATCAGAGCTTGGATTGTATCAATCATTTTGGCCAGATCTGGAGCGTATTTGATCTTATTTTTGAAGGATTTTTGCAGTTTTGGATAGATCTTTGAAAAATAAGGGGGGTTTGTTCTTCGTGTTTTTGATAAAAACGAGTTTTTGATCGAGTTTTGGAGTAAAAAGAGGTGAAAAACGCTATTTTTCACGTAATCTGCGAAGTGTTCTCGTCCATTGAAGGGTTCACGGCCGAAGGAGGGTTCTCGGTCGAATAAGCTTTTGTGGCTAGGGTTTCTCGGCGGCGGTCGTAATCACGAATTAGGGTTTCTCGGACGTTTACGGTCGTGAACGTGTTTACGGCCTTGAACCCATTTGCGGTTGTCTGTCTCATATAAATAGTGTTAGTAGAGTCATAAGAGTGTGTATGGCTAGAGGAGCTTAAGTGTGTGTATTCTAAGGTGTTCTAGAGAGAGAAAGGAGAGAAGGTGCAAGTGTGTGTGAATCTTGTATATTGTTCATCATTCCAATCTTGAATACATCATAGATTCATATTATTCTTCTTCTCCTTCTTCTTATTTTGATCTTGCATCATCCAATTGTTTAGGATTCTACACCATCAATTTGATATGAATGATACACAAGCGAATTCGGGACTTACAAGTGGTATCAGAGCTTGGATTGTATCAATCATTTTGGCCAGATCTGGAGCGTATTTGATCTTATTTTTGAAGGATTTTTATATTTTTGGATAGATCTTTGAAAAATAAGGGGGGTTTGTTCTTCGTGTTTTTGATAAAAACGAGTTTTTGATCGAGTTTTGGAGTAAAAAGAGGTGAAAAACGTTATTTTTCACGTAATCTGTGAAGTGTTGTCGTCCATTGAAGGGTTCACGACCGAAGGAGGGTTCTCGGTCGAATAAGCTTTTGTGGCTAGGGTCTCGGCGGCTGCCGTAATCACGAATTAGGGTTTCTCGGACGTTTACGGTCGTGAACGTGTTTACGGCCGTGAACCCATTTGCGGTTGTCTGTCTCATATAAATAGTGTTAGTAGAGTCATAAGAGTGTGTATGGCTAGAGGAGCTTAAGTATGTGTATTCTAAGGTGTTCTAGAGAGAGAAAGGAGAGAAGGTGCAAGTGTGTGTGAATCTTGTATATTGTTCATCATTCCAATCTTGAATACATCATAGATTCATATTATTCTTCTTCTCCTTCTTCTTATTTTGATCTTGCATCATCCAATTGTTTGGGATTCTACACCATCAATTGGATATGATTGATACACAAGCGAATTCGGGACTTACAAGTGGTATCAGAGCTTGGATTGTATCAATCATTTTGGCCAGATCTGGAGCGTATTTGATCTTATTTTTGAAGGATTTTTGCAGTTTTGGATAGATCTTTGAAAAATAAGGGGGGTTTGTTCTTCGTGTTTTTGATAAAAACGAGTTTTTGATCGAGTTTTGGAGTAAAAAGAGGTGAAAAACGCTATTTTTCACGTAATCTGCGAAGTGTTCTCGTCCATTGAAGGGTTCACGGCCGAAGGAGGGTTCTCGGTCGAATAAGCTTTTGTGGCTAGGGTTTCTCGGCGGCGGTCGTAATCACGAATTAGGGTTTCTCGGACGTTTACGGTCGTGAACGTGTTTACGGCCTTGAACCCATTTGCGGTTGTCTGTCTCATATAAATAGTGTTAGTAGAGTCATAAGAGTGTGTATGGCTAGAGGAGCTTAAGTGTGTGTATTCTAAGGTGTTCTAGAGAGAGAAAGGAGAGAAGGTGCAAGTGTGTGTGAATCTTGTATATTGTTCATCATTCCAATCTTGAATACATCATAGATTCATATTATTCTTCTTCTCCTTCTTCTTATTTTGATCTTGCATCATCCAATTGTTTAGGATTCTACACCATCAATTTGATATGAATGATACACAAGCGAATTCGGGACTTACAAGTGGTATCAGAGCTTGGATTGTATCAATCATTTTGGCCAGATCTGGAGCGTATTTGATCTTATTTTTGAAGGATTTTTATATTTTTGGATAGATCTTTGAAAAATAAGGGGGGTTTGTTCTTCGTGTTTTTGATAAAAACGAGTTTTTGATCGAGTTTTGGAGTAAAAAGAGGTGAAAAACGTTATTTTTCACGTAATCTGTGAAGTGTTGTCGTCCATTGAAGGGTTCACGACCGAAGGAGGGTTCTCGGTCGAATAAGCTTTTGTGGCTAGGGTCTCGGCGGCTGCCGTAATCACGAATTAGGGTTTCTCGGACGTTTACGGTCGTGAACGTGTTTACGGCCGTGAACCCATTTGCGGTTGTCTGTCTCATATAAATAGTGTTAGTAGAGTCATAAGAGTGTGTATGGCTAGAGGAGCTTAAGTATGTGTATTCTAAGGTGTTCTAGAGAAAGAAAGGAGAGAAGGTGCAAGTGTGTGTGAATCTTGTATATTGTTCATCATTCCAATCTTGAATACATCATAGATTCATATTATTCTTCTTCTCCTTCTTCTTATTTTGATCTTGCGTCATCCAATTGTTTGGGATTCTACACCATCAATTGGATATGATTGATACACAAGCGAATTCGGGACTTACAAGTGGTATCAGAGCTTGGATTGTATCAATCATTTTGGCCAGATCTGGAGCGTATTTGATCTTATTTTTGAAGGATTTTTGCAGTTTTGGATAGATCTTTGAAAAATAAGGGGGGTTTGTTCTTCGTGTTTTTGATAAAAACGAGTTTTTGATCGAGTTTTGGAGTAAAAAGAGGTGAAAAACGCTATTTTTCACGTAATCTGCGAAGTGTTCTCGTCCATTGAAGGGTTCACGGCCGAAGGAGGGTTCTCGGTCGAATAAGCTTTTGTGGCTAGGGTTTCTCGGCGGCGGTCGTAATCACGAATTAGGGTTTCTCGGACGTTTACGGTCGTGAACGTGTTTACGGCCTTGAACCCATTTGCGGTTGTCTGTCTCATATAAATAGTGTTAGTAGAGTCATAAGAGTGTGTATGGCTAGAGGAGCTTAAGTGTGTGTATTCTAAGGTGTTCTAGAGAGAGAAAGGAGAGAAGGTGCAAGTGTGTGTGAATCTTGTATATTGTTCATCATTCCAATCTTGAATACATCATAGATTCATATTATTCTTCTTCTCCTTCTTCTTATTTTGATCTTGCATCATCCAATTGTTTAGGATTCTACACCATCAATTTGATATGAATGATACACAAGCGAATTCGGGACTTACAAGTGGTATCAGAGCTTGGATTGTATCAATCATTTTGGCCAGATCTGGAGCGTATTTGATCTTATTTTTGAAGGATTTTTGCATTTTTGGATAGATCTTTGAAAAATAAGGGGGGTTTGTTCTTCGTGTTTTTGATAAAAACGAGTTTTTGATCGAGTTTTGGAGTAAAAAGAGGTGAAAAACGTTATTTTTCACGTAATCTGTGAAGTGTTGTCGTCCATTGAAGGGTTCACGACCGAAGGAGGGTTCTCGGTCGAATAAGCTTTTGTGGCTAGGGTTTCTCGGCGGCTGCCGTAATCACGAATTAGGGTTTCTCGGACGTTTACGGTCGTGAACGTGTTTACGGCCGTGAACCCATTTGCGGTTGTCTGTCTCATATAAATAGTGTTAGTAGAGTCATAAGAGTGTGTATGGCTAGAGGAGCTTAAGTGTGTGTATTCTAAGGTGTTCTAGAGAGAGAAAGGAGAGAAGGTGCAAGTGTGTGTGAATCTTGTATATTGTTCATCATTCCAATCTTGAATACATCATAGATTCATATTATTCTTCTTCTCCTTCTTCTTATTTTGATCTTGCATCATCCAATTGTTTGGGATTCTACACCATCAATTGGATATGATTGATACACAAGCGAATTCGGGACTTACAAGTGGTATCAGAGCTTGGATTGTATCAATCATTTTGGCCAGATCTGGAGCGTATTTGATCTTATTTTTGAAGGATTTTTGCAGTTTTGGATAGATCTTTGAAAAATAAGGGGGGTTTGTTCTTCGTGTTTTTGATAAAAACGAGTTTTTGATCGAGTTTTGGAGTAAAAAGAGGTGAAAAATGCTATTTTTCACGTAATCTGCGAAGTGTTCTCGTCCATTGAAGGGTTCACGGCCGAAGGAGGGTTCTCGGTCGAATAAGCTTTTGTGGCTAGGGTTTCTCGGCGGCGGTCGTAATCACGAATTAGGGTTTCTCGGACGTTTACGGTCGTGAACGTGTTTACGGCCTTGAACCCATTTGCGGTTGTCTGTCTCATATAAATAGTGTTAGTAGAGTCATAAGAGTGTGTATGGCTAGAGGAGCTTAAGTGTGTGTATTCTAAGGTGTTCTAGAGAGAGAAAGGAGAGAAGGTGCAAGTGTGTGTGAGTCTTGTATATTGTTCATCATTCCAATCTTGAATACATCATAGATTCATATTATTCTTCTTCTCCTTCTTCTTATTTTGATCTTGCATCATCCAATTGTTTAGGATTCTACACCATCAATTTGATATGAATGATACACAAGCGAATTCGGGACTTACAAGTGGTATCAGAGCTTGGATTGTATCAATCATTTTGGCCAGATCTGGAGCGTATTTGATCTTATTTTTGAAGGATTTTTATATTTTTGGATAGATCTTTGAAAAATAAGGGGGGTTTGTTCTTCGTGTTTTTGATAAAAACGAGTTTTTGATCGAGTTTTGGAGTAAAAAGAGGTGAAAAACGTTATTTTTCACGTAATCTGTGAAGTGTTGTCGTCCATTGAAGGGTTCACGACCGAAGGAGGGTTCTCGGTCGAATAAGCTTTTGTGGCTAGGGTTTCTCGGCGGCTGCCGTAATCACGAATTAGGGTTTCTCGGACGTTTACGGTCGTGAACGTGTTTACGGCCGTGAACCCATTTGCGGTTGTCTGTCTCATATAAATAGTGTTAGTAGAGTCATAAGAGTGTGTATGGCTAGAGGAGCTTAAGTGTGTGTATTCTAAGGTGTTCTAGAGAGAGAAAGGAGAGAAGGTGCAAGTGTGTGTGAATCTTGTATATTATTCATCATTCCAATCTTGAATACATCATAGATTCATATTATTCTTCTTCTCCTTCTTCTTATTTTGATCATGCATCATCCAATTGTTTGGGATTCTACACCATCAATTGGATATGATTGATACACAAGCGAATTCGGGACTTACAAGTGGTATCAGAGCTTGGATTGTATCAATCATTTTGGCCAGATCTGGAGCGTATTTGATCTTATTTTTGAAAGATTTTTGCAGTTTTGGATAGATCTTTGAAAAATAAGGGGGGTTTGTTCTTCGTGTTTTTAATAAAAACGAGTTTTTGATCGAGTTTTGGAGTAAAAAGAGGTGAAAAATGATATTTTTCACGTAATCTGCGAAGTGTTCTCGTCCATTGAAGGGTTCACGGCCGAAGGAGGGTTCTCGGTCGAATAAGCTTTTGTGGCTAGGGTTTCTCGGCGGCGGTCGTAATCACGAATTAGGGTTTCTCGGACGTTTACGGTCGTGAACGTGTTTACGGCCTTGAACCCATTTGCGGTTGTCTGTCTCATATAAATAGTGTTAGTAGAGTCATAAGAGTGTGTATGGCTAGAGGAGCTTAAGTGTGTGTATTCTAAGGTGTTCTAGAGAGAGAAAGGAGAGAAGGTGCAAGTGTGTGTGAATCTTGTATATTGTTCATCATTCCAATCTTGAATACATCATAGATTCATATTATTCTTCTTCTCCTTCTTCTTATTTTGATCTTGCATCATCCAATTGTTTAGGATTCTACACCATCAATTTGATATGAATGATACACAAGCGAATTCGGGACTTACAAGTGGTATCAGAGCTTGGATTGTATAAATCATTTTGGCCAGATCTGGAGCGTATTTGATCTTATTTTTGAAGGATTTTTATATTTTTGGATAGATCTTTGAAAAATAAGGGGGGTTTGTTCTTCGTGTTTTTGATAAAAACGAGTTTTTGAACGAGTTTTGGAGTAAAAAGAGGTGAAAAACGTTATTTTTCACGTAATCTGTGAAGTGTTGTCGTCCATTGAAGGGTTCACGACCGAAGGAGGGTTCTCGGTCGAATAAGCTTTTGTGGCTAGGGTTTCTCGGCGGCTGCCGTAATCACGAATTAGGGTTTCTCGGACGTTTACGGTCGTGAACGTGTTTACGGCCGTGAACCCATTTGCGGTTGTCTGTCTCATATAAATAGTGTTAGTAGAGTCATAAGAGTGTGTATGGCTAGAGGAGCTTAAGTGTGTGTATTCTAAGGTGTTCTAGAGAGAGAAAGGAGAGAAGGTGCAAGTGTGTGTGAATCTTGTATATTGTTCATCATTCCAATCTTGAATACATCATAGATTCATATTATTCTTCTTCTCCTTCTTCTTATTTTGATCTTGCATCATCCAATTGTTTGGGATTCTACACCATCAATTGGATATGATTGATACACAAGCGAATTCGGGACTTACAAGTGGTATCAGAGCTTGGATTGTATCAATCATTTTGGCCAGATCTGGAGCGTATTTGATCTTATTTTTGAAGGATTTTTGCAGTTTTGGATAGATCTTTGAAAAATAAGGGGGGTTTGTTCTTCGTGTTTTTGATAAAAACGAGTTTTTGATCGAGTTTTGGAGTAAAAAGAGGTGAAAAATGCTATTTTTCACGTAATCTGCGAAGTGTTCTCGTCCATTGAAGGGTTCACGGCCGAAGGAGGGTTCTCGGTCGAATAAGCTTTTGTGGCTAGGGTTTCTCGGCGGCGGTCGTAATCACGAATTAGGGTTTCTCGGACGTTTACGGTCGTGAACGTGTTTACGGCCTTCAACCCATTTGCGGTTGTCTGTCTCATATAAATAGTGTTAGTAGAGTCATAAGAGTGTGTATGGCTAGAGGAGCTTAAGTGTGTGTATTCTAAGGTGTTCTAGAGAGAGAAAGGAGAGAAGGTGCAAGTGTGTGTGAATCTTGTATATTGTTCATCATTCCAATCTTGAATACATCATAGATTGATATTATTCTTCTTCTCCTTCTTCTTATTTTGATCTTGCATCATCCAATTGTTTAGGATTCTACACCATCAATTTGATATGAATGATACACAAGCGAATTCGGGACTTACAAGTGGTATCAGAGCTTGGATTGTATCAATCATTTTGGCCAGATCTGGAGCGTATTTGATCTTATTTTTGAAGGATTTTTATATTTTTGGATAGATCTTTGAAAAATAAGGGGGGTTTGTTCTTCGTGTTTTTGATAAAAACGAGTTTTTGATCGAGTTTTGGAGTAAAAAGAGGTGAAAAACGTTATTTTTCACGTAATCTGTGAAGTGTTGTCGTCCATTGAAGGGTTCACGACCGAAGGAGGGTTCTCGGTCGAATAAGCTTTTGTGGCTAGGGTTTCTCGGCGGCTGCCGTAATCACGAATTAGGGTTTCTCGGACGTTTACGGTCGTGAACGTGTTTACGGCCGTGAACCCATTTGCGGTTGTCTGTCTCATATAAATAGTGTTAGTAGAGTCATAAGAGTGTGTATGGCTAGAGGAGCTTAAGTGTGTGTATTCTAAGGTGTTCTAGAGAGAGAAAGGAGAGAAGGTGCAAGTGTGTGTGAATCTTGTATATTGTTCATCATTCCAATCTTGAATACATCATAGATTCATATTATTCTTCTTCTCCTTCTTCTTATTTTGATCTTGCATCATCCAATTGTTTGGGATTCTACACCATCAATTGGATATGATTGATACACAAGCGAATTCGGGACTTACAAGTGGTATCAGAGCTTGGATTGTATCAATCATTTTGGCCAGATCTGGAGCGTATTTGATCTTATTTTTGAAGGATTTTTGCAGTTTTGGATAGATCTTTGAAAAATAAGGGGGGTTTGTTCTTCGTGTTTTTGATAAAAACGAGTTTTTGATCGAGTTTTGGAGTAAAAAGAGGTGAAAAACGCTATTTTTCACGTAATCTGCGAAGTGTTCTCGTCCATTGAAGGGTTCACGGCCGAAGGAGGGTTCTCGGTCGAATAAGCTTTTGTGGCTAGGGTTTCTCGGCGGCGGTCGTAATCACGAATTAGGGTTTCTCGGACGTTTACGGTCGTGAACGTGTTTACGGCCTTCAACCCATTTGCGGTTGTCTGTCTCATATAAATAGTGTTAGTAGAGTCATAAGAGTGTGTATGGCTAGAGGAGCTTAAGTGTGTGTATTCTAAGGTGTTCTAGAGAGAGAAAGGAGAGAAGGTGCAAGTGTGTGTGAATCTTGTATATTGTTCATCATTCCAATCTTGAATACATCATAGATTCATATTATTCTTCTTCTCCTTCTTCTTATTTTGATCTTGCATCATCCAATTGTTTAGGATTCTACACCATCAATTTGATATGAATGATACACAAGCGAATTCGGGACTTACAAGTGGTATCAGAGCTTGGATTGTATCAATCATTTTGGCCAGATCTGGAGCGTATTTGATCTTATTTTTGAAGGATTTTTATATTTTTGGATAGATCTTTGAAAAATAAGGGGGGTTTGTTCTTCGTGTTTTTGATAAAAACGAGTTTTTGATCGAGTTTTGGAGTAAAAAGAGGTGAAAAACGTTATTTTTCACGTAATCTGTGAAGTGTTGTCGTCCATTGAAGGGTTCACGACCGAAGGAGGGTTCTCGGTCGAATAAGCTTTTGTGGCTAGGGTTTCTCGGCGGCTGCCGTAATCACGAATTAGGGTTTCTCGGACGTTTACGGTCGTGAACGTGTTTACGGCCGTGAACCCATTTGCGGTTGTCTGTCTCATATAAATAGTGTTAGTAGAGTCATAAGAGTGTGTATGGCTAGAGGAGCTTAAGTGTGTGTATTCTAAGGTGTTCTAGAGAGAGAAAGGAGAGAAGGTGCAAGTGTGTGTGAATCTTGTATATTGTTCATCATTCCAATCTTGAATACATCATAGATTCATATTATTCTTCTTCTCCTTCTTCTTATTTTGATCTTGCATCATCCAATTGTTTGGGATTCTACACCATCAATTGGATATGATTGATACACAAGCGAATTCGGGACTTACAAGTGGTATCAGAGCTTGGATTGTATCAATCATTTTGGCCAGATCTGGAGCGTATTTGATCTTATTTTTGAAGGATTTTTGCAGTTTTGGATAGATCTTTGAAAAATAAGGGGGGTTTGTTCTTCGTGTTTTTGATAAAAACGAGTTTTTGATCGAGTTTTGGAGTAAAAAGAGGTGAAAAACGCTATTTTTCACGTAATCTGCGAAGTGTTCTCGTCCATTGAAGGGTTCACGGCCGAAGGAGGGTTCTCGGTCGAATAAGCTTTTGTGGCTAGGGTTTCTCGGCGGCGGTCGTAATCACGAATTAGGGTTTCTCGGACGTTTACGGTCGTGAACGTGTTTACGGCCTTGAACCCATTTGCGGTTGTCTGTCTCATATAAATAGTGTTAGTAGAGTCATAAGAGTGTGTATGGCTAGAGGAGCTTAAGTGTGTGTATTCTAAGGTGTTCTAGAGAGAGAAAGGAGAGAAGGTGCAAGTGTGTGTGAATCTTGTATATTGTTCATCATTCCAATCTTGAATACATCATAGATTCATATTATTCTTCTTCTCCTTCTTCTTATTTTGATCTTGCATCATCCAATTGTTTAGGATTCTACACCATCAATTTGATATGAATGATACACAAGCGAATTCGGGACTTACAAGTGGTATCAGAGCTTGGATTGTATCAATCATTTTGGCCAGATCTGGAGCGTATTTGATCTTATTTTTGAAGGATTTTTATATTTTTGGATAGATCTTTGAAAAATAAGGGGGGTTTGTTCTTCGTGTTTTTGATAAAAACGAGTTTTTGATCGAGTTTTGGAGTAAAAAGAGGTGAAAAACGTTATTTTTCACGTAATCTGTGAAGTGTTGTCGTCCATTGAAGGGTTCACGACCGAAGGAGGGTTCTCGGTCGAATAAGCTTTTGTGGCTAGGGTCTCGGCGGCTGCCGTAATCACGAATTAGGGTTTCTCGGACGTTTACGGTCGTGAACGTGTTTACGGCCGTGAACCCATTTGCGGTTGTCTGTCTCATATAAATAGTGTTAGTAGAGTCATAAGAGTGTGTATGGCTAGAGGAGCTTAAGTATGTGTATTCTAAGGTGTTCTAGAGAGAGAAAGGAGAGAAGGTGCAAGTGTGTGTGAATCTTGTATATTGTTCATCATTCCAATCTTGAATACATCATAGATTCATATTATTCTTCTTCTCCTTCTTCTTATTTTGATCTTGCATCATCCAATTGTTTGGGATTCTACACCATCAATTGGATATGATTGATACACAAGCGAATTCGGGACTTACAAGTGGTATCAGAGCTTGGATTGTATCAATCATTTTGGCCAGATCTGGAGCGTATTTGATCTTATTTTTGAAGGATTTTTGCAGTTTTGGATAGATCTTTGAAAAATAAGGGGGGTTTGTTCTTCGTGTTTTTGATAAAAACGAGTTTTTGATCGAGTTTTGGAGTAAAAAGAGGTGAAAAACGCTATTTTTCACGTAATCTGCGAAGTGTTCTCGTCCATTGAAGGGTTCACGGCCGAAGGAGGGTTCTCGGTCGAATAAGCTTTTGTGGCTAGGGTTTCTCGGCGGCGGTCGTAATCACGAATTAGGGTTTCTCGGACGTTTACGGTCGTGAACGTGTTTACGGCCTTGAACCCATTTGCGGTTGTCTGTCTCATATAAATAGTGTTAGTAGAGTCATAAGAGTGTGTATGGCTAGAGGAGCTTAAGTGTGTGTATTCTAAGGTGTTCTAGAGAGAGAAAGGAGAGAAGGTGCAAGTGTGTGTGAATCTTGTATATTGTTCATCATTCCAATCTTGAATACATCATAGATTCATATTATTCTTCTTCTCCTTCTTCTTATTTTGATCTTGCATCATCCAATTGTTTAGGATTCTACACCATCAATTTGATATGAATGATACACAAGCGAATTCGGGACTTACAAGTGGTATCAGAGCTTGGATTGTATCAATCATTTTGGCCAGATCTGGAGCGTATTTGATCTTATTTTTGAAGGATTTTTATATTTTTGGATAGATCTTTGAAAAATAAGGGGGGTTTGTTCTTCGTGTTTTTGATAAAAACGAGTTTTTGATCGAGTTTTGGAGTAAAAAGAGGTGAAAAACGTTATTTTTCACGTAATCTGTGAAGTGTTGTCGTCCATTGAAGGGTTCACGACCGAAGGAGGGTTCTCGGTCGAATAAGCTTTTGTGGCTAGGGTCTCGGCGGCTGCCGTAATCACGAATTAGGGTTTCTCGGACGTTTACGGTCGTGAACGTGTTTACGGCCGTGAACCCATTTGCGGTTGTCTGTCTCATATAAATAGTGTTAGTAGAGTCATAAGAGTGTGTATGGCTAGAGGAGCTTAAGTATGTGTATTCTAAGGTGTTCTAGAGAGAGAAAGGAGAGAAGGTGCAAGTGTGTGTGAATCTTGTATATTGTTCATCATTCCAATCTTGAATACATCATAGATTCATATTATTCTTCTTCTCCTTCTTCTTATTTTGATCTTGCATCATCCAATTGTTTGGGATTCTACACCATCAATTGGATATGATTGATACACAAGCGAATTCGGGACTTACAAGTGGTATCAGAGCTTGGATTGTATCAATCATTTTGGCCAGATCTGGAGCGTATTTGATCTTATTTTTGAAGGATTTTTGCAGTTTTGGATAGATCTTTGAAAAATAAGGGGGGTTTGTTCTTCGTGTTTTTGATAAAAACGAGTTTTTGATCGAGTTTTGGAGTAAAAAGAGGTGAAAAACGCTATTTTTCACGTAATCTGCGAAGTGTTCTCGTCCATTGAAGGGTTCACGGCCGAAGGAGGGTTCTCGGTCGAATAAGCTTTTGTGGCTAGGGTTTCTCGGCGGCGGTCGTAATCACGAATTAGGGTTTCTCGGACGTTTACGGTCGTGAACGTGTTTACGGCCTTGAACCCATTTGCGGTTGTCTGTCTCATATAAATAGTGTTAGTAGAGTCATAAGAGTGTGTATGGCTAGAGGAGCTTAAGTGTGTGTATTCTAAGGTGTTCTAGAGAGAGAAAGGAGAGAAGGTGCAAGTGTGTGTGAATCTTGTATATTGTTCATCATTCCAATCTTGAATACATCATAGATTCATATTATTCTTCTTCTCCTTCTTCTTATTTTGATCTTGCATCATCCAATTGTTTAGGATTCTACACCATCAATTTGATATGAATGATACACAAGCGAATTCGGGACTTACAAGTGGTATCAGAGCTTGGATTGTATCAATCATTTTGGCCAGATCTGGAGCGTATTTGATCTTATTTTTGAAGGATTTTTATATTTTTGGATAGATCTTTGAAAAATAAGGGGGGTTTGTTCTTCGTGTTTTTGATAAAAACGAGTTTTTGATCGAGTTTTGGAGTAAAAAGAGGTGAAAAACGTTATTTTTCACGTAATCTGTGAAGTGTTGTCGTCCATTGAAGGGTTCACGACCGAAGGAGGGTTCTCGGTCGAATAAGCTTTTGTGGCTAGGGTCTCGGCGGCTGCCGTAATCACGAATTAGGGTTTCTCGGACGTTTACGGTCGTGAACGTGTTTACGGCCGTGAACCCATTTGCGGTTGTCTGTCTCATATAAATAGTGTTAGTAGAGTCATAAGAGTGTGTATGGCTAGAGGAGCTTAAGTATGTGTATTCTAAGGTGTTCTAGAGAGAGAAAGGAGAGAAGGTGCAAGTGTGTGTGAATCTTGTATATTGTTCATCATTCCAATCTTGAATACATCATAGATTCATATTATTCTTCTTCTCCTTCTTCTTATTTTGATCTTGCATCATCCAATTGTTTGGGATTCTACACCATCAATTGGATATGATTGATACACAAGCGAATTCGGGACTTACAAGTGGTATCAGAGCTTGGATTGTATCAATCATTTTGGCCAGATCTGGAGCGTATTTGATCTTATTTTTGAAGGATTTTTGCAGTTTTGGATAGATCTTTGAAAAATAAGGGGGGTTTGTTCTTCGTGTTTTTGATAAAAACGAGTTTTTGATCGAGTTTTGGAGTAAAAAGAGGTGAAAAACGCTATTTTTCACGTAATCTGCGAAGTGTTCTCGTCCATTGAAGGGTTCACGGCCGAAGGAGGGTTCTCGGTCGAATAAGCTTTTGTGGCTAGGGTTTCTCGGCGGCGGTCGTAATCACGAATTAGGGTTTCTCGGACGTTTACGGTCGTGAACGTGTTTACGGCCTTGAACCCATTTGCGGTTGTCTGTCTCATATAAATAGTGTTAGTAGAGTCATAAGAGTGTGTATGGCTAGAGGAGCTTAAGTGTGTGTATTCTAAGGTGTTCTAGAGAGAGAAAGGAGAGAAGGTGCAAGTGTGTGTGAATCTTGTATATTGTTCATCATTCCAATCTTGAATACATCATAGATTCATATTATTCTTCTTCTCCTTCTTCTTATTTTGATCTTGCATCATCCAATTGTTTAGGATTCTACACCATCAATTTGATATGAATGATACACAAGCGAATTCGGGACTTACAAGTGGTATCAGAGCTTGGATTGTATCAATCATTTTGGCCAGATCTGGAGCGTATTTGATCTTATTTTTGAAGGATTTTTATATTTTTGGATAGATCTTTGAAAAATAAGGGGGGTTTGTTCTTCGTGTTTTTGATAAAAACGAGTTTTTGATCGAGTTTTGGAGTAAAAAGAGGTGAAAAACGTTATTTTTCACGTAATCTGTGAAGTGTTGTCGTCCATTGAAGGGTTCACGACCGAAGGAGGGTTCTCGGTCGAATAAGCTTTTGTGGCTAGGGTCTCGGCGGCTGCCGTAATCACGAATTAGGGTTTCTCGGACGTTTACGGTCGTGAACGTGTTTACGGCCGTGAACCCATTTGCGGTTGTCTGTCTCATATAAATAGTGTTAGTAGAGTCATAAGAGTGTGTATGGCTAGAGGAGCTTAAGTGTGTGTATTCTAAGGTGTTCTAGAGAGAGAAAGGAGAGAAGGTGCAAGTGTGTGTGAATCTTGTATATTGTTCATCATTCCAATCTTGAATACATCATAGATTCATATTATTCTTCTTCTCCTTCTTCTTATTTTGATCTTGCATCATCCAATTGTTTGGGATTCTACACCATCAATTGGATATGATTGATACACAAGCGAATTCGGGACTTACAAGTGGTATCAGAGCTTGGATTGTATCAATCATTTTGGCCAGATCTGGAGCGTATTTGATCTTATTTTTGAAGGATTTTTGCAGTTTTGGATAGATCTTTGAAAAATAAGGGGGGTTTGTTCTTCGTGTTTTTGATAAAAACGAGTTTTTGATCGAGTTTTGGAGTAAAAAGAGGTGAAAAACGCTATTTTTCACGTAATCTGCGAAGTGTTCTCGTCCATTGAAGGGTTCACGGCCGAAGGAGGGTTCTCGGTCGAATAAGCTTTTGTGGCTAGGGTTTCTCGGCGGCGGTCGTAATCACGAATTAGGGTTTCTCGGACGTTTACGGTCGTGAACGTGTTTACGGCCTTGAACCCATTTGCGGTTGTCTGTCTCATATAAATAGTGTTAGTAGAGTCATAAGAGTGTGTATGGCTAGAGGAGCTTAAGTGTGTGTATTCTAAGGTGTTCTAGAGAGAGAAAGGAGAGAAGGTGCAAGTGTGTGTGAATCTTGTATATTGTTCATCATTCTAATCTTCAATACATCATAGATTCATATTATTCTTCTTCTCCTTCTTCTTATTTTGATCTTGCATCATCCAATTGTTTAGGATTCTACACCATCAATTTGATATGAATGATACACAAGCGAATTCGGGACTTACAAGTGGTATCAGAGCTTGGATTGTATCAATCATTTTGGCCAGATCTGGAGCGTATTTGATCTTATTTTTGAAGGATTTTTATATTTTTGGATAGATCTTTGAAAAATAAGGGGGGTTTGTTCTTCGTGTTTTTGATAAAAACGAGTTTTTGATCGAGTTTTGGAGTAAAAAGAGGTGAAAAACGTTATTTTTCACGTAATCTGTGAAGTGTTGTCGTCCATTGAAGGGTTCACGACCGAAGGAGGGTTCTCGGTCGAATAAGCTTTTGTGGCTAGGGTTTCTCGGCGGCTGCCGTAATCACGAATTAGGGTTTCTCGGACGTTTACGGTCGTGAACGTGTTTACGGCCGTGAACCCATTTGCGGTTGTCTGTCTCATATAAATAGTGTTAGTAGAGTCATAAGAGTGTGTATGGCTAGAGGAGCTTAAGTGTGTGTATTCTAAGGTGTTCTAGAGAGAGAAAGGAGAGAAGGTGCAAGTGTGTGTGAATCTTGTATATTGTTCATCATTCCAATCTTGAATACATCATAGATTCATATTATTCTTCTTCTCCTTCTTCTTATTTTGATCTTGCATCATCCAATTGTTTGGGATTCTACACCATCAATTGGATATGATTGATACACAAGCGAATTCGGGACTTACAAGTGGTATCAGAGCTTGGATTGTATCAATCATTTTGGCCAGATCTGGAGCGTATTTGATCTTATTTTTGAAGGATTTTTGCAGTTTTGGATAGATCTTTGAAAAATAAGGGGGGTTTGTTCTTCGTGTTTTTGATAAAAACGAGTTTTTGATCGAGTTTTGGAGTAAAAAGAGGTGAAAAACACTATTTTTCACGTAATCTGCGAAGTGTTCTCGTCCATTGAAGGGTTCACGACCGAATGAGGGTTCTCGGTCGAATAAGCTTTTGTGGCTAGGGTTTCTCGGCGGCGGTCGTAATCACGAATTAGGGTTTCTCGGACGTTTACGGTCGTGAACGTGTTTACGGCCTTGAACCCATTTGCGGTTGTCTGTCTCATATAAATAGTGTTAGTAGAGTCATAAGAGTGTGTATGGCTAGAGGAGCTTAAGTGTGTGTATTCTAAGGTGTTCTAGAGAGAGAAAGGAGAGAAGGTGCAAGTGTGTGTGAATCTTGTATATTGTTCATCATTCCAATCTTGAATACATCATAGATTCATATTATTCTTCTTCTCCTTCTTCTTATTTTGATCTTGCATCATCCAATTGTTTGGGATTCTACACCATCAATTTGATATGAATGATACACAAGCGAATTCGGGACTTACAAGTGGTATCAGAGCTTGGATTGTATCAATCATTTTGGCCAGATCTGGAGCGTATTTGATCTTATTTTTGAAGGATTTTTATATTTTTGGATAGATCTTTGAAAAATAAGGGGGGTTTGTTCTTCGTGTTTTTGATAAAAACGAGTTTTTGATCGAGTTTTGGAGTAAAAAGAGGTGAAAAACGTTATTTTTCACGTAATCTGTGAAGTGTTGTCGTCCATTGAAGGGTTCACGACCGAAGGAGGGTTCTCGGTCGAATAAGCTTTTGTGGCAAAGGTTTCTCGGCGGCTGCCGTAATCACGAATTAGGGTTTCTCGGACGTTTACGGTCGTGAACGTGTTTACGGCCGTGAACCCATTTGCGGTTGTCTGTCTCATATAAATAGTGTTAGTAGAGTCATAAGAGTGTGTATGGCTAGAGGAGCTTAAGTGTGTGTATTCTAAGGTGTTCTAGAGAGAGAAAGGAGAGAAGGTGCAAGTGTGTGTGAATCTTGTATATTGTTCATCATTCCAATCTTGAATACATCATAGATTCATATTATTCTTCTTCTCCTTCTTCTTATTTTGATCTTGCATCATCCAATTGTTTGGGATTCTACACCATCAATTGGATATGATTGATACACAAGCGAATTCGGGACTTACAAGTGGTATCAGAGCTTGGATTGTATCAATCATTTTGGCCAGATCTGGAGCGTATTTGATCTTATTTTTGAAGGATTTTTGCATTTTTGGATAGATCTTTGAAAAATAAGGGGGGTTTGTTATTCGTGTTTTTGATAAAAACGAGTTTTTGATCGAGTTTTGGAGTAAAAAGAGGTGAAAAACGTTATTTTTCACGTAATCTGCGAAGTGTTGTCGTCCATTGAAGGGTTCACGACCGAAGGAGGGTTCTCGGTCGAATAAGCTTTTGTGGCTAGGGTTTCTCGGCGGCGGCCGTAATCACGAATTAGGGTTTCTCGGACGTTTACGGTCGTGAACGTGTTTACGGCCGTGAACCCATTTGCGGTTGTCTGTCTCATATAAATAGTGTTAGTAGAGTCATAAGAGTGTGTATGGCTAGAGGAGCTTAAGTGTGTGTATTCTAAGGTGTTCTAGAGAGAGAAAGGAGAGAAGGTGCAAGTGTGTGTGAATCTTGTATATTGTTCATCATTCCAATCTTGAATACATCATAGATTCATATTATTCTTCTTCTCCTTCTTCTTATTTTGATCTTGCATCATCCAATTGTTTGGGATTCTACACCATCAATTGGATATGATTGATACACAAGCGAATTCGGGACTTACAAGTGGTATCAGAGCTTGGATTGTATCAATCATTTTGGCCAGATCTGGAGCGTATTTGATCTTATTTTTGAAGGATTTTTATATTTTTGGATAGATCTTTGAAAAATAAGGGGGGTTTGTTCTTCGTGTTTTTGATAAAAACGAGTTTTTGATCGAGTTTTGGAGTAAAAAGAGGTGAAAAACGCTATTTTTCACGTAATCTGTGAAGTGTTGTCGTCCATTGAAGGGTTCACGACCGAAGGAGGGTTCTCGGTCGAATAAGCTTTTGTGGCTAGGGTTTCTCGGCGGCTGCCGTAATCACGAATTAGGGTTTCTCGGACGTTTACGGTCGTGAACGTGTTTACGGCCGTGAACCCATTTGCGGTTGTCTGTCTCATATAAATAGTGTTAGTAGAGTCATAAGAGTGTGTATGGCTAGAGGAGCTTAAGTGTGTGTATTCTAAGGTGTTCTAGAGAGAGAAAGGAGAGAAGGTGCAAGTGTGTGTGAATCTTGTATATTGTTCATCATTCCAATCTTGAATACATCATAGATTCATATTATTCTTCTTCTCCTTCTTCTTATTTTGATCTTGCATCATCCAATTGTTTGGGATTCTACACCATCAATTGGATATGATTGATACACAAGCGAATTCGGGACTTACAAGTGGTATCAGAGCTTGGATTGTATCAATCATTTTGGCCAGATCTGGAGCGTATTTGATCTTATTTTTGAAGGATTTTTGCAGTTTTGGATAGATCTTTGAAAAATAAGGGGGGTTTGTTCTTCGTGTTTTTGATAAAAACGAGTTTTTGATCGAGTTTTGGAGTAAAAAGAGGTGAAAAACACTATTTTTCACGTAATCTGCGAAGTGTTCTCGTCCATTGAAGGGTTCACGACCGAAGGAGGGTTCTTGGTCGAATAAGCTTTTGTGGCTAGGGTTTCTCGGCGGCGGTCGTAATCACGAATTAGGGTTTCTCGGACGTTTACGGTCGTGAACGTGTTTACGGCCTTGAACCCATTTGCGGTTGTCTGTCTCATATAAATAGTGTTAGTAGAGTCATAAGAGTGTGTATGGCTAGAGGAGCTTAAGTGTGTGTATTCTAAGGTGTTCTAGAGAGAGAAAGGAGAGAAGGTGCAAGTGTGTGTGAATCTTGTATATTGTTCATCATTCCAATCTTGAATACATCATAGATTCATATTATTCTTCTTCTCCTTCTTCTTATTTTGATCTTGCATCATCCAATTGTTTAGGATTCTACACCATCAATTTGATATGAATGATACACAAGCGAATTCGGGACTTACAAGTGGTATCAGAGCTTGGATTGTATCAATCATTTTGGCCAGATCTGGAGCGTATTTGATCTTATTTTTGAAGGATTTTTATATTTTTGGATAGATCTTTGAAAAATAAGGGGGGTTTGTTGTTCGTGTTTTTGATAAAAACGAGTTTTTGATCGAGTTTTGGAGTAAAAAGAGGTGAAAAACGCTATTTTTCACGTAATCTGCGAAGTGTTCTCGTCCATTGAAGGGTTCACGGCCGAAGGAGGGTTCTCGGTCGAATAAGCTTTTGTGGCTAGGGTTTCTCGGCGGCGGTCGTAGTCACGAATTAGGGTTTCTCGGACGTTTACGGTCGTGAACGTGTTTACGGCCGTGAACCCATTTGCGGTTGTCTGTCTCATATAAATAGTGTTAGTAGAGTCATAAGAGTGTGTATGGCTAGAGGAGCTTAAGTGTGTGTATTCTAAGGTGTTCTAGAGAGAGAAAGGAGAGAAGGTGCAAGTGTGTGTGAATCTTGTATATTGTTCATCATTCCAATCTTGAATACATCATAGATTCATATTATTCTTCTTCTCCTTCTTCTTATTTTGATCTTGCATCATCCAATTGTTTGGGATTCTACACCATCAATTTGATATGAATGATACACAAGCGAATTCGGGACTTACAAGTGGTATCAGAGCTTGGATTGTATCAATCATTTTGGCCAGATCTGGAGCGTATTTGATCTTATTTTTGAAGGATTTTTATATTTTTGGATAGATCTTTGAAAAATAAGGGGGGTTTGTTCTTCGTGTTTTTGATAAAAACGAGTTTTTGATCGAGTTTTGGAGTAAAAAGAGGTGAAAAACGTTATTTTTCACGTAATCTGTGAAGTGTTGTCGTCCATTGAAGGGTTCACGACCGAAGGAGGGTTCTCGGTCGAATAAGCTTTTGTGGCAAAGGTTTCTCGGCGGCTGCCGTAATCACGAATTAGGGTTTCTCGGACGTTTACGGTCGTGAACGTGTTTACGGCCGTGAACCCATTTGCGGTTGTCTGTCTCATATAAATAGTGTTAGTAGAGTCATAAGAGTGTGTATGGCTAGAGGAGCTTAAGTGTGTGTATTCTAAGGTGTTCTAGAGAGAGAAAGGAGAGAAGGTGCAAGTGTGTGTGAATCTTGTATATTGTTCATCATTCCAATCTTGAATACATCATAGATTCATATTATTCTTCTTCTCCTTCTTCTTATTTTGATCTTGCATCATCCAATTGTTTGGGATTCTACACCATCAATTGGATATGATTGATACACAAGCGAATTCGGGACTTACAAGTGGTATCAGAGCTTGGATTGTATCAATCATTTTGGCCAGATCTGGAGCGTATTTGATCTTATTTTTGAAGGATTTTTGCATTTTTGGATAGATCTTTGAAAAATAAGGGGGGTTTGTTCTTCGTGTTTTTGATAAAAACGAGTTTTTGATCGAGTTTTGGAGTAAAAAGAGGTGAAAAACGTTATTTTTCACGTAATCTGCGAAGTGTTGTCGTCCATTGAAGGGTTCACGACCGAAGGAGGGTTCTCGGTCGAATAAGCTTTTGTGGCTAGGGTTTCTCGGCGGCGGCCGTAATCACGAATTAGGGTTTCTCGGACGTTTACGGTCGTGAACGTGTTTACGGCCGTGAACCCATTTGCGGTTGTCTGTCTCATATAAATAGTGTTAGTAGAGTCATAAGAGTGTGTATGGCTAGAGGAGCTTAAGTGTGTGTATTCTAAGGTGTTCTAGAGAGAGAAAGGAGAGAAGGTGCAAGTGTGTGTGAATCTTGTATATTGTTCATCATTCCAATCTTGAATACATCATAGATTCATATTATTCTTCTTCTCCTTCTTCTTATTTTGATCTTGCATCATCCAATTGTTTGGGATTCTACACCATCAATTGGATATGATTGATACACAAGCGAATTCGGGACTTACAAGTGGTATCAGAGCTTGGATTGTATCAATCATTTTGGCCAGATCTGGAGCGTATTTGATCTTATTTTTGAAGGATTTTTGCAGTTTTGGATAGATCTTTGAAAAATAAGGGGGGTTTGTTCTTCGTGTTTTTGATAAAAACGAGTTTTTGATCGAGTTTTGGAGTAAAAAGAGGTGAAAAACGCTATTTTTCACGTAATCTGCGAAGTGTTCTCGTCCATTGAAGGGTTCACGGCCGAAGGAGGGTTCTCGGTCGAATAAGCTTTTGTGGCTAGGGTTTCTCGGCGGCGGTCGTAGTCACGAATTAGGGTTTCTCGGACGTTTACGGTCGTGAACGTGTTTACGGCCGTGAACCCATTTGCGGTTGTCTGTCTCATATAAATAGTGTTAGTAGAGTCATAAGAGTGTGTATGGCTAGAGGAGCTTAAGTGTGTGTATTCTAAGGTGTTCTAGAGAGAGAAAGGAGAGAAGGTGCAAGTGTGTGTGAATCTTGTATATTGTTCATCATTCCAATCTTGAATACATCATAGATTCATATTATTCTTCTTCTCCTTCTTCTTATTTTGATCTTGCATCATCCAATTGTTTGGGATTCTACACCATCAATTTGATATGAATGATACACAAGCGAATTCGGGACTTACAAGTGGTATCAGAGCTTGGATTGTATCAATCATTTTGGCCAGATCTGGAGCGTATTTGATCTTATTTTTGAAGGATTTTTATATTTTTGGATAGATCTTTGAAAAATAAGGGGGGTTTGTTCTTCGTGTTTTTGATAAAAACGAGTTTTTGATCGAGTTTTGGAGTAAAAAGAGGTGAAAAACGTTATTTTTCACGTAATCTGCGAAGTGTTGTCGTCCATTGAAGGGTTCACGACCGAAGGAGGGTTCTCGGTCGAATAAGCTTTTATGGCAAAGGTTTCTCGGCGGCGGCCGTAATCACGAATTAGGGTTTCTCGGACGTTTACGGTCGTGAACGTGTTTACGGCCGTGAACCCATTTGCGGTTGTCTGTCTCATATAAATAGTGTTAGTAGAGTCATAAGAGTGTGTATGGCTAGAGGAGCTTAAGTGTGTGTATTCTAAGGTGTTCTAGAGAGAGAAAGGAGAGAAGGTGCAAGTGTGTGTGAATCTTGTATATTGTTCATCATTCCAATCTTGAATACATCATAGATTCATATTATTCTTCTTCTCCTTCTTCTTATTTTGATCTTGCATCATCCAATTGTTTGGGATTCTACACCATCAATTGGATATGATTGATACACAAGCGAATTCGGGACTTACAAGTGGTATCAGAGCTTGGATTGTATCAATCATTTTGGCCAGATCTGGAGCGTATTTGATCTTATTTTTGAAGGATTTTTGCAGTTTTGGATAGATCTTTGAAAAATAAGGGGGGTTTGTTCTTCGTGGTTTTGATAAAAACGAGTTTTTGATCGAGTTTTGGAGTAAAAAGAGGTGAAAAACGCTATTTTTCACGTAATCTGCGAAGTGTTCTCGTCCATTGAAGGGTTCACGGCCGAAGGAGGGTTCTCGGTCGAATAAGCTTTTGTGGCTAGGGTTTCTCGGCGGCGGTCGTAGTCACGAATTAGGGTTTCTCGGACGTTTACGGTCGTGAACGTGTTTACGGCCGTGAACCCATTTGCGGTTGTCTGTCTCATATAAATAGTGTTAGTAGAGTCATAAGAGTGTGTATGGCTAGAGGAGCTTAAGTGTGTGTATTCTAAGGTGTTCTAGAGAGAGAAAGGAGAGAAGGTGCAAGTGTGTGTGAATCTTGTATATTGTTCATCATTCCAATCTTGAATACATCATAGATTCATATTATTCTTCTTCTCCTTCTTCTTATTTTGATCTTGCATCATCCAATTGTTTGGGATTCTACACCATCAATTTGATATGAATGATACACAAGCGAATTCGGGACTTACAAGTGGTATCAGAGCTTGGATTGTATCAATCATTTTGGCCAGATCTGGAGCGTATTTGATCTTATTTTTGAAGGATTTTTATATTTTTGGATAGATCTTTGAAAAATAAGGGGGGTTTGTTCTTCGTGTTTTTGATAAAAACGAGTTTTTGATCGAGTTTTGGAGTAAAAAGAGGTGAAAAACGTTATTTTTCACGTAATCTGCGAAGTGTTGTCGTCCATTGAAGGGTTCACGACCGAAGGAGGGTTCTCGGTCGAATAAGCTTTTATGGCAAAGGTTTCTCGGCGGCGGCCGTAATCACGAATTAGGGTTTCTCGGACGTTTACGGTCGTGAACGTGTTTACGGCCGTGAACCCATTTGCGGTTGTCTGTCTCATATAAATAGTGTTAGTAGAGTCATAAGAGTGTGTATGGCTAGAGGAGCTTAAGTGTGTGTATTCTAAGGTGTTCTAGAGAGAGAAAGGAGAGAAGGTGCAAGTGTGTGTGAATCTTGTATATTGTTCATCATTCCAATCTTGAATACATCATAGATTCATATTATTCTTCTTCTCCTTCTTCTTATTTTGATCTTGCATCATCCAATTGTTTGGGATTCTACACCATCAATTGGATATGATTGATACACAAGCGAATTCGGGACTTACAAGTGGTATCAGAGCTTGGATTGTATCAATCATTTTGGCCAGATCTGGAGCGTATTTGATCTTATTTTTGAAGGATTTTTGCAGTTTTGGATAGATCTTTGAAAAATAAGGGGGGTTTGTTCTTCGTGTTTTTGATAAAAACGAGTTTTTGATCGAGTTTTGGAGTAAAAAGAGGTGAAAAACGCTATTTTTCACGTAATCTGCGAAGTGTTCTCGTCCATTGAAGGGTTCACGGCCGAAGGAGGGTTCTCGGTCGAATAAGCTTTTGTGGCTAGGGTTTCTCGGCGGCGGTCGTAGTCACGAATTAGGGTTTCTCGGACGTTTACGGTCGTGAACGTGTTTACGGCCGTGAACCCATTTGCGGTTGTCTGTCTCATATAAATAGTGTTAGTAGAGTCATAAGAGTGTGTATGGCTAGAGGAGCTTAAGTGTGTGTATTCTAAGGTGTTCTAGAGAGAGAAAGGAGAGAAGGTGCAAGTGTGTGTGAATCTTGTATATTGTTCATCATTCCAATCTTGAATACATCATAGATTCATATTATTCTTCTTCTCCTTCTTCTTATTTTGATCTTGCATCATCCAATTGTTTGGGATTCTACACCATCAATTTGATATGAATGATACACAAGCGAATTCGGGACTTACAAGTGGTATCAGAGCTTGGATTGTATCAATCATTTTGGCCAGATCTGGAGCGTATTTGATCTTATTTTTGAAGGATTTTTATATTTTTGGATAGATCTTTGAAAAATAAGGGGGGTTTGTTCTTCGTGTTTTTGATAAAAACGAGTTTTTGATCGAGTTTTGGAGTAAAAAGAGGTGAAAAACGTTATTTTTCACGTAATCTGTGAAGTGTTGTCGTCCATTGAAGGGTTCACGACCGAAGGAGGGTTCTCGGTCGAATAAGCTTTTATGGCAAAGGTTTCTCGGCGGCTGCCGTAATCACGAATTAGGGTTTCTCGGACGTTTACGGTCGTGAACGTGTTTACGGCCGTGAACCCATTTGCGGTTGTCTGTCTCATATAAATAGTGTTAGTAGAGTCATAAGAGTGTGTATGGCTAGAGGAGCTTAAGTGTGTGTATTCTAAGGTGTTCTAGAGAGAGAAAGGAGAGAAGGTGCAAGTGTGTGTGAATCTTGTATATTGTTCATCATTCCAATCTTGAATACATCATAGATTCATATTATTCTTCTTCTCCTTCTTCTTATTTTGATCTTGCATCATCCAATTGTTTGGGATTCTACACCATCAATTGGATATGATTGATACACAAGCGAATTCGGGACTTACAAGTGGTATCAGAGCTTGGATTGTATCAATCATTTTGGCCAGATCTGGAGCGTATTTGATCTTATTTTTGAAGGATTTTTATATTTTTGGATAGATCTTTGAAAAATAAGGGGGGTTTGTTCTTCGTGTTTTTGATAAAAACGAGTTTTTGATCGAGTTTTGGAGTAAAAAGAGGTGAAAAACGCTATTTTTCACGTAATCTGCGAAGTGTTCTCGTCCATTGAAGGGTTCACGGCCGAAGGAGGGTTCTCGGTCGAATAAGCTTTTGTGGCTAGGGTTTCTCGGCGGCGGTCGTAATCACGAATTAGGGTTTCTCGGACGTTTACGGTCGTGAACGTGTTTACGGCCGTGAACCCATTTGCGGTTGTCTGTCTCATATAAATAGTGTTAGTAGAGTCATAAGAGTGTGTATGGCTAGAGGAGCTTAAGTGTGTGTATTCTAAGGTGTTCTAGAGAGAGAAAGGAGAGAAGGTGCAAGTGTGTGTGAATCTTGTATATTGTTCATCATTCCAATCTTGAATACATCATAGATTCATATTATTCTTCTTCTCCTTCTTCTTATTTTGATCTTGCATCATCCAATTGTTTGGGATTCTACACCATCAATTTGATATGAATGATACACAAGCGAATTCGGGACTTACAAGTGGTATCAGAGCTTGGATTGTATCAATCATTTTGGCCAGATCTGGAGCGTATTTGATCTTATTTTTGAAGGATTTTTATATTTTTGGATAGATCTTTGAAAAATAAGGGGGGTTTGTTCTTCGTGTTTTTGATAAAAACGAGTTTTTGATCGAGTTTTGGAGTAAAAAGAGGTGAAAAACGTTATTTTTCACGTAATCTGTGAAGTGTTGTCGTCCATTGAAGGGTTCACGACCGAAGGAGGGTTCTCGGTCGAATAAGCTTTTATGGCAAAGGTTTCTCGGCGGCTGCCGTAATCACGAATTAGGGTTTCTCGGACGTTTACGGTCGTGAACGTGTTTACGGCCGTGAACCCATTTGCGGTTGTCTGTCTCATATAAATAGTGTTAGTAGAGTCATAAGAGTGTGTATGGCTAGAGGAGCTTAAGTGTGTGTATTCTAAGGTGTTCTAGAGAGAGAAAGGAGAGAAGGTGCAAGTGTGTGTGAATCTTGTATATTGTTCATCATTCCAATCTTGAATACATCATAGATTCATATTATTCTTCTTCTCCTTCTTCTTATTTTGATCTTGCATCATCCAATTGTTTGGGATTCTACACCATCAATTGGATATGATTGATACACAAGCGAATTCGGGACTTACAAGTGGTATCAGAGCTTTGGATTGTATCAATCATTTTGGCCAGATCTGGAGCGTATTTGATCTTATTTTTGAAGGATTTTTATATTTTTGGATAGATCTTTGAAAAATAAGGGGGGTTTGTTCTTCGTGTTTTTGATAAAAACGAGTTTTTGATCGAGTTTTGGAGTAAAAAGAGGTGAAAAACGCTATTTTTCACGTAATCTGCGAAGTGTTCTCGTCCATTGAAGGGTTCACGGCCGAAGGAGGGTTCTCGGTCGAATAAGCTTTTGTGGCTAGGGTTTCTCGGCGGCGGTCGTAATCACGAATTAGGGTTTCTCGGACGTTTACGGTCGTGAACGTGTTTACGGCCGTGAACCCATTTGCGGTTGTCTGTCTCATATAAATAGTGTTAGTAGAGTCATAAGAGTGTGTATGGCTAGAGGAGCTTAAGTGTGTGTATTCTAAGGTGTTCTAGAGAGAGAAAGGAGAGAAGGTGCAAGTGTGTGTGAATCTTGTATATTGTTCATCATTCCAATCTTGAATACATCATAGATTCATATTATTCTTCTTCTCCTTCTTCTTATTTTGATCTTGCATCATCCAATTGTTTGGGATTCTACACCATCAATTTGATATGAATGATACACAAGCGAATTCGGGACTTACAAGTGGTATCAGAGCTTGGATTGTATCAATCATTTTGGCCAGATCTGGAGCGTATTTGATCTTATTTTTGAAGGATTTTTGCATTTTTGGATAGATCTTTGAAAAATAAGGGGGGTTTGTTCTTCGTGTTTTTGATAAAAACGAGTTTTTGATCGAGTTTTGGAGTAAAAAGAGGTGAAAAATGTTATTTTTCACGTAATCTGCGAAGTGTTGTCGTCCATTGAAGGGTTCACGACCGAAGGAGGGTTCTCGGTCGAATAAGCTTTTGTGGCTAGGGTTTCTCGGCGGCGGCCGTAATCACGAATTAGGGTTTCTCGGACGTTTACGGTCGTGAACGTGTTTACGGCCGTGAACCCATTTGCGGTTGTCTGTCTCATATAAATAGTGTTAGTAGAGTCATAAGAGTGTGTATGGCTAGAGGAGCTTAAGTGTGTGTATTCTAAGGTGTTCTAGAGAGAGAAAGGAGAGAAGGTGCAAGTGTGTGTGAATCTTGTATATTGTTCATCATTCCAATCTTGAATACATCGTAGATTCATATTATTCTTCTTCTCCTTCTTCTTATTTTGATCTTGCATCATCCAATTGTTTGGGATTCTACACCATCAATTGGATATGATTGATACACAAGCGAATTCGGGACTTACAAGTGGTATCAGAGCTTGGATTGTATCAATCATTTTGGCCAGATCTGGAGCGTATTTGATCTTATTTTTGAAGGATTTTTGCAGTTTTGGATAGATCTTTGAAAAATAAGGGGGGTTTGTTCTTCGTGTTTTTGATAAAAACGAGTTTTTGATCGAGTTTTGGAGTAAAAAGAGGTGAAAAACGCTATTTTTCACGTAATCTGCGAAGTGTTCTCGTCCATTGAAGGGTTCACGGCCGAAGGAGGGTTCTCGGTCGAATAAGCTTTTGTGGCTAGGGTTTCTCGGCGGCGGTCGTAATCACGAATTAGGGTTTCTCGGACGTTTACGGTCGTGAACGTGTTTACGGCCTTGAACCCATTTGCGGTTGTCTGTCTCATATAAATAGTGTTAGTAGAGTCATAAGAGTGTGTATGGCTAGAGGAGCTTAAGTGTGTGTATTCTAAGGTGTTCTAGAGAGAGAAAGGAGAGAAGGTGCAAGTGTGTGTGAATCTTGTATATTGTTCATCATTCCAATCTTGAATACATCATAGATTCATATTATTCTTCTTCTCCTTCTTCTTATTTTGATCTTGCATCATCCAATTGTTTAGGATTCTACACCATCAATTTGATATGAATGATACACAAGCGAATTCGGGACTTACAAGTGGTATCAGAGCTTGGATTGTATCAATCATTTTGGCCAGATCTGGAGCGTATTTGATCTTATTTTTGAAGGATTTTTATATTTTTGGATAGATCTTTGAAAAATAAGGGGGGTTTGTTCTTCGTGTTTTTGATAAAAACGAGTTTTTGATCGAGTTTTGGAGTAAAAAGAGGTGAAAAACGTTATTTTTCACGTAATCTGTGAAGTGTTGTCGTCCATTGAAGGGTTCACGACCGAAGGAGGGTTCTCGGTCGAATAAGCTTTTGTGGCTAGGGTTTCTCGGCGGCTGCCGTAATCACGAATTAGGGTTTCTCGGACGTTTACGGTCGTGAACGTGTTTACGGCCGTGAACCCATTTGCGGTTGTCTGTCTCATATAAATAGTGTTAGTAGAGTCATAAGAGTGTGTATGGCTAGAGGAGCTTAAGTGTGTGTATTCTAAGGTGTTCTAGAGAGAGAAAGGAGAGAAGGTGCAAGTGTGTGTGAATCTTGTATATTGTTCATCATTCCAATCTTGAATACATCATAGATTCATATTATTCTTCTTCTCCTTCTTCTTATTTTGATCTTGCATCATCCAATTGTTTGGGATTCTACACCATCAATTGGATATGATTGATACACAAGCGAATTCGGGACTTACAAGTGGTATCAGAGCTTGGATTGTATCAATCATTTTGGCCAGATCTGGAGCGTATTTGATCTTATTTTTGAAGGATTTTTGCAGTTTTGGATAGATCTTTGAAAAATAAGGGGGGTTTGTTCTTCGTGTTTTTGATAAAAACGAGTTTTTGATCGAGTTTTGGAGTAAAAAGAGGTGAAAAACGTTATTTTTCACGTAATCTGCGAAGTGTTCTCGTCCATTGAAGGGTTCACGACCGAAGGAGGGTTCTCGGTCGAATAAGCTTTTGTGGCTAGGGTTTCTCGGCGGCGGTCGTAATCACGAATTAGGGTTTCTCGGACGTTTACGGTCGTGAACGTGTTTACGGCCTTGAACCCATTTGCGGTTGTCTGTCTCATATAAATAGTGTTAGTAGAGTCATAAGAGTGTGTATGGCTAGAGGAGCTTAAGTGTGTGTATTCTAAGGTGTTCTAGAGAGAGAAAGGAGAGAAGGTGCAAGTGTGTGTGAATCTTGTATATTGTTCATCATTCCAATCTTGAATACATCATAGATTCATATTATTCTTCTTCTCCTTCTTCTTATTTTGATCTTGCATCATCCAATTGTTTGGGATTCTACACCATCAATTTGATATGAATGATACACAAGCGAATTCGGGACTTACAAGTGGTATCAGAGCTTGGATTGTATCAATCATTTTGGCCAGATCTGGAGCGTATTTGATCTTATTTTTGAAGGATTTTTATATTTTTGGATAGATCTTTGAAAAATAAGGGGGGTTTGTTCTTCGTGTTTTTGATAAAAACGAGTTTTTGATCGAGTTTTGGAGTAAAAAGAGGTGAAAAATGTTATTTTTCACGTAATCTGTGAAGTGTTGTCGTCCATTGAAGGGTTCACGACCGAAGGAGGGTTCTCGGTCGAATAAGCTTTTGTGGCAAAGGTTTCTCGGCGGCTGCCGTAATCACGAATTAGGGTTTCTCGGACGTTTACGGTCGTGAACGTGTTTACGGCCGTGAACCCATTTGCGGTTGTCTGTCTCATATAAATAGTGTTAGTAGAGTCATAAGAGTGTGTATGGCTAGAGGAGCTTAAGTGTGTGTATTCTAAGGTGTTCTAGAGAGAGAAAGGAGAGAAGGTGCAAGTGTGTGTGAATCTTGTATATTGTTCATCATTCCAATCTTGAATACATCATAGATTCATATTATTCTTCTTCTCCTTCTTCTTATTTTGATCTTGCATCATCCAATTGTTTGGGATTCTACACCATCAATTGGATATGATTGATACACAAGCGAATTCGGGACTTACAAGTGGTATCAGAGCTTGGATTGTATCAATCATTTTGGCCAGATCTGGAGCGTATTTGATCTTATTTTTGAAGGATTTTTATATTTTTGGATAGATCTTTGAAAAATAAGGGGGGTTTGTTCTTCGTGTTTTTGATAAAAACGAGTTTTTGATCGAGTTTTGGAGTAAAAAGAGGTGAAAAACGCTATTTTTCACGTAATCTGCGAAGTGTTCTCGTCCATTGAAGGGTTCACGGCCGAAGGAGGGTTCTCGGTCGAATAAGCTTTTGTGGCTAGGGTTTCTCGGCGGCGGTCGTAATCACGAATTAGGGTTTCTCGGACGTTTACGGTCGTGAACGTGTTTACGGCCGTGAACCCATTTGCGGTTGTCTGTCTCATATAAATAGTGTTAGTAGAGTCATAAGAGTGTGTATGGCTAGAGGAGCTTAAGTGTGTGTATTCTAAGGTGTTCTAGAGAGAGAAAGGAGAGAAGGTGCAAGTGTGTGTGAATCTTGTATATTGTTCATCATTCCAATCTTGAATACATCATAGATTCATATTATTCTTCTTCTCCTTCTTCTTATTTTGATCTTGCATCATCCAATTGTTTGGGATTCTACACCATCAATTTGATATGAATGATACACAAGCGAATTCGGGACTTACAAGTGGTATCAGAGCTTGGATTGTATCAATCATTTTGGCCAGATCTGGAGCGTATTTGATCTTATTTTTGAAGGATTTTTATATTTTTGGATAGATCTTTGAAAAATAAGGGGGGTTTGTTCTTCGTGTTTTTGATAAAAACGAGTTTTTGATCGAGTTTTGGAGTAAAAAGAGGTGAAAAACGTTATTTTTCACGTAATCTGTGAAGTGTTGTCGTCCATTGAAGGGTTCACGACCGAAGGAGGGTTCTCGGTCGAATAAGCTTTTGTGGCAAAGGTTTCTCGGCGGCTGCCGTAATCACGAATTAGGGTTTCTCGGACGTTTACGGTCGTGAACGTGTTTACGGCCGTGAACCCATTTGCGGTTGTCTGTCTCATATAAATAGTGTTAGTAGAGTCATAAGAGTGTGTATGGCTAGAGGAGCTTAAGTGTGTGTATTCTAAGGTGTTCTAGAGAGAGAAAGGAGAGAAGGTGCAAGTGTGTGTGAATCTTGTATATTGTTCATCATTCCAATCTTGAATACATCATAGATTCATATTATTCTTCTTCTCCTTCTTCTTATTTTGATCTTGCATCATCCAATTGTTTGGGATTCTACACCATCAATTGGATATGATTGATACACAAGCGAATTCGGGACTTACAAGTGGTATCAGAGCTTGGATTGTATCAATCATTTTGGCCAGATCTGGAGCGTATTTGATCTTATTTTTGAAGGATTTTTGCATTTTTGGATAGATCTTTGAAAAATAAGGGGGGTTTGTTCTTCGTGTTTTTGATAAAAACGAGTTTTTGATCGAGTTTTGGAGTAAAAAGAGGTGAAAAATGTTATTTTTCACGTAATCTGCGAAGTGTTGTCGTCCATTGAAGGGTTCACGACCGAAGGAGGGTTCTCGGTCGAATAAGCTTTTGTGGCTAGGGTTTCTCGGCGGCGGCCGTAATCACGAATTAGGGTTTCTCGGACGTTTACGGTCGTGAACGTGTTTACGGCCGTGAACCCATTTGCGGTTGTCTGTCTCATATAAATAGTGTTAGTAGAGTCATAAGAGTGTGTATGGCTAGAGGAGCTTAAGTGTGTGTATTCTAAGGTGTTCTAGAGAGAGAAAGGAGAGAAGGTGCAAGTGTGTGTGAATCTTGTATATTGTTCATCATTCCAATCTTGAATACATCGTAGATTCATATTATTCTTCTTCTCCTTCTTCTTATTTTGATCTTGCATCATCCAATTGTTTGGGATTCTACACCATCAATTGGATATGATTGATACACAAGCGAATTCGGGACTTACAAGTGGTATCAGAGCTTGGATTGTATCAATCATTTTGGCCAGATCTGGAGCGTATTTGATCTTATTTTTGAAGGATTTTTGCAGTTTTGGATAGATCTTTGAAAAATAAGGGGGGTTTGTTCTTCGTGTTTTTGATAAAAACGAGTTTTTGATCGAGTTTTGGAGTAAAAAGAGGTGAAAAACGCTATTTTTCACGTAATCTGCGAAGTGTTCTCGTCCATTGAAGGGTTCACGGCCGAAGGAGGGTTCTCGGTCGAATAAGCTTTTGTGGCTAGGGTTTCTCGGCGGCGGTCGTAATCACGAATTAGGGTTTCTCGGACGTTTACGGTCGTGAACGTGTTTACGTCCTTGAACCCATTTGCGGTTGTCTGTCTCATATAAATAGTGTTAGTAGAGTCATAAGAGTGTGTATGGCTAGAGGAGCTTAAGTGTGTGTATTCTAAGGTGTTCTAGAGAGAGAAAGGAGAGAAGGTGCAAGTGTGTGTGAATCTTGTATATTGTTCATCATTCCAATCTTGAATACATCATAGATTCATATTATTCTTCTTCTCCTTCTTCTTATTTTGATCTTGCATCATCCAATTGTTTAGGATTCTACACCATCAATTTGATATGAATGATACACAAGCGAATTCGGGACTTACAAGTGGTATCAGAGCTTGGATTGTATCAATCATTTTGGCCAGATCTGGAGCGTATTTGATCTTATTTTTGAAGGATTTTTATATTTTTGGATAGATCTTTGAAAAATAAGGGGGGTTTGTTCTTCGTGTTTTTGATAAAAACGAGTTTTTGATCGAGTTTTGGAGTAAAAAGAGGTGAAAAACGTTATTTTTCACGTAATCTGTGAAGTGTTGTCGTCCATTGAAGGGTTCACGACCGAAGGAGGGTTCTCGGTCGAATAAGCTTTTGTGGCTAGGGTTTCTCGGCGGCTGCCGTAATCACGAATTAGGGTTTCTCGGACGTTTACGGTCGTGAACGTGTTTACGGCCGTGAACCCATTTGCGGTTGTCTGTCTCATATAAATAGTGTTAGTAGAGTCATAAGAGTGTGTATGGCTAGAGGAGCTTAAGTGTGTGTATTCTAAGGTGTTCTAGAGAGAGAAAGGAGAGAAGGTGCAAGTGTGTGTGAATCTTGTATATTGTTCATCATTCCAATCTTGAATACATCATAGATTCATATTATTCTTCTTCTCCTTCTTCTTATTTTGATCTTGCATCATCCAATTGTTTGGGATTCTACACCATCAATTGGATATGATTGATACACAAGCGAATTCGGGACTTACAAGTGGTATCAGAGCTTGGATTGTATCAATCATTTTGGCCAGATCTGGAGCGTATTTGATCTTATTTTTGAAGGATTTTTGCAGTTTTGGATAGATCTTTGAAAAATAAGGGGGGTTTGTTCTTCGTGTTTTTGATAAAAACGAGTTTTTGATCGAGTTTTGGAGTAAAAAGAGGTGAAAAACGTTATTTTTCACGTAATCTGCGAAGTGTTCTCGTCCATTGAAGGGTTCACGACCGAAGGAGGGTTCTCGGTCGAATAAGCTTTTGTGGCTAGGGTTTCTCGGCGGCGGTCGTAATCACGAATTAGGGTTTCTCGGACGTTTACGGTCGTGAACGTGTTTACGGCCTTGAACCCATTTGCGGATGTCTGTCTCATATAAATAGTGTTAGTAGAGTCATAAGAGTGTGTATGGCTAGAGGAGCTTAAGTGTGTGTATTCTAAGGTGTTCTAGAGAGAGAAAGGAGAGAAGGTGCAAGTGTGTGTGAATCTTGTATATTGTTCATCATTCCAATCTTGAATACATCATAGATTCATATTATTCTTCTTCTCCTTCTTCTTATTTTGATCTTGCATCATCCAATTGTTTAGGATTCTACACCATCAATTTGATATGAATGATACACAAGCGAATTCGGGACTTACAAGTGGTATCAGAGCTTGGATTGTATCAATCATTTTGGCCAGATCTGGAGCGTATTTGATCTTATTTTTGAAGGATTTTTATATTTTTGGATAGATCTTTGAAAAATAAGGGGGGTTTGTTCTTCGTGTTTTTGATAAAAACGAGTTTTTGATCGAGTTTTGGAGTAAAAAGAGGTGAAAAACGCTATTTTTCACGTAATCTGCGAAGTGTTCTCGTCCATTGAAGGGTTCACGGCCGAAGGAGGGTTCTCGGTCGAATAAGCTTTTGTGGCTAGGGTTTCTCGGCGGCGGTCGTAATCACGAATTAGGGTTTCTCGGACGTTTACGGTCGTGAACGTGTTTACGGCCGTGAACCCATTTGCGGTTGTCTGTCTCATATAAATAGTGTTAGTAGAGTCATAAGAGTGTGTATGGCTAGAGGAGCTTAAGTGTGTGTATTCTAAGGTGTTCTAGAGAGAGAAAGGAGAGAAGGTGCAAGTGTGTGTGAATCTTGTATATTGTTCATCATTCCAATCTTGAATACATCATAGATTCATATTATTCTTCTTCTCCTTCTTCTTATTTTGATCTTGCATCATCCAATTGTTTGGGATTCTACACCATCAATTTGATATGAATGATACACAAGCGAATTCGGGACTTACAAGTGGTATCAGAGCTTGGATTGTATCAATCATTTTGGCCAGATCTGGAGCGTATTTGATCTTATTTTTGAAGGATTTTTGCAGTTTTGGATAGATCTTTGAAAAATAAGGGGGGTTTGTTCTTCGTGTTTTTGATAAAAATGAGTTTTTGATCGAGTTTTGGAGTAAAAAGAGGTGAAAAACGTTATTTTTCACGTAATCTGCGAAGTGTTCTCGTCCATTGAAGGGTTCACGACCGAAGGAGGGTTCTCGGTCGAATAAGCTTTTGTGGCTAGGGTTTCTCGGCGGCGGTCGTAATCACGAATTAGGGTTTCTCGGACGTTTACGGTCGTGAACGTGTTTACGGCCTTGAACCCATTTGCGGTTGTCTGTCTCATATAAATAGTGTTAGTAGAGTCATAAGAGTGTGTATGGCTAGAGGAGCTTAAGTGTGTGTATTCTAAGGTGTTCTAGAGAGAGAAAGGAGAGAAGGTGCAAGTGTGTGTGAATCTTGTATATTGTTCATCATTCCAATCTTGAATACATCATAGATTCATATTATTCTTCTTCTCCTTCTTCTTATTTTGATCTTGCATCATCCAATTGTTTAGGATTCTACACCATCAATTTGATATGAATGATACACAAGCGAATTCGGGACTTACAAGTGGTATCAGAGCTTGGATTGTATCAATCATTTTGGCCAGATCTGGAGCGTATTTGATCTTATTTTTGAAGGATTTTTATATTTTTGGATAGATCTTTGAAAAATAAGGGGGGTTTGTTCTTCGTGTTTTTGATAAAAACGAGTTTTTGATCGAGTTTTGGAGTAAAAAGAGGTGAAAAACGCTATTTTTCACGTAATCTGCGAAGTGTTCTCGTCCATTGAAGGGTTCACGGCCGAAGGAGGGTTCTCGGTCGAATAAGCTTTTGTGGCTAGGGTTTCTCGGCGGCGGTCGTAATCACGAATTAGGGTTTCTCGGACGTTTACGGTCGTGAACGTGTTTACGGCCGTGAACCCATTTGCGGTTGTCTGTCTCATATAAATAGTGTTAGTAGAGTCATAAGAGTGTGTATGGCTAGAGGAGCTTAAGTGTGTGTATTCTAAGGTGTTCTAGAGAGAGAAAGGAGAGAAGGTGCAAGTGTGTGTGAATCTTGTATATTGTTCATCATTCCAATCTTGAATACATCATAGATTCATATTATTCTTCTTCTCCTTCTTCTTATTTTGATCTTGCATCATCCAATTGTTTGGGATTCTACACCATCAATTTGATATGAATGATACACAAGCGAATTCGGGACTTACAAGTGGTATCAGAGCTTGGATTGTATCAATCATTTTGGCCAGATCTGGAGCGTATTTGATCTTATTTTTGAAGGATTTTTATATTTTTGGATAGATCTTTGAAAAATAAGGGGGGTTTGTTCTTCGTGTTTTTGATAAAAACGAGTTTTTGATCGAGTTTTGGAGTAAAAAGAGGTGAAAAACGTTATTTTTCACGTAATCTGTGAAGTGTTGTCGTCCATTGAAGGGTTCACGACCGAAGGAGGGTTCTCGGTCGAATAAGCTTTTGTGGCAAAGGTTTCTCGGCGGCTGCCGTAATCACGAATTAGGGTTTCTCGGACGTTTACGGTCGTGAACGTGTTTACGGCCGTGAACCCATTTGCGGTTGTCTGTCTCATATAAATAGTGTTAGTAGAGTCATAAGAGTGTGTATGGCTAGAGGAGCTTAAGTGTGTGTATTCTAAGGTGTTCTAGAGAGAGAAAGGAGAGAAGGTGCAAGTGTGTGTGAATCTTGTATATTGTTCATCATTCCAATCTTGAATACATCATAGATTCATATTATTCTTCTTCTCCTTCTTCTTATTTTGATCTTGCATCATCCAATTGTTTGGGATTCTACACCATCAATTGGATATGATTGATACACAAGCGAATTCGGGACTTACAAGTGGTATCAGAGCTTGGATTGTATCAATCATTTTGGCCAGATCTGGAGCGTATTTGATCTTATTTTTGAAGGATTTTTGCATTTTTGGATAGATCTTTGAAAAATAAGGGGGGTTTGTTCTTCGTGTTTTTGATAAAAACGAGTTTTTGATCGAGTTTTGGAGTAAAAAGAGGTGAAAAACGTTATTTTTCACGTAATCTGCGAAGTGTTGTCGTCCATTGAAGGGTTCACGACCGAAGGAGGGTTCTCGGTCGAATAAGCTTTTGTGGCTAGGGTTTCTCGGCGGCGGCCGTAATCACGAATTAGGGTTTCTCGGACGTTTACGGTCGTGAACGTGTTTACGGCCGTGAACCCATTTGCGGTTGTCTGTCTCATATAAATAGTGTTAGTAGAGTCATAAGAGTGTGTATGGCTAGAGGAGCTTAAGTGTGTGTATTCTAAGGTGTTCTAGAGAGAGAAAGGAGAGAAGGTGCAAGTGTGTGTGAATCTTGTATATTGTTCATCATTCCAATCTTGAATACATCATAGATTCATATTATTCTTCTTCTCCTTCTTCTTATTTTGATCTTGCATCATCCAATTGTTTGGGATTCTACACCATCAATTGGATATGATTGATACACAAGCGAATTCGGGACTTACAAGTGGTATCAGAGCTTGGATTGTATCAATCATTTTGGCCAGATCTGGAGCGTATTTGATCTTATTTTTGAAGGATTTTTGCAGTTTTGGATAGATCTTTGAAAAATAAGGGGGGTTTGTTCTTCGTGTTTTTGATAAAAACGAGTTTTTGATCGAGTTTTGGAGTAAAAAGAGGTGAAAAACGCTATTTTTCACGTAATCTACGAAGTGTTCTCGTCAATTGAAGGGTTCACGGCCGAAGGAGGGTTCTCGGTCGAATAAGCTTTTGTGGCTAGGGTTTCTCGGCGGCGGTCGTAATCACGAATTAGGGTTTCTCGGACGTTTACGGTCGTGAACGTGTTTACGGCCTTGAACCCATTTGCGGTTGTCTGTCTCATATAAATAGTGTTAGTAGAGTCATAAGAGTGTGTATGGCTAGAGGAGCTTAAGTGTGTGTATTCTAAGGTGTTCTAGAGAGAGAAAGGAGAGAAGGTGCAAGTGTGTGTGAATCTTGTATATTGTTCATCATTCCAATCTTGAATACATCATAGATTCATATTATTCTTCTTCTCCTTCTTCTTATTTTGATCTTGCATCATCCAATTGTTTAGGATTCTACACCATCAATTTGATATGAATGATACACAAGCGAATTCGGGACTTACAAGTGGTATCAGAGCTTGGATTGTATCAATCATTTTGGCCAGATCTGGAGCGTATTTGATCTTATTTTTGAAGGATTTTTATATTTTTGGATAGATCTTTGAAAAATAAGGGGGGTTTGTTCTTCGTGTTTTTGATAAAAACGAGTTTTTGATCGAGTTTTGGAGTAAAAAGAGGTGAAAAACGCTATTTTTCATGTAATCTGCGAAGTGTTCTCGTCCATTGAAGGGTTCACGGCCGTTGAAGGGTTCACGGCCGAAGGAGGGTTCTCGGTCGAATAAGCTTTTACGGCTAGGGTTTCTCGGCGGCGGCCGTAATCACGAATTAGGGTTTCTCGGACGTTTACGGTCGTGAACGTGTTTACGGCCGTGAACCCATTTGCGGTTGTCTGTCTCATATAAATAGTGTTAGTAGAGTCATAAGAGTGTGTATGGCTAGAGGAGCTTAAGTGTGTGTATTCTAAGGTGTTCTAGAGAGAGAAAGGAGAGAAGGTGCAAGTGTGTGTGAATCTTGTATATTGTTCATCATTCCAATCTTGAATACATCATAGATTCATATTATTCTTCTTCTCCTTCTTCTTATTTTGATCTTGCATCATCCAATTGTTTGGGATTCTACACCATCAATTGGATATGATTGATACACAAGCGAATTCGGGACTTACAAGTGGTATCAGAGCTTGGATTGTATCAATCATTTTGGCCAGATCTGGAGCGTATTTGATCTTATTTTTGAAGGATTTTTGCAGTTTTGGATAGATCTTTGAAAAATAAGGGGGGTTTGTTCTTCGTGGTTTTGATAAAAACGAGTTTTTGATCGAGTTTTGGAGTAAAAAGAGGTGAAAAACGCTATTTTTCACGTAATCTACGAAGTGTTCTCGTCAATTGAAGGGTTCACGGCCGAAGGAGGGTTCTCGGTCGAATAAGCTTTTGTGGCTAGGGTTTCTCGGCGGCGGTCGTAATCACGAATTAGGGTTTCTCGGACGTTTACGGTCGTGAACGTGTTTACGGCCTTGAACCCATTTGCGGTTGTCTGTCTCATATAAATAGTGTTAGTAGAGTCATAAGAGTGTGTATGGCTAGAGGAGCTTAAGTGTGTGTATTCTAAGGTGTTCTAGAGAGAGAAAGGAGAGAAGGTGCAAGTGTGTGTGAATCTTGTATATTGTTCATCATTCCAATCTTGAATACATCATAGATTCATATTATTCTTCTTCTCCTTCTTCTTATTTTGATCTTGCATCATCCAATTGTTTAGGATTCTACACCATCAATTTGATATGAATGATACACAAGCGAATTCGGGACTTACAAGTGGTATCAGAGCTTGGATTGTATCAATCATTTTGGCCAGATCTGGAGCGTATTTGATCTTATTTTTGAAGGATTTTTGCAGTTTTGGATAGATCTTTGAAAAATAAGGGGGGTTTGTTCTTCGTGTTTTTGATAAAAACGAGTTTTTGATCGAGTTTTGGAGTAAAAAGAGGTGAAAAACGCTATTTTTCACGTAATCTACGAAGTGTTCTCGTCAATTGAAGGGTTCACGGCCGAAGGAGGGTTCTCGGTCGAATAAGCTTTTGTGGCTAGGGTTTCTCGGCGGCGGTCGTAATCACGAATTAGGGTTTCTCGGACGTTTACGGTCGTGAACGTGTTTACGGCCTTGAACCCATTTGCGGTTGTCTGTCTCATATAAATAGTGTTAGTAGAGTCATAAGAGTGTGTATGGCTAGAGGAGCTTAAGTGTGTGTATTCTAAGGTGTTCTAGAGAGAGAAAGGAGAGAAGGTGCAAGTGTGTGTGAATCTTGTATATTGTTCATCATTCCAATCTTGAATACATCATAGATTCATATTATTCTTCTTCTCCTTCTTCTTATTTTGATCTTGCATCATCCAATTGTTTAGGATTCTACACCATCAATTTGATATGAATGATACACAAGCGAATTCGGGACTTACAAGTGGTATCAGAGCTTGGATTGTATCAATCATTTTGGCCAGATCTGGAGCGTATTTGATCTTATTTTTGAAGGATTTTTATATTTTTGGATAGATCTTTGAAAAATAAGGGGGGTTTGTTCTTCGTGTTTTTGATAAAAACGAGTTTTTGATCGAGTTTTGGAGTAAAAAGAGGTGAAAAACGCTATTTTTCATGTAATCTGCGAAGTGTTCTCGTCCATTGAAGGGTTCACGGCCGTTGAAGGGTTCACGGCCGAAGGAGGGTTCTCGGTCGAATAAGCTTTTACGGCTAGGGTTTCTCGGCGGCGGCCGTAATCACGAATTAGGGTTTCTCGGACGTTTACGGTCGTGAACGTGTTTACGGCCGTGAACCCATTTGCGGTTGTCTGTCTCATATAAATAGTGTTAGTAGAGTCATAAGAGTGTGTATGGCTAGAGGAGCTTAAGTGTGTGTATTCTAAGGTGTTCTAGAGAGAGAAAGGAGAGAAGGTGCAAGTGTGTGTGAATCTTGTATATTGTTCATCATTCCAATCTTGAATACATCATAGATTCATATTATTCTTCTTCTCCTTCTTCTTATTTTGATCTTGCATCATCCAATTGTTTAGGATTCTACACCATCAATTTGATATGAATGATACACAAGCGAATTCGGGACTTACAAGTGGTATCAGAGCTTGGATTGTATCAATCATTTTGGCCAGATCTGGAGCGTATTTGATCTTATTTTTGAAGGATTTTTATATTTTTGGATAGATCTTTGAAAAATAAGGGGGGTTTGTTCTTCGTGTTTTTGATAAAAACGAGTTTTTGATCGAGTTTTGGAGTAAAAAGAGGTGAAAAACGCTATTTTTCATGTAATCTGCGAAGTGTTCTCGTCCATTGAAGGGTTCACGGCCGTTGAAGGGTTCACGGCCGAAGGAGGGTTCTCGGTCGAATAAGCTTTTACGGCTAGGGTTTCTCGGCGGCGGCCGTAATCACGAATTAGGGTTTCTCGGACGTTTACGGTCGTGAACGTGTTTACGGCCGTGAACCCATTTGCGGTTGTCTGTCTCATATAAATAGTGTTAGTAGAGTCATAAGAGTGTGTATGGCTAGAGGAGCTTAAGTGTGTGTATTCTAAGGTGTTCTAGAGAGAGAAAGGAGAGAAGGTGCAAGTGTGTGTGAATCTTGTATATTGTTCATCATTCCAATCTTGAATACATCATAGATTCATATTATTCTTCTTCTCCTTCTTCTTATTTTGATCTTGCATCATCCAATTGTTTGGGATTCTACACCATCAATTGGATATGATTGATACACAAGCGAATTCGGGACTTACAAGTGGTATCAGAGCTTGGATTGTATCAATCATTTTGGCCAGATCTGGAGCGTATTTGATCTTATTTTTGAAGGATTTTTGCATTTTTGGATAGATCTTTGAAAAATAAGGGGGGTTTGTTCTTCGTGTTTTTGATAAAAACGAGTTTTTGATCGAGTTTTGGAGTAAAAAGAGGTGAAAAACGTTATTTTTCACGTAATCTGCGAAGTGTTGTCGTCCATTGAAGGGTTCACGACCGAAGGAGGGTTCTCGGTCGAATAAGCTTTTGTGGCTAGGGTTTCTCGGCGGCGGCCATAATCACGAATTAGGGTTTCTCGGACGTTTACGGTCGTGAACGTGTTTACGGCCGTGAACCCATTTGCGGTTGTCTGTCTCATATAAATAGTGTTAGTAGAGTCATAAGAGTGTGTATGGCTAGAGGAGCTTAAGTGTGTGTATTCTAAGGTGTTCTAGAGAGAGAAAGGAGAGAAGGTGCAAGTGTGTGTGAATCTTGTATATTGTTCATCATTCCAATCTTGAATACATCATAGATTCATATTATTCTTCTTCTCCTTCTTCTTATTTTGATCTTGCATCATCCAATTGTTTGGGATTCTACACCATCAATTGGATATGATTGATACACAAGCGAATTCGGGACTTACAAGTGGTATCAGAGCTTGGATTGTATCAATCATTTTGGCCAGATCTGGAGCGTATTTGATCTTATTTTTGAAGGATTTTTGCATTTTTGGATAGATCTTTGAAAAATAAGGGGGGTTTGTTCTTCGTGTTTTTGATAAAAACGAGTTTTTGATCGAGTTTTGGAGTAAAAAGAGGTGAAAAACGTTATTTTTCACGTAATCTGCGAAGTGTTGTCGTCCATTGAAGGGTTCACGACCGAAGGAGGGTTCTCGGTCGAATAAGCTTTTGTGGCTAGGGTTTCTCGGCGGCGGCCGTAATCACGAATTAGGGTTTCTCGGACGTTTACGGTCGTGAACGTGTTTACGGCCTTGAACCCATTTGCGGTTGTCTGTCTCATATAAATAGTGTTAGTAGAGTCATAAGAGTGTGTATGGCTAGAGGAGCTTAAGTGTGTGTATTCTAAGGTGTTCTAGAGAGAGAAAGGAGAGAAGGTGCAAGTGTGTGTGAATCTTGTATATTGTTCATCATTCCAATCTTGAATACATCATAGATTCATATTATTCTTCTTCTCCTTCTTCTTATTTTGATCTTGCATCATCCAATTGTTTAGGATTCTACACCATCAATTTGATATGAATGATACACAAGCGAATTCGGGACTTACAAGTGGTATCAGAGCTTGGATTGTATCAATCATTTTGGCCAGATCTGGAGCGTATTTGATCTTATTTTTGATGGATTTTTATATTTTTGGATAGATCTTTGAAAAATAAGGGGGGTTTGTTCTTCGTGTTTTTGATAAAAACGAGTTTTTGATCGAGTTTTGGAGTAAAAAGAGGTGAAAAACGCTATTTTTCATGTAATCTGCGAAGTGTTCTCGTCCATTGAAGGGTTCACGGCCGTTGAAGGGTTCACGGCCGAAGGAGGGTTCTCGGTCGAATAAGCTTTTGCGGCTAGGGTTTCTCGGCGGCGGCCGTAATCACGAATTAGGGTTTCTCGGACGTTTACGGTCGTGAACGTGTTTACGGCCGTGAACCCATTTGCGGTTGTCTGTCTCATATAAATAGTGTTAGTAGAGTCATAAGAGTGTGTATGGCTAGAGGAGCTTAAGTGTGTGTATTCTAAGGCGTTCTAGAGAGAGAAAGGAGAGAAGGTGCAAGTGTGTGTGAATCTTGTATATTGTTCATCATTCCAATCTTGAATACATCATAGATTCATATTATTCTTCTTCTCCTTCTTCTTATTTTGATCTTGCATCATCCAATTGTTTGGGATTCTACACCATCAATTGGATATGATTGATACACAAGCGAATTCGGGACTTACAAGTGGTATCAGAGCTTGGATTGTATCAATCATTTTGGCCAGATCTGGAGCGTATTTGATCTTATTTTTGAAGGATTTTTGCATTTTTGGATAGATCTTTGAAAAATAAGGGGGGTTTGTTCTTCGTGTTTTTGATAATAACGAGTTTTTGATAATAACGAGTTTTTGATCGAGTTTTGGAGTAAAAAGAGGTGAAAAACGTTATTTTTCACGTAATCTGCGAAGTGTTGTCGTCCATTGAAGGGTTCACGACCGAAGGAGGGTTCTCGGTCGAATAAGCTTTTGTGGCTAGGGTTTCTCGGCGGCGGCCGTAATCACGAATTAGGGTTTCTCGGACGTTTACGGTCGTGAACGTGTTTACGGCCGTGAACCCATTTGCGGTTGTCTGTCTCATATAAATAGTGTTAGTAGAGTCATAAGAGTGTGTATGGCTAGAGGAGCTTAAGTGTGTGTATTCTAAGGTGTTCTAGAGAGAGAAAGGAGAGAAGGTGCAAGTGTGTGTGAATCTTGTATATTGTTCATCATTCCAATCTTGAATACATCATAGATTCATATTATTCTTCTTCTCCTTCTTCTTATTTTGATCTTGCATCATCCAATTGTTTGGGATTCTACACCATCAATTGGATATGATTGATACACAAGCGAATTCGGGACTTACAAGTGGTATCAGAGCTTGGATTGTATCAATCATTTTGGCCAGATCTGGAGCGTATTTGATCTTATTTTTGAAGGATTTTTGCATTTTTGGATAGATCTTTGAAAAATAAGGGGGGTTTGTTCTTCGTGTTTTTGATAAAAACGAGTTTTTGATCGAGTTTTGGAGTAAAAAGAGGTGAAAAACGTTATTTTTCACGTAATCTGCGAAGTGTTGTCGTCCATTGAAGGGTTCACGACCGAAGGAGGGTTCTCGGTCGAATAAGCTTTTGTGGCTAGGGTTTCTCGGCGGCGGTCGTAATCACGAATTAGGGTTTCTCGGACGTTTACGGTCGTGAACGTGTTTACGGCCGTGAACCCATTTGCGGTTGTCTGTCTCATATAAATAGTGTTAGTAGAGTCATAAGAGTGTGTATGGCTAGAGGAGCTTAAGTATGTGTATTCTAAGGTGTTCTAGAGAGAAAAAGGAGAGAAGGTGCAAGTGTGTGTGAATCTTGTATATTGTTCATCATTCCAATCTTGAATACATCATAGATTCATATTATTCTTCTTCTCCTTCTTCTTATTTTGATCTTGCATCATCCAATTGTTTGGGATTCTACACCATCAATTGGATATGATTGATACACAAGCGAATTCGGGACTTACAAGTGGTATCAGAGCTTGGATTGTATCAATCATTTTGGCCAGATCTGGAGCATATTTGATCTTATTTTTGAAGGATTTTTATATTTTTGGATAGATCTTTGAAAAATAAGGGGGGTTTGTTCTTCGTGTTTTTGATAAAAACGAGTTTTTGATCGAGTTTTGGAGTAAAAAGAGGTGAAAAACGCTATTTTTCATGTAATCTGCGAAGTGTTCTCGTCCATTGAAGGGTTCACGGCCGTTGAAGGGTTCACGGCCGAAGGAGGGTTCTCGGTCGAATAAGCTTTTGCGGCTAGGGTTTCTCGGCGGCGGCCGTAATCACGAATTAGGGTTTCTCGGACGTTTACGGTCGTGAACGTGTTTACGGCCGTGAACCCATTTGCGGTTGTCTGTCTCATATAAATAGTGTTAGTAGAGTCATAAGAGTGTGTATGGCTAGATGAGCTTAAGTGTGTGTATTCTAAGGTGTTCTAGAGAGAGAAAGGAGAGAAGGTGCAAGTGTGTGTGAATCTTGTATATTGTTCATCATTCCAATCTTGAATACATCATAGATTCATATTATTCTTCTTCTCCTTCTTCTTATTTTGATCTTGCATCATCCAATTGTTTGGGATTCTACACCATCAATTGGATATGATTGATACACAAGCGAATTCGGGACTTACAAGTGGTATCAGAGCTTGGATTGTATCAATCATTTTGGCCAGATCTGGAGCGTATTTGATCTTATTTTTGAAGGATTTTTGCATTTTTGGATAGATCTTTGAAAAATAAGGGGGGTTTGTTCTTCGTGTTTTTGATAAAAACGAGTTTTTGATCGAGTTTTGGAGTAAAAAGAGGTGAAAAACGTTATTTTTCACGTAATCTGCGAAGTGTTGTCGTCCATTGAAGGGTTCACGACCGAAGGAGGGTTCTCGGTCGAATAAGCTTTTGTGGCTAGGGTTTCTCGGCGGCGGTCGTAATCACGAATTAGGGTTTCTCGGACGTTTACGGTCGTGAACGTGTTTACGGCCGTGAACCCATTTGCGGTTGTCTGTCTCATATAAATAGTGTTAGTAGAGTCATAAGAGTGTGTATGGCTAGAGGAGCTTAAGTGTGTGTATTCTAAGGTGTTCTAGAGAGAGAAAGGAGAGAAGGTGCAAGTGTGTGTGAATCTTGTATATTGTTCATCATTCCAATCTTGAATACATCATAGATTCATATTATTCTTCTTCTCCTTCTTCTTATTTTGATCTTGCATCATCCAATTGTTTGGGATTCTACACCATCAATTGGATATGATTGATACACAAGCGAATTCGGGACTTACAAGTGGTATCAGAGCTTGGATTGTATCAATCATTTTGGCCAGATCTGGAGCGTATTTGATCTTATTTTTGAAGGATTTTTATATTTTTGGATAGATCTTTGAAAAGTAAGGGGGGTTTGTTCTTCGTGTTTTTGATAAAAACGAGTTTTTGATCGAGTTTTGGAGTAAAAAGAGGTGAAAAACGCTATTTTTCATGTAATCTGCGAAGTGTTCTCGTCCATTGAAGGGTTCACGGCCGTTGAAGGGTTCACGGCCGAAGGAGGGTTCTCGGTCGAATAAGCTTTTGCGGCTAGGGTTTCTCGGCGGCGGCCGTAATCACGAATTAGGGTTTCTCGGACGTTTACGGTCGTGAACGTGTTTACGGCCGTGAACCCATTTGCGGTTGTCTGTCTCATATAAATAGTGTTAGTAGAGTCATAAGAGTGTGTATGGCTAGAGGAGCTTAAGTGTGTGTATTCTAAGGTGTTCTAGAGAGAGAAAGGAGAGAAGGTGCAAGTGTGTGTGAATCTTGTATATTGTTCATCATTCCAATCTTGAATACATCATAGATTCATATTATTCTTCTTCTCCTTCTTCTTATTTTGATCTTGCATCATCCAATTGTTTGGGATTCTACACCATCAATTGGATATGATTGATACACAAGCGAATTCGGGACTTACAAGTGGTATCAGAGCTTGGATTGTATCAATCATTTTGGCCAGATCTGGAGCGTATTTGATCTTATTTTTGAAGGATTTTTGCATTTTTGGATAGATCTTTGAAAAATAAGGGGGGTTTGTTCTTCGTGTTTTTGATAAAAACGAGTGTTTGATCGAGTTTTGGAGTAAAAAGAGGTGAAAAACGTTATTTTTCACGTAATCTGCGAAGTGTTGTCGTCCATTGAAGGGTTCACGACCGAAGGAGGGTTCTCGGTCGAATAAGCTTTTGTGGCTAGGGTTTCTCGGCGGCGGTCGTAATCACGAATTAGGGTTTCTCGGACGTTTACGGTCGTGAACGTGTTTACGGCCGTGAACCCATTTGCGGTTGTCTGTCTCATATAAATAGTGTTAGTAGAGTCATAAGAGTGTGTATGGCTAGAGGAGCTTAAGTATGTGTATTCTAAGGTGTTCTAGAGAGAGAAAGGAGAGAAGGTGCAAGTGTGTGTGAATCTTGTATATTGTTCATCATTCCAATCTTGAATACATCATAGATTCATATTATTCTTCTTCTCCTTCTTCTTATTTTGATCTTGCATCATCCAATTGTTTGGGATTCTACACCATCAATTGGATATGATTGATACACAAGCGAATTCGGGACTTACAAGTGGTATCAGAGCTTGGATTGTATCAATCATTTTGGCCAGATCTGGAGCGTATTTGATCTTATTTTTGAAGGATTTTTATATTTTTGGATAGATCTTTGAAAAATAAGGGGGGTTTGTTCTTCGTGTTTTTGATAAAAACGAGTTTTTGATCGAGTTTTGGAGTAAAAAGAGGTGAAAAACGCTATTTTTCATGTAATCTGCGAAGTGTTCTCGTCCATTGAAGGGTTCACGGCCGTTGAAGGGTTCACGGCCGAAGGAGGGTTCTCGGTCGAATAAGCTTTTGCGGCTAGGGTTTCTCGGCGGCGGCCGTAATCACGAATTAGGGTTTCTCGGACGTTTACGGTCGTGAACGTGTTTACGGCCGTGAACCCATTTGCGGTTGTCTGTCTCATATAAATAGTGTTAGTAGAGTCATAAGAGTGTGTATGGCTAGATGAGCTTAAGTGTGTGTATTCTAAGGTGTTCTAGAGAGATAAAGGAGAGAAGGTGCAAGTGTGTGTGAATCTTGTATATTGTTCATCATTCCAATCTTGAATACATCATAGATTCATATTATTCTTCTTCTCCTTCTTCTTATTTTGATCTTGCATCATCCAATTGTTTGGGATTCTACACCATCAATTGGATATGATTGATACACAAGCGAATTCGGGACTTACAAGTGGTATCAGAGCTTGGATTGTATCAATCATTTTGGCCAGATCTGGAGCGTATTTGATCTTATTTTTGAAGGATTTTTGCATTTTTGGATAGATCTTTGAAAAATAAGGGGGGTTTGTTCTTCGTGTTTTTGATAAAAACGAGTTTTTGATCGAGTTTTGGAGTAAAAAGAGGTGAAAAACGTTATTTTTCACGTAATCTGCGAAGTGTTGTCGTCCATTGAAGGGTTCACGACCGAAGGAGGGTTCTCGGTCGAATAAGCTTTTGTGGCTAGGGTTTCTCGGCGGCGGTCGTAATCACGAATTAGGGTTTCTCGGACGTTTACGGTCGTGAACGTGTTTACGGCCGTGAACCCATTTGCGGTTGTCTGTCTCATATAAATAGTGTTAGTAGAGTCATAAGAGTGTGTATGGCTAGAGGAGCTTAAGTGTGTGTATTCTAAGGTGTTCTAGAGAGAGAAAGGAGAGAAGGTGCAAGTGTGTGTGAATCTTGTATATTGTTCATCATTCCAATCTTGAATACATCATAGATTCATATTATTCTTCTTCTCCTTCTTCTTATTTTGATCTTGCATCATCCAATTGTTTGGGATTCTACACCATCAATTGGATATGATTGATACACAAGCGAATTCGGGACTTACAAGTGGTATCAGAGCTTGGATTGTATCAATCATTTTGGCCAGATCTGGAGCGTATTTGATCTTATTTTTGAAGGATTTTTATATTTTTGGATAGATCTTTGAAAAGTAAGGGGGGTTTGTTCTTCGTGTTTTTGATAAAAACGAGTTTTTGAACGAGTTTTGGAGTAAAAAGAGGTGAAAAACGCTATTTTTCATGTAATCTGCGAAGTGTTCTCGTCCATTGAAGGGTTCGCGGCCGTTGAAGGGTTCACGGCCGAAGGAGGGTTCTCGGTCGAATAAGCTTTTGCGGCTAGGGTTTCTCGGCGGCGGCCGTAATCACGAATTAGGGTTTCTCGGACGTTTACGGTCGTGAACGTGTTTACGGCCGTGAACCCATTTGCGGTTGTCTGTCTCATATAAATAGTGTTAGTAGAGTCATAAGAGTGTGTATGGCTAGAGGAGCTTAAGTGTGTGTATTCTAAGGTGTTCTAGAGAGAGAAAGGAGAGAAGGTGCAAGTGTGTGTGAATCTTGTATATTGTTCATCATTCCAATCTTGAATACATCATAGATTCATATTATTCTTCTTCTCCTTCTTCTTATTTTGATCTTGCATCATCCAATTGTTTGGGATTCTACACCATCAATTGGATATGATTGATACACAAGCGAATTCGGGACTTACAAGTGGTATCAGAGCTTGGATTGTATCAATCATTTTGGCCAGATCTGGAGCGTATTTGATCTTATTTTTGAAGGATTTTTGCATTTTTGGATAGATCTTTGAAAAATAAGGGGGGTTTGTTCTTCGTGTTTTTGATAAAAACGAGTGTTTGATCGAGTTTTGGAGTAAAAAGAGGTGAAAAACGTTATTTTTCACGTAATCTGCGAAGTGTTGTCGTCCATTGAAGGGTTCACGACCGAAGGAGGGTTCTCGGTCGAATAAGCTTTTGTGGCTAGGGTTTCTCGGCGGCGGCCGTAATCACGAATTAGGGTTTCTCGGACGTTTACGGTCGTGAACGTGTTTACGGCCGTGAACCTGTTTGCGGTTGTCTGTCTCATATAAATAGTGTTAGTAGAGTCATAAGAGTGTGTATGGCTAGAGGAGCTTAAGTGTGTGTATTCTAAGGTGTTCTAGAGAGAGAAAGGAGAGAAGGTGCAAGTGTGTGTGAATCTTGTATATTGTTCATCATTCCAATCTTGAATACATCATAGATTCATATTATTCTTCTTCTCCTTCTTCTTATTTTGATCTTGCATCATCCAATTGTTTGGGATTCTACACCATCAATTGGATATGATTGATACACAAGCGAATTCGGGACTTACAAGTGGTATCAGAGCTTGGATTGTATCAATCATTTTGGCCAGATCTGGAGCGTATTTGATCTTATTTTTGAAGGATTTTTGCATTTTTGGATAGATCTTTGAAAAATAAGGGGGGTTTGTTCTTCGTGTTTTTGATAAAAACGAGTGTTTGATCGAGTTTTGGAGTAAAAAGAGGTGAAAAACGTTATTTTTCACGTAATCTGCGAAGTGTTGTCGTCCATTGAAGGGTTCACGACCGAAGGAGGGTTCTCGGTCGAATAAGCTTTTGTGGCTAGGGTTTCTCGGCGGCGGCCGTAATCACGAATTAGGGTTTCTCGGACGTTTACGGTCGTGAACGTGTTTACGGCCGTGAACCTGTTTGCGGTTGTCTGTCTCATATAAATAGTGTTAGTAGAGTCATAAGAGTGTGTATGGCTAGAGGAGCTTAAGTGTGTGTATTCTAAGGTGTTCTAGAGAGAGAAAGGAGAGAAGGTGCAAGTGTGTGTGAATCTTGTATATTGTTCATCATTCCAATCTTGAATACATCATAGATTCATATTATTCTTCTTCTCCTTCTTCTTATTTTGATCTTGCATCATCCAATTGTTTGGGATTCTACACCATCAATTGGATATGATTGATACACAAGCGAATTCGGGACTTACAAGTGGTATCAGAGCTTGGATTGTATCAATCATTTTGGCCAGATCTGGAGCGTATTTGATCTTATTTTTGAAGGATTTTTACATTTTTGGATAGATCTTTGAAAAATAAGGGGGGTTTGTTCTTCGTGTTTTTGATAAAAACGAGTGTTTGATCGAGTTTTGGAGTAAAAAGAGGTGAAAAACGTTATTTTTCACGTAATCTGCGAAGTGTTGTCGTCCATTGAAGGGTTCACGACCGAAGGAGGGTTCTCGGTCGAATAAGCTTTTGTGGCTAGGGTTTCTCGGCGGCGGCCGTAATCACGAATTAGGGTTTCTCGGACGTTTACGGTCGTGAACGTGTTTACGGCCGTGAACCTGTTTGCGGTTGTCTGTCTCATATAAATAGTGTTAGTAGAGTCATAAGAGTGTGTATGGCTAGAGGAGCTTAAGTGTGTGTATTCTAAGGTGTTCTAGAGAGAGAAAGGAGAGAAGGTGCAAGTGTGTGTGAATCTTGTATATTGTTCATCATTCCAATCTTGAATACATCATAGATTCATATTATTCTTCTTCTCCTTCTTCTTATTTTGATCTTGCATCATCCAATTGTTTGGGATTCTACACCATCAATTGGATATGATTGATACACAAGCGAATTCGGGACTTACAAGTGGTATCAGAGCTTGGATTGTATCAATCATTTTGGCCAGATCTGGAGCGTATTTGATCTTATTTTTGAAGGATTTTTGCATTTTTGGATAGATCTTTGAAAAATAAGGGGGGTTTGTTCTTCGTGTTTTTGATAAAAACGAGTTTTTGATCGAGTTTTGGAGTAAAAAGAGGTGAAAAACGTTATTTTTCACGTAATCTGCAAAGTGTTGTCGTCCATTGAAGGGTTCACGACCGAAGGAGGGTTCTCGGTCGAATAAGCTTTTGTGGCTAGGGTTTCTCGGCGGCGGCCGTAATCACGAATTAGGGTTTCTCGGACGTTTACGGTCGTGAACGTGTTTACGGCCGTGAACCTGTTTGCGGTTGTCTGTCTCATATAAATAGTGTTAGTAGAGTCATAAGAGTGTGTATGGCTAGAGGAGCTTAAGTGTGTGTATTCTAAGGTGTTCTAGAGAGAGAAAGGAGAGAAGGTGCAAGTGTGTGTGAATCTTGTATATTGTTCATCATTCCAATCTTGAATACATCATAGATTAATATTATTCTTCTTCTCCTTCTTCTTATTTTGATCTTGCATCATCCAATTGTTTGGGATTCTACACCATCAATTGGATATGATTGATACACAAGCGAATTCGGGACTTACAAGTGGTATCAGAGCTTGGATTGTATCAATCATTTTGGCCAGATCTGGAGCGTATTTGATCTTATTTTTGAAGGATTTTTGCATTTTTGGATAGATCTTTGAAAAATAAGGGGGGTTTGTTCTTCGTGTTTTTGATAAAAACGAGTTTTTGATCGAGTTTTGGAGTAAAAAGAGGTGAAAAACGTTATTTTTCACGTAATCTGCGAAGTGTTGTCGTCCATTGAAGGGTTCACGACCGAAGGAGGGTTCTCGGTCGAATAAGCTTTTGTGGCTAGGGTTTCTCGGCGGCGGCCGTAATCACGAATTAGGGTTTCTCGGACGTTTACGGTCGTGAACGTGTTTACGGCCGTGAACCTGTTTGCGGTTGTCTGTCTCATATAAATAGTGTTAGTAGAGTCATAAGAGTGTGTATGGCTAGAGGAGCTTAAGTGTGTGTATTCTAAGGTGTTCTAGAGAGAGAAAGGAGAGAAGGTGCAAGTGTGTGTGAATCTTGTATATTGTTCATCATTCCAATCTTGAATACATCATAGATTCATATTATTCTTCTTCTCCTTCTTCTTATTTTGATCTTGCATCATCCAATTGTTTGGGATTCTACACCATCAATTGGATATGATTGATACACAAGCGAATTCGGGACTTACAAGTGGTATCAGAGCTTGGATTGTATCAATCATTTTGGCCAGATTTGGAGCGTATTTGATCTTATTTTTGAAGGATTTTTGCATTTTTGGATAGATCTTTGAAAAATAAGGGGGGTTTGTTCTTCGTGTTTTTGATAAAAACGAGTTTTTGATCGAGTTTTGGAGTAAAAAGAGGTGAAAAACGTTATTTTTCACGTAATCTGCGAAGTGTTGTCGTCCATTGAAGGGTTCACGACCGAAGGAGGGTTCTCGGTCGAATAAGCTTTTGTGGCTAGGGTTTCTCGGCGGCGGCCGTAATCACGAATTAGGGTTTCTCGGACGTTTACGGTCGTGAACGTGTTTACGGCCGTGAACCTGTTTGCGGTTGTCTGTCTCATATAAATAGTGTTAGTAGAGTCATAAGAGTGTGTATGGCTAGAGGAGCTTAAGTGTGTGTATTCTAAGGTGTTCTAGAGAGAGAAAGGAGAGAAGGTGCAAGTGTGTGTGAATCTTGTATATTGTTCATCATTCCAATCTTGAATACATCATAGATTCATATTATTCTTCTTCTCCTTCTTCTTATTTTGATCTTGCATCATCCAATTGTTTGGGATTCTACACCATCAATTGGATATGATTGATACACAAGCGAATTCGGGACTTACAAGTGGTATCAGAGCTTGGATTGTATCAATCATTTTGGCCAGATCTGGAGCGTATTTGATCTTATTTTTGAAGGATTTTTGCATTTTTGGATAGATCTTTGAAAAATAAGGGGGGTTTGTTCTTCGTGTTTTTGTTAAAAACGAGTTTTTGATCGAGTTTTGGAGTAAAAAGAGGTGAAAAACGTTATTTTTCACGTAATCTGCGAAGTGTTGTCGTCCATTGAAGGGTTCACGACCGAAGGAGGGTTCTCGGTCGAATAAGCTTTTGTGGCTAGGGTTTCTCGGCGGCGGCCGTAATCACGAATTAGGGTTTCTCGGACGTTTACGGTCGTGAACGTGTTTACGGCCGTGAACCTGTTTGCGGTTGTCTGTCTCATATAAATAGTGTTAGTAGAGTCATAAGAGTGTGTATGGCTAGAGGAGCTTAAGTGTGTGTATTCTAAGGTGTTCTAGAGAGAGAAAGGAGAGAAGGTGCAAGTGTGTGTGAATCTTGTATATTGTTCATCATTCCAATCTTGAATACATCATAGATTCATATTATTCTTCTTCTCCTTCTTCTTATTTTGATCTTGCATCATCCAATTGTTTGGGATTCTACACCATCAATTGGATATGATTGATACACAAGCGAATTCGGGACTTACAAGTGGTATCAGAGCTTGGATTGTATCAATCATTTTGGCCAGATCTGGAGCGTATTTGATCTTATTTTTGAAGGATTTTTGCATTTTTGGATAGATCTTTGAAAAATAAGGGGGGTTTGTTCTTCGTGTTTTTGATAAAAACGAGTTTTTGATCGAGTTTTGGAGTAAAAAGAGGTGAAAAACGTTATTTTTCACGTAATCTGCGAAGTGTTGTCGTCCATTGAAGGGTTCACGACCGAAGGAGGGTTCTCGGTCGAATAAGCTTTTGTGGCTAGGGTTTCTCGGCGGCGGCCGTAATCACGAATTAGGGTTTCTCGGACGTTTACGGTCGTGAACGTGTTTACGGCCGTGAACCCATTTGCGGTTGTCTGTCTCATATAAATAGTGTTAGTAGAGTCATAAGAGTGTGTATGGCTAGAGGAGCTTAAGTGTGTGTATTCTAAGGTGTTCTAGAGAGAGAAAGGAGAGAAGGTGCAAGTGTGTGTGAATCTTGTATATTGTTCATCATTCCAATCTTGAATACATCATAGATTCATATTATTCTTCTTCTCCTTCTTCTTATTTTGATCTTGCATCATCCAATTGTTTGGGATTCTACACCATCAATTGGATATGATTGATACACAAGCGAATTCGGGACTTACAAGTGGTATCAGAGCTTGGATTGTATCAATCATTTTGGCCAGATCTGGAGCGTATTTGATCTTATTTTTGGAGGATTTTTGCAGTTTTGGATAGATCTTTGAAAAATAAGGGGGGTTTGTTCTTCGTGTTTTTGATAAAAACGAGTTTTTGATCGAGTTTTGGAGTAAAAAGAGGTGAAAAACGCTATTTTTCACGTAATCTGCGAAGTGTTCTCGTCAATTGAAGGGTTCACGGCCGAAGGAGGGTTCTCGGTCGAATAAGCTTTTGTGGCTAGGGTTTCTCGGCGGTGGTCGTAATCACGAATTAGGGTTTCTCGGACGTTTACGGTCGTGAACGTGTTTACGGCCTTGAACCCATTTGCGGTTGTCTGTCTCATATAAATAGTGTTAGTAGAGTCATAAGAGTGTGTATGGCTAGAGGAGCTTAAGTGTGTGTATTCTAAGGTGTTCTAGAGAGAGAAAGGAGAGAAGGTGCAAGTGTGTGTGAATCTTGTATATTGTTCATCATTCCAATCTTGAATACATCATAGATTCATATTATTCTTCTTCTCCTTCTTCTTATTTTGATCTTGCATCATCCAATTGTTTAGGATTCTACACCATCAATTTGATATGAATGATACACAAGCGAATTCGGGACTTACAAGTGGTATCAGAGCTTGGATTGTATCAATCATTTTGGCCAGATCTGGAGCGTATTTGATCTTATTTTTGAAGGATTTTTATATTTTTGGATAGATCTTTGAAAAATAAGGGGGGTTTGTTCTTCGTGTTTTTGATAAAAACGAGTTTTTGATCGAGTTTTGGAGTAAAAAGAGGTGAAAAACGCTATTTTTCATGTAATCTGCGAAGTGTTCTCGTCCATTGAAGGGTTCACGGCCGTTGAAGGGTTCACGGCCGAAGGAGGGTTCTCGGTCGAATAAGCTTTTGCGGCTAGGGTTTCTCGGCGGCGGCCGTAATCACGAATTAGGGTTTCTCGGACGTTTACGGTCGTGAACGTGTTTACGGCCGTGAACCCATTTGCGGTTGTCTGTCTCATATAAATAGTGTTAGTAGAGTCATAAGAGTGTGTATGGCTAGAGGAGCTTAAGTGTGTGTATTCTAAGGCGTTCTAGAGAGAGAAAGGAGAGAAGGTGCAAGTGTGTGTGAATCTTGTATATTGTTCATCATTCCAATCTTGAATACATCATAGATTCATATTATTCTTCTTCTCCTTCTTCTTATTTTGATCTTGCATCATCCAATTGTTTGGGATTCTACACCATCAATTGGATATGATTGATACACAAGCGAATTCGGGACTTACAAGTGGTATCAGAGCTTGGATTGTATCAATCATTTTGGCCAGATCTGGAGCGTATTTGATCTTATTTTTAAAGGATTTTTGCATTTTTGGATAGATCTTTGAAAAATAAGGGGGGTTTGTTCTTCGTGTTTTTGATAAAAACGAGTTTTTGATCGAGTTTTGGAGTAAAAAGAGGTGAAAAACGTTATTTTTCACGTAATCTGCGAAGTGTTGTCGTCCATTGAAGGGTTCACGACCGAAGGAGGGTTCTCGGTCGAATAAGCTTTTGTGGCTAGGGTTTCTCGGCGGCGGCCGTAATCACGAATTAGGGTTTCTCGGACGTTTACGGTCGTGAACGTGTTTACGGCCGTGAACCCATTTGCGGTTGTCTGTCTCATATAAATAGTGTTAGTAGAGTCATAAGAGTGTGTATGGCTAGAGGAGCTTAAGTGTGTGTATTCTAAGGTGTTCTAGAGAGAGAAAGGAGAGAAGGTGCAAGTGTGTGTGAATCTTTTATATTGTTCATCATTCCAATCTTGAATACATCATAGATTCATATTATTCTTCTTCTCCTTCTTCTTATTTTGATCTTGCATCATCCAATTGTTTGGGATTCTACACCATCAATTGGATATGATTGATACACAAGCGAATTCGGGACTTACAAGTGGTATCAGAGCTTGGATTGTATCAATCATTTTGGCCAGATCTGGAGCGTATTTGATCTTATTTTTGAAGGATTTTTGCAGTTTTGGATAGATCTTTGAAAAATAAGGGGGGTTTGTTCTTCGTGTTTTTGATAAAAACGAGTTTTTGATCGAGTTTTGGAGTAAAAAGAGGTGAAAAACACTATTTTTCACGTAATCTGCGAAGTGTTCTCGTCAATTGAAGGGTTCACGGCCGAAGGAGGGTTCTCGGTCGAATAAGCTTTTGTGGCTAGGGTTTCTCGGCGGTGGTCGTAATCACGAATTAGGGTTTCTCGGACGTTTACGGTCGTGAACGTGTTTACGGCCTTGAACCCATTTGCGGTTGTCTGTCTCATATAAATAGTGTTAGTAGAGTCATAAGAGTGTGTATGGCTAGAGGAGCTTAAGTGTGTGTATTCTAAGGTGTTCTAGAGAGAGAAAGGAGAGAAGGTGCAAGTGTGTGTGAATCTTGTATATTGTTCATCATTCCAATCTTGAATACATCATAGATTCATATTATTCTTCTTCTCCTTCTTCTTATTTTGATCTTGCATCATCCAATTGTTTAGGATTCTACACCATCAATTTGATATGAATGATACACAAGCGAATTCGGGACTTACAAGTGGTATCAGAGCTTGGATTGTATCAATCATTTTGGCCAGATCTGGAGCGTATTTGATCTTATTTTTGAAGGATTTTTATATTTTTGGATAGATCTTTGAAAAATAAGGGGGGTTTGTTCTTCGTGTTTTTGATAAAAACGAGTTTTTGATCGAGTTTTGGAGTAAAAAGAGGTGAAAAACGCTATTTTTCATGTAATCTGCGAAGTGTTCTCGTCCATTGAAGGGTTCACGGCCGTTGAAGGGTTCACGGCCGAAGGAGGGTTCTCGGTCGAATAAGCTTTTGCGGCTAGGGTTTCTCGGCGGCGGCCGTAATCACGAATTAGGGTTTCTCGGACGTTTACGGTCGTGAACGTGTTTACGGCCGTGAACCCATTTGCGGTTGTCTGTCTCATATAAATAGTGTTAGTAGAGTCATAAGAGTGTGTATGGCTAGAGGAGCTTAAGTGTGTGTATTCTAAGGCGTTCTAGAGAGAGAAAGGAGAGAAGGTGCAAGTGTGTGTGAATCTTGTATATTGTTCATCATTCCAATCTTGAATACATCATAGATTCATATTATTCTTCTTCTCCTTCTTCTTATTTTGATCTTGCATCATCCAATTGTTTGGGATTCTACACCATCAATTGGATATGATTGATACACAAGCGAATTCGGGACTTACAAGTGGTATCAGAGCTTGGATTGTATCAATCATTTTGGCCAGATCTGGAGCGTATTTGATCTTATTTTTAAAGGATTTTTGCATTTTTGGATAGATCTTTGAAAAATAAGGGGGGTTTGTTCTTCGTGTTTTTGATAAAAACGAGTTTTTGATCGAGTTTTGGAGTAAAAAGAGGTGAAAAACGTTATTTTTCACGTAATCTGCGAAGTGTTGTCGTCCATTGAAGGGTTCACGACCGAAGGAGGGTTCTCGGTCGAATAAGCTTTTGTGGCTAGGGTTTCTCGGCGGCGGCCGTAATCACGAATTAGGGTTTCTCGGACGTTTACGGTCGTGAACGTGTTTACGGCCGTGAACCCATTTGCGGTTGTCTGTCTCATATAAATAGTGTTAGTAGAGTCATAAGAGTGTGTATGGCTAGAGGAGCTTAAGTGTGTGTATTCTAAGGTGTTCTAGAGAGAGAAAGGAGAGAAGGTGCAAGTGTGTGTGAATCTTTTATATTGTTCATCATTCCAATCTTGAATACATCATAGATTCATATTATTCTTCTTCTCCTTCTTCTTATTTTGATCTTGCATCATCCAATTGTTTGGGATTCTACACCATCAATTGGATATGATTGATACACAAGCGAATTCGGGACTTACAAGTGGTATCAGAGCTTGGATTGTATCAATCATTTTGGCCAGATCTGGAGCGTATTTGATCTTATTTTTGAAGGATTTTTGCAGTTTTGGATAGATCTTTGAAAAATAAGGGGGGTTTGTTCTTCGTGTTTTTGATAAAAACGAGTTTTTGATCGAGTTTTGGAGTAAAAAGAGGTGAAAAACGTTATTTTTCACGTAATCTGCGAAGTGTTGTCGTCCATTGAAGGGTTCACGACCGAAGGAGGGTTCTCGGTCGAATAAGCTTTTGTGGCTAGGGTTTCTCGGCGGCGGCCGTAATCACGAATTAGGGTTTCTCGGACGTTTACGGTCGTGAACGTGTTTACGGCCGTGAACCCATTTGCGGTTGTCTGTCTCATATAAATAGTGTTAGTAGAGTCATAAGAGTGTGTATGGCTAGAGGAGCTTAAGTGTGTGTATTCTAAGGTGTTCTAGAGAGAGAAAGGAGAGAAGGTGCAAGTGTGTGTGAATCTTTTATATTGTTCATCATTCCAATCTTGAATACATCATAGATTCATATTATTCTTCTTCTCCTTCTTCTTATTTTGATCTTGCATCATCCAATTGTTTGGGATTCTACACCATCAATTGGATATGATTGATACACAAGCGAATTCGGGACTTACAAGTGGTATCAGAGCTTGGATTGTATCAATCATTTTGGCCAGATCTGGAGCGTATTTGATCTTATTTTTGAAGGATTTTTGCAGTTTTGGATAGATCTTTGAAAAATAAGGGGGGTTTGTTCTTCGTGTTTTTGATAAAAACAAGTTTTTGATCGAGTTTTGGAGTAAAAAGAGGTGAAAAACGCTATTTTTCACGTAATCTGCGAAGTGTTCTCGTCAATTGAAGGGTTCACGGCCGAAGGAGGGTTCTCGGTCGAATAAGCTTTTGTGGCTAGGGTTTCTCGGCGGTGGTCGTAATCACGAATTAGGGTTTCTCGGACGTTTACGGTCGTGAACGTGTTTACGGCCTTGAACCCATTTGCGGTTGTCTGTCTCATATAAATAGTGTTAGTAGAGTCATAAGAGTGTGTATGGCTAGAGGAGCTTAAGTGTGTGTATTCTAAGGTGTTCTAGAGAGAGAAAGGAGAGAAGGTGCAAGTGTGTGTGAATCTTGTATATTGTTCATCATTCCAATCTTGAATACATCATAGATTCATATTATTCTTCTTCTCCTTCTTCTTATTTTGATCTTGCATCATCCAATTGTTTAGGATTCTACACCATCAATTTGATATGAATGATACACAAGCGAATTCGGGACTTACAAGTGGTATCAGAGCTTGGATTGTATCAATCATTTTGGCCAGATCTGGAGCGTATTTGATCTTATTTTTGAAGGATTTTTATATTTTTGGATAGATCTTTGAAAAATAAGGGGGGTTTGTTCTTCGTGTTTTTGATAAAAACGAGTTTTTGATCGAGTTTTGGAGTAAAAAGAGGTGAAAAACGCTATTTTTCATGTAATCTGCGAAGTGTTCTCGTCCATTGAAGGGTTCACGGCCGTTGAAGGGTTCACGGCCGAAGGAGGGTTCTCGGTCGAATAAGCTTTTGCGGCTAGGGTTTCTCGGCGGCGGCCGTAATCACGAATTAGGGTTTCTCGGACGTTTACGGTCGTGAACGTGTTTACGGCCGTGAACCCATTTGCGGTTGTCTGTCTCATATAAATAGTGTTAGTAGAGTCATAAGAGTGTGTGTGGCTAGAGGAGCTTAAGTGTGTGTATTCTAAGGCGTTCTAGAGAGAGAAAGGAGAGAAGGTGCAAGTGTGTGTGAATCTTGTATATTGTTCATCATTCCAATCTTGAATACATCATAGATTCATATTATTCTTCTTCTCCTTCTTCTTATTTTGATCTTGCATCATCCAATTGTTTGGGATTCTACACCATCAATTGGATATGATTGATACACAAGCGAATTCGGGACTTACAAGTGGTATCAGAGCTTGGATTGTATCAATCATTTTGGCCAGATCTGGAGCGTATTTGATCTTATTTTTAAAGGATTTTTGCATTTTTGGATAGATCTTTGAAAAATAAGGGGGGTTTGTTCTTCGTGTTTTTGATAAAAACGAGTTTTTGATCGAGTTTTGGAGTAAAAAGAGGTGAAAAACGTTATTTTTCACGTAATCTGCGAAGTGTTGTCGTCCATTGAAGGGTTCACGACCGAAGGAGGGTTCTCGGTCGAATAAGCTTTTGTGGCTAGGGTTTCTCGGCGGCGGCCGTAATCACGAATTAGGGTTTCTCGGACGTTTACGGTCGTGAACGTGTTTACGGCCGTGAACCCATTTGCGGTTGTCTGTCTCATATAAATAGTGTTAGTAGAGTCATAAGAGTGTGTATGGCTAGAGGAGCTTAAGTGTGTGTATTCTAAGGTGTTCTAGAGAGAGAAAGGAGAGAAGGTGCAAGTGTGTGTGAATCTTTTATATTGTTCATCATTCCAATCTTGAATACATCATAGATTCATATTATTCTTCTTCTCCTTCTTCTTATTTTGATCTTGCATCATCCAATTGTTTGGGATTCTACACCATCAATTGGATATGATTGATACACAAGCGAATTCGGGACTTACAAGTGGTATCAGAGCTTGGATTGTATCAATCATTTTGGCCAGATCTGGAGCGTATTTGATCTTATTTTTGAAGGATTTTTGCAGTTTTGGATAGATCTTTGAAAAATAAGGGGGGGTTTGTTCTTCGTGTTTTTGATAAAAACGAGTTTTTGATCGAGTTTTGGAGTAAAAAGAGGTGAAAAACGCTATTTTTCACGTAATCTGCGAAGTGTTCTCGTCAATTGAAGGGTTCACGGCCGAAGGAGGGTTCTCGGTCGAATAAGCTTTTGTGGCTAGGGTTTCTCGGCGGCGGTCGTAATCACGAATTAGGGTTTCTCGGACGTTTACGGTCGTGAACGTGTTTACGGCCTTGAACCCATTTGCGGTTGTCTGTCTCATATAAATAGTGTTAGTAGAGTCATAAGAGTGTGTATGGCTAGAGGAGCTTAAGTGTGTGTATTCTAAGGTGTTCTAGAGAGAGAAAGGAGAGAAGGTGCAAGTGTGTGTGAATCTTGTATATTGTTCATCATTCCAATCTTGAATACATCATAGATTCATATTATTCTTCTTCTCCTTCTTCTTATTTTGAACTTGCATCATCCAATTGTTTAGGATTCTACACCATCAATTTGATATGAATGATACACAAGCGAATTCGGGACTTACAAGTGGTATCAGAGCTTGGATTGTATCAATCATTTTGGCCAGATCTGGAGCGTATTTGATCTTATTTTTGAAGGATTTTTATATTTTTGGATAGATCTTTGAAAAATAAGGGGGGTTTGTTCTTCGTGTTTTTGATAAAAACGAGTTTTTGATCGAGTTTTGGAGTAAAAAGAGGTGAAAAACGCTATTTTTCATGTAATCTGCGAAGTGTTCTCGTCCATTGAAGGGTTCACGGCCGTTGAAGGGTTCACGGCCGAAGGAGGGTTCTCGGTCGAATAAGCTTTTGCGGCTAGGGTTTCTCGGCGGCGGCCGTAATCACGAATTAGGGTTTCTCGGACGTTTACGGTCGTGAACGTGTTTACGGCCGTGAACCCATTTGCGGTTGTCTGTCTCATATAAATAGTGTTAGTAGAGTCATAAGAGTGTGTATGGCTAGAGAAGCTTAAGTGTGTGTATTCTAAGGCGTTCTAGAGAGAGAAAGGAGAGAAGGTGCAAGTGTGTGTGAATCTTGTATATTGTTCATCATTCCAATCTTGAATACATCATAGATTCATATTATTCTTCTTCTCCTTCTTCTTATTTTGATCTTGCATCATCCAATTGTTTGGGATTCTACACCATCAATTGGATATGATTGATACACAAGCGAATTCGGGACTTACAAGTGGTATCAGAGCTTGGATTGTATCAATCATTTTGGCCAGATCTGGAGCGTATTTGATCTTATTTTTGAAGGATTTTTGCATTTTTGGATAGATCTTTGAAAAATAAGGGGGGTTTGTTCTTCGTGTTTTTGATAAAAACGAGTTTTTGATCGAGTTTTGGAGTAAAAAGAGGTGAAAAACGTTATTTTTCACGTAATCTGCGAAGTGTTGTCGTCCATTGAAGGGTTCACGACCGAAGGAGGGTTCTCGGTCGAATAAGCTTTTGTGGCTAGGGTTTCTCGGCGGCGGCCGTAATCACGAATTAGGGTTTCTCGGACGTTTACGGTCGTGAACGTGTTTACAGCCGTGAACCCATTTGCGGTTGTCTGTCTCATATAAATAGTGTTAGTAGAGTCATAAGAGTGTGTATGGCTAGAGGAGCTTAAGTGTGTGTATTCTAAGGTGTTCTAGAGAGAGAAAGGAGAGAAGGTGCAAGTGTGTGTGAATCTTGTATATTGTTCATCATTCCAATCTTGAATACATCATAGATTCATATTATTCTTCTTCTCCTTCTTCTTATTTTGATCTTGCATCATCCAATTGTTTGGGATTCTACACCATCAATTGGATATGATTGATACACAAGCGAATTCGGGACTTACAAGTGGTATCAGAGCTTGGATTGTATCAATCATTTTGGCCAGATCTAGAGCGTATTTGATCTTATTTTTGAAGGATTTTTGCATTTTTGGATAGATCTTTGAAAAATAAGGGGGGTTTGTTCTTCGTGTTTTTGATAAAAACGAGTTTTTGATCGAGTTTTGGAGTAAAAAGAGGTGAAAAACGTTATTTTTCACGTAATCTGCGAAGTGTTGTCGTCCATTGAAGGGTTCACGACCGAAGGAGGGTTCTCGGTCGAATAAGCTTTTGTGGCTAGGGTTTCTCGGCGGCGGTCGTAATCACGAATTAGGGTTTCTCGGACGTTTACGGTCGTGAACGTGTTTACGGCCGTGAACCCATTTGCGGTTGTCTGTCTCATATAAATAGTGTTAGTAGAGTCATAAGAGTGTGTATGGCTAGAGGAGCTTAAGTGTGTGTATTCTAAGGTGTTCTAGAGAGAGAAAGGAGAGAAGGTGCAAGTGTGTGTGAATCTTGTATATTGTTCATCATTCCAATCTTGAATACATCATAGATTCATATTATTCTTCTTCTCCTTCTTCTTATTTTGATCTTGCATCATCCAATTGTTTGGGATTCTACACCATCAATTGGATATGATTGATACACAAGCGAATTCGGGACTTACAAGTGGTATCAGAGCTTGGATTGTATCAATCATTTTGGCCAGATCTGGAGCGTATTTGATCTTATTTTTGAAGGATTTTTATATTTTTGGATAGATCTTTGAAAAATAAGGGGGGTTTGTTCTTCGTGTTTTTGATAAAAACGAGTTTTTGATCGAGTTTTGGAGTAAAAAGAGGTGAAAAACGCTATTTTTCATGTAATCTGCGAAGTGTTCTCGTCCATTGAAGGGTTCACGGCCGTTGAAGGGTTCACGGCCGAAGGAGGGTTCTCGGTCGAATAAGCTTTTGCGGCTAGGGTTTCTCGGCGGCGGCCGTAATCACGAATTAGGGTTTCTCGGACGTTTACGGTCGTGAACGTGTTTACGGCCGTGAACCCATTTGCGGTTGTCTGTCTCATATAAATAGTGTTAGTAGAGTCATAAGAGTGTGTATGGCTAGAGGAGCTTAAGTGTGTGTATTCTAAGGTGTTCTAGAGAGAGAAAGGAGAGAAGGTGCAAGTGTGTGTGAATCTTGTATATTGTTCATCATTCCAATCTTGAATACATCATAGATTCATATTATTCTTCTTCTCCTTCTTCTTATTTTGATCTTGCATCATCCAATTGTTTGGGATTCTACACCATCAATTGGATATGATTGATACACAAGCGAATTCGGGACTTACAAGTGGTATCAGAGCTTGGATTGTATCAATCATTTTGGCCAGATCTGGAGCGTATTTGATCTTATTTTTGAAGGATTTTTGCATTTTTGGATAGATCTTTGAAAAATAAGGCGGGTTTGTTCTTCGTGTTTTTGATAAAAACGAGTTTTTGATCGAGTTTTGGAGTAAAAAGAGGTGAAAAACGTTATTTTTCACGTAATCTGCGAAGTGTTGTCGTCCATTGAAGGGTTCACGACCGAAGGAGGGTTCTCGGTCGAATAAGCTTTTGTGGCTAGGGTTTCTCGGCGGCGGTCGTAATCACGAATTAGGGTTTCTCGGACGTTTACGGTCGTGAACGTGTTTACGGCCGTGAACCCATTTGCGGTTGTCTGTCTCATATAAATAGTGTTAGTAGAGTCATAAGAGTGTGTATGGCTAGAGGAGCTTAAGTGTGTGTATTCTAAGGTGTTCTAGAGAGAGAAAGGAGAGAAGGTGCAAGTGTGTGTGAATCTTGTATATTGTTCATCATTCCAATCTTGAATACATCATAGATTCATATTATTCTTCTTCTCCTTCTTCTTATTTTGATCTTGCATCATCCAATTGTTTGGGATTCTACACCATCAATTGGATATGATTGATACACAAGCGAATTCGGGACTTACAAGTGGTATCAGAGCTTGGATTGTATCAATCATTTTGGCCAGATCTGGAGCGTATTTGATCTTATTTTTGAAGGATTTTTGCATTTTTGGATAGATCTTTGAAAAATAAGGGGGGTTTGTTCTTCGTGTTTTTGATAAAAACGAGTTTTTGATCGAGTTTTGGAGTAAAAAGAGGTGAAAAACGTTATTTTTCACGTAATCTGCGAAGTGTTGTCGTCCATTGAAGGGTTCACGACCGAAGGAGGGTTCTCGGTCGAATAAGCTTTTGTGGCTAGGGTTTCTCGGCGGCGGCCGTAATCACGAATTAGGGTTTCTCGGACGTTTACGGTCGTGAACGTGTTTACAGCCGTGAACCCATTTGCGGTTGTCTGTCTCATATAAATAGTGTTAGTAGAGTCATAAGAGTGTGTATGGCTAGAGGAGCTTAAGTGTGTGTATTCTAAGGTGTTCTAGAGAGAGAAAGGAGAGAAGGTGCAAGTGTGTGTGAATCTTGTATATTGTTCATCATTCCAATCTTGAATACATCATAGATTCATATTATTCTTCTTCTCCTTCTTCTTATTTTGATCTTGCATCATCCAATTGTTTGGGATTCTACACCATCAATTGGATATGATTGATACACAAGCGAATTCGGGACTTACAAGTGGTATCAGAGCTTGGATTGTATCAATCATTTTGGCCAGATCTGGAGCGTATTTGATCTTATTTTTGAAGGATTTTTGCATTTTTGGATAGATCTTTGAAAAATAAGGGGGGTTTGTTCTTCGTGTTTTTGATAAAAACGAGTTTTTGATCGAGTTTTGGAGTAAAAAGAGGTGAAAAACGTTATTTTTCACGTAATCTGCGAAGTGTTGTCGTCCATTGAAGGGTTCACGACCGAAGGAGGGTTCTCGGTCGAATAAGCTTTTGTGGCTAGGGTTTCTCGGCGGCGGTCGTAATCACGAATTAGGGTTTCTCGGACGTTTACGGTCGTGAACGTGTTTACGGCCGTGAACCCATTTGCGGTTGTCTGTCTCATATAAATAGTGTTAGTAGAGTCATAAGAGTGTGTATGGCTAGAGGAGCTTAAGTGTGTGTATTCTAAGGTGTTCTAGAGAGAGAAAGGAGAGAAGGTGCAAGTGTGTGTGAATCTTGTATATTGTTCATCATTCCAATCTTGAATACATCATAGATTCATATTATTCTTCTTCTCCTTCTTCTTATTTTGATCTTGCATCATCCAATTGTTTGGGATTCTACACCATCAATTGGATATGATTGATACACAAGCGAATTCGGGACTTACAAGTGGTATCAGAGCTTGGATTGTATCAATCATTTTGGCCAGATCTGGAGCGTATTTGATCTTATTTTTGAAGGATTTTTATATTTTTGGATAGATCTTTGAAAAATAAGGGGGGTTTGTTCTTCGTGTTTTTGATAAAAACGAGTTTTTGATCGAGTTTTGGAGTAAAAAGAGGTGAAAAACGCTATTTTTCATGTAATCTGCGAAGTGTTCTCGTCCATTGAAGGGTTCACGGCCGTTGAAGGGTTCACGGCCGAAGGAGGGTTCTCGGTCGAATAAGCTTTTGCGGCTAGGGTTTCTCGGCGGCGGCCGTAATCACGAATTAGGGTTTCTCGGACGTTTACGGTCGTGAACGTGTTTACGGCCGTGAACCCATTTGCGGTTGTCTGTCTCATATAAATAGTGTTAGTAGAGTCATAAGAGTGTGTATGGCTAGAGGAGCTTAAGTGTGTGTATTCTAAGGTGTTCTAGAGAGAGAAAGGAGAGAAGGTGCAAGTGTGTGTGAATCTTGTATATTGTTCATCATTCCAATCTTGAATACATCATAGATTCATATTATTCTTCTTCTCCTTCTTCTTATTTTGATCTTGCATCATCCAATTGTTTGGGATTCTACACCATCAATTGGATATGATTGATACACAAGCGAATTCGGGACTTACAAGTGGTATCAGAGCTTGGATTGTATCAATCATTTTGGCCAGATCTGGAGCGTATTTGATCTTATTTTTGAAGGATTTTTGCATTTTTGGATAGATCTTTGAAAAATAAGGCGGGTTTGTTCTTCGTGTTTTTGATAAAAACGAGTTTTTGATCGAGTTTTGGAGTAAAAAGAGGTGAAAAACGTTATTTTTCACGTAATCTGCGAAGTGTTGTCGTCCATTGAAGGGTTCACGACCGAAGGAGGGTTCTCGGTCGAATAAGCTTTTGTGGCTAGGGTTTCTCGGCGGCGGTCGTAATCACGAATTAGGGTTTCTCGGACGTTTACGGTCGTGAACGTGTTTACGGCCGTGAACCCATTTGCGGTTGTCTGTCTCATATAAATAGTGTTAGTAGAATCATAAGAGTGTGTATGGCTAGAGGAGCTTAAGTGTGTGTATTCTAAGGTGTTCTAGAGAGAGAAAGGAGAGAAGGTGCAAGTGTGTGTGAATCTTGTATATTGTTCATCATTCCAATCTTGAATACATCATAGATTCATATTATTCTTCTTCTCCTTCTTCTTATTTTGATCTTGCATCATCCAATTGTTTGGGATTCTACACCATCAATTGGATATGATTGATACACAAGCGAATTCGGGACTTACAAGTGGTATCAGAGCTTGGATTGTATCAATCATTTTGGCCAGATCTGGAGCGTATTTGATCTTATTTTTAAAGGATTTTTGCATTTTTGGATAGATCTTTGAAAAATAAGGGGGGTTTGTTCTTCGTGTTTTTGATAAAAACGAGTTTTTGATCGAGTTTTGGAGTAAAAAGAGGTGAAAAACGTTATTTTTCACGTAATCTGCGAAGTGTTGTCGTCCATTGAAGGGTTCACGACCGAAGGAGGGTTCTCGGTCGAATAAGCTTTTGTGGCTAGGGTTTCTCGGCGGCGGCCGTAATCACGAATTAGGGTTTCTCGGACGTTTACGGTCGTGAACGTGTTTACGGCCGTGAACCCATTTGCGGTTGTCTGTCTCATATAAATAGTGTTAGTAGAGTCATAAGAGTGTGTATGGCTAGAGGAGCTTAAGTGTGTGTATTCTAAGGTGTTCTAGAGAGAGAAAGGAGAGAAGGTGCAAGTGTGTGTGAATCTTTTATATTGTTCATCATTCCAATCTTGAATACATCATAGATTCATATTATTCTTCTTCTCCTTCTTCTTATTTTGATCTTGCATCATCCAATTGTTTGGGATTCTACACCATCAATTGGATATGATTGATACACAAGCGAATTCGGGACTTACAAGTGGTATCAGAGCTTGGATTGTATCAATCATTTTGGCCAGATCTGGAGCGTATTTGATCTTATTTTTGAAGGATTTTTGCATTTTTGGATAGATCTTTGAAAAATAAGGGGGGTTTGTTCTTCGTGTTTTTGATAAAAACGAGTTTTTGATCGAGTTTTGGAGTAAAAAGAGGTGAAAAACGCTATTTTTCACGTAATCTGCGAAGTGTTCTCGTCACTTGAAGGGTTCACGGCCGAAGGAGGGTTCTCGGTCGAATAAGCTTTTGTGGCTAGGGTTTCTCGGCGGTGGTCGTAATCACGAATTAGGGTTTCTCGGACGTTTACGGTCGTGAACGTGTTTACGGCCTTGAACCCATTTGCGGTTGTCTGTCTCATATAAATAGTGTTAGTAGAGTCATAAGAGTGTGTATGGCTAGAGGAGCTTAAGTGTGTGTATTCTAAGGTGTTCTAGAGAGAGAAAGGAGAGAAGGTGCAAGTGTGTGTGAATCTTGTATATTGTTCATCATTCCAATCTTGAATACATCATAGATTCATATTATTCTTCTTCTCCTTCTTCTTATTTTGATCTTGCATCATCCAATTGTTTAGGATTCTACACCATCAATTCGATATGAATGATACACAAGCGAATTCGGGACTTACAAGTGGTATCAGAGCTTGGATTGTATCAATCATTTTGGCCAGATCTGGAGCGTATTTGATCTTATTTTTGAAGGATTTTTGCATTTTTGGATAGATCTTTGAAAAATAAGGGGGGTTTGTTCTTCGTGTTTTTGATAAAAACGAGTTTTTGATCGAGTTTTGGAGTAAAAAGAGGTGAAAAACGCTATTTTTCACGTAATCTGCGAAGTGTTCTCGTCACTTGAAGGGTTCACGGCCGAAGGAGGGTTCTCGGTCGAATAAGCTTTTGTGGCTAGGGTTTCTCGGCGGCGGTCGTAATCACGAATTAGGGTTTCTCGGACGTTTACGGTCGTGAACGTGTTTACGGCCGTGAACCCATTTGCGGTTGTCTGTCTCATATAAATAGTGTTAGTAGAATCATAAGAGTGTGTATGGCTAGAGGAGCTTAAGTGTGTGTATTCTAAGGTGTTCTAGAGAGAGAAAGGAGAGAAGGTGCAAGTGTGTGTGAATCTTGTATATTGTTCATCATTCCAATCTTGAATACATCATAGATTCATATTATTCTTCTTCTCCTTCTTCTTATTTTGATCTTGCATCATCCAATTGTTTGGGATTCTACACCATCAATTGGATATGATTGATACACAAGCGAATTCGGGACTTACAAGTGGTATCAGAGCTTGGATTGTATCAATCATTTTGGCCAGATCTGGAGCGTATTTGATCTTATTTTTAAAGGATTTTTGCATTTTTGGATAGATCTTTGAAAAATAAGGGGGGTTTGTTCTTCGTGTTTTTGATAAAAACGAGTTTTTGATCGAGTTTTGGAGTAAAAAGAGGTGAAAAACGTTATTTTTCACGTAATCTGCGAAGTGTTGTCGTCCATTGAAGGGTTCACGACCGAAGGAGGGTTCTCGGTCGAATAAGCTTTTGTGGCTAGGGTTTCTCGGCGGCGGCCGTAATCACGAATTAGGGTTTCTCGGACGTTTACGGTCGTGAACGTGTTTACGGCCGTGAACCCATTTGCGGTTGTCTGTCTCATATAAATAGTGTTAGTAGAGTCATAAGAGTGTGTATGGCTAGAGGAGCTTAAGTGTGTGTATTCTAAGGTGTTCTAGAGAGAGAAAGGAGAGAAGGTGCAAGTGTGTGTGAATCTTTTATATTGTTCATCATTCCAATCTTGAATACATCATAGATTCATATTATTCTTCTTCTCCTTCTTCTTATTTTGATCTTGCATCATCCAATTGTTTGGGATTCTACACCATCAATTGGATATGATTGATACACAAGCGAATTCGGGACTTACAAGTGGTATCAGAGCTTGGATTGTATCAATCATTTTGGCCAGATCTGGAGCGTATTTGATCTTATTTTTGAAGGATTTTTGCATTTTTGGATAGATCTTTGAAAAATAAGGGGGGTTTGTTCTTCGTGTTTTTGATAAAAACGAGTTTTTGATCGAGTTTTGGAGTAAAAAGAGGTGAAAAACGCTATTTTTCACGTAATCTGCGAAGTGTTCTCGTCACTTGAAGGGTTCACGGCCGAAGGAGGGTTCTCGGTCGAATAAGCTTTTGTGGCTAGGGTTTCTCGGCGGTGGTCGTAATCACGAATTAGGGTTTCTCGGACGTTTACGGTCGTGAACGTGTTTACGGCCTTGAACCCATTTGCGGTTGTCTGTCTCATATAAATAGTGTTAGTAGAGTCATAAGAGTGTGTATGGCTAGAGGAGCTTAAGTGTGTGTATTCTAAGGTGTTCTAGAGAGAGAAAGGAGAGAAGGTGCAAGTGTGTGTGAATCTTGTATATTGTTCATCATTCCAATCTTGAATACATCATAGATTCATATTATTCTTCTTCTCCTTCTTCTTATTTTGATCTTGCATCATCCAATTGTTTAGGATTCTACACCATCAATTCGATATGAATGATACACAAGCGAATTCGGGACTTACAAGTGGTATCAGAGCTTGGATTGTATCAATCATTTTGGCCAGATCTGGAGCGTATTTGATCTTATTTTTGAAGGATTTTTATATTTTTGGATAGATCTTTGAAAAATAAGGGGGGTTTGTTCTTCGTGTTTTTGATAAAAACGAGTTTTTGATCGAGTTTTGGAGTAAAAAGAGGTGAAAAACGCTATTTTTCATGTAATCTGCGAAGTGTTCTCGTCCATTGAAGGGTTCACGGCCGTTGAAGGGTTCACGGCCGAAGGAGGGTTCTCGGTCGAATAAGCTTTTGCGGCTAGGGTTTCTCGGCGGCGGCCGTAATCACGAATTAGGGTTTCTCGGACGTTTACGGTCGTGAACGTGTTTACGGCCGTGAACCCATTTGCGGTTGTCTGTCTCATATAAATAGTGTTAGTAGAGTCATAAGAGTGTGTATGGCTAGAGGAGCTTAAGTGTGTGTATTCTAAGGCGTTCTAGAGAGAGAAAGGAGAGAAGGTGCAAGTGTGTGTGAATCTTGTATATTGTTCATCATTCCAATCTTGAATACATCATAGATTCATATTATTCTTCTTCTCCTTCTTCTTATTTTGATCTTGCATCATCCAATTGTATGGGATTCTACACCATCAATTGGATATGATTGATACACAAGCGAATTCGGGACTTACAAGTGGTATGAGAGCTTGGATTGTATCAATCATTTTGGCCAGATCTGGAGCGTATTTGATCTTATTTTTAAAGGATTTTTGCATTTTTGGATAGATCTTTGAAAAATAAGGGGGGTTTGTTCTTCGTGTTTTTGATAAAAACGAGTTTTTGATCGAGTTTTGGAGTAAAAAGAGGTGAAAAACGTTATTTTTCACGTAATCTGCGAAGTGTTGTCGTCCATTGAAGGGTTCACGACCGAAGGAGGGTTCTCGGTCGAATAAGCTTTTGTGGCTAGGGTTTCTCGGCGGCGGCCGTAATCACGAATTAGGGTTTCTCGGACGTTTACGGTCGTGAACGTGTTTACGGCCGTGAACCCATTTGCGGTTGTCTGTCTCATATAAATAGTGTTAGTAGAGTCATAAGAGTGTGTATGGCTAGAGGAGCTTAAGTGTGTGTATTCTAAGGTGTTCTAGAGAGAGAAAGGAGAGAAGGTGCAAGTGTGTGTGAATCTTTTATATTGTTCATCATTCCAATCTTGAATACATCATAGATTCATATTATTCTTCTTCTCCTTCTTCTTATTTTGATCTTGCATCATCCAATTGTTTGGGATTCTACACCATCAATTGGATATGATTGATACACAAGCGAATTCGGGACTTACAAGTGGTATCAGAGCTTGGATTGTATCAATCATTTTGTCCAGATCTGGAGCGTATTTGATCTTATTTTTGAAGGATTTTTGCAGTTTTGGATAGATCTTTGAAAAATAAGGGGGGTTTGTTCTTCGTGTTTTTGATAAAAACGAGTTTTTGATCGAGTTTTGGAGTAAAAAGAGGTGAAAAACGCTATTTTTCACGTAATCTGCGAAGTGTTCTCGTCAATTGAAGGGTTCACGGCCGAAGGAGGGTTCTCGGTCGAATAAGCTTTTGTGGCTAGGGTTTCTCGGCGGTGGTCGTAATCACGAATTAGGGTTTCTCGGACGTTTACGGTCGTGAACGTGTTTACGGCCTTGAACCCATTTGCGGTTGTCTGTCTCATATAAATAGTGTTAGTAGAGTCATAAGAGTGTGTATGGCTAGAGGAGCTTAAGTGTGTGTATTCTAAGGTGTTCTAGAGAGAGAAAGGAGAGAAGGTGCAAGTGTGTGTGAATCTTGTATATTGTTCATCATTCCAATCTTGAATACATCATAGATTCATATTATTCTTCTTCTCCTTCTTCTTATTTTGATCTTGTATCATCCAATTGTTTGGGATTCTACACCATCAATTGGATATGATTGATACACAAGCGAATTCGGGATTTACAAGTGGTATCAGAGCTTGGATTGTATCAATCATTTTGGCCATATCTGGAGCGTATTTGATCTTATTTTTGAAGGATTTTTGCAGTTTTGGATAGATCTTTGAAAAATAAGGGGGGTTTGTTCTTCGTGTTTTTGATAAAAACGAGTTTTTGATCGAGTTTTGGAGTAAAAAGAGGTGAAAAACGTTATTTTTCACGTAATCTGCGAAGTGTTGTCGTCCATTGAAGGGTTCACGACCGAAGGAGGGTTCTCGGTCGAATAAGCTTTTGTGGCTAGGGTTTCTCGGCGGCGGCCGTAATCACGAATTAGGGTTTCTCGGACGTTTACGGTCGTGAACGTGTTTACAGCCGTGAACCCATTTGCGGTTGTCTGTCTCATATAAATAGTGTTAGTAGAGTCATAAGAGTGTGTATGGCTAGAGGAGCTTAAGTGTGTGTATTCTAAGGTGTTCTAGAGAGAGAAAGGAGAGAAGGTGCAAGTGTGTGTGAATCTTGTATATTGTTCATCATTCCAATCTTGAATACATCATAGATTCATATTATTCTTCTTCTCCTTCTTCTTATTTTGATCTTGCATCATCCAATTGTTTGGGATTCTACACCATCAATTGGATATGATTGATACACAAGCGAATTCGGGACTTACAAGTGGTATCAGAGCTTGGATTGTATCAATCATTTTGGCCAGATCTGGAGCGTATTTGATCTTATTTTTGAAGGATTTTTGCATTTTTGGATAGATCTTTGAAAAATAAGGGGGGTTTGTTCTTCGTGTTTTTGATAAAAACGAGTTTTTGATCGAGTTTTGGAGTAAAAAGAGGTGAAAAACGTTATTTTTCACGTAATCTGCGAAGTGTTGTCGTCCATTGAAGGGTTCACGACCGAAGGAGGGTTCTCGGTCGAATAAGCTTTTGTGGCTAGGGTTTCTCGGCGGCGGTCGTAATCACGAATTAGGGTTTCTCGGACGTTTACGGTCGTGAACGTGTTTACGGCCGTGAACCCATTTGCGGTTGTCTGTCTCATATAAATAGTGTTAGTAGAGTCATAAGAGTGTGTATGGCTAGAGGAGCTTAAGTGTGTGTATTCTAAGGTGTTCTAGAGAGAGAAAGGAGAGAAGGTGCAAGTGTGTGTGAATCTTGTATATTGTTCATCATTCCAATCTTGAATACATCATAGATTCATATTATTCTTCTTCTCCTTCTTCTTATTTTGATCTTGCATCATCCAATTGTTTGGGATTCTACACCATCAATTGGATATGATTGATACACAAGCGAATTCGGGACTTACAAGTGGTATCAGAGCTTGGATTGTATCAATCATTTTGGCCAGATCTGGAGCGTATTTGATCTTATTTTTGAAGGATTTTTATGATTTTGGATAGATCTTTGAAAAATAAGGGGGGTTTGTTCTTCGTGTTTTTGATAAAAACGAGTTTTTGATCGAGTTTTGGAGTAAAAAGAGGTGAAAAACGCTATTTTTCATGTAATCTGCGAAGTGTTCTCGTCCATTGAAGGGTTCACGGCCGTTGAAGGGTTCATGGCCGAAGGAGGGTTCTCGGTCGAATAAGCTTTTGCGGCTAGGGTTTCTCGGCGGCGGCCGTAATCACGAATTAGGGTTTCTCGGACGTTTACGGTCGTGAACGTGTTTACGGCCGTGAACCCATTTGCGGTTGTCTGTCTCATATAAATAGTGTTAGTAGAGTCATAAGAGTGTGTATGGCTAGAGGAGCTTAAGTGTGTGTATTCTAAGGTGTTCTAGAGAGAGAAAGGAGAGAAGGTGCAAGTGTGTGTGAATCTTGTATATTGTTCATCATTCCAATCTTGAATACATCATAGATTCATATTATTCTTCTTCTCCTTCTTCTTATTTTGATCTTGCATCATCCAATTGTTTGGGATTCTACACCATCAATTGGATATGATTGATACACAAGCGAATTCGGGACTTACAAGTGGTATCAGAGCTTGGATTGTATCAATCATTTTGGCCAGATCTGGAGCGTATTTGATCTTATTTTTGAAGGATTTTTGCATTTTTGGATAGATCTTTGAAAAATAAGGGGGGTTTGTTCTTCGTGTTTTTGATAAAAACGAGTTTTTGATCGAGTTTTGGAGTAAAAAGAGGTGAAAAACGTTATTTTTCACGTAATCTGCGAAGTGTTGTCGTCCATTGAAGGGTTCACGACCGAAGGAGGGTTCTCGGTCGAATAAGCTTTTGTGGCTAGGGTTTCTCGGCGGCGGTCGTAATCACGAATTAGGGTTTCTCGGACGTTTACGGTCGTGAACGTGTTTACGGCCGTGAACCCATTTGCGGTTGTCTGTCTCATATAAATAGTGTTAGTAGAGTCATAAGAGTGTGTATGGCTAGAGGAGCTTAAGTGTGTGTATTCTAAGGTGTTCTAGAGAGAGAAAGGAGAGAAGGTGCAAGTGTGTGTGAATCTTGTATATTGTTCATCATTCCAATCTTGAATACATCATAGATTCATATTATTCTTCTTCTCCTTCTTCTTATTTTGATCTTGCATCATCCAATTGTTTGGGATTCTACACCATCAATTGGATATGATTGATACACAAGCGAATTCGGGACTTACAAGTGGTATCAGAGCTTGGATTGTATCAATCATTTTGGCCAGATCTGGAGCGTATTTGATCTTATTTTTGAAGGATTTTTGCATTTTTGGATAGATCTTTGAAAAATAAGGGGGGTTTGTTCTTCGTGTTTTTGATAAAAACGAGTTTTTGATCGAGTTTTGGAGTAAAAAGAGGTGAAAAACGTTATTTTTCACGTAATCTGCGAAGTGTTGTCGTCCATTGAAGGGTTCACGACCGAAGGAGGGTTCTCGGTCGAATAAGCTTTTGTGGCTAGGGTTTCTCGGCGGCGGTCGTAATCACGAATTAGGGTTTCTCGGACGTTTACGGTCGTGAACGTGTTTACGGCCGTGAACCCATTTGCGGTTGTCTGTCTCATATAAATAGTGTTAGTAGAGTCATAAGAGTGTGTATGGCTAGAGGAGCTTAAGTGTGTGTATTCTAAGGTGTTCTAGAGAGAGAAAGGAGAGAAGGTGCAAGTGTGTGTGAATCTTGTATATTGTTCATCATTCCAATCTTGAATACATCATAGATTCATATTATTCTTCTTCTCCTTCTTCTTATTTTGATCTTGCATCATCCAATTGTTTGGGATTCTACACCATCAATTGGATATGATTGATACACAAGCGAATTCGGGACTTACAAGTGGTATCAGAGCTTGGATTGTATCAATCATTTTGGCCAGATCTGGAGCGTATTTGATCTTATTTTTAAAGGATTTTTGCATTTTTGGATAGATCTTTGAAAAATAAGGGGGGTTTGTTCTTCGTGTTTTTGATAAAAACGAGTTTTTGATCGAGTTTTGGAGTAAAAAGAGGTGAAAAACGTTATTTTTCACGTAATCTGCGAAGTGTTGTCGTCCATTGAAGGGTTCACGACCGAAGGAGGGTTCTCGGTCGAATAAGCTTTTGTGGCTAGGGTTTCTCGGCGGCGGCCGTAATCACGAATTAGGGTTTCTCGGACGTTTACGGTCGTGAACGTGTTTACGGCCGTGAACCCATTTGCGGTTGTCTGTCTCATATAAATAGTGTTAGTAGAGTCATAAGAGTGTGTATGGCTAGAGGAGCTTAAGTGTGTGTATTCTAAGGTGTTCTAGAGAGAGAAAGGAGAGAAGGTGCAAGTGTGTGTGAATCTTTTATATTGTTCATCATTCCAATCTTGAATACATCATAGATTCATATTATTCTTCTTCTCCTTCTTCTTATTTTGATCTTGCATCATCCAATTGTTTGGGATTCTACACCATCAATTGGATATGATTGATACACAAGCGAATTCGGGACTTACAAGTGGTATCAGAGCTTGGATTGTATCAATCATTTTGGCCAGATCTGGAGCGTATTTGATCTTATTTTTGAAGGATTTTTGCATTTTTGGATAGATCTTTGAAAAATAAGGGGGGTTTGTTCTTCGTGTTTTTGATAAAAACGAGTTTTTGATCGAGTTTTGGAGTAAAAAGAGGTGAAAAACGCTATTTTTCACGTAATCTGCGAAGTGTTCTCGTCACTTGAAGGGTTCACGGCCGAAGGAGGGTTCTCGGTCGAATAAGCTTTTGTGGCTAGGGTTTCTCGGCGGTGGTCGTAATCACGAATTAGGGTTTCTCGGACGTTTACGGTCGTGAACGTGTTTACGGCCGTGAACCCATTTGCGGTTGTCTGTCTCATATAAATAGTGTTAGTAGAGTCATAAGAGTGTGTATGGCTAGAGGAGCTTAAGTGTGTGTATTCTAAGGTGTTCTAGAGAGAGAAAGGAGAGAAGGTGCAAGTGTGTGTGAATCTTGTATATTGTTCATCATTCCAATCTTGAATACATCATAGATTCATATTATTCTTCTTCTCCTTCTTCTTATTTTGATCTTGCATCATCCAATTGTTTGGGATTCTACACCATCAATTGGATATGATTGATACACAAGCGAATTCGGGACTTACAAGTGGTATCAGAGCTTGGATTGTATCAATCATTTTGGCCAGATCTGGAGCGTATTTGATCTTATTTTTGAAGGATTTTTGCATTTTTGGATAGATCTTTGAAAAATAAGGGGGGTTTGTTCTTCGTGTTTTTGATAAAAACGAGTTTTTGATCGAGTTTTGGAGTAAAAAGAGGTGAAAAACGTTATTTTTCACGTAATCTGCGAAGTGTTGTCGTCCATTGAAGGGTTCACGACCGAAGGAGGGTTCTCGGTCGAATAAGCTTTTGTGGCTAGGGTTTCTCGGCGGCGGTCGTAATCACGAATTAGGGTTTCTCGGACGTTTACGGTCGTGAACGTGTTTACGGCCGTGAACCCATTTGCGGTTGTCTGTCTCATATAAATAGTGTTAGTAGAGTCATAAGAGTGTGTATGGCTAGAGGAGCTTAAGTGTGTGTATTCTAAGGTGTTCTAGAGAGAGAAAGGAGAGAAGGTGCAAGTGTGTGTGAATCTTGTATATTGTTCATCATTCCAATCTTGAATACATCATAGATTCATATTATTCTTCTTCTCCTTCTTCTTATTTTGATCTTGCATCATCCAATTGTTTGGGATTCTACACCATCAATTGGATATGATTGATACACAAGCGAATTCGGGACTTACAAGTGGTATCAGAGCTTGGATTGTATCAATCATTTTGGCCAGATCTGGAGCGTATTTGATCTTATTTTTGAAGGATTTTTGCATTTTTGGATAGATCTTTGAAAAATAAGGGGGGTTTGTTCTTCGTGTTTTTGATAAAAACGAGTTTTTGATCGAGTTTTGGAGTAAAAAGAGGTGAAAAACGTTATTTTTCACGTAATCTGCGAAGTGTTGTCGTCCATTGAAGGGTTCACGACCGAAGGAGGGTTCTCGGTCGAATAAGCTTTTGTGGCTAGGGTTTCTCGGCGGCGGTCGTAATCACGAATTAGGGTTTCTCGGACGTTTACGGTCGTGAACGTGTTTACGGCCGTGAACCCATTTGCGGTTGTCTGTCTCATATAAATAGTGTTAGTAGAGTCATAAGAGTGTGTATGGCTAGAGGAGCTTAAGTGTGTGTATTCTAAGGTGTTCTAGAGAGAGAAAGGAGAGAAGGTGCAAGTGTGTGTGAATCTTGTATATTGTTCATCATTCCAATCTTGAATACATCATAGATTCATATTATTCTTCTTCTCCTTCTTCTTATTTTGATCTTGCATCATCCAATTGTTTGGGATTCTACACCATCAATTGGATATGATTGATACACAAGCGAATTCGGGACTTACAAGTGGTATCAGAGCTTGGATTGTATCAATCATTTTGGCCAGATCTGGAGCGTATTTGATCTTATTTTTAAAGGATTTTTGCATTTTTGGATAGATCTTTGAAAAATAAGGGGGGTTTGTTCTTCGTGTTTTTGATAAAAACGAGTTTTTGATCGAGTTTTGGAGTAAAAAGAGGTGAAAAACGTTATTTTTCACGTAATCTGCGAAGTGTTGTCGTCCATTGAAGGGTTCACGACCGAAGGAGGGTTCTCGGTCGAATAAGCTTTTGTGGCTAGGGTTTCTCGGCGGCGGCCGTAATCACGAATTAGGGTTTCTCGGACGTTTACGGTCGTGAACGTGTTTACGGCCGTGAACCCATTTGCGGTTGTCTGTCTCATATAAATAGTGTTAGTAGAGTCATAAGAGTGTGTATGGCTAGAGGAGCTTAAGTGTGTGTATTCTAAGGTGTTCTAGAGAGAGAAAGGAGAGAAGGTGCAAGTGTGTGTGAATCTTTTATATTGTTCATCATTCCAATCTTGAATACATCATAGATTCATATTATTCTTCTTCTCCTTCTTCTTATTTTGATCTTGCATCATCCAATTGTTTGGGATTCTACACCATCAATTGGATATGATTGATACACAAGCGAATTCGGGACTTACAAGTGGTATCAGAGCTTGGATTGTATCAATCATTTTGGCCAGATCTGGAGCGTATTTGATCTTATTTTTGAAGGATTTTTGCAGTTTTGGATAGATCTTTGAAAAATAAGGGGGGTTTGTTCTTCGTGTTTTTGATAAAAACGAGTTTTTGATCGAGTTTTGGAGTAAAAAGAGGTGAAAAACGCTATTTTTCACGTAATCTGCGAAGTGTTCTCGTCAATTGAAGGGTTCACGGCCGAAGGAGGGTTCTCGGTCGAATAAGCTTTTGTGGCTAGGGTTTCTCGGCGGTGGTCGTAATCACGAATTAGGGTTTCTCGGACGTTTACGGTCGTGAACGTGTTTACGGCCTTGAACCCATTTGCGGTTGTCTGTCTCATATAAATAGTGTTAGTAGAGTCATAAGAGTGTGTATGGCTAGAGGAGCTTAAGTGTGTGTATTCTAAGGTGTTCTAGAGAGAGAAAGGAGAGAAGGTGCAAGTGTGTGTGAATCTTGTATATTGTTCATCATTCCAATCTTGAATACATCATAGATTCATATTATTCTTCTTCTCCTTCTTCTTATTTTGATCTTGCATCATCCAATTGTTTAGGATTCTACACCATCAATTTGATATGAATGATACACAAGCGAATTCGGGACTTACAAGTGGTATCAGAGCTTGGATTGTATCAATCATTTTGGCCAGATCTGGAGCGTATTTGATCTTATTTTTGAAGGATTTTTATATTTTTGGATAGATCTTTGAAAAATAAGGGGGGTTTGTTCTTCGTGTTTTTGATAAAAACGAGTTTTTGATCGAGTTTTGGAGTAAAAAGAGGTGAAAAACGCTATTTTTCATGTAATCTGCGAAGTGTTCTCGTCCATTGAAGGGTTCACGGCCGTTGAAGGGTTCACGGCCGAAGGAGGGTTCTCGGTCGAATAAGCTTTTGCGGCTAGGGTTTCTCGGCGGCGGCCGTAATCACGAATTAGGGTTTCTCGGACGTTTACGGTCGTGAACGTGTTTACGGCCGTGAACCCATTTGCGGTTGTCTGTCTCATATAAATAGTGTTAGTAGAGTCATAAGAGTGTGTATGGCTAGAGGAGCTTAAGTGTGTGTATTCTAAGGCGTTCTAGAGAGAGAAAGGAGAGAAGGTGCAAGTGTGTGTGAATCTTGTATATTGTTCATCATTCCAATCTTGAATACATCATAGATTCATATTATTCTTCTTCTCCTTCTTCTTATTTTGATCTTGCATCATCCAATTGTTTGGGATTCTACACCATCAATTGGATATGATTGATACACAAGCGAATTCGGGACTTACAAGTGGTATCAGAGCTTGGATTGTATCAATCATTTTGGCTAGATCTGGAGCGTATTTGATCTTATTTTTAAAGGATTTTTGCATTTTTGGATAGATCTTTGAAAAATAAGGGGGGTTTGTTCTTCGTGTTTTTGATAAAAACGAGTTTTTGATCGAGTTTTGGAGTAAAAAGAGGTGAAAAACGTTATTTTTCACGTAATCTGCGAAGTGTTGTCGTCCATTGAAGGGTTCACGACCGAAGGAGGGTTCTCGGTCGAATAAGCTTTTGTGGCTAGGGTTTCTCGGCGGCGGCCGTAATCACGAATTAGGGTTTCTCGGACGTTTACGGTCGTGAACGTGTTTACGGCCGTGAACCCATTTGCGGTTGTCTGTCTCATATAAATAGTGTTAGTAGAGTCATAAGAGTGTGTATGGCTAGAGGAGCTTAAGTGTGTGTATTCTAAGGTGTTCTAGAGAGAGAAAGGAGAGAAGGTGCAAGTGTGTGTGAATCTTTTATATTGTTCATCATTCCAATCTTGAATACATCATAGATTCATATTATTCTTCTTCTCCTTCTTCTAATTTTGATCTTGCATCATCCAATTGTTTGGGATTCTACACCATCAATTGGATATGATTGATACACAAGCGAATTCGGGACTTACAAGTGGTATCAGAGCTTGGATTGTATCAATCATTTTGTCCAGATCTGGAGCGTATTTGATCTTATTTTTGAAGGATTTTTGCAGTTTTGGATAGATCTTTGAAAAATAAGGGGGGTTTGTTCTTCGTGTTTTTGATAAAAACGAGTTTTTGATCGAGTTTTGGAGTAAAAAGAGGTGAAAAACGCTATTTTTCACGTAATCTGCGAAGTGTTCTCGTCAATTGAAGGGTTCACGGCCGAAGGAGGGTTCTCGGTCGAATAAGCTTTTGTGGCTAGGGTTTCTCGGCGGTGGTCGTAATCACGAATTAGGGTTTCTCGGACGTTTACGGTCGTGAACGTGTTTACGGCCTTGAACCCATTTGCGGTTGTCTGTCTCATATAAATAGTGTTAGTAGAGTCATAAGAGTGTGTATGGCTAGAGGAGCTTAAGTGTGTGTATTCTAAGGTGTTCTAGAGAGAGAAAGGAGAGAAGGTGCAAGTGTGTGTGAATCTTGTATATTGTTCATCATTCCAATCTTGAATACATCATAGATTCATATTATTCTTCTTCTCCTTCTTCTTATTTTGATCTTGCATCATCCAATTGTTTAGGATTCTACACCATCAATTTGATATGAATGATACACAAGCGAATTCGGGACTTACAAGTGGTATCAGAGCTTGGATTGTATCAATCATTTTGGCCAGATCTGGAGCGTATTTGATCTTATTTTTGAAGGATTTTTATATTTTTGGATAGATCTTTGAAAAATAAGGGGGGTTTGTTCTTCGTGTTTTTGATAAAAACGAGTTTTTGATCGAGTTTTGGAGTAAAAAGAGGTGAAAAACGCTATTTTTCATGTAATCTGCGAAGTGTTCTCGTCCATTGAAGGGTTCACGGCCGTTGAAGGGTTCACGGCCGAAGGAGGGTTCTCGGTCGAATAAGCTTTTGCGGCTAGGGTTTCTCGGCGGCGGCCGTAATCACGAATTAGGGTTTCTCGGACGTTTACGGTCGTGAACGTGTTTACGGCCGTGAACCCATTTGCGGTTGTCTGTCTCATATAAATAGTGTTAGTAGAGTCATAAGAGTGTGTATGGCTAGAGGAGCTTAAGTGTGTGTATTCTAAGGCGTTCTAGAGAGAGAAAGGAGAGAAGGTGCAAGTGTGTGTGAATCTTGTATATTGTTCATCATTCCAATCTTGAATACATCATAGATTCATATTATTCTTCTTCTCCTTCTTCTTATTTTGATCTTGCATCATCCAATTGTTTGGGATTCTACACCATCAATTGGATATGATTGATACACAAGCGAATTCGGGACTTACAAGTGGTATCAGAGCTTGGATTGTATCAATCATTTTGGCCAGATCTGGAGCGTATTTGATCTTATTTTTAAAGGATTTTTGCATTTTTGGATAGATCTTTGAAAAATAAGGGGGGTTTGTTCTTCGTGTTTTTGATAAAAACGAGTTTTTGATCGAGTTTTGGAGTAAAAAGAGGTGAAAAACGTTATTTTTCACGTAATCTGCGAAGTGTTGTCGTCCATTGAAGGGTTCACGACCGAAGGAGGGTTCTCGGTCGAATAAGCTTTTGTGGCTAGGGTTTCTCGGCGGCGGCCGTAATCACGAATTAGGGTTTCTCGGACGTTTACGGTCGTGAACGTGTTTACGGCCGTGAACCCATTTGCGGTTGTCTGTCTCATATAAATAGTGTTAGTAGAGTCATAAGAGTGTGTATGGCTAGAGGAGCTTAAGTGTGTGTATTCTAAGGTGTTCTAGAGAGAGAAAGGAGAGAAGGTGCAAGTGTGTGTGAATCTTTTATATTGTTCATCATTCCAATCTTGAATACATCATAGATTCATATTATTCTTCTTCTCCTTCTTCTAATTTTGATCTTGCATCATCCAATTGTTTGGGATTCTACACCATCAATTGGATATGATTGATACACAAGCGAATTCGGGACTTACAAGTGGTATCAGAGCTTGGATTGTATCAATCATTTTGTCCAGATCTGGAGCGTATTTGATCTTATTTTTGAAGGATTTTTGCAGTTTTGGATAGATCTTTGAAAAATAAGGGGGGTTTGTTCTTCGTGTTTTTGATAAAAACGAGTTTTTGATCGAGTTTTGGAGTAAAAAGAGGTGAAAAACGCTATTTTTCACGTAATCTGCGAAGTGTTCTCGTCAATTGAAGGGTTCACGGCCGAAGGAGGGTTCTCGGTCGAATAAGCTTTTGTGGCTAGGGTTTCTCGGCGGTGGTCGTAATCACGAATTAGGGTTTCTCGGACGTTTACGGTCGTGAACGTGTTTACGGCCTTGAACCCATTTGCGGTTGTCTGTCTCATATAAATAGTGTTAGTAGAGTCATAAGAGTGTGTATGGCTAGAGGAGCTTAAGTGTGTGTATTCTAAGGTGTTCTAGAGAGAGAAAGGAGAGAAGGTGCAAGTGTGTGTGAATCTTGTATATTGTTCATCATTCCAATCTTGAATACATCATAGATTCATATTATTCTTCTTCTCCTTCTTCTTATTTTGATCTTGCATCATCCAATTGTTTAGGATTCTACACCATCAATTTGATATGAATGATACACAAGCGAATTCGGGACTTACAAGTGGTATCAGAGCTTGGATTGTATCAATCATTTTGGCCAGATCTGGAGCGTATTTGATCTTATTTTTGAAGGATTTTTATATTTTTGGATAGATCTTTGAAAAATAAGGGGGGTTTGTTCTTCGTGTTTTTGATAAAAACGAGTTTTTGATCGAGTTTTGGAGTAAAAAGAGGTGAAAAACGCTATTTTTCATGTAATCTGCGAAGTGTTCTCGTCCATTGAAGGGTTCACGGCCGTTGAAGGGTTCACGGCCGAAGGAGGGTTCTCGGTCGAATAAGCTTTTGCGGCTAGGGTTTCTCGGCGGCGGCCGTAATCACGAATTAGGGTTTCTCGGACGTTTACGGTCGTGAACGTGTTTACGGCCGTGAACCCATTTGCGGTTGTCTGTCTCATATAAATAGTGTTAGTAGAGTCATAAGAGTGTGTATGGCTAGAGGAGCTTAAGTGTGTGTATTCTAAGGCGTTCTAGAGAGAGAAAGGAGAGAAGGTGCAAGTGTGTGTGAATCTTGTATATTGTTCATCATTCCAATCTTGAATACATCATAGATTCATATTATTCTTCTTCTCCTTCTTCTTATTTTGATCTTGCATCATCCAATTGTTTGGGATTCTACACCATCAATTGGATATGATTGATACACAAGCGAATTCGGGACTTACAAGTGGTATCAGAGCTTGGATTGTATCAATCATTTTGGCCAGATCTGGAGCGTATTTGATCTTATTTTTAAAGGATTTTTGCATTTTTGGATAGATCTTTGAAAAATAAGGGGGGTTTGTTCTTCGTGTTTTTGATAAAAACGAGTTTTTGATCGAGTTTTGGAGTAAAAAGAGGTGAAAAACGTTATTTTTCACGTAATCTGCGAAGTGTTGTCGTCCATTGAAGGGTTCACGACCGAAGGAGGGTTCTCGGTCGAATAAGCTTTTGTGGCTAGGGTTTCTCGGCGGCGGCCGTAATCACGAATTAGGGTTTCTCGGACGTTTACGGTCGTGAACGTGTTTACGGCCGTGAACCCATTTCCGGTTGTCTGTCTCATATAAATAGTGTTAGTAGAGTCATAAGAGTGTGTATGGCTAGAGGAGCTTAAGTGTGTGTATTCTAAGGTGTTCTAGAGAGAGAAAGGAGAGAAGGTGCAAGTGTGTGTGAATCTTTTATATTGTTCATCATTCCAATCTTGAATACATCATAGATTCATATTATTCTTCTTCTCCTTCTTCTAATTTTGATCTTGCATCATCCAATTGTTTGGGATTCTACACCATCAATTGGATATGATTGATACACAAGCGAATTCGGGACTTACAAGTGGTATCAGAGCTTGGATTGTATCAATCATTTTGTCCAGATCTGGAGCGTATTTGATCTTATTTTTGAAGGATTTTTGCAGTTTTGGATAGATCTTTGAAAAATAAGGGGGGTTTGTTCTTCGTGTTTTTGATAAAAACGAGTTTTTGATCGAGTTTTGGAGTAAAAAGAGGTGAAAAACGCTATTTTTCACGTAATCTGCGAAGTGTTCTCGTCAATTGAAGGGTTCACGGCCGAAGGAGGGTTCTCGGTCGAATAAGCTTTTGTGGCTAGGGTTTCTCGGCGGTGGTCGTAATCACGAATTAGGGTTTCTCGGACGTTTACGGTCGTGAACGTGTTTACGGCCTTGAACCCATTTGCGGTTGTCTGTCTCATATAAATAGTGTTAGTAGAGTCATAAGAGTGTGTATGGCTAGAGGAGCTTAAGTGTGTGTATTCTAAGGTGTTCTAGAGAGAGAAAGGAGAGAAGGTGCAAGTGTGTGTGAATCTTGTATATTGTTCATCATTCCAATCTTGAATACATCATAGATTCATATTATTCTTCTTCTCCTTCTTCTTATTTTGATCTTGCATCATCCAATTGTTTAGGATTCTACACCATCAATTTGATATGAATGATACACAAGCGAATTCGGGACTTACAAGTGGTATCAGAGCTTGGATTGTATCAATCATTTTGGCCAGATCTGGAGCGTATTTGATCTTATTTTTGAAGGATTTTTATATTTTTGGATAGATCTTTGAAAAATAAGGGGGGTTTGTTCTTCGTGTTTTTGATAAAAACGAGTTTTTGATCGAGTTTTGGAGTAAAAAGAGGTGAAAAACGCTATTTTTCATGTAATCTGCGAAGTGTTCTCGTCCATTGAAGGGTTCACGGCCGTTGAAGGGTTCACGGCCGAAGGAGGGTTCTCGGTCGAATAAGCTTTTCGGCTAGGGTTTCTCGGCGGCGGCCGTAATCACGAATTAGGGTTTCTCGGACGTTTACGGTCGTGAACGTGTTTACGGCCGTGAACCCATTTGCGGTTGTCTGTCTCATATAAATAGTGTTAGTAGAGTCATAAGAGTGTGTATGGCTAGAGGAGCTTAAGTGTGTGTATTCTAAGGCGTTCTAGAGAGAGAAAGGAGAGAAGGTGCAAGTGTGTGTGAATCTTGTATATTGTTCATCATTCCAATCTTGAATACATCATAGATTCATATTATTCTTCTTCTCCTTCTTCTTATTTTGATCTTGCATCATCCAATTGTTTGGGATTCTACACCATCAATTGGATATGATTGATACACAAGCGAATTCGGGACTTACAAGTGGTATCAGAGCTTGGATTGTATCAATCATTTTGGCCAGATCTGGAGCGTATTTGATCTTATTTTTAAAGGATTTTTGCATTTTTGGATAGATCTTTGAAAAATAAGGGGGGTTTGTTCTTCGTGTTTTTGATAAAAACGAGTTTTTGATCGAGTTTTGGAGTAAAAAGAGGTGAAAAACGTTATTTTTCACGTAATCTGCGAAGTGTTGTCGTCCATTGAAGGGTTCACGACCGAAGGAGGGTTCTCGGTCGAATAAGCTTTTGTGGCTAGGGTTTCTCGGCGGCGGCCGTAATCACGAATTAGGGTTTCTCGGACGTTTACGGTCGTGAACGTGTTTACGGCCGTGAACCCATTTGCGGTTGTCTGTCTCATATAAATAGTGTTAGTAGAGTCATAAGAGTGTGTATGGCTAGAGGAGCTTAAGTGTGTGTATTCTAAGGTGTTCTAGAGAGAGAAAGGAGAGAAGGTGCAAGTGTGTGTGAATCTTTTATATTGTTCATCATTCCAATCTTGAATACATCATAGATTCATATTATTCTTCTTCTCCTTCTTCTTATTTTGATCTTGCATCATCCAATTGTTTGGGATTCTACACCATCAATTGGATATGATTGATACACAAGCGAATTCGGGACTTACAAGTGGTATCAGAGCTTGGATTGTATCAATCATTTTGGCCAGATCTGGAGCGTATTTGATCTTATTTTTGAAGGATTTTTGCAGTTTTGGATAGATCTTTGAAAAATAAGGGGGGTTTGTTCTTCGTGTTTTTGATAAAAACGAGTTTTTGATCGAGTTTTGGAGTAAAAAGAGGTGAAAAACGCTATTTTTCACGTAATCTGCGAAGTGTTCTCGTCAATTGAAGGGTTCACGGCCGAAGGAGGGTTCTCGGTCGAATAAGCTTTTGTGGCTAGGGTTTCTCGGCGGCGGTCGTAATCACGAATTAGGGTTTCTCGGACGTTTACGGTCGTGAACGTGTTTACGGCCTTGAACCCATTTGCGGTTGTCTGTCTCATATAAATAGTGTTAGTAGAGTCATAAGAGTGTGTATGGCTAGAGGAGCTTAAGTGTGTGTATTCTAAGGTGTTCTAGAGAGAGAAAGGAGAGAAGGTGCAAGTGTGTGTGAATCTTGTATATTGTTCATCATTCCAATCTTGAATACATCATACATTCATATTATTCTTCTTCTCCTTCTTCTTATTTTGAACTTGCATCATCCAATTGTTTAGGATTCTACACCATCAATTTGATATGAATGATACACAAGCGAATTCGGGACTTACAAGTGGTATCAGAGCTTGGATTGTATCAATCATTTTGGCCAGATCTGGAGCGTATTTGATCTTATTTTTGAAGGATTTTTATATTTTTGGATAGATCTTTGAAAAATAAGGGGGGTTTGTTCTTCGTGTTTTTGATAAAAACGAGTTTTTGATCGAGTTTTGGAGTAAAAAGAGGTGAAAAACGCTATTTTTCATGTAATCTGCGAAGTGTTCTCGTCCATTGAAGGGTTCACGGCCGTTGAAGGGTTCACGGCCGAAGGAGGGTTCTCGGTCGAATAAGCTTTTGCGGCTAGGGTTTCTCGGCGGCGGCCGTAATCACGAATTAGGGTTTCTCGGACGTTTACGGTCGTGAACGTGTTTACGGCCGTGAACCCATTTGCGGTTGTCTGTCTCATATAAATAGTGTTAGTAGAGTCATAAGAGTGTGTATGGCTAGAGAAGCTTAAGTGTGTGTATTCTAAGGCGTTCTAGAGAGAGAAAGGAGAGAAGGTGCAAGTGTGTGTGAATCTTGTATATTGTTCATCATTCCAATCTTGAATACATCATAGATTCATATTATTCTTCTTCTCCTTCTTCTTATTTTGATCTTGCATCATCCAATTGTTTGGGATTCTACACCATCAATTGGATATGATTGATACACAAGCGAATTCGGGACTTACAAGTGGTATCAGAGCTTGGATTGTATCAATCATTTTGGCCAGATCTGGAGCGTATTTGATCTTATTTTTGAAGGATTTTTGCATTTTTGGATAGATCTTTGAAAAATAAGGGGGGTTTGTTCTTCGTGTTTTTGATAAAAACGAGTTTTTGATCGAGTTTTGGAGTAAAAAGAGGTGAAAAACGTTATTTTTCACGTAATCTGCGAAGTGTTGTCGTCCATTGAAGGGTTCACGACCGAAGGAGGGTTCTCGGTCGAATAAGCTTTTGTGGCTAGGGTTTCTCGGCGGCGGCCGTAATCACGAATTAGGGTTTCTCGGACGTTTACGGTCGTGAACGTGTTTACAGCCGTGAACCCATTTGCGGTTGTCTGTCTCATATAAATAGTGTTAGTAGAGTCATAAGAGTGTGTATGGCTAGAGGAGCTTAAGTGTGTGTATTCTAAGGTGTTCTAGAGAGAGAAAGGAGAGAAGGTGCAAGTGTGTGTGAATCTTTTATATTGTTCATCATTCCAATCTTGAATACATCATAGATTCATATTATTCTTCTTCTCCTTCTTCTTATTTTGATCTTGCATCATCCAATTGTTTGGGATTCTACACCATCAATTGGATATGATTGATACACAAGCGAATTCGGGACTTACAAGTGGTATCAGAGCTTGGATTGTATCAATCATTTTGGCCAGATCTGGAGCGTATTTGATCTTATTTTTGAAGGATTTTTGCAGTTTTGGATAGATCTTTGAAAAATAAGGGGGGTTTGTTCTTCGTGTTTTTGATAAAAACGAGTTTTTGATCGAGTTTTGGAGTAAAAAGAGGTGAAAAACGCTATTTTTCACGTAATCTGCGAAGTGTTCTCGTCAATTGAAGGGTTCACGGCCGAAGGAGGGTTCTCGGTCGAATAAGCTTTTGTGGCTAGGGTTTCTCGGCGGCGGTCGTAATCACGAATTAGGGTTTCTCGGACGTTTACGGTCGTGAACGTGTTTACGGCCTTGAACCCATTTGCGGTTGTCTGTCTCATATAAATAGTGTTAGTAGAGTCATAAGAGTGTGTATGGCTAGAGGAGCTTAAGTGTGTGTATTCTAAGGTGTTCTAGAGAGAGAAAGGAGAGAAGGTGCAAGTGTGTGTGAATCTTGTATATTGTTCATCATTCCAATCTTGAATACATCATAGATTCATATTATTCTTCTTCTCCTTCTTCTTATTTTGAACTTGCATCATCCAATTGTTTAGGATTCTACACCATCAATTTGATATGAATGATACACAAGCGAATTCGGGACTTACAAGTGGTATCAGAGCTTGGATTGTATCAATCATTTTGGCCAGATCTGGAGCGTATTTGATCTTATTTTTGAAGGATTTTTATATTTTTGGATAGATCTTTGAAAAATAAGGGGGGTTTGTTCTTCGTGTTTTTGATAAAAACGAGTTTTTGATCGAGTTTTGGAGTAAAAAGAGGTGAAAAACGCTATTTTTCATGTAATCTGCGAAGTGTTCTCGTCCATTGAAGGGTTCACGGCCGTTGAAGGGTTCACGGCCGAAGGAGGGTTCTCGGTCGAATAAGCTTTTGCGGCTAGGGTTTCTCGGCGGCGGCCGTAATCACGAATTAGGGTTTCTCGGACGTTTACGGTCGTGAACGTGTTTACGGCCGTGAACCCATTTGCGGTTGTCTGTCTCATATAAATAGTGTTAGTAGAGTCATAAGAGTGTGTATGGCTAGAGAAGCTTAAGTGTGTGTATTCTAAGGCGTTCTAGAGAGAGAAAGGAGAGAAGGTGCAAGTGTGTGTGAATCTTGTATATTGTTCATCATTCCAATCTTGAATACATCATAGATTCATATTATTCTTCTTCTCCTTCTTCTTATTTTGATCTTGCATCATCCAATTGTTTGGGATTCTACACCATCAATTGGATATGATTGATACACAAGCGAATTCGGGACTTACAAGTGGTATCAGAGCTTGGATTGTATCAATCATTTTGGCCAGATCTGGAGCGTATTTGATCTTATTTTTGAAGGATTTTTGCATTTTTGGATAGATCTTTGAAAAATAAGGGGGGTTTGTTCTTCGTGTTTTTGATAAAAACGAGTTTTTGATCGAGTTTTGGAGTAAAAAGAGGTGAAAAACGTTATTTTTCACGTAATCTGCGAAGTGTTGTCGTCCATTGAAGGGTTCACGACCGAAGGAGGGTTCTCGGTCGAATAAGCTTTTGTGGCTAGGGTTTCTCGGCGGCGGCCGTAATCACGAATTAGGGTTTCTCGGACGTTTACGGTCGTGAACGTGTTTACAGCCGTGAACCCATTTGCGGTTGTCTGTCTCATATAAATAGTGTTAGTAGAGTCATAAGAGTGTGTATGGCTAGAGGAGCTTAAGTGTGTGTATTCTAAGGTGTTCTAGAGAGAGAAAGGAGAGAAGGTGCAAGTGTGTGTGAATCTTGTATATTGTTCATCATTCCAATCTTGAATACATCATAGATTCATATTATTCTTCTTCTCCTTCTTCTTATTTTGATCTTGCATCATCCAATTGTTTGGGATTCTACACCATCAATTGGATATGATTGATACACAAGCGAATTCGGGACTTACAAGTGGTATCAGAGCTTGGATTGTATCAATCATTTTGGCCAGATCTGGAGCGTATTTGATCTTATTTTTGAAGGATTTTTGCATTTTTGGATAGATCTTTGAAAAATAAGGGGGGTTTGTTCTTCGTGTTTTTGATAAAAACGAGTTTTTGATCGAGTTTTGGAGTAAAAAGAGGTGAAAAACGTTATTTTTCACGTAATCTGCGAAGTGTTGTCGTCCATTGAAGGGTTCACGACCGAAGGAGGGTTCTCGGTCGAATAAGCTTTTGTGGCTAGGGTTTCTCGGCGGCGGTCGTAATCACGAATTAGGGTTTCTCGGACGTTGACGGTCGTGAACGTGTTTACGGCCGTGAACCCATTTGCGGTTGTCTGTCTCATATAAATAGTGTTAGTAGAGTCATAAGAGTGTGTATGGCTAGAGGAGCTTAAGTGTGTGTATTCTAAGGTGTTCTAGAGAGAGAAAGGAGAGAAGGTGCAAGTGTGTGTGAATCTTGTATATTGTTCATCATTCCAATCTTGAATACATCATAGATTCATATTATTCTTCTTCTCCTTCTTCTTATTTTGATCTTGCATCATCCAATTGTTTGGGATTCTACACCATCAATTGGATATGATTGATACACAAGCGAATTCGGGACTTACAAGTGGTATCAGAGCTTGGATTGTATCAATCATTTTGGCCAGATCTGGAGCGTATTTGATCTTATTTTTGAAGGATTTTTATATTTTTGGATAGATCTTTGAAAAATAAGGGGGGTTTGTTCTTCGTGTTTTTGATAAAAACGAGTTTTTGATCGAGTTTTGGAGTAAAAAGAGGTGAAAAACGCTATTTTTCATGTAATCTGCGAAGTGTTCTCGTCCATTGAAGGGTTCACGGCCGTTGAAGGGTTCACGGCCGAAGGAGGGTTCTCGGTCGAATAAGCTTTTGCGGCTAGGGTTTCTCGGCGGCGGCCGTAATCACGAATTAGGGTTTCTCGGACGTTTACGGTCGTGAACGTGTTTACGGCCGTGAACCCATTTGCGGTTGTCTGTCTCATATAAATAGTGTTAGTAGAGTCATAAGAGTGTGTATGGCTAGAGGAGCTTAAGTGTGTGTATTCTAAGGTGTTCTAGAGAGAGAAAGGAGAGAAGGTGCAAGTGTGTGTGAATCTTGTATATTGTTCATCATTCCAATCTTGAATACATCATAGATTCATATTATTCTTCTTCTCCTTCTTCTTATTTTGATCTTGCATCATCCAATTGTTTGGGATTCTACACCATCAATTGGATATGATTGATACACAAGCGAATTCGGGACTTACAAGTGGTATCAGAGCTTGGATTGTATCAATCATTTTGGCCAGATCTGGAGCGTATTTGATCTTATTTTTGAAGGATTTTTGCATTTTTGGATAGATCTTTGAAAAATAAGGGGGGTTTGTTCTTCGTGTTTTTGATAAAAACGAGTTTTTGATCGAGTTTTGGAGTAAAAAGAGGTGAAAAACGTTATTTTTCACGTAATCTGCGAAGTGTTGTCGTCCATTGAAGGGTTCACGACCGAAGGAGGGTTCTCGGTCGAATAAGCTTTTGTGGCTAGGGTTTCTCGGCGGCGGCCGTAATCACGAATTAGGGTTTCTCGGACGTTTACGGTCGTGAACGTGTTTACGGCCGTGAACCCATTTGCGGTTGTCTGTCTCATATAAATAGTTTTAGTAGAGTCATAAGAGTGTGTATGGCTAGAGGAGCTTAAGTGTGTGTATTCTAAGGTGTTCTAGAGAGAGAAAGGAGAGAAGGTGCAAGTGTGTGTGAATCTTGTATATTGTTCATCATTCCAATCTTGAATACATCATAGATTCATATTATTCTTCTTCTCCTTCTTCTTATTTTGATCTTGCATCATCCAATTGTTTGGGATTCTACACCATCAATTGGATATGATTGATACACAAGCGAATTCGGGACTTACAAGTGGTATCAGAGCTTGGATTGTATCAATCATTTTGGCCAGATCTGGAGCGTATTTGATCTTATTTTTGAAGGATTTTTGCATTTTTGGATAGATCTTTGAAAAATAAGGGGGGTTTGTTCTTCGTGTTTTTGATAAAAACGAGTTTTTGATCGAGTTTTGGAGTAAAAAGAGGTGAAAAACGTTATTTTTCACGTAATCTGCGAAGTGTTGTCGTCCATTGAAGGGTTCACGACCGAAGGAGGGTTCTCGGTCGAATAAGTTTTTGTGGCTAGGGTTTCTCGGCGGCGGCCGTAATCACGAATTAGGGTTTCTCGGACGTTTACGGTCGTGAACGTGTTTACGGCCGTGAACCCATTTGCGGTTGTCTGTCTCATATAAATAGTGTTAGTAGAGTCATAAGAGTGTGTATGGCTAGAGGAGCTTAAGTGTGTGTATTCTAAGGTGTTCTAGAGAGAGAAAGGAGAGAAGGTGCAAGTGTGTGTGAATCTTGTATATTGTTCATCATTCCAATCTTGAATACATCATAGATTCATATTATTCTTCTTCTCCTTCTTCTTATTTTGATCTTGCATCATCCAATTGTTTGGGATTCTACACCATCAATTGGATATGATTGATACACAAGCGAATTCGGGACTTACAAGTGGTATCAGAGCTTGGATTGTATCAATCATTTTGGCCAGATCTGGAGCGTATTTGATCTTATTTTTGAAGGATTTTTGCATTTTTGGATAGATCTTTGAAAAATAAGGGGGGTTTGTTGTTCGTGTTTTTGATAAAAACGAGTTTTTGATCGAGTTTTGGAGTAAAAAGAGGTGAAAAACGTTATTTTTCACGTAATCTGCGAAGTGTTGTCGTCCATTGAAGGGTTCACGACCGAAGGAGGGTTCTCGGTCGAATAAGCTTTTGTGGCTAGGGTTTCTCGGCGGCGGCCGTAATCACGAATTAGGGTTTCTCGGACGTTTACGGTCGTGAACGTGTTTACGGCCGTGAACCCATTTGCGGTTGTCTGTCTCATATAAATAGTGTTAGTAGAGTCATAAGAGTGTGTATGGCTAGAGGAGCTTAAGTGTGTGTATTCTAAGGTGTTCTAGAGAGAGAAAGGAGAGAAGGTGCAAGTGTGTGTGAATCTTGTATATTGTTCATCATTCCAATCTTGAATACATCATAGATTCATATTATTCTTCTTCTCCTTCTTCTTATTTTGATCTTGCATCATCCAATTGTTTGGGATTCTACACCATCAATTGGATATGATTGATACACAAGCGAATTCGGGACTTACAAGTGGTATCAGAGCTTGGATTGTATCAATCATTTTGGCCATATCTGGAGCGTATTTGATCTTATTTTTGAAGGATTTTTGCAGTTTTGGATAGATCTTTGAAAAATAAGGGGGGTTTGTTCTTCGTGTTTTTGATAAAAACGAGTTTTTGATCGAGTTTTGGAGTAAAAAGAGGTGAAAAACGTTATTTTTCACGTAATCTGCGAAGTGTTGTCGTCCATTGAAGGGTTCACGACCGAAGGAGGGTTCTCGGTCGAATAAGCTTTTGTGGCTAGGGTTTCTCGGCGGCGGCCGTAATCACGAATTAGGGTTTCTCGGACGTTTACGGTCGTGAACGTGTTTACGGCCGTGAACCCATTTGCGGTTGTCTGTCTCATATAAATAGTGTTAGTAGAGTCATAAGAGTGTGTATGGCTAGAGGAGCTTAAGTGTGTGTATTCTAAGGTGTTCTAGAGAGAGAAAGGAGAGAAGGTGCAAGTGTGTGTGAATCTTGTATATTGTTCATCATTCCAATCTTGAATACATCATAGATTCATATTATTCTTCTTCTCCTTCTTCTTATTTTGATCTTGCATCATCTAATTGTTTGGGATTCTACACCATCAATTGGATATGATTGATACACAAGCGAATTCGGGACTTACAAGTGGTATCAGAGCTTGGATTGTATCAATCATTTTGGCCAGATCTGGAGCGTATTTGATCTTATTTTTGAAGGATTTTTGCATTTTTGGATAGATCTTTGAAAAATAAGGGGGGTTTGTTGTTCGTGTTTTTGATAAAAACGAGTTTTTGATCGAGTTTTGGAGTAAAAAGAGGTGAAAAACGTTATTTTTCACGTAATCTGCGAAGTGTTGTCGTCCATTGAAGGGTTCACGACCGAAGGAGGGTTCTCGGTCGAATAAGCTTTTGTGGCTAGGGTTTCTCGGCGGCGGCCGTAATCACGAATTAGGGTTTCTCGGACGTTTACGGTCGTGAACGTGTTTACGGCCGTGAACCCATTTGCGGTTGTCTGTCTCATATAAATAGTGTTAGTAGAGTCATAAGAGTGTGTATGGCTAGAGGAGCTTAAGTGTGTGTATTCTAAGGTGTTCTAGAGAGAGAAAGGAGAGAAGGTGCAAGTGTGTGTGAATCTTGTATATTGTTCATCATTCCAATCTTGAATACATCATAGATTCATATTATTCTTCTTCTCCTTCTTCTTATTTTGATCTTGCATCATCCAATTGTTTGGGATTCTACACCATCAATTGGATATGATTGATACACAAGCGAATTCGGGATTTACAAGTGGTATCAGAGCTTGGATTGTATCAATCATTTTGGCCATATCTGGAGCGTATTTGATCTTATTTTTGAAGGATTTTTGCAGTTTTGGATAGATCTTTGAAAAATAAGGGGGGTTTGTTGTTCGTGTTTTTGATAAAAACGAGTTTTTGATCGAGTTTTGGAGTAAAAAGAGGTGAAAAACGTTATTTTTCACGTAATCTGCGAAGTGTTGTCGTCCATTGAAGGGTTCACGACCGAAGGAGGGTTCTCGGTCGAATAAGCTTTTGTGGCTAGGGTTTCTCGGCGGCGGCCGTAATCACGAATTAGGGTTTCTCGGACGTTTACGGTCGTGAACGTGTTTACGGCCGTGAACCCATTTGCGGTTGTCTGTCTCATATAAATAGTTTTAGTAGAGTCATAAGAGTGTGTATGGCTAGAGGAGCTTAAGTGTGTGTATTCTAAGGTGTTCTAGAGAGAGAAAGGAGAGAAGGTGCAAGTGTGTGTGAATCTTGTATATTGTTCATCATTCCAATCTTGAATACATCATAGATTCATATTATTCTTCTTCTCCTTCTTCTTATTTTGATCTTGCATCATCCAATTGTTTGGGATTCTACACCATCAATTGGATATGATTGATACACAAGCGAATTCGGGACTTACAAGTGGTATCAGAGCTTGGATTGTATCAATCATTTTGGCCAGATCTGGAGCGTATTTGATCTTATTTTTGAAGGATTTTTGCAGTTTTGGATAGATCTTTGAAAAATAAGGGGGGTTTGTTCTTCGTGTTTTTGATAAAAACGAGTTTTTGATCGAGTTTTGGAGTAAAAAGAGGTGAAAAACGCTATTTTTCATGTAATCTGCGAAGTGTTCTCGTCCATTGAAGGGTTCACGGCCGTTGAAGGGTTCACGGCCGAAGGAGGGTTCTCGGTCGAATAAGCTTTTGCGGCTAGGGTTTCTCGGCGGCGGCCGTAATCACGAATTAGGGTTTCTCGGACGTTTACGGTCGTGAACGTGTTTACGGCCGTGAACCCATTTGCGGTTGTCTGTCTCATATAAATAGTGTTAGTAGAGTCATAAGAGTGTGTATGGCTAGAGGAGCTTAAGTGTGTGTATTCTAAGGTGTTCTAGAGAGAGAAAGGAGAGAAGGTGCAAGTGTGTGTGAATCTTGTATATTGTTCATCATTCCAATCTTGAATACATCATAGATTCATATTATTCTTCTTCTCCTTCTTCTTATTTTGATCTTGCATCATCCAATTGTTTGGGATTCTACACCATCAATTGGATATGATTGATACACAAGCGAATTCGGGATTTACAAGTGGTATCAGAGCTTGGATTGTATCAATCATTTTGGCCATATCTGGAGCGTATTTGATCTTATTTTTGAAGGATTTTTGCAGTTTTGGATAGATCTTTGAAAAATAAGGGGGGTTTGTTCTTCGTGTTTTTGATAAAAACGAGTTTTTGATCGAGTTTTGGAGTAAAAAGAGGTGAAAAACGTTATTTTTCACGTAATCTGCGAAGTGTTGTCGTCCATTGAAGGGTTCACGACCGAAGGAGGGTTCTCGGTCGAATAAGCTTTTGTGGCTAGGGTTTCTCGGCGGCGGCCGTAATCACGAATTAGGGTTTCTCGGACGTTTACGGTCGTGAACGTGTTTACGGCCGTGAACCCATTTGCGGTTGTCTGTCTCATATAAATAGTTTTAGTAGAGTCATAAGAGTGTGTATGGCTAGAGGAGCTTAAGTGTGTGTATTCTAAGGTGTTCTAGAGAGAGAAAGGAGAGAAGGTGCAAGTGTGTGTGAATCTTGTATATTGTTCATCATTCCAATCTTGAATACATCATAGATTCATATTATTCTTCTTCTCCTTCTTCTTATTTTGATCTTGCATCATCCAATTGTTTGGGATTCTACACCATCAATTGGATATGATTGATACACAAGCGAATTCGGGACTTACAAGTGGTATCAGAGCTTGGATTGTATCAATCATTTTGGCCAGATCTGGAGCGTATTTGATCTTATTTTTGAAGGATTTTTGCAGTTTTGGATAGATCTTTGAAAAATAAGGGGGGTTTGTTCTTCGTGTTTTTGATAAAAACGAGTTTTTGATCGAGTTTTGGAGTAAAAAGAGGTGAAAAACGCTATTTTTCATGTAATCTGCGAAGTGTTCTCGTCCATTGAAGGGTTCACGGCCGTTGAAGGGTTCACGGCCGAAGGAGGGTTCTCGGTCGAATAAGCTTTTGCGGCTAGGGTTTCTCGGCGGCGGCCGTAATCACGAATTAGGGTTTCTCGGACGTTTACGGTCGTGAACGTGTTTACGGCCGTGAACCCATTTGCGGTTGTCTGTCTCATATAAATAGTGTTAGTAGAGTCATAAGAGTGTGTATGGCTAGAGGAGCTTAAGTGTGTGTATTCTAAGGTGTTCTAGAGAGAGAAAGGAGAGAAGGTGCAAGTGTGTGTGAATCTTGTATATTGTTCATCATTCCAATCTTGAATACATCATAGATTCATATTATTCTTCTTCTCCTTCTTCTTATTTTGATCTTGCATCATCCAATTGTTTGGGATTCTACACCATCAATTGGATATGATTGATACACAAGCGAATTCGGGACTTACAAGTGGTATCAGAGCTTGGATTGTATCAATCATTTTGGCCAGATCTGGAGCGTATTTGATCTTATTTTTGAAGGATTTTTGCATTTTTGGATAGATCTTTGAAAAATAAGGGGGGTTTGTTCTTCGTGTTTTTGATAAAAACGAGTTTTTGATCGAGTTTTGGAGTAAAAAGAGGTGAAAAACGTTATTTTTCACGTAATCTGCGAAGTGTTGTCGTCCATTGAAGGGTTCACGACCGAAGGAGGGTTCTCGGTCGAATAAGCTTTTGTGGCTAGGGTTTCTCGGCGGCGGCCGTAATCACGAATTAGGGTTTCTCGGACGTTTACGGTCGTGAACGTGTTTACGGCCGAGAACCCATTTGCGGTTGTCTGTCTCATATAAATAGTTTTAGTAGAGTCATAAGAGTGTGTATGGCTAGAGGAGCTTAAGTGTGTGTATTCTAAGGTGTTCTAGAGAGAGAAAGGAGAGAAGGTGCAAGTGTGTGTGAATCTTGTATATTGTTCATCATTCCAATCTTGAATACATCATAGATTCATATTATTCTTCTTCTCCTTCTTCTTATTTTGATCTTGCATCATCCAATTGTTTGGGATTCTACACCATCAATTGGATATGATTGATACACAAGCGAATTCGGGACTTACAAGTGGTATCAGAGCTTGGATTGTATCAATCATTTTGGCCAGATCTGGAGCGTATTTGATCTTATTTTTGAAGGATTTTTGCATTTTTGGATAGATCTTTGAAAAATAAGGGGGGTTTGTTCTTCGTGTTTTTGATAAAAACGAGTTTTTGATCGAGTTTTGGAGTAAAAAGAGGTGAAAAACGTTATTTTTCACGTAATCTGCGAAGTGTTGTCGTCCATTGAAGGGTTCACGACCGAAGGAGGGTTCTCGGTCGAATAAGCTTTTGTGGCTAGGGTTTCTCGGCGGCGGCCGTAATCACGAATTAGGGTTTCTCGGACGTTTACGGTCGTGAACGTGTTTACGGCCGTGAACCCATTTGCGGTTGTCTGTCTCATATAAATAGTGTTAGTAGAGTCATAAGAGTGTGTATGGCTAGAGGAGCTTAAGTGTGTGTATTCTAAGGTGTTCTAGAGAGAGAAAGGAGAGAAGGTGCAAGTGTGTGTGAATCTTGTATATTGTTCATCATTCCAATCTTGAATACATCATAGATTCATATTATTCTTCTTCTCCTCCTTCTTATTTTGATCTTGCATCATCCAATTGTTTGGGATTCTACACCATCAATTGGATATGATTGATACACAAGCGAATTCGGGACTTACAAGTGGTATCAGAGCTTGGATTGTATCAATCATTTTGGCCAGATCTGGAGCGTATTTGATCTTATTTTTGAAGGATTTTTGCATTTTTGGATAGATCTTTGAAAAATAAGGGGGGTTTGTTCTTCGTGTTTTTGATAAAAACGAGTTTTTGATCGAGTTTTGGAGTAAAAAGAGGTGAAAAACGTTATTTTTCACGTAATCTGCGAAGTGTTGTCGTCCATTGAAGGGTTCACGACCGAAGGAGGGTTCTCGGTCGAATAAGCTTTTGTGGCTAGGGTTTCTCGGCGGCGGCCGTAATCACGAATTAGGGTTTCTCGGACGTTTACGGTCGTGAACGTGTTTACGGCCGTGAACCCATTTGCGGTTGTCTGTCTCATATAAATAGTGTTAGTAGAGTCATAAGAGTGTGTATGGCTAGAGGAGCTTAAGTGTGTGTATTCTAAGGTGTTCTAGAGAGAGAAAGGAGAGAAGGTGCAAGTGTGTGTGAATCTTGTATATTGTTCATCATTCCAATCTTGAATACATCATAGATTCATATTATTCTTCTTCTCCTTCTTCTTATTTTGATCTTGCATCATCCAATTGTTTGGGATTCTACACCATCAATTGGATATGATTCATACACAAGCGAATTCGGGACTTACAAGTGGTATCAGAGCTTGGATTGTATCAATCATTTTGGCCATATCTGGAGCGTATTTGATCTTATTTTTGAAGGATTTTTGCATTTTTGGATAGATCTTTGAAAAATAAGGGGGGTTTGTTGTTCGTGTTTTTGATAAAAACGAGTTTTTGATCGAGTTTTGGAGTAAAAAGAGGTGAAAAACGTTATTTTTCACGTAATCTGCGAAGTGTTGTCGTCCATTGAAGGGTTCACGACCGAAGGAGGGTTCTCGGTCGAATAAGCTTTTGTGGCTAGGGTTTCTCGGCGGCGGCCGTAATCACGAATTAGGGTTTCTCGGACGTTTACGGTCGTGAACGTGTTTACGGCCGTGAACCCATTTGCGGTTGTCTGTCTCATATAAATAGTTTTAGTAGAGTCATAAGAGTGTGTATGGCTAGAGGAGCTTAAGTGTGTGTATTCTAAGGTGTTCTAGAGAGAGAAAGGAGAGAAGGTGCAAGTGTGTGTGAATCTTGTATATTGTTCATCATTCCAATCTTGAATACATCATAGATTCATATTATTCTTCTTCTCCTTCTTCTTATTTTGATCTTGCATCATCCAATTGTTTGGGATTCTACACCATCAATTGGATATGATTGATACACAAGCGAATTCGGGACTTACAAGTGGTATCAGAGCTTGGATTGTATCAATCATTTTGGCCAGATCTGGAGCGTATTTGATCTTATTTTTGAAGGATTTTTGCATTTTTGGCTAGATCTTTGAAAAATAAGGGGGGTTTGTTCTTCGTGTTTTTCATAAAAACGAGTTTTTGATCGAGTTTTGGAGTAAAAAGAGGTGAAAAACGTTATTTTTCACGTAATCTGCGAAGTGTTGTCGTCCATTGAAGGGTTCACGACCGAAGGAGGGTTCTCGGTCGAATAAGCTTTTGTGGCTAGGGTTTCTCGGCGGCGGTCGTAATCACGAATTAGGGTTTCTCGGACGTTTACGGTCGTGAACGTGTTTACGGCCGTGAACCCATTTGCGGTTGTCTGTCTCATATAAATAGTGTTAGTAGAGTCATAAGAGTGTGTATGGCTAGAGGAGCTTAAGTGTGTGTATTCTAAGGTGTTCTAGAGAGAGAAAGGAGAGAAGGTGCAAGTGTGTGTGAATCTTGTATATTGTTCATCATTCCAATCTTGAATACATCATAGATTCATATTATTCTTCTTCTCCTTCTTCTTATTTTGATCTTGCATCATCCAATTGTTTGGGATTCTACACCATCAATTGGATATGATTGATACACAAGCGAATTCGGGACTTACAAGTGGTATCAGAGCTTGGATTGTATCAATCATTTTGGCCAGATCTGGAGCGTATTTGATCTTATTTTTGAAGGATTTTTGCATTTTTGGATAGATCTTTGAAAAATAAGGGGGGTTTGTTGTTCGTGTTTTTGATAAAAACGAGTTTTTGATCGAGTTTTGGAGTAAAAAGAGGTGAAAAACGTTATTTTTCACGTAATCTGCGAAGTGTTGTCGTCCATTGAAGGGTTCACGACCGAAGGAGGGTTCTCGGTCGAATAAGCTTTTGTGGCTAGGGTTTCTCGGCGGCGGCCGTAATCACGAATTAGGGTTTCTCGGACGTTTACGGTCGTGAACGTGTTTACGGCCGTGAACCCATTTGCGGTTGTCTGTCTCATATAAATAGTGTTAGTAGAGTCATAAGAGTGTGTATGGCTAGAGGAGCTTAAGTGTGTGTATTCTAAGGTGTTCTAGAGAGAGAAAGGAGAGAAGGTGCAAGTGTGTGTGAATCTTGTATATTGTTCATCATTCCAATCTTGAATACATCATAGATTCATATTATTCTTCTTCTCCTTCTTCTTATTTTGATCTTGCATCATCCAATTGTTTGGGATTCTACACCATCAATTGGATATGATTCATACACAAGCGAATTCGGGACTTACAAGTGGTATCAGAGCTTGGATTGTATCAATCATTTTGGCCATATCTGGAGCGTATTTGATCTTATTTTTGAAGGATTTTTGCAGTTTTGGATAGATCTTTGAAAAATAAGGGGGGTTTGTTCTTCGTGTTTTTGATAAAAACGAGTTTTTGATCGAGTTTTGGAGTAAAAAGAGGTGAAAAAAGCTATTTTTCACGTAATCTGCGAAGTGTTCTCGTCAATTGAAGGGTTCACGGCCGAAGGAGGGTTCTCGGTCGAATAAGCTTTTGTGGCTAGGGTTTCTCGGCGGCGGTCGTAATCACGAATTAGGGTTTCTCGGACGTTTACGGTCGTGAACGTGTTTACGGCCTTGAACCCATTTGCGGTTGTCTGTCTCATATAAATAGTGTTAGTAGAGTCATAAGAGTGTGTATGGATAGAGGAGCTTAAGTGTGTGTATTCTAAGGTGTTCTAGAGAGAGAAAGGAGAGAAGGTGCAAGTGTGTGTGAATCTTGTATATTGTACATCATTCCAATCTTGAATACATCATAGATTCATATTATTCTTCTTCTCCTTCTTCTTATTTTGATCTTGCATCATCCAATTGTTTAGGATTCTACACCATCAATTTGATATGAATGATACACAAGCGAATTCGGGACTTACAAGTGGTATCAGAGCTTGGATTGTATCAATCATTTTGGCCAGATCTGGAGCGTATTTGATCTTATTTTTGAAGGATTTTTATATTTTTGGATAGATCTTTGAAAAATAAGGGGGGTTTGTTCTTCGTGTTTTTGATAAAAACGAGTTTTTGATCGAGTTTTGGAGTAAAAAGAGGTGAAAAACGCTATTTTTCATGTAATCTGCGAAGTGTTCTCGTCCATTGAAGGGTTCACGGCCGTTGAAGGGTTCACGGCCGAAGGAGGGTTCTCGGTCGAATAAGCTTTTGCGGCTAGGGTTTCTCGGCGGCGGCCGTAATCACGAATTAGGGTTTCTCGGACGTTTACGGTCGTGAACGTGTTTACGGCCGTGAACCCATTTGCGGTTGTCTGTCTCATATAAATAGTGTTAGTAGAGTCATAAGAGTGTGTATGGCTAGAGGAGCTTAAGTGTGTGTATTCTAAGGTGTTCTAGAGAGAGAAAGGAGAGAAGGTGCAAGTGTGTGTGAATCTTGTATATTGTTCATCATTCCAATCTTGAATACATCATAGATTCATATTATTCTTCTTCTCCTTCTTCTTATTTTGATCTTGCATCATCCAATTGTTTGGGATTCTACACCATCAATTGGATATGATTGATACACAAGCGAATTCGGGACTTACAAGTGGTATCAGAGCTTGGATTGTATCAATCATTTTGGCCAGATCTGGAGCGTATTTGATCTTATTTTTGAAGGATTTTTGCATTTTTGGATAGATCTTTGAAAAATAAGGGGGGTTTGTTGTTCGTGTTTTTGATAAAAACGAGTTTTTGATCGAGTTTTGGAGTAAAAAGAGGTGAAAAACGTTATTTTTCACGTAATCTGCGAAGTGTTGTCGTCCATTGAAGGGTTCACGACCGAAGGAGGGTTCTCGGTCGAATAAGCTTTTGTGGCTAGGGTTTCTCGGCGGCGGCCGTAATCACGAATTAGGGTTTCTCGGACGTTTACGGTCGTGAACGTGTTTACGGCCGTGAACCCATTTGCGGTTGTCTGTCTCATATAAATAGTGTTAGTAGAGTCATAAGAGTGTGTATGGCTAGAGGAGCTTAAGTGTGTGTATTCTAAGGTGTTCTAGAGAGAGAAAGGAGAGAAGGTGCAAGTGTGTGTGAATCTTGTATATTGTTCATCATTCCAATCTTGAATACATCATAGATTCATATTATTCTTCTTCTCCTTCTTCTTATTTTGATCTTGCATCATCCAATTGTTTGGGATTCTACACCATCAATTGGATATGATTCATACACAAGCGAATTCGGGACTTACAAGTGGTATCAGAGCTTGGATTGTATCAATCATTTTGGCCATATCTGGAGCGTATTTGATCTTATTTTTGAAGGATTTTTGCAGTTTTGGATAGATCTTTGAAAAATAAGGGGGGTTTGTTCTTCGTGTTTTTGATAAAAACGAGTTTTTGATCGAGTTTTGGAGTAAAAAGAGGTGAAAAAAGCTATTTTTCACGTAATCTGCGAAGTGTTCTCGTCAATTGAAGGGTTCACGGCCGAAGGAGGGTTCTCGGTCGAATAAGCTTTTGTGGCTAGGGTTTCTCGGCGGCGGTCGTAATCACGAATTAGGGTTTCTCGGACGTTTACGGTCGTGAACGTGTTTACGGCCTTGAACCCATTTGCGGTTGTCTGTCTCATATAAATAGTGTTAGTAGAGTCATAAGAGTGTGTATGGCTAGAGGAGCTTAAGTGTGTGTATTCTAAGGTGTTCTAGAGAGAGAAAGGAGAGAAGGTGCAAGTGTGTGTGAATCTTGTATATTGTTCATCATTCCAATCTTGAATACATCATAGATTCATATTATTCTTCTTCTCCTTCTTCTTATTTTGATCTTGCATCATCCAATTGTTTAGGATTCTACACCATCAATTTGATATGAATGATACACAAGCGAATTCGGGACTTACAAGTGGTATCAGAGCTTGGATTGTATCAATCATTTTGGCCAGATCTGGAGCGTATTTGATCTTATTTTTGAAGGATTTTTATATTTTTGGATAGATCTTTGAAAAATAAGGGGGGTTTGTTCTTCGTGTTTTTGATAAAAACGAGTTTTTGATCGAGTTTTGGAGTAAAAAGAGGTGAAAAACGCTATTTTTCATGTAATCTGCGAAGTGTTCTCGTCCATTGAAGGGTTCACGGCCGTTGAAGGGTTCACGGCCGAAGGAGGGTTCTCGGTCGAATAAGCTTTTGCGGCTAGGGTTTCTCGGCGGCGGCCGTAATCACGAATTAGGGTTTCTCGGACGTTTACGGTCGTGAACGTGTTTACGGCCGTGAACCCATTTGCGGTTGTCTGTCTCATATAAATAGTGTTAGTAGAGTCATAAGAGTGTGTATGGCTAGAGGAGCTTAAGTGTGTGTATTCTAAGGTGTTCTAGAGAGAGAAAGGAGAGAAGGTGCAAGTTTGTGTGAATCTTGTATATTGTTCATCATTCCAATCTTGAATACATCATAGATTCATATTATTCTTCTTCTCCTTCTTCTTATTTTGATCTTGCATCATCCAATTGTTTGGGATTCTACACCATCAATTGGATATGATTGATACACAAGCGAATTCGGGACTTACAAGTGGTATCAGAGCTTGGATTGTATCAATCATTTTGGCCAGATCTGGAGCGTATTTGATCTTATTTTTGAAGGATTTTTGTATTTTTGGATAGATCTTTGAAAAATAAGGGGGGTTTGTTCTTCGTGTTTTTGATAAAAACGAGTTTTTGATCGAGTTTTGGAGTAAAAAGAGGTGAAAAACGTTATTTTTCACGTAATCTGCGAAGTGTTGTCGTCCATTGAAGGGTTCACGACCGAAGGAGGGTTCTCGGTCGAATAAGCTTTTGTGGCTAGGGTTTCTCGGCGGCGGCCGTAATCACGAATTAGGGTTTCTCGGACGTTTACGGTCGTGAACGTGTTTACGGCCGTGAACCCATTTGCGGTTGTCTGTCTCATATAAATAGTGTTAGTAGAGTCATAAGAGTGTGTATGGCTAGAGGAGCTTAAGTGTGTGTATTCTAAGGTGTTCTAGAGAGAGAAAGGAGAGAAGGTGCAAGTGTGTGTGAATCTTGTATATTGTTCATCATTCCAATCTTCAATACATCATAGATTCATATTATTCTTCTTCTCCTTCTTCTTATTTTGATCTTGCATCATCCAATTGTTTGGGATTCTACACCATCAATTGGATATGATTGATACACAAGCGAATTCGGGACTTACAAGTGGTATCAGAGCTTGGATTGTATCAATCATTTTGGCCAGATCTGGAGCGTATTTGATCTTATTTTTGAAGGATTTTTGCAGTTTTGGATAGATCTTTGAAAAATAAGGGGGGTTTGTTCTTCGTGTTTTTGATAAAAACGAGTTTTTGATCGAGTTTTGGAGTAAAAAGAGGTGAAAAACGCTATTTTTCACGTAATCTGCAAAGTGTTCTCGTCCATTGAAGGGTTCACGGCCGAAGGAGGGTTCTTGGTCGAATAAGCTTTTGTGGCTAGGGTTTCTCGGCGGCGGTCGTAATCACGAATTAGGGTTTCTCGGACGTTTAAGGTCGTGAACGTGTTTACAGCCTTGAACCCATTTGCGGTTGTCTGTCTCATATAAATAGTGTTAGTAGAGTCATAAGAGTGTGTATGGCTAGAGGAGCTTAAGTGTGTGTATTCTAAGGTGTTCTAGAGAGAGAAAGGAGAGAAGGTGCAAGTGTGTGTGAATCTTGTATATTGTTCATCATTCCAATCTTGAATACATCATAGATTCATATTATTCTTCTTCTCCTTCTTCTTATTTTGATCTTGCATCATCCAATTGTTTAGGATTCTACACCATCAATTGGATATGAATGATACACAAGCGAATTCGGGACTTACAAGTGGTATCAGAGCTTGGATTGTATCAATCATTTTGGCCAGATCTGGAGCGTATTTGATCTTATTTTTGAAGGATTTTTGCATTTTTGGATAGATCTTTGAAAAATAAGGGGGGTTTGTTCTTCGTGTTTTTGATAAAAACGCATTTTTGATCGAGTTTTGGAGCAAAAAGAGGTGAAAAACGCTATTTTTCACGTAATCTGCGAAGTGTTCTCGTCCATTGAAGGGTTCACGGCCGTTGAAGGGTTCACGGCCGAAGGAGGGTTCTCGGTCGAATAAGCTTTTGTGGCTAGGGTTTCTCGGCGGCGGCCGTAATCACGAATTAGGGTTTCTCGGAAGTTTACGGTCGTGAACGTGTTTACGGCCGTGAACCCATTTGCGGTTGTCTGTATCATATAAATAGTGTTAGTAGAGTCATGAGAGTGTGTATGGCTAGAGGAGCTTAAGTGTGTGTATTCTAAGGTGTTCTAGAGAGAGAAAGGAGAGAAGGTGCAAGTGTGTGTGAATCTTGTATACTGTTCATCATTCCAATCTTGAATACATCATAGATTCATATTATTCTTCTTCTCCTTCTTCTTATTTTGATCTTGCATCATCCAATTGTTTAGGATTTTACACCATCAATTGGATATGATTGATATACAAGCGAATTCGGGACTTACAAGTGGTATCAGAGCTTTGATTGTATCAATCATTTTGGCCAGATCTGGAGAGTATTTGATCCTATTTTTGAAGGATGTTTGCAGTTTTGGATAGATCTTTGAAAAATAAGGGGGGTTTGTTCTTCGTGTTTTTGATAAAAACGAGTTTTTGATCGAGTTTTGGAGTAAAAAGAGGTGAAAAAAGCTATTTTTCACGTAATCTGCGAAGTGTTCTCGTCAATTGAAGGGTTCACGGCCGAAGGAGGGTTCGCGGTCGAATAAGCTTTTGTGGCTAGGGTTTCTCGGCGGCGGTCGTAATCACGAATTAGGGTTTCTCGGACGTTTACGGTCGTGAACGTGTTTACGGCCTTGAACCCATTTGCGGTTGTCTGTCTCATATAAATAGTGTTAGTAGAGTCATAAGAGTGTGTATGGCTAGAGGAGCTTAAGTGTGTGTATTCTAAGGTGTTCTAGAGAGAGAAAGGAGAGAAGGTGCAAGTGTGTGTGAATCTTGTATATTGTTCATCATTCCAATCTTGAATACATCATAGATTCATATTATTCTTCTTCTCCTTCTTCTTATTTTGATCTTGCATCATCCAATTGTTTAGGATTCTACACCATCAATTTGATATGAATGATACACAAGCGAATTCGGGACTTACAAGTGGTATCAGAGCTTGGATTGTATCAATCATTTTGGCCAGATCTGGAGCGTATTTGATCTTATTTTTGAAGGATTTTTATATTTTTGGATAGATCTTTGAAAAATAAGGGGGGTTTGTTCTTCGTGTTTTTGATAAAAACGAGTTTTTGATCGAGTTTTGGAGTAAAAAGAGGTGAAAAACGCTATTTTTCATGTAATCTGCGAAGTGTTCTCGTCCATTGAAGGGTTCACGGCCGTTGAAGGGTTCACGGCCGAAGGAGGGTTCTCGGTCGAATAAGCTTTTGCGGCTAGGGTTTCTCGGCGGCGGCCGTAATCACGAATTAGGGTTTCTCGGACGTTTACGGTCGTGAACGTGTTTACGGCCGTGAACCCATTTGCGGTTGTCTGTCTCATATAAATAGTGTTAGTAGAGTCATAAGAGTGTGTATGGCTAGAGGAGCTTAAGTGTGTGTATTCTAAGGTGTTCTAGAGAGAGAAAGGAGAGAAGGTGCAAGTGTGTGTGAATCTTGTATATTGTTCATCATTCCAATCTTGAATACATCATAGATTCATATTATTCTTCTTCTCCTTCTTCTTATTTTGATCTTGCATCATCCAATTGTTTGGGATTCTACACCATCAATTGGATATGATTGATACACAAGCGAATTCGGGACTTACAAGTGGTATCAGAGCTTGGATTGTATCAATCATTTTGGCCAGATCTGGAGCGTATTTGATCTTATTTTTGAAGGATTTTTGTATTTTTGGATAGATCTTTGAAAAATAAGGGGGGTTTGTTCTTCGTGTTTTTGATAAAAACGAGTTTTTGATCGAGTTTTGGAGTAAAAAGAGGTGAAAAATGTTATTTTTCACGTAATCTGCGAAGTGTTGTCGTCCATTGAAGGGTCCACGACCGAAGGAGGGTTCTCGGTCGAATAAGCTTTTGTGGCTAGGGTTTCTCGGCGGCGGTCGTAATCACGAATTAGGGTTTCTCGGACGTTTACGGTCGTGAACGTGTTTACGGCCGTGAACCCATTTGCGGTTGTCTGTCTCATATAAATAGTGTTAGTAGAGTCATAAGAGTGTGTATGGCTAGAGGAGCTTAAGTGTGTGTATTCTAAGGTGTTCTAGAGAGAGAAAGGAGAGAAGGTGCAAGTGTGTGTGAATCTTGTATATTGTTCATCATTCCAATCTTGAATACATCATAGATTCATATTATTCTTCTTCTCCTTCTTCTTATTTTGATCTTGCATCATCCAATTGTTTGGGATTCTACACCATCAATTGGATATGATTGATACACAAGCGAATTCGGGACTTACAAGTGGTATCAGAGCTTGGATTGTATCAATCATTTTGGCCAGATCTGGAGCGTATTTGATCTTATTTTTGAAGGATTTTTGCAGTTTTGGATAGATCTTTGAAAAATAAGGGGGGTTTGTTCTTCGTGTTTTTGATAAAAACGAGTTTTTGATCGAGTTTTGGAGTAAAAAGAGGTGAAAAACGCTATTTTTCACGTAATCTGCAAAGTGTTCTCGTCCATTGAAGGGTTCACGGCCGAAGGAGGGTTCTTGGTCGAATAAGCTTTTGTGGCTAGGGTTTCTCGGCGGCGGTCGTAATCACGAATTAGGGTTTCTCGGACGTTTAAGGTCGTGAACGTGTTTACAGCCTTGAACCCATTTGCGGTTGTCTGTCTCATATAAATAGTGTTAGTAGAGTCATAAGAGTGTGTATGGCTAGAGGAGCTTAAGTGTGTGTATTCTAAGGTGTTCTAGAGAGAGAAAGGAGAGAAGGTGCAAGTGTGTGTGAATCTTGTATATTGTTCATCATTCCAATCTTGAATACATCATAGATTCATATTATTCTTCTTCTCCTTCTTCTTATTTTGATCTTGCATCATCCAATTGTTTAGGATTCTACACCATCAATTGGATATGAATGATACACAAGCGAATTCGGGACTTACAAGTGGTATCAGAGCTTGGATTGTATCAATCATTTTGGCCAGATCTGGAGCGTATTTGATCTTATTTTTGAAGGATTTTTGCATTTTTGGATAGATCTTTGAAAAATAAGGGGGGTTTGTTCTTCGTGTTTTTGATAAAAACGCATTTTTGATCGAGTTTTGGAGCAAAAAGAGGTGAAAAACGCTATTTTTCACGTAATCTGCGAAGTGTTCTCGTCCATTGAAGGGTTCACGGCCGTTGAAGGGTTCACGGCCGAAGGAGGGTTCTCGGTCGAATAAGCTTTTGTGGCTAGGGTTTCTCGGCGGCGGCCGTAATCACGAATTAGGGTTTCTCGGAAGTTTACGGTCGTGAACGTGTTTACGGCCGTGAACCCATTTGCGGTTGTCTGTATCATATAAATAGTGTTAGTAGAGTCATAAGAGTGTGTATGGCTAGAGGAGCTTAAGTGTGTGTATTCTAAGGTGTTCTAGAGAGAGAAAGGAGAGAAGGTGCAAGTGTGTGTGAATCTTGTATACTGTTCATCATTCCAATCTTGAATACATCATAGATTCATATTATTCTTCTTCTCCTTCTTCTTATTTTGATCTTGCATCATCCAATTGTTTAGGATTTTACACCATCAATTGGATATGATTGATATACAAGCGAATTCGGGACTTACAAGTGGTATCAGAGCTTTGATTGTATCAATCATTTTGGCCAGATCTGGAGAGTATTTGATCCTATTTTTGAAGGATGTTTGCATTTTTGGATAGATCTTTGAAAAGTAAGGGGGGTTTGTTCTTCGTGTTTTTGATAAAAACGAGTTTTTGATCGAGTTTTGGAGTAAAAAGAGGTGAAAAACGCTATTTTTCACGTAATCTGCGAAGTGTTCTCGTCCATTGAAGGGTTCACGGCCGTTAAAGGGTTCGCGGCCGAAGGAGGGTTCTCGGTCGAATAAGCTTTTGTGGCTAGGGTTTCTCGGCGGCGGCCGTAATCACGAATTAGGGTTTCTCGGAAGTTTACGGTCGTGAACGTGTTTACGGCCGTGAACCCATTTGCGGTTGTCTGTCTCATATAAATAGTGTTACTAGAGTCATAAGAGTGTGTATGGCTAGAGGAGCTTAAGTGTGTGTATTCTAAGGTGTTCTAGAGAGAGAAAGGAGAGAAGGTGCAAGTGTGTGTGAATCTTGAATATTGTTCATCATTCCAATCTTGAATACATCATAGATTCATATTATTCTTCTTCTCCTTCTTCTTATTTTGATCTTGCATCATCCAATTGTTTGGAATTCTACACCATCAATTGGATATGATTGATACACAAGCGAATTCGGGACTTACAAGTGGTATCAGAGCTTGGATTGTATCAATCATTTTGGCCAGATCTGGAGCGTATTTGATCTTATTTTTGAAGGATTTTTGCATTTTTGGATAGATCTTTGAAAAATAAGGGGGGTTTGTTCTTCGTGTTTTTGATAAAAACGCATTTTTGATCGAGTTTTGCAGCAAAAAGAGGTGAAAAACGCTATTTTTCACGTAATCTGCGAAGTGTTCTCGTCCATTGAAGGGTTTACGGCCGTTGAAGGGTTCACGGCCGAAGGAGGGTTCTCGGTCGAATAAACTTTTGCGGCTAGGGTTTCTCGGCGGCGGCCGTAATCACGAATTAGGGTTTCTCGGACGTTTACGGTCGTGAACGTGTTTACGGCCGTGAACCCATTTGCGGTTGTCTGTCTCATATAAATAGTGTTACTAGAGTCATAAGAGTGTGTATGGCTAGAGGAGCTTAAGTGTGTGTATTCTAAGGTGTTCTAGAGAGAGAAAGGAGAGTAGGTGCAAGTGTGTGTGAATCTTGTATATTGTTCATCATTCCAATCTTGAATACATCATAGATTCATATTATTCTTCTTCTCCTTCTTCTTATTTTGATCTTGCATCATCCAATTGTTTAGGATTTTACACCATCAATTGGATATGATTGATATACAAGCGAATTCGGGACTTACAAGTGGTATCAGAGCTTTGATTGTATCAATCATTTTGGCCAGATCTGGAGAGTATTTGATCCTATTTTTGAAGGATGTTTGCATTTTTGGATAGATCTTTGAAAAGTAAGGGGGGTTTGTTCTTCGTGTTTTTGATAAAAACGAGTTTTTGATCGAGTTTTGGAGTAAAAAGAGGTGAAAAACGCTATTTTTCACGTAATCTGCGAAGTGTTCTCGTCCATTGAAGGGTTCACGGCCGTTGAAGGGTTCGCGGCCGAAGGAGGGTTCTCGGTAGAATAAGCTTTTGTGGCTAGGGTTTCTCGGCGGCGGCCGTAATCACGAATTAGGGTTTCTCGGAAGTTTACGGTCGTGAACGTGTTTACGGCCGTGAACCCATTTGCGGTTGTCTGTCTCATATAAATAGTGTTACTAGAGTCATAAGAGTGTGTATGGCTAGAGGAGCTTAAGTGTGTGTATTCTAAGGTGTTCTAGAGAGAGAAAGGAGAGAAGGTGCAAGTGTGTGTGAATCTTGTATATTGTTCATCATTCCAATCTTGAATACATCATAGATTCATATTATTCTTCTTCTCCTTCTTCTTATTTTGATCTTGCATCATCCAATTGTTTGGAATTCTACACCATCAATTGGATATGATTGATACACAAGCGAATTCGGGACTTACAAGTGGTATTAGAGCTTGGATTGTATCAATCATTTTGGCCAGATCTGGAGCGTATTTGATCTTATTTTTGAAGGATTTTTGCATTTTTGGATAGATCTTTGAAAAATAAGGGGGGTTTGTTCTTCGTGTTTTTGATAAAAACGAGTTTTTGATCGAGTTTTGGAGTAAAAAGAGGTGAAAAACGCTATTTTTCACGTAATCTGCGAAGTGTTCTCGTCCATTGAAGGGTTTACGGCCGTTGAAGGGTTCACGGCCGAAGGAGGGTTCTCGGTCGAATAAACTTTTGCGGCTAGGGTTTCTCGGCGGCGGCCGTAATCACGAATTAGGGTTTCTCGGACGTTTACGGTCGTGAACGTGTTTACGGCCGTGAACCCATTTGCGGTTGTCTGTCTCATATAAATAGTGTTACTAGAGTCATAAGAGTGTGTATGGCTAGAGGAGCTTAAGTGTGTGTATTCTAAGGTGTTCTAGAGAGAGAAAGGAGAGAAGGTGCAAGTGTGTGTGAATCTTGTATATTGTTCATCATTCCAATCTTGAATACATCATAGATTCATATTATTCTTCTTCTCCTTCTTCTTATTTTGATCTTGTATCATCCAATTGTTTGGGATTCTACACCATCAATTGGATATGATTGATACACAAGCGAATTCGGGACTTACAAGTGGTATCAGAGCTTGGATTGTATCAATCATTTTGGCCAGATCTGGAGCGTATTTGATCTTATTTTTGAAGGATTTTTGCAGTTTTGGATAGATCTTTGAAAAATAAGGGGGGTTTGTTCTTCGTGTTTTTGATAAAAACGAGGTTTTGATCGAGTTTTGGAGCAAAAATAGGTGAAAAACGCTATTTTTCACGTAATCTGCGAAGTGTTCTCGTCCATTGAAGGGTTTACGGCCGTTGAAGGGTTCACGGCCGAAGGAGGGTTCTCGGTCGAATAAACTTTTGCGGCTAGGGTTTCTCGGCGGCGGCCGTAATCACGAATTAGGGTTTCTCGGACGTTTATGGTCGTGAACGTGTTTACGGCCGTGAACCTATTTGCGGTTGTCTGTATCATATAAATAGTGTTAGTAGAGTCATAAGAGTGTGTATGGCTAGAGGAGCTTAAGTGTGTGTATTCTAAGGTGTTCTAGAGAGAGAAAGGAGAGAAGGTGCAAGTGTGTGTGAATCTTGTATATTGTTCATCATTCCAATCTTGAATACATCATAGATTCATATTATTCTTCTTCTCCTTCTTCTTATTTTGATCTTGCATCATCCAATTGTTTGGGATTTTACACCATCAATTGGATATGATTGATATACAAGCGAATTCGGGACTTACAAGTGGTATCAGAGCTTGGATTGTATCAATCATTTTGGCCAGATCTGGAGAGTATTTGATCCTATTTTTGAAGGATGTTTGCATTTTTGGATAGATCTTTGAAAAGTAAGGGGGGTTTGTTCTTCGTGTTTTTGATAAAAACGAGTTTTTGATCGAGTTTTGGAGTAAAAAGAGGTGAAAAACGCTATTTTTCACGTAATCTGCGAAGTGTTCTCGTCCATTGAAGGGTTCACGGCCGTTGAAGGGTTCGCGGCCGAAGGAGGGTTCTCGGTCGTATAAGCTTTTGTGGCTAGGGTTTCTCGGCGGCGGCCGTAATCACGAATTAGGGTTTCTCGGACGTTTACGGTCGTGAACGTGTTTACGGCCGTGAACCCATTTGCGGTTGTCTGTCTCATATAAATAGTGTTACTAGAGTCATAAGAGTGTGTATGGCTAGAGGAGCTTAAGTGTGTGTATTCTAAGGTGTTCTAGAGAGAGAAAGGAGAGAAGGTGCAAGTGTGTGTGAATCTTGTATATTGTTCATCATTCCAATCTTGAATACATCATAGATTCATATTATTCTTCTTCTCCTTCTTCTTATTTTGATCTTGCATCATCCAATTGTTTGGAATTCTACACCATCAATTGGATATGATTGATACACAAGCGAATTCGGGACTTACAAGTGGTATCAGAGCTTGGATTGTATCAATCATTTTGGCCAGATCTGGAGCGTATTTGATCTTATTTTTGAAGGATTTTTGCATTTTTGGATAGATCTTTGAAAAATAAGGGGGGTTTGTTCTTCGTGTTTTTGATAAAAACGAGGTTTTGATCGAGTTTTGGAGCAAAAAGAGGTGAAAAACGCTATTTTTCACGTAATCTGCGAAGTGTTCTCGTCCATTGAAGGGTTTACGGCCGTTGAAGGGTTCACGGCCGAAGGAGGGTTCTCGGTCGAATAAACTTTTGCGGCTAGGGTTTCTCGGCCGCGGCCGTAATCACGAATTAGGGTTTCTCGGACGTTTACGGTCGTGAACGTGTTTACGGCCGTGAACCCATTTGCGGTTGTCTGTCTCATATAAATAGTGTTACTAGAGTCATAAGAGTGTGTATGGCTAGAGGAGCTTAAGTGTGTGTATTCTAAGGTGTTCTAGAGAGAGAAAGGAGAGAAGGTGCAAGTGTGTGTGAATCTTGTATATTGTTCATCATTCCAATCTTGAATACATCATAGATTCATATTATTCTTCTTCTCCTTCTTCTTATTTTGATCTTGTATCATCCAATTGTTTGGGATTCTACACCATCAATTGGATATGATTGATACACAAGCGAATTCGGGACTTACAAGTGGTATCAGAGCTTGGATTGTATCAATCATTTTGGCCAGATCTGGAGCGTATTTGATCTTATTTTTGAAGGATTTTTGCAGTTTTGGATAGATCTTTGAAAAATAAGGGGGGTTTGTTCTTCGTGTTTTTGATAAAAACGAGGTTTTGATCGAGTTTTGGAGCAAAAAGAGGTTAAAAACGCTATTTTTCACGTAATCTGCGAAGTGTTCTCGTCCATTGAAGGGTTCACGGCCGTTGAAGGGTTCACGGCCGAAGGAGGGTTCTCGGTCGAATAAGCTTTTGTGGCTAGGGTTTCTCGGCGGCGGCCGTAATCACGAATTAGGGTTTCTCGGACGTTTACGGTCGTGAACGTGTTTACGGCCGTGAACCTATTTGCGGTTGTCTGTATCATATAAATAGTGTTACTAGAGTCATAAGAGTGTGTATGGCTAGAGGAGCTTAAGTGTGTGTATTCTAAGGTGTTCTAGAGAGAGAAAGGAGAGAAGGTGCAAGTGTGTGTGAATCTTGTATATTGTTCATCATTCCAATCTTGAATACATCATAGATTCATATTATTCTTCTTCTCCTTCTTCTTATTTTGATCTTGCATCATCCAATTGTTTGGAATTCTACACCATCAATTGGATATGATTGATACACAAGCGAATTCGGGACTTACAAGTGGTATCAGAGCTTGGATTGTATCAATCATTTTGGCCAGATCTGGAGCGTATTTGATCTTATTTTTGAAGGATTTTTGCAGTTTTGGATAGATCTTTGAAAAATAAGGGGGGTTTGTTCTTCGTGTTTTTGATAAAAACGAGGTTTTGATCGAGTTTTGGAGCAAAAAGAGGTGAAAAACGCTATTTTTCACGTAGTCTGCGAAGTGTTCTCGTCCATTGAAGGGTTCACGGCCGTTGAAGGGTTCACGGCCGAAGGAGGGTTCTCGGTCGAATAAGCTTTTGTGGCTAGGGTTTCTCGGCGGCGGCCGTAATCACGAATTAGGGTTTCTCGGACGTTTACGGTCGTGAACGTGTTTACGGCCGTGAACCTATTTGCGGTTTTCTGTATCATATAAATAGTGTTAGTAGAGTCATAAGAGTGTGTATGGCTAGAGGAGCTTAAGTGTGTGTATTCTAAGGTGTTCTAGAGAGAGAAAGGAGAGAAGGTGCAAGTGTGTGTGAATCTTGTATATTGTTCATCATTCCAATCTTGAATACATCATAGATTCATATTATTCTTCTTCTCCTTCTTCTTATTTTGATCTTGCATCATCCAATTGTTTGGAATTCTACACCATCAATTGGATATGATTGATACACAAGCGAATTCGGGACTTACAAGTGGTATCAGAGCTTGGATTGTATCAATCATTTTGGCCAGATCTGGAGCGTATTTGATCTTATTTTTGAAGGATTTTTGCATTTTTGGATAGATCTTTGAAAAATAAGGGGGGTTTGTTCTTCGTGTTTTTGATAAAAACGAGTTTTTGATCGAGTTTTGGAGCAAAAAGAGGTGAAAAACGCTATTTTTCACGTAATCTGCGAAGTGTTCTCGTCCATTGAAGGGTTTACGGCCGTTGAAGGGTTCACGGCCGAAGGAGGGTTCTCGGTCGAATAAACTTTTGCGGCTAGGGTTTCTCGGCGGCGGCCGTAATTACGAATTAGGGTTTCTCGGACGTTTACGGTCGTGAACGTGTTTACGGCCGTGAACCCATTTGCGGTTGTCTGTCTCATATAAATAGTGTTACTAGAGTCATAAGAGTGTGTATGGCTAGAGGAGCTTAAGTGTGTGTATTCTAAGGTGTTCTAGAGAGAGAAAGGAGAGAAGGTGCAAGTGTGTGTGAATCTTGTATATTGTTCATCATTCCAATCTTGAATACATCATAGATTCATATTATTCTTCTTCTCCTTCTTCTTATTTTGATCTTGTATCATCCAATTGTTTGGGATTCTACACCATCAATTGGATATGATTGATACACAAGCGAATTCGGGACTTACAAGTGGTATCAGAGCTTGGATTGTATCAATCATTTTGGCCAGATCTGGAGCGTATTTGATCTTATTTTTGAAGGATTTTTGCAGTTTTGGATAGATCTTTGAAAAATAAGGGGGGTTTGTTCTTCGTGTTTTTGATAAAAACGAGGTTTTGATCGAGTTTTGGAGCAAAAAGAGGTGAAAAACGCTATTTTTCACGTAATCTGCGAAGTGTTCTCGTCCATTGAAGGGTTCACGGCCGTTGAAGGGTTCGCGGCCGAAGGAGGGTTCTCGGTCGAATTAGCTTTTGCGGCTAGGGTTTCTCGGCGGCGGCCGTAATCACGAATTAGGGTTTCTCGGACGTTTACGGTCGTGAACATGTTTACGGCCGTGAACCCATTTGCGGTTGTCTGTCTCATATAAATAGTGTTACTAGAGTCATAAGAGTGTGTATGGCTAGAGGAGCTTAAGTGTGTGTATTCTAAGGTGTTCTAGAGAGAGAAAGGAGAGAAGGTGCAAGTGTGTGTGAATCTTGTATATTGTTCATCATTCCAATCTTGAATACATCATAGATTCATATTATTCTTCTTCTCCTTCTTCTTATTTTGATCTTGTATCATCCAATTGTTTGGGATTCTACACCATCAATTGGATATGATTGATACACAAGCGAATTCGGGACTTACAAGTGGTATCAGAGCTTGGATTGTATCAATCATTTTGGCCAGATCTGGAGCGTATTTGATCTTATTTTTGAAGGATTTTTGCAGTTTTGGATAGATCTTTGAAAAATAAGGGGGGTTTGTTCTTCGTGTTTTTGATAAAAACGAGGTTTTGATCGAGTTTTGGAGCAAAAAGAGGTGAAAAACGCTATTTTTCACGTAATCTGCGAAGTGTTCTCGTCCATTGAAGGGTTCACGGCCGTTGAAGGGTTCACGGCCGAAGGAGGGTTCTCGGTCGAATAAGCTTTTGCGGCTAGGGTTTCTCGGCGGCGGCCGTAATCACGAATTAGGGTTTCTCGGACGTTTATGGTCGTGAACGTGTTTACGGCCGTGAACCCATTTGCGGTTGTCTGTCTCATATAAATAGTGTTAGTAGAGTCATAAGAGTGTGTATGGCTAGAGGAGCTTAAGTGTGTGTACTCTAAGGTGTTCTAGAGAGAGAAAGGAGAGAAGGTGCAAGTGTGTGTGAATCTTGTATATTGTTCATCATTCCAATCTTGAATACATCATAGATTCATATTATTCTTCTTCTCCTTCTTCTTATTTTGATCTTGCATCATCCAATTGTTTGGGATTCTACACCATCAATTGGATATGATTGATACACAAGCGAATTCAGGACTTACAAGTGGTATCAGAGCTTGGATTGTATCAATCATTTTGGCCAGATCTGGAGCGTATTTGATCTTTATTTTGAAGGATTTTTGTAGTTTTGGATAGATCTTTGAAAAATAAGGGGGGTTTGTTCTTCGTGTTTTTGATAAAAACGCATTTTTGATCGAGTTTTGGAGCAAAAAGAGGTGAAAAACGCTATTTTTCACGTAATCTGCGAAGTGTTCTCGTCCATTGAAGGGTTCACGGCCGTTGAAGGGTTCACGGCCGAAGGAGGGTTCTCGGTCGAATAAGCTTTTGTGGCTAGGGTTTCTCGGCGGCGGCCGTAATCACGAATTAGGGTTTCTCGGACGTTTACGGTTGTGAACGTGTTTACGGCCGTGAACCTATTTGCGGTTGTCTGTATCATATAAATAGTGTTAGTAGAGTCATAAGAGTGTGTATGGCTAGAGGAGCTTAAGTGTGTGTATTCTAAGGTGTTCTAGAGAGAGAAAGGAGAGAAGGTGCAAGTGTGTGTGAATCTTGTATATTGTTCATCATTCCAATCTTGAATACATCATAGATTCATATTATTCTTCTTCTCCTTCTTCTTATTTTGATCTTGCATCATCCAATTGTTTAGGATTCTACACCATCAATTGGATATGATTGATACACAAGCGAATTCGGGACTTACAAGTGGTATCAGAGCTTTGATTGTATCAATCATTTTGGCCAGATCTGGAGCGTATTTGATCTTATTTTTGAAGGATGTTTGCATTTTTGGATAGATCTTTGAAAAGTAAGGGGGGTTTGTTCTTCGTGTTTTTGATAAAAACGAGTTTTTGATCGAGTTTTGGAGTAAAAAGAGGTGAAAAAAGCTATTTTTCACGTAATCTGCGAAGTGTTCTCGTCCATTGAAGGGTTCACGGCCGTTGAAGGGTTCGCGGCCGAAGGAGGGTTCTCGGTCGAATAAGCTTTTGTGGCTAGGGTTTCTCGGCGGCGGCCGTAATCACGAATTAGGGTTTCTCGGAAGTTTACGGTCGTGAACGTGTTTACGGCCGTGAACCCATTTGCGGTTGTCTGTCTCATATAAATAGTGTTAGTAGAGTCATAAGAGTGTGTATGGCTAGAGGAGCTTAAGTGTGTGTATTCTAAGGTGTTCTAGAGAGAGAAAGGAGAGAAGGTGCAAGTGTGTGTGAATCTTGTATATTGTTCATCATTCCAATCTTGAATACATCATAGATTCATATTATTCTTCTTCTCCTTCTTCTTATTTTGATCTTGTATCATCCAATTGTTTGGGATTCTACACCATCAATTGGATATGATTGATACACAAGCGAATTCGGGACTTACAAGTGGTATCAGAGCTTGGATTGTATCAATCATTTTGGCCAGATCTGGAGCGTATTTGATCTTATTTTTGAAGGATTTTTGCAGTTTTGGATAGATCTTTGAAAAATAAGGGGGGTTTGTTCTTCGTGTTTTTGATAAAAACGAGGTTTTGATTGAGTTTTGGAGCAAAAAGAGGTGAAAAACGCTATTTTTCACGTAATCTGCGAAGTGTTCTCGTCCATTGAAGGGTTCACGGCCGTTGAAGGGTTCACGGCCGAAGGAGGGTTCTTGGTCGAATAAGCTTTTGCGGCTAGGGTTTCTCGGCGGCGGCCGTAATCACGAATTAGGGTTTCTCGGACGTTTATGGTCGTGAACGTGTTTACGGCCGTGAACCCATTTGCGGTTGTCTGTCTCATATAAATAGTGTTAGTAGAGTCATAAGAGTGTGTATGGCTAGAGGAGCTTAAGTGTGTGTACTCTAAGGTGTTCTAGAGAGAGAAAGGAGAGAAGGTGCAAGTGTGTGTGAATCTTGTATATTGTTCATCATTCCAATCTTGAATACATCATAGATTCATATTATTCTTCTTCTCCTTCTTCTTATTTTGATCTTGCATCATCCAATTGTTTGGGATTCTACACCATCAATTGGATATGATTGATACACAAGCGAATTCAGGACTTACAAGTGGTACCAGAGCTTGGATTGTATCAATCATTTTGGCCAGATCTGGAGCGTATTTGATCTTATTTTTGAAGGATTTTTGTAGTTTTGGATAGATCTTTGAAAAATAAGGGGGGTTTGTTCTTCGTGTTTTTGATAAAAACGCATTTTTGATCGAGTTTTGGAGCAAAAAGAGGTGAAAAACGCTATTTTTCACGTAATCTGCGAAGTGTTCTCGTCCATTGAAGGGTTCACGGCCGTTGAAGGGTTCACGGCCGAAGGAGGGTTCTCGGTCGAATAAGCTTTTGTGGCTAGGGTTTCTCGGCGGCGGCCGTAATCACGAATTAGGGTTTCTCGGACGTTTACGGTCGTGAACGTGTTTACGGCCGTGAACCTATTTGCGGTTGTCTGTATCATATAAATAGTGTTAGTAGAGTCATAAGAGTGTGTATGGCTAGAGGAGCTTAAGTGTGTGTATTCTAAGGTGTTCTAGAGAGAGAAAGGAGAGAAGGTGCAAGTGTGTGTGAATCTTGTATATTGTTCATCATTCCAATCTTGAATACATCATAGATTCATATTATTCTTCTTCTCCTTCTTCTTATTTTGATCTTGCATCATCCAATTGTTTAGGATTCTACACCATCAATTGGATATGATTGATACACAAGCGAATTCGGGACTTACAAGTGGTATCAGAGCTTTGATTGTATCAATCATTTTGGCCAGATCTGGAGCGTATTTGATCTTATTTTTGAAGGATGTTTGCATTTTTGGATAGATCTTTGAAAAGTAAGGGGGGTTTGTTCTTCGTGTTTTTGATAAAAACGAGTTTTTGATCGAGTTTTGGAGTAAAAAGAGGTGAAAAAAGCTATTTTTCACGTAATCTGCGAAGTGTTCTCGTCCATTGAAGGGTTCACGGCCGTTGAAGGGTTCGCGGCCGAAGGAGGGTTCTCGGTCGAATAAGCTTTTGTGGCTAGGGTTTCTCGGCGGCGGCCGTAATCACGAATTAGGGTTTCTCGGAAGTTTACGGTCGTGAACGTGTTTACGGCCGTGAACCCATTTGCGGTTGTCTGTCTCATATAAATAGTGTTACTAGAGTCATAAGAGTGTGTATGGCTAGAGGAGCTTAAGTGTGTGTATTCTAAGGTGTTCTAGAGAGAGAAAGGAGAGAAGGTGCAAGTGTGTGTGAATCTTGTATATTGTTCATCATTCCAATCTTGAATACATCATAGATTCATATTATTCTTCTTCTCCTTCTTCTTATTTTGATCTTGCATCATCCAATTGTTTGGAATTCTACACCATCAATTGGATATGATTGATACACAAGCGAATTCGGGACTTACAAGTGGTATCAGAGCTTGGATTGTATCAATCATTTTGGCCAGATCTGGAGCGTATTTGATCTTATTTTTGAAGGATTTTTGCATTTTTGGATAGATCTTTGAAAAATAAGGGGGGTTTGTTCTTCGTGTTTTTGATAAAAACGAGTTTTTGATCGAGTTTTGGAGTAAAAAGAGGTGAAAAACGCTATTTTTCACGTAATCTGCGAAGTGTTCTCGTCCATTGAAGGGTTCACGGCCGTTGAAGGGTTCACGGCGGAAGGAGGGTTCTCGGTCGAATAAGCTTTTGCGGCTAGGGTTTCTCGGCGGCGGCCGTAATCACGAATTAGAGTTTCTCGGACGTTTACGGTCGTGAACGTGTTTACGGCCGTGAACCCATTTGCGGTTGTCTGTCTCATATAAATAGTGTTAGTAGAGTCATAAGAGTGTGTATGGTTAGAGGAGCTTAAGTGTGTGTACTCTAAGGTGTTCTAGAGAGAGAAAGGAGAGAAGGTGCAAGTGTGTGTGAATCTTGTATATTGTTCATCATTCCAATCTTGAATACATCATAGATTCATATTATTCTTCTTCTCCTTCTTCTTATTTTGATCTTGCATCATCCAATTGTTTGGGATTCTACACCATCAATTGGATATGATTGATACACAAGCGAATTCGGGACTTACAAGTGGTATCAGAGTTTGGATTGTATCAATCATTTTGGCCAGATCTGGAGCGTATTTGATCTTATTTTTGAAGGATTTTTGTAATTTTGGATAGATCTTTGAAAAATAAGGGGGGTTTGTTCTTCGTGTTTTTGATAAAAACGCATTTTTGATCGAGTTTTGGAGCAAAAAGAGGTGAAAAACGCTATTTTTCACGTAATCTGCGAAGTGTTCTCGTCCATTGAAGGGTTCACGGCCGTTGAAGGGTTCACGGCCGAAGGAGGGTTCTCGGTCGAATAAGCTTTTGTGGCTAGGGTTTCTCGGCGGCGGCCGTAATCACGAATTAGGGTTTCTCGGACGTTTACGGTCGTGAACGTGTTTACGGCCGTGAACCTATTTGCGGTTGTCTGTATCATATAAATAGTGTTAGTAGAGTCATAAGAGTGTGTATGGCTAGAGGAGCTTAAGTGTGTGTATTCTAAGGTGTTCTAGAGAGAGAAAGGAGAGAAGGTGCAAGTGTGTGTGAATCTTGTATATTGTTCATCATTCCAATCTTGAATACATCATAGATTCATATTATTCTTCTTCTCCTTCTTCTTATTTTGATCTTGCATCATCCAATTGTTTAGGATTCTACACCATCAATTGGATATGATTGATACACAAGCGAATTCGGGACTTACAAGTGGTATCAGAGCTTTGATTGTATCAATCATTTTGGCCAGATCTGGAGCGTATTTGATCTTATTTTTGAAGGATGTTTGCATTTTTGGATAGATCTTTGAAAAGTAAGGGGGGTTTGTTCTTCATGTTTTTGATAAAAACGAGTTTTTGATCGAGTTTTGGAGTAAAAAGAGGTGAAAAAAGCTATTTTTCACGTAATCTGCGAAGTGTTCTCGTCCATTGAAGGGTTCACGGCCGTTGAAGGGTTCGCGGCCGAAGGAGGGTTCTCGGTCGAATAAGCTTTTGTGGCTAGGGTTTCTCGGCGGCGGCCGTAATCACGAATTAGGGTTTCTCGGAAGTTTACGGTCGTGAACGTGTTTACGGCCGTGAACCCATTTGCGGTTGTCTGTCTCATATAAATAGTGTTACTAGAGTCATAAGAGTGTGTATGGCTAGAGGAGCTTAAGTGTGTGTATTCTAAGGTGTTCTAGAGAGAGAAAGGAGAGAAGGTGCAAGTGTGTGTGAATCTTGTATATTGTTCATCATTCCAATCTTGAATACATCATAGATTCATATTATTCTTCTTCTCCTTCTTCTTATTTTGATCTTGCATCATCCAATTGTTTGGAATTCTACACCATCAATTGGATATGATTGATACACAAGCGAATTCGGGACTTACAAGTGGTATCAGAGCTTGGATTGTATCAATCATTTTGGCCAGATCTGGAGCGTATTTGATCTTATTTTTGAAGGATTTTTGCATTTTTGGATAGATCTTTGAAAAATAAGGGGGGTTTGTTCTTCGTGTTTTTGATAAAAACGAGTTTTTGATCGAGTTTTGGAGTAAAAAGAGGTGAAAAACGCTATTTTTCACGTAATCTGCGAAGTGTTCTCGTCCATTGAAGGGTTCACGGCCGTTGAAGGGTTCACGGCGGAAGGAGGGTTCTCGGTCGAATAAGCTTTTGCGGCTAGGGTTTCTCGGCGGCGGCCGTAATCACGAATTAGAGTTTCTCGGACGTTTACGGTCGTGAACGTGTTTACGGCCGTGAACCCATTTGCGGTTGTCTGTCTCATATAAATAGTGTTAGTAGAGTCATAAGAGTGTGTATGGTTAGAGGAGCTTAAGTGTGTGTACTCTAAGGTGTTCTAGAGAGAGAAAGGAGAGAAGGTGCAAGTGTGTGTGAATCTTGTATATTGTTCATCATTCCAATCTTGAATACATCATAGATTCATATTATTCTTCTTCTCCTTCTTCTTATTTTGATCTTGCATCATCCAATTGTTTGGGATTCTACACCATCAATTGGATATGATTGATACACAAGCGAATTCGGGACTTACAAGTGGTATCAGAGTTTGGATTGTATCAATCATTTTGGCCAGATCTGGAGCGTATTTGATCTTATTTTTGAAGGATTTTTGTAATTTTGGATAGATCTTTGAAAAATAAGGGGGGTTTGTTCTTCGTGTTTTTGATAAAAACGCATTTTTGATCGAGTTTTGGAGCAAAAAGAGGTGAAAAACGCTATTTTTCACGTAATCTGCGAAGTGTTCTCGTCCATTGAAGGGTTCACGGCCGTTGAAGGGTTCACGGCCGAAGGAGGGTTCTCGGTCGAATAAGCTTTTGTGGCTAGGGTTTCTCGGCGGCGGCCGTAATCACGAATTAGGGTTTCTCGGACGTTTACGGTCGTGAACGTGTTTACGGCCGTGAACCTATTTGCGGTTGTCTGTATCATATAAATAGTGTTAGTAGAGTCATAAGAGTGTGTATGGCTAGAGGAGCTTAAGTGTGTGTATTCTAAGGTGTTCTAGAGAGAGAAAGGAGAGAAGGTGCAAGTGTGTGTGAATCTTGTATATTGTTCATCATTCCAATCTTGAATACATCATAGATTCATATTATTCTTCTTCTCCTTCTTCTTATTTTGATCTTGCATCATCCAATTGTTTAGGATTCTACACCATCAATTGGATATGATTGATACACAAGCGAATTCGGGACTTACAAGTGGTATCAGAGCTTTGATTGTATCAATCATTTTGGCCAGATCTGGAGCGTATTTGATCTTATTTTTGAAGGATGTTTGCATTTTTGGATAGATCTTTGAAAAGTAAGGGGGGTTTGTTCTTCGTGTTTTTGATAAAAACGAGTTTTTGATCGAGTTTTGGAGTAAAAAGAGGTGAAAAAAGCTATTTTTCACGTAATCTGCGAAGTGTTCTCGTCCATTGAAGGGTTCACGGCCGTTGAAGGGTTCGCGGCCGAAGGAGGGTTCTCGGTCGAATAAGCTTTTGTGGCTAGGGTTTCTCGGCGGCGGCCGTAATCACGAATTAGGGTTTCTCGGAAGTTTACGGTCGTGAACGTGTTTACGGCCGTGAACCCATTTGCGGTTGTCTGTCTCATATAAATAGTGTTACTAGAGTCATAAGAGTGTGTATGGCTAGAGGAGCTTAAGTGTGTGTATTCTAAGGTGTTCTAGAGAGAGAAAGGAGAGAAGGTGCAAGTGTGTGTGAATCTTGTATATTGTTCATCATTCCAATCTTGAATACATCATAGATTCATATTATTCTTCTTCTCCTTCTTCTTATTTTGATCTTGCATCATCCAATTGTTTGGAATTCTACACCATCAATTGGATATGATTGATACACAAGCGAATTCGGGACTTACAAGTGGTATCAGAGCTTGGATTGTATCAATCATTTTGGCCAGATCTGGAGCGTATTTGATCTTATTTTTGAAGGATTTTTGCATTTTTGGATAGATCTTTGAAAAATAAGGGGGGTTTGTTCTTCGTGTTTTTGATAAAAACGAGTTTTTGATCGAGTTTTGGAGTAAAAAGAGGTGAAAAACGCTATTTTTCACGTAATCTGCGAAGTGTTCTCGTCCATTGAAGGGTTCACGGCCGTTGAAGGGTTCACGGCGGAAGGAGGGTTCTCGGTCGAATAAGCTTTTGCGGCTAGGGTTTCTCGGCGGCGGCCGTAATCACGAATTAGGGTTTCTCGGACGTTTACGGTCGTGAACGTGTTTACGGCCGTGAACCCATTTGCGGTTGTCTGTCTCATATAAATAGTGTTAGTAGAGTCATAAGAGTGTGTATGGTTAGAGGAGCTTAAGTGTGTGTACTCTAAGGTGTTCTAGAGAGAGAAAGGAGAGAAGGTGCAAGTGTGTGTGAATCTTGTATATTGTTCATCATTCCAATCTTGAATACATCATAGATTCATATTATTCTTCTTCTCCTTCTTCTTATTTTGATCTTGCATCATCCAATTGTTTGGGATTCTACACCATCAATTGGATATGATTGATACACAAGCGAATTCGGGACTTACAAGTGGTATCAGAGTTTGGATTGTATCAATCATTTTGGCCAGATCTGGAGCGTATTTGATCTTATTTTTGAAGGATTTTTGTAATTTTGGATAGATCTTTGAAAAATAAGGGGGGTTTGTTCTTCGTGTTTTTGATAAAAACGCATTTTTGATCGAGTTTTGGAGCAAAAAGAGGTGAAAAACGCTATTTTTCACGTAATCTGCGAAGTGTTCTCGTCCATTGAAGGGTTCACGGCCGTTGAAGGGTTCACGGCCGAAGGAGGGTTCTCGGTCGAATAAGCTTTTGTGGCTAGGGTTTCTCGGCGGCGGCCGTAATCACGAATTAGGGTTTCTCGGACGTTTACGGTCGTGAACGTGTTTACGGCCGTGAACCTATTTGCGGTTGTCTGTATCATATAAATAGTGTTAGTAGAGTCATAAGAGTGTGTATGGCTAGAGGAGCTTAAGTGTGTGTATTCTAAGGTGTTCTAGAGAGAGAAAGGAGAGAAGGTGCAAGTGTGTGTGAATCTTGTATATTGTTCATCATTCCAATCTTGAATACATCATAGATTCATATTATTCTTCTTCTCCTTCTTCTTATTTTGATCTTGCATCATCCAATTGTTTAGGATTCTACACCATCAATTGGATATGATTGATACACAAGCGAATTCGGGACTTACAAGTGGTATCAGAGCTTTGATTGTATCAATCATTTTGGCCAGATCTGGAGCGTATTTGATCTTATTTTTGAAGGATGTTTGCATTTTTGGATAGATCTTTGAAAAGTAAGGGGGGTTTGTTCTTCGTGTTTTTGATAAAAACGAGTTTTTGATCGAGTTTTGGAGTAAAAAGAGGTGAAAAAAGCTATTTTTCACGTAATCTGCGAAGTGTTCTCGTCCATTGAAGGGTTCACGGCCGTTGAAGGGTTCGCGGCCGAAGGAGGGTTCTCGGTCGAATAAGCTTTTGTGGCTAGGGTTTCTCGGCGGTGGCCGTAATCACGAATTAGGGTTTCTCGGAAGTTTACGGTCGTGAACGTGTTTACGGCCGTGAACCCATTTGCGGTTGTCTGTCTCATATAAATAGTGTTACTAGAGTCATAAGAGTGTGTATGGCTAGAGGAGCTTAAGTGTGTGTATTCTAAGGTGTTCTAGAGAGAGAAAGGAGAGAAGGTGCAAGTGTGTGTGAATCTTGTATATTGTTCATCATTCCAATCTTGAATACATCATAGATTCATATTATTCTTCTTCTCCTTCTTCTTATTTTGATCTTGCATCATCCAATTGTTTGGAATTCTACACCATCAATTGGATATGATTGATACACAAGCGAATTCGGGACTTACAAGTGGTATCAGAGCTTGGATTGTATCAATCATTTTGGCCAGATCTGGAGCGTATTTGATCTTATTTTTGAAGGATTTTTGCATTTTTGGATAGATCTTTGAAAAATAAGGGGGGTTTGTTCTTCGTGTTTTTGATAAAAACGAGTTTTTGATCGAGTTTTGGAGTAAAAAGAGGTGAAAAACGCTATTTTTCACGTAATCTGCGAAGTGTTCTCGTCCATTGAAGGGTTCACGGCCGTTGAAGGGTTCACGGCGGAAGGAGGGTTCTCGGTCGAATAAGCTTTTGCGGCTAGGGTTTCTCGGCGGCGGCCGTAATCACGAATTAGGGTTTCTCGGACGTTTACGGTCGTGAACGTGTTTACGGCCGTGAACCCATTTGCGGTTGTCTGTCTCATATAAATAGTGTTAGTAGAGTCATAAGAGTGTGTATGGTTAGAGGAGCTTAAGTGTGTGTACTCTAAGGTGTTCTAGAGAGAGAAAGGAGAGAAGGTGCAAGTGTGTGTGAATCTTGTATATTGTTCATCATTCCAATCTTGAATACATCATAGATTCATATTATTCTTCTTCTCCTTCTTCTTATTTTGATCTTGCATCATCCAATTGTTTGGGATTCTACACCATCAATTGGATATGATTGATACACAAGCGAATTCGGGACTTACAAGTGGTATCAGAGTTTGGATTGTATCAATCATTTTGGCCAGATCTGGAGCGTATTTGATCTTATTTTTGAAGGATTTTTGTAATTTTGGATAGATCTTTGAAAAATAAGGGGGGTTTGTTCTTCGTGTTTTTGATAAAAACGCATTTTTGATCGAGTTTTGGAGCAAAAAGAGGTGAAAAACGCTATTTTTCACGTAATCTGCGAAGTGTTCTCGTCCATTGAAGGGTTCACGGCCGTTGAAGGGTTCACGGCCGAAGGAGGGTTCTCGGTCGAATAAGCTTTTGTGGCTAGGGTTTCTCGGCGGCGGCCGTAATCACGAATTAGGGTTTCTCGGACGTTTACGGTCGTGAACGTGTTTACGGCCGTGAACCTATTTGCGGTTGTCTGTATCATATAAATAGTGTTAGTAGAGTCATAAGAGTGTGTATGGCTAGAGGAGCTTAAGTGTGTGTATTCTAAGGTGTTCTAGAGAGAGAAAGGAGAGAAGGTGCAAGTGTGTGTGAATCTTGTATATTGTTCATCATTCCAATCTTGAATACATCATAGATTCATATTATTCTTCTTCTTCTCCTTCTTCTTATTTTGATCTTGCATCATCCAATTGTTTGGAATTCTACACCATCAATTGGATATGATTGATACACAAGCGAATTCGGGACTTACAAGTGGTATCAGAGCTTGGATTGTATCAATCATTTTGGCCAGATCTGGAGCGTATTTGATCTTATTTTTGAAGGATTTTTGCATTTTTGGATAGATCTTTGAAAAATAAGGGGGGTTTGTTCTTCGTGTTTTTGATAAAAACGAGTTTTTGATCGAGTTTTGGAGTAAAAAGAGGTGAAAAACGCTATTTTTCACGTAATCTGCGAAGTGTTCTCGTCCATTGAAGGGTTCACGGCCGTTGAAGGGTTCACGGCGGAAGGAGGGTTCTCGGTCGAATAAGCTTTTGCGGCTAGGGTTTCTCGGCGGCGGCCGTAATCACGAATTAGGGTTTCTCGGACGTTTACGGTCGTGAACGTGTTTACGGCCGTGAACCCATTTGCGGTTGTCTGTCTCATATAAATAGTGTTAGTAGAGTCATAAGAGTGTGTATGGTTAGAGGAGCTTAAGTGTGTGTACTCTAAGGTGTTCTAGAGAGAGAAAGGAGAGAAGGTGCAAGTGTGTGTGAATCTTGTATATTGTTCATCATTCCAATCTTGAATACATCATAGATTCATATTATTCTTCTTCTCCTTCTTCTTATTTTGATCTTGCATCATCCAATTGTTTGGGATTCTACACCATCAATTGGATATGATTGATACACAAGCGAATTCGGGACTTACAAGTGGTATCAGAGTTTGGATTGTATCAATCATTTTGGCCAGATCTGGAGCGTATTTGATCTTATTTTTGAAGGATTTTTGTAATTTTGGATAGATCTTTGAAAAATAAGGGGGGTTTGTTCTTCGTGTTTTTGATAAAAACGCATTTTTGATCGAGTTTTGGAGCAAAAAGAGGTGAAAAACGCTATTTTTCACGTAATCTGCGAAGTGTTCTCGTCCATTGAAGGGTTCACGGCCGTTGAAGGGTTCACGGCCGAAGGAGGGTTCTCGGTCGAATAAGCTTTTGTGGCTAGGGTTTCTCGGCGGCGGCCGTAATCACGAATTAGGGTTTCTCGGACGTTTACGGTCGTGAACGTGTTTACGGCCGTGAACCTATTTGCGGTTGTCTGTATCATATAAATAGTGTTAGTAGAGTCATAAGAGTGTGTATGGCTAGAGGAGCTTAAGTGTGTGTATTCTAAGGTGTTCTAGAGAGAGAAAGGAGAGAAGGTGCAAGTGTGTGTGAATCTTGTATATTGTTCATCATTCCAATCTTGAATACATCATAGATTCATATTATTCTTCTTCTCCTTCTTCTTATTTTGATCTTGCATCATCCAATTGTTTAGGATTCTACACCATCAATTGGATATGATTGATACACAAGCGAATTCGGGACTTACAAGTGGTATCAGAGCTTTGATTGTATCAATCATTTTGGCCAGATCTGGAGCGTATTTGATCTTATTTTTGAAGGATGTTTGCATTTTTGGATAGATCTTTGAAAAGTAAGGGGGGTTTGTTCTTCGTGTTTTTGATAAAAACGAGTTTTTGATCGAGTTTTGGAGTAAAAAGAGGTGAAAAAAGCTATTTTTCACGTAATCTGCGAAGTGTTCTCGTCCATTGAAGGGTTCACGGCCGTTGAAGGGTTCGCGGCCGAAGGAGGGTTCTCGGTCGAATAAGCTTTTGTGGCTAGGGTTTCTCGGCGGCGGCCGTAATCACGAATTAGGGTTTCTCGGAAGTTTACGGTCGTGAACGTGTTTACGGCCGTGAACCCATTTGCGGTTGTCTGTCTCATATAAATAGTGTTACTAGAGTCATAAGAGTGTGTATGGCTAGAGGAGCTTAAGTGTGTGTATTCTAAGGTGTTCTAGAGAGAGAAAGGAGAGAAGGTGCAAGTGTGTGTGAATCTTGTATATTGTTCATCATTCCAATCTTGAATACATCATAGATTCATATTATTCTTCTTCTCCTTCTTCTTATTTTGATCTTGCATCATCCAATTGTTTGGAATTCTACACCATCAATTGGATATGATTGATACACAAACGAATTCGGGACTTACAAGTGGTATCAGAGCTTGGATTGTATCAATCATTTTGGCCAGATCTGGAGCGTATTTGATCTTATTTTTGAAGGATTTTTGCATTTTTGGATAGATCTTTGAAAAGTAAGGGGGGTTTGTTCTTCGTGTTTTTGATAAAAACGAGTTTTTGATCGAGTTTTGGAGTAAAAAGAGGTGAAAAACGATATTTTTCACGTAATCTGCGAAGTGTTCTCGTCCATTGAAGGGTTCACGGCCGTTGAAGGGTTCGCGGCCGAAGGAGGGTTCTCGGTCGAATAAGCTTTTGTGGCTAGGGTTTCTCGGCGGCGGCCGTAATCACGAATTAGGGTTTCTCGGACGTTTACGGTCGTGAACGTGTTTACGGCCGTGAACCTATTTGCGGTTGTCTGTATCATATAAATAGTGTTAGTAGAGTCATAAGAGTGTGTATGGCTAGAGGAGCTTAAGTGTGTGTATTCTAAGGTGTTCTAGAGAGAGAAAGGAGAGAAGGTGCAAGTGTGTGTGAATCTTGTATATTGTTCATCATTCCAATCTTGAATACATCATAGATTCATATTATTCTTCTTCTCCTTCTTCTTATTTTGATCTTGCATCATCCAATTGTTTAGGATTCTACACCATCAATTGGATATGATTGATACACAAGCGAATTCGGGACTTACAAGTGGTATCAGAGCTTTGATTGTATCAATCATTTTGGCCAGATCTGGAGCGTATTTGATCTTATTTTTGAAGGATGTTTGCATTTTTGGATAGATCTTTGAAAAATAAGGGGGGTTTGTTCTTCGTGTTTTTGATAAAAACGAGTTTTTGATCGAGTTTTGGAGTAAAAAGAGGTGAAAAACGCTATTTTTCACGTAATCTGCGAAGTGTTCTCGTCCATTGAAGGGTTCACGGCCGTTGAAGGGTTCACGGCCGAAGGAGGGTTCTCGGTCGAATAAGCTTTTGTGGCTAGGGTTTCTCGGCGGCGGCCGTAATCACGAATTAGGGTTTCTCGGAAGTTTACGGTCGTGAACGTGTTTACGGCCGTGAACCCATTTGCGGTTGTCTGTCTCATATAAATAGTGTTACTAGAGTCATAAGAGTGTGTATGGCTAGAGGAGCTTAAGTGTGTGTATTCTAAGGTGTTCTAGAGAGAGAAAGGAGAGAAGGTGCAAGTGTGTGTGAATCTTGTATATTGTTCATCATTCCAATCTTGAATACATCATAGATTCATATTATTCTTCTTCTCCTTCTTCTTATTTTGATCTTGCATCATCCAATTGTTTGGAATTCTACACCATCAATTGGATATGATTGATACACAAGCGAATTCGGGACTTACAAGTGGTATCAGAGCTTGGATTGTATCAATCATTTTGGCCAGATCTGGAGCGTATTTGATCTTATTTTTGAAGGATTTTTGCATTTTTGGATAGATCTTTGAAAAATAAGGGGGGTTTGTTCTTCGTGTTTTTGATAAAAACGAGTTTTTGATCGAGTTTTGGAGTAAAAAGAGGTGAAAAACGCTATTTTTCACGTAATCTGCGAAGTGTTCTCGTCCATTGAAGGGTTCACGGCCGTTGAAGGGTTCACGGCGGAAGGAGGGTTCTCGGTCGAATAAGCTTTTGCGGCTAGGGTTTCTCGGCGGCGGCCGTAATCACGAATTAGGGTTTCTCGGACGTTTACGGTCGTGAACGTGTTTACGGCCGTGAACCCATTTGCGGTTGTCTGTCTCATATAAATAGTGTTAGTAGAGTCATAAGAGTGTGTATGGTTAGAGGAGCTTAAGTGTGTGTATTCTAAGGTGTTCTAGAGAGAGAAAGGAGAGAAGGTGCAAGTGTGTGTGAATCTTGTATATTGTTCATCATTCCAATCTTGAATACATCATAGATTCATATTATTCTTCTTCTCCTTCTTCTTATTTTGATCTTGCATCATCCAATTGTTTGGGATTCTACACCATCAATTGGATATGATTGATACACAAGCGAATTCGGGACTTACAAGTGGTATCAGAGTTTGGATTGTATCAATCATTTTGGCCAGATCTGGAGCGTATTTGATCTTATTTTTGAAGGATTTTTGTAATTTTGGATAGATCTTTGAAAAATAAGGGGGGTTTGTTCTTCGTGTTTTTGATAAAAACGAGTTTTTGATCGAGTTTTGGAGTAAAAAGAGGTGAAAAACGCTATTTTTCACGTAATCTGCGAAGTGTTCTCGTCCATTGAAGGGTTCACGGCCGTTGAAGGGTTCGCGGCCGAAGGAGGGTTCTCGGTTGAATAAGCTTTTGTGGCTAGGGTTTCTCGGCGGCGGCCGTAATCACGAATTAGGGTTTCTCGGAAGTTTACGGTCGTGAACGTGTTTACGGCCGTGAACCCATTTGCGGTTGTCTGTCTCATATAAATAGTGTTACTAGAGTCATAAGAGTGTGTATGGCTAGAGGAGCTTAAGTGTGTGTATTCTAAGGTGTTCTAGAGAGAGAAAGGAGAGAAGGTGCAAGTGTGTGTGAATCTTGTATATTGTTCATCATTCCAATCTTGAATACATCATAGATTCATATTATTCTTCTTCTCCTTCTTCTTATTTTGATCTTGCATCATCCAATTGTTTGGAATTCTACACCATCAATTGGATATGAATGATACACAAGCGAATTCGGGACTTACAAGTGGTATCAGAGCTTTGATTGTATCAATCATTTTGGCCAGATCTGGAGAGTATTTGATCCTATTTTTGAAGGATGTTTGCATTTTTGGATAGATCTTTGAAAAGTAAGGGGGGTTTGTTCTTCGTGTTTTTGATAAAAACGAGTTTTTGATCGAGTTTTGAAGGTGCAAGAGGTGAAAAACGCTATTTTTCACGTAATCTGCGAAGTGTTCTCGTCCATTGAAGGGTTCACGGCCGTTGAAGGGTTCACGGCTGAAGGAGGGTTCTCGGTCGAATAAGCTTTTGTGGCTAGGGTTTCTCGGCGGCGGCCGTAATCACGAATTAGGGTTTCTCGGACGTTTACGGTCGTGAACGTGTTTACGGCCGTGAACCTATTTGCGGTTGTCTGTATCATATAAATAGTGTTAGTAGAGTCATAAGAGTGTGTATGGCTAGAGGAGCTTAAGTGTGTGTATTCTAAGGTGTTCTAGAGAGAGAAAGGAGAGAAGGTGCAAGTGTGTGTGAATCTTGTATATTGTTCATCATTCCAATCTTGAATACATCATAGATTCATATTATTCTTCTTCTCCTTCTTCTTATTTTGATCTTGCATCATCCAATTGTTTAGGATTTTACACCATCAATTGGATATGATTGATATACAAGCGAATTCGGGACTTACAAGTGGTATCAGAGCTTTGATTGTATCAATCATTTTGGCCAGATCTGGAGAGTATTTGATCCTATTTTTGAAGGATGTTTGCATTTTTGGATAGATCTTTGAAAAGTAAGGGGGGTTTGTTCTTCGTGTTTTTGATAAAAACGAGTTTTTGATCGAGTTTTGGAGTAAAAAGAGGTGAAAAACACTATTTTTCACGTAATCTGCGAAGTGTTCTCGTCCATTGAAGGGTTCATGGCCGTTGAAGGGTTCGCGGCCGAAGGAGGGTTCTCGGTTGAATAAGCTTTTGTGGCTAGGGTTTCTCGGCGGCGGCCGTAATCACGAATTAGGGTTTCTCGGAAGTTTACGGTCGTGAACGTGTTTACGGCCGTGAACCCATTTGCGGTTGTCTGTCTCATATAAATAGTGTTACTAGAGTCATAAGAGTGTGTATGGCTAGACGAGCTTAAGTGTGTATTCTAAGGTGTTCTAGAGAGAGAAAGGAGAGAAGGTGCAAGTGTGTGTGAATCTTGTATATTGTTCATCATTCCAATCTTGAATACATCATAGATTCATATTATTCTTCTTCTCCTTCTTCTTATTTTGATCTTGCATCATCCAATTGTTTGGAATTCTACACCATCAATTGGATATGATTGATACACAAGCGAATTCGGGACTTACAAGTGGTATCAGAGCTTGGATTGTATCAATCATTTTGGCCAGATCTGGAGCGTATTTGATCTTATTTTTGAAGGATTTTTGCATTTTTGGATAGATCTTTGAAAAATAAGGGGGGTTTGTTCTTCGTGTTTTTGATAAAAACGAGTTTTTGATCGAGTTTTGGAGTAAAAAGAGGTGAAAAACGCTATTTTTCACGTAATCTGCGAAGTGTTCTCGTCCATTGAAGGGTTCACGGCCGTTGAAGGGTTCGCGGCCGAAGGAGGGTTCTCGGTTGAATAAGCTTTTGTGGCTAGGGTTTCTCGGCGGCGGCCGTAATCACGAATTAGGGTTTCTCGGAAGTTTACGGTCGTGAACGTGTTTACGGCCGTGAACCCATTTGCGGTTGTCTGTCTCATATAAATAGTGTTACTAGAGTCATAAGAGTGTGTATGGCTAGAGGAGCTTAAGTGTGTGTATTCTAAGGTGTTCTAGAGAGAGAAAGGAGAGAAGGTGCAAGTGTGTGTGAATCTTGTATATTGTTCATCATTCCAATCTTGAATACATCATAGATTCATATTATTCTTCTTCTCCTTCTTCTTATTTTGATCTTGCATCATCCAATTGTTTGGAATTCTACACCATCAATTGGATATGAATGATACACAAGCGAATTCGGGACTTACAAGTGGTATCAGAGCTTTGATTGTATCAATCATTTTGGCCAGATCTGGAGAGTATTTGATCCTATTTTTGAAGGATGTTTGCATTTTTGGATAGATCTTTGAAAAGTAAGGGGGGTTTGTTCTTCGTGTTTTTGATAAAAACGAGTTTTTGATCGAGTTTTGAAGGTGCAAGAGGTGAAAAACGCTATTTTTCACGTAATCTGCGAAGTGTTCTCGTCCATTGAAGGGTTCACGGCCGTTGAAGGGTTCACGGCTGAAGGAGGGTTCTCGGTCGAATAAGCTTTTGTGGCTAGGGTTTCTCGGCGGCGGCCGTAATCACGAATTAGGGTTTCTCGGACGTTTACGGTCGTGAATGTGTTTACGGCCGTGAACCTATTTGCGGTTGTCTGTATCATATAAATAGTGTTAGTAGAGTCATAAGAGTGTGTATGGCTAGAGGAGCTTAAGTGTGTGTATTCTAAGGTGTTCTAGAGAGAGAAAGGAGAGAAGGTGCAAGTGTGTGTGAATCTTGTATATTGTTCATCATTCCAATCTTGAATACATCATAGATTCATATTATTCTTCTTCTCCTTCTTCTTATTTTGATCTTGCATCATCCAATTGTTTAGGATTTTACACCATCAATTGGATATGATTGATATACAAGCGAATTCGGGACTTACAAGTGGTATCAGAGCTTTGATTGTATCAATCATTTTGGCCAGATCTGGAGAGTATTTGATCCTATTTTTGAAGGATGTTTGCATTTTTGGATAGATCTTTGAAAAGTAAGGGGGGTTTGTTCTTCGTGTTTTTGATAAAAACGAGTTTTTGATCGAGTTTTGGAGTAAAAAGAGGTGAAAAACACTATTTTTCACGTAATCTGCGAAGTGTTCTCGTCCATTGAAGGGTTCATGGCCGTTGAAGGGTTCGCGGCCGAAGGAGGGTTCTCGGTTGAATAAGCTTTTGTGGCTAGGGTTTCTCGGCGGCGGCCGTAATCACGAATTAGGGTTTCTCGGAAGTTTACGGTCGTGAATGTGTTTACGGCCGTGAACCCATTTGCGGTTGTCTGTCTCATATAAATAGTGTTACTAGAGTCATAAGAGTGTGTATGGCTAGACGAGCTTAAGTGTGTATTCTAAGGTGTTCTAGAGAGAGAAAGGAGAGAAGGTGCAAGTGTGTGTGAATCTTGTATATTGTTCATCATTCCAATCTTGAATACATCATAGATTCATATTATTCTTCTTCTCCTTCTTCTTATTTTGATCTTGCATCATCCAATTGTTTGGAATTCTACACCATCAATTGGATATGATTGATACACAAGCGAATTCGGGACTTACAAGTGGTATCAGAGCTTGGATTGTATCAATCATTTTGGCCAGATCTGGAGCGTATTTGATCTTATTTTTGAAGGATTTTTGCATTTTTGGATAGATCTTTGAAAAATAAGGGGGGTTTGTTCTTCGTGTTTTTGATAAAAACGAGTTTTTGATCGAGTTTTGGAGTAAAAAGAGGTGAAAAACGCTATTTTTCACGTAATCTGCGAAGTGTTCTCGTCCATTGAAGGGTTCACGGCCGTTGAAGGGTTCACGGCCGAAGGAGGGTTCTCGGTCGAATAAGCTTTTGCGGCTAGGGTTTCTCGGCGGCGGCCGTAATCACGAATTAGGGTTTCTCGGACGTTTACGGTCGTGAACGTGTTTACGGCCGTGAACCCATTTGCGGTTGTCTGTCTCATATAAATAGTGTTACTAGAGTCATAAGAGTGTGTATGGCTAGAGGAGCTTAAGTGTGTGTATTCTAAGGTGTTCTAGAGAGAGAAAGGAGAGAAGGTGCAAGTGTGTGTGAATCTTGTATATTGTTCATCATTCCAATCTTGAATACATCATAGATTCATATTATTCTTCTTCTCCTTCTTCTTATTTTGATCTTGCATCATCCAATTGTTTAGGATTTTACACCATCAATTGGATATGATTGATACACAAGCGAATTCGGGACTTACAAGTGGTATCAGAGCTTTGATTGTATCAATCATTTTGGCCAGATCTGGAGAGTATTTGATCCTATTTTTGAAGGATGTTTGCATTTTTGGATAGATCTTTGAAAAGTAAGGGGGGTTTGTTCTTCGTGTTTTTGATAAAAACGAGTTTTTGATCGAGTTTTGAAGGTGCAAGAGGTGAAAAACGCTATTTTTCACGTAAGCTGCGAAGTGTTCTCGTCCATTGAAGGGTTCACGGCCGTTGAAGGGTTCACGGCCGAAGGAGGGTTCTCGGTCGAATAAGCTTTTGTGGCTAGGGTTTCTCGGCGGCGGCCGTAATCACGAATTAGGGTTTCTCGGACGTTTACGGTCGTGAACGTGTTTACGGCCGTGAACCTATTTGCGGTTGTCTGTATCATATAAATAGTGTTAGTAGAGTCATAAGAGTGTGTATGGCTAGAGGAGCTTAAGTGTGTGTATTCTAAGGTGTTCTAGAGAGAGAAAGGAGAGAAGGTGCAAGTGTGTGTGAATCTTGTATATTGTTCATCATTCCAATCTTGAATACATCATAGATTCATATTATTCTTCTTCTCCTTCTTCTTATTTTGATCTTGCATCATCCAATTGTTTAGGATTTTACACCATCAATTGGATATGATTGATATACAAGCGAATTCGGGACTTACAAGTGGTATCAGAGCTTTGATTGTATCAATCATTTTGGCCAGATCTGGAGAGTATTTGATCCTATTTTTGAAGGATGTTTGCATTTTTGGATAGATCTTTGAAAAGTAAGGGGGGTTTGTTCTTCGTGTTTTTGATAAAAACGAGTTTTTGATCGAGTTTTGAAGGTGCAAGAGGTGAAAAACGCTATTTTTCACGTAATCTGCGAAGTGTTCTCGTCCATTGAAGGGTTCACGGCCGTTGAAGGGTTCACGGCTGAAGGAGGGTTCTCGGTCGAATAAGCTTTTGCGGCTAGGGTTTCTCGGCGGCGGCCGTAATCACGAATTAGGGTTTCTCGGACGTTTACGGTCGTGAACGTGTTTACGGCCGTGAACCTATTTGCGGTTGTCTGTATCATATAAATAGTGTTAGTAGAGTCATAAGAGTGTGTATGGCTAGAGGAGCTTAAGTGTGTGTATTCTAAGGTGTTCTAGAGAGAGAAAGGAGAGAAGGTGCAAGTGTGTGTGAATCTTGTATATTGTTCATCATTCCAATCTTGAATACATCATAGATTCATATTATTCTTCTTCTCCTTCTTCTTATTTTGATCTTGCATCATCCAATTGTTTAGGATTTTACACCATCAATTGGATATGATTGATATACAAGCGAATTCGGGACTTACAAGTGGTATCAGAGCTTTGATTGTATCAATCATTTTGGCCAGATCTGGAGAGTATTTGATCCTATTTTTGAAGGATGTTTGCATTTTTGGATAGATCTTTGAAAAGTAAGGGGGGTTTGTTCTTCGTGTTTTTGATAAAAACGAGTTTTTGATCGAGTTTTGGAGTAAAAAGAGGTGAAAAACGCTATTTTTCACGTAATCTGCGAAGTGTTCTCGTCCATTGAAGGGTTCACGGCCGTTGAAGGGTTCGCGGCCGAAGGAGGGTTCTCGGTCGAATAAGCTTTTGTGGCTAGGGTTTCTCGGCGGCGGCCGTAATCACGAATTAGGGTTTCTCGGAAGTTTACGGTCGTGAACGTGTTTACGGCCGTGAACCCATTTGCGGTTGTCTGTCTCATATAAATAGTGTTACTAGAGTCATAAGAGTGTGTATGGCTAGAGGAGCTTAAGTGTGTGTATTCTAAGGTGTTCTAGAGAGAGAAAGGAGAGAAGGTGCAAGTGTGTGTGAATCTTGTATATTGTTCATCATTCCAATCTTGAATACATCATAGATTCATATTATTCTTCTTCTCCTTCTTCTTATTTTGATCTTGCATCATCCAATTGTTTGGAATTCTACACCATCAATTGGATATGATTGATACACAAGCGAATTCGGGACTTACAAGTGGTATCAGAGCTTGGATTGTATCAATCATTTTGGCCAGATCTGGAGCGTATTTGATCTTATTTTTTAAGGATTTTTGCATTTTTGGATAGATCTTTGAAAAATAAGGGGTGTTTGTTCTTCGTGTTTTTGATAAAAACGAGTTTTTGATCGAGTTTTGGAGTAAAAAGAGGTGAAAAACGCTATTTTTCACGTAATCTGCGAAGTGTTCTCGTCCATTGAAGGGTTCACGGCCGTTGAAGGGTTCACGGCCGAAGGAGGGTTCTCGGTCGAATAAGCTTTTGCGGCTACGGTTTCTCGGCGGCGGCCGTAATCACGAATTAGGGTTTCTCGGACGTTTACGGTCGTGAACGTGTTTACGGCCGTGAACCCATTTGCGGTTGTCTGTCTCATATAAATAGTGTTACTAGAGTCATAAGAGTGTGTATGGCTAGAGGAGCTTAAGTGTGTGTATTCTAAGGTGTTCTAGAGAGAGAAAGGAGAGAAGGTGCAAGTGTGTGTGAATCTTGTATATTGTTCATCATTCCAATCTTGAATACATCATAGATTCATATTATTCTTCTTCTCCTTCTTCTTATTTTGATCTTGTATCATCCAATTGTTTGGGATTCTACACCATCAATTGGATATGATTGATACACAAGCGAATTCGGGACTTACAAGTGGTATCAGAGCTTGGATTGTATCAATCATTTTGGCCAGATCTGGAGCGTATTTGATCTTATTTTTGAAGGATTTTTGCAGTTTTGGATAGATCTTTGAAAAATAAGGGGGGTTTGTTCTTCGTGTTTTTGATAAAAACGAGGTTTTGATCGAGTTTTGGAGTAAAAAGAGGTGAAAAACGCTATTTTTCACGTAATCTGCGAAGTGTTCTCGTCCATTGAAGGGTTCACGGCCGTTGAAGGGTTCGCGGCCGAAGGAGGGTTCTCGGTCGAATAAGCTTTTGTGGCTAGGGTTTCTCGGCGGCGGCCGTAATCACGAATTAGGGTTTCTCGGAAGTTTACGGTCGTGAACGTGTTTACGGCCGTGAACCCATTTGCGGTTGTCTGTCTCATATAAATAGTGTTACTAGAGTCATAAGAGTGTGTATGGCTAGAGGAGCTTAAGTGTGTGTATTCTAAGGTGTTCTAGAGAGAGAAAGGAGAGAAGGTGCAAGTGTGTGTGAATCTTGTATATTGTTCATCATTCCAATCTTGAATACATCATAGATTCATATTATTCTTCTTCTCCTTCTTCTTATTTTGATCTTGCATCATCCAATTGTTTGGAATTCTACACCATCAATTGGATATGATTGATACACAAGCGAATTCGGGACTTACAAGTGGTATCAGAGCTTGGATTGTATCAATCATTTTGGCCAGATCTGGAGCGTATTTGATCTTATTTTTTAAGGATTTTTGCATTTTTGGATAGATCTTTGAAAAATAAGGGGGGTTTGTTCTTCGTGTTTTTGATAAAAACGAGTTTTTGATCGAGTTTTGGAGTAAAAAGAGGTGAAAAACGCTATTTTTCACGTAATCTGCGAAGTGTTCTCGTCCATTGAAGGGTTCACGGCCGTTGAAGGGTTCACGGCCGAAGGAGGGTTCTCGGTCGAATAAGCTTTTGCGGCTAGGGTTTCTCGGCGGCGGCCGTAATCACGAATTAGGGTTTCTCGGACGTTTACGGTCGTGAACGTGTTTACGGCCGTGAACCCATTTGCGGTTGTCTGTCTCATATAAATAGTGTTACTAGAGTCATAAGAGTGTGTATGGCTAGAGGAGCTTAAGTGTGTGTATTCTAAGGTGTTCTAGAGAGAGAAAGGAGAGAAGGTGCAAGTGTGTGTGAATCTTGTATATTGTTCATCATTCCAATCTTGAATACATCATAGATTCATATTATTCTTCTTCTCCTTCTTCTTATTTTGATCTTGCATCATCCAATTGTTTAGGATTTTACACCATCAATTGGATATGATTGATACACAAGCGAATTCGGGACTTACAAGTGGTATCAGAGCTTTGATTGTATCAATCATTTTGGCCAGATCTGGAGAGTATTTGATCCTATTTTTGAAGGTTGTTTGCATTTTTGGATAGATCTTTGAAAAGTAAGGGGGGTTTGTTCTTCGTGTTTTTGATAAAAACGAGTTTTTGATCGAGTTTTGAAGGTGCAAGAGGTGAAAAACGCTATTTTTCACGTAATCTGCGAAGTGTTCTCGTCCATTGAAGGGTTCACGGCCGTTGAAGGGTTCACGGCCGAAGGAGGGTTCTCGGTCGAATAAGCTTTTGTGGCTAGGGTTTCTCGGCGGCGGCCGTAATCACGAATTAGGGTTTCTCGGACGTTTACGGTCGTGAACGTGTTTACGGCCGTGAACCTATTTGCGGTTGTCTGTATCATATAAATAGTGTTAGTAGAGTCATAAGAGTGTGTATGGCTAGAGGAGCTTAAGTGTGTGTATTCTAAGGTGTTCTAGAGAGAGAAAGGAGAGAAGGTGCAAGTGTGTGTGAATCTTGTATATTGTTCATCATTCCAGTCTTGAATACATCATAGATTCATATTATTCTTCTTCTCCTTCTTCTTATTTTGATCTTGCATCATCCAATTGTTTAGGATTTTACACCATCAATTGGATATGATTGATATACAAGCGAATTCGGGACTTACAAGTGGTATCAGAGCTTTGATTGTATCAATCATTTTGGCCAGATCTGGAGAGTATTTGATCCTATTTTTGAAGGATGTTTGCATTTTTGGATAGATCTTTGAAAAGTAAGGGGGGTTTGTTCTTCGTGTTTTTGATAAAAACGAGTTTTTGATCGAGTTTTGGAGTAAAAAGAGGTGAAAAACGCTATTTTTCACGTAATCTGCGAAGTGTTCTCGTCCATTGAAGGGTTCACGGCCGTTGAAGGGTTCGCGGCCGAAGGAGGGTTCTCGGTCGAATAAGCTTTTGTGGCTAGGGTTTCTCGGCGGCGGCCGTAATCACGAATTAGGGTTTCTCGGAAGTTTACGGTCGTGAACGTGTTTACGGCCGTGAACCCATTTGCGGTTGTCTGTCTCATATAAATAGTGTTACTAGAGTCATAAGAGTGTGTATGGCTAGAGGAGCTTAAGTGTGTGTATTCTAAGGTGTTCTAGAGAGAGAAAGGAGAGAAGGTGCAAGTGTGTGTGAATCTTGTATATTGTTCATCATTCCAATCTTGAATACATCATAGATTCATATTATTCTTCTTCTCCTTCTTCTTATTTTGATCTTGCATCATCCAATTGTTTGGAATTCTACACCATCAATTGGATATGATTGATACACAAGCGAATTCGGGACTTACAAGTGGTATCAGAGCTTGGATTGTATCAATCATTTTGGCCAGATCTGGAGCGTATTTGATCTTATTTTTTAAGGATTTTTGCATTTTTGGATAGATCTTTGAAAAATAAGGGGTGTTTGTTCTTCGTGTTTTTGATAAAAACGAGTTTTTGATCGAGTTTTGGAGTAAAAAGAGGTGAAAAACGCTATTTTTCACGTAATCTGCGAAGTGTTCTCGTCCATTGAAGGGTTCACGGCCGTTGAAGGGTTCACGGCCGAAGGAGGGTTCTCGGTCGAATAAGCTTTTGCGGCTACGGTTTCTCGGCGGCGGCCGTAATCACGAATTAGGGTTTCTCGGACGTTTACGGTCGTGAACGTGTTTACGGCCGTGAACCCATTTGCGGTTGTCTGTCTCATATAAATAGTGTTACTAGAGTCATAAGAGTGTGTATGGCTAGAGGAGCTTAAGTGTGTGTATTCTAAGGTGTTCTAGAGAGAGAAAGGAGAGAAGGTGCAAGTGTGTGTGAATCTTGTATATTGTTCATCATTCCAATCTTGAATACATCATAGATTCATATTATTCTTCTTCTCCTTCTTCTTATTTTGATCTTGTATCATCCAATTGTTTGGGATTCTACACCATCAATTGGATATGATTGATACACAAGCGAATTCGGGACTTACAAGTGGTATCAGAGCTTGGATTGTATCAATCATTTTGGCCAGATCTGGAGCGTATTTGATCTTATTTTTGAAGGATTTTTGCAGTTTTGGATAGATCTTTGAAAAATAAGGGGGGTTTGTTCTTCGTGTTTTTGATAAAAACGAGGTTTTGATCGAGTTTTGGAGTAAAAAGAGGTGAAAAACGCTATTTTTCACGTAATCTGCGAAGTGTTCTCGTCCATTGAAGGGTTCACGGCCGTTGAAGGGTTCGCGGCCGAAGGAGGGTTCTCGGTCGAATAAGCTTTTGTGGCTAGGGTTTCTCGGCGGCGGCCGTAATCACGAATTAGGGTTTCTCGGAAGTTTACGGTCGTGAACGTGTTTACGGCCGTGAACCCATTTGCGGTTGTCTGTCTCATATAAATAGTGTTACTAGAGTCATAAGAGTGTGTATGGCTAGAGGAGCTTAAGTGTGTGTATTCTAAGGTGTTCTAGAGAGAGAAAGGAGAGAAGGTGCAAGTGTGTGTGAATCTTGTATATTGTTCATCATTCCAATCTTGAATACATCATAGATTCATATTATTCTTCTTCTCCTTCTTCTTATTTTGATCTTGCATCATCCAATTGTTTGGAATTCTACACCATCAATTGGATATGATTGATACACAAGCGAATTCGGGACTTACAAGTGGTATCAGAGCTTGGATTGTATCAATCAGTTTGGCCAGATCTGGAGCGTATTTGATCTTATTTTTGAAGGATTTTTGCATTTTTGGATAGATCTTTGAAAAATAAGGGGTGTTTGTTCTTCGTGTTTTTGATAAAAACGAGTTTTTGATCGAGTTTTGGAGTAAAAAGAGGTGAAAAACGCTATTTTTCACGTAATCTGCGAAGTGTTCTCGTCCATTGAAGGGTTCACGGCCGTTGAAGGGTTCACGGCCGAAGGAGGGTTCTCGGTCGAATAAGCTCTTGCGGCTACGGTTTCTCGGCGGCGGCCGTAATCACGAATTAGGGTTTCTCGGACGTTTACGGTCGTGAACGTGTTTACGGCCGTGAACCCATTTGCGGTTGTCTGTCTCATATAAATAGTGTTACTAGAGTCATAAGAGTGTGTATGGCTAGAGGAGCTTAAGTGTGTGTATTCTAAGGTGTTCTAGAGAGAGAAAGGAGAGAAGGTGCAAGTGTGTGTGAATCTTGTATATTGTTCATCATTCCAATCTTGAATACATCATAGATTCATATTATTCTTCTTCTCCTTCTTCTTATTTTGATCTTGTATCATCCAATTGTTTGGGATTCTACACCATCAATTGGATATGATTGATACACAAGCGAATTCGGGACTTACAAGTGGTATCAGAGCTTGGATTGTATCAATCATTTTGGCCAGATCTGGAGCGTATTTGATCTTATTTTTGAAGGATTTTTGCAGTTTTGGATAGATCTTTGAAAAATAAGGGGGGTTTGTTCTTCGTGTTTTTGATAAAAACGAGGTTTTGATCGAGTTTTGGAGTAAAAAGAGGTGAAAAACGCTATTTTTCACGTAATCTGCGAAGTGTTCTCGTCCATTGAAGGGTTCACGGCCGTTGAAGGGTTCGCGGCCGAAGGAGGGTTCTCGGTCGAATAAGCTTTTGTGGCTAGGGTTTCTCGGCGGCGGCCGTAATCACGAATTAGGGTTTCTCGGAAGTTTACGGTCGTGAACGTGTTTACGGCCGTGAACCCATTTGCGGTTGTCTGTCTCATATAAATAGTGTTACTAGAGTCATAAGAGTGTGTATGGCTAGAGGAGCTTAAGTGTGTGTATTCTAAGGTGTTCTAGAGAGAGAAAGGAGAGAAGGTGCAAGTGTGTGTGAATCTTGTATATTGTTCATCATTCCAATCTTGAATACATCATAGATTCATATTATTCTTCTTCTCCTTCTTCTTATTTTGATCTTGCATCATCCAATTGTTTGGAATTCTACACCATCAATTGGATATGATTGATACACAAGCGAATTCGGGACTTACAAGTGGTATCAGAGCTTGGATTGTATCAATCATTTTGGCCAGATCTGGAGCGTATTTGATCTTATTTTTGAAGGATTTTTGCATTTTTGGATAGATCTTTGAAAAATAAGGGGTGTTTGTTCTTCGTGTTTTTGATAAAAACGAGTTTTTGATCGAGTTTTGGAGTAAAAAGAGGTGAAAAACGCTATTTTTCACGTAATCTGCGAAGTGTTCTCTTCCATTGAAGGGTTCACGGCCGTTGAAGGGTTCACGGCCGAAGGAGGGTTCTCGGTCGAATAAGCTTTTGCGGCTACGGTTTCTCGGCGGCGGCCGTAATCACGAATTAGGGTTTCTCGGACGTTTACGGTCGTGAACGTGTTTACGGCCGTGAACCCATTTGCGGTTGTCTGTCTCATATAAATAGTGTTACTAGAGTCATAAGAGTGTGTATGGCTAGAGGAGCTTAAGTGTGTGTATTCTAAGGTGTTCTAGAGAGAGAAAGGAGAGAAGGTGCAAGTGTGTGTGAATCTTGTATATTGTTCATCATTCCAATCTTGAATACATCATAGATTCATATTATTCTTCTTCTCCTTCTTCTTATTTTGATCTTGTATCATCCAATTGTTTCGGATTCTACACCATCAATTGGATATGATTGATACACAAGCGAATTCGGGACTTACAAGTGGTATCAGAGCTTGGATTGTATCAATCATTTTGGCCAGATCTAGAGCGTATTTGATCTTATTTTTGAAGGATTTTTGCAGTTTTGGATAGACCTTTGAAAAATAAGGGGGGTTTGTTCTTCGTGTTTTTGATAAAAACGAGGTTTTGATCGAGTTTTGGAGCAAAAAGAGGTGAAAAACGCTATTTTTCACGTAATCTGCGAAGTGTTCTCGTCCATTGAAGGGTTCACGGCCGTTGAAGGGTTCGCGGCCGAAGGAGGGTTCTCGGTCGAATAAGCTTTTGCGGCTAGGGTTTCTCGGCGGCGGCCGTAATCACGAATTAGGGTTTCTCGGACGTTTACGGTCGTGAACGTGTTTACGGCCGTGAACCCATTTGCGGTTGTCTGTCTCATATAAATAGTGTTAGTAGAGTCATAAGAGTGTGTATGGTTAGAGGAGCTTAAGTGTGTGTACTCTAAGGTGTTCTAGAGAGAGAAAGGAGAGAAGGTGCAAGTGTGTGTGAATCTTGTATATTGTTCATCATTCCAATCTTGAATACATCATAGATTCATATTATTCTTCTTCTCCTTCTTCTTATTTTGATCTTGCATCATCCAATTGTTTGGAATTCTACACCATCAATTGGATATGATTGATACACAAGCGAATTCGGGACTTACAAGTGGTATCAGAGCTTGGATTGTATCAATCATTTTGGCCAGATCTGGAGCGTATTTGATCTTATTTTTGAAGGATTTTTGTAGTTTTGGATAGATCTTTGAAAAATAAGGGGGGTTTGTTCTTCGTGTTTTTGATAAAAACGAGTTTTTGATCGAGTTTTGGAGTAAAAAGAGGTGAAAAACGCTATTTTTCACGTAATCTGCGAAGTGTTCTCGTCCATTGAAGGGTTCACGGCCGTTGAAGGGTTCACGGCCGAAGGAGGGTTCTCGGTCGAATAAGCTTTTGCGGCTACGGTTTCTCGGCGGCGGCCGTAATCACGAATTAGGGTTTCTCGGACGTTTACGGTCGTGAACGTGTTTACGGCCGTGAACCCATTTGCGGTTGTCTGTCTCATATAAATAGTGTTACTAGAGTCATAAGAGTGTGTATGGCTAGAGGAGCTTAAGTGTGTGTATTCTAAGGTGTTCTAGAGAGAGAAAGGAGAGAAGGTGCAAGTGTGTGTGAATCTTGTATATTGTTCATCATTCCAATCTTGAATACATCATAGATTCATATTATTCTTCTTCTCCTTCTTCTTATTTTGATCTTGTATCATCCAATTGTTTGGCATTCTACACCATCAATTGGATATGATTGATACACAAGCGAATTCGGGACTTACAAGTGGTATCAGAGCTTGGATTGTATCAATCATTTTGGCCAGATCTGGAGCGTATTTGATCTTATTTTTGAAGGATTTTTGCAGTTTTGGATAGACCTTTGAAAAATAAGGGGGGTTTGTTCTTCGTGTTTTTGATAAAAACGAGGTTTTGATCGAGTTTTGGAGCAAAAAGAGGTGAAAAACGCTATTTTTCACGTAATCTGCGAAGTGTTCTCGTCCATTGAAGGGTTCACGGCCGTTGAAGGGTTCGCGGCCGAAGGAGGGTTCTCGGTCGAATAAGCTTTTGCGGCTAGGGTTTCTCGGCGGCGGCCGTAATCACGAATTAGGGTTTCTCGGACGTTTACGGTCGTGAACGTGTTTACGGCCGTGAACCCATTTGCGGTTGTCTGTCTCATATAAATAGTGTTAGTAGAGTCATAAGAGTGTGTATGGTTAGAGGAGCTTAAGTGTGTGTACTCTAAGGTGTTCTAGAGAGAGAAAGGAGAGAAGGTGCAAGTGTGTGTGAATCTTGTATATTGTTCATCATTCCAATCTTGAATACATCATAGATTCATATTATTCTTCTTCTCCTTCTTCTTATTTTGATCTTGCATCATCCAATTGTTTGGAATTCTACACCATCAATTGGATATGATTGATACACAAGCGAATTCGGGACTTACAAGTGGTATCAGAGCTTGGATTGTATCAATCATTTTGGCCAGATCTGGAGCGTATTTGATCTTATTTTTGAAGGATTTTTGTAGTTTTGGATAGATCTTTGAAAAATAAGGGGGGTTTGTTCTTCGTGTTTTTGATAAAAACGAGTTTTTGATCGAGTTTTGGAGTAAAAAGAGGTGAAAAACGCTATTTTTCACGTAATCTGCGAAGTGTTCTCGTCCATTGAAGGGTTCACGGCCGTTGAAGGGTTCACGGCCGAAGGAGGGTTCTCGGTCGAATAAGCTTTTGTGGCTAGGGTTTCTCGGCGGCGGCCGTAATCACGAATTAGGGTTTCTCGGACGTTTACGGTCGTGAACGTGTTTACGGCCGTGAACCCATTTGCGGTTGTCTGTATCATATAAATAGTGTTACTAGAGTCATAAGAGTGTGTATGGCTAGAGGAGCTTAAGTGTGTGTATTCTAAGGTGTTCTAGAGAGAGAAAGGAGAGAAGGTGCAAGTGTGTGTGAATCTTGTATATTGTTCATCATTCCAATCTTGAATACATCATAGATTCATATTATTCTTCTTCTCCTTCTTCTTATTTTGATCTTGTATCATCCAATTGTTTGGGATTCTACACCATCAATTGGATATGATTGATACACAAGCGAATTCGGGACTTACAAGTGGTATCAGAGCTTGGATTGTATCAATCATTTTGGCAGATCTGGAGAGTATTTGATCCTATTTTTGAAGGATGTTTGCATTTTTGGATAGATCTTTGAAAAGTAAAGGGGGTTTGTTCTTCGTGTTTTTGATAAAAACGAGTTTTTGATCGAGTTTTGGAGTAAAAAGAGATGAAAAATGCTATTTTTCACGTAATCTGCGAAGTGTTCTCGTCCATTGAAGGGTTCACGGCCGTTGAAGGGTTCGCGGCCGAAGGAGGGTTCTCGGTCGAATAAGCTTTTGTGGCTAGGGTTTCTCGGCGGCGGCCGTAATCACGAATTAGGGTTTCCCGGAAGTTTACGGTCGTGAACGTGTTTACGGCCGTGAACCCATTTGCGGTTGTCTGTCTCATATAAATAGTGTTAGTAGAGTCATAAGAGTGTGTATGGCTAGAGGAGCTTAAGTGTGTGTACTCTAAGGTGTTCTAGAGAGAGAAACGAGAGAAGGTGCAAGTGTGTGTGAATCTTGTATATTGTTCATCATTCCAATCTTGAATACATCATAGATTCATATTATTCTTCTTCTCCTTCTTCTTATTTTGATCTTGCATCATCCAATTGTTTAGGATTTTACACCATCAATTGGATATGATTGATACACAAGCGAATTCGGGACTTACAAGTGGTATCAGAGCTTTGATTGTATCAATCATTTTGGCCAGATCTGGAGAGTATTTGATCCTATTTTTGAAGGATGTTTGCATTTTTGGATAGATCTTTGAAAAGTAAGGGGGGTTTGTTCTTCGTGTTTTTGATAAAAACGAGTTTTTGATCGAGTTTTGGAGTAAAAAGAGGTGAAAAACGCTATTTTTCACGTAATCTGCGAAGTGTTCTCGTCCATTGAAGGGTTCACGGCCGTTGAAGGGTTCGCGGCCGAAGGAGGGTTCTCGGTCGAATAAGCTTTTGTGGCTAGGGATCTTGCATCATCCAATTGTTTAGGATTTTACACCATCAATTGGATATGATTGATACACAAGCGAATTCGGGACTTACAAGTGGTATCAGAGCTTTGATTGTATCAATCATTTTGGCCAGATCTGGAGAGTATTTGATCCTATTTTTGAAGGATGTTTGCATTTTTGGATAGATCTTTGAAAAGTAAGGGGGGTTTGTTCTTCGTGTTTTTGATAAAAACGAGTTTTTGATCGAGTTTTGGAGTAAAAAGAGGTGAAAAACGCTATTTTTCACGTAATCTGCGAAGTGTTCTCGTCCATTGAAGGGTTCACGGCCGTTGAAGGGTTCGCGGCCGAAGGAGGGTTCTCGGTCGAATAAGCTTTTGTGGCTAGGGTTTCTCGGCGGCGGCCGTAATCACGAATTAGGGTTTCTCGGAAGTTTACGGTCGTGAACGTGTTTACGGCCGTGAACCCATTTGCGGTTGTCTGTCTCATATAAATAGTGTTACTAGAGTCATAAGAGTGTGTATGGCTAGAGGAGCTTAAGTGTGTGTATTCTAAGGTGTTCTAGAGAGAGAAAGGAGAGAAGGTGCAAGTGTGTGTGAATCTTGTATATTGTTCATCATTCCAATCTTGAATACATCATAGATTCATATTATTCTTCTTCTCCTTCTTCTTATTTTGATCTTGCATCATCCAATTGTTTAGGATTTTACACCATCAATTGGATATGATTGATACACAAGCGAATTCGGGACTTACAAGTGGTATCAGAGCTTGGATTGTATCAATCATTTTGGCCAGATCTGGAGCGTATTTGATCTTATTTTTGAAGGATTTTTGCATTTTTGGATAGATCTTTGAAAAATAAGGGGTGTTTGTTCTTCGTGTTTTTGATAAAAACGAGTTTTTGATCGAGTTTTGGAGTAAAAAGAGGTGAAAAATGCTATTTTTCACGTAATCTGCGAAGTGTTCTCGTCCATTGAAGGGTTCACGGCCGTTGAAGGGTTCACGGCCGAAGGAGGATTCTCGGTCGAATAAGCTTTTGCGGCTACGGTTTCTCGGCGGCGGCCGTAATCACGAATTAGGGTTTCTCGGACGTTTACGGTCGTGAACGAGTTTACGGCCGTGAACCCATTTGCGGTTGTCTGTCTCATATAAATAGTGTTACTAGAGTCATAAGAGTGTGTATGGCTAGAGGAGCTTAAGTGTGTGTATTCTAAGGTGTTCTAGAGAGAGAAAGGAGAGAAGGTGCAAGTGTGTGTGAATCTTGTATATTGTTCATCATTCCAATCTTGAATACATCATAGATTCATATTATTCTTCTTCTCCTTCTTCTTATTTTGATCTTGTATCATCCAATTGTTTGGGATTCTACACCATCAATTGGATATGATTGATACACAAGCGAATTCGGGACTTACAAGTGGTATCAGAGCTTGGATTGTATCAATCATTTTGGCCAGATCTGGAGCGTATTTGATCTTATTTTTTGAAGAATTTTTGCAGTTTTGGATAGACCTTTGAAAAATAAGGGGGGTTTGTTCTTCGTGTTTTTGATAAAAACGAGGTTTTGATCGAGTTTTGGAGCAAAAAGAGGTGAAAAACGCTATTTTTCACGTAATCTGCGAAGTGTTCTCGTCCATTGAAGGGTTCACGGCCGTTGAAGGGTTCGCGGCCGAAGGAGGGTTCTCGGTCGAATAAGCTTTTGCGGCTAGGGTTTCTCGGCGGCGGCCGTAATCACGAATTAGGGTTTCTCGGACGTTTACGGTCGTGAACGTGTTTACGGCCGTGAACCCATTTGCGGTTGTCTGTCTCATATAAATAGTGTTAGTAGAGTCATAAGAGTGTGTATGGTTAGAGGAGCTTAAGTGTGTGTACTCTAAGGTGTTCTAGAGAGAGAAAGGAGAGAAGGTGCAAGTGTGTGTGAATCTTGTATATTGTTCATCATTCCAATCTTGAATACATCATAGATTCATATTATTCTTCTTCTCCTTCTTCTTATTTTGATCTTGCATCATCCAATTGTTTGGAATTCTACACCATCAATTGGATATGATTGATACACAAGCGAATTCGGGACTTACAAGTGGTATCAGAGCTTGGATTGTATCAATCATTTTGGCCAGATCTGGAGCGTATTTGATCTTATTTTTGAAGGATTTTTGTAGTTTTGGATAGATCTTTGAAAAATAAGGGGGGTTTGTTCTTCGTGTTTTTGATAAAAACGAGTTTTTGATCGAGTTTTGGAGTAAAAAGAGGTGAAAAACGCTATTTTTCACGTAATCTGCGAAGTGTTCTCGTCCATTGAAGGGTTCACGGCCGTTGAAGGGTTCACGACCGAAGGAGGGTTCTCGGTCGAATAAGCTTTTGTGGCTAGGGTTTCTCGGCGGCGGCCGTAATCACGAATTAGGGTTTCTCGGACGTTTACGGTCGTGAACGTGTTTACGGCCGTGAACCCATTTGCGGTTGTCTGTATCATATAAATAGTGTTACTAGAGTCATAAGAGTGTGTATGGCTAGAGGAGCTTAAGTGTGTGTATTCTAAGGTGTTCTAGAGAGAGAAAGGAGAGAAGGTGCAAGTGTGTGTGAATCTTATATATTGTTCATCATTCCAATCTTGAATACATCATAGATTCATATTATTCTTCTTCTCCTTCTTCTTATTTTGATCTTGTATCATCCAATTGTTTGGGATTCTACACCATCAATTGGATATGATTGATACACAAGCGAATTCGGGACTTACAAGTGGTATCAGAGCTTGGATTGTATCAATCATTTTGGCAGATCTGGAGAGTATTTGATCCTATTTTTGAAGGATGTTTGCATTTTTGGATAGATCTTTGAAAAGTAAAGGGGGTTTGTTCTTCGTGTTTTTGATAAAAACGAGTTTTTGATCGAGTTTTGGAGTAAAAAGAGATGAAAAATGCTATTTTTCACGTAATCTGCGAAGTGTTCTCGTCCATTGAAGGGTTCACGGCCGTTGAAGGGTTCGCGGCCGAAGGAGGGTTCTCGGTCGAATAAGCTTTTGTGGCTAGGGTTTCTCGGCGGCGGCCGTAATCACGAATTAGGGTTTCCCGGAAGTTTACGGTCGTGAACGTGTTTACGGCCGTGAACCCATTTGCGGTTGTCTGTCTCATATAAATAGTGTTAGTAGAGTCATAAGAGTGTGTATGGCTAGAGGAGCTTAAGTGTGTGTACTCTAAGGTGTTCTAGAGAGAGAAAGGAGAGAAGGTGCAAGTGTGTGTGAATCTTGTATATTGTTCATCATTCCAATCTTGAATACATCATAGATTCATATTATTCTTCTTCTCCTTCTTCTTATTTTGATCTTGCATCATCCAATTGTTTAGGATTTTACACCATCAATTGGATATGATTGATACACAAGCGAATTCGGGACTTACAAGTGGTATCAGAGCTTTGATTGTATCAATCATTTTGGCCAGATCTGGAGAGTATTTGATCCTATTTTTGAAGAATGTTTGCATTTTTGGATAGATCTTTGAAAAGTAAGGGGGGTTTGTTCTTCGTGTTTTTGATAAAAACGAGTTTTTGATCGAGTTTTGGAGTAAAAAGAGGTGAAAAACGCTATTTTTCACGTAATCTGCGAAGTGTTCTCGTCCATTGAAGGGTTCACGGCCGTTGAAGGGTTCGCGGCCGAAGGAGGGTTCTCGGTCGAATAAGCTTTTGTGGCTAGGGTTTCTCGGCGGCGGCCGTAATCACGAATTAGGGTTTCTCGGAAGTTTACGGTCGTGAACGTGTTTACGGCCGTGAACCCATTTGCGGTTGTCTGTCTCATATAAATAGTGTTACTAGAGTCATAAGAGTGTGTATGGCTAGAGGAGCTTAAGTGTGTGTATTCTAAGGTGTTCTAGAGAGAGAAAGGAGAGAAGGTGCAAGTGTGTGTGAATCTTGTATATTGTTCATCATTCCAATCTTGAATACATCATAGATTCATATTATTCTTCTTCTCCTTCTTCTTATTTTGATCTTGCATCATCCAATTGTTTAGGATTTTACACCATCAATTGGATATGATTGATACACAAGCGAATTCGGGACTTACAAGTGGTATCAGAGCTTGGATTGTATCAATCATTTTGGCCAGATCTGGAGCGTATTTGATCTTATTTTTGAAGGATTTTTACATTTTTGGATAGATCTTTGAAAAATAAGGGGGGTTTGTTCTTCGTGTTTTTGATAAAAACGAGTTTTTGATCGAGTTTTGGAGTAAAAAGAGGTGAAAAACGCTATTTTTCACGTAATCTGCGAAGTGTTCTCGTCCATTGAAGGGTTCACGGCCGTTGAAGGGTTCACGGCCGAAGGAGGGTTCTCGGTCGAATAAGCTTTTGCGGCTAGGGTTTCTCGGCGGCGGCCGTAATCACGAATTAGGGTTTCTCGGACGTTTACGGTCGTGAACGTGTTTACGGCCGTGAACCCATTTGCGGTTGTCTGTCTCATATAAATAGTGTTACTAGAGTCATAAGAGTGTGTATGGCTAGAGGAGCTTAAGTGTGTGTATTCTAAGGTGTTCTAGAGAGAGAAAGGAGAGAAGGTGCAAGTGTGTGTGAATCTTGTATATTGTTCATCATTCCAATCTTGAATACATCATAGATTCATATTATTCTTCTTCTCCTTCTTCTTATTTTGATCTTGTATCATCCAATTGTTTGGGATTCTACACCATCAATTGGATATGATTGATACACAAGCGAATTCGGGACTTACAAGTGGTATCAGAGCTTGGATTGTATCAATCATTTTGGCCAGATCTGGAGCGTATTTGATCTTATTTTTGAAGGATGTTTGCAGTTTTGGATAGATCTTTGAAAAATAAGGGGGATTTGTTCTTCGTGTTTTTGATAAAAACGAGGTTTTGATCGAGTTTTGGAGCAAAAAGAGGTGAAAAACGCTATTTTTCACGTAATCTGCGAAGTGTTCTCGTCCATTGAAGGGTTCACGGCCGTTGAAGGGTTCACGGCCGAAGGAGGGTTCTCGGTCGAATAAGCTTTTGCGGCTAGGGTTTCTCGGCGGCGGCCGTAATCACGAATTAGGGTTTCTCGGACGTTTACGGTCGTGAACGTGTTTACGGCCGTGAACCCATTTGCGGTTGTCTGTCTCATATAAATAGTGTTAGTAGAGTCATAAGAGTGTGTATGGCTAGAGGAGCTTAAGTGTGTGTACTCTAAGGTGTTCTAGAGAGAGAAAGGAGAGAAGGTGCAAGTGTGTGTGTATCTTGTCTATTGTTCATCATTCCAATCTTGAATACATCATAGATTCATATTATTCTTCTTCTCCTTCTTCTTATTTTGATCTTGCATCATCCAATTGTTTGGGATTCTACACCATCAATTGGATATGATTGATACACAAGCGAATTCGGGACTTACAAGTGGTATCAGAGCTTGGATTGTATCAATCATTTTGGCAGATCTGGAGAGTATTTGATCCTATTTTTGAAGGATGTTTGCATTTTTGGATAGATCTTTGAAAAGTAAAGGGGGTTTGTTCTTCGTGTTTTTGATAAAAACGAGTTTTTGATCGAGTTTTGGAGTAAAAAGAGATGAAAAACGCTATTTTTCACGTAATCTGCGAAGTGTTCTCGTCCATTGAAGGGTTCACGGCCGTTGAAGGGTTCGCGGCCGAAGGAGGGTTCTCGGTCGAATAAGCTTTTGTGGCTAGGGTTTCTCGGCGGCGGCCGTAATCACGAATTAAGGTTTCTCGGAAGTTTACGGTCGTGAACGTGTTTACGGCCGTGAACCCATTTGCGGTTGTCTGTCTCATATAAATAGTGTTACTAGAGTCATAAGAGTGTGTATGGCTAGAGGAGCTTAAGTGTGTGTATTCTAAGGTGTTCTAGAGAGAGAAAGGAGAGAAGATGCAAGTGTGTGTGAATCTTGTATATTGTTCATCATTCCAATCTTGAATACATCATAGATTCATATTATTCTTCTTCTCCTTCTTCTTATTTTGATCTTGCATCATCCAATTGTTTGGGATTCTACACCATCAATTGGATATGATTGATACACAAGCGAATTCGGGACTTACAAGTGGTATCAGAGCTTGGATTGTATCAATCATTTTGGCCAGACCTGGAGCGTATTTGATCTTATTTTTGAAGGATTTTTGTAGTTTTGGATAGATCTTTGAAAAATAAGGGGGGTTTGTTCTTCGTGTTTTTGATAAAAACGAGTTTTTGATCGAGTTTTGGAGCAAAAAGAGGTGAAAAACGCTATTTTTCACGTAATCTACGAAGTGTTCTCGTCCATTGAAGGGTTCACGGCCGTTGAAGGGTTCACGGCCGAAGGAGGGTTCTCGGTCGAATAAGCTTTTGCGGCTAGGGTTTCTCGGCGGCGGCCGCAATCACGAATTAGGGTTTCTCGGACGTTTACGGTCGTGAACGTGTTTACGGCCGTGAACCCATTTGCGGTTGTCTGTCTCATATAAATAGTGTTAGTAGAGTCATAAGAGTGTGTATGGCTAGAGGAGCTTAAGTGTGTGTATTCTAAGGTGTTCTAGAGAGAGAAAGGAGAGAAGGTGCAAGTGTGTGTGAATCTTGTATATTGTTCATCATTCCAATCTTGAATACATCATAGATTCATATTATTCTTCTTCTCCTTCTTCTTATTTTGATCATGTATCATCCAATTGTTTGGGATTCTACACCATCAATTGGATATGATTGATACACAAGCGAATGCGGGACTTACAAGTGGTATCAGAGCTTGGATTGTATCAATCATTTTGGCCAGATCTGGAGCGTATTTGATCTTATTTTTGAAGGATTGTTGCAGTTTTGGATAGATCTTTGAAAAATAAGGGGGGTTTGTTCTTCGTGTTTTTGATAAAAACGAGGTTTTGATCGAGTTTTGGAGCAAAAAGAGGTGAAAAACGCTATTTTTCACGTAATCTGCGAAGTGTTCTCGTCCATTGAAGGGTTCACGGCCGTTGAAGGGTTCACGGCCGAAGGAGGGTTCTCGGTCGAATAAGCTTTTGCGGCTAGGGTTTCTCGGCGGCGGCCGTAATCACGAATTAGGGTTTTTCGGACGTTTACATTCGTGAACGTGTTTACGGCCGTGAACCCATTTGCGGTTGTCTGTCTCATATAAATAGTGTTAGTAGAGTCATAAGAGTGTGTATGGCTAGAGGAGCTTAAGTGTGTGTACTCTAAGGTGTTCTAGAGAGAGAAAGGAGAGAAGGTGCAAGTGTGTGTGTATCTTGTATATTGTTCATCATTCCAATCTTGAATACATCATAGATTCATATTATTCTTCTTCTCCTTCTTCTTATTTTGATCTTGCATCATCCAATTGTTTGGGATTCTACACCATCAATTGGATATGATTGATACACAAGCGAATTCGGGACTTACAAGTGGTATCAGAGCTTGGATTGTATCAATCATTTTGGCAGATCTGGAGCGTATTTGATCCTATTTTTGAAGGATGTTTGCATTTTTGGATAGATCTTTGAAAAGTAAAGGGGGTTTGTTCTTCGTGTTTTTGATAAAAACGAGTTTTTGATCGAGTTTTGGAGTAAAAAGAGATGAAAAACGCTATTTTTCACGTAATCTGCGAAGTGTTCTCGTCCATTGAAGGGTTCACGGCCGTTGAAGGGTTCGCGGCCGAAGGAGGGTTCTCGGTCGAATAAGCTTTTGTGGCTAGGGTTTCTCGGCGGCGGCCGTAATCACGAATTAAGGTTTCTCGGAAGTTTACGGTCGTGAACGTGTTTACGGCCGTGAACCCATTTGCGGTTGTCTGTCTCATATAAATAGTGTTACTAGAGTCATAAGAGTGTGTATGGCTAGAGGAGCTTAAGTGTGTGTATTCTAAGGTGTTCTAGAGAGAGAAAGGAGAGAAGATGCAAGTGTGTGTGAATCTTGTATATTGTTCATCATTCCAATCTTGAATACATCATAGATTCATATTATTCTTCTTCTCCTTCTTCTTATTTTGATCTTGCATCATCCAATTGTTTGGGATTCTACACCATCAATTGGATATCATTGATACACAAGCGAATTCGGGACTTACAAGTGGTATCAGAGCTTGGATTGTATCAATCATTTTGGCCAGACCTGGAGCGTATTTGATCTTATTTTTGAAGGATTTTTGTAGTTTTGGATAGATCTTTGAAAAATAAGGGGGGTTTGTTCTTCGTGTTTTTGATAAAAACGAGTTTTTGATCGAGTTTTGGAGCAAAAAGAGGTGAAAAACGCTATTTTTCACGTAATCTGCGAAGTGTTCTCGTCCATTGAAGGGTTCACGGCCGTTGAAGGGTTCACGGCCGAAGGAGGGTTCTCGGTCGAATAAGCTTTTGCGGCTAGGGTTTCTCGGCGGCGGCCGTAATCACGAATTAGGGTTTCTCGGACGTTTACGGTCGTGAACGTGTTTACGGCCGTGAACCCATTTGCGGTTGTCTGTCTCATATAAATAGTGTTAGTAGAGTCATAAGAGTGTGTATGGCTAGAGGAGCTTAAGTGTGTGTATTCTAAGGTGTTCTAGAGAGAGAAAGGAGAGAAGGTGCAAGTGTGTGTGAATCTTGTATATTGTTCATCATTCCAATCTTGAATACATCATAGATTCATATTATTCTTCTTCTCCTTCTTCTTATTTTGATCATGTATCATCCAATTGTTTGGGATTCTACACCATCAATTGGATATGATTGATACACAAGCGAATGCGGGACTTACAAGTGGTATCAGAGCTTGGATTGTATCAATCATTTTGGCCAGATCTGGAGCGTATTTGATCTTATTTTTGAAGGATTGTTGCAGTTTTGGATAGATCTTTGAAAAATAAGGGGGGTTTGTTCTTCGTGTTTTTGATAAAAACGAGTTTTTGATCGAGTTTTGGAGCAAAAAGAGGTGAAAAACGCTATTTTTCACGTAATCTACGAAGTGTTCTCGTCCATTGAAGGGTTCACGGCCGTTGAAGGGTTCACGGCCGAAGGAGGGTTCTCGGTCGAATAAGCTTTTGCGGCTAGGGTTTCTCGGCGGCGGCCGTAATCACGAATTAGGGTTTCTCGGACGTTTACGGTCGTGAACGTGTTTACGGCCGTGAACCCATTTGCGGTTGTCTGTCTCATATAAATAGTGTTAGTAGAGTCATAAGAGTGTGTATGGCTAGAGGAGCTTAAGTGTGTGTATTCTAAGGTGTTCTAGAGAGAGAAAGGAGAGAAGGTGCAAGTGTGTGTGAATCTTGTATATTGTTCATCATTCCAATCTTGAATACATCATAGATTCATATTATTCTTCTTCTCCTTCTTCTTATTTTGATCATGTATCATCCAATTGTTTGGGATTCTACACCATCAATTGGATATGATTGATACACAAGCGAATGCGGGACTTACAAGTGGTATCAGAGCTTGGATTGTATCAATCATTTTGGCCAGATCTGGAGCGTATTTGATCTTATTTTTGAAGGATTTTTGCAGTTTTGGATAGATCTTTGAAAAATAAGGGGGGTTTGTTCTTCGTGTTTTTGATAAAAACGAGGTTTTGATCGAGTTTTGGAGCAAAAAGAGGTGAAAAACGCTATTTTTCACGTAATCTGCGAAGTGTTCTCGTCCATTGAAGGGTTCACGGCCGTTGAAGGGTTCACGGCCGAAGGAGGGTTCTCGGTCGAATAAGCTTTTGCGGCTAGGGTTTCTCGGCGGCGGCCGTAATCACGAATTAGGGTTTCTCGGACGTTTACGGTCGTGAACGTGTTTACGGCCGTGAACCCATTTGCGGTTGTCTGTCTCATATAAATAGTGTTAGTAGAGTCATAAGAGTGTGTATGGCTAGAGGAGCTTAAGTGTGTGTACTCTAAGGTGTTCTAGAGAGAGAAAGGAGAGAAGATGCAAGTGTGTGTGAATCTTGTATATTGTTCATCATTCCAATCTTGAATACATCATAGATTCATATTATTCTTCTTCTCCTTCTTCTTATTTTGATCTTGCATCATCCAATTGTTTGGGATTCTACACCATCAATTGGATATGATTGATACACAAGCGAATTCGGGACTTACAAGTGGTATCAGAGCTTGGATTGTATCAATCATTTTGGCCAGATCTGGAGCGTATTTGATCTTATTTTTGAAGGATTTTTGTAGTTTTGGATAGATCTTTGAAAAATAAGGGGGGTTTGTTCTTCGTGTTTTTGATAAAAACGAGTTTTTGATCGAGTTTTGGAGCAAAAAGAGGTGAAAAACGCTATTTTTCACGTAATCTACGAAGTGTTCTCGTCCATTGAAGGGTTCACGGCCGTTGAAGGGTTCACGGCCGAAGGAGGGTTCTCGGTCGAATAAGCTTTTGCGGCTAGGGTTTCTCGGCGGCGGCCGTAATCACGAATTAGGGTTTCTCGGACGTTTACGGTCGTGAACGTGTTTACGGCCGTGAACCCATTTGCGGTTGTCTGTCTCATATAAATAGTGTTAGTAGAGTCATAAGAGTGTGTATGGCTAGAGGAGCTTAAGTGTGTGTATTCTAAGGTGTTCTAGAGAGAGAAAGGAGAGAAGGTGCAAGTGTGTGTGAATCTTGTATATTGTTCATCATTCCAATCTTGAATACATCATAGATTCATATTATTCTTCTTCTCCTTCTTCTTATTTTGATCATGTATCATCCAATTGTTTGGGATTCTACACCATCAATTGGATATGATTGATACACAAGCGAATGCGGGACTTACAAGTGGTATCAGAGCTTGGATTGTATCAATCATTTTGGCCAGATCTGGAGCGTATTTGATCTTATTTTTGAAGGATTTTTGCAGTTTTGGATAGATCTTTGAAAAATAAGGGGGGTTTGTTCTTCGTGTTTTTGATAAAAACGAGGTTTTGATCGAGTTTTGGAGCAAAAAGAGGTGAAAAACGTTATTTTTCACGTAATCTGCGAAGTGTTCTCGTCCATTGAAGGGTTCACGGCCGTTGAAGGGTTCACGGCCGAAGGAGGGTTCTCGGTCGAATAAGCTTTTGCGGCTAGGGTTTCTCGGCGGCGGCCGTAATCACGAATTAGGGTTTCTCGGACGTTTACGGTCGTGAACGTGTTTACGGCCGTGAACCCATTTGCGGTTGTCTGTCTCATATAAATAGTGTTAGTAGAGTCATAAGAGTGTGTATGGCTAGAGGAGCTTAAGTGTGTGTACTCTAAGGTGTTCTAGAGAGAGAAAGGAGAGAAGATGCAAGTGTGTGTGAATCTTGTATATTGTTCATCATTCCAATCTTGAATACATCATAGATTCATATTATTCTTCTTCTCCTTCTTCTTATTTTGATCTTGCATCATCCAATTGTTTGGGATTCTACACCATCAATTGGATATGATTGATACACAAGCGAATTCGGGACTTACAAGTGGTATCAGAGCTTGGATTGTATCAATCATTTTGGCCAGATCTGGAGCGTATTTGATCTTATTTTTGAAGGATTTTTGTAGTTTTGGATAGATCTTTGAAAAATAAGGGGGGTTTGTTCTTCGTGTTTTTGATAAAAACGAGTTTTTGATCGAGTTTTGGAGCAAAAAGAGGTGAAAAACGCTATTTTTCACGTAATCTACGAAGTGTTCTCGTCCATTGAAGGGTTCACGGCCGTTGAAGGGTTCACGGCCGAAGGAGGGTTCTCGGTCGAATAAGCTTTTGCGGCTAGGGTTTCTCGGCGGCGGCCGTAATCACGAATTAGGGTTTCTCGGACGTTTACGGTCGTGAACGTGTTTACGGCCGTGAACCCATTTGCGGTTGTCTGTCTCATATAAATAGTGTTAGTAGAGTCATAAGAGTGTGTATGGCTAGAGGAGCTTAAGTGTGTGTATTCTAAGGTGTTCTAGAGAGAGAAAGGAGAGAAGGTGCAAGTGTGTGTGAATCTTGTATATTGTTCATCATTCCAATCTTGAATACATCATAGATTCATATTATTCTTCTTCTCCTTCTTCTTATTTTGATCATGTATCATCCAATTGTTTGGGATTCTACACCATCAATTGGATATGATTGATACACAAGCGAATGCGGGACTTACAAGTGGTATCAGAGCTTGGATTGTATCAATCATTTTGGCCAGATCTGGAGCGTATTTGATCTTATTTTTGAAGGATTTTTGCAGTTTTGGATAGATCTTTGAAAAATAAGGGGGGTTTGTTCTTCGTGTTTTTGATAAAAACGAGGTTTTGATCGAGTTTTGGAGCAAAAAGAGGTGAAAAACGTTATTTTTCACGTAATCTGCGAAGTGTTCTCGTCCATTGAAGGGTTCACGGCCGTTGAAGGGTTCACGGCCGAAGGAGGGTTCTCGGTCGAATAAGCTTTTGCGGCTAGGGTTTCTCGGCGGCGGCCGTAATCACGAATTAGGGTTTCTCGGACGTTTACGGTCGTGAACGTGTTTACGGCCGTGAACCCATTTGCGGTTGTCTGTCTCATATAAATAGTGTTAGTAGAGTCATAAGAGTGTGTATGGCTAGAGGAGCTTAAGTGTGTGTACTCTAAGGTGTTCTAGAGAGAGAAAGGAGAGAAGATGCAAGTGTGTGTGAATCTTGTATATTGTTCATCATTCCAATCTTGAATACATCATAGATTCATATTATTCTTCTTCTCCTTCTTCTTATTTTGATCTCGCATCATCCAATTGTTTGGGATTCTACACCATCAATTGGATATGATTGATACACAAGCGAATTCGGGACTTACAAGTGGTATCAGAGCTTGGATTGTATCAATCATTTTGGCCAGATCTGGAGCGTATTTGATCTTATTTTTGAAGGATTTTTGTAGTTTTGGATAGATCTTTGAAAAATAAGGGGGGTTTGTTCTTCGTGTTTTTGATAAAAACGAGTTTTTGATCGAGTTTTGGAGCAAAAAGAGGTGAAAAACGCTATTTTTCACGTAATCTACGAAGTGTTCTCGTCCATTGAAGGGTTCACGGCCGTTGAAGGGTTCACGGCCGAAGGAGGGTTCTCGGTCGAATAAGCTTTTGCGGCTAGGGTTTCTCGGCGGCGGCCGTAATCACGAATTAGGGTTTCTCGGACGTTTACGGTCGTGAACGTGTTTACGGCCGTGAACCCATTTGCGGTTGTCTGTCTCATATAAATAGTGTTAGTAGAGTCATAAGAGTGTGTATGGCTAGAGGAGCTTAAGTGTGTGTATTCTAAGGTGTTCTAGAGAGAGAAAGGAGAGAAGGTGCAAGTGTGTGTGAATCTTGTATATTGTTCATCATTCCAATCTTGAATACATCATAGATTCATATTATTCTTCTTCTCCTTCTTCTTATTTTGATCATGTATCATCCAATTGTTTGGGATTCTACACCATCAATTGGATATGATTGATACACAAGCGAATGCGGGACTTACAAGTGGTATCAGAGCTTGGATTGTATCAATCATTTTGGCCAGATCTGGAGCGTATTTGATCTTATTTTTGAAGGATTTTTGCAGTTTTGGATAGATCTTTGAAAAATAAGGGGGGTTTGTTCTTCGTGTTTTTGATAAAAACGAGGTTTTGATCGAGTTTTGGAGCAAAAAGAGGTGAAAAACGTTATTTTTCACGTAATCTGCGAAGTGTTCTCGTCCATTGAAGGGTTCACGGCCGTTGAAGGGTTCACGGCCGAAGGAGGGTTCTCGGTCGAATAAGCTTTTGCGGCTAGGGTTTCTCGGCGGCGGCCGTAATCACGAATTAGGGTTTCTCGGACGTTTACGGTCGTGAACGTGTTTACGGCCGTGAACCCATTTGCGGTTGTCTGTCTCATATAAATAGTGTTAGTAGAGTCATAAGAGTGTGTATGGCTAGAGGAGCTTAAGTGTGTGTACTCTAAGGTGTTCTAGAGAGAGAAAGGAGAGAAGATGCAAGTGTGTGTGAATCTTGTATATTGTTCATCATTCCAATCTTGAATACATCATAGATTCATATTATTCTTCTTCTCCTTCTTCTTATTTTGATCTTGCATCATCCAATTGTTTGGGATTCTACACCATCAATTGGATATGATTGATACACAAGCGAATTCGGGACTTACAAGTGGTATCAGAGCTTGGATTGTATCAATCATTTTGGCCAGATCTGGAGCGTATTTGATCTTATTTTTGAAGGATTTTTGTAGTTTTGGATAGATCTTTGAAAAATAAGGGGGGTTTGTTCTTCGTGTTTTTGATAAAAACGAGTTTTTGATCGAGTTTTGGAGCAAAAAGAGGTGAAAAACGCTATTTTTCACGTAATCTACGAAGTGTTCTCGTCCATTGAAGGGTTCACGGCCGTTGAAGGGTTCACGGCCGAAGGAGGGTTCTCGGTCGAATAAGCTTTTGCGGCTAGGGTTTCTCGGCGGCGGCCGTAATCACGAATTAGGGTTTCTCGGACGTTTACGGTCGTGAACGTGTTTACGGCCGTGAACCCATTTGCGGTTGTCTGTCTCATATAAATAGTGTTAGTAGAGTCATAAGAGTGTGTATGGCTAGAGGAGCTTAAGTGTGTGTATTCTAAGGTGTTCTAGAGAGAGAAAGGAGAGAAGGTGCAAGTGTGTGTGAATCTTGTATATTGTTCATCATTCCAATCTTGAATACATCATAGATTCATATTATTCTTCTTCTCCTTCTTCTTATTTTGATCATGTATCATCCAATTGTTTGGGATTCTACACCATCAATTGGATATGATTGATACACAAGCGAATGCGGGACTTACAAGTGGTATCAGAGCTTGGATTGTATCAATCATTTTGGCCAGATCTGGAGCGTATTTGATCTTATTTTTGAAGGATTTTTGCAGTTTTGGATAGATCTTTGAAAAATAAGGGGGGTTTGTTCTTCGTGTTTTTGATAAAAACGAGGTTTTGATCGAGTTTTGGAGCAAAAAGAGGTGAAAAACGTTATTTTTCACGTAATCTGCGAAGTGTTCTCGTCCATTGAAGGGTTCACGGCCGTTGAAGGGTTCACGGCCGAAGGAGGGTTCTCGGTCGAATAAGCTTTTGCGGCTAGGGTTTCTCGGCGGCGGCCGTAATCACGAATTAGGGTTTCTCGGACGTTTACGGTCGTGAACGTGTTTACGGCCGTGAACCCATTTGCGGTTGTCTGTCTCATATAAATAGTGTTAGTAGAGTCATAAGAGTGTGTATGGCTAGAGGAGCTTAAGTGTGTGTACTCTAAGGTGTTCTAGAGAGAGAAAGGAGAGAAGATGCAAGTGTGTGTGAATCTTGTATATTGTTCATCATTCCAATCTTGAATACATCATAGATTCATATTATTCTTCTTCTCCTTCTTCTTATTTTGATCTTGCATCATCCAATTGTTTGGGATTCTACACCATCAATTGGATATGATTGATACACAAGCGAATTCGGGACTTACAAGTGGTATCAGAGCTTGGATTGTATCAATCATTTTGGCCAGATCTGGAGCGTATTTGATCTTATTTCTGAAAAATTTTTGCATTTTTGGATAGATCTTTGAAAAATAAGGGGGGTTTGTTCTTCGTGTTTTTGATAAAAACGAGTTTTTGATCGAGTTTTGGAGCAAAAAGAGGTGAAAAACGCTATTTTTCACGTAATCTGCGAAGTGTTCTCGTCCATTGAAGGGTTCACGGCCGTTGAAGGGTTCACGGCCGAAGGAGGGTTCTCGGTCGAATAAGCTTTTGCGGCTAGGGTTTCTCAGCGGCGGCCGTAATCACGAATTAGGGTTTCTCGGACGTTTACGGTCGTGAACGTGTTTACGGCCGTGAACCCATTTGCGGTTGTCTGTCTCATATAAATAGTGTTAGTAGAGTCATAAGAGTGTGTATGGCTAGAGGAGCTTAAGTGTGTGTATTCTAAGGTGTTTTAGAGAGAGAAAGGAGAGAAGGTGCAAGTGTGTGTGAATCTTGTATATTGTTCATCATTCCAATCTTGAATACATCATAGATTCATATTATTCTTCTTCTCTTTCTTCTTATTTTGATCTTGCATCATCCAATTGTTTGGGATTCTACACCATCAATTGGATATGATTGATACATAAGCGAATTCGGGACTTACAAGTGGTATCAGAGCTTGGATTGTATCAATCATTTTGGCCAGATCTGGAGCGTATTTGATCTTATTTTTGAAGGATTTTTGTAGTTTTGGATAGATCTTTGAAAAATAAGGGGGGTTTGTTCTTCGTGTTTTTGATAAAAACGAGTTTTTGATCGAGTTTTGGAGCAAAAAGAGGTGAAAAACGCTATTTTTCACGTAATCTACGAAGTGTTCTCGTCCATTGAAGGGTTCACGGCCGTTGAAGGGTTCACGGCCGAAGGAGGGTTCTCGGTCGAATAAGCTTTTGCGGCTAGGGTTTCTCGGCGGCGGCCGTAATCACGAATTAGGGTTTCTCGGACGTTTACGGTCGTGAACGTGTTTACGGCCGTGAACCCATTTGCGGTTGTCTGTCTCATATAAATAGTGTTAGTAGAGTCATAAGAGTGTGTATGGCTAGAGGAGCTTAAGTGTGTGTATTCTAAGGTGTTTTAGAGAGAGAAAGGAGAGAAGATGCAAGTGTGTGTGAATCTTGTATATTGTTCATCATTCCAATCTTGAATACATCATAGATTCATATTATTCTTCTTCTCTTTCTTCTTATTTTGATCTTGCATCATCCAATTGTTTGGGATTCTACACCATCAATTGGATATGATTGATACATAAGCGAATTCGGGACTTACAAGTGGTATCAGAGCTTGGATTGTATCAATCATTTTGGCCAGATCTGGAGCGTATTTGATCTTATTTTTGAAGGATTTTTGTAGTTTTGGATAGATCTTTGAAAAATAAGGGGGGTTTGTTCTTCGTGTTTTTGATAAAAACGAGTTTTTGATCGAGTTTTGGAGCAAAAAGAGGTGAAAAACGCTATTTTTCACGTAATCTACGAAGTATTCTCGTCCATTGAAGGGTTCACGGCCGTTGAAGGGTTCACGGCCGAAGGAGGGTTCTCGGTCGAATAAGCTTTTGCGGCTAGGGTTTCTCGGCGGCGGCCGTAATCACGAATTAGGGTTTCTCGGACGTTTACGGTCGTGAACGTGTTTACGGCCGTGAACCCATTTGCGGTTGTCTGTCTCATATAAATAGTGTTAGTAGAGTCATAAGAGTGTGTATGGCTAGAGGAGCTTAAGTGTGTGTACTCTAAGGTGATCTAGAGAGAGAAAGGAGAGAAGATGCAAGTGTGTGTGAATCTTGTATATTGTTCATCATTCCAATCTTGAATACATCATAGATTCATATTATTCTTCTTCTCCTTCTTCTTATTTTGATCTTGCATCATCCAATTGTTTGGGATTCTACACCATCAATTGGATATGATTGATACACAAGCGAATTCGGGACTTACAAGTGGTATCAGAGCTTGGATTGTATCAATCATTTTGGCTAGATCTGGAGCGTATTTGATCTTATTTTTGAAGGATTTTTGTAGTTTTGGATAGATCTTTGAGAAATAAGGGGGGTTTGTTCTTCGTGTTTTTGATAAAAACGAGTTTTTGATCGAGTTTTGGAGCAAAAAGAGGTGAAAAACGCTATTTTTCACGTAATCTACGAAGTATTCTCGTCCATTGAAGGGTTCACGGCCGTTGAAGGGTTCACGGCCGAAGGAGGGTTCTCGGTCGAATAAGCTTTTGCGGCTAGGGTTTCTCGGCGGCGGCCGTAATCACGAATTAGGGTTTCTCGGACGTTTACGGTCGTGAACGTGTTTACGGCCGTGAACCCATTTGCGGTTGTCTGTCTCATATAAATAGTGTTAGTAGAGTCATAAGAGTGTGTATGGCTAGAGGAGCTTAAGTGTGTGTACTCTAAGGTGTTCTAGAGAGAGAAAGGAGAGAAGATGCAAGTGTGTGTGAATCTTGTATATTGTTCATCATTCCAATCTTGAATACATCATAGATTCATATTATTCTTCTTCTCCTTCTTCTTATTTTGATCTTGTATCATCCAATTGTTTGGGATTCTACACCATCAATTGGATATGATTGATACACAAGCGAATTCGGGACTTACAAGTGGTATCAGAGCTTGGATTGTATCAATCATTTTGGCCAGATCTGGAGCGTATTTGATCTTATTTTTGAAGGATTTTTGCAGTTTTCGATAGATCTTTGAAAAATAAGGGGGGTTTGTTCTTCGTGTTTTTGATAAAAACAAGGTTTTGATCGAGTTTTGGAGCAAAAAAAGGTGAAAAACGCTATTTTTCACGTAATCTGCGAAGTGTTCTCGTCCATTGAAGGGTTCACGGCCGTTGAAGGGTTCACGGCCGAAGGAGGGTTCTCGGTCGAATAAGCTTTTGCGGCTAGGGTTTCTCGGCGGCGGCCGTAATCACGAATTAGGGTTTCTCGGACGTTTACGGTCGTGAACATGTTTACGGCCGTGAACCCATTTGCGGTTGTCTGTCTCATATAAATAGTGTTAGTAGAGTCATAAGAGTGTGTATGGCTAGAGGAGCTTAAGTGTGTGTACTCTAAGGTGTTCTAGAGAGAGAAAGGAGAGAAGTTGCAAGTGTGTGTGTATCTTGTATATTGTTCATCATTCCAATCTTGAATACATCATAGATTCATATTATTCTTCTTCTCCTTCTTCTTATTTTGATCTTGCATCATCCAATTGTTTGGGATTCTACACCATCAATTGGATATGATTGATACACAAGCGAATTCGGGACTTACAAGTGGTATCAGAGCTTGGATTGTATCAATCATTTTGGCAGATCTGGAGAGTATTTGATCCTATTTTTGAAGGATGTTTGCATTTTTGGATAGATCTTTGAAAAGTAAAGGGGGTTTGTTCTTCGTGTTTTTGATAAAAACGAGTTTTTGATCGAGTTTTGGAGTAAAAAGAGATGAAAAACGCTATTTTTCACGTAATCTGCAAAGTGTTCTCGTCCATTGAAGGGTTCACGGCCGTTGAAGGGTTCGCGGCCGAAGGAGGGTTCTCGGTCGAATAAGCTTTTGTGGCTAGGGTTTCTCGGCGGCGGCCGTAATCACGAATTAGGGTTTCTCGGAAGTTTACGGTCGTGAACGTGTTTACGGCCGTGAACCCATTTGCGGTTGTCTGTCTCATATAAATAGTGTTACTAGAGTCATAAGAGTGTGTATGGCTAGAGGAGCTTAAGTGTGTGTATTCTAAGGTGTTCTAGAGAGAGAAAGGAGAGAAGGTGCAAGTGTGTGTGAATCTTGTATATTGTTCATCATTCCAATCTTGAATACATCATAGATTCATATTATTCTTCTTCTCCTTCTTCTTATTTTGATCTTGCATCATCCAATTGTTTGGGATTCTACACCATCAATTGGATATGATTGATACACAAGCGAATTCGGGACTTACAAGTGGTATCAGAGCTTGGATTGTATCAATCATTTTGGCCAGATCTGGAGCGTATTTGATCTTATTTTTGAAGGATTTTTGTAGTTTTGGATAGATCTTTGAAAAATAAGGGGGGTTTGTTCTTCGTGTTTTTGATAAAAACGAGTTTTTGATCGAGTTTTGGAGCAAAAAGAGGTGAAAAACGCTATTTTTCACGTAATCTACGAAGTATTCTCGTCCATTGAAGGGTTCACGGCCGTTGAAGGGTTCACGGCCGAAGGAGGGTTCTCGGTCGAATAAGCTTTTGCGGCTAGAGTTTCTCGGCGGCGGCCGTAATCACGAATTAGGGTTTCTCGGACATTTACGGTCGTGAACGTGTTTACGGCCGTGAACCCATTTGCGGTTGTATGTCTCATATAAATAGTGTTAGTAGAGTCATAAGAGTGTGTATGGCTAGAGGAGGTTAAGTGTGTGTATTCTAAGGTGTTCTAGAGAGAGAAAGGAGAGAAGGTGCAAGTGTGTGTGAATCTTGTATATTGTTCATCATTCCAATCTTGAATACATCATAGATTCATATTATTCTTCTTCTCCTTCTTCTTATTTTGATCTTGCATCATCCAATTGTTTGGGATTCTACACCATCAATTGGATATGATTGATACACAAGCGAATTCGGGACTTACAAGTGGTATCAGAGCTTGGATTGTATCAATCATTTTGGCCAGATCTGGAGCGTATTTGATCTTATTTTTGAAGGATTTTTGCATTTTTGGATAGATCTTTGAAAAATAAAGGGGGTTTGTTCTTCGTGTTTTTGATACAAACGAGTTTTTGATCGAGTTTTGGAGTAAAAAGAGGTGAAAAACGCTATTTTTCACGTAATCTGCAAAGTGTTCTCGTCCATTAAAGGGTTCACGGCCGTTGAAGGGTTCACGGCCGAAGGAGGGTTCTCGGTCGAATAAGCTTTTGCGGCTAGGGTTTCTCGGCGGCGGCCGTAATCATGAATTAGGGTTTCTCGGACGTTTACGGTCGTGAACGTGTTTACGGCCGTGAACCCATTTGCGGTTGTCTGTCTCATATAAATAGTGTTAGTAGAGTCATAAGAGTGTGTATTCTAAGGTGTTCTAGAGAGAGAAAGGAGAGAAGGTGCAAGTGTGTGTGAATCTTGTATATTGTTCATCATTCCAATCTTGAATACATCATAGATTCATATTATTCTTCTTCTCCTTCTTCTTATTTTGATCTTGCATCATCCAATTGTTTGGGATTCTACACCATCAATTGGATATGATTGATACACAAGCGAATTCGGGACTTACAAGTGGTATCAGAGCTTGGATTGTATCAATCATTTTGGCCAGATCTGGAGCGTATTTGATCTTATTTTTGAAGGATTTTTGCATTTTTGGATAGATCTTTGAAAAATAAAGGGGGTTTGTTCTTCGTGTTTTTGATACAAACGAGTTTTTGATCGAGTTTTGGAGTAAAAAGAGGTGAAAAACGCTATTTTTCACGTAATCTGCAAAGTGTTCTCGTCCATTAAAGGGTTCACGGCCGTTGAAGGGTTCACGGCCGAAGGAGGGTTCTCGGTCGAATAAGCTTTTGCGGCTAGGGTTTCTCGGCGGCGGCCGTAATCATGAATTAGGGTTTCTCGGACGTTTACGGTCGTGAACGTGTTTACGGCCGTGAACCCATTTGCGGTTGTCTGTCTCATATAAATAGTGTTAGTAGAGTCATAAGAGTGTGTATTCTAAGGTGTTCTAGAGAGAGAAAGGAGAGAAGGTGCAAGTGTGTGTGAATCTTGTATATTGTTCATCATTCCAATCTTGAATACATCATAGATTCATATTATTCTTCTTCTCCTTCTTCTTATTTTGATCTTGCATCATCCAATTGTTTGGGATTCTACACCATCAATTGGATATGATTGATACACAAGCGAATTCGGGACTTACAAGTGGTATCAGAGCTTGGATTGTATCAATCATTTTGGCCAGATCTGGAGCGTATTTGATCTTATTTTTGAAGGATTTTTGCATTTTTGGATAGATCTTTGAAAAATAAAGGGGGTTTGTTCTTCGTGTTTTTGATACAAACGAGTTTTTGATCGAGTTTTGGAGTAAAAAGAGGTGAAAAACGCTATTTTTCACGTAATCTGCAAAGTGTTCTCGTCCATTAAAGGGTTCACGGCCGTTGAAGGGTTCACGGCCGAAGGAGGGTTCTCGGTCGAATAAGCTTTTGCGGCTAGGGTTTCTCGGCGGCGGCCGTAATCATGAATTAGGGTTTCTCGGACGTTTACGGTCGTGAATGTGTTTACGGCCGTGAACCCATTTGCGGTTGTCTGTCTCATATAAATAGTGTTAGTAGAGTCATAAGAGTGTGTATTCTAAGGTGTTCTAGAGAGAGAAAGGAGAGAAGGTGCAAGTGTGTGTGAATCTTGTATATTGTTCATCATTCCAATCTTGAATACATCATAGATTCATATTATTCTTCTTCTCCTTCTTCTTATTTTGATCTTGCATCATCCAATTGTTTGGGATTCTACACCATCAATTGGATATGATTGATACACAAGCGAATTCGGGACTTACAAGTGGTATCAGAGCTTGGATTGTATCAATCATTTTGGCCAGATCTGGAGCGTATTTGATCTTATTTTTGAAGGATTTTTGCATTTTTGGATAGATCTTTGAAAAATAAAGGGGGTTTGTTCTTCGTGTTTTTGATACAAACGAGTTTTTGATCGAGTTTTGGAGTAAAAAGAGGTGAAAAACGCTATTTTTCACGTAATCTGCAAAGTGTTCTCGTCCATTAAAGGGTTCACGGCCGTTGAAGGGTTCACGGCCGAAGGAGGGTTCTCGGTCGAATAAGCTTTTGCGGCTAGGGTTTCTCGGCGGCGGCCGTAATCATGAATTAGGGTTTCTCGGACGTTTACGGTCGTGAACGTGTTTACGGCCGTGAACCCATTTGCGGTTGTCTGTCTCATATAAATAGTGTTAGTAGAGTCATAAGAGTGTGTATTCTAAGGTGTTCTAGAGAGAGAAAGGAGAGAAGGTGCAAGTGTGTGTGAATCTTGTATATTGTTCATCATTCCAATCTTGAATACATCATAGATTCATATTATTCTTCTTCTCCTTCTTCTTATTTTGATCTTGCATCATCCAATTGTTTGGGATTCTACACCATCAATTGGATATGATTGATACACAAGCGAATTCGGGACTTACAAGTGGTATCAGAGCTTGGATTGTATCAATCATTTTGGCCAGATCTGGAGCGTATTTGATCTTATTTTTGAAGGATTTTTGCATTTTTGGATAGATCTTTGAAAAATAAAGGGGGTTTGTTCTTCGTGTTTTTGATACAAACGAGTTTTTGATCGAGTTTTGGAGTAAAAAGAGGTGAAAAACGCTATTTTTCACGTAATCTGCAAAGTGTTCTCGTCCATTAAAGGGTTCACGGCCGTTGAAGGGTTCACGGCCGAAGGAGGGTTCTCGGTCGAATAAGCTTTTGCGGCTAGGGTTTCTCGGCGGCGGCCGTAATCATGAATTAGGGTTTCTCGGACGTTTACGGTCGTGAACGTGTTTACGGCCGTGAACCCATTTGCGGTTGTCTGTCTCATATAAATAGTGTTAGTAGAGTCATAAGAGTGTGTATTCTAAGGTGTTCTAGAGAGAGAAAGGAGAGAAGGTGCAAGTGTGTGTGAATCTTGTATATTGTTCATCATTCCAATCTTGAATACATCATAGATTCATATTATTCTTCTTCTCCTTCTTCTTATTTTGATCTTGCATCATCCAATTGTTTGGGATTCTACACCATCAATTGGATATGATTGATACACAAGCGAATTCGGGACTTACAAGTGGTATCAGAGCTTGGATTGTATCAATCATTTTGGCCAGATCTGGAGCGTATTTGATCTTATTTTTGAAGGATTTTTGCATTTTTGGATAGATCTTTGAAAAATAAAGGGGGTTTGTTCTTCGTGTTTTTGATACAAACGAGTTTTTGATCGAGTTTTGGAGTAAAAAGAGGTGAAAAACGCTATTTTTCACGTAATCTGCAAAGTGTTCTCGTCCATTAAAGGGTTCACGGCCGTTGAAGGGTTCACGGCCGAAGGAGGGTTCTCGGTCGAATAAGCTTTTGCGGCTAGGGTTTCTCGGCGGCGGCCGTAATCATGAATTAGGGTTTCTCGGACGTTTACGGTCGTGAACGTGTTTACGGCCGTGAACCCATTTGCGGTTGTCTGTCTCATATAAATAGTGTTAGTAGAGTCATAAGAGTGTGTATTCTAAGGTGTTCTAGAGAGAGAAAGGAGAGAAGGTGCAAGTGTGTGTGAATCTTGTATATTGTTCATCATTCCAATCTTGAATACATCATAGATTCATATTATTCTTCTTCTCCTTCTTCTTATTTTGATCTTGCATCATCCAATTGTTTGGGATTCTACACCATCAATTGGATATGATTGATACACAAGCGAATTCGGGACTTACAAGTGGTATCAGAGCTTGGATTGTATCAATCATTTTGGCCAGATCTGGAGCGTATTTGATCTTATTTTTGAAGGATTTTTGCATTTTTGGATAGATCTTTGAAAAATAAAGGGGGTTTGTTCTTCGTGTTTTTGATACAAACGAGTTTTTGATCGAGTTTTGGAGTAAAAAGAGGTGAAAAACGCTATTTTTCACGTAATCTGCAAAGTGTTCTCGTCCATTAAAGGGTTCACGGCCGTTGAAGGGTTCACGGCCGAAGGAGGGTTCTCGGTCGAATAAGCTTTTGCGGCTAGGGTTTCTCGGCGGCGGCCGTAATCATGAATTAGGGTTTCTCGGACGTTTACGGTCGTGAACGTGTTTACGGCCGTGAACCCATTTGCGGTTGTCTGTCTCATATAAATAGTGTTAGTAGAGTCATAAGAGTGTGTATTCTAAGGTGTTCTAGAGAGAGAAAGGAGAGAAGGTGCAAGTGTGTGTGAATCTTGTATATTGTTCATCATTCCAATCTTGAATACATCATAGATTCATATTATTCTTCTTCTCCTTCTTCTTATTTTGATCTTGCATCATCCAATTGTTTGGGATTCTACACCATCAATTGGATATGATTGATACACAAGCGAATTCGGGACTTACAAGTGGTATCAGAGCTTGGATTGTATCAATCATTTTGGCCAGATCTGGAGCGTATTTGATCTTATTTTTGAAGGATTTTTGCATTTTTGGATAGATCTTTGAAAAATAAAGGGGGTTTGTTCTTCGTGTTTTTGATACAAACGAGTTTTTGATCGAGTTTTGGAGTAAAAAGAGGTGAAAAACGCTATTTTTCACGTAATCTGCAAAGTGTTCTCGTCCATTAAAGGGTTCACGGCCGTTGAAGGGTTCACGGCCGAAGGAGGGTTCTCGGTCGAATAAGCTTTTGCGGCTAGGGTTTCTCGGCGGCGGCCGTAATCATGAATTAGGGTTTCTCGGACGTTTACGGTCGTGAACGTGTTTACGGCCGTGAACCCATTTGCGGTTGTCTGTCTCATATAAATAGTGTTAGTAGAGTCATAAGAGTGTGTATTCTAAGGTGTTCTAGAGAGAGAAAGGAGAGAAGGTGCAAGTGTGTGTGAATCTTGTATATTGTTCATCATTCCAATCTTGAATACATCATAGATTCATATTATTCTTCTTCTCCTTCTTCTTATTTTGATCTTGCATCATCCAATTGTTTGGGATTCTACACCATCAATTGGATATGATTGATACACAAGCGAATTCGGGACTTACAAGTGGTATCAGAGCTTGGATTGTATCAATCATTTTGGCCAGATCTGGAGCGTATTTGATCTTATTTTTGAAGGATTTTTGCATTTTTGGATAGATCTTTGAAAAATAAAGGGGGTTTGTTCTTCGTGTTTTTGATACAAACGAGTTTTTGATCGAGTTTTGGAGTAAAAAGAGGTGAAAAACGCTATTTTTCACGTAATCTGCAAAGTGTTCTCGTCCATTAAAGGGTTCACGGCCGTTGAAGGGTTCACGGCCGAAGGAGGGTTCTCGGTCGAATAAGCTTTTGCGGCTAGGGTTTCTCGGCGGCGGCCGTAATCATGAATTAGGGTTTCTCGGACGTTTACGGTCGTGAACGTGTTTACGGCCGTGAACCCATTTGCGGTTGTCTGTCTCATATAAATAGTGTTAGTAGAGTCATAAGAGTGTGTATTCTAAGGTGTTCTAGAGAGAGAAAGGAGAGAAGGTGCAAGTGTGTGTGAATCTTGTATATTGTTCATCATTCCAATCTTGAATACATCATAGATTCATATTATTCTTCTTCTCCTTCTTCTTATTTTGATCTTGCATCATCCAATTGTTTGGGATTCTACACCATCAATTGGATATGATTGATACACAAGCGAATTCGGGACTTACAAGTGGTATCAGAGCTTGGATTGTATCAATCATTTTGGCCAGATCTGGAGCGTATTTGATCTTATTTTTGAAGGATTTTTGCAGTTTTGGATAGATCTTTGAAAAATAAGGGGGGTTTGTTCTTCGTGTTTTTGATAAAAACGAGGTTTTGATCGAGTTTTGGAGCAAAAAGAGGTGAAAAACGCTATTTTTCACGTAATCTGCGAAGTGTTCTCGTCCATTGAAGGGTTCACGGCCGTTGAAGGGTTCACGGCCGAAGGAGGGTTCTCGGTCGAATAAGCTTTTGCGGCTAGGGTTTCTCGGCGGCGGCCGTAATCACGAATTAGGGTTTCTCGGACGTTTACGGTCGTGAACGTGTTTACGGCCGTGAACCCATTTGCGGTTGTCTGTCTCATATAAATAGTGTTAGTAGAGTCATAAGAGTGTGTATGGCTAGAGGAGCTTAAGTGTGTGTACTCTAAGGTGTTCTAGAGAGAGAAAGGAGAGAAGGTGCAAGTGTGTGTGTATCTTGTATATTGTTCATCATTCCAATCTTGAATACATCATAGATTCATATTATTCTTCTTCTCCTTCTTCTTATTTTGATCTTGCATCATCCAATTGTTTGGGATTCTACACCATCAATTGGATATGATTGATACACAAGCGAATTCGGGACTTACAAGTGGTATCAGAGCTTGGATTGTATCAATCATTTTGGCAGATCTGGAGAGTATTTGATCCTATTTTTGAAGGATGTTTGCATTTTTGGATAGATCTTTGAAAAGTAAAGGGGGTTTGTCCTTCGTGTTTTTGATAAAAACGAGTTTTTGATCGAGTTTTGGAGTAAAAAGAGATGAAAAACGCTATTTTTCACGTAATCTGCAAAGTGTTCTCGTCCATTGAAGGGTTCACGGCCGTTGAAGGGTTCGCGGCCGAAGGAGGGTTCTCGGTCGAATAAGCTTTTGTGGCTAGGGTTTCTCGGCGGCGGCCGTAATCACGAATTAGGGTTTCTCGGAAGTTTACGGTCGTGAACGTGTTTACGGCCGTGAACCCATTTGCGGTTGTCTGTCTCATATAAATAGTGTTACTAGAGTCATAAGAGTGTGTATGGCTAGAGGAGCTTAAGTGTGTGTATTCTAAGGTGTTCTAGAGAGAGAAAGGAGAGAAGGTGCAAGTGTGTGTGAATCTTGTATATTGTTCATCATTCCAATCTTGAATACATCATAGATTCATATTATTCTTCTTCTCCTTCTTCTTATTTTGATCTTGCATCATCCAATTGTTTGGGATTCTACACCATCAATTGGATATGATTGATACACAAGCGAATTCGGGACTTACAAGTGGTATCAGAGCTTGGATTGTATCAATCATTTTGGCCAGATCTGGAGCGTATTTGATCTTATTTTTGAAGGATTTTTGTAGTTTTGGATAGATCTTTGAAAAATAAGGGGGGTTTGTTCTTCGTGTTTTTGATAAAAACGAGTTTTTGATCGAGTTTTGGAGCAAAAAGAGGTGAAAAACGCTATTTTTCACGTAATCTACGAAGTATTCTCGTCCATTGAAGGGTTCACGGCCGTTGAAGGGTTCACGGCCGAAGGAGGGTTCTCGGTCGAATAAGCTTTTGCGGCTAGGGTTTCTCGGCGGCGGCCGTAATCACGAATTAGGGTTTCTCGGACATTTACGGTCGTGAACGTGTTTACGGCCGTGAACCCATTTGCGGTTGTATGTCTCATATAAATAGTGTTAGTAGAGTCATAAGAGTGTGTATGGCTAGAGGAGGTTAAGTGTGTGTATTCTAAGGTGTTCTAGAGAGAGAAAGGAGAGAAGGTGCAAGTGTGTGTGAATCTTGTATATTGTTCATCATTCCAATCTTGAATACATCATAGATTCATATTATTCTTCTTCTCCTTCTTCTTATTTTGATCTTGCATCATCCAATTGTTTGGGATTCTACACCATCAATTGGATATGATTGATACACAAGCGAATTCGGGACTTACAAGTGGTATCAGAGCTTGGATTGTATCAATCATTTTGGCCAGATCTGGAGCGTATTTGATCTTATTTTTGAAGGATTTTTGCATTTTTGGATAGATCTTTGAAAAATAAAGGGGGTTTGTTCTTCGTGTTTTTGATACAAACGAGTTTTTGATCGAGTTTTGGAGTAAAAAGAGGTGAAAAACGCTATTTTTCACGTAATCTGCAAAGTGTTCTCGTCCATTAAAGGGTTCACGGCCGTTGAAGGGTTCACGGCCGAAGGAGGGTTCTCGGTCGAATAAGCTTTTGCGGCTAGGGTTTCTCGGCGGCGGCCGTAATCATGAATTAGGGTTTCTCGGACGTTTACGGTCGTGAACATGTTTACGGCCGTGAACCCATTTGCGGTTGTCTGTCTCATATAAATAGTGTTAGTAGAGTCATAAGAGTGTGTATTCTAAGGTGTTCTAGAGAGAGAAAGGAGAGAAGGTGCAAGTGTGTGTGAATCTTGTATATTGTTCATCATTCCAATCTTGAATACATCATAGATTCATATTATTCTTCTTCTCCTTCTTCTTATTTTGATCTTGCATCATCCAATTGTTTGGGATTCTACACCATCAATTGGATATGATTGATACACAAGCGAATTCGGGACTTACAAGTGGTATCAGAGCTTGGATTGTATCAATCATTTTGGCCAGATCTGGAGCGTATTTGATCTTATTTTTGAAGGATTTTTGCAGTTTTGGATAGATCTTTGAAAAATAAGGGGGGTTTGTTCTTCGTGTTTTTGATAAAAACGAGGTTTTGATCGAGTTTTGGAGCAAAAAGAGGTGAAAAACGCTATTTTTCACGTAATCTGCGAAGTGTTCTCGTCCATTGAAGGGTTCACGGCCGTTGAAGGGTTCACGGCCGAAGGAGGGTTCTCGGTCGAATAAGCTTTTGCGGCTAGGGTTTCTCGGCGGCGGCCGTAATCACGAATTAGGGTTTCTCGGACGTTTACGGTCGTGAACGTGTTTACGGCCGTGAACCCATTTGCGGTTGTCTGTCTCATATAAATAGTGTTAGTAGAGTGATAAGAGTGTGTATGGCTAGAGGAGCTTAAGTGTGTGTATTCTAAGGTGTTCTAGAGAGAGAAAGGAGAGAAGGTGCAAGTGTGTGTGAATCTTGTATATTGTTCATCATTCCAATCTTGAATACATCATAGATTCATATTATTCTTCTTCCCCTTCTTCTTATTTTGATCTTGCATCATCCAATTGTTTGGGATTCTCCACCATCAATTGGATATGATTGATACACAAGCGGATTCGGGACTTACAAGTGGTATCAGAGCTTGGATTGTATCAATCATTTTGGCCAGATCTGGAGCGTATTTGATCTTATTTTTGAAGGATTTTTGCTTTTTTGGATAGATCTTTGAAAAATAAAGGGGGTTTGTTCTTCGTGTTTTTGATACAAACGAGTTTTTGATCGAGTTTTGGAGTAAAAAGAGGTGAAAAACGCTATTTTTCACGTAATCTGCAAAGTGTTCTCGTCCATTAAAGGGTTCACGGCCGTTGAAGGGTTCACGGCCGAAGGAGGGTTCTCGGTCGAATAAGCTTTTGCGGCTAGGGTTTCTCGGCGGCGGCCGTAATCACGAATTAGGGTTTCTCGGACGTTTACGGTCGTGAACGTGTTTACGGCCGTGAACCCATTTGCGGTTGTCTGTCTCATATAAATAGTGTTAGTAGAGTCATAAGAGTGTGTATTCTAAGGTGTTCTAGAGAGATAAAGGAGAGAAGGTGCAAGTGTGTGTGAATCTTGTATATTGTTCATCATTCCAATCTTGAATACATCATAGATTCATATTATTCTTTTTCTCCTTCTTCTTATTTTGATCTTGCATCATCCAATTGTTTGAGATTCTACACCATCAATTGGATATGATTGATACACAAGCGAATTCGGGACTTACAAGTGGTATCAGAGCTTGGATTGTATCAATCATTTTGGCCAGATCTGGAGCGTATTTGATCTTATTTTTGAAGGATTTTTGTAGTTTTGGATAGATCTTTGAAAAATAAGGGGGTTTGTTCTTCGTGTTTTTGATAAAAACGAGTTTTTGATCGAGTTTTGGAGCAAAAAGAGGTGAAAAACGCTATTTTTCACGTAATCTACGAAGTGTTCTCGTCCGTTGAAGGGTTCACGGCCGTTGAAGGGTTCACGGCCAAAGGAGGGTTCTCGGTCGAATAAGCTTTTGCGGCTAGGGTTTCTCGGCGGCGGCCGTAATCACGAATTAGGGTTTCTCGGACGTTTACGGTCGTGAACGTGTTTACGGCCGTGAACCCGTTTGCGGTTGTCTGTCTCATATAAATTGTGTTAGTAGAGTCATAAGAGTGTGTATGGCTAGAGGAGCTTAAGTGTGTGTATTCTAAGGTGTTCTAGATAGAGAAAGGAGAGAAGGTGCAAGTGTGTGTGAATCTTGTATATTGTTCATCATTCCAATCTTGAATACATTATAGATTCATATTATTCTTCTTCTCCTTCTTCTTATTTTGATCTTGCATCATCCAATTGTTTGGGATTCTACACCATCAATTGGATATGATTGATACACAAGCGATTTCGGGACTTACAAGTGGTATCAGAGCTTGGATTGTATCAATCATTTTGGCCAGATCTGGAGCGTATTTGATCTTATTTTTGAAGGATTTTTGCTTTTTTGGATAGATCTTTGAAAAATAAAGGGGGTTTGTTCTTCGTGTTTTTGATACAAACGAGTTTTTGATCGAGTTTTGGAGTAAAAAGAGGTGAAAAACGCTATTTTTCACGTAATCTGCAAAGTGTTCTCGTCCATTAAAGGGTTCACGGCCGTTGAAGGGTTCACGGCCGAAGGAGGGTTCTCGGTCGAATAAGCTTTTGCGGCTAGGGTTTCTCGGCGGCGGCCGTAATCACGAATTAGGGTTTCTCGGACGTTTACGGTCGTGAACGTGTTTACGGCCGTGAACCCATTTGCGGTTGTCTGTCTCATATAAATAGTGCTAGTAGAGTCATAAGAGTGTGTATTATAAGGTGTTCTAGAGAGAGAAAGGAGAGAAGGTGCAAGTGTGTGTGAATCTTGTATATTGTTCATCATTCCAATCTTGAATACATCATAGATTCATATTATTCTTTTTCTCCTTCTTCTTATTTTGATCTTGCATCATCCAATTGTTTGGGATTCTACACCATCAATTGGATATGATTGATACACAAGCGAATTCGGGACTTACAAGTGGTATCAGAGCTTGGATTGTATCAATCATTTTGGCCAGATCTGGAGCGTATTTGATCTTATTTTTGAAGGATTTTTGCATTTTTAGATAGATCTTTGAAAAATAAAGGGGGTTTGTTCTTCGTGTTTTTGATACAAACGAGTTTTTGATCGAGTTTTGGAGTAAAAAGAGGTGAAAAACGCTATTTTTCACGTAATCTGCAAAGTGTTCTCGTCCATTAAAGGGTTCACGGTCGTTGAAGGGTTCACGGCCGAAGGTGGGTTCTCGGTCGAATAAGCTTTTGCGGCTAGGGTTTCTCGGCGGCGGCCGTAATCACGAATTAGGGTTTCTCGGACGTTTACGGTCGTGAACGTGTTTACGGCCGTGAACCCATTTGCGGTTGTCTGTCTCATATAAATAGTGTTAGTAGAGTCATAAGAGTGTGTATTCTAAGGTGTTCTAGAGAGAGAAAGGAGAGAAGGTGCAAGTATGTGTGAATCTTGTATATTGTTCATCATTCCAATCTTGAATACATCATAGATTCATATTATTCTTCTTCTCCTTCTTCTTATTTTGATCTTGCATCATCCAATTGTTTGGGATTGTACACCATCAATTGGATATGATTGATACACAAGCGAATTCAGGACTTACAAGTGGTATCAGAGCTTGGATTGTATCAATCATTTTGGCCAGATCTGGAGCGTCTTTGATCTTATTTTTGAAGGATTTTTGTAGTTTTGGATAGATCTTTGAAAAATAAGGGGGGTTTGTTCTTCGTGTTTTTGATAAAAACGAGTTTTTGATCGAGTTTTGGAGCAAAAAGAGGTGAAAAACGCTATTTTTCACGTAATCTACGAAGTGTTCTCGTCCATTGAAGGGTTCACGGCCGTTGAAGGGTTCACGGCCGAAGGAGGGTTCTCGGTCGAATAAGCTTTTGCGGCTAGGGTTTCTCGGCGGCGGCCGTAATCACGAATTAGGGTTTCTCGGACGTTTACGGTCGTGAACGTGTTTACGGCCGTGAACCCATTTGCGGTTGTCTGTCTCATATAAATAGTGTTAGTAGAGTGATAAGAGTGTGTATGGCTAGAGGAGCTTAAGTGTGTGTATTCTAAGGTGTTCTAGAGAGAGAAAGGAGAGAAGGTGCAAGTGTGTGTGAATCTTGTATATTGTTCATCATTCCAATCTTGAATACATCATAGATTCATATTATTCTTCTTCCCCTTCTTCTTATTTTGATCTTGCATCATCCAATTGTTTGGGATTCTCCACCATCAATTGGATATGATTGATACACAAGCGAATTCGGGACTTACAAGTGGTATCAGAGCTTGGATTGTATCAATCATTTTGGCCAGATCTGGAGCGTATTTGATCTTATTTTTGAAGGATTTTTGCTTTTTTGGATAGATCTTTGAAAAATAAAGGGGGTTTGTTCTTCGTGTTTTTGATACAAACGAGTTTTTGATCGAGTTTTGGAGTAAAAAGAGGTGAAAAACGCTATTTTTCACGTAATCTGCAAAGTGTTCTCGTCCATTAAAGGGTTCACGGCCGTTGAAGGGTTCACGGCCGAAGGAGGGTTCTCGGTCGAATAAGCTTTTGCGGCTAGGGTTTCTCGGCGGCGGCCGTAATCACGAATTAGGGTTTCTCGGACGTTTACGGTCGTGAACGTGTTTACGGCCGTGAACCCATTTGCGGTTGTCTGTCTCATATAAATAGTGTTAGTAGAGTCATAAGAGTGTGTATTCTAAGGTGTTCTAGAGAGAGAAAGGAGAGAAGGTGCAAGTGTGTGTGAATCTTGTATATTGTTCATCATTCCAATCTTGAATACATCATAGATTCATATTATTCTTTTTCTCCTTCTTCTTATTTTGATCTTGCATCATCCAATTGTTTGGGATTCTACACCATCAATTGGATATGATTGATACACAAGCGAATTCGGGACTTACAAGTGGTATCAGAGCTTGGATTGTATCAATCATTTTGGCCAGATCTGGAGCGTATTTGATCTTATTTTTGAAGGATTTTTGTAGTTTTGGATAGATCTTTGAAAAATAAGGGGGTTTGTTCTTCGTGTTTTTGATAAAAACGAGTTTTTGATCGAGTTTTGGAGCAAAAAGAGGTGAAAAACGCTATTTTTCACGTAATCTACGAAGTGTTCTCGTCCATTGAAGGGTTCACGGCCGTTGAAGGGTTCACGGCCAAAGGAGGGTTCTCGGTCGAATAAGCTTTTGCGGCTAGGGTTTCTCGGCGGCGGCCGTAATCACGAATTAGGGTTTCTCGGACGTTTACGGTCGTGAACGTGTTTACGGCCGTGAACCCATTTGCGGTTGTCTGTCTCATATAAATAGTGTTAGTAGAGTCATAAGAGTGTGTATGGCTAGAGGAGCTTAAGTGTGTGTACTCTAAGGTGTTCTAGAGAGAGAAAGGAGAGAAGGTGCAAGTGTGTGTGTATCTTGTATATTGTTCATCATTCCAATCTTGAATACATCATAGATTCATATTATTCTTCTTCTCCTTCTTCTTATTTTGATCTTGCATCATCCAATTGTTTGGGATTCTACACCATCAATTGGATATGATTGATACACAAGCGAATTCGGGACTTACAAGTGGTATCAGAGCATGGATTGTATCAATCATTTTGGCAGATCTGGAGAGTATTTGATCCTATTTTTGAAGGATGTTTGCATTTTTGGATAGATCTTTGAAAAGTAAAGGGGGTTTGTCCTTCGTGTTTTTGATAAAAACGAGTTTTTGATCGAGTTTTGGAGTAAAAAGAGATGAAAAACGCTATTTTTCACGTAATCTGCAAAGTGTTCTCGTCCATTGAAGGGTTCACGGCCGTTGAAGGGTTCGCGGCCGAAGGAGGGTTCTCGGTCGAATAAGCTTTTGTGGCTAGGGTTTCTCGGCGGCGGCCGTAATCACGAATTAGGGTTTCTCGGAAGTTTACGGTCGTGAACGTGTTTACGGCCGTGAACCCATTTGCGGTTGTCTGTCTCATATAAATAGTGTTACTAGAGTCATAAGAGTGTGTATGGCTAGAGGAGCTTAAGTGTGTGTATTCTAAGGTGTTCTAGAGAGAGAAAGGAGAGAAGGTGCAAGTGTGTGTGAATCTTGTATATTGTTCATCATTCCAATCTTGAATACATCATAGATTCATATTATTCTTCTTCTCCTTCTTCTTATTTTGATCTTGCATCATCCAATTGTTTGGGATTCTACACCATCAATTGGATATGATTGATACACAAGCGAATTCGGGACTTACAAGTGGTATCAGAGCTTGGATTGTATCAATCATTTTGGCCAGATCTGGAGCGTATTTGATCTTATTTTTGAAGGATTTTTGTAGTTTTGGATAGATCTTTGAAAAATAAGGGGGGTTTGTTCTTCGTGTTTTTGATAAAAACGAGTTTTTGATCGAGTTTGGAGCAAAAAGAGGTGAAAAACGCTATTTTTCACGTAATCTACGAAGTGTTCTCGTCCATTGAAGGGTTCACGGCCGTTGAAGGGTTCACGGCCGAAGGAGGGTTCTCGGTCGAATAAGCTTTTGCGGCTAGGGTTTCTCGGCGGCGGCCGTAATCACGAATTAGGGTTTCTCGGACGTTTACGGTCGTGAACGTGTTTACGGCCGTGAACCCATTTGCGGTTGTATGTCTCATATAAATAGTGTTAGTAGAGTCATAAGAGTGTGTATGGCTAGAGGAGCTTAAGTGTGTGTATTCTAAGGTGTTCTAGAGAGAGAAAGGAGAGAAGGTGCAAGTGTGTGTGAATCTTGTATATTGTTCATCATTCCAATCTTGAATACATCATAGATTCATATTATTCTTCTTCTCCTTCTTCTTATTTTGATCTTGCATCATCCAATTGTTTGGGATTCTACACCATCAATTGGATATGATTGATACACAAGCGAATTCGGGACTTACAAGTGGTATCAGAGCTTGGATTGTATCAATCATTTTGGCCAGATCTGGAGCGTATTTGATCTTATTTTTGAAGGATTTTTGCATTTTTGGATAGATCTTTGAAAAATAAAGGGGGTTTGTTCTTCGTGTTTTTGATACAAACGAGTTTTTGATCGAGTTTTGGAGTAAAAAGAGGTGAAAAACGCTATTTTTCACGTAATCTGCAAAGTGTTCTCGTCCATTAAAGGGTTCACGGTCGTTGAAGGGTTCACGGCCGAAGGTGGGTTCTCGGTCGAATAAGCTTTTGCGGCTAGGGTTTCTCGGCGGCGGCCGTAATCACGAATTAGGGTTTCTCGGACGTTTACGGTCGTGAACGTGTTTACGGCCGTGAACCCATTTGCGGTTGTCTGTCTCATATAAATAGTGTTAGTAGAGTCATAAGAGTGTGTATTCTAAGGTGTTCTAGAGAGAGAAAGGAGAGAAGGTGCAAGTGTGTGTGAATCTTGTATATTGTTCATCATTCCAATCTTGAATACATCATAGATTCATATTATTCTTCTTCTCCTTCTTCTTATTTTGATCTTGCATCATCCAATTGTTTGGGATTCTACACCATCAATTGGATATGATTGATACACAAGCGAATTCAGGACTTACAAGTGGTATCAGAGCTTGGATTGTATCAATCATTTTGGCCAGATCTGGAGCGTCTTTGATCTTATTTTTGAAGAATTTTTGTAGTTTTGGATAGATCTTTGAAAAATAAGGGGGGTTTGTTCTTCGTGTTTTTGATAAAAATGAGTTTTTGATCGAGTTTTGGAGCAAAAAGAGGTGAAAAACGCTATTTTTCACGTAATCTACGAAGTGTTCTCGTCCATTGAAGGGTTCACGGCCGTTGAAGGGTTCACGGCCGAAGGACGGTTCTCGGTCGAATAAGCTTTTGCGGCTAGGGTTTCTCGGCGGCGGCCGTAATCACGAATTAGGGTTTCTCGGACGTTTACGGTCGTGAACGTGTTTACGGCCGTGAACCCATTTGCGGTTGTCTGTCTCATATAAATAGTGTTAGTAGAGTGATATAAGAGTGTGTATGGCTAGAGGAGCTTAAGTGTGTGTATTCTAAGGTGTTCTAGAGAGAGAAAGGAGAGAAGGTGCAAGTGTGTGTGAATCTTGTATATTGTTCATCATTCCAATCTTGAATACATCGTAGATTCATATTATTCTTCTTCCCCTTCTTCTTATTTTGATCTTGCATCATCCAATTGTTTGGGATTCTCCACCATCAATTGGATATGATTGATACACAAGCGAATTCGGGACTTACAAGTGGTATCAGAGCTTGGATTGTATCAATCATTTTGGCCAGATCTGGAGCGTATTTGATCTTATTTTTGAAGGATTTTTGCTTTTTTGGATAGATCTTTGAAAAATAAAGGGGGTTTGTTCTTCGTGTTTTTGATACAAACGAGTTTTTGATCGAGTTTTGGAGTAAAAAGAGGTGAAAAACGCTATTTTTCACGTAATCTGCAAAGTGTTCTCGTCCATTAAAGGGTTCACGGCCGTTGAAGGGTTCACGGCCGAAGGAGGGTTCTCGGTCGAATAAGCTTTTGCGGCTAGGGTTTCTCGGCGGCGGCCGTAATCACGAATTAGGGTTTCTCGGACGTTTACGGTCGTGAACGTGTTTACGGCCGTGAACCCATTTGCGGTTGTCTGTCTCATATAAATAGTGTTAGTAGAGTCATAAGAGTGTGTATTCTAAGGTGTTCTAGAGAGAGAAAGGAGAGAAGGTGCTAGTGTGTGTGAATCTTGTATATTGTTCATCATTCCAATCTTGAATACATCATAGATTCATATTATTCTTTTTCTCCTTCTTCTTATTTTGATCTTGCATCATCCAATTGTTTGGGATTCTACACCATCAATTGGATATGATTGATACACAAGCGAATTCGGGACTTACAAGTGGTATCAGAGCTTGGATTGTATCAATCATTTTGGCCAGATCTGGAGCGCATTTGATCTTATTTTTGAAGGATTTTTGTAGTTTTGGATAGATCTTTGAAAAATAAGGGGGTTTGTTCTTCGTGTTTTTGATAAAAACGAGTTTTTGATCGAGTTTTGGAGCAAAAAGAGGTGAAAAACGCTATTTTTCACGTAATCTACGAAGTGTTCTCGTCCATTGAAGGGTTCACGGCCGTTGAAGGGTTCACGGCCAAAGGAGGGTTCTCGGTCGAATAAGCTTTTGCGGCTAGGGTTTCTCGGCGGCGGCCGTAATCACGAATTAGGGTTTCTCGGACGTTTACGGTCGTGAACGTGTTTACGGCCGTGAACCCATTTGCGGTTGTCTGTCTCATATAAATTGTGTTAGTAGAGTCATAAGAGTGTGTATGGCTAGAGGAGCTTAAGTGTGTGTATTCTAAGGTGTTCTAGATAGAGAAAGGAGAGAAGGTGCAAGTGTGTGTGAATCTTGTATATTGTTCATCATTCCAATCTTGAATACATTATAGATTCATATTATTCTTCTTCTCCTTCTTCTTATTTTGATCTTGCATCATCCAATTGTTTGGGATTCTACACCATCAATTGGATATGATTGATACACAAGCGAATTCGGGACTTACAAGTGGTATCAGAGCTTGGATTGTATCAATCATTTTGGCCAGATCTGGAGCGTATTTGATCTTATTTTTGAAGGATTTTTGCATTTTTGGATAGATCTTTGAAAAATAAAGGGGGTTTGTTCTTCGTGTTTTTGATACAAACGAGTTTTTGATCGAGTTTTGGAGTAAAAAGAGGTGAAAAACGCTATTTTTCACGTAATCTGCAAAGTGTTCTCGTCCATTAAAGGGTTCACGGCCGTTGAAGGGTTCACGGCCGAAGGAGGGTTCTCGGTCGAATAAGCTTTTGCGGCTAGGGTTTCTCGGCGGCGGCCGTAATCACGAATTAGGGTTTCTCGGACGTTTACGGTCGTGAACGTGTTTACGGCCGTGAACCCATTTGCGGTTGTCTGTCTCATATAAATAGTGTTAGTAGAGTCATAAGAGTGTGTATTCTAAGGTGTTCTGGAGAGAGAAAGGAGAGAAGGTGCAAGTGTGTGTGAATCTTGTATATTGTTCATCATTCCAATCTTGAATACATCATAGATTCATATTATTCTTCTTCTCCTTCTTCTTATTTTGATCTTGCATCATCCAAATGTTTGGGATTCTACACCATCAATTGGATATGATTGATACACAAGCGAATTCGGGACTTACAAGTGGTATCAGAGCTTGGATTGTATCAATCATTTTGGCCAGATCTGGAGCGTATTTGATCTTATTTTTGAAGGATTTTTGTAGTTTTGGATAGATCTTTGAAAAATAAGGGGGTTTGTTCTTCGTGTTTTTGATAAAAACGAGTTTTTGATCGAGTTTTGGAGCAAAAAGAGGTGAAAAACGCTATTTTTCACGTAATCTACGAAGTGTTCTCGTCCATTGAAGGGTTCACGGCCGTTGAAGGGTTCACGGCCAAAGGAGGGTTCTCGGTCGAATAAGCTTTTGCGGCTAGGGTTTCTCGGCGGCGGCCGTAATCACGAATTAGGGTTTCTCGGACGTTTACGGTCGTGAACGTGTTTACGGCCGTGAACCCATTTGCGGTTGTCTGTCTCATATAAATTGTGTTAGTAGAGTCATAAGAGTGTGTATGGCTAGAGGAGCTTAAGTGTGTGTATTCTAAGGTGTTCTAGAGAGAGAAAGGAGAGAAGGTGCAAGTGTGTGTGAATCTTGTATATTGTTCATCATTCCAATCTTGAATACATTATAGATTCATATTATTCTTCTTCTCCTTCTTCTTATTTTGATCTTGCATCATCCAATTGTTTGGGATTCTACACCATCAATTGGATATGATTGATACACAAGCGAATTCGGGACTTACAAGTGGTATCAGAGCTTGGATTGTATCAATCATTTTGGCCAGATCTGGAGCGTATTTGATCTTATTTTTGAAGGATTTTTGCATTTTTGGATAGATCTTTGAAAAATAAAGGGGGTTTGTTCTTCGTGTTTTTTATACAAACGAGTTTTTGATCGAGTTTTGGAGTAAAAAGAGGTGAAAAACGCTATTTTTCACGTAATCTACGAAGTGTTCTCGTCCATTAAAGGGTTCACGGCCGTTGAAGGGTTCACGGCCGAAGGAGGGTTCTCGGTCGAATAAGCTTTTGCGGCTAGGGTTTCTCGGCGGCGGCCTTAATCACGAATTAGGGTTTCTTGGACGTTTACGGTCGTGAACGTGTTTACGCCCGTGAACCCATTTGTGGTTGTCTGTCTCATATAAATAGTGTTAGTAGAGTCATAAGAGTGTGTATGGCTAGAGGAGCTTAAGTGTGTGTATTCTAAGGTGTTCTAGAGAGAGAAAGGAGAGAAGGTGCAAGTGTGTGTGAATCTTGTATATTGTTCATCATTCCAATCTTGAATACATCATAGATTCATATTATTCTTCTTCTCCTTCTTCTTATTTTGATCCTGCATCATCCAATTGTTTGGGATTCTACACCATCAATTGGATATGATTGATACACAAGCGAATTCGGGACTTACAAGTAGTATCAGAGCTTGGATTGTATCAATCATTTTGGCCAGATCTGGAGCGTATTTGATCTTATTTTTGAAGGATTTTTGCATTTTTGGATAGATCTTTGAAAAATAAAGGGGGTTTGTTCTTCGTGTTTTTTATACAAACGAGTTTTTGATCGAGTTTTGGAGTAAAAAGAGGTGAAAAACGCTATTTTTCACGTAATCTACGAAGTGTTCTCGTCCATTAAAGGGTTCACGGCCGTTGAAGGGTTCACGGCCGAAGGAGGGTTCTCGGTCGAATAAGCTTTTGCGGCTAGGGTTTCTCGGCGGCGGCCTTAATCACGAATTAGGGTTTCTTGGACGTTTACGGTCGTGAACGTGTTTACGCCCGTGAACCCATTTGTGGTTGTCTGTCTCATATAAATAGTGTTAGTAGAGTCATAAGAGTGTGTATGGCTAGAGGAGCTTAAGTGTGTGTATTCTAAGGTGTTCTAGAGAGAGAAAGGAGAGAAGGTGCAAGTATGTGTGAATCTTGTATATTGTTCATCATTCCAATCTTGAATACATCATAGATTCATATTATTATTCTTCTCCTTCTTCTTATTTTGATCTTGCATCATCCAATTGTTTGGGATTCTACACCATCAATTGGATATGATTGATACACAAGCGAATTCGGGACTTACAAGTGGTATCAGAGCTTGGATTGTATCAATCATTTTGGCCAGATCTGGAGCGTATTTGATCTTATTTTTGAAGGATTTTTGCATTTTTGGATAGATCTTTGAAAAATAAGGGGGGTTTGTTCTTCGTGTTTTTGATAAAAACGAGTTTTTGATCGAGTTTTGGAGCAAAAAGAGGTGAAAAACGCTATTTTTCATGTAATCTACGAAGTGTTCTTGTCCATTGAAGGGTTCACGGCCGTTGAAGGGTTCACGGCCGAAGGAGGGTTCTCGGTCGAATAAGCTTTTGCGGCTAGGGTTTCTCGGCGGCGGCCGTAATCACGAATTAGGGTTTCTCGGACGTTTACGGCTGTGAACCCATTTGCGGTTGTCTGTCTCATATAAATAGTGTTAGTAGAGTCATAAGAGTGTGTATGGCTAGAGGAGCTTAAGTGTGTGTATTCTAAGGTGTTCTAGAGAGAGGAAGGAGAGAAGGTGCAAGTGTGTGTGAATCTTGTATATTGTTCATCATTCCAATCTTGAATACATCATAGATTCATATTTTTCTTCTTCTCGTTCTTCTTATTTTGATCTTGCATCATCCAATTGTTTGGGATTCTACACCATCAATTGGATATGATTGATACACACGCGAATTCGGGACTTACAAGTGGTATCAGAGCTTGGATTGTATCAATCATTTTGGCCAGATCTGGAGCGTATTTGATCTTATTTTTGAAGGATTTTTGCATTTTTGGATAGATCTTTGAAAAATAAAGGGGGTTTGTTCTTCGTGTTTTTTATACAAACGAGTTTTTGATCGAGTTTTGGAGTAAAAAGAGGTGAAAAACGCTATTTTTCACGTAATCTGCAAAGTGTTCTCGTCCATTAAAGGGTTCACGGCCGTTGAAGGGTTCACGGCCGAAGGAGGGTTCTCGGTCGAATAAGCTTTTGCGGCTAGGGTTTCTCGGCGGCGGCCGTAATCACGAATTAGGGTTTCTCGGACGTTTACGGTTGTGAACGTGTTTACGGCCGTGAACCCATTTGCGGTTGTCTGTCTCATATAAATAGTGTTAGTAGAGTCATAAGAGTGTGTATGGCTAGAGGAGCTTAAGTGTGTGTATTCTAAGGTGTTCTAGAGAGAGAAAGGAGAGAAGGTGCAAGTGTGTGTGAATCTTGTATATTGTTCATCATTCCAATCTTGAATACATCATAGATTCATATTATTCTTCTTCTCCTTCTTCTTATTTTGATCCTGCATCATCCAATTGTTTGGGATTCTACACCATCAATTGGATATGATTGATACACAAGCGAATTCGGGACTTACAAGTAGTATCAGAGCTTGGATTGTATCAATCATTTTGGCCAGATCTGGAGCGTATTTGATCTTATTTTTGAAGGATTTTTGCATTTTTGGATAGATCTTTGAAAAATAAAGGGGGTTTGTTCTTCGTGTTTTTTATACAAACGAGTTTTTGATCGATTTTTGGAGTAAAAAGAGGTGAAAAACGCTATTTTTCACGTAATCTACGAAGTGTTCTCGTCCATTAAAGGGTTCACGGCCGTTGAAGGGTTCACGGCCGAAGGAGGGTTCTCGGTCGAATAAGCTTTTGCGGCTAGGGTTTCTCGGCGGCGGCCGTAATCACGAATTAGGGTTTCTCGGACGTTTACGGTCGTGAACGTGTTTACGGCCGTGAACCCATTTGCGGTTGTCTGTCTCATATAAATAGTGTTAGTAGAGTCATAAAAGTGTGTATGGCTAGAGGAGCTTAAGTGTGTGTATTCTAAGGTGTTCTAGAGAGAGAAAGGAGAGAAGGTGCAAGTGTGTGTGAATCTTGTATATTGTTCATCATTCCAATCTTGAATACATCATAGATTCATATTATTCTTCTTCTCCTTCTTCTTATTTTGATCCTGCATCATCCAATTGTTTGGGATTCTACACCATCAATTGGATATGATTGATACACAAGCGAATTCGGGACTTACAAGTGGTATCAGAGCTTGGATTGTATCAATCATTTTGGCCAGATCTGGAGCGTATTTGATCTTATTTTTGAAGGATTTTTGCATTTTTGGATAGATCTTTGAAAAATAAAGGGGGTTTGTTCTTCGTGTTTTTTATACAAACGAGTTTTTGATCGATTTTTGGAGTAAAAAGAGGTGAAAAACGCTATTTTTCACGTAATCTACGAAGTGTTCTCGTCCATTAAAGGGTTCACGGCCGTTGAAGGGTTCACGGCCGAAGGAGGGTTCTCGGTCGAATAAGCTTTTGCGGCTAGGGTTTCTCGGCGGCGGCCGTAATCACGAATTAGGGTTTCTCGGACGTTTACGGTCGTGAACGTGTTTACGGCCGTGAACCCATTTGCGGTTGTCTGTCTCATATAAATAGTGTTAGTAGAGTCATAAGAGTGTGTATGGCTAGAGGAGCTTAAGTGTGTGTATTCTAAGGTGTTCTAGAGAAAGAAAGGAGAGAAGGTGCAAGTGTGTGTGAATCTTGTATATTGTTCATCATTCCAATCTTGAATACATCATAGATTCATATTATTCTTCTTCTCCTTCTTCTTATTTTGATCTTGCATCATCCAATTGTTTAGGATTCTACACCATCAATTGGATATGATTGATACACAAGCGAATTCGGGACTTACAAGTGGTATCAGAGCTTGGATTGTATCAATCATTTTGGCCAGATCTGGAGCGTATTTGATCTTATTTTTGAAGGATTTTTGCATTTTTGGATAGATCTTTGAAAAATAAAGGGGGTTTGTTCTTCGTGTTTTTGATAAAAACGAGTTTTTGATCGAGTTTTGGAGTAAAAAGAGGTGAAAAACGCCATTTTTCACGTAATCTGCAAAGTGTTCTCGTCCATTGAACGGTTCACGGCCGTTGAAGGGTTCACGGCCGAAGGAGGGTTCTCGGTCGAATAAGCTTTTGCGGCTAGGGTTTCTCGGCGGCGGCCGTAATCACGAATAAGGGTTTCTTGGACGTTTACGGTCGTGAACGTGTTTACGCCCGTGAACCCATTTGTGGTTGTCTGTCTCATATAAATAGTGTTAGTAGAGTCATAAGAGTGTGTATGGCTAGAGGAGCTTAAGTGTGTGTATTCTAAGGTGTTCTAGAGAGAGAAAGGAGAGAAGGTGCAAGTATGTGTGAATCTTGTATATTGTTCATCATTCCAATCTTGAATACATCATAGATTCATATTATTCTTCTTCTCCTTCTTCTTATTTTGATCTTGCATCATCCAATTGTTTGGGATTCTACACCATCAATTGGATATGATTGATACACAAGCGAATTCGGGACTTACAAGTGGTATCAGAGCTTGGATTGTATCAATCATTTTGGCCAGATCTGGAGCGTATTTGATCTTATTTTTGAAGGATTTTTGCATTTTTGGATAGATCTTTGAAAAATAAGGGGGGTTTGTTCTTCGTGTTTTTGATAAAAACGAGTTTTTGATCGAGTTTTGGAGCAAAAAGAGGTGAAAAACGCTATTTTTCATGTAATCTACGAAGTGTTCTCGTCCATTGAAGGGTTCACGGCCGTTGAAGGGTTCACGGCCGAAGGAGGGTTCTCGGTCGAATAAGCTTTTGCGGCTAGGGTTTCTCGGCGGCGGCCGTAATCACGAATTAGGGTTTCTCGGACGTTTACGGCTGTGAACCCATTTGCGGTTGTCTGTCTCATATAAATAGTGTTAGTAGAGTCATAAGAGTGTGTATGGCTAGAGGAGCTTAAGTGTGTGTATTCTAAGGTGTTCTAGAGAGAGGAAGGAGAGAAGGTGCAAGTGTGTGTGAATCTTGTATATTGTTCATCATTCCAATCTTGAATACATCATAGATTCATATTATTCTTCTTCTCCTTCTTCTTATTTTGATCTTGCATCATCCAATTGTTTGGGATTCTACACCATCAATTGGATATGATTGATACACACGCGAATTCGGGACTTACAAGTGGTATCAGAGCTTGGATTGTATCAATCATTTTGGCCAGATCTGGAGCGTATTTGATCTTATTTTTGAAGGATTTTTGCATTTTTGGATAGATCTTTGAAAAATAAAGGGGGTTTGTTCTTCGTGTTTTTTATACAAACGAGTTTTTGATCGATTTTTGGAGTAAAAAGAGGTGAAAAACGCTATTTTTCACGTAATCTACGAAGTGTTCTCGTCCATTAAAGGGTTCACGGCCGTTGAAGGGTTCACGGCCGAAGGAGGGTTCTCGGTCGAATAAGCTTTTGCGGCTAGGGTTTCTTGGCGGCGGCCGTAATCACGAATTAGGGTTTCTCGGACGTTTACGGTCGTGAACGTGTTTACGGCCGTGAACCCATTTGCGGTTGTCTGTCTCATATAAATAGTGTTAGTAGAGTCATAAGAGTGTGTATGGCTAGAGGAGCTTAAGTGTGTGTATTCTAAGGTGTTCTAGAGAGAGAAAGGAGAGAAGGTGCAAGTGTGTGTGAATCTTGTATATTGTTCATCATTCCAATCTTGAATACATCATAGATTCATATTATTCTTCTTTTCCTTCTTCTTATTTTGATCCTGCATCATCCAATTGTTTGGGATTCTACACCATCCATTGGATATGATTGATACACAAGCGAATTCGGGACTTACAAGTGGTATCAGAGCTTGGATTGTATCAATCATTTTGGCCAGATCTGGAGCGTATTTGATCTTATTTTTGAAGGATTTTTGCATTTTTGGATAGATCTTTGAAAAATAAAGGGGGTTTGTTCTTCGTGTTTTTTATACAAACGAGTTTTTGATCGATTTTTGGAGTAAAAAGAGGTGAAAAACGCTATTTTTCACGTAATCTACGAAGTGTTCTCGTCCATTAAAGAGTTCACGGCCGTTGAAGGGTTCACGGCCGAAGGAGGGTTCTCGGTCGAATAAGCTTTTGCGGCTAGGGTTTCTCGGCGGCGGCCGTAATCACGAATTAGGGTTTCTCGGACGTTTACGGTCGTGAACGTGTTTACGGCCGTGAACCCATTTGCGGTTGTCTGTCTCATATAAATAGTGTTAGTAGAGTCATAAGAGTGTGTATGGCTAGAGGAGCTTAAGTGTGTGTATTCTAAGGTGTTCTAGAGAGAGAAAGGAGAGAAGGTGCAAGTGTGTGTGAATCTTGTATATTGTTCATCATTCCAATCCTGAATACATCATAGATTCATATTATTCTTCTTCTCCTTCTTCTTATTTTGATCTTGCATCATCCAATTGTTTAGGATTCTACACCATCAATTGGATATGATTGATACACAAGCGAATTCGGGACTTACAAGTGGTATCAGAGCTTGGATTGTATCAATCATTTTGGCCAGATCTGGAGCGTATTTGATCTTATTTTTGAAGGATTTTTGCATTTTTGGATAGATCTTTGAAAAATAAGGGGGGTTTGTTCTTCGTGTTTTTGATAAAAACGAGTTTTTGATCGAGTTTTGGAGTAAAAAGAGGTGAAAAACGCCATTTTTCACGTAATCTGCAAAGTGTTCTCGTCCATTGAACGGTTCACGGCCGTTGAAGGGTTCACGGCCGAAGGAGGGTTCTCGGTCGAATAAGCTTTTGCGGCTAGGGTTTCTCGGCGGCGGCCGTAATCACGAATAAGGGTTTCTTGGACGTTTACGGTCGTGAACGTGTTTACGCCCGTGAACCCATTTGTGGTTGTCTGTCTCATATAAATAGTGTTAGTAGAGTCATAAGAGTGTGTATGGCTAGAGGAGCTTAAGTGTGTGTATTCTAAGGTGTTCTAGAGAGAGAAAGGAGAGAAGGTGCAAGTATGTGTGAATCTTGTATATTGTTCATCATTCCAATCTTGAATACATCATAGATTCATATTATTCTTCTTCTCCTTCTTCTTATTTTGATCTTGCATCATCCAATTGTTTGGGATTCTACACCATCAATTGGATATGATTGATACACAAGCGAATTCGGGACTTACAAGTGGTATCAGAGCTTGGATTGTATCAATCATTTTGGCCAGATCTGGAGCGTATTTGATCTTATTTTTGAAGGATTTTTGCATTTTTGGATAGATCTTTGAAAAATAAGGGGGGTTTGTTCTTCGTGTTTTTGATAAAAACGAGTTTTTGATCGAGTTTTGGAGCAAAAAGAGGTGAAAAACGCTATTTTTCATGTAATCTACGAAGTGTTCTCGTCCATTGAAGGGTTCACGGCCGTTGAAGGGTTCACGGCCGAAGGAGGGTTCTCGGTCGAATAAGCTTTTGCGGCTAGGGTTTCTCGGCGGCGGCCGTAATCACGAATTAGGGTTTCTCGGACGTTTACGGCTGTGAACCCATTTGCGGTTGTCTGTCTCATATAAATAGTGTTAGTAGAGTCATAAGAGTGTGTATGGCTAGAGGAGCTTAAGTGTGTGTATTCTAAGGTGTTCTAGAGAGAGGAAGGAGAGAAGGTGCAAGTGTGTGTGAATCTTGTATATTGTTCATCATTCCAATCTTGAATACATCATAGATTCATATTATTCTTCTTCTCCTTCTTCTTATTTTGATCTTGCATCATCCAATTGTTTGGGATTCTACACCATCAATTGGATATGATTGATACACACGCGAATTCGGGACTTACAAGTGGTATCAGAGCTTGGATTGTATCAATCATTTTGGCCAGATCTGGAGCGTATTTGATCTTATTTTTGAAGGATTTTTGCATTTTTGGATAGATCTTTGAAAAATAAAGGGGGTTTGTTCTTCGTGTTTTTTATACAAACGAGTTTTTGATCGAGTTTTGGAGTAAAAAGAGGTGAAAAACGCTATTTTTCACGTAATCTGCAAAGTGTTCTCGTCCATTAAAGGGTTCACGGCCGTTGAAGGGTTCACGGCCGAAGGAGGGTTCTCGGTCGAATAAGCTTTTGCGGCTAGGGTTTCTCGGCGGCGGCCGTAATCACGAATTAGGGTTTCTCGGACGTTTACGGTTGTGAACGTGTTTACGGCCGTGAACCCATTTGCGGTTGTCTGTCTCATATAAATAGTGTTAGTAGAGTCATAAGAGTGTGTATGGCTAGAGGAGCTTAAGTGTGTGTATTCTAAGGTGTTCTAGAGAGAGAAAGGAGAGAAGGTGCAAGTGTGTGTGAATCTTGTATATTGTTCATCATTCCAATCTTGAATACATCATAGATTCATATTATTCTTCTTCTCCTTCTTCTTATTTTGATCCTGCATCATCCAATTGTTTGGGATTCTACACCATCAATTGGATATGATTGATACACAAGCGAATTCGGGACTTACAAGTGGTATCAGAGCTTGGATTGTATCAATCATTTTGGCCAGATCTGGAGCGTATTTGATCTTATTTTTGAAGGATTTTTGCATTTTTGGATAGATCTTTGAAAAATAAAGGGGGTTTGTTCTTCGTGTTTTTTATACAAACGAGTTTTAGATCGATTTTTGGAGTAAAAAGAGGTGAAAAACGCTATTTTTCACGTAATCTACGAAGTGTTCTCGTCCATTAAAGGGTTCACGGCCGTTGAAGGGTTCACGGCCGAAGGAGGGTTCTCGGTCGAATAAGCTTTTGCGGCTAGGGTTTCTCGGCGGCGGCCGTAATCACGAATTAGGGTTTCTCGGACGTTTACGGTCGTGAACGTGTTTACGGCCGTGAACCCATTTGCGGTTGTCTGTCTTATATAAATAGTGTTAGTAGAGTCATAAGAGTGTGTATGGCTAGAGGAGCTTAAGTGTGTGTATTCTAAGGTGTTCTAGAGAGAGAAAGGAGAGAAGGTGCAAGTGTGTGTGAATCTTGTATATTGTTCATCATTCCAATCTTGAATACATCATAGATTCATATTATTCTTCTTCTCCTTCTTCTTATTTTGATCTTGCATCATCCAATTGTTTAGGATTCTACACCATCAATTGGATATGATTGATACACAAGCGAATTCGGGACTTACAAGTGGTATCAGAGCTTGGATTGTATCAATCATTTTGGCCAGATCTGGAGCGTATTTGATCTTATTTTTGAAGGATTTTTGCATTTTTGGATAGATCTTTGAAAAATAAAGGGGGTTTGTTCTTCGTGTTTTTGATAAAAACGAGTTTTTGATCGAGTTTTGGAGTAAAAAGAGGTGAAAAACGCCATTTTTCACGTAATCTGCAAAGTGTTCTCGTCCATTGAACGGTTCACGGCCGTTGAAGGGTTCACGGCCGAAGGAGGGTTCTCGGTCGAATAAGCTTTTGCGGCTAGGGTTTCTCGGCGGCGGCCGTAATCACGAATAAGGGTTTCTTGGACGTTTACGGTCGTGAACGTGTTTACGCCCGTGAACCCATTTGTGGTTGTCTGTCTCATATAAATAGTGTTAGTAGAGTCATAAGAGTGTGTATGGCTAGAGGAGCTTAAGTGTGTGTATTCTAAGGTGTTCTAGAGAGAGAAAGGAGAGAAGGTGCAAGTATGTGTGAATCTTGTATATTGTTCATCATTCCAATCTTGAATACATCATAGATTCATATTATTCTTCTTCTCCTTCTTCTTATTTTGATCTTGCATCATCCAATTGTTTGGGATTCTACACCATCAATTGGATATGATTGATACACAAGCGAATTCGGGACTTACAAGTGGTATCAGAGCTTGGATTGTATCAATCATTTTGGCCAGATCTGGAGCGTATTTGATCTTATTTTTGAAGGATTTTTGCATTTTTGGATAGATCTTTGAAAAATAAGGGGGGTTTGTTCTTCGTGTTTTTGATAAAAACGAGTTTTTGATCGAGTTTTGGAGCAAAAAGAGGTGAAAAACGCTATTTTTCACGTAATCTACGAAGTGTTCTCGTCCATTGAAGGGTTCACGGCCGTTGAAGGGTTCACGGCCGAAGGAGGGTTCTCGGTCGAATAAGCTTTTGCGGCTAGGGTTTCTCGGCGGCGGCCGTAATCACGAATTAGGGTTTCTCGGACGTTTACGGCTGTGAACCCATTTGCGGTTGTCTGTCTCATATAAATAGTGTTAGTAGAGTCATAAGAGTGTGTATGGCTAGAGGACCTTAAGTGTGTGTATTCTAAGGTGTTCTAGAGTGAGGAAGGAGAGAAGGTGCAAGTGTGTGTGAATCTTGTATATTGTTCATCATTCCAATCTTGAATACATCATAGATTCATATTATTCTTCTTCTCCTTCTTCTTATTTTGATCTTGCATCATCCAATTGTTTGGGATTATACACCATCAATTGGATATGATTGATACACACGCGAATTCGGGACTTACAAGTGGTATCAGAGCTTGGATTGTATCAATCATTTTGGCCAGATCTGGAGCGTATTTGATCTTATTTTTGAAGGATTTTTGCATTTTTGGATAGATCTTTGAAAAATAAAGGGGGTTTGTTCTTCGTGTTTTTGATAAAAACGAGTTTTTGATCGAGTTTTGGAGTAAAAAGACGTGAAAAACGCTATTTTTCATGTAATCTGCGAAGCGTTCTCGTCCATTGAAGGGTTCACGGCCGTTGAAGGGTTCACGGCCGAAGGAGGGTTCTCGGTCGAATAAGCTTTTGCGGCTAGGGTTTCTCGGCAGCGGCCGTAATCACGAATTAGGGTTTCTCGGACGTTTACGGCCGTGAACGTGTTTACGGCCATGAACCCATTTGCGGTTGTCTGTCTCATATAAATAGCGTTAGTAGAGTCATAAGAGTGTGTATGGCTAGAGGAGCTTAAGTGTGTGTATTCTAAGGTGTTCTAGAGAGAGAAAGGAGAGAAGGTGCAAGTGTGTGTGAATCTTGTATATTGTTCATCATTCCAATCTTGAATACATCATAGATTCATATTATTCTTCTTCTCCTTCTTCTTATTTTGATCTTGCATCATCCAATTGTTTGGGATTCTAAACCATTAATTGGATATGATTGATACACAAGCGAATTCGGGACTTACAAGTGGTATCAGAGCTTGGATTGTATCAATCATTTTGGCCAGATCTGGAGCGTATTTGATCTTATTTTTGAATGATTTTTGAATTTTTGGATAGATCTTTGAAAAATAAGGGGGGTTTGTTCTTCGTGTTTTTGATAAAAACGAGTTTTTGATCGAGTTTTGGAGTAAAAAGACGTGAAAAACGCTATTTTTCATGTAATCTGCGAAGCGTTCTCGTCCATTGAAGGGTTCACGGCCGTTGAAGGGTTCACGGCCGAAGGAGGGTTCTCGGTCGAATAAGCTTTTGCGGCTAGGGTTTCTCGGCGGCGGCCGTAATCACGAATTAGGGTTTCTTGGACGTTTACGGTCGTGAACGTGTTTACGGCCGTGAACCCATTTGTGGTTGTCTGTCTCATATAAATAGTGTTAGTAGAGTCATAAGAGTGTGTATGGCTAGAGGAGCTTAAGTGTGTGTATTCTAAGGTGTTCTAGAGAGAGAAAGGAGAGAAGGTGCAAGTATGTGTGAATCTTTTATATTGTTCATCATTCCAATCTTGAATACATCATCGATTCATATTATTCTTCTTCTCCTTCTTCTTATTTTGATCTTGCATCATCCAATTGGTTGGGATTCTACACCATCAATTGGATAGGATTGATATACAAGCGAATTCGGGACTTACAAGTGGTATCAGAGCTTGGATTGTATCAATCATTTTGGCCAGATCTGGAGCGTATTTGATCTTATTTTTGAAGGATTTTTGCATTTTTGGATAGATCTTTGAAAAATAAGGGGGGTTTGTTCTTCGTGTTTTTGATAAAAATGAGTTTTTGATCGAGTTTTGGAGTAAAAAGACGTGAAAAACGCTATTTTTCATGTAATCTGCGAAGCGTTCTCGTCCATTGAAGGGTTCACGGCCGAAGGAGGGTTCTCGGTCGAATAAGCTTTTGCGGCTAGGGTTTCTCGGCGGCGGCCGTAATCACGAATTAGGGTTTCTCGGACGTTTACGGTTGTGAACGTGTTTACGGCCGTGAACCCATTTGTGGTTGTCTGTCTCATATAAATAGTGTTAGTAGAGTCATAAGAGTGTGTATGGCTAGAGGAGCTTAAGTGTGTGTATTCTAAGGTGTTCTAGAGAGAGGAAGGAGAGAAGGTGCAAGTGTGTGTGAATCTTGTATATTGTTCATCATTCCAATCTGGAATACATCATAGATTCATATTATTCTTCTTCTCCTTCTTCTTATTTTGATCTTGCATCATCCAATTGTTTGGGATTCTACACCATCAATTGGATAGGATTGATATACAAGCGAATTCGGGACTTACAAGTGGTATCAGAGCTTGGATTGTATCAATCATTTTGGCCAGATCTGGAGCGTATTTGATCTTATTTTTGAAGGATTTTTGCATTTTTGGATAGATCTTTGAAAAATAAGGGGGGTTTGTTCTTCGTGTTTTTGATAAAAACGAGTTTTTGATCGAGTTTTGGAGTAAAAAGACGTGAAAAACGCTATTTTTCACGTAATCTGTGAAGCGTTCTCGTCCATTGAAGGGTTCACGGCCGTTGAAGGGTTCACGGCCGAAGGAGGGTTCTCGGTCGAATAAGCTTTTGCGGCTAGGGTTTCTCGGCAGCGGCCGTAATCACGAATTAGGGTTTCTCGGACGTTTACGGCCGTGAACGTGTTTACGGCCATGAACCCATTTGCGGTTGTCTGTCTCATATAAATAGTGTTAGTAGAGTCATAAGAGTGTGTATGGCTAGAGGAGCTTAAGTGTGTGTATTCTAAGGTGTTCTAGAGAGAGAAATGAGAGAAGGTGCAAGTGTGTGTGAATCTTGTATATTGTTCATCATTCCAATCTTGAATACATCATAGATTCATATTATTCTTCTTCTCCTTCTTCTTATTTTGATCTTGCATCATCCAATTGTTTGGGATTCTAAACCATTAATTGGATATGATTGATACACAAGCGAATTCGGGACTTACAAGTGGTATCAGAGCTTGGATTGTATCAATCATTTTGGCCAGATCTGGAGCGTATTTGATCTTATTTTTGAATGATTTTTGAATTTTTGGATAGATCTTTGAAAAATAAGGGGGGTTTGTTCTTCGTGTTTTTGATAAAAACGAGTTTTTGATCGAGTTTTGGAGCAAAAAGAGGTGAAAAACGTTATTTTTCACGTAATCTACGAAGTGTTCTCGTCCATTGAAGGGTTCACGGCCGTTGAAGGGTTCACGGCCGAAGGAGGGTTCTCGGTCGAATAAGCTTTTGCGGCTAGGGTTTCTCGGCGGCGGCCGTAATCACGAATTAGGGTTTCTCGGACGTTTACGGCTGTGAACCCATTTGCGGTTGTCTGTCTCATATAAATAGTGTTAGTAGAGTCATAAGAGTGTGTATGGCTAGAGGAGCTTAAGTGTGTGTATTCTAAGGTGTTCTAGAGTGAGGAAGGAGAGAAGGTGCAAGTGTGTGTGAATCTTGTATATTGTTCATCATTCCAATCTTGAATACATCATAGATTCATATTATTCTTCTTCTCCTTCTTCTTATTTTGATCTTGCATCATCCAATTGTTTGGGATTATACACCATCAATTGGATATGATTGATACACACGCGAATTCGGGACTTACAAGTGGTATCAGAGCTTGGATTGTATCAATCATTTTGGCCAGATCTGGAGCGTATTTGATCTTATTTTTGAAGGATTTTTGCATTTTTGGATAGATCTTTGAAAAATAAAGGGGGTTTGTTCTTCGTGTTTTTGATAAAAACGAGTTTTTGATCGAGTTTTGGAGTAAAAAGAGGTGAAAAACGCCATTTTTCACGTAATCTGCAAAGTGTTCTCGTCCATTGGACGGTTCACGGCCGTTGAAGGGTTCACGGCCGAAGGAGGGTTCTCGGTCGAATAAGCTTTTGCGGCTAGGGTTTCTCGGCGGCGGCCGTAATCACGAATAAGGGTTTCTTGGACGTTTACGGTCGTGAACGTGTTTACGCCCGTGAACCCATTTGTGGTTGTCTGTCTCATATAAATAGTGTTAGTAGAGTCATAAGAGTGTGTATGGCTAGAGGAGCTTAAGTGTGTGTATTCTAAGGTGTTCTAGAGAGAGAAAGGAGAGAAGGTGCAAGTATGTGTGAATCTTGTATATTGTTCATCATTCCAATCTTGAATACATCATAGATTCATATTATTCTTCTTCTCCTTCTTCTTATTTTGATCTTGCATCATCCAATTGTTTGGGATTCTACACCATCAATTGGATATGATTGATACACAAGCGAATTCGGGACTTACAAGTGGTATCAGAGCTTGGATTGTATCAATCATTTTGGCCAGATCTGGAGCGTATTTGATCTTATTTTTGAAGGATTTTTGCATTTTTGGATAGATCTTTGAAAAATAAAGGGGGTTTGTTCTTCGTGTTTTTGATAAAAACGAGTTTTTGATCGAGTTTTGGAGTAAAAAGACGTGAAAAACGCTATTTTTCATGTAATCTGCGAAGCGTTCTCGTCCATTGAAGGGTTCACGGCCGTTGAAGGGTTCACGGCCGAAGGAGGGTTCTCGGTCGAATAAGCTTTTGCGGCTAGGGTTTCTCGGCGGCGGCCGTAATCACGAATTAGGGTTTCTTGGACGTTTACGGTCGTGAACGTGTTTACGGCCGTGAACCCATTTGTGGTTGTCTGTCTCATATAAATAGTGTTAGTAGAGTCATAAGAGTGTGTATGGCTAGAGGAGCTTAAGTGTGTGTATTCTAAGGTGTTCTAGAGAGAGAAAGGAGAGAAGGTGCAAGTATGTGTGAATCTTTTATATTGTTCATCATTCCAATCTTGAATACATCATCGATTCATATTATTCTTCTTCTCCTTCTTCTTATTTTGATCTTGCATCATCCAATTGGTTGGGATTCTACACCATCAATTGGATAGGATTGATATACAAGCGAATTCGGGACTTACAAGTGGTATCAGAGCTTGGATTGTATCAATCATTTTGGCCAGATCTGGAGCGTATTTGATCTTATTTTTGAAGGATTTTTGCATTTTTGGATAGATCTTTGAAAAATAAGGGGGGTTTGTTCTTCGTGTTTTTGATAAAAATGAGTTTTTGATCGAGTTTTGGAGTAAAAAGACGTGAAAAACGCTATTTTTCATGTAATCTGCGAAGCGTTCTCGTCCATTGAAGGGTTCACGGCCGAAGGAGGGTTCTCGGTCGAATAAGCTTTTGCGGCTAGGGTTTCTCGGCGGCGGCCGTAATCACGAATTAGGGTTTCTCGGACGTTTACGGTTGTGAACGTGTTTACGGCCGTGAACCCATTTGTGGTTGTCTGTCTCATATAAATAGTGTTAGTAGAGTCATAAGAGTGTGTATGGCTAGAGGAGCTTAAGTGTGTGTATTCTAAGGTGTTCTAGAGAGAGGAAGGAGAGAAGGTGCAAGTGTGTGTGAATCTTGTATATTGTTCATCATTCCAATCTGGAATACATCATAGATTCATATTATTCTTCTTCTCCTTCTTCTTATTTTGATCTTGCATCATCCAATTGTTTGGGATTCTACACCATCAATTGGATAGGATTGATATACAAGCGAATTCGGGACTTACAAGTGGTATCAGAGCTTGGATTGTATCAATCATTTTGGCCAGATCTGGAGCGTATTTGATCTTATTTTTGAAGGATTTTTGCATTTTTGGATAGATCTTTGAAAAATAAGGGGGGTTTGTTCTTCGTGTTTTTGATAAAAACGAGTTTTTGATCGAGTTTTGGAGTAAAAAGACGTGAAAAACGCTATTTTTCACGTAATCTGTGAAGCGTTCTCGTCCATTGAAGGGTTCACGGCCGTTGAAGGGTTCACGGCCGAAGGAGGGTTCTCGGTCGAATAAGCTTTTGCGGCTAGGGTTTCTCGGCAGCGGCCGTAATCACGAATTAGGGTTTCTCGGACGTTTACGGCCGTGAACGTGTTTACGGCCATGAACCCATTTGCGGTTGTCTGTCTCATATAAATAGTGTTAGTAGAGTCATAAGAGTGTGTATGGCTAGAGGAGCTTAAGTGTGTGTATTCTAAGGTGTTCTAGAGAGAGAAATGAGAGAAGGTGCAAGTGTGTGTGAATCTTGTATATTGTTCATCATTCCAATCTTGAATACATCATAGATTCATATTATTCTTCTTCTCCTTCTTCTTATTTTGATCTTGCATCATCCAATTGTTTGGGATTCTAAACCATTAATTGGATATGATTGATACACAAGCGAATTCGGGACTTACAAGTGGTATCAGAGCTTGGATTGTATCAATCATTTTGGCCAGATCTGGAGCGTATTTGATCTTATTTTTGAATGATTTTTGAATTTTTGGATAGATCTTTGAAAAATAAGGGGGGTTTGTTCTTCGTGTTTTTGATAAAAACGAGTTTTTGATCGAGTTTTGGAGCAAAAAGAGGTGAAAAACGTTATTTTTCACGTAATCTACGAAGTGTTCTCGTCCATTGAAGGGTTCACGGCCGTTGAAGGGTTCACGGCCGAAGGAGGGTTCTCGGTCGAATAAGCTTTTGCGGCTAGGGTTTCTCGGCGGCGGCCGTAATCACGAATTAGGGTTTCTTGGACGTTTACGGTCGTGAACGTGTTTACGGCCGTGAACCCATTTGTGGTTGTCTGTCTCATATAAATAGTGTTAGTAGAGTCATAAGAGTGTGTATGGCTAGAGGAGCTTAAGTGTGTGTATTCTAAGGTGTTCTAGAGAGAGAAAGGAGAGAAGGTGCAAGTATGTGTGAATCTTTTATATTGTTCATCATTCCAATCTTGAATACATCATCGATTCATATTATTCTTCTTCTCCTTCTTCTTATTTTGATCTTGCATCATCCAATTGGTTGGGATTCTACACCATCAATTGGATAGGATTGATATACAAGCGAATTCGGGACTTACAAGTGGTATCAGAGCTTGGATTGTATCAATCATTTTGGCCAGATCTGGAGCGTATTTGATCTTATTTTTGAAGGATTTTTGCATTTTTGGATAGATCTTTGAAAAATAAGGGGGGTTTGTTCTTCGTGTTTTTGATAAAAATGAGTTTTTGATCGAGTTTTGGAGTAAAAAGACGTGAAAAACGCTATTTTTCATGTAATCTGCGAAGCGTTCTCGTCCATTGAAGGGTTCACGGCCGAAGGAGGGTTCTCGGTCGAATAAGCTTTTGCGGCTAGGGTTTCTCGGCGGCGGCCGTAATCACGAATTAGGGTTTCTCGGACGTTTACGGTTGTGAACGTGTTTACGGCCGTGAACCCATTTGTGGTTGTCTGTCTCATATAAATAGTGTTAGTAGAGTCATAAGAGTGTGTATGGCTAGAGGAGCTTAAGTGTGTGTATTCTAAGGTGTTCTAGAGAGAGGAAGGAGAGAAGGTGCAAGTGTGTGTGAATCTTGTATATTGTTCATCATTCCAATCTGGAATACATCATAGATTCATATTATTCTTCTTCTCCTTCTTCTTATTTTGATCTTGCATCATCCAATTGTTTGGGATTCTACACCATCAATTGGATAGGATTGATATACAAGCGAATTCGGGACTTACAAGTGGTATCAGAGCTTGGATTGTATCAATCATTTTGGCCAGATCTGGAGCGTATTTGATCTTATTTTTGAAGGATTTTTGCATTTTTGGATAGATCTTTGAAAAATAAGGGGGGTTTGTTCTTCGTGTTTTTGATAAAAACGAGTTTTTGATCGAGTTTTGGAGTAAAAAGACGTGAAAAACGCTATTTTTCACGTAATCTGTGAAGCGTTCTCGTCCATTGAAGGGTTCACGGCCGTTGAAGGGTTCACGGCCGAAGGAGGGTTCTCGGTCGAATAAGCTTTTGCGGCTAGGGTTTCTCGGCAGCGGCCGTAATCACGAATTAGGGTTTCTCGGACGTTTACGGCCGTGAACGTGTTTACGGCCATGAACCCATTTGCGGTTGTCTGTCTCATATAAATAGTGTTAGTAGAGTCATAAGAGTGTGTATGGCTAGAGGAGCTTAAGTGTGTGTATTCTAAGGTGTTCTAGAGAGAGAAATGAGAGAAGGTGCAAGTGTGTGTGAATCTTGTATATTGTTCATCATTCCAATCTTGAATACATCATAGATTCATATTATTCTTCTTCTCCTTCTTCTTATTTTGATCTTGCATCATCCAATTGTTTGGGATTCTAAACCATTAATTGGATATGATTGATACACAAGCGAATTCGGGACTTACAAGTGGTATCAGAGCTTGGATTGTATCAATCATTTTGGCCAGATCTGGAGCGTATTTGATCTTATTTTTGAATGATTTTTGAATTTTTGGATAGATCTTTGAAAAATAAGGGGGGTTTGTTCTTCGTGTTTTTGATAAAAACGAGTTTTTGATCGAGTTTTGGAGCAAAAAGAGGTGAAAAACGTTATTTTTCACGTAATCTACGAAGTGTTCTCGTCCATTGAAGGGTTCACGGCCGTTGAAGGGTTCACGGCCGAAGGAGGGTTCTCGGTCGAATAAGCTTTTGCGGCTAGGGTTTCTCGGCGGCGGCCGTAATCACGAATTAGGGTTTCTCGGACGTTTACGGCTGTGAACCCATTTGCGGTTGTCTGTCTCATATAAATAGTGTTAGTAGAGTCATAAGAGTGTGTATGGCTAGAGGAGCTTAAGTGTGTGTATTCTAAGGTGTTCTAGAGTGAGGAAGGAGAGAAGGTGCAAGTGTGTGTGAATCTTGTATATTGTTCATCATTCCAATCTTGAATACATCATAGATTCATATTATTCTTCTTCTCCTTCTTCTTATTTTGATCTTGCATCATCCAATTGTTTGGGATTATACACCATCAATTGGATATGATTGATACACACGCGAATTCGGGACTTACAAGTGGTATCAGAGCTTGGATTGTATCAATCATTTTGGCCAGATCTGGAGCGTATTTGATCTTATTTTTGAAGGATTTTTGCATTTTTGGATAGATCTTTGAAAAATAAAGGGGGTTTGTTCTTCGTGTTTTTGATAAAAACGAGTTTTTGATCGAGTTTTGGAGTAAAAAGAGGTGAAAAACGCCATTTTTCACGTAATCTGCAAAGTGTTCTCGTCCATTGAACGGTTCACGGCCGTTGAAGGGTTCACGGCCGAAGGAGGGTTCTCGGTCGAATAAGCTTTTGCGGCTAGGGTTTCTCGGCGGCGGCCGTAATCACGAATAAGGGTTTCTTGGACGTTTACGGTCGTGAACGTGTTTACGCCCGTGAACCCATTTGTGGTTGTCTGTCTCATATAAATAGTGTTAGTAGAGTCATAAGAGTGTGTATGGCTAGAGGAGCTTAAGTGTGTGTATTCTAAGGTGTTCTAGAGAGAGAAAGGAGAGAAGGTGCAAGTATGTGTGAATCTTGTATATTGTTCATCATTCCAATCTTGAATACATCATAGATTCATATTATTCTTCTTCTCCTTCTTCTTATTTTGATCTTGCATCATCCAATTGTTTGGGATTCTACACCATCAATTGGATATGATTGATACACAAGCGAATTCGGGACTTACAAGTGGTATCAGAGCTTGGATTGTATCAATCATTTTGGCCAGATCTGGAGCGTATTTGATCTTATTTTTGAAGGATTTTTGCATTTTTGGATAGATCTTTGAAAAATAAAGGGGGTTTGTTCTTCGTGTTTTTGATAAAAACGAGTTTTTGATCGAGTTTTGGAGTAAAAAGACGTGAAAAACGCTATTTTTCATGTAATCTGCGAAGCGTTCTCGTCCATTGAAGGGTTCACGGCCGTTGAAGGGTTCACGGCCGAAGGAGGGTTCTCGGTCGAATAAGCTTTTGCGGCTAGGGTTTCTCGGCAGCGGCCGTAATCACGAATTAGGGTTTCTCGGACGTTTACGGCCGTGAACGTGTTTACGGCCATGAACCCATTTGCGGTTGTCTGTCTCATATAAATAGCGTTAGTAGAGTCATAAGAGTGTGTATGGCTAGAGGAGCTTAAGTGTGTGTATTCTAAGGTGTTCTAGAGAGAGAAAGGAGAGAAGGTGCAAGTGTGTGTGAATCTTGTATATTGTTCATCATTCCAATCTTGAATACATCATAGATTCATATTATTCTTCTTCTCCTTCTTCTTATTTTGATCTTGCATCATCCAATTGTTTGGGATTCTAAACCATTAATTGGATATGATTGATACACAAGCGAATTCGGGACTTACAAGTGGTATCAGAGCTTGGATTGTATCAATCATTTTGGCCAGATCTGGAGCGTATTTGATCTTATTTTTGAATGATTTTTGAATTTTTGGATAGATCTTTGAAAAATAAGGGGGGTTTGTTCTTCGTGTTTTTGATAAAAACGAGTTTTTGATCGAGTTTTGGAGTAAAAAGACGTGAAAAACGCTATTTTTCATGTAATCTGCGAAGCGTTCTCGTCCATTGAAGGGTTCACGGCCGTTGAAGGGTTCACGGCCGAAGGAGGGTTCTCGGTCGAATAAGCTTTTGCGGCTAGGGTTTCTCGGCGGCGGCCGTAATCACGAATTAGGGTTTCTTGGACGTTTACGGTCGTGAACGTGTTTACGGCCGTGAACCCATTTGTGGTTGTCTGTCTCATATAAATAGTGTTAGTAGAGTCATAAGAGTGTGTATGGCTAGAGGAGCTTAAGTGTGTGTATTCTAAGGTGTTCTAGAGAGAGAAAGGAGAGAAGGTGCAAGTATGTGTGAATCTTGTATATTGTTCATCATTCCAATCTTGAATACATCATCGATTCATATTATTCTTCTTCTCCTTCTTCTTATTTTGATCTTGCATCATCCAATTGGTTGGGATTCTACACCAGAGCTTGGATTGTATCAATCATTTTGGCCAGATCTGGAGCGTATTTGATCTTATTTTTGAAGGATTTTTGCATTTTTGGATAGATCTTTGAAAAATAAGGGGGGTTTGTTCTTCGTGTTTTTGATAAAAATGAGTTTTTGATCGAGTTTTGGAGTAAAAAGACGTGAAAAACGCTATTTTTCATGTAATCTGCGAAGCGTTCTCGTCCATTGAAGGGTTCACGGCCGAAGGAGGGTTCTCGGTCGAATAAGCTTTTGCGGCTAGGGTTTCTCGGCGGCGGCCGTAATCACGAATTAGGGTTTCTCGGACGTTTACGGTTGTGAACGTGTTTACGGCCGTGAACCCATTTGCGGTTGTCTGTCTCATATAAATAGTGTTAGTAGAGTCATAAGAGTGTGTATGGCTAGAGGAGCTTAAGTGTGTGTATTCTAAGGTGTTCTAGAGAGAGGAAGGAGAGAAGGTGCAAGTGTGTGTGAATCTTGTATATTGTTCATCATTCCAATCTTGAATACATCATAGATTCATATTATTCTTCTTCTCCTTCTTCTTATTTTGATCTTGCATCATCCAATTGTTTGGGATTCTAAACCATTAATTGGATATGATTGATACACAAGCGAATTCGGGACTTACAAGTGGTATCAGAGCTTGGATTGTATCAATCATTTTGGCCAGATCTGGAGCGTATTTGATCTTATTTTTGAATGATTTTTGAATTTTTGGATAGATCTTTGAAAAATAAGGGGGGTTTGTTCTTCGTGTTTTTGATAAAAACGAGTTTTTGATCGAGTTTTGGAGCAAAAAGAGGTGAAAAACGTTATTTTTCACGTAATCTACGAAGTGTTCTCGTCCATTGAAGGGTTCACGGCCGTTGAAGGGTTCACGGCCGAAGGAGGGTTCTCGGTCGAATAAGCTTTTGCGGCTACGGTTTCTCGGCGGCGACCGTAATCACGAATTAGGGTTTCTCGGACGTTTACGGCTGTGAACCCATTTGCGGTTGTCTGTCTCATATAAATAGTGTTAGTAGAGTCATAAGAGTGTGTATGGCTAGAGGAGCTTAAGTGTGTGTATTCTAAGGTGTTCTAGAGTGAGGAAGGAGAGAAGGTGCAAGTGTGTGTGAATCTTGTATATTGTTCATCATTCCAATCTTGAATACATCATAGATTCATATTATTCTTCTTCTCCTTCTTCTTATTTTGATCTTGCATCATCCAATTGTTTGGGATTATACACCATCAATTGGATATGATTGATACACACGCGAATTCGGGACTTACAAGTGGTATCAGAGCTTGGATTGTATCAATCATTTTGGCCAGATCTGGAGCGTATTTGATCTTATTTTTGAAGGATTTTTGCATTTTTGGATAGATCTTTGAAAAATAAAGGGGGTTTGTTCTTCGTGTTTTTTATACAAACGAGTTTTTGATCGAGTTTTGGAGTAAAAAGAGGTGAAAAACGCTATTTTTCACGTAATCTGCAAAGTGTTCTCGTCCATTGAACGGTTCACGGCCGTTGAAGGGTTCACGGCCGAAGGAGGGTTCTCGGTCGAATAAGCTTTTGCGGCTAGGGTTTCTCGGCGGCGGCCGTAATCACGAATTAGGGTTTCTCGGACGTTTACGGTTGTGAACGTGTTTACGGCCGTGAACCCATTTGCGGTTGTCTGTCTCATATAAATAGTGTTAGTAGAGTCATAAGAGTGTGTATGGCTAGAGGAGCTTAAGTGTGTGTATTCTAAGGTGTTCTAGAGAGAGAAAGGAGAGAAGGTGCAAGTGTGTGTGAATCTTGTATATTGTTCATCATTCCAATCTTGAATACATCATAGATTCATATTATTCTTCTTCTCCTTCTTCTTATTTTGATCCTGCATCATCCAATTGTTTGGGATTCTACACCATCAATTGGATATGATTGATACACAAGCGAATTCGGGACTTACAAGTGGTATCAGAGCTTGGATTGTATCAATCATTTTGGCCAGATCTGGAGCGTATTTGATCTTATTTTTGAAGGATTTTTGCATTTTTGGATAGATCTTTGAAAAATAAAGGGGGTTTGTTCTTCGTGTTTTTGATAAAAACGAGTTTTTGATCGAGTTTTGGAGTAAAAAGAGGTGAAAAACGCTATTTTTCACATAATCTGCAAAGTGTTCTCGTCCATTGAACGGTTCACGGCCGTTGAAGGGTTCACGGCCGAAGGAGGGTTCTCGGTCGAATAAGCTTTTGCGGCTAGGGTTTCTCGGCGGCGGCCGTAATCACGAATTAGGGTTTCTTGGACGTTTACGGTCGTGAACGTGTTTACGGCCGTGAACCCATTTGTGGTTGTCTGTCTCATATAAATAGTGTTAGTAGAGTCATAAGAGTGTGTATGGCTAGAGGAGCTTAAGTGTGTGTATTCTAAGGTGTTCTAGAGAGAGAAAGGAGAGAAGGTGCAAGTATGTGTGAATCTTGTATATTGTTCATCATTCCAATCTTGAATACATCATTGATTCATATTATTCTTCTTCTCCTTCTTCTTATTTTGATCTTGCATCATCCAATTGGTTGGGATTCTACACCATCAATTGGATAGGATTGATATACAAGCGAATTCGGGACTTACAAGTGGTATCAGAGCTTGGATTGTATCAATCATTTTGGCCAGATCTGGAGCGTATTTGATCTTATTTTTGAAGGATTTTTGCATTTTTGGATAGATCTTTGAAAAATAAGGGGGGTTTGTTCTTCGTGTTTTTGATAAAAACGAGTTTTTGATCGAGTTTTGGAGTAAAAAGACGTGAAAAACGCTATTTTTCATGTAATCTGCGAAGCGTTCTCGTCCATTGAAGGGTTCACGGCCGAAGGAGGGTTCTCGGTCGAATAAGCTTTTGCGGCTAGGGTTTCTCGGCAGTGGCCGTAATCACGAATTAGGGTTTCTCGGACGTTTACGGCCGTGAACGTGTTTATGGCCATGAACCCATTTGCGGTTGTCTGTCTCATATAAATTGTGTTAGTAGAGTCATAAGAGTGTGTATGGCTAGAGGAGCTTAAGTGTGTGTATTCTAAGGTGTTCTAGAGAGAGAAAGGAGAGAAGGTGCAAGTGTGTGTGAATCTTGTATATTGTTCATCATTCCAATCTTGAATACATCATAGATTCATATTATTCTTCTTCTCCTTCTTCTGATTTTGATCTTGCATCATCCAATTGTTTGGGATTCTACACCATCAATTGGATAGGATTGATATACAAGCGAATTCGGGACTTACAAGTGGTATCAGAGCTTGGATTGTATCAATCATTTTGGCCAGATCTGGAGCGTATTTGATCTTATTTTTGAAGGATTTTTGCATTTTTGGATAGATCTTTGAAAAATAAGGGGGGTTTGTTCTTCGTGTTTTTGATAAAAACGAGTTTTTGATCGAGTTTTGGAGTAAAAAGACGTGAAAAACGCTATTTTTCATGTAATCTGCGAAGCGTTCTCGTCCATTGAAGGGTTCACGGCCGTTGAAGGGTTCACGGCCGAAGGAGGGTTCTCGGTCGAATAAGCTTTTGCGGCTAGGGTTTCTCGGCAGCGGCCGTAATCACGAATTAGGGTTTCTCAGACGTTTACGGCCGTGAACGTGTTTACGGCCATGAACCCATTTGCGGTTGTCTGTCTCATATAAATAGTGTTAGTAGAGTCATAAGAGTGTGTATGGCTAGAGGAGCTTAAGTGTGTGTATTCTAAGGTGTTCTAGAGAGAGAAAGGAGAGAAGGTGCAAGTGTGTGTGAATCTTGTATATTGTTCATCATTCCAATCTTGAATACATCATAGATTCATATTATTCTTCTTCTCCTTCTTCTTATTTTGATCTTGCATCATCCAATTGTTTGGGATTCTAAACCATTAATTGGATATGATTGATACACAAGCGAATTCGGGACTTACAAGTGGTATCAGAGCTTGGATTGTATCAATCATTTTGGCCAGATCTGGAGCGTATTTGATCTTATTTTTGAAGGATTTTTGCATTTTTGGATAGATCTTTGAAAAATAAAGGGGGTTTGTTCTTCGTGTTTTTGATAAAAACGAGTTTTTGATCGAGTTTTGGAGTAAAAAGAGGTGAAAAACGCTATTTTTCACATAATCTGCAAAGTGTTCTCGTCCATTGAACGGTTCACGGCCGTTGAAGGGTTCACGGCCGAAGGAGGGTTCTCGGTCGAATAAGCTTTTGCGGCTAGGGTTTCTCGGCGGCGGCCGTAATCACGAATTAGGGTTTCTTGGACGTTTACGGTCGTGAACGTGTTTACGGCCGTGAACCCATTTGTGGTTGTCTGTCTCATATAAATAGTGTTAGTAGAGTCATAAGAGTGTGTATGGCTAGAGGAGCTTAAGTGTGTGTATTCTAAGGTGTTCTAGAGAGAGAAAGGAGAGAAGGTGCAAGTATGTGTGAATCTTGTATATTGTTCATCATTCCAATCTTGAATACATCATTGATTCATATTATTCTTCTTCTCCTTCTTCTTATTTTGATCTTGCATCATCCAATTGGTTGGGATTCTACACCATCAATTGGATAGGATTGATATACAAGCGAATTCGGGACTTACAAGTGGTATCAGAGCTTGGATTGTATCAATCATTTTGGCCAGATCTGGAGCGTATTTGATCTTATTTTTGAAGGATTTTTGCATTTTTGGATAGATCTTTGAAAAATAAGGGGGGTTTGTTCTTCGTGTTTTTGATAAAAACGAGTTTTTGATCGAGTTTTGGAGTAAAAAGACGTGAAAAACGCTATTTTTCATGTAATCTGCGAAGCGTTCTCGTCCATTGAAGGGTTCACGGCCGAAGGAGGGTTCTCGGTCGAATAAGCTTTTGCGGCTAGGGTTTCTCGGCAGTGGCCGTAATCACGAATTAGGGTTTCTCGGACGTTTACGGCCGTGAACGTGTTTATGGCCATGAACCCATTTGCGGTTGTCTGTCTCATATAAATTGTGTTAGTAGAGTCATAAGAGTGTGTATGGCTAGAGGAGCTTAAGTGTGTGTATTCTAAGGTGTTCTAGAGAGAGAAAGGAGAGAAGGTGCAAGTGTGTGTGAATCTTGTATATTGTTCATCATTCCAATCTTGAATACATCATAGATTCATATTATTCTTCTTCTCCTTCTTCTGATTTTGATCTTGCATCATCCAATTGTTTGGGATTCTACACCATCAATTGGATAGGATTGATATACAAGCGAATTCGGGACTTACAAGTGGTATCAGAGCTTGGATTGTATCAATCATTTTGGCCAGATCTGGAGCGTATTTGATCTTATTTTTGAAGGATTTTTGCATTTTTGGATAGATCTTTGAAAAATAAGGGGGGTTTGTTCTTCGTGTTTTTGATAAAAACGAGTTTTGGAGTAAAAAGACGTGAAAAACGCTATTTTTCATGTAATCTGCGAAGCGTTCTCGTCCATTGAAGGGTTCACGGCCGTTGAAGGGTTCACGGCCGAAGGAGGGTTCTCGGTCGAATAAGCTTTTGCGGCTAGGGTTTCTCGGCAGCGGCCGTAATCACGAATTAGGGTTTCTCGGACGTTTACGGCCGTGAACGTGTTTACGGCCATGAACCCATTTGCGGTTGTCTGTCTCATATAAATAGTGTTAGTAGAGTCATAAGAGTGTGTATGGCTAGAGGAGCTTAAGTGTGTGTATTCTAAGGTGTTCTAGAGAGAGAAAGGAGAGAAGGTGCAAGTGTGTGTGAATCTTGTATATTGTTCATCATTCCAATCTTGAATACATCATAGATTCATATTATTCTTCTTCTCCTTCTTCTTATTTTGATCTTGCATCATCCAATTGTTTGGGATTCTAAACCATTAATTGGATATGATTGATACACAAGCGAATTCGGGACTTACAAGTGGTATCAGAGCTTGGATTGTATCAATCATTTTGGCCAGATCTGGAGCGTATTTGATCTTATTTTTGAATGATTTTTGAATTTTTGGATAGATCTTTGAAAAATAAGGGGGGTTTGTTCTTCGTGTTTTTGATAAAAACGAGTTTTTGATCGAGTTTTGGAGTAAAAAGACGTGAAAAACGCTATTTTTCATGTAATCTGCGAAGCGTTCTCGTCCATTGAAGGGTTCACGGCCGTTGAAGGGTTCACGGCCGAAGGAGGGTTCTCGGTCGAATAAGCTTTTGCGGCTAGGGTTTCTCGGCGGCGGCCGTAATCACGAATTAGGGTTTCTTGGACGTTTACGGTCGTGAACGTGTTTACGGCCGTGAACCCATTTGTGGTTGTCTGTCTCATATAAATAGTGTTAGTAGAGTCATAAGAGTGTGTATGGCTAGAGGAGCTTAAGTGTGTGTATTCTAAGGTGTTCTAGAGAGAGAAAGGAGAGAAGGTGCAAGTATGTGTGAATCTTGTATATTGTTCATCATTCCAATCTTGAATACATCATCGATTCATATTATTCTTCTTCTCCTTCTTCTTATTTTGATCTTGCATCATCCAATTGGTTGGGATTCTACACCATCAATTGGATAGGATTGATATACAAGCGAATTCGGGACTTACAAGTGGTATCAGAGCTTGGATTGTATCAATCATTTTGGCCAGATCTGGAGCGTATTTGATCTTATTTTTGAAGGATTTTTGCATTTTTGGATAGATCTTTGAAAAATAAGGGGGGTTTGTTCTTCGTGTTTTTGATAAAAACGAGTTTTTGATCGAGTTTTGGAGTAAAAAGACGTGAAAAACGCTATTTTTCATGTAATCTGCGAAGCGTTCTCGTCCATTGAAGGGTTCACGGCCGAAGGAGGGTTCTCGGTCGAATAAGCTTTTGCGGCTAGGGTTTCTCGGCAGTGGCCGTAATCACGAATTAGGGTTTCTCGGACGTTTACGGCCGTGAACGTGTTTATGGCCATGAACCCATTTGCGGTTGTCTGTCTCATATAAATTGTGTTAGTAGAGTCATAAGAGTGTGTATGGCTAGAGGAGCTTAAGTGTGTGTATTCTAAGGTGTTCTAGAGAGAGAAAGGAGAGAAGGTGCAAGTGTGTGTGAATCTTGTATATTGTTCATCATTCCAATCTTGAATACATCATAGATTCATATTATTCTTCTTCTCCTTCTTCTGATTTTGATCTTGCATCATCCAATTGTTTGGGATTCTACACCATCAATTGGATAGGATTGATATACAAGCGAATTCGGGACTTACAAGTGGTATCAGAGCTTGGATTGTATCAATCATTTTGGCCAGATCTGGAGCGTATTTGATCTTATTTTTGAAGGATTTTTGCATTTTTGGATAGATCTTTGAAAAATAAGGGGGGTTTGTTCTTCGTGTTTTTGATAAAAACGAGTTTTTGATCGAGTTTTGGAGTAAAAAGACGTGAAAAACGCTATTTTTCATGTAATCTGCGAAGCGTTCTCGTCCATTGAAGGGTTCACGGCCGAAGGAGGGTTCTCGGTCGAATAAGCTTTTGCGGCTAGGGTTTCTCGGCAGTGGCCGTAATCACGAATTAGGGTTTCTCGGACGTTTACGGCCGTGAACGTGTTTATGGCCATGAACCCATTTGCGGTTGTCTGTCTCATATAAATTGTGTTAGTAGAGTCATAAGAGTGTGTATGGCTAGAGGAGCTTAAGTGTGTGTATTCTAAGGTGTTCTAGAGAGAGAAAGGAGAGAAGGTGCAAGTGTGTGTGAATCTTGTATATTGTTCATCATTCCAATCTTGAATACATCATAGATTCATATTATTCTTCTTCTCCTTCTTCTGATTTTGATCTTGCATCATCCAATTGTTTGGGATTCTACACCATCAATTGGATAGGATTGATATACAAGCGAATTCGGGACTTACAAGTGGTATCAGAGCTTGGATTGTATCAATCATTTTGGCCAGATCTGGAGCGTATTTGATCTTATTTTTGAAGGATTTTTGCATTTTTGGATAGATCTTTGAAAAATAAGGGGGGTTTGTTCTTCGTGTTTTTGATAAAAACGAGTTTTTGATCGAGTTTTGGAGTAAAAAGACGTGAAAAACGCTATTTTTCATGTAATCTGCGAAGCGTTCTCGTCCATTGAAGGGTTCACGGCCGTTGAAGGGTTCACGGCCGAAGGAGGGTTCTCGGTCGAATAAGCTTTTGCGGCTAGGGTTTCTCGGCAGCGGCCGTAATCACGAATTAGGGTTTCTCGGACGTTTACGGCCGTGAACGTGTTTACGGCCATGAACCCATTTGCGGTTGTCTGTCTCATATAAATAGTGTTAGTAGAGTCATAAGAGTGTGTATGGCTAGAGGAGCTTAAGTGTGTGTATTCTAAGGTGTTCTAGAGAGAGAAAGGAGAGAAGGTGCAAGTGTGTGTGAATCTTGTATATTGTTCATCATTCCAATCTTGAATACATCATAGATTCATATTATTCTTCTTCTCCTTCTTCTTATTTTGATCTTGCATCATCCAATTGTTTGGGATTCTAAACCATTAATTGGATATGATTGATACACAAGCGAATTCGGGACTTACAAGTGGTATCAGAGCTTGGATTGTATCAATCATTTTGGCCAGATCTGGAGCGTATTTGATCTTATTTTTGAATGATTTTTGAATTTTTGGATAGATCTTTGAAAAATAAGGGGGGTTTGTTCTTCGTGTTTTTGATAAAAACGAGTTTTTGATCGAGTTTTGGAGTAAAAAGACGTGAAAAACGCTATTTTTCATGTAATCTGCGAAGCGTTCTCGTCCATTGAAGGGTTCACGGCCGTTGAAGGGTTCACGGCCGAAGGAGGGTTCTCGGTCGAATAAGCTTTTGCGGCTAGGGTTTCTCGGCGGCGGCCGTAATCACGAATTAGGGTTTCTTGGACGTTTACGGTCGTGAACGTGTTTACGGCCGTGAACCCATTTGTGGTTGTCTGTCTCATATAAATAGTGTTAGTAGAGTCATAAGAGTGTGTATGGCTAGAGGAGCTTAAGTGTGTGTATTCTAAGGTGTTCTAGAGAGAGAAAGGAGAGAAGGTGCAAGTATGTGTGAATCTTGTATATTGTTCATCATTCCAATCTTGAATACATCATCGATTCATATTATTCTTCTTCTCCTTCTTCTTATTTTGATCTTGCATCATCCAATTGGTTGGGATTCTACACCATCAATTGGATAGGATTGATATACAAGCGAATTCGGGACTTACAAGTGGTATCAGAGCTTGGATTGTATCAATCATTTTGGCCAGATCTGGAGCGTATTTGATCTTATTTTTGAAGGATTTTTGCATTTTTGGATAGATCTTTGAAAAATAAGGGGGGTTTGTTCTTCGTGTTTTTGATAAAAACGAGTTTTTGATCGAGTTTTGGAGTAAAAAGACGTGAAAAACGCTATTTTTCATGTAATCTGCGAAGCGTTCTCGTCCATTGAAGGGTTCACGGCCGAAGGAGGGTTCTCGGTCGAATAAGCTTTTGCGGCTAGGGTTTCTCGGCAGTGGCCGTAATCACGAATTAGGGTTTCTCGGACGTTTACGGCCGTGAACGTGTTTATGGCCATGAACCCATTTGCGGTTGTCTGTCTCATATAAATTGTGTTAGTAGAGTCATAAGAGTGTGTATGGCTAGAGGAGCTTAAGTGTGTGTATTCTAAGGTGTTCTAGAGAGAGAAAGGAGAGAAGGTGCAAGTGTGTGTGAATCTTGTATATTGTTCATCATTCCAATCTTGAATACATCATAGATTCATATTATTCTTCTTCTCCTTCTTCTTATTTTGATCTTGCATCATCCAATTGTTTGGGATTCTAAACCATTAATTGGATATGATTGATACACAAGCGAATTCGGGACTTACAAGTGGTATCAGAGCTTGGATTGTATCAATCATTTTGGCCAGATCTGGAGCGTATTTGATCTTATTTTTGAATGATTTTTGAATTTTTGGATAGATCTTTGAAAAATAAGGGGGGTTTGTTCTTCGTGTTTTTGATAAAAACGAGTTTTTGATCGAGTTTTGGAGTAAAAAGACGTGAAAAACGCTATTTTTCATGTAATCTGCGAAGCGTTCTCGTCCATTGAAGGGTTCACGGCCGTTGAAGGGTTCACGGCCGAAGGAGGGTTCTCGGTCGAATAAGCTTTTGCGGCTAGGGTTTCTCGGCGGCGGCCGTAATCACGAATTAGGGTTTCTTGGACGTTTACGGTCGTGAACGTGTTTACGGCCGTGAACCCATTTGTGGTTGTCTGTCTCATATAAATAGTGTTAGTAGAGTCATAAGAGTGTGTATGGCTAGAGGAGCTTAAGTGTGTGTATTCTAAGGTGTTCTAGAGAGAGAAAGGAGAGAAGGTGCAAGTATGTGTGAATCTTGTATATTGTTCATCATTCCAATCTTGAATACATCATCGATTCATATTATTCTTCTTCTCCTTCTTCTTATTTTGATCTTGCATCATCCAATTGGTTGGGATTCTACACCATCAATTGGATAGGATTGATATACAAGCGAATTCGGGACTTACAAGTGGTATCAGAGCTTGGATTGTATCAATCATTTTGGCCAGATCTGGAGCGTATTTGATCTTATTTTTGAAGGATTTTTGCATTTTTGGATAGATCTTTGAAAAATAAGGGGGGTTTGTTCTTCGTGTTTTTGATAAAAATGAGTTTTTGATCGAGTTTTGGAGTAAAAAGACGTGAAAAACGCTATTTTTCATGTAATCTGCGAAGCGTTCTCGTCCATTGAAGGGTTCACGGCCGAAGGAGGGTTCTCGGTCGAATAAGCTTTTGCGGCTAGGGTTTCTCGGCAGTGGCCGTAATCACGAATTAGGGTTTCTCGGACGTTTACGGCCGTGAACGTGTTTATGGCCATGAACCCATTTGCGGTTGTCTGTCTCATATAAATTGTGTTAGTAGAGTCATAAGAGTGTGTATGGCTAGAGGAGCTTAAGTGTGTGTATTCTAAGGTGTTCTAGAGAGAGAAAGGAGAGAAGGTGCAAGTGTGTGTGAATCTTGTATATTGTTCATCATTCCAATCTTGAATACATCATAGATTCATATTATTCTTCTTCTCCTTCTTCTGATTTTGATCTTGCATCATCCAATTGTTTGGGATTCTACACCATCAATTGGATAGGATTGATATACAAGCGAATTCGGGACTTACAAGTGGTATCAGAGCTTGGATTGTATCAATCATTTTGGCCAGATCTGGAGCGTATTTGATCTTATTTTTGAAGGATTTTTGCATTTTTGGATAGATCTTTGAAAAATAAGGGGGGTTTGTTCTTCGTGTTTTTGATAAAAACGAGTTTTTGATCGAGTTTTGGAGTAAAAAGACGTGAAAAACGCTATTTTTCATGTAATCTGCGAAGCGTTCTCGTCCATTGAAGGGTTCACGGCCGTTGAAGGGTTCACGGCCGAAGGAGGGTTCTCGGTCGAATAAGCTTTTGCGGCTAGGGTTTCTCGGCAGCGGCCGTAATCACGAATTAGGGTTTCTCGGACGTTTACGGCCGTGAACGTGTTTACGGCCATGAACCCATTTGCGGTTGTCTGTCTCATATAAATAGTGTTAGTAGAGTCATAAGAGTGTGTATGGCTAGAGGAGCTTAAGTGTGTGTATTCTAAGGTGTTCTAGAGAGAGAAAGGAGAGAAGGTGCAAGTGTGTGTGAATCTTGTATATTGTTCATCATTCCAATCTTGAATACATCATAGATTCATATTATTCTTCTTCTCCTTCTTCTTATTTTGATCTTGCATCATCCAATTGTTTGGGATTCTAAACCATTAATTGGATATGATTGATACACAAGCGAATTCGGGACTTACAAGTGGTATCAGAGCTTGGATTGTATCAATCATTTTGGCCAGATCTGGAGCGTATTTGATCTTATTTTTGAATGATTTTTGAATTTTTGGATAGATCTTTGAAAAATAAGGGGGGTTTGTTCTTCGTGTTTTTGATAAAAACGAGTTTTTGATCGAGTTTTGGAGTAAAAAGAGGTGAAAAACGCTATTTTTCATGTAATCTGCGAAGCGTTCTCGTCCATTGAAGGGTTCACGGCCGTTGAAGGGTTCACGGCCGAAGGAGGGTTCTCGGTCGAATAAGCTTTTGCGGCTAGGGTTTCTCGGCGGCGGCCGTAATCACGAATTAGGGTTTCTTGGACGTTTACGGTCGTGAACGTGTTTACGGCCGTGAACCCATTTGTGGTTGTCTGTCTCATATAAATAGTGTTAGTAGAGTCATAAGAGTGTGTATGGCTAGAGGAGCTTAAGTGTGTGTATTCTAAGGTGTTCTAGAGAGAGAAAGGAGAGAAGGTGCAAGTATGTGTGAATCTTGTATATTGTTCATCATTCCAATCTTGAATACATCATCGATTCATATTATTCTTCTTCTCCTTCTTCTTATTTTGATCTTGCATCATCCAATTGGTTGGGATTCTACACCATCAATTGGATAGGATTGATATACAAGCGAATTCGGGACTTACAAGTGGTATCAGAGCTTGGATTGTATCAATCATTTTGGCCAGATCTGGAGCGTATTTGATCTTATTTTTGAAGGATTTTTGCATTTTTGGATAGATCTTTGAAAAATAAGGGGGGTTTGTTCTTCGTGTTTTTGATAAAAACGAGTTTTTGATCGAGTTTTGGAGTAAAAAGACGTGAAAAACGCTATTTTTCATGTAATCTGCGAAGCGTTCTCGTCCATTGAAGGGTTCACGGCCGAAGGAGGGTTCTCGGTCGAATAAGCTTTTGCGGCTAGGGTTTCTCGGCAGTGGCCGTAATCACGAATTAGGGTTTCTCGGACGTTTACGGCCGTGAACGTGTTTATGGCCATGAACCCATTTGCGGTTGTCTGTCTCATATAAATTGTGTTAGTAGAGTCATAAGAGTGTGTATGGCTAGAGGAGCTTAAGTGTGTGTATTCTAAGGTGTTCTAGAGAGAGAAAGGAGAGAAGGTGCAAGTGTGTGTGAATCTTGTATATTGTTCATCATTCCAATCTTGAATACATCATAGATTCATATTATTCTTCTTCTCCTTCTTCTGATTTTGATCTTGCATCATCCAATTGTTTGGGATTCTACACCATCAATTGGATAGGATTGATATACAAGCGAATTCGGGACTTACAAGTGGTATCAGAGCTTGGATTGTATCAATCATTTTGGCCAGATCTGGAGCGTATTTGATCTTATTTTTGAAGGATTTTTGCATTTTTGGATAGATCTTTGAAAAATAAGGGGGGTTTGTTCTTCGTGTTTTTGATAAAAACGAGTTTTTGATCGAGTTTTGGAGTAAAAAGACGTGAAAAACGCTATTTTTCATGTAATCTGCGAAGCGTTCTCGTCCATTGAAGGGTTCACGGCCGTTGAAGGGTTCACGGCCGAAGGAGGGTTCTCGGTCGAATAAGCTTTTGCGGCTAGGGTTTCTCGGCAGCGGCCGTAATCACGAATTAGGGTTTCTCGGACGTTTACGGCCGTGAACGTGTTTACGGCCATGAACCCATTTGCGGTTGTCTGTCTCATATAAATAGTGTTAGTAGAGTCATAAGAGTGTGTATGGCTAGAGGAGCTTAAGTGTGTGTATTCTAAGGTGTTCTAGAGAGAGAAAGGAGAGAAGGTGCAAGTGTGTGTGAATCTTGTATATTGTTCATCATTCCAATCTTGAATACATCATAGATTCATATTATTCTTCTTCTCCTTCTTCTTATTTTGATCTTGCATCATCCAATTGTTTGGGATTCTAAACCATTAATTGGATATGATTGATACACAAGCGAATTCGGGACTTACAAGTGGTATCAGAGCTTGGATTGTATCAATCATTTTGGCCAGATCTGGAGCGTATTTGATCTTATTTTTGAATGATTTTTGAATTTTTGGATAGATCTTTGAAAAATAAGGGGGGTTTGTTCTTCGTGTTTTTGATAAAAACGAGTTTTTGATCGAGTTTTGGAGTAAAAAGACGTGAAAAACGCTATTTTTCATGTAATCTGCGAAGCGTTCTCGTCCATTGAAGGGTTCACGGCCGTTGAAGGGTTCACGGCCGAAGGAGGGTTCTCGGTCGAATAAGCTTTTGCGGCTAGGGTTTCTCGGCGGCGGCCGTAATCACGAATTAGGGTTTCTTGGACGTTTACGGTCGTGAACGTGTTTACGGCCGTGAACCCATTTGTGGTTGTCTGTCTCATATAAATAGTGTTAGTAGAGTCATAAGAGTGTGTATGGCTAGAGGAGCTTAAGTGTGTGTATTCTAAGGTGTTCTAGAGAGAGAAAGGAGAGAAGGTGCAAGTATGTGTGAATCTTGTATATTGTTCATCATTCCAATCTTGAATACATCATCGATTCATATTATTCTTCTTCTCCTTCTTCTTATTTTGATCTTGCATCATCCAATTGGTTGGGATTCTACACCATCAATTGGATAGGATTGATATACAAGCGAATTCGGGACTTACAAGTGGTATCAGAGCTTGGATTGTATCAATCATTTTGGCCAGATCTGGAGCGTATTTGATCTTATTTTTGAAGGATTTTTGCATTTTTGGATAGATCTTTGAAAAATAAGGGGGGTTTGTTCTTCGTGTTTTTGATAAAAACGAGTTTTTGATCGAGTTTTGGAGTAAAAAGACGTGAAAAACGCTATTTTTCATGTAATCTGCGAAGCGTTCTCGTCCATTGAAGGGTTCACGGCCGAAGGAGGGTTCTCGGTCGAATAAGCTTTTGCGGCTAGGGTTTCTCGGCAGTGGCCGTAATCACGAATTAGGGTTTCTCGGACGTTTACGGCCGTGAACGTGTTTATGGCCATGAACCCATTTGCGGTTGTCTGTCTCATATAAATTGTGTTAGTAGAGTCATAAGAGTGTGTATGGCTAGAGGAGCTTAAGTGTGTGTATTCTAAGGTGTTCTAGAGAGAGAAAGGAGAGAAGGTGCAAGTGTGTGTGAATCTTGTATATTGTTCATCATTCCAATCTTGAATACATCATAGATTCATATTATTCTTCTTCTCCTTCTTCTGATTTTGATCTTGCATCATCCAATTGTTTGGGATTCTACACCATCAATTGGATAGGATTGATATACAAGCGAATTCGGGACTTACAAGTGGTATCAGAGCTTGGATTGTATCAATCATTTTGGCCAGATCTGGAGCGTATTTGATCTTATTTTTGAAGGATTTTTGCATTTTTGGATAGATCTTTGAAAAATAAGGGGGGTTTGTTCTTCGTGTTTTTGATAAAAACGAGTTTTTGATCGAGTTTTGGAGCAAAAAGACGTGAAAAACGCTATTTTTCATGTAATCTGCGAAGCGTTCTCGTCCATTGAAGGGTTCACGGCCGTTGAAGGGTTCACGGCCGAAGGAGGGTTCTCGGTCGAATAAGCTTTTGCGGCTAGGGTTTCTCGGCAGCGGCCGTAATCACGAATTAGGGTTTCTCGGACGTTTACGGCCGTGAACGTGTTTACGGCCATGAACCCATTTGCGGTTGTCTGTCTCATATAAATAGTGTTAGTAGAGTCATAAGAGTGTGTATGGCTAGAGGAGCTTAAGTGTGTGTATTCTAAGGTGTTCTAGAGAGAGAAAGGAGAGAAGGTGCAAGTGTGTGTGAATCTTGTATATTGTTCATCATTCCAATCTTGAATACATCATAGATTCATATTATTCTTCTTCTCCTTCTTCTTATTTTGATCTTGCATCATCCAATTGTTTGGGATTCTAAACCATTAATTGGATATGATTGATACACAAGCGAATTCGGGACTTACAAGTGGTATCAGAGCTTGGATTGTATCAATCATTTTGGCCAGATCTGGAGCGTATTTGATCTTATTTTTGAATGATTTTTGAATTTTTGGATAGATCTTTGAAAAATAAGGGGGGTTTGTTCTTCGTGTTTTTGATAAAAACGAGTTTTTGATCGAGTTTTGGAGTAAAAAGACGTGAAAAACGCTATTTTTCATGTAATCTGCGAAGCGTTCTCGTCCATTGAAGGGTTCACGGCCGTTGAAGGGTTCACGGCCGAAGGAGGGTTCTCGGTCGAATAAGCTTTTGCGGCTAGGGTTTCTCGGCGGCGGCCGTAATCACGAATTAGGGTTTCTCGGACGTTTACGGCCGTGAACCCATTTGCGGTTGTCTGTCTCATATAAATAGTGTTAGTAGAGTCATAAGAGTGTGTATGGCTAGAGGAGCTTAAGTGTGTGTATTCTAAGGTGTTCTAGAGAGAGAAAGGAGAGAAGGTGCAAGTGTGTGTGAATCTTGTATATTGTTCATCATTCCAATCTTGAATACATCATAGATTCATATTATTCTTCTTCTCCTTCTTCTTATTTTGATCTTGCATCATCCAATTGTTTGGGATTCTACACCATCAATTGGATATGATTGATACACACGCGAATTCGGGACTTACAAGTGGTATCAGAGCTTGGATTGTATCAATCATTTTGGCCAGATCTGGAGCGTATTTGATCTTATTTTTGAAGGATTTTTGCATTTTTGGATAGATCTTTGAAAAATAAAGGGGGTTTGTTCTTCGTGTTTTTTATACAAACGAGTTTTTGATCGAGTTTTGGAGTAAAAAGAGGTGAAAAACGCTATTTTTCACGTAATCTGCAAAGTGTTCTCGTCCATTAAAGGGTTCACGGCCGTTGAAGGGTTCACGGCCGAAGGAGGGTTCTCGGTCGAATAAGCTTTTGCGGCTAGGGTTTCTCGGCGGCGGCCGTAATCACGAATTAGGGTTTCTCGGACGTTTACGGTCGTGAACGTGTTTACGGCCGTGAACCCATTTGCGGTTGTCTGTCTCATATAAATAGTGTTAGTAGAGTCATAAGAGTGTGTATGGCTAGAGGAGCTTAAGTGTGTGTATTCTAAGGTGTTCTAGAGAGAGAAAGGAGAGAAGGTGCAAGTGTGTGTGAATCTTGTATATTGTTCATCATTCCAATCTTGAATACATCATAGATTCATATTATTCTTCTTCTCCTTCTTCTTATTTTGATCTTGCATCATCCAATTGTTTGGGATTCTAAACCATTAATTGGATATGATTGATACACACGCGAATTCGGGACTTACAAGTGGTATCAGAGCTTGGATTGTATCAATCATTTTGGCCAGATCTGGAGCGTATTTGATCTTATTTTTGAAGGATTTTTGCATTTTTGGATAGATCTTTGAAAAATAAGGGGGGTTTGTTCTTCGTGTTTTTGATAAAAACGAGTTTTTGATCGAGTTTTGGAGTAAAAAGACGTGAAAAACGCTATTTTTCATGTAATCTGCGAAGCGTTCTCGTCCATTGAAGGGTTCACGGCCGTTGAAGGGTTCACGGCCGAAGGAGGGTTCTCGGTCGAATAAGCTTTTGCGGCTAGGGTTTCTCGGCAGCGGCCGTAATCGCGAATTAGGGTTTCTCGGACGTTTACGGCCGTGAACGTGTTTATGGCCATGAACCCATTTGCGGTTGTCTGTCTCATATAAATAGTGTTAGTAGAGTCATAAGAGTGTGTATGGCTAGAGGAGCTTAAGTGTGTGTATTCTAAGGTGTTCTAGAGAGAGAAATGAGAGAAGGTGCAAGTGTGTGTGAATCTTGTATATTGTTCGTCATTCCAATCTTGAATACATCATAGATTCATATTATTCTTCTTCTCCTTCTTCTTATTTTGATCTTGCATCATCCAATTGTTTGGGATTCTAAACCATTAATTTGATATGATTGATACACACGCGAATTCGGGACTTACAAGTGGTATCAGAGCTTGGATTGTATCAATCATTTTGGCCAGATCTGGAGCGTATTTGATCTTATTTTTGAATGATTTTTGAATTTTTGGATAGATCTTTGAAAAATAAGGGGGGTTTGTTCTTCGTGTTTTTGATAAAAACGAGTTTTTGATCGAGTTTTGGAGTAAAAAGACGTGAAAAACGCTATTTTTCATGTAATCTGCGAAGCGTTCTCGTCCATTGAAGGGTTCACGGCCGTTGAAGGGTTCACGGCCGAAGGAGGGTTCTCGGTCGAATAAGCTTTTGCGGCTAGGGTTTCTCGGCAGCGGCCGTAATCACGAATTAGGGTTTCTCGGACGTTTACGGCCGTGAACGTGTTTACGGCCATGAACCCATTTGCGGTTGTCTGTCTCATATAAATAGTGTTAGTAGAGTCATAAGAGTGTGTATGGCTAGAGGAGCTTAAGTGTGTGTATTCTAAGGTGTTCTAGAGAGAGAAAGGAGAGAAGGTGCAAGTGTGTGTGAATCTTGTATATTGTTCATCATTCCAATCTTGAATACATCATAGATTCATATTATTCTTCTTCTCCTTCTTCTTATTTTGATCTTGCATCATCCAATTGTTTGGGATTCTAAACCATTAATTGGATATGATTGATACACAAGCGAATTCGGGACTTACAAGTGGTATCAGAGCTTGGATTGTATCAATCATTTTGGCCAGATCTGGAGCGTATTTGATCTTATTTTTGAATGATTTTTGAATTTTTGGATAGATCTTTGAAAAATAAGGGGGGTTTGTTCTTCGTGTTTTTGATAAAAACGAGTTTTTGATCGAGTTTTGGAGTAAAAAGACGTGAAAAACGCTATTTTTCATGTAATCTGCGAAGCGTTCTCGTCCATTGAAGGGTTCACGGCCGTTGAAGGGTTCACGGCCGAAGGAGGGTTCTCGGTCGAATAAGCTTTTGCGGCTAGGGTTTCTCGGCGGCGGCCGTAATCACGAATTAGGGTTTCTCGGACGTTTACGGCCGTGAACCCATTTGCGGTTGTCTGTCTCATATAAATAGTGTTAGTAGAGTCATAAGAGTGTGTATGGCTAGAGGAGCTTAAGTGTGTGTATTCTAAGGTGTTCTAGAGAGAGAAAGGAGAGAAGGTGCAAGTGTGTGTGAATCTTGTATATTGTTCATCATTCCAATCTTGAATACATCATAGATTCATATTATTCTTCTTCTCCTTCTTCTTATTTTGATCTTGCATCATCCAATTGTTTGGGATTCTACACCATCAATTGGATATGATTGATACACACGCGAATTCGGGACTTACAAGTGGTATCAGAGCTTGGATTGTATCAATCATTTTGGCCAGATCTGGAGCGTATTTGATCTTATTTTTGAAGGATTTTTGCATTTTTGGATAGATCTTTGAAAAATAAAGGGGGTTTGTTCTTCGTGTTTTTTATACAAACGAGTTTTTGATCGAGTTTTGGAGTAAAAAGAGGTGAAAAACGCTATTTTTCATGTAATCTGCGAAGCGTTCTCGTCCATTGAAGGGTTCACGGCCGTTGAAGGGTTCACGGCCGAAGGAGGGTTCTCGGTCGAATAAGCTTTTGCGGCTAGGGTTTCTCGGCAGCGGCCGTAATCACGAATTAGGGTTTCTCGGACGTTTACGGCCGTGAACGTGTTTACGGCCATGAACCCATTTGCGGTTGTCTGTCTCATATAAATAGTGTTAGTAGAGTCATAAGAGTGTGTATGGCTAGAGGAGCTAAAGTGTGTGTATTCTAAGGTGTTCTAGAGAGAAAGGAGAGAAGGTGCAAGTGTGTGTGAATCTTGTATATTGTTCATCATTCCAATCTTGAATACATCATAGATTCATATTATTCTTCTTCTCCTTCTTCTTATTTTGATCTTGCATCATCCAATTGTTTGGGATTCTAAACCATTAATTGGATATGATTGATACACAAGCGAATTCGGGACTTACAAGTGGTATCAGAGCTTGGATTGTATCAATCATTTTGGCCAGATCTGGAGCGTATTTGATCTTATTTTTGAATGATTTTTGAATTTTTGGATAGATCTTTGAAAAATAAGGGGGGTTTGTTCTTCGTGTTTTTGATAAAAACGAGTTTTTGATCGAGTTTTGGAGTAAAAAGACGTGAAAAATGCTATTTTTCATGTAATCTGCGAAGCGTTCTCGTCCATTGAAGGGTTCACGGCCGTTGAAGGGTTCACGGCCGAAGGAGGGTTCTCGGTCGAATAAGCTTTTGCGGCTAGGGTTTCTCGGCGGCGGCCATAATCACGAATTAGGGTTTCTCGGACGTTTACGGCCGTGAACCCATTTGCGGTTGTCTGTCTCATATAAATAGTGTTAGTAGAGTCATAAGAGTGTGTATGGCTAGAGGAGCTTAAGTGTGTGTATTCTAAGGTGTTCTAGAGAGAGAAAGGAGAGAAGGTGCAAGTGTGTGTGAATCTTGTATATTGTTCATCATTCCAATCTTGAATACATCATAGATTCATATTATTCTTCTTCTCCTTCTTCTTATTTTGATCTTGCATCATCCAATTGTTTGGGATTCTACACCATCAATTGGATATGATTGATACACACGCGAATTCGGGACTTACAAGTGGTATCAGAGCTTGGATTGTATCAATCATTTTGGCCAGATCTGGAGCGTATTTGATCTTATTTTTGAAGGATTTTTGCATTTTTGGATAGATCTTTGAAAAATAAAGGGGGTTTGTTCTTCGTGTTTTTTATACAAACGAGTTTTTGATCGAGTTTTGGAGTAAAAAGAGGTGAAAAACGCTATTTTTCACGTAATCTGCAAAGTGTTCTCGTCCATTAAAGGGTTCACGGCCGTTGAAGGGTTCACGGCCGAAGGAGGGTTCTCGGTCGAATAAGCTTTTGCGGCTAGGGTTTCTCGGCGGCGGCCGTAATCACGAATTAGGGTTTCTCGGACGTTTACGGTCGTGAACGTGTTTACGGCCGTGAACCCATTTGCGGTTGTCTGTCTCATATAAATAGTGTTAGTAGAGTCATAAGAGTGTGTATGGCTAGAGGAGCTTAAGTGTGTGTATTCTAAGGTGTTCTAGAGAGAGAAAGGAGAGAAGGTGCAAGTGTGTGTGAATCTTGTATATTGTTCATCATTCCAATCTTGAATACATCATAGATTCATATTATTCTTCTTCTCCTTCTTCTTATTTTGATCTTGCATCATCCAATTGTTTGGGATTCTAAACCATTAATTGGATATGATTGATACACACGCGAATTCGGGACTTACAAGTGGTATCAGAGCTTGGATTGTATCAATCATTTTGGCCAGATCTGGAGCGTATTTGATCTTATTTTTGAAGGATTTTTGCATTTTTGGATAGATCTTTGAAAAATAAGGGGGGTTTGTTCTTCGTGTTTTTGATAAAAATGAGTTTTTGATCGAGTTTTGGAGTAAAAAGACGTGAAAAACGCTATTTTTCATGTAATCTGCGAAGCGTTCTCGTCCATTGAAGGGTTCACGGCCGTTGAAGGGTTCACGGCCGAAGGAGGGTTCTCGGTCGAATAAGCTTTTGCGGCTAGGGTTTCTCGGCAGCGGCCGTAATCACGAATTAGGGTTTCTCGGACGTTTACGGCCGTGAACGTGTTTATGGCCATGAACCCATTTGCGGTTGTCTGTCTCATATAAATAGTGTTAGTAGAGTCATAAGAGTGTGTATGGCTAGAGGAGCTTAAGTGTGTGTATTCTAAGGTGTTCTAGAGAGAGAAAGGAGAGAAGGTGCAAGTGTGTGTGAATCTTGTATATTGTTCGTCATTCCAATCTTGAATACATCATAGATTCATATTATTCTTCTTCTCCTTCTTCTTATTTTGATCTTGCATCATCCAATTGTTTGGGATTCTAAACCATTAATTGGATATGATTGATACACACGCGAATTCGGGACTTACAAGTGGTATCAGAGCTTGGATTGTATCAATCATTTTGGCCAGATCTGGAGCGTATTTGATCTTATTTTTGAATGATTTTTGAATTTTTGGATAGATCTTTGAAAAATAAGGGGGGTTTGTTCTTCGTGTTTTTGATAAAAACGAGTTTTTGATCGAGTTTTGGAGTAAAAAGACGTGAAAAACGCTATTTTTCATGTAATCTGCGAAGCGTTCTCGTCCATTGAAGGGTTCACGGCCGTTGAAGGGTTCACGGCCGAAGGAGGGTTCTCGGTCGAATAAGCTTTTGCGGCTAGGGTTTCTCGGCAGCGGCCGTAATCACGAATTAGGGTTTCTCGGACGTTTACGGCCGTGAACGTGTTTACGGCCATGAACCCATTTGCGGTTGTCTGTCTCATATAAATAGTGTTAGTAGAGTCATAAGAGTGTGTATGGCTAGAGGAGCTTAAGTGTGTGTATTCTAAGGTGTTCTAGAGAGAGAAAGGAGAGAAGGTGCAAGTGTGTGTGAATCTTGTATATTGTTCATCATTCCAATCTTGAATACATCATAGATTCATATTATTCTTCTTCTCCTTCTTCTTATTTTGATCTTGCATCATCCAATTGTTTGGGATTCTAAACCATTAATTGGGTATGATTGATACACAAGCGAATTCGGGACTTACAAGTGGTATCAGAGCTTGGATTGTATCAATCATTTTGGCCAGATCTGGAGCGTATTTGATCTTATTTTTGAATGATTTTTGAATTTTTGGATAGATCTTTGAAAAATAAGGGGGGTTTGTTCTTCGTGTTTTTGATAAAAACGAGTTTTTGATCGAGTTTTGGAGTAAAAAGACGTGAAAAACGCTATTTTTCATGTAATCTGCGAAGCGTTCTCGTCCATTGAAGGGTTCACGGCCGTTGAAGGGTTCACGGCCGAAGGAGGGTTCTCGGTCGAATAAGCTTTTGCGGCTAGGGTTTCTCGGCGGCGGCCGTAATCACGAATTAGGGTTTCTCGGACGTTTACGGCCGTGAACCCATTTGCGGTTGTCTGTCTCATATAAATAGTGTTAGTAGAGTCATAAGAGTGTGTATGGCTAGAGGAGCTTAAGTGTGTGTATTCTAAGGTGTTCTAGAGAGAGAAAGGAGAGAAGGTGCAAGTGTGTGTGAATCTTGTATATTGTTCATCATTCCAATCTTGAATACATCATAGATTCATATTATTCTTCTTCTCCTTCTTCTTATTTTGATCTTGCATCATCCAATTGTTTGGGATTCTACACCATCAATTGGATATGATTGATACACACGCGAATTCGGGACTTACAAGTGGTATCAGAGCTTGGATTGTATCAATCATTTTGGCCAGATCTGGAGCGTATTTGATCTTATTTTTGAAGGATTTTTGCATTTTTGGATAGATCTTTGAAAAATAAAGGGGGTTTGTTCTTCGTGTTTTTTATACAAACGAGTTTTTGATCGAGTTTTGGAGTAAAAAGAGGTGAAAAACGCTATTTTTCACGTAATCTGCAAAGTGTTCTCGTCCATTAAAGGGTTCACGGCCGTTGAAGGGTTCACGGCCGAAGGAGGGTTCTCGGTCGAATAAGCTTTTGCGGCTAGGGTTTCTCGGCGGCGGCCGTAATCACGAATTAGGGTTTCTCGGACGTTTACGGTCGTGAACGTGTTTACGGCCGTGAACCCATTTGCGGTTGTCTGTCTCATATAAATAGTGTTAGTAGAGTCATAAGAGTGTGTATGGCTAGAGGAGCTTAAGTGTGTGTATTCTAAGGTGTTCTAGAGAGAGAAAGGAGAGAAGGTGCAAGTGTGTGTGAATCTTGTATATTGTTCATCATTCCAATCTTGAATACATCATAGATTCATATTATTCTTCTTCTCCTTCTTCTTATTTTGATCTTGCATCATCCAATTGTTTGGGATTCTAAACCATTAATTGGATATGATTGATACACACGCGAATTCGGGACTTACAAGTGGTATCAGAGCTTGGATTGTATCAATCATTTTGGCCAGATCTGGAGCGTATTTGATCTTATTTTTGAATGATTTTTGAATTTTTGGATAGATCTTTGAAAAATAAGGGGGGTTTGTTCTTCGTGTTTTTGATAAAAACGAGTTTTTGATCGAGTTTTGGAGTAAAAAGACGTGAAAAACGCTATTTTTCATGTAATCTGCGAAGCTTTCTCGTCCATTGAAGGGTTGACGGCCGAAGGAGGGTTCTCGGTCGAATAAGCTTTTCCGGCTAGGGTTTCTCGGCGGCGGCCGTAATCACGAATTAGGGTTTCTCGGACGTTTACGGCCGTGAACCCATTTGCGGTTGTCTGTCTCATATATATAGTGTTAGTAGAGTCATAAGAGTGTGTATGGCTAGAGGAGCTTAAGTGTGTGTATTCTAAGGTGTTCTAGAGAGAGAAAGGAGAGAAGGTGCAAGTGTGTGTGAATCTTGTATATTGTTCATCATTCCAATCTTGAATACATCATAGATTCATATTATTCTTCTTCTCCTTCTTCTTATTTTGATCTTGCATCATCCAATTGTTTGGGATTCTACACCATCAATTGGATATGATTGATACACACGCGAATTCGGGACTTACAAGTGGTATCAGAGCTTGGATTGTATCAATCATTTTGGCCAGATCTGGAGCGTATTTGATCTTATTTTTGAAGGATTTTTGCATTTTTGGATAGATCTTTGAAAAATAAAGGGGGTTTGTTCTTCGTGTTTTTTATACAAACGAGTTTTTGATCGACTTTTGGAGTAAAAAGAGGTGAAAAACGCTATTTTTCACGTAATCTGCAAAGTGTTCTCGTCCATTAAAGGGTTCACGGCCGTTGAAGGGTTCACGGCCGAAGGAGGGTTCTCGGTCGAATAAGCTTTTGCGGCTAGGGTTTCTCGGCGGCGGCCGTAATCACGAATTAGGGTTTCTCGGACGTTTACGGTCGTGAACGTGTTTACGGCCGTGAACCCATTTGCGGTTGTCTGTCTCATATAAATAGTGTTAGTAGAGTCATAAGAGTGTGTATGGCTAGAGGAGCTTAAGTGTGTGTATTCTAAGGTGTTCTAGAGAGAGAAAGGAGAGAAGGTGCAAGTGTGTGTGAATCTTGTATATTGTTCATCATTCCAATCTTGAATACATCATAGATTCATATTATTCTTCTTCTCCTTCTTCTTATTTTGATCTTGCATCATCCAATTGTTTGGGATTCTAAACCATTAATTGGATATGATTGATACACACGCGAATTCGGGACTTACAAGTGGTATCAGAGCTTGGATTGTATCAATCATTTTGGCCAGATCTGGAGCGTATTTGATCTTATTTTTGAATGATTTTTGAATTTTTGGATAGATCTTTGAAAAATAAGGGGGGTTTGTTCTTCGTGTTTTTGATAAAAACGAGTTTTTGATCGAGTTTTGGAGTAAAAAGACGTGAAAAACGCTATTTTTCATGTAATCTGCGAAGCTTTCTCGTCCATTGAAGGGTTCACGGCCGTTGAAGGGTTCACGGCCGAAGGAGGGTTCTCGGTCGAATAAGCTTTTCCGGCTAGGGTTTCTCGGCGGCGGCCGTAATCACGAATTAGGGTTTCTCGGACGTTTACGGCCGTGAACCCATTTGCGGTTGTCTGTCTCATATATATAGTGTTAGTAGAGTCATAAGAGTGTGTATGGCTAGAGGAGCTTAAGTGTGTGTATTCTAAGGTGTTCTAGAGAGAGAAAGGAGAGAAGGTGCAAGTGTGTGTGAATCTTGTATATTGTTCATCATTCCAATCTTGAATACATCATAGATTCATATTATTCTTCTTCTCCTTCTTCTTATTTTGATCTTGCATCATCCAATTGTTTGGGATTCTACACCATCAATTGGATATGATTGATACACACGCGAATTCGGGACTTACAAGTGGTATCAGAGCTTGGATTGTATCAATCATTTTGGCCAGATCTGGAGCGTATTTGATCTTATTTTTGAATGATTTTTGAATTTTTGGATAGATCTTTGAAAAATAAGGGGGGTTTGTTCTTCGTGTTTTTGATAAAAACGAGTTTTTGATCGAGTTTTGGAGTAAAAAGACGTGAAAAACGCTATTTTTCATGTAATCTGCGAAGCGTTCTCGTCCATTGAAGGGTTCACGGCCGTTGAAGGGTTCACGGCCGAAGGAGGGTTCTCGGTCGAATAAGCTTTTGCGGCTAGGGTTTCTCGGCGGCGGCCGTAATCACGAATTAGGGTTTCTTGGACGTTTACGGCCGTGAACCCATTTGCGGTTGTCTGTCTCATATAAATAGTGTTAGTAGAGTCATAAGAGTGTGTATGGCTAGAGGAGCTTAAGTGTGTGTACTCTAAGGTGTTCTAGAGAGAGAAAGGAGAGAAGGTGCAAGTGTGTGTGAATCTTGTATATTGTTCATCATTCCAATCTTGAATACATCATAGATTCATATTATTCTTCTTCTCCTTCTTCTTATTTTGATCTTGCATCATCCAATTGTTTGGGATTCTACACCATCAATTGGATATGATTGATACACACGCGAATTCGGGACTTACAAGTGGTATCAGAGCTTGGATTGTATCAATCATTTTGGCCAGATCTGGAGCGTATTTGATCTTATTTTTGAAGGATTTTTGCATTTTTGGATAGATCTTTGAAAAATAAAGGGGGTTTGTTCTTCGTGTTTTTTATACAAACGAGTTTTTGATCGAGTTTTGGAGTAAAAAGAGGTGAAAAACGCTATTTTTCACGTAATCTGCGAAGTGTTCTCGTCCATTAAAGGGTTCACGGCCGTTGAAGGGTTCACGGCCGAAGGAGGGTTCTCGGTCGAATAAGCTTTTGCGGCTAGGGTTTCTCGGCGGCGGCCGTAATCACGAATTAGGGTTTCTCGGACGTTTACGGCCGTGAACCCATTTGCGGTTGTCTGTCTCATATAAATAGTGTTAGTAGAGTCATAAGAGTGTGTATGGCTAGAGGAGCTTAAGTGTGTGTATTCTAAGGTGTTCTAGAGAGAGAAAGGAGAGAAGGTGCAAGTGTGTGTGAATCTTGTATATTGTTCATCATTCCAATCTTGAATACATCATAGATTCATATTATTCTTCTTCTCCTTCTTCTTATTTTGATCTTGCATCATCCAATTGTTTGGGATTCTACACCATCAATTGGATATGATTGATACACACGCGAATTCGGGACTTACAAGTGGTATCAGAGCTTGGATTGTATCAATCATTTTGGCCAGATCTGGAGCGTATTTGATCTTATTTTTGAAGGATTTTTGCATTTTTGGATAGATCTTTGAAAAATAAAGGGGGTTTGTTCTTCGTGTTTTTTATACAAACGAGTTTTTGATCGAGTTTTGGAGTAAAAAGAGGTGAAAAACGCTATTTTTCACGTAATCTGCAAAGTGTTCTCGTCCATTAAAGGGTTCACGGCCGTTGAAGGGTTCACGGCCGAAGGAGGGTTCTCGGTCGAATAAGCTTTTGCGGCTAGGGTTTCTCGGCAGCGGCCGTAATCGCGAATTAGGGTTTCTCGGACGTTTACGGCCGTGAACGTGTTTATGGCCATGAACCCATTTGCGGTTGTCTGTCTCATATAAATAGTGTTAGTAGAGTCATAAGAGTGTGTATGGCTAGAGGAGCTTAAGTGTGTGTATTCTAAGGTGTTCTAGAGAGAGAAATGAGAGAAGGTGCAAGTGTGTGTGAATCTTGTATATTGTTCGTCATTCCAATCTTGAATACATCATAGATTCATATTATTCTTCTTCTCCTTCTTCTTATTTTGATCTTGCATCATCCAATTGTTTGGGATTCTAAACCATTAATTGGATATGATTGATACACACGCGAATTCGGGACTTACAAGTGGTATCAGAGCTTGGATTGTATCAATCATTTTGGCCAGATCTGGAGCGTATTTGATCTTATTTTTGAATGATTTTTGAATTTTTGGATAGATCTTTGAAAAATAAGGGGGGTTTGTTCTTCGTGTTTTTGATAAAAACGAGTTTTTGATCGAGTTTTGGAGTAAAAAGACGTGAAAAACGCTATTTTTCATGTAATCTGCGAAGCTTTCTCGTCCATTGAAGGGTTCACGGCCGTTGAAGGGTTCACGGCCGAAGGAGGGTTCTCGGTCGAATAAGCTTTTCCGGCTAGGGTTTCTCGGCGGCGGCCGTAATCACGAATTAGGGTTTCTCGGACGTTTACGGCCGTGAACCCATTTGCGGTTGTCTGTCTCATATATATAGTGTTAGTAGAGTCATAAGAGTGTGTATGGCTAGAGGAGCTTAAGTGTGTGTATTCTAAGGTGTTCTAGAGAGAGAAAGGAGAGAAGGTGCAAGTGTGTGTGAATCTTGTATATTGTTCATCATTCCAATCTTGAATACATCATAGATTCATATTATTCTTCTTCTCCTTCTTCTTATTTTGATCTTGCATCATCCAATTGTTTGGGATTCTACACCATCAATTGGATATGATTGATACACACGCGAATTCGGGACTTACAAGTGGTATCAGAGCTTGGATTGTATCAATCATTTTGGCCAGATCTGGAGCGTATTTGATCTTATTTTTGAAGGATTTTTGCATTTTTGGATAGATCTTTGAAAAATAAAGGGGGTTTGTTCTTCGTGTTTTTTATACAAACGAGTTTTTGATCGAGTTTTGGAGTAAAAAGAGGTGAAAAACGCTATTTTTCACGTAATCTGCAAAGTGTTCTCGTCCATTAAAGGGTTCACGGCCGTTGAAGGGTTCACGGCCGAAGGAGGGTTCTCGGTCGAATAAGCTTTTGCGGCTAGGGTTTCTCGGCGGCGGCCGTAATCACGAATTAGGGTTTCTCGGACGTTTACGGTCGTGAACGTGTTTACGGCCGTGAACCCATTTGCGGTTGTCTGTCTCATATAAATAGTGTTAGTAGAGTCATAAGAGTGTGTATGGCTAGAGGAGCTTAAGTGTGTGTATTCTAAGGTGTTCTAGAGAGAGAAAGGAGAGAAGGTGCAAGTGTGTGTGAATCTTGTATATTGTTCATCATTCCAATCTTGAATACATCATAGATTCATATTATTCTTCTTCTCCTTCTTCTTATTTTGATCTTGCATCATCCAATTGTTTGGGATTCTAAACCATTAATTGGATATGATTGATACACACGCGAATTCGGGACTTACAAGTGGTATCAGAGCTTGGATTGTATCAATCATTTTGGCCAGATCTGGAGCGTATTTGATCTTATTTTTGAATGATTTTTGAATTTTTGGATAGATCTTTGAAAAATAAGGGGGGTTTGTTCTTCGTGTTTTTGATAAAAACGAGTTTTTGATCGAGTTTTGGAGTAAAAAGACGTGAAAAACGCTATTTTTCATGTAATCTGCGAAGCTTTCTCGTCCATTGAAGGGTTCACGGCCGTTGAAGGGTTCACGGCCGAAGGAGGGTTCTCGGTCGAATAAGCTTTTCCGGCTAGGGTTTCTCGGCGGCGGCCGTAATCACGAATTAGGGTTTCTCGGACGTTTACGGCCGTGAACCCATTTGCGGTTGTCTGTCTCATATATATAGTGTTAGTAGAGTCATAAGAGTGTGTATGGCTAGAGGAGCTTAAGTGTGTGTATTCTAAGGTGTTCTAGAGAGAGAAAGGAGAGAAGGTGCAAGTGTGTGTGAATCTTGTATATTGTTCATCATTCCAATCTTGAATACATCATAGATTCATATTATTCTTCTTCTCCTTCTTCTTATTTTGATCTTGCATCATCCAATTGTTTGGGATTCTACACCATCAATTGGATATGATTGATACACACGCGAATTCGGGACTTACAAGTGGTATCAGAGCTTGGATTGTATCAATCATTTTGGCCAGATCTGGAGCGTATTTGATCTTATTTTTGAAGGATTTTTGCATTTTTGGATAGATCTTTGAAAAATAAAGGGGGTTTGTTCTTCGTGTTTTTTATACAAACGAGTTTTTGATCGAGTTTTGGAGTAAAAAGAGGTGAAAAACGCTATTTTTCACGTAATCTGCAAAGTGTTCTCGTCCATTAAAGGGTTCACGGCCGTTGAAGGGTTCACGGCCGAAGGAGAGTTCTCGGTCGAATAAGCTTTTGCGGCTAGGGTTTCTCGGCGGCGGCCGTAATCACGAATTAGGGTTTCTCGGACGTTTACGGTCGTGAACGTGTTTACGGCCGTGAACCCATTTGCGGTTGTCTGTCTCATATAAATAGTGTTAGTAGAGTCATAAGAGTGTGTATGGCTAGAGGAGCTTAAGTGTGTGTATTCTAAGGTGTTCTAGAGAGAGAAAGGAGAGAAGGTGCAAGTGTGTGTGAATCTTGTATATTGTTCATCATTCCAATCTTGAATACATCATAGATTCATATTATTCTTCTTCTCCTTCTTCTTATTTTGATCTTGCATCATCCAATTGTTTGGGATTCTAAACCATTAATTGGATATGATTGATACACACGCGAATTCGGGACTTACAAGTGGTATCAGAGCTTGGATTGTATCAATCATTTTGGCCAGATCTGGAGCGTATTTGATCTTATTTTTGAATGATTTTTGAATTTTTGGATAGATCTTTGAAAAATAAGGGGGGTTTGTTCTTCGTGTTTTTGATAAAAACGAGTTTTTGATCGAGTTTTGGAGTAAAAAGACGTGAAAAACGCTATTTTTCATGTAATCTGCGAAGCGTTCTCGTCCATTGAAGGGTTCACGGCCGTTGAAGGGTTCACGGCCGAAGGAGGGTTCTCGGTCGAATAAGCTTTTGCGGCTAGGGTTTCTCGGCGGCGGCCGTAATCACGAATTAGGGTTTCTCGGACGTTTACGGCCGTGAACCCATTTGCGGTTGTCTGTCTCATATAAATAGTGTTAGTAGAGTCATAAGAGTGTGTATGGCTAGAGGAGCTTAAGTGTGTGTACTCTAAGGTGTTCTAGAGAGAGAAAGGAGAGAAGGTGCAAGTGTGTGTGAATCTTGTATATTGTTCATCATTCCAATCTTGAATACATCATAGATTCATATTATTCTTCTTCTCCTTCTTCTTATTTTGCTCTTGCATCATCCAATTGTTTGGGATTCTACACCATCAATTGGATATGATTGATACACACGCGAATTCGGGACTTACAAGTGGTATCAGAGCTTGGATTGTATCAATCATTTTGGCCAGATCTGGAGCGTATTTGATCTTATTTTTGAAGGATTTTTGCATTTTTGGATAGATCTTTGAAAAATAAAGGGGGTTTGTTCTTCGTGTTTTTTATACAAACGAGTTTTTGATCGAGTTTTGGAGTAAAAAGAGGTGAAAAACGCTATTTTTCACGTAATCTGCGAAGTGTTCTCGTCCATTAAAGGGTTCACGGCCGTTGAAGGGTTCACGGCCGAAGGAGGGTTCTCAGTCGAATAAGCTTTTGCGGCTAGGGTTTCTCGGCGGCGGCCGTAATCACGAATTAGGGTTTCTCGGACGTTTACGGCCGTGAACCCATTTGCGGTTGTCTGTCTCATATAAATAGTGTTAGTAGAGTCATAAGAGTGTGTATGGCTAGAGGAGCTTAAGTGTGTGTATTGTAAGGTGTTCTAGAGAGAGAAAGGAGAGAAGGTGCAAGTGTGTGTGAATCTTGTATATTGTTCATCATTCCAATCTTGAATACATCATAGATTCATATTATTCTTCTTCTCCTTCTTCTTATTTTGATCTTGCATCATCCAATTGTTTGGGATTCTACACCATCAATTGGATATGATTGATACACACGCGAATTCGGGACTTACAAGTGGTATCAGAGCTTGGATTGTATCAATCATTTTGGCCAGATCTGGAGCGTATTTGATCTTATTTTTGAAGGATTTTTGCATTTTTGGATAGATCTTTGAAAAATAAAGGGGGTTTGTTCTTCGTGTTTTTTATACAAACGAGTTTTTGATCGAGTTTTGGAGTAAAAAGAGGTGAAAAACGCTATTTTTCACGTAATCTGCGAAGTGTTCTCGTCCATTAAAGGGTTCACGGCCGTTGAAGGGTTCACGGCCGAAGGAGGGTTCTCGGTCGAATAAGCTTTTGCGGCTAGGGTTTCTCGGCGGCGGCCGTAATCACGAATTAGGGTTTCTCGGACGTTTACGGTCGTGAACGTGTTTACGGCCGTGAACCCATTTGCGGTTGTCTGTCTCATATAAATAGTGTTAGTAGAGTCATAAGAGTGTGTATGGCTAGAGGAGCTTAAGTGTGTGTATTCTAAGGTGTTCTAGAGAGAGAAAGGAGAGAAGGTGCAAGTGTGTGTGAATCTTGTATATTGTTCATCATTCCAATCTTGAATACATCATAGATTCATATTATTCTTCTTCTCCTTCTTCTTATTTTGATCTTGCATCATCCAATTGTTTGGGATTCTACACCATCAATTGGATATGATTGATACACACGCGAATTCGGGACTTACAAGTGGTATCAGAGCTTGGATTGTATCAATCATTTTGGCCAGATCTGGAGCGTATTTGATCTTATTTTTGAAGGATTTTTGCATTTTTGGATAGATCTTTGAAAAATAAAGGGGGTTTGTTCTTCGTGTTTTTTATACAAACGAGTTTTTGATCGAGTTTTGGAGTAAAAAGAGGTGAAAAACGCTATTTTTCACGTAATCTGCAAAGTGTTCTCGTCCATTAAAGGGTTCACGGCCGTTGAAGGGTTCACGGCCGAAGGAGGGTTCTCGGTCGAATAAGCTTTTGCGGCTAGGGTTTCTCGGCGGCGGCCGTAATCACGAATTAGGGTTTCTCGGACGTTTACGGTCGTGAACGTGTTTACGGCCGTGAACCCATTTGCGGTTGTCTGTCTCATATAAATAGTGTTAGTAGAGTCATAAGAGTGTGTATGGCTAGAGGAGCTTAAGTGTGTGTATTCTAAGGTGTTCTAGAGAGAGAAAGGAGAGAAGGTGCAAGTGTGTGTGAATCTTGTATATTGTTCATCATTCCAATCTTGAATACATCATAGATTCATATTATTCTTCTTCTCCTTCTTCTTATTTTGATCTTGCATCATCCAATTGTTTGGGATTCTAAACCATTAATTGGATATGATTGATACACACGCGAATTCGGGACTTACAAGTGGTATCAGAGCTTGGATTGTATCAATCATTTTGGCCAGATCTGGAGCGTATTTGATCTTATTTTTGAATGATTTTTGAATTTTTGGATAGATCTTTGAAAAATAAGGGGGGTTTGTTCTTCGTGTTTTTGATAAAAACGAGTTTTTGATCGAGTTTTGGAGTAAAAAGACGTGAAAAACGCTATTTTTCATGTAATCTGCGAAGCTTTCTCGTCCATTGAAGGGTTCACGGCCGTTGAAGGGTTCACGGCCGAAGGAGGGTTCTCGGTCGAATAAGCTTTTCCGGCTAGGGTTTCTCGGCGGCGGCCGTAATCACGAATTAGGGTTTCTCGGACGTTTACGGCCGTGAACCCATTTGCGGTTGTCTGTCTCATATATATAGTGTTAGTAGAGTCATAAGAGTGTGTATGGCTAGAGGAGCTTAAGTGTGTGTATTCTAAGGTGTTCTAGAGAGAGAAAGGAGAGAAGGTGCAAGTGTGTGTGAATCTTGTATATTGTTCATCATTCCAATCTTGAATACATCATAGATTCATATTATTCTTCTTCTCCTTCTTCTTATTTTGATCTTGCATCATCCAATTGTTTGGGATTCTACACCATCAATTGGATATGATTGATACACACGCGAATTCGGGACTTACAAGTGGTATCAGAGCTTGGATTGTATCAATCATTTTGGCCAGATCTGGAGCGTATTTGATCTTATTTTTGAAGGATTTTTGCATTTTTGGATAGATCTTTGAAAAATAAAGGGGGTTTGTTCTTCGTGTTTTTTATACAAACGAGTTTTTGATCGAGTTTTGGAGTAAAAAGAGGTGAAAAACGCTATTTTTCACGTAATCTGCAAAGTGTTCTCGTCCATTAAAGGGTTCACGGCCGTTGAAGGGTTCACGGCCGAAGGAGAGTTCTCGGTCGAATAAGCTTTTGCGGCTAGGGTTTCTCGGCGGCGGCCGTAATCACGAATTAGGGTTTCTCGGACGTTTACGGTCGTGAACGTGTTTACGGCCGTGAACCCATTTGCGGTTGTCTGTCTCATATAAATAGTGTTAGTAGAGTCATAAGAGTGTGTATGGCTAGAGGAGCTTAAGTGTGTGTATTCTAAGGTGTTCTAGAGAGAGAAAGGAGAGAAGGTGCAAGTGTGTGTGAATCTTGTATATTGTTCATCATTCCAATCTTGAATACATCATAGATTCATATTATTCTTCTTCTCCTTCTTCTTATTTTGATCTTGCATCATCCAATTGTTTGGGATTCTAAACCATTAATTGGATATGATTGATACACACGCGAATTCGGGACTTACAAGTGGTATCAGAGCTTGGATTGTATCAATCATTTTGGCCAGATCTGGAGCGTATTTGATCTTATTTTTGAATGATTTTTGAATTTTTGGATAGATCTTTGAAAAATAAGGGGGGTTTGTTCTTCGTGTTTTTGATAAAAACGAGTTTTTGATCGAGTTTTGGAGTAAAAAGACGTGAAAAACGCTATTTTTCATGTAATCTGCGAAGCGTTCTCGTCCATTGAAGGGTTCACGGCCGTTGAAGGGTTCACGGCCGAAGGAGGGTTCTCGGTCGAATAAGCTTTTGCGGCTAGGGTTTCTCGGCGGCGGCCGTAATCACGAATTAGGGTTTCTCGGACGTTTACGGCCGTGAACCCATTTGCGGTTGTCTGTCTCATATAAATAGTGTTAGTAGAGTCATAAGAGTGTGTATGGCTAGAGGAGCTTAAGTGTGTGTACTCTAAGGTGTTCTAGAGAGAGAAAGGAGAGAAGGTGCAAGTGTGTGTGAATCTTGTATATTGTTCATCATTCCAATCTTGAATACATCATAGATTCATATTATTCTTCTTCTCCTTCTTCTTATTTTGATCTTGCATCATCCAATTGTTTGGGATTCTACACCATCAATTGGATATGATTGATACACACGCGAATTCGGGACTTACAAGTGGTATCAGAGCTTGGATTGTATCAATCATTTTGGCCAGATCTGGAGCGTATTTGATCTTATTTTTGAAGGATTTTTGCATTTTTGGATAGATCTTTGAAAAATAAAGGGGGTTTGTTCTTCGTGTTTTTTATACAAACGAGTTTTTGATCGAGTTTTGGAGTAAAAAGAGGTGAAAAACGCTATTTTTCACGTAATCTGCGAAGTGTTCTCGTCCATTAAAGGGTTCACGGCCGTTGAAGGGTTCACGGCCGAAGGAGGGTTCTCAGTCGAATAAGCTTTTGCGGCTAGGGTTTCTCGGCGGCGGCCGTAATCACGAATTAGGGTTTCTCGGACGTTTACGGCCGTGAACCCATTTGCGGTTGTCTGTCTCATATAAATAGTGTTAGTAGAGTCATAAGAGTGTGTATGGCTAGAGGAGCTTAAGTGTGTGTATTGTAAGGTGTTCTAGAGAGAGAAAGGAGAGAAGGTGCAAGTGTGTGTGAATCTTGTATATTGTTCATCATTCCAATCTTGAATACATCATAGATTCATATTATTCTTCTTCTCCTTCTTCTTATTTTGATCTTGCATCATCCAATTGTTTGGGATTCTACACCATCAATTGGATATGATTGATACACACGCGAATTCGGGACTTACAAGTGGTATCAGAGCTTGGATTGTATCAATCATTTTGGCCAGATCTGGAGCGTATTTGATCTTATTTTTGAAGGATTTTTGCATTTTTGGATAGATCTTTGAAAAATAAAGGGGGTTTGTTCTTCGTGTTTTTTATACAAACGAGTTTTTGATCGAGTTTTGGAGTAAAAAGAGGTGAAAAACGCTATTTTTCACGTAATCTGCGAAGTGTTCTCGTCCATTAAAGGGTTCACGGCCGTTGAAGGGTTCACGGCCGAAGGAGGGTTCTCGGTCGAATAAGCTTTTGCGGCTAGGGTTTCTCGGCGGCGGCCGTAATCACGAATTAGGGTTTCTCGGACGTTTACGGTCGTGAACGTGTTTACGGCCGTGAACCCATTTGCGGTTGTCTGTCTCATATAAATAGTGTTAGTAGAGTCATAAGAGTGTGTATGGCTAGAGGAGCTTAAGTGTGTGTATTCTAAGGTGTTCTAGAGAGAGAAAGGAGAGAAGGTGCAAGTGTGTGTGAATCTTGTATATTGTTCATCATTCCAATCTTGAATACATCATAGATTCATATTATTCTTCTTCTCCTTCTTCTTATTTTGATCTTGCATCATCCAATTGTTTGGGATTCTAAACCATTAATTGGATATGATTGATACACACGCGAATTCGGGACTTACAAGTGGTATCAGAGCTTGGATTGTATCAATCATTTTGGCCAGATCTGGAGCGTATTTGATCTTATTTTTGAAGGATTTTTGCATTTTTGGATAGATCTTTGAAAAATAAAGGGGGTTTGTTCTTCGTGTTTTTTATACAAACGAGTTTTTGATCGAGTTTTGGAGTAAAAAGAGGTGAAAAACGCTATTTTTCACGTAATCTGCGAAGTGTTCTCGTCCATTAAAGGGTTCACGGCCGTTGAAGGGTTCACGGCCGAAGGAGGGTTCTCGGTCGAATAAGCTTTTGCGGCTAGGGTTTCTCGGCGGCGGCCGTAATCACGAATTAGGGTTTCTCGGACGTTTACGGCCGTGAACCCATTTGCGGTTGTCTGTCTCATATAAATAGTGTTAGTAGAGTCATAAGAGTGTGTATGGCTAGAGGAGCTTAAGTGTGTGTATTCTAAGGTGTTCTAGAGAGAGAAAGGAGAGAAGGTGCAAGTGTGTGTGAATCTTGTATATTGTTCATCATTCCAATCTTGAATACATCATAGATTCATATTATTCTTCTTCTCCTTCTTCTTATTTTGATCTTGCATCATCCAATTGTTTGGGATTCTACACCATCAATTGGATATGATTGATACACACGCGAATTCGGGACTTACAAGTGGTATCAGAGCTTGGATTGTATCAATCATTTTGGCCAGATCTGGAGCGTATTTGATCTTATTTTTGAAGGATTTTTGCATTTTTAGATAGATCTTTGAAAAATAAAGGGGGTTTGTTCTTCGTGTTTTTTATACAAACGAGTTTTTGATCGAGTTTTGGAGTAAAAAGAGGTGAAAAACGCTATTTTTCACGTAATCTGCGAAGTGTTCTCGTCCATTAAAGGGTTCACGGCCGTTGAAGGGTTCACGGCCGAAGGAGGGTTCTCGGTCGAATAAGCTTTTGCGGCTAGGGTTTCTCGGCGGCGGCCGTAATCACGAATTAGGGTTTCTCGGACGTTTACGGTCGTGAACGTGTTTACGGCCGTGAACCCATTTGCGGTTGTCTGTCTCATATAAATAGTGTTAGTAGAGTCATAAGAGTGTGTATGGCTAGAGGAGCTTAAGTGTGTGTATTCTAAGGTGTTCTAGAGAGAGAAAGGAGAGAAGGTGCAAGTGTGTGTGAATCTTGTATATTGTTCATCATTCCAATCTTGAATACATCATAGATTCATATTATTCTTCTTCTCCTTCTTCTTATTTTGATCTTGCATCATCCAATTGTTTGGGATTCTAAACCATTAATTGGATATGATTGATACACACGCGAATTCGGGACTTACAAGTGGTATCAGAGCTTGGATTGTATCAATCATTTTGGCCAGATCTGGAGCGTATTTGATCTTATTTTTGAAGGATTTTTGCATTTTTGGATAGATCTTTGAAAAATAAAGGGGGTTTGTTCTTCGTGTTTTTTATACAAACGAGTTTTTGATCGAGTTTTGGAGTAAAAAGAGGTGAAAAACGCTATTTTTCACGTAATCTGCAAAGTGTTCTCGTCCATTAAAGGGTTCACGGCCGTTGAAGGGTTCACGGCCGAAGGAGGGTTCTCGGTCGAATAAGCTTTTGCGGCTAGGGTTTCTCGGCGGCGGCCGTAATCACGAATTAGGGTTTCTCGGACGTTTACGGTCGTGAACGTGTTTACGGCCGTGAACCCATTTGCGGTTGTCTGTCTCATATAAATAGTGTTAGTAGAGTCATAAGAGTGTGTATGGCTAGAGGAGCTTAAGTGTGTGTATTCTAAGGTGTTCTAGAGAGAGAAAGGAGAGAAGGTGCAAGTGTGTGTGAATCTTGTATATTGTTCATCATTCCAATCTTGAATACATCATAGATTCATATTATTCTTCTTCTCCTTCTTCTTATTTTGATCTTGCATCATCCAATTGTTTGGGATTCTAAACCATTAATTGGATATGATTGATACACACGCGAATTCGGGACTTACAAGTGGTATCAGAGCTTGGATTGTATCAATCATTTTGGCCAGATCTGGAGCGTATTTGATCTTATTTTTGAATGATTTTTGAATTTTTGGATAGATCTTTGAAAAATAAGGGGGGTTTGTTCTTCGTGTTTTTGATAAAAACGAGATTTTGATCGAGTTTTGGAGTAAAAAGACGTGAAAAACGCTATTTTTCATGTAATCTGCGAAGCGTTCTCGTCCATTGAAGGGTTCACGGCCGTTGAAGGGTTCACGGCCGAAGGAGGGTTCTCGGTCGAATAAGCTTTTGCGGCTAGGGTTTCTCGGCGGCGGCCGTAATCACGAATTAGGGTTTCTCGGACGTTTACGGCCGTGAACCCATTTGCGGTTGTCTGTCTCATATAAATAGTGTTAGTAGAGTCATAAGAGTGTGTATGGCTAGAGGAGCTTAAGTGTGTGTATTCTAAGGTGTTCTAGAGAGAGAAAGGAGAGAAGGTGCAAGTGTGTGTGAATCTTGTATATTGTTCATCATTCCAATCTTGAATACATCATAGATTCATATTATTCTTCTTCTCCTTCTTCTTATTTTGATCTTGCATCATCCAATTGTTTGGGATTCTACACCATCAATTGGATATGATTGATACAAACGCGAATTCGGGACTTACAAGTGGTATCAGAGCTTGGATTGTATCAATCATTTTGGCCAGATCTGGAGCGTATTTGATCTTATTTTTGAAGGATTTTTGCATTTTTGGATAGATCTTTGAAAAATAAAGGGGGTTTGTTCTTCGTGTTTTTTATACAAACGAGTTTTTGATCGAGTTTTGGAGTAAAAAGAGGTGAAAAACGCTATTTTTCACGTAATCTGCAAAGTGTTCTCGTCCATTAAAGGGTTCACGGCCGTTGAAGGGTTCACGGCCGAAGGAGGGTTCTCGGTCGAATAAGCTTTTGCGGCTAGGGTTTTTCGGCGGCGGCCGTAATCACGAATTAGGGTTTCTCGGACGTTTACGGTCGTGAACGTGTTTACGGCCGTGAACCCATTTGCGGTTGTCTGTCTCATATAAATAGTGTTAGTAGAGTCATAAGAGTGTGTATGGCTAGAGGAGCTTAAGTGTGTGTATTCTAAGGTGTTCTAGAGAGAGAAAGGAGAGAAGGTGCAAGTGTGTGTGAATCTTGTATATTGTTCATCATTCCAATCTTGAATACATCATAGATTCATATTATTCTTCTTCTCCTTCTTCTTATTTTGATCTTGCATCATCCAATTGTTTGGGATTCTAAACCATTAATTGGATATGATTGATACACACGCGAATTCGGGACTTACAAGTGGTATCAGAGCTTGGATTGTATCAATCATTTTGGCCAGATCTGGAGCGTATTTGATCTTATTTTTGAAGGATTTTTGCATTTTTGGATAGATCTTTGAAAAATAAAGGGGGTTTGTTCTTCGTGTTTTTTATACAAACGAGTTTTTGATCGAGTTTTGGAGTAAAAAGAGGTGAAAAACGCTATTTTTCACGTAATCTGCAAAGTGTTCTCGTCCATTAAAGGGTTCACGGCCGTTGAAGGGTTCACGGCCGAAGGAGGGTTCTCGGTCGAATAAGCTTTTGCGGCTAGGGTTTCTCGGCGGCGGCCGTAATCACGAATTAGGGTTTCTCGGACGTTTACGGTCGTGAACGTGTTTACGGCCGTGAACCCATTTGCGGTTGTCTGTCTCATATAAATAGTGTTAGTAGAGTCATAAGAGTGTGTATGGCTAGAGGAGCTTAAGTGTGTGTATTCTAAGGTGTTCTAGAGAGAGAAAGGAGAGAAGGTGCAAGTGTGTGTGAATCTTGTATATTGTTCATCATTCCAATCTTGAATACATCATAGATTCATATTATTCTTCTTCTCCTTCTTCTTATTTTGATCTTGCATCATCCAATTGTTTGGGATTCTAAACCATTAATTGGATATGATTGATACACACGCGAATTCGGGACTTACAAGTGGTATCAGAGCTTGGATTGTATCAATCATTTTGGCCAGATCTGGAGCGTATTTGATCTTATTTTTGAATGATTTTTGAATTTTTGGATAGATCTTTGAAAAATAAGGGGGGTTTGTTCTTCGTGTTTTTGATAAAAACGAGTTTTTGATCGAGTTTTGGAGTAAAAAGACGTGAAAAACGCTATTTTTCATGTAATCTGCGAAGCGTTCTCGTCCATTGAAGGGTTCACGGCCGTTGAAGGGTTCACGGCCGAAGGAGGGTTCTCGGTCGAATAAGCTTTTGCGGCTAGGGTTTCTCGGCGGCGGCCGTAATCACGAATTAGGGTTTCTCGGACGTTTACGGCCGTGAACCCATTTGCGGTTGTCTGTCTCATATAAATAGTGTTAGTAGAGTCATAAGAGTGTGTATGGCTAGAGGAGCTTAAGTGTGTGTACTCTAAGGTGTTCTAGAGAGAGAAAGGAGAGAAGGTGCAAGTGTGTGTGAATCTTGTATATTGTTCATCATTCCAATCTTGAATACATCATAGATTCATATTATTCTTCTTCTCCTTCTTCTTATTTTGATCTTGCATCATCCAATTGTTTGGGATTCTACACCATCAATTGGATATGATTGATACACACGCGAATTCGGGACTTACAAGTGGTATCAGAGCTTGGATTGTATCAATCATTTTGGCCAGATCTGGAGCGTATTTGATCTTATTTTTGAAGGATTTTTGCATTTTTGGATAGATCTTTGAAAAATAAAGGGGGTTTGTTCTTCGTGTTTTTTATACAAACGAGTTTTTGATCGAGTTTTGGAGTAAAAAGAGGTGAAAAACGCTATTTTTCACGTAATCTGCGAAGTGTTCTCGTCCATTAAAGGGTTCACGGCCGTTGAAGGGTTCACGGCCGAAGGTGGGTTCTCAGTCGAATAAGCTTTTGCGGCTAGGGTTTCTCGGCGGCGGCCGTAATCACGAATTAGGGTTTCTCGGACGTTTACGGCCGTGAACCCATTTGCGGTTGTCTGTCTCATATAAATAGTGTTAGTAGAGTCATAAGAGTGTGTATGGCTAGAGGAGCTTAAGTGTGTGTATTGTAAGGTGTTCTAGAGAGAGAAAGGAGAGAAGGTGCAAGTGTGTGTGAATCTTGTATATTGTTCATCATTCCAATCTTGAATACATCATAGATTCATATTATTCTTCTTCTCCTTCTTCTTATTTTGATCTTGCATCATCCAATTGTTTGGGATTCTACACCATCAATTGGATATGATTGATACACACGCGAATTCGGGACTTACAAGTGGTATCAGAGCTTGGATTGTATCAATCATTTTGGCCAGATCTGGAGCGTATTTGATCTTATTTTTGAAGGATTTTTGCATTTTTGGATAGATCTTTGAAAAATAAAGGGGGTTTGTTCTTCGTGTTTTTTATACAAACGAGTTTTTGATCGAGTTTTGGAGTAAAAAGAGGTGAAAAACGCTATTTTTCACGTAATCTGCGAAGTGTTCTCGTCCATTAAAGGGTTCACGGCCGTTGAAGGGTTCACGGCCGAAGGAGGGTTCTCGGTCGAATAAGCTTTTGCGGCTAGGGTTTCTCGGCGGCGGCCGTAATCACGAATTAGGGTTTCTCGGACGTTTACGGTCGTGAACGTGTTTACGGCCGTGAACCCATTTGCGGTTGTCTGTCTCATATAAATAGTGTTAGTAGAGTCATAAGAGTGTGTATGGCTAGAGGAGCTTAAGTGTGTGTATTCTAAGGTGTTCTAGAGAGAGAAAGGAGAGAAGGTGCAAGTGTGTGTGAATCTTGTATATTGTTCATCATTCCAATCTTGAATACATCATAGATTCATATTATTCTTCTTCTCCTTCTTCTTATTTTGATCTTGCATCATCCAATTGTTTGGGATTCTAAACCATTAATTGGATATGATTGATACACACGCGAATTCGGGACTTACAAGTGGTATCAGAGCTTGGATTGTATCAATCATTTTGGCCAGATCTGGAGCGTATTTGATCTTATTTTTGAAGGATTTTTGCATTTTTGGATAGATCTTTGAAAAATAAAGGGGGTTTGTTCTTCGTGTTTTTTATACAAACGAGTTTTTGATCGAGTTTTGGAGTAAAAAGAGGTGAAAAACGCTATTTTTCACGTAATCTGCGAAGTGTTCTCGTCCATTAAAGGGTTCACGGCCGTTGAAGGGTTCACGGCCGAAGGAGGGTTCTCGGTCGAATAAGCTTTTGCGGCTAGGGTTTCTCGGCGGCGGCCGTAATCACGAATTAGGGTTTCTCGGACGTTTACGGCCGTGAACCCATTTGCGGTTGTCTGTCTCATATAAATAGTGTTAGTAGAGTCATAAGAGTGTGTATGGCTAGAGGAGCTTAAGTGTGTGTATTCTAAGGTGTTCTAGAGAGAGAAAGGAGAGAAGGTGCAAGTGTGTGTGAATCTTGTATATTGTTCATCATTCCAATCTTGAATACATCATAGATTCATATTATTCTTCTTCTCCTTCTTCTTATTTTGATCTTGCATCATCCAATTGTTTGGGATTCTACACCATCAATTGGATATGATTGATACACACGCGAATTCGGGACTTACAAGTGGTATCAGAGCTTGGATTGTATCAATCATTTTGGCCAGATCTGGAGCGTATTTGATCTTATTTTTGAAGGATTTTTGCATTTTTAGATAGATCTTTGAAAAATAAAGGGGGTTTGTTCTTCGTGTTTTTTATACAAACGAGTTTTTGATCGAGTTTTGGAGTAAAAAGAGGTGAAAAACGCTATTTTTCACGTAATCTGCGAAGTGTTCTCGTCCATTAAAGGGTTCACGGCCGTTGAAGGGTTCACGGCCGAAGGAGGGTTCTCGGTCGAATAAGCTTTTGCGGCTAGGGTTTCTCGGCGGCGGCCGTAATCACGAATTAGGGTTTCTCGGACGTTTACGGTCGTGAACGTGTTTACGGCCGTGAACCCATTTGCGGTTGTCTGTCTCATATAAATAGTGTTAGTAGAGTCATAAGAGTGTGTATGGCTAGAGGAGCTTAAGTGTGTGTATTCTAAGGTGTTCTAGAGAGAGAAAGGAGAGAAGGTGCAAGTGTGTGTGAATCTTGTATATTGTTCATCATTCCAATCTTGAATACATCATAGATTCATATTATTCTTCTTCTCCTTCTTCTTATTTTGATCTTGCATCATCCAATTGTTTGGGATTCTAAACCATTAATTGGATATGATTGATACACACGCGAATTCGGGACTTACAAGTGGTATCAGAGCTTGGATTGTATCAATCATTTTGGCCAGATCTGGAGCGTATTTGATCTTATTTTTGAAGGATTTTTGCATTTTTGGATAGATCTTTGAAAAATAAAGGGGGTTTGTTCTTCGTGTTTTTTATACAAACGAGTTTTTGATCGAGTTTTGGAGTAAAAAGAGGTGAAAAACGCTATTTTTCACGTAATCTGCAAAGTGTTCTCGTCCATTAAAGGGTTCACGGCCGTTGAAGGGTTCACGGCCGAAGGAGGGTTCTCGGTCGAATAAGCTTTTGCGGCTAGGGTTTCTCGGCGGCGGCCGTAATCACGAATTAGGGTTTCTCGGACGTTTACGGTCGTGAACGTGTTTACGGCCGTGAACCCATTTGCGGTTGTCTGTCTCATATAAATAGTGTTAGTAGAGTCATAAGAGTGTGTATGGCTAGAGGAGCTTAAGTGTGTGTATTCTAAGGTGTTCTAGAGAGAGAAAGGAGAGAAGGTGCAAGTGTGTGTGAATCTTGTATATTGTTCATCATTCCAATCTTGAATACATCATAGATTCATATTATTCTTCTTCTCCTTCTTCTTATTTTGATCTTGCATCATCCAATTGTTTGGGATTCTAAACCATTAATTGGATATGATTGATACACACGCGAATTCGGGACTTACAAGTGGTATCAGAGCTTGGATTGTATCAATCATTTTGGCCAGATCTGGAGCGTATTTGATCTTATTTTTGAATGATTTTTGAATTTTTGGATAGATCTTTGAAAAATAAGGGGGGTTTGTTCTTCGTGTTTTTGATAAAAACGAGATTTTGATCGAGTTTTGGAGTAAAAAGACGTGAAAAACGCTATTTTTCATGTAATCTGCGAAGCGTTCTCGTCCATTGAAGGGTTCACGGCCGTTGAAGGGTTCACGGCCGAAGGAGGGTTCTCGGTCGAATAAGCTTTTGCGGCTAGGGTTTCTCGGCGGCGGCCGTAATCACGAATTAGGGTTTCTCGGACGTTTACGGCCGTGAACCCATTTGCGGTTGTCTGTCTCATATAAATAGTGTTAGTAGAGTCATAAGAGTGTGTATGGCTAGAGGAGCTTAAGTGTGTGTATTCTAAGGTGTTCTAGAGAGAGAAAGGAGAGAAGGTGCAAGTGTGTGTGAATCTTGTATATTGTTCATCATTCCAATCTTGAATACATCATAGATTCATATTATTCTTCTTCTCCTTCTTCTTATTTTGATCTTGCATCATCCAATTGTTTGGGATTCTACACCATCAATTGGATATGATTGATACACACGCGAATTCGGGACTTACAAGTGGTATCAGAGCTTGGATTGTATCAATCATTTTGGCCAGATCTGGAGCGTATTTGATCTTATTTTTGAAGGATTTTTGCATTTTTGGATAGATCTTTGAAAAATAAAGGGGGTTTGTTCTTCGTGTTTTTTATACAAACGAGTGTTTGATCGAGTTTTGGAGTAAAAAGAGGTGAAAAACGCTATTTTTCACGTAATCTGCAAAGTGTTCTCGTCCATTAAAGGGTTCACGGCCGTTGAAGGGTTCACGGCCGAAGGAGGGTTCTCGGTCGAATAAGCTTTTGCGGCTAGGGTTTCTCGGCGGCGGCCGTAATCACGAATTAGGGTTTCTCGGACGTTTACGGTCGTGAACGTGTTTACGGCCGTGAACCCATTTGCGGTTGTCTGTCTCATATAAATAGTGTTAGTAGAGTCATAAGAGTGTGTATGGCTAGAGGAGCTTAAGTGTGTGTATTCTAAGGTGTTCTAGAGAGAGAAAGGAGAGAAGGTGCAAGTGTGTGTGAATCTTGTATATTGTTCATCATTCCAATCTTGAATACATCATAGATTCATATTATTCTTCTTCTCCTTCTTCTTATTTTGATCTTGCATCATCCAATTGTTTGGGATTCTAAACCATTAATTGGATATGATTGATACACACGCGAATTCGGGACTTACAAGTGGTATCAGAGCTTGGATTGTATCAATCATTTTGGCCAGATCTGGAGCGTATTTGATCTTATTTTTGAATGATTTTTGAATTTTTGGATAGATCTTTGAAAAATAAGGGGGGTTTGTTCTTCGTGTTTTTGATAAAAACGAGATTTTGATCGAGTTTTGGAGTAAAAAGACGTGAAAAACGCTATTTTTCATGTAATCTGCGAAGCGTTCTCGTCCATTGAAGGGTTCACGGCCGTTGAAGGGTTCACGGCCGAAGGAGGGTTCTCGGTCGAATAAGCTTTTGCGGCTAGGGTTTCTCGGCGGCGGCCGTAATCACGAATTAGGGTTTCTCGGACGTTTACGGCCGTGAACCCATTTGCGGTTGTCTGTCTCATATAAATAGTGTTAGTAGAGTCATAAGAGTGTGTATGGCTAGAGGAGCTTAAGTGTGTGTATTCTAAGGTGTTCTAGAGAGAGAAAGGAGAGAAGGTGCAAGTGTGTGTGAATCTTGTATATTGTTCATCATTCCAATCTTGAATACATCATAGATTCATATTATTCTTCTTCTCCTTCTTCTTATTTTGATCTTGCATCATCCAATTGTTTGGGATTCTACACCATCAATTGGATATGATTGATACACACGCGAATTCGGGACTTACAAGTGGTATCAGAGCTTGGATTGTATCAATCATTTTGGCCAGATCTGGAGCGTATTTGATCTTATTTTTGAAGGATTTTTGCATTTTTGGATAGATCTTTGAAAAATAAAGGGGGTTTGTTCTTCGTGTTTTTTATACAAACGAGTGTTTGATCGAGTTTTGGAGTAAAAAGAGGTGAAAAACGCTATTTTTCACGTAATCTGCAAAGTGTTCTCGTCCATTAAAGGGTTCACGGCCGTTGAAGGGTTCACGGCCGAAGGAGGGTTCTCGGTCGAATAAGCTTTTGCGGCTAGGGTTTCTCGGCGGCGGCCGTAATCACGAATTAGGGTTTCTCGGACGTTTACGGTCGTGAACGTGTTTACGGCCGTGAACCCATTTGCGGTTGTCTGTCTCATATAAATAGTGTTAGTAGAGTCATAAGAGTGTGTATGGCTAGAGGAGCTTAAGTGTGTGTATTCTAAGGTGTTCTAGAGAGAGAAAGGAGAGAAGGTGCAAGTGTGTGTGAATCTTGTATATTGTTCATCATTCCAATCTTGAATACATCATAGATTCATATTATTCTTCTTCTCCTTCTTCTTATTTTGATCTTGCATCATCCAATTGTTTGGGATTCTACACCATCAATTGGATATGATTGATACACACGCGAATTCGGGACTTACAAGTGGTATCAGAGCTTGGATTGTATCAATCATTTTGGCCAGATCTGGAGCGTATTTGATCTTATTTTTGAAGGATTTTTGCATTTTTGGATAGATCTTTGAAAAATAAAGGGGGTTTGTTCTTCGTGTTTTTTATACAAACGAGTTTTTGATCGAGTTTTGGAGTAAAAAGAGGTGAAAAACGCTATTTTTCACGTGATCTGCAAAGTGTTCTCGTCCATTAAAGGGTTCACGGCCGTTGAAGGGTTCACGGCCGAAGGAGGGTTCTCGGTCGAATAAGCTTTTGCGGCTAGGGTTTCTCGGCGGCGGCCGTAATCACGAATTAGGGTTTCTCGGACGTTTACGGTCGTGAACGTGTTTACGGCCGTGAACCCATTTGCGGTTGTCTGTCTCATATAAATAGTGTTAGTAGAGTCATAAGAGTGTGTATGGCTAGAGGAGCTTAAGTGTGTGTATTCTAAGGTGTTCTAGAGAGAGAAAGGAGAGAAGGTGCAAGTGTGTGTGAATCTTGTATATTGTTCATCATTCCAATCTTGAATACATCATAGATTCATATTATTCTTCTTCTCCTTCTTCTTATTTTGATCTTGCATCATCCAATTGTTTGGGATTCTAAACCATTAATTGGATATGATTGATACACACGCGAATTCGGGACTTACAAGTGGTATCAGAGCTTGGATTGTATCAATCATTTTGGCCAGATCTGGAGCGTATTTGATCTTATTTTTGAATGATTTTTGAATTTTTGGATAGATCTTTGAAAAATAAGGGGGGTTTGTTCTTCGTGTTTTTGATAAAAACGAGTTTTTGATCGAGTTTTGGAGTAAAAAGACGTGAAAAACGCTATTTTTCATGTAATCTGCGAAGCGTTCTCGTCCATTGAAGGGTTCACGGCCGTTGAAGGGTTCACGGCCGAAGGAGGGTTCTCGGTCGAATAAGCTTTTGCGGCTAGGGTTTCTCGGCGGCGGCCGTAATCACGAATTAGGGTTTCTCGGACGTTTACGGCCGTGAACCCATTTGCGGTTGTCTGTCTCATATAAATAGTGTTAGTAGAGTCATAAGAGTGTGTATGGCTAGAGGAGCTTAAGTGTGTGTATTCTAAGGTGTTCTAGAGAGAGAAAGGAGAGAAGGTGCAAGTGTGTGTGAATCTTGTATATTGTTCATCATTCCAATCTTGAATACATCATAGATTCATATTCTTCTTCTTCTCCTTCTTCTTATTTTGATCTTGCATCATCCAATTGTTTGGGATTCTACACCATCAATTGGATATGATTGATACACACGCGAATTCGGGACTTACAAGTGGTATCAGAGCTTGGATTGTATCAATCATTTTGGCCAGATCTGGAGCGTATTTGATCTTATTTTTGAAGGATTTTTGCATTTTTGGATAGATCTTTGAAAAATAAAGGGGGTTTGTTCTTCGTGTTTTTTATACAAACGAGTTTTTGATCGAGTTTTGGAGTAAAAAGAGGTGAAAAACGCTATTTTTCACGTAATCTGCAAAGTGTTCTCGTCCATTAAAGGGTTCACGGCCGTTGAAGGGTTCACGGCCGAAGGAGGGTTCTCGGTCGAATAAGCTTTTGCGGCTAGGGTTTCTCGGCGGCGGCCGTAATCACGAATTAGGGTTTCTCGGACGTTTACGGTCGTGAACGTGTTTACGGCCGTGAACCCATTTGCGGTTGTCTGTCTCATATAAATAGTGTTAGTAGAGTCATAAGAGTGTGTATGGCTAGAGGAGCTTAAGTGTGTGTATTCCAAGGTGTTCTAGAGAGAGAAAGGAGAGAAGGTGCAAGTGTGTGTGAATCTTGTATATTGTTCATCATTCCAATCTTGAATACATCATAGATTCATATTATTCTTCTTCTCCTTCTTCTTATTTTGATCTTGCATCATCCAATTGTTTGGGATTCTAAACCATTAATTGGATATGATTGATACACACGCGAATTCGGGACTTACAAGTGGTATCAGAGCTTGGATTGTATCAATCATTTTGGCCAGATCTGGAGCGTATTTGATCTTATTTTTGAAGGATTTTTGCATTTTTGGATAGATCTTTGAAAAATAAAGGGGGTTTGTTCTTCGTGTTTTTTATACAAACGAGTTTTTGATCGAGTTTTGGAGTAAAAAGAGGTGAAAAACGCTATTTTTCACGTAATCTGCAAAGTGTTCTCGTCCATTAAAGGGTTCACGGCCGTTGAAGGGTTCACGGCCGAAGGAGGGTTCTCGGTCGAATAAGCTTTTGCGGCTAGGGTTTCTCGGCGGCGGCCGTAATCACGAATTAGGGTTTCTCGGACGTTTACGGTCGTGAACGTGTTTACGGCCGTGAACCCATTTGCGGTTGTCTGTCTCATATAAATAGTGTTAGTAGAGTCATAAGAGTGTGTATGGCTAGAGGAGCTTAAGTGTGTGTATTCTAAGGTGTTCTAGAGAGAGAAAGGAGAGAAGGTGCAAGTGTGTGTGAATCTTGTATATTGTTCATCATTCCAATCTTGAATACATCATAGATTCATATTATTCTTCTTCTCCTTCTTCTTATTTTGATCTTGCATCATCCAATTGTTTGGGATTCTACACCATCAATTGGATATGATTGATACACACGCGAATTCGGGACTTACAAGTGGTATCAGAGCTCGGATTGTATCAATCATTTTGGCCAGATCTGGAGCGTATTTGATCTTATTTTTGAAGGATTTTTGCATTTTTGGATAGATCTTTGAAAAATAAAGGGGGTTTGTTCTTCGTGTTTTTTATACAAACGAGTTTTTGATCGAGTTTTGGAGTAAAAAGAGGTGAAAAACGCTATTTTTCACGTAATCTGCAAAGTGTTCTCGTCCATTAAAGGGTTCACGGCCGTTGAAGGGTTCACGGCCGAAGGAGGGTTCTCGGTCGAATAAGCTTTTGCGGCTAGGGTTTCTCGGCGGCGGCCGTAATCACGAATTAGGGTTTCTCGAACGTTTACGGTCGTGAACGTGTTTACGGCCGTGAACCCATTTGCGGTTGTCTGTCTCATATAAATAGTGTTAGTAGAGTCATAAGAGTGTGTATGGCTAGAGGAGCTTAAGTGTGTGTATTCTAAGGTGTTCTAGAGAGAGAAAGGAGAGAAGGTGCAAGTGTGTGTGAATCTTGTATATTGTTCATCATTCCAATCTTGAATACATCATAGATTCATATTATTCTTCTTCTCCTTCTTCTTATTTTGATCTTGCATCATCCAATTGTTTGGGATTCTACACCATCAATTGGATATGATTGATACACACGCGAATTCGGGACTTACAAGTGGTATCAGAGCTTGGATTGTATCAATCATTTTGGCCAGATCTGGAGCGTATTTGATCTTATTTTTGAAGGATTTTTGCATTTTTGGATAGATCTTTGAAAAATAAAGGAGGTTTGTTCTTCGTGTTTTTTATACAAACGAGTTTTTGATCGAGTTTTGGAGTAAAAAGAGGTGAAAAACGCTATTTTTCACGTAATCTGCAAAGTGTTCTCGTCCATTAAAGGGTTCACGGCCGTTGAAGGGTTCACGGCCGAAGGAGGGTTCTCGGTCGAATAAGCTTTTGCGGCTAGGGTTTCTCGGCGGCGGCCGTAATCACGAATTAGGGTTTCTCGGACGTTTACGGTCGTGAACGTGTTTACGGCCGTGAACCCATTTGCGGTTGTCTGTCTCATATAAATAGTGTTAGTAGAGTCATAAGAGTGTGTATGGCTAGAGGAGCTTAAGTGTGTGTATTCTAAGGTGTTCTAGAGAGAGAAAGGAGAGAAGGTGCAAGTGTGTGTGAATCTTGTATATTGTTCATCATTCCAATCTTGAATACATCATAGATTCATATTATTCTTCTTCTCCTTCTTCTTATTTTGATCTTGCATCATCCAATTGTTTGGGATTCTACACCATCAATTGGATATGATTGATACACACGCGAATTCGGGACTTACAAGTGGTATCAGAGCTTGGATTGTATCAATCATTTTGGCCAGATCTGGAGCGTATTTGATCTTATTTTTGAAGGATTTTTGCATTTTTGGATAGATCTTTGAAAAATAAAGGGGGTTTGTTCTTCGTGTTTTTTATACAAACGAGTTTTTGATCGAGTTTTGGAGTAAAAAGAGGTGAAAAACGCTATTTTTCACGTAATCTGCAAAGTGTTCTCGTCCATTAAAGGGTTCACGGCCGTTGAAGGGTTCACGGCCGAAGGAGGGTTCTCGGTCGAATAAGCTTTTGCGGCTAGGGTTTCTCGGCGGCGGCCGTAATCACGAATTAGGGTTTCTCGGACGTTTACGGTCGTGAACGTGTTTACGGCCGTGAACCCATTTGCGGTTGTCTGTCTCATATAAATAGTGTTAGTAGAGTCATAAGAGTGTGTATGGCTAGAGGAGCTTAAGTGTGTGTATTCTAAGGTGTTCTAGAGAGAGAAAGGAGAGAAGGTGCAAGTGTGTGTGAATCTTGTATATTGTTCATCATTCCAATCTTGAATACATCATAGATTCATATTATTCTTCTTCTCCTTCTTCTTATTTTGATCTTGCATCATCCAATTGTTTGGGATTCTAAACCATTAATTGGATATGATTGATACACACGCGAATTCGGGACTTACAAGTGGTATCAGAGCTTGGATTGTATCAATCATTTTGGCCAGATCTGGAGCGTATTTGATCTTATTTTTGAAGGATTTTTGCATTTTTGGATAGATCTTTGAAAAATAAAGGGGGTTTGTTCTTCGTGTTTTTTATACAAACGAGTTTTTGATCGAGTTTTGGAGTAAAAAGAGGTGAAAAACGCTATTTTTCACGTAATCTGCAAAGTGTTCTCGTCCATTAAAGGGTTCACGGCCGTTGAAGGGTTCACGGCCGAAGGAGGGTTCTCGGTCGAATAAGCTTTTGCGGCTGGGGTTTCTCGGCGGCGGCCGTAATCACGAATTAGGGTTTCTCGGACGTTTACGGTCGTGAACGTGTTTACGGCCGTGAACCCATTTGCGGTTGTCTGTCTCATATAAATAGTGTTAGTAGAGTCATAAGAGTGTGTATGGCTAGAGGAGCTTAAGTGTGTGTATTCTAAGGTGTTCTAGAGAGAGAAAGGAGAGAAGGTGCAAGTGTGTGTGAATCTTGTATATTGTTCATCATTCCAATCTTGAATACATCATAGATTCATATTATTCTTCTTCTCCTTCTTCTTATTTTGATCTTGCATCATCCAATTGTTTGGGATTCTACACCATCAATTGGATATGATTGATACACACGCGAATTCGGGACTTACAAGTGGTATCAGAGCTTGGATTGTATCAATCATTTTGGCCAGATCTGGAGCGTATTTGATCTTATTTTTGAAGGATTTTTGCATTTTTGGATAGATCTTTGAAAAATAAAGGGGGTTTGTTCTTCGTGTTTTTTATACAAACGAGTTTTTGATCGAGTTTTGGAGTAAAAAGAGGTGAAAAACGCTATTTTTCACGTAATCTGCAAAGTGTTCTCGTCCATTAAAGGGTTCACGGCCGTTGAAGGGTTCACGGCCGAAGGAGGGTTCTCGGTCGAATAAGCTTTTGCGGCTAGGGTTTCTCGGCGGCGGCCGTAATCACGAATTAGGGTTTCTCGGACGTTTACGGTCGTGAACGTGTTTACGGCCGTGAACCCATTTGCGGTTGTCTGTCTCATATAAATAGTGTTAGTAGAGTCATAAGAGTGTGTATGGCTAGAGGAGCTTAAGTGTGTGTATTCTAAGGTGTTCTAGAGAGAGAAAGGAGAGAAGGTGCAAGTGTGTGTGAATCTTGTATATTGTTCATCATTCCAATCTTGAATACATCATAGATTCATATTATTCTTCTTCTCCTTCTTCTTATTTTGATCTTGCATCATCCAATTGTTTGGGATTCTAAACCATTAATTGGATATGATTGATACACACGCGAATTCGGGACTTACAAGTGGTATCAGAGCTTGGATTGTATCAATCATTTTGGCCAGATCTGGAGCGTATTTGATCTTATTTTTGAAGGATTTTTGCATTTTTGGATAGATCTTTGAAAAATAAAGGGGGTTTGTTCTTCGTGTTTTTTATACAAACGAGTTTTTGATCGAGTTTTGGAGTAAAAAGAGGTGAAAAACGCTATTTTTCACGTAATCTGCAAAGTGTTCTCGTCCATTAAAGGGTTCACGGCCGTTGAAGGGTTCACGGCCGAAGGAGGGTTCTCGGTCGAATAAGCTTTTGCGGCTGGGGTTTCTCGGCGGCGGCCGTAATCACGAATTAGGGTTTCTCGGACGTTTACGGTCGTGAACGTGTTTACGGCCGTGAACCCATTTGCGGTTGTCTGTCTCATATAAATAGTGTTAGTAGAGTCATAAGAGTGTGTATGGCTAGAGGAGCTTAAGTGTGTGTATTCTAAGGTGTTCTAGAGAGAGAAAGGAGAGAAGGTGCAAGTGTGTGTGAATCTTGTATATTGTTCATCATTCCAATCTTGAATACATCATAGATTCATATTATTCTTCTTCTCCTTCTTCTTATTTTGATCTTGCATCATCCAATTGTTTGGGATTCTACACCATCAATTGGATATGATTGATACACACGCGAATTCGGGACTTACAAGTGGTATCAGAGCTTGGATTGTATCAATCATTTTGGCCAGATCTGGAGCGTATTTGATCTTATTTTTGAAGGATTTTTGCATTTTTGGATAGATCTTTGAAAAATAAAGGGGGTTTGTTCTTCGTGTTTTTTATACAAACGAGTTTTTGATCGAGTTTTGGAGTAAAAAGAGGTGAAAAACGCTATTTTTCACGTAATCTGCAAAGTGTTCTCGTCCATTAAAGGGTTCACGGCCGTTGAAGGGTTCACGGCCGAAGGAGGGTTCTCGGTCGAATAAGCTTTTGCGGCTAGGGTTTCTCGGCGGCGGCCGTAATCACGAATTAGGGTTTCTCGGACGTTTACGGTCGTGAACGTGTTTACGGCCGTGAACCCATTTGCGGTTGTCTGTCTCATATAAATAGTGTTAGTAGAGTCATAAGAGTGTGTATGGCTAGAGGAGCTTAAGTGTGTGTATTCTAAGGTGTTCTAGAGAGAGAAAGGAGAGAAGGTGCAAGTGTGTGTGAATCTTGTATATTGTTCATCATTCCAATCTTGAATACATCATAGATTCATATTATTCTTCTTCTCCTTCTTCATATTTTGATCTTGCATCATCCAATTGTTTGGGATTCTAAACCATTAATTGGATATGATTGATACACACGCGAATTCGGGACTTACAAGTGGTATCAGAGCTTGGATTGTATCAATCATTTTGGCCAGATCTGGAGCGTATTTGATCTTATTTTTGAAAGATTTTTGAATTTTTGGATAGATCTTTGAAAAATAAGGGGGGTTTGTTCTTCGTGTTTTTTATAAAAACGAGTTTTTGATCGAGTTTTGGAGTAAAAAGACGTGAAAAACGCTATTTTTCATGTAATCTGCGAAGCGTTCTCGTCCATTGAAGGGTTCACGGCCGTTGAAGGGTTCACGGCCGAAGGAGGGTTCTCGGTCGAATAAGCTTTTGCGGCTAGGGTTTCTCGGCGGCGGCCGTAATCACGAATTAGGGTTTCTCGGACGTTTACGGCCGTGAACCCATTTGCGGTTGTCTGTCTCATATAAATAGTGTTAGTAGAGTCATAAGAGTGTGTATGGCTAGAGGAGCTTAAGTGTGTGTATTCTAAGGTGTTCTAGAGAGAGAAAGGAGAGAAGGTGCAAGTGTGTGTGAATCTTGTATATTGTTCATCATTCCAATCTTGAATACATCATAGATTCATATTCTTCTTCTTCTCCTTCTTCTTATTTTGATCTTGCATCATCCAATTGTTTGGGATTCTACACCATCAATTGGATATGATTGATACACACGCGAATTCGGGACTTACAAGTGGTATCAGAGCTTGGATTGTATCAATCATTTTGGCCAGATCTGGAGCGTATTTGATCTTATTTTTGAAGGATTTTTGCATTTTTGGATAGATCTTTGAAAAATAAAGGGGGTTTGTTCTTCGTGTTTTTTATACAAACGAGTTTTTGATCGAGTTTTGGAGTAAAAAGAGGTGAAAAACGCTATTTTTCACGTAATCTGCAAAGTGTTCTCGTCCATTAAAGGGTTCACGGCCGTTGAAGGGTTCACGGCCGAAGGAGGGTTCTCGGTCGAATAAGCTTTTGCGGCTAGGGTTTCTCGGCGGCGGCCGTAATCACGAATTAGGGTTTCTCAGACGTTTACGGTCGTGAACGTGTTTACGGCCGTGAACCCATTTGCGGTTGTCTGTCTCATATAAATAGTGTTAGTAGAGTCATAAGAGTGTGTATGGCTAGAGGAGCTTAAGTGTGTGTATTCTAAGGTGTTCTAGAGAGAGAAAGGAGAGAAGGTGCAAGTGTGTGTGAATCTTGTATATTGTTCATCATTCCAATCTTGAATACATCATAGATTCATATTATTCTTCTTCTCCTTCTTCTTATTTTGATCTTGCATCATCCAATTGTTTGGGATTCTAAACCATTAATTGGATATGATTGATACACACGCGAATTCGGGACTTACAAGTGGTATCAGAGCTTGGATTGTATCAATCATTTTGGCCAGATCTGGAGCGTATTTGATCTTATTTTTGAAGGATTTTTGCATTTTTGGATAGATCTTTGAAAAATAAAGGGGGTTTGTTCTTCGTGTTTTTTTATACAAACGAGTTTTTGATCGAGTTTTGGAGTAAAAAGAGGTGAAAAACGCTATTTTTCACGTAATCTGCAAAGTGTTCTCGTCCATTAAAGGGTTCACGGCCGTTGAAGGGTTCACGGCCGAAGGAGGGTTCTCGGTCGAATAAGCTTTTGCGGCTAGGGTTTCTCGGCGGCGGCCGTAATCACGAATTAGGGTTTCTCGGACGTTTACGGTCGTGAACGTGTTTACGGCCGTGAACCCATTTGCGGTTGTCTGTCTCATATAAATAGTGTTAGTAGAGTCATAAGAGTGTATATGGCTAGAGGAGCTTAAGTGTGTGTATTCTAAGGTGTTCTAGAGAGAGAAAGGAGAGAAGGTGCAAGTGTGTGTGAATCTTGTATATTGTTCATCATTCCAATCTTGAATACATCATAGATTCATATTATTCTTCTTCTCCTTCTTCTTATTTTGATCTTGCATCATCCAATTGTTTGGGATTCTAAACCATTAATTGGATATGATTGATACACACGCGAATTCGGGACTTACAAGTGGTATCAGAGCTTGGATTGTATCAATCATTTTGGCCAGATCTGGAGCGTATTTGATCTTATTTTTGAATGATTTTTGAATTTTTGGATAGATCTTTGAAAAATAAGGGGGGTTTGTTCTTCGTGTTTTTGATAAAAACGAGTTTTTGATCGAGTTTTGGAGTAAAAAGACGTGAAAAACGCTATTTTTCATGTAATCTGCGAAGCGTTCTCGTCCATTGAAGGGTTCACGGCCGTTGAAGGGTTCACGGCCGAAGGAGGGTTCTCGGTCGAATAAGCTTTTGCGGCTAGGGTTTCTCGGCGGCGGCCGTAATCACGAATTAGGGTTTCTCGGACGTTTACGGCCGTGAACCCATTTGCGGTTGTCTGTCTCATATAAATAGTGTTAGTAGAGTCATAAGAGTGTGTATGGCTAGAGGAGCTTAAGTGTGTGTATTCTAAGGTGTTCTAGAGAGAGAAAGGAGAGAAGGTGCAAGTGTGTGTGAATCTTGTATATTGTTCATCATTCCAATCTTGAATACATCATAGATTCATATTCTTCTTCTTCTCCTTCTTCTTATTTTGATCTTGCATCATCCAATTGTTTGGGATTCTACACCATCAATTGGATATGATTGATACACACGCGAATTCGGGACTTACAAGTGGTATCAGAGCTTGGATTGTATCAATCATTTTGGCCAGATCTGGAGCGTATTTGATCTTATTTTTGAAGGATATTTGCATTTTTGGATAGATCTTTGAAAAATAAAGGGGGTTTGTTCTTCGTGTTTTTTATACAAACGAGTTTTTGATCGAGTTTTGGAGTAAAAAGAGGTGAAAAACGCTATTTTTCACGTAATCTGCAAAGTGTTCTCGTCCATTAAAGGGTTCACGGCCGTTGAAGGGTTCACAGCCGAACGAGGGTTCTCGGTCGAATAAGCTTTTGCGGCTAGGGTTTCTCGGCGGCGGCCGTAATCACGAATTAGGGTTTCTCGGACGTTTACGGTCGTGAACGTGTTTACGGCCGTGAACCCATTTGCGGTTGTCTGTCTCATATAAATAGTGTTAGTAGAGTCATAAGAGTGTGTATGGCTAGAGGAGCTTAAGTGTGTGTATTCTAAGGTGTTCTAGAGAGAGAAAGGAGAGAAGGTGCAAGTGTGTGTGAATCTTGTATATTGTTCATCATTCCAATCTTGAATACATCATAGATTCATATTATTCTTCTTCTCCTTCTTCTTATTTTGATCTTGCATCATCCAATTGTTTGGGATTCTAAACCATTAATTGGATATGATTGATACACACGCGAATTCGGGACTTACAAGTGGTATCAGAGCTTGGATTGTATCAATCATTTTGGCCAGATCTGGAGCGTATTTGATCTTATTTTTGAAGGATTTTTGCATTTTTGGATAGATCTTTGAAAAATAAAGGGGGTTTGTTCTTCGTGTTTTTTATACAAACGAGTTTTTGATCGAGTTTTGGAGTAAAAAGAGGTGAAAAACGCTATTTTTCACGTAATCTGCAAAGTGTTCTCGTCCATTAAAGGGTTCACGGCCGTTGAAGGGTTCACGGCCGAAGGAGGGTTCTCGGTCGAATAAGCTTTTGCGGCTAGGGTTTCTCGGCGGCGGCCGTAATCACGAATTAGGGTTTCTCGGACGTTTACGGTAGTGAACGTGTTTACGGCCGTGAACCCATTTGCGGTTGTCTGTCTCATATAAATAGTGTTAGTAGAGTCATAAGAGTGTGTATGGCTAGAGGAGCTTAAGTGTGTGTATTCTAAGGTGTTCTAGAGAGAGAAAGGAGAGAAGGTGCAAGTGTGTGTGAATCTTGTATATTGTTCATCATTCCAATCTTGAATACATCATAGATTCATATTATTCTTCTTCTCCTTCTTCTTATTTTGATCTTGCATCATCCAATTGTTTGGGATTCTAAACCATTAATTGGATATGATTGATACACACGCGAATTCGGGACTTACAAGTGGTATCAGAGCTTGGATTGTATCAATCATTTTGGCCAGATCTGGAGCGTATTTGATCTTATTTTTGAATGATTTTTGAATTTTTGGATAGATCTTTGAAAAATAAGGGGGGTTTGTTCTTCGTGTTTTTGATAAAAACGAGTTTTTGATCGAGTTTTGGAGTAAAAAGACGTGAAAAACGCTATTTTTCATGTAATCTGCGAAGCGTTCTCGTCCATTGAAGGGTTCACGGCCGGTGAAGGGTTCACGGCCGAAGGAGGGTTCTCGGTCGAATAAGCTTTTGCGGCTAGGGTTTCTCGGCGGTGGCCGTAATCACGAATTAGGGTTTCTCGGACGTTTACGGCCGTGAACCCATTTGCGGTTGTCTGTCTCATATAAATAGTGTTAGTAGAGTCATAAGAGTGTTTATGGCTAGAGGAGCTTAAGTGTGTGTATTCTAAGGTGTTCTAGAGAGAGAAAGGAGAGAAGGTGCAAGTGTGTGTGAATCTTGTATATTGTTCATCATTCCAATCTTGAATACATCATACATTCATATTATTCTTCTTCTCCTTCTTCTTATTTTGATCTTGCATCATCCAATTGTTTGGGATTCTACACCATCAATTGGATATGATTGATACACACGCGAATTCGGGACTTACAAGTGGTATCAGAGCTTGGATTGTATCAATCATTTTGGCCAGATCTGGAGCGTATTTGATCTTATTTTTGAAGGATTTTTGCATTTTTGGATAGATCTTTGAAAAATAAAGGGGGTTTGTTCTTCGTGTTTTTTATACAAACGAGTTTTTGATCGAGTTTTGGAGTAAAAAGAGGTGAAAAACGCTATTTTTCACGTAATCTACAAAGTGTTCTCGTCCATTAAAGGGTTCACGGCCGTTGAAGGGTTCACGGCCGAAGGAGGGTTCTCGGTCGAATAAGCTTTTGCGGCTAGGGTTTCTCGGCGGCGGCCGTAATCACGAATTAGGGTTTCTCGGACGTTTACGGTCGTGAACGTGTTTACGGCCGTGAACCCATTTGCGGTTGTCTGTCTCATATAAATAGTGTTAGTAGAGTCATAAGAGTGTGTATGGCTAGAGGAGCTTAAGTGTGTGTATTCTAAGGTGTTCTAGAGAGAGAAAGGAGAGAAGGTGCAAGTGTGTGTGAATCTTGTATATTGTTCATCATTCCAATCTTGAATACATCATAGATTCATATTATTCTTCTTCTCCTTCTTCTTATTTTGATCTTGCATCATCCAATTGTTTGGGATGCTAAACCATTAATTGGATATGATTGATACACACGCGAATTCGGGACTTACAAGTGGTATCAGAGCTTGGATTGTATCAATCATTTTGGCCAGATCTGGAGCGTATTTGATCTTATTTTTGAAGGATTTTTGCATTTTTGGATAGATCTTTGAAAAATAAAGGGGGTTTGTTCTTCTTGTTTTTTATACAAACGAGTTTTTGATCGAGTTTTGGAGTAAAAAGAGGTGAAAAACGCTATTTTTCACGTAATCTGCAAAGTGTTCTCGTCCATTAAAGGGTTCACGGCCGTTGAAGGGTTCACGGCCGAAGGAGGGTTCTCGGTCGAATAAGCTTTTGCGGCTAGGGTTTCTCGGCGGCGGCCGTAATCACGAATTAGGGTTTCTCGGACGTTTACGGTAGTGAACGTGTTTACGGCCGTGAACCCATTTGCGGTTGTCTGTCTCATATAAATAGTGTTAGTAGAGTCATAAGAGTGTGTATGGCTAGAGGAGCTTAAGTGTGTGTATTCTAAGGTGTTCTAGAGAGAGAAAGGAGAGAAGGTGCAAGTGTGTGTGAATCTTGTATATTGTTCATCATTCCAATCTTGAATACATCATAGATTCATATTATTCTTCTTCTCCTTCTTCTTATTTTGATCTTGCATCATCCAATTGTTTGGGATTCTAAACCATTAATTGGATATGATTGATACACACGCGAATTCGGGACTTACAAGTGGTATCAGAGCTTGGATTGTATCAATCATTTTGGCCAGATCTGGAGCGTATTTGATCTTATTTTTGAATGATTTTTGAATTTTTGGATAGATCTTTGAAAAATAAGGGGGGTTTGTTCTTCGTGTTTTTGATAAAAACGAGTTTTTGATCGAGTTTTGGAGTAAAAAGACGTGAAAAACGCTATTTTTCATGTAATCTGCGAAGCGTTCTCGTCCATTGAAGGGTTCACGGCCGTTGAAGGGTTCACGGCCGAAGGAGGGTCCTCGGTCGAATAAGCTTTTGCGGCTAGGGTTTCTCGGCGGCGGCCGTAATCACGAATTAGGGTTTCTCGGACGTTTACGGCCGTGAACCCATTTGCGGTTGTCTGTCTCATATAAATAGTGTTAGTAGAGTCATAAGAGTGTGTATGGCTAGAGGAGCTTAAGTGTGTGTATTCTAAGGTGTTCTAGAGAGAGAAAGGAGAGAAGGTGCAAGTGTGTGTGAATCTTGTATATTGTTCATCATTCCAATCTTGAATACATCATAGATTCATATTATTCTTCTTCTCCTTCTTCTTATTTTGATCTTGCATCATCCAATTGTTTGGGATTCTACACCATCAATTGGATATGATTGATACACACGCGAATTCGGGACTTACAAGTGGTATCAGAGCTTGGATTGTATCAATCATTTTTGCCAGATCTGGAGCGTATTTGATCTTATTTTTGAAGGATTTTTGCATTTTTGGATAGATCTTTGAAAAATAAAGGGGGTTTGTTCTTCGTGTTTTTTATACAAACGAGTTTTTGATCGAGTTTTGGAGTAAAAAGAGGTGAAAAACGCTATTTTTCACGTAATCTGCAAAGTGTTCTCGTCCATTAAAGGGTTCACGGCCGTTGAAGGGTTCACGGCCGAAGGAGGGTTCTCGGTCGAATAAGCTTTTGCGGCTAGGGTTTCTCGGCGGCGGCCGTAATCACGAATTAGGGTTTCTCGGACCTTTACGGTCGTGAACGTGTTTACGGCCGTGAACCCATTTGCGGTTGTCTGTCTCATATAAATAGTGTTAGTAGAGTCATAAGAGTGTGTATGGCTAGAGGAGCTTAAGTGTGTGTATTCTAAGGTGTTCTAGAGAGAGAAAGGAGAGAAGGTGCAAGTGTGTGTGAATCTTGTATATTGTTCATCATTCCAATCTTGAATACATCATAGATTCATATTATTCTTCTTCTCCTTCTTCTTATTTTGATCTTGCATCATCCAATTGTTTGGGATTCTAAACCATTAATTGGATATGATTGATACACACGCGAATTCGGGACTTACAAGTGGTATCAGAGCTTGGATTGTATCAATCATTTTGGCCAGATCTGGAGCGTATTTGATCTTATTTTTGAAGGATTTTTGCATTTTTGGATAGATCTTTGAAAAATAAAGGGGGTTTGTTCTTCGTGTTTTTTATACAAACGAGTTTTTGATCGAGTTTTGGAGTAAAAAGAGGTGAAAAACGCTATTTTTCACGTAATCTGCAAAGTGTTCTCGTCCATTAAAGGGTTCACGGCCGTTGAAGGGTTCACGGCCGAAGGAGGGTTCTCGGTCGAATAAGCTTTTGCGGCTAGGGTTTCTCGGCGGCGGCCGTAATCACGAATTAGGGTTTCTCGGACGTTTACGGTAGTGAACGTGTTTACGGCCGTGAACCCATTTGCGGTTGTCTGTCTCATATAAATAGTGTTAGTAGAGTCATAAGAGTGTGTATGGCTAGAGGAGCTTAAGTGTGTGTATTCTAAGGTGTTCTAGAGAGAGAAAGGAGAGAAGGTGCAAGTGTGTGTGAATCTTGTATATTGTTCATCATTCCAATCTTGAATACATCATAGATTCATATTATTCTTCTTCTCCTTCTTCTTATTTTGATCTTGCATCATCCAATTGTTTGGGATTCTAAACCATTAATTGGATATGATTGATACACACGCGAATTCGGGACTTACAAGTGGTATCAGAGCTTGGATTGTATCAATCATTTTGGCCAGATCTGGAGCGTATTTGATCTTATTTTTGAATGATTTTTGAATTTTTGGATAGATCTTTGAAAAATAAGGGGGGTTTGTTCTTCGTGTTTTTGATAAAAACGAGTTTTTGATCGAGTTTTGGAGTAAAAAGACGTGAAAAACGCTATTTTTCATGTAATCTGCGAAGCGTTCTCGTCCATTGAAGGGTTCACGGCCGTTGAAGGGTTCACGGCCGAAGGAGGGTCCTCGGTCGAATAAGCTTTTGCGGCTAGGGTTTCTCGGCGGCGGCCGTAATCACGAATTAGGGTTTCTCGGACGTTTACGGCCGTGAACCCATTTGCGGTTGTCTGTCTCATATAAATAGTGTTAGTAGAGTCATAAGAGTGTGTATGGCTAGAGGAGCTTAAGTGTGTGTATTCTAAGGTGTTCTAGAGAGAGAAAGGAGAGAAGGTGCAAGTGTGTGTGAATCTTGTATATTGTTCATCATTCCAATCTTGAATACATCATAGATTCATATTATTCTTCTTCTCCTTCTTCTTATTTTGATCTTGCATCATCCAATTGTTTGGGATTCTACACCATCAATTGGATATGATTGATACACACGCGAATTCGGGACTTACAAGTGGTATCAGAGCTTGGATTGTATCAATCATTTTTGCCAGATCTGGAGCGTATTTGATCTTATTTTTGAAGGATTTTTGCATTTTTGGATAGATCTTTGAAAAATAAAGGGGGTTTGTTCTTCGTGTTTTTTATACAAACGAGTTTTTGATCGAGTTTTGGAGTAAAAAGAGGTGAAAAACGCTATTTTTCACGTAATCTGCAAAGTGTTCTCGTCCATTAAAGGGTTCACGGCCGTTGAAGGGTTCACGGCCGAAGGAGGGTTCTCGGTCGAATAAGCTTTTGCGGCTAGGGTTTCTCGGCGGCGGCCGTAATCACGAATTAGGGTTTCTCGGACCTTTACGGTCGTGAACGTGTTTACGGCCGTGAACCCATTTGCGGTTGTCTGTCTCATATAAATAGTGTTAGTAGAGTCATAAGAGTGTGTATGGCTAGAGGAGCTTAAGTGTGTGTATTCTAAGGTGTTCTAGAGAGAGAAAGGAGAGAAGGTGCAAGTGTGTGTGAATCTTGTATATTGTTCATCATTCCAATCTTGAATACATCATAGATTCATATTATTCTTCTTCTCCTTCTTCTTATTTTGATCTTGCATCATCCAATTGTTTGGGATTCTAAACCATTAATTGGATATGATTGATACACACGCGAATTCGGGACTTACAAGTGGTATCAGAGCTTGGATTGTATCAATCATTTTGGCCAGATCTGGAGCGTATTTGATCTTATTTTTGAAGGATTTTTGCATTTTTGGATAGATCTTTGAAAAATAAAGGGGGTTTGTTCTTCGTGTTTTTTATACAAACGAGTTTTTGATCGAGTTTTGGAGTAAAAAGAGGTGAAAAACGCTATTTTTCACGTAATCTGCAAAGTGTTCTCGTCCATTAAAGGGTTCACGGCCGTTGAAGGGTTCACGGCCGAAGGAGGGTTCTCGGTCGAATAAGCTTTTGCGGCTAGGGTTTCTCGGCGGCGGCCGTAATCACGAATTAGGGTTTCTCGGACGTTTACGGTAGTGAACGTGTTTACGGCCGTGAACCCATTTGCGGTTGTCTGTCTCATATAAATAGTGTTAGTAGAGTCATAAGAGTGTGTATGGCTAGAGGAGCTTAAGTGTGTGTATTCTAAGGTGTTCTAGAGAGAGAAAGGAGAGAAGGTGCAAGTGTGTGTGAATCTTGTATATTGTTCATCATTCCAATCTTGAATACATCATAGATTCATATTATTCTTCTTCTCCTTCTTCTTATTTTGATCTTGCATCATCCAATTGTTTGGGATTCTAAACCATTAATTGGATATGATTGATACACACGCGAATTCGGGACTTACAAGTGGTATCAGAGCTTGGATTGTATCAATCATTTTGGCCAGATCTGGAGCGTATTTGATCTTATTTTTGAATGATTTTTGAATTTTTGGATAGATCTTTGAAAAATAAGGGGGGTTTGTTCTTCGTGTTTTTGATAAAAACGAGTTTTTGATCGAGTTTTGGAGTAAAAAGACGTGAAAAACGCTATTTTTCATGTAATCTGCGAAGCGTTCTCGTCCATTGAAGGGTTCACGGCCGTTGAAGGGTTCACGGCCGAAGGAGGGTCCTCGGTCGAATAAGCTTTTGCGGCTAGGGTTTCTCGGCGGCGGCCGTAATCACGAATTAGGGTTTCTCGGACGTTTACGGCCGTGAACCCATTTGCGGTTGTCTGTCTCATATAAATAGTGTTAGTAGAGTCATAAGAGTGTGTATGGCTAGAGGAGCTTAAGTGTGTGTATTCTAAGGTGTTCTAGAGAGAGAAAGGAGAGAAGGTGCAAGTGTGTGTGAATCTTGTATATTGTTCATCATTCCAATCTTGAATACATCATAGATTCATATTATTCTTCTTCTCCTTCTTCTTATTTTGATCTTGCATCATCCAATTGTTTGGGATTCTACACCATCAATTGGATATGATTGATACACACGCGAATTCGGGACTTACAAGTGGTATCAGAGCTTGGATTGTATCAATCATTTTTGCCAGATCTGGAGCGTATTTGATCTTATTTTTGAAGGATTTTTGCATTTTTGGATAGATCTTTGAAAAATAAAGGGGGTTTGTTCTTCGTGTTTTTTATACAAACGAGTTTTTGATCGAGTTTTGGAGTAAAAAGAGGTGAAAAACGCTATTTTTCACGTAATCTGCAAAGTGTTCTCGTCCATTAAAGGGTTCACGGCCGTTGAAGGGTTCACGGCCGAAGGAGGGTTCTCGGTCGAATAAGCTTTTGCGGCTAGGGTTTCTCGGCGGCGGCCGTAATCACGAATTAGGGTTTCTCGGACCTTTACGGTCGTGAACGTGTTTACGGCCGTGAACCCATTTGCGGTTGTCTGTCTCATATAAATAGTGTTAGTAGAGTCATAAGAGTGTGTATGGCTAGAGGAGCTTAAGTGTGTGTATTCTAAGGTGTTCTAGAGAGAGAAAGGAGAGAAGGTGCAAGTGTGTGTGAATCTTGTATATTGTTCATCATTCCAATCTTGAATACATCATAGATTCATATTATTCTTCTTCTCCTTCTTCTTATTTTGATCTTGCATCATCCAATTGTTTGGGATTCTAAACCATTAATTGGATATGATTGATACACACGCGAATTCGGGACTTACAAGTGGTATCAGAGCTTGGATTGTATCAATCATTTTGGCCAGATCTGGAGCGTATTTGATCTTATTTTTGAAGGATTTTTGCATTTTTGGATAGATCTTTGAAAAATAAAGGGGGTTTGTTCTTCGTGTTTTTTATACAAACGAGTTTTTGATCGAGTTTTGGAGTAAAAAGAGGTGAAAAACGCTATTTTTCACGTAATCTGCAAAGTGTTCTCGTCCATTAAAGGGTTCACGGCCGTTGAAGGGTTCACGGCCGAAGGAGGGTTCTCGGTCGAATAAGCTTTTGCGGCTAGGGTTTCTCGGCGGCGGCCGTAATCACGAATTAGGGTTTCTCGGACGTTTACGGTAGTGAACGTGTTTACGGCCGTGAACCCATTTGCGGTTGTCTGTCTCATATAAATAGTGTTAGTAGAGTCATAAGAGTGTGTATGGCTAGAGGAGCTTAAGTGTGTGTATTCTAAGGTGTTCTAGAGAGAGAAAGGAGAGAAGGTGCAAGTGTGTGTGAATCTTGTATATTGTTCATCATTCCAATCTTGAATACATCATAGATTCATATTATTCTTCTTCTCCTTCTTCTTATTTTGATCTTGCATCATCCAATTGTTTGGGATTCTAAACCATTAATTGGATATGATTGATACACACGCGAATTCGGGACTTACAAGTGGTATTAGAGCTTGGATTGTATCAATCATTTTGGCCAGATCTGGAGCGTATTTGATCTTATTTTTGAATGATTTTTGAATTTTTGGATAGATCTTTGAAAAATAAGGGGGGTTTGTTCTTCGTGTTTTTGATAAAAACGAGTTTTTGATCGAGTTTTGGAGTAAAAAGAGGTGAAAAACGCTATTTTTCATGTAATCTGCGAAGCGTTCTCGTCCATTGAAGGGTTCACGGCCGTTGAAGGGTTCACGGCCGAAGGAGGGTTCTCGGTCGAATAAGCTTTTGCGGCTAGGGTTTCTCGGCGGCGGCCGTAATCACGAATTAGGGTTTCTCGGACGTTTACGGCCGTGAACCCATTTGCGGTTGTCTGTCTCATATAAATAGTGTTAGTAGAGTCATAAGAGTGTGTATGGCTAGAGGAGCTTAAGTGTGTGTATTCTAAGGTGTTCTAGAGAGAGAAAGGAGAGAAGGTGCAAGTGTGTGTGAATCTTGTATATTGTTCATCATTCCAATCTTGAATACATCATAGATTCATATTATTCTTCTTCTCCTTCTTCTTATTTTGATCTTGCATCATCCAATTGTTTGGGATTCTACACCATCAATTGGATATGATTGATACACATGCGAATTCGGGACTTACAAGTGGTATCAGAGCTTGGATTGTATCAATCATTTTGGCCAGATCTGGAGCGTATTTGATCTTATTTTTGAAGGATTTTTGCATTTTTGGATAGATCTTTGAAAAATAAAGGGGGTTTGTTCTTCGTGTTTTTTATACAAACGAGTTTTTGATCGAGTTTTGGAGTAAAAAGAGGTGAAAAACGCTATTTTTCACGTAATCTGCAAAGTGTTCTCGTCCATTAAAGGGTTCACGGCCGTTGAAGGGTTCACGGCCGAAGGAGGGTTCTCGGTCGAATAAGCTTTTGCGGCTAGGGTTTCTCGGCGGCGGCCGTAATCACGAATTAGGGTTTCTCGGACGTTTACGGTAGTGAACGTGTTTACGGCCGTGAACCCATTTGCGGTTGTCTGTCTCATATAAATAGTGTTAGTAGAGTCATAAGAGTGTGTATGGCTAGAGGAGCTTAAGTGTGTGTATTCTAAGGTGTTCTAGAGAGAGAAAGGAGAGAAGGTGCAAGTGTGTGTGAATCTTGTATATTGTTCATCATTCCAATCTTGAATACATCATAGATTCATATTATTCTTCTTCTCCTTCTTCTTATTTTGATCTTGCATCATCCAATTGTTTGGGATTCTAAACCATTAATTGGATATGATTGATACACACGCGAATTCGGGACTTACAAGTGGTATTAGAGCTTGGATTGTATCAATCATTTTGGCCAGATCTGGAGCGTATTTGATCTTATTTTTGAATGATTTTTGAATTTTTGGATAGATCTTTGAAAAATAAGGGGGGTTTGTTCTTCGTGTTTTTGATAAAAACGAGTTTTTGATCGAGTTTTGGAGTAAAAAGAGGTGAAAAACGCTATTTTTCATGTAATCTGCGAAGCGTTCTCGTCCATTGAAGGGTTCACGGCCGTTGAAGGGTTCACGGCCGAAGGAGGGTTCTCGGTCGAATAAGCTTTTGCGGCTAGGGTTTCTCGGCGGCGGCCGTAATCACGAATTAGGGTTTCTCGGACGTTTACGGCCGTGAACCCATTTGCGGTTGTCTGTCTCATATAAATAGTGTTAGTAGAGTCATAAGAGTGTGTATGGCTAGAGGAGCTTAAGTGTGTGTATTCTAAGGTGTTCTAGAGAGAGAAAGGAGAGAAGGTGCAAGTGTGTGTGAATCTTGTATATTGTTCATCATTCCAATCTTGAATACATCATAGATTCATATTATTCTTCTTCTCCTTCTTCTTATTTTGATCTTGCATCATCCAATTGTTTGGGATTCTACACCATCAATTGGATATGATTGATACACATGCGAATTCGGGACTTACAAGTGGTATCAGAGCTTGGATTGTATCAATCATTTTGGCCAGATCTGGAGCGTATTTGATCTTATTTTTGAAGGATTTTTGCATTTTTGGATAGATCTTTGAAAAATAAAGGGGGTTTGTTCTTCGTGTTTTTTATACAAACGAGTTTTTGATCGAGTTTTGGAGTAAAAAGAGGTGAAAAACGCTATTTTTCACGTAATCTGCAAAGTGTTCTCGTCCATTAAAGGGTTCACGGCCGTTGAAGGGTTCACGGCCGAAGGAGGGTTCTCGGTCGAATAAGCTTTTGCGGCTAGGGTTTCTCGGCGGCGGCCGTAATCACGAATTAGGGTTTCTCGGAAGTTTACGGTCGTGAACGTGTTTACGGCCGTGAACCCATTTGCGGTTGTCTGTCTCATATAAATAGTGTTAGTAGAGTCATAAGAGTGTGTATGGCTAGAGGAGCTTAAGTGTGTGTATTCTAAGGTGTTCTAGAGAGAGAAAGGAGAGAAGGTGCAAGTGTGTGTGAATCTTGTATATTGTTCATCATTCCAATCTTGAATACATCATAGATTCATATTATTCTTCTTCTCCTTCTTCTTATTTTGATCTTGCATCATCCAATTGTTTGGGATTCTAAACCATTAATTGGATATGATTGATACACACGCGAATTCGGGACTTACAAGTGGTATCAGAGCTTGGATTGTATCAATCATTTTGGCCAGATCTGGAGCGTATTTGATCTTATTTTTGAATGATTTTTGAATTTTTGGATAGATCTTTGAAAAATAAGGGGGGTTTGTTCTTCGTGTTTTTGATAAAAACGAGTTTTTGATCGAGTTTTGGAGTAAAAAGACGTGAAAAACGCTATTTTTCATGTAATCTGCGAAGCGTTCTCGTCCATTGAAGGGTTCACGGCCGTTGAAGGGTTCACGGCCGAAGGAGGGTTCTCGGTCGAATAAGCTTTTGCGGCTAGGGTTTCTCGGCGGCGGCCGTAATCACGAATTAGGGTTTCTCGGACGTTTACGGCCGTGAACGTGTTTACGGCCATGAACCCATTTGCGGTTGTCTGTCTCATATAAATAGTGTTAGTAGAGTCATAAGAGTGTGTATGGCTAGAGGAGCTTAAGTGTGTGTATTCTAAGGTGTTCTAGAGAGAGAAAGGAGAGAAGGTGCAAGTGTGTGTGAATCTTATATATTGTTCATCATTCCAATCTTGAATACATCATAGATTCATATTATTCTTCTTCTCCTTCTTCTTATTTTGATCTTGCATCATCCAATTGTTTGGGATTCTACACCATCAATTGGATATGATTGATACATAAGCGAATTCGGGACTTACAAGTGGTATCAGAGCTTGGATTGTATCAATTATTTTGGCCAGATCTGGAGCGTATTTGTCTTATTTTTGAAGGATTTTTGCATTTTTGGATAGATCTTTGAAAAATAAGGGGGGTTTGTTCTTCGTGTTTTTGACAAAAACGAGTTTTTGATCGAGTTTTGGAGCAAAAAGAGGTGAAAAACGCTATTTTTCACGTAATCTGCGAAGTGTTCTCGTCCATTGAAGGGTTCACGGCCGTTGAAGGGTTCACGGCCGAAGGAGGGTTCTCGGTCGAATAAGCTTTTGCGGCTAGGGTTTCTCGGCGGCGGCCGTAATCACGAATTAGGGTTTCTCGGACGTTTACGGCCGTGAACGTGTTTACGGCCATGAACCCATTTGCGGTTGTCTGTCTCATATAAATAGTGTTAGTAGAGTCATAAGAGTGTGTATGGCTAGAGGAGCTTAAGTGTGTGTATTCTAAGTTGTTCTAGAGAGAGAAAGGAGAGAAGGTGCAAGTGTGTGTGAATCTTGTATATTGTTCATCATTCCAATCTTGAATACATCATAGATTCATATTATTCTTCTTCTCCTTCTTCTTATTTTGATCTTGCATCATCCAATTGTTTGGGATTCTACACCATCAATTGGATATGATTGATACACACGCGAATTCGGGACTTACAAGTGGTATCAGAGCTTGGATTGTATCAATCATTTTGGCCAGATCTGGAGCGTATTTGATCTTATTTTTGAAGGATTTTTGCATTTTTGGATAGATCTTTGAAAAATAAAGGGGGTTTGTTCTTCGTGTTTTTTATACAAACGAGTTTTTGATCGAGTTTTGGAGTAAAAAGAGGTGAAAAACGCTATTTTTCACGTAATCTGCAAAGTGTTCTCGTCCATTAAAGGGTTCACGGCCGTTGAAGGGTTCACGGCCGAAGGAGGGTTCTCGGTCGAATAAGCTTTTGCGGCTAGGGTTTCTCGGCGGCGGCCGTAATCACGAATTAGGGTTTCTCGGAAGTTTACGGTCGTGAACGTGTTTACGGCCGTGAACCCATTTGCGGTTGTCTGTCTCATATAAATAGTGTTAGTAGAGTCATAAGAGTGTGTATGGCTAGAGGAGCTTAAGTGTGTGTATTCTAAGGTGTTCTAGAGAGAGAAAGGAGAGAAGGTGCAAGTGTGTGTGAATCTTGTATATTGTTCATCATTCCAATCTTGAATACATCATAGATTCATATTATTCTTCTTCTCCTTCTTCTTATTTTGATCTTGCATCATCCAATTGTTTGGGATTCTAAACCATTAATTGGATATGATTGATACACACGCGAATTCGGGACTTACAAGTGGTATCAGAGCTTGGATTGTATCAATCATTTTGGCCAGATCTGGAGCGTATTTGATCTTATTTTTGAATGATTTTTGAATTTTTGGATAGATCTTTGAAAAATAAGGGGGGTTTGTTCTTCGTGTTTTTGATAAAAACGAGTTTTTGATCGAGTTTTGGAGTAAAAAGACGTGAAAAACGCTATTTTTCATGTAATCTGTGAAGCGTTCTCGTCCATTGAAGGGTTCACGGCCGTTGAAGGGTTCACGGCCGAAGGAGGGTTCTCGGTCGAATAAGCTTTTGCGGCTAGGGTTTCTCGGCGGCGGCCGTAATCACGAATTAGGGTTTCTCGGACGGTTACGGCCGTGAACGTGTTTACGGCCATGAACCCATTTGCGGTTGTCTGTCTCATATAAATAGTGTTAGTAGAGTCATAAGAGTGTGTATGGCTAGAGGAGCTTAAGTGTGTGTATTCTAAGGTGTTCTAGAGAGAGAAAGGAGAGAAGGTGCAAGTGTGTGTGAATCTTATATATTGTTCATCATTCCAATCTTGAATACATCATAGATTCATATTATTCTTCTTCTCCTTCTTCTTATTTTGATCTTGCATCATCCAATTGTTTGGGATTCTAAACCATTAATTGGATATGATTGATACACACGCGAATTCGGTACTTACAAGTGGTATCAGAGCTTGGATTGTATCAATCATTTTGGCCAGATCTGGAGCGTATTTGATCTTATTTTTGAAGGATTTTTGCATTTTTGGATAGATCTTTGAAAAATAAAGGGGGTTTGTTCTTCGTGTTTTTTATACAAACGAGTTTTTGATCGAGTTTTGGAGTAAAAAGAGGTGAAAAACGCTATTTTTCACGTAATCTGCAAAGTGTTCTCGTCCATTAAAGGGTTCACGGCCGTTGAAGGGTTCACGGCCGAAGGAGGGTTCTCGGTCGAATAAGCTTTTGCGGCTAGGGTTTCTCGGCGGCGGCCGTAATCACGAATTAGGGTTTCTCGGACGTTTACGGTAGTGAACGTGTTTACGGCCGTGAACCCATTTGTGGTTGTCTGTCTCATATAAATAGTGTTAGTAGAGTCATAAGAGTGTGTATGGCTAGAGGAGCTTAAGTGTGTGTATTCTAAGGTGTTCTAGAGAGATAAAGGAGAGAAGGTGCAAGTGTGTGTGAATCTTGTATATTGTTCATCATTCCAATCTTGAATACATCATAGATTCATATTATTCTTCTTCTCCTTCTTCTTATTTTGATCTTGCATCATCCAATTGTTTGGGATTCTACACCATCAATTGGATATGATTGATACACACGCGAATTCGGGACTTACAAGTGGTATCAGAGCTTGGATTGTATCAATCATTTTGGCCAGATCTGGAGCGTATTTGATCTTATTTTTGAAGGATTTTTTGCATTTTTGGATAGATCTTTGAAAAATAAAGGGGGTTTGTTCTTCGTGTTTTTTATACAAACGAGTTTTTGATCGAGTTTTGGAGTAAAAAGAGGTGAAAAACGCTATTTTTCACGTAATCTGCAAAGTGTTCTCGTCCATTAAAGGGTTCACGGCCGTTGAAGGGTTCACGGCCGAAGGAGGGTTCTCGGTCGAATAAGCTTTTGCGGCTAGGGTTTCTCGGCGGCGGCCGTTATCACGAATTAGGGTTTCTCGGACCTTTACGGTCGTGAACGTGTTTACGGCCGTGAACCCATTTGCGGTTGTCTGTCTCATATAAATAGTGTTAGTAGAGTCATAAGAGTGTGTATGGCTAGAGGAGCTTAAGTGTGTGTATTCTAAGGTGTTCTAGAGAGAGAAAGGAGAGAAGGTGCAAGTGTGTGTGAATCTTGTATATTGTTCATCATTCCAATCTTGAATACATCATAGATTCATATTATTCTTCTTCTCCTTCTTCTTATTTTGATCTTGCATCATCCAATTGTTTGGGATTCTAAACCATTAATTGGATATGATTGATACACACGCGAATTCGGGACTTACAAGTGGTATCAGAGCTTGGATTGTATCAATCATTTTGGCCAGATCTGGAGCGTATTTGATCTTATTTTTGAAGGATTTTTGCATTTTTGGATAGATCCTTGAAAAATAAAGGGGGTTTGTTCTTCGTGTTTTTTATACAAACGAGTTTTTGATGGAGTTTTGGAGTAAAAAGAGGTGAAAAACGCTATTTTTCACGTAATCTGCAAAGTGTTCTCGTCCATTAAAGGGTTCACGGCCGTTGAAGGGTTCACGGCCGAAGGAGGGTTCTCGGTCGAATAAGCTTTTGCGGCTAGGGTTTCTCGGCGGCGGCCGTAATCACGAATTAGGGTTTCTCGGACGTTTACGGTAGTGAACGTGTTTACGGCCGTGAACCCATTTGCGGTTGTCTGTCTCATATAAATAGTGTTAGTAGAGTCATAAGAGTGTGTATGGCTAGAGGAGCTTAAGTGTGTGTATTCTAAGGTGTTCTAGAGAGAGAAAGGAGAGAAGGTGCAAGTGTGTGTGAATCTTGTATATTGTTCATCATTCCAATCTTGAATACATCATAGATTCATATTATTCTTCTTCTCCTTCTTCTTATTTTGATCTTGCATCATCCAATTGTTTGGGATTCTAAACCATTAATTGGATATGATTGATACACACGCGAATTCGGGACTTACAAGTGGTATCAGAGCTTGGATTGTATCAATCATTTTGGCCAGATCTGGAGCGTATTTGATCTTATTTTTGAATGATTTTTGAATTTTTGGATAGATCTTTGAAAAATAAGGGGGGTTTGTTCTTCGTGTTTTTGATAAAAACGAGTTTTTGATCGAGTTTTGGAGTAAAAAGACGTGAAAAACGCTATTTTTCATGTAATCTGCGAAGCGTTCTCGTCCATTGAAGGGTTCACGGCCGTTGAAGGGTTCACGGCCGAAGGAGGGTTCTCGGTCGAATAAGCTTTTGCGGCTAGGGTTTCTCGGCGGCGGCCGTAATCACGAATTAGGGTTTCTCGGACGTTTACGGCCGTGAACCCATTTGCGGTTGTCTGTCTCATATAAATAGTGTTAGTAGAGTCATAAGAGTGTGTATGGCTAGAGGAGCTTAAGTGTGTGTATTCTAAGGTGTTCTAGAGAGAGAAAGGAGAGAAGGTGCAAGTGTGTGTGAATCTTGTATATTGTTCATCATTCCAATCTTGAATACATCATAGATTCATATTATTCTTCTTCTCCTTCTTCTTATTTTGATCTTGCATCATCCAATTGTTTGGGATTCTACACCATCAATTGGATATGATTGATACACACGCGAATTCGGGACTTACAAGTGGTATCAGAGCTTGGATTGTATCAATCATTTTGGCCAGATCTGGAGCGTATTTGATCTTATTTTTGAAGGATTTTTGCATTTTTGGATAGATCTTTGAAAAATAAAGGGGGTTTGTTCTTCGTGTTTTTTATACAAACGAGTTTTTGATCGAGTTTTGGAGTAAAAAGAGGTGAAAAACGCTATTTTTCACGTAATCTGCAAAGTGTTCTCGTCCATTAAAGGGTTCACGGCCGTTGAAGGGTTCACGGCCGAAGGAGGGTTCTCGGTCGAATAAGCTTTTGCGGCTAGGGTTTCTCGGCGGCGGCCGTAATCACGAATTAGGGTTTCTCGGAAGTTTACGGTCGTGAACGTGTTTACGGCCGTGAACCCATTTGCGGTTGTCTGTCTCATATAAATAGTGTTAGTAGAGTCATAAGAGTGTGTATGGCTAGAGGAGCTTAAGTGTGTGTATTCTAAGGTGTTCTAGAGAGAGAAAGGAGAGAAGGTGCAAGTGTGTGTGAATCTTGTATATTGTTCATCATTCCAATCTTGAATACATCATAGATTCATATTATTCTTCTTCTCCTTCTTCTTATTTTGATCTTGCATCATCCAATTGTTTGGGATTCTAAACCATTAATTGGATATGATTGATACACACGCGAATTCGGGACTTACAAGTGGTATCAGAGCTTGGATTGTATCAATCATTTTGGCCAGATCTGGAGCGTATTTGATCTTATTTTTGAATGATTTTTGAATTTTTGGATAGATCTTTGAAAAATAAGGGGGGTTTGTTCTTCGTGTTTTTGATAAAAACGAGTTTTTGATCGAGTTTTGGAGTAAAAAGACGTGAAAAACGCTATTTTTCATGTAATCTGCGAAGCGTTCTCGTCCATTGAAGGGTTCACGGCCGTTGAAGGGTTCACGGCCGAAGGAGGGTTCTCGGTCGAATAAGCTTTTGCGGCTAGGGTTTCTCGGCGGCGGCCGTAATCACGAATTAGGGTTTCTCGGACGTTTACGGCCGTGAACCCATTTGCGGTTGTCTGTCTCATATAAATAGTGTTAGTAGAGTCATAAGAGTGTGTATGGCTAGAGGAGCTTAAGTGTGTGTATTCTAAGGTGTTCTAGAGAGAGAAAGGAGAGAAGGTGCAAGTGTGTGTGAATCTTGTATATTGTTCATCATTCCAATCTTGAATACATCATAGATTCATATTATTCTTCTTCTCCTTCTTCTTATTTTGATCTTGCATCATCCAATTGTTTGGGATTCTACACCATCAATTGGATATGATTGATACACACGCGAATTCGGGACTTACAAGTGGTATCAGAGCTTGGATTGTATCAATCATTTTGGCCAGATCTGGAGCGTATTTGATCTTATTTTTGAAGGATTTTTGCATTTTTGGATAGATCTTTGAAAAATAAAGGGGGTTTGTTCTTCGTGTTTTTTATACAAACGAGTTTTTGATCGAGTTTTGGAGTAAAAAGAGGTGAAAAACGCTATTTTTCACGTAATCTGCAAAGTGTTCTCGTCCATTAAAGGGTTCACGGCCGTTGAAGGGTTCACGGCCGAAGGAGGGTTCTCGGTCGAATAAGCTTTTGCGGCTAGGGTTTCTCGGCGGCGGCCGTAATCACGAATTAGGGTTTCTCGGAAGTTTACGGTCGTGAACGTGTTTACGGCCGTGAACCCATTTGCGGTTGTCTGTCTCATATAAATAGTGTTAGTAGAGTCATAAGAGTGTGTATGGCTAGAGGAGCTTAAGTGTGTGTATTCTAAGGTGTTCTAGAGAGAGAAAGGAGAGAAGGTGCAAGTGTGTGTGAATCTTGTATATTGTTCATCATTCCAATCTTGAATACATCATAGATTCATATTATTCTTCTTCTCCTTCTTCTTATTTTGATCTTGCATCATCCAATTGTTTGGGATTCTAAACCATTAATTGGATATGATTGATACACACGCGAATTCGGGACTTACAAGTGGTATCAGAGCTTGGATTGTATCAATCATTTTGGCCAGATCTGGAGCGTATTTGATCTTATTTTTGAATGATTTTTGAATTTTTGGATAGATCTTTGAAAAATAAGGGGGGTTTGTTCTTCGTGTTTTTGATAAAAACGAGTTTTTGATCGAGTTTTGGAGTAAAAAGACGTGAAAAACGCTATTTTTCATGTAATCTGCAAAGCGTTCTCGTCCATTGAAGGGTTCACGGCCGTTGAAGGGTTCACGGCCGAAGGAGGGTTCTCGGTCGAATAAGCTTTTGCGGCTAGGGTTTCTCGGCGGCGGCCGTAATCACGAATTAGGGTTTCTCGGACGTTTACGGCCGTGAACGTGTTTACGGCCATGAACCCATTTGCGGTTGTCTGTCTCATATAAATAGTGTTAGTAGAGTCATAAGAGTGTGTATGGCTAGAGGAGCTTAAGTGTGTGTATTCTAAGGTGTTCTAGAGAGAGAAAGGAGAGAAGGTGCAAGTGTGTGTGAATCTTATATATTGTTCATCATTCCAATCTTGAATACATCATAGATTCATATTATTCTTCTTCTCCTTCTTCTTATTTTGATCTTGCATCATCCAATTGTTTGGGATTCTACACCATCAATTGGATATGATTGATACATAAGCGAATTCGGGACTTACAAGTGGTATCAGAGCTTGGATTGTATCAATCATTTTGGCCAGATCTGGAGCGTATTTGTCTTATTTTTGAAGGATTTTTGCATTTTTGGATAGATCTTTGAAAAATAAGGGGGGTTTGTTCTTCGTGTTTTTGACAAAAACGAGTTTTTGATCGAGTTTTGGAGCAAAAAGAGGTGAAAAACGCTATTTTTCACGTAATCTGCGAAGTGTTCTCGTCCATTGAAGGGTTCACGGCCGTTGAAGGGTTCACGGCCGAAGGAGGGTTCTCGGTCGAATAAGCTTTTGCGGCTAGGGTTTCTCGGCGGCGGCCGTAATCACGAATTAGGGTTTCTCGGACGTTTACGGCCGTGAACGTGTTTACGGCCATGAACCCATTTGCGGTTGTCTGTCTCATATAAATAGTGTTAGTAGAGTCATAAGAGTGTGTATGGCTAGAGGAGCTTAAGTGTGTGTATTCTAAGGTGTTCTAGAGAGAGAAAGGAGAGAAGGTGCAAGTGTGTGTGAATCTTATATATTGTTCATCATTCCAATCTTGAATACATCATAGATTCATATTATTCTTCTTCTCCTTCTTCTTATTTTGATCTTGCATCATCCAATTGTTTGGGATTCTAAACCATTAATTGGATATGATTGATACACACGCGAATTCGGGACTTACAAGTGGTATCAGAGCTTGGATTGTATCAATCATTTTGGCCAGATGTGGAGCGTATTTGATCTTATTTTTGAATGATTTTTGAATTTTTGGATAGATCTTTGAAAAATAAGGGGGGTTTGTTCTTCGTGTTTTTGATAAAAACGAGTTTTTGATCGAGTTTTGGAGTAAAAAGACGTGAAAAACGCTATTTTTCATGTAATCTGCGAAGCGTTCTCGTCCATTGAAGGGTTCACGGCCGTTGAAGGGTTCACGGCCGAAGGAGGGTTCTCGGTCGAATAAGCTTTTGCGGCTAGGGTTTCTCGGCGGCGGCCGTAATCACGAATTAGGGTTTCTCGGACGTTTACGGCCGTGAACCCATTTGCGGTTGTCTGTCTCATATAAATAGTGTTAGTAGAGTCATAAGAGTGTGTATGGCTAGAGGAGCTTAAGTGTGTGTATTCTAAGGTGTTCTAGAGAGAGAAAGGAGAGAAGGTGCAAGTGTGTGTGAATCTTGTATATTGTTCATCATTCCAATCTTGAATACATCATAGATTCATATTATTCTTCTTCTCCTTCTTCTAATTTTGATCTTGCATCATCCAATTGTTTGGGATTCTACACCATCAATTGGATATGATTGATACACACGCGAATTCGGGACTTACAAGTGGTATCAGAGCTTGGATTGTATCAATCATTTTGGCCAGATCTGGAGCGTATTTGATCTTATTTTTGAAGGATTTTTGCATTTTTGGATAGATCTTTGAAAAATAAAGGGGGTTTGTTCTTCGTGTTTTTTATACAAACGAGTTTTTGATCGAGTTTTGGAGTAAAAAGAGGTGAAAAACGCTATTTTTCACGTAATCTGCAAAGTGTTCTCGTCCATTAAAGGGTTCACGGCCGTTGAAGGGTTCACGGCCGAAGGAGGGTTCTCGGTCGAATAAGCTTTTGCGGCTAGGGTTTCTCGGCGGCGGCCGTAATCACGAATTAGGGTTTCTCGGACCTTTACGGTCGTGAACGTGTTTACGGCCGTGAACCCATTTGCGGTTGTCTGTCTCATATAAATAGTGTTAGTAGAGTCATAAGAGTGTGTATGGCTAGAGGAGCTTAAGTGTGTGTATTCTAAGGTGTTCTAGAGAGAGAAAGGAGAGAAGGTGCAAGTGTGTGTGAATCTTGTATATTGTTCATCATTCCAATCTTGAATACATCATAGATTCATATTATTCTTCTTCTCCTTCTTCTTATTTTGATCTTGCATCATCCAATTGTTTGGGATTCTAAACCATTAATTGGATATGATTGATACACACGCGAATTCGGGACTTACAAGTGGTATCAGAGCTTGGATTGTATCAATCATTTTGGCCAGATCTGGAGCGTATTTGATCTTATTTTTGAAGGATTTTTGCATTTTTGGATAGATCCTTGAAAAATAAAGGGGGTTTGTTCTTCGTGTTTTTTATACAAACGAGTTTTTGATCGAGTTTTGGAGTAAAAAGAGGTGAAAAACGCTATTTTTCACGTAATCTGCAAAGTGTTCTCGTCCATTAAAGGGTTCACGGCCGTTGAAGGGTTCACGGCCGAAGGAGGGTTCTCGGTCGAATAAGCTTTTGCGGCTAGGGTTTCTCGGCGGCGGCCGTAATCACGAATTAGGGTTTCTCGGACGTTTACGGTAGTGAACGTGTTTACGGCCGTGAACCCATTTGCGGTTGTCTGTCTCATATAAATAGTGTTAGTAGAGTCATAAGAGTGTGTATGGCTAGAGGAGCTTAAGTGTGTGTATTCTAAGGTGTTCTAGAGAGAGAAAGGAGAGAAGGTGCAAGTGTGTGTGAATCTTGTATATTGTTCATCATTCCAATCTTGAATACATCATAGATTCATATTATTCTTCTTCTCCTTCTTCTTATTTTGATCTTGCATCATCCAATTGTTTGGGATTCTAAACCATTAATTGGATATGATTGATACACACGCGAATTCGGGACTTACAAGTGGTATCAGAGCTTGGATTGTATCAATCATTTTGGCCAGATCTGGAGCGTATTTGATCTTATTTTTGAATGATTTTTGAATTTTTGGATAGATCTTTGAAAAATAAGGGGGGTTTGTTCTTCGTGTTTTTGATAAAAACGAGTTTTTGATCGAGTTTTGGAGTAAAAAGACGTGAAAAACGCTATTTTTCATGTAATCTGCGAAGCGTTCTCGTCCATTGAAGGGTTCACGGCCGTTGAAGGGTTCACGGCCGAAGGAGGGTTCTCGGTCGAATAAGCTTTTGCGGCTAGGGTTTCTCGGCGGCGGCCGTAATCACGAATTAGGGTTTCTCGGACGTTTACGGCCGTGAACCCATTTGCGGTTGTCTGTCTCATATAAATAGTGTTAGTAGAGTCATAAGAGTGTGTATGGCTAGAGGAGCTTAAGTGTGTGTATTCTAAGGTGTTCTAGAGAGAGAAAGGAGAGAAGGTGCAAGTGTGTGTGAATCTTGTATATTGTTCATCATTCCAATCTTGAATACATCATAGATTCATATTATTCTTCTTCTCCTTCTTCTTATTTTGATCTTGCATCATCCAATTGTTTGGGATTCTACACCATCAATTGGATATGATTGATACACACGCGAATTCGGGACTTACAAGTGGTATCAGAGCTTGGATTGTATCAATCATTTTGGCCAGATCTGGAGCGTATTTGATCTTATTTTTGAAGGATTTTTGCATTTTTGGATAGATCTTTGAAAAATAAAGGGGGTTTGTTCTTCGTGTTTTTTATACAAACGAGTTTTTGATCGAGTTTTGGAGTAAAAAGAGGTGAAAAACGCTATTTTTCACGTAATCTGCAAAGTGTTCTCGTCCATTAAAGGGTTCACGGCCGTTGAAGGGTTCACGGCCGAAGGAGGGTTCTCGGTCGAATAAGCTTTTGCGGCTAGGGTTTCTCGGCGGCGGCCGTAATCACGAATTAGGGTTTCTCGGACCTTTACGGTCGTGAACGTGTTTACGGCCGTGAACCCATTTGCGGTTGTCTGTCTCATATAAATAGTGTTAGTAGAGTCATAAGAGTGTGTATGGCTAGAGGAGCTTAAGTGTGTGTATTCTAAGGTGTTCTAGAGAGAGAAAGGAGAGAAGGTGCAAGTGTGTGTGAATCTTGTATATTGTTCATCATTCCAATCTTGAATACATCATAGATTCATATTATTCTTCTTCTCCTTCTTCTTATTTTGATCTTGGATCATCCAATTGTTTGGGATTCTAAACCATTAATTGGATATGATTGATACACACGCGAATTCGGGACTTACAAGTGGTATCAGAGCTTGGATTGTATCAATCATTTTGGCCAGATCTGGAGCGTATTTGATCTTATTTTTGAATGATTTTTGAATTTTTGGATAGATCTTTGAAAAATAAGGGGGGTTTGTTCTTCGTGTTTTTGATAAAAACGAGTTTTTGATCGAGTTTTGGAGTAAAAAGACGTGAAAAACGCTATTTTTCATGTAATCTGCGAAGCGTTCTCGTCCATTGAAGGGTTCACGGCCGTTGAAGGGTTCACGGCCGAAGGAGGGTTCTCGGTCGAATAAGCTTTTGCGGCTAGGGTTTCTCGGCGGCGGCCGTAATCACGAATTAGGGTTTCTCGGACGTTTACGGCCGTGAACCCATTTGCGGTTGTCTGTCTCATATAAATAGTGTTAGTAGAGTCATAAGAGTGTGTATGGCTAGAGGAGCTTAAGTGTGTGTATTCTAAGGTGTTCTAGAGAGAGAAAGGAGAGAAGGTGCAAGTGTGTGTGAATCTTGTATATTGTTCATCATTCCAATCTTGAATACATCATAGATTCATATTATTCTTCTTCTCCTTCTTCTTATTTTGATCTTGCATCATCCAATTGTTTGGGATTCTACACCATCAATTGGATATGATTGATACACACGCGAATTCGGGACTTACAAGTGGTATCAGAGCTTGGATTGTATCAATCATTTTGGCCAGATCTGGAGCGTATTTGATCTTATTTTTGAAGGATTTTTGCATTTTTGGATAGATCTTTGAAAAATAAAGGGGGTTTGTTCTTCGTGTTTTTTATACAAACGAGTTTTTGATCGAGTTTTGGAGTAAAAAGAGGTGAAAAACGCTATTTTTCACGTAATCTGCAAAGTGTTCTCGTCCATTAAAGGGTTCACGGCCGTTGAAGGGTTCACGGCCGAAGGAGGGTTCTCGGTCGAATAAGCTTTTGCGGCTAGGGTTTCTCGGCGGCGGCCGTAATCACGAATTAGGGTTTCTCGGACCTTTACGGTCGTGAACGTGTTTACGGCCGTGAACCCATTTGCGGTTGTCTGTCTCATATAAATAGTGTTAGTAGAGTCATAAGAGTGTGTATGGCTAGAGGAGCTTAAGTGTGTGTATTCTAAGGTGTTCTAGAGAGAGAAAGGAGAGAAGGTGCAAGTGTGTGTGAATCTTGTATATTGTTCATCATTCCAATCTTGAATACATCATAGATTCATATTATTCTTCTTCTCCTTCTTCTTATTTTGATCTTGGATCATCCAATTGTTTGGGATTCTAAACCATTAATTGGATATGATTGATACACACGCGAATTCGGGACTTACAAGTGGTATCAGAGCTTGGATTGTATCAATCATTTTGGCCAGATCTGGAGCGTATTTGATCTTATTTTTGAATGATTTTTGAATTTTTGGATAGATCTTTGAAAAATAAGGGGGGTTTGTTCTTCGTGTTTTTGATAAAAACGAGTTTTTGATCGAGTTTTGGAGTAAAAAGACGTGAAAAACGCTATTTTTCATGTAATCTGCGAAGCGTTCTCGTCCATTGAAGGGTTCACGGCCGTTGAAGGGTTCACGGCCGAAGGAGGGTTCTCGGTCGAATAAGCTTTTGCGGCTAGGGTTTCTCGGCGGCGGCCGTAATCACGAATTAGGGTTTCTCGGACGTTTACGGCCGTGAACGTGTTTACGGCCATGAACCCATTTGCGGTTGTCTGTCTCATATAAATAGTGTTAGTAGAGTCATAAGAGTGTGTATGGCTAGAGGAGCTTAAGTGTGTGTATTCTAAGGTGTTCTAGAGAGAGAAAGGAGAGAAGGTGCAAGTGTGTGTGAATCTTATATATTGTTCATCATTCCAATCTTGAATACATCATAGATTCATATTATTCTTCTTCTCCTTCTTCTTATTTTGATCTTGCATCATCCAATTGTTTGGGATTCTACACCATCAATTGGATATGATTGATACATAAGCGAATTCGGGACTTACAAGTGGTATCAGAGCTTGGATTGTATCAATCATTTTGGCCAGATCTGGAGCGTATTTGTCTTATTTTTGAAGGATTTTTGCATTTTTGGATAGATCTTTGAAAAATAAGGGGGGTTTGTTCTTCGTGTTTTTGACAAAAACGAGTTTTTGATCGAGTTTTGGAGCAAAAAGAGGTGAAAAACGCTATTTTTCACGTAATCTGCGAAGTGTTCTCGTCCATTGAAGGGTTCACGGCCGTTGAAGGGTTCACGGCCGAAGGAGGGTTCTCGGTCGAATAAGCTTTTGCGGCTAGGGTTTCTCGGCGGCGGCCGTAATCACGAATTAGGGTTTCTCGGACGTTTACGGCCGTGAACGTGTTTACGGCCATGAACCCATTTGCGGTTGTCTGTCTCATATAAATAGTGTTAGTAGAGTCATAAGAGTGTGTATGGCTAGAGGAGCTTAAGTGTGTGTATTCTAAGGTGTTCTAGAGAGAGAAAGGAGAGAAGGTGCAAGTGTGTGTGAATCTTATATATTGTTCATCATTCCAATCTTGAATACATCATAGATTCATATTATTCTTCTTCTCCTTCTTCTTATTTTGATCTTGCATCATCCAATTGTTTGGGATTCTAAACCATTAATTGGATATGATTGATACACACGCGAATTCGGGACTTACAAGTGGTATCAGAGCTTGGATTGTATCAATCATTTTGGCCAGATGTGGAGCGTATTTGATCTTATTTTTGAATGATTTTTGAATTTTTGGATAGATCTTTGAAAAATAAGGGGGGTTTGTTCTTCGTGTTTTTGATAAAAACGAGTTTTTGATCGAGTTTTGGAGTAAAAAGACGTGAAAAACGCTATTTTTCATGTAATCTGCGAAGCGTTCTCGTCCATTGAAGGGTTCACGGCCGAAGGAGGGTTCTCGGTCGAATAAGCTTTTGCGGCTAGGGTTTCTCGGCGGCGGCCGTAATCACGAATTAGGGTTTCTCGGACGTTTACGGCCGTGAACGTGTTTACGGCCATGAACCCATTTGCGGTTGTCTGTCTCATATAAATAGTGTTAGTAGAGTCATAAGAGTGTGTATGGCTAGAGGAGCTTAAGTGTGTGTATTCTAAGGTGTTCTAGAGAGAGAAAGGAGAGAAGGTGCAAATGTGTGTGAATCTTATATATTGTTCATCATTCCAATCTTGAATACATCATAGATTCATATTATTCTTCTTCTCCTTCTTCTTATTTTGATCTTGCATCATCCAATTGTTTGGGATTCTAAACCATTAATTGGATATGATTGATACACACGCGAATTCGGGACTTACAAGTGGTATCAGAGCTTGGATTGTATCAATCATTTTGGCCAGATCTGGAGCGTATTTGTCTTATTTTTGAAGGATTTTTGCATTTTTGGATAGATCTTTGAAAAATAAGGGGGGTTTGTTCTTCGTGTTTTTGACAAAAACGAGTTTTTGATCGAGTTTTGGAGCAAAAAGAGGTGAAAAACGCTATTTTTCACGTAATCTGCGAAGTGTTCTCGTCCATTGAAGGGTTCACGGCCGTTGAAGGGTTCACGGCCGAAGGAGGGTTCTCGGTCGAATAAGCTTTTGCGGCTAGGGTTTCTCGGCGGCGGCCGTAATCACGAATTAGGGTTTCTCGGACGTTTACGGCCGTGAACGTGTTTACGGCCATGAACCCATTTGCGGTTGTCTGTCTCATATAAATAGTGTTAGTAGAGTCATAAGAGTGTGTATGGCTAGAGGAGCTTAAGTGTGTGTATTCTAAGGTGTTCTAGAGAGAGAAAGGAGAGAAGGTGCAAGTGTGTGTGAATCTTATATATTGTTCATCATTCCAATCTTGAATACATCATAGATTCATATTATTCTTCTTCTCCTTCTTCTTATTTTGATCTTGCATCATCCAATTGTTTGGGATTCTAAACCATTAATTGGATATGATTGATACACACGCGAATTCGGGACTTACAAGTGGTATCAGAGCTTGGATTGTATCAATCATTTTGGCCAGATGTGGAGCGTATTTGATCTTATTTTTGAATGATTTTTGAATTTTTGGATAGATCTTTGAAAAATGAGGGGGGTTTGTTCTTCGTGTTTTTGATAAAAACGAGTTTTTGATCGAGTTTTGGAGTAAAAAGACGTGAAAAACGCTATTTTTCATGTAATCTGCGAAGCGTTCTCGTCCATTGAAGGGTTCACGGCCGTTGAAGGGTTCACGGCCGAAGGAGGGTTCTCGGTCGAATAAGCTTTTGCGGCTAGGGTTTCTCGGCGGCGGCCGTAATCACGAATTAGGGTTTCTCGGACGTTTACGGCCGTGAACGTGTTTACGGCCATGAACCCATTTGCGGTTGTCTGTCTCATATAAATAGTGTTAGTAGAGTCATAAGAGTGTGTATGGCTAGAGGAGCTTAAGTGTGTGTATTCTAAGGTGTTCTAGAGAGAGAAAGGAGAGAAGGTGCAAGTGTGTGTGAATCTTATATATTGTTCATCATTCCAATCTTGAATACATCATAGATTCATATTATTCTTCTTCTCCTTCTTCTTATTTTGATCTTGCATCATCCAATTGTTTGGGATTCTACACCATCAATTGGATATGATTGATACATAAGCGAATTCGGGACTTACAAGTGGTATCAGAGCTTGGATTGTATCAATCATTTTGGCCAGATCTGGAGCGTATTTGTCTTATTTTTGAAGGATTTTTGCATTTTTGGATAGATCTTTGAAAAATAAGGGGGGTTTGTTCTTCGTGTTTTTGACAAAAACGAGTTTTTGATCGAGTTTTGGAGCAAAAAGAGGTGAAAAACGCTATTTTTCACGTAATCTGCGAAGTGTTCTCGTCCATTGAAGGGTTCACGGCCGTTGAAGGGTTCACGGCCGAAGGAGGGTTCTCGGTCGAATAAGCTTTTGCGGCTAGGGTTTCTCGGCGGCGGCCGTAATCACAAATTAGGGTTTCTCGGACGTTTACGGCCGTGAACGTGTTTACGGCCATGAACCCATTTGCGGTTGTCTGTCTCATATAAATAGTGTTAGTAGAGTCATAAGAGTGTGTATGGCTAGAGGAGCTTAAGTGTGTGTATTCTAAGGTGTTCTAGAGAGAGAAAGGAGAGAAGGTGCAAGTGTGTGTGAATCTTATATATTGTTCATCATTCCAATCTTGAATACATCATAGATTCATATTATTCTTCTTCTCCTTCTTCTTATTTTGATCTTGCATCATCCAATTGTTTGGGATTCTAAACCATTAATTGGATATGATTGATACACACGCGAATTCGGGACTTACAAGTGGTATCAGAGCTTGGATTGTATCAATCATTTTGGCCAGATGTGGAGCGTATTTGATCTTATTTTTGAATGATTTTTGAATTTTTGGATAGATCTTTGAAAAATAAGGGGGGTTTGTTCTTCGTGTTTTTGATAAAAACGAGTTTTTGATTGAGTTTTGGAGTAAAAAGACGTGAAAAACGCTATTTTTCATGTAATCTGCGAAGCGTTCTCGTCCATTGAAGGGTTCACGGCCGTTGAAGGGTTCACGGCCGAAGGAGGGTTCTCGGTCGAATAAGCTTTTGCGGCTAGGGTTTCTCGGCGGCGGCCGTAATCACGAATTAGGGTTTCTCGGACGTTTACGGCCGTGAACGTGTTTACGGCCATGAACCCATTTGCGGTTGTCTGTCTCATATAAATAGTGTTAGTAGAGTCATAAGAGTGTGTATGGCTAGAGGAGCTTAAGTGTGTGTATTCTAAGGTGTTCTAGAGAGAGAAAGGAGAGAAGGTGCAAATGTGTGTGAATCTTATATATTGTTCATCATTCCAATCTTGAATACATCATAGATTCATATTATTCTTCTTCTCCTTCTTCTTATTTTGATCTTGCATCATCCAATTGTTTGGGATTCTAAACCATTAATTGGATATGATTGATACACACGCGAATTCGGGACTTACAAGTGGTATCAGAGCTTGGATTGTATCAATCATTTTGGCCAGATCTGGAGCGTATTTGTCTTATTTTTGAAGGATTTTTGCATTTTTGGATAGATCTTTGAAAAATAAGGGGGGTTTGTTCTTCGTGTTTTTGACAAAAACGAGTTTTTGATCGAGTTTTGGAGCAAAAAGAGGTGAAAAACGCTATTTTTCACGTAATCTGCGAAGTGTTCTCGTCCATTGAAGGGTTCACGGCCGTTGAAGGGTTCACGGCCGAAGGAGGGTTCTCGGTCGAATAAGCTTTTGCGGCTAGGGTTTCTCGGCGGCGGCCGTAATCACGAATTAGGGTTTCTCGGACGTTTACGGCCGTGAACGTGTTTACGGCCATGAACCCATTTGCGGTTGTCTGTCTCATATAAATAGTGTTAGTAGAGTCATAAGAGTGTGTATGGCTAGAGGAGCTTAAGTGTGTGTATTCTAAGGTGTTCTAGAGAGAGAAAGGAGAGAAGGTGCAAGTGTGTGTGAATCTTATATATTGTTCATCATTCCAATCTTGAATACATCATAGATTCATATTATTCTTCTTCTCCTTCTTCTTATTTTGATCTTGCATCATCCAATTGTTTGGGATTCTAAACCATTAATTGGATATGATTGATACACACGCGAATTCGGGACTTACAAGTGGTATCAGAGCTTGGATTGTATCAATCATTTTGGCCAGATGTGGAGCGTATTTGATCTTATTTTTGAATGATTTTTGAATTTTTGGATAGATCTTTGAAAAATGAGGGGGGTTTGTTCTTCGTATTTTTGATAAAAACGAGTTTTTGATCGAGTTTTGGAGTAAAAAGACGTGAAAAACGCTATTTTTCATGTAATCTGCGAAGCGTTCTCGTCCATTGAAGGGTTCACGGCCGTTGAAGGGTTCACGGCCGAAGGAGGGTTCTCGGTCGAATAAGCTTTTGCGGCTAGGGTTTCTCGGCGGCGGCCGTAATCACGAATTAGGGTTTCTCGGACGTTTACGGCCGTGAACGTGTTTACGGCCATGAACCCATTTGCGGTTGTCTGTCTCATATAAATAGTGTTAGTAGAGTCATAAGAGTGTGTATGGCTAGAGGAGCTTAAGTGTGTGTATTCTAAGGTGTTCTAGAGAGAGAAAGGAGAGAAGGTGCAAGTGTGTGTGAATCTTATATATTGTTCATCATTCCAATCTTGAATACATTATAGATTCATATTATTCTTCTTCTCCTTCTTCTTATTTTGATCTTGCATCATCCAATTGTTTGGGATTCTAAACCATTAATTGGATATGATTGATACACACGCGAATTCGGGACTTACAAGTGGTATCAGAGCTTGGATTGTATCAATCATTTTGGCCAGATCTGGAGCGTATTTGTCTTATTTTTGAAGGATTTTTGCATTTTTGGATAGATCTTTGAAAAATAAGGGGGGTTTGTTCTTCGTGTTTTTGACAAAAACGAGTTTTTGATCGAGTTTTGGAGTAAAAAGAGGTGAAAAACGCTATTTTTCACGTAATCTGCGAAGTGTTCTCGTCCATTGAAGGGTTCACGGCCGTTGAAGGGTTCACGGCCGAAGGAGGGTTCTCGGTCGAATAAGCTTTTGCGGCTAGGGTTTCTCGGCGGCGGCCGTAATCACGAATTAGGGTTTCTCGGACGTTTACGGCCGTGAACGTGTTTACGGCCATGAACCCATTTGCGGTTGTCTGTCTCATATAAATAGTGTTAGTAGAGTCATAAGAGTGTGTATGGCTAGAGGAGCTTAAGTGTGTGTATTCTAAGGTGTTCTAGAGAGAGAAAGGAGAGAAGGTGCAAGTGTGTGTGAATCTTATATATTGTTCATCATTCCAATCTTGAATACATCATAGATTCATATTATTCTTCTTCTCCTTCTTCTTATTTTGATCTTGCATCATCCAATTGTTTGGGATTCTAAACCATTAATTGGATATGATTGATACACACGCGAATTCGGGACTTACAAGTGGTATCAGAGCTTGGATTGTATCAATCATTTTGGCCAGATGTGGAGCGTATTTGATCTTATTTTTGAATGATTTTTGAATTTTTGGATAGATCTTTGAAAAATAAGGGGGGTTTGTTCTTCGTGTTTTTGATAAAAACGAGTTTTTGATCGAGTTTTGGAGTAAAAAGACGTGAAAAACGCTATTTTTCATGTAATCTGCGAAGCGTTCTCGTCCATTGAAGGGTTCACAGCCGTTGAAGGGTTCACGGCCGAAGGAGGGTTCTCGGTCGAATAAGCTTTTGCGGCTAGGGTTTCTCGACGGCGGCCGTAATCACGAATTAGGGTTTCTCGGACGTTTACGGCCGTGAACGTGTTTACGGCCATGAACCCATTTGCGGTTGTCTGTCTCATATAAATAGTGTTAGTAGAGTCATAAGAGTGTGTATGGCTAGAGGAGCTTAAGTGTGTGTATTCTAAGGTGTTCTAGAGAGAGAAAGGAGAGAAGGTGCAAGTGTGTGTGAATCTTATATATTGTTCATCATTCCAATCTTGAATACATCATAGATTCATATTATTCTTCTTCTCCTTCTTCTTATTTTGATCTTGCATCATCCAATTGTTTGGGATTCTAAACCATTAATTGGATATGATTGATACACACGCGAATTCGGGACTTACAAGTGGTATCAGAGCTTGGATTGTATCAATCATTTTGGCCAGATGTGGAGCGTATTTGATCTTATTTTTGAATGATTTTTGAATTTTTGGATAGATCTTTGAAAAATAAGGGGGGTTTGTTCTTCGTGTTTTTGATAAAAACGAGTTTTTGATTGAGTTTTGGAGTAAAAAGACGTGAAAAACGCTATTTTTCATGTAATCTGCGAAGCGTTCTCGTCCATTGAAGGGTTCACGGCCGTTGAAGGGTTCACGGCCGAAGGAGGGTTCTCGGTCGAATAAGCTTTTGCGGCTAGGGTTTCTCAGCGGCGGCCGTAATCACGACTTAGGGTTTCTCGGACGTTTACGGCCGTGAACGTGTTTACGGCCATGAACCCATTTGCGGTTGTCTGTCTCATATAAATAGTGTTAGTAGAGTCATAAGAGTGTGTATGGCTAGAGGAGCTTAAGTGTGTGTATTCTAAGGTGTTCTAGAGAGAGAAAGGAGAGAAGGTGCAAGTGTGTGTGAATCTTATATATTGTTCATCATTCCAATCTTGAATACATCATAGATTCATATTATTCTTCTTCTCCTTCTTCTTATTTTGATCTTGCATCATCCAATTGTTTGGGATTCTAAACCATTAATTGGATATGATTGATACACACGCGAATTCGGGACTTACAAGTGGTATCAGAGCTTGGATTGTATCAATCATTTTGGCCAGATCTGGAGCGTATTTGATCTTATTTTTGAATGATTTTTGAATTTTTGGATAGATCTTTGAAAAATAAGGGGGGTTTGTTCTTCGTGTTTTTGATAAAAACGAGTTTTTGATCGAGTTTTGGAGTAAAAAGACGTGAAAAACGCTATTTTTCATGTAATCTGCGAAGCGTTCTCGTCCATTGAAGGGTTCACGGCCGTTGAAGGGTTCACGGCCGAAGGAGGGTTCTCGGTCGAATAAGCTTTTACGGCTAGGGTTTCTCGGCGGCGGCCGTAATCACGAATTAGGGTTTGTCGGACGTTTACGGCCGTGAACCCATTTGCGGTTGTCTGTCTCATATATATAGTGTTAGTAGAGTCATAAGAGTGTGTATGGCTAGAGGAGCTTAAGTGTGTGTATTCTAAGGTGTTCTAGAGAGAGAAAGGAGAGAAGGTGCAAGTGTGTGTGAATCTTGTATATTGTTCATCATTCCAATCTTGAATACATCATAGATTCATATTATTCTTCTTCTCCTTCTTCTTATTTTGATCTTGCATCATCCAATTGTTTGGGATTCTACACCATCAATTGGATATGATTGATACACACGCGAATTCGGGACTTACAAGTGGTATCAGAGCTTGGATTGTATCAATCATTTTGGCCAGATCTGGAGCGTATTTGATCTTATTTTTGAAGGATTTTTGCATTTTTGGATAGATCTTTGAAAAATAAAGGGGGTTTGTTCTTCGTGTTTTTTATACAAACGAGTTTTTGATCGAGTTTTGGAGTAAAAAGAGGTGAAAAACGCTATTTTTCACGTAATCTGCAAAGTGTTCTCGTCCATTAAAGGGTTCACGGCCGTTGAAGGGTTCACGGCCGAAGGAGGGTTCTCGGTCGAATAAGCTTTTGCGGCTAGGGTTTCTCGGCGGCGGCCGTAATCACGAATTAGGGTTTCTCGGACGTTTACGGTCGTGAACGTGTTTACGGCCGTGAACCCATTTGCGGTTGTCTGTCTCATATAAATAGTGTTAGTAGAGTCATAAGAGTGTGTATGGCTAGAGGAGCTTAAGTGTGTGTATTCTAAGGTGTTCTAGAGGGAGAAAGGAGAGAAGGTGCAAGTGTGTGTGAATCTTGTATATTGTTCATCATTCCAATCTTGAATACATCATAGATTAATATTATTCTTCTTCTCCTTCTTCTTATTTTGATCTTGCATCATCCAATTGTTTGGGATTCTAAACCATTAATTGGATATGATTGATACACACGCGAATTCTGGACTTACAAGTAGTATCAGAGCTTGGATTGTATCAATCATTTTGGCCAGATCTGGAGCGTATTTGATCTTATTTTTGAATGATTTTTGAATTTTTGGATGGATCTTTGAAAAATAAGGGGGGTTTGTTCTTCGTGTTTTTGATAAAAACGAGTTTTTGATCGAGTTTTGGAGTAAAAAGACGTGAAAAACGCTATTTTTCATGTAATCTGCGAAGCGTTCTCGTCCATTGAAGGGTTCACGGCCGTTGAAGGGTTCACGGCCGAAGGAGGGTACTCGGTCGAATAAGCTTTTGCGGCTAGGGTTTCTCGGCGGCGGCCGTAATCACGAATTAGGGTTTCTCGGACGTTTACGGCCGTGAACGTGTTTACGGCCATGAACCCATTTGCGGTTGTCTGTCTCATATAAATAGTGTTAGTAGAGTCATAAGTGTGTGTATGGCTAGAGGAGGTTAAGTGTGTGTATTCTAAGGTGTTCTAGAGAGAGAAAGGAGAGAAGGTGCAAGTGTGTGTGAATCTTATATATTGTTCATCATTCCAATCTTGAATACATCATAGATTCATATTATTCTTCTTCTCCTTCTTCTTATTTTGATCTTGCATCATCCAATTGTTTGGGATTCTAAACCATTAATTGGATATGATTGATACACACGCGAATTCGGGACTTACAAGTGGTATCAGAGCTTGGATTGTATCAATCATTTTGGCCAGATCTGGAGCGTATTTGATCTTATTTTTGAATGATTTTTGAATTTTTGGATAGATCTTTGAAAAATAAGGGGGGTTTGTTCTTCGTGTTTTTGATAAAAACGAGTTTTTGATCGAGTTTTGGAGTAAAAAGACGTGAAAAACGCTATTTTTCATGTAATCTGCGAAGCGTTCTCGTCCATTGAAGGGTTCACGGCCGTTGAAGGGTTCACGGCCGAAGGAGGGTTCTCGGTCGAATGAGCTTTTGCGGCTAGGGTTTCTCGGCGGCGGCCGTAATCACGAATTAGGGTTTCTCGGACGTTTACGGCCGTGAACGTGTTTACGGCCATGAACCCATTTGCGGTTGTCTGTCTCATATAAATAGTGTTAGTAGAGTCATAAGAGTGTGTATGGCTAGAGGAGCTTAAGTGTGTGTATTCTAAGGTGTTCTAGAGAGAGAAAGGAGAGAAGGTGCAAGTGTGTGTGAATCTTATATATTGTTCATCATTCCAATCTTGAATACATCATAGATTCATATTATTCTTCTCCTCCTTCTTCTTATTTTGATCTTGCATCATCCAATTGTTTGGGATTCTAAACAATTAATTGGATATGATTGATACACACGCGAATTCGGGACTTACAAGTGGTATCAGAGCTTGGATTGTATCAATCATTTTGGCCAGATCTGGAGCGTATTTGATCTTATTTTTGAATGATTTTTGAATTTTTGGATAGATCTTTGAAAAATAAGGGGGGTTTGTTCTTCGTGTTTTTGATAAAAACGAGTTTTTGATCGAGTTTTGGAGTAAAAAGACGTGAAAAACGCTATTTTTCATGTAATCTGCGAAGCGTTCTCGTCCATTGAAGGGTTCACGGCCGTTGAAGGGTTCACGGCCGAAGGAGGGTTCTCGGTCGAATAAGCTTTTGCGGCTAGGGTTTCTCGGCGGCGGCCGTAATCACGAATTAGGGTTTCTCGGACGTTTACGGCCGTGAACCCATTTGCGGTTGTCTGTCTCATATAAATAGTGTTAGTAGAGTCATAAGAGTGTGTATGGCTAGAGGAGCTTAAGTGTGTGTATTCTAAGGTGTTCTAGAGAGAGAAAGGAGAGAAGGTGCAAGTGTGTGTGAATCTTGTATATTGTTCATCATTCCAATCTTGAATACATCATAGATTCATATTATTCTTCTTCTCCTTCTTCTTATTTTGATCTTGCATCATCCAATTGTTTCGGATTCTACACCATCAATTGGATATGATTGATACACACGCGAATTCGGGACTTACAAGTGGTATCAGAGCTTGGATTGTATCAATCATTTTGGCCAGATCTGGAGCGTATTTGATCTTATTTTTGAAGGATTTTTGCATTTTTGGATAGATCTTTGAAAAATAAAGGGGGTTTGTTCTTCGTGTTTTTTATACAAACGAGTTTTTGATCGAGTTTTGGAGTAAAAAGAGGTGAAAAACACTATTTTTCACGTAATCTGCAAAGTGTTCTCGTCCATTAAAGGGTTCACGGCCGTTGAAGGGTTCACGGCCGAAGGAGGGTTCTCGGTCGAATAAGCTTTTGCGGCTAGGGTTTCTCGGCGGCGGCCGTAATCACGAATTAGGGTTTCTCGGACGTTTACGGTCGTGAACGTGTTTACGGCCGTGAACCCATTTGCGGTTGTCTGTCTCATATAAATAGTGTTAGTAGAGTCATAAGAGTGTGTATGGCTAGAGGAGCTTAAGTGTGTGTATTCTAAGGTGTTCTAGAGAGAGAAAGGAGAGAAGGTGCAAGTGTGTGTGAATCTTATATATTGTTCATCATTCCAATCTTGAATACATCATAGATTCATATTATTCTTCTTCTCCTTCTTCTTATTTTGATCTTGCATCATCCAATTGTTTGGGATTCTAAACAATTAATTGGATATGATTGATACACACGCAAATTCGGGACTTACAAGTGGTATCAGAGCTTGGATTGTATCAATCATTTTGGCCAGATCTGGAGCGTATTTGATCTTATTTTTGAATGATTTTTGAATTTTTGGATAGATCTTTGAAAAATAAGGGGGGTTTGTTCTTCGTGTTTTTGATAAAAACGAGTTTTTGATCGAGTTTTGGAGTAAAAAGACGTGAAAAACGCTATTTTTCATGTAATCTGCGAAGCGTTCTCGTCCATTGAAGGGTTCACGGCCGTTGAAGGGTTCACGGCCGAAGGAGGGTTCTCGGTCGAATAAGCTTTTGCGGCTAGGGTTTCTCGGCGGCGGCCGTAATCACGAATTAGGGTTTCTCGGACGTTTACGGCCGTGAACCCATTTGCGGTTGTCTGTCTCATATAAATAGTGTTAGTAGAGTCATAAGAGTGTGTATGGCTAGAGGAGCTTAAGTGTGTGTATTCTAAGGTGTTCTAGAGAGAGAAAGGAGAGAAGGTGCAAGTGTGTGTGAATCTTGTATATTGTTCATCATTCCAATCTTGAATACATCATAGATTCATATTATTCTTCTTCTCCTTCTTCTTATTTTGATCTTGCATCATCCAATTGTTTCGGATTCTACACCATCAATTGGATATGATTGATACACACGCGAATTCGGGACTTACAAGTGGTATCAGAGCTTGGATTGTATCAATCATTTTGGCCAGATCTGGAGCGTATTTGATCTTATTTTTGAAGGATTTTTGCATTTTTGGATAGATCTTTGAAAAATAAAGGGGGTTTGTTCTTCGTGTTTTTTATACAAACGAGTTTTTGATCGAGTTTTGGAGTAAAAAGAGGTGAAAAACACTATTTTTCACGTAATCTGCAAAGTGTTCTCGTCCATTAAAGGGTTCACGGCCGTTGAAGGGTTCACGGCCGAAGGAGGGTTCTCGGTCGAATAAGCTTTTGCGGCTAGGGTTTCTCGGCGGCGGCCGTAATCACGAATTAGGGTTTCTCGGACGTTTACGGTCGTGAACGTGTTTACGGCCGTGAACCCATTTGCGGTTGTCTGTCTCATATAAATAGTGTTAGTAGAGTCATAAGAGTGTGTATGGCTAGAGGAGCTTAAGTGTGTGTATTCTAAGGTGTTCTAGAGAGAGAAAGGAGAGAAGGTGCAAGTGTGTGTGAATCTTGTATATTGTTCATCATTCCAATCTTGAATACATCATAGATTCATATTATTCTTCTTCTCCTTCTTCTTATTTTGATCTTGCATCATCCAATTGTTTGGGATTCTAAACCATTAATTGGATATGATTGATACACACGCGAATTCGGGACTTACAAGTGGTATCAGAGCTTGGATTGTATCAATCATTTTGGCCAGATCTGGAGCGTATTTGATCTTATTTTTGAATGATTTTTGAATTTTTGGATAGATCTTTGAAAAATAAGGGGGGTTTGTTCTTCGTGTTTTTGATAAAAACGAGTTTTTGATCGAGTTTTGGAGTAAAAAGACGTGAAAAACGCTATTTTTCATGTAATCTGCGAAGCGTTCTCGTCCATTGAAGGGTTCACGGCCGTTGAAGGGTTCACGGCCGAAGGAGGGTTCTCGGTCGAATAAGCTTTTGCGGCTAGGGTTTCTCGGCGGCGGCCGTAATCACGAATTAGGGTTTCTCGGACGTTTACGGCCGTGAACCCATTTGCGGTTGTCTGTCTCATATAAATAGTGTTAGTAGAGTCATAAGAGTGTGTATGGCTAGAGGAGCTTAAGTGTGTGTATTCTAAGGTGTTCTAGAGAGAGAAAGGAGAGAAGGTGCAAGTGTGTGTGAATCTTGTATATTGTTCATCATTCCAATCTTGAATACATCATAGATTCATATTATTCTTCTTCTCCTTCTTCTTATTTTGATCTTGCATCATCCAATTGTTTCGGATTCTACACCATCAATTGGATATGATTGATACACACGCGAATTCGGGACTTACAAGTGGTATCAGAGCTTGGATTGTATCAATCATTTTGGCCAGATCTGGAGCGTATTTGATCTTATTTTTGAAGGATTTTTGCATTTTTGGATAGATCTTTGAAAAATAAAGGGGGTTTGTTCTTCGTGTTTTTTATACAAACGAGTTTTTGATCGAGTTTTGGAGTAAAAAGAGGTGAAAAACACTATTTTTCACGTAATCTGCAAAGTGTTCTCGTCCATTAAAGGGTTCACGGCCGTTGAAGGGTTCACGGCCGAAGGAGGGTTCTCGGTCGAATAAGCTTTTGCGGCTAGGGTTTCTCGGCGGCGGCCGTAATCACGAATTAGGGTTTCTCGGACGTTTACGGTCGTGAACGTGTTTACGGCCGTGAACCCATTTGCGGTTGTCTGTCTCATATAAATAGTGTTAGTAGAGTCATAAGAGTGTGTATGGCTAGAGGAGCTTAAGTGTGTGTATTCTAAGGTGTTCTAGAGAGAGAAAGGAGAGAAGGTGCAAGTGTGTGTGAATCTTGTATATTGTTCATCATTCCAATCTTGAATACATCATAGATTCATATTATTCTTCTTCTCCTTCTTCTTATTTTGATCTTGCATCATCCAATTGTTTGGGATTCTAAACCATTAATTGGATATGATTGATACACACGCGAATTCGGGACTTACAAGTGGTATCAGAGCTTGGATTGTATCAATCATTTTGGCCAGATCTGGAGCGTATTTGATCTTATTTTTGAATGATTTTTGAATTTTTGGATAGATCTTTGAAAAATAAGGGGGGTTTGTTCTTCGTGTTTTTGATAAAAACGAGTTTTTGATCGAGTTTTGGAGTAAAAAGACGTGAAAAACGCTATTTTTCATGTAATCTGCGAAGCGTTCTCGTCCATTGAAGGGTTCACGGCCGTTGAAGGGTTCACGGCCGAAGGAGGGTTCTCGGTCGAATAAGCTTTTGCGGCTAGGGTTTCTCGGCGGCGGCCGTAATCACGAATTAGGGTTTCTCGGACGTTTACGGCCGTGAACCCATTTGCGGTTGTCTGTCTCATATAAATAGTGTTAGTAGAGTCATAAGAGTGTGTATGGCTAGAGGAGCTTAAGTGTGTGTATTCTAAGGTGTTCTAGAGAGAGAAAGGAGAGAAGGTGCAAGTGTGTGTGAATCTTGTATATTGTTCATCATTCCAATCTTGAATACATCATAGATTCATATTATTCTTCTTCTCCTTCTTCTTATTTTGATCTTGCATCATCCAATTGTTTGGGATTCTACACCATCAATTGGATATGATTGATACACACGCGAATTCGGGACTTACAAGTGGTATCAGAGCTTGGATTGTATCAATCATTTTGGCCAGATCTGGAGCGTATTTGATCTTATTTTTGAAGGATTTTTGCATTTTTGGATAGATCTTTGAAAAATAAAGGGGGTTTGTTCTTCGTGTTTTTTATACAAACGAGTTTTTGATCGAGTTTTGGAGTAAAAAGAGGTGAAAAACACTATTTTTCACGTAATCTGCAAAGTGTTCTCGTCCATTAAAGGGTTCACGGCCGTTGAAGGGTTCACGGCCGAAGGAGGGTTCTCGGTCGAATAAGCTTTTGCGGCTAGGGTTTCTCGGCGGCGGCCGTAATCACGAATTAGGGTTTCTCGGACGTTTACGGTCGTGAACGTGTTTACGGCCGTGAACCCATTTGCGGTTGTCTGTCTCATATAAATAGTGTTAGTAGAGTCATAAGAGTGTGTATGGCTAGAGGAGCTTAAGTGTGTGTATTCTAAGGTGTTCTAGAGAGAGAAAGGAGAGAAGGTGCAAGTGTGTGTGAATCTTGTATATTGTTCATCATTCCAATCTTGAATACATCATAGATTCATATTATTCTTCTTCTCCTTCTTCTTATTTTGATCTTGCATCATCCAATTGTTTCGGATTCTACACCATCAATTGGATATGATTGATACACACGCGAATTCGGGACTTACAAGTGGTATCAGAGCTTGGATTGTATCAATCATTTTGGCCAGATCTGGAGCGTATTTGATCTTATTTTTGAAGGATTTTTGCATTTTTGGATAGATCTTTGAAAAATAAAGGGGGTTTGTTCTTCGTGTTTTTTATACAAACGAGTTTTTGATCGAGTTTTGGAGTAAAAAGAGGTGAAAAACACTATTTTTCACGTAATCTGCAAAGTGGTCTCGTCCATTAAAGGGTTCACGGCCGTTGAAGGGTTCACGGCCGAAGGAGGGTTCTCGGTCGAATAAGCTTTTGCGGCTAGGGTTTCTCGGCGGCGGCCGTAATCACGAATTAGGGTTTCTCGGACGTTTACGGTCGTGAACGTGTTTACGGCCGTGAACCCATTTGCGGTTGTCTGTCTCATATAAATAGTGTTAGTAGAGTCATAAGAGTGTGTATGGCTAGAGGAGCTTAAGTGTGTGTATTCTAAGGTGTTCTAGAGAGAGAAAGGAGAGAAGGTGCAAGTGTGTGTGAATCTTGTATATTGTTCATCATTCCAATCTTGAATACATCATAGATTCATATTATTCTTCTTCTCCTTCTTCTTATTTTGATCTTGCATCATCCAATTGTTTGGGATTCTAAACCATTAATTGGATATGATTGATACACACGCGAATTCGGGACTTACAAGTGGTATCAGAGCTTGGATTGTATCAATCATTTTGGCCAGATCTGGAGCGTATTTGATCTTATTTTTGAATGATTTTTGAATTTTTGGATAGATCTTTGAAAAATAAGGGGGGTTTGTTCTTCGTGTTTTTGATAAAAACGAGTTTTTGATCGAGTTTTGGAGTAAAAAGACGTGAAAAACGCTATTTTTCATGTAATCTGCGAAGCGTTCTCGTCCATTGAAGGGTTCACGGCCGTTGAAGGGTTCACGGCCGAAGGAGGGTTCTCGGTCGAATAAGCTTTTGCGGCTAGGGTTTCTCGGCGGCGGCCGTAATCACGAATTAGGGTTTCTCAGACGTTTACGGCCGTGAACCCATTTGCGGTTGTCTGTCTCATATAAATAGTGTTAGTAGAGTCATAAGAGTGTGTATGGCTAGAGGAGCTTAAGTGTGTATATTCTAAGGTGTTCTAGAGAGAGAAAGGAGAGAAGGTGCAAGTGTGTGTGAATCTTGTATATTGTTCATCATTCCAATCTTGAATACATCATAGATTCATATTATTCTTCTTCTCCTTCTTCTTATTTTGATCTTGCATCATCCAATTGTTTGGGATTCTACACCATCAATTGGATATGATTGATACACACGCGAATTCGGGACTTACAAGTGGTATCAGAGCTTGGATTGTATCAATCATTTTGGCCAGATCTGGAGCGTATTTGATCTTATTTTTGAAGGATTTTTGCATTTTTGGATAGATCTTTGAAAAATAAAGGGGGTTTGTTCTTCGTGTTTTTTATACAAACGAGTTTTTGATCGAGTTTTGGAGTAAAAAGAGGTGAAAAACACTATTTTTCACGTAATCTGCAAAGTGTTCTCGTCCATTAAAGGGTTCACGGCCGTTGAAGGGTTCACGGCCGAAGGAGGGTTCTCGGTCGAATAAGCTTTTGCGGCTAGGGTTTCTCGGCGGCGGCCGTAATCACGAATTAGGGTTTCTCGGACGTTTACGGTCGTGAACGTGTTTACGGCCGTGAACCCATTTGCGGTTGTCTGTCTCATATAAATAGTGTTAGTAGAGTCATAAGAGTGTGTATGGCTAGAGGAGCTTAAGTGTGTGTATTCTAAGGTGTTCTAGAGAGAGAAAGGAGAGAAGGTGCAAGTGTGTGTGAATCTTGTATATTGTTCATCATTCCAATCTTGAATACATCATAGATTCATATTATTCTTCTTCTCCTTCTTCTTATTTTGATCTTGCATCATCCAATTGTTTCGGATTCTACACCATCAATTGGATATGATTGATACACACGCGAATTCGGGACTTACAAGTGGTATCAGAGCTTGGATTGTATCAATCATTTTGGCCAGATCTGGAGCGTATTTGATCTTATTTTTGAAGGATTTTTGCATTTTTGGATAGATCTTTGAAAAATAAAGGGGGTTTGTTCTTCGTGTTTTTTATACAAACGAGTTTTTGATCGAGTTTTGGAGTAAAAAGAGGTGAAAAACACTATTTTTCACGTAATCTGCAAAGTGGTCTCGTCCATTAAAGGGTTCACGGCCGTTGAAGGGTTCACGGCCGAAGGAGGGTTCTCGGTCGAATAAGCTTTTGCGGCTAGGGTTTCTCGGCGGCGGCCGTAATCACGAATTAGGGTTTCTCGGACGTTTACGGTCGTGAACGTGTTTACGGCCGTGAACCCATTTGCGGTTGTCTGTCTCATATAAATAGTGTTAGTAGAGTCATAAGAGTGTGTATGGCTAGAGGAGCTTAAGTGTGTGTATTCTAAGGTGTTCTAGAGAGAGAAAGGAGAGAAGGTGCAAGTGTGTGTGAATCTTGTATATTGTTCATCATTCCAATCTTGAATACATCATAGATTCATATTATTCTTCTTCTCCTTCTTCTTATTTTGATCTTGCATCATCCAATTGTTTGGGATTCTAAACCATTAATTGGATATGATTGATACACACGCAAATTCGGGACTTACAAGTGGTATCAGAGCTTGGATTGTATCAATCATTTTGGCCAGATCTGGAGCGTATTTGATCTTATTTTTGAATGATTTTTGAATTTTTGGATAGATCTTTGAAAAATAAGGGGGTTTGTTCTTCGTGTTTTTGATAAAAACGAGTTTTTGATCGAGTTTTGGAGTAAAAAGACGTGAAAAACGCTATTTTTCATGTAATCTGCGAAGCGTTCTCGTCCATTGAAGGGTTCACGGCCGTTGAAGGGTTCACGGCCGAAGGAGGGTTCTCGGTCGAATAAGCTTTTGCGGCTAGGGTTTCTCGGCGGCGGCCGTAATCACGAATTAGGGTTTCTCAGACGTTTACGGCCGTGAACCCATTTGCGGTTGTCTGTCTCATATAAATAGTGTTAGTAGAGTCATAAGAGTGTGTATGGCTAGAGGAGCTTAAGTGTGTATATTCTAAGGTGTTCTAGAGAGAGAAAGGAGAGAAGGTGCAAGTGTGTGTGAATCTTGTATATTGTTCATCATTCCAATCTTGAATACATCATAGATTCATATTATTCTTCTTCTCCTTCTTCTTATTTTGATCTTGCATCATCCAATTGTTTCGGATTCTACACCATCAATTGGATATGATTGATACACACGCGAATTCGGGACTTACAAGTGGTATCAGAGCTTGGATTGTATCAATCATTTTGGCCAGATCTGGAGCGTATTTGATCTTATTTTTGAAGGATTTTTGCATTTTTGGATAGATCTTTGAAAAATAAAGGGGGTTTGTTCTTCGTGTTTTTTATACAAACGAGTTTTTGATCGAGTTTTGGAGTAAAAAGAGGTGAAAAACACTATTTTTCACGTAATCTGCAAAGTGTTCTCGTCCATTAAAGGGTTCACGGCCGTTGAAGGGTTCACGGCCGAAGGAGGGTTCTCGGTCGAATAAGCTTTTGCGGCTAGGGTTTCTCGGCGGCGGCCGTAATCACGAATTAGGGTTTCTCGGACGTTTACGGTCGTGAACGTGTTTACGGCCGTGAACCCATTTGCGGTTGTCTGTCTCATATAAATAGTGTTAGTAGAGTCATAAGAGTGTGTATGGCTAGAGGAGCTTAAGTGTGTGTATTCTAAGGTGTTCTAGAGAGAGAAAGGAGAGAAGGTGCAAGTGTGTGTGAATCTTGTATATTGTTCATCATTCCAATCTTGAATACATCATAGATTCATATTATTCTTCTTCTCCTTCTTCTTATTTTGATCTTGCATCATCCAATTGTTTGGGATTCTAAACCATTAATTGGATATGATTGATACACACGCGAATTCGGGACTTACAAGTGGTATCAGAGCTTGGATTGTATCAATCATTTTGGCCAGATCTGGAGCGTATTTGATCTTATTTTTGAATGATTTTTGAATTTTTGGATAGATCTTTGAAAAATAAGGGGGGTTTGTTCTTCGTGTTTTTGATAAAAACGAGTTTTTGATCGAGTTTTGGAGTAAAAAGACGTGAAAAACGCTATTTTTCATGTAATCTGCGAAGCGTTCTCGTCCATTGAAGGGTTCACGGCCGTTGAAGGGTTCACGGCCGAAGGAGGGTTCTCGGTCGAATAAGCTTTTGCGGCTAGGGTTTCTCGGCGGCGGCCGTAATCACGAATTAGGGTTTCTCAGACGTTTACGGCCGTGAACCCATTTGCGGTTGTCTGTCTCATATAAATAGTGTTAGTAGAGTCATAAGAGTGTGTATGGCTAGAGGAGCTTAAGTGTGTATATTCTAAGGTGTTCTAGAGAGAGAAAGGAGAGAAGGTGCAAGTGTGTGTGAATCTTGTATATTGTTCATCATTCCAATCTTGAATACATCATAGATTCATATTATTCTTCTTCTCCTTCTTCTTATTTTGATCTTGCATCATCCAATTGTTTGGGATTCTACACCATCAATTGGATATGATTGATACACACGCGAATTCGGGACTTACAAGTGGTATCAGAGCTTGGATTGTATCAATCATTTTGGCCAGATCTGGAGCGTATTTGATCTTATTTTTGAAGGATTTTTGCATTTTTGGATAGATCTTTGAAAAATAAAGGGGGTTTGTTCTTCGTGTTTTTTATACAAACGAGTTTTTGATCGAGTTTTGGAGTAAAAAGAGGTGAAAAACACTATTTTTCACGTAATCTGCAAAGTGTTCTCGTCCATTAAAGGGTTCACGGCCGTTGAAGGGTTCACGGCCGAAGGAGGGTTCTCGGTCGAATAAGCTTTTGCGGCTAGGGTTTCTCGGCGGCGGCCGTAATCACGAATTAGGGTTTCTCGGACGTTTACGGTCGTGAACGTGTTTACGGCCGTGAACCCATTTGCGGTTGTCTGTCTCATATAAATAGTGTTAGTAGAGTCATAAGAGTGTGTATGGCTAGAGGAGCTTAAGTGTGTGTATTCTAAGGTGTTCTAGAGAGAGAAAGGAGAGAAGGTGCAAGTGTGTGTGAATCTTGTATATTGTTCATCATTCCAATCTTGAATACATCATAGATTCATATTATTCTTCTTCTCCTTCTTCTTATTTTGATCTTGCATCATCCAATTGTTTGGGATTCTAAACCATTAATTGGATATGATTGATACACACGCGAATTCGGGACTTACAAGTGGTATCAGAGCTTGGATTGTATCAATCATTTTGGCCAGATCTGGAGCGTATTTGATCTTATTTTTGAATGATTTTTGAATTTTTGGATAGATCTTTGAAAAATAAGGGGGGTTTGTTCTTCGTGTTTTTGATAAAAACGAGTTTTTGATCGAGTTTTGGAGTAAAAAGACGTGAAAAACGCTATTTTTCATGTAATCTGCGAAGCGTTCTCGTCCATTGAAGGGTTCACGGCCGTTGAAGGGTTCACGGCCGAAGGAGGGTTCTCGGTCGAATAAGCTTTTGCGGCTAGGGTTTCTCGGCGGCGGCCGTAATCACGAATTAGGGTTTCTCGGACGTTTACGGCCGTGAACCCATTTGCGGTTGTCTGTCTCATATAAATAGTGTTAGTAGAGTCATAAGAGTGTGTATGGCTAGAGGAGCTTAAGTGTGTGTATTCTAAGGTGTTCTAGAGAGAGAAAGGAGAGAAGGTGCAAGTGTGTGTGAATCTTGTATATTGTTCATCATTCCAATCTTGAATACATCATAGATTCATATTATTCTTCTTCTCCTTCTTCTTATTTTGATCTTGCATCATCCAATTGTTTCGGATTCTACACCATCAATTGGATATGATTGATACACACGCGAATTCGGGACTTACAAGTGGTATCAGAGCTTGGATTGTATCAATCATTTTGGCCAGATCTGGAGCGTATTTGATCTTATTTTTGAAGGATTTTTGCATTTTTGGATAGATCTTTGAAAAATAAAGGGGGTTTGTTCTTCGTGTTTTTTATACAAACGAGTTTTTGATCGAGTTTTGGAGTAAAAAGAGGTGAAAAACGCTATTTTTCACGTAATCTGCAAAGTGTTCTCGTCCATTAAAGGGTTCACGGCCGTTGAAGGGTTCACGGCCGAAGGAGGGTTCTCGGTCGAATAAGCTTTTGCGGCTAGGGTTTCTCGGCGGCGGCCGTAATCACGAATTAGGGTTTCTCGGACGTTTACGGTCGTGAACGTGTTTACGGCCGTGAACCCATTTGCGGTTGTCTGTCTCATATAAATAGTGTTAGTAGAGTCATAAGAGTGTGTATGGCTAGAGGAGCTTAAGTGTGTGTATTCTAAGGTGTTCTAGAGAGAGAAAGGAGAGAAGGTGCAAGTGTGTGTGAATCTTGTATATTGTTCATCATTCCAATCTTGAATACATCATAGATTCATATTATTCTTCTTCTCCTTCTTCTTATTTTGATCTTGCATCATCCAATTGTTTGGGATTCTAAACCATTAATTGGATATGATTGATACACACGCGAATTCGGGACTTACAAGTGGTATCAGAGCTTGGATTGTATCAATCATTTTGGCCAGATCTGGAGCGTATTTGATCTTATTTTTGAATGATTTTTGAATTTTTGGATAGATCTTTGAAAAATAAGGGGGGTTTGTTCTTCGTGTTTTTGATAAAAACGAGTTTTTGATCGAGTTTTGGAGTAAAAAGACGTGAAAAACGCTATTTTTCATGTAATCTGCGAAGCGTTCTCGTCCATTGAAGGGTTCACGGCCGTTGAAGGGTTCACGGCCGAAGGAGGGTTCTCGGTCGAATAAGCTTTTGCGGCTAGGGTTTCTCGGCGGCGGCCGTAATCACGAATTAGGGTTTCTCGGACGTTTACGGTCGTGAACCCATTTGCGGTTGTCTGTCTCATATAAATAGTGTTAGTAGAGTCATAAGAGTGTGTATGGCTAGAGGAGCTTAAGTGTGTGTATTCTAAGGTGTTCTAGAGAGAGAAAGGAGAGAAGGTGCAAGTGTGTGTGAATCTTGTATATTGTTCATCATTCCAATCTTGAATACATCATAGATTCATATTATTCTTCTTCTCCTTCTTCTTATTTTGATCTTGCATCATCCAATTGTTTGGGATTCTACACCATCAATTGGATATGATTGATACACACGCGAATTCGGGACTTACAAGTGGTATCAGAGCTTGGATTGTATCAATCATTTTGGCCAGATCTGGAGCGTATTTGATCTTATTTTTGAAGGATTTTTGAATTTTTGGATAGATCTTTGAAAAATAAGGGGGGTTTGTTCTTCGTGTTTTTGATAAAAACGAGTTTTTGATCGAGTTTTGGAGTAAAAAGACGTGAAAAACGCTATTTTTCATGTAATCTGCGAAGCGTTCTCGTCCATTGAAGGGTTCACGGCCGTTGAAGGGTTCACGGCCGAAGGAGGGTTCTCGGTCGAATAAGCTTTTGCGGCTAGGGTTTCTCGGCGGCGGCCGTAATCACGAATTAGGGTTTCTCGGACGTTTACGGTCGTGAACCCATTTGCGGTTGTCTGTCTCATATAAATAGTGTTAGTAGAGTCATAAGAGTGTGTATGGCTAGAGGAGCTTAAGTGTGTGTATTCTAAGGTGTTCTAGAGAGAGAAAGGAGAGAAGGTGCAAGTGTGTGTGAATCTTGTATATTGTTCATCATTCCAATCTTGAATACATCATAGATTCATATTATTCTTCTTCTCCTTCTTCTTATTTTGATCTTGCATCATCCAATTGTTTGGGATTCTACACCATCAATTGGATATGATTGATACACACGCGAATTCGGGACTTACAAGTGGTATCAGAGCTTGGATTGTATCAATCATTTTGGCCAGATCTGGAGCGTATTTGATCTTATTTTTGAAGGATTTTTGCATTTTTGGATAGATCTTTGAAAAATAAAGGGGGTTTGTTCTTCGTGTTTTTTATACAAACGAGTTTTTGATCGAGTTTTGGAGTAAAAAGAGGTCAAAAACGCTATTTTTCACGTAATCTGCAAAGTGTTCTCGTCCATTAAAGGGTTCACGGCCGTTGAAGGGTTCACGGCCGAAGGAGGGTTCTCGGTCGAATAAGCTTTTGCGGCTAGGGTTTCTCGGCGGCGGCCGTAATCACGAATTAGGGTTTCTCGGACGTTTACGGTCGTGAACGTGTTTACGGCCGTGAACCCATTTGCGGTTGTCTGTCTCATATAAATAGTGTTAGTAGAGTCATAAGAGTGTGTATGGCTAGAGGAGCTTAAGTGTGTGTATTCTAAGGTGTTCTAGAGAGAGAAAGGAGAGAAGGTGCAAGTGTGTGTGAATCTTGTATATTGTTCATCATTCCAATCTTGAATACATCATAGATTCATATTATTCTTCTTCTCCTTCTTCTTATTTTGATCTTGCATCATCCAATTGTTTGGGATTCTAAACCATTAATTGGATATGATTGATACACACGCGAATTCGGGACTTACAAGTGGTATCAGAGCTTGGATTGTATCAATCATTTTGGCCAGATCTGGAGCGTATTTGATCTTATTTTTGAATGATTTTTGAATTTTTGGATAGATCTTTGAAAAATAAGGGGGGTTTGTTCTTCGTGTTTTTGATAAAAACGAGTTTTTGATCGAGTTTTGGAGTAAAAAGACGTGAAAAACGCTATTTTTCATGTAATCTGCGAAGCGTTCTCGTCCATTGAAGGGTTCACGGCCGTTGAAGGGTTCACGGCCGAAGGAGGGTTCTCGGTCGAATAAGCTTTTGCGGCTAGGGTTTCTCGGCGGCGGCCGTAATCACGAATTAGGGTTTCTCGGACGTTTACGGCCGTGAACCCATTTGCGGTTGTCTGTCTCATATAAATAGTGTTAGTAGAGTCATAAGAGTGTGTATGGCTAGAGGAGCTTAAGTGTGTGTATTCTAAGGTGTTCTAGAGAGAGCAAGGAGAGAAGGTGCAAGTGTGTGTGAATCTTGTATATTGTTCATCATTCCAATCTTGAATACATCATAGATTCATATTATTCTTCTTCTCCTTCTTCTTATTTTGATCTTGCATCATCCAATTGTTTGGGATTCTACACCATCAATTGGATATGATTGATACACACGCGAATTCGGGACTTACAAGTGGTATCAGAGCTTGGATTGTATCAATCATTTTGGCCAGATCTGGAGCGTATTTGATCTTATTTTTGAAGGATTTTTGCATTTTTGGATAGATCTTTGAAAAATAAAGGGGGTTTGTTCTTCGTGTTTTTTATACAAACGAGTTTTTGATCGAGTTTTGGAGTAAAAAGAGGTCAAAAACGCTATTTTTCACGTAATCTGCAAAGTGTTCTCGTCCATTAAAGGGTTCACGGCCGTTGAAGGGTTCACGGCCGAAGGAGGGTTCTCGGTCGAATAAGCTTTTGCGGCTAGGGTTTCTCGGCGGCGGCCGTAATCACGAATTAGGGTTTCTCGGACGTTTACGGTCGTGAACGTGTTTACGGCCGTGAACCCATTTGCGGTTGTCTGTCTCATATAAATAGTGTTAGTAGAGTCATAAGAGTGTGTATGGCTAGAGGAGCTTAAGTGTGTGTATTCTAAGGTGTTCTAGAGAGAGAAAGGAGAGAAGGTGCAAGTGTGTGTGAATCTTGTATATTGTTCATCATTCCAATCTTGAATACATCATAGATTCATATTATTCTTCTTCTCCTTCTTCTTATTTTGATCTTGCATCATCCAATTGTTTGGGATTCTAAACCATTAATTGGATATGATTGATACACACGCGAATTCGGGACTTACAAGTGGTATCAGAGCTTGGATTGTATCAATCATTTTGGCCAGATCTGGAGCGTATTTGATCTTATTTTTGAATGATTTTTGAATTTTTGGATAGATCTTTGAAAAATAAGGGGGGTTTGTTCTTCGTGTTTTTGATAAAAACGAGTTTTTGATCGAGTTTTGGAGTAAAAAGACGTGAAAAACGCTATTTTTCATGTAATCTGCGAAGCGTTCTCGTCCATTGAAGGGTTCACGGCCGTTGAAGGGTTCACGGCCGAAGGAGGGTTCTCGGTCGAATAAGCTTTTGCGGCTAGGGTTTCTCGGCGGCGGCCGTAATCACGAATTAGGGTTTCTCGGACGTTTACGGCCGTGAACCCATTTGCGGTTGTCTGTCTCATATAAATAGTGTTAGTAGAGTCATAAGAGTGTGTATGGCTAGAGGAGCTTAAGTGTGTGTATTCTAAGGTGTTCTAGAGAGAGAAAGGAGAGAAGGTGCAAGTGTGTGTGAATCTTGTATATTGTTCATCATTCCAATCTTGAATACATCATAGATTCATATTATTCTTCTTCTCCTTCTTCTTATTTTGATCTTGCATCATCCAATTGTTTGGGATTCTACACCATCAATTGGATATGATTGATACACACGCGAATTCGGGACTTACAAGTGGTATCAGAGCTTGGATTGTATCAATCATTTTGGCCAGATCTGGAGCGTATTTGATCTTATTTTTGAAGGATTTTTGCATTTTTGGATAGATCTTTGAAAAATAAAGGGGGTTTGTTCTTCGTGTTTTTTATACAAACGAGTTTTTGATCGAGTTTTGGAGTAAAAAGAGGTCAAAAACGCTATTTTTCACGTAATCTGCAAAGTGTTCTCGTCCATTAAAGGGTTCACGGCCGTTGAAGGGTTCACGGCCGAAGGAGGGTTCTCGGTCGAATAAGCTTTTGCGGCTAGGGTTTCTCGGCGGCGGCCGTAATCACGAATTAGGGTTTCTCGGACGTTTACGGTCGTGAACGTGTTTACGGCCGTGAACCCATTTGCGGTTGTCTGTCTCATATAAATAGTGTTAGTAGAGTCATAAGAGTGTGTATGGCTAGAGGAGCTTAAGTGTGTGTATTCTAAGGTGTTCTAGAGAGAGAAAGGAGAGAAGGTGCAAGTGTGTGTGAATCTTGTATATTGTTCATCATTCCAATCTTGAATACATCATAGATTCATATTATTCTTCTTCTCCTTCTTCTTATTTTGATCTTGCATCATCCAATTGTTTGGGATTCTAAACCATTAATTGGATATGATTGATACACACGCGAATTCGGGACTTACAAGTGGTATCAGAGCTTGGATTGTATCAATCATTTTGGCCAGATCTGGAGCGTATTTGATCTTATTTTTGAATGATTTTTGAATTTTTGGATAGATCTTTGAAAAATAAGGGGGGTTTGTTCTTCGTGTTTTTGATAAAAACGAGTTTTTGATCGAGTTTTGGAGTAAAAAGACGTGAAAAACGCTATTTTTCATGTAATCTGCGAAGCGTTCTCGTCCATTGAAGGGTTCACGGCCGTTGAAGGGTTCACGGCCGAAGGAGGGTTCTCGGTCGAATAAGCTTTTGCGGCTAAGGTTTCTCGGCGGCGGCCGTAATCACGAATTAGGGTTTCTCGGACGTTTACGGCCGTGAACCCATTTGCGGTTGTCTGTCTCATATAAATAGTGTTAGTAGAGTCATAAGAGTGTGTATGGCTAGAGGAGCTTAAGTGTGTGTATTCTAAGGTGTTCTAGAGAGAGAAAGGAGAGAAGGTGCAAGTGTGTGTGAATCTTGTATATTGTTCATCATTCCAATCTTGAATACATCATAGATTCATATTATTCTTCTTCTCCTTCTTCTTATTTTGATCTTGCATCATCCAATTGTTTGGGATTCTACACCATCAATTGGATATGATTGATACACACGCGAATTCGGGACTTACAAGTGGTATCAGAGCTTGGATTGTATCAATCATTTTGGCCAGATCTGGAGCGTATTTGATCTTATTTTTGAAGGATTTTTGCATTTTTGGATAGATCTTTGAAAAATAAAGGGGGTTTGTTCTTCGTGTTTTTTATACAAACGAGTTTTTGATCGAGTTTTGGAGTAAAAAGAGGTCAAAAACGCTATTTTTCACGTAATCTGCAAAGTGTTCTCGTCCATTAAAGGGTTCACGGCCGTTGAAGGGTTCACGGCCGAAGGAGGGTTCTCGGTCGAATAAGCTTTTGCGGCTAGGGTTTCTCGGCGGCGGCCGTAATCACGAATTAGGGTTTCTCGGACGTTTACGGTCGTGAACGTGTTTACGGCCGTGAACCCATTTGCGGTTGTCTGTCTCATATAAATAGTGTTAGTAGAGTCATAAGAGTGTGTATGGCTAGAGGAGCTTAAGTGTGTGTATTCTAAGGTGTTCTAGAGAGAGAAAGGAGAGAAGGTGCAAGTGTGTGTGAATCTTGTATATTGTTCATCATTCCAATCTTGAATACATCATAGATTCATATTATTCTTCTTCTCCTTCTTATTTTGATCTTGCATCATCCAATTGTTTGGGATTCTAAACCATTAATTGGATATGATTGATACACACGCGAATTCGGGACTTACAAGTGGTATCAGAGCTTGGATTGTATCAATCATTTTGGCCAGATCTGGAGCGTATTTGATCTTATTTTTGAATGATTTTTGAATTTTTGGATAGATCTTTGAAAAATAAGGGGGGTTTGTTCTTCGTGTTTTTGATAAAAACGAGTTTTTGATCGAGTTTTGGAGTAAAAAGACGTGAAAAACGCTATTTTTCATGTAATCTGCGAAGCGTTCTCGTCCATTGAAGGGTTCACGGCCGTTGAAGGGTTCACGGCCGAAGGAGGGTTCTCGGTCGAATAAGCTTTTGCGGCTAGGGTTTCTCGGCGGCGGCCGTAATCACGAATTAGGGTTTCTCGGACGTTTACGGCCGTGAACCCATTTGCGGTTGTCTGTCTCATATAAATAGTGTTAGTAGAGTCATAAGAGTGTGTATGGCTAGAGGAGCTTAAGTGTGTGTATTCTAAGGTGTTCTAGAGAGAGAAAGGAGAGAAGGTGCAAGTGTGTGTGAATCTTGTATATTGTTCATCATTCCAATCTTGAATACATCATAGATTCATATTATTCTTCTTCTCCTTCTTCTTATTTTGATCTTGCATCATCCAATTGTTTGGGATTCTACACCATCAATTGGATATGATTGATACACACGCGAATTCGGGACTTACAAGTGGTATCAGAGCTTGGATTGTATCAATCATTTTGGCCAGATCTGGAGCGTATTTGATCTTATTTTTGAAGGATTTTTGCATTTTTGGATAGATCTTTGAAAAATAAAGGGGGTTTGTTCTTCGTGTTTTTTATACAAACGAGTTTTTGATCGAGTTTTGGAGTAAAAAGAGGTCAAAAACGCTATTTTTCACGTAATCTGCAAAGTGTTCTCGTCCATTAAAGGGTTCACGGCCGTTGAAGGGTTCACGGCCGAAGGAGGGTTCTCGGTCGAATAAGCTTTTGCGGCTAGGGTTTCTCGGCGGCGGCCGTAATCACGAATTAGGGTTTCTCGGACGTTTACGGTCGTGAACGTGTTTACGGCCGTGAACCCATTTGCGGTTGTCTGTCTCATATAAATAGTGTTAGTAGAGTCATAAGAGTGTGTATGGCTAGAGGAGCTTAAGTGTGTGTATTCTAAGGTGTTCTAGAGAGAGAAAGGAGAGAAGGTGCAAGTGTGTGTGAATCTTGTATATTGTTCATCATTCCAATCTTGAATACATCATAGATTCATATTATTCTTCTTCTCCTTCTTCTTATTTTGATCTTGCATCATCCAATTGTTTGGGATTCTAAACCATTAATTGGATATGATTGATACACACGCGAATTCGGGACTTACAAGTGGTATCAGAGCTTGGATTGTATCAATCATTTTGGCCAGATCTGGAGCGTATTTGATCTTATTTTTGAATGATTTTCGAATTTTTGGATAGATCTTTGAAAAATAAGGGGGGTTTGTTCTTCGTGTTTTTGATAAAAACGAGTTTTTGATCGAGTTTTGGAGTAAAAAGACGTGAAAAACGCTATTTTTCATGTAATCTGCGAAGCGTTCTCGTCCATTGAAGGGTTCACGGCCGTTGAAGGGTTCACGGCCGAAGGAGGGTTCTCGGTCGAATAAGCTTTTGCGGCTAGGGTTTCTCGGCGGCGGCCGTAATCACGAATTAGGGTTTCTCGGACGTTTACGGCCGTGAACCCATTTGCGGTTGTCTGTCTCATATAAATAGTGTTAGTAGAGTCATAAGAGTGTGTATGGCTAGAGGAGCTTAAGTGTGTGTATTCTAAGGTGTTCTAGAGAGAGAAAGGAGAGAAGGTGCAAGTGTGTGTGAATCTTGTATATTGTTCATCATTCCAATCTTGAATACATCATAGATTCATATTATTCTTCTTCTCCTTCTTCTTATTTTGATCTTGCATCATCCAATTGTTTGGGATTCTACACCATCAATTGGATATGATTGATACACACGCGAATTCGGGACTTACAAGTGGTATCAGAGCTTGGATTGTATCAATCATTTTGGCCAGATCTGGAGCGTATTTGATCTTATTTTTGAAGGATTTTTGCATTTTTGGATAGATCTTTGAAAAATAAAGGGGGTTTGTTCTTCGTGTTTTTTATACAAACGAGTTTTTGATCGAGTTTTGGAGTAAAAAGAGGTGAAAAACACTATTTTTCACGTAATCTGCAAAGTGTTCTCGTCCATTAAAGGGTTCACGGCCGTTGAAGGGTTCACGGCCGAAGGAGGGTTCTCGGTCGAATAAGCTTTTGCGGCTAGGGTTTCTCGGCGGCGGCCGTAATCACGAATTAGGGTTTCTCGGACGTTTACGGTCGTGAACGTGTTTACGGCCGTGAACCCATTTGCGGTTGTCTGTCTCATATAAATAGTGTTAGTAGAGTCATAAGAGTGTGTATGGCTAGAGGAGCTTAAGTGTGTGTATTCTAAGGTGTTCTAGAGAGAGAAAGGAGAGAAGGTGCAAGTGTGTGTGAATCTTGTATATTGTTCATCATTCCAATCTTGAATACATCATAGATTCATATTATTCTTCTTCTCCTTCTTCTTATTTTGATCTTGCATCATCCAATTGTTTGGGATTCTACACCATCAATTGGATATGATTGATACACACGCGAATTCGGGACTTACAAGTGGTATCAGAGCTTGGATTGTATCAATCATTTTGGCCAGATCTGGAGCGTATTTGATCTTATTTTTGAAGGATTTTTGCATTTTTGGATAGATCTTTGAAAAATAAAGGGGGTTTGTTCTTCGTGTTTTTTATACAAACGAGTTTTTGATCGAGTTTTGGAGTAAAAAGAGGTCAAAAACGCTATTTTTCACGTAATCTGCAAAGTGTTCTCGTCCATTAAAGGGTTCACGGCCGTTGAAGGGTTCACGGCCGAAGGAGGGTTCTCGGTCGAATAAGCTTTTGCGGCTAGGGTTTCTCGGCGGCGGCCGTAATCACGAATTAGGGTTTCTCGGACGTTTACGGTCGTGAACGTGTTTACGGCCGTGAACCCATTTGCGGTTGTCTGTCTCATATAAATAGTGTTAGTAGAGTCATAAGAGTGTGTATGGCTAGAGGAGCTTAAGTGTGTGTATTCTAAGGTGTTCTAGAGAGAGAAAGGAGAGAAGGTGCAAGTGTGTGTGAATCTTGTATATTGTTCATCATTCCAATCTTGAATACATCATAGATTCATATTATTCTTCTTCTCCTTCTTCTTATTTTGATCTTGCATCATCCAATTGTTTGGGATTCTAAACCATTAATTGGATATGATTGATACACACGCGAATTCGGGACTTACAAGTGGTATCAGAGCTTGGATTGTATCAATCATTTTGGCCAGATCTGGAGCGTATTTGATCTTATTTTTGAATGATTTTTGAATTTTTGGATAGATCTTTGAAAAATAAGGGGGGTTTGTTCTTCGTGTTTTTGATAAAAACGAGTTTTTGATCGAGTTTTGGAGTAAAAAGACGTGAAAAACGCTATTTTTCATGTAATCTGCGAAGCGTTCTCGTCCATTGAAGGGTTCACGGCCGTTGAAGGGTTCACGGCCGAAGGAGGGTTCTCGGTCGAATAAGCTTTTGCGGCTAGGGTTTCTCGGCGGCGGCCGTAATCACGAATTAGGGTTTCTCGGACGTTTACGGCCGTGAACCCATTTGCGGTTGTCTGTCTCATATAAATAGTGTTAGTAGAGTCATAAGAGTGTGTATGGCTAGAGGAGCTTAAGTGTGTGTATTCTAAGGTGTTCTAGAGAGAGAAAGGAGAGAAGGTGCAAGTGTGTGTGAATCTTGTATATTGTTCATCATTCCAATCTTGAATACATCATAGATTCATATTATTCTTCTTCTCCTTCTTCTTATTTTGATCTTGCATCATCCAATTGTTTGGGATTCTACACCATCAATTGGATATGATTGATACACACGCGAATTCGGGACTTACAAGTGGTATCAGAGCTTGGATTGTATCAATCATTTTGGCCAGATCTGGAGCGTATTTGATCTTATTTTTGAAGGATTTTTGCATTTTTGGATAGATCTTTGAAAAATAAAGGGGGTTTGTTCTTCGTGTTTTTTATACAAACGAGTTTTTGATCGAGTTTTGGAGTAAAAAGAGGTCAAAAACGCTATTTTTCACGTAATCTGCAAAGTGTTCTCGTCCATTAAAGGGTTCACGGCCGTTGAAGGGTTCACGGCCGAAGGAGGGTTCTCGGTCGAATAAGCTTTTGCGGCTAGGGTTTCTCGGCGGCGGCCGTAATCACGAATTAGGGTTTCTCGGACGTTTACGGTCGTGAACGTGTTTACGGCCGTGAACCCATTTGCGGTTGTCTGTCTCATATAAATAGTGTTAGTAGAGTCATAAGAGTGTGTATGGCTAGAGGAGCTTAAGTGTGTGTATTCTAAGGTGTTCTAGAGAGAGAAAGGACAGAAGGTGCAAGTGTGTGTGAATCTTGTATATTGTTCATCATTCCAATCTTGAATACATCACAGATTCATATTATTCTTCTTCTCCTTCTTCTTATTTTGATCTTGCATCATCCAATTGTTTGGGATTCTAAACCATTAATTGGATATGATTGATACACACGCGAATTCGGGACTTACAAGTGGTATCAGAGCTTGGATTGTATCAATCATTTTGGCCAGATCTGGAGCGTATTTGATCTTATTTTTGAATGATTTTTGAATTTTTGGATAGATCTTTGAAAAATAAGGGGGGTTTGTTCTTCGTGTTTTTGATAAAAACGAGTTTTTGATCGAGTTTTGGAGTAAAAAGACGTGAAAAACGCTATTTTTCATGTAATCTGCGAAGCGTTCTCGTCCATTGAAGGGTTCACGGCCGTTGAAGGGTTCACGGCCGAAGGAGGGTTCTCGGTCGAATAAGCTTTTGCGGCTAGGGTTTCTCGGCGGCGGCCGTAATCACGAATTAGGGTTTCTCGGACATTTACGGCCGTGAACGTGTTTACGGCCATGAACCCATTTACGGTTGTCTGTCTCATATAAATAGTGTTAGTAGAGTCATAAGAGTGTGTATGTCTAGAGGAGCTTAAGTGTGTGTATTCTAAGGTGTTCTTGAGAGAGAAAGGAGAGAAGGTGCAAGTGTGTGTGAATCTTATATATTGTTCATCATTCCAATCTTGAATACATCATAGATTCATATTATTCTTCTTCTCCTTCTTCTTATTTTGATCTTGCATCATCCAATTGTTTGGGATTCTAAACCATTAATTGGATATGATTGATACACACGCGAATTCGGGACTTACAAGTGGTATCAGAGCTTGGATTGTATCAATCATTTTGGCCAGATCTGGAGCATATTTGATCTTATTTTGTAATGATTTTTGAATTTTTGGATAGATCTTTGAAAAATAAGGGGGGTTTGTTCTTCGTGTTTTTGATAAAAACGAGTTTTTGATCGAGTTTTGGAGTAAAAAGACGTGAAAAACGCTATTTTTCATGTAATCTGCGAAGCGTTCTCGTCCATTGAAGGGTTCACGGCCGTTGAAGGGTTCACGGCCGAAGGAGGGTTCTCGGTCGAATAAGCTTTTGCGGCTAGGGTTTCTCGGCGGCGGCCGTAATCACGAATTAGGGTTTCTCGGACGTTTACGGCCGTGAACCCATTTGCGGTTGTCTGTCTCATATAAATAGTGTTAGTAGAGTCATAAGAGTGTGTATGGCTAGAGGAGCTTAAGTGTGTGTATTCTAAGGTGTTCTAGAGAGAGAAAGGAGAGAAGGTGCAAGTGTGTGTGAATCTTGTATATTGTTCATCATTCCAATCTTGAATACATCATAGATTCATATTATTCTTCTTCTCCTTCTTCTTATTTTGATCTTGCATCATCCAATTGTTTGGGATTCTACACCATCAATTGGATATGATTGATACACACGCGAATTCGGGACTTACAAGTGGTATCAGAGCTTAGATTGTATCAATCATTTTGGCCAGATCTGGAGCGTATTTGATCTTATTTTTGAAGGATTTTTGCATTTTTGGATAGATCTTTGAAAAATAAAGGGGGTTTGTTCTTCGTTTTTTTTATACAAACGAGTTTTTGATCGAGTTTCGGAGTAAAAAGAGGTCAAAAACGCTATTTTTCACGTAATCTGCAAAGTGTTCTCGTCCATTAAAGGGTTCACGGCCGTTGAAGGGTTCACGGCCGAAGGAGGGTTCTCGGTCGAATAAGCTTTTGCGGCTAGGGTTTCTCGGCGGCGGCCGTAATCACGAATTAGGGTTTCTCGGACGTTTACGGTCGTGAACGTGTTTACGGCCGTGAACCCATTTGCGGTTGTCTGTCTCATATAAATAGTGTTAGTAGAGTCATAAGAGTGTGTATGGCTAGAGGAGCTTAAGTGTGTGTATTCTAAGGTGTTCTAGAGAGAGAAAGGAGAGAAGGTGCAAGTGTGTGTGAATCTTGTATATTGTTCATCATTCCAATCTTGAATACATCATAGATTCATATTATTCTTCTTCTCCTTCTTCTTATTTTGATCTTGCATCATCCAATTGTTTGGGATTCTAAACCATTAATTGGATATGATTGATACACACGTGAATTCGGGACTTACAAGTGGTATCAGAGCTTGGATTGTATCAATCATTTTGGCCAGATCTGGAGCGTATTTGATCTTATTTTTGAATGATTTTTGAATTTTTGGATAGATCTTTGAAAAATAAGGGGGGTTTGTTCTTCGTGTTTTTGATAAAAACGAGTTTTTGATCGAGTTTGGGGAGTAAAAAGACGTGAAAAACGCTATTTTTCATGTAATCTGCGAAGCGTTCTCGTCCATTGAAGGGTTCACGGCCGTTGAAGGGTTCACGGCCGAAGGAGGGTTCTCGGTCGAATAAGCTTTTGCGGCTAGGGTTTCTCGGCGGCGGCCGTAATCACGAATTAGGGTTTCTCGGACGTTTACGGCCGTGAACGTGTTTACGGCCATGAACCCATTCGCGGTTGTCTGTCTCATATAAATAGTGTTAGTAGAGTCATAAGAGTGTGTATGGCTAGAGGAGCTTAAGTGTGTGTATTCTAAGGTGTTCTAGAGAGAGAAAGGAGAGAAGGTGCAAGTGTGTGTGAATCTTATATATTGTTCATCATTCCAATCTTGAATACATCATAGATTCATATTATTCTTCTTCTCCTTCTTCTTATTTTGATCTTGCATCATCCAATTGTTTGGGATTCTAAACCATTAATTGGATATGATTGATACACACGCGAATTCGGGACTTACAAGTGGTATCAGAGCTTGGATTGTATCAATCATTTTGGCCAGATCTGGAGCGTATTTGATCTTATTTTTGAATGATTTTTGAATTTTTGGATAGATCTTTGAAAAATAAGGGGGGTTTGTTCTTCGTGTTTTTGATAAAAACGAGTTTTTGATCGAGTTTTGGAGTAAAAAGACGTGAAAAACGCTATTTTTCATGTAATCTGCGAAGCGTTCTCGTCCATTGAAGGGTTCACGGCCGTTGAAGGGTTCACGGCCGAAGGAGGGTTCTCGGTCGAATAAGCTTTTGCGGCTAGGGTTTCTCGGCGGCGGCCGTAATCACGAATTAGGGTTTCTCGGACGTTTACGGCCGTGAACCCATTTGCGGTTGTCTGTCTCATATAAATAGTGTTAGTAGAGTCATAAGAGTGTGTATGGCTAGAGGAGCTTAAGTGTGTGTATTCTAAGGTGTTCTAGAGAGAGAAAGGAGAGAAGGTGCAAGTGTGTGTGAATCTTGTATATTGTTCATCATTCCAATCTTGAATACATCATAGATTCATATTATTCTTCTTCTCCTTCTTCTTATTTTGATCTTGCATCATCCAATTGTTTGGGATTCTACACCATCAATTGGATATGATTGATACACACGCGAATTCGGGACTTACAAGTGGTATCAGAGCTTGGATTGTATCAATCATTTTGGCCAGATCTGGAGCGTATTTGATCTTATTTTTGAAGGATTTTTGCATTTTTGGATAGATCTTTGAAAAATAAAGGGGGTTTGTTCTTCGTGTTTTTTATACAAACGAGTTTTTGATCGAGTTTTGGAGTAAAAAGAGGTGAAAAACGCTATTTTTCACGTAATCTGCAAAGTGTTCTCGTCCATTAAAGGGTTCACGGCCGTTGAAGGGTTCACGGCCGAAGGAGGGTTCTCGGTCGAATAAGCTTTTGCGGCTAGGGTTTCTCGGCGGCGGCCGTAATCACGAATTAGGGTTTCTCGGACGTTTACGGTCGTGAACGTGTTTACGGCCGTGAACCCATTTGCGGTTGTCTGTCTCATATAAATAGTGTTAGTAGAGTCATAAGAGTGTGTATGGCTAGAGGAGCTTAAGTGTGTGTATTCTAAGGTGTTCTAGAGAGAGAAAGGAGAGAAGGTGCAAGTGTGTGTGAATCTTGTATATTGTTCATCATTCCAATCTTGAATACATCATAGATTCATATTATTCTTCTTCTCCTTCTTCTTATTTTGATCTTGCATCATCCAATTGTTTGGGATTCTAAACCATTAATTGGATATGATTGATACACACGCGAATTCGGGACTTACAAGTGGTATCAGAGCTTGGATTGTATCAATCATTTTGGCCAGATCTGGAGCGTATTTGATCTTATTTTTGAATGATTTTTGAATTTTTGGATAGATCTTTGAAAAATAAGGGGGGTTTGTTCTTCGTGTTTTTGATAAAAACGAGTTTTTGATCGAGTTTTGGAGTAAAAAGACGTGAAAAACGCTATTTTTCATGTAATCTGCGAAGCGTTCTCGTCCATTGAAGGGTTCACGGCCGTTGAAGGGTTCACGGACGAAGGAGGGTTCTCGGTCGAATAAGCTTTTGCGGCTAGGGTTTCTCGGCGGCGGCCGTAATCACGAATTAGGGTTTCTCGGACGTTTACGGCCGTGAACCCATTTGCGGTTGTCTGTCTCATATAAATAGTGTTAGTAGAGTCATAAGAGTGTGTATGGCTAGAGGAGCTTAAGTGTGTGTATTCTAAGGTGTTCTAGAGAGAGAAAGGAGAGAAGGTGCAAGTGTGTGTGAATCTTGTATATTGTTCATCATTCCAATCTTGAATACATCATAGATTCATATTATTCTTCTTCTCCTTCTTCTTATTTTGATCTTGCATCATCCAATTGTTTGGGATTCTACACCATCAAATGGATATGATTGATACACACGCGAATTCGGGACTTACAAGTGGTATCAGAGCTTGGATTGTATCAATCATTTTGGCCAGATCTGGAGCGTATTTGATCTTATTTTTGAAGGATTTTTGCATTTTTGGATAGATCTTTGAAAAATAAAGGGGGTTTGTTCTTCGTGTTTTTTATACAAACGAGTTTTTGATCGAGTTTTGGAGTAAAAAGAGGTCAAAAACGCTATTTTTCACGTAATCTGCAAAGTGTTCTCGTCCATTAAAGGGTTCACGGCCGTTGAAGGGTTCACGGCCGAAGGAGGGTTCTCGGTCGAATAAGCTTTTGCGGCTAGGGTTTCTCGGCGGCGGCCGTAATCACGAATTAGGGTTTCTCGGACGTTTACGGTCGTGAACGTGTTTACGGCCGTGAACCCATTTGCGGTTGTCTGTCTCATATAAATAGTGTTAGTAGAGTCATAAGAGTGTGTATGGCTAGAGGAGCTTAAGTGTGTGTATTCTAAGGTGTTCTAGAGAGAGAAAGGAGAGAAGGTGCAAGTGTGTGTGAATCTTGTATATTGTTCATCATTCCAATCTTGAATACATCATAGATTCATATTATTCTTCTTCTCCTTCTTCTTATTTTGATCTTGCATCATCCAATTGTTTGGGATTCTAAACCATTAATTGGATATGATTGATACACACGCGAATTCGGGACTTACAAGTGGTATCAGAGCTTGGATTGTATCAATCATTTTGGCCAGATCTGGAGCGTATTTGATCTTATTTTTGAATGATTTTTGAATTTTTGGATAGATCTTTGAAAAATAAGGGGGGTTTGTTCTTCGTGTTTTTGATAAAAACGAGTTTTTGATCGAGTTTTGGAGTAAAAAGACGTGAAAAACGCTATTTTTCATGTAATCTGCGAAGCGTTCTCGTCCATTGAAGGGTTCACGGCCGTTGAAGGGTTCACGGCCGAAGGAGGGTTCTCGGTCGAATAAGCTTTTGCGGCTAGGGTTTCTCGGCGGCGGCCGTAATCACGAATTAGGGTTTCTCGGACGTTTACGGCCGTGAACCCATTTGCGGTTGTCTGTCTCATATAAATAGTGTTAGTAGAGTCATAAGAGTGTGTATGGCTAGAGGAGCTTAAGTGTGTGTATTCTAAGGTGTTCTAGAGAGAGAAAGGAGAGAAGGTGCAAGTGTGTGTGAATCTTGTATATTGTTCATCATTCCAATCTTGAATACATCATAGATTCATATTATTCTTCTTCTCCTTCTTCTTATTTTGATCTTGCATCATCCAATTGTTTGGGATTCTACACCATCAAATGGATATGATTGATACACACGCGAATTCGGGACTTACAAGTGGTATCAGAGCTTGGATTGTATCAATCATTTTGGCCAGATCTGGAGCGTATTTGATCTTATTTTTGAAGGATTTTTGCATTTTTGGATAGATCTTTGAAAAATAAAGGGGGTTTGTTCTTCGTGTTTTTTATACAAACGAGTTTTTGATCGAGTTTTGGAGTAAAAAGAGGTCAAAAACGCTATTTTTCACGTAATCTGCAAAGTGTTCTCGTCCATTAAAGGGTTCACGGCCGTTGAAGGGTTCACGGCCGAAGGAGGGTTCTCGGTCGAATAAGCTTTTGCGGCTAGGGTTTCTCGGCGGCGGCCGTAATCACGAATTAGGGTTTCTCGGACGTTTACGGTCGTGAACGTGTTTACGGCCGTGAACCCATTTGCGGTTGTCTGTCTCATATAAATAGTGTTAGTAGAGTCATAAGAGTGTGTATGGCTAGAGGAGCTTAAGTGTGTGTATTCTAAGGTGTTCTAGAGAGAGAAAGGAGAGAAGGTGCAAGTGTGTGTGAATCTTGTATATTGTTCATCATTCCAATCTTGAATACATCATAGATTCATATTATTCTTCTTCTCCTTCTTCTTATTTTGATCTTGCATCATCCAATTGTTTGGGATTCTAAACCATTAATTGGATATGATTGATACACACGCGAATTCGGGACTTACAAGTGGTATCAGAGCTTGGATTGTATCAATCATTTTGGCCAGATCTGGAGCGTATTTGATCTTATTTTTGAATGATTTTTGAATTTTTGGATAGATCTTTGAAAAATAAGGGGGGTTTGTTCTTCGTGTTTTTGATAAAAACGAGTTTTTGATCGAGTTTTGGAGTAAAAAGACGTGAAAAACGCTATTTTTCATGTAATCTGCGAAGCGTTCTCGTCCATTGAAGGGTTCACGGCCGTTGAAGGGTTCACGGCCGAAGGAGGGTTCTCGGTCGAATAAGCTTTTGCGGCTAGGGTTTCTCGGCGGCGGCCGTAATCACGAATTAGGGTTTCTCGGACGTTTACGGCCGTGAACCCATTTGCGGTTGTCTGTCTCATATAAATAGTGTTAGTAGAGTCATAAGAGTGTGTATGGCTAGAGGAGCTTAAGTGTGTGTATTCTAAGGTGTTCTAGAGAGAGAAAGGAGAGAAGGTGCAAGTGTGTGTGAATCTTGTATATTGTTCATCATTCCAATCTTGAATACATCATAGATTCATATTATTCTTCTTCTCCTTCTTCTTATTTTGATCTTGCATCATCCAATTGTTTGGGATTCTACACCATCAAATGGATATGATTGATACACACGCGAATTCGGGACTTACAAGTGGTATCAGAGCTTGGATTGTATCAATCATTTTGGCCAGATCTGGAGCGTATTTGATCTTATTTTTGAAGGATTTTTGCATTTTTGGATAGATCTTTGAAAAATAAAGGGGGTTTGTTCTTCGTGTTTTTTATACAAACGAGTTTTTGATCGAGTTTTGGAGTAAAAAGAGGTCAAAAACGCTATTTTTCACGTAATCTGCAAAGTGTTCTCGTCCATTAAAGGGTTCACGGCCGTTGAAGGGTTCACGGCCGAAGGAGGGTTCTCGGTCGAATAAGCTTTTGCGGCTAGGGTTTCTCGGCGGCGGCCGTAATCACGAATTAGGGTTTCTCGGACGTTTACGGTCGTGAACGTGTTTACGGCCGTGAACCCATTTGCGGTTGTCTGTCTCATATAAATAGTGTTAGTAGAGTCATAAGAGTGTGTATGGCTAGAGGAGCTTAAGTGTGTGTATTCTAAGGTGTTCTAGAGAGAGAAAGGAGAGAAGGTGCAAGTGTGTGTGAATCTTGTATATTGTTCATCATTCCAATCTTGAATACATCATAGATTCATATTATTCTTCTTCTCCTTCTTCTTATTTTGATCTTGCATCATCCAATTGTTTGGGATTCTAAACCATTAATTGGATATGATTGATACACACGCGAATTCGGGACTTACAAGTGGTATCAGAGCTTGGATTGTATCAATCATTTTGGCCAGATCTGGAGCGTATTTGATCTTATTTTTGAATGATTTTTGAATTTTTGGATAGATCTTTGAAAAATAAGGGGGGTTTGTTCTTCGTGTTTTTGATAAAAACGAGTTTTTGATCGAGTTTTGGAGTAAAAAGACGTGAAAAACGCTATTTTTCATGTAATCTGCGAAGCGTTCTCGTCCATTGAAGGGTTCACGGCCGTTGAAGGGTTCACGGCCGAAGGAGGGTTCTCGGTCGAATAAGCTTTTGCGGCTAGGGTTTCTCGGCGGCGGCCGTAATCACGAATTAGGGTTTCTCGGACGTTTACGGCCGTGAACCCATTTGCGGTTGTCTGTCTCATATAAATAGTGTTAGTAGAGTCATAAGAGTGTGTATGGCTAGAGGAGCTTAAGTGTGTGTATTCTAAGGTGTTCTAGAGAGAGAAAGGAGAGAAGGTGCAAGTGTGTGTGAATCTTGTATATTGTTCATCATTCCAATCTTGAATACATCATAGATTCATATTATTCTTCTTCTCCTTCTTCTTATTTTGATCTTGCATCATCCAATTGTTTGGGATTCTACACCATCAAATGGATATGATTGATACACACGCGAATTCGGGACTTACAAGTGGTATCAGAGCTTGGATTGTATCAATCATTTTGGCCAGATCTGGAGCGTATTTGATCTTATTTTTGAAGGATTTTTGCATTTTTGGATAGATCTTTGAAAAATAAAGGGGGTTTGTTCTTCGTGTTTTTTATACAAACGAGTTTTTGATCGAGTTTTGGAGTAAAAAGAGGTCAAAAACGCTATTTTTCACGTAATCTGCAAAGTGTTCTCGTCCATTAAAGGGTTCACGGCCGTTGAAGGGTTCACGGCCGAAGGAGGGTTCTCGGTCGAATAAGCTTTTGCGGCTAGGGTTTCTCGGCGGCGGCCGTAATCACGAATTAGGGTTTCTCGGACGTTTACGGTCGTGAACGTGTTTACGGCCGTGAACCCATTTGCGGTTGTCTGTCTCATATAAATAGTGTTAGTAGAGTCATAAGAGTGTGTATGGCTAGAGGAGCTTAAGTGTGTGTATTCTAAGGTGTTCTAGAGAGAGAAAGGAGAGAAGGTGCAAGTGTGTGTGAATCTTGTATATTGTTCATCATTCCAATCTTGAATACATCATAGATTCATATTATTCTTCTTCTCCTTCTTCTTATTTTGATCTTGCATCATCCAATTGTTTGGGATTCTAAACCATTAATTGGATATGATTGATACACACGCGAATTCGGGACTTACAAGTGGTATCAGAGCTTGGATTGTATCAATCATTTTGGCCAGATCTGGAGCGTATTTGATCTTATTTTTGAATGATTTTTGAATTTTTGGATAGATCTTTGAAAAATAAGGGGGGTTTGTTCTTCGTGTTTTTGATAAAAACGAGTTTTTGATCGAGTTTTGGAGTAAAAAGACGTGAAAAACGCTATTTTTCATGTAATCTGCGAAGCGTTCTCGTCCATTGAAGGGTTCACGGCCGTTGAAGGGTTCACGGCCGAAGGAGGGTTCTCGGTCGAATAAGCTTTTGCGGCTAGGGTTTCTCGGCGGCGGCCGTAATCACGAATTAGGGTTTCTCGGACGTTTACGGCCGTGAACCCATTTGCGGTTGTCTGTCTCATATAAATAGTGTTAGTAGAGTCATAAGAGTGTGTATGGCTAGAGGAGCTTAAGTGTGTGTATTCTAAGGTGTTCTAGAGAGAGAAAGGAGAGAAGGTGCAAGTGTGTGTGAATCTTGTATATTGTTCATCATTCCAATCTTGAATACATCATAGATTCATATTATTCTTCTTCTCCTTCTTCTTATTTTGATCTTGCATCATCCAATTGTTTGGGATTCTACACCATCAAATGGATATGATTGATACACACGCGAATTCGGGACTTACAAGTGGTATCAGAGCTTGGATTGTATCAATCATTTTGGCCAGATCTGGAGCGTATTTGATCTTATTTTTGAAGGATTTTTGCATTTTTGGATAGATCTTTGAAAAATAAAGGGGGTTTGTTCTTCGTGTTTTTTATACAAACGAGTTTTTGATCGAGTTTTGGAGTAAAAAGAGGTCAAAAACGCTATTTTTCACGTAATCTGCAAAGTGTTCTCGTCCATTAAAGGGTTCACGGCCGTTGAAGGGTTCACGGCCGAAGGAGGGTTCTCGGTCGAATAAGCTTTTGCGGCTAGGGTTTCTCGGCGGCGGCCGTAATCACGAATTAGGGTTTCTCGGACGTTTACGGTCGTGAACGTGTTTACGGCCGTGAACCCATTTGCGGTTGTCTGTCTCATATAAATAGTGTTAGTAGAGTCATAAGAGTGTGTATGGCTAGAGGAGCTTAAGTGTGTGTATTCTAAGGTGTTCTAGAGAGAGAAAGGAGAGAAGGTGCAAGTGTGTGTGAATCTTGTATATTGTTCATCATTCCAATCTTGAATACATCATAGATTCATATTATTCTTCTTCTCCTTCTTCTTATTTTGATCTTGCATCATCCAATTGTTTGGGATTCTACACCATCAAATGGATATGATTGATACACACGCGAATTCGGGACTTACAAGTGGTATCAGAGCTTGGATTGTATCAATCATTTTGGCCAGATCTGGAGCGTATTTGATCTTATTTTTGAAGGATTTTTGCATTTTTGGATAGATCTTTGAAAAATAAAGGGGGTTTGTTCTTCGTGTTTTTTATACAAACGAGTTTTTGATCGAGTTTTGGAGTAAAAAGAGGTCAAAAACGCTATTTTTCACGTAATCTGCAAAGTGTTCTCGTCCATTAAAGGGTTCACGGCCGTTGAAGGGTTCACGGCCGAAGGAGGGTTCTCGGTCGAATAAGCTTTTGCGGCTAGGGTTTCTCGGCGGCGGCCGTAATCACGAATTAGGGTTTCTCGGACGTTTACGGTCGTGAACGTGTTTACGGCCGTGAACCCATTTGCGGTTGTCTGTCTCATATAAATAGTGTTAGTAGAGTCATAAGAGTGTGTATGGCTAGAGGAGCTTAAGTGTGTGTATTCTAAGGTGTTCTAGAGAGAGAAAGGAGAGAAGGTGCAAGTGTGTGTGAATCTTGTATATTGTTCATCATTCCAATCTTGAATACATCATAGATTCATATTATTCTTCTTCCCCTTCTTCTTATTTTGATCTTGCATCATCCAATTGTTTGGGATTCTAAACCATTAATTGGATATGATTGATACACACGCGAATTCGGGACTTACAAGTGGTATCAGAGCTTGGATTGTATCAATCATTTTGGCCAGATCTGGAGCGTATTTGATCTTATTTTTGAATGATTTTTGAATTTTTGGATAGATCTTTGAAAAATAAGGGGGGTTTGTTCTTCGTGTTTTTGATAAAAACGAGTTTTTGATCGAGTTTTGGAGTAAAAAGACGTGAAAAACGCTATTTTTCATGTAATCTGCGAAGCGTTCTCGTCCATTGAAGGGTTCACGGCCGTTGAAGGGTTCACGGCCGAAGGAGGGTTCTCGGTCGAATAAGCTTTTGCGGCTAGGGTTTCTCGGCGGCGGCCGTAATCACGAATTAGGGTTTCTCGGACGTTTACGGCCGTGAACCCATTTGCGGTTGTCTGTCTCATATAAATAGTGTTAGTAGAGTCATAAGAGTGTGTATGGCTAGAGGAGCTTAAGTGTGTGTATTCTAAGGTGTTCTAGAGAGAGAAAGGAGAGAAGGTGCAAGTGTGTGTGAATCTTGTATATTGTTCATCATTCCAATCTTGAATACATCATAGATTCATATTATTCTTCTTCTCCTTCTTCTTATTTTGATCTTGCATCATCCAATTGTTTGGGATTCTAAACCATTAATTGGATATGATTGATACACACGCGAATTCGGGACTTACAAGTGGTATCAGAGCTTGGATTGTATCAATCATTTTGGCCAGATCTGGAGCGTATTTGATCTTATTTTTGAATGATTTTTGAATTTTTGGATAGATCTTTGAAAAATAAGGGGGGTTTGTTCTTCGTGTTTTTGATAAAAACGAGTTTTTGATCGAGTTTTGGAGTAAAAAGACGTGAAAAACGCTATTTTTCATGTAATCTGCGAAGCGTTCTCGTCCATTGAAGGGTTCACGGCCGTTGAAGGGTTCACGGCCGAAGGAGGGTTCTCGGTCGAATAAGCTTTTGCGGCTAGGGTTTCTCGGCGGCGGCCGTAATCACGAATTAGGGTTTCTCGGACGTTTACGGCCGTGAACCCATTTGCGGTTGTCTGTCTCATATAAATAGTGTTAGTAGAGTCATAAGAGTGTGTATGGCTAGAGGAGCTTAAGTGTGTGTATTCTAAGGTGTTCTAGAGAGAGAAAGGAGAGAAGGTGCAAGTGTGTGTGAATCTTGTATATTGTTCATCATTCCAATCTTGAATACATCATAGATTCATATTATTCTTCTTCTCCTTCTTCTTATTTTGATCTTGCATCATCCAATTGTTTGGGATTCTACACCATCAAATGGATATGATTGATACACACGCGAATTCGGGACTTACAAGTGGTATCAGAGCTTGGATTGTATCAATCATTTTGGCCAGATCTGGAGCGTATTTGATCTTATTTTTGAAGGATTTTTGCATTTTTGGATAGATCTTTGAAAAATAAAGGGGGTTTGTTCTTCGTGTTTTTTATACAAACGAGTTTTTGATCGAGTTTTGGAGTAAAAAGAGGTCAAAAACGCTATTTTTCACGTAATCTGCAAAGTGTTCTCGTCCATTAAAGGGTTCACGGCCGTTGAAGGGTTCACGGCCGAAGGAGGGTTCTCGGTCGAATAAGCTTTTGCGGCTAGGGTTTCTCGGCGGCGGCCGTAATCACGAATTAGGGTTTCTCGGACGTTTACGGTCGTGAACGTGTTTACGGCCGTGAACCCATTTGCGGTTGTCTGTCTCATATAAATAGTGTTAGTAGAGTCATAAGAGTGTGTATGGCTAGAGGAGCTTAAGTGTGTGTATTCTAAGGTGTTCTAGAGAGAGAAAGGAGAGAAGGTGCAAGTGTGTGTGAATCTTGTATATTGTTCATCATTCCAATCTTGAATACATCATAGATTCATATTATTCTTCTTCTCCTTCTTCTTATTTTGATCTTGCATCATCCAATTGTTTGGGATTCTAAACCATTAATTGGATATGATTGATACACACGCGAATTCGGGACTTACAAGTGGTATCAGAGCTTGGATTGTATCAATCATTTTGGCCAGATCTGGAGCGTATTTGATCTTATTTTTGAATGATTTTTGAATTTTTGGATAGATCTTTGAAAAATAAGGGGGGTTTATTCTTCGTGCTTTTGATAAAAACGAGTTTTTGATCGAGTTTTGGAGTAAAAAGACGTGAAAAACGCTATTTTTCATGTAATCTGCGAAGCGTTCTCGTCCATTGAAGGGTTCACGGCCGTTGAAGGGTTCACGGCCGAAGGAGGGTTCTCGGTCGAATAAGCTTTTGCGGCTAGGGTTTCTCGGCGGCGGCCGTAATCACGAATTAGGGTTTCTCGGACATTTACGGCCGTGAACGTGTTTACGGCCATGAACCCATTTACGGTTGTCTGTCTCATATAAATAGTGTTAGTAGAGTCATAAGAGTGTGTATGTCTAGAGGAGCTTAAGTGTGTGTATTCTAAGGTGTTCTAGAGAGAGAAAGGAGAGAAGGTGCAAGTGTGTGTGAATATTATATATTGTTCATCATTCCAATCTTGAATACATCATAGATTCATATTATTCTTCTTCTCCTTCTTCTTATTTTGATCTTGCATCATCCAATTGTTTGGGATTCTAAACCATTAATTGGATATGATTGATACACACGCGAATTCGGGACTTACAAGTGGTATCAGAGCTTGGATTGTATCAATCATTTTGGCCAGATCTGGAGCATATTTGATCTTATTTTGTAATGATTTTTGAATTTTTGGATAGATCTTTGAAAAATAAGGGGGGTTTGTTCTTCGTGTTTTTGATAAAAACGAGTTTTTGATCGAGTTTTGGAGTAAAAAGACGTGAAAAACGCTATTTTTCATGTAATCTGCGAAGCGTTCTCGTCCATTGAAGGGTTCACGGCCGTTGAAGGGTTCACGGCCGAAGGAGGGTTCTCGGTCGAATAAGCTTTTGCGGCTAGGGTTTCTCGGCAGCGGCCGTAATCACGAATTAGGGTTTCTCGGACGTTTACGGCCGTGAACATGTTTACGGCCATGAACCCATTTGCGGTTGTCTGTCTCATATAAATAGTGTTAGTAGAGTCATAAGAGTGTGTATGGCTAGAGGAGCTTAAGTGTGTGTATTCTAAGGTGTTCTAGAGAGAAAAAGGAGAGAAGGTGCAAGGGTGTGTGAATCTTGTATATTGTTCATCATTCCAATCTTGAATACATCATAGATTCATATTATTCTTCTTCTCCTTCTTCTTATTTTGATCTTGCATCATCCAATTGTTTGGGATTCTACACCATCAAATGGATATGATTGATACACACGCGAATTCGGGACTTACAAGTGGTATCAGAGCTTGGATTGTATCAATCATTTTGGCCAGATCTGGAGCGTATTTGATCTTATTTTTGAAGGATTTTTGCATTTTTGGATAGATCTTTGAAAAATAAAGGGGGTTTGTTCTTCGTGTTTTTTATACAAACGAGTTTTTGATCGAGTTTTGGAGTAAAAAGAGGTCAAAAACGCTATTTTTCACGTAATCTGCAAAGTGTTCTCGTCCATTAAAGGGTTCACGGCCGTTGAAGGGTTCACGGCCGAAGGAGGGTTCTCGGTCGAATAAGCTTTTGCGGCTAGGGTTTCTCGGCGGCGGCCGTAATCACGAATTAGGGTTTCTCGGACGTTTACGGTCGTGAACGTGTTTACGGCCGTGAACCCATTTGCGGTTGTCTGTCTCATATAAATAGTGTTAGTAGAGTCATAAGAGTGTGTATGGCTAGAGGAGCTTAAGTGTGTGTATTCTAAGGTGTTCTAGAGAGAGAAAGGAGAGAAGGTGCAAGTGTGTGTGAATCTTGTATATTGTTCATCATTCCAATCTTGAATACATCATAGATTCATATTATTCTTCTTCTCCTTCTTCTTATTTTGATCTTGCATCATCCAATTGTTTGGGATTCTAAACCATTAATTGGATATGATTGATACACACGCGAATTCGGGACTTACAAGTGGTATCAGAGCTTGGATTGTATCAATCATTTTGGCCAGATCTGGAGCGTATTTGATCTTATTTTTGAATGATTTTTGAATTTTTGGATAGATCTTTGAAAAATAAGGGGGGTTTGTTCTTCGTGTTTTTGATAAAAACGAGTTTTTGATCGAGTTTTGGAGTAAAAAGACGTGAAAAACGCTATTTTTCATGTAATCTGCGAAGCGTTCTCGTCCATTGAAGGGTTCACGGCCGTTGAAGGGTTCACGGCCGAAGGAGGGTTCTCGGTCGAATAAGCTTTTGCGGCTAGGGTTTCTCGGCGGCGGCCGTAATCACGAATTAGGGTTTCTCGGACGTTTACGGCCGTGAACCCATTTGCGGTTGTCTGTCTCATATAAATAGTGTTAGTAGAGTCATAAGAGTGTGTATGGCTAGAGGAGCTTAAGTGTGTGTATTCTAAGGTGTTCTAGAGAGAGAAAGGAGAGAAGGTGCAAGTGTGTGTGAATCTTGTATATTGTTCATCATTCCAATCTTGAATACATCATAGATTCATATTATTCTTCTTCTCCTTCTTCTTATTTTGATCTTGCATCATCCAATTGTTTGGGATTCTAAACCATTAATTGGATATGATTGATACACACGCGAATTCGGGACTTACAAGTGGTATCAGAGCTTGGATTGTATCAATCATTTTGGCCAGATCTGGAGCGTATTTGATCTTATTTTTGAATGATTTTTGAATTTTTGGATAGATCTTTGAAAAATAAGGGGGGTTTGTTCTTCGTGTTTTTGATAAAAACGAGTTTTTGATCGAGTTTTGGAGTAAAAAGACGTGAAAAACGCTATTTTTCATGTAATCTGCGAAGCGTTCTCGTCCATTGAAGGGTTCACGGCCGTTGAAGGGTTCACGGCCGAAGGAGGGTTCTCGGTCGAATAAGCTTTTGCGGCTAGGGTTTCTCGGCGGCGGCCGTAATCACGAATTAGGGTTTCTCGGACGTTTACGGCCGTGAACCCATTTGCGGTTGTCTGTCTCATATAAATAGTGTTAGTAGAGTCATAAGAGTGTGTATGGCTAGAGGAGCTTAAGTGTGTGTATTCTAAGGTGTTCTAGAGAGAGAAAGGAGAGAAGGTGCAAGTGTGTGTGAATCTTGTATATTGTTCATCATTCCAATCTTGAATACATCATAGATTCATATTATTCTTCTTCTCCTTCTTCTTATTTTGATCTTGCATCATCCAATTGTTTGGGATTCTACACCATCAAATGGATATGATTGATACACACGCGAATTCGGGACTTACAAGTGGTATCAGAGCTTGGAATGTATCAATCATTTTGGCCAGATCTGGAGCGTATTTGATCTTATTTTTGAAGGATTTTTGCATTTTTGGATAGATCTTTGAAAAATAAAGGGGGTTTGTTCTTCGTGTTTTTTATACAAACGAGTTTTTGATCGAGTTTTGGAGTAAAAAGAGGTCAAAAACGCTATTTTTCACGTAATCTGCAAAGTGTTCTCGTCCATTAAAGGGTTCACGGCCGTTGAAGGGTTCACGGCCGAAGGAGGGTTCTCGGTCGAATAAGCTTTTGCGGCTAGGGTTTCTCGGCGGCGGCCGTAATCACGAATTAGGGTTTCTCGGACGTTTACGGTCGTGAACGTGTTTACGGCCGTGAACCCATTTGCGGTTGTCTGTCTCATATAAATAGTGTTAGTAGAGTCATAAGAGTGTGTATGGCTAGAGGAGCTTAAGTGTGTGTATTCTAAGGTGTTCTAGAGAGAGAAAGGAGAGAAGGTGCAAGTGTGTGTGAATCTTGTATATTGTTCATCATTCCAATCTTGAATACATCATAGATTCATATTATTCTTCTTCTCCTTCTTCTTATTTTGATCTTGCATCATCCAATTGTTTGGGATTCTAAACCATTAATTGGATATGATTGATACACACGCGAATTCGGGACTTACAAGTGGTATCAGAGCTTGGATTGTATCAATCATTTTGGCCAGATCTGGAGCGTATTTGATCTTATTTTTGAATGATTTTTGAATTTTTGGATAGATCTTTGAAAAATAAGGGGGGTTTATTCTTCGTGCTTTTGATAAAAACGAGTTTTTGATCGAGTTTTGGAGTAAAAAGACGTGAAAAACGCTATTTTTCATGTAATCTGCGAAGCGTTCTCGTCCATTGAAGGGTTCACGGCCGTTGAAGGGTTCACGGCCGAAGGAGGGTTCTCGGTCGAATAAGCTTTTGCGGCTAGGGTTTCTCGGCGGCGGCCGTAATCACGAATTAGGGTTTCTCGGACATTTACGGCCGTGAACGTGTTTACGGCCATGAACCCATTTACGGTTGTCTGTCTCATATAAATAGTGTTAGTAGAGTCATAAGAGTGTGTATGTCTAGAGGAGCTTAAGTGTGTGTATTCTAAGGTGTTCTAGAGAGAGAAAGGAGAGAAGGTGCAAGTGTGTGTGAATATTATATATTGTTCATCATTCCAATCTTGAATACATCATAGATTCATATTATTCTTCTTCTCCTTCTTCTTATTTTGATCTTGCATCATCCAATTGTTTGGGATTCTAAACCATTAATTGGATATGATTGATACACACGCGAATTCGGGACTTACAAGTGGTATCAGAGCTTGGATTGTATCAATCATTTTGGCCAGATCTGGAGCATATTTGATCTTATTTTGTAATGATTTTTGAATTTTTGGATAGATCTTTGAAAAATAAGGGGGGTTTGTTCTTCGTGTTTTTGATAAAAACGAGTTTTTGATCGAGTTTTGGAGTAAAAAGACGTGAAAAACGCTATTTTTCATGTAATCTGCGAAGCGTTCTCGTCCATTGAAGGGTTCACGGCCGTTGAAGGGTTCACGGCCGAAGGAGGGTTCTCGGTCGAATAAGCTTTTGCGGCTAGGGTTTCTCGGCAGCGGCCGTAATCACGAATTAGGGTTTCTCGGACGTTTACGGCCGTGAACATGTTTACGGCCATGAACCCATTTGCGGTTGTCTGTCTCATATAAATAGTGTTAGTAGAGTCATAAGAGTGTGTATGGCTAGAGGAGCTTAAGTGTGTGTATTCTAAGGTGTTCTAGAGAGAAAAAGGAGAGAAGGTGCAAGGGTGTGTGAATCTTGTATATTGTTCATCATTCCAATCTTGAATACATCATAGATTCATATTATTCTTCTTCTCCTTCTTCTTATTTTGATCTTGCATCATCCAATTGTTTGGGATTCTAAACCATTAATTGGATATGATTGATACACACGCGAATTCGGGACTTACAAGTGGTATCAGAGCTTGGATTGTATCAATCATTTTGCCAGATCTGGAGCGTATTTGATCTTATTTTTGAATGATTTTTGAATTTTTGGATAGATCTTTGAAAAATAAGGGGGGTTTGTTCTTCGTGTTTTTGATAAAAACGAGTTTTTGATCGAGTTTTGGAGTAAAAAGACGTGAAAAATGCTATTTTTCATGTAATCTGCGAAGCGTTCTCGTCCATTGAAGGGTTTACGGCCGTTGAAGGGTTCACGGCCGAAGGAGGGTTCTCGGTCGAATAAGCTTTTGCGGCTAGGGTTTCTCGGCGGCGGCCGTAATCACGAATTAGGGTTTCTCGGACGTTTACGGCCGTGAACGTGTTTACGGCCATGAACCCATTTACGGTTGTCTGTCTCATATAAATAGTGTTAGTAGAGTCATAAGAGTGTGTATGGCTAGAGGAGCTTAAGTGTGTGTATTCTAAGGTGTTCTAGAGAGAGAAAGGAGAGAAGGTGCAAGTGTGTGTGAATCTTATATATTGTTCATCATTCCAATCTTGAATACATCATAGATTCATATTATTCTTCTTCTCCTTCTTCTTATTTTGATCTTGCATCATCCAATTGTTTGGGATTCTAAACCATTAATTGGATATGATTGATACACACGCGAATTCGGGACTTACAAGTGGTATCAGAGCTTGGATTGTATCAATCATTTTGGCCAGATCTGGAGCGTATTTGATCTTATTTTTGAATGATTTTTGAATTTTTGGATAGATCTTTGAAAAATAAGGGGGGTTTGTTCTTCGTGTTTTTGATAAAAACGAGTTTTTGATCGAGTTTTGGAGTAAAAAGACGTGAAAAACGCTATCTTTCATGTAATCTGCGAAGCGTTCTCGTCCATTGAAGGGTTCACGGCCGTTGAAGGGTTCACGGCCGAAGGAGGGTTCTCGGTCGAATAAGCTTTTGCGGCTAGGGTTTCTCGGCGGCGGCCGTAATCACGAATTAGGGTTTCTCGGACGTTTACGGCCGTGAACCCATTTGCGGTTGTCTGTCTCATATAAATAGTGTTAGTAGAGTCATAAGAGTGTGTATGGCTAGAGGAGCTTAAGTGTGTGTATTCTAAGGTGTTCTAGAGAGAGAAAGGAGAGAAGGTGCAAGTGTGTGTGAATCTTGTATATTGTTCATCATTCCAATCTTGAATACATCATAGATTCATATTATTCTTCTTCTCCTTCTTCTTATTTTGATCTTGCATCATCCAATTGTTTGGGATTCTACACCATCAATTGGATATGATTGATACACACGCGAATTCGGGACTTACAAGTGGTATCAGAGCTTGGATTGTATCAATCATTTTGGCCAGATCTGGAGCGTATTTGATCTTATTTTTGAAGGATTTTTGCATTTTTGGATAGATCTTTGAAAAATAAAGGGGGTTTGTTCTTCGTGTTTTTTATACAAACGAGTTTTTGATCGAGTTTTGGAGTAAAAAGAGGTGAAAAACGCTATTTTTCACGTAATCTGCAAAGTGTTCTCGTCCATTAAAGGGTTCACGGCCGTTGAAGGGTTCACGGCCGAAGGAGGGTTCTCGGTCGAATAAGCTTTTGCGGCTAGGGTTTCTCGGCGGCGGCCGTAATCACGAATTAGGGTTTCTCGGACGTTTACGGCCGTGAACGTGTTTACGGCCGTGAACCCATTTGCGGTTGTCTGTCTCATATAAATAGTGTTAGTAGAGTCATAAGAGTGTGTATGGCTAGAGGAGCTTAAGTGTGTGTATTCTAAGGTGTTCTAGAGAGAGAAAGGAGAGAAGGTGCAAGTGTGTGTGAATCTTGTATATTGTTCATCATTCCAATCTTGAATACATCATAGATTCATATTATTCTTCTTCTCCTTCTTCTTATTTTGATCTTGCATCATCCAATTGTTTGGGATTCTAAACCATTAATTGGATATGATTGATACACACGCGAATTCGGGACTTACAAGTGGTATCAGAGCTTGGATTGTATCAATCATTTTGGCTAGATCTGGAGCGTATTTGATCTTATTTTTGAATGATTTTTGAATTTTTGGATAGATCTTTGAAAAATAAGGGGGGTTTGTTCTTCGTGTTTTTGATAAAAACGAGTTTTTGATCGAGTTTTGGAGTAAGAAGACGTGAAAAACGCTATTTTTCATGTAATCTGCGAAGCGTTCTCGTCCATTGAAGGGTTCACGGCCGTTGAAGGGTTCACGGCCGAAGGAGGGTTCTCGGTCGAATAAGCTTTTGCGGCTAGGGTTTCTCGGCGGCGGCCGTAATCACGAATTAGGGTTTCTCGGACATTTACGGTCGTGAACGTGTTTACGGCCATGAACCCATTTACGGTTGTCTGTCTCATATAAATAGTGTTAGTAGAGTCATAAGAGTGTGTATGTCTAGAGGAGCTTAAGTGTGTGTATTCTAAGGTGTTCTAGAGAGAGAAAGGAGAGAAGGTGCAAGTGTGTGTGAATCTTATATATTGTTCATCATTCCAATCTTGAATACATCATAGATTCATATTATTCTTCTTCTCCTTCTTCTTATTTTGATCTTGCATCATCCAATTGTTTGGGATTCTAAACCATTAATTGGATATGATTGATACACACGCGAATTCGGGACTTACAAGTGGTATCAGAGCTTGGATTGTATCAATCATTTTGGCCAGATCTGGAGCGTATTTGATCTTATTTTTGAATGATTTTTGAATTTTTGGATAGATCTTTGAAAAATAAGGGGGGTTTGTTCTTCGTGTTTTTGATAAAAACGAGTTTTTGATCGAGTTTTGGAGTAAAAAGACGTGAAAAACGCTATTTTTCATGTAATCTGCGAAGCGTTCTCGTCCATTGAAGGGTTCACGGCCGTTGAAGGGTTCACGGCCGAAGGAGGGTTCTCGGTCGAATAAGCTTTTGCGGCTAGGGTTTCTCGGCGGCGGCCGTAATCACGAATTAGGGTTTCTCGGACGTTTACGGCCGTGAACCCATTTGCGGTTGTCTGTCTCATATAAATAGTGTTAGTAGAGTCATAAGAGTGTGTATGGCTAGAGGAGCTTAAGTGTGTGTATTCTAAGGTGTTCTAGAGAGAGAAAGGAGAGAAGGTGCAAGTGTGTGTGAATCTTGTATATTGTTCATCATTCCAATCTTGAATACATCATAGATTCATATTATTCTTCTTCTCCTTCTTCTTATTTTGATCTTGCATCATCCAATTGTTTGGGATTCTACACCATCAATTGGATATGATTGATACACACGCGAATTCGGGACTTACAAGTGGTATCAGAGCTTGGATTGTATCAATCATTTTGGCCAGATCTGGAGCGTATTTGATCTTATTTTTGAAGGATTTTTGCATTTTTGGATAGATCTTTGAAAAATAAAGGGGGTTTGTTCTTCGTGTTTTTTATACAAACGAGTTTTTGATCGAGTTTTGGAGTAAAAAGAGGTGAAAAACGCTATTTTTCACGTAATCTGCAAAGTGTTCTCGTCCATTAAAGGGTTCACGGCCGTTGAAGGGTTCACGGCCGAAGGAGGGTTCTCGGTCGAATAAGCTTTTGCGGCTAGGGTTTCTCGGCGGCGGCCGTAATCACGAATTAGGGTTTCTCGGACGTTTACGGCCGTGAACGTGTTTACGGCCGTGAACCCATTTGCGGTTGTCTGTCTCATATAAATAGTGTTAGTAGAGTCATAAGAGTGTGTATGGCTAGAGGAGCTTAAGTGTGTGTATTCTAAGGTGTTCTAGAGAGAGAAAGGAGAGAAGGTGCAAGTGTGTGTGAATCTTGTATATTGTTCATCGTTCCAATCTTGAATACATCATAGATTCATATTATTCTTCTTCTCCTTCTTCTTATTTTGATCTTGCATCATCCAATTGTTTGGGATTCTAAACCATTAATTGGATATGATTGATACACACGCGAATTCGGGACTTACAAGTGGTATCAGAGCTTGGATTGTATCAATCATTTTGGCTAGATCTGGAGCGTATTTGATCTTATTTTTGAATGATTTTTGAATTTTTGGATAGATCTTTGAAAAATAAGGGGGGTTTGTTCTTCGTGTTTTTGATAAAAACGAGTTTTTGATCGAGTTTTGGAGTAAAAAGACGTGAAAAACGCTATTTTTCATGTAATCTGCGAAGCGTTCTCGTCCATTGAAGGGTTCACGGCCGTTGAAGGGTTCACGGCCGAAGGACGGTTCTCGGTCGAATAAGCTTTTGCGGCTAGGGTTTCTCGGCGGCGGCCGTAATCACGAATTAGGGTTTCTCGGACATTTACGGTCGTGAACGTGTTTACGGCCATGAACCCATTTACGGTTGTCTGTCTCATATAAATAGTGTTAGTAGAGTCATAAGAGTGTGTATGTCTAGAGGAGCTTAAGTGTGTGTATTCTAAGGTGTTCTAGAGAGCGAAAGGAGAGAAGGTGCAAGAGTGTGTGAATCTTATATATTGTTCATCATTCCAATCTTGAATACATCATAGATTCATATTATTCTTCTTCTCCTTCTTCTTATTTTGATCTTGCATCATCCAATTGTTTGGGATTCTAAACCATTAATTGGATATGATTGATACACACGCGAATTCGGGACTTACAAGTGGTATCAGAGCTTGGATTGTATCAATCATTTTGGCCAGATCTGGAGCGTATTTGATCTTATTTTTGAATGATTTTTGAATTTTTGGATAGATCTTTGAAAAATAAGGGGGGTTTGTTCTTCGTGTTTTTGATAAAAACGAGTTTTTGATCGAGTTTTGGAGTAAAAAGACGTGAAAAACGCTATTTTTCATGTAATCTGCGAAGCGTTCTCGTCCATTGAAGGGTTCACGGCCGTTGAAGGGTTCACGGCCGAAGGAGGGTTCTCGGTCGAATAAGCTTTTGCGGCTAGGGTTTCTCGGCGGCGGCCGTAATCACGAATTAGGGTTTCTCGGACGTTTACGGCCGTGAACCCATTTGCGGTTGTCTGTCTCATATAAATAGTGTTAGTAGAGTCATAAGAGTGTGTATGGCTAGAGGAGCTTAAGTGTGTGTATTCTAAGGTGTTCTAGAGAGAGAAAGGAGAGAAGGTGCAAGTGTGTGTGAATCTTGTATATTGTTCATCATTCCAATCTTGAATACATCATAGATTCATATTATTCTTCTTCTCCTTCTTCTTATTTTGATCTTGCATCATCCAATTGTTTGGGATTCTACACCATCAATTGGATATGATTGATACACACGCGAATTCGGGACTTACAAGTGGTATCAGAGCTTGGATTGTATCAATCATTTTGGCCAGATCTGGAGCGTATTTGATCTTATTTTTGAAGGATTTTTGCATTTTTGGATAGATCTTTGAAAAATAAAGGGGGTTTGTTCTTCGTGTTTTTTATACAAACGAGTTTTTGATCGAGTTTTGGAGTAAAAAGAGGTGAAAAACGCTATTTTTCACGTAATCTGCAAAGTGTTCTCGTCCATTAAAGGGTTCACGGCCGTTGAAGGGTTCACGGCCGAAGGAGGGTTCTCGGTCGAATAAGCTTTTGCGGCTAGGGTTTCTCAGCGGCGGCCGTAATCACGAATTAGGGTTTCTCGGACGTTTACGGTCGTGAACGTGTTTACGGCCGTGAACCCATTTGCGGTTGTCTGTCTCATATAAATAGTGTTAGTAGAGTCATAAGAGTGTGTATGGCTAGAGGAGCTTAAGTGTGTGTATTCTAAGGTGTTCTAGAGAGAGAAAGGAGAGAAGGTGCAAGTGTGTGTGAATCTTGTATATTGTTCATCATTCCAATCTTGAATACATCATAGATTCATATTATTCTTCTTCTCCTTCTTCTTATTTTGATCTTGCATCATCCAATTGTTTGGGATTCTAAACCATTAATTGGATATGATTGATACACACGCGAATTCGGGACTTACAAGTGGTATCAGAGCTTGGATTGTATCAATCATTTTGGCCAGATCTGGAGCGTATTTGATCTTATTTTTGAATGATTTTTGAATTTTTGGATAGATCTTTGAAAAATAAGGGGGGTTTGTTCTTCGTGTTTTTGATAAAAATGAGTTTTTGATCGAGTTTTGGAGTAAAAAGACGTGAAAAATGCTATTTTTCATGTAATCTGCGAAGCGTTCTCGTCCATTGAAGGGTTCACGGCCGTTGAAGGGTTCACGGCCGAAGGAGGGTTCTCGGTCGAATAAGCTTTTGCGGCTAGGGTTTCTCGGCGGCGGCCGTAATCACGAATTAGGGTTTCTCGGACGTTTACGGCCGTGAACGTGTTTACGGCCATGAACCCATTTGCGGTTGTCTGTCTCATATAAATAGTGTTAGTAGAGTCATAAGAGTGTGTATGGCTAGAGGAGCTTAAGTGTGTATATTCTAAGGTGTTCTAGAGAGAGAAAGGAGAGAAGGTGCAAGTGTGTGTGAATCTTATATATTGTTCATCATTCCAATCTTGAATACATCATAGATTCATATTATTCTTCTTCTCCTTCTTCTTATTTTGATCTTGCATCATCCAATTGTTTGGGATTCTAAACCATTAATTGGATATGATTGATACACACGCGAATTCGGGACTTACAAGTGGTATCAGAGCTTGGATTGTATCAATCATTTTGGCCAGATCTGGAGCGTATTTGATCTTATTTTTGAATGATTTTTGAATTTTTGGATAGATCTTTGAAAAATAAGGGGGGTTTGTTCTTCGTGTTTTTGATAAAAACGAGTTTTTGATCGAGTTTTGGAGTAAAAAGACGTGAAAAACGCTATTTTTCATGTAATCTGCGAAGCGTTCTCGTTCATTGAAGGGTTCACGGCCGTTGAAGGGTTCACGGCCGAAGGAGGGTTCTCGGTCGAATAAGCTTTTGCGGCTAGGGTTTCTCGGCGGCGGCCGTAATCACGAATTAGGGTTTCTCGGACGTTTACGGCCGTGAACCCATTTGCGGTTGTCTGTCTCATATAAATAGTGTTAGTAGAGTCATAAGAGTGTGTATGGCTAGAGGAGCTTAAGTGTGTGTATTCTAAGGTGTTCTAGAGAGAGAAAGGAGAGAAGGTGCAAGTGTGTGTGAATCTTGTATATTGTTCATCATTCCAATCTTGAATACATCATAGATTCATATTATTCTTCTTCTCCTTCTTCTTATTTTGATCTTGCATCATCCAATTGTTTGGGATTCTACACCATCAATTGGATATGATTGATACACACGCGAATTCGGGACTTACAAGTGGTATCAGAGCTTGGATTGTATCAATCATTTTGGCCAGATCTGGAGCGTATTTGATCTTATTTTTGAAGGATTTTTGCATTTTGGATAGATCTTTGAAAAATAAAGGGGGTTTGTTCTTCGTGTTTTTTATACAAACGAGTTTTTGATCGAGTTTTGGAGTAAAAAGAGGTGAAAAACGCTATTTTTCACGTAATCTGCAAAGTGTTCTCGTCCATTAAAGGGTTCACGGCCGTTGAAGGGTTCACGGCCGAAGGAGGGTTCTCGGTCGAATAAGCTTTTGCGGCTAGGGTTTCTCGGCTGCGGCCGTAATCACGAATTAGGGTTTCTCGGACGTTTACGGTCGTGAACGTGTTTACGGCCGTGAACCCATTTGCGGTTGTCTGTCTCATATAAATAGTGTTAGTAGAGTCATAAGAGTGTGTATGGCTAGAGGAGCTTAAGTGTGTGTATTCTAAGGTGTTCTAGAGAGAGAAAGGAGAGAAGGTGCAAGTGTGTGTGAATCTTGTATATTGTTCATCATTCCAATCTTGAATACATCATAGATTCATATTATTCTTCTTCTCCTTCTTCTTATTTTGATCTTGCATCATCCAATTGTTTGGGATTCTAAACCATTAATTGGATATGATTGATACACACGCGAATTCGGGACTTACAAGTGGTATCAGAGCTTGGATTGTATCAATCATTTTGGCCAGATCTGGAGCGTATTTGATCTTATTTTTGAATGATTTTTGAATTTTTGGATAGATCTTTGAAAAATAAGGGGGGTTTGTTCTTCGTGTTTTTGATAAAAACGAGTTTTTGATCGAGTTTTGGAGTAAAAAGACGTGAAAAACGCTATTTTTCATGTAATCTGCGAAGCGTTCTCGTCCATTGAAGGGTTCACGGCCGTTGAAGGGTTCACGGCCGAAGGAGGGTTCTCGGTCGAATAAGCTTTTGCGGCTAGGGTTTCTCGGCGGCGGCCGTAATCACGAATTAGGGTTTCTCGGACATTTACGGTCGTGAACGTGTTTACGGCCATGAACCCATTTACGGTTGTCTGTCTCATATAAATAGTGTTAGTAGAGTCATAAGAGTGTGTATGTCTAGAGGAGCTTAAGTGTGTGTATTCTAAGGTGTTCTAGAGAGAGAAAGGAGAGAAGGTGCAAGTGTGTGTGAATCTTATACATTGTTCATCATTCCAATCTTGAATACATCATAGATTCATATTATTCTTCTTCTCCTTCTTCTTATTTTGATCTTGCATCATCCAATTGTTTGGGATTCTAAACCATTAATTGGATATGATTGATACACACGCGAATTCGGAACTTACAAGTGGTATCAGAGCTTGGATTGTATCAATCATTTTGGCCAGATCTGGAGCGTATTTGATCTTATTTTTGAATGATTTTTGAATTTTTGGATAGATCTTTGAAAAATAAGGGGGGTTTGTTCTTCGTGTTTTTGATAAAAACGAGTTTTTGATCGAGTTTTGGAGTAAAAAGACGTGAAAAACGCTATTTTTCATGTAATCTGCGGAGCGTTCTCGTCCATTGAAGGGTTCACGGCCGTTGAAGGGTTCACGGCCGAAGGAGGGTTCTCGGTCGAATAAGCTTTTGCGGCTAGGGTTTCTCGGCAGCGGCCGTAATCACGAATTAGGGTTTCTCGGACGTTTACGGCCGTGAACATGTTTACGGCCATGAACCCATTTGCGGTTGTCTGTCTCATATAAATAGTGTTAGTAGAGTCATAAGAGTGTGTATGGCTAGAGGAGCTTAAGTGTGTGTATTCTAAGGTGTTCTAGAGAGAGAAAGGAGAGAAGGTGCAAGTGTGTGTGAATCTTGTATATTGTTCATCATTCCAATCTTGAATACATCATAGATTCATATTATTCTTCTTCTCCTTCTTCTTATTTTGATCTTGCATCATCCAATTGTTTGGGATTCTAAACCATTAATTGGATATGATTGATACACACGCGAATTCGGGACTTACAAGTGGTATCAGAGCTTGGATTGTATCAATCATTTTGGCCAGATCTGGAGCGTATTTGATCTTATTTTTGAATGATTTTTGAATTTTTGGATAGATCTTTGAAAAATAAGGGGGGTTTGTTCTTCGTGTTTTTGATAAAAACGAGTTTTTGATCGAGTTTTGGAGTAAAAAGACGTGAAAAATGCTATTTTTCATGTAATCTGCGAAGCGTTCTCGTCCATTGAAGGGTTCACGGCCGTTGAAGGGTTCACGGCCGAAGGAGGGTTCTCGGTCGAATAAGCTTTTGCGGCTAGGGTTTCTCGGCGGCGGCCGTAATCACGAATTAGGGTTTCTCGGACGTTTACGGCCGTGAACGTGTTTACGGCCATGAACCCATTTGCGGTTGTCTGTCTCATATAAATAGTGTTAGTAGAGTCATAAGAGTGTGTATGGCTAGAGGAGCTTAAGTGTGTGTATTCTAAGGTGTTCTAGAGAGAGAAAGGAGAGAAGGTGCAAGTGTGTGTGAATCTTATATATTGTTCATTATTCCAATCTTGAATACATCATAGATTCATATTATTCTTCTTCTCCTTCTTCTTATTTTGATCTTGCATCATCCAATTGTTTGGGATTCTAAACCATTAATTGGATATGATTGATACACACGCGAATTCGGGACTTACAAGTGGTATCAGAGCTTGGATTGTATCAATCATTTTGGCCAGATCTGGAGCGTATTTGATCTTATTTTTGAATGATTTTTGAATTTTTGGATAGATCTTTGAAAAATAAGGGGGGTTTGTTCTTCGTGTTTTTGATAAAAACGAGTTTTTGATCGAGTTTTGGAGTAAAAAGACGTGAAAAACGCTATTTTTCATGTAATCTGCGAAGCGTTCTCGTCCATTGAAGGGTTCACGGCCGTTGAAGGGTTCACGGCCGAAGGAGGGTTCTCGGTCGAATAAGCTTTTGCGGCTAGGGTTTCTCGGCGGCGGCCGTAATCACGAATTAGGGTTTCTCGGACGTTTACGGCCATGAACCCATTTGCGGTTGTCTGTCTCATATAAATAGTGTTAGTAGAGTCATAAGAGTGTGTATGGCTAGAGGAGCTTAAGTGTGTGTATTCTAAGGTGTTCTAGAGAGAGAAAGGAGAGAAGGTGCAAGTGTGTGTGAATCTTGTATATTGTTCATCATTCCAATCTTGAATACATCATAGATTCATATTATTCTTCTTCTCCTTCTTCTTATTTTGATCTTGCATCATCCAATTGTTTGGGATTCTAAACCATTAATTGGATATGATTGATACACACGCGAATTCGGGACTTACAAGTGGTATCAGAGCTTGGATTGTATCAATCATTTTGGCCAGATCTGGAGCGTATTTGATCTTATTTTTGAATGATTTTTGAATTTTTGGATAGATCTTTGAAAAATAAGGGGGGTTTGTTCTTCGTGTTTTTGATAAAAACGAGTTTTTGATCGAGTTTTGGAGTAAAAAGACGTGAAAAATGCTATTTTTCATGTAATCTGCGAAGCGTTCTCGTCCATTGAAGGGTTCACGGCCGTTGAAGGGTCACGGCCGAAGGAGGGTTCTCGGTCGAATAAGCTTTTGCGGCTAGGGTTTCTCGGCGGCGGCCGTAATCACGAATTAGGGTTTCTCGGACGTTTACGGCCGTGAACATGTTTACGGCCATGAACCCATTTGCGGTTGTCTGTCTCATATAAATAGTGTTAGTAGAGTCATAAGAGTGTGTATGGCTAGAGGAGCTTAAGTGTGTGTATTCTAAGGTGTTCTAGAGAGAGAAAGGAGAGAAGGTGCAAGTGTGTGTGAATCTTATATATTGTTCATCATTCCAATCTTGAATACATAATAGATTCATATTATTCTTCTTCTCCTTCTTCTTATTTTGATCTTGCATCATCCAATTGTTTGGGATTCTAAACCATTAATTGGATATGATTGTTACACACGCGAATTCGGGACTTACAAGTGGTATCAGAGCTTGGATTGTATCAATCATTTTGGCCAGATCTGGAGCGTATTTGATCTTATTTTTGAATGATTTTTGAATTTTTGGATAGATCTTTGAAAAATAAGGGGGGTTTGTTCTTCGTGTTTTTGATAAAAACGAGTTTTTGATCGAGTTTTGGAGTAAAAAGACGTGAAAAACGCTATTTTTCATGTAATCTGCGAAGCGTTCTCGTCCATTGAAGGGTTCACGGCCGTTGAAGGGTTCACGGCCGAAGGAGGGTTCTCGGTCGAATAAGCTTTTGCGGCTAGGGTTTCTCGGCGGCGGCCGTAATCACGAATTAGGGTTTCTCGGACGTTTACGGCCGTGAACCCATTTGCGGTTGTCTGTCTCATATAAATAGTGTTAGTAGAGTCATAAGAGTGTGTATGGCTAGAGGAGCTTAAGTGTGTGTATTCTAAGGTGTTCTAGAGAGAGAAAGGAGAGAAGGTGCAAGTGTGTGTGAATCTTGTATATTGTTCATCATTCCAATCTTGAATACATCATAGATTCATATTATTCTTCTTCTCCTTCTTCTTATTTTGATCTTGCATCATCCAATTGTTTGGGATTCTACACCATCAATTGGATATGATTGATACACACGCGAATTCGGGACTTACAAGTGGTATCAGAGCTTGGATTGTATCAATCATTTTGGCCAGATCTGGAGCGTATTTGATCTTATTTTTGAAGGATTTTTGCATTTTTGGATAGATCTTTGAAAAATAAAGGGGGTTTGTTCTTCGTGTTTTTTATACAAACGAGTTTTTGATCGAGTTTTGGAGTAAAAAGAGGTGAAAAACGCTATTTTTCACGTAATCTGCAAAGTGTTCTCGTCCATTAAAGGGTTCACGGCCGTTGAAGGGTTCACGGCCGAAGGAGGGTTCTCGGTCGAATAAGCTTTTGCGGCTAGGGTTTCTCGGCGGCGGCCGTAATCACGAATTAGGGTTTCTCGGACGTTTACGGTCGTGAACGTGTTTACGGCCGTGAACCCATTTGCGGTTGTCTGTCTCATATAAATAGTGTTAGTAGAGTCATAAGAGTGTGTATGGCTAGAGGAGCTTAAGTGTGTGTATTCTAAGGTGTTCTAGAGAGAGAAAGGAGAGAAGGTGCAAGTGTGTGTGAATCTTGTATATTGTTCATCATTCCAATCTTGAATACATCATAGATTCATATTATTCTTCTTCTCCTTCTTATTTTGATCTTGCATCATCCAATTGTTTGGGATTCTAAACCATTAATTGGATATGATTGATACACACGCGAATTCGGGACTTACAAGTGGTATCAGAGCTTGGATTGTATCAATCATTTTGGCCAGATCTGGAGCGTATTTGATCTTATTTTTGAATGATTTTTGCATTTTTGGATAGATCTTTGAAAAATAAGGGGGGTTTGTTCTTCGTGTTTTTGATAAAAACGAGTTTTTGATCGAGTTTTGGAGTAAAAAGACGTGAAAAACGCTATTTTTCATGTAATCTGCGAAGCGTTCTCGTCCATTGAAGGGTTCACGGCCGTTGAAGGGTTCACGGTCGAAGGAGGGTTCTCGGTCGAATAAGCTTTTGCGGCTAGGGTTTCTCGGCGGCGGCCGTAATCACGAATTAGGGTTTCTCGGACATTTACGGCCGTGAACGTGTTTACGGCCATGAACCCATTTACGGTTGTCTGTCTCATATAAATAGTGTTAGTAGAGTCATAAGAGTGTGTATGTCTAGAGGAGCTTAAGTGTGTGTATTCTAAGGTGTTCTAGAGAGAGAAAGGAGAGAAGGTGCAAGTGTGTGTGAATCTTATATATTGTTCATCATTCCAATCTTGAATACATCATAGATTCATATTATTCTTCTTCTCCTTCTTCTTATTTTGATCTTGCATCATCCAATTGTTTGGGATTCTAAACCATTAATTGGATATGATTGATACACACGCGAATTCGGGACTTACAAGTGGTATCAGAGCTTGGATTGTATCAATCATTTTGGCCAGATCTGGAGCGTATTTGATCTTATTTTTGAATGATTGTTGAATTTTTGGATAGATCATTGAAAAATAAGGGGGGTTTGTTCTTCGTGTTTTTGATAAAAACGAGTTTTTGATCGAGTTTTGGAGTAAAAAGACGTGAAAAACGCTATTTTTCATGTAATCTGCGAAGCGTTCTCGTCCATTGAAGGGTTCACGGCCGTTGAAGGGTTCACGGCCGAAGGAGGGTTCTCGGTCGAATAAGCTTTTGCGGCTAGGGTTTCTCGGCGGCGGCCGTAATCACGAATTAGGGTTTCTCGGACGTTTACGGCCGTGAACGTGTTTACGGCCATGAACCCATTTGCGGTTGTCTGTCTCATATAAATAGTGTTAGTAGAGTCATAAGAGTGTGTATGGCTAGAGGAGCTTAAGTGTGTGTATTCTAAGGTGTTCTAGAGAGAGAAAGGAGAGAAGGTGCAAGTGTGTGTGAATCTTATATATTGTTCATTATTCCAATCTTGAATACATCATAGATTCATATTATTCTTCTTCTCCTTCTTCTTATTTTGATCTTGCATCATCCAATTGTTTGGGATTCTAAACCATTAATTGGATATGATTGATACACACGCGAATTCGGGACTTACAAGTGGTATCAGAGCTTGGATTGTATCAATCATTTTGGCCAGATCTGGAGCGTATTTGATCTTATTTTTGAATGATTTTTGAATTTTTGGATAGATCTTTGAAAAATAAGGGGGGTTTGTTCTTCGTGTTTTTGATAAAAACGAGTTTTTGATCGAGTTTTGGAGTAAAAAGACGTGAAAAACGCTATTTTTCATGTAATCTGCGAAGCGTTCTCGTCCATTGAAGGGTTCACGGCCGTTGAAGGGTTCACGGCCGAAGGAGGGTTCTCGGTCGAATAAGCTTTTGCGGCTAGGGTTTCTCGGCGGCGGCCGTAATCACGAATTAGGGTTTCTCGGACGTTTACGGCCATGAACCCATTTGCGGTTGTCTGTCTCATATAAATAGTGTTAGTAGAGTCATAAGAGTGTGTATGGCTAGAGGAGCTTAAGTGTGTGTATTCTAAGGTGTTCTAGTGAGAGAAAGGAGAGAAGGTGCAAGTGTGTGTGAATCTTGTATATTGTTCATCATTCCAATCTTGAATACATCATAGATTCATATTATTCTTCTTCTCCTTCTTCTTATTTTGATCTTGCATCATCCAATTGTTTGGGATTCTAAACCATTAATTGGATATGATTGATACACACGCGAATTCGGGACTTACAAGTGGTATCAGAGCTTGGATTGTATCAATCATTTTGGCCAGATCTGGAGCGTATTTGATCTTATTTTTGAATGATTTTTGAATTTTTGGATAGATCTTTGAAAAATAAGGGGGGTTTGTTCTTCGTGTTTTTGATAAAAACGAGTTTTTGATCGAGTTTTGGAGTAAAAAGACGTGAAAAATGCTATTTTTCATGTAATCTGCGAAGCGTTCTCGTCCATTGAAGGGTTCACGGCCGTTGAAGGGTCACGGCCGAAGGAGGGTTCTCGGTCGAATAAGCTTTTGCGGCTAGGGTTTCTCGGCGGCGGCCGTAATCACGAATTAGGGTTTCTCGGACGTTTACGGCCGTGAACATGTTTACGGCCATGAACCCATTTGCGGTTGTCTGTCTCATATAAATAGTGTTAGTAGAGTCATAAGAGTGTGTATGGCTAGAGGAGCTTAAGTGTGTGTATTCTAAGGTGTTCTAGAGAGAGAAAGGAGAGAAGGTGCAAGTGTGTGTGAATCTTATATATTGTTCATCATTCCAATCTTGAATACATAATAGATTCATATTATTCTTCTTCTCCTTCTTCTTATTTTGATCTTGCATCATCCAATTGTTTGGGATTCTAAACCATTAATTGGATATGATTGTTACACACGCGAATTCGGGACTTACAAGTGGTATCAGAGCTTGGATTGTATCAATCATTTTGGCCAGATCTGGAGCGTATTTGATCTTATTTTTGAATGATTTTTGAATTTTTGGATAGATCTTTGAAAAATAAGGGGGGTTTGTTCTTCGTGTTTTTGATAAAAACGAGTTTTTGATCGAGTTTTGGAGTAAAAAGACGTGAAAAACGCTATTTTTCATGTAATCTGCGAAGCGTTCTCGTCCATTGAAGGGTTCACGGCCGTTGAAGGGTTCACGGCCGAAGGAGGGTTCTCGGTCGAATAAGCTTTTGCGGCTAGGGTTTCTCGGCGGCGGCCGTAATCACGAATTAGGGTTTCTCGGACGTTTACGGCCGTGAACCCATTTGCGGTTGTCTGTCTCATATAAATAGTGTTAGTAGAGTCATAAGAGTGTGTATGGCTAGAGGAGCTTAAGTGTGTGTATTCTAAGGTGTTCTAGAGAGAGAAAGGAGAGAAGGTGCAAGTGTGTGTGAATCTTGTATATTGTTCATCATTCCAATCTTGAATACATCATAGATTCATATTATTCTTCTTCTCCTTCTTCTTATTTTGATCTTGCATCATCCAATTGTTTGGGATTCTACACCATCAATTGGATATGATTGATACACACGCGAATTCGGGACTTACAAGTGGTATCAGAGCTTGGATTGTATCAATCATTTTGGCCAGATCTGGAGCGTATTTGATCTTATTTTTGAAGGATTTTTGCATTTTTGGATAGATCTTTGAAAAATAAAGGGGGTTTGTTCTTCGTGTTTTTTATACAAACGAGTTTTTGATCGAGTTTTGGAGTAAAAAGAGGTGAAAAACGCTATTTTTCACGTAATCTGCAAAGTGTTCTCGTCCATTAAAGGGTTCACGGCCGTTGAAGGGTTCACGGCCGAAGGAGGGTTCTCGGTCGAATAAGCTTTTGCGGCTAGGGTTTCTCGGCGGCGGCCGTAATCACGAATTAGGGTTTCTCGGACGTTTACGGTCGTGAACGTGTTTACGGCCGTGAACCCATTTGCGGTTGTCTGTCTCATATAAATAGTGTTAGTAGAGTCATAAGAGTGTGTATGGCTAGAGGAGCTTAAGTGTGTGTATTCTAAGGTGTTCTAGAGAGAGAAAGGAGAGAAGGTGCAAGTGTGTGTGAATCTTGTATATTGTTCATCATTCCAATCTTGAATACATCATAGATTCATATTATTCTTCTTCTCCTTCTTATTTTGATCTTGCATCATCCAATTGTTTGGGATTCTAAACCATTAATTGGATATGATTGATACACACGCGAATTCGGGACTTACAAGTGGTATCAGAGCTTGGATTGTATCAATCATTTTGGCCAGATCTGGAGCGTATTTGATCTTATTTTTGAATGATTTTTGCATTTTTGGATAGATCTTTGAAAAATAAGGGGGGTTTGTTCTTCGTGTTTTTGATAAAAACGAGTTTTTGATCGAGTTTTGGAGTAAAAAGACGTGAAAAACGCTATTTTTCATGTAATCTGCGAAGCGTTCTCGTCCATTGAAGGGTTCACGGCCGTTGAAGGGTTCACGGTCGAAGGAGGGTTCTCGGTCGAATAAGCTTTTGCGGCTAGGGTTTCTCGGCGGCGGCCGTAATCACGAATTAGGGTTTCTCGGACATTTACGGCCGTGAACGTGTTTACGGCCATGAACCCATTTACGGTTGTCTGTCTCATATAAATAGTGTTAGTAGAGTCATAAGAGTGTGTATGTCTAGAGGAGCTTAAGTGTGTGTATTCTAAGGTGTTCTAGAGAGAGAAAGGAGAGAAGGTGCAAGTGTGTGTGAATCTTATATATTGTTCATCATTCCAATCTTGAATACATCATAGATTCATATTATTCTTCTTCTCCTTCTTCTTATTTTGATCTTGCATCATCCAATTGTTTGGGATTCTAAACCATTAATTGGATATGATTGATACACACGCGAATTCGGGACTTACAAGTGGTATCAGAGCTTGGATTGTATCAATCATTTTGGCCAGATCTGGAGCGTATTTGATCTTATTTTTGAATGATTGTTGAATTTTTGGATAGATCATTGAAAAATAAGGGGGGTTTGTTCTTCGTGTTTTTGATAAAAACGAGTTTTTGATCGAGTTTTGGAGTAAAAAGACGTGAAAAACGCTATTTTTCATGTAATCTGCGAAGCGTTCTCGTCCATTGAAGGGTTCACGGCCGTTGAAGGGTTCACGGCCGAAGGAGGGTTCTCGGTCGAATAAGCTTTTGCGGCTAGGGTTTCTCGGCAGCGGCCGTAATCACGAATTAGGGTTTCTCGGACGTTTACGGCCGTGAACATGTTTACGGCCATGAACCCATTTGCGGTTGTTAGTCTCATATAAATAGTGTTAGTAGAGTCATAAGAGTGTGTATGGCTAGAGGAGCTTAAGTGTGTGTATTCTAAGGTGTTCTAGAGAGAGAAAGGAGAGAAGGTGCAAGTGTGTGTGAATCTTGTATATTGTTCATCATTCCAATCTTGAATACATCATAGATTCATATTATTCTTCTTCTCCTTCTTCTTATTTTGATCTTGCATCATCCAATTGTTTGGGATTCTAAACCATTAATTGGATATGATTGATACACACGCGAATTCGGGACTTACAAGTGGTATCAGAGCTTGGATTGTATCAATCATTTTGGCCAGATCTGGAGCGTATTTGATCTTATTTTTGAATGATTTTTGAATTTTTGGATAGATCTTTGAAAAATAAGGGGGGTTTGTTCTTGTGTTTTTGATAAAAACGAGTTTTTGATCGAGTTTTGGAGTAAAAAGACGTGAAAAACGCTATTTTTCATGTAATCTGCGAAGCGTTCTCGTCCATTGAAGGGTTCACGGCCGTTGAAGGGTTCACGGCCGAAGGAGGGTTCTCGGTCGAATAAGCTTTTGCGGCTAGGGTTTCTCGGCGGCGGCCGTAATCACGAATTAGGGTTTCTCGGACATTTACGGCCGTGAACGTGTTTACGGCCATGAACCCATTTACGGTTGTCTGTCTCATATAAATAGTGTTAGTAGAGTCATAAGAGTGTGTATGTCTAGAGGAGCTTAAGTGTGTGTATTCTAAGGTGTTCTAGAGAGAGAAAGGAGAGAAGGTGCAAGTGTGTGTGAATATTATATATTGTTCATCATTCCAATCTTGAATACATCATAGATTCATATTATTCTTCTTCTCCTTCTTCTTATTTTGATCTTGCATCATCCAATTGTTTGGGATTCTAAACCATTAATTGGATATGATTGATACACACGCGAATTCGGGACTTACAAGTGGTATCAGAGCTTGGATTGTATCAATCATTTTGGCCAGATGTGGAGCATATTTGATCTTATTTTGTAATGATTTTTGAATTTTTGGATAGATCTTTGAAAAATAAGGGGGGTTTGTTCTTCGTGTTTTTGATAAAAACGAGTTTTTGATCGAGTTTTGGAGTAAAAAGACGTGAAAAACGCTATTTTTCATGTAATCTGCGAAGCGTTCTCGTCCATTGAAGGGTTCACGGCCGTTGAAGGGTTCACGGCCGAAGGAGGGTTCTCGGTCGAATAAGCTTTTGCGGCTAGGGTTTCTCGGCGGTGGCCGTAATCACGAATTAGGGTTTCTCGGACGTTTACGGCCGTGAACGTGTTTACGGCCATGAACCCATTTGCGGTTGTCTGTCTCATATAAATAGTGTTAGTAGAGTCATAAGAGTGTGTATGGCTAGAGGAGCTTAAGTGTGTGTATTCTAAGGTGTTCTAGAGAGAGAAAGGAGAGAAGGTGCAAGTGTGTGTGAATCTTATATATTGTTCATCATTCCAATCTTGAATACATCATAGATTCATATTATTCTTCTTCTCCTTCTTCTTATTTTGATCTTGCATCATCCAATTGTTTGGGATTCTAAACCATTAATTGGATATGATTGATACACACGCGAATTCGGGACTTACAAGTGGTATCAGAGCTTGGATTGTATCAATCATTTTGGCCAGATCTGGAGCGTATTTGATCTTATTTTTGAATGATTTTTGAATTTTTGGATAGATCTTTGAAAAATAAGGGGGGTTTGTTCTTGTGTTTTTGATAAAAACGAGTTTTTGATCGAGTTTTGGAGTAAAAAGACGTGAAAAACGCTATTTTTCATGTAATCTGCGAAGCGTTCTCGTCCATTGAAGGGTTCACGGCCGTTGAAGGGTTCACGGCCGAAGGAGGGTTCTCGGTCGAATAAGCTTTTGCGGCTAGGGTTTCTCGGCGGCGGCCGTAATCACGAATTAGGGTTTCTCGGACGTTTACGGCCGTGAACCCATTTGCGGTTGTCTGTCTCATATAAATAGTGTTAGTAGAGTCATAAGAGTGTGTATGGCTAGAGGAGCTTAAGTGTGTGTATTCTAAGGTGTTCTAGAGAGAGAAAGGAGAGAAGGTGCAAGTGTGTGTGAATCTTGTATATTGTTCATCATTCCAATCTTGAATACATCATAGATTCATATTATTCTTCTTCTCCTTCTTCTTATTTTGATCTTGCATCATCCAATTGTTTGGGATTCTACACCATCAATTGGATATGATTGATACACACGCGAATTCGGGACTTACAAGTGGTATCAGAGCTTGGATTGTATCAATCATTTTGGCCAGATCTGGAGCGTATTTGATCTTATTTTTGAAGGATTTTTGCATTTTTGGATAGATCTTTGAAAAATAAAGGGGGTTTGTTCTTCGTGTTTTTTATACAAACGAGTTTTTGATCGAGTTTTGGAGTAAAAAGAGGTGAAAAACGCTATTTTTCACGTAATCTGCAAAGTGTTCTCGTCCATTAAAGGGTTCACGGCCGTTGAAGGGTTCACGGCCGAAGGAGGGTTCTCGGTCGAATAAGCTTTTGCGGCTAGGGTTTCTCGGCGGCGGCCGTAATCACGAATTAGGGTTTCTCGGACGTTTACGGTCGTGAACGTGTTTACGGCCGTGAACCCATTTGCGGTTGTCTGTCTCATATAAATAGTGTTAGTAGAGTCATAAGAGTGTGTATGGCTAGAGGAGCTTAAGTGTGTGTATTCTAAGGTGTTCTAGAGAGAGAAAGGAGAGAAGGTGCAAGTGTGTGTGAATCTTGTATATTGTTCATCATTCCAATCTTGAATACATCATAGATTCATATTATTCTTCTTCTCCTTCTTCTTATTTTGATCTTGCATCATCCAATTGTTTGGGATTCTAAACCATTAATTGGATATGATTGATACACACGCGAATTCGGGACTTACAAGTGGTATCAGAGCTTGGATTGTATCAATCATTTTGGCCAGATCTGGAGCGTATTTGATCTTATTTTTGAATGATCTTTGAATTTTTGGATAGATCTTTGAAAAATAAGGGGGGTTTGTTCTTCGTGTTTTTGATAAAAACGAGTTTTTGATCGAGTTTTGGAGTAAAAAGACGTGAAAAACGCTATTTTTCATGTAATCTGCGAAGCGTTCTCGTCCATTGAAGGGTTCACGGCCGTTGAAGGGTTCACGGCCGAAGGAGGGTTCTCGGTCGAATAAGCTTTTGCGGCTAGGGTTTCTCGGCGGCGGCCGTAATCACGAATTAGGGTTTCTCGGACATTTACGGCCGTGAACGTGTTTACGGCCATGAACCCATTTACGGTTGTCTGTCTCATATAAATAGTGTTAGTAGAGTCATAAGAGTGTGTATGTCTAGAGGAGCTTAAGTGTGTGTATTCTAAGGTGTTCTAGAGAGAGAAAGGAGAGAAGGTGCAAGTGTGTGTGAATCTTATATATTGTTCATCATTCCAATCTTGAATACATCATAGATTCATATTATTCTTCTTCTCCTTCTTCTTATTTTGATCTTGCATCATCCAATTGTTTGGGATTCTAAACCATTAATTGGATATGATTGATACACACGCGAATTCGGGACTTACAAGTGGTATCAGAGCTTGGATTGTATCAATCATTTTGGCCAGATCTGGAGCGTATTTGATCTTATTTTTGAATGATTTTTGAATTTTTGGATAGATCATTGAAAAATAAGGGGGGTTTGTTCTTCGTGTTTTTGATAAAAACGAGTTTTTGATCGAGTTTTGGAGTAAAAAGACGTGAAAAACGCTATTTTTCATGTAATCTGCGAAGCGTTCTCGTCCATTGAAGGGTTCACGGCCGTTGAAGGGTTCACGGCCGAAGGAGGGTTCTCGGTCGAATAAGCTTTTGCGGCTAGGGTTTCTCGGCGGCGGCCGTAATCACGAATTAGGGTTTCTCGGACGTTTACGGCCGTGAACCCATTTGCGGTTGTCTGTCTCATATAAATAGTGTTAGTAGAGTCATAAGAGTGTGTATGGCTAGAGGAGCTTAAGTGTGTGTATTCTAAGGTGTTCTAGAGAGAGAAAGGAGAGAAGGTGCAAGTGTGTGTGAATCTTGTATATTGTTCATCATTCCAATCTTGAATACATCATAGATTCATATTATTCTTCTTCTCCTTCTTCTTATTTTGATCTTGCATAATCCAATTGTTTCGGATTCTACACCATCAATTGGATATGATTGATACACACGCGAATTCGGGACTTACAAGTGGTATCAGAGCTTGGATTGTATCAATCATTTTGGCCAGATCTGGAGCGTATTTGATCTTATTTTTGAAGGATTTTTGCATTTTTGGATAGATCTTTGAAAAATAAAGGGGGTTTGTTCTTCGTGTTTTTTATACAAACGAGTTTTTGATCGAGTTTTGGAGTAAAAAGAGGTGAAAAACGCTATTTTTCACGTAATCTGCAAAGTGTTCTCGTCCATTAAAGGGTTCACGGCCGTTGAAGGGTTCACGGCCGAAGGAGGGTTCTCGGTCGAATAAGCTTTTGCGGCTAGGGTTTCTCGGCGGCGGCCGTAATCACGAATTAGGGTTTCTCGGACGTTTACGGTCGTGAACGTGTTTACGGCCGTGAACCCATTTGCGGTTGTCTGTCTCATATAAATAGTGTTAGTAGAGTCATAAGAGTGTGTATGGCTAGAGGAGCTTAAGTGTGTGTATTCTAAGGTGTTCTAGAGAGAGAAAGGAGAGAAGGTGCAAGTGTGTGTGAATCTTGTATATTGTTCATCATTCCAATCTTGAATACATCATAGATTCATATTATTCTTCTTCTCCTTCTTCTTATTTTGATCTTGCATCATCCAATTGTTTGGGATTCTAAACCATTAATTGGATATGATTGATACACAAGCGAATTCGGGACTTACAAGTGGTATCAGAGCTTGGATTGTATCAATCATTTTGGCCAGATCTGGAGCGTATTTGATCTTATTTTTGAATGATTTTTGAATTTTTGGATAGATCTTTGAAAAATAAGGGGGGTTTGTTCTTCGTGTTTTTGATAAAAACGAGTTTTTGATCGAGTTTTGGAGTAAAAAGACGTGAAAAACGCTATTTTTCATGTAATCTGCGAAGCGTTCTCGTCCATTGAAGGGTTCACGGCCGTTGAAGGGTTCACGGCCGAAGGAGGGTTCTCGGTCGAATAAGCTTTTGCGGCTAGGGTTTCTCGGCGGCGGCCGTAATCACGAATTAGGGTTTCTCGGACATTTACGGCCGTGAACGTGTTTACGGCCATGAACCCATTTACGGTTGTCTGTCTCATATAAATAGTGTTAGTAGAGTCATAAGAGTGTGTATGTCTAGAGGAGCTTAAGTGTGTGTATTCTAAGGTGTTCTAGAGAGAGAAAGGAGAGAAGGTGCAAGTGTGTGTGAATCTTATATATTGTTCATCATTCCAATCTTGAATACATCATAGATTCATATTATTCTTCTTCTCCTTCTTCTTATTTTGATCTTGCATCATCCAATTGTTTGGGATTCTAAACCATTAATTGGATATGATTGATACACACGCGAATTCGGGACTTACAAGTGGTATCAGAGCTTGGATTGTATCAATCATTTTGGCCAGATCTGGAGCGTATTTGATCTTATTTTTGAATGATTTTTGAATTTTTGGATAGATCATTGAAAAATAAGGGGGGTTTGTTCTTCGTGTTTTTGATAAAAACGAGTTTTTGATCGAGTTTTGGAGTAAAAAGACGTGAAAAACGCTATTTTTCATGTAATCTGCGAAGCGTTCTCGTCCATTGAAGGGTTCACGGCCGTTGAAGGGTTCACGGCCGAAGGAGGGTTCTCGGTCGAATAAGCTTTTGCGGCTAGGGTTTCTCGGCAGCGGCCGTAATCACGAATTAGGGTTTCTCGGACGTTTACGGCCGTGAACATGTTTACGGCCATGAACCCATTTGCGGTTGTCTGTCTCATATAAATAGTGTTAGTAGAGTCATAAGAGTGTGTATGGCTAGAGGAGCTTAAGTGTGTGTATTCTAAGGTGTTCTAGAGAGAGAAAGGAGAGAAGGTGCAAGTGTGTGTGAATCTTGTATATTGTTCATCATTCCAATCTTGAATACATCATAGATTCATATTATTCTTCTTCTCCTTCTTCTTATTTTGATCTTGCATCATCCAATTGTTTGGGATTCTAAACCATTAATTGGATATGATTGATACACACGCGAATTCGGGACTTACAAGTGGTATCAGAGCTTGGATTGTATCAATCATTTTGGCCAGATCTGGAGCGTATTTGATCTTATTTTTGAATGATTTTTGAATTTTTGGATAGATCTTTGAAAAATAAGGGGGGTTTGTTCTTCGTGTTTTTGATAAAAACGAATTTTTGATCGAGTTTTGGAGTAAAAAGACGTGAAAAATGCTATTTTTCATGTAATCTGCGAAGCGTTCTCGTCCATTGAAGGGTTCACGGCCGTTGAAGGGTTCACGGCCGAAGGAGGGTTCTCGGTCGAATAAGCTTTTGCGGCTAGGGTTTCTCGGCGGCGGCCGTAATCACGAATTAGGGTTTCTCGGACGTTTACGGCCGTGAACGTGTTTACGGCCATGAACCCATTTGCGGTTGTCTGTCTCATATAAATAGTGTTAGTAGAGTCATAAGAGTGTGTATGGCTAGAGGAGCTTAAGTGTGTGTATTCTAAGGTGTTCTAGAGAGAGAAAGGAGAGAAGGTGCAAGTGTGTGTGAATCTTATATATTGTTCATCATTCCAATCTTGAATACATCATAGATTCATATTATTCTTCTTCTCCTTCTTCTTATTTTGATCTTGCATCATCCAATTGTTTGGGATTCTAAATCATTAATTGGATATGATTGATACACACGCGAATTCGGGACTTACAAGTGGTATCAGAGCTTGGATTGTATCAATCATTTTGGCCAGATCTGGAGCGTATTTGATCTTATTTTTGAAGGATTTTTGCATTTTTGGATAGATCTTTGAAAAATAAAGGGGGTTTGTTCTTCATGTTTTTTATACAAACGAGTTTTTGATCGAGTTTTGGAGTAAAAAGAGGTGAAAAACGCTATTTTTCACGTAATCTGCAAAGTGTTCTCGTCCATTAAAGGGTTCACGGCCGTTGAAGGGTTCACGGCCGAAGGAGGGTTCTCGGTCGAATAAGCTTTTGCGGCTAGGGTTTCTCGGCGGCGGCCGTAATCACGAATTAGGGTTTCTCGGACGTTTACGGTCGTGAACGTGTTTACGGCCGTGAACCCATTTGCGGTTGTCTGTCTCATATAAATAGTGTTAGTAGAGTCATAAGAGTGTGTATGGCTAGAGGAGCTTAAGTGTGTGTATTCTAAGGTGTTCTAGAGAGAGAAAGGAGAGAAGGTGCAAGTGTGTGTGAATCTTGTATATTGTTCATCATTCCAATCTTGAATACATCATAGATTCATATTATTCTTCTTCTCCTTCTTCTTATTTTGATCTTGCATCATCCAATTGTTTGGGATTCTAAACCATTAATTGGATATGATTGATACACACGCGAATTCGGGACTTACAAGTGGTATCAGAGCTTGGATTGTATCAATCATTTTGGCCAGATCTGGAGCGTATTTGATCTTATTTTTGAATGATTTTTGAATTTTTGGATAGATCTTTGAAAAATAAGGGGGGTTTGTTCTTCGTGTTTTTGATAAAAACGAGTTTTTGATCGAGTTTTGGAGTAAAAAGACGTGAAAAACGCTATTTTTCATGTAATCTGCGAAGCGTTCTCGTCCATTGAAGGGTTCACGGCCGTTGAAGGGTTCACGGCCGAAGGAGGGTTCTCGGTCGAATAAGCTTTTGCGGCTAGGGTTTCTCGGCGGCGGCCGTAATCACGAATTAGGGTTTCTCGGACATTTACGGCCGTGAACGTGTTTACGGCCATGAACCCATTTACGGTTGTCTGTCCCATATAAATAGTGTTAGTAGAGTCATAAGAGTGTGTATGTCTAGAGGAGCTTAAGTGTGTGTATTCTAAGGTGTTCTAGAGAGAGAAAGGAGAGAAGGTGCAAGTGTGTGTGAATCTTATATATTGTTCATCATTCCAATCTTGAATACATCATAGATTCATATTATTCTTCTTCTCCTTCTTCTTATTTTGATCTTGCATCATCCAATTGTTTGGGATTCTAAACCATTAATTGGATATGATTGATACACACGCGAATTCGGGACTTACAAGTGGTATCAGAGCTTGGATTGTATCAATCATTTTGGCCAGATCTGGAGCGTATTTGATCTTATTTTTGAATGATTTTTGAATTTTTGGATAGATCATTGAAAAATAAGGGGGGTTTGTTCTTCGTGTTTTTGATAAAAACGAGTTTTTGATCGAGTTTTGGAGTAAAAAGACGTGAAAAACGCTATTTTTCATGTAATCTGCGAAGCGTTCTCGTCCATTGAAGGGTTCACGGCCGTTGAAGGGTTCACGGCCGAAGGAGGGTTCTCGGTCGAATAAGCTTTTGCGGCTAGGGTTTCTCGGCAGCGGCCGTAATCACAAATTAGGGTTTCTCGGACGTTTACGGCCGTGAACATGTTTACGGCCATGAACCCATTTGCGGTTGTCTGTCTCATATAAATAGTGTTAGTAGAGTCATAAGAGTGTGTATGGCTAGAGGAGCTTAAGTGTGTGTATTCTAAGGTGTTCTAGAGAGAGAAAGGAGAGAAGGTGCAAGTGTGTGTGAATCTTGTATATTGTTCATCATTCCAATCTTGAATACATCATAGATTCATATTATTCTTCTTCTCCTTCTTCTTATTTTGATCTTGCATCATCCAATTGTTTGGGATTCTAAACCATTAATTGGATATGATTGATACACACGCGAATTCGGGACTTACAAGTGGTATCAGAGCTTGGATTGTATCAATCATTTTGGCCAGATCTGGAGCGTATTTGATCTTATTTTTGAATGATTTTTGAATTTTTGGATAGATCTTTGAAAAATAAGGGGGGTTTGTTCTTCGTGTTTTTGATAAAAACGAATTTTTGATCGAGTTTTGGAGTAAAAAGAAGTGAAAAATGCTATTTTTCATGTAATCTGCGAAGCGTTCTCGTCCATTGAAGGGTTCACGGCCGTTGAAGGGTTCACGGCCGAAGGAGGGTTCTCGGTCGAATAAGCTTTTGCGGCTATGGTTTCTCGGCGGCGGCCGTAATCACGAATTAGGGTTTCTCGGACGTTTACGGCCGTGAACGTGTTTACGGCCATGAACCCATTTGCGGTTGTCTGTCTCATATAAATAGTGTTAGTAGAGTCATAAGAGTGTGTATGGCTAGAGGAGCTTAAGTGTGTGTATTCTAAGGTGTTCTAGAGAGAGAAAGGAGAGAAGGTGCAAGTGTGTGTGAATCTTATATATTGTTCATCATTCCAATCTTGAATACATCATAGATTCATATTATTCTTCTTCTCCTTCTTCTTATTTTGATCTTGCATCATCCAATTGTTTGGGATTCTAAACCATTAATTGGATATGATTGATACACACGCGAATTCGGGACTTACAAGTGGTATCAGAGCTTGGATTGTATCAATCATTTTGGCCAGATCTGGAGCGTATTTGATCTTATTTTTGAATGATTTTTGAATTTTTGGATAGATCTTTGAAAAATAAGGGGGGTTTGTTCTTCGTGTTTTTGATAAAAACGAGTTTTTGATCGAGTTTTGGAGTAAAAAGACGTGAAAAACGCTATTTTTCATGTAATCTGCGAAGCGTTCTCGTCCATTGAAGGGTTCACGGCCGTTGAAGGGTTCACGGCCGAAGGAGGGTTCTCGGTCGAATAAGCTTTTGCGGCTAGGGTTTCTCGGCAGCGGCCGTAATCACGAATTAGGGTTTCTGGGACGTTTACGGCCATGAACGTGTTTACGGCCATGAACCCATTTGCGGTTGTCTGTCTCATATAAATAGTGTTAGTAGAGTCATAAGAGTGTGTATGGCTAGAGGAGCTTAAGTGTGTGTATTCTAAGGTGTTCTAGAGAGAGAAAGGAGAGAAGGTGCAAGTGTGTGTGAATCTTGTATATTGTTCATCATTCCAATCTTGAATACATCATAGATTCATATTATTCTTCTTCTCCTTCTTCTTATTTTGATCTTGCATCATCCAATTGTTTGGGATTCTAAACCATTAATTGGATATGATTGATACACACGCGAATTCGGGACTTACAAGTGGTATCAGAGCTTGGATTGTATCAATCATTTTGGCCAGATCTGGAGCGTATTTGATCTTATTTTTGAATGATTTTTGAATTTTTGGATAGATCTTTGAAAAATAAGGGGGGTTTGTTCTTCGTGTTTTTGATAAAAACGAGTTTTTGATCGAGTTTTGGAGTAAAAAGACGTGAAAAACGCTATTTTTCATGTAATCTGCGAAGCGTTCTCGTCCATTGAAGGGTTCACGGCCGTTGAAGGGTTCACGGCCGAAGGAGGGTTCTCGGTCGAATAAGCTTTTGCGGCTAGGGTTTCTCGGCGGCGGCCGTAATCACGAATTAGGGTTTCTCGGACATTTACGGCCGTGAACGTGTTTACGGCCATGAACCCATTTACGGTTGTCTGTCCCATATAAATAGTGTTAGTAGAGTCATAAGAGTGTGTATGTCTAGAGGAGCTTAAGTGTGTGTATTCTAAGGTGTTCTAGAGAGAGAAAGGAGAGAAGGTGCAAGTGTGTGTGAATCTTATATATTGTTCATCATTCCAATCTTGAATACATCATAGATTCATATTATTCTTCTTCTCCTTCTTCTTATTTTGATCTTGCATCATCCAATTGTTTGGGATTCTAAACCATTAATTGGATATGATTGATACACATGCGAATTCGGGACTTACAAGTGGTATCAGAGCTTGGATTGTATCAATCATTTTGGCCAGATCTGGAGCGTATTTGATCTTATTTTTGAATGATTTTTGAATTTTTGGATAGATCATTGAAAAATAAGGGGGGTTTGTTCTTCGTGTTTTTGATAAAAACGAGTTTTTGATCGAGTTTTGGAGTAAAAAGACGTGAAAAACGCTATTTTTCATGTAATCTGCGAAGCGTTCTCGTCCATTGAAGGGTTCACGGCCGTTGAAGGGTTCACGGCCGAAGGAGGGTTCTCGGTCGAATAAGCTTTTGCGGCTAGGGTTTCTCGGCAGCGGCCGTAATCACAAATTAGGGTTTCTCGGACGTTTACGGCCGTGAACATGTTTACGGCCATGAACCCATTTGCGGTTGTCTGTCTCATATAAATAGTGTTAGTAGAGTCATAAGAGTGTGTATGGCTAGAGGAGCTTAAGTGTGTGTATTCTAAGGTGTTCTAGAGAGAGAAAGGAGAGAAGGTGCAAGTGTGTGTGAATCTTGTATATTGTTCATCATTCCAATCTTGAATACATCATAGATTCATATTATTCTTCTTCTCCTTCTTCTTATTTTGATCTTGCATCATCCAATTGTTTGGGATTCTAAACCATTAATTGGATATGATTGATACACACGCGAATTCGGGACTTACAAGTGGTATCAGAGCTTGGATTGTATCAATCATTTTGGCCAGATCTGGAGCGTATTTGATCTTATTTTTGAATGATTTTTGAATTTTTGGATAGATCATTGAAAAATAAGGGGGGTTTGTTCTTCGTGTTTTTGATAAAAACGAGTTTTTGATCGAGTTTTGGAGTAAAAAGACGTGAAAAACGCTATTTTTCATGTAATCTGCGAAGCGTTCTCGTCCATTGAAGGGTTCACGGCCGTTGAAGGGTTCACGGCCGAAGGAGGGTTCTCGGTCGAATAAGCTTTTGCGGCTAGGGTTTCTCGGCAGCGGCCGTAATCACAAATTAGGGTTTCTCGGACGTTTACGGCCGTGAACATGTTTACGGCCATGAACCCATTTGCGGTTGTCTGTCTCATATAAATAGTGTTAGTAGAGTCATAAGAGTGTGTATGGCTAGAGGAGCTTAAGTGTGTGTATTCTAAGGTGTTCTAGAGAGAGAAAGGAGAGAAGGTGCAAGTGTGTGTGAATCTTGTATATTGTTCATCATTCCAATCTTGAATACATCATAGATTCATATTATTCTTCTTCTCCTTCTTCTTATTTTGATCTTGCATCATCCAATTGTTTGGGATTCTAAACCATTAATTGGATATGATTGATACACACGCGAATTCGGGACTTACAAGTGGTATCAGAGCTTGGATTGTATCAATCATTTTGGCCAGATCTGGAGCGTATTTGATCTTATTTTTGAATGATTTTTGAATTTTTGGATAGATCTTTGAAAAATAAGGGGGGTTTGTTCTTCGTGTTTTTGATAAAAACGAGTTTTTGATCGAGTTTTGGAGTAAAAAGACGTGAAAAACGCTATTTTTCATGTAATCTGCGAAGCGTTCTCGTCCATTGAAGGGTTCACGGCCGTTGAAGGGTTCACGGCCGAAGGAGGGTTCTCGGTCGAATAAGCTTTTGCGGCTAGGGTTTCTCGGCAGCGGCCGTAATCACAAATTAGGGTTTCTCGGACGTTTACGGCCGTGAACATGTTTACGGCCATGAACCCATTTGCGGTTGTCTGTCTCATATAAATAGTGTTAGTAGAGTCATAAGAGTGTGTATGGCTAGAGGAGCTTAAGTGTGTGTATTCTAAGGTGTTCTAGAGAGAGAAAGGAGAGAAGGTGCAAGTGTGTGTGAATCTTGTATATTGTTCATCATTCCAATCTTGAATACATCATAGATTCATATTATTCTTCTTCTCCTTCTTCTTATTTTGATCTTGCATCATCCAATTGTTTGGGATTCTAAACCATTAATTGGATATGATTGATACACACGCGAATTCGGGACTTACAAGTGGTATCAGAGCTTGGATTGTATCAATCATTTTGGCCAGATCTGGAGCGTATTTGATCTTATTTTTGAATGATTTTTGAATTTTTGGATAGATCTTTGAAAAATAAGGGGGGTTTGTTCTTCTTGTTTTTGATAAAAACGAGTTTTTGATCGAGTTTTGGAGTAAAAAGACGTGAAAAACGCTATTTTTCATGTAATCTGCGAAGCGTTCTCGTCCATTGAAGGGTTCACGGCCGTTGAAGGGTTCACGGCCGAAGGAGGGTTCTCGGTCGAATAAGCTTTTGCGGCTAGGGTTTCTCGGCAGCGGCCGTAATCACAAATTAGGGTTTCTCGGACGTTTACGGCCGTGAACATGTTTACGGCCATGAACCCATTTGCGGTTGTCTGTCTCATATAAATAGTGTTAGTAGAGTCATAAGAGTGTGTATGGCTAGAGGAGCTTAAGTGTGTGTATTCTAAGGTGTTCTAGAGAGAGAAAGGAGAGAAGGTGCAAGTGTGTGTGAATCTTGTATATTGTTCATCATTCCAATCTTGAATACATCATAGATTCATATTATTCTTCTTCTCCTTCTTCTTATTTTGATCTTGCATCATCCAATTGTTTGGGATTCTAAACCATTAATTGGATATGATTGATACACACGCGAATTCGGGACTTACAAGTGGTATCAGAGCTTGGATTGTATCAATCATTTTGGCCAGATCTGGAGCGTATTTGATCTTATTTTTGAATGATTTTTGAATTTTTGGATAGATCTTTGAAAAATAAGGGGGGTTTGTTCTTCGTGTTTTTGATAAAAACGAGTTTTTGATCGAGTTTTGGAGTAAAAAGACGTGAAAAACGCTATTTTTCATGTAATCTGCGAAGCGTTCTCGTCCATTGAAGGGTTCACGGCCGTTGAAGGGTTCACGGCCGAAGGAGGGTTCTCGGTCGAATAAGCTTTTGCGGCTAGGGTTTCTCGGCAGCGGCCGTAATCACGAATTAGGGTTTCTCGGACGTTTACGGCCATGAACGTGTTTACGGCCATGAACCCATTTGCGGTTGTCTGTCTCATATAAATAGTGTTAGTAGAGTCATAAGAGTGTGTATGGCTAGAGGAGCTTAAGTGTGTGTATTCTAAGGTGTTCTAGAGAGAGAAAGGAGAGAAGGTGCAAGTGTGTGTGAATCTTGTATATTGTTCATCATTCCAATCTTGAATACATCATAGATTCATATTATTCTTCTTCTCCTTCTTCTTATTTTGATCTTGCATCATCCAATTGTTTGGGATTCTAAACCATTAATTGGATATGATTGATACACACGCGAATTCGGGACTTACAAGTGGTATCAGAGCTTGGATTGTATCAATCATTTTGGCCAGATCTGGAGCGTATTTGATCTTATTTTTGAATGATTTTTGAATTTTTGGATAGATCATTGAAAAATAAGGGGGGTTTGTTCTTCGTGTTTTTGATAAAAACGAGTTTTTGATCGAGTTTTGGAGTAAAAAGACGTGAAAAACGCTATTTTTCATGTAATCTGCGAAGCGTTCTCGTCCATTGAAGGGTTCACGGCCGTTGAAGGGTTCACGGCCGAAGGAGGGTTCTCGGTCGAATAAGCTTTTGCGGCTAGGGTTTCTCGGCAGCGGCCGTAATCACAAATTAGGGTTTCTCGGACGTTTACGGCCGTGAACATGTTTACGGCCATGAACCCATTTGCGGTTGTCTGTCTCATATAAATAGTGTTAGTAGAGTCCTAAGAGTGTGTATGGCTAGAGGAGCTTAAGTGTGTGTATTCTAAGGTGTTCTAGAGAGAGAAAGGAGAGAAGGTGCAAGTGTGTGTGAATCTTGTATATTGTTCATCATTCCAATCTTGAATACATCATAGATTCATATTATTCTTCTTCTCCTTCTTCTTATTTTGATCTTGCATCATCCAATTGTTTGGGATTCTAAACCATTAATTGGATATGATTGATACACACGCGAATTCGGGACTTACAAGTGGTATCAGAGCTTGGATTGTATCAATCATTTTGGCCAGATCTGGAGCGTATTTGATCTTATTTTTGAATGATTTTTGAATTTTTGGATAGATCTTTGAAAAATAAGGGGGGTTTGTTCTTCGTGTTTTTGATAAAAACGAATTTTTGATCGAGTTTTGGAGTAAAAAGAAGTGAAAAATGCTATTTTTCATGTAATCTGCGAAGCGTTCTCGTCCATTGAAGGGTTCACGGCCGTTGAAGGGTTCACGGCCGAAGGAGGGTTCTCGGTCGAATAAGCTTTTGCGGCTATGGTTTCTCGGCGGCGGCCGTAATCACGAATTAGGGTTTCTCGGACGTTTACGGCCGTGAACGTGTTTACGGCCATGAACCCATTTGCGGTTGTCTGTCTCATATAAATAGTGTTAGTAGAGTCATAAGAGTGTGTATGGCTAGAGGAGCTTAAGTGTGTGTATTCTAAGGTGTTCTAGAGAGAGAAAGGAGAGAAGGTGCAAGTGTGTGTGAATCTTATATATTGTTCATCATTCCAATCTTGAATACATCATAGATTCATATTATTCTTCTTCTCCTTCTTCTTATTTTGATCTTGCATCATCCAATTGTTTGGGATTCTAAACCATTAATTGGATATGATTGATACACACGCGAATTCGGGACTTACAAGTGGTATCAGAGCTTGGATTGTATCAATCATTTTGGCCAGATCTGGAGCGTATTTGATCTTATTTTTGAATGATTTTTGAATTTTTGGATAGATCTTTGAAAAATAAGGGGGGTTTGTTCTTCGTGTTTTTGATAAAAACGAGTTTTTGATCGAGTTTTGGAGTAAAAAGACGTGAAAAACGCTATTTTTCATGTAATCTGCGAAGCGTTCTCGTCCATTGAAGGGTTCACGGCCGTTGAAGGGTTCACGGCCGAAGGAGGGTTCTCGGTCGAATAAGCTTTTGCGGCTAGGGTTTCTCGGCAGCGGCCGTAATCACGAATTAGGGTTTCTCGGACGTTTACGGCCATGAACGTGTTTACGGCCATGAACCCATTTGCGGTTGTCTGTCTCATATAAATAGTGTTAGTAGAGTCATAAGAGTGTGTATGGCTAGAGGAGCTTAAGTGTGTGTATTCTAAGGTGTTCTAGAGAGAGAAAGGAGAGAAGGTGCAAGTGTGTGTGAATCTTGTATATTGTTCATCATTCCAATCTTGAATACATCATAGATTCATATTATTCTTCTTCTCCTTCTTCTTATTTTGATCTTGCATCATCCAATTGTTTGGGATTCTAAACCATTAATTGGATATGATTGATACACACGCGAATTCGGGACTTACAAGTGGTATCAGAGCTTGGATTGTATCAATCATTTTGGCCAGATCTGGAGCGTATTTGATCTTATTTTTGAATGATTTTTGAATTTTTGGATAGATCTTTGAAAAATAAGGGGGGTTTGTTCTTCGTGTTTTTGATAAAAACGAATTTTTGATCGAGTTTTGGAGTAAAAAGAAGTGAAAAATGCTATTTTTCATGTAATCTGCGAAGCGTTCTCGTCCATTGAAGGGTTCACGGCCGTTGAAGGGTTCACGGCCGAAGGAGGGTTCTCGGTCGAATAAGCTTTTGCGGCTATGGTTTCTCGGCGGCGGCCGTAATCACGAATTAGGGTTTCTCGGACGTTTACGGCCGTGAACGTGTTTACGGCCATGAACCCATTTGCGGTTGTCTGTCTCATATAAATAGTGTTAGTAGAGTCATAAGAGTGTGTATGGCTAGAGGAGCTTAAGTGTGTGTATTCTAAGGTGTTCTAGAGAGAGAAAGGAGAGAAGGTGCAAGTGTGTGTGAATCTTATATATTGTTCATCATTCCAATCTTGAATACATCATAGATTCATATTATTCTTCTTCTCCTTCTTCTTATTTTGATCTTGCATCATCCAATTGTTTGGGATTCTAAACCATTAATTGGATATGATTGATACACACGCGAATTCGGGACTTACAAGTGGTATCAGAGCTTGGATTGTATCAATCATTTTGGCCAGATCTGGAGCGTATTTGATCTTATTTTTGAATGATTTTTGAATTTTTGGATAGATCTTTGAAAAATAAGGGGGGTTTGTTCTTCGTGTTTTTGATAAAAACGAGTTTTTGATCGAGTTTTGGAGTAAAAAGACGTGAAAAACGCTATTTTTCATGTAATCTGCGAAGCGTTCTCGTCCATTGAAGGGTTCACGGCCGTTGAAGGGTTCACGGCCGAAGGAGGGTTCTCGGTCGAATAAGCTTTTGCGGCTAGGGTTTCTCGGCAGCGGCCGTAATCACGAATTAGGGTTTCTCGGACGTTTACGGCCATGAACGTGTTTACGGCCATGAACCCATTTGCGGTTGTCTGTCTCATATAAATAGTGTTAGTAGAGTCATAAGAGTGTGTATGGCTAGAGGAGCTTAAGTGTGTGTATTCTAAGGTGTTCTAGAGAGAGAAAGGAGAGAAGGTGCAAGTGTGTGTGAATCTTGTATATTGTTCATCATTCCAATCTTGAATACATCATAGATTCATATTATTCTTCTTCTCCTTCTTCTTATTTTGATCTTGCATCATCCAATTGTTTGGGATTCTAAACCATTAATTGGATATGATTGATACACACGCGAATTCGGGACTTACAAGTGGTATCAGAGCTTGGATTGTATCAATCATTTTGGCCAGATCTGGAGCGTATTTGATCTTATTTTTGAATGATTTTTGAATTTTTGGATAGATCATTGAAAAATAAGGGGGGTTTGTTCTTCGTGTTTTTGATAAAAACGAGTTTTTGATCGAGTTTTGGAGTAAAAAGACGTGAAAAACGCTATTTTTCATGTAATCTGCGAAGCGTTCTCGTCCATTGAAGGGTTCACGGCCGTTGAAGGGTTCACGGCCGAAGGAGGGTTCTCGGTCGAATAAGCTTTTGCGGCTAGGGTTTCTCGGCAGCGGCCGTAATCACAAATTAGGGTTTCTCGGACGTTTACGGCCGTGAACATGTTTACGGCCATGAACCCATTTGCGGTTGTCTGTCTCATATAAATAGTGTTAGTAGAGTCATAAGAGTGTGTATGGCTAGAGGAGCTTAAGTGTGTGTATTCTAAGGTGTTCTAGAGAGAGAAAGGAGAGAAGGTGCAAGTGTGTGTGAATCTTGTATATTGTTCATCATTCCAATCTTGAATACATCATAGATTCATATTATTCTTCTTCTCCTTCTTCTTATTTTGATCTTGCATCATCCAATTGTTTGGGATTCTAAACCATTAATTGGATATGATTGATACACACGCGAATTCGGGACTTACAAGTGGTATCAGAGCTTGGATTGTATCAATCATTTTGGCCAGATCTGGAGCGTATTTGATCTTATTTTTGAATGATTTTTGAATTTTTGGATAGATCTTTGAAAAATAAGGGGGGTTTGTTCTTCGTGTTTTTGATAAAAACGAATTTTTGATCGAGTTTTGGAGTAAAAAGAAGTGAAAAATGCTATTTTTCATGTAATCTGCGAAGCGTTCTCGTCCATTGAAGGGTTCACGGCCGTTGAAGGGTTCACGGCCGAAGGAGGGTTCTCGGTCGAATAAGCTTTTGCGGCTATGGTTTCTCGGCGGCGGCCGTAATCACGAATTAGGGTTTCTCGGACGTTTACGGCCGTGAACGTGTTTACGGCCATGAACCCATTTGCGGTTGTCTGTCTCATATAAATAGTGTTAGTAGAGTCATAAGAGTGTGTATGGCTAGAGGAGCTTAAGTGTGTGTATTCTAAGGTGTTCTAGAGAGAGAAAGGAGAGAAGGTGCAAGTGTGTGTGAATCTTATATATTGTTCATCATTCCAATCTTGAATACATCATAGATTCATATTATTCTTCTTCTCCTTCTTCTTATTTTGATCTTGCATCATCCAATTGTTTGGGATTCTAAACCATTAATTAGATATGATTGATACACACGCGAATTCGGGACTTACAAGTGGTATCAGAGCTTGGATTGTATCAATCATTTTGGCCAGATCTGGAGCGTATTTGATCTTATTTTTGAATGATTTTTGAATTTTTGGATAGATCTTTGAAAAATAAGGGGGGTTTGTTCTTCGTGTTTTTGATAAAAACGAGTTTTTGATCGAGTTTTGGAGTAAAAAGACGTGAAAAACGCTATTTTTCATGTAATCTGCGAAGCGTTCTCGTCCATTGAAGGGTTCACGGCCGTTGAAGGGTTCACGGCCGAAGGAGGGTTCTCGGTCGAATAAGCTTTTGCGGCTAGGGTTTCTCGGCAGCGGCCGTAATCACGAATTAGGGTTTCTCGGACGTTTACGGCCATGAACGTGTTTACGGCCATGAACCCATTTGCGGTTGTCTGTCTCATATAAATAGTGTTAGTAGAGTCATAAGAGTGTGTATGGCTAGAGGAGCTTAAGTGTGTGTATTCTAAGGTGTTCTAGAGAGAGAAAGGAGAGAAGGTGCAAGTGTGTGTGAATCTTGTATATTGTTCATCATTCCAATCTTGAATACATCATAGATTCATATTATTCTTCTTCTCCTTCTTCTTATTTTGATCTTGCATCATCCAATTGTTTGGGATTCTAAACCATTAATTGGATATGATTGATACACACGCGAATTCGGGACTTACAAGTGGTATCAGAGCTTGGATTGTATCAATCATTTTGGCCAGATCTGGAGCGTATTTGATCTTATTTTTGAATGATTTTTGAATTTTTGGATAGATCATTGAAAAATAAGGGGGGTTTGTTCTTCGTGTTTTTGATAAAAACGAGTTTTTGATCGAGTTTTGGAGTAAAAAGACGTGAAAAACGCTATTTTTCATGTAATCTGCGAAGCGTTCTCGTCCATTGAAGGGTTCACGGCCGTTGAAGGGTTCACGGCCGAAGGAGGGTTCTCGGTCGAATAAGCTTTTGCGGCTAGGGTTTCTCGGCAGCGGCCGTAATCACAAATTAGGGTTTCTCGGACGTTTACGGCCGTGAACATGTTTACGGCCATGAACCCATTTGCGGTTGTCTGTCTCATATAAATAGTGTTAGTAGAGTCATAAGAGTGTGTATTCTAAGGTGTTCTAGAGAGAGAAAGGAGAGAAGGTGCAAGTGTGTGTGAATCTTGTATATTGTTCATCATTCCAATCTTGAATACATCATAGATTCATATTATTCTTCTTCTCCTTCTTCTTATTTTGATCTTGCATCATCCAATTGTTTGGGATTCTAAACCATTAATTGGATATGATTGATACACACGCGAATTCGGGACTTACAAGTGGTATCAGAGCTTGGATTGTATCAATCATTTTGGCCAGATCTGGAGCGTATTTGATCTTATTTTTGAATGATTTTTGAATTTTTGGATAGATCTTTGAAAAATAAGGGGGGTTTGTTCTTCGTGTTTTTGATAAAAACGAATTTTTGATCGAGTTTTGGAGTAAAAAGAAGTGAAAAATGCTATTTTTCATGTAATTTGCGAAGCGTTCTCGTCCATTGAAGGGTTCACGGCCGTTGAAGGGTTCACGGCCGAAGGAGGGTTCTCGGTCGAATAAGCTTTTGCGGCTATGGTTTCTCGGCGGCGGCCGTAATCACGAATTAGGGTTTCTCGGACGTTTACGGCCGTGAACGTGTTTACGGCCATGAACCCATTTGCGGTTGTCTGTCTCATATAAATAGTGTTAGTAGAGTCATAAGAGTGTGTATGGCTAGAGGAGCTTAAGTGTGTGTATTCTAAGGTGTTCTAGAGAGAGAAAGGAGAGAAGGTGCAAGTGTGTGTGAATCTTATATATTGTTCATCATTCCAATCTTGAATACATCATAGATTCATATTATTCTTCTTCTCCTTCTTCTTATTTTGATCTTGCATCATCCAATTGTTTGGGATTCTAAACCATTAATTGGATATGATTGATACACACGCGAATTCGGGACTTACAAGTGGTATCAGAGCTTGGATTGTATCAATCATTTTGGCCAGATCTGGAGCGTATTTGATCTTATTTTTGAATGATTTTTGAATTTTTGGATAGATCTTTGAAAAATAAGGGGGGTTTGTTCTTCGTGTTTTTGATAAAAACGAGTTTTTGATCGAGTTTTGGAGTAAAAAGACGTGAAAAACGCTATTTTTCATGTAATCTGCGAAGCGTTCTCGTCCATTGAAGGGTTCACGGCCGTTGAAGGGTTCACGGCCGAAGGAGGGTTCTCGGTCGAATAAGCTTTTGCGGCTAGGGTTTCTCGGCAGCGGCCGTAATCACGAATTAGGGTTTCTCGGACGTTTACGGCCATGAACGTGTTTACGGCCATGAACCCATTTGCGGTTGTCTGTCTCATATAAATAGTGTTAGTAGAGTCATAAGAGTGTGTATGGCTAGAGGAGCTTAAGTGTGTGTATTCTAAGGTGTTCTAGAGAGAGAAAGGAGAGAAGGTGCAAGTGTGTGTGAATCTTGTATATTGTTCATCATTCCAATCTTGAATACATCATAGATTCATATTATTCTTCTTCTCCTTCTTCTTATTTTGATCTTGCATCATCCAATTGTTTGGGATTCTAAACCATTAATTGGATATGATTGATACACACGCGAATTCGGGACTTACAAGTGGTATCAGAGCTTGGATTGTATCAATCATTTTGGCCAGATCTGGAGCGTATTTGATCTTATTTTTGAATGATTTTTGAATTTTTGGATAGATCTTTGAAAAATAAGGGGGGTTTGTTCTTCGTGTTTTTGATAAAAACGAGTTTTTGATCGAGTTTTGGAGTAAAAAGACGTGAAAAACGCTATTTTTCATGTAATCTGCGAAGCGTTCTCGTCCATTGAAGGGTTCACGGCCGTTGAAGGGTTCACGGCCGAAGGAGGGTTCTCGGTCGAATAAGCTTTTGCGGCTAGGGTTTCTCGGCAGCGGCCGTAATCACGAATTAGGGTTTCTCGGACGTTTACGGCCGTGAACGTGTTTACGGCCATGAACCCATTTGCGGTTGTCTGTCTCATATAAATAGTGTTAGTAGAGTCATAAGAGTGTGTATGGCTAGAGGAGCTTAAGTGTGTGTATTCTAAGGTGTTCTAGAGAGAGAAAGGAGAGAAGGTGCAAGTGTGTGTGAATCTTGTATATTGTTCATCATTCCAATCTTGAATACATCATAGATTCATATTATTCTTCTTCTCCATCTTCTTATTTTGATCTTGCATCATCCAATTGTTTGGGATTCTAAACCATTAATTGGATATGATTGATACACACGCGAATTCGGGACTTACAAGTGGTATCAGAGCTTGGATTGTATCAATCATTTTGGCCAGATCTGGAGCGTATTTGATCTTATTTTTGAATTGATTTTTGAATTTTTGGATAGATCTTTGAAAAATAAGGGGGGTTTGTTCTTCGTGTTTATGATAAAAACGAGTTTTTGATCGAGTTTTGGAGTAAAAAGACGTGAAAAACGCTATTTTTCATGTAATCTGCGAAGCGTTCTCGTCCATTGAAGGGTTCACGGCCGTTGAAGGGTTCACGGCCGAAGGAGGGTTCTCGGTCGAATAAGCTTTTGCGGCTAGGGTTTCTCGGCGGCGGCCGTAATCACGAATTAGGGTTTCTCGGACGTTTACGGCCGTGAACGTGTTTACGGCCATGAACCCATTTGCGGTTGTCTGTCTCATATAAATAGTGTTAGTAGAGTCATAAGAGTGTGTATGGCTAGAGGAGCTTAAGTGTGTGTATTCTAAGGTGTTCTAGAGAGAGAAAGGAGAGAAGGTGCAAGTGTGTGTGAATCTTATATATTGTTCATCATTCCAATCTTGAATACATCATAGATTCATATTATTCTTCTTCTCCTTCTTCTTATTTTGATCTTGCATCATCCAATTGTTTGGGATTCTAAACCATTAATTGGATATGATTGATACACACGCGAATTCGGGACTTACAAGTGGTATCAGAGCTTGGATTGTATCAATCATTTTGGCCAGATCTGGAGCGTATTTGATCTTATTTTTGAATGATTTTTGAATTTTTGGATAGATCTTTGAAAAATAAGGGGGGTTTGTTCTTCGTGTTTTTGATAAAAACGAGTTTTTGATCGAGTTTTGGAGTAAAAAGACGTGAAAAACGCTATTTTTCATGTAATCTGCGAAGCGTTCTCGTCCATTGAAGGGTTCACGGCCGTTGAAGGGTTCACGGCCGAAGGAGGGTTCTCGGTCGAATAAGCTTTTGCGGCTAGGGTTTCTCGGCAGCGGCCGTAATCACGAATTAGGGTTTCTCGGACGTTTACGGCCGTGAACGTGTTTACGGCCATGAACCCATTTGCGGTTGTCTGTCTCATATAAATAGTGTTAGTAGAGTCATAAGAGTGTGTATGGCCAGAGGAGCTTAAGTGTGTGTATTCTAAGGTGTTCTAGAGAGAGAAAGGAGAGAAGGTGCAAGTGTGTGTGAATCTTGTATATTGTTCATCATTCCAATCTTGAATACATCATAGATTCATATTATTCTTCTTCTCCTTCTTCTTATTTTGATCTTGCATCATCCAATTGTTTGGGATTCTAAACCATTAATTGGATATGATTGATACACACGCGAATTCGGGACTTACAAGTGGTATCAGAGCTTGGATTGTATCAATCATTTTGGCCAGATCTGGAGCGTATTTGATCTTATTTTTGAATTGATTTTTGAATTTTTGGATAGATCTTTGAAAAATAAGGGGGGTTTGTTCTTCGTGTTTATGATAAAAACGAGTTTTTGATCGAGTTTTGGAGTAAAAAGACGTGAAAAACGCTATTTTTCATGTAATCTGCGAAGCGTTCTCGTCCATTGAAGGGTTCACGGCCGTTGAAGGGTTCACGGCCGAAGGAGGGTTCTCGGTCGAATAAGCTTTTGCGGCTAGGGTTTCTCGGCGGCGGCCGTAATCACGAATTAGGGTTTCTCGGACGTTTACGGCCGTGAACGTGTTTACGGCCATGAACCCATTTGCGGTTGTCTGTCTCATATAAATAGTGTTAGTAGAGTCATAAGAGTGTGTATGGCTAGAGGAGCTTAAGTGTGTGTATTCTAAGGTGTTCTAGAGAGAGAAAGGAGAGAAGGTGCAAGTGTGTGTGAATCTTATATATTGTTCATCATTCCAATCTTGAATACATCATAGATTCATATTATTCTTCTTCTCCTTCTTCTTATTTTGATCTTGCATCATCCAATTGTTTGGGATTCTAAACCATTAATTGGATATGATTGATACACACGCGAATTCGGGACTTACAAGTGGTATCAGAGCTTGGATTGTATCAATCATTTTGGCCAGATCTGGAGCGTATTTGATCTTATTTTTGAATGATTTTTGAATTTTTGGATAGATCTTTGAAAAATAAGGGGGGTTTGTTCTTCGTGTTTTTGATAAAAACGAGTTTTTGATCGAGTTTTGGAGTAAAAAGACGTGAAAAACGCTATTTTTCATGTAATCTGCGAAGCGTTCTCGTCCATTGAAGGGTTCACGGCCGTTGAAGGGTTCACGGCCGAAGGAGGGTTCTCGGTCGAATAAGCTTTTGCGGCTAGGGTTTCTCGGCAGCGGCCGTAATCACGAATTAGGGTTTCTCGGACGTTTACGGCCATGAACGTGTTTACGGCCATGAACCCATTTGCGGTTGTCTGTCTCATATAAATAGTGTTAGTAGAGTCATAAGAGTGTGTATGGCTAGAGGAGCTTAAGTGTGTGTATTCTAAGGTGTTCTAGAGAGAGAAAGGAGAGAAGGTGCAAGTGTGTGTGAATCTTGTATATTGTTCATCATTCCAATCTTGAATACATCATAGATTCATATTATTCTTCTTCTCCCTCTTCTTATTTTGATCTTGCATCATCCAATTGTTTGGGATTCTAAACCATTAATTGGATATGATTGATACACACGCGAATTCGGGACTTACAAGTGGTATCAGAGCTTGGATTGTATCAATCATTTTGGCCAGATCTGGAGCGTATTTGATCTTATTTTTGAATGATTTTTGAATTTTTGGATAGATCTTTGAAAAATAAGGGGGGTTTGTTCTTCGTGTTTTTGATAAAAACGAGTTTTTGATCGAGTTTTGGAGTAAAAAGACGTGAAAAACGCTATTTTTCATGTAATCTGCGAAGCGTTCTCGTCCATTGAAGGGTTCACGGCCGTTGAAGGGTTCACGGCCGAAGGAGGGTTCTCGGTCGAATAAGCTTTTGCGGCTAGGGTTTCTCGGCAGCGGCCGTAATCACGAATTAGGGTTTCTCGGACGTTTACGGCCGTGAACGTGTTTACGGCCATGAACCCATTTGCGGTTGTCTGTCTCATATAAATAGTGTTAGTAGAGTCATAAGAGTGTGTATGGCCAGAGGAGCTTAAGTGTGTGTATTCTAAGGTGTTCTAGAGAGAGAAAGGAGAGAAGGTGCAAGTGTGTGTGAATCTTGTATATTGTTCATCATTCCAATCTTGAATACATCATAGATTCATATTATTCTTCTTCTCCTTCTTCTTATTTTGATCTTGCATCATCCAATTGTTTGGGATTCTAAACCATTAATTGGATATGATTGATACACACGCGAATTCGGGACTTACAAGTGGTATCAGAGCTTGGATTGTATCAATCATTTTGGCCAGATCTGGAGCGTATTTGATCTTATTTTTGAATTGATTTTTGAATTTTTGGATAGATCTTTGAAAAATAAGGGGGGTTTGTTCTTCGTGTTTATGATAAAAACGAGTTTTTGATCGAGTTTTGGAGTAAAAAGACGTGAAAAACGCTATTTTTCATGTAATCTGCGAAGCGTTCTCGTCCATTGAAGGGTTCACGGCCGTTGAAGGGTTCACGGCCGAAGGAGGGTTCTCGGTCGAATAAGCTTTTGCGGCTAGGGTTTCTCGGCGGCGGCCGTAATCACGAATTAGGGTTTCTCGGACGTTTACGGCCGTGAACGTGTTTACGGCCATGAACCCATTTGCGGTTGTCTGTCTCATATAAATAGTGTTAGTAGAGTCATAAGAGTGTGTATGGCTAGAGGAGCTTAAGTGTGTGTATTCTAAGGTGTTCTAGAGAGAGAAAGGAGAGAAGGTGCAAGTGTGTGTGAATCTTGTATATTGTTCATCATTCCAATCTTGAATACATCATAGATTCATATTATTCTTCTTCTCCCTCTTCTTATTTTGATCTTGCATCATCCAATTGTTTGGGATTCTAAACCATTAATTGGATATGATTGATACACACGCGAATTCGGGACTTACAAGTGGTATCAGAGCTTGGATTGTATCAATCATTTTGGCCAGATCTGGAGCGTATTTGATCTTATTTTTGAATGATTTTTGAATTTTTGGATAGATCTTTGAAAAATAAGGGGGGTTTGTTCTTCGTGTTTTTGATAAAAACGAGTTTTTGATCGAGTTTTGGAGTAAAAAGACGTGAAAAACGCTATTTTTCATGTAATCTGCGAAGCGTTCTCGTCCATTGAAGGGTTCACGGCCGTTGAAGGGTTCACGGCCGAAGGAGGGTTCTCGGTCGAATAAGCTTTTGCGGCTAGGGTTTCTCGGCAGCGGCCGTAATCACGAATTAGGGTTTCTCGGACGTTTACGGCCGTGAACGTGTTTACGGCCATGAACCCATTTGCGGTTGTCTGTCTCATATAAATAGTGTTAGTAGAGTCATAAGAGTGTGTATGGCCAGAGGAGCTTAAGTGTGTGTATTCTAAGGTGTTCTAGAGAGAGAAAGGAGAGAAGGTGCAAGTGTGTGTGAATCTTGTATATTGTTCATCATTCCAATCTTGAATACATCATAGATTCATATTATTCTTCTTCTCCATCTTCTTATTTTGATCTTGCATCATCCAATTGTTTGGGATTCTAAACCATTAATTGGATATGATTGATACACACGCGAATTCGGGACTTACAAGTGGTATCAGAGCTTGGATTGTATCAATCATTTTGGCCAGATCTGGAGCGTATTTGATCTTATTTTTGAATGATTTTTGAATTTTTGGATAGATCTTTGAAAAATAAGGGGGGTTTGTTCTTCGTGTTTTTGATAAAAACGAGTTTTTGATCGAGTTTTGGAGTAAAAAGACGTGAAAAACGCTATTTTTCATGTAATCTGCGAAGCGTTCTCGTCCATTGAAGGGTTCACGGCCGTTGAAGGGTTCACGGCCGAAGGAGGGTTCTCGGTCGAATAAGCTTTTGCGGCTAGGGTTTCTCGGCGGCGGCCGTAATCACGAATTAGGGTTTCTCGGACGTTTACGGCCATGAACGTGTTTACGGCCATGAACCCATTTGCGGTTGTCTGTCTCATATAAATAGTGTTAGTAGAGTCATAAGAGTGTGTATGGCTAGAGGAGCTTAAGTGTGTGTATTCTAAGGTGTTCTAGAGAGAGAAAGGAGAGAAGGTGCAAGTGTGTGTGAATCTTATATATTGTTCATCATTCCAATCTTGAATACATCATAGATTCATATTATTCTTCTTCTCCTTCTTCTTATTTTGATCTTGCATCATCCAATTGTTTGGGATTCTAAACCATTAATTGGATATGATTGATACACACGCGAATTCGGGACTTACAAGTGGTATCAGAGCTTGGATTGTATCAATCATTTTGGCCAGATCTGGAGCGTATTTGATCTTATTTTTGAATGATTTTTGAATTTTTGGATAGATCTTTGAAAAATAAGGGGGGTTTGTTCTTCGTGTTTTTGATAAAAACGAGTTTTTGATCGAGTTTTGGAGTAAAAAGACGTGAAAAACGCTATTTTTCATGTAATCTGCGAAGCGTTCTCGTCCATTGAAGGGTTCACGGCCGTTGAAGGGTTCACGGCCGAAGGAGGGTTCTCGGTCGAATAAGCTTTTGCGGCTAGGGTTTCTCGGCAGCGGCCGTAATCACGAATTAGGGTTTCTCGGACGTTTACGGCCGTGAACGTGTTTACGGCCATGAACCCATTTGCGGTTGTCTGTCTCATATAAATAGTGTTAGTAGAGTCATAAGAGTGTGTATGGCCAGAGGAGCTTAAGTGTGTGTATTCTAAGGTGTTCTAGAGAGAGAAAGGAGAGAAGGTGCAAGTGTGTGTGAATCTTGTATATTGTTCATCATTCCAATCTTGAATACATCATAGATTCATATTATTCTTCTTCTCCTTCTTCTTATTTTGATCTTGCATCATCCAATTGTTTGGGATTCTAAACCATTAATTGGATATGATTGATACACACGCGAATTCGGGACTTACAAGTGGTATCAGAGCTTGGATTGTATCAATCATTTTGGCCAGATCTGGAGCGTATTTGATCTTATTTTTGAATTGATTTTTGAATTTTTGGATAGATCTTTGAAAAATAAGGGGGGTTTGTTCTTCGTGTTTATGATAAAAACGAGTTTTTGATCGAGTTTTGGAGTAAAAAGACGTGAAAAACGCTATTTTTCATGTAATCTGCGAAGCGTTCTCGTCCATTGAAGGGTTCACGGCCGTTGAAGGGTTCACGGCCGAAGGAGGGTTCTCGGTCGAATAAGCTTTTGCGGCTAGGGTTTCTCGGCGGCGGCCGTAATCACGAATTAGGGTTTCTCGGACGTTTACGGCCGTGAACGTGTTTACGGCCATGAACCCATTTGCGGTTGTCTGTCTCATATAAATAGTGTTAGTAGAGTCATAAGAGTGTGTATGGCTAGAGGAGCTTAAGTGTGTGTATTCTAAGGTGTTCTAGAGAGAGAAAGGAGAGAAGGTGCAAGTGTGTGTGAATCTTATATATTGTTCATCATTCCAATCTTGAATACATCATAGATTCATATTATTCTTCTTCTCCTTCTTCTTATTTTGATCTTGCATCATCCAATTGTTTGGGATTCTAAACCATTAATTGGATATGATTGATACACACGCGAATTCGGGACTTACAAGTGGTATCAGAGCTTGGATTGTATCAATCATTTTGGCCAGATCTGGAGCGTATTTGATCTTATTTTTGAATGATTTTTGAATTTTTGGATAGATCTTTGAAAAATAAGGGGGGTTTGTTCTTCGTGTTTTTGATAAAAACGAGTTTTTGATCGAGTTTTGGAGTAAAAAGACGTGAAAAACGCTATTTTTCATGTAATCTGCGAAGCGTTCTCGTCCATTGAAGGGTTCACGGCCGTTGAAGGGTTCACGGCCGAAGGAGGGTTCTCGGTCGAATAAGCTTTTGCGGCTAGGGTTTCTCGGCAGCGGCCGTAATCACGAATTAGGGTTTCTCGGACGTTTACGGCCATGAACGTGTTTACGGCCATGAACCCATTTGCGGTTGTCTGTCTCATATAAATAGTGTTAGTAGAGTCATAAGAGTGTGTATGGCTAGAGGAGCTTAAGTGTGTGTATTCTAAGGTGTTCTAGAGAGAGAAAGGAGAGAAGGTGCAAGTGTGTGTGAATCTTGTATATTGTTCATCATTCCAATCTTGAATACATCATAGATTCATATTATTCTTCTTCTCCCTCTTCTTATTTTGATCTTGCATCATCCAATTGTTTGGGATTCTAAACCATTAATTGGATATGATTGATACACACGCGAATTCGGGACTTACAAGTGGTATCAGAGCTTGGATTGTATCAATCATTTTGGCCAGATCTGGAGCGTATTTGATCTTATTTTTGAATGATTTTTGAATTTTTGGATAGATCTTTGAAAAATAAGGGGGGTTTGTTCTTCGTGTTTTTGATAAAAACGAGTTTTTGATCGAGTTTTGGAGTAAAAAGACGTGAAAAACGCTATTTTTCATGTAATCTGCGAAGCGTTCTCGTCCATTGAAGGGTTCACGGCCGTTGAAGGGTTCACGGCCGAAGGAGGGTTCTCGGTCGAATAAGCTTTTGCGGCTAGGGTTTCTCGGCAGCGGCCGTAATCACGAATTAGGGTTTCTCGGACGTTTACGGCCGTGAACGTGTTTACGGCCATGAACCCATTTGCGGTTGTCTGTCTCATATAAATAGTGTTAGTAGAGTCATAAGAGTGTGTATGGCCAGAGGAGCTTAAGTGTGTGTATTCTAAGGTGTTCTAGAGAGAGAAAGGAGAGAAGGTGCAAGTGTGTGTGAATCTTGTATATTGTTCATCATTCCAATCTTGAATACATCATAGATTCATATTATTCTTCTTCTCCTTCTTCTTATTTTGATCTTGCATCATCCAATTGTTTGGGATTCTAAACCATTAATTGGATATGATTGATACACACGCGAATTCGGGACTTACAAGTGGTATCAGAGCTTGGATTGTATCAATCATTTTGGCCAGATCTGGAGCGTATTTGATCTTATTTTTGAATTGATTTTTGAATTTTTGGATAGATCTTTGAAAAATAAGGGGGGTTTGTTCTTCGTGTTTATGATAAAAACGAGTTTTTGATCGAGTTTTGGAGTAAAAAGACGTGAAAAACGCTATTTTTCATGTAATCTGCGAAGCGTTCTCGTCCATTGAAGGGTTCACGGCCGTTGAAGGGTTCACGGCCGAAGGAGGGTTCTCGGTCGAATAAGCTTTTGCGGCTAGGGTTTCTCGGCGGCGGCCGTAATCACGAATTAGGGTTTCTCGGACGTTTACGGCCGTGAACGTGTTTACGGCCATGAACCCATTTGCGGTTGTCTGTCTCATATAAATAGTGTTAGTAGAGTCATAAGAGTGTGTATGGCTAGAGGAGCTTAAGTGTGTGTATTCTAAGGTGTTCTAGAGAGAGAAAGGAGAGAAGGTGCAAGTGTGTGTGAATCTTATATATTGTTCATCATTCCAATCTTGAATACATCATAGATTCATATTATTCTTCTTCTCCTTCTTCTTATTTTGATCTTGCATCATCCAATTGTTTGGGATTCTAAACCATTAATTGGATATGATTGATACACACGCGAATTCGGGACTTACAAGTGGTATCAGAGCTTGGATTGTATCAATCATTTTGGCCAGATCTGGAGCGTATTTGATCTTATTTTTGAATGATTTTTGAATTTTTGGATAGATCTTTGAAAAATAAGGGGGGTTTGTTCTTCGTGTTTTTGATAAAAACGAGTTTTTGATCGAGTTTTGGAGTAAAAAGACGTGAAAAACGCTATTTTTCATGTAATCTGCGAAGCGTTCTCGTCCATTGAAGGGTTCACGGCCGTTGAAGGGTTCACGGCCGAAGGAGGGTTCTCGGTCGAATAAGCTTTTGCGGCTAGGGTTTCTCGGCAGCGGCCGTAATCACGAATTAGGGTTTCTCGGACGTTTACGGCCATGAACGTGTTTACGGCCATGAACCCATTTGCGGTTGTCTGTCTCATATAAATAGTGTTAGTAGAGTCATAAGAGTGTGTATGGCTAGAGGAGCTTAAGTGTGTGTATTCTAAGGTGTTCTAGAGAGAGAAAGGAGAGAAGGTGCAAGTGTGTGTGAATCTTGTATATTGTTCATCATTCCAATCTTGAATACATCATAGATTCATATTATTCTTCTTCTCCCTCTTCTTATTTTGATCTTGCATCATCCAATTGTTTGGGATTCTAAACCATTAATTGGATATGATTGATACACACGCGAATTCGGGACTTACAAGTGGTATCAGAGCTTGGATTGTATCAATCATTTTGGCCAGATCTGGAGCGTATTTGATCTTATTTTTGAATGATTTTTGAATTTTTGGATAGATCTTTGAAAAATAAGGGGGGTTTGTTCTTCGTGTTTTTGATAAAAACGAGTTTTTGATCGAGTTTTGGAGTAAAAAGACGTGAAAAACGCTATTTTTCATGTAATCTGCGAAGCGTTCTCGTCCATTGAAGGGTTCACGGCCGTTGAAGGGTTCACGGCCGAAGGAGGGTTCTCGGTCGAATAAGCTTTTGCGGCTAGGGTTTCTCGGCAGCGGCCGTAATCACGAATTAGGGTTTCTCGGACGTTTACGGCCGTGAACGTGTTTACGGCCATGAACCCATTTGCGGTTGTCTGTCTCATATAAATAGTGTTAGTAGAGTCATAAGAGTGTGTATGGCCAGAGGAGCTTAAGTGTGTGTATTCTAAGGTGTTCTAGAGAGAGAAAGGAGAGAAGGTGCAAGTGTGTGTGAATCTTGTATATTGTTCATCATTCCAATCTTGAATACATCATAGATTCATATTATTCTTCTTCTCCTTCTTCTTATTTTGATCTTGCATCATCCAATTGTTTGGGATTCTAAACCATTAATTGGATATGATTGATACACACGCGAATTCGGGACTTACAAGTGGTATCAGAGCTTGGATTGTATCAATCATTTTGGCCAGATCTGGAGCGTATTTGATCTTATTTTTGAATTGATTTTTGAATTTTTGGATAGATCTTTGAAAAATAAGGGGGGTTTGTTCTTCGTGTTTATGATAAAAACGAGTTTTTGATCGAGTTTTGGAGTAAAAAGACGTGAAAAACGCTATTTTTCATGTAATCTGCGAAGCGTTCTCGTCCATTGAAGGGTTCACGGCCGTTGAAGGGTTCACGGCCGAAGGAGGGTTCTCGGTCGAATAAGCTTTTGCGGCTAGGGTTTCTCGGCGGCGGCCGTAATCACGAATTAGGGTTTCTCGGACGTTTACGGCCGTGAACGTGTTTACGGCCATGAACCCATTTGCGGTTGTCTGTCTCATATAAATAGTGTTAGTAGAGTCATAAGAGTGTGTATGGCTAGAGGAGCTTAAGTGTGTGTATTCTAAGGTGTTCTAGAGAGAGAAAGGAGAGAAGGTGCAAGTGTGTGTGAATCTTGTATATTGTTCATCATTCCAATCTTGAATACATCATAGATTCATATTATTCTTCTTCTCCCTCTTCTTATTTTGATCTTGCATCATCCAATTGTTTGGGATTCTAAACCATTAATTGGATATGATTGATACACACGCGAATTCGGGACTTACAAGTGGTATCAGAGCTTGGATTGTATCAATCATTTTGGCCAGATCTGGAGCGTATTTGATCTTATTTTTGAATGATTTTTGAATTTTTGGATAGATCTTTGAAAAATAAGGGGGGTTTGTTCTTCGTGTTTTTGATAAAAACGAGTTTTTGATCGAGTTTTGGAGTAAAAAGACGTGAAAAACGCTATTTTTCATGTAATCTGCGAAGCGTTCTCGTCCATTGAAGGGTTCACGGCCGTTGAAGGGTTCACGGCCGAAGGAGGGTTCTCGGTCGAATAAGCTTTTGCGGCTAGGGTTTCTCGGCAGCGGCCGTAATCACGAATTAGGGTTTCTCGGACGTTTACGGCCGTGAACGTGTTTACGGCCATGAACCCATTTGCGGTTGTCTGTCTCATATAAATAGTGTTAGTAGAGTCATAAGAGTGTGTATGGCCAGAGGAGCTTAAGTGTGTGTATTCTAAGGTGTTCTAGAGAGAGAAAGGAGAGAAGGTGCAAGTGTGTGTGAATCTTGTATATTGTTCATCATTCCAATCTTGAATACATCATAGATTCATATTATTCTTCTTCTCCATCTTCTTATTTTGATCTTGCATCATCCAATTGTTTGGGATTCTAAACCATTAATTGGATATGATTGATACACACGCGAATTCGGGACTTACAAGTGGTATCAGAGCTTGGATTGTATCAATCATTTTGGCCAGATCTGGAGCGTATTTGATCTTATTTTTGAATGATTTTTGAATTTTTGGATAGATCTTTGAAAAATAAGGGGGGTTTGTTCTTCGTGTTTTTGATAAAAACGAGTTTTTGATCGAGTTTTGGAGTAAAAAGACGTGAAAAACGCTATTTTTCATGTAATCTGCGAAGCGTTCTCGTCCATTGAAGGGTTCACGGCCGTTGAAGGGTTCACGGCCGAAGGAGGGTTCTCGGTCGAATAAGCTTTTGCGGCTAGGGTTTCTCGGCGGCGGCCGTAATCACGAATTAGGGTTTCTCGGACGTTTACGGCCATGAACGTGTTTACGGCCATGAACCCATTTGCGGTTGTCTGTCTCATATAAATAGTGTTAGTAGAGTCATAAGAGTGTGTATGGCTAGAGGAGCTTAAGTGTGTGTATTCTAAGGTGTTCTAGAGAGAGAAAGGAGAGAAGGTGCAAGTGTGTGTGAATCTTATATATTGTTCATCATTCCAATCTTGAATACATCATAGATTCATATTATTCTTCTTCTCCTTCTTCTTATTTTGATCTTGCATCATCCAATTGTTTGGGATTCTAAACCATTAATTGGATATGATTGATACACACGCGAATTCGGGACTTACAAGTGGTATCAGAGCTTGGATTGTATCAATCATTTTGGCCAGATCTGGAGCGTATTTGATCTTATTTTTGAATGATTTTTGAATTTTTGGATAGATCTTTGAAAAATAAGGGGGGTTTGTTCTTCGTGTTTTTGATAAAAACGAGTTTTTGATCGAGTTTTGGAGTAAAAAGACGTGAAAAACGCTATTTTTCATGTAATCTGCGAAGCGTTCTCGTCCATTGAAGGGTTCACGGCCGTTGAAGGGTTCACGGCCGAAGGAGGGTTCTCGGTCGAATAAGCTTTTGCGGCTAGGGTTTCTCGGCAGCGGCCGTAATCACGAATTAGGGTTTCTCGGACGTTTACGGCCGTGAACGTGTTTACGGCCATGAACCCATTTGCGGTTGTCTGTCTCATATAAATAGTGTTAGTAGAGTCATAAGAGTGTGTATGGCCAGAGGAGCTTAAGTGTGTGTATTCTAAGGTGTTCTAGAGAGAGAAAGGAGAGAAGGTGCAAGTGTGTGTGAATCTTGTATATTGTTCATCATTCCAATCTTGAATACATCATAGATTCATATTATTCTTCTTCTCCTTCTTCTTATTTTGATCTTGCATCATCCAATTGTTTGGGATTCTAAACCATTAATTGGATATGATTGATACACACGCGAATTCGGGACTTACAAGTGGTATCAGAGCTTGGATTGTATCAATCATTTTGGCCAGATCTGGAGCGTATTTGATCTTATTTTTGAATTGATTTTTGAATTTTTGGATAGATCTTTGAAAAATAAGGGGGGTTTGTTCTTCGTGTTTATGATAAAAACGAGTTTTTGATCGAGTTTTGGAGTAAAAAGACGTGAAAAACGCTATTTTTCATGTAATCTGCGAAGCGTTCTCGTCCATTGAAGGGTTCACGGCCGTTGAAGGGTTCACGGCCGAAGGAGGGTTCTCGGTCGAATAAGCTTTTGCGGCTAGGGTTTCTCGGCGGCGGCCGTAATCACGAATTAGGGTTTCTCGGACGTTTACGGCCGTGAACGTGTTTACGGCCATGAACCCATTTGCGGTTGTCTGTCTCATATAAATAGTGTTAGTAGAGTCATAAGAGTGTGTATGGCTAGAGGAGCTTAAGTGTGTGTATTCTAAGGTGTTCTAGAGAGAGAAAGGAGAGAAGGTGCAAGTGTGTGTGAATCTTATATATTGTTCATCATTCCAATCTTGAATACATCATAGATTCATATTATTCTTCTTCTCCTTCTTCTTATTTTGATCTTGCATCATCCAATTGTTTGGGATTCTAAACCATTAATTGGATATGATTGATACACACGCGAATTCGGGACTTACAAGTGGTATCAGAGCTTGGATTGTATCAATCATTTTGGCCAGATCTGGAGCGTATTTGATCTTATTTTTGAATGATTTTTGAATTTTTGGATAGATCTTTGAAAAATAAGGGGGGTTTGTTCTTCGTGTTTTTGATAAAAACGAGTTTTTGATCGAGTTTTGGAGTAAAAAGACGTGAAAAACGCTATTTTTCATGTAATCTGCGAAGCGTTCTCGTCCATTGAAGGGTTCACGGCCGTTGAAGGGTTCACGGCCGAAGGAGGGTTCTCGGTCGAATAAGCTTTTGCGGCTAGGGTTTCTCGGCAGCGGCCGTAATCACGAATTAGGGTTTCTCGGACGTTTACGGCCATGAACGTGTTTACGGCCATGAACCCATTTGCGGTTGTCTGTCTCATATAAATAGTGTTAGTAGAGTCATAAGAGTGTGTATGGCTAGAGGAGCTTAAGTGTGTGTATTCTAAGGTGTTCTAGAGAGAGAAAGGAGAGAAGGTGCAAGTGTGTGTGAATCTTGTATATTGTTCATCATTCCAATCTTGAATACATCATAGATTCATATTATTCTTCTTCTCCCTCTTCTTATTTTGATCTTGCATCATCCAATTGTTTGGGATTCTAAACCATTAATTGGATATGATTGATACACACGCGAATTCGGGACTTACAAGTGGTATCAGAGCTTGGATTGTATCAATCATTTTGGCCAGATCTGGAGCGTATTTGATCTTATTTTTGAATGATTTTTGAATTTTTGGATAGATCTTTGAAAAATAAGGGGGGTTTGTTCTTCGTGTTTTTGATAAAAACGAGTTTTTGATCGAGTTTTGGAGTAAAAAGACGTGAAAAACGCTATTTTTCATGTAATCTGCGAAGCGTTCTCGTCCATTGAAGGGTTCACGGCCGTTGAAGGGTTCACGGCCGAAGGAGGGTTCTCGGTCGAATAAGCTTTTGCGGCTAGGGTTTCTCGGCAGCGGCCGTAATCACGAATTAGGGTTTCTCGGACGTTTACGGCCATGAACGTGTTTACGGCCATGAACCCATTTGCGGTTGTCTGTCTCATATAAATAGTGTTAGTAGAGTCATAAGAGTGTGTATGGCTAGAGGAGCTTAAGTGTGTGTATTCTAAGGTGTTCTAGAGAGAGAAAGGAGAGAAGGTGCAAGTGTGTGTGAATCTTGTATATTGTTCATCATTCCAATCTTGAATACATCATAGATTCATATTATTCTTCTTCTCCTTCTTCTTATTTTGATCTTGCATCATCCAATTGTTTGGGATTCTAAACCATTAATTGGATATGATTGATACACACGCGAATTCGGGACTTACAAGTGGTATCAGAGCTTGGATTGTATCAATCATTTTGGCCAGATCTGGAGCGTATTTGATCTTATTTTTGAATGATTTTTGAATTTTTGGATAGATCATTGAAAAATAAGGGGGTTTGTTCTTCGTGTTTTTGATAAAAACGAGTTTTTGATCGAGTTTTGGAGTAAAAAGACGTGAAAAACGCTATTTTTCATGTAATCTGCGAAGCGTTCTCGTCCATTGAAGGGTTCACGGCCGTTGAAGGGTTCACGGCCGAAGGAGGGTTCTCGGTCGAATAAGCTTTTGCGGCTAGGGTTTCTCGGCGGCGGCCGTAATCACGAATTAGGGTTTCTCGGACGTTTACGGCCGTGAACGTGTTTACGGCCATGAACCCATTTGCGGTTGTCTGTCTCATATAAATAGTGTTAGTAGAGTCATAAGAGTGTGTATGGCTAGAGGAGCTTAAGTGTGTGTATTCTAAGGTGTTCTAGAGAGAGAAAGGAGAGAAGGTGCAAGTGTGTGTGAATCTTATATATTGTTCATCATTCCAATTTTGAATACATCATAGATTCATATTATTCTTCTTCTCCTTCTTCTTATTTTGATCTTGCATCATCCAATTGTTTGGGATTCTAAACCATTAATTGGATATGATTGATACACACGCGAATTCGGGACTTACAAGTGGTATCAGAGCTTGGATTGTATCAATCATTTTGGCCAGATCTGGAGCGTATTTGATCTTATTTTTGAATGATTTTTGAATTTTTGGATAGATCTTTGAAAAATAAGGGGGGTTTGTTCTTCGTGTTTTTGATAAAAACGAGTTTTTGATCGAGTTTTGGAGTAAAAAGACGTGAAAAACGCTATTTTTCATGTAATCTGCGAAGCGTTCTCGTCCATTGAAGGGTTCACGGCCGTTGAAGGGTTCACGGCCGAAGGAGGGTTCTCGGTCGAATAAGCTTTTGCGGCTAGGGTTTCTCGGCAGCGGCCGTAATCACGAATTAGGGTTTCTCGGACGTTTACGGCCATGAACGTGTTTACGGCCATGAACCCATTTGCGGTTGTCTGTCTCATATAAATAGTGTTAGTAGAGTCATAAGAGTGTGTATGGCTAGAGGAGCTTAAGTGTGTGTATTCTAAGGTGTTCTAGAGAGAGAAAGGAGAGAAGGTGCAAGTGTGTGTGAATCTTGTATATTGTTCATCATTCCAATCTTGAATACATCATAGATTCATATTATTCTTCTTCTCCTTCTTCTTATTTTGATCTTGCATCATCCAATTGTTTGGGATTCTAAACCATTAATTGGATATGATTGATACACACGCGAATTCGGGACTTACAAGTGGTATCAGAGCTTGGATTGTATCAATCATTTTGGCCAGATCTGGAGCGTATTTGATCTTATTTTTGAATGATTTTTGAATTTTTGGATAGATCATTGAAAAATAAGGGGGGTTTGTTCTTCGTGTTTTTGATAAAAATGAGTTTTTGATCGAGTTTTGGAGTAAAAAGACGTGAAAAACGCTATTTTTCATGTAATCTGCGAAGCGTTCTCGTCCATTGAAGGGTTCACGGCCGTTGAAGGGTTCACGGCCGAAGGAGGGTTCTCGGTCGAATAAGCTTTTGCGGCTAGGGTTTCTCGGCAGCGGCCGTAATCACGAATTAGGGTTTCTCGGACGTTTACGGCCGTGAACATGTTTACGGCCATGAACCCATTTGCGGTTGTCTGTCTCATATAAATAGTGTTAGTAGAGTCATAAGAGTGTGTATGGCTAGAGGAGCTTAAGTGTGTGTATTCTAAGGTGTTCTAGAGAGAGAAAGGAGAGAAGGTGCAAGTGTGTGTGAATCTTGTATATTGTTCATCATTCCAATCTTGAATACATCATAGATTCATATTATTCTTCTTCTCCTTCTTCTTATTTTGATCTTGCATCATCCAATTGTTTGGGATTCTAAACCATTAATTGGATATGATTGATACACACGCGAATTCGGGACTTACAAGTGGTATCAGAGCTTGGATTGTATCAATCATTTTGGCCAGATCTGGAGCGTATTTGATCTTATTTTTGAATGATTTTTGAATTTTTGGATAGATCTTTGAAAAATAAGGGGGGTTTGTTCTTCGTGTTTTTGATAAAAACGAATTTTTGATCGAGTTTTGGAGTAAAAAGACGTGAAAAATGCTATTTTTCATGTAATCTGCGAAGCGTTCTCGTCCATTGAAGGGTTCACGGCCGTTGAAGGGTTCACGGCCGAAGGAGGGTTCTCGGTCGAATAAGCTTTTGTGGCTAGGGTTTCTCGGCGGCGGCCGTAATCACGAATTAGGGTTTCTCGGACGTTTACGGCCGTGAACGTGTTTACGGCCATGAACCCATTTGCGGTTGTCTGTCTCATATAAATAGTGTTAGTAGAGTCATAAGAGTGTGTATGGCTAGAGGAGCTTAAGTGTGTGTATTCTAAGGTGTTCTAGAGAGAGAAAGGAGAGAAGGTGCAAGTGTGTGTGAATCTTATATATTGTTCATCATTCCAATCTTGAATACATCATAGATTCATATTATTCTTCTTCTCCTTCTTCTTATTTTGATCTTGCATCATCCAATTGTTTGGGATTCTAAACCATTAATTGGATATGATTGATACACACGCGAATTCGGGACTTACAAGTGGTATCAGAGCTTGGATTGTATCAATCATTTTGGCCAGATCTGGAGCGTATTTGATCTTATTTTTGAATGATTTTTGAATTTTTGGATAGATCTTTGAAAAATAAGGGGGGTTTGTTCTTCGTGTTTTTGATAAAAACGAGTTTTTGATCAAGTTTTGGAGTAAAAAGACGTGAAAAACGCTATTTTTCATGTAATCTGCGAAGCGTTCTCGTCCATTGAAGGGTTCACGGCCGTTGAAGGGTTCACGGCCGAAGGAGGGTTCTCGGTCGAATAAGCTTTTGCGGCTAGGGTTTCTCGGCAGCGGCCGTAATCACGAATTAGGGTTTCTCGGACGTTTACGGCCATGAACCCATTTGCGGTTGTCTGTCTCATATAAATAGTGTTAGTAGAGTCATAAGAGTGTGTATGGCTAGAGGAGCTTAAGTGTGTGTATTCTAAGGTGTTCTAGAGAGAGAAAGGAGAGAAGGTGCAAGTGTGTGTGAATCTTGTATATTGTTCATCATTCCAATCTTGAATACATCATAGATTCATATTATTCTTCTTCTCCTTCTTCTTATTTTGATCTTGCATCATCCAATTGTTTGGGATTCTAAACCATTAATTGGATATGATTGATACACACGCGAATTCGGGACTTACAAGTGGTATCAGAGCTTGGATTGTATCAATCATTTTGGCCAGATCTGGAGCGTATTTGATCTTATTTTTGAATGATTTTTGAATTTTTGGATAGATCATTGAAAAATAAGGGGGGTTTGTTCTTCGTGTTTTTGATAAAAATGAGTTTTTGATCGAGTTTTGGAGTAAAAAGACGTGAAAAACGCTATTTTTCATGTAATCTGCGAAGCGTTCTCGTCCATTGAAGGGTTCACGGCCGTTGAAGGGTTCACGGCCGAAGGAGGGTTCTCGGTCGAATAAGCTTTTGCGGCTAGGGTTTCTCGGCAGCGGCCGTAATCACGAATTAGGGTTTCTCGGACGTTTACGGCCGTGAACATGTTTACGGCCATGAACCCATTTGCGGTTGTCTGTCTCATATAAATAGTGTTAGTAGAGTCATAAGAGTGTGTATGGCTAGAGGAGCTTAAGTGTGTGTATTCTAAGGTGTTCTAGAGAGAGAAAGGAGAGAAGGTGCAAGTGTGTGTGAATCTTGTATATTGTTCATCATTCCAATCTTGAATACATCATAGATTCATATTATTCTTCTTCTCCTTCTTCTTATTTTGATCTTGCATCATCCAATTGTTTGGGATTCTAAACCATTAATTGGATATGATTGATACACACGCGAATTCGGGACTTACAAGTGGTATCAGAGCTTGGATTGTATCAATCATTTTGGCCAGATCTGGAGCGTATTTGATCTTATTTTTGAATGATTTTTGAATTTTTGGATAGATCTTTGAAAAATAAGGGGGGTTTGTTCTTCGTGTTTTTGATAAAAACGAATTTTTGATCGAGTTTTGGAGTAAAAAGACGTGAAAAATGCTATTTTTCCATGTAATCTGCGAAGCGTTCTCGTCCATTGAAGGGTTCACGGCCGTTGAAGGGTTCACGGCCGAAGGAGGGTTCTCGGTCGAATAAGCTTTTGTGGCTAGGGTTTCTCGGCGGCGGCCGTAATCACGAATTAGGGTTTCTCGGACGTTTACGGCCGTGAACGTGTTTACGGCCATGAACCCATTTGCGGTTGTCTGTCTCATATAAATAGTGTTAGTAGAGTCATAAGAGTGTGTATGGCTAGAGGAGCTTAAGTGTGTGTATTCTAAGGTGTTCTAGAGAGAGAAAGGAGAGAAGGTGCAAGTGTGTGTGAATCTTATATATTGTTCATCATTCCAATCTTGAATACATCATAGATTCATATTATTCTTCTTCTCCTTCTTCTTATTTTGATCTTGCATCATCCAATTGTTTGGGATTCTAAACCATTAATTGGATATGATTGATACACACGCGAATTCGGGACTTACAAGTGGTATCAGAGCTTGGATTGTATCAATCATTTTGGCCAGATCTGGAGCGTATTTGATCTTATTTTTGAATGATTTTTGAATTTTTGGATAGATCTTTGAAAAATAAGGGGGGTTTGTTCTTCGTGTTTTTGATAAAAACGAGTTTTTGATCAAGTTTTGGAGTAAAAAGACGTGAAAAACGCTATTTTTCATGTAATCTGCGAAGCGTTCTCGTCCATTGAAGGGTTCACGGCCGTTGAAGGGTTCACGGCCGAAGGAGGGTTCTCGGTCGAATAAGCTTTTGCGGCTAGGGTTTCTCGGCAGCGGCCGTAATCACGAATTAGGGTTTCTCGGACGTTTACGGCCATGAACGTGTTTACGGCCATGAACCCATTTGCGGTTGTCTGTCTCATATAAATAGTGTTAGTAGAGTCATAAGAGTGTGTATGGCTAGAGGAGCTTAAGTGTGTGTATTCTAAGGTGTTCTAGAGAGAGAAAGGAGAGAAGGTGCAAGTGTGTGTGAATCTTGTATATTGTTCATCATTCCAATCTTGAATACATCATAGATTCATATTATTCTTCTTCTCCTTCTTCTTATTTTGATCTTGCATCATCCAATTGTTTGGGATTCTAAACCATTAATTGGATATGATTGATACACACGCGAATTCGGGACTTACAAGTGGTATCAGAGCTTGGATTGTATCAATCATTTTGGCCAGATCTGGAGCGTATTTGATCTTATTTTTGAATGATTTTTGAATTTTTGGATAGATCATTGAAAAATAAGGGGGGTTTGTTCTTCGTGTTTTTGATAAAAATGAGTTTTTGATCGAGTTTTGGAGTAAAAAGACGTGAAAAACGCTATTTTTCATGTAATCTGCGAAGCGTTCTCGTCCATTGAAGGGTTCACGGCCGTTGAAGGGTTCACGGCCGAAGGAGGGTTCTCGGTCGAATAAGCTTTTGCGGCTAGGGTTTCTCGGCAGCGGCCGTAATCACGAATTAGGGTTTCTCGGACGTTTACGGCCGTGAACATGTTTACGGCCATGAACCCATTTGCGGTTGTCTGTCTCATATAAATAGTGTTAGTAGAGTCATAAGAGTGTGTATGGCTAGAGGAGCTTAAGTGTGTGTATTCTAAGGTGTTCTAGAGAGAGAAAGGAGAGAAGGTGCAAGTGTGTGTGAATCTTGTATATTGTTCATCATTCCAATCTTGAATACATCATAGATTCATATTATTCTTCTTCTCCTTCTTCTTATTTTGATCTTGCATCATCCAATTGTTTGGGATTCTAAACCATTAATTGGATATGATTGATACACACGCGAATTCGGGACTTACAAGTGGTATCAGAGCTTGGATTGTATCAATCATTTTGGCCAGATCTGGAGCGTATTTGATCTTATTTTTGAATGATTTTTGAATTTTTGGATAGATCTTTGAAAAATAAGGGGGGTTTGTTCTTCGTGTTTTTGATAAAAACGAATTTTTGATCGAGTTTTGGAGTAAAAAGACGTGAAAAATGCTATTTTTCATGTAATCTGCGAAGCGTTCTCGTCCATTGAAGGGTTCACGGCCGTTGAAGGGTTCACGGCCGAAGGAGGGTTCTCGGTCGAATAAGCTTTTGTGGCTAGGGTTTCTCGGCGGCGGCCGTAATCACGAATTAGGGTTTCTCGGACGTTTACGGCCGTGAACGTGTTTACGGCCATGAACCCATTTGCGGTTGTCTGTCTCATATAAATAGTGTTAGTAGAGTCATAAGAGTGTGTATGGCTAGAGGAGCTTAAGTGTGTGTATTCTAAGGTGTTCTAGAGAGAGAAAGGAGAGAAGGTGCAAGTGTGTGTGAATCTTATATATTGTTCATCATTCCAATCTTGAATACATCATAGATTCATATTATTCTTCTTCTCCTTCTTCTTATTTTGATCTTGCATCATCCAATTGTTTGGGATTGTAAACCATTAATTGGATATGATTGATACACACGCGAATTCGGGACTTACAAGTGGTATCAGAGCTTGGATTGTATCAATCATTTTGGCCAGATCTGGAGCGTATTTGATCTTATTTTTGAATGATTTTTGAATTTTTGGATAGATCTTTGAAAAATAAGGGGGGTTTGTTCTTCGTGTTTTTGATAAAAACGAGTTTTTGATCGAGTTTTGGAGTAAAAAGACGTGAAAAACGCTATTTTTCATGTAATCTGCGAAGCGTTCTCGTCCATTGAAGGGTTCACGGCCGTTGAAGGGTTCACGGCCGAAGGAGGGTTCTCGGTCGAATAAGCTTTTGCGGCTAGGGTTTCTCGGCAGCGGCCGTAATCACGAATTAGGGTTTCTCGGACGTTTACGGCCATGAACGTGTTTACGGCCATGAACCCATTTGCGGTTGTCTGTCTCATATAAATAGTGTTAGTAGAGTCATAAGAGTGTGTATGGCTAGAGGAGCTTAAGTGTGTGTATTCTAAGGTGTTCTAGAGAGAGAAAGGAGAGAAGGTGCAAGTGTGTGTGAATCTTGTATATTGTTCATCATTCCAATCTTGAATACATCATAGATTCATATTATTCTTCTTCTCCTTCTTCTTATTTTGATCTTGCATCATCCAATTGTTTGGGATTCTAAACCATTAATTGGATATGATTGATACACACGCGAATTCGGGACTTACAAGTGGTATCAGAGCTTGGATTGTATCAATCATTTTGGCCAGATCTGGAGCGTATTTGATCTTATTTTTGAATGATTTTTGAATTTTTGGATAGATCTTTGAAAAATAAGGGGGGTTTGTTCTTCGTGTTTTTGATAAAAACGAGTTTTTGATCGAGTTTTGGAGTAAAAAGACGTGAAAAACGCTATTTTTCATGTAATCTGCGAAGCGTTCTCGTCCATTGAAGGGTTCACGGCCGTTGAAGGGTTCACGGCCGAAGGAGGGTTCTCGGTCGAATAAGCTTTTGCGGCTAGGGTTTCTCGGCGGCGGCCGTAATCACGAATTAGGGTTTCTCGGACGTTTACGGCCGTGAACGTGTTTACGGCCATGAACCCATTTGCGGTTGTCTGTCTCATATAAATAGTGTTAGTAGAGTCATAAGAGTGTGTATGGCTAGAGGAGCTTAAGTGTGTGTATTCTAAGGTGTTCTAGAGAGAGAAAGGAGAGAAGGTGCAAGTGTGTGTGAATCTTATATATTGTTCATCATTCCAATCTTGAATACATCATAGATTCATATTATTCTTCTTCTCCTTCTTCTTATTTTGATCTTGCATCATCCAATTGTTTGGGATTCTAAACCATTAATTGGATATGATTGATACACACGCGAATTCGGGACTTACAAGTGGTATCAGAGCTTGGATTGTATCAATCATTTTGGCCAGATCTGGAGCGTATTTGATCTTATTTTTGAATGATTTTTGAATTTTTGGATAGATCTTTGAAAAATAAGGGAGGTTTGTTCTTCGTGTTTTTGATAAAAACGAGTTTTTGATCGAGTTTTGGAGTAAAAAGACGTGAAAAACGCTATTTTTCATGTAATCTGCGAAGCGTTCTCGTCCATTGAAGGGTTCACGGCCGTTGAAGGGTTCACGGCCGAAGGAGGGTTCTCGGTCGAATAAGCTTTTGCGGCTAGGGTTTCTCGGCAGCGGCCGTAATCACGAATTAGGGTTTCTCGGACGTTTACGGCCATGAACGTGTTTACGGCCATGAACCCATTTGCGGTTGTCTGTCTCATATAAATAGTGTTAGTAGAGTCATAAGAGTGTGTATGGCTAGAGGAGCTTAAGTGTGTGTATTCTAAGGTGTTCTAGAGAGAGAAAGGAGAGAAGGTGCAAGTGTGTGTGAATCTTGTATATTGTTCATCATTCCAATCTTGAATACATCATAGATTCATATTATTCTTCTTCTCCTTCTTCTTATTTTGATCTTGCATCATCCAATTGTTTGGGATTCTAAACCATTAATTGGATATGATTGATACACACGCGAATTCGGGACTTACAAGTGGTATCAGAGCTTGGATTGTATCAATCATTTTGGCCAGATCTGGAGCGTATTTGATCTTATTTTTGAATGATTTTTGAATTTTTGGATAGATCTTTGAAAAATAAGGGGGGTTTGTTCTTCGTGTTTTTGATAAAAACGAGTTTTTGATCGAGTTTTGGAGTAAAAAGACGTGAAAAACGCTATTTTTCATGTAATCTGCGAAGCGTTCTCGTCCATTGAAGGGTTCACGGCCGTTGAAGGGTTCACGGCCGAAGGAGGGTTCTCGGTCGAATAAGCTTTTGCGGCTAGGGTTTCTCGGCAGCGGCCGTAATCACGAATTAGGGTTTCTCGGACGTTTACGGCCGTGAACGTGTTTACGGCCATGAACCCATTTGCGGTTGTCTGTCTCATATAAATAGTGTTAGTAGAGTCATAAGAGTGTGTATGGCTAGAGGAGCTTAAGTGTGTGTATTCTAAGGTGTTCTAGAGAGAGAAAGGAGAGAAGGTGCAAGTGTGTGTGAATCTTGTATATTGTTCATCATTCCAATCTTGAATACATCATAGCTTCATATTATTCTTCTTCTCCTTCTTCTTATTTTGATCTTGCATCATCCAATTGTTTGGGATTCTAAACCATTAATTGGATATGATTGATACACACGCGAATTCGGGACTTACAAGTGGTATCAGAGCTTGGATTGTATCAATCATTTTGGCCAGATCTGGAGCGTATTTGATCTTATTTTTGAATGATTTTTGAATTTTTGGATAGATCTTTGAAAAATAAGGGGGGTTTGTTCTTCGTGTTTTTGATAAAAACGAGTTTTTGATCGAGTTTTGGAGTAAAAAGACGTGAAAAACGCTATTTTTCATGTAATCTGCGAAGCGTTCTCGTCCATTGAAGGGTTCACGGCCGTTGAAGGGTTCACGGCTGAAGGAGGGTTCTCGGTCGAATAAGCTTTTGCGGCTAGGGTTTCTCGGCGGCGGCCGTAATCACGAATTAGGGTTTCTCGGACGTTTACGGCCGTGAACGTGTTTACGGCCATGAACCCATTTGCGGTTGTCTGTCTCATATAAATAGTGTTAGTAGAGTCATAAGAGTGTGTATGGCTAGAGGAGCTTAAGTGTGTGTATTCTAAGGTGTTCTAGAGAGAGAAAGGAGAGAAGGTGCAAGTGTGTGTGAATCTTATATATTGTTCATCATTCCAATTTTGAATACATCATAGATTCATATTATTCTTCTTCTCCTTCTTCTTATTTTGATCTTGCATCATCCAATTGTTTGGGATTCTAAACCATTAATTGGATATGATTGATACACACGCGAATTCGGGACTTACAAGTGGTATCAGAGCTTGGATTGTATCAATCATTTTGGCCAGATCTGGAGCGTATTTGATCTTATTTTTGAATGATTTTTGAATTTTTGGATAGATCTTTGAAAAATAAGGGGGGTTTGTTCTTCGTGTTTTTGATAAAAACGAGTTTTTGATCGAGTTTTGGAGTAAAAAGACGTGAAAAACGCTATTTTTCATGTAATCTGCGAAGCGTTCTCGTCCATTGAAGGGTTCACGGCCGTTGAAGGGTTCACGGCCGAAGGAGGGTTCTCGGTCGAATAAGCTTTTGCGGCTAGGGTTTCTCGGCAGCGGCCGTAATCACGAATTAGGGTTTCTCGGACGTTTACGGCCATGAACGTGTTTACGGCCATGAACCCATTTGCGGTTGTCTGTCTCATATAAATAGTGTTAGTAGAGTCATAAGAGTGTGTATGGCTAGAGGAGCTTAAGTGTGTGTATTCTAAGGTGTTCTAGAGAGAGAAAGGAGAGAAGGTGCAAGTGTGTGTGAATCTTGTATATTGTTCATCATTCCAATCTTGAATACATCATAGATTCATATTATTCTTCTTCTCCTTCTTCTTATTTTGATCTTGCATCATCCAATTGTTTGGGATTCTAAACCATTAATTGGATATGATTGATACACACGCGAATTCGGGACTTACAAGTGGTATCAGAGCTTGGATTGTATCAATCATTTTGGCCAGATCTGGAGCGTATTTGATCTTATTTTTGAATGATTTTTGAATTTTTGGATAGATCTTTGAAAAATAAGGGGGGTTTGTTCTTCGTGTTTTTGATAAAAACGAGTTTTTGATCGAGTTTTGGAGTAAAAAGACGTGAAAAACGCTATTTTTCATGTAATCTGCGAAGCGTTCTCGTCCATTGAAGGGTTCACGGCCGTTGAAGGGTTCACGGCCGAAGGAGGGTTCTCGGTCGAATAAGCTTTTGCGGCTAGGGTTTCTCGGCAGCGGCCGTAATCACGAATTAGGGTTTCTCGGACGTTTACGGCCGTGAACGTGTTTACGGCCATGAACCCATTTGCGGTTGTCTGTCTCATATAAATAGTGTTAGTAGAGTCATAAGAGTGTGTATGGCTAGAGGAGCTTAAGTGTGTGTATTCTAAGGTGTTTTAGAGAGAGAAAGGAGAGAAGGTGCAAGTGTGTGTGAATCTTGTATATTGTTCATCATTCTAATCTTGAATACATCATAGATTCATATTATTCTTCTTCTCCTTCTTCTTATTTTGATCTTGCATCATCCAATTGTTTGGGATTCTAAACCATTAATTGGATATGATTGATACACACGCGAATTCGGGACTTACAAGTGGTATCAGAGCTTGGATTGTATCAATCATTTTGGCCAGATCTGGAGCGTATTTGATCTTATTTTTGAATGATTTTTGAATTTTTGGATAGATCTTTGAAAAATAAGGGGGGTTTGTTCTTCGTGTTTTTGATAAAAACGAGTTTTTGATCGAGTTTTGGAGTAAAAAGACGTGAAAAACGCTATTTTTCATGTAATCTGCGAAGCGTTCTCGTCCATTGAAGGGTTCACGGCCGTTGAAGGGTTCACGGCTGAAGGAGGGTTCTCGGTCGAATAAGCTTTTGCGGCTAGGGTTTCTCGGCGGCGGCCGTAATCACGAATTAGGGTTTCTCGGACGTTTACGGCCGTGAACGTGTTTACGGCCATGAACCCATTTGCGGTTGTCTGTCTCATATAAATAGTGTTAGTAGAGTCATAAGAGTGTGTATGGCTAGAGGAGCTTAAGTGTGTGTATTCTAAGGTGTTCTAGAGAGAGAAAGGAGAGAAGGTGCAAGTGTGTGTGAATCTTATATATTGTTCATCATTCCAATTTTGAATACATCATAGATTCATATTATTCTTCTTCTCCTTCTTCTTATTTTGATCTTGCATCATCCAATTGTTTGGGATTCTAAACCATTAATTGGATATGATTGATACACACGCGAATTCGGGACTTACAAGTGGTATCAGAGCTTGGATTGTATCAATCATTTTGGCCAGATCTGGAGCGTATTTGATCTTATTTTTGAATGATTTTTGAATTTTTGGATAGATCTTTGAAAAATAAGGGGGGTTTGTTCTTCGTGTTTTTGATAAAAACGAGTTTTTGATCGAGTTTTGGAGTAAAAAGACGTGAAAAACGCTATTTTTCATGTAATCTGCGAAGCGTTCTCGTCCATTGAAGGGTTCACGGCCGTTGAAGGGTTCACGGCCGAAGGAGGGTTCTCGGTCGAATAAGCTTTTGCGGCTAGGGTTTCTCGGCAGCGGCCGTAATCACGAATTAGGGTTTCTCGGACGTTTACGGCCATGAACGTGTTTACGGCCATGAACCCATTTGCGGTTGTCTGTCTCATATAAATAGTGTTAGTAGAGTCATAAGAGTGTGTATGGCTAGAGGAGCTTAAGTGTGTGTATTCTAAGGTGTTCTAGAGAGAGAAAGGAGAGAAGGTGCAAGTGTGTGTGAATCTTGTATATTGTTCATCATTCCAATCTTGAATACATCATAGATTCATATTATTCTTCTTCTCCTTCTTCTTATTTTGATCTTGCATCATCCAATTGTTTGGGATTCTAAACCATTAATTGGATATGATTGATACACACGCGAATTCGGGACTTACAAGTGGTATCAGAGCTTGGATTGTATCAATCATTTTGGCCAGATCTGGAGCGTATTTGATCTTATTTTTGAATGATTTTTGAATTTTTGGATAGATCTTTGAAAAATAAGGGGGGTTTGTTCTTCGTGTTTTTGATAAAAACGAGTTTTTGATCGAGTTTTGGAGTAAAAAGACGTGAAAAACGCTATTTTTCATGTAATCTGCGAAGCGTTCTCGTCCATTGAAGGGTTCACGGCCGTTGAAGGGTTCACGGCCGAAGGAGGGTTCTCGGTCGAATAAGCTTTTGCGGCTAGGGTTTCTCGGCAGCGGCCGTAATCACGAATTAGGGTTTCTCGGACGTTTACGGCCGTGAACGTGTTTACGGCCATGAACCCATTTGCGGTTGTCTGTCTCATATAAATAGTGTTAGTAGAGTCATAAGAGTGTGTATGGCTAGAGGAGCTTAAGTGTGTGTATTCTAAGGTGTTTTAGAGAGAGAAAGGAGAGAAGGTGCAAGTGTGTGTGAATCTTGTATATTGTTCATCATTCTAATCTTGAATACATCATAGATTCATATTATTCTTCTTCTCCTTCTTCTTATTTTGATCTTGCATCATCCAATTGTTTGGGATTCTAAACCATTAATTGGATATGATTGATACACACGCGAATTCGGGACTTACAAGTGGTATCAGAGCTTGGATTGTATCAATCATTTTGGCCAGATCTGGAGCGTATTTGATCTTATTTTTGAATGATTTTTGAATTTTTGGATAGATCTTTGAAAAATAAGGGGGGTTTGTTCTTCGTGTTTTTGATAAAAACGAGTTTTTGATCGAGTTTTGGTGTTAAAAGACGTGAAAAACGCTATTTTTCATGTAATCTGCGAAGCGTTCTCGTCCATTGAAGGGTTCACGGCCGTTGAAGGGTTCACGGCTGAAGGAGGGTTCTCGGTCGAATAAGCTTTTGCGGCTAGGGTTTCTCGGCGGCGGCCGTAATCACGAATTAGGGTTTCTCGGACGTTTACGGCCGTGAACGTGTTTACGGCCATGAACCCATTTGCGGTTGTCTGTCTCATATAAATAGTGTTAGTAGAGTCATAAGAGTGTGTATGGCTAGAGGAGCTTAAGTGTGTGTATTCTAAGGTGTTCTAGAGAGAGAAAGGAGAGAAGGTGCAAGTGTGTGTGAATCTTATATATTGTTCATCATTCCAATTTTGAATACATCATAGATTCATATTATTCTTCTTCTCCTTCTTCTTATTTTGATCTTGCATCATCCAATTGTTTGGGATTCTAAACCATTAATTGGATATGATTGATACACACGCGAATTCGGGACTTACAAGTGGTATCAGAGCTTGGATTGTATCAATCATTTTGGCCAGATCTGGAGCGTATTTGATCTTATTTTTGAATGATTTTTGAATTTTTGGATAGATCTTTGAAAAATAAGGGGGGTTTGTTCTTCGTGTTTTTGATAAAAACGAGTTTTTGATCGAGTTTTGGAGTAAAAAGACGTGAAAAACGCTATTTTTCATGTAATCTGCGAAGCGTTCTCGTCCATTGAAGGGTTCACGGCCGTTGAAGGGTTCACGGCCGAAGGAGGGTTCTCGGTCGAATAAGCTTTTGCGGCTAGGGTTTCTCGGCAGCGGCCGTAATCACGAATTAGGGTTTCTCGGACGTTTACGGCCATGAACGTGTTTACGGCCATGAACCCATTTGCGGTTGTCTGTCTCATATAAATAGTGTTAGTAGAGTCATAAGAGTGTGTATGGCTAGAGGAGCTTAAGTGTGTGTATTCTAAGGTGTTCTAGAGAGAGAAAGGAGAGAAGGTGCAAGTGTGTGTGAATCTTGTATATTGTTCATCATTCCAATCTTGAATACATCATAGATTCATATTATTCTTCTTCTCCTTCTTCTTATTTTGATCTTGCATCATCCAATTGTTTGGGATTCTAAACCATTAATTGGATATGATTGATACACACGCGAATTCGGGACTTACAAGTGGTATCAGAGCTTGGATTGTATCAATCATTTTGGCCAGATCTGGAGCGTATTTGATCTTATTTTTGAATGATTTTTGAATTTTTGGATAGATCTTTGAAAAATAAGGGGGGTTTGTTCTTCGTGTTTTTGATAAAAACGAGTTTTTGATCGAGTTTTGGAGTAAAAAGACGTGAAAAACGCTATTTTTCATGTAATCTGCGAAGCGTTCTCGTCCATTGAAGGGTTCACGGCCGTTGAAGGGTTCACGGCCGAAGGAGGGTTCTCGGTCGAATAAGCTTTTGCGGCTAGGGTTTCTCGGCAGCGGCCGTAATCACGAATTAGGGTTTCTCGGACGTTTACGGCCGTGAACGTGTTTACGGCCATGAACCCATTTGCGGTTGTCTGTCTCATATAAATAGTGTTAGTAGAGTCATAAGAGTGTGTATGGCTAGAGGAGCTTAAGTGTGTGTATTCTAAGGTGTTCTAGAGAGAGAAAGGAGAGAAGGTGCAAGTGTGTGTGAATCTTGTATATTGTTCATCATTCTAATCTTGAATACATCATAGATTCATATTATTCTTCTTCTCCTTCTTCTTATTTTGATCTTGCATCATCCAATTGTTTGGGATTCTAAACCATTAATTGGATATGATTGATACACACGCGAATTCGGGACTTACAAGTGGTATCAGAGCTTGGATTGTATCAATCATTTTGGCCAGATCTGGAGCGTATTTGATCTTATTTTTGAATGATTTTTGAATTTTTGGATAGATCTTTGAAAAATAAGGGGGGTTTGTTCTTCGTGTTTTTGATAAAAACGAGTTTTTGATCGAGTTTTGGAGTAAAAAGACGTGAAAAACGCTATTTTTCATGTAATCTGCGAAGCGTTCTCGTCCATTGAAGGGTTCACGGCCGTTGAAGGGTTCACGGCCGAAGGAGGGTTCTCGGTCGAATAAGCTTTTGCGGCTAGGGTTTCTCGGCGGCGGCCGTAATCACGAATTAGGGTTTCTCGGACGTTTACGGCCGTGAACGTGTTTACGGCCATGAACCCATTTGCGGTTGTCTGTCTCATATAAATAGTGTTAGTAGAGTCATAAGAGTGTGTATGGCTAGAGGAGCTTAAGTGTGTGTATTCTAAGGTGTTCTAGAGAGAGAAAGGAGAGAAGGTGCAAGTGTGTGTGAATCTTATATATTGTTCATCATTCCAATCTTGAATACATCATAGCTTCATATTATTCTTCTTCTCCTTCTTCTTATTTTGATCTTGCATCATCCAATTGTTTGGGATTCTAAACCATTAATTGGATATGATTGATACACACGCGAATTCGGGACTTACAAGTGGTATCAGAGCTTGGATTGTATCAATCATTTTGGCCAGATCTGGAGCGTATTTGATCTTATTTTTGAATGATTTTTGAATTTTTGGATAGATCTTTGAAAAATAAGGGGGGTTTGTTCTTCGTGTTTTTGATAAAAACAAGTTTTTGATCGAGTTTTGGAGTAAAAAGACGTGAAAAACGCTATTTTTCATGTAATCTGCGAAGCGTTCTCGTCCATTGAAGGGTTCACGGCAGTTGAAGGGTTCACGGCCGAAGGAGGGTTCTCGGTCGAATAAGCTTTTGCGGCTAGGGTTTCTCGGCAGCGGCCGTAATCACGAATTAGGGTTTCTCGGACGTTTACGGCCGTGAACGTGTTTACGGCCATGAACCCATTTGCGGTTGTCTGTCTCATATAAATAGTGTTAGTAGAGTCATAAGAGTGTGTATGGCTAGAGGAGCTTAAGTGTGTGTATTCTAAGGTGTTCTAGAGAGAGAAAGGAGAGAAGGTGCAAGTGTGTGTGAATCTTATATATTGTTCATCATTCCAATCTTGAATACATCATAGATTCATATTATTCTTCTTCTCCTTCTTCTTATTTTGATCTTGCATCATCCAATTGTTTGGGATTCTAAACCATTAATTGGATATGATTGATACACACGCGAATTCGGGACTTACAAGTGGTATCAGAGCTTGGATTGTATCAATCATTTTGGCCAGATCTGGAGCGTATTTGATCTTATTTTTGAATGATTTTTGAATTTTTGGATAGATCTTTGAAAAATAAGGGGGGTTTGTTCTTCGTGTTTTTGATAAAAACGAGTTTTTGATCGAGTTTTGGAGTAAAAAGACGTGAAAAACGCTATTTTTCATGTAATCTGCGAAGCGTTCTCGTCCATTGAAGGGTTCACGGCCGTTGAAGGGTTCACGGCCGAAGGAGGGTTCTCGGTCGAATAAGCTTTTGCGGCTAGGGTTTCTCGGCAGCGGCCGTAATCACGAATTAGGGTTTCTCGGACGTTTACGGCCGTGAACGTGTTTACGGCCATGAACCCATTTGCGGTTGTCTGTCTCATATAAATAGTGTTAGTAGAGTCATAAGAGTGTGTATGGCTAGAGGAGCTTAAGTGTGTGTATTCTAAGGTGTTCTAGAGAGAGAAAGGAGAGAAGGTGCAAGTGTGTGTGAATCTTGTATATTGTTCATCATTCCAATCTTGAATACATCATAGATTCATATTATTCTTCTTCTCCTTCTTCTTATTTTGATCTTGCATCATCCAATTGTTTGGGATTCTAAACCATTAATTGGATATGATTGATACACACGCGAATTCGGGACTTACAAGTGGTATCAGAGCTTGGATTGTATCAATCATTTTGGCCAGATCTGGAGCGTATTTGATCTTATTTTTGAATGATTTTTGAATTTTTGGATAGATCTTTGAAAAATAAGGGGGGTTTGTTCTTCGTGTTTTTGATAAAAACGAGTTTTTGATCGAGTTTTGGAGTAAAAAGACGTGAAAAACGCTATTTTTCATGTAATCTGCGAAGCGTTCTCGTCCATTGAAGGGTTCACGGCCGTTGAAGGGTTCACGGCCGAAGGAGGGTTCTCGGTCGAATAAGCTTTTGCGGCTAGGGTTTCTCGGCAGCGGCCGTAATCACGAATTAGGGTTTCTCGGACGTTTACGGCCGTGAACGTGTTTACGGCCATGAACCCATTTGCGGTTGTCTGTCTCATATAAATAGTGTTAGTAGAGTCATAAGAGTGTGTATGGCTAGAGGAGCTTAAGTGTGTGTATTCTAAGGTGTTCTAGAGAGAGAAAGGAGAGAAGGTGCAAGTGTGTGTGAATCTTGTATATTGTTCATCATTCCAATCTTGAATACATCATAGATTCATATTATTCTTCTTCTCCTTCTTCTTATTTTGATCTTGCATCATCCAATTGTTTGGGATTCTAAACCATTAATTGGATATGATTGATACACACGCGAATTCGGGACTTACAAGTGGTATCAGAGCTTGGATTGTATCAATCATTTTGGCCAGATCTGGAGCGTATTTGATCTTATTTTTGAATGATTTTTGAATTTTTGGATAGATCTTTGAAAAATAAGGGGGGTTTGTTCTTCGTGTTTTTGATAAAAACGAGTTTTTGATCGAGTTTTGGAGTAAAAAGACGTGAAAAACGCTATTTTTCATGTAATCTGCGAAGCGTTCTCGTCCATTGAAGGGTTCACGGCCGTTGAAGGGTTCACGGCCGAAGGAGGGTTCTCGGTCGAATAAGCTTTTGCGGCTAGGGTTTCTCGGCGGCGGCCGTAATCACGAATTAGGGTTTCTCGGACGTTTACGGCCGTGAACGTGTTTACGGCCATGAACCCATTTGCGGTTGTCTGTCTCATATAAATAGTGTTAGTAGAGTCATAAGAGTGTGTATGGCTAGAGGAGCTTAAGTGTGTGTATTCTAAGGTGTTCTAGAGAGAGAAAGGAGAGAAGGTGTAAGTGTGTGTGAATCTTGTATATTGTTCATCATTCCAATCTTGAATACATCATAGATTCATATTATTCTTCTTCTCCTTCTTCTTATTTTGATCTTGCATCATCCAATTGTTTGGGATTCTAAACCATTAATTGGATATGATTGATACACACGCGAATTCGGGACTTACAAGTGGTATCAGAGCTTGGATTGTATCAATCATTTTGGCCAGATCTGGAGCGTATTTGATCTTATTTTTGAATGATTTTTGAATTTTTGGATAGATCTTTGAAAAATAAGGGGGGTTTGTTCTTCGTGTTTTTGATAAAAACAAGTTTTTGATCGAGTTTTGGAGTAAAAAGACGTGAAAAACGCTATTTTTCATGTAATCTGCGAAGCGTTCTCGTCCATTGAAGGGTTCACGGCAGTTGAAGGGTTCACGGCCGAAGGAGGGTTCTCGGTCGAATAAGCTTTTGCGGCTAGGGTTTCTCGGCAGCGGCCGTAATCACGAATTATGGTTTCTCGGACGTTTACGGCCGTGAACGTGTTTACGGCCATGAACCCATTTGCGGTTGTCTGTCTCATATAAATAGTGTTAGTAGAGTCATAAGAGTGTGTATGGCTAGAGGAGCTTAAGTGTGTGTATTCTAAGGTGTTCTAGAGAGAGAAAGGAGAGAAGGTGCAAGTGTGTGTGAATCTTATATATTGTTCATCATTCCAATCTTGAATACATCATAGATTCATATTATTCTTCTTCTCCTTCTTCTTATTTTGATCTTGCATCATCCAATTGTTTGGGATTCTAAACCATTAATTGGATATGATTGATACACACGCGAATTCGGGACTTACAAGTGGTATCAGAGCTTGGATTGTATCAATCATTTTGGCCAGATCTGGAGCGTATTTGATCTTATTTTTGAATGATTTTTGAATTTTTGGATAGATCTTTGAAAAATAAGGGGGGTTTGTTCTTCGTGTTTTTGATAAAAACGAGTTTTTGATCGAGTTTTGGAGTAAAAAGACGTGAAAAACGCTATTTTTCATGTAATCTGCGAAGCGTTCTCGTCCATTGAAGGGTTCACGGCCGTTGAAGGGTTCACGGCCGAAGGAGGGTTCTCGGTCGAATAAGCTTTTGCGGCTAGGGTTTCTCGGCAGCGGCCGTAATCACGAATTAGGGTTTCTCGGACGTTTACGGCCGTGAACGTGTTTACGGCCATGAACCCATTTGCGGTTGTCTGTCTCATATAAATAGTGTTAGTAGAGTCATAAGAGTGTGTATGGCTAGAGGAGCTTAAGTGTGTGTATTCTAAGGTGTTCTAGAGAGAGAAAGGAGAGAAGGTGCAAGTGTGTGTGAATCTTGTATATTGTTCATCATTCCAATCTTGAATACATCATAGATTCATATTATTCTTCTTCTCCTTCTTCTTATTTTGATCTTGCATCATCCAATTGTTTGGGATTCTAAACCATTAATTGGATATGATTGATACACACGCGAATTCGGGACTTACAAGTGGTATCAGAGCTTGGATTGTATCAATCATTTTGGCCAGATCTGGAGCGTATTTGATCTTATTTTTGAATGATTTTTGAATTTTTGGATAGATCTTTGAAAAATAAGGGGGGTTTGTTCTTCGTGTTTTTGATAAAAACGAGTTTTTGATCGAGTTTTGGAGTAAAAAGACGTGAAAAACGCTATTTTTCATGTAATCTGCGAAGCGTTCTCGTCCATTGAAGGGTTCACGGCCGTTGAAGGGTTCACGGCCGAAGGAGGGTTCTCGGTCGAATAAGCTTTTGCGGCTAGGGTTTCTCGGCGGCGGCCGTAATCACGAATTAGGGTTTCTCGGACGTTTACGGCCGTGAACGTGTTTACGGCCATGAACCCATTTGCGGTTGTCTGTCTCATATAAATAGTGTTAGTAGAGTCATAAGAGTGTGTATGGCTAGAGGAGCTTAAGTGTGTGTATTCTAAGGTGTTCTAGAGAGAGAAAGGAGAGAAGGTGCAAGTGTGTGTGAATCTTATATATTGTTCATCATTCCAATCTTGAATACATCATAGATTCATATTATTCTTCTTCTCCTTCTTCTTATTTTGATCTTGCATCATCCAATTGTTTGGGATTCTAAACCATTAATTGGATATGATTGATACACACGCGAATTCGGGACTTACAAGTGGTATCAGAGCTTGGATTGTATCAATCATTTTGGCCAGATCTGGAGCGTATTTGATCTTATTTTTGAATGATTTTTGAATTTTTGGATAGATCTTTGAAAAATAAGGGGGGTTTGTTCTTCGTGTTTTTGATAAAAACGAGTTTTTGATCGAGTTTTGGAGTAAAAAGACGTGAAAAACGCTATTTTTCATGTAATCTGCGAAGCGTTCTCGTCCATTGAAGGGTTCACGGCCGTTGAAGGGTTCACGGCCGAAGGAGGGTTCTCGGTCGAATAAGCTTTTGCGGCTAGGGTTTCTCGGCAGCGGCCGTAATCACGAATTAGGGTTTCTCGGACGTTTACGGCCGTGAACGTGTTTACGGCCATGAACCCATTTGCGGTTGTCTGTCTCATATAAATAGTGTTAGTAGAGTCATAAGAGTGTGTATGGCTAGAGGAGCTTAAGTGTGTGTATTCTAAGGTGTTCTAGAGAGAGAAAGGAGAGAAGGTGCAAGTGTGTGTGAATCTTGTATATTGTTCATCATTCCAATCTTGAATACATCATAGATTCATATTATTCTTCTTCTCCTTCTTCTTATTTTGATCTTGCATCATCCAATTGTTTGGGATTCTAAACCATTAATTGGATATGATTGATACACACGCGAATTCGGGACTTACAAGTGGTATCAGAGCTTGGATTGTATCAATCATTTTGGCCAGATCTGGAGCGTATTTGATCTTATTTTTGAATGATTTTTGAATTTATGGATAGATCTTTGAAAAATAAGGGGGGTTTGTTCTTCGTGTTTTTGATAAAAACGAGTTTTTGATCGAGTTTTGGAGTAAAAAGACGTGAAAAACGCTATTTTTCATGTAATCTGCGAAGCGTTCTCGTCCATTGAAGGGTTCACGGCCGTTGAAGGGTTCACGGCCGAAGGAGGGTTCTCGGTCGAATAAGCTTTTGCGGCTAGGGTTTCTCGGCGGCGGCCGTAATCACGAATTAGGGTTTCTCGGACGTTTACGGCCGTGAACGTGTTTACGGCCATGAACCCATTTGCGCTTGTCTGTCTCATATAAATAGTGTTAGTAGAGTCATAAGAGTGTGTATGGCTAGAGGAGCTTAAGTGTGTGTATTCTAAGGTGTTCTAGAGAGAGAAAGGAGAGAAGGTGCAAGTGTGTGTGAATCTTATATATTGTTCATCATTCCAATCTTGAATACATCATAGATTCATATTATTCTTCTTCTCCTTCTTCTTATTTTGATCTTGCATCATCCAATTGTTTGGGATTCTAAACCATTAATTGGATATGATTGATACACACGCGAATTCGGGACTTACAAGTGGTATCAGAGCTTGGATTGTATCAATCATTTTGGCCAGATCTGGAGCGTATTTGATCTTATTTTTGAATGATTTTTGAATTTTTGGATAGATCTTTGAAAAATAAGGGGGGTTTGTTCTTCGTGTTTTTGATAAAAACGAGTTTTTGATCGAGTTTCGGAGTAAAAAGACGTGAAAAACGCTATTTTTCATGTAATCTGCGAAGCGTTCTCGTCCATTGAAGGGTTCACGGCCGTTGAAGGGTTCACGGCCGAAGGAGGGTTCTCGGTCGAATAAGCTTTTGCGGCTAGGGTTTCTCGGCAGCGGCCGTAATCACGAATTAGGGTTTCTCGGACGTTTACGGCCGTGAACGTGTTTACGGCCATGAACCCATTTGCGGTTGTCTGTCTCATATAAATAGTGTTAGTAGAGTCATAAGAGTGTGTATGGCTAGAGGAGCTTAAGTGTGTGTATTCTAAGGTGTTCTAGAGAGAGAAAGGAGAGAAGGTGCAAGTGTGTGTGAATCTTGTATATTGTTCATCATTCCAATCTTGAATACATCATAGATTCATATTATTCTTCTTCTCCTTCTTCTTATTTTGATCTTGCATCATCCAATTGTTTGGGATTCTAAACCATTAATTGGATATGATTGATACACACGCGAATTCGGGACTTACAAGTGGTATCAGAGCTTGGATTGTATCAATCATTTTGGCCAGATCTGGAGCGTATTTGATCTTATTTTTGAATGATTTTTGAATTTTTGGATAGATCTTTGAAAAATAAGGGGGGTTTGTTCTTCGTGTTTTTGATAAAAACGAGTTTTTGATCGAGTTTTGGAGTAAAAAGACGTGAAAAACGCTATTTTTCATGTAATCTGCGAAGCGTTCTCGTCCATTGAAGGGTTCACGGCCGTTGAAGGGTTCACGGCCGAAGGAGGGTTCTCGGTCGAATAAGCTTTTGCGGCTAGGGTTTCTCGGCGGCGGCCGTAATCACGAATTAGGGTTTCTCGGACGTTTACGGCCGTGAACGTGTTTACGGCCATGAACCCATTTGCGCTTGTCTGTCTCATATAAATAGTGTTAGTAGAGTCATAAGAGTGTGTATGGCTAGAGGAGCTTAAGTGTGTGTATTCTAAGGTGTTCTAGAGAGAGAAAGGAGAGAAGGTGCAAGTGTGTGTGAATCTTATATATTGTTCATCATTCCAATCTTGAATACATCATAGATTCATATTATTCTTCTTCTCCTTCTTCTTATTTTGATCTTGCATCATCCAATTGTTTGGGATTCTAAACCATTAATTGGATATGATTGATACACACGCGAATTCGGGACTTACAAGTGGTATCAGAGCTTGGATTGTATCAATCATTTTGGCCAGATCTGGAGCGTATTTGATCTTATTTTTGAATGATTTTTGAATTTTTGGATAGATCTTTGAAAAATAAGGGGGGTTTGTTCTTCGTGTTTTTGATAAAAACGAGTTTTTGATCGAGTTTCGGAGTAAAAAGACGTGAAAAACGCTATTTTTCATGTAATCTGCGAAGCGTTCTCGTCCATTGAAGGGTTCACGGCCGTTGAAGGGTTCACGGCCGAAGGAGGGTTCTCGGTCGAATAAGCTTTTGCGGCTAGGGTTTCTCGGCAGCGGCCGTAATCACGAATTAGGGTTTCTCGGACGTTTACGGCCGTGAACGTGTTTACGGCCATGAACCCATTTGCGGTTGTCTGTCTCATATAAATAGTGTTAGTAGAGTCATAAGAGTGTGTATGGCTAGAGGAGCTTAAGTGTGTGTATTCTAAGGTGTTCTAGAGAGAGAAAGGAGAGAAGGTGCAAGTGTGTGTGAATCTTGTATATTGTTCATCATTCCAATCTTGAATACATCATAGATTCATATTATTCTTCTTCTCCTTCTTCTTATTTTGATCTTGCATCATCCAATTGTTTGGGATTCTAAACCATTAATTGGATATGATTGATACACACGCGAATTCGGGACTTACAAGTGGTATCAGAGCTTGGATTGTATCAATCATTTTGGCCAGATCTGGAGCGTATTTGATCTTATTTTTGAATGATTTTTGAATTTTTGGATAGATCTTTGAAAAATAAGGGGGGTTTGTTCTTCGTGTTTTTGATAAAAACGAGTTTTTGATCGAGTTTTGGAGTAAAAAGACGTGAAAAACGCTATTTTTCATGTAATCTGCGAAGCGTTCTCGTCCATTGAAGGGTTCACGGCCGTTGAAGGGTTCACGGCCGAAGGAGGGTTCTCGGTCGAATAAGCTTTTGCGGCTAGGGTGTCTCGGCGGCGGCCGTAATCACGAATTAGGGTTTCTCGGACGTTTACGGCCGTGAACGTGTTTACGGCCATGAACCCATTTGCGCTTGTCTGTCTCATATAAATAGTGTTAGTAGAGTCATAAGAGTGTGTATGGCTAGAGGAGCTTAAGTGTGTGTATTCTAAGGTGTTCTAGAGAGAGAAAGGAGAGAAGGTGCAAGTGTGTGTGAATCTTATATATTGTTCATCATTCCAATCTTGAATACATCATAGATTCATATTATTCTTCTTCTCCTTCTTCTTATTTTGATCTTGCATCATCCAATTGTTTGGGATTCTAAACCATTAATTGGATATGATTGATACACACGCGAATTCGGGACTTACAAGTGGTATCAGAGCTTGGATTGTATCAATCATTTTGGCCAGATCTGGAGCGTATTTGATCTTATTTTTGAATGATTTTTGAATTTTTGGATAGATCTTTGAAAAATAAGGGGGGTTTGTTCTTCGTGTTTTTGATAAAAACGAGTTTTTGATCGAGTTTTGGAGTAAAAAGACGTGAAAAACGCTATTTTTCATGTAATCTGCGAAGCGTTCTCGTCCATTGAAGGGTTCACGGCCGTTGAAGGGTTCACGGCCGAAGGAGGGTTCTCGGTCGAATAAGCTTTTGCGGCTAGGGTTTCTCGGCAGCGGCCGTAATCACGAATTAGGGTTTCTCGGACGTTTACGGCCGTGAACGTGTTTACGGCCATGAACCCATTTGCGGTTGTCTGTCTCATATAAATAGTGTTAGTAGAGTCATAAGAGTGTGTATGGCTAGAGGAGCTTAAGTGTGTGTATTCTAAGGTGTTCTAGAGAGAGAAAGGAGAGAAGGTGCAAGTGTGTGTGAATCTTGTATATTGTTCATCATTCCAATCTTGAATACATCATAGATTCATATTATTCTTCTTCTCCTTCTTCTTATTTTGATCTTGCATCATCCAATTGTTTGGGATTCTAAACCATTAATTGGATATGATTGATACACACGCGAATTCGGGACTTACAAGTGGTATCAGAGCTTGGATTGTATCAATCATTTTGGCCAGATCTGGAGCGTATTTGATCTTATTTTTGAATGATTTTTGAATTTTTGGATAGATCTTTGAAAAATAAGGGGGGTTTGTTCTTCGTGTTTTTGATAAAAACGAGTTTTTGATCGAGTTTTGGAGTAAAAAGACGTGAAAAACGCTATTTTTCATGTAATCTGCGAAGCGTTCTCGTCCATTGAAGGGTTCACGGCCGTTGAAGGGTTCACGGCCGAAGGAGGGTTCTCGGTCGAATAAGCTTTTGCGGCTAGGGTTTCTCGGCGGCGGCCGTAATCACGAATTAGGGTTTCTCGGACGTTTACGGCCGTGAACGTGTTTACGGCCATGAACCCATTTGCGCTTGTCTGTCTCATATAAATAGTGTTAGTAGAGTCATAAGAGTGTGTATGGCTAGAGGAGCTTAAGTGTGTGTATTCTAAGGTGTTCTAGAGAGAGAAAGGAGAGAAGGTGCAAGTGTGTGTGAATCTTATATATTGTTCATCATTCCAATCTTGAATACATCATAGATTCATATTATTCTTCTTCTCCTTCTTCTTATTTTGATCTTGCATCATCCAATTGTTTGGGATTCTAAACCATTAATTGGATATGATTGATACACACGCGAATTCGGGACTTACAAGTGGTATCAGAGCTTGGATTGTATCAATCATTTTGGCCAGATCTGGAGCGTATTTGATCTTATTTTTGAATGATTTTTGAATTTTTGGATAGATCTTTGAAAAATAAGGGGGGTTTGTTCTTCGTGTTTTTGATAAAAACGAGTTTTTGATCGAGTTTTGGAGTAAAAAGACGTGAAAAACGCTATTTTTCATGTAATCTGCGAAGCGTTCTCGTCCATTGAAGGGTTCACGGCCGTTGAAGGGTTCACGGCCGAAGGAGGGTTCTCGGTCGAATAAGCTTTTGCGGCTAGGGTTTCTCGGCAGCGGCCGTAATCACGAATTAGGGTTTCTCGGACGTTTACGGCCGTGAACGTGTTTACGGCCATGAACCCATTTGCGGTTGTCTGTCTCATATAAATAGTGTTAGTAGAGTCATAAGAGTGTGTATGGCTAGAGGAGCTTAAGTGTGTGTATTCTAAGGTGTTCTAGAGAGAGAAAGGAGAGAAGGTGCAAGTGTGTGTGAATCTTGTATATTGTTCATCATTCCAATCTTGAATACATCATAGATTCATATTATTCTTCTTCTCCTTCTTCTTATTTTGATCTTGCATCATCCAATTGTTTGGGATTCTAAACCATTAATTGGATATGATTGATACACACGCGAATTCGGGACTTACAAGTGGTATCAGAGCTTGGATTGTATCAATCATTTTGGCCAGATCTGGAGCGTATTTGATCTTATTTTTGAATGATTTTTGAATTTTTGGATAGATCTTTGAAAAATAAGGGGGGTTTGTTCTTCGTGTTTTTGATAAAAACGAGTTTTTGATCGAGTTTTGGAGTAAAAAGACGTGAAAAACGCTATTTTTCATGTAATCTGCGAAGCGTTCTCGTCCATTGAAGGGTTCACGGCCGTTGAAGGGTTCACGGCCGAAGGAGGGTTCTCGGTCGAATAAGCTTTTGCGGCTAGGGTGTCTCGGCGGCGGCCGTAATCACGAATTAGGGTTTCTCGGACGTTTACGGCCGTGAACGTGTTTACGGCCATGAACCCATTTGCGCTTGTCTGTCTCATATAAATAGTGTTAGTAGAGTCATAAGAGTGTGTATGGCTAGAGGAGCTTAAGTGTGTGTATTCTAAGGTGTTCTAGAGAGAGAAAGGAGAGAAGGTGCAAGTGTGTGTGAATCTTATATATTGTTCATCATTCCAATCTTGAATACATCATAGATTCATATTATTCTTCTTCTCCTTCTTCTTATTTTGATCTTGCATCATCCAATTGTTTGGGATTCTAAACCATTAATTGGATATGATTGATACACACGCGAATTCGGGACTTACAAGTGGTATCAGAGCTTGGATTGTATCAATCATTTTGGCCAGATCTGGAGCGTATTTGATCTTATTTTTGAATGATTTTTGAATTTTTGGATAGATCTTTGAAAAATAAGGGGGGTTTGTTCTTCGTGTTTTTGATAAAAACGAGTTTTTGATCGAGTTTTGGAGTAAAAAGACGTGAAAAACGCTATTTTTCATGTAATCTGCGAAGCGTTCTCGTCCATTGAAGGGTTCACGGCCGTTGAAGGGTTCACGGCCGAAGGAGGGTTCTCGGTCGAATAAGCTTTTGCGGCTAGGGTTTCTCGGCAGCGGCCGTAATCACGAATTAGGGTTTCTCGGACGTTTACGGCCGTGAACGTGTTTACGGCCATGAACCCATTTGCGGTTGTCTGTCTCATATAAATAGTGTTAGTAGAGTCATAAGAGTGTGTATGGCTAGAGGAGCTTAAGTGTGTGTATTCTAAGGTGTTCTAGAGAGAGAAAGGAGAGAAGGTGCAAGTGTGTGTGAATCTTGTATATTGTTCATCATTCCAATCTTGAATACATCATAGATTCATATTATTCTTCTTCTCCTTCTTCTTATTTTGATCTTGCATCATCCAATTGTTTGGGATTCTAAACCATTAATTGGATATGATTGATACACACGCGAATTCGGGACTTACAAGTGGTATCAGAGCTTGGATTGTATCAATCATTTTGGCCAGATCTGGAGCGTATTTGATCTTATTTTTGAATGATTTTTGAATTTTTGGATAGATCTTTGAAAAATAAGGGGGGTTTGTTCTTCGTGTTTTTGATAAAAACGAGTTTTTGATCGAGTTTTGGAGTAAAAAGACGTGAAAAACGCTATTTTTCATGTAATCTGCGAAGCGTTCTCGTCCATTGAAGGGTTCACGGCCGTTGAAGGGTTCACGGCCGAAGGAGGGTTCTCGGTCGAATAAGCTTTTGCGGCTAGGGTTTCTCGGCGGCGGCCGTAATCACGAATTAGGGTTTCTCGGACGTTTACGGCCGTGAACGTGTTTACGGCCATGAACCCATTTGCGCTTGTCTGTCTCATATAAATAGTGTTAGTAGAGTCATAAGAGTGTGTATGGCTAGAGGAGCTTAAGTGTGTGTATTCTAAGGTGTTCTAGAGAGAGAAAGGAGAGAAGGTGCAAGTGTGTGTGAATCTTATATATTGTTCATCATTCCAATCTTGAATACATCATAGATTCATATTATTCTTCTTCTCCTTCTTCTTATTTTGATCTTGCATCATCCAATTGTTTGGGATTCTAAACCATTAATTGGATATGATTGATACACACGCGAATTCGGGACTTACAAGTGGTATCAGAGCTTGGATTGTATCAATCATTTTGGCCAGATCTGGAGCGTATTTGATCTTATTTTTGAATGATTTTTGAATTTTTGGATAGATCTTTGAAAAATAAGGGGGGTTTGTTCTTCGTGTTTTTGATAAAAACGAGTTTTTGATCGAGTTTTGGAGTAAAAAGACGTGAAAAACGCTATTTTTCATGTAATCTGCGAAGCGTTCTCGTCCATTGAAGGGTTCACGGCCGTTGAAGGGTTCACGGCCGAAGGAGGGTTCTCGGTCGAATAAGCTTTTGCGGCTAGGGTTTCTCGGCAGCGGCCGTAATCACGAATTAGGGTTTCTCGGACGTTTACGGCCGTGAACGTGTTTACGGCCATGAACCCATTTGCGGTTGTCTGTCTCATATAAATAGTGTTAGTAGAGTCATAAGAGTGTGTATGGCTAGAGGAGCTTAAGTGTGTGTATTCTAAGGTGTTCTAGAGAGAGAAAGGAGAGAAGGTGCAAGTGTGTGTGAATCTTGTATATTGTTCATCATTCCAATCTTGAATACATCATAGATTCATATTATTCTTCTTCTCCTTCTTCTTATTTTGATCTTGCATCATCCAATTGTTTGGGATTCTAAACCATTAATTGGATATGATTGATACACACGCGAATTCGGGACTTACAAGTGGTATCAGAGCTTGGATTGTATCAATCATTTTGGCCAGATCTGGAGCGTATTTGATCTTATTTTTGAATGATTTTTGAATTTTTGGATAGATCTTTGAAAAATAAGGGGGGTTTGTTCTTCGTGTTTTTGATAAAAACGAGTTTTTGATCGAGTTTTGGAGTAAAAAGACGTGAAAAACGCTATTTTTCATGTAATCTGCGAAGCGTTCTCGTCCATTGAAGGGTTCACGGCCGTTGAAGGGTTCACGGCCGAAGGAGGGTTCTCGGTCGAATAAGCTTTTGCGGCTAGGGTTTCTCGGCGGCGGCCGTAATCACGAATTAGGGTTTCTCGGACGTTTACGGCCGTGAACGTGTTTACGGCCATGAACCCATTTGCGCTTGTCTGTCTCATATAAATAGTGTTAGTAGAGTCATAAGAGTGTGTATGGCTAGAGGAGCTTAAGTGTGTGTATTCTAAGGTGTTCTAGAGAGAGAAAGGAGAGAAGGTGCAAGTGTGTGTGAATCTTATATATTGTTCATCATTCCAATCTTGAATACATCATAGATTCATATTATTCTTCTTCTCCTTCTTCTTATTTTGATCTTGCATCATCCAATTGTTTGGGATTCTAAACCATTAATTGGATATGATTGATACACACGCGAATTCGGGACTTACAAGTGGTATCAGAGCTTGGATTGTATCAATCATTTTGGCCAGATCTGGAGCGTATTTGATCTTATTTTTGAATGATTTTTGAATTTTTGGATAGATCTTTGAAAAATAAGGGGGGTTTGTTCTTCGTGTTTTTGATAAAAACGAGTTTTTGATCGAGTTTTGGAGTAAAAAGACGTGAAAAACGCTATTTTTCATGTAATCTGCGAAGCGTTCTCGTCCATTGAAGGGTTCACGGCCGTTGAAGGGTTCACGGCCGAAGGAGGGTTCTCGGTCGAATAAGCTTTTGCGGCTAGGGTTTCTCGGCAGCGGCCGTAATCACGAATTAGGGTTTCTCGGACGTTTACGGCCGTGAACGTGTTTACGGCCATGAACCCATTTGCGGTTGTCTGTCTCATATAAATAGTGTTAGTAGAGTCATAAGAGTGTGTATGGCTAGAGGAGCTTAAGTGTGTGTATTCTAAGGTGTTCTAGAGAGAGAAAGGAGAGAAGGTGCAAGTGTGTGTGAATCTTGTATATTGTTCATCATTCCAATCTTGAATACATCATAGATTCATATTATTCTTCTTCTCCTTCTTCTTATTTTGATCTTGCATCATCCAATTGTTTGGGATTCTAAACCATTAATTGGATATGATTGATACACACGCGAATTCGGGACTTACAAGTGGTATCAGAGCTTGGATTGTATCAATCATTTTGGCCAGATCTGGAGCGTATTTGATCTTATTTTTGAATGATTTTTGAATTTTTGGATAGATCTTTGAAAAATAAGGGGGGTTTGTTCTTCGTGTTTTTGATAAAAACGAGTTTTTGATCGAGTTTTGGAGTAAAAAGACGTGAAAAACGCTATTTTTCATGTAATCTGCGAAGCGTTCTCGTCCATTGAAGGGTTCACGGCCGTTGAAGGGTTCACGGCCGAAGGAGGGTTCTCGGTCGAATAAGCTTTTGCGGCTAGGGTTTCTCGGCGGCGGCCGTAATCACGAATTAGGGTTTCTCGGACGTTTACGGCCGTGAACGTGTTTACGGCCATGAACCCATTTACGCTTGTCTGTCTCATATAAATAGTGTTAGTAGAGTCATAAGAGTGTGTATGGCTAGAGGAGCTTAAGTGTGTGTATTCTAAGGTGTTCTAGAGAGAGAAAGGAGAGAAGGTGCAAGTGTGTGTGAATCTTATATATTGTTCATCATTCCAATCTTGAATACATCATAGATTCATATTATTCTTCTTCTCCTTCTTCTTATTTTGATCTTGCATCATCCAATTGTTTGGGATTCTAAACCATTAATTGGATATGATTGATACACACGCGAATTCGGGACTTACAAGTGGTATCAGAGCTTGGATTGTATCAATCATTTTGGCCAGATCTGGAGCGTATTTGATCTTATTTTTGAATGATTTTTGAATTTTTGGATAGATCTTTGAAAAATAAGGGGGGTTTGTTCTTCGTGTTTTTGATAAAAACGAGTTTTTGATCGAGTTTCGGAGTAAAAAGACGTGAAAAACGCTATTTTTCATGTAATCTGCGAAGCGTTCTCGTCCATTGAAGGGTTCACGGCCGTTGAAGGGTTCACGGCCGAAGGAGGGTTCTCGGTCGAATAAGCTTTTGCGGCTAGGGTTTCTCGGCAGCGGCCGTAATCACGAATTAGGGTTTCTCGGACGTTTACGGCCGTGAACGTGTTTACGGCCATGAACCCATTTGCGGTTGTCTGTCTCATATAAATAGTGTTAGTAGAGTCATAAGAGTGTGTATGGCTAGAGGAGCTTAAGTGTGTGTATTCTAAGGTGTTCTAGAGAGAGAAAGGAGAGAAGGTGCAAGTGTGTGTGAATCTTGTATATTGTTCATCATTCCAATCTTGAATACATCATAGATTCATATTATTCTTCTTCTCCTTCTTCTTATTTTGATCTTGCATCATCCAATTGTTTGGGATTCTAAACCATTAATTGGATATGATTGATACACACGCGAATTCGGGACTTACAAGTGGTATCAGAGCTTGGATTGTATCAATCATTTTGGCCAGATCTGGAGCGTATTTGATCTTATTTTTGAATGATTTTTGAATTTTTGGATAGATCTTTGAAAAATAAGGGGGGTTTGTTCTTCGTGTTTTTGATAAAAACGAGTTTTTGATCGAGTTTTGGAGTAAAAAGACGTGAAAAACGCTATTTTTCATGTAATCTGCGAAGCGTTCTCGTCCATTGAAGGGTTCACGGCCGTTGAAGGGTTCACGGCCGAAGGAGGGTTCTCGGTCGAATAAGCTTTTGCGGCTAGGGTGTCTCGGCGGCGGCCGTAATCACGAATTAGGGTTTCTCGGACGTTTACGGCCGTGAACGTGTTTACGGCCATGAACCCATTTGCGCTTGTCTGTCTCATATAAATAGTGTTAGTAGAGTCATAAGAGTGTGTATGGCTAGAGGAGCTTAAGTGTGTGTATTCTAAGGTGTTCTAGAGAGAGAAAGGAGAGAAGGTGCAAGTGTGTGTGAATCTTATATATTGTTCATCATTCCAATCTTGAATACATCATAGATTCATATTATTCTTCTTCTCCTTCTTCTTATTTTGATCTTGCATCATCCAATTGTTTGGGATTCTAAACCATTAATTGGATATGATTGATACACACGTGAATTCGGGACTTACAAGTGGTATCAGAGCTTGGATTGTATCAATCATTTTGGCCAGATCTGGAGCGTATTTGATCTTATTTTTGAATGATTTTTGAATTTTTGGATAGATCTTTGAAAAATAAGGGGGGTTTGTTCTTCGTGTTTTTGATAAAAACGAGTTTTTGATCGAGTTTTGGAGTAAAAAGACGTGAAAAACGCTATTTTTCATGTAATCTGCGAAGCGTTCTCGTCCATTGAAGGGTTCACGGCCGTTGAAGGGTTCACGGCCGAAGGAGGGTTCTCGGTCGAATAAGCTTTTGCGGCTAGGGTTTCTCGGTAGCGGCCGTAATCACGAATTAGGGTTTCTCGGACGTTTACGGCCGTGAACGTGTTTACGGCCATGAACCCATTTGCGGTTGTCTGTCTCATATAAATAGTGTTAGTAGAGTCATAAGAGTGTGTATGGCTAGAGGAGCTTAAGTGTGTGTATTCTAAGGTGTTCTAGAGAGAGAAAGGAGAGAAGGTGCAAGTGTGTGTGAATCTTGTATATTGTTCATCATTCCAATCTTGAATACATCATAGATTCATATTATTCTTCTTCTCCTTCTTCTTATTTTGATCTTGCATCATCCAATTGTTTGGGATTCTAAACCATTAATTGGATATGATTGATACACACGCGAATTCGGGACTTACAAGTGGTATCAGAGCTTGGATTGTATCAATCATTTTGGCCAGATCTGGAGCGTATTTGATCTTATTTTTGAATGATTTTTGAATTTTTGGATAGATCTTTGAAAAATAAGGGGGGTTTGTTCTTCGTGTTTTTGATAAAAAACAAGTTTTTGATCGAGTTTTGGAGTAAAAAGACGTGAAAAACGCTATTTTTCATGTAATCTGCGAAGCGTTCTCGTCCATTGAAGGGTTCACGGCCGTTGAAGGGTTCACGGCCGAAGGAGGGTTCTCGGTCGAATAAGCTTTTGCGGCTAGGGTTTCTCGGCGGCGGCCGTAATCACGAATTAGGGTTTCTCGGACGTTTACGGCCGTGAACGTGTTTACGGCCATGAACCCATTTGCGCTTGTCTGTCTCATATAAATAGTGTTAGTAGAGTCATAAGAGTGTGTATGGCTAGAGGAGCTTAAGTGTGTGTATTCTAAGGTGTTCTAGAGAGAGAAAGGAGAGAAGGTGCAAGTGTGTGTGAATCTTATATATTGTTCATCATTCCAATCTTGAATACATCATAGATTCATATTATTCTTCTTCTCCTTCTTCTTATTTTGATCTTGCATCATCCAATTGTTTGGGATTCTAAACCATTAATTGGATATGATTGATACACACGCGAATTCGGGACTTACAAGTGGTATCAGAGCTTGGATTGTATCAATCATTTTGGCCAGATCTGGAGCGTATTTGATCTTATTTTTGAATGATTTTTGAATTTTTGGATAGATCTTTGAAAAATAAGGGGGGTTTGTTCTTCGTGTTTTTGATAAAAACGAGTTTTTGATCGAGTTTTGGAGTAAAAAGACGTGAAAAACGCTATTTTTCATGTAATCTGCGAAGCGTTCTCGTCCATTGAAGGGTTCACGGCCGTTGAAGGGTTCACGGCCGAAGGAGGGTTCTCGGTCGAATAAGCTTTTGCGGCTAGGGTTTCTCGGCAGCGGCCGTAATCACGAATTAGGGTTTCTCGGACGTTTACGGCCGTGAACGTGTTTACGGCCATGAACCCATTTGCGGTTGTCTGTCTCATATAAATAGTGTTAGTAGAGTCATAAGAGTGTGTATGGCTAGAGGAGCTTAAGTGTGTGTATTCTAAGGTGTTCTAGAGAGAGAAAGGAGAGAAGGTGCAAGTGTGTGTGAATCTTATATATTGTTCATCATTCCAATCTTGAATACATCATAGATTCATATTATTCTTCTTCTCCTTCTTCTTATTTTGATCTTGCATCATCCAATTGTTTGGGATTCTAAACCATTAATTGGATATGATTGATACACACGCGAATTCGGGACTTACAAGTGGTATCAGAGCTTGGATTGTATCAATCATTTTGGCCAGATCTGGAGCGTATTTGATCTTATTTTTGAATGATTTTTGAATTTTTGGATAGATCTTTGAAAAATAAGGGGGGTTTGTTCTTCGTGTTTTTGATAAAAACGAGTTTTTGATCGAGTTTTGGAGTAAAAAGACGTGAAAAACGCTATTTTTCATGTAATCTGCGAAGCGTTCTCGTCCATTGAAGGGTTCACGGCCGTTGAAGGGTTCACGGCCGAAGGAGGGTTCTCGGTCGAATAAGCTTTTGCGGCTAGGGTTTCTCGGCAGCGGCCGTAATCACGAATTAGGGTTTCTCGGACGTTTACGGCCGTGAACGTGTTTACGGCCATGAACCCATTTGCGGTTGTCTGTCTCATATAAATAGTGTTAGTAGAGTCATAAGAGTGTGTATGGCTAGAGGAGCTTAAGTGTGTGTATTCTAAGGTGTTCTAGAGAGAGAAAGGAGAGAAGGTGCAAGTGTGTGTGAATCTTGTATATTGTTCATCATTCCAATCTTGAATACATCATAGATTCATATTATTCTTCTTCTCCTTCTTCTTATTTTGATCTTGCATCATCCAATTGTTTGGGATTCTAAACCATTAATTGGATATGATTGATACACACGCGAATTCGGGACTTACAAGTGGTATCAGAGCTTGGATTGTATCAATCATTTTGGCCAGATCTGGAGCGTATTTGATCTTATTTTTGAATGATTTTTGAATTTTTGGATAGATCTTTGAAAAATAAGGGGGGTTTGTTCTTCGTGTTTTTGATAAAAACGAGTTTTTGATCGAGTTTTGGAGTAAAAAGACGTGAAAAACGCTATTTTTCATGTAATCTGCGAAGCGTTCTCGTCCATTGAAGGGTTCACGGCCGTTGAAGGGTTCACGGCCGAAGGAGGGTTCTCGGTCGAATAAGCTTTTGCGGCTAGGGTTTCTCGGCGGCGGCCGTAATCACGAATTAGGGTTTCTCGGACGTTTACGGCCGTGAACGTGTTTACGGCCATGAACCCATTTGCGCTTGTCTGTCTCATATAAATAGTGTTAATAGAGTCATAAGAGTGTGTATGGCTAGAGGAGCTTAAGTGTGTGTATTCTAAGGTGTTCTAGAGAGAGAAAGGAGAGAAGGTGCAAGTGTGTGTGAATCTTATATATTGTTCATCATTCCAATCTTGAATACATCATAGATTCATATTATTCTTCTTCTCCTTCTTCTTATTTTGATCTTGCATCATCCAATTGTTTGGGATTCTAAACCATTAATTGGATATGATTGATACACACGCGAATTCGGGACTTACAAGTGGTATCAGAGCTTGGATTGTATCAATCATTTTGGCCAGATCTGGAGCGTATTTGATCTTATTTTTGAATGATTTTTGAATTTTTGGATAGATCTTTGAAAAATAAGGGGGGTTTGTTCTTCGTGTTTTTGATAAAAACAAGTTTTTGATCGAGTTTTGGAGTAAAAAGACGTGAAAAACGCTATTTTTCATGTAATCTGCGAAGCGTTCTCGTCCATTGAAGGGTTCACGGCCGTTGAAGGGTTCACGGCCGAAGGAGGGTTCTCGGTCGAATAAGCTTTTGCGGCTAGGGTTTCTCGGCAGCGGCCGTAATCACGAATTAGGGTTTCTCGGACGTTTACGGCCGTGAACGTGTTTACGGCCATGAACCCATTTGCGGTTGTCTGTCTCATATAAATAGTGTTAGTAGAGTCATAAGAGTGTGTATGGCTAGAGGAGCTTAAGTGTGTGTATTCTAAGGTGTTCTAGAGAGAGAAAGGAGAGAAGGTGCAAGTGTGTGTGAATCTTATATATTGTTCATCATTCCAATCTTGAATACATCATAGATTCATATTATTCTTCTTCTCCTTCTTCTTATTTTGATCTTGCATCATCCAATTGTTTGGGATTCTAAACCATTAATTGGATATGATTGATACACACGCGAATTCGGGACTTACAAGTGGTATCAGAGCTTGGATTGTATCAATCATTTTGGCCAGATCTGGAGCGTATTTGATCTTATTTTTGAATGATTTTTGAATTTTTGGATAGATCTTTGAAAAATAAGGGGGGTTTGTTCTTCGTGTTTTTGATAAAAACGAGTTTTTGATCGAGTTTTGGAGTAAAAAGACGTGAAAAACGCTATTTTTCATGTAATCTGCGAAGCGTTCTCGTCCATTGAAGGGTTCACGGCCGTTGAAGGGTTCACGGCCGAAGGAGGGTTCTCGGTCGAATAAGCTTTTGCGGCTAGGGTTTCTCGGCGGCGGCCGTAATCACGAATTAGGGTTTCTCGGACGTTTACGGCCGTGAACGTGTTTACGGCCATGAACCCATTTGCGCTTGTCTGTCTCATATAAATAGTGTTAATAGAGTCATAAGAGTGTGTATGGCTAGAGGAGCTTAAGTGTGTGTATTCTAAGGTGTTCTAGAGAGAGAAAGGAGAGAAGGTGCAAGTGTGTGTGAATCTTATATATTGTTCATCATTCCAATCTTGAATACATCATAGATTCATATTATTCTTCTTCTCCTTCTTCTTATTTTGATCTTGCATCATCCAATTGTTTGGGATTCTAAACCATTAATTGGATATGATTGATACACACGCGAATTCGGGACTTACAAGTGGTATCAGAGCTTGGATTGTATCAATCATTTTGGCCAGATCTGGAGCGTATTTGATCTTATTTTTGAATGATTTTTGAATTTTTGGATAGATCTTTGAAAAATAAGGGGGGTTTGTTCTTCGTGTTTTTGATAAAAACGAGTTTTTGATCGAGTTTTGGAGTAAAAAGACGTGAAAAACGCTATTTTTCATGTAATCTGCGAAGCGTTCTCGTCCATTGAAGGGTTCACGGCCGTTGAAGGGTTCACGGCCGAAGGAGGGTTCTCGGTCGAATAAGCTTTTGCGGCTAGGGTTTCTCGGCGGCGGCCGTAATCACGAATTAGGGTTTCTCGGACGTTTACGGCCGTGAACGTGTTTACGGCCATGAACCCATTTGCGCTTGTCTGTCTCATATAAATAGTGTTAATAGAGTCATAAGAGTGTGTATGGCTAGAGGAGCTTAAGTGTGTGTATTCTAAGGTGTTCTAGAGAGAGAAAGGAGAGAAGGTGCAAGTGTGTGTGAATCTTATATATTGTTCATCATTCCAATCTTGAATACATCATAGATTCATATTATTCTTCTTCTCCTTCTTCTTATTTTGATCTTGCATCATCCAATTGTTTGGGATTCTAAACCATTAATTGGATATGATTGATACACACGCGAATTCGGGACTTACAAGTGGTATCAGAGCTTGGATTGTATCAATCATTTTGGCCAGATCTGGAGCGTATTTGATCTTATTTTTGAATGATTTTTGAATTTTTGGATAGATCTTTGAAAAATAAGGGGGGTTTGTTCTTCGTGTTTTTGATAAAAACAAGTTTTTGATCGAGTTTTGGAGTAAAAAGACGTGAAAAACGCTATTTTTCATGTAATCTGCGAAGCGTTCTCGTCCATTGAAGGGTTCACGGCCGTTGAAGGGTTCACGGCCGAAGGAGGGTTCTCGGTCGAATAAGCTTTTGCGGCTAGGGTTTCTCGGCAGCGGCCGTAATCACGAATTAGGGTTTCTCGGACGTTTACGGCCGTGAACGTGTTTACGGCCATGAACCCATTTGCGGTTGTCTGTCTCATATAAATAGTGTTAGTAGAGTCATAAGAGTGTGTATGGCTAGAGGAGCTTAAGTGTGTGTATTCTAAGGTGTTCTAGAGAGAGAAAGGAGAGAAGGTGCAAGTGTGTGTGAATCTTATATATTGTTCATCATTCCAATCTTGAATACATCATAGATTCATATTATTCTTCTTCTCCTTCTTCTTATTTTGATCTTGCATCATCCAATTGTTTGGGATTCTAAACCATTAATTGGATATGATTGATACACACGCGAATTCGGGACTTACAAGTGGTATCAGAGCTTGGATTGTATCAATCATTTTGGCCAGATCTGGAGCGTATTTGATCTTATTTTTGAATGATTTTTGAATTTTTGGATAGATCTTTGAAAAATAAGGGGGGTTTGTTCTTCGTGTTTTTGATAAAAACAAGTTTTTGATCGAGTTTTGGAGTAAAAAGACGTGAAAAACGCTATTTTTCATGTAATCTGCGAAGCGTTCTCGTCCATTGAAGGGTTCACGGCCGTTGAAGGGTTCACGGCCGAAGGAGGGTTCTCGGTCGAATAAGCTTTTGCGGCTAGGGTTTCTCGGCAGCGGCCGTAATCACGAATTAGGGTTTCTCGGACGTTTACGGCCGTGAACGTGTTTACGGCCATGAACCCATTTGCGGTTGTCTGTCTCATATAAATAGTGTTAGTAGAGTCATAAGAGTGTGTATGGCTAGAGGAGCTTAAGTGTGTGTATTCTAAGGTGTTCTAGAGAGAGAAAGGAGAGAAGGTGCAAGTGTGTGTGAATCTTATATATTGTTCATCATTCCAATCTTGAATACATCATAGATTCATATTATTCTTCTTCTCCTTCTTCTTATTTTGATCTTGCATCATCCAATTGTTTGGGATTCTAAACCATTAATTGGATATGATTGATACACACGCGAATTCGGGACTTACAAGTGGTATCAGAGCTTGGATTGTATCAATCATTTTGGCCAGATCTGGAGCGTATTTGATCTTATTTTTGAATGATTTTTGAATTTTTGGATAGATCTTTGAAAAATAAGGGGGGTTTGTTCTTCGTGTTTTTGATAAAAACGAGTTTTTGATCGAGTTTTGGAGTAAAAAGACGTGAAAAACGCTATTTTTCATGTAATCTGCGAAGCGTTCTCGTCCATTGAAGGGTTCACGGCCGTTGAAGGGTTCACGGCCGAAGGAGGGTTCTCGGTCGAATAAGCTTTTGCGGCTAGGGTTTCTCGGCGGCGGCCGTAATCACGAATTAGGGTTTCTCGGACGTTTACGGCCGTGAACGTGTTTACGGCCATGAACCCATTTGCGCTTGTCTGTCTCATATAAATAGTGTTAGTAGAGTCATAAGAGTGTGTATGGCTAGAGGAGCTTAAGTGTGTGTATTCTAAGGTGTTCTAGAGAGAGAAAGGAGAGAAGGTGCAAGTGTGTGTGAATCTTATATATTGTTCATCATTCCAATCTTGAATACATCATAGATTCATATTATTCTTCTTCTCCTTCTTCTTATTTTGATCTTGCATCATCCAATTGTTTGGGATTCTAAACCATTAATTGGATATGATTGATACACACGCGAATTCGGGACTTACAAGTGGTATCAGAGCTTGGATTGTATCAATCATTTTGGCCAGATCTGGAGCGTATTTGATCTTATTTTTGAATGATTTTTGAATTTTTGGATAGATCTTTGAAAAATAAGGGGGGTTTGTTCTTCGTGTTTTTGATAAAAACGAGTTTTTGATCGAGTTTTGGAGTAAAAAGACGTGAAAAACGCTATTTTTCATGTAATCTGCGAAGCGTTCTCGTCCATTGAAGGGTTCACGGCCGTTGAAGGGTTCACGGCCGAAGGAGGGTTCTCGGTCGAATAAGCTTTTGCGGCTAGGGTTTCTCGGCGGCGGCCGTAATCACGAATTAGGGTTTCTCGGACGTTTACGGCCGTGAACGTGTTTACGGCCATGAACCCATTTGCGCTTGTCTGTCTCATATAAATAGTGTTAGTAGAGTCATAAGAGTGTGTATGGCTAGAGGAGCTTAAGTGTGTGTATTCTAAGGTGTTCTAGAGAGAGAAAGGAGAGAAGGTGCAAGTGTGTGTGAATCTTATATATTGTTCATCATTCCAATCTTGAATACATCATAGATTCATATTATTCTTCTTCTCCTTCTTCTTATTTTGATCTTGCATCATCCAATTGTTTGGGATTCTAAACCATTAATTGGATATGATTGATACACACGCGAATTCGGGACTTACAAGTGGTATCAGAGCTTGGATTGTATCAATCATTTTGGCCAGATCTGGAGCGTATTTGATCTTATTTTTGAATGATTTTTGAATTTTTGGATAGATCTTTGAAAAATAAGGGGGGTTTGTTCTTCGTGTTTTTGATAAAAACGAGTTTTTGATCGAGTTTTGGAGTAAAAAGACGTGAAAAACGCTATTTTTCATGTAATCTGCGAAGCGTTCTCGTCCATTGAAGGGTTCACGGCCGTTGAAGGGTTCACGGCCGAAGGAGGGTTCTCGGTCGAATAAGCTTTTGCGGCTAGGGTTTCTCGGCAGCGGCCGTAATCACGAATTAGGGTTTCTCGGACGTTTACGGCCGTGAACGTGTTTACGGCCATGAACCCATTTGCGGTTGTCTGTCTCATATAAATAGTGTTAGTAGAGTCATAAGAGTGTGTATGGCTAGAGGAGCTTAAGTGTGTGTATTCTAAGGTGTTCTAGAGAGAGAAAGGAGAGAAGGTGCAAGTGTGTGTGAATCTTATATATTGTTCATCATTCCAATCTTGAATACATCATAGATTCATATTATTCTTCTTCTCCTTCTTCTTATTTTGATCTTGCATCATCCAATTGTTTGGGATTCTAAACCATTAATTGGATATGATTGATACACACGCGAATTCGGGACTTACAAGTGGTATCAGAGCTTGGATTGTATCAATCATTTTGGCCAGATCTGGAGCGTATTTGATCTTATTTTTGAATGATTTTTGAATTTTTGGATAGATCTTTGAAAAATAAGGGGGGTTTGTTCTTCGTGTTTTCGATAAAAACGAGTTTTTGATCGAGTTTTGGAGTAAAAAGACGTGAAAAACGCTATTTTTCATGTAATCTGCGAAGCGTTCTCGTCCATTGAAGGGTTCACGGCCGTTGAAGGGTTCACGGCCGAAGGAGGGTTCTCGGTCGAATAAGCTTTTGCGGCTAGGGTTTCTCGGCAGCGGCCGTAATCACGAATTAGGGTTTCTCGGACGTTTACGGCCGTGAACGTGTTTACGGCCATGAACCCATTTGCGGTTGTCTGTCTCATATAAATAGTGTTAGTAGAGTCATAAGAGTGTGTATGGCTAGAGGAGCTTAAGTGTGTGTATTCTAAGGTGTTCTAGAGAGAGAAAGGAGAGAAGGTGCAAGTGTGTGTGAATCTTGTATATTGTTCATCATTCCAATCTTGAATACATCATAGATTCATATTATTCTTCTTCTCCTTCTTCTTATTTTGATCTTGCATCATCCAATTGTTTGGGATTCTAAACCATTAATTGGATATGATTGATACACACGCGAATTCGGGACTTACAAGTGGTATCAGAGCTTGGATTGTATCAATCATTTTGGCCAGATCTGGAGCGTATTTGATCTTATTTTTGAATGATTTTTGAATTTTTGGATAGATCTTTGAAAAATAAGGGGGGTTTGTTCTTCGTGTTTTTGATAAAAACGAGTTTTTGATCGAGTTTTGGAGTAAAAAGACGTGAAAAACGCTATTTTTCATGTAATCTGCGAAGCGTTCTCGTCCATTGAAGGGTTCACGGCCGTTGAAGGGTTCACGGCCGAAGGAGGGTTCTCGGTCGAATAAGCTTTTGCGGCTAGGGTTTCTCGGCAGCGGCCGTAATCACGAATTAGGGTTTCTCGGACGTTTACGGCCGTGAACGTGTTTACGGCCATGAACCCATTTGCGGTTGTCTGTCTCATATAAATAGTGTTAGTAGAGTCATAAGAGTGTGTATGGCTAGAGGAGCTTAAGTGTGTGTATTCTAAGGTGTTCTAGAGAGAGAAAGGAGAGAAGGTGCAAGTGTGTGTGAATCTTATATATTGTTCATCATTCCAATCTTGAATACATCATAGATTCATATTATTCTTCTTCTCCTTCTTCTTATTTTGATCTTGCATCATCCAATTGTTTGGGATTCTAAACCATTAATTGGATATGATTGATACACACGCGAATTCGGGACTTACAAGTGGTATCAGAGCTTGGATTGTATCAATCATTTTGGCCAGATCTGGAGCGTATTTGATCTTATTTTTGAATGATTTTTGAATTTTTGGATAGATCTTTGAAAAATAAGGGGGGTTTGTTCTTCGTGTTTTTGATAAAAACGAGTTTTTGATCGAGTTTTGGAGTAAAAAGACGTGAAAAACGCTATTTTTCATGTAATCTGCGAAGCGTTCTCGTCCATTGAAGGGTTCACGGCCGTTGAAGGGTTCACGGCCGAAGGAGGGTTCTCGGTCGAATAAGCTTTTGCGGCTAGGGTTTCTCGGCAGCGGCCGTAATCACGAATTAGGGTTTCTCGGACGTTTACGGCCGTGAACGTGTTTACGGCCATGAACCTATTTGCGGTTGTCTGTCTCATATAAATAGTGTTAGTAGAGTCATAAGAGTGTGTATGGCTAGAGGAGCTTAAGTGTGTGTATTCTAAGGTGTTCTAGAGAGAGAAAGGAGAGAAGGTGCAAGTGTGTGTGAATCTTGTATATTGTTCATCATTCCAATCTTGAATACATCATAGATTCATATTATTCTTCTTCTCCTTCTTCTTATTTTGATCTTGCATCATCCAATTGTTTGGGATTCTAAACCATTAATTGGATATGATTGATACACACGCGAATTCGGGACTTACAAGTGGTATCAGAGCTTGGATTGTATCAATCATTTTGGCCAGATCTGGAGCGTATTTGATCTTATTTTTGAATGATTTTTGAATTTTTGGATAGATCTTTGAAAAATAAGGGGGGTTTGTTCTTCGTGTTTTTGATAAAAACGAGTTTTTGATCGAGTTTTGGAGTAAAAAGACGTGAAAAACGCTATTTTTCATGTAATCTGCGAAGCGTTCTCGTCCATTGAAGGGTTCACGGCCGTTGAAGAGTTCACGGCCGAAGGAGGGTTCTCGGTCGAATAAGCTTTTGCGGCTAGGGTTTCTCGGCGGCGGCCGTAATCACGAATTAGGGTTTCTCGGACGTTTACGGCCGTGAACGTGTTTACGGCCATGAACCCATTTGCGCTTGTCTGTCTCATATAAATAGTGTTAATAGAGTCATAAGAGTGTGTATGGCTAGAGGAGCTTAAGTGTGTGTATTCTAAGGTGTTCTAGAGAGAGAAAGGAGAGAAGGTGCAAGTGTGTGTGAATCTTATATATTGTTCATCATTCCAATCTTGAATACATCATAGATTCATATTATTCTTCTTCTCCTTCTTCTTATTTTGATCTTGCATCATCCAATTGTTTGGGATTCTAAACCATTAATTGGATATGATTGATACACACGCGAATTCGGGACTTACAAGTGGTATCAGAGCTTGGATTGTATCAATCATTTTGGCCAGATCTGGAGCGTATTTGATCTTATTTTTGAATGATTTTTGAATTTTTGGATAGATCTTTGAAAAATAAGGGGGGTTTGTTCTTCGTGTTTTTGATAAAAACAAGTTTTTGATCGAGTTTTGGAGTAAAAAGACGTGAAAAACGCTATTTTTCATGTAATCTGCGAAGCGTTCTCGTCCATTGAAGGGTTCACGGCCGTTGAAGGGTTCACGGCCGAAGGAGGGTTCTCGGTCGAATAAGCTTTTGCGGCTAGGGTTTCTCGGCAGCGGCCGTAATCACGAATTAGGGTTTCTCGGACGTTTACGGCCGTGAACGTGTTTACGGCCATGAACCCATTTGCGGTTGTCTGTCTCATATAAATAGTGTTAGTAGAGTCATAAGAGTGTGTATGGCTAGAGGAGCTTAAGTGTGTGTATTCTAAGGTGTTCTAGAGAGAGAAAGGAGAGAAGGTGCAAGTGTGTGTGAATCTTATATATTGTTCATCATTCCAATCTTGAATACATCATAGATTCATATTATTCTTCTTCTCCTTCTTCTTATTTTGATCTTGCATCATCCAATTGTTTGGGATTCTAAACCATTAATTGGATATGATTGATACACACGCGAATTCGGGACTTACAAGTGGTATCAGAGCTTGGATTGTATCAATCATTTTGGCCAGATCTGGAGCGTATTTGATCTTATTTTTGAATGATTTTTGAATTTTTGGATAGATCTTTGAAAAATAAGGGGGGTTTGTTCTTCGTGTTTTTGATAAAAACAAGTTTTTGATCGAGTTTTGGAGTAAAAAGACGTGAAAAACGCTATTTTTCATGTAATCTGCGAAGCGTTCTCGTCCATTGAAGGGTTCACGGCCGTTGAAGGGTTCACGGCCGAAGGAGGGTTCTCGGTCGAATAAGCTTTTGCGGCTAGGGTTTCTCGGCAGCGGCCGTAATCACGAATTAGGGTTTCTCGGACGTTTACGGCCATGAACGTGTTTACGGCCATGAACCCATTTGCGGTTGTCTGTCTCATATAAATAGTGTTAGTAGAGTCATAAGAGTGTGTATGGCTAGAGGAGCTTAAGTGTGTGTATTCTAAGGTGTTCTAGAGAGAGAAAGGAGAGAAGGTGCAAGTGTGTGTGAATCTTGTATATTGTTCATCATTCCAATCTTGAATACATCATAGATTCATATTATTCTTCTTCTCCTTCTTCTTATTTTGATCTTGCATCATCCAATTGTTTGGGATTCTAAACCATTAATTGGATATGATTGATACACACGCGAATTCGGGACTTACAAGTGGTATCAGAGCTTGGATTGTATCAATCATTTTGGCCAGATCTGGAGCGTATTTGATCTTATTTTTGAATGATTTTTGAATTTTTGGATAGATCTTTGAAAAATAAGGGGGGTTTGTTCTTCGTGTTTTTGATAAAAACGAGTTTTTGACCGAGTTTTGGAGTAAAAAGACGTGAAAAACGCTATTTTTCATGTAATCTGCGAAGCGTTCTCGTCCATTGAAGGGTTCACGACCGTTGAAGGGTTCACGGCCGAAGGAGGGTTCTCGGTCGAATAAGCTTTTGCGGCTAGGGTTTCTCGGCAGCGGCCGTAATTACGAATTAGGGTTTCTCGGACGTTTACGGCCGTGAACGTGTTTACGGCCATGAACCCATTTGCGGTTGTCTGTCTCATATAAATAGTGTTAGTAGAGTCATAAGAGTGTGTATGGCTAGAGGAGCTTAAGTGTGTGTATTCTAAGGTGTTCTAGAGAGAGAAAGGAGAGAAGGTGCAAGTGTGTGTGAATCTTGTATATTGTTCATCATTCCAATCTTGAATACATCATAGATTCATATTATTCTTCTTCTCCTTCTTCTTATTTTGATCTTGCATCATCCAATTGTTTAGGATTCTAAACCATTAATTGGATATGATTGATACACAAGCGAATTCGGGACTTACAAGTGGTATCAGAGCTTGGATTGTATCAATCATTTTGGCCAGATCTGGAGCGTATTTGATCTTATTTTTGAATGATTTTTGAATTTTTGGATAGATCTTTGAAAAATAAGGGGGGTTTGTTCTTCGTGTTTTTGATAAAAACAAGTTTTTGATCGAGTTTTGGAGTAAAAAGACGTGAAAAACGCTATTTTTCATGTAATCTGCGAAGCGTTCTCGTCCATTGAAGGGTTCACGGCCGTTGAAGGGTTCACGGCCGAAGGAGGGTTCTCGGTCGAATAAGCTTTTGCGGCTAGGGTTTCTCGGCAGCGGCCGTAATCACGAATTAGGGTTTCTCGGACGTTTACGGCCGTGAACGTGTTTACGGCCATGAACCCATTTGCGGTTGTCTGTCTCATATAAATAGTGTTAGTAGAGTCATAAGAGTGTGTATGGCTAGAGGAGCTTAAGTGTGTGTATTCTAAGGTGTTCTAGAGAGAGAAAGGAGAGAAGGTGCAAGTGTGTGTGAATCTTATATATTGTTCATCATTCCAATCTTGAATACATCATAGATTCATATTATTCTTCTTCTCCTTCTTCTTATTTTGATCTTGCATCATCCAATTGTTTGGGATTCTAAACCATTAATTGGATATGATTGATACACACGCGAATTCGGGACTTACAAGTGGTATCAGAGCTTGGATTGTATCAATCATTTTGGCCAGATCTGGAGCGTATTTGATCTTATTTTTGAATGATTTTTGAATTTTTGGATAGATCTTTGAAAAATAAGGGGGGTTTGTTCTTCGTGTTTTTGATAAAAACAAGTTTTTGATCGAGTTTTGGAGTAAAAAGACGTGAAAAACGCTATTTTTCATGTAATCTGCGAAGCGTTCTCGTCCATTGAAGGGTTCACGGCCGTTGAAGGGTTCACGGCCGAAGGAGGGTTCTCGGTCGAATAAGTTTTTGCGGCTAGGGTTTCTCGGCAGCGGCCGTAATCACGAATTAGGGTTTCTCGGACGTTTACGGCCATGAACGTGTTTACGGCCATGAACCCATTTGCGGTTGTCTGTCTCATATAAATAGTGTTAGTAGAGTCATAAGAGTGTGTATGGCTAGAGGAGCTTAAGTGTGTGTATTCTAAGGTGTTCTAGAGAGAGAAAGGAGAGAAGGTGCAAGTGTGTGTGAATCTTGTATATTGTTCATCATTCCAATCTTGAATACATCATAGATTCATATTATTCTTCTTCTCCTTCTTCTTATTTTGATCTTGCATCATCCAATTGTTTGGGATTCTAAACCATTAATTGGATATGATTGATACACACGCGAATTCGGGACTTACAAGTGGTATCAGAGCTTGGATTGTATCAATCATTTTGGCCAGATCTGGAGCGTATTTGATCTTATTTTTGAATGATTTTTGAATTTTTGGATAGATCTTTGAAAAATAAGGGGGGTTTGTTCTTCGTGTTTTTGATAAAAACGAGTTTTTGATAAAAACGAGTTTTTGACCGAGTTTTGGAGTAAAAAGACGTGAAAAACGCTATTTTTCATGTAATCTGCGAAGCGTTCTCGTCCATTGAAGGGTTCACGACCGTTGAAGGGTTCACGGCCGAAGGAGGGTTCTCGGTCGAATAAGCTTTTGCGGCTAGGGTTTCTCGGCAGCGGCCGTAATTACGAATTAGGGTTTCTCGGACGTTTACGGCCGTGAACGTGTTTACGGCCATGAACCCATTTGCGGTTGTCTGTCTCATATAAATAGTGTTAGTAGAGTCATAAGAGTGTGTATGGCTAGAGGAGCTTAAGTGTGTGTATTCTAAGGTGTTCTAGAGAGAGAAAGGAGAGAAGGTGCAAGTGTGTGTGAATCTTGTATATTGTTCATCATTCCAATCTTGAATACATCATAGATTCATATTATTCTTCTTCTCCTTCTTCTTATTTTGATCTTGCATCATCCAATTGTTTAGGATTCTAAACCATTAATTGGATATGATTGATACACAAGCGAATTCGGGACTTACAAGTGGTATCAGAGCTTGGATTGTATCAATCATTTTGGCCAGATCTGGAGCGTATTTGATCTTATTTTTGAATGATTTTTGAATTTTTGGATAGATCTTTGAAAAATAAGGGGGGTTTGTTCTTCGTGTTTTTGATAAAAACGAGTTTTTGACCGAGTTTTGGAGTAAAAAGACGTGAAAAACGCTATTTTTCATGTAATCTGCGAAGCGTTCTCGTCCATTGAAGGGTTCACGACCGTTGAAGGGTTCACGGCCGAAGGAGGGTTCTCGGTCGAATAAGCTTTTGCGGCTAGGGTTTCTCGGCAGCGGCCGTAATTACGAATTAGGGTTTCTCGGACGTTTACGGCCGTGAACGTGTTTACGGCCATGAACCCATTTGCGGTTGTCTGTCTCATATAAATAGTGTTAGTAGAGTCATAAAAGTGTGTATGGCTAGAGGAGCTTAAGTGTGTGTATTCTAAGGTGTTCTAGAGAGAGAAAGGAGAGAAGGTGCAAGTGTGTGTGAATCTTGTATATTGTTCATCATTCCAATCTTGAATACATCATAGATTCATATTATTCTTCTTCTCCTTCTTCTTATTTTGATCTTGCATCATCCAATTGTTTAGGATTCTAAACCATTAATTGGATATGATTGATACACAAGCGAATTCGGGACTTACAAGTGGTATCAGAGCTTGGATTGTATCAATCATTTTGGCCAGATCTGGAGCGTATTTGATCTTATTTTTGAAGGATTTTTGCGTTTTTGGATAGATCTTTGAAAAATAAGGGGGGTTTGTTCTTCGTGTTTTTGATAAAAACAAGTTTTTGATCGAGTTTTGGAGCAAAAAGAGGTGAAAAACGCTATTTTTCACGTAATCTGCGAAGTGTTCACGTCCATTGAAGGGTTCACGGCCGTTGAAGGGTTCACGGCCGAAGGAGGGTTCTCGGTCGAATAAGCTTTTGCGGCTAGGGTTTCTCGGCGGCGGCCGTAATCACGAATTAGGGTTTCTCGGACGTTTACGGCTCAGCAGTGTTCCCGGTCAGCCTTGTTCTCGGTCCAACAACGTATTCTAGCTTCATTCGTGGCCTATACTTAAAAAAACAGGGGAAATCTTTTTGGGGTTGGCAGGTTTCGAACCCTGGTACCCTGCTTCATCCTTCCAGCGCCTTACCACTTGAACCAGCTTGTCACACACTACAATCCTTCCAAATTTAATTCAAAAGGACTCGATTTTGAACACAATTTCGCATATTTAACATATTTTGCCCAAAAAATCAATTTTTTAAATCTTAAAATTTCACTTTCAACCCTAAGTTTTTGACTTTTAATTTTTGACAATCTAAATTGACTTTTGACCTAAAATTTTGACTTTGACTTTTAAAGTTTGACCTTTGACTTTCTCGTTTAACCTTCAAATTTTCAAATTTAGCTTTTCGGTTTGACTCTTAAGTTTGACTTTTTAAATTTCACTTTTAAGGTTGACTTTCTCGGTTAAAGTCAAAGGGCATATTTTTTTAAAAAAACAATGAACTCCTCAAACATTCCAGTCAATGAAGTTTCATGCTCTCAAACTTGCATTAAAACTGTTAAATTTTTACGTGAACAAATTAAATTGATAAAGATAGAGAACGAGGACCTAAAATATGAGAAGTATGAACTTAAGAAAGACCAGAGACCATTAAAAGAGAAACTAGAGGCCAAGACTAAGGTGTCGCAACCCCCAAACCAGAACGGCGGAAACATTCGGGGGCGGATGACGTCATGCTCAGTATCATAACCATAGTGAAGAAAGTAACACACAACCATCATAGATATAATTTAAAAGATTACATTGTTCCCAAAATACATGTTCCAAAAAAACATGTTTTCAGTTAAATTACATATGATGATAAAATGTAGCAAAATAATCTACGCCTTAGCGTCTTGACTTCAGAAATCTTGCGGTTACCTGTATTACTGATTTCCTGAGAATACAAGTTGTTTTGAAAAGAGGGTATCAGCATAAAGCTGGTGGGTTCACAAGTATTTTATAAAAATGAATGAAGTTTCCTTAACGTTTGTTACAAGTTTGTTTCCAGAAAATCCAATATTTTCTAAAAGATTTGTTGTAAACTGAATTGAAACAAGGCCTAGTATGTGTAAGTAAATCGTCATACTTAGGTGTGTGTTTTATATTTAAATAAAACCCCTTTGTATAAAGCCTTAGAATTTCCGTGAATTTTATGCTGTGTTAACATTCCATGCGAGATGTTATAATCATACTAAAGACTAGATGGCCTTGAATGCGACGTTCTTTAGGCGTCGGAAAGTTATGACACTTGTCACCACAGACCTGCCGGTCTAGCTGTTGCAAGCAGCTCAGGTGCGGGTTTGTCGGACCCGGTATAGATCTATACACAACTATCACGTTCTCACTCCAAGAGATTTTGATTATAACTAAAGGACTTTTATGTGGTACTTGGAGTACCCCGAAGGAGTATGTCTCACAAATATTCATTAACGAGTTCACGTAGTGTGTAGTGAAAGTTCATTTTGTAAATCGATAATGTTATTGTTTTCTTTGTTAGATGAAGTGTTCAAAACTATACCTATTATAGTTTATCAAAAGTGTTGTATGATGGTATTAAAACCTGGTTACGCATGTATATGTATTTCAAATAAAGGACATTGGAAATACTAAGTGTAAATCTTACACACCTTGCTCAACCTGTTACAAGGTGTGAATAACTCTTAAATATGTATTTGACAGTTTTACCCTTAACTGTCACTGTTTTTTAGTATTTATACAAAAATCATCGTAAGTCGAAAACTGAATCCGCAAAATCTGAGTATTTGGAAAAATTGTCTACTGTGTTCATAAATTTTCCCATAATTTTTGGTGGTCTCAAACTAGTGTGAAAATGTTCATTTTCACAACCTGGTCTGATTTCGTTGCTGCAGTGATAGGCAGTTTTGTAAAAATCACCATAAATTGTAGGAAAATCGTATGGAGATGTTCAAGTAGTCATTTTAAAGGTATAAACCTGAACTACTTTCATATTATACAGTTTTGAGAAATATTAAGTTTAAGTTGGGTAAAACAGTCCGTGAACAGGTCACAACTTTTCTGTTGTAAGCTGTGAAGTTAAGTTTTGAATATGTTTTGGTGTTTTAACTTGTATTCCCCCCCTGAAAACTGAAGAAAACTAGAAAATATAGGGGTATGAACTCACCTTGAGTGATGACTTGAAGAGTGGAAGGTCGAAGACGGGGAGTATCAAGTCAAGAACATTTGATGAACACGTGAGAGTTTGGATGATCCTAAGAATGATTTTTTTTTTGGTGTTAAGATATGAGTCAATGATCCAAGAGTGTTATGAAATTATGGAATGACACTTGAGTTTAGATGGAATACTTACCAAAAAGTGTTGTAGCAACTCAAGAACACTTGCACAAGGTGGTGGAAAGTAGAGAGAAAGAAGCTTTCTTGAGGTGATATGAGAAGTGTGTAAGTGAAGGATTTATCAAAGTGAACCAAGAAATCCTCCAGGGATTTCTTTATATAAATGTTGTTGGAGCAATTTGCAAGATTGAAGGGATGTTTACCTTGGTTTGTGTGATGTGGATAGGGTTGGACTATTGAGAGGATGACACATGGAATGCAAGTGGGCACACTTGACCCACTTGTGGGGTTAATATCTTCTTAATATAAACTAATGATTTTTAATTAATAAATTCTTGAGAAATAAATAAAATAAGAGTCCTGGGGGTTAAAAATGATAAAATATGGATTTTAGTGAAAATCCCACGTTAAAATCATGAAAAACGGGCTTAAAACGAAGTTGTGGTCGAAAACCGGGTGAAAAATGGGAAAATCCGAAGTCAGGGCTTGGTTCCGGGTCGCTGGCTGCGGTCCGGAGGCTGCGGCTCGCTGGCTGCGGTCCGGAGGCTGCGGCTAGATGGCTGCGGCTGCACTAGGGGACTCCGGTTCAAGTAGGGTTTGGTCCCTATAGAGGGACTTCGGTTCAAGTAGGGTTTGGTCCCTATAGAGGGACTTCGGTTCATGTAGGGTTTGGTCCCTATAGAGGGACTTCGGTTCAAGTAGGGTTATTTTCCAAGATATCTTCCCGTTTCGCATGGTTTTTCACCAAGTCAAGTGTCGGGATGCCCCAAATGATTACAAAAAGATCAAAAGAGGTTTTGAGAGAGATTTGGGAGAGATTTGACATTCTTGGAGATATTTCATATACTTGGAGAGATTTGGGAGAGATTTCGTATACTTGGAGAGATTTCACATACTTAGAGAGATTTGGGAGAGATTTCACATACTTGGAGAGATTTCACATACTTAGAGAGATTTGGGAGAGATTTCACATACTTGGAGATATTTGGGAGAGATTTCGTATACTTGGAGAGATTTCACATACTTAGAGAGATTTCACATACTTAGAGAGATTTGGGAGAGATTTCACATACTTGGAGAGATTTCACATACTTAGAGAGATTTGGGAGAGATTTCACATACTTGGAGAGATTTGGGAGAGATTTAATCTTAGCCATTATTATCGTATAATCTCGTAATGCAAGGTTCGTGAACCCCGTTATGTTTCGTTTATGATTGTTTTAAGTCCCCGAAAGGGTCCTTAGTCGTGTTTTGATGCGTTTAACTCCCTTTTTAGGGTTTTTACATTGTTAACACATAGATTTTTCGAGACACTTTTATTCATAGAATAACTTCTAACATACAGGCACTAATTAAATTCGACCGGTTTGACTTGTTTGACTTTGACTAGAATTTGACGGTTGTCACATAAGGACTTTAGGAAATTGGAGGAGGAGTACAGTAACAAGTGTGAGAATTATAATTACATTAAGAAACAACTTGCCTCTGTAACTGCCGAGCTTGACACATTGAAAAACAAATTTGAAAATGCAGATTTTAATTTCAGAAAATATGATGTGTCAAGTGAGGTAGTTGCCTCGATGATTGAGAAGCAATTAAAATTTAAAGATAATCAATCTAAGGGGTTAGGGTATCACAGTATTCGACCTCCATTCAATGACAACTATATCGCACCCCTTGAAACTAATGAGGAAGAGACACCTGCTCAGTTCGGCCCACTCTGTGAACCATCTCCAGTAAAGACTGAACAATCAGGGCCAACTAAGGGTGTTGAAGTTAAGAATACTGATGTTTCTACTTCCTGTGCAGGTAAAGTAGCGGAAGATGAGAACAAGGAGAACACTATTGAACAAACCAATGACTCCTTGAACTCTGAATCTGTTGCTTCTATTTTTGTTACTCCTAACAAACCTGCTGTTGAGAAATACAGGCCTCCAAAACAAGCGAAACCGACGGCTTGCTGTATGTGTGCATGTGGGAACAACCAGAAGCGAGGCAAAGGCACTCCACTAGGGGCAGGTAGAAACAACTCCTCAGTGACGAAAAGGACATGTTTTCATTATGGAACACCAGGACACATTGCCCGAAATTGTCCTAATCGAGCATACGTTCCCTACTACGCACAAGGATGGCAAAATGCGCCAAAAGGGAGATTCTCCAAAGGAAATCATTCGAGATCACAATCACGAAATGGCGACTGGAATTCCCAGAAGGCCAAGAATCAAACACAGAAGGCCAATAATCAAAATCCCAAGGGTAAGAAGGGAATGTCGGGCAAGAAGCCCAATCCAAGAGATGCTCCTGTGAAGCCAAGACGGGTTAGGTCAAAGTCATCTCGGCAGCCGACTTCAAGTTCAAATTCAAGTGCCGAGGCACCCATCCGCTCGAAAAAGAAATGGGTTAAACCCAACTACAGATGGGTACCAAAGGTTCAATCTTCCAAATCTTCTAATGATTCTAATATTTCTACATCTTTTGTCTGTGATAAACAGGATATGTCATGGGAGAGGGTAACTTGCGTTGATGATAAAGGTCAACCCAGTTTCAAAATGGACTGGGTTCCAAAGACCAACTAATCCCGCACTCTGTGCTGGAGCAGCTATGGAGGAATATCATCAGACTTCGGTTTGTTGATAGTGGCTGTTCCAGGCACATGATAGGAGGCATCTCTCAACTGTACAACACTCAGCACTTTGTTTGAGAGTATGTGTCCTTTGCGGGAAAGGAAGAAAGGAAGGGATCACACATGGGGTTAGTGCTTAATGACGTGAAGAATTTTTGAATCTGTTCTGATATTATGCGTGCTGTTCTCAGACCTTCTGGATGCAAATTCAATCGGTGACTTACGGTTTCAGTTTTCTTCTTGATACTCCTGAGTTTATCTTAAACTGATTCGTTTTGAAGACAATTTTTTTATTATTTTCTTATATGTTTGTTGGGAAGTGATATCAAGAGAGTGATAACGGGCAGTCTAAACCAGTGTAATGGACTGAATCTGAATTGTCTAGACTCTTTGTTCAATATGCTGGTAGGCACGAAGGATTTGACAGTGTAGATTTAGATAGGATTGTTTGGACTGACCATACGACGCTCGGGTAGATTGAGTAGTGAGATAAACACGGGAACCCACGGGATACACTAAATTAATACGCATCTAGAACTGTGGCTTAACCTTTCCTTGATGTACGAACTTATGTCCTTAATTCTGGTTCTGATAGGGCGACTAGGGGGTTCTGATAAAGTAGGTCTGTAGGAAATTATTTTCTTGCTTTCTATCTATCATTCATATGTTGCTTCCTTTGCGTGATTGGAAGAGATCCGACCTGGAATGCAACATATGCAACTTTATTTCTATGCATCTTCTTTATCTGTGGAATTCTTTCTATCTGTTAGCCATATGCTGTCTCCTCTACGTGATTGAAATGATCCGAACTAGAACACAACATATGCAAAATTCTACCTCTCAATCCCTCTATCCTAGTTAGCCATATGTTGTTCCCTCTGCGTGATTGAAATATATCCGACCTGGGACACAACATATGCACCAATTTCTAAATTTAACTTCCTCCCTAATAATTGTTTACTCACCTAAAGTAAGGAGTCCTTAGGAAGTTCTTGATAACCAGGGTATATCGGGAAGTGGGGAACACGTTCTAGTGCAACTAAAATTGAATCATTTAAGAGGTTGTCTGTAGATCTCTCTGCTTAATTTAAGTGGACAACAATACTCGTGGTCGTCTTCAGCTAAATGGTTTATTTAGAAAAGTTTGTCGATATCCTTCGTGTTTAAGTGGACCACAATACCGACAATTGACCAGATCTATTCATGAAGGTGAAGGTACTGATAAACAAGTTAAGACTGTCTCACAACTTTGATCCCAATTATTTTTGTTTTTGTTAAATTTGTTCATAGTTTTCCTCTATGCACAAATTAAGGGGGAGAATTAACAAAAAAAAAACACAAAAATCAAACAAAAATACGAAAATTAAAATTCCAAAAATAGTGTTATTTCTGTTTTATTTCTTGTTCAGAAAAATTAAAAAAATCCAAAAATATTGTGTGCTAAGTTTTCTTTTAGTTTTGTTTTGTCTTGAAAAGTGAATTCAGATGTAGATGAGACTCATGGAGACTGAATCGAAAATTTCTGAGCCAAGGCTTCATCCGTGACCATCGAAGAATTCTCATTCGAAGGAGCAACAAATGAAGACTATTCTTTCAACATTCAATTTTTATACCCCAGAAGCAAGGTGAACCTGACTTGAAGATTATGTGATAGATTGCATTGAAGCCTCCTCAATCAATTTGCTGCTATTCTTGTACCTGCTGAAGTGATCCATAAGATTAGATCTCTCTGATATTCTCTCTGAAGATTCTTAAGCTGAAAGCGCTATCTTTCAAGAATCTCTACAAGAAGCCTCCTCACCCAACGTGCATTCAAAGCCAAATTTTGATGAAAAGCCCAACTTCTCAAGATGAAGTCATTCATTGAAGATTCATTAAGTTCATCTTGAAGTTGTGAAGAATTTGAAGATTAATGCTGAAGCCAAGCTCCCAATGAAGATTAACAAGAAAAGTCAGCTACCTTTTTAGGGGGAGTTTGTTGGGTCAGTTAGAAAAGAAAGCTATAAACTAAGGGGGAGATTGTTGGGTCAAAAATATGGTTTATACTTTACTTTTCTAGGCAATTATATTTTTTCAGTCTAATTTACAGCTGTATGGGTGTTTACGGCCGTGAACCCATTTGCGGTTGTCTGTCTCATATAAATAGTGTTAGTAGATTCATAAGAGTGTGTACGGATAAAGGAGCTTAAGTGTGTGTATTCTAAGGTGTTCTAGAGAGAGAAAGGACAAAAGGTGCAAGTGTATGTGAATCTTTTGTATTGTTCATCATTCCAATCTTGAATACATCATAGATTCATATTATTTTTCTTCTCATTCTTCTTATTTTGATCTTGCATCATCCAATTGATTGGGATTCCGCACCATCAATTGGATCTAATTGATATACAAGTGAATTCGGGACTTACAGCTGGAAGAACCTAATTCCCATCGAAGATAGTAACATCCCAATCTGTTTGCCAATCAGTCAACCTCTGGCTGATATCCTCGAGCCAAGCATTACAATCGCTTCCTTCTTGAGTCCTACGGATCAGTTGGAACTACCTTAAGAAAGGCCCTTGAGACATCAGATCCACTAATTCACCTAGGTTTGCACCATTCAATCCCATACCGATAATGCCACTAAGGCCCAAACAATCACCAGGCCCACCCTCATCCTGAACAACCATAACCGAATAAGACGGAAACACATTGTAATGAACCATGTGTTGGGTTTTGAGCATTCTAACACTCCTATGGTGTACATGCAACCCTATAAACCTTGGATCTATGTTTTCTCTATTATACATGCAAATATTAACTATTCCAAGGTTTCATCCTAACTAGCATATTATGAAGCACATATACTACAAAGTTCTAGTTAGATGACATACCTTTTGATGTAGCTTGATGTCTTCAAGCTTTAAGAGCTTAGCCCCAATAGTGTGGAAGCCTCAAATGGAATCACAAATCACCAAAACACCTTGGAAGAACTTGAGAGAATATGTATGCACACTAAAATCGGCCCACTCTTATTTTCACACACTTGTCCCAATTTTGTGAGCCAAGGACCCCTTTATATATTATGGAGGATTAGGGTTACATCCATGTAAACCCTAATACCCATGACCTTTCATTTACATAGGATCCATGGTTTAAAAGCTCCATGGACCATCCATGAAAGCTTAGCCCAACCTAAATGAACTTGGCCCATTCCATATATATAAGAGTCCATATTTAATTAGTTCTTTTTGATCACTTAATTAATTCTAAATTAATTCTTGATCAATACTAATTAAATAATATGACTCCATATTAATATATTAGAACTTATAATATATTAATATAAATCATAAATATACTATTCTCAAAAGACTATCCATATAAATTGTGCCGGTGAAGTGCAACCCAAATGGACCATGCCAGGTCGGGTCAAGTACATACCAAATATAGTTATGGACTTAGACATTAATCCAACAGTCTCCCACTTGGATAAGTCTAAAACTATTATTGAGTATGACTTCAAAACCTAACTGGCAATCGTAGCTCTTAAAGCTGTTGTCGAACTCTGACCTTGTCAATGACTTGTCCATTAGATAAGGGATCATATATTCCTCCATTCTAGATATCATATGGACTGAGACATGGATTATAATCATTCTCTCTGTCCATTTGTTGTTTCCCGATTTTCGATTTATGATGGCTGACTGATTGAACAAATCAAATCAGTCCTGGCTTGGCCAAGCACTCACATGTGTCATCGCTAAATCATCGAGGGGCCCACAAATATCGCTTTTATCCCGAAGGTAAAAGGAATGGATAAACTTCGACTCATATGGCTTGTTCTACTACTTGTTGAATAATACACAAAGGCACGTTTTATAACATCGAGTTACCAAATGCGTTTTCGTGCAATCAATGTATAACCAACTCATAGTAACAACTCATATCTCTAGGTTTGAAAAATATAAGATATTATCGTCTCATGATCACTCGTGATAAAATCCATGAAGTGATTCAAATGAGCGCGGGTTGAATCCAATACTCAGAACTTATGAGCACTCATGAGTGTTGTAGCACCACTTTGTCCACCAACTTGGACCTCTACAAACCAACCCATGACAGTCTTGATTCATATCTATTTCCAACATATGACCGACTGTGGATGGTTTGAATAACTTAATCATTCAGGAAGAGCGACTTAGTTATTCTGGAAGTCAAAACATGCAAACTGAAACACTTTTATTTATCACCATACTGATTACTCATTATTCATTGTTTCGGTTTTATCAACTTTATACTTGAATTAAAAACACTAGTTGTCCCATGCTCCAAGCATGTACACTATGTTTTTCTTAAACAATAGCTTTGCCATACACCAAGTATGCACTATATGTTTGTCTATGATCCTTACTTTGTGAAATAAACCAATTGAACATAATTTCAATGATTCTAATTTCACACTCCCAAATCCTTATCGAAAAATGTGAGAATTTCAAATTGCTATCATTTATCGAAATCTGTATAGATTTTAAACTTATATGCACGGACCCTCCTGTAATGAATATGTACAAAGTCACAAAGACTTGTCAACAGTCATTATAAGGTATTCCAATGGAGATCAACTCCATGGAAACTAAGTCTCATATTCAAAGTACATTGCTTTGGACATGCTTCTTGCATTAAGTTTTCTAATCTTACACAGATAACTTCCACCTATGGAGACAACTCCATATTCTCATTTTTACTATCACTTCTGAATAAGAGATGCCTCTTTTCAGAATATGTCAATATGGTCCTTCCAAAATTAGCACTATACTTCCAACTGTCCCTGAGCAACCAATCTTTGGTAAACCTCAGATTGTCCTCGACAATTGCTTAATCATTTTAGTCATATCCAATTCTAGACCTTTTACCTTCTTAATGCCTCTGGGCATTTGGAAAAATTTAGAAATGACAAATATTATAGCACATGCAATCGATCCTGTACCCAAAGCAAATGGTACACGATTCATGATGTCTCACATAAAGACATGATTCTAGACCAGTCTTTTGCTACAATATTTTTATTTGCCATGTTTTCAATATTTGACTATGAAGAGGGATGTCGTAATCATAATCGAATTTTGAGAACGCAATATATAGAATTTCCTTAAGTTGAACCAATCCAACATGAAATTCATATATATATTCTTGACTAAAGATGATTAAGGTCTCAATCTAAGCCTTTAGAACTGAAATGAAGTATATCCACTCCCTTAATTATAGCAAAACAACTTTTTCAATCCCTGCAGCCTCACGAATTGAAACTTTTGTTTTCTATAATTAACATTGCTAACTTGCAACACTAACAATAATTATCATGCTCCCACTAACTTGTTGATTATTAGCATAACACTTATACTCCCGCTAGCTTTGACATGTACTCAGAAATCAGCTGGACTTCTAGAAATCAATACTTTATTGACTTTCTTACCAAAGTTCAGATTTATGATACGAGATGCTTTGATAAAACTTTATCAAAATCATACACCTTTCCTTAGATAGCATGCATGTGTGTCTAAACAATTTCAGAACTATGAAAAGGGATGCCGTAATCATAGTCTCAATTGTTTAGACCTTTTGCCATCTGCTTGAAATCTACTTGGTGGAAGTGTTTCCTCACCATCATTTTCATGAATCGGAGAGAAACCCTATGACCCTTAGATTTTATGGTGTATGTGTTCTTATCCATGTGAATCGTCAAAACCATAGTCATAAGACAAGGATAATGACAAATCCAAAATCATATGGACTGAACTTATGCAATCTTAACTTCTTGCCACCTAGCAGTACAGGGCCTGCCATTGCTTCCAAGTTGTTATGCAACTAATTGAGAACTTTCAGAACTCCTATGCAAAGCCAAATTTAACTGGAATGGGCACAGAATATGTCAACACGATAGGTTATAAACCTCAAGTCGTGTGCTAGTGAAGAACCTCAGGTTTTATTCTTGATTAGTTCTTGAAATTCTTTTTAGGATCTTTAAGACTCCCACTATCCTCTTGACATATAAGACTATCTTGCCAAATATTCAAGAGATAATGCGGATTCTTTATCAAGACAAACACTTCACACAATTGGCCTTAGTTGGTCTTTGTTTTATCCAAAACATCACAACTCTTACATTTGACAAGTGTTTTAAACCTTTCTTTAAGATATGTCACTCAAGTTACAATCTTGGATTATGACTCTAAGAATTGTTTTGGAACGAAGTATGACTCATCTTCCTGATCTAACCATTTCAACAATTCATGACTCCTCTTCTTAGTCATAAGAATGCACTAAGATGACCTTTACAGGACTAATTGTGATATGATTTCTAAATCATTAAGATGATCACAAACATGATACTAAAGTACTCTCCCATCTTTTCAGGTTTGAGAAACTTTTATCTTTCTGCCTAATTTGATTCTTCCCATTCGTTCTGCCATACATTGAGACTTTTCCAATGTTTCAGAATTATACTTAAACTTGTAAGTATAACCATATTTACTAAACTTTAGTAAATCAAATAGTCTTAACGAGCTTTGTGGTGGACATGACAGTGCACAAGAATGTGTACTCGATCCCTTTAGTCCTTCACTTGACTCACACATCCATGTGAACAAGTAATTAGTCTTGATTTTCCAATTCTTGAAAGTTCTCATTCATCATACTATTCAACTTGCATGATTCCAAGTTTCGGTCCAATTGAAACTTGGGTGATGAGGAACTTTCCTGATTTGGTAAATTTAGACACTACCACAAATGAAAGAATCAAATCCATTTTCCAATATTGCTGTCAGTGGAATCATATAAGCAATAATTTTCCACAAATGCCATTGTAAGGATACTTCAAATAAATAAAATTAAACAATTTTCTTTTATTCAAAACTTTGTGGAAAAACTTATCCTTACAATCCACATGGAAAATTGTTGTTATCTATTCCTTAGCAATATATCATAACTTCTTAAGCAACTGCTCAAAATTCTGATGCGATCGAAATCCACCTTCGCGATCAGAATCATCATATACTTCCTTTAAGATTTCTCTCTATTCTTTGATTCTTAAAACATCAACATGTGACCCAGTCACATCATGTAATGAGGATCTCAAAATAGAACTTAACAAAGTTAGATAATAGGCTCTACCTGATGTAGAGTCAAACTTATTGACTTTAACATCCTTAGGTAAATTTGGCAGCTTTGCAATCAACGCCCCTTCCTTTGGCAAAATAAACATATGGACCCTTTGGTAATGGGACTATCTCAGACTTAGCCTTTCTCTTTACCATTTGGTCAACCAGGTTGACTATGGCCAATCCCTTTCCATTGGGAAGAGAATGCTTTTTTTGGATTTCCAGTGTCACCATTGTCACTATCCATAAAGGTTTTGGGAAGTTGATCTTCTAATCAAATTTGCTTTACTATCATTCCAAATCATTGCTGATTCGGCAGCACCAAGCAAATAGATATGATCATTAAGGTTCATGTCATAGTCTGTATCATAGTAGTCCTAAAGGAACTCACTATGTGATTTAGAAAGTGATTGAACATCCAACTTTCTCAAGACTTTGAAACCCAACTCTCCCGGCTTGTCAATATGTGACTTCATCTCTAAGATGTGATCACACATAGACCTTGCTTGCCATTAGGGCTTGAGTGACCTTGAACTTGTGGGTTAGGGAGAATAGTTGGAGGAGGTGGAGGAAGAGAAGTATGACTTCCATGAGCCAAACTCGGGAAGTCATATTCATTAGGAAAGCTTGGTTTGGGAAGATCATTGTTGTCTAAACCAGACATCAACAATGGGAGAAATTCACATAAAGTTGATTTAAGTCCATAATATAACACCCAATATGATATATTAAGGCTAAGACCCAACAAACTATTTTATAACTTGGAAGAGGGATGCCGTAATCCAAGCTATAAAATATTTGAAGGTAGGTGAATGACGATTCACCAATTTCCACCAAGATAAACGAAATGTATTATTAGGTTTTAATTGGTTTTGAAACTCCTAGATTCTTTTGAGATTCATTGAACTTTTCAATGGCATGTTTCAATCTCGAGTGTGCCCTTCAGGTTTTGTGACTGGGATGCCGAGGATCACAAAACAAGGTGTGAAGTAACCATGCAAATATACTTGGTACCCTTAATATTTGCCCCTCAATCGATGTGCCGGTTAACCACACACGCTCCAACGATACTATGATAAACATTAAGTTACCCTTTGCCTACCTTGTTAAGTCCAGGTTAGTGTCCCGGTTAACCACACACGCTCCACTAACAGCTTAAACAAAGTGCAAAGTGTAATTTCATGGATTAGCACCTTATTCACATTTTCCTAAGTAACTAAGATTGGGAATTTATAAGTGTTTAGTTACTTAGTATTTATCATTATACTTATAATGAAGGGAGAATTATAGTCCTTGTCCTACCTGTTCGGCTAATGACCCTCCACCGGTCAAGGAAGTGGTGAGTGAGAGTGGACACCCATTAAACTGCCATTTCATAGGCAGCAACCTTATACCCCCTTATAGACCGGCTTCGTGAATGAGGCCTACTAATGGTAAGACGACTTGCTCTTATACATATAATATATTAAACTTTTAATATTATAATAGTATAAGGGTGTATTTTAGACATTTAAAATACTTGGTGGTTTAATCTATTAATTAAACTAGACTTTTAATTTAATTAAACTCAAACCATATATTTATGGATTAATAATACTCTTTTAATTAAACGCTTTAATTAACTATTAATAAAGTCCATAAGAGTTAATTTGAACTATTCAACAAAACATCATAATTCCAATTATTAATCTCAAAATTAAAACCATTTAATTAATTGTTTAAGTTATGAACCCAAGAGTTTTAGAATTCAATTCTTTTTTTCATAAAAAACTTTTCTCAAATTCCAAAACTTGAGGGCAAGTTTTGTAATTCTTGAAAACCTTTGGATTCCATAACTTATGAAATTAATGGTGTTTTATGATGAAACTTTCCATGTTCGATAACTTAAGAACAAGTTATGGAATTCTTTAAAACATTAACACCAAATTTTGTAACTCCATAAAAACTTTGAATCAATTTTTTTTTTAAAAAAAACTTTCATATCCATAACTTATGGAAGTTTCAAAAACCCTTAAGATCACAACTTAAAAAAAAAAACATTTGAGCTCCAAAATTTTATGACAAAATATGTAACTCCTTAAAACATTTAGATCAAACTTTTAAAACTAATAAAATAATCATATCATTTTATCTTTTACTAAATTTGACCTAATTCAACTCATATAACAAACGATTCAAATTTTACAAATAATTCGTTTTTCACAAAACAAGTAATTATCTTAAAATTTGACAAACGTCATGTTTTTTTCCCTTTTTTTCAACTTGAAAATAAAACATTTGCATCAATATAACAGAAAACAACCCATGGCTCTGATACCGCTGTTGGGTTTTGAGCATTCTAACACTCCTATGGTGTACATGCAACCCTATAAACCTTGGATCTATGTTTTCTCTATTATACATGCAAATATTAACTATTCCAAGGTTTCATCCTAACTAGCATATTATGAAGCACCTATACTACAAAGTTCTAGTTAGATGACATACCTTTTGATGTAGCTTGATGTCTTCAAGCTTTAAGAGCTTAGCCCCAATAGTGTGGAAGCCTCAAATGGAATCACAAATCACCAAAACACCTTGGAAGAACTTGAGAGAATATGTATGCACACTAAAATCGGCCCACTCTTATTTTCACACACTTGTCCCAATTTTGTGAGCCAAGGACCCCTCTATATATTATGGAGGATTAGGGTTACATCCATGTAAACCCTAATACCCATGACCTTTCATTTACATAGGATCCATGGGTTAAAAGCTCCATGGACCATCCATGAAAGCTTAGCCCAACCTAAATGAACTTGGCCCATTCCATATATATAAGAGTCCATATTTAATTAGTTCTTTTTGATCACTTAATTAATTCTAAATTAAATCTTGATCAATACTAATTAAATAATATAATTCCATATTAATATATTAGAACTTATAATATATTAATATAAATCATAAATATACTATTCTCAAAAGACTATCCATATAAATTGTGTCGGTGAAGTGCAACCCAAATGGACCATGCCGGGTCGGGTCAAGTACATACCAAATATAGTTATGGACTTAGACAATAATCCAACACCATGGTGCCAAACTATACAATCTACCCTCAATCAGCTCCTTAGAATCCCCAAAATTTTCCTTGATTCGGGTACGTATCCTGTGATTTCAGTAGTACGGGCCCAATACTACATTCCACACTTATCCGTACTTTCCTCAAGGATCGTTCCGGATCCTTTAAGCAACTTCTCATGTCCACTACCGACCGATTCAACCACATATACCCGTTCTCAAATGAATACTCACCGCTAAATAGCGCATAAATTCTTCTAAGGCGCTTCCTAGGATCTCCTAGGATTCCAACCTCACTCTGCCATCAGCTGCTGAAGAACCCCTACTAATATCAGTTAACTACTTCATGAATACAATTACATGCAACAAAATTTAAATAATCTTTCGAATAAAAGACCCAACCCTACATCGGTTGGACTCAGACAAGATCTGTGCAATAGGTCCAAGTAAATCACTCTAAAATTATTTAATATTCACTGCATGTAACTTATCATATTCCCTTAATAGTTAGCTCACATCAATATGAGTCCCACGAAGCACAAAGAAAGCAGCATTCGGGCAGTAACACCCTAAACGTAAAGGCATCCTCCAACTCATTTGCTACCAGAATGCTAGGAACCTCCACTAACAATGTCGGTTTCCTTATGCATGCAAATTATACATAAAACGGGATCACACAGACTGTCAAATGAATGATTCTACCCTAAGCCCACAACCAGAAAAGGAACAGGACATAAGTCCAAATCAGTTCTTCTAGGGCTATATGATCCTAATCGTATATAATTTTTAAAGCACACACTTAGCAATCAATTCCACTAACAGATTCCAAATCTGACATAGCATCCAATTCCTCCTAGGCTACAAGGCGTCACAAATCAGGCCATTCTATCCAACACCTGAAATCCATACTAGCATGCAGTTCCAAAAGCTCAATCAACAGGCATATAAAGGCATCTCTCCTATCATTCTAACATGCAAATCTTGACCAGAACCTTAGCCCTAATATAGCATACAATTCTCATAAAATCCTACCAAAACAATAAGCATAACACATATATTGGTATTTTGGGAAATACTTACTTGAGCTCGGTTGATTTCATGCATCGCACCCCCTTTTTATTAAAAACCTTTTTGGAAAACTCATTTTCTTTTAAAATATTTTATTAACTCCTCAGTTTGAGTTCAGACACACCCATGAGTGTGCTCGAATCCCTCAAACTAAGGCTCTGATCCCAACTTGTAACATACCAAAAATACCGAGTAAAATTTTCATTTTAAATAGGTCAAAACCATTCGTACATTATCTCAAAAGACAATTAGTGTAAAAGTATTCTCAAAACATCAGAGTAAAATCATAAATAATCTTTGTGGAATAAATATTCAAGGGATGCAGTGCGATCAAGCTGAGCTCTTCTTCTTAAAACTAGAAGTACCTAAAAATGTTTAAACCACAAAACCGTAAGCACAAAGCTTAGTGAGCTCCCCAAAATACCAAATACAACATATATATAAATATAACAGCACGTGGCTGTGTCGGGTCCATATCAACCCCGAGTCCATAATGACTCTATGTAACAACTTGTAGTTGTGTCGGGTCCGTATCAATCCCCGGGTTCGTATGAACCTCGAGTCCATAATGACTCTATATAATTGTAGCTGTGTCGGGTCTGTATCAACCCCCGGATCCGTGTCACCCCACATACATAAGCATACAAACATATAAGCTTGTGTCACAAAGACAACAATCATCATACAAACATAATTCAATGGGCCAACATTAGTGCCTTCGATCCACGAGTACAGTGAAAAGACACACCTAAACAACTCATCAGAAGCTCGACCGCCACATCAGCAACAGAACAGCCAACCCAAGCTTCTTAAAGCCAAACTGAATCAATCCTTAGCCAAATGCTCAATTCTACTCAAGTTTGACCAAACGTCAAACTAATCAAAAAGTGAACGGTCAAATTCAACATGCAGATCATTTCGACGTCGTGGCCTTCCTTGGCCACGTCGTGACCATGCAAGGACAAAATATTTGAGGTTTCAAACTCTGTCACGCTACGGTTACTTTCGCCATGCCATGGGAAACTATCTGAAGTGGCATTTTCTGCGCTAAGCACTTAATCCTTACAGATCTAAATCCAAAACTTCAGATCTACTCCTTCTCAATGACTTAATGGATAAAGTTTAGAACTTTATACATTAGGACCTCATCAAAAGGTAAAATGTAGCACCAGCAAAATTAGGTCAAAAATAAATTTTTTTAGTAACCATAATTGAGTATACTAAGTTGTAGATATCGTAACTAGGTTTCCAAAAATATAAAGAACACTAAAATCTGAGTTATAACGAAGAAGTTATGACTGATCGAAGATACGCGACAATACCGGTAAAACACTGTTAAGCATAAAACGAGAAATTTCAATAAAATACTTTTCAACCTTAGGTGTCTAAATGAAAGTCGTAGATATCCCAAAACCGTGAACATACATAAAAAGAAAGCCCAAATCTGACTTCATATGAGGAAGTTATGATTTTTCGAAGTTTCGGACATAGCAGTTGACAGCTAAAAACTCGAAATCGAGATCGAGCGACTTTTTGCCAACATGACCTAAACGAGAATCGAAGATCTCATCAATGGTATTGCAACGGTAAAAAGTCTAACGAAAACGGACATCGGACGAAGAAGTTATGGATTTCTAACAGATTTTTCCTGTCCCGGCCTACTAAAAATAATATATTAAAAATAAATTCAAAATTAGCCAACAAAGTCTAAACGAGAGTTGTAGAGCATAATCTCACCTACGCGTGGATATAAAGAACGTCGAAAACGGAGCTCGTATGCGAAAGATATGAATTTCTAAAGTTCGAGGCACGAGTTTCGACGCTGTGTCAGAATTTTCAGAGTTCACGACGTGAACACTAAAATTCACGATTTGAACAGTCTGACCGACCATTTTAGAGCCACTTGACGATGACGCATGCCATGAGCGAATCGGGTCAAACTCACGACGTGAACTTCAGTTTTTAGCCTATATATAGAAATTGAAGCCTTTCGAGTTTGGCTGCTCATTCCTATTCTCTCTCCCACTTCTACTCTGTGTTAAGCATCCCGAGACCACCCCGAAGCCCCGATAACAACCCTAGCACACGACGCAAGGCTCGAAGTCCCGAAGTTCCCGAGGAACTTGCTTCTTTCCAGTCGAAGTACTGCCCGAGTTTAGTCTCGCCTTCTTCAACTCACCACTTCTATCAAGTGAGTTCATACCCCTACACTTTTCTAAACTTTTTATATGTTTTATAGGGGGGGAATACAAGTAAGCACCCGGTTAATCCCGAGTGAAAACATCAATCTTTTGCTATACCTTTCATGTTGCTTTTATAACTATCATATGGAAATTGTTAACATGCAAAACACCTCACAACACAACTTTACCCTTATGGGATACAATATGTTTTATAAATGAAATATATTTTATTTATACGTTTGCATACTACATTATATCAAGGATAATCATTTCAACTATAACACCATGTAGTTACAAGTAAATATAACTCATCATTATGTTGTTATTAACACCGTCGAAAGGATAATCTTTTCATACAAAATCATATAAATTATATTGATTATACTTTACAAATCAATCCACTTTTTCTATCGTACAAGGTTATAAATAAAAATCGTTATTTTTATTTACTAAAAGGTTTTTCATATATTACTAGTGAACTTATTGTTAGCGAATCATCTGTGAGACAGCGGTTTTGTTTAGTAATAAACGAAAGTCCATCACTTATAGCCAGAGTCTCCTGTAGGGAGAGTGTGAGTTTGTGTATAGATCTATGCGGGACTGACAATCCCGCACCTTGACTGTTAGCTACAGTCGACCCGGGGTGACAAATGTCATTTACAGTAAGGATATCCGTCATATTAACATGGTTATAGGAACTCGCAACGCGGAAACAATGACTCTTAGTAATACGCAACTCAATCAAGCTCAAAGGGATAATAACTATATGATTACTTCGTATTTACATTAGGGTTATATATGGCTTTTACTTGATAGACAGTGGAATGTATGATTTCCGCCTCATTTCCTGGTCCTTGTTTGGTTGTGGACTTAGGGCAGATTCACCCAATCGACTGCCGGTTCAAATCTTAGTTATATATAATTCGTAGGAACTAGGTAATCATGATAGGGTATTATCAACACATTCAAAACTCAGGGTAAACACATCTTCAATTAGTTTTACTTATTAATAAAACTACAAGATACCGAACTAAGTATGACATATTTACTTACAAGTTACAGTCTTGGACATTTAAGACTGCATTTTTCAACTATAGGAAAATATAGGATTTTCTGGGTTAAACACTATCACTTTACAAGTAACAGTTTTACAAACTCATTATTAGGGAAAATATAGGATTTTCTGGATCTAATACATTCATTTCATACAAAACGAATCATAACTCATTTCATTAGAAAATATCGGATTTTCTGGAAACACATACAAAGATTTACATATTGGTGTGGTTACTTTGTGGATATGTTTGGGTTATATACAATAAAGATTCGATAGGCAGTGGAATGTGTGATTTCCGCCTCATTTCCTGTTCCTTGTTTGGTTGTGGATTTAGGGCAGATCCGCTCATTCGACTGTCAGTTCGATCTTTGATTTTATATAACTTTTATGCACCAAGTAATCACAGTAGGAACTAGTATTGGTCACTTCACGTATTCGAATTTAAAGCGTCATATACCACTCTTTAAACTTAAGAAACACATACATTTTTGGTCTTAAGGCCTAAGACTACACTTCATGTTATTAAGAAAATATAGAATTTTCTGTAATAATACACGAACATTTTCACGAAACAAAGAACTTACTTCTAAAACAAAATACTTATGAACTCACCAACTTAAATGTTGATACACTTTCCAAATCACTTGTATTCTCAGGAAACTAATAAACAGGTACTCGTACAAGTTCAAGCAGATGGAGCATAGTAGCTTCAAGTCTTAGTTTTGGTTTTCTACTTTTGAAATCAAACAATCTACGTTATGTAAACGATGTAAACACTCTATTATCAATACAATGTTTGTTGTTGCTTTATTTACTATTTTACATGTGTTATGATACTGTATATGACGTCCTCCGCCCCCGAATGTTTCCGCTATTCAGGTTTGGGGGTGTGACATAAAATCACGAGCCCTAAGTCCAATAAGCACTTAATATGACCAAACCTCAAGCATGGGATCAAGAACAATCAAGAAAATAGCTTTTTCTCACTAACTCAGAAGTTCATGGCCATGAGAAGACCATATCAAGTTCTGGAGTTCCTCCAACTCCAAGAGCATCCAAGAATGGGACGAAAACATCAAAAAACAGGCTCAAACATTAAGCAAGAAACACAAAGGTCAAGATATGAACTTTATATCTCCAATAACTCAAAAATGTAGAGAAGATGTTGGATCCAAGCTTGTTCCTTGCTTCCTTACACCAAGATGAACTTCTTTTTTCTTCAAGTTTCACCAAAAGAACACATTAACCTCAAGATCAAGCCACCAAGCTCATTCCATGGAAGAGAGGCTAGGGTTTCAAAATGAAGGGATGTAGGCTGAAGAATATGACCTAGAACGGGGTTAAGATGCTTAAATATGGGAGAAACCCTAAAAGTACATGGGCTTGGGCTTACATAGTTGCCACGTCGTGGTGGCCATATGCCACGTTATGGTCACTCCATAAAACGCACATTCATTCCCAACTTGGCCATGCCGTGGGCATCGTGCACCACGTCGTGGCATTGAGTTTTTTTTCAAAATTCCATCTTTAGTCCATGACGACAAAAGGCTTAACCAATCTGGAACACGAGTGTTACAATTTTCTTTATAACCAATTGTGTCATGCTAAAGCTGATTGTCTTAGGTGAACAGGAGGGGTGGTATGGATTGGTTGAGTCGGTTCAATTCTTGGATGGATTATGGACAACAATCAGTGGTAGACGAACCCTAAGTGGGGGAGAACTGAATATTCGAAATAAGGATACGAGGATCAGCTGTACTTCAGATTCGGTGTTAAGGGTAAATGTGCTAGGTCAAGTAGTTTACCATGGGGAGTGTCAAGTTCTATCATGAGGAAAAAATGATGGGCCACCCTAGATGTGCAATGGTTTTAGGGAGCTTGGTTAGCTTGCAGTAAGAATTAATTATCTGATGTTAAGGATTGGCAATTTCTTGATAAACTTCATAGAAGGATGTGTCTTTTCTTTGTATGACCATATTTCTGGTTATCATTAAATGAGAATGAGGGAAAGGGTGTGTAGAAGATGGCCTTATTTTAAAAATGAAAATTTTGATTTGAAATTTAGGACGTTACATCCAAGTCACACATTTAGAATCTCTACCTAGACTTGAATTGACTTCTTCCATCAATAATTCCCAAAGTCATCTCCTTCCTTCCATTTTGCCTTGAACAGACTTACCACCTGTGAACATCTACCAAGTCAAAGAAATGATTTAACTTCTCTGCAGGAAATGACTTTGTTAATATACCAGTTAGGTTCCCATTGGTATATATCTTCTGAATAAAGGAACTTTCTTCTTCTAAAACATCTATGATGAAGTTCAACCAAAGAATTTGAACGAGATCGTGTAACCATATGTATTCCTTTATTCATTAGTCATTGACATGTACTCTACTTCAGTTATAGGAAAGGCAACAGTAGGCTGTAACGTTAACTTCTAACTTATAACACATCCGAATATAGTAAGTATATAACATGCGAGTAATATTCTTTTTACAAGATCATCACCATGGTTCGAGTATGCATAACCAACCAAGCCTTTATTTCAGTATGTTAGCACCATAAACCAGACAAATGTTAGTTGTTTCCTTCATGTATCACAAAATCCACTTGTCGGCTTCCCAATGAGCTTTTCTCGAATTACTTATAAACCTATTTATAGAATGAGACTTTCAATAACACTTGAATATGGAACCTTCTCATGTAATTGATGGATTTTACATGTATTAACACGGACAAAACCTTAACACTTAAGGGTACATGCAACTTAAAGATCTATGTCATAACAACTATTGAAGTAATATTCTATTGAACAACATAAACTATAAACCCTAGGCTAATTTTCAATTATAACAAAACAAAAGTAGTTTTTACTTACCTTTTAGTTATTGTAGTAAATAACTAATAGAAAAAACTTTCTTGAAAAACTCTTGGAAGCAAGCACCACAAGTGTCGTGCCTCTAATGGTTCACACCTAAACCCTAGCAACCAAGGAGCTTGAAGAGAGAGAGGAGAAAAGTAAAATTTCGGCCCTAAGCCTCTAAAGGAATGTCATAACCGAAATTCTAAGGCTAAGTGTCTTTTTATAGCTAAGGTAGCATGGTGCCAAAGCTAGGGTTTAAGGAGGAAAACCTAACCCCTTTGCTAGGTGACCAAGTAGCCCCTTCCCCTCTTTCAAGGGGCTTAGACAAAATTCCTTGGGCTTGTCCAAGTGAATTTCGTCCACCTCATCCAATGAGGTCCATGGGCTCCTTTCCTCAACTTTCAATACATAACCAAACAGACTTTGTACTTTTAATTAATCAAATTAATCCCAAAATTAATTCCAATTAATTCTTGATTAATTATTAATTAAATAATACAATTTCCAATTAATATATTATTCTCATAATATATTAACAAACTATTTATTTTGATTTCCAATTAATTTATTAACCATATAATAAATTAATAAATCAGTCACTCTCTCTCTCTCTAAAATCGATCATATTCAATTGCTAGGTTTGAGGGCAACCCAAAAGGACTGTGCTACTATCAATTCATGTTTATACCAATTATGGTTATGGGCTTAGACACCCAATCCAAAAGTCTCCCACTTGGATAAGTCTAATAACTATAATTGCCAGTATAACTTCCAAACTGATCAGTAAATTGTAGCTTCCAAAAGCCGTTGTCGAACTTTGACCAAGTCAGTTACGTGTCCTAAGATAAGTGATCAAATAATCCTCCGTTCTACAACAAATCTTACAGACATCACACATGGATTATAATCAATCTCATTGTCCAAGTTTTATTTCCCAGTTTCTAATTTATGAAGACTGAAATCATACTACCAATTGAACACATCAATTCATTCCAGGATTGGCCAAGCACTTCAGATGTCGACATCAAATCATCGAGGGGCCCAAAGATATCACTTTTCCTGTTAGTTCAAAAGGAACGAATAAACTTTCACTTATATGCTTGCACTATTTACTCATCAAATCACACATAACAATATGTTTTATAACATCAAGTTACTGATGTGTTTACATAATATCAATGCCCAACTGACTCGTAAACAACTCATATAACTCCATTTCAATAATATAAGATATTATCTTCTTAAATTACTAGTAATAAAATCCATGAATTAATTCTCTGAGTGTGTGTTTATCCAATACTCAAAATCTCCATTTTCTAAGTACTCATGAACATTGCATCAAAACTATTGCTATGTATAATCTCCATAGACAATATACAATTCAATTCATGACAAAATTAATTCACCACTTACTTCCAAAAGTACGAGCGAATGTGGAATTTCAAATAATCAAATTATTCAGGAAGTAAAGCATGCAAAGTAAAACACAATAATAACCTAATTAACTATGGTCTCAAGACTATTGAATATAAATAAAACTCTTATTATTTAATCACCATATTAATTATGACTTTATTCATTGTATAATCTTTCGAGTAATCAACTAAACACTTGAACTAAACATCAGTCATGCCATGTTATGAACATGCATACTATGTTTCTCTATGGTCCTTCCTTTGTGAACAGATCGACTGGACACTACTCCAATGATCCTTATTTCACAATTCCAAATTCTTGTTACTACTAAATGTGTTAGAATTCCAACCTTACATGCATTTTCCTTCTGTGATGTCGAGGCCTCAAAGTCACATAGACTTAGCCAACGATATTACAAAATGTTCCATTGGAACTTTATTACTAAAAACAATTCCGTGGTAATGAAGTCTCAAATTCAAGGTACACTCCTTGAACATCTTTCTTGCATTAAAGTTCCCAACCCACATGTAGATTTTTAATAATCAACTCCCCACTATGGAAACATTTCCATATGACCATATGACCATATTTTGACCAACAATCATCCCAGTCTAAAACATGTCACTATGGTCTTTCCAACTAATACCATATTTCAGATGTCTACAAGCAACCAATCCTTTGGTATAACCTCAGAATGTTCTTGACAGTTGTTCAACTTTAGTCACACAAAATTCTAGTCCTTTTCCCTCTCAATGCCCAAGGCATTTGGAAAAATCTGAACAATTGAATATTATAGCATATGTAATCAATCCTATATCTGAAGCATATGGGACTCGATTCATTTTTTCTTACATAAATACATGATATCAGTCTTGTCTCTCGCTATAATATTTCCATATATCGAATTTCCTATGTTGAACCATTTCAACATGATATTCATATATGTTTATGACTAAGTTCTATTAAACTATGCAATCTAAATTCTTAGATTCGAAATGAAGTATGAGTGCCCTCTCCCTTAAGCCTTTACTATAGTGAAACAATTTCCAAAATTTTCAACTTGCAAATTTATAAACTTTGTTTCCTACAAATAGTATTGCCAACTTGCAACACTTAACATAACAATTATGCTCCCACTGGCATAAAAATTATTCTCCTAATAGCACAACAATTATGCTCCCACTAGCTTTGACATGTACTCATAAATCAATTGGACTTCTAGAAATCAATACTCTTGACTATCTTACTAAAGTACATATTTCTTTTATGCGATGCTTCGTTTAGTCTCCAACTAGACTTCTCAAGCTTATACACCTTCATTAGATAGCATATGTGTGTATATGTGTTTAAACCCTTTCAGAAGTTATAGGTATATGCCATGAAAGTTTAAACAATTCCTTGCCATTTCTCACAATTTGAACTATTAAAAGGGATGTCATAATCATATTGCGAATTTGAGAGTGCAATTATCACAACTACTAACCATAATGATATTTATCATATGTTTAAAATCTACTATTGAAAGTGTTTCCTCATAATCATTCAAATAAATTAGAGAGCAACCTTTTACCACCTAGATTTTATGGTGTATACGTTCTTATCCATGTGAATCCATCATTTCCAACCTACAATCCTAAGATAAGGTTTAGGACAAAACCAAATTCAAATTTAGCTTCCCTTTCATGGACTGAACTTCGCTTATTCTTAATTTTTTGCCCTCTGGTAGCACAAGGGCCTACCAGTGCTTCAATGTTGTTAAGCAGCTCACCCATATTGATCAATGCCCTTTTACTGACCAATGTGCTTTGCTTTTGTAGTTAAATGAGAACCATAGAACTCATAAGCATTGTCGACTCAACTGGAAGGTGCACAAAAACAAGAATATGTCAACTCAACGCAATAGGTTGTCAACCTCAGGTCATGTGCTAGTGGTAACTAAAAGGTTTATTCTCGATTGACTCCTGAAACTCTCAAGATCAATAAGACTCCCACTGACTTCTTGACATATAAGTTTCTTTCTCAAGGAACATTTCTTGACGAGCTAAAACAAATATTCAAAAGTTAGTGTGGATTCCCGACAAGATACACTTCACGAATTAGTCTTAGTTTATCCTTTGTTTTAACCAAAAATCATCACAACTACCAATTCCAAATGTGCTTGAGCAAGAAAACATTATTACTCCACATTTCATGAGGTGCTATAAACCTACTTAGTATAAAATAAGTTTCAAGATATGATGTATAGTAACTAGAGCATGACTCCAAAACTTGATTAGAAACAAACTATGACTCATCTCTTGATTGAACCATTTCAACAATATGCGATTCCTTTTCTTAGTCATACAATTGCACCAAGATGTTATTAGAGGATCAATTGTGATATAGTTCCACAATCATTAAGATGATCGTAAAACATGATACTAAAGTACTCTCCTTTCCTTTCATATTGGAGAAACTTTTATCTTTCTGTCTAATAGAGTCTTCATATTCGTTCTGCTACTCTTTGAAACTTTTTTAAAGTATCAGAATTATGCTTAATCTTATAAACACAACCATGTTTACTGAAGCATCAGTAAATCATGACGAATAAAGTTATCATCCTTTGTAGCGGATCTAAATAGTTCACATCAATATGTACTAGATCCATTAGTCCTTCACTTGACTCACATAAACATGTGATCAGTGAATTAGTCATAATATTTCAACGATCAAGATTCTCATACATCACGCAATTCAAATTGCATGATTCGAAGTTTCTATCCAACCGAAGCTTGGGGACGACAATTCCTTTTCACTTGCCTAATTATGACAATACCACAAGCGATATAACAAGAATCAAATCCACAATTAACATTGCCAATTATAGAAATGTAACCAACACTTTCATAGATGCCAGTATAAGGAAGTATAAAGTAAGCCAACTATATAGACCAAAATCTCACTTTCTAGACATCTCCTAAGCAATCTATTAAATTATCATAACTCCTAAGCAGTAGCTTCCAAATTCTGATCATCGAATCATGTGGCTGAAATCCATCTCCCATGATCAGAATTAGCTTATTCTTCTCAAGCTTCCTTCTTTCTTTTAGATCTTGCAATACCATCAAAATGTGATCATCAAATCATGTATTAAGAGTCTATGAATAGGAACTTGTTAAGATAATGGAGTTAGATAATGGATGTACCTGGAGTAGAGTCACACGACTTGACTTTACCATCTCTAAGATCTTTCAGGTAGTCTAGGCAACTTTGCAACCAATGTCCCTTCAATTGGAAATAGAAACACATGGACTCTTTAGGGTTAGCACATGGAAATATCTTAGAACTAACCTCTATCTTTACAATACGATCAAATAGTTTGACCTTGGTGGATCCCTTTCTATTGGGAAGCGAAATCTGTTCTGGACCACCATTGTCAATGTCCATGGAAACTTTAGAATCAGACCCTTCAAGCACCTTTGCTTCACTTGTGTTCTTAAGCATTTCTGCTTCAGCAACAATCAACCTCAACATTTCATGTGAAGCCCTAATCGTCATTTCATGTGAAACCCTAATCGCCATTTCATGTGAGGTGGTCTCTGTTGAAAGTGACTATGACCTGTGATTGGGTATCGACTCAAGTATCTTCCTGTAGGTGATTGGAAGTGAGTTGAAGCTCGTAGAGTCCTTCATTGCTACAGTGGTTATCTATACGTATATCGAGGTGAGTTTTCGCCTCACTGTATCCGTGGGTCTAAGGCACTAATGTTGGCCCAATAGTTTTGGTTATCAGCTAGTAGAGGGATGCCCTAGGGACTGTATATAGTCATTTAGGATAGACTGAGGACTCTTGATCTAAGATCTCTTACATGTTCCTTGTTTGGTTGTGGTTCCAGAGTAGGATCACCTGTCTGGGTGACTATCTCACCTCTGAGTATATACGGCCATGCATTCCTTGGATTGTTGATATTTAGTATGTTTCTATCTTGTAGTGATTTGTTAGATATTTGTTCTGGTATCAAGTATGTTGCTATGTTGTAGTGATTAGTTAGATATGTCTCCTGGTATTGAGTATGTTTCTTTGTGGTAATAACCTATAGAACGGTATGTTATCTGTGCTTGCGGGTTATCATCTATGGAGTGCCCTTAGGGACTGTCGGTGGTCATGTAGGATAGCCTGAGAACTCTTGCTATAGGCTCTCTTGCATGTTCCTTGTTTGACTATGGCTCTAGAGTAGGACCATTTGTTCGGGTGGCTATCTCACCTCTGGTTACTTATGGTTACGCATTCTATGGGGGTTAGTTGGTAGCGAGACTATATGTTGTGAGAAGATTAGTAGGCAGTAGTGAGCTGTATGATTTTTGTTTGCATGTATTATATGCCTACTTGATCCTGATTGTTTATATATCGACATATTGTGTTTGGTTTGGGTTAAGGCGGTCTTGCTTTGTGCGGTAGGCCAAGATACCCAGTGTCGGATGGCTATAAGTTATAGGCACGAAGGCTCGGGAAGAGCGGTAGGGTCGTGGCGGTAGGCCAACAAACCCTGGGTATTCCAGCTTGATGGCTGATTGGACCTGTTGTGAAAATGGGACGTTACAAGTAGATCAATTAGGGTCACGTCGAGGTTCCTAATATGAAAGTTATCACTGAACTAACTATATGAATTAGGAAGCGAAAGTAGAACCAAATCAATGGCATGCTTCCTTGGGAATACGACACCCAATCTCTCCAATTTTTCAATGTATGATATCATTTCTAGAACATGCGTACACACAAAATTTCCATCTCGACGTTTACATGCCAAGAAGGCTTGAGTAGTTTTGTATCTTTCAACTCGAGTAAAACGTGACGTGGGGAGAGTCACTGGAGGAGGAGGAGGAAGAGTTGAGGAATCATGACGTCCAGTTCCACCATTTCCCGAAGAAGAGAAACAAAATTCACCTTGATCTGAACGTGGAAGATCATCTTCAGAAGGAAGAGGAAAACCATTTCCAAAAGAATGAGGAAGACATTGTTGTCTTGACTTGACATCTATAATAGGAGAAATGAGAATTCAAGTTAGTTGATTTTAATCCTTAATTATTAACCCATAAATTTAAATTAAGGCTAGGATCCGTATTTTTAATTCGCACTTTGAAGAGGGATGCCATTATCAAATTTGAATCTATTTTTGGTAGGTAAACCTTATACCAATTTCAATCTTATGAAACTCCTAGATCATTTAAGATTCATTAAATCTAATCCATGGTATGTTTAATCTCAGATTATGCTCTCACTTTTGTGAGACGGATGTCGAGGATCACAAACGAGATGTGAATAACCATGCAAATTAGCCTGACACTCTCGATGTCATTTATCATCTCGTTTTAATGTGCCGGTTAGCCACACGTGCTCCATTAATCAACGATAATTCTCGAGACACCCACTACCACTCTTTATTAGTCCCCTATTAGTGTGTCGGTTAACCACACACGCTCTACTAACGACTTATAAAGTGTAATGTGCAATTTCATGGATTATCATACAAATTCACATTTTTCCTAAAGTAACTAAGAGTGGGAAATAGTTTAGTTACTTTTAAACGCATTATACTATTATGAGAATTAATTGTCCTATCAAACCCGTTCTGCTAACGACCCTCCACCATATAAGAGAGTGGTGGGTAAGAAAGGATACCCAATGGCGGTCATTTTATAGGCCTCTTCCTTAAACTCCGATTATAGTATGGCTTCGTGAATGAGGCGTACTAGCGATTCGACTGACTATTCTTATACATATAATATATATTACACTTTTAATTATATATACATAGTATAAGGTATATTTTAAAACATTTTTAAAATTACAAGGTTTAATCTTTTAATAAATTAAACCTTTAATATAATTAAATTTAAACCATATTATGTATTTATTAATTATATTTTAATTAATCTTTTAATTAAATTAATAATAAGATCCATAATGATAATTCATGAATTCAAGATACGGATATCTAATTACCTAAATAATTATTCAGTTTTACATAATCAAAACATTATTTAAGGTAATTATCCTAATCAAATCATGAGATTAACCAAAATCTGGTTTTTATGGATCTGATCGTCCACCACGTCGTGGTAAGCAATTACCACGTCGTGGTCGAACGAAAATGAACACGAATTTACAGATCACCACGTCGTGGTGGAAGATACCACGTCGTGGTGACGGAACAGAATGACCATTCTCTTTTCCTCCTTGTTCAGGTTCAAGCAATATACATTCAATTTTTAGACAACCTACGCTCTGATACCACTGATGGGTTTTACATGTATTAACGCGGATAAATCCTTAACACTTAAGGGTACATGCAACCTAAGGATCTATGCCATAACAACTATTGAAGTAATATTCTATTGAACAACAAAAACTATAAACCCTAGGCTAATTTTCAATTATAACAAAACAAAAGTAGGGTTTACTTACCTTTTAGTTATTGTAGTAAATAACTAATAAAAAACTCTCTTGAAAGACTCTTGGAAGCAAGCACCACAAGTGTCGTGCCTCTAACTGTTCACACCCAAACTCTGGCAACCAAGGAGCTTGAAGAGAGAGAGAGAGAGGAGAATAGTAAAATTTCAGCTCTAAGCCTCTAAAGGAATGCCATAGCTGAAATTCTAAGGCTAAGGGTCTCTTTATAGCTAAGGTAGCTTAGTACCAAAGCTAGGGTTTAAGGAGGAAACCCTAATCCCTTTGCTTGGTGACCAATCAGCACATTCCCATCTTTGAAGGGGCTTGGACGAAATTCCTCGGGCTTGCCCAAGTGAATTTCGTCCACCTCATCCAATGAGGTCCATGGGCTCCTTTCTTCAACTATCAATACATAACCAAACTGACCCACTACTTTTAATTAATCAAATTAATCCCAAAATTAATTTCAATTTATTCTTGATTAATTATTAATTAAATAATACTATTTCCAATTAATATATTATTCTCATAATATATTAACAAACTATTTATTTTGATTTCCAATTAATTTATTAACCATATAATAAATTAGTAAATCAGTCTCTCTCTAAAAGCTATCATATTTAATTCCTAGGTTTGAGGGCAACCCAAAAGGACTGTGCTATTATCATTTCAATTTTATACCTATTATAGATATGGGCTTAGACACCCAATCCAACAGTAATATCTCTCCTTGTACATAGTTGGTATAGTGATTCGATCAAGTTTGAAGTGTGCTACCAAAAGATTCCAACAAGTTTGGCTTGATAAATATAGAATGATTACACAACTTTCCTAATGTAGCTTTGTTAATAAATATATAACAACCTTACTCTTTTATTCATCAACATCCACATCCACAATATCTTCTTTGATGCATCTAAATCCTTTATCTCGAACTCACTTTGTAGTAGCGCCTTCAAGTAATTAAATCCTATCATATTCTTGGTTGTAATTAGCATATCATTCACATATAGAAATAGATATATGTAGAAACCATTAGGCACTTCATTTGAGTACAAATAACTATTAAACTGTTGGATAAATAGATTCAATAAGAATGAAATCATGAAAATCAAATGATGTAATCAATAGGAACACGAGAATGAAAATAAGATCTTGTTTTTATTAGAGAGTAAAATGAATGCAATTACAAGAATGTAAGACTCCTCTCAAAAGCTATGCTCTACTTCTAACTAACCTTCTATGTATATGACATAAACGAAAGCTAGGGAGGCATCCAACCAATCAGGTCAGGACACATAGGCTCCAACAACTGTCATAATAGAAAGCTAACAACTGTTAACCTAAGAAACTAAATGAGAATACGAACAAACCAATCGCATTAAGTAACACAAAAAATCAATCGTACTTAACAACATTTCACAATAAGACTCAATACAATCCATTACAATACGAACACTACAATCTCACCTCTATGTATTAAGTTGCAAAAAGTACAATCATCCTTCAGCAAAATCTTTTTTAGGAATCCCTTTGAGAACCAAACAAATCCTTATGCACCATCTAATCACCTCAACAAGCCACTTAACATCTTATTTGGAATTGGACTTGCTCATTTCAGCTCTAGAAAGAATATTATTTAAAGTATCAGAACTAAAGAAATGTTTTTCATACAGGAATAGGAACTTGTTTTTCACCATCCTATCTTCATGCAATTTATAAACAATCCACCAGGGATTCTTCTGAATAACACATTCCTTCAATTCTCCATTCAACATAGGGTGAGCTCTACTTTTGCAGTTATGTTTCTCTTTGCAACAATTGAAATTTCAACATCCATCTTTCCAACTTCAAATCAATAATTCATGAGCATTTTGTTAATATGAAGAAGTTGAGGACCAAACTTTGATGCATACTTCTTCATTAGATAATACAACACAATCCAATCATGAGTATTCATGATCGGAAGATCAACAAAAGAAAATTCTAATTGCTACTTTAAATCACTTCTTAAGATAATGAATTTGTAGTTTGTAAATTCATCAACCTTCACTTCTTCTAGCTTCTTGATTGCAACAATAATATTCAGAGACCAAACTTCATATTGTGGTTTAGAGTACATCAAATAAAATGTAAAAAGCTTCTTGTGCTCATCAGAACTGGATAACAGAATACTGGCCATGTGATTAAAACACCTGAATAGGAAAGCTCTCCCACATATTGGCAAATCAAGTTGAGAATTTGTCAGGTTCTCAATCAAATAAGAAGAGATTGGTTCAAGCCAATAAGGCTCCAACTTCTTAATTTCAACTGCTTGAATTCTCTACATCGTGCATTCAGGCCATATTAGTTTCAAAAAGGCCTCAGTATCTTCTTTCTTTCTCTTTTCAGCTTCAATGTGATCCATCTCAATTTGATACCTTTTGAGTTTTTCAATTTCATCTTCCTTCTCCTGCTGTTCCTTTTTCAAAGCTTCAACATCATTTGGATCAACTTCTATTAGAATCAAAATCTTTACAGAACCACATCCATAACCTTTTTCAATAAACTTTTGAGAATCAAAACGAGTTTTCTCAAGAGTTATTTTCATCGAAATATCACCCATTTTAATTTGAGGAATATTGTTGCTTTTCACCAGGTTTGGAATAGTATAAGGACCTTTAATATGAACTATCTGCTTCCCACCCCCCCCCCTTGTGAATGAGCATCGTTATTCGTAACACCAACATTAAGAATAGAAAGAATCGGAGAAAGCTTTACATCAAGCATCTTAGATATGTAATCAACATATGGGGCCTCCTTGTTTACCACTATCTACAAATTTTTCACAATGATTTATTAACTTAACTTCAATCGTAAAGATTGAATCTTCATCTCTTTCTCAGCTAACTGATTAGCTAAAGTAGCTTCAATATTATATTTTATATTTATCCACAAGAGTATTAATAGAATCAATAATATCTTGATTGTTTATGGAATTTGCAGCAATAATCGTTTCACGAATACCCATGACTTCCTGTAAAACAGAATCAACTTGTGACAAAGCAGAAGATGTAGTAGAAAGAGCTTGTTGAACTTTTAATGTTGTTTCATTAACCAAAAAAGCTTGAGATTGGAACAACTTAGTACTTTCAGCAATGATACATTTCATCCTATTCTCATGAGAAGTCATAAGATTCTAAAAGTTAGTTGGAGAGAATGAATCAGTTCGTCGAATGAAAGCATTAAGCTTTCGATTGAGCATTTGATAATATCTTCTCGAAGCAGGAGCAATAGCAGTTTCATCATCAAGATCACTCTCATCATCAAGTAATGATGCAGCAAGAACAGGTTCAACAAAACTTTGAAAAACAGCAATAGTCTCAAGATCATACTCTTGAACAAAGAACTCATCATTATCTTCATAATGATGTTCTTCTGTGTTGACAATAATAGTTTGAACCGGAGTGGTTGATTCATGAAAAATTAGAGTGGTATGAATCGTTTGCATCAGAAGAGTTGTATTGGCAAATGGTTGAGAAATAGGATGGATGATTGGAGATTGTGATTGAGACTCGGTAAGATTGATAATACGCTCTTGTATGATATCATCAAAATTTTCATGATCCGTCTGATCAGGAATATGAGCAGAAGTCAGAACAGATGAAGACATAGGAGAAACAGGAGTAGTTACCTAAGGAACTAAAGTAATCACTGAAGGATTCGCATCAAGTGAATGACCATTATCTTCAAGTCCAAAATCATCTTCGTTACAAGTTTCAGTAATTATTGCCTCATCATCCTAATCAACCACAACGGGTCTTCTTTTCATCTTAGGTTTCTTAACTTTATTCAAAGGAGTTACTTCGTTAGTTTCTTTCCCATTTCGCTTTCCACCTGTGTGTTTAGATCCAGTAGCAGCAGCTGCCAAAGAATCTATCATAGATTGAGACATAGATCTTACAGCAGGCTTGGGAATCTTCTTGTAAATCTGAATGACTTCATTATCAGTCGGAACAACTTGATGCATTGCTTCAGGAATCAAACCATTTTAGTGAAAATCATTCTCATTCAAAGCATCAAAAGATGTAGTATTCAACACTGAGAATTGAGCCCTCTGAGTATCCTCCATTTCTAGAACCTTAAAATGATCTCGAGCATTCTTTACAACAATAGACAAAAATCTCGCACATGAATATCCAAATTCTTAGATGAGGACGAAATGATTTGAGTAAATTGCACCCAAATGATATGACCTAAGTCATAATTCTCTCCCGAATACAATGCATAAAGCAAAGTATGAAACAACTTGTTTGAATTATCAGAACCAATACTTATTTTAGACAAACAACGAAACAATACATTGAAGAGAGCATTCCATACCGCTGGTAACAAGGACTTCCGGAATCATAAAAGTAATAATACCTCCTCCTTTTATCCCATTTGAAGATACACCTTTATGAATGAAATTGGATCAGATAACTCCATAGAAGAAAACCCTCAATAGTACGTAACCCTGGAAGCTTGCAGAAACCTGATTTCGTGATGTACATTTTGTGAGCTAGAACTTCAAAGTTCATAGCATCTTTCATTGTGTTGTAATTTGCTGAAGTATATGCCAAGATTATAGCAGAAATAGGAAGCTTTGAATAATGTGTTAGGGCTTTTCTCAGAACAAAGTGCTTTAGACACACAATCAATGGTTGAACAACAATTATATACTTTGATTCATCGACATCGAGAATTAAATTTTGATTCCCCTTAACAATCAAGTGAGTTAATGTTGTCGTTTGATCCATAAAAGAGATGTTATTAGCAGAAGTTGCCATAGTGCTTAAGATGAAAACATGAAAGCAGATGAAAAATAACCACTCGAATCGTCTAAATCTTAAAGAGATGATCTATGTTTTGGGATGAGTATTTATTGGTATGCCAAACCTCAATTTTGAATTTGAAAAGTCTGCCAAAATCCGCCATAAGAACTGTCTCATTACGCATCATCCTTGAATCACGCACCCATCACCATTAGACAGTAGTCCAATAATAACATGCCAGCTCATCAACTTTATATTGGAAAGAGACAAATCACTACGAACAGATTTTTGTATTGAACTCAATTTCGCTTCATCGAGAATATTTGAAACATGTCAATTCAGTTTGCAACAGTTTCTTAACGACTGAGCCCACCCTTCAATTTAGCAAAAATTGAAACCATATTTATTGGAATTACGACCAGTGTTACATAAAAATCATCTCAAACTAAGGATAAGAAAAGTATCATCCAGTCACGGGTAGAATGACTTAGAATCACTAACTAGACATTATGAAATCTTGGTTCGGTTTGGTTTGACCTGAGACCTCAAGGATTCCAAGTGAAGTGTGTGAAAGTTCTAGAGAAAATAGATTTTGGAAATAGGAAAGATTGGTGGTGTATCACGTTATCCTACGGTGATAGTAGGCGATCATCACAAAGAGTTTATAACACCATAAGTTCCAAATTGTTTTTATCCGAAACGTAGGGGTGTTATACGAAATTTGATATAAATATGGATGAAAGAAATAGATAGAGTGATGGTGGTAGATTGAAACATAGTTTGTTTCATCTGTCAATTCCTTTGTGGTATTGTTTTCTGGGTCTAATTCTTCATCTTGGTGATAACGATGAAAAGATCATAAACGCATATTTTTGGCACACCAACATCCTAGTAGTTTTATACTAGAGATGTCTTGGGATATGCATCATAGTGTGTGCATAGTGAGAGAAATATTAGATAAGAAGATGGAAAAACGAGTTTCTCAAAATCTCTTGGTGATAATGAAATTGATCATAAAAACAATTTTGGAATAACCATCGTTCCAAATTGGTATATAATCGAAATGTCAAGGGTTAAACAAAAATTATTGTTGGCTTAGAAAAGGAACTCTATGTTTGAGTTAATATATACTCAAAACATCATCGGATTCCAAGATTGCCTAAAGAAACTTTGTGCCACTGCGAAATGAATGACCTAGCAGACATCTCTAAACTCTGAAATGAGTAGATAAAGGTAGCTCGGTGATTTTTGATAATATAGCCTATTAGGAATAAATTCTTCGAATAATATATTTCATTAAGGTTTCACATTTAAAGAATCAATGAGGCTTCAGACAATATATTGTAGCATGCTTCTAAGGCACATAACTATTTAGAATTAAAAAGAAACAATATCTGATCCACAAGGGTTCCAAGTTGCCATCTTGAGTTGCAACAGTCCACAAAAATTTTAGAAAAGAGAAAATATTTTGGACTTTTGAAAATTTTATAAAAGAGAAAATATTTTTGGATTTCTAAAGCATTTATATAAGAAAAAATATTTTTGGATTTTTAATAATTGTAACATCCCGATGATAAGGTACTTCTAATTTTCACCCTATAATTTTATTATATTGCAATTTGGACCCTAAGTAAAAGAAAGGGTGCTATGAAGGCCCTAGTGGCATTTTTGTAATATTGGATGTTGGGCGAAGTACGCCATGCGTACGTGTGTACCTCAGCGTAATAGGGCGCACCCTAGTACGTTGGGCATACATATATATGTAGGGCGTACGTGCCAGGCATACAAACCCTAATTTTCGGGTTTGGATCATATTTAAACCCCATTATAGCCTCGTTTCCCCTCATCTCATCATCCTACATCCTCTTGATACGTTTTTACAACCCTAATCCATATTGTGATTCATTTCTAAGATTGAGAGTGTGTGTTTTGTGCTCTTGAAGAAGAAGAAGAAAGGAATGAGAGACCACCTTGGAGGAGTGAAGCTCTTTGGATCCAGGATCACACCACCTTTTGGTGCCATTTTGAGGTATCAAGTTCTACATTTGGTGAAGTTTCATTTAGATCTTGTGTTAGATTGATTTTTTGGTCCTTTTGGTCCCAAATATGGAGATTCTTGAACATGGACTATTTTGGACCCATTAAGTCGTCCCTTCAGCCCTTTGAGAGGGTTTTGAGTCATAAAAATGGGTTCCAAATGGTTGGTTTTGCTCCATGCATCATTTAGAAGGTCTTAATGGATTAAGAAGTTGAGTTAAGCACTTAATGGACATGAAAAGTCATAAATTTGGAAACTTTATGACTCTTGAGGGTATTTTAGCCATGGATCTGAAAGATGGACACGAGAGCTTAAGCCATTAAGCTCTTATTAAGATTTTGGGCTTCTAGGAGTACGCCCAGCGTACCTAGAGTACGCATTATGTACGAGGTCAACCACCCCAATGGAGGTCAACGCTCGAGTACGCCCATCATACGTTTGGAGTACGGCCCACGTACTCACTCTGTGTTAACTCGGCTGACTCGACTCGGTTGGGTTGACTCAGTTGATTTGACTAGTTTGACTTTGACTTTGACCAAGTTTGACTTAAGGGTATTTTGGATTTTGATTAAGATTGGTCATTTGGTTGAATAGGTGATAGTTAGAGCTGAGATTCAGAGTCGGGACCTCATAAGCTATTATACGGTCTGTGAGGTGAGTCTTTCCTCACTGTACTTACGGGTCAAAGGCAACAAGGCCGACCCATTGGATTAGATATCCTGTTATGTAATAGTATGTTATCATGTCGTAACGATCTGTTAGACTGTTATCCTAGTAGATAGGATGATGCTATGCTTAGTGATCTGTAGATCGGCCTGATTGTTTGTTGACTGATTATATGTTTATATGTTATATGTGCATATATTTGGTTGGTGGTTGAGGCTTTACTGCTTTGTACGTGAGCCAACAGACTGGGGGCATTCCAACCCAATGGTTGATTAGGCCCAAGGGTATTCCATCCCAAGGATGACTACTGGACCCGTTGTATATTAGTATTCCACCCTGGGGTATTCCATCTCGAGGATGACTGAACTCGGTGGTTGATTGGGCCTAGGGTATTCCAACATGATGGTTGATTGGACCCGACATGTTGTTGTATATGTTATCTGTTTATGTGTCAGTATTTTGGGGGAAACTCACTAAGCTTTGGCCTATGGTTTTTAGTTGTGGTTTCAGGTATTTCGGATGATCGCGGGAAGGAAAAGGCCTAAAAGTACAAATCCTCTATTTTATGTACTTTTGATCTATGGGAAACGCTGATATGAAACAATACTTTGAAAACAATGATTTCTTAAACATTCTATGATTTGGGGTTGTTTTAGAAAGTTTAATTTTCTAGTGATTTTTATGGATGTTACAAAAATTTTATAAAAGAGATATATTTTTTGATTTTTGTAAATTTTGTAAAAGAAATCATAAACACAAAATATTGTTGGGTACAAAGTTATCCATGTATGACTTTGTAAATGGTTTGATTTTTGTAGACCCACTTGCATGTGGTAAAGTAGCCTTGTGACATGAGAGAGAGAGAGAGAGACATGTAAACACCTCTATATAAGATGGGTTCATACCACTTATAGATGTGTGCTTGAGAGATGTAACATTGAGAGTGTTAGTGTGTGTTAATTATGTAGATTTAGATCTGGTTCCTTTTTTGTAACACCTTTCATAATCTAATGCATCTCTTAAACACCAAAATCACCGTGTTCTTTGTGTGTTCTTTAATTCCGCATGTGTGACAACCGGCAAGTTTCTGGTCAAGTCAAAGTCAAGTCAAGGTCAACGGGGCAACTGGACAACTCATCTAGTGCTTATATGTTAGGAATTACTTTATGTTTTCTAATGTATGACTATAAATCTTAATGCAAAGTAGCACTTGAAGGTTTCAAATGTTCAGAATTTAAAACCCTAATCTGATTGAGGGAAGTAATAGCTCTATAAAACATTAGTAAGTGCCCTTCAGGGGTATATTGTTGGATAAGGTGTCTAACTCCATAACTTATTTGGTATATACTTGACCCGACCCGGCATGGTCCATTTGGGTTGCACTTCACCCGAACTAGTTATGGATAATTTTATGAGAGTTGTATACTTACGATTTATTAATATATTATAAGTTATAATATATTAATATAAAGTCATGTTACTTAATTAGTTTTAATCTTGAATTAATTATGAATTAATTTAGTGATTAAAAGGAAGACTAATTAAATCATGGGCTATTATATTTATATGGTGTGGGCTAACACTCATTTGGAATGGGCTAAGCTTATATGGAAGTCCATGGATGATCCATGGAGCTTTTACCCATGGATCCTTGGAAGAGGAAAAGACATGGGTTATTAGGGTTTCACCCTAACCATGTACACTATATAAACAAGCTTATGTTGCATGAAAAAGACACTAATGTGTGTGTAAGTGTGGTGGCCAAAATCAAGAGTTAGTATACTCTCTCATACATTTTCCAAGTTTGTGGTGATTTGTGATTTCCATTTGAGGCATTCATATTATTGGTGCTTGGCTCTCAAACTCCAAGGAATCAACAATCAACAAAAGGTATGTAATTTATCTAGTTCTTTTATGGTTAAAAGTACCCCATGCCATGCTAGATAGGTTATAAACCTTGGAAAATAATATTTTGCATGTATCTTAGACAAACATAGATCCAAGGTTTAATAGGGTTGCATGTACACTTAGGAAGTGTTAGAATGCTCAAAACCCAACAGTGGTATCAGAGCCTAGGCTTGTTTGTTTGATACTTGATGCAAAATAGTGATAAAAAGTCGATTTTTTTTGCTGTCTGCCTGATGAACTCGCCGAGTCCATGGGGGGACTCGCCGAGTTCATGTGTAAACTCATCCTACTCGGCGAGTAGGTTCGTGCACTCGGCAAGTAGGAGCCTCAGAATGCAGATTTTCGACTTTTGCTGCTGGAAATGGACTAGAAACATTACCCTAAACTGTTTTGGTGTTTTAAAACTTGTTTTAGTTGGTGTAATGGTTGTTCTAATCCATTTACAATAGCTTATATCAAAATTTTATGCTTTGTATGTGTTCATATAATTCTTGAAATTTTGATGATCATGTTCATGTTCTTATGAATTTAGAAGATGATAGGAATTATTTGCTGAATTGTTTAGGATTAATTCTTGATCATTTATGTGTTTTAATGGAGTCGATAATTTGTCCTCAAGTTATGGATATCCAAAGGTCACTTCTTTTAAACACACACTTAAAACACATAAGTTACATGGAAATCAAGAGTCTTCATTTTTATGAACCTTTAATTCATAAGTTATGAAATGAAAAGTTTTGAATAGTTTCAAAACTTGTCCTCAAGTTTTGGAATTTGTAAAGTTACACACACTTTAATATACTTTAATTCCAAACCCTTAGAGTTTTAAAAGTTAAAATTCAACCCTTATACTATTTATAACATTAATGGTCAATTATTATATATATGTATAAGATCAAAGTCGTCTTACCCCTAGTACGCCTCATTCACGAAGCCAGTCTATAAGGTGGGTATAAGGTTGTTGCCTATTAAATGGCAACTTAATGGGTGTCCACTCTCACCCACCGCTTGCTTGACTGGTGGAGGGTCGTTAGCCGAACGGGTATGACAAGGACTTATAAATTCTCATTAAAAGTATGATGAATATTATAAAGTAACTAAACCTTTTATAAATTCCCAATCTTAGTTACTTTAGGAAAATGTGAATATGGTGCTAACCCATGAAATTCACACTTTGTACCTTACCAAGTCGTTGGTGGAGCGTGTGTGGTTAACCGGCACACTAACTTGGACTAGTAAGGATCACGAAGGGTGACTTAATGTTTATCATAGATCGGTGGAGCGTGTGTGGTTAACCGGCACATTGATTAGGTGATAATATTAAGGGTACCAAGTGAATTTGCATGGTTATTCACACCTTGTTTTGTGATCCTCGGCATCCCAGTTACAAAACTTGAAGGGCACAATCGAGATTGAAACATGCCATTGAAAAGTTCAATGAATCTCAAAGGAATCTAGGAATTTCAAAACCAATTAAACCTAATAATTCATTTCGTTTTCATGGTGGAAATTGGTGAATCGTCATTCACCTACCTTCAAATATATTATAGCTTAGATTACGGCATCCTTCTTCTAAGTTATAATATATTGTGTTGGATCCTAGCCTTAATATTACATTTGGGTGTATTATTAAGGATTCGATATATCTAATCTAAACTTGTTTTCTTCTTTTCAGATGTCTTCCGACAACAAAGCTTCGGGCTCTAACCCTACCGGCTCCTTTTCCCTCATGAACCTTTGTGGGAGGGTCATCTCTGATGGTTCCAACTTCATGGATTGGATCCGGAACATCAGGATGGTTACTCGTTACGAGGACAAGGAATATGTCCTCGATAAGGAGGTAAAGGAGCTTGATGAGTCCACTGCTACTCCTGAGGAGGTCGCTGAGTATCAGGCACATGAAAGAGATTCCACCAAGGTGGCATGCATCATGATGGCCACCATGACAGCTGAACTCCAAAAGTCCTATGAGGACTATTACCCTTTTGAGATGCATCAGGATCTGATGGAAAGGTACCATCAGAGTGCTCGTCAATAGCGGTATGAAATAATCTCCTCCATGATCACTACCCGTATGAAGGATAGCGAACCAATCACGAGCCACATGCAGAAAATGCAAAGGTATGCGGACCGTCTAATGAAACTGAATGTGAACTTCCCTGAGGAGTTGGCAATTGATATCATTTTGCACTCCTTGCCATCGTGTTATGATCAATTTTGTATGACATACCACATGAACAAGGAGGAAGTTACACTCAGTAAGCTTCAAGGACTTCTGAAGACTGCCGAAAGTGGTCTTAAGAGTAAGTCGGTTGCTACTCCTACTCCTACTACTACCCCTGTTTTGGCTATCGGGCAAGGCAAAGGGAAAAAGAGGAAGCACCCTTCGAAGGGTACCAAGGGAAAGTCCCTTGAAGGCTCCTCATCTGGAACCAAAGGTGGTTCTATCACTCCTTCTGCCATCCCTAAGGATGCTGAATGCTTCTACTGTCAAAATAAGGGGCACTGGAAGCGAAACTACCCAAAGTACTTGCAAGATGTCAAGGATGGGAAAGTGAAACCATCCCATGTAGGTATTTACACTATATTGTCTAATAACTCACCATATTCTAATTCTTGGGTTCTTGATACAGGTTGTGGTATTCACATCTGTTGTGACTTGCAGGGCCTAAGAAGAATTGAGGATGTGGAGCACGGAAAGATAAACTTAATCATGGGGAACAAGAAGGTTGCACCTGTTACCAAGATTGGAGTTTATACTTTGTTGCTAGATAGTGGGTTAAAGTTAGATTTGAATAAATATGTGTACTCGTCTGAAATGGCGAGGAATATTATTTCCTTTCATGCCTTGTACAAACAAGGTTTTATCTTTTCTTTTGATAATGAAGTTGGTAGTATTAATGCTTTCTTTAATAATATTCTTTATTTTAAAGCATTACCTTGTAATGGTGTGTATGAAGCTGTATCGGTTGTAGATAATTTAGGGAATAATGTATTGTGTATTGATTCTTCTACTAGCTTGGATAAAGCATCTTTGTGGCATTGTCGTCTTGGACATGTAAGCAAGAAACGCATAGGCCAGCTCCAAAAGGATGGAGTTTTGGAGTCGTTCGACCTCAAGTCGGATGATAGTTGTGAGTCTTGTCTACTTGGAAAAATGACAAAATCACCCTTCACTGGTACTTGTGCAAGGGGTGAGGGTTTGTTGGACCTTATACATACTGATGTATGTGGACCATTCAAAACCGCCACAAGGGATGCTAATCGCTATTATGTGACTTTTATTGATGATTTTAGTAGATATGGTTATGTCTACTTAATCAAACATAAGTCAGAAACTTTTGAAAGGTTTAACGAGTTTAAACAGGAAGTAGAAAATCAATTGGGCAGGAACATTAAGATGCTTCGATCCGATCGAGGTGGTGAGTATCTTAGTACTGAGTTCCTCGACTATCTTAAGGAGTGTGGGGTTGTCTCACAATTGACACCTCCCAGGACACCACAGCTGAATGGTGTAGCTGAGAGGCGCAATCGAACTTTGTTGGACATGGTTTGCTCTATGATGAGTCGAGTTTCACTACCAATCTCTTTTTGGGGTATGCCTTAGAGACTGCCGCCCACATCCTTAATCTAGTCCTTACAAAGAAGGTTGCCAAAACACCTCATGAGATGTGGACTGGGAAAGTTCCCAATTTGGACCACATCAAGATTTTGGGTTGCGAGGCTTTCATGAGGCGCGAGACTCATGACAAGCTCGAACCTCGAAGTGAAAGGTGTATTTTCATCGGCTACCCACAAAAATACTTTGGTTACCTCTTCTACAGACCCAGTGAGAATGTGGTCTTTGTGGCTAGGAGAGGGGTCTTTCGAGAGAGAGAATTTATAAGCCAAGGAGACAGTGGGAGGCAAATTGACCTTGAAGAAATTCAAGACTCAATTGGTGAAGGAACCTCAAACACTAGCAATCAACTTGAGGAGGAAATTCCTGTTGATCCAGCTGACGAATCTATACTTCCGAGGCGTTCCACAAGGGTTAGGAACACACCTGAGTTTTATTATGGATTTCATATTACTACGGAAGGTGATACATTTATCAGTGACAGTACACTGGTAAATCTGGATGAACCTAACAGTGTTAAGGAAGCCATGGCAGGCCTAGAGTCTGCTAAATGGAAGGAGGCTATGGACAGCGAGATACAGTCCATGTATGACAATCAAGTTTGGAACTTGGTTGACAATGTACCAGGTCGTAAGACAGTCGGGTGAAAATGGATCTTCAAGAAGAAGACCGACATGGATGGGAAAGTGCACACTTATAAGGCTCGACTGGTTGCGAAGGGGTTTACTCAGACTCAGGGAATTGATTATGATGAAACCTTTTCACCAGTAGCAAAGATTAAGTCTATTAGGGTTATGCTAGTCATTGCTGCATTTCATGATTATGAAATATGGCAAATGGATGTCAAAACCGCTTTCCTTAACGGAAAGTTGGCTGAGGATGTTTACATGAATCAGCCAGAAGGTTTTGTCAGTGCAGAGTACCCCAATAGAGTGTGCAAGCTTGAGAAATCCATTTATGGATTGAAACAAGCATCTCGAAGTTGGAATCTTTGTTTCGATGAGAAGGTCAAAGAGTTTGGTTTCTCGAGAAGTGAAGATGAGTCCTGCGTGTATGTCAGAGCTAGTGGGAGTATAGTTAGTTTTTTGGTACTATATGTGGATGACATACTACTCATAGGAAATGACATCCCAACCTTGCAAGAGGTTAAGTCCTGGCTTGGGAAGTGCTTTGCTATGAAGGACCTTGGAGAAGCTACCTATATCCTAGGGATAAGGATATTAAGAGAAAGGAGTAAAAGACTAATTGGACTTAGTCAGAGTATCTACTTGGATAAGGTGTTGAAAAGGTTCAACATGCAGAATTCCAAGAAAGGAGAATTACCGATCCAAAGCAATGCCAAACTGAGCAAGGCTCAGAGCCCGAGTACAGAAGATGAGATAGCTGAGATGAGTCGATTACCTTATGCTTCCGCTGTTGGTTCGATCATGTATGCTATGACTTGTACTCGTCCTGATGTGGCCTTCGCTTTGAGCATGGTCAGCAGATATCAGGGGAACCCTGGCAAGGCTCATTGGACTGCGGTAAAGAATATTCTCAAGTACCTGCGGAGGACTAAGGATTGGATCCTTACCCTTGGTGGGAGTGATGACTTGAGAGTAGTAGGGTATAGTGATGCTAGCTTTCAGACTGATAGGGATAACTACCGCTCTCAGTCGGGCTGGGTCTTTACCTTAAATGGAGGGGCAATCACTTGGAAGAGTTCCAAACAGGAGACTGTAGCTGATTCGACTTGTGAATCAGAGTACATAGCAGCGAGTGAAGCGGCAAAGGAGGCGATATGGCTGAGGAACTTCATCGGAGACCTTGGAGTTGTACCAGCTATTAAGGAGCCTATGGAGATTTTCTGTGACAGCAATAGTGCGGTTGCCTTAGCCAAGGAACCAAGAGATCATGGCAGATCCCGACACATTGACAGAAAATATCACTTCATAAGACACAAGATAGAAGAGGGACTTCTCGTGGCAAAGAGGGTATCGTCAGATGAGAACCCTACGGATCCCCTTACGAAGGGACTGACGAGGGTGAAACATTTGCAGCATGCGAGACGCATCGGGCTGAGGGACGATATTAGTTTTACAGATTAGATAGTTATTACTGAAACTTGTAAAATGTAATCGACGTTTGATGATGAATAAAAGTTGTGATTTATTCATGAGTAAGGTGTTGCTATCATTGTCAATTGTTTACTATTGTTTCAACTTTGCATGTTTTGACTTCCAGAATAATTAATTTATTCAAACTCTCCACAGTCGGTCATATGTCGGAAGTAGGTATGAATCAAGACTGTCATGAATTGGGATTATAGATGAGTAAAGGTGTTTAGCCATAACAATGGTTGCTACAACATTCATGAGTACTCATAAGTTATGAGTATTGGAATAAACCCACGCTCACTTGTATCACTTCATGGAATTTATCTCGAGTGATCGTGAGACGGTAATATCATATAAGTCTTCAAACCTAGAGATATGAGTTGTTACCTATGAGTTGGTTGTGCATTGATTGCACGTAAACGCATCAGTAACTTGATGTTATAAAACGTGCCTTTGTGTGCAATTCAATAAGTAGTAGAACAAGCATATGAGTCGAAGTTTATCTGTTCCTTCTAGAAATAGAAGCGATATCTGGGCCCCTCGATGATTTTGTGTTGACCCATGTACCGGGCCCGGTCAGAACTAAATTGATGTGTTCAGTTAAGTTCTTTGTCAAACAAATCGGAAATCGAGAAACAACTGCTAGACAATAAGTAAGACATTGTTCCATGTATTTGTCCGGCTGATATCATGAGAGCAGAGGATTATATGATCACTTATCTAAAATGGCGCTTCATAGTTCACAAGAGTTTTCGAGAGCTACGATTGTCGGTTGGTTCCTGAAGTAATATAGGCAAATACAGTTATTAAACTTATCCAAGTGGGAGTCTGTTGGATAAGGTGTCTAAGTCCATAACTTATTTGGTATATACTTGACCCGACCCGGCATGGTCCATTTGGGTTGCACTTCACCCGAACTAGTTATGGATAATTTTATGAGAGTTGTATACTTACGATTTATTAATATATTATAAGTTATAATATATTAATATAAAGTCATGTTACTTAATTAGTTTTAATCTTGAATTAATTATGAATTAATTTAGTGATTAAAAGGAAGACTAATTAAATCATGGGCTATTATATTTATATGGTGTGGGCTAACACTCATTTGGAATGGGCTAAGCTTATATGGAAGTCCATGGATGATCCATGGAGCTTTTACCCATGGATCCTTGGAAGAGGAAAAGACATGGGTTATTAGGGTTTCACCCTAACCATGTACACTATATAAACAAGCTTATGTTGCATGAAAAAGACACTAATGTGTGTGTAAGTGTGGTGGCCAAAATCAAGAGTTAGTATACTCTCTCATACATTTTCCAAGTTTGTGGTGATTTGTGATTTCCATTTGAGGCATTCACATTATTGGTGCTTGGCTCTCAAACTCCAAGGAATCAACAATCAACAAAAGGTATGTAATTCATCTAGTTCTTTTATGGTTAAAAGTACCCCATGCCATGCTAGATAGGTTATAAACCTTGGAAAATAATATTTTGCATGTATCTTAGACAAACATAGATCCAAGGTTTAATAGGGTTGCATGTACACTTAGGAAGTGTTAGAATGCTCAAAACCCAATATATATAACACTCAAAATGGAATGTAACTAAGTCTACGACCTTTGAACTACGAAGAAAAACATTAATAAAGGCCCCCGACAAAGTCTCTCTTAATCTCTCCCACTGTATCTCTCTCTCTCCAAAATCTCTCCAAGAATATGAAGTCTCTCCAAATTCTCTCCAAGAATATGAAGTCTCTCCCTAAATCTCTCCAAGAATATCAAATCTCTCCCAAATCTCTCCAAGAATATCAAATCTCTCACAAATCTCTCCAAGAATATCAAATCTCTCCCAAATCTCTCCAAGAATATCAAATCTCTCATAAATCTCTCCAAGAATATCAAATCTCTCCAAGTATGTGAAATCTCTCCCAAATCTCTCCAAGAATATGAAATCTCTCCCAAATCTCTCTATGTACCTTCCTCAGTCGAAAACAGCCCAAAACCGGAGGAGAAAACCCAAAAGGGGCCTCTTGGTCCGGAACCGTCTTGGTCCGGAACTCTTTTGGTCCTGAACCTCTTGGTCCGGAACCCTCTTGATCCGGAACCCTGTTGGTCCGGACACCTTCTAAGGAACCAAGAGGAGTGCATTTTCGGAACTCCCATCCTTGCTTCGGATCTCATCTGCTCCGGAAGGGTGAAGCCTTGTTTCGGAACCTCGCATCTCAGAAGCCTCCCATTCGGACAATTTCGCAGCTCCGGAACCCTTTTACCTCGCCCGCTTCGGAAACCCTTGGCCGGACTGGACTTCGCCTCCTGACTTCGGAAATCCGAGAAGATGCTCCGGAATTTGCTTAATGGCTCCGGAATCCATTCCTAAGCCTTCGTACCCTCACAGGAGCATGATTCCACTCAGGATTTTTGTCATTTTCGGACTTTTTCATCATTTTAAGGCATTTTGACGCCGGAAATCACACCAAACTCGTATTTTTCATGTCCTAAACCCCTTAAACCTCTATTTTATGCCAAAATTAATTATTTTAAGCATATTTATATAATATAATATCCAAGATTTTTAAAGGGTTTCTAAGAAGATAAGGAGTTTGACTTTGTGATGTGATGCAAATCCTCCATTTTCCCATGCAAATCCCAGTTAAACACACATTATCCTTAGAAAATAAGCTTTACCCACCAGCCCTCCAAGCAAATGTCAATTCACTCCTTATCCCTCCATTTAGAATACGTGAACCCTTTCTCCTCAAGTTCCACTTCCCATTTCTCACTTCCAGTAAACTCCCAAAAGGTGCTCTTCACTTACTCAAGCTTCAAGTCTCATCTTCTTCAAAGAAAATTTCCAGATTTCTTATTGTAAGTGTTTTATCTTCTTTGAATAGTAATTCTCCACATTATTCCTAAGATATCATATTATTTACACATAAATATTTTCCTAGAATATTTCTAAGTTCAAAGAACCTTCCAAGTTTTGGAGCTTGGAATCTTCCTTACACCTCTTCAAATCTCCAGCAAACTAAACCAAGGTGAGCTTCATACCCCACTTTTTTCTAAGTTTCTATTGTTTTTGGGGGAGAGTACAAGTCATCTCTTGTTCTAAATTCTTGAATGATTGCATGTATATGTATGTTTGGTATGTGTGTATTGAATATTATTATTTTATTTTAACTCTCTGTGAACGTGAGGATTCACAAAGCACATGAAGATAAATAATATTTTAATCACCATATGCAGAGTACTATTTACAAAAGGAGCCTCCCAAGTTTTTGAGTATGTCCAACATACTCCCTTGATCCATGGCTCTTTGTCTAAAATTAAAAGTTGTTGAAATATATCTTGATATGATGACACTGTGTCTAGAAACTTTCAAATTTGGAACATAGGATCATATTAATGACTTTTTGCAAACTATTAGTAATTATTTACAAATATTTGAGATGAACAATTTCGCGAAGGAAATATACATATAAAGCCTTTATGACAAAAAATTTTGCATGTCATAAAGCTGCTGTCATAACTTCACAGAAGTCATAGTTTTACACAAACCATAACTTGACATCTTCCGACAAATGGGGTCTCATTTAGTAATTTATAAAGAAAAGAGCCATTTTGTCGATTTCTCTAATATTGGTTCAATTCGATAAATATTTAAAGCGGATGATTTTCAACAAATGAAACGTAGCGAATTGAAATATCTAGTCAACGAGTACGACTATTATTATCTATTTAGTAAATAATGGTTTTCACGATTTGCTCAAAAGTCGGTTAGTATTCTAGTCAGACAAATCTTCATAGTACATTTATTTATTTAATAGTGTACGCCTAAAGTCCTGTAAGAGTTATAACCAGAGTCTCCTCGAGGGGGAGCGGGAATTTGTGTATAGATCTATACGGGGTTGACACCCCGCACCTTCGCTGTTCGCTACAGCTAGACCGGCCAGTCTAGGGTGGCAAATGTCTTAAACGAAACCGACGCCTGAAGAACGTCATAACGGGCACTCCGTCATATTAGTATGGTTATAACGACTCACTAGAATATATCAGAAAGGTAATTATACATATTTCACTTTTGGTTTACAAGCAACTATGATTTGGTTTGTTCAAATGAAACTTTTCTATACAAGTGTTATGGTTTTCAAAGCTACTATTTTATACATCAGAAAATATAGGATTTTCTGGAGGAAACAATTATATACGATTTTCGAAAACGACTAACTAAGACACACATGCAACTATACTCGAGTTGAAACAAGACATACAACTATTTGATTAGAAAATACTGGATTTTCTGGATTTCTAAACTATCATCAGAGTTTTATACAAAAATGCTTATGAACTCACCAACATATTTTACGTTGACGCTTTTCAAACGACTTGTATTCTCAGGAAACCAATAAGCAGGTTGTGGATCGCGGACTCAAGATTATTTTGCTATCTTTTGGATTTGCTTACTGATGTCTCTTTTGTGTAAAATTTGAGAACATGAACATGATGTAAAACAATGTAAGCTTGTTATATTGATGTATGATGTTGGGATTTGCTATGTTTCATTTATATACAATTGTTATGATATTGCGCAATGACGTCACCCGCCTCCGGACGTTTCCGTCGTTCTGGTCCGGGGGTGTGACAAATTGGTATCAGAGCATTGTTTATAGTGAACTAGTATATCTAGCCATACAAGATATACAACTATAAATACAATGGGACTAAAACACTCTGATTAAAAGAACACATACTTGCTAGGACTATATCATAACAAGGAATAAAACAAAATAACTCAGAGGTTGAACACTACTGTCAAACCTGGGCAGTTATGTAATCATATCTGGGATAAATATAACCTGATCAACTATATTTATTTGAGATATGACCAACATGTGTTCGGGAGTGGTAGTGGTGTTGCAACAAGTCTAGAGTTTCCCAACTTACCATCCAAAGGTTTTGAGAACCAACCCTAAAATAAGTAAAATACTATAGGAGTATTTTGGCATTCTATCTATTTTCTCGTACTCACTCATTCTTGCACAGACGACATGGCAGGCTTTCACCTCCCCGGAGACCCTTACTTTCCCAACCAGGGGAACGGGGGTTGGATTGAGGAAGACCCAGAAGAAGACCCCGAGGAACCCATGGAGGACCCCGAAGAACCGGTGGAGTTTGAAGAAGAAGACATCGATGAAGAAGTCGAGGAGGATGACGAGGAAGAGGTGGAGGAGGACGAAGAATCGGACGCAGAGTCCGAGGTTATCAACCCTCCCTACATGGCAAGGGTACCACCGCATAGGATGGGCTACAATGGCCCTACACCTCCTTGGGCTGACGATATCGAGAGATGGGGCCGACATGAAGATCAACAACCACCATTTGGGATGAACCGAGGTTACTACGATCTTCGACATGGAGGACCAGCAGATCGCGCACTCCCTGTTGTGGTCAGACGTATTAGGGACATCGGTGACCAGACTCAAGCGATCGTCGACCGGGTAATGCAGATGCTGGCGGCTATGCAGGTTACAGATGCTCGCACGCGAGACCTAGAGCGAGACTTCTACCCAATGGAACGGCTCATAGAAGATCTTGCCACTGCACGAGCTGAAGTCAGAGAATACCAGGAGAGACACACCGCACTGGAGGAGCGTGTACGGATCACCGAGCGTAGGTTAGCCGAACTCCAGGGCGCGTCTACCTCGTCGTCAGCACCACAGGGCCCTACTCGTTGCGACTAGTATCGGTTTATTTGCTACCGTATCGGTTTTCCTTTATGCATTTCCCTATGTATTATCGATGACATGATTAAGTGATTACACTACTCATGGAGTCGTTACTCTGTTAGATTTTATTGCACTTCATATATTTGTATGCCTTATAAAGGCAAAATTTTGATGTACTCAGGAAATTAACATCAATGAAAAACGGATATATATATATATATATATATATATGATGTGTTATCTGTGATGTGCTCTATTACTATTATTGCATGTTAATTTCATGTCCACACTTGCTTTTACACAACCAAATCACCGATACTATTCTATAAAGTCGTGAAATAAAATACATTGGATACTCATTGTCCTTCTAATCCATGACAGAAAGATGTCGAGGAGATCAACCCGTAGGAATAACAACACACCACCACTGCCGCCCCCGCCGGAAATGAACTATGCGGCTTTCCAAGCGGCAGTCTCAGCCGCAGTAACAGCAGCTCTAGCCCACATCCAAGCCGGAAATAATGGTGGTGGACAAGGCCAAGGGACAGGAAGCTCCCACCACGGGATGAATCAAGGGCCCGTAAAGGCCTGTACCTACAAGGATTTTTCCAATGCGAGACCTCGTACTTTCAATGGGACCGGAGGAGTCATAGCCCTGAAACGATGGATCGAGAAGGTGGAGTCGGTGTTCGAGATATACAAGTGCCCAGAAGAAAGTAAAGTCAAATTCGCGGCCTGCACTTTCATCGACCAGGCACTGTGATGGTGGAACGGACACATCGAGGCCATGACACTTCCCGTTGCAAACTCCATGACCTGGGAAGAACTAAAAGAGATGTTAATCGCCGAATACTGTCCCGGAGGGGAAATATAAAAGCTCAAGCAAGAACTGTGGAACCTTACGGTGCAGAACTCGGACATTGACGCGTACATCTCAAGGTTTAACGAGCTATCCCTTTTGTGTCCTGGTATGACTACCTCCGAGGGAAAGAAGGTCGAACGTTTCATCTGGGGGCTGACACCTCCAATTCAAGGTAACGTGATTGCCTCGAAACCTGAAACCTACGACAATGCAAAGCGCCTGGCCAAGAAGCTTTATGATCACGGTGACAAGAAAAGTACCAAAGCAACCGGGGGAGAAAGCAAACAAGAAGGAGAGAAAAAGAAAAACCGAGACAACAAGCGTAAAGGGCGACAGAATTCAGGGCCATCCAAGAAGCTATAGACAGTAGCGTTCCATTCTGCTACCGCTCCAGCAGCACCAGCCCCAACCGCCCTAGCCTCAACCACAACCGCGCCCACAAAGCCATACGCGGGATCCAATCCCAAGTGTGACAAGTGTAACTATCACCACTATAGGGCATGGAAAGATTTCCAATGCACCAACTGCAATCGAAAAGGACACACTATCCGGTATTGCAAGATGCCCCCACAACAAAACAAACAACCCAATGAAAACAACGTTGGAGCCAGCCGCGCATGTTACAGATGCGGGGAAACCGGCCACTTCAAACGCAACTGCCCTAAGAACAACAATCAGAACGCTGGAAGGGTCTTAACCATGGGGCAAGGGGAGGCGGTGCAAGATCCAACAGTGGTGACTGGTACGTTTTTCCTCAACAACTCTTATGCGTGCATTTTATTTGATAGTGGAGCTGAACAAAGCTTCATAAGTCACAAATTCAAACACCTACTCAATCAAAATCCCCACAAATTGAACGAAACTTATACGGTCGAAATGGCCAACGGTAAAACAGAATCAACCAACGATATCTACGTAGGGTGCACGCTAACGTTAAATAATCACTCCTTCCCAATCAGTTTGATGTCTGTTAATATTAGGAGCTTTGATGTGATTGTTGGCATGGATTGGTTAAGCCCCCACCATGCTGAAATTATGTGTCACGAGAAGGCCGTTCGCCTTCACCTACCCAACAACGAAACCCTAATAGTTTATGGCGATAAACCCGGTTCAAACCTCGACTCATTTCTTGCATCCAAGCACAAAACTGCTTGCATAAAAAGAATCATGCCTTTCTTGCTCATTTCTTTGATAAAACAAAGGAGGAAAAGAACCTTAACGATATTCCTGAAGTACGTGACTTTCCTGACGTATTTCGCGAGGATTTGCCAGGAATCCCTCCCGAGCGCCAGGTCGAGTTCCGAATCACGCCTTTCTTGCTCATTTCTTTGATAAAACAAAGGAGGAAAAGAACCTTAACGATATTCCTGAAGTACGTGACTTTCCTGACGTATTTCGCGACGATTTGCCAGGAATCCCTCCCGAGCGCCAGGTCGAGTTCCGAATCGATCTTGTACCTGGAGCCACTCCAATCGCCAAATCACCCTACAGGTTAGCTCCTGCTGAAATTCAAGAGTTATCTAGTCAACTAAGCGTGCTTCTCGACAAAGGATTCATCAGGCCGAGATTTTCACCTTGGGGAGCTCCGGTTCTATTTGTCAAGAAGAAAGATGGAGCTTTCCGAATGTGCATAGATTACCGAGAACTAAACAAACTCACCGTCAATAATCGATACCCACTTCCCCGAATCGATGATCTATTCGATCAACTCCAAGGAGCTAATTACTTTTCTAAGGTAGATCTGAGATCCGGATACCATCAACTAAGAGTCCGAGAGGAGGATATCCCAAAGAATGCTTTCCGAACCCGTTATGGGCATTTTGAATTCGTGGTCATGCCTTTTGGTCTCACAAACGCACTAGCAGCCTTTATGGATCTGATGAACCGAGTCTGTCGGCCGTTCCTTGACAACTTCGTAATTGTTTTCATCGATGATATACTCGTTTACTCCTTGGCAATCTTTGGAAACATTGAGAGCAGAAAAGCTTTACGCAAAATTCTCCAAATGCGAGTTCTGGATTCGTAGAGTGGAATTTTTGGGCCATGTAGTAAGTGAAGAGGGAATACATGTGGACCCTACCAATATCAAAGCTATTGAGGGCTGGGCAACCCCAAGAACCCCAACCGAAATCCGTCAATTTTTGGGCCTTGCTGGTTATTACCGAAGGTTCATCCAAAACTTTTCCAAGATTGCCAAGCCTCTCACCACTCTCACCCAGAAGGACGTACCTTTTCATTGGGACGACAAACAAGAAGCTGCTTTCCAAACCCTGAAACAGGCCCTCTGCACTGCTCCAGTGCTGTCCTTGCCAGAAGGAATGGAGGACTTCGTAGTATACTGCGATGCTTCTAACCAAGGGTTAGGTAGTGTGCTTTTGCAACGAGGAAAAGTGATAGCTTACGCGTCAAGGAAACTAAAGACCCACGAAGTAAACTACACCACCCACGACCACGACCTTGAGCTGGGAGCTGTGGTCTTCGCATTGAAGATTTGGAGGCACTACCTATACGGTACAAAATGCACCATTTTCACAGACCACAAGAGCCTCCAGCATATCCTGAATCAAAAGGAGTTAAACATGAGACAACGAAGATGGGTCGAACTGCTAAATGACTACAAGTGCGAAATCAAGTACCATCCAGGCAAAGAAAATGTGGTAGTCGATGCCTTAAGCTGAAAGGAGTACTCGGGTCGCCGAGTAAAGACGTTGACAATGACCGTCCATTCCCATCTATCGTCACAAATCAAAGAGGCTCAGAACGAAGCCTTGAAGCCGGAAAACGTCACCAATAAGGCATTGCGCAGAATAGAAAAGAATCTGACGGTCAAAGAGGACGGAGCCTATTATCTTATGGACCGAATCTGGACACCGAGGTTCGGTGGATTTCGATACGTGATAATGAATGAGGCTCACAAGACCAGGTACTCTATCCATCCGGGTTCCGATAATATGTACCTGGATATCAAACAACATTATTGGTGGCCGAACATGAAAGCGGAGATTGCCACTTACGTAGGCAAGTGTCTCACCTGTGCTAAGGTTAAAGTAGAGTATCAGAAGCCCTTGGGTCTACTTCAGCAACCCGAAATACCCGAGTGGAAATGGGAGAGGATAACAATGGATTTTATAACCAAATTACCCAAGACGGCAGATGGTCTGGATGCTATCTGGGTGATCGTTGACCGACTAACAAAATCCGCCCATTTCCTGCCAATAAAGGAGACGTACAAAATGGAAAGGCTCACACGGATATACCTAAAAGAGGTGGTGAGACTGCATGGAGTCCCCATAAATATTATCTCGGATCAGGATAGTAGATTCACCTCCCGTTTTTAGCAGTCGCTCCAGAAAGCATTGGGAACCCGACTAGATATGAGCGCTGCCTACCACCCCCAGACAGATAGCCAAAGCGAGCGAACCATTCAAACTCTAAAAGACATGCTCCGAGCATGTGTGATAGATTTTGGAAAAGCCTGGAATACCCACCTGCCCCTAGTTGAATTCTCATATAACAACAACTACCACACCAGCATAGGAGTCGCCCCTTTCGAGGCCTTGTATGGTCGGAGATCGCCCCTTTGTTGGGCCGAGGTGGGTGACACCCTGTTAGCAAGAGGACAACTACCGTATAGCACCCTCACAGGGCCAGAGATCATCCGGGAAACAACCGAGAAAATCGTCCAAATCAAGTCACGACTCCAAGCATCCCGGGATAGACAGAAAAGCTACGCAGACAAAAGGCGAAAGCCACTGGAGTTCCAAGTGGGAGACCGCGTGTTACTAAGAGTCTCTCCCTGGAAAGGGACGATCCGCTTCGGGAAACGAGGAAAGTTAAACCTGCGATACATCGGACCATTCGAGATTCTTGCCCGAATTGGTCCAGTGGCCTATAAGCTGCAGCTACCCTCCGAGCTCAGCAACGTGCACCCCGTGTTTCATGTTTCGAACTTGAAAAAGTTCTTATCGGATGAAACCTTTATTATTCTGCTAGAAGAGATTGAGATAAACGAGAATCTTTTGTTCGTTGAAGAACCATTCGAAATCATGGACATAGAAGTGAAGCGTACCAAGCAAAGTCGCATCCCAATTGTAAAAGTTCGTTGAAATGCCAAACGCGGACCTGAATTCAAATGGGAACATGAAGATCAAATGCTGTAGGAGTACCCCCACCTATTCGCTAAACCTTGAAGTCTACTTCAAAGCAGAAATTTCGGGACGAAATTTCCTGAAGCGGGGGATGATGTGACAACCGACAAGTTTCTGGTCAAGTCAAAGTCAAGTCAAGGTCAACGGGGCAACTGGTCAACTCATCTAGTGCTTATATGTTAGGAATTACTTTATGTTTTCTAATGTATGACTATAAATCTTAATGCAAAGTAGCACTTGAAGGTTTCAAATGTTCAGAATTTAAAACCTTAATCTGATTGAGGGAAGTAATAGCTCTATAAAACATTAGTAAGTGCCCTTCGGGGGTATATAACACTCGAAAAGGGATGTAACTAAGTCTACGACCTTTGAACTACGAAGAAACACATTAATAAAGGCCCCCGACAAAGTCTCTCTCAATCTCTCCCACTATATATCTCTCTCTCTCTCTCCAATATATCTCCAAGAATATAATGTCTCTCCAAAATCTCTCCAAGAATATGAAGTCTCTCCCCAAATCTCTCCAAGAATATCAAATCTCTCCCAAATCTCTCCAAGAATATCAAATCTCTCCCAAATCTCTCCAAGAATATCAAATCTCTCCCAAATCTCTCCAAGAATATCAAATCTCTCCCAAATCTCTCCAAGCATGTGAAATCTCTCCAAAATCTCTCCAAGAATATGAAATTTCTCCCAAATCTCTCTATGTGCCTTCCTCAGTCGAAAACAGCCCAAAACCGGAGGAGAAAACCCAAAAGGGGCCTCTTGGTCCGGAACCCTCTTGGTCCGGAACCCTTTTGGTCCTGAACCTCTTGGTCCGGAACCCTCTTGGTCCGGACACCTTCTAAGGAACCAAGAGGAGTGCATTTTCGGAACTCCCCTCCTTGCTTCGGATCTCACCTGCTCCGGAAGGGTGAAGCCTTGTTTCGGAACCTCGCATCTCGGAAGCCTCCCATCCGGACAGTTTCGCAGCTCCGAAAGCCTCTTACCTCGCCCGCTTCGGAAACCATTGGCCGGACCGGACTTCGCCTCCTGACTTCGGAAATCCGAGAAGATGCTCCGGAATTTGCTTAATGGCTCCGGAATCCATTCCTAAGCCTTCGTACCCTCGCAGGAGCATGATTCCACTCAGGATTTTTGTCATTTTCGGACTTTTTCATCATTTTAAGGCATTTTGACGCCGGAAATCACACCAAACTCGTATTTTTCATGTCCTAAACCCCTTAAACCCCTATTTTATGCCAAAATTAATTATTTTAAGCATATTTATATAATATAATATCCAAGATTTTTAAAGGGTTTCTAAGAAGATAAGGAGTTTGACTTTGTGATGTGATGCAAATCCTCCATTTTCCCATGCAAATCCCAGTTAAACACACATTATCCTTAGAAAATAAGCTTTACCCACCAGCCCTCCAAGCAAATGTCAAGTCACTCCTTATCCCTCCATTTAGAATACGTGAACCCTTTCTCCTCAAGTTCCACTTCCCATTTCTCACTTCCAGTAAACTCCCAAAAGGTGCTCTTCACTTACTCAAGCTTCAAGTCTCATCTTCTTCAAAGAAAATTTCCAGATTTCTTATTGTAAGTGTTTTATCTTCTTTGAATAGTAGTTCTCCACATTATTCCTAAGATATCATATTATTTACACATAAATATTTTCCTAGAATATTTCTAAGTTCAAAGAACCTTCCAAGTTTTGGAGCTTGGAATCTTCCTTACACCTCTTCAAATCTCCAGCAAACTAAACCAAGGTGAGCTTCATACCCCACTTTTTTCTAAGTTTCTATTGTTTTTGGGGGAGAGTACAAGTCATCTCTTGTTCTAAATTCTTGAATGATTGCATGTATACGTATGTTTGGTATGTATGTGCTGAATATTATTATTTTATTTTAACTCTCTGTGAACGTGAGGATTCACAAAGCACATGAAGATAAATAATATTTTAATCACCATATGAAGAATACTATTTACAAAAGGAGCCTCCCAAGTTTTTGAGTATATCCAGCATACTCCCTTGATCCATGGCTCTTTGTCTAAAATTAAAAGTTGTTGAAATATATCTTGATATGATGACACTGTATCTAGAAACTTTCGAAATTTGGAACTTAGGGTCATATTAATGACTTTTTGCAAACTATTAGTAATTATTTACAAATATTTGAGATGAACAATTTCACGAAGCAAATATACATATAAAGCCTTTATGATAGAAAAATTTGCATGTCATAAAGCTGCTGTCATAGCTTCACAGAAGTCATAGTTTTACACAAACCATAACTTGACATCTTCCGACAAATGGGGTCTCATTTAGTAATTTATAAACAAAAGAGCCATTTTGTCGATTTCGCTAATATTGGTTCGATTTGATAAATATTTAAAGCGGATTATTTTCAACAAATGAAACGTAGCAAAGCGAAATATCTAGTCAACGAGTACGGCTATTAGTATCTATTTAGTAAATAATGGTTTTCAAGATTTGCTCAAAAGTCGGTTAGTATTCTAGTCAGACAAATCTTCACAGTACATTTATTTATTTAATAGTGTAAGCCTAAAGTCCTGTAAGAGTTATAACCAGAGTCTCCTGCAGGGGGAGCGGGAATTTGTGTATAGATCTATATGGGGTTGACACCCCGCACCTTCGTTGTTCGCTACACCTAGACCGGCGTAACATCCGGATTCCCAGGTATTCTATGGTATTCATTTATTTTGAGTTTTGAGGAGGGACTCGACGAGTTGACGCCTAGAATCGTCGAGTAGGATCGCGTTTTGCTGACTGGATTAATGAAGGGACTCGACGAGTCGATGGGTGGACTCGACGAGTCCGCGCTGTAGGCTGAAACGCTAAATCCCCGTGTATGTGCCCTATTTAAAGGACCTTATGGCCCTCATTTGCGGCCACCTTCACCTTTGAGAGCACCAGAGCACCTGAGAGTGTTGTGAGGGAGAGAAGAAGCCATTTTCATCATTCTAAGTGTGATTTTTCAAGAAAGAAGGAAGGAGGGCAAACAAGGAAGATTGAAGAGCTCAGATCTACCACCATTTGATCAGAAGAGGCTGCTAGAGGTACGAATCTGTGCTCAATCTCCTGTATTCGGTGATCTACTTGAATCTAGGGTTTTCTTACGCCTTCTTCGGCTTGGATTCGAAGTATGTGAGGTCCCAAGGTGGAGTTCTTCTTAGATCTGGACCTTAAGAGGTCAAGAGAGTCCTATCTATCTTTCTTTTTGCTATTCCATTAGAGATATGACCCTAGGTTGCCATTATAGAGGCTATTTCACCAAAAGAAGCTTTATGGACGTTGCATGAGTGTAAAGGTCGGACCTTTACTTGATTATAGTGGTTGGGAAGGCCAGATCTATAGGTTAGAGAAGCAGATCTGACCTCAGAAGGTCATTTGAGTGTTGCTATGGAAGGAACTCGCCGAGTCCATAAGGGGACTCGACGAGTCGAGTCGGGGTTGCCCCGCGATTCATGACAGGTGTAACCCGTCGAGTGAAGGGATGACTCGACGTGTCAAGTGAGACTAGAAGGATTCAGAGGACCCGCATGGACTCACCGAGTCGGGTCAAAGTTTGACCGTTGACTTCAGTTGACCTTAGGGTTTTGGTCAAGCTTATTCAAGGGAGTTCAGGGAGGGGTATGATGGCCTTCTACCCAATCTTTAGAGACGAGGCTATGAAAGAGTATTGATCAGGAATGTTATTATGTTAATAGGAGGAGGCTAGGTCGGGTTATCGAGCACGAGAGGTCATCCGACATCGTACGAGGTGAGTCTTCTCATTATACTGTACCTAGAGTGGTACCTAAGTGTGACCGTAAGGTCTTATATGCTATGAGATGTATGTGTTGTATATTGTTATATGATATTGATGTGTTATGTATGTTGTGAATGCTAAGGACCGAAAGGTCATTATGATATGGACCGGAAGGTCAACATGATACGGACCGGAAGGTCATTACGGGTAGGACTAGAAGGTCTACTAGGGTTGTGGGACGAAAGTCCTCTGAGACACAGTGACCGGAAGGTCTTATAGCTTGAGTGGCGTATGTGCGTATGTGGTATTTTGGGGAACTCACTAAGCATTTATGCATACAATTGTTATGTTATGTGTTTCAGGTACTAGCGAGGATCGCGGGAAGGCGCCGGCATGATCCGTACACACTCATGGAGTTTATGTTTTGAGATTCTGGGATATGTTTTTGTTATGATAACATTGGATACATTATGTTTGACATCATCATATGAATAAAAGTATGTTTTAAAAAAATGAAAAATTGTTTTGGAAATTTACGTTGTTACAAGTTGGTATCAGAGCCTTGGTTTGAGGGATTCGGATGCACCTTCGGGTGTATTTGAACTCACACCGAGGATTTGAGAAAGTTCTTCATAAAATAAACAATTTTTCAAAAAAAAAAGTAAAAGGATTTGAGAAAAGCAGAAGGAAGCAGTGTGTATGATCAGCCAGCGCCCGAACGGTGATTTCCCAAAATACCCTTACATTATGTGTTATGAGTTATGATATGTTACGCATGCTAGAGTAGGCTAGGTATTCATATTAGGACTAGAGTGGCCTGATTTGTGATGCCTTAGCCTAGGAAGATTTTTGCTGCTATGAGATGCTTGAGAGTGAGTAGGTAGCAGTGAGGAGCTTATGAGAGGTCTACCGAAGGGTAGCCTATGCTAGAGAGATGTAGGGTACTTGTGATCTGGGATCCTAGGAGGAGGACTTGGGGTGAATACTGATGCGGTGTGGACGGTAGTATAGGGCACGTACTACTGAAGACACCGGATCAGTGCGCAGTCCAAGTAAGAATCCTTAGCGTACTAGGGGACAAGTAGGGTTGATTGATCGAGTGCGAGTATGCTCGAGCGAGTCTCTGATACTTTTATGTTGTATTTCAGAGACATCATGATTGGGACATGCCACAGACCTGAGTCGAGCGGCGTGAGTGACGAGGAGCTTCGTCAGATGATCCACGATGAGGTGGCTGCGGCGATCCGAGCCGAGATTCCGGAGATGTTTGGGTCTATCAAGACCACATTGATTGAGACCTTTGATGAGCGGTACGCAGCGGTTACTGAGGCTACGGCTGCTGCAGCTACTGCAGCTGTTGCTGCTGCTAGACCTCAGGGGGGTGACTCGTTGCTGTTCCGGGAGTTCAGCAACACGAAGCCACCAGAGTTTGATGGGACGCAGGATCCGATTACTGCGATGAGATGGATTTCTGATATCGAGGGATGCTTCTACACCTGCTCGTGTCCAGAGCATCTGAGGGTTCGGTTTGCACTGAACCAGCTTCGCTTAGGGGCGAAGGACTGGTGGAAGTTTGTGATGGCAGACTTCACCACGGCAGAGCTTACTGCGGTGACCTGGGAGAGGTTCACCACGATGTTTCGAGAGGAGTATGTTCCCCCTGTGGAGAGGGAACGTTTAGCCCAGGAGTTCTTGTCCCTCAAGCATGGAACTGAGTCTGTGACGGTGATTACGAGGATGTTTCATGAGAGGGCGTTGTTTTGCCCTGAACACGTGTCGTCTGAGCAGGCACGTATGAGCCGGTACTTGAGCATTTTGAGGAGGGATATCAGGGAGTTCGTGGCGAACTCATCATACCGGACATTTGCCGAGCTCCAGGCAAATGCCCGGAAGAGGGAGATTGAGCTAGAGACTCAGGCTCGGGAGGAGGCCGAGTCTCAGGGGAGGGACCGGCGGCCGCCACAGTCTCAGCCGGCAGCCAAGCGTGCAAAGCCCGCCGATTCGAGATCTGGAGGCCAGAAGGGCCGCACTTGTGGGAAGTGCGGCAAGGGACATGATAGGGTTTGTCGATCTGGTGCTTGCTACAAATGTGGCAAGGTGGGGCACATAGCCAAGGATTGCCCCAAGGGGTTTATGGTTTGCTTTCATTGCAACCAAACCGGACACCGGAAGGCCGAGTGTCCGCAGCTGCGGGGGACAGCACAGGGAGCACCGCAGGGATCTGCCCCTGCTGCCGTGCGAGCTACTGAGGTTTGGCCGGTGAAGGCCGAGGCACCGAAGGCTCGCGGGAGAGCTTTTCAGTTGACAGCGGAGGAGGTCCGCGCAGCGCCCGATGTCGTGGCTGGTATGTATTCTTTCATTTATTTATGCTGAGTTTGAGATATTGTGCTTAGATTATGATATGCGTAGGTACTTTTCTTGTGAATTTTGTACCTGCTTTGGTGTTATTTGACTCGGGTGCGAGTCGATCATTTGTGTCTTTAGCCTTTAGTCAGCACATCAGTATTCAGCGGGAGGCGTTGAGTCGACCTCTACGAGTTTCCATAGCTGACGAGCAAGCGGTGTATGCTACGGATGTGATTCGAGGATGTGTACTCGAGATCTTTGGGGTTGAATTCCCGATAGATCTAGTCCCGATTGCGATGGGGGACGTGTGTGTCATAGTGGGCATGGATTGGTTAAGCCGATTTGGGGCTGTTATAGACCGCGAGCGACAGTTGGTGACGATACGAGACCCTAGTGGGGGAGTACTTACGATGTACGGCGAGGGTACCTGATCTGGGTCAGCGTTCTGTTCGGCAGCTAGAGCGAGGCAGAGTCTACAGCAGGGCTGCAGCGGGTTTGTAGCTTATGTGATGGATACACGAGTGTCCGCAGAAAGGCCGAGTTCGGTTGATGATGTCCCGATAGTGCGTGAGTTCCCGGATGTTTTCCCCGAGGAGTTGCCGGGTGTGCCTCCCGAGAGGCAAGTGGAGTTTCGCATCGATTTGGTTCCGGGAGCGGCGCCTATCGCCAAGGCGCCCTATCGCCTTGCGCCACCAGAGATGCAGGAGTTATCCTCACAGCTTCAGGAGCTGTTGGGGAAAGGATTTATCGGGCCGAGTAGCTCACCTTGGGGAGCGCCGATCCTTTTTGTCAAGAAAAAGGATGGTTCACATCGGATGTGCATTGATTACCGGGAGTTGAACAAGTTAACAGTCAAGAACCGTTACCCACTACCGAGGATTGATGATTTGTTCGATCAGTTGCAGGGAGCATCTTGGTTCTCCAAGATAGATTTGAGATCTGGATATCACCAGATGAGGGTGCGAGATGAGGATATCCAGAAGACAGCGTTCAGGACTCGTTATGGGTATTATGAGTTCGTGGTGATGCCTTTTGGGCTCACCAACGCACCGGCAGCGTTCATGGATCTCATGAACAGAGTATACAGATCGATGTTGGATTGTTCGGTGATCGTGTTCATCGACGATATACTGGTGTATTCGAGATCCAGAGAGCAGCATGAGGAGCATTTGAGAGAGATCCTCGGAGTATTGAGGTCGGAGAGGCTTTACGCCAAATTCTCCAAGTGCGATTTCTGGTTACGAGAGGTCCAGTTCTTGGGACATCTCGTTAACCAGAATGGGATATTGGTCGATCCGGCCAAGATTGAGGCTGTGATGAGTTAGGAGGTGCCGAGGTCCCCCACCGACATCAGGTGTTTTCTGGGGTTGGCCGGCTACTATCGGAGATTTATCAAGGATTTCTCCAAGATTGTCGTGCCCCTCACCAAGTTGACCCGGAAGGGCGTTGCTTTTTCAATGGGTCCGGAGTAGCAGACCTCGTTTGAGACTCTTCGCCAAAGGTTGTGCGAAGCCCCGGTGTTATCCCTTCCAGAGGGAATGGAGGATTTTGTGGTGTACTGTGATGCATCGATATCGGGATTGGGTGTGGTGCTTATGCAGAGAGGACATGTGATAGCGTATGCATCGAGGCAGCTGAAGCCTCATGAGACGAGGTATCCCACCCACGATCTGGAGTTAGGGGCAGTGGTGTTCGCTCTCAAGATCTGGCGTCATTATCTGTATGGGGTTCGGTGTACCATATACACTGACCACAAGAGTTTGAAGTATTTGATGGATCAGCCAAACCTGAATATGCGCCAGAGGAGATGGTTGGATGTGGTGAAGGATTACGATTGTGAGATCTTATACCACCCGGGCAAAGCTAATGTTGTAGCTGATGCTCTGAGCCGAAGGGCAGAGAGTGCCCCGATTTGAGACACTTGTATGCGATTGACGGTGATGACTCCGGTGTTGGACACCATTCGGGAGGCCCAGTCAGAGGCCGTGATACCGGAGAACCGCAAGAGGGAGCGGGTGATCGGGCAGGTGTCCGAGTTCGTTACCGATAGCCGAGGGCTAATGACCTTTCAAGGTCAGATTTGGGTGCCGTATGTAGGCAGGGCACGTACGATTCTGATGGAGGAGGCGCATAGATCGAGGTTCTCGATCCATCCCGGAGCCACTAAGATGTATTTGGATTTGAAGAAAGACTATTGGTGGCCCTGTATGAAGAGGGATGTTGCATGGTTTGTTGAGAGATGCTTGACCTGTCGCAGGGTTAAGGCCGAGCACCAGCGTCCGCATGGCAAGTTGCAGCCACTTGAGGTTCCCCAGTGGAAGTGGGAACAGATTTCCATGGATTTTATCACCAAATTGCCAAGGACCGCGAGGCGTGTCGATGCAATTTGGGTGATCGTTGACCGGTTGACGAAGAGCGCTCACTTCCTTGCTATCAGTGAGAGCTCTTCCGTAGAGAGGCTGGCCGAGTTGTATGTGAGAGAGGTGGTATCGCATCATGGAGTACCGATCTCGATTGTGTCAGATCGAGATGTACATTTCACTTCCAGGTTCTGAAAGAAGTTCCATGAGGAGTTAGGTACGAGGCTGCATTTCAGTACCGCATACCACCCACAGACGGACGGGCAGAGTGAGCGGACGATTCAGAAGCTCGAGGACATGCTTCGAGCATGTGTGTTGGACTTCGGAGGAAGTTGGGACATATACTTGCCGTTGGCTGAGTTTTCCTATAACAACAGCCACCATTCGAGTATTGGTATGCCTCCCTTCGAGTTGTTGTATGGTAGGAGATGTCGGACTCCCATTTGCTGGGGAGAGGTAGGGCAGCGCGTGATGGGTAGCACTGAGATAGTGCTTCAGAATACTGAGCAGATACAGCAGGTCAGGCAGAGGTTGTTGACAGCTCAGAGTCGCCAGAAGAGTTATGCGGATAAGCGACGATCCGAGCTAGAGTTTCAGGTGGGAGACTTCGTACTCCTGAAGGTGTCTCCTTGGAAAGGAGTGATCCGATTCAGGAAGAGGGGCAAGCTAGGGCCCCGGTACATCGGTCCGTTCAGAGTAACCACGAGGGTGGACAGGGTAGCGTATCGTTTGGAGCTACCTGCGGAGTTAAGCCAGATTCATGATACCTTCCATGTGTCTTAGTTGAGGAAGTGTATAGCCGACGAGTCGGCGATAGTGCCGCTGGAGGATGTTCAGGTGGATGCGGGATTGAATTATGTTGAGAGACCGATCGCGATCCTGGATCGGAAGATCAAGGTTCTGAGGAACAAGGAGGTGCCCCTGGTTCAGGTCCAGTGGCAGCATAGGAGAGGGTCTTAGCTGACTTGGGAGCCAGAGTTAAAGATGCGGGAGCAGCATCCAGAGTTGTTTACCGAGCGAGACTTCGAGGGAGAAGTCTGATTCTAGTGGGGGAGAATTGTAACATCCGGATTCCCAGGTATTCTATGTTATTCATTTATTTTGAGTTTTGAGGAGGGACTCGACAAGTTGACGCCAAGACTCGTCGAGTAGGATCACGTTTTGCTGACTGGATTAATGAAGGGACTCGACGAGTCGATGGGTGGACTCGACGAGTCCGCGCTGTGGGCTGAACCCTAAATCCTCGGGCCTGTGCCCTATTTAAAGGACCTTATGGCCCTCATTTGCAGCTACCTTCACCTTTGAGAGCACCAGAGCACCTGAGAGTGTTGTGAGGGAGAGAAGAAGCCATTTTCATCATTCTAAGTGTGATTTTGCAAGAAAGAAGGAAGGAGGGCAAACAAGGAAGATTGAGGAGCTCAGATCTACCACCATTTGATCAGAAGAGGCTGCTAGAGGTACTAATCTGTGCTTAATCTCGTGTATTTGGTGATCTACTTGAATCTAGGGTTTCTTATGCCTTCTTTGGCTTGGATTCGAAGTATGTGAGGTCCTAAGGTGGAGTTCTTCTTAGATATGGACCTTAAGAGGTCCAGAGAGTCCTATCTATCTTGCTTTTTTCTATTCCATTAGAGATATGACCCTAGGTTGCCATTATAGAGGCTATTTCACCAAAGGAAGCTTTATGGACGTTGCATGAGTCTAAAAGTCGGACCTTTACGTGATTATAGTGGTTGGGAAGGCCAGATCTATAGGTTAGAGAAGCATATCTGACCTCAGAAGGTCATTTGATTGTTGCCATGGAAGGAACTCGCCGAGTCCATAAGGGGACTCGACGAGTCGAGTCGGGGTTGCCCCGCGATTCATGACAGGTGTAACCCGTTGAGTGAAGGGATGACTCGAGGTGTCAAGTGAGACTAGAAGGATTTAGAGGACCCGCATGGACTCGCCGAGTCGCCCATGTGCACTCGACGAGTCGGGTCAAAGTTTGACCGTTGACTTTAGTTGACCTTTGGGTTTTGGTCAAGCTGATTCAAGGGAGTTCAGGGAGGGGTAGGATGGCCTTCTACCCAATCTTTAGAGACGAGGCTATGAGAGAGTATTGATTAGGAATGTTATTATGTTAATAGGAGGAGGCCAGGTCGGGTTATCGAGCACGAGAGGTCATCCGACATCGTACGAGGTGAGTCTTCTCACTATATTGTACCTAGAGTGGTACCTAAGTGTGACCGGAAGGTCTTATATGCTATGAGATGTATGTGCTATATATTGTTATATGATATTGATGTGTTATGTATGTTGTGAATGCTAAGGACCGGAAGGTCAGTATGATATGGACCGGAAGGTCAAGATGATATGGACCGGAAGGTCATTACGGGTAGGACCGGAAGGTCTACCAGGGTTGTGGGACGGAAGTCCTCTGAGACACAGTGACCGGAAGGTCTTATAGCCTTGAGTGGCGTATGTGCATATGTGGTATTTTGGGGAACTCACTAAGCATCTATGCATACAGTTGTTGTGTTATGTGTTTCAGGTACTAGCGAGGATCGCGGGAAGGCGCCGGCATGATCCGTACACACTCATGGAGTTTATGTTTTGAGATTATGGGATATGTTTTTGTTATGATAACATTGGATACATTATGTTTGACATCATCATATGAATAAAAGTCTGTTTTAAAAAAATGAAAAATTGTTTTGGAAATTTACGTTGTTACAACCGGCCAGTCTAGGGTGACAAATGTCTTAAACGAAACCAACGCCTGAAGAACGTCATAACGGGCACTCCGTCATATTAGTATGGTTATAACGACTCACTAGAATATATCAGAAATGTAATTATACAGATTTCACTTTTGGTTTACAAACAACTATGTTTTGGTTTGTTCAAATGAAACTTTTCTATACAAGTGTTATGGTTTTCAAAGCTACTATTTTATACATCATAAAATATAGGATTTTCTGGAGGAAACAATTATATTCGATTTTCGAAAACGACTAACTAAGACACACATGCAACTATACTCGAGTTGAAATAAGACATACAACTATTTGATAAGAAAATATTGGATTTTCTGGATTTCTTAACTATCATCAGAGTTTTATACAAAAATGCTTATGAAATCACCAACATATTTTATGTTGACGCTTTTCAAACGACTTGTATTCTCAGGAAACCAATAAGCAGGTTGTGGATCGCGGACTCAAGATTATTTTGCTATCTTTTGGATTTGCTTATTGATGTCTCTTTTGTGTAAAATTTGAGAACATGAACATGATGTAAAACAATGTAAGCTTGTTATATTGATGTATGATGTTGGGATTTGCTATGTTTCATTTATATACAATTGTTATGATACTGCACAATGACGTCACCCGCCTCCGGACGTTTCCGTCGTTCTGGTTCGGGAGTGTGACAGCATGCCAAACCATTGTTCATAATTCACATCAACTGGTATCAGAGAAGGTCTTCGAAGATCAACACGATTTTTTTAAGAAACTATTTTCGGTTTGGCGAAATTTGTCACAATTTGAGCATTTATGGTGAGTCTCTCTCTCTCTCATCTCTCTTAATCTCATTGATTTGTGCGTTGCGTTCTTGATTTTCTTATCGTTTTGTCTCAATGGATCGAAATTCATTTTAGCCCCATTGATTGATCCCTTTATTGTTTCTTAGATCAAAAGTTCATAAATAAAAATCAAATTCCAAAATTTTTTCGAAGTTACTGTTCAATGTTCATGAGCCAAAATTGATCCAAATTCCATTACATGTTACTATTCACGTATCTTGAGCCCAATCTCAATGTTACTATTCATGATCCATAAAGTCCTTATATCAAAGTTTAAGCCCAATTTAAATCCATTCGATATATCTTATTCACTGATTTCATTGTTCTTCGTTGTGTGCATAATTGATTGTACATTCTGATGTTTGTTGCGTGTTCATCATCGACATTTTCGTATTCATTTCTTCTTTCGTAATAATTGATTAATGATTCATAATTCTGAACTTGTGAATCGATTTTATCTCAACGTCGATTATGATCAAGAAACTGTCGATCAATTTTTTTGAGTTTGATGAAATTGTTCAAGAAATCTCAAATTTTTGTGAAGAACATGGTTAGAACAGATGTTTGAACATAGTTTGATCCACAATTTGGTATTGGAATCCTCGATTTTCTATTTATTGATTCTTGACTTTGAAAAGTCAATCACAGAAAAAGCCAAACATGATTTCTATGGGTTGATTCATGGAATTGAAAGTTAAAATCATTGGATTTGAGTTGAATACGAGACATGGATGTCGAAATCAAGTCTAATTTGGGATTTAATTTTGAAAATTGGTTGTGTTCTTGTTCTTGTGTGAAAGGCTGTGACGTAAGTTCTTGTTCGTCACTTGAAATTGATTTCGATGTGGATTTTGATGGGTCTGAAGAACAGATGGTTATGAAAAGGGAAGAGTTAATTCTTTGGTATCGAAGTCTATGAAATCGCAGAATTGGATTTTGATGGCAATGTTATTAGCAAACACTGTATTTGGAACAGTTGGAGTCGATAATAGGTGGTCAATTGATTGTTTGGTTTCATTTGGTTTTGACAGACAAATTTTCGAGATTGAAGGATTATTGAGTTTGGATCGATATCAATGGAAGTATGCTTGATGTCGATTGATTTTGGGTTTATTGACGGCTTGATGGTCTTTGATAGCGAAGATTTGGAGATCGCTGTCTAGATGGTCGATGACGAAAATGGTTAAAGAACATAAAGGTTTTGATTTCGAAAGTTTGGAGTTGGGTTCCTAAGTCGATGGTCAAAGAACGAAAATTGAAAGTCAATGGTCGATTTTTTATATACTGTAGAAAGTTTATCAAAATGGGGAAGACACACAAATTTTCGAAAGTGGTCCTTAATATTTCGAAAGTTTAATTGTTTTGACCCACATTTAAAATCTGCTGTTACTTTCGAGATTTTGGAAAGCAAAGGAAGAAGTTTGGAAATTGGACCCTGTAATTTCGAAAGTTTGCCAATATGCACTCATTTTAGAAATTGTGAAAGGCAAAGGGAAGTAGTTTCGAAAGTTGCACCTACACTTTCGAAAGTTTGGCATTTTTACCCAATTTTGAAATTGGACTGATTTTGCTGAGAAATTGAAGAATATGCATTTTAGGCCCCTGCAGTTAATGCGAATTGACGCTTTCTACCCAGTTTCGCAAATGGGGGAGAGTTTTGCATTTTTGGCTGTTATGGGCGCACCAGGCCACTGCAGAATTTTGAAATTGACAATTTCTATCCATTTTTGAGAAATTTTGTCAAAGGAGGTCCGTGAACGAAGCTAAAAATTGAAGATTTTTTGGATTTTCCGGATTGAAGCAAAAAGTTTATGCCACATGTTTAAGGGGAGTTTTGGCTAGAAAAATTCCGAATAGAGCACATTCTCATTCCCTTTTTGGTTTTATAATCTTTTTTCGATTATAAAAAGGGGAGGGGGAGAGATTTAGATATGGAAATTCAAAACAATATTGAATTTTTCATATTACGCGAACTTGAAAACCGAAGTGACCTCGAGTATTTGAAGTTTATGAAATGATTCGATTGGAGATTCTGAAGTGATTTCGATTCATGATGGGTTTGGACTTATTGAAGATTTTTGGGGTGTGCTTTTATGCTCAACTTTAGGGTGATTATTTGGAGATTGAGAAACTCCTAATTATCTATTGATGCTCGGTTTATATGGTCTCACATTCTAGAACCCGGATTGAAAAATCATTGAAGAATTGAAGATTTGAAGTTCATCTCTATATGTGTCACGCTTGAGGCTCAGTTCGCGTAGTTGCTTGATTTTGGAAGATTTGAAGCGGGTCATCCATTCCTAACTTTAAGGGGGAGAATGTTGGGTACAAAGTTATCCATGTATGACTTTGTAAATGGTTTGACTTTTGTAGACCCACTTGCATGTGGTAAATTAGCCTTGTGACTTGAGAGAGAGAGATGTAAACACCTCTATATAAGGTGTGTTCATGCCACTTATAGAGGTGTGCTTGAGAGATGTAACATTGAGAGTGTTAGTGTGTGTTAATTATGTAGATTTAGATCTAGATCCTTTTTTGTAACACCTTTCATAATCGAATGCATCTCTTAAACACCGAAATCACCATGTTCTTTGTGTGTTCTTTAATTCCGCATGCCAAACCAATGTTCATAATTCACATCAACTATGATTAATTGTGAATAATCATAATCAAACGCAATTGAACAGTAACAAATGAGTACAAACAAAGATATTAAAAACATACATGTTAAGATTTTATATGAGTGATCGCAGACAATTGCATTTTAACAGTAACCCTTCGCATTAAGAATCCATAACAATGCATTACAACGGATCGTATCCATTCGCATTTGAACAATAACCTCTCGCAATGTTATTTTTAGATGACAATTGCAACTGATTTTGCCTCCATCATTCCTAACCCTTGAAGATTGTGATTAAATTATGCTTCAGGTAACGCTTTTGTGAAAATATATGCTAATTGATTAGCAGATCTAACAAAATTCACTTCAACATTCTCATCTTAAACATGATCTTTAATAAAATGATATCACAGAGCATTTTTCTTGGTCTTTGAGCATTGAATTGGATTGTGACAAATCCGAATAGTACTTTCAAAATCACAATATAAAGTAATCTTTTTCATATTGATTCCATAATCCCTCAACTGAATATTTTTTCCAAATAATTTTTGAAGTACAAGATGTAGTTGCAATATATTCAGCTTCAACAGTGGATAAGGAAACACATGTTTGTTTCTTTGATTGCCAACTGACTAACTTCCCATGCAAGAATTGACACCCACTAGTTGCGCTTTTCCGATCAAGACCACAACCTCCTAAATCAGCATCTGAATAAGCCCACACAAAAAAACTAGAATTATATGGACACCATAACCCAAGTGATCTTATTTGCTTAAGATATATAAAAATATTTTTCATTACGATGATGTGTAGCTCTTGAGGATTTTCTTGATAACGAGGACAATAACATATAACGAAGATAATATTTGTCATGCTTGATGTAAGATATAATAATGATCCAATCATTTGTCTATACAATGTGAGATCTACTTAAGATTTATCTAGAGATGGAGTCAACTTACTTCTGAACGCCATTAGAACTTTCACCTTACATTCTATAGTCATTCCAAATTGCAAAAGTAATGATTTTTTAAAAGCCTCCTGGTTCATAAAGATCCCCATTGAAATCTGTTTAATATTTAATCCAAGAAAGAAATTAATGGGACATATCGAACTCATTTCCAATTTAGTTTCCATCAAATTTTGGAATTCAGCAGTCAATTGAGGATGCGTTGATCCAAAAATGTTGTCATCAACATAAATTTGAACAATCATAAGATGTTCACCTTCCTTCTTAAAAATGAAAGTGGGGTCAATAGAACCTTGTTTAAACTTAGATTGTTTAAGAAATCGAGTTAGAGTTTCATATCATGCCTGAGGAGCTTGTTTTTAACCATGAACTGCCTTATCTAAAATATAGCAATGATCTGGATATTTTTCATTTACAAAACCTGGTGCGTGTTCAACATAAACCATTTCTTCAATTTCTCCATTTAGAAAAGCACGTTTGACATCCATTTTAAAAACATCAAAATTATTGTGTGCAACATAAGCTAGAAAAATGCGAACTGACTCCAATCTCGCAATAGGCGTAAATGTCTCTTCATAGTCTATTCCTTCTTTTTGACAATATCCTTTGACTACAAGACGTATTTCGTTTCATACTACATTTCCTTCTTTATCCATATTATTCCAAAATAACCATTTCAAACCTACAACTGATGCATTTGGTGGATTTGGAATTAGTCTTTGAACCTTGTTGTTTTCAAACTTGTAACGACCCAAATTTTCAAATAAAATTTTCATTTTTAAATACTCAAAACATTCCCATAAAATATGAAATCTCAATGCAAATTGTTTTCAAAATCCATAACATCAACACTTTATTTCAAATATCAGAGTGTCCCCGTATAAAATGTCGGAGAGTGCATGCCGCGCCATCAAACCTTGCCCTTTCCCTTAGGCTCTGAAGTACCTGAAACAATCAACAAATTGTAAGCTAATACTTCGTGAGTTCCCAGAGCATACCCCACATAATCACATAATCCATATTAGCTATATAAGCTACATAAACCACATAATCCATGCATACAAACATATAGGGATGCCATTGAAACCTTCCAAGGTCTTATACAGAGTGCCACTGGAACCCCCACGTGGTCTTAACTACCTGCCATGGGAACCCCCACATGGTCTTTACTAACTGCCATGGGAACTCCCACATGATCTTTACTAGCTGCCACTGGAACCCCCACGTGGTCTTAACTACTTGCCATGGGATCCTCCACATGGTCTTAGCTAACCAATGAAATGTCATACAAGCTATACATGCAACATACTAGGATGCCATGGAAACCCTCCAAGGTATTATACTGAATGCCATTAGAACCCCTGCATGGTCTTAATCTAGTGTTACGGGAACCCCCGGGGTCTTCCATGCAAATGTCATATCAACATATCACATAATCTTCTAACAATCCACATTTCATAAAATGGGCCGGCCTTGGTGCCTTAGACCTATTGGTATGGTGAGGAGACTCATGTATGTCTGCTGAACCTGAAAGCTGCTATCCTAACAGTCTGAAACCACCCGTTCCGAACAGAATACCATTAACCCAAAATTAGGGTTGAATATAATCTAATTAAAGACCCAAGTACCCAAGCCCAAGTCCTTTCATAATGGCCCAAAAGTCTTCCATTGCAAATGGGCCCAAAGTCTATGTCCAAAAGTATTAATGGGTCTCATGGCCCAATAAGGCCCAACCATAGCAACCATGGCCCAAAACCGATAAATTGGACCCCCAACTCAAACACATGACCAGACCCAATAACTGATTAAGGTCCAAAGGGCTTACAAGCCTAAACCCATATGAGTACGTACGCCTTGCGTACCACTCCAGTACGCTCAGCGTATTAAGTCCCTGAGTTGTACGCGCTGCGTACGCTATATTACGCCCAGCGTACAAGCAGATTAAACACTTACTTCATTTAAGTGCTTAATACTTAACGTCTAATATCAGATATGAGTCCATTAAGATGTCCTAAGGCATAAACTTGGCAAATTTATGCCTTTGTATGTTCCAAATGCTCCCAACAACCCATTAAGACCTTTCCAAGAGTCTTAACCCATGCATGAGGTCAAAACATCCATCAAGACTCCATTTTTATGGTATGAATGAGTCCAGGGACCTTAGATCTACTCTTCCTAAGCTTTGGAGTTGCTCAAACTCTCAAGAGATGATCTATGAACATAAAAAGAGACTATATAGAAAACACTAGCTCTAGAAATGACAATGATGACCAAGGTGAAAGATTTTTACCACCTCAAGCTTCCTAAGCTACTCTAAATGCAAGATCCAGAAGCCCTTCGTCGTTCAAGCTTGTTTCCTCCACTTCCTTGTAGTGAACACACCAAGAAGATGGTGTTAACACATTCACAAGCTCAAGAACACACATTCTAATGATTTTAGGGTTTTAGGGACGTTTAAGGGTGAAGGAGGCTGGTTAGGGTGAAGCTCAAATGAGATAAGGATGCTTATATAGGTCTTAAGTCCGAAAATTAGGGTTTGAACATTCATCACGTACGCCTCGCGTACCCTTTGGTATGCCCAACACACATGCTGACCCTCTGCGATCATTCATGCATGGTACACTAAGCGTACTCCTGAAGTACGCCCATCATACTTAAGAGACCATTATGCAACACTTATAATTTCGAGGGTTCCAAGGGTAATACCTGATTTGGAGTGTTACAACTCTCCCCCACTTGAACTAGACTTCGTCCTCGAAGTCACAGATGCAAACAGATCCGGGTAATGCTCTCGCATCTCATCTTCCGGATCCGTTGTCCATTCGGAGCCTCTTCGGTGCTACCATTGCACCTTCACCAGCTTCACCTCCTTGTTACGAAGAACCTTAGTCTTCCTATCCAGAACTTCGATGGGCTTCTCGATGTAATTCAGGCTCTCATCTACATGAATGTTGTCCAAAGAGATAATTGCGGCCTCGTCAGTGACACACTTCCGAAGTTGAGACACATGGAAGGTGTTGTGTATCTGGCTAAGCTCATCCGGCAGATCCAAGCAATAAGCCACCTTTCCCACCTGTGCAGAAATCCTGAACGGGCCAATATATCAGGGCCCTAACTTGCCCCTCTTCTGAAACCTGATGACTCCCCTCCATGGCGACACTTTCAGCAAAACAAATTCCTCCACCTAAAACTCAAGATCCGATCGGCGCCGGTCAGCATAGCTTTTTTTACAGCTCTGTGCGACTCGCAGCGAGTCGCATACCTACTGAATCAACTCGGTAGTCTTGAGCACCACCTCGGTGCTCCCCATGACTCGGGGTCCAACCTCACCCCAATAAATTGGGGTCCTACACCTCCAAGCATACAACATCTCAAACGGGGGTCGGTCGATACTAACATGATAACTATTATTATATGAAAACTTTACTAGTGGGAGGTATGTATCCCAACTCCCTCCAAAATCCAATACGCATGCCAGCAGAATATCCTCGAGCATATGAATCGTCCGCTCACTCTGGCCATCTGTCTGGGGGTAATACGCAGTGAGGAAGTGTAACTGTGTGCCCAGTTCCTCAAGAAACTTTCTCCAGAATCTAGATGTAAGTCGGACATCCCGGTCAGAGACCACCGACACCGGAACTCCGTGTCTAACCACCACCTCACGGACATAAATACCTGCTAATTTCTCAGCAGAGATGTTCTCGAAGATTGGAATAAAATGGGCACTCTTCATCAACCTGTCCACAATTACCCAAATAGAATCCTCACCCCTCGCCGTCCTCGATAACTTCATGATGAAGTCCATGGTGATCTCTTCCCATTTCCACATAGGAATGGGTAACGGCTGTATCTTGCCGTGAGGCCTCTGATGTTCGGCCTTGACCTTCCTACAGGTCAAGCACCGCTCCACGAACCACGCAATATCCCACTTCATGGCCACGAGTAACTCAACCTCAGATCCTATACATCTTCGTGGCCCCTAGGTGATTAGATAAATTGGATTTGTGTGCCTCCTCCAAGGTCTTCTGTCTCACTCCACCTGTTACCGGTACCCACACCCGGTCACACTATGTCAGAAGACCTCGACTATCCCGAACAAACAAGGGAATATGACCCCGAATCCGCTCTATCTTCCAGTTCTCTTTCTTCAAACCCTCCACCTGAGACTCATTGATCATATCCATCAATGGAGAGATCACTGTCATCCTCAAACAAACATCTCTAATCGGAACGCTTGTCGCTTTACGGCTCAATGCATCGGTCACCACGTTCGCCTTCCCTGGATGGTATAAAATCTTGCAGTCATAACCTTTCAGTACATCCAACCACCTCCTCTGTTGCATGTTGAGGTTCTGCTGATCCATCAAATATTTCAAACTTTTATGGTCAGTATAGAGGTACACCGAAATCCGTACAAGTAATGCCTCCAGATTTTGAGGGAAACACAACTGCCCCCAATTCCAGGTCATGAGTGGGGTAGTTCGCCTAGTGAGGCTTCAGCTGCCTCGAGGCGTACGCAATTACATGCCCCCTCTACATCACAACAACACCTAACCTTGTGATAAAGTCATCACAATACACCACTAAATCCTCCAACCCATCGGGTAGTGCCAAAATTGGGGCCTCACATAACCTCTGTCTCATGGTCTCGAAAGTGAACTGCTGGTCCGAGACCCACCAAAATTTCACATTCGTCTTGGTCAAGCGGGTCAAAGGCACGACGATCTTGGAGAAATCTTGGATGCATCTCCGATAGTACCCTGCTAGACCCAAGAAGCTACGGATCTTAGACGCATTCTTCGGTACTTCCCACCGCATCACTGCCTCAATCTTGGCTGGATCAACCAAAATACCCTCTTGGTTGATGACGTGCCCCAAAAAATGCACCTCTCATAACCAGAAATCATACTTCAAGAACTTGGCATAAAGCCTTTCTGTCCTCAGTGTCTCCAATACCTCCCTTAGATGCTGCTCGTGGTTCTCCTTGGTCTTAGAATAGACCAAGATATCATAAGTAAAAACGATCACCGACCGATCCATCATCGGCCTACACACCCTGTTCATGAGATCCATGAACGTTGTTGGGGCATTGGTGAGCCCGAATGGCATCACCACAAACTCATAGTGACCGTACTGAGTCCTGAAGGCTGTCTTCAGTATATCCTCATCCCTAATCCTCATCTGATGGTACCCTGACCATAGATCAATCATGGAAAACCAAGATGCACCCTGCAGCTGATTGAACAAATCATCGATCCTCGGGAGCGGATAATGGTTTTTCACCGTTAGCTTGTTCAACTCTCGATAATCAATACACATCCTGTGTGACCCGTCCTTCTTCTTCACAACCAGGATCGGTACTCCCTACGGGAAACTGCTCGGATGAATAAACCATCGGTCTAGCAACTCCAGAAGTTGCATAGACAGCTCCTTCATCTCGGGCGGAGCTAGCCGGTATGGTGCCTTAGCTATCGGAGCGGCACCCGACACCAAATCAATGTGAAACTATACTTACCTCTCCGGAGGCACCCCAGGCAACTCCTCGGGAAAGACATCCCAAAAATCCTGTACAATCGGTACACTGCCCAAATTTGTCGGGGTCTCATCCCTCGTATCCGAGATGTATGCCAAAAATCCCGAACAACCTTGATGAAGAAGTCTCCGAGCCCTCGCAGCCGAACAGAGAGTTGGCCCCTGTGAGATCCTCTCCCCATGAATAATTAGTTCTCCCCTAGTTGGGGTTCGAACACTCGCCATCTGGCATTCGCAATCTATCATGGACCCACTGGCCCCCAACCAGTCCATCCCGACGATCACCTTAACCTTCGTAATGGTATAGGAACCAAATCAACACGGAACCTCTCCCCAAACACATTCAGGACACAGTCCCGGTACACCTTCGCAACACTCACGGTGCGGTCATCCGCAATCTCAACCTCAAGCGGGGAATCCAAAGTTCCCGGAGCATCCCAGAACTTCTTGCTAAGCGCAAGGGATACGAACGATCAGGTAGCTCCCGAATCTAAAAGAACATGAGCCGACATACCACTCACCAAAAAGGTCCCTATACAGGAGCACAAATATATATACACATGAGCAATATAAACCAAATATCAAGCAAGAAAAATAAAATACATACCAGCCACGACGTTTGGTGCTGCCCGAGCCTCCTCGGTAATCAACTGAAATGCGTGGCTCTTCACCGCAGGAGCATCCGCCTTGGTAGGGCGGCCGTCAATGATCCTCATTGTGGTGGGCGTGGGTGCCGCCACTACTCCTTCACCTCTCGGCTACCTTGGACAATCGGCCTTTTTATGGCCATTCTGATTGTAGTGGAAACAAATCAAGCCCTTATTGGTGCAATCCATGCTCAAGTGGCTCGGCTGACCACACGTATAACACACCGGACCTGACACTCGGCAAACCCCACCATGTGATCTACCACATTTGGCACACCAGCCACGACCCTGTTGGCCCCTACCAGAAGAATCCGAGGTCTTAGGCTTTTTAGCCTGACCTACAGTTGTCTAAACCTGCCCTGGATTCCACTTGGTGCGAAGCTCCAAACCCATTTCCCGCTCACGGGCCTTCTCCACCATCTCATTCAGGGTTTTGCACCCTGTAAAGCTCACGAACTCATGGATATCATCCCTCAGCATGGAATGATACCTCGTCCTCCTCATATCCTCATCCGTAGCATACAGCGGGATCAAAAGTGCTCGTTCCTGAAACTTGGCGGTGATCTCCGCCACAGTCTCGGTGGTCTGCTGGAGCTCCTGTAACTCCCTCACTAACCGTTGCACCTCAATAGGTGGTGCAAACTCCAGATCAAAATGCCTGACAAACTCCGCCCATGTCATCTCAGCCACACCGGCTGCTCCCAACTGGCTAGTCACCTCCACCCACCAATATCTAGCTCGGTCCCTCAACATGCACGAGGCAAACCCCACCTTTTCCGCATCGAGGAAAAAGCTTGTGCGCTGGGAATGCTCCATGTCTGCCACCCAGCGTCGACTAGCTATGGGGTCCCTGACCCCGAAGAACTCAGGCGCTCTGCACTCCTTGAACTCCCGGAACGAGGGAGTTCGGGGCCCGACCTGGGGCGCAGCAATCTCGGCTCGAAAAGAACTGAGCCGCTCCTCCATGATCTCCATCATCCCTTCCTTGATTGTCCCAAAAATCATTGGACTAGCGTCAAGGATGTCGCCCGACCCAGATCCGGATCCTGATCGTGATCCTGATTCCCTTGCTCTATGTCGTGTCACCACCATCCTGATCTGAAATACTATAACACAGAATGATCAAGATATCTAAAAAAGGGATCCTCCCACACCGATTCTCCTTAGAGATTCCAAATCTAAAATTAGTTCTGGTACAGGTCATGTGCTTTCACTAGTACGAGCCCAATACTACCTTCCACACCTACATGTACCTTCCCCAAAGCTTTACCTAATAAATCTAATTCGTCCCAGAACAAAACATATCTCACGGGCTACTGCATAACTCAAATCCTAGGCTATCCTAAGATTTGCCCAATCCTATCGTATCAGAACTCAAATCACTCATAACAAGTTGCCTTATACATGCAAATTATACACACAACAGGATCAAATAGACTTTCGAATAACAGACTCTACCCTAGGACCACAACCAGATGAGGAATAGGAAATAAGGGGAAATCAATCATTCTAAGGCTATAAGATCCTAACCGTATACAATATTTAAAGCATATGCATAGCAAAATCCATCCGACCACCAGAATCCAAATATTAGTATAACATGGCTAACATATTGGGGAACCACTTACTTGAGCTCGGCCGATCACGAGCATTGCACTCTCCCCTTTTTCCATTTTAAGAAGTTTTAAACTTTTGACTATTTTTTAAAACAATTTTATCATTTCCTTAGTTTGAGTCCTGACACACCCGAGAGTGTGCCTGAATCCCTCAAACCAAGGCACTGTTACCAACTTGTAACGACCCAAATTTCCAAATAAAATTTTCATTTTTAAATAATCAAAACATTCCCATAAAATATGATATCTCAATGAAATTTTTTTTAAAAATCCATAACATCAACATTTTATTTCAAATATCAGAGTGTCCCCATATAAAATACCAGAGATTTCATGTCGCACCATCAAACCTTGCGCTTGCCCTTAGGCTCTAAAGTACCTGAAACAATCAACAAACTGTAAGCTAATGCTTAGTGAGTTCCCCAGAGCATACCCCACACAATCCACATCATCACATAATCCATATTTGCTATATACGCTACATAAGCCATGCATACAAACATATAGGGATGCCATGGAAACCATCCAAGGTCTTATACCAAGTGCCACTGGAAGCCCCACGTGGTCTTAACTATCTGCAATGGGAACCCCCACATGGTCTTTACTAACTGGCATGGGAACCCCCACACGATCTTTACTAGCTGCCACTGGAACCCCCACGTGGTCTTAACTACCTGCCATGGGAACCTCCACATGGTCTTAGCTAACCAATGAAATGTCATACAAGCTAAACATGCAACATACTAGGATGCCATGGAAACCCTCCAAGGTATTATACCGAATGCCATGGGAACCCCCGTATGGTCTTAATCTAATACCACGGGAACCCCCCGGGGTCTTCCAAGCAAATGTCATATCAACATATCATATAATCATCTAACAATCCACATATCATAAAATGGGCCGACCTTGGTGCCTTAGACCCATTGGTATGGTGAGGAGACTTAACTCTGTCTACTGAACCCGAAAGCTGCTCTCCTAACAGTATGAAACCACCTATGATGAACATAAAACCATTAATCCAAAATTAGGGTTGAATATAATCTAATTAAAGACCCAAGTACCCAAGCCCAAGTCCTTTCATAATGGCCCAAAAGTCTTCCATTGCTAATGGGCCCAAATTGCATGTCCAAAATTATTAATGGGCCTCATGGCCCAATAAGGCCCAACCATAGCAACCATGGCCCACAACAGATAAATTAGACCGCCAACTCAAAAATATGACCAGACCCAATAACTGATTAAGGCCCAATGGGCTTACAAGCCTAAAACAGGCCCAAACCCATCTGAATGCGTACGCCTTGCGTACCACTCCTGTACGCTCAGCGTACTGAGTCCCTGAGTTGTACGCGTTGTGTACACTATATTACGCACAACGTACAAGCAGATTAATCACTTATTTCCATTAAGTGCTTAATAATTGATGTTCTAACGTCCAATATCATATCTGAGTCCATTAAGACGTCCTAAGGCATAAAGTTGGCAATTTTATGCCTTTGCATGTTCCAAATGCTCCCTACAACCCATTAAGACCTTTCCAAGAGTCTTAATCCATGCATGAGGTCAAAACACCCATCAAGACTCCATTTTTATGGTATGAATGAGTCAAGGGACCTTAGATCTACTCTTCCTAAGCTCTGGAGTTGCTCAAACTCTCAAGAGATGATCTATGAACACAAAAAGGGACTATATAGAAAACCCTAGCTCTAAAAATGACAATGATGACCAAGGTGAAAGCTTTTTACCACCTCAAGCTTCCTAAGCTGCTCTAAATGCAAGATCCAGAAGCCCTTCCTCATTTAAGCTTGTTTCATCCTCTTCCTTGTAGCGAACACACCAAGAACATGGTGTTAAAACATTCACAAGCTCAAGAACACACACTCTAATGATTTTAGGGTTTTAGGGACGTTTGAGGGTGAAGGAGGCTGGTTAGGGTGAAGCTCAAATGAGATAAGGATGCTGATATAGGTCTTAAGTCCAAAAATTAGGGTTTGAACATTCGTCACGTATGCCCCACGTACCCTTTGGTATGCCCAGCGTACGTGCTGACCCTCCGCGATCATTCATGCATGGTACGTTAAGCGTACTTAAGGGACCATTATGCAACACTTATTATTTCGAGGGTTCCAAGGGTAATACCTGATTTAGAGTGTTACAAAGTTCATTCAATTCCTCTTGCATTGTTGATGTCGAAATATTACTACACCTTATTTTACCTATTATCTAACTAGCTATTCGACTAAAGGCAGTGTACCTTTTCGCAAATAGTATAGCACAAACAGTCGGGTATCGATCACAAGAAACGAATTTAATTCACTAAATTATCTACTAAATTTTAATCTAAATTAATCAAAAGTAAATTGGGTTTTTCTTATCCGATTTTGCAAGTTCAGACAAACTTAGGCAATTAACAACTATTCAATCAATTACTAAAAACACTTATGTTTAGTTCAAATCCACTTTTCCTCAATAGTTAGTTACTAATTATGGATAATTCAAGTTGGCTACCAATTAATATATGATAAGTAATTTAAGTCCAAATATACTAATGTTTAACTAATTCATGTAGAACTATGCAGGGTCACACATACTTTAACACAAAATCATTATGAATTATGAATGGAGCTATGTCAGATTGATTAAACAAACATAATTATAATCACAATATATGTTCTCCAGCACAGCCAAAACTAACTTCAATTACTTATCTAGAATTGGTTCAATCCTAGCTCTATTAATCTAATGTTCACTAATTTACTAGGTGTCAAGTTCATGCAATTTAGTAATCACTAATCTACACAGAACATGAAATCAAGCAATTAAAGTATCAATTATTAGCATGCTAGGTATTAACAATCAAACACAAGCAATTAACCAACTAGTAAAATCCATAATCAAATAACTAATCCATGAGTTCTAGTTTCATCTAGCTAAACAGAAGCAGCTAGATTCAGCTACTCATGGAAGATATCAAACACACAATCACAATTAATAAAAACATGTTTGAATGTACCAACTTTAAGTAATAGTTATGATCTTCAACCTCTTCTCCTTCCTTGGATGTTTATACTCAAGTTCTCTGCCTTATTCTCCTCTGGAAATCGTCTTCAGAAGCCTCTATTCTCTCTAAAAGTCTTCTAAATTCGTAAACACCAAGGATATATATAGTTTTCGTGATTTTAAACTCCACGTTGTGGACTAGGATTCTACGTCGTGAATTAGGATAAATCCTTATCGGGCAAGGACTTTGACTTCCCATGTACTCATCTTCTAGAATCACCATCTCCACGTCGTGTAAGTGAAGTCCACGACGTGGATTTAGCTTTTTGCTGGAATTTTCTTTTCTTTAATTCCTCAATCCTCCAAAGTTCTGCCACTTGTCGCTTTTGGTCCTTATTCTTCAAGATTGCTCCTTTTGGATGCAAAATACAATTCAATCTTATAAGTACCACTTATCTTTGAAAATAACCAAAATATTCATAAAAATGTATTCAAATATTGCCTAAAATGTTTATAAATATGGAAATATTAATTGCCTTAACCCAATCTGCATGATCAAGAGCAATTTTTATTATTTTAGGTTCTATTTTTGAGATAAAAGAATTAAACATGCAAAAATCTAAATCTTTCGTTAAAAGAGTCTATTTTTCTTTAAGTTGAGCTCGAGTATGAACTCCCGAGAATGTATCTCCAAGAACTTGAGATTTCGAATCATCTTTTGTGCATTTTGTCAAAGGTGGAAAATTGAGATCATATTCAGGAATTATTTCTGAATAAACACATTCTACTTCAGAAAAAATCATCTACTCCTCCTGGACATTATCGTCATTATGATCCTTTCCCCTGAATTTGATGTCTATTGTCATCTAGTATGGAATTTGGAATAAATCTTGATCCACTTTCTATATTCTCCCCCTCAATTGAATCACTATCTGGAGTTGACGATGATTGTTCCCCATCAATCAGAACATCAGATAGATTAGAAAACACTGATTTCTCTCCTTCAACATGAACTTCAATGATATCAAAAGCATTATCAACAAGTTTCAACAATTCATCGCCTTGATTATCAGTAGCTTTTACTTTAGAAGAACTTGCCCTATCAAATTCGTCAAAGAAATATAAGAAATCTTCATCAAACATCACATAATAACTCTCTTCAATCTTCTTTGAACATTTATTCAAAACACGATAAGCTTTTGAATTGAGAAAATATCCAATAACAGTTACTTCATCAGCCTTGACATCAAACTTGTTCCTATTTTCCTTTGAATTATAAATAAAACACGTGAAACCAAAAACATGAAAAATTTCACATTAGGTTTTCGATTAATTAATATTTCATATGGAGTAATCAAGAATCATTTATTGATATAATATTTATTCTTAGTAAACAAGCTACATCAATAGCATCTGCCAAAAAATAAAGTGGATGATTTGCAAACGAAAGCATTGTCCTCGTAGCTTCACACAACGGCCAATTTCGCCTTTCAACAACTCTTTTTGTTGTTGTGGTGTATATGGTAGGGGTGGCAATTGATGACACAACACGACACGAAACGCAATTGGGACGAAATTGAAATTCGAATTCGTGTTCGTGTCGTGTTCATGTCAAGTATAAAAACACAATGTTGTGTCGTGCCGTGTTCATGTTCAAAATTCAACATGAAATTGACATGATTTAGCATTTGTTTGTCGTGTTTTCCGTGTTTTCCATGTTTGTCGTGTTATATATGATTAAGTATTAATTAAATAAACTAAGTGTTATTTTATGTTATTTTTATCGTGTCGTGTCGTGTTTGTCGTTTTTTAATCGATTCATTTTCGTGTTAGATAAAAAAACAAGAGATCATTTCGTGTCGTGTTTTTGTTATATAAAACCTTGTTGTGTCGTGTCGTGTCAGACAAAAACACACAAAAACACGACATGATGGCCCGATTTGCCACCCCTGGTATATGGTTATGAAAAATCATGATTTATGTCTTTGCTAGCCAAAAATTCTTAAAATGCTTGATTCTTGAATTCAGAACCATTATCATTACGAATGTTACGAACATGTTTTTGTTGTTGTAATTCAAGCTTCTTCACAAAGTCAATAATCTTTTATACAGTTTCCGATTTTTGTTTAATAAAGAAACCCCACGTAAATCGAGAAAAATCATCAATAATAACAAGTATATACTTATTACCATCAATGCTTTAAATAGAAGAAGGACCACATAAGTTAATGTGAAGTAACTCAAGTGGTTCAACAATCTTGGTATTCATGGTAGATGAATGATTTTTACGACATTGTTTTCCTTGTTCGTAAGCAACACACAAATGGTGTTTTTCAAACTTTATAATCGGAAGACCTCGCACCAAATCTCCTAAAATGAGTTTATTGATATCTTTAAAATTAAGTTGAAAAAGCCTTTTGTGCCATAACTAACTGTCATCATATGATGCTTTTGAAAGAAAACATATTGATGATTTTCCTACAATCGGTTTCATATCAAGAGGATACATTTGTTTCATATCAATAGGATACATTTCTCCCTTTTGCTTTGATTTTAAAATCAATTTTGCCGTTTCTTTATGTATGATTTCGAAACCTTCTTCATCAAGTGAAACTTTCAATCTTGTTCCTACAACCAATTGAGAAACACTTATTAGATTATATTGTAAACCTTCCACATTAGCAACTTTGTGAATTGTAAGTTCTCCATTGGTGATCATTCCATATACTTTAATTTCCCTTGTCGCATTGTTTCCATATTTCATTTTTCCTGCATCTTTTAAACTTTTGAACTCTCGCAATTGTGATTTTCTCCCATTCATGTGACAAGAACAGCCGCTCTTATTATACCATTCCAAATCAAACTTTTCGTCACGAATCAGCTACAAAATCAAATCAGTTTAGGAACCCAAACCAATTTGGGCCCATGTGAGATATTAACTTTAGAAGTAATAATTGGAAAAAGCTTAGTCTTATCAACCCATAATGACTTCTTAACAAAAATATTATTCACATTTTTCACATTCTTAAAAACTTGCTTCAAGTGACCACAAAGATTTTTCTCAACAAATGTCGATTTGTTTTGAATAAAACGTTTGATTTTTGGTTGAATCTTTTTCATAAATTCCTTTTCTTCTTCTTTCAATTTATTTTCATATTTTCTCAAATTGGTATCCTCCTTTGTAAATGTTTTATTTTGTCCAACAACATGTTTAACTTCAACTTTCTTGGAAGATTTTTCACTCCTTGAGTAAAAATAATTTGGAGCAAAAACAGATCTTTTGTTTACAATGTGTGGTGAATAATTTTTCTGATTCGAAGATCTTAATGGTTTGTTAGACTTAAGAGCGAGATGTAGAACATGAATAGAAGAAGTTTTCTTGATTTTTGACAGACTTATTCTTTTGTTTTCAAAAATTGTATCTTTCTTTCATCAACCTTTTAAAATTCAATTTTCTTTATTTGTTCTTTGATTTTCTTTCTTATTTTGAACGACTATTTTTGATATTTCTATCAACAACCTTTGATTTTGCCTTCATATCTCATTTTTCACCTTTTTCATCTTTTTTCCTTGAGAAGAGATTCATCACAACGAACTTCTGACCACTCTTTTTCTTTAACAATTTCATCAGAAATGTTATTTAAAGGTTTAGATATATATACTTTTCACATGCCATGATGTTGATCAGAAATACCAATGGTTTCACTTTGATTATCTAAAGGTTTGGACCAAAAATGATTATCACTAGGATTCTCGTTAACAGTCTTCACAATAGATGTCAAATCATTTGTGTCCGATTTGTCAAGTCTTTTCTTAACGAAAATTTGATTTAGGTTGCATTTGACTTTGGAAAACACTACAACCTGTTGTTTCAACTTTTCCACATTTTCATTTTGAACAATTTGTTCAATTCAATTGAATCTTCAAGAATCAAATTCCTTTTTGGTTCTACATCCTCAATAGAATTTACAAATGAGGAACAATCAACTTCATCCTCAACAAAAATTTCACTTATTACACTTTCATCCGAATCCGAATCAACTGGGCTATCACGATACTCTGGCGAATCCAAATTTTAACACAATAAATTATATATTTTAATTGAGTGAATTTTGATTTGTGCATTATCTTCTTAAGTTAAAATTGTTTTCATCATTTCTTTTATATCTTTTGATTGCAAAATATCTTTAGCCTTTTCCAAACCAACTCTATAGGAATCTCCTAAAGAATTATCCGAAGAGACAAAAGATTCACATTCATAACATTCAACATCTATCTCTTCTTCCTTAAATTCTAAGAAAGGAAGCATTTTCCTATGAAGTTATGTTGATATTTCGGAGTTCAAGTACAATTTTCTGATACGACGATACAATCTTTTCGCAATACAACAAAAAATATTTCTCTATTTCATCAAAAATTTATTATCAGAACTAAGAATACAAACATCGTCCTTAGTTTTTCTTAACTCAAAATCTAACTTCTTAATCTTAAGCCTTCGTTCCTCAGATTTAAAGTTGGACCTGCTAAGATGATCATTAAGATTAGAGACTTTTATTCTATTGTATTTTATACTTCCACCTAATTCTAAAATTTTTTCTTGCAATTCAGTTAATTCATCATTATATTAAAAAATTGGAACATTTAAATATTTGAGAAAAGAATTTACCTTCTTAGTAACTTCGTTGCATGATTCCATACGTTCATCAAAAATTTTGATGGAATAACATGATGCAAAAGATTTCGCCTCATCTGAGTGGTCACCAAGTTCAGATTCACTTCCTTTATCACAAGAATCAACACTTTTCACCATCAAACAATTGGCTTCATTCGCACCTACATTCAACTTATTATCAACAAAACATCTTCTATGTGTAGGTTTGTGAACCTCCTCATCTTCAAAATCAGTAGACCAAACTTCAACATTGCCATCATCACTATCAAATATTTCGACCATCATAACTTTTCCTTGAGATTTGGACAATCATAGTTCCTCGATCTTTTGAACATAATAAGCTTCATCTTTTTGTTTCTCTTTCTTTTCATTTTGATTTCGTAACATGCATTCTTTTGTAAAATGATTTTTAATGTTAAAATAGTTGTAGTCGAATCCAGAATCACCAATTAACTTATTCTCTTTCTTTTCATCATCCTTCTGACAGTTTTTCGCACCTTTTCCGTTGTTTCGTTTTGAATAAGAGTTGTTCCATTTATATCTATTTCCTCCATTGTCTGATTTTGAATTATTATTTCCTTTGAACCATGATAAATTCTTTTGAAAAACTTTTTCGGATTGCTAACCATTTGAGCGTTTTCTTCACTAGTAAACTCATCATCAATAGCATCAGAGTCATAATCAACTTTTGAACTCTTTTCTTTCGGACTTTCACTTTTACAACTTTTAGTAGTAAGAGCAAGAGGACCAACACTTAATACAACTTTAACTTCTTTCATTACTTTAACTTCATGACTTTTCAGAATTCCAATTACTTGAACAAGATTGTAAGATTTAAACTCCTCATGAGATTTCACAGTAGACACAATAGATCTCCATTCCAAATGTAACCTATCTAGAAAAGTAACATTATGTTCAATAACAACTCTCTTCAAAGAATGTTTTTTCATTTTTCTTAAGAGATGATTATATCGATCAAAAACTTGCTCAAGAGTTTCATCATATTTCTGCTTGAATGATCCGAATTCAAAGAGTAAATTTGTCTGAATTGAATGAGTTTGATCTTCACTTCCAGAATATAATTCCTTCAAAAAAATCCCAAATCTATTTCGCACGATCAAGGGAACGAATAAATCTGAAAGAATTTGGAGTAACAGCAAATCGTAAATCGCTTTTTGCTTGAAGATCGTTGTGTAACATATATTTCTCATCTTGAGTAAGTTCATGGTTTCCAAGGATATTTGAGAGATCACTATGACTATACACAAACGTCCTTGTCTTAGAACATTGATGTGGACCATTTATAATGAATGCCTACATGTAAGGACTGTGCTCTTCAATTCTGGTGATATAGTCTTCAAAATGCATCACCCATACTTCTTAATCTTTAGGAAAGAGAATTGGAATACGAGTATTAGATCCAATACTGCTTGGCAAATTGACTCCACTTGATGAATCGTATTTAGACATGATTTCAAAAAAAAACTAAGTAAGAATCAATACAATGAGAACAAACAAAATTCAAATCAAATAAATGAATTTTGAAGAATAAATCTCATATAAAAAATGACAACGAATTGCAAATTGTGGAATAGATCTAAGAAAAATGAAAGACACTGAAAACGCTATTTTCACTCGATAAAACAAAATCAAATAAAAGGATTTGAAGATGAACTCAAATATATTCCTGCTCTGATACCACTTGTTGGATCGCTAGATTCAATAAGAATGAAATCATGAAAATCAAATAACGTAATCAACAGGAACACGAGAACATAAATAAGATCTTGTTTTCATTAGAGAGTAAAATCAATGCAATTACATGAATGTTAGACTCCTCTCAAAAGATAATATGTACTTCTAACTATCCTTCTATTTATATGACATAAAAGAAAGCTAGAGAGGCATCCACCCAATCAGGTCAGGAAACATGGGCTGCCAACAGTTGTCATAACAGAAAGCTAACAACTACGAACCTAAGAAACTATACGTGAATAGAAACAAACCAATTACATTAAGTAACAAAAAACATCCAATTGTACTTAACAACATTTTGCAATCAGACGCAGTACAATCGATTACAATACGAACCATACACAAACTGATTTCGAAAGTAGTCATGAAAAATCATAAACGAATCAAAACCTCTTATATCCTTTTCTTGGAGACTACTTCAAACCATAAAGAGATTTCGACTAACATACATGATCTTTATTGGAGTCAAATAACCCTTTGTGTTAGGACATATAAATCTTCTCATATAGACTACTATGAAGAAATGAAATTTTTGCATCAAGAAACTCAAGTTCCAAAACAAATGCACTCACCACGGCTCGTAGAACATTAATTGTTGTGTGTTTCACAATAGGTGAAATACCTCATGAGGGTGGATTCCTTCTTTTTTTGAGAACCCCTTTACCACTAAATTTTTTTTGAACCTTGTTGGTTCTACTCCAACAATTATGTATTCTCATTTAAAGACCCATTTACATCCCATTAGTGTAACACCCCCGAACCAGAACGACGGAAACGTCCGGGGGCAGATGACGTCATTGTATAGTATCATAACAGTTGAATATAAATGAAACATAGCAACCCAAGCAGCATACATTGAGAATACAAACTTACATAGTTTACATACTGTATTTGTTCATAAGTTACACAAAAGTGACAGAAAAGTAAAATTACATGGTTCAGCATCACTAGATCTCAAAAAGAGTTGATTACCTGTTATTGGTTCCCTGAGAATACAAGTGATTTTGAAAAGTGTCAACATTGAATGTTGGTGAGTTCATAAGCATATTTGTATGAAAAGATTTGTAATAGCTTTATTTAAAAATGGTTTGTATATATCCAGAAAATCCAATATTTTCTATAAAAATGAGTTGTAAGTCATACACCAAAGACTAAAAATATATGTGTGTATGTCCTTTGTTTCTTTTCCTTGTAATTGTAAAATGTATGTTCTTAGAAAATCCAATACTTTCTGATGTATGAAAACTGTAGTCTAAAACCCTAAGACCAGAAATGTAAATAATAGTGTACTGAAAAGTAGTATGAAGTTTTATATTTTAATAAAATCGATGAAGTGTAAGCTTTCCGTAAACCAAGGCAGTATTGTTAATCCCAAAGTGAGTTATTATAACCATGCTTAATGTGACTGTTATGCCTGTACGACATTCTTCAGCCGTCGGAATCGGTAAGATATTTGTCACCCTAGACTGGCCCGTCTAGCTGTAGCGAACAGCTTAGGTGTGGGGTTGTCAATCCCCGTATAGATCTATACACAACTATCTCGCTCTCCCTCCAGGAGACTCTGGTTATAATGCAGGAATTAAAGTGTATGCTAGGTAGGTACGGTGAAGTGAATGTGTATCACTAGAGCATTAACAGATTTACGTGAACTACGACTCCCTTTTCTTGTATCATGAAATAAATACACTATTGGAAATTTATGACATGAGTTTTATGACACACAAACTATACCATTAATAATTTGCCTTGTATGTTTTTGTGTAAACTATTTATATAAAATTTATATAAATCTCTATTTGTAATTTTGTTAAAACATAATATTCTTGGGTTTTAAACCATCAAAACAGTGATGACTAAAATACAACCATTTTTACTAGAAAAGTTATTTTTAGTAAAAATCTCCAAGAATTTGTAGTTTTGTACATCTCATATTTTTCCGGTTAAAATTTTGTAACAAAAAATAGTTTAATTTTGTCAACCTTACCATATAGGTCACGATTTTTATAAAAACCATATGGTGACTTCAACATTTTTATACTTATACAATTTTTAATTTGTAAAGATGAGACATGTAAGTATCCAAAGATCAAACACATTTGGACATATATATATATATATATATATATATATATATATATATATATGTGTGTGTGTGTGTGTGTGTGTGTGTGTTATTGTTATATTTGTGTGTTTCAACCCATAAACACGATCTTTGTGAAAATAAGATGATGATATCCATATAAATCACGATTTTTAGGTCGTAAGCAAGTGATAACTACTTGTTATACAAGAAATTGTTCCATATTCAAACAATTAAACATAGTGCATGAAAATGTCCAAAGGACAAACACATTTTCGACTTATAACACCTTGCAAATCACGATTTTTAAGTGTAAATATATGATGATTTCAACATTTCATGCACATATTATTCCATAAAAAAGTTGATGCATACAAATATCCATTGGGTAAACGTGTTTAAACTTGTATTCCCCCTCCTAAAAGCTTGTAAAACTCGAAAATAATGGCGGTATGAAGCTCACCTTGGTGATTTTCGAGGGTTGTAGGAAGGAAGAGGTGAGAGTTTTCGAGCCTGCCCTTGTGTATGAACTTGAAGAACTTCTTGGAGGTATTAGTGTTCTAAGGATCTAACACACAAAAAATGTGTGTAAACATGTAGAACTTGACAACAAAATGTAAAAAACAGTTGAGTTTCATAAAGAACTTACCAAATAATCCTAGGACCGACCTTGAGATGAAGAGTCTTGAAAGAAAATGATATTGTTCTAGAGAGAAAGGGAGTTTGGAAGTAAGAATGGAGTGGGAAGAGTGGGATAAACCCACTCTCGGCCGCAAGTATTTAAGGGGTAGGGGTGCCACCTTTTACCTTTGTATGTTGGTCCATTTGGTAATGTGCATGGAGGCATGATAGGTTGTTATATGTCTTGCATGGTTGTTTGATGGAAAAAGAGTGGCAAAGTAATGAGGTGTAACCACTAGTCAAATCTTGGTTTATGCATCCAAGAACCGATTTTTGCTAGTTCAAGATAGGGTTTTCGGTTTTAGGGTGGCCGAAAACACCCTCCACTCACACAAGATTTTCGGTTTTGGAGATATGGGTTCTCGGGTTTTATATGGTCCAATAAGAAGGGTTTTTGGTTTCAATATGGCCCAAAGAAAAAGGGTTTTCGGTCATGGGTTATTTGGGCCGAAAATTTCTAAGAATAGGCCCAAAAATTGTTTTTTTAGCTATTAGATCAAACTTGAGCTTATAAGAAGTTATTACAACTCGATTCTTAGTGTATGCATATATGTACTCATATAACATCGTCATTTTGAATTAAAATAATCCATTTCAACAAGGTTACATAGAGATGTTGTTTGTACATGGATACAAACTCGACCCTAAATTTGCTAGTTGTGACATCATCCCCCCGTTAGAGGGAATTTCGTCCTGAAATTAGTTCTAGAGCGGCCCTCAAGAACTAGGAAAGAGATGTGGATATTTCTGCTTCATCTGGTCTTTGCGTTCCTAGGTGAACTTAGGTCCTCTTTTAGCACTCCATCGGACCTTCACAGTGGGGATGCGACTCTGTTTCGTTCGTTTTACCTCTCTGTCCATTATTTCTGCGGGTTCCTCAATGAAATGAAGGTTTTCATTTACCTCAATCTCATTAAGAGGGGCAATGAGAGTTTTGTCAGATAGGCATTTCTTTAGATTGGACACATGAAAGACAGGGTGTACATTGTTGAGCTCTGGTGGTAACTGTAGCTTCTAGGCCACCGGACCAATCCTAGCAAGGATCGAATGGTCCGATGTATCTTGGGTTCAATTTCCCCCGCTTTCCAAAGCGTATCATCCCTTTCCAAGGAGAGACCTTTAGCAGTACACAATCACCGACTTGAAATTCCAAGGGCTTCTGTAGCTTATCCGCGTAGCTCTTTTGTCGGTCTCTGGACACCTTTAGTCGTTCCCTAATCTGAATGATCTTATCAGTTCGTTCTCTGATGATCTCAGGACCCATGAGAGTGTTGTTGGTTACCAGTCCCTTTACCGGTTGTGTGTCACCCACCTCAGCCCAACAGAGAGGTGGTTAGCATTTGCGTCCATATAGAGCCTCGAATGGAGCGGCCTTGATGCTAGTGTGATAACTTTTGTTGTACGAGAGCTCAATCGATGGCAAGTGAGCATCCCATGCCTTGCCAAAATCTGTCACACAAGCCCTTAGCATATCCTCCAGTGTTTGGATGGTCCTCTCACTTTCTCCATCTGTTTGGGGATGGTAAGCGATACTCATATCGAGCTGAGTTCCCAATGACCTCTGAAGTGACTGCCAAAACCGAGAGGTAAATCTATTATCTCGGTCGGAAATAATAGATTTTGGCACGCCGTGTAATCTCACGATCTCTCTTATATAGGTTCTGGTTAACTTCTCCATTTTATCGGTTTCCTTTATTGGTAAGAAGTGGGCGGATTTTGTTAATCTATCGGTAATTACCCAAATGGTGTTGATTCCATCCTTTGTCTTGGGTAATTTGGTGATGAAATCCATCGTTATCCTTTCCCACTTCCACTCGGGTATGTCGGGTTGTTGCAGTAAACCCGAGGGCTTTTGGTATTCTACCTTGACTTTAGCGCAAGTCAGGAATTTATTCACATATGTAGCGATTCCAGCCTTCATGTTTGGCCACCAATAAAGTTTTCTAAGGTCTTGGTACATTTTTTCGGAACCCGGATGGACGAAGTACCTTGTCTTGTGGGCTTCATTCATAACCACGTCTCTGAACCCACCAAACTTTGGCGTCCAGATTCGGTCCATGAGGTAGTAGGCTTCGTCCTCTTTGATTGTAAGGTTCTTGTCCATCCCCCGCAAAGCTTCATTTGTGATGTTTTCCGGTTTCAAGGCTTCCAGTTGAGCATCCTTGATTTGTGAAGACAGATGGGAATGTATGGTCATTGTTAGAGACTTGACTCGGCGACCCGAGTATTCTTTCCTACTTAGGGAATCGACCACCACATTGGCTTTGACCGGATGGTATCAGATCTGACACCCGTAATCGTTCAATAGCTCAGCCCATCGTCGTTGCCTCATATTGAGTTCCTTCTGGTTTAGGATATGTTGGAGGCTCTTGTGATCCGTAAAAATGGTGCACTTTGTACCAAATAGGTAGTCCCTTCAAATCTTTAGTGCAAATACGATTGCTCCCAACTCCAAGTTATGTGTGGTGTAGTTCACCTCGTGGTTCTTTAGTTGTCTTGACGCGTAGGCTATGACCTTTCCTCACTGCATGAGTACACAGCCTAATCCTTGATTGGATGTGTCACAATAGACAACGAAGTCTTCTGTGGCTTAGGAGAGAGACAAGACCGGGGCGCTGCATAGAGCTTGTTTCAAAGTTTGGACGGCAGCCTCTTGTTTTCTCTCCCAAGTGAAGGGTACACCCTTCTGAGTTAAGGCTGTGAGCGGCTTGGCGATCTTAGAGAAATTATGTATGAACCTCCTGTAGTAACCAGCGACGCCTAAGAATTGTCTGATCTCTGTTGGAGTTCTTGGGGTTGTCCAGCCTTCAATTGCTTTAAACTTGGAGGGGTCCACGCCTAAGAATTTCGCATATAGTTTCTCCGCCCTTAGTGTTTCCAAAACCTGCCACAGATTTTGACTATGTTCTTCCTTACTTCGTGAATAGACTAATATATCATCAATAAATACTATCACGAAGTTGTCAAGATAGGGTCGGCAGACTCGGTTCATTAGGTCTATAAATGCCGCGGGCGCATTTGTTAGACCAAAGGGCATTACTACGAATTCATAATGACCGTAGTGAGTTCGGAAGGCGGTCTTGGGGATATCTTCTTCTCGGACCCTTAGTTGGTGATACCCGGATTTTAAATCTATCTTCGAAAAGTAACTTGCTCCTTGGAGCTGGTCGAATAGGTCGTCGATCCGGAGAAGAGGTGTAACACCCCGACTCCCAGGTATAAGCTTTACAAGTTTTATATTCATTTTGGAGGATCTACTCGATGAGTTGTGATACGTGTGGAATGTACTAGTTTTAATCATACTAACTTAAACACAAAGACAAACACACGAAAGGCAGTGTACCTATCGATTAGAAGCTTAGTTCAAGTAAGTAGGGTATCGAACACAGGGAACGGTAAACAATTAAGATTATTACTAATATTATCTAACTAAAACAAGTATTAAATATGGGTTTTGTCTAGTTTTGCAGGACTAGAAACATAAGCAATTACTAAACATTTAAACAAAAGACAATTAACAACTAAAGAGAAACAAAAGACACCTAGATTCAAAGATATAAAAGAGACTTCCGTTTAAATTTCGAATCACTTATTCCTATGGTTGATTTTGTGGCAAGTGCAATGGATTAACATATCAATGGTTACCGATTTCTAATATGATTGGGTTCATGTTCACTATTACTAATCCTTAGCAAACAAATTAATTCAAACAGTGATCAATTGATTATACTAACAAGTTTCCTAGTATTCAGTTCGGATCAAGTAAGACTTGTAATATTATTTAACTAAATTTGTCAATTCAATCAACTCATATGTGGTTGTTCATCACACATGCTCACACATCAACTTACTTATTTTCTAGTTAACCCTAGGTTCATGTTCACTAATACTAGGCATACAATATTGTTTTCATAAAAACCATATGATACAAGCAATTAAGACGATGTTTATACAACTCAATACACTTGATTATTAACAGAAAATAATTATCATTAACACATAAGGGTCTTTAACAAGCTTAACAAGGTAATTCACCAAATCAAATCAATCCAAGCCACTCAATCAAACCATATTCATAAGATCATCTAGTCTAAATAGAAGTATGAAGCTTTTAGCTCATATCTACAGCAATTAACAAACTAAAAACGAAATCTAATGATTCAAACATGGTTCACACAAAAGATTAAGATAAAATTTATGTTTGTTTGCCTTTGATCTCTTCAAAATTGACTTCTAGGTTGAATTCTCAAAAACCACAACTCTAAGAACCCTTTTGGCCTCCAAAAATCGTCCAAAACTTCCAGAATTAGTTAGGGTTTCGAATGAAAGCGTTTCTATATATAAATTCTGAAAACAGAGCCAACTCGACGAGTTTTTTGACCCAACTCGTCGAGTTGGTCATTAAAATCGCGTGTACGGCAAGTCAGCGTCAAGAATAGCGAACTTTCTAATCAACTCGTCGAGTCCGTTTAGAATCAACATTTTCTCAAAACACGAAAGTCATCTGAAATTGTGGCCAATTTTCAGAACATGTTGAATCTGGTCAATCGGAGTTACGGTTCATGAGATATGGCCAAAACACCGACGAGGGGTCAAGCTGTCCAGCAACATCCTTCTTTCTTCAAAATCCAAGATCCAAGCTTCCAATTGCTAAATCCGCTTCCTTTTCCATCCGAGCATGTCGTTGTTGCTGAAAAATGAAATTTTGAACTAATTAACCACCTTTTTTTCATTAAATGATATAAAATCAACATAAAGTATTAAGATGATGCATGAATTTTATAACTAAATATGCCCATATCAAGTTGGATGCCCTAAGTCGTCGAGTAGGGACCGATTTGACCGCAGTATTTAAGTGACCAACTCGACGAGTTGGAGCTGGAATGAGAAAACCCTAATTTCAGGGTTTGTACCCTATTTAAAGGAACTTAAGTCCCTCCCTTCACCTCCCTTATCACTTGTTGACGGCCAAAAGGAAACCCTAATCGATCTAGACCCTATTCTTGAGTGTGTGAGGAGCTAAAGTTTGTTTTAGTGCTTTCATTAAGGGAACTCAAAGATTTAGAAGCTTGGATTGAAGAAGAGGAAGTGGATCTGCTATCAACATCGTTTTGGGAGCTAGCCTGAGGTGAAAAGCTTGTACCTAGACCCTTTCATACTTAGATCTCTTCTTTGGACAATTAGGGTTTAAAGGAGCCACTTTGGGTTTGAGCTTGTCACAAGAACAAGGATTCAGATCTGGACTTCTCCAGGCCCCAAATGCATAAAGCTCTCATCATTAATTCATATGGACTTCTCATCTTATCATAAATCTCATTCTAGACTTAGTATTGGTGATTCTAAGCCTTTAAGACCTTGCATGCAAGTCAAGTTTGCAACTTTACGTGGAATATGCGCCTTAGGAAGCTAGATATACAATTTGGAGTTGTGGGATGGCTTAAAATCGACTGAATGGGTAATGGACTGAAGGGACTCAACGAGTTGCATGGTTAACTCGATGAGTCGAATGAACATTACCTGAGGATGGTTTCTGCATGAACTCGGCGAGTCAGTGAGACGACTCGACGAGTCAGATGGGGTTTTCCCGACTTTTGGACACGCTTGAACTCGACGAGTTGCCTCGAAACTCGGTGAGTCGACTAGGGTTTTTTGACTCTGTGAGTTCTGGAGGAACTCGACGAGTCAGTATATTGTACTCGACGAGTCTGGTCAACATGGACTGTTGACCTTGACCGTTGACTTTGACTTGGACCAAGGGTTGACTAGTTTGACCTCTGGGGGTATTTTGGTAATTTGGGAATTTATGGAAGGGAGTCAGTGGTGGATGTAGGTGTTGGTTTTGGAGCTGCATTTGGTGGAGTTGACTTTATCGATTCGAGCTACTTGTGAGGTAAGTTCTCCTCACTATATCAACAGGGTCTAAGGCACCAATGTCGACCCTTATCGGATTTGTATACAGGTTTATTGCATGATATGCTTATTGATTTACATCCTGGTAGTTAGGATGGTAATATGCTTAGTGACCTGGTTAGGTAAGTATCCTGGTATATAGGATGATGCTATGTTAGTGACCGGTTAGGTCTGTATCCTGGTTATAGGATGTTGCTATGATTGATGATATGTTAGATCGGTTTAACTGTTATATATGCTAGCGTATGATATTATGTGCACATGTTTATTTTATTGGGGGATTGGGTTGAGGCGGTCCTACTTTGTGCTGAAGGCCAACAGACCCAGGGCGGTCCGGGTAGACTACAGGCTCAGGAGGGCATGTTGGTCAGACCGAAGACCCGAAGAGCGGTCCGGATAGGCTGTAGGCCCTGCGAGGCGGTCCAGACGTGTCGAAGGCTCGGAGAGCGGTACAGATAGGCTAAAGGCCTGCGAGGCGGTCCAGTCAAGTTGAAGGCTCATTATGCATGCTGTTTGCTTATATGTTATTGATATGTTTTATGGCGTTCGTATTTTGGGGGTGACTCATTAAGCCTTCGAGCTTACATTTATCGATTATTGTTCCAGGTACTTCTGATGATCGCGGGAAGGCGAAGGCGTGATCCTACAGCTCCTCATATCTTATGATTTTATGAATTGATTCTGGGATACTCTGACATTATACTATTTTGAAAACAAGTTTTGTAATAATCATGGGTTTTGAAATGTTTTAAAAAGTTTAAATTTGGCATGATTTTTATGAGTATTACAAGTTGTTATCAGAGCCTTGGTTTGAGTGAATTAGAGGAAACACTCATGTGTCTCCAGTCTCAAACTGAGGAAAAGGTTTTGAAAACGATTTTCTTAAAATGTTTTCAAAATAATAAAGGAGGATGCAAGTGTACGATCAGCCGGAGCTCGCGGATAGACCCCAAAATATCTTACGGATTATTTGATTATGTGATATGTTAGAACAGCATGCTAGTACTAGGCTAGGGATCTTCAGGAATTGCATGATAGAATTGCCTTATTATATGATGCATGATAGCCTAGGGTATTTCCTTATATGACATTGGCATTAAAACTGTAGTTGCTTAGTGAATGCATCACGACCGTACATAATTATGATCTTATAGCCTGAGAATGTTTGGTTTGGCCTTATTTCCTGTTCTTTTTTTATGAAGGGCTTAGGGTAGGATCAGGTATTCAAAAGTCTATAGGGTCCAGCGTTATGTATGGTTAGCATCCACGAGTGCTGCAGGGTTGGTGGAAGTTTCATGGATGGGTTATTTGGATGAGTCTGCCAGTTATGAGATATTTAGCCCTCCTCTAGGAGTGAGGATTGAGCGCATGCGATGCTTATGTATAATTTTAGGGCGTTGTGATGATACTTGAGACAAATATGGGTAGGTGTGGAAGGTAGTATGGGCCCATACTATTGAAAGCATAGGACCCAAACGCGTAGCAAGGAAGTCACTGTTGGTTTTTGAGCACTATAACACTTCCTAAGTGCACATGCAACCCTAAATGCTTTGGATCTATGTTTTCTCTATTATACACGCATTTTTCTTTTTCCAAAGCATTCACCCTAGCTAGCATACAATTGAAGATATATAATAAAACATAGTTTGAATGCTTACCTCTTGAGTAGGGTAGTGTTCTCGACCTTTGGAAGCTTGAGCACCTCAAGTGTGATGCCTCTAATGGTTCACAAACACCAATATGCAAAAGGTGGCTCTAAGAGAATAAGTTACTTATCTCAATTGTAGGTGCCATAGATTTTGGTGTATGGAGGGTTCTCTTTATTGTTGTGGCAAGTGCTAGGGTTACACTTTGTAAACCCTAATGATCCATGACTTTCCACATTCCTATGCTACATGGGTTTAACCTCCATGGAATATCCATGGGTTATCTTATTGGTTTAGCCCATCTACATAATCATGGATCACTAGCCCATACTATAAGAATCATTGATTTACATAATCAATCCCTCCATATTTAATTAGTCTCTTTTGACCACAAAATTAATTCCAAATTAATTCTTGGACAATACTAATTAAATAACCATATTAATATATTAATAAACCGTAAATAACATTATTCTCAAAAACCCATCCTATCAAATTGCATTGGTGAAGGCAACCCAAAAGGAACTTGCTACTATCACGTCAACTATGTACCAATTATAGTTATGGGCTTAAACACCAAATACAATAGTGTCCCACTTGGATAAGTCTAGTAACTATAACTGCCTATCTGACTTCAGGATCCGACTTAGCAATCGTAAGCTTCCAAAAGCCGCTGTCAACTCTGACCCAGTCAGTGACGCATCCTTTACATAAGGGATCGTATACTCCTCTGTTCTCAAGATATCAGCTGGACAAATACATGGAACAATGTCATACTTATTGTCCAGCAGTTTGTTTCTCAATTTCCGATTTATCTGACATAGAACATAACTGAACACATCAATTTAGTTCTGACCGGGCCCGACACATAAGTCAAAACAGAATCATCGGGCGGCCCAATATATCGCTTTTAATCCTCATAGGATAAAAGGAACAGATAAACTACGACATTATATGTTTGTACTAACTACTCATTAAATCATGCACAACGACAGGTTTTATAACATTAAGTTGTTGATGCGTTTTCGTGCCATCAATGCATGACTAACTCATAGTCAACAACTCATAAATTCCATGAAGTGATTCAAGTGAGCGCGGGTTGATCCAATACTCAAATCTTATTTCAAAAGTACTCATGAATGGTCTAGCAAACATGTTGTTGTGCCTAACTCCTTAGACAATCCTAGAAGCCAACTCATGACAGTCTTCTTTCATACCTACTTCCAAAGTATGATCGACTGTGGATAGATTGAATAAATCTTATTATTCTGGAAGTCAAAACATGCAAAGTGAAACAATAGTAAATAATTGACACAAGACAGTAACTTTACTTATAAATAAAACTCCTTTTATTCATCATCAAATGTAAATTACAATTTATCTATTACAAGTTTCGGTTAATCTAATCACTAAAACTAATATCGTCCTTTAGCGCAATGCCCCTCGCATGCTGCAAGTGCTTAACCCTAGTCAGTCCCTTTGTGAGGGGATCTGCTGGGTTGTCCTCTGACGATATCCTCTTCACCACGAGGTGCCCTTCTTCTACTTGATGTCTTATGAAGTGGTACTTTATGTCGATATGTCTGAATCTTCCATGATCTCTCGGTTCCTTGGTTAAGGCAACCGCCCCTTCATTATCGCAGCAAATTTCCACATGCTCCTTTATGGATGGAATGACTCCAAGGTCTCCGATGAAGTTTTTCAACCATATCGCCTCCTTCGCTTCTTTGCTAGCTGATATGTACTCTGATTCACACGTTGAATCAGCTACAGTCTCCTACTTGGAACTTTTCCATGTCACTGCTCCTCCATTCAGGGTAAATATCCAGCCCAACTGAGAGCAGAAATTATCTTTGTCGATCTAAAAGCTCACATCGATGTACCCTGTTACTATCAAGTCATCACTCCCACCGAGGGTAAGGACCCTGTCCTTAGTCCTCTGCAGGTACTTAAGAATGTTCTTAACCGTAGTCCAATGAGCTTTACCAGGGTTCCCTTGATATCTGCTGACTATGCTCAAAGAAAAGGCCACATCAGGGCGAGTACAAGTCATAGCATACATGATCGAACCAACTGCAGAAGCATATGGTATATGACTCATTTCTGCTATCTCAGCCTCTGTACTCGGACTTTGATTCTTACTCAGTTTGGTATTGCCTTGGATAGGTAAGTCACCTTTCTTGGAGTTCTCCATGCTGAAACGTTTCAACACCTTGTCCAAGTAGGTACTTTGACTAAGTCCTATTAGTATTTTACTTCGGTTTCTCAATATCCTTATCCCCAGGATATAGGAAGCTTCTCCGAGGTCCTTCATAGTGAAACACTTCCCAAGCCAGGATTTGACCTCCTGCAAGGTTGGGATGTCATTTCCTATGAGTAGTATGTCATCCACATACAACTCTAGAAAACTTACTATGATCCCACTAGCTTTGACATACACACAGGACTCATCCTCACTTCTCGAAAATCCGAACTCCTTGACTTCTCATCAAAACAAAGATTCCATCTGCGAGATGCTTGTTTCAATCCATATATGGATTTCTCAAGCCCACACACTCTATTAGGGTACTCTGCATTGACAAAACCATCTGGCTGACTCATGTAAACATCTTCAGCCAACTTTCCATTAGGGAAAGCGGTTTTGACATCCATTTTCCATATTTCATAGTCATGAAATGCAGCAATGGCTAGCATATCCCTTATAGATTTAATCTTCGCTACTGGTGAGAAGGTATCATCATAGTCAACTCCCCGAGTTTGAGTAAAGCTCTTTGCAACCAGTCGTGCCTTATATGTGTGTACATTCCCATCCATGTCGGTCTTCTTTTTGAAGATCCATTTGCATCTGACTGTCTTTCGACCCGGTACATTGTCAACCAAGTTCCAAACTTGATTTTCATACATGGACTGAATCTCGTTGTCCATAGCCTCTTTCCATTTAGCAGACTCGGGGCCTACCATGGCTTCCTTGTAGTTGTTAGGTTCATCCAAATTTATCAGTGTGCTATCACTGATAAATGTATCACCTTCAGATGTTATATGAAAACCATAAAACACAGGTGGAACACTAACTCTACCGGAACGCCTCGGAGGTACAGACTTGTCAATTGGTTCAACCGGAATTTCCTCCTTGGGTTGAGTGCTAGTGTTTGAGGTTCCTTCATCTCTTAACTCTTGAAGATCTTCAAGTTCAATTTGTCTCCCACTGTCCTCTTGGCATATGAATTCTCTCTCTCGAAAGACTCCTCTCCTTGCAACGAAGACAACATTGTCACTCGGTCTATAGAAGAGATATCCAAAGGACTTCTGCGGGTAGCCGATGAAAATACATCGCTCACTACGAGGTTCGAGCTTGTCGTGAGTTTCTTTTCTCACAAAAGCCTCACAACCCTAAACTTTGATGTGGCCTAACAAGGGAGCCTTCCCTGTCCACATCTCGTGAGGTGTTTTGGAAACCTTTTTGGTAGGGACTAGATTAAGGATATGGGTGGCAGTCTCCAAGGCATACCCCCAGAATGAGATTGGTAATGAAGCTTGACTCATCATGGAATGAACCATGTCTAGCAAGGTCCTATTGCGCCTCTTAGCCACACCATTAAGCTGTGGTGTCCTAGGTGGCGTCAATTGTGAAACAATTCCACATTCCTTAAGATAGTTAAGGAACTCGATACTAAGATACTCTCATCCACGATAGGATCGTAGCATCTTTATCTTCCTGCCCAATTGATTCTCTACTTCTTGCTTAAACTCTTTGAACCTTTCAAAAGTTTCTGACTTATGCTTGATTAAGTAGAATAGCCATACCTACTGTTATCATCAGTAAAAGTCACATAGAAGCGGTTAGCATCCCTTGTGGCGGTTCTGAATGGTCCACACACATCGGTGTGTATGAGGTCTAAAAAACCTTCACCCCTTTCACAGGTACTAGTGAAGGGTGACTTGTTCATCTTTCCAAGTAAACAAGATTCGCAAGTGTCATCTGACTTTAAGTCGAATGACTCCAAGACTCCATCCTTTTGGAGTTGGGCCATGCGCTTCTTGTTGACATGTGCAATACGACAATGCCACAAGCATGCCTTGTCCAAAACATTGGACGAATCAATATTCAATACATTATTTCCTAGGTTATCTACAACATTCACAGTTTCATATACACCATTGCAAGGTAATGCTTCAAAATAAAATACACCATTATAATAAGCATAAATAGCACCAACTTCATTATTAAACAAAAAGGTAACACCTTCTTTGTACAAACTATGAAAGTAAATAATATTTCTCGGCATATCGCCGAGTAACAACAATTATTCAAATCTAAATTTAAACCATTTCTAAGAAATAAAGAATAAAATCCAATCTTGGTTACAGGCGACATTTTCCTATTTCCCATGATTAAGTTTATCTTCCCGTGCTCTACATCCCTACTTCTTTTTAGTCGCTGCAAATCAGAACAAATGTGAAATCGACAACCTGTATCAAGGACCCAAGAATTAGCATGTGATGAGTTATTAGATTGAATAGTGTAAATACCTGCAAAGGAGGGTTTGATCTTCCCATCCTTTATGTCCTGCAAGTACTTGGGGCAGCTCTGTTTCCAGTGCCCTTTTTCTCAATAATGGAAGCAGTCAGCATCCTTTGGATTGGAAGAGGGATTAACAGAACCAACTTTGGTCCCACTAGAAAAGGATCCATCAAGAGACTTTCCCTTGTGGCTCTTGGAGGGAGCCTTCCTCATTTTTCCCTTTCCATGTCCTATTATCAGAATAGGGGCAGAAGTAGTAGTAGTAGGAGTAGACACAACCGACTTGCCTTTAAGGTTGATTTATGTAGTCCTTAAAAGCCCTTGAAGCTTGCTAAGAGTGACCTCCTCCTTGTTCATATGATAAGTCATACGAAACTGATCATAACAAGAAGGTAAAGAGTGTAGAATTATATCTATGTCCAACTCTTCATCAAAATTGACATTCAGTTTTAACAAGCGGTCCACATATCTCTGCATCTTCTACTAGTGGGCCGTGATGGGTTCACCATCCTTCATTTTGGTTGTGATCATGGAGGCAATGATCTCATACCTCTCCTGTCGAGCACTTTGATGGTATCTATCAATCAATTCATGATACATTTCATAGGGATAGTAATCCTCATAGGACTTCTGTAGCTCTGCAGTCATGGTTGCAATCATAAGACATGACACCCTTGTTGTATCCCTCTCATGAGTAGTGTGTTCAGCGATTTGTTCAGGAGTAGCAGTGGTGACATTAATCTCCTTAAGCTCTTTATCAAGGACATATTCTTTGTCCTCATAGCGAATAGCCATTCTGAAGTTACGAATCCATTCATTGAAGTTCAAGCCACCAAAAATGACCCTCCCACATAGGTTCATGAGGGAGAAAGAGCCTGAAGGAACTGGTGTTGAAGCATTGTTTGGGGTAGACATATGAAAAAGAAGAAGAACAAAGTTTAGATTAGATGAGAATCCTTAATATTACACCCAAATGAAATAATATGGCTAGGACCCAACACAATATTCTACAATTGCGAAGAGGGATGTCGTAATCCAATTGTAAAATATTTGAAGGTAGGTAAATGACGATTTACCAATTTCCACCATGAAAAACGAAATAGGTTATTAAGTTTTAATTGGATTGAAATTCCTAGATCTTTGAGATTCATTAAACTTTTCAAAGGCATGTTTAAATCTCGATTGTGCCCATCAAGTTTGTGACTGGGATGCCGAGGATCACAAACAAGGTGTGAATAACCATGCAAATTAACATGGTACACCCAATGTGATGAGGATTAATCTCAGATCGATTAGATCTTTCACAGGTAAAAGATAAAGATCAAACAAAACAAACACAATAATAGAATCAACAATATGCTTATGATTCAAATATAGTCACGCCTCAGCAGAGCTCTATGAAGAACTTCCACTATAGAGGCGAGCTAGGGTTTACAATCCTCAAAAAGAATAAAAAGCAAAGCGTGTGTTCAAAGACTGCATGCATGCAGCTTAAATACTAAACCCTAGAGAAAACATGCACGGTTGGACAGGCCCAAACCGGCAATCAAAATTAGGCTAAGGGCCGAGCCCATGACGCAACACTATAAGCCCAACAATCTCCCCCTTTGCGTCGAATGAGGCGAGAGATCAATTTCTTTGAGTAGGCTTCACAGTCTTGACAACCTTGAACAGCCGAGGGATGACTGCAAGAAGTGTTTGCCGAAACTGAATGTACCATCGTAGCATGTCAGTAAACAGCTTCTTATCGGCTGTAGAATTCTGATTGCACTTGTGGATAATCTCCAAGATATGTTCCAAGCAAGCAGTTGAGAATAAGTGCTTATCACACAGAGCGAAGAGACATTTTTGCTTTTTGTCTCTGACAAACATTATTGTGTGAGACTGTGGGTCGCTTCTACCCTTGACCATAACATTCACATTGCCCATTCTGCCGGAAGGTTTGATCGTTGGACGCTTGTGAATGGCAGCGGCGATCTCTTGGTCCATTTTCGCCACTTCGTGAATGTAGCATACAAGCATTCGCTTGATATGGTCAATGATCGGCTGGTACTCCTGTGGATTTGACATCAGGATGTTGTTGAGAAGTATCCAGTCGTGGGGATTGAGGTTCGGTAGATCAGCAAGGGTGAAGTTATGTACCGAGCCTTCAGAGCCTCGAGTCACTTTGAATTTCACATTGACAAACTTCCCTGCTGAGTAAGGCTTCAGAACCTTGACAGTAGTAATCTTTTGTAAGCTCCATGTCAGGTGCTGTGGCTGAGCAAACTCCAGATAGAACTCCAAAAGATCCCGATCAACCTTCGGGTCTGGAGAGGGAATAGAAACAGTTGAGTTAAAGCAGTGAAAGATGAATGCCTTTCGCGTGATCGACATGTCAAACTGTGCATCCTTGGAGTTTTCAAGCCCAAACGACATCACAGGCTCAAGCCACAGTGGATAAGGTTCATCGATAGCACACTTTTGAAGCGAATCAAGAGTCCACACAGGAAAAATGGACTTCTTCTTTTCCAGGAGCTCTTTTTCTTTAAGCTCTTTTTCAAGCTCTATCGATTCCTTCATCAGTTTTTCTTCAAGTTCCTTATCAGATGCCTTTGTTTTCTGAAAAGGATTAGAGGGATCTGGTTTAAAAATATCTTCAATATCATCATAAGTATCATCATCTTCACCAATTTTCTTCTTCTTCTTCTTGCATCTATCACTGACCGAAGCTTCATTAACCTTCTTCTTCTCTCCCCCTTGTTCCGGTTGGACACCAGGCACCAGAACACCCTCAATGCGACTAAGAATGGCCAGTGCAGGTCGAAGTTTATCAGCCAAATGCCTGCGAGTGGTGATGGTGATGATAGGATCATGGGCTTCAAGGAGGTGAAGTAAGATGGAGTGAACATCAGCAGCTGAGCCTCGAATAACTTCCCTCTCAGACTTCAAGTCATTGAGTTCAGATGTTGCAGTGCGAAGTTTGAGATTCTAGATTTTCAGTTGAGAGGTTCGCTTGTCGAGTTCATCCATGACTCGATTTCAACTGCCAATTCTGCCTCCAGTTGAGTTAAGCGATCATTGACTTTATCATGCAGATTGACATTTGCAGCTTCAATGGCTTTTCGGGCAACTTCAAGATTAGCTCGTTCGGTTGCTAGAGAACGCTGAAGATTTGCAACCGAATCATTTACTGTCTTAGCATTCTTTTGAGCAGCAGCCTGCAATGAATCTAGAAATAGGTTAGCCTCGGAAATTAGTTTGTTGACTTTTGCGGTCGCCTCTCTGCATTCGTTAGAGGAGGACTCAACTGCAAGCGAGGCCTTTTGACACTGGGAAGTGGAGGCGTCGATAGCCTTGGCTGCAGCAGAAAGGGATGCGCCATGTTCTTTTACAACAGAAGAAAATAATGCTTTGAGAGCAGCATCTGAATAAGCCCCAGAGGAAGAAGAGGAAATAAGTTGATCAAGTTTATCATTGACTGCTTTGAGATGACGCTTGGTTACAGGTGCATCTTCATCTTCATCACTCTGGACACGGTAAGGACTGAAATAGGTGGAATCAAAGTCCAAGTCCTCACCTCCAAGAACAGGGGTGGTGTTAGTAGATGGGGTAGGTGATAAGGGTTTGGTTGTGACAGGAGGTTCAGTGGTAACAGGTGGGATAGGAGCTGAAGAATGAGCCTGTGTAGTAGTGGTGGTAGTGGTAGTGTTGGTATAGATTGGATTAGGGATGGGAGTAGGGTTAGATGGTTAAGATGTAGAGATGGGAAATATAGGAGGTATGGATACTGGGACAGAAACGGGTGGAGGAGAAGGAGGGAGGGAGCGAACTGGAATTTCGAGGTTAGGAGAGCGAGGCGTGGTATTACCACGACCCGAAGCCTCCTCGTCAGAGCTTTCGCTTTCAGATTCTGAAAGAGGAGCAGATGTATGTTTGGGAGGGACATACTCTGAGTCTGAATCACTTGAAGATTGGAGTATGAGTCTCCGAGCGGGCTTTTTCTGCTTCTTGGGTTCAGGCTGGGACAGAGCGGCCTTGTCTGACCTTCGCTTCGTAGGGGTTTTGCCCCTTGGTTGTTTTAGCAACCTTCGTCTCCTTCTGAGTCGCAGCTTTCTTTCCCCTCCTAGCTGGCTTGTCAGCTTCTTCAATGGATCGAACCATGGCTAGGGTTAGTTCCTGTGGACCCGAAGAAGGAAACTCCCTGTATTGTTGCAGAAGTTTACTTGCGTCAGGCAGACAAGCAAGCATGGTGTCAGGGATGGATCCAGTGAAAGAATACTTGGTGGGATCCGTGACAATTATCTTCGTTGTGTGAAAAGTAGCAATAGAGGAGAGAAGCGATCCATTACCCACTTGGTGATGATTGACCAGTACCGTCCACACGAGATTTCGGAGTGTCTTGAGGAAGAACTCAAGCTTTGAATCAGTTGTTGCCAGATGATTGTACCATAGTCCAGATCCATCCCGTGATATAGACCGTAAAGCACAGTCATAAAGGACTTGCTTGCTCCATCTGAGTCGGCGCTGCGCTCAGAGAGTCCTTTGAACAGTAGAGTGAATAAGCCATTCCATGATGGAGGAGGAAGGCAAGACTTCTTGAACTTGGTGATGGTGGTTAGGGTTTCAGTGTACCCCATTTGATAAAACATGGAGAACAACTGACCAGTAGTGATCGATTCAGGGTTTACTTTGGTTGGTTCTTGAGAGAGACCAATTAGGGCACAGAAGCGGTTCTTGGAGATGGAGGACTTCTCATTGTGGAGTTCAAAGTGAATCCTTTCAGCGGCTTTGTCGTAGTAAGCAGTGGAGTAGATTAGTGAGAGGCAGGTTATGGGAACAACTTCGACTCTTGACAGAGCATCGACTAAAGGCGAGTATTTAAGACACTCAACAACATACAGCATGTAGGGTTCATAGACAAAGGGTGCGAGATCGATGATCAGGTTTTGTTGAGGTTTGATAGTGAGAAGGGTTTGGTGAACAGAGGTATCTTGAACTGAAGAAGATTCTGCCATTGTAGAAACTTGGAGAAGAAGATGAACAGTAAGATGAATCGCCTTTGTTCTTCGAGAGTTTTGAAAGTGATAAAAGGGTAAAGAGCAGCATGCCAAATCCTTTTATACGTACAAGTAGGAGAGAGAAAAATCCGGCTGATATCTTGGAGTTATTTGAACTGGCGCCTGATTTGACGGATGAACATTAGTCATACCCAGTGATGACGCATGAAAGAGAAAGGGCATTTCCTTTGTACACGCCATTCCATAAAAAGCACTTTTGCAAATTATCTTAACGGTTGGAGAAATGCTGAATCAGCCTTAACTCTATCCCAATCGTCACCCCATATTTCACATGAATCGTCATCGCTTTTTAAGTTTATCGATCATTGAAGCACCATTAATAGAACTAGTTTTTTTTTGGAAAAAAATTCGTGCATAGAGTGTAAAAGATAAAGAAATAAAGCGACTTGTGCAAGATAATTTGTGATGTCTTAAAAAAAACATAAAGCAACTGATTTTGGGCACGAATCTCTTCCTTCAAAGTCAAGAGAGACCTTAAAGTGCTTGTATGGCTTCCCATTAAATAACGATCAAATACTTGTTAAGAAGTATTGAAAGGCATCTTTTAAATCTAAGGCTCATAACAGGTGACTTTCGCTTCAATTCATGAATTCGAGACTTGATATAAGACCGAAACTGAATGAAGTACTTGTTAGATCAATGTAATCTATTGAACAAGTAGGTAGGGAACATATTCAGTGACTTGTTGAAATTGTAATTGGAAGAAAAAAAATTAAAACATGGATCCATTTGGAAGAAAAGCTTTGGTAATAAGCACTTTCATTAGGATCGCGCAAAACGAAAATTGAGATTTCATAGAAGTGCATAATATAGATCAAACCATCTAACCATACTCCCATCCCTAATCCAATCTGATGATGAAGAAGGTTAATGAAGCTTCGGTAAGATCATCAATTCAGTAAGGGAGTTGGATTTTGACAGAAACTCAATTGGTATCTTCTTGGTTTGGTTGTGACAGGAAGTTCCCAGCCAACAAAAACCGAAATTGGCAGGGAAGTTACAGCGCTGAAAAGGTCAAGGAGGAACCGAAGACAACATCAAAATCAGAAGAGTCCAAGAAAGAAGTAAAAATTGGTGGAGACTCAGGATTCGATTGCCATTATTGTGGAGGCAAGAATCACTTTGCCAAGGACTGCATGCTGAAAAAGAGGACAAAAAAGACAGATGATGATGATGAGGAAGCACGCCTCTTGAGACGAATGGAGGAAATCAAGAAAAGAAAGTCTGCTGCTAACAATAAAACTATGAATGCTTTGATTGTGCAGGATACAGACAATCAATGAATGTGATGAGTTGATCAAGAAGGTACAATACATTCTTGCTTCTTTAAAAATACCTGTTAATGACTATGAAAAGGAACTAAATAACTTAAAATCAAAATTCTCTAGTATAAGTAGCAGTCTCTCTCAAACCCGTGTCACAAACTCTAACCTAACTGATGAAATTAGCAGGGTATCGTCGAAGAGTGAGGAAAGGAGGATGTGGATTGAGCTGAAGGAAAAAGAGTTGATTAGGTCTAAGGATGAGTCGATTTATTTGCAAAGAGACAATCTTAAACTTTTAAAACAAAGAAATGTGTTTTGTTTGATTGCTAAAAGGCTTTATTTTAATATCACTCAATTGCATCTCGATTGTGAAATAGGAAAGAAGATACATCGCATGATTTTGCCCTTTCTTGAGTTAAAGGAGGATGAAATTGATGCTGAAGCATACAACTGTGAAAGCGTTGTATCATCTGATGAGATCTCTCCTGCATACAAAATCGGTCTTGATAAAATTGAATCCTACATAAAGTCCAAGGACCATAAGGACATGCTCAAAAATCTGTTAGATGAGAATGATAGATTGAAGTTAAGAGCTGAAACTGTACAGAAATTTGACTCGTTGAATGCCAAATTAAGTTCAGAAAATAAAATTGATGTTGAAAATGCATCTGAACTTAATGAGGATGATGATCTGAGTGAAATCTCGGTAGAGGATGTGGTGGACTGTTCTGAGTTTGTCAAAAGCGAAACTAAAACCCACAAAAATCTGATTTCTGAAAATTCAGTGGAATTCGCTCGTTTGTCCAAAAACAAGACCAAAGTCCTTAAAGAAAAAGCAGTTGTGTATCAAACGGTACAATCCACTCCAAATCAGGTATACAAAGTTAATGGAGTAACTCAGCAACAAACAGCCGAACTGACGGCGATAGTAGCCGAAGATAATGCTGACGGATGCGATGAATTTTTCTGGTCAGCACCTATTGACAATGCTGATGAAACAGTAGGTCTGTCACAGAAAACCTCATGGAGAGTGAAAGGCAGATATGTAGCCAAACCACTTAATGATCCTACTCGTTTTGACAAGCCGAGCACAAGTGGGACTAAAATGTCCTCAGACGAGCAAGTGGTAATTTCAAACGAAACCAATTCACCTAAGTGCAAAGCTAATATTCAAAGTTTTGAGAAAAAGGCTAACATTCACAGAAACCCAAAACAGGTGAGAGATAGAAAGCATCAAAGAAATGTGAGGTACAAGAAAAACCTTACCGAAAGGAAGCTGTTCTGGAGATCTCAAAATCCTAATTATGTTCGCTATGAAAAACCTTCTAAACAAAAGGAGGTAAGGAACAAAAAGGAAAGCACCGGTTCGCAGGAAGTAAGGAACCGAAAGGGTGGTTTCGGTACCTCGACTGAAATGAACCAAAGGGAGAGCTTCGGTTCTCAGAACCACATCAACCGAAAGAACGGTTTCGATCCTCAACCCAATAACAACCGAAAGAACGGTTTCGGTCCTCAACTCAATAGCAACCGAAAGAGCGGTTACGTTTCTCAACCCTGCAAGACCAATCAAATGAACAGAAGATCCGATATCACTTCTAAACCTAACTATTCTCGTTCTAATTCTTTCAAGGATTTAAAGGGGAAAGGAAATCTCTTTCCAGAAGATGACAGACGTCCAAAAGAAATCCAAAAGAATGCAGACGTCAACACTTCAAATCGTACGCTTGTCGAATTTAAGTCAAACAAAATTAAAGTTTTCACTATAAAAAGAAAAGATGAAACAACTTTAATTAAACGTACTTATTTGGTTGATATTTCTCTTACTATTCCCTCTCCTGTAAAAGGCTTACAAGGACCCAAGAAACTTTGGGTTCCTAAATCTGCTTAATATTTTGCAGGTTATGCGTGACGAGCAGTTTGACGAAGAATGGTATATTGACAGTGGCTGCTCACGTCACATGACAGGCAGGAAAGAAGAACTGAGGGAGTTTCAGTCTCTCAAGGATGGTGGTATTGTGAAGTACGGCAACAACTCGTTTGGAACTATTAAAGGCTATGGAATGATTACGAATGGTGATTTCTCAATTAGAAAGGTCGCATATGTTGAAGGGCTTCAACATAACCTTATCAGCGTATCACAGCTAGTCGTTGGGACTGGATTGAAGGTATCATTTGATGATGAAGGCTCAGAGATAGTCGAGAAGAAGTCAAATAACATTCTACTGAAATCGAAGCGAAAAGGGGAAATGTACCCTTTAAACCTCAATCCAATTCGAGGTAAACCAGCAGTTTGCTTACTCACGAAGGCTCATTCAGATGAAAGCTGGTTATGGCATCGAGGTCTCTCTCATCTTAATTTCAAGGATATAAACAAACTGGTTTTAGGAGATCATGTTCGAGGTCTTCCAGTTCTCAAATTCGACAAAGAACATCTATGTGCAGCCTGTGAATTGGGAAAACAGAGTAGACAAAGTCATCCCTCCATTATCAATACAAAAGTGATAGAGCCATTGGAATTATTGCACATCGATCTGTGTGGTCCCTCTTCCATTGAAAGCATTGGTGGAAATAAGTACATTTTGGTCATTGTCGACGACTTCTCTCGCTTCACATGGGTATTTTTCTTGAAGCAAAAATATGAGGCTTCTCCAAGGCTCAAGCTCTTCATAAAGCAGGTTGAAATTCAACTAAGGAAAGTTGTTCGTAACGTAAGAAGCGACAACGACTTGGAATTCAAAAACAAAGATTTCGAAGATTTTCTTGCTGAGAAGGGAACGACTCATAATTTTTCAGCCCCATATACTCCACAGCAGAATGGAATTGTTGAAAGAAGAAACCGATCTCTGTGCGAAGCAGCTTGCACTATGCTAAGCTTCGCTTCATTGCCTCTGTATTTCTGGGCTGATGCTATCGCTGCCGCTTGTTACACTCAGAACCGATCATATCTAAACAAGCGATTCTCTCACACTCCTTACGAGATCTTAAACAATCACAAACCGAATGTGAAATTCTTCCATGTGTTTGGTTCCAGGTGCTTCGTCTTCAATTCTAAAGAGAAGCGAAATAAGTTCGATGCTAAGTCTGATGAAGGTATATTCCTAGGTTACTCCCTGAATTCCAAGGCATACAGAGTTCTGAACAAGCGTTCTAAGAAGATTGAAGAAACATATTATGTCACTTTTGACGATAGATATGTTAAGAAGATGAAGGCAACCGAAAGTACAACTCAGGAAATCTTTCCAAAGACTGGTCACGTAACAGCCCCAATTTCAAATCTTTTCGAGCACTACATGCTTCTTTTTGATGAGCCTCAAACGGCAATTAATTCTAAATAAACAGCGAAAGACAACAAGGTTGACAGTCTAAAGCAAATCATTGATGATGCTGCTCAAAAAATGGCTGCTGATCATCCTAAAGCAACCGAGAGGCCAGTCGAAGGCGAACCTTCAAATGACCGCCCTTCAGTCCAGGGGGAGGTTCCGAATCCACAACAAGATCAAGGTCCTTCATTCCAGGGGGAGAATTCAACGTCACAATCATTTGGCTCAACCGAAAGTCCAAACGAAGGGGAGCATTCTGATCCAGAATTCGTGTCATCATTCGAGGGGGAGAGTACACATGTCAATGATGATACTTTATCATAATTGGAAGAAGAAATCAATGCAGAATTGGATCCCTCTTGTGATCCAAATTATCCTCCACTTATTAAATGGACCAAAGATCATCCTCAGAGTCAAATTATTGGAGAATCTTAAGAAACGGTGTTAACTCGATCACAGATCAAAGCGAAACAAGCTGCACTCTTTTCTCAAGTAGAGTTTTGCATGTTCAATTCCTTTGTTTCCAAAGTTGAACCGACGACCGTTAGCTCAGCACTTGATCATTCTGACTGGGTTCAAGCCATGCAAGATGAGTTGAATGAGTTTGAAAGAAACAAAGTATGGCGTCTTATTCCAACTCCAAAGGATGCTTCGGTTGTCGGTCTCAAATGGGTATTCAGAAATAAGATGGATAAGGAGGGGAACATGATTCGCAACAAAGCTCGTTTAGTGGTGAAAGGCTACTGTCAAGAAGAAGGTATCGATTATGAAGAGACTTTCGCTCCAGTTGCTAGATTAGAGTATGTTCGTATCTTTCTTGCCTATGCTGCACACAAAAACTTTGAAGTCTATCAGATGGACGTCAAGTGTGCCTTTCTCAACGGTGAACTTGAAGAAACTGTGTACGTTGAACAACCGCCGGGCTTCATGAACGAAAAGTATCCAGGTCACTGCTACATACTTGATAAAGCGGTATATGGCTTAAAGCAGGCTCCCAGAGCATGGTATGAAACTCTCACTCGGTTCTTAAAAATGTCTAGATTCAAACAAGGCTCGGTTGACCCAACCTTCTTTCGAAAAAGAGAGGGTAATCACCTTATGATAGTCCAAATTTATGTTGATGACATCATCTTCGGCTCCACGAATCCCAGCTTAACAGCTGAATTCAGGAAGTTGATGGAAACTAAATTTGAGATGAGCTCAATGGGTCCAATTAACTTTTTCCTTGGCTTAAACATTAGACAGGGACCCGAAGGCATCTTTATTAACCAGGAGGCATACACCAAGACACTGCTTGCTAAGTTTGGAATGAAGGGAGACTCCAGAGTTAAAGTTCCAATGGCTTTTGGGACAAAGCTTACACCTTCATTGGAGAAGCCAGCCGCTGACATGATGCTTTATCGACAAATGATTGGCTCACTGATGTATCTCACGGCCAGCAGACCTGACATCATGTTCTCAGTTTGCTATTGTGCCAGATTTCAAGCTAACCCACGCGAACCTCATTTGCAAGCTGTGAAAAATATCTTTCGATATCTGAAGCGAACCTCCTCTCTTGGTCTTTGGTATCCGGCCAATTCAGGATTCTTTGTTCAAGCGTTCTCAGACGCTGACTTGGGCGGATGTGGATTAGATCGTAAAAGCACCACATGAGGATGCCAATTTCTAGACGGTAAATTGGTCAGCTGGCAATCGAAGAAACAAACCTGTGTTTCTCTTTCCACGGCTGAAGCTGAATACATCGCTGCTGCCTCATGCACATCTCAGGTGATATGGATACAGAGTCAGCTTAGAGATTACGGGCTAAATATGAAGAAAATCCCACTATATTGCGACTCTGAAAGTGCAATTAGGATTTGTCACAACCCAGTGTAACACTCCAAGACTAAACATATCGCACTGAGGTATCACTTCATTAAAGATCACGTGGAAGATGGCAACGTCGAAATTCACTTTGTAAGGACAACTGATCAACTGGCAGATATATTCACTAAGGCTCTTCCTGAAGCAAGTTTCAACAAGATTTTGCAAGGCCTAGGCATTGTGGAATCGGAGTCAGTACCAAAATCGCCTTCGCTTCAATAAAGGTAAGAGGCGAAATAGAGTGAACCGAGCGTTCGGTCTATTTCGGGTTCGGGTCGACCATGAACCGAAATGAACCGAGCGTTCGGTCTATTTCGGGTTCGGTCCATCTGAACTCGTTTGCTTTTCTCATATCAAGGCGTTTTGTTTGTATTCTTTTGTATACTATTTTTTTTTAAAAAAAAATTCCAAAAATATTTCATCTCTCTGTTTTTATTTCTTTTCAGAAACCTTCCAAAATTTCAAAAATATTTCTGTTTCTTTGTTTGTTGGTTTGTGTGGTGTGTTTCTTTGTTCTTATTAGGTAATAAGAGAACCAGTAAATCAGAATATGGAACTAAGGCAGGTATATTTCTTTACTTCAGTACTAGTTAAGTGTCCCTAGAAGCATGCTGTTGTATGTTGACCAAAGCCTCGAACGATTCTGAGTAAAGCCTTAATGACTTGATAAATACAAATCTTGTCTCACCAATCAGGCTATAACATTTACTCTAATCATGAGCTGCCATACTCCTCTCAAATTGAGTTAAGAGGTTTTCTGCTTTGTCAATCAGTTCTAGCAGAGGCACTTTCGTTTCTTTTACCCACCTTATTTTTCTCCATAACTGATTCGTTTCACATTTTGTAACCCTTGAGACTCTCAGCCATAACCACTGAGGCTTATGGTTATACCAATTCTGTGTTGATGATCTTAAGTTCGTTCACCACGACTTAAGTAAAACCCAAAATCCAACTCCCTTACTGAATTGACGGCGAATACTTTAACGTTTGATCTATATTATGCACTTCTATGAAATCTCAATTTTCGTTTTGCTCGATCCTAATGAAAGTGCTTATTACCAAAGCTTTTTTTCCAAATGGATCCATGTTTTAATTTTTTTTCTTCCAATTACAATTTCAACAAGTCACTGAATATGTTCCCTACCTACTTGTTCAATAGATTACATTGATCTAACAAGTACTTCATTCAGTTTCGGTCTTATATCAAGTCTCGAATTCATGAATTGAAGCGAAAGCCACCTGTTATGAGCCTTAGATTTAAAAGATGCCTTTCAATACTTCTTAACAAGTATTTGATCGTTATTTAATGGGAAGCCATACAAGCACTTTAAGGTCTCTCTTGACTTTGAAGGAAGAGATTTGTGCCCATAATCAGTTGCTTTATGTTTTTTTAAGACATCACAAATTATCTTGCACAAGTCGCTTTATTTCTTTATCTTTTACACTCTATGCATGAATTTTTTTCCAAAAAAAAACTAGTTCTATTAATGGTGCTTCAATGATCGATAAACTTAAAAAGCGATTACGATTCATGTGAAATATGGGGTGACGATTGGGATAGAGTTAAGGCTGACTCAGCATTTCTCCAACCGTTAAGATAATTTGCAAAAGTGCTTTTTATGGAATGGCGTGTACAAAGGAAACGCCCTTTCTCTTTCATGCGTCATCACTGGGTATGACTACTGTTCATCCGTCAAATCAGGCGCCAGTTCAAATAACTCCAAGATATCAGCCGGATTTTTCTCTCTCCTACTTGTACGTATAAAAGGATTTGGCACGCTGCTCTTTACCCTTTTATCACTTTCAAAACTCTCGAAGAACAAAGGCGATTCATCTTACTGTTCATCTTCTTCTCCAAGTTTCTACAATGGCAGAATCTTCTTCAGTTCAAGATACCTCTGTTCAGCCAACCCTTCTCACTATCAAACCTCAACAAAACCTGATCATCGATCTCACACCCTTTGTCTATGAACCCTACATGATGTATGTTGTTGAGTGTCTTAAATACTCGCCTTTAGTCGACGCTCTGTCAAGAGTCGAAGTTGTTCCCATAACCTGCCTCTCACTAATCTACTCCACTGCTTACTACGACAAAGCCGCTGAAAGGATTCACTTTGAACTCCACAATGAGAAGTCCTCCATCTCCAAGAACCGCTTTTGTGCCCTAATTGGTCTCTCTCAAGAACCAACCAAAGTAAACCCTGAATCGATCACTACTGGTCAGTTGTTCTCCATGTTTTATCAAATGGGGTACACTGAAACCCTAACCACCATCACCAAGTTCAAGAAGTCTTGCCTTCCTCCTCCATGGAATGGCTTATTCACTCTACTGTTCAAAGGACTCTCTGAGCACAGCGCCGGCTCAGATGGAGCAAGCAAGTCCTTTATGACTGTGCTTTACGGTCTATATCACAGGATTGATCTGGACTATGGTACAATCATCTGGCAACAACTGATTCAAAGCTTGAGTTCTTCCTCAAGACACTCCGAAATCTCGTGTGGACGGTACTGGTCAATCATCACCAAGTGGGTAATGGATCGCCTTCACGTTCCAATCATGGCAGACTCTCTTCTCTCCTCTATTGCTACTTTTCACACAACGAAGATAATTGTCACGGATCCCACCAAGTATTCTTTCACTGGATCCATCCCTGACACCATGCTTGCTTGTCTGCCTGACGCAAGTAAACTTCTGCAACAATACAGGGAGTTTCCTTCTTCGGGTCCACGGGAACTAACCCTAGCCATGGTTCGATCCATTGAAGAAGCTGACAAGCCAGCCAAGAGGGGAAAGAAAGCTGCGACTCAGAAGGAGACGAAGGTTGCTAAAACAACCAAGGGGCAAACCCATACGAAGCGAAGGTCAGACAAGGCCGCTCTGTCCCAGCCTGAACCCAAGAAGCAGAAAAAGCCCGCTCAGAGACTCATACTCCAATCTTCAAGTGATTCAGACTCAGAGTATGTCCCTCCCAAACACACATCTGCTCCTCCTTCAGAATCTGAAAGCGAAAGCTCTGACGAGGAGGCTTCGGGTCGTGGTAATACCCCGCCTCGTTCTCCTAACCCCAAAATTCCAGTTCGCTCCCTCCCTCCTTCTCCTCCACCCGTTTCTGTCCCAGTATCCATACCTCCTATATTTCCCATCTCTACATCTCAACCATCTAACCCTACTCCCATCCCTAATCCAATCTTTACCAACACTACCACTACCTCATGCCTAATCCAAAATTGAGATTTCATAGAAGTGCATAATTCGGTTCCTCCTTGACCTTTTCTGCCCTCTTTTTCAGCATGCAGTCCTTGGCAAAGTGATTCTTGCCTCCACAATAATGGCAATCGAATCTTGAGTCTCCACTAATTTTTACTTCTTTCTTGGACTCTTCTGATTTTGATGTTGTCTTCGGTTCCTCCTTGACCTTTTCAGAGCTGTAACTTCCCTGCCAATTTCGGTTTTTGTTGGCTGGTGAAAGAAATTGATCTCTCGCCTCATTCGACGCAAAGGGGGAGATTGTTGGGCTTATAGTGTTGCGTCATGGGCTCGGTCCTTAGCCCAATTTTGATTGCCGGTTTGGGCCTGTCCAACCGTGCATGTTTTCTCTAGGGTTTTGTATTTAAGCTGCATGCATGCAGTCTTTGAACACACGCTTTGCTTTTTATTCTTTTTGGGGATTGTAAACCCTAGCTTGCCTCTACAGTGGAAGTTCTTCATAGAGCTCTGCTGAGGCGTGACTATATTTGAATCATAAGCATATTGTTGATTCTATTATTGTGTTTGTTTTGTTTGATCTTTATCTTTTACCTGTGAAAGATCTAATCGATCTGAGATTAATCCTCATCAATTGGTATCAGAGCAGGAGACTGTGTAATTCATACACATCTCTTCTGTTGAAGAAGTTATCAGGGTTTTTCTGCATTGATTGATATTAATTGAGCCGTCATTCCATATTGGCGTGTCTCATTAATTGTCGATCTTACCCTAACGATAAATTACAAATCTGATCTTAAACAGGTTATCGATCAAACTTCATCACAATGTCCATGGATGATTCGCAAACCAATCCAATCAACATCTCCAACAGTATCGGATCAACGACTAGGATTCCAATATTGTACACTCAAGATTATGAGGTTTGGACACATCACTTTGAAGATTATGTGATTGGCTCAGAAGATGATGGGTACTTGATCTGGGAAGCTATCACTGTTGGCCTGTTTGCTCATACAAACAGCTCAAGGATTGTCAAAACTCAAAAGGAGTACAATCAGCTTGTGAGTGATGTGAAAGACATTCCTCAAGACGAGAAAGATAAGTTTAAATGTAACATTAAAGCCTTAAGAATGATTAGGTTTGCATTGCAGTCAGATACGTTTCGTTTGGTGAATTCTTGCACTACAGCTAAAGAGATATGGGACAGGCTAAAAGAATTGTATTCCACCGACGCAGATCTGGAACATTCGATTCAAACTCTTTTGCTTTCAGAGTTTGGTGATATCAAACAAAACCCCGAAGAGAAACTGGTTTAGGCTTTTGATCGTTTTAATCATCTCTTGAGTAAGATGATAAAGCATGGGATCGAAAGGAAAGTTATTGAACAGAAAGTTACCTTCATGAACGGTCTTAGACCCGAATGGATGGCGGTTGTGTCAACAGTAAAGGCACATGAACAGTTTAAATCGTATTCTCTGGCGAAACTGGTGGGAATTCTGAAATCCCATGAAAGTGTCCTGACTAAGGAAACGAGTGTGGTGTCTAGTTTGGGTTCGTTAGCCCTTGTTTCTAAAGGAAAAAGTTCTGTTGAAGAAGAGGAGGAATTAGATCTTTCTAACTATGATCTAACCAGTGAAGAGTATGTCCTGATGGTGTCTAATCCTAGAAAGTTCATTAAAAGGAAGTTCCCAGCCAACAATAACCGAAATTAGCAGGGAAGTTACAGCGCTGAAAAGGTCAAGGAGGAACCGAAGACAACATCAAAATCAGAAGAGTCCAAGAAAGAAGTAAAAATTGGTGGAGACTCAGGATTCGATTGCCATTATTGTGGAGGCAAGAATCACTTTGCCAAGGACTGCATGCTGAAAAAGAGGACAGAAAAGACAGATGATGATGATGAGGAAGCACGCCTCTTGAGACGAATGGAGGAAATCAAGAAAAGAAAGTCTGCTGCTAACAATAAAACTATGAATGCTTTGATTGTGCAGGATACAGACAATCGTGATGAATTCGGTGGTGTGGAAGTATGGTCCACAGACTCAGAGGACGAAGAAGTGAGAAAACCCACTCATGGCAAGGCGATGCTGGTAAAAGAAGAACATGCTACTGTAAGGTGTTTAATGGTGACCGAAGGTGTATCCCAGATGAGAGAATATACCACTGATGGAGGAATAGAAGGCGAGAAGGACCGAGAGGACAGGTGTTTTGCTGCGAAACCTGTTAGTGCCCATATCAATGAATGTGATGAGTTGATCAAGAAGGTACAATACATTCTTGCTTCTTTAAAAATACCTGTTAATGACTATGAAAAGGAACTAAATAACTTAAAATCAAAATTCTCTAGTATAAGTAGCAGTCTCTCTCAAACCCGTGTCACAAACTCTAACCTGACTGATGAAATTAGCAGGGTATCGTCGAAGAGTGAGGAAAGGAGGATGTGGATTGAGCTGAAGGAAAAAGACTTGATTAGGTCTAAGGATGAGTCGATTTATTTGCAAAGAGACAATCTTAAACTTTTAAAACAAAGAAATGTGTTTTGTTTGATTGCTAAAAGGCTTTATTTTAATATCACTCAATTGCATCTCGATTGTGAAATAGGAAAGAAGATACATCGCATGATTTTGCCCTTTCTTGAGTTAAAGGAGGATGAAATTGATGCTGAAGCATACAACTGTGAAAGCGTTGTATCATCTGATGAGATCTCTCCTGCATACAAAATCGGTCTTGATAAAATTGAATCCTACATAAAGTCCAAGGACCATAAGGACATGCTCAAAAATCTGTTAGATGAGAATGATAGATTGAAGTTAAGAGCCGAAACTGTACAGAAATTTGACTCGTTGAATGCCAAATTAAGTTCAGAAAATAAAATTGATGTTGAAAATGCATCTGAACTTAATGAGGATGATGATCTGAGTGAAATCTCGGTAGAGGATGTGGTGGACTGTTCTGAGTTTGTCAAAAGCGAAACTAAAACCCACAAAAATCTGATTTCTGAAAATTCAGTGGAATTCGCTCGTTTGTCCAAAAACAAGACCAAAGTCCTTAAAGAAAAAGCAGTTGTGTATCAAACGGTACAATCCACTCCAAATCAGGTATACAAAGTTAATGGAGTAACTCAACAACAAACAGCCGAACTGACGGCGATAGTAGCCGAAGATAATGCTGACGGATGCGATGAATTTTTCTGGTCAGCACCTATTGACAATGTTGATGAAACAGTAGGTCTGTCACAGAAAACCTCATGGAGAGTGAAAGGCAGATATGTAGCCGAACCACTTAATGATCCTACTCGTTTTGACAAGCCGAGCACAAGTGGGACTAAAATGTCCTCAGACGAGCAAGTGGTAATTTCAAACGAAACCAATTCACCTAAGTGCAAAGCTAATATTCAAAGTTTTGAGAAAAAGGCTAACATTCACAGAAACCCAAAACAGGTGAGAGATAGAAAGCATCAAAGAAATGTGAGGTACAAGAAAAACCTTACCGAAAGGAAGCTGTTCTGGAGATCTCAAAATCCTAATTATGTTCGCTATGAAAAACCTTCTAAACAAAAGGAGGTAAGGAACAAAAAGGAAAGCACCGGTTCGCAGGAAGTAAGGAACCGAAAGGGTGGTTTCGGTCCCTCGACTGAAATGAACCGAAGGGAGAGCTTCGGTTCTCAGAACCACATCAACCGAAAGAACGGTTTCGATCCTCAACCCAATAACAACCGAAAGAACGGTTTCGGTCCTCAACTCAATAGCAACCGAAAGAGCGGTTACGTTTCTCAACCCTGCAAGACCAATCAAATGAACAGAAGATCCGATGTCACTTCTAAACCTAACTATTCTCGTTCTAATTCTTTCAAGGATTTAAAGGGGAAAGGAAATCTCTTTCCAGAAGATGACAGACGTCCAAAAGAAATCCAAAAGAATGCAGACGTCAACACCTCAAATCGTACGCCTATCGAATTTAAGTCAAACAAAATTAAAGTTTTCACTATAAAAAGAAAAGATGAAACAACTTTAATTAAACGTACTTATTTGGTTGATATTTCTCTTACTATTCCCTCTCCTGTAAAAGGCTCACAAGGACCCAAGAAGCTTTGGGTTCCTAAATCTGCTTAATATTTTGCAGGTTATGCGTGACGAGCAGTTTGACGAAGAATGGTATATTGACAGTGGCTGCTCACGTCACATGACAGGCAGGAAGGAAGAACTGAGGGAGTTTCGGTCTCTCAAGGATGGTGGTATTGTGAAGTACGGCAACAACTCGTTTGGAAGTATTAAAGGCTATGGAATGATTACGAATGGTGATTTCTCAATTAGAAAGGTCGCATATGTTGAAGGGATTCAACATAACCTTATCAGCGTATCACAACTAGTCGTTGGGACTGGATTGAAGGTATCATTTGATGATGAAGGCTTAGAGATAGTCGAGAAGAAGTCAAATAACATTCTACTGAAATCGAAGCGAAAAGGGGAAATGTACCCTTTAAACCTCAATCTAATTCGAGGTAAACCAGCAGTTTGCTTACTCACGAAGGCTCATTCAGATGAAAGCTGGTTATGGCATCGACGTCTCTCTCATCTTAATTTCAAGGATATAAACAAACTGGTTTTAGGAGATCATGTTCGAGGTCTTCCAGTTCTCAAATTCGACAAAGAACATCTATGTGCAGCCTGTGAATTGGGAAAACAGAGTAGACAAAGTCATCCCTCTATTATCAATACAAAAGTGATAGAGCCATTGGAATTATTGCACATCGATCTGTGTGGTCCCTCTTCCATTGAAAGCATTGGTGGAAATAAGTACATTTTGGTCATTGTCGACGACTTCTCTCGCTTCACATGGGTATTTTTCTTGAAGCAAAAATCTGAGGCTACTCCAAGGCTCAAGCTCTTCATAAAGCAGGTTGAAATTCAACTAAGGAAAGTTGTTCGTAACGTAAGAAGCGACAACGGGTTGGAATTCAAAAACAAAGATTTCGAAGATTTTCTTGCTGAGAAGGGAACGACTCATAATTTTTCAGCCCCATATACTCCACAGCAGAATGGAATTGTTGAAAGAAGAAACCGATCTCTGTGCGAAGCAGCTCGCACTATGCTAAGCTTCGCTTCATTGGCTCTGTATTTCTGGGCTGATGCTATCGCTGCCGCTTGTTACACTCAGAAGCGATCATATCTAAACAAGCGATTCTCTCACACTCCTTACGAGATCTTAAACAATCGCAAACCGAATGTGAAATTCTTCCATGTGTTTGGTTCCAGGTGCTTCGTATTCAATTCTAGAGAGAAGCGAAATAAGTTCGATGCTAAGGCTGATGAAGGTATATTCCTAGGTTACTCCCTGAATTCTAAGGCATACAGAGTTCTGAACAAGCGTTCTAAGAAGATTGAAGAAACATACTATGTCACTTTTGACGATAGATATGTTAAGAAGATGAAGGCAACCGAAAGTACAACTCAGGAAATCTTTCCAAAGACTGGTCACGTAACAGGCCCAATTTCAAATCTTTTCGAGCACTACATGCTTCTTTTTGATGAGCCTCAAACGGTAATTAATTCTGAATCAACAGCGAAAGACAACAAGGTTGACAGTCTAAAGAAAATAGTTGATGATGCTGCTCAAAAGATGGTTGCTGATCATCCTAAAGCAACCGAGAGGCCAGTCGAAGGCGAACCTTCAAATGACCGCCCTTCAGTCCAGGGGGAGGGTCCGAATCCACAACAAGATCAAGGTCCTTCATTCTACGGGGAGAATTCAACGTCACAATCATTTGGCTCAACCGAAAGTCCAAACGAAGGGGAGCATTCTGATCCAGAATTCGTGTCATCATTCGAGGGGGAGAGTACACATGTCAATGATGATACTTTATCAGAATTGGAAGAAGAAATCAATGCAGAATTGGATCCCTCTTGTGATCCAAATTATCCTCCACTTATTAAATGGACCAAAGATCATCCTCAGAGTCAAATTATTGGAGAATCTTCAGAAACGGTGTTAACTCGATCACAGATCAAAGCGAAACAAGTTGCACTCTTTTCTCAAGTAGAGTTTTGCATGTTCAACTCCTTTGTTTCCAAAGTTGAACCGAAGACCGTTAGCTCAGCACTTGATCATTCTGACTGGGTTCAAGCCATGCAAGATGAGTTGAATGAGTTTGAAAGAAACAAAGTATGGCGTCTTATTCCAACTCCAAAGGATGCTTCGGTTGTCGGTCTCAAATGGGTATTTAGAAATAAGATGGATAAGGAGGGGAACGTGATTCGCAACAAAGCTCGTTTAGTGGTGAAAGGCTACTGTCAAGAAGAAGGTATCGATTATGAAGAGACTTTCGCTCCAGTTGCTAGATTAGAGTCTGTTCGTATCTTTCTTGCCTATGCTGCACACAAAAACTTTGAAGTCTATCAGATGGAGTCAAGTGTGCCTTTCTCAACGGTGAACTTGAAGAAACTGTGTACGTTGAACAACCGTCGGGCTTCGTGAACGAAAAGTATCCAGGTCACTGATACATACTTGATAAAGCGGTATATGGCTTAAAGTAGGCTCCCAGAGCATGGTATGAAACTCTCACTCGGTTCTTAAAAATGTCTAGATTCAAACAAGGCTCGGTTGACCCAACCTTCTTTCGAAAAAGAGAGGGTAATCACCTTATGATAGTCCAAATTTATGTTGATGACATCATCTTCGGCTCCACGAATCCCAGCTTAACAGCTGAATTCAGGAAGTTGATGGAAACTAAATTTGAGATGAGCTCAATGGGTCCAATTAACTTTTTCCTTGGCTTAAACATTAGACAGGGACCCGAAGGCATCTTTATTAACCAGGAGGCATACACCAAGACACTGCTTGCTAAGTTTGAAATGATGGGAGACTCCAGAGTTAAAGTTCCAATGGCTTTTGGGACAAAGCTTACACCTTCATTGGAGAAGCCAGCCGCTGACATGACGCTTTATCGACAAATGATTGGCTCACTGATGTATCTCACGGCCAGCAGACCTGACATCATGTTCTCAGTTTGCTATTGTGCCAGATTTCAAGCTAACCCACGCGAACCTCATTTGCAAGCTGTGAAAAATATCTTTCGATATCTGAAGCGAACCTCCTCTCTCGGTCTTTGGTATCCGGCCAATTCAGGATTCTTTGTTCAAGCGTTCTCAGACGTCGACTTGGGCGGATGTGGATTAGATCGTAAAAGCACCACAGGAGGATGCCAATTTCTAGACGGTAAATTGGTCAGCTGGCAATCGAAGAAACAAACCTGTGTTTCTCTTTCCACGGCTGAAGCTGAATACATCGCTGCTGCCTCATGCACATCTCAGGTGATATGGATACAAAGTCAGCTTAGAGATTACGGGCTAAATATGAAGAAAATCCCACTATATTGCGACTCTGAAAGTGCAATTAGGATCTGTCACAACCCAGTGCAACACTCCAAGACTAAACATATCGCACTGAGGTATCACTTCATTAAAGATCACGTGGAAGATGGCAACGTCGAAATTCACTTTGTAAGGACAACTGATCAACTGGCAGATATATTCACTAAGGCTCTTCCTGAAGCAAGTTTCAACAAGATTTTGCAAGGCCTAGGCATGATGGAATCGGAGTCAGTACCAAAATCGCCTTCGCCTCAATAAAGGTAAGAGGCGAAATAGAGTGAACCGAAATGAATCGAGCGTTCGGTCTATTTCGGGTTCGGGTCGACCATGAACCGAAATGAACCGAGCGTTCGGTCTATTTCGGGTTCGGTCCATCTGAACTCGTTTGCTTTTCTCATATCAAGGCGTTTTGTTTGTATTCTTTTGTATACTATTTTTTTTTTAAAAAAAATCCAAAAATATTTTATCTTTCTGTTTTTATTTCTTTTCAGAAACCTTCCAAAAATTCAAAAATATTTATGTTTCTTTGTTTGTTGGTTTGTGTGGTGTATTTCTTTGTTCTTATTAGGTAATAAGAGAACCAGTAAATCAGAATATGGAACTAAGGCAGGTATATTTCTTTACCTCAGTACTAGTTAAGTGTCCCTAGAAGCATGCTGATGTATGTTGACCAAAGCCTCGAACGATTCTGAGTAAAGCCTTAATGACTTGATAAATACAAATCTTGTCTCACCAATCAGGCTATAACATTTACTCTAATCATGAGCCGCCATACTCCTCTCAAATTGAGTTAAGAGGTTTTCTGCTTTGTCAATCAGTTCTAGCAGAGGCACTTTCGTTTCTTTTACCCACCTTATTTTTCTCCATCACTGATTCGTTTCACATTTTGTAAACCTTGAGACTCTCAGCCATAACCACTGAGGTTTATGGTTATACCAATTCTGTGTTGATGATCTTAAGTTCGTTCACCACGACTTAAGTAAAACCCAAAATCCAACTCCCTTACTGAATTGACGGCGAATACTTTAACGTTTGATCTATATTATGCACTTCTATGAAATCTTAATTTTCGTGTTGCGCGATCCTAATGAAAGTGCTTATTACCAAAGCTTTTCTTCCAAATGGATCCATGTTTTAATTTTTTTTCTTCCAATTACAATTTCAACAAGTCACTGAATATGTTCCCTACCTACTTGTTCAATAGATTACATTGATCTAACAAGTACTTCATTCAGTTTCGATCATATATCAAGTCTCGAATTCATGAATTGAAGCGAAAGCCACCTGTTATGAGCCTTAGATTTAAAAGATGCCTTTCAATACTTCTTAACAAGTATTTGATCGTTATTTAATGGGAAGCCATACAAGCACTTTAAGGTCTCTCTTGACTTTGAAGGAAGAGATTCGTGCCCAGAATCAGTTGCTTTATGTTTTTTTTAAGACATCACAAATTATCTTGCACAAGTCGCTTTATTTCTTTATCTTTTACACTCTATGCACGAATTGTTTTTCCAAAAAAAACTAGTTCTATTAATGGTGTTTCAATGATCGATAAACTTAAAAAGCGATGACGATTCATGTGAAATATGGGGTGACGATTGGGATAGAGTTAATGCTGACTCAGCATTTCTCCAACCGTTAAGATAATTTGCAAAAGTGCTTTTTATGGAATGGCGTGTACAAAGGAAACGCCCTTTCTCTTTCATGCGTCATCACTGGGTATGACTACTGTTCATCTGTCAAATCAGGCGCCAGTTCAAATAACTCCAAGATATCAGCCGGATTTTTCTCTCTCCTACTTGTACGTATAAAAGGATTTGGCACGCTGCTCTTTACCCTTTTATCACTTTCAAAACTCTCGAAGAACAAAGGCGATTCATCTTACTGTTCATCTTCTTCTCCAAGTTTCTACAATGGCAGAATCTTCTTCAGTTCAAGATACCTCTGTTCAGCCAACCCTTCTCACTATCAAACCTCAACAAAACCTGATCATCGATCTCACACCCTTTGTCTATGAACCCTACATGTTGTATGTTGTTGAGTGTCTTAAATACTCGCCTTTAGTCGACGCTCTGTCAAGAGTCGAAGTTGTTCCCATAACCTGCCTCTCACTAATCTACTCCACTGCTTACTACGACAAAGCCGCTGAAAGGATTCACTTTGAACTCCACAATGAGAAGTCCTCCATCTCCAAGAACCGCTTTTGTGCCCTAATTGGTCTCTCTCAAGAACCAACCAAAGTAAACCCTAAATCGATCACTACTGGTCAGTTGTTCTCCATGTTTTATCAAATGGGGTACACTGAAACCCTAACCACCATCACCAAGTTCAAGAAGTCTTGCCTTCCTCCTCCATGGAATGGCTTATTCACTCTACTGTTTAAAGGACTCTCTGAGCGTAGTGCCGGCTCAGATGGAGCAAGCAAGTCCTTTATGACTGTGCTTTACGGTCTATATCACGGGATTGATCTGGACTATGGTACAATCATCTGGCAACAACTGATTCAAAGCTTGAGTTCTTCCTCAAGACACTCCGAAATCTCATGTGGATGGTACTGGTCAATGATCACCAAGTGGGTAATGGATCGCCTTCACGTTCCAATCATGGCAGACTCTCTTCTCTCCTCTATTGCTACTTTTCACACAACGAAGATAATTGTCACGGATCCCACCAAGTATTCTTTCACTGGATCCATCCCTGACACCATGCTTGCTTGTCTGCCTGACGCAAGTAAACTTCTGCAACAATACAGGGAGTTTCCTTCTTCGGGTCCACGGGAACTAACCCTAGCCATGGTTCGATCCATTGAAGAAGCTGACAAGCCAGCCAAGAGGGGAAAGAAAGCTGCGACTCAGAAGGAGACGAAGGTTGCTAAAACAACCAAGGGGCAAACCCCTACGAAGCGAAGGTCAGACAAGGCCGCTCTGTCCCAGCCTGAACCCAAGAAGCAGAAAAAGCCCGCTTGGAGACTCATACTCCAATATTCAAGTGATTCAGACTCAGAGTATGTCCCTCCCAAACACACATCTGCTCCTCCTTCAGAATCTGAAAGCGAAAGCTCTGACGAGGAGGCTTCGGGTCGTGGTAACACCCCGCCTCGCTCTCCTAACCCTGAAATTCCAGTTCGCTCCCTCCCTCCTTCTCCTCCACCCGTTTCTGTCCCAGTATCCATACCTCCTATATTTCCCATCTCTACATCTCAACCATCTAACCCTACTCCCATCCCTAATCCAATCTTTACCAACACTACCACTACCACCACTACTACACAGGCTCATTCTTCAGCTCCTATCCCACCTGTTACCACTGAACCTCCTGTCACAACCAAACCCTTATCACCTACCCCATCTACTGACACCACCCCTGTTCTTGGAGGTGAGGACTTGGACTTTGATTCCACCTATTTTAGTCCTTACCGTGTCCAGAGTGATGAAGATGAAGATGTACCTGTAACCAAGCGTCATCTCAAAGCAGTCAATGATAAACTTGATCAACTTATTTCCTCTTCTTCCTTTGGGGCTTATTCAGATGCTGCTCTCAAAGCATTATTTTCTTCTGTTGTAAAAGAACATGGCGCATCCCTTTCTGTTGCAGCCAAGGCTATCGACGCCTCCACTTCCCAGTGTCAAAAGGCCTCGCTTGCAGTCGAGTCCTCCTCTAACGAATGCAGAGAGGCGACCGCAAAAGTGAACAAACTAATTTCCGAGGCTTACCTATTTCTAGATTCATTGCAGGCTGCTGCTCAAAAGAATGCTAAGACAGTAAATGATTCGGTTGCAAATCTTCAGCGTTCTCTAGCAACCGAACGAGCTAATCTTGAAGTTTCCCGGAAAGCCATTGAAGCTGCAAATGTCAATCTGCATGATAAAGTCAATGATCGCTTAACTCAAGTGGAGGCAGAATTGGCAGTTGAAAATCGAGTCATGGATGAACTCGACAAGCGAACCTCTCAACTGAAAATCCAGAATCTCAAACTTTGCACTGCAACAGCTGAACTCAATGACTTGAAGTCTGAGAGGGAAGTTATTCGAGGCTCAGCTGCTGATGTTCACTCCATCTTACTTCACCTCCTTGAAGCCCATGATCTTATCATCACCATCACCACTCGCAGGCATTTGGCTGATAAACTTCGACCTGCACTGGCCATTCTTAGTCGTATTGAGGGTGTTCCGGTGCCTGGTGTCCAACCGAAACAAGGGGGAGAGAAGAAGAAGGTTAATGAAGCTTCGGTCAGTGATAGATGCAAGAAGAAGAAGAAGAAAATTGGTGAAGATGATGATACTGATGATGATATTGAAGATATTTTTAAACCAGATCCCTTTAATCCTTTTCAGAAAACAAAGGCATCTGATAAGGAACTTGAAGAAAAACTGATGAAGGAATCGATAGAGCTTGAAAAAGAGCTTAAAGAAAAAGAGCTCCTGGAAAAGAAGAAGTCCATTTTTCCTGTGTGGACTCTTGATTCGCTTCAAAAGTGTGCTATCGATGAACCTTGTACACTGTGGCTTGAGCCTGTGATGTCGTTTGGGCTTGAAAACTCCAAGGATGCACAGTTTGACATGCCGATCACGCGAAAGGTATTCATCTTTCACTGCTTTAACTCAGCTGTTTCTATTCCCTCTCCAGACCCGAAGGTTGATCGGGATCTTTTGGAGTTCTATCTGGAGTTTGCTCAGCCACAACACCTGACATGGAGCTTACAGAAGATTACTACTGTCAAGGTTCTGAAGCCTTACTCAGCAGGGAAGTTTGTAAATGTGAAATTCAAAGTGACTCGAGGCTCTGAAGGCTCGGTTCATAACTTCACCCTTGCTGATCTACCGAACCTCAATCCCCATGACTGGATACTTCTCAACAACATCCTGATGTCAAATCCACAGGAGTACCAGCCGATCATTGACCATATCAAGCGAATGCTTGTATGCTACATTCACGAAGTGGCGAAAATGGACCAAGAGATCGCCGCTGCCATTCACAAGCGTCCAACGATCAAACCTTCCGGCAGAATGGGCGATGTGAATGTTATGGTCAAGGGTAGAATCGACCCACAGTCTCACACAGTAATGTTTGTCGGAGACGAAAAGCAAAAATGTATCTTCGCTCTGTGTGATAAGCACTTATTCTCAACTGCTTGCTTGGAACATATCTTGGAGATTATCCACAAGTGCAATCAGAATTCTACGGCCGATAAGAAGCTGTTTACTGACATGCTACGATGGTACATTCAGTTTCGGCAAACACTTCTTGCAGTCATCCCTCGGCTGTTCAAGGTTGTCAAGACTGTGAAGCCTACTCAAAGAAATTGATCTCTCAATTTCTCAATTCAGTAAGGGAGTTGGATTTTGGGTTTTACTTAAGTCGTGGTGAACGAACTTAAGATCATCAACACAGAATTGGTATAACCATAAACCTCAGTGGTTATGGCTGAGAGTCTCAAGGGTTACAAAATGTGAAACGAATCAGTGATGGAGAAAAATAAGGTGGGTAAAAGAAACGAAAGTGCCTCTGCTAGAACTGATTGACAAAGCAGAAAACCTCTTAACTCAATTTGAGAGGAGTATGGCAGCTCATGATTAGAGTAAATGTTATAGCCTGATTGGTGAGACAAGATTTGTATTTATCAAGTCATTAAGGCTTTACTCAGAATCGTTCGAGGCTTTGGTCAACATACAACAGCATGCTTCTAGGGACACTTAACTAGTACTGAAGTAAAGAAATATACCTGCCTTAGTTCCATATTCTGATTTACTGGTTCTCTTATTACCTAATAAGAACAAAGAAACACACCACACAAACCAACAAACAAAGAAACAGAAATATTTTTGAATTTTTGGAAGGTTTCTGAAAAGAAATAAAAACAGAAAGATAAAATATTTTTGGATTTTTTTTTTTAAAAAAAATAGTATACAAAAGAATACAAACAAAACGCCTTGATATGAGAAAAGCAAACGAGTTCAGATGGACCGAACCCGAAATAGACCGAACGCTCGGTTCATTTCGGTTCATGGTCGACCCGAACCCGAAATAGACCGAACGCTCGGTTCATTTCGGTTCACTCTATTTCGCCTCTTACCTTTATTGAAGCGAAGGCGATTTTGGAGTTGTTAAGCTGTTAAGCTGGGATTCGTGGAGCCGAAGATGATGTCATCCACATAAATTTGGACTATCATAAGGTGATTACCCTCTCTTTTTCGAAAGAAGGTTGGGTCAACCGAGCCTTGTTTGAATCTAGACATTTTTAAGAACCGAGTGAGAGTTTCATACCATGCTCTGGGAGCCTGCTTTAAGCCATATACCGCTTTATCAAGTATGTAGCAGTGACCTGGATACTTTTCGTTCACGAAGCCCGACGGTTGTTCAACGTACACAGTTTCTTCAAGTTCACCGTTGAGAAAGGCACACTTGACGTCCATCTGATAGACTTCAAAGTTTTTGTGTGCAGCATAGGCAAGAAAGATACGAACAGACTCTAATCTAGCAACTGGAGCGAAAGTCTCTTCATAATCGATACCTTCTTCTTGACAGTAGCCTTTCATCACTAAACGAGCTTTGTTGCGAATCACGTTCCCCTCCTTATCCATCTTATTTCTGAATACCCATTTGAGACCGACAACCGAAGCATCCTTTGGAGTTGGAATAAGACGCCATACTTTGTTTCTTTCAAACTCATTCAACTCATCTTGCATGGCTTGAACCCAGTCAAAATGATCATGTGCTGAGCTAACGGTCTTCGGTTCAACTTTGGAAACAAAGGAGTTGAACATGCAAAACTCTACTTGAGAAAAGAGTGCAGCTTGTTTCGCTTTGATCTGTGATCGAGTTAACACCGTTTCTAAAGATTCTCCAATAATTTGACTCTGAGGATGATCTTTGGTCCATTTAATAAGTGGAGGATAATTTGGATCACAAGAGGGATCCAATTCTGCATTGATTTCTTCTTCCAATTCTGATAAATTATCATCATTGACATGTGTACTCTCCCCCTCGAATGATGACACGAATTCTGGATCAGAATGCTCCCCTTCGTTTGGACTTTCGGTTGAGCCAAATGATTGTGACGTTGAATTCTCCCCCTAGAATGAAGGACCTTGATCTTGTTGTGGATTCGGACCCTCCCCCTGGACTGAAGGGCGGTCATTTGAAGGTTCGCCTTCGACTGGCCTCTCGGTTGCTTTAGGATGATCAGCAACCATCTTTTGAGCAGCATCATCAATGATTTGCTTTAGACTGTCAACCTTGTTGTCTTTCGCTGTTGATTCAGAATTAATTGCCGTTTGAGGCTCATCAAAAAGAAGCATGTAGTGCTCGAAAAGATTTGAAATTGGGCCTGTTACGTGACCAGTCTTTGGAAAGATTTCCTGAGTTGTACTTTCGGTTGCCTTCATCTTCTTAACATATCTATCGTCAAAAGTGACATAGTATGTTTCTTCAATCTTCTTAGAACGCTTGTTCAGAACTCTGTATGCCTTAGAATTCATGGAGTAACCTAGGAATATACCTTCATCAGCCTTAGCATCGAACTTATTTCGCTTCTCTTTAGAATTGAAGACGAAGCACCTGGAACCAAACACATGGAAGAATTTCACATTCGGTTTGCGATTGTTTAAGATCTCGTAAGGAGTGTGAGAGAATCGCTTGTTTAGATATGATCGGTTCTGAATGTAACAAGCGGCAGCGATAGCATCAGCCCAGAAATACAGAGCCAATGAAGCGAAGCTTAGCATAGTGCGAGCTGCTTCGCACAGAGATCGGTTTCTTCTTTCAACAATTCCATTCTGCTGTGGAGTATATGGGGCTGAAAAATTATGAGTCGTTCCCTTCTCAGCAAGAAAATCTTCGAAATCTTTGTTTTTGAATTCCAAGCCGTTGTCGCTTCTTACGTTACGAAAAACTTTCCTTAGTTGAATTTCAACCTGCTTTATGAAGAGCTTGAGCCTTGGAGTAGCCTCAGATTTTTGCTTCAAGAAAAATACCCATGTGAAGCGAGAGAAGTCGTCAACAATGACCAAAATGTACTTATTTCCACCAATGCTTTCAATGGAAGAGGGACCACACAGATCGATGTGCAATAATTCCAATGGCTCTATCACTTTTGTATTGATAATGGAGGGATGACTTTGTCTACTCTGTTTTCCCAATTCACAGGCTGCACATAGATGTTCTTTGTCGAATTTGAGAACTGGAAGACCTTGAACATGATCTCCTAAAACCAGTTTGTTTATATCCTTGAAATTAAGATGAGAGAGACGTCGATGCCATAACCAGCTTTCATCTGAATGAGCCTTCGTGAGTAAGCAAACTGCTGGTTTACCTCGAATTGGATTGAGGTTTAAAGGGTATATTTCCCCTTTTCGCTTCGATTTCAGTAGAATGTTATTTGACTTCTTCTCGACTATCTCTAAGCCTTCATCATCAAATGATACCTTCAATCCAGTCCCAACGACTAGCTGTGATACGCTGATAAGGTTATGTTGAAGCCCTTCAACATATGTGACCTTTCTAATTGAGAAATCACCATTCGTAATCATTCCATAGCCTTTAATAGTTCCAAACGAGTTGTTGCCGTACTTCACAATACCACCATCCTTGAGAGACCGAAACTCCCTCAGTTCTTCCTTCCTGCCTGTCATGTGACGTGAGCAGCCACTGTCAATATACCATTCTTCGTCAAACTGCTCGTTACGCATAACCTGCAAAATATTAAGCAGATTTAGGAACCCAAAGTTTCTTGGGTCCTTGTGAGCCTTTTACAGGAGAGGGAATAGTAAGAGAAATATCAACCAAATAAGTACGTTTAATTACAGTTGTTTCATCTTTTCTTTTTATAGTGAAAACTTTAATTTTGTTTGACTTAAATTCGACAGGCGTACGATTTGAGGTGTGACGTCTGCATTCTTTTGGATTTCTTTTGGACGTCTGTCATCTTCTGGAAAGATATTTCCTTTCCCCTTTAAATCCTTGAAAGAATTAGAACGAGAATAGTTAGGTTTACAAGTGACATCGGATCTTCTGTTCATTTGATTGGTCTTGCAGGGTTGAGAAACGTAACCGCTCTTTCGGTTGCTATTGAGTTGAGGACCGAAACCGTTCTTTCGGTTGTTATTGGGTTGAGGATCGAAACCGTTCTTTCGGTTGATGTGGTTCTGAGAACCGAAGCTCTCCCTTCGGTTCATTTCAGTCGAGGGACCGAAACCACCCTTTCGGTTCCTTACTTCCTGCGAACCGGTGCTTTCCTTTTTGTTCCTTACCTCCTTTTGTTTAGAAGGTTTTTCATAGCGAACATAATTAGGATTTTGAGATCTCCAGAACAGCTTCCTTTCGGTAAGGTTTTTCTTGTACCTCACATTTCTTTGATGCTTTCTATCTCTCACCTGTTTTGGGTTTCTGTGAATGTTAGCCTTTTTCTCAAAACTTTGAATATTAGCTTTGCACTTAGGTGAATTGGTTTCGTTTGAAATTACCACTTGCTCGTCTGAGGACATTTTAGTCCCACTTGTGCTCGGCTTGTCAAAACGAGTAGGATCATTAAGTGGTTCGGCTACATATCTGCCTTTCACTCTCCATGAGGTTTTCTGTGACAGACCTACTGTTTCATCAGCATTGTCAATAGGTGCTGACCAGAAAAATTCATCGCATCCGTCAGCATTATCTTCGGCTACTATCGCCGTCAGTTCGGCTGTTTGTTGCTGAGTTACTCCATTAACTTTGTATACCTGATTTGGAGTGGATTGTACCGTTTGATACACAACTGCTTTTTCTTTAAGGACTTTGGTCTTGTTTTTGGACAAACGAGCGAATTCCACTGAATTTTCAGAAATCAGAGTTTTGTGGGTTTTAGTTTCGCTTTTGACAAACTCAGAACAGTCCACCACATCCTCTACCGAGATTTCACTCAGATCATCATCCTCATTAAGTTCAGATGCATTTTCAACATCAATTTTATTTTCTGAACTTAATTTGGCATTCAACGAGTCAAATTTCTGTACAGTTTCGGCTCTTAACTTCAATCTATCATTCTTATCTAACAGATTTTTGAGCATGTCCTTATGGTCCTTGGACTTTATGTAGGATTCAATTTTATCAAGACCGATTTTGTATGCAGGAGAGATCTCATCAGATGATACAATGCTTTCACAGTTGTATGCTTCAGCATCAATTTCATCCTCCTTTAACTTAAGAAAGGGCAAAATCATGCGATGTATCTTCTTTCCTATTTCACAATCGAGATGCAATTGAGTGATATTAAAATAAAGCCTTTTAGCAATCAAACAAAACACATTTCTTTGTTTTAAAAGTTTAAGATTGTCTCTTTGCAAATAAATCAACTCATCCTTAGACCTAATCAACTCTTTTTCCTTCAGCTCAATCCACATCCTCCTTTCCTCACTCTTCGACGATACCCTGCTAATTTCATCAGTCAGGTTAGAGTTTGTGACACGGGTTTGAGAGAGACTGCTACTTATACTAGACAATTTTGATTTTAAGTTATTTAGTTCCTTTTCATAGTCATTAACAGGTATTTTTAGAGAAGCAAGAATATATTGTACCTTCTTGATCAACTCATCACATTCATTGATATGGGCACTAACAGGTTTCGCAGCAAAACACCTATCCTCTCGCTCCTTCTCGCCTTCTATTCCTCCATCAGTGGTATATTCTCTCATCTGGGATACACCTTCGGTCACCATTAAACACCTTCCAATAGCATGTTCTTCTTTTACCAGCATCGCCTTGCCATGAGTGGGTTTTCTCACTTCTTCGTCCTCTGAGTCTGTGAACCTTACTTCCACACCACCGAATTCATCACGGTTGTCTGTATCCTGCACAATCAAAGCATTCATAGTTTTATTGTTAGCAGCAGACTTTCTTTTCTTGATTTCCTCCAATCGTCTCAAGAGGCTTGCTTGCTCATCATCATCATCTGTCTTTTCTGCCCTCTTTTTCAGCATGCAGTCCTTGGCAAAGTGATTCTTGCCTCCACAATAATGGCAATCGAATCCTGAGTCTCCACCAATTTTTACTTCTTTCTTGGACCCTTCTGATTTTGATGTTGTCTTCGGTTCCTCCTTGACCTTTTCAGCACTGTAACTTCCCTGCCAATTTCGGTTTTTGTTGGCTGGGAACTTCCTTTTAATGAACTTTCTAGGATTAGACACCATCAGGACATACTCTTCACTGGTTAGATCATAGTTAGAAAGATCTAATTCCTCCTCTTCTTCAACAGAACTTTTTCCTTTAGAAACAAGGGCTAACGAACCCAAGCTAGACACCACACTCGTTTCCTTAGTCAGAGCACTTTCATGGGATTTCAGAATTCCCACCAGTTTCGCCAGAGAATACGATTTAAACTGTTCATGTGCCTTTACTGTTGACACAACCGCCATCCATTCGGGTCTAAGACCGTTCATGAAGGTAACCTTCTGTTCAATAACTTTCCTTTCGATCCCATGCTTTATCATCTTACTCAAGAGATGATTAAAACGATCAAAAGCCTGAACCAGTTTCTCTTCGGGCTTTTGTTTGAAATCACCAAACTCTGAAAGCAAAAGAGTTTGAATCGAATGTTCCAGATCTGCGTCGGTGGAATACAATTCTTTTAGCCTGTCCCATATCTCTTTAGTTGTAGTGCAAGAATTCACCAAACGAAACGTATCTGACTGCAATGCAAACCTAATCATTCTTAAGGCTTTAATGTTACATTTAAACTTATCTTTCTCGTCTTGAGGAATGTCTTTCACATCACTCACAAGCTGATTGTACTCCTTTTGAGTTTTGACAATCCTTGAGCTGTTTGTATGAGCAAACGGGCCAACAGTGATAGCTTCCCAGATCAAGTACCCATCATCTTCTGAGCCAATCACATAATCTTCGAAGTGATGTGTCCAAACCTCATAATCTTGAGTGTACAAGATTGGAATCCTAGTCGTTGATCCGATACTATTGGAGATGTTGATTGGATTGGTTTGCGAATCATCCATGGACATTGTGATGAAGTTTGATCGATAACCTGTTTAAGATCAGACTTGTAATTTATCGTTAGGGTAAGATCGACAATTAATGAGACACGCCAATATGGAATGACGGCTCAATTAATATCAATCAATGCGGAAAAACCCTGATAACTTCTTCAACAGAAGAGATGTGTATGAATTACACAGTCTCCTGCTCTGATACCAATTGATGAGGATTAATCTCAGATCGATTAGATCTTTCACAGGTAAAAGATAAAGATCAAACAAAACAAACACAATAATAGAATCAACAATATGCTTATGATTCAAATATAGTCACGCCTCAGCAGAGCTCTATGAAGAACTTCCACTGTAGAGGCGAGATAGGGTTTACAATCCTCAAAAAGAATAAAAAGCAAAGCGTATGTTCAAAGACTGCATGCATGCAGCTTAAATACTAAACCCTAGAGAAAACATGCACGGTTGGACAGGCCCAAACCGGCAATCAAAATTGGGCTAAGGACCGAGCCCATGACGCAACACTATAAGCCCAACACAATGTTACAAATCACCTAATCAATGTGTCGGTTAACCACACGCGCTCCATTGATCTATGATTAACATCAAGCTACCCTTTGCCATACATTGTCAGTCCTAGATTAGTGTGTCGGTTAACCATACACGCTCCACTAACGACTTAACAAGGTGCAAAGTGTAATTTCATGGATTAGCACCATTTTCACATTTTTCCTAAAGTAACTAAGATTGGGAATTAAATAAAACTTTAGTTACTTTATATTTATCATTATACTTTTAATGAGGGAGAACTAGTGTCCTATCCTACCCGTTCGGCTAACGACCCTCCACCAGTCAAGGAAGCGGTGGGTGAGAGTGGACACCCATTAAACCACCATTTTATAGGCAGTAATATTATACCCCCCCCCCTTATAGACCGGCTTCGTGAATGAGGCATACGAACCGTAAGACCGACTTGTCTTATATATATATATATATATATATATATATATATATATATATATATATATATATATATATATATATTACTAAACTTATAATGTTATAAAGTATAAGGGTTGAATTTTAACTTTTAAAACTCTAGGGTTTGGAATTAAAGTTCATTTAATGAGACTTTGCAAATTCCAAAACTTGAGGGCAAGTTTTGAAAGTTGTCAAAACTCTTCAAGTCCTTAACTTATGAGTTTTAATGTCTTTTAAAGAACTGACTTTTCATTTTCCATAACTTGAGGACAAGTTATGGAGCACATTCAAAACCATTTAGATCACTAATTTAACTAACACAATAATCAAATAATCCATACATGATCTATTCAAACTCATAAGAAAAAAATAATTCATATCAAACAAATTTCATGTAATTGGTCTAATCATATAAACTAATACAAAACATGAAGCTTTGACAATTATGTTTCAATTGGATGAGCATGATCACTACCATATCTTTAAAAAAAAAATATTATGATTCAAAATAGTTTGTGGTAATGATCATATCCAATTTTGGCCAAAAAAACAAAATTCTTCACTCTGATAAGCCAACTCGGCGAGTCCATGAACTAGACTCGTCGAGTAGCTTCATTACTGCATGGACTCGTCGACTTCCCCAGTGGACTCGACGAGTTCATCAGGCAAAATGCAGAAAACTCGCTTTTTTTCAACTTTGAAAACAAGTAACCATCAAATATAATAGAAAACAATCCTAGGCTCTGATACCACCGTTGGGTTTTGAGCACTATAACACTTCCTAAGTGCACATGCAACCCTAAATGATTTGGATATATGTTTTCTCTATTATACATGCATTTTTCTTTTTCCAAAGCATTCACCCTAGCTAGCATACAATTGAAGCTATATAATAAACCATAGTTTAGATGCTTACCTCTTGAGTAGGGTAGAGTTCTTGACCTTTGGAAGCTTGAGCACCTCAAGTGTGATGCCTCTAATGGTTCACAAACACCAATATGCAAAAGGTGGCTCTAAGAGAATAAGTTACTTATCTCAATTGTAGGTGCCACAGATTTTGGTGTATGGAGGGTTCTATTTATAGTTGTGGCAAGTGCTAGAGTTCACTTTGTAAACCCTAATGAGCCATGACTTTCCACATTCCTATGCTCCATGGGTTTAACATCCATGGACTATCCATGGGTTATCTTATTGGTTTAACCCATCTACATAATCATGGATCACTAGCCCATACTATAAGAATCATTGATTTACATAATCAATCCCTCCATATTTAATTAGTCTCTTTTGACCACAAAATTAATTCCAAATTAATTCTTGGACAATACTAATTAAATAACCATATTAATATATTATACTTATAATATATTAATAAACCGTAAATAACATTATTCTCAAAAAAACATCCTATCAAATTGCACTGGTGAAGGCAACCCAAAAGGACCATGCTACTATCGAGTCAAGTACATACCAGTTATAGTTATGGGCTTAGACACCAAATCCAACAGTCACAACCCCTAGGTTTTGTTGGGAGTTGGTTCCCTGATGGTTATGTGGAATATCTGATATCTTTTTGGTATATTTTTGAGCATGGTGGTCACTCGACGATTTGGGACTGGATCCGGGTCAGGATCAGGAGAGGGCGGACAGGAGGCGCCGACAGTTCCCGAGACTATCGGCCAGATGAGGCCAGATGAGATGGACGACAAGATCTGGGAGATCCTGCATGATGAGGTTGCTGCTATGTTCCAGGCTCAGTTGTCGGAGATGTTTGGGTCTATCAAGACCGCTATGGTGGAGTATCTCGATGATCGCTATGCAGCCCTCACTGAGGCGGCTGTCGCATCAGCCACAACAGTTGTATTGACGACAGGGTCGGGAGCCGGTTGGGCTTTTTAGTATCGGGACTTCGACAACACAAAGCCCCTTACTTTTGATGGGACTCTAGACCCTATCAAAGCCATGAGGTGGCTGTCTGACGTGGAAGGGTGCTTCTTCACGTGTTCATGTCCTGCTGACCAGAAGGTCAGGTGTGCCCTAAACATACTGAGGACTGGGGCAAAGGACTGGTGGAGGTTGGTGACTGGGTCGTATTCGGATGATCAGAGAGTTGCTGTTACGTGGGAGCAGTTCAGGGATATGTTCCGCGCTCGCTACATTCAACGAGTCGAGCGGGAACGATTGGCTCAAGAGTTTCTGGATTTGAGATAGGATGGTGAGACGGTGACAGATATCACCCGCATGTTCACAGAGAGGGCGATGTTCTTCCCGGAGTTTGCTTCTGAGCAGGCTCAGATGACACGTTATCTGAGCATGCTCAAGACTGATATTTGACAGTTTGTGGCGACCCAGCGTTGTAATACGCTTCTGGATCTACAGGAGGCCGCTAGGCGGCGTGAGTTGGAGATTGAGATGCAGATGAGGGAGCAGCGACATGCCCCAACACAGTCACAGTCGGCGCCGAAGCGGTCTAAGACCGCTGATTCCAGGTCAGGGGGACAGCAGGGTCGCACTTGTGGCAAGTGTGGGAAGGGTCACTCGGGGGCTTGCAGGTTTAGCAGCGTGTGCCGCAAATACGGCAGGGAGGGGCATTATGCAAAGGATTGTCATCAGACAGCCTCGGTTCAGGATATGAGGATTTGCTACCACTTTCATCAGGTTGGTCACGTGAAGACTAATTGTCCACAGCTCACAGCCAGGCTGGCACAGGCTCCAGCACCAGCTACACTGAGGATTACTGACGGCAGTTAGGGTCGAGCAGCTCCCCCGAGGGCCCAGGGACGCGCCTTCCAGCTTACAGCATAGGAGGCCAGAGCAGCACCATGCGTGGTTACTGGTATGTTTCTATCCCTTATCTTACTGATTATATTTGTTTTACGCTTATATGTTTGTACCTGTGATTAGGTATGTTTTTAGTGAACTCCTTACCTGCCTTGGTATTATTTGACTCCGGGGCGAGTCGGTCGTTTGTCTCTCAGACATTTGGTAGGAAGTTCAGTTAGCCAGTAGGAGAGCTAGAGTGTCCGTTGCGAGTCTCTATCGCCAACGAACACGGGATTTCCGCTTCTTCGATCTATCAGGGTTGCGTATTGGAGATCTTCAGAGTATCTTTCCTGATAAACCTGATTCTGATTCGCATGAGGGATGTATGTGTGATCGTGGGTATGGACTGGCTTAGTCGCTTCGGTGCCATTATCGACTGTGAGGGTCAGCGAGTGGTAGTTCGAACCCCAAGTGGGGGAGAACTGATTGTTTACAGCGAAGGCACCATATTGGGATCAGGGTTTTGTTCGGCTGCCAGGGCTCGGCAGTACATTCAGCACGGGTGTGCGGGTTATCTAGTGTATGTGGTGGATACGCGGGTCAGGGATCAAGTTTTAGTATCAGAGGTTCCATTGTTCAGAGAGTTTGCTGACGTGTTTTCGGAGGAGTTACCTGGAGTGCCTCCGGAGAGGCAGGTTGAGTTTAGAATCGACCTGGTGCCAGGTGCGGCCCCTATCTCCAAGTCACTGTACTGGTTGGCACCATCAGAGATGCAGGAGCTGTCATCACAGCTGCAGGAACTGCTGGGCAAGCAGTTCATTTGTCGGAGCAGTTCCCCGTGGGGAGCACCGATACTCTTCGTCAGGAAGAACGATGGTCACACTAGATGTGCATTGATTACCGGGAGTTGAACAAGTTAACGGTGAAAAACCGTTATCCGCTCCCGAGGATAGATTATCTTTTCGATCAGTTGTAGGGAGCATCTTGGTTCTCCAAGATAGACCTGAGGTCCGGGTACCATCAGGTCAGGGAGGAGGACGTGGAGAAGACCGCGTTCCGAATTCGTTATGGACATTACGAGTTTGTGGTGATGCCGTTTCGGCTCACCAACACGCGAGCAGTATTTATGGACCTGATGAATCGGGTCTGCAAACCGATGCTCGATCGCTCAGTCATAGTGTTCATAGATGATATCTTGGTGTACTCCAAGACCCGAGAGCAGCATGAGGAGCATCTTCAGGAGTTATTGGGAGTTCTGAGGCGGGAACGGCTTTATGCCAAGTTCTCGAAATACGAGTTTTGGTTACGATAGGTCCAGTTCCTGGGACATCTCGTTAACCAGGAGGGGATTTTGGTCGATCCGGACAAAATCGAGGCGGTTATGCAGTGGGAGGTTCCGAAATCTCCCTCAAACATCAGGAGCTTTTTGGGATTGGCAGGGTACTATCGAAGATTCATACAGGATTTCTCCAAGATTACAGTACCCCTCACTCGTCTGACGAAGAAGGGGGTGGATTTCTGGTGGGGCCCCGAGAAGCAGAGGGCGTTTGAGACCCTCAGACAGCGACTATGCGAGGCTCCAGTCTTGACTCTTCCAGAGGGAGTTGAGGACTTTGTAGTTTTCTGTAATGCATCCATCACAAGACTAGGAGTGGTTCTCATGCAGAGAGGACGATTGATAGCCTATGCATCACAACAGTTAAAGCCACATGAGACGAGATACCCTACTCGTGATCTGGAGTTGGGAGCGGTGGTATTCGCTCTCAAGATTTGGAGACATTACCTCTATGGGGTCCGTTGTACCATTTACACGGACCATAAGAGCTTGAGACACATCATGGATTAGTCGAACCTGAACATGAGACAGCGCAGATGGTTGGATGTAGTCAACGACTACGCTGTGAGATCCTTTACCATCTAGGTAAAGCGAACGTGGTTGCGGACGCTCTAAACCGGAAGTCAGCTGGATCATCCACTCCAGTGACATGCATGAGGATTTCAGTGGATTCTCCATTTGTGGTCTTGATCAGAGAAGCTCGAGCGGAGGGTATGCATCAGGAGAATTGGAAGCTGGAGAGAATTAGGGGTGAGAACACACGGTTTGTTCAGGATAGCCGGGGATTATTGACCCGTTGCGGTTGGGTCTAGGTTCCGATGTCTGGTGGAGTCAGCCAGACTATATTGGAGGAGGCTCATAAGTCTCGCTTCTCTATTCACCCGGGGGCCACCAAGATGTATCGGGACTTGCGATTGAGTTATTTGTGGTTGTTCATGAAGCGAGAGATCGCTTGGTATGTTGAGAGGTGCTTGACCTGCAGGATGGTCACGGTCGAGCACTAGAGGCCGCATGGCCAGTTACAGCCTCTAGAGATTCCCATGTGGAAATGGGAGCAGATCACGATTGAATTCATCACCAATCTGCCGAGAACGGCAAAGGGGTTTGATGCTATTTGGGTCATCGTGGATCGATTGACCAAGAGTGCTCATTTTCTGCCCATTCGGGAGAGCTCATCGGCCGAGAAGTTGGCCGATGTGTATATACGCAAGATTGTCGCTCGCCATGGGGTTCCGTTCTCTATCATCTCAGACCGTGATGTTCGGTTTACCTCCCGATTTTGGCAGACGTTACACGAGGAACTGGGCACAGGGCTGCACTTCAGTATAGCCTATCATTCGTAGATGGACGGACAGAGTGAGCAGACTGTACAGACTCTTGAGGATATGTTGAGAGCCTGTGTTATTGACTTCGGTGGGAGCTGGGACTCCTACATACCCCTTGCAGACTTCTCCTACAACAACAGCTTTCACTAAACCATTGGTTCTCAACCGTATGAGTTCTTGTATGGACGGAGGTTTTGTACCCCAGTCTGTTGGGGCGAGGTGGGTCACAGGGTGATGGGTCGGACTGAGGTAGTCCTATAGACTACCGAGATGATTCAGTAGATTAGACAGTGGCTGCAGACCACACAGAGTCGGCAGAAGAGCTACGCCGACCGGTGTCGATCTGAGTTGGAGTTTCAGGTCGGTGACATGGTACTCCTGAAGGTCTCACCCTGGAAGGGTGTGATCCACTTCAGGAAGAGGGGGAAGTTGGGTCCCCGATACATTAAACCATTCAGGATCATGGACAGGGTTGGCAAGGTGGCATATAGACTAGAGCTACCAGAGGAGCTTAGTCAGATCCACAATACTTTCCATGTTTCCTAGTTGCGGAAGTGCATTATGGACGAGGGGCAGTAGTGCCACTAGATGATATTCAGGTCGATAAGCCCCTGGATTACGTGGAGAGGCCCGTGGCCGTTCTTGAGAGGAAGGTGAAGGTTATACGGAACAAGGAGATACCTTTGTTAAACGTGCAGTGGGAGCATCAGAGAGGATCCGAGTGGACGTTGGAGCTGGAGGCTGAGATGCGGGAGCACTACCCCGAGTTGTTTACTGCATCGGACTTCGAGGAAGAAGTCTAGTTCAAGTGGGGGAGAATTGTAACACCCTGACTCCCAGGTATAAGATTTACAAGTTTTATGTTCATTTTGGAGGATCTACTCGACGAGTTGGATGCCCTAACTCGTCGAGCAGGGACCGATTTGACCGCGGGATTTAAGTGACCAACTCGACGAGTTGGAGGACCCAACTCGACAAGTTGGAGATGGAATAAGAAAACCCTAATTTCAGGGTTTGCACCCTATTTAAAGCACCTTAAGTCCCTCCCTTCAGCGCCCTTAGAACTTGTTGACAGCCAAAAGGAAACCCTAATCGATCTAGACCTTATTCTTGAGTGTGTGAGGAGCTAAAGTGTGTTTTAGTGCTTTCATTAAGGGAACTCAAAGATTTAGAAGCTTGGATTGAAGAAGATGAAGTGGATCTGCCATCTACATCGTTTTGGGAGCTAGTCTGTTGTAAAAAGCTTGACCCTTCCATACTTAGATCTCTTCTTTGGACACTTAGGGTTTAAAGGAGCCACTTTGGGTTTGAGCTTATCACAAGAACAAGGCTTCAGATCTGGACTTCTCCAGGCCCCAAATGCATAAAGCTCTCAGCTTTAATTCATATGGACATCTCATCTTATCATAAATCTCATTCTAGACTTGGTATTGGTGATTATAAGCCTTCAAGACCTTGTATGCACGTAAAGTTTGCAACTTTACGTGGAATTTGTGCCTTAGGAAGCTAGATCTACAATTTGGAGCTTTGGGGTGGCTTAAAATCGTTTGAATGGGTAATGGACGGAAGGGACTCGACGAGTTGCATGGTTAACTCGACGAATCAGATGAAGATTGCATGAGGATGGTTTCTGCATAAACTCAGCGAGTCAGTGAGACGACTCGACGAGTCAGATGGGGTTTTCCCGATTTTTGGACATGCTTGAACTCGACGAGTTGCCTGGAAACTCGGCGAGTCGACTAGATTTTTATGACTCTGTGAGTTCTGGAGGAACTCGATGAGTCAGTATATTGTACTCGACTAGTCGGGTCAACATGGACTGTTGACCTTGACCGTTGACTTTGACTTGGACCAAGGGTTGACCAGTTTGACATCTAGGGTATTTTGGTAATTTGGGAATTTATGGAAGGGAGTCATCGGTGGATGTAGGTGTTGGTTTTGGAGCTGCATTTGTAGGAGTTGACTTTATCGATTCGAGCTACTTGTGAGGTGAGTTCTCCTCACTATATCAACAGGGTCTAAGGCACCAATGTCGGCCCTTATCGGATTTGTATCCGGGTTTATTGCATGATATGCTTATTGATTTACATCATGGTAGTTAGGATGGTAATATGCTTAATGACCAGGTTAGGTCGGTATCCTGGTATATAGGATGATGTTATGTTAGTGACCGGTTAGGTATGTATCCTGGTTATAGCATGTTGCTATGATTGATGATCTGTTAGATCGGTTTGACTGTTATATATGCTAGCGTATGATATTATGTGCACATGTTTATTTGATTGGGGGATTGGGTTGAGGCGGTCCTGCTTTGTGCTGAAGGACAACAGACCCAGGGCAGTAAGGATAGACTAGAGGCTCCGGAGGGCATGTTGGTCAGACCGAAGGCCCGGCGAGCGGTCCGGATAGGCTGTAGGCCCTGCGAGGTGGTCCAGATGTGCCGAAGGCTCGGAGAGCGGTCCAGATAGGCTGAAGGCCTGTGAGGCGGTCCAGTCAGGCTGGAGGCTCATTATGCATGTTGTTTGCTTATATGTTATTGATATGTTTTATGGCGTTGGTATTTTGGGGGTAACTCACTAAGCCTTCGAGCTTACATTTATCGATTATTGTTTCAGGTACTTCTGATGATCGCGGGAAGGCGAAGGCGTGATTGTACACCTCCTCATATCTTATGATTTTATGATTTGATTCTAGGATACTCTGACATTATACTATTTTGAAAACAAGTTTAGTAATAATCATGGGTTTTTAAATGTTTTAAAAAGTTTAAATTTGGCATGATTTTTATGAGTGTTACAAGAGGGTATCGGTTTTTGACGGTAATCTTGTTGAGTTCGCCGTAATCGATGCACATACGAAACGTCCCATCCTTCTTCTTCTCAAATAAGACCGGAGCTCCCCAGGGTAAGAAGCTTGGCCTTATAAACCCCTTGTCCAGTAATTCACTCAGTTAACTGGAAATCTCTTGCATCTCCGCATGAGCTAATCTATATGGCAACTTGGCGATTGGTGTGGCTTCGGGTATCAAGTCGATCCGAAATTCGACTTGTCGTTCGGGAGGTATTCTCGGAAGGTCTTCGAGAAACACGTCGGGAAGACCGCACACCTCCGGGATGTCTTTAATGTTCTTTTCTTCTTTCTTTTTATCGACTACATGAGCTAAAAAGGCGTAGTTCATCTTGTGTAATCACTTATGCGCCTTGATACACGAGATGAGACGAAGGTTCGTACCGAGTTCATTTCCATATATAACCAGGGTTTCGTTGTCAGATAGGTGAAGGCGAACGGCCTTCTCGTTGCACATAATATCGTCAGGGTGGGGGCTTAACCAATCCATGCCGATGATCACATCAAAACTCCGAATAGTAACCGAAATTAAGTCGATTTGAAAAGAGTGGTTATTCAAAGTTAGTGTGCACCCTATGAATACATTGTTTGTTGTTTCTGTTTTTCCATTTGCCATTTCCACAGTAAATGTTTCGTTTAATGCTTGAGGATTTTGGTTAAGTATGTGTTTTAACTTATGACTCACAAAGCTTCTTTCTGCCCCACTATAAAATAAAATTCATGCATAAATGTTATTGAGGAGGAACATACCAGTGACCACTGTGGGATCCTTCATTGCCTCCTCATGTATTATTGCTACGACTCTTCCCATTCCCCCTGTGTTTCTGTTGTTGGCCTTTGGACAATTTCTTTTGTAGTGACCCGTTTCTCCACACCCATAACATGCTTGACTCACACCAGCACTGGTAGGTTGGTTGGTCTGTTGTGATGGCGTTCTGCAGTATCGGGCGGATTGCCCCTTCCTATTGCATTTGGTGCAGTGCATCTCCCGGCATGCACCGTTGTGATGAAAGTTGCATTTATCACACTTTGGGAGATTACTCGCATATGGCTTGGTAGGTGTTGGTGTGGCAGGAGTGGTAGCGGCATGAACCGCCACGATTTGCTACTTCTTTGCAAAATCCTGAGTTTGTTGCCCTTTTCTCTTGTTTCCAGACTTTCTCTTGTTATCATTCCCCTTTTTCTGTTCAGTAGCGGGAGTCATTATGCCCTTTTGTACCCCATGATCAACGAGCCTTTGAGCAAGGCGCTTAGCGCTGTCGAATGTTGTCGGATTGGCAGCAAGTACATTCCCTTAAATCTGAGGTGATAACCCCCAGATGTATCGTTCAACCGTCTTGCTTTTGGGAGTGATCATTCCCGGACACAGGATTGCCAAGTCGCTGAATCTGGCAGTGTAAGCTTCAATGTCAGAGCCCTTCATAGTGAGAGTCCATAACTCCTGTTCGAGTTTCTGTACCTCACCCCTCGGGCAGTACTCTTCAAGCATCATGGTTTTGAGGTCCTCCCAAGTCATTGAGTTCGCCACTGGGAGTGTTAGAGCCTTGACGTGGCCATTCCACCATGAAAGGGCTCTATCGGCAAAAGTACAGACTACGAATTTAACTTTGCTTTCCTCCGAGCAGCCACAGATCTCAAAGACTGACTCCGTCTCTTCAAACCATCGAGTTAGGGCTATAACACCTCCACTTCCGTTGAATGGCCTTGGCTTTCTGTTTGTGAAGTCTTTATATGTGCATGCTCACTGAAGCCCTTGATTAACCCCATGGTTGGAACTGCCCGTTCCGTTTCTGCTTCCTACTCCGTTTGCACCATTGCTGCTAATCTGTGCTAGAGCAGCAGTGACTGCGGCTGTAACTGCCGCCTGGAATATGGACGAATCCATTTGTGGTGGAGGCGGCGGTGGTGGTGGTGCCGTTGCGTTGTTCCTGCGTCGGTTGTATCTTCAGGGCGGCATTCTACTGCCACAAGTGGAATTTGGTAAGTTTTTGATAAGGGTTATGATGTGGATACTATTGTAATGAAACATTGCATTTAGATATATCGAGTCTAGTGGTTATCAAGCGTTTATTTGTACATATAATTGAAATCTTGTTATACCAAATAAAAATGAATAGATAAGACATAACAGATAACAACATCCATAAATAAAAACACATGTTTGTTTCATTAATGATAAAGTAATGGTACATAACTTTTTGGAAAATTGACCCTTATAAGGTCTACAATACATCAAGATAACAATCCGACAGCATAACGACCCTCCGAATAGTGTAATCACTTAGACGTAGGGTCGGTCCTACATACATACAAAATAAAAGAAAGGGGTAGCGCTAACGCATAGCCAAAAATCTAGTCTACCATAGATGGTGAGTAGGATAGATGCTACTCATGTCGAGTAGTCCCCTGCGGTGCCTGAGATGAAGTAGAGGCGCCCTTGAGCTCAGCCAATCGATGCTCGGCTACCAGGACTCTCTCCTCAAGAGCAGCATGTCTCTCCTGCTATTCCCTTACCTCCGCTCGAGCAGTTGTAAGGTCCTCTATGATTCGGTCCATAGGGTAGTAATCCATCTCGAGTGCGCGCGTTCGTGACCTCCACATCAGCTCTCATCTCCATAACTCGGTTGGCCGTCGTCTGAGCCTGATGACCAATGTCTGAGATCCGACGGATCATAACATGAAGAGCTCGGTCAGCGGGTCCTCTATGGCAAAGATCATAAAATCCTCGCTCCATCCCAAAAGGTGGGCGTTGCCTCTGATGTCGGCTCCATCTCTCGAGGTCATCTGCCCAGGGGGCATAGGGCCATTTGTCACAACTAGCATTTTGCTAGGAAATTCTATTCTCATGTAAACATCATCCATTGTAAAATCTTGTACTCTAATTGAACACTATACTCTATGCTCGTTCAAATACATCTCATATGTTCAAATAAGGGTTGGAAACCCTAGACATCCCGGCTCAAGTTCATTATGGACTAGGATTCTCTTATTGGGCCTAAGGGACCAATAAATCATCAATTCATCAATCTATAACATTTTGGGCCATTTGGGCCTATAATGATTCATTCTACCTCCAATGGACCATGATGGGTCATAAATGATTTAATTAACCTTAATGGGCCATAAACCCATTCATTTTACCATTTTCGGCCGTGAACCTTCTTAAGGGTCCAATGAGCCGAAAAATGCTTGGAGCTTCATAAAAATTCGAACAAGACCAATAATGGGCCAAATCATTTCTTCCTCATCTCTCTTAAGCCCAAATTCTCGGCCCATTATGCTTATTAGACAAAAAAAAGGAAAAATGAGGAATTTTGTGTATTAGACACCTCATGTTTGCATGGTGGTCTTCCATGCAAACATCACCTCACCATCTCTCTCTTTCTCTTCTCTTATTATCATCCAAAACCCCTCCCTTCACCTCTCTCATTTTCCTTTCAAACATCTTCAAAACACTCTCTAGAACACCTCCCTTTTTCCTCCAAAAGTTTCGAGATTTTGGGTGTAGCTTCAAGATATTCTTCTTCAAGATCATCAACTTTGGTAAGTTCTTACTTAGATCTATGACTTAGCTTCTTTATTTCTTCAAACTCTCCTCCTAACTCATACCATTTTCTGAATCATGCATCTTAGATCCATCTAAGTTCTAAAGTTCTTCAAGAAGCTTGCTAGGACCAAAATCTCTTCACAACTTCACCAAAAACCGAGAACAACAAGCAAAGTGAGTTCATAACCCCTATTTTTGATTTTTACTTTGTTTTGGGGGAGAATACAAGTTGTGTTGTGTAGATCTATGTGTGTATGCATGAATATGTGTGTTTTTCATGATTTATTTGGTGGTTATGTGTTATTTACTTCATAAATCTAAAAATATGTTAAGAATATTAAGTTTATCACTTGGATCTACATGAAAACCTTGAGAAAAGTATGTGTTATCACATTTAATACATGTAAACTTGTATATCTGGGATTTATACACTTAAAATAGCAAAAATGAGTGTTGTGTTCAAAGATATATAAACTAAACTCAAAAATCAGCCCTTGACAGAAACGTTTTGGTCCAATCTCGAACTGTTTTGACCACCTTAATGATAATATTTTTCAAAACTGTTTTACATGCAAAACGTTCATGTTTATACCTTTAAAATGACTACTCTCATGTTTTCCTACGATTTTTCTACAGTTTTTGGCGAATTTTACAAAACTGCCTATCATATTTGAAATAATTTCGGACCAGCCTGTGAGGGTGAGCAATTTCACACTTTTTAGAGGTCATTAAAAATTATGAGAAACATTATGAACAAAGTAGACAAAATTTCCAAACTTCAATACTTTATGGATCCAAATTTCGACTTACGATGATTTTTCTACAAATTTTCCAACAACCGGGTCAGAAAAGTCAAAAACCATAAAAATGTGTATTTTCACAAAAATCAAGCCAAAAATGATATTTTTGACAAAAATGGGTTAGAAATATTATTTTTACCAAAAACTAGCTATAAATACAAGTTTTGAGCAAAATGGGAACAAAAGTGTTATTTTTATTAAGATTGGGCCTTAATTGTAAATTTTTGGCTTATTGGGCCAAGAATGTCATTTTTACAACAAAGTGGGCTTTTTATGCTTTTTGGTAAACAATTGGGCTAAAACGAGCAATACAATAACAAACGGGCTAAATTTTGCCATTTTCATGTTATTGGGCCTTAGTTTCCCATTTATATGTTTGATGGGTCCTGAATACTATTTGTATGTTTATTGGGCCTCATTGACCCATTAACATGTGCGACGGACCTTGGATACTATTTTGCATGCTATTTGGGCATGTAAATACCTTACATGTGAAATGGGCCTTAGTTGTCATTTTACATATATTTCGGGCCCATGTTATATGAATCTCATTCCTATTAGGTCTTCAAATGACTCTCATGTTTAGCGATGCCCTAGTGGCTCACTTACGTGGTTCGTTGGGCCTGGAATGAGTTTTATACATTTTTCTTCGCGTAAATTCGATTAAGGATCTAGTGAGTTTTGTCGGTTGACACCTATTGAGTGTACGATCGTAGTCTGTAGTTATAACCAGAGTCTCTTGGAGGGAGAGCGCGAATTTGTGTATAGATCTATACGGGGGTGACGCCCCACACCTGAGCTGTTCGCTACAATTAGACTAGTCCAGTCTAGGGTGACAAACCGTACCTTAAACAAGTCGGCGTCTTCCAGATGTCAAGACAGGCGAAAGTGTCATTATCAAGTATGGTTGTAACGGCTCATTTAGAGGAATTAACGTTATAAATTTACGGAAGACCATTCTTTTCTTTTCTCTTTGGATTACTCATGAACATACATGTACTGGTACTCAACCTCGAGGGTTGGTACGGCAGCATTCTCTATTATAGACAACATGGGGTTGTCTGGGGGCATTCTCTTCACGTTTTCTACATTATCTTTATACATTCTAATAAACAATAACACGCATGCATTAATACGAGATCTTACACAAACATGCTAAACTGTTTGCAGAAGATATCGGATTTTATGGGTTTTACGAATAATCCAAATCATTTTCACAAACATGTTTATGAACTCACCAAATTTTTTATGTTGACCTTTTTAAATTAACTTGTATTCTCAGGGAACCGTTGAAGCAGGTTCGGTGGATCAATTTAATGGACGTTTTGTTATATTTATGTCTCATCATACTTAGAACTTTTGGCATGTAATATTCAAACATAATACTTGATGTGAACAATTTCAGTTGTAATATTGTAATGCATGGTGATGATGATGTTATGTTTCATATATATTCATTGTGATGATATTTCAATTCAAAGTCGCACGAGCCCCCGGACGTTTCCGCCGTCTGGTTTGGGGGTATGACAGATTGGTATCGGAGCATTGTTTATAGTGAACTAGAATATCTAATCATACAGGATATGCAACTATAAATACAATGGGACTAAACTACTCTGAACATAATAATTAAAATACATACCTATGTGTGCATTTTAGAGTAATAACACAACAAGAACAGTAAAAGTCTTTGCAGGATTTGAACATCACGATTAAACCCAGGCAGTTATGTAGTCGCGTTGGGGGTGAATGTAGTCTGATCAACTACGTTCATTCAAAACACGACCAACATGTGTTCGAGAGTAATCATGATGGACAATGAATCAAAAACTTACCATTTAATTATCAAAGAGCTTATAGAACCAAACCTAAAAAATTAAAATACTATAGGAGTATTTGGTGTGTTATTTGTTTCTAGTATTTATACCTCTTCGTGCAGACACTATGGACGGGCATCATTAGCCAGGAGACCCCTATCTCCCTAGTCAGGGGAATGCAGGGTGGCTTGACCCAGAAGAAGACTCAGAGGAAGAACCAGAGGAGGAACATGAAGTAGAACTTACAGATGAACCCGCCGAGCCAGTAGTGAACCTCGAAGAGGAAAAGCTCGAGGGCGATGATGATGATGATGACTCGGATACAGAGTCCGAGGTCATCAATCCTCCATACATGGCCAGAGTACCGGCTTATCGTATGGGCCCCGATGGCCCCACGCCCCCATGGGCACACGATATTTGGAGATGGAGTCACCAACAGGGGATACGACCACCCTACGGTAGGAACCGAGGTTTCTTCGATCTTAGTCATAGAGGACCAGCTGACCGGGCCCTCCCAGTCATTGTCCGGCGCACCCGAGACATTGGCAACTAAGCTCAAGACACCCCAAATCAAACGGACCAAATGTGGTTGCTGTTGAGAGAGATGAGAGACAAACACAGGAAGTGAACGGAGACTCCCGAGCAAGACAGTTAGTTTGGGAGGTACGACTACGAGATACCGAGCGACAAGTAGCTCGTCTCCGAGGTGCATCCACTTCATCAACACCACCACCAGACACTTTCCGCCACAATTAGGATCAGCTACCCCCCCCCCCACTACTATCTATTATGACTCTCTTTCGTGTACTAAGATGGTTCTCACCAATGAAACAACTATTTGTTCTTCTTATTTCGTGTTATTGCATGAGTTCACTTATATGCACAACCGAACCCCCGAAACCGCTAGATACTCAAGGATCTCGAAACCAAAATAATCTATGTACTCTATGGATAGACTTAATATTCGTGCCAAATCCACGATTACCTACTACCATAATTACATCATAGGGATGTAGATTGAAACATTGTGAATCATGTGACAAAACGCGAAATTTATAAAGTACAACCAGAAATGACTGTCGTTACTTACGATCTTGCTTATCATCATGCAGCAGAAAATGTCATCCCACAGAAATGACAAGCACACCCGTGAGACACCAATCCTGCAGATGGAATCTGCTACATTCCAAGCTGCTATAACAGCTGTCGTAACCGCTGCTATGGCACAACTCAACACAAACAACACCAACAGAGGTGGAAATAGCATCGACAACTCCAGCCGAAGAAACGAGCATGGAAACCAACGAGTGACCGCTTATCAAGTCACTCCAAACCCCAAGCTAGAGAGCAAGAAGCGAAAGTCTGGGAGTAAGAGAAAGAGACAGCCAACTCAAGGGTCCTCGAAGAAGCAACATGTTGTTGCTGTCCATGCGACCATGACACCTACTACATCAACACCAGCAAGACCATATGCTGGAAGCCTTCCAAAATGTAACAAGTGCAATTTCCATCATAAGGGAGCCTGCCAGAAGTTGTATTGTAGTAGATGCAACAAGAAGGACACATCACTCGATACTGCAGATCTCAACCACAGCAGAACCAACAGCCAAACTACACCAACAACAACAATGATAACAACAACAATAACGTTGGGGTTAGTTACACTTGCTACGGATGTGGAGGAACCGGTCATTTCAGACGCAACTGCCCCAAAGCCAACAACCAGGGGGTAGGAGGATCAGGAAGAATCTTGACTTTGGGTCAGGGCGAGACAATTCAAGACCCGACGGTTGTTACTGGTACGTTCCCACTTAACAACACTTTCACTGGCATCTTATTTGATAGTGAAGCTGAGCGAAGCTTCGTTAGTAATGAATTCAAACACTTACTAAAACAACAACCCCAGAAGCTAAACGAAGCCTTCACAGTGGAGATGGCTAATGGGAAAACCGAATCACCCAAAGATATGTATGTAGGGTGCACCTTAACACTAAACAACCATTCATTTTCAAATAGATTTGATGCTAGTAAATATTAGGAGTTTTGATGTGATAATCGGCATGGATTGGTTAAGCCCCCACCATATTGATATTATGTGTCGCGATAAGGTCGTTCGCCTTCACCTCTCCAATCGCGAAACCCTAATAATCTATGGTGATAAACCTGGCGCAAATCTTCGTCTTATTTCGTGCATCAAGGCACAGAAGTGCCTACACAAGAAGAACTATGCGTTCCTCGCTCATGTTGTATATAAAGCCAAAGAAGAAAATCAACATTAAAGACATCCCAGTGGCATGTGACTTCCCGGATGTAATTCCAGAAGACCTTCTGGGAATACCCCCAGAAAGGCAGATCAAATTCCGAATTGACCTAGTACCGGGAGCCACATCAATTGCCAATTCACCCTACAGGTTAGTTCCCACCGAAATGCAGGAGTTATCCAGCCAACTAAGCGAGTTGATAAGCAAAGGACTCATCCGATCAAGCTTCTCACCCTGGGGAGCTCCGGTCTTGTTTGTCAAGAAGAAGGACGAATCCTTCAGGATGTGCATCGATTATAGGGAACTGAGTAAGCTCACAGTCAAAAACCGATATCCACTCCCTTGGATTGACGATCTATTGACGAGCTTCAAGGATCTAGTTATTTCTCTAAAATAGATCTAAGAACTGGTTATCATCAACTTCGAGTCCGAGAAGGGGACGTTCCAAAAACTGCTTTCCGAACTCGATACGGTCATTACGAATTCGTTGTTATGCCCTTTTGGTCTGACGAATGCCCCATGGTATTCATGGACCCCACGAACCGAGTTTTTCCACTCATTCCTAGTCAACCTTTTAAATGAAACATAACAGTTGAATATAAATGTCATTGTATAGTATCATAACAGTTGAATATAAATGAAACATAGCAACCCATGCAGCATACATTGAGAATACAAACTTACATAGTTTACATACTGTATTTGTTCATAAGTTACACAAAAGTGACAGAAAAGTAAAATTCCATGGTGCAGCATCCCTTGATCTCAAAAAGAGTTGATTACCTGTTACTGGTTCCCTGAGAATACAAGTGATTTTGAAAAGCGTCAACATTGAATGTTGGTGAGTTCATAAGCATATTTGTATGAAAAGATTTGTAACTGCTTTGTTTAAAAATGGTTTGTATATCTCCAGAAAATCCGATATTTTCTATAAAAATGATTTGTAAGTCTTACACCAAACACTAAAAATATATGTGTATATGCCCTTTGTTTCTTTTCCTTGTAATTGTAAAATGTATGTTCCTAGAAAATCCAATATTTTCTGATGTATGAAAACTGTAGTCTTAAAGCCTAAGACCATAAATGTAAACAATAGTGTACTGAAAAGTAGTATGCTGTTTTATATTTTAATAAAACCGGTGAAGTGTAAGCTTCCCGTAAACCAAGATAGTATTGTTAATCCATGAGTGAGTTATTATGACCATGCTTAATGTGACTGTTATGCCTGTACGACATTCTTCAGGCGTAGGAATCGGTAAGAAATTTGTCACCCTAGACTGGCTCGTCTAGCTGTAGCGAACAGCTCAGGTGTGGGGTTATCAATCCCCATATAGAGTTATACACAACTATCTCGCTCTCCCTCCAGGAGACTCTGGTTATAATGTAGGACTTAAAGTGTACACTAGGTAGGTACGGTGAAGTGAATGTGTCTCACTAGAGCATTAACAGATTTACGTGAACTACAACTCCCTTTTCTTGTATCATGAAATAATTACACTATTGGAAATTTATGACATGAGTTTTATGACACACAAACTATACCATTAATAATTTGCCTTGTATGTTTTTGTGTAAACTATTTATATAAATTTTATATAAATATCTATTTGTAAGTTTGTTAAAACATAATATTATTGGGTTTTAAACCATCAAAACAGTGACGAATAAAATACGACCATTTTTACTAGAAAAGTTATTTTTAGTAAAAATCTCCAAGAATTTGTAGTTATGTACATCTCATATTTTTCCGGTTAAAATTTTGTAACACAAAATAGTTTAATTTTGTCAACCTTACCATATAGGTCACGATTTTTATAAAAACCATATGGTGACTTCAACATTTTTATACTTATACAATTTTTAATTTGTAAAGATGAGACATGTAAGTATCCAAAGATCAAACACATTTGGACATATATATATATATATATATATATATATATATATATATATATATATATATATATATATATATGTTTTTGTTATATTTGTGTGTTTCAACCCATAAACACGATCTTTGTGAAAATAAGATGATGATATCCACATAAATCACGATTTTTAGGTAGTAAGCAAGTGATAACTACTTGTTATACAAGAAATTGTTCCATATTCAAACAATTAAACATAATGCATGCAAATGTCCAAATGACAAACACATTTTGGACTTATAACACCTTGCAAATCACGATTTTTAGGTGTAAATATATGATGATTTCAACATTTCATGCACATATTATTCCATAAACAAGTTGATGCATAGAAATATCCATTGGGTAAACGTGTTTAGACTTGTATCCCCCCCTAAAAGCTTGTAAAACTTGAAAATAATGGGGGTATGAAGCTCACCTTGGTGATTTTCGTGGGTTGTAGGAAGGAAGAGGTGATAGTTTTCGAGCCTGGCCTTGTGTATGAACTTGAATAACTTCATGGAGGTATTAGTGTTCTAAGGATCTAACACACGAAAAATGTGTGCAAACGTGTAGAACTTGACAACAAAATGTATAAACACACTTGAGTTTCATAAAGAACTTACCAAAGAATCCTAGGACCGACCTTGAGATGAGGAGTCTTGAAAGAAAATGATCTTGTTCTAGAGAGAAAGGGAGTTTGGAAGTAAGAATGTAGTGGCAAGAGTGGGATAAACCCACTCTCGGCCGCAAGTATTTAAGGGGAGAGGGGTGCCACCTTTTACCTTTGTATGTTGGTCCATTTGGTGATGTGCATGGAGGCATGATAGGTTGTTATATGTCTTTCATGGTTGTTTGATGGACAAAGAGTGGCAAAGTAATGAGGTGTCACCACTAGTCAAATCTTGGGTTATGCATCCAAGAACCGATTTTTTCTAGTTCAAGATAAGGTTTTCGGTTTTAGGGTGGCTGAAAACACCCTCCACTCACACAAGGTTTTCGGTTTTGGAGATATGGGTTCTCGGGTTTTATATGGTCCAATAAGAAGGGTTTTCGGTTTCAATATGGCCCAAAGAAAAAGGCTTTTCGGTCATGGGTTATTTGGGCCGAGAATTTATAAGCAAAGGCCCAAAAATTGGTTTTTGTTTAGCTATTAGATCAAACTTGAGCTTATACGATTCTTAGTGTATGCATATATGTACTCATATAACATTGTCATTTTGAATTACAATAATCCATTTCAACAAGGTTACATAGAAAAGTTGTTTGTACATGGATACAATCTCGACCCTAAATTTGCTAGTTGTGCAGTTAGTTTTGATCCTTTCGGTAATTGAACAAGATCCTAAGTTTCATTCTTTTCAAGTAATCACATTCCTTCATTAACCGCCATTAACCAATTTATCTTTACTCACTATAGCCTCTTTGTATGACTGATGCTCGTTTGTATAAATCGCTTATAGCAAGTTACTACTAATTGATTATTTATTAGTATAATTTGATTATTAATAAATCTTATCAACACTTGTATTTAATTGGAAAAAACATTTTTTTATGAAATTAATATTTTCTCACATATTGGGAATTATTGTTTCTAGGAAATAATAATAAAAGAGAACAAAACTAGCTTAAATATATTATGGTATGAATATTAATGTTGTGTACAAAATTTTGGTCACTTTTAGTAACCATTAAATTGTCATCCAACTAGCTAGTTATGAAAAGGTAATGAATAATTGAAACTTATCTCCTTAAAGCATCAAGGGCAAATTTTTAGGGGACGAGGCATGTGATTGTTTTTTATTAGTTTAATGAATAGACCATGCTTGTGAGAATGCCCCATGCTCTCACTATTTTAAGTCTTGCTTATGTGTTAAGTGTTTGTATAAAAGAAAGGCATGAGACATGAAAATGAGTTAGTTCTTTTCGCTTGTTTCTTCTTCTCTTTTTCTCTCCCAAAGTCGAGAATCCAAGGGGTTCTCCCCTCTCCATCTCTTGCATTATTGGTGCATGTTCTTGGTAGAGTAAGTTACTTCTCTTTAAGAACTTATTTAGTATATAAGTCTTAAAGTTTAAGAACAACTCATAGAAGTGGAAGACTAGCATCAACTAGTGGTTCTACTCTTGTTTTGGTGGATATATTATAGATGACTTTTACTTAGAGTTTTTGTATCATTTTTATCAACTTCATAATTGTCAAAAGGAGCCAAAGTCTTCAAAGGTTATAAACTTCATCTTTCCTTTCGTTATGTTTTAATCTTTCTAAGTCTTGCAAAATAATCATTGGTGGGTTAAATTGGTTTTAGTTTATTCAAATTAGAAAATGTTTTCGTTATTAATTACGTTAATTTTGTCACTAAAAATTGACTAATTTTGAATAAAATCCCCACACATACGTCGCATTTTTGAACTATTAACTCTTTGTTTTGGGAATTTGGAACCTTATTTCTACACTTGAACTCTATTGAAGTATTTTTAAGCTAAAATCAATTGGATTTTATAAACTATTTTAAAAACACCCGTGTGAGAGTTGTTTCAAGAATGGGAACACAACGTGCTTTTACCAACAATAGACCTATCACTAGAGACATACACACATACATACAAAGAAATGACAAAGAATGAAAACATTGAAATGATTGTGATTAATGAAATAACTGAAATCAAATAATCAAAAACATTTGTGTGAAAGAGACAACTACAAAGAAAAAAAGATCATGTAAACAATGAGTCTTAATATAAATAATCAACATATTCTGAGATTCGTTTAGATGTGATTGATTAAGTTTATGAGTGCATCATGTTTGACTTTGAAGATAGGTCAATTACACTGGATGAGAGTGTTTGTGAAAGCGAGAGAGCCTATTATCAGCCAACCTGGTCTTGTAGGTGCATGATTTATACTCAAACCAAGTGAACTCATTATACAAACTTTCTTCATCAGGCTCCATGAGTGAATCCAATGGCGAGATCTTCTCCATCAATGGTGGACCTCCAAAGTATATCATTGACACCCTTGATTTGAAACTGTCTGCAACCACCCTATGTCTTACACTTTTAAATCTTCCGTTTGTCATTACCTTCACTCAAATCAAAAAAATGTTATTTTTTTTATATAAAAATTGTTCAATTTAAATTTACTATGCTGAAAATGGATTAAGTGCGTAAAACAATAAAGTTTAGCTAATAAAAAAAATAGGCCAATAAGGTCAAAAGTTGCTTAGAATGTATATTCAAATGATGAAATGATTATAAAATTATAAATTGCTTTATTCTAAAATGTTGAGTATCATTTCGATATTAATTTTTATAGTCATGGTTCATATATAAAAATAATTCAAGAAATTTTAGAAAACAGATCAACCCATTCTGTTTTGACAGATTCTAAAATTTTACCCATTTTGAACTACCTATGTTGTCACTAGTACTCTAGTAGAATTACTACAACTTTTTTAAGGAAAACCAGGTTGTAATATTAGATAGCGCGTAACTGAATACAACCAAATGTATATTAAAGATCGTATGAAAGGAACACTCTTTTATTAGATAAGATTGTTTTGATAATTGATTCTTGAATCACTAATCATTAAGTTTAGATATGTTTCTAATAGACCAAAATACATTTTTAGATCAAAAGATATATTGTTAAGACAGACGATATGAACGTATAAAGGTGGACTATCCGATATATATTTTTTCATTTTTGTATAATTATATAGAAAATTATCAAACGTACACTTACAAAAAAAATATTTAAGATGGTGAACATTGGCTATTTGTTATTGTGGTAAACTAGTTAAATATAAAATATATGAGTTATAATTGTCTCTCTAAAAGAAAAAATCACCTCTAACAAATCATCAACGTTGATGAAATAGGATGTCTCATCTTGTGGGACTGCGACCCAAGTTCCATCTTCAAGATAAATTTGAAAGCCTGATGTGGCATTGGATCTAGCAATCGATATAAGTTGTGGGTCTGTGTGCTCTCCAAATCCAATCGAGGTTCTTCCGTGGCTCATGGACCTATTGTTCAGGTCTAGGTCTGAGTCAGGGTTAGAGTCAGAGCATGGTGGATAGTGGTTAAGCCTAAAGACTATGTCGGCTTTCTCATCGCTTAGCATTCGGCTTAACACATTCTTTGGCTCTATCTTAAGGCCCTCCGCCATTAACTCAAGTATATTACACCCCATTTTTCTTACTTCTTTTACGTACTCATTTACTAGTGACCTTCACAACACAAAAGGAATAACAATATAAAATTCAATTGTAAATGTTTGTATAAGCTAATGGTGTTGTCCTCATTTTTTAAGGTCAAAACATATAGTGAAATTAGACATAGTTTACGAATATATTAGATTTGTCGTTAAAAAAACATATTATTTATTTATGTATAAACTTATAACGTAGTTCTTCAAGTAATTATTTGAAAAACTTGTTATATAAATAAAGACTCAAATGCATCCCGTTAGGTTATTAATTTGTCCATGTTTGATTATTTTGTGATTTTATTCCCACTTTTTTCTAACAAAAAACAATGAAAAATATATTTTGTTTCTCAAGGTGCAATATATGATTCAATCTATAATCTAGTAAAATTTAACAAATAATCAAATAGAAATACATAATATTGTATGAAAGATATATGATTAAAAAGTTTATAGACCAAACTGGTTTTAGCGATAAGATATATAGCATTTTAAAACAATTAAAATAAGATATAATGAAAAGTTTGTCTTCCGTCAATATATATTGACATCTGTGATTTTGTAATAAGAAATTTGGGTTTTTTAAATTGAATAACCAATTTCTTTAAAAATGAAAAGTTGTATGTTTGCTAACAACACTCCAGAAACAAGTTGACCGCAGTTTTGAATCTTTGAATGCAAGTATACTCCGTGCGTCACAGGGCTCCGACATATCAAAAAGTTGGTAATTAAATATTTGATATTAATTATATATATTAGGCGACGACATAAATCCTGTTATAGTTAGTGATATAACTACATATTAAAAAATATATTTCAAGATAAATTATTTTGCATGAACTCAATAGATTACACAACTTATATAGTAATTATTAAATGCACAAAACATAATGAGAAAGTAGATCTTACGAAAAGATTTTGGAGTTCATAGGGAAATTAGTGGAAGTAAAAAGAAGATACTCAACCCATCCAACGTCTCCATTTAGTCCAATTTTGTTCCTTCCGTACCCAAACGGGTTCGGAGGACAAAACTGATCTTTCTCATACTGTCTCATGTTGAAGAACTGAATAGCTTCTTTTTCCAATTCAGATACAAGCAATGGTGCCACACCATGGTTTATTACTTTAAAAAAACCATAATCTTGGCACGCATTAACAATTAGATTCTTGGCGTCTTCGGGACGTGAAAGGTCAATAACTGGGATTCCAGTAAATTTGGTTTTGTTTGATTTGGTTGGAAATATATTTACCAAAGGCTTCTTTTCTATTTGTGAAATTATCACCATGTTGATGGTTTGGTGTCAATAGAAAGAGGAATTATCTGCCTATTTATACACTTTTAGGGGGCAAGTTGAAGTTTTCATACGGACACATGAGCATGCATACACACGTACGTGGCCATGCTCTCACATTATATATATTTTTATTTTATTTGTTGATTTGTTTATTGTTATCTGAACATTAAACTTTTCTTATTTGGTTTATTATTTTAATGTGTTAATTCACTTGATAATATTGATAATGGCAGCAAGCTATTCAACAACTTCCACCCCCCTTCACATGTTTTAGTGCCTCCAAAGCTTTCCTCTTCTCCTCCAAATCAGAAAACCAAAGGAAATATAACAAATAAGAAAAGTTGTCAATTAAATTGCAGTTATGTGGGTTGTCATAATACATAAATAAACAAAAAGTTAATTGTTATTTTAGAAGTATTGAACTTACTAATATCATTTTTTTTTAAGTAATGGTTTGTTGTTGATAGAAAAAAAAAACTAATCTTGAATTTAACTTAAAATGATATGTAATAATGTGTTTTATAGATTCGGTAAAAAGAAGTTGGTTTCTTATACAAGTCTGAAAGCACAGTGACTTGAAAGAGTTCTAGTGGTAGTTCACCAAATATGTCCAACGCAAATATCTTCCGAAAATAAAACCAACAATTTTCTTTACAAGTCAAAATGTGAAGTGCTTATTTAATGTCAATTTTTATAGGAAAATCATAAACAATGGTCACGTTCACGTTTCAACTTAAAAGTTTTAATAATTTTTAGAGTAAATTACACGAATGGTCCCTATGGTTTATGGTAATATGCTCGTTTGGTCTCTAACTTATTTTTTTAACTCGGAAGGTCCCTACTGTTTGTTTTTGTTATGCGCTTGGTCCCTGTCTTACCTAAAAAGACTATTTTGCCCTTGATTTTTTAATTTATTTAAATAAACACACCCCCAAACTCATCCCCTTCACCTTACCTTATTCACCCCACCATTTTTCTCTATTTAAATAATAGTCTTTTTAGGTAAGACAGGTACCAAACGCGTAACAAAAACAAACTGTAGGGACCAAGCGCATAACAATAACAAACAGTTGGGACCTTCCAAGTTAAAAAAATAAGTTAGGGACTAAGCGCGCAAATTACCTCAAACCATAGGAACCATTCGTGTAATTTACTCTAATTTTTACTCTTCCCACATTTGATTTTAAGAGGAAAACCAAGAAGTAAAACATCAGCCTAAAAACAAATGATAATAATATAAGCAAAAAAGAAATAGGAATGTTGTTTCAAAACTGTACTTTGTTCTTTTTTATTGCATTGCATTGCATTTTCAAAAATTCACCCATTTGGTTGCGTATTCATCTTGCTGTAGTTGAATAAAAAATATAGTAACAGATGCTACTTACACATATAAACTGAAGGTAAACTCACATCAGCTTTCTGGATAAGGTTTTGTGCAGCATCTTCAAGTTTGAAAATGTCAAATGAGGTTGAATTCATACCAACAATAAATGTCAAACGACAAATCCCCAAATTACGCAATAGGAATTTTAATAATAATATCAATTGAACAAAGTACGGAACATTTGGATGTTAACAGCTAATTCCAATTTACAAGTTTTTGGATACAGAAATTAGAAGAGGAGTGTGAAAGAGAATGTTAATTGAATTATAAAAAAACAACTTACATTAAAATCAGTCGATAGAGAAGATGAATCTCATCGTCATAACCTAAATGCACCTGCAAACGATGATGAAAATCAAATGTACTTTTCCTATTCGTTTTCTTCTTCGTCCTCGAAATGTTAAAAGAAAAAAGAGAAAAACGAGTTACAGAAGCAAGAGGTGGAACAGGGAGTAGCGAAAAAATTACAAAAATGCATCAACAGAAATTATTGAAGATTGTAAACAGATTTGTGGAAAGAGTAAAATGAGATGACATTGAAGCATCAACGAAAGACATAGCAGCTTGTTGACAATTGACAACTAAAAATCCAGAGGATAAGATCCTGGGAATGGATAAATCGACGAGCCTCATTAAAGAACTGAATAGGAAGAGAAAAGAAAATGATCGCTTTGAGAAGAACCTGGTGGTTAAAGGCCAATTTTGAATTATGAATAATCCAGGAGTTATCTTGGGGAGAAGCATATTCTTGAACATAAAGGATGTTTTGGAAAATGGGAGATCGTAATACTTGGCGAGGCTACAAGGAGATGGTGGCGAAATCACAATCACAATGGCTAATAAAAGCAAGCGATTGAACATCACATTCTCACCAACTTAATTCCAAAAAATCTAAAAAATACGATGCCAAATTCTCAAACCATCTTTTATATTCACTTTTCTGGTTACCATGTCCTTTGGGCTAAAGAACAAATATTCCACTGTAGCAGCCCAAACATAAAATTAGCTCAAAATGTGGAGTTGTGGACTATCCATTATTTCCCAAAAAGTTTCCCAAATGACGATTCTTTTATCTATTTTCTATTTATCTCTTATAAAAACATACTATTTAAATGAATATAATTCAAGATAAGTCTCATTTTTGTATTATATTTTTTTGAAACCTCGATAATCTTTTATCTTTCAAGTAATTAATAGTTTTCATTCAAGAATTTTTTGAATTTATATCTTATTATTACTAAGTAATTGAATGATAATTGAAAAGTTTTTATTTTACTATAAAAAGTTTCATCATATGAGTTACATACAATTACAAATCACGTGGAGGAAACATATTCACATGGAGGACATGTGTAAAGCTAAGGCGGGGTATGGTAACATGATTCGTTTTTGGTTGGACGTGCGGCTGGAAGAGGAAGCTTTCAAGGTTCAATTTCCACGGGTGTTTGCTCTTGATCCAGACCCGAGAGCTTTGGTTGTTGATCGGAGCTCTAGACTAAAGTTGATTGATGCGTTTGGCCTAAAACTTAGAAGTGGAGGTACAAGTGCTCAGTTTGAGTCTATTTTCTCTAAGCTTCAACAAGTTATGTTCAGTGACGTTAGGGATACGTATGTATGGGAACTTGAAATTGATGGTAAGTTCTTGGTTTTGTCTTTGAGATTATACTTGGATGACATTATGTAACGCCCTGTTCAGAATCGTTTCCTAATGCAAGATGGTGACCCAAAGACCGAGTATCATAAGGCGTAGGGCCTTTGAGGAAAATAGATTTAGACCAATTTGGGTATGGGTAATGTAATTTGGATGATCCGGGAGTTCGGTTTGTGTTTTGGTGCCAAGGGGTATTTCGGTAAAGTGTCAGTTCGGGCTTTAATGGAAATTGGATTTTTGATGGAGAAGTTTAAGGCAAGTATAAGTTCATAGAAGTGTAGGGCTTCTCGTTACCTTTCCGTGAATATAAAGAACGTCGAAAACGAATAAGGGATGCAAAAGTTATGATCATTTGAAGTTAGAAGGGTTTTAGACCAAACCTGGTACGCATGGCGTACCAGGTGGGAACACATGGCGTTCAAAGGAAAATGGACGCAGGCCAACATGGGAACGTTGGGCGTTCCCTAAGAGAACGCAGGGCGTTCGCGGGGCTGTTTCAAAAACTTGTTTTTAGGGTTTGGCCCCTTTATAAGCATCATTATGGACGCAAACCTCTTCCATTCTTCAGCCTCCATCCTCTCTAACGCTAAGAACGAAACCCTAGCCCCCATTTGAATGATTCTTGAACTTCAAGGTGATTTATGTGTGTTTTTGGTGCTTAAGAAGGAAGAAGGAACTTCTTGAAGAGTCATTGCTTGATTTGGAGCTTTTAAATCCAGGCTTTGTTCACCTTGTTGGAAATAGTGTCTGAGGTCATTAACTATTGTTAGTACTTCTGATAATAACATGGTCCTTTTGGGTTGCCCTCAAGACCCAAATTGAGTAGAATAAATAAATGAGAAATTTGTTTATTAATTATTGTGGTTAATAATTAAATAGAAACTAACTGGAAATATATTTTGGGAATTAATTAACAGTTTAACTAATTAAAGGGTTGAATATTCATTAACCGATAATTGGCTAATCATGAATGTTCCAAAACCCTTATGGGACTAGGGTTGGAAGAAAATCACTCCATCCCACATGGGAAAAAGAGTGAATTATGTGGTTATGCTCCCATCCCTCATGGGAAGGAGTACAAAACCTAGGATGGGATCCAAGGCTATAAATAGGGCATTAGGGATTTCATTTATTCTTCCACATTGGCTTAAAGTTTCGCCAACTCTTTTTCCTCTTCCTCTTAGGGACTATTTCTAACCCTCTTTCGGTTTGTGAAATTGACCCTTCTCTTAGTTATTTTTATTCCATTCTTTGGTGTCATTGGGTGTGATACCATTAGAGGGATTTTGGTTTGGGTCCTCTCATCCAAACAACTTCATGGAGGATCAAGATATCAAGTATGGAGATCAAGGACTACATAAGAGGTATGTTTTCTTCTTTGTTTTATGTTTTCTAGGGTAGATGTAATTAGCATTAAACCATAGATCCATATGTTGTATGTACACTTAGGTATATCGTAGTTTCGATTTTTTCCGCTACCTAGTTTAGAGTATATTTGATGCATAGAAAACCCAACAGTGATATCAGAGCCATTGGTTGATGATTACCTTCATCCTAGATCCATATTTTCTGAAAATACTTGTTTGAAATTGAATTAAAGAAGAATAATTAAAAAATTCGTAAGTGTTAAAACCTAATCGCTGCTCACGGCGTGAGAGCATAGGGCTCACAACGTGAGCGCGGCAGAATTAGGGTTTCGATTTTTTCTTCCAGTTTTCAAATTAGAAGTTTTATCAAATATAGATAAATACCAATTTTAAAATGTTTTAAATCGGTAAAATTGATAAATATTATTTAAGTGTGATTATTTAAATTTGTATATTTATTTATTATTTAAATAGTGAATTTAAATATTTAACATTATTTATAATAGAGATTTGTAAATTTGAATAATAACCCCTCATGATTTATTAATTGTTACATTGCGTCCTCGCAATTAATTAGAGTTAATAATATACAACTAAATTTAAAGAGCTTTAATTTTACCCATTATATATTAGAATTGTATATACTATATGCATAAGAAAGGTACAACATGCGTCCTCGCGTGTTTAAATATTGACATTAGTAGTTTTACCATGACTAGGCTCACCCATTCTGATGTAGGGGTTTAAGGAAGTCTCTAGGATTCCTAATGAGGTCGGTTTTTAATATGTTTCGCTCTTACCACCCTCACCGCCCTATTTCATTTTGATAATAGAGTTACCGAAAGGGTTTGATAGTGATAATGATCAATCTAAAAGTATTATAAATACAAGTATAAAACAAAATCCCGTTTTATTAATAGAATGTGAAGTTCATATTATCCATGAAAATTGCACATTCTCTTTATATTCTGTTAGTGGAGCTCATGTGGTTAACCGACATATTAATCTAGAAGATAGTTGAGAATGATATGGAACTCGCGAATCTCAAGCGTAACTTGAGCCGGGGACCATGCGATTATGCATGGTTAATTCACAATCTATTTAATGTGAATCTTATGTTATCCATAAAAGTTGCACATTCTCTTTATAACTTGTTGATGGAGCTCGTGTGGTTAACCGACATATCAATTTGAGAGTATAGGTAGAGAATGATATGGAACTCGCGAATCTCAAGCGTAACTTGAGTCGGGGACCACAAGATTTTGTACGGTCGATTCACCATCTGTTTAGTGATCTGCAGCGACCTTGTCATTGAATTTAAGATGAACATAATCTGAGATTAACATGCTATTGATAGTCAATGAATCTCAAAGATCTAGGAATTTCGTGGTGATCGAAATTGGTAAAGGGTTTTCCTACATAAATAACTTTATGGTGTGTTTATGGCATCCCTTTACACATCATGAAGCCAAATATGGATCCTAGCCTTCTAAAATAACTTTATTTAGGGTGATTATTTTCTAAAGATAATTAAAACAAACTATAATGGAAGTTGATATTAAATGATGACTATAACCTTATCCACTAAAATCTACTGTTATAAAACCTTTGAAAGGATTAGCTATTAGGGAGACGATATTGCTACGACTCTTTTTTATTCATCCACGGTTTTTAAACTATACTGACTGTTTTGTCCATCATTTATATGGCCTTCTCCTTCTCTCAATCTTCCACCTAACTTAAAAATCGCCATAGTATAGGATCTCCCTATCGCTTCATGAGGCTGCAACAATCACCGCTCACGACCCTCTGACCTCTGTTTGTGTTTTGAGATGTCGTCGTCGGCTATTCTAGGGCTAGCTGTTACACCTCCTTGGGTTTATTCTGATGGGTTTGAGCCATAAGAACTTTCCTATGTGCACATGCAAACCCTACTGCTTGGATCTAGGTTTCTCTAATTGAACATGCAATGTATCCAAGGCTTACAATCCTAGATCTAAAGAATACAATTGAAACATAACACATGAAATCAGATCTAGATGAATACCTTAAGTTGCTTGTTTGAATCTTATTGTTCTTGGAGCTTAGAGTCACAATTGTCACTCCTCTAATGGCTTACAAACGCCAACTAGCAAGAGGTTGATTTGGAGAGAGAGAGGAGAGGTGTAGAAATCGGCTCTAGGGTTCCCAAGGAAGCAAGGTGGACGATTTCTCCAACCCATAGGGTCTATTTATACTATGAGCTACTAGGGTTACATCCTTAACCCTAATTGAATAACTTAGGCCCTAAGCAATCCAAGGATCCTTCCATATTAAGGCTTGGACGAATTCAAGGAGCCCATACTCCTTAATTTTGGCCACCCCTAGTTCTATAAGGATTCATAGCCCAAAAACACAACTATCACACAATTGACAGTTTAAGCCCCTTTATTCAATTAACCTCTTTTAGTCACCAAATTAATTCCTAATTAATTTATGACTAATATTAATTAAATAATATTATTATTCCTTTAATATATTATTCTCATAATATATTAATATAATAATGTCTCTTCTCTCTTCAAAAATCACCCTGTCAAGTTGCTATGGTGAAGGCAACCCAAAAGGACCATGCACAACCGGGTCAAGTACTTACCAAATATAGTTACGGGCTTAGACACTAATCCAATAGTCTCCCACTTGGATAAGTCTAGTAACTATAAATGCAAACCTAATCCGATTAGCAATCGTAGCTCTCAAAGACGCTGTCAAACTCTGATCTTATCAGTAACCTGTCCTTCAGATAAGGGATCGTATAATCCTCTGTTCTAGATATCGTGCGGACAATCACATGGAACATGGTCATACTTATTGTCCAGCAATTGGTTTCTCGATCTCAGATTCATTTGACATAGAACTTAATTGAACACATCAATTCAGTCCTTACCAGGCCCGACACATAAGTCAAATCAAATCATCGAGGGGCCCTGATATCGTTTTTACCCTCTTAGGATAAAAGGAACATATAAATTTCGACTTATATGCATTTATTATCCATTAATCAAATCATACACAACAATGTGTTTTATAACATCAAGTTACTGATGCGTTTACGCATTATCAATGCACAACCAATTAGCAAACAATAAACCATATATCTAGGTTTTAAGACCATATGATATTACCATCTTGCGATCACTCGTGATAAATTCCATGAAGTGATTCCAGCAAGTGTGGGTTTATTCCAATGCTCAAATCAAGTTCATAAGCACTCATAAACGTTGTAGCAAACTTTTGATATGTATAATACACTTTAGACAATCTACACACCAATTCATGACAGTCTTCATTCATATCTACTTCCAACATATGAACGACTGTAGACAGTTCGAATAATTCGATTATTATCAAATAACTCAATTATTCAGGAAGTCAAAACATGCAAAATTTAACCAATAGGTAAAAGATTAGCATAAGACAGTAACATTACTAATAAATAATACTCCTTTATTTAATCATCAAATGTTAATAACAACTTATCTATTACATGTTTCCAAACTATCTAATCTAAACTAATATCGTCCTTCAGCCCGATGCTCCTAGCGTGCTGCAAATGCTTAACCCTGCTCAGTCCCTTCGTAAGCGGATCTGCTGGGTTATCCTCTGACGATACCCTCTTTACTACGAGGAGGCCTTCTTCCACCCGATGTCGAATAAAGTGTTATTTTCTGTCTATATGTCGAGATCTACCGTGATCTCTTGGTTCCTTGGTCAAGGCAACTGCTCCTTCATTATCACAGAAAATCTCCATGGGCTCCTTTATGGCTGGCACAACTCCAAGGTCTCCACTGAAGTTCTTCAGCCATATCGCCTCCTTTGACGCTTCGCTCGCCGCAATGTACTCTGATTCGTACGTTGAATCAGCTACGGTTTCCTTCTTGGAACTGTTCCAAGTCACTGCTCCTCCATTAAGGGTAAAGACCCAGCCCGACTGCGAACGGTAGTTGTCCCTGTCGGTCTGAAAACTGGCGTCACTGTACCCTCGCACCTTTAAGTCATCACTCCCACCGAGGACTAGAAACCATTCCTTGGTCCTCCGAAGTTACTTAATAATATTCTTGACTGCGATCCAATGCGCTCTGCCAGGGTTCCCTTGATATCTGCTGACCATGCTCAAAGCGAAGGCCACATCAGGGCGAGTACAAGTCATAGAATACATGATTGAGCCAACTGCGGAAGCGTAGGGTACTCGGCTCATCTCTGCTATCTCGACTTCAGTACTCGGACTCTGAGTCTTACTCAACTTGGCATTACTCTGGATTGGTAATTCCCCGTTCTTCGAATTCTCCATACTAAAACGTTTTAGTACCTTGTCCAAATAAGTATTCTGACTAAGTCCGATTAGTCTCTTACTTCTGTCTCTAACTATCCTTCATAGCGAAGCACTTCCCGAGCCAGGACATAACCTCCTACAGTGTCGGGATGTCGTTTCCTATGAGTAGTATGTCGTCGACATACAATACGAGAAAGCTTACTACACTCCCACTGGCTTTGACATATATACATGATTCATCTTCGCTTCGCAGAAAGCCAAACTCTTTGACCTTCTCGTCAAAACAAAGATTCCATCTGCGAGACGCTTTCTTAAGTCCATAAATGGACTTCTCTAGCTTACACACTCTGTTGGGATGCTTCGCATTGAAAAAACCCTCTGGCTGAGCCATGTAAACATCCTCAGCCAACTTCCCATTAAGGAAAGCGGTTTTGACATCCATTTGCCATATTTCATAGTCATGAAATGCAGCAATGGCCAGCATCACCCTGATAGACTTTATCTTCGCAACTGGTGAGAAGTTTCGTCGTAGTCAACTCCAGGAGTTTGAGTGAAACCCTTCGCAACCAATCGCGCTTTATAAGTGTGCACGTTTCCATCCACATCAGTCTTCTTCTTGAAGATCCACTTGCACCCGACCGTATTACGACCTGGTATATTGTCAACCAAATTCCAAACTTAGTTGTCATACATGGATTGAATCTTGCTGTCCATAGCCTCTTTCCATTTTGCAGACTCTGGGCCTGTTATGGCTTCCTTATAGCTGTTAGGTTCGTCCATATTCACTAGTGTACTATCACTAATGAACGTATCCCCTTCCACGGTAATATGAAAACCATAGAACTGGGGTGGAACACTAACCCGTTCGGAACGTCTAAGAGGTAAGGACTCGTCAGTCGGTTCAACCGGAGTTTCCTCCTCGGGTTGAGCGCCAGTGTTAGAGGTTCCTTCATCGCTCGATTCTTGAAGCTCTTCAATATCGATTTGCCTCCCACTGTCTCCTTGGCTTATGAGTTCTCGCTCTCGAAAAACCCCTCTCCTCGCAACGAAGACTACATTGTCACTCGGTCTGTAGAAGAGATATCCAAAGGATTTCTGTGGGTAGCCAATGAAAATACATCGCTCACTACGAGGTTCGAGTTTGTCGTGAGTTTCTTGTCTTACGAAAACTTCGCAACCCCAAACCTCGATATGTGCCAACGAGGAAGCCTTCCCTGTCCACATCTCGTGAGGTGTTTTGGCAACCTTCTTCGTAGGTACTAATTAAGGATATGGGCGACAGTCTCTAAGGCATACCCCCAGAATGAGATAGGTAGGGAAGCACGACTCATCATGGAACGAACCATGTCTAGCAAGGTTCGATTACGCCTCTCAGCTACACCATTCAATTATGGTGTCCTAGGTGGCGTCAATTGTGAAACTATTCCACATTCCTTGAGGTAGTCGTGGAATTCAAGACTTAGGTACTCTCCACCTCGATCAGATCGAAGCATCTTGATTTTCCTGCCCAACTAATTCTCCACTTCTTGTTTAAACTCTTTGAACTTTTTAAAGGTTTCTGACTTGTGCTTGATTAAGTAGATATACCCATATCTGCTATAATCATCTGTGAAAGTCACATAGAAGCGATTCGCATCCCTTGTGGTGGATCTAAAGGGTCCACATACATCTGTATGTATGAGATCCAATAAACCCTCACCCCTCGCACAAGTGCCAGTGAAGGGTGACTTGGTCATCTTTCCAAGTAAACAAGACTCGCACACGTCATCATCCCTAAGGTCGAATGACTCCAACACTCCATCCTTTTGGAGTTGGGCTATGCGTTTCTTGTTGACATGTCCTAGACGACAATGCCACAAGCATGCTTTATCCATACTATTGGAAGAATCCACACACAACACATCATTTCCTAAATTGTCTATAACCATCACAGTTTCATATATTCCATTACAAGGCAATGCTTCAAAATATAAAACATTATTAAAATAAGCATAAATAGATCCCTTTTCATTATCAAATGAATATCTAAAACCTTGTTTATATAAACCATGAAATGAAATGATGTTTCTAGCCATATCTGGCGAATAGCAACAATTATTCAAATTTAAATCTAAACCATTACTAAGAACTATGAATAAACTCCAATCTTGGTCACAGGCGACGATCTTCTGTTTCCCATGATCAAATTCATCTTTCCACGCTCCACATCCCTATTTCCTTTTAGTCCCTGCAAATCAGAACATATGTGAAAATCACATCCTGTATCAAGAACCCAAGAAGTAGCATGTGATAAACTATTAGATTTAATTGTGTAAATACCTGTGAAAGATGGCTTGATCTTTCCATCCTTGATGGCCTGCAGATATTCTGGGCAGCTTCTCTTCCAATGCCCTATCTTGTGGCAGTGGTGGCACTCTGCCTCTTTAGGGTTTGAGTTGGGTTTAGCAGAACCAACTTTGGTTCCACTAGAAGAGGTGCCATCTTGGGACTTTCCCTTGTGGTGGCCCCTTGAAGAGGCCATCCTCTTCTTACCCTTCCCTTGCCTTATTGCCAAGACAGGGGCAGCAGCTGGAGTTGGAGGTGATGCAACAGATTTATCCTTGAGGTTGCTCTCAACAGTTCTTAACAAGCCCTGAAGCTTGCTCAGGTAGACCTCTTCCTTATTCATGTGGTAGGTCATGCGGAACTGGCTATAGCAGGAAGGAAATGAGTGAAGGATGATGTCAATTGCCAGCTCTTCATCGAAGTTCACATTCAACTTCAGCAGGCGATCAACATATCTCTGCATCTTTTGCAGATGGGTAGTAAGGGACTCTCCATTGCCCATTTTGGTAGTGATCATCGAAGTGATGATCTCATACCTCTCCTGCCTAGCGCTCTGGTGGTAGCGTTACAGCAGATCCTGATGCATCTCATAGGGGTACTTGTCCTCATAGGACTTTTGGAGTTCAGCAGTCATAGTCGCTAGCATGATGCAATGGACTTTCGTGGCATCACGCTCGTGGGCCTCGTAGGCCGCGATCTCATCGACAGTAGCAGTTTCAATATCAATCTCCTTTAGCTTCTCGTCGAGGACATATTCTTTGTCCTCGTAGCGAGTGACCATGCGAATGTTGCCGATCCAATTACTGAAATTGGTCCCATCAAAGATCACTTTCCCACACAAGTTCATGAGTGAGAATGAACCAGAGGAGTTTGACCCAGAAGCGTTGTTGTTTGCGTTCGACATCTGAAAAGGAAAAAGGAACAAAGTTGATTAGAAATGAATTTCCCCAATTAATCACCCAAATGAGAAATTAGGGCTAGGAACGAACAACATTATTTACAAATTAGAAAAGGGATGCCGTAATCTAACAAGTAAATAATTTGAAGGCAAGTGAATGTCGATTCACTAATTCTCCTCCATGAAAAACGAAAAAGAAATTAGGTTTTAAATGTATTGAAAACTCCTAGATCTTTTGAGATACATTGAACTTTTCAATGGCATGTTTAAATCTCGATATGCCCCTCTCGTTTGTGACTGGGATGCCGAGGATCACAAAGTGGGTGTGAATAACCATGCAAATGTACATGGTGCCCTCATTGTTACAGTCACCTATTCGATGTGCTGGTTAACCACACACGCTCCATCGAACTATGACAAACAATGAGTCACCCTTTGCTACCATTGCTTAGAACCCAATTAATGTGCCGCTTAACCACACGCGCTCCATTAACGTCTTAGCAAGGGTACAAAGTGTAATTTCATGGAATTGCATCAATTCACTTTTGCCTAAAATAACTAAGATTGAGAATTTTATGAAAACGTTTTAGTTACTTTATATAGATTCATTATACTTTTAGTGAGGAAAGGTCTGCCCGATCCTACCCGTTCGGTTAACGACCCTCCACCAATCAATGAAGCGGTAGGTGAGAATGGACACCCATTAAACGGCCATTTTTTAGGCCATAACCTTATACCCCCCTTATAGATCGGCTTCGTGAATGAGGCCTACTAACGGTAAGACTAGCATTTAAGTTATACGTATATATATTAATCTTATAATACTATAAGTATAAGGTTGAATTTTAAAACTTGTAAAATTCTAAGGTTTGAAATTTAAATAAATCAAATTAAACTTTTAATCACAAAACTTTAAATTTCAAAACTTGAGTACAAGTTTTGAACTTTTCAAAACATAAAGGATCAAATAGCAAATAATTTAAATCAACTAATTAATTTAATGATTATCTAAATTTGACCTAGTCAACATTACTTGCAAGACATTCCACCAATTAATTCAAATAATCAATTATTATCACATAAGGAAATTATTATTTAACTAAATGGTAATTATCTTTTGTTTTGTCAAGGATATAGTCAAATATATGATAAAATTCGTATTTTATTGACCCAAAACGATTAAGGCAAGTATCCTCAAGCAAAACAGCAAGAAATCCCAAAAATCACTCTGACAGACGCTTGGACTAGTGAGTACCATCATGGACTCGCCGAGTTCATGCTACTCACCGAGTCCACAATAGGACTCGCCGAGTCTGTCAGTCAGGGGCATAAAAAATCGATTTTTCATGGCAAGAACTATGAAACAATGCATCAATTCAATAGAAATCAATCTAAGCTCTGATACCACTGATGGGTTTGAGCCATAAGAACTTTCCTATGTGCACATGCAAACCCTAATGCTTGGATCTAGGTTTCTCTAATTGAACATGCAATGTATCCAAGGCTTACAATCCTAGATCTAGAGAATACAATTGAAACATAACACATGAAATCAGATCTAGATGAATACCTTAAGTTGCTTGCTTGAATTTTCTTGCTCTTGGAGCTTAGAGTCACAATTGTCACTCCTCTAATGGCTTACAAACACCAACTAGCAAGAGGTTGATTTGGAGAGAGAGGAGAGGTGTAGAAATCGGCTCTAGGGTTCCCAAGGAAGCAAGCTGGCCGATTTCTCCAACCCATAGGGTCTATTTATAGTATGAGCTACTAGGGTTACATCCTTAACCGTAATTGAATAATTTAGGCCCTAAGCAATCCAAGGATCCTTCTAAATTAAGGCTTGGACGAATTCAAGGAGCCCATACTCCTTAATTTCGGCCACCCCTAGTTCTATAAGGATTCATAGCCCAAAAACACAACTATCACACAATTGATAGTTTAAGCCCCTTTATTCAATTAACCTCTTTTAGTCACCAAATTAATTCCTAATTAATTTATGACTAATATTATTAAATAATATTATTATTCCTTTAATATATTATTCTCATTATATATTAATATAATAATGTCTCTTCTCTCTTCATAAATCGCCCTGTCAAGTTGCTATGGTGAAGGCAACCCAAAAGGACCATGCACAACCGGGTCAAGTACTTACCAAATATAGTTACGGGCTTAGACACTAATCCAACATATTCGTCATCTCGTCTCAGGCTACTGTATATCTATCTACAATTTAACCAAGTTTTATGTGGAATTGTATGTAAATTTCATGATTTTTATCTAATAGTGAATGTAGAGTAGTAGATATCGAGTTTTAAATAGTGAATTTTGTGGATGTTTGAAGTTTACTGTTTAGAAATCAGTGCCCCTTCGTAATTTACTGGAATGAGGTACGAACTTGATGTCTGATGCTTTGATTGGTTAAACTTATGAAGATTAAGATTTTGGTTTTATATTTTTTGTGGACTTTGATATTGAAACTGAAGTTAGAAGTGAGACCTAAGTGAGAGAGGAAGATGGGCTAAGTACAATGGTTTCAGCTAAGAATGATCGTTACGTTTATCTGCCATACATTGGGACCTGATACTTCCATGGCTCTTTATTGTATTTTTGATTTGATGCAATTTGCAACAGGTTCAAAGGCACGATGGTTCCAAGAAGAGGGAAATCAGTGTTGCTCACATTTTGTATCTGTATTAACCTCGCAGGTATGGCTCTGGAGCTTGCTTACCATCACCATTCAACACGTTGACAACAATCGGTTTGTCCTGATCGGTTCCAGTCTGTTGGTGCAAGTCTCTCTTCCCCTCTTAATAGCTATCTTCCTTTTTGTGTACAAAGATCTAAAATGGTTAACTGAAACGGTATAGCTTATTACTAGAAGTGCATTAGGAAAAGAGCATATTTAGGTGAAAATGATGGTCGCAAGTGATGCGAATTCTGTTGGAGATTATGGTTCAGGGGGATCTCCAGCACATGGAGATGAGGAATGAGTTCATTTGGTGTAATGGTTTATCAAAAATCAACGTCTTCCTTTGAATAAATTAATTGCATTCTAAAGATTAATGTTGAAGGGCACAACTGTCAATTTACTTTAAAAATCCGTGGATGTATAAAAAGATGATGTGGAATTATCAACTCCCTTCATCCCTAGCTATTAGGATGATCAATGTTGTAAAATTCATAGTTTGGGAATAGTTTTCATAAACGAAAGGAAAGATCATTCCTTTCACAAAGCTCTTCATGAGGTTCATCCAATCATTGCATTCTAATCTATTAGAAAGAGCAATATTATCAAGTGTAGTTGTAAACTGACATATGAAAGTAAAATGGAATTTCCTTGAGTTAGGAGTTGACTAGGGTTAGTCAACTATTTGACATGTACATATAATTAGAACACTCTGATTTTGATATGAACAACTCTGAATGTCCATGAAGGAGTTGTGTAGCATGTTGAGGTTTCCTTTTGGAACTAACATGGCCAATCATAGAAACTCAAAACTTCAAAACGCTCCCATTTTTTACTATCATGAATAGAAGTGTCAAGAAGAAGAAAGCAAATTGTCCATGGATTAAAAGGCGATTAGTGTTGGTATGCCTAATCTAGGCCCAAATGCCAAGGACAAAGCAAGGATTATTCTGAGACATGTTCTGATAGCTATTCATTTCCATAACAAGAAAGGACTAAGAAAGCACACATGCCCTATATATATATATATATATATATATATATATATATATATATATATATATATATATATATATATATATATATATATATATATTTGAACTGAAAAGACAAAAACATAGAGAAAGTAATTTGATCCTCGATTATGAGCCCTTGCTACTGTAACACCCCAACTCCCAGGTATAAGTTTTAAAGCATTATGTACATGTTTATGGACCAACTCGATGAGTTGGTTGACCCAACTCATCGTGTAGAGGCAGGTTAGCCCGCATGGATTATTGGACCTACTCGACGAGTCGGAGTGCCCTGACTCGACGAGTAGGAGCTGCTTATCAAAACCCTAATTTTTAGGGTTTGCACCCTATTTAAAGAACCTTAACTCCTCTCCCCAGCCTCCCTTACCAGCTTATCGTCCAGAAGCAAACCGTAGCAAGCTAACTCTCCATTTTTTAGTGTGTGAGGCTCAAAGAGTGTGTTTTGGTGCATTTCTTGAAGAGATTTGAAGACTTAGAAGCTTGGAGCGAGAAGGAGCCTGTAGATCCAACATATACTTCATTTTGGCATTGATTTGAAGGTAACAAGTCTTTACCTTGGCTTTCCATTTCTTAGATCTTCTCTCATGCATGAATATAGTCATTTTTGGGGCAAAATGGGGTCATTCTCGGATTTGAACTTGTCCAGAAGATATGGTCTCAGATCTGGACTCCTTTAGGTCCCAAATTTAGAAAGCCATTAACTTTATCTAGTATTAACCCCTCACCATGCCCTAAACCTCATTCTAGACTTGGTTTTGGTATTCTAAACCTTTAAGACCTTACATGCACGTAAAGTTTACAACTTTACGTGGAATCTGTGCCTTAGGAAGCTAGATCTACAAGTTGGAGCTTTGGAGTAGCTTAAAAACGTCTGAATGGGAAATGGACTGAAAGGACTCGACGAGTTGCATGGTCAACTCGACGAGTCAGTAAGACGACACGACGAGTCAGTTAGGGTTTTCCCGACTTTTGGACACGCATGGACTCCACGAGTTGTCTGGAAACTCGGCGAGTCAACTAGGGTTTTCATGACTTCTCGAGTTCTGGAAGGACTCGACGAGTCAGTGAGCTACACTCGACGAGTTGGGTCAACATGGACTGTTGACCTTGACCGTTGACTTTGACTTTGACCAAGGGTTGACCAGTTTGACTTTTGGGGGTATTTTAGTAAATTGGGAATTTATGGAAGTGGTCCTATGGTGAATATAGGTGGTGGAGTTCGTGGTTGCGATTCAAGAGTTTGATCTTAGCACTACAGTTCGACATTGTGAGGTGAGTTCTCTTCACTATATCAACAGGGTCTAAGGCACCAATGTTGGCCCTTTTCGGATTTGTATCCGGGTTTATTGCACAATATGCTTTATGATTTGTATCCTGGTTATAGGATGGTTGCTATGTTAGTGATCTATTAGATCGGTATCCTGGTTAGCGGATTATGTTATGTTAGTGGTATGTTAGATCGGTATCCTGGTTATAGTATGGTTTCTATGTTAGTGATAGGTTAGATCGGTATCCTGGTTATAGGATGGTTGCCATGTTAGTAATCTTTTAGATCTGTATGACTATCTGTACATGCTAGCTAGCGTCTGATATTGATGTGCACATTGTTTTTTTGATTGGGTGTTGGGTTGAGGCGGACATGCTTTGTGCTTAGGCCAACATACCCAGGGCGGACCGGATAGACTGTAGACTTGGGAGGACATACTAGTCAGACCGAAGGCTCAAAGAGCGGTCCGGATAGGCTGAAGGCCCTGAGAGGCGGTCCAGACGTGCTGAAGGCTCGGAGAGTGGTCCAGATAGACTGAAGGCCTGCGAGTCGGTCCAGTCAGGCTGATGGCTCATTATGCATGCTGTTTGTTTATATGATATGATTATGATTGTATGCTGTTGGTATTTTGGGGGAACTCACTAAGCTTCGGGCTTACATTTGTTGATTTTGTTTCAGGTACTTCTGATGATCACGGGAAGGCAAAGGTGTGATCGTACACCTCCTTATGTTTTATGTTTTGATTCTGGGATACTCTGACACTATACCATTTTGAAAACAGGTTTTGTAATAATCATTGGCTTTGAAATGTTTTAAAATTTTTAAATTTGGTATGATTTTTATGGATGTTACAAGTTAGTATCAGAGCCTTGGTTTGAGTGAATTGGAGGAAACACTTGTCTCCAGTCTCAAACTAAGGACAAGATTTTAAAATGGTTTTTTTCAAATGGTTTTCAAAATAATAAAGGAGGATGCAAGTGTACGATCAGCCGGAGTTCACGAATAGACCCCAAAATACCTTACGGATTATTTGATTTTGTGATAGTTTAGAACAGCATGCTAGCACTAGGCTAGGGATCTTCAGGAATTGCATGATAGAATTTCCTGATTATATGATGCCTGATAGCCTAGGGTTTTCCTTATATGAAATTGACATTATTACTGTAGTTGCTAAGTGTATGCATCATAGGTTGTACATAATTAAGATCATATAGCCTGAGAATATTTGGTTTAGCTTTATTTCCTGTTCCTTGTCTGGTTGTTGTCTTAGAGTAGGACCGAGTATTCGAATGTCTATGGGGTCCAGCGTTATGTATGGCTAGCATACACTAGTGATGCAGGGTTGGTGGAATTTTCATTGATGGGTGGGTTGTGCGAGGTCGGTAGACCAATATGAGATATTTAGCATTCCTCTAGGAGTGAGGATTGAGCGCTCGCTATGTTTATGTATATTGTTAGGGTGTTGTGGTGATACTTGAGACAAATACGGGAAGGTGTGGAAGGTAGTATGGCCCCGTACTACTGAAAGCACAGGACCCATACGCGTAGCAAGGAAGTCACAACCCCTAGGGTTTAGTTGGGAGTTGGTTCCCCGTGATTTATGCGGATTATATGATATCTTCCTGGTGTATTTTTTACTATGGTCGTTACGTGAAGCTTCGTGACTGGATCTGGATCAGAATCAGGTGATGGCGGTCAGGAGGGATCGGTGGTGCCCGAGGTTGTTGGTCAGATGAGGTCGGACGAGCTGGACGCCAGGATTCGAGAGATCCTGCATGATGAGGTCGCTACTCTGTTCCGGGCATACCTGTCGAAAATGTTTGGGTCTATTAAGACCGCCATGGTTGAGTATTTCGATGAGCGCTATGCAGCCCTTGCGGAGACGGCTGCCGCAACAGCTACATCAGCTGTAACGGCGGAAGGGGAGGAGTTAGTCGAGCTTTTCAGTACTGGGACTTCGATAACACAAAGCCCCCGACATTTGATAGGACTCAGGATCTGATCAGAGCCATGAGGTGGCTGTCTGACGTGGAGGGTTGTTTCTTTACGTGCTCATGTCCTACTAACCAGAAGGTCAGATGTGCCCTAAACCTGCTGAGGTCTGGGGCAAAGGACTGGTGGAGGTTGATGACTGGGTCTTACACTGATGATCAGAGAGCTGCGGTTACTTGGGAGCAGTTCAGGGATATGTTCCGCGCTCGCTACATTCCACGGGTCGAGCGGGAGCGGTTAGCTCAGGAGTTCTTGGAGTTGAGACAGGATGGTGAGATGGTGACGAAGATCACCCATATGTCCACGGAGAGGGCGATGTTCTGCCCGGAGTTTGCTTCTGATCAGGCTCAGATGACACGTTATATGAGCATGCTCAAGAATGACATCCGTCAGTTTGTTGCTACCCAACGATGTGATACTTTGTTGGAGTTACAGGAGGCCGCTAGGCGGTGGGAGCTTGAGATTGACTTACAGCTGAGAGAGCAGAGGCAGACCCCGACACAGTCACAGCCGGCGCCAAAGCGGTCTAAGAACGCTGATTCCAGGTCAAGGGGACAGCAGGGCCGCACTTGTGGCAAGTGCGGGAAGGGTCACTCGGGTGTGTGTAGATCAAGCAGTGCGTGACGCAAATGCGGAAAGGAGGGGCATTTTGCGAGGGATTGTCACCAGACGGCCCCGGTTCAGGATATGAGGATCTGCTACCACTACCATCAGGTTGGTCACGTGAATACCAATTGTTCGCAGCTCGCTGCCATGCAGGCAAGGCTCCAGCACCGGCTACACTGAGGATTACTGACGGGAGTCAGGGTAGAGCAGTGCCCCCGAGGGCCCAGGGACGCACCTTCCAGCTTACATCAGAGGAGGCCAGGGCAGCACCAGACATGGTTGTAGGTACGTTCTTAGTGAACTCTTTACCTGCTTTGGTATTATTTGACTCGGGGGCGATTCGGTCGTTTGACTCTCAGTCATTCAGTAGGGAGTTTAGTTTGCCAGTAGGAGAGCTAGAGTGTCTGTTGCGAGTCTCCATCACCAATGAACATGGGGTTTCCGGTTCTTCAATTTATCGAGGATGCTTGTTGGAGATCTTCGGGGTATATTTCCCGATAGACTTGATTCCGATTCCCATGGGGGATGTGTGTATGTGATCGTGGGTATGGACTGGCTTAGTCACTACGGTGCCATGATCGACTGCGATGGTCATCGAGTGGTAGTTCGAACCCCAAGTGGGGGAAAACTGATTGTCTATGGCGAGGGCACAAGATTGGGATCAGGGTTTTGTTCAGCCACCAGGGCTCGGCAGTACATTCATCACGGGTGTGCGGGTTATCTAGCGTATGTGGTGGATACGCAAGTCAGGGATCAGATTTCAGTTTCATAGGTTCCAGTAGTCAGGGATTTTGCTGATGTGTTCCTAGAGGAGTTACCCAGAGTGCCTCCGGAGAGGCAGGTCGAGTTCAGAATCGGCCTAGTTTCAGGTGCGGCCCCTATCGCCAAGGCACCGTACTGGTTGGCACCACCAGAGATGCAGGAGCTGTCATCCCAGCTGCAAGAATTGCTGGGCAAGCAGCTCATTCGTCCGAGCAGTTCTCCGTGGGGAGCGCCGATCTAGTTCTTCAGGAAGAAGGATGGTTCACACCAGATGTGCATTGACTACCGGGAGTTGAACAAGTTGACGGTGAAGAACTGTTATCCACTCCCGAGGATAGATGATCTTTTCGATCAGTTGCAGGGAGCATCTTGGTTCTCCAAGATAGACCTGAGGTCCAGGTACAATTAGGTCAGGGTTAAAGAGGAGGACGTGGAGAAGACCGTGTTCTGGACTTGTTATGGACATTACGAGTTCGTGGTGATGCCGTTTGGGCTCACCAACGCGCCCGCGGTATTTATGGACCTGATGAATCGGGTCTGCAAACCGATGCTCGATCGCTCGGTCATTGTGTTAATAGACGATATCTTGGTGTACTCCAAGAACTGTGAGCAGCATGAGGAGCATCTACGGGAGTTATTGGCAGTTTTCAGAAGACAACGACTCTATGTCATGTTCTCGAAGTGCGAGTTTTGGTTACGAGAGGATCAGTTCATTGGACATCTCGTTAACCAGGAGGTGATTTTTGTCGATCCGGCCAAATTCAAGGCGGTTATGCAGTGGGAGGTTCCGAAATCTCCCTTGGATATCAGGAGTTGCTTGGGATTGGCTGGGTACTACCGGAGATTCATACAGGATTTCTCCAAGATTGCAGTACCTCTCACTCGTCTGACGAGGTAGGGAGTGGATTTCCGGTGGGGCCCTGAGCAGCAGAGGGCCTTTGAGACCCTCCGACAGCGATATTGCAAGGCTCCAGTCTTGACTCTCCCGGAGGGAGTTGAGGATTTTGTAGTGTTTGTGATGTATATATCACGGGACTGGGAGCGGTCCTCATGCAGAGAGGACAGGTGATAGTCTATGTGTCACGGTAGTTGAAGCCGCACGAGACGAGATACCCTACTCATGATTTGTAGTTGGGAGCGCTGGTATTCGCTCTTAAGATTTGGAGACATTACCTCTATGGGGTCCGTTGTACCATATACATGGACCACAAGAGTTTGAGACACATCATCGATCAGCCGAACCTGAACATGAGACAGCGCAGGTTGTTGGATGTAGTCAAGGATTACGACTGTGAGATCCTTTACCACCCAGGTAAAGCGAACGTGGTTGCGGAAGCTCTGAGCCGCAAGTCAGCTGGAGCTTCTACTCCGGTGACATGTATGAGGATATCAGTGGATTCTCCACTAGTGGGTTTGATCAAGGAATCTCAGGATGAGGGTATGTGGCAGGAGAATTGGAAGCTTGAGAGGATTAGGGGTGAGAACACCCGGTTTGTGCAGGATAGTCGGGGATTATTGACCCGTTGCGGCCGGGTCTGGGTTCCGATGTCTGGTGGGGTCAGACAGATTGTTATGGAGGAGGCCCATAAGTCTCGCTTCTCTGTTCACCCAAGGGCCACCAAGATGTATCGGGATTTGCGATTGAGTTATTGGTGGTCATGCATGAAGCGAGAAATCGCTTGGTACGTGGAGAGGTGCTTGACCTACATGATGGTCAAGGCCAAGCACCAGAGGCCGCACGGCTAGCTGCAGCCCCTGGAGATCCCCATGTGGAAATTGGAACAGATCACGATGGACTTTATCACCAACCTGCCGAGGATGGCGAAGGGCTTCGACGCTATTTGGGTCATGGTGGATCGATTGACCAAGAACGCCCACTTTTTAGCGATACGGGAAAGTTCATCGGCCGAGAAGCTGGCCGACTTGTATATCCGCGAGGTCGTTTCCCGCAATGAGGTGTCAGTCTCTATTGTCTCAGACCACGATGTTCGGTTCACCTCCCGTTTCTGGCAGAAGTTCCACGAGGAACTGGGCACGCGACTGCACTTCAGTACAACCTATCATCCGTAGTCGGATGACTAGAGTGAGCAGACTGTTGGGTATGTTATGTTGCGTCATGGGCTTAGTATTGTATATCCAGATTGGGCCTGTCCATCCGTGATTATTATAGGGTTTAGCTATAAATAGTTCATGCATGTATGCCTTAGAGACTAACGTGATTATAGTTATTATTGCTTTGTAACCCTAAACACCTCTACAGTTGAAGTTCTTAATCGAGCTCTTCTGAGGTGTTAAAGTTTAATCATTCGACATCAATTAAACCATTCTTGTGTTCATCATTACGTCTTTAATTGTTTTTCTGCTTAGAATCTATCGATCCTACTAGAACATTGTTCTAACAATTGGTATCAGAGCAGGAGACCGTGTGATCAATACACATTCCTTCTGTATTAAAAGTTCTTTAGGGTTTCCACTTTTATCGAATATAAAGAAGTCGTCTTCTTCCTGTCGACGGTAACTCTTGTGTTTGATAAAACCCTAATCTCAAGTTTACAGGTCAGATTCTAGCGGTTCTAAGGAAAGGCTCACCATGTCTCACGAAGATTCTCAAACTAATCCCATCAACATCTCTAACAGCATTGGATCCACTACAAGGGTACCCATTCTTTACACTCAAGACTATGAAGTATGGGCGCATCACTTTGAAGATTACGTGGTTGGATCTGAAGATAATAGTTATCTCATCTGGGAAGCAATAACACTTGGTCCGTTTGTTCACTCTGGAACGAACACGACTGTGAAGACTCAAAAAGAGTATAATAAGCTTGTGGCGGACGTAGATAAGATGCCACAGGATGAAAAGGACAAGTTGTTATGTAATGTGAAAGACATGAGAATGATCAGATTCGCACTGCAATCTGACACTTTTCGGTTAGTTGGTTCATGCACGACGGCTAAAGAAATCTGGGATAGGTTGAAGGAACTCTACTCAACCGATGAAGATCTAGAACACTCTATTCAAACCTTGCTGCTCTCAGAATTTGGAGTTTTCGAACAGAAAACTGAAGAGAAACTGATACAAACCTTCGATCGCTTCAATCATCTCCTAAGCAAGATGATCAATTTAAATCTTATACCAATTGTTAGAACAATGTTCTAGAATTTGGAGTTTTCGAACAGTAACCTTCATGAATGGTTTGAGACCAGAATGGATGGCAGTGGTTTCAACAGTGAAAGCTCACGAGCAATTTAAATCTTATTCACTAGCGAAACTTATGGGCATACTTAAATCCCATGAGAGTGTGGTAACCAAGGAGGCGAAGGTAGTTTCGGGTGTGGGATTGTTGGCCCTTGTTTCAAAAGGAAAAAGTGTTGCAGAAGAAGAGGATGAGTCAGACATGTCTGAGTGTGACCTTACAAGCGAAGAATATGCTATGATGGTCACCAATCCAAAAAGGTTTGCACGAAAGAAGTTCCCTGTCAATAAGAACCGAAACTGGCAGGGAAGTTACAGTTCTGAGAAGGTGAAAGATGAAGCGAAGAATACTTCTCAAAAGGATGACGACAAGAAGGAGAGCAAGCTTGCAAGAGACTCTGGATTCGACTGCAATTACTGTCATGGCAAGAACCACTTTGCCAAAGATTGCATGCTGAGGAAGATGGCTGAGAAAAGAGATGGTGAAGATGATGAGGCGTATTACATGCGAAAGTTGGAAGAGATCAAGAAAAAGAAGGAAACTAACAGTTCAATGAATGCCTTGATTATGCTAGAAAATGCGGATGAAGATGAGTTCGGTGGTGTTGAAGTCTGGTCAACCGATTCTGAGGATGAAGAAGTGAGAAAGCCCACACATGGAAGAGCTTATGTGGCGAAGGATACAAGTTCGGCTGGAAAATGTTTGATGGTTACAGCAGGTAGACCAACCGAAAGTGCGAGTAAGGAGCCGAACCTAACTGAGGACAAGTGCTTTGCAGCCAAGCTCGTGAGTGAGAAGATCAATGACTGTGATCGGTTGATCAAAAAGGTACAATCCATCCTTGAATCACTTAAAGTTCCAGTAACAAATTATGAAGAAGAATTAAATGAATTAAAATTTAAAATTTCTAACTTAAGTGGTAGTCTTATGCAAACTCGCTTAGCGAACTCTAACCTAACTGACCAACTCAGCAGGGTATCTTCAAAGAGTGAGGAGAGAAGGATGTGGATTGAGCTGAAGGAGACGGAGTTAAATAGGGCTAGAGATGAAATTATTTATTTGCAACGAGACAATTTAAAGTTTTTGAAACAAAGGAATGTTTTTTGTTTAATTCATAAACGCTTATATACAAATATTGCTCAGTTGCACTTGAGTTGTGAAATAGGGAAAAAGATTCATAAGATGATCTTACCCTTCCTTGAATTTAAGGAGGATGAGGTCATCGTTGAATGTGAATCCATAATGTCCTCAGAAGAGACATCCATCGCTTATAAAATCGGACTGGACAAGATAGAGACCTTCATTGACTCTAAGGAACATAAGTGTATGCTCAAAAAAAATTTAGATGAAAATGATAGGTTAAAAATTAAGTTTGAGACCATTCAATCATTTGACTCGTCTAACGCCAAATTAATTTCAGAACATAAAATGAATATAGAAAATACGTCTGAAGTTGATGAGGTAAGTGAGATGAGCGAAATCTCGGTAGAAGATGTAGTTGATTGTTCTGAGTTTATGAAAAGCGAAACCGAGAATGAGAAACCCCTCATATCTGAAAACTCGGTTGAATACGCTCGACTGTCAAAAGACAAGCTGCAGAAACTCAAAGAGAAAGCAATGGTTTTTCAAAAGGTTTAAACTGTGCCAAATCAGGTTTATGCAGTTACAGGGGTCACTGCAAAACAAACAGCAGAATTGAAGATCTTGGTCGACAAAGACAATGCTGAAGGGTGCGACGATTATTTCTGGTCAGCCCCTATTGACAACGCAGACGAAACCATCGGCTTATCGGAGCAAACCTCATGGAGGGTAAAAGGAAGATACGTTGCAGAACCCATCAATAAACCCTCAAGTTTTGACAAACCAAGCACAAGTGGAACAAAAGAGATACCTGAAGAACCAAAGAAAACACCGATTGTTTCTTCCAAGACTGCCGAAACTCAAAAGGAGAAGCCAATATCAAGCTTCAATATTCACAAATATCAGAAGGAGTTAGCTGAACAGAAACGCCAAAGGAATCGAAGATACATGAAAAATCTGAATGAGCGAAAACTTCATTGGCAAACTCAAAACCCCAACTACGTTCCTTCCAAGAAAGAGTCAATTGCCAAAGAAAAGGAAAAGCTAAAAGGAAAAGAAAATTTTGGTCCAAACTCCTACTATTCCAAAGCTCAGAACCGAAAGTCTAGTTTCGGTTCCAACACCAGCGCTCAGAACCGAACGTCTAGTTTCGGTCCCAACGTCAAGGCTAACAACCGAAAGTCGAGTTTCGGTCCTTCCTACTCCCAAGGAAAATCGAATTCAATGAAGGACATCAAAGGAAAGGGAAATCTTGATTCAGATTCTAATATCAATAATAAGAAAAAGTCAGCTGACCCTAGGATTAAAAAGAATATTCCAAAACCATCTAACAACACACCATCTAATACACCAAAATTTAAACAAGATAAAAACAAAATCAAGGTGTATACCATCAAAAGAAAAGACCAAACAACTATAATTAAAAGAACTTATTTGGTTGATATTTCTACTGCTATTCCATTTTCTGTAAAAGACTCACCAGGGCCCAAGAAACTTTGGGTTCCTAAATCTGCTTGAATTTGCAGGTTATAAGTGACGAGCAGTTCGATGACGAGTGGTACATAGATAGTGGTTGCTCGCTTCACATGACAGGAAGGAGGGAAGAGTTGAGGGAGTTTCGGTCCCTAAAGGATGGTGGATGTGTGAAGTATGGAAATAACTCGTATGGCACAATCAAAGGATATGGAATGATAACCAACGGAGACTTCTCGATTCGAAAAGTAGCTTATATGGAAGGATTGCAGCATAACCTCATCAGTGTATCGTAATTAGTAGTGGGAACTGGTTTGAAGGTTTCATTCGATGACGAGGGATCAGAAATAATTGAGAAGCAATCTAAAAGAGTTCTGTTAAAGTCTGAACGCAAAGGAGAGATGTATACTTTAAATCTCAACCCAATTCGAGGAAAACCGGCAATATGCCTGCTGTCAAAGGCGAAAACTGATGAAAGTTGGTTGTGGCATCGACGCCTATCGCACCTGAACTTCAAAGACATTAATAAGTTGGTGCTTGGTGATCATGTTCGAGGCCTTCCTCTTCTCAAGTTTGATAAGGAACACCTATGTGCAGCGTGTGAAATGGGACAACAAAGCAGATGGAGCCATCCTACACGTATCAATACAAAGATTGTTGAAGCTCTTGAACTTCTACATATTGACTTATGTGGACCTTCGGCTATCGAAAGCTTCGGTGGTAGTAAGTTCATTCTTGTCATAGTAGATGATTTTTCACGCTTCACCTGGGTTTTCTTTCTTAAACAGAAATCGGACACAACTCCCAAGTTGAAGACGTTCATCAAGCAAGTGGAAGTGCAGTTGCGAAAGCTGGTAAGGAATATCAGAAGCGACAATGGGCTTGAATTCAAGAATAAAGATTTTGAGGACTTTCTGGCTGAAAAGGGGATATCTCACAACTTCTCGGCCCCCTATACACCACAACAGAATGGGATTGTTGAAAGACGAAACCGTTCTTTATGTGAAGCAGCCCGAACCATGCTAAGCTTCGCTTCTCTCCCGCTATACTTCTGGGCTGATGCAGTTGCAATCGCGTGCTATACTCAAAACCGATCCTTACTCAACAAACGATTCTCAATCACTCCATATGAGATTCTGAACAATCGAAAGCCCAACGTTTAATTTTTCCACGTGTTCGGTTCAAGATGCTTCATTTTCAATTCCAAAGAGAACCAAAACAAGTTTGACATCAAAGCTGATGAGGGAATTTTTCTTGGTTATTCACTCACTTCAAAGGCATACAGAGTTTGAACAAACGCTCTAAACGAATTGAAGAGACATACTATGTAACCTTTGATGACAACTACATGAAGAAAGTTCAAAGAAGCGAAAGTGCCTTGGGGGAAATATTTCCTGAGTCCGGACAAGTCTCGGTTCAAATTTCCAACCTGTGTGAAGAGTACATAAGGCTATTTGATGAACCAGAGAAGGCTGCACACTCAGATGCGAAAGCAGCAGACAACAAAATCGACAATCTGAAAAAGATCATTGATGACGCTGCAAAAGAAATGGAAAATGAACCTCCTAATTCGACTGGTGGTCAACCCTCTACTAACCCTCCAAACAACAACTCAACGTTCAAGGGGGAGGGTTCATATACACCACAGACAACCGATATGTCTTTCGAGGAGGAGAATCCAATTCCATCCCTAACCAATAACAGTCCAGTCGAGGGGGAGCATCCGACTCCAATCCCACCCAATGATAGTCCAATCGAGGGGGAGAATTCAACTCCAACAGAGGAGGAAAACTCTGAACCTGACAAGGGATACGCTTCGCCATTTGAGGGGGAGAAAACAAATGACGAAGGTGATCAATCAGAACTTGAAGAAGAGGTAAATGCAGAGTTGGATCCAGCCTGTGACCCTAATTACCCTCCTCTAACGAAATGTACTAAGGATCATCCTAAAGCACAAATAATTGGTGAATCATCTGAGCGAGTTCTGGCAGGTTCTCAATTGAAAGCGAAACAAACTACATTATTCTCTAATGTTGAATTTTGTATGTTTAATTCGTTTGTCTCCAAAGTCGAACCGAAGACGGTTAATGCTGCACTTGATCACGCTGATTGGGTACAAGCCATGCAAGATGAACTCCATGAGTTTGAACGTAATCGAGTTTGGAGGTTGATTCCCACTCCAAAGGATGCTTCGGTGGTCGGCTTAAAACGGGTCTTCAGGAATAAGTTGGACAAAGAGGGGAACGATATACGCAATAAGGCTCGGTTGGTGGTGAAAGGATATTGCCAAGAAGAAGGGATAGATTATGAGGAAACCTTCGCTCCGGTAGCAAGGTTGGAATCAGTTAGAATCTTTCTGGCATATGCTGCTCATAAAAACTTCGAAGTTTTCCAAATGGATGTGAAATGTGCTTTCTTGAATGGAGAACTAGAAGAAATGGTGTATGTTGATCAACCACCTGGGTTTGTGAATGAGAAATACACTGACCATTGCTATGTGTTAGATAAAGCTGTATATGGTCTGAAGCAAGCACCGAGGGCCTGGTATGAAACTTTAACTCGCTTTCTTAAAATGTCAAAATTCAAGCAAGGTTCGGTTGACCCAACCTTCTTCCGAAAGAAAGAAGGCGAACATGTAACGATAGTTCAGATTTATGTCGATGACATCATTTTTGGCTCCACGAATCCTAGCTTAACGGCAGAATTCAGGAAGTTGATGGAGACTAAATTTGAAATGAGCGCAATGGGTCCGATTAATTTTTTCCTTGGTTTGAATATAAGACAGGGACCAGAAGGTATTTTTATCAACCAGGAGGCCTACACGTAGAACTTGCTGGCAAAGTTCGGTATGATGGGAGATTCAAAAGTGAAGGTTCCTATGGCGTTTGGTACAAAGTTAACACCATCCTTGGAAAAAACCGGCTATTGACGTAACACTCTATCGTCAAATGATAGGGTCTCTTATGTATCTAACGGCTAGTAGACCAGACATTATGTTTTCTGTTTGTTATTGTGCCAGGTTTCAAGCAAATCCAAGAGAACCTCACTTGGTGGCAGTGAAAAATATTTTCCGTTATCTGAAGCGAACCTCCTCTCTCGGTCTTTGGTACCCGGCTAGATCTGGATTTTTTGTTCAAGCCTTTTCTGACGCCGATCTTGGAGGATGTGGTCTGGACCGAAAAAGCACAACTGGTGGATGTCAATTTCTTGACGGTAAACTTGTTAGCTGGCAGTCCAAAAAGCAAACATGTGTGTCTCTTTCAACAGCCGAAGTTGAGTATATAGCTGCTGCATCCTGTACCTCTCAAGTGGTATGGATACAAAGCCAACCAAGGGACTACGGACTAAGTATGAAGAAAATTCCTCTCTATTCCGACTCAGAAAGTGCGATAAGAATATGTCACAATCCAGTGCAACACTCAAAGACTAAGCATATTGCACTTAGATACCATTTCATCAAGGACCATGTAGAAGATGGGAACGTGGAAGTACATTTCATTCGGTCCTCTGATCAACTGGCTGACATATTCACTAAAGCCTTACTAGAAGCAAGCTTCAATAAAATTTTACAAGGTTTGGGTATGATGGCTGCAGAGTCGGTACCGAATCCTCAAACCTCTCTCTAAAAATTAGACAAGCGAAATAGAGCGAACGCTCGGTCTATTTCGGTTCCGGAATTTTCGGGAACCGAAATGAACCGAACGCTCGGTCTATTTCGGCTCCACAATTTTCGGGAACCGAAATGAACCGAACACTCGGTCTATTTCGGCTCCGGAATTTTAAGGAACCGAAATGAACCGAACGCTCGACTTATTTCGCTTCATTCTTTTAAGGCTTGGTTTCGGTTGTAAATTTTGTTCATTCTTTTAAGTCTATTTTCTTACTCTATTTTTTTAAGAGTGTTTTATGCTAATTTCTTTTTCTGTTATTTTTCTGTTTTTATTATTTTTCAGAAAACTTCAAAAATCCAAAAATATTTTTTTTTCTGTTTTTATTATTTTTCAGAAAATTTCAAAAACTCCAAAAATATTTTTCTAAAAGTTTTTTTGTTTTGTTTGTTTTGTTTGTGTGGTTTGTTTGTTTGCTTGTTCTTTTTAATTAGGTCCCAAGTATTTCAGTGCCACATAATTTGGAGCTAAGGCAGGTATGATTCTTTTCATATGAATAAGTTAAGTGTCCCTAAAAGCATGCTGCTGCATGTCGACCGAAGCCTCTAAAACTAAGAGCAAAGCCTTAATGATTCGATCTATACCTATCGTTTCTTCCCAATCAGGCCGTTCAAATCCACTCAAGTCAAGAGCTACCTTACTCTTCTCAAATGAGTTAAGAGTTTTCTGCTTTGTCATGTTTCTATAGCAGAGGTACTTTCGGTTCCTTAACCACCTTCCTTAAATTCTCCATCAACTTTCGGTTCACCACTGTAACCCTTGAAACTCTCAGCTTTTACCACTGAGGTTTATGGTTGCATAAAATCTGTGTTTATAATCTTAGATACGTACACCACGTGCTGAGTGAAACCCACAATCCAACACCAACAATGATTTGACGGTGAATCTTTATATTCAAGATCTTACTTGTTACCTACCAAAATCTCATTTTATTTTTGAGTGGTCTTTTATGATATTGTCTCACACCAAGGCATTTCTTCCCAAAAAGATCCAGCTTATTTTTGTTTTTGAGATTTATTTAACATCTTTCGTCACAACAAATTATATCCCACCTACTTGTTCAACAGACCACATCGGTCTCACAAGTACTTCATCGAACGTTCGGTCTTATGTTAAGAATCGACGTTCGGTTGAAGATAAGCCACCAATAGCCTATTATCTAAAAGAAGCCTTTCGGTGTTTCTTTACAAACACTCGATCGTATTGTTTCGGGAAACCACGCAAGCACTTCAAGTCTCTCTTGACTTTGAAGGAAGAGATTCTTGCCCGGAGTCATCTGCTTTATGTCTTCTAAAAGACATCACTCACATCCTATACACATTTTGCTTTATTTCTTAATTTTTGGCACACTCTCGCACGACAATACTTTATGATTTTGCAAAATTCTGGTTGTTGTTTCTTATAGCCCGTTTGAAGTTTTTTAGGCGCGAAAATGGTAATTATCATATCTGAAGGGAAGGTGAATTTGAAAAGACGATATGTGGATAAGATTTTGGGCGCATGAATTTGAACGGTTCCTAAACCCACGCTTGCTGACGTCTATCTGGGGAAACCAAGTTGTCACATCGTGCTTTTTCAGGCGACATTTCAGTGATCGTATCATCATCACGAATATTCTTTCTCTCTCTTAGCAACGGTATATAAAGGGTTTCTCGCACACATTGTACCTTCTTACCTTCTTCAAATTCACTCAATACACAAGGCGATCTACAACTGTTCATCTTCTTCCTTATCTCAACAATGGCGGATTCCTCATCTGTTCAAGATCAAACTGCATCGTCCTCATTGCTCGTGATCAAACCCAACCAGAACATGATCATTCAACTAAACCCGTTTCTGTATGATTCGTACATGCTCCAAGTTATTGAATGCCTCAAATACTCTCCTCTGGTCATTGTACTCACACAGGTGGAATCTGTACCGATGTCTCTATTATCGCAACTCTACTCAACCGCAACCTATGACAAGAACAAAGAGAGGATCTACTTCCAAATCTTCTCTCACAAGGCATCTATTTCGAAGGGGCGATTTTGTTCCCTGTTGAAGCTTGCTGTCGATGCATCTGTTATCTCTCCGGATTTCGTAATCACAACCCAACTGTTTACAATGCTCTACGAGATGGGATACACTGATGTTCTTACCACCGTCACGAAGGTTAAGAAATCATGTTTGCCGCCCCAATGGAATGGATTGCTTACTCTTCTCAACAAGAGTTTGGCGGAGAGGGTTGCTGGGACCGATGGTACCAGTAAGGGTTTTCTGACCATTTTATATGGTCTTTACAATGGGATAAATCTCGACTATGGGTCAATTATTTGGTCACAAGTGGTGCAAAGTCTTAACACTTCAACGAGACACTCTGAAATTCCTTGTGGTCGCTTCTGGACCATCATCATGCGAAGGGCTATCGATTCGTTTGAAATTCCAGTTATGAAGGATGCCCTGATCTCATCTGTGGCTACTTTTCACACGAAGAAAATCATTTTCTCCGATGCCACAAAGTTCTCCCACAACGGTTCCATACCTGAGACGATGTACAGGTATGTATCAGCCGAAAGTAAGGTGATGGTTGAGTACCGAAAGCTTCCTCCCAACGAACCGAGAGTATTGACTCCTAAACAGAAAGCTGCTTTGGATGTTGTGGAGAAGCCAGCTAACCGAGGCAAAAGGGCAAATACCAAGAAAGGGACGACCGAAGGTGCTTCATCTAAACCTGCCAAGTCTAGGAAGCGAATGGCTGATAAAGGTGATTCTTCGGCTCCAAAGAATATTAAGAAGATGGTGAAGAAATCAAAGAGTCCTTCTCCTCCCGGCTCAGACAATGATGAGGAGGATGAAGAAGAGGAAATTCAGCATCATGAATCACCGAGAGGTAACACACCTCCTCGTTCTCCAACTCCAACCGAACCTCTTAATGACCACATTCCAACACCTCCTCCATCTCCACCAATAACCACTGTTCCAATTTCGTTTGCTTCTATTCCACCACCTCCCACATCTCAAACAACAACTTTTTTACCACCATCACCACCAGTTAGTACCATACCCATTTCTACAACTCCTTTAACACCTCCTATCATTTCCCAAGCAACTACCACCACTACAACCGAACCGACAGTTAACGTCAACGTATCTGATACGGGGGCGAATACTGAAACCGAACCTCCTATTACATCCAAGCCTCTTTCACCCTCACCTTCAACCGATTCTGGTTCCACTCTCGGTGGTGATAATGTTGAGTTTGACTCGACTTATTACAATCCCTATCGGCTTCCAACAGATGACGATGAAGAGGCTCCTGTCTCACGACAACAAATGCAGAATATTGATGAGAAGCTTGATCAACTACTTGCCGCTAACAAGTCCTACAACGATGTTATGCTCAAAGCTTTTATGGACACCGCTTTTGAGCAATATATTGGGGCCATTGACAAATCGACGAAGGCTGTTGAGGATTCCACTTCTTCTTGCAAGAAGGCCACTACTGAAGTTGCAGAACTTGTTCACAATTCTCAGATTTTTCTCGAATCACTCAAAGGACATGCTGATTCAAATGCAGCCAAAGTGAACGCTTCAGTTGATTCGTTATCAAAGTCACTCAAAGAGGAGCAAGCTAAATTTGAGTTTATTCGTTCTTCAATTCAAGCTGAGAACACTTCTCTACTAAGCTCAGTGACTTCTCATCTTCAAACACTCCAAGCTGATTTAGCAAAGGAGAGTGCGTTAAAGGAAGATCTTGCACGCCAAGCCTCTACTATAGAAGTTCAGAAAGTTCAATTCGCTCAAGTGAAAAGGAAATTTCTCTGTTGAAGACTAAGCGAGCTGTATTCCGGAGTTGTGCTCGGGATGTCAAGAATATTCTTACCAATCTTCTTAGTGCTCATGATCCTATACTTACTCTGACCATCAGGAATCATTTGACTTCCAAGCTTCATCCGGCCCTTGCTCTCTTACATGAAATGAAGGGTGTTTCGGAGAGATTCGTGCCTCCAAAACAAGGGGGAGAAGGTGCTCAATTTACTCAACCGAAGGTCACAGTCAAAACCGAACCGAAGGGTAATGAAGCTTCGGGTTCTGGTAACCAAGATAAGAAGAAGGGATTGGATGATGATAGTGATGAAGAAGAAGAGACAATTGCTGAAGCCCTGAAAAGAAAGAAAAGGGATAAAGAATTGGATGAAACCCTTCGGGTTGCGAAGGAAGCTGAAGAAAGGGAAAGAAAGAACAAGGAAGAACAAGATGCCTTAAACTGCAAAAAGGCCTTGTTTCCTCTTTGGACAAGAGAAACGCTCATCAAAGAGGCAATAGAGTTTCCAAGCGTATACTGGCTGGAACCTGTCGCTTCTTTTGATTGTGAGAATTCAAGGGACTCGTAGTTCGACACGCCTATAACACGAAAGGCATTTACATTTCATTGCTTTGATTCGACTGTTCAAGTTTCCTTCCCTCATCCTAAAGTTGATCGCGAACTTATCGATTTTTATTTGAAGTTCGGTCAACCACAGTACCTGACATGGAGTGCACAGAAGATTATTACTGTCAAGGTGCTGAAACCTTCATCTGCCAGGAAGTTTATCAATGTAAGTTTCAAAATAACCCGAGGTTCAACAAACTCGGTTTCGGTTATATCCCTGGCAGATCTTCCAAATTTGAATCCTCATGATTGGATCTTGGTGTTTAACATACTGCTCATTTGAAGAGGATGTTGGCACAATCCGAAAGAATATGAGCCGATCCTGGATCATTTGAAGAGGATGTTGGCCTCCTATATCCATGAAGTAGCTGCAATGGATCAGGAGATAGCTAAAGTTATGAAAAAGAAACCGACTGTAAAGCCAACAGCAAAACCTGGAGATGTGAATAAAATGAAGATGGGCCAAATTGATTCTACACATCTTACGGTGATGTTCACAAGAGGCGAAGCCAATCATTTTCTTTTCGCTCTTGTTGACAAGCATCTGTTCTCAACAAACTGCTTAGAGCACATTATTAATATCATCCATCGGTGCAAGCAGAACTCTGAGGCAGACAAGAAGAACTTCACGGACATGCTTCAGTGGTATATCACGTTTCGTCATACTCTTTTGGCCATCATACCGAAGGTGTTCAAGACCATCAAGAAGTCTTCTATAGCTCAACCGAACTGAGCTTTCGGCTCCATTGACGCAAAGGGGGAGATTGTTGGGTATGTTATGTTGCATCATGGGCTTAGTATTTTATATCCGCATTGGGCCTGTCCATCCGTGATTATTATAGGGTTTAGCTATAAATAGTGCATGCATGTATGCCTTAGAGACTAACGTGATTATAGTTATTATTGCTTTGTAACCCTAAACACCTCTACAGTCGAAGTTCTTAATCGAGCTCTTCTGAGGTGTTAAAGTTTAATCATTCGACATCAGTTAAACCATTCCTGTGTTGATCATTACGTCTTTAATTGTTTTCTGCTTAGAATCTATCGATCCTACTAGAACATTGTTCTAACACAGACCATACAGACTCTTGAGGATATGTTGAGAGCCTGCGTTATTAACTTCGGTGGGAGCTGGTACTCCTACCTACTCCTTGCAGAGTTCTCCTACAACAACAACTTTCATTCTAGTATTGGTGCTCCACCATATGAGTTGTTGTATGGACGGAGATGTCGCACCCCAGTCTGTTGGGATGAGATCGGTCACAGAGTGATGGGACGGACAGAGGTAGTCCTACAGACTACCGAGAGGATTCAGCAGATCAGACAGCGGCTGCAGACTGCTCAGAGTTGACAAAAGAGTTACGCTGACAGGCGCCGATCTGAGCTAGAGTTCCAGGTGGGAGACATGGTATTACTGAAGGTCTCACCCTGGAAGGGTTTGATTCGCTTCAGGAAGAGGGGGAAATTGGGTCCCCGATACATTAGGCCATTCAGGATCATTGTCAGGGTTGGCAAGGTGGCATATAGACTGGATCTCCCAGAGGAGCTTAGTCAGGTCCACAACACTTTCCATGTGTCACAGTTGCGAAAGTGCATAGAAGATGAGGGGACAGTGGTATCATTAGACGATATAGAGGTCGACGAGCGCCTAAATTACGTGGAGAGGCCAGTGGCCATTCTTGAGAGGAAGGTAAAGGTTCTACGGAATAAGGAGGTACCTTTGGTAAAGGTACAGTGGGAGCACAGGAGGGGATCCGAGTGGACATGGGAGCCGGAGGCAGAGATGTGGGAGCACTACCCAGATTTGTTCGCCACAGCTGACTTCGAGGATGAAGTCTAGTTCAAGTGGGGGATAATTGTAACACCCTGACTCCCAGGTATTAGTTTTAAAGCATTATGTACATCTTTATGGACATACTCGGTGAGTTGGTTGCCCCAACTCGTCGTGTAGAGGCGGGTTAGCCCGCGTGGATTATTAGACCTACTCGATGAGTCGGAGTACCCTGACTCGACGAGTAGGAGCTGCTTATGAAAACCCTAATTTTTAGGGTTTTCACCCTATTTAAAGAACCTTAACTCCTCTCCCCAGCCTCCCTTACCAGCCTGTCATCCAGAAGCAAACCCTAGCAAGCTAACTCTCCATTTTTGAGTCTGTGAGGCTAAAAGAGTGTATTTTGGTGAATTTCTTGAAGAGGTTTGAAGACTTAGAAGCTTGGAGCGAGAAGGAGCCTGTAGATCCAGCATCTACTTCATTTTGGCATTCATTTGAAGGTAAAAAGTCTTTACCTTGGCTTTCCATTTCTTAGATCTTCTCTCATGCATGAATATGGTCATTTTTGGGGCAAAATGGGGTCATTCTCGGATTTGAACTTGTCCAGAAGATATGGTCTCAGATTTGGACTCCTCTAGGTCCTAAATTCAGAAAGCTATTAACTTTATCTAGTATTAACCCCTCACCTTGCCCTAAACCTCATTCTAGACTTGGTTTTGGTATTCTAAGCCTTTAAGACCTTTCATGCACGTAAAGTTTGCAACTATACGTGGAATCTATGCCTTAGGAAGCTAGATCTACAAGTTGGAGCTTTGGAGTAGCTTAAATACGTCTGAATGGGAAATGGACTGAAAGGACTCGACGAGTTGCATGGTCAACTCGAAGATTTCGATGAAGATTAATCGTTGTTAGTTTCTGCATGGACTCGACGAGTCAATTAGGGTTTTCCCAACTTTTGGACACGCATGGACTCGACGAGTTGTCTGGAAACTCAGCGAGTCAACTAAGGTTTTCACAACTTCTCGGTTTTGGAAGGACTAGACGAGTCAGCGAGCTTTACTCGACGAGTTAGGTCAACATGGACTGTTGACATTGATCGTTGACTTTGACTTTGACCAAGGGTGTAACACCTATAAAATTCGAGCCAGTTTAAAACCTTTTAATTCATTTGAAACCATTCAATTATTACAATGTGTTTTCAAAATAATTTATACATCAGAGTTTCCCAGAAATCATAATCGTCAATCGAGGAAGTGTACGGTCACGCCTTCGCCTACCCGCGGCCATCCGCTGAACCTGAAACAATAAACTGAAACTGTAAGCCCGAAAGCTTAGTGAGTTACCCCCAAAATACCAACCTCATATAACCACAATCATATCATATCAACAAATACAGAAAAGCCATGCATCTCGAGTATACAGTGTGACTGGTCCGCCCTCACCGGGCCTTCAGTCCACATGGTCCACTCTCTGAGTCTACAGTATGACTGGGCCGCCCGCACCGGGCCTACAGTCTATCTGGATCTATCCCGAGCCTTCGGTATGACTGGACCGCCATACGGGCCTACAGTCTATCCGGACCGCTCGTAGGGTATGTTGGCCTTCAGCATCAAGCAGGACCGCCTCAACCCAAACATCAAGCAAATAACCATGTGCACATATAACAGGTAATGACATGACAATCCATAGACAACGAACCGATCTAACAGATCATATGGTATAGCAACATCCTAACTAGGATACCGACCTAACCGGTCACTAATCATAGCATCATCCCATACACCAGGATACCGACCTAAATCAGGTCACTGACATAGCATCATCCTATATACCAGGACACCGACCTAAATTAGGTCACTAACATAATACCGTCCTAATTACCAGGACACCGATCTAACATATCAATAAGCACATAAAAAAAGTACAAGTACACAATCCAAAAAGGGTTGGCCTTGGTGCCTTAGACTCTGTTGATAGAGTGAGGATAACTCACCTTGAAATGCTGAACTGAAGAGGTACGATCAAATCCCCCGATCACGGCCACGAACTCCACCACCTAACACTTTGATGAAACCATAACTGTAAGTGCCCAAAATACCAGAATACCCTTGGAAGTCAAACTGGTCAACTCTTCGTCAAAGTCAAAGTCCTGGTCAAAGTCAGCCTTCCTGATTGACCCTACTCGCCGAGTCAGCCCGTTGACTCGCCGAGTTCCTAAACTCAGAAAATCCTCATATCACGACTCAGCTCGCCGAGTCACCCCATGACTCGTCGTGTTCGTAAATCCCCGAGTCCTAGCCTGTCCAACTCACTGAGTCACCACTCAACTCACTGATCCTTATCATAACCAGATGGGTTAGGGTTTGCGACCCGACTCGTCGAGTCCAAGAACAGACTCGCCGAGTTCACTTAAGTCATCCTCATTCAGACGATTTCAGTCCATCCCATTGCTTCCAACTCATAGATCTGGACTCCTAGGGCTAGTTTTACACGTAAAGTTTCCAACTTTACGTGTATGCAAGGTGATTTTGGCTCAATACAAGTTAGAGAGAAGGCTCAAGACAAGAATGCTCACAAACAAGCTAAAGGGCTGATACTTTATGCCTCCATGGACCAAGATAAGTCTAGATCTGAAGTTGCAACCCCAGATCTAGTCCCAAAACCCGAAATGGATTCCAAACATGCTAAATAGCCCCAAATCATAATCCAAGAATAGATCTAGAGAGGAAGAGCTCAATGCAACGACTTGTTACCTCCAAAATGTGCCCAAGATGAAGTTGATTCTAGATCTCCTTGATGCTAGCCTCTTGATCTACAAGTTTCCTTCACTAGAATCACCTTCCAAAGCTCATAAACTCTCACCAATGGCTCACACACGATTTTAGGGTTTACTGACTCTCAAGGGGTAACAAAGAGGCTGAGGTGAGAACATAAGATCCTTTAAATAGGGTGAAAACCCAAAAATTTAGGGTTTTCTCTTCCCAGCACTGACTCGTCGAGTCCCGCCGCCGACTCGGCGAGTCGGGTCACTTAACCGTGCCTAACACCCACTCCGACTTGACGAGTTATGACACCTACTCGTCGAGTCTACTCCTTTATTTACACATAGCACCCCGAACTTATATTCCAGAACTTGGGATGTTACAACTCTCCCCCACTTAAATTAGGCTTCGACCTCGAAGCCTGCTGCAGCAAACGATTCTGGGTAACACTCCTACATTGCCGGATCCCTACATTGCAGGATCCCAAAACAGCCCAAATCTGTTCAGGAACTACTATCGTGTCCCTTCTAAGGACAACTCCTTCCTGAGCAGGATCCCTACCTATTGCTCCAAGCCTTCCACCGGCCTCTTCTCCTTCACATCCACACATATCAATCTAGGTATCACCCGATGATACTTCCACCTTCCTGTCATGCACGCACTTTTGTGACCGGCGAAGGTTGGTTACTACTATAATTCACGGGGCTCTCTCTCTCACAGTATTAATCGACCCCCCCTTTCCAAAACTTGCAATAACCCGGGTAACTTGCAATATTGAAACTCATCCAGTTCCCTTCCTGAATCTAGTCACTTTCCGCGCTGACAGGATGACGCATCCCTCAGCTTCCGAGCAACTCTCATGAACAATCAGCTATATTGCATAAACACTCATACCTGGCCCAATCAGCCTTAGGCTGGAATACCAGGTATGCCTATGACAGGTCCAGTCATCCCTAGGATGGTATACCCTCGCATCCTCATGCATGTTTGGCCCATTCAACCCTCGAGTTCAAATACCAAACACACCAGGTCCAATCGATCATAAGGTCCGACCATCCTCATGATGGAATACCCTAGATGGGAATACCACTTCATACATATCCCATGTCTACAACCATACTTGGAATCCAAGGATCTATCCTTGCATCTCTTTCAAACTCCTCTGATTCGAAACAACCGAGTACAGCTTACCCAAATCTCAACAATACATCCAATCCGAACGCGCTCCTACAACAGACATAATCACACAATCTCTATGCCCACAACCTATTACTGGAATACCCTTACGTGGTCCTCAGCATAGGTCTGGATTGCCTCTGAGCCCACATCATGAGTCTGGTATGCCCTCCCTGTTGGATTAGATGTCTAAGCCCATAACTATTATTGGTATGTACTTGACCCGAGAGTAGCATGGTCCATTTGGGTTGCATATCATCAGGACAATTTGTTAGGATGGACTTTTGAGAGAAGGTTATTTATGGTTTATTAATATATTATAAGTTATAATATATTAATATGAAATCATATGTTTTAATTAGTATCGATCTAGAATTAATTTGGAATTAATTTAGTGATCAAAAGAGACTAATTAAATCTATGGGGACTAATTATGATAATTAGTTATATTTATATGTGTTGGGCTTATGATCCATGTTGGACCAAGTTTATGTATGGATACATAAAGAGTTGGGCCACATGAACCATGGATCATAAAACCCATGGGTATGGATTATGGGTTATACCCATGACCCTTGGAATCCTACATATAAATAGGTTACTCCATAGCCAAAATCACCACTTCTTTTCTTAGAGAAATATGGAGGTGTTTTGGTGCATGGAATTCTCTCTCAAGAGCCACCTTTGTCCTAGGTGTGTTGTGATTCCATTTGAGGCATTTCATACTATTGGTGCTAAGCTCTTAAGGCCAAATACATCAAGACTTCAAGCCACATAAAATGTATGTTTCCCTAACTAGTATATTATATGGTTTATGTCAAATGCATGCTAGTTATAGGTTTAATGCCTTGGAAACCATTTGCATGTATAATAGAGAAAACATAGATCCAAGGTATTTAGAGTTGTATGTGCACCATAGGATGTTGTAGTATACTAAAACCCAACAGTGGTATCAGAGCCATGGGTTGTTTTCTGTTATATTGATGCAAATGTTTTATTTTCAAGTTGGAAAAAAAAGGAAAAAAAAAACATGACGTTTGTCAAATTTTAAGATAATTACTTGTTTTATGAAAAACTAATTATTTATAAAATTTGAGTCACTTTACTACAAGAGTTGAATTAGGTCAATTTATTAAAAGATAGAATGATATGATTATTTTATTTGTTTTAAAAGTTTGATCTAAATGGTTTTAAGGAGTTACAAATTTTGTCATAAAATTTTGGAACTCAAAAGTTTTTTGTAAAGTTATGATCTTAAGAGTTTTGAAACTTCCATAAGTTATGGATGTGAAATGTCTCATTTATTAACTCTTTAGGTTATGAATTCCAAGAGTCTTCAAAGGATAATTGTCAAAGTTTCAAGATTTGTATTAGTTTATATGATTATCTAATTTCTTGAAAATTGTTGATGTGAATTATCTTTACTTATGAGTTTAATCTAGATCATAGAAAAATTATTTTATTATTGTGTTAATTGGAATATTTGATCTTAATGGTTTTTATGAACTCCATAACTTGTCCTCAAGTTATGGAAAGTGAAGAGTTTTTCTTTTTAAAGTGTCATTAAGTCTCATAGGTTATGAAAATAGAAGAGTCACTATTTTTAATGTCATCATTAAATCATTTAATGTCTTCCATAACTTGTCCTCAAGTTATGGAACTTCAATATTTTTTTTTCATTAAACCTTAATTAAACTCATAAGTTATGCAAAATCCAAGAGTTTTGAAAGGTTTCAAAACTTGTCCTCAAGTTTTGGAATTTGTAAAGTTACCCCCCATGTATACTTTAATTCCAAACTAGACCTTAGAACTTTAAAAGTTTAAAATTCAACCCTTATACTATTATTATAATTTTAATTATATAGATATGTATAAGATAAAGTCGTCTTACCATTAGTAGGCCTCATTCATGAAGCCGGTCTATAAGGGGGGCATAAGGTTAGTGCCTATAAAATGGCAGCTTAATGGGTGTCCACTCTCACCCACCGCTTCCTTGACTGGTGGAGGGTCGTTAGCTGAACAGGTAGGACAAGGACTATAATTTTCCCTTCATTAAAAGTATTAATGATAAATACTAAGTAACTAAACATTTTATTAATTCCCAATCTTAGTTACTTAGGAAAATGTGAATAAGGTGCTAATCCATGAAATTACACTTTGCACTTTGTTTAAACCGTTAGTGGAGCGTGTGTGGTTAACCGGCACACTAACCTGGATTTACAAAGTAGACAAAGGGTAACTTAATATTTATCATAGTATCGGTGGAGCTCGTGTGGTTAACCGGCACATCGATTGAGGGGTAAATATTAAGGGTACCAAGTATATTTGCATGGTTACTTCACACCTTGTTTTGTGATCCTCGGCATCCCAGTCACAAAACCTGAAGGGCACACTCGAGATTGAAACATGCCATTGAAAAGTTCAATGAATCTCAAAAGATCTAGGAGTTTCAAATCCAAGTAAAAACCTAATTAAATTATTTCGTTTTTCATGGTGGAAATTGGTAAATCGTCATTTACCTACCTTCAACTATTTTATAACTCGGATTACGGCATCCCTCTTCTAGTTATAAATAGGTTGTTGGATCCTAGCCTTAATATTTCATATTGGGTGTTATATTAAGGACTTTAGATCAACTATCTTGAATATCTCCCAAAAGATGTCTAGTTCAGACATCTATGATCTTCCCAAATCTCTTGGAACTTTACTTCCTCCGCCTCCTCCAATTATTCTCCCTAACCCACAAGTTCTAGGTCACTCAAGCCCTAATGGCAAGCAAGGTCTATGTGTGATCACATCTTAGAGATGAAGTCACATATTGACAAGCCGGGAGAGTTAGGTGTCAAAGTCTTGAGAAAGTTGGATGTTCAATCACTTTCTAAGTCACATAGTGAGTTCCTTTGGGACTACTATGAAACAGACTATGACATAAACCTTAATGATCATATCTATTTGCTTGGTGCTGCTGAATCAGCAATGATTTGGAACGATAGTAAAGCAAATTTTATTAGAAGATCAACTTCCCAAAAACTTTATGGACGGTGACAATGGTGACACTGGAAATCCAGAAAAAGCATTCTCTTCCGAATGGAAAGGGATTGGCCATAGTCAACCCGGTTGACCAAATGGTAAAGAGAAAGGCTAAGTCTGAGATAGTCCCATTACCAAAGGGTCCATATGTTTATTTTTCCAAAGGAAGGGGCGTTGATTGCAAAGCTGCTAAATTTACCTAAGGATGTTAAAGTCAATAAGTTTGACTCTACATCAGGTAGAGCCCATTATCTAACTCTGTTAAGTTCTATTCTGAGATCCTCATTACATGATGTGACTGGGTCACATGTTGATGTTTTTAGAATCAAAGAATAAAGAGAAATCTTAAAGGAAGTATACGCTGATTCTGATCGCGAAGGTGGATTTCGATCGCATCAGAATTTTGAGCAGTTGCTTAAAAAGTTATGATATATTGCTAAGGAATAGATAACAACAATTTTCCATGTGGATTGTAAGGATAAGTTTTTCTGCAAAGTTTTAAAATAAAAGAAAATTGTTTAATTTTATTTATTTGAAGTATCCTTACAATGGCATTTGTGGAAAATTGTTGCTTATATGATTCCACTGACAGCAATATTGGAAAATGGATTTGATTCTTTCATTTGTGGTAGTGTCTAAATTTACCAAATCAGGAAAGTTCCTCATCGCCCAAGTTTCAATTGGACCGAAACTTGGAATCATGCAAGTTGAATAATAGTATGATGAATGAGAACTTTCAAGCATTGGAAAATCAAGACTAATTACTTGTGCACATGGATGTGTGAGTCAAGTGAAGGACTAAAGGTGCACTGGTCATGTCCACCACAAAGCTCTTTAAGACTATTTGATTTACTAAAGTTTAGTAAATATGGTTATACTTACAAGTTTAAATATAATTCTGAAACATTGGAAAAGTCTCAATGTATGGCAGAACGAATGGGAAGAATCAAATTAGGCAGAAAGATAAAAGTTTCTCAAATCTGAAAAGATGGGAGAGTACTTTAGTATCATGTTTGTGATCATCCTAATTATTTAGAAATCATATGACAATTAGTTCTCTAAAGGTCATCTTAGTGCATTCTTATGACTAAGAAGAGGAGTCATGAATTGTTGAAATGGTTAGATCAGGAAGATGAGTCATACTTCGTTCCAAAACAATTTTTAGAGTCATACTCCAAGATTGTAACTTGAGTGACATATCTTAAAGAAAGGTTTAAAACACTTGTCAAATGTAAGAGTAAAAGTGTCCTACTCTTGTACATTTGAAATTGGTAAGTTGTGATGTTTTGGATAAAACAAAGACCAACTAAGGCTATTTGTGTGAAGTGTTTGTCTTGATAAAGAATACGCACTATCTCTTGAATATTTGGCAAGATAGTCTTATATGTCAAGAGGACAGTGGGAGTCTTAAATATCCTAAAAAGAATTTCAAGAACTAATCAAGAATAAAACCTGAGGTTCTTCACTAGCACACGACTTGAGGTTTATAACCTATCGTGTTGACATATTCTGTACCCATTCCAGTTAAAGTTGGCTTTGCATAGGAGTTCTGAAAGTTCTCAATTAGTTGCATAACAACTTGGAAGCAATGGCAGGCCCTGTACTGCCAGGTGGCAAGAAGTTAAGATTGCATAAGTTCAGTCCATATGAGTTTGGATTTGTCATTATCCTTGTCTTGTGACTTTGGTTTTGACGATTCACATGGATAAGAACACATACACCATAAAATCTAAGGGTCATAAGGTTTCTCTCCGATTCATGAAAATGATGGTGAGGAAACACTTCCACCAAGTAGATTTGAAACAGATGGCAAAAGGTCTAAACAATTGAGACTATGATTACGGCATCCCTTTTCATAGTTCTGAAATTGTTTAGAGACCTTAATCATCTTTAGTCAAGAATATATATATGAATTTCATGTTGGATTGGTTCAACTTAAGGAAATTCTATATATTGTGTTCTCAAAATTCGATTATGATTACGGCATCCCTCTTCATAGTCAAATTTTGAAAACATGGCAAATAAAAATATTGTAGCAAAAGACTGGTCTAGAATCATGTCTTTATGTGAGACATCATGAATCGTGTACCATTTGCTTTGGGTACAGGATCGATTGCATGTGCTATAATATTTGTCATTTCTAAATTTTTCCAAATGCCTAGAGGCATTAAGAAGGGAAAATGTCTAGAATTGGATATGACTAAAATGATTAAGCAATTGTCGAGGACAATCTGAGGTTTACCAAAGATTGGTTGCTCAGGGACAGTTGGAAGTATAGTGCTAATTTTGGAAGGACCATATTGACATATTCTGAAAAGAGGCATCTCTTGTTCCGAAGTGATAGTCAAAATGAGAATATGGAGTTGTCTCCATCGGTGGAAGTTATCTGTGTAAGATTAGAAAACTTAATGCAAGAAGCATGTCCAAAGCAATGTACTTTGAATATGAGACTTAGTTTCCATGGAGTTGATCTCCATTGGAATACCTTATAATGACTGTTGACAAGTCTTTGTGACTTTGTACATATTCATTACAGGAGGGTCAGTGCATATAAGTTTAAAATCTAAACAGATTTCGATAAATGATAGGAATTTGAAATTCTCACATTTTTCGATAAGGATTTGGGAGTGTGAAATTAGAATCATTGAAATTATGTTCAATTGGTTTATTTCACAAAGTAAGGATCATAGACAAACATAAAGTGCATACGGTGGGCCCCTCGATGATTTAGCGATGACACATGTGAGTGCTTGGCCAAGCCAGGACTGATTTGATTTGTTCAATCAGTCAGTCATCATAAATCGAAAATCGGAAAACAACAAATGGACAGAGAGAATGATTATAATCCATGTCTCAGTCCATATGATATCTAGAATGGAGGAATATATGATCCCTTATCTAATGGACGCGTCATTGATTTGTTCAGAGTTCGACAGCGGCTTTAAGAGCTACGATTGCTAGTAGGGTTATGAAGTCATACTTGCAATAATAGTTTTAGACTTATCCAAGTGGGAGACTGTTGGATTAGATGTCTAAGCCCATAACTATTATTGGTATGTACTTGACCCGAGAGTAGCATGGTCCATTTGGGTTGCATATCATCAGGACAATTTGTTAGGATGGACTTTTGAGAGAATGTTATTTATGGTTTATTAATATATTATAAGTTATAATATATTAATATGAAATCATATGTTTTAATTAGTATCGATCAAGAATTAATTTGGAATTAATTTAGTGATCAAAAGAGACTAATTAAATCTATGGGGACTAATTATGATAATTAGTTATATTTATATGTGTTGGGCTTATGATCCATGTTGGACCAAGTTTATGTATGGATACATAAAGAGTTGGGCCACATGAACCATGGATCATAAAACCCATGGGTATGGATTATGGGTTATAACCATGACCCTTGGAATCCTACATATAAATAGGTTACTCCATAGCCAAAATCACCACTTCTTTTCTTAGAGAAATATGGAGGTGTTTTGGTGCATGGAATTCTCTCTCAAGAGCCACCTTTGTCCTAGGTGTGTTGTGATTCCATTTGAGGCATTTCATACTATTGGTGCTAAGCTCTTAAGGCCAAATACATCAAGACTTCAAGCCACATAAAAGGTATGTTTCCCTAACTAGTATATTATATGGTTTATGTCAAATACATGCTAGTTATAGGTTTAATGCCTTGGAAACCATTTGCATGTATAATAGAGAAAACATAGATCCAAGGTATTTAGGGTTGTATGTGCACCATAGGATGTTGTAGTATACTCAAACCCAACACTCCCCGACCCTCAACTCATGCCTGGAATGCTCCCAATGACCGATCGACACTACTGTCGCCACTTCAGTTGCCCAACACTCCGACCCTGCAGATATCCACTTTCCTCCGCCACTCGAAAGGCCTAAACGACGCTCCTCTCATCAACGAACAACATACGATACAAAAACTACTACCACACATGAATCCCAAGACACATCACAATAACCCAAACCATCATCAACATACCTACCACTACCGGCCAACTAGTACGGCACTCATATCTAACCCATATCACCCCCTTCGGGTTAGAATACCAACACGTCTAATCAATTCAACTATTGAGTTGAAATTCTCAGGGTTTGTTGGCCTACCGCCTCAACCCTACCGCTCCCTTCGAGCCTCCGTGCCTACGACTTATAGTTTGCCCGCACCGGGTATCTTGGCCTACTACATAGAGCAGAAAGTTATCTCCCCGGCAATTCCCGTTGTGATGGTAATTGCATTTATTGCACTTTGGTAGGTTCCCAGCATATTGATTTACCGGCGTAGGGGTAACAGGGACAGCAGTGGGGGCAGTAGCAGCATGGACCGCCACTATTTGCTTCTTTGAGGGTTCTTGCGAAGTTTGACCTTTCCTTTTGTTCCAAAACTTCTTCTTGTTGTTGTTGTTGGCATTGCTGTTATTGTTGTTGCTTCCTTTGGTTGGTTCCGGGACGATGGTCGTGACATCTTGGCAGACCCCATGATCGACGAGGGACTATGCTAGTTGTTTGGCACTGTTGAACGTCGTGGGTTTGGAAGCTAGCACACTTCCTCGAAGCTGGGGCGACAGCCCCAGATATACCTTTCCAACTTCTTGCTTTCTAGGGCCATCATCCCTGGGCAAAGTATTGTCAAATCACTGAACCTCTTCGTATAGGTTGTGATGTTCGAGCCCACCATAGTCAATTCCCAAAGTTCATGTTCAAGTTTCTGGATTTCGCCCCTTGGGCAGTACTCTCGCAGTAGCATTTGCTTCAGGTTCTCCCAACCCATTGAGTTTGCCACCACCAGAGTTAGTGACTTGACGTGGCCATTCCACCACGTTAGGGCTCGTTCGGAGAAAGTACAGGCGGCAAATTTTACTTTTCTTTCTTCGGGGCATGAGCATATCTCGAACACAGCTTCCGTTTTCTCTATCCATTGGGATAGAGCCATCACTCCCCCAGTTCCATTAAAGGGGATGGGTTTGCTGTTGGAGAAGTCCTTATAAGAACATTCCCTGGAGCGTCCCTGGTTTTGGCCATTAGTAGAGCGATTTATTCCTCCTCCCGATCCGTTGTTACTCATTTGTGCCATTGCTGCAGTTACGGCAGCTATTACAGCAGCCTGAAAGGTAGCAGCATCCATCGACGGAGGTGGTGTTGGTGCTCCTGTATTATTGAAGCGTCGAGGGTTTCTTCTTGGTGGCATGATTCTGCCATAAGTTAAGATACGAATTCTTGATAAGTCTCCAGAAATGATTATGGAAAGTCTTAGTATCATATGCTTTGCGTTCCGAACATTACCGAAATTTGTAAGTAAATGGAAACTTTCAATCCGTCGGGTTTACATTTAAAAAAAAGAAGAAAGAGTAACACCAACACTTAGTCGATAAGTATATATATATAGCGCTAGAAGTACGCGTCCTACTCCGAGCAGGTAGCACGTTGCGGACCACGGTATGGGGTTGTGGAAGTCTTAGCTCGGGCTACTTGTCGTTCAGTCTCGATGATACGCCTCTCCATTGCGGCTTGGTTCTTACGGAACTCCCTTACTTCGGCTCTAGCAGCAGTAATGTCTTTCTGAAGGGAAAAGGTGTGCTCTATTGTCCGCTCATGTTCTTCGTCCAGACGACGAAGACGTACCGCAGTGACAGCAGTGGTGGCCCCAATGTCCAAGAGTTGGCTGGCATTTGCTCTTACTTGCTCGCCTTGGCTGGCAATACGACGAACCATGACAGGGAGTGCTCTGTCAGCCGAACCCCCATTGCTGAGGTTATAAAAGCCTCGTGCCATGCCGTAGGGTGGGCGTTGCCCTTGTTCCCTGCTCCATCGCTTCAGATCCACAGCCCAACGGGGCGCCGGGCCCTGAAAGTTCCCTTGGGGATTTGCTGCTCCTCGGGGAGGATTGTAGATCTCGGGTTCCGAGTCAGTGCTCCCACCATCTCCTTCCTCTTCTGACTCTTCATTTGGGTCTTCCTCGGGATCCTCTTCGAAATCCTCTTCTGGCTCCTCCTCGGGAATCTCTTCGGGATCTTCCTCTGGGTCCTCTTCAATCCAGCCTCCATTACCCTCGTTAGGGTAGTAGGGATCCCCGGGAATGTGAAATCCTGCCATTTTGTCTGGTCGAGAACTAGAGGCAAGAGAATTTTTATAAAAACTCGGGAGTAAAAAGGTAATTTTTGATAAATAAATTTTTTATTTATTTGACGATTTCCTACATTTAACTGAATATCGAGGTTCGCACGATTGCTATAGCTCTTATGGTTTTATAAAAGACTCCTATAGTATTTCAAATTTGTAAGTTTGATTCTAGTATTTTCTTTGGTAAGTTTTCGACTTGTTGCTTACTACGACCATTCCCCGACATACGTTGGTCACATCCAGGATAAATATAGTTGATCAGGCTATATTTATTCTCGATTTGATTACATACCCCGAGGCCTAGTCGTAGTGTCGCAACTTGCCTTAATACTTTTGTAAATTTTTGCTATGATACGAGACCGATGCATGCATGCATTTATACTTTTAAAAAATATATATATATATATATATATATATATCATTTTAATTTATTAAAAGTATCGTTTATGAAAACGTTTTGTCAGAGGGTTTTTGGTCCCTTTTCATTTATAGTTTGTATATCTTATGTGGTTCGATATACTTAGTTCACTATAAACAATGCTCTGATACCAATCTGTCACACCCCCAAACCAGAATGGCGGAAACATTCGGGGGTGGGTGACTTCACGTAGTATCATAACAGTTGAATATTTTAAAGAAAGTAAACACAACCACCATAAATATAATAAAAACTTACATTGTTGCGTGTGATACATGTTTCTAAAGAATATTACAAATATGATGATTTAAAATGTTTTGATAATAGACGCCTTAGCGTTCCTTCTCCAAAAGCTGATGGTTACCTGTATTACTGATTCCCTGAGAAATACAAGTAGTTTTGAAAAAATGTCAACAATTAAGTTGGTGAGTTCATAAGCGTTTTTGTACTGAAATTTGTATTTCCTTTAGTAAAAAATAATTGAACGTGTTTTCCAGAAAATCCAATATTTTCTACATATAGTTTGAAAACGTTCCAAAGGCTGGAGTGCAATAGTATCTTTCATGCTCAAAATGGTGAAAGTGTATTTATACTCAAATAATGTATTTACTGAATGCATTCAAGAGTCTCGTAAATCAAACTTATTTTAATACTTCCGTGTGAGTTTTATAACCATGCTATTGACCCAGACCGCCTGTAACAACGTTCTTCAGGCGTTGTAGTGTTATGACGTTTGTCACCCCAGACCTGCCGGTCTAACTGTAGCTAACAGTTTAGGTGCGGGATGGTCAATCACATATAGATCTATACACAAGTATCACGCTCTCCCTCCAAGAGATTATGGTTTATAATACAGGACTTGAAGTGTGTACTTGTGAGTACGTTGAAGCTGAATGTCTCACAACACTCAGTATTAATAGATTTACGAAAAGAAAAGTCTATATTTCATGTAGATGAAAGTATTTCATTTTACAGTGTTTATGTAAAGATGTAATGAATAACTCGTAAACTATACCCATTATAGTTATTCAAAAGTGTGTTCCATTTGATGTCATAAACTTGGTGTAATATCAACTTTGCATGTGAAGTGTAACATTGGTATTAATGTTGTTTAACATCCATAAACAAAATCTAGATAAAGTATTTGAAAACATTTCTAACGATGTGTATTTTAAGTGTGAGTTTATCTCGTGTTTCACTTGTATTTCCCCCCCTAAAACATGAAAAAGACGTAAAAATGTAGGGGTATGAACTCACCTGGAAAGTGTGGTGATTTGAAGAGAACGGGTTTTTCTCGGGTAGCACTTCGACCGGGAAGTGGTAAGTTTTCTCGGGATTCTTGGCGCTTCGGACCTTCGTCGGGGCTTGGATATGTAATCGGGGTGTCGGGGCCGTCTCGGGGTGCTAAACGTGGAGTAGAAGTGAGGGAGGAGAGTGAAATGAGCAAGGAAAGTCGGAAGTCTCGCATGCTATTTATAGGGTGAGTTCTCGGGATTCACGTCGTGAACATGGGATAGTTCACGTCATGAGTCTGGTCTGTAGACGCGACGCCTGGTGGTCTAATTCTGGCACACATCAGTCATAGACTCACGTCGTGAGTCTCTTGCTCACGTCGTGAGTTTCGGATAAGGTTGGTGTGCGTGCCTCGAACTTCAGAAATTCATATCTCTCACATACGATCTCCGATTTCGACGTTCTTTATATCCACGCGTAGGTGAAAATATACTCTACAACTTTAATTTAGACTCCGTCGGCTAATTTTGAATTTAATTTTTAATATTATAGTTTAAATAGGCCGGGACAGGATAACACCGTTAAAAATCCATAACTTCTTCATCCGATGTTCGTTTTCTTCTGTCTTTTTACCGTTGTACCACTATTGTCGAGACCTTCAATTCTCGTTTAGGTTGCGTCGGCTAAAAATCGCTCGATCTTTATTTCGAGTTTTTAGCTGTCTACTACTGTTCTGAAAATTTAGAAAAATCATAACTTCCTCATACGAAGTCAGATTTGGGCGTTCTTTTTATGTATGCTCATGGTTTAAGATAATCTACGACTTTCGTTTAGATACCTAAGGCTAAAAAATATTTTATTGAAGTTTCACTTTTTACGCTTAACAGTGTTTTACCGGTTGTGTCGCGGATTTTCGATTAGTCATAACTTCTTCGTTATAACTCGGATTTGGGTGTTCTTTATATATTTGGAAACCTTGACAATATATCTAGCATTTTATGCAATCCAAATGAGACTTTGGAAAACTTCATTTTTGACGCCATTTTATTACATCAAAAATATTTTAATATTATTTGACTTTTTGAACATTATATTGACTTGAAAAATCGGGTTGTTACAACCACCCCTCTTGATGCTCTCTCCCATGCATCCTGTTCTCACCCACTTGGGGCTTCGAACTCCTGATCTACTCTGTGGACTATATCCCCAGCCTAGCCTTAGGCCTCATGTCGGTCGTCCACCCTCTAGGAAATCCGAGGTCTGTTCCCTGGCCCGCGTGTCTACCACACACGCTAAGTAACCCGCACTCCCATGATGAATGCACTGCTGATCCCTGGCGGCTAACAAAACCCTCAATCCATCAATCCAAAAACCTCAGAGTCGAGCACACTCTCGATCGAATACTCGAACTGAACTCGATTTTTGACTAAAACTCCAACCTGGTTCCCCAACTTCTGCTATCAAGCACCCAGAAGACGTGTTCTTATGCTGGGGAGTTTTGCCGAACCCCCAATCAACACAACCTTCAAACCAAGCAGCCACTAGGGCCTCCATTCTCCTTGTCGGGTTGTGAAACTTATCCCCGTTTCAAAACCTCACCCACTTCCACATCCCGGGGTAACACTCCCCCACTTAGATTCGACTAAGCCTTCATAATACATGAAAATTGGAGGACTCTCAATCCTTCTCACTTCCCAACGATCGATCCGATGACAACCAACTCTTCCTCACTAGTGTTCCATTGCTAGTTAGTCCCAATTCATCACACATTTCTAAGAACCAGATGAGCACTTCCTGAATCCCAGTGAAACCGACAGCCACTAATGCTTGAATGACCCTACCCTCATGTCCTGAAGACCAAAAAAAATAAATGCTCCAACTAATACCTCGGCAATGAATTACTTCTCTTGGCGCTTTAGTCCGTCAATCACTAATGGTTGCTAACCACTGAATCCTGACAATGATGAATAACCCTTCTGTGGGACCCTATCCGCAGACCTCCCACATAATACCCCTTTTCCAAAGGTGTTCCAAACAAGCTTCCCTCTCTCGGGCTCTAGAAATCATTCTCTTCAGGGTTCACACCCTGACTCACTTACCAGCTCAGACGAGACGCCCACAGCTGAACTGCAGCAGCTGAAACAACCTCTGCCCTAAACTGAGCTACAATAATACCAAGACATAGTCTACAATCCCAAAAGTGCAATAGATCGCACAATCAATCCTTTCCGTCCGATATAAGAGATCCAAGGCAAACCGGACCTCACAAATACTTATGCCACATCGACTGTCCTGAGCTCACCGGTGCTGAAATAATGTTGTCTATTCCTGCAACCAACGGACCCCGAGCTAGAATACAACCTGATCCTGGGGTCACAAGCCTGCTCACTCCTTCGAGCTCGGAAAACTGAGAGGGCGCAATCCTTGCCCTACAAAACGACGGTGAAACCCATCAATTAACCATTCCACTTCCAGCTGCAAAACCCCAACTGAAACATAATCATCACTCATTTTCGTAGTTCCTACGACCCATATTCCGGCCTCGAGCAAACCCCCGAGCCTCGAACCTATAACCTGCGTTCTAACCTCTTCCGCTCCACCTGTGAAAATATAACGAGTACCGATCATCGTCCTGATCCCAAATAACTGCAACCTTCTGCTCATCAGAATATGTCTTAGAACTAGGAAGCTCGACCAACTCTTCCCCTTGCCGTCGTTACAACTACTAAAGCTGCCGCGGCAACCGTCTCAGCAATGGCTGCATGACGCTTGGCAAAATACTCAACCATGGCGGTCTTGAAAGACCCAATCATCTCCGGAATTTATCCCCGAACGATCTCGATCACTTCCTCCCGGATGATCTCCTTGACACGATCCTCTGACAATACGGGCCTATCCTGGCTGCCAGTTCTCGATCCTGATCCGGATTCGGTCTCAAAACATCTCGAATAATCCATACCATAACTGGGAACCAAATTCCAACTAAACCCCAGGGGTTGTGACTTCCTTGCTACGCGTATGGGTCCTGTGCTTTCAGTAGTACGGGCCCAAACTACCTTCCACACCTACCCATATTTGTCTCAAGTATCACCACAACACCCTAACAATATACATAGACATAGCGAGCGCTTAAATCCTCGCTCCTAGAGGAATGCTAAATATCTCATAACTGGCCTCCCGGCCTCTCACTACCCACCCATCCATGAAACTTCCATCAACCCTTGCAGCACTAGTGTATGCTAGCCATACATAACGCTGGACCCTATAGACTTTCGAATATCCAACCCTACCCTAAGCCCTAATCAATAAGAACAGAACATAAGGCCAGATCAAGCATTCTCAGGCTATAAGATCTTAATTATATACAACTGTGATGCATACACAAGTAACTACAGTAATGATGTCAATCTCATATAAGGAAAACTCTAGGCTAACAAGCATCATGAAATTAGGCAATTCTATCATGTAATTCCTGAAGATCCCTAGCCTAGTACTAGCATGCTGTTCTAACATATCACAATATCAAGTAACAGTATGGTATTTTGGGGTCTACTTACTGGCTCCGGCTGATCGTACACTTCGCATCCTCTTTTACTTATTTTGAAATCCATTTAAAGTCATTTTGAAAATCTTTCCTTGATTTGAGACTGGATTCACACGAGTGTTCCTCCAATTCACTCAAACCAAGGCTCTGATACCAACTTGTAACACCCATAAAATTCGAGCCAGTTTAAAACCTTTTAATTCATTTGAAACCATTCAATTATTACAATGTGTTTTCAAAATAATTTATACATCAGAGTTTCCCAGAAATCATAATCGTCAATCGAGGAAGTGTACGGTCACGCCTTCGCCTACCCGCGGCCATCCGCTGAACCTGAAACAATAAACTGAAACTGTAAGCCCGAAAGCTTAGTGAGTTACCCCCAAAATACCAACCTCATATAACCATAATCATATCATATCAACAAATAAAGAACAACCACGCATCTCGAGTATATCGTGTGACTGGTCCGCCCTCACCGGGCCTTCAGTCCACCTGGTCTACTCTCTGAGTCTACAGTATGACTGGGCCGCCCGCACCGGGCCTACAGTCTATCTGGATCTATCCCGAGCCTTCGGTATGACTGGACCGCCATACGGGCCTACAGTCTATCCGGACCGCTCGTAGGTTATGTTGGCTTTCAGCATAAAGCAGGACCGCCTCAACCCAAACATCAAGCAAATAACCATGTGCACATATAATAGGTAATCACATGACAGTCCATAGACAACGAACCGATCTAACGGATCATATGGTATAGCAACATCCTAACCAGGATACCGAACTAACCGGTCACTAATCATAGCATCATCCTATACACCAGGATACCGACCTAAACCAGGTCACTCACATAGCATCATCCTATATACCAGGACACCGACCTAAACCAGGTCACTAACATAATACCGTCCTAATTACCAGGACACCGATCTAACAGATCAATAAGCACATCAAACAAGTACAAGTACACAATCCGAAAAGGACCGGCCTTGGTGCCTTAGACCCTGTTGATAGAGTGAGGATAACTCACCTCGAAATGCTGAACTGAAGAGGTACGATCAAATCCCCCGATCACGGCCACGAACTCCACCACCTAACACTTTGATGAAACCATAACTGTAAGTGCCCAAATTACCAGAATACCCTTGGAAGTCAAACTGGTCAACTGTTGGTCAAAGTTAAAGTCCTGTCAAAGTCAGCCTTCCTGATTGACCCTACTCGCCGAGTCAGCCCGTTGACTCGCCGAGTTCCTAAACTCATAAAATCCTCATATCACGACTCAGCTCGCTGAGTCACCCCATGACTCGTCGTGTTCATAAATCCCCGAGTCCTAGCCTGTCCAACTCACCGAGTCACCACTCAACTCACTGATCCTTATCATAACCAGATGGGTGAGGGTTTGCGACCCGACTCGTCGAGTCCAAGAACAGACTCGCCGAGTTCACTTAATTCATCCTCATTCAGACGATTTCAGTCCATCCCACTGCTTCCAACTCATAGATCTGGACTCCTATGGCTAGTTTTACACATAAAGTTTCCAACTTTACGTGTATGCAAGGTGATTTTGGCTCAATACAAGTTAGAGAGAAGGTTCAAGACAAGAATGCTCACAAACACGCTAAAGGGCTGATACTTTATGCCTCCATGGACCAAGATAAGTCTAGATTTGATGTTGCAACCCCAGATCTAGTCCCAAAACCCGAAATGGATTCCAAACATGCTAAATAGCCCCAAATCATAATCCAAGAATAGATCTAGAAAGGAAAAGCTCAAGGCAACGACTTGTTACCTCCAAAATGTGCCCAAGATGAAGTAGATTCTGGATCCACACGAATTCCTTGATGCTAGCCTCTTGATCTAAAAGTTTCCTTCACTAGAATCACCTTCCAAAGCTCAAAAACTCTCACCAATGGCTCACACACGATTTTAGGGTTTACTGACTCTCAAGGGGTAACAAAGAGGCTGAGGTGAGAACATAAGATCCTTTAAATAGGGTGCAAACCCAAAAATTTAGGGTTTTCTCTTCCCAGCACTGACTCGTCGAGTCCCGCCGCCGACTCGGCGAGTCGGATCACTTAACACGTGCCTAACACCCACTCTGACTCGACGAGTTAAGACACCTACTCGTCGAGTCTACTCCTTTATTTACACATAGCACCCCGAACTTATATTCCAGAACTTGGGATGTTACAACTCTCCCCCAATTAAATTAGGCTTCGACCTCGAGTATACAGTGTGACTGGTCCGCCCTCACGGGGCCTTCAGTCCACCTGGTCCACTCTCTGAGTCTACAGTATGACTGGGCCGCCCGCACCGGGCCTACAGTCTATCTGGATCTATCCCGAGCCTTCGGTATGACTGGACCGCCATACGGGCCTACAGTCTATCCGGACCGCTCGTAGGGTATGTTGGCCTTCAGCATCAAGCAAGACCGCCTCAACCCAAACATCAAGCAAATAACCATGTGCACATATAACAGGTAATGACATGACAATCCATAGACAACGAACCGATCTAACAGATCATATGGTATAGCAACATCCTAACCAGGATACCGACCTAACCGGTCATTAATCATAGCATCATCCTATACACCAGGATACCGACCTAAATCAGGTCACTGACATAGCATCATCCTATATACCAGGACACCGACCTAAATTAGGTCACTAACATAATACCGTCCTAATTACTAGGACACCGATCTAACAGATCAATAAGCACATCAAAAAAGTACAAGTACACAATCCGAAAAGGGTCGGCCTTGGTGCCTTAGACTCTGTTGATAAAGTGAGGATAACTCACCTTGAAATGCTGAACTGAAGAGGTACGATCAAATCCCCCGATCACGGCCACGAACTCCACCACCTAACACTTTGATGAAACCATAACTGTAAGTGCCCAAAATACCAGAATACCCTTGGAAGTCAAACTGGTCAACTCTTCGTCAAAGTCAAAGTCCTGGTCAAAGTCAGCCTTCCTGATTGACCCTACTCGCCGAGTCAGCCCGTTGACTCACCAAGTTCCTAAACTCAGAAAATCCTCATATCATGACTCAGCTCGCCGAGTCACCCCATGACTCGTCGTGTTCATAAATCCCCGAGTCCTAGCCTGTCCAACTCACCGAGTCACCACTCAACTCACTGATCCTTATCATAACCAGATGGGTTAGGGTTTGCGACCCGACTCGTCGAGTCCAAGAATAGACTCGCCGAGTTCACTTAAGTCATCCTCATTCAGACGATTTCAGTCCATCCCATTGCTTCCAACTCATAGATCTGGACTCCTAGGGCTAGTTTTACACGTAAAGTTTCCAACTTTACGTGTATGCAAGGTGATTTTGGCTCAATACAAGTTAGAGAGAAGGTTCAAGACAAGAATGCTCACAAACAAGCTAAAGGGCTGATACTTTATGCCTCCATGGACCAAGATAAGTCTAGATCTGAAGTTGCAACCCCAGATCTAGTCCCAAAACCCGAAATGGATTCCAAACATGCTAAATAGCCCCAAATCATAATCCAAGAATAGATCTAGAGAGGAAGAGCTCAATGCAACGACTTGTTACCTCCAAAATGTGCCCAAGATGAAGTTGATTCTAGATCTACACGAACTCCTTGATGCTAGCCTCTTGATCTACAAGTTTCCTTCACTAGAATCACCTTCCAATGCTTAAAAACTCTCACCAATGGCTCACACATGATTTTAGGGTTTACTGACTCTCAAGGGGTAACAAAGAGGCTGAGGTGAGAACATAAGATCCTTTAAATAGGGTGAAAACCCAAAAATTTAGGGTTGTCTCTTCCCAGCACTGACTCGTCGAGTCCCGCCGCCGACTCGGCGAGTCGGGTCACTTAACACGTGCCCAACACCCGCTCCGACTCGACGAGTTAAGACACCTACTCGTCGAGTCTACTCCTTTATTTACACATAGCACCCCGAACTTATATTCCAGAACTTAGGATGTTACAAAGGGTTGACCAGTTTTACTTCTGGGGGTATTTTAGTAAATTGAGAATTTATGGAAGTGGTCCTATGGTGAATATAGGTGGTGGTGTTCGTGGCTACGATTCGAGAGTTTGATCTTAGCACTACAGTTCGACATTTTGAGGTGAGTTCTCCTCACTATATCAACAGGGTCTAAGGCACCAATGTCGGCCCTTTTCGGATTTGTATCCAGGTTTATTACACGATATGCTTTATGATTTGTATCTTGGTTAAAGGATGGTTGCTATGTTAGTGATCTGTTAGATCGGTATCCTAGTTATAGGATTATGCTATGTTAGTGATCTGTTAGATCGGAATCTTGGTTATAGGATGGTTGCTATGTTAGTGATCAGTTGGATCGGTATCCTGGTTATATGATGGTTGCCATGTTAGTGATTTGTTAGATCTGTATGAATATCTGTACATGCTAGCTAGCGTATGATATTTATGTGCACGTGTTTGTTTGATTGGGGGTTGGGTTGAGGCATACATGCTTTGTGATTAGGCCAACATACCTAGGGCGGACCGGATAGACTGCAGACCCGGGAGGGAATACTAGTCAGACCGAAGGCCCGCCAAGCGGTCCGGATAGGCTGAAGGCCCTGAGAGGCGGTCCAGACGTGCCGAAGGCTCGGAGAGCGGTCCAGATAGACTGAAGGCCTACGATGTGGTCCAGTCAGGCTGATGGCTCATTATGCATGTTGTTTGTTTATATGATATGATTATGATTGTATGGCGTTGGTATTTTGGAAGAACTCACTAAGCTTCGGGCTTACAGTTGTTGATTTTGTTTCAGGTACTTCTGATGATCGCGGGAAGGCGAAGGCGTGATCGTACACCTCCTTATGTTTTATGTTTTGATTATGGGATACTCTGACACTATACCATTTTGAAAACAAGTTTTGTAATAATCATTGGTTTTGAAATGTTTTAAAAAGTTTAAATTTGGCATGATTTTTATGGATGTTACAGCTACTTTCCATAGGATCAAAAGATAACTAGTTCTCCTATGTTTGGTTGTCAATCAAATATATGGATTCATAATGCCATCAGAACATTACTTCTAAACCTTGAGTATTTCACTAAGGATTAAGTATTGACATTTACAAGAATGTGCAGTGACTAAAATGAAGTAAGAAGACTGAAACATGGAGAAGATAATTTGATCATGGATGTCAAACCCTTGCTACTATTCATGGGATCAAAAGACAATTGTTTTCCCAAATGTTTAGTCTATGGTATTGTAATTGAAATTGTTTATACTATGATAAACTTATTTAAATGTGGAGCATTCTAACATGTTAAAAGAAAGTCATGAAATCTATGAAGCTAGTATAGTAACAATAGTTCAAAGTTGATTTGAATATTTGAATAAGATGTATTATTGTGGTGAAAATATATGTTGATATTAGTTTACCTAATGGATCATTCAGATTTCCCACAATATGTACTGATTCGAATACACCCAAAAGGTTTGGGTGAAGTGTATTTTTGGAATCATAGTCTTGGATACATAAATGAGAATTGCATTACCAAGTATCCAGTTGGATCGGATTTTGGATATCATTTGACCTTGAGTCTCATGATAAATGTAAATTGTTTTTATCAAGATAGATGATGAATACATCACTGGGTGATGATAATATATGTTGGAATTAGTTTGCACTAATGGACCGTTCAGATTAACCATGATACATGGTAAGACCAACTTCGTATGAACATGAGTGTGGAACCTTTCAAGTGTTCAGAGCTCTCATATAGTGAAGTTAAGAATCAACTAGGCAATAGGATGAGACACTCATAGTGAGCATCTCAATCCAAGCTTTATCGATCATCTAAGGTATTGTGAAAGAGTCTCACGAGCTATCCACACCCAGAACACTACCACTAGGAGTGTTAGTTGGATAGAGAAACAAATCATTCATTGATTTTGTACTAGATGAGTCGCATTATGCATACTAACAATTCATGGATTGTATCATGAATAGTTTTACCATAAGTCTTTTAGTCTTGTACCAACTGAGAAGATTCATGAAACACTCTATAATATATGAAGTGGGATTATGTCCTCACTAACACATATGGAAGCCTATAGTTATGAGGCTCACGCTCTTCGTGAAGTGCTCGTTAATCTAAAACTTAGAATAGAGATGTGTATCTCGTTGGTGAACCCATCAAGCATTTTGGATAATTGTTTAACAATCCTTTTTAAGAACAAGGTGTATATTGCTCGAAGGGTAGTCTTCCAAGAGAAGGAGCTGATTTCCAAAAGGGCTAGTGGGAGCCACATTGATCTTGATAAGAATCGAGAGTCAATCAACGAAGAGCCTAACATTAGAGCTGGCATTGAATTCTAGGTTGAAAGAGCTATTAAGGAAACTGACATACCTCCACCTCTTCCTTATAGGTCTGATAGAGGACATCATAAGACTAGTTATATAAGATTTTGTATTACTGATATGGAGAAATCTGAGTATACCAGCTATCGAACGTTATGGTAGGCCCTAAAGGCTACATCACAGAAGGAGGACATGGAGAGCGAGATTTAATCCATGTAGGTTGAAACTTGGTTGATCAAGCACTTAGGTATAAGTGGGTCTTCAATAAGAGACAATCATGGATAGGAACAAACACATAATCAAACCAAGATAGGTTGTGAAGAATGTGTAAGCTTAATAAGTTCATTTATGAACCGAAATAAGCATCTCGCAATAAGAAAGTTCAAAGAGTTTGAATTTTGAGAAATAAAGATGAGCCATACATATGTCAAAGCTAGTGGGAGTGATTGGAATCTTTGTTTCAATGAGAAAGTTCAAGGTGTTCGAATTTCAAGAAACATAGATAAACCATATATATATGTCAAGGCTAGTGGGAGCATTGTAGTCACCCTTGTATTGTACCTAGATAATGTACAATTCATAGGAAACTATAACTTAGCAAGTGTAAAACTTGGATTGGTATGAGAATTGGTTCGCTATGATAAGCATGGGAGATACAAAACACATACATAATCATAATCTATGGAGATAGATCAAAGTGTTTCGTTGGATTGAGCCAAAGTACATGTGGGGTTTTTCTCTGTGATTCTGTTATGCATTGGTCTACTCCAACGCTATCCGTAACTGGTAGTTATAAAGGGTATGTCCATGTGTGACATGATGAAATAGACAAAAACTATGTAGTCGAAGTTTATTCATTCCTTTCGCCTTAACAGGAGAAGCGATATCTATGGTGTCACACCCCAAAACCAAGAACGGCGGAAACGTTCTGGGGCGGAGGACGTCATGTAAAGTATCACAACAGTGTAAAGTAGTAAACAAGCAACAACATCATCCATTGCATTAATAGTAGAATTTTACTACATGTGTGTTCTTTCATAGAATAAGATATGAATATAATACATCAAAATAAAAGATGAGTCTTGACTGCTCAGTCTTCTCAAAACATGGTCATCGTACCTGTCTACTGGTGACCTGAGAATACAAGTTTATTTCGAAAGCGAGTATCAGCTTTAGAGCTGGTGAGATCATAAGTATTTTAGTGTCATTGATTTGTAAAACTGTAAAGAAAAGACTTGTAATTGTTTTATGAAAAATTGTATGAGTATGAAAACCCTAGAAAATCCCATATTTCCTATTAGTATAAAGAGCAGTCTTCTATCAAGACCCGACTGTTTTGAAGGTTTGCACCTCTGCAAAAATGAAGGTTTTTCCCCTGTATAACTATTATTATCTAAATATAATTATACATAAATGTGTATGTGATAAAATCACATAGTAACTATGATAGGGAAAATAATATTTTACCTCAGCAGTGACACTGCTGGCTATAAAGTGATTAAAACACAGACTCCAGGTGGTATCGAATGAACAATACGCCTCAAAAAGTCTAAATGAATGAAATGTAGACTCCAGGTGGTATCGAATGAACAATACGCCTCGAAAAGTCTAAATGAATGTAGTGCAGACTCCAGGTGGTATCGAATGAACAATACGCCTCGAAAAGTCTAAATGAATGTAGTGCAGACTCCAGGTGGTATCGAATGAACAATACGCCTCGAAAAGTCTAAATGAATGAAGAGCAGACTCCAGGTGGTATCGAATGAACAATACGCCTCGAAAAGTTTAAATAAATGAAGAGCAGACTCCAGGTGGTATCGAATGAACAATACGCCTCGAAAAGTCTAAATGAATGAAATGCAGACTCCAGGTGGTATCGAATGAACAATACGCCTCGAAAAGTCTAAATGAATGTCTTGCAGACTCCAGGTGTAGGATGGTTAGTCCCGTGGGGAGTAGTGTATGTACTAGTGCATCTTCATATAGTATACAATAGTGTCCCTATATATAATATGTAATAGTGTCTCTTCCTATAGTATGTAATATATTCGTATAGACTCATGAATGAACTGACTCTTGTGTGATTCCTTGCACTAGGAATAGTAAATAGTATCTCCTAACTATACCCATTATAGTTACTAGTAATATATGTATATGAATAAATGGAAGTATGCATTTGCTACCCAAAGGTACTGAACTGACTGATAGAACTTTTATGTCTATATATGTATACATAATATATAACTAATATTTAGAAGACCTTCGGACAAATAACAGGATACCCTAAGTCCACAACCAAACAAGGAACAGGAAATAAGGCGGGTTAGCAGTCCTAAGTCCTTTAAACATTACTTATATAACTATACATATAGACGCATGCAATTGATAATCTAAAAGTTTAAAAGAAGTTTTGTAAAACATTTGAAAAGTTTCATAATAAGACTTGATGACTTGATGTCAATTTATAAAACGATTTAAAAGCAGTTTGTTTGATATAAACAGTTTAAAGTATAAGAAATCCCTTATTTGGAACATAGTTTAAAGTATATGAAAACCTTTGTTTGAAACATGGTCATAACAGAATTTGAAAGGAAAGATGTAGTTTAGAAAACAAGTTTGATAAAGAGTTCAACGTGTAAAAGCATTCGAGAAATCATTTTGAAGTAGTTTGCTTGATAAAACAGCTAAAAGTGTAGTAAATCCATAGTTTGATAGTTATTAATCACATGTGATTGATATGATAACTATCATGATTCAACTTGTATTACCCCCCCCCCCCCCCCATAAAAGCATTTAAAAACATTTAAAAGGTTAATTAAGGGGTATGAACTCACCTGCAGTGAGTGGTTTGGATGGAAGTGCAGGATAGGATGCTAAGTGTCCAACGAAGACTTGAACACACACACGGATCCTATTTAACATGTAATGATACATATATGTATCCAATTAGTCATTTAACAACCAATTTATCAAGTAACGACATCTTAATACAAGGATAACACTTTGATTCAAGTGCTAGGAGTACTAAAGGGTTGTATCTAAAGAGAGTATGGCCTCACATTGGAGTTTAGTTCCCATATGGTAACAACACATGAGTTTACGGCCCATGGTCATTTCCCCCATGAGTTTACGGCCGTAAACTCATGGTAATTTGTACCATTGTGTGATTTAAGGTCTTATACCCCTCAAGGAAGTGTTCTAGGTTTGTATCAAAGGCTTAGGAAGGGACTAGGGCTCAAAATGACCCTTCATTTGAGTTTACGGTCCATGGACCACTCCTTTGGAGTTTACGGTCGTAAACCTATGCGTTTACGGTCGTGAACCCATGAGTTTACGGCCGTAAACTCATGGTCACTCCAACCATTTCGTGTTTTGGGGTTTCTAGCTCATGCATGCAAGGTTCTAGTCCAATATCCAAGCCCTAGAAGGCGTTGGTGGCACTTATACACCACTTGAAGGTGTTTACGGTTCAAGGAGATCCCTTGACCGTAAACACATATGTTCTTGAGGGTTTTTGGTGTTCTTCAATGGTTTAACAAGTATTCTAAGTAAATAACTAGTTAGGAGGAGTGTACTTACTTATAGGAAGCTTGTAAGAGCGTTTAAAGTCCAAGAACACTAGTGTGTGTTCTTGGTGTTCTTGGTGTTTTGAAGAACACTTGAAGATCAACATAAATGGAATGATTTCATGGATGAAATCATGTAAGATCACTAGATTAAGGTAGAGAACAACTAATCAAGGCAAGAAACTCTTACTTTCTTGAAGATCTTGAAGAAAAGTCGGATGATACTTGAGAGAGAAATGAGTTTTCTAGGCTTGAAATGGTGAAAAAGTGATAAAAATGACTAAGTGTCATATTTATACTCTTTGGGGTTTACGGCCGTAAACACCATGTTTGGGCCGTAAACTCCAAACTCTTGGAGTTTTGAGACTTTATTGATGCACAATAAACTCTAGGGTATCCTCTCTCCAGTTATCTCCTGAAGTACTAAGCTTTAATACACTCAAACGGACTTTAAACCGGCTAAAATTTAGCAGAAAAGTATTTGACTTTTATCTGAAGTGCTTGACAGTAGGGTTTGCACGAATGGAAATTTCGGGTTGTCACATATGGGCCCCTCGATGATTTGGTGTTACATCTAAAGTGCTTGGCCGAGCCCTGACTAGAATTTATGTGTTCAATTTAGTAGTCAGATGCAGTCGTCACAAATCTATATCGGAAAACATAATCTTGATTTCTGAGATTGACCATTATCCATGTCTCGAGTTTATAAAGATATCATAGAACGAAGGGATAGTTGATCACTTATCTAAGGGCTGAATGTTGATTAGATCAAGAGTTCGGTAGTTGCATTGGATAGCTAACTCTCTGTTGATTATTGGAGAAGTATTAGACCATGTATAGTTGATGACTTGTCTAAGTGGCAGACTGTTGGAAATACTGTCCAAGGTCATTAAATATTGGTAATACTTTTGATAATAAATAAAAGAGAAGTTGAGTAGACTAAATAAAAGGGAAATTGGTTTATTAATTATTATGTTTAATAATTAATTAAAAACTATTTGGAAATATATTAATTAACAGTTTTATTAATTAAAGGGTTGAATATTCATTAACCGGTAGTTGGCTAATCAGGAATGTTCCAGAACCCTTATGGGATTAGGGTTGGATGAAAATCACTCCATCCCACATGGAAAAAAAGGAGTGAATTTCGTGGTTATGCTCCCATCCCACATGGGAAGGAGTACAAAACCTAGGAAGGGATCCAAGGCTATAAACAGGCCCTTAGGGATTTCATTCATCCTTGCACCTTAGCCTGAAGTTTCACTAACTATTCTTCCTCCCCCTCTTAGGGACGATTTCTAACCCTCTTTGGGTTTATGAAATTGACCCTTCTCCTAGTTATTTTATTCCATTCTTTGGTGTCATTGGGTGTGATACCATTAGAGGGATTCTGGTTTCGGTCCTCTCATCCAAGCAACTTCATGGACGATCAAGATCTCAAACATGGAGATCAAGGGCTACCTAAGAGGTATGTTTTTCTGGTATTCAGGAAGACTTGTAGAGCTGGTGTTGGAGCAGTGTTTTTTTCAGCTATTTGTCAGTCTGTGAGGTGAGTTTTCCTCACTGTACTTTCTGGTCGAAGACACCAAGGTCGACCCTTTGGATTGTTATCCTGGTTTATCGCATGATTTTATGTTGTAGTGATCTGTTAGATCCGTATCCTGGTATATAGGATGATGCTATGCTTAGTGATCTGTAAGATCTGCCTATTTGTATGTTTACTGATTATATGTTTAGCTGTGTATATGTCGCTATAGTGTGGGTGGGTTGAGACTATACTGCTTCGTGTTATCAGTCAACAAACCTAGTAATGTTTATATTGATATGTTGTTATAGTTTACTTGGCATATATGTGTTTTGGATTTATATATGTGTGTCGACACGGTGTATGTATGGTTGGTTTTCAGGCGGTCTTGCTTTGTGTTGAAGGCCAACAGACCCAGGGCGTCCCGGATAGACTGAAGGCTAGTGGGGCGTTCCAGTCAGACTGAAGGCTCTGTGAGCGTAGCAGATAGACTGTAGGTCGGTGGGGCATTCCAGTCAGACTGAAGGCTTTGTGGGTGTACCAGGTAGACTGTAGGCCGGCGGAGCGTTCCAGTCAAGCTGAAGGACCTGTATGCATGTTGTTTGTTGGTATATGTTATTAGTTTGTGTGGTGGTACTTTGGGGGAAATCATTAAGCTTTGTGCTTATATTTTTGGTTTATGGTTTCAAGCACTTCAGAGAATCGTGGCAAGGCGAAGGCATGACCGTACACATCCTGATTTTATGTCATTGATCTTGGGAGACTTTGATTTTAAATAATGTTTTGGAAATAGTAGTTTGTAAGCACTTTTATTAATAAATGGGTCGCTTTTGAAAGGTTTAAATTTGTTGAAATTTTGGGTTGTTACAAGTTGGTATAAGAGCCTTTATTTGGGTGAATTGGAGGAATAATCGTGTGAATCCAGTCTCAAAATAAGGAAAAAGATTTTTTTTAAACAATTTTCAAATAGTTTTCAAAATAATCAAGGAGGATGCGATGTGTACGATCAACCGGAGCCAGTAAGTTGACCCCAAATTACCACACAGTTATTTGAGATCGCTTGATATGATAGAACATCATGCTAATGTTAGGATAGGGATCTTCTGGAACTGCATGATAGAATTGCCTACTATATGATGCCTTATCTCTTATAGAATCCCTGATTGATTGTTGTATGACTCTTTCATGTGTGATCTTACTATTGAGTGAATACGCTAAGCCACATGATACATGGTTTAAATGATTTTAGGATAAGGGGTTTGGTCCGGCTGTGCAGCTCTTGTCTGAGTCCAACCGTTGTATGTTCGAGTCCTTTAGTCGAAGGATTATTTAAGTTTTGATGCATGTAATTGTATTCATGAAGTGGTTAACTGAAATTGGTGGGGGCGTTCTTCAGCAGCTGATGGCAGGGGAGGTGGATGGGAATCCTAGGAGAGCCTTGGAAGTATTTTTAGTGCGCTTGTTTCGCTGTGAAGAAGATGTTAGGAGTATTTTATGGATAGGTCTTAGAGGACCCGAGATGATCCTTGAGGAAAGTATGGATAGGTGTGGAAGGTAGTATTAGGCCCGTACTACTGGAAGCATAGGATCCATACTCGAATTAAAGAGAGTTCTGGGGATTCTAAGGGCTGGTCGGGAGAGATAGCATGGATTGATACCATGATTCGTGGCAGTGGTTATGTATTTGTTGATCTTTTCGTTATGGTTGCCCAGGCATGAGGATGGGTCTGGTAATTGTTTTGGGCCCTAGTGGCGATATCAGTTTGGGTTGAATGGTTCAGACCTTGATGAGCTTGTTGGTTTGAGGTCTCGAAGGTTTCGCTCGAGGCCGTGTATTCGAGTCGTGAGACTCAAGGATAAAAAGAACATTATGATCAGAATGGAAATTGCAGTTGGAAGTACAATGGTTGAGGGATGGTTTGGTATATCGCTATTTGTGGCAAGGATTATGCCGTTTTCAGTTTTCCGAGTTCGGAGAAGGAGCGAGCAGGCTTGTGATTTCAGAAATTAGATGTAAACCCAACATGGGGTTCGTTGTTCGCGGGGTTTAGTGACAATATGTGAGGGCAGGAGTGTGCGGGTGGATTGATGTGTCATGGATGCTTTGTAATGTGTTCAAGGGCTGATATTCTTGGGTTATAGTGGGGCAGGTATCAGATCGTCAGTTGGGATTGCAGGCAAGGAGGGTACGTTTTGGATCGTAATTCGGAGTTGCTTATGATTTTGTGTAAAAACCTTAGTGATAAGAGGTCATGATTGGAAAACTTTCATAGGTCTTCAGCTGAACTCAGGATTCTCTTAGGATTGGTTGATCCCTGTCTGGGAGGTCATCCTGCATGCATTATTTGTTCCAGGGTTAGGAATGGTGGTACCTGCTTAAGCCGGTTTGAGTTATGATTTGGTTTCAAAACCAGTGGGTGGTAGTTCGAGCCTTAAGTGGGGAAGAACTAGGATTCTCAGGTTGAGTATACATTGAGGGATTTATCAGTACGTTGTGGGATTGTTGTTTTCAGATTAGTTTGGGCAGATGTTGATCGGTAAATCATTTCCAGAAGCGAGTATGTTCAGTTCCGTGTGGGTTTTGATTATCTGGATTAAGTGAAAATGTGTCCTCGACCATTGGTCGTTTCTCTCATCATTCAGCGGAGATTCTCCGAAGGTTTCAAGTGGTAACAGTTGAAGTTCAAGGAATATGTCAACCTATCATAAAGTTCAGTATGTTTTATGTTCCTTTGGTCTCTGGGTATGTTTACCCTCAATGGTGGTGTGGTTCGGGTTTTGTTAGCATTCAGGATCACCTTGGAAGTCTTCTTGAGATGGTTGCGTATTGGGAGAATCTATTCAGTCTTAATCAAGGTATGGGGTCTTCTTCCAAATGTTCATGGGAATATCTTCTGTTAATGATTGAGGTTTGTCGTTTCGATAGAATTCTGGTATTCCTTCCCTTTTTAGATGAGAATATGGGTTTCCTAAGGATATGTATTGTGGTAAATTCATTATATTATTGAGAGGGATATGTATGGGTTGGTCAAGATGTCAATGTGGCACTTGATTTTAATATTTTGCATGGTTCTATTTGGGTAATATCCTTTGTATTGGATCAAGAGTACGGCCGTCTATCCTATTCTCGGGTCGTGTGCGGCCATGATTTCGTCAGATTTTGCATTGGTAGCAGCATGTTCTGTGAAAGGATTTGTGTGTGGTAAGACCTTGGGCGGTGACCATGGCGGGATAGACGTGTCGTAAGAATACAGAGTGACCATAGCGTTCTCTGGGTAGTCAGATAGTATGGAAGGGTTGTAAGTCTACGATGGGATCGTAGCATTCACCAGATTGAGGTAGACCATCATTCGTGTAGTCATGAGTATAAAATAGGATCAGGTCGTGCCTTGGGCAAGGAGGTCTATTAGGGTTCGAGGAGGGGTTGGGCCTGTGTAGCTTTCAATGTAGGAGATACCTGGTGGAGACCAGTAGGGTCAAGGAATTAGATTATAGTATTAGCAGGATGATTATGTGGTCAGGGAGTAGCATAGTGTGGTGCCTAGGCTAGGGTAGCCTTATCGGTTGGACTCTCAGGAACCTGGTGGCTAGACCAGGTGCGAGATTGGTAGTCCCAGAGGGGTTTGGGGATTTTATATCCCGATTTAGGGAGTGGTTGTCCTGAATCAGAAGAGTTCAGGTGAAACACAAGTGTAAATCCTTGGATCTCAGGTTATGGGTTATGTACCGAGCTGGCTCTTGGTTGAGATTCGCATCGGGAATCGTTAGTGTATAAGTTGGTATCAGTTGCCGGGTTATCAGTTGGAAGGTTTAGGGTGAAAAAGGATGTTTCAATTCTGATATTAGGAGGAGACCCTTGTGATTGTTTTTCGGAATGGTTCTACCTGTGCGGAGGTCAGGAAAGTTGTGGGGCTTCGGAATTATAGCAGCAATGTGTTGGATCAACAATTATGGGTTTAGTGATTTGTTCAACACTTGAAGGTTTTTTTCGGAACTTTGGTTCTCAGGAGGGTGGTAAGGAGTGATTTCGAGGACGAAATCTAATTTAAGTGGGGGAGAGTTGTAACGCCCTGTTCCAAATCATTTCGTAATGCAGGATGGTGACCCGAAGACTGAGTATCAACAAGATTAGGGCCTTCGATGAAAATAGATTTAGACTGTTTGGGTGTGGGTAATGTAATTTGGATGATCTGGGAGTTCGGTTTGTGTTTCGGCGCCAAGGGGTATTTCGGTAATGTATCAGTTCGGGCATTTCTGGAAATTGGATTTTTTATGGGGAAGTTTTAAGGCAAGTATAATTTGATAGAAGTGTAGGGCTTCTCGTTACCTTTCTGTGGATATAAAGAACGTCGAAAACGGATAAGGGATGCAAAAGCTATGATCATTTGAAGTTAGAAGGGTTTTAGACCAAACTGGGTACGCAGGGCGTACCAGGTGGGAACACATGGCGTTCAAAGGAAAATGGACGCGGGCCAACTTGGGAACACTAGGCGTTCCCTATGGGAACGCAGGGCATTCGCGAGGCTGTTTTAAAAAATCGTTTTAGGGTTTGGCCCCTTTATAAGCATCATTATGGACCAAAACCTCTTCCATTCTTCAGTCTCCATCCTCTCTAACCCTAAGAACGAAACCCTAGCCCCATTTGAGTGATTCTTGAGCTTCAAGTTGATTTATGTTTGTTTTCGGTGCTTGAGGAGGAAGAGGGAACTTCTTGAAGAGTCATTGCTTGACTTGGAGCTTTTAGATCCAAGATTTGTTCACTTAGATCTAACTTATGGAGGTATAAAGTCTTAACCTTGACAACTGTTTCATGTAGATCTAGCTAGGTGGCACTTTTTTATGACTTTGGTCCCCTTGTGGTGGTTCTTATGAGTAGAATTTACTCCAGAACCTTTGAGCTTCATATTTGGCCCTAGTTGGGGTTATGGAGTCATAAAGTTTGGATCTTGATGAGTATAAACCTTCCATGCATGATGTGGTAGTCATTTGATGAAGTTTGGGACTTAGGGTTTTGATTTGGGTCCCATTGAGTTATGTTAAGTCATAAAGTTGGAAACTTTATGACTTAAGAAGTTTCTTGAAATCTGATCTGGAAGTTGGAAATTTTGATTTAATGGATTGAGTTGAGAAGATGCACTTTTGGTCCCCTTTTTAACTTAAAAGATTAGCTATTGACTTCTTGGACCATTCTAATGGATAAAGTTGGAAACTTTATCCATTATTGAGATATTAAGAGCATAAAAATGTAATCTTGGGTGTTGTATTCAACCTATGCATGTGTTAGATGGTCTTAATGGGTTAAAAGGTTAGAACTTTGACTTTAAGCACTTAATGGACATGCAAGGTCATAATGTTGGAAACTTTATGACCCTCAGTGACATATTGGACCTAGATCCATGTTTGGACGAAAGGACTTATGGTATTAAGCTCCTAATAGAAAGTTTGGGGATTCAGCGGGAACGCCCCGCGTAAGTGGGAGGAGTGCAGCGCGTTCCGGTTCGAGTTCGCGATTTTGGTCAAGGGCTTGAATACCCCGCGTTCGAAGTGGTTTAGCTCGGTTGACTCATTTGACCTTGACCCTTGACCAAGTTTGACCAAAAGAGTATTCTGGATATTTTGTGAAATTGATTGGGTTTTGGTGTACGTTTGGTATTCAGGAAGACTTGTAGAGCTGGTGTTAGAGCAGTGTTTTGTTCAGCTATTCGTCAGTCTGTGAGGTGATTTTTCCTCACTCTACTTTCAGGTTGAAGGCACCAAGGCCGACCCTTTGGATTATTATCCTGGTTTATCGCATGATTTTATGCTATAGTGATCTGTTAGATCTGTATCCTGGTATATAGGATGATGCTATGCTTAGTGATCTGTAAGATCTTCCTATTTGTCTGTTGACTGGCTATATGTTTAGTTGTGTATATGTCGATGTAGTGTAGGTGGGTTGAGACTATACTGCTTCGTGCTGCCAGTCAACAAACCCGATAATGTTTATATCTATATGTTGTTATAGTTTAATGGGCTTATATATGTTTTGGATTTATATATGTGTGTCGACACGGTGTATGTGTGGTTGGGTTGAGGCAGTCCTGCTTTTTGCTGAAGGCCAACAGACCCAGGGCGTCCCGGATAGACTGAAGGCCAGTAGAGCGTACCAGTCAGGTCGAATGCCCGGAGAAAGGTCCATATAGGCTGAAGACCTGGTGTGGCATACCATTCATTCTGTATTTTCTGTGAGCGTACCAAATAGATTGTAGGCCGGTGGGACATTCCAGTCAGACTGAAGGCTTTGTAGGCGTACTAGATAGATTGTAGGCCGGTGGGAAGTTCCAGTCATGCTGAAGGCCATGTATGCATGTTGTTTGTTGGTATATGTTATCTGTTTGTGTAGTGGTACTTTGCGGGAACTCATTAAGCTTTGTGCTTACAGTTTTCGTTTATGGTTTCAGGTACTTCATAGAATCGTAGCAAGGTGAAGGCGTGACCATACACATCCTGATTTTATGTCATCGATCTTGGGAGACTCTAATTTTAAATAATGTTTTGGAAATAATAGTCTGTAAAAACTTATATTAATAAATGGGTCGCTTTTGAAAGGTTTAAATTTATTGAAATTTTGGGCTGTTACACAATATATTGGAGGCTGGTTCTATGTCTACTATATGGAATAAGCTTATGCCCGGTATGTTCGAGTGCAGATGAATCAGCAGAACACCTTTTTTTCTTGTCCTATATCCAAGTCGATATGGGAAAAAATTGTGCACCGGTGGCAGATTCCATTACCTTCTACAATGTTGGTGGCCACGCTTTTGTCTTGGGCGGATACGGTAACCTTAGGTGTTGACGACAAGAAGAATTTGGATGCGGTTGTGGGTGTTGTTTTCTAGGTCATTTGGAAGTTTAGAAACGATACCCTTTTTGGAACGTAGGGGTGAGCATTTGGACCCTACCAGCTCTTGGACCGAACCGGTTTCGGAGAATATTATGGACCGTAGACCGGACCGGATGAGACTTATTGGGTCCAGGTCCGGGTTTTCTGGTTCTTGGACCCGTTTGGACCGGTACAACTTTATATGCATATGATACAACTTGTTAAAACACGTTTTTGGGTTTGATACAACTCATTAAAACGAATATGTTGTTGGGTTTGATACGTTACAACTCGTTAAAATTAATACTTTTTTGGGCTTGATATAGTACAACTTGTAAAAAAAATTACGTTTTCATTTACTGTGCTCTTCGGACTAGTCAAACTTTGATTATTTATACTTTATACCATTTGTTTGAAGGATTGTAACTCATTAAATATAACACCAAAAACAATAAAATTATAGTCTAAAATCATCTACAAACTCTAAATTACACGTTGGAAAAAAGCGCATGTCAATCCGACTTAAAACGAATAAGATATGTTTATTTAAAGAATTTCACATAATACAAAGTTTAAACTTCTTGCTGAAATGTTGAAATACTTCAGCTTTGATATCTCATCTTTGAAGGATTGTAACTCATTGAATATAACACCAAAAACAACAAAAATATAGTCTAAAGTCATCTACAAACTCTAAATTACACGTTAAAAAAACCGCATGTTAATCTGATGTAAAGCGAATAAGATATGGTTGTTTAAAGAATTTCACAAAATACAAAAAATTAAATTTCTTGCTGAAAAGCTGAAATATTTTAGTTTTGATATCTCATCTTTGAAGGATTGTAACTCATCAAATATAATATCAAAAATAACAAAATTATAATCTAAAATCATATACAAACTCTAAATTATACGTTAGAAAAAACCGCATGTTAATCCAATATAAAACGAATGAAATATGTTTGTTTAAAGAATTTCACAGAATACAAAAGTTTAAATTTCTTGTTGAAAAGATGAAATATTTCAGCTTTAATATCTCATCTTTGAAGGATTGTAACTCATAAAATATAACACCAAAGACAATACAATTATAGTCAAAAATCATCTACAAACTCTAAATTATACGTTAGAAAAAATTGCATGTTAATCCGACTTAAAATGAATGAGATATGCATGTTTAAAGAATTTTACAAAATACAATTTTTTTTAAAATAAGCCGGTCCAAAACCGGTTTTTACCTGCAACCGGCCGGACCGGTAAAAAAAACCGGACCAGTTTTGCTGAAATCCTAGAACCGAGAATCGGCCCGGGAGTCCAAAAAAACGGTCCGGTCCGGTCCACAGGTCCAAACGCTCACCCTTAGTCTAATCCTAGGATATATGAGATCTTTGATGATACTAGATCGTATTCTTTCTTTTGGCTTAGTAATAGGCATAAAAAACACAGACTTTCTTGGGTTTATTGGTTGTCTAATCCCAAACTATCTCTTATGTCTTTGTAATTTCTAGCACCTTGCTAGTTTTGTTTTTTTTTTTAATAAATGTCCCGCCATTAAAAAAAATAATAATAATAACTACAACTCACATAATGAGAAATAAAACATAGAAATGTTTTTTTGCTATATAATAACATTACTTCAATGCTTTTCTATTCACATTTCTTTTTCTTTCTCTTAAAGTTATTGTTTTTATAGAGTGTTATTAGCACCCAAAAATTCCTTGAACTTCATTAGAGATTGCTTCGTCTCTTATAATATTTTTCACTATGATTTAAACTTTCTTTCATGATCACGTATATGATCTTGGTTATGATTCTCACATTGTAATGGTAAATTTTAAAAAAGACTAAGATGTTATATTGTTTGTCTTCTCATTTAATATTTGTTATCTAAATTGCATGAAATTGGAAAAGAATGCATATGTAGGAGGGCTGCTTTAACTTTACATACTAGAATCACTACTAGAAAAATACCATTTAATGAACGCAATGCGTGTCATAAAAGGGTCAGATGACACGTAAATGTGTGTCAAGGAAGCCCCTATCAAAAAGGAAGATGACACGCATTTGCGTGTCGTAACCTTACAACACGCATTTACGACGCACATTTATGACACGCAATGTGTATCATTAAAGCCCACACCATATAGAAAGATGACACACATGTTTGCATGTCATAATGTTAAATGTTTTAAAAAACATATATTTTGATAAATTTTCAAATTTTCAAATTAAATAAAACATTTAAAGTCTCATAAAACAAAATAAAGTACCATACACAATAAAGATAATTCATTGTACAAAATATAATATGTCAAATACAAATAATTATTCCAATAGTAACTAAATGTAATAAATTACTAATATTGCATAATATTTATTATAAAAAACAAAACTTGTACGAAATTAAAAGGAACTTGTGAGTTAATTCTCCTTTGATAATCTCCATGGAAGCTTTAAGCCTTGTAACTTCACCCCTTGGAGATGCATCAACTTAACCAATGTTTACTTGGACAGATGTAGTAGAGGTCAACAAATAGTTGGAAGATATCATAAAAGGCCATGTCATCTTGAGACCGTTACAACTTTTTTTTTATACTCTTCCATTGGTCCAAAAACGGATGGTGGACTTGATAGCTTGGACTTTGGATTAGCATAATATGTTGATGGAGAAGCTGAAAGAACTTTCAAAACCTACAAAATGAGTCCAAGGTAAAAAGGTCATATACATCCCTGATTCACAGGACAACCTACAATTTAATATATGATGGATCTTCAACTTACCAAGCTATTTGTTGGGTTCAAAGAGTGACCAATTTTGTGTCATTCAACAAAGAGAGAGAATTTAACTTTATTACACAAAAACATGCGAGTTGTTCAAATCTAATGAGTGAAAAATACTTATTTGACACTAATAAGTGAAATAAATCTATTATTGAGATGTAAATCATTAGAAGCAATTAATGAATGATATCCCTCAGTTTCTTAAATATGATACAACAAGTATTCATTTGCTTCAAACTAATAAAGAATAAAGAGTAAATTACACGAATGGTCCCTGTGGTTTGGGGTAATTTGCACGTTTGGTCCCTAACTTATTTTTTTAACTCAGAAGGTCTCTACTGTTTGTTTTTGTTACGCGCTTGGTCCATACTGTTTGTTTTTGTTACATGCTTGGTCCTTGTCTTACCTAAAAAGACTATTATTTAAATAAGAAAAATGGTGGGGTAGGTAAGGTAAGGTGAGGAGATAGGGTTGGGGGGGTGTTTATTCAATTAAATTAAAAAATTAATGGCAAAATAGTCTTTTTAGGTAAGACAGGGACCAAACGCGTAACAAAAACAAATAATAGGGACTCAAGAATAAAAGATTATATGAAACCTCAAGATATTAGTAAATTTTTGTTTTTATAAAAGTTAAAAATATAAATTTTGTTATTAAACTTATTGAGTTCTAATGTGCTTTTATTATGTTTGACTTTTTTGTTTGAGTTCATATGAAAATTCTTTCGTTCATATATGTCACCCAAACAAGATCTGTGAATGTAATTAATGATTCCATTCATGTGTATCTGCCCTATGCAATCAGTGCCTAGAATGTCAAGTCCACAAGCTACAACATCATTACACAAAAAGATTTCATCGTGAAGAGATGTAAATGAAGCCACTGATTTCTCCCTTGCTGTCTAACAGAGCGATACAAAGAACATTAACATTATATGGCAATTTTATATTCCATTCCATGATCAATGAAGAAATATACCCCTACCTAAGGAATGGAAAATAACAAAACGGAAGGTTGTATGCCTTTAAATACACTTTTAGAATCATTATTATTTGGATCTACAGCAAGCCTAGCATCATTATCAGCCAAGCAAGCAACCTTTTCCTGAAACATGGTACAATGAATTTACAATGCCAATTATGCCCTTCTACTGTAGCAAAAGGAATACCCAAATGTGAAGCAATTACCCGTTTTAAAAGTTTTACTTGTGTAGATTTCATCCTAAAGTAAGAATTTGACTTTTAAAGTTGTAATGTTTTTGCATATGTCATCTGAAGTCATTATCACAAAAGGTAATTCTCGTCCTCATTCACCTACAATTGGATAATTTACCAAATTTTCCTATGTTAATTTTGACTTTTTATTACCCCTATAAGAATAAATAAATAAAGATCTATAGGGAAACAAAAAGAACCTTGAGTTTGTGTAGATCTAGCTTCAAATAAGCATAGGATGGACCCTATGTAGTGTTGTAAGAAACAAGTTCCTATAGTTGTTTCCACGGGAAGTTCTACCTACAAAATGGATCAAGTTTTACAAGTGTTGTTAAACTAAGAAAACAATTATCAATATTGGTATCTATTTGTAGAAAAACCCATCTAAGCATTTATTATATTCGAAAAAAATGGCAAAAGAAAGATGCATCTAGCAGGTTGTGCATGTAAGAAATACCTTTCGGTAATATCCCAATCTACTTTCCAGTCAATGCCCTTCAAATCCATCAATTATCTCATCAGCTCATGAATGCAGAGGGTAGGATGGGTATCATCCATTTGGACAAAAACTTTTTCTGCAAACTCATTATGATAGACATTGATAAAGGAAACAAAGCACCTGTTACAATAGTTCTTTACTAACAACCAAAACCATCCCAATTCCCATATGTTTGAGAAACAATTAGACTTTAGTCAATATTACCCATGTTTTGTTATGTAGCTTTTCATTACCCAAATCGTTTTTTAAAGAATGAAATGATTTTAAAAAATTACAATTTTATTTACTAGAAATTACAAATTACTCTAAAATAAGTGAAGTTCGCTTTAAGTTATACGGATAGAAATAAACTTATCCCACATATGTATCACCCACTTCCATGTTCTTCCTTTTTTTTTTTTTTGAAAGAGGTCCATGTTCTTCCTTGTTTCCTGCTACCCTTGCATTGATGATAAACCATATCAAAAGAAGATTATATTAGTCCCTCACAAGAAAAAGAGGACAACAAAATAAACCAAATCAAAAAAGGAAAAGTTAGTTCAAGGCAGATCTTACATCCTTTAATGCCACATTTCTAGTTTCTTCCATCTTTTTGCTCTACTGCACTTTGTATAACGCCATCTATCACCAAATGCCCGAAATTTTAAATTAAATGACTAGATAGCAGTTTTGGTATCTGAAATGTCTGAATGTAATTGTTGTAGCATCCGGTTATTAAAACAGTAAGGCTATACCATATGATCAACACAAACACCAATAGGGAAACAAACCCATTTGTAAATAAAAAAACAGATTTTTTTTATTTGCTTATAAGTTGCTTCATAGTTTTGAAATATGCATCACACTATAATACATCATTGGTGTTTTATAAGTAAATATTCCTACACGTCAAAAGAAGTGAAAATAAATGAAATTTTAAATTGATTATTAACACTTAAAAGGCTTTGATTATTATGTATAAAAATCAAATTTGGTGTAAGTAATCGTAAGAAAACTTAATATAGAACTTAAAAGTCAAACTTTTAGTAATAAGTATGCCAAAAAATTGAAATAAGTTAAAATGAAAGATACATTGATAGGAAAACAAAGCGTCAAGAAGAACTCTATGAATTACTGATGTAATTTAAAAATAAACAAAGGCAAACCCACCATGGCTACCGGTTGTTCGATATTCAGCAGTAACTGAACCTACCACAAACCCTTAGTTTCTAAAATGAAGAAATATGTTAGCCGGATAAGATTCTCAACACCGCAAAGAGGAAAATATATAGTTAGATTAGAGTAAAAACAATGTCAAAATAGAGTAATTACATTGGTTTTTAAGGCTAAGAAACTAAAATTTTAATAAAATGTCAATATAAAGTAATAACAATTACATAGATTAAGAGAAACGTTAAACATCTAAGAAAGTACCAGATACCATGGCTGCAAAGCTCCAAAAAGACGAAAGGGAGAAAGATTGACTGCCGCACAATGCTATTAGTGTTTCTTCGGTCGAGGATTTCACATCAGAAGGAGGAAAATGAGGAGATGCAGCACTTTGATCAACATCAACATCAAAAATACGAAAGGGAGAATGAATAACGCCCTAGCTCCCCATTTATAATCGCTGGCCATATAACCATATTGATAAGAGATGAGGCCTCTAGATATTGTAGACATGGTTGGGAGAAGGTATGATTGGATCCGGTTTCAAAGCATAACAATATATTTCAAAGCGGCCATGGAATTCGATCCACATAGCTTGATGAAATAGGTCAACCCATGGAAAGGAAAAGGGGTTTCCGACCGGTGGAAACAAGGGAGCAGAGACAAGGCGGTGTGTTTAATTTTTGAGATTTCATTTCCCCCCTTAGCTGTTAAAAGATGGAGAACGCGCCTTTCATAAAAAACTTATAAAACGACCTGCCTACACGACACACATTTTATGATAAGTGTCCTCTGTGCTTTTATTTTTTTCGTTGTGACACTAATTTTTGGACATGAAAAAATGCATGTCTTGAATCCTTCAAATTTTGGGAGAGCCGACTTTCTTTTTAGGAAACAATGGAAAAACATATTCATCAAAGATTGTAATGTAGCGGGCGCATTGGTTAACCCGAACGGCATGACCAGAAACTCGTAATGTCCTTCATGAGTGCAGAAAGCAGTTTTTGGAACATGCCCGACCTTCAGCGAATTTGGTGATACCCTGATCTAAGATCAAGCTTGAAAAAGATAGTAGCTCCATGTAATTCGTCGAGTATCTCATCTATGATTGGAATTGGAAATTTATCAAGAACGGTTGCTTTATTAAGTGCTCGATAATCCACACAAAACCTCCAACTTCCGTCTTTTTTCTTCACCAACAAAACCGGGCTCGAAAAAGGGCTAGTACTCGGCTGAATTATACCTACGTTGAGCATTTCATGGACTAGCTTCTCGATCTCATCCTTTTGTGCATGGGGATAGCGGTAGGGGCAAACGCTAATTGGAGCGGTGCCCTCGCGAAGGGTGATGGCGTAACCTGTTCAACTTTGTATCTTATATATCAGGCTTAGGCTAAAGGAGACAACTAAGATTTTGTCTTGATCGTCCGTCGTTTTTAATTATTCTCCATTTTTAGTCGTGAAGCTCTATACTTGATATGAGGACCTAGTATGACATATGTTCCACCGGGTTTGCAGTTAAACTCCCGGTTTTGCATATTTGGACATTTTGGTGAACTCAATAGCCACAAAATCTTCATTACTTTACGAAACGGGATCCTGGTTTCCTAGTTGATGGGTGAAATGATTGTGTGGTTTTGATAATAGCAAGGGTGGGGAATGAATACCGGACGAATGGTAACCTGATGGAAGAGTTTGGCGTTGAAGGTGACGAATCGATTCCCATGCATGATGCATCCCTTGTGAATTTATACTTGTTTTATCATTTTTTGTGAGGTTTTGATAGTATGGATTGCTGCAATCAGTGATATGCATGGCAACTCTATCTAGCATTTTTGGGCAGCCTGCAGTTGGAAAAGTGAACTGGTTCTTGCTATTGATGTTAATACCATAGTTTTCTTTAACTCACAAACTGAATTGGTTCTTGCTCAGTTTTCTTTGGTGCAGGGTATGTGGGATGACCTCAGGCATGGAGCGTACAAGTCATCTGGATTATTAATTAATCATGATAAACTACAAGGGTCAATGGTACCTGCTGCAACTCTCCTTAAGTGCTTATAACTTTAGTGCGTGGAAGTGGCCAGCATGGATGCATTAGAAAAGCTAAGCTTAAACTTTGGATTTGGAGGGGTGCGCCATGCCAAGGCAATAGTGCAACGCCAAGGCGACACTCAAAGACCCCAATAGCAAGCTATTGTGACGGATCTTTCCCCATAAAAAATAAGATTAATATCGAGTGGGCCGATGGCCCACATATCAGATATTAAACTGATAAGAACAGATACTACACTTGATCTTAGCCAAAAGGCCGAGAAAGGTATGAAATTTCCATAAACGAAAAGCCTTCCGTTTTGAACCCACTCAACATTCTCTGTTTGCTTTGTTTGAGGCGATGTGGGACTCATTAACTTTGCCCAGGTATTATTATTTTATTTTCTCATCCAGTCACATGCATGCAACCGACTCAACTAATGGCTTCACTGCAATCGCTTAATTTGCTTAATTAATATAGCTACCATATGTTAATATTAATATAAATTATAAACCATGAGACTACCCAACGCAGCAGCACAAAGAAATCTTGATATTTGTCATTAATTTTTTTATTTACCAGCTTCTAATCCAAGTTACCTATTCTATTTATTTGTTATTTTCAGGTTTAATGTTTCTAAGGAGAGACAGGTATATATGTATCCTATCCTCATAACCACTTGATGATGGGGATGATTTGTTACTTGACTATGATCGATGCAACCTATCCAAATCTGAGTCAACAGAAACTATGCATGGGCCTAACCAAATCTGAATCAACAGAAATTACGCACGGGTTTCTTTTTTGGCTTTGAACTCCCTCTTATATAATATATATCACATACACCAACAAAGACAAGACGTCCGTTTGGAAATATATATTTATAATAACCTTAAAACTAGAGTATAGGTAGGGGCCGCGCGAACGCAGCCCCTGCTAACACATATTATGACGTAGGTTCGACCAACTTGGGCCGACCTTAGACAGGCACCTCTCCGTAATGTGCAATAGAGATCACCAACCTAGGCCATGGACCTTCTTGATCGCCCAAAGACCCCGTCCAGGTAAGTGACTTTTCGGTTCCCCTACCCTCACTTTTTATCCAACAACTACCTTCACTTTTCTTTTTTTCACCCTCCGATGTGGGATGGATTCCTATTCTTAATTCTTTGCCAAACTTACATATAAGATGTGGGATGGATTCCTATTCTTAATTCTTTGCCAAACTTACATATACAACTCTACGTACTGCATCTCTAACTTCATGCTTTACCTTATTTATATATATCCTAATCACAAAAACACAACTTGCCACACTCAATCTCAACTCATCATCAACCCATATAATACTTGCTTGCATTTCATCCCTGCTATTACTTTACCAAATAAACAAAATATATTATATATCAGACTATCACCTCCATGCTTCTCAAGACGATGCAAAAAATCTTGGTGATGCCCTTGGACGATGTTGTGCTTCAAGGCCTGCAAAAGTGACACTCAGCTACATCTACCCGATTCCTTTATCGTCCCTTCACGCAAAATAATTATTTTGCAATATATATGTTGCTTATATGTACAATCACGCTTTGCTCTAATCAATATTTCATGCTTCTTTCTCTATACAAAAATTGTCACTTATGATAACACTTTTTCACGTACGTATTGTTATGCACAACTACCCGTGCGCATCCATGGCATAAAACCGCCTTATCTTTGACCACGACTCGACCATTTCGCTGAAAATTGATATTCCATGTGTAAACTGGGGATCAGTTATATTTCTGCTAATAGTAAAACTGATAATTAAAAACTATATATGCCTTGACATTGTGTTCTCATGTTTTGTTCAAAGAAAGGGGCCGAAAAGAATAATAGGGAAAGGGAAAAGGAGAATAGAGAGTTATTATTTTATTTATCTTATATAGTTGGAAAGAATATAAGGAATCCGACCTTTCATAATGTTCTAGAGTTTCAGGTAAAAGAAAGAAAGCTTATAATTTGATAACTTTGTATTCAACATCTCAAATACCATACAATTGTTAGAAACAGTAAAATACAATAATCACTATCAGAAACAACCAAATCCATCTATTGCTGGCTAAACCAAAAAGTTCCGGCAAAATCTCTTAACTCTGGCCATCAAATGATTATGCATTAGCTAAGGTGAACAAAGCATGATTTCATTCGTTAAATTTATCCAAACCTATTGAAAGTTTGTAATTCTCATGGGACAACAAGCATATGTATTTGAAACCATTTTAAAACTAACCTTTACCAACTTTGTTGATGTTGAGTATGGTGTATGTCTTATCGTACTCCTTATCGCCCCCAATTGATGCAAAATATATTTTTTAAGACCAAATAGATCAATTTTCATCCTAATAATTTAATATAATCCTTGTATGTGCAAAAATGTTTGGCAAATATGGCGCTTAATACATAGAGTAAATCACCAAATTTTGGATCAAATATCATGGGAGATTGATAATCAATTAGAGATATTGTCTCTAACGGTAGAAGAATCGATTGGAAAACATATAGATTTTCGATTTGTGATTGGAATGTATTGCTAAATCTATTAAGGAATGTAACTAGATGTGCTAAGATGTTGAAAAATGAAGAAATTGTTAGATTTAATGATTTTTGTGTTATTGCAAGTAGAAATTTGTTTTGGATCAATATTTCTAGTATCCTATGAGGGTTCTTAATCATTGAAATTGGTCCCTAAGTTGACTAAAAAGAGTGTGAATCTTGAAAATGGGCAACAACCATTATTTTTGAAAAAAAGAAAAGAGAGAGAGAGAGGGAGTATCAACACCTTTGGTACAACTTTACAAGGTGTTTTAAAGACAATGTGAAACCTATTCAAAATATGTAAGACCTAATGGATTTGGTACGACCATATATGTTACAGCTCATACTTCATTTTACAAGCCATGAAAATTTTTGGCAAACGATGGGTTTTGTTTGGGGCAAACGATGGGTTTTGCAAAATTTAGGAGTTATCTTTTGTTATCTTTTGCTTTGGTAGTTTCTAGTTTCCTATTTTCTTGTTTATTTGTTATTTCCCTTTCACCGTACTTGTATTTATAGCCGCTTTGGCATCTAGAATGAAGCATCGTTTTTGTGTGAGAAATACACCTGTGATAATATTTATCATTCGGTATCAGAGCAAATTTCGATCACTAAAGAGAGAGTAACGATGATGAATGACGATAAGATGAAGGTACCAGTCTTTGATGGCCATTATGAGCATTGGAGTGAAATGATGGAGAACTTGTTGCGTGCAAAACAGGTGTGGAACCTGATTGATCCAGGAATTAGAGAACCGGCAGTTGGGATTGCTCAAAGTGAAGCAGAAAAGAAAAAGTTGGAAGAGCTGTGAATGAAGATTTGCAAGTCAAGCACTACTTGTATCAGGCAATCGATCCGGTTACGTTTGAGCAAATTCTAGATAGAAAAACCTCCAAAGCTGTGTGGGACTCCATGAAGCAGAGATTTGCAGGAAACGAACGAGTGAAAAGATCCATTTTACAAAAGCTTCGAAGAGACTTCGAAGTCCTTGAGATGAAGACAAACGAGACTATCACATAATACTTTGGTAGGGTGTTGACAGTTTCCAATCAGATAAGAAGCAATGGAGAACTGATACAGGACGTCAAGATTGTTGAAACGATTCTCAGAACCCTGACCGACAAGTATACATATGTGGTGGTCTCAATTGAAGAGTCAAAGAATGTTGAAGAGATGTCCATAGAAGAGCTGCAGAGTACCTTGGTGGTTCATGAGAGCAGAAATTCAAGAAGATTGAAAAAAAGGATGATCAGGCCTTGAAGGCAGAAGTTGGGGCATTATTCTTATGAATGCCCTTACTCAAAGGAGGCTAATTATGCGGGTTTTGATGAGAATGAGGAAGTCATTCTTATCGCTGAGATAAACATGGAGGAGAGTGTGTGTATGGCTGATACATGTGGCAAGAACAAAGGCTTGTTGTGGTTTTTGGACTCTGGCTGCCCAAACCACATGTGTGGTAACAAAGACAGATTCATTGATCTTGATTCAGGGTTTTCGAATTCTGTTAAGCTTGGAAACAACTCACATATGATGGTTGGTGGAAAAGGAAGTGTGAAGCTGTTATTGAATAGAGAAACATATGTGATTAAGGATGTTTATTATGTTCCAGACGTCAAGAACAATCTACTCAGTGTAGGGCAGCTCCAACAAAAGGGATTGTCCTTTCTTTTTCAAGTGAATGTTTGTAAGGCTTTTCATCAAGAAAAAGGCTTGATCTTTCAGAGCTACATGAGCATGAATCGAATGTTTCCCATCATTGAGGAAAATGATGTTGTCACTAAACAGAAAACAAACGGGTGTATGTACACCAGTGATGAAGATAATCCTAGGTTATGGCATGAACGAATGGGGCATCTCAGCAACACAAGTATGGAGACACTTCAAAGGAAAGGTATGGTTCGTGATTTGCCTCGATTTCCTATCAATAAAAACATATGTGAAGACTGTATGATAGGAAAGCAAACCAAGGAAGCGATTCCAAAGGCAAGTAAGTGGCGAGCAGGAGAGATCTTGGAATTGATACACTCAGATATTTGTGGGCCAATATAACATCCATCACACACAGGTAACAGGTACTTCTTGAGTTTCATTGATGATTACAGTCGCAAGGGTTGGGTGTACTTGTTAACAGAGAAGTCGCAAGCTCTTGAAAGTTTTAAACAATTCAAGAAGAAGGTTGAGACCGAGACAGGAAAAGTTGTTAAGGCCCTTCGAACAAATCGTAGTGGGGAGTACCTATCGGACGCCTTTAAAAAGTTTTGCTTAGAACATGGAATTAAGAGGCAACTTACAACTAGCTTTCATCCCCAGCAAAACGAGGTTGCTGAGCGAAAGAATCGAACGGTCACCAACATGGTAGTAACAATGTTAGCAGCCAAAAATATGCCAAAAAAGTTATGGGTGGAAGCAGCAATGTGGAGTTTCTATGTGCTTAACAGATGCCCGACTAAAGCTCTCTCAAACATAACCCCCCAAGAAGCCTGGAGTGGAAGCAAGCCAACAGTTCATCACTTTCGTGTTTGGGGCTGCTTAGTTCATGTTCATGTGCCTAAAGAAAAACGAACTAAACTTGATCACAAAAGCTTTGTTTGTATTTTAACAGGAATGAGTGAAGAATCAAAGGCGTATCGGCTGATTGATCCACAAACAATGAGAGTGATTGTGAGCAAAGATGTCATCTTTGAAGAACATAAGTCTTGGAATTGGAGTCAACCTAAAGAAGGTGATGATGACAAAGAAATTACTTAGGGAGATTATGACTTTATTGATGAAGAGTATGAGTTTGTGAATGGAAATTCTTTTGAACAATATAACGAAGTTGAACATGATGAGCTAAATGGTGATTCCAGCCCGGTGATCTCAGTTTCTGGTCCCAACATCCCAACATTCGGGGAGGGAAGACAACAAAGGGTGAGAAGACGTCCCACTTACCTGCATGATTATTTTGCTGGTGATGAACTAGATCTAGATTCGGACGATGATATGGTGAACATTGCTGATCTTATCAATCAAGATCCTATTTACTATGAAGATGTAGTCAAGGAAGACAAATGGAAGAAGGCTATGGATCTTGAAATTCAAGCAATAGAAAGGAATCAGACCTCGCGATTGGTAGACCTACGTAAGGGAGCCAAATGTATCGGAGTTAAGTGGCTTTTTAAAACCAAACTTAATGAAAAGGGAGATATTGAGTAACACAAGGCAAAGTTGGTTGTAAGGGGGTATGGACAAGAATTTGGGGTTGATTATGTAGAAGTATATTCCCCAGTTGTTAGGATGGACACGATTCGTTTGATGATTGCATTAGTTGTCACACCCCCAAACCAGAACGGCGGAAACGTTCGGGGGTGGATGACATCATGTAAGTATCACAACACATGCATTATAGTAATCAAAGTACAGCCAACCATTGCATTAATAAGTATAAGTTTTACATAAGTATTTTAGACATTTCAAATTCAAACATCAACGTAGATACAGAAGACAACAGAAGTCGCAGTACGATACTAGGCAGTCTTCTCAAAAGCTTCGGGGGTGTACCTGTCTACTAGAGCCCTGAGAATACAAGTAAGTTTTGAAATAGTATCAACATAAAGCTGGTGAGTTCATAAGCATTTTGTTTTAGAAAGACGGTTCTCGGTTCTTTTGAAAAGTGCGATATCTTTCTCCAAAAAAACCTTATATTATCTGGTGTATTAAATACATAAACCTTAAGTAAAATGATCCTTTGATATCTGTTGAAAGTGTTCCTCAAGAAAATCCCATATTTTCTTATGAAAAACATGATTAAACCCATTTCTTCTATGACTTCTTGGTTCATACTAGTCACGAATAAACCAAGGAGTTATGGAAGAAATATGAATATCCGTTAGTTGATAAATAAACCATCTGTTTATAAAATACTGATGTTTACCCTGGGAAAATCCTACATTTTCCTTAAGTGTAAGTTATTGAGTTACCCGTTCTAAATCGGAAAGTACAAGTATCTACCATACTTATATTGTTTAAGCATTTTTCTTTTTGAAAACCTTGGCTACTTCCAGTTATGGATATCAATCTTATTACATATGTAAGACTCGTTAAAAACCTGGTGATCTGAATCCTGAAAGTGTTGTTAATACCCTTCTGTGATCACTTAGTTATTAACTCTAAAGTTCGTGCGTTTGATCTATTATTACGTAAATGCATCGTTGTTATCTACATTGCGAGCTTTATGACCATACATTAACTTGATATGGCGCGAATCGGGCACCAGTATCCTTTATGACTTTGTCACCCGTAGACCTGCCGGTCCTACTGTAGCTAGCAGCAAGGTGCGGGATAGTCAGTCCCGCATACGTCTATACACAAAAATCACGCTCTCCTTCGAGGAGACTCTGGTTCATAAGGGGTAGTCCTCCACTTAGTTAAGTTTGTAAGCGCCCAAGGACGTGTCTCCAATTAGATTAACGACTTTACAAGTAATAATACAGGAAAAACCCTTTTTGTTATCAACATGAATCCTTACAAAGTAATATCTTTTGTTTCATGATTCATAATTTCATTTCCTTAGTTTTGAAAACTGTTTTTGCAAGGTTTGTATCCTAACACGTTTTGTAAAACTGATTCCTATATTCGATGTATATCAATAATGGAAATATATTAAACAAAATAATATATTCGAACACAAGATTACTTGTGCTTTTACTTGTATCCCCCCTGAAAACATTAAAAACTCGGAAAATGTAGGGGTATGAACTCACCTCGAGTGAGTAGTTTGAATGAAAGATCGGTATGAGATGCTGAGTGTCAAGTGAAGCCTCGAACACAATTGGATCCTATTTAACATGTAATAACACATATATGATTCAAATTAGGGTATTTCACGACTAGACATGATAGGAAACCACCCTAAGGACTTGGAAACACTAGAACTAAGTGTTAGAACCATATGCGATTGATTGAGGGAGGTGTACGGCCACCCGTAAGGGTGTGTACGGTCCATGAGTGTATGGCTGTACACTCATGATGAGATGTGCTTATTAGGTGCTTCCAAGGTTCTAACTAGCATCCAAAGAGTGTTCTAGGTCCCATGCTTAGTTGTGATGCAAGTTTGAGGCCAATAAATATCATCAAAGTGGGTTTACGACCCTAAGAGGTGTGTGCGGCCGTACACCCTTCATGATCATGATAAAGTTGTCAAATTTAAGATGAATCAAGGCTAGGTTCATGTCCAACTGGAAGATAAGGGTCAAACTCTCACTTTGGAGAGCCTTTAAGGGGTGTACGGCCAACCTTATAAAGGTGTGCGGCCGTACTCTTCAAGGGATGAAGAACATGATGAAACTTGAAGAATCAAGGCTTAGATCAAGAGGTCTTTCAAGTATAACAAGCTAGAGGATGGAATACTCACGTTTTTGAAGCCTTGGAGGGTTCACGGTTGAGTAAGCTTGAGAGAAAGGGAGTAGTGTGCAACCAAGAGAAGAAAGGAATGAAGGAAATGAGGTCCACTTATATATATAGGGGTGGGTGTGCGACCATAAGGGGGTGTACAGTCGTACACCCATGTGTACGGCCGTACACCCATGTGTACGACCGTACACTCCTCCAAAAGGAGTGTATGGCCCGATTAGCTACTTTACGACTTTGATAACTCATCCCTAATCTCAACCTTGGTTGTACTCAAGCTTAGAACACTTAAACGAACCCTTAAACAGTGCTAGAAGATAACAAAAACGAGTTCAACATTGATTGAATTGAATAGATGTACAAAATAGAAGTTCCCGGTTGTCACATTAGCTGCTCAAAATGGTTGGAATATTTATCAAATGGACGTTAAGTCCGCTTTTCTTTATGGAACACTGGAAGAAGACGTGTACGTGCAGCAGCCACAAGGATACGTGGTTAAAGACAGTGAGCATAAGGTGTACAAACTTCAAAAGGCCTTGTACGGACTTAAACAAGCCCCCAGGGCTTGGTTTAGCCGTATTGAAGCGTATTTTATTAAAGAAGGCTTTACAAGGAGCAAATTTGAACACAATTTGTTTATCAAGAAAACATCATATGGCAAATGGTTGTTTGTAAATATATATGTTAATGATTTGTAGTACACAAGGAATGATGAAAGAATGTTGGAAGATTCAAGTGTTCTATGAAAGGTGAATTTGAGATGACAGATCTGGGAAAGATGAGATATTTCTTGGGAATTGAGGTGTTTCAAACTCCAGCTGAAATTCATGTGTCGCAGCAAAAATATGCAGTTGAAATTCTGACCCGTTTTAACATGTTGGATTGCAACGCAGTTGTGAATCCAATTGTTCCTGGTTGCAAGTTGAAGTTGGAAGAGGGAGAACCTGTGAATGAAATGTTATTCAAGAGTTTGGTGGGAAGTTTGATGTACATCACAACCACATGGCCAGATATCCAGTTTGTGGTAAGCTATGTCAGTAGGTTCATGTCCAGACCAAGACCAAGACCAACAGAGGCTCACTTTGCAGCTGCAAAAAGGGTGTGTGATACCTTCAAGGAACGTTGGATTATGGTATATGGTACAAAAAAGGAGGAAGTGGCAAAATGGAAGTGTTTACCGACAGTGATTTCGCTGGGGATCAAAATGACCGGAAAAGTACGTCTGGGTACCTGGTGTTGTGGGATGGAGCTGCTGTCGCTTGGTCATCAAAAAAACAGAGCACAATTGCGTTATCTTCTACGGAAGCAGAGTACATGGCAGTTGTAGCATGTTCCTGTCAATTTATGCGGATTCGAGGAATTCTTGAGGAGCTTGGAATGAAGCAGCAAAGCAGTACAGTGATCAAGTGTGATAACACTTCCACCATCAAGCTTTCAAAAAACTCAGCCTTTCATGGCAAATGCAAGCATATTGAGGTTAGGTATCATTTTCTTCGTGACTTGGTTGGTGATGGAACTGTTGAGCTGCAACATGTTGGAACTAAGGAACAGGTGGCAAATATATTTACCAAACCACTGCATCGAGATGTCTTTGTGAAGCTGAGAAAAAGGTTGGGAATGTGTTCACTTGAAGACAAACAAAACTTCAATGTCTAGTTTGAGGGAGGGTTTGTTGGAGATTGGTAATTGCTTTTAATAAAGAATTCAAAATAAAGTTGGATCAGCAAGATGTGCACATGAACACATGGTCTATGCACGTGTGTTGTACTTGGTCAACAACTATTATCTTTTGCTTTAGGAGTTATCTTTTGTTATCCTTTGCTTTGGTAGTTTCTAGTTTCCTATTTTCTTGTTTATTTTCTATTTCCCTTTCACCTTACTTGTATTTATAGCCGCTTTGGCATCTAGAATGAAGCATCGTTTTTGTGTGAAAAATACACATGTGATAATATTTATCAACCAATTCATTTTATAGACACTTACACTTATTCAAGGGATTTTGTTCTAGAGCTTTTGGTTTGGCTTATAAAGTTATTCCCCAGCATTTACAGGGGTGCGATATGTAGGTAGTGTTTTTGGACATACACACTTTCATCAAAGAAAATACTTTTTTGTAGAGTCTACCTATGTACAGTATAGTGTAGATTTATTAAGCAAAAGAACACTTGGGGTAAATAAATGTTTTTAAGGAACGGATTATAAACATATTTATAGGTAAAATTATTGGCAATTTAAGAGAAAAAAGGTAGGGAAAATCAACAAATGACCACAAAAGAAGGTGTGGTTGAAGAAAATGACCAAAAAATTGCAACTATCATAAAATGACCATGATTTCCATAGGAAGGGTCTCTGCGGAACTCGTTCAGCTATGATAAATTGGAAAATCTCGGAGGAAGTGACATGGGCAGGGGTAAATTCGTAAAAACACAAAGAAGACTTAACAAAATTGAAAGGGTGCTGGTCAAAAATTTAGTTTAAAGTCGAAAAAATTGTGTTTGAAATCGAAAAAGTTGTGTTTGAAATCGAAAAAAATTATGTTTGAACTTACCAAAATCGAAAAAAATGTGTTTGAAATCGTTTGGAAAATTTTTGTTTGAAATCGAAAAAACTTACCAAAATCGTTCTCTGTCATTATTTGTGAAAATTATAATTAGATAATCGACAATAATGTAGTTGCAACTTTGTATCTTATATCTCAGGCTTAGGCTCAAAGAGACAACTAAGATTTTGTCTTGATCGTCCATCGTTTTTAATGATTCTCTATTTTTAGTCGTGAAGCTCTATACTTGATATGAGGACCTTGTATGACATATGTTCCACCGGGTTTGCAGTTAAACTCCCGGTTTTACATATTTGGACATTTTGGTGAACTCAATAGCCACAAAATCTTCATTACTTTATGAAACGGGATCCTGGTTTCTTAGTTGATGGCTGAAATGATTGTGTGGTTTTGATAATACCAAGGGTGGGGAATGAATACCGGACAAATGGTAACCTGATGGAAGAGTTTGGCGTTGAAGGTGACAAATCGATTCCCATGCATGATGCATCCCTTGTGAATTTATACTTGTTTTATCATTTTTTGTGAGGTTTTGATAGTATGGATTGCTGCAATCAGTGATATGCATGGCAACTCTATCTAGCATTTTTGGGCAGCCTGCAGTTGGAAAAGTGAACTGGTTCTTGCTATTGATGTTAATATCATAGTTTTCTTTAACTCACAAACTGAATTGGTTCTTGCTCAGTTTTCTTCTTTGGTGCAGGGTATATGGGATGACCTCAGGCATGGAGCGTACAAGTCATCTGGATTATTAATTAATCATGGTAAACTACAAGGGTCAATGGTACCTGCTGCAACTCTCCTTAAGTGCTTATAACTTTAGTGGAAGTGGCCAGCATGGATGCATTAGAAAAGCTAAGCTTAAACTTTGGATTTGGAGGGATGCGTCATGCCAAGGCAATAGTGCAACGTCAAGGCGACACTCAAAGACCCCAATATCAAGCTATTGTGTCGGATCTTTCCCCATAAAAATAAGATTAATATCGAGTGGGCCGATGAGCCACATATCAGATATTAAACTGATAAGAACAGATACTACACTTGATCTTAGCCAAAAGGCCGAGAAAGGTATCAAATTTCCGTAAGCGAAAAGCCTTCCGTTTTGAACCTACTCAACATTCTCTGTTTGCTTTGTTTGAGGCGATGTGGGACTCATTAACTTTGCCCAGGTATTATTATTTTATTTTGTCATCCAGTCAATGCAACCGACTCACCTAACGGCTTCACTGTAATAGCTTAATTTGCTTAATTAATATAGCTACCATATGTTAATATTAATATAAATTATAAACCATGAGACTACCCAACGCAACATCACAAAGAAATCTTGATATTTGTCATTAATTTTTTAATTTACCAGCTTCTAAACCTGCTATCTCGATCGGAGATAATGGATACAGGTACGCCATGAAGGCGAACTATTTCTCGAATGTATATTCGTGTGAGTCTATCCATTTTGTAGTTTTCTTTGATTGGTAGGAAGTGGGCGGATTTAGTCAGCCGACCGACAATTACCCAAATGGCATCGTGCCCACTCGGAGATCTTGGTAACTTAGTGATAAAATCCATTGTAATCATTTCCCACTTCCACTCAGGTATTTTTGGCTGCTGAAGTAAACCTGAGGGCTTTTGATATTCTACCTTCACCTTGGTGCAAGTCAGGCACTTGCCCACGAAAGTAGCGATCTCTGCTCTCATGTTCGGCCACCAATATAGTCGTTTGAGATCCAGATACATTTTATCTGAACCTGGGTGAATGGAGTATCTAGTCTTGTGAGCTTCGTTCACGACAACTTCTCTGTAACCACCGTACTTCGGGGTCCAAATACGGTCCATGAAATCGTAAACAACGTCTCCCTTGACCTCTAAGTTCTTTTTCATTCCCCGCAAGGCTTCATCCGTCATGTTCTCTGGGTTTAAGGCTTCCAGCTGAGCCTCTCTGATTTGCATGGATAATTGGGACTGAATGGTCATTGACAATGCCTTCACCTTACGACCTGAATACTCCTTTCGGCTGAGGGCAACTGGTACCACATTGGCCTTGCCAGGATGGTAGCGTATTTCGCACTCGTAATCGCTGAGTAGCTCTACCCATCGCCACTGCCTCATGTTTAACTTTTTCTGATCGAAGATATGTTGTAGGCTTTTATGTTCAGTGAATACAATGCACTTGGTTCCGTAGAGATAATGTCTCCAGATCTTTAACGCGAAGACCACTGCTCCCAACTCTAGATCGTGAGTTGTGTAATTGACTTTGTGTGTTTTCAGCTGCCTCAAGGCATAGGCGATAACATTTCCTCGCTGCATGAGAACACAGTCTAGGCCCTGATTGGATGCGTCACAGTAGACAACGAAGTCTTCCGTCCCTTCGGGCAGGGACAAGATAGGTGCTCTGCATAGGGCCTGCTTCAATGTTTGAAACGCAGTGTCTTGCTTTTCTCCCCTACTAAAGGTTACACCTTTCTGTGTCAGGGTGGTTAATGGCTTATCGATTTTGGAGAAGTTTTGGACAAACCTGCGATAATAGCCAACGAGACCCAAGAATTGGCGGATTTCTGTGGGTGTCTTTAGTGCTGACCAATTCTCAATCCCTTTGATTTTGGAAGGGTCCACGTGTATGCCTTCCTCGCTAACCACATGACCAAGGAAAGTTACCTTCCTGATCCAGAACTCACACTTTGAGAATTTTGCATATTGTTTCTCCGCCCTTAATGTTTCTAGCACTAGTCTCAAGTGTTGTTTATGATCATCTTCGCTCCGCGAATTGACAAGTATATCGTCAATGAACATGCTCACGAACTTGTCTAGGAAAGGACAGCACACCCGATTCATCAGGTCCATGAATATTGCCGGTGCGTTGGTTAGACCAAAGGCCATCACTACAAACTCGTAGTGTCCATAACGAGTTCGGAATGCTGTCTTGGGAACATCATTCTCGTGAACCCGCAACTGATGGTACCCTGATCTTAGGTCTATCTTTGAGAAGTAACTGGCTCCCTGAAGTTGGTCGAAGAGGTCGTCGATTATGGGTAAGGGATAACGGTTCTTCATGGTAAGCTTGTTCAGTTCTCGGTAATCTATGCACATCCAAAAGGATCCATCTTTCTTCTTCACGAATAAGATCGGGGCTCCCCAGGGTGAGGAGCTCGGCCTTATGAATCCTTTGCTGATTAGCTCATTGAGCCGGCTGGATAACTCTTGCATTTCCGCCCGCGCTAGACGATAGGGAGATTTAGCTACAGGAGTAGCTCCGGGGATTAAGTCGATACGAAACTCGACTTGGAGCTCGGGAGGAATTCCTAGAAGATCTTCGGGGAAGACGTCAGAAAAGTTGCAGACGTCGGGGATGCTCTCGAGGTATTTAACTTTTTGCTTTTCGTCAACAACATGAGCTAGGAATGCATGGCGCTCCTTCCACATATACTTCTGGGCTTTGATGCATGAAATGATACAAAGGTTCGAACTGAGTTTATCACCATAAATAGTGAGGGATTCGCCAGAGGGAAGATTGAGATGGATAGCTTTCTCATAGCAAAGGATATCAGCACGATTGGGGCTCAACCAATCCATGCCGATTATGACATCGAAGCTCTTTATGGAAACTGGCATAAGATCGATGGGAAAGGAATGATCGTCTAGGGTAAGAGTACAGCCTACGAATATGTCGTTGGTGCTCTCTTTCTTTCCGTTAGCCATCTCGACGGTAAATGTTTTAGTTAAAGGTTGGGATTTACATTTGAGTAGATGTTTGAATCCATGACTAACAAAACTCCTCTCCGCACCAGAATCGAAAAGAATGCATGCATAAGAGTTGTCAAGGAGGAACGCACCCGTAACAATGGTAGGATCAGCGACTGCTTCCTCCTGGACCATAGCTACCACCCGTCCTGTGTTGGCAGCTGTTATTGCCTTGGGGGAACTTATTTTGAAGTGCCCAACCTCTCCACAGCCATAAGAGGCTTGACCAGCGCCCGGTCCAGGAGCCTGATTGGTTGGTTGGACTGGTGCCTTGCAGAATCGAGCTGTGTGCCCCTTTTTACCACAACTGGTGCACAACATCTCTCGGCACTGCCCATGATGAAGGTAATTGCACTTGTTGCACAGAGGTAGATCTCCAGCATAGCGGCTGGGAGTTGTTGGAGTAACGGGAACTGCAGCAGGAGTAGTAGCAGCGTGGACTGCCACTGTTTGTTGTTTCTTGGCGGGCTCCTGTGAGAACTGGCCCTTTCGTTTGTTCCAGAATTTCTTCTTCTTCCCTCCACTCTCCTTTTGTGGTTCGGGAGCGGCTGTTACCTCATCAAGATCGACCCCATGATCTATCAAAGTCTGTGCGAGACACCTGGCGCTATCAAATGTAGTAGGACTAGCAGCCAAAACATTTCCTTTGGTTGGGGGCGTCAGTCCCCAGATGTACCTCTCAATCTTCTTGCTTTCCGGGGTGACCATTCCCGGACAGAGAAGAGCCAGATCGCAGAATCTAGCGGTGTAGGCAGCAATGTCGGAACCCTTCATCTTTAGGTTCCAGAGTTTGTGCTCTAACTTTTGCACCTCTCCTCTTGTGCAGTATTCGGCGAGCATCAGTTCTTTCAGACTTTCCCAACCCATGGCATTAGCCACTGGCAGGGTTAGGGATTTGACTTGACCGTTCCACCAGGTCAATGCTCTGTCGGTGAAGGTGCAGGCGGCGAACTTCACCTTGTTTGCTTCGGAACAGACGCAAATTTGGAAGATGGATTCGATCTTCTCGAACCATCGAGTCAGGGCAATAACACCTCCATTTCCATCGAAGGATCTGGGTTTTGCATTCCTGAAGTCTTTGTAGGAACACTCCTTTTGATGTCCCTGATCACCGAGGTTCTGAGTACCACCTCCGGATCCACCAGAGTTTACTTGTGCCATTGCTACAGTCACGGCGGCTGTAACTGCTGCCTGGAACATAACAAGATCAAAGTGAGGGGGTGGTGGTGGCGGAGTGTCGTCGTTCCTTCTGACGGGTCTTCTTCAGGGAGGCATCTTGTTCTAGAACAACCAGGAAGAAAAGGATGATAAGTCCCCTAAATTTAAATCAAGATATATGAAACAAGATATATCTCATTTTGAAATTTAAAGTGTTCTACTAAGCGATATATAGAGGAGGGTTACTATTGCAAGTAACTATCGCTAAGAAGGAATATGTAGCAACACTTGGAATGAATTTCTATACTATATTCGACTCTAGCTAAAATACTCCTATAGTATTTTAAGTTGTATGTTTTTGTCCTACCGATATCTGATGTATATATACTTGGTAAGTTTTAGGCTTGCTGCAACACCACACTCACTCCCAAGCACATGTTGGTCATGTCTCGAATAAATATAGTTGATCAGGCTATATTGACCCTAGACATGATTACATAACTGCCCAGGTTTAACCACAGTGTCCAACACCCAAAATACTTTTGTTTTGTTCTTCTTGTGATTCTTGTTCTAGTATATACATATTCTGAATATATTTATACTTTTATAAATTATTGATATATTTTTAAAGTATAATTCTTGGTCAGAGTGTTTTTATCCCAATGTGTTTATAGTTGTATATCTTTTATGATTGATATATTGAGTTCACTATAAACAATGCTCTGATACCAATCTGTCACACCACCAAACCGGAACGGCGGAAACGTTTGGGGGTGGATGACGTCATGTAAGTATCATAACACATGCATTATAGGAATCAAAGTACAGTCAACCATTGCATTAATAAGTATAAGTTTTACATAAGTATTTTAGACATTTCAAATTCAAACATCAACGTAGATACAGAAGACGACAGGAGTCGCAGTACGATAATAGGCAGTCTTCTCAAAAGCTTCGGGGGTGTATCTGTCTACTAGAGCCCTGAGAATACAAGTAAGTTTTGAAAGAGTATCAGCATAAAGCTGGTGAGTTCATAAGCATTTTGTTTTAGAAAGACGGTTCTCAATTCTTTTGAAAAGTGTGATATCTTTCTCCAAAAAAAACCTTATATTATCTGGTGTATTAAATGCATAAACCTTAAGTAAAATGATCCTTTGATATCTGTTGAAAGTGTTCCTCAAGAAAATCTCATATATTCTTATGAAAAGCATGATTAAACCCATTTCTTCTATGACTTCTTGGTTCATACTAGTCACGCATAAACCAAGGAGTTATGGAAGAAATATGAATATTCGTTAGTTGATAAATAAACCATCTGTTTATAAAATATTGATGTTTACCCTAGGAAAATCCTACATTTTCCTTAATTGTAAGTTATTAAGTTACCCGTTCAAAATCGGAAAGTACAAGTATCTACCATACTTATATTGTTTAAGCGTTGTTCTTTTTGAAAACCCTGGCTACTTCCAGTGATGGATATCAGTCTTATTACATAAGTAAGACTAGTTAAAAACGTGGTGATCTGAATCCTGAAAGTGTTGTTAATACCCTTCTGTGATAACTTAGTTATTAACTCTAAAGTTCGTTCGTTCGATATATTATTACGTAAATACATCGTTGTTATCTACATTGCGAGCTTTACGACCATACATTAACTTGATATGGCGCGAATCGGGCACCAGTATCCTTTATGACTTTGTCACCCGTAGACCTGGCGGTCCTACTGTAGCTAGCAGCAAGGTGCGGGATAGTCAGTCCCGTATAGATCTATAAACAAAAATCACGCTCTCCTTCGAGGAGACTCTGGTTCATAAGGGGTAGTCCTCCACTTAGTTAAGTTTGTAAGCGCCCAAGGACGTGTCTCCAATTAGATTAACGACTTTACAAGTAATAATACAGGAAAAACCCTTGTTGTTATCAACATGAATCCTTACAAAGTAATATCTTTTGTTTCATGATTCATAAGTTCATTTCCTTAGTTTTGAAAACTGCTTTTTCAAGGTTTGTATCCTAACACGTTTTGTTAAACTGATTCCTATATTCGATGTATATTAATAATGGAAATATATTTGAACACAAGATTACTTGTGCTTTTACTTGTATTCCCCCTGAAAACATTAAAAACTCAGAAAATGCAGGGGTATGAACTCACCTCGAGTGAGTGGTTTGAATGAAAGATCGGTATGAGATGTTGAGTGTCAAGTGAAGCCTCGAACACAATTAGGTCCTATTTAACATGTAATAACACATATATGATTCAAATTAGGGTATTTCACGACTAGACATGATAGGAAACCACCCTAAGGACTTGGAAACACTGGAACTAAGTGTTAGAACCATATGCGATTGAGTGAGGGAGGTGTACGGCCACCCTGAGGGTGTGTACGGCCATGGGTGTACGGCCCATGAGTGAACGGTCATACACTCATGATGAGATGTGCTTATCAGGTGTTTCCAAGGTTCTAAATAGTATCCAAAGAGTGTTCTAGGTCCCATGCTTAGTTGTGATGCAAGTTTGAGGCCAATAAAGATCATCAAAGTGGGTTTACGGCCCTAAGAGGTGTGTGCGTCCGTACAAGGGATGTGCGGCCGTATACCCTTCATGATCATGCTAAAGTTGTCGACTTTAAGGTGAATCAAGGCTAGGTTCATGTCCCACTAGAAGATAAAGGTCAAACTCTCACTTTGGAGAGCCTTTAACGGGTGTACGACCAACCTTATGAAGGTGTGTGGCCGTACCCTTCAAGGGATGAAGAACATGATGAAACTTGAAGAATCAAGGCTTAGATCAAGAGGTCTTTCAAGTATAACAAGCTAGAGGATGGAATACTCACGTTTTTTAAGCCTTGGAGGGTTCACAATTGAGTAAGCTTGAGAGAAAGGGAGTAGTGTGCAGCCATGAGAAGAAAGGAATGAAGGAAAGGAGGTCCACTCATATATATAGGGGTGGGTGTGCGGCCAAAAGGGGGTGTACGGCCGTACACCCATGTGTATGGCCGTACACCCATGTGTACGACCGTACACTCCTCCTAAAGGAGTGTATGGCCCGATTAACTACTTTACGACTTTCATAGCTCATCCCTAACCTCAACCTTGGTTGTACTTAAACGAACCCTTAAACAGTGCTAGAAGATAATAGAAACGAGTTCAACATTGATTGAATTGAATAGATGTACAAGATAGAAGTTCCGAGTTGTCACATTAGCTGCTCAAAAGGGTTGGAATATTTATCAAATGGACGTTAAGTCCGCTTTTCTTTATGGAACACTGGAAGAAGACGTGTACGTGCAGCAGCCACAAGGATACATGGTTAAAGACAGTGAGCATAAGGTGTACAAACTTCAAAAGGCCTTGTACGGACTTAAACAAGACCACAGGGCTTGGTTTAGCCGTATTGAAGCGTATTTTATTAAAGAAGGCTTTACAAGGAGCAAATTTGAACACACTCTGTTTATCAAGAAAACATCAGATGGCAAATGGTTGTTTGTAAATATATATGTTGATGATTTGTTGTACACAGGGAATGATGAAAGAATGTTGGAAGATTTCAAGTGTTCTATGGAAGGTGAATTTGAGATGACAGATATGGGAAAGATGAGATATTTCTTGGGAATTGAGGTGTTTCAAACTCCAGCTGGAATTCATGTGTCGCAGCAAAAATATGCAGTTGAAATTCTGACACGTTTTAACATGTTAGATTGCAACGCAATTGTGAATCCAATTGTTCCTGGTTGCAAGTTGAAGTTGGAAGAGGGAGAACCTGTGAATGAAACATTATTCAAGAGTTTGGTGGGAAGTTTGATGTACTTCACAACCACACGGCCAGATATCCAGTTTGTGGTAAGCTATGTCAGTAGGTTCATGTCCAGACCAAGACCAACAGAGGCTCACTTTGCAGCTGCAAAAGGGTATGTGATACCTTCAAGGAACGTTGGATTATGGTATATGGTACAAAAAAGGAGGAAGTGGCAAAATGGAAGTGTTTACCGACAGTGATTTCGTTGGGGATCAAAATGACCTGAAAAGTACGTCTGGGTACCTGGTGTTGTGGGATGGAGCTGCTGTCGCTTGGTCATCAAAAAAACAGAGCACAGTTGCGTTATCTTCTACGGAAGCAGAGTACATGGCAGCTGTAGCATGTTCCTGTCAAGTTATGTGGATTCGAGGAATTCTTGAGGAGCTTGGAATGAAGCAGGAAAGCAGTACAGTGATCAAGTGTGATAACACTTCCACCATCAAGCTTTCAAAAAACCCAGCCTTTCATGGCAAATGCAAGCATATTGAGGTTAGGTATCATTTTCTTCGTGACTTGGTTGGTGATGGAACTGTTGAGCTGCAACATGTTGGAACTAAGGAACAGATGGCAAATATATTTACCAAACCACTGCATCAAGATGTCTTTGTGAAGCTGAGAAAAAGGTTGGGAATTTGCTCTCTTGAAGACAAACAAGACTTCAATGTCTAGTTTGAGGGAGGGTTTGTTGAAGATTGGTAATTGCTTTTAATAAAGAATTCAAAATAAAGTTGGATAAGCAAGATGTGCACATGGTCTATGCACGTGTGTTGTACTTGGTCAACAGCTATTATCTTTTGCTTAAGGAGTTATCTTTTCTTATCCTTTGCTTTGGTAGTTTCTAGTTTCCTATTTTCTTGTTTATTTGTTATTTCCCTTTCACCGTACTTGTATTTATAGCCGCTTTGGCATCTAGAATGAAGCATCGTTTTTGTGTGAGAAATACACCTGTGATAATATTTATCAACCAATTCATTTTATACACACTTACACTTATTCTAGGGATTTGTTTCTAGGGCTTTTGCTATGGTTTATAAAGTTATTTCCCAGCATGTACAGGGGTGCGATATGTAGGTAGTGTTTTTGGACACACACACTTTCATTAAAGAAATTACTTTTTTGTAGAGTTTACCTATGTACAGTATAGTGTAGATTTATTAAGCAAAAGAACAGTTGGGGTAAATAAATGTTTTTAAGGAACGGAGTATAAACATATTTATAGGTAAAATTATTGGCAATTTAAGAGAAAAAAAGTAGGGAAAATCAACAAATGACCACAAAAGAAGGTGTGGTTGAAGAAAATGACCAAAAAATTGCAACTATCATAAAATGACCATGATTTCCATAGGAAGGGTCTCTGCGGAACTCGTTCAACTATGATAAATTGGAAAATCTCGGAGGAAGTGACATGGGCAGTGGTAAATTCGTAAAAACACAAAGAAGACTTAACAAAATTGAAAGGGTGCTGGTCAAAAAATTAGTTTAAAATCGAAAAAATTGTGTTTGAAATCGAAAAAGTTGTGTTTGAAATCGAAAAAAATTATGTTTGAACTTACCAAAATCAAAAAAAATGTGTTTGAAATCGTTTGGAAAATTTTTCTTTGAAATCGAAAAAACTTACCAAAATCGTTCTCTGGCATTATTTGTGAAAATTATAATTAGATAATCGACAATAATGTAGTTGCAATGCCAGAGGCTTGGCACAACCTGCTCAACTTTGTATCTTATATCTCAGGCTTAGGCTCAAAGAGACAACTAAGATTTTGTCGTGATCGTCCATCGTTTTTAATGATTCTCTATTTTTAGTCGTGAAGCTCTATACTTGATATGAGGACCTTGTATGACATATGTTCCACCGGGTTTGCAGTTAAACTCCCGGTTTTACATATTTGGACATTTTGGTGAACTCAATAGCCACAAAATCTTCATTACTTTACGAAACGGGATCCTGGTTTCTTAGTTGATGGGTGAAATGATTGTGTGGTTTTGATAATAGAAAGGGTGGGGAATGAATACCGGACGAATGGTAACCTGATGGAAGAGTTTGGCGTTGAAGGTGACGAATCGATTCCCATGCATGATGCATCCCTTGTGAATTTATACTTGTTTTATCATTTTTTGTATTTTTTGTGAGGTTTTGATAGTATGGATTGCTGCAATCAGTGATATGCATGGCAACTCTATCTAGCATTTTTGGGCAGCCTACAGTTGGAAAAGTGAACTGGTTCTTGCTATTGATGTTAATACCATAGTTTTCTTTAACTCACAAACTGAATTGGTTCTTGCTCAGTTTTCTTTGGTGCAGGGTATGTGGGATGACCTCAGGCATGGAGCGTACAAGTCATCTGGATTATTAATTAATCATGGTAAACTACAAGGGTCAATGGTACCTGCTGCAACTCTCCTTAAGTGCTTATAACTTTAGTGCGTGGAAGTGGCCAGCATGGATGCATTAGAAAAGCTAAGCTTAAACTTTGGATTTGGAGGGGTGCGCCATGCCAAGGCAATAGTGCAACGCCAAGGCGACACTCAAAGACCCCAATAGCAAGCTATTGTGACGGATCTTTCCCCATAAAAAATAAGATTAATATCGAGTGGGCCGATGGCCCACATATCAGATATTAAACTGATAAGAACAGATACTACACTTGATCTTAGCCAAAAGGCCGAGAAAGGTATGAAATTTCCGTAAACGAAAAGCCTTCCGTTTTGAACCCACTCAACATTCTCTGTTTGCTTTGTTTGAGGCGATGTGGGACTCATTAACTTTGCCCAGGTATTATTATTTTATTTTCTCATCCAGTCACATGCATGCAACCGACTCAACTAATGGCTTCACTGCAATCGCTTAATTTGCTTAATTAATATAGCTACCATATGTTAATATTAATATAAATTATAAACCATGAGACTACCCAACGCAGCAGCACAAAGAAATCTTGATATTTGTCATTAATTTTTTTATTTACCAGCTTCTAATCCAAGTTACCTATTCTATTTATTTGTTATTTTCAGGTTTAAGGTTTCTAAGGAGAGACAGGTATATATGTATCCTATCCTCATAACCACTTGATGATGGGGATGATTTGTTACTTGACTATGATCGATGCAACCTATCCAAATCTGAGTCAACAGAAACTATGCATGGGCCTAACCAAATCTGAATCAACAGAAATTACGCACGGGTTTCTTTTTTGGCTTTGAACTCCCTCTTATATAATATATATCACATACACCAACAAAGACAAGACGTCCGTTTGGAAATATATATTTATAATAATCTTAAAACTAGAGTATGGGTAGGGGCCGCACGAACGCAGGCCCCCGCTAACACAAATTATGACGTAGGTTCGACCAACTTGGGCCGACCTTAGACAGGCACCTCTCCGTAATGTGCAATGGAGATCAACAACCTAGGCCATGGATCTTCTTGATCGCCCAAAGACACCGTCCAGGTAAGTGATTTTTCCGTTCCCCTACCCTCACTTTTTATCCAACAACTACCTTCACTTTTCTTTTTTTCACCCTCCGATGTGGGATGGATTCCTATTCTTAATTCTTTGCCAAACTTACATATAAGATGTGGGATGGATTCCTATTCTTAATTCTTTGCCAAACTTACATATACAACTCTACGTACTGCATCTCTAACTTCATGCTTTACCTTATTTATATATTGTCTACGTACTGCATCTCTAACTTCTAGGGAGACTGATAATCAGTTAGAGATATTGTCTCTAATGGTAGAAGAATCGATTGGAAAACATATAGATTTTTGATTTGTGATTGGAATGTATTGCTAAATCTATTAAGGAATGTAACTAGATGTGCTAAGATGTTGAAAAATGAAGAAATTGTTAGATTTAATGATTTTTGTGTTATTGCAGGTAGAAATTTGTTTTGGATCAATATTTCTAGTATCCTATGAGGGTTCTTAATCATTGAAATTGGTCCCTAAGTTGACTAAAAAGAGTGTGAATCTTGAAAATGGGCAACAACCATTATTTTTGAAAAAAAGAAAAGAGAGAGAGAGGGAGTATCAACACCTTTGGTACAACTTTACAAGGTGTTTTAAAGACAATGTGAAACCTATTCAAAATATGTAAGACCTAATGGATTTGGTACGACCATATATGTTACAGCTCATACTTCATTTTACAAGCCATGAAAATTTTTGGCAAACGATGGGTTTTGCAAAATTTAGGAGTTATCTTTTGTTATCTTTTGCTTTGGTAGTTTCTAGTTTCCTATTTTCTTGTTTATTTGTTATTTCCCTTTCATCGTACTTGTATTTATAGCCGCTTTGGCATCTAGAATGAAGCATCGTTTTTGTGTGAGAAATACACCTGTGATAATATTTATCATTCGGTATCAGAGCAAATTTCGATCACTAAAGAGAGAGTAACGATGATGAATGACGATAAGATGAAGGTACCAGTCTTTGATGGCCATTATGAGCATTGGAGTGAAATGATGGAGAACTTGTTGCGTGCAAAACAGGTGTGGAACCTGATTGATCCAGGAATTAGAGAACCGGCAGTTGGGATTGCTCAAAGTGAAGCAGAAAAGAAAAAGTTGGAAGAGCTGTGAATGAAGATTTGCAAGTCAAGCACTACTTGTATCAGGCAATCGATCCGGTTACGTTTGAGCAAATTCTAGATAGAAAAACCTCCAAAGCTGTGTGGGACTCCATGAAGCAGAGATTTGCAGGAAACGAACGAGTGAAAAGATCCATTTTACAAAAGCTTCGAAGAGACTTCGAAGTCCTTGAGATGAAGACAAACGAGACTATCACATAATACTTTGGTAGGGTGTTGACAGTTTCCAATCAGATAAGAAGCAATGGAGAACTGATACAGGACGTCAAGATTGTTGAAACGATTCTCAGAACCCTGACCGACAAGTATACATATGTGGTGGTCTCAATTGAAGAGTCAAAGAATGTTGAAGAGATGTCCATAGAAGAGCTGCAGAGTACCTTGGTGGTTCATGAGCAGAAATTCAAGAAGATTGAAAAAAAGGATGATCAGGCCTTGAAGGCAGAAGTTGGGGCATTATTCTTATGAATGCCCTTACTCAAAGGAGGCTAATTATGCGGGTTTTGATGAGAATGAGGAAGTCATTCTTATCGCTGAGATAAACATGGAGGAGAGTGTGTGTATGGCTGATACATGTGGCAAGAACAAAGGCTTGTTGTGGCTTTTGGACTCTGGCTGCCCAAACCACATGTGTGGTAACAAAGACAGATTCATTGATCTTGATTCAGGGTTTTCGAATTCTGTTAAGCTTAGAAACAACTCACATATGATGGTTGGTGGAAAAGGAAGTGTGAAGCTGTTATTGAATAGAGAAACATATGTGATTAAGGATGTTTATTATGTTCCAGACGTCAAGAACAATCTACTCAGTGTAGGGCAGCTCCAACAAAAGGGATTGTCCTTTCTTTTTCAAGCGAATGTTTGTAAGGCTTTTCATCAAGAAAAAGGCTTGATCTTTCAGAGCTACATGAGCATGAATCGAATGTTTCCCATCATTGAGGAAAATGATGTTGTCACTAAACAGAAAACAAACGGGGTGTATGTACACCAGTGATGAAGATAATCCTAGGTTATGGCATGAACGAATGGGGCATCTCAGCAACACAAGTATGGAGACACTTCAAAGGAAAGGTATGGTTCGTGATTTGCCTCGATTTCCTATCAATAAAAACATATGTGAAGACTGTATGATAGGAAAGCAAACCAAGGAAGCGATTCCAAAGGCAAGTAAGTGGCGAACAGGAGAGATCTTGGAATTGATACACTCAGATATTTGTGGGCCAATATAACATCCATCACACACAGGTAACAGGTACTTCTTGAGTTTCATTGATGATTACAGTCGCAAGGGTTGGGTGTACTTGTTAACAGAGAAGTCGCAAGCTCTTGAAAGTTTTAAACAATTCAAGAAGAAGGTTGAGACCGAGACAGGAAAAGTTGTCAAGTCCCTTCGAACAAATCGTAGTGGGGAGTACCTATCGGACGCCTTTAAAAAGTTTTGCTTAGAACATGGAATTAAGAGGCAACTTACAACTAGCTTTCATCCCAGCAAAACGAGGTTGCTGAGCGAAAGAATCGAACGGTCACCAACATGGTAGTAACAATGTTAGCAGCCAAAAATATGCCAAAAAAGTTATGGGTGGAAGCAACAATGTGGAGTTTCTATGTGCTTAACAGATGCCCGACTAAAGCTCTCTCAAACATAACCCCCCAAGAAGCCTGGGGTGGAAGCAAGCCAACAGTTCATCACTTTTGTGTTTAGGGCTGCTTAGCTCATGTTCATGTGCCTAAAGAAAAACGAACTAAACTTGATCACAAAAGCTTTGTTTGTATTTTAACAGGAATGAGTGAAGAATCAAAGGCGTATCGGCTGATTGATCCACAAACAATGAGAGTGATTGTGAGCAAAGATGTCATCTTTGAAGAACATAAGTCTTGGAATTGGAGTCAACCTAAAGAAGGTGATGATGACAAAGAAATTACTTAGGGAGATTATGACTTTATTGATGAAGAGTATGAGTTTGTGAATGGAAATTCTTTTGAACAATATAATGAAGTTGAACATGATGAGCTAAATGGTGATTCCAGCCCGGTGATCTCAGTTTCTGGTCCCAACATCCCAACATTCGGGGAGGGAAGACAACAAAGGGTGAGAAGACGTCCCACTTACCTGCATGATTATTTTGCTGGTGATGAACTAGATCTAGATTCGGACGATGATATGGTGAACATTGCTGATCTTATCAATCAAGATCCTATTTACTATGAAGATGTAGTCAAGGAAGACAAATGGAAGAAGGCTATGGATCTTGAAATTCAAGCAATAGAAAGGAATCAGACCTCGCGATTGGTAGACCTACGTAAGGGAGCCAAATGTATCGGAGTTAAGTGGCTTTTTAAAACCAAACTTAATGAAAAGGGAGAGATTGAGTAACACAAGGCAAAGTTGGTTGTAAGGGGGTATGGACAAGAATTTGGGGTTGATTATGTAGAAGTATATTCCCCAGTTGTTAGGATGGACACGATTCGTTTGATGATTGCATTAGTTGTCACACCCCCAAACCAGAACGGCGGAAACGTTCAGGGGTGGATGACATCATGTAAGTATCACAACACATGCATTATAGTAATCAAAGTACAGCCAACCATTGCATTAATAAGTATAAGTTTTACATAAGTATTTTAGACATTTCAAATTCAAACATCAACGTAGATACAGAAGACAACAGAAGTCGCAGTACGATACTAGACAGTCTTCTCAAAAGCTTCAGGGGTGTACCTGTCTACTAGAGCCCTGAGAATACAAGTAAGTTTTGAAATAGTATCAACATAAAGCTGCTGAGTTCATAAGCATTTTGTTTTAGAAAGACGGTTCTCGGTTCTTTTGAAAAGTGTGATATCTTTCTCCAAAAAAACCTTATATTATCTGGTGTATTAAATGCATAAACCTTAAGTAAAATGATCCTTTGATATCTGTTGAAAGTGTTCCTCAAGAAAATCCCATATTTTCCTATGAAAAGCATGATTAAACCCATTTCTTCTATGACTTCTTGGTTCATACTAGTCACGAATAAACCAAGGAGTTATGGAAGAAATATGAATATTCGTTAGTTGATAAATAAACCATTTGTTTATAAAATACTGATGTTTATCCTAGGAAAATCTTACATTTTCCTTAAGTGTAAGTTATTGAGTTACCCGTTCGAAATCGGAAAGTACAAGTATCTACCATACTTATATTGTTTAAGCATTTTTCTTTTTGAAAACCCTGGCTACTTCCAGTTATGGATATCAGTCTTATTACATATGTAAGACTCGTTAAAAACCTAGTGATCTGAATCCTGAAAGTGTTGTTAATACCCTTCTGTGATCACTTAGTTATTAACTCTAAAGTTCGTGTGTTTGATCTATTATTACGTAAATACATCGTTGTTATCTACATTGCGAGCTTTATGACCATACATTAACTTGATATGGCGCGAATCGGGCACCAATATCCTTTATGACTTTGTCACCCGTAGACCTGCCGGTCCTACTGTAGATAGCAGCAAGGTACGGGATAGTCAGTCCCGCATAGGTCTATACACAAAAATCACGCTCTCCTTCGAGGAGACTCTGGTTCATAAGGGGTAGTCCTCCACTTAGTTAAGTTTGTAAGCGCCCAAGGACGTGTCTCCAATTAGATTAACGACTTTACAAGTAATAATACAGGAAAAACCCTTTTTGTTATCAACATGAATCCTTACAAAGTAATATCTTTTGTTTCATGATTCATAAGTTCATTTCCTTAGTTTTGAAAACTGCTTTTGCAAGGTTTGTATCCTAACACGTTTTGTAAAACTGATTCCTATATTCGATGTATATCAATAATGGAAATATATTAAACAAAATAATATATTTGAACACAAGATTACTTGTGCTTTTACTTGTATCCCCCCTGAAAACATTAAAAACTCGGAAAATGTAGGGGTATGAACTCACCTCGAGTGAGTAGTTTGAATGAAAGATCGGTATGAGATGTTGAGTGTCAAGTGAAGCCTCGAACACAATTGGATCCTATTTAACATGTAATAACACATATATGATTCAAATTAGGGTATTTCACGACTAGACATGATAGGAAACCACCCTAAGGACTTGGAAACACTGGAACTAAGTGTTAGAACCATATGCGATTGATTGAGGGAGGTGTACGGCCACCCGTAAGGGTGTGTACGGCCCATGAGTGTATGATAGGAAAGCAAACCAAGGAAGCGATTCCAAAGGCAAGTAAGTGGCGAGCAGGAGAGATCTTGGAATTGATACACTCAGATATTTGTGGGCCAATATCACATCCATCACACACAGGTAACCGGTACTTCTTGAGTTTCATTGATGATTACAGTCGCAAGGGTTGGGTGTACTTGTTAACAGAGAAGTCCGAAGCTCTTGAAAGTTTTAAACAATTCAAGAAGAAGGTTGAGACCGAGACAAAAAAAAGTTGTTAAGGCCCTTCGAACAAATCGTAGTGGGGAGTACCTATCGGATGCCTTTACAAAGTTTTGCTTAGAACATGGAATTAAGAGGCAACTTACAACCAACTTTCATCCCCAGCAAAACGGGGTTGCTGAGCGAAAGAATCGAACGGTCACCAACATGGTAGTAACAATGTTAGCAGCCAAAAATATGCCAAAGAAGTTATGGGCGGAAGCAACAATGTGGATTTTCTATGTGCTTAACAGATGCCCGACTAAAGCTCTCTCAAACATAACCCCCCAAGAAGCCTGGGGTGGAAGCAAGCCAACAGTTCATCACTTTTGTGTTTAGGGCTGCTTAGCTCATGTTCATGTGCCTAAAGAAAAACGAACTAAACTTGATCACAAAAGCTTTGTTTGTATTTTAACAGGAATGAGTGAAGAATCAAAGGCGTATCGGCTGATTGATCCACAAACAATGAGAGTGATAGTGAGCAAAGATGTCATCTTTGAAGAACATAAGTCCTGGAATTGGAGTCAACCTAAAGAAGGTGATGATGACAAAGAAATTACTTAGGGAGATTATGACTTTATTGATGAAGATTATGAGTTTGTGAATGGAAATTCTTTTGAACAATATAACGAAGCTGAACATGATGAGCTAAATGATGATTCCAGCCCGGTGATCTCAGTTTCTGGTCCTAACATCCCAACATTCGGGGAGGGAAGACAACAAAGGGTGAGAAGACGTCCTACTTACCTGCATGATTATTTTGCTGGTGATGAACTAGATCTAGATTCGGACGATGATATGGTGAACATTGCTGATCTTATCAATCAAGATCCTATTTACTATGAAGATGTAGTCAAGGAAGACAAATGGAAGAAGGCTATGGATCTTGAAATTCAAGCAATAGAAAGGAATCAGACCTGGCGATTGGTAGACCTACGTAAGGGAGCCAAATGTATCGGAGTTAAGTGGATTTTTAAAACCAAACTTAATGAAAAGGGAGAGATTGAGAAACACAAGGCAAAGTTGGTTGTAAGTATCACAACGCATGCATTATAGTAATCAAAGCACAGCCAACCATTGCATTAATAAGTATAAGTTTTACATAAGTAGTTTAGACATTTCAAATTCAAACATCAACGTAGATACAGAAGACGAAATGAGTCGCAGTACGATACTAGGCAGTCTTCTCAAAAGCTTCGGGGGTGTACCTGTCTACTAGAGCCCTGAGAATACAAGTAAATTTTGAAAGAGTATCAACATAAAGCTGGTGAGTTCATAAGCATTTTGTTTTAGAAAGACGGTTCTCGGTTCTTTTGAAAAGTGCGATATCTTTCTCCAAAAAAACCTTATATTATCTGGTGTATTAAATGCATAAACCTTAAGTAAAATGATCCTTTGATATCTGTTGAAATTATTCCTCAAGAAAATCCCATATTTTCTTATGAAAAGCATGATTAAACCCATTTCTTGTATGACTTCTTGGTTCATACTAGTCACGCATAAACCAAGGAGTTATGGAAGAAATATGAATATTCGTTAGTTGATAAATAAACCATCTGTTTATAAAATATTGATGTTTACCCTGGGAAAATCCTACATTTTCCTTAAGTGTAAGTTATTGAGTTACCCGTTCTAAATCGGAAAGTACAAGTATCTACCATACTTATATTGTTTAAGCATTGTTCTTTTTGAAAACCCTGGCTACTTCCAGTGATGAATATCAGTCTTATTACATAAGTAAGACTAGTTAAAAACGTGGTGATCTGAATCCTGAAAGTGTTGTTTAATACCCTTCTGTGATCACTTAGTTATTAACTCTAAAGTTCGTTCGTTCGATCTATTATTACGTAAATACATCGTTGTTATCTACATTGCGAGCTTTATGACCATACATTAACTTGATATGGCGCGAATCGGGCACCAGTATCCTTTATGACTTTGTCACCCGTAGACCTGCCGGTCCTACTGTAGCTAACAGCAAGGTGCGGGATAGTCAGTCCCGTATAGGTCTATACACAAAAATCACGCTCTCCTTCGACGAGACTCTGGTTCATAAGGGGTAGTCCTCCACTTAGTTAAGTTTGTAAGCGCCCAAGGACGTGTCTCTAATTATATTAACGACTTTACAAGTAACAATACAGGAAAACCCTTTTTTTTATCAACATGAATCCTTAAAAAGTAATATCTTTTGTTTCATGATTCATAAGTTCATTTCCTTAGTTTTGAAAACTGCTTTTGCAACGTGTGTATCCTAACACATTTTGTAAAACTGATTCCTATATTCGATGTATATTAATAATGGAAATATATTAAACAAAATAATCTATTTGAACACAAGATTACTTGTGCTTTTACTTGTATTCCCCCCTGAAACCATTAAAAACTCGAAAAATGTAGGGGTATGAACTCACCTCGAGTGAGTGTTTTGAATGAAAGATCGGTATGAGATGCTGAGAGTCAAGTGAAGCCTCAAACACAATTGGATCCTATTTAACATGTAATAACACATATATGATTCAAATTAGGGTATTTCACGACTAGACATGATAGGAAACCACCCTAAGGACTTGGAAACACTAGAACTAAGTGTTAGAACCATATGCGATTGAGTGGGAGAGGTGTACGACCACCCTAAGGGTGTGTACGACCATGGGTGTACGGACCATGAGTGTACGGTCGTACACTCATGATGAGATGTGCTTATCAGGTGTTTCCAAGGTTCTAAATAGCATCCAAAGAGTGTTCTAGGTCCCATGCTTAGCTGTGATGCAAGTTTGAGGCCAATAAAGATAATCAAAGTGGGTTTACGGCCCTAAGAGGTGTGTGCGGCCGTACAAGGGGTGTGAGGCCGTACACCCTTCATGATCATGCTAAAGTTGTTGACTTTAAGGTGAATCAAGGCTAGGTTCATGTCCAACTAGAAGATAAGGGTCAAACTCTCACTTTGGAGAGCCTTTAAGGGGTGTACGGCCAACCTTATGATGGTGTGCGACCGTACCCTTCAAGGGATGAAGAACATGATGAAACTTGAAGAATCAAGGCTTAGATCAAGAGGTCTTTCAAGTATAACAAGCTAGAGGATGGAATACTCACGTTTTTGAAGCCTTGGAGGGTTCACAGTTGAGTAAGCTTGAGTGAAAGGGAGTAGTGTGCAGCCAATAGAAGAAAGGAATGAAGGAAAGGAGGTCCACTCATATATATAGGGGTGGGTGTGCGGCCATAAGGGGGTGTACGGCCGTACACCCATGTGTACAGCCGTACACTCCTCCTAAAGGAGTGTATGGCCCGATTAGGTACTTTACGACTTTGATAACTCATCCCTAATCTCAACCTTGGTTGTACTCAAGGTTAGAACAATTAAACAAACCCTTAAACAGTGCTAGAAGATAACAGAAACGAGTTCAACATTGATTGAATTCAATAGATGTACAAGATAGAAGTTTCGGGTTGTCACATCATCCCCCCGTTAGAGGGAATTTCGTTCCGAAATTCAAGAATAGAAATACAAATCATGGACTTGGAATAAGATGATGGTACTTTTGTTTCATTGAATCCTCACGCTCCCAAGTGAATTCAGGTCCCCGCTTGGCATTCCAGCGAACCTTCACTATCGGGATGCGACTTTGTTTCGTTCGTTTAACTTCCCGGTCCATGATTTCAACTGGTTCCTCCACAAAGTGTAAACTTTTGTCTAGTTCGATCTCATCGAGGGGAATCACAAGTGTCTCATCGGACAGACACTTCTTTAGGTTCGACACGTGGAAGACGGGATGTACGTTGTTAAGCTCTCAAGGTAACCGGAGTTTGTATGCTACGGGACCGATCCTAGCGAGGATCTCGAATGGTCCAATGTATCTTGGATTTAGCTTTCCATGCTTTCCGAAGCGTATCATTCTCTTCCAGGGTGAGACCTTCAAAAGAACACGGTCACCAACCTGGAACTCGTCTCTTATCGGCGTAACTCTTTTGTCTATCTCTTGATGCTTTTAGTCGTTCTCGGATTTGCACAATCTTTTCAGTCGTCTCTCGGATGATTTCAGGACCCGTGAGAGTGCTGTCGAGGACTTGACCCTTGACTAGCTGCGTGTCACCCACTTCAGCCCATCACAGAGGGGATCTGCACTTACGACCATAAAGGGCTTCAAACGGCGCAGCCTTGATGCTGGCATGGTAGCTGTTGTTGTAAGAAAATTCGACCAATGGCAAATGAGTGTCCCACGATATGCCAAAGTTGATGACGCAGGCTCCCAACATATCTTCCAATGTCTGGATTGTTCTCTCACTCCGTCCATCGGTCTGTGGATGATAAGTCATGCTCATATCCAGCTTAGTTCCTAGAGCCTTCTGTAGTGATTGCCAGAACCTCGAGGTAAACTTGCTATCTCGATCGGAGATAATGGATACAGGTACCCCATGAAGGCGAACTATTTCTCGAAGGTATATTCATGTGAGTCTCTCCATTTTGAAGTTTTCTTTGATTGGTAGGAAGTGGGCGGATTTAGTCAGCCGATCGACAATTACCCAGATGGCGTCGTGCCCACTCGGAGATCTGGGTAACTTAGTGATAAAATCCATTGTAATCATTTCCCACTTCCACTCAGGTATTTCTGGCTGCTGAAGTAAACCTGAGGGCTTTTGATATTCAACATTCACCTTGGCGCAAGTCAGGCACTTGCCCGCGAAAGTAGCGATCTCTGCTCTCATGTTCGGCCACCAATATAGTCGTTTGAGATCCAGATACATTTTATCTGAACTTAGTTGAACGGAGTATCTAGTCTTGTGAGCTTCGTTCATGACAACTTCTCTGTAACCACCGTACTTCGGGGTCCAGATACGGTCCATGAAATAGTAAACTCCGTCTCCCTTGACCTCTAAGTTCTTTTCCATTCCCCGCAAGGCTTCATCCGTCATGTTCTCTGGTTTTAAGGCTTCCAGCTGAGCCTCTGTGATTTGCATGGATAATTGGGACTGAATGGTCATTGACAATGCCTTCACCTTACGACCTGAATACTCCTTTCGGCTGAGGGCAACTGGTACCACATTGGCCTTGCCAGGATGGTAGCGTATTTCGCACTCGTAATCGCTGAGTAGCTCTACCCATCGCCGCTGCCTCATGTTTAACTCTTTCTGATCGAAGATATGTTGTAGGCTTTTATGTTCAGTGAATACAGTGCACTTGGTTCCGTAGAGATAATGTCTCCAGATCTTTAACGCGAAGACCACTGCTCCCAACTCTATATCGTGAGTTGTGTAATTGACTTCGTGTGTTTTTAGCTGCCTCGAGGCATAAGCGATAACCTTTCCTCGCTGCATGAGCACACAGCCTAGGCCCTGATTGGATGCGTCACAGAGACAACAAATTCTTCCGTCCCTTCGGGCAGGGACAGGATAGGTGCGCTGCATAGGGCCTGCTTCAATGTTTGAAACGCAGTGTCTTGCTTTTTTCTCCCCAACTAAAGGTTACACCTTTCTGTGTCAGGGTGGTTAATGGCTTAGCGATTTTGGAGAAGTTTTGGATAAACCTGCGATAATAGCCAGCGAGACCCAAGAATTGGCGGATTTCTGTGGGTGTCTTTGGTGCTGACCAATTCTCAATCGATTTGATTTTGGAAGGGTCCATGTGTATGCCTTCCTCGCTAACCACGTGACCAAGGAAAGTTACTTTCCTGATCCAGAACTCACACTTTGAGAATTTTGCATATAGTTTCTCCGCCCTTAATGTTTCTAGCACTAGTCTCAAGTGTTGTTTATGATCATCTTCGCTCCGCGAATAGACAAGTATATCGTCAATGAACATGATCACGAACTTGTCTAGGAAAGGGCGGCACACCTGATTCATCAGGTCCATGAATACTGCCGGTGCGTTGGTTAGACCAAAGGGCATCACTACAAACTCGTAGTATCCATAACGAGTTCGGAATGCTGTCTTGGGAACATCATTCTCGTGAACCCGCAACTGTTGGTACCTTGATCTTCGGTCTATCTTCGAGAAATAACTGGCTCCCTGAAGTTGGTCGAAAAGGTCGTCGATTCTGGTTAAGGGATAACGGTTCTTGATGGTAAGCTTGTTCAGTTCTCGGTAATCTATGCACATCCGAAAGGATCCATCTTTCTTCTTCACGAATAAGATCGGGGACCCCAGGGTGAGGAGCTCGGCCTTATGAATCCTTTGCTGATTAGCTCATTGAGTCGGCTGGATAACTCTTGCATTTCCGCCCGCGCTAGACGATAGGGAGATTTAGCTACAGGAGTAGCTCCGGGGATTAAGTCGATACGAAACTCGACTTGGTGCTCGGGAGGAATTCCTGGAAGATCTTCGGGGAAGACATCAGGAAAGTTGCAGACGTCGGGGATGCTCTCGAGGTATTTAACTTTTTGCTTTTCGTCAACAGCATGAGCTAGGAATGCATGGCACTCCTTCCACAGATACTTCTGGGCTTTGATGCATGAAATGATACAAAGGTTTGAATTGAGTTTATCACCATAAATAGTGAGGGATTCGCCCGAGGGAAGATTGAGATGAATAGCTTTCTCATAGCAAAGGATATCAGCACGATTGGGGCTCAACCAATCCATGCCGATTATGACATCGAAGCTCTTGATGGAAACTGGCATAAGATCGATGGGAAAGGAATGATCGTCTAGGGTAAGAGTACAGCCTATGAATATGTCGTTAGTGCTCTCTTTCTTTCCGTTAGCCATCTCGACGGTAAATGTTTTAGTTAAAGGTTGGGATTTACATTTGAATAGATGTTTGAATCCATGACTAACAAAACTCCTCTCCGCACCAGAATCGAAAAGAATACATGCATAAGAGTTGTCAAGAAGGAACGTACCCGTAACAACAGTAGGATCAGCGACTGCTTCCTCCTGGCCCATAGCTAGCACCCGCCCTGTGTTGCCAGCTGTTGTTGCCTTGGGGCAATTTCTGTTGAAGTGCCCAACCTCTCCACATCCATAAGAGCTTGACCAGCGCCCGCTCCAAGAGCCTGATTGGTTGGTTGGACTGGTGCCTTACAGAATCGAGTTGTGTGCCCCTTTTTACCACAACTGGTGCACAAGATCTCTCGGCACTGCCCATGATGATGGTAATTGCACTTGTTGCACAGAGGTAGATTTCCAGCATAGCGGCTGGGGGTTGTTGGAGTAACGGGAACTGCAGCAGGAGTAGTAGCAGCTAGGACTGCCACTGTTTGTTGTTTCTTGGCGGGCTCCTGCGAGAACTGGCCCTTTCGTTTGTTCCAGAATTTCTTCTTCTTCCCTCCACTCTCCTTTTGTGGTTCAGGAGCGGCTGTTACCTCATCAAGATCCCCCCATGATCTATCAGAGTCTGCGCGAGACACTTGGCGCTATCAAATGTAGTGGGCCTAGCAGCGAAAACATTTCCTTTGGTTGGGGGCATCAGTCCACAGATGTACCACTCAATCTTCTTGCTTTCCGGGGTGACCATTCACGGACAGAGAAGAGCCAGATCGCAGAATCTAGCTGTATAGGCAGCAATGTCGGAACCCGTCATCTTCAGGTTCCAGAGTTCGTGCTCTAACTTTTGCACCTCGCCTCTTGGGCAGTATTCGGCGAGCATCAGTTCTTTCAGACTTTCCCAACCCATGGCATTAGCCACTGGCAGGGTTAGGGATTTGACTTGACCGTTCCACCAGGTCAATGCTCTGTCGGTGAAGGTGCAGGCGGCGAACTTCACCTTGTTTGCTTCGGAACAGACGCAAATTTGGAAGATGGATTCGATCTTCTCGAACCATCGAGTCAGGGTAATAACACCTTCATTTCCGTCGAAGGATTTGGGTTTTGCGTTCATGAAGTCTTTGTAGGAACACTCCTTTTGATGTCCCTGATCACTGAGGTTCTGAGTACCACATCCGGATCCACCAGAGTTTACTTGTGCCATTGCTACAGTCACGGCGGCTGTAACTGCTGCCTGGAACATAACAAGATCAAACTGAGGGGGTGGTGGTGGCGGAGTGTCGTCGTTCGTTCTGACGGGTCTTCTTCGGGGAGGCATCTTGTTCTAGAACAACCAGGAAGAAGAGGATGATAAGTCCCCTAAATTTAAATCAAGATATATGAAACAAGATATATCTCATCCTGAATGTTAAAGTGTTCTACTAAGCGATGTATAGAGGAGGGTTACTATTGCAAGTAACTATCGCTAAGAAGGAATATGTAGCAACACTTGGAATGAATTTCTATACTGTATTCGACTCTAGTTAAAATATTCCTATAGTATTTTAAGTTGTATGTTTTTGTCCTACCGATATCTGATGTATATATACTTGGTATGTTTTAGGCTTGCTGCAACATCACAGTCACTCCCAAGCACATGTTGGTCATGTCTCGAATAAATATAGTTGATCAGGCTATATTGACCCTAGACATGATTACATAACTGCCCAGGTTTAACCACAATGTCCAACACCCAAAATACTTTTGGTTTGTTCTTCTTGTGATTCTTGTTCTAGTATATACATATTCTGATTATATTTATACTTTTATACACAAAAATCACGCTCTCCTTCGACGAGACTCTGGTTCATAAGGGGTAGTCCTCCACTTAGTTAAGTTTGTAAGCGCCCAAGGACGTGTCTCTAATTATATTAACGACTTTACAAGTAACAATACAGGAAAAACCCTTTTTTATCAACATGAATCCTTAAAAAGTAATATCTTTTGTTTCATGATTCATAAGTTCATTTCCTTAGTTTTGAAAACTGCTTTTGCAACGTGTGTATCCTAACACATTTTGTAAAACTGATTCCTATATTCGACGTATATTAATAATGGAAATATATTAAACAAAATAATATATTTGAACACAAGATTACTTGTGCTTTTACTTGTATTCCCCCCTGAAACCATTAAAAACTCGGAAAATATAGGGGTATGAACTCACCTCGAGTGAGTGTTTTGAATGAAAGATCGGTATGAGATGCTGAGTGTCAAGTGAAGACTCGAACACAATTGGATCCTATTTAACATGTAATAACACATATATGATTCAAATTAGGGTATTTCATGACTAGACATGATAGGAAACCACCCTAAGGACTTGGAAACACTAGAACTAAGTGTTAGAACCATATGCGATTGAGTGAGAGAGGTGTACGACCACCCTAAGGGTGTGTACGACCATGGGTGTACGGCCCATGAGTGTACGGTCGTACACTCATGATGAGATGTGCTTATCAGGTGTTTCCAAGGTTCTAAATAGCATCCAAAGAGTGTTCTAGGTCCCATGCTTAGTTGTGATGCAAGTTTGAGGCCAATAAAGATCATCAAAGTGGGTTTACGGCCCTAAGAGGTGTGTGCGGCCGTACAAGGGGTGTGAGGCCGTACACCCTTCATGATCATGCTAAAGTTTTTGACTTTAAGGTGAATCAAGGCTAGGTTCATGTCCAACTAGAAGATAAGGGTCAAACTCTCCCTTTGGAGAGCCTTTAAGGGGTGTACGGCCAACCTTATGATGGTGTGCGACCGTACCCTTCAAGGGATGAAGAACATGATGAAACTTGAAGAATCAAGGCTTAGATCAAGAGGTCTTTCAAGTATAACAAGCTAGAGGATGGAATACTCACGTTTTTGAAGCCTTGGAGGGTTCACAGTTGAGTAAGCTTGAGTGAAAGGGAGTAGTGTGCAGCCAATAGAAGAAAGGAATGAAGGAAAGGAGGTCCACTCATATATATAGGGGTGGGTGTGCGGCCATAAGGGGGTGTACGGCCGTACACCCATGTGTACGGCCGTACACTCCTCCTAAAGGAGTGTATGGCCCGATTAGCTACTTTACGACTTTGATAACTCATCCCTAATATCAACCTTAGTTGTACTCAAGCTTAGAACACTTCAACGAACCCATAAACAGTGCTAGAAGATAACAGAAACGAGTTCAACATTGATTGAATTGAAGAGATGTACAAGATAGAAGTTCCGGGCTGTCACATTAGCTGCTCAAAAGGGTTGGAATATTTATCAAATGGACGTTAAGTCCGCTTTTCTTTATGGAACACTGGAAGAAGACGTGTACGTGCAGCAGCCACAAGGATACGTGGTTAAAGACAGTGAGCATAAGGTGTACAAACTTCAAAAGGCCTTCTACGGACTTAAACAAGCCCCCAGGGCTTGGTTTAGCCGCATTGAAGCGTATTTTATTAAAGAAGGCTTTACAAGGAGCAAATTTGAACACACTTTGTTTATCAAGAAAACATCAGATGGGAAATGGTTGTTTGTAAATATATATGTTGATGATTTGTTGTACACAGGGAATGATGAAAGAATGTTGGAAGGTTTCAAGTATTCTATGAAAGGTGAATTTGAGATGACAGATATGGGAAAGATGAGATATTTCTTGGGAATTGAGGTGTTTCAAACTCCAGCTGGAATTCATGTGTCGCAGCAAAAATATGCAGTTGAAATTTACCCGTTTTAACATGTTGGATTGCAACGCAGTTGTGAATCCAATTGTTCCTGGTTGCAAGTTGAAGTTGGAAGAGGGAGAACCTGTGAATGAAACGTTATTCAAGATTTTGGTGGGAAGTTTGATGTACATCACAACCACACGACCAGATATCCAGTTTGTGGTAAGCTATGTCAGTAGGTTCATGTCAGACCAACAGAGGCTCACTTTGCAGCTGTAAAAAGGGTGTGTGATACCTTCAAGGAACGTTGGATCATGGTATATGGTACAAAAAAGGAGGAAGTGGCAAAATGGAAGTGTTTACCGACAGCGATTTCGCTGGGGATCAAAATGACCGGAAAAGTATGTCTGGGTACCTGGTGTTGTGGGATGGAGCTGCTGTCGCTTGGTCATCAAAAAAACAGAGCACAGTTTCGTTATCTTCTACGGAAGCAGAGTACATGGCAGCTGTAGCATGTTCCTGTCAAGTTATGTGGATTCGAGGAGTTCTTGAGGAGCTTGGAATGAAGCAGGAAAGCAGTACAGTGATCAAGTGTGATAACACTTCCACCATCAAGCTTTCAAAAAATCCAGCCTTTCATGGCAAATGCAAGCATATTGAGGTTAGGTATCATTTTCTTCGTGACTTGGTTGGTGATGGAACTGTTGAGCTGCAACATGTTGGAACTAAGGAACAGGTGGCAAATATATTTACCAAACCACTGCATCGAGATGTCTTTGTGAAGCTGAGAAAAAGGTTGGGAATTTGCTCACTTGAAGACAAACAAGACTTCAATGTCTAGTTTGAGGGAGGGTTTCTTGGAGATTGGTAATTGCTTTTAATAAAGAATTCAAAATAAAGCTGGATAAGCAAGATGTGCACATGGTCTATGCACGTGTGTTGTACTTGGTCAACAGCTATTATCTTTTGCTTTAGGAGTTATCTTTTGTTATCCTTTGCTTTGGTAGTTTCTAGTTTCCTATTTTCTTGTTTATTTGCTATTTCTCTTTCACCGTACTTGTATTTATAGCCGCTTTGGCATCTAGAATGAAGCATCGTTTTTGTGTGAGAAATACACTTGTGATAATATTTATCAACCAATTCATTTTATAGACACTTACACTTATTCTAGGGATTTTTTTCTAGGGCTTCTGGTATGGTTTATAAAGTTATTTCCCAGCATGTATACAGGGGTGCGATATATGTAGGTAGTGTTTTTGGACACACACACTTTCATCAAATAAAATACTTTTTTGTAGAGTTTACCTATGTACAGTATAGTGTAGATTTATTAAGCAAAAGAACACTTGGGGTAAATAAATGTTTTTAAAGAACGGAGTATAAACATATTTATAGGTAAAATTATTGGCAATTTAAGAGAAAAAAAAGTAGGGAAAAATCAACAAATGACCACAAAAGAAGGTGTGGTTGAAGAAAATGACCAAAAAATTGCAACTTTCATAAAATGACCATGATTTCCATAGGAAGGGTCTCTGCGGAACTCGTTCAGCTATGATAAATTGGAAAAGCTCTGAGGAAGTGACATGGGCAGGGGCAAATTCGCAAAAACACAAAGAAGACTTAACAAAACTGAAAGGGTGCTGGTCAAAAATTTAGTTTAAAATCGAAAAAGTAGTGTTTGAAAACGAAAAAAATTATGTTTGAACTTACCAAAATCGAAAAAAATGTGTTTGAAATCGTTTGAAATTTTTTTGTTTGAAATCGAAAAAACTTACCAAAATCGTTCTCTGGCATTATTTGTGAAAATTATAATTAGATAATCACCAATAATGTAGTTGCAATGCCAGAGGCTTGGCACAACCTGCTCAACTTTGTATCTTATATCTCAGGCTTAGGCTCAAAGAGACAACTAAGATTTTGTCTTGATCGTCCATCGTTTTTAATGATTCTCTATTTTTAGTCGTGAAGCTCTATACTTGATATGAGGACCTTGTATGACATATGTTCCACCGGGTTTGCAGTTAAACTCCCGGTTTTACATATTTGGACATTTTGGTGAACTCAATAGCCACAAAATCTTCATTACTTTACGAAACGGGATCCTGGTTTCTTAGTTGATGGGTGAAATGATTGTGTCGTTTTGATAATAGCAAGGGTGGGGAATGAATACCGGACGAATGGTAACCTGATGGAAGAGTTTGGCATTGAAGGTGACGAATCGATTCCCATGCATGATGCATCCCTTGTGAATTTATACTTGTTTTATCATTTTTTGTATTTTTTGTGAGGTTTTGATAGTATGGATTGCTGCAATCAGTGATATGCATGGCAACTCTATCTAGCATTTTTGGGCAGCCTGCAGTTGGAAAAGTGAACTGGTTCTTGCTATTGATGTTAATACCATAGTTTTCTTTAACTCACAAACTGAATTGGTTCTTGCTCAGTTTTCTTTGGTGCAGGGTATGTGGGATGACCTCAGGCATGGAGCGTACAAGTCATCTGGATTATTAATTAATCATGGTAAACTACAAGGGTCAATGGTACCTGCTGCAACTCTCCTTAAGTGCTTATAACTTTAGTGCGTGGAAGTGGCCAGCATGGATGCATTAGAAAAGCTAAGCTTAAACTTTGGATTTGGAGGGGTGCGCCATGCCAAGGCAATAGTGCAACGCCAAGGCGACACTCAAAGACCCCAATAGCAAGCTATTGTGACGGATCTTTCCCCATAAAAAATAAGATTAATATCGAGTGGGCCGATGGCCCACATATCAGATATTAAACTGATAAGAACAGATACTACACTTGATCTTAGCCAAAAGGCCGAGAAAGGTATGAAATTTCTGTAAACGAAAAGCCTTCCGTTTTGAACCCACTCAACATTCTCTGTTTGCTTTGTTTGAGGCGATGTGGGACTCATTAACTTTGCCCAGGTATTATTATTTTATTTTCTCATCCAGTCACATGCATGCAACCGACTCAACTAATGGCTTCACTGCAATCGCTTAATTTGCTTAATTAATATAGCTACCATATGTTAATATTAATATAAATTATAAACCATGAGACTACCCAACGCAGCAGCACAAAGAAATCTTGATATTTGTCATTAATTTTTTAATTTACCAGCTTCTAATCCAAGTTACCTATTCTATTTATTTGTTATTTTCAGGTTTAAGGTTTCTAAGGAGAGACAGGTATATATGTATCCTATCCTCATAACCACTTGATGATGGGGATGATTTGTTACTTGACTATGATCGATGCAACCTATCCAAATCTGAGTCAACAGAAACTATGCATGGGCCTAACCAAATCTGAATCAACAGAAATTACGCACGGGTTTCTTTTTTGGCTTTGAACTCCCTCTTATATAATATATATCACATACACCAACAAAGACAAGACGTCCATTTGGAAATATATATTTATAATAATCTTAAAACTAGAGTATGGGTAGGGGCCGCGCGAACGCAGGCCCCCGCTAACACAAATTATGACGTAGGTTCGACCAACTTGGGCCGACCTTAGACAGGCACCTCTCCGTAATGTGCAATGGAGACCACCAACCTAGGCCATGGACCTTCTTGATCGCCCAAAGACCCCGTCCAGGTAAGTGACTTTTCCGTTCCCCTACCCTCACTTTTTATCCAACAACTACCTTCACTTTTCTTTTTTTCACCCTCCGATGTGGGATGGATTCCTATTCTTAATTCTTTGCCAAACTTACATATAAGATGTGGGATGGATTCCTATTCTTAATTCTTTGCCAAACTTACATATACAACTCTACGTACTGCATCTCTAACTTCATGCTTTACCTTATTTATATATATCCTAATCACAAAAACACAACTTGCCACACTCAATCTCAACTCATCATCAACCCATATAATACTTGCTTGCATTTCATCCCTGCTATTACTTTACCAAATAAACAAAATATATTATATATCAGACTATCACCTCCATGCTTCTCAAGACGATGCAAAAAATCTTGGTGATGTCCTTGGACGATGTTGTGCTTCAAGGCCTGCAAAAGTGACACTCAGCTACATCTACCCAATTCCTTTATCGTCCCTTCACGCAAAATATTTATTTTGCAATATATATGTTGCTTATATGTACAATCACGCTTTCCTCTAATCAATATTTCATGCTTCTTTCTCTATACAAAAATTGCCACTTATGATAACACTTTTTCACGTACGTATTGTTATACACAACTACCCGTGCGCATCCATGGCATAAAACCGCCTTATCTTTGACCACGACTCGACCATTTCGCTGAAAATTGATATTCCATGTGTAAACTGTGGATCAGTTATATTTCTGCTAATAGTAAAACTGATAATTAAAAACTATATATGCCTTGACATTGTGTTCTCAGGTTTTGTTCAAAGAAAGGGGCCGAAAAGAAAAATATGGAAAGGGAAAAGGAGAATAGAGAGTTATTATTTTATTTATCTTATATTGTTGGAAAGAATATAAGGAATCCGACCTTTCATAATGTTCTAGAGTTTCAGGTAAAAGAAAGAAAGCTTATAATTTGATAACTTTGTATTCAACATCACAAATACCATACAATTGTTAGAAACAGTAAAATACAATAATCACTATGAGAAACAACCAAATCCATCTATTGCTGGCTAAACCAAAAAGTTCCGGCAAAATCTCTTAACTCTGGCCATCAAATGATTATGCATTAGCTAAGGTGAACAAAGCATGATTTCATTCGTTAAATTTATCCAAACCTATTGAAAGCTTGTAATTCTCATGGGACAACAAGCATATGTATTTGAAACCATTTTAAAACTAACCTTTACCAACTTTGTTGATGTTGATTATGGTGTATGTCTTATTATACTCCTTATCGCCCCAATGGATGCAAATATATTTTTTAAGACCAAATAGATCAATTTTCATCCTAATAATTTAATATAATCCTTGTATGTGCAAAAATGTTTGACAAATATGCCGCTTAATACATAGAGTAAATCACCAAATTTTGGATCAAATATCAAGGGAGACTAATAATCAGTTAGAGATATTGTCTCTAATGGTAGAAGAATCGATTGGAAAACATTTAGATTTTCGATTTTTGATTCGAATGTATTGCTAAATCTATTGAGGAATGTAACTAGATGTGCTAAGATGTTGAAAAATGAAGAAATTGTTAGATTTAATGATTTTTGTGTTATTGCAGGTAGAAATTTGTTTTGGATCAATATTTCCAGTATCCTATGAGGGTTCTTAAATATTGAAATTGGTCCCTAAGTCGACTAAAAAGAGTGTGAATCTTGAAAATGGGCAACAACCATTATTTTTGAAAAAAATAAAAGATAGAGAGAGAGAGAGAGAGTCTCAACACCTTTGGTACAACTTTACAAGGTGTTTTAAAGACAATATGAAACCTATTCAAAATATGTAAGACCTAATGGATTTGGTACGACCATATATGTTACAGCTTATACATCATTTTACAAGCCATGCAAAATTTTGGCAAACGATGGGTTTTGTTTGGGGCTTTGATATGCACATTCCAATTTATTTAAAGGTTGTATAGAATTTATATGACCATACCAATTCATTTTATAGACACTTACACTTATTCTAGGGATTTTTTTAGGGCTTTTGGTATGGTTTATAAAGTTATTTTCAAGCATGTATAGGGGTGCGATATGTAGGTAGTGCTTTTGGACACACACACTTTCATTAAAGAAAATACTTTTTTGTAGAGTTTACCTATGTACAGTATAGTGTAGATTTATTAAGCAAAAGAACAGTTGGGGTAAATAAATGTTTTTAAGGAACGGAGTATAAACATATTTATAGGTAAAATTATTGGCAATTTAAGAGAAAAAAAAGTAGGGAAAATCAACAAATGACCACAAAAGAAGGTGTGGTTGAAGAAAATGACCAAAAAATTGCAACTATCATAAAATGACCATGATTTCCATAGGAAGGGTCTCTGCGGAACTCGTTCAGCTATGATAAATTGGAAAATCTCGGAGGAAGTGACACGGGCAGGGGTAAATTCGTAAAAACACAAAGACTTAACAAAATTGAAAGGGTGCTGGTCAAAAATTTAGTTTAAAGTCGAAAAAATTGTGTTTGAAATCGAAAAAGTTGTGTTTGAAATCGAAAAAAATTATGTTTGAACTTACCAAAATCGAAAAAAATGTGTTTGAAATCGTTTGGAAAATTTTTCTTTGAAATCGAAAAAACTTACCAAAATCGTTCTCTGGCATTATTTGTGAAAATTATAATTAGATAATCGACAATAATATAGTTGCAATGCCAGAGGCTTGGCACAACCTGCTCAACTTTGTATCTTATATCTCAGGCTTAGGCTCAAAGAGACAACTAAGATTTTGTCTTGATCGTCCATCGTTTTTAATGATTCTCTATTTTTAGTCGTGAAGCTCTATACTTGATATGAGGACCTTGTATGACATATGTTCCGCTGGGTTTGCAGTTAAACACCCGGTTTTACATATTTGGACATTTTGGTGAACTCAATAGCCACAAAATCTTCATTACTTTACGAAACGGGATCCTGGTTTCTTAGTTGATGGGTGAAATGATTGTGTGGTTTTGATAATAGCAAGGGTGGGGAATGAATACCGGACGAATGGTAACCTGATGGAAGAGTTTGGCGTTGAAGGTGACGAATCGATTCCCATGCATGATGCATCCCTTGTGAATTTATACTTGTTTTATCATTTTTTGTATTTTTTGTGAGGTTTTGATAGTATGGATTGCTGCAATCAGTGATATGCATGGCAACTCTATCTAGCATTTTTGGGCAGCCTGCAGTTGGAAAAGTGAACTGGTTCTTGCTATTGATGTTAATACCATAGTTTTCTTTAACTCACAAACTGAATTGGTTCTTGCTCAGTTTTCTTTGGTGCAGGGTATGTGGGATGACCTCAGGCATGGAGCGTACAAGTCATCTGGATTATTAATTAATCATGGTAAACTACAAGGGTCAATGGTACCTGCTGCAACTCTCCTTAAGTGCTTATAACTTTAGTGCGTGGAAGTGGCCAGCATGGATGCATTAGAAAAGCTAAGCTTAAACTTTGGATTTGGAGGGGTGCGCCATGCCAAGGCAATAGTGCAACGCCAAGGCGACAATCAAAGACCCCAATAGCAAGCTATTGTGACGGATCTTTCCCCATAAAAAATAAGATTAATATCGAGTGGGCCGATGGCCCACATATCAGATATTAAACTGATAAGAACAGATACTACACTTGATCTTAGCCAAAAGGCCGAGAAAGGTATGAAATTTCCGTAAACGAAAAGCCTTCCGTTTTGAACCCACTCAACATTCTCTGTTTGCTTTGTTTGAGGCGATGTGGGACTCATTAACTTTGCCCAGGTATTATTATTTTATTTTCTCATCCACTCACATGCATGCAACCGACTCAACTAATGGCTTCACTGCAATCGCTTAATTTGCTTAATTAATATAGCTACCATATGTTAATATTAATATAAATTATAAACCATGAGACTACCCAACGCAGCAGCACAAAGAAATCTTGATATTTGTCATTAATTTTTTAATTTACCAGCTTCTAATCCAAGTTACCTATTCTATTTATTTGTTATTTTCAGGTTTAAGGTTTCTAAGGAGAGACAGGTATATATGTATCCTATCCTCATAACCACTTGATGATGGGGATGATTTGTTACTTGACTATGATCGATGCAACCTATCCAAATCTGAGTCAACAGAAACTATGCATGGGCCTAACCAAATCTGAATCAACAGAAATTACGCACGGGTTTCTTTTTTGGCTTTGAACTCCCTCTTATATAATATATATCACATACACCAACAAAGACAAGACGTCCGTTTGGAAATATATATTTATAATAATCTTAAAACTAGAGTATGGGTAGGGGCCGCGCGAACGCAGGCCCCCGCTAACACAAATTATGACGTAGGTTCGACCAACTTGGGCCTACCTTAGACAGGCACCTCTCCGTAATGTGCAATGGAGATCACCAACCTAGGCCATGGACCTTCTTGATCGCCCAAAGACCCCGTCCAGGTAAGTGACTTTTCCGTTCCCCTACCCTCACTTTTTATCCAACAACTACCTTCACTTTTCTTTTTTTCGCCCTCCGATGTGGGATGGATTCCTATTCTTAATTCTTTGCCAAACTTACATATACAACTCTACGTACTGCATCTCTAACTTCATGCTTTACCTTATTTATATATATCCTAATCACAAAAACACAACTTGCCACACTCAATCTCAACTCATCATCAACCCATATAATACTTGCTTGCATTTCATCCCTGCTATTACTTTACCAAATAAACAAAATATATTATATATCAGACTATCACCTTCATGCTTCTCAAGACGATGCAAAAAATCTTGGTGATGCCCTTGGACGATGTTGTGCTTCAAGGCCTGCAAAAGTGACACTCAGCTACATCTACCCAATTCCTTTATCATCCCTTCACGCAAAATATTTATTTTGCAATATATATGTTGCTGATATGTACAATCACGCTTTGCTCTAATCAATATTTCATGCTTCTTTCTCTATACAAAAATTGCCACTTATGATAACACTTTTTCACGTACGTATTGTTATACACAACTACCCGTGCGCATCCATGGCATAAAACCGCCTTATCTTTGACCACGACTCGACCATTTCGCTGAAAATTGATATTCTATGTGTAAACTGTGGATCAATTATATTTCTGCTAATAGTAAAACTGATAATTAAAAACTATATATGCCTTGACATTGTGTTCTCGAGTTTTGTTCAAAGAAAGGGGCCGAAAAGAAAAATATGGAAAGGGAAAAGGAGAATAGAGAGTTATTATTTTATTTATCTTATATTTTTGGAAAGAATATAAGGAATCCGACCTTTCATAATGTTCTAGAGTTTCAGGTAAAAGAAAGAAAGCTTATAATTTGATATCTTTGTATTCAACATCACAAATACCATACAATTGTTAGAAACAGTAAAATACAATAATCACTATCAGAAACAACCAAATCCATCTATTGCTGGTTAAACCAAAAAGTTCCGGCAAAATCTCTTAACTCTGGCCATCAAATGATTATGCATTAGCTAAGGTGAACAAAGCATGATTTCATTCGTTAAATTTATACAAACCTATTGAAAGCTTGTAATTCTCATGGGACAACAAGCATATGTATTTGAAACCATTTTAAAACTAACCTTTACCAACTTTGTTGATGTTGATTATGGTGTATGTCTTATTATACTCCTTATCGCCCCAATGGATGCAAAATATATTTTTTAAGACCAAATAGATCAATTTTCATCCTAATAATTTAATATAATCCTTGTATGTGCAAAAATGTTTGACAAATATGCCGCTTAATACATAGAGTAAATCACCAAATTTTTGATCAAATATCAAGGGAGACTAATAATCAGTTAGAGATATTGTCTCTAATGGTAGAAGAATCGATTGGAAAACATTTAGATTTTCGATTTTTGATTCGAATGTATTGCTAAATCTATTGAGGAATGTAACTAGATGTGCTAAGATGTTGAAAAATGAAGAAATTGTTAGATTTAATGATTTTTGTGTTATTGCAGGTAGAAATTTGTTTTGGATCAATATTTCCAGTATCCTATGAGGGTTCTTAAATATTGAAATTGGTCCCTAAGTCGACTAAAAAGAGTGTGAATCTTGAAAATGGGCAACAACCATTATTTTTGAAAAAAATAAAAGATAGAGAGAGAGAGAGAGAGAGAGTCTCAACACCTTTGGTACAACTTTACAAGGTGTTTTAAAGACAATGTGAAACCTATTCAAAATATGTAAGACCTAATGGATTTGGTACGACCATATATGTTACAGCTTATACATCATTTTACAAGCCATGCAAAATTTTGGCAAACGATGGGTTTTGTTTGGGGCTTTGATATGCACATTCCAATTTATTTAAAGGTTGTATAGAATTTATATGACCATACCAATTCATTTTATAGACACTTAGACTTATTCTAGGGATTTTTTTAGGGCTTTTGGTATGGTTTATAAAGTTATTTTCAAGCATGTATAGGGGTGCGATATGTAGGTAGTGCTTTTGGACACACACACTTTCATTAAAGAAAATACTTTTTTGTAGAGTTTACCTATGTACAGTATAGTGTAGATTTATTAAGCAAAAGAACAGTTGGGGTAAATAAATGTTTTTAAGGAACGGAGTATAAACATATTTATAGGTAAAATTATTGGCAATTTAAGAGAAAAAAAAGTAGGGAAAATCAACAAATGACCACAAAAGAAGGTGTGGTTGAAGAAAATGACCAAAAAATTGCAACTATCATAAAATGACCATGATTTCCATAGGAAGGGTCTCTGCGGAACTCGTTCAGCTATGATAAATTGGAAAATCTCGGAGGAAGTGACACGGGCAGGGGTAAATTCGTAAAAACACAAAGAAGACTTAACAAAATTGAAAGGGTGCCGGTCAAAAATTTAGTTTAAAGTCGAAAAAATTGTGTTTGAAATCGAAAAAAATTATGTTTGAACTTACCAAAATCGAAAAAAATGTGTTTGAAATCGTTTGGAAAATTTTTCTTTGAAATCGAAAAAACTTACCAAAATCGTTCTCTGGCATTATTTGTGAAAATTATAATTAGATAATCGACAATAATATAGTTGCAATGCCAGAGGCTTGGCACAACCTGCTCAACTTTGTATCTTATATCTCAGGCTTAGGCTCAAAGAGACAACTAAGATTTTGTCTTGATCGTCCATCGTTTTTAATGATTCTCTATTTTTAGTCGTGAAGCTCTATACTTGATATGAGGACCTTGTATGACATATGTTCCGCTGGGTTTGCAGTTAAACTCCCGGTTTTACATATTTGGACATTTTGGTGAACTCAATAGCCACAAAATCTTCATTACTTTACGAAACGGGATCCTGGTTTCTTAGTTGATAGGTGAAATGATTGTGTGGTTTTGATAATAGCAAGGGTGGGGAATGAATACCGGACGAATGGTAACCTGATGGAAGAGTTTGGCGTTGAAGGTGACGAATCGATTCCCATGCATGATGCATCCCTTGTGAATTTATACTTGTTTTATCATTTTTTGTATTTTTTGTGAGGTTTTGATAGTATGGATTGCTGCAATCAGTGATATGCATGGCAACTCTATCTAGGATTTTTGGGCAGCCTGCAGTTGGAAAAGTGAACTGGTTCTTGCTATTGATGTTAATACCATAGTTTTCTTTAACTCACAAACTGAATTGGCTCTTGCTCAGTTTTCTTTGGTGCAGGGTATGTGGGATGACCTCAGGCATGGAGCGTACAAGTCATCTGGATTATTAATTAATCATGGTAAACTACAAGGGTCAATGGTACCTGCTGCAACTCTCCTTAAGTGCTTATAACTTTAGTGCGTGGAAGTGGCAAGCATGGATGCATTAGAAAAGCTAAGCTTAAACTTTGGATTTGGAGGGGTGCGCCATGCCAAGGCAATAGTGCAACGCCAAGGCGACACTCAAAGACCCCAATAGCAAGCTATTGTGACGGATCTTTCCCCATAAAAAATAAGATTAATATCGAGTGGGCCGATGGCCCACATATCAGATATTAAACTGATAAGAACAGATACTACACTTGATCTTAGCCAAAAGGCCGAGAAAGGTATGAAATTTCCGTAAACGAAAAGCCTTCCGTTTTGAACCCACTCAACATTCTCTGTTTGCTTTGTTTGAGGCGATGTGGGACTCATTAACTTTGCCCAGGTATTATTATTTTATTTTCTCATCCACTCACATGCATGCAACCGACTCAACTAATGGCTTCACTGCAATCGCTTAATTTGCTTAATTAATATAGCTACCATATGTTAATATTAATATAAATTATAAACCATGAGACTACCCAACGCAGCAGCACAAAGAAATCTTGATATTTGTCATTAATTTTTTAATTTACCAGCTTCTAATCCAAGTTACCTATTCTATTTATTTGTTATTTTCAGGTTTAAGGTTTCTAAGGAGAGACAGGTATATATGTATCCTATCCTCATAACCACTTGATGATGGGGATGATTTGTTACTTGACTATGATCGATGCAACCTATCCAAATCTGAGTCAACAGAAACTATGCATGGGCCTAACCAAATCTGAATCAACAGAAATTACGCACGGGTTTCTTTTTTGGCTTTGAACTCCCTCTTATATAATATATATCACATACACCAACAAAGACAAGACGTCCGTTTGGAAATATATATTTATAATAATCTTAAAACTAGAGTATGGGTAGGGGCCGCGCGAACGCAGGCCCCCGCTAACACAAATTATGACGTAGGTTCGACCAACTTGGGCCGACCTTAGACAGGCACCTCTCCGTAATGTGCAATGGAGATCACCAACCTAGGCCATGGACCTTCTTGATCGCCCAAAGACCCCGTCCAGGTAAGTGACTTTTCCGTTCCCCTACCCTCACTTTTTATCCAACAACTACCTTCACTTTTCTTTTTTTCGCCCTCCGATGTGGGATGGATTCCTATTCTTAATTCTTTGCCAAACTTACATATACAACTCTACGTACTGCATCTCTAACTTCATGCTTTACCTTATTTATATATATCCTAATCACAAAAACACAACTTGCCACACTCAATCTCAACTCATCATCAACCCATATAATACTTGCTTGCATTTCATCCCTGCTATTACTTTACCAAATAAACAAAATATATTATATATCAGACTATCACCTTCATGCTTCTCAAGACGATGCAAAAAATCTTGGTGATGCCCTTGGACGATGTTGTGCTTCAAGGCCTGCAAAAGTGACACTCAGCTACATCTACCCAATTCCTTTATCATCCCTTCACACAAAATATTTATTTTGCAATATATATGTTGCTTATATGTACAATCACGCTTTGCTCTAATCAATATTTCATGCTTCTTTCTCTATACAAAAATTGCCACTTATGATAACACTTTTTCACGTACGTATTGTTATACACAACTACCCGTGCGCATCCATGGCATAAAACCGCCTTATCTTTGACCACGACTCGACCATTTCGCTGAAAATTGATATTCTATGTGTAAACTGTGGATCAATTATATTTCTGCTAATAGTAAAACTGATAATTAAAAACTATATATGCCTTGACATTGTGTTCTCGAGTTTTGTTCAAAGAAAGGGGCCGAAAAGAAAAATATGGAAAGGGAAAAGGAGAATAGAGAGTTATTATTTTATTTATCTTATATTGTTGGAAAGAATATAAGGAATCCGACCTTTCATAATGTTCTAGAGTTTCAGGTAAAAGAAAGAAAGCTTATAATTTGATAACTTTGTATTCAACATCACAAATACCATACAATTGTTAGAAACAGTAAAATACAATAATCACTATCAGAAACAACCAAATCCATCTATTGCTGGTTAAACCAAAAAGTTCCGGCAAAATCTCTTAACTCTGGCCATCAAATGATTATGCATTAGCTAAGGTGAACAAAGCATGATTTCATTCGTTAAATTTATACAAACCTATTGAAAGCTTGTAATTCTCATGGGACAACAAGCATATGTATTTGAAACCATTTTAAAACTAACCTTTACCAACTTTGTTGATGTTGATTATGGTGTATGTCTTATTATACTCCTTATCGCCCCAATGGATGCAAAATATATTTTTTAAGACCAAATAGATCAATTTTCATCCTAATAATTTAATATAATCCTTGTATGTGCAAAAATGTTTGACAAATATGCCGCTTAATACATAGAGTAAATCACCAAATTTTGGATCAAATATCAAGGGAGACTAATAATCAGTTAGAGATATTGTCTCTAATGGTAGAAGAATCGATTGGAAAACATTTAGATTTTCGATTTTTGATTCGAATGTATTGCTAAATCTATTGAGGAATGTAACTAGATGTGCTAAGATGTTGAAAAATGAAGAAATTGTTAGATTTAATGATTTTTGTGTTATTGCAGGTAGAAATTTGTTTTGGATCAATATTTCCAGTATCCTATGAGGGTTCTTAAATATTGAAATTGGTCCCTAAGTCGACTAAAAAGAGTGTGAATCTTGAAAATGGGCAACAACCATTATTTTTGAAAAAAATAAAAGATAGAGAGAGAGAGAGAGAGTCTCAACACCTTTGGTACAACTTTACAAGGTGTTTTAAAGACAATGTGACACCTATTCAAAATATGTAAGACCTAATGGATTTGGTACGACCATATATGTTACAGCTTATACATCATTTTACAAGCCATGCAAAATTTTGGCAAACGATGGGTTTTGTTTGGGGCTATGATATGCACATTCCAATTTATTTAAAGGTTGTATAGAATTTATATGACCATACCAATTCATTTTATAGACACTTACACTTATTCTAGGGATTTTTTTAGGGCTTTTGGTATGGTTTATAAAGTTATTTTCAAGCATGTATAGGGGTGCGATATGTAGGTAGTGCTTTTGGACACACACACTTTCATTAAAGAAAATACTTTTTTGTAAAGTTTACCTATGTACAGTATAGTGTAGATTTATTAAGCAAAAGAACAGTTGGGGTAAATAAATGTTTTTAAGGAACGGAGTATAAACATATTTATAGGTAAAATTATTGGCAATTTAAGAGAAAAAAAAGTAGGGAAAATCAACAAATGACCACAAAAGAAGGTGTGGTTGAAGAAAATGACCAAAAAATTGCAACTATCATAAAATGACCATGATTTCCATAGGAAGGGTCTCTGCGGAACTCGTTCAGCTATGATAAATTGGAAAATCTCGGAGGAAGTGACACGGGCAGGGGTAAATTCGTAAAAACACAAAGAAGACTTAACAAAATTGAAAGGGTGCTGGTCAAAAATTTAGTTTAAAGTCGAAAAAATTGTGTTTGAAATCGAAAAAGTTGTGTTTGAAATCGAAAAAAATTATGTTTGAACTTACCAAAATCGAAAAAAATGTGTTTGAAATCGTTTGGAAAATTTTTCTTTGAAATCGAAAAAACTTACCAAAATCGTTCTCTGGCATTATTTGTGAAAATTATAATTAGATAATCGACAATAATATAGTTGCAATGCCAGAGGCTTGGCACAACCTGCTCAACTTTGTATCTTATATCTCAGGCTTAGGCTCAAAGAGACAACTAAGATTTTGTCTTGATCGTCCATCGTTTTTAATGATTCTCTATTTTTAGTCGTGAAGCTCTATACTTGATATGAGGACCTTGTATGACATATGTTCCGCTGGGTTTGCAGTTAAACACCCGGTTTTACATATTTGGACATTTTGGTGAACTCAATAGCCACAAAATCTTCATTACTTTACGAAACGGGATCCTGGTTTCTTAGTTGATGGGTGAAATGATTGTGTGGTTTTGATAATAGCAAGGGTGGGGAATGAATACCGGACGAATGGTAACCTGATGGAAGAGTTTGGCGTTGAAGGTGACGAATCGATTCCCATGCATGATGCATCCCTTGTGAATTTATACTTGTTTTATCATTTTTTGTATTTTTTGTGAGGTTTTGATAGTATGGATTGCTGCAATCAGTGATATGCATGGCAACTCTATCTAGCATTTTTGGGCAGCCTGCAGTTGGAAAAGTGAACTGGTTCTTGCTATTGATGTTAATACCATAGTTTTCTTTAACTCACAAACTGAATTGGTTCTTGCTCAGTTTTCTTTGGTGCAGGGTATGTGGGATGACCTCAGGCATGGAGCGTACAAGTCATCTGGATTATTAATTAATCATGGTAAACTACAAGGGTCAATGGTACCTGCTGCAACTCTCCTTAAGTGCTTATAACTTTAGTGCGTGGAAGTGGCCAGCATGGATGCATTAGAAAAGCTAAGCTTAAACTTTGGATTTGGAGGGGTGCGCCATGCCAAGGCAATAGTGCAACGCCAAGGCGACACTCAAAGACCCCAATAGCAAGCTATTGTGACGGATCTTTCCCCATAAAAATTAAGATTAATATCGAGTGGGCCGATGGCGCACATATCAGATATTAAACTGATAAGAACAGATACTACACTTGATCTTAGCCAAAAGGCCGAGAAAGGTATGAAATTTCCGTAAACGAAAAGCCTTCCGTTTTGAACCCACTCAACATTCTCTGTTTGCTTTGTTTGAGGCGATGTGGGACTCATTAACTTTGCCCAGGTATTATTATTTTATTTTCTCATCCACTCACATGCATGCAACCGACTCAACTAATGGCTTCACTGCAATCGCTTAATTTGCTTAATTAATATAGCTACCATATGTTAATATTAATATAAATTATAAACCATGAGACTACCCAACGCAGCAGCACAAAGAAATCTTGATATTTGTCATTAATTTTTTAATTTACCAGCTTCTAATCCAAGTTACCTATTCTATTTATTTGTTATTTTCAGGTTTAAGGTTTCTAAGGAGAGACAGGTATATATGTATCCTATCCTCATAACCACTTGATGATGGGGATGATTTGTTACTTGACTATGATCGATGCAACCTATCCAAATCTGAGTCAACAGAAACTATGCATGGGCCTAACCAAATCTGAATCAACAGAAATTACGCACGGGTTTCTTTTTTGGCTTTGAACTCCCTCTTATATAATATATATCACATACACCAACAAAGACAAGACGTCCGTTTGGAAATATATATTTATAATAATCTTAAAACTAGAGTATGGGTAGGGGCCGCGCGAACGCAGGCCCCCGCTAACACAAATTATGACGTAGGTTCGACCAACTTGGGCCGACCTTAGACAGGCACCTCTCCGTAATGTGCAATGGAGATCACCAACCTAGGCCATGGACCTTCTTGATCGCCCAAAGACCCCGTCCAGGTAAGTGACTTTTCCGTTCCCCTACCCTCACTTTTTATCCAACAACTACCTTCACTTTTCTTTTTTTCGCCCTCCGATGTGGGATGGATTCCTATTCTTAATTCTTTGCCAAACTTACATATACAACTCTACGTACTGCATCTCTAACTTCATGCTTTACCTTATTTATATATATCCTAATCACAAAAACACAACTTGCCACACTCAATCTCAACTCATCATCAACCCATATAATACTTGCTTGCATTTCATCCCTGCTATTACTTTACCAAATAAACAAAATATATTATATATCAGACTATCACCTTCATGCTTCTCAAGACGATGCAAAAAATCTTGGTGATGCCCTTGGACGATGTTGTGCTTCAAGGCCTGCAAAAGTGACACTCAGCTACATCTACCCAATTCCTTTATCATCCCTTCACGCAAAATATTTATTTTGCAATATATATGTTGCTTATATGTACAATCACGCTTTGCTCTAATCAATATTTCATGCTTCTTTCTCTATACAAAAATTGCCACTTATGATAACACTTTTTCACGTACGTATTGTTATACACAACTACCCGTGCGCATCCATGGCATAAAACCGCCTTATCTTTGACCACGACTCGACCATTTCGCTGAAAATTGATATTCTATGTGTAAACTGTGGATCAATTATATTTCTGCTAATAGTAAAACTGATAATTAAAAACTATATATGCCTTGACATTGTGTTCTCGAGTTTTGTTCAAAGAAAGGGGCCGAAAAGAAAAATATGGAAAGGGAAAAGGAGAATAGAGAGTTATTATTTTATTTATCTTATATTGTTGGAAAGAATATAAGGAATCCGACCTTTCATAATGTTCTAGAGTTTCAGGTAAAAGAAAGAAAGCTTATAATTTGATATCTTTGTATTCAACATCACAAATACCATACAATTGTTAGAAACAGTAAAATACAATAATCACTATCAGAAACAACCAAATCCATCTATTGCTGGTTAAACCAAAAAGTTCCGGCAAAATCTCTTAACTCTGGCCATCAAATGATTATGCATTAGCTAAGGTGAACAAAGCATGATTTCATTCGTTAAATTTATACAAACCTATTGAAAGCTTGTAATTCTCATGGGACAACAAGCATATGTATTTGAAACCATTTTAAAACTAACCTTTACCAACTTTGTTTATGTTGATTATGGTGTATGTCTTATTATACTCCTTATCGCCCCAATGGATGCAAAATATATTTTTTAAGACCAAATAGATCAATTTTCATCCTAATAATTTAATATAATCCTTGTATGTGCAAAAATGTTTGACAAATATGCCGCTTAATACATAGAGTAAATCACCAAATTTTTGATCAAATATCAAGGGAGACTAATAATCAGTTAGAGATATTGTCTCTAATGGTAGAAGAATCGATTGGAAAACATTTAGATTTTCGATTTTTGATTCGAATGTATTGCTAAATCTATTGAGGAATGTAACTAGATGTGCTAAGATGTTGAAAAATGAAGAAATTGTTAGATTTAATGATTTTTGTGTTATTGCAGGTAGAAATTTGTTTTGGATCAATATTTCCAGTATCCTATGAGGGTTCTTAAATATTGAAATTGGTCCCTAAGTCGACTAAAAAGAGTGTGAATCTTGAAAATGGGCAACAACCATTATTTTTGAAAAAAATAAAAGATAGAGAGAGAGAGAGAGAGAGTCTCAACACCTTTGGTACAACTTTACAAGGTGTTTTAAAGACAATGTGAAACCTATTCAAAATATGTAAGACCTAATGGATTTGGTACGACCATATATGTTACAGCTTATACATCATTTTACAAGCCATGCAAAATTTTGGCAAACGATGGGTTTTGTTTGGGGCTTTGATATGCACATTCCAATTTATTTAAAGGTTGTATAGAATTTATATGACCATACCAATTCATTTTATAGACACTTAGACTTATTCTAGGGATTTTTTTAGGGCTTTTGGTATGGTTTATAAAGTTATTTTCAAGCATGTATAGGGGTGCGATATGTAGGTAGTGCTTTTGGACACACACACTTTCATTAAAGAAAATACTTTTTTGTAGAGTTTACCTATGTACAGTATAGTGTAGATTTATTAAGCAAAAGAACAGTTGGGGTAAATAAATGTTTTTAAGGAACGGAGTATAAACATATTTATAGGTAAAATTATTGGCAATTTAAGAGAAAAAAAAGTAGGGAAAATCAACAAATGACCACAAAAGAAGGTGTGGTTGAAGAAAATGACCAAAAAATTGCAACTATCATAAAATGACCATGATTTCCATAGGAAGGGTCTCTGCGGAACTCGTTCAGCTATGATAAATTGGAAAATCTCGGAGGAAGTGACACGGGCAGGGGTAAATTCGTAAAAACACAAAGAAGACTTAACAAAATTGAAAGGGTGCCGGTCAAAAATTTAGTTTAAAGTCGAAAAAATTGTGTTTGAAATCGAAAAAAATTATGTTTGAACTTACCAAAATCGAAAAAAATGTGTTTGAAATCGTTTGGAAAATTTTTCTTTGAAATCGAAAAAACTTACCAAAATCGTTCTCTGGCATTATTTGTGAAAATTATAATTAGATAATCGACAATAATATAGTTGCAATGCCAGAGGCTTGGCACAACCTGCTCAACTTTGTATCTTATATCTCAGGCTTAGGCTCAAAGAGACAACTAAGATTTTGTCTTGATCGTCCATCGTTTTTAATGATTCTCTATTTTTAGTCGTGAAGCTCTATACTTGATATGAGGACCTTGTATGACATATGTTCCGCTGGGTTTGCAGTTAAACACCCGGTTTTACATATTTGGACATTTTGGTGAACTCAATAGCCACAAAATCTTCATTACTTTACGAAACGGGATCCTGGTTTCTTAGTTGATGGGTGAAATGATTGTGTGGTTTTGATAATAGCAAGGGTGGGGAATGAATACCGGACGAATGGTAACCTGATGGAAGAGTTTGGCGTTGAAGGTGACGAATCGATTCCCATGCATGATGCATCCCTTGTGAATTTATACTTGTTTTATCATTTTTTGTATTTTTTGTGAGGTTTTGATAGTATGGATTGCTGCAATCAGTGATATGCATGGCAACTCTATCTAGCATTTTTGGGCAGCCTGCAGTTGGAAAAGTGAACTGGTTCTTGCTATTGATGTTAATACCATAGTTTTCTTTAACTCACAAACTGAATTGGTTCTTGCTCAGTTTTCTTTGGTGCAGGGTATGTGGGATGACCTCAGGCATGGAGCGTACAAGTCATCTGGATTATTAATTAATCATGGTAAACTACAAGGGTCAATGGTACCTGCTGCAACTCTCCTTAAGTGCTTATAACTTTAGTGCGTGGAAGTGGCCAGCATGGATGCATTAGAAAAGCTAAGCTTAAACTTTGGATTTGGAGGGGTGCGCCATGCCAAGGCAATAGTGCAACGCCAAGGCGACACTCAAAGACCCCAATAGCAAGCTATTGTGACGGATCTTTCCCCATAAAAATTAAGATTAATATCGAGTGGGCCGATGGCACACATATCAGATATTAAACTGATAAGAACAGATACTACACTTGATCTTAGCCAAAAGGCCGAGAAAGGTATGAAATTTCCGTAAACGAAAAGCCTTCCGTTTTGAACCCACTCAACATTCTCTGTTTGCTTTGTTTGAGGCGATGTGGGACTCATTAACTTTGCCCAGGTATTATTATTTTATTTTCTCATCCACTCACATGCATGCAACCGACTCAACTAATGGCTTCACTGCAATCGCTTAATTTGCTTAATTAATATAGCTACCATATGTTAATATTAATATAAATTATAAACCATGAGACTACCCAACGCAGCAGCACAAAGAAATCTTGATATTTGTCATTAATTTTTTAATTTACCAGCTTCTAATCCAAGTTACCTATTCTATTTATTTGTTATTTTCAGGTTTAAGGTTTCTAAGGAGAGACAGGTATATATGTATCCTATCCTCATAACCACTTGATGATGGGGATGATTTGTTACTTGACTATGATCGATGCAACCTATCCAAATCTGAGTCAACAGAAACTATGCATGGGCCTAACCAAATCTGAATCAACAGAAATTACGCACGGGTTTCTTTTTTGGCTTTGAACTCCCTCTTATATAATATATATCACATACACCAACAAAGACAAGACGTCCGTTTGGAAATATATTTTTATAATAATCTTAAAACTAGAGTATGGGTAGGGGCCGCGCGAACGCAGGCCCCCGCTAACACAAATTATGACGTAGGTTCGACCAACTTGGGCCGACCTTAGACAGGCACCTCTCCGTAATGTGCAATGGAGATCACCAACCTAGGCCATGGACCTTCTTGATCGCCCAAAGACCCCGTCCAGGTAAGTGACTTTTCCGTTCCCCTACCCTCACTTTTTATCCAACAACTACCTTCACTTTTCTTTTTTTCGCCCTCCGATGTGGGATGGATTCCTATTCTTAATTCTTTGCCAAACTTACATATACAACTCTACGTACTGCATCTCTAACTTCATGCTTTACCTTATTTATATATATCCTAATCACAAAAACACAACTTGCCACACTCAATCTCAACTCATCATCAACCCATATAATACTTGCTTGCATTTCATCCCTGCTATTACTTTACCAAATAAACAAAATATATTATATATCAGACTATCACCTTCATGCTTCTCAAGACGATGCAAAAAATCTTGGTGATGCCCTTGGACGATGTTGTGCTTCAAGGCCTGCAAAAGTGACACTCAGCTACATCTACCCAATTCCTTTATCATCCCTTCACGCAAAATATTTATTTTGCAATATATATGTTGCTTATATGTACAATCACGCTTTGCTCTAATCAATATTTCATGCTTCTTTCTCTATACAAAAATTGCCACTTATGATAACACTTTTTCATGTACGTATTGTTATACACAACTACCCGTGCGCATCCATGGCATAAAACCGCCTTATCTTTGACCACGACTCGACCATTTCGCTGAAAATTGATATTCTATGTGTAAACTGTGGATCAATTATATTTCTGCTAATAGTAAAACTGATAATTAAAAACTATATATGCCTTGACATTGTGTTCTCGAGTTTTGTTCAAAGAAAGGGGCCGAAAAGAAAAATATGGAAAGGGAAAAGGAGAATAGAGAGTTATTATTTTATTTATCTTATATTGTTGGAAAGAATATAAGGAATCCGACCTTTCATAATGTTCTAGAGTTTCAGGTAAAAGAAAGAAAGCTTATAATTTGATATCTTTGTATTCAACATCACAAATACCATACAATTGTTAGAAACAGTAAAATACAATAATCACTATCAGAAACAACCAAATCCATCTATTGCTGGTTAAACCAAAAAGTTCCGGCAAAATCTCTTAACTCTGGCCATCAAATGATTATGCATTAGCTAAGGTGAACAAAGCATGATTTCATTCGTTAAATTTATACAAACCTATTGAAAGCTTGTAATTCTCATGGGACAACAAGCATATGTATTTGAAACCATTTTAAAACTAACCTTTACCAACTTTGTTGATGTTGATTATGGTGTATGTCTTATTATACTCCTTATCGCCCCAATGGATGCAAAATATATTTTTTAAGACCAAATAGATCAATTTTCATCCTAATAATTTAATATAATCCTTGTATGTGCAAAAATGTTTGACAAATATGCCGCTTAATACATAGAGTAAATCACCAAATTTTGGATCAAATATCAAGGGAGACTAATAATCAGTTAGAGATATTGTCTCTAATGGTAGAAGAATCGATTGGAAAACATTTAGATTTTCGATTTTTGATTCGAATGTATTGCTAAATCTATTGAGGAATGTAACTAGATGTGCTAAGATGTTGAAAAATGAAGAAATTGTTAGATTTAATGATTTTTGTGTTATTGCAGGTAGAAATTTGTTTTGGATCAATATTTCCAGTATCCTATGAGGGTTCTTAAATATTGAAATTGGTCCCTAAGTCGACTAAAAAGAGTGTGAATCTTGAAAATGGGCAACAACCATTATTTTTGAAAAAAATAAAAGATAGAGAGAGAGAGAGAGAGTCTCAACACCTTTGGTACAACTTTACAAGGTGTTTTAAAGACAATGTGACACCTATTCAAAATATGTAAGACCTAATGGATTTGGTACGACCATATATGTTACAGCTTATACATCATTTTACAAGCCATGCAAAATTTTGGCAAACGATGGGTTTTGTTTGGGGCTTTGATATGCACATTCCAATTTATTTAAAGGTTGTATAGAATTTATATGACCATACCAATTCATTTTATAGACACTTACACTTATTCTAGGGATTTTTTTAGGGCTTTTGGTATGGTTTATAAAGTTATTTTCAAGCATGTATAGGGGTGCGATATGTAGGTAGTGCTTTTGGACACACACACTTTCATTAAAGAAAATACTTTTTTGTAAAGTTTACCTATGTACAGTATAGTGTAGATTTATTAAGCAAAAGAACAGTTGGGGTAAATAAATGTTTTTAAGGAACGGAGTATAAACATATTTATAGGTAAAATTATTGGCAATTTAAGAGAAAAAAAAGTAGGGAAAATCAACAAATGACCACAAAAGAAGGTGTGGTTGAAGAAAATGACCAAAAAATTGCAACTATCATAAAATGACCATGATTTCCATAGGAAGGGTCTCTGCGGAACTCGTTCAGCTATGATAAATTGGAAAATCTCGGAGGAAGTGACACGGGCAGGGGTAAATTCGTAAAAACACAAAGAAGACTTAACAAAATTGAAAGGGTGCTGGTCAAAAATTTAGTTTAAAGTCGAAAAAATTGTGTTTGAAATCGAAAAAGTTGTGTTTGAAATCGAAAAAAATTATGTTTGAACTTACCAAAATCGAAAAAAATGTGTTTGAAATCGTTTGGAAAATTTTTCTTTGAAATCGAAAAAACTTACCAAAATCGTTCTCTGGCATTATTTGTGAAAATTATAATTAGATAATCGACAATAATATAGTTGCAATGCCAGAGGCTTGGCACAACCTGCTCAACTTTGTATCTTATATCTCAGGCTTAGGCTCAAAGAGACAACTAAGATTTTGTCTTGATCGTCCATCGTTTTTAATGATTCTCTATTTTTAGTCGTGAAGCTCTATACTTGATATGAGGACCTTGTATGACATATGTTCCGCTGGGTTTGCAGTTAAACACCCGGTTTTACATATTTGGACATTTTGGTGAACTCAATAGCCACAAAATCTTCATTACTTTACGAAACGGGATCCTGGTTTCTTAGTTGATGGGTGAAATGATTGTGTGGTTTTGATAATAGCAAGGGTGGGGAATGAATACCGGACGAATGGTAACCTGATGGAAGAGTTTGGCGTTGAAGGTGACGAATCGATTCCCATGCATGATGCATCCCTTGTGAATTTATACTTGTTTTATCATTTTTTGTATTTTTTGTGAGGTTTTGATAGTATGGATTGCTGCAATCAGTGATATGCATGGCAACTCTATCTAGCATTTTTGGGCAGCCTGCAGTTGGAAAAGTGAACTGGTTCTTGCTATTGATGTTAATACCATAGTTTTCTTTAACTCACAAACTGAATTGGTTCTTGCTCAGTTTTCTTTGGTGCAGGGTATGTGGGATGACCTCAGGCATGGAGCGTACAAGTCATCTGGATTATTAATTAATCATGGTAAACTACAAGGGTCAATGGTACCTGCTGCAACTCTCCTTAAGTGCTTATAACTTTAGTGCGTGGAAGTGGCCAGCATGGATGCATTAGAAAAGCTAAGCTTAAACTTTGGATTTGGAGGGGTGCGCCATGCCAAGGCAATAGTGCAACGCCAAGGCGACACTCAAAGACCCCAATAGCAAGCTATTGTGACGGATCTTTCCCCATAAAAATTAAGATTAATATCGAGTGGGCCGATGGCGCACATATCAGATATTAAACTGATAAGAACAGATACTACACTTGATCTTAGCCAAAAGGCCGAGAAAGGTATGAAATTTCCGTAAACGAAAAGCCTTCCGTTTTGAACCCACTCAACATTCTCTGTTTGCTTTGTTTGAGGCGATGTGGGACTCATTAACTTTGCCCAGGTATTATTATTTTATTTTCTCATCCACTCACATGCATGCAACCGACTCAACTAATGGCTTCACTGCAATCGCTTAATTTGCTTAATTAATATAGCTACCATATGTTAATATTAATATAAATTATAAACCATGAGACTACCCAACGCAGCAGCACAAAGAAATCTTGATATTTGTCATTAATTTTTTAATTTACCAGCTTCTAATCCAAGTTACCTATTCTATTTATTTGTTATTTTCAGGTTTAAGGTTTCTAAGGAGAGACAGGTATATATGTATCCTATCCTCATAACCACTTGATGATGGGGATGATTTGTTACTTGACTATGATCGATGCAACCTATCCAAATCTGAGTCAACAGAAACTATGCATGGGCCTAACCAAATCTGAATCAACAGAAATTACGCACGGGTTTCTTTTTTGGCTTTGAACTCCCTCTTATATAATATATATCACATACACCAACAAAGACAAGACGTCCGTTTGGAAATATATTTTTATAATAATCTTAAAACTAGAGTATGGGTAGGGGCCGCGCGAACGCAGGCCCCCGCTAACACAAATTATGACGTAGGTTCGACCAACTTGGGCCGACCTTAGACAGGCACCTCTCCGTAATGTGCAATGGAGATCACCAACCTAGGCCATGGACCTTCTTGATCGCCCAAAGACCCCGTCCAGGTAAGTGACTTTTCCGTTCCCCTACCCTCACTTTTTATCCAACAACTACCTTCACTTTTCTTTTTTTCGCCCTCCGATGTGGGATGGATTCCTATTCTTAATTCTTTGCCAAACTTACATATACAACTCTACGTACTGCATCTCTAACTTCATGCTTTACCTTATTTATATATATCCTAATCACAAAAACACAACTTGCCACACTCAATCTCAACTCATCATCAACCCATATAATACTTGCTTGCATTTCATCCCTGCTATTACTTTACCAAATAAACAAAATATATTATATATCAGACTATCACCTTCATGCTTCTCAAGACGATGCAAAAAATCTTGGTGATGCCCTTGGACGATGTTGTGCTTCAAGGCCTGCAAAAGTGACACTCAGCTACATCTACCCAATTCCTTTATCATCCCTTCACGCAAAATATTTATTTTGCAATATATATGTTGCTTATATGTACAATCACGCTTTGCTCTAATCAATATTTCATGCTTCTTTCTCTATACAAAAATTGCCACTTATGATAACACTTTTTCACGTACGTATTGTTATACACAACTACCCGTGCGCATCCATGGCATAAAACCGCCTTATCTTTGACCACGACTCGACCATTTCGCTGAAAATTGATATTCTATGTGTAAACTGTGGATCAATTATATTTCTGCTAATAGTAAAACTGATAATTAAAAACTATATATGCCTTGACATTGTGTTCTCGAGTTTTGTTCAAAGAAAGGGGCCGAAAAGAAAAATATGGAAAGGGAAAAGGAGAATAGAGAGTTATTATTTTATTTATCTTATATTGTTGGAAAGAATATAAGGAATCCGACCTTTCATAATGTTCTAGAGTTTCAGGTAAAAGAAAGAAAGCTTATAATTTGATATCTTTGTATTCAACATCACAAATACCATACAATTGTTAGAAACAGTAAAATACAATAATCACTATCAGAAACAACCAAATCCATCTATTGCTGGTTAAACCAAAAAGTTCCGGCAAAATCTCTTAACTCTGGCCATCAAATGATTATGCATTAGCTAAGGTGAACAAAGCATGATTTCATTCGTTAAATTTATACAAACCTATTGAAAGCTTGTAATTCTCATGGGACAACAAGCATATGTATTTGAAACCATTTTAAAACTAACCTTTACCAACTTTGTTTATGTTGATTATGGTGTATGTCTTATTATACTCCTTATCGCCCCAATGGATGCAAAATATATTTTTTAAGACCAAATAGATCAATTTTCATCCTAATAATTTAATATAATCCTTGTATGTGCAAAAATGTTTGACAAATATGCCGCTTAATACATAGAGTAAATCACCAAATTTTTGATCAAATATCAAGGGAGACTAATAATCAGTTAGAGATATTGTCTCTAATGGTAGAAGAATCGATTGGAAAACATTTAGATTTTCGATTTTTGATTCGAATGTATTGCTAAATCTATTGAGGAATGTAACTAGATGTGCTAAGATGTTGAAAAATGAAGAAATTGTTAGATTTAATGATTTTTGTGTTATTGCAGGTAGAAATTTGTTTTGGATCAATATTTCCAGTATCCTATGAGGGTTCTTAAATATTGAAATTGGTCCCTAAGTCGACTAAAAAGAGTGTGAATCTTGAAAATGGGCAACAACCATTATTTTTGAAAAAAATAAAAGATAGAGAGAGAGAGAGAGAGTCTCAACACCTTTGGTACAACTTTACAAGGTGTTTTAAAGACAATGTGAAACCTATTCAAAATATGTAAGACCTAATGGATTTGGTACGACCATATATGTTACAGCTTATACATCATTTTACAAGCCATGCAAAATTTTGGCAAACGATGGGTTTTGTTTGGGGCTTTGATATGCACATTCCAATTTATTTAAAGGTTGTATAGAATTTATATGACCATACCAATTCATTTTATAGACACTTAGACTTATTCTAGGGATTTTTTTAGGGCTTTTGGTATGGTTTATAAAGTTATTTTCAAGCATGTATAGGGGTGCGATATGTAGGTAGTGCTTTTGGACACACACACTTTCATTAAAGAAAATACTTTTTTGTAGAGTTTACCTATGTACAGTATAGTGTAGATTTATTAAGCAAAAGAACAGTTGGGGTAAATAAATGTTTTTAAGGAACGGAGTATAAACATATTTATAGGTAAAATTATTGGCAATTTAAGAGAAAAAAAAGTAGGGAAAATCAACAAATGACCACAAAAGAAGGTGTGGTTGAAGAAAATGACCAAAAAATTGCAACTATCATAAAATGACCATGATTTCCATAGGAAGGGTCTCTGCGGAACTCGTTCAGCTATGATAAATTGGAAAATCTCGGAGGAAGTGACACGGGCAGGGGTAAATTCGTAAAAACACAAAGAAGACTTAACAAAATTGAAAGGGTGCTGGTCAAAAATTTAGTTTAAAGTCGAAAAAATTGTGTTTGAAATCGAAAAAGTTGTGTTTGAAATCGAAAAAAATTATGTTTGAACTTACCAAAATCGAAAAAAATGTGTTTGAAATCGTTTGGAAAATTTTTCTTTGAAATCGAAAAAACTTACCAAAATCGTTCTCTGACATTATTTGTGAAAATTATAATTAGATAATCGACAATAATATTGTTGCAATGCCAGAGGCTTGGCACAACCTGCTCAACTTTGTATCTTATATCTCAGGCTTAGGCTCAAAGAGACAACTAAGATTTTGTCTTGATCGTCCATCGTTTTTAATGATTCTCTATTTTTAGTCGTGAAGCTCTATACTTGATATGAGGACCTTGTATGACATATGTTCCGCTGGGTTTGCAGTTAAACACCCGGTTTTACATATTTGGACATTTTGGTGAACTCAATAGCCACAAAATCTTCATTACTTTACGAAACGGGATCCTGGTTTCTTAGTTGATGGGTGAAATGATTGTGTGGTTTTGATAATAGCAAGGGTGGGGAATGAATACCGGACGAATGGTAACCTGATGGAAGAGTTTGGCGTTGAAGGTGACGAATCGATTCCCATGCATGATGCATCCCTTGTGAATTTATACTTGCTTTATCATTTTTTGTATTTTTTGTGAGGTTTTGATAGTATGGATTGCTGCAATCAGTGATATGCATGGCAACTCTATCTAGCATTTTTGGGCAGCCTGCAGTTGGAAAAGTGAACTGGTTCTTGCTATTGATGTTAATACCATAGTTTTCTTTAACTCACAAACTGAATTGGTTCTTGCTCAGTTTTCTTTGGTGCAGGGTATGTGGGATGACCTCAGGCATGGAGCGTACAAGTCATCTGGATTATTAATTAATCATGGTAAACTACAAGGGTCAATGGTACCTGCTGCAACTCTCCTTAAGTGCTTATAACTTTAGTGCGTGGAAGTGGCCAGCATGGATGCATTAGAAAAGCTAAGCTTAAACTTTGGATTTGGAGGGGTGCGCCATGCCAAGGCAATAGTGCAACGCCAAGGCGACACTCAAAGACCCCAATAGCAAGCTATTGTGACGGATCTTTCCCCATAAAAAATAAGATTAATATCGAGTGGGCCGATGGCCCACATATCAGATATTAAACTGATAAGAACAGATACTACACTTGATCTTAGCCAAAAGGCCGAGAAAGGTATGAAATTTCCGTAAACGAAAAGCCTTCCGTTTTGAACCCACTCAACATTCTCTGTTTGCTTTGTTTGAGGCGATGTCGGACTCATTAACTTTTCCCAGGTATTATTATTTTATTTTCTCATCCACTCACATGCATGCAACCGACTCAACTAATGGCTTCACTGCAATCGCTTAATTTGCTTAATTAATATAGCTACCATATGTTAATATTAATATAAATTATAAACCATGAGACTACCCAACGCAGCAGCACAAAGAAATCTTGATATTTGTCATTAATTTTTTAATTTACCAGCTTCTAATCCAAGTTACCTATTCTATTTATTTGTTATTTTCAGGTTTAAGGTTTCTAAGGAGAGACAGGTATATATGTATCCTATCCTCATAACCACTTGATGATGGGGATGATTTGTTACTTGACTATGATCGATGCAACCTATCCAAATCTGAGTCAACAGAAACTATGCATGGGCCTAACCAAATCTGAATCAACAGAAATTACGCACGGGTTTCTTTTTTGGCTTTGAACTCCCTCTTATATAATATATATCACATACACCAACAAAGACAAGACGTCCGTTTGGAAATATATATTTATAATAATCTTAAAACTAGAGTATGGGTAGGGGCCGCGCGAACGCAGGCCCCCGCTAACACAAATTATGACGTAGGTTCGACCAACTTAGGCCGACCTTAGACAGGCACCTCTCCGTAATGTGCAATGGAGATCACCAACCTAGGCCATGGACCTTCTTGATCGCCCAAAGACCCCGTCCAGGTAAGTGACTTTTCCGTTCCCCTACCCTCACTTTTTATCCAACAACTACCTTCACTTTTCTTTTTTTCACCCTCCGATGTGGGATGGATTCCTATTCTTAATTCTTTGCCAAACTTACATATAAGATGTGGGATGGATTCCTATTCTTAATTCTTTGCCAAACTTACATATACAACTCTACGTACTGCATCTCTAACTTCATGCTTTACCTTATTTATATATATCCTAATCACAAAAACACAACTTGCCACACTCAATCTCAACTCATCATCAACCCATATAATACTTGCTTGGATTCCTATTCTTAATTCTTTGCTATTACTTTACCAAATAAACAAAATATATTATATATCAGACTATCACCTCCATGCTTCTCAAGACGATTCAAAAAATCTTGGTGATGTCCTTGGACGATGTTGTGCTTCAAGGCCTGCAAAAGTGACACTCAGCTACATCTACCCAATTCCTTTATCGTCCCTTCACGCAAAATATTTATTTTGCAATATATATGTTGCTTATATGTACAATCACGCTTTCCTCTAATCAATATTTCATGCTTCTTTCTCTATACAAAAATTGCCACTTATGATAACACTTTTTCACGTACGTATTGTTATACACAACTACCCGTGCGCATCCATGGCATAAAACCGCCTTATCTTTGACCACGACTCGACCATTTCGCTGAAAATTGATATTCCATGTGTAAACTGTGGATCAGTTATATTTCTGCTAATAGTAAAACTGATAATTAAAAACTATATATGCCTTGACATTGTGTTCTCAGGTTTTGTTCAAAGAAAGGGGCCGAAAAGAAAAATATGGAAAGGGAAAAGGAGAATAGAGAGTTATTATTTTATTTATCTTATATTGTTGGAAAGAATATAAGGAATCCGACCTTTCATAATGTTCTAGAGTTTCAGGTAAAAGAAAGAAAGCTTATAATTTGATAACTTTGTATTCAACATCACAAATACCATACAATTGTTAGAAACAGTAAAATACAATAATCACTATCAGAAACAACCAAATCCATCTATTGCTGGTTAAACCAAAAAGTTCCGGCAAAATCTCTTAACTTTGGCCATCAAATGATTATGCATTAGCTAAGGTGAACAAAGCATGATTTCATTCGTTAAATTTATACAAACCTATTGAAAGCTTGTAATTCTCATGGGACAACAAGCATATGTATTTGAAACCATTTTAAAACTAACCTTTACCAACTTTGTTGATGTTGATTATGGTGTATGTCTTATTATACTCCTTATCGCCCCAATGGATGCAAAATATATTTTTTAAGACCAAATAGATCAATTTTCATCCTAATAATTTAATATAATCCTTGTATGTGCAAAAATGTTTGACAAATATGCCGCTTAATACATACAGTAAATCACCAAATTTTGGATCAAATATCAAGGGAGACTAATAATCAGTTAGAGATATTGTCTCTAATGGTAGAAGAATCGATTGGAAAACATTTAGATTTTCGATTTTTGATTCGAATGTATTGCTAAATCTATTGAGGAATGTAACTAGATGTGCTAAGATGTTGAAAAATGAAGAAATTGTTAGATTTAATGATTTTTGTGTTATTGCAGGTAGAAATTTGTTTTGGATCAATATTTCCAGTATCCTATGAGGGTTCTTAAATATTGAAATTGGTCCCTAAGTCGACTAAAAAGAGTGTGAATCTTGAAAATGGGCAACAACCATTATTTTTGAAAAAAATTAAAGATAGAGAGAGAGAGAGAGAGTCTCAACACCTTTGGTACAACTTTACAAGGTGTTTTAAAGACAATGTGAAACCTATTCAAAATATGTAAGACGTAATGGATTTGGTACGACCATATATGTTACAGCTTATACATCATTTTACAAGCCATGCAAAATTTTGGCAAACGATGGGTTTTGTTTGGGGCTTTGATATGCACATTCCAATTTATTTAAAGGTTGTATAGAATTTATATGACCATACCAATTCATTTTATAGACACTTACACTTATTCTAGGGATTTTTTAGGGCTTTTGGTATGGTTTATAAAGTTATTTTCAAGCATGTATAGGGGTGCGATATGTAGGTAGTGCTTTTGGACACACACACTTTCATTAAAGAAAATACTTTTTTGTAGAGTTACCTATGTACAGTATAGTGTAGATTTATTAAGCAAAAGAACAGTTGGGGTAAATAAATGTTTTTAAGGAACGGAGTATAAACATATTTATAGGTAAAATTATTGGCAATTTAAGAGAAAAAAAAGTAGGGAAAATCAACAAATGACCACAAAAGAAGGTGTGGTTGAAGAAAATGACCAAAAAATTGCAACTATCATAAAATGACCATGATTTCCATAGGAAGGGTCTCTGCGGAACTCGTTCAGCTATGATAAATTGGAAAATCTCGGAGGAAGTGACACGGGCAGGGGTAAATTCGTAAAAACACAAAGAAGACTTAACAAAATTGAAAGGGTGCTGGTCAAAAATTTAGTTTAAAGTCGAAAAAATTGTGTTTGAAATCGAAAAAGTTGTGTTTGAAATCGAAGAAAATTATGTTTGAACTTACCAAAATCGAAAAAAATGTGTTTGAAATCGTTTGGAAAATTTTTGTTTGAAATCGAAAAAACTTACCAAAATCGTTCTCTGGCATTATTTGTGAAAATTATAATTAGATAATCGACAATAATATAGTTGCAATGCCAGAGGCTTGGCACAACCTGCTCAACTTTGTATCTTATATCTCAGGCTTAGGCTCAAAGAGACAACTAAGATTTTGTCTTGATCGTCCATCGTTTTTAATGATTCTCTATTTTTAGTCGTGAAGCTCTATACTTGATATGAGGACCTTGTATGACATATGTTCCGCTGGGTTTGCAGTTAAACACCCGGTTTTACATATTTGGACATTTTGGTGAACTCAATAGCCACAAAATCTTCATTACTTTACGAAACGGGATCCTGGTTTCTTAGTTGATGGGTGAAATGATTGTGTGGTTTTGATAATAGCAAGGGTGGGGAATGAATACCGGACGAATGGTAACCTGATGGAAGAGTTTGGCGTTGAAGGTGACGAATCGATTCCCATGCATGATGCATCCCTTGTGAATTTATACTTGTTTTATCATTTTTTGTATTTTTTGTGAGGTTTTGATAGTATGGATTGCTGCAATCAGTGATATGCATGGCAACTCTATCTAGCATTTTTGGGCAGCCTGCAGTTGGAAAAGTGAACTGGTTCTTGCTATTGATGTTAATACCATAGTTTTCTTTAACTCACAAACTGAATTGGTTCTTGCTCAGTTTTCTTTGGTGCAGGGTATGTGGGATGACCTCAGGCATGGAGCGTACAAGTCATCTGGATTATTAATTAATCATGGTAAACTACAAGGGTCAATGGTACCTGCTGCAACTCTCCTTAAGTGCTTATAACTTTAGTGCGTGGAAGTGGCCAGCATGGATGCATTAGAAAAGCTAAGCTTAAACTTTGGATTTGGAGGGGTGCGCCATGCCAAGGCAATAGTGCAACGCCAAGGCGACACTCAAAGACCCCAATAGCAAGCTATTGTGACGGATCTTTCCCCATAAAAAATAAGATTAATATCGAGTGGGCCGATGGCCCACATATCAGATATTAAACTGATAAGAACAGATACTACACTTGATCTTAGCCAAAAGGCCGAGAAAGGTATGAAATTTCCGTAAACGAAAAGCCTTCCGTTTTGAACCCACTCAACATTCTCTGTTTGCTTTGTTTGAGGCGATGTGGGACTCATTAACTTTGCCCAGGTATTATTATTTTATTTTCTCATCCACTCACATGCATGCAACCGACTCAACTAATGGCTTCACTGCAATCGCTTAATTTGCTTAATTAATATAGCTACCATATGTTAATATTAATATAAATTATAAACCATGAGACTACCCAACGCAGCAGCACAAAGAAATCTTGATATTTGTCAGTAATTTTTTAATTTACCAGCTTCTAATCCAAGTTACCTATTCTATTTATTTGTTATTTTCAGGTTTAAGGTTTCTAAGGAGAGACAGGTATATATGTATCCTATCCTCATAACCACTTGATGATGGGGATGATTTGTTACTTGACTATGATCGATGCAACCTATCCAAATCTGAGTCAACAGAAACTATGCATGGGCCTAACCAAATCTGAATCAACAGAAATTACGCACGGGTTTCTTTTTTGGCTTTGAACTCCCTCTTATATAATATATATCACATACACCAACAAAGACAAGACGTCCGTTTGGAAATATATATTTATAATAATCTTAAAACTAGAGTATGGGTAGGGGCCGCGCGAACGCAGGCCCCCGCTAACACAAATTATGACGTAGGTTCGACCAACTTGGGCCTACCTTAGACAGGCACCTCTCCGTAATGTGCAATGGAGATCACCAACCTAGGCCATGGACCTTCTTGATCGCCCAAAGACCCCGTCCAGGTAAGTGACTTTTCCGTTCCCCTACCCTCACTTTTTATCCAACAACTACCTTCACTTTTCTTTTTTTCGCCCTCCGATGTGGGATGGATTCCTATTCTTAATTCTTTGCCAAACTTACATATACAACTCTACGTACTGCATCTCTAACTTCATGCTTTACCTTATTTATATATATCCTAATCACAAAAACACAACTTGCCACACTCAATCTCAACTCATCATCAACCCATATAATACTTGCTTGCATTTCATCCCTGCTATTACTTTACCAAATAAACAAAATATATTATATATCAGACTATCACCTTCATGCTTCTCAAGACGATGCAAAAAATCTTGGTGATGCCCTTGGACGATGTTGTGCTTCAAGGCCTGCAAAAGTGACACTCAGCTACATCTACCCAATTCCTTTATCATCCCTTCACGCAAAATATTTATTTTGCAATATATATGTTGCTGATATGTACAATCACGCTTTGCTCTAATCAATATTTCATGCTTCTTTCTCTATACAAAAATTGCCACTTATGATAACACTTTTTCACGTACGTATTGTTATACACAACTACCCGTGCGCATCCATGGCATAAAACCGCCTTATCTTTGACCACGACTCGACCATTTCGCTGAAAATTGATATTCTATGTGTAAACTGTGGATCAATTATATTTCTGCTAATAGTAAAACTGATAATTAAAAACTATATATGCCTTGACATTGTGTTCTCGAGTTTTGTTCAAAGAAAGGGGCCGAAAAGAAAAATATGGAAAGGGAAAAGGAGAATAGAGAGTTATTATTTTATTTATCTTATATTTTTGGAAAGAATATAAGGAATCCGACCTTTCATAATGTTCTAGAGTTTCAGGTAAAAGAAAGAAAGCTTATAATTTGATATCTTTGTATTCAACATCACAAATACCATACAATTGTTAGAAACAGTAAAATACAATAATCACTATCAGAAACAACCAAATCCATCTATTGCTGGTTAAACCAAAAAGTTCCGGCAAAATCTCTTAACTCTGGCCATCAAATGATTATGCATTAGCTAAGGTGAACAAAGCATGATTTCATTCGTTAAATTTATACAAACCTATTGAAAGCTTGTAATTCTCATGGGACAACAAGCATATGTATTTGAAACCATTTTAAAACTAACCTTTACCAACTTTGTTGATGTTGATTATGGTGTATGTCTTATTATACTCCTTATCGCCCCAATGGATGCAAAATATATTTTTTAAGACCAAATAGATCAATTTTCATCCTAATAATTTAATATAATCCTTGTATGTGCAAAAATGTTTGACAAATATGCCGCTTAATACATAGAGTAAATCACCAAATTTTTGATCAAATATCAAGGGAGACTAATAATCAGTTAGAGATATTGTCTCTAATGGTAGAAGAATCGATTGGAAAACATTTAGATTTTCGATTTTTGATTCGAATGTATTGCTAAATCTATTGAGGAATGTAACTAGATGTGCTAAGATGTTGAAAAATGAAGAAATTGTTAGATTTAATGATTTTTGTGTTATTGCAGGTAGAAATTTGTTTTGGATCAATATTTCCAGTATCCTATGAGGGTTCTTAAATATTGAAATTGGTCCCTAAGTCGACTAAAAAGAGTGTGAATCTTGAAAATGGGCAACAACCATTATTTTTGAAAAAAATAAAAGATAGAGAGAGAGAGAGAGAGAGAGTCTCAACACCTTTGGTACAACTTTACAAGGTGTTTTAAAGACAATGTGAAACCTATTCAAAATATGTAAGACCTAATGGATTTGGTACGACCATATATGTTACAGCTTATACATCATTTTACAAGCCATGCAAAATTTTGGCAAACGATGGGTTTTGTTTGGGGCTTTGATATGCACATTCCAATTTATTTAAAGGTTGTATAGAATTTATATGACCATACCAATTCATTTTATAGACACTTAGACTTATTCTAGGGATTTTTTTAGGGCTTTTCGTATGGTTTATAAAGTTATTTTCAAGCATGTATAGGGGTGCGATATGTAGGTAGTGCTTTTGGACACACACACTTTCATTAAAGAAAATACTTTTTTGTAGAGTTTACCTATGTACAGTATAGTGTAGATTTATTAAGCAAAAGAACAGTTGGGGTAAATAAATGTTTTTAAGGAACGGAGTATAAACATATTTATAGGTAAAATTATTGGCAATTTAAGAGAAAAAAAAGTAGGGAAAATCAACAAATGACCACAAAAGAAGGTGTGGTTGAAGAAAATGACCAAAAAATTGCAACTATCATAAAATGACCATGATTTCCATAGGAAGGGTCTCTGCGGAACTCGTTCAGCTATGATAAATTGGAAAATCTCGGAGGAAGTGACACGGGCAGGGGTAAATTCGTAAAAACACAAAGAAGACTTAACAAAATTGAAAGGGTGCCGGTCAAAAATTTAGTTTAAAGTCGAAAAAATTGTGTTTGAAATCGAAAAAAATTATGTTTGAACTTACCAAAATCGAAAAAAATGTGTTTGAAATCGTTTGGAAAATTTTTCTTTGAAATCGAAAAAACTTACCAAAATCGTTCTCTGGCATTATTTGTGAAAATTATAATTAGATAATCGACAATAATATAGTTGCAATGCCAGAGGCTTGGCACAACCTGCTCAACTTTGTATCTTATATCTCAGGCTTAGGCTCAAAGAGACAACTAAGATTTTGTCTTGATCGTCCATCGTTTTTAATGATTCTCTATTTTTAGTCGTGAAGCTCTATACTTGATATGAGGACCTTGTATGACATATGTTCCGCTGGGTTTGCAGTTAAACTCCCGGTTTTACATATTTGGACATTTTGGTGAACTCAATAGCCACAAAATCTTCATTACTTTACGAAACGGGATCCTGGTTTCTTAGTTGATAGGTGAAATGATTGTGTGGTTTTGATAATAGCAAGGGTGGGGAATGAATACCGGACGAATGGTAACCTGATGGAAGAGTTTGGCGTTGAAGGTGACGAATCGATTCCCATGCATGATGCATCCCTTGTGAATTTATACTTGTTTTATCATTTTTTGTATTTTTTGTGAGGTTTTGATAGTATGGATTGCTGCAATCAGTGATATGCATGGCAACTCTATCTAGGATTTTTGGGCAGCCTGCAGTTGGAAAAGTGAACTGGTTCTTGCTATTGATGTTAATACCATAGTTTTCTTTAACTCACAAACTGAATTGGCTCTTGCTCAGTTTTCTTTGGTGCAGGGTATGTGGGATGACCTCAGGCATGGAGCGTACAAGTCATCTGGATTATTAATTAATCATGGTAAACTACAAGGGTCAATGGTACCTGCTGCAACTCTCCTTAAGTGCTTATAACTTTAGTGCGTGGAAGTGGCAAGCATGGATGCATTAGAAAAGCTAAGCTTAAACTTTGGATTTGGAGGGGTGCGCCATGCCAAGGCAATAGTGCAACGCCAAGGCGACACTCAAAGACCCCAATAGCAAGCTATTGTGACGGATCTTTCCCCATAAAAAATAAGATTAATATCGAGTGGGCCGATGGCCCACATATCAGATATTAAACTGATAAGAACAGATACTACACTTGATCTTAGCCAAAAGGCCGAGAAAGGTATGAAATTTCCGTAAACGAAAAGCCTTCCGTTTTGAACCCACTCAACATTCTCTGTTTGCTTTGTTTGAGGCGATGTGGGACTCATTAACTTTGCCCAGGTGTTATTATTTTATTTTCTCATCCACTCACATGCATGCAACCGACTCAACTAATGGCTTCACTGCAATCGCTTAATTTGCTTAATTAATATAGCTACCATATGTTAATATTAATATAAATTATAAACCATGAGACTACCCAACGCAGCAGCACAAAGAAATCTTGATATTTGTCATTAATTTTTTAATTTACCAGCTTCTAATCCAAGTTACCTATTCTATTTATTTGTTATTTTCAGGTTTAAGGTTTCTAAGGAGAGACAGGTATATATGTATCCTATCCTCATAACCACTTGATGATGGGGATGATTTGTTACTTGACTATGATCGATGCAACCTATCCAAATCTGAGTCAACAGAAACTATGCATGGGCCTAACCAAATCTGAATCAACAGAAATTACGCACGGGTTTCTTTTTTGGCTTTGAACTCCCTCTTATATAATATATATCACATACACCAACAAAGACAAGACGTCCGTTTGGAAATATATATTTATAATAATCTTAAAACTAGAGTATGGGTAGGGGCCGCGCGAACGCAGGCCCCCGCTAACACAAATTATGACGTAGGTTCGACCAACTTGGGCCGACCTTAGACAGGCACCTCTCCGTAATGTGCAATGGAGATCACCAACCTAGGCCATGGACCTTCTTGATCGCCCAAAGACCCCGTCCAGGTAAGTGACTTTTCCGTTCCCCTACCCTCACTTTTTATCCAACAACTACCTTCACTTTTCTTTTTTTCGCCCTCCGATGTGGGATGGATTCCTATTCTTAATTCTTTGCCAAACTTACATATACAACTCTACGTACTGCATCTCTAACTTCATGCTTTACCTTATTTATATATATCCTAATCACAAAAACACAACTTGCCACACTCAATCTCAACTCATCATCAACCCATATAATACTTGCTTGCATTTCATCCCTGCTATTACTTTACCAAATAAACAAAATATATTATATATCAGACTATCACCTTCATGCTTCTCAAGACGATGCAAAAAATCTTGGTGATGCCCTTGGACGATGTTGTGCTTCAAGGCCTGCAAAAGTGACACTCAGCTACATCTACCCAATTCCTTTATCATCCCTTCACACAAAATATTTATTTTGCAATATATATGTTGCTTATATGTACAATCACGCTTTGCTCTAATCAATATTTCATGCTTCTTTCTCTATACAAAAATTGCCACTTATGATAACACTTTTTCACGTACGTATTGTTATACACAACTACCCGTGCGCATCCATGGCATAAAACCGCCTTATCTTTGACCACGACTCGACCATTTCGCTGAAAATTGATATTCTATGTGTAAACTGTGGATCAATTATATTTCTGCTAATAGTAAAACTGATAATTAAAAACTATATATGCCTTGACATTGTGTTCTCGAGTTTTGTTCAAAGAAAGGGGCCGAAAAGAAAAATATGGAAAGGGAAAAGGAGAATAGAGAGTTATTATTTTATTTATCTTATATTGTTGGAAAGAATATAAGGAATCCGACCTTTCATAATGTTCTAGAGTTTCAGGTAAAAGAAAGAAAGCTTATAATTTGATAACTTTGTATTCAACATCACAAATACCATACAATTGTTAGAAACAGTAAAATACAATAATCACTATCAGAAACAACCAAATCCATCTATTGCTGGTTAAACCAAAAAGTTCCGGCAAAATCTCTTAACTCTGGCCATCAAATGATTATGCATTAGCTAAGGTGAACAAAGCATGATTTCATTCGTTAAATTTATACAAACCTATTGAAAGCTTGTAATTCTCATGGGACAACAAGCATATGTATTTGAAACCATTTTAAAACTAACCTTTACCAACTTTGTTGATGTTGATTATGGTGTATGTCTTATTATACTCCTTATCGCCCCAATGGATGCAAAATATATTTTTTAAGACCAAATAGATCAATTTTCATCCTAATAATTTAATATAATCCTTGTATGTGCAAAAATGTTTGACAAATATGCCGCTTAATACATAGAGTAAATCACCAAATTTTGGATCAAATATCAAGGGAGACTAATAATCAGTTAGAGATATTGTCTCTAATGGTAGAAGAATCGATTGGAAAACATTTAGATTTTCGATTTTTGATTCGAATGTATTGCTAAATCTATTGAGGAATGTAACTAGATGTGCTAAGATGTTGAAAAATGAAGAAATTGTTAGATTTAATGATTTTTGTGTTATTGCAGGTAGAAATTTGTTTTGGATCAATATTTCCAGTATCCTATGAGGGTTCTTAAATATTGAAACTGGTCCCTAAGTCGACTAAAAAGAGTGTGAATCTTGAAAATGGGCAACAACCATTATTTTTGAAAAAAATAAAAGATAGAGAGAGAGAGAGAGAGTCTCAACACCTTTGGTACAACTTTACAAGGTGTTTTAAAGACAATGTGACACCTATTCAAAATATGTAAGACCTAATGGATTTGGTACGACCATATATGTTACAGCTTATACATCATTTTACAAGCCATGCAAAATTTTGGCAAACGATGGGTTTTGTTTGGGGCTATGATATGCACATTCCAATTTATTTAAAGGTTGTATAGAATTTATATGACCATACCAATTCATTTTATAGACACTTACACTTATTCTAGGGATTTTTTTAGGGCTTTTGGTATGGTTTATAAAGTTATTTTCAAGCATGTATAGGGGTGCGATATGTAGGTAGTGCTTTTGGACACACACACTTTCATTAAAGAAAATATTTTTTTGTAAAGTTTACCTATGTACAGTATAGTGTAGATTTATTAAGCAAAAGAACAGTTGGGGTAAATAAATGTTTTTAAGGAACGGAGTATAAACATATTTATAGGTAAAATTATTGGCAATTTAAGAGAAAAAAAAGTAGGGAAAATCAACAAATGACCACAAAAGAAGGTGTGGTTGAAGAAAATGACCAAAAAATTGCAACTATCATAAAATGACCATGATTTCCATAGGAAGGGTCTCTGCGGAACTCGTTCAGCTATGATAAATTGGAAAATCTCGGAGGAAGTGACACGGGCAGGGGTAAATTCGTAAAAACACAAAGAAGACTTAACAAAATTGAAAGGGTGCTGGTCAAAAATTTAGTTTAAAGTCGAAAAAATTGTGTTTGAAATCGAAAAAGTTGTGTTTGAAATCGAAAAAAATTATGTTTGAACTTACCAAAATCGAAAAAAATGTGTTTGAAATCGTTTGGAAAATTTTTCTTTGAAATCGAAAAAACTTACCAAAATCGTTCTCTGGCATTATTTGTGAAAATTATAATTAGATAATCGACAATAATATAGTTGCAATGCCAGAGGCTTGGCACAACCTGCTCAACTTTGTATCTTATATCTCAGGCTTAGGCTCAAAGAGACAACTAAGATTTTGTCTTGATCGTCCATCGTTTTTAATGATTCTCTATTTTTAGTCGTGAAGCTCTATACTTGATATGAGGACCTTGTATGACATATGTTCCGCTGGGTTTGCAGTTAAACACCCGGTTTTACATATTTGGACATTTTGGTGAACTCAATAGCCACAAAATCTTCATTACTTTACGAAACGGGATCCTGGTTTCTTAGTTGATGGGTGAAATGATTGTGTGGTTTTGATAATAGCAAGGGTGGGGAATGAATACCGGACGAATGGTAACCTGATGGAAGAGTTTGGCGTTGAAGGTGACGAATCGATTCCCATGCATGATGCATCCCTTGTGAATTTATACTTGTTTTATCATTTTTTGTATTTTTTGTGAGGTTTTGATAGTATGGATTGCTGCAATCAGTGATATGCATGGCAACTCTATCTAGCATTTTTGGGCAGCCTGCAGTTGGAAAAGTGAACTGGTTCTTGCTATTGATGTTAATACCATAGTTTTCTTTAACTCACAAACTGAATTGGTTCTTGCTCAGTTTTCTTTGGTGCAGGGTATGTGGGATGACCTCAGGCATGGAGCGTACAAGTCATCTGGATTATTAATTAATCATGGTAAACTACAAGGGTCAATGGTACCTGCTGCAACTCTCCTTAAGTGCTTATAACTTTAGTGCGTGGAAGTGGCCAGCATGGATGCATTAGAAAAGCTAAGCTTAAACTTTGGATTTGGAGGGGTGCGCCATGCCAAGGCAATAGTGCAACGCCAAGGCGACACTCAAAGACCCCAATAGCAAGCTATTGTGACGGATCTTTCCCCATAAAAATTAAGATTAATATCGAGTGGGCCGATGGCGCACATATCAGATATTAAACTGATAAGAACAGATACTACACTTGATCTTAGCCAAAAGGCCGAGAAAGGTATGAAATTTCCGTAAACGAAAAGCCTTCCGTTTTGAACCCACTCAACATTCTCTGTTTGCTTTGTTTGAGGCGATGTGGGACTCATTAACTTTGCCCAGGTATTATTATTTTATTTTCTCATCCACTCACATGCATGCAACCGACTCAACTAATGGCTTCACTGCAATCGCTTAATTTGCTTAATTAATATAGCTACCATATGTTAATATTAATATAAATTATAAACCATGAGACTACCCAACGCAGCAGCACAAAGAAATCTTGATATTTGTCATTAATTTTTTAATTTACCAGCTTCTAATCCAAGTTACCTATTCTATTTATTTGTTATTTTCAGGTTTAAGGTTTCTAAGGAGAGACAGGTATATATGTATCCTATCCTCATAACCACTTGATGATGGGGATGATTTGTTACTTGACTATGATCGATGCAACCTATCCAAATCTGAGTCAACAGAAACTATGCATGGGCCTAACCAAATCTGAATCAACAGAAATTACGCACGGGTTTCTTTTTTGGCTTTGAACTCCCTCTTATATAATATATATCACATACACCAACAAAGACAAGACGTCCGTTTGGAAATATATTTTTATAATAATCTTAAAACTAGAGTATGGGTAGGGGCCGCGCGAACGCAGTCCCCCGCTAACACAAATTATGACGTAGGTTCGACCAACTTGGGCCGACCTTAGACAGGCACCTCTCCGTAATGTGCAATGGAGATCACCAACCTAGGCCATGGACCTTCTTGATCGCCCAAAGACCCCGTCCAGGTAAGTGACTTTTCCGTTCCCCTACCCTCACTTTTTATCCAACAACTACCTTCACTTTTCTTTTTTTCGCCCTCCGATGTGGGATGGATTCCTATTCTTAATTCTTTGCCAAACTTACATATACAACTCTACGTACTGCATCTCTAACTTCATGCTTTACCTTATTTATATATATCCTAATCACAAAAACACAACTTGCCACACTCAATCTCAACTCATCATCAACCCATATAATACTTGCTTGCATTTCATCCCTGCTATTACTTTACCAAATAAACAAAATATATTATATATCAGACTATCACCTTCATGCTTCTCAAGACGATGCAAAAAATCTTGGTGATGCCCTTGGACGATGTTGTGCTTCAAGGCCTGCAAAAGTGACACTCAGCTACATCTACCCAATTCCTTTATCATCCCTTCACGCAAAATATTTATTTTGCAATATATATGTTGCTTATATGTACAATCACGCTTTGCTCTAATCAATATTTCATGCTTCTTTCTCTATACAAAAATTGCCACTTATGATAACACTTTTTCACGTACGTATTGTTATACACAACTACCCGTGCGCATCCATGGCATAAAACCGCCTTATCTTTGACCACGACTCGACCATTTCGCTGAAAATTGATATTCTATGTGTAAACTGTGGATCAATTATATTTCTGCTAATAGTAAAACTGATAATTAAAAACTATATATGCCTTGACATTGTGTTCTCGAGTTTTGTTCAAAGAAAGGGGCCGAAAAGAAAAATATGGAAAGGGAAAAGGAGAATAGAGAGTTATTATTTTATTTATCTTATATTGTTGGAAAGAATATAAGGAATCCGACCTTTCATAATGTTCTAGAGTTTCAGGTAAAAGAAAGAAAGCTTATAATTTGATATCTTTGTATTCAACATCACAAATACCATACAATTGTTAGAAACAGTAAAATACAATAATCACTATCAGAAACAACCAAATCCATCTATTGCTGGTTAAACCAAAAAGTTCCGGCAAAATCTCTTAACTCTGGCCATCAAATGATTATGCATTAGCTAAGGTGAACAAAGCATGATTTCATTCGTTAAATTTATACAAACCTATTGAAAGCTTGTAATTCTCATGGGACAACAAGCATATGTATTTGAAACCATTTTAAAACTAACCTTTACCAACTTTGTTTATGTTGATTATGGTGTATGTCTTATTATACTCCTTATCGCCCCAATGGATGCAAAATATATTTTTTAAGACCAAATAGATCAATTTTCATCCTAATAATTTAATATAATCCTTGTATGTGCAAAAATGTTTGACAAATATGCCGCTTAATACATAGAGTAAATCACCAAATTTTTGATCAAATATCAAGGGAGACTAATAATCAGTTAGAGATATTGTCTCTAATGGTAGAAGAATCGATTGGAAAACATTTAGATTTTCGATTTTTGATTCGAATGTATTGCTAAATCTATTGAGGAATGTAACTAGATGTGCTAAGATGTTGAAAAATGAAGAAATTGTTAGATTTAATGATTTTTGTGTTATTGCAGGTAGAAATTTGTTTTGGATCAATATTTCCAGTATCCTATGAGGGTTCTTAAATATTGAAATTGGTCCCTAAGTCGACTAAAAAGAGTGTGAATCTTGAAAATGGGCAACAACCATTATTTTTGAAAAAAATAAAAGATAGAGAGAGAGAGAGAGAGAGAGTCTCAACACCTTTGGTACAACTTTACAAGGTGTTTTAAAGACAATGTGAAACCTATTCAAAATATGTAAGACCTAATGGATTTGGTACGACCATATATGTTACAGCTTATACATCATTTTACAAGCCATGCAAAATTTTGGCAAACGATGGGTTTTGTTTGGGGCTTTGATATGCACATTCCAATTTATTTAAAGGTTGTATAGAATTTATATGACCATACCAATTCATTTTATAGACACTTAGACTTATTCTAGGGATTTTTTTAGGGCTTTTGGTATGGTTTATAAAGTTATTTTCAAGCATGTATAGGGGTGCGATATGTAGGTAGTGCTTTTGGACACACACACTTTCATTAAAGAAAATACTTTTTTGTAGAGTTTACCTATGTACAGTATAGTGTAGATTTATTAAGCAAAAGAACAGTTGGGGTAAATAAATGTTTTTAAGGAACGGAGTATAAACATATTTATAGGTAAAATTATTGGCAATTTAAGAGAAAAAAAAGTAGGGAAAATCAACAAATGACCACAAAAGAAGGTGTGGTTGAAGAAAATGACCAAAAAATTGCAACTATCATAAAATGACCATGATTTCCATAGGAAGGGTCTCTGCGGAACTCGTTCAGCTATGATAAATTGGAAAATCTCGGAGGAAGTGACACGGGCAGGGGTAAATTCGTAAAAACACAAAGAAGACTTAACAAAATTGAAAGGGTGCCGGTCAAAAATTTAGTTTAAAGTCGAAAAAATTGTGTTTGAAATCGAAAAAAATTATGTTTGAACTTACCAAAATCGAAAAAAATGTGTTTGAAATCGTTTGGAAAATTTTTCTTTGAAATCGAAAAAACTTACCAAAATCGTTCTCTGGCATTATTTGTGAAAATTATAATTAGATAATCGACAATAATATAGTTGCAATGCCAGAGGCTTGGCACAACCTGCTCAACTTTGTATCTTATATCTCAGGCTTAGGCTCAAAGAGACAACTAAGATTTTGTCTTGATCGTCCATCGTTTTTAATGATTCTCTATTTTTAGTCGTGAAGCTCTATACTTGATATGAGGACCTTGTATGACATATGTTCCGCTGGGTTTGCAGTTAAACTCCCGGTTTTACATATTTGGACATTTTGGTGAACTCAATAGCCACAAAATCTTCATTACTTTACGAAACGGGATCCTGGTTTCTTAGTTGATAGGTGAAATGATTGTGTGGTTTTGATAATAGCAAGGGTGGGGAATGAATACCGGACGAATGGTAACCTGATGGAAGAGTTTGGCGTTGAAGGTGACGAATCGATTCCCATGCATGATGCATCCCTTGTGAATTTATACTTGTTTTATCATTTTTTGTATTTTTTGTGAGGTTTTGATAGTATGGATTGCTGCAATCAGTGATATGCATGGCAACTCTATCTAGCATTTTTGGGCAGCCTGCAGTTGGAAAAGTGAACTGGTTCTTGCTATTGATGTTAATACCATAGTTTTCTTTAACTCACAAACTGAATTGGCTCTTGCTCAGTTTTCTTTGGTGCAGGGTATGTGGGATGACCTCAGGCATGGAGCGTACAAGTCATCTGGATTATTAATTAATCATGGTAAACTACAAGGGTCAATGGTACCTGCTGCAACTCTCCTTAAGTGCTTATAACTTTAGTGCGTGGAAGTGGCAAGCATGGATGCATTAGAAAAGCTAAGCTTAAACTTTGGATTTGGAGGGGTGCGCCATGCCAAGGCAATAGTGCAACGCCAAGGCGACACTCAAAGACCCCAATAGCAAGCTATTGTGACGGATCTTTCCCCATAAAAAATAAGATTAATATCGAGTGGGCCGATGGCCCACATATCAGATATTAAACTGATAAGAACAGATACTACACTTGATCTTAGCCAAAAGGCCGAGAAAGGTATGAAATTTCCGTAAACGAAAAGCCTTCCGTTTTGAACCCACTCAACATTCTCTGTTTGCTTTGTTTGAGGCGATGTGGGACTCATTAACTTTGCCCAGGTATTATTATTTTATTTTCTCATCCACTCACATGCATGCAACCGACTCAACTAATGGCTTCACTGCAATCGCTTAATTTGCTTAATTAATATAGCTACCATATGTTAATATTAATATAAATTATAAACCATGAGACTACCCAACGCAGCAGCACAAAGAAATCTTGATATTTGTCATTAATTTTTTAATTTACCAGCTTCTAATCCAAGTTACCTATTCTATTTATTTGTTATTTTCAGGTTTAAGGTTTCTAAGGAGAGACAGGTATATATGTATCCTATCCTCATAACCACTTGATGATGGGGATGATTTGTTACTTGACTATGATCGATGCAACCTATCCAAATCTGAGTCAACAGAAACTATGCATGGGCCTAACCAAATCTGAATCAACAGAAATTACGCACGGGTTTCTTTTTTGGCTTTGAACTCCCTCTTATATAATATATATCACATACACCAACAAAGACAAGACGTCCGTTTGGAAATATATATTTATAATAATCTTAAAACTAGAGTATGGGTAGGGGCCGCGCGAACGCAGGCCCCCGCTAACACAAATTATGACGTAGGTTCGACCAACTTGGGCCGACCTTAGACAGGCACCTCTCCGTAATGTGCAATGGAGATCACCAACCTAGGCCATGGACCTTCTTGATCGCCCAAAGACCCCGTCCAGGTAAGTGACTTTTCCGTTCCCCTACCCTCACTTTTTATCCAACAACTACCTTCACTTTTCTTTTTTTCGCCCTCCGATGTGGGATGGATTCCTATTCTTAATTCTTTGCCAAACTTACATATACAACTCTACGTACTGCATCTCTAACTTCATGCTTTACCTTATTTATATATATCCTAATCACAAAAACACAACTTGCCACACTCAATCTCAACTCATCATCAACCCATATAATACTTGCTTGCATTTCATCCCTGCTATTACTTTACCAAATAAACAAAATATATTATATATCAGACTATCACCTTCATGCTTCTCAAGACGATGCAAAAAATCTTGGTGATGCCCTTGGACGATGTTGTGCTTCAAGGCCTGCAAAAGTGACACTCAGCTACATCTACCCAATTCCTTTATCATCCCTTCACACAAAATATTTATTTTGCAATATATATGTTGCTTATATGTACAATCACGCTTTGCTCTAATCAATATTTCATGCTTCTTTCTCTATACAAAAATTGCCACTTATGATAACACTTTTTCACGTACGTATTGTTATACACAACTACCCGTGCGCATCCATGGCATAAAACCGCCTTATCTTTGACCACGACTCGACCATTTCGCTGAAAATTGATATTCTATGTGTAAACTGTGGATCAATTATATTTCTGCTAATAGTAAAACTGATAATTAAAAACTATATATGCCTTGACATTGTGTTCTCGAGTTTTGTTCAAAGAAAGGGGCCGAAAAGAAAAATATGGAAAGGGAAAAGGAGAATAGAGAGTTATTATTTTATTTATCTTATATTGTTGGAAAGAATATAAGGAATCCGACCTTTCATAATGTTCTAGAGTTTCAGGTAAAAGAAAGAAAGCTTATAATTTGATAACTTTGTATTCAACATCACAAATACCATACAATTGTTAGAAACAGTAAAATACAATAATCACTATCAGAAACAACCAAATCCATCTATTGCTGGTTAAACCAAAAAGTTCCGGCAAAATCTCTTAACTCTGGCCATCAAATGATTATGCATTAGCTAAGGTGAACAAAGCATGATTTCATTCGTTAAATTTATACAAACCTATTGAAAGCTTGTAATTCTCATGGGACAACAAGCATATGTATTTGAAACCATTTTAAAACTAACCTTTACCAACTTTGTTGATGTTGATTATGGTGTATGTCTTATTATACTCCTTATCGCCCCAATGGATGCAAAATATATTTTTTAAGACCAAATAGATCAATTTTCATCCTAATAATTTAATATAATCCTTGTATGTGCAAAAATGTTTGACAAATATGCCGCTTAATACATAGAGTAAATCACCAAATTTTGGATCAAATATCAAGGGAGACTAATAATCAGTTAGAGATATTGTCTCTAATGGTAGAAGAATCGATTGGAAAACATTTAGATTTTCGATTTTTGATTCGAATGTATTGCTAAATCTATTGAGGAATGTAACTAGATGTGCTAAGATGTTGAAAAATGAAGAAATTGTTAGATTTAATGATTTTTGTGTTATTGCAGGTAGAAATTTGTTTTGGATCAATATTTCCAGTATCCTATGAGGGTTCTTAAATATTGAAATTGGTCCCTAAGTCGACTAAAAAGAGTGTGAATCTTGAAAATGGGCAACAACCATTATTTTTGAAAAAAATAAAAGATAGAGAGAGAGAGAGAGAGTCTCAACACCTTTGGTACAACTTTACAAGGTGTTTTAAAGACAATGTGACACCTATTCAAAATATGTAAGACCTAATGGATTTGGTACGACCATATATGTTACAGCTTATACATCATTTTACAAGCCATGCAAAATTTTGGCAAACGATGGGTTTTGTTTGGGGCTATGATATGCACATTCCAATTTATTTAAAGGTTGTATAGAATTTATATGACCATACCAATTCATTTTATAGACACTTACACTTATTCTAGGGATTTTTTTAGGGCTTTTGGTATGGTTTATAAAGTTATTTTCAAGCATGTATAGGGGTGCGATATGTAGGTAGTGCTTTTGGACACACACACTTTCATTAAAGAAAAATACTTTTTTGTAAAGTTTACCTATGTACAGTATAGTGTAGATTTATTAAGCAAAAGAACAGTTGGGGTAAATAAATGTTTTTAAGGAACGGAGTATAAACATATTTATAGGTAAAATTATTGGCAATTTAAGAGAAAAAAAAGTAGGGAAAATCAACAAATGACCACAAAAGAAGGTGTGGTTGAAGAAAATGACCAAAAAATTGCAACTATCATAAAATGACCATGATTTCCATAGGAAGGGTCTCTGCGGAACTCGTTCAGCTATGATAAATTGGAAAATCTCGGAGGAAGTGACACGGGCAGGGGTAAATTCGTAAAAACACAAAGAAGACTTAACAAAATTGAAAGGGTGCTGGTCAAAAATTTAGTTTAAAGTCGAAAAAATTGTGTTTGAAATCGAAAAAGTTGTGTTTGAAATCGAAAAAAATTATGTTTGAACTTACCAAAATCGAAAAAAATGTGTTTGAAATCGTTTGGAAAATTTTTCTTTGAAATCGAAAAAACTTACCAAAATCGTTCTCTGGCATTATTTGTGAAAATTATAATTAGATAATCGACAATAATATAGTTGCAATGCCAGAGGCTTGGCACAACCTGCTCAACTTTGTATCTTATATCTCAGGCTTAGGCTCAAAGAGACAACTAAGATTTTGTCTTGATCGTCCATCGTTTTTAATGATTCTCTATTTTTAGTCGTGAAGCTCTATACTTGATATGAGGACCTTGTATGACATATGTTCCGCTGGGTTTGCAGTTAAACACCCGGTTTTACATATTTGGACATTTTGGTGAACTCAATAGCCACAAAATCTTCATTACTTTACGAAACGGGATCCTGGTTTCTTAGTTGATGGGTGAAATGATTGTGTGGTTTTGATAATAGCAAGGGTGGGGAATGAATACCGGACGAATGGTAACCTGATGGAAGAGTTTGGCGTTGAAGGTGACGAATCGATTCCCATGCATGATGCATCCCTTGTGAATTTATACTTGTTTTATCATTTTTTGTATTTTTTGTGAGGTTTTGATAGTATGGATTGCTGCAATCAGTGATATGCATGGCAACTCTATCTAGCATTTTTGGGCAGCCTGCAGTTGGAAAAGTGAACTGGTTCTTGCTATTGATGTTAATACCATAGTTTTCTTTAACTCACAAACTGAATTGGTTCTTGCTCAGTTTTCTTTGGTGCAGGGTATGTGGGATGACCTCAGGCATGGAGCGTACAAGTCATCTGGATTATTAATTAATCATGGTAAACTACAAGGGTCAATGGTACCTGCTGCAACTCTCCTTAAGTGCTTATAACTTTAGTGCGTGGAAGTGGCCAGCATGGATGCATTAGAAAAGCTAAGCTTAAACTTTGGATTTGGAGGGGTGCGCCATGCCAAGGCAATAGTGCAACGCCAAGGCGACACTCAAAGACCCCAATAGCAAGCTATTGTGACGGATCTTTCCCCATAAAAATTAAGATTAATATCGAGTGGGCCGATGGCGCACATATCAGATATTAAACTGATAAGAACAGATACTACACTTGATCTTAGCCAAAAGGCCGAGAAAGGTATGAAATTTCCGTAAACGAAAAGCCTTCCGTTTTGAACCCACTCAACATTCTCTGTTTGCTTTGTTTGAGGCGATGTGGGACTCATTAACTTTGCCCAGGTATTATTATTTTATTTTCTCATCCACTCACATGCATGCAACCGACTCAACTAATGGCTTCACTGCAATCGCTTAATTTGCTTAATTAATATAGCTACCATATGTTAATATTAATATAAATTATAAACCATGAGACTACCCAACGCAGCAGCACAAAGAAATCTTGATATTTGTCATTAATTTTTTAATTTACCAGCTTCTAATCCAAGTTACCTATTCTATTTATTTGTTATTTTCAGGTTTAAGGTTTCTAAGGAGAGACAGGTATATATGTATCCTATCCTCATAACCACTTGATGATGGGGATGATTTGTTACTTGACTATGATCGATGCAACCTATCCAAATCTGAGTCAACAGAAACTATGCATGGGCCTAACCAAATCTGAATCAACAGAAATTACGCACGGGTTTCTTTTTTGGCTTTGAACTCCCTCTTATATAATATATATCACATACACCAACAAAGACAAGACGTCCGTTTGGAAATATATTTTTATAATAATCTTAAAACTAGAGTATGGGTAGGGGCCGCGCGAACGCAGGCCCCCGCTAACACAAATTATGACGTAGGTTCGACCAACTTGGGCCGACCTTAGACAGGCACCTCTCCGTAATGTGCAATGGAGATCACCAACCTAGGCCATGGACCTTCTTGATCGCCCAAAGACCCCGTCCAGGTAAGTGACTTTTCCGTTCCCCTACCCTCACTTTTTATCCAACAACTACCTTCACTTTTCTTTTTTTCGCCCTCCGATGTGGGATGGATTCCTATTCTTAATTCTTTGCCAAACTTACATATACAACTCTACGTACTGCATCTCTAACTTCATGCTTTACCTTATTTATATATATCCTAATCACAAAAACACAACTTGCCACACTCAATCTCAACTCATCATCAACCCATATAATACTTGCTTGCATTTCATCCCTGCTATTACTTTACCAAATAAACAAAATATATTATATATCAGACTATCACCTTCATGCTTCTCAAGACGATGCAAAAAATCTTGGTGATGCCCTTGGACGATGTTGTGCTTCAAGGCCTGCAAAAGTGACACTCAGCTACATCTACCCAATTCCTTTATCATCCCTTCACGCAAAATATTTATTTTGCAATATATATGTTGCTTATATGTACAATCACGCTTTGCTCTAATCAATATTTCATGCTTCTTTCTCTATACAAAAATTGCCACTTATGATAACACTTTTTCACGTACGTATTGTTATACACAACTACCCGTGCGCATCCATGGCATAAAACCGCCTTATCTTTGACCACGACTCGACCATTTCGCTGAAAATTGATATTCTATGTGTAAACTGTGGATCAATTATATTTCTGCTAATAGTAAAACTGATAATTAAAAACTATATATGCCTTGACATTGTGTTCTCGAGTTTTGTTCAAAGAAAGGGGCCGAAAAGAAAAATATGGAAAGGGAAAAGGAGAATAGAGAGTTATTATTTTATTTATCTTATATTGTTGGAAAGAATATAAGGAATCCGACCTTTCATAATGTTCTAGAGTTTCAGGTAAAAGAAAGAAAGCTTATAATTTGATATCTTTGTATTCAACATCACAAATACCATACAATTGTTAGAAACAGTAAAATACAATAATCACTATCAGAAACAACCAAATCCATCTATTGCTGGTTAAACCAAAAAGTTCCGGCAAAATCTCTTAACTCTGGCCATCAAATGATTATGCATTAGCTAAGGTGAACAAAGCATGATTTCATTCGTTAAATTTATACAAACCTATTGAAAGCTTGTAATTCTCATGGGACAACAAGCATATGTATTTGAAACCATTTTAAAACTAACCTTTACCAACTTTGTTTATGTTGATTATGGTGTATGTCTTATTATACTCCTTATCGCCCCAATGGATGCAAAATATATTTTTTAAGACCAAATAGATCAATTTTCATCCTAATAATTTAATATAATCCTTGTATGTGCAAAAATGTTTGACAAATATGCCGCTTAATACATAGAGTAAATCACCAAATTTTTGATCAAATATCAAGGGAGACTAATAATCAGTTAGAGATATTGTCTCTAATGGTAGAAGAATCGATTGGAAAACATTTAGATTTTCGATTTTTGATTCGAATGTATTGCTAAATCTATTGAGGAATGTAACTAGATGTGCTAAGATGTTGAAAAATGAAGAAATTGTTAGATTTAATGATTTTTGTGTTATTGCAGGTAGAAATTTGTTTTGGATCAATATTTCCAGTATCCTATGAGGGTTCTTAAATATTGAAATTGGTCCCTAAGTCGACTAAAAAGAGTGTGAATCTTGAAAATGGGCAACAACCATTATTTTTGAAAAAAATAAAAGATAGAGAGAGAGAGAGAGAGAGTCTCAACACCTTTGGTACAACTTTACAAGGTGTTTTAAAGACAATGTGAAACCTATTCAAAATATGTAAGACCTAATGGATTTGGTACGACCATATATGTTACAGCTTATACATCATTTTACAAGCCATGCAAAATTTTGGCAAACGATGGGTTTTGTTTGGGGCTTTGATATGCACATTCCAATTTATTTAAAGGTTGTATAGAATTTATATGACCATACCAATTCATTTTATAGACACTTAGACTTATTCTAGGGATTTTTTTAGGGCTTTTGGTATGGTTTATAAAGTTATTTTCAAGCATGTATAGGGGTGCGATATGTAGGTAGTGCTTTTGGACACACACACTTTCATTAAAGAAAATACTTTTTTGTAGAGTTTACCTATGTACAGTATAGTGTAGATTTATTAAGCAAAAGAACAGTTGGGGTAAATAAATGTTTTTAAGGAACGGAGTATAAACATATTTATAGGTAAAATTATTGGCAATTTAAGAGAAAAAAAAGTAGGGAAAATCAACAAATGACCACAAAAGAAGGTGTGGTTGAAGAAAATGACCAAAAAATTGCAACTATCATAAAATGACCATGATTTCCATAGGAAGGGTCTCTGCGGAACTCGTTCAGCTATGATAAATTGGAAAATCTCGGAGGAAGTGACACGGGCAGGGGTAAATTCGTAAAAACACAAAGAAGACTTAACAAAATTGAAAGGGTGCTGGTCAAAAATTTAGTTTAAAGTCGAAAAAATTGTGTTTGAAATCGAAAAAGTTGTGTTTGAAATCGAAAAAAATTATGTTTGAACTTACCAAAATCGAAAAAAATGTGTTTGAAATCGTTTGGAAAATTTTTCTTTGAAATCGAAAAAACTTACCAAAATCGTTCTCTGACATTATTTGTGAAAATTATAATTAGATAATCGACAATAATATTGTTGCAATGCCAGAGGCTTGGCACAACCTGCTCAACTTTGTATCTTATATCTCAGGCTTAGGCTCAAAGAGACAACTAAGATTTTGTCTTGATCGTCCATCGTTTTTAATGATTCTCTATTTTTAGTCGTGAAGCTCTATACTTGATATGAGGACCTTGTATGACATATGTTCCGCTGGGTTTGCAGTTAAACACCCGGTTTTACATATTTGGACATTTTGGTGAACTCAATAGCCACAAAATCTTCATTACTTTACGAAACGGGATCCTGGTTTCTTAGTTGATGGGTGAAATGATTGTGTGGTTTTGATAATAGCAAGGGTGGGGAATGAATACCGGACGAATGGTAACCTGATGGAAGAGTTTGGCGTTGAAGGTGACGAATCGATTCCCATGCATGATGCATCCCTTGTGAATTTATACTTGCTTTATCATTTTTTGTATTTTTTGTGAGGTTTTGATAGTATGGATTGCTGCAATCAGTGATATGCATGGCAACTCTATCTAGCATTTTTGGGCAGCCTGCAGTTGGAAAAGTGAACTGGTTCTTGCTATTGATGTTAATACCATAGTTTTCTTTAACTCACAAACTGAATTGGTTCTTGCTCAGTTTTCTTTGGTGCAGGGTATGTGGGATGACCTCAGGCATGGAGCGTACAAGTCATCTGGATTATTAATTAATCATGGTAAACTACAAGGGTCAATGGTACCTGCTGCAACTCTCCTTAAGTGCTTATAACTTTAGTGCGTGGAAGTGGCCAGCATGGATGCATTAGAAAAGCTAAGCTTAAACTTTGGATTTGGAGGGGTGCGCCATGCCAAGGCAATAGTGCAACGCCAAGGCGACACTCAAAGACCCCAATAGCAAGCTATTGTGACGGATCTTTCCCCATAAAAAATAAGATTAATATCGAGTGGGCCGATGGCCCACATATCAGATATTAAACTGATAAGAACAGATACTACACTTGATCTTAGCCAAAAGGCCGAGAAAGGTATGAAATTTCCGTAAACGAAAAGCCTTCCGTTTTGAACCCACTCAACATTCTCTGTTTGCTTTGTTTGAGGCGATGTCGGACTCATTAACTTTTCCCAGGTATTATTATTTTATTTTCTCATCCACTCACATGCATGCAACCGACTCAACTAATGGCTTCACTGCAATCGCTTAATTTGCTTAATTAATATAGCTACCATATGTTAATATTAATATAAATTATAAACCATGAGACTACCCAACGCAGCAGCACAAAGAAATCTTGATATTTGTCATTAATTTTTTAATTTACCAGCTTCTAATCCAAGTTACCTATTCTATTTATTTGTTATTTTCAGGTTTAAGGTTTCTAAGGAGAGACAGGTATATATGTATCCTATCCTCATAACCACTTGATGATGGGGATGATTTGTTACTTGACTATGATCGATGCAACCTATCCAAATCTGAGTCAACAGAAACTATGCATGGGCCTAACCAAATCTGAATCAACAGAAATTACGCACGGGTTTCTTTTTTGGCTTTGAACTCCCTCTTATATAATATATATCACATACACCAACAAAGACAAGACGTCCGTTTGGAAATATAATCTTAAAACTTGAGTATGGGTAGGGGCCGCGCGAACGCAGGCCCCCGCTAACACAAATTATGACGTAGGTTCAACCAACTTGGGCCGACCTTAGACAGGCACCTCTCCGTAATGTGCAATTGAGATCACCAACCTAGGCCATGGACCTTCTTGATCGCCCAAAGACTCCGTCCAGGTAAGTGACTTTTCCGTTTCCCTACCCTCACTTTTTATCCAACAACTACCTTCACTTTTCTTTTTTTCACCCTCCGATGTGGGATGGATTCCTATTCTTAATTCTTTGCCAAACTTACATATACAACTCTACGTACTGCATCTCTAACTTCATGCTTTACCTTATTTATATATATCCTAATCACAAAAACACAACTTGCCACACTCAATCTCAACTCATCATCAACCCATATAATATTTGCTTGCATTTCATCCCTGCTATTACTTTACCAAATAAACAAAATATATTATATATCAGACTATCACCTCCATGCTTCTCAAGACGATGCAAAAAATCTTGGTGATGCCCTTGGACGATGTTGTGCTTCAAGGCCTGCAAAAGTGACACTCAGCTACATCTACCCAATTCCTTTATCGTCCCTTCACGCAAAATATTTATTTTGCAATATATATGTTGCTTATATGTACAATCACGCTTTGCTCTAATCAATATTTGATGCTTCTTTCTCTATACAAAAATTGCCACTTATGATAACACTTTTTCGCGTACGTATTGTTATACACAACTACCCGTGCGCATCCATGGCATAAAACCGCCTTATCTTTGACCACGACTCGACCATTTCGCTGAAAATTGATATTCCATGTGTAAACTGTGGATCAGTTATATTTCTGCTAATAGTAAAACTGATAATTAAAAACTATATATGCCTTGACATTGTGTTCTCGAGTTTTGTTCAAAGAAAGGGGCCGAAAAGAAAAATATGGAAAGGGAAAAGGAGAATAGAGAGTTATTATTTTATTTATCTTATATTGTTGGAAAGAATATAAGGAATCCGACCTTTCATAATGTTCTAGAGTTTCAGGTAAAAGAAAGAAAGCTTATAATTTGATAACTTTGTATTCAACATCACAAATACCATACAATTGTTAGAAACAGTAAAATACAATAATCACTATCAGAAACAACCAAATCCATCTATTGCTGGCTAAACCAAAACGTTCCGGCAAAATCTCTTAACTCTGCCATCAAATGATTATGCATTAGCTAAGGTGAACAAAGCATGATTTCATTCGTTAAATTTATCCAAACCTATTGAAAGCTTGTAATTCTCATGGGACAACAAGCATATGTATTTGAAACCATTTTAAAACTAACCTTTACCAACTTTGTTGATGTTGAGTATGGTGTATGTCTTATTATACTCCTTATCGCCCCCAATGGATGCAAAATATATTTTTTAAGACCAAATAGATCAATTTTCATCCTAATAATTTAATATAATCCTTGTATGTGCAAAAATGTTTGACAAATATGCCGTTTAATACATAGAGTAAATCACCAAATTTTGGATCAAATATCTAGGGAGACTGATAATCAGTTAGAGATATTGTCTCTAATGGTAGAAGAATCGATTGGAAAACATTTAGATTTTCGATTTTTGATTCGAATGTATTGCTAAATCTATTGAGGAATGTAACTAGATGTGCTAAGATGTTGAAAAATGAAGAAATTGTTAGATTTAATGATTTTTGTGTTATTGCGGGTAGAAATTTGTTTTGGATCAATATTTCCAGTATCCTATGAGGGTTCTTAAATATTGAAATTGGTCCCTAAGTCGACTAAAAAGAGTGTGAATCTTGAAAATGGGCAACAACCATTATTTTTGAAAAAAAGAAAAGATAGAGAGAGAGAGAGAGAGAGTCTCAACACCTTTGGTACAACTTTACAAGGTGTTTTAAAGACAATGTGAAACCTATTCAAAATATGTAAGACCTAATGGATTTGGTACGACCATATATGTTACAGCTTATACATCATTTTACAAGCCATGCAAAATTTTGGCAAACGATGGGTTTTGTTTGTGCTTTGATATGCACATTCCAATTTATTTAAAGGTTGTATAGAATTTATATGACCATACCAATTCATTTTATAGACACTTACACTTATTCTAGGGATTTTTTTAGGGCTTTTGGTATGGTTTATAAAGTTATTTTCAAGCATGTATAGGGGTGCGATATGTAGGTAGTGCTTTTGGACACACACTTTCATTAAAGAAAATACTTTTTTGTAGAGTTTACCTATGTACAGTATAGTGTAGATTTATTAAGCTAAAGAACAGTTGGGGTAAATAAATGTTTTTAAGGAACGGAGTATAAACATATTTATAGGTAAAATTATTTGCAATTTAAGAGAAAAAAAAGTAGGGAAAATCAACAAATGACCACAAAAGAAGGTGTGGTTGAAGAAAATGACCAAAAAGTTGCAACTATCATAAAATGACCATGATTTCCATAGGAAGGGTCTCTGCGGAACTCGTTCAGCTATGATAAATTGGAAAATCTCGGAGGAAGTGACATGGGCAGGGGTAAATTCGTAAAAACACAAAGAAGACTTAACAAAATTGAAAGGGTGCTGGTCAAAAAATTAGTTTAAAGTCGAAAAAATTGTGTTTGAAATCGAAAAAGTTGTGTTTGAAATCGAAAAAAAATTATGTTTGAACTTACCAAAATCGAAAAAAATGTGTTTGAAATCGTTTGGAAAATTTTTGTTTGAAATCGAAAAAACTTACCAAAATCGTTCTCTGGCATTATTTGTGAAAATTATAATTAGATAATCGACAATAATATAGTTGCAATGCCAGAGGCTTGGCACAACCTGCTCAACTTTGTATCTTATATCTCAGGCTTAGGCTCAAAGAGACAACTAAGATTTTGTCTTGATCGTCCATCGTTTTTAATGATTCTCTATTTTTAGTCGTGAAGCTCTATACTTGATATGAGGACCTTGTATGACATATGTTCCGCTGGGTTTGCAGTTAAACACCCGGTTTTACATATTTGGACATTTTGGTGAACTCAATAGCCACAAAATCTTCATTACTTTACGAAACGGGATCCTGGTTTCTTAGTTGATGGGTGAAATGATTGTGTGGTTTTGATAATAGCAAGGGTGGGGAATGAATACCGGACGAATGGTAACCTGATGGAAGAGTTTGGCGTTGAAGGTGACGAATCGATTCCCATGCATGATGCATCCCTTGTGAATTTATACTTGTTTTATCATTTTTTGTATTTTTTGTGAGGTTTTGATAGTATGGATTGCTGCAATCAGTGATATGCATGGCAACTCTATCTAGCATTTTTGGGCAGCCTGCAGTTGGAAAAGTGAACTGGTTCTTGCTATTGATGTTAATACCATAGTTTTCTTTAACTCACAAACTGAATTGGTTCTTGCTCAGTTTTCTTTGGTGCAGGGTATGTGGGATGACCTCAGGCATGGAGCGTACAAGTCATCTGGATTATTAATTAATCATGGTAAACTACAAGGGTCAATGGTACCTGCTGCAACTCTCCTTAAGTGCTTATAACTTTAGTGCGTGGAAGTGGCCAGCATGGATGCATTAGAAAAGCTAAGCTTAAACTTTGGATTTGGAGGGGTGCGCCATGCCAAGGCAATAGTGCAACGCCAAGGCGACACTCAAAGACCCCAATAGCAAGCTATTGTGACGGATCTTTCCCCATAAAAAATAAGATTAATATCGAGTGGGCCGATGGCCCACATATCAGATATTAAACTGATAAGAACAGATACTACACTTGATCTTAGCCAAAAGGCCGAGAAAGGTATGAAATTTCCGTAAACGAAAAGCCTTCCGTTTTGAACCCACTCAACATTCTCTGTTTGCTTTGTTTGAGGCGATGTGGGACTCATTAACTTTGCCCAGGTATTATTATTTTATTTTCTCATCCACTCACATGCATGCAACCGACTCAACTAATGGCTTCACTGCAATCGCTTAATTTGCTTAATTAATATAGCTACCATATGTTAATATTAATATAAATTATAAACCATGAGACTACCCAACGCAGCAGCACAAAGAAATCTTGATATTTGTCATTAATTTTTTAATTTACCAGCTTCTAATCCAAGTTACCTATTCTATTTATTTGTTATTTTCAGGTTTAAGGTTTCTAAGGAGAGACAGGTATATATGTATCCTATCCTCATAACCACTTGATGATGGGGATGATTTGTTACTTGACTATGATCGATGCAACCTATCCAAATCTGAGTCAACAGAAACTATGCATGGGCCTAACCAAATCTGAATCAACAGAAATTACGCACGGGTTTCTTTTTTGGCTTTGAACTCCCTCTTATATAATATATATCACATACACCAACAAAGACAAGACGTCCGTTTGGAAATATATATTTATAATAATCTTAAAACTAGAGTATGGGTAGGGGCCGCGCGAACGCAGGCCCCCGCTAACACAAATTATGACGTAGGTTCGACCAACTTGGGCCTACCTTAGACAGGCACCTCTCCGTAATGTGCAATGGAGATCACCAACCTAGGCCATGGACCTTCTTGATCGCCCAAAGACCCCGTCCAGGTAAGTGACTTTTCCGTTCCCCTACCCTCACTTTTTATCCAACAACTACCTTCACTTTTCTTTTTTTCGCCCTCCGATGTGGGATGGATTCCTATTCTTAATTCTTTGCCAAACTTACATATACAACTCTACGTACTGCATCTCTAACTTCATGCTTTACCTTATTTATATATATCCTAATCACAAAAACACAACTTGCCACACTCAATCTCAACTCATCATCAACCCATATAATACTTGCTTGCATTTCATCCCTGCTATTACTTTACCAAATAAACAAAATATATTATATATCAGACTATCACCTTCATGCTTCTCAAGACGATGCAAAAAATCTTGGTGATGCCCTTGGACGATGTTGTGCTTCAAGGCCTGCAAAAGTGACACTCAGCTACATCTACCCAATTCCTTTATCATCCCTTCACGCAAAATATTTATTTTGCAATATATATGTTGCTGATATGTACAATCACGCTTTGCTCTAATCAATATTTCATGCTTCTTTCTCTATACAAAAATTGCCACTTATGATAACACTTTTTCACGTACGTATTGTTATACACAACTACCCGTGCGCATCCATGGCATAAAACCGCCTTATCTTTGACCACGACTCGACCATTTCGCTGAAAATTGATATTCTATGTGTAAACTGTGGATCAATTATATTTCTGCTAATAGTAAAACTGATAATTAAAAACTATATATGCCTTGACATTGTGTTCTCGAGTTTTGTTCAAAGAAAGGGGCCGAAAAGAAAAATATGGAAAGGGAAAAGGAGAATAGAGAGTTATTATTTTATTTATCTTATATTTTTGGAAAGAATATAAGGAATCCGACCTTTCATAATGTTCTAGAGTTTCAGGTAAAAGAAAGAAAGCTTATAATTTGATATCTTTGTATTCAACATCACAAATACCATACAATTGTTAGAAACAGTAAAATACAATAATCACTATCAGAAACAACCAAATCCATCTATTGCTGGTTAAACCAAAAAGTTCCGGCAAAATCTCTTAACTCTGGCCATCAAATGATTATGCATTAGCTAAGGTGAACAAAGCATGATTTCATTCGTTAAATTTATACAAACCTATTGAAAGCTTGTAATTCTCATGGGACAACAAGCATATGTATTTGAAACCATTTTAAAACTAACCTTTACCAACTTTGTTGATGTTGATTATGGTGTATGTCTTATTATACTCCTTATCGCCCCAATGGATGCAAAATATATTTTTTAAGACCAAATAGATCAATTTTCATCCTAATAATTTAATATAATCCTTGTATGTGCAAAAATGTTTGACAAATATGCCGTTTAATACATAGAGTAAATCACCAAATTTTTGATCAAATATCAAGGGAGACTAATAATCAGTTAGAGATATTGTCTCTAATGGTAGAAGAATCGATTGGAAAACATTTAGATTTTCGATTTTTGATTCGAATGTATTGCTAAATCTATTGAGGAATGTAACTAGATGTGCTAAGATGTTGAAAAATGAAGAAATTGTTAGATTTAATGATTTTTGTGTTATTGCAGGTAGAAATTTGTTTTGGATCAATATTTCCAGTATCCTATGAGGGTTCTTAAATATTGAAATTGGTCCCTAAGTCGACTAAAAAGAGTGTGAATCTTGAAAATGGGCAACAACCATTATTTTTGAAAAAAATAAAAGATAGAGAGAGAGAGAGAGAGAGTCTCAACACCTTTGGTACAACTTTACAAGGTGTTTTAAAGACAATGTGAAACCTATTCAAAATATGTAAGACCTAATGGATTTGGTACGACCATATATGTTACAGCTTATACATCATTTTACAAGCCATGCAAAATTTTGGCAAACGATGGGTTTTGTTTGGGGCTTTGATATGCACATTCCAATTTATTTAAAGGTTGTATAGAATTTATATGACCATACCAATTCATTTTATAGACACTTACACTTATTCTAGGGATTTTTTTAGGGCTTTTGGTATGGTTTATAAAGTTATTTTCAAGCATGTATAGGGGTGCGATATGTAGGTAGTGCTTTTGGACACACACACTTTCATTAAAGAAAATACTTTTTTGTAGAGTTTACCTATGTACAGTATAGTGTAGATTTATTAAGCAAAAGAACAGTTGGGGTAAATAAATGTTTTTAAGGAACGGAGTATAAACATATTTATAGGTAAAATTATTGGCAATTTAAGAGAAAAAAAAGTAGGGAAAATCAACAAATGACCACAAAAGAAGGTGTGGTTGAAGAAAATGACCAAAAAATTGCAACTATCATAAAATGACCATGATTTCCATAGGAAGGGTCTCTGCGGAACTCGTTCAGCTATGATAAATTGGAAAATCTCGGAGGAAGTGACACGGGCAGGGGTAAATTCGTAAAAACACAAAGAAGACTTAACAAAATTGAAAGGGTGCCGGTCAAAAATTTAGTTTAAAGTCGAAAAAATTGTGTTTGAAATCGAAAAAAATTATGTTTGAACTTACCAAAATCGAAAAAAATGTGTTTGAAATCGTTTGGAAAATTTTTCTTTGAAATCGAAAAAACTTACCAAAATCGTTCTCTGGCATTATTTGTGAAAATTATAATTAGATAATCGACAATAATATAGTTGCAATGCCAGAGGCTTGGCACAACCTGCTCAACTTTGTATCTTATATCTCAGGCTTAGGCTCAAAGAGACAACTAAGATTTTGTCTTGATCGTCCATCGTTTTTAATGATTCTCTATTTTTAGTCGTGAAGCTCTATACTTGATATGAGGACCTTGTATGACATATGTTCCGCTGGGTTTGCAGTTAAACTCCCGGTTTTACATATTTGGACATTTTGGTGAACTCAATAGCCACAAAATCTTCATTACTTTACGAAACGGGATCCTGGTTTCTTAGTTGATAGGTGAAATGATTGTGTGGTTTTGATAATAGCAAGGGTGGGGAATGAATACCGGACGAATGGTAACCTGATGGAAGAGTTTGGCGTTGAAGGTGACGAATCGATTCCCATGCATGATGCATCCCTTGTGAATTTATACTTGTTTTATCATTTTTTGTATTTTTTGTGAGGTTTTGATAGTATGGATTGCTGCAATCAGTGATATGCATGGCAACTCTATCTAGCATTTTTGGGCAGCCTGCAGTTGGAAAAGTGAACTGGTTCTTGCTATTGATGTTAATACCATAGTTTTCTTTAACTCACAAACTGAATTGGCTCTTGCTCAGTTTTCTTTGGTGCAGGGTATGTGGGATGACCTCAGGCATGGAGCGTACAAGTCATCTGGATTATTAATTAATCATGGTAAACTACAAGGGTCAATGGTACCTGCTGCAACTCTCCTTAAGTGCTTATAACTTTAGTGCGTGGAAGTGGCAAGCATGGATGCATTAGAAAAGCTAAGCTTAAACTTTGGATTTGGAGGGGTGCGCCATGCCAAGGCAATAGTGCAACGCCAAGGCGACACTCAAAGACCCCAATAGCAAGCTATTGTGACGGATCTTTCCCCATAAAAAATAAGATTAATATCGAGTGGGCCGATGGCGCACATATCAGATATTAAACTGATAAGAACAGATACTACACTTGATCTTAGCCAAAAGGCCGAGAAAGGTATGAAATTTCCGTAAACGAAAAGCCTTCCGTTTTGAACCCACTCAACATTCTCTGTTTGCTTTGTTTGAGGCGATGTGGGACTCATTAACTTTGCCCAGGTATTATTATTTTATTTTCTCATCCACTCACATGCATGCAACCGACTCAACTAATGGCTTCACTGCAATCGCTTAATTTGCTTAATTAATATAGCTACCATATGTTAATATTAATATAAATTATAAACCATGAGACTACCCAACGCAGCAGCACAAAGAAATCTTGATATTTGTCATTAATTTTTTAATTTACCAGCTTCTAATCCAAGTTACCTATTCTATTTATTTGTTATTTTCAGGTTTAAGGTTTCTAAGGAGAGACAGGTATATATGTATCCTATCCTCATAACCACTTGATGATGGGGATGATTTGTTACTTGACTATGATCGATGCAACCTATCCAAATCTGAGTCAACAGAAACTATGCATGGGCCTAACCAAATCTGAATCAACAGAAATTACGCACGGGTTTCTTTTTTGGCTTTGAACTCCCTCTTATATAATATATATCACATACACCAACAAAGACAAGACGTCCGTTTGGAAATATATATTTATAATAATCTTAAAACTAGAGTATGGGTAGGGGCCGCGCGAACGCAGGCCCCCGCTAACACAAATCATGACGTAGGTTCGACCAACTTGGGCCGACCTTAGACAGGCACCTCTCCGTAATGTGCAATGGAGATCACCAACCTAGGCCATGGACCTTCTTGATCGCCCAAAGACCCCGTCCAGGTAAGTGACTTTTCCGTTCCCCTACCCTCACTTTTTATCCAACAACTACCTTCACTTTTCTTTTTTTCGCCCTCCGATGTGGGATGGATTCCTATTCTTAATTCTTTGCCAAACTTACATATACAACTCTACGTACTGCATCTCTAACTTCATGCTTTACCTTATTTATATATATCCTAATCACAAAAACACAACTTGCCACACTCAATCTCAACTCATCATCAACCCATATAATACTTGCTTGCATTTCATCCCTGCTATTACTTTACCAAATAAACAAAATATATTATATATCAGACTATCACCTTCATGCTTCTCAAGACGATGCAAAAAATCTTGGTGATGCCCTTGGACGATGTTGTGCTTCAAGGCCTGCAAAAGTGACACTCAGCTACATCTACCCAATTCCTTTATCATCCCTTCACACAAAATATTTATTTTGCAATATATATGTTGCTTATATGTACAATCACGCTTTGCTCTAATCAATATTTGATGCTTCTTTCTCTATACAAAAATTGCCACTTATGATAACACTTTTTCACGTACGTATTGTTATACACAACTACCCGTGCGCATCCATGGCATAAAACCGCCTTATCTTTGACCACGACTCGACCATTTCGCTGAAAATTGATATTCTATGTGTAAACTGTGGATCAATTATATTTCTGCTTATAGTAAAACTGATAATTAAAAACTATATATGCCTTGACATTGTGTTCTCGAGTTTTGTTCAAAGAAAGGGGCCGAAAAGAAAAATATGGAAAGGGAAAAGGAGAATAGAGAGTTATTATTTTATTTATCTTATATTGTTGGAAAGAATATAAGGAATCCGACCTTTCATAATGTTCTAGAGTTTCAGGTAAAAGAAAGAAAGCTTATAATTTGATAACTTTGTATTCAACATCACAAATACCATACAATTGTTAGAAACAGTAAAATACAATAATCACTATCAGAAACAACCAAATCCATCTATTGCTGGTTAAACCAAAAAGTTCCGGCAAAATCTCTTAACTCTGGCCATCAAATGATTATGCATTAGCTAAGGTGAACAAAGCATGATTTCATTCGTTAAATTTATACAAACCTATTGAAAGCTTGTAATTCTCATGGGACAACAAGCATATGTATTTGAAACCATTTTAAAACTAACCTTTACCAACTTTGTTGATGTTGATTATGGTGTATGTCTTATTATACTCCTTATCGCCCCAATGGATGCAAAATATATTTTTTAAGACCAAATAGATCAATTTTCATCCTAATAATTTAATATAATCCTTGTATGTGCAAAAATGTTTGACAAATATGCCGCTTAATACATAGAGTAAATCACCAAATTTTGGATCAAATATCAAGGGAGACTAATAATCAGTTAGAGATATTGTCTCTAATGGTAGAAGAATCGATTGGAAAACATTTAGATTTTCGATTTTTGATTCGAATGTATTGCTAAATCTATTGAGGAATGTAACTAGATGTGCTAAGATGTTGAAAAATGAAGAAATTGTTAGATTTAATGATTTTTGTGTTATTGCAGGTAGAAATTTGTTTTGGATCAATATTTCCAGTATCCTATGAGGGTTCTTAAATATTGAAATTGGTCCCTAAGTCGACTAAAAAGAGTGTGAATCTTGAAAATGGGCAACAACCATTATTTTTGAAAAAAATAAAAGATAGAGAGAGAGAGAGAGAGTCTCAACACCTTTGGTACAACTTTACAAGGTGTTTTAAAGACAATGTGAAACCTATTCAAAATATGTAAGACCTAATGGATTTGGTACGACCATATATGTTACAGCTTATACATCATTTTACAAGCCATGCAAAATTTTAGCAAACGATGGGTTTTGTTTGGGGCTATGATATGCACATTCCAATTTATTTAAAGGTTGTATAGAATTTATATGACCATACCAATTCATTTTATAGACACTTAGACTTATTCTAGGGATTTTTTTAGGGCTTTTGGTATGGTTTATAAAGTTATTTTCAAGCATGTATAGGGGTGCGATATGTAGGTAGTGCTTTTGGACACACACACTTTCATTAAAGAAAATACTTTTTTGTAAAGTTTACCTATGTACAGTATAGTGTAGATTTATTAAGCAAAAGAACAGTTGGGGTAAATAAATGTTTTTAAGGAACGGAGTATAAACATATTTATAGGTAAAATTATTGGCAATTTAAGAGAAAAAAAAGTAGGGAAAATCAACAAATGACCACAAAAGAAGGTGTGGTTGAAGAAAATGACCAAAAAATTGCAACTATCATAAAATGACCATGATTTCCATAGGAAGGGTCTCTGCGGAACTCGTTCAGCTATGATAAATTGGAAAATCTCGGAGGAAGTGACACGGGCAGGGGTAAATTCGTAAAAACACAAAGAAGACTTAACAAAATTGAAAGGGTGCTGGTCAAAAATTTAGTTTAAAGTCGAAAAAATTGTGTTTGAAATCGAAAAAGTTGTGTTTGAAATCGAAAAAAATTATGTTTGAACTTACCAAAATCGAAAAAAATGTGTTTGAAATCGTTTGGAAAATTTTTCTTTGAAATCGAAAAAACTTACCAAAATCGTTCTCTGGCATTATTTGTGAAAATTATAATTAGATAATCGACAATAATATAGTTGCAATGCCAGAGGCTTGGCACAACCTGCTCAACTTTGTATCTTATATCTCAGGCTTAGGCTCAAAGAGACAACTAAGATTTTGTCTTGATCGTCCATCGTTTTTAATGATTCTCTATTTTTAGTCGTGAAGCTCTATACTTGATATGAGGACCTTGTATGACATATGTTCCGCTGGGTTTGCAGTTAAACACCCGGTTTTACATATTTGGACATTTTGGTGAACTCAATAGCCACAAAATCTTCATTACTTTACGAAACGGGATCCTGGTTTCTTAGTTGATGGGTGAAATGATTGTGTGGTTTTGATAATAGCAAGGGTGGGGAATGAATACCGGACGAATGGTAACCTGATGGAAGAGTTTGGCGTTGAAGGTGACGAATCGATTCCCATGCATGATGCATCCCTTGTGAATTTATACTTGTTTTATCATTTTTTGTATTTTTTGTGAGGTTTTGATAGTATGGATTGCTGCAATCAGTGATATGCATGGCAACTCTATCTAGCATTTTTGGGCAGCCTGCAGTTGGAAAAGTGAACTGGTTCTTGCTATTGATGTTAATACCATAGTTTTCTTTAACTCACAAACTGAATTGGTTCTTGCTCAGTTTTCTTTGGTGCAGGGTATGTGGGATGACGTCAGGCATGGAGCGTACAAGTCATCTGGATTATTAATTAATCATGGTAAACTACAAGGGTCAATGGTACCTGCTGCAACTCTCCTTAAGTGCTTATAACTTTAGTGCGTGGAAGTGGCCAGCATGGATGCATTAGAAAAGCTAAGCTTAAACTTTGGATTTGGAGGGGTGCGCCATGCCAAGGCAATAGTGCAACGCCAAGGCGACACTCAAAGACCCCAATAGCAAGCTATTGTGACGGATCTTTCCCCATAAAAATTAAGATTAATATCGAGTGGGCCGATGGCGCACATATCAGATATTAAACTGATAAGAACAGATACTACACTTGATCGTAGCCAAAAGGCCGAGAAAGGTATGAAATTTCCGTAAACGAAAAGCCTTCCGTTTTGAACCCACTCAACATTCTCTGTTTGCTTTGTTTGAGGCGATGTGGGACTCATTAACTTTGCCCAGGTATTATTATTTTATTTTCTCATCCACTCACATGCATGCAACCGACTCAACTAATGGCTTCACTGCAATCGCTTAATTTGCTTAATTAATATAGCTACCATATGTTAATATTAATATAAATTATAAACCATGAGACTACCCAACGCAGCAGCACAAAGAAATCTTGATATTTGTCATTAATTTTTTAATTTACCAGCTTCTAATCCAAGTTACCTATTCTATTTATTTGTTATTTTCAGGTTTAAGGTTTCTAAGGAGAGACAGGTATATATGTATCCTATCCTCATAACCACTTGATGATGGGGATGATTTGTTACTTGACTATGATCGATGCAACCTATCCAAATCTGAGTCAACAGAAACTATGCATGGGCCTAACCAAATCTGAATCAACAGAAATTACGCACGGGTTTCTTTTTTGGCTTTGAACTCCCTCTTATATAATATATATCACATACACCAACAAAGACAAGACGTCCGTTTGGAAATATATTTTTATAATAATCTTAAAACTAGAGTATGGGTAGGGGCCGCGCGAACGCAGGCCCCCGCTAACACAAATTATGACGTAGGTTCGACCAACTTGGGCCGACCTTAGACAGGCACCTCTCCGTAATGTGCAATGGAGATCACCAACCTAGGCCATGGACCTTCTTGATCGCCCAAAGACCCCGTCCAGGTAAGTGACTTTTCCGTTCCCCTACCCTCACTTTTTATCCAACAACTACCTTCACTTTTCTTTTTTTCGCCCTCCGATGTGGGATGGATTCCTATTCTTAATTCTTTGCCAAACTTACATATACAACTCTACGTACTGCATCTCTAACTTCATGCTTTACCTTATTTATATATATCCTAATCACAAAAACACAACTTGCCACACTCAATCTCAACTCATCATCAACCCATATAATACTTGCTTGCATTTCATCCCTGCTATTACTTTACCAAATAAACAAAATATATTATATATCAGACTATCACCTTCATGCTTCTCAAGACGATGCAAAAAATCTTGGTGATGCCCTTGGACGATGTTGTGCTTCAAGGCCTGCAAAAGTGACACTCAGCTACATCTACCCAATTCCTTTATCATCCCTTCACGCAAAATATTTATTTTGCAATATATATGTTGCTTATATGTACAATCACGCTTTGCTCTAATCAATATTTCATGCTTCTTTCTCTATACAAAAATTGCCACTTATGATAACACTTTTTCACGTACGTATTGTTATACACAACTACCCGTGCGCATCCATGGCATAAAACCGCCTTATCTTTGACCACGACTCGACCATTTCGCTGAAAATTGATATTCTATGTGTAAACTGTGGATCAATTATATTTCTGCTAATAGTAAAACTGATAATTAAAAACTATATATGCCTTGACATTGTGTTCTCGAGTTTTGTTCAAAGAAAGGGGCCGAAAAGAAAAATATGGAAAGGGAAAAGGAGAATAGAGAGTTATTATTTTATTTATCTTATATTGTTGGAAAGAATATAAGGAATCCGACCTTTCATAATGTTCTAGAGTTTCAGGTAAAAGAAAGAAAGCTTATAATTTGATATCTTTGTATTCAACATCACAAATACCATACAATTGTTAGAAACAGTAAAATACAATAATCACTATCAGAAACAACCAAATCCATCTATTGCTGGTTAAACCAAAAAGTTCCGGCAAAATCTCTTAACTCTGGCCATCAAATGATTATGCATTAGCTAAGGTGAACAAAGCATGATTTCATTCGTTAAATTTATACAAACCTATTGAAAGCTTGTAATTCTCATGGGACAACAAGCATATGTATTTGAAACCATTTTAAAACTAACCTTTACCAACTTTGTTTATGTTGATTATGGTGTATGTCTTATTATACTCCTTATCGCCCCAATGGATGCAAAATATATTTTTTAAGACCAAATAGATCAATTTTCATCCTAATAATTTAATATAATCCTTGTATGTGCAAAAATGTTTGACAAATATGCCGCTTAATACATAGAGTAAATCACCAAATTTTTGATCAAATATCAAGGGAGACTAATAATCAGTTAGAGATATTGTCTCTAATGGTAGAAGAATCGATTGGAAAACATTTAGATTTTCGATTTTTGATTCGAATGTATTGCTAAATCTATTGAGGAATGTAACTAGATGTGCTAAGATGTTGAAAAATGAAGAAATTGTTAGATTTAATGATTTTTGTGTTATTGCAGGTAGAAATTTGTTTTGGATCAATATTTCCAGTATCCTATGAGGGTTTTTAAATATTGAAATTGGTCCCTAAGTCGACTAAAAAGAGTGTGAATCTTGAAAATGGGCAACAACCATTATTTTTGAAAAAAATAAAAGATAGAGAGAGAGAGAGAGAGTCTCAACACCTTTGGTACAACTTTACAAGGTGTTTTAAAGACAATGTGAAACCTATTCAAAATATGTAAGACCTAATGGATTTGGTACGACCATATATGTTACAGCTTATACATCATTTTACAAGCCATGCAAAATTTTGGCAAACGATGGGTTTTGTTTGGGGCTTTGATATGCACATTCCAATTTATTTAAAGGTTGTATAGAATTTATATGACCATACCAATTCATTTTATAGACACTTACACTTATTCTAGGGATTTTTTTAGGGCTTTTGGTATGGTTTATAAAGTTATTTTCAAGCATGTATAGGGGTGCGATATGTAGGTAGTGCTTTTGGACACACACACTTTCATTAAAGAAAATACTTTTTTGTAGAGTTTACCTATGTACAGTATAGTGTAGATTTATTAAGCAAAAGAACAGTTGGGGTAAATAAATGTTTTTAAGGAACGGAGTATAAACATATTTATAGGTAAAATTATTGGCAATTTAAGAGAAAAAAAAGTAGGGAAAATCAACAAATGACCACAAAAGAAGGTGTGGTTGAAGAAAATGACCAAAAAATTGCAACTATCATAAAATGACCATGATTTCCATAGGAAGGGTCTCTGCGGAACTCGTTCAGCTATGATAAATTGGAAAATCTCGGAGGAAGTGACACGGGCAGGGGTAAATTCGTAAAAACACAAAGAAGACTTAACAAAATTGAAAGGGTGCTGGTCAAAAATTTAGTTTAAAGTCGAAAAAATTGTGTTTGAAATCGAAAAAGTTGTGTTTGAAATCGAAAAAAATTATGTTTGAACTTACCAAAATCGAAAAAAATGTGTTTGAAATCGTTTGGAAAATTTTTCTTTGAAATCGAAAAAACTTACCAAAATCGTTCTCTGACATTATTTGTGAAAATTATAATTAGATAATCGACAATAATATTGTTGCAATGCCAGAGGCTTGGCACAACCTGCTCAACTTTGTATCTTATATCTCAGGCTTAGGCTCAAAGAGACAACTAAGATTTTGTCTTGATCGTCCATCGTTTTTAATGATTCTCTATTTTTAGTCGTGAAGCTCTATACTTGATATGAGGACCTTGTATGACATATGTTCCGCTGGGTTTGCAGTTAAACACCCGGTTTTACATATTTGGACATTTTGGTGAACTCAATAGCCACAAAATCTTCATTACTTTACGAAACGGGATCCTGGTTTCTTAGTTGATGGGTGAAATGATTGTGTGGTTTTGATAATAGCAAGGGTGGGGAATGAATACCGGACGAATGGTAACCTGATGGAAGAGTTTGGCGTTGAAGGTGACGAATCGATTCCCATGCATGATGCATCCCTTGTGAATTTATACTTGCTTTATCATTTTTTGTATTTTTTGTGAGGTTTTGATAGTATGGATTGCTGCAATCAGTGATATGCATGGCAACTCTATCTAGCATTTTTGGGCAGCCTGCAGTTGGAAAAGTGAACTGGTTCTTGCTATTGATGTTAATACCATAGTTTTCTTTAACTCACAAACTGAATTGGTTCTTGCTCAGTTTTCTTTGGTGCAGGGTATGTGGGATGACCTCAGGCATGGAGCGTACAAGTCATCTGGATTATTAATTAATCATGGTAAACTACAAGGGTCAATGGTACCTGCTGCAACTCTCCTTAAGTGCTTATAACTTTAGTGCGTGGAAGTGGCCAGCATGGATGCATTAGAAAAGCTAAGCTTAAACTTTGGATTTGGAGGGGTGCGCCATGCCAAGGCAATAGTGCAACGCCAAGGCGACACTCAAAGACCCCAATAGCAAGCTATTGTGACGGATCTTTCCCCATAAAAAATAAGATTAATATCGAGTGGGCCGATGGCCCACATATCAGATATTAAACTGATAAGAACAGATACTACACTTGATCTTAGCCAAAAGGCCGAGAAAGGTATGAAATTTCCGTAAACGAAAAGCCTTCCGTTTTGAACCCACTCAACATTCTCTGTTTGCTTTGTTTGAGGCGATGTCGGACTCATTAACTTTTCCCAGGTATTATTATTTTATTTTCTCATCCACTCACATGCATGCAACCGACTCAACTAATGGCTTCACTGCAATCGCTTAATTTGCTTAATTAATATAGCTACCATATGTTAATATTAATATAAATTATAAACCATGAGACTACCCAACGCAGCAGCACAAAGAAATCTTGATATTTGTCATTAATTTTTTAATTTACCAGCTTCTAATCCAAGTTACCTATTCTATTTATTTGTTATTTTCAGGTTTAAGGTTTCTAAGGAGAGACAGGTATATATGTATCCTATCCTCATAACCACTTGATGATGGGGATGATTTGTTACTTGACTATGATCGATGCAACCTATCCAAATCTGAGTCAACAGAAACTATGCATGGGCCTAACCAAATCTGAATCAACAGAAATTACGCACGGGTTTCTTTTTTGGCTTTGAACTCCCTCTTATATAATATATATCACATACACCAACAAAGACAAGACGTCCGTTTGGAAATAAAATCTTAAAACTAGAGTATGGGTAGGGGCCGCGCGAACGCAGGCCCCCGCTAACACAAATTATGACGTAGGTTCAACCAACTTGGGCCGACCTTAGACAGGCACCTCTCCGTAATGTGCAATTGAGATCACCAACCTAGGCCATGGACCTTCTTGATCGCCCAAAGACTCCGTCCAGGTAAGTGACTTTTCCGTTTCCCTACCCTCACTTTTTATCCAACAACTACCTTCACTTTTCTTTTTTTCACCCTCCGATGTGGGATGGATTCCTATTCTTAATTCTTTGCCAAACTTACATATACAACTCTACGTACTGCATCTCTAACTTCATGCTTTACCTTATTTATATATATCCTAATCACAAAAACACAACTTGCCACACTCAATCTCAACTCATCATCAACCCATATAATACTTGCTTGCATTTCATCCCTGCTATTACTTTACCAAATAAACAAAATATATTATATATCAGACTATCACCTCCATGCTTCTCAAGACGATGCAAAAAATCTTGGTGATGCCCTTGGACGATGTTGTGCTTCAAGGCCTGCAAAAGTGACACTCAGCTACATCTACCCAATTCCTTTATCGTCCCTTCACGCAAAATATTTATTTTGCAATATATATGTTGCTTATATGTACAATCACGCTTTGCTCTAATCAATATTTGATGCTTCTTTCTCTATACAAAAATTGCCACTTATGATAACACTTTTTCGCGTACGTATTGTTATACACAACTACCCGTGCGCATCCATGGCATAAAACCGCCTTATCTTTGACCACGACTCGACCATTTCGCTGAAAATTGATATTCCATGTGTAAACTGTGGATCAGTTATATTTCTGCTAATAGTAAAACTGATAATTAAAAACTATATATGCCTTGACATTGTGTTCTCGAGTTTTGTTCAAAGAAAGGGGCCGAAAAGAAAAATATGGAAAGGGAAAAGGAGAATAGAGAGTTATTATTTTATTTATCTTATATTGTTGGAAAGAATATAAGGAATCCGACCTTTCATAATGTTCTAGAGTTTCAGGTAAAAGAAAGAAAGCTTATAATTTGATAACTTTGTATTCAACATCACAAATACCATACAATTGTTAGAAACAGTAAAATACAATAATCACTATCAGAAACAACCAAATCCATCTATTGCTGGCTAAACCAAAACGTTCCGGCAAAATCTCTTAACTCTGCCATCAAATGATTATGCATTAGCTAAGGTGAACAAAGCATGATTTCATTCGTTAAATTTATCCAAACCTATTGAAAGCTTGTAATTCTCATGGGACAACAAGCATATGTATTTGAAACCATTTTAAAACTAACCTTTACCAACTTTGTTGATGTTGAGTATGGTGTATGTCTTATTATACTCCTTATCGCCCCCAATGGATGCAAAATATATTTTTTAAGACCAAATAGATCAATTTTCATCCTAATAATTTAATATAATCCTTGTATGTGCAAAAATGTTTGACAAATATGCCGTTTAATACATAGAGTAAATCACCAAATTTTGGATCAAATATCTAGGGAGACTGATAATCAGTTAGAGATATTGTCTCTAATGGTAGAAGAATCGATTGGAAAACATTTAGATTTTCGATTTTTGATTCGAATGTATTGCTAAATCTATTGAGGAATGTAACTAGATGTGCTAAGATGTTGAAAAATGAAGAAATTGTTAGATTTAATGATTTTTGTGTTATTGCGGGTAGAAATTTGTTTTGGATCAATATTTCCAGTATCCTATGAGGGTTCTTAAATATTGAAATTGGTCCCTAAGTCGACTAAAAAGAGTGTGAATCTTGAAAATGGGCAACAACCATTATTTTTGAAAAAAAGAAAAGATAGAGAGAGAGAGAGAGAGTCTCAACACCTTTGGTACAACTTTACAAGGTGTTTTAAAGACAATGTGAAACCTATTCAAAATATGTAAGACCTAATGGATTTGGTACGACCATATATGTTACAGCTTATACATCATTTTACAAGCCATGCAAAATTTTGGCAAACGATGGGTTTTGTTTGTGCTTTGATATGCACATTCCAATTTATTTAAAGGTTGTATACAATTTATATGACCATACCAATTCATTTTATAGACACTTACACTTATTCTAGGGATTTTTTTAGGGCTTTTGGTATGGTTTATAAAGTTATTTTCAAGCATGTATAGGGGTGCGATATGTAGGTAGTGCTTTTGGACACACACACTTTCATTAAAGAAAATACTTTTTTGTAGAGTTTACCTATGTACAGTATAGTGTAGATTTATTAAGCTAAAGAACAGTTGGGGTAAATAAATGTTTTTAAGGAACGGAGTATAAACATATTTATAGGTAAAATTATTTGCAATTTAAGAGAAAAAAAAGTAGGGAAAATCAACAAATGACCACAAAAGAAGGTGTGGTTGAAGAAAATGACCAAAAAGTTGCAACTATCATAAAATGACCATGATTTCCATAGGAAGGGTCTCTGCGGAACTCGTTCAGCTATGATAAATTGGAAAATCTCGGAGGAAGTGACATGGGCAGGGGTAAATTCGTAAAAACACAAAGAAGACTTAACAAAATTGAAAGGGTGCTGGTCAAAAAATTAGTTTAAAGTCGAAAAAATTGTGTTTGAAATCGAAAAAGTTGTGTTTGAAATCGAAAAAAAATTATGTTTGAACTTACCAAAATCGAAAAAAATGTGTTTGAAATCGTTTGGAAAATTTTTGTTTGAAATCGAAAAAACTTACCAAAATCGTTCTCTGGCATTATTTGTGAAAATTATAATTAGATAATCGACAATAATATAGTTGCAATGCCAGAGGCTTGGCACAACCTGCTCAACTTTGTATCTTATATCTCAGGCTTAGGCTCAAAGAGACAACTAAGATTTTGTCTTGATCGTCCATCGTTTTTAATGATTCTCTATTTTTAGTCGTGAAGCTCTATACTTGATATGAGGACCTTGTATGACATATGTTCCGCTGGGTTTGCAGTTAAACTCCCGGTTTTACATATTTGGACATTTTGGTGAACTCAATAGCCACAAAATCTTCATTACTTTACGAAACGGGATCCTGGTTTCTTAGTTGATAGGTGAAATGATTGTGTGGTTTTGATAATAGCAAGGGTGGGGAATGAATACCGGACGAATGGTAACCTGATGGAAGAGTTTGGCGTTGAAGGTGACGAATCGATTCCCATGCATGATGCATCCCTTGTGAATTTATACTTGTTTTATCATTTTTTGTATTTTTTGTGAGGTTTTGATAGTATGGATTGCTGCAATCAGTGATATGCATGGCAACTCTATCTAGCATTTTTGGGCAGCCTGCAGTTGGAAAAGTGAACTGGTTCTTGCTATTGATGTTAATACCATAGTTTTCTTTAACTCACAAACTGAATTGGCTCTTGCTCAGTTTTCTTTGGTGCAGGGTATGTGGGATGACCTCAGGCATGGAGCGTACAAGTCATCTGGATTATTAATTAATCATGGTAAACTACAAGGGTCAATGGTACCTGCTGCAACTCTCCTTAAGTGCTTATAACTTTAGTGCGTGGAAGTGGCAAGCATGGATGCATTAGAAAAGCTAAGCTTAAACTTTGGATTTGGAGGGGTGCGCCATGCCAAGGCAATAGTGCAACGCCAAGGCGACACTCAAAGACCCCAATAGCAAGCTATTGTGACGGATCTTTCCCCATAAAAAATAAGATTAATATCGAGTGGGCCGATGGCGCACATATCAGATATTAAACTGATAAGAACAGATACTACACTTGATCTTAGCCAAAAGGCCGAGAAAGGTATGAAATTTCCGTAAACGAAAAGCCTTCCGTTTTGAACCCACTCAACATTCTCTGTTTGCTTTGTTTGAGGCGATGTGGGACTCATTAACTTTGCCCAGGTATTATTATTTTATTTTCTCATCCACTCACATGCATGCAACCGACTCAACTAATGGCTTCACTGCAATCGCTTAATTTGCTTAATTAATATAGCTACCATATGTTAATATTAATATAAATTATAAACCATGAGACTACCCAACGCAGCAGCACAAAGAAATCTTGATATTTGTCATTAATTTTTTAATTTACCAGCTTCTAATCCAAGTTACCTATTCTATTTATTTGTTATTTTCAGGTTTAAGGTTTCTAAGGAGAGACAGGTATATATGTATCCTATCCTCATAACCACTTGATGATGGGGATGATTTGTTACTTGACTATGATCGATGCAACCTATCCAAATCTGAGTCAACAGAAACTATGCATGGGCCTAACCAAATCTGAATCAACAGAAATTACGCACGGGTTTCTTTTTTGGCTTTGAACTCCCTCTTATATAATATATATCACATACACCAACAAAGACAAGACGTCCGTTTGGAAATATATATTTATAATAATCTTAAAACTAGAGTATGGGTAGGGGCCGCGCGAACGCAGGCCCCCGCTAACACAAATTATGACGTAGGTTCGACCAACTTGGGCCGACCTTAGACAGGCACCTCTCCGTAATGTGCAATGGAGATCACCAACCTAGGCCATGGACCTTCTTGATCGCCCAAAGACCCCGTCCAGGTAAGTGACTTTTCCGTTCCCCTACCCTCACTTTTTATCCAACAACTACCTTCACTTTTCTTTTTTTCGCCCTCCGATGTGGGATGGATTCCTATTCTTAATTCTTTGCCAAACTTACATATACAACTCTACGTACTGCATCTCTAACTTCATGCTTTACCTTATTTATATATATCCTAATCACAAAAACACAACTTGCCACACTCAATCTCAACTCATCATCAACCCATATAATACTTGCTTGCATTTCATCCCTGCTATTACTTTACCAAATAAACAAAATATATTATATATCAGACTATCACCTTCATGCTTCTCAAGACGATGCAAAAAATCTTGGTGATGCCCTTGGACGATGTTGTGCTTCAAGGCCTGCAAAAGTGACACTCAGCTACATCTACCCAATTCCTTTATCATCCCTTCACACAAAATATTTATTTTGCAATATATATGTTGCTTATATGTACAATCACGCTTTGCTCTAATCAATATTTCATGCTTCTTTCTCTATACAAAAATTGCCACTTATGATAACACTTTTTCACGTACGTATTGTTATACACAACTACCCGTGCGCATCCATGGCATAAAACCGCCTTATCTTTGACCACGACTCGACCATTTCGCTGAAAATTGATATTCTATGTATAAACTGTGGATCAGTTATATTTCTGCTAATAGTAAACTGATAATTAAAAACTATATATGCCTTGACATTGTGTTCTCGAGTTTTGTTCAAAGAAAGGGGCCGAAAAGAAAAATATGGAAAGGGAAAAGGAGAATAGAGAGTTATTATTTTATTTATCTTATATTGTTGGAAAGAATATAAGGAATCCGACCTTTCATAATGTTCTAGAGTTTCAGGTAAAAGAAAGAAAGCTTATAATTTGATAACTTTGTATTCAACATCACAAATACCATACAATTGTTAGAAACAGTAAAATACAATAATCACTATCAGAAACAACCAAATCCATCTATTGCTGGCTAAACCAAAAAGTTCCGGCAAAATCTCTTAACTCTGGCCATCAAATGATTATGCATTAGCTAAGGTGAACAAAGCATGATTTCATTCGTTAAATTTATACAAACCTATTGAAAGCTTGTAATTCTCATGGGACAACAAGCATATGTATTTGAAACCATTTTAAAACTAACCTTTACCAACTTTGTTGATGTTGATTATGGTGTATGTCTTATTATACTCCTTATCGCCCCCAATGGATGCAAAATATATTTTTTAAGACCAAATAGATCAATTTTCATCCTAATAATTTAATATAATCCTTGTATGTGCAAAAATGTTTGACAAATATGCCGCTTAATACATAGAGTAAATCACCAAATTTTGGATCAAATATCAAGGGAGACTGATAATCAGTTAGAGATATTGTCTCTAATGGTAGAAGAATCGATTGGAAAACATTTAGATTTTCGATTTTTGATTCGAATGTATTGCTAAATCTATTGAGGAATGTAACTAGATGTGCTAAGATGTTGAAAAATGAAGAAATTGTTAGATTTAATGATTTTTGTGTTATTGCGGGTAGAAATTTGTTTTGGATCAATATTTCCAGTATCCTACGAGGGTTCTTAAATATTGAAATTGGTCCCTAAGTCGACTAAAAAGAGTGTGAATCTTGAAAATGGGCAACATCCATTATTTTTGAAAAAAAGAAAAGATAGAGAGAGAGAGAGAGAGTCTCAACACCTTTGGTACAACTTTACAAGGTGTTTTAAAGACAATGTGAAACCTATTCAAAATATGTAAGACCTAATGGATTTGGTACGACCATATATGTTACAGCTTATACATCATTTTACAAGCCATGCAAAATTTTGGCAAACGATGGGTTTTGTTTGTGCTTTGATATGCACATTCCAATTTATTTAAAGCTTGTATAGAATTTATATGACCATACCAATTCATTTTATAGACATTACACTTATTCTAGGGATTTTTTTAGGGCTTTTGGTATGGTTTATAAAGTTATTTTCAAGCATGTATAGGGGTGCGATATGTAGGTAGTGCTTTTGGACACACACACTTTCATTAAAGAAAATACTTTTTTGTAGAGTTTACCTATGTACAGTATAGTGTAGATTTATTAAGCTAAAGAACAGTTGGGGTAAATAAATGTTTTTAAGGAACGGAGTATAAACATATTTATAGGTAAAATTATTGGCAATTTAAGAGAAAAAAAAGTAGGGAAAATCAACAAATGACCACAAAAGAAGGTGTGGTTGAAGAAAATGACCAAAAAGTTGCAACTATCATAAAATGACCATGATTTCCATAGGAAGGGTCTCTGCGGAACTCGTTCAGCTATGATAAATTGGAAAATCTCGGAGGAAGTGACATGGGCAGGGGTAAATTCGTAAAAACACAAAGAAGACTTAACAAAATTGAAAGGGTGCTGGTCAAAAAATTAGTTTAAAGTCGAAAAAATTGTGTTTGAAATCGAAAAAGTTGTGTTTGAAATCGAAAAAAAATTATGTTTGAACTTACCAAAATCGAAAAAAATGTGTTTGAAATCGTTTGGAAAATTTTTGTTTGAAATCGAAAAAACTTACCAAAATCGTTCTCTGGCATTATTTGTGAAAATTATAATTAGATAATCGACAATAATATAGTTGCAATGCCAGAGGCTTGGCACAACCTGCTCAACTTTGTATCTTATATCTCAGGCTTAGGCTCAAAGAGACAACTAAGATTTTGTCTTGATCGTCCATCGTTTTTAATGATTCTCTATTTTTAGTCGTGAAGCTCTATACTTGATATGAGGACCTTGTATGACATATGTTCCACCGGGTTTGCAGTTAAACTCCCGGTTTTACATATTTGGACATTTTGGTGAACTCAATAGCCACAAAATCTTCATTACTTTACGAAACGGGATCCTGGTTTCTTAGTTGATGGGTGAAATGATTGTGTCGTTTTGATAATAGCAAGGGTGGGGAATGAATACCGGACGAATGGTAACCTGATGGAAGAGTTTGGCGTTGAAGGTGACGAATCGATTCCCATGCATGATGCATCCCTTGTGAATTTATACTTGTTTTATCATTTTTTGTATTTTTTGTGAGGTTTTGATAGTATGGATTGCTGCAATCAGTGATATGCATGGCAACTCTATCTAGCATTTTTGGGCAGCCTGCAGTTGGAAAAGTGAACTGGTTCTTGCTATTGATGTTAATACCATAGTTTTCTTTAACTCACAAACTGAATTGGTTCTTGCTCAGTTTTCTTTGGTGCAGGGTATGTGGGATGACCTCAGGCATGGAGCGTACAAGTCATCTGGATTATTAATTAATCATGGTAAACTACAAGGGTCAATGGTACCTGCTGCAACTCTCCTTAAGTGCTTATAACTTTAGTGCGTGGAAGTGGCCAGCATGGATGCATTAGAAAAGCTAAGCTTAAACTTTGGATTTGGAGGGGTGCGCCATGCCAAGGCAATAGTGCAACGCCAAGGCGACACTCAAAGACCCCAATAGCAAGCTATTGTGACGGATCTTTCCCCATAAAAAATAAGATTAATATCGAGTGGGCCGATGACCCACATATCAGATATTAAACTGATAAGAACAGATACTACACTTGATCTTAGCCAAAAGGCCGAGAAAGGTATGAAATTTCCGTAAACGAAAAGCCTTTCGTTTTGAACCTACTCAACATTCTCTGATTGCTTTGTTTGAGGCGATGTGGGACTCATTAACTTTGCCCAGGTATTATTATTTTATTTTCTCATCCACTCACATGCATGCAACCGACTCAACTAATGGCTTCACTGCAATCGCTTAATTTGCTTAATTAATATAGCTACCATATGTTAATATTAATATAAATTATAAACCATGAGACTACCCAACGCAGCAGCACAAAGAAATCTTGATATTTGTCATTAATTTTTTAATTTACCAGCTTCTAATCCAAGTTACCTATTCTATTTATTTGTTATTTTCTGGTTTAAGGTTTCTAAGGAGAGACAGGTATATATGTATCCTATCCTCATAACCACTTGATGATGGGGATGATTTGTTACTTGACTATGATCGATGCAACCTATCCAAATCTAAGTCAACAGAAACTATGCATGGGCCTAACCAAATCTGAATCAACAGAAATTACGCACGGGTTTCTTTTTTGGCTTTGAACTCCCTCTTATATAATATATATCACATACACCAACAAAGACAAGACGTCCGTTTGGAAATATATATTTATAATAATCTTAAAACTAGAGTATGGGTAGGGGCCGCGCGAACGCAAGCCCCCGCTAACACAAATTATGACGTAGGTTCGACCAACTTGGGCCGACCTTAGACATGCACCTCTCCGTAATGTGCAATGGAGATCACCAACCTAGGCCATGGACCTTCTTGATCGCCCAAAGACCCCGTCCAGGTAAGTGACTTTTCCGTTCCCCTACCCTCACTTTTTATCCAACAACTACCTTCACTTTTCTTTTTTTCACCCTCCGATGTGGGATGGATTCCTATTCTTAATTCTTTGCCAAACTTACATATAAGATGTGGGATGGATTCCTATTCTTAATTCTTTGCCAAACTTACATATACAACTCTACGTACTGCATCTCTAACTTCATGCTTTACCTTATTTATATATATCCTAATCACAAAAACACAACTTGCCACACTCAATCTCAACTCATCATCAACCCATATAATACTTGCTTGCATTTCATCCCTGCTATTACTTTACCAAATAAACAAAATATATTATATATCAGACTATCACCTCCATGCTTCTCAAGACGATGCAAAAAATCTTGGTGATGCCCTTGGACGATGTTGTGCTTCAAGGCCTGCAAAAGTGACACTCAGCTACATCTACCCAATTCCTTTATCGTCCCTTCACGCAAAATATTTATTTTGCAATATATATGTTGCTTATATGTACAATCACGCTTTGCTCTAATCAATATTTCATGCTTCTTTCTCTATACAAAAATTGCCACTTATGATAACACTTTTTCACGTACGTATTGTTATACACAACTACCCGTGCGCATCCATGGCATAAAACCGCCTTATCTTTGACCACGACTCGACCATTTCGCTGAAAATTGATATTCTATGTGTAAACTGTGGATCAGTTATATTTCTGCTAATAGTAAAACTGATAATTAAAAACTATATATGCCTTGACATTGTGTTCTCGAGTTTTGTTCAAAGAAAGGGGCCGAAAAGAAAAATATGGAAAGGGAAAAGGAGAACAGAGAGTTATTATTTTATTTATCTTATATTGTTGGAAAGAATATAAGGAATCCGACCTTTCATAATGTTCTAGAGTTTCAGGTAAAAGAAAGAAAGCTTATAATTTGATAACTTTGTATTCAACATCACAAATACCATACAATTGTTAGAAACAGTAAAATACAATAATCACTATCAGAAACAACCAAATCCATCTATTGCTGGCTAAACCAAAAAGTTCCGGCAAAATCTCTTAACTGTGCCATCAAATGATTATGCATTAGCTAAGGTGAACAAAGCATGATTTCATTCGTTAAATTTATCCAAACCTATTGAAAGCTTGTAATTCTCATGGGACAACAAGCATATGTATTTGAAACCATTTTAAAACTAACCTTTACCAACTTTGTTGATGTTGAGTATGGTGTATGTCTTATTATACTCCTTATCGCCCCCAATGGATGAAAAATATATTTTTTAAGACCAAATAGATCAATTTTCATCCTAATAATTTAATATAATCCTTGTATGTGCAAAAATGTTTGACAAATATGCCGCTTAATACATAGAGTAAATCACCAAATTTTGGATCAAATATCAAGGGAGACTGATAATCAGTTAGAGATATTGTCTCTAATGGTAGAAGAATCGATTGGAAAACATTTAGATTTTCGATTTTTGATTCGAATGTATTGCTAAATCTATTGAGGAATGTAACTAGATGTGCTAAGATGTTGAAAAATGAAGAAATTGTTAGATTTAATGATTTTTGTGTTATTGCGGGTAGAAATTTGTTTTGGATCAATATTTCCAGTATCCTACGAGGGTTCTTAAATATTGAAATTGGTCCCTAAGTCGACTAAAAAGAGTGTGAATCTTGAAAATGGGCAACATCCATTATTTTTGAAAAAAAGAAAAGATAGAGAGAGAGAGAGAGAGTCTCAACACCTTTGGTACAACTTTACAAGGTGTTTTAAAGACAATGTGAAACCTATTCAAAATATGTAAGACCTAATGGATTTGGTACGACCATATATGTTACAGCTTATACATCATTTTACAAGCCATGCAAAATTTTGGCAAACGATGGGTTTTGTTTGTGCTTTGATATGCACATTCCAATTTATTTAAAGCTTGTATAGAATTTATATGACCATACCAATTCATTTTATAGACATTACACTTATTCTAGGGATTTTTTTAGGGCTTTTGGTATGGTTTATAAAGTTATTTTCAAGCATGTATAGGGGTGCGATATGTAGGTAGTGCTTTTGGACACACACACTTTCATTAAAGAAAATACTTTTTTGTAGAGTTTACCTATGTACAGTATAGTGTAGATTTATTAAGCTAAAGAACAGTTGGGGTAAATAAATGTTTTTAAGGAACGGAGTATAAACATATTTATAGGTAAAATTATTGGCAATTTAAGAGAAAAAAAAGTAGGGAAAATCAACAAATGACCACAAAAGAAGGTGTGGTTGAAGAAAATGACCAAAAAGTTGCAACTATCATAAAATGACCATGATTTCCATAGGAAGGGTCTCTGCGGAACTCGTTCAGCTATGATAAATTGGAAAATCTCGGAGGAAGTGACATGGGCAGGGGTAAATTCGTAAAAACACAAAGAAGACTTAACAAAATTGAAAGGGTGCTGGTCAAAAAATTAGTTTAAAGTCGAAAAAATTGTGTTTGAAATCGAAAAAGTTGTGTTTGAAATCGAAAAAAAATTATGTTTGAACTTACCAAAATCGAAAAAAATGTGTTTGAAATCGTTTGGAAAATTTTTGTTTGAAATCGAAAAAACTTACCAAAATCGTTCTCTGGCATTATTTGTGAAAATTATAATTAGATAATCGACAATAATATAGTTGCAATGCCAGAGGCTTGGCACAACCTGCTCAACTTTGTATCTTATATCTCAGGCTTAGGCTCAAAGAGACAACTAAGATTTTGTCTTGATCGTCCATCGTTTTTAATGATTCTCTATTTTTAGTCGTGAAGCTCTATACTTGATATGAGGACCTTGTATGACATATGTTCCACCGGGTTTGCAGTTAAACTCCCGGTTTTACATATTTGGACATTTTGGTGAACTCAATAGCCACAAAATCTTCATTACTTTACGAAACGGGATCCTGGTTTCTTAGTTGATGGGTGAAATGATTGTGTCGTTTTGATAATAGCAAGGGTGGGGAATGAATACCGGACGAATGGTAACCTGATGGAAGAGTTTGGCGTTGAAGGTGACGAATCGATTCCCATGCATGATGCATCCCTTGTGAATTTATACTTGTTTTATCATTTTTTGTATTTTTTGTGAGGTTTTGATAGTATGGATTGCTGCAATCAGTGATATGCATGGCAACTCTATCTAGCATTTTTGGGCAGCCTGCAGTTGGAAAAGTGAACTGGTTCTTGCTATTGATGTTAATACCATAGTTTTCTTTAACTCACAAACTGAATTGGTTCTTGCTCAGTTTTCTTTGGTGCAGGGTATGTGGGATGACCTCAGGCATGGAGCGTACAAGTCATCTGGATTATTAATTAATCATGGTAAACTACAAGGGTCAATGGTACCTGCTGCAACTCTCCTTAAGTGCTTATAACTTTAGTGCGTGGAAGTGGCCAGCATGGATGCATTAGAAAAGCTAAGCTTAAACTTTGGATTTGGAGGGGTGCGCCATGCCAAGGCAATAGTGCAACGCCAAGGCGACACTCAAAGACCCCAATAGCAAGCTATTGTGACGGATCTTTCCCCATAAAAAATAAGATTAATATCGAGTGGGCCGATGACCCACATATCAGATATTAAACTGATAAGAACAGATACTACACTTGATCTTAGCCAAAAGGCCGAGAAAGGTATGAAATTTCCGTAAACGAAAAGCCTTTCGTTTTGAACCTACTCAACATTCTCTGATTGCTTTGTTTGAGGCGATGTGGGACTCATTAACTTTGCCCAGGTATTATTATTTTATTTTCTCATCCACTCACATGCATGCAACCGACTCAACTAATGGCTTCACTGCAATCGCTTAATTTGCTTAATTAATATAGCTACCATATGTTAATATTAATATAAATTATAAACCATGAGACTACCCAACGCAGCAGCACAAAGAAATCTTGATATTTGTCATTAATTTTTTAATTTACCAGCTTCTAATCCAAGTTACCTATTCTATTTATTTGTTATTTTCTGGTTTAAGGTTTCTAAGGAGAGACAGGTATATATGTATCCTATCCTCATAACCACTTGATGATGGGGATGATTTGTTACTTGACTATGATCGATGCAACCTATCCAAATCTAAGTCAACAGAAACTATGCATGGGCCTAACCAAATCTGAATCAACAGAAATTACGCACGGGTTTCTTTTTTGGCTTTGAACTCCCTCTTATATAATATATATCACATACACCAACAAAGACAAGACGTCCGTTTGGAAATATATATTTATAATAATCTTAAAACTAGAGTATGGGTAGGGGCCGCGCGAACGCAAGCCCCCGCTAACACAAATTATGACGTAGGTTCGACCAACTTGGGCCGACCTTAGACATGCACCTCTCCGTAATGTGCAATGGAGATCACCAACCTAGGCCATGGACCTTCTTGATCGCCCAAAGACCCCGTCCAGGTAAGTGACTTTTCCGTTCCCCTACCCTCACTTTTTATCCAACAACTACCTTCACTTTTCTTTTTTTCACCCTCCGATGTGGGATGGATTCCTATTCTTAATTCTTTGCCAAACTTACATATAAGATGTGGGATGGATTCCTATTCTTAATTCTTTGCCAAACTTACATATACAACTCTACGTACTGCATCTCTAACTTCATGCTTTACCTTATTTATATATATCCTAATCACAAAAACACAACTTGCCACACTCAATCTCAACTCATCATCAACCCATATAATACTTGCTTGCATTTCATCCCTGCTATTACTTTACCAAATAAACAAAATATATTATATATCAGACTATCACCTCCATGCTTCTCAAGACGATGCAAAAAATCTTGGTGATGCCCTTGGACGATGTTGTGCTTCAAGGCCTGCAAAAGTGACACTCAGCTACATCTACCCAATTCCTTTATCGTCCCTTCACGCAAAATATTTATTTTGCAATATATATGTTGCTTATATGTACAATCACGCTTTGCTCTAATCAATATTTCATGCTTCTTTCTCTATACAAAAATTGCCACTTATGATAACACTTTTTCACGTACGTATTGTTATACACAACTACCCGTGCGCATCCATGGCATAAAACCGCCTTATCTTTGACCACGACTCGACCATTTCGCTGAAAATTGATATTCTATGTGTAAACTGTGGATCAGTTATATTTCTGCTAATAGTAAAACTGATAATTAAAAACTATATATGCCTTGACATTGTGTTCTCGAGTTTTGTTCAAAGAAAGGGGCCGAAAAGAAAAATATGGAAAGGGAAAAGGAGAACAGAGAGTTATTATTTTATTTATCTTATATTGTTGGAAAGAATATAAGGAATCCGACCTTTCATAATGTTCTAGAGTTTCAGGTAAAAGAAAGAAAGCTTATAATTTGATAACTTTGTATTCAACATCACAAATACCATACAATTGTTAGAAACAGTAAAATACAATAATCACTATCAGAAACAACCAAATCCATCTATTGCTGGCTAAACCAAAAAGTTCCGGCAAAATCTCTTAACTGTGCCATCAAATGATTATGCATTAGCTAAGGTGAACAAAGCATGATTTCATTCGTTAAATTTATCCAAACCTATTGAAAGCTTGTAATTCTCATGGGACAACAAGCATATGTATTTGAAACCATTTTAAAACTAACCTTTACCAACTTTGTTGATGTTGAGTATGGTGTATGTCTTATTATACTCCTTATCGCCCCCAATGGATGCAAAATATATTTTTTAAGACCAAATAGATCAATTTTCATCCTAATAATTTAATATAATCCTTGTATGTGCAAAAATGTTTGACAAATATGCCGTTTAATACATAGAGTAAATCACCAAATTTTGGATCAAATATCTAGGGAGACTGATAATCAGTTAGAGATATTGTCTCTAATGGTAGAAGAATCGATTGGAAAACATTTAGATTTTCGATTTTTGATTTGAATGTATTGCTAAATCTATTGAGGAATGTAACTAGATGTGCTAAGATGTTGAAAAATGAAGAAATTGTTAGATTTAATGATTTTTGTGTTATTGCGGGTAGAAATTTGTTTTGGATCAATATTTCCAGTATCCTATGAGGGTTCTTAAATATTGAAATTGGTCCCTAAGTCGACTAAAAAGAGTGTGAATCTTGAAAATGGGCAACATCCATTATTTTTGAAAAAAAGAAAAGATAGAGAGAGAGAGAGAGAGAGTCTCAACACCTTTGGTACAACTTTACAAGGTGTTTTAAAGACAATGTGAAACCTATTCAAAATATGTAAGACCTAATGGATTTGGTACGACCATATATGTTACAGCTTATACATCATTTTACAAGCCATGCAAAATTTTGGCAAACGATGGGTTTTGTTTGTGCTTTGATATGCACATTCCAATTTATTTAAAGGTTGTATAGAATTTATATGACCATACCAATTCATTTTATAGACACTTACACTTATTCTAGGGATTTTTTTAGGGCTTTTGGTATGGTTTATAAAGTTATTTTCAAGCATGTATAGGGGTGCGATATGTAGGTAGTGCTTTTGGACACACACACTTTCATTAAAGAAAATACTTTTTTGTAGAGTTTACCTATGTACAGTATAGTGTAGATTTATTAAGCTAAAGAACAGTTGGGGTAAATAAATGTTTTTAAGGAACGGAGTATAAACATATTTATAGGTAAAATTATTGGCAATTTAAGAGAAAAAAAAGTAGGGAAAATCAACAAATGACCACAAAAGAAGGTGTGGTTGAAGAAAATGACCAAAAAATTGCAACTATCATAAAATGACCATGATTTCCATAGGAAGGGTCTCTGCGGAACTCGTTCAGCTATGATAAATTGGAAAATCTCGGAGGAAGTGACATGGGCAGGGGTAAATTCGTAAAAACACAAAGAAGACTTAACAAAATTGAAAGGGTGCTGGTCAAAAAATTAGTTTAAAATCGAAAAAATTGTGTTTGAAATCGAAAAAGTTGTGTTTGAAATCGAAAAAAATTATGTTTGAACTTACCAAAATCGAAAAAAATGTGTTTGAAATCGTTTGGAAAATTTTTATTTGAAATCGAAAAAACTTACCAAAATCGTTCTCTGGCATTATTTGTGAAAATTATAATTAGATAATCGACAATAATGTAGTTGCAATGCCAGAGGCTTGGCACAACCTGCTCAACTTTGTATCTTATATCTCAGGCTTAGGCTCAAAGAGACAACTAAGATTTTGTCTTGATCGTCCATCGTTTTTAATGATTCTCTATTTTTAGTCGTGAAGCTCTATACTTGATATGAGGACCTTGTATGACATATGTTCCACCGGGTTTGCAGTTAAACTCCCGGTTTTACATATTTGGACATTTTGGTGAACTCAATAGCCCCAAAATCTTCATTACTTTACGAAACGGGATCCTGGTTTCTTAGTTGATGGGTGAAATGATTGTGTCGTTTTGATAATAGCAAGGGTGGGGAATGAATACCGGACGAATGGTAACCTGATGGAAGAGTTTGGCGTTGAAGGTGACGAATCGATTCCCATGCATGATGCATCCCTTGTGAATTTATACTTATTTTATCATTTTTTGTATTTTTTGTGAGGTTTTGATAGTATGGATTGCTGCAATCAGTGATATGCATGGCAACTCTATCTAGCCTTTTTGGGCAGCCTGCAGTTGGAAAAGTGAACTGGTTCTTGCTATTGATGTTAATACCATAGTTTTCTTTAACTCACAAACTGAATTGGTTCTTGCTCAGTTTTCTTTGGTGCAGGGTATGTGGGATGACCTCAGGCATGGAGCGTACAAGTCATCTGGATTATTAATTAATCATGGTAAACTACAAGGGTCAATGGTACCTGCTGCAACTCTCCTTAAGTGCTTATAACTTTAGTGCGTGGAAGTGGCCAGCATGGATGCATTAGAAAAGCTAAGCTTAAACTTTGGATTTGGAGGGGTGCGCCATGCCAAGGCAATAGTGCAACGCCAAGGCGACACTCAAAGACCCCAATAGCAAGCTATTGTGACGGATCTTTCCCCATAAAAAATAAGATTAATATCGAGTGGGCCGATGACCCACATATCAGATATTAAACTGATAAGAACAGATACTACACTTGATCTTAGCCAAAAGGCCGAGAAAGGTATGAAATTTCCGTAAACGAAAAGCCTTCCGTTTTGAACCCACTCAACATTCTCTGTTTGCTTTGTTTGAGGCGATGTGGGACTCATTAACTTTGCCCAGGTATTATTATTTTATTTTCTCAATCACTCACATGCATGCAACCGACTCAACTAATGGCTTCACTGCAATCGCTTAATTTGCTTAATTAATATAGCTACCATATTTCAATATTAATATAAATTATAAACCATGAGACTACCCAACGCAGCAGCACAAAGAAATCTTGATATTTGTCATTAATTTTTTAATTTACCAGCTTCTAATCCAAGTTACCTATTCTATTTATTTGTTATTTTCAGGTTTAAGGTTTCTAAGGAGAGACAGGTATATATGTATCCTATCCTCATAACCACTTGATGATGGGGATGATTTGTTACTTGACTATGATCGATGCAACCTATCCAAATCTGAGTCAACAGAAACTATGCATGGGCCTAACCAAATCTGAATCAACAGAAATTACGCACGGGTTTCTTTTTTGGCTTTGAACTCCCTCTTATATAATATATATCACATATACCAACAAAGACAACACGTCCGTTTGGAAATATATATTTATAATAATCTTAAAACTAGAGTATGGGTAGGGGCCGCGCGAACGCAGGCCCCCGCTAACACAAATTATGACGTAGGTTCGACCAACTTGGGCCGACCTTAGACAGGCACCTCTCCGTAATGTGCAATGGAGATCACCAACCTAGGCCATGGACCTTCTTGATCGCCCAAAGACCCCGTCCAGGTAAGTGACTTTTCCGTTCCCCTACCCTCACTTTTTATCCAACAACTACCTTCACTTTTCTTTTTTTCACCCTCCGATGTGGGATGGATTCCTATTCTTAATTCTTTGCCAAACTTACATATAAGATGTGGGATGGATTCCTATTCTTAATTCTTTGCCAAACTTACATATACAACTCTACGTACTGCATCTCTAACTTCATGCTTTACCTTATTTATATATATCCTAATCACAAAAACACAACTTGCCACACTCAATCTCAACTCATCATCAACCCATATAATACTTGCTTGCATTTCATCCCTGCTATTACTTTACCAAATAAACAAAATATATTATATATCAGACTATCACCTCCATGCTTCTCAAGACGATGCAAAAAATCTTGGTGATGCCCTTGGACGATGTTGTGCTTCAAGGCCTGCAAAAGTGACACTCAGCTACATCTACCCAATTCCTTTATCGTCCCTTCACGCAAAATATTTATTTTGCAATATATATGTTGCTTATATGTACAATCACGCTTTGCTCTAATCAATATTTCATGCTTCTTTCTCTATACAAAAATTGCCACTTATGATAACACTTTTTCACGTACGTATTGTTATACACAACTACCCGTGCGCATCCATGGCATAAAACCGCCTTATCTTTGACCACGACTCGACCATTTCGCTGAAAATTGATATTCTATGTGTAAACTGTGGATCAGTTATATTTCTGCTAATAGTAAAACTGATAATTAAAAACTATATATGCCTTGACATTGTGTTCTCGAGTTTTGTTCAAAGAAAGGGGCCGAAAAGAAAAATATGGAAAGGGAAAAGGAGAATAGAGAGTTATTATTTTATTTATCTTATATTGTTGGAAAGAATATAAGGAATCCGACCTTTCATAATGTTCTAGAGTTTCAGGTAAAAGAAAGAAAGCTTATAATTTGATAACTTTGTATTCAACATCACAAATACCATACAATTGTTAGAAACAGTAAAATACAATAATCACTATCAGAAACAACCAAATCCATCTATTGCTGGCTAAACCAAAAAGTTCCGGCAAAATCTCTTAACTCTGGCCATCAAATGATTATGCATTAGCTAAGGTGAACAAAGCATGATTTCATTCGTTAAATTTATCCAAACCTATTGAAAGCTTGTAATTCTCATTGGACAACAAGCATATGTATTTGAAACCATTTTAAAACTAACCTTTACCAACTTTGTTGATGTTGAGTATGGTGTATGTCTTATTATACTCCTTATCGCCCCCAATGGATGCAAAATATATTTTTTAAGACCAAATAGATCAATTTTCATCCTAATAATTTAATATAATCCTTGTATGTGCAAAAATGTTTGACAAATATGCCGCTTAATACATAGAGTAAATCACCAAATTTTGGATCAAATATCTAGGGAGACTGATAATCAGTTAGAGATATTGTCTCTAATGGTAGAAGAATCGATTGGAAAACATTTAGATTTTCGATTTTTGATTTGAATGTATTGCTAAATCTATTGAGGAATGTAACTAGATGTGCTAAGATGTTGAAAAATGAAGAAATTGTTAGATTTAATGATTTTTGTGTTATTGCAGGTAGAAATTTGTTTTGGATCAATATTTCCAGTATCCTATGAGGGTTCTTAAATATTGAAATTGGTCCCTAAGTCGACTAAAAAGAGTGTGAATCTTGAAAATGGGCAACAACCATTATTTTTGAAAAAAAGAAAAGATAGATAGAGAGAGAGAGAGAGTCTCAACACCTTTGGTACAACTTTACAAGGTGTTTTAAAGACAATGTGAAACCTATTCAAAATATGTAAGACCTAATGGATTTGGTACGACCATATATGTTACAGCTTATACAACATTTTACAAGTCATGCAAAATTTTGGCAAACTATGGGTTTTGTTTGGGGCTTTGATATGCACATTCCAATTTATTTAAAGGTTGTATAGAATTTATATGACCATACCAATTCATTTTATAGACACTTACACTTATTCTAGGGATTTTTTAAGGCTTTTGGTATGGTTTATAAAGTTATTTTCAAGCATGTATAGGGGTGCGATATGTAGGTAGTGTTTTTGGACACACACACTTTCATTAAAGAAAATACTTTTTTGTAGAGTTTACCTATGTACAGTATAGTGTAGATTTATTAAGCAAAAGAACAGTTGGGGTAAATAAATGTTTTTAAGGAACGGAGTATAAACATATTTATAGGTAAAATTATTGGCAATTTAAGAGAAAAAAAAGTAGGGAAAATCAACAAATGACCACAAAAGAAGGTGTGGTTGAAGAAAATGACCAAAAAATTGCAACTATCATAAAATGACCATGATTTCCATAGGAAGGGTCTCTGCGGAACTCGTTCAGCTATGATAAATTGGAAAATCTCGGAGGAAGTCACATGGGCAGGGGTAAATTCGTAAAAACACAAAGAAGACTTAACAAAATTGAAAGGGTGCTGGTCAAAAAATTAGTTTAAAATCGAAAAAATTGTGTTTGAAATCGAAAAAGTTGTGTTTGAAATCGAAAAAAATTATGTTTGAACTTACCAAAATCGAAAAAAATGTGTTTGAAATCGTTTGGAAAATTTTTATTTGAAATCGAAAAAACTTACCAAAATCGTTCTCTGGCATTATTTGTGAAAATTATAATTAGATAATCGACAATAATGTAGTTGCAATGCCAGAGGCTTGGCACAACCTGCTCAACTTTGTATCTTATATCTCAGGCTTAGGCTCAAAGAGACAACTAAGATTTTGTCTTGATCGTCCATCGTTTTTAATGATTCTCTATTTTTAGTCGTGAAGCTCTATACTTGATATGAGGACCTTGTATGACATATGTTCCGCCGGGTTTGCAGTTAAACTCCCGGTTTTACATATTTGGACATTTTGGTGAACTCAATAGCCACAAAATCTTCATTACTTTACGAAACGGGATCCTGGTTTCTTAGTTGATGGGTGAAATGATTGTGTCGTTTTGATAATAGCAAGGGTGGGGAATGAATACCGGACGAATGGTAACCTGATGGAAGAGTTTGGCGTTGAAGGTGACGAATCGATTCCCATGCATGATGCATCCCTTGTGAATTTATACTTGTTTTATCATTTTTTGTGAGGTTTTGATAGTATGGATTGCTGCAATCAGTGATATGCATGGCAACTCTATCTAGCATTTTTGGGCAGCCTGCAGTTGGAAAAATGAACTGGTTCTTGCTATTGATGTTAATACCATAGTTTTCTTTAACTCACAAACTGAATTGGTTCTTGCTCAGTTTTCTTTGGTGCAGGGTATGTGGGATGGCCTCAGGCATGGAGCGTACAAGTCATCTGGATTATTAATTAATCATGGTAAACTACAAGGGTCAATGGTACCTGCTGCAACTCTCCTTAAGTGCTTATAACTTTAGTGCGTGGAAGTGGCCAGCACGGATGCATTAGAAAAGCTAAGCTTAAACTTTGGATTTGGAGGGGTGCGCCATGCCAAGGCAATAGTGCAACGCCAAGGCCAAGGCCACACTCAAAGACCCAAATAGCAAGCTATTGTGACGGATCTTTCCCAATAAAAAATAAGATTAATATCGAGTGGGACGATGGCCCACATATCAGATATTAAACTGATAAGAACAGATACTACACTTGATCTTAGCCAAAAGGCCGAGAAAGGTATGAAATTTCCTTAAGCGAAAAGCCTTCCCTTTTGAACCCACTCAACATTCTCTGTTTGCTTTGTTTGAGGCGATGTGGGACTCATTAACTTTGCCCAGGTATTATTATTTTATTTTCTCATCCAGTCACATGCATGCAACCGACTCAACTAATGGCTTCACTGCAATCGCTTAATTTGCTTAATTAATATAGCTACCATATGTTAATATTAATATAAATTATAAACCATGAGACTACCCAACGCAGCAGCACAAAGAAATCTTGATATTTGTCATTAATTTTTTTAATTTACCCGCTTCTAATCCAAGTTACCTATTCTATTTATTTGTTATTTTCAGGTTTAAGGTTTCTAAGGAGAGACAGATATATATGTATCCTATCCTCATAACCACTTGATGATGGGGATGATTTGTTACTTGACTATGATCGATGCAACCTAACCAAATCTGAGTCAACAGAAATTCCGCATGGGCCTAACCAAATCTGAATCAACAGAAATTACGCATGGGTTTCTTTTTTGGCTTTGAACTCCCTCTTATATAATATAAATCACATACACCAACAAAGACAAGACGTCCGTTTGGAAATATATATTTATAAGGGAAAATGACATATACGCCCTATAAACTTTTTAGGGTTAACTTTTTTAGTCACGTAACTTTTTAAGTGACTTTATGAGGGAACAAACTCGTGGTCTACCTGTCTTTTTAGTGCTCTTGACTTGTTATAACCGGTTTGAGTGCCACATACCCAAAACTTAGGCCCCTCCCTTCTTCCTCCTGCCGAGCAACACCACCACAGACACCCATGTGTGAGCTGCTTCTACCATCAAACACCATATCGGCCATGAAGATGGCCTAATCGAAGTTGAAGGCCACCGGAAATAGACCTCCCCACCTCCTTCTGTCGATCTTTCCAGCCTTCCCATCACCGATCTGCCACTTTCCCCTTCGTATTCCTGTTGGTCGGACCGGAAGGCAACAATCTAGAGGTCACCAGAAACCCCGTCTTTTGATCTAACGGCCTGGATGGCTTCCCATCTTGAATTGTTTGATTTATGCGGTTTGCTCACACTGTTGCTTAAACCGCTACAGCTGCTTTCATCACTTACATTGGTGCTTGTGCTTCCTCTATACATACTGCTCTTACCACTCTCAACAAGATCCATTCTTTCGTTCATTTTACTACTCCCATTTGTTATTGTAATGTTGCTAACTCCGTCACTTAATTTACCAGATACGGAGCTGTTGTTTGAAGTTCCTTGACCCGATAAACTCTTTTCTGGATCGAATGTATCTTCAGTGTCTATTTTATCACCTAACGATTTCTTGTTTGACTTTTTAGACTCTATTTCCATCTTTTATGTTAACTTTGTTGTAGTTGCAGGCTCTAAGTTACTACTCCCACTTGGGATTGCCCTACGACTATTGTTATCGTTTTCAGTCTCTACAACGTCGATTTAAAATCTTGATCTCCGGAAATCGGTTTATGTCCCACCCTCCACCTTACCGGTCGACTTCAAAGACAAACACCCCCTCTGAAGCCGTTGATCCCCCTTTTCCTTTCACATTTTCTGCTAGACAAATGAGACAAACGAGAGCATGGTCTAATTTCCTTGAGATTTGATTTTGCGATGAATAAGGTTTGATGGAGTGAGGGCTATTCAAAAGCACCGCCATCAAAGAAGCCTCCTTGAACTCTCCAAATTAAAGAACTTAAACAGAGCACAGTTGGTGATGTGGTAAGTTTGGTCAACAAATTGGAAAAATTCAAAGTCAATTTAGGGGAATTGGTCAACAAATGCCAATGTGGCAAAGGGGTAACCGGATGACCCCTTCACTTTGGCCAAAAGGACTTAATCGACCCGACAAAAAGGACTTGGTTCCCTCATAAAGCCATCAAAATAGTTTAGGTACTAAAAAGGTAAACCCTAGAAACTTCATAGGACGTATGTGTCATTTTCCCTATTTATAATAATCTTAAAACTAGAGTATGGGTAGGGCCGCGCGAACGCAGGACCCGCTAACACAAATTATGACGTAGGTTCGACCAACTTGGGCCGACCTTAGACAGGCACCTCTCCGTAATGTGCAATGGAGATCACCAACCTATGCCATGGACATTCTTGATCGCCGAAAGACCCCATCCATGTAAGTGACTTTTCCGTTCCCCTACCCTCACTTTTTATGCAACAACTACCTTCAGTTTTCTTTTCTTCACCCTCCAATGTGGGATGGATTCCTATTCTTAATTCTTTGCCAAACTTAGATATACTCCTCTACCGTACTACATCTCTAACTTCCTGCTTTACCTTATTTAGATATCCTAATCACAAAAACACAACTTGCCACACTCATCATCAACCCATATAATACTTGCTTGCATTTCATCCCTGCTATTACTTTACTAAATAAACAAAATATATTATATATCAGACTATCACCTCCATGCTTCTCAAGACAATGCAAAAAATCTTGGTGATGCCCTTGGACGATGTTGTGCTTCAAGGCTTGCAAAAGTGACACTCAGCTACATCTACCCAATTCCTTTATCGTCCCTTCACGCAAAATATTTATTTTGCAATATTTAGTTTTCAGGTACAGTCACGCTTTTGCTCTAATCAATATTTCATGCCTCTTTCTTCATAAAAAAATTGCCACTTATTTTAACAGTTTTTCACGTACGTATTGTTATACACAACTACCCGTGCGCATCCATGGCATAAAACCGCCTTATCTTTGACCACGACTCGACCATTTCGCTGAAAATTGATATTCCATGTGTAAACTGTGGATCAGTTATATTTCTGCTAATAGTAAAACTGATAATTAAAAACTATATATGCCTTTACATTGTGTTCTCAAGTTTTGTTCAAAGAAAAGGGGCCAAAAAGAAAAATATGGAAAGGGAAAATGAGAACAGAGAGTTATTATTTTAGTTATCTTATATAGTTGGAAAGAATATAAGGAATCCGACCTTTCATAATGTTCTAGAGTTTCAGGTAAAAGAAAGAAAGCTTATAATTTGATAACTTTGTATTTAACATCACAAATACCATACAATTGTTAAAACAGTAAAATACAATAATCACTATCAGAAACAACCAAATCCATTTATTGTTGGCTAAACCAAAAAGTTCCGGCAAAATCTCTTAACTCTGGCCATCAAATGATTATGCATTAGCTAAGGTGAACAAAGCATGATTTCATTCGTTAAATTTATACAAACCTATTGAAAGTTTGTAATTCTCATGGGACAACAAGCATATGTATTTGAAACCATTTAAAAACTAACCTTTACCAACTTTGTTGATGTTGAGTATGGTGTATGTCTTATCATACTCTTTATCGCCCCCAATGGATGCAAAATATATTTTTTATGACCAAATAGATCAATTTTCATCCTAAGAATTTAATATAATCCTTGTATGTGCAAAAATGTTTGACAAATATGTTGCTTAATACATAGAGTAAATCACCAAATTTTGGATCAAATATCAAGGGAGATTGATAATCAGTTAGAGATATTATCTCTAATGGTAGAAGAATCGATTGGAAAACATTTAGATTTTCGATTTGTGATTGGAATGTATTGCTAAATCTATTGAGGAATGTAACTAGATGTGCTAAGATGTTGAAAAATGAAGAAATTGTTAGATTTAATGATTTTTGTGTTATTGCAGGTAGAAATTTTTCTTGGATCAATATTATCAGTATTTCTAGTATCCTATGAGGGTTCTTAATCATTGAAATTGGTCTCTAAGTTGACAAAATATAGTGTGAATCCTGAAAATGGGCAACAACCATTATTTTTGAAAAAAAAAAGAGAGAGTCTCAGCACCTTTGGTACAACTTTACAAGGTGTTTTAAAGACAATGTGAAACCTATTCAAAATATGTAAGACCTAATGGATTTGGTACGACCATATATGTTACAGCTCATACTTCATTTTACAACCCATGCAAAATTTTGGCAAACGATGGGTTTTGTTTGGGGCTTTGATGTGGACATTCCAATTTATTTGAAGGTTGTATAGAATTTATATGACCATACCAATTCATTTTATAGAAACTTACACTTATTCTAGGGATTTTTTTTCTAGGGCTTTTGGTATGGTTTATAAAGTTATTTCCCAGCATGTACAGGGGTGCGATATGTAGGTAGTGTTTTTGGATACACACTTTCATCAAAGAAAGTACTTTTTTGTAGAGTTTACCTATGTAGAGTATAGTGTAGATTTATTAAGCAAAAGAACACTTGGGTAAATAAATGTTTTTAAAGAACGCGGTATAAACATATTTACAGGTAAAATTATTGGCAATTTAAGGGAAAAAAAAGTAGGGAAAAAGTCAACAACTGACCACAAAAGAAGGTGTGGTTGAAGAAAATGACCAAAAAATTGCAACTTTCATAAAATGTCCATGATTTCCATAGGAAGGGTCTCTGCAGAACTCGTTCAGCTTTGATGAATTGGAAAAGCTCTGAGGAAGTGACGTGGGCAGGGGTAAATTCATAAAAACACAAAGAAGACTTAACAAAATTGAAAGGGTGCTGGTCAAAAATTTTAGTTTAAATCGAAAAAATTGTGTTTGAAATCGAAAAAGTTGTGTTTAAAATCGAAAAAATTTATGTTTGAAGTTATCAAAATCGAAAAAAATGTGTTTGAAATCGTTTGAAAATTTTTTGTTTGAAATCGAAAAAACTTACCAAAACCGTTCTCTGGCATTATTTGTGAAAATTATAATTAGATAATCGACAATAATGTAGTTGCAACTTGCTCAACTTTGTATCTTATATCTCAGGCTTAGGCTCAAAGAGACAACTAAGATTTTGTCTTGATTAGTCCATCGTTTTTAATGATTTTCTATTTTTAGTCGTGAAGCTCTATACTTGATATGAGGACCTAGTATGACATATGTTCCACCGGGTTTGCAGTTAAACTCCCGGTTTTGCATATTTAGACATTTTGGTGAGCTCAATAGCCACAAAATCTTCATTACTTTACGAAACGGGATCCTGGTTTCCTAGTTGATGGGTGAAATGATTGTGTGGTTTTGATAATAGCAAGGGTGGGGAATGAATACCGGACGAATGGTAACCTGATGGAAGAGTTTGGCGTTGAAGGTGACGACTCGATTCCCATGCATGATGCATCCCTTGTGAATTTATACTTGTTTTATCATTTTTTGTGAGGTTTTGATAGTATGGATTCCTGCAATCAGTGATATGCATGGCATCTCTATCTAGCATTTTTGGGCAGCCTGCAGTTGGAAACGTGAACTGGTTCTTGCTATTGATGTTAATACAATAGTTTTCTTCAACTCACACACTGAATTGGTTCTTCCTCAGTTTTCTTTGGTGCAGGGTATGTGGGATGACCTCAGGCATGGAGCGTACAAGTCATCTGGATTATTAATTAATCATGGTAAACTACAAGGGTCAATGGTACCTGCTGCAACTCTCCTTAAGTGCTTATAACTTTAGTGGAAGTGGCCAGCATGGATGCATTAGAAAAGCTAAGCTTAAACTTTGGATTTGGAGGGGTGCGCCATGCCAAGGCAATAGCTCAACGCCAAGGCGACACTCAAAGACCCCAATAGCAAGCTATTGTGACAGATCTTTCCCCATAAAAAATATTATTAATATCAAGTGAGCCGATGGCCCACATATCAGATATTAAAATGATGAGAACAGATACTACACTGATTTTAGCCAAAAGGCCGAGAAAGGTATGAAATTTCCGCAAGGGAAAGGCCTTCCGTTTTGAACCTACTCAAAATTCTCTGTTTGCTTTCCTTGAGGCGATGTGGGACTCATTAACTTTGCACAGGTAATATTATTTAATTTTCTCATGCAACCGACTCAATTAATGGCTTCACTCCCTTCTAGCTAATTAATATTGGTAGTAGACTGCAACAGCTTAGTTTGCTTAATATACCTAGGTACCATATTTTAATATAAAGTATAAACCATAAAACTAGGGTATGGATAGGGGCCGCGCAAACGCAAGCCCCCGCTAACACAAATTATGACGTAGGTTCGACCAACTTGGGCCGACCTTAGACAGGCACCTCTCCGTAATGTGCAATGGAGATCACCAACCTAGGCCATGGACCTTCTTGATCGCCCAAAGACCCAGTCCAGGTAAGTGACTTTTCTGTTCTCCTACCCTCACTTTTTATCCAACAACTACCTTCACTTTTCTTTTCTTCACCCTCCGATGTGGGATGGATTCCTATTCTTAATTCTTTGCCAAACTTACATATACTCCTCTACGTGCTACATCTGTAACTTCCTGCTTTACCTTATTTATATATCCTAATCACAACTTGCCACACTCAATCTCAACTCATCATCAACCCATATAATACTTGTTTGCATTTCATCCCTGCTATTACTTTACCAAATAAACAAAATATATTATATATCAGACTATCACCTCCATGCTTCTCAAGACGATGCAAAAATCTTGGTGATGCCCTTGGACGATATGTTAAAATCACAAGTGATCTTCGGTACAAGCTAGACCAATTGTTAGCACATCGCACCTAAACTCTATGACCTTTTTCATAAGGTGAGAGCACGGAAAAGGGTAATTAAATCAGATGTTGTGCTTCAAGGCCTGCAAAAGTGACACTCAACTGCTTCTACCCAATTCCTTTATCGTCCCTTCACGCAAAATATTTATTTTGCAATATTTAATTTTCAGGTACAATCACGCTTTGTTCTAATCAATATTTCATGCCTCTTTCTCGATACAAAAATTGCCACTTATGAGAATACTTTTTCACGTACGTATTGCTATACACAACTACCCGTGCACATCCATGGCATAAAACCGCCTTATCTTTGACCACGACTTGACCGTTTCGCTGAAAATTGATATTCCATGTGTAAACTGTGGATCAGTTATATTCCTGCTAATACTAAAACTGATAATTAAAAACTATATATGCCTTTACATTGTGTTCTCAGGTTTTGTTCAGAGAAAGGGGCCGAAAAGAAAATTATGTAAAGGGAAAAGGAGAAAAGAAAGTTATTATTTTATTTATCTTATAGACTTGGAAAGAATATAAGGAACCCGACCTTTCATAATGTTCTAGAGTTTCAGGTAAAAGAAAGAAAGCTTATAATTTGATAACTTTGTATTTAACATCACAATACTATACAATTGTTAGAAACAGTAAAGTACAATAATCACTATCAGCAACAACCAAATACATCTATTGCTGGCTAAACCAAAAAGTTCTGGCAAAATCTCTTAACTCTTGCCATGAAATGATTATGCACTAGCTAATGTCAACAGAGCATGATTTCATTCATTAAATTTATCCTAACCTATTAAAAGTTTGTAATTCTAATGGGACAACAAGCATATGTATTTGAAACCATTTAAAAACTAACATTTACCAACTTTGTTGATGTTGAGTATGGTGTATGTCTTATCATACTCCTTATCGCCCCCAATGGATGCAAAATATATTTTTTAACACCAAATATCAATGTAGTAACCATCTTTCTATAATCTGAATGTGAAAGCGGAGTAGCTCGCCGAATCCAAAGTGTCTATCTCTGCCACCAGACTGAACTATTTGATAGGAAGCCTACAGAATGGTCCTGTATGCCATCTTGGTGGGGAACCTCTTCAGCCACGTGAGGCTGGTGAGAAGGCCCGGGAAGCACCAATGCGCTATCGAGCGCTTGCCTCCGGAGTGACGAGTGCTCGACAAGCACAACCAATCACGAAGGTAAGGGCGGCGGGGCAGCCCATTTTTTAAAAGTGGACGTGAGCGCGTTCACCCCGAGGAAGTCGACCAACCTAGATAAAAAAACAAAAAATAATAATAATAATAATAAAGAGCCTGTCCCCATTTGAAGGAAAAGAAGATAAAAAAAAAGCATAATAAAACTTATTAGGAGGAGAACCGGAATGAAACGCCGGAAACAAACTTAATTAATTTTCATCCTAATAATTTAATATAATCCTTGTATTCGCAAAAATATTAGACAAATATGCCGCTTACTACATAGAGTAAATCAACAAATTTTGGATCAAATATCAATCAGTTAGAGATATCGTCTCTAATGGTAGAAGAATCGATTGGAAACCATTTACATTTCAGATTTATGATTGGAATGTATTGCTAAATCTATAGAGGAATTGTATTTATGGATTCTAGCCTTAGATATTAATGTGGGTTAAAATATTAAAGATTGAATCAACTAACTAAAACCTTATCTCTTATTTTTGATGTCAGGAAATGGTGATCTTCTTCCTCCTCATCCACCCACTCAAAACTCAAACTTCACTCTTCTATCAATTATGTCAAAATAAAAGCTTATTAGTCCAAACTATTTGCACTGGATGCGAAATTTGAAGATGACATTTCGCTATGAGAACAAGGAGTATGTTCTGAATGTGAATTTCGACAAGGATCTGGCCATTGATATGGCCTCAACTCTTGTCAACTAGTTATGATCAATTTATCCTAGCTTATCATTTAAAAAAAACAACACAAAAACAACATTAATTGAGCTACATAGTCTATAACAAACTGCTAAAGCTGGAATGTAAAAGTCACATTCGAACAGTAGTGTAAATGCACTTGTCATGGCCATTCAACAAGGAAAGGGGAAGAAAAGGAAGACTTATTCCCAACCCAAATGGAAAGGAAAATCCCACATTAGAGAGCCCAATGGTGGGCCAAAGGGAAAGTTCAACTTTGATTCTCCTTATGTCGGTGATCCAAAAGAGGTCGTGTGCTTTCATTGTGTCCAGAAAAGACATTGGAAGAGAAGTTTCCCCAAGTACTTGCAAGAAGTGAGAGAAGCTAAAGGAAAGGTATCTGGCTCCACATCTGGTATGTACTATATAGAAATCAATAACATTCAATTTTCAAATTCTTGGATCCTTGATATGGGATGTGGTTTCTATATTCGTTATGATATATAGGGACTAAGGGAAAGTGAAAGGGCCGAACATGGAAGTTGAACCTGATCATGGGGAATAGATGTATTCCGGCTGTTACCAAGATTGGGACTTATGAGCTTATGTTTGGTGATAGTGTTAGGTTTGATTTAGAAAATTGTTGTTATAGTCAAAAATGACAAAAAAAACATAATTTATTTTCATGGTTTATTTATACAAGGTTATCGTTATGTGTTTGACAATAATGATGGTGCAATTTTAGTTTATAAAATGTTATCCTTGTAATGGCATGTATGAAATTGTTTTGTGTGTTAATGACCTTAGCAATGGTGTATTTAGTATTAGTTCTTCTAATGTTTTAGACCAGGCATCCTTATGGCATTGTCGTATTGGGTATATAAACAAGAAACGCATCGCCCAACTCCAAAAGAATGGAGTGTTGGAATCATTTGACTTGAAGTCAAATGATGAATGTGAATCTTGTCTATTAGGTAAAATGACTAAATTACCTTTCATGGGAACTTGTGAAAGACGTGAAGGAATGTTAGACCTCATCCATACATATGTATGTGGTCCTTTAAAGTCCGACACAAGGGATGATAATTGCTACCATGTGACATTTACTGATGATTATATTAGATATGGCTATATCTATTTAATCAAGCATAAGCCGAAAATCTTTGAAAAGTGTGAAGGGTTTAAGCACGAAGTAGATAATCAATTAGGCAAGAAGATAAGGAGGATCCTATCAGATAGAGATGGATAATATCTTAGTATCGGTTTCAACGATTATCTTAAAGAATGTGAAATTGTTTCAAAATTGACCCTCCCATGACACCACAACTTAATGGTGTAACTGAAAGGCAAAATCAAACCTTACTTGACATGGTTCGTTCCATAATGAGTCAAGCATTATTCCCTATATCATTTTGGGGGTATGCCTTAGAGACAACCACCTGTATCCCTAATCTCGTTCCTACCAAGAAGGTTTCCAAAACACCTCATGAAATGTAGAGTGGGAAACCTCCCTCACTCGTACGTATCAAAGTCTGGGATTTTAAGGCTCTCATTAGGTGTGATACCTAAGATAAACTAAAACTCATATGCTTCGGCTATAGGATCAATCATGTATGTTATGACTTGTACTCACCTTGATGTGGCTTATACTTTAAGCATGCTTAGCTGATATTAAGGAGATCCTGAGGCAACTCATTGGATAACAGTGAAGAACATACTTAAGTATTTACCGAAAACCAAAGATATGATCTTAGTTTTCGGTGGAAAATATGAACTTAAAGTGAGTGGTTATAGTGATGTAAATTTTATAATGGACCGGGATAATAGTTATTCGCAATTTGGCTGGATATTCTTGTTCAATCCGGCAAAATCTCTTAACTCTGGCCATCAAATGATTATGCATTAGCTAAGGTGAACAAAGCATGATTTCATTCGTTAAATTTATCCAAACCTATTGAAAGCTGGTAATTCTCATGGGACAACAAGCATATGTATTTGAAACCATTTTAAAACTAACCTTTACCAACTTTGTTGATGTTGAGTATGGTGTATGTCTTATTATACTCCTTATCGCCCCCAATGGATGAAAAATATATTTTTTAAGACCAAATAGATCAATTTTCATCCTAATAATTTAATATAATCCTTGTATGTGCAAAAATGTTTGACAAATATGCCGCTTAATACATAGAGTAAATCACCAAATTTTGGATCAAATATCTAGGGAGACTGATAATCAGTTAGAGATATTGTCTCTAATGGTAGAAGAATCGATTGGAAAACATTTAGATTTTCGATTTTTGATTTGAATGTATTGCTAAATCTATTGAGGAATGTAACTAGATGTGCTAAGATGTTGAAAAATGAAGAAATTGTTAGATTTAATGATTTTTGTGTTATTGCAGGTAGAAATTTGTTTTGGATCAATATTTCTAGTATCCTATGAGGGTTCTTAAATATTGAAATTGGTCCCTAAGTCGACTAAAAAGAGTGTGAATCTTGAAAATGGGCAACAACCATTATTTTTGAAAAAAATAAAAGATAGAGAGAGAGAGAGAGAGTCTCAACACCTTTGGTACAACTTTACAAGGTGTTTTAAAGACAATGTGAAACCTATTCAAAATATGTAAGACCTAATGGATTTGGTACGACCATATATGTTACAGCTTATACATCATTTTACAAGCCATGCAAAATTTTGGCAAACGATGGGTTTTGTTTGGGGCTTTGATATGCACATTCCAGTTTATTTAAAGGTTGTATAGAATTTATATGACCATACCAATTCATTTTATAGACACTTACACTTATTCTAGGGATTTTTTTAGGGCTTTTGGTATGGTTTATAAAGTTATTTTCAAGCATGTATAGGGGTGCGATATGTAGGTAGTGCTTTTGGACACACACACTTTCATTAAAGAAAATACTTTTTTGTAGAGTTTACCTATGTACAGTATAGTGTAGATTTATTAAGCAAAAGAACAGTTGGGGTAAATAAATGTTTTTAAGGAACGGAGTATAAACATATTTATAGGTAAAATTATTGGCAATTTAAGAGAAAAAAAAGTAGGGAAAATCAACAAATGACCACAAAAGAAGGTGTGGTTGAAGAAAATGACCAAAAAATTGCAACTATCATAAAATGACCATGATTTCCATAGGAAGGGTCTCTGCGGAACTCGTTCAGCTATGATAAATTGGAAAATCTCGGAGGAAGTGACACGGGCAGGGGTAAATTCGTAAAAACACAAAGAAGACTTAACAAAATTGAAAGGGTGCTGGTCAAAAATTTAGTTTAAAGTCGAAAAAGTTGTGTTTGAAATCGAAAAAAATTATGTTTGAACTTACCAAAATCGAAAAAAATGTGTTTGAAATCGTTTGGAAAATTTTTGTGTGAAATCGAAAAAACTTACCAAAATCGTTCTCTGGCATTATTTGTGAAAATTATAATTAGATAATCGACAATAATATAGTTGCAATGCCAGAGGCTTGGCACAACCTGCTCAACTTTGTATCTTATATCTCAGGCTTAGGCTCAAAGAGACAACTAAGATTTTGTCTTGATCGTCCATCGTTTTTAATGATTCTCTATTTTTAGTCGTGAAGCTCTATACTTGATATGAGGACCTTGTATGACATATGTTCCGCTGGGTTTGCAGTTAAACTCCCGGTTTTACATATTTGGACATTTTGGTGAACTCAATAGCCACAAAATCTTCATTACTTTACGAAACGGGATCCTGGTTTCTTAGTTGATGGGTGAAATGATTGTGTCGTTTTGATAATAGCAAGGGTGGGGAATGAATACCGGACGAATGGTAACCTGATGGAAGAGTTTGGCGTTGAAGATGACGAATCGATTCCCATGCATGATGCATCCCTTGTGAATTTATACTTGTTTTATCATTTTTTGTATTTTTTGTGAGGTTTTGATAGTATGGATTGCTGCAATCAGTGATATGCATGGCAATTCTATCTAGCATTTTTGGGCAGCCTGCAGTTGGAAAAGTGAACTGGTTCTTGCTATTGATGTTAATACCATAGTTTTCTTTAACTCACAAACTGAATTGGTTCTTGCTCAGTTTTCTTTGGTGCAGGGTATGTGGGATGACCTCAGGCATGGAGCGTACAAGTCATCTGGATTATTAATTAATCATGGTAAACTACAAGGGTCAATGGTGCCTGCTGCAACTCTCCTTAAGTGCTTATAACTTTAGTGCGTGGAAGTGGCCAGCATGGATGCATTAGAAAAGCTAAGCTTAAACTTTGGATTTGGAGGGGTGCGCCATGCCAAGGCAATAGTGCAACGCCAAGGCGACACTCAAAGACCCCAATAGCAAGCTATTGTGACGGATCTTTCCCCATAAAAAATAAGATTAATATCGAGTGGGCCGATGGCCCACATATCAGATATTAAACTGATAAGAACAAATACTACACTTGATCTTAGCCAAAAGGCCGAGAAAGGTATGAAATTTCCGTAAACGAAAAGCCTTCCGTTTTGAACCCACTCAACATTCTCTGTTTGCTTTGTTTGAGGGGATGTGGGACTCATTAACTTTGCCCAGGTATTATTATTTTATTTTCTCATCCAGTCACATGCATGCAACCGACTCAACTAATGGCTTCACTGCAATCGCTTAATTTGCTTAATTAATATAGCTACCATATGTTAATATTAATATAAATTATAAACCATGAGACTACCCAACGCAGCAGCACAAAGAAATCTTGATATTTGTCATTAATTTTTTAATTTACCAGCTTCTAATCCAAGTTACCTATTCTATTTATTTGTTATTTTCAGGTTTAAGGTTTCTAAGGAGAGACAGGTATATATGTATCCTATCCTCATAACCACTTGATGATGGGGATGATTTGTTACTTGATTATGATCGATGCAACCTATCCAAATCTGAGTCAACAGAAACTATGCATGGGCCTAACCAAATCTGAATCAACAGAAATTACGCACGGGTTTCTTTTTTGGCTTTGAACTCCCTCTTATATAATATATATCACATACACCAACAAAGACAAGACGTCCGTTTGGAAATATATATTTATAATAATCTTAAAACTAGAGTATAGGTAGGGGCCGCGCGAACGCAGGCCCCCGCTAACACAAATTATGACGTAGGTTCGACCAACTTGAGCCGACCTTAGACAGGCACCTCTCCGTAATGTGCAATGGAGATCACCAACCTAGGCCATGGACCTTCTTGATCGCCCAAAGACCCCGTCCAGGTAAGTGACTTTTCCGTTCCCCTACCCTCACTTTTTATCCAACAACTACCTTCACTTTTCTTTTTTTCACCCTCCGATGTGGGATGGATTCCTATTCTTAATTCTTTGCCAAACTTACATATAAGATGTGGGATGGATTCTTATTCTTAATTCTTTGCCAAACTTACATATACAACTCTACGTACTGCATCTCTAACTTCATGCTTTACCTTATTTATATATATCCTAATCACAAAAACACAACTTGCCACACTCAATCTCAACTCATCATCAACCCATATAATACTTGCTTGCATTTCATCCCTGCTATTACTTTACCAAGTAAACAAAATATATTATATATCAGACTATCACCTCCATGCTTCTCAAGACGATGCAAAAAATCTTGGTGATGCCCTTGGACGATGTTGTGCTTCAAGGCCTGCAAAAGTGACACTCAGCTACATCTACCCAATTCCTTTATCATCCCTTCACGCAAAATATTTATTTTGCAATATATATGTTGCTTATATGTACAATCACGCTTTGCTCTAATCAATATTTCATGCTTCTTTCTCTATACAAAAATTGCCACTTATGATAACACTTTTTCACGTACGTATTGTTATACACAACTACCCGTGCGCATCCATGGCATAAAACCGCCTTATCTTTGACCACGACTCGACCATTTCGCTGAAAATTGATATTCCATGTGTAAACTGTGGATCAGTTATATTTCTGCTAATAGTAAAACTGATAATTAAAAACTATATATGCCTTGACATTGTGTTCTCGAGTTTTGTTCAAAGAAAGGGGCCGAAAAGAAAAATATGGAAAGGGAAAAGGAGAATAGGGAGTTATTATTTTATTTATCTTATATTGTTGGAAAGAATATAAAGAATCCGACCTTTCATAATGTTCTAGAGTTTCAGGTAAAAGAAAGAAAGCTTATAATTTGATAACTTTGTATTCAACATCACAAATACCATACAATTGTTAGAAACAGTAAAATACAATAATCACTATCAGAAACAACCAAATCCATCTATTGCTGGCTAAACCAAAAAGTTCCGGCAAAATCTCTTAACTCTGGCCATCAAATGATTATGCATTAGCTAAGGTGAACAAAGCATGATTTCATTCGTTAAATTTATCCAAACCTATTGAAAGCTGGTAATTCTCATGGGACAACAAGCATATGTATTTGAAACCATTTTAAAACTAACCTTTACCAACTTTGTTGATGTTGAGTATGGTGTATGTCTTATTATACTCCTTATCGCCCCCAATGGATGAAAAATATATTTTTTAAGACCAAATAGATCAATTTTCATCCTAATAATTTAATATAATCCTTGTATGTGCAAAAATGTTTGACAAATATGCCGCTTAATACATAGAGTAAATCACCAAATTTTGGATCAAATATCTAGGGAGACTGATAATCAGTTAGAGATATTGTCTCTAATGGTAGAAGAATCGATTGGAAAACATTTAGATTTTCGATTTTTGATTTGAATGTATTGCTAAATCTATTGAGGAATGTAACTAGATGTGCTAAGATGTTGAAAAATGAAGAAATTGTTAGATTTAATGATTTTTGTGTTATTGCAGGTAGAAATTTGTTTTGGATCAATATTTCCAGTATCCTATGAGGGTTCTTAAATATTGAAATTGGTCCCTAAGTCGACTAAAAAGAGTGTGAATCTTGAAAATGGGCAACAACCATTATTTTTGAAAAAAAGAAAAGATAGAGAGAGAGAGAGAGAGTCTCAACACCTTTGGTACAACTTTACAAGGTGTTTTAAAGACAATGTGAAACCTATTCAAAATATGTAAGACCTAATGGATTTGGTACGACCATATATGTTACAGCTTATACATCATTTTACAAGCCATGCAAAATTTTGGCAAACGATGGGTTTTGTTTGGGGCTTTGATATGCACATTCCAATTTATTTAAAGGTTGTATAAAATTTATATGACCATACCAATTCATTTTATAGACACTTACACTTATTCTAGGGATTTTTTTAGGGCTTTTGGTATGGTTTATAAAGTTATTTTCAAGCATGTATAGGGGTGCGATATGTAGGTAGTGCTTTTGGACACACACACTTTCATTAAAGAAAATACTTTTTTGTAGAGTTTACCTATGTACAGTATAGTGTAGATTTATTAAGCAAAAGAACAGTTGGGGTAAATAAATGTTTTTAAGGAACGGAGTATAAACATATTTATAGGTAAAATTATTGGCAATTTAAGAGAAAAAAAAGTAGGGAAAATCAACAAATGACCACAAAAGAAGGTGTGGTTGAAGAAAATGACCAAAAAATTGCAACTATCATAAAATGACCATGATTTCCATAGGAAGGGTCTCTGCGGAACTCGTTCAGCTATGATAAATTGGAAAATCTCGGAGGAAGTGACACGGGCAGGGGTAAATTCGTAAAAACACAAAGAAGACTTAACAAAATTGAAAAGGTGCTGGTCAAAAATTTAGTTTAAAGTTGAAAAAATTGTGTTTGAAATCGAAAAAGTTGTGTTTGAAATCGAAAAAAATTATGTTTGAACTTACCAAAATCGAAAAAAATGTGTTTGAAATCGTTTGGAAAATTTTTGTTTGAAATCGAAAAAACTTACCAAAATCGTTCTCTGGCATTATTTGTGAAAATTATAATTAGATAATCGACAATAATGTAGTTGCAATGCCAGAGGCTTGGCACAACCTGCTCAACTTTGTATCTTATATCTCAGGCTTAGGCTCAAAGAGACAACTAAGATTTTGTCTTGATCGTCCATCGTTTTTAATGATTCTCTATTTTTAGTCGTGAAGCTCTATACTTGATATGAGGACCTTGTATGACATATGTTCCACCGGGTTTGCAGTTAAACTCCCGGTTTTACATATTTGGACATTTTGGTGAACTCAATAGCCCCAAAATCTTCATTACTTTACGAAACGGGATCCTGGTTTCTTAGTTGATGGGTGAAATGATTGTGTCGTTTTGATAATAGCAAGGGTGGGGAATGAATACCGGACGAATGGTAACCTGATGGAAGAGTTTGGCGTTGAAGGTGACGAATCGATTCCCATGCATGATGCATCCCTTGTGAATTTATACTTATTTTATCATTTTTTGTATTTTTTGTGAGGTTTTGATAGTATGGATTGCTGCAATCAGTGATATGCATGGCAACTCTATCTAGCATTTTTGGGCAGCCTGCAGTTGGAAAAGTGAACTGGTTCTTGCTATTGATGTTAATACCATAGTTTTCTTTAACTCACAAACTGAATTGGTTCTTGCTCAGTTTTCTTTGGTGCAGGGTATGTGGGATGACCTCAGGCATGGAGCGTACAAGTCATCTGGATTATTAATTAATCATGGTAAACTACAAGGGTCAATGGTACCTGCTGCAACTCTCCTTAAGTGCTTATAACTTTAGTGCGTGGAAGTGGCCAGCATGGATGCATTAGAAAAGCTAAGCTTAAACTTTGGATTTGGAGGGGTGCGCCATGCCAAGGCAATAGTGCAACGCCAAGGCGACACTCAAAGACCCCAATAGCAAGCTATTGTGACGGATCTTTCCCCATTAAAAATAAGATTAATATCGAGTGGGCCGATGGCGCACATATCAGATATTAAACTGATAAGAACAGATACTACACTTGATCTTAGCCAAAAGGCCGAGAAAGGTATGAAATTTCCGTAAACGAAAAGCCTTCCGTTTTGAACCCACTCAACATTCTCTGTTTGCTTTGTTTGAGGCGATGTCGGACTCATTAACTTTTCCCAGGTATTATTATTTTATTTTCTCATCCAGTCACATGCATGCAACCGACTCAACTAATGGCTTCACTGCAATCGCTTAATTTGCTTAATTAATATAGCTACCATATGTTAATATTAATATAAATTATAAACCATGAGACTACCCAACGCAGCAGCACAAAGAAATCTTGATATTTGTCATTAATTTTTTAATTTACCAGCTTCTAATCCAAGTTACCTATTCTATTTATTTGTTATTTTCAGGTTTAAGGTTTCTAAGGAGAGACAGGTATATATGTATCCTATCCTCATAACCACTTGATGATGGGGATGATTTGTTACTTGACTATGATCGATGCAACCTATCCAAATCTGAGTCAACAGAAACTATGCATGGGCCTAACCAAATCTGAATCAACAGAAATTACGCACGGGTTTCTTTTTTGGCTTTGAACTCCCTCTTATATAATATATATCACATACACCAACAAAGACAAGACGTCCGTTTGGAAATATAATCTTAAAACTAGAGTATGGGTAGGGGCCGCGCGAACGCAGGCCCCCGCTAACACAAATTATGACGTAGGTTCAACCAACTTGGGCCGACCTTAGACAGGCACCTCTCCGTAATGTGCAATTGAGATCACCAACCTAGGCCATGGACTTTCTTGATCGCCCAAAGACTCCGTCTAGGTAAGTGACTTTTCCGTTTCCCTACCCTCACTTTTTATCCAACAACTACCTTCACTTTTCTTTTTTTCACCCTCCGATGTGGGATGGATTCCTATTCTTAATTCTTTGCCAAACTTACATATAAGATGTGGGATGGATTCCTATTCTTAATTCTTTGCCAAACTTACATATACAACTCTACGTACTGCATCTCTAACTTCATTCTTTACCTTATTTATATATATCCTAATCACAAAAACACAACTTGCCACACTCAATCTCAACTCATCATCAACCCATATAATACTTGCTTGCATTTCATCCCTGCTATTACTTTACCAAATAAACAAAATATATTATATATCAGACTATCACCTCCATGCTTCTCAAGACGATGCAAAAAATCTTGGTGATGCCCTTGGACGATGTTGTGCTTCAAGGCCTGCAAAAGTGACACTCAGCTACATCTACCCAATTCCTTTATCGTCCCTTCACGCAAAATATTTATTTTGCAATATATATGTTGCTTATATGTACAATCACGCTTTGCTCTAATCAATATTTGATGCTTCTTTCTCTATACAAAAATTGCCAGTTATGATAACACTTTTTCGCGTACGTATTGTTATACACAACTACCCGTGCGCATCCATGGCATAAAACCGCCTTATCTTTGACCACGACTCGACCATTTCGCTGAAAATTGATATTCCATGTGTAAACTGTGGATCAGTTATATTTCTGCTAATAGTAAAACTGATAATTGAAAACTATATATGCCTTGACATTGTGTTCTCGAGTTTTGTTCAAAGAAAGGGGCCGAAAAGAAAAATATGGAAAGGGAAAAGGAGAATAGAGAGTTATTATTTTATTTATCTTATATTGTTGGAAAGAATATAAGGAATCCGACCTTTCATAATGTTCTAGAGTTTCAGGTAAAAGAAAGAAAGCTTATAATTTGATATCTTTGTATTCAACATCACAAATACCATACAATTGTTAGAAACAGTAAAATACAATAATCACTATCAGAAACAACCAAATCCATCTATTGCTGGCTAAACCAAAACGTTCCGGCAAAATCTCTTAACTCTGCCATCAAATGATTATGCATTAGCTAAGGTGAACAAAGCATGATTTCATTCGTTAAATTTATCCAAACCTATTGAAAGCTTGTAATTCTCATGGGACAACAAGCATATGTATTTGAAACCATTTTAAAACTAACCTTTACCAACTTTGTTGATGTTGAGTATGGTGTATGTCTTATTATACTCCTTATCGCCCCCAATGGATGCAAAATATATTTTTTAAGACCAAATAGATCAATTTTCATCCTAATAATTTAATATAATCCTTGTATGTGCAAAAATGTTTGACAAATATGCCGCTTAATACATAGAGTAAATCACCAAATTTTGGATCAAATATCTAGGGAGACTGATAATCAGTTAGAGATATTGTCTCTAATGGTAGAAGAATCGATTGGAAAACATTTAGATTTTCGATTTTTGATTTGAATGTATTGCTAAATCTATTGAGGAATGTAACTAGATGTGCTAAGATGTTGAAAAATGAAGAAATTGTTAGATTTAATGATTTTTGTGTTATTGCGGGTAGAAATTTGTTTTGGATCAATATTTCCAGTATCCTATGAGGGTTCTTAAATATTGAAATTGGTCCCTAAGTCGACTAAAAAGAGTGTGAATCTTGAAAATGGGCAACAACCATTATTTTTGAAAAAAAGAAAAGATAGAGAGAGAGAGAGAGAGAGAGTCTCAACACCTTTGGTACAACTTTACAAGGTGTTTTAAAGACAATGTGAAACCTATTCAATATATGTAAGACCTAATGGATTTGGTACGACCATATATGTTACAGCTTATACATCATTTTACAAGCCATGCAAAATTTTGGCAAACGATGGGTTTTGTTTGTGCTTTGATATGCACATTCCAATTTATTTAAAGCTTGTATAGAATTTATATGACCATACCAATTCATTTTATAGACACTTACACCTATTCTAGGGATTTTTTTAGGGCTTTTGGTATGGTTTATAAAGTTATTTTCAAGCATGTATAGGGGTGCGATATGTAGGTAGTGCTTTTGGACACACACACTTTCATTAAAGAAAATACTTTTTTGTAGAGTTTACCTATGTACAGTATAGTGTAGATTTATTAAGCTAAAGAACAGTTGGGGTAAATAAATGTTTTTAAGGAACGGAGTATAAACATATTTATAGGTAAAATTATTGGCAATTTAAGAGAAAAAAAAGTAGGGAAAATCAACAAATGACCACAAAAGAAGGTGTGGTTGAAGAAAATGACCAAAAAGTTGCAACTATCATAAAATGACCATGATTTCCATAGGAAGGGTCTCTGCGGAACTCGTTCAGCTATGATAAATTGGAAAATCTCGGAGGAAGTGACATGGGCAGGGGTAAATTCGTAAAAACACAAAGAAGACTTAACAAAATTGAAAGGGTGCTGGTCAAAAAATTAGTTTAAAGTCGAAAAAATTGTGTTTGAAATCGAAAAAGTTGTGTTTGAAATCGAAAAAAAATTATGTTTGAACTTACCAAAATCGAAAAAAATGTGTTTGAAATCGTTTGGAAAATTTTTGTTTGAAATCGAAAAAACTTACCAAAATCGTTCTCTGGCATTATTTGTGAAAATTATAATTAGATAATCGACAATAATATAGTTGCAATGCCAGAGGCTTGGCACAACCTGCTCAACTTTGTATCTTATATCTCAGGCTTAGGCTCAAAGAGACAACTAAGATTTTGTCTTGTCCATCGTTTTTAATGATTCTCTATTTTTAGTCGTGAAGCTCTATACTTGATATGAGGACCTTGTATGACATATGTTCCACCGGGTTTGCAGTTAAACTCCCGGTTTTACATATTTGGACATTTTGGTGAACTCAATAGCCCCAAAATCTTCATTACTTTACGAAACGGGATCCTGGTTTCTTAGTTGATGGGTGAAATGATTGTGTCGTTTTGATAATAGCAAGGGTGGGGAATGAATACCGGACGAATGGTAACCTGATGGAAGAGTTTGGCGTTGAAGGTGACGAATCGATTCCCATGCATGATGCATCCCTTGTGAATTTATACTTATTTTATCATTTTTTGTATTTTTTGTGAGGTTTTGATAGTATGGATTGCTGCAATCAGTGATATGCATGGCAACTCTATCTAGCATTTTTGGGCAGCCTGCAGTTGGAAAAGTGAACTGGTTCTTGCTATTGATGTTAATACCATAGTTTTCTTTAACTCACAAACTGAATTGGTTCTTGCTCAGTTTTCTTTGGTGCAGGGTATGTGGGATGACCTCAGGCATGGAGCGTACAAGTCATCTGGATTATTAATTAATCATGGTAAACTACAAGGGTCAATGGTACCTGCTGCAACTCTCCTTAAGTGCTTATAACTTTAGTGCGTGGAAGTGGCCAGCATGGATGCATTAGAAAAGCTAAGCTTAAACTTTGGATTTGGAGGGGTGCGCCATGCCAAGGCAATAGTGCAACGCCAAGGCGACACTCAAAGACCCCAATAGCAAGCTATTGTGACGGATCTTTCCCCATTAAAAATAAGATTAATATCGAGTGGGCCGATGGCGCACATATCAGATATTAAACTGATAAGAACAGATACTACACTTGATCTTAGCCAAAAGGCCGAGAAAGGTATGAAATTTCCGTAAACGAAAAGCCTTCCGTTTTGAACCCACTCAACATTCTCTGTTTGCTTTGTTTGAGGCGATGTCGGACTCATTAACTTTGCCCAGGTATTATTATTTTATTTTCTCATCCACTCACATGCATGCAACCGACTCAACTAATGGCTTCACTGCAATCGCTTAATTTGCTTAATTAATATAGCTACCATATGTTAATATTAATATAAATTATAAACCATGAGACTACCCAACGCAGCAGCACAAAGAAATCTTGATATTTGTCATTAATTTTTTAATTTACCAGCTTCTAATCCAAGTTACCTATTCTATTTATTTGTTATTTTCAGGTTTAAGGTTTCTAAGGAGAGACAGGTATATATGTATCCTATCCTCATAACCACTTGATGATGGGGATGATTTGTTACTTGACTATGATCGATGCAACCTATCCAAATCTGAGTCAACAGAAACTATGCATGGGCCTAACCAAATCTGAATCAACAGAAATTACGCACGGGTTTCTTTTTTGGCTTTGAACTCCCTCTTATATAATATATATCACATACACCAACAAAGACAACACGTCCGTTTGGAAATATATATTTATAATAATCTTAAAACTAGAGTATGGGTAGGGGCCGCGCGAACGCAGGCCCCCGCTAACACAAATTATGACGTAGGTTCGACCAACTTGGGCCGACCTTAGACAGGCACCTCTCCGTAATGTGCAATGGAGATCACCAACCTAGGCCATGGACCTTCTTGATCGCCCAAAGACCCCGTCCAGGTAAGTGACTTTTCCGTTCCCCTACCCTCACTTTTTATCCAACAACTACCTTCACTTTTCTTTTTTTCACCCTCCGATGTGGGATGGATTCCTATTCTTAATTCTTTGCCAAACTTACATATAAGATGTGGGATGGATTCCTATTCTTAATTCTTTGCCAAACTTACATATACAACTCTACGTACTGCATCTCTAACTTCATGCTTTACCTTATTTATATATATCCTAATCACAAAAACACAACTTGCCACACTCAATCTCAACTCATCATCAACCCATATAATACTTGCTTGCATTTCATCCCTGCTATTACTTTACCAAATAAACAAAATATATTATATATCAGACTATCACCTCCATGCTTCTCAAGACGATGCAAAAAATCTTGGTGATGCCCTTGGACGATGTTGTGCTTCAAGGCCTGCAAAAGTGACACTCAGCTACATCTACCCAATTCCTTTATCGTCCCTTCACGCAAAATATTTATTTTGCAATATATATGTTGCTTATATGTACAATCACGCTTTGCTCTAATCAATATTTCATGCTTCTTTCTCTATACAAAAATTGCCACTTATGATAACACTTTTTCACGTACGTATTGTTATACACAACTACCCGTGCGCATCCATGGCATAAAACCGCCTTATCTTTGACCACGACTCGATCATTTCGCTGAAAATTGAAATTCTATGTGTAAACTGTGGATCAGTTATATTTCTGCTAATAGTAAAACTGATAATTAAAAACTATATATGCCTTGACATTGTGTTCTAGAGTTTTGTTCAAAGAAAGGGGCCGAAAAGAAAAATATGGAAAGGGAAAAGGAGAATAGAGAGTTATTATTTTATTTATCTTATATTGTTGGAAAGAATATAAGGAATCCGACCTTTCATAATGTTCTAGAGTTTCAGGTAAAAGAAAGAAAGCTTATAATTTGATAACTTTGTATTCAACATCACAAATACCATACAATTGTTAGAAACAGTAAAATACAATAATCACTATCAGAAACAACCAAATCCATCTATTGCTGGCTAAACCAAAACGTTCCGGCAAAATCTCTTAACTCTGCCATGCCATCAAATGATTATGCATTAGCTAAGGTGAACAAAGCATGATTTCATTCGTTAAATTTATCCAAACCTATTGAAAGCTTGTAATTCTCATGGGACAACAAGCATATGTATTTGAAACCATTTTAAAACTAACCTTTACCAACTTTGTTGATGTTGAGTATGGTGTATGTCTTATTATACTCCTTATCGCCCCCAATGGATGCAAAATATATTTTTTAAGACCAAATAGATCAATTTTCATCCTAATAATTTAATATAATCCTTGTATGTGCAAAAATGTTTGACAAATATGCCGCTTAATACATAGAGTAAATCACCAAATTTTGGATCAAATATCTAGGGAGACTGATAATCAGTTAGAGATATTGTCTCTAATGGTAGAAGAATCGATTGGAAAACATTTAGATTTTCGATTTTTGATTTGAATGTATTGCTAAATCTATTGAGGAATGTAACTAGATGTGCTAAGATGTTGAAAAATGAAGAAATTGTTAGATTTAATGATTTTTGTGTTATTGCAGGTAGAAATTTGTTTTGGATCAATATTTCCAGTATCCTATGAGGGTTCTTAAATATTGAAATTGGTCCCTAAGTCGACTAAAAAGAGTGTGAATCTTGAAAATGGGCAACAACCATTATTTTTGAAAAAAAGAAAAGATAGATAGAGAGAGAGAGAGTCTCAACACCTTTGGTACAACTTTACAAGGTGTTTTAAAGACAATGTGAAACCTATTCAAAATATGTAAGACCTAATGGATTTGGTACGACCATATATGTTACAGCTTATACATCATTTTACAAGTCATGCAAAATTTTGGCAAACTATGGGTTTTGTTTGGGGCTTTGATATGCACATTCCAATTTATTTAAAGGTTGTATAGAATTTATATGACCATACCAATTCATTTTATAGACACTTACACTTATTCTAGGGATTTTTTTAAGGCTTTTGGTATGGTTTATAAAGTTATTTTCAAGCATGTATAGGGGTGCGATATGTAGGTAGTGTTTTTGGACACACACACTTTCATTAAAGAAAATACTTTTTTGTAGAGTTTACCTATGTACAGTATAGTGTAGATTTATTAAGCAAAAGAACAGTTGCGGTAACTAAATGTTTTTAAGGAACGGAGTATAAACATATTTATAGGTAAAATTATTGGCAATTTAAGAGAAAAAAAAGTAGGGAAAATCAACAAATGACCACAAAAGAAGGTGTGGTTGAAGAAAATGACCAAAAAATTGCAACTATCATAAAATGACCATGATTTCCATAGGAAGGGTCTCTGCGGAACTCGTTCAGCTATGATAAATTGGAAAATCTCGGAGGAAGTGACATGGGCAGGGGTAAATTCGTAAAAACACAAAGAAGACTTAACAAAATTGAAAGGGTGCTGGTCAAAAAATTAGTTTAAAGTCGAAAAAATTGTGTTTGAAATCGAAAAAGTTGTGTTTGAAATCGAAAAAAAATTATGTTTGAACTTACCAAAATCGAAAAAAATGTGTTTGAAATCGTTTGGAAAATTTTTGTTTGAAATCGAAAAAACTTACCAAAATCGTTCTCTGGCATTATTTGTGAAAATTATAATTAGATAATCGACAATAATATAGTTGCAATGCCAGAGGCTTGGCACAACCTGCTCAACTTTGTATCTTATATCTCAGGCTTAGGCTCAAAGAGACAACTAAGATTTTGTCTTGTCCATCGTTTTTAATGATTCTCTATTTTTAGTCGTGAAGCTCTATACTTGATATGAGGACCTTGTATGACATATGTTCCACCGGGTTTGCAGTTAAACTCCCGGTTTTACATATTTGGACATTTTGGTGAACTCAATAGCCACAAAATCTTCATTACTTTACGAAACGGGATCCTGGTTTCTTAGTTGATGGGTGAAATGATTGTGTCGTTTTGATAATAGCAAGGGTGGGGAATGAATACCGGACGAATGGTAACCTGATGGAAGAGTTTGGCGTTGAAGGTGACGAATCGATTCCCATGCATGATGCATCCCTTGTGAATTTATACTTGATTTATCATTTTTTGTATTTTTTGTGAGGTTTTGATAGTATGGATTGCTGCAATCAGTGATATGCATGGCAACTCTATCTAGCATTTTTGGGCAGCCTGCAGTTGGAAAAGTGAACTGGTTCTTGCTATTGATGTTAATACCATAGTTTTCTTTAACTCACAAACTGAATTGGTTCTTGCTCAGTTTTCTTTGGTGCAGGGTATGTGGGATGACCTCAGGCATGGAGCGTACAAGTCATCTGGATTATTAATTAATCATGGTAAACTACAAGGGTCAATGGTACCTGCTGCAACTCTCCTTAAGTGCTTATAACTTTAGTGCGTGGAAGTGGCCAGCATGGATGCATTAGAAAAGCTAAGCTTAAACTTTGGATTTGGAGGGGTGCGCCATGCCAAGGCAATAGTGCAACGCCAAGGCGACACTCAAAGACCCCAATAGCAAGCTATTGTGACGGATCTTTCCCCATAAAAAATAAGATTAATATCGAGTGGGCCGATGACCCACATATCAGATATTAAACTGATAAGAACAGATACTACACTTGATCTTAGCCAAAAGGCCGAGAAAGGTATGAAATTTCCGTAAACGAAAAGCCTTTCGTTTTGAACCCACTCAACATTCTCTGATTGCTTTGTTTGAGGCGATGTGGGACTCATTAACTTTGCCCAGGTATTATTATTTTATTTTCTCATCCACTCACATGCATGCAACCGACTCAACTAATGGCTTCACTGCAATCGCTTAATTTGCTTAATTAATATAGCTACCATATGTTAATATTAATATAAATTATAAACCATGAGACTACCCAACGCAGCAGCACAAAGAAATCTTGATATTTGTCATTAATTTTTTAATTTACCAGCTTCTAATCCAAGTTACCTATTCTATTTATTTGTTATTTTCAGGTTTAAGGTTTCTAAGGAGAGACAGGTATATATGTATCCTATCCTCATAACCACTTGATGATGGGGATGATTTGTTACTTGACTATGATCGATGCAACCTATCCAAATCTGAGTCAACAGAAACTATGCATGGGCCTAACCAAATCTGAATCAACAGAAATTACGCACGGGTTTCTTTTTTGGCTTTGAACTCCCTCTTATATAATATATATCACATACACCAACAAAGACAACACGTCCGTTTGGAAATATATATTTATAATAATCTTAAAACTAGAGTATGGGTAGGGGCCGCGCGAACGCAGGCCCCCGCTAACACAAATTATGACGTAGGTTCGACCAACTTGGGCCGACCTTAGACAGGCACCTCTCCGTAATGTGCAATGGAGATCACCAACCTAGGCCATGGACCTTCTTGATCGCCCAAAGACCCCGTCCAGGTAAGTGACTTTTCCGTTCCCCTACCCTCACTTTTTATCCAACAACTACCTTCACTTTTCTTTTTTTCACCCTCCGATGTGGGATGGATTCCTATTCTTAATTCTTTGCCAAACTTACATATAAGATGTGGGATGGATTCCTATTCTTAATTCTTTGCCAAACTTACATATACAACTCTACGTACTGCATCTCTAACTTCATGCTTTACCTTATTTATATATATCCTAATCACAAAAACACAACTTGCCACACTCAATCTCAACTCATCATCAACCCATATAATACTTGCTTGCATTTCATCCCTGCTATTACTTTACCAAATAAACAAAATATATTATATATCAGACTATCACCTCCATGCTTCTCAAGACGATGCAAAAAATCTTGGTGATGCCCTTGGACGATGTTGTGCTTCAAGGCCTGCAAAAGTGACACTCAGCTACATCTACCCAATTCCTTTATCGTCCCTTCACGCAAAATATTTATTTTGCAATATATATGTTGCTTATATGTACAATCACGCTTTGCTCTAATCAATATTTCATGCTTCTTTCTCTATACAAAAATTGCCACTTATGATAACACTTTTTCACGTACGTATTGTTATACACAACTACCCGTGCGCATCCATGGCATAAAACCGCCTTATCTTTGACCACGACTCGATCATTTCGCTGAAAATTGAAATTCTATGTGTAAACTGTGGATCAGTTATATTTCTGCTAATAGTAAAACTGATAATTAAAAACTATATATGCCTTGACATTGTGTTCTAGAGTTTTGTTCAAAGAAAGGGGCCGAAAAGAAAAATATGGAAAGGGAAAAGGAGAATAGAGAGTTATTATTTTATTTATCTTATATTGTTGGAAAGAATATAAGGAATCCGACCTTTCATAATGTTCTAGAGTTTCAGGTAAAAGAAAGAAAGCTTATAATTTGATAACTTTGTATTCAACATCACAAATACCATACAATTGTTAGAAACAGTAAAATACAATAATCACTATCAGAAACAACCAAATCCATCTATTGCTGGCTAAACCAAAACGTTCCGGCAAAATCTCTTAACTCTGCCATGCCATCAAATGATTATGCATTAGCTAAGGTGAACAAAGCATGATTTCATTCGTTAAATTTATCCAAACCTATTGAAAGCTTGTAATTCTCATGGGACAACAAGCATATGTATTTGAAACCATTTTAAAACTAACCTTTACCAACTTTGTTGATGTTGAGTATGGTGTATGTCTTATTATACTCCTTATCGCCCCCAATGGATGCAAAATATATTTTTTAAGACCAAATAGATCAATTTTCATCCTAATAATTTAATATAATCCTTGTATGTGCAAAAATGTTTGACAAATATGCCGCTTAATACATAGAGTAAATCACCAAATTTTGGATCAAATATCTAGGGAGACTGATAATCAGTTAGAGATATTGTCTCTAATGGTAGAAGAATCGATTGGAAAACATTTAGATTTTCGATTTTTGATTTGAATGTATTGCTAAATCTATTGAGGAATGTAACTAGATGTGCTAAGATGTTGAAAAATGAAGAAATTGTTAGATTTAATGATTTTTGTGTTATTGCAGGTAGAAATTTGTTTTGGATCAATATTTCCAGTATCCTATGAGGGTTCTTAAATATTGAAATTGGTCCCTAAGTCGACTAAAAAGAGTGTGAATCTTGAAAATGGGCAACAACCATTATTTTTGAAAAAAAGAAAAGATAGATAGAGAGAGAGAGAGTCTCAACACCTTTGGTACAACTTTACAAGGTGTTTTAAAGACAATGTGAAACCTATTCAAAATATGTAAGACCTAATGGATTTGGTACGACCATATATGTTACAGCTTATACATCATTTTACAAGTCATGCAAAATTTTGGCAAACTATGGGTTTTGTTTGGGGCTTTGATATGCACATTCCAATTTATTTAAAGGTTGTATAGAATTTATATGACCATACCAATTCATTTTATAGACACTTACACTTATTCTAGGGATTTTTTTAAGGCTTTTGGTATGGTTTATAAAGTTATTTTCAAGCATGTATAGGGGTGCGATATGTAGGTAGTGTTTTTGGACACACACACTTTCATTAAAGAAAATACTTTTTTGTAGAGTTTACCTATGTACAGTATAGTGTAGATTTATTAAGCAAAAGAACAGTTGCGGTAAATAAATGTTTTTAAGGAACGGAGTATAAACATATTTATAGGTAAAATTATTGGCAATTTAAGAGAAAAAAAAGTAGGGAAAATCAACAAATGACCACAAAAGAAGGTGTGGTTGAAGAAAATGACCAAAAAATTGCAACTATCATAAAATGACCATGATTTCCATAGGAAGGGTCTCTGCGGAACTCGTTCAGCTATGATAAATTGGAAAATCTCGGAGGAAGTGACATGGGCAGGGGTAAATTCGTAAAAACACAAAGAAGACTTAACAAAATTGAAAGGGTGCTGGTCAAAAAATTAGTTTAAAATCGAAAAAATTGTGTTTGAAATCGAAAAAGTTGTGTTTGAAATCGAAAAAAATTATGTTTGAACTTACCAAAATCGAAAAAAATGTGTTTGAAATCGTTTGGAAAATTTTTATTTGAAATCGAAAAAACTTACCAAAATCGTTCTCTGGCATTATTTGTGAAAATTATAATTAGATAATCGACAATAATGTAGTTGCAATGCCAGAGGCTTGGCACAACCTGCTCAACTTTGTATCTTATATCTCAGGCTTAGGCTCAAAGAGACAACTAAGATTTTGTCTTGATCGTCCATCGTTTTTAATGATTCTCTATTTTTAGTCGTGAAGCTCTATACTTGATATGAGGACCTTGTATGACATATGTTCCACCGGGTTTGCAGTTAAACTCCCGGTTTTACATATTTGGACATTTTGGTGAACTCAATAGCCCCAAAATCTTCATTACTTTACGAAACGGGATCCTGGTTTCTTAGTTGATGGGTGAAATGATTGTGTCGTTTTGATAATAGCAAGGGTGGGGAATGAATACCGGACGAATGGTAACCTGATGGAAGAGTTTGGCGTTGAAGGTGACGAATCGATTCCCATGCATGATGCATCCCTTGTGAATTTATACTTATTTTATCATTTTTTGTATTTTTTGTGAGGTTTTGATAGTATGGATTGCTGCAATCAGTGATATGCATGGCAACTCTATCTAGCATTTTTGGGCAGCCTGCAGTTGGAAAAGTGAACTGGTTCTTGCTATTGATGTTAATACCATAGTTTTCTTTAACTCACAAACTGAATTGGTTCTTGCTCAGTTTTCTTTGGTGCAGGGTATGTGGGATGACCTCAGGCATGGAGCGTACAAGTCATCTGGATTATTAATTAATCATGGTAAACTACAAGGGTCAATGGTACCTGCTGCAACTCTCCTTAAGTGCTTATAACTTTAGTGCGTGGAAGTGGCCAGCATGGATGCATTAGAAAAGCTAAGCTTAAACTTTGGATTTGGAGGGGTGCGCCATGCCAAGGCAATAGTGCAACGCCAAGGCGACACTCAAAGACCCCAATAGCAAGCTATTGTGACGGATCTTTCCCCATAAAAAATAAGATTAATATCGAGTGGGCCGATGACCCACATATCAGATATTAAACTGATAAGAACAGATACTACACTTGATCTTAGCCAAAAGGCCGAGAAAGGTATGAAATTTCCGTAAACGAAAAGCCTTCCGTTTTGAACCCACTCAACATTCTCTGTTTGCTTTGTTTGAGGCGATGTGGGACTCATTAACTTTGCCCAGGTATTATTATTTTATTTTCTCATCCACTCACATGCATGCAACCGACTCAACTAATGGCTTCACTGCAATCGCTTAATTTGCTTAATTAATATAGCTACCATATTTCAATATTAATATAAATTATAAACCATGAGACTACCCAACGCAGCAGCACAAAGAAATCTTGATATTTGTCATTAATTTTTTAATTTACCAGCTTCTAATCCAAGTTACCTATTCTATTTATTTGTTATTTTCAGGTTTAAGGTTTCTAAGGAGAGACAGGTATATATGTATCCTATCCTCATAACCACTTGATGATGGGGATGATTTGTTACTTGACTATGATCGATGCAACCTATCCAAATCTGAGTCAACAGAAACTATGCATGGGCCTAACCAAATCTGAATCAACAGAAATTACGCACGGGTTTCTTTTTTGGCTTTGAACTCCCTCTTATATAATATATATCACATACACCAACAAAGACAACACGTCCGTTTGGAAATATATATTTATAATAATCTTAAAACTAGAGTATGGGTAGGGGCCGCGCGAACGCAGGCCCCGCTAACACAAATTATGACGTAGGTTCGACCAACTTGGGCCGACCTTAGACAGGCACCTCTCCGTAATGTGCAATGGAGATCACCAACCTAGGCCATGGACCTTCTTGATCGCCCAAAGACCCCGTCCAGGTAAGTGACTTTTCCGTTCCCATACCCTCACTTTTTATCCAACAACTACCTTCACTTTTCTTTTTTTCACCCTCCGATGTGGGATGGATTCCTATTCTTAATTCTTTGCCAAACTTACATATAAGATGTGGGATGGATTCCTATTCTTAATTCTTTGCCAAACTTACATATACAACTCTACGTACTGCATCTCTAACTTCATGCTTTACCTTATTTATATATATCCTAATCACAAAAACACAACTTGCCACACTCAATCTCAACTCATCATCAACCCATATAATACTTGCTTGCATTTCATCCCTGCTATTACTTTACCAAATAAACAAAATATATTATATATCAGACTATCACCTCCATGCTTCTCAAGACGATGCAAAAAATCTTGGTGATGCCCTTGGACGATGTTGTGCTTCAAGGCCTGCAAAAGTGACACTCAGCTACATCTACCCAATTCCTTTATCGTCCCTTCACGCAAAATATTTATTTTGCAATATATATGTTGCTTATATGTACAATCACGCTTTGCTCTAATCAATATTTCATGCTTCTTTCTCTATACAAAAATTGCCACTTATGATAACACTTTTTCACGTACGTATTGTTATACACAACTACCCGTGCGCATCCATGGCATAAAACCGCCTTATCTTTGACCACGACTCGACCATTTCGCTGAAAATTGATATTCTATGTGTAAACTGTGGATCAGTTATATTTCTGCTAATAGTAAAACTGATAATTAAAAACTATATATGCCTTGACATTGTGTTCTCGAGTTTTGTTCAAAGAAAGGGGCCGAAAAGAAAAATATGGAAAGGGAAAAGGAGAATAGAGAGTTATTATTTTATTTATCTTATATTGTTGGAAAGAATATAAGGAATCCGACCTTTCATAATGTTCTAGAGTTTCAGGTAAAAGAAAGAAAGCTTATAATTTGATAACTTTGTATTCAACATCACAAATACCATACAATTGTTAGAAACAGTAAAATACAATAATCACTATCAGAAACAACCAAATCCATCTATTGCTGGCTAAACCAAAAAGTTCCGGCAAAATCTCTTAACTCTGGCCATCAAATGATTATGCATTAGCTAAGGTGAACAAAGCATGATTTCATTCGTTAAATTTATCCAAACCTATTGAAAGCTTGTAATTCTCATTGGACAACAAGCATATGTATTTGAAACCATTTTAAAACTAACCTTTACCAACTTTGTTGATGTTGAGTATGGTGTATGTCTTATTATACTCCTTATCGCCCCCAATGAATGCAAAATATATTTTTTAAGACCAAATAGATCAATTTTCATCCTAATAATTTAATATAATCCTTGTATGTGCAAAAATGTTTGACAAATATGCCGCTTAATACATAGAGTAAATCACCAAATTTTGGATCAAATATCTAGGGAGACTGATAATCAGTTAGAGATATTGTCTCTAATGGTAGAAGAATCGATTGGAAAACATTTAGATTTTTGATTTTTGATTTGAATGTATTGCTAAATCTATTGAGGAATGTAACTAGATGTGCTAAGATGTTGAAAAATGAAGAAATTGTTAGATTTAATGATTTTTGTGTTATTGCAGGTAGAAATTTGTTTTGGATCAATATTTCCAGTATCCTATGAGGGTTCTTAAATATTGAAATTGGTCCCTAAGTCGACTAAAAAGAGTGTGAATCTTGAAAATGGGCAACAACCATTATTTTTGAAAAAAAGAAAAGATAGATAGAGAGAGAGAGAGAGAGTCTCAACACCTTTGGTACAACTTTACAAGGTGTTTTAAAGACAATGTGAAACCTATTCAAAATATGTAAGACCTAATGGATTTGGTACGACCATATATGTTACAGCTTATACATCATTTTACAAGTCATGCAAAATTTTGGCAAACTATGGGTTTTGTTTGGGGCTTTGATATGCACATTCCAATTTATTTAAAGGTTGTATAGAATTTATATGACCATACCAATTCATTTTATAGACACTTACACTTATTCTAGGGATTTTTTAAGGCTTTTGGTATGGTTTATAAAGTTATTTTCAAGCATGTATAGGGGTGCGATATGTAGGTAGTGTTTTTGGACACACACACTTTCATTAAAGAAAATACTTTTTTGTAGAGTTTACCTATGTACAGTATAGTGTAGATTTATTAAGCAAAAGAACAGTTGGGGTAAATAAATGTTTTTAAGGAACGGAGTATAAACATATTTATAGGTAAAATTATTGGCAATTTAAGAGAAAAAAAAGTAGGGAAAATCAACAAATGACCACAAAAGAAGGTGTGGTTGAAGAAAATGACCAAAAAATTGCAACTATCATAAAATGACCATGATTTCCATAGGAAGGGTCTCTGCGGAACTCGTTCAGCTATGATAAATTGGAAAATCTCGGAGGAAGTGACATGGGCAGGGGTAAATTCGTAAAAACACAAAGAAGACTTAACAAAATTGAAAGGGTGCTGGTCAAAAAATTAGTTTAAAATCGAAAAAATTGTGTTTGAAATCGAAAAAGTTGTGTTTGAAATCGAAAAAAATTATGTTTGAACTTACCAAAATCGAAAAAAATGTGTTTGAAATCGTTTGGAAAATTTTTATTTGAAATCGAAAAAACTTACCAAAATCGTTCTCTGGCATTATTTGTGAAAATTATAATTAGATAATCGACAATAATGTAGTTGCAATGCCAGAGGCTTGGCACAACCTGCTCAACTTTGTATCTTATATCTCAGGCTTAGGCTCAAAGAGACAACTAAGATTTTGTCTTGATCGTCCATCGTTTTTAATGATTCTCTATTTTTAGTCGTGAAGCTCTATACTTGATATGAGGACCTTGTATGACATATGTTCCACCGGGTTTGCAGTTAAACTCCCGGTTTTACATATTTGGACATTTTGGTGAACTCAATAGCCACAAAATCTTCATTACTTTACGAAACGGGATCCTGGTTTCTTAGTTGATGGGTGAAATGATTGTGTCGTTTTGATAATAGCAAGGGTGGGGAATGAATACCGGACGAATGGTAACCTGATGGAAGAGTTTGGCGTTGAAGGTGACGAATCGATTCCCATGCATGATGCATCCCTTGTGAATTTATACTTGTTTTATCATTTTTTGTGAGGTTTTGATAGTATGGATTGCTGCAATCAGTGATATGCATGGCAACTCTATCTAGCATTTTTGGGCAGCCTGCAGTTGGAAAAATGAACTGGTTCTTGCTATTGATGTTAATACCATAGTTTTCTTTAACTCACAAACTGAATTGGTTCTTGCTCAGTTTTCTTTGGTGCAGGGTATGTGGGATGGCCTCAGGCATGGAGCGTACAAGTCATCTGGATTATTAATTAATCATGGTAAACTACAAGGGTCAATGGTACCTGCTGCAACTCTCCTTAAGTGCTTATAACTTTAGTGCGTGGAAGTGGCCAGCACGGATGCATTAGAAAAGCTAAGCTTAAACTTTGGATTTGGAGGGGTGCGCCATGCCAAGGCAATAGTGCAACGCCAAGGCCAAGGCCACACTCAAAGACCCAAATAGCAAGCTATTGTGACGGATCTTTCCCAATAAAAAATAAGATTAATATCGAGTGGGACGATGGCCCACATATCAGATATTAAACTGATAAGAACAGATACTACACTTGATCTTAGCCAAAAGGCCGAGAAAGGTATGAAATTTCCTTAAGCGAAAAGCCTTCCCTTTTGAACCCACTCAACATTCTCTGTTTGCTTTGTTTGAGGCGATGTGGGACTCATTAACTTTGCCCAGGTATTATTATTTTATTTTCTCATCCAGTCACATGCATGCAACCGACTCAACTAATGGCTTCACTGCAATCGCTTAATTTGCTTAATTAATATAGCTACCATATGTTAATATTAATATAAATTATAAACCATGAGACTACCCAACGCAGCAGCACAAAGAAATCTTGATATTTGTCATTAATTTTTTTAATTTACCCGCTTCTAATCCAAGTTACCTATTCTATTTATTTGTTATTTTCAGGTTTAAGGTTTCTAAGGAGAGACAGATATATATGTATCCTATCCTCATAACCACTTGATGATGGGGATGATTTGTTACTTGACTATGATCGATGCAACCTAACCAAATCTGAGTCAACAGAAATTCCGCATGGGCCTAACCAAATCTGAATCAACAGAAATTACGCATGGGTTTCTTTTTTGGCTTTGAACTCCCTCTTATATAATATAAATCACATACACCAACAAAGACAAGACGTCCGTTTGGAAATATATATTTATAAGGGAAAATGACATATACGCCCTATAAACTTTTTAGGGTTAACTTTTTTAGTCACGTAACTTTTTAAGTGACTTTATGAGGGAACAAACTCGTGGTCTACCTGTCTTTTTAGTGCTCTTGACTTGTTATAACCGGTTTGAGTGCCACATACCCAAAACTTAGGCCCCTCCCTTCTTCCTCCTGCCGAGCAACACCACCACAGACACCCATGTGTGAGCTGCTTCTACCATCAAACACCATATCGGCCATGAAGATGGCCTAATCGAAGTTGAAGGCCACCGGAAATAGACCTCCCCACCTCCTTCTGTCGATCTTTCCAGCCTTCCCATCACCGATCTGCCACTTTCCCCTTCGTATTCCTGTTGGTCGGACCGGAAGGCAACAATCTAGAGGTCACCAGAAACCCCGTCTTTTGATCTAACGGCCTGGATGGCTTCCCATCTTGAATTGTTTGATTTATGCGGTTTGCTCACACTGTTGCTTAAACCGCTACAGCTGCTTTCATCACTTACATTGGTGCTTGTGCTTCCTCTATACATACTGCTCTTACCACTCTCAACAAGATCCATTCTTTCGTTCATTTTACTACTCCCATTTGTTATTGTAATGTTGCTAACTCCGTCACTTAATTTACCAGATACGGAGCTGTTGTTTGAAGTTCCTTGACCCGATAAACTCTTTTCTGGATCGAATGTATCTTCAGTGTCTATTTTATCACCTAACGATTTCTTGTTTGACTTTTTATACTCTATTTCCATCTTTTATGTTAACTTTGTTGTAGTTGCAGGCTCTAAGTTACTACTCCCACTTGGGATTGCCCTACGACTATTGTTATCGTTTTCAGTCTCTACAACGTCGATTTAAAATCTTGATCTCCGGAAATCGGTTTATGTCCCACCCTCCACCTTACCGGTCGACTTCAAAGACAAACACCCCCTCTGAAGCCGTTGATCCCCCTTTTCCTTTCACATTTTCTGCTAGACAAATGAGACAAACGAGAGCATGGTCTAATTTCCTTGAGATTTGATTTTGCGATGAATAAGGTTTGATGGAGTGAGGGCTATTCAAAAGCACCGCCATCAAAGAAGCCTCCTTGAACTCTCCAAATTAAAGAACTTAAACAGAGCACAGTTGGTGATGTGGTAAGTTTGGTCAACAAATTGGAAAAATTCAAAGTCAATTTAGGGGAATTGGTCAACAAATGCCAATGTGGCAAAGGGGTAACCGGATTACCCCTTCACTTTGGCCAAAAGGACTTAATCGACCCGACAAAAAGGACTTGGTTCCCTCATAAAGCCATCAAAATAGTTTAGGTACTAAAAAGGTAAACCCTAGAAACTTCATAGGACGTATGTGTCATTTTCCCTATTTATAATAATCTTAAAACTAGAGTATGGGTAGGGCCGCGCGAACGCAGGACCCGCTAACACAAATTATGACGTAGGTTCGACCAACTTGGGCCGACCTTAGACAGGCACCTCTCCGTAATGTGCAATGGAGATCACCAACCTATGCCATGGACCTTCTTGATCGCCGAAAGACCCCATCCATGTAAGTGACTTTTCCGTTCCCCTACCCTCACTTTTTATGCAACAACTACCTTCAGTTTTCTTTTCTTCACCCTCCAATGTGGGATGGATTCCTATTCTTAATTCTTTGCCAAACTTAGATATACTCCTCTACCGTACTACATCTCTAACTTCCTGCTTTACCTTATTTAGATATCCTAATCACAAAAACACAACTTGCCACACTCATCATCAACCCATATAATACTTGCTTGCATTTCATCCCTGCTATTACTTTACTAAATAAACAAAATATATTATATATCAGACTATCACCTCCATGCTTCTCAAGACAATGCAAAAAATCTTGGTGATGCCCTTGGACGATGTTGTGCTTCAAGGCTTGCAAAAGTGACACTCAGCTACATCTACCCAATTCCTTTATCGTCCCTTCACGCAAAATATTTATTTTGCAATATTTAGTTTTCAGGTACAGTCACGCTTTTGCTCTAATCAATATTTCATGCCTCTTTTTCATAAAAAAATTGCCACTTATTTGAACAGTTTTTCACGTACGTATTGTTATACACAACTACCAGTGCGCATCCATGGCATAAAACCGCCTTATCTTTGACCACGACTCGACCATTTCGCTGAAAATTGATATTCCATGTGTAAACTGTGGATCAGTTATATTTCTGCTAATAGTAAAACTGATAATTAAAAACTATATATGCCTTTACATTGTGTTCTCAAGTTTTGTTCAAAGAAAAGGGGCCAAAAAGAAAAATATGGAAAGGGAAAAGGAGAACAGAGAGTTATTATTTTAGTTATCTTATATAGTTGGAAAGAATATAAGGAATCCGACCTTTCATAATGTTCTAGAGTTTCAGGTAAAAGAAAGAAAGCTTATAATTTGATAACTTTGTATTTAACATCACAAATACCATACAATTGTTAAAACAGTAAAATACAATAATCACTATCAGAAACAACCAAATCCATTTATTGTTGGCTAAACCAAAAAGTTCCGGCAAAATCTCTTAACTCTGGCCATCAAATGATTATGCATTAGCTAAGGTGAACAAAGCATGATTTCATTCGTTAAATTTATACAGACCTATTGAAAGTTTGTAATTCTCATGGGACAACAAGCATATGTATTTGAAACCATTTAAAAACTCACCTTTACCAACTTTGTTGATGTTGAGTATGGTGTATGTCTTATCATACTCTTTATCGCCCCCAATGGATGCAAAATATATTTTTTATGACCAAATAGATCAATTTTCATCCTAAGAATTTAATATAATCCTTGTATGTGCAAAAATGTTTGACAAATATGTTGCTTAATACATAGAGTAAATCACCAAATTTTGGATCAAATATCAAGGGAGATTGATAATCAGTTAGAGATATTATCTCTAATGGTAGAAGAATCGATTGGAAAACATTTAGATTTTCGATTTGTGACTGGAATGTATTGCTAAATCTATTGAGGAATGTAACTAGATGTGCTAAGATGTTGAAAAATGAAGAAATTGTTAGATTTAATGATTTTTGTGTTATTGCAGGTAGAAATTTTTCTTGGATCAATATTATCAGTATTTCTAGTATCCTATGAGGGTTCTTAATCATTGAAATTGGTCTCTAAGTTGACAAAATATAGTGTGAATCCTGAAAATGGGCAACAACCATTATTTTTGAAAAAAAAAATAGAGAGTCTCAGCACCTTTGGTACAACTTTACAAGGTGTTTTAAAGACAATGTGAAACCTATTCAAAATATGTAAGACCTAATGGATTTGGTACGACCATATATGTTACAGCTCATACTTCATTTTACAACCCATGCAAAATTTTGGCAAACGATGGGTTTTGTTTGGGGCTTTGATGTGGACATTCCAATTTATTTGAAGGTTGTATAGAATTTATATGACCATACCAATTCATTTTATAGAAACTTACACTTATTCTAGGGATTTTTTTTCTAGGGCTTTTGGTATGGTTTATAAAGTTATTTCCCAGCATGTACAGGGGTGCGATATGTAGGTAGTGTTTTTGGATACACACTTTCATCAAAGAAAATACTTTTTTGTAGAGTTTACCTATGTAGAGTATAGTGTAGATTTATTAAGCAAAAGAACACTTGGGTAAATAAATGTTTTTAAAGAACGCGGTATAAACATATTTACAGGTAAAATTATTGGCAATTTAAGGGAAAAAAAAGTAGGGAAAAAGTCAACAACTGACCACAAAAGAAGGTGTGGTTGAAGAAAATGACCAAAAAATTGCAACTTTCATAAAATGTCCATGATTTCCATAGGAAGGGTCTCTGCAGAACTCGTTCAGCTTTGATGAATTGGAAAAGCTCTGAGGAAGTGACGTGGGCAGGGGTAAATTCGTAAAAACACAAAGAAGACTTAACAAAATTGAAAGGGTGCTGGTCAAAAATTTTAGTTTAAATCGAAAAAATTGTGTTTGAAATCGAAAAAGTTGTGTTTAAAATCGAAAAAAATTATGTTTGAAGTTATCAAAATCGAAAAAAATGTGTTTGAAATCGTTTGAAAATTTTTTGTTTGAAATCGAAAAAACTTACCAAAACCGTTCTCTGGCATTATTTGTGAAAATTATAATTAGATAATCGACAATAATGTAGTTGCAACTTGCTCAACTTTGTATCTTATATCTCAGGCTTAGGCTCAAAGAGACAACTAAGATTTTGTCTTGATTAGTCCATCGTTTTTAATGATTCTCTATTTTTAGTCGTGAAGCTCTATACTTGATATGAGGACCTAGTATGACATATGTTCCACCGGGTTTGCAGTTAAACTCCCGGTTTTGCATATTTAGACATTTTGGTGAGCTCAATAGCCACAAAATCTTCATTACTTTACGAAACGGGATCCTGGTTTCCTAGTTGATGGGTGAAATGATTGTGTGGTTTTGATAATAGCAAGGGTGGGGAATGAATACCGGACGAATGGTAACCTGATGGAAGAGTTTGGCGTTGAAGGTGACGACTCGATTCCCATGCATGATGCATCCCTTGTGAATTTATACTTGTTTTATCATTTTTTGTGAGGTTTTGATAGTATGGATTCCTGCAATCAGTGATATGCATGGCATCTCTATCTAGCATTTTTGGGCAGCCTGCAGTTGGAAACGTGAACTGGTTCTTGCTATTGATGTTAATACAATAGTTTTCTTCAACTCACACACTGAATTGGTTCTTCCTCAGTTTTCTTTGGTGCAGGGTATGTGGGATGACCTCAGGCATGGAGCGTACAAGTCATCTGGATTATTAATTAATCATGGTAAACTACAAGGGTCAATGGTACCTGCTGCAACTCTCCTTAAGTGCTTATAACTTTAGTGGAAGTGGCCAGCATGGATGCATTAGAAAAGCTAAGCTTAAACTTTGGATTTGGAGGGGTGCGCCATGCCAAGGCAATAGCTCAACGCCAAGGCGACACTCAAAGACCCCAATAGCAAGCTATTGTGACAGATCTTTCCCCATAAAAAATATTATTAATATCAAGTGAGCCGATGGCCCACATATCAGATATTAAAATGATGAGAACAGATACTACACTGATTTTAGCCAAAAGGCCGAGAAAGGTATGAAATTTCCGCAAGGGAAAGGCCTTCCGTTTTGAACCTACTCAAAATTCTCTGTTTGCTTTCCTTGAGGCGATGTGGGACTCATTAACTTTGCACAGGTATTATTATTTAATTTTCTCATGCAACCGACTCAATTAATGGCTTCACTCCCTTCTAGCTAATTAATATTGGTAGTAGACTGCAACAGCTTAGTTTGCTTAATATACCTAGCTACCATATTTTAATATAAAGTATAAACCATAAAACTAGGGTATGGATAGGGGCCGCGCAAACGCAGGTGTTTTACAAGGTGTTTTAAATAGCTACCATATTTCCAGTATCCTATGAGGGTTCTTAAATATTGAAATTGGTCCCTAAGTCGACTAAAAAGAGTGTGAATCTTGAAAATGGGCAACATCCATTATTTTTGAAAAAAAGAAAAGATAGAGAGAGAGAGAGAGAGAGTCTCAACACCTTTGGTACAACTTTACAAGGTGTTTTAAAGACAATGTGAAACCTATTCAAAATATGTAAGACCTAATGGATTTGGTACGACCATATATGTTACAGCTTATACATCATTTTACAAGCCATGCAAAATTTTGGCAAACGATGGGTTTTGTTTGTGCTTTGATATGCACATTCCAATTTATTTAAAGGTTGTATAGAATTTATATGACCATACCAATTCATTTTATAGACACTTACACTTATTCTAGGGATTTTTTTAGGGCTTTTGGTATGGTTTATAAAGTTATTTTCAAGCATGTATAGGGGTGCGATATGTAGGTAGTGCTTTTGGACACACACACTTTCATTAAAGAAAATACTTTTTTGTAGAGTTTACCTATGTACAGTATAGTGTAGATTTATTAAGCTAAAGAACAGTTGGGGTAAATAAATGTTTTTAAGGAACGGAGTATAAACATATTTATAGGTAAAATTATTGGCAATTTAAGAGAAAAAAAAGTAGGGAAAATCAACAAATGACCACAAAAGAAGGTGTGGTTGAAGAAAATGACCAAAAAATTGCAACTATCATAAAATGACCATGATTTCCATAGGAAGGGTCTCTGCGGAACTCGTTCAGCTATGATAAATTGGAAAATCTCGGAGGAAGTGACATGGGCAGGGGTAAATTCGTAAAAACACAAAGAAGACTTAACAAAATTGAAAGGGTGCTGGTCAAAAAATTAGTTTAAAATCGAAAAAATTGTGTTTGAAATCGAAAAAGTTGTGTTTGAAATCGAAAAAAATTATGTTTGAACTTACCAAAATCGAAAAAAATGTGTTTGAAATCGTTTGGAAAATTTTTATTTGAAATCGAAAAAACTTACCAAAATCGTTCTCTGGCATTATTTGTGAAAATTATAATTAGATAATCGACAATAATGTAGTTGCAATGCCAGAGGCTTGGCACAACCTGCTCAAATTATAATTAGAAAATTTTTAAGAACCCTCTTTTTATCATTTTTTGTATTTTTTGTGAGGTTTTGATAGTATGGATTGCTGCAATCAGTGATATGCATGGCAACTCTATCTAGCCTTTTTGGGCAGCCTGCAGTTGGAAAAGTGAACTGGTTCTTGCTATTGATGTTAATACCATAGTTTTCTTTAACTCACAAACTGAATTGGTTCTTGCTCAGTTTTCTTTGGTGCAGGGTATGTGGGATGACCTCAGGCATGGAGCGTACAAGTCATCTGGATTATTAATTAATCATGGTAAACTACAAGGGTCAATGGTACCTGCTGCAACTCTCCTTAAGTGCTTATAACTTTAGTGCGTGGAAGTGGCCAGCATGGATGCATTAGAAAAGCTAAGCTTAAACTTTGGATTTGGAGGGGTGCGCCATGCCAAGGCAATAGTGCAACGCCAAGGCGACACTCAAAGACCCCAATAGCAAGCTATTGTGACGGATCTTTCCCCATAAAAAATAAGATTAATATCGAGTGGGCCGATGACCCACATATCAGATATTAAACTGATAAGAACAGATACTACACTTGATCTTAGCCAAAAGGCCGAGAAAGGTATGAAATTTCCGTAAACGAAAAGCCTTCCGTTTTGAACCCACTCAACATTCTCTGTTTGCTTTGTTTGAGGCGATGTGGGACTCATTAACTTTGCCCAGGTATTATTATTTTATTTTCTCAATCACTCACATGCATGCAACCGACTCAACTAATGGCTTCACTGCAATCGCTTAATTTGCTTAATTAATATAGCTACCATATTTCAATATTAATATAAATTATAAACCATGAGACTACCCAACGCAGCAGCACAAAGAAATCTTGATATTTGTCATTAATTTTTTAATTTACCAGCTTCTAATCCAAGTTACCTATTCTATTTATTTGTTATTTTCAGGTTTAAGGTTTCTAAGGAGAGACAGGTATATATGTATCCTATCCTCATAACCACTTGATGATGGGGATGATTTGTTACTTGACTATGATCGATGCAACCTATCCAAATCTGAGTCAACAGAAACTATGCATGGGCCTAACCAAATCTGAATCAACAGAAATTACGCACGGGTTTCTTTTTTGGCTTTGAACTCCCTCTTATATAATATATATCACATATACCAACAAAGACAACACGTCCGTTTGGAAATATATATTTATAATAATCTTAAAACTAGAGTATGGGTAGGGGCCGCGCGAACGCAGGCCCCCGCTAACACAAATTATGACGTAGGTTCGACCAACTTGGGCCGACCTTAGACAGGCACCTCTCCGTAATGTGCAATGGAGATCACCAACCTAGGCCATGGACCTTCTTGATCGCCCAAAGACCCCGTCCAGGTAAGTGACTTTTCCGTTCCCCTACCCTCACTTTTTATCCAACAACTACCTTCACTTTTCTTTTTTTCACCCTCCGATGTGGGATGGATTCCTATTCTTAATTCTTTGCCAAACTTACATATAAGATGTGGGATGGATTCCTATTCTTAATTCTTTGCCAAACTTACATATACAACTCTACGTACTGCATCTCTAACTTCATGCTTTACCTTATTTATATATATCCTAATCACAAAAACACAACTTGCCACACTCAATCTCAACTCATCATCAACCCATATAATACTTGCTTGCATTTCATCCCTGCTATTACTTTACCAAATAAACAAAATATATTATATATCAGACTATCACCTCCATGCTTCTCAAGACGATGCAAAAAATCTTGGTGATGCCCTTGGACGATGTTGTGCTTCAAGGCCTGCAAAAGTGACACTCAGCTACATCTACCCAATTCCTTTATCGTCCCTTCACGCAAAATATTTATTTTGCAATATATATGTTGCTTATATGTACAATCACGCTTTGCTCTAATCAATATTTCATGCTTCTTTCTCTATACAAAAATTGCCACTTATGATAACACTTTTTCACGTACGTATTGTTATACACAACTACCCGTGCGCATCCATGGCATAAAACCGCCTTATCTTTGACCACGACTCGACCATTTCGCTGAAAATTGATATTCTATGTGTAAACTGTGGATCAGTTATATTTCTGCTAATAGTAAAACTGATAATTAAAAACTATATATGCCTTGACATTGTGTTCTCGAGTTTTGTTCAAAGAAAGGGGCCGAAAAGAAAAATATGGAAAGGGAAAAGGAGAATAGAGAGTTATTATTTTATTTATCTTATATTGTTGGAAAGAATATAAGGAATCCGACCTTTCATAATGTTCTAGAGTTTCAGGTAAAAGAAAGAAAGCTTATAATTTGATAACTTTGTATTCAACATCACAAATACCATACAATTGTTAGAAACAGTAAAATACAATAATCACTATCAGAAACAACCAAATCCATCTATTGCTGGCTAAACCAAAAAGTTCCGGCAAAATCTCTTAACTCTGGCCATCAAATGATTATGCATTAGCTAAGGTGAACAAAGCATGATTTCATTCGTTAAATTTATCCAAACCTATTGAAAGCTTGTAATTCTCATTGGACAACAAGCATATGTATTTGAAACCATTTTAAAACTAACCTTTACCAACTTTGTTGATGTTGAGTATGGTGTATGTCTTATTATACTCCTTATCGCCCCCAATGGATGCAAAATATATTTTTTAAGACCAAATAGATCAATTTTCATCCTAATAATTTAATATAATCCTTGTATGTGCAAAAATGTTTGACAAATATGCCGCTTAATACATAGAGTAAATCACCAAATTTTGGATCAAATATCTAGGGAGACTGATAATCAGTTAGAGATATTGTCTCTAATGGTAGAAGAATCGATTGGAAAACATTTAGATTTTCGATTTTTGATTTGAATGTATTGCTAAATCTATTGAGGAATGTAACTAGATGTGCTAAGATGTTGAAAAATGAAGAAATTGTTAGATTTAATGATTTTTGTGTTATTGCAGGTAGAAATTTGTTTTGGATCAATATTTCCAGTATCCTATGAGGGTTCTTAAATATTGAAATTGGTCCCTAAGTCGACTAAAAAGAGTGTGAATCTTGAAAATGGGCAACAACCATTATTTTTGAAAAAAAGAAAAGATAGATAGAGAGAGAGAGAGAGTCTCAACACCTTTGGTACAACTTTACAAGGTGTTTTAAAGACAATGTGAAACCTATTCAAAATATGTAAGACCTAATGGATTTGGTACGACCATATATGTTACAGCTTATACAACATTTTACAAGTCATGCAAAATTTTGGCAAACTATGGGTTTTGTTTGGGGCTTTGATATGCACATTCCAATTTATTTAAAGGTTGTATAGAATTTATATGACCATACCAATTCATTTTATAGACACTTACACTTATTCTAGGGATTTTTTAAGGCTTTTGGTATGGTTTATAAAGTTATTTTCAAGCATGTATAGGGGTGCGATATGTAGGTAGTGTTTTTGGACACACACACTTTCATTAAAGAAAATACTTTTTTGTAGAGTTTACCTATGTACAGTATAGTGTAGATTTATTAAGCAAAAGAACAGTTGGGGTAAATAAATGTTTTTAAGGAACGGAGTATAAACATATTTATAGGTAAAATTATTGGCAATTTAAGAGAAAAAAAAGTAGGGAAAATCAACAAATGACCACAAAAGAAGGTGTGGTTGAAGAAAATGACCAAAAAATTGCAACTATCATAAAATGACCATGATTTCCATAGGAAGGGTCTCTGCGGAACTCGTTCAGCTATGATAAATTGGAAAATCTCGGAGGAAGTCACATGGGCAGGGGTAAATTCGTAAAAACACAAAGAAGACTTAACAAAATTGAAAGGGTGCTGGTCAAAAAATTAGTTTAAAATCGAAAAAATTGTGTTTGAAATCGAAAAAGTTGTGTTTGAAATCGAAAAAAATTATGTTTGAACTTACCAAAATCGAAAAAAATGTGTTTGAAATCGTTTGGAAAATTTTTATTTGAAATCGAAAAAACTTACCAAAATCGTTCTCTGGCATTATTTGTGAAAATTATAATTAGATAATCGACAATAATGTAGTTGCAATGCCAGAGGCTTGGCACAACCTGCTCAACTTTGTATCTTATATCTCAGGCTTAGGCTCAAAGAGACAACTAAGATTTTGTCTTGATCGTCCATCGTTTTTAATGATTCTCTATTTTTAGTCGTGAAGCTCTATACTTGATATGAGGACCTTGTATGACATATGTTCCGCCGGGTTTGCAGTTAAACTCCCGGTTTTACATATTTGGACATTTTGGTGAACTCAATAGCCACAAAATCTTCATTACTTTACGAAACGGGATCCTGGTTTCTTAGTTGATGGGTGAAATGATTGTGTCGTTTTGATAATAGCAAGGGTGGGGAATGAATACCGGACGAATGGTAACCTGATGGAAGAGTTTGGCGTTGAAGGTGACGAATCGATTCCCATGCATGATGCATCCCTTGTGAATTTATACTTGTTTTATCATTTTTTGTGAGGTTTTGATAGTATGGATTGCTGCAATCAGTGATATGCATGGCAACTCTATCTAGCATTTTTGGGCAGCCTGCAGTTGGAAAAATGAACTGGTTCTTGCTATTGATGTTAATACCATAGTTTTCTTTAACTCACAAACTGAATTGGTTCTTGCTCAGTTTTCTTTGGTGCAGGGTATGTGGGATGGCCTCAGGCATGGAGCGTACAAGTCATCTGGATTATTAATTAATCATGGTAAACTACAAGGGTCAATGGTACCTGCTGCAACTCTCCTTAAGTGCTTATAACTTTAGTGCGTGGAAGTGGCCAGCACGGATGCATTAGAAAAGCTAAGCTTAAACTTTGGATTTGGAGGGGTGCGCCATGCCAAGGCAATAGTGCAACGCCAAGGCCAAGGCCACACTCAAAGACCCAAATAGCAAGCTATTGTGACGGATCTTTCCCAATAAAAAATAAGATTAATATCGAGTGGGACGATGGCCCACATATCAGATATTAAACTGATAAGAACAGATACTACACTTGATCTTAGCCAAAAGGCCGAGAAAGGTATGAAATTTCCTTAAGCGAAAAGCCTTCCCTTTTGAACCCACTCAACATTCTCTGTTTGCTTTGTTTGAGGCGATGTGGGACTCATTAACTTTGCCCAGGTATTATTATTTTATTTTCTCATCCAGTCACATGCATGCAACCGACTCAACTAATGGCTTCACTGCAATCGCTTAATTTGCTTAATTAATATAGCTACCATATGTTAATATTAATATAAATTATAAACCATGAGACTACCCAACGCAGCAGCACAAAGAAATCTTGATATTTGTCATTAATTTTTTTAATTTACCCGCTTCTAATCCAAGTTACCTATTCTATTTATTTGTTATTTTCAGGTTTAAGGTTTCTAAGGAGAGACAGATATATATGTATCCTATCCTCATAACCACTTGATGATGGGGATGATTTGTTACTTGACTATGATCGATGCAACCTAACCAAATCTGAGTCAACAGAAATTCCGCATGGGCCTAACCAAATCTGAATCAACAGAAATTACGCATGGGTTTCTTTTTTGGCTTTGAACTCCCTCTTATATAATATAAATCACATACACCAACAAAGACAAGACGTCCGTTTGGAAATATATATTTATAAGGGAAAATGACATATACGCCCTATAAACTTTTTAGGGTTAACTTTTTTAGTCACGTAACTTTTTAAGTGACTTTATGAGGGAACAAACTCGTGGTCTACCTGTCTTTTTAGTGCTCTTGACTTGTTATAACCGGTTTGAGTGCCACATACCCAAAACTTAGGCCCCTCCCTTCTTCCTCCTGCCGAGCAACACCACCACAGACACCCATGTGTGAGCTGCTTCTACCATCAAACACCATATCGGCCATGAAGATGGCCTAATCGAAGTTGAAGGCCACCGGAAATAGACCTCCCCACCTCCTTCTGTCGATCTTTCCAGCCTTCCCATCACCGATCTGCCACTTTCCCCTTCGTATTCCTGTTGGTCGGACCGGAAGGCAACAATCTAGAGGTCACCAGAAACCCCGTCTTTTGATCTAACGGCCTGGATGGCTTCCCATCTTGAATTGTTTGATTTATGCGGTTTGCTCACACTGTTGCTTAAACCGCTACAGCTGCTTTCATCACTTACATTGGTGCTTGTGCTTCCTCTATACATACTGCTCTTACCACTCTCAACAAGATCCATTCTTTCGTTCATTTTACTACTCCCATTTGTTATTGTAATGTTGCTAACTCCGTCACTTAATTTACCAGATACGGAGCTGTTGTTTGAAGTTCCTTGACCCGATAAACTCTTTTCTGGATCGAATGTATCTTCAGTGTCTATTTTATCACCTAACGATTTCTTGTTTGACTTTTTAGACTCTATTTCCATCTTTTATGTTAACTTTGTTGTAGTTGCAGGCTCTAAGTTACTACTCCCACTTGGGATTGCCCTACGACTATTGTTATCGTTTTCAGTCTCTACAACGTCGATTTAAAATCTTGATCTCCGGAAATCGGTTTATGTCCCACCCTCCACCTTACCGGTCGACTTCAAAGACAAACACCCCCTCTGAAGCCGTTGATCCCCCTTTTCCTTTCACATTTTCTGCTAGACAAATGAGACAAACGAGAGCATGGTCTAATTTCCTTGAGATTTGATTTTGCGATGAATAAGGTTTGATGGAGTGAGGGCTATTCAAAAGCACCGCCATCAAAGAAGCCTCCTTGAACTCTCCAAATTAAAGAACTTAAACAGAGCACAGTTGGTGATGTGGTAAGTTTGGTCAACAAATTGGAAAAATTCAAAGTCAATTTAGGGGAATTGGTCAACAAATGCCAATGTGGCAAAGGGGTAACCGGATGACCCCTTCACTTTGGCCAAAAGGACTTAATCGACCCGACAAAAAGGACTTGGTTCCCTCATAAAGCCATCAAAATAGTTTAGGTACTAAAAAGGTAAACCCTAGAAACTTCATAGGACGTATGTGTCATTTTCCCTATTTATAATAATCTTAAAACTAGAGTATGGGTAGGGCCGCGCGAACGCAGGACCCGCTAACACAAATTATGACGTAGGTTCGACCAACTTGGGCCGACCTTAGACAGGCACCTCTCCGTAATGTGCAATGGAGATCACCAACCTATGCCATGGACATTCTTGATCGCCGAAAGACCCCATCCATGTAAGTGACTTTTCCGTTCCCCTACCCTCACTTTTTATGCAACAACTACCTTCAGTTTTCTTTTCTTCACCCTCCAATGTGGGATGGATTCCTATTCTTAATTCTTTGCCAAACTTAGATATACTCCTCTACCGTACTACATCTCTAACTTCCTGCTTTACCTTATTTAGATATCCTAATCACAAAAACACAACTTGCCACACTCATCATCAACCCATATAATACTTGCTTGCATTTCATCCCTGCTATTACTTTACTAAATAAACAAAATATATTATATATCAGACTATCACCTCCATGCTTCTCAAGACAATGCAAAAAATCTTGGTGATGCCCTTGGACGATGTTGTGCTTCAAGGCTTGCAAAAGTGACACTCAGCTACATCTACCCAATTCCTTTATCGTCCCTTCACGCAAAATATTTATTTTGCAATATTTAGTTTTCAGGTACAGTCACGCTTTTGCTCTAATCAATATTTCATGCCTCTTTCTTCATAAAAAAATTGCCACTTATTTTAACAGTTTTTCACGTACGTATTGTTATACACAACTACCCGTGCGCATCCATGGCATAAAACCGCCTTATCTTTGACCACGACTCGACCATTTCGCTGAAAATTGATATTCCATGTGTAAACTGTGGATCAGTTATATTTCTGCTAATAGTAAAACTGATAATTAAAAACTATATATGCCTTTACATTGTGTTCTCAAGTTTTGTTCAAAGAAAAGGGGCCAAAAAGAAAAATATGGAAAGGGAAAATGAGAACAGAGAGTTATTATTTTAGTTATCTTATATAGTTGGAAAGAATATAAGGAATCCGACCTTTCATAATGTTCTAGAGTTTCAGGTAAAAGAAAGAAAGCTTATAATTTGATAACTTTGTATTTAACATCACAAATACCATACAATTGTTAAAACAGTAAAATACAATAATCACTATCAGAAACAACCAAATCCATTTATTGTTGGCTAAACCAAAAAGTTCCGGCAAAATCTCTTAACTCTGGCCATCAAATGATTATGCATTAGCTAAGGTGAACAAAGCATGATTTCATTCGTTAAATTTATACAAACCTATTGAAAGTTTGTAATTCTCATGGGACAACAAGCATATGTATTTGAAACCATTTAAAAACTAACCTTTACCAACTTTGTTGATGTTGAGTATGGTGTATGTCTTATCATACTCTTTATCGCCCCCAATGGATGCAAAATATATTTTTTATGACCAAATAGATCAATTTTCATCCTAAGAATTTAATATAATCCTTGTATGTGCAAAAATGTTTGACAAATATGTTGCTTAATACATAGAGTAAATCACCAAATTTTGGATCAAATATCAAGGGAGATTGATAATCAGTTAGAGATATTATCTCTAATGGTAGAAGAATCGATTGGAAAACATTTAGATTTTCGATTTGTGATTGGAATGTATTGCTAAATCTATTGAGGAATGTAACTAGATGTGCTAAGATGTTGAAAAATGAAGAAATTGTTAGATTTAATGATTTTTGTGTTATTGCAGGTAGAAATTTTTCTTGGATCAATATTATCAGTATTTCTAGTATCCTATGAGGGTTCTTAATCATTGAAATTGGTCTCTAAGTTGACAAAATATAGTGTGAATCCTGAAAATGGGCAACAACCATTATTTTTGAAAAAAAAAAGAGAGAGTCTCAGCACCTTTGGTACAACTTTACAAGGTGTTTTAAAGACAATGTGAAACCTATTCAAAATATGTAAGACCTAATGGATTTGGTACGACCATATATGTTACAGCTCATACTTCATTTTACAACCCATGCAAAATTTTGGCAAACGATGGGTTTTGTTTGGGGCTTTGATGTGGACATTCCAATTTATTTGAAGGTTGTATAGAATTTATATGACCATACCAATTCATTTTATAGAAACTTACACTTATTCTAGGGATTTTTTTTCTAGGGCTTTTGGTATGGTTTATAAAGTTATTTCCCAGCATGTACAGGGGTGCGATATGTAGGTAGTGTTTTTGGATACACACTTTCATCAAAGAAAGTACTTTTTTGTAGAGTTTACCTATGTAGAGTATAGTGTAGATTTATTAAGCAAAAGAACACTTGGGTAAATAAATGTTTTTAAAGAACGCGGTATAAACATATTTACAGGTAAAATTATTGGCAATTTAAGGGAAAAAAAAGTAGGGAAAAAGTCAACAACTGACCACAAAAGAAGGTGTGGTTGAAGAAAATGACCAAAAAATTGCAACTTTCATAAAATGTCCATGATTTCCATAGGAAGGGTCTCTGCAGAACTCGTTCAGCTTTGATGAATTGGAAAAGCTCTGAGGAAGTGACGTGGGCAGGGGTAAATTCATAAAAACACAAAGAAGACTTAACAAAATTGAAAGGGTGCTGGTCAAAAATTTTAGTTTAAATCGAAAAAATTGTGTTTGAAATCGAAAAAGTTGTGTTTAAAATCGAAAAAATTTATGTTTGAAGTTATCAAAATCGAAAAAAATGTGTTTGAAATCGTTTGAAAATTTTTTGTTTGAAATCGAAAAAACTTACCAAAACCGTTCTCTGGCATTATTTGTGAAAATTATAATTAGATAATCGACAATAATGTAGTTGCAACTTGCTCAACTTTGTATCTTATATCTCAGGCTTAGGCTCAAAGAGACAACTAAGATTTTGTCTTGATTAGTCCATCGTTTTTAATGATTTTCTATTTTTAGTCGTGAAGCTCTATACTTGATATGAGGACCTAGTATGACATATGTTCCACCGGGTTTGCAGTTAAACTCCCGGTTTTGCATATTTAGACATTTTGGTGAGCTCAATAGCCACAAAATCTTCATTACTTTACGAAACGGGATCCTGGTTTCCTAGTTGATGGGTGAAATGATTGTGTGGTTTTGATAATAGCAAGGGTGGGGAATGAATACCGGACGAATGGTAACCTGATGGAAGAGTTTGGCGTTGAAGGTGACGACTCGATTCCCATGCATGATGCATCCCTTGTGAATTTATACTTGTTTTATCATTTTTTGTGAGGTTTTGATAGTATGGATTCCTGCAATCAGTGATATGCATGGCATCTCTATCTAGCATTTTTGGGCAGCCTGCAGTTGGAAACGTGAACTGGTTCTTGCTATTGATGTTAATACAATAGTTTTCTTCAACTCACACACTGAATTGGTTCTTCCTCAGTTTTCTTTGGTGCAGGGTATGTGGGATGACCTCAGGCATGGAGCGTACAAGTCATCTGGATTATTAATTAATCATGGTAAACTACAAGGGTCAATGGTACCTGCTGCAACTCTCCTTAAGTGCTTATAACTTTAGTGGAAGTGGCCAGCATGGATGCATTAGAAAAGCTAAGCTTAAACTTTGGATTTGGAGGGGTGCGCCATGCCAAGGCAATAGCTCAACGCCAAGGCGACACTCAAAGACCCCAATAGCAAGCTATTGTGACAGATCTTTCCCCATAAAAAATATTATTAATATCAAGTGAGCCGATGGCCCACATATCAGATATTAAAATGATGAGAACAGATACTACACTGATTTTAGCCAAAAGGCCGAGAAAGGTATGAAATTTCCGCAAGGGAAAGGCCTTCCGTTTTGAACCTACTCAAAATTCTCTGTTTGCTTTCCTTGAGGCGATGTGGGACTCATTAACTTTGCACAGGTAATATTATTTAATTTTCTCATGCAACCGACTCAATTAATGGCTTCACTCCCTTCTAGCTAATTAATATTGGTAGTAGACTGCAACAGCTTAGTTTGCTTAATATACCTAGGTACCATATTTTAATATAAAGTATAAACCATAAAACTAGGGTATGGATAGGGGCCGCGCAAACGCAAGCCCCCGCTAACACAAATTATGACGTAGGTTCGACCAACTTGGGCCGACCTTAGACAGGCACCTCTCCGTAATGTGCAATGGAGATCACCAACCTAGGCCATGGACCTTCTTGATCGCCCAAAGACCCAGTCCAGGTAAGTGACTTTTCTGTTCTCCTACCCTCACTTTTTATCCAACAACTACCTTCACTTTTCTTTTCTTCACCCTCCGATGTGGGATGGATTCCTATTCTTAATTCTTTGCCAAACTTACATATACTCCTCTACGTGCTACATCTGTAACTTCCTGCTTTACCTTATTTATATATCCTAATCACAACTTGCCACACTCAATCTCAACTCATCATCAACCCATATAATACTTGTTTGCATTTCATCCCTGCTATTACTTTACCAAATAAACAAAATATATTATATATCAGACTATCACCTCCATGCTTCTCAAGACGATGCAAAAATCTTGGTGATGCCCTTGGACGATATGTTAAAATCACAAGTGATCTTCGGTACAAGCTAGACCAATTGTTAGCACATCGCACCTAAACTCTATGACCTTTTTCATAAGGTGAGAGCACGGAAAAGGGTAATTAAATCAGATGTTGTGCTTCAAGGCCTGCAAAAGTGACACTCAACTGCTTCTACCCAATTCCTTTATCGTCCCTTCACGCAAAATATTTATTTTGCAATATTTAATTTTCAGGTACAATCACGCTTTGTTCTAATCAATATTTCATGCCTCTTTCTCGATACAAAAATTGCCACTTATGAGAATACTTTTTCACGTACGTATTGCTATACACAACTACCCGTGCACATCCATGGCATAAAACCGCCTTATCTTTGACCACGACTTGACCGTTTCGCTGAAAATTGATATTCCATGTGTAAACTGTGGATCAGTTATATTCCTGCTAATACTAAAACTGATAATTAAAAACTATATATGCCTTTACATTGTGTTCTCAGGTTTTGTTCAGAGAAAGGGGCCGAAAAGAAAATTATGTAAAGGGAAAAGGAGAAAAGAAAGTTATTATTTTATTTATCTTATAGACTTGGAAAGAATATAAGGAACCCGACCTTTCATAATGTTCTAGAGTTTCAGGTAAAAGAAAGAAAGCTTATAATTTGATAACTTTGTATTTAACATCACAATACTATACAATTGTTAGAAACAGTAAAGTACAATAATCACTATCAGCAACAACCAAATACATCTATTGCTGGCTAAACCAAAAAGTTCTGGCAAAATCTCTTAACTCTTGCCATGAAATGATTATGCACTAGCTAATGTCAACAGAGCATGATTTCATTCATTAAATTTATCCTAACCTATTAAAAGTTTGTAATTCTAATGGGACAACAAGCATATGTATTTGAAACCATTTAAAAACTAACATTTACCAACTTTGTTGATGTTGAGTATGGTGTATGTCTTATCATACTCCTTATCGCCCCCAATGGATGCAAAATATATTTTTTAACACCAAATATCAATGTAGTAACCATCTTTCTATAATCTGAATGTGAAAGCGGAGTAGCTCGCCGAATCCAAAGTGTCTATCTCTGCCACCAGACTGAACTATTTGATAGGAAGCCTACAGAATGGTCCTGTATGCCATCTTGGTGGGGAACCTCTTCAGCCACGTGAGGCTGGTGAGAAGGCCCGGGAAGCACCAATGCGCTATCGAGCGCTTGCCTCCGGAGTGACGAGTGCTCGACAAGCACAACCAATCACGAAGGTAAGGGCGGCGGGGCAGCCCATTTTTTAAAAGTGGACGTGAGCGCGTTCACCCCGAGGAAGTCGACCAACCTAGATAAAAAAACAAAAAATAATAATAATAATAATAAAGAGCCTGTCCCCATTTGAAGGAAAAGAAGATAAAAAAAAAGCATAATAAAACTTATTAGGAGGAGAACCGGAATGAAACGCCGGAAACAAACTTAATTAATTTTCATCCTAATAATTTAATATAATCCTTGTATTCGCAAAAATATTAGACAAATATGCCGCTTACTACATAGAGTAAATCAACAAATTTTGGATCAAATATCAATCAGTTAGAGATATCGTCTCTAATGGTAGAAGAATCGATTGGAAACCATTTACATTTCAGATTTATGATTGGAATGTATTGCTAAATCTATAGAGGAATTGTATTTATGGATTCTAGCCTTAGATATTAATGTGGGTTAAAATATTAAAGATTGAATCAACTAACTAAAACCTTATCTCTTATTTTTGATGTCAGGAAATGGTGATCTTCTTCCTCCTCATCCACCCACTCAAAACTCAAACTTCACTCTTCTATCAATTATGTCAAAATAAAAGCTTATTAGTCCAAACTATTTGCACTGGATGCGAAATTTGAAGATGACATTTCGCTATGAGAACAAGGAGTATGTTCTGAATGTGAATTTCGACAAGGATCTGGCCATTGATATGGCCTCAACTCTTGTCAACTAGTTATGATCAATTTATCCTAGCTTATCATTTAAAAAAAACAACACAAAAACAACATTAATTGAGCTACATAGTCTATAACAAACTGCTAAAGCTGGAATGTAAAAGTCACATTCGAACAGTAGTGTAAATGCACTTGTCATGGCCATTCAACAAGGAAAGGGGAAGAAAAGGAAGACTTATTCCCAACCCAAATGGAAAGGAAAATCCCACATTAGAGAGCCCAATGGTGGGCCAAAGGGAAAGTTCAACTTTGATTCTCCTTATGTCGGTGATCCAAAAGAGGTCGTGTGCTTTCATTGTGTCCAGAAAAGACATTGGAAGAGAAGTTTCCCCAAGTACTTGCAAGAAGTGAGAGAAGCTAAAGGAAAGGTATCTGGCTCCACATCTGGTATGTACTATATAGAAATCAATAACATTCAATTTTCAAATTCTTGGATCCTTGATATGGGATGTGGTTTCTATATTCGTTATGATATATAGGGACTAAGGGAAAGTGAAAGGGCCGAACATGGAAGTTGAACCTGATCATGGGGAATAGATGTATTCCGGCTGTTACCAAGATTGGGACTTATGAGCTTATGTTTGGTGATAGTGTTAGGTTTGATTTAGAAAATTGTTGTTATAGTCAAAAATGACAAAAAAAACATAATTTATTTTCATGGTTTATTTATACAAGGTTATCGTTATGTGTTTGACAATAATGATGGTGCAATTTTAGTTTATAAAATGTTATCCTTGTAATGGCATGTATGAAATTGTTTTGTGTGTTAATGACCTTAGCAATGGTGTATTTAGTATTAGTTCTTCTAATGTTTTAGACCAGGCATCCTTATGGCATTGTCGTATTGGGTATATAAACAAGAAACGCATCGCCCAACTCCAAAAGAATGGAGTGTTGGAATCATTTGACTTGAAGTCAAATGATGAATGTGAATCTTGTCTATTAGGTAAAATGACTAAATTACCTTTCATGGGAACTTGTGAAAGACGTGAAGGAATGTTAGACCTCATCCATACATATGTATGTGGTCCTTTAAAGTCCGACACAAGGGATGATAATTGCTACCATGTGACATTTACTGATGATTATATTAGATATGGCTATATCTATTTAATCAAGCATAAGCCGAAAATCTTTGAAAAGTGTGAAGGGTTTAAGCACGAAGTAGATAATCAATTAGGCAAGAAGATAAGGAGGATCCTATCAGATAGAGATGGATAATATCTTAGTATCGGTTTCAACGATTATCTTAAAGAATGTGAAATTGTTTCAAAATTGACCCTCCCATGACACCACAACTTAATGGTGTAACTGAAAGGCAAAATCAAACCTTACTTGACATGGTTCGTTCCATAATGAGTCAAGCATTATTCCCTATATCATTTTGGGGGTATGCCTTAGAGACAACCACCTGTATCCCTAATCTCGTTCCTACCAAGAAGGTTTCCAAAACACCTCATGAAATGTAGAGTGGGAAACCTCCCTCACTCGTACGTATCAAAGTCTGGGATTTTAAGGCTCTCATTAGGTGTGATACCTAAGATAAACTAAAACTCATATGCTTCGGCTATAGGATCAATCATGTATGTTATGACTTGTACTCACCTTGATGTGGCTTATACTTTAAGCATGCTTAGCTGATATTAAGGAGATCCTGAGGCAACTCATTGGATAACAGTGAAGAACATACTTAAGTATTTACCGAAAACCAAAGATATGATCTTAGTTTTCGGTGGAAAATATGAACTTAAAGTGAGTGGTTATAGTGATGTAAATTTTATAATGGACCGGGATAATAGTTATTCGCAATTTGGCTGGATATTCTTGTTCAATCCGGCAAAATCTCTTAACTCTGGCCATCAAATGATTATGCATTAGCTAAGGTGAACAAAGCATGATTTCATTCGTTAAATTTATCCAAACCTATTGAAAGCTGGTAATTCTCATGGGACAACAAGCATATGTATTTGAAACCATTTTAAAACTAACCTTTACCAACTTTGTTGATGTTGAGTATGGTGTATGTCTTATTATACTCCTTATCGCCCCCAATGGATGAAAAATATATTTTTTAAGACCAAATAGATCAATTTTCATCCTAATAATTTAATATAATCCTTGTATGTGCAAAAATGTTTGACAAATATGCCGCTTAATACATAGAGTAAATCACCAAATTTTGGATCAAATATCTAGGGAGACTGATAATCAGTTAGAGATATTGTCTCTAATGGTAGAAGAATCGATTGGAAAACATTTAGATTTTCGATTTTTGATTTGAATGTATTGCTAAATCTATTGAGGAATGTAACTAGATGTGCTAAGATGTTGAAAAATGAAGAAATTGTTAGATTTAATGATTTTTGTGTTATTGCAGGTAGAAATTTGTTTTGGATCAATATTTCTAGTATCCTATGAGGGTTCTTAAATATTGAAATTGGTCCCTAAGTCGACTAAAAAGAGTGTGAATCTTGAAAATGGGCAACAACCATTATTTTTGAAAAAAATAAAAGATAGAGAGAGAGAGAGAGAGTCTCAACACCTTTGGTACAACTTTACAAGGTGTTTTAAAGACAATGTGAAACCTATTCAAAATATGTAAGACCTAATGGATTTGGTACGACCATATATGTTACAGCTTATACATCATTTTACAAGCCATGCAAAATTTTGGCAAACGATGGGTTTTGTTTGGGGCTTTGATATGCACATTCCAGTTTATTTAAAGGTTGTATAGAATTTATATGACCATACCAATTCATTTTATAGACACTTACACTTATTCTAGGGATTTTTTTAGGGCTTTTGGTATGGTTTATAAAGTTATTTTCAAGCATGTATAGGGGTGCGATATGTAGGTAGTGCTTTTGGACACACACACTTTCATTAAAGAAAATACTTTTTTGTAGAGTTTACCTATGTACAGTATAGTGTAGATTTATTAAGCAAAAGAACAGTTGGGGTAAATAAATGTTTTTAAGGAACGGAGTATAAACATATTTATAGGTAAAATTATTGGCAATTTAAGAGAAAAAAAAGTAGGGAAAATCAACAAATGACCACAAAAGAAGGTGTGGTTGAAGAAAATGACCAAAAAATTGCAACTATCATAAAATGACCATGATTTCCATAGGAAGGGTCTCTGCGGAACTCGTTCAGCTATGATAAATTGGAAAATCTCGGAGGAAGTGACACGGGCAGGGGTAAATTCGTAAAAACACAAAGAAGACTTAACAAAATTGAAAGGGTGCTGGTCAAAAATTTAGTTTAAAGTCGAAAAAGTTGTGTTTGAAATCGAAAAAAATTATGTTTGAACTTACCAAAATCGAAAAAAATGTGTTTGAAATCGTTTGGAAAATTTTTGTGTGAAATCGAAAAAACTTACCAAAATCGTTCTCTGGCATTATTTGTGAAAATTATAATTAGATAATCGACAATAATATAGTTGCAATGCCAGAGGCTTGGCACAACCTGCTCAACTTTGTATCTTATATCTCAGGCTTAGGCTCAAAGAGACAACTAAGATTTTGTCTTGATCGTCCATCGTTTTTAATGATTCTCTATTTTTAGTCGTGAAGCTCTATACTTGATATGAGGACCTTGTATGACATATGTTCCGCTGGGTTTGCAGTTAAACTCCCGGTTTTACATATTTGGACATTTTGGTGAACTCAATAGCCACAAAATCTTCATTACTTTACGAAACGGGATCCTGGTTTCTTAGTTGATGGGTGAAATGATTGTGTCGTTTTGATAATAGCAAGGGTGGGGAATGAATACCGGACGAATGGTAACCTGATGGAAGAGTTTGGCGTTGAAGATGACGAATCGATTCCCATGCATGATGCATCCCTTGTGAATTTATACTTGTTTTATCATTTTTTGTATTTTTTGTGAGGTTTTGATAGTATGGATTGCTGCAATCAGTGATATGCATGGCAATTCTATCTAGCATTTTTGGGCAGCCTGCAGTTGGAAAAGTGAACTGGTTCTTGCTATTGATGTTAATACCATAGTTTTCTTTAACTCACAAACTGAATTGGTTCTTGCTCAGTTTTCTTTGGTGCAGGGTATGTGGGATGACCTCAGGCATGGAGCGTACAAGTCATCTGGATTATTAATTAATCATGGTAAACTACAAGGGTCAATGGTGCCTGCTGCAACTCTCCTTAAGTGCTTATAACTTTAGTGCGTGGAAGTGGCCAGCATGGATGCATTAGAAAAGCTAAGCTTAAACTTTGGATTTGGAGGGGTGCGCCATGCCAAGGCAATAGTGCAACGCCAAGGCGACACTCAAAGACCCCAATAGCAAGCTATTGTGACGGATCTTTCCCCATAAAAAATAAGATTAATATCGAGTGGGCCGATGGCCCACATATCAGATATTAAACTGATAAGAACAAATACTACACTTGATCTTAGCCAAAAGGCCGAGAAAGGTATGAAATTTCCGTAAACGAAAAGCCTTCCGTTTTGAACCCACTCAACATTCTCTGTTTGCTTTGTTTGAGGGGATGTGGGACTCATTAACTTTGCCCAGGTATTATTATTTTATTTTCTCATCCAGTCACATGCATGCAACCGACTCAACTAATGGCTTCACTGCAATCGCTTAATTTGCTTAATTAATATAGCTACCATATGTTAATATTAATATAAATTATAAACCATGAGACTACCCAACGCAGCAGCACAAAGAAATCTTGATATTTGTCATTAATTTTTTAATTTACCAGCTTCTAATCCAAGTTACCTATTCTATTTATTTGTTATTTTCAGGTTTAAGGTTTCTAAGGAGAGACAGGTATATATGTATCCTATCCTCATAACCACTTGATGATGGGGATGATTTGTTACTTGATTATGATCGATGCAACCTATCCAAATCTGAGTCAACAGAAACTATGCATGGGCCTAACCAAATCTGAATCAACAGAAATTACGCACGGGTTTCTTTTTTGGCTTTGAACTCCCTCTTATATAATATATATCACATACACCAACAAAGACAAGACGTCCGTTTGGAAATATATATTTATAATAATCTTAAAACTAGAGTATAGGTAGGGGCCGCGCGAACGCAGGCCCCCGCTAACACAAATTATGACGTAGGTTCGACCAACTTGAGCCGACCTTAGACAGGCACCTCTCCGTAATGTGCAATGGAGATCACCAACCTAGGCCATGGACCTTCTTGATCGCCCAAAGACCCCGTCCAGGTAAGTGACTTTTCCGTTCCCCTACCCTCACTTTTTATCCAACAACTACCTTCACTTTTCTTTTTTTCACCCTCCGATGTGGGATGGATTCCTATTCTTAATTCTTTGCCAAACTTACATATAAGATGTGGGATGGATTCTTATTCTTAATTCTTTGCCAAACTTACATATACAACTCTACGTACTGCATCTCTAACTTCATGCTTTACCTTATTTATATATATCCTAATCACAAAAACACAACTTGCCACACTCAATCTCAACTCATCATCAACCCATATAATACTTGCTTGCATTTCATCCCTGCTATTACTTTACCAAGTAAACAAAATATATTATATATCAGACTATCACCTCCATGCTTCTCAAGACGATGCAAAAAATCTTGGTGATGCCCTTGGACGATGTTGTGCTTCAAGGCCTGCAAAAGTGACACTCAGCTACATCTACCCAATTCCTTTATCATCCCTTCACGCAAAATATTTATTTTGCAATATATATGTTGCTTATATGTACAATCACGCTTTGCTCTAATCAATATTTCATGCTTCTTTCTCTATACAAAAATTGCCACTTATGATAACACTTTTTCACGTACGTATTGTTATACACAACTACCCGTGCGCATCCATGGCATAAAACCGCCTTATCTTTGACCACGACTCGACCATTTCGCTGAAAATTGATATTCCATGTGTAAACTGTGGATCAGTTATATTTCTGCTAATAGTAAAACTGATAATTAAAAACTATATATGCCTTGACATTGTGTTCTCGAGTTTTGTTCAAAGAAAGGGGCCGAAAAGAAAAATATGGAAAGGGAAAAGGAGAATAGGGAGTTATTATTTTATTTATCTTATATTGTTGGAAAGAATATAAAGAATCCGACCTTTCATAATGTTCTAGAGTTTCAGGTAAAAGAAAGAAAGCTTATAATTTGATAACTTTGTATTCAACATCACAAATACCATACAATTGTTAGAAACAGTAAAATACAATAATCACTATCAGAAACAACCAAATCCATCTATTGCTGGCTAAACCAAAAAGTTCCGGCAAAATCTCTTAACTCTGGCCATCAAATGATTATGCATTAGCTAAGGTGAACAAAGCATGATTTCATTCGTTAAATTTATCCAAACCTATTGAAAGCTGGTAATTCTCATGGGACAACAAGCATATGTATTTGAAACCATTTTAAAACTAACCTTTACCAACTTTGTTGATGTTGAGTATGGTGTATGTCTTATTATACTCCTTATCGCCCCCAATGGATGAAAAATATATTTTTTAAGACCAAATAGATCAATTTTCATCCTAATAATTTAATATAATCCTTGTATGTGCAAAAATGTTTGACAAATATGCCGCTTAATACATAGAGTAAATCACCAAATTTTGGATCAAATATCTAGGGAGACTGATAATCAGTTAGAGATATTGTCTCTAATGGTAGAAGAATCGATTGGAAAACATTTAGATTTTCGATTTTTGATTTGAATGTATTGCTAAATCTATTGAGGAATGTAACTAGATGTGCTAAGATGTTGAAAAATGAAGAAATTGTTAGATTTAATGATTTTTGTGTTATTGCAGGTAGAAATTTGTTTTGGATCAATATTTCCAGTATCCTATGAGGGTTCTTAAATATTGAAATTGGTCCCTAAGTCGACTAAAAAGAGTGTGAATCTTGAAAATGGGCAACAACCATTATTTTTGAAAAAAAGAAAAGATAGAGAGAGAGAGAGAGAGTCTCAACACCTTTGGTACAACTTTACAAGGTGTTTTAAAGACAATGTGAAACCTATTCAAAATATGTAAGACCTAATGGATTTGGTACGACCATATATGTTACAGCTTATACATCATTTTACAAGCCATGCAAAATTTTGGCAAACGATGGGTTTTGTTTGGGGCTTTGATATGCACATTCCAATTTATTTAAAGGTTGTATAAAATTTATATGACCATACCAATTCATTTTATAGACACTTACACTTATTCTAGGGATTTTTTTAGGGCTTTTGGTATGGTTTATAAAGTTATTTTCAAGCATGTATAGGGGTGCGATATGTAGGTAGTGCTTTTGGACACACACACTTTCATTAAAGAAAATACTTTTTTGTAGAGTTTACCTATGTACAGTATAGTGTAGATTTATTAAGCAAAAGAACAGTTGGGGTAAATAAATGTTTTTAAGGAACGGAGTATAAACATATTTATAGGTAAAATTATTGGCAATTTAAGAGAAAAAAAAGTAGGGAAAATCAACAAATGACCACAAAAGAAGGTGTGGTTGAAGAAAATGACCAAAAAATTGCAACTATCATAAAATGACCATGATTTCCATAGGAAGGGTCTCTGCGGAACTCGTTCAGCTATGATAAATTGGAAAATCTCGGAGGAAGTGACACGGGCAGGGGTAAATTCGTAAAAACACAAAGAAGACTTAACAAAATTGAAAAGGTGCTGGTCAAAAATTTAGTTTAAAGTTGAAAAAATTGTGTTTGAAATCGAAAAAGTTGTGTTTGAAATCGAAAAAAATTATGTTTGAACTTACCAAAATCGAAAAAAATGTGTTTGAAATCGTTTGGAAAATTTTTGTTTGAAATCGAAAAAACTTACCAAAATCGTTCTCTGGCATTATTTGTGAAAATTATAATTAGATAATCGACAATAATGTAGTTGCAATGCCAGAGGCTTGGCACAACCTGCTCAACTTTGTATCTTATATCTCAGGCTTAGGCTCAAAGAGACAACTAAGATTTTGTCTTGATCGTCCATCGTTTTTAATGATTCTCTATTTTTAGTCGTGAAGCTCTATACTTGATATGAGGACCTTGTATGACATATGTTCCACCGGGTTTGCAGTTAAACTCCCGGTTTTACATATTTGGACATTTTGGTGAACTCAATAGCCCCAAAATCTTCATTACTTTACGAAACGGGATCCTGGTTTCTTAGTTGATGGGTGAAATGATTGTGTCGTTTTGATAATAGCAAGGGTGGGGAATGAATACCGGACGAATGGTAACCTGATGGAAGAGTTTGGCGTTGAAGGTGACGAATCGATTCCCATGCATGATGCATCCCTTGTGAATTTATACTTATTTTATCATTTTTTGTATTTTTTGTGAGGTTTTGATAGTATGGATTGCTGCAATCAGTGATATGCATGGCAACTCTATCTAGCATTTTTGGGCAGCCTGCAGTTGGAAAAGTGAACTGGTTCTTGCTATTGATGTTAATACCATAGTTTTCTTTAACTCACAAACTGAATTGGTTCTTGCTCAGTTTTCTTTGGTGCAGGGTATGTGGGATGACCTCAGGCATGGAGCGTACAAGTCATCTGGATTATTAATTAATCATGGTAAACTACAAGGGTCAATGGTACCTGCTGCAACTCTCCTTAAGTGCTTATAACTTTAGTGCGTGGAAGTGGCCAGCATGGATGCATTAGAAAAGCTAAGCTTAAACTTTGGATTTGGAGGGGTGCGCCATGCCAAGGCAATAGTGCAACGCCAAGGCGACACTCAAAGACCCCAATAGCAAGCTATTGTGACGGATCTTTCCCCATTAAAAATAAGATTAATATCGAGTGGGCCGATGGCGCACATATCAGATATTAAACTGATAAGAACAGATACTACACTTGATCTTAGCCAAAAGGCCGAGAAAGGTATGAAATTTCCGTAAACGAAAAGCCTTCCGTTTTGAACCCACTCAACATTCTCTGTTTGCTTTGTTTGAGGCGATGTCGGACTCATTAACTTTTCCCAGGTATTATTATTTTATTTTCTCATCCAGTCACATGCATGCAACCGACTCAACTAATGGCTTCACTGCAATCGCTTAATTTGCTTAATTAATATAGCTACCATATGTTAATATTAATATAAATTATAAACCATGAGACTACCCAACGCAGCAGCACAAAGAAATCTTGATATTTGTCATTAATTTTTTAATTTACCAGCTTCTAATCCAAGTTACCTATTCTATTTATTTGTTATTTTCAGGTTTAAGGTTTCTAAGGAGAGACAGGTATATATGTATCCTATCCTCATAACCACTTGATGATGGGGATGATTTGTTACTTGACTATGATCGATGCAACCTATCCAAATCTGAGTCAACAGAAACTATGCATGGGCCTAACCAAATCTGAATCAACAGAAATTACGCACGGGTTTCTTTTTTGGCTTTGAACTCCCTCTTATATAATATATATCACATACACCAACAAAGACAAGACGTCCGTTTGGAAATATAATCTTAAAACTAGAGTATGGGTAGGGGCCGCGCGAACGCAGGCCCCCGCTAACACAAATTATGACGTAGGTTCAACCAACTTGGGCCGACCTTAGACAGGCACCTCTCCGTAATGTGCAATTGAGATCACCAACCTAGGCCATGGACTTTCTTGATCGCCCAAAGACTCCGTCTAGGTAAGTGACTTTTCCGTTTCCCTACCCTCACTTTTTATCCAACAACTACCTTCACTTTTCTTTTTTTCACCCTCCGATGTGGGATGGATTCCTATTCTTAATTCTTTGCCAAACTTACATATAAGATGTGGGATGGATTCCTATTCTTAATTCTTTGCCAAACTTACATATACAACTCTACGTACTGCATCTCTAACTTCATTCTTTACCTTATTTATATATATCCTAATCACAAAAACACAACTTGCCACACTCAATCTCAACTCATCATCAACCCATATAATACTTGCTTGCATTTCATCCCTGCTATTACTTTACCAAATAAACAAAATATATTATATATCAGACTATCACCTCCATGCTTCTCAAGACGATGCAAAAAATCTTGGTGATGCCCTTGGACGATGTTGTGCTTCAAGGCCTGCAAAAGTGACACTCAGCTACATCTACCCAATTCCTTTATCGTCCCTTCACGCAAAATATTTATTTTGCAATATATATGTTGCTTATATGTACAATCACGCTTTGCTCTAATCAATATTTGATGCTTCTTTCTCTATACAAAAATTGCCAGTTATGATAACACTTTTTCGCGTACGTATTGTTATACACAACTACCCGTGCGCATCCATGGCATAAAACCGCCTTATCTTTGACCACGACTCGACCATTTCGCTGAAAATTGATATTCCATGTGTAAACTGTGGATCAGTTATATTTCTGCTAATAGTAAAACTGATAATTGAAAACTATATATGCCTTGACATTGTGTTCTCGAGTTTTGTTCAAAGAAAGGGGCCGAAAAGAAAAATATGGAAAGGGAAAAGGAGAATAGAGAGTTATTATTTTATTTATCTTATATTGTTGGAAAGAATATAAGGAATCCGACCTTTCATAATGTTCTAGAGTTTCAGGTAAAAGAAAGAAAGCTTATAATTTGATATCTTTGTATTCAACATCACAAATACCATACAATTGTTAGAAACAGTAAAATACAATAATCACTATCAGAAACAACCAAATCCATCTATTGCTGGCTAAACCAAAACGTTCCGGCAAAATCTCTTAACTCTGCCATCAAATGATTATGCATTAGCTAAGGTGAACAAAGCATGATTTCATTCGTTAAATTTATCCAAACCTATTGAAAGCTTGTAATTCTCATGGGACAACAAGCATATGTATTTGAAACCATTTTAAAACTAACCTTTACCAACTTTGTTGATGTTGAGTATGGTGTATGTCTTATTATACTCCTTATCGCCCCCAATGGATGCAAAATATATTTTTTAAGACCAAATAGATCAATTTTCATCCTAATAATTTAATATAATCCTTGTATGTGCAAAAATGTTTGACAAATATGCCGCTTAATACATAGAGTAAATCACCAAATTTTGGATCAAATATCTAGGGAGACTGATAATCAGTTAGAGATATTGTCTCTAATGGTAGAAGAATCGATTGGAAAACATTTAGATTTTCGATTTTTGATTTGAATGTATTGCTAAATCTATTGAGGAATGTAACTAGATGTGCTAAGATGTTGAAAAATGAAGAAATTGTTAGATTTAATGATTTTTGTGTTATTGCGGGTAGAAATTTGTTTTGGATCAATATTTCCAGTATCCTATGAGGGTTCTTAAATATTGAAATTGGTCCCTAAGTCGACTAAAAAGAGTGTGAATCTTGAAAATGGGCAACAACCATTATTTTTGAAAAAAAGAAAAGATAGAGAGAGAGAGAGAGAGAGAGTCTCAACACCTTTGGTACAACTTTACAAGGTGTTTTAAAGACAATGTGAAACCTATTCAATATATGTAAGACCTAATGGATTTGGTACGACCATATATGTTACAGCTTATACATCATTTTACAAGCCATGCAAAATTTTGGCAAACGATGGGTTTTGTTTGTGCTTTGATATGCACATTCCAATTTATTTAAAGCTTGTATAGAATTTATATGACCATACCAATTCATTTTATAGACACTTACACCTATTCTAGGGATTTTTTTAGGGCTTTTGGTATGGTTTATAAAGTTATTTTCAAGCATGTATAGGGGTGCGATATGTAGGTAGTGCTTTTGGACACACACACTTTCATTAAAGAAAATACTTTTTTGTAGAGTTTACCTATGTACAGTATAGTGTAGATTTATTAAGCTAAAGAACAGTTGGGGTAAATAAATGTTTTTAAGGAACGGAGTATAAACATATTTATAGGTAAAATTATTGGCAATTTAAGAGAAAAAAAAGTAGGGAAAATCAACAAATGACCACAAAAGAAGGTGTGGTTGAAGAAAATGACCAAAAAGTTGCAACTATCATAAAATGACCATGATTTCCATAGGAAGGGTCTCTGCGGAACTCGTTCAGCTATGATAAATTGGAAAATCTCGGAGGAAGTGACATGGGCAGGGGTAAATTCGTAAAAACACAAAGAAGACTTAACAAAATTGAAAGGGTGCTGGTCAAAAAATTAGTTTAAAGTCGAAAAAATTGTGTTTGAAATCGAAAAAGTTGTGTTTGAAATCGAAAAAAAATTATGTTTGAACTTACCAAAATCGAAAAAAATGTGTTTGAAATCGTTTGGAAAATTTTTGTTTGAAATCGAAAAAACTTACCAAAATCGTTCTCTGGCATTATTTGTGAAAATTATAATTAGATAATCGACAATAATATAGTTGCAATGCCAGAGGCTTGGCACAACCTGCTCAACTTTGTATCTTATATCTCAGGCTTAGGCTCAAAGAGACAACTAAGATTTTGTCTTGTCCATCGTTTTTAATGATTCTCTATTTTTAGTCGTGAAGCTCTATACTTGATATGAGGACCTTGTATGACATATGTTCCACCGGGTTTGCAGTTAAACTCCCGGTTTTACATATTTGGACATTTTGGTGAACTCAATAGCCCCAAAATCTTCATTACTTTACGAAACGGGATCCTGGTTTCTTAGTTGATGGGTGAAATGATTGTGTCGTTTTGATAATAGCAAGGGTGGGGAATGAATACCGGACGAATGGTAACCTGATGGAAGAGTTTGGCGTTGAAGGTGACGAATCGATTCCCATGCATGATGCATCCCTTGTGAATTTATACTTATTTTATCATTTTTTGTATTTTTTGTGAGGTTTTGATAGTATGGATTGCTGCAATCAGTGATATGCATGGCAACTCTATCTAGCATTTTTGGGCAGCCTGCAGTTGGAAAAGTGAACTGGTTCTTGCTATTGATGTTAATACCATAGTTTTCTTTAACTCACAAACTGAATTGGTTCTTGCTCAGTTTTCTTTGGTGCAGGGTATGTGGGATGACCTCAGGCATGGAGCGTACAAGTCATCTGGATTATTAATTAATCATGGTAAACTACAAGGGTCAATGGTACCTGCTGCAACTCTCCTTAAGTGCTTATAACTTTAGTGCGTGGAAGTGGCCAGCATGGATGCATTAGAAAAGCTAAGCTTAAACTTTGGATTTGGAGGGGTGCGCCATGCCAAGGCAATAGTGCAACGCCAAGGCGACACTCAAAGACCCCAATAGCAAGCTATTGTGACGGATCTTTCCCCATTAAAAATAAGATTAATATCGAGTGGGCCGATGGCGCACATATCAGATATTAAACTGATAAGAACAGATACTACACTTGATCTTAGCCAAAAGGCCGAGAAAGGTATGAAATTTCCGTAAACGAAAAGCCTTCCGTTTTGAACCCACTCAACATTCTCTGTTTGCTTTGTTTGAGGCGATGTCGGACTCATTAACTTTGCCCAGGTATTATTATTTTATTTTCTCATCCACTCACATGCATGCAACCGACTCAACTAATGGCTTCACTGCAATCGCTTAATTTGCTTAATTAATATAGCTACCATATGTTAATATTAATATAAATTATAAACCATGAGACTACCCAACGCAGCAGCACAAAGAAATCTTGATATTTGTCATTAATTTTTTAATTTACCAGCTTCTAATCCAAGTTACCTATTCTATTTATTTGTTATTTTCAGGTTTAAGGTTTCTAAGGAGAGACAGGTATATATGTATCCTATCCTCATAACCACTTGATGATGGGGATGATTTGTTACTTGACTATGATCGATGCAACCTATCCAAATCTGAGTCAACAGAAACTATGCATGGGCCTAACCAAATCTGAATCAACAGAAATTACGCACGGGTTTCTTTTTTGGCTTTGAACTCCCTCTTATATAATATATATCACATACACCAACAAAGACAACACGTCCGTTTGGAAATATATATTTATAATAATCTTAAAACTAGAGTATGGGTAGGGGCCGCGCGAACGCAGGCCCCCGCTAACACAAATTATGACGTAGGTTCGACCAACTTGGGCCGACCTTAGACAGGCACCTCTCCGTAATGTGCAATGGAGATCACCAACCTAGGCCATGGACCTTCTTGATCGCCCAAAGACCCCGTCCAGGTAAGTGACTTTTCCGTTCCCCTACCCTCACTTTTTATCCAACAACTACCTTCACTTTTCTTTTTTTCACCCTCCGATGTGGGATGGATTCCTATTCTTAATTCTTTGCCAAACTTACATATAAGATGTGGGATGGATTCCTATTCTTAATTCTTTGCCAAACTTACATATACAACTCTACGTACTGCATCTCTAACTTCATGCTTTACCTTATTTATATATATCCTAATCACAAAAACACAACTTGCCACACTCAATCTCAACTCATCATCAACCCATATAATACTTGCTTGCATTTCATCCCTGCTATTACTTTACCAAATAAACAAAATATATTATATATCAGACTATCACCTCCATGCTTCTCAAGACGATGCAAAAAATCTTGGTGATGCCCTTGGACGATGTTGTGCTTCAAGGCCTGCAAAAGTGACACTCAGCTACATCTACCCAATTCCTTTATCGTCCCTTCACGCAAAATATTTATTTTGCAATATATATGTTGCTTATATGTACAATCACGCTTTGCTCTAATCAATATTTCATGCTTCTTTCTCTATACAAAAATTGCCACTTATGATAACACTTTTTCACGTACGTATTGTTATACACAACTACCCGTGCGCATCCATGGCATAAAACCGCCTTATCTTTGACCACGACTCGATCATTTCGCTGAAAATTGAAATTCTATGTGTAAACTGTGGATCAGTTATATTTCTGCTAATAGTAAAACTGATAATTAAAAACTATATATGCCTTGACATTGTGTTCTAGAGTTTTGTTCAAAGAAAGGGGCCGAAAAGAAAAATATGGAAAGGGAAAAGGAGAATAGAGAGTTATTATTTTATTTATCTTATATTGTTGGAAAGAATATAAGGAATCCGACCTTTCATAATGTTCTAGAGTTTCAGGTAAAAGAAAGAAAGCTTATAATTTGATAACTTTGTATTCAACATCACAAATACCATACAATTGTTAGAAACAGTAAAATACAATAATCACTATCAGAAACAACCAAATCCATCTATTGCTGGCTAAACCAAAACGTTCCGGCAAAATCTCTTAACTCTGCCATGCCATCAAATGATTATGCATTAGCTAAGGTGAACAAAGCATGATTTCATTCGTTAAATTTATCCAAACCTATTGAAAGCTTGTAATTCTCATGGGACAACAAGCATATGTATTTGAAACCATTTTAAAACTAACCTTTACCAACTTTGTTGATGTTGAGTATGGTGTATGTCTTATTATACTCCTTATCGCCCCCAATGGATGCAAAATATATTTTTTAAGACCAAATAGATCAATTTTCATCCTAATAATTTAATATAATCCTTGTATGTGCAAAAATGTTTGACAAATATGCCGCTTAATACATAGAGTAAATCACCAAATTTTGGATCAAATATCTAGGGAGACTGATAATCAGTTAGAGATATTGTCTCTAATGGTAGAAGAATCGATTGGAAAACATTTAGATTTTCGATTTTTGATTTGAATGTATTGCTAAATCTATTGAGGAATGTAACTAGATGTGCTAAGATGTTGAAAAATGAAGAAATTGTTAGATTTAATGATTTTTGTGTTATTGCAGGTAGAAATTTGTTTTGGATCAATATTTCCAGTATCCTATGAGGGTTCTTAAATATTGAAATTGGTCCCTAAGTCGACTAAAAAGAGTGTGAATCTTGAAAATGGGCAACAACCATTATTTTTGAAAAAAAGAAAAGATAGATAGAGAGAGAGAGAGTCTCAACACCTTTGGTACAACTTTACAAGGTGTTTTAAAGACAATGTGAAACCTATTCAAAATATGTAAGACCTAATGGATTTGGTACGACCATATATGTTACAGCTTATACATCATTTTACAAGTCATGCAAAATTTTGGCAAACTATGGGTTTTGTTTGGGGCTTTGATATGCACATTCCAATTTATTTAAAGGTTGTATAGAATTTATATGACCATACCAATTCATTTTATAGACACTTACACTTATTCTAGGGATTTTTTTAAGGCTTTTGGTATGGTTTATAAAGTTATTTTCAAGCATGTATAGGGGTGCGATATGTAGGTAGTGTTTTTGGACACACACACTTTCATTAAAGAAAATACTTTTTTGTAGAGTTTACCTATGTACAGTATAGTGTAGATTTATTAAGCAAAAGAACAGTTGCGGTAACTAAATGTTTTTAAGGAACGGAGTATAAACATATTTATAGGTAAAATTATTGGCAATTTAAGAGAAAAAAAAGTAGGGAAAATCAACAAATGACCACAAAAGAAGGTGTGGTTGAAGAAAATGACCAAAAAATTGCAACTATCATAAAATGACCATGATTTCCATAGGAAGGGTCTCTGCGGAACTCGTTCAGCTATGATAAATTGGAAAATCTCGGAGGAAGTGACATGGGCAGGGGTAAATTCGTAAAAACACAAAGAAGACTTAACAAAATTGAAAGGGTGCTGGTCAAAAAATTAGTTTAAAGTCGAAAAAATTGTGTTTGAAATCGAAAAAGTTGTGTTTGAAATCGAAAAAAAATTATGTTTGAACTTACCAAAATCGAAAAAAATGTGTTTGAAATCGTTTGGAAAATTTTTGTTTGAAATCGAAAAAACTTACCAAAATCGTTCTCTGGCATTATTTGTGAAAATTATAATTAGATAATCGACAATAATATAGTTGCAATGCCAGAGGCTTGGCACAACCTGCTCAACTTTGTATCTTATATCTCAGGCTTAGGCTCAAAGAGACAACTAAGATTTTGTCTTGTCCATCGTTTTTAATGATTCTCTATTTTTAGTCGTGAAGCTCTATACTTGATATGAGGACCTTGTATGACATATGTTCCACCGGGTTTGCAGTTAAACTCCCGGTTTTACATATTTGGACATTTTGGTGAACTCAATAGCCACAAAATCTTCATTACTTTACGAAACGGGATCCTGGTTTCTTAGTTGATGGGTGAAATGATTGTGTCGTTTTGATAATAGCAAGGGTGGGGAATGAATACCGGACGAATGGTAACCTGATGGAAGAGTTTGGCGTTGAAGGTGACGAATCGATTCCCATGCATGATGCATCCCTTGTGAATTTATACTTGATTTATCATTTTTTGTATTTTTTGTGAGGTTTTGATAGTATGGATTGCTGCAATCAGTGATATGCATGGCAACTCTATCTAGCATTTTTGGGCAGCCTGCAGTTGGAAAAGTGAACTGGTTCTTGCTATTGATGTTAATACCATAGTTTTCTTTAACTCACAAACTGAATTGGTTCTTGCTCAGTTTTCTTTGGTGCAGGGTATGTGGGATGACCTCAGGCATGGAGCGTACAAGTCATCTGGATTATTAATTAATCATGGTAAACTACAAGGGTCAATGGTACCTGCTGCAACTCTCCTTAAGTGCTTATAACTTTAGTGCGTGGAAGTGGCCAGCATGGATGCATTAGAAAAGCTAAGCTTAAACTTTGGATTTGGAGGGGTGCGCCATGCCAAGGCAATAGTGCAACGCCAAGGCGACACTCAAAGACCCCAATAGCAAGCTATTGTGACGGATCTTTCCCCATAAAAAATAAGATTAATATCGAGTGGGCCGATGACCCACATATCAGATATTAAACTGATAAGAACAGATACTACACTTGATCTTAGCCAAAAGGCCGAGAAAGGTATGAAATTTCCGTAAACGAAAAGCCTTTCGTTTTGAACCCACTCAACATTCTCTGATTGCTTTGTTTGAGGCGATGTGGGACTCATTAACTTTGCCCAGGTATTATTATTTTATTTTCTCATCCACTCACATGCATGCAACCGACTCAACTAATGGCTTCACTGCAATCGCTTAATTTGCTTAATTAATATAGCTACCATATGTTAATATTAATATAAATTATAAACCATGAGACTACCCAACGCAGCAGCACAAAGAAATCTTGATATTTGTCATTAATTTTTTAATTTACCAGCTTCTAATCCAAGTTACCTATTCTATTTATTTGTTATTTTCAGGTTTAAGGTTTCTAAGGAGAGACAGGTATATATGTATCCTATCCTCATAACCACTTGATGATGGGGATGATTTGTTACTTGACTATGATCGATGCAACCTATCCAAATCTGAGTCAACAGAAACTATGCATGGGCCTAACCAAATCTGAATCAACAGAAATTACGCACGGGTTTCTTTTTTGGCTTTGAACTCCCTCTTATATAATATATATCACATACACCAACAAAGACAACACGTCCGTTTGGAAATATATATTTATAATAATCTTAAAACTAGAGTATGGGTAGGGGCCGCGCGAACGCAGGCCCCCGCTAACACAAATTATGACGTAGGTTCGACCAACTTGGGCCGACCTTAGACAGGCACCTCTCCGTAATGTGCAATGGAGATCACCAACCTAGGCCATGGACCTTCTTGATCGCCCAAAGACCCCGTCCAGGTAAGTGACTTTTCCGTTCCCCTACCCTCACTTTTTATCCAACAACTACCTTCACTTTTCTTTTTTTCACCCTCCGATGTGGGATGGATTCCTATTCTTAATTCTTTGCCAAACTTACATATAAGATGTGGGATGGATTCCTATTCTTAATTCTTTGCCAAACTTACATATACAACTCTACGTACTGCATCTCTAACTTCATGCTTTACCTTATTTATATATATCCTAATCACAAAAACACAACTTGCCACACTCAATCTCAACTCATCATCAACCCATATAATACTTGCTTGCATTTCATCCCTGCTATTACTTTACCAAATAAACAAAATATATTATATATCAGACTATCACCTCCATGCTTCTCAAGACGATGCAAAAAATCTTGGTGATGCCCTTGGACGATGTTGTGCTTCAAGGCCTGCAAAAGTGACACTCAGCTACATCTACCCAATTCCTTTATCGTCCCTTCACGCAAAATATTTATTTTGCAATATATATGTTGCTTATATGTACAATCACGCTTTGCTCTAATCAATATTTCATGCTTCTTTCTCTATACAAAAATTGCCACTTATGATAACACTTTTTCACGTACGTATTGTTATACACAACTACCCGTGCGCATCCATGGCATAAAACCGCCTTATCTTTGACCACGACTCGATCATTTCGCTGAAAATTGAAATTCTATGTGTAAACTGTGGATCAGTTATATTTCTGCTAATAGTAAAACTGATAATTAAAAACTATATATGCCTTGACATTGTGTTCTAGAGTTTTGTTCAAAGAAAGGGGCCGAAAAGAAAAATATGGAAAGGGAAAAGGAGAATAGAGAGTTATTATTTTATTTATCTTATATTGTTGGAAAGAATATAAGGAATCCGACCTTTCATAATGTTCTAGAGTTTCAGGTAAAAGAAAGAAAGCTTATAATTTGATAACTTTGTATTCAACATCACAAATACCATACAATTGTTAGAAACAGTAAAATACAATAATCACTATCAGAAACAACCAAATCCATCTATTGCTGGCTAAACCAAAACGTTCCGGCAAAATCTCTTAACTCTGCCATGCCATCAAATGATTATGCATTAGCTAAGGTGAACAAAGCATGATTTCATTCGTTAAATTTATCCAAACCTATTGAAAGCTTGTAATTCTCATGGGACAACAAGCATATGTATTTGAAACCATTTTAAAACTAACCTTTACCAACTTTGTTGATGTTGAGTATGGTGTATGTCTTATTATACTCCTTATCGCCCCCAATGGATGCAAAATATATTTTTTAAGACCAAATAGATCAATTTTCATCCTAATAATTTAATATAATCCTTGTATGTGCAAAAATGTTTGACAAATATGCCGCTTAATACATAGAGTAAATCACCAAATTTTGGATCAAATATCTAGGGAGACTGATAATCAGTTAGAGATATTGTCTCTAATGGTAGAAGAATCGATTGGAAAACATTTAGATTTTCGATTTTTGATTTGAATGTATTGCTAAATCTATTGAGGAATGTAACTAGATGTGCTAAGATGTTGAAAAATGAAGAAATTGTTAGATTTAATGATTTTTGTGTTATTGCAGGTAGAAATTTGTTTTGGATCAATATTTCCAGTATCCTATGAGGGTTCTTAAATATTGAAATTGGTCCCTAAGTCGACTAAAAAGAGTGTGAATCTTGAAAATGGGCAACAACCATTATTTTTGAAAAAAAGAAAAGATAGATAGAGAGAGAGAGAGTCTCAACACCTTTGGTACAACTTTACAAGGTGTTTTAAAGACAATGTGAAACCTATTCAAAATATGTAAGACCTAATGGATTTGGTACGACCATATATGTTACAGCTTATACATCATTTTACAAGTCATGCAAAATTTTGGCAAACTATGGGTTTTGTTTGGGGCTTTGATATGCACATTCCAATTTATTTAAAGGTTGTATAGAATTTATATGACCATACCAATTCATTTTATAGACACTTACACTTATTCTAGGGATTTTTTTAAGGCTTTTGGTATGGTTTATAAAGTTATTTTCAAGCATGTATAGGGGTGCGATATGTAGGTAGTGTTTTTGGACACACACACTTTCATTAAAGAAAATACTTTTTTGTAGAGTTTACCTATGTACAGTATAGTGTAGATTTATTAAGCAAAAGAACAGTTGCGGTAAATAAATGTTTTTAAGGAACGGAGTATAAACATATTTATAGGTAAAATTATTGGCAATTTAAGAGAAAAAAAAGTAGGGAAAATCAACAAATGACCACAAAAGAAGGTGTGGTTGAAGAAAATGACCAAAAAATTGCAACTATCATAAAATGACCATGATTTCCATAGGAAGGGTCTCTGCGGAACTCGTTCAGCTATGATAAATTGGAAAATCTCGGAGGAAGTGACATGGGCAGGGGTAAATTCGTAAAAACACAAAGAAGACTTAACAAAATTGAAAGGGTGCTGGTCAAAAAATTAGTTTAAAATCGAAAAAATTGTGTTTGAAATCGAAAAAGTTGTGTTTGAAATCGAAAAAAATTATGTTTGAACTTACCAAAATCGAAAAAAATGTGTTTGAAATCGTTTGGAAAATTTTTATTTGAAATCGAAAAAACTTACCAAAATCGTTCTCTGGCATTATTTGTGAAAATTATAATTAGATAATCGACAATAATGTAGTTGCAATGCCAGAGGCTTGGCACAACCTGCTCAACTTTGTATCTTATATCTCAGGCTTAGGCTCAAAGAGACAACTAAGATTTTGTCTTGATCGTCCATCGTTTTTAATGATTCTCTATTTTTAGTCGTGAAGCTCTATACTTGATATGAGGACCTTGTATGACATATGTTCCACCGGGTTTGCAGTTAAACTCCCGGTTTTACATATTTGGACATTTTGGTGAACTCAATAGCCCCAAAATCTTCATTACTTTACGAAACGGGATCCTGGTTTCTTAGTTGATGGGTGAAATGATTGTGTCGTTTTGATAATAGCAAGGGTGGGGAATGAATACCGGACGAATGGTAACCTGATGGAAGAGTTTGGCGTTGAAGGTGACGAATCGATTCCCATGCATGATGCATCCCTTGTGAATTTATACTTATTTTATCATTTTTTGTATTTTTTGTGAGGTTTTGATAGTATGGATTGCTGCAATCAGTGATATGCATGGCAACTCTATCTAGCATTTTTGGGCAGCCTGCAGTTGGAAAAGTGAACTGGTTCTTGCTATTGATGTTAATACCATAGTTTTCTTTAACTCACAAACTGAATTGGTTCTTGCTCAGTTTTCTTTGGTGCAGGGTATGTGGGATGACCTCAGGCATGGAGCGTACAAGTCATCTGGATTATTAATTAATCATGGTAAACTACAAGGGTCAATGGTACCTGCTGCAACTCTCCTTAAGTGCTTATAACTTTAGTGCGTGGAAGTGGCCAGCATGGATGCATTAGAAAAGCTAAGCTTAAACTTTGGATTTGGAGGGGTGCGCCATGCCAAGGCAATAGTGCAACGCCAAGGCGACACTCAAAGACCCCAATAGCAAGCTATTGTGACGGATCTTTCCCCATAAAAAATAAGATTAATATCGAGTGGGCCGATGACCCACATATCAGATATTAAACTGATAAGAACAGATACTACACTTGATCTTAGCCAAAAGGCCGAGAAAGGTATGAAATTTCCGTAAACGAAAAGCCTTCCGTTTTGAACCCACTCAACATTCTCTGTTTGCTTTGTTTGAGGCGATGTGGGACTCATTAACTTTGCCCAGGTATTATTATTTTATTTTCTCATCCACTCACATGCATGCAACCGACTCAACTAATGGCTTCACTGCAATCGCTTAATTTGCTTAATTAATATAGCTACCATATTTCAATATTAATATAAATTATAAACCATGAGACTACCCAACGCAGCAGCACAAAGAAATCTTGATATTTGTCATTAATTTTTTAATTTACCAGCTTCTAATCCAAGTTACCTATTCTATTTATTTGTTATTTTCAGGTTTAAGGTTTCTAAGGAGAGACAGGTATATATGTATCCTATCCTCATAACCACTTGATGATGGGGATGATTTGTTACTTGACTATGATCGATGCAACCTATCCAAATCTGAGTCAACAGAAACTATGCATGGGCCTAACCAAATCTGAATCAACAGAAATTACGCACGGGTTTCTTTTTTGGCTTTGAACTCCCTCTTATATAATATATATCACATACACCAACAAAGACAACACGTCCGTTTGGAAATATATATTTATAATAATCTTAAAACTAGAGTATGGGTAGGGGCCGCGCGAACGCAGGCCCCGCTAACACAAATTATGACGTAGGTTCGACCAACTTGGGCCGACCTTAGACAGGCACCTCTCCGTAATGTGCAATGGAGATCACCAACCTAGGCCATGGACCTTCTTGATCGCCCAAAGACCCCGTCCAGGTAAGTGACTTTTCCGTTCCCATACCCTCACTTTTTATCCAACAACTACCTTCACTTTTCTTTTTTTCACCCTCCGATGTGGGATGGATTCCTATTCTTAATTCTTTGCCAAACTTACATATAAGATGTGGGATGGATTCCTATTCTTAATTCTTTGCCAAACTTACATATACAACTCTACGTACTGCATCTCTAACTTCATGCTTTACCTTATTTATATATATCCTAATCACAAAAACACAACTTGCCACACTCAATCTCAACTCATCATCAACCCATATAATACTTGCTTGCATTTCATCCCTGCTATTACTTTACCAAATAAACAAAATATATTATATATCAGACTATCACCTCCATGCTTCTCAAGACGATGCAAAAAATCTTGGTGATGCCCTTGGACGATGTTGTGCTTCAAGGCCTGCAAAAGTGACACTCAGCTACATCTACCCAATTCCTTTATCGTCCCTTCACGCAAAATATTTATTTTGCAATATATATGTTGCTTATATGTACAATCACGCTTTGCTCTAATCAATATTTCATGCTTCTTTCTCTATACAAAAATTGCCACTTATGATAACACTTTTTCACGTACGTATTGTTATACACAACTACCCGTGCGCATCCATGGCATAAAACCGCCTTATCTTTGACCACGACTCGACCATTTCGCTGAAAATTGATATTCTATGTGTAAACTGTGGATCAGTTATATTTCTGCTAATAGTAAAACTGATAATTAAAAACTATATATGCCTTGACATTGTGTTCTCGAGTTTTGTTCAAAGAAAGGGGCCGAAAAGAAAAATATGGAAAGGGAAAAGGAGAATAGAGAGTTATTATTTTATTTATCTTATATTGTTGGAAAGAATATAAGGAATCCGACCTTTCATAATGTTCTAGAGTTTCAGGTAAAAGAAAGAAAGCTTATAATTTGATAACTTTGTATTCAACATCACAAATACCATACAATTGTTAGAAACAGTAAAATACAATAATCACTATCAGAAACAACCAAATCCATCTATTGCTGGCTAAACCAAAAAGTTCCGGCAAAATCTCTTAACTCTGGCCATCAAATGATTATGCATTAGCTAAGGTGAACAAAGCATGATTTCATTCGTTAAATTTATCCAAACCTATTGAAAGCTTGTAATTCTCATTGGACAACAAGCATATGTATTTGAAACCATTTTAAAACTAACCTTTACCAACTTTGTTGATGTTGAGTATGGTGTATGTCTTATTATACTCCTTATCGCCCCCAATGAATGCAAAATATATTTTTTAAGACCAAATAGATCAATTTTCATCCTAATAATTTAATATAATCCTTGTATGTGCAAAAATGTTTGACAAATATGCCGCTTAATACATAGAGTAAATCACCAAATTTTGGATCAAATATCTAGGGAGACTGATAATCAGTTAGAGATATTGTCTCTAATGGTAGAAGAATCGATTGGAAAACATTTAGATTTTTGATTTTTGATTTGAATGTATTGCTAAATCTATTGAGGAATGTAACTAGATGTGCTAAGATGTTGAAAAATGAAGAAATTGTTAGATTTAATGATTTTTGTGTTATTGCAGGTAGAAATTTGTTTTGGATCAATATTTCCAGTATCCTATGAGGGTTCTTAAATATTGAAATTGGTCCCTAAGTCGACTAAAAAGAGTGTGAATCTTGAAAATGGGCAACAACCATTATTTTTGAAAAAAAGAAAAGATAGATAGAGAGAGAGAGAGAGAGTCTCAACACCTTTGGTACAACTTTACAAGGTGTTTTAAAGACAATGTGAAACCTATTCAAAATATGTAAGACCTAATGGATTTGGTACGACCATATATGTTACAGCTTATACATCATTTTACAAGTCATGCAAAATTTTGGCAAACTATGGGTTTTGTTTGGGGCTTTGATATGCACATTCCAATTTATTTAAAGGTTGTATAGAATTTATATGACCATACCAATTCATTTTATAGACACTTACACTTATTCTAGGGATTTTTTAAGGCTTTTGGTATGGTTTATAAAGTTATTTTCAAGCATGTATAGGGGTGCGATATGTAGGTAGTGTTTTTGGACACACACACTTTCATTAAAGAAAATACTTTTTTGTAGAGTTTACCTATGTACAGTATAGTGTAGATTTATTAAGCAAAAGAACAGTTGGGGTAAATAAATGTTTTTAAGGAACGGAGTATAAACATATTTATAGGTAAAATTATTGGCAATTTAAGAGAAAAAAAAGTAGGGAAAATCAACAAATGACCACAAAAGAAGGTGTGGTTGAAGAAAATGACCAAAAAATTGCAACTATCATAAAATGACCATGATTTCCATAGGAAGGGTCTCTGCGGAACTCGTTCAGCTATGATAAATTGGAAAATCTCGGAGGAAGTGACATGGGCAGGGGTAAATTCGTAAAAACACAAAGAAGACTTAACAAAATTGAAAGGGTGCTGGTCAAAAAATTAGTTTAAAATCGAAAAAATTGTGTTTGAAATCGAAAAAGTTGTGTTTGAAATCGAAAAAAATTATGTTTGAACTTACCAAAATCGAAAAAAATGTGTTTGAAATCGTTTGGAAAATTTTTATTTGAAATCGAAAAAACTTACCAAAATCGTTCTCTGGCATTATTTGTGAAAATTATAATTAGATAATCGACAATAATGTAGTTGCAATGCCAGAGGCTTGGCACAACCTGCTCAACTTTGTATCTTATATCTCAGGCTTAGGCTCAAAGAGACAACTAAGATTTTGTCTTGATCGTCCATCGTTTTTAATGATTCTCTATTTTTAGTCGTGAAGCTCTATACTTGATATGAGGACCTTGTATGACATATGTTCCACCGGGTTTGCAGTTAAACTCCCGGTTTTACATATTTGGACATTTTGGTGAACTCAATAGCCACAAAATCTTCATTACTTTACGAAACGGGATCCTGGTTTCTTAGTTGATGGGTGAAATGATTGTGTCGTTTTGATAATAGCAAGGGTGGGGAATGAATACCGGACGAATGGTAACCTGATGGAAGAGTTTGGCGTTGAAGGTGACGAATCGATTCCCATGCATGATGCATCCCTTGTGAATTTATACTTGTTTTATCATTTTTTGTGAGGTTTTGATAGTATGGATTGCTGCAATCAGTGATATGCATGGCAACTCTATCTAGCATTTTTGGGCAGCCTGCAGTTGGAAAAATGAACTGGTTCTTGCTATTGATGTTAATACCATAGTTTTCTTTAACTCACAAACTGAATTGGTTCTTGCTCAGTTTTCTTTGGTGCAGGGTATGTGGGATGGCCTCAGGCATGGAGCGTACAAGTCATCTGGATTATTAATTAATCATGGTAAACTACAAGGGTCAATGGTACCTGCTGCAACTCTCCTTAAGTGCTTATAACTTTAGTGCGTGGAAGTGGCCAGCACGGATGCATTAGAAAAGCTAAGCTTAAACTTTGGATTTGGAGGGGTGCGCCATGCCAAGGCAATAGTGCAACGCCAAGGCCAAGGCCACACTCAAAGACCCAAATAGCAAGCTATTGTGACGGATCTTTCCCAATAAAAAATAAGATTAATATCGAGTGGGACGATGGCCCACATATCAGATATTAAACTGATAAGAACAGATACTACACTTGATCTTAGCCAAAAGGCCGAGAAAGGTATGAAATTTCCTTAAGCGAAAAGCCTTCCCTTTTGAACCCACTCAACATTCTCTGTTTGCTTTGTTTGAGGCGATGTGGGACTCATTAACTTTGCCCAGGTATTATTATTTTATTTTCTCATCCAGTCACATGCATGCAACCGACTCAACTAATGGCTTCACTGCAATCGCTTAATTTGCTTAATTAATATAGCTACCATATGTTAATATTAATATAAATTATAAACCATGAGACTACCCAACGCAGCAGCACAAAGAAATCTTGATATTTGTCATTAATTTTTTTAATTTACCCGCTTCTAATCCAAGTTACCTATTCTATTTATTTGTTATTTTCAGGTTTAAGGTTTCTAAGGAGAGACAGATATATATGTATCCTATCCTCATAACCACTTGATGATGGGGATGATTTGTTACTTGACTATGATCGATGCAACCTAACCAAATCTGAGTCAACAGAAATTCCGCATGGGCCTAACCAAATCTGAATCAACAGAAATTACGCATGGGTTTCTTTTTTGGCTTTGAACTCCCTCTTATATAATATAAATCACATACACCAACAAAGACAAGACGTCCGTTTGGAAATATATATTTATAAGGGAAAATGACATATACGCCCTATAAACTTTTTAGGGTTAACTTTTTTAGTCACGTAACTTTTTAAGTGACTTTATGAGGGAACAAACTCGTGGTCTACCTGTCTTTTTAGTGCTCTTGACTTGTTATAACCGGTTTGAGTGCCACATACCCAAAACTTAGGCCCCTCCCTTCTTCCTCCTGCCGAGCAACACCACCACAGACACCCATGTGTGAGCTGCTTCTACCATCAAACACCATATCGGCCATGAAGATGGCCTAATCGAAGTTGAAGGCCACCGGAAATAGACCTCCCCACCTCCTTCTGTCGATCTTTCCAGCCTTCCCATCACCGATCTGCCACTTTCCCCTTCGTATTCCTGTTGGTCGGACCGGAAGGCAACAATCTAGAGGTCACCAGAAACCCCGTCTTTTGATCTAACGGCCTGGATGGCTTCCCATCTTGAATTGTTTGATTTATGCGGTTTGCTCACACTGTTGCTTAAACCGCTACAGCTGCTTTCATCACTTACATTGGTGCTTGTGCTTCCTCTATACATACTGCTCTTACCACTCTCAACAAGATCCATTCTTTCGTTCATTTTACTACTCCCATTTGTTATTGTAATGTTGCTAACTCCGTCACTTAATTTACCAGATACGGAGCTGTTGTTTGAAGTTCCTTGACCCGATAAACTCTTTTCTGGATCGAATGTATCTTCAGTGTCTATTTTATCACCTAACGATTTCTTGTTTGACTTTTTATACTCTATTTCCATCTTTTATGTTAACTTTGTTGTAGTTGCAGGCTCTAAGTTACTACTCCCACTTGGGATTGCCCTACGACTATTGTTATCGTTTTCAGTCTCTACAACGTCGATTTAAAATCTTGATCTCCGGAAATCGGTTTATGTCCCACCCTCCACCTTACCGGTCGACTTCAAAGACAAACACCCCCTCTGAAGCCGTTGATCCCCCTTTTCCTTTCACATTTTCTGCTAGACAAATGAGACAAACGAGAGCATGGTCTAATTTCCTTGAGATTTGATTTTGCGATGAATAAGGTTTGATGGAGTGAGGGCTATTCAAAAGCACCGCCATCAAAGAAGCCTCCTTGAACTCTCCAAATTAAAGAACTTAAACAGAGCACAGTTGGTGATGTGGTAAGTTTGGTCAACAAATTGGAAAAATTCAAAGTCAATTTAGGGGAATTGGTCAACAAATGCCAATGTGGCAAAGGGGTAACCGGATTACCCCTTCACTTTGGCCAAAAGGACTTAATCGACCCGACAAAAAGGACTTGGTTCCCTCATAAAGCCATCAAAATAGTTTAGGTACTAAAAAGGTAAACCCTAGAAACTTCATAGGACGTATGTGTCATTTTCCCTATTTATAATAATCTTAAAACTAGAGTATGGGTAGGGCCGCGCGAACGCAGGACCCGCTAACACAAATTATGACGTAGGTTCGACCAACTTGGGCCGACCTTAGACAGGCACCTCTCCGTAATGTGCAATGGAGATCACCAACCTATGCCATGGACCTTCTTGATCGCCGAAAGACCCCATCCATGTAAGTGACTTTTCCGTTCCCCTACCCTCACTTTTTATGCAACAACTACCTTCAGTTTTCTTTTCTTCACCCTCCAATGTGGGATGGATTCCTATTCTTAATTCTTTGCCAAACTTAGATATACTCCTCTACCGTACTACATCTCTAACTTCCTGCTTTACCTTATTTAGATATCCTAATCACAAAAACACAACTTGCCACACTCATCATCAACCCATATAATACTTGCTTGCATTTCATCCCTGCTATTACTTTACTAAATAAACAAAATATATTATATATCAGACTATCACCTCCATGCTTCTCAAGACAATGCAAAAAATCTTGGTGATGCCCTTGGACGATGTTGTGCTTCAAGGCTTGCAAAAGTGACACTCAGCTACATCTACCCAATTCCTTTATCGTCCCTTCACGCAAAATATTTATTTTGCAATATTTAGTTTTCAGGTACAGTCACGCTTTTGCTCTAATCAATATTTCATGCCTCTTTTTCATAAAAAAATTGCCACTTATTTGAACAGTTTTTCACGTACGTATTGTTATACACAACTACCAGTGCGCATCCATGGCATAAAACCGCCTTATCTTTGACCACGACTCGACCATTTCGCTGAAAATTGATATTCCATGTGTAAACTGTGGATCAGTTATATTTCTGCTAATAGTAAAACTGATAATTAAAAACTATATATGCCTTTACATTGTGTTCTCAAGTTTTGTTCAAAGAAAAGGGGCCAAAAAGAAAAATATGGAAAGGGAAAAGGAGAACAGAGAGTTATTATTTTAGTTATCTTATATAGTTGGAAAGAATATAAGGAATCCGACCTTTCATAATGTTCTAGAGTTTCAGGTAAAAGAAAGAAAGCTTATAATTTGATAACTTTGTATTTAACATCACAAATACCATACAATTGTTAAAACAGTAAAATACAATAATCACTATCAGAAACAACCAAATCCATTTATTGTTGGCTAAACCAAAAAGTTCCGGCAAAATCTCTTAACTCTGGCCATCAAATGATTATGCATTAGCTAAGGTGAACAAAGCATGATTTCATTCGTTAAATTTATACAGACCTATTGAAAGTTTGTAATTCTCATGGGACAACAAGCATATGTATTTGAAACCATTTAAAAACTCACCTTTACCAACTTTGTTGATGTTGAGTATGGTGTATGTCTTATCATACTCTTTATCGCCCCCAATGGATGCAAAATATATTTTTTATGACCAAATAGATCAATTTTCATCCTAAGAATTTAATATAATCCTTGTATGTGCAAAAATGTTTGACAAATATGTTGCTTAATACATAGAGTAAATCACCAAATTTTGGATCAAATATCAAGGGAGATTGATAATCAGTTAGAGATATTATCTCTAATGGTAGAAGAATCGATTGGAAAACATTTAGATTTTCGATTTGTGACTGGAATGTATTGCTAAATCTATTGAGGAATGTAACTAGATGTGCTAAGATGTTGAAAAATGAAGAAATTGTTAGATTTAATGATTTTTGTGTTATTGCAGGTAGAAATTTTTCTTGGATCAATATTATCAGTATTTCTAGTATCCTATGAGGGTTCTTAATCATTGAAATTGGTCTCTAAGTTGACAAAATATAGTGTGAATCCTGAAAATGGGCAACAACCATTATTTTTGAAAAAAAAAATAGAGAGTCTCAGCACCTTTGGTACAACTTTACAAGGTGTTTTAAAGACAATGTGAAACCTATTCAAAATATGTAAGACCTAATGGATTTGGTACGACCATATATGTTACAGCTCATACTTCATTTTACAACCCATGCAAAATTTTGGCAAACGATGGGTTTTGTTTGGGGCTTTGATGTGGACATTCCAATTTATTTGAAGGTTGTATAGAATTTATATGACCATACCAATTCATTTTATAGAAACTTACACTTATTCTAGGGATTTTTTTTCTAGGGCTTTTGGTATGGTTTATAAAGTTATTTCCCAGCATGTACAGGGGTGCGATATGTAGGTAGTGTTTTTGGATACACACTTTCATCAAAGAAAATACTTTTTTGTAGAGTTTACCTATGTAGAGTATAGTGTAGATTTATTAAGCAAAAGAACACTTGGGTAAATAAATGTTTTTAAAGAACGCGGTATAAACATATTTACAGGTAAAATTATTGGCAATTTAAGGGAAAAAAAAGTAGGGAAAAAGTCAACAACTGACCACAAAAGAAGGTGTGGTTGAAGAAAATGACCAAAAAATTGCAACTTTCATAAAATGTCCATGATTTCCATAGGAAGGGTCTCTGCAGAACTCGTTCAGCTTTGATGAATTGGAAAAGCTCTGAGGAAGTGACGTGGGCAGGGGTAAATTCGTAAAAACACAAAGAAGACTTAACAAAATTGAAAGGGTGCTGGTCAAAAATTTTAGTTTAAATCGAAAAAATTGTGTTTGAAATCGAAAAAGTTGTGTTTAAAATCGAAAAAAATTATGTTTGAAGTTATCAAAATCGAAAAAAATGTGTTTGAAATCGTTTGAAAATTTTTTGTTTGAAATCGAAAAAACTTACCAAAACCGTTCTCTGGCATTATTTGTGAAAATTATAATTAGATAATCGACAATAATGTAGTTGCAACTTGCTCAACTTTGTATCTTATATCTCAGGCTTAGGCTCAAAGAGACAACTAAGATTTTGTCTTGATTAGTCCATCGTTTTTAATGATTCTCTATTTTTAGTCGTGAAGCTCTATACTTGATATGAGGACCTAGTATGACATATGTTCCACCGGGTTTGCAGTTAAACTCCCGGTTTTGCATATTTAGACATTTTGGTGAGCTCAATAGCCACAAAATCTTCATTACTTTACGAAACGGGATCCTGGTTTCCTAGTTGATGGGTGAAATGATTGTGTGGTTTTGATAATAGCAAGGGTGGGGAATGAATACCGGACGAATGGTAACCTGATGGAAGAGTTTGGCGTTGAAGGTGACGACTCGATTCCCATGCATGATGCATCCCTTGTGAATTTATACTTGTTTTATCATTTTTTGTGAGGTTTTGATAGTATGGATTCCTGCAATCAGTGATATGCATGGCATCTCTATCTAGCATTTTTGGGCAGCCTGCAGTTGGAAACGTGAACTGGTTCTTGCTATTGATGTTAATACAATAGTTTTCTTCAACTCACACACTGAATTGGTTCTTCCTCAGTTTTCTTTGGTGCAGGGTATGTGGGATGACCTCAGGCATGGAGCGTACAAGTCATCTGGATTATTAATTAATCATGGTAAACTACAAGGGTCAATGGTACCTGCTGCAACTCTCCTTAAGTGCTTATAACTTTAGTGGAAGTGGCCAGCATGGATGCATTAGAAAAGCTAAGCTTAAACTTTGGATTTGGAGGGGTGCGCCATGCCAAGGCAATAGCTCAACGCCAAGGCGACACTCAAAGACCCCAATAGCAAGCTATTGTGACAGATCTTTCCCCATAAAAAATATTATTAATATCAAGTGAGCCGATGGCCCACATATCAGATATTAAAATGATGAGAACAGATACTACACTGATTTTAGCCAAAAGGCCGAGAAAGGTATGAAATTTCCGCAAGGGAAAGGCCTTCCGTTTTGAACCTACTCAAAATTCTCTGTTTGCTTTCCTTGAGGCGATGTGGGACTCATTAACTTTGCACAGGTATTATTATTTAATTTTCTCATGCAACCGACTCAATTAATGGCTTCACTCCCTTCTAGCTAATTAATATTGGTAGTAGACTGCAACAGCTTAGTTTGCTTAATATACCTAGCTACCATATTTTAATATAAAGTATAAACCATAAAACTAGGGTATGGATAGGGGCCGCGCAAACGCAGGCCCCCGCTAACACAAATTATGACGTAGGTTCGACCAACTTGGGCCGACCTTAGACAGGCACCTCTCCGTAATGTGCAATGGAGATCACCAACCTAGGCCATGGACCTTCTTGATCGCCCAAAGACCCAGTCCAGGTAAGTGACTTTTCTGTTCTCCTACCCTCACTTTTTATCCAACAACTACCTTCACTTTTCTTTTCTTCACCCTCCGATGTGGGATGGATTCCTATTCTTAATTCTTTGCCAAACTTACATATACTCCTCTACGTGCTACATCTGTAACTTCCTGCTTTACCTTATTTATATATCCTAATCACAACTTGCCACACTCAATCTCAACTCATCATCAACCCATATAATACTTGTTTGCATTTCATCCCTGCTATTACTTTACCAAATAAACAAAATATATTATATATCAGACTATCACCTCCATGCTTCTCAAGACGATGCAAAAATCTTGGTGATGCCCTTGGACGATATGTTAAAATCACAAGTGATCTTCGGTACAAGCTAGACCAATTGTTAGCACATCGCACCTAAACTCTATGACCTTTTTCATAAGGTGAGAGCACGGAAAAGGGCAATTAAATCAGATGTTGTGCTTCAAGGCCTGCAAAAGTGACACTCAACTGCTTCTACCCAATTCCTTTATCGTCCCTTCACGCAAAATATTTATTTTGCAATATTTAATTTTCAGGTACAATCACGCTTTGTTCTAATCAATATTTCATGCCTCTTTCTCGATACAAAAATTGCCACTTATGAGAATACTTTTTCACGTACGTATTGCTATACACAACTACCCGTGCACATCCATGGCATAAAACCGCCTTATCTTTGACCACGACTTGACCGTTTCGCTGAAAATTGATATTCCATGTGTAAACTGTGGATCAGTTATATTCCTGCTAATACTAAAACTGATAATTAAAAACTATATATGCCTTTACATTGTGTTCTCAGGTTTTGTTCAGAGAAAGGGGCCGAAAAGAAAATTATGTAAAGGGAAAAGGAGAAAAGAAAGTTATTATTTTATTTATCTTATAGACTTGGAAAGAATATAAGGAACCCGACCTTTCATAATGTTCTAGAGTTTCAGGTAAAAGAAAGAAAGCTTATAATTTGATAACTTTGTATTTAACATCACAATACTATACAATTGTTAGAAACAGTAAAGTACAATAATCACTATCAGCAACAACCAAATACATCTATTGCTGGCTAAACCAAAAAGTTCTGGCAAAATCTCTTAACTCTTGCCATGAAATGATTATGCACTAGCTAATGTCAACAGAGCATGATTTCATTCATTAAATTTATCCTAACCTATTAAAAGTTTGTAATTCTAATGGGACAACAAGCATATGTATTTGAAACCATTTAAAAACTAACATTTACCAACTTTGTTGATGTTGAGTATGGTGTATGTCTTATCATACTCCTTATCGCCCCCAATGGATGCAAAATATATTTTTTAACACCAAATATCAATGTAGTAACCATCTTTCTATAATCTGAATGTGAAAGCGGAGTAGCTCGCCGAATCCAAAGTGTCTATCTCTGCCACCAGACTGAACTATTTGATAGGAAGCCTACAGAATGGTCCTGTATGCCATCTTGGTGGGGAACCTCTTCAGCCACGTGAGGCTGGTGAGAAGGCCCGGGAAGCACCAATGCGCTATCGAGCGCTTGCCTCCGGAGTGACGAGTGCTCGACAAGCACAACCAATCACGAAGGTAAGGGCGGCGGGGCAGCCCATTTTTTAAAAGTGGACGTGAGCGCGTTCACCCTGAGGAAGTCGACCAACCTAGATAAAAAAACAAAAAATAATAATAATAATAATAAAGAGCCTGTCCCCATTTGAAGGAAAAGAAGATAAAAAAAAAAGCATAATAAAACTTATTAGGAGGAGAACCGGAATGAAACGCCGGAAACAAACTTAATTAATTTTCATCCTAATAATTTAATATAATCCTTGTATTCGCAAAAATATTAGACAAATATGCCGCTTACTACATAGAGTAAATCAACAAATTTTGGATCAAATATCAATCAGTTAGAGATATCGTCTCTAATGGTAGAAGAATCGATTGGAAACCATTTACATTTCAGATTTATGATCGGAATGTATTGCTAAATCTATAGAGGAATTGTATTTATGGATTCTAGCCTTAGATATTAATGTGGGTTAAAATATTAAAGATTGAATCAACTAACTAAAACCTTATCTCTTATTTTTGATGTCAGGAAATGGTGATCTTCTTCCTCCTCATCCACCCACTCAAAACTCAAACTTCACTCTTCTATCAATTATGTCAAAATAAAAGCTTATTAGTCCAAACTATTTGCACTGGATGCGAAATTTGAAGATGACATTTCGCTATGAGAACAAGGAGTATGTTCTGAATGTGAATTTCGACAAGGATCTGGCCATTGATATGGCCTCAACTCTTGTCAACTAGTTATGATCAATTTATCCTAGCTTATCATTTAAAAAAAACAACAAAAAAACAACATTAATTGAGCTACATAGTCTATAACAAACTGCTAAAGCTGGAATGTAAAAGTCACATTCGAACAGTAGTGTAAATGCACTTGTCATGGCCATTCAACAAGGAAAGGGGAAGAAAAGGAAGACTTATTCCCAACCCAAATGGAAAGGAAAATCCCACATTAGAGAGCCCAATGGTGGGCCAAAGGGAAAGTTCAACTTTGATTCTCCTTATGTCGGTGATCCAAAAGAGGTCGTGTGCTTTCATTGTGGCCAGAAAAGACATTGGAAGAGAAGTTTCCCCAAGTACTTGCAAGAAGTGAGAGAAGCTAAAGGAAAGGTATCTGGCTCCACATCTGGTATGTACTATATAGAAATCAATAACATTCAATTTTCAAATTCTTGGATCCTTGATATGGGATGTGGTTTCTATATTCGTTATGATATATAGGGACTAAGGGAAAGTGAAAGGGCCGAACATGGAAGTTGAACCTGATCATGGGGAATAGATGTATTCCGGCTGTTACTAAGATTGGGACTTATGAGCTTATGTTTGGTGATAGTGTTAGGTTTGATTTAGAAAATTGTTGTTATAGTCAAAAATGACAAAAAAAACATAATTTATTTTCATGGTTTATTTATACAAGGTTATCGTTATGTGTTTGACAATAATGATGGTGCAATTTTAGTTTATAAAATGTTATCCTTGTAATGGCATGTATGAAATTGTTTTGTGTGTTAATGACCTTAGCAATGGTGTATTTAGTATTAGTTCTTCTAATGTTTTAGACCAGGCATCCTTATGGCATTGTCGTATTGGGTATATAAACAAGAAACGCATCGCCCAACTCCAAAAGAATGGAGTGTTGGAATCATTTGACTTGAAGTCAAATGATGAATGTGAATCTTGTCTATTAGGTAAAATGACTAAATTACCTTTCATGGGAACTTGTGAAAGACGTGAAGGAATGTTAGACCTCATCCATACATATGTATGTGGTCCTTTAAAGTCCGACACAAGGGATGATAATTGCTACCATGTGACATTTACTGATGATTATATTAGATATGGCTATATCTATTTAATCAAGCATAAGCCGAAAATCTTTGAAAAGTGTGAAGGGTTTAAGCACGAAGTAGATAATCAATTAGGCAAGAAGATAAGGAGGATCCTATCAGATAGAGATGGATAATATCTTAGTATCGGTTTCAACGATTATCTTAAAGAATGTGAAATTGTTTCAAAATTGACCCTCCCATGACACCACAACTTAATGGTGTAACTGAAAGGCAAAATCAAACCTTACTTGACATGGTTCGTTCCATAATGAGTGAAGCATTATTCCCTATATCATTTTGGGGGTATGCCTTAGAGACAACCACCTGTATCCCTAATCTCGTTCCTACCAAGAAGGTTTCCAAAACACCTCATGAAATGTGGAGTGGGAAACCTCCCTCACTCGTACGTATCAAAGTCTGGGATTTTAAGGCTCTCATTAGGTGTGATACCTAAGATAAACTAAAACTCATATGCTTCGGCTATAGGATCAATCATGTATGTTATGACTTGTACTCACCTTGATGTGGCTTATACTTTAAGCATGCTTAGCTGATATTAAGGAGATCCTGAGGCAACTCATTGGATAACAGTGAAGAACATACTTAAGTATTTACCGAAAACCAAAGATATGATCTTAGTTTTCGGTGGAAAATATGAACTTAAAGTGAGTGGTTATAGTGATGTAAATTTTATAATGGACCGGGATAATAGTTATTCGCAATTTGGCTGGATATTCTTGTTCAATCCGGCAAAATCTCTTAACTCTGGCCATCAAATGATTATGCATTAGCTAAGGTGAACAAAGCATGATTTCATTCGTTAAATTTATCCAAACCTATTGAAAGCTGGTAATTCTCATGGGACAACAAGCATATGTATTTGAAACCATTTTAAAACTAACCTTTACCAACTTTGTTGATGTTGAGTATGGTGTATGTCTTATTATACTCCTTATCGCCCCCAATGGATGAAAAATATATTTTTTAAGACCAAATAGATCAATTTTCATCCTAATAATTTAATATAATCCTTGTATGTGCAAAAATGTTTGACAAATATGCCGCTTAATACATAGAGTAAATCACCAAATTTTGGATCAAATATCTAGGGAGAGTGATAATCAGTTAGAGATATTGTCTCTAATGGTAGAAGAATCGATTGGAAAACATTTAGATTTTCGATTTTTGATTTGAATGTATTGCTAAATCTATTGAGGAATGTAACTAGATGTGCTAAGATGTTGAAAAATGAAGAAATTGTTAGATTTAATGATTTTTGTGTTATTGCAGGTAGAAATTTGTTTTGGATCAATATTTCTAGTATCCTATGAGGGTTCTTAAATATTGAAATTGGTCCCTAAGTCGACTAAAAAGAGTGTGAATCTTGAAAATGGGCAACAACCATTATTTTTGAAAAAAATAAAAGATAGAGAGAGAGAGAGAGAGTCTCAACACCTTTGGTACAACTTTACAAGGTGTTTTAAAGACAATGTGAAACCTATTCAAAATATGTAAGACCTAATGGATTTGGTACGACCATATATGTTACAGCTTATACATCATTTTACAAGCCATGCAAAATTTTGGCAAACGATGGGTTTTGTTTGGGGCTTTGATATGCACATTCCAATTTATTTAAAGGTTGTATAGAATTTATATGACCATACCAATTCATTTTATAGACACTTACACTTATTTTAGGGATTTTTTTAGGGCTTTTGGTATGGTTTATAAAGTTATTTTCAAGCATGTATAGGGGTGCGATATGTAGGTAGTGCTTTTGGACACACACACTTTCATTAAAGAAAATACTTTTTTGTAGAGTTTACCTATGTACAGTATAGTGTAGATTTATTAAGCAAAAGAACAGTTGGGGTAAATAAATGTTTTTAAGGAACGGAGTATAAACATATTTATAGGTAAAATTATTGGCAATTTAAGAGAAAAAAAAGTAGGGAAAATCAACAAATGACCACAAAAGAAGGTGTGGTTGAAGAAAATGACCAAAAAATTGCAACTATCATAAAATGACCATGATTTCCATAGGAAGGGTCTCTGCGGAACTCGTTCAGCTATGATAAATTGGAAAATCTCGGAGGAAGTGACACGGGCAGGGGTAAATTCGTAAAAACACAAAGAAGACTTAACAAAATTGAAAGGGTGCTGGTCAAAAATTTAGTTTAAAGTCGAAAAAGTTGTGTTTGAAATCGAAAAAAATTATGTTTGAACTTACCAAAATCGAAAAAAATGTGTTTGAAATCGTTTGGAAAATTTTTGTGTGAAATCGAAAAAACTTACCAAAATTGTTCTCTGGCATTATTTGTGAAAATTATAATTAGATAATCGACAATAATATAGTTGCAATGCCAGAGGCTTGGCACAACCTGCTCAACTTTGTATCTTATATCTCAGGCTTAGGCTCAAAGAGACAACTAAGATTTTGTCTTGATCGTCCATCGTTTTTAATGATTCTCTATTTTTAGTCGTGAAGCTCTATACTTGATATGAGGACCTTGTATGACATATGTTCCGCTGGGTTTGCAGTTAAACTCCCGGTTTTACATATTTGGACATTTTGGTGAACTCAATAGCCACAAAATCTTCATTACTTTACGAAACGGGATCCTGGTTTCTTAGTTGATGGGTGAAATGATTGTGTCGTTTTGATAATAGCAAGGGTGGGGAATGAATACCGGACGAATGGTAACCTGATGGAAGAGTTTGGCGTTGAAGGTGACGAATCGATTCCCATGCATGATGCATCCCTTGTGAATTTATACTTGTTTTATCATTTTTTGTATTTTTTGTGAGGTTTTGATAGTATGGATTGCTGCAATCAGTGATATGCATGGCAATTCTATCTAGCATTTTTGGGCAGCCTGCAGTTGGAAAAGTGAACTGGTTCTTGCTATTGATGTTAATACCATAGTTTTCTTTAACTCACAAACTGAATTGGTTCTTGCTCAGTTTTCTTTGGTGCAGGGTATGTGGGATGACCTCAGGCATGGAGCGTACAAGTCATCTGGATTATTAATTAATCATGGTAAACTACAAGGGTCAATGGTGCCTGCTGCAACTCTCCTTAAGTGCTTATAACTTTAGTGCGTGGAAGTGGCCAGCATGGATGCATTAGAAAAGCTAAGCTTAAACTTTGGATTTGGAGGGGTGCGCCATGCCAAGGCAATAGTGCAACGCCAAGGCGACACTCAAAGACCCCAATAGCAAGCTATTGTGACGGATCTTTCCCCATAAAAAATAAGATTAATATCGAGTGGGCCGATGGCCCACATATCAGATATTAAACTGATAAGAACAAATACTACACTTGATCTTAGCCAAAAGGCCGAGAAAGGTATGAAATTTCCGTAAACGAAAAGCCTTCCGTTTTGAACCCACTCAACATTCTCTGTTTGCTTTGTTTGAGGGGATGTGGGACTCATTAACTTTGCCCAGGTATTATTATTTTATTTTCTCATCCAGTCACATGCATGCAACCGACTCAACTAATGGCTTCACTGCAATCGCTTAATTTGCTTAATTAATATAGCTACCATATGTTAATATTAATATAAATTATAAACCATGAGACTACCCAACGCAGCAGCACAAAGAAATCTTGATATTTGTCATTAATTTTTTAATTTACCAGCTTCTAATCCAAGTTACCTATTCTATTTATTTGTTATTTTCAGGTTTAAGGTTTCTAAGGAGAGACAGGTATATATGTATCCTATCCTCATAACCACTTGATGATGGGGATGATTTGTTACTTGATTATGATCGATGCAACCTATCCAAATCTGAGTCAACAGAAACTATGCATGGGCCTAACCAAATCTGAATCAACAGAAATTACGCACGGGTTTCTTTTTTGGCTTTGAACTCCCTCTTATATAATATATATCACATACACCAACAAAGACAAGACGTCCGTTTGGAAATATATATTTATAATAATCTTAAAACTAGAGTATAGGTAGGGGCCGCGCGAACGCAGGCCCCCGCTAACACAAATTATGACGTAGGTTCGACCAACTTGGGCCAACCTTAGACAGGCACCTCTCCGTAATGTGCAATGGAGACCACCAACCTAGGCCATGGACCTTCTTGATCGCCCAAAGACCCCGTCCAGGTAAGTGACTTTTCCGTTCCCCTACCCTCACTTTTTATCCAACAACTACCTTCACTTTTCTTTTTTTCACCCTCCGATGTGGGATGGATTCCTATTCTTAATTCTTTGCCAAACTTACATATAAGATGTGGGATGGATTCCTATTCTTAATTCTTTGCCAAACTTACATATACAACTCTACGTACTGCATCTCTAACTTCATGCTTTACCTTATTTATATATATCCTAATCACAAAAACACAACTTGCCACACTCAATCTCAACTCATCATCAACCCATATAATACTTGCTTGCATTTCATCCCTGCTATTACTTTACCAAATAAACAAAATATATTATATATCAGACTATCACCTCCATGCTTCTCAAGACGATGCAAAAAATCTTGGTGATGTCCTTGGACGATGTTGTGCTTCAAGGCCTGCAAAAGTGACACTCAGCTACATCTACCCAATTCCTTTATCGTCCCTTCACGCAAAATATTTATTTTGCAATATATATGTTGCTTATATGTACAATCACGCTTTCCTCTAATCAATATTTCATGCTTCTTTCTCTATACAAAAATTGCCACTTATGATAACACTTTTTCACGTACGTATTGTTATACACAACTACCCGTGCGCATCCATGGCATAAAACCGCCTTATCTTTGACCACGACTCGACCATTTCGCTGAAAATTGATATTCCATGTGTAAACTGTGGATCAGTTATATTTCTGCTAATAGTAAAACTGATAATTAAAAACTATATATGCCTTGACATTGTGTTCTCAGGTTTTGTTCAAAGAAAGGGGCCGAAAAGAAAAATATGGAAAGGGAAAAGGAGAATAGAGAGTTATTATTTTATTTATCTTATATTGTTGGAAAGAATATAAGGAATCCGACCTTTCATAATGTTCTAGAGTTTCAGGTAAAAGAAAGAAAGCTTATAATTTGATAACTTTGTATTCAACATCACAAATACCATACAATTGTTAGAAACAGTAAAATACAATAATCACTATTAGAAACAACCAAATCCATCTATTGCTGGCTAAACCAAAAAGTTCCGGCAAAATCTCTTAACTCTGGCCATCAAATGATTATGCATTAGCTAAGGTGAACAAAGCATGATTTCATTCGTTAAATTTATCCAAACCTATTGAAAGCTTGTAATTCTCATGGGACAACAAGCATATGTATTTGAAACCATTTTAAAACTAACCTTTACCAACTTTGTTGATGTTGATTATGGTGTATGTCTTATTATACTCCTTATCGCCCCAATGGATGCAAATATATTTTTTAAGACCAAATAGATCAATTTTCATCCTAATAATTTAATATAATCCTTGTATGTGCAAAAATGTTTGACAAATATGCCGCTTAATACATAGAGTAAATCACCAAATTTTGGATCAAATATCAAGGGAGACTAATAATCAGTTAGAGATATTGTCTCTAATGGTAGAAGAATCGATTGGAAAACATTTAGATTTTCGATTTTTGATTCGAATGTATTGCTAAATCTATTGAGGAATGTAACTAGATGTGCTAAGATGTTGAAAAATGAAGAAATTGTTAGATTTAATGATTTTTGTGTTATTGCAGGTAGAAATTTGTTTTGGATCAATATTTCCAGTATCCTATGAGGGTTCTTAAATATTGAAATTGGTCCCTAAGTCGACTAAAAAGAGTGTGAATCTTGAAAATGGGCAACAACCATTATTTTTGAAAAAAATAAAAGATAGAGAGAGAGAGAGAGAGAGTCTCAACACCTTTGGTACAACTTTACAAGGTGTTTTAAAGACAATATGAAACCTATTCAAAATATGTAAGACCTAATGGATTTGGTACGACCATATATGTTACAGCTTATACATCATTTTACAAGCCATGCAAAATTTTGGCAAACGATGGGTTTTGTTTGGGGCTTTGATATGCACATTCCAATTTATTTAAAGGTTGTATAGAATTTATATGACCATACCAATTCATTTTATAGACACTTACACTTATTCTAGGGATTTTTTTAGGGCTTTTGGTATGGTTTATAAAGTTATTTTCAAGCATGTATAGGGGTGCGATATGTAGGTAGTGCTTTTGGACACACACACTTTCATTAAAGAAAATACTTTTTTGTAGAGTTACCTATGTACAGTATAGTGTAGATTTATTAAGCAAAAGAACAGTTGGGGTAAATAAATGTTTTTAAGGAACGGAGTATAAACATATTTATAGGTAAAATTATTGGCAATTTAAGAGAAAAAAAAGTAGGGAAAATCAACAAATGACCACAAAAGAAGGTGTGGTTGAAGAAAATGACCAAAAAATTGCAACTATCATAAAATGACCATGATTTCCATAGGAAGGGTCTCTGCGGAACTCGTTCAGCTATGATAAATTGGAAAATCTCGGAGGAAGTGACACGGGCAGGGGTAAATTCGTAAAAACACAAAGACTTAACAAAATTGAAAGGGTGCTGGTCAAAAATTTAGTTTAAAGTCGAAAAAATTGTGTTTGAAATCGAAAAAGTTGTGTTTGAAATCGAAAAAAATTATGTTTGAACTTACCAAAATCGAAAAAAATGTGTTTGAAATCGTTTGGAAAATTTTTCTTTGAAATCGAAAAAACTTACCAAAATCGTTCTCTGGCATTATTTGTGAAAATTATAATTAGATAATCGACAATAATATAGTTGCAATGCCAGAGGCTTGGCACAACCTGCTCAACTTTGTATCTTATATCTCAAGCTTAGGCTCAAAGAGACAACTAAGATTTTGTCTTGATCGTCCATCGTTTTTAATGATTCTCTATTTTTAGTCGTGAAGCTCTATACTTGATATGAGGACCTTGTATGACATATGTTCCGCTGGGTTTGCAGTTAAACACCCGGTTTTACATATTTGGACATTTTGGTGAACTCAATAGCCACAAAATCTTCATTACTTTACGAAACGGGATCCTGGTTTCTTAGTTGATGGGTGAAATGATTGTGTGGTTTTGATAATAGCAAGGGTGGGGAATGAATACCGGACGAATGGTAACCTGATGGAAGAGTTTGGCGTTGAAGGTGACGAATCGATTCCCATGCATGATGCATCCCTTGTGAATTTATACTTGTTTTATCATTTTTTGTATTTTTTGTGAGGTTTTGATAGTATGGATTGCTGCAATCAGTGATATGCATGGCAACTCTATCTAGCATTTTTGGGCAGCCTGCAGTTGGAAAAGTGAACTGGTTCTTGCTATTGATGTTAATACCATAGTTTTCTTTAACTCACAAACTGAATTGGTTCTTGCTCAGTTTTCTTTGGTGCAGGGTATGTGGGATGACCTCAGGCATGGAGCGTACAAGTCATCTGGATTATTAATTAATCATGGTAAACTACAAGGGTCAATGGTACCTGCTGCAACTCTCCTTAAGTGCTTATAACTTTAGTGCGTGGAAGTGGCCAGCATGGATGCATTAGAAAAGCTAAGCTTAAACTTTGGATTTGGAGGGGTGCGCCATGCCAAGGCAATAGTGCAACGCCAAGGCGACACTCAAAGACCCCAATAGCAAGCTATTGTGACGGATCTTTCCCCATAAAAAATAAGATTAATATCGAGTGGGCCGATGGCCCACATATCAGATATTAAACTGATAAGAACAGATACTACACTTGATCTTAGCCAAAAGGCCGAGAAAGGTATGAAATTTCCGTAAACGAAAAGCCTTCCGTTTTGAACCCACTCAACATTCTCTGTTTGCTTTGTTTGAGGCGATGTGGGACTCATTAACTTTGCCCAGGTATTATTATTTTATTTTCTCATCCACTCACATGCATGCAACCGACTCAACTAATGGCTTCACTGCAATCGCTTAATTTGCTTAATTAATATAGCTACCATATGTTAATATTAATATAAATTATAAACCATGAGACTACCCAACGCAGCAGCACAAAGAAATCTTGATATTTGTCATTAATTTTTTAATTTACCAGCTTCTAATCCAAGTTACCTATTCTATTTATTTGTTATTTTCAGGTTTAAGGTTTCTAAGGAGAGACAGGTATATATGTATCCTATCCTCATAACCACTTGATGATGGGGATGATTTGTTACTTGACTATGATCGATGCAACCTATCCAAATCTGAGTCAACAGAAACTATGCATGGGCCTAACCAAATCTGAATCAACAGAAATTACGCACGGGTTTCTTTTTTGGCTTTGAACTCCCTCTTATATAATATATATCACATACACCAACAAAGACAAGACGTCCGTTTGGAAATATATATTTATAATAATCTTAAAACTAGAGTATGGGTAGGGGCCGCGCGAACGCAGGCCCCCGCTAACACAAATTATGACGTAGGTTCGACCAACTTAGGCCGACCTTAGACAGGCACCTCTCCGTAATGTGCAATGGAGATCACCAACCTAGGCCATGGACCTTCTTGATCGCCCAAAGACCCCGTCCAGGTAAGTGACTTTTCCGTTCCCCTACCCTCACTTTTTATCCAACAACTACCTTCACTTTTCTTTTTTTCACCCTCCGATGTGGGATGGATTCCTATTCTTAATTCTTTGCCAAACTTACATATAAGATGTGGGATGGATTCCTATTCTTAATTCTTTGCCAAACTTACATATACAACTCTACGTACTGCATCTCTAACTTCATGCTTTACCTTATTTATATATATCCTAATCACAAAAACACAACTTGCCACACTCAATCTCAACTCATCATCAACCCATATAATACTTGCTTGGATTCCTATTCTTAATTCTTTGCTATTACTTTACCAAATAAACAAAATATATTATATATCAGACTATCACCTCCATGCTTCTCAAGACGATGCAAAAAATCTTGGTGATGTCCTTGGACGATGTTGTGCTTCAAGGCCTGCAAAAGTGACACTCAGCTACATCTACCCAATTCCTTTATCGTCCCTTCACGCAAAATATTTATTTTGCAATATATATGTTGCTTATATGTACAATCACGCTTTCCTCTAATCAATATTTCATGCTTCTTTCTCTATACAAAAATTGCCACTTATGATAACACTTTTTCACGTACGTATTGTTATACACAACTACCCGTGCGCATCCATGGCATAAAACCGCCTTATCTTTGACCACGACTCGACCATTTCGCTGAAAATTGATATTCCATGTGTAAACTGTGGATCAGTTATATTTCTGCTAATAGTAAAACTGATAATTAAAAACTATATATGCCTTGACATTGTGTTCTCAGGTTTTGTTCAAAGAAAGGGGCCGAAAAGAAAAATATGGAAAGGGAAAAGGAGAATAGAGAGTTATTATTTTATTTATCTTATATTGTTGGAAAGAATATAAGGAATCCGACCTTTCATAATGTTCTAGAGTTTCAGGTAAAAGAAAGAAAGCTTATAATTTGATAACTTTGTATTCAACATCACAAATACCATACAATTGTTAGAAACAGTAAAATACAATAATCACTATCAGAAACAACCAAATCCATCTATTGCTGGTTAAACCAAAAAGTTCCGGCAAAATCTCTTAACTTTGGCCATCAAATGATTATGCATTAGCTAAGGTGAACAAAGCATGATTTCATTCGTTAAATTTATACAAACCTATTGAAAGCTTGTAATTCTCATGGGACAACAAGCATATGTATTTGAAACCATTTTAAAACTAACCTTTACCAACTTTGTTGATGTTGATTATGGTGTATGTCTTATTATACTCCTTATCGCCCCAATGGATGCAAAATATATTTTTTAAGACCAAATAGATCAATTTTCATCCTAATAATTTAATATAATCCTTGTATGTGCAAAAATGTTTGACAAATATGCCGCTTAATACATACAGTAAATCACCAAATTTTGGATCAAATATCAAGGGAGACTAATAATCAGTTAGAGATATTGTCTCTAATGGTAGAAGAATCGATTGGAAAACATTTAGATTTTCGATTTTTGATTCGAATGTATTGCTAAATCTATTGAGGAATGTAACTAGATGTCCTAAGATGTTGAAAAATGAAGAAATTGTTAGATTTAATGATTTTTGTGTTATTGCAGGTAGAAATTTGTTTTGGATCAATATTTCCAGTATCCTATGAGGGTTCTTAAATATTGAAATTGGTCCCTAAGTCGACTAAAAAGAGTGTGAATCTTGAAAATGGGCAACAACCATTATTTTTGAAAAAAATAAAAGATAGAGAGAGAGAGAGAGAGTCTCAACACCTTTGGTACAACTTTACAAGGTGTTTTAAAGACAATGTGAAACCTATTCAAAATATGTAAGACGTAATGGATTTGGTACGACCATATATGTTACAGCTTATACATCATTTTACAAGCCATGCAAAATTTTGGCAAACGATGGGTTTTGTTTGGGGCTTTGATATGCACATTCCAATTTATTTAAAGGTTGTATAGAATTTATATGACCATACCAATTCATTTTATAGACACTTACACTTATTCTAGGGATTTTTTTAGGGCTTTTGGTATGGTTTATAAAGTTATTTTCAAGCATGTATAGGGGTGCGATATGTAGGTAGTGCTTTTGGACACACACACTTTCATTAAAGAAAATACTTTTTTGTAGAGTTACCTATGTACAGTATAGTGTAGATTTATTAAGCAAAAGAACAGTTGGGGTAAATAAATGTTTTTAAGGAACGGAGTATAAACATATTTATAGGTAAAATTATTGGCAATTTAAGAGAAAAAAAAGTAGGGAAAATCAACAAATGACCACAAAAGAAGGTGTGGTTGAAGAAAATGACCAAAAAATTGCAACTATCATAAAATGACCATGATTTCCATAGGAAGGGTCTCTGCGGAACTCGTTCAGCTATGATAAATTGGAAAATCTCGGAGGAAGTGACACGGGCAGGGGTAAATTCGTAAAAACACAAAGAAGACTTAACAAAATTGAAAGGGTGCTGGTCAAAAATTTAGTTTAAAGTCGAAAAAATTGTGTTTGAAATCGAAAAAGTTGTGTTTGAAATCGAAAAAAATTATGTTTGAACTTACCAAAATCGAAAAAAATGTGTTTGAAATCGTTTGGAAAATTTTTCTTTGAAATCGAAAAAACTTACCAAAATCGTTCTCTGGCATTATTTGTGAAAATTATAATTAGATAATCGACAATAATATAGTTGCAATGCCAGAGGCTTGGCACAACCTGCTCAACTTTGTATCTTATATCTCAGGCTTAGGCTCAAAGAGACAACTAAGATTTTGTCTTGATCGTCCATCGTTTTTAATGATTCTCTATTTTTAGTCGTGAAGCTCTATACTTGATATGAGGACCTTGTATGACATATGTTCCGCTGTGTTTGCAGTTAAACACCCGGTTTTACATATTTGGACATTTTGGTGAACTCAATAGCCACAAAATCTTCATTACTTTACGAAACGGGATCCTGGTTTCTTAGTTGATGGGTGAAATGATTGTGTGGTTTTGATAATAGCAAGGGTGGGGAATGAATACCGGACGAATGGTAACCTGATGGAAGAGTTTGGCGTTGAAGGTGACGAATCGATTCCCATGCATGATGCATCCCTTGTGAATTTATACTTGTTTTATCATTTTTTGTATTTTTTGTGAGGTTTTGATAGTATGGATTGCTGCAATCAGTGATATGCATGGCAACTCTATCTAGCATTTTTGGGCAGCCTGCAGTTGGAAAAGTGAACTGGTTCTTGCTATTGATGTTAATACCATAGTTTTCTTTAACTCACAAACTGAATTGGTTCTTGCTCAGTTTTCTTTGGTGCAGGGTATGTGGGATGACCTCAGGCATGGAGCGTACAAGTCATCTGGATTATTAATTAATCATGGTAAACTACAAGGGTCAATGGTACCTGCTGCAACTCTCCTTAAGTGCTTATAACTTTAGTGCGTGGAAGTGGCCAGCATGGATGCATTAGAAAAGCTAAGCTTAAACTTTGGATTTGGAGGGGTGCGCCATGCCAAGGCAATAGTGCAACGCCAAGGCGACACTCAAAGACCCCAATAGCAAGCTATTGTGACGGATCTTTCCCCATAAAAAATAAGATTAATATCGAGTGGGCCGATGGCCCACATATCAGATATTAAACTGATAAGAACAGATACTACACTTGATCTTAGCCAAAAGGCCGAGAAAGGTATGAAATTTCCGTAAACGAAAAGCCTTCCGTTTTGAACCCACTCAACATTCTCTGTTTGCTTTGTTTGAGGCGATGTGGGACTCATTAACTTTGCCCAGGTATTATTATTTTATTTTCTCATCCACTCACATGCATGCAACCGACTCAACTAATGGCTTCACTGCAATCGCTTAATTTGCTTAATTAATATAGCTACCATATGTTAATATTAATATAAATTATAAACCATGAGACTACCCAACGCAGCAGCACAAAGAAATCTTGATATTTGTCATTAATTTTTTAATTTACCAGCTTCTAATCCAAGTTACCTATTCTATTTATTTGTTATTTTCAGGTTTAAGGTTTCTAAGGAGAGACAGGTATATATGTATCCTATCCTCATAACCACTTGATGATGGGGATGATTTGTTACTTGACTATGATCGATGCAACCTATCCAAATCTGAGTCAACAGAAACTATGCATGGGCCTAACCAAATCTGAATCAACAGAAATTACGCACGGGTTTCTTTTTTGGCTTTGAACTCCCTCTTATATAATATATATCACATACACCAACAAAGACAAGACGTCCGTTTGGAAATATATATTTATAATAATCTTAAAACTAGAGTATGGGTAGGGGCCGCGCGAACGCAGGCCCCCGCTAACACAAATTATGACGTAGGTTCGACCAACTTAGGCCGACCTTAGACAGGCACCTCTCCGTAATGTGCAATGGAGATCACCAACCTAGGCCATGGACCTTCTTGATCGCCCAAAGACCCCGTCCAGGTAAGTGACTTTTCCGTTCCCCTACCCTCACTTTTTATCCAACAACTACCTTCACTTTTCTTTTTTTCACCCTCCGATGTGGGATGGATTCCTATTCTTAATTCTTTGCCAAACTTACATATAAGATGTGGGATGGATTCCTATTCTTAATTCTTTGCCAAACTTACATATACAACTCTACGTACTGCATCTCTAACTTCATGCTTTACCTTATTTATATATATCCTAATCACAAAAACACAACTTGCCACACTCAATCTCAACTCATCATCAACCCATATAATACTTGCTTGGATTCCTATTCTTAATTCTTTGCTATTACTTTACCAAATAAACAAAATATATTATATATCAGACTATCACCTCCATGCTTCTCAAGACGATGCAAAAAATCTTGGTGATGTCCTTGGACGATGTTGTGCTTCAAGGCCTGCAAAAGTGACACTCAGCTACATCTACCCAATTCCTTTATCGTCCCTTCACGCAAAATATTTATTTTGCAATATATATGTTGCTTATATGTACAATCACGCTTTCCTCTAATCAATATTTCATGCTTCTTTCTCTATACAAAAATTGCCACTTATGATAACACTTTTTCACGTACGTATTGTTATACACAACTACCCGTGCGCATCCATGGCATAAAACCGCCTTATCTTTGACCACGACTCGACCATTTCGCTGAAAATTGATATTCCATGTGTAAACTGTGGATCAGTTATATTTCTGCTAATAGTAAAACTGATAATTAAAAACTATATATGCCTTGACATTGTGTTCTCAGGTTTTGTTCAAAGAAAGGGGCCGAAAAGAAAAATATGGAAAGGGAAAAGGAGAATAGAGAGTTATTATTTTATTTATCTTATATTGTTGGAAAGAATATAAGGAATCCGACCTTTCATAATGTTCTAGAGTTTCAGGTAAAAGAAAGAAAGCTTATAATTTGATAACTTTGTATTCAACATCACAAATACCATACAATTGTTAGAAACAGTAAAATACAATAATCACTATCAGAAACAACCAAATCCATCTATTGCTGGTTAAACCAAAAAGTTCCGGCAAAATCTCTTAACTTTGGCCATCAAATGATTATGCATTAGCTAAGGTGAACAAAGCATGATTTCATTCGTTAAATTTATACAAACCTATTGAAAGCTTGTAATTCTCATGGGACAACAAGCATATGTATTTGAAACCATTTTAAAACTAACCTTTACCAACTTTGTTGATGTTGATTATGGTGTATGTCTTATTATACTCCTTATCGCCCCAATGGATGCAAAATATATTTTTTAAGACCAAATAGATCAATTTTCATCCTAATAATTTAATATAATCCTTGTATGTGCAAAAATGTTTGACAAATATGCCGCTTAATACATACAGTAAATCACCAAATTTTGGATCAAATATCAAGGGAGACTAATAATCAGTTAGAGATATTGTCTCTAATGGTAGAAGAATCGATTGGAAAACATTTAGATTTTCGATTTTTGATTCGAATGTATTGCTAAATCTATTGAGGAATGTAACTAGATGTCCTAAGATGTTGAAAAATGAAGAAATTGTTAGATTTAATGATTTTTGTGTTATTGCAGGTAGAAATTTGTTTTGGATCAATATTTCCAGTATCCTATGAGGGTTCTTAAATATTGAAATTGGTCCCTAAGTCGACTAAAAAGAGTGTGAATCTTGAAAATGGGCAACAACCATTATTTTTGAAAAAAATAAAAGATAGAGAGAGAGAGAGAGAGTCTCAACACCTTTGGTACAACTTTACAAGGTGTTTTAAAGACAATGTGAAACCTATTCAAAATATGTAAGACGTAATGGATTTGGTACGACCATATATGTTACAGCTTATACATCATTTTACAAGCCATGCAAAATTTTGGCAAACGATGGGTTTTGTTTGGGGCTTTGATATGCACATTCCAATTTATTTAAAGGTTGTATAGAATTTATATGACCATACCAATTCATTTTATAGACACTTACACTTATTCTAGGGATTTTTTTAGGGCTTTTGGTATGGTTTATAAAGTTATTTTCAAGCATGTATAGGGGTGCGATATGTAGGTAGTGCTTTTGGACACACACACTTTCATTAAAGAAAATACTTTTTTGTAGAGTTACCTATGTACAGTATAGTGTAGATTTATTAAGCAAAAGAACAGTTGGGGTAAATAAATGTTTTTAAGGAACGGAGTATAAACATATTTATAGGTAAAATTATTGGCAATTTAAGAGAAAAAAAAGTAGGGAAAATCAACAAATGACCACAAAAGAAGGTGTGGTTGAAGAAAATGACCAAAAAATTGCAACTATCATAAAATGACCATGATTTCCATAGGAAGGGTCTCTGCGGAACTCGTTCAGCTATGATAAATTGGAAAATCTCGGAGGAAGTGACACGGGCAGGGGTAAATTCGTAAAAACACAAAGAAGACTTAACAAAATTGAAAGGGTGCTGGTCAAAAATTTAGTTTAAAGTCGAAAAAATTGTGTTTGAAATCGAAAAAGTTGTGTTTGAAATCGAAAAAAATTATGTTTGAACTTACCAAAATCGAAAAAAATGTGTTTGAAATCGTTTGGAAAATTTTTCTTTGAAATCGAAAAAACTTACCAAAATCGTTCTCTGGCATTATTTGTGAAAATTATAATTAGATAATCGACAATAATATAGTTGCAATGCCAGAGGCTTGGCACAACCTGCTCAACTTTGTATCTTATATCTCAGGCTTAGGCTCAAAGAGACAACTAAGATTTTGTCTTGATCGTCCATCGTTTTTAATGATTCTCTATTTTTAGTCGTGAAGCTCTATACTTGATATGAGGACCTTGTATGACATATGTTCCGCTGTGTTTGCAGTTAAACACCCGGTTTTACATATTTGGACATTTTGGTGAACTCAATAGCCACAAAATCTTCATTACTTTACGAAACGGGATCCTGGTTTCTTAGTTGATGGGTGAAATGATTGTGTGGTTTTGATAATAGCAAGGGTGGGGAATGAATACCGGACGAATGGTAACCTGATGGAAGAGTTTGGCGTTGAAGGTGACGAATCGATTCCCATGCATGATGCATCCCTTGTGAATTTATACTTGTTTTATCATTTTTTGTATTTTTTGTGAGGTTTTGATAGTATGGATTGCTGCAATCAGTGATATGCATGGCAACTCTATCTAGCATTTTTGGGCAGCCTGCAGTTGGAAAAGTGAACTGGTTCTTGCTATTGATGTTAATACCATAGTTTTCTTTAACTCACAAACTGAATTGGTTCTTGCTCAGTTTTCTTTGGTGCAGGGTATGTGGGATGACCTCAGGCATGGAGCGTACAAGTCATCTGGATTATTAATTAATCATGGTAAACTACAAGGGTCAATGGTACCTGCTGCAACTCTCCTTAAGTGCTTATAACTTTAGTGCGTGGAAGTGGCCAGCATGGATGCATTAGAAAAGCTAAGCTTAAACTTTGGATTTGGAGGGGTGCGCCATGCCAAGGCAATAGTGCAACGCCAAGGCGACACTCAAAGACCCCAATAGCAAGCTATTGTGACGGATCTTTCCCCATAAAAAATAAGATTAATATCGAGTGGGCCGATGGCCCACATATCAGATATTAAACTGATAAGAACAGATACTACACTTGATCTTAGCCAAAAGGCCGAGAAAGGTATGAAATTTCCGTAAACGAAAAGCCTTCCGTTTTGAACCCACTCAACATTCTCTGTTTGCTTTGTTTGAGGCGATGTGGGACTCATTAACTTTGCCCAGGTATTATTATTTTATTTTCTCATCCACTCACATGCATGCAACCGACTCAACTAATGGCTTCACTGCAATCGCTTAATTTGCTTAATTAATATAGCTACCATATGTTAATATTAATATAAATTATAAACCATGAGACTACCCAACGCAGCAGCACAAAGAAATCTTGATATTTGTCATTAATTTTTTAATTTACCAGCTTCTAATCCAAGTTACCTATTCTATTTATTTGTTATTTTCAGGTTTAAGGTTTCTAAGGAGAGACAGGTATATATGTATCCTATCCTCATAACCACTTGATGATGGGGATGATTTGTTACTTGACTATGATCGATGCAACCTATCCAAATCTGAGTCAACAGAAACTATGCATGGGCCTAACCAAATCTGAATCAACAGAAATTAGGCACGGGTTTCTTTTTTGGCTTTGAACTCCCTCTTATATAATATATATCACATACACCAACAAAGACAAGACGTCCGTTTGGAAATATATATTTATAATAATCTTAAAACTAGAGTATGGGTAGGGGCCACGCGAACGCAGGCCCCCGCTAACACAAATTATGACGTAGGTTCGACCAACTTGGGCCTACCTTAGACAGGCACCTCTCCGTAATGTGCAATGGAGATCACCAACCTAGGCCATGGACCTTCTTGATCGCCCAAAGACCCCGTCCAGGTAAGTGACTTTTCCGTTCCCCTACCCTCACTTTTTATCCAACAACTACCTTCACTTTTCTTTTTTTCGCCCTCCGATGTGGGATGGATTCCTATTCTTAATTCTTTGCCAAACTTACATATACAACTCTACGTACTGCATCTCTAACTTCATGCTTTACCTTATTTATATATATCCTAATCACAAAAACACAACTTGCCACACTCAATCTCAACTCATTATCAACCCATATAATACTTGCTTGCATTTCATCCCTGCTATTACTTTACCAAATAAACAAAATATATTATATATCAGACTATCACCTTCATGCTTCTCAAGACGATGCAAAAAATCTTGGTGATGCCCTTGGACGATGTTGTGCTTCAAGGCCTGCAAAAGTGACACTCAGCTACATCTACCCAATTCCTTTATCATCCCTTCACGCAAAATATTTATTTTGCAATATATATGTTGCTGATATGTACAATCACGCTTTGCTCTAATCAATATTTCATGCTTCTTTCTCTATACAAAAATTGCCACTTATGATAACACTTTTTCACGTACGTATTGTTATACACAACTACCCGTGCGCATCCATGGCATAAAACCGCCTTATCTTTGACCACGACTCGACCATTTCGCTGAAAATTGATATTCTATGTGTAAACTGTGGATCAATTATATTTCTGCTAATAGTAAAACTGATAATTAAAAACTATATATGCCTTGACATTGTGTTCTCGAGTTTTGTTCAAAGAAAGGGGCCGAAAAGAAAAATATGGAAAGGGAAAAGGAGAATAGAGAGTTATTATTTTATTTATCTTATATTTTTGGAAAGAATATAAGGAATCCGACCTTTCATAATGTTCTAGAGTTTCAGGTAAAAGAAAGAAAGCTTATAATTTGATATCTTTGTATTCAACATCACAAATACCATACAATTGTTAGAAACAGTAAAATACAATAATCACTATCAGAAACAACCAAATCCATCTATTGCTGGTTAAACCAAAAAGTTCCGGCAAAATCTCTTAACTCTGGCCATCAAATGATTATGCATTAGCTAAGGTGAACAAAGCATGATTTCATTCGTTAAATTTATACAAACCTATTGAAAGCTTGTAATTCTCATGGGACAACAAGCATATGTATTTGAAACCATTTTAAAACTAACCTTTACCAACTTTGTTGATGTTGATTATGGTGTATGTCTTATTATACTCCTTATCGCCCCAATGGATGTAAAATATATTTTTTAAGACCAAATAGATCAATTTTCATCCTAATAATTTAATATAATCCTTGTATGTGCAAAAATGTTTGACAAATATGCCGCTTAATACATAGAGTAAATCACCAAATTTTGGATCAAATATCAAGGGAGACTAATAATCAGTTAGAGATATTGTCTCTAATGGTAGAAGAATCGATTGGAAAACATTTAGATTTTCGATTTTTGATTCGAATGTATTGCTAAATCTATTGAGGAATGTAACTAGATGTGCTAAGATGTTGAAAAATGAAGAAATTGTTAGATTTAATGATTTTTGTGTTATTGCAGGTAGAAATTTGTTTTGGATCAATATTTCCAGTATCCTATGAGGGTTCTTAAATATTGAAATTGGTCCCTAAGTCGACTAAAAAGAGTGTGAATCTTGAAAATGGGCAACAACCATTATTTTTGAAAAAAATAAAAGATAGAGAGAGAGAGAGAGAGAGTCTCAACACCTTTGGTACAACTTTACAAGGTGTTTTAAAGACAATGTGAAACCTATTCAAAATATGTAAGACCTAATGGATTTGGTACGACCATATATGTTACAGCTTATACATCATTTTACAAGCCATGCAAAATTTTGGCAAACGATGGGTTTTGTTTGGGGCTTTGATATGCACATTCCAATTTATTTAAAGGTTGTATAGAATTTATATGACCATACCAATTCATTTTATAGACACTTAGACTTATTCTAGGGATTTTTTTAGGGCTTTTGGTATGGTTTATAAAGTTATTTTCAAGCATGTATAGGGGTGCGATATGTAGGTAGTGCTTTTGGACACACACACTTTCATTAAAGAAAATACTTTTTTGTAGAGTTTACCTATGTACAGTATAGTGTAGATTTATTAAGCAAAAGAACAGTTGGGGTAAATAAATGTTTTTAAGGAACGGAGTATAAACATATTTATAGGTAAAATTATTGGCAATTTAAGAGAAAAAAAAGTAGGGAAAATCAACAAATGACCACAAAAGAAGGTGTGGTTGAAGAAAATGACCAAAAAATTGCAACTATCATAAAATGACCATGATTTCCATAGGAAGGGTCTCTGCGGAACTCGTTCAGCTATGATAAATTGGAAAATCTCGGAGGAAGTGACACGGGCAGGGGTAAATTCGTAAAAACACAAAGAAGACTTAACAAAATTGAAAGGGTGCCGGTCAAAAATTTAGTTTAAAGTCGAAAAAATTGTGTTTGAAATCGAAAAAAATTATGTTTGAACTTACCAAAATCGAAAAAAATGTGTTTGAAATCGTTTGGAAAATTTTTCTTTGAAATCGAAAAAACTTACCAAAATCGTTCTCTGGCATTATTTGTGAAAATTATAATTAGATAATCGACAATAATATAGTTGCAATGCCAGAGGCTTGGCACAACCTGCTCAACTTTGTATCTTATATCTCAGGCTTAGGCTCAAAGAGACAACTAAGATTTTGTCTTGATCGTCCATCGTTTTTAATGATTCTCTATTTTTAGTCGTGAAGCTCTATACTTGATATGAGGACCTTGTATGACATATGTTCCGCTGGGTTTGCAGTTAAACTCCCGGTTTTACATATTTGGACATTTTGGTGAACTCAATAGCCACAAAATCTTCATTACTTTACGAAACGGGATCCTGGTTTCTTAGTTGATAGGTGAAATGATTGTGTGGTTTTGATAATAGCAAGGGTGGGGAATGAATACCGGACGAATGGTAACCTGATGGAAGAGTTTGGCGTTGAAGGTGACGAATCGATTCCCATGCATGATGCATCCCTTGTGAATTTATACTTGTTTTATCATTTTTTGTATTTTTTGTGAGGTTTTGATAGTATGGATTGCTGCAATCAGTGATATGCATGGCAACTCTATCTAGCATTTTTGGGCAGCCTGCAGTTGGAAAAGTGAACTGGTTCTTGCTATTGATGTTAATACCATAGTTTTCTTTAACTCACAAACTGAATTGGCTCTTGCTCAGTTTTCTTTGGTGCAGGGTATGTGGGATGACCTCAGGCATGGAGCGTACAAGTCATCTGGATTATTAATTAATCATGGTAAACTACAAGGGTCAATGGTACCTGCTGCAACTCTCCTTAAGTGCTTATAACTTTAGTGCGTGGAAGTGGCAAGCATGGATGCATTAGAAAAGCTAAGCTTAAACTTTGGATTTGGAGGGGTGCGCCATGCCAAGGCAATAGTGCAACGCCAAGGCGAAACTCAAAGACCCCAATAGCAAGCTATTGTGACGGATCTTTCCCCATAAAAAATAAGATTAATATCGAGTGGGCCGATGGCGCACATATCAGATATTAAACTGATAAGAACAGATACTACACTTGATCTTAGTCAAAAGGCCGAGAAAGGTATGAAATTTCCGTAAACGAAAAGCCTTCCGTTTTGAACCCACTCAACATTCTCTGTTTGCTTTGTTTGAGGCGATGTGGGACTCATTAACTTTGCCCAGGTATTATTATTTTATTTTCTCATCCACTCACATGCATGCAACCGACTCAACTAATGGCTTCACTGCAATCGCTTAATTTGCTTAATTAATATAGCTACCATATGTTAATATTAATATAAATTATAAACCATGAGACTACCCAACGCAGCAGCACAAAGAAATCTTGATATTTGTCATTAATTTTTTAATTTACCAGCTTCTAATCCAAGTTACCTATTCTATTTATTTGTTATTTTCAGGTTTAAGGTTTCTAAGGAGAGACAGGTATATATGTATCCTATCCTCATAACCACTTGATGATGGGGATGATTTGTTACTTGACTATGATCGATGCAACCTATCCAAATCTGAGTCAACAGAAACTATGCATGGGCCTAACCAAATCTGAATCAACAGAAATTACGCACGGGTTTCTTTTTTGGCTTTGAACTCCCTCTTATATAATATATATCACATACACCAACAAAGACAAGACGTCCGTTTGGAAATATATATTTATAATAATCTTAAAACTAGAGTATGGGTAGGGGCCGCGCGAACGCAGGCACCCGCTAACACAAATTATGACGTAGGTTCGACCAACTTGGGCCGACCTTAGACAGGCACCTCTCCGTAATGTGCAATGGAGATCACCAACCTAGGCCATGGACCTTCTTGATCGCCCAAAGACCCCGTCCAGGTAAGTGACTTTTCCGTTCCCCTACCCTCACTTTTTATCCAACAACTACCTTCACTTTTCTTTTTTTCGCCCTCCGATGTGGGATGGATTCCTATTCTTAATTCTTTGCTAAACTTACATATACAACTCTACGTACTGCATCTCTAACTTCATGCTTTACCTTATTTATATATATCCTAATCACAAAAACACAACTTGCCACACTCAATCTCAACTCATCATCAACCCATATAATACTTGCTTGCATTTCATCCCTGCTATTACTTTACCAAATAAACAAAATATATTATATATCAGACTATCACCTTCATGCTTCTCAAGACGATGCAAAAAATCTTGGTGATGCCCTTGGACGATGTTGTGCTTCAAGGCCTGCAAAAGTGACACTCAGCTACATCTACCCAATTCCTTTATCATCCCTTCACACAAAATATTTATTTTGCAATATATATGTTGCTTATATGTACAATCACGCTTTGCTCTAATCAATATTTCATGCTTCTTTCTCTATACAAAAATTGCCACTTATGATAACACTTTTTCACGTACGTATTGTTATACACAACTACCCGTGCGCATCCATGGCATAAAACCGCCTTATCTTTGACCACGACTCGACCATTTCGCTGAAAATTGATATTCTATGTGTAAACTGTGGATCAATTATATTTCTGCTAATAGTAAAACTGATAATTAAAAACTATATATGCCTTGACATTGTGTTCTCGAGTTTTGTTCAAAGAAAGGGGCCGAAAAGAAAAATATGGAAAGGGAAAAGGAGAATAGAGAGTTATTATTTTATTTATCTTATATTGTTGGAAAGAATATAAGGAATCCGACCTTTCATAATGTTCTAGAGTTTCAGGTAAAAGAAAGAAAGCTTATAATTTGATAACTTTGTATTCAACATCACAAATACCATACAATTGTTAGAAACAGTAAAATACAATAATCACTATCAGAAACAACCAAATCCATCTATTGCTGGTTAAACCAAAAAGTTCCGGCAAAATCTCTTAACTCTGGCCATCAAATGATTATGCATTAGCTAAGGTGAACAAAGCATGATTTCATTCGTTAAATTTATACAAACCTATTGAAAGCTTGTAATTCTCATGGGACAACAAGCATATGTATTTGAAACCATTTTAAAACTAACCTTTACCAACTTTGTTGATGTTGATTATGGTGTATGTCTTATTATACTCCTTATCGCCCCAATGGATGCAAAATATATTTTTTAAGACCAAATAGATCAATTTTCATCCTAATAATTTAATATAATCCTTGTATGTGCAAAAATGTTTGACAAATATGCCGCTTAATACATAGAGTAAATCACCAAATTTTTGATCAAATATCAAGGGAGACTAATAATCAGTTAGAGATATTGTCTCTAATGGTAGAAGAATCGATTGGAAAACATTTAGATTTTCGATTTTTGATTCGAATGTATTGCTAAATCTATTGAGGAATGTAACTAGATGTGCTAAGATGTTGAAAAATGAAGAAATTGTTAGATTTAATGATTTTTGTGTTATTGCAGGTAGAAATTTGTTTTGGATCAATATTTCCAGTATCCTATGAGGGTTCTTAAATATTGAAATTGGTCCCTAAGTCGACTAAAAAGAGTGTGAATCTTGAAAATGGGCAACAACCATTATTTTTGAAAAAAATAAAAGATAGAGAGAGAGAGAGAGAGTCTCAACACCTTTGGTACAACTTTACAAGGTGTTTTAAAGACAATGTGAAACCTATTCAAAATATGTAAGACCTAATGGATTTGGTACGACCATATATGTTACAGCTTATACATCATTTTACAAGCCATGCAAAATTTTGGCAAACGATGGGTTTTGTTTGGGGCTTTGATATGCACATTCCAATTTATTTAAAGGTTGTATAGAATTTATATGACCATACCAATTCATTTTATAGACACTTAGACTTATTCTAGGGATTTTTTTAGGGCTTTTGGTATGGTTTATAAAGTTATTTTCAAGCATGTATAGGGGTGCGATATGTAGGTAGTGCTTTTGGACACACACACTTTCATTAAAGAAAATACTTTTTTGTAGAGTTTACCTATGTACAGTATAGTGTAGATTTATTAAGCAAAAGAACAGTTGGGGTAAATAAATGTTTTTAAGGAACGGAGTATAAACATATTTATAGGTAAAATTATTGGCAATTTAAGAGAAAAAAAAGTAGGGAAAATCAACAAATGACCACAAAAGAAGGTGTGGTTGAAGAAAATGACCAAAAAATTGCAACTATCATAAAATGACCATGATTTCCATAGGAAGGGTCTCTGCGGAACTCGTTCAGCTATGATAAATTGGAAAATCTCGGAGGAAGTGACACGGGCAGGGGTAAATTCGTAAAAACACAAAGAAGACTTAACAAAATTGAAAGGGTGCTGGTCAAAAATTTAGTTTAAAGTCGAAAAAATTGTGTTTGAAATCGAAAAAGTTGTGTTTGAAATCGAAAAAAATTATGTTTGAACTTACCAAAATCGAAAAAAATGTGTTTGAAATCGTTTGGAAAATTTTTCTTTGAAATCGAAAAAACTTACCAAAATCGTTCTCTGACATTATTTGTGAAAATTATAATTAGATAATCGACAATAATATAGTTGCAATGCCAGAGGCTTGGCACAAACTGCTCAACTTTGTATCTTATATCTCAGGCTTAGGCTCAAAGAGACAACTAAGATTTTGTCTTGATCGTCCATCGTTTTTAATGATTCTCTATTTTTAGTCGTGAAGCTCTATACTTGATATGAGGACCTTGTATGACATATGTTCCGCTGGGTTTGCAGTTAAACACCCGGTTTTACATATTTGGACATTTTGGTGAACTCAATAGCCACAAAATCTTCATTACTTTACGAAACGGGATCCTGGTTTCTTAGTTGATGGGTGAAATGATTGTGTGGTTTTGATAATAGCAAGGGTGGGGAATGAATACCGGACGAATGGTAACCTGATGGAAGAGTTTGGCGTTGAAGGTGACGAATCGATTCCCATGCATGATGCATCCCTTGTGAATTTATACTTGCTTTATCATTTTTTGTATTTTTTGTGAGGTTTTGATAGTATGGATTGCTGCAATCAGTGATATGCATGGCAACTCTATCTAGCATTTTTGGGCAGCCTGCAGTTGGAAAAGTGAACTGGTTCTTGCTATTGATGTTAATACCATAGTTTTCTTTAACTCACAAACTGAATTGGTTCTTGCTCAGTTTTCTTTGGTGCAGGGTATGTGGGATGACCTCAGGCATGGAGCGTACAAGTCATCTGGATTATTAATTAATCATGGTAAACTACAAGGGTCAATGGTACCTGCTGCAACTCTCCTTAAGTGCTTATAACTTTAGTGCGTGGAAGTGGCCAGCATGGATGCATTAGAAAAGGTAAGCTTAAACTTTGGATTTGGAGGGGTGCGCCATGCCAAGGCAATAGTGCAACGCCAAGGCGACACTCAAAGACCCCAATAGCAAGCTATTGTGACGGATCTTTCCCCATAAAAAATAAGATTAATATCGAGTGGGCCGATGGCCCACATATCAGATATTAAACTGATAAGAACAGATACTACACTTGATCTTAGCCAAAAGGCCGAGAAAGGTATGAAATTTCCGTAAACGAAAAGCCTTCCGTTTTGAACCCACTCAACATTCTCTGTTTGCTTTGTTTGAGGCGATGTCGGACTCATTAACTTTTCCCAGGTATTATTATTTTATTTTCTCATCCACTCACATGCATGCAACCGACTCAACTAATGGCTTCACTGCAATCGCTTAATTTGCTTAATTAATATAGCTACCATATGTTAATATTAATATAAATTATAAACCATGAGACTACCCAACGCAGCAGCACAAAGAAATCTTGATATTTGTCATTAATTTTTTAATTTACCAGCTTCTAATCCAAGTTACCTATTCTATTTATTTGTTATTTTCAGGTTTAAGGTTTCTAAGGAGAGACAGGTATATATGTATCCTATCCTCATAACCACTTGATGATGGGGATGATTTGTTACTTGACTATGATCGATGCAACCTATCCAAATCTGAGTCAACAGAAACTATGCATGGGCCTAACCAACTTGGGCCGACCTTAGACAGGCACCTCTCCGTAATGTGCAATTGAGATCACCAACCTAGGCCATGGACCTTCTTGATCGCCCAAAGACTCCGTCCAGGTAAGTGACTTTTCCGTTTCCCTACCCTCACTTTTTATCCAACAACTACCTTCACTTTTCTTTTTTTCACCCTCCGATGTGGGATGGATTCCTATTCTTAATTCTTTGCCAAACTTACATATAAGATGTGGGATGGATTCCTATTCTTAATTCTTTGCCAAACTTACATATACAACTCTACGTACTGCATCTCTAACTTCATGCTTTACCTTATTTATATATATCCTAATCACAAAAACACAACTTGCCACACTCAATCTCAACTCATCATCAACCCATAGAATACTTGCTTGCATTTCATCCCTGCTATTACTTTACCAAATAAACAAAATATATTATATATCAGACTATCACCTCCATGCTTCTCAAGACGATGCAAAAAATCTTGGTGATGCCCTTGGACGATGTTGTGCTTCAAGGCCTGCAAAAGTGACACTCAGCTACATCTACCCAATTCCTTTATCGTCCCTTCACGCAAAATATTTATTTTGCAATATATATGTTGCTTATATGTACAATCACGCTTTGCTCTAATCAATATTTGATGCTTCTTTCTCTATACAAAAATTGCCACTTATGATAACACTTTTTCGCGTACGTATTGTTATACACAACTACCCGTGCGCATCCATGGCATAAAACCGCCTTATCTTTGACCACGACTCGACCATTTCGCTGAAAATTGATATTCCATATGTAAACTGTGGATCAGTTATATTTCTGCTAATAGTAAAACTGATAATTAAAAACTATATATGCCTTGACATTGTGTTCTCGAGTTTTGTTGAAAGAAAGGGGCCGAAAAGAAAAATATGGAAAGGGAAAAGGAGAATAGAGAGTTATTATTTTATTTATCTTATATTGTTGGAAAGAATATAAGGAATCCGACCTTTCATAATGTTCTAGAGTTTCAGGTAAAAGAAAGAAAGCTTATAATTTGATAACTTTGTATTCAACATCACAAATACCATACAATTGTTAGAAACAGTAAAATACAATAATCACTATCAGAAACAACCAAATCCATCTATTGCTGGCTAAACCAAAACGTTCCGGCAAAATCTCTTAACTCTGCCATCAAATGATTATGCATTAGCTAAGGTGAACAAAGCATGATTTCATTCGTTAAATTTATCCAAACCTATTGAAAGCTTGTAATTCTCATGGGACAACAAGCATATGTATTTGAAACCATTTTAAAACTAACCTTTACCAACTTTGTTGATGTTGAGTATGGTGTATGTCTTATTATACTCCTTATCGCCCCCAATGGATGCAAAATATATTTTTTAAGACCAAATAGATCAATTTTCATCCTAATAATTTAATATAATCCTTGTATGTGCAAAAATGTTTGACAAATATGCCGTTTAATACATAGAGTAAATCACCAAATTTTGGATCAAATATCTAGGGAGACTGATAATCAGTTAGAGATATTGTCTCTAATGGTAGAAGAATCGATTGGAAAACATTTAGATTTTCGATTTTTGATTCGAATGTATTGCTAAATCTATTGAGGAATGTAACTAGATGTGCTAAGATGTTGAAAAATGAAGAAATTGTTAGATTTAATGATTTTTGTGTTATTGCGGGTAGAAATTTGTTTTGGATCAATATTTCCAGTATCCTATGAGGGTTCTTAAATATTGAAATTGGTCCCTAAGTCGACTAAAAAGAGTGAATCTTGAAAATGGGCAACAACCATTATTTTTGAAAAAAAGAAAAGATAGAGAGAGAGAGAGAGAGTCTCAACACCTTTGGTACAACTTTACAAGGTGTTTTAAAGACAATGTGAAACCTATTCAAAATATGTAAGACCTAATGGATTTGGTACGACCATATATGTTACAGCTTATACATCATTTTACAAGCCATGCAAAATTTTGGCAAACGATGGGTTTTGTTTGTGCTTTGATATGCACATTCCAATTTATTTAAAGGTTGTATAGAATTTATATGACCATACCAATTCATTTTATAGACACCTACACTTATTCTAGGGATTTTTTTAGGGCTTTTGGTATGGTTTATAAAGTTATTTTCAAGCATGTATAGGGGTGCGATATGTAGGTAGTGCTTTTGGACACACACACTTTCATTAAAGAAAATACTTTTTTGTAGAGTTTACCTATGTACAGTATAGTGTAGATTTATTAAGCTAAAGAACAGTTGGGGTAAATAAATGTTTTTAAGGAACGGAGTATAAACATATTTATAGGTAAAATTATTGGCAATTTAAGAGAAAAAAAAGTAGGGAAAATCAACAAATGACCACAAAAGAAGGTGTGGTTGAAGAAAATGACCAAAAAGTTGCAACTATCATAAAATGACCATGATTTCCATAGGAAGGGTCTCTGCGGAACTCGTTCAGCTATGATAAATTGGAAAATCTCGGAGGAAGTCACATGGGCAGGGGTAAATTCGTAAAAACACAAAGAAGACTTAACAAAATTGAAAGGGTGCTGGTCAAAAAATTAGTTTAAAGTCGAAAAAATTGTGTTTGAAATCGAAAAAGTTGTGTTTGAAATCGAAAAAAAATTATGTTTGAACTTACCAAAATCGAAAAAAATGTGTTTGAAATCGTTTGGAAAATTTTTGTTTGAAATCGAAAAAACTTACCAAAATCATTCTCTGGCATTATTTGTGAAAATTATAATTAGATAATCGACAATAATATAGTTGCAATGCCAGAGGCTTGGCACAACCTGCTCAACTTTGTATCTTATATCTCAGACTTAGGCTCAAAGAGACAACTAAGATTTTGTCTTGATCGTCCATCGTTTTTAATGATTCTCTATTTTTAGTCGTGAAGCTCTATACTTGATATGAGGACCTTGTATGACATATGTTCCGCTGGGTTTGCAGTTAAACACCCGGTTTTACATATTTGGACATTTTGGTGAACTCAATAGCCACAAAATCTTCATTACTTTACGAAACAGGATCCTGGCTTCTTAGTTGATGGGTGAAATGATTGTGTGGTTTTGATAATAGCAAGGGTGGGGAATGAATACCGGACGAATGGTAACCTGATGGAAGAGTTTGGCGTTGAAGGTGACGAATCGATTCCCATGCATGATGCATCCCTTGTGAATTTATACTTGTTTTATCATTTTTTGTATTTTTTGTGAGGTTTTGATAGTATGGATTGCTGCAATCAGTGATATGCATGGCAACTCTATCTAGCATTTTTGGGCAGCCTGCAGTTGGAAAAGTGAACTGGTTCTTGCTATTGATGTTAATACCATAGTTTTCTTTAACTCACAAACTGAATTGGTTCTTGCTCAGTTTTCTTTGGTGCAGGGTATGTGGGATGACCTCAGGCATGGAGCGTACAAGTCATCTGGATTATTAATTAATCATGGTAAACTACAAGGGTCAATGGTACCTGCTGCAACTCTCCTTAAGTGCTTATAACTTTAGTGCGTGGAAGTGGCCAGCATGGATGCATTAGAAAAGGTAAGCTTAAACTTTGGATTTGGAGGGGTGCGCCATGCCAAGGCAATAGTGCAACGCCAAGGCGACACTCAAAGACCCCAATAGCAAGCTATTGTGACGGATCTTTCCCCATAAAAAATAAGATTAATATCGAGTGGGCCGATGGCCCACATATCAGATATTAAACTGATAAGAACAGATACTACACTTGATCTTAGCCAAAAGGCCGAGAAAGGTATGAAATTTCCGTAAACGAAAAGCCTTTCGTTTTGAACCCACTCAACATTCTCTGATTGCTTTGTTTGAGGCGATGTGGGACTCATTAACTTTGCCCAGGTATTATTATTTTATTTTCTCATCCACTCACATGCATGCAACCGACTCAACTAATGGCTTCACTGCAATCGCTTAATTTGCTTAATTAATATAGCTACCATATGTTAATATTAATATAAATTATAAACCATGAGACTACCCAACGCAGCAGCACAAAGAAATCTTGATATTTGTCATTAATTTTTTAATTTACCAGCTTCTAATCCAAGTTACCTATTCTATTTATTTGTTATTTTCAGGTTTAAGGTTTCTAAGGAGAGACAGGTATATATGTATCCTATCCTCATAACCACTTGATGATGGGGATGATTTGTTACTTGACTATGATCGATGCAACCTATCCAAATCTGAGTCAACAGAAACTATGCATGGGCCTAACCAAATCTGAATCAACAGAAATTACGCACGGGTTTCTTTTTTGGCTTTGAACTCCCTCTTATATAATATATATCACATACACCAACAAAGACAAGACGTCCGTTTGGAAATATATATTTATAATAATCTTAAAACTAGAGTATGGGTAGGGGCCGCGCGAACGCAGGCCCCCGCTAACACAAATTATGACGTAGGTTCGACCAACTTGGGCCGACCTTAGACAGGCACCTCTCCGTAATGTGCAATGGAGATCACCAACCTAGGCCATGGACCTTCTTGATCGCCCAAAGACCCCGTCCAGGTAAGTGACTTTTCCGTTCCCCTACCCTCACTTTTTATCCAACAACTACCTTCACTTTTCTTTTTTTCACCCTCCGATGTGGGATGGATTCCTATTCTTAATTCTTTGCCAAACTTACATATAAGATGTGGGATGGATTCCTATTCTTAATTCTTTGCCAAACTTACATATACAACTCTACGTACTGCATCTCTAACTTCATGCTTTACCTTATTTATATATATCCTAATCACAAAAACACAACTTGCCACACTCAATCTCAACTCATCATCAACCCATATAATACTTGCTTGCATTTCATCCCTGCTATTACTTTACCAAATAAACAAAATATATTATATATCAGACTATCACCTCCATGCTTCTCAAGACGATGCAAAAAATCTTGGTGATGCCCTTGGACGATGTTGTGCTTCAAGGCCTGCAAAAGTGACACTCAGCTACATCTACCCAATTCCTTTATCGTCCCTTCACGCAAAATATTTATTTTGCAATATATATGTTGCTTATATGTACAATCACGCTTTGCTCTAATCAATATTTCATGCTTCTTTCTCTATACAAAAATTGCCACTTATGATAACACTTTTTCACGTACGTATTGTTATACACAACTACCCGTGCGCATCCATGGCATAAAACCGCCTTATCTTTGACCACGACTCGATCATTTCGCTGAAAATTGAAATTCTATGTGTAAACTGTGGATCAGTTATATTTCTGCTAATAGTAAAACTGATAATTAAAAACTATATATGCCTTGACATTGTGTTCTAGAGTTTTGTTCAAAGAAAGGGGCCGAAAAGAAAAATATGGAAAGGGAAAAGGAGAATAGAGAGTTATTATTTTATTTATCTTATATTGTTGGAAAGAATATAAGGAATCCGACCTTTCATAATGTTCTAGAGTTTCAGGTAAAAGAAAGAAAGCTTATAATTTGATAACTTTGTATTCAACATCACAAATACCATACAATTGTTAGAAACAGTAAAATACAATAATCACTATCAGAAACAACCAAATCCATCTATTGCTGGCTAAACCAAAACGTTCCGGCAAAATCTCTTAACTCTGCCATCAAATGATTATGCATTAGCTAAGGTGAACAAAGCATGATTTCATTCGTTAAATTTATCCAAACCTATTGAAAGCTTGTAATTCTCATGGGACAACAAGCATATGTATTTGAAACCATTTTAAAACTAACCTTTACCAACTTTGTTGATGTTGAGTATGGTGTATGTCTTATTATACTCCTTATCGCCCCCAATGGATGCAAAATATATTTTTTAAGACCAAATAGATCAATTTTCATCCTAATAATTTAATATAATCCTTGTATGTGCAAAAATGTTTGACAAATATGCCGCTTAATACATAGAGTAAATCACCAAATTTTGGATCAAATATCTAGGGAGACTGATAATCAGTTAGAGATATTGTCTCTAATGGTAGAAGAATCGATTGGAAAACATTTAGATTTTCGATTTTTGATTTGAATGTATTGCTAAATCTATTGAGGAATGTAACTAGATGTGCTAAGATGTTGAAAAATGAAGAAATTGTTAGATTTAATGATTTTTGTGTTATTGCAGGTAGAAATTTGTTTTGGATCAATATTTCCAGTATCCTATGAGGGTTCTTAAATATTGAAATTGGTCCCTAAGTCGACTAAAAAGAGTGTGAATCTTGAAAATGGGCAACAACCATTATTTTTGAAAAAAATAAAAGATAGAGAGAGAGAGAGAGTCTCAACACCTTTGGTACAACTTTACAAGGTGTTTTAAAGACAATGTGAAACCTATTCAAAATATGTAAGACCTAATGGATTTGGTACGACCATATATGTTACAGCTTATACATCATTTTACAAGCCATGCAAAATTTTGGCAAACGATGGGTTTTGTTTGGGGCTTTGATATGCACATTCCAATTTATTTAAAGGTTGTATAGAATTTATATGACCATACCAATTCATTTTATAGACACTTAGACTTATTCTAGGGATTTTTTTAGGGCTTTTGGTATGGTTTATAAAGTTATTTTCAAGCATGTATAGGGGTGCGATATGTAGGTAGTGTTTTTGGACACACACACTTTCATTAAAGAAAATACTTTTTTGTAGAGTTTACCTATGTACAGTATAGTGTAGATTTATTAAGCAAAAGAACAGTTGGGGTAAATAAATGTTTTTAAGGAACGGAGTATAAACATATTTATAGGTAAAATTATTGGCAATTTAAGAGAAAAAAAAGTAGGGAAAATCAACAAATGACCACAAAAGAAGGTGTGGTTGAAGAAAATGACCAAAAAATTGCAACTATCATAAAATGACCATGATTTCCATAGGAAGGGTCTCTGCGGAACTCGTTCAGCTATGATAAATTGGAAAATCTCGGAGGAAGTGACATGGGCAGGGGTAAATTCGTAAAAACACAAAGAAGACTTAACAAAATTGAAAGGGTGCTGGTCAAAAAATTAGTTTAAAATCGAAAAAATTGTGTTTGAAATCGAAAAAGTTGTGTTTGAAATCGAAAAAAATTATGTTTGAACTTACCAAAATCGAAAAAAATGTGTTTGAAATCGTTTGGAAAATTTTTATTTGAAATCGAAAAAACTTACCAAAATCGTTCTCTGGCATTATTTGTGAAAATTATAATTAGATAATCGACAATAATGTAGTTGCAATGCCAGAGGCTTGGCACAACCTGCTCAACTTTGTATCTTATATCTCAGGCTTAGGCTCAAAGAGACAACTAAGATTTTGTCTTGATCGTCCATCGTTTTTAATGATTCTCTATTTTTAGTCGTGAAGCTCTATACTTGATATGAGGACCTTGTATGACATATGTTCCACCGGGTTTGCAGTTAAACTCCCGGTTTTACATATTTGGACATTTTGGTGAACTCAATAGCCACAAAATCTTCATTACTTTACGAAACGGGATCCTGGTTTCTTAGTTGATGGGTGAAATGATTGTGTCGTTTTGATAATAGCAAGGGTGGGGAATGAATACCGGACGAATGGTAACCTGATGGAAGAGTTTGGCGTTGAAGGTGACGAATCGATTCCCATGCATGATGCATCCCTTGTGAATTTATACTTGTTTTATCATTTTTTGTGAGGTTTTGATAGTATGGATTGCTGCAATCAGTGATATGCATGGCAACTCTATCTAGCATTTTTGGGCAGCCTGCAGTTGGAAAAATGAACTGGTTCTTGCTATTGATGTTAATACCATAGTTTTCTTTAACTCACAAACTGAATTGGTTCTTGCTCAGTTTTCTTTGGTGCAGGGTATGTGGGATGGCCTCAGGCATGGAGCGTACAAGTCATCTGGATTATTAATTAATCATGGTAAACTACAAGGGTCAATGGTACCTGCTGCAACTCTCCTTAAGTGCTTATAACTTTAGTGCGTGGAAGTGGCCAGCACGGATGCATTAGAAAAGCTAAGCTTAAACTTTGGATTTGGAGGGGTGCGCCATGCCAAGGCAATAGTGCAACGCCAAGGCCAAGGCCACACTCAAAGACCCAAATAGCAAGCTATTGTGACGGATCTTTCCCAATAAAAAATAAGATTAATATCGAGTGGGACAATGGCCCACATATCAGATATTAAACTGATAAGAACAGATACTACACTTGATCTTAGCCAAAAGGCCGAGAAAGGTATGAAATTTCCTTAAGCGAAAAGCCTTCCCTTTTGAACCCACTCAACATTCTCTGTTTGCTTTGTTTGAGGCGATGTGGGACTCATTAACTTTGCCCAGGTATTATTATTTTATTTTCTCATCCAGTCACATGCATGCAACCGACTCAACTAATGGCTTCACTGCAATCGGTTAATTTGCTTAATTAATATAGCTACCATATGTTAATATTAATATAAATTATAAACCATGAGACTACCCAACGCAGCAGCACAAAGAAATCTTGATATTTGTCATTAATTTTTTTAATTTACCCGCTTCTAATCCAAGTTACCTATTCTATTTATTTGTTATTTTCAGGTTTAAGGTTTCTAAGGAGAGACAGATATATATGTATCCTATCCTCATAACCACTTGATGATGGGGATGATTTGTTACTTGACTATGATCGATGCAACCTAACCAAATCTGAGTCAACAGAAATTCCGCATGGGCCTAACCAAATCTGAATCAACAGAAATTACGCATGGGTTTCTTTTTTGGCTTTGAACTCCCTCTTATATAATATAAATCACATACACCAACAAAGACAAGACGTCCGTTTGGAAATATATATTTATAAGGGAAAATGACATATACGCCCTATAAACTTTTTAGGGTTAACTTTTTTAGTCACGTAACTTTTTAAGTGACTTTATGAGGGAACAAACTCGTGGTCTACCTGTCTTTTTAGTGCTCTTGACTTGTTATAACCGGTTTGAGTGCCACATACCCAAAACTTAGGCCCCTCCCTTCTTCCTCCTGCCGAGCAACACCACCACAGACACCCATGTGTGAGCTGCTTCTACCATCAAACACCATATCGGCCATGAAGATGGCCTAATCGAAGTTGAAGGCCACCGGAAATAGACCTCCCCACCTCCTTCTGTCGATCTTTCCAGCCTTCCCATCACCGATCTGCCACTTTCCCCTTCGTATTCCTGTTGGTCGGACCGGAAGGCAACAATCTAGAGGTCACCAGAAACCCCGTCTTTTGATCTAACGGCCTGGATGGCTTCCCATCTTGAATTGTTTGATTTATGCGGTTTGCTCACACTGTTGCTTAAACCGCTACAGCTGCTTTCATCACTTACATTGGTGCTTGTGCTTCCTCTATACATACTGCTCTTACCACTCTCAACAAGATCCATTCTTTCGTTCATTTTACTACTCCCATTTGTTATTGTAATGTTGCTAACTCCGTCACTTAATTTACCAGATACGGAGCTGTTGTTTGAAGTTCCTTGACCCGATAAACTCTTTTCTGGATCGAATGTATCTTCAGTGTCTATTTTATCACCTAACGATTTCTTGTTTGACTTTTTAGACTCTATTTCCATCTTTTATGTTAACTTTGTTGTAGTTGCAGGCTCTAAGTTACTACTCCCACTTGGGATTGCCCTACGACTATTGTTATCGTTTTCAGTCTCTACAACGTCGATTTAAAATCTTGATCTCCGGAAATCGGTTTATGTCCCACCCTCCACCTTACCGGTCGACTTCAAAGACAAACACCCCCTCTGAAGCCGTTGATCCCCCTTTTCCTTTCACATTTTCTGCTAGACAAATGAGACAAACGAGAGCATGGTCTAATTTCCTTGAGATTTGATTTTGCGATGAATAAGGTTTGATGGAGTGAGGGCTATTCAAAAGCACCGCCATCAAAGAAGCCTCCTTGAACTCTCCAAATTAAAGAACTTAAACAGAGCACAGTTGGTGATGTGGTAAGTTTGGTCAACAAATTGGAAAAATTCAAAGTCAATTTAGGGGAATTGGTCAACAAATGCCAATGTGGCAAAGGGGTAACCGGATGACCCCTTCACTTTGGCCAAAAGGACTTAATCGACCCGACAAAAAGGACTTGGTTCCCTCATAAAGCCATCAAAATAGTTTAGGTACTAAAAAGGTAAACCCTAGAAACTTCATAGGACGTATGTGTCATTTTCCCTATTTATAATAATCTTAAAACTAGAGTATGGGTAGGGCCGCGCGAACGCAGGACCCGCTAACACAAATTATGACGTAGGTTCGACCAACTTGGGCCGACCTTAGACAGGCACCTCTCCGTAATGTGCAATGGAGATCACCAACCTATGCCATGGACCTTCTTGATCGCCGAAAGACCCCATCCATGTAAGTGACTTTTCCGTTCCCCTACCCTCACTTTTTATGCAACAACTACCTTCAGTTTTCTTTTCTTCACCCTCCAATGTGGGATGGATTCCTATTCTTAATTCTTTGCCAAACTTAGATATACTCCTCTACCGTACTACATCTCTAACTTCCTGCTTTACCTTATTTAGATATCCTAATCACAAAAACACAACTTGCCACACTCATCATCAACCCATATAATACTTGCTTGCATTTCATCCCTGCTATTACTTTACTAAATAAACAAAATATATTATATATCAGACTATCACCTCCATGCTTCTCAAGACAATGCAAAAAATCTTGGTGATGCCCTTGGACGATGTTGTGCTTCAAGGCTTGCAAAAGTGACACTCAGCTACATCTACCCAATTCCTTTATCGTCCGTTCACGCAAAATATTTATTTTGCAATATTTAGTTTTCAGGTACAGTCACGCTTTTGCTCTAATCAATATTTCATGCCTCTTTCTTCATAAAAAAATTGCCACTTATTTTAACAGTTTTTCACGTACGTATTGTTATACACAACTACCCGTGCGCATCCATGGCATAAAACCGCCTTATCTTTGACCACGACTCGACCATTTCGCTGAAAATTGATATTCCATGTATAAACTGTGGATCAGTTATATTTCTGCTAATAGTAAAACTGATAATTAAAAACTATATATGCCTTTACATTGTGTTCTCAAGTTTTGTTCAAAGAAAAGGGGCCAAAAAGAAAAATATGGAAAGGGAAAAGGAGAACAGAGAGTTATTATTTTAGTTATCTTATATAGTTGGAAAGAATATAAGGAATCCGACCTTTCATAATGTTCTAGAGTTTCAGGTAAAAGAAAGAAAGCTTATAATTTGATAACTTTGTATTTAACATCACAAATACCATACAATTGTTAAAACAGTAAAATACAATAATCACTATCAGAAACAACCAAATCCATTTATTGTTGGCTAAACCAAAAAGTTCCGGCAAAATCTCTTAACTCTGGCCATCAAATGATTATGCATTAGCTAAGGTGAACAAAGCATGATTTCATTCGTTAAATTTATACAAACCTATTGAAAGTTTGTAATTCTCATGGGACAACAAGCATATGTATTTGAAACCATTTAAAAACTAACCTTTACCAACTTTGTTGATGTTGAGTATGGTGTATGTCTTATCATACTCTTTATCGCCCCCAATGGATGCAAAATATATTTTTTATGACCAAATAGATCAATTTTCATCCTTAGAATTTAATATAATCCTTGTATGTGCAAAAATGTTTGACAAATATGTTGCTTAATACATAGAGTAAATCACCAAATTTTGGATCAAATATCAAGGGAGATTGATAATCAGTTAGAGATATTATCTCTAATGGTAGAAGAATCGATTGGAAAACATTTAGATTTTCGATTTGTGATTGGAATGTATTGCTAAATCTATTGAGGAATGTAACTAGATGTGCTAAGATGTTGAAAAATGAAGAAATTGTTAGATTTAATGATTTTTGTGTTATTGCAGGTAGAAATTTTTCTTGGATCAATATTATCAGTATTTCTAGTATCCTATGAGGGTTCTTAATCATTGAAATTGGTCTCTAAGTTGACAAAATATAGTGTGAATCCTGAAAATGGGCAACAACCATTATTTTTGAAAAAAAAAAGAGAGAGTCTCAGCACCTTTGGTACAACTTTACAAGGTGTTTTAAAGACAATGTGAAACCTATTCAAAATATGTAAGACCTAATGGATTTGGTACGACCATATATGTTACAGCTCATACTTCATTTTACAACCCATGCAAAATTTTGGCAAACGATGGGTTTTGTTTGGGGCTTTGATGTGGACATTCCAATTTATTTGAAGGTTGTATAGAATTTATATGACCATACCAATTCATTTTATAGAAACTTACACTTATTCTAGGGATTTTTTTTCTAGGGCTTTTGGTATGGTTTATAAAGTTATTTCCCAGCATGTACAGGGGTGCGATATGTAGGTAGTGTTTTTGGATACACACTTTCATCAAAGAAAATACTTTTTTGTAGAGTTTACCTATGTAGAGTATAGTGTAGATTTATTAAGCAAAAGAACACTTGGGTAAATAAATGTTTTTAAAGAACGCGGTATAAACATATTTACAGGTAAAATTATTGGCAATTTAAGGGAAAAAAAAGTAGGGAAAAAGTCAACAACTGACCACAAAAGAAGGTGTGGTTGAAGAAAATGACCAAAAAATTGCAACTTTCATAAAATGTCCATGATTTCCATAGGAAGGGTCTCTGCAGAACTCGTTCAGCTTTGATGAATTGGAAAAGCTCTGAGGAAGTGACGTGGGCAGGGGTAAATTCGTAAAAACACAAAGAAGACTTAACAAAATTGAAAGGGTGCTGGTCAAAAATTTTAGTTTAAATCGAAAAAATTGTGTTTGAAATCGAAAAAGTTGTGTTTAAAATCGAAAAAAATTATGTTTGAAGTTATCAAAATCGAAAAAAATGTGTTTGAAATCGTTTGAAAATTTTTTGTTTGAAATCGAAAAAACTTACCAAAACCGTTCTCTGGCATTATTTGTGAAAATTATAATTAGATAATCGACAATAATGTAGTTGCAACTTGCTCAACTTTGTATCTTATATCTCAGGCTTAGGCTCAAAGAGACAACTAAGATTTTGTCTTGATTAGTCCATCGTTTTTAATGATTCTCTATTTTTAGTCGTGAAGCTCTATACTTGATATGAGGACCTAGTATGACATATGTTCCACCGGGTTTGCAGTTAAACTCCCGGTTTTGCATATTTAGACATTTTGGTGAGCTCAATAGCCACAAAATCTTCATTACTTTACGAAACGGGATCCTGGTTTCCTAGTTGATGGGTGAAATGATTGTGTGGTTTTGATAATAGCAAGGGTGGGGAATGAATACCGGACGAATGGTAACCTGATGGAAGAGTTTGGCGTTGAAGGTGACGACTCGATTCCCATGCATGATGCATCCCTTGTGAATTTATACTTGTTTTATCATTTTTTGTGAGGTTTTGATAGTATGGATTCCTGCAATCAGTGATATGCATGGCATCTCTATCTAGCATTTTTGGGCAGCCTGCAGTTGGAAACGTGAACTGGTTCTTGCTATTGATGTTAATACAATAGTTTTCTTCAACTCACACACTGAATTGGTTCTTCCTCAGTTTTCTTTGGTGCAGGGTATGTGGGATGACCTCAGGCATGGAGCGTACAAGTCATCTGGATTATTAATTAATCATGGTAAACTACAAGGGTCAATGGTACCTGCTGCAACTCTCCTTAAGTGCTTATAACTTTAGTGGAAGTGGCCAGCATGGATGCATTAGAAAAGCTAAGCTTAAACTTTGGATTTGGAGGGGTGCGCCATGCCAAGGCAATAGCTCAACGCCAAGGCGACACTCAAAGACCCCAATAGCAAGCTATTGTGACAGATCTTTCCCCATAAAAAATATTATTAATATCAAGTGAGCCGATGGCCCACATATCAGATATTAAAATGATGAGAACAGATACTACACTGATTTTAGCCAAAAGGCCGAGAAAGGTATGAAATTTCCGCAAGGGAAAGGCCTTCCGTTTTGAACCTACTCAAAATTCTCTGTTTGCTTTCCTTGAGGCGATGTGGGACTCATTAACTTTGCACAGGTATTATTATTTAATTTTCTCATGCAACCGACTCAATTAATGGCTTCACTCCCTTCTAGCTAATTAATATTGGTAGTAGACTGCAACAGCTTAGTTTGCTTAATATACCTAGGTACCATATTTTAATATAAAGTATAAACCATAAAACTAGGGTATGGATAGGGGCCGCGCAAACGCAAGCCCCCGCTAACACAAATTATGACGTAGGTTCGACCAACTTGGGCCGACCTTAGACAGGCACCTCTCCGTAATGTGCAATGGAGATCACCAACCTAGGCCATGGACCTTCTTGATCGCCCAAAGACCCAGTCCAGGTAAGTGACTTTTCTGTTCTCCTACCCTCACTTTTTATCCAACAACTACCTTCACTTTTCTTTTCTTCACCCTCCGATGTGGGATGGATTCCTATTCTTAATTCTTTGCCAAACTTACATATACTCCTCTACGTGCTACATCTGTAACTTCCTGCTTTACCTTATTTATATATCCTAATCACAACTTGCCACACTCAATCTCAACTCATCATCAACCCATATAATACTTGTTTGCATTTCATCCCTGCTATTACTTTACCAAATAAACAAAATATATTATATATCAGACTATCACCTCCATGCTTCTCAAGACGATGCAAAAATCTTGGTGATGCCCTTGGACGATATGTTAAAATCACAAGTGATCTTCGGTACAAGCTAGACCAATTGTTAGCACATCGCACCTAAACTCTATGACCTTTTTCATAAGGTGAGAGCACGGAAAAGGGTAATTAAATCAGATGTTGTGCTTCAAGGCCTGCAAAAGTGACACTCAACTGCTTCTACCCAATTCCTTTATCGTCCCTTCACGCAAAATATTTATTTTGCAATATTTAATTTTCAGGTACAATCACGCTTTGTTCTAATCAATATTTCATGCCTCTTTCTCGATACAAAAATTGCCACTTATGAGAATACTTTTTCACGTTCGTATTGCTATACACAACTACCCGTGCACATCCATGGCATAAAACCGCCTTATCTTTGACCACGACTTGACCGTTTCGCTGAAAATTGATATTCCATGTGTAAACTGTGGATCAGTTATATTCCTGCTAATACTAAAACTGATAATTAAAAACTATATATGCCTTTACATTGTGTTCTCAGGTTTTGTTCAGAGAAAGGGGCCGAAAAGAAAATTATGTAAAGGGAAAAGGAGAAAAGAAAGTTATTATTTTATTTATCTTATAGACTTGGAAAGAATATAAGGAACCCGACCTTTCATAATGTTCTAGAGTTTCAGGTAAAAGAAAGAAAGCTTATAATTTGATAACTTTGTATTTAACATCACAATACTATACAATTGTTAGAAACAGTAAAGTACAATAATCACTATCAGCAACAACCAAATACATCTATTGCTGGCTAAACCAAAAAGTTCTGGCAAAATCTCTTAACTCTTGCCATGAAATGATTATGCACTAGCTAATGTCAACAGAGCATGATTTCATTCATTAAATTTATCCTAACCTATTAAAAGTTTGTAATTCTAATGGGACAACAAGCATATGTATTTGAAACCATTTAAAAACTAACATTTACCAACTTTGTTGATGTTGAGTATGGTGTATGTCTTATCATACTCCTTATCGCCCCCAATGGATGCAAAATATATTTTTTAACACCAAATATCAATGTAGTAACCATCTTTCTATAATCTGAATGTGAAAGCGGAGTAGCTCGCCGAATCCAAAGTGTCTATCTCTGCCACCAGACTGAACTATTTGATAGGAAGCCTACAGAATGGTCCTGTATGCCATCTTGGTGGGGAACCTCTTCAGCCACGTGAGGCTGGTGAGAAGGCCCGGGAAGCACCAATGCGCTATCGAGCGCTTGCCTCCGGAGTGACGAGTGCTCGACAAGCACAACCAATCACGAAGGTAAGGGCGGCGGGGCAGCCCATTTTTTAAAAGTGGACGTGAGCGCGTTCACCCCGAGGAAGTCGACCAACCTAGATAAAAAAACAAAAAATAATAATAATAATAATAAAGAGCCTGTCCCCATTTGAAGGAAAAGAAGATAAAAAAAAAAGCATAATAAAACTTATTAGGAGGAGAACCGGAATGAAACGCCGGAAACAAACTTAATTAATTTTCATCCTAATAATTTAATATAATCCTTGTATTCGCAAAAATATTAGACAAATATGCCGCTTACTACATAGAGTAAATCAACAAATTTTGGATCAAATATCAATCAGTTAGAGATATCGTCTCTAATGGTAGAAGAATCGATTGGAAACCATTTACATTTCAGATTTATGATTGGAATGTATTGCTAAATCTATAGAGGAATTGTATTTATGGATTCTAGCCTTAGATATTAATGTGGGTTAAAATATTAAAGATTGAATCAACTAACTAAAACCTTATCTCTTATTTTTGATGTCAGGAAATGGTGATCTTCTTCCTCCTCATCCACCCACTCAAAACTCAAACTTCACTCTTCTATCAATTATGTCAAAATAAAAGCTTATTAGTCCAAACTATTTGCACTGGATGCGAAATTTGAAGATGACATTTCGCTATGAGAACAAGGAGTATGTTCTGAATGTGAATTTCGACAAGGATCTGGCCATTGATATGGCCTCAACTCTTGTCAACTAGTTATGATCAATTTATCCTAGCTTATCATTTAAAAAAACCAACAAAAAAACAACATTAATTGAGCTACATAGTCTACAACAAACTGCTAAAGCTGGAATGTAAAAGTCACATTCGAACAGTAGTGTAAATGCACTTGTCATGGCCATTCAACAAGGAAAGGGGAAGAAAAGGAAGACTTATTCCCAACCCAAATGGAAAGGAAAATCCCACATTAGAGAGCCCAATGGTGGGCCAAAGGGAAAGTTCAACTTTGATTCTCCTTATGTCGGTGATCCAAAAGAGGTCGTGTGCTTTCATTGTGGCCAGAAAAGACATTGGAAGAGAAGTTTCCCCAAGTACTTGCAAGAAGTGAGAGAAGCTAAAGGAAAGGTATCTGGCTCCACATCTGGTATGTACTATATAGAAATCAATAACATTCAATTTTCAAATTCTTGGATCCTTGATATGGGATGTGGTTTCTATATTCGTTATGATATATAGGGACTAAGGGAAAGTGAAAGGGCCGAACATGGAAGTTGAACCTGATCATGGGGAATAGATGTATTCCGGCTGTTACCAAGATTGGGACTTATGAGCTTATGTTTGGTGATAGTGTTAGGTTTGATTTAGAAAATTGTTGTTATAGTCAAAAATGACAAAAAAAACATAATTTATTTTCATGGTTTATTTATACAAGGTTATCGTTATGTGTTTGACAATAATGATGGTGCAATTTTAGTTTATAAAATGTTATCCTTGTAATGGCATGTATGAAATTGTTTTGTGTGTTAATGACCTTAGCAATGGTGTATTTAGTATTAGTTCTTCTAATGTTTTAGACCAGGCATCCTTATGGCATTGTCGTATTGGGTATATAAACAAGAAACGCATCGCCCAACTCCAAAAGAATGGAGTGTTGGAATCATTTGACTTGAAGTCAAATGATGAATGTGAATCTTGTCTATTAGGTAAAATGACTAAATTACCTTTCATGGGAACTTGTGAAAGACGTGAAGGAATGTTAGACCTCATCCATACATATGTATGTGGTCCTTTAAAGTCCGACACAAGGGATGATAATTGCTACCATGTGACATTTACTGATGATTATATTAGATATGGCTATATCTATTTAATCAAGCATAAGCCGAAAATCTTTGAAAAGTGTGAAGGGTTTAAGCACGAAGTAGATAATCAATTAGGCAAGAAGATAAGGAGGATCCTATCAGATAGAGATGGATAATATCTTAGTATCGGTTTCAACGATTATCTTAAAGAATGTGAAATTGTTTCAAAATTGACCCTCCCATGACACCACAACTTAATGGTGTAACTGAAAGGCAAAATCAAACCTTACTTGACATGGTTCGTTCCATAATGAGTCAAGCATTATTCCCTATATCATTTTGGGGGTATGCCTTAGAGACAACCACCTGTATCCCTAATCTCGTTCCTACCAAGAAGGTTTCCAAAACACCTCATGAAATGTGGAGTGGGAAACCTCCCTCACTCGTACGTATCAAAGTCTGGGATTTTAAGGCTCTCATTAGGTGTGATACCTAAGATAAACTAAAACTCATATGCTTCGGCTATAGGATCAATCATGTATGTTATGACTTGTACTCACCTTGATGTGGCTTATACTTTAAGCATGCTTAGCTGATATTAAGGAGATCCTGAGGCAACTCATTGGATAACAGTGAAGAACATACTTAAGTATTTACCGAAAACCAAAGATATGATCTTAGTTTTCGGTGGAAAATATGAACTTAAAGTGAGTGGTTATAGTGATGTAAATTTTATAATGGACCGGGATAATAGTTATTCGCAATTTGGCTGGATATTCTTGTTCAATCCGGCAAAATCTCTTAACTCTGGCCATCAAATGATTATGCATTAGCTAAGGTGAACAAAGCATGATTTCATTCGTTAAATTTATCCAAACCTATTGAAAGCTGGTAATTCTCATGGGACAACAAGCATATGTATTTGAAACCATTTTAAAACTAACCTTTACCAACTTTGTTGATGTTGAGTATGGTGTATGTCTTATTATACTCCTTATCGCCCCCAATGGATGAAAAATATATTTTTTAAGACCAAATAGATCAATTTTCATCCTAATAATTTAATATAATCCTTGTATGTGCAAAAATGTTTGACAAATATGCCGCTTAATACATAGAGTAAATCACCAAATTTTGGATCAAATATCTAGGGAGACTGATAATCAGTTAGAGATATTGTCTCTAATGGTAGAAGAATCGATTGGAAAACATTTAGATTTTCGATTTTTGATTTGAATGTATTGCTAAATCTATTGAGGAATGTAACTAGATGTGCTAAGATGTTGAAAAATGAAGAAATTGTTAGATTTAATGATTTTTGTGTTATTGCAGGTAGAAATTTGTTTTGGATCAATATTTCTAGTATCCTATGAGGGTTCTTAAATATTGAAATTGGTCCCTAAGTCGACTAAAAAGAGTGTGAATCTTGAAAATGGGCAACAACCATTATTTTTGAAAAAAAGAAAAGATAGAGAGAGAGAGAGAGAGAGTCTCAACACCTTTGGTACAACTTTACAAGGTGTTTTAAAGACAATGTGAAACCTATTCAAAATATGTAAGACCTAATGGATTTGGTACGACCATATATGTTACAGCTTATACATTATTTTACAAGCCATGCAAAATTTTGGCAAACGATGGGTTTTGTTTGGGGCTTTGATATGCACATTCCAGTTTATTTAAAGGTTGTATAGAATTTATATAACCATACCAATTCATTTTATAGACACTTACACTTATTCTAGGGATTTTTTTAGGGCTTTTGGTATGGTTTATAAAGTTATTTTCAAGCATGTATAGGGGTGCGATATGTAGGTAGTGCTTTTGGACACACACACTTTCATTAAAGAAAATACTTTTTTGTAGAGTTTACCTATGTACAGTATAGTGTAGATTTATTAAGCAAAAGAACAGTTGTGGTAAATAAATGTTTTTAAGGAACGGAGTATAAACATATTTATAGGTAAAATTATTGGCAATTTAAGAGAAAAAAAAGTAGGGAAAATCAACAAATGACCACAAAAGAAGGTGTGGTTGAAGAAAATGACCAAAAAATTGCAACTATCATAAAATGACCATGATTTCCATAGGAAGGGTCTCTGCGGAACTCGTTCAGCTATGATAAATTGGAAAATCTCGGAGGAAGTGACACGGGCAGGGGTAAATTCGTAAAAACACAAAGAAGACTTAACAAAATTGAAAGGGTGCTGGTCAAAAATTTAGTTTAAAGTCGAAAAAGTTGTGTTTGAAATCGAAAAAAATTATGTTTGAACTTACCAAAATCGAAAAAAATGTGTTTGAAATCGTTTGGAAAATTTTTGTGTGAAATCGAAAAAACTTACCAAAATCGTTCTCTGGCATTATTTGTGAAAATTATAATTAGATAATCGACAATAATATAGTTGCAATGCCAGAGGCTTGGCACAACCTGCTCAACTTTGTATCTTATATCTCAGGCTTAGGCTCAAAGAGACAACTAAGATTTTGTCTTGATCGTCCATCGTTTTTAATGATTCTCTATTTTTAGTCGTGAAGCTCTATACTTGATATGAGGACCTTGTATGACATATGTTCCGCTGGGTTTGCAGTTAAACTCCCGGTTTTACATATTTGGACATTTTGGTGAACTCAATAGCCACAAAATCTTCATTACTTTACGAAACGGGATCCTGGTTTCTTAGTTGATGGGTGAAATGATTGTGTCGTTTTGATAATAGCAAGGGTGGGGAATGAATACCGGACGAATGGTAACCTGATGGAAGAGTTTGGCGTTGAAGATGACGAATCGATTCCCATGCATGATGCATCCCTTGTGAATTTATACTTGTTTTATCATTTTTTGTATTTTTTGTGAGGTTTTGATAGTATGGATTGCTGCAATCAGTGATATGCATGGCAACTCTATCTAGCATTTTTGGGCAGCCTGCAGTTGGAAAAGTGAACTGGTTCTTGCTATTGATGTTAATACCATAGTTTTCTTTAACTCACAAACTGAATTGGTTCTTGCTCAGTTTTCTTTGGTGCAGGGTATGTGGGATGACCTCAGGCATGGAGCGTACAAGTCATCTGGATTATTAATTAATCATGGTAAACTACAAGGGTCAATGGTGCCTGCTGCAACTCTCCTTAAGTGCTTATAACTTTAGTGCGTGGAAGTGGCCAGCATGGATGCATTAGAAAAGCTAAGCTTAAACTTTGGATTTGGAGGGGTGCGCCATGCCAAGGCAATAGTGCAACGCCAAGGCGACACTCAAAGACCCCAATAGCAAGCTATTGTGACGGATCTTTCCCCATAAAAAATAAGATTAATATCGAGTGGGCCGATGGCCCACATATCAGATATTAAACTGATAAGAACAAATACTACACTTGATCTTAGCCAAAAGGCCGAGAAAGGTATGAAATTTCCGTAAACGAAAAGCCTTCCGTTTTGAACCCACTCAACATTCTCTGTTTGCTTTGTTTGAGGGGATGTGGGACTCATTAACTTTGCCCAGGTATTATTATTTTATTTTCTCATCCAGTCACATGCATGCAACCGACTCAACTAATGGCTTCACTGCAATCGCTTAATTTGCTTAATTAATATAGCTACCATATGTTAATATTAATATAAATTATAAACCATGAGACTACCCAACGCAGCAGCACAAAGAAATCTTGATATTTGTCATTAATTTTTTAATTTACCAGCTTCTAATCCAAGTTACCTATTCTATTTATTTGTTATTTTCAGGTTTAAGGTTTCTAAGGAGAGACAGGTATATATGTATCCTATCCTCATAACCACTTGATGATGGGGATGATTTGTTACTTGATTATGATCGATGCAACCTATCCAAATCTGAGTCAACAGAAACTATGCATGGGCCTAACCAAATCTGAATCAACAGAAATTACGCACGGGTTTCTTTTTTGGCTTTGAACTCCCTCTTATATAATATATATCACATACACCAACAAAGACAAGACGTCCGTTTGGAAATATATATTTATAATAATCTTAAAACTAGAGTATAGGTAGGGGCCGCGCGAACGCAGGCCCCCGCTAACACAAATTATGACGTAGGTTCGACCAACTTGGGCCGACCTTAGACAGGCACCTCTCCGTAATGTGCAATGGAGATCACCAACCTAGGCCATGGACCTTCTTGATCGCCCAAAGACCCCGTCCAGGTAAGTGACTTTTCCGTTCCCCTACCCTCACTTTTTATCCAACAACTACCTTCACTTTTCTTTTTTTCACCCTCCGATGTGGGATGGATTCCTATTCTTAATTCTTTGCCAAACTTACATATAAGATGTGGGATGGATTCTTATTCTTAATTCTTTGCCAAACTTACATATACAACTCTACGTACTGCATCTCTAACTTCATGCTTTACCTTATTTATATATATCCTAATCACAAAAACACAACTTGCCACACTCAATCTCAACTCATCATCAACCCATATAATACTTGCTTGCATTTCATCCCTGCTATTACTTTACCAAGTAAACAAAATATATTATATATCAGACTATCACCTCCATGCTTCTCAAGACGATGCAAAAAATCTTGGTGATGCCCTTGGACGATGTTGTGCTTCAAGGCCTGCAAAAGTGACACTCAGCTACATCTACCCAATTCCTTTATCATCCCTTCACGCAAAATATTTATTTTGCAATATATATGTTGCTTATATGTACAATCACGCTTTGCTCTAATCAATATTTCATGCTTCTTTCTCTATACAAAAATTGCCACTTATGATAACACTTTTTCACGTACGTATTGTTATACACAACTACCCGTGCGCATCCATGGCATAAAACCGCCTTATCTTTGACCACGACTCGACCATTTCGCTGAAAATTGATATTCCATGTGTAAACTGTGGATCAGTTATATTTCTGCTAATAGTAAAACTGATAATTAAAAACTATATATGCCTTGACATTGTGTTCTCGAGTTTTGTTCAAAGAAAGGGGCCGAAAAGAAAAATATGGAAAGGGAAAAGGAGAATAGAGAGTTATTATTTTATTTATCTTATATTGTTGGAAAGAATATAAAGAATCCGACCTTTCATAATGTTCTAGAGTTTCAGGTAAAAGAAAGAAAGCTTATAATTTGATAACTTTGTATTCAACATCACAAATACCATACAATTGTTAGAAACAGTAAAATACAATAATCACTATCAGAAACAACCAAATCCATCTATTGCTGGCTAAACCAAAAAGTTCCGGCAAAATCTCTTAACTCTGGCCATCAAATGATTATGCATTAGCTAAGGTGAACAAAGCATGATTTCATTCGTTAAATTTATCCAAACCTATTGAAAGCTGGTAATTCTCGTGGGACAACAAGCATATGTATTTGAAACCATTTTAAAACTAACCTTTACCAACTTTTTTGATGTTGAGTATGGTGTATGTCTTATTATACTCCTTATCGCCCCCAATGGATGAAAAATATATTTTTTAAGACCAAATAGATCAATTTTCATCCTAATAATTTAATATAATCCTTGTATGTGCAAAAATGTTTGACAAATATGCCGCTTAATACATAGAGTAAATCACCAAATTTTGGATCAAATATCTAGGGAGACTGATAATCAGTTAGAGATATTGTCTCTAATGGTAGAAGAATCGATTGGAAAACATTTAGATTTTCGATTTTTGATTTGAATGTATTGCTAAATCTATTGAGGAATGTAACTAGATGTGCTAAGATGTTGAAAAATGAAGAAATTGTTAGATTTAATGATTTTTGTGTTATTGCGGGTAGAAATTTGTTTTGGATCAATATTTCCAGTATCCTATGAGGGTTCTTAAATATTGAAATTGGTCCCTAAGTCGACTAAAAAGAGTGTGAATCTTGAAAATGGGCAACAACCATTATTTTTGAAAAAAAGAAAAGATAGAGAGAGAGAGAGAGAGAGAGAGAGTCTCAACACCTTTGGTACAACTTTACAAGGTGTTTTAAAGACAATGTGAAACCTATTCAAAATATGTAAGACCTAATGGATTTGGTACGACCATATATGTTACAGCTTATACATCATTTTACAAGCCATGCAAAATTTTGGCAAACGATGGGTTTTGTTTGTGCTTTGATATGCACATTCCAATTTATTTAAAGCTTGTATAGAATTTATATGACCATACCAATTCATTTTATAGACACTTACACTTATTCTAGGGATTTTTTTAGGGCTTTTGGTATGGTTTATAAAGTTATTTTCAAGCATGTATAGGGGTGCGATATGTAGGTAGTGCTTTTGGACACACACACTTTCATTAAAGAAAATACTTTTTTGTAGAGTTTACCTATGTACAGTATAGTGTAGATTTATTAAGCAAAAGAACAGTTGGGGTAAATAAATGTTTTTAAGGAACGGAGTATAAACATATTTATAGGTAAAATTATTGGCAATTTAAGAGAAAAAAAAGTAGGGAAAATCAACAAATGACCACAAAAGAAGGTGTGGTTGAAGAAAATGACCAAAAAGTTGCAACTATCATAAAATGACCATGATTTCCATAGGAAGGGTCTCTGCGGAACTCGTTCAGCTATGATAAATTGGAAAATCTCGGAGGAAGTGACATGGGCAGGGGTAAATTCGTAAAAACACAAAGAAGACTTAACAAAATTGAAAGGGTGCTGGTCAAAAAATTAGTTTAAAGTCGAAAAAATTGTGTTTGAAATCGAAAAAGTTGTGTTTGAAATCGAAAAAAAATTATGTTTGAACTTACCAAAATCGAAAAAAATGTGTTTGAAATCGTTTGGAAAATTTTTGTTTGAAATCGAAAAAACTTACCAAAATCGTTCTCTGGCATTATTTGTGAAAATTATAATTAGATAATCGACAATAATATAGTTGCAATGCCAGAGGCTTGGCACAACCTGCTCAACTTTGTATCTTATATCTCAGGCTTAGGCTCAAAGAGACAACTAAGATTTTGTCTTGATCGTCCATCGTTTTTAATGATTCTCTATTTTTAGTCGTGAAGCTCTATACTTGATATGAGGACCTTGTATGACATATGTTCCACCGGGTTTGCAGTTAAACTCCCGGTTTTACATATTTGGACATTTTGGTGAACTCAATAGCCACAAAATCTTCATTACTTTACGAAACGGGATCCTGGTTTCTTAGTTGATGGGTGAAATGATTGTGTCGTTTTGATAATAGCAAGGGTGGGGAATGAATACCGGACGAATGGTAACCTGATGGAAGAGTTTGGCGTTGAAGGTGACGAATCGATTCCCATGCATGATGCATCCCTTGTGAATTTATACTTGTTTTATCATTTTTTGTGAGGTTTTGATAGTATGGATTGCTGCAATCAGTGATATGCATGGCAACTCTATCTAGCATTTTTGGGCAGCCTGCAGTTGGAAAAGTGAACTGGTTCTTGCTATTGATGTTAATACCATAGTTTTCTTTAACTCACAAACTGAATTGGTTCTTGCTCAGTTTTCTTTGGTGCAGGGTATGTGGGATGACCTCAGGCATGGAGCGTACAAGTCATCTGGATTATTAATTAATCATGGTAAACTACAAGGGTCAATGGTACCTGCTGCAACTCTCCTTAAGTGCTTATAACTTTAGTGCGTGGAAGTGGCCAGCATGGATGCATTAGAAAAGCTAAGCTTAAACTTTGGATTTGGAGGGGTGCGCCATGCCAAGGCAATAGTGCAACGCCAAGGCGACACTCAAAGACCCCAATAGCAAGCTATTGTGACGGATCTTTCCCCATTAAAAATAAGATTAATATCGAGTGGGCCGATGGCGCACATATCAGATATTAAACTGATAAGAACAGATACTACACTTGATCTTAGCCAAAAGGCCGAGAAAGGTATGAAATTTCCGTAAACGAAAAGCCTTCCGTTTTGAACCCACTCAACATTCTCTGTTTGCTTTGTTTGAGGCGATGTCGGACTCATTAACTTTTCCCAGGTATTATTATTTTATTTTCTCATCCAGTCACATGCATGCAACCGACTCAACTAATGGCTTCACTGCAATCGCTTAATTTGCTTAATTAATATAGCTACCATATGTTAATATTAATATAAATTATAAACCATGAGACTACCCAACGCAGCAGCACAAAGAAATCTTGATATTTGTCATTAATTTTTTAATTTACCAGCTTCTAATCCAAGTTACCTATTCTATTTATTTGTTATTTTCAGGTTTAAGGTTTCTAAGGAGAGACAGGTATATATGTATCCTATCCTCATAACCACTTGATGATGGGGATGATTTGTTACTTGACTATGATCGATGCAACCTATCCAAATCTGAGTCAACAGAAACTATGCATGGGCCTAACCAAATCTGAATCAACAGAAATTACGCACGGGTTTCTTTTTTGGCTTTGAACTCCCTCTTATATAATATATATCAAATACACCAACAAAGACAAGACGTCCGTTTGGAAATATAATCTTAAAACTAGAGTATGGGTAGGGGCCGCGCGAACGCAGGCCCCCGCTAACACAAATTATGACGTAGGTTCAACCAACTTGGGCCGACCTTAGACAGGCACCTCTCCGTAATGTGCAATTGAGATCACCAACCTAGGCCATGGACTTTCTTGATCGCCCAAAGACTCCGTCCAGGTAAGTGACTTTTCCGTTTCCCTACCCTCACTTTTTATCCAACAACTACCTTCACTTTTCTTTTTTTCACCCTCCGATGTGGGATGGATTCCTATTCTTAATTCTTTGCCAAACTTACATATAAGATGTGGGATGGATTCCTATTCTTAATTCTTTGCCAAACTTACATATACAACTCTACGTACTGCATCTCTAACTTCATGCTTTACCTTATTTATATATATCCTAATCACAAAAACACAACTTGCCACACTCAATCTCAACTCATCATCAACCCATATAATACTTGCTTGCATTTCATCCCTGCTATTACTTTACCAAATAAACAAAATATATTATATATCAGACTATCACCTCCATGCTTCTCAAGACGATGCAAAAAATCTTGGTGATGCCCTTGGACGATGTTGTGCTTCAAGGCCTGCAAAAGTGACACTCAGCTACATCTACCCAATTCCTTTATCGTCCCTTCACGCAAAATATTTATTTTGCAATATATATGTTGCTTATATGTACAATCACGCTTTGCTCTAATCAATATTTGATGCTTCTTTCTCTATACAAAAATTGCCAGTTATGATAACACTTTTTCGCGTACGTATTGTTATACACAACTACCCGTGCGCATCCATGGCATAAAACCGCCTTATCTTTGACCACGACTCGACCATTTCGCTGAAAATTGATATTCCATGTGTAAACTGTGGATCAGTTATATTTCTGCTAATAGTAAAACTGATAATTGAAAACTATATATGCCTTGACATTGTGTTCTCGAGTTTTGTTCAAAGAAAGGGGCCGAAAAGAAAAATATGGAAAGGGAAAAGGAGAATAGAGAGTTATTATTTTATTTATCTTATATTGTTGGAAAGAATATAAGGAATCCGACCTTTCATAATGTTCTAGAGTTTCAGGTAAAAGAAAGAAAGCTTATAATTTGATAACTTTGTATTCAACATCACAAATACCATACAATTGTTAGAAACAGTAAAATACAATAATCACTATCAGAAACAACCAAATCCATCTATTGCTGGCTAAACCAAAACGTTCCGGCAAAATCTCTTAACTCTGCCATCAAATGATTATGCATTAGCTAAGGTGAACAAAGCATGATTTCATTCGTTAAATTTATCCAAACCTATTGAAAGCTTGTAATTCTCATGGGACAACAAGCATATGTATTTGAAACCATTTTAAAACTAACCTTTACCAACTTTGTTGATGTTGAGTATGGTGTATGTCTTATTATACTCCTTATCGCCCCCAATGGATGCAAAATATATTTTTTAAGACCAAATAGATCAATTTTCATCCTAATAATTTAATATAATCCTTGTATGTGCAAAAATGTTTGACAAATATGCCGCTTAATACATAGAGTAAATCACCAAATTTTGGATCAAATATCTAGGGAGACTGATAATCAGTTAGAGATATTGTCTCTAATGGTAGAAGAATCGATTGGAAAACATTTAGATTTTCGATTTTTGATTTGAATGTATTGCTAAATCTATTGAGGAATGTAACTAGATGTGCTAAGATGTTGAAAAATGAAGAAATTGTTAGATTTAATGATTTTTGTGTTATTGCGGGTAGAAATTTGTTTTGGATCAATATTTCCAGTATCCTATGAGGGTTCTTAAATATTGAAATTGGTCCCTAAGTCGACTAAAAAGAGTGTGAATCTTGAAAATGGGCAACAACCATTATTTTTAAAAAAAAGAAAAGATAGAGAGAGAGAGAGAGAGAGAGAGAGAGAGAGTCTCAACACCTTTGGTACAACTTTACAAGGTGTTTTAAAGACAATGTGAAACCTATTCAAAATATGTAAGACCTAATGGATTTGGTACGACCATATATGTTACAGCTTATACATCATTTTACAAGCCATGCAAAATTTTGGCAAACGATGGGTTTTGTTTGTGCTTTGATATGCACATTCCAATTTATTTAAAGCTTGTATAGAATTTATATGACCATACCAATTCATTTTATAGACACTTACACTTATTCTAGGGATTTTTTTAGGGCTTTTGGTATGGTTTATAAAGTTATTTTCAAGCATGTATAGGGGTGCGATATGTAGGTAGTGCTTTTGGACACACACACTTTCATTAAAGAAAATACTTTTTTGTAGAGTTTACCTATGTACAGTATAGTGTAGATTTATTAAGCAAAAGAACAGTTGGGGTAAATAAATGTTTTTAAGGAACGGAGTATAAACATATTTATAGGTAAAATTATTGGCAATTTAAGAGAAAAAAAAGTAGGGAAAATCAACAAATGACCACAAAAGAAGGTGTGGTTGAAGAAAATGACCAAAAAGTTGCAACTATCATAAAATGACCATGATTTCCATAGGAAGGGTCTCTGCGGAACTCGTTCAGCTATGATAAATTGGAAAATCTCGGAGGAAGTGACATGGGCAGGGGTAAATTCGTAAAAACACAAAGAAGACTTAACAAAATTGAAAGGGTGCTGGTCAAAAAATTAGTTTAAAGTCGAAAAAATTGTGTTTGAAATCGAAAAAGTTGTGTTTGAAATCGAAAAAAAATTATGTTTGAACTTACCAAAATCGAAAAAAATGTGTTTGAAATCGTTTGGAAAATTTTTGTTTGAAATCGAAAAAACTTACCAAAATCGTTCTCTGGCATTATTTGTGAAAATTATAATTAGATAATCGACAATAATATAGTTGCAATGCCAGAGGCTTGGCACAACCTGCTCAACTTTGTATCTTATATCTCAGGCTTAGGCTCAAAGAGACAACTAAGATTTTGTCTTGATCGTCCATCGTTTTTAATGATTCTCTATTTTTAGTCGTGAAGCTCTATACTTGATATGAGGACCTTGTATGACATATGTTCCACCGGGTTTGCAGTTAAACTCCCGGTTTTACATATTTGGACATTTTGGTGAACTCAATAGCCACAAAATCTTCATTACTTTACGAAACGGGATCCTGGTTTCTTAGTTGATGGGTGAAATGATTGTGTCGTTTTGATAATAGCAAGGGTGGGGAATGAATACCGGACGAATGGTAACCTGATGGAAGAGTTTGGCGTTGAAGGTGACGAATCGATTCCCATGCATGATGCATCCCTTGTGAATTTATACTTGTTTTATCATTTTTTGTATTTTTTGTGAGGTTTTGATAGTATGGATTGCTGCAATCAGTGATATGCATGGCAACTCTATCTAGCATTTTTGGGCAGCCTGCAGTTGGAAAAGTGAACTGGTTCTTGCTATTGATGTTAATACCATAGTTTTCTTTAACTCACAAACTGAATTGGTTCTTGCTCAGTTTTCTTTGGTGCAGGGTATGTGGGATGACCTCAGGCATGGAGCGTACAAGTCATCTGGATTATTAATTAATCATGGTAAACTACAAGGGTCAATGGTACCTGCTGCAACTCTCCTTAAGTGCTTATAACTTTAGTGCGTGGAAGTGGCCAGCATGGATGCATTAGAAAAGCTAAGCTTAAACTTTGGATTTGGAGGGGTGCGCCATGCCAAGGCAATAGTGCAACGCCAAGGCGACACTCAAAGACCCCAATAGCAAGCTATTGTGACGGATCTTTCCCCATTAAAAATAAGATTAATATCGAGTGGGCCGATGGCGCACATATCAGATATTAAACTGATAAGAACAGATACTACACTTGATCTTAGCCAAAAGGCCGAGAAAGGTATGAAATTTCCGTAAACGAAAAGCCTTCCGTTTTGAACCCACTCAACATTCTCTGTTTGCTTTGTTTGAGGCGATGTCGGACTCATTAACTTTTCCCAGGTATTATTATTTTATTTTCTCATCCAGTCACATGCATGCAACCGACTCAACTAATGGCTTCACTGCAATCGCTTAATTTGCTTAATTAATATAGCTACCATATGTTAATATTAATATAAATTATAAACCATGAGACTACCCAACGCAGCAGCACAAAGAAATCTTGATATTTGTCATTAATTTTTTAATTTACCAGCTTCTAATCCAAGTTACCTATTCTATTTATTTGTTATTTTCAGGTTTAAGGTTTCTAAGGAGAGACAGGTATATATGTATCCTATCCTCATAACCACTTGATGATGGGGATGATTTGTTACTTGACTATGATCGATGCAACCTATCCAAATCTGAGTCAACAGAAACTATGCATGGGCCTAACCAAATCTGAATCAACAGAAATTACGCACGGGTTTCTTTTTTGGCTTTGAACTCCCTCTTATATAATATATATCAAATACACCAACAAAGACAAGACGTCCGTTTGGAAATATAATCTTAAAACTAGAGTATGGGTAGGGGCCGCGCGAACGCAGGCCCCCGCTAACACAAATTATGACGTAGGTTCAACCAACTTGGGCCGACCTTAGACAGGCACCTCTCCGTAATGTGCAATTGAGATCACCAACCTAGGCCATGGACTTTCTTGATCGCCCAAAGACTCCGTCCAGGTAAGTGACTTTTCCGTTTCCCTACCCTCACTTTTTATCCAACAACTACCTTCACTTTTCTTTTTTTCACCCTCCGATGTGGGATGGATTCCTATTCTTAATTCTTTGCCAAACTTACATATAAGATGTGGGATGGATTCCTATTCTTAATTCTTTGCCAAACTTACATATACAACTCTACGTACTGCATCTCTAACTTCATGCTTTACCTTATTTATATATATCCTAATCACAAAAACACAACTTGCCACACTCAATCTCAACTCATCATCAACCCATATAATACTTGCTTGCATTTCATCCCTGCTATTACTTTACCAAATAAACAAAATATATTATATATCAGACTATCACCTCCATGCTTCTCAAGACGATGCAAAAAATCTTGGTGATGCCCTTGGACGATGTTGTGCTTCAAGGCCTGCAAAAGTGACACTCAGCTACATCTACCCAATTCCTTTATCGTCCCTTCACGCAAAATATTTATTTTGCAATATATATGTTGCTTATATGTACAATCACGCTTTGCTCTAATCAATATTTGATGCTTCTTTCTCTATACAAAAATTGCCAGTTATGATAACACTTTTTCGCGTACGTATTGTTATACACAACTACCCGTGCGCATCCATGGCATAAAACCGCCTTATCTTTGACCACGACTCGACCATTTCGCTGAAAATTGATATTCCATGTGTAAACTGTGGATCAGTTATATTTCTGCTAATAGTAAAACTGATAATTGAAAACTATATATGCCTTGACATTGTGTTCTCGAGTTTTGTTCAAAGAAAGGGGCCGAAAAGAAAAATATGGAAAGGGAAAAGGAGAATAGAGAGTTATTATTTTATTTATCTTATATTGTTGGAAAGAATATAAGGAATCCGACCTTTCATAATGTTCTAGAGTTTCAGGTAAAAGAAAGAAAGCTTATAATTTGATAACTTTGTATTCAACATCACAAATACCATACAATTGTTAGAAACAGTAAAATACAATAATCACTATCAGAAACAACCAAATCCATCTATTGCTGGCTAAACCAAAACGTTCCGGCAAAATCTCTTAACTCTGCCATCAAATGATTATGCATTAGCTAAGGTGAACAAAGCATGATTTCATTCGTTAAATTTATCCAAACCTATTGAAAGCTTGTAATTCTCATGGGACAACAAGCATATGTATTTGAAACCATTTTAAAACTAACCTTTACCAACTTTGTTGATGTTGAGTATGGTGTATGTCTTATTATACTCCTTATCGCCCCCAATGGATGCAAAATATATTTTTTAAGACCAAATAGATCAATTTTCATCCTAATAATTTAATATAATCCTTGTATGTGCAAAAATGTTTGACAAATATGCCGCTTAATACATAGAGTAAATCACCAAATTTTGGATCAAATATCTAGGGAGACTGATAATCAGTTAGAGATATTGTCTCTAATGGTAGAAGAATCGATTGGAAAACATTTAGATTTTCGATTTTTGATTTGAATGTATTGCTAAATCTATTGAGGAATGTAACTAGATGTGCTAAGATGTTGAAAAATGAAGAAATTGTTAGATTTAATGATTTTTGTGTTATTGCGGGTAGAAATTTGTTTTGGATCAATATTTCCAGTATCCTATGAGGGTTCTTAAATATTGAAATTGGTCCCTAAGTCGACTAAAAAGAGTGTGAATCTTGAAAATGGGCAACAACCATTATTTTTGAAAAAAAGAAAAGATAGAGAGAGAGAGAGAGAGAGAGTCTCAACACCTTTGGTACAACTTTACAAGGTGTTTTAAAGACAATGTGAAACCTATTCAAAATATGTAAGACCTAATGGATTTGGTACGACCATATATGTTACAGCTTATACATCATTTTACAAGCCATGCAAAATTTTGGCAAACGATGGGTTTTGTTTGTGCTTTGATATGCACATTCCAATTTATTTAAAGCTTGTATAGAATTTATATGACCATACCAATTCATTTTATAGACACTTACACTTATTCTAGGGATTTTTTTAGGGCTTTTGGTATGGTTTATAAAGTTATTTTCAAGCATGTATAGGGGTGCGATATGTAGGTAGTGCTTTTGGACACACACACTTTCATTAAAGAAAATACTTTTTTGTAGAGTTTACCTATGTACAGTATAGTGTAGATTTATTAAGCAAAAGAACAGTTGGGGTAAATAAATGTTTTTAAGGAACGGAGTATAAACATATTTATAGGTAAAATTATTGGCAATTTAAGAGAAAAAAAAGTAGGGAAAATCAACAAATGACCACAAAAGAAGGTGTGGTTGAAGAAAATGACCAAAAAATTGCAACTATCATAAAATGACCATGATTTCCATAGGAAGGGTCTCTGCGGAACTCGTTCAGCTATGATAAATTGGAAAATCTCGGAGGAAGTGACACGGGCAGGGGTAAATTCGTAAAAACACAAAGAAGACTTAACAAAATTGAAAAGGTGCTGGTCAAAAATTTAGTTTAAAGTTGAAAAAATTGTGTTTGAAATCGAAAAAGTTGTGTTTGAAATCGAAAAAAATTATGTTTGAACTTACCAAAATCGAAAAAAATGTGTTTGAAATCGTTTGGAAAATTTTTGTTTGAAATCGAAAAAACTTACCAAAATCGTTCTCTGGCATTATTTGTGAAAATTATAATTAGATAATCGACAATAATATAGTTGCAATGCCAGAGGCTTGGCACAACCTGCTCAACTTTGTATCTTATATCTCAGGCTTAGGCTCAAAGAGACAACTAAGATTTTGTCTTGATCGTCCATCGTTTTTAATGATTCTCTATTTTTAGTCGTGAAGCTCTATACTTGATATGAGGACCTTGTATGACATATGTTCCACCGGGTTTGCAGTTAAACTCCCGGTTTTACATATTTGGACATTTTGGTGAACTCAATAGCCACAAAATCTTCATTACTTTACGAAACGGGATCCTGGTTTCTTAGTTGATGGGTGAAATGATTGTGTCGTTTTGATAATAGCAAGGGTGGGGAATGAATACCGGACGAATGGTAACCTGATGGAAGAGTTTGGCGTTGAAGGTGACGAATCGATTCCCATGCATGATGCATCCCTTGTGAATTTATACTTGTTTTATCATTTTTTGTATTTTTTGTGAGGTTTTGATAGTATGGATTGCTGCAATCAGTGATATGCATGGCAACTCTATCTAGCATTTTTGGGCAGCCTGCAGTTGGAAAAGTGAACTGGTTCTTGCTATTGATGTTAATACCATAGTTTTCTTTAACTCACAAACTGAATTGGTTCTTGCTCAGTTTTCTTTGGTGCAGGGTATGTGGGATGACCTCAGGCATGGAGCGTACAAGTCATCTGGATTATTAATTAATCATGGTAAACTACAAGGGTCAATGGTACCTGCTGCAACTCTCCTTAAGTGCTTATAACTTTAGTGCGTGGAAGTGGCCAGCATGGATGCATTAGAAAAGCTAAGCTTAAACTTTGGATTTGGAGGGGTGCGCCATGCCAAGGCAATAGTGCAACGCCAAGGCGACACTCAAAGACCCCAATAGCAAGCTATTGTGACGGATCTTTCCCCATTAAAAATAAGATTAATATCGAGTGGGCCGATGGCGCACATATCAGATATTAAACTGATAAGAACAGATACTACACTTGATCTTAGCCAAAAGGCCGAGAAAGGTATGAAATTTCCGTAAACGAAAAGCCTTCCGTTTTGAACCCACTCAACATTCTCTGTTTGCTTTGTTTGAGGCGATGTCGGACTCATTAACTTTTCCCAGGTATTATTATTTTATTTTCTCATCCAGTCACATGCATGCAACCGACTCAACTAATGGCTTCACTGCAATCGCTTAATTTGCTTAATTAATATAGCTACCATATGTTAATATTAATATAAATTATAAACCATGAGACTACCCAACGCAGCAGCACAAAGAAATCTTGATATTTGTCATTAATTTTTTAATTTACCAGCTTCTAATCCAAGTTACCTATTCTATTTATTTGTTATTTTCAGGTTTAAGGTTTCTAAGGAGAGACAGGTATATATGTATCCTATCCTCATAACCACTTGATGATGGGGATGATTTGTTACTTGACTATGATCGATGCAACCTATCCAAATCTGAGTCAACAGAAACTATGCATGGGCCTAACCAAATCTGAATCAACAGAAATTACGCACGGGTTTCTTTTTTGGCTTTGAACTCCCTCTTATATAATATATATCAAATACACCAACAAAGACAAGACGTCCGTTTGGAAATATAATCTTAAAACTAGAGTATGGGTAGGGGCCGCGCGAACGCAGGCCCCCGCTAACACAAATTATGACGTAGGTTCAACCAACTTGGGCCGACCTTAGACAGGCACCTCTCCGTAATGTGCAATTGAGATCACCAACCTAGGCCATGGACTTTCTTGATCGCCCAAAGACTCCGTCCAGGTAAGTGACTTTTCCGTTTCCCTACCCTCACTTTTTATCCAACAACTACCTTCACTTTTCTTTTTTTCACCCTCCGATGTGGGATGGATTCCTATTCTTAATTCTTTGCCAAACTTACATATAAGATGTGGGATGGATTCCTATTCTTAATTCTTTGCCAAACTTACATATACAACTCTACGTACTGCATCTCTAACTTCATGCTTTACCTTATTTATATATATCCTAATCACAAAAACACAACTTGCCACACTCAATCTCAACTCATCATCAACCCATATAATACTTGCTTGCATTTCATCCCTGCTATTACTTTACCAAATAAACAAAATATATTATATATCAGACTATCACCTCCATGCTTCTCAAGACGATGCAAAAAATCTTGGTGATGCCCTTGGACGATGTTGTGCTTCAAGGCCTGCAAAAGTGACACTCAGCTACATCTACCCAATTCCTTTATCGTCCCTTCACGCAAAATATTTATTTTGCAATATATATGTTGCTTATATGTACAATCACGCTTTGCTCTAATCAATATTTGATGCTTCTTTCTCTATACAAAAATTGCCAGTTATGATAACACTTTTTCGCGTACGTATTGTTATACACAACTACCCGTGCGCATCCATGGCATAAAACCGCCTTATCTTTGACCACGACTCGACCATTTCGCTGAAAATTGATATTCCATGTGTAAACTGTGGATCAGTTATATTTCTGCTAATAGTAAAACTGATAATTGAAAACTATATATGCCTTGACATTGTGTTCTCGAGTTTTGTTCAAAGAAAGGGGCCGAAAAGAAAAATATGGAAAGGGAAAAGGAGAATAGAGAGTTATTATTTTATTTATCTTATATTGTTGGAAAGAATATAAGGAATCCGACCTTTCATAATGTTCTAGAGTTTCAGGTAAAAGAAAGAAAGCTTATAATTTGATAACTTTGTATTCAACATCACAAATACCATACAATTGTTAGAAACAGTAAAATACAATAATCACTATCAGAAACAACCAAATCCATCTATTGCTGGCTAAACCAAAACGTTCCGGCAAAATCTCTTAACTCTGCCATCAAATGATTATGCATTAGCTAAGGTGAACAAAGCATGATTTCATTCGTTAAATTTATCCAAACCTATTGAAAGCTTGTAATTCTCATGGGACAACAAGCATATGTATTTGAAACCATTTTAAAACTAACCTTTACCAACTTTGTTGATGTTGAGTATGGTGTATGTCTTATTATACTCCTTATCGCCCCCAATGGATGCAAAATATATTTTTTAAGACCAAATAGATCAATTTTCATCCTAATAATTTAATATAATCCTTGTATGTGCAAAAATGTTTGACAAATATGCCGCTTAATACATAGAGTAAATCACCAAATTTTGGATCAAATATCTAGGGAGACTGATAATCAGTTAGAGATATTGTCTCTAATGGTAGAAGAATCGATTGGAAAACATTTAGATTTTCGATTTTTGATTTGAATGTATTGCTAAATCTATTGAGGAATGTAACTAGATGTGCTAAGATGTTGAAAAATGAAGAAATTGTTAGATTTAATGATTTTTGTGTTATTGCGGGTAGAAATTTGTTTTGGATCAATATTTCCAGTATCCTATGAGGGTTCTTAAATATTGAAATTGGTCCCTAAGTCGACTAAAAAGAGTGTGAATCTTGAAAATGGGCAACAACCATTATTTTTGAAAAAAAGAAAAGATAGAGAGAGAGAGAGAGAGAGTCTCAACACCTTTGGTACAACTTTACAAGGTGTTTTAAAGACAATGTGAAACCTATTCAAAATATGTAAGACCTAATGGATTTGGTACGACCATATATGTTACAGCTTATACATCATTTTACAAGCCATGCAAAATTTTGGCAAACGATGGGTTTTGTTTGTGCTTTGATATGCACATTCCAATTTATTTAAAGCTTGTATAGAATTTATATGACCATACCAATTCATTTTATAGACACTTACACTTATTCTAGGGATTTTTTTAGGGCTTTTGGTATGGTTTATAAAGTTATTTTCAAGCATGTATAGGGGTGCGATATGTAGGTAGTGCTTTTGGACACACACACTTTCATTAAAGAAAATACTTTTTTGTAGAGTTTACCTATGTACAGTATAGTGTAGATTTATTAAGCAAAAGAACAGTTGGGGTAAATAAATGTTTTTAAGGAACGGAGTATAAACATATTTATAGGTAAAATTATTGGCAATTTAAGAGAAAAAAAAGTAGGGAAAATCAACAAATGACCACAAAAGAAGGTGTGGTTGAAGAAAATGACCAAAAAGTTGCAACTATCATAAAATGACCATGATTTCCATAGGAAGGGTCTCTGCGGAACTCGTTCAGCTATGATAAATTGGAAAATCTCGGAGGAAGTGACATGGGCAGGGGTAAATTCGTAAAAACACAAAGAAGACTTAACAAAATTGAAAGGGTGCTGGTCAAAAAATTAGTTTAAAATCGAAAAAATTGTGTTTGAAATAGAAAAAGTTGTGTTTGAAATCGAAAAAAATTATGTTTGAACTTACCAAAATCGAAAAAAATGTGTTTGAAATCGTTTGGAAAATTTTTATTTGAAATCGAAAAAACTTACCAAAATCGTTCTCTGGCATTATTTGTGAAAATTATAATTAGATAATCGACAATAATGTAGTTGCAATGCCAGAGGCTTGGCACAACCTGCTCAACTTTGTATCTTATATCTCAGGCTTAGGCTCAAAGAGACAACTAAGATTTTGTCTTGATCGTCCATCGTTTTTAATGATTCTCTATTTTTAGTCGTGAAGCTCTATACTTGATATGAGGACCTTGTATGACATATGTTCCACCGGGTTTGCAGTTAAACTCCCGGTTTTACATATTTGGACATTTTGGTGAACTCAATAGCCACAAAATCTTCATTACTTTACGAAACGGGATCCTGGTTTCTTAGTTGATGGGTGAAATGATTGTGTCGTTTTGATAATAGCAAGGGTGGGGAATGAATACCGGACGAATGGTAACCTGATGGAAGAGTTTGGCGTTGAAGGTGACGAATCGATTCCCATGCATGATGCATCCCTTGTGAATTTATACTTGTTTTATCATTTTTTGTGAGGTTTTGATAGTATGGATTGCTGCAATCAGTGATATGCATGGCAACTCTATCTAGCATTTTTGGGCAGCCTGCAGTTGGAAAAATGAACTGGTTCTTGCTATTGATGTTAATACCATAGTTTTCTTTAACTCACAAACTGAATTGGTTCTTGCTCAGTTTTCTTTGGTGCAGGGTATGTGGGATGGCCTCAGGCATGGAGCGTACAAGTCATCTGGATTATTAATTAATCATGGTAAACTACAAGGGTCAATGGTACCTGCTGCAACTCTCCTTAAGTGCTTATAACTTTAGTGCGTGGAAGTGGCCAGCACGGATGCATTAGAAAAGCTAAGCTTAAACTTTGGATTTGGAGGGGTGCGCCATGCCAGGGCAATAGTGCAACGCCAAGGCCAAGGCCACACTCAAAGACCCAAATAGCAAGCTATTGTGACGGATCTTTCCCAATAAAAAATAAGATTAATATCGAGTGGGACGATGGCCCACATATCAGATATTAAACTGATAAGAACAGATACTACACTTGATCTTAGCCAAAAGGCCGAGAAAGGTATGAAATTTCCTTAAGCGAAAAGCCTTCCCTTTTGAACCCACTCAACATTCTCTGTTTGCTTTGTTTGAGGCGATGTGGGACTCATTAACTTTGCCCAGGTATTATTATTTTATTTTCTCATCCAGTCACATGCATGCAACCGACTCAACTAATGGCTTCACTGCAATCGCTTAATTTGCTTAATTAATATAGCTACCATATGTTAATATTAATATAAATTATAAACCATGAGACTACCCAACGCAGCAGCACAAAGAAATCTTGATATTTGTCATTAATTTTTTTAATTTACCCGCTTCTAATCCAAGTTACCTATTCTATTTATTTGTTATTTTCAGGTTTAAGGTTTCTAAGGAGAGACAGATATATATGTATCCTATCCTCATAACCACTTGATGATGGGGATGATTTGTTACTTGACTATGATCGATGCAACCTAACCAAATCTGAGTCAACAGAAATTCCGCATGGGCCTAACCAAATCTGAATCAACAGAAATTACGCATGGGTTTCTTTTTTGGCTTTGAACTCCCTCTTATATAATATAAATCACATACACCAACAAAGACAAGACGTCCGTTTGGAAATATATATTTATAAGGGAAAATGACATATACGCCCTATAAACTTTTTAGGGTTAACTTTTTTAGTCACGTAACTTTTTAAGTGACTTTATGAGGGAACAAACTCGTGGTCTACCTGTCTTTTTAGTGCTCTTGACTTGTTATAACCGGTTTGAGTGCCACATACCCAAAACTTAGGCCCCTCCCTTCTTCCTCCTGCCGAGCAACACCACCACAGACACCCATGTGTGAGCTGCTTCTACCATCAAACACCATATCGGCCATGAAGATGGCCTAATCGAAGTTGAAGGCCACCGGAAATAGACCTCCCCACCTCCTTCTGTCGATCTTTCCAGCCTTCCCATCACCGATCTGCCACTTTCCCCTTCGTATTCCTGTTGGTCGGACCGGAAGGCAACAATCTAGAGGTCACCAGAAACCCCGTCTTTTGATCTAACGGCCTGGATGGCTTCCCATCTTGAATTGTTTGATTTATGCGGTTTGCTCACACTGTTGCTTAAACCGCTACAGCTGCTTTCATCACTTACATTGGTGCTTGTGCTTCCTCTATACATACTGCTCTTACCACTCTCAACAAGATCCATTCTTTCGTTCATTTTACTACTCCCATTTGTTATTGTAATGTTGCTAACTCCGTCACTTAATTTACCAGATACGGAGCTGTTGTTTGAAGTTCCTTGACCCGATAAACTCTTTTCTGGATCGAATGTATCTTCAGTGTCTATTTTATCACCTAACGATTTCTTGTTTGACTTTTTAGACTCTATTTCCATCTTTTATGTTAACTTTGTTGTAGTTGCAGGCTCTAAGTTACTACTCCCACTTGGGATTGCCCTACGACTATTGTTATCGTTTTCAGTCTCTACAACGTCGATTTAAAATCTTGATCTCCGGAAATCGGTTTATGTCCCACCCTCCACCTTACCGGTCGACTTCAAAGACAAACACCCCCTCTGAAGCCGTTGATCCCCCTTTTCCTTTCACATTTTCTGCTAGACAAATGAGACAAACGAGAGCATGGTCTAATTTCCTTGAGATTTGATTTTGCGATGAATAAGGTTTGATGGAGTGAGGGCTATTCAAAAGCACCGCCATCAAAGAAGCCTCCTTGAACTCTCCAAATTAAAGAACTTAAACAGAGCACAGTTGGTGATGTGGTAAGTTTGGTCAACAAATTGGAAAAATTCAAAGTCAATTTAGGGGAATTGGTCAACAAATGCCAATGTGGCAAAGGGGTAACCGGATGACCCCTTCACTTTGGCCAAAAGGACTTAATCGACCCGACAAAAAGGACTTGGTTCCCTCATAAAGCCATCAAAATAGTTTAGGTACTAAAAAGGTAAACCCTAGAAACTTCATAGGACGTATGTGTCATTTTCCCTATTTATAATAATCTTAAAACTAGAGTATGGGTAGGGCCGCGCGAACGCAGGACCCGCTAACACAAATTATGACGTAGGTTCGACCAACTTGGGCCGACCTTAGACAGGCACCTCTCCGTAATGTGCAATGGAGATCACCAACCTATGCCATGGACCTTCTTGATCGCCGAAAGACCCCATCCATGTAAGTGACTTTTCCGTTCCCCTACCCTCACTTTTTATGCAACAACTACCTTCAGTTTTCTTTTCTTCACCCTCCAATGTGGGATGGATTCCTATTCTTAATTCTTTGCCAAACTTAGATATACTCCTCTACCGTACTACATCTCTAACTTCCTGCTTTACCTTATTTAGATATCCTAATCACAAAAACACAACTTGCCACACTCATCATCAACCCATATAATACTTGCTTGCATTTCATCCCTGCTATTACTTTACTAAATAAACAAAATATATTATATATCAGACTATCACCTCCATGCTTCTCAAGACAATGCAAAAAATCTTGGTGATGCCCTTGGACGATGTTGTGCTTCAAGGCTTGCAAAAGTGACACTCAGCTACATCTACCCAATTCCTTTATCGTCCCTTCACGCAAAATATTTATTTTGCAATATTTAGTTTTCAGGTACAGTCACGCTTTTGCTCTAATCAATATTTCATGCCTCTTTTTCATAAAAAAATTGCCACTTATTTGAACAGTTTTTCACGTACGTATTGTTATACACAACTACCCGTGCGCATCCATGGCATAAAACCGCCTTATCTTTGACCACGACTCGACCATTTCGCTGAAAATTGATATTCCATGTGTAAACTGTGGATCAGTTATATTTCTGCTAATAGTAAAACTGATAATTAAAAACTATATATGCCTTTACATTGTGTTCTCAAGTTTTGTTCAAAGAAAAGGGGCCAAAAAGAAAAATATGGAAAGGGAAAAGGAGAACAGAGAGTTATTATTTTAGTTATCTTATATAGTTGGAAAGAATATAAGGAATCCGACCTTTCATAATGTTCTAGAGTTTCAGGTAAAAGAAAGAAAGCTTATAATTTGATAACTTTGTATTTAACATCACAAATACCATACAATTGTTAAAACAGTAAAATACAATAATCACTATCAGAAACAACCAAATCCATTTATTGTTGGCTAAACCAAAAAGTTCCGGCAAAATCTCTTAACTCTGGCCATCAAATGATTATGCATTAGCTAAGGTGAACAAAGCATGATTTCATTCGTTAAATTTATACAAACCTATTGAAAGTTTGTAATTCTCATGGGACAACAAGCATATGTATTTGAAACCATTTAAAAACTCACCTTTACCAACTTTGTTGATGTTGAGTATGGTGTATGTCTTATCATACTCTTTATCGCCCCCAATGGATGCAAAATATATTTTTTATGACCAAATAGATCAATTTTCATCCTAAGAATTTAATATAATCCTTGTATGTGCAAAAATGTTTGACAAATATGTTGCTTAATACATAGAGTAAATCACCAAATTTTGGATCAAATATCAAGGGAGATTGATAATCAGTTAGAGATATTATCTCTAATGGTAGAAGAATCGATTGGAAAACATTTAGATTTTCGATTTGTGATTGGAATGTATTGCTAAATCTATTGAGGAATGTAACTAGATGTGCTAAGATGTTGAAAAATGAAGAAATTGTTAGATTTAATGATTTTTGTGTTATTGCAGGTAGAAATTTTTCTTGGATCAATATTATCAGTATTTCTAGTATCCTATGAGGGTTCTTAATCATTGAAATTGGTCTCTAAGTTGACAAAATATAGTGTGAATCCTGAAAATGGGCAACAACCATTATTTTTGAAAAAAAAAAGAGAGAGTCTCAGCACCTTTGGTACAACTTTACAAGGTGTTTTAAAGACAATGTGAAACCTATTCAAAATATGTAAGACCTAATGGATTTGGTACGACCATATATGTTACAGCTCATACTTCATTTTACAACCCATGCAAAATTTTGGCAAACGATGGGTTTTGTTTGGGGCTTTGATGTGGACATTCCAATTTATTTGAAGGTTGTATAGAATTTATATGACCATACCAATTCATTTTATAGAAACTTACACTTATTCTAGGGATTTTTTTTCTAGGGCTTTTGGTATGGTTTATAAAGTTATTTCCCAGCATGTACAGGGGTGCGATATGTAGGTAGTGTTTTTGGATACACACTTTCATCAAAGAAAATACTTTTTTGTAGAGTTTACCTATCTAGAGTATAGTGTAGATTTATTAAGCAAAAGAACACTTGGGTAAATAAATGTTTTTAAAGAACGCGGTATAAACATATTTACAGGTAAAATTATTGGCAATTTAAGGGAAAAAAAAGTAGGGAAAAAGTCAACAACTGACCACAAAAGAAGGTGTGGTTGAAGAAAATGACCAAAAAATTGCAACTTTCATAAAATGTCCATGATTTCCATAGGAAGGGTCTCTGCAGAACTCGTTCAGCTTTGATGAATTGGAAAAGCTCTGAGGAAGTGACGTGGGCAGGGGTAAATTCGTAAAAACACAAAGAAGACTTAACAAAATTGAAAGGGTGCTGGTCAAAAATTTTAGTTTAAATCGAAAAAATTGTGTTTGAAATCGAAAAAGTTGTGTTTAAAATCGAAAAAAATTATGTTTGAAGTTATCAAAATCGAAAAAAATGTGTTTGAAATCGTTTGAAAATTTTTTGTTTGAAATCGAAAAAACTTACCAAAACCGTTCTCTGGCATTATTTGTGAAAATTATAATTAGATAATCGACAATAATGTAGTTGCAACTTGCTCAACTTTGTATCTTATATCTCAGGCTTAGGCTCAAAGAGACAACTAAGATTTTGTCTTGATTAGTCCATCGTTTTTAATGATTCTCTATTTTTAGTCGTGAAGCTCTATACTTGATATGAGGACCTAGTATGACATATGTTCCACAGGGTTTGCAGTTAAACTCCCGGTTTTGCATATTTAGACATTTTGGTGAGCTCAATAGCCACAAAATCTTCATTACTTTACGAAACGGGATCCTTGTTTCCTAGTTGATGGGTGAAATGATTGTGTGGTTTTGATAATAGCAAGGGTGGGGAATGAATACCGGACGAATGGTAACCTGATGGAAGAGTTTGGCGTTGAAGGTGACGACTCGATTCCCATGCATGATGCATCCCTTGTGAATTTATACTTGTTTTATCATTTTTTGTGAGGTTTTGATAGTATGGATTCCTGCAATCAGTGATATGCATGGCATCTCTATCTAGCATTTTTGGGCAGCCTGCAGTTGGAAACGTGAACTGGTTCTTGCTATTGATGTTAATACAATAGTTTTCTTCAACTCACACACTGAATTGGTTCTTCCTCAGTTTTCTTTGGTGCAGGGTATGTGGGATGACCTCAGGCATGGAGCGTACAAGTCATCTGGATTATTAATTAATCATGGTAAACTACAAGGGTCAATGGTACCTGCTGCAACTCTCCTTAAGTGCTTATAACTTTAGTGGAAGTGGCCAGCATGGATGCATTAGAAAAGCTAAGCTTAAACTTTGGATTTGGAGGGGTGCGCCATGCCAAGGCAATAGCTCAACGCCAAGGCGACACTCAAAGACCCCAATAGCAAGCTATTGTGACAGATCTTACCCCATAAAAAATATTATTAATATCAAGTGAGCCGATGGCCCACATATCAGATATTAAAATGATGAGAACAGATACTACACTGATTTTAGCCAAAAGGCCGAGAAAGGTATGAAATTTCCGCAAGGGAAAGGCCTTCCGTTTTGAACCTACTCAAAATTCTCTGTTTGCTTTCCTTGAGGCGATGTGGGACTCATTAACTTTGCACAGGTATTATTATTTAATTTTCTCATGCAACCGACTCAATTAATGGCTTCACTCCCTTCTAGCTAATTAATATTGGTAGTAGACTGCAACAGCTTAGTTTGCTTAATATACCTAGCTACCATATTTTAATATAAAGTATAAACCATAAAACTAGGGTATGGATAGGGGCCGCGCAAACGCAGGCCCCCGCTAACACAAATTATGACGTAGGTTCGACCAACTTGGGCCGACCTTAGACAGGCACCTCTCCGTAATGTGCAATGGAGATCACCAACCTAGGCCATGGACCTTCTTGATCGCCCAAAGACCCAGTCCAGGTAAGTGACTTTTCTGTTCTCCTACCCTCACTTTTTATCCAACAACTACCTTCACTTTTCTTTTCTTCACCCTCCGATGTGGGATGGATTCCTATTCTTAATTCTTTGCCAAACTTACATATACTCCTCTACGTGCTACATCTGTAACTTCCTGCTTTACCTTATTTATATATCCTAATCACAACTTGCCACACTCAATCTCAACTCATCATCAACCCATATAATACTTGTTTGCATTTCATCCCTGCTATTACTTTACCAAATAAACAAAATATATTATATATCAGACTATCACCTCCATGCTTCTCAAGACGATGCAAAAATCTTGGTGATGCCCTTGGACGATATGTTAAAATCACAAGTGATCTTCGGTACAAGCTAGACCAATTGTTAGCACATCGCACCTAAACTCTATGACCTTTTTCATAAGGTGAGAGCACGGAAAAGGGCAATTAAATCAGATGTTGTGCTTCAAGGCCTGCAAAAGTGACACTCAACTGCTTCTACCCAATTCCTTTATCGTCCCTTCACGCAAAATATTTATTTTGCAATATTTAATTTTCAGGTACAATCACGCTTTGTTCTAATCAATATTTCATGCCTCTTTCTCGATACAAAAATTGCCACTTATGAGAATACTTTTTCACGTACGTATTGCTATACACAACTACCCGTGCACATCCATGGCATAAAACCGCCTTATCTTTGACCACGACTTGACCGTTTCGCTGAAAATTGATATTCCATGTGTAAACTGTGGATCAGTTATATTCCTGCTAATACTAAAACTGATAATTAAAAACTATATATGCCTTTACATTGTGTTCTCAGGTTTTGTTTAGAGAAAGGGGCCGAAAAGAAAATTATGTAAAGGGAAAAGGAGAAAAGAAAGTTATTATTTTATTTATCTTATAGACTTGGAAAGAATATAAGGAACCCGACCTTTCATAATGTTCTAGAGTTTCAGGTAAAAGAAAGAAAGCTTATAATTTGATAACTTTGTATTTAACATCACAATACTATACAATTGTTAGAAACAGTAAAGTACAATAATCACTATCAGCAACAACCAAATACATCTATTGCTGGCTAAACCAAAAAGTTCTGGCAAAATCTCTTAACTCTTGCCATGAAATGATTATGCACTAGCTAATGTCAACAGAGCATGATTTCATTCATTAAATTTATCCTAACCTATTAAAAGTTTGTAATTCTAATGGGACAACAAGCATATGTATTTGAAACCATTTAAAAACTAACATTTACCAACTTTGTTGATGTTGAGTATGGTGTATGTCTTATCATACTCCTTATCGCCCCCAATGGATGCAAAATATATTTTTTAACACCAAATATCAATGTAGTAACCATCTTTCTATAATCTGAATGTGAAAGCGGAGTAGCTCGCCGAATCCAAAGTGTCTATCTCTGCCACCAGACTGAACTATTTGATAGGAAGCCTACAGAATGGTCCTGTATGCCATCTTGGTGGGGAACCTCTTCAGCCACGTGAGGCTGGTGAGAAGGCCCGGGAAGCACCAATGCGCTATCGAGCGCTTGCCTCCGGAGTGACGAGTGCTCGACAAGCACAACCAATCACGAAGGTAAGGGCGGCGGGGCAGCCCATTTTTTAAAAGTGGACGTGAGCGCGTTCACCCCGAGGAAGTCGACCAACCTAGATAAAAAAACAAAAAATAATAATAATAATAATAAAGAGCCTGTCCCCATTTGAAGGAAAAGAAGATAAAAAAAAAAGCATAATAAAACTTATTAGGAGGAGAACCGGAATGAAACGCCGGAAACAAACTTAATTAATTTTCATCCTAATAATTTAATATAATCCTTGTATTCGCAAAAATATTAGACAAATATGCCGCTTACTACATAGAGTAAATCAACAAATTTTGGATCAAATATCAATCAGTTAGAGATATCGTCTCTAATGGTAGAAGAATCGATTGGAAACCATTTACATTTCAGATTTATGATCGGAATGTATTGCTAAATCTATAGAGGAATTGTATTTATGGATTCTAGCCTTAGATATTAATGTGGGTTAAAATATTAAAGATTGAATCAACTAACTAAAACCTTATCTCTTATTTTTGATGTCAGGAAATGGTGATCTTCTTCCTCCTCATCCACCCACTCAAAACTCAAACTTCACTCTTCTATCAATTATGTCAAAATAAAAGCTTATTAGTCCAAACTATTTGCACTGGATGCGAAATTTGAAGATGACATTTCGCTATGAGAACAAGGAGTATGTTCTGAATGTGAATTTCGACAAGGATCTGGCCATTGATATGGCCTCAACTCTTGTCAACTAGTTATGATCAATTTATCCTAGCTTATCATTTAAAAAAAACAACAAAAAAACAACATTAATTGAGCTACATAGTCTATAACAAACTGCTAAAGCTGGAATGTAAAAGTCACATTCGAACAGTAGTGTAAATGCACTTGTCATGGCCATTCAACAAGGAAAGGGGAAGAAAAGGAAGACTTATTCCCAACCCAAATGGAAAGGAAAATCCCACATTAGAGAGCCCAATGGTGGGCCAAAGGGAAAGTTCAACTTTGATTCTCCTTATGTCGGTGATCCAAAAGAGGTCGTGTGCTTTCATTGTGGCCAGAAAAGACATTGGAAGAGAAGTTTCCCCAAGTACTTGCAAGAAGTGAGAGAAGCTAAAGGAAAGGTATCTGGCTCCACATCTGGTATGTACTATATAGAAATCAATAACATTCAATTTTCAAATTCTTGGATCCTTGATATGGGATGTGGTTTCTATATTCGTTATGATATATAGGGACTAAGGGAAAGTGAAAGGGCCGAACATGGAAGTTGAACCTGATCATGGGGAATAGATGTATTCCGGCTGTTACCGAGATTGGGACTTATGAGCTTATGTTTGGTGATAGTGTTAGGTTTGATTTAGAAAATTGTTGTTATAGTCAAAAATGACAAAAAAAACATAATTTATTTTCATGGTTTATTTATACAAGGTTATCGTTATGTGTTTGACAATAATGATGGTGCAATTTTAGTTTATAAAATGTTATCCTTGTAATGGCATGTATGAAATTGTTTTGTGTGTTAATGACCTTAGCAATGGTGTATTTAGTATTAGTTCTTCTAATGTTTTAGACCAGGCATCCTTATGGCATTGTCGTATTGGGTATATAAACAAGAAACGCATCGCCCAACTCCAAAAGAATGGAGTGTTGGAATCATTTGACTTGAAGTCAAATGATGAATGTGAATCTTGTCTATTAGGTAAAATGACTAAATTACCTTTCATGGGAACTTGTGAAAGACGTGAAGGAATGTTAGACCTCATCCATACATATGTATGTGGTCCTTTAAAGTCCGACACAAGGGATGATAATTGCTACCATGTGACATTTACTGATGATTATATTAGATATGGCTATATCTATTTAATCAAGCATAAGCCGAAAATCTTTGAAAAGTGTGAAGGGTTTAAGCACGAAGTAGATAATCAATTAGGCAAGAAGATAAGGAGGATCCTATCAGATAGAGATGGATAATATCTTAGTATCGGTTTCAACGATTATCTTAAAGAATGTGAAATTGTTTCAAAATTGACCCTCCCATGACACCACAACTTAATGGTGTAACTGAAAGGCAAAATCAAACCTTACTTGACATGGTTCGTTCCATAATGAGTCAAGCATTATTCCCTATATCATTTTGGGGGTATGCCTTAGAGACAACCACCTGTATCCCTAATCTCGTTCCTACCAAGAAGGTTTCCAAAACACCTCATGAAATGTGGAGTGGGAAACCTCCCTCACTCGTACGTATCAAAGTCTGGGATTTTAAGGCTCTCATTAGGTGTGATACCTAAGATAAACTAAAACTCATATGCTTCGGCTATAGGATCAATCATGTATGTTATGACTTGTACTCACCTTGATGTGGCTTATACTTTAAGCATGCTTAGCTGATATTAAGGAGATCCTGAGGCAACTCATTGGATAACAGTGAAGAACATACTTAAGTATTTACCGAAAACCAAAGATATGATCTTAGTTTTCGGTGGAAAATATGAACTTAAAGTGAGTGGTTATAGTGATGTAAATTTTATAATGGACCGGGATAATAGTTATTCGCAATTTGGCTGGATATTCTTGTTCAATCCGGCAAAATCTCTTAACTCTGGCCATCAAATGATTATGCATTAGCTAAGGTGAACAAAGCATGATTTCATTCGTTAAATTTATCCAAACCTATTGAAAGCTGGTAATTCTCATGGGACAACAAGCATATGTATTTGAAACCATTTTAAAACTAACCTTTACCAACTTTGTTGATGTTGAGTATGGTGTATGTCTTATTATACTCCTTATCGCCCCCAATGGATGAAAAATATATTTTTTAAGACCAAATAGATCAATTTTCATCCTAATAATTTAATATAATCCTTGTATGTGCAAAAATGTTTGACAAATATGCCGCTTAATACATAGAGTAAATCACCAAATTTTGGATCAAATATCTAGGGAGAGTGATAATCAGTTAGAGATATTGTCTCTAATGGTAGAAGAATCGATTGGAAAACATTTAGATTTTCGATTTTTGATTTGAATGTATTGCTAAATCTATTGAGGAATGTAACTAGATGTGCTAAGATGTTGAAAAATGAAGAAATTGTTAGATTTAATGATTTTTGTGTTATTGCAGGTAGAAATTTGTTTTGGATCAATATTTCTAGTATCCTATGAGGGTTCTTAAATATTGAAATTGGTCCCTAAGTCGACTAAAAAGAGTGTGAATCTTGAAAATGGGCAACAACCATTATTTTTGAAAAAAATAAAAGATAGAGAGAGAGAGAGAGTCTCAACACCTTTGGTACAACTTTACAAGGTGTTTTAAAGACAATGTGAAACCTATTCAAAATATGTAAGACCTAATGGATTTGGTACGACCATATATGTTACAGCTTATACATCATTTTACAAGCCATGCAAAATTTTGGCAAACGATGGGTTTTGTTTGGGGCTTTGATATGCACATTCCAATTTATTTAAAGGTTGTATAGAATTTATATGACCATACCAATTCATTTTATAGACACTTACACTTATTCTAGGGATTTTTTTAGGGCTTTTGGTATGGTTTATAAAGTTATTTTCAAGCATGTATAGGGGTGCGATATGTAGGTAGTGCTTTTGGACACACACACTTTCATTAAAGAAAATACTTTTTTGTAGAGTTTACCTATGTACAGTATAGTGTAGATTTATTAAGCAAAAGAACAGTTGGGGTAAATAAATGTTTTTAAGGAACGGAGTATAAACATATTTATAGGTAAAATTATTGGCAATTTAAGAGAAAAAAAAAGTAGGGAAAATCAACAAATGACCACAAAAGAAGGTGTGGTTGAAGAAAATGACCAAAAAATTGCAACTATCATAAAATGACCATGATTTCCATAGGAAGGGTCTCTGCGGAACTCGTTCAGCTATGATAAATTGGAAAATCTCGGAGGAAGTGACACGGGCAGGGGTAAATTCGTAAAAACACAAAGAAGACTTAACAAAATTGAAAGAGTGCCGGTCAAAAATTTAGTTTAAAGTCGAAAAAATTGTGTTTGAAATCGAAAAAAATTATGTTTGAACTTACCAAAATCGAAAAAAATGTGTTTGAAATCGTTTGGAAAATTTTTGTGTGAAATCGAAAAAACTTACCAAAACTTACCAAAATCGAAAAAACTTAATCGACAATAATATAGTTGCAATGCCAGAGGCTTGGCACAACCTGCTCAACTTTGTATCTTATATCTCAGGCTTAGGCTCAAAGAGACAACTAAGATTTTGTCTTGATCGTCCATCGTTTTTAATGATTCTCTATTTTTAGTCGTGAAGCTCTATACTTGATATGAGGACCTTGTATGACATATGTTCCGCTGGGTTTGCAGTTAAACTCCCGGTTTTACATATTTGGACATTTTGGTGAACTCAATAGCCACAAAATCTTCATTACTTTACGAAACGGGATCCTGGTTTCTTAGTTGATGGGTGAAATGATTGTGTCGTTTTGATAATAGCAAGGGTGGGGAATGAATACCGGACGAATGGTAACCTGATGGAAGAGTTTGGCGTTGAAGGTGACGAATCGATTCCCATGCATGATGCATCCCTTGTGAATTTATACTTGTTTTATCATTTTTTGTATTTTTTGTGAGGTTTTGATAGTATGGATTGCTGCAATCAGTGATATGCATGGCAATTCTATCTAGCATTTTTGGGCAGCCTGCAGTTGGAAAAGTGAACTGGTTCTTGCTATTGATGTTAATACCATAGTTTTCTTTAACTCACAAACTGAATTGGTTCTTGCTCAGTTTTCTTTGGTGCAGGGTATGTGGGATGACCTCAGGCATGGAGCGTACAAGTCATCTGGATTATTAATTAATCATGGTAAACTACAAGGGTCAATGGTGCCTGCTGCAACTCTCCTTAAGTGCTTATAACTTTAGTGCGTGGAAGTGGCCAGCATGGATGCATTAGAAAAGCTAAGCTTAAACTTTGGATTTGGAGGGGTGCGCCATGCCAAGGCAATAGTGCAACGCCAAGGCGACACTCAAAGACCCCAATAGCAAGCTATTGTGACGGATCTTTCCCCATAAAAAATAAGATTAATATCGAGTGGGCCGATGGCCCACATATCAGATATTAAACTGATAAGAATAAATACTACACTTGATCTTAGCCAAAAGGCCGAGAAAGGTATGAAATTTCCGTAAACGAAAAGCCTTCCGTTTTGAACCCACTCAACATTCTCTGTTTGCTTTGTTTGAGGGGATGTGGGACTCATTAACTTTGCCCAGGTATTATTATTTTATTTTCTCATCCAGTCACATGCATGCAACCGACTCAACTAATGGCTTCACTGCAATCGCTTAATTTGCTTAATTAATATAGCTACCATATGTTAATATTAATATAAATTATAAACCATGAGACTACCCAACGCAGCAGCACAAAGAAATCTTGATATTTGTCATTAATTTTTTAATTTACCAGCTTCTAATCCAAGTTACCTATTCTATTTATTTGTTATTTTCAGGTTTAAGGTTTCTAAGGAGAGACAGGTATATATGTATCCTATCCTCATAACCACTTGATGATGGGGATGATTTGTTACTTGATTATGATCGATGCAACCTATCCAAATCTGAGTCAACAGAAACTATGCATGGGCCTAACCAAATCTGAATCAACAGAAATTACGCACGGGTTTCTTTTTTGGCTTTGAACTCCCTCTTATATAATATATATCACATACACCAACAAAGACAAGACGTCCGTTTGGAAATATATATTTATAATAATCTTAAAACTAGAGTATAGGTAGGGGCCGCGCGAACGCAGGCCCCCGCTAACACAAATTATGACGTAGGTTCGACCAACTTGGGCCGACCTTAGACAGGCACCTCTCCGTAATGTGCAATGGAGATCACCAACCTAGGCCATGGACCTTCTTGATCGCCCAAAGACCCCGTCCAGGTAAGTGACTTTTCCGTTCCCCTACCCTCACTTTTTATCCAACAACTACCTTCACTTTTCTTTTTTTCACCCTCCGATGTGGGATGGATTCCTATTCTTAATTCTTTGCCAAACTTACATATAAGATGTGGGATGGATTCTTATTCTTAATTCTTTGCCAAACTTACATATACAACTCTACGTACTGCATCTCTAACTTCATGCTTTACCTTATTTATATATATCCTAATCACAAAAACACAACTTGCCACACTCAATCTCAACTCATCATCAACCCATATAATACTTGCTTGCATTTCATCCCTGCTATTACTTTACCAAATAAACAAAATATATTATATATCAGACTATCACCTCCATGCTTCTCAAGACGATGCAAAAAATCTTGGTGATGCCCTTGGACGATGTTGTGCTTCAAGGCCTGCAAAAGTGACACTCAGCTACATCTACCCAATTCCTTTATCATCCCTTCACGCAAAATATTTATTTTGCAATATATATGTTGCTTATATGTACAATCACGCTTTGCTCTAATCAATATTTCATGCTTCTTTCTCTATACAAAAATTGCCACTTATGATAACACTTTTTCACGTACGTATTGTTATACACAACTACCCGTGCGCATCCATGGCATAAAACCGCCTTATCTTTGACCACGACTCGACCATTTCGCTGAAAATTGATATTCCATGTGTAAACTGTGGATCAGTTATATTTCTGCTAATAGTAAAACTGATAATTAAAAACTATATATGCCTTGACATTGTGTTCTCGAGTTTTGTTCAAAGAAAGGGGCCGAAAAGAAAAATATGGAAAGGGAAAAGGAGAATAGAGAGTTATTATTTTATTTATCTTATATTGTTGGAAAGAATATAAGGAATCCGACCTTTCATAATGTTCTAGAGTTTCAGGTAAAAGAAAGAAAGCTTATAATTTGATAACCTTGTATTCAACATCACAAATACCATACAATTGTTAGAAACAGTAAAATACAATAATCACTATCAGAAACAACCAAATCCATCTATTGCTGGCTAAACCAAAAACTTCCGGCAAAATCTCTTAACTCTGGCCATCAAATGATTATGCATTAGCTAAGGTGAACAAAGCATGATTTCATTCGTTAAATTTATCCAAACCTATTGAAAGCTGGTAATTCTCATGGGACAACAAGCATATGTATTTGAAACCATTTTAAAACTAACCTTTACCAACTTTGTTGATGTTGAGTATGGTGTATGTCTTATTATACTCCTTATCGCCCCCCAATGGATGAAAAATATATTTTTTAAGACCAAATAGATCAATTTTCATCCTAATAATTTAATATAATCCTTGTATGTGCAAAAATGTTTGACAAATATGCCGCTTAATACATAGAGTAAATCACCAAATTTTGGATCAAATATCTAGGGAGACTGATAATCAGTTAGAGATATTGTCTCTAATGGTAGAAGAATCGATTGGAAAACATTTAGATTTTCGATTTTTGATTCGAATGTATTGCTAAATCTATTGAGGAATGTAACTAGATGTGCTAAGATGTTGAAAAATGAAGAAATTGTTAGATTTAATGATTTTTGTGTTATTGCAGGTAGAAATTTGTTTTGGATCAATATTTCCAGTATCCTATGAGGGTTCTTAAATATTGAAATTGGTCCCTAAGTCGACTAAAAAGAGTGTGAATCTTGAAAATGGGCAACAACCATTATTTTTGAAAAAAATAAAAGATAGAGAGAGAGAGAGAGAGAGAGAGAGTCTCAACACCTTTGGTACAACTTTACAAGGTGTTTTAAAGACAATGTGAAACCTATTCAAAATATGTAAGACCTAATGGATTTGGTACGACCATATATGTTACAGCTTATACATCATTTTACAAGCCATGCAAAATTTTGGCAAACGATGGGTTTTGTTTGGGGCTTTGATATGCACATTCCAATTTATTTAAAGATTGTATAGAATTTATATGACCATACCAATTCATTTTATAGACACTTACACTTATTCTAGGGATTTTTTTAGGGCTTTTGGTATGGTTTATAAAGTTATTTTCAAGCATGTATAGGGGTGCGATATGTAGGTAGTGCTTTTGGACACACACACTTTCATTAAAGAAAATACTTTTTTGTAGAGTTTACCTATGTACAGTATAGTGTAGATTTATTAAGCAAAAGAACAGTTGCGGTAAATAAATGTTTTTAAGGAACGGAGTATAAACATATTTATAGGTAAAATTATTGGCAATTTAAGAGAAAAAAAAGTAAGGAAAATCAACAAATGACCACAAAAGAAGGTGTGGTTGAAGAAAATGACCAAAAAATTGCAACTATCATAAAATGACCATGATTTCCATAGGAAGGGTCTCTGCGGAACTCGTTCAGCTATGATAAATTGGAAAATCTCGGAGGAAGTGACACGGGCAGGGGTAGATTCGTAAAAACACAAAGAAGACTTAACAAAATTGAAAGGGTGCTGGTCAAAAATTTAGTTTAAAGTCGAAAAAATTGTGTTTGAAATCGAAAAAAATTATGTTTGAACTTACCAAAATCGAAAAAAATGTGTTTGAAATCGTTTGGAAAATTTTTGTGTGAAATCGAAAAAACTTACCAAAATCGTTCTCTGGCATTATTTGTGAAAATTATAATTAGATAATCGACAATAATATAGTTGCAATGCCAGAGGCTTGGCACAACCTGCTCAACTTTGTATCTTATATCTCAGGCTTAGGCTCAAAGAGACAACTAAGATTTTGTCTTGATCGTCCATCGTTTTTAATGATTCTCTATTTTTAGTCGTGAAGCTCTATACTTGATATGAGGACCTTGTATGACATATGTTCCACCGGGTTTGCAGTTAAACTCCCGGTTTTACATATTTGGACATTTTGGTGAACTCAATAGCCACAAAATCTTCATTACTTTACGAAACGGGATCCTGGTTTCTTAGTTGATGGGTGAAATGATTGTGTCGTTTTGATAATAGCAAGGGTGGGGAATGAATACCGGACGAATGGTAACCTGATGGAAGAGTTTGGCGTTGAAGGTGACGAATCGATTCCCATGCATGATGCATCCCTTGTGAATTTATACTTGTTTTATCATTTTTTGTATTTTTTGTGAGGTTTTGATAGTATGGATTGCTGCAATCAGTGATATGCATGGCAACTCTATCTAGCATTTTTGGGCAGCCTGCAGTTGGAAAAGTGAACTGGTTCTTGCTATTGATGTTAATACCATAGTTTTCTTTAACTCACAAACTGAATTGGTTCTTGCTCAGTTTTCTTTGGTGCAGGGTATGTGGGATGACCTCAGGCATGGAGCGTACAAGTCATCTGGATTATTAATTAATCATGGTAAACTACAAGGGTCAATGGTACCTGCTGCAACTCTCCTTAAGTGCTTATAACTTTAGTGCGTGGAAGTGGCCAGCATGGATGCATTAGAAAAGCTAAGCTTAAACTTTGGATTTGGAGGGGTGCGCCATGCCAAGGCAATAGTGCAACGCCAAGGCGACACTCAAAGACCCCAATAACAAGCTATTGTGACCGATCTTTCCCCATAAAAAATAAGATTAATATCGAGTGGGCCGATGGCCCACATATCAGATATTAAACTGATAAGAACAAATACTACACTTGATCTTAGCCAAAAGGCCGAGAAAGGTATGAAATTTCCGTAAACGAAAAGCCTTCCGTTTTGAACCCACTCAACATTCTCTGTTTGCTTTGTTTGAGGGGATGTGGGACTCATTAACTTTGCCCAGGTATTATTATTTTATTTTCTCATCCAGTCACATGCATGCAACCGACTCAACTAATGGCTTCACTGCAATCGCTTAATTTTCTTAATTAATATAGCTACCATATGTTAATATTAATATAAATTATAAACCATGAGACTACCCAACGCAGCAGCACAAAGAAATCTTGATATTTGTCATTAATTTTTTAATTTACCAGCTTCTAATCCAAGTTACCTATTCTATTTATTTGTTATTTTCAGGTTTAAGGTTTCTAAGGAGAGACAGGTATATATGTATCCTATCCTCATAACCACTTGATGATGGGGATGATTTGTTACTTGATTATGATCGATGCAACCTATCCAAATCTGAGTCAACAGAAACTATGCATGGGCCTAACCAAATCTGAATCAACAGAAATTACGCACGGGTTTCTTTTTTGGCTTTGAACTCCCTCTTATATAATATATATCACATACACCAACAAAGACAAGACGTCCGTTTGGAAATATATATTTATAATAATCTTAAAACTAGAGTATAGGTAGGGGCCGCGCGAACGCAGGCCCCCGCTAACACAAATTATGACGTAGGTTCGACCAACTTGGGCCGACCTTAGACAGGCACCTCTCCGTAATGTGCAATGGAGATCACCAACCTAGGCCATGGACCTTCTTGATCGCCCAAAGACCCCGTCCAGGTAAGTGACTTTTCCGTTCCCCTACCCTCACTTTTTATCCAACAACTACCTTCACTTTTCTTTTTTTCACCCTCCGATGTGGGATGGATTCCTATTCTTAATTCTTTGCCAAACTTACATATAAGATGTGGGATGGATTCTTATTCTTAATTCTTTGCCAAACTTACATATACAACTCTACGTACTGCATCTCTAACTTCATGCTTTACCTTATTTATATATATCCTAATCACAAAAACACAACTTGCCACACTCAATCTCAACTCATCATCAACCCATATAATACTTGCTTGCATTTCATCCCTGCTATTACTTTACCAAGTAAACAAAATATATTATATATCAGACTATCACCTCCATGCTTCTCAAGACGATGCAAAAAATCTTGGTGATGCCCTTGGACGATGTTGTGCTTCAAGGCCTGCAAAAGTGACACTCAGCTACATCTACCCAATTCCTTTATCATCCCTTCACGCAAAATATTTATTTTGCAATATATATGTTGCTTATATGTACAATCACGCTTTGCTCTAATCAATATTTCATGCTTCTTTCTCTATACAAAAATTGCCACTTATGATAACACTTTTTCACGTACGTATTGTTATACACAACTACCCGTGCGCATCCATGGCATAAAACCGCCTTATCTTTGACCACGACTCGACCATTTCGCTGAAAATTGATATTCCATGTGTAAACTGTGGATCAGTTATATTTCTGCTAATAGTAAAACTGATAATTAAAAACTATATATGCCTTGACATTGTGTTCTCGAGTTTTGTTCAAAGAAAGGGGCCGAAAAGAAAAATATGGAAAGGGAAAAGGAGAATAGAGAGTTATTATTTTATTTATCTTATATTGTTGGAAAGAATATAAAGAATCCGACCTTTCATAATGTTCTAGAGTTTCAGGTAAAAGAAAGAAAGCTTATAATTTGATAACTTTGTATTCAACATCACAAATACCATACAATTGTTAGAAACAGTAAAATACAATAATCACTATCAGAAACAACCAAATCCATCTATTGCTGGCTAAACCAAAAAGTTCCGGCAAAATCTCTTAACTCTGGCCATCAAATGATTATGCATTAGCTAAGGTGAACAAAGCATGATTTCATTCGTTAAATTTATCCAAACCTATTGAAAGCTGGTAATTCTCATGGGACAACAAGCATATGTATTTGAAACCATTTTAAAACTAACCTTTACCAACTTTGTTGATGTTGAGTATGGTGTATGTCTTATTATACTCCTTATCGCCCCCAATGGATGAAAAATATATTTTTTAAGACCAAATAGATCAATTTTCATCCTAATAATTTAATATAATCCTTGTATGTGCAAAAATGTTTGACAAATATGCCGCTTAATACATAGAGTAAATCACCAAATTTTGGATCAAATATCTAGGGAGACTGATAATCAGTTAGATATATTGTCTCTAATGGTAGAAGAATCGATTGGAAAACATTTAGATTTTCGATTTTTGATTTGAATGTATTGCTAAATCTATTGAGGAATGTAACTAGATGTGCTAAGATGTTGAAAAATGAAGAAATTGTTAGATTTAATGATTTTTGTGTTATTGCAGGTAGAAATTTGTTTTGGATCAATATTTCCAGTATCCTATGAGGGTTCTTAAATATTGAAATTGGTCCCTAAGTCGACTAAAAAGAGTGTGAATCTTGAAAATGGGCAACAACCATTATTTTTGAAAAAAAAAAAAGATAGAGAGAGAGAGAGAGAGAGAGAGTCTCAACACCTTTGGTACAACTTTACAAGGTGTTTTAAAGACAATGTGAAACCTATTCAAAATATGTAAGACCTAATGGATTTGGTACGACCATATATGTTACAGCTTATACATCATTTTACAAGCCATGCAAAATTTTGGCAAACGATGGGTTTTGTTTGGGGCTTTGATATGCACATTCCAATTTATTTAAAGGTTGTATAGAATTTATATGACCATACCAATTCATTTTATAGACACTTACACTTATTCTAGGGATTTTTTTAGGGCTTTTGGTATGGTTTATAAAGTTATTTTCAAGCATGTATAGGGGTGCGATATGTAGGTAGTGCTTTTGGACACACACACTTTCATTAAAGAAAATACTTTTTTGTAGAGTTTACCTATGTACAGTATAGTGTAGATTTATTAAGCAAAAGAACAGTTGCGGTAAATAAATGTTTTTAAGGAACGGAGTATAAACATATTTATAGGTAAAATTATTGGCAATTTAAGAGAAAAAAAGTAGGGAAAATCAACAAATGACCACAAAAGAAGGTGTGGTTGAAGAAAATGACCAAAAAATTGCAACTATCATAAAATGACCATGATTTCCATAGGAAGGGTCTCTGCGGAACTCGTTCAGCTATGATAAATTGGAAAATCTCGGAGGAAGTGACACGGGCAGGGGTAAATTCGTAAAAACACAAAGAAGACTTAACAAAATTGAAAAGGTGCTGGTCAAAAATTTAGTTTAAAGTTGAAAAAATTGTGTTTGAAATCGAAAAAGTTGTGTTTGAAATCGAAAAAAATTATGTTTGAACTTACCAAAATCGAAAAAAATGTGTTTGAAATCGTTTGGAAAATTTTTGTTTGAAATCGAAAAAACTTACCAAAATCGTTCTCTGGCATTATTTGTGAAAATTATAATTAGATAATCGACAATAATATAGTTGCAATGCCAGAGGCTTGGCACAACCTGCTCAACTTTGTATCTTATATCTCAGGCTTAGGCTCAAAGAGACAACTAAGATTTTGTCTTGATCGTCCATCGTTTTTAATGATTCTCTATTTTTAGTCGTGAAGCTCTATACTTGATATGAGGACCTTGTATGACATATGTTCCACCGGGTTTGCAGTTAAACTCCCGGTTTTACATATTTGGACATTTTGGTGAACTCAATAGCCACAAAATCTTCATTACTTTACGAAACGGGATCCTGGTTTCTTAGTTGATGGGTGAAATGATTGTGTCGTTTTGATAATAGCAAGGGTGGGGAATGAATACCGGACGAATGGTAACCTGATGGAAGAGTTTGGCGTTGAAGGTGACGAATCGATTCCCATGCATGATGCATCCCTTGTGAATTTATACTTGTTTTATCATTTTTTGTATTTTTTGTGAGGTTTTGATAGTATGGATTGCTGCAATCAGTGATATGCATGGCAACTCTATCTAGCATTTTTGGGCAGCCTGCAGTTGGAAAAGTGAACTGGTTCTTGCTATTGATGTTAATACCATAGTTTTCTTTAACTCACAAACTGAATTGGTTCTTGCTCAGTTTTCTTTGGTGCAGGGTATGTGGGATGACCTCAGGCATGGAGCGTACAAGTCATCTGGATTATTAATTAATCATGGTAAACTACAAGGGTCAATGGTACCTGCTGCAACTCTCCTTAAGTGCTTATAACTTTAGTGCGTGGAAGTGGCCAGCATGGATGCATTAGAAAAGCTAAGCTTAAACTTTGGATTTGGAGGGGTGCGCCATGCCAAGGCAATAGTGCAACGCCAAGGCGACACTCAAAGACCCCAATAGCAAGCTATTGTGACGGATCTTTCCCCACAAAAAATAAGATTAATATCGAGTGGGCCGATGGCGCACATATCAGATATTAAACTGATAAGAACAGATACTACACTTGATCTTAGCCAAAAGGCCGAGAAAGGTATGAAATTTCCGTAAACGAAAAGCCTTCCGTTTTGAACCCACTCAACATTCTCTGTTTGCTTTGTTTGAGGCGATGTGGGACTCATTAACTTTGCCCAGGTATTATTATTTTATTTTCTCATCCAGTCACATGCATGCAACCGACTCAACTAATGGCTTCACTGCAATCGCTTAATTTTCTTAATTAATATAGCTACCATATGTTAATATTAATATAAATTATAAACCATGAGACTACCCAACGCAGCAGCACAAAGAAATCTTGATATTTGTCATTAATTTTTTAATTTACCAGCTTCTAATCCAAGTTACCTATTCTATTTATTTGTTATTTTCAGGTTTAAGGTTTCTAAGGAGAGACAGGTATATATGTATCCTATCCTCATAACCACTTGATGATGGGGATGATTTGTTACTTCATTATGATCGATGCAACCTATCCAAATCTGAGTCAACAGAAACTATGCATGGGCCTAACCAAATCTGAATCAACAGAAATTACGCACGGGTTTCTTTTTTGGCTTTGAACTCCCTCTTATATAATATATATCACATACACCAACAAAGACAAGACGTCCGTTTGGAAATATATATTTATAATAATCTTAAAACTAGAGTATAGGTAGGGGCCGCGCGAACGCAGGCCCTTGCTAACACAAATTATGACGTAGGTTCGACCAACTTGGGCCGACCTTAGACAGGCACCTCTCCGTAATGTGCAATGGAGATCACCAACCTAGGCCATGGACCTTCTTGATCGCCCAAAGACCCCGTCCAGGTAAGTGACTTTTCCGTTCCCCTACCCTCACTTTTTATCCAACAACTACCTTCACTTTTCTTTTTTTCACCCTCCGATGTGGGATGGATTCCTATTCTTAATTCTTTGCCAAACTTACATATAAGATGTGGGATGGATTCTTATTCTTAATTCTTTGCCAAACTTACATATACAACTCTACGTACTGCATCTCTAACTTCATGCTTTACCTTATTTATATATATCCTAATCACAAAAACACAACTTGCCACACTCAATCTCAACTCATCATCAACCCATATAATACTTGCTTGCATTTCATCCCTGCTATTACTTTACCAAATAAACAAAATATATTATATATCATACTATCACCTCCATGCTTCTCAAGACGATGCAAAAAATCTTGGTGATGCCCTTGGACGATGTTGTGCTTCAAGGCCTGCAAAAGTGACACTCAGCTACATCTACCCAATTCCTTTATCATCCCTTCACGCAAAATATTTATTTTGCAATATATATGTTGCTTATATGTACAATCATGCTTTGCTCTAATCAATATTTCATGCTTCTTTCTCTATACAAAAATTGCCACTTATGATAACACTTTTTCACGTACGTATTGTTATACACAACTACCCGTGCGCATCCATGGCATAAAACCGCCTTATCTTTGACCACGACTCGACCATTTCGCTGAAAATTTATATTCCATGTGTAAACTGTGGATCATTTATATTTCTGCTAATAGTAAAAACTGATAATTAAAAACTATATATGCCTTGACATTGTGTTCTCGAGTTTTGTTCAAAGAAAGGGGCCGAAAAGAAAAATATGGAAAGGGAAAAGGAGAATAGAGAGTTATTATTTTATTTATCTTATATTGTTGGAAAGAATATAAGGAATCCGACCTTTCATAATGTTCTAGAGTTTCAGGTAAAAGAAAGAAAGCTTATAATTTGATAACCTTGTATTCAACATCACAAATACCATACAATTGTTAGAAACAGTAAAATACAATAATCACTATCAGAAACAACCAAATCCATCTATTGCTGGCTAAACCAAAAAGTTCCGGCAAAATCTCTTAACTCTGGCCGTCAAATGATTATGCATTAGCTAAGGTGAACAAAGCATGATTTCATTCGTTAAATTTATCCAAACCTATTGAAAGCTGGTAATTCTCATGGGACAACAAGCATATGTATTTGAAACCATTTTAAAACTAACCTTTACCAACTTTGTTGATGTTGAGTATGGTGTATGTCTTATTATACTCCTTATCGCCCCCAATGGATGAAAAATATATTTTTTAAGACCAAATAGATCAATTTTCATCCTAATAATTTAATATAATCCTTGTATGTGCAAAAATGTTTGACAAATATGCCGCTTAATACATAGAGTAAATCACCAAATTTTGGATCAAATATCTAGGGAGACTGATAATCAGTTAGAGATATTGTCTCTAATGGTAGAAGAATCGATTGGAAAACATTTAGATTTTCGATTTTTGATTTGAATGTATTGCTAAATCTATTGAGGAATGTAACTAGATGTGCTAAGATGTTGAAAAATGAAGAAATTGTTAGATTTAATGATTTTTGTGTTATTGCAGGTAGAAATTTGTTTTGGATCAATATTTCCAGTATCCTATGAGGGTTCTTAAATATTGAAATTGGTCCCTAAGTCGACTAAAAAGAGTGTGAATCTTGAAAATGGGCAACAACCATTATTTTTGAAAAAAAGAAAAGATAGAGAGAGAGAGAGAGAGAGTCTCAACACCTTTGGTACAACTTTACAAGGTGTTTTAAAGACAATGTGAAACCTATTCAAAATATGTAAGACCTAATGGATTTGGTACGACCATATATGTTACAGCTTATACATCATTTTACAAGCCATGCAAAATTTTGGCAAACGATGGGTTTTGTTTGGGGCTTTGATATGCACATTCCAATTTATTTAAAGGTTGTATAGAATTTATATGACCATACCAATTCATTTTATAGACACTTACACTTATTCTAGGGATTTTTTTAGGGCTTTTGGTATGGTTTATAAAGTTATTTTCAAGCATGTATAGGGGTGCGATATGTAGGTAGTGCTTTTGGACACACACACTTTCATTAAAGAAAATACTTTTTTGTAGAGTTTACCTATGTACAGTATAGTGTAGATTTATTAAGCAAAAGAACAGTTGCGGTAAATAAATGTTTTTAAGGAACGGAGTATAAACATATTTATAGGTAAAATTATTGGCAATTTAAGAGAAAAAAAGTAGGGAAAATCAACAAATGACCACAAAAGAAGGTGTGGTTGAAGAAAATGACCAAAAAATTGCAACTATCATAAAATGACCATGATTTCCATAGGAAGGGTCTCTGCGGAACTCGTTCAGCTATGATAAATTGGAAAATCTCGGAGGAAGTGACACGGGCAGAGGTAAATTCGTAAAAACACAAAGAAGACTTAACAAAATTGAAAAGGTGCTGGTCAAAAATTTAGTTTAAAGTTGAAAAAATTGTGTTTGAAATCGAAAAAGTTGTGTTTGAAATCGAAAAAAATTATGTTTGAACTTACCAAAATCGAAAAAAATGTGTTTGAAATCGTTTGGAAAATTTTTGTTTGAAATCGAAAAAACTTACCAAAATCGTTCTCTGGCATTATTTGTGAAAATTATAATTAGATAATCGACAATAATATAGTTGCAATGCCAGAGGCTTGGCACAACCTGCTCAACTTTGTATCTTATATCTCAGGCTTAGGCTCAAAGAGACAACTAAGATTTTGTCTTGATCGTCCATCGTTTTTAATGATTCTCTATTTTTAGTCGTGAAGCTCTATACTTGATATGAGGACCTTGTATGACATATGTTCCACCGGGTTTGCAGTTAAACTCCCGGTTTTACATATTTGGACATTTTGGTGAACTCAATAGCCACAAAATCTTCATTACTTTACGAAACGGGATCCTGGTTTCTTAGTTGATGGGTGAAATGATTGTGTCGTTTTGATAATAGCAAGGGTGGGGAATGAATACCGGACGAATGGTAACCTGATGGAAGAGTTTGGCGTTGAAGGTGACGAATCGATTCCCATGCATGATGCATCCCTTGTGAATTTATACTTGTTTTATCATTTTTTGTATTTTTTGTGAGGTTTTGATAGTATGGATTGCTGCAATCAGTGATATGCATGGCAACTCTATCTAGCATTTTTGGGCAGCCTGCAGTTGGAAAAGTGAACTGGTTCTTGCTATTGATGTTAATACCATAGTTTTCTTTAACTCACAAACTGAATTGGTTCTTGCTCAGTTTTCTTTGGTGCAGGGTATGTGGGATGACCTCAGGCATGGAGCGTACAAGTCATCTGGATTATTAATTAATCATGGTAAACTACAAGGGTCAATGGTACCTGCTGCAACTCTCCTTAAGTGCTTATAACTTTAGTGCGTGGAAGTGGCCAGCATGGATGCATTAGAAAAGCTAAGCTTAAACTTTGGATTTGGAGGGGTGCGCCATGCCAAGGCAATAGTGCAACGCCAAGGCGACACTCAAAGACCCCAATAGCAAGCTATTGTAACGGATCTTTCCCCATAAAAAATAAGATTAATATCGAGTGGGCCGATGACCCACATATCAGATATTAAACTGATAAGAACAGATACTACACTTGATCTTAGCCAAAAGGCCGAGAAAGGTATGAAATTTCCGTAAACGAAAAGCCTTCCGTTTTGAACCCACTCAACATTCTCTGTTTGCTTTGTTTGAGGCGATGTGGGACTCATTAACTTTGCCCAGGTATTATTATTTTATTTTCTCATCCAGTCACATGCATGCAACCGACTCAACTAATGGCTTCACTGCAATCGCTTAATTTGCTTAATTAATATAGCTACCATATGTTAATATTAATATAAATTATAAACCATGAGACTACCCAACGCAGCAGCACAAAGAAATCTTGATATTTGTCATTAATTTTTTAATTTACCAGCTTCTAATCCAAGTTACCTATTCTATTTATTTGTTATTTTCAGGTTTAAGGTTTCTAAGGAGAGACAGGTATATATGTATCCTATCCTCATAACCACTTGATGATGGGGATGATTTGTTACTTGACTATGATCGATGCAACCTATCCAAATCTGAGTCAACAGAAACTATGCATGGGCCTAACCAAATCTGAATCAACAGAAATTACGCACGGGTTTCTTTTTTGGCTTTGAACTCCCTCTTATATAATATATATCACATACACCAACAAAGACAAGACGTCCGTTTGGAAATATATATTTATAATAATCTTAAAACTAGAGTATGGGTAGGGGCCGCGCGAACGCAGGCCCCCGCTAACACAAATTATGACGTAGGTTCGACCAACTTGGGCCGACCTTAGACAGGCACCTCTCCGTAATGTGCAATGGAGATCACCAACCTAGGCCATGGACCTTCTTGATCGCCCAAAGACCCCGTCCAGGTAAGTGACTTTTCCGTTCCCCTACCCTCACTTTTTATCCAACAACTACCTTCACTTTTCTTTTTTTCACCCTCCGATGTGGGATGGATTTCTATTCTTAATTCTTTGCCAAACTTACATATAAGATGTGGGATGGATTCCTATTCTTAATTCTTTGCCAAACTTACATATACAACTCTACGTACTGCATCTCTAACTTCATGCTTTACCTTATTTATATATATCCTAATCACAAAAACACAACTTGCCACACTCAATCTCAACTCATCATCAACCCATATAATACTTGCTTGCATTTCATCCCTGCTATTACTTTACCAAATAAACAAAATATATTATATATCATACTATCACCTCCATGCTTCTCAAGACGATGCAAAAAATCTTGGTGATGCCCTTGGACGATGTTGTGCTTCAAGGCCTGCAAAAGTGACACTCAGCTACATCTACCCAATTCCTTTATCGTCCCTTCACGCAAAATATTTATTTTGCAATATATATGTTGCTTATATGTACAATCACGCTTTGCTCTAATCAATATTTCATGCTTCTTTCTCTATACAAAAATTGCCACTTATGATAACACTTTTTCACGTACGTATTGTTATACACAACTACCCGTGCGCATCCATGGCATAAAACCGCCTTATCTTTGACCACGACTCGACCATTTCGCTGAAAATTGATATTCTATGTGTAAACTGTGGATCAGTTATATTTCTGCTAATAGTAAAACTGATAATTAAAAACTATATATGCCTTGACATTGTGTTCTAGAGTTTTGTTCAAAGAAAGGGGCCGAAAAGAAAAATATGGAAAGGGAAAAGGAGAATAGAGAGTTATTATTTTATTTATCTTATATTGTTGGAAAGAATATAAGGAATCCGACCTTTCATAATGTTCTAGAGTTTCAGGTAAAAGAAAGAAAGCTTATAATTTGATAACTTTGTATTCAACATCACAAATACCATACAATTGTTAGAAACAGTAAAATACAATAATCACTATCAGAAACAACCAAATCCATCTATTGCTGGCTAAACCAAAACGTTCCGGCAAAATCTCTTAACTCTGCCATCAAATGATTATGCATTAGCTAAGGTGAACAAAGCATGATTTCATTCGTTAAATTTATCCAAACCTATTGAAAGCTGGTAATTCTCATGGGACAACAAGCATATGTATTTGAAACCATTTTAAAACTAACCTTTACCAACTTTGTTGATGTTGAGTATGGTGTATGTCTTATTATACTCCTTATCGCCCCCAATGGATGAAAAATATATTTTTTAAGACCAAATAGATCAATTTTCATCCTAATAATTTAATATAATCCTTGTATGTGCAAAAATGTTTGACAAATATGCCGCTTAATACATAGAGTAAATCACCAAATTTTGGATCAAATATCTAGGGAGACTGATAATCAGTTAGATATATTGTCTCTAATGGTAGAAGAATCGATTGGAAAACATTTAGATTTTCGATTTTTGATTTGAATGTATTGCTAAATCTATTGAGGAATGTAACTAGATGTGCTAAGATGTTGAAAAATGAAGAAATTGTTAGATTTAATGATTTTTGTGTTATTGCAGGTAGAAATTTGTTTTGGATCAATATTTCCAGTATCCTATGAGGGTTCTTAAATATTGAAATTGGTCCCTAAGTCGACTAAAAAGAGTGTGAATCTTGAAAATGGGCAACAACCATTATTTTTGAAAAAAAGAAAAGATAGAGAGAGAGAGAGAGAGAGTCTCAACACCTTTGGTACAACTTTACAAGGTGTTTTAAAGACAATGTGAAACCTATTCAAAATATGTAAGACCTAATGGATTTGGTACGACCATATATGTTACAGCTTATACATCATTTTACAAGCCATGCAAAATTTTGGCAAACGATGGGTTTTGTTTGGGGCTTTGATATGCACATTCCAATTTATTTAAAGGTTGTATAGAATTTATATGACCATACCAATTCATTTTATAGACACTTACACTTATTCTAGGGATTTTTTTAGGGCTTTTGGTATGGTTTATAAAGTTATTTTCAAGCATGTATAGGGGTGCGATATGTAGGTAGTGCTTTTGGACACACACACTTTCATTAAAGAAAATACTTTTTTGTAGAGTTTACCTATGTACAGTATAGTGTAGATTTATTAAGCAAAAGAACAGTTGCGGTAAATAAATGTTTTTAAGGAACGGAGTATAAACATATTTATAGGTAAAATTATTGGCAATTTAAGAGAAAAAAAGTAGGGAAAATCAACAAATGACCACAAAAGAAGGTGTGGTTGAAGAAAATGACCAAAAAATTGCAACTATCATAAAATGACCATGATTTCCATAGGAAGGGTCTCTGCGGAACTCGTTCAGCTATGATAAATTGGAAAATCTCGGAGGAAGTGACACGGGCAGGGGTAAATTCGTAAAAACACAAAGAAGACTTAACAAAATTGAAAAGGTGCTGGTCAAAAATTTAGTTTAAAGTTGAAAAAATTGTGTTTGAAATCGAAAAAGTTGTGTTTGAAATCGAAAAAAATTATGTTTGAACTTACCAAAATCGAAAAAAATGTGTTTGAAATCGTTTGGAAAATTTTTGTTTGAAATCGAAAAAACTTACCAAAATCGTTCTCTGGCATTATTTGTGAAAATTATAATTAGATAATCGACAATAATATAGTTGCAATGCCAGAGGCTTGGCACAACCTGCTCAACTTTGTATCTTATATCTCAGGCTTAGGCTCAAAGAGACAACTAAGATTTTGTCTTGATCGTCCATCGTTTTTAATGATTCTCTATTTTTAGTCGTGAAGCTCTATACTTGATATGAGGACCTTGTATGACATATGTTCCACCGGGTTTGCAGTTAAACTCCCGGTTTTACATATTTGGACATTTTGGTGAACTCAATAGCCACAAAATCTTCATTACTTTACGAAACGGGATCCTGGTTTCTTAGTTGATGGGTGAAATGATTGTGTCGTTTTGATAATAGCAAGGGTGGGGAATGAATACCGGACGAATGGTAACCTGATGGAAGAGTTTGGCGTTGAAGGTGACGAATCGATTCCCATGCATGATGCATCCCTTGTGAATTTATACTTGTTTTATCATTTTTTGTATTTTTTGTGAGGTTTTGATAGTATGGATTGCTGCAATCAGTGATATGCATGGCAACTCTATCTAGCATTTTTGGGCAGCCTGCAGTTGGAAAAGTGAACTGGTTCTTGCTATTGATGTTAATACCATAGTTTTCTTTAACTCACAAACTGAATTGGTTCTTGCTCAGTTTTCTTTGGTGCAGGGTATGTGGGATGACCTCAGGCATGGAGCGTACAAGTCATCTGGATTATTAATTAATCATGGTAAACTACAAGGGTCAATGGTACCTGCTGCAACTCTCCTTAAGTGCTTATAACTTTAGTGCGTGGAAGTGGCCAGCATGGATGCATTAGAAAAGCTAAGCTTAAACTTTGGATTTGGAGGGGTGCGCCATGCCAAGGCAATAGTGCAACGCCAATGCGACACTCAAAGACCCCAATAGCAAGCTATTGTGACGGATCTTTCCCCATAAAAAATAAGATTAATATCGAGTGGGCCGATGACCCACATATCAGATATTAAACTGATAAGAACAGATACTACACTTGATCTTAGCCAAAAGGCCGAGAAAGGTATGAAATTTCCGTAAACGAAAAGCCTTCCGTTTTGAACCCACTCAACATTCTCTGTTTGCTTTGTTTGAGGCGATGTGGGACTCATTAACTTTGCCCAGGTATTATTATTTTATTTTCTCATCCAGTCACATGCATGCAACCGACTCAACTAATGGCTTCACTGCAATCGCTTAATTTGCTTAATTAATATAGCTACCATATGTTAATATTAATATAAATTATAAACCATGAGACTACCCAACGCAGCAGCACAAAGAAATCTTGATATTTGTCATTAATTTTTTAATTTACCAGCTTCTAATCCAAGTTACCTATTCTATTTATTTGTTATTTTCAGGTTTAAGGTTTCTAAGGAGAGACAGGTATATATGTATCCTATCCTCATAACCACTTGATGATGGGGATGATTTGTTACTTGACTATGATCGATGCAACCTATCCAAATCTGAGTCAACAGAAACTATGCATGGGCCTAACCAAATCTGAATCAACAGAAATTACGCACGGGTTTCTTTTTTGGCTTTGAACTCCCTCTTATATAATATATATCACATACACCAACAAAGACAAGACGTCCGTTTGGAAATATATATTTATAATAATCTTAAAACTAGAGTATGGGTAGGGGCCGCGCGAACGCAGGCCCCCGCTAACACAAATTATGACGTAGGTTCGACCAACTTGGGCCGACCTTAGACAGGCACCTCTCCGTAATGTGCAATGGAGATCACCAACCTAGGCCATGGACCTTCTTGATCGCCCAAAGACCCCGTCCAGGTAAGTGACTTTTCCGTTCCCCTACCCTCACTTTTTATCCAACAACTACCTTCACTTTTCTTTTTTTCACCCTCCGATGTGGGATGGATTTCTATTCTTAATTCTTTGCCAAACTTACATATAAGATGTGGGATGGATTCCTATTCTTAATTCTTTGCCAAACTTACATATACAACTCTACGTACTGCATCTCTAACTTCATGCTTTACCTTATTTATATATATCCTAATCACAAAAACACAACTTGCCACACTCAATCTCAACTCATCATCAACCCATATAATACTTGCTTGCATTTCATCCCTGCTATTACTTTACCAAATAAACAAAATATATTATATATCATACTATCACCTCCATGCTTCTCAAGACGATGCAAAAAATCTTGGTGATGCCCTTGGACGATGTTGTGCTTCAAGGCCTGCAAAAGTGACACTCAGCTACATCTACCCAATTCCTTTATCGTCCCTTCATGCAAAATATTTATTTTGCAATATATATGTTGCTTATATGTACAATCACGCTTTGCTCTAATCAATATTTCATGCTTCTTTCTCTATACAAAAATTGCCACTTATGATAACACTTTTTCACGTACGTATTGTTATACACAACTACCCGTGCGCATCCATGGCATAAAACCGCCTTATCTTTGACCACGACTCGACCATTTCGCTGAAAATTGATATTCTATGTGTAAACTGTGGATCAGTTATACTTCTGCTAATAGTAAAACTGATAATTAAAAACTATATATGCCTTGACATTGTGTTCTCGAGTTTTGTTCAAAGAAAGGGGCCGAAAAGAAAATTATGGAAAGGGAAAAGGAGAATAGAGAGTTATTATTTTATTTATCTTATATTGTTGGAAAGAATATAAGGAATCCGACCTTTCATAATGTTCTAGAGTTTCAGGTAAAAGAAAGAAAGCTTATAATTTGATAACTTTGTATTCAACATCACAAATACCATACAATTGTTAGAAACAGTAAAATACAATAATCACTATCAGAAACAACCAAATCCATCTATTGCTGGCTAAACCAAAACGTTCCGGCAAAATCTCTTAACTCTGCCATCAAATGATTATGCATTAGCTAAGGTGAACAAAGCATGATTTCATTCGTTAAATTTATCCAAACCTATTGAAAGCTTGTAATTCTCATGGGACAACAAGCATATGTATTTGAAACCATTTTAAAACTAACCTTTACCAACTTTGTTGATGTTGAGTATGGTGTATGTCTTATTATACTCCTTATCGCCCCCAATGGATGCAAAATATATTTTTTAAGACCAAATAGATCAATTTTCATCCTAATAATTTAATATAATCCTTGTATGTGCAAAAATGTTTGACAAATATGCCGCTTAATACATAGAGTAAATCACCAAATTTTGGATCAAATATCTAGGGAGACTGATAATCAGTTAGAGATATTGTCTCTAATGGTAGAAGAATCGATTGGAAAACATTTAGATTTTCGATTTTTGATTTGAATGTATTGCTAAATCTATTGAGGAATGTAACTAGATGTGCTAAGATGTTGAAAAATGAAGAAATTGTTAGATTTAATGATTTTTGTGTTATTGCAGGTAGAAATTTGTTTTGGATCAATATTTCCAGTATCCTATGAGGGTTCTTAAATATTGAAATTGGTCCCTAAGTCGACTAAAAAGAGTGTGAATTTTGAAAATGGGCAACAACCATTATTTTTGAAAAAAAGAAAAGATAGATAGAGAGAGAGAGAGAGAGAGAGAGTCTCAACACCTTTGGTACAACTTTACAAGGTGTTTTAAAGACAATGTGAAACCTATTCAAAATATATAAGACCTAATGGATTTGGTACGACCATATATGTTACAGCTTATACATCATTTTACAAGCCATGCAAAATTTTGGCAAACTATGGGTTTTGTTTGGGGCTTTGATATGCACATTCCAATTTATTTAAAGGTTGTATAGAATTTATATGACCATACCAATTCATTTTATAGACACTTACACTTATTCTAGGGATTTTTTTAGGGCTTTTGGTATGGTTTATAAAGTTATTTTCAAGCATGTATAGAGGTGCGATATGTAGGTAGTGCTTTTGGACACACACACTTTCATTAAAGAAAATACTTTTTTTGTAGAGTTTACCTATGTACAGTATAGTGTAGATTTATTAAGCAAAAGAACAGTTGGGGTAAATAAATGTTTTTAAGGAACGGAGTATAAACATATTTATAGGTAAAATTATTGGCAATTTAAGAGAAAAAAAAGTAGGGAAAATCAACAAATGACCACAAAAGAAGGTGTGGTTGAAGAAAATGACCAAAAAATTGCAACTATCATAAAATGACCATGATTTCCATAGGAAGGGTCTCTGCGGAACTCGTTCAGCTATGATAAATTGGAAAATCTCGGAGGAAGTGACATGGGCAGGGGTAAATTCGTAAAAACACAAAGAAGACTTAACAAAATTGAAAGGGTGCTGGTCAAAAAATTAGTTTAAAATCGAAAAAATTGTGTTTGAAATCGAAAAAGTTGTGTTTGAAATCGAAAAAAATTATGTTTGAACTTACCAAAATCGAAAAAAATGTGTTTGAAATCGTTTGGAAAATTTTTATTTGAAATCGAAAAAACTTACCAAAATCGTTCTCTGGCATTATTTGTGAAAATTATAATTAGATAATCGACAATAATGTAGTTGCAATGCCAGAGGCTTGGCACAACCTGCTCAACTTTGTATCTTATATCTCAGGCTTAGGCTCAAAGAGACAACTAAGATTTTGTCTTGATCGTCCATCGTTTTTAATGATTCTCTATTTTTAGTCGTGAAGCTCTATACTTGATATGAGGACCTTGTATGACATATGTTCCACCGGGTTTGCAGTTAAACTCCCGGTTTTACATATTTGGACATTTTGGTGAACTCAATAGCCACAAAATCTTCATTACTTTACGAAACGGGATCCTGGTTTCTTAGTTGATGGGTGAAATGATTGTGTCGTTTTGATAATAGCAAGGGTGGGGAATGAATACCGGACGAATGGTAACCTGATGGAAGAGTTTGGCGTTGAAGGTGACGAATCGATTCCCATGCATGATGCATCCCTTGTGAATTTATACTTGTTTTATCATTTTTTGTATTTTTTGTGAGGTTTTGATAGTATGGATTGCTGCAATCAGTGATATGCATGGCAACTCTATCTAGCATTTTTGGGCAGCCTGCAGTTGGAAAAGTGAACTGGTTCTTGCTATTGATGTTAATACCATAGTTTTCTTTAACTCACAAACTGAATTGGTTCTTGCTCAGTTTTCTTTGGTGCAGGGTATGTGGGATGACCTCAGGCATGGAGCGTACAAGTCATCTGGATTATTAATTAATCATGGTAAACTACAAGGGTCAATGGTACCTGCTGCAACTCTCCTTAAGTGCATATAACTTTAGTGCGTGGAAGTGGCCAGCATGGATGCATTAGAAAAGCTAAGCTTAAACTTTGGATTTGGAGGGGTGCGCCATGCCAAGGCAATAGTGCAACGCCAAGGCGACACTCAAAGACCCCAATAGCAAGCTATTGTGACGGATCTTTCCCCATAAAAAATAAGATTAATATCGAGTGGGCCGATGACCCACATATCAGATATTAAACTGATAAGAACAGATACTACACTTGATCTTAGCCAAAGGGCCGAGAAAGGTATGAAATTTCCGTAAACGAAAAGCCTTCCGTTTTGAACCCACTCAACATTCTCTGTTTGCTTTGTTTGAGGCGATGTGGGACTCATTAACTTTGCCCAGGTATTATTATTTTATTTTCTCATCCACTCACATGCATGCAACCGACTCAACTAATGGCTTCACTGCAATCGCTTAATTTGCTTAATTAATATAGCTACCATATGTTAATATTAATATAAATTATAAACCATGAGACTACCCAACGCAGCAGCACAAAGAAATCTTGATATTTGTCATTAATTTTTTAATTTACCAGCTTCTAATCCAAGTTACCTATTCTATTTATTTGTTATTTTCAGGTTTAAGGTTTCTAAGGAGAGACAGGTATATATGTATCCTATCCTCATAACCACTTGATGATGGGGATGATTTGTTACTTGACTATGATCGATGCAACCTATCCAAATCTGAGTCAACAGAAACTATGCATGGGCCTAACCAAATCTGAATCAACAGAAATTACGCACGGGTTTCTTTTTTGGCTTTGAACTCCCTCTTATATAATATATATCACATACACCAACAAAGACAAGACGTCCGTTTGGAAATATATATTTAAAATAATCTTAAAACTAGAGTATGGGTAGGGGCCGCGCGAACGCAGGCCCCCGCTAACACAAATTATGACGTAGGTTCGACCAACTTGGGCCGACCTTAGACAGGCACCTCTCCGTAATGTGCAATGGAGATCACCAACCTAGGCCATGGACCTTCTTGATCGCCCAAAGACCCTGTCCAGGTAAGTGACTTTTCCGTTCCCCTACCCTCACTTTTTATCCAACAACTACTCTCACTTTTCTTTTTTTCACCCTCCGATGTGGGATGGATTCCTATTCTTAATTCTTTGCCAAACTTACATATAAGATGTGGGATGGATTCCTATTCTTAATTCTTTGCCAAACTTACATATACAACTCTACGTACTGCATCTCTAACTTCATGCTTTACCTTATTTATATATATCCTAATCACAAAAACACAACTTGCCACACTCAATCTCAACTCATCATCAACCCATATAATACTTGCTTGCATTTCATCCCTGCTATTACTTTACCAAATAAACAAAATATATTATATATCAGACTATCACCTCCATGCTTCTCAAGACGATGCAAAAAATCTTGGTGATGCCCTTGGACGATGTTGTGCTTCAAGGCCTGCAAAAGTGACACTCAGCTACATCTACCCAATTCCTTTATCGTCCCTTCACGCAAAATATTTATTTTGCAATATATATGTTGCTTATATGTACAATCACGCTTTGCTCTAATCAATATTTCATGCTTCTTTCTCTATACAAAAATTGCCACTTATGATAACACTTTTTCACGTACGTATTGTTATACACAACTACCCGTGCGCATCCATGGCATAAAACCGCCTTATCTTTGACCACGACTCGACCATTTCGCTGAAAATTGATATTCTATGTGTAAACTGTGGATCAGTTATATTTCTGCTAATAGTAAAACTGATAATTAAAAACTATATATGCCTTGACATTGTGTTCTCGAGTTTTGTTCAAAGAAAGGGGCCGAAAAGAAAAATATGGAAAGGGAAAAGGAGAATAGAGAGTTATTATTTTATTTATCTTATATTGTTGGAAAGAATATAAGGAATCCGACCTTTCATAATGTTCTAGAGTTTCAGGTAAAAGAAAGAAAGCTTATAATTTGATAACTTTGTATTCAACATCACAAATACCATACAATTGTTAGAAACAGTAAAATACAATAATCACTATCAGAAACAACCAAATCCATCTATTGCTGGCTAAACCAAAACGTTCCGGCAAAATCTCTTAACTCTGCCATCAAATGATTATGCATTAGCTAATGTGAACAAAGCATGATTTCATTCGTTAAATTTATCCAAACCTATTGAAAGCTTGTAATTCTCATGGGACAACAAGCATATGTATTTGAAACCATTTTAAAACTAACCTTTACCAACTTTGTTGATGTTGAGTATGGTGTATGTCTTATTATACTCCTTATCGCCCCCAATGGATGCAAAATATATTTTTTAAGACCGAATAGATCAATTTTCATCCTAATAATTTAATATAATCCTTGTATGTGCAAAAATGTTTGACAAATATGCCGCTTAATACATAGAGTAAATCACCAAATTTTGGATCAAATATCTAGGGAGACTGATAATCAGTTAGAGATATTGTCTCTAATGGTAGAAGAATCGATTGGAAAACATTTAGATTTTTGATTTTTGATTTGAATGTATTGCTAAATCTATTCAGGAATGTAACTAGATGTGCTAAGATGTTGAAAAATGAAGAAATTGTTAGATTTAATGATTTTTGTGTTATTGCAGGTAGAAATTTGTTTTGGATCAATATTTCCAGTATCCTATGAGGGTTCTTAAATATTGAAATTGGTCCCTAAGTCGACTAAAAAGAGTGTGAATCTTGAAAATGGGCAACAACCATTATTTTTGAAAAAAAGAAAATATATAGAGAGAGAGAGAGAGTCTCAACACCTTTGGTACAACTTTACAAGGTGTTTTAAAGACAATGTGAAACCTATTCAAAATATATAAGACCTAATGGATTTGGTACGACCATATATGTTACAGCTTATACATCATTTTACAAGCCATGCAAAATTTTGGCAAACTATGGGTTTTGTTTGGGGCTTTGATATGCACATTCCAGTTTATTTAAAGGTTGTATAGAATTTATATGACCATACCAATTCATTTTATAGACACTTACACTTATTCTAGGGATTTTTTTAGGGCTTTTGGTATGGTTTATAAAGTTATTTTCAAGCATGTATAGAGGTGCGATATGTAGGTAGTGCTTTTGGACACACACACTTTCATTAAAGAAAATACTTTTTTGTAGAGTTTACCTATGTACAGTATAGTGTAGATTTATTAAGCAAAAGAACAGTTGGGGTAAATAAATGTTTTTAAGGAACGGAGTATAAACATATTTATAGGTAAAATTATTGGCAATTTAAGAGAAAAAAAAGTAGGGAAAATCAACAAATGACCACAAAAGAAGGTGTGGTTGAAGAAAATGACCAAAAAATTGCAACTATCATAAAATGTCCATGATTTCCATAGGAAGGGTCTCTGCAGAACTCGTTCAGCTTTGATGAATTGGAAAAGCTCTGAGGAAGTGACGTGGGCAGGGGTAAATTCGTAAAAACACAAAGAAGACTTAACAAAATTGAAAGGGTGCTGGTCAAAAATTTTAGTTTAAATCGAAAAAATTGTGTTTGAAATCGAAAAAGTTGTGTTTAAAATCGAAAAAAATTATGTTTGAAGTTATCAAAATCGAAAAAAATGTGTTTGAAATCGTTTGAAAATTTTTTGTTTGAAATCGAAAAAACTTACCAAAACCGTTCTCTGGCATTATTTGTGAAAATTATAATTAGATAATCGACAATAATGTAGTTGCAACTTGCTCAACTTTGTATCTTATATCTCAGGCTTAGGCTCAAAGAGACAACTAAGATTTTGTCTTGATTAGTCCATCGTTTTTAATGATTCTCTATTTTTAGTCGTGAAGCTCTATACTTGATATGAGGACCTAGTATGACATATGTTCCACCGGGTTTGCAGTTAAACTCCCGGTTTTGCATATTTAGACATTTTGGTGAGCTCAATAGCCACAAAATCTTCATTACTTTACGAAACGGGATCCTGGTTTCCTAGTTGATGGGTGAAATGATTGTGTGGTTTTGATAATAGCAAGGGTGGGGAATGAATACCGGACGAATGGTAACCTGATGGAAGAGTTTGGCGTTGAAGGTGACGACTCGATTCCCATGCATGATGCATCCCTTGTGAATTTATACTTGTTTTATCATTTTTTGTGAGGTTTTGATAGTATGGATTGCTGCAATCAGTGATATGCATGGCAACTCTATCTAGCATTTTTGGGCAGCCTGCAGTTGGAAAAATGAACTGGTTCTTGCTATTGATGTTAATACCATAGTTTTCTTTAACTCACAAACTGAATTGGTTCTTGCTCAGTTATCTTTGGTGCAGGGTATGTGGGATGGCCTCAGGCATGGAGCGTACAAGTCATCTGGATTATTAATTAATCATGGTAAACTACAAGGGTCAATGGTACCTGCTGCAACTCTCCTTAAGTGCTTATAACTTTAGTGCGTGGAAGTGGCCAGCACGGATGCATTAGAAAAGCTAAGCTTAGACTTTGGATTTGGAGGGGTGCGCCATGCCAAGGCAATAGTGCAACGCCAAGGCCAAGGCCACACTCAAAGACCCAAATAGCAAGCTATTGTGACGGATCTTTCCCAATAAAAAATAAGATTAATATCGAGTGGGACGATGGCCCACATATCAGATATTAAACTGATAAGAACCGATACTACACTTGATCTTAGCCAAAAGGCCGAGAAAGGTATGAAATTTCCTTAAGCGAAAAGCCTTCCCTTTTGAACCCACTCAACATTCTCTGTTTGCTTTGTTTGAGGCGATGTGGGACTCATTAACTTTGCCCAGGTATTATTATTTTATTTTCTCATCCAGTCACATGCATGCAACCGACTCAACTAATGGCTTCACTGCAATCGCTTAATTTGCTTAATTAATATAGCTACCATATGTTAATATTAATATAAATTATAAACCATGAGACTACCCAACGCAGAAGCACAAAGAAATCTTGATATTTGTCATTAATTTTTTTAATTTACCCGCTTCTAATCCAAGTTACCTATTCTATTTATTTGTTATTTTCAGGTTTAAGGTTTCTAAGGAGAGACAGATATATATGTATCCTATCCTCATAACCACTTGATGATGGGGATGATTTGTTACTTGACTATGATCGATGCAACCTAACCAAATCTGAGTCAACAGAAATTCCGCATGGGCCTAACCAAATCTGAATCAACAGAAATTACGCATGGGTTTCTTTTTTGGCTTTGAACTCCCTCTTATATAATATAAATCACATACACCAACAAAGACAAGACGTCCGTTTGGAAATATATATTTATAAGGGAAAATGACGTATACGCCCTATAAACTTTTTAGGGTTAACTTTTTTAGTCACGTAACTTTTTAAGTGACTTTATGAGGGAACAAACTCGTGGTCTACCTGTCTTTTTAGTGCTCTTGACTTGTTATAACCGGTTTGAGTGCCACATACCCAAAACTTAGGCCCCTCCCTTCTTCCTCCTGCCGAGCAACACCACCACAGACACCCATGTGTGAGCTGCTTCTACCATCAAACACCATATCGGCCATGAAGATGGCCTAATCGAAGTTGAAGGCCACCGGAAATAGACCTCCCCACCTCCTTCTGTCGATCTTTGCAGCCTTCCCATCACCGATCTGCCACTTTCCCCTTCGTATTCCTGTTGGTCGGACCGGAAGGCAACAATCTAGAGGTCACCAGAAACCCCGTCTTTTGATCTAACGGCCTGGATAGCTTCCCATCTTGAATTGTTTGATTTATGCGGTTTGCTCACACTGTTGCTTAAACCGCTACAGCTGCTTTCATCACTTACATTGGTGCTTGTGCTTCATCTACACATACTGCTCTTACCACTCTCAACAAGATCCATTCTTTCGTTCATTTTACTACTCCCATTTGTTATTGTAATGTTGCTAACTCCGTCACTTAATTTACCAGATACGGAGCTGTTGTTTGAAGTTCCTTGACCCGATAAACTCTTTTCTGGATCGAATGTATCTTCAGTGTCTATTTTATCACCTAACGATTTCTTGTTTGACTTTTTAGACTCTATTTCCATCTTTTATGTTAACTTTGTTGTAGTTGCAGGCTCTAAGTTACTACTCCCACTTGGGATTGCCCTACGACTATTGTTATCGTTTTCAGTCTCTACAACGTCGATTTAAAATCTTGATCTCCGGAAATCGGTTTATGTCCCACCCTCCACCTTACCGGTCGACTTCAAAGACAAACACCCCCTCTGAAGCCGTTGATCCCCCTTTTCCTTTCACATTTTCTGCTAGACAAATGAGACAAACGAGAGCATGGTCTAATTTCCTTGAGATTTGATTTTGCGATGAATAAGGTTTGATGGAGTGAGGGCTATTCAAAAGCACCGCCATCAAAGAAGCCTCCTTGAACTCTCCAAATTAAAGAACTTAAACAGAGCACAGTTGGTGATGTGGTAAGTTTGGTCAACAAATTGGAAAAATTCAAAGTCAATTTAGGGGAATTGGTCAACAAATGCCAATGTGGCAAAGGGGTAACCGGATGACCCCTTCACTTTGGCCAAAAGGACTTAATCGACCCGACAAAAAGGACTTGGTTCCCTCATAAAGCCATCAAAATAGTTTAGGTACTAAAAGGGTAAACCCTAGAAACTTCATAGGACGTATGTGTCATTTTCCCTATTTATAATAATCTTAAAACTAGAGTATGGGTAGGGGCCGCGCGAACGCAGGACCCGCTAACACAAATTATGACGTAGGTTCGACCAACTTGGGCCGACCTTAGACAGGCACCTCTCCGTAATGTGCAATGGAGATCACCAACCTATGCCATGGACCTTCTTGATCGCCGAAAGACCCCATCCATGTAAGTGACTTTTCCGTTCCCCTACCCTCACTTTTTATGCAACAACTACCTTCACTTTTCTTTTCTTCACCCTCCAATGTGGGATGGATTCCTATTCTTAATTCTTTGCCAAACTTAGATATACTCCTCTACCGTACTACATCTCTAACTTCCTGCTTTACCTTATTTATATATCCTAATCACAAAAACACAACTTGCCACACTCATCATCAACCCATATAATACTTGCTTGCATTTCATCCCTGCTATTACTTTACTAAATAAACAAAATATATTATATATCAGACTATCACCTCCATGCTTCTCAAGACAATGCAAAAAATCTTGGTGATGCCCTTGGACGATGTTGTGCTTCAAGGCTTGCAAAAGTGACACTCAGCTACATCTACCCAATTCCTTTATCGTCCCTTCACGCAAAATATTTATTTTGCAATATTTAGTTTTCAGGTACAGTCACGCTTTTGCTCTAATCAATATTTCATGCCTCTTTCTTCATAAAAAAAATTGCCACTTATTTTAACAGTTTTTCACGTACGTATTGTTATACACAACTACCCGTGCGCATCCATGGCATAAAACCGCCTTATCTTTGACCACGACTCGACCATTTCGCTGAAAATTGATATTCCATGTGTAAACTGTGGATCAGTTATATTTCTGCTAATAGTAAAACTGATAATTAAAAACTATATATGCCTTTACATTGTGTTCTCAAGTTTTGTTCAAAGAAAAGGGGCCAAAAAGAAAAATATGGAAAGGGAAAAGGAGAACAGAGAGTTATTATTTTAGTTATCTTATATAGTTGGAAAGAATATAAGGAATCCGACCTTTCATAATGTTCTAGAGTTTCAGGTAAAAGAAAGAAAGCTTATAATTTGATAACTTTGTATTTAACATCACAAATACCATACAATTGTTAAAACAGTAAAATACAATAATCACTATCAGAAACAACCAAATCCATTTATTGTTGGCTAAACCAAAAAGTTCCGGCAAAATCTCTTAACTCTGGCCATCAAATGATTATGCATTAGCTAAGGTGAACAAAGCATGATTTCATTCGTTAAATTTATACAAACCTATTGAAAGTTTGTAATTCTCATGGGACAACAAGCATATGTATTTGAAACCATTTAAAAACTAACCTTTACCAACTTTGTTGATGTTGAGTATGGTGTATGTCTTATCATACTCTTTATCGCCCCCAATGGATGCAAAATATATTTTTTATGACCAAATAGATCAATTTTCATCCTAAGAATTTAATATAATCCTTGTATGTGCAAAAATGTTTGACAAATATGTTGCTTAATACATAGAGTAAATCACCAAATTTTGGATCAAATATCAAGGGAGATTGATAATCAGTTAGAGATATTATCTCTAATGGTAGAAGAATCGATTGGAAAACATTTAGATTTTCGATTTGTGATTGGAATGTATTGCTAAATCTATTGAGGAATGTAACTAGATGTGCTAAGATGTTGAAAAATGAAGAAATTGTTAGATTTAATGATTTTTGTGTTATTGCAGGTAGAAATTTTTCTTGGATCAATATTATCAGTATTTCTAGTATCCTATGAGGGTTCTTAATCAGTCTCTAAGTTGACAAAATAGAGTGTGAATCCTGAAAATGGGCAACAACCATTATTTTTGAAAAAAAAAGAGAGAGTCTCAGCACCTTTGGTACAACTTTACAAGGTGTTTTAAAGACAATGTGAAACCTATTCAAAATATGTAAGACCTAATGGATTTGGTACGACCATATATGTTACAGCTCATACTTCATTTTACAACCCATGCAAAATTTTGGCAAACGATGGGTTTTGTTTGGGGCTTTGATGTGGACATTCCAATTTATTTGAAGGTTGTATAGAATTTATATGACCATACCAATTCATTTTATAGAAACTTACACTTATTCTAGGGATTTTTTTTCTAGGGCTTTTGGTATGGTTTATAAAGTTATTTCCCAGCATGTACAGGGGTGCGATATGTAGGTAGTGTTTTTGGACACACACTTTCATCAAAGAAAATACTTTTTTGTAGAGTTTACCTATGTAGAGTATAGTGTAGATTTATTAAGCAAAAGAACACTTGGGTAAATAAATGTTTTTAAAGAACGCGGTATAAACATATTTACAGGTAAAATTATTGGCAATTTAAGGGAAAAAAAGTAGGGAAAAAGTCAACAACTGACCACAAAAGAAGGTGTGGTTGAAGAAAATGACCAAAAAATTGCAACTTTCATAAAATGTCCATGATTTCCATAGGAAGGGTCTCTGCAGAACTCGTTCAGCTTTGATGAATTGGAAAAGCTCTGAGGAAGTGACGTGGGCAGGGGTAAATTCGTAAAAACACAAAGAAGACTTAACAAAATTGAAAGGGTGCTGGTCAAAAATTTTAGTTTAAATCGAAAAAATTGTGTTTGAAATCGAAAAAGTTGTGTTTAAAATCGAAAAAAATTATGTTTGAAGTTATCAAAATCGAAAAAAATGTGTTTGAAATCGTTTGAAAATTTTTTGTTTGAAATCGAAAAAACTTACCAAAACCGTTCTCTGGCATTATTTGTGAAAATTATAATTAGATAATCGACAATAATGTAGTTGCAACTTGCTCAACTTTGTATCTTATATCTCAGGCTTAGGCTCAAAGAGACAACTAAGATTTTGTCTTGATTAGTCCATCGTTTTTAATGATTCTCTATTTTTAGTCGTGAAGCTCTATACTTGATATGAGGACCTAGTATGACATATGTTCCACCGGGTTTGCAGTTAAACTCCCGGTTTTGCATATTTAGACATTTTGGTGAGCTCAATAGCCACAAAATCTTCATTACTTTACGAAACGGGATCCTGGTTTCCTAGTTGATGGGTGAAATGATTGTGTGGTTTTGATAATAGCAAGGGTGGGGAATGAATACCGGACGAATGGTAACCTGATGGAAGAGTTTGGCGTTGAAGGTGACGACTCGATTCCCATGCATGATGCATCCCTTGTGAATTTATACTTGTTTTATCATTTTTTGTGAGGTTTTGATAGTATGGATTGCTGCAATCAGTGATATGCATGGCAACTCTATCTAGCATTTTTGGGCAGCCTGCAGTTGGAAAAATGAACTGGTTCTTGCTATTGATGTTAATACCATAGTTTTCTTTAACTCACAAACTGAATTGGTTCTTGCTCAGTTATCTTTGGTGCAGGGTATGTGGGATGGCCTCAGGCATGGAGCGTACAAGTCATCTGGATTATTAATTAATCATGGTAAACTACAAGGGTCAATGGTACCTGCTGCAACTCTCCTTAAGTGCTTATAACTTTAGTGCGTGGAAGTGGCCAGCACGGATGCATTAGAAAAGCTAAGCTTAGACTTTGGATTTGGAGGGGTGCGCCATGCCAAGGCAATAGTGCAACGCCAAGGCCAAGGCCACACTCAAAGACCCAAATAGCAAGCTATTGTGACGGATCTTTCCCAATAAAAAATAAGATTAATATCGAGTGGGACGATGGCCCACATATCAGATATTAAACTGATAAGAACCGATACTACACTTGATCTTAGCCAAAAGGCCGAGAAAGGTATGAAATTTCCTTAAGCGAAAAGCCTTCCCTTTTGAACCCACTCAACATTCTCTGTTTGCTTTGTTTGAGGCGATGTGGGACTCATTAACTTTGCCCAGGTATTATTATTTTATTTTCTCATCCAGTCACATGCATGCAACCGACTCAACTAATGGCTTCACTGCAATCGCTTAATTTGCTTAATTAATATAGCTACCATATGTTAATATTAATATAAATTATAAACCATGAGACTACCCAACGCAGAAGCACAAAGAAATCTTGATATTTGTCATTAATTTTTTTAATTTACCCGCTTCTAATCCAAGTTACCTATTCTATTTATTTGTTATTTTCAGGTTTAAGGTTTCTAAGGAGAGACAGATATATATGTATCCTATCCTCATAACCACTTGATGATGGGGATGATTTGTTACTTGACTATGATCGATGCAACCTAACCAAATCTGAGTCAACAGAAATTCCGCATGGGCCTAACCAAATCTGAATCAACAGAAATTACGCATGGGTTTCTTTTTTGGCTTTGAACTCCCTCTTATATAATATAAATCACATACACCAACAAAGACAAGACGTCCGTTTGGAAATATATATTTATAAGGGAAAATGACGTATACGCCCTATAAACTTTTTAGGGTTAACTTTTTTAGTCACGTAACTTTTTAAGTGACTTTATGAGGGAACAAACTCGTGGTCTACCTGTCTTTTTAGTGCTCTTGACTTGTTATAACCGGTTTGAGTGCCACATACCCAAAACTTAGGCCCCTCCCTTCTTCCTCCTGCCGAGCAACACCACCACAGACACCCATGTGTGAGCTGCTTCTACCATCAAACACCATATCGGCCATGAAGATGGCCTAATCGAAGTTGAAGGCCACCGGAAATAGACCTCCCCACCTCCTTCTGTCGATCTTTGCAGCCTTCCCATCACCGATCTGCCACTTTCCCCTTCGTATTCCTGTTGGTCGGACCGGAAGGCAACAATCTAGAGGTCACCAGAAACCCCGTCTTTTGATCTAACGGCCTGGATAGCTTCCCATCTTGAATTGTTTGATTTATGCGGTTTGCTCACACTGTTGCTTAAACCGCTACAGCTGCTTTCATCACTTACATTGGTGCTTGTGCTTCATCTACACATACTGCTCTTACCACTCTCAACAAGATCCATTCTTTCGTTCATTTTACTACTCCCATTTGTTATTGTAATGTTGCTAACTCCGTCACTTAATTTACCAGATACGGAGCTGTTGTTTGAAGTTCCTTGACCCGATAAACTCTTTTCTGGATCGAATGTATCTTCAGTGTCTATTTTATCACCTAACGATTTCTTGTTTGACTTTTTAGACTCTATTTCCATCTTTTATGTTAACTTTGTTGTAGTTGCAGGCTCTAAGTTACTACTCCCACTTGGGATTGCCCTACGACTATTGTTATCGTTTTCAGTCTCTACAACGTCGATTTAAAATCTTGATCTCCGGAAATCGGTTTATGTCCCACCCTCCACCTTACCGGTCGACTTCAAAGACAAACACCCCCTCTGAAGCCGTTGATCCCCCTTTTCCTTTCACATTTTCTGCTAGACAAATGAGACAAACGAGAGCATGGTCTAATTTCCTTGAGATTTGATTTTGCGATGAATAAGGTTTGATGGAGTGAGGGCTATTCAAAAGCACCGCCATCAAAGAAGCCTCCTTGAACTCTCCAAATTAAAGAACTTAAACAGAGCACAGTTGGTGATGTGGTAAGTTTGGTCAACAAATTGGAAAAATTCAAAGTCAATTTAGGGGAATTGGTCAACAAATGCCAATGTGGCAAAGGGGTAACCGGATGACCCCTTCACTTTGGCCAAAAGGACTTAATCGACCCGACAAAAAGGACTTGGTTCCCTCATAAAGCCATCAAAATAGTTTAGGTACTAAAAGGGTAAACCCTAGAAACTTCATAGGACGTATGTGTCATTTTCCCTATTTATAATAATCTTAAAACTAGAGTATGGGTAGGGGCCGCGCGAACGCAGGACCCGCTAACACAAATTATGACGTAGGTTCGACCAACTTGGGCCGACCTTAGACAGGCACCTCTCCGTAATGTGCAATGGAGATCACCAACCTATGCCATGGACCTTCTTGATCGCCGAAAGACCCCATCCATGTAAGTGACTTTTCCGTTCCCCTACCCTCACTTTTTATGCAACAACTACCTTCACTTTTCTTTTCTTCACCCTCCAATGTGGGATGGATTCCTATTCTTAATTCTTTGCCAAACTTAGATATACTCCTCTACCGTACTACATCTCTAACTTCCTGCTTTACCTTATTTATATATCCTAATCACAAAAACACAACTTGCCACACTCATCATCAACCCATATAATACTTGCTTGCATTTCATCCCTGCTATTACTTTACTAAATAAACAAAATATATTATATATCAGACTATCACCTCCATGCTTCTCAAGACAATGCAAAAAATCTTGGTGATGCCCTTGGACGATGTTGTGCTTCAAGGCTTGCAAAAGTGACACTCAGCTACATCTACCCAATTCCTTTATCGTCCCTTCACGCAAAATATTTATTTTGCAATATTTAGTTTTCAGGTACAGTCACGCTTTTGCTCTAATCAATATTTCATGCCTCTTTCTTCATAAAAAAATTGCCACTTATTTTAACAGTTTTTCACGTACGTATTGTTATACACAACTACTCGTGCGCATCCATGGCATAAAACCGCCTTATCTTTGACCACGACTCGACCATTTCGCTGAAAATTGATATTCCATGTGTAAACTGTGGATCAGTTATATTTCTGCTAATAGTAAAACTGATAATTAAAAACTATATATGCCTTTACATTGTGTTCTCAAGTTTTGTTCAAAGAAAAGGGGCCAAAAAGAAAAATATGGAAAGGGAAAAGGAGAACAGAGAGTTATTATTTTAGTTATCTTATATAGTTGGAAAGAATATAAGGAATCCGACCTTTCATAATGTTCTAGAGTTTCAGGTAAAAGAAAGAAAGCTTATAATTTGATAACTTTGTATTTAACATCACAAATACCATACAATTGTTAAAACAGTAAAATACAATAATCACTATCAGAAACAACCAAATCCATTTATTGTTGGCTAAACCAAAAAGTTCCGGCAAAATCTCTTAACTCTGGCCATCAAATGATTATGCATTAGCTAAGGTGAACAAAGCATGATTTCATTCGTTAAATTTATACAAACCTATTGAAAGTTTGTAATTCTCATGGGACAACAAGCATATGTATTTGAAACCATTTAAAAACTAACCTTTACCAACTTTGTTGATGTTGAGTATGGTGTATGTCTTATCATACTCTTTATCGCCCCCAATGGATGCAAAATATATTTTTTATGACCAAATAGATCAATTTTCATCCTAAGAATTTAATATAATCCTTGTATGTGCAAAAATGTTTGACAAATATGTTGCTTAATACATAGAGTAAATCACCAAATTTTGGATCAAATATCAAGGGAGATTGATAATCAGTTAGAGATATTATCTCTAATGGTAGAAGAATCGATTGGAAAACATTTAGATTTTCGATTTGTGATTGGAATGTATTGCTAAATCTATTGAGGAATGTAACTAGATGTGCTAAGATGTTGAAAAATGAAGAAATTGTTAGATTTAATGATTTTTGTGTTATTGCAGGTAGAAATTTTTCTTGGATCAATATTATCAGTATTTCTAGTATCCTATGAGGGTTCTTAATCAGTCTCTAAGTTGACAAAATAGAGTGTGAATCCTGAAAATGGGCAACAACCATTATTTTTGAAAAAAAAAAAGAGAGTCTCAGCACCTTTGGTACAACTTTACAAGGTGTTTTAAAGACAATGTGAAACCTATTCAAAATATGTAAGACCTAATGGATTTGGTACGACCATATATGTTACAGCTCATACTTCATTTTACAACCCATGCAAAATTTTGGCAAACGATGGGTTTTGTTTGGGGCTTTGATGTGGACATTCCAATTTATTTGAAGGTTGTATAGAATTTATATGACCATACCAATTCATTTTATAGAAACTTACACTTATTCTAGGGATTTTTTTTCTAGGGCTTTTGGTATGGTTTATAAAGTTATTTCCCAGCATGTACAGGGGTGCGATATGTAGGTAGTGTTTTTGGACACACACTTTCATCAAAGAAAATACTTTTTTGTAGAGTTTACCTATGTAGAGTATAGTGTAGATTTATTAAGCAAAAGAACACTTGGGTAAATAAATGTTTTTAAAGAACGCGGTATAAACATATTTACAGGTAAAATTATTGGCAATTTAAGGGAAAAAAAGTAGGGAAAAAGTCAACAACTGACCACAAAAGAAGGTGTGGTTGAAGAAAATGACCAAAAAATTGCAACTTTCATAAAATGTCCATGATTTCCATAGGAAGGGTCTCTGCAGAACTCGTTCAGCTTTGATGAATTGGAAAAGCTCTGAGGAAGTGACGTGGGCAGGGGTAAATTCGTAAAAACACAAAGAAGACTTAACAAAATTGAAAGGGTGCTGGTCAAAAATTTTAGTTTAAATCGAAAAAATTGTGTTTGAAATCGAAAAAGTTGTGTTTAAAATCGAAAAAAATTATGTTTGAAGTTATCAAAATCGAAAAAAATGTGTTTGAAATCGTTTGAAAATTTTTTGTTTGAAATCGAAAAAACTTACCAAAACCGTTCTCTGGCATTATTTGTGAAAATTATAATTAGATAATCGACAATAATGTAGTTGCAACTTGCTCAACTTTGTATCTTATATCTCAGGCTTAGGCTCAAAGAGACAACTAAGATTTTGTCTTGATTAGTCCATCGTTTTTAATGATTCTCTATTTTTAGTCGTGAAGCTCTATACTTGATATGAGGACCTAGTATGACATATGTTCCACCGGGTTTGCAGTTAAACTCCCGGTTTTGCATATTTAGACATTTTGGTGAGCTCAATAGCCACAAAATCTTCATTACTTTACGAAACGGGATCCTGGTTTCCTAGTTGATGGGTGAAATGATTGTGTGGTTTTGATAATAGCAAGGGTGGGGAATGAATACCGGACGAATGGTAACCTGATGGAAGAGTTTGGCGTTGAAGGTGACGACTCGATTCCCATGCATGATGCATCCCTTGTGAATTTATACTTGTTTTATCATTTTTTGTGAGGTTTTGATAGTATGGATTGCTGCAATCAGTGATATGCATGGCAACTCTATCTAGCATTTTTGGGCAGCCTGCAGTTGGAAAAATGAACTGGTTCTTGCTATTGATGTTAATACCATAGTTTTCTTTAACTCACAAACTGAATTGGTTCTTGCTCAGTTATCTTTGGTGCAGGGTATGTGGGATGGCCTCAGGCATGGAGCGTACAAGTCATCTGGATTATTAATTAATCATGGTAAACTACAAGGGTCAATGGTACCTGCTGCAACTCTCCTTAAGTGCTTATAACTTTAGTGCGTGGAAGTGGCCAGCACGGATGCATTAGAAAAGCTAAGCTTAGACTTTGGATTTGGAGGGGTGCGCCATGCCAAGGCAATAGTGCAACGCCAAGGCCAAGGCCACACTCAAAGACCCAAATAGCAAGCTATTGTGACGGATCTTTCCCAATAAAAAATAAGATTAATATCGAGTGGGACGATGGCCCACATATCAGATATTAAACTGATAAGAACCGATACTACACTTGATCTTAGCCAAAAGGCCGAGAAAGGTATGAAATTTCCTTAAGCGAAAAGCCTTCCCTTTTGAACCCACTCAACATTCTCTGTTTGCTTTGTTTGAGGCGATGTGGGACTCATTAACTTTGCCCAGGTATTATTATTTTATTTTCTCATCCAGTCACATGCATGCAACCGACTCAACTAATGGCTTCACTGCAATCGCTTAATTTGCTTAATTAATATAGCTACCATATGTTAATATTAATATAAATTATAAACCATGAGACTACCCAACGCAGAAGCACAAAGAAATCTTGATATTTGTCATTAATTTTTTTAATTTACCCGCTTCTAATCCAAGTTACCTATTCTATTTATTTGTTATTTTCAGGTTTAAGGTTTCTAAGGAGAGACAGATATATATGTATCCTATCCTCATAACCACTTGATGATGGGGATGATTTGTTACTTGACTATGATCGATGCAACCTAACCAAATCTGAGTCAACAGAAATTCCGCATGGGCCTAACCAAATCTGAATCAACAGAAATTACGCATGGGTTTCTTTTTTGGCTTTGAACTCCCTCTTATATAATATAAATCACATACACCAACAAAGACAAGACGTCCGTTTGGAAATATATATTTATAAGGGAAAATGACGTATACGCCCTATAAACTTTTTAGGGTTAACTTTTTTAGTCACGTAACTTTTTAAGTGACTTTATGAGGGAACAAACTCGTGGTCTACCTGTCTTTTTAGTGCTCTTGACTTGTTATAACCGGTTTGAGTGCCACATACCCAAAACTTAGGCCCCTCCCTTCTTCCTCCTGCCGAGCAACACCACCACAGACACCCATGTGTGAGCTGCTTCTACCATCAAACACCATATCGGCCATGAAGATGGCCTAATCGAAGTTGAAGGCCACCGGAAATAGACCTCCCCACCTCCTTCTGTCGATCTTTGCAGCCTTCCCATCACCGATCTGCCACTTTCCCCTTCGTATTCCTGTTGGTCGGACCGGAAGGCAACAATCTAGAGGTCACCAGAAACCCCGTCTTTTGATCTAACGGCCTGGATAGCTTCCCATCTTGAATTGTTTGATTTATGCGGTTTGCTCACACTGTTGCTTAAACCGCTACAGCTGCTTTCATCACTTACATTGGTGCTTGTGCTTCATCTACACATACTGCTCTTACCACTCTCAACAAGATCCATTCTTTCGTTCATTTTACTACTCCCATTTGTTATTGTAATGTTGCTAACTCCGTCACTTAATTTACCAGATACGGAGCTGTTGTTTGAAGTTCCTTGACCCGATAAACTCTTTTCTGGATCGAATGTATCTTCAGTGTCTATTTTATCACCTAACGATTTCTTGTTTGACTTTTTAGACTCTATTTCCATCTTTTATGTTAACTTTGTTGTAGTTGCAGGCTCTAAGTTACTACTCCCACTTGGGATTGCCCTACGACTATTGTTATCGTTTTCAGTCTCTACAACGTCGATTTAAAATCTTGATCTCCGGAAATCGGTTTATGTCCCACCCTCCACCTTACCGGTCGACTTCAAAGACAAACACCCCCTCTGAAGCCGTTGATCCCCCTTTTCCTTTCACATTTTCTGCTAGACAAATGAGACAAACGAGAGCATGGTCTAATTTCCTTGAGATTTGATTTTGCGATGAATAAGGTTTGATGGAGTGAGGGCTATTCAAAAGCACCGCCATCAAAGAAGCCTCCTTGAACTCTCCAAATTAAAGAACTTAAACAGAGCACAGTTGGTGATGTGGTAAGTTTGGTCAACAAATTGGAAAAATTCAAAGTCAATTTAGGGGAATTGGTCAACAAATGCCAATGTGGCAAAGGGGTAACCGGATGACCCCTTCACTTTGGCCAAAAGGACTTAATCGACCCGACAAAAAGGACTTGGTTCCCTCATAAAGCCATCAAAATAGTTTAGGTACTAAAAGGGTAAACCCTAGAAACTTCATAGGACGTATGTGTCATTTTCCCTATTTATAATAATCTTAAAACTAGAGTATGGGTAGGGGCCGCGCGAACGCAGGACCCGCTAACACAAATTATGACGTAGGTTCGACCAACTTGGGCCGACCTTAGACAGGCACCTCTCCGTAATGTGCAATGGAGATCACCAACCTATGCCATGGACCTTCTTGATCGCCGAAAGACCCCATCCATGTAAGTGACTTTTCCGTTCCCCTACCCTCACTTTTTATGCAACAACTACCTTCACTTTTCTTTTCTTCACCCTCCAATGTGGGATGGATTCCTATTCTTAATTCTTTGCCAAACTTAGATATACTCCTCTACCGTACTACATCTCTAACTTCCTGCTTTACCTTATTTATATATCCTAATCACAAAAACACAACTTGCCACACTCATCATCAACCCATATAATACTTGCTTGCATTTCATCCCTGCTATTACTTTACTAAATAAACAAAATATATTATATATCAGACTATCACCTCCATGCTTCTCAAGACAATGCAAAAAATCTTGGTGATGCCCTTGGACGATGTTGTGCTTCAAGGCTTGCAAAAGTGACACTCAGCTACATCTACCCAATTCCTTTATCGTCCCTTCACGCAAAATATTTATTTTGCAATATTTAGTTTTCAGGTACAGTCACGCTTTTGCTCTAATCAATATTTCATGCCTCTTTCTTCATAAAAAAAATTGCCACTTATTTTAACAGTTTTTCACGTACGTATTGTTATACACAACTACCCGTGCGCATCCATGGCATAAAACCGCCTTATCTTTGACCACGACTCGACCATTTCGCTGAAAATTGATATTCCATGTGTAAACTGTGGATCAGTTATATTTCTGCTAATAGTAAAACTGATAATTAAAAACTATATATGCCTTTACATTGTGTTCTCAAGTTTTGTTCAAAGAAAAGGGGCCAAAAAGAAAAATATGGAAAGGGAAAAGGAGAACAGAGAGTTATTATTTTAGTTATCTTATATAGTTGGAAAGAATATAAGGAATCCGACCTTTCATAATGTTCTAGAGTTTCAGGTAAAAGAAAGAAAGCTTATAATTTGATAACTTTGTATTTAACATCACAAATACCATACAATTGTTAAAACAGTAAAATACAATAATCACTATCAGAAACAACCAAATCCATTTATTGTTGGCTAAACCAAAAAGTTCCGGCAAAATCTCTTAACTCTGGCCATCAAATGATTATGCATTAGCTAAGGTGAACAAAGCATGATTTCATTCGTTAAATTTATACAAACCTATTGAAAGTTTGTAATTCTCATGGGACAACAAGCATATGTATTTGAAACCATTTAAAAACTAACCTTTACCAACTTTGTTGATGTTGAGTATGGTGTATGTCTTATCATACTCTTTATCGCCCCCAATGGATGCAAAATATATTTTTTATGACCAAATAGATCAATTTTCATCCTAAGAATTTAATATAATCCTTGTATGTGCAAAAATGTTTGACAAATATGTTGCTTAATACATAGAGTAAATCACCAAATTTTGGATCAAATATCAAGGGAGATTGATAATCAGTTAGAGATATTATCTCTAATGGTAGAAGAATCGATTGGAAAACATTTAGATTTTCGATTTGTGATTGGAATGTATTGCTAAATCTATTGAGGAATGTAACTAGATGTGCTAAGATGTTGAAAAATGAAGAAATTGTTAGATTTAATGATTTTTGTGTTATTGCAGGTAGAAATTTTTCTTGGATCAATATTATCAGTATTTCTAGTATCCTATGAGGGTTCTTAATCAGTCTCTAAGTTGACAAAATAGAGTGTGAATCCTGAAAATGGGCAACAACCATTATTTTTGAAAAAAAAAAGAGAGAGTCTCAGCACCTTTGGTACAACTTTACAAGGTGTTTTAAAGACAATGTGAAACCTATTCAAAATATGTAAGACCTAATGGATTTGGTACGACCATATATGTTACAGCTCATACTTCATTTTACAACCCATGCAAAATTTTGGCAAACGATGGGTTTTGTTTGGGGCTTTGATGTGGACATTCCAATTTATTTGAAGGTTGTATAGAATTTATATGACCATACCAATTCATTTTATAGAAACTTACACTTATTCTAGGGATTTTTTTTCTAGGGCTTTTGGTATGGTTTATAAAGTTATTTCCCAGCATGTACAGGGGTGCGATATGTAGGTAGTGTTTTTGGACACACACTTTCATCAAAGAAAATACTTTTTTGTAGAGTTTACCTATGTAGAGTATAGTGTAGATTTATTAAGCAAAAGAACACTTGGGTAAATAAATGTTTTTAAAGAACGCGGTATAAACATATTTACAGGTAAAATTATTGGCAATTTAAGGGAAAAAAAGTAGGGAAAAAGTCAACAACTGACCACAAAAGAAGGTGTGGTTGAAGAAAATGACCAAAAAATTGCAACTTTCATAAAATGTCCATGATTTCCATAGGAAGGGTCTCTGCAGAACTCGTTCAGCTTTGATGAATTGGAAAAGCTCTGAGGAAGTGACGTGGGCAGGGGTAAATTCGTAAAAACACAAAGAAGACTTAACAAAATTGAAAGGGTGCTGGTCAAAAATTTTAGTTTAAATCGAAAAAATTGTGTTTGAAATCGAAAAAGTTGTGTTTAAAATCGAAAAAAATTATGTTTGAAGTTATCAAAATCGAAAAAAATGTGTTTGAAATCGTTTGAAAATTTTTTGTTTGAAATCGAAAAAACTTACCAAAACCGTTCTCTGGCATTATTTGTGAAAATTATAATTAGATAATCGACAATAATGTAGTTGCAAATTGCTCAACTTTGTATCTTATATCTCAGGCTTAGGCTCAAAGAGACAACTAAGATTTTGTCTTGATTAGTCCATCGTTTTTAATGATTCTCTATTTTTAGTCGTGAAGCTCTATACTTGATATGAGGACCTAGTATGACATATGTTCCACCGGGTTTGCAGTTAAACTCCCGGTTTTGCATATTTAGACATTTTGGTGAGCTCAATAGCCACAAAATCTTCATTACTTTACGAAACGGGATCCTGGTTTCCTAGTTGATGGGTGAAATGATTGTGTGGTTTTGATAATAGCAAGGGTGGGGAATGAATACCGGACGAATGGTAACCTGATGGAAGAGTTTGGCGTTGAAGGTGACGACTCGATTCCCATGCATGATGCATCCCTTGTGAATTTATACTTGTTTTATCATTTTTTGTGAGGTTTTGATAGTATGGATTGCTGCAATCAGTGATATGCATGGCAACTCTATCTAGCATTTTTGGGCAGCCTGCAGTTGGAAAAATGAACTGGTTCTTGCTATTGATGTTAATACCATAGTTTTCTTTAACTCACAAACTGAATTGGTTCTTGCTCAGTTATCTTTGGTGCAGGGTATGTGGGATGGCCTCAGGCATGGAGCGTACAAGTCATCTGGATTATTAATTAATCATGGTAAACTACAAGGGTCAATGGTACCTGCTGCAACTCTCCTTAAGTGCTTATAACTTTAGTGCGTGGAAGTGGCCAGCACGGATGCATTAGAAAAGCTAAGCTTAGACTTTGGATTTGGAGGGGTGCGCCATGCCAAGGCAATAGTGCAACGCCAAGGCCAAGGCCACACTCAAAGACCCAAATAGCAAGCTATTGTGACGGATCTTTCCCAATAAAAAATAAGATTAATATCGAGTGGGACGATGGCCCACATATCAGATATTAAACTGATAAGAACCGATACTACACTTGATCTTAGCCAAAAGGCCGAGAAAGGTATGAAATTTCCTTAAGCGAAAAGCCTTCCCTTTTGAACCCACTCAACATTCTCTGTTTGCTTTGTTTGAGGCGATGTGGGACTCATTAACTTTGCCCAGGTATTATTATTTTATTTTCTCATCCAGTCACATGCATGCAACCGACTCAACTAATGGCTTCACTGCAATCGCTTAATTTGCTTAATTAATATAGCTACCATATGTTAATATTAATATAAATTATAAACCATGAGACTACCCAACGCAGAAGCACAAAGAAATCTTGATATTTGTCATTAATTTTTTTAATTTACCCGCTTCTAATCCAAGTTACCTATTCTATTTATTTGTTATTTTCAGGTTTAAGGTTTCTAAGGAGAGACAGATATATATGTATCCTATCCTCATAACCACTTGATGATGGGGATGATTTGTTACTTGACTATGATCGATGCAACCTAACCAAATCTGAGTCAACAGAAATTCCGCATGGGCCTAACCAAATCTGAATCAACAGAAATTACGCATGGGTTTCTTTTTTGGCTTTGAACTCCCTCTTATATAATATAAATCACATACACCAACAAAGACAAGACGTCCGTTTGGAAATATATATTTATAAGGGAAAATGACGTATACGCCCTATAAACTTTTTAGGGTTAACTTTTTTAGTCACGTAACTTTTTAAGTGACTTTATGAGGGAACAAACTCGTGGTCTACCTGTCTTTTTAGTGCTCTTGACTTGTTATAACCGGTTTGAGTGCCACATACCCAAAACTTAGGCCCCTCCCTTCTTCCTCCTGCCGAGCAACACCACCACAGACACCCATGTGTGAGCTGCTTCTACCATCAAACACCATATCGGCCATGAAGATGGCCTAATCGAAGTTGAAGGCCACCGGAAATAGACCTCCCCACCTCCTTCTGTCGATCTTTGCAGCCTTCCCATCACCGATCTGCCACTTTCCCCTTCGTATTCCTGTTGGTCGGACCGGAAGGCAACAATCTAGAGGTCACCAGAAACCCCGTCTTTTGATCTAACGGCCTGGATAGCTTCCCATCTTGAATTGTTTGATTTATGCGGTTTGCTCACACTGTTGCTTAAACCGCTACAGCTGCTTTCATCACTTACATTGGTGCTTGTGCTTCATCTACACATACTGCTCTTACCACTCTCAACAAGATCCATTCTTTCGTTCATTTTACTACTCCCATTTGTTATTGTAATGTTGCTAACTCCGTCACTTAATTTACCAGATACGGAGCTGTTGTTTGAAGTTCCTTGACCCGATAAACTCTTTTCTGGATCGAATGTATCTTCAGTGTCTATTTTATCACCTAACGATTTCTTGTTTGACTTTTTAGACTCTATTTCCATCTTTTATGTTAACTTTGTTGTAGTTGCAGGCTCTAAGTTACTACTCCCACTTGGGATTGCCCTACGACTATTGTTATCGTTTTCAGTCTCTACAACGTCGATTTAAAATCTTGATCTCCGGAAATCGGTTTATGTCCCACCCTCCACCTTACCGGTCGACTTCAAAGACAAACACCCCCTCTGAAGCCGTTGATCCCCCTTTTCCTTTCACATTTTCTGCTAGACAAATGAGACAAACGAGAGCATGGTCTAATTTCCTTGAGATTTGATTTTGCGATGAATAAGGTTTGATGGAGTGAGGGCTATTCAAAAGCACCGCCATCAAAGAAGCCTCCTTGAACTCTCCAAATTAAAGAACTTAAACAGAGCACAGTTGGTGATGTGGTAAGTTTGGTCAACAAATTGGAAAAATTCAAAGTCAATTTAGGGGAATTGGTCAACAAATGCCAATGTGGCAAAGGGGTAACCGGATGACCCCTTCACTTTGGCCAAAAGGACTTAATCGACCCGACAAAAAGGACTTGGTTCCCTCATAAAGCCATCAAAATAGTTTAGGTACTAAAAGGGTAAACCCTAGAAACTTCATAGGACGTATGTGTCATTTTCCCTATTTATAATAATCTTAAAACTAGAGTATGGGTAGGGGCCGCGCGAACGCAGGACCCGCTAACACAAATTATGACGTAGGTTCGACCAACTTGGGCCGACCTTAGACAGGCACCTCTCCGTAATGTGCAATGGAGATCACCAACCTATGCCATGGACCTTCTTGATCGCCGAAAGACCCCATCCATGTAAGTGACTTTTCCGTTCCCCTACCCTCACTTTTTATGCAACAACTACCTTCACTTTTCTTTTCTTCACCCTCCAATGTGGGATGGATTCCTATTCTTAATTCTTTGCCAAACTTAGATATACTCCTCTACCGTACTACATCTCTAACTTCCTGCTTTACCTTATTTATATATCCTAATCACAAAAACACAACTTGCCACACTCATCATCAACCCATATAATACTTGCTTGCATTTCATCCCTGCTATTACTTTACTAAATAAACAAAATATATTATATATCAGACTATCACCTCCATGCTTCTCAAGACAATGCAAAAAATCTTGGTGATGCCCTTGGACGATGTTGTGCTTCAAGGCTTGCAAAAGTGACACTCAGCTACATCTACCCAATTCCTTTATCGTCCCTTCACGCAAAATATTTATTTTGCAATATTTAGTTTTCAGGTACAGTCACGCTTTTGCTCTAATCAATATTTCATGCCTCTTTCTTCATAAAAAAAATTGCCACTTATTTTAACAGTTTTTCACGTACGTATTGTTATACACAACTACCCGTGCGCATCCATGGCATAAAACCGCCTTATCTTTGACCACGACTCGACCATTTCGCTGAAAATTGATATTCCATGTGTAAACTGTGGATCAGTTATATTTCTGCTAATAGTAAAACTGATAATTAAAAACTATATATGCCTTTACATTGTGTTCTCAAGTTTTGTTCAAAGAAAAGGGGCCAAAAAGAAAAATATGGAAAGGGAAAAGGAGAACAGAGAGTTATTATTTTAGTTATCTTATATAGTTGGAAAGAATATAAGGAATCCGACCTTTCATAATGTTCTAGAGTTTCAGGTAAAAGAAAGAAAGCTTATAATTTGATAACTTTGTATTTAACATCACAAATACCATACAATTGTTAAAACGGTAAAATACAATAATCACTATCAGAAACAACCAAATCCATTTATTGTTGGCTAAACCAAAAAGTTCCGGCAAAATCTCTTAACTCTGGCCATCAAATGATTATGCATTAGCTAAGGTGAACAAAGCATGATTTCATTCGTTAAATTTATACAAACCTATTGAAAGTTTGTAATTCTCATGGGACAACAAGCATATGTATTTGAAACCATTTAAAAACTAACCTTTACCAACTTTGTTGATGTTGAGTATGGTGTATGTCTTATCATACTCTTTATCGCCCCCAATGGATGCAAAATATATTTTTTATGACCAAATAGATCAATTTTCATCCTAAGAATTTAATATAATCCTTGTATGTGCAAAAATGTTTGACAAATATGTTGCTTAATACATAGAGTAAATCACCAAATTTTGGATCAAATATCAAGGGAGATTGATAATCAGTTAGAGATATTATCTCTAATGGTAGAAGAATCGATTGGAAAACATTTAGATTTTCGATTTGTGATTGGAATGTATTGCTAAATCTATTGAGGAATGTAACTAGATGTGCTAAGATGTTGAAAAATGAAGAAATTGTTAGATTTAATGATTTTTGTGTTATTGCAGGTAGAAATTTTTCTTGGATCAATATTATCAGTATTTCTAGTATCCTATGAGGGTTCTTAATCAGTCTCTAAGTTGACAAAATAGAGTGTGAATCCTGAAAATGGGCAACAACCATTATTTTTGAAAAAAAAAAGAGAGAGTCTCAGCACCTTTGGTACAACTTTACAAGGTGTTTTAAAGACAATGTGAAACCTATTCAAAATATGTAAGACCTAATGGATTTGGTACGACCATATATGTTACAGCTCATACTTCATTTTACAACCCATGCAAAATTTTGGCAAACGATGGGTTTTGTTTGGGGCTTTGATGTGGACATTCCAATTTATTTGAAGGTTGTATAGAATTTATATGACCATACCAATTCATTTTATAGAAACTTACACTTATTCTAGGGATTTTTTTTCTAGGGCTTTTGGTATGGTTTATAAAGTTATTTCCCAGCATGTACAGGGGTGCGATATGTAGGTAGTGTTTTTGGACACACACTTTCATCAAAGAAAATACTTTTTTGTAGAGTTTACCTATGTAGAGTATAGTGTAGATTTATTAAGCAAAAGAACACTTGGGTAAATAAATGTTTTTAAAGAACGCGGTATAAACATATTTACAGGTAAAATTATTGGCAATTTAAGGGAAAAAAAGTAGGGAAAAAGTCAACAACTGACCACAAAAGAAGGTGTGGTTGAAGAAAATGACCAAAAAATTGCAACTTTCATAAAATGTCCATGATTTCCATAGGAAGGGTCTCTGCAGAACTCGTTCAGCTTTGATGAATTGGAAAAGCTCTGAGGAAGTGACGTGGGCAGGGGTAAATTCGTAAAAACACAAAGAAGACTTAACAAAATTGAAAGGGTGCTGGTCAAAAATTTTAGTTTAAATCGAAAAAATTGTGTTTGAAATCGAAAAAGTTGTGTTTAAAATCGAAAAAAATTATGTTTGAAGTTATCAAAATCGAAAAAAATGTGTTTGAAATCGTTTGAAAATTTTTTGTTTGAAATCGAAAAAACTTACCAAAACCGTTCTCTGGCATTATTTGTGAAAATTATAATTAGATAATCGACAATAATGTAGTTGCAACTTGCTCAACTTTGTATCTTATATCTCAGGCTTAGGCTCAAAGAGACAACTAAGATTTTGTCTTGATTAGTCCATCGTTTTTAATGATTCTCTATTTTTAGTCGTGAAGCTCTATACTTGATATGAGGACCTAGTATGACATATGTTCCACCGGGTTTGCAGTTAAACTCCCGGTTTTGCATATTTAGACATTTTGGTGAGCTCAATAGCCACAAAATCTTCATTACTTTACGAAACGGGATCCTGGTTTCCTAGTTGATGGGTGAAATGATTGTGTGGTTTTGATAATAGCAAGGGTGGGGAATGAATACCGGACGAATGGTAACCTGATGGAAGAGTTTGGCGTTGAAGGTGACGACTCGATTCCCATGCATGATGCATCCCTTGTGAATTTATACTTGTTTTATCATTTTTTGTGAGGTTTTGATAGTATGGATTGCTGCAATCAGTGATATGCATGGCAACTCTATCTAGCATTTTTGGGCAGCCTGCAGTTGGAAAAATGAACTGGTTCTTGCTATTGATGTTAATACCATAGTTTTCTTTAACTCACAAACTGAATTGGTTCTTGCTCAGTTATCTTTGGTGCAGGGTATGTGGGATGGCCTCAGGCATGGAGCGTACAAGTCATCTGGATTATTAATTAATCATGGTAAACTACAAGGGTCAATGGTACCTGCTGCAACTCTCCTTAAGTGCTTATAACTTTAGTGCGTGGAAGTGGCCAGCACGGATGCATTAGAAAAGCTAAGCTTAGACTTTGGATTTGGAGGGGTGCGCCATGCCAAGGCAATAGTGCAACGCCAAGGCCAAGGCCACACTCAAAGACCCAAATAGCAAGCTATTGTGACGGATCTTTCCCAATAAAAAATAAGATTAATATCGAGTGGGACGATGGCCCACATATCAGATATTAAACTGATAAGAACCGATACTACACTTGATCTTAGCCAAAAGGCCGAGAAAGGTATGAAATTTCCTTAAGCGAAAAGCCTTCCCTTTTGAACCCACTCAACATTCTCTGTTTGCTTTGTTTGAGGCGATGTGGGACTCATTAACTTTGCCCAGGTATTATTATTTTATTTTCTCATCCAGTCACATGCATGCAACCGACTCAACTAATGGCTTCACTGCAATCGCTTAATTTGCTTAATTAATATAGCTACCATATGTTAATATTAATATAAATTATAAACCATGAGACTACCCAACGCAGAAGCACAAAGAAATCTTGATATTTGTCATTAATTTTTTTAATTTACCCGCTTCTAATCCAAGTTACCTATTCTATTTATTTGTTATTTTCAGGTTTAAGGTTTCTAAGGAGAGACAGATATATATGTATCCTATCCTCATAACCACTTGATGATGGGGATGATTTGTTACTTGACTATGATCGATGCAACCTAACCAAATCTGAGTCAACAGAAATTCCGCATGGGCCTAACCAAATCTGAATCAACAGAAATTACGCATGGGTTTCTTTTTTGGCTTTGAACTCCCTCTTATATAATATAAATCACATACACCAACAAAGACAAGACGTCCGTTTGGAAATATATATTTATAAGGGAAAATGACGTATACGCCCTATAAACTTTTTAGGGTTAACTTTTTTAGTCACGTAACTTTTTAAGTGACTTTATGAGGGAACAAACTCGTGGTCTACCTGTCTTTTTAGTGCTCTTGACTTGTTATAACCGGTTTGAGTGCCACATACCCAAAACTTAGGCCCCTCCCTTCTTCCTCCTGCCGAGCAACACCACCACAGACACCCATGTGTGAGCTGCTTCTACCATCAAACACCATATCGGCCATGAAGATGGCCTAATCGAAGTTGAAGGCCACCGGAAATAGACCTCCCCACCTCCTTCTGTCGATCTTTGCAGCCTTCCCATCACCGATCTGCCACTTTCCCCTTCGTATTCCTGTTGGTCGGACCGGAAGGCAACAATCTAGAGGTCACCAGAAACCCCGTCTTTTGATCTAACGGCCTGGATAGCTTCCCATCTTGAATTGTTTGATTTATGCGGTTTGCTCACACTGTTGCTTAAACCGCTACAGCTGCTTTCATCACTTACATTGGTGCTTGTGCTTCATCTACACATACTGCTCTTACCACTCTCAACAAGATCCATTCTTTCGTTCATTTTACTACTCCCATTTGTTATTGTAATGTTGCTAACTCCGTCACTTAATTTACCAGATACGGAGCTGTTGTTTGAAGTTCCTTGACCCGATAAACTCTTTTCTGGATCGAATGTATCTTCAGTGTCTATTTTATCACCTAACGATTTCTTGTTTGACTTTTTAGACTCTATTTCCATCTTTTATGTTAACTTTGTTGTAGTTGCAGGCTCTAAGTTACTACTCCCACTTGGGATTGCCCTACGACTATTGTTATCGTTTTCAGTCTCTACAACGTCGATTTAAAATCTTGATCTCCGGAAATCGGTTTATGTCCCACCCTCCACCTTACCGGTCGACTTCAAAGACAAACACCCCCTCTGAAGCCGTTGATCCCCCTTTTCCTTTCACATTTTCTGCTAGACAAATGAGACAAACGAGAGCATGGTCTAATTTCCTTGAGATTTGATTTTGCGATGAATAAGGTTTGATGGAGTGAGGGCTATTCAAAAGCACCGCCATCAAAGAAGCCTCCTTGAACTCTCCAAATTAAAGAACTTAAACAGAGCACAGTTGGTGATGTGGTAAGTTTGGTCAACAAATTGGAAAAATTCAAAGTCAATTTAGGGGAATTGGTCAACAAATGCCAATGTGGCAAAGGGGTAACCGGATGACCCCTTCACTTTGGCCAAAAGGACTTAATCGACCCGACAAAAAGGACTTGGTTCCCTCCTAAAGCCATCAAAATAGTTTAGGTACTAAAAGGGTAAACCCTAGAAACTTCATAGGACGTATGTGTCATTTTCCCTATTTATAATAATCTTAAAACTAGAGTATGGGTAGGGGCCGCACGAACGCAGGACCCGCTAACACAAATTATGACGTAGGTTCGACCAACTTGGGCCGACCTTAGACAGGCACCTCTCCGTAATGTGCAATGGAGATCACCAACCTATGCCATGGACCTTCTTGATCGCCGAAAGACCCCATCCATGTAAGTGACTTTTCCGTTCCCCTACCCTCACTTTTTATGCAACAACTACCTTCACTTTTCTTTTCTTCACCCTCCAATGTGGGATGGATTCCTATTCTTAATTCTTTGCCAAACTTAGATATACTCCTCTACCGTACTACATCTCTAACTTCCTGCTTTACCTTATTTATATATCCTAATCACAAAAACACAACTTGCCACACTCATCATCAACCCATATAATACTTGCTTGCATTTCATCCCTGCTATTACTTTACTAAATAAACAAAATATATTATATATCAGACTATCACCTCCATGCTTCTCAAGACAATGCAAAAAATCTTGGTGATGCCCTTGGACGATGTTGTGCTTCAAGGCTTGCAAAAGTGACACTCAGCTACATCTACCCAATTCCTTTATCGTCCCTTCACGCAAAATATTTATTTTGCAATATTTAGTTTTCAGGTACAGTCACGCTTTTGCTCTAATCAATATTTCATGCCTCTTTCTTCATAAAAAAATTGCCACTTATTTTAACAGTTTTTCACGTACGTATTGTTATACACAACTACCCGTGCGCATCCATGGCATAAAACCGCCTTATCTTTGACCACGACTCGACCATTTCGCTGAAAATTGATATTCCATGTGTAAACTGTGGATCAGTTATATTTCTGCTAATAGTAAAACTGATAATTAAAAACTATATATGCCTTTACATTGTGTTCTCAAGTTTTGTTCAAAGAAAAGGGGCCAAAAAGAAAAATATGGAAAGGGAAAAGGAGAACAGAGAGTTATTATTTTAGTTATCTTATATAGTTGGAAAGAATATAAGGAATCCGACCTTTCATAATGTTCTAGAGTTTCAGGTAAAAGAAAGAAAGCTTATAATTTGATAACTTTGTATTTAACATCACAAATACCATACAATTGTTAAAACAGTAAAATACAATAATCACTATCAGAAACAACCAAATCCATTTATTGTTGGCTAAACCAAAAAGTTCCGGCAAAATCTCTTAACTCTGGCCATCAAATGATTATGCATTAGCTAAGGTGAACAAAGCATGATTTCATTCGTTAAATTTATACAAACCTATTGAAAGTTTGTAATTCTCATGGGACAACAAGCATATGTATTTGAAACCATTTAAAAACTAACCTTTACCAACTTTGTTGATGTTGAGTATGGTGTATGTCTTATCATACTCTTTATCGCCCCCAATGGATGCAAAATATATTTTTTATGACCAAATAGATCAATTTTCATCCTAAGAATTTAATATAATCCTTGTATGTGCAAAAATGTTTGACAAATATGTTGCTTAATACATAGAGTAAATCACCAAATTTTGGATCAAATATCAAGGGAGATTGATAATCAGTTAGAGATATTATCTCTAATGGTAGAAGAATCGATTGGAAAACATTTAGATTTTCGATTTGTGATTGGAATGTATTGCTAAATCTATTGAGGAATGTAACTAGATGTGCTAAGATGTTGAAAAATGAAGAAATTGTTAGATTTAATGATTTTTGTGTTATTGCAGGTAGAAATTTTTCTTGGATCAATATTATCAGTATTTCTAGTATCCTATGAGGGTTCTTAATCATTGAAATTGGTCTCTAAGTTGACAAAATATAGTGTGAATCCTGAAAATGGGCAACAACCATTATTTTTGAAAAAAAAAAAGAGAGAGTCTCAGCACCTTTGGTACAACTTTACAAGGTGTTTTAAAGACAATGTGAAACCTATTCAAAATATGTAAGACCTAATGGATTTGGTACGACCATATATGTTACAGCTCATACTTCATTTTACAACCCATGCAAAATTTTGGCAAACGATGGGTTTTGTTTGGGGCTTTGATGTGGACATTCCAATTTATTTGAAGGTTGTATAGAATTTATATGACCATACCAATTCATTTTATAGAAACTTACACTTATTCTAGGGATTTTTTTTCTAGGGCTTTTGGTATGGTTTATAAAGTTATTTCCCAGCATGTACAGGGGTGCGATATGTAGGTAGTGTTTTTGGATACACACTTTCATCAAAGAAAATACTTTTTTGTAGAGTTTACCTATGTAGAGTATAGTGTAGATTTATTAAGCAAAAGAACACTTGGGTAAATAAATGTTTTTAAAGAACGCGGTATAAACATATTTACAGGTAAAATTATTGGCAATTTAAGGGAAAAAAAGTAGGGAAAAAGTCAACAACTGACCACAAAAGAAGGTGTGGTTGAAGAAAATGACCAAAAAATTGCAACTTTCATAAAATGTCCATGATTTCCATAGGAAGGGTCTCTGCAGAACTCGTTCAGCTTTGATGAATTGGAAAAGCTCTGAGGAAGTGACGTGGGCAGGGGTAAATTCGTAAAAACACAAAGAAGACTTAACAAAATTGAAAGGGTGCTGGTCAAAAATTTTAGTTTAAATCGAAAAAATTGTGTTTGAAATCGAAAAAGTTGTGTTTAAAATCGAAAAAAATTATGTTTGAAGTTATCAAAATCGAAAAAAATGTGTTTGAAATCGTTTGAAAATTTTTTGTTTGAAATCGAAAAAACTTACCAAAACCGTTCTCTGGCATTATTTGTGAAAATTATAATTAGATAATCGACAATAATGTAGTTGCAACTTGCTCAACTTTGTATCTTATATCTCAGGCTTAGGCTCAAAGAGACAACTAAGATTTTGTCTTGATTAGTCCATCGTTTTTAATGATTCTCTATTTTTAGTCGTGAAGCTCTATACTTGATATGAGGACCTAGTATGACATATGTTCCACCGGGTTTGCAGTTAAACTCCCGGTTTTGCATATTTAGACATTTTGGTGAGCTCAATAGCCACAAAATCTTCATTACTTTACGAAACGGGATCCTGGTTTCCTAGTTGATGGGTGAAATGATTGTGTGGTTTTGATAATAGCAAGGGTGGGGAATGAATACCGGACGAATGGTAACCTGATGGAAGAGTTTGGCGTTGAAGGTGACGACTCGATTCCCATGCATGATGCATCCCTTGTGAATTTATACTTGTTTTATCATTTTTTGTGAGGTTTTGATAGTATGGATTCCTGCAATCAGTGATATGCATGGCATCTCTATCTAGCATTTTTGGGCAGCCTGCAGTTGGAAACGTGAACTGGTTCTTGCTATTGATGTTAATACAATAGTTTTCTTCAACTCACACACTGAATTGGTTCTTCCTCAGTTTTCTTTGGTGCAGGGTATGTGGGATGACCTCAGGCATGGAGCGTACAAGTCATCTGGATTATTAATTAATCATGGTAAACTACAAGGGTCAATGGTACCTGCTGCAACTCTCCTTAAGTGCTTATAACTTTAGTGGAAGTGGCCAGCATGGATGCATTAGAAAAGCTAAGCTTAAACTTTGGATTTGGAGGGGTGCGCCATGCCAAGGCAATAGCTCAACGCCAAGGCGACACTCAAAGACCCCAATAGCAAGCTATTGTGACAGATCTTTCCCCATAAAAAATATTATTAATATCAAGTGAGCCGATGGCCCACATATCAGATATTAAAATGATGAGAACAGATACTACACTGATTTTAGCCAAAAGGCCGAGAAAGGTATGAAATTTCCGCAAGGGAAAGGCCTTCCGTTTTGAACCTACTCAAAATTCTCTGTTTGCTTTCCTTGAGGCGATGTGGGACTCATTAACTTTGCACAGGTATTATTATTTAATTTTCTCATGCAACCGACTCAATTAATGGCTTCACTCCCTTCTAGCTAATTAATATTGGTAGTAGACTGCAACAGCTTAGTTTGCTTAATATACCTAGCTACCATATTTTAATATAAAGTATAAACCATAAAACTAGGGTATGGATAGGGGCGGCGCAAACGCAGGCCCCCGCTAACACAAATTATGACGTAGGTTCGACCAACTTGGGCCGACCTTAGACAGGCACCTCTCCGTAATGTGCAATGGAGATCACCAACCTAGGCCATGGACCTTCTTGATCGCCCAAAGACCCAGTCCAGGTAAGTGACTTTTCTGTTCTCCTACCCTCACTTTTTATCCAACAACTACCTTCACTTTTCTTTTCTTCACCCTCCGATGTGGGATGGATTCCTATTCTTAATTCTTTGCCAAACTTACATATACTCCTCTACGTGCTACATCTGTAACTTCCTGCTTTACCTTATTTATATATCCTAATCACAACTTGCCACACTCAATCTCAACTCATCATCAACCCATATAATACTTGTTTGCATTTCATCCCTGCTATTACTTTACCAAATAAACAAAATATATTATATATCAGACTATCACCTCCATGCTTCTCAAGACGATGCAAAAATCTTGGTGATGCCCTTGGACGATATGTTAAAATCGCAAGTGATCTTCGGTACAAGCTAGACCAATTGTTAGCACATCGCACCTAAACTCTATGACCTTTTTCATAAGGTGAGAGCACGGAAAAGGGTAATTAAATCAGATGTTGTGCTTCAAGGCCTGCAAAAGTGACACTCAACTGCTTCTACCCAATTCCTTTATCGTCCCTTCACGCAAAATATTTATTTTGCAATATTTAATTTTCAGGTACAATCACGCTTTGTTCTAATCAATATTTCATGTCTCTTTCTCGATACAAAAATTGCCACTTATGAGAATACTTTTTCACGTACGTATTGCTATACACAACTACCCGTGCACATCCATGGCATAAAACCGCCTTATCTTTGACCACGACTTGACCGTTTCGCTGAAAATTGATATTCCATGTGTAAACTGTGGATCAGTTATATTCCTGCTAATACTAAAACTGATAATTAAAAACTATATATGCCTTTACATTGTGTTCTCAGGTTTTGTTCAGAGAAAGGGGCCGAAAAGAAAATTATGTAAAGGGAAAAGGAGAAAAGAAAGTTATTATTTTATTTATCTTATAGACTTGGAAAGAATATAAGGAACCCGACCTTTCATAATGTTCTAGAGTTTCAGGTAAAAGAAAGAAAGCTTATAATTTGATAACTTTGTATTTAACATCACAATACTATACAATTGTTAGAAACAGTAAAGTACAATAATCACTATCAGCAACAACCAAATACATCTATTGCTGGCTAAACCAAAAAGTTCTGGCAAAATCTCTTAACTCTTGCCATGAAATGATTATGCACTAGCTAATGTCAACAGAGCATGATTTCATTCATTAAATTTATCCTAACCTATTAAAAGTTTGTAATTCTAATGGGACAACAAGCATATGTATTTGAAACCATTTAAAAACTAACATTTACCAACTTTGTTGATGTTGAGTATGGTGTATGTCTTATCATACTCCTTATCGCCCCCAATGGATGCAAAATATATTTTTTAACACCAAATATCAATGTAGTAACCATCTTTCTATAATCTGAATGTGAAAGCGGAGTAGCTCGCCGAATCCAAAGTGTCTATCTCTGCCACCAGACTGAACTATTTGATAGGAAGCCTACAGAATGGTCCTGTATGCCATCTTGGTGGGGAACCTCTTCAGCCACGTGAGGCTGGTGAGAAGGCCCGGGAAGCACCAATGCGCTATCGAGCGCTTGCCTCCGGAGTGACGAGTGCTCGACAAGCACAACCAATCACGAAGGTAAGGGCGGCGGGGCAGCCCATTTTTTAAAAGTGGACGTGAGCGCGTTCACCCCGAGGAAGTCGACCAACCTAGATAAAAAAACAAAAAATAATAATAATAATAATAAAGAGCCTGTCCCCATTTGAAGGAAAAGAAGATAAAAAAAAAGCATAATAAAACTTATTAGGAGGAGAACCGGAATGAAACGCCTGAACTGGGAAACAAACTTAATTAATTTTCATCCTAATAATTTAATATAATCCTTGTATTCGCAAAAATATTAGACAAATATGCCGCTTACTACATAGAGTAAATCAACAAATTTTGGATCAAATATCAATCAGTTAGAGATATCGTCTCTAATGGTAGAAGAATCGATTGGAAACCATTTACATTTCAGATTTATGATTGGAATGTATTGCTAAATCTATAGAGGAATTGTATTTATGGATTCTAGCCTTAGATATTAATGTGGGTTAGAATATTAAAGATTGAATCAACTAACTAAAACCTTATCTCTTATTTTTGATGTCAGGAAATGGTGATCTTCTTCCTCCTCATCCACCCACTCAAAACTCAAACTTCACTCTTCTATCAATTATGTCAAAATAAAAGCTTATTAGTCCAAACTATTTGGACTGGATGCGAAATTTGAAGATGACATTTCGCTATGAGAACAAGGAGTATGTTCTGAATGTGAATTTCGACAAGGATCTGGCCATTGATATGGCCTCAACTCTTGTCAACTAGTTATGATCAATTTATCCTAGCTTATCATTTAAAAAAAAACAACAAAAAAACAACATTAATTGAGCTACATAGTCTATAACAAACTGCTGAAGCTGGAATGTAAAAGTCACATTCGAACAGTAGTGTAAATGCACTTGTCATGGCCATTCAACAAGGAAAGGGGAAGAAAAGGAAGACTTATTCCCAACCCAAATGGAAAGGAAAATCCCACATTAGAGAGCCCAATGGTGGGCCAAAGGGAAAGTTCAACTTTGATTCTCCTTATGTCGGTGATCCAAAAGAGGTCGTGTGCTTTCATTGTGGCCAGAAAAGACATTGGAAGAGAAGTTTCCCCAAGTACTTGCAAGAAGTGAGAGAAGCTAAAGGAAAGGTATATGGCTCCACATCTGGTATGTACTATATAGAAATCAATAACATTCAATTTTCAAATTCTTGGATCCTTGATATGGGATGTGGTTTCTATATTCGTTATGATATATAGGGACTAAGGGAAAGTGAAAGGGCCGAACATGGAAGTTGAACCTGATCATGGGGAATAGATGTATTCCGGCTGTTACCAAGATTGGGACTTATGAGCTTATGTTTGGTGATAGTGTTAGGTTTGATTTAGAAAATTGTTGTTATAGTCAAAAATGACAAAAAAAACATAATTTATTTTCATGGTTTATTTATACAAGGTTATCGTTATGTGTTTGACAATAATGATGGTGCAATTTTAGTTTATAAAATGTTATCCTTGTAATGGCATGTATGAAATTGTTTTGTGTGTTAATGACCTTAGCAATGGTGTATTTAGTATTAGTTCTTCTAATGTTTTAGACCAGGCATCCTTATGGCATTGTCGTATTGGGTATATAAACAAGAAACGCATCGCCCAACTCCAAAAGAATGGAGTGTTGGAATCATTTGACTTGAAGTCAAATGATGAATGTGAATCTTGTCTATTAGGTAAAATGACTAAATTACCTTTCATGGGAACTTGTGAAAGACGTGAAGGAATGTTAGACCTCATCCATACATATGTATGTGGTCCTTTAAAGTCCGACACAAGGGATGATAATTGCTACCATGTGACATTTACTGATGATTATATTAGATATGGCTATATCTATTTAATCAAGCATAAGCCGAAAATCTTTGAAAAGTGTGAAGGGTTTAAGCACGAAGTAGATAATCAATTAGGCAAGAAGATAAGGAGGATCCTATCAGATAGAGATGGATAATATCTTAGTATCGGTTTCAACGATTATCTTAAAGAATGTGAAATTGTTTCAAAATTGACCCTCCCATGACACCACAACTTAATGGTGTAACTGAAAGGCAAAATCAAACCTTACTTGACATGGTTCGTTCCATAATGAGTCAAGCATTATTCCCTATATCATTTTGGGGGTATGCCTTAGAGACAACCACCTGTATCCCTAATCTCGTTCCTACCAAGAAGGTTTCCAAAACACCTCATGAAATGTGGAGTGGGAAACCTCCCTCACTCGTACGTATCAAAGTCTGGGATTTTAAGGCTCTCATTAGGTGTGATACCTAAGATAAACTAAAACTCATATGCTTCGGCTATAGGATCAATCATGTATGTTATGACTTGTACTCACCTTGATGTGGCTTATACTTTAAGCATGCTTAGCTGATATTAAGGAGATCCTGAGGCAACTCATTGGATAACAGTGAAGAACATACTTAAGTATTTACCGAAAACCAAAGATATGATCTTAGTTTTCGGTGGAAAATATGAACTTAAAGTGAGTGGTTATAGTGATGTAAATTTTATAATGGACCGGGATAATAGTTATTCGCAATTTGGCTGGATATTCTTGTTCAATGGTGAAGTAGTAACTTGGAAAAGTTCCAAACAGCAAACGGTGGCTGATTCTACTTATGAGTTAGAGTACATTGTAGAGAGCGAGGTAGAAAAGAAAGCAGCTTGGTTGAAGAATTTCATTAGTAACCTTAGAGTTGTTCCGTAAATCCAAGAGCCCATGGAGATTTTATGCGACAATGAAGGTGCGGTTGATTTAACCAAAGAACCAACATATCATGGAAGATAAAGGCACATCAAAAGAAAATACCAGTATGTCTGTAACGCCCGCAGATTCGGGCTAGTCAATTTAAAGACAATAAGCGTCAAAAATGACTTTTTGATGGAAGATTATTTAGAAGGAGCAATCTTAACCAAGTGGTAGTATATGTTACAAGGGTTCCGTACATATAAAGAACGCCGAAATCCGAGTTATAACTAAGAAGTTATGACTCGTTGAAGTTTCGCGACAGAACCGGCACGGCACCGGGAGACGTAAATAGTGAATTTACGATAGATGACTTTTTAGCCTTAGTGATCTAAACAAAAGTTGTAGTATATGTTAAACCGAGAACATACAAAAAAGAACGCCCAAATCTGACTTCGTACGAGGAAGTTATGAATTTTCTAAGATTTGGCATAGCAGTGCACGGCCCGAAACTCGAATTTTAGTTCGAGCGGTTTTTGGCCTACGCAACCTAAATGAGAGTTGAAGATCTCATTAATAGGAACTCAACGATAAAAAGACAGACGAAAACGGAGTCCGTATGTAGAAGTTATGAATTTTACGCAGTCATTTAACGGTATAATCTTCTCATACTATTAAATTTAAAAATCGGTCGAGAATTAGCCGATGAAGTCAAAAGGAAAGTTGTAGATCTTGTCTTTACCTACACGTGGATATAAAGAACGTTGAAAACGGATCTCGTATGCGAGAGTTATGATTTTTCTAAGTCGGGAGGGTGTTGTGCGAAATCGGGTGACGTGGCGCAATCCTGGCTGTTGCTTCCTCCCCAAGGCTAGCCACCAGATAGTGACACCTGGCCATGGACTCGACGAGTAGGTCCCCCTACTCGACGAGTATAGCTGCCAGGCAGCCTATAAATAGAGGTGTCGGGTGAAGCATTCTTCTCACACCTTCCAACTTCACTTTCTCTCTCTATACTCTCTATCTAAACCCCAACCCCCCCCCCCCCCAAAGCCTAGGGTAACTCCCTAGCATGAGGCGGAAGCCCCAGAGCACCTGACGGCTTCAAAAAGAAGAGCCTTTGGCTCAGAAACTCTGCTTCGGCGGAGCCCGGCTTTTGAGAAAAAACCCGCTGTAAGTGAGCTACGCCTACCATACTTTAAATATAGCTTATATATAAATATAATATCGTTATTGTGAACCTATAAATAAGATTCATCAGTGATTCAAAGTCGTTATACTGATTGATCTACTTACGGGAATGATGTCTAGGCTGTGATTTAGTGAGGTGTTTAAAGTGGGATTTCCAAACAGTATACCTCGTATACCAAACGGACCCTACCTCCGATATGATCCTACCTGGTTGTTCCTTACTTGATAGATCATGAAGTAGACTTTGAGTTAATGATGAATCTAGACTGATAATTAGTCGCAATAAAGATTAGACTAAAATTTAGCAATAATAATGCTAGGTTTCATCGAATGAAAATAGAATCGTTAGAAGCGAAGCGCTGCCCGAGTTTGGAATCATCACTTTAACAAGTGAGTGCATAGTTACTTTCATCTTACACATAGATATGAAGTATTTAATATAAATCACGTGTTGTGAGTGCATAGTTACTTTCATCTTACACATAGATATGAAGTATTTTATATAAATTACGTGCTATGTGTGCATATTATCTGTATACTTGTTATCTATGTTGGATGAATGATTTTATACATGTTTTAAATTATTTAAACTGTATATGTATTTTATATCTACAAATATGTTGGGTAAACATGGGTAGATGAACGAGGAGGGATGAAAGAGGATATAAGTAAACATTGGCGACTATGAGACTTAGTGCCTAAACCCTGGCAACTATGCGACGTAGTGCCTTTTGTATAGACCCTGACGACTATGAGACTTAGTGCCTAAACCCCGGCGACTATGCGACGTAGTGCATGTTGTATAAACCCTGACGACTATGAGACTTAGTGCCTAAACCCTGGCGACTATGCGACATAGTGCCTGTTGTATAAACCCTGACGACTATGAGACTTAATGCCTAAATCCTGGCGACTATGTGACTTAGTGCCTGTTGAGTAAACCCTAGCAACGATGGATTTCGTGCTGATTCCTTAGGATGATCCTTAGGAATGAATGAATGAGGAATAGCTAATTCTTAGAGTAGATCCTTAAGAGTAAATAAGATAATGGGGATGGGTAATTGGGTTGATTATTTGATGTTTAAACATAATAATTATATTATTGTAGGTTGAAAACCCTATGTACTCACCAGGTTTCCCAACCTGACCCACTCAAGCTTATTTGAATCACAGGTGCCGATACGAAGCTACATTACACTGAGAGATTAAAGAGGTGTAGATCACTAGTGTAAATGAATGTAAGTTATGTTTATGCTTATGTTTCTGTATTGACAATGACATCCCAAATGTTTTAAAAATGAATAAAAATACATTTCTTCGGAAATGCTTTGATAATGTATTTATCATGTTTTTCTGGGAACAAATTCCGCAACATTTTTATTAAAAGAGATACTCTGATTTTTATAAAGCATAAACAAAATCGGTCTTTTCTGGCCGTGAAAATGGGGATGTCACAGTTGGTATCAGAGCATTAGTTTAATCGAACTAGGAATATGGTTTATTTCTAGACTTAAACTTAGAATGCTAAGCGATGATCGTGAGGAGTGTGTCTAATAATATTTAGGTAATACACCTAAATAGACACAAACACTAGCTAGGGAAAATGCCTAACATGCTTTTATGTGCTAAATGATTTATGATGCTAAATGTATGATCGGATCTATGGTATGTTGCCGACCGGATTTGGAAACTTTATGTGTTCAGATTTCTAAACGTTTAAATACGGTATTAGAACTGGCATGTAACTTTTCGGAGTGATAGGGAGGTTCACACGTCGATCGTAAATAAAATCTCTCCTATCTTAATTCTCGTCATTACACACCAAACGTCTGATTTGGTGTATATATCAAAATGGCAAGAACCCGAAGTGGAGTCGGGAACGCAAATGGAAACAGGAATCAACCACCAGTGATTGAGCAAATACCTGTTGTAGTAGCCGCTCATGGGCCAATCACGATGGTCGGAGTGCAAGCGTTGATCCAGATGATGTTGGATCGTCAAATGGAGGAAACAAGGCGTTTACTTCAACAAAATCGAGAGGAACTTACGGTGCCTATTGAACAACCCGATTTGAATGACGAGCAATCTGAGGAAGGGAACGACAGCAGGACCGTTGGTCAAGCTGATCCACCGATGATTAGGAGGAACAATCAAGATGACGGAGTCGAGAGGAATGGATGCAAGTACAAAGATTTTCTAACTTGCAGTCCATCGACTTTCACTGGGAAGGAAGATCCGATCGGAGTCATGGATTGGATCTCGGAGATGGAATTAGCCTTTGTGACATGTGGTTGCAAGGGCAAGCTACAAACCACGTTTGCAGTACGTCAATTTAGAGGAGACGTTGTTCGCTGGTGGAACACCTTGGGGAAGACTCTTGTCACACCCCGAAACCGTGATGGCAGAATCGTTCCGGGGTGGAGGACGTAATGCGTAGTGTCACAACAATTGTATCATAGCAAGCATAGTAAACACAACCAGACATTGAATACATATATAAAAAGGTTTACATTGTTTAATACATAGTTCTATCCATATCAAAGTAAAATGGTAAGGACGTGACTCTAACGCTCCGACTTCTCCGAACACTTGGAAGTACCTGTCTACTAATTCCCTGAGAATACAAGCAGTTTTGAAGAATATTAGCATAAAGCTGGTGAGTTCATAAGCATTTAGTTTTGGTGGAAAAATTGTCCTTTGATCCTTTTGGAAAGCGTTCCTCTAGAAAATCCTATATTTTCTTATGAAAAGCGTGTTTGAAAACCCATTCTTTCCATGACTTCCAGGTTCGTACAGGATATGTACAATCCAATGAGCCGTGGAATGAATATGAATATCCGTAGGTTGTAAAACAATCCGTTTTGAATAGTCGGTTTATCCCGAGAAAATCCTATATTTTCCCTAAAGGTGGTTGGTTGATTATCCGTTTTAAACTGAGGTTTGCAAGTATCTACCATACTCGTGTATATAAAAGCAGTTTTCTTTTAAAAACCCTGGTTACACCCAGAGAGGTATATTAATCTTAAAAACTAAATAAAAGAAAACCGTGATGAACTAAGTCCTGAAGATATTATTATTAATACCCTCCAGTAATCTATCGGTCATTACTTTGAGGTTAGTTCACTTGATTCATTATTACAAAAGTAAATTCATGTTATCTAGGTTGTGAGTTTCATAACCATAACTGACTGGATATGGCCCGCAACGGCCGATATCCTTAATGACTTTGTCACCCGCAGACCAGCCGGTCCAACTGTAGCTAGCAGTGAGGTGCGGGATTGTCAGTCCTGTATAGATCTATACACAACAGTCACGCTCTCCCTACAAGAGATTCTGGTCACGAGTACTAGTCCTCCACTCTGTTTTTTGTGGTGAGTGTTACCAAGGACGTGTCTCAAACATAGCCTAACAAATTTACAAGTAATAATACCGAAAATCCTGTTTATGATTTGCATGAATCCTTTTTATAAAATGATACATAATAATACATGATTCACAAGTTCATTGTTCTAGTTTTGAAAATTGTTTTCCTTATTAAAAGCATACTGAAAATATAATTATCTTAAACAAAATAACATATTTTGAGCACAAGTTTCCTTATGCTTTTGTTTGTATTCCCCATGAAAACGTTAAAAACACGGAAAATGTAAGGGTATGAACTCACCTCGGGTGATTTGAATGAAGGATCGACACAAAATGTTGGGTGTTCAAGTGAAGCCTTGAATATGACTTGATCCTAGATAACATGTAAGGGCACATAAAGGAGTCAAATGAAGGTATTTCACCACTAAATGTGATGGAGAACCACTCTAGGAACTTGGGACTACTTGCACTAAGTGTTAGAACCTTGAAGGATTGCATGAGGGGAGTGTATGGTCACCTTTAATGTGTGTGCGGCCATGGGTGTGCGGCCCAAGGGGTGTGCGGCCGTACACTCATGTTGGAAGGTGTTCTTGGGGTGTTTCAAGGTTCATACTTGCAATCCATGAAGTGTCCTAGGTCTAATCTCGATTGTAGTGCAAGTTAGGGGTCCTAGAAGTGTGTTTGTGGCCCTAACTTGGGTGTGTGGTCGCACACTTGAGTGTGTGGTCGCACACTAGGGTGTGTGCGGCCATACACAGGTGTGTGCGGTCGTACACCCCACAAGATGATGTCCAAAATGCCATTTTCAAGGTGCAATAAGGCTAGGGTCATGTCTATCTCGAGTATGGAAGTCAAACTCTCACTTTGGAGGGTGTTTTAAGGGTGTGCGGCCACCTTAAGAGGGTGTGCGGCCGCACTCACTTCCTACACAAAGAACATGTCCGTTTTTGCACACTTAAGGCTTAGATAGAGGGGTCTTTCATGGATTGTAAGCTAGAGGAAGAAGTACTCACGTTCTTGAAGCCTTGGGAGGGTTTGTGGTTGAAGAAACTTGAGAGAAATGATGTTGTGTGCTGCCAAGGTGTTAAAGGAATGAAAGGAAAGGGGTCTACCCTTTATATAGGAGTGTGTGTGCTGTCAAAAGTGAGTGTGCTTCTAGGAGGTATGTGTGCGGCCGCACACCCATGTGTACGGCCGTACACTCCCTCTAAGGGTGTGTATGGCCCTGTTTTGACAGTATACCACTTGCTGACTCATTTATAAACTCAACCTTGGTCATACTCAAGCTTAGAATCACTTAAACGAACCCTCAAACAGAGTAAAGAGTCAACAAAACGCGTTTAACTTTGATTGAATTGGCTAAGTGTGCGAGGTAGGAGTTTCTGGGTTGTCACAACTCTAAGCCCCAATGAGCCCCTGCAACCGACTTGGGCAGAGTTTTTGGTGCATTTCAAGCGCAAGTACTGCTAAGTCGAAAATTTGCTCGAGCTAGAAAACCAATTGTAACACCTGGTTCTTGGTACGTATTCTTTTATCAAATCTTTAAATGTTTAGCATTTTGGGTCTTGGACTCGGCGAGTTGAAGGACCAACTCGCCGAGTAGAAGCGGGATGGGACGTGGGGTTTAAGTGATGTACTCGGCGAGTCGGATCCCCGGACTCGGCGAGTAGACCCTGGACAAAAACCCTAATCCAGGGGTGTGCACCCTATTTAAACACCTTAACTCGGCCTCCTTCGTCCCATTTACTCCCAGAAGACCCCCATAGCAAACCCTAGCCGTTATTGAAGAGTTTTAAGGCATTTAGAGTGATCTTGGTGATTTTGTGGTTCAAGGAAGAAGGAAAAGCTTGAAGGATCAAGAGGAGGCTAAAGGGATTCAGTTGTGAGCATCATTTGCAGTCTTCAGAAGGTATAAAGTCTATACCTTGCTCTTTCATTTGTTAGATCCCTCTTTGGGAAGATTTAGGGCTTTTATGAGCCATTTTGGTAGCCAACCATGTTGCAAACATGGTTGGGGGTTTGAGCTTCTGAATGACATCATTCAAAGAGTCACTAGGCAGATTTGGGTTGCTTTTGCACCCATGAAAGGTTCCATGTGCCATATGAGCTTGTTTTATGTCCTTTTGAGCTCAAAGTCCCATGCAAGCACGTAAAGGTTGTAACTTTACGTGTTAGATCGATTATAGAAGCTTGGATCTATCTTTTGATCAAAGGATGTACATCAGAAAGCAAAGATTTAGGGTATGGACGTGACCAACTCGGCGAGTCCACTATTGAACTCGGCGAGTCTAAGGGTTTTGCCCTTTCTGTTGAGGGTCAAAAGAACCCAGTTGAGTATGGAAAGGTTTTAAGGGGGTCCCAGGGAGTGACCCAACGTTCTGGACTAAGCCATTGTGCTGGAAGTTCATGGGACTCGGCAAGTGCATGAACGGACTCGGCGAGTCCAAGGGAATCTCCTTAGAACTCGGCGATTTGTTCATCAACTCGGCGAGTTGAGGACAGATCTGGTTCATCAGATAAAGGCCAACTCGACGAGTTGTTCATCAACTCGGCGAGTCGGATGAGTTTTCATGGGGCATTCGAATGAGAGAAGAACTTGTCGAGTTGACGGCCCAACTCGACGAGTAGGGTCACGGATGAGGACGAGTAGAGAGTGAGGGACTCGGCGAGTTGACGGCCCAACTCGGCGAGTCGGGTCAACTGGAAGTTGACTTTAACTTTGACTTTGACTTTGACTTGACTTGGTTGGGGGTAAATGGTCATGTTACCCTAAGTATAGAGATCAGTTTCTAACTGAGTGTTTATGGGGTTTGTAGCCGGAGGATTTCCGGAGCAGCAGCGGACGGAGGTTTCCCGCACAGATTATCAGCAACCACTTGTACGAGGTGAGTTACCTTCCAGTAGGGGTGGGTCTACGGCCACAATGCCGGCCCACCAATGAGGAGTATTTAGAAGATGATTGTCTTTGTGATATTCATCTTGGTATGGTTATGTGTTTGGTTATGAGTTATATATGTATGATATGTTACGTGCATGGTAGGGATAGTTTCCCTGATAGTGGTCCTTAGGACCGAGGGGTAGGTCAGTACCCGGATATGCCTGACTGTATGCTTATATCTTGTATTGTATGTTAGTGGTAGGGGGTGGAATAGTCCCCAGTTACCGGTTGAAAGATACCGATGAATGGTTACCGGTTGAAAGATACCGAAGAATGGTTACCGGTTGAAAGATACCGATGAATGGTTACCGGTTGAAAGATACCGATGATATAGTATGGTATGTGGTATGATGGGGGAACTCACTAAGCTTTGTGCTTACGGTTTCAGTTTTGGTTTCAGGTACCTCTTCGTCTAAGGGGAAGGAGCCGGCGGCGTAGCATGGCATCACACACACACACATGATTTTCCGCATGGTGTTCTCTGGGATTGTACTCTGATATGACATTTGTTTATGTTGTGGGTTTTAAACATGATACTTGGTTTTTTGAGATGACGTGTTTATACAATATTTTCTAATAAATGTTTTATGAATTAATTAATCAAAAATGAAATTTTTGGGCTTGAATTTTGGGATGTTACAAGTTGGTATCAGAGCTCTGGTTTGAGGGATTCGGACACACCCTCGGGGGTGTCTGGACTCAAACTGAGGGGCTAAAAGATTTGTACAATAAAATGGTTTTCTAAAAGTCTAAACGGAAGGGTTTTAAGAAAAACAAGGTGTGTGATGCATGCAACGGCCGGGCTCAAGTAAGTTTCCCCAAGATACCCATACTTGTTATATTATGCTATATGGTTTGATTCGGAATTGCATGCTAGAATAGGACTAAGGATCTAGGAAGATGCCTTGTGTGCCTGATATATGATTCTGATAATTGCATGCTAGTTAGGGCTAAGGATCTAGGAGGATGCCTTATACGCCGGTTGTATGAGCTGTATGCTAAGACTGTTTAGTCAGCAGTAGGATGGCCTGTATAGGTTATGCCTGGTTTGGCTACTCGATGCACGAATGCTGCTTGCTTTGTGCTATGGGGGTCCTGGCCATTTCCAACTAACTAAGGAGCGGATATGTAACAGTATCTGCAAGTTAGTTAGGGGGAGATAATAGGGACTCCTAATGCAGCTGATGGCGGAGGGTAGGTCGGAGAGTGCCCTAGGGAAGCCTAGGATGAGGTCAGTGGAAAGGGTATCGGTAAAGGGACTTGGCGAAGTCGAAGCAATCCGTGAGGAAAGTACAGGTAGATGTGGAAGGTAGTATGGGCCCGTACTACTGAAAGCAGAGGACCCGTACTCGAATCAAGGAGGGCCTAGATGGAACCAAGGACCTTGGAGAGGGTGTTAGATCTCTCGAGTATATGTATGATCCTGACGTTTATGCGTGTATTCTCAGCATGGTGACCACACGACATGGAGCAGGAGGTTCCAGATCAGGATCAGGCTCGGGATCAGGCTCGGGTGCAGGATCCGAGCAGGTTGATGACGGGTTGCGTGAGTTCATCGCGTATGAAATCACGAGAGGCATCCTTGAGTCGACCCCTATCATCTTCGGGTCGATCAAGGAGGGGATTGTTGAGCTAATGGAGGATCGCCTTCGAGCATTCAGGAGTGATATGGCGTCTAGCCAGGTGGGCACACGCACACTGTCCTTCAAGGACTTTCGTGGGAGTGGTGCGTCAGATTTCCATGGGGTGAAAGACCCCATTGCTGCTCGGAGATGGATCGCAGACACTGAGTCTGCGCAGCTGACGAGCTTCTGCCCGGAAGGGTCGAAGGTGAGGTATGCAGCAGGTTGCTTGCGAGACAGGGCCCGAGATTGGTGGGAGTCTGTTAGTGACTCATTGGGAGCCTCGGCGGTTGAGGCTATGACCTGGTCGGACTTTGTGACCAGATTCAGGGCGGAGTTTGCGCCAGCTGTGGAGCTTCAGCGGCTGGCCAGGGAGTTCTTGGATATGAGACAGACTACGGAGACTGTGGCGGAGATCACCGCCAAGTTCCGGGAGAGGGCATTGCTGGTGCCCCAGTATGCGGGAGACGAGGATATGAGGAGGACCCGCTACCACGACATGCTACGAGATGACATTCGGGAGCATGTTAGTTTTTCGGCTTGCCCTACCTTGGACTCCATGGTTGCCAGGGCTAGGGAGAGGGAGATTGATCTGGAGCACATCCAGAAGAGGAAGGCGGTAGATGGGCTGACGACCGGGGCTTCGGGGAAAAAGCCCAAGGGATCTGATGGTAGGCCGAAAGGCCAGGCAGGACGGGACCGCTGTGGGAAATGCGGTCGGTCACACGAGGGGGCTTGTCGCACTGGGGCCGGGTTCGGGCTGCTATAAGTACGGCAAGGTTGGGCATTTTGGCAGGGATTGTACTGCCCCCGCCCCCGCAGTACAGACGACAGACCTGATTTGCTTCCACTGCAATCAGAGAGGCCACAAAAGGGCCAACTGCCCGAGATTGGCAGCAGCGCCAGCAACGGCGCCGGTCTCAGGGACACCGCGGGTTGCAGATGGCCGGAAGGTCAAGGCAGAGGCTCCAGTGGTGCGGAGCTGAGCGTTTCAGCTGACAGCCGAGGAGGCACGCGCTGCACCCGATGTGGTGACGGGTGTGATTCTTTCCCTCTGATTTATTTTTATGATGTTTATGTTATTGATATGTGCTCTGTTTAGGATCGTTCCATGTGAACGGCATCCCGGTTTCAGGTGTTGTTTGATTCGGGCGCTACCCGATCGTTTGTTTCTCTTGCGCTCAACACGAGGTTTTCCGAGTCTTCGGGTATGTTGGATTGCCCTCTAGAGGTAGAGATTGCAGACGACCGTTCGGTGCGAGCATCGACGGTGTTCCGAGATTGTGTGATGAGATTATTCGAGGAGCGCTACCTGGTGGACCTGGTTCCCATACCTTTGCGGGGGAACAAGGTCATTATTGGCATGGATTGGTTGAGCCCCAATGGGGCAGTGATCGACTACGCGCAGCAGTTGGTGCGGATCAGGACCCCAAGTGGGGGAGAGCTGGTGATTCAAGGCGGGAGGCCACAGCGAGGACCAGCTTTATGTTCAGCAGCGAGAGCTAGGCGTTACCTTCAGCAGGGTTGCGCAGGTTATGTCGCCTACGTTATGGATACCCGGGAGGCGGGTAGGATTACGGTGGACGATGTGCCCGTGGTACGAGAGTTTGCGGACGTTTTCCCCGAGGAGTTGCCTGGGATACCTCCGGAGCGACAGGTGGAGTTCAGGATCGACCTAGTCCATGGTGCGACTCCGATAGCCAAGGCACCGTATCGGTTGGCTCCTCCTGAGATGCAGGAGTTGTCTACACAGCTTCAGGAGCTGTTAGACAAGGGTTTCATTCGACCGAGCAGTTTACCCTGGGGAGCCCCGATTCTGTTTGTGAAGAAGAAGGACGGGTCGCATCGGATGTGTATAGATTATCGGGAGCTGAATAAGGTAACGGTGAAGAACCGCTACCCACTCCCGAGGATTGATGACCTCTTTGACCAGCTTCAGGGAGCATCTTGGTTCTCCAAGATAGATTTGCGTTCAGGGTATCATCAGATGAGGGTCAGGGAGGAGGATGTGCAGAAGACGGCGTTTCGGACGCGTTATGGCCACTATGAGTTCGTGGCGATGCCTTTCGGGCTCACCAATGCTCCTGCCGCGTTCATGGACCTCATGAACCGCGTGTGCAGATCGATGTTAGACCGGTCTGTGATAGTGTTTATTGATGATATCTTGGTTTACTCCAAGACGCAGGAGGAGCATGAGGAGCATCTGCGAGAGGTTCTAGAGACCTTGAGGAGGGAGAACTTGTACGCCAAGTTCTCCAAGTGTGATTTCTGGTTGCGCGAGGTGCAGTTTCTTGGGCACCTTGTCAACCAGAACGGGATTTCGGTGGATCCGGCCAAGGTGGAGGCCGTGATGAGATGGGAGGTTCCGAAGTCTCCATCTGAGATTCGGAGTTTCCTGGGATTAGCTGGCTACTATCGGAGATTCATCCAGGATTTCCCCAAGATAGCATTACCCCTGACCAGGCTAACGAGGAAGGTTGTGGTCTTTCGTTGGGGGCCTGAGCAGCAGGCAGCGTTTGAGGCTTTGAGACAGAGATTGTGCGAATCGCCAATATTAGCCCTGCCAGAGGGCGTGGAGGATTTTGTAGTATACTGTGACGCGTCCATTTCAGGTTTGGGCGCGGTATTGATGCAGAGAGGGCACGTTATCGCCTACGCGTCGAGGCAGCTGAAGCCTCACGAGGCGAACTACCTGACGCATGATTGGGAGTTGGGGGTTGTTGTGTTCGCCCTCAAGATTTGGCGACATTACCTCTATGGGGTTCGTTGTACGATTTACACGGACCACAAGAGCTTGAGGTACCTCATGGATCAGCCGAATCTGAACATGAGGCAGCGTCGGTGGTTGGACGTGGTAAAGGATTATGATTGCGAGATCCTTTACCATCCGGGGAAGGCCAACGTGGTGGCCGACGTGCTTAGCCGCAAGGCGGCGCCGATCAGAGGTATCTGCATGCGGATGACAGTGGTGACTCTGCTTTTGGAGCGGATTCGGGAGGCCCAACAGGAGGCCATGAAGGAGGAACGTCGGAAGAGTGAGCGTATAGTGGGTCAGGTTTCCTCCTTCGATTATGATAGCCGAGGGTTATTGACCCTTCACCGTAGGGTGTGGATCCCTTATCATGGAGGCGTGCGCCAGGTCCTGATGGAGGAGGCGCACAAATCCCGATTTTCCATCCATCCCGGAGCGACGAAGATGTATAGGGATCTTCGTCCCGATTACTGGTGGCCTTGCATGAAGCGGGATGTGGCATGGTATGTGGAGCGGTGCTTAACCTGCAGGAAGGTCAAGGCCGAGCACTAGAGACCGCACGGCAAGATGCAGCCGTTGGATATCCCGCTGTGGAAATGGGAAGCCATCATGATGGATTTCATCACCAAGCTTCCCAGGACCGCGCGGGGAGTGGATTCGATTTGGGTCATCGTCGATCGATTGACCAAGAGCGCCCACTTTATCCCGATTCAGGAGAGCATCTCGGCCGAGAAACTGGCCGATATCTATATCAGGGAGGTGATGGCACGACACGAAGTGCCAGTTTCGGTGATTTCGGATAGGGATGTGCGGTTCACTTCCAGGTTTTGGAAGAAATTCCACGACGAGTTAGGTACTCGTCTGCATTTCAGCACCGCCTTTCACCCGCAGACGGATGGCCAGAGCGAGCGGACCATCCAGACTCTGGAGGACATGCTACGGGCATGTGTCTTAGACTTCGGATGTAGCTGGGATACCTACCTTCCATTGGCGGAATTCTCGTATAATAATAGCTATCATGCGAGTATCGACCGTCCTCCTTTCGAAATGTTGTACGGGAGGAGGTGCAGGACCCCGATATGCTGGGGCGAAGTTGGCCAGAGGGTCATGGGGAGCACCGAAGTAGTGCTCAAGACGACAGAGAAGATTCAGCAGGTCCGGAGCAGGCTTCAGACTGCTCAAAGTTATGCCGATAAGCGTCGATCAGACCTGGAGTTCCAGGTCGGGGATAAGGTTCTCCTGAAAGTGTCGCCTTGGAAGGGCGTCATCCGATTCAGGAAACGGGGCAAGTTGGGTCCCAGGTGTATTGGACCGTTTAGGGTTGTAGCGCGGGTGGGCAAGGTGGCATACCGGCTGGATCTGCCAGCCGAACTCAGTCAGATCCACAACACTTTCCACGTCTCCCAGCTGCGGAAGTGCCTGGTGGATGACTCAGCAGTGGTACCCTTGGAGGACATTCAGGTTGACGACAGCCTGAATTATATCGAGCGGCCTGTAGCGATCCTCGACCGGAAGTCGAAGGATCTGAGGAACAAGAGGGTTGAGCTGGTAAAGGTGCAATGGCAGCACCAGAAGGGCTCGGAATGGACATGGGAGCCGATGGATGAGATGATGGAGCATTACCCAGAGCTGTTCCAGGATCGAGCAGCAGACTTCGAGGACGAAGTCTAAAATAAGTGGGGGAGATTGTAACACCTGGTTCTTGGTACGTATTCTTTTATCAAATCTTTAAATGTTTAGCATTTTGGGTCTTGGACTCGGCGAGTTGAAGGACCAACTCGCCGAGTAGAAGCGGGATGGGACGCGGGGTTTAAGTGATGTACTCGGCGAGTCGGGTCCCCGGACTCGGCGAGTAGACCCTGTTTGGACAAAAACCCTAATCCAGGGGTGTGCACCCTATTTAAACACCTTAACTCAGCCTTCTTCGTCCCATTTACTCCCAGAAGACCCCCATAGCAAACCCTAGCCGTTATTGAAGAGTTTTAAGGCATTTAGAGTGATCTTGGTGATTTTGTGGTTCAAGGAAGAAGGAAAAGCTTGAAGGATCAAGAGGAGGCTATAGGGATTCAGTTGTGAGCATCATTTGCAGTCTTCAGAAGGTATAAAGTCTATACCTTGCTCTTTCATTTGTTAGATCCCTCTTTGGGAAGATTTAGGGCTTTTATGAGCCATTTTGGTAGCCAACCATGTTGCAAACGTGGTTGGGGGTTTGAGCTTCTGAATGACATCATTCAAAGAGTCACTAGGCAGATTTGGGTTGCTTTTGCACCCATGAAAGGTTCCATGTGCCATATGAGCTTGTTTTATGTCCTTTTGAGCTCAAAGTCCCATGCAAGCATGTAAAGGCTGTAACTTTACGTGTTAGATCGATTGTAGAAGCTTGGATCTATCTTTTGATCAAATGATGTACATCAGAAAGCAAAGATTTAGGGTATGGACGTGACCAACTCGGCGAGTCCACTATTGAACTCGGCGAGTCTAAGGGTTTTGCCCTTTCTGTTGAGGGTCAAAAGAACCCAGTTGAGTGTGGAAAGGTTTTAAGGGGGTCCCAGGGAGTGACCCAATGTTCTGGACTAAGCCATTGTGCTGGAAGTTCATGGGACTCGGCGAGTGCATGAACGGACTCGGCGAGTCCAAGGCAATCTCCTTAGAACTCGGCGAGTTGTTCATCAACTCGGCGAGTTGAGGACAGATCTGGTTCATCAGATAAAGGCCAACTCGACGAGTTGTTCATCAACTCGGCGAGTCGGATGAGTTTTCATGGGGCGTTCGAATGAGAGAAGAACTCATCGAGTTGACGGCCCAACTCGACGAGTAGGGTCACGGATGAGGACGAGTGGAGAGTGAGGGACTCGGCGAGTTGACGGCCCACAACCAAACAAGGAACAGGAAATAGAGCGAGTTATCAGTCCTAAGTCCTTCAAACCTTACTTATATAACTATATATGTACTGGACATGGTTTTGACAATATATAAGTTTAAAGAATTGGAAGTAAAGGTTTGGAAGCAGGATTAACTTTTATAAAGAGTTTAACATGTAAAAAGGGTTTGATAATCATCTTGAAGTAGTTTTGTTGACAAACAGTTAAAAGTATAGTAAATCCACATGTTTAATAGTTATAAATCACATGTGATTGATATTATAACTATAGTGATTCAATTTGTATCCCCCCCCCATAAAAGCATTTAAAAACATTTAAAAGGTTACTTAAGGGGTATGAACTCACCTGTAGTGAGTGGTTTGGATGAAAGTGCTGGATAAGGTGCTAGGTGTCAAGTGAAGACTTGAACACCCACACTGATCCTATTTAACATATAAAGACACATATATGTATCTAATTAGTGATTATAACACTAATTAAGTAAGTAAAGACACCCTAGAACGTGGAAAACACTTTGATTCAAGTGTTATAAGATAATAGGGTTGCATCTAAGGGTTGTAGGGTCTTGCTTGGGAGTTTGCGGTCCAAGAGTAAACTCTCCATGAGTTTACGGCCTAGGGTTTGCGGCCCTAGTGAGTTTACGGCCGTAAACTCATTGTGACTTCTACCATTTTGATGTTTAAGGTCCTTAGCTCAAGTTTAAAGTTTTCTAGACCAAGTTGTAAGCCTTAGGAAGGAGTTGTGGCACAAATGCACCACTTATGAGTGTTTACGGCCCAAGGAGATTGCCTTGGCCGTAAACACCATGTGTTCTTGAGTTTTTGGTGCTTTCAAGTCCTTAAATCATTATCCTAACTTATAAACATGTAAAGGAGGTAAGGACTTACAATTTGAAGGCTAAAGAGGGGTGTTTTCGGGCCAAAACACACAAGTGTTCTTGGTGTTCTTGATGATCTAAGTTCAAAAGATGAAATTTGTGGATGGATTCAAGGATGAATCAAGAAGAAGTGATGTATAACACATAGATGGAAGGATCTTACTTACATTTGTGAAGATTGGAAGAAAACTTGAAGATCCTTCGGAGAGAAATCCAATTTCTCTAGCTTAGAATGTGAATAATGAATGAAAAATGACTAAGTGTCATATATATACTAGAGGTTCACGGCCACTTGGAGTTTACGGCCGTAAACTCAAGTGTCATGGCCGTGAACTCCTCTTTTGAGGGTTTAATGCCTATCTTGATGGATTAGAAGTTCAATTGGCATTCCCTTTCACTCATTCCTTTGGTGCATTAAGCTTAGAATGTCCATACGGACTCTAAACAGTGCTAAATGTTAGCAGAAGCAAGTTTGACTTGATTGAAACGATTAACTGTACAAGATAGAAATTTCGGGTTGTCACAGTACTTGAGGGTTGAAGACACCAATGCCAACCCATTCGGTTATATATCTAGGTATATAGGATGTTGCTATGCTATAGTGATCTGTTAGATCTGTATGATTATCTGTTTGTTGGTTATGTGCTTATCTGTTGTATATGTCGACATATTACGGTTAGGTTGAGGAAATACTGCTTTGTACGGAAGCCAACAAACCTCTATCTTATATATGCCTTGATATTGACATTGTGTTCTCGAGTTTTGTTCAAAGAAAGGGGCCGAAAAGAAAAATATGGAAAGGGAAAAGGAGAATAGAGAGTTATTATTTTATTTATCTTATATTGTTGGAAAGAATATAAGGAATCCGACCTTTCATAATGTTCTAGAGTTTCAGGTAAAAGAAAGAAAGCTTATAATTTGATAACTTTGTATTCAACATCACAAATACCATACAATTGTTAGAAACAGTAAAATACAATAATCACTATCAGAAACAACCAAATCCATCTATTGCTGGCTAAACCAAAAAGTTCCGGCAAAATCTCTTAACTCTGGCCATCAAATGATTATGCATTAGCTAAGGTGAACAAAGCATGATTTCATTCGTTAAATTTATCCAAACCTATTGAAAGCTTGTAATTCTCATTGGACAACAAGCATATGTATTTGAAACCATTTTAAAACTAACCTTTACCAACTTTGTTGATGTTGAGTATGGTGTATGTCTTATTATACTCCTTATCGCCCCCAATGGATGCAAAATATATTTTTTAAGACCAAATAGATCAATTTTCATCCTAATAATTTAATATAATCCTTGTATGTGCAAAAATGTTTGACAAATATGCCGCTTAATACATAGAGTAAATCACCAAATTTTGGATCAAATATCTAGGGAGACTGATAATCAGTTAGAGATATTGTCTCTAATGGTAGAAGAATCGATTGGAAAACATTTAGATTTTCGATTTTTGATTTGAATGTATTGCTAAATCTATTGAGGAATGTAACTAGATGTGCTAAGATGTTGAAAAATGAAGAAATTGTTAGATTTAATGATTTTTGTGTTATTGCAGGTAGAAATTTGTTTTGGATCAATATTTCCAGTATCCTATGAGGGTTCTTAAATATTGAAATTGGTCCCTAAGTCGACTAAAAAGAGTGTGAATCTTGAAAATGGGCAACAACCATTATTTTTGAAAAAAAGAAAAGATAGATAGAGAGAGAGAGAGAGAGTCTCAACACCTTTGGTACAACTTTACAAGGTGTTTTAAAGACAATGTGAAACCTATTCAAAATATGTAAGACCTAATGGATTTGGTACGACCATATATGTTACAGCTTATACATCATTTTACAAGTCATGCAAAATTTTGGCAAACTATGGGTTTTGTTTGGGGCTTTGATATGCACATTCCAATTTATTTAAAGGTTGTATAGAATTTATATGACCATACCAATTCATTTTATAGACACTTACACTTATTCTAGGGATTTTTTAAGGCTTTTGGTATGGTTTATAAAGTTATTTTCAAGCATGTATAGGGGTGCGATATGTAGGTAGTGTTTTTGGACACACACACTTTCATTAAAGAAAATACTTTTTTGTAGAGTTTACCTATGTACAGTATAGTGTAGATTTATTAAGCAAAAGAACAGTTGGGGTAAATAAATGTTTTTAAGGAACGGAGTATAAACATATTTATAGGTAAAATTATTGGCAATTTAAGAGAAAAAAAAGTAGGGAAAATCAACAAATGACCACAAAAGAAGGTGTGGTTGAAGAAAATGACCAAAAAATTGCAACTATCATAAAATGACCATGATTTCCATAGGAAGGGTCTCTGCGGAACTCGTTCAGCTATGATAAATTGGAAAATCTCGGAGGAAGTGACATGGGCAGGGGTAAATTCGTAAAAACACAAAGAAGACTTAACAAAATTGAAAGGGTGCTGGTTAAAAAATTAGTTTAAAATCGAAAAAATTGTGTTTGAAATCGAAAAAGTTGTGTTTGAAATCGAAAAAAATTATGTTTGAACTTACCAAAATCGAAAAAAATGTGTTTGAAATCGTTTGGAAAATTTTTATTTGAAATTGAAAAAACTTACCAAAATCGTTCTCTGGCATTATTTGTGAAAATTATAATTAGATAATCGACAATAATGTAGTTGCAATGCCAGAGGCTTGGCACAACCTGCTCAACTTTGTATCTTATATCTCAGGCTTAGGCTCAAAGAGACAACTAAGATTTTGTCTTGATCGTCCATCGTTTTTAATGATTCTCTATTTTTAGTCGTGAAGCTCTATACTTGATATGAGGACCTTGTATGACATATGTTCCACCGGGTTTGCAGTTAAACTCCCGGTTTTACATATTTGGACATTTTGGTGAACTCAATAGCCACAAAATCTTCATTACTTTACGAAACGGGATCCTGGTTTCTTAGTTGATGGGTGAAATGATTGTGTCGTTTTGATAATAGCAAGGGTGGGGAATGAATACCGGACGAATGGTAACCTGATGGAAGAGTTTGGCGTTGAAGGTGACGAATCGATTCCCATGCATGATGCATCCCTTGTGAATTTATACTTGTTTTATCATTTTTTGTGAGGTTTTGATAGTATGGATTGCTGCAATCAGTGATATGCATGGCAACTCTATCTAGCATTTTTGGGCAGCCTGCAGTTGGAAAAATGAACTGGTTCTTGCTATTGATGTTAATACCATAGTTTTCTTTAACTCACAAACTGAATGGGTTCTTGCTCAGTTTTCTTTGGTGCAGGGTATGTGGGATGGCCTCAGGCATGGAGCGTACAAGTCATCTGGATTATTAATTAATCATGGTAAACTACAAGGGTCAATGGTACCTGCTGCAACTCTCCTTAAGTGCTTATAACTTTAGTGCGTGGAAGTGGCCAGCACGGATGCATTAGAAAAGCTAAGCTTAAACTTTGGATTTGGAGGGGTGCGCCATGCCAAGGCAATAGTGCAACGCCAAGGCCAAGGCCACACTCAAAGACCCAAATAGCAAGCTATTGTGACGGATCTTTCCCAATAAAAAATAAGATTAATATCGAGTGGGTCGATGGCCCACATATCAGATATTAAACTGATAAGAACAGATACTACACTTGATCTTAGCCAAAAGGCCGAGAAAGGTATGAAATTTCCTTAAGCGAAAAGCCTTCCCTTTTGAACCCACTCAACATTCTCTGTTTGCTTTGTTTGAGGCGATGTGGGACTCATTAACTTTGCCCAGGTATTATTATTTTATTTTCTCATCCAGTCACATGCATGCAACCGACTCAACTAATGGCTTCACTGCAATCGCTTAATTTGCTTAATTAATATAGCTACCATATGTTAATATTAATATAAATTATAAACCATGAGACTACCCAACGCAGCAGCACAAAGAAATCTTGATATTTGTCATTAATTTTTTTAATTTACCCGCTTCTAATCCAAGTTACCTATTCTATTTATTTGTTATTTTCAGGTTTAAGGTTTCTAAGGAGAGACAGATATATATGTATCCTATCCTCATAACCACTTGATGATGGGGATGATTTGTTACTTGACTATGATCGATGCAACCTAACCAAATCTGAGTCAACAGAAATTCCGCATGGGCCTAACCAAATCTGAATCAACAGAAATTACGCATGGGTTTCTTTTTTGGCTTTGAACTCCCTCTTATATAATATAAATCACATACACCAACAAAGACAAGACGTCCGTTTGGAAATATATATTTATAAGGGAAAATGACATATACGCCCTATAAACTTTTTAGGGTTAACTTTTTTAGTCACGTAACTTTTTAAGTGACTTTATGAGGGAACAAACTCGTGGTCTACCAGTCTTTTTAGTGCTCTTGACTTGTTATAACCGGTTTGAGTGCCACATACCCAAAACTTAGGCCCCTCCCTTCTTCCTCCTGCCGAGCAACACCACCACAGACACCCATATGTGAGCTGCTTCTACCATCAAACACCATATCGGCCATGAAGATGGCCTAATCGAAGTTGAAGGCCACCGGAAATAGACCTCCCCACCTCCTTCTGTCGATCTTTCCAGCCTTCCCATCACCGATCTGCCACTTTCCCCTTCGTATTCCTGTTGGTCGGACCGGAAGGCAACAATCTAGAGGTCACCAGAAACCCCGTCTTTTGATCTAACGGCCTGGATGGCTTCCCATCTTGAATTGTTTGATTTATGCGGTTTGCTCACACTGTTGCTTAAACCGCTACAGCTGCTTTCATCACTTACATTGGTGCTTGTGCTTCCTCTACACATACTGCTCTTACCACTCTCAACAAGATCCATTCTTTCGTTCATTTTACTACTCCCATTTGTTATTGTAATGTTGCTAACTCCGTCACTTAATTTACCAGATACGGAGCTGTTGTTTGAAGTTCCTTGACCCGATAAACTCTTTTCTGGATCGAATGTATCTTCAGTGTCTATTTTATCACCTAACGATTTCTTGTTTGACTTTTTAGACTCTATTTCCATCTTTTATGTTAACTTTGTTGTAGTTGCAGGCTCTAAGTTACTACTCCCACTTGGGATTGCCCTACGACTATTGTTATCGTTTTCAGTCTCTACAACGTCGATTTAAAATCTTGATCTCCGGAAATCGGTTTATGTCCCACCCTCCACCTTACCGGTCGACTTCAAAGACAAACACCCCCTCTGAAGCCGTTGATCCCCCTTTTCCTTTCACATTTTCTGCTAGACAAATGAGACAAACGAGAGCATGGTCTAATTTCCTTGAGATTTGATTTTGCGATGAATAAGGTTTGATGGAGTGAGGGCTATTCAAAAGCACCGCCATCAAAGAAGCCTCCTTGAACTCTCCAAATTAAAGAACTTAAACAGAGCACAGTTGGTGATGTGGTAAGTTTGGTCAACAAATTGGAAAAATTCAAAGTCAATTTAGGGGAATTGGTCAACAAATGCCAATGTGGCAAAGGGGTAACCGGATGACCCCTTCACTTTGGCCAAAAGGACTTAATCGACCCGACAAAAAGGACTTGGTTCCCTCATAAAGCCATCAAAATAGTTTAGGTACTAAAAGGGTAAACCCTAGAAACTTCATAGGACGTATGTGTCATTTTCCCTATTTATAATAATCTTAAAACTAGAGTATGGGTAGGGGCCGCGCGAACGCAGGACCCGCTAACACAAATTATGACGTAGGTTCGACCAACTTGGGCCGACCTTAGACAGGCACCTCTCCGTAATGTGCAATGGAGATCACCAACCTATGCCATGGACCTTCTTGATCGCCGAAAGACCCCATCCATGTAAGTGACTTTTCCGTTCCCCTACCCTCACTTTTTATGCAACAACTACCTTCACTTTTCTTTTCTTCACCCTCCAATGTGGGATGGATTCCTATTCTTAATTCTTTGCCAAACTTAGATATACTCCTCTACCGTACTACATCTCTAACTTCCTGCTTTACCTTATTTATATATCCTAATCACAAAAACACAACTTGCCACACTCATCATCAACCCATATAATACTTGCTTGCATTTCATCCCTGCTATTACTTTACTAAATAAACAAAATATATTATATATCAGACTATCACCTCCATGCTTCTCAAGACAATGCAAAAAATCTTGGTGATGCCCTTGGACGATGTTGTGCTTCAAGGCTTGCAAAAGTGACACTCAGCTACATCTACCCAATTCCTTTATCGTCCCTTCACGCAAAATATTTATTTTGCAATATTTAGTTTTCAGGTACAGTCACGCTTTTGCTCTAATCAATATTTCATGCCTCTTTCTTCATAAAAAAATTGCCACTTATTTTAACAGTTTTTCACGTACGTATTGTTATACACAACTACCCGTGCGCATCCATGGCATAAAACCGCCTTATCTTTGACCACGACTCGACCATTTCGCTGAAAATTGATATTCCATGTGTAAACTGTGGATCAGTTATATTTCTGCTAATAGTAAAACTGATAATTAAAAACTATATATGCCTTTACATTGTGTTCTCAAGTTTTGTTCAAAGAAAAGGGGCCAAAAAGAAAAATATGGAAAGGGAAAAGGAGAACAGAGAGTTATTATTTTAGTTATCTTATATAGTTGGAAAGAATATAAGGAATCCGACCTTTCATAATGTTCTAGAGTTTCAGGTAAAAGAAAGAAAGCTTATAATTTGATAACTTTGTATTTAACATCACAAATACCATACAATTGTTAAAACAGTAAAATACAATAATCACTATCAGAAACAACCAAATCCATTTATTGTTGGCTAAACCAAAAAGTTCCGGCAAAATCTCTTAACTCTGGCCATCAAATGATTATGCATTAGCTAAGGTGAACAAAGCATGATTTCATTCGTTAAATTTATACAAACCTATTGAAAGTTTGTAATTCTCATGGGACAACAAGCATATGTATTTGAAACCATTTAAAAACTAACCTTTACCAACTTTGTTGATGTTGAGTATGGTGTATGTCTTATCATACTCTTTATCGCCCCCAATGGATGCAAAATATATTTTTTATGACCAAATAGATCAATTTTCATCCTAAGAATTTAATATAATCCTTGTATGTGCAAAAATGTTTGACAAATATGTTGCTTAATACATAGAGTAAATCACCAAATTTTGGATCAAATATCAAGGGAGATTGATAATCAGTTAGAGATATTATCTCTAATGGTAGAAGAATCGATTGGAAAACATTTAGATTTTCGATTTGTGATTGGAATGTATTGCTAAATCTATTGAGGAATGTAACTAGATGTGCTAAGATGTTGAAAAATGAAGAAATTGTTAGATTTAATGATTTTTGTGTTATTGCAGGTAGAAATTTTTCTTGGATCAATATTATCAGTATTTCTAGTATCCTATGAGGGTTCTTAATCATTGAAATTGGTCTCTAAGTTGACAAAATATAGTGTGAATCCTGAAAATGGGCAACAACCATTATTTTTGAAAAAAAAAAAGAGAGAGTCTCAGCACCTTTGGTACAACTTTACAAGGTGTTTTAAAGACAATGTGAAACCTATTCAAAATATGTAAGACCTAATGGATTTGGTACGACCATATATGTTACAGCTCATACTTCATTTTACAACCCATGCAAAATTTTGGCAAACGATGGGTTTTGTTTGGGGCTTTGATGTGGACATTCCAATTTATTTGAAGGTTGTATAGAATTTATATGACCATACCAATTCATTTTATAGAAACTTACACTTATTCTAGGGATTTTTTTTCTAGGGCTTTTGGTATGGTTTATAAAGTTATTTCCCAGCATGTACAGGGGTGCGATATGTAGGTAGTGTTTTTGGATACACACTTTCATCAAAGAAAATACTTTTTTGTAGAGTTTACCTATGTAGAGTATAGTGTAGATTTATTAAGCAAAAGAACACTTGGGTAAATAAATGTTTTTAAAGAACGCGGTATAAACATATTTACAGGTAAAATTATTGGCAATTTAAGGGAAAAAAAGTAGGGAAAAAGTCAACAACTGACCACAAAAGAAGGTGTGGTTGAAGAAAATGACCAAAAAATTGCAACTTTCATAAAATGTCCATGATTTCCATAGGAAGGGTCTCTGCAGAACTCGTTCAGCTTTGATGAATTGGAAAAGCTCTGAGGAAGTGACGTGGGCAGGGGTAAATTCGTAAAAACACAAAGAAGACTTAACAAAATTGAAAGGGTGCTGGTCAAAAATTTTAGTTTAAATCGAAAAAATTGTGTTTGAAATCGAAAAAGTTGTGTTTAAAATCGAAAAAAATTATGTTTGAAGTTATCAAAATCGAAAAAAATGTGTTTGAAATCGTTTGAAAATTTTTTGTTTGAAATCGAAAAAACTTACCAAAACCGTTCTCTGGCATTATTTGTGAAAATTATAATTAGATAATCGACAATAATGTAGTTGCAACTTGCTCAACTTTGTATCTTATATCTCAGGCTTAGGCTCAAAGAGACAACTAAGATTTTGTCTTGATTAGTCCATCGTTTTTAATGATTCTCTATTTTTAGTCGTGAAGCTCTATACTTGATATGAGGACCTAGTATGACATATGTTCCACCGGGTTTGCAGTTAAACTCCCGGTTTTGCATATTTAGACATTTTGGTGAGCTCAATAGCCACAAAATCTTCATTACTTTACGAAACGGGATCCTGGTTTCCTAGTTGATGGGTGAAATGATTGTGTGGTTTTGATAATAGCAAGGGTGGGGAATGAATACCGGACGAATGGTAACCTGATGGAAGAGTTTGGCGTTGAAGGTGACGACTCGATTCCCATGCATGATGCATCCCTTGTGAATTTATACTTGTTTTATCATTTTTTGTGAGGTTTTGATAGTATGGATTCCTGCAATCAGTGATATGCATGGCATCTCTATCTAGCATTTTTGGGCAGCCTGCAGTTGGAAACGTGAACTGGTTCTTGCTATTGATGTTAATACAATAGTTTTCTTCAACTCACACACTGAATTGGTTCTTCCTCAGTTTTCTTTGGTGCAGGGTATGTGGGATGACCTCAGGCATGGAGCGTACAAGTCATCTGGATTATTAATTAATCATGGTAAACTACAAGGGTCAATGGTACTTGCTGCAACTCTCATTAAGTGCTTATAACTTTAGTGGAAGTGGCCAGCATGGATGCATTAGAAAAGCTAAGCTTAAACTTTGGATTTGGAGGGGTGCGCCATGCCAAGGCAATAGCTCAACGCCAAGGCGACACTCAAAGACCCCAATAGCAAGCTATTGTGACAGATCTTTCCCCATAAAAAATATTATTAATATCAAGTGAGCCGATGGCCCACATATCAGATATTAAAATGATGAGAACAGATACTACACTGATTTTAGCCAAAAGGCCGAGAAAGGTATGAAATTTCCGCAAGGGAAAGGCCTTCCGTTTTGAACCTACTCAAAATTCTCTGTTTGCTTTCCTTGAGGCGATGTGGGACTCATTAACTTTGCACAGGTATTATTATTTAATTTTCTCATGCAACCGACTCAATTAATGGCTTCACTCCCTTCTAGCTAATTAATATTGGTAGTAGACTGCAACAGCTTAGTTTGCTTAATATACCTAGCTACCATATTTTAATATAAAGTATAAACCATAAAACTAGGGTATGGATAGGGGCCGCGCAAACGCAGGCCCCCGCTAACACAAATTATGACGTAGGTTCGACCAACTTGGGCCGACCTTAGACAGGCACCTCTCCGTAATGTGCAATGGAGATCACCAACCTAGGCCATGGACCTTCTTGATCGCCCAAAGACCCAGTCCAGGTAAGTGACTTTTCTGTTCTCCTACCCTCACTTTTTATCCAACAACTACCTTCACTTTTCTTTTCTTCACCCTCCGATGTGGGATGGATTCCTATTCTTAATTCTTTGCCAAACTTACATATACTCCTCTACGTGCTACATCTGTAACTTCCTGCTTTACCTTATTTATATATCCTAATCACAACTTGCCACACTCAATCTCAACTCATCATCAACCCATATAATACTTGTTTGCATTTCATCCCTGCTATTACTTTACCAAATAAACAAAATATATTATATATCAGACTATCACCTCCATGCTTCTCAAGACGATGCAAAAATCTTGGTGATGCCCTTGGACGATATGTTAAAATCGCAAGTGATCTTCGGTACAAGCTAGACCAATTGTTAGCACATCGCACCTAAACTCTATGACCTTTTTCATAAGGTGAGAGCACGGAAAAGGGTAATTAAATCAGATGTTGTGCTTCAAGGCCTGCAAAAGTGACACTCAACTGCTTCTACCCAATTCCTTTATCGTCCCTTCACGCAAAATATTTATTTTGCAATATTTAATTTTCAGGTACAATCACGCTTTGTTCTAATCAATATTTCATGCCTCTTTCTCGATACAAAAATTGCCACTTATGAGAATACTTTTTCACGTACGTATTGCTATACACAACTACCCGTGCACATCCATGGCATAAAACCGCCTTATCTTTGACCACGACTTGACCGTTTCGCTGAAAATTGATATTCCATGTGTAAACTGTGGATCAGTTATATTCCTGCTAATACTAAAACTGATAATTAAAAACTATATATGCCTTTACATTGTGTTCTCAGGTTTTGTTCAGAGAAAGGGGCCGAAAAGAAAATTATGTAAAGGGAAAAGGAGAAGAGAAAGTTATTATTTTATTTATCTTATAGACTTGGAAAGAATATAAGGAACCCGACCTTTCATAATGTTCTAGAGTTTCAGGTAAAAGAAAGAAAGCTTATAATTTGATAACTTTGTATTTAACATCACAATAGTATACAATTGTTAGAAACAGTAAAGTACAATAATCACTATCAGCAACAACCAAATACATCTATTGCTGGCTAAACCAAAAAGTTCTGGCAAAATCTCTTAACTCTTGCCATGAAATGATTATGCACTAGCTAATGTCAACAGAGCATGATTTCATTCATTAAATTTATCCTAACCTATTAAAAGTTTGTAATTCTAATGGGACAACAAGCATATGTATTTGAAACCATTTAAAAACTAACATTTACCAACTTTGTTGATGTTGAGTATGGTGTATGTCTTATCATACTCCTTATCGCCCCCAATGGATGCAAAATATATTTTTTAACACCAAATATCAATGTAGTAACCATCTTTCTATAATCTGAATGTGAAAGCGGAGTAGCTCGCCGAATCCAAAGTGTCTATCTCTGCCACCAGACTGAACTATTTGATAGGAAGCCTACAGAATGGTCCTGTATGCCATCTTGGTGGGGAACCTCTTCAGCCACGTGAGGCTGGTGAGAAGGCCCGGGAAGCACCAATGCGCTATCGAGCGCTTGCCTCCGGAGTGACGAGTGCTCGACAAGCACAACCAATCACGAAGGTAAGGGCGGCGGGGCAGCCCATTTTTTAAAAGTGGACGTGAGCGCGTTCACCCCGAGGAAGTCGACCAACCTAGATAAAAAAACAAAAAATAATAATAATAATAATAAAGAGCCTGTCCCCATTTGAAGGAAAAGAAGATAAAAAAAAAGCATAATAAAACTTATTAGGAGGAGAACCGGAATGAAACGCCTGAACTGGGAAACAAACTTAATTAATTTTCATCCTAATAATTTAATATAATCCTTGTATTCGCAAAAATATTAGACAAATATGCCGCTTACTACATAGAGTAAATCAACAAATTTTGGATCAAATATCAATCAGTTAGAGATATCGTCTCTAATGGTAGAAGAATCGATTGGAAACCATTTACATTTCAGATTTATGATTGGAATGTATTGCTAAATCTATAGAGGAATTGTATTTATGGATTCTAGCCTTAGATATTAATGTGGGTTAAAATATTAAAGATTGAATCAACTAACTAAAACCTTATCTCTTATTTTTGATGTCAGGAAATGGTGATCTTCTTCCTCCTCATCCACCCACTCAAAACTCAAACTTCACTCTTCTATCAATTATGTCAAAATAAAAGCTTATTAGTCCAAACTATTTGGACTGGATGCGAAATTTGAAGATGACATTTCGCTATGAGAACAAGGAGTATGTTCTGAATGTGAATTTCGACAAGGATCTGGCCATTGATATGGCCTCAACTCTTGTCAACTAGTTATGATCAATTTATCCTAGCTTATCATTTAAAAAAAAACAACAAAAAAACAACATTAATTGAGCTACATAGTCTATAACAAACTGCTAAAGCTGGAATGTAAAAGTCACATTCGAACAGTAGTGTAAATGCACTTGTCATGGCCATTCAACAAGGAAAGGGGAAGAAAAGGAAGACTTATTCCCAACCCAAATGGAAAGGAAAATCCCACATTAGAGAGCCCAATGGTGGGCCAAAGGGAAAGTTCAACTTTGATTCTCCTTATGTCGGTGATCCAAAAGAGGTCGTGTGCTTTCATTGTGGCCAGAAAAGACATTGGAAGAGAAGTTTCCCCAAGTACTTGCAAGAAGTGAGAGAAGCTAAAGGAAAGGTATCTGGCTCCACATCTGGTATGTACTATATAGAAATCAATAACATTCAATTTTCAAATTCTTGGATCCTTGATATGGGATGTGGTTTCTATATTCGTTATGATATATAGGGACTAAGGGAAAGTGAAAGGGCCGAACATGGAAGTTGAACCTGATCATGGGGAATAGATGTATTCCGGCTGTTACCAAGATTGGGACTTATGAGCTTATGTTTGGTGATAGTGTTAGGTTTGATTTAGAAAATTGTTGTTATAGTCAAAAATGACAAAAAAAACATAATTTATTTTCATGGTTTATTTATACAAGGTTATCGTTATGTGTTTGACAATAATGATGGTGCAATTTTAGTTTATAAAATGTTATCCTTGTAATGGCATGTATGAAATTGTTTTGTGTGTTAATGACCTTAGCAATGGTGTATTTAGTATTAGTTCTTCTAATGTTTTAGACCAGGCATCCTTATGGCATTGTCGTATTGGGTATATAAACAAGAAACGCATCGCCCAACTCCAAAAGAATGGAGTGTTGGAATCATTTGACTTGAAGTCAAATGATGAATGTGAATCTTGTCTATTAGGTAAAATGACTAAATTACCTTTCATGGGAACTTGTGAAAGACGTGAAGGAATGTTAGACCTCATCCATACATATGTATGTGGTCCTTTAAAGTCCGACACAAGGGATGATAATTGCTACCATGTGACATTTACTGATGATTATATTAGATATGGCTATATCTATTTAATCAAGCATAAGCCGAAAATCTTTGAAAAGTGTGAAGGGTTTAAGCACGAAGTAGATAATCAATTAGGCAAGAAGATAAGGAGGATCCTATCAGATAGAGATGGATAATATCTTAGTATCGGTTTCAACGATTATCTTAAAGAATGTGAAATTGTTTCAAAATTGACCCTCCCATGACACCACAACTTAATGGTGTAACTGAAAGGCAAAATCAAACCTTACTTGACATGGTTCGTTCCATAATGAGTCAAGCATTATTCCCTATATCATTTTGGGGGTATGCCTTAGAGACAACCACCTGTATCCCTAATCTCGTTCCTACCAAGAAGGTTTCCAAAACACCTCATGAAATGTGGAGTGGGAAACCTCCCTCACTCGTACGTATCAAAGTCTGGGATTTTAAGGCTCTCATTAGGTGTGATACCTAAGATAAACTAAAACTCATATGCTTCGGCTATAGGATCAATCATGTATGTTATGACTTGTACTCACCTTGATGTGGCTTATACTTTAAGCATGCTTAGCTGATATTAAGGAGATCCTGAGGCAACTCATTGGATAACAGTGAAGAACATACTTAAGTATTTACCGAAAACCAAAGATATGATCTTAGTTTTCGGTGGAAAATATGAACTTAAAGTGAGTGGTTATAGTGATGTAAATTTTATAATGGACCGGGATAATAGTTATTCGTAATTTGGCTGGATATTCTTGTTCAATGGTGGAGTAGTAACTTGGAAAAGTTCCAAACAGCAAACAGTGGCTGATTCTACTTATGAGTTAGAGTACATTGTAGAGAGCGAGGTAGAAAAGAAAGCAGCTTGGTTGAAGAATTTCATTAGTAACCTTAGAGTTGTTCCGTAAATCCAAGAGCCCATGGAGATTTTATGCGACAATGAAGGTGCGGTTGATTTAACCAAAGAACCAACATATCATGGAAGATAAAGGCACATCAAAAGAAAATACCAGTATGTCTGTAACGCCCGCAGATTCGGGCTAGTCAATTTAAAGACAATAAGCGTCAAAAATGACTTTTTGATGGAAGATTATTTAGAAGGAGCAATCTTAACCAAGTGGTAGTATATGTTACAAGGGTTCCGTACATATAAAGAACGCCGAAATCCGAGTTATAACTAAGAAGTTATGACTCGTTGAAGTTTCGCGACAGAACCGGCACGGCACCGGGAGACGTAAATAGTGAATTTACGATAGATGACTTTTTAGCCTTAGTGATCTAAACAAAAGTTGTAGTATATGTTAAACCGAGAACATACAAAAAAGAACGCCCAAATCTGACTTCGTATGAGGAAGTTATGAATTTTCTAAGATTTGGCATAGCAGTGCACGGCCCGAAACTCGAATTTTAGTTCGAGCGGTTTTTGGCCTACGCAACCTAAATGAGAGTTGAAGATCTCATTAATAGGAACTCAACGATAAAAAGACAGACGAAAACGGAGTCCGTATGTAGAAGTTATGAATTTTACGCAGTCATTTAACGGTATAATCTTCTCATACTATTAAATTTAAAAATCGGTCGAGAATTAGCCGATGAAGTCAAAAGGAAAGTTGTAGATCTTGTCTTTACCTACACGTGGATATACAGAACGTTGAAAACGGATCTCGTATGCGAGAGTTATGATTTTTCTAAGTCGGGAGGGTGTTGTGCGAAATCGGGTGACGTGGCGCAATCCTGGCTGTTGCTTCCTCCCCAAGGCTAGCCACCAGATAGTGACACCTGGCCATGGACTCGACGAGTAGGTCCCCCTACTCGACGAGTATAGCTGCCAGGCAGCCTATAAATAGAGGTGTCGGGTGAAGCATTCTTCTCACACCTTCCAACTTCACTTTCTCTCTCTATACTCTCTATCTAAACCCCACCCCCCCCCCCCCAAAGCCTAGGGTAACTCCCTAGCATGAGGCGGAAGCCCCAGAGCACCTGACGGCTTCAAAAAGAAGAGCCTTTGGCTCAGAAACTCTGCTTCGGCGGAGCCCGGCTTTTGAGAAAAAACCCGCTGTAAGTGAGCTACGCCTACCATACTTTAAATATAGCTTATATATAAATATAATATCGTTATTGTGAACCTATAAATAAGATTCATCAGTGATTCAAAGTCGTTATACTGATTGATCTACTTACGGGAATGATGTCTAGGCTGTGATTTAGTGAGGTGTTTAAAGTGGGATTTCCAAACAGTATACCTCGTATACCAAACGGACCCTACCTCCGATATGATCCTACCTGGTTGTTCCTTACTTGATAGATCATGAAGTAGACTTTGAGTTAATGATGAATCTAGACTGATAATTAGTCGCAATAAAGATTAGACTAAAATTTAGCAATAATAATGCTAGGTTTCATCGAATGAAAATAGAATCGTTAGAAGCGAAGCGCTGCCCGAGTTTGGAATCATCACTTTAACAAGTGAGTGCATAGTTACTTTCATCTTACACATAGATATGAAGTATTTAATATAAATCACGTGCTGTGAGTGCATAGTTACTTTCATCTTACACATAGATATGAAGTATTTTATATAAATTACGTGCTATGTGTGCATATTATCTGTATACTTGTTATCTATGTTGGATGAATGATTTTATACATGTTTTAAATTATTTAAACTGTATATGTATTTTATATCTACAAATATGTTGGGTAAACATGGGTAGATGAACGAGGAGGGATGAAAGAGGATATAAGTAAACATTGGCGACTATGAGACTTAGTGCCTAAACCCTGGCAACTATGCGACGTAGTGCCTTTTGTATAGACCCTGACGACTATGAGACTTAGTGCCTAAACCCCGGCGACTATGCGACGTAGTGCATGTTGTATAAACCCTGACGACTATGAGACTTAGTGCCTAAACCCTGGCGACTATGCGACATAGTGCCTGTTGTATAAACCCTGACGACTATGAGACTTAATGCCTAAATCCTGGCGACTATGTGACTTAGTGCCTGTTGAGTAAACCCTAGCAACGATGGATTTCGTGCTGATTCCTTAGGATGATCCTTAGGAATGAATGAATGAGGAATAGCTAATTCTTAGAGTAGATCCTTAAGAGTAAATAAGATAATGGGGATGGGTAATTGGGTTGATTATTTGATGTTTAAACATAATAATTATATTATTGTAGGTTGAAAACCCTATGTACTCACCAGGTTTCCCAACCTGACCCACTCAAGCTTATTTGAATCACAGGTGCCGATACGAAGCTACATTACACTGAGAGATTAAAGAGGTGTAGATCACTAGTGTAAATGAATGTAAGTTATGTTTATGCTTATGTTTCTGTATTGACAATGACATCCCAAATGTTTTAAAAATGAATAAAAATACATTTCTTCGGAAATGCTTTGATAATGTATTTATCATGTTTTTCTGGGAACAAATTCCGCAACATTTTTATTAAAAGAGATACTCTGATTTTTATAAAGCATAAACAAAATCGGTCTTTTCTGGCAGTGAAAATGGGGATGTCACAGTTGGTATCAGAGCATTAGTTTAATCGAACTAGGAATATGGTTTATTTCTAGACTTAAACTTAGAATGCTAAGCGATGATCGTGAGGAGTGTGTCTAATAATATTTAGGTAATACACCTAAATAGACACAAACACTAGCTAGGGAAAATGCCTAACATGCTTTTATGTGCTAAATGATTTATGATGCTAAATGTATGATCGGATCTATGGTATGTTGCCGACCGGATTTGGAAACTTTATGTGTTCAGATTTCTAAACGTTTAAATACGGTATTAGAACTGGCATGTAACTTTTCGGAGTGATAGGGAGGTTCACACGTCGATCGTAAATAAAATCTCTCCTATCTTAATTCTCGTCATTACACACCAAACGTCTGATTTGGTGTATATATCAAAATGGCAAGAACCCGAAGTGGAGTCGGGAACGCAAATGGAAACAGGAATCAACCACCAGTGATTGAGCAAATACCTGTTGTAGTAGCCGCTCATGGGCCAATCACGATGGTCGGAGTGCAAGCGTTGATCCAGATGATGTTGGATCGTCAAATGGAGGAAACAACGCGTTTACTTCAACAAAATCGAGATGAACTTACGGTGCCTATTGAACAACCCGATTTGAATGACGAGCAATCTGAGGAAGGGAACGACAGCAGGACCGTTGGTCAAGCTGATCCACCGATGATTAGGAGGAACAATCAAGATGACGGAGTCGAGAGGAATGGATGCAAGTACAAAGATTTTCTAACTTGCAGTCCATCGACTTTCACTGGGAAGGAAGATCCGATCGGAGTCATGGATTGGATCTCGGAGATGGAATTAGCCTTTGTGACATGTGGTTGCAAGGGCAAGCTACAAACCACGTTTGCAGTACGTCAATTTAGAGGAGACGTTGTTCGCTGGTGGAACACCTTGGGGAAGACTCTTGTCACACCCCGAAACCGTGATGGCAGAATCGTTCCGGGGTGGAGGACGTAATGCGTAGTGTCACAACAATTGTATCATAGCAAGCATAGTAAACACAACCAGACATTGAATACATATATAAAAAGGTTTACATTGTTTAATACATAGTTCTATCCATATCAAAGTAAAATGGTAAGGACGTGACTCTAACGCTCCGACTTCTCCGAACACTTGGAAGTACCTGTCTACTAATTCCCTGAGAATACAAGCAGTTTTGAAGAATATTAGCATAAAGCTGGTGAGTTCATAAGCATTTAGTTTTGGTGGAAAAATTGTCCTTTGATCCTTTTGGAAAGCGTTCCTCCAGAAAATCCTATATTTTCTTATGAAAAGCGTGTTTGAAAACCCATTCTTTCCATGACTTCCAGGTTCGTACAGGATATGTACAATCCAATGAGCCGTGGAATGAATATAAATATCCGTAGGTTGTAAAACAATCCGTTTTGAATAGTCGGTTTATCCCGGGAAAATCCTATATTTTCCCTAAAGGTGGTTGGTTGATTATCCGTTTTAAACTGAGGTTTGCAAGTATCTACCATACTCGTGTATATAAAAGCAGTTTTCTTTTAAAAACCCTGGTTACACCCAGAGAGGTATATTAATCTTAAAAACTAAATAAAAGAAAACCGTGATGAACTAAGTCCTGAAGATATTATTATTAATACCCTCCAGTAATCTATCGGTCATTACTTTGAGGTTAGTTCACTTGATTCATTATTACAAAAGTAAATTCATGTTATCTAGGTTGTGAGTTTCATAACCATAACTGACTGGATATGGCCCGCAACGGCCGATATCCTTAATGACTTTGTCACCCGCAGACCAGCCGGTCCAACTGTAGCTAGCAGTGAGGTGCGGGATTGTCAGTCCTGTATAGATCTATACACAACAGTCACGCTCTCCCTACAAGAGATTCTGGTCACGAGTACTAGTCCTCCACTCTGTTTTTTGTGGTGAGTGTTACCAAGGACGTGTCTCAAACATAGCCTAACAAATTTACAAGTAATAATACCGAAAATCCTGTTTATGATTTGCATGAATCCTTTTATAAAATGATACATAATAATACATGATTCACAAGTTCATTGTTCTAGTTTTGAAAATTGTTTTCCTTATTAAAAGCATACTGAAAATATAATTATCTTAAACAAAATAACATATTTTGAGCACAAGTTTCCTTATGCTTTTGTTTGTATTCCCCATGAAAACGTTAAAAACACGGAAAATGTAAGGGTATGAACTCACCTCGGGTGATTTGAATGAAGGATCGACACAAAATGTTGGGTGTTCAAGTGAAGCCTTGAATATGACTTGATCCTAGATAACATGTAAGGGCACATAAAGGAGTCAAATGAAGGTATTTCACCACTAAATGTGATGGAGAACCACTCTAGGAACTTGGGACTACTTGCACTAAGTGTTAGAACCTTGAAGGATTGCATGAGGGGAGTGTATGGTCACCTTTAATGTGTGTGCGGCCATGGGTGTGCGGCCCAAGGGGTGTGCGGCCGTACACTCATGTTGGAAGGTGTTCTTGGGGTGTTTCAAGGTTCATACTTGCAATCCATGAAGTGTCCTAGGTCTAATCTCGATTGTAGTGCAAGTTAGGGGTCCTAGAAGTGTGTTTGTGGCCCTAACTTGGGTGTGTGGTCGCACACTTGAGTGTGTGGTCGCACACTAGGGTGTGTGCGGCCATACACAGGTGTGTGCGGTCGTACACCCCACAAGATGATGTCCAAAATGCCATTTTCAAGGTGCAATAAGGCTAGGGTCATGTCTATCTCGAGTATGGAAGTCAAACTCTCACTTTGGAGGGTGTTTTAAGGGTGTGCGGCCACCTTAAGAGGGTGTGCGGCCGCACTCACTTCCTACACAAAGAACATGTCCGTTTTTGCACACTTAAGGCTTAGATAGAGGGGTCTTTCATGGATTGTAAGCTAGAGGAAGAAGTACTCACGTTCTTGAAGCCTTGGGAGGGTTTGTGGTTGAAGAAACTTGAGAGAAATGATGTTGTGTGCTGCCAAGGTGTTAAAGGAATGAAAGGAAAGGGGTCTACCCTTTATATAGGAGTGTGTGTGCTGTCAAAAGTGAGTGTGCTTCTAGGAGGTATGTGTGCGGCCGCACACCCATGTGTACGGCCGTACACTCCCTCTAAGGGTGTGTATGGCCCTGTTTTGACAGTATATCACTTGCTGACTCATTTATAAACTCAACCTTGGTCATACTCAAGCTTAGAATCACTTAAACGAACCCTCAAACAGAGTAAAGAGTCAACAAAACGCGTTTAACTTTGATTGAATTGGCTAAGTGTGCGAGGTAGGAGTTTCTGGGTTGTCACAACTCTAAGCCCCAATGAGCCCCTGCAACCGACTTGGGCAGAGTTTTTGGTGCATTTCAAGCGCAAGTACTGCTAAGTCGAAAATTTGCTCGAGCTAGAAAACCAATTGTAACACCTGGTTCTTGGTACGTATTCTTTTATCAAATCTTTAAATGTTTAGCATTTTGGGTCTTGGACTCGGCGAGTTGAAGGACCAACTCGCCGAGTAGAAGCGGGATGGGACGTGGGGTTTAAGTGATGTACTCGGCGAGTCGGATCCCCGGACTCGGCGAGTAGACCCTGGACAAAAACCCTAATCCAGGGGTGTGCACCCTATTTAAACACCTTAACTCGGCCTCCTTCGTCCCATTTACTCCCAGAAGACCCCCATAGCAAACCCTAGCCGTTATTGAAGAGTTTTAAGGCATTTAGAGTGATCTTGGTGATTTTGTGGTTCAAGGAAGAAGGAAAAGCTTGAAGGATCAAGAGGAGGCTAAAGGGATTCAGTTGTGAGCATCATTTGCAGTCTTCAGAAGGTATAAAGTCTATACCTTGCTCTTTCATTTGTTAGATCCCTCTTTGGGAAGATTTAGGGCTTTTATGAGCCATTTTGGTAGCCAACCATGTTGCAAACATGGTTGGGGGTTTGAGCTTCTGAATGACATCATTCAAAGAGTCACTAGGCAGATTTGGGTTGCTTTTGCACCCATGAAAGGTTCCATGTGCCATATGAGCTTGTTTTATGTCCTTTTGAGCTCAAAGTCCCATGCAAGCACGTAAAGGTTGTAACTTTACGTGTTAGATCGATTGTAGAAGCTTGGATCTATCTTTTGATCAAAGGATGTACATCAGAAAGCAAAGATTTAGGGTATGGACGTGACCAACTCGGCGAGTCCACTATTGAACTCGGCGAGTCTAAGGGTTTTGCCCTTTCTGTTGAGGGTCAAAAGAACCCAGTTGAGTATGGAAAGGTTTTAAGGGGGTCCCAGGGAGTGACCCAACGTTCTGGACTAAGCCATTGTGCTGGAAGTTCATGGGACTCGGCAAGTGCATGAACGGACTCGGCGAGTCCAAGGGAATCTCCTTAGAACTCGGCGATTTGTTCATCAACTCGGCGAGTTGAGGACAGATCTGGTTCATCAGATAAAGGCCAACTCGACGAGTTGTTCATCAACTCGGCGAGTCGGATGAGTTTTCATGGGGCGTTCGAATGAGAGAAGAACTTGTCGAGTTGACGGCCCAACTCGACGAGTAGGGTCACGGATGAGGACGAGTAGAGAGTGAGGGACTCGGCGAGTTGACGGCCCAACTCGGCGAGTCGGGTCAACTGGAAGTTGACTTTAACTTTGACTTTGACTTTGACTTGACTTGGTTGGGGGTAAATGGTCATGTTACCCTAAGTATAGAGATCAGTTTCTAACTGAGTGTTTATGGGGTTTGTAGCCGGAGGATTTCCGGAGCAGCAGCGGACGGAAGTTTCCCGCACAGATTATCAGCAGCCACTTGTACGAGGTGAGTTACCTTCCAGTAGGGGTGGGTCTACGGCCACAATGCCGGCCCACCAATGAGGAGTATTTAGAAGATGATTGTCTTTGTGATATTCATCTTGGTATGGTTATGTGTTTGGTTATGAGTTATATATGTATGATATGTTACGTGCATGGTAGGGATAGTTTCCCTGATAGTGGTCCTTAGGACCGAGGGGTAGGTCAGTACCCGGATATGCCTGACTGTATGCTTATATCTTGTATTGTATGTTAGTGGTAGGGGGTGGAATAGTCCCTAGTTACCGGTTGAAAGATACCGATGAATGGTTACCGGTTGAAAGATACCGAAGAATGGTTACCGGTTGAAAGATACCGATGAATGGTTACCGGTTGAAAGATACCGATGATATAGTATGGTATGTGGTATGATGGGGGAACTCACTAAGCTTTGTGCTTACGGTTTCAGTTTTGGTTTCAGGTACCTCTTCGTCTAAGGGGAAGGAGCCGGCGGCGTAGCATGGCATCACACACACACACATGATTTTCCGCATGGTGTTCTCTGGGATTGTACTCTGATATGACATTTGTTTATGTTGTGGGTTTTAAACATGATACTTGGTTTTTTGAGATGACGTGTTTATACAATATTTTCTAATAAATGTTTTATGAATTAATTAATCAAAAATGAAATTTTTGGGCTTGAATTTTGGGATGTTACAAGTTGGTATCAGAGCTCTGGTTTGAGGGATTCGGACACACCCTCGGGGGTGTCTGGACTCAAACTGAGGGGCTAAAAGATTTGTACAATAAAATGGTTTTCTAAAAGTCTAAACGGAAGGGTTTTAAGAAAAACAAGGTGTGTGATGCATGCAACGGCCGGGCTCAAGTAAGTTTCCCCAAGATACCCATACTTGTTATATTATGCTATATGGTTTGATTCGGAATTGCATGCTAGAATAGGACTAAGGATCTAGGAAGATGCCTTGTGTGCCTGATATATGATTCTGATAATTGCATGCTAGTTAGGGCTAAGGATCTAGGAGGATGCCTTATACGCCGGTTGTATGAGCTGTATGCTAAGACTGTTTAGTCAGCAGTAGGATGGCCTGTATAGGTTATGCCTGGTTTGGCTACTCGATGCACGAATGCTGCTTGCTTTGTGCTATGGGGGTCCTGGCCATTTCCAACTAACTAAGGAGCGGATATGTAACAGTATCTGCAAGTTAGTTAGGGGGAGATAATAGGGACTCCTAATGCAGTTGATGGCGGAGGGTAGGTCGGAGAGTGCCCTAGGGAAGCCTAGGATGAGGTCAGTGGAAAGGGTATCGGTAAAGGGACTTGGCGAAGTCGAAGCAATCCGTGAGGAAAGTACAGGTAGATGTGGAAGGTAGTATGGGCCCGTACTACTGAAAGCAGAGGACCCGTACTCGAATCAAGGAGGGCCTAGATGGAACCAAGGACCTTGGAGAGGGTGTTAGATCTCTCGAGTATATGTATGATCCTGACGTTTATGCGTGTATTCTCAGCATGGTGACCACACGACATGGAGCAGGAGGTTCCGGATCAGGATCAGGCTCGGGATCAGGCTCGGGTGCAGGATCCGAGCAGGTTGATGACGGGTTGCGTGAGTTCATCGCGTATGAGATCACGAGAGGCATCCTTGAGTCGACCCCTATCATCTTCGGGTCGATCAAGGAGGGGATTGTTGAGCTAATGGAGGATCGCCTCCGAGCATTCAGGAGTGATATGGCGTCTAGCCAGGTGGGCACGCGCACACTGTCCTTCAAGGACTTTCGTGGGAGTGGTGCGTCAGATTTCCATGGGGTGAAAGACCCCATTGCTGCTCGGAGATGGATCGCAGACACTGAGTCTGCGCAGCTGACGAGCTTCTGCCCGGAAGGGTCGAAGGTGAGGTATGCAGCAGGTTGCTTGCGAGACAGGGCCCGAGATTGGTGGGAGTCTGTTAGTGACTCATTGGGAGCCTCGGCGGTTGAGGCTATGACCTGGTCGGACTTTGTGACCAGATTCAGGGCGGAGTTTGCGCCAGCTGTGGAGCTTCAGCGGCTGGCCAGGGAGTTCTTGGATATGAGACAGACTACGGAGACTGTGGCGGAGATCACCGCCAAGTTCCGGGAGAGGGCATTGCTGGTGCCCCAGTATGTGGGAGACGAGGATATGAGGAGGACCCGCTACCACGACATGCTACGAGATGACATTCGGGAGCATGTTAGTTTTTCGGCTTGCCCTACCTTGGACTCCATGGTTGCCAGGGCTAGGGAGAGGGAGATTGATCTGGAGCACATCCAGAAGAGGAAGGCGGTAGATGGGCTGACGACCGGGGCTTCGGGGAAAAAGCCCAAGGGATCTGATGGTAGGCCGAAAGGCCAGGCAGGACGGGACCGCTGTGGGAAATGCGGTCGGTCACACGAGGGGGCTTGTCGCACTGGGCCGGGTTCGGGCTGCTATAAGTACGGCAAGGTTGGGCATTTTGGCAGGGATTGTACTGCCCCCGCCCCCGCAGTACAGACGACAGACCTGATTTGCTTCCACTGCAATCAGAGAGGCCACAAAAGGGCCAACTGCCCGAGATTGGCAGCAGCGCCAGCAACGGCGCCGGTCTCAGGGACACCGCGGGTTGCAGATGGCCGGAAGGTCAAGGCAGAGGCTCCAGTGGTGCGGAGCTGAGCGTTTCAGCTGACAGCCGAGGAGGCACGCGCTGCACCCGATGTGGTGACGGGTGTGATTCTTTCCCTTTGATTTATTTTTATGATGTTTATGTTATTGATATGTGCTCTGTTTAGGATCGTTCCATGTGAACGGCATCCCGGTTTCAGGTGTTGTTTGATTCGGGCGCTACCCGATCGTTTGTTTCTCTTGCGCTCAACACGAGGTTTTCCGAGTCTTCGGGTATGTTGGATTGCCCTCTAGAGGTAGAGATTGCAGACGACCGTTCGGTGCGAGCATCGACGGTGTTCCGAGATTGTGTGATGAGATTATTCGAGGAGCGCTACCTGGTGGACCTGGTTCCCATACCTTTGCGGGGGAACAAGGTCATTATTGGCATGGATTGGTTGAGCCCCAATGGGGCAGTGATCGACTACGCGCAACAGTTGGTGCGGATCAGGACCCCAAGTGGGGGAGAGCTGGTGATTCAGGGCGGGAGGCCACAGCGAGGACCAGCTTTATGTTCAGCAGCGAGAGCTAGGCGTTACCTTCAGCAGGGTTGCGCAGGTTATGTCGCCTACGTTATGGATACCCGGGAGGCGGGTAGGATTACGGTGGACGATGTGCCCGTGGTACGAGAGTTTGCGGACGTTTTCCCCGAGGAGTTGCCTGGGATACCTCCGGAGCGACAGGTGGAGTTCAGGATCGACCTAGTCCATGGTGCGACTCCGATAACCAAGGCACCGTATCGGTTGGCTCCTCCTGAGATGCAGGAGTTGTCTACACAGCTTCAGGAGCTGTTAGACAAGGGTTTCATTCGACCGAGCAGTTTACCCTGGGGAGCCCCGATTCTGTTTGTGAAGAAGAAGGACGGGTCGCATCGGATGTGTATAGATTATCGGGAGCTGAATAAGGTAACGGTGAAGAACCGCTACCCACTCCCGAGGATTGATGACCTCTTTGACCAGCTTCAGGGAGCATCTTGGTTCTCCAAGATAGATTTGCGTTCAGGGTATCATCAGATGAGGGTCAGGGAGGAGGATGTGCAGAAGACGGCGTTTCGGACGCGTTATGGCCACTATGAGTTCGTGGTGATGCCTTTCGGGCTCACCAATGCTCCTGCCGCGTTCATGGACCTCATGAACCGCGTGTGCAGATCGATGTTAGACCGGTCTGTGATAGTGTTTATTGATGATATCTTGGTTTACTCCAAGACGCAGGAGGAGCATGAGGAGCATCTGCGAGAGGTTCTAGAGACCTTGAGGAGGGAGAACTTGTACGCCAAGTTCTCCAAGTGTGATTTCTGGTTGCGCGAGGTGCAGTTTCTTGGGCACCTTGTCAACCAGAACGGGATTTCGGTGGATCCGGCCAAGGTGGAGGCCGTGATGAGATGGGAGGTTCCGAAGTCTCCATCTGAGATTCGGAGTTTCCTGGGATTAGCTGGCTACTATCGGAGATTCATCCAGGATTTCTCCAAGATAGCATTACCCCTGACCAGGCTAACGAGGAAGGTTGTGGTCTTTCGTTGGGGGCCTGAGCAGCAGGCAGCGTTTGAGGCTTTGAGACAGAGATTGTGCGAATCGCCAATCTTAGCCCTGCCAGAGGGCGTGGAGGATTTTGTAGTATACTGTGACGCGTCCATTTCAGGTTTGGGCGCGGTATTGATGCAGAGAGGGCACGTCATCGCCTACGCGTCGAGGCAGCTGAAGCCTCACGAGGCGAACTACCTGACGCATGATTGGGAGTTGGGGGTTGTTGTGTTCGCCCTCAAGATTTGGCGACATTACCTCTATGGGGTTCGTTGTACGATTTACACGGACCACAAGAGCTTGAGGTACCTCATGGATCAGCCGAATCTGAACATGAGGCAGCGTCGGTGCTTGGACGTGGTAAAGGATTATGACTGCGAGATCCTTTACCATCCGGGGAAGGCCAACGTGGTGGCCGACGTGCTTAGCCGCAAGGCGGCGCCGATCAGAGGTATCTGCATGCGGATGACAGTGGTGACTCCGCTTTTGGAGCGGATTCGGGAGGCCCAACAGGAGGCCATGAAGGAGGAACGTCGGAAGAGTGAGCGTATAGTGGGTCAGGTTTCCTCCTTCGATTATGATAGCCGAGGGTTATTGACCCTTCACCGTAGGGTGTGGATCCCTTATCATGGAGGCGTGCGCCAGGTCCTGATGGAGGAGGCGCACAAATCCCGATTTTCCATCCATCCCGGAGCGACGAAGATGTATAGGGATCTTCGTCCCGATTACTGGTGGCCCTGCATGAAGCGGGACGTGGCATGGTATGTGGAGCGGTGCTTAACCTGCAGGAAGGTCATGGCCAAGCACCAGAGACCGCACGGCAAGATGCAGCCGTTGGATATCCCGCTGTGGAAATGGGAAGCCATCACGATGGATTTCATCACCAAGCTTCCCAGGACCGCGCGGGGAGTGGATTCGATTTGGGTCATCGTCGATCGATTGACCAAGAGCGCCCACTTTATCCCGATTCAGGAGAGCATCTCGGCCGAGAAACTGGCCGATATCTATATCAGGGAGGTGATGGCACGACACGAAGTGCCAGTTTCGGTGATTTCGGATAGGGATGTGCGGTTCACTTCCAGGTTTTGGAAGAAATTCCACGACGAGTTAGGTACTCGTCTGCATTTCAGCACCGCCTTTCACCCGCAGACGGATGGCCAGAGCGAGCGGACCATCCAGACTCTGGAGGACATGCTACGGGCATGTGTCTTAGACTTCGGATGTAGCTGGGATACCTACCTTCCATTGGCGGAGTTCTCGTATAATAATAGCTATCATGCGAGTATCGACCGTCCTCCTTTCGAAATGTTATACGGGAGGAGGTGCAGGACCCCGATATGCTGGGGCGAAGTTGGCCAGAGGGTCATGGGGAGCACCGAAGTAGTGCTCAAGACGACAGAGAAGATTCAGCAGGTCCGGAGCAGGCTTCAGACTGCTCAAAGTTATGCCGATAAGCGTCGATCAGACCTGGAGTTCCAGGTCGGGGATAAGGTTCTCCTGAAAGTGTCGCCTTGGAAGGGCGTCATCCGATTCAGGAAACGGGGCAAGTTGGGTCCCAGGTGTATTGGACCGTTTAGGGTTGTAGCGCGGGTGGGCAAGGTGGCATACCGGCTGGATCTGCCAGCCGAACTCAGTCAGATCCACAACACTTTCCACGTCTCCCAGCTGCGGAAGTGCCTGGTGGATGACTCAGCAGTGGTACCCTTGGAGGACATTCAGGTTGACGACAGCCTGAATTATATCGAGCGGCCTGTAGCGATCCTCGACCGGAAGTCGAAGGATCTGAGGAACAAGAGGGTTGAGCTGGTAAAGGTGCAATGGCAGCACCAGAAGGGCTCGGAATGGACATGGGAGCCGATGGATGAGATGATGGAGCATTACCCAGAGCTGTTCCAGGATCGAGCAGCAGACTTCGAGGACGAAGTCTAAAATAAGTGGGGGAGATTGTAACACCTGGTTCTTGGTACGTATTCTTTTATCAAATCTTTAAATGTTTAGCATTTTGGGTCTTGGACTCGGCGAGTTGAAGGACCAACTCGCCGAGTAGAAGCGGGATGGGACGCGAGGTTTAAGCGATGTACTCGGCGAGTCGGATCCCCGGACTCGGCGAGTAGACCCTGTTTGGACAAAAACCCTAATCCAGGGGTGTGCACCCTATTTAAACACCTTAACTCAGCCTTCTTCGTCCCATTTACTCCCAGAAGACCCCCATAGCAAACCCTAGCTGTTATTGAAGAGTTTTAAGGCATTTAGAGTGATCTTGGTGATTTTGTGGTTCAAGGAAGAAGGAAAAGCTTGAAGGATCAAGAGGAGGCTAGAGGGATTCAGTTGTGAGCATCATTTGCAGTCTTCAGAAGGTATAAAGTCTATACCTTGCTCTTTTATTTGTTAGATCCCTCTTTGGGAAGATTTAGGGCTTTTATGAGCCATTTTGGTAGCCAACCATGTTGCAAACGTGGTTGGGGGTTTGAGCTTCTGAATGACATCATTCAAAGAGTCACTAGGCAGATTTGGGTTGCTTTTGCACCCATGAAAGGTTCCATGTGCCATATGAGCTTGTTTTATGTCCTTTTGAGCTCAAAGTCCCATGCAAGCATGTAAAGGTTGTAACTTTACGTGTTAGATCGATTGTAGAAGCTTGGATCTATCTTTTGATCAAATGATGTACATCAGAAAGCAAAGATTTAAGGTATGGACGTGACCAACTCGGCGAGTCCACTATTGAACTCGGCGAGTCTAAGGGTTTTGCCCTTTCTGTTGAGGGTCAAAAGAACCCAGTTGAGTGTGGAAAGGTTTTAAGGGGGTCCCAGGGAGTGACCCAATGTTCTGGACTAAGCCATTGTGCTGGAAGTTCATGGGACTCGGCGAGTGCATGAACGGACTCGGCGAGTCCAAGGCAATCTCCTTAGAACTCGGCGAGTTGTTCATCAACTCGGCGAGTTGAGGACAGATCTGGTTCATCAGATAAAGGCCAACTCGACGAGTTGTTCATCAACTCGGCGAGTCGGATGAGTTTTCATGGGGCGTTCGAATGAGAGAAGAACTCATCGAGTTGACGGCCCAACTCGACGAGTAGGGTCACGGATGAGGACGAGTGGAGAGTGAGGGACTCGGCGAGTTGACGGCCCAACTCGGCGAGTCGGGTCAACTGGAAGTTGACTTTGACTTTGACTTTGACTTTGACTTTTACTTGGTTGGGGGTAAATGGTCATTTTACCCTAAGTATAGAGATCAGTTTCTAACTGAGTGTTTATGGGGTTTGTAGCCGGAGGATTTCCGTGTTGGATTAGTGTCTAAGTCCATAACTATAATTGGTATGTACTTGACCCGACTCGGCATGGTCCATTTGGGTTGCATGGCATCGGAACATTTGGATAGACCGTTTATGAGGAAAAGACATTTTGTGACATATTAATATATTATAAGTTCTAATATATCAATATGAAATCATGTTATTTAATTAGTAATGATCAAGAATTAATATGGACTTAATTTAGTGATCAAAAAGAGACTAATTAAATATATGGGGATTGATTGTGTAAATCATTCATTCTTATATATGTGGGCTTATGATCCAAGATTCCTTTATGTTGGGTTTAACCCATGTGGTGATCCATGGATACTCCATGGAGGTTAAAACCCATGGATCATAAGGAATGGGTAAAGTCATGAGTTACATGGTGTAACCCTAATAGCCACACTATATAAGAACCCCTTTAGTTCAAGAAATTGGCACTAGTGATATATATTTTGAGGGCTAGCCAATTTGAACATGTATGTCTTCTTCTCATGGTTATTCCAAGAGTTCATGATGTTGTGTGAACCATTTGAGGTGTCACACTTGGGGCACTAGGCTCTCAAGCTTCATGGAGTCAAGCAACAACAACAAGGTATGTATCCTATCCATTTTATTATCCTAGTATCAATGTTTTGGTATGCTAGTTAGGATAATACATTGGATAATCATATTTACATGTATAATAGAGAAAACATAGATCCAAGGTATTTAGGGTTGCATGTACACTTAGGAGTGTTAGAATGCTCAAAACCCATCAGTGGTATCAAAGCCTAGGCTTGTTTTCAATTATACTTGATGCAAATTGCTGAAAAATGCTGAAAAAGTCGAATTTCGGGCATTCTGGGCACTGTACTCGCCGAGTCCACTGATGAACTCGCCGAGTACATGAAGGAAATCATCCTACTCGGCGAGTAGGTTGATACACTCGACGAGTAGGAGCCCCAGACAGCATATTTTCGAGGTTTTTGGCTAGAAATGGACTAGGAACATTACCCTAAGCTGTTTTTGGACTTATAAACTTGTTTTTGATGTGGTAATGTTCATGCTAATCCAATTTCAAAGATAATTGTCAATAGATTCATGTTTTGTATTAGTTTAGTGATTAGGCTAATTACATGAAAAAGTTTGATTTGAATTATCTTGTTCTTATGAGTTGCTTAGATTAATAGAAAAGTTAATTGATTATGTGTTTTCAATCCATTTTAATCTAAAGAGTTGATTCTAAAATGTGTTTTTGTAACTTGTCCTCAAGTTATATGAAAAGTCACATTTAAGTTTCATAAAACTCATAAAAGTTGACAATGGTTACAAAAATGAAGAGTCTTGTCCTCAAGTTATGGAGGTTCAAGAGTCACTTCATTAAGTAATAAAATGTGTAACCTTAGTTAATTCCATAAATTACAAATAAAGAAAAGTTACATTCTTTTATTAGTTTAAAGTCTTCCATAACTTGTCCTCAAGGTATGGAACTTGAAGAGTTTTTTAATTAAAACTAATTTAAACACATAAGTTATGGAATTAATTAGTTTTGAATAGTTTCAAAACTTGCCCTCAAGTTTTGGAATTTGAAAAGTTTTCTCTTATGAATACTTTAATTCCAAGTTAGCCCTTAGAATTTTAAAAGTTAAAATTCAAACCCTTATACTATTATTATAATTTTAATTATATAGATATGTATAAGATAAAGTCAATCTTACCGTTAGTAGGCCTCATTCACGAAGCCGGTCTATAAGGGGGGTATAAGGTTACTGCCTATAAAATGGCAGTTTAATGGGTGTCCACTCTCACCCACCGCTTCCTTGACTGGTGGAGGGTCGTTAGCCGAACGGGTAGGAAAGGACTATAATTCTCCCTTCATTAAAAGTATTAATGATAAATACTAAGTAACTAAACATTTATAAATTCTCAATTCTTAGTTACTTAGGAAAATGTGAAATTAGTGCTAGCCCATAAAATTACACTTTGTACCTTACCAAGTCGTTAGTGGAGCGTGTGTGGTTAACCGGCACACTAACATGGACTAGTAAGAGTGGCAAAGGGTAACTTAACTTTATTATAGATCGGTGGAGCGTGTGTGGTTAACCGGCACATCGATTAGGTAATATTGTTGAGGGTACCAAGTCAATTTGTATGGTTATTCACACCTTGTTTGTGATCCTCGGCATCCCAGTCACAAACTTGAGAGGGCACAATCGAGATTCAAACATGCCATTGAAAGTTCAATGTATCTCAAAAGATCTAGGAGTTTCAAATCCAATTAAAACTTAATTATATTTCGTTTTTCATGGTGGAAATTGGTAAATCGTCATTTACCTACCTTCAACTATTTTATAACTTGGATTACGGCATCCCTCTTCCAGTTATAAATAGGTTGTTGGGTCCTAGCCTTAATATTTCATATTGGGTGTTATATTAAGGACTTTAAATCAACTCTCTTGAATATCTCCCAAAAGATGATCTTCCCAAATCTCTTGAAACAAGCTTTCCTAAATGAAGATGATGTCCCATGGAAATCATACTTCTTTCACCTCCTCCAACTATTCTCCCTAACCCACAAGTTCCTGAAAAGTTTAAGGTCACTCAAGCCCTATTGGCAAGCAAAGGTCTATGTGTGATCACATCTTGGAGATGTAGTCACATATTGACAAGCCGGGAGAGTTGGGTGTCAAAGTCTAGAGGAAGCTGATGATGAATCACTTTCTAAGTCACATAGTGAGTTCCTTTGGGACTCCTATGAAACAGACTATGACAAGACCCTTAATGATCTTATCTATTTGCTAAGATCAACTTCCTAAAACTTTATGGACATTGACAATGATGACATTGGATATCCAGTAAAGCTCTCTCTTCCCAATGGAAAGGGATCGGCCATAGTCAACTCGGTTGACCAAATGGTAAAGAGAACGACTAAGTCTGAGATAGTCCCATTATCAAGGGTCTATTGCCAAAGAAAGGGGCATTGGTTGCGAAGCTGCCAAATTTACCTAAGGATATTAAAGTCAATAAGTTTGACTCTACTTCGGGTAAAGTCCACTATCTAACTCTGCTAAGTTTCTATTCTGAGATTCTTGATACATGATGTGACTGGGTCACATGTTGATGTTTTAAGAATCAAAGAAAAAGTGAAGGAACTTAAAGAAAGAATATGCTGAATCTGATGGCATAGATGGATTTCTATCGCATAGTTTGAAGATCGGATTCTTGAGCTACTTCTTAAGAGTTATGATATATTGCTTAGGAATAAATAACAACAAAGTTTTCATGTGCTTTGCATTGTAAGGATAGTTTTTCCGCAAAGTTTTAAAATAAAAGAAATTTTTTTTTTTGATTTTATTTATTTTAAAATATCCTTACAATGGCATTTGTGAAAAATTTTGTTGCTTATAAGATTCCATTAAGAGCAAGAGTGGAAATATGAATTTGATTCTTTCATTTGTGGTAGTGTCTAAATTTACCAAATAAGGAAATATTCTCATCACCCAAGTTTCAATTGGACCGAAACTTGGAATCATGCAATTTGTAGAGCATGGTGAATGAGAACCTTCAAGCATTGGAAAAATTAAGACTAACTACTTGTTCACATGGATGTGTGAGTCGAGTAACGGACTAAGGGATCGAGTACACATTCTTGTGCACTGATTAAGTCCACCACAAAAGATCGATAAGACTATTCGTCATGATTTACTAAAGTTTAGTAAATATGGTTATACTTACAGGCTTAAGTATAATTCTGAAGCATTGGAAAAAGGTTTCAATGTATGGCAGAGCGAATAAGAAGAATCAACTTAGGTAGAAAGATAAAAGTTTCTCAAATCTGAAAAGATGGGAGAGTACTTTAGTATCATGTTAGATAATCATCTTAATGATTAAGAGACCTTATCACAATTCATCCTCTAAGTGCATTCTGGTAGCTAAGAAGAGGAGCTATGAATTGTTGAAGTGGTTAAATCAAGAAGATGATTTACACTTCGTTCCAAAAACAATTCTTAGGGTTATACTCTAAGATTGTAACTTGAGTGACATGTCTTAAAGAAGGTTTAAAACACTTGTCAAATGTAAGAGTAAAAGTTTTCTACTCTTGTACATTTGGAATTGGTAAGTTGTGATGTTTTGGATAAAACAAAGACCAACTAAGGCCAATTGTGTGAAGTGTTTGTCTTGATTAGAATCCACACTATCTCTTGAATATCTGACAAGAAAGTCTCATATGTCAAGAGGACAGTGGGAGTCTTAAAGGTCTTGAAAGTCTCAAGAACTAATCAAGAATAAAACCTGAAGTTCTTCACTAGCACACGACTTGAGGTTTATAACCTATCGTGTCGACATGTCTGTGCCTATTCAAGTTGGCTTTGCATAGGAGTTCTGAGAGTTCTCAATTAGTTGCACAGCTACTTGGAAGCAATGGCAGGCCCTTGAGCTGCCAAATGGCAAGAATTTAAGATTGCACAAGTTTAATCCATATAAGTGTGGATTTGTCAGTAACCTTGTCTTGTGATTATGGTTTTGACAAAATTCACATGGATAGGAACTCATACACCATAAAATCTAAGTGTCATAAGGTTTCTCTCCGATTCATGAAAATGATGGTGAGGAAACACTTTCACTAAGTAGATTTTAGCTAGATAGCAATTGTGATATTTGCATTCTCAAAGTCGTTAGTGGAGCGTGTGTGGTTAACCGGCACACTAACATGGACTTGTGAGAAGTGGTAAAGGTCTAAACAATCGAGACTATGATTACGGCATCCCTTTTCATAGTTCTTAAAATTGTTTAGACACACCTGTGAGCTATCTAAGATAAGGTGTATGATATTGATAAAGTTTTATGAAAGCAATCTAGTATCAGAAATCTGAACTTTGGTAAGAAAGTCAATAAAGTATTGATTTCTATAAGTCCAGCTGATTTCTGATTACATGTCAAAGCTAGTGGGAGCATAAGTGTTATGCTAATAATCATCATGTTAGTGGGAGCATGATAATTATGATAAAGGTTGCAAGTTAGCAATGTTAATTATAGAAAACAAAAGTTTCAATTCGTGAGGCTGCAGGGGTTGAAAAAGTTGTTTTGCTATAATTAAGGGAGAGAAAATTATACTTCATTTCAATTCTAAAAGCTTAGATTGAGATTTTAATCGTATTTAGTCAAGGATATATATATGAATTTCATGTTGGAATGGCTCAACATAAGGAAATTCTATATATGGGTCCATTATTTGCGTTCTAAAATTCGATTATGATTACGACATCCCTTTTCATAATCTGAATTATGAGAACTTGGCAAATAGAAATGGAAATGTTATAGCAAAAGACTGGTTTAGTCTTTATGTGAGACATCATGACTCGTGTCCCATATGCTTCGGATATAGGATCGATTGCATGTGCTATATTTATCCTTTCTAAAATTTTTCCAAATGCCTGGGGCATTAAGAAGGGAAAAGGTCTAGAACTTGATATGACTAAAAGGATTAAGCAATTGTCGAGGACAATCTAAGGTTCACCAAAGATTGGTTGCTCAAGGACAGTTGGAAGTATAATGTTAATTCTGGAAGGACCATATTGACATAATCTGTAAGGAGGCAACTCTTGTTCAGAAGTGATAGTCAAAATGGAATATGGAAATGTTTCAAAGTTGGAAATTATTCAATCTGTGTAAGATTAAGAAACTTAATGCAAGAAGGATATTTCCAAGGAGCTGATCTCCTTTGGAATGCTCTGTAATGGTTGTTGTCAAGTCTTTCTGACTCTGTGCATAATCATTACAGGAGGATCAATGCATATAAGTTTAGAATCTAACAGATTTCAGTAAATGGCATGAATTTGGAATTCTTGCATTTGCAGTAAGGATTTGGGACTGTGAAAGAGGATCATTGGAGTTATGTTCAATTGATCTAATTCACAAAGTGAAGATCATAGACAAACATAGTATGCATACTTGGTGTATGGCATGACTAGTGTTTAGAAAACATAGTGTACATGCTTGGAGCATGGGACAACTATTGTTTTAAATTCAAGAATAAAGTTGATAGCTGAAACAGTATACAATGAATAATGTCTAATCATATGGTGATAAATAAAATGTGTTTTATTTATGTTCATAGGTTTTGATACCATATTAGATTCTATTATTATTGTGTTTCATTTTGCATGTTTTGACTTCCAGAATAACTAGGTCGTTCTTCCCGGTTGACTAAGTTATTCAAACTATCCACAGTCGGTCATATGTTGGAAGTAGATATGAATCAAGACTGTCATGGGTTGGCTTGTAGAGGTCTAAGATGTTGGACAAGGGGCTACAACACTCATGAGTGCTCATAAGTTCTGAGTATTGGATTCAACCCGCGCTCATTGGAATCACTTCATGGATTTTATCACGAGTGATCATGAGACGATAATATCTTATATTCTTCAAACCTAGAGATATGAGTTGTTACTATGAGTTGGTTGTACATTGATTGTACGAAAACGCATTCGGTAACTCGGTGTTATAAAACGTGCCTTTGTGTATGATTCAACAAGTAGTAGAACAAGCCATATGAGTTGAAGTTTATCCATTCCTTTTACCTTCGGGATAAAAGCGATATATGTGGGCCCCTCGATGATTTGATGATGACAAATGGAAGTGCTCGGCCGAGCCAGGACTAATTTGATTTGTTCAATTAGTCAGTCGTCATAAATCGGAAATCGGGAAACAACAAATGGACAGAGAGAATGATTATAATCCATGTCTCAGTCCATATGATATCTAGAATGGAGGAATATATGATCCCTTATCTAATGGACAAGTCATTGACAAAGGTCAGAGTTCATCTACAAGGTCAGAGTTTGACAGCGGCTTTTGAGAGCTACGATTGCCAGTTGGTTCCTGAAGTCATACGCAATAATAGTTTTAGACTTATCCAAGTGGGAGACTGTTGGATTAGTGTCTAAGTCCATAACTATAATTGGTATGTACTTGACCCGACTCGGCATGGTCCATTTGGGTTTCATGGCATCAGAACATTTGGATAGACCGTTTATGAGGAAAAGACATTTTGTGACATATTAATATATTATAAGTTCTAATATATTAATATGAAATCATGTTATTTAATTAGTATTGATCAAGAATTAATTTGGACTTAATTTAGTGATCAAAAAGAGACTAGTTAAATATATGAGGATTGATTGTGTAAATCATTCATTCTTATATATGTGGGCTTATGATCCAAGATTCCTTTATGTTGGGTTTAACCCATGTGGTGATCCATGGATACTCCATGGAGGTTAAAACCCATGGAGCATAAGGAATGGGTAAAGTCATGAGTTACATGGTGTAACCCTAATAGCCACACTATATAAGAACCCCTTTAGTTCAAGAAATTGGCACTAGTGATATATATTTTGAGGGCTAGCCAATTTGAACATGTATGTCTTCTTCTCATGGTTATTCCAAGAGTTCATGATGTTGTGTGAACCATTTGAGGTGTCACACTTGGGGCACTAGGCTCTCAAGCTTCATGGAGTCAAGCAACAACAACAAGGTATGTATTCTATCCATTTTATTATCCTAGTATCAATGTTTTGGTATGCTAGTTAGGATAATACCTTGGATAATCATATTTGCATGTATAATAGAGAAAACATAGATCCAAGGTATTTAGGGTTGCATGTACACTTAGGAGTGTTAGAATGCTCAAAACCCATCATTCCGGAGCAGCAGCGGATGGAGGTTTCCCGCACAGATTATCAGCAGCCACTTGTACGAGGTGAGTTACCTTCCAGTAGGGGTGGGTCTACGGCCACAATGCCGGCCCACCAATGAGGAGTATTTAGAAGATGATTGTCTTTGTGATATTCATCTTGGTATGGTTATGTGTTTGGTTATGAGTTATATCTGTATGATATGTTACGTGCATGGTAGGGATAGTTTCCCTGATAGTGGTCCTTAGGACCGAGGGGTAGGTCAGTACCCGGATATGCCTGACTGTATGCTTATATCTTGTATTGTATGTTAGTGGTAGGGGTGGAATAGTCCCCAGTTACCGGTTGAAAGATACCGATGAATGGTTACCGGTTGAAAGATATCGAAGAATGGTTACCGGTTGAAAGATACCGATGAATGGTTACCGGTTGAAAGATACCGATGATATAGTATGGTATGTGGTATGATGGGGGAACTCACTAAGCTTTGTGCTTACGGTTTCAGTTTTGGTTTCAGGTACCTCTTCGTCTAAGGGGAAGGAGCCGGCGGCGTAGCATGGCATCACACACACACATGATTTTCCGCATGGTGTTCTCTGGGATTGTACTCTGATATGACATTTGTTTATGTTGTGGGTTTTAAACATGATACTTGGTTTTTTGAGATGACGTGTTTATACAATATTTTCTAATAAATGTTTTATGAATTAATTAATCAAAAATGAAATTTTTGGGCTTGAATTTTGGGATGTTACACCAATTCCTGACTTTGAAGAAAGGGAGCATGTCCATCGAAACCCTAATGCATTGTGTGAGCTTGTGAGTTATTTTGAGGGAAATCTTGTGTGTGTGAAGCTTGTGGAACAAAGAGAAGCTTGAAGACTCGAGAAGGAGATATTAGATCCAGCAACTTCATTTCATTCTCAGCATTTTTTGGTAAGCAAGTCTCAAACTTGCTTAATGATTTCTTGGATCTCTTCTCTATCACTTTTATTGAGTTTTTGGTCCAAATATCTTGATCCTTGGGAAATGGACATCCCAAGTGAGTATACTTCCAAATTTGGAACTATGGAGGGATTTCATGGCATCAAGGTGCAAACTTTATGGCCATTGAAGCCCCATGCAATCTATTGGATGTCATTTTGGCCTTTTAAGCTCCAAAAGGCCATGCATGGAGAGAAAGGTGGAAGCTTTACGTATTTATGTAGTGCCTAGGGTCCAGATCTCAGTTTATATGCCTTGGTTTAGGGTATTAATGGCTTTAGGATCATGCTCTAGTTCCAAAAGAGTTAGGGTTTGAGCTAAACTCGTTAAGTGAGGGAATTAACGGGTAAAGTTGGAAACTTTACCCTTAAAATGACATTTTCAGTTTATATGGGAAGTATGAAGCCTAGATCTGGAGAATAGGAGCTTAATCCATTAATATGGCTTAACAGACTAAAGAAGTCGTCGAGTCCATAGAGGAACTCGACGAGTTGGGTCGAAATGCCCCGACCCCGTAGAAGGAAAAACTCGACGAGTTCAGTACAGACTCGACGAGTGGAACTGGAAAGTCCCGATTCTGATGACAGGGAAAACTCGACGAGTTCGCAAGGAACTCGACGAGTTGTATCGTGATTTCAGGGTTTTTGATTTATGGAACTCGGCGAGTTGATGGGTCAGCTCGACAAGTTGAGTCAACCCAGAATGTTGACTTTGACCACAATGTTGACTTTGACCAGGGGTAAAATGGTCATTTTACCCTAAGAAGAATTATTGGATTTTGACTAAGTGTTATTGTGACAATGATAGTCGGGGATCCGTTGGAGCAGCCGTTAGAGATTCCTCAGCGCGAGATGTCACGGTCAGCTTTGCGAGGTGAGTTTTCCTCCGGGTTGAACGGGTCGAAGGCACCAAGGCTAGCCCGTACATGTTTTGATTAGTAGCTAAGTGTGGACGAGGCTCATATCTCATAGATAGTCGAGTGTGGGCGGGGCCCGTATCCCATAGCATTATTTGACTATGGATATAGGACTGATTGATAGATTAGATTATACTTGTTGTCTGTGTGATACTTGTATGTATGTTTAGCAGCTGAGTGTGGGTGGGGCACCTATCTCACAGTTAGCCGAGTGTAGGCGAGGCCCGTATCTCGTAGTTAGTCGGGTGTGGGCGGGGCCCGTATCTCGTAGTCAACGGAGTGCGGGCGGGGCCCGTATCTCCTAGTTAGCTGAGTGTGGGCGGGGTCCGTATCTCCTTGAGTGTGGGCGGGGCCCGTATCTCCTAGTAGCATGATTATGTGTATGGTATGTGGTAGTTTGGGGAGACTCACTAAGCTTCATGCTTACAGTTTTTGGTTTTGGTTTCAGGTACTTCCGCTAGTAAGGGGAAGAGCTCGGGATGACTGCATTGCACACACCATAGCGTTTAGCTTGGGATGATTTACTCTGATATTTGGACATGTGATTTTGATACAGTGATTTGATATGATTTTTTTGAGATACTATCAGTATTTTTTTATGAGATTATTTGGGTTACTATGGTTTTATTTATAAATTAAACTGAAATTTTTGGACCGTATTTTTTGGGATGTTTCAAGTTGGTATCAGAGCCTTGGTTTGAGGGATTCGGCAACACTCTTGGGTGTGTCTGAACTCAAACTGAGGACTTGGTATAAGATTTTAAAAGAAAAACCATTTTTTTACAAAAATGATTTTGAAAAAAGAAAAGGGTGTGGTGCATGCAATCAGCCGAGCTCAAGTACGTACCCCCAAATTACCCATACAAGTTTATGTTATGATATGCTTATGAGAACTGCATGCTAGATTAGGGCTAAGGATCTAGGAAGGATGCCTTATGTGCCTGTTATATGTGTATGAGCTTTATGAACTGCATGCTAGTATTGATTAGTCAGTGATATGATGGCCTGATTAGGATATGCTTGATTATGTTTACTCAATGCTCAAATGTTCCTTGCTTTCTGCTTTTAGGAGTTCTAGTTATCTCTAACTAACAAGTAAACAAATATGTTAAGTTACATATTGCGAGGACTAGATAATTTCAGAAGGTTAGGTTTAGCTCTATTTCGCAGCTCTTGTTTGAGTCTAACCATTGTAGGGTAGGACCTCTAACTCGAAGAATTATCTAGTCTTAGTGATACGTAATGGTATTCGCGAGCTAGTTAGGGGGAGATAGTTGAGACTTCTTATGCAGCTGATGGCGGAGAGTGGGTTGGTAATTACCCTAGGGCAAGCCTAGGATGAGATTAGCATGAGAATAGCAGTAGCAGTAGAAGGGACTTGGTGGAGTCGAGGAAGTTCTTGAGGAAAGTACGGATAGATGTGGAAGGTAGTATGGGCCCGTACTACTGAAAGCAGAGGATCCGTACTCGAATCAAGGAAGCCTGAGATGAACCCAGGAAACTTGTAGTATGTGAGATACCTCGAGTGATGATGTGTATACTGATGTTTGTTATGGTGTATTTTCAGTATGGTGACGCTACGCACTAGGCCAGTCGGCAATTCAGGTGCCGGTGAGGGATCAGGCTCGGGCTCTGGAGCATGACAGCTCGACGAGCAGATGAGAGATTTCATTTCATCTGAGGTCACGCGCAGTATTTTAGACAAGACTCCTGTGATATTTGGTACGATCAAGGAGGGTATCTTGGAGCTTTTGGATGAGAGACTGAGTGCATTCCGCACCGAGGTGGCGACCATGATGGGGTCGCGCACGCTGACTTTCAGGGAGTTAAGAGCATGTGGAGCTCCAGACTATCATGGGGCTCGGGACCCCATTGCTAGCAACAGGTGGTTGGTTGATGTCGCCAACACCTTCCGTACGAGCCGGTGTCCCGAGGGGGACAAAGTCCGACTTGCTTCCTGTCTTCTGAAGGACATGGCACGTGATTGGTGAGAGGAGGTCGGACATGCCATTGGAGATGATTCAACTCTTGATGCGATGGCGTGGAGTGACTTCTTGGCCAGGTTCAGGGCCGAGTTTGCACCTGTGATTGAGGTGCAGCAGCCTGCTAGGGAGTTGCAGGATCTCCGACAGACGACTGAGACGGTGACGGAGATCACCGCTATGTTCAGGGAGAGGGCTCTTCTCATTTCGTAGTGCGTGGCGAACGAGGAGATGAAAAAAGTCTGATATCATGAGATGTTGAGGAGCGATATCCGACAGTTCGTGAGCCGATCCAACTGCAAGACGCTGGAGGATATGATTGCCAGGGCTAGAGAGAGATATAGATTTAGAGATAGAGAGGAAGAGGGAACCAGATGCAACATCTGGTGTGGAAGGTTCGGGCAAGAAGCCCAAGGTAGATTCCCGAGGGAAGGGCCAATAGGGCCGAGGCCGATGCGGCAAGTGTGGGAGGTCACAGGAGGGGACGTGCATGGCTGGTAGTTCAGGCTGCTTCAAGTGCGGCCGAACTAGTCATGTTAGCAGGGACTATGCTGCTACCACCACCGCCCCGACAGTATCTGATTTGATTTTCTATCAATGCAATCAAAGGGGTCACAAGAGGTCCCAGTGTCCGAGTCTAGCAGTAGCAGGGAAGGTGGTGGCACCCCGAAACCGTGATGGCGGAATCGTTCCGGGGTGGAGGACGTCATGCGTAGTATCACAACAATTGTATCATAACAAGCATTGTAAACACAACCAGACATTGAATATATATATGAAAAGGTTTACACTATTTAATACATAGTTATATCCATATCAAAGTAAAATGGTAAAGACGTGACTCTAATGCTCCGACTTCTCCGGACACTTGGAAGTACCTGTCTACTAATTCCCTGAGAATACAAGCAGTTTGAAAAATATCAGCATAAAGCTTGTGAGTTCATAAGCATTTAGTTTTGGTGGAAAAATGTTCTTTGGTTCTTTTGAAAAGTGTTCCTCAAGAAAATCCTATATTTTCTTATGGAAAGCATGTTTGAAAACCCATTCCTTCCATGTCTTCCAGATTCATACATGACATGTATAATTCAAGGAGTCATGGAATGAATATCCGTTGGTAGAGTAGTGACCCATCAGTTTTATAAAAGCCGGTGTTAATCCGGGAAAATCCTATATTTTCCCTAAAACAAGATATCCATCCTAGAGGTAGAGATGCAAGCTTAGAGATCCCTGATTACTATCAGTAAATATAAAAGTAGTTTTATTACTTAAAATAAAACAAACGAAGAATAGAGTCCGTAAACCAAAATTAGTTTATACTTAGTTGTGAGTCGTATAACCATACTTGATATGACCTAGAGACCTTTCTAACGTTCTTCAGGCGTTAATTTAAATGAAATTTGTCCACCACAGGCATGCCTGCCTCACTGTAGCTAGCAGTTCTGGTATGGGATTGTCAGTCCCGAATAGATCTATTCACAAATCTCACGCTCTCCCTCCAGGAGACTATGATTATACTGAGATAGGATTTATCAGCATACACCTAAGCGTACAGTATTGAAGTAGAGCCTCATAATTCTGTATAATCTAGTTTACTAGCGAGAAAACAGTATAAAACATTAATTATCCTTGAATAAATGTACTTTATACTTCTGAGAAAACATATAACATAAACTAAATCTGCCATAGTTTATATATATATATATATATATATATATATATATATATATATATATATATATATATTCATCCATGAAATCTGATTTGGTAGAAACTGCCTAGAGGGTTATCCCAAACTATACCCGTTATAGTTTATTAGAGTTGATATAGAGCTGCTTTGTAAAACCTTTCTGAAAGCTATGAAGTTAGATTTCCAAAATAGTAGTTCCCGTTATGCTCAACATATTACAAAAAGAGATAAAATATCTGAATATGTTATTAAACGTGGAAATCGTTGGACTGCATTAATAAGTTTAAAACTTAATAAAATACTTTGAATTTGGCTTGTATTCCCCCCCTAAAAACATGAAAAACTTGGAAAAAGCGTAGGGGTATGAACTCACCTCGGGTGATTTGAATGAAGGATCGACACGAAACGCTGGATGTTCAAGTGAAGTCTTGAACACGATTTGACCCTAAATTACATGCAATGACACATAAAGGAGTCAAATGGAGGTATTTCACCACTAAATGTGATGGAGAACCACTCTAGGAACTTGGGACTACTTGCACTAAGTGTTAGAACCTTGAAGGATTGCATGAGGGGAGTGTATAGCCACCTTTAAGGTGTGTGCGGCCATGGGTGTGCGGCCCAATGGATGTGCGGTCGTACACTCATGATGAGAGGTGTTCTTATGGTGTTTTGAAGGCCAACACTTGCATCCATGAAGTGTTCTTGGTCCATACTTAGTTTTAGTACAAGTTTAGGGTCTTAGGAGTGAGTTTATGGTCCTAGAATGAGTGTGTGGTCGCACACAAGGGTGTGTGGTCGCACACTTGGGTGTGCTGCCGCACACTTGGAGTGTGCTGCCGCACAAGGTTGTGTGCGGCTGTACACAGGTGTGTGCGGTCGTACACCCCACACAAAGATGTCCAAAACGTCAAATCTAGGGTGTAGCAAGGCTAGGTTCATGTACAACTCGAATATGGAAGTCCAACTCTCACTTTGGTGGGTCCTTTAGGAGTGTGCGGCCAACCTTATGAAGGTGTGCGGCCGCACTCCTTCAAGAGATGAAGAACATGATGAAATTTGATGAATCAAGGCGTAGATGAAGTGGTTCTTCAAGTATAACAAGCTAAGGAATGGATTACTCACGTTTTGAAGCCTTGGGAGGGTTTGCGGTTGAAGAGTCTTGAGAGAAAAGGTGTTGTGTGCTGCCAAGGTGTTAAAGGAATGAAAGGAAAGGGGTCTACCCTTTATATAGGGGTGGGTGTGCTGTCAACAAGTGAGTGTGCGGCCAAGAGGTGAGTGTGCGGCCGCACACCCATGTGTACGGCCGTACACTACCCCTAAGGGTGTGTATGGCCTGATTTTGTCACTCTATGGCTTACTGACTCGTTCCTAAACTCAACCTTGGTCATACTCGATCTTAAAATCACTTAAACGAACCCTCAAACAGTGCAAGAAGTCAACATATCCAGTTTCACTTAGATTGAATTGACTAAGTGTGCGAGATAAAAGTTTCGGGTTGTCACATCATCCCCCCGTTAGAGGGAATTTCGTGCTGAAATTCAAGAAAAAGAATATAATTCATGGTCTTGAAAAAGATGGAGGTACTTAAGGTTCATGGAACTCTCGTGCTCCCAAGTGAATCCAAGTTCCTAGTTGACATTCTAGCGGACCTTCACTATCGGGATGTGACGTTATTTCGTTCGCTTGACTTCTCGATCCGTGAGCTCGGATGATTCTCTCACAAAGTGTAGACTCTCGTCTAACTCGAGGTTGTCGAGGGGAAATCGTAGGTGTCTCATCGGACGGACACTCATTTCGGTTTGGAACGAGGAAGGCGTGATGGATTTCGTTGAGTTCTCGGGGTAACTGGAGTTTGTATGCTTACGGGACTGATCCCAGCAAGGAGCTTGGACGGTCCAACGTATCCTGATTTTAGCTTTCAACGCCTTCCGAAGCGTATCGGGCCTTTCCAGGGTGTGACCTGCAAAAGGACACATCCACCAATCTGGAACTTCAAGGGTTTTTGTCTCTCATCAGTCGTAGCCCTTTCGTACGATCTTTTCAGTAGTCTTACGGATGGTTTTAGGACTTGTGCGAGTGTTGTCGGGGACTTGACTCTTGACTATTTGCGTGTCACCCACCTCAGCCCAGCACAAAGGGGATCTGTACTTACGACCATGGAGGGCTTCGAACCGTGCAACCACGATACTAGGAAGGTCACCGTCGTTTGCAAGAAAGTTCAATTGAAGGTAGATGAGTGTCCCACGACGCGTCTTCAATCGTATGGATCGCCTTCTTACTCTGTCTACCTCCTCGTGGATGATACTCTTCTCATGAATACTTTCGGGTTTCGAAGAGAAATGAATCTTTTCGAGGTTTGCATCTAGTTGTCGTTACAAGCGACGAGAGTTCTGCGTTCGAACATTTTAAAACAAAAGGGTTTGGTATGACATAGACTCGGTCGGACTAAGCGAGATGTCGTCGTAGAATCGCGCGTTAAATTAGGTTGGAAGGGTTGCTTTGTTAACACATAGGTGTCCTAGATGAATGTCCCTGGTGTTTTCTGCGTTTTGATTTGGACTTGGTGGGTACTACTAGTGCGAGGGTCCAGAGGTTTTGAAACTATGAACTCTCGATGGAATGGTTCTCACTGGATTTTCCTATGATTGCTTGGCGTATACAAGTCATGTATAATCACAACTGACCTTAATATATACACTAGGCTACCATAATTTACCCCTTAGGGCATCAACTTTTAAGAGTACGTCGTGATTAAATTTGGACGGGAACGAAATCACGATTATGAATAATTATTGAGGTTTTGAAAACGTACCAAAACAAGGCAGGGTCCTTCGATGCTTCCTCCTTCACTGAGGTCAGACTCCTCCGGTTTCCTCATTGTTCCTTTCTGTTGGGCAGTCTATTGTGAAGTGTCCCATTTCGCCACATGTACCGCACACTTGAACTATGCTAGCATCGGTAGTGGAAGTGATGTGTTGAGTCGGGGTCTTTGCGAAGCGAGCTTCCTGGCCATCCTCAGCCCTTGGATAATTTCTTTTGAAATGTCCAGGTTCGCCACACTTGTAGCAAACCTGACCCATCTTTTCACAAGAAATCGAGGCGTTTGACGGTGCTAGTGCTCTGCAGTAACGAGCGGTGTGTCCTTGCCTGTTTCAGTTCTTACATTTCGATTCACAGCATTTTCCTACGTGGTGGAAGTTGCATTCCTCGTAATTTGGAAGTTTTCCAGCATATTGCCGCACTGGCGTTGGCACTAGTTTGGCGGATGTTGTGGCTGTAGGAGCTATCACGGGTTGTTGTCTCTTGGCAAGTTTCTGACAGGACTTGCGCTCCCTCTTGTCCCAGAATTTTCGTTTGGCGCTCTTAGGTTTGGGAGTTGGAGTGTCCTCCTGGATAAGCCCTTGTTGGTTTCCTGATGTGTTGCTACAGTTCGAGATGTGGAAACTGTTCCCATTCCCACTTGAGTTGTTAGCGTTAAGAACAGCTAGGGCGGCTGTTACGGCTGCTGTGACAGTAGCTTGGAACGTAGCTGAGTCCATTTGAAGGACTGGTGTCTTATTGGTGGGTTGGGTACGTTCCTTCGGAGGCATGATTCTGCTACATGTCAAGAAAAGAAGCTTGTGAGCAACAATGGTTGCCTCTGGATGTATCCTAAATGTTTATCTATGCATTGAGATTTCCCGTTTTGCTATCTGACTCTCATTGATTCGACCCACATCCCCGTGATATGGTCCTAGAAAGAATAGAAAAGATTTGAACACAGCAAAGTTCAAATAAATTTACGAACTCCTGGTTGCTCAGCTCATCGGACTGGCTGAGTAACTCTCCGATTTTCTCCGGCCCCACAGACGATATAGAGGGTTAGCTATAAGAGTAGCTCCGGAAATCAAGTCGATACGGGATCCAATTTGACGCTCGGGAGGAGTCCCTAGAGTGTCTTTGGGAAAGACATCAGGAAGGTTGTAGACTTCGGAGGCGCTCTCGAGGTCCTTAACTTCTTGTGCAGGAAATGATACGAAGGTTCGAAAAATCTTGTCACTGAGATCAGTGAGGATTTCGCCGAAGGGTAGATTGAGACGAATCGCTTTCTCGAAGCAAAGGATATCAGCACGATTTGAGGCTTAACCATTTCGTGCCGATTAGGATATCGAAGCTGATACGAAAAGGAATAATCCTCTAAGTGCATCTTATGATTCACGTTTTGAGGACAAAACAGTGATGTGACCTTGATAAAGTTGCTTACTTTTCATGCTATTGATCTAAGGTATACTTTTGACAATGAAAATCTTTAACTAAAATATGATAGTTGCCACCATTGTCGATATCAAGATTACACAGGGTTTGGAAAATTTGACCTAGGAGTAGGTCTACCACATACCAACAGAGGAACAATTTGACAACATAAAGAACTAGTGAATCGGTACTTGCAAGACAAGAATGTCTACAGAGAAAGGAGCTACTTAGAACATAAATAGGAAAGCTATTCTTTAAACCAAAAGGAAGGACAAGTAGAATATTTCCTACTGGCGACGGGCACTTCTCGGGCGGAACCTTAGGTTACTCAACTGGTGGTCCATGTCAAGCAGGCGACTCTCGTATACTGATTGGCGTGCTCAGAGCTCTACGACCTCAGCTCGAGTTGCAGCTAGCTCTCGCTGCTGGGCTTCGTTGTCTCTCAAAATCCTCCCATGAGCAACTTCAAGATTGCGAATTCGGTTTGTGTTGGTGTTCGAGTCTGCCTCAAGCTCCATAGTTCGCCGAATGGCCGCCACGTTTAGTTCAACGTTACAGGCCACTCGACGGACTATGACTGGAAGGGCCCTGTCTACAGAACCTCCTTCATCTAGATTGTAGAAGTTGCGGTTTCCGTGGTAAGGGGGGGGGGAGTTGGCCTTGCTCATGGCCCCACCTATTCAAAATCCCAACCCACATGGGCGTTGGACCTTGGAATTCAACTCGAGGGTTAGGGTTTGGCATTGGGGCCACTTGAGGCAGGTTCTCGACTTCGGGTTCCGAGTCAGTCTCTTCAGGAAATGGTTCGGCAAAGCCCTCGTCCAAAGGGATTTCATGGTTTCCTCCTGGCTCATGCTCGATCCATCCATCATCTCCTTGGTTTGGAAAGTAAGGGTCGCCAGGGAGGTGGAATCCAACCATGCTATCCATGCGAGGTGATGGTAAAGGGATAGTTAAGAGGCATCGAATCTAATAATACTTCCAATGTATTATAGCTACAGGATTGATTCTCGAGGATTGGATTCTTGGGTAAGTTTCTGGCTTGGTCGTTATAGCATCCTAAAATACTCCTATAGTATTTTAATCCTTATGTTCGGTTCTAGAACTCTTCTGGTATCTAGGTAAGTTTTAGGCTTGCTGCAACACCTCAGTCACTCCCAAGCACACGTTGGTCATGTCTCGAATGAATATAGTTGATCAGGCTATATTGACCCTAGACATGATTACATAACTGCCTAGGTTTAACCGCGATGTCCAACATCCAAATACTTTTGTTTGGTTCTACTTATGCCACGGATTCTGATACTCGGGTATACTTATATACTTTTATAAAAATACTTGTATTTTTGAAAGTATACTTTTAGCTTAGAGCGCTTAGGCCCCTTAATATTTATAGTTGTATACCATGTAAGGTTCGGTATACTTAGTTCGCTATAAACAAGGGCTCTGATACCAATCTGTCACACCCCGAAACCGTGATGGCGGAATCGTTCCGGGGTGGAGGACGTCATGCGTAGTATCACAACAATTGTATCATAACAAGCATTGTAAACACAACCAGACATTGAATATATATATGAAAAGGTTTACACTGTTTAATACATAGTTATATCCATATCAAAGTAAAATAGTAAAGACGTGACTCTAATGCTCCGACTTCTCCGGACACTTGGAAGTACCTGTCTACTAATTCCCTGAGAATACAAGCAGTTTGAAAAATATCAGCATAAAGCTGGTGAGTTCATAAGCATTTAGTTTTGGTGGAAAAATGTTCTTTGGTTCTTTTGAAAAGTGTTCCTCAAGAAAATCCTATATTTTCTTATGGAAAGCATGTTTGAAAACCCATTCCTTCCATGTCTTCCAGATTCATACATGACATGTATAATTCAAGGAGTCATGGAATGAATATCCGTTGGTAGAGTAGTGACCCATCAGTTTTATAAAAGCCGGTGTTAATCCGGGAAAATCCTATATTTTCCCTAAAACAAGATATCCATCCTAGAGGTAGAGATGCAAGCTTAGAGATCCCTGATTACTATCAGTAAATATAAAAGTAGTTTTATTACTTAAAATAAAACAAACGAAGAATAGAGTCCGTAAACCAAAATTAGTTTATACTTAGTTGTGAGTCGTATAACCATACTTGATATGACCTAGAGACCTTTCTAACGTTCTTCAGGCGTTAATTTAAATGACATTTGTCCACTACAGGCATGTCTGCCTCACTGTAGCTAGCAGTTCTGATGTGGGATTGTCAGTCCCGAATAGATCTATTCACAAATCTCACGCTCTCCCTCGAGGAGACTATCATTATACTGAGATAGGGTTTATCAGTATACACCTAAGGGTACAGTATTGAAGTAGAGCCTCATAATTCTGTATAATCTAGTTTACTAGCGAGAAAACAGTATAAAACAGTAATTATCCTTGAATAAATGTACTTTATACTTCTGAGAAAACATATAACATAAACTAAATCTGCCATAGTTTTTATATATATATATATATATATATATATATATATATATATATATATATATATATATATATTCATCCATGAAATCTGATTTGGTAGAAACTGCCTAGAGGGTTATCCCAAACTATACCCGTTATAGTTTATTAGAGTTGATATAGAGCTGCTTTGTAAAACCTTTCTGAAAGCTATGAAGTTAGATTTCCAAAATAGTAGTTCCCGTTATGCTCAACATATTACAAAAAGAGATAAAATATCTGAATATGTTATTAAACGTGGAAATCGTTGGACTGCATTAATAAGTTTAAAACTTAATAAAATACTTTGAATTTGGCTTGTATTCCCCCCTGAAAACATGAAAAACTTGGAAAAAGCGTAGGGGTATGAACTCACCTCGGGTGATTTGAATGAAGGATCGACACGAAACGCTGGATGTTCAAGTGAAGTCTTGAACACGATTTGACCCTAAATTACATGCAATGACACATAAAGGAGTCAAATGGAGGTATTTCACCACTAAATGTGATGGAGAACCACTCTAGGAACTTGGGACTACTTGCACTAAGTGTTAGAACCTTGAAGGATTGCATGAGGGGAGTGTATAGCCACCTTTAAGGTGTGTGCGGCCATGGGTGTGCGGCCCAATGGATGTGCGGTCGTACACTCATGATGAGAGGTGTTCTTGTGGTGTTTTGAAGGCCAACACTTGCATCCATGAAGTGTTCTTGGTCCATACTTAGTTGTAGTACAAGTTTAGGGTCTTAGGAGTGAGTTTATGGTCCTAGAATGAGTGTGTGGTCGTACACTTGGGTGTGCTGTCGCACACTTGGAGTGTGTTGCCGCACAAGGGTGTGTGCGGCCGTACACAGGTGTGTGCGGTCGTACACCCCACACAAAGATGTCCAAAACGTCAAATCTAGGGTGTAGCAAGGCTAGGTTCATGTCCAACTCGAATATGGAAGTCCAACTCTCACTTTGGAGGGTCCTTTAGGAGTGTGCGGCCAACCTTATGAAGGTGTGCGACCGCACTCCTTCAAGAGATGAAGAACATGATGAAATTTGATGAATCAAGGCGTAGATGAAGTGGTTCTTCAAGTATAACAAGCTAAGGAATGGATTACTCACGTTTTGAAGCCTTGGGAGGGTTTACGGTTGAAGAGTCTTGAGAGAAAAGGTGTTGTGTGTTGCCAAGGTGTTAAAGGAATGAAAGGAAAGGGGTTTACCCTTTATATAGGGGTGGGTGTGCTGTCAACAAGTGAGTGTGCGGCCGCACACCCATGTGTACGGCCGTACACTCCCCCTAGGGGTGTGTATGGCCTGATTTTGTCACTCTATGGCTTGCTGACTCGTTCCTAAACTCAACCTTGGTCATACTCGATCTTAAAATCACTTAAACGAACCCTCAAACAGTGCAAGAAGTCAACATATCCAGTTTCACTTAGATTGAATTGACTAAGTGTGCGAGATAAAAGTTCCGGGTTGTCACAGCGTTCTTCCGATCTTTAGTTTCAGGTTTGCGATTTTGTGCTTCTAAAGGTATCACCTTGGAAGGGTGTCACCAGGTTCCGGAAGCGAGTCAGGTTGGGCTCCAGATATACCGGTCCATTCAGAGTGGTTGCTTAGGTAGGCAAGGTTGGAAGTGCTTGGCTGATGATTTTGCAGTGGTTCTGTTAGATGATATCCATATCAACAAGCGCCTCAATTATGTGGAGCGATCGATTGTTATTCTTGGTAGGAAGACAAAGACCTAGTTAAAGTGTAATGACAACACCGTAGAGGTTCTGAGTGGACTTAGGAACCCGAGGAGGAAATGAGGAAGCATTACCCCGAGTTATTTGTGACAACGAATTTCAAGCATGAAATCTGATTCAAGTGGGGGGGGGGGATTATAACACTTGATTCTTCATGTATAATTCTTGTACTTTTCATTTTATGGTTTTGATATTTTTCCCATCACAACAACATGGTAGGAATGGGACCACGACGTAGTGGTCATTTAATCACCACGACGTGGTGGTATTCTTATCAGGACGTGATGGTGGTTGGGGAGAAAAAACAACCCTAGATATCGGGCCTTAGGCCCTATTTAAGGGATGCGATGGCTAGTGTTTTGTCCACCCTCATCCTCCATCACCTCCACGTGTAAAGAATCAAAATCTAGCCTCCTTTCAAGCATTTTGATCTCATTTTGGTGCTTTTGTGGCCTTCAAAGGAAGAAGTGAGGTTTTCTAGTGCAAGGATTCAGTAAGCATGAATGTTTGTATAATCCCTAATGATGCTAAGAAGCTTTTGGAAAATATGAATATTTGGCTTAACGGATTAAGAGCTTGGAAAAGAGATGGATTTACGAGCGTCACACGACGTGGAAAGGGTCTTGCCACGACGTGATGGGAAAACCCATCGTGATTTTAATGAAGCTAGACCACGACGTGGCAAGGGAATCGTCACGACGTGGTAGCGGGTTTCATCCACGACTGCTTTGTCATGTGGTGCCACGACGTGGTCAATGGTTGGCCACATCATGGTGGCTGACCGTTGACTTTGACTGTTGACCGTTGACTTTTTTACCGTGGTTGACTTTTGGTCAAATTGTTAATTTTAGTTAGTAGACTAAGGCTTGGCCTTTTGTGATTCATTAGGCAGTGTGTAGTACCAGCTTCCCAACTTTGTGAGTTGTGATCTAGTCTACTCTGATTAGCAATGTGAGTCTTCTCACTATACTACATAGAATGCTAAATTATCTTTGTGACTCTTGCATGTATGTTGGACGGGGCCCGTTATCTATGTTGAGCGGGGCACGTTATGTATGTTGGGCGGAGTCCGTATTGGTATGTGGTATTATGGGGAATTCGTTAGGCTTCGTACTTACAGTTTAATGTTTATTTGTTTTAAGGTCTTTCTGGTAGCAATGGGAAAGAGTCGACTTCATTGCATTGTATCTGCCGATGATTTCCGCATCTTATGATTTTGGGATTACTCCGATGTGCTTTTTATGAAAACTATAACGTTATATTTTGGGATATTTAATTGGGAAATCTCTGATAAAGTCCTAATATTTTGGATCAGTTTACTGTTTAATCCCAACATTTATTTTGTGAACAAAAAAAATCCTCATTATCTAATTTTATACGATAATTTGTCATTTTCTGTTGAAAAATAAGGACTATTTCGTTAATTTTGGCAAAATATAAAACAATCGAGACTTTTTTGTTCAAACAATCAAAAGTTGAGACTAAACCGTAAACTGACCCAAAATATTAAAACTTTATCGGAGATTTCCTTATTTAATTTTATAAATGTTATGGAATGGTTTTAATTACTTTAAAAACAATTTTTTTTGGTATTTTTGGAGTGTTACACATGAACATGAACAATGACATAATCATACTGACAAAAAAAATATGTCGAACTACACATTCCAGACATAACCATACTGATAAAATTTGCCCTTACAAATATTTAACCGACAAATGACCCATTTCAGACGATACATTAATTTCAGATATTTCGGACTATACATTTTGTGCATTTCATACTAAAGATTTTCTCACATTTACAACCAAACGTTAATTAAAAAACCACCCTTATAAATGTTTTGATTCGGTGTTTAATTCATTTTGTAATTTTGTGCTTGTATTATAATATTATTTTTAATTGATTTTGTAATTTCATGACATTCTAATATATTCATTATTCGTATCCATTTGAAGATATTTGTAAGATAGCTTATTAAAAATAATATATAAATTGTAATTATATACTTTGGAATAAATTAATCTATACGTTAGATATAATAAAAGTAAAAAAAAGTATTCAATAATAAAAGATATAAAAAAAAAATAAGATAAAAGTTGAAGGACTAGCATTGTAGAATATAAAGAGTTAGAAATAAAATATATTCAGATTGTTATTGAGAGCATCCACGGGGTGAGTTTAATGGGATGATTGAATGAGATGGCAAGTCTAGTTGTCATTCAATGAATGAAACTCTATTATAATGAGATGTCATCTTGACATTCAATGGATTTGGAGTTCAATTGTCATTGAACTCTTCAATGGGAAAAAAGAAAGTTTTTTAATCTTAAATACATATTACAGATTAGCTTTTATAACTTTCTATTGAACTTTGTAGAGTTCAATACATTGTAGAAAAAAAAATTAATTGAGTTGTATGGAATGTAGAAAAATAATGTGTCAATTCACTGAATTCTATGGAGTTCAATGCATTATGGATGTGCTGAGACGGAATGAAGAAAATGGTTGGATATTCTCTCAAACCAAATTATTTCTACAAACATTTTATAAAACTAACCTATTTCTACAATACCTTTTAAAACAAGCCTATCAATGTTTTTTATTTTCGGGTTTTCGTAAATATTCTTGGGCACTTGAATTTGTGTTTCTTTGTTAGGTTTACTGGAACGCCTGAAAGGTCTTTGAGGATATACCTGCTATTGCTTTGTGTTCTTTACATAGATTGCTTAAGATTGGTGGATGTCTTAAACTTTAAGGACTTCTTGATATTCTTGTCAGCTTTTAATCCTAAAGCAAACATGCCTCACATAATTGAACGTAAGTCTCACACCTTATTCTGATCAAAGCAAGCGATGATCTTGAACCAAACTGACCACTTCAACATCACTTTTCATCATCCGCAACTGTTTTCAGCAACCCAGAATTGCAGCCAAGTTGTGAGTAACGACAAGCACTAGGAATATTTACACTTGATCACGAACATTTGGTTCTATTTGTAAATTGGCAATCTTCTAAAGTCTAAACCAAATGTCTTATGACACTTTACGCTTCCCTATGCTCTCTGTATCAGATGTGTTTTTCTATGTTTCGTCTTTTTGCTCAAATTTTGAACTTCGGTCCCGCTAATTATACATGTATGCATCCAAACTTTGCCTCAAATTCTGCTCTACTTTTTGTCCAAGCTTTCTAACATAAAGATGGCGCCGATTTCTTCTGCCATGTGAAACAAATCGACTTCTGCCACCTTTCTTGTCACTGTTCGTTCTGCATCTTCTTAAGCAAATTCATGAATCAAATTAATTAAAGCCACGATCTGTAGAAGTGAAGTGATCAAAATGAACTCGGAAAGCAAAAGAAAGTTTCATCAGTATGTTGAGGTGGAGGAAGTGGGGCAACTTAAGAAACGAGTAGCACATCTGGAAGAAGAAACACACGTGATGATGCAAGAAATGTCCCAAAACACAGCAGAAAGGAAATCATTGTTGAAGGACATATATCGACAACTGAAACTCATACAGTTCTCTTGTCACCAAAAATACCAAAACACGGAGTACAAGTTTTGTATGGTAAGATATATATATATATATATATATATATATATATATATATATATATATATATATATATATATATATATAGTTATATCTTTTTTGCTCCATGGACACCACAGCGTAGTCATGGTTTCTGTGTTTGAACTTTTGTCAATGGCAGCAACAGGAAGGAGGGAGGGCAGATGGATTGTCTCAAGTTTTATATGAAGATTTGAATCCAACGGTGGTGATTAGAGGTGGTTCAACAACACATTCAATGGCGACTCCAAGTGAACATGCAAAAAGTACAATGTCAAACATCTTATGCATAGAGTATAATAATTGAAAGAGCAATAGATGAGAACATTTTATCACTTGTGTAATGTTTGATAGGGTAGAATCTAGGAAAGGAAGGAAAGGATTGGTTCGTTACATTATAATATTGAAAAACAATATGTTTGTTTGTCTTATGTTATTTCTTCCATTTTATCAAGGGATGTGTTTCTAGCTATACTATTATTTTTCAACATCTTTCAATATTTTCATTATCTTACCATTTTAACTTCTGAAAATAACAAAATATATGGCAATATACATAAAAGTCACCATATTTTGGGCATTTTTGCGATTTAGCTAATAGAGTATGTTTTATTTCAGTCGATAAAAGCCGCTCATTTTTAAAGAAGTTTCCATCGCAAGTTTGCAACCCTCCATTTCCAGTTTAACAAGTGTTAAAACTGACAAATTTCTGAAATGGCTTCTTCATTTACTTACATGGTATTTTATAGAGTACATATAATGTCATATAGGTAAAGAAAAAGTCATGTTAGTTTTAACATGGGATCAAGGTGATCACAGTGAAAAAAAAAAAATGAACAATTTTCATTTACCGAAAAAAAATATGGTGGATAAACCACAAAAAGGTCAAAATAGAGTTTTATATATATTGCCCAATTTGATGACAAATAATAAATAAGGTAAAGTTAAAACCATGCATAGTTGATACGTATACGAATGAAACTTTACATGAAAGTTATTTCATTCGCACAAACCAACAAAAATAATTATGGAATATAATTAGTTATTTCATTATATTTTTTATTCTGTTAATTGTCCATTTCATTTCTTTGTCATTTCACTCTATTCAACCAAACAAACTCTAATTCTTTAACAGAATAGAGTCCATCTTTGTCAAGAGTATTATATAAAACAGGGTAAATGGTACACGTGGCATGTTGTTAGATATGTTCATTTCATTGGCAACTCAACAACTCTAAAAGCAATAGAGTTCCATTAAATCTAATTACCTCAGACACGAAACTTGGCTGCATCCATTAATGAGAAGCAGGAGCAAATTTTAAGTTTTGATCATCAAGAGAAACAGAGAAACTCACATGATCAATATAGGTAGACCATAACAACATCCAATTTAGTTATATCACCAATTTACATATAAACCCCCTAAAGGTTCATAAATTATACAAATGCCCAATAAATTATTTTATGCACATAGCTTTCCTTATTCACAACTGTCACTAGTTTTGTGGCATTGAAAACAGTTGTCGAGGTGCATGTTCTTGCATAAATGGGATGTCAAAATGGTCATTTTGATGTTTTCAAACTCAGCCTAGTCAACCGGGACCTCAACCTCCATCTTCAATCCAGGATGGTCAAGAATCTGAAGCAACAAACCAAGAGAACCATATGAGTGAGAATAAAATTAAATGACCATTTTACCCTTATGTTTATAAGTAGTGCAGAGTAAAAAATGACTATGAAGTGTCTGAATGAGGAGAAATGACCGTTTTACCCTTCTGTCTATAAGTAGTGCTGAATGAAAAGCGACTAAGAACTGTCTGAATGAGGATAAATGACAATTATACCCTTCTGTCTAAAAGTAATGTTGAATAAAAAACAACTACGAACGTTCTGAATTAGGAGAAATGACCGTTTTACCCTTCTGTCTAAAAGTAGTGCTGACTAAATAAACAACTATGAACTGTCTGAACGAGGAGAAATGACCATTTTACCCTTCTGGCTAGAAGTAGTGCAGACTAAGAAATGACTATGATGTGTCTGAACGAGACTAAAGAAAAGACTGTATTTCATAAAATAGAGAAGGGTGAGGGGTAAAACCGTAAAACAGACCTTAACAAAGTCATCCACCAGCAGAGAAGAATCTTTACTGTAGCCAGCTTCCTGCATGACTTTGATCAAAACTTCCTGAAAAAATTAAGATGAGATTATGAAAACTTGTTGCAGGGTGAGAATATTTCTTTTAAAAAATAGTAAAAATGGAATATAAATTATGCCTCTCTTTGCTTATCTGACATGAAAGAGCCACTCAAATCCCGCAAAACCTCCATTATGTCATTAAAAGTCACCTTACCATTATAATCTGAGTCGTATACTTTGAAGATAACTGTAAGATTATGTGTTTACAAGTGTTAGATCATATCAAAAGGTTCCCCTAAAAACCTCAAGTAACAGAAAACTATACAGATTTTAGTTTCTTTAACCATAAAAAGATGATACTACTTAAATCTTTAGATCAGATGGGAAATTAAGTTTAAAAACGAAGAACTTAACCAGATTGTTTCTTAGTTTCAATCAATCTAAGAATTACAAGATCCCTAAATATATGATTGTGATTAAGCTTACGTTCAATCTTCTGAAGCATGCTTGCTTTAGGATTAAAAGCTGACAAGAATATCACAAAGTCCTTAAAGTTCAAACCATCCACCATCTTAAGCAATCTCTGTAAAGAACCAAAAAGCAAAAGGCAGGCATATCGTCAAACACCTTGTAGGCATCCCAATAGATCAATAATATTGAAACAGAGTTATAAAGCCGAAGAATTATAAAAAAAAAATCTAAAAATGAAAAAAGAAAAGAATTTTACCTGAGACAGAGGATTCACTGCAAACTCTGGTACTGATAAAAACTCATCGGCAGAAATAAAACCCTTGGCAGTGCGATCAAGTTGGCAAAATCTCTGATACAAAGAAACTATCTCTTGCTGGGAAACTGAATTCAAACAAGTATACAGTGAGTTGAGATAAAATCATCAAGTGTGTGCGTGGCTGCATTAAAGATTTACTTACATAGATGATTACAGTGTTCTTGAACGTCTTCAATATCATATTGAGTTAGAGTAGAAGATGCACTACCCATTTGTCTTCAACGTCCAAAGTAAAGTATCAATCGTTTCTAGTGAAATTAACAAAAACCCACTAATCGGTTGGTTAAATTGATAAAGTTGATTGATTTATAAGACAGATCGAAGAGAAAAAGTAGGAAAGAGACCTGGAATTCCGAGGAAATTGAGATGATGCCTTTAACAGTGATGAAGATAGGAATACGATAGAATTATGGAAGAAAAATGGGGGTATTAAACGATGGGATTGTCGTTGTCTTAATCGAAGTTTGTTTGGTTTTTGAGATGACGGGAAAACTGAGGTAATATCCCGTCCCTAGTTCCCTATAATTCTTAGCTTCTAGCTGTGAGTGGGAGTGGTCACAACCAAACCAGCCAACTCAACGTCACGAGGTATTTTACCATTCCACAACCAACCCACTAGGTTGTGGAAATGGTGTTCACCCAAACCAACGTCACGAGGATTTACACCCACTCCCCTTATCTTTTGCTATTTTGGCTGTTTTGCATTTAATATGGGGAAAAGTATAAAAATATCATGCATCTTATCATTTTCATTTATTCGTTTTTTACATTACTTTTTTTTAATACTTTCTTCTATGGCGAGTAAAATTAGGGTTAATCACAAAAATTACAGATTGTATCGTAAAAATTACAGATTCTGTTTTTTTTTTTAATATCACCATCTAATCCAAAAATATATATATATATATATATATATATATATATCAAGATTTTTTTTTTTTTTAATTTGACAATCTAATCCAAAAAAATTATTTCAGACCCAAGATATGGTATTTAGCCGTTAGGTGGTTCCCTTTATTCGTACAAGTTATGAAATAAAGTAACCACAATATCCTAAAACGATATTTTGACTTCTTTTTAGGATTTTATTAGGGACGAGCTATTGAATTTCACTCGCGGGAGATTACGTGTACCAAGCTAGTCACAAGTTTTTAGTGTTCACATTTTGAAGTTAAAAATACATAAAAATAGGTTTTTTTTATGTGTTTTGTAGGGGATAGATTATACTTGTTGTGTTTACTTTTATGATTTTTGTAAAAAACCAATAACTGAAATGAAAATCCAACTCTAAAATGCGATGAAGATTTTTTAATTTTATTGATTTCAGAATGTGTTTTGTAATAGTTAGGTTATACTAGTCATATTTACTTTTGTAGTCAGGTATTGTTTTGTAGTAGTGTTTTTCATACTCTGAAATATGTCAAAATAATTCGGAATTCAAAGAACTATTCCAAATCAGGAAGTTGTACGTGTTCTCTAACTTCTTCTTCCCCTCTGGAAGAAGGCTATGATGGTGTAACGATGATTTGGCATGGAAGTTGTTAGAAAAGTAACTTACACATAAAAATATAATAGTCATCTTACAAGAACCTTAAAAAAAAATAGAAAAGTATTATGTAAGTGATATGTTATATACATCTATTTTACTCACAATTAAATTTGTCGGCTATTTCATTACGAACTAATTAATATTCTTATATATAGAGAAAAGCAACACATAGAAATACCCTTTATGTGGAAGATTAAGGCGTTGATGAAAGAGAACCATATGTAGAACCACCAAAAACAAAGCTACATTTAAGAGATCAAAGAGAGTGCTAAACTCAAACTGTTGTTAGGTCTCGAAATTTAATAGGTCTTGTGTCTTAGTCTTTTGCGAAAACTTTAACTGTAATACTTTGTATTCATAATAATGTTTGTTCTGAATGTAATGTTAGTTTCGGAATTGATCACCTTAATTTTCGAAGTGCTATACTTAACAGTTTGTATCTTTTGTCACGACTTAGGTGTCATAACCTTATTGGTTATTCTCTAACCGACTCCCTTATAGTTCACCTATAAATAGGGATGATAGTTAGAAGGTAGAGTAAGTTTTTTGCTAGTTCTTACACTTTGCATTGTAATTAAGCTTCCTATTCTAATTGAGTGAAAGAGAAAATGATTTACATCTTGATCTTACATTTTCATTGTTACTTGATATTCATTATTTCTTAGTAATTAAACTAGTTAATTGATCCTATAATTGGTATTAGAGTAGGAATCATTGAGTTCTATTCAAATCGTTGAATTCAATTTTGTTCATCAAGTTTTTCGTTCATCTTCATTAATTTTTCTTGATCTATTCTGCATTTGCAAATTCCTTGTACTTTGATCTAGAAATCTTCGTTTGAAAACTTGCTTTGATTTGAATTCCTTATATCACTCATTGATTCGATTATCTGTTCATTTTCTCTGAAATCATGGTAAAAGATGATATTCATAGCGTCACATTCAATTTGGCGAGTAGCATTGGTTCTAACAACAGAGTTTCTACTCTTTTTTCTGTATGATTACGAAGTTTGGGTGCTTCATATGGAAGATTATATTACTGGTAGTGACAAAATTGGTCCTCAAGTTTGGAGATCGATGACAGTTGGTCAACATCAGTTTTCAAAGATGAAGGCTCCATTACATCTATTGCAGAGTACGAAACACTTCTTGAAAATTATTTAGATATTACTCTTGAAGAGAATGAAAAAATTGGATATGATTTAAAAGAAAAAATAGAATTTTGTTTTGCTCTTACTCCAAATACATTCTGTTTGGTAAGTTCCTGTAAAACTGCTAATGGAATATGGAAACAGTTAAAAGAATTGTATTATGGTGATGATGAAGATATTCATACTCTTCAAACTCCCTTTCTTTCGGAGTTTGGATCATTCAAACAAAGATATAACGAAAGTATTGATCAAGTGTTTGAGAGATATAACCAATTGTTAAGTCGATTAGTGAAGTATGGTTTAGAATGTCATGATATATAGAAGAGGGTGACCTTTTGTTAAACTGATGTCATGCACGATTTAAGAAAATAATATTTTCACTGCTTGGTTGCACTAAAGGATAGCATAGCGAAGCAGGGTTGAATCCTCATGGACACAACCTATTGGTCAATGCCTTTTTCGTAAGGCACATACTAGTTACTCAGAAGAAAAATAATAAAATGGGGTTTTGATTTAAAACTAAAACTAAAAATTGTCGTGAAATTATATAATAAAACTCAGTAATAAAAACAAATTCAGTCTTGCTACGATTTTCCTAGTCATGCAATCAGTCCAGATCTGGTTATTCATAATGTGTTCTATCTAAGCAGATAATGAGAAAAACTAACAAGCTCTACGATAATCTCTTTTACTTAGTTAAATTACCCAAAACAGGCTTTTCAATTAACCTTGAATTTTTACTATCTATTTAAACAAGCTCTTAATTAAGATAAGAAAAGTTGCATTAAGTTTTGTGTAAAATTCTCAGCAATACCCAATACTTCTCACAAGCTCGAAGGCATAAAGGTATGAAATTTCAGTTTATATAAGAGTTAAATCCCAACAAGGAACCAATATGATACTTGTTACTTATTACCAGTTGACAAGAACAATTACGGATTCTATTAACTGGTTAACTTGAATGATTAAACCCTAGTTAGGTGACCAGACTAATAAGAATTAAAAATCAAATATTTATTAAGCTCAAAACTGAAACAACTAGAAAGAAGCACACAATGAAAACCAAATCTGATAATTGATCACATGAAAAGTACTAGTCTATTGCAGAACTAAAAACTAGGGTTTTCGCCAGACATGGCTAAAACGAATTAAAACTAATAAAAATGAAAAAAACTGATTAATTTTGCTAAATTAAGTGTAAGAGATGATTCACAGCCTTCAGATCTTTAGAAAGTGATGAAAAGGATCATGAATCGCCTTCAGAAGGATTTTTTTACGTTTGGAATCATCTGACCTTTGAATTTGATCAAGATGGTCGTATTTATATGCAAGTAGGTAACTTCGGAAGCAAGAATACGAAAAATGCGAACGCAGAATGGGAAAATGAGATCGTAGAATGGGAAAATATGATCTCATTTTTGCCCAAATTTTTCCGAATCGCCGTTTAATGAAGTATGATGCTATTTTTGACATTTTTGAGGCTTCGAAGTGGAAATGTTGTCATAGAAAGAGAAATGTGATCACAATTTTTGTGATTTTTCTTCCCCTGACCATTTTCGACCCTACAAAACCACAACCAACAAATGCGATCGCATATTGGCAAAAATTCGATCATGTTTGCTTTTTCGCAAATACAAAAGTCGTCCGAAATTTTGTCTAGTTTCCGGAACATTTTGAATCTCTTCAATTAGAGTTACGAGTCATGAGATATGGTCAAAATACTGACAATGGGTCAAAGATGCCAACAACATCCTTTAGGCTTTAGAATGTAGCAATCTATCTTTGTAGGATCAATTCGATCGAATTTTTCTTGACCAAAATAGCCTCTAAGCATTCCTCAGAATCCTTCATAAGTTCCATGTAACAACGTAAATTTCCAAAACAATTTTTCATTTTTAAATCATACTTTCAATCACACGATAATCACAAAACATAATGTATCCACTGTGTCATAATAAAACATGTCCCGGAATCTCAATAACATAAACTCTATAAGTATGTACGGATCATGCCGGCGCCTTCCCGCGATCATCACTAGTACCTGAAACACATAATATAACAACTGTAAGCATAAATGCTTAGTGAGTTCCCCAAGATACCACATACAACACATACGCCTTTCCAGGCCATAAATCTGTAGGATCTTCCGATCCATGTGTCTCAGGGGACTTCCGTCCCGAATCCCGGTAGACCTTCCGGTCCTACCCGTATCGACCTTCCGGTCCGTAACCACTTGACCTTTCGGTCCATATCATCTTGACCTTCCGGTCCTTATCGTACATAACATACATAACACATACATATCACATAACAACATACAACTCATACATCTCATAGCATATAAGACCTTCCGGTCACACATAGGTACCCTTCCAGGTACAGTATATTGAGAAGACTCACCTCAATGAAGTCGGATAAACTTTCGTGCTCAACGTCCCGACTTAGCCTCCTCCTATTATTCAATAACATCCCCGATCAATATTCTCTCATGATCTCATCTCTACAGATTGGGTAGAAGGTCATTCTACCCTTCCCTGAACTCTCTTGAATCAGTCTTGACCAGAACCCTAAGGTCAACGAAAGTCAACGGTCAAACTTTGACCCGACTCGTCGAGTCCATGCGGGTCCTCTGAATCCTTTCAGCCTCTCTTGGCTCGTCGAGTCATCCTTCCACTCGACGGGTTACACCTGTCACGAATCGCGGGGCAACCCCGACTCGACTCGTCGAGTCCACTTTTGGACTCGGCGAGTTGCTCCCATAACAACTCTCAAATGACCTTCTGAGGTCAGATCTGCTTCTCTAAACTATAGATCTGGCCTTCAAGTGCTCAAAGGTCACATAAAGGTGCAACCTTTACGTGCATGCAACCCACATCAAGTCATAAATGGAGAAATAACTCTAAAAATGGCAACCTAGTCTCCAATCCTCCATGAACAAGCATAAAGTAGAATGGGAAAGGTTCTCTGGACCTCTATGGGTCCAGATCTGAGGTCTAACCCAGCAAGGGACCATAATCTCAACCTTTCAAGCCTAAAAAGGTTTATAGAAAACCCTAAATCATAGATCTTAACCCAAAACAGAAGGGAAGTTCGATTTGATACCTCAATAGTGTAGATCTGAACTTGAAAACCCTGGATCCATAGCTCCCTTGACCTCCTCTTGTTGGAAACTACTTCTCTTTTGCTAAAACACACAAGAAATGGTGAATTAGCCTTCATCTTGCACCACAAACGTTCTCTTTCTCTCTCTAGGGTTTCTCAAGGGTGAAGTGGCCGCAATGGAGGCTATAAAGGCCTTTAAATAGGGCACAGGCCCCGAGAATTAGGGTTTCACTTAACAGCGCGGACTCGCCGAGTCCACGCATCGACTCGTCGAGTCCTTCATTAAATCAGACCAGAAATGCGCGATCTCACTCGGCGAGTCTAAGTGCCTACTCGCCGAGTCCCTCTCTAAAATTCAATATAAATACTTAAAATAAGATACCTGGGAATCCGGATGTTACATTCCAAGCTCTAATTAACTTCAATGTTCCATTAAACGCATCCAAAAACTGCTTCCAAAGTACTGCCCCACTCGAATTATCTGAAAATGACATAAAAATGCTAATAGTACGGAAATTCTGACGAATGACATGAGCTGAACATTATTTAAACTAATGGCATGCAAAATTTAAAAATATGATGCTAAATGCTAATAAAAACTACCCTAAAATATGCGTAAAATAGCATCTATCAAATCTCCCTATGCTTGAACCTTACTTGCCCACAATTAATAAAAAGATTAAACATTATAACAAAAATGGAAAGATATAGATGACCTAAAAAGAACTTAGAATAAAACTGAAATAAACAAAATGAAACTAAAAACTTGAACTAAAAATATTTCACTCTATTTTTCCACATGATTAGACTTAACATCGAGGAAAGCTCAAATGGAATCACTACCTAGACAATCATCACAATACCTTCCATTTTTCACAGATTCCTAAAGTCAAGAAAAAGCTTGACGGTGTGAACCAATAAACCAATTGTAACTTTGATATAAACTTTATACCTTAATTAAACTTGCAAGCGAAAATAACACATTTCAGAATTTCATGTCCTTAAGAGTAGATAATTAAGAACCAGGATCGACGCATCCTTAAGAACCTGTCATGTCAAATCAGCTTTGGCTGAAGCAGTGGGCCACACCTATAGGGGCCTAGCTCCTATGCTTTCACTTTTCTGAGAACGAAAAATATTATATCACATAGTTCATCATGCGTGCCATATTTGACTTTGAGATGACTTCTGAATTGATTGAACTTGATTCTTTGTATTTTTGCCTTCGACTTTGAGTTCTTCGATTTTTTTTGAATTTCTTGAGATTTCATCGATTAAGTGCTTAAACTTTAACTTGGCTATCAAATATGAAACTTGTACCCTTTTTTTTCTACTTGACTGTGTGGATCTGATATAAGTTTCTATGTTACCGCGAAGGTAACACATGTCAACAAATAGGTCCGTGTTCTATAGGTCCAGACTTGTCGATCAAGGTTCTTGTTAAACATTTCAAAACAAATAATTTTGAACTGTTATTACCGCCCAGGCAGTGTTTCGGTACGCCATTCCTTTTATTTTTTTTACAGTCGGCATCTCAGATCATGGTGTTTTGCAACTCCTAGTTATGAGAACTATTACTGAACTTACCACTATTGATCTGATCTTCAGACTTTCATTTTCCATTTATACATAGCTATCGAATCCAAGAATATCATCATATCATGTAACTTTTTTTCAGATTTTTTTTGAATTTTTATGCTGAAAATAAACATTAGAATAACTAGAAATAAAATCCTTTTGGTTTTTTTATGAATGCAGAAAAATAAAAACATAAACAAAAAATATTTTTTGGATTTTTTTTTCAAATTTTTTGTAGCACCTGGTTCCTGGTATGTAAATTTATCTAAGTATTTTGCATTTTTAGCCTTGGACTCGGCGAGTTGTAGGCCCGACTCGGCGAGTAGAGCCGGGACATGGAACACGTTTAAGTTGGCGACTTGGCGAGTCCACATTATGGACTCGGCGAGTCCCTGCTGTCTGGTGAAACCCTAATTCCAAGGGTTTGCACCCTATTTAAACCAACCTTATGCGCCCCAAGCTCGCCCCCATTCACCCTCAGAGCCCCCTATATCGTTCTAACATCGTTCCTTGTGAAATTGAAGTGCTTGGTGTGATTTCTTGAAGACTTTGAGAGAGAAAGGAGAGTAGATCAAGAGGAGAGGAAGGAGGTCAGGCATCTTGGTGTTATTTCAGAGATTTCCTTGAGGTATAACTCAGTTTCCCTCTGTTTTCATGCTTATAGTCCCCTAGAGCTCCAGTAAAGTCCTTCTTGAGCCATTTCCAAGCTTGGGCATGAACTAGGGTCTGTGATAAGCTGATTAACCTTTAGATCTAGGCATGATTGAGCTCCAGGAGCTCGGATCCACTACCTTTATGAAGCCATATTGCATGAAAGCCCTAGATCTACTCTTTTAGTGCATTTTGAGCCCTAAAACCTTCATTGGTGTTTATTTACACGTAAAGTTGGAAACTTTACGTGTTAATCAAGCCCTAGGAACTTAGATCTACGTATGGAATGAGCTGGATCCAAGCAAAAACCGAGTATATAATAGTGGCATGTGGCCGACTCGGCGAGTCGTTCATCGGACTCGGCGAGTCGAGTCGCAAGTCCTCGAGTTTTCCCCTTTTCGTGTTGTTGAGTGGAGTCGTGAGTCATGGGGGGGGGTGACTCAGTGAGTCGGAAGCCAGACTCACTCATGGAGGAACTCGGCGAGTCAATGCCCTGACTCGGCGAGCCTCAAGAACAGACTCGGCGAGTTGTTCATACGACTCGGCGAGTCTCAGCATAGAATGTTCTTCGGTTGAAGATGAACTCGCCGAGATGTTCATATAACTCGGCGAGTAGGATGAAGGACTAGTGGTCATCGGTTTAGAAGGAAACTCATCGAGTCAATGCCAAACTCGACGAGTAGAGACGAGATTATGGTCAATCGAGTGGATAGGGACTCGGCGAGTTGGCAAGCCAACTCGGCAAGTCGGGTCAACTGGAAGTTGACTTTGATTTTGACTCTTGGTTTAGTAAGGGGTAAATGGTCATTTTACCCTGAGGTCGGTTAGCAGTATTTGACTGAGTGTTTTTGTGGGAATTATAGCCGGAGGATTTCCGGAGCAGCAGCAGCAGAAGTCAGTCAGTTCCCACGCAGATCAGCAGCCACTTTGAGGTGAGTTACCTTCTAGTAGCGGTGGGTCTACGGCCACAATGCCAGCCCACCAGTAGGAGTTGCATGATAGATGATTGTCTCTGTGATATTCATCTAGGGTTGTTACTACCTGTGATATGTTTATGTGCTAAAATGACATGATGCTATGAACTAGTGACTGTAGGGGGAGATAGTCCCCATATTACCGGCCAATAGGGTCGAAGGGGCGGTCGTGCCCAGCCATGCTAGATAGATTATGTGATAAATGTGTTATGTGGTAGTATTAAGGGGTTGAAAAAGTCCCCAGTACCCGGTCGAGAGGACCGAAGGGGAGACCAGCACCCAGATATGCTAGTCAGTATCCAGTCGAGAGGACCGAAGGGGAGGCCAGCTCCCAGATATGCTAGACAGTACCCGGTCGAGAGGACCGAAGGGGAGACCAGCACCCAGATATGCTAGTCAGTACCCGGTCGAGAGGACCGAAGGGGAGGCCAGCTCCCAGATATGCTAGACAGTACCCGGTCGAGAGGACCGAAGGGGAGACCAGCACCCAGACATGCTAGTCAGAACCCGGTCGAGAGGACCGAAGGGGAGGCCAGCTCCCAGATATGCTAGACAGTATCCGGTCGGGAGGACCGAAGGGGTTGTTCGGGCACCCAGATATGCCGGACAATATATGTATGTTATGTAACTGTATGGTAGGTGGTATGATGGGGGAACTCACTAAGCTTTGTGCTTACAGTTTATAGTTTTGTTTTCAGGTACCTCTTCGTCGAAGGGGAAAGAGCTGGCGCGGTAGCGGCACATCATACACACACATTGATTTCCGCATCATGAGTTATTCTGGGATTTGTACTCTGACATTATTATGTTTTTATAAAATGGTTTCCGGACACGCGACATTTTTATGAAATGATATGATCAGTGAATGTTTTATTTCTAATGTTTGCTAAGTATATGTTTCAAAAATGAATTTTTTTGGCTCGTATTTTGGGATGTTACAAGTTGGTATCAGAGCCCTGGTTTGAGGGATTCGGACACACCTTCGGGGGATGTCTGGACTCAAATCGAGGGATTAAAAGATTTTTTTATAAAGAAATGATTTTCTAAAGACTGAGTAAAAGAATTTCGAGAAAGAACGAGGTGTGTGATGTGCGCGACCGGCCGAGCTCAAGTAAGTTTTCCCCAAAGTACCCATACAAGTTTATGTTATGATTATCAGTTTCAGTTTCAGTAGAACAGCATGCGAGAATAGGACTAAGGATCTAGGAATGATGCCTTATGTGTCTGCTTTATGTGTTCCAGCTTTATGAGGATTGCATGCTAGTACCGAGTAGACAGTAGTAGGATAGCCTGTTTAGGTTATGCCTGATAGTATGAGCTTAGCAGTGTATGCTAGTACAGATCAGTCGATATGATAGCCAGAGTAGTACATACATGATTATGTGTACTCAATGTCCGAATGCTGCTTGCTATGTGCTTTTAGGAGTTCTAGTTGTCTTTCACTAACTAGTAAACGAATATGTTAAGATACATATTGCAAGGACTAAATAATTTCAGAGGGTTGAGTCTAGCCCTATTTCGCAGCTCTTGTTTGAGTCCAACCGTTGTAGGGTAGGATCCCTCATTCGAAGAATTATCTAGTCTGAGTAATATGTAATAGTATTCGCAAGCTAGTTAGGGGAAGAAAGCAGGGACTTCTTATGCAGCTGAGGGCGGAGAGTGAGGCAGTTCTTGAGGAAAGTACGGATAGATGTGGAAGGTAGTATGGGCCCGTACTACTGAAAGCAGAGGATCCGTACTTGAATTAAGGGAGGCTGAGGCGAGACCAGGAACCTTGCAGTAGACGTGATCCCTTTAGATGTATCAGTACCACTGACAGTTGTCGTTATGTATTGCAGAATGGTGGTACTACGCTCGAGGCCAGTAGTTGGCAGTTCAGGAGAGGGATCGGGTTCGGGATCAGGTTCCGAGCCAATAGACGAGAGGCTACGCGAGTTCCTCGCGTCAGAGATCACCAGAGGCATCCTTGATTCGACTCCCATTATCTTCGGGTCGATCAAGGAAGGGATAGTGGAGTTGATGGAGGATCGCCTCAGGGCATTCAGGAGCGACATGGCATCTGGCCAGTCAGGATCTCGCACACTGTCCTTCAAGGACTTCCGGGGCAGTGGTGCGCCGGATTTTCACGGGGCGAAGGACCCCATAGCTGCCAGGCGATGGATTGCAGACATTGAGTCTGCACAGTTGACTAGCTTCTGCCCCGAGGGGTCGAAGGTGAGATTTGCAGCAGGATGTTTGAGAGATCGAGCTAGGGATTGGTGGGAATCCGTTGGTGACTCGTTGGGAGCCTCGGCTGTCGAGGCTATGACCTGGTCGGACTTCGTGACCAGGTTCAGGGCAGAGTTTGCGCCGGCTGTCGAGCTTCAGCAGCTGGCCAGGGAGTTCCTAGATATGAGACAGACGACGGAGACTGTGGCGGAGATCACCGCCAAGTTCCGGGAGAGAGCGTTACTGGTGCCCCAGTACGCGGGTGATGAGGATATGAGGAGGACCCGCTATCATGACATGCTATGAGCTGACATTCGGGAGCATGTCAGTTTTTCAGCTTGCCCTACCTTGGACTCTATGGTTGCTAGGGCAAGGGAGAGGGAGATAGACCTGGAGCACATTCGGAAGAGAAAGGCGGAAGAGGGGCATGTTATGGGGGCTTCGGGGAAGAAGCCCAAGGGACCAGATGCGGGGCCGAAAGGCCAACAGGGACGGGGCCGCTGCAGGAAATGCGGCAAGACGCACGAGGGAGCGTGCAAGTTTGGATCGTCAGGCTGCTACAAGTGCGGCAAGTTAGGGCACTTCAACAGGGATTGTACCGCCCCTGCACCCGTGTTACAAACGTCAGAGTTGTTGTGTTTCCACTGCAACCAGAGGGGCCACAAGAAGGCCAATTGCCCCCAGTTGACAGCAGCAGCGCCAGTAAAGGCGCCAGCTCCAGCGACCCTGCGGATTACCGATGGCCGGCAGGGCAAGGCAGAGGCTCCAGTGGTGAGGAGTCGGGCATTTCAGCTGACTACCGAGGAGGCACGCGCTGCACCCGATGTGGTGACGGGTATGATTCTTTCCCTCTGGTTTATTTTTATGACGTTATTGTTATTGATATGTGCTCTATTTAGGATCGTTCCATGTGAACGGTATCCCAGTACAGGTACTGTTTGATTCGGGCGCTACCCGATCATTCATTTCTCTTGCGCTTAGCAAGAAGTTTTCTGAGTCTTCGGGTATGTTGGATTGCCCTCTAGAGGTCGAGATTGCGGACGACCGATCAGTGCGAGCATCTGAGGTCTTCCGAGATTGTGTGCTGAGGTTATTTGAGGAGCGCTACTTGGTAGACTTGGTTCCCATTCCATTGCGTGGGAACAAGGTGATTATAGGCATGGATTGGCTCAGCCCTAATGGGGTAGTGATCGACTGCACACAGCAGTTGGTGCGGATCAGGACCCCAAGTGGGGGAGAGCTGGTGATTCAGGGCGAGAGGCCACAGCGAGGACCGGCCTTATGTTCAGCAGCGAGAGCTAGGCGTTACCTTCAGCAGGGTTGCACAGGTTATGTCGCGTATGTTATGGATACCCGGGAGGCGGGTAGGGCGACGGTGGGCAATGTGCCCGTAGTACGAGAATTCGCGGATGTATTCCCCGAGGAGTTGCCAGGGATACCTCCGGAGCGACAGGTGGAGTTCAGGATCGACCTAGTCCCTGGTGCGGCTCCAATAGCCAAGGCACCGTATCGGTTGGCCCCTCCTGAGATGCAGGAGTTGTCTACACAGCTTCAGGAGTTGTTAGACGAGGGTTTCATTCGACCGAGCAGTTTACCCTGGGGAGCCCCGATTCTGTTTGTGAAGAAGAAGGATGGGTCGCATTGTATGTGTATAGACTATAGGGAGCTGAACAAGGTAACGGTGAAGAACCGTTACCCACTCTCGAGGATTGACGACCTCTTTGACCAGCTTCAGGGAGCATCTTGGTTCTCCAAGATAGATTTGCGTTCAGGGTATCATCAGATGAGGGTTAGGGAGGAGGATGTGCAGAAGACGGCGTTTCGGACGCGTTATGGCCACTATGAGTTTGTGGTGATGCCTTTCGGGCTCACCAATGCTCCTGCCGCGTTCATGGACCTCATGAACCGCGTGTGCAGATCGATGTTAGACCGGTCTGTGATAGTGTTTATTAATGATATCTTGGTTTACTCCAAGACGCAGGAGGAACATGAGGAGCATCTGCGAGAGGTTCTAGAGACCTTGAGGAGGGAGAACTTGTACGCCAAGTTCTCCAAGTGTGATTTCTGGTTGCGCGAGGTGCAGTTTCTTGGGCACCTTGTCAACCAGAACGGGATTTCGGTAGATCCGGCCAAGGTAGAGGCCGTGATGAGATGGGAGGTTCCGAAGTCTCCATCTGAGATTCGAAGTTTCCTGGGATTAGCTGGCTACTATCGGAGATTCATCCAGGATTTCTCCAAGATAGCATTACCCCTGACCAGGCTAACGAGGAAGGCTGTGGTCTTTCGTTGGGGGCCTGAGCAGCAGGCAGCGTTCGAGACACTGAGACAGAGATTGTGTGAGGCGCCAATCTTAGCCCTGCCAGAGGGCATGGAGGATTTTGTTGTGTACTGCGATGCGTCCATCTCAGGTTTGGGCGCAGTATTGATGCAGAGAGGGCACGTCATCGCCTACGCGTCGAGGCAGCTGAAGCCTCACGAGGCGAACTACCCGACGCATGATTTGGAGTTGGGGGCTGTTGTGTTCGCCCTCAAGATGTGGCGACATTACCTCTATGGGGTTCGATGTACGATTTACACGGACCACAAGAGCTTAAGGTACCTCATGGATCAACCGAATCTGAACATGAGGCAGCGTCGGTGGTTGGACGTGGTAAAGGATTACGACTGCGAGATCTTTTACCATCCGGGAAAGGCCAACGTGGTGGCCGATGCGCTTAGCCGCAAGGCGGCACCGATCAGGGATATCTGTCTGAGGATGACAGTGGTGACTCCGCTTTTGGAGCGGATCCGGGAGGCTCAGCAGGAGGCTATGAAGGAGGAACATCGGAAGAGCGAGCAGATTGTGGGACAGGTTTCCTCCTTCGACTATGATAGTCGAGGGTTATTGACACTACACCGCAGGGTGTGGGTACCGTATCACGGGGGTGTGCGTCAGGTTCTGATGGAGGAGGCGCACAAATCCCGATTCTCCATTCATCCCGGGGCAACGAAGATGTATAGAGATCTTCATCTAGACTATTGGTGGCCCTGCATGAAGCGGGATGTAGCATGGTACGTTGAGCGGTGCTTGACCTGCAGGAAGGTCAAGGCCGAGCACCAGAGGCCACATGGCAAGATGCAGCCGTTGGATATCCCGCTGTGGAAATGGGAAGACATCACGATGGATTTTATCACCAAGCTTCCCAGGACCGCACGGGGAGTGGATTCTATATGGGTCATCGTGGATCGGTTGACCAAGAGCGCTCACTTCATACCGATCCAGGAGAGTATCTCGGCAGAGAAGTTGGCCAAAATCTACATCCGAGAGGTGGTGGCGCGGCACGGAGTTCCAGTCTCCGTGATTTCAGACAGAGATGTACGGTTTACTTCCAGGTTTTGGAAGAAGTTCCATGACGAGCTGGGTACTCGTCTACATTTTAGCACCGCTTTTCACCCGCAGACCGATGGTTAGAGTGAGCGGACCATCCAGACTCTGGAGGATATGTTGCAGGCGTGCGTACTAGACTTCGGTGGTAGCTGGGATACCTATCTTCCTCTAGCTGAGTTTTCGTACAACAACAGCTACCACGCGAGTATCGACCGACCTCCCTTCGAGATGTTGTACGGGAGGAGGTGCAGGACCCCGATATGCTGGGGTGAGGTAGGCCAGAGGGTCATGGGGAGCACCGAAGTGGTGCTTAAGACGACCGAGAGGATTCAGCAGGTTTGGAGCAGGCTTCAGACTGCACAGAGTCGGCAGAAAAGTTATGCTGACAAGCGCCGATCAGACCTGGAGTTCCAGGTCGGGGATATGGTCCTCCTGAAGGTGTCACCATGGAAGGGTGTCATCCGATTCAGGAAGCGGGGCAAATTGGGCCCCAGGTACATTGGACCCTTCAGGGTTTTGGCCCGGGTGGGCAAGGTGGCATATAGGCTGGATCTGCCAGCCGAGCTCAGTCAGATCCACAACACCTTCCATGTCTCCCAGCTGCGGAAGTGCCTAGTGGATGATTCAGCGATGGTGCCGTTAGAGGATATCCAGGTTGACGACAGCCTGAATTACATTGAGCGCCCAGTTGTAATCCTCGACCGGAAGTCGAAGGATCTGAGGAACAAGAGGGTGGAATTAGTGAAGGTGCAATGGCAGCACCGAAAGGGTTCAGAGTGGACTTGGGAGCCGGTGGAAGAAATGATGGAGCATTATCCCGAGTTGTTTCAGGACCGAGCAGCAGACTTCAAGGACGAAGTCTAAAATAAGTGGGGGAGATTTGTAGCACCTGGTTCCTGGTATGTAAATTTATCTAAGTATTTTGCATTTTTAGCCTTGGACTCGGCGAGTTGTAGGCCCGACTCGCCGAGTAGAGCCGGGACATGGAACACGTTTAAGTTGGCGACTCGGCGAGTCCACATTATGGACTCGGCGAGTCCCCGCTGTCTGGTGAAACCCTAATTCCAAGGGTTTGCACCCTATTTAAACCAACCTTATGCGCCCCAAGCTCGCCCCCATTCACCCTCAGAGCCCCCTATATCGTTCTAACATCGTTCCTTGTGAAATTGAAGTGCTTGGTGTGATTTCTTGAAGACTTTGAGAGAGAAAGGAGAGTAGATCAAGAGGAGAGGAAGGAGGTCAGGCATCTTGGTGTTATTTCAGAGATTTCCTTGAGGTATAACTCAGTTTCCCTCTGTTTTCATGCTTATAGTCCCCTAGAGCTCCATTAAAGTCCTTCTTGAGCCATTTCCAAGCTTGGGCATGAACTAGGGTCTGTGATAAGCTGATTAACCTTTAGATCTAGGCATGATTGAGCTCCAGGAGCTCGGATCCACTGCCTTTATGAAGCCATATTGCATGAAAGCCCTAGATCTACTCTTTTAGTGCATTTTGAGCCCTAAAACCTTCATTGGTGTTTATTTACACGTAAAGTTGGAAACTTTACGTGTTAATCAAGCCCTAGGAACTTAGATCTACGTATGGAATGAGCTGGATCCAAGCAAAAACCGAGTATATAATAGTGGCATGTGGCCGACTCGGCGAGTCGTTCATCGGACTCGGCGAGTCGAGTCGCGAGTCCTCGAGTTTTCCCCTTTTCGTGTTGCTGAGTGGAGTCGTGAGTCATGGGGGGGGGGGTGACTCAGTGAGTCGGAAGCCAGACTCACTCATGGAGGAACTCGGCGAGTCAATGCCCTGACTCGGCGAGCCTCAAGAACAGACTCGGCGAGTTGTTCATACGACTCGGCGAGTCTCAGCATAGAATGTTCTTCGGTTGAAGATGAACTCGCCGAGTTGTTCATATAACTCGGCGAGTAGGATGAAGGACTAGTAGTCATCGGTTTAGAAGGAAACTCGTCGAGTCAATGCCTAACTCGACGAGTAGAGACGAGATTATGGTCAATCGAGTGGATAGGGACTCGGCGAGTTGGCAAGCCAACTCGGCGAGTCGGGTCAACTGGAAGTTGACTTTGATTTTGACTCTTGGTTTAGTAAGGGGTAAATGGTCATTTTACCCTGAGGTCGGTTAGCAGTATTTGACTGAGTGTTTTTGTGGGAATTATAGCCGGAGGATTTCCGGAGCAGCAGCAGCAGAAGTCAGTCAGTTCCCACGCAGATCAGCAGCCACTTTGAGGTGAGTTACCTTCCAGTAGCGGTGGGTCTACGGCCACAATGTCGGCCCACTAGTAGGAGTTGCATGATAGATGATTGTCTCTATGATATTCATCTAGGGTTGTTACTACCTGTGATATGTTTATGTGCTAAAATGACATGATGCTATGAACTAGTGACTGTAGGGGGAGATAGTCCCCAGATTACCGGCCAATAAGGTCGAAGGGGCGGTCGTGCCCAGCCATGCTAGATAGATTATGTGATAAATGTGTTATGTGGTAGTAGTAAGGGGGTGAAAAAGTCCCCAGTACCCGGTCGAGAGGACCGAAGGGGAGACCAGCACCCAGATATGCTAGTCAGTACCCGGTCGAGAGGACCGAAGGGGAGGCCAGCTCCCAGATATGCTAGACAGTACCCGGTCGAGAGGACCGAAGGGGAGACCAGCACCCAGATATGCTAGTCAGTACCCGGTCGAGAGGACCGAAGGGGAGGCCAGCTCCCAGATATGCTAGACAGTACCCGGTCGAGAGGACCGAAGGGGAGACCAGCACCCAGACATGCTAGTCAGAACCCGGTCGAGAGGACCGAAGGGGAGGCCAGCTCCCAGATATGCTAGACAGTATCCGGTCGGGAGGACCGAAGGGGTTGGTCGGGCACCAAGATATGCCGGACAATATATGTATGTTATGTAACTGTATGGTAGGTGGTATGATGGGGGAACTCACTAAGCTTTGTGCTTACAGTTTATAGTTTTGTTTTCAGGTACCTCTTCGTCGAAGGGGAAAGAGCTGGTGCGGTAGCGGCACATCATACACACACATTGATTTCCGCATCATGAGTTATTCTGGGATTTGTACTCTGACATTATTATGCTTTTATAAAATGGTTTCCGGACACGCGATATTTTTATGAAATGATATGATCAGTGAATGTTTTATTTCTAATGTTTGCTAAGTATATGTTTCAAAAATGAATTTTTTTGACTCGTATTTTGGGATGTTACATTTTTAAATGCAAATTTAATGTAGAAAATAAAATACAAAGAGGAAAATTGAAAATTTTCACTGAAAAACTGAATTTTTTTAAAATTTTGAACAAAAATGCAAATTTTTACACTAAACCCCCCCCCCCCCCCCCAGCTTAAAATAATGCATTGTCCTCAATGCTCAGAGAGGAATGAAAAAACTTAATAAAACATATAAAAGAAAAAAGTTGCAGCTAGGAAAGAATGTACCTCATAAGGTTGCAGAAATTTTGATTTTGACGAAAATGTTGGCGAAAAATCTGAATTTCAGCAACTCAGAAGATCCCCTGATTTCCCCAAGCTTGCTTGGAACTGCGACCATCTCTTTCGTTTCAACTCCTTTGATGTATTATCAGATAAATTTCTGTTTAAAAATAAATCTTGCACGAAAACATTAGAAATCTCACAATAGTCATCAGATAAAGGACTGTTAGTACCCAGATAATTAACAAAAAATTTATCAAAAGTATCAGCATCATTAATATTAACGTTTACCACATCTCCATCAAATTCCATAGAAAGTGTACCAACCAAAACATCAATTTTTGTTTAGCAGTTTTGTAACATACACGTTTTGAAATCGTGTTATGTAATTTGAAAAGTAAATAATATTATGAAATATTATGTGATATTGAGTATTGAGTTCTAACAGATAGTTTTTACTAGAAATGAAGTAAAACTATGTTTAGAATCACTCATAAAATATTGGAAGTCTTATGAGATTCCAATTAAAAGTCAAATAGTGAAATTTAGCGAAAATATAAAATTTGAAATAAGTAAAATTTTATTATTGAAAGTTGTAGATAATCTAGTTAGAAACATTTAGGCGAAAACCTCATCGAAATCCGAGTTATCACGAAGAAGTTATGACCAATCGAAGATCCGCGACAAAACCGGCACGGTGCCGAATGACGTAAAAAGTGAGTTTTTGATAAATTACATTTTAGCCTTAGTGATCTAAATGAAATTCGTAGTATTCGTTAAACCGGGAAGTTCGATAAAAAGAACGCCAAAATCTGACTTCGTATGAGGAAGTTATGATTTTTCTAAGTTTCAGCTTAGCAGTAGACAGCTAAAAACTCGAATTTTAGATCGAGTGATTCTTAGCCAACACAACCTAAACGATAATCGAAGGTCTCGTCAATAGTAGTACAATGGTAAAAAGTCTGACGAAAACGGACGTCGAATGAAGAAGTTATGAATTTTTAACGGATTTACCAGTCCCGGTCTGTTAAAAATAATAATATTAAAAATAAATTCAAAATTAGCCGACGAAGTCAAAACGAAAGTTGTAGAGCATAATTTTCCCTACGCGTGCATATAAATAACGTCAAAAACGGAGCCCGTATGAGAAAGTTATGGATTTTACAAGATTTGGCACATTTTTCGAGAAATTTCGCATGAATAGTGCTGCCACGTCATCCCTCGCATGCAGCCTCCACGTGTCACCTCCTGATAGGACCGAGGTTCGCTGTGTTGCCTTCTGATTGGACCAAGTCCGCGGTCCACTAAGCCTCAGACACCTTCGCAGGAGACACTCCGCGGACACTCCTCGGACCCTCGTGCCCTCCTCCCATTGGACCGAAGTTAGGTCCAATCCGAAGCAGCCAGCTGTCCGACCGAAGCCTCGCTCTTCTGCCGCGTGTTCCAAGCCTCGCATACGTGCCTCTCCCTCCTCGCTTCGGATCCGACCCTCGCAGCTATATATAGTGGCTGCGAGACCTCCCAGGTAAAGGTTAGAAACTTGCCATTTTTCACCCTTTTTCCATATTTTCTTACATTCCGACTTCCCCCGAAGCCCCGGTACTAATTCCAAAGCCCGAAACACGCCCCGAAATTCCCGAGAAGCCCGAAAAATTTATCTTTTCGGTTTCGAAGCCCAACCCTCGCAGGGCCCGGTTTTCAATAAATCTCCCGGTTTTCAACGAATAAAGTCATATTTAGAGCCGAAATGCTGCACAAATTATTATTTTGACCCCCGATTATTTCAAGTTGAGTTTAATATATAGGAACAATTGTATGTTATGTTTTATATGTGCTATGTGCTTTTCCATGTTATCATCTCGAGTTATTATTTCTGCTATTTTATAGCAAGGCTGTACCTCTGACTACGAAGTGTATGACATAGGCATCACTTTGGCTTCGGTAGAATGATATTCCTGAGTATTTACCGTGTTATTTTTATTCGTTATTTTTAATAGCAAAAGAAATACCTTTGACCATGTGATCAGTGAAAGGACTTAGATTCATATTGGTACTGGTATGTAGCCTCTGGCCATGTAGAACATGTCTCCGTAAAAGAATGATTTCTATTCTATGGTATTGGCAAAAGGTTAGACAGGGCTATAAGCCTGAAATCTACTAAAAGGTTAATCTGAAGTTGTATGTCTTCTATGCCATTTGGGCCAAAACTTTATTGATTGTATATCAAGTATGGAAATAGTTATGTCTCATTGATTGATATGGAAATCTTTTCACATTATGCCTTTGTTGTTCCTTGTTCCTCTTTGCTTCAGCCATATTGAAGTATATATATGGCATAACGTTATATTGTATCTATTATTGAACTCACTAAGCGTCACCGCTTACCCTCTCAATGTTTAACAAATTTGCAGGAGATAAGTAACCAATGTAGTCATATACTGTTGAACGGTTTAGAATAGTTGTAATATTACTTTTGTATTTAGGGATCATGTATGTATAAAAGTATAGTATCCTAGGTAGTTGTGTAATATATAACACTTTGTAATAGTCGGTTTGTATCCAGTCTTTTGTAAACACTTTATCAATGTAAAATATTGTTTTTATGAATATGCAAATAGCATGTTTTGAAGTAACTATATTATTAAGTATGAAAGTTTGGGTCTTTCAGAAATATGAAAGTTTAGAAAGGGGTTCTTTCAATCATGGTATCAGAGCAGTGATTTAAGTGAACTAAATTCCATGGATTGGTATTTAGACTTAAACTATTGGAAGTTCAATATATGAACTGGAATCATTGTAAATATATGGATACAAACCATAGGAAATACTTAAGTGGGGTATTGGATAGTGATAAACCCTAGTATTCTAAGATATTAAGTTACTTTAAAAAAATTTAGAGAATTAGTTTATGTGAACTAGGAATTTTGAGAATTTCTAGATTTAAACATGAATTGTTAAGTGATGATACAATATGTATGTGGTATACTTTAGGTTGAATACCTAATGGGCACAAGCACTAGAATATTAAGAGGGGATATGCCTTATATTCTAAGATGTCCTAAATGATAAATAAATATAGCATGCCTTAAGTTGCTTAGCTATATTGCTATTACTTGATAAAGTTTAAGGTCTGTTACCGACCTTGGTTTAGATGAGAAAATTATATGTTCAGAATTCTAAGAATTTCTGTATTAAAATTTACATGAAACTTTTAGAAGTGATAAAGAGACTTATGATAGTTGACATCGATAAGTTTATAAATAAACGATCGCGGGATATCGTAAAATAATAAATATGAAGTGTTATCGTAAATAGTGTATTAATACCAATAGAGTGGTAATATACATTTAAAGTATGTTTGATATATAATAACATCTTTGGAAGAAAGATGTGCGTTTGAAACACGTTTGGGCAAGATAAATGTTTTGGCATAACCAATGAAGTTGTTCCACTGCTGTCCAGATTAAAGCAGTGATTGTTTATAGAGTCGGAAGAATCGAAGATGGTGACAAATACTTCCATAGTATCGAAATTTATGTGGTACTAGATTTAGAAGAATTAAACGAAGATCAAAGGAAAGACTAATGAAGTTTTTAGACTCAATAGGCCAAGGCCTTGTGATGTAGTAGGTAGTTCGAGTAGTAACCCTATACAAGATGTTCAGACTTAGTGTTTAATAATACTGAGTGATGATTGACTACTATCACATCCTTATGGAAGTTCCATTGTGTGTTAAGCCGACTTTAACATACATGATTAGGATGGTGAAATAGGTTATTTGGTTGTGAAAAGGTCAAGTGGCTTACTTGTTAGAGTAAGGTAGAGTACTTAGTTGAAGAAGATATATACTCATATTATTGTATGAGAAGAAATGTTGTAATTACGAATGGTAGAGAACCAAGTTGAAGCTAGTAGAGCTTGCTGAGATGCAGCTATAACGCAGACTTCTTAGGATAGACTCCTATGAAGTAGACTTAGACTTACTCAGATACAAGAATAACGATGTCATGAAAGGATAATGAAACCAACTAATGTGCATGATGGTTTGCATGAGTTAGAAGTTGATGCAAGTAGTTAAAAACCGTTTGTCTCCACGATACTAGAGTAAATTCTAGCATAGTGTGTCTTGCAAAGTAGACACTACCCGAGAAAGAATTTATATGAAGAAATGGAAGTAAAATTTCTATCGACCTATGGAAAGGTATTAGGATATATTAAATCAAGCTTATACATAAAAAGAAGGTGAATTTAAGTAACCCAAGATATGTTTGATAGAAACGCGAAAACCCTGGTTGAGTCTAGGAGAAATTGTTGTATGTATTTGTTTGAACACACTCAGGTGTGAAAAGTTGCTTTGTAAAAACTTTTGAATGGTGACTTGGGAACTGCGAGACAATACTTAGGACGAGTATGAGTAGGTGTGAATAGTAGTAGAGGCCTATACTACTGGAAGCACATGACTCACACTTGGATCAGGTAAAGTCATAAGGTTACCAAGAAGCTAGTAAATGATTATGTTTTATTCATGTGTGTCGTTACCTTCGTTTCGGTAATGACTAAGAAGATAATTATCGTTCAAATCTTAATGTCATAAAGAGTGGAGTCCGATTAGTATAAATCCATGAAAGGAGTTGATTGGTTCAGAGAACTGTGTCTTGTATAGTGACGAAACTTCAGTAGGAATACTGAAGAAGTAAATGGTCGAGGTAGTCGATAGATATATAACGATCTTCATTAAAGGATTGAGCAATCATTAGCCAGAGATGTGACTTGCTATGTGGTGTTACTGACCACAAGAAATGTTTCTACCCTACTCTTACTAGTCAAATGGCGGGGAGTCAAGTTTCCGTTCTACAATCAAAGAGTACTCCAACTAAAAAGGAGGAGGTGCCAAAAGCTAAAAGAGGTGTATGTCCGAAAGCACGAATTAGAGATACGTGGTGCTATTCTTTCTGTTCCGAAGCATCCACGTGTTGATCAAACTCTTTTTGTTTTCTTTATTCCATCAACTTGATTTATTCGATCTGATTCTAATACAAGAGTTTGGTTCGTTATGTGTCTTGTGCGTTATAAAATCAAAGGTCATAAGAATAAGACCATTCGAGTTGTTGTTATAGCAAAAGTAAAGGCCTTATCTTGGGTTTAGTCTATAAACCAAGAAGGAGCAGGAGTCTGCAATGAGAATTGAGTTTTAACTCAAAGATTAGGATCGAAGGCCCAATAGAGATTGATGAGCGGGTGCAGGTTTGAGCACCGCTAGTAATTAAGAAATTTGAAGAGTTTGACAATCGTTTGGCAAACCAAAAGTTAAATATCGTACATTTTAGATTACAACAGAGGAAGTAAGATAGGACTCGAATGTTGTGACTAGTAATTTCTAGTAAACTTTAGATCTGCTCACATCTTATTTGATTGTGATGCCTCAGATTCTTTCGTGCCTTATAAATTCGCATATTCTTTTCAAATTGCTTGTTACGCAATTGTCCAATCATTTCATATAGATAACATAGGAAATATATCATTACTTGCTGATAAAGTCTATAGAAATAGTGTCATAGGAATTGAAGGTTATAATCTTCCTGCTAACCTAATTCCTATCTCCTTGCCCAACTTTGATATTATTCTCGACATGAATCGATTGTCAAAGAACTACACAGATCTCTTGTGCTACGAAGAGATGATATGCATCCCTATCGAAAGGAGGGATTCTATTTTTGTCTACGGTGAAAATAATAAATTTCTTTCCTAAAAACTCATAAATTTATATCGAATGGATATTCTACTTATCTGGCTTATACAGTTAATACCTTGAAAGAGGAGAAGAAAACTGTGAATGATAAAATTTGGATAATTATCGACTGGATGATGAAGAGTGCATATATTCTCGCCACACATGAAACGGCTCCATTGGAGAAATACGCATAAGTTTACTTAGACGAAATCATCGCAAGACATGGTGTGCCACTAAATATTATTTCCGATCGTGATACTCGCTTCACTTCTCACTTTTGGGCGAGTATGAAAAGTGAATTGGGATCTCGAGTTGCTCCCAACACAGCTTATCATCCCCAGACAGATGGTTGGACGGAGAGAAAAATCCAAACAGTAGAAGATATGCTTCGTACATGTGTCTAAGAGTTCGGTAGTAAATGTGAACACCATTATGTTGGCATAATGTAGGACAGAAAATCCTTGGTCGTCCTGAAATGATTCAAGACACCACTAATAAGATTCAAATTATACGAGAAAGAATGAAAGTAGCCCAGGATCGACAAAAGACCCGTGTAGAAATGGAGGAGACGATCCATAAAATTCCAAGTGGGTGATACTGAAGGTAACCCCGTGGAAACGTATTATGAAATTTGAGAAGAAAAGGAGATTGAGTCCTAGATTTGTTGGTCCTTTCAAAATCCTCTAGAGAATTGGTAAACAAGCATACCGCTTAGAATTGCCTAAAGATTTGGCAGGTATTCATGATGTATTTCATGTAATATATCTATGTAAATGTTTGAGCGTATATGATGAAACCGTTCCATTATCCGAGGTGAAACAGGATAATAAATTAAGTAGAAGAGATCGTAAATGAAAGAACGACTAATCTACGTAATAAAGAAGTGAAGTTGGTGCTTGTCAAATGGAAACACCATCGAGGCCCAAATTATACTTAGGGAAAATAAGAATGAAATAAGAATGAAATATCTTCATTTGTCTAAATCGTTGTGATTTCGGGGACGAAATCCTCAAAAGGAGGAGGTAATTGTAACATACACGTTTTGAAATCGTGTTATGTAATTTGAAAAGTAAATAATATTATGAAATATTATGTGATATTGAGTATTGAGTTCTAACAGATAGTTTTTACTAGAAATGAAGTAAAACTATGTTTAGAATCACTCATAAAATATTGTAAGTCTTATGAGATTCCAATTAAAAGCCAAATAGTGAAATTTAGCGAAAATATAAAATTTGAAATAAGTAAAATTTTATTATTGAAAGTTGTAGATAATCTGGTTAGAAACATTTAGGCGAAAACCTCATCGAAATCCGAGTTATAACGAAGAAGTTATGACCAATCGAAGATCCGCGACAAAACCGGCACGGTGCCGAATGACGTAAAAAGTGAGTTTTTGATAAACTACTTTTTAGCCTTATTGATCTAAATGAAATTCGTAGTATTCTTTAAACCGGGAAGTTCGATAAAAAGAACGCCAAAATCTGACTTCGTATGAGGAAGTTATGATTTTTCTAAGTTTCAGCTTAGCAGTAGACAACTAAAAATCACTCGAATAACGGAGCTCGTATGCGAAAGTTATGGATTTTATAAGTTTTGGCGCGAAAACCGAGAAATTTCGCATAGGTGGCTTCGGTCACGTCACCTTCGCTGCATGCGTGCCACGTGTCCGAAAAATGCTGAGTCATCTGAAGCCGTGGAAGCATCCGAAGAGTGACACGTGCGCAGCCGAGAGTCTGACGCGTGTGCCTCGGTAGCGAGCCTCGCATCCAACGCGTGTGTAGTGACTCATCCGTCCGACCTTCGCATGGCGCCACGAACCCCCTATCTCGGACCCTAGACCTCGGTCCAATCAGAAGCTGCCAACGAGGCCTCGCATGCGCAAACCACGTGAGCTCTTCTCGGATCTGCTGACGCGTGGCTTCTTCTCAGTCCTTGGATCAGAAGCCTCGCAGCCTATAAATAGGAGGGTGCGAGACCTCCTGGGTATATTTTGGAAAATTGTCACTTTTAGCCCCTAAACCCATATTTCTTTCATTTTATCGTCCCTTGAAGCCCCGGTATCGATTATAACCCCCGGAATACGCCACGAAGTGCCCGAAAGCCTGGAAAATTTATCTTTTCGGTTTTGAAGCCTGACCCTTCGCAGAGCCCGGTTTCTCAATAAAACTCCCGGTTTTATTAGAAACGATCGTTTTAGGAAACGAATTGCTGCCCGATTTTCATTCAATCAGGTGAGTGTATAGTTACTTTCACCTTACACATAGATATGAAGTATTTTATATAAAATAGGTGCTGTGTGAATATTTATTGTTTGTTTATTTGAGTTGGATGTTGAAGGAGTGATTTATATATGTTTTAAATAATTTAAACTGTATATGTATTTTTATCTGTAAAAATGTTGGGTAAAACATGGGTAGATGAAATAGTGGGTGTGTGATGAAAGGTGAGTTGGATAAATGAGATGATCAGTGATATAGATCATAAGTTGAGGGTGAGTGGTGAAAGGAGATCATAAGTTGAGGGTGAGTGGTGAAAGGAGATCATAAGTTGAGGGTGAGTGGTGAAATATGAGATAAGCCCTTACCCAAACGGTGACCCCTGTCATTCAGCAGAGTAGGGATGACAACCATGGACTATTCTAGACGGTCTGTGGAACATTAGCAGGCTTGCAACCTGTAGGTGTATGAACTATACGTTCATCAGGCGTACTCTAAAAACCCATTGACATGTATGACAAGGGCGAATACTGTCAATAATATTGTCGATAAATGAGAGCTATGGACTTAGCACCTGTTGTATAAACCCTGGCGATGGTGTGACCTTGTGCCTATTCCTTAGGATGAATCCTTAGGAAGGAGTGATAGTTGAATCTTAGGGTAAAGCCTTAAGAAATTAATAAGATAATGGGGTTGGGGTAATTTGGTTGATTGATTGTTGTTTAAGTATAATAAATTTATTTATTGTGGGTTGAAAACCCTATATGCTCACCAGGCTTCCAAGCCTGACCCACTCAGCTTTTTATGATTACAGGTAGTGGACCCCGAGCATAGTCGGATGATGATGATGAGTGATTTTGGATTATAGGCCAGTAGTTATAAATAACTGTTGTAAGGCTTATAATGTCTTGTTTATGCTTTTGATCTGTATCGGAACATGACATCCCAAGGTTTTGATATAAAAGAAAATTATATATTTCTTAAAGAAAGGTTTTGACAAACTTTTATCATGTTTTGTTTTGGGGACCAATTCCGCAACATCTTTTAAAAAGATTTCTCTGATTTTGTTTTAAAAAGCATAAATTAAATCGGTCTTTTCTGGCCGACAAATTAGGGGATGTCACAGTTGGTATCAGAGCATTAGTTTAAGCGAACTAAGAAATTGTAGGATTTCTAGACCTAAACTTAGAATGCTAAGTGATGATTGTGAGATGAGTGTCTGTCATAATTTAGACACGAGCACTAGTTTATTTTAGGAAAGATGCCTAAAATGCTTTTATGTGCTAAATGCTATATGTTTGCCATATATGCCATTATTTGTTCGGATCTATGGTCTGTTGCCGACCGAATCTGGAAACCTTATGTGTGTAGGATTCTAAACGTATGATTACGATATTAGAACTAACATATAAACGTTTCGGAGTAATAACGAAGATTTAACGTCTATCGAAAATAAAGATCTAAATTCACCTACGATTGGTGTATAGATCGAAATGGCAAGTACGCAAAGTGAATTCGGAAACGATAATCTGCAGCCTGAGCCAATCACGATGGCTGGGGTGTAGGCAATGGTGCGTACGATGTTGGATCAACAGATGGAAGAAACAAAACGTTTACTTCAACAAAGTAAGGATGAACTTACTATGCCAGTACGTCAGGCATCTGTTCTTGAGGCAACTATCAGGGTTGCTAAGTCTATTGAAGAAATGATCAACGACAGGACCGCTAACAAGGTTGAAGTTGGCAAGAAGAGGAAATTTGAGGGGTCTTCAAGGCCCAACAAGAGCAACATATCCTCAAAGTCTGGCAAAAGAAGAGGTAAAGGAAAATGGTGCGGGAAGTGCAAAAATAAACACTCTGGGAATTGTGACAGGAAGGTGAAGTGCTTTAGGTGTGGAGAAATAGGGCATTACGCCAATCACTGTACGATTCCCAAGAGGGTGTGTTACGTGTGTAAGGAAGAAGGCCATATTTCTAAGGACTGTCCGAAGAAAAATGAAGTAACAAGGCCAAGTGCACCGCCAACGCCAAGGGAATTTCAGAATATCCTTGACGAAGCAATTAATAATGCTAGGAAGTAGAAGTAAAGACTTGATACCCGAAGATCAAGTTACGAAGTAGTAATGTGAATAGTAACAAGTGGTTTAGCCTATTAGAGGCATAGTATAGGGTAAACTTGAACTTTTGTGTAATCGTTTCAAGGAAATAATATAAACCCTGGTTTTGTCATCTGAGGAATGGAATGGTTGGTGTAATTCTTGAAGTTGTCCCAATCGTCTGGAATTTCCATCACCAACCAAGTTGAAGTAGAATTGATGATTGAAGATACGCATGGAAGAATTCCTAGTAGAGTCTAGGAAAATTTTATGATTAATTGGACACATTCGTATGTGTTAAATTGTTTTGTGATTTTAGGACTTGGGGACTGCGAGACAGTACTTGGGACGAGTATGAGTAGGTGTGACTAATAGTAGAGATCTATACTAATGGAAGCACATGACTCACACTTGGATCAGGGAAAGTCACAAGGTTACCAAGGAACTAGTAATTGATTCCGTCTTATTCTAGTCTGTCGTTACCATCGTTTCGGTAATGACTAAGAAGATGATTGTTATTCCGACCTTAGAGGTCATATCAAATCGAGTCCGACTAAGATGAGTTTATTATGTGGTTCAGAGAACCAAGTTCGATGTAGCATTTGACTTAAGCCAGAAGATTGAAGTGAGAAATGATCAAAGCGATCAATAGAAGTATCGCACTCATTGTTAAAGAAGTTGGTAGTTAGAAATGATACATGTTGAACTGTGATTGTATCACATTAGAACATGAAGGTAGGTATAGTTTGTTCTGAAATTTATCCCTAGGAGATCTAAGTTTAAGTAGTGTATTATACAATGAGAGATCATTAGAACATAACCCATCGGTCTGTTACAATAAACGAAGGAAAATACTTATTCTAAGAATAAGAAGGAATCCTCAATAAGGATTTACTTTGTAACTCGAAGGTTACAATTGAAAGTCCTATGGAGATCTGAAGCTTTTTAGGATTCATCGGATATTACCGAAGGTTTATCCAAGGCTTTTCTTCGATCCCGACTCCATTGACAGTTTTGACCCTCAAAGGAGCTGTCTATACTTGGAATGAGAAGCATAGGAAGCTTTGAGAAGTTAAAGAAGAAGTTGTATGAAGCACCGATTCTTTCGTTACCTGAAGGAGTTGATGACTTCACATTTTATAGTAATGCCTCAGGAGTTGGGTTAGGTTGTGTTCTGACCCAAAGGGATAAAGTGATAGCGTATGCATCGAGGCAATTGAAAGAGCATGAAAAGAACTACCCCACTCATGATCTGGAGTTGGCAGCGGTAGTATTCGCCTTAAAGATATGGAGAAGGAATTGAATATGAGGCAACGGCGCTGGCTAGAATTACTCAAGGACTACGACTGTGAGATACTTTACCACCCCGGTAAAGCAAATGTTGTTGCTAATGCTCTCATTCGGAAGGTAAATCTTGAAAAGAAAAGGCCAAGAGCGTTGAGAATTGAAGTTGTCTCGACAATTGTGGAAAGTATAAAGAAAGCTCAAGAGGAAGCTTTAGAGAAAAATGACTGAAAGGAGGAACGTTTGGGAAAAACGTTGGTGTTTGATACAAACGGTCAAGGAGTGAAGGTATGCAAAGATAGGATTTGGGTATCTAAGGCGGGAGGAGTAAGAGATCTTCTGATGGAAGAAGCTCACAAAACCATGTACTCGATTCATCCCGGCAATACGAAAATGTATAGGGATCTAAAACCCTATTACTGGTGGCCGACGATGAAGCTCGATGTTGCAAAGTATGTGGCCGAGTGTATAACTTATGCTAGGGTTAAGGCACAACATCAGAAACCGTATGGGAGTTTAGAACCTTTGCCTATACCTATGGGCAAATGGGAAGACATCACTATGGATTTTGTGACTAAACTGCCCAGAACAAGTAACGGTCACGACATGATTTGGGTGGTCGTTCATCGCTTCACTAAGAGTGCACATTTCATAGCCGCCAACGGGTAATGGTCTATGGATAAACTTGCGAATTCTTACGTGAAGGAAATTGTCAGGCTACACGGTGTTCCGTTAACGATTGTATCCGATCGTGACAACCGTTTTACCTCAAGGTTTTGGAGAAGTCTACAAGAGGAATTGGGTACCAAGTTGTGTTTGAGTACAGCTTACCATCCGCAAACCGGTGGTCAAATCGAACGAATGATTCAAACATTGGAGGATATGCTGTGAGCATGTACCCTAGAATTCCAAGGTAACTGGGATGAACACTTACCTCTAGTAGAATTTTCCTATAATAATAGTTTCCACTCAAGCATCAAGATGGCACCTTATCACGCTTTGTATGGGGAAAAGTGTCGAACGCCATCATGTTGGCTGGAAGCTGGGGAAAAGCAGTTTATGGGACTTAAAATAGTCCATTAGACTGCTGAAAAGTTGAAAGTGATTCGGGAAAGGATGTTAGCTGCTCAAAAGAGCTATGCTGACAAGAAAAGACAATCGATATCATTCGAAGTTGGAGATTCAGTTTTACTTAAAGTCTCGTCGTGTAAGGGACTTATAAGGTTTGGTAGAAGGGGAAGGTTGAGTCCAAGGTTTATTGGACCATTTAAAAGTTCTTCAGAGGATCGGGAATCAAGCTTACAAGATAGAATTACCGGAAGAACTAGAGGGTATTAATAATACCTTTCATGTGCGTTATTTGAGAAAGTTCACGGGAGGTGTGCCCGACATAATTCCCATTTCTGAATTAAGGTTGGATGAGAGCAAGAGGTTAATTGGAGAACCTGAGGAAATCGTTGACCGTAAGACTAAGAAGTTGTAACGTAAGATGGTTGATTTAGTTCTTGTGCGTTGGAAACATACGAATGGGCCAAATCTCACCTGGGAAACGGAGAGTGACATGGTGAGTCGCTACCCGTAGTTGTTTGTCGATGTGCGATTCCGGGGACGGAATCATCCTAAGGGGGAGAGAATTGTAATGCCCGTGTTTCTAGGCTAGGCATTAATATTGACGTGATAGTCTTGGTTAACCTTTGTGACTCATTTTGAAGAAATGAAAAGGAATTATGTGAATATTATGTGTTTTATGTGTTTTATGCTTAATTACTAGGAGTTAATTAATTAAGAATAAAAATGAGCGTTGAAAATAAATATTAGATAAAGCCGATATTTATTAAGAAAGTTGTAGTGGTCGTGACAAGGATTACGGATATATAAAGAATGCCGAAATCTGAGTTATAACGAAGAAGTTATGACCTGTCGAAGTTTCGCGACAAACCGGCACGGTGCCGAATGTCGTAAAAAGTGAGTTTTTGATAAACTACTTTTTAGCCTTAGTGATCTAAACGAAACTTGTAGTGTTCGTTAAACCGAGAGTATGTATAAAAGGAACGTCCAAATCTGACTTCGTATGAGGAAGTTATGATTTTTCGAAGTTTCAGCTTAGCAGTAGACAACTAAAAACTCAAATTTTAGATCGAGTGATTTTTAGCCGATACAACCTAAACGAGAATCGAAGGTCTCGTAAATAGTAGCACAACGGTAAAAATTCTGACGAAAACGGACGTCGGATGAAGAAGTTATGAATTTTTAACGGATTTCCTGTCCCGGTCTGTTAAAAATAATAATATAAAAATTAAATTCAAAATTAGCCGACGAAGTCTAAACATAAGTTGTAGAGCGTAATTTTACCTACGTGTGCATATAAAGAACGTCAAAAACAGAGCTCGTATGCGAAAGTTATGGATTTTAGAAGTTTTGGCGCGAAAACCGAGAAATTTCGCATAGGTGGCTTCGGCCACGTCACCTTCGCTGCATGCATGCCACGTGTCCGAAAAATGCTGAGTCATCCGAAGCTGTGGAAGCATCCGAGGAGTGACACGTGCGCAACCGAGAGTCCGACGCGTGTGCCTCGGTGGCGAGCCTCGCATACGACGCGTGTGTAGTGACTCATCCGTCCGACCTTCGCATGGCGCCACGAACCCCCTATCTCGGACCCTAGACCTCGGTCCAATCAGGAGCTGCCAACGAGGCCTCGCATGCGCAACCCACGTGAGCTCTTCTCGGATCTGCTGACGCGTGGCTTCTTCTCAGCTCTTGGATCAGAAGCCTCATAACCTATAAATAGGAGGGTGCGAGACCTCCCGGGTATATTTTGGAAAATTGTCACATTTAGCCCCTAAACCCATATTTCTTTCATTTTATCGTCCCTCGAAGCCCCGGTATCGATTATAACCCCCGGAATACGCCACGAAGTGCCCGAAAGCCCGGAAAATTTATCTTTTCGGTTTTGATGCTCGACCCTTCGCAGAGCCCGGTTTTATTAGAAACGATCGTTTTAGGAAACGAATTGCTGCCCGATTTTCATTAAATCAGGTGAGTGTGTAGTTAATTTCACCTCACACATAGATATGAAGTATTTTATATAAAATACATGCTGTGTGAATATTTATTGTTTGTTTATGTGAGTTGGATGTTGAAGGATTGATTTATACATGTTTTAAATAATTTAAACTGTATATGTATTTTTATCTACAAAAATGTTGGGTAAAACATGGGTATATGAAATAGTGGGTGTGTGATGAAAGGTGAGTTGGATAAATGAGATGAAAGGAAAACTAAGTCCTAGATTTGTTGGTCCTTTCAAAATCCTCCAGAGAATTGGTAAACACGCATACCGCTTGGAATTGCCTAAAGATTTGGCAGGTATTCATGATGTCTTCCATGTGAGTTATCTGCGCAAATGCTTGAGCATCTATGATGAGGCAGTTCCATTATCCGAGGTGAAACTGGATAATAAGTTAACTTATGTAGAAGAGCCTGGAGAGATTGTAAACGAAAGAACGACTAAGCTACGTAATAAAGAAGTAGAGTTGGTGCTTGTCAAGTGGAAAAACCATCGAGGCCCGAACTATACTTGGGAAAATAAGAATGAGATAAGAGCGAAATACCCCCATTTATTTTAATCGATGTAATTTTGGGGACGAAATTCTCAAAAGGAGGAGATATTTGTAACATACACGTTTTGAAATCGTGTTTTAAGTAAATAATATTATGAAATATTATGTGATATTGAGTATTGGGTTCTAACAGATAGTTTTTACTAGAAATAAGGTAAAACTATGTTTAGAATCACTCATAAATTATTGGAAGTCTTATGAGATTCCAATTAAAAGCTAAATAGTGAAATTTAGCGAAAATATAAAATTTGAAATAAGTAAAAATTTTATTGTTAAAAGTTGTAGATAATCTCGTTAGAAACATATAGGCGAAAACCTCGTCGAAATCCGAGTTATAACGAGGAAGTTATGACCAATCGAAGATCCGCGATAAAACCGGCACGGTGCCGAATGACGTGAAAAGTGAGTTTTTGATAAACTACTTTTTGGCCTTAGTGATCTAAATGAAAGTCGTAGTATCGTTAAACCGAGAATTTTGATAAAAAGAACGCCAAAATCTGACTTCGTATGAGGAAGTTATGATTTTTCTAAGTTTCAGCTTAGTAGTAGACAGCTAAAAACTCGAATTTTAGATCGAGTGATTTTTAGCCGACACAACCTAAACGAGAATCGAAGGTCTCATCATTAATAGTACAACGGTAAAAAGTCTGACGAAAATGGACGTCGGATGAAGAAGTTATGAATTTTTAATGGATTTACCAGTCCTGGTCTGTTAAAAATAATAATATAAAAATAAATTCAAAACTTCCGACGAAGTCTAAATGAAAGTTGTAGAGCATAATTTTCTCTACGCGTGCATATAAAGAACGTCAAAAACGGAGCTCGTATGAGAAAGTTATGGATTTTACAAGATTGGGCACATTTTTCGATAATTTTCGCATGAATAGTGTTCGATCCACGTGGCGTCTTCTGATTGGACCGCAGCCTCGCGTGGCACCCGCTGATTGGTTCGAAGTTGTCACCTCTTTCCCCATTGGACCGAAGCTCGGTCCACTTAGGAGCTGACATCTGTCCGAAGTCACGTGATCTCGCATGCGCCCTCGTGCTCGACCCACGTGTAGACTCCTGATTCGACCGAGGCAGCCGACCCGATCCGAAGCCAGAAGCCGCGTCATCCAACCAATGCAAAGCGAGCACCTGTCCGTCCGAGCCTCGCCCTGCTGCCACCCTTGTTCCATATTTTCTTACATTCCGACTTCCCCCAAAGCCCCAATACTAATTCCAAAGCCCGAAACACGCCCCGAGATTTCCGAGAAGCCCGAAAAATTTATCTTTTCGGTTTCGAAGCTCTACCTTCGTAGAGCCCGGTTTTCAACGAAGAAAGTCATATTTAGAGCCGAAGTGCTGCCCAAATTACTATTTTGACCCCCGGTTATTTCACAGTGAGTTTAATATATAGGAACAATTGTATGTTATGTGTTATATGTGTTATGTGCTTTTCCCATGTTATCATCTCGAGTTGTTGTTTCTGCTATTTTTATAGCAAGGCTGTACCTCTGACTTGAAGTGTATGACATAGGCATCACTTGGGTATTGGTATGAACCGTTGACCATGAAGTGTATGACATAGGCATCACTTTGGCTTCGGTAGTATGCTAAGATAAGGCTGAAAGCCTAAATATTCTAGCAAAATGATATTCCTGAGTATTTACTGTGTCATTTGTGCTGAAACTTTATTGATTTTATATCTAGTATGGAAATTGTTATGTCTCATTGATTAATATGGAAAGCTTTTCGCATTATGCCTTTGTTGTTCCTTGTTCCTCTTTGCTTCTGGCATACTGAAGTATATATATGGCATAACGTTATATTGTATCTATTATTGAACTCACTAAGCGCCACCGCTTACCCCTCTCAATGTTTAACTAATTTGCAGGAGATAAGCATCCAGTATAGTTATATACTGGTAGCAGATTTTTGAATAGTTTGAAACTACTGTATTGATAGAAGATTTTCGAATAGTTTGAAACTATTGTATTTTGCACTCCCATATGTATAAAACTATAGAATCCTGGGGAGTTATGTAATATATAACACTATGAAATAGTGGGTTTCTATCCAGTAGTTTGTAACCGTTTTATCAATATAAAATATTGTTTTATGAATATGCATGTAGCATGTTTCGGAGTAACAATTGTCAAATATGAAACGGTTCCATTATCCGAGGTGAAACAGGATAATAAATTAAGTAGAAGAGATCGTAAATGAAAGAACGACTAATCTACGTAATAAAGAAGTGAAGTTGGTGCTTGTCAAATGGAAACACCATCGAGGCCTAAATTATACTTAGGGAAAATAAGAATGCAATAAAAATGAAATATCTTCATTTGCCTAAATCGTTGTGATTTCGGGGACGAAATCCTCAAAAGGAGGAGGTAATTGTAACATACACGTTTTGAAATCGTGTTATGTAATTTGAAAAGTAAATAATATTATGAAATATTATGTGATATTGAGTATTGAGTTCTAACAGATAGTTTTTACTAGAAATGAAGTAAAACTATGTTTAGAATCACTCATAAAATATTGGAAGTCTTATGAGATTCCAATTAAAAGCCAAATAGTGAAATTTAGCTAAAATATAAAATTTGAAATAAGTAAAATTTTATTATTGAAAGTTGTAGATAATCTGGTTAGAAACATTTAGGCGAAAACCTCATCGAAATCCGAGTTATAACAAAGAAGTTAAGACCAATCGAAGATCCGCGACAAAACCGGTACGGTGCCGAATGACGTAAAAAGTGAGTTTTTGATAAACTACTTTTTAGCCTTAGTGATCTAAATGAAATTCGTAGTATTCGTTAAACCGGGAAGTTTGATAAAAAGCACGCCAAAATCTGACTTCGTATAAGGAAGTTATGATTTTTCTAAGTTTCAGCTTAGCAGTAGACAGCTAAAAACTCGAATTTTAGATCGAGTGATTTTTAGCCGACACAACCTAAACGAGAATCGAAGGTCTCGTCAATAGTAGTACAACGGTAAAAAGTCTGACGAAAACGGACGTCGGATGAAGAAGTTATGAATTTTTAACGGATTTACCGGTCCCGGTCTGTTAAAAATAATAATATTAAAAATAAACTCAAAATTAGACGACGAAGTCTAAACGAAAGTTGTAGAGCATAACTTTCCCTACACGTGCTGCCACGTCATCCCTAGCATGCAGCCTCCACGTGTCACCTCCTGATAGGACCGAGGTTCGATGTGTTGCCTTTTGATTGGACCAAGTCCGCGGTCCACTAAGCCTCGGACACCTTCGCAGGAGACACCCCGCGGACACTCCTCGGACCCTCGTGCCCTCTTCCCATTGGACCGAAGTTAGGTCCAATCCGAAGCAGCCAACTGTCCGACCGAAGTCTCGCCCTTCTGCCGCGTGTTTTGAGCCTTGCATACGTGCCTCTCCCTCCTCGCTTTGGATCCGACCCTCGCAGCTATATATAGTGGCTGCGAGACCTCCCGGGTAAAGGTTAGAAACTTGCCATTTTTCACCCTTTTTCCATATTTTCTTACATTCCGACTTCCCCCAAAGCCCCGGTACTAATTCCAAAGCCCGAAACACGCCCCGAAATTCCCGAGAAGCCCGAAAAATTTATCTTTTCGGTTTCGAAGCCCAACCCTCGCAGGGCCCGCTTTTCAATAAATCTCCCGGTTTTCAACGAATAAAGTCATATTTAGAGCCGAAATGTTGCACAAATTATTATTTTGACCCCCGGTTATTTCAAGGTGAGTTTAATATATAGGAACAATTGTATGTTATGTGTTATATGTGCTATGTGCTTTTCCATGTTATCATCTCGAGTTATTATTTCTGCTATTTTATAGCAAGGCTGTACCTCTGACTACAAAGTGTATGACATAGGCATCACTTGGGTATTGGTATGAACCGTTGACCATGAAGTGTATGACATAGGTATCACTTTGGCTTCGGTAGAATGATATTCCTGAGTATTTTCTGTGTTATTTTTATTCGTTATTTTTAATAGCAAAAGAAATACCTTTGACCATGTGATCAGTGAAAGGACTTAGATTCATATTGGTCATGGTATGTAGCCTCTGGCCATGTAGAACGTGTCTCCGTAAAAGAATGATTTCTATTCTATGGTATTGGCAAAAGGTTAGACAGGGCTATAAGCCTGAAATCTACTAAAAGGTTAATCTGAAGTTGTATGTCTTTTATGCCATTTGGGCCAAAGCTTTATTGATTGTATATCAAGTATGGAAATAGTTATGTCTCATTGATTGATATGGAAATCTTTTCGCATTATGCCTTTGTTGTTCCCTGTTCCTCTTTGCTTCTGCCATATTGAAGTATATATATATATGGCATAACGTTATATTGTATCTATTATTGAACTCACTAAGCGTCACCGCTTACCCTCTCAATGTTTAACAAATTTGTAGGAGATAAGTAACCAGTGTAGTCATATACTATTGAACGGTTTAGAATAGTTGTAATATTACTTTTGTATTTAGGGATCATGTATGTATAAAAGTATAGTATCCTGGGTAGTTGTGTAATATATAACACTTTGTAATAGTCGATTTGTATCCAGTCTTTTGTAAACACTTTATCAATGTAAAATATTCTTTTTATGAATATGCAAATAGCATGTTTTGAAGTAACTATATTGTCAAGTATGAAAGTTTGGGTCTTTCAGAAATATGAAAGTTTAGAAAGGGGTTCTTTCAAGTTTTCAGAAAAGGTCTTCCCAAAATGATTGAGTTTTATCTGATACGTCTTAATAGCCCATTTCCAGAATATAAAAATCGGCCGGAAAAATAAGTTCACCCACTTGGACAAGAACATCCTCCAATACACCTTTTAAGTGTATTGTCGAGTGATCTGCCAACTGAATGAGTGTCCCGGTATTCTGTAAATTTTCTAATTTTAAATTTTCAAAAATAGAAAGTGGGAGGACATTGACTGATGCACCTAAATCAAGCATGGTATTTGAAAAATTAAGGTTTCTAAATTTACAAGGAATCGAGAAAATTCTCGGATCCTTGCACTTTGGGGGGTAAATCTTTTTGCAAAGTATTAGAAATATTTTCGTCAGCTTTGATTATTTCTTTAATTTTTAGTTTTTCTTAGAAACAAATAAATCTTTTAAAAACTTAGCATATCAAAGAACTTGTTTAATTATATCTAAAAGATGAATATTTACCTCCACATTACGAAAGGTGTCCATGATATCCTCTTCCTCTCACTCGCGCTTTGTGCTTCTCAGTCGCGATGGGAATGGGGGAAATGGCTTGTACTCTTTCAGATTTAGCTTGGTTGGTCTTGTAGTATCTTTTTCTTCCACCTTATCAGTTTCTTTCTCACCCAAAACTACTTCGGATTCTTTTTCAGCCTCTTTTTCTGGTTCAGATATGCTTGGGCCTTCATAACTCTTCCCACTTCTCAAGAATATTGCGCTAACATTGTGTTTCGGGTTTTTTTCAGTGTGCCCCAGTAACTTTCCTTGAGATTCCAGCCAACCCAAAGTAGTGGCAAGTTGAGACACTTGGTGCTCCAAATTCTCAATACTAGCTCAGGTTTCGTTCTGGAACGCATGGGTGCTCGTGGCAAGACTCTTTAATATATCTTCTAAGGCCATGCTAGAGTTTCCAGATTGTTGATGTGAATTTTGACTCTGAAAATTCTGTTGATTCGGAAAAGTCTAATGATGCTGAAAATTCGACTGTTGCTGAAATCCAGGGGGATGCTGAAAATTATTGCTTTTGCTAAAAATTATAGTAGGAGATGATTCACAACCTTCATATCTTTATAAAGTGATGAAAAGTATCATAAATCGCCTTCAGAAGGGTTTTTTGATGTTTAGAATCGTCTGCCCTTCGAATTTGATCAGGACGGTTGTATTTATATGCAAGCAGGTAACTTCCGGAGCAAGAATACGAAAAATATGATCGCATTTTTATCCAAAATTTTCCGAATCATCGTTTAATGAAGTATGATGGTCTTTCTAACATTTTTGAGGCTTCGAGTGGAAATGCGATCGCATTTTTTGTGATTTTTCTTCCCCCTGATCATTTTTTGACCCTACAATACTGCGACCAACAAATGGGATCGCAGATTGGCAAAAATGTGATCGCATTTTTGCTTTTTTGAAAAACACGAAAGTCATCCGAAATTTTGTCTAGTTTCTGGAACATTTTGAATCTCGTCAATCGGAGTTACGAGTCATGAGATATGGTTAAAATACTGACAATGGATCAAAGCCGCCATCAACATCCTTTAGGCTTTAGAATGTAGCAATCTATCTTTGTTGGATCAATTCGATCAAATTTTTCTTGACCAAAATAGCTTCCAAGAATTCCTCTGAATCTTTCATTAGTTCCAAGATTCAGTTAACTCGAATTATGCATTAAACGCATCCAAAGCTGCTACAAAAGTACTGCTCCACTCGAATTATCTAAAAATGACATAAAAATGCAACAGTACAAGTATTTTGACGAAACAACATGAGCTGAACAATATTTAAACTAATGACATGAAAATGTGTAAAATATTATTCTAAATGCTAATAAAAACTACCCTAAAAGATGCATAAAATGGCATTTATCACCTTTTTACAAGGATTTCACCCGGAATGGAAAACAATTGTTTCAATGGTTAAAACACATGAATAATTCAAGACATACAAGATGTCACAAGTGGTTGAAATTTTGAAATCTCATGAAGAAGAAATATCTTAAGTTACAAAACTAATTGCTAATGCTGGTCCCTTGGCTTTCCTTGCAAAGGAAGAACTTATGAAAGTGAAGAAATCAAGAGAATGAATTATTAAAGTTTTGATTTCGATGCGACAGATAATAAGTAGACAAGTGAAGAAAAGGATTTGATGGTGAGTAATCTGAAGAAATTCATCAAGAAAATTTTCTCTAAGGTTGGTTCAAGATATGGAAACAGTTCAATATCTGAAAGTGGCAATTCTTATAGTGAAAAAACTATAAGGGTGGATACAATCGTGATAATTCAAGGAATTATCAAAAGTACGAAGTTGAGAAGAAAGAGGAGAAGATTTTTGGAGATTCTGGTTTTGATTGCAATTTTTGCAATGGAAAAAATCATTTTGCGAAATATTGCATTCTGAGGAAGAAGAGTGAAAAGAAAGAAAAGACAAAAGATGAAGCATATTATGTAAAGAAGATTGATGATCTTCGAAAAAAAAACATTCAAATAAAGGCTCTTATCGTGGAGGAAGATGATAGTGATAGTTCAAACATTGAAGTTTGATTAATTGATCCGTAGGATGAATAAGTATGAAGGCCAACTCACGGATCTATGTTTGTAACTAATGTTGTTTATGCGGGTAAAAGTGAGTAAATGTCTGATGGTGAAGAGCTTAAATTTTGATGACTCAAACTGGAACTCCGATGCTGACTTGCAAAATGGATATTCTGATACAAATTCCCAAGCCATTTGTCTTTCCACCAAAAGTGTCGGTAAACATGTTGAATCATGTGAGAAGTTTGTTAAAAAGGTACATTATATCCTTAAATCTTTGCATATTTCAACTTCTCGTTATGATGATGAATTAAATGAATTAAGAGAAATCCTTTCGAAGTTAAGTGAAAGTCTAAGATTGAATAGGAGAAAAGTTACTAATCTTAGTGATGATCTTAGTAGGTGTTCATTTAAAAACGAAGATAGAAGACTTATAATACAAATATTGGAGTCTGAAATAGTGAGAATAAGAGATGATGTGGTTGTAATGAAAAACGACAAAAGAATGTTAATGAATCAAAGGTACATTATCTGTCAAATAGCCGAAAGATTGTATGCACAATTGACACATCTATATCATAATAATTCCATCTCTAAAGAAATACATCATGACATGCTACCATTTTTGGAATTAATGAACAAGAAATCAATGCCATATCTTATGAATGTGAATCCATTTTCTCTTCAAATGAATCATTGAATGATTCTTATAGAATTGGAATGGAAAAAGTTGAAAAGTTTTTAAAAAACAAACAAATCAAGAAAATGATGAAATAAACCTTAACCACTAATGACAATAAACAAATTGAAAAGGAATCTAATGATTTTTCATGTTGTGTTTTGTAATAAATTACATTCTGATGAATCTCGGAATGACAAAATGGTATATGATTTAGATGATAGTGATCTTAGTGAGATTTCTGCTGAAGATGAAATTGATTGTTCAAATTATGTGTTAATTGATGTCAAAATTTTGGAAAAGTCAAAAGCAAAGTGAATCCTTGAAAATCCAATTAAATACGAAACTATTGTTGAAACAACAGGTGTTGAAAGTTTGGTTGAAAAAAATGTTGTTTTTCCGAAAGTTCAAAATTGTCCTAATCATGTATTTGTTACAACTTGTCTGAATGAAACCAATATTGTTGATCTAACCACTCTTCTTAAGACTAATAATGCTAAATCATGTCATAATCATTTTTGGTCTGTTCCAATTGATAACGGTGATGAAACAGTAGGTCTTTTGGAGAAACCATCTTAGAGAGTTAAGACCATATATATTCCATGTACTTTAAATGTTGAATCTTCCTCACATGTTGATTTAGGAAACTATGATGAAGGATCTTTGAAACGAATTCTGGAAAGGGAAATCTAAGTTGAGTGTTCAGAATGATAAAATCAAAAAGGATAAGAAAGAAATTGATAAGGCTAGGAAAGCTAGTTTTAAGAAGAATTTACATGAGCAAAGGAATTACTAGAAGCGAAATGAGACTTTAGCAAATTCTGATAATCATTCTTTTGATAAATCACAAAAATTTATTTGCTCGTGTTTATGTTTAAAGGCTCATTTGAATAATTCAATGTCTAACAATCCATTAATCTAATCAAAATTATGATTCACAAAGGATTGAGAAAACAAAGGCACAATTGCGTCTACATTCTTATTATATGAAAAGTGCAAAATCAAAAACTATTGAGAAACAAGAATTTAATCTGATTAGGTTGTTTCATAACATCATGTTGATCAAAATGATTATCCAATTGATTTGATTCCAAAATTGAAAGCTTTCATTCAAAATCAAAACCATTTGGGGAAATTAATCTTTGTGAAAAGAAAACAAAAGTTGTTAAAGTGATGAAAAATGTGAATAATATTCAAGTTAAGAAATCTTTTGGGATGGAAAAGATAAAAAAAATATCGTTACTTATTCCAAATCAAAAATATCACAGGGTGGTAGAAGTGTAAAGTATGGAAACAATGCAACTAGTGAAATCAAAGGATATGGAATGATAACAAATGGAGGATTTACAATCCGAAAGGTAGCTTATGTAGAAAGTTTGCAACACAATATAATTAGCGTTTCAGAACTTGTTGTAGGTACAAGTCTTTGTGTTTCATTTGATGAAAAAGGTTTAGAGATATGACATGTAGAATCCAAAAAATTGATAGGGGTCAAAGCAAAAAGGTGAATTATATCCTTTAAATATGAAACCAATCGAAGGGAAACCATCCATATGTCTACTTTTGAAAGCTACTTCTTCTAATATTTGGCTTTGGCATCAAAGAATATCATATCTAAAACTTCAAAGATATCAACAAACTTGTTCTTTGTGACATAGTTCATGGTCTTCCGAAACTCAAATATGACAAGGAACACTTGTGTGCTGTTTGTGAGATTGGCAAGCAAAATCGTAAAAGTCATTCTTCTGTTATGAAAAGTAAAATTCTTACTCCTCTTGAATTACTTCATATTGACGATTTTTCTAGATTTACATGGGTTTATTTTCTAAAGCATAAATCTGAAACTACACAAAAGATGATTGATTTTGTGAAGTAAGTTGAATTGCAACTCTGAAAGCTTGTGAGAAATATTCGAAGTGATAATGTCATATAATTCAAAAACAAGGTATTTGAAGAATTTTTGACAAACAAGGGCATCAGTCACAATTTTTCATCACCATACACATCTGAACAAAGCGAATTTGCTGAAAGGAGAAATCGATTCCTTTGTGAAGCTGCAAGAACCATGCTTTCTTTTGCAAATTTACCTCTTTATTTTTGGGCAGCTGCTATCAGCACTGTACGTTTTACATAGAATAGATCTTACGTTAATAAACGATTTTTAATAAGTCCATAAGAGATATTGAATAAGCGTAAACGTAATGTGAAATTATTTCATGTTTTCGGTTCTAGGTGTTTCATATTCAATTCCAAAGAGGATCACAACAATTTTGATGAAAAGGCCGATGAAGAAATTTTTATGGGTTATTCTTTAACATTGAAAGCATACAAAGTTCTTAACAAGAAGTCTTGACATATAGAAGAGACCTATTATGTTACATTTGATAATGATTACACCAAAACAATTCAGGATGCTGAATTTCTAAGACAATAGATTTTTCCTCCAAATCTTTCAGATTCTTCAAGGTTTACATCCTTTGATAATAATTTTATTGCGATTTTCAGATTCTTCAAGCTTTTTCTCTGACTGGTCAAGGTGAAGGTGTTGAGAATAAATCTCGAATGATCGAATAGATTCAACAGGTAATAGAATTAAGAACACACAACGAATATCAAATATGTCGAATGATTAATAAATCACAGCCTTAGAAGAGCTCGATTAAGAACTGCTACTGTAAAGGCGTGTAGGGTTTACAAAAGATGATTAGTCGATTACATATAATAGTGCATGCATGCACCATAAATAACTAAACCCTAATAATAAGTAACGGGTGGACAGGCCCAACCCGGATACAAAATGATTAAACTAAAAAGCCCACAATGACGCAACACTAAATACCCAACAATCTCCCCCTTTGTGTCAATTGAGGCATGAGACCTTCACTGTGGAGTCTGCTTCTACACTTCAAATAGTTTCAAAATTACGTTGAGAAGAGTTTTGCGAACTTGGATGTAACATAGGATCATATCCGAAAAGCACTTATTGTCTGCTTTGCTGTTCCCTCTGTATTTACCTATGAAAGCCAAAATATACTCCAGGCACGATGTGGTGTAAAGATGTTTATCTGTGAGAAAGAAACAAAACTTTGTGAAAATCTGCATTTGTTCGCTCTTTCATTTGAAAAGCCACACACCAACCGTCCTTTCGTATCTTCCCTGGCTTCATTTTATCAAAACCTTCAGGAGCTTCCTTGGGGAGCACAGATGGCTTCTTTCGTAGTACAGCGGCAATTTCAACATCCATTTTGCCAACCTCTTGAATGTATGATATTAGCATATATTTGAGGTGAGCAACAACATGTTCGTACTTCAGCAACAAGTTGAGCAACATAATCCAGTCGTACGGCTTCATGCATGGAAGATCGGCAAGAGTGAATCCACACACCTAACTCGTAGAACCTCTAGCAACCTTATAACGAGCGTTTGGGAAGCTATCGGTTTCGATTAGACCAGTAAACTTCACAATAGTTATCTTCTTTGCACTCCAGGTTTCGTACTGTGGCTTCATATGTTTCAGGTAGAACGAGAAGGGCAAGTGGTCTGCACCGCTATCTGTTGGAGGGACATTCACAAGTCGAAAGACACAACTGGTTCTAACCAATGCTGGTTTGGAATATCCACAGCCTCGCTCAAGATTCGCTCCAAAGTCCACACTGAAAACAAAAGCTTTCGGCTTTCCAATGTGACTTGAGCTTCACGTTCTGCTCTTTCTTTTTCCTCTGCCTCTCTCACAATCCTATTGTGTTCTTCCATTTGAGCTTCACGAGGCTTCCTTCTTTTAAGCTCGTGCTCATCGGGATTTTCTTCTTTGTTGTCATCAATGATTGGTTCTTCATTGAGCTTTTCCTTTCCTTTTAAATCCGAAGCTACATTATCCTTCGGTTCGTTCTCTTTCTTCGGCTTTACTGTTGGCTTGACAGTTGGTTTGGGGTTTTCCTTCTTAGATTGCTTCAAATTTTCTTCCCCTTGTTTCGGAATTGAGCTCGACTCCGAAACACCTTCTAACCTGTTCAACATAGCGAACACAGGGCGAAGTTTTGCAGCAAAATGCTTGTTGACAGTAATCATGATCATAGAGTCACGAGTCTCGATTATGTCAGAGTGCAAGGCGTTCACGTCTGCAATGCAACTCTTCATTAAAGCTCTTTCGGACAAGAGGTCGTTGATCTTCTTCTCATCATGCTCCAACTTAACAGTGAGAACCTTCACTTTTTCAGTCTTCACTGCGAGAGCATCCATTATCTTGCTTTCTATAGCCAAGTCGTCTTGAAGTTTTTGAATTTTTGATGAAATGGAGGAGTTGAACTCAGAGTTGTCTGCTTGGAGGCCAGTACGAACTTCTTCGAGCTTTGCCTTCTTTGTGCGAAGAGTAGATCCAACACTGGAAATGACTTCATTTTCCTTCGCAGTGTTTGACTCAAATGAGCTCTTAAAAGTGCTCATGAAGGAACAAGCACCTTTAATTAGTTTATCGAATTTTTCGGTCGTTTCCTTGCAAAATGAAGCTGAATCATCAACCGCTTTATTCGTCTTCTCAAGATTGGTTGAGTGTTATTTGGTGAGGGTATCAAGGAAAGACTTGATGGTGGCCTAAGAATAATCATTGCTAGTTGAGTTTTGGACGATTGTAGCAGCGAATCCAGCTTCTCGTAAATTTCCTTGAGTTGCCCTTTCGTGACTGGAGCATCATCATCACTATTAGTCCTAACGTTGAAGGGACTGTAAGTGAAGCCTCCAAAGTCATCTTCTTCTTCACCAAAAATTGTATCTGGGTCGTTCTGGCGAAGAGGTGAGATTGGTGGTGTAGAATGACCAACTGTGAAACCTGAAGCATCTGCCCATGCATCAGATGCATTGACAGATACCGGAGGATCATCGCTGGTACCGATTGTAGTAACTATTGAATCTGTGAAAAGTGGGGTTTGTGTATGCGAAACACCCATGGAAATAGGTGGGGAAGGAGCAATGGTAATAGTCTTTGTGACAGTAGATGTGGTTGAAGGAATAGAAAAATCCTAGAAAAAATCGTCTCTGATAGGAACAGAGGTAGGAATCTCAAAAGTTACCTAAGGATTCGTAGTTACATGCTCCGAAACCTTTGGTTGAGATGTAGCATCATCATCATCTTCGTTGTGAACCTCTTCCTGAACAGGAATCTCCGAAACCGTGTGTGACTGTGAGTCTTCGTGGTCATTCGGTGTTGGAGTTCGTGGCCTGCGAGCCGCTTTCTTGACCTTCTTCTTTTTAGGAGCTGTAGGAGGTTCATATGGACCCGGTTTCGCACCTATTTTCTTTCCTAATTTCTTAGGTTTGTCTTCCTCATCAAGGATCTTTTGGAATTCATCAGTCATTGGGCGAAAAACTGAGATTGGTAGGCTGCGATAGGCTCGCAACACTTCACTTGCGAATGGAATATCGCGAAGCATTGCTTCATGAATGGATCCGATGACTGAAATCTTTGAAGTGTCCACCAAGATGATGTTGGTAGTGTGGAAGATCTGAATTGCATCCATACAGGAGTCTTCAAGAACAGGGATGTTAAGCTTGTTAATCGTCCGTTGAACCACGATGGTACAGAAACGAGCACAGGAAATTTCACTGTGTCGTGTAGTGGAGAGGGTACTTTCGACCAATTGTGCCCAAAGAACTAAGCCATAATCAATACATCATTATCATGAAAATTTGTCTGGCACAGTCGGAGCCAGTGACCCTCTCTGAGAAACTCTAGAAGAGAAGGGTAAACATTCCGTTCCACATCGGCGGTAGGTTTGGCTTTTTGAACTTCTAGACGACGGCCAAAGTTTCCTTGTACCCCATCTGATAAAAAATCTCCAGAATGGCTGAGTTGGAGACGGTCTCAGGGTCAACCAGGTCACGACCCTAAGGAAGCCCTAGAAGGCTATAGAAACGGGATTTGGTGATGTGGGTTTTCTTGTTAAAGATTTCGAATGAGATCAAATCCTCTCATTTTTTATAACTTGCAGTCGAGTACACCTTGGACAGATGAACCAAGGGTATGATTTCATATTTTGTGAGAGCGATAAACAGTGGGGAATATTGGAGACACTCGATAAGTGGTTGAAGAAATCTATCATATTTGGTCGGATCAAGGTCGAGAATCAGGTTCTGGTTTTCCTTGAGGTTGAGGATCGAAGATTGGGCCATCTGTTCTAAGAACAACTGAGGGGGTCTCTGATGAAGTGGCCATGGAAGCTTAAGGAAGGAGATGATGAACAGTAGAGGAAAAATCGTCGGGAGGATTTTGATTGCTTTTTAAAAGTGGTAATTAATTATCAAATCCTCAAAATCCTTTTATATTGTATAGTAAGTGAGAGAAAACCGGTGGTTGGTTGCATCGATTACTGAAAAGTCGCCTAAAAAGGCGTGAAAGACAGTTGTGACGTGCGTCAGGCGGCATCAAATCAACGTCCGTTCAAATTCACGCGTCCAAGTCTTATCCCTTGAGATGTCGTTTCAGTTACGCCTTTCCGCAATTGATTTAGTTATAAACTTTCGCAATTAATAGCCATCGATAATCCTGCGAAACTGAAAGTAGTCATGAGTACCACGAACCAAACTTTGGAAAATTACAAGGATCTTCGTGCGAGAGTGTGCCAAAGATAAATAAATAAATCAACATTATACAAACGGATTCTAGTGATGTCTATTAAGACATAAAGCAGATGGATCCCAGGAAATGATCTCTTCCTTCGCAGTTAAGAGAGACTTTCAAGTGTCTGTGTGGTTTCCCATTGAATTACGATCATCTGTTTGTTGAGAAACAGTGAAAGGCTTCTTTTCATTAAGCTTAAAGGGTGGCTTTATCTTCAACCAAACTATGAAACTTGACATAAGTTTGAATGTTCGGATGAAGTACTTGTCTGACCAGTGTAGCCATAAGAACAAGTATGCTTTGGAATTATTTTAAGTGACTAGGATAAGTATAGAAATCTCAAGAAAAATTAAAAACTGGATCTATTGGGAAGAAACGTCTTAGGACTTGAACGTCTCATTAAGATCACACAAAAAGAAAAAGAGATTTCATGGTACTGACCACGAAGGTGGACATTCGTTAATTCCATGGTGAATAAGCTAGAACAGTTAAATCGTTGACCGTCAATTTGTAAATATGTGTTGGATTTTGGGTTTCACTCAATTCGTGGTAATGACGAATTTAAGATCATAAACACAGAATTTGTTGTAATCATATACCTCATTGGTAATATCTTAAAGTCTCAAGGGTTACATTTATGAATGCGAAAGTGATGGAGAAATGGTAAGAGGTGGTTCCAAAGAAATAGTGTACCTCTGCTATGCGAAAGTGACCAAGCAGTTAACTCTTAACTCAAAGTGAGAAGAGTAAGGTAGCTCATGACTTATGTGAATAAACAACCTAATTGGGAAGAAACGATTGGTGTTATCGAATCATTAAGGCTTCAACATAGAGTCTTTGAGGCTTCGGACTACATGCGACAGCATGCTTCTAGGGAAACTTAGCTAGTACATAGATTAGAAAACTTATACCTGCCCCATCATTCGTAATTGAGATCACCAAGATATTTTCTTTCAAACCTGCTCAATTATCTAATATTTTTGGTATTTTTGATTACTTTACAAAAATAAATAAATGATGAAAATAAATAAAATATTTTTGTATTTTTGTTTTTTTGAAAAAGAAATAAAAACAGAAAGAAATAAAATATTTTTGGATTTTCAATATTCTGAAAAAGAAATTAAAAAAAAAACAGAACAAAACAATTTTTGATTTTCTGAAAAAGAAATAAAAACAAAAATAAGTAAGAAGATATAAAGAAAATGTGCAAAGGATACATGAAGTTCCTAACCACAGATGAATAGTAGACTACGAGTCACCACGAACATTCGCACCGGTTCGCAGTGTGAACAGTTGACTACGAGTTACTGCGAGCGTTCGCACCAATTCGCAGTGTGAACAGTGGACTGCGAGTCACTGCGAGCATTCACACCAATTCGTAGGTCTATCAAAACTTTATGACTGCAAAGGTAGTTTCGGAAAAGATTCAACCTCTATCATTCCTAAGCCTTGAAGAATACGATTAAAGGTTTGCTCAGGCAAGGCTTTCATGAAGATGTCGGCTAGCTGATCAGCGGATCTAACAAAGTGTATCTCGACATTTCCATCTTCCACATGATCTTTGATGAAGTGATACCTCAGTGCGATGTGTTTGGTCTTTGAATGTTGCAATCGTTTGTGACAAATTCGAATGGCATTTTCAGAATTGGAATACAAAGGGATTCGCTTCATATTAATGCCATAATCACGAAGCTGACTTTGAATCCAGATTACTTGTGATGTACAAGAGGCATCGGCTATGTACTCTGCTTCAGTCGTTGATAGGGAGACGCAAGTTTGCTTTATAGATTTCCAACTTACGAGTTTTCCATCAAGAAATTGGCATCCTCCCGTTGTACTCTTTCGATCTAATCCGCAACCTCCTAAATCAGCATCCGAAAATGCTTGCACAAAGAAACCTAAACTTGAAGGGTACCATATTCCTAATGAGGATGTTCATTTGAGATACCTAAAGATATTCTTGACAGCAGTCATGTGGGGTTCGCAAGGATTCGCTTGAAGCCTGGCACAATAGCCAACAGAAAACATGATATCTAGACGGCTAGTAGTCATATACATCAATGAACCTATCATTTGACGATAGAGTGTCATATCAGCAGCTGGCTTGTCCAGAGACGGTGTTAGTTATGTTTTGAATGCCATTGGAACCTTCACCTTTGAATCGCCCACCATTCCAAACTTAGAGAGTAAGGTGTTTGTATAAGCCTCCTGATTGATAAAGATACCTTCTTGACTCTGTCTTATATTCAAACGTAGGAAAAAGTAAATCGGACCCATGGAGCTTATCTCAAATTTAGTTTCCATCAACTTTCGGAACTCAGCTGTTAAGCTAGGGTTAGTTTATCCGAAGATGATATCATCAACGTAAATTTGGATGATCATCAAGTGGTCACCATCTTTCTTGCGAAAGAAGGTTGGGTCGACCGATCCTTTTTTAAATTTATCCTGTTTTAAAAAGAGAGTAAGAGTTTCGTACCAGGCTCTTGGAGCTTGCTTTAGACTGTAAACTGATATGTCCATAACGTAACAGTGGTTCAGATACTTTTCGTTTATGAAGCTTGGTGGTTGTTCCACACATACTGTTTCTTCTAGTTCCCCGTGCAGAAAGGCACACTTGACATCCATCTGATATACTTCAAGGTTCTTGTGTGATGTGTATGCCAAAAAGATGCGAACAAATTCCAACCTTGCAACTGGTGCGAAGGTTTCTTTGTTGTCAATGCCTTCTTCCTGACAATATCCCTTAACAACGAGTCGTGCCTTGTTCCTTATCACATTTCCCTCTTTATCTAGCTTGTTGCAAAAAACCCATCTTAAACAAACAACGGTTGCATCCTTCAGAGTAGGAATCAGTCTCTAGACCTTGTTTCGTTCGAATTCATTGAGCTCCTCCTGCATTGCTTGCACCCAATCAGAATGATCAAGAGCAATTTGAACATTTTTAGGTTCAATTTTGGAGATAAACGAATTGAAGATACAGTATTCCACTTTAGAAAACAATGCAGTCCGCTTCGCCTTTTGTTGTGCTCCCGTAAGAACTCCTGAAGACGAATCTCGTATTACTTGAGTTTTTGGATGATCTCTGGTCCATTTTGTCAAAGGATGGTAATTAGGATCATATGTTGGATCCAATTTGGCATTTACTTCTTCAAATTCTGACTGAACATCCAAATCATCATTCGCCTTTTCATTCTCCCCCTCGAATGATGTATATTCTACTTCTTCATTTGGAATAGGATTCTCCCCCTGGAGAGTACTTTCGTGGGCCACTAGAGGAGTTGAATGTTCCCCCTGCAAAGGTGAGTCAGGTGTGGTGGTTGATGTAGAACCCTCCCCCTGCAGTGTAGCATTCACATCTTGTGATTGAGACGAATTTTTAGAATCTTTTGGAGTGGGGTGCTCGTGTTCCATATCTTTCGCAGCGTTATCAATGATCTTCTTTAGTTCGTCTTCCTTGTTATCTGCTACTTTGGATTCAGAGGAGATATCCTTTTCTGGCTCATCGAATAAGTTCATGAACTCCTTGTAGAGATTGGAGAGTGGAATTGTAGCTGGATTCGGTTTGGGAAGGATCTCCTTTGATTGATTGTCATCCTTCTGAAACTTCTTCAAATAATTGTCATCGAATGTGACATAGTAGGTTTCTTCTATCTTTTTATACTTTTTGTTGAGAACCCTATATGCCTTAGAAGTCATAGAATACCCCAAGAAAATACCTTCGTCAGCCTTCACATCGAATTTGTTCCTTTGCTCCTTAGAATTGAAGATAAAGCACCTGGAACCAAACACATGGAAAAACTTGACATTAGGTTTGCGATTATTGATAATCTCATAGGGAGTGGCAAAGAATCGCTTATTAAGGATTGATCGATTTTGGGTAAAGCAGGCTGTTCCAATTGCATCCGCCCAGAAGTAAAGCGGCAGATTCGCGAATGACAGCATGGTTCTCGCAGCTTCGCACAACGAGCGGTTTCGTCTTTCAACGACCCCATTTTGTTGAGGAGTATAAGGAGCCGAAAAGTTGTAAGTTACTCCTTTCGTAGTCAGAAAGTCTTCAAACGCTTGGTTCTTGAATTCCAAACCATTGTCACTGTGAATGTTACGAACCAGCTTTCGCAGTTGTATTTCGATCTGCTTTATGAAATCCTTGAGCTTGGGTGTGGCTTCAGATTTCTGCTTAAGAAAATGCACCAAGGTAAATCTATAAAATCATCAACAACGACAAGTATATATTTGCTACCACCAATGCTTTCAATTGTCGAAGGACCATAAAGGTCTATATGCAAGAGTTCATGTGGTTCTATGAATTTCGTATTCACAATTGTTGGATGACTCTTTCTGCTCCGTTTCCCCATTTCGCAGGCTACACAAAGATGTTCTTTATCAAACTTAAAGAGAGGAATCCCTCGCACATGATCACCAAGAACCAGTTTATTGATGTCTTTGAAATTGATGTGCGAGAGTCTTCGGTGCCACAGCCAGCTATCATCAGTAGAAACTTTCATAAGTAGACAGATGGATGGCTTCCCTTTGATGAGGTTCATATTCAGTGGGTACATATCGTCTTTGCGCTTTGACTTTAGGACAACTATTTTGGGCTCCTTTTCGATGATCTCAGATCTCTCATCGTCAAACAAAACTTTTAATCATGTACTAACCACCAACTGCGAAACACTTATAAGGTTGTGTTGCAAGCCTTCCACATATGCGACCTTGCGAATTGAAAATTCCCCATTAGTGATCATTATGTATCCCTTGATTTCTCCAAGTGAGTTGTTGCCATACTTCACTCTTCCTCCATCCTTGAGTGCTCTAAACTCCCGTAGTTCTTCCTTCCTTCCTGTCATGTGACGCGAGCAACCACTATCTATATACCATTTGGAGTCAAATTGCTCATCACGAATCACCTACAATAATCAAAGAGATTTAGGAACCCAAAGTTGTTTGGGTCCACGTGAGGATTTCACAGGAAAAGTAATAGCAACATCAACTAGATAAGATCTTTTAATCAAGGTGGTTTTTATCTTTCTTTGTTATTTGAAAAAGAGTGATCCTATTATCTTTTAAGTTTTTATCCTTTGTGGATATTTTCCTTTGCTTATTTTGGATCTGTTGCCTGACAATTTTCTTCTCAACTTTCTTTTCAGACCTCTTAATTGGAATTTTAGACTCCGAAACTATTTTCCTTTTCCTTTAGCATCTTGCGATGTTTTGGATGAATGTGAAGCATTTGTGTTAGGAAAGAAGTGAGACTTTGTTTTCTCCATAGGTTTCACATGATTTGAAAAGGATGGTTTTTGAAAAAAAATTTGATTCAAAACCTGTGGAGACTGAGACTGAGTTCGAAGAAAACTCTTAGGGTTCGCATGTGAAGAGACTTTCGCTGGATTGGATGACTTTTATTAAAAGACAAAGTTGGGATTTTTGGATTTCCAGAAATGCTTTCTTTCCTTCAAATTTTTGTTATATCTCGCATTTCTTTGGTGTTTTTGGGTTGCGAACTGCTCAGAGGATTTATGAACATTTGCCTTTGACTTTGGTTTTCTAATGGGAGTTTCGGTTTGAACAGATGATGTATCACTTGGAACATTCTTGGTTCAGCTTGGATTCCCCTTTTCGTAGCTCGAGTTGACTTTGTTCAACGGTTCTGCTACGTATCTTCTCTTCTTTTTCCAAGAGGTCATTTCAGAGAGACCTTTGATTTCATCTGCATTGTCGATTGGAGCTGACCAGAAAAACTCATCACAGCCATCTTTATTTTCATCTTCGACCATGGACGTTAGTTCTGCTGTTTGATTTTTATTCAGTCCCTTAGTTGCGAAAACTTGATTAGGAACAATTTGAACTTTTGAAAAAACGGTTGCTTTTTCTCTTAAAACTTTTGATTTGACTTTAGAAACACGTGCAAACTCAACTGAATTTTCACAAATTAAGACTTTCGCAGGTTCAGGTTCAGGTTCGCTTTTAACAAATTCAGAGCGATCAACCTCATCCTCCACAGAGATTTCACTCATATCACTATCATCGTCGAATTCAGATGTATTTTCAACATTAAGTTTGTTTTCTGAAGTGTTTAATGAGTCAAACTTCTGCACAGTATCAGATTTAATTTTCTCTTTGTCATTTTCATCCAAAAGTTGTTTCAACATGTTTTTATGATCTTTGGACTTTATGCGAGAGTATCCTTTTTGAAAAGTAGTATTGTGGAATTTGTTCCCAGAAAACATGATAAAGATATCAACAAAGCATTTCCGAAGAAATGTATTTTGTTTATATTAAAACATTGGGATGTCATCATCAATGCAGAAACATAAGCATAAACAAACCTTACATTCATTCACACTAATGATTTACATCTCTTTTAATCTCTCAGTGTACTGTGTCTTCGTATCAATACCTGTGATACAAATAAACTGAGTGGGTCAGGTTGGGAAACCTGGTGAGTACATAGGGTTTTCAACCCACAATAATGTAATTATTATGTTTAATCATCAGACAATTAACCCAATTACCCTTCCCCATTATCTTCTTTATTTTTAAGTATCTTCCCTAAGAATCATCTATTTCTCAATATTCATTCCTAAGGATTGTCCTAAGGAATAGACACAAAGTCCATCGCTATCAGTGTTTATCTAACAGGCACTAAGTCCATAGCTGTCAATGTCCATCTAAAGGGCACTAAATCCATAGATGCCAACGTTCATTTATGAGGCACTAAGTCCATAGTTGTCAGGGTTTTTAGAGTACATCTGGTGAACACATAGTTCAAAAACACCTACAGGTTGCGAGCCTTCTAGCGTTCTACTGGACTGTCTAGAATAGTCTGTCGTCGTCATCTATACTCTGCTAGATGACTGGATCATCGCTTGGGTCAAGGCTTCTCATCATCTTTCACCTCTCATCATCTACATCATATTTAATCTCTCATCATTCGTCTCATATGTTATCTACCCATCTTTACCCAATATATTTATAGGTATCAAAATACATATACCATATAAATCAAGTAAAATGTGTATATTTTGTTCATCCAACATAGATATCAAGAACACAGATAATATACACACATAGCACGTAATTTATATTAAAACTTCATATATATGTGTATGATGAAAGTAACTATGCACTCACTTGTTAAAGTGATGACTCCAAACTCGGGCAACGCTTCTCTTCTAACAATTTTATTTTCCTTCGACGAAACCTACTATCATTATCACTAGATTTTAGTCTGATATTTATTGCGACTAATTATTATTCGACCAATATTGGTTTTCTTGTATTATAGAAGTGTTAAACAATACTTTTCAACTACTATGTACAGACAGGGGCCAGGACCATTTTGGCATTTAAGTTGTTCTAAAATCCAAGGCAGGACCATTTTGGCATTTAAGCTGTTCTAAAATCCAACAATCCAATGCGGCCCTTCAAACCATATTTCCCGTACCGCGAGCAGTTAAAAGGTATTATAATAACACTTTGTATAATTTATAATACTTAAAACATATATTGTTTATAGGTTCATAATAACGATAATGAACTTAAACATAAGTTGTACTTAAAGTAGGGTAAGCATAACTCACTTACAATGGGGTCTAGCTAGGAGTCGGGCTCTACAGGGGCAGAACTTCTGAGCTGAAAGCTCTTCTTCTCGAAGCCTTCTGGTGCTCCGGGACTCACGTCTAGCACTTGGGAAGTACTAGGGAAGGAGAGGAGTTAAGAAGAATGTTTGAGAGAGAAAGAATGGGAAAGGTGTGAGAAAATGAGGTGATCCTCGCACCTATTTATAGGTTGGACCCTTCAGACTACGTTGGGTGTAGCCTCGGAGTACGTTGCGCGTACAAGGGACAGATGTTAGCATCCGAAGAAAAGCTGTGGAGAGAAAGCGAAGGCTGAGATTTAGCCACGTGTCAGTCCTCGCATCAGCCTATACTTAACTTCTAAATTTCGTAAATTTCGCATACGAGCTTCGTTATTGACGTTCTTTATACCCACACGTAGGTAGAAACGTGATCTACAACTTTAGTTTAGACTCCATTGGCTAATTTTGACTTTATTTTTAAAGTTATATTTTAACAGGCTTAGACAGATAAAGTCCGTTAAAAATTCAAAACCTTGTCATCTGACGTCCGTTTTCGTCTATCTTTATATCGTTGAGCTCCTATTAAAGAGATCTTCGATTCTCGTTTAAATTGTGTCGGCTAAAAATCGATCGATCTAAAATTCGATTTTCAGGTTGTGTATTGTTATGCAAAATCTTAGAAAAATCATAACTTTCTCATACGAAGTCAAATTTGGACGTTCTCTATATGCACAATTTCATTTTAACGTCTACTACGACTTTTGTTTAGATCACTAAGGCTAAAAAGTATTTTATCAAAAATTCACTTTTTGCGACACACAACGTCGTGCCGGTTTTGTCGCAGAACTTCGACATGTCATAACTTCTTCGTTATAAGTCGGATTTCGGCGTTCTTTATATGCACGAAATCCTTGTGAAATATACTATAACTTCGTTATGGTTATTTAATCTAAATAATATTCTATCAAAAAGTCGTTTTTTGACGCTTATTGTCTCTAAATTGACTATCCCGAATTTGCGGGTGTTACAGAAACATCCAATGATTATGCTCATGTTCAGGGGGAGAGTCTGACTAAAGAAGATGGTGGTGATTATTTTGAAACTGAAGAAGTCAATTCTGAAGTGATTCGAGAATATGATACTATCTGATGATAAAATGGACGAAAGATCATACGAATGCACAAATTATTGGAAATCCATCGACTGGTATCTTGACTCATGCTCAACAAAAAAGAAAGACAAGCTTTACTCAATACTAATCAAGAATATTTCATGTTTCACTTGTTCATTTCAAAGATTAAACCAAAGACAACGAAAATTGCTCTTTATCATTCCGACTGGGTAGAAGCCATGCAAGCTGAATTAAATGAATTTGAAAGGAATAAGGTTTGGCATTTGATTATGAATCCATCAGATGATTTAGTGATTGGTTTGAAATGGGATTTTTTGAAACGAGTTGGATAAAGAAGGAAATGTAGACTGAAACAAGGCAAGACTTGTGGTGAAGGGTTATTATCAAGAATAGGGTATAGATTATGAAGAAACATTTTATATTGTTGCAAGACTCGAAGAAGTTTGGATCTTCTTGGCTTATGCTACACATAAGAATTTCGAAGTATTTCAAATGGATATCAAGTGTGCAGTTTTGAATGGATAGCTTGAAGAAGTCATTTATGCTTAACAACCTCCAATTTTCATTAATGAAAAGTTTCCAAATCATTATTACATTCTTGATAAAGTGGCTTATGGTTGAAACAAGCTCCAAGAGCACGGTATGAAACTCTTAATCATTTTCTTAAACAATCTAAGTTTATACAAGGTTCGGTGGATCATACATTATTTTGTAAAAAGATAGGGAACATTTAATGGTCATTTAAATTTATGTTGATGACGTTAGTTTTGGTTCAACAGAACCGAAATTAAATGTTGAATTCAGAACATTAATGGAAACTAAATTTGAAATGATCTCAATGGAACCTATTAACGTTTTCCTTGGATTAATTGTTAGACATTCTAGGGAAGCAATTTTCAGTAATCAAGATGCATTCACAAAGAATTTGTTAACCAAGTTCGGAATAAATGGAGATTCAAAAGTCAAAACACCGCTGACATTCAGAACAAAGCTCACACATTCACTTCAAACTGGCAGTTGATATTACCTTGTATCGTAGTATGATTGGATCTTTACTTTATGTTACATCTAGTATACCTGATATTATGTTTGTTGTTTGTTATTGTGCTAGGTATCAATCAAATCCGAGGGAACCACATATGACAACAGTGAAGAACATGTTTCGTTATTTTTAGAAAACTGCTTCATTAGGTTTATGGTATCATGCTAATATTGGTTTCTTTGTTTAGGAATATTCGAACGTTGATCTTGGTGGTTGTGGCATAAATCGAAAAAGTACATCAGGAGGATGTCAAGTTTTGGATGGGAAGTTAGTAAGTTGGAAATATAAGAAACAAACTTGTATTTCTCTTTCTACTGCAAAAGTTGAATACATTGATGTCGCTGCTTGCATATCTCAAATCATTTGGATTCAAAGTTAATTGAAAGATTAGGCCATCAGTATGAAGAATATTCCATTATATTGTGATTCTGAAAGTGCTATTAGAATTTGTCATTATCATGGTCAACATTCAAAAGCAAAACATATCGCACTCCGATATTATTTCATAAATGATCAAGTGGAGGATGGAAACATTAACATTCACTTTGGCAAATCATCGGATCAACTTACAGATGCCTTTACGAAGACTTTACTTGAAGCTTCATTTGTTCATATTCTTAAAGGTCTTGGTATGATGGAAGCTGAATACGTTCTAAATATAAACTAAACTTTATTTATTGTTCAACTCCGAAGGGTTCTGAACTGTCAGAATGTCTTTGTTTAGGTAAATTTCACTTGGTATATTTTACTCGGTTACTGTCCACCCTGATGGGTTCTAAAACGTCGAAATGCATGGTAGTCCTTTTAATGCGGTTTTCTATTATTTTTTAGTATTGTTCATTTCCAATAGATTCCGCTTCATCGTAGTTTATCATAATCAAATATTTTTTTGTTTTGAAAATTTTGAACAATCCAAATATATTTTTCTTTCTTTAAAAATTTTAAAAACTCCAAAAATATTTTGCATTGTTTAAAAATTTTAAAAAATCCAAAAATACGATTGACCTTTTCTTTGGTGATTCTTTTCATCAACTCAAGGAATTGACGGTGAATACTTGGTATTCTACATTGAAACTCAAGGAATTGATGGTGAATACTTGGTATTATATAATGAAACTACAAGGCATTTATGGGAAACGTTTTATGTTTAACTATGTCATTACGATAGTTCAGTGTCCCTAGAAGCATGCCGGTGCATGTTGTCCGAAGCCTTATAAGTCATTTTGTTGCGAGGCCTTAATAAAACCTCATCAATCCAATGGTTTTTTCCTAGTAGTCACATATCAGCAGAGACTGAAGAGCCACCCATATCTACTTACGTTCGGGGTTATGAGAATCTGCTTGGTCATCATTCCAATAACAGGGGTGCATTGGATTTTTTAGTCCCTCATACCTGTTAAAATATACTTGAAGCTGATCACACTGATCTTTCAAGTATTTTCATGCATATCACTACTCTTCTTTTGAGATGTATATATGTTTGAAAGCAAACCAATCCATTTTTCATAACCTTTGGAATGAAACCTTGTGTAACTTCTCAATAAGTTTATGATTGTAATTCAACGGGAAACCACATCAACACTTCAGGGTCTACATTTGTACTAAAAACATATTCCCACATAAATATATTTGATTATTTCTTTTCTTCGACACATATCTATATTTTCACTAAAAACCCTCGATATTTCAAGTAATTACCAACTTCAAATTTAGGTTTTTGTTGGGTCAAAAATATGGTTTATACTTTGCTTTTCTAGACAACTGTATTTTTCTGTAATGTTGTATGTGTGTACGGTTGGCGTGTACGGTTTGTGTGTACGGCCATACACGGGTGTACGGCCGTACACTCATATAAATAGGGTGAGGGGTGCATGAGAGTGTACGGCCAAGGAGCTTAAGTGTGTGTATTCTAAGGTGTTCTAGAGAGAGAAACTAAAGAGAAGAATAGTGTGTGTGAATCTATTGTAAGGATCTTCATTCATATTCATTCAATACATCATAGATTCAAGTTATTCTTCTTCTCCTTCTCTTCTATTTTGATATGGCATCATCCGTTTGATTGAGATTTTGCACCATCAAACGGATCTGATTGATACACAAGTAGATTGGGGACTTACTGTTGGTATCAGAGCTTGGATTGTATCAATCAATTTTTCCAGATCTGGAGCGTATATTTTTGAAGGATTTTTTTTGTTTTTAGATATATCTTGGCAAAATAAGGGGGGTTTGTTCTTCGTGTTTTTGATAAAAACGAGTTTTGGATCGAGTTTTGGAGCAAAAAGTGGCAAAAATCATTGTTTTTATTCGTATCTAAAGCTGGTGTACGGCCAGTTGAAGGAGTACGGCCGTAATCGCGTGTACGGCCCGAAGTTCACAGCCCACAGGCATGTATGGCCAAGAGTTTGTGGCCCAGCAGGTTCACGGCACAGCAGTGTGTTCGGCCTATACTTAAAAAAAGAAAGGGGTTTTTGGGGTTGCCTGGATTTGAACCCGGGTCCCCTGATTCTTTAAAATCAGCGCCTTTTCTGTTGAAGGTGTGCGGCCAGTTGAAGGTGTACGACCAGTTTAAGATGTGCGGTCCTCGGTGTACCGTCCTCCGTGTGCAGCCTCCGTGTACGGCTCGGTGTGCGGCCAGCACGTGTTCGGTCAGCAGCCTCGGTCCTCGCTTCGCTTCGTTTTCGTTCTCGCATCACAACATCCTTGCAGCGTGTTTCCATTAAAAAAGAAGCGATTTTGGAGTTGCCAAGAATCGAACCCGGATCAGCTGCCTCCTTTCCCCTCCGCCTTACCAGTTGAACCAACCTGTCACACGTTACAAACCTTCGCGATTTTATTCAAAAAGTCTCTTTTCTCGGTTCCAAGTTTCGCATTTTTGACACTTTTCACCCCAAAATCAATTTCCTTTTATTTTTAAATTCCATTTTCAACCCAAAAATTTTATTCTTTTAATTTTGACTTTTTACTTAAAAGTTTGACTTTGACTTCAAGTTTGACCTTTGACTTTAAACTTTGACTTGTTCGTTTAACTTTTAAATTTTCAAATTTAGCTTTTCGGTTTGACTTTTAAGTTTGACTTTTTAAATTTGACTTTTAAGGTTGACTTTTGAGTTTTTAGTCAAAGGGCATATTTAAAAAAAAAATGAGTTCCTCAAACATTCCGGTCAATGAAGTTTCTTGTTCTCAATCTTGCATTAAAACTGTCAAATTTTTACGTGACCAAATCGAGTTGATTAAGAGAGAAAATGAGGACCTAAAATACGAAGGATATCAACTCAGAAAATGACAAAAACCATTAAAAGAAAAATAAGAAGCAAAACAAATGATTTTAGGAAACTGCAAGAAGATTACAGCAACAAGTGTGAGAATTATGATCACATCAAAAATAAACTTGCTGTTGTAACTGAAAAACTTGACGCTTTGAAATTAAGTGTGGAAAAACAAATGTTAGTTTCAAAAATTATACTGTGTCAAGTAAGACAGTCAAGTCCTTAGTTGAAAAACAATTGAGTTTTAAAGATAATCAAACCAAGGGTATAGGATATGAGAGTATCCCTCCTCCATTTAATCATTCGTATTATGTTAACCTTTGACTCAGGAAGAGATTAACCGAGAACCATTTATGGTATACGGCAAACCAGCTATTGAACAGGCAACTGAGGGTGTTGAGATGAAAGATGCTAATGATTCTACTTCCTGTGCAGGTAAAGCAGTAGAGGATGAGAACAAGGAGAAAACTACTGAACAAACAAACGACCCCTTGAACTCTAAATCTATTGCTTCTAACTCAGTTACTTTTAACAAACCTGCGGTTGAGAAATACAGGCCACCAATTCCAGTGAAACAGAGTGCCTGTTGCAAGTGTGCATGTGGAAACAACCAGCGACAAGGCAAAGACACGCCACCAGGGGCCAGAAGAAACAATTTCCCAGTGAAGAAAAAGACTTGTTTTCACTGTGGAACACCTGGACACATTGCCCGAAACTGTCCAAATCGCGCATATGTTCCCTACTATGCACAAGGGTGGGAGAACGCACCAAGAGGGAGTTTTTCCAAAAGAAACCCCTCAAGGTCACAATCAGACATTGGCGACTGGAATGCCAAGAAGGCTAATAATCCAACTCCCAAGGTCAAGAGGGGTACGCCGGCCAAGAAGTCCAATCCAAGAGATGCTCCAGCGAAATCAAGATCAGTCAGATCAAAGTCATCTCAACGATCGGTTTCCAGTTCAAAATCAAGTACCAAGGCACCCATCGGAGCGAAAAAGAAATGGGTTAAACCCAACTACAGATGGGTACCAAAGGTTAAATCTCCCAAATCACCCAATGACTCTAATATTTCTTCATCTTCTGTTTGTGATAAACATGATATGTCATGGGAGAGGGTACCTTGCACAGATGACAAAGGTCAACCCAGTTTCAGAATAGACTGGGTTCCAAAGATCAACTAATCCCGCTCTGTGTAGGAGCAGCTATGGAGGCATATCATCAGACTTCGATTTGTTGGTAGTGGCTGCTCCTAGCACATGATAGGAGGCATCTCTCAACTATACAACATTCAGACCTTTGTTTGAGAGTATGTGTCCTTTGCGGGAAAGGAAGAAAGGAAGGGACCACAAGGGGTTTTGTGCTTAACGATGTGAAGAATTTTCGGATCTGTTCTGAGATTATGCGTGTTGTTCTCATACCTTCTGGATGCAAATTCAATCGATGACTTACGGTCTGATTTTTTCTTCTCGATACTCCTGAGTTTATCTTACACTGTTTCTCTTTGAAGACAATTATTTTCTTTCTTATAGTTTTTCTTTAGTAGGTATTGTTTGGGAAGTGATATGAAGTATAGTGCTAAAGGGAAATTTAGGATGCGTGTAATGCACTAAAGCCGAATTGTCTAGACTCTGTATTCAATATGCTGGTAGACACAAAGGATTCAAAAGGACTAAAATCAGTTTGAAAATTGAAAGGACTTGACTAATATGAACTTAGATAGTTTCATTTGGACTGACCATACGACACTCGGGTAGATTGAGCAGTGAGATAAACATGGGAACCTGCGAGATACACTAAAAGTTATTTATCTAGAACTGTGGCTGAACATTTCCTTGATGTATGGATTCATGTCCTTAATTCCGGTATTGATAGGGCAACTGGGGGTTTTGACAAAGTAGGTCTGTAGGAAATTATTTTCTTGCTTTCTATCTGTCAGTCATATGTTGCTTCCTTTGCGTGATTGGAACATATCCGACCTCGAATGCAACATATGGAACTCTATCTCTATGCATTTTTGTATCTGCGAAATTCTTTCTATCTGTTAGCAATATGTTGTTCCCTCTGCGTGATCGGAAGATCCGACCTGGGACACAACATATACACTCTACTATCTCTCTAAACCCCTATCTATGTTAGTCATATGTTGTTCCTTCTGTATGATTGGAAGACATCCGACCTGGGATACAACATATGCACTTCTATATCTGACTTCTTTCTTAATGATTGAATACTCACCTAAAGTAAGGAGTTCTTTGGAAGTTCTGGATTACCGGGGTATATCGGCAAGTGGGAAATATGTTCTAGTACATCTAAAATTGAACAATTTAATAGGTTGTCTGTAGATCTTGCTACTTAATTTAAGTGGACAACAATATCCTTGGTCGTCGTCAGCTAAATGTCCATTTAGGAATATATATCACAATGACTTGTCACTTATAATCTGTCCAAATTGTCAACATCCTTTGTGTTTAAGTGGACCACAATACCGGTGATTGACTAGATCTAGACATGCAGGCGTGTGCTGATAAACGATATTGGATTGCTTGACAACTTTGATCCCAAATATTTTTGTTTTTGTTAAATTTGTTCATAGTTTTCCTCTATGCTCAAATTTAGGGGGAGAATTAAAAAAAATCAAAAATCAAACAAAAATCAGAAAATTAAAAATCTAAAAATAGTGTTATTTATGTTTTATTTCTTGTTCAAGAAAATCAAAAATCCAAAAAAAATATTTTTTTTTGTTTTATTTCTTTCAGAAAATTATAAAAAATCCAAAAATATTGTGTGTTAAGTTTTCTTTTAGTTTTATTTTGTCTTAAAAGTGAATTCAGATGTAGATGCAACTCATGGAGTATGTGTCGAATATTTCTGAGCCAAGGCTTCGTCCGTGATCATCGAAGAATTTTCATTCGAAGGAGCAAACGTTCCTCCTTCCGGTCATTCTTTGCAGAAGCTTCCTCTTGAGCTTTCTTGATACTCTCCACAATTGTCGAGACAACTTTTATTCTCAACGCTCTTGGCCTTTTTCTCTCAAGATTGACTTTCCGACTGAGAGCATGAACGACAACATTTGGTTTATCGGCGTGGTAAAGTGTCTCGTAGTCGTAGTCCTTAAGTAATTCTAGCCAGCGTCGCTGCCTCATATTCAATTCTTTCTGAATAAAGAGATATTGGAGACTCTTATGATCAGTGAAAAGTTTGCACTTCGTGCCATAGAGGTAATGCCTCCATATTTTTAGAGCGAAAACTACCGCTGGCAACTCCAAATCATGAGTGGGGTAGTTCTTTTCATGCTCTTTCAGCTGTCGAGACGCATATGCTATCACCTTTTCTCTTTGGGTCAAAACACAACCCAACCCAACCCCCAGACGCGTCGCTATAGACAGCGAAGTCTTCAACTCCATCAGGTAAAGAAAGAATCGGTGCCTCACATAACTTCTTCTTTAGCAACTCGAATGCTTCTTTGTGCTTATCACTCCAAGCATAAGTAGCTCCTTTGTGAGTCAAAGCTATTAGTGGAGTAGCGATCGAAGAAAAGCCTTGGATAAACCTTCGGTAATATCCAGCTAATCCCAAAAAGCTTCGGATCTCCGTGGGACTTTTCGGTTGTTCCCACTTCATCACAGCTATAATCTTTGCTGGATCAACCATTATCCCTTCTTGGTTGACCACGTGACCCAAGAATTGGACTTCTCGAATCCAAAAATCACACTTGGAGAACTTAGCATACATGTTCTCCTTCTTCAAGACTTCCAACACTTCTCGCAAGTGTCTGCCATGCTCCTCGTGGCTCTTCGAGTAAATCAGAATGTCATCTATGAACACTATCACAGATTTATCAAGGAACGGATTACAAACCCTGTTCATTAAATCCATGAATGATGCGGGAGCATTGGTCAGTCCAAACGACATAACCAAGAACTCGTAGTGTCCATATCGTGTTCTGAATACAGTCTTCTCGATATCTTGCTCTCTCACCTTCAGTTGATGATATCCTGACCTTAGGTCGATCTTTGAAAAATAACTTGAGCCTTGCAGCTGATCGAACAGGTCATCAATCCTCGGCAATGGATATCTATTCTTTATCGTTGCCTTATTCAACTCTCTGTAATCAATGCACATTCTCATACTCCCGTCCTTCTTCTTTACAAATAAAACCGGAGCTCCCCAGGGTGATGAACTAGGTCTAACGAAACCTTTTGTCCAATAACTCCTAAAGTTGCATCATAAGTTCCTTCATCTCCGTTGGTGCTAGTCTGTAAGGTGCTTTTGCTATTGGCGTGGTTCCTGGAAACAAGTCGATATGGAATTCTACTTGTCGATCAGGCAGTAATCCAAGAAGATCTTCGGGAAATACTTCCAGATAATCACACACCACAGGAATGCTTTGCATCTCCTTTTTCTCCTTCTTTGCATCAATCACGAATGCCAAATATGATGTACATCCTTTGGCCAAACACCTTCTGGCTTTCATTAGAGAAATGATAACAGAATTTACTCTGCGTTTGTCCCCATACACCATAAATGACTCTTTCCCTGGCGGGTTTACTTTTACAATCTTCTTCTTGCATAGTATTTCGGCATCATTGGCGCTAAGCCAATCCATTCCCAGCACGATGTCGAAACCATTTAAGTCAATAGGAAATAATTACTCGTGGAACTTATTCCCATTCAAATCAATTAAGACGTTTTTCATACAATGGCTAACAGGTATAAACTTGCCACTAGAAACTTCGACTAATAAAGCATTATCTAGTCTATCAACAGGCAAAGCTAGTTTTCTACCAAATTCATGCGAAATAAAGGAGTAGTTGGCTCCAGAATCAAATAAAATTTGGGCAGGCAATTCGTTTACGAGAAAGGTACCTGAAGCGACATCAACTTCTTCTTTAGCAGCTTCCAGTGTCATCTGAAAGGCTCTCGCATTCGGCTTTGGGGGAATGTTGGGTTTTGCTGCCTCCTTCTTTTTCGGACAATCCCTCTAGATGTGCCCCTCCTCACCACACCCGTAGCAGACTTTCTTGGTAAGGGTGCATTCGTTGGCATAGTGCCCTGGCTTTCCACATTTGAAGCATGTGGCTTCCCCGCCACATTTCCCATGATGCTTCTTCTTGCATTTATCGCATCATTTCGCCTTGCCTCCTCCACCTCCTCTCGAACTAGACTTCGAGAATTTACCCTTTTTGCTGGACCCCAAGGGTTCATCAAACTTCCTCTTCTCAACAACCTCTGACCTCTCCAGACCCTTCTCCTTGATCTGAGTCTCAACATTCTTAGCATCCCAGATGGTGGCTTTCAAAGTTGTGGCTTGTTTAACCATTGGACCAAAGTCCGCTGGTAAACCACGGGCAAACTTGTTGACCTTTGAGAGTTCTGTTGGAACTAGATATGGGATAAGATTCATCTTCTCCATGAAACTTACAGCGTATTCAGCAACGCTCATCTTTCCCTTTTTCAAATTCTGAAACTCGTTATTGATTTCCAGAAGGTCCTGCTCTGAGCAGTATTGTAGTTTCAGTTGTTCCACAAAGTCTTCCCAAGACATCTTGCTCGCTTCTCCCTTGGGCATCGAGTCAGCTAACATCTTCCACCAACTCAACACGCCATATTTTAACACAGGGATCGCAAGAGCGGTCTTCTGCCTTTTGCTGCATTCGCAACTTTCAAACATTGTCTCCATTTCGAAGATCCAATCCATAACTTGCACCGGTGTCGGGCTTCCAGATAGACATGGTGGCTTGGATGCCATAAAATCCTTGTACTTGCACCCTCGTCCATCATTTCCATCATCCTGGTTGACTTGCCTAACAATCGGTGGGTTGGCTTGACCAATCACCCCACTAAAGTTTCCTCCATCCGACGGCCCTCCATTCACTTCGGGCTCTTCAACTTGTATTGAAAGTTCTTCACGATTTTGTTGAAGCAGACGTCTAGTTTCTTCCATCCGACGATCCAACATCGTCTGAATCATCAATTGTACACAAGCCATTGTCATTGGCTCGGGTGCTGCTGCTACAATAGGTATTTGCTCGATTACAGGTGGTTGATTCCTGTTTTTGTTCACGTTTCCAACTCCGCTTCTTGTTCTTGCCATTGTTGATCTATACACCGAATAAGGTCAATTTAGATCCTTATTCACGATAGATAATTAAATTATCCATATCATTCCGAAACGTTTACATGCTAGTTCTAATTCCGTAGTCGCACGCTTAGAATACTAAACACATAAGGTCTCCAGATCCGGTTGGCAACAAACCGTAGATCCGAACAAATAATATCATATATGGCAAACATATAACATTTAGCACATAAAAGTATTTCAGGCAACTTTCCTAAAATAAACTAGTGCTCGTGTCTTAAATATAACAGACACTCATCTCTCAATATTCACTTAGCATTCTGAGTTTAAGTATAGAAATCCTACAAATTCCTAGTTCGCTTAAACTAATGCTCTGATACCAACTGTGACATCCCCAAAATCATGACCAGAAAAGACCGGTTTCATTTATGCTTTTAAATAAAATCAGAGTAATCATTTGATTAAAAGAGTTGCGGAATTTGTTCCCAAAACAACATATGATAAAACAAAATTTATCAAAGCATTTCTTAAAGAAATTTATTTTCATTATATAATCAAAACTCGGGATGTCATGTTCCGATAAAGACACAAAAGCATAAACAACACATTATAAGCCTTACAACAGTTATATACAACTACAGGCCTATAAACAAAATAACTTGATGATTCATCCATCTTATGCTATCGCGCCACTACCTGTAATACAAATAAAACTGAGCGGATCAGGCTTGGGAGCCTGGTGAGCATATAGGGTTTTCAACCCACAAAAAATAATTATATTTAATTTCACCAACCAACAATAACCCAATTACCCATTCTCGTTATCCTCACTTTACGTCCCTAAAACAACATCTATCACAAGGGACCTAATCTAGGATTTTTCATCGGGATGGACATTACTGCAAAAGGGGTTTCCTTGACAATAGATGTCCTAAAGGCAACCATGAGGGGGATAGAGTACTCCGGTGAACACATCGTTCACAACACCTACAGGTTATGAGCCTGCTAGCATTCCACTGGACTGTCTAGAAAGAGTCTGTGGTCGTCATCCATACTCCGCTAGATGACTAGATCAACAACAACATCGATGCCTCTCATTAATTTATTTTATCACACACCGACTGTCTACCCATGTTCTACCCAACATATTAGTAGATAAAATATATATACATTTATATACAGCTTAAAACCTGTACAAAACATCCATTCAACAACTAGTTCAAATAAACAAATAATATATAAACACATAGCACATATTTTATAAAGAATACTTCATATCTATGTGTTAGAAGAAAACGAATATACACTCACTTGTTCAGAAGATGATCGGACAGCACTACGGCTCTAAAAGTAGTATTCTTCGGTGAAACCAGGAGATCTTCACACACCGGGCTTCTCGCGGGCAGAGCTTCGGCTCGGAAATTCTTTTCTTCTCGGGATCTTCGGAGCTTCGGGACTCGCTTCGGGTCTCGGGATGATACCAGGGCTTCGGGGGTACTTCAAGACGGCTAGAGAGAGTATCGGGAGTGAGAGAGTGAGAAAGGAACAACCAAACCCAGTTGCCCCTTGAACTTCGATTTATAGGGCCATTTTTCAGATCTCATGTCGTGAGTTATAAGTTCTCACGTCGTGAGTTTTAAGTTCTCACGTTGTGAGCTTAGTCGTCACTGCGTTCATCATCGCAAGTTGCGTGTGCATGCTTCTGAAGGGTTAAATCTACCTGCTCACGTCGTGAACACAGTGCTCACGTCGTGAGTTCTGACACAGTGTCGGGATTCGCGCCCCGAACTTCAGAAATTCATATCTTTCGCATACGAGCTCCGTTTTCGATGTTCTTTATATGCACGCGTAGGTGAGACTATGATCTATAACTTTCGTTTAGACTCTGTCGGCTAGATTTTAATTTATTTTTATTATATTATTTTTAGTAGGCCGGGACAGGAAAACTCCGTTAGAAATTCATAACTTCTTTATCTGACGTCCGTTTTCGTCTGTCTTTTTACTGTTGGACTACTATCGACAAGATCTTCAATTCTCGTTTAGATTGTTTCGGCTAGAAATCACTCGATCTCATATTCGAACTTCGGGCTGCATACTGCTAAGCTGAAAATTAGAAAAATCATAACTTCTTCATACGAAGTCAGATTTAGACGTTCTTTTTATGCACGCTCTCGGTTTAACGTATTCTATGAATTTCGTTTAGATCACTAAGGCTAAATATCGCTCTATCTTGAATTCATATTTTACGTCATACAGCGTCGTGTCGGTTCTATCGCGAAACTTCGACAGGTCATAACTTCTTCGTTATAACTCGGATTTCGACATTCTTTATATATTCGAAAACCACGTCACGACCACTACCACATCCTTCATAGATATTGGGTTTATCTAACATTTCATTTTGACGCTTATTTTTATCCTTAATTCAATTAAGCCACATAATTTAGCATAAAACACATAATACTCAGATAATACATTCTTATTATTTCAAAATGAGTTACAAAGGTTAACCTAGACTATTACATCAATATTAATGCTTAGCCCAGAAACGCTGGCGTTACAGCATGGGTCTCCAAGATGACGTGTAGAAGGTATCTATGATGTGATTGGCTAAGCATTTATTGTGTTCCGTCGGTTTATCTCTCCACTTATATGAGGGCTTTTAAAATTCAAAACATAATCGTTTGGCATTCTTTTACCAATATAAATACCAAATTACTTTTACCTCTTACCTTTTTACACTATCTTCAAATCCTCTCAAGCATTCCCAGAAGTCATTTGAATCTTCAAATTGTTCTTTGTGTTCTTCGAGCATTCATCAATGGCATTTTACACTATCATTAAATCCTTTTACGCATTCCCAAAAATCATTTGAATCTTCAAAGTAATCTTTGTGTTCTTCAAGCATTCAGCAGTGGTGGTTCTTGATGCAAATGTTTCATTCATGGATCAATCTGCATCTTCGATTTCTCTGACCATCAATCCCAATCAAAATCTCATCGCTGATTTGGATTCAGCCAAATATCCAACTTATGTTCAACCAATGATCAAATGTTTGATTGCCTCTATTTTAAAGAAAGCCCTAACCCACTATGAAGAAGTTCCAATGTCTTCTTTAATCTTGGCTTATTCAATTACGAGTTACTACAAGACTAAAGATACAGTCAGTTTTGAAGCTCAAGGTCACCAACCCACAATTTCACGGTTGAATTTCTATAAACTTCTAGGTATTCCTATTGATGATTCACTCTATAGTCTGGATCTTCTTGCTTCAAATCAAATGCTTCGTGCTCTTCATCAAATGGGATACAATCCAGTTCTTCTTCAAGTTTCGAGGTTTAAAGAAGAATTATATACCAGATCTATGGAATGCTATGTTTACTATTTTCTTCAAGTGTTTTTTTGAACACACTACTGGTTCTGATAATGCAAGCAAGCTATTTCTAGCGTTTATGTATGTAGTGCATATGGATGATAAAATTGATTTAGGACAAGTCCTTTGGGCACAATTATGTTCTAGTCCATCATCTTCTACGACAGATACGGAGATTTTTTGTGCTCATTTTTGGTCAACACTAGTTCTAACGACCGCACCAAGGGAAATTCGTTTAGAATTACAATTAGTTTTTTATGCTAGTGTTATTTCACGATGAACGAGTGTTAGAGTAAAGAGAAAGGAAAAAGTGATGGAAGACATTGTTGTTACGAATACTAAGAAATAAAGGAAGATAAAGATAAAGGCGAGATTACCATGAGCTATTATTGATGAGGTGGAGGAGGATAGTGAAGCCACTCATAGTGATCTTCATCTAAACTCTAACGATAATTTTGAAGAGGATACTACAAAGTCATCTAAGGATCCAAAGGAATCTTCTGTCTCAAATACTACAACTTCTTTTATCCCTCCGCTATTCCAAAATGAGATTTTTCAAACTGCTCTTGAGAATCCACTTCTTAACCGGTCTCAATCTCTTGATGTCAATGCTACAACTCAACCTCTTGTTTCTTTACCTCAAACCACACAGATATTAACATCTTTTTTACACCTCCGACCACAATACAACTTCTATTGTTACTATCACTTTGATTTTTGATCCTCTGATTAATCCAAATGCAACTCTTGGAGCAAAACCTTCAGAAGATAATGATGCCATTTTGTTTGGAGCTGATGTATCTTTGGATGATGATGATTTGCATAATTCCAATGGTGGTATTTTTTGTGGAAATTGTTGCTCCAGTCATGGCACCTTCTTTACTGGATGATGAATGTGAATATGATAAAGAGAATGAATCTTTGCCTTTGACAATAAAAGAATACAAGTCTTTGAATCAAAACCTAATATGTTGGTCCGACATGGTGAATCTTTTCCGTCATCTACCTTCACCAAATTGATCTTTGATCATGATGCCATGGTTAAACGACTTATTTCCGAAAATACCAAGTTGATTTAGGAAAATGTGAAGTTAATATTGGAGCATACAAAGAAGATGGATGTGGATTTGAGTAAAATAAAAGAGCTTAGAAGACTTATATTAAATTACAATACGGTTCATTGTGCAAATATCACCAATATTGTTCTTACATTTGATTCTGAAGCTCATATGGATTTTCAAATTGAACGAACAAATATGGAGGATGAGTTGCTTAGGCAGGAGATTCATTTTCTGAAAGAATATATTTCGAAGAGCGATGAAGAGCTTGTCTTGGTGAAAACTTACGAAGATTTTTGAAGTCAAGGATGCTCCTTACATTGACTACTATAACACCCACAAATTCGAGCTACACACTTAATATATAATAAGTGATAAGTATTTATAATAAAAACCGCAGAATAGGATAGTTATTGGTTATACACGTTACGAGCTATATAAATATCCATTTAATATATGCATGTTATGTAAACAAATATTGTAAGTATATAATATATGTAGAAAAATCTTATTTTAGAGTTTATCGTAAGGTGAAAAAATATTATAAATATAAATATCCATTTAATATATGCACGTTATGTGAACAAATATTATAAGTATATAATATTTGTAGAAAAATCTTGTTTTACAGTTTATCGTTGATGCTATAAAATAAAGTGTAAAAATGAAAGATTATTTAGGATAAATAATCTTAACAAAAGTAGTAGTAGTCATGATGACGATTCCATAGATATAAAGAACGCTCAAATCTTACTTTGTATGAAGAAGTTATGATTTTTCAAAGTTTCGGGTTCAGCCCTACACGGCAAAGTATGTCATAAAAAGTAAAATGAATATCGGTTGCTTTTAAGCCAAAACAGTCTAAATGAAATTTGATGTCCTTGTAAATATGAATCCGTCGATATTCAAAACGTCAAGAACGGAGTTTGTATGAAGTTATGATTTATAATAGCATATTCACGTAGTAAAATAAAGTGTATATATATATATATATATATATATATATATATATATATATATATATATATATATCATTCGAAAGGTATCGACGATATGGTCGATATAAGACTAATATTTAATACTTTCGACATTAGTTTAGTACAAATTGATGGGTTTCAAGCATAACAACAATTCTTGTGTGTGCATGCAACCCTAATGCTTTGGATCTAGGTTTTCTCTAATTGAACATGCAAACTTGAACACAAAAGGAGAAACCCTAGGATGTAACTACAAATTTCAAAATCAACATAAAAATAGGGTTAGGTTACATAACTTGATTGTTATATTGTAATAACAATGATTCCCTTGTAGATCTTGAAGCTTGAGAGCTTAGTGTCATAAGTATAACATCTATAATGGCTCACAAACACATAATGCAAGAGATTGATATGAGAGAGGAGGAAGGAGATCAAATTTTCAGTTTCTCCTTCTTCTAAAGAGTGTCCGAAGTTATTAGGGTTTAGGACCCTTTATATAGTGCACAAAGGATGCTATTGGATCATCCTAATCTCAAATATGGTAATTATCAACCTCCTTTGATTATTCATAGATGATAAGATATTCTAGAAATTCTAGAATAATCTTACATATATCATGTAGTTTCGTCCACCACCTTCCCTAGGAAGGTTCTGGACCATTTTGCTCAACTATTGAACAATTGCTTTTTTAGTCCCTTCACTTTTCATTAGTTCCTTTAATCCCAAAATTAATTCCAAATTAATTTCTGATTAAATATTAATTAACAATATGATTACTAATTAATATATTATTTCCATAACATATTTAATAAATCATATATTCCAATTTATTAATCAAATTAATAAATTCTTCCTCCTCTCAATTAATCATCTTGTCTAGTTGCAAGTGTGAAAGCAACCCAAAAGCACCATGCAACTATCAACTCAAGTACATACCAATTATAGTTATTGGATTAGACACCTAATCCAACAGTCTTCCACTTGGAAAAGTCTAATAACTATAGTTGCAAGTATGACTTCAAAAATTGATAAGCAATCGTAGCTCTCAAAGCTTTTGTCGAACTCTGACCTAGTCAGTTGCGTGTCCTAAGATAAGAGATCATATAATCCTATGTTATACAAGATATCATGTGAACAAATGAAATGGAACAGAATCATTCTCATTGTCCAATAGTTTGTTTCCTGATTTCTGATGTATAATGACGAAGAACTTAATTGCAACATATCAATTCAGTCCTGACCAGGCCCGGCACATAAGTCAACACCAAATCATCGAAGGTCCCAAGATATCGCTTTTTCCCCCTTAGGGCAAAAGGAACAGATAAACTCTGACTCATATTCTTGTACTATTTACTCATCAAATCATGCACAACAATACATTTTATAACACCAAGTTACTGATGTGTTTACGCATTATCAATGAACAACCAATTCGTAAACAACAACTCATATATCTCGGTTTAAATATTATATGATATTATCGTCTCAAAATTACTCGTGATAAATTCCATGAAGTAATTCACTGAGCGTAGGTTTAATCCAATACTTAAATCCCATTTCAAAAGTACTCATGAATGTTGCAGCAAACCATTGTTGGTCTAAACACTTAGACAATCTACAACCAATTCATGACAACTTTAACTCAATACTTACTTCCAAAGTATGATTGACTGTGGATATTTGAATAATCTAATTATTCGGGAAGTAAAACATGCAAAAGAAACACAATGATAAACAATTGACAGATAGTAGACAATAGTTATAAACAAATTCTCTATCTATTTAATCATCAAATGTCAATTACATTTATTTGTTACAAGTTTATAAATATCTATCTAATCACTAAAACTAATATCATCCTTCAGACCAATGCTCCTTGCGTGCTGAACATGCTTAATCCTACCAAGACCCTTTGTGAAGGAATCGGTAGGATTCTCTTCTGATGATACCCTCTTAACGACTAGGCTTCCTTCTTCTACATGATGTCTGATAAAGTGATTTTTTCTGTTGATATGTCTTGATCTACCATGATCTCTTGGTTCCTTGGTCAAGGCAACTGCTCCTTCATTATTGAAGAAAATCTCCATCGGCTCCTTAATGGTTGGTACAACTCCAAGATTTGCAATGAAGTTCTTCAACCACATAGCCTCCTTCGATGCTTCGCTCGCAGCTATATACTCTGATTCACATGTGGAATCAGCCATGGTCTCCTGCTTGGAACTTTTCTAACTCACTACTCCTCCATTAAGGTTAAACACCAAGCCTGACTGATAACGGAAGTTGTCTCTGTCTGTCTGAAAGTTGGCATCACTATACCCAGTAACTTTTAAGTCATCACTGCCACCAAGCACAAGGACCCAGTCCTTAGTCCTTCGCATATACTTAAGGATGTTCTTAACCGCTATCCAATGAGCTTTACCCGGATTTCCCTGATATCGACTGACCATGCTCAAAGCAAAATCTACGTCAGGTCGAGTACATTTCATAACATACATGATCGATCCAACGGCGGAAGCATATGGAACTCGACTAATTTCTGCTATCTCTGCATCGGTACTCGGACTCTGAGTCTTACCCAGCTTGGTATTACTTTGGATAGGTAACTCCCCTTTCTTTGAATTCTCCATGCTAAAATGATTTAGCACCTTATCCAAATATGTACTTTGACTAATTCCAATCAGTCTTCTACTCTTATTTCTCAAAATTCTTATTCCCATAATATAAGCATCCTCTCCCAGAGCCTTCACAGTGAAACACTTTCCAAGCCAGGACTTAACTTCCTGCAAGGTTGGAATGTCGTTTCCTATAAGTAGTATATCATCAACATACAATACCAAGAAAGTACTTTACTCCCACTAGCTTTGACATATACACAAGATTCATCTTCACTTCTACAGAAGCCAAACTTTTTAACCTTCTCGTCAAAGCAAAGATTCCATCTGCGAAAAGCTTATTTCAATCCATAGATTGATTTCTCAAGCTTACACACTCTATTGGGGTATTTAGCATCCACAAATGTGACAACCGTCAAAATTGAGTCAAGTCAAAGTCAAACAAAGTCAACAAGTCAAAACCAATCGACTCAGTTAACCCTTGTATATTAGGGTTTACACTATGTAATTACTGTACAATGCAATATCTTAATGAGAGAAACATCATTTGGAAAGTTCGTGTGTTGAATTTCCTAAGTAAACATTGAACCAAAACGATAAAACATTATTGCACACTCATCGGGAGTGTGTACGACACTAAAACACGGTTTAACGGGGTTTACGAACCTTGCGTTGTGAAGCCGGACACTCAAATTAATCACAAACGAAACCTCTCTAAATCGTTTTCACTCTATCTCTTTCTATTTGAAATCTCTCCCAAATCTCTCTCAAAAGTTACTTTAACTTTTTGTAATCATTCGGGCCATCTCGACCCTTAACCGGGTCAAAAACCACTTGAAACGGGGTAAAAACGAGTAAAATAACCTTAAGAAAAACCAAAACCCTCCTATTAGAAGCGAAAACTCTCATGAGAAGCCTCTCAGGACCGAAGCCTCTCAGGACCGAAGCCTCTCATGAGAAGCCTCTCATTAGAAGCCTCTCAGGACAGAAGCCTCGCATGAGAAGCCTCTCAGACAGCCCATGCGAGAGGTCTCGCAGACGGCCCCTTTTTACTGGTTTTTCGACTACGACTTCGTTTTAACTCCGTTTTTCATTATTTTAACGTGGGATTTTCACCCAAAACTTTATTTTATAAACTAAGGCCCCAAAATATATAAATCTCCAGGGTTTTTATAAAAATGTATTAAAAGAATTGGTGGTTGGACTAATTATTGAGGGAATATTTGCTTTTCCTTATTTTATGACAAAAGCAAGCCACCACCACCTCACTCTATGATCAGTCACTCTTTCCCACTACCCCTTGTCTCCTTGGAGGACCTTTACACCCTATCTCCAGCTCTTCCCACGTTCTAAGAGCTGGAGGATTGGTCCTCTCTCCTCATTCTCCTTAAAAGCCCTTTCATTCTACACTTAGCAACCAAGAACACTCTCCAAAATTCTCTCATCTTTTCTCTCAACTTCAAGAACTTCAAGGCTTTCTCCAGGGATTTCTTTCTTCAATTAGTAAGTATCTTCATCATACACATAATTATTAAACTCCATTCTACTCAAATCATTGATATCTTACACAAATTCCATCTTATTCGGTGTTAGATTCTCGAATCATCAAGACATCTTCTTAGTGTTCTTGGGTTGAACACTTCCTCTATCTCACTTTCATCTACTGAAATCACATAAGGTGAGTTCATACCCCTACATTTACATGTTTTTCTTAAGTTTTAAGGGGGGAATACAAGTAAAATCATCAAGAACACAATTAAACTTTTTCTATCAGATTACATCAGAAAAGATGAACTTCGATCACGGACTGTTTTGGTCAACTTAAATATTTTAGTTTTCAAAACTATTCCAGGTGCAAGTAGTTCAAACTCTTAGCTTTAAAATGGCTACTTTCACATCTCCATATGATTTTTCTACAATTTATGGTGATTTTTACAAAACTGCCTATCATTTCAGAGGCAAACCCGGACCAGTCTGTGATTATGAACATTTTCACCTCTGTTAGAGATCACTAAAAATAATGATAAAATTTACGAAAAAACTAGACTCATATTCCAAACTCTCAAAATTTGCGGATTTGGATTTAGAGCTTTGATGGTTTTTCTATAAATTTTCTAAGAACAATAACAGAAACTGTATACAACAAAAAGTTGTTGCCAATTTCATTTCACCTTGTAACATGTTGAGCAAGGTGTATATCTTTATGTGATTGTATGTTATTGCAATATATGACATTTTATCTTAATATTTAGACACACATCAGTTTACAAATGGATTTGGACATATAAAATATAAAGAATAACAAGTGATTATAATCAAAGTACAACCGATACATCCAAACATTTAATAAACTATTTTGAATATAGTTTGCATACATTACTACGTACTACCCTTGGTTGATAAACTATAATAAGTATAGTTTATGATACATTACATAATACATACATTTAAAAAGGGTACATTTATACAAAGGATAATTTCATTAAGCAAGGTACGGCCATACGGTACCAAGTTTTCATAACACGTAATTCCGTTAATGACTTTATGAAACATTACATAACACATACATTTAAAAAGGGTACATTTATACAAAGGATATTTTCATTAAGCAAGGTACGGCCATACGGTACCAAGTTTTCATTACACTACACGTAAATTCGTTAATGACTTCTGTGAGACATTCGATTCAATTTACAAATAAGTCCTGTATTATAACCAGAGTCTCCTCGAGGGAGAGCGTGATACTTGTGTATAGATCTATATTGGGTCTGACAAACCCACACCTTAGCTGCATGCAACAGCTAGACCGACAGGTCTGGGGTGACAAATGTCATAACATTTCCGACGCCTGAAGAACGTCGTTTCAGGCCAACTAGGTCATAGCATGGTTATAATAACTCACATGTGGTATTAACAAACATAGAATTTACGGGGATTTCACTAAAATCAAACGAGTTTATGTCGATTTAAACTTGCATTGTTTTACTATAAGGAACGAACACTACTTGTACATTTCGGTCTTTGGGTTTTAAGACTACATTTACACATTAAGGAAAATATTGGATTTTCTGGAACGAACACTACTTTTACAAGAAAAAGCTTTCATAAACTCACATTAAATATAAACAAACATAGAATTTACGGGGATTTCACTAAAATCAAACGAGTTTATGTCGATTTAAACTTGCATTGTTTTACTATAAGGAACGAACACTACTTGTACATTTCGGTCTTTGGGTTTTAAGACTACATTTACACATTAAGGAAAATATTGGATTTTCTGGAACGAACACTACTTTTACAAGAAAAGGCTTTAATAAACTCACATAAAGTATTAATGAATATTAGAATTTACGGGAACTTCATTAAAATTAAACGAGTTTATGTCGATTTAAACTTACATTATTTATTATAAGTAAGAAAAGTTACTTATACATTTCGGTCTTTGGATTTAAGACTACATATACATTTTAAGGAAAATATTGGATTTTTCTAAAACAAATACTACTTTTACAAACGAAAGGCTTTTAATAATACCAAACAAAAGCTTATGAACTCACCAACCTTTGTGTTGACACTTTTTCAAACAACTTGTATTCTCAGGAAATCATTAAACAGGTAACCAAGTGCTTTTGAGGATGGGACGCTAAGGCGTCTACTATTTCATATTTTGTCAACATATTGTAATTGATTCGTAAACATGTAATTCATACAATGATGTAACTTTTTCAATTATATATATGTTGGTTGTGTTTGCTTGAATTACTATTACAATTGTTGTTATGATACTATACATGAAGTCCTCCACCCCCGGACATTTCCGCCATCCTTGGTTTGGGGGTGTGACAGATTGGTATCAGAGCACAGTTTATAGTGAATTAAGTATATCAAACCACATAAGATATACAAACTATAAACACAATTGGGACTAATAGTCTCTGATTTGTGCATTTTTCAAATAAATATACTTTTAGAAAATAAATGATTTTCTTGATTAAAGTATACATACATACATTACATGCTCGCATGGTATCATAACTAGCGAAAACATAAAGCAAAAGAAGAAGAGTTGAACATTTTGAGTATGCCTTAGTATATGTGGATTAAGTCTGGGAAGGATATAGCCTGATCAACTATATCTGTCCGGGAATTGACTTGCATATACCGGGGGATGGTCAGGATGGGCAACAAATTTAACAAACCTAATAACACACTATAAAGGATACTTTAAGAACTCAAAACTAAACATTTACAAATACTATAGGAGTATTTTGTGTTACTATAATAAATTATCTGAGAATTAAATAGGTCTTTATTTATAGATCAATAGCTGCTAAGTGGATGCGCTAAGGTCATATGTAACTAAGATGCTATAGACTTAGAATTTATGTATCTTTGTTTCACTTCCTGTCCTTGTTTGGTTGTGGTCTTGGAGTTAGGGTCATCTATTCGAAGGACTATTATATCTTAATCACATATGACTGGTATGCACTTTGCAACTAATGAAGTAACCGATAAAGATCTTTTTAAAACATAAATATATTAATTATGTCCCGACTAAATTAGTATGTGTGAAACTTTTACAAACGGTCATATACTTGGAAACAAGAAGCTGCTTTCCAAATGTTAAAACAAGCCCTATGCAGAGCACCGATCTTGTCTCTCCCAGAGGGAACCGAAGACTTCGTAGTGTACTGTGATGCTTCGAATCAAGGCCTCGGATGTGTGCTCATGCAGAGAGGGAAGGTTATCGCGTATGCATCAAGACAGCTTAAGACGCACGAGGTTAATTATACTACGCACGACCTGGAATTAGGAGCAGTAGTATTCGCTTTGAAGATCTGGAGACACTACCTCTACGGCACGAAATGCACTATCTTCACTGATCACAAAAGTCTTCAGCATATCCTTAATCAAAAAGAGCTCAACATGCGACAGAGGAGATGGGTAGAGTTGCTGAATGACTACGAGTGCGAAATTCGTTATCATCCGGGCAAGGCCAATGTAGTGGCCGATGCTCTAAGCAGGAAGGAGTACTCGGGCCGCCGAGTAAAATCCTTAACAATGACAATCCATTCCCACCTGACCATACAAATCAAGGAAGCTCAACTGGAAGCTTTGAAACCAGAAAAGGTGGCAGGAGAGACATTAAGGGGAATGGATAAAAACTTAGAAGTCAAGGATGATGGAGCACGTTATATCATGAACCGGATTTGGACACCGAAGTTCGGTGGACTCCGAGACGTCGTCAAGAATGAAGCACACAAGACTCGATACTCCATCCATCCCGGGTCGGATAAGATGTATCTGGACCTCAAGAAATTATACTGGTGGCCGAACATGAAAGCTGAGATTGCTACCTATGTGAGCAAGTGCCTGACTTGCGCCAAGGTCAAAATCGAATACCAGAAACCATCCGGGCTATTACAACAGCCGGATAAACCTGAGTGGAAGTGGGAACGAATAACCATGGACTTCATAACCAAGCTGCCTAAGACATCGAGCGGGCTTGACACCATATGGGTAATCGTAGACAGATTGACCAAATCAGCACACTTCCTACCGATAAAAGAAACCGACAAGATGGAGAAGCTGACTAGAACGTACATCAAAGAGATTGTACGACTCCATGGTGTTTCGATATCCATTATCTCCGATAGAGATAGTAGATTTACCTCACGGTTTTGGCAGTCTCTACAAAAATCCTTGGGAACTAGGCTTGACATAAGTACGGCCTACCACCCACAAACCGACGGACAGAGCGAACGAACCATTCAAACGTTGGAAGACATGTTAAGAGCTTGTGTGATAGACTTCGGTAAAGCATGGGATACCCATCTACCGCTTATCGAATTCTCCTACAATAACAGCTATCATACTAGCATCAGAGTCGCTCCATTCGAAGCTCTTTGCGGTCGCAAATGCAGATCACCCCTGTGTTGGGCTGAGGTGGGGGATACACAGCTAGCTAGAGGGCAAGTCTCTAATAGCACCCTCACTGGCCCTGAAATCATAAGGGAAACCATAGAAAAGATCGTTCAAATTCGAGAAAGACTGAAAGCGTCTCGCGATCGGCAAAAGAGTTACATAGACAAACGACGCAAACCCTTGGAATTCCAGGTGGGTGATCGTGTACTACTAAAAGTTTCCCCTTGGAAAGGAATGATACGATTCGGCAAACGCGGGAAACTAAATCCAAGGTACATCGGGCCATTCGAAATCCTTGCTAGGATTGGGCCAGTAGCATACAAACTTCGATTACCACAGGAACTCAACAAAGTACATCACACATTTCACGTGTCGAACCTAAAGAAGTGTTTGTCTGATGAGACACTCGTAATACCACTCGACGAAATCGAAGTTAACGAAAATCTCCACTTCGTGGAGGAACCAGTCGAAATCATGGATCGGGAAGTCAAACGAACGAAAAAAAAGTCGTATTCCCATCGTGAAGGTCCGTTGGAACGCTAAACGAGGGCCTGAGTTCACCTGGGAACGCGAAGATCAAATGAAACAAAAATACCCACATCTTTTCCCAAACTCTTGATGTCCCAGTCAAATGCAAATTTCGGGACGAAATTCCTTCTAACGGGGGGATGATGTGACAACCGTCAAAATTGAGTCAAGTCAAAGTCAAACAAAGTCAACAAGTCAAAACCAATCGACTCAATTAACCCTTGTATATTAGGGTTTACACTATGTAATTACTGTACAATGCAATATCTTAATGAGAGAAACATCATTTGGAAAGTTCGTGTGTTGAATTTCCTAAGTAAACATTGAACCAAAACGATAAAACATTATTGCACACTCATCGGGAGTGTGTACGACACTAAAACACGGTTTAACGGGGTTTACGAACCTTGCGTTGTGAAGCCGGACACTCAAATTAATCACAAACGAAACCTCTCTAAATCGTTTTCACTCTATCTCTTTCTATTTGAAATCTCTCCCAAATCTCTCTCAAAAGTTACTTTAACTTTTTGTAATCATTCGGGCCATCCCGACCCTTAACCGGGTCAAAAACCACCTGAAACGGGGTAAAAACGAGTAAAATAACCTTAAGGAACCAAAACCCTCCTATTAGAAGCGAAAACTCTCATGAGAAGCCTCTCAGGACCGAAGCCTCTCATGAGAAGCCTCTCAGGACCGAAGCCTCTCATGAGAAGCCTCTCAGGACAGAAGCCTCGCATGAGAAGCCTCTCAGACAGCCCATGCAAGAGGTCTCGCAGACGGCCCCTTTTTACCGGTTTTTCGACTACGACTTCGTTTTAACTCCGTTTTTCATTATTTTAACGTGGGATTTTCACCCAAAACTTTATTTTATAAACTAAGGCCCCAAAATATATAAATCTCCAGGGTTTTTATAAAAATGTATTAAAAGAATTGGTGGTTGGACTAATTATTGAGGGAATATTTGCTTTCCCTTATTTTATGACAAAAGCAAGCCACCACCACCTCACTCTATGATCAGCCACTCTTTCCCACTACCCCTTGTCTCCTTGGGGGACCTTTACACCCTATCTCCAGCTCTTCCCACGTTCTAAGAGCTGGAGGATTGGTCCTCTCTCCTCATTCTCCTTAAAAGCCCTTTCATTCTACACTTAGCAACCAAGAACACTCTCCAAAATTCTCTCATCTTTTCTCTCAACTTCAAGAACTTCAAGGCTTTCTCCAGGGATTTCTTTCTTCAATTAGTAAGTATCTTCATCATTCACATAATTATTAAACTCCATTCTACTCAAATCGTTGATATCTTACACAAATTCCATCTTATTCGGTGTTAGATTCACGAATCATCAAGACATCTTCTTAGTGTTCTTGGGTTGAACACTTCCTCTATCTCACTTTCATCTACTGAAATCACATAAGGTGAGTTCATACCCCTACATTTACATGTTTTTCTTAAGTTTTAAGGGGGGAATACAAGTAAAATCATCAAGAACACAATTAAACTTTTTCTATCAGATTACATCAGAAAAGATGAACTTCGATCACGGACTGTTTTGGTCAACTTAAATATTTTAGTTTTCAAAACTGTTCCAGGTGCAAGTAGTTCAAACTCGTAGCTTTAAAATGGCTACTTTCACATCTCCATATGATTTTTCTACAATTTATGGTGATTTTTACAAAACTGCCTATCATTTCAGAGGCAAACCCGGACCAGTCTGTGATTATGAACATTTTCACCTCTGTTAGAGATCACTAAAAATCATGATAAAATTTACGAACAAACTAGACGCATATTCCAAACTCTCAAAATTTGCGGATTTGGATTTAGAGCTTTGATGATTTTTCTATAAATTTTCTAAGAACAGTAACAGAAACTGTATACAACAAAAAGTTGTTGTCAATTTCATTTCACCTTGTAACATGTTGAGCAAGGTGTATATCTTTATGTGATTGTATGTTATTGCAATATATGACATTTTATCTTAATGTTTAGACACACATCAGTTTACAAATGGATTTGGACATATAAAATATAAAGAATAACAAGTGATTATAATCAAAGTACAACCGATACATTCAAACATTTAATAAACTATTTTGAATATAGTTTGCATACATTACTACGTACTACCCTTGGTTGATAAACTATAATAAGTATAGTTTATGATACATTACATAATACATACATTTAAAAAGGGTACATTTATACAAAGGATAATTTCATTAAGCAAGGTACGGCCATACAGTACCAAGTTTTCATAACACGTAATTCCGTTAATGACTTTATGAAACATTACATAACACATACATTTAAAAAGGGTACATTTATACAAAGGATATTTTCATTAAGCAAGGTACGGCCATACGGTACCAAGTTTTCATTACACTACACGTAAATTCGTTAATGACTTCTGTGAGACATTCGATTCAATTTACAAATAAGTCCTGTATTATAACCAGAGTCTCCTCGAGGGAGAGCGTGATACTTGTGTATAGATCTATATTGGGTCTGACAAACCCACACCTTAGCTGCATGCAACAGCTAGACCGACAGGTCTGGGGTGACAAATGTCATAACATTTCCGACGCCTGAAGAACGTCGTTTCAGGCCAACTAGGTCATAGCATGGTTATAATAACTCACATGTGGTATTAACAAACATAGAATTTACGGGGATTTCACTAAAATCAAACGAGTTTATGTCGATTTAAACTTGCATTGTTTTACTATAAGGAACGAACACTACTTGTACATTTCGGTCTTTGGGTTTTAAGACTACATTTACACATTAAGGAAAATATTGGATTTTCTGGAACGAACACTACTTTTACAAGAAAAGGCTTTCATAAACTCACATTAAATATAAACAAACATAGAATTTACGGGGATTTCACTAAAATCAAACGAGTTTATGTCGATTTAAACTTGCATTGTTTTACTATAAGGAACGAACACTACTTGTACATTTCGGTCTTTGGGTTTTAAGACTACATTTACACATTAAGGAAAATATTGGATTTTCTGGAACGAACACTACTTTTACAAGAAAAGGCTTTAATAAACTCACATAAAGTATTAATGAATATTAGAATTTACGGGAACTTCATTAAAATTAAACGAGTTTATGTCGATTTAAACTTACATTATTTATTATAAGTAAGAAAAGTTACTTATACATTTCGGTCTTTGGATTTAAGACTACATATACATTTTAAGGAAAATATTGGATTTTTCTAAAACAAATACTACTTTTACAAACGAAAGGCTTTTAATAATACCAAACAAAAGCTTATGAACTCACCAACCTTTGTGTTGACACTTTTTCAAACAACTTGTATTCTCAGGAAATCATTAAACAGGTAACCAAGTGCTTTTGAGGATGGGACGCTAAGGCGTCTACTATTTCATATTTTGTCAACATATTGTAATTGATTCGTAAACATGTAATTCATACAATGATGTAACTTTTTCAATTATATATATGTTGGTTGTGTTTGCTTGAATTACTATTACAATTGTTGTTATGATACTATACATGAAGTCCTCCACCCCCGGACATTTTCGCCATCCTTGGTTTGGGGGTGTGACAACAAAACCCTCTGGCTGACTCATGTAGACATCCTCAGCCAACTTTCCATTAAGGAAAGCGATTTTGACATCCATCTGCCAAATTTCATAATCATGAAATGCAGTTATGGCTAACATCACCCTAATAGATTTAATTTTAGCTAACGGTGATAAGGTCTCACTCATAGTCAATCCCTGGGGTTTGAGAAAAGCCCTTCGCAACCAGTCGAGCCTTAAAGGTGTGCACCTTTCCATCCATGTCGGTCTTCTTCTTGAAGATCCATTTGCACCTAACTGTCTTACGACCTAGTAAATTGTCAACCAAGTTCCAAACTTGATTGTCATACATGGACTTGATCGCGCTATCCATTGCCTCTTTCCATTTAGCAGACTCAGGGTCCGCCATGGCTTCCTTATAGTTAGAAGGCTCGTCCAAATTTACCATTGTACTATCACTGATAAACGTATCACCATTTGAAGTTATATGGAAACCATAAGACTCTGGTGTTATTATAACTCGAGTGGAGCGTCTAAGAGGTAATGACTCGTCAATATGTTGAACAATAATTTCTTCCTCGAGTTGAGTGCTAGTGTTAGAGGTTCCTTCATCGCTTGGCACTTGAATTTATTCAAGATCAATTGCACTCCCACTATCCTCTTTACATATGATCTCTCTCTCGCGAAAGACTCATCTTCGTGCTATGAATACCACGTTCTCATTTGGTCTGTAGAACAAGTATCCAAACGACTTTTGTGGATAGTCGATGAAAATACATAGCTCACTTCGAGGTTCAAGCTTGTCGTGAGTCTCTCGTCTAACGAAAGCTTCACAGCCCCAAACCTTGATATGTGCCAACGAGGGAACCTTCCCTGTCCATATCTTGTGAGGTGTTTTGGCAACCTTCTTTGTCGAAACAAGCTTAAGAATGTGGGTAGCATTCTCTAAGGCATACCCCCAAAATGAAATTGGAAGTAAAGTCCGAATCATCATGTAACGAACCTTGTCCAACAAGGTTCGATTACATCTCTCAGATGCACCATTAAGTTGTGGTGTCCTAGGAGGTGCCAATTGTGAAACAATTCCACATTCCATGATGTAGTCATGGAACTCGACACTAAGATACTCACCACCTCTATCAGATATGAGAATATTGATCTTCCTGCCCAATTGATTCTCGACTGCATGTTTGAACTCTTTGAACTTTTCAAAGGTTTCTGACTTATGCTTGATTAAGTAGATATATCCATATCCACTATAATCATCGGTAAAAGTCACATAAAATTGATTTGCATCCCTTGTGGTGGATCCGAAGGGCCCACACACATCTGTGTGTATGAGATCCAACAATCCTTCACCTCTTTCACAAGAACCAATGAAAGGTGATTTAGTCATCTTTCCAAGTAAACAATATTCACATGTATCATCTGACCTTAAGTCAAATGATTCCAATACTTCATCCTTTTGGAGTTGGGCAATGTGTTTCTTGTTGACATGTCCAAGATGACAATGCCACAAGCATACTTTGTCTAAACCATTAAAGGAATCAATTTGCAACACACTATTTCCTAAATTCTCTACAACCATCACAATTTCATACACACCATCACAAGGTAATGCTTCAAAATAAAATACACCATTATAATAAGCATGAATAGAACCATTCTCGTTATCAAAAGAATATCTAAAACCTTGTCTATATAAACCGTGAAATGAAAAAATATTTCTTGTCATTTCTGACGAGTAGCAACAACTATTTAAATATAAATATAACCCACTACTAAGCACTAATGAATAAACACCAATCTTGGTAACAGACGACGATCTCCTATTGCCCATAATTAGGTTCATCTTCCCAAGCTCCACATCTTCACTTGTTTCTAGTCCCTGCAAGTCAGAGCAAATGTGAAAACCACATCTTGTAACAAGAACCCAAGAATTCGATTGTGATGAGTTTTTAGATAGAATAGTGTAAATACCTGCCGAGGTTGACTTAACCTTTGCATCCTTTATGTCTTGCAAGTAACTGGAGAAACTTCTCTTCTAATTCCCCTTTTCATGGCAATAAAAGCAAGTAGCCTCCTTCGGATCAGAGGCAGGGGGACCTTCGGAACTAGATTTGCCTTTAGGGCCATTACTTGACGACCCGACTTGAGACTTTCCCTTCCAATTCTGTTTTGAGGGAGCTTTCCTCTTCTTCCCCTTCCCTTGTCCTATAGCCAAGACGGGAGCAGCAATAGGAGTGGAGGCAATACTATTTCCCTTCATTCCACTCTCAGCAGTTCTCAACAAGCTATGGAGTTGACTTAATGTGGTTTCCTCCTTGTTCAGATGATAAGTCATAACAAACTAATCATAACAGCTAGGCAGTGAGTGCAAGACTATGTCAATAGCCAATTCCTCATCGAATTTAACATTGAGCTTCAATAGATTATCCATATAACGTTGCGTGAGCTGCAAGTAGGTCGTGACGAACTCTCTGTCCTTCATCTTGTTGGTTATGAGTGACTTGACTATTTCGTACCTTTCTTGACGGGATCGTTGATGGTACTTCTCCATCAAGTCCTTGCACATCTCATAAGGCCAATAGTCCTCATAGAACCTTTGCAGTTCAGGATTCATAGTAACCACCATGATGCATGACACTTTGGTAGCATCATTGCAGTGTCTCCTATATTCAGTTATTTCTTCAGGAGTAGATTTAGTTTGATCAATCTTGTTCAACTCCTTTTTGAGAACGTATTCCTTGTCCTCGAAGCGCAAGGCCATCCTGATTTTACGGAGCCAATCATTAAAATTGGAACCATCAAAAGTGACCTTCGAGCAGATGCTCAAGAGCGAGAAGTGATTGGAGTTGTTGTTGGAGGAACCGGAAGCATTGTTTGAAGTTGACATCTGAAAAAGAAAAAGGACAATTTTCGATTAGATAAGAAAATCCTCAATATAACATCCAAATGAAATATTAAGGCTAGGACCCAACTAAATAATTTATAATACAGAAAAGGGATGTCGTAATCCAATTATAAATTATTTAAAGGTAGGTAAATGACGATTTACTAATTTCACCACCACGAAAAACGAAATTTAAACGAATTAAGTTTTAAATGAAATTCCTAGATCTTTTGAGATTCATTGAACTATTCAATGGCATGTTTAATCTCGATTATGCCCTTTCCATTTGTGATTGGGATACCGAGGATCACAAACAATGTGTGAATAACCATGTAAATTAGCTTGGTACTCTCGATGTCATTTATCACATAATTAATGTGTCGGTTAACCACACACGCTCCATTAATCAATGATAATTTACAAGCTACCCATTGCCACCCTTTATTAGTCCATATTAGTGTATTGGTTAACCACACACGCTCCACTAACAACTTTTATAAAGTGCAATGTGCAATTTCATGGATTAGCATCAAATTCACATTTTCCTAAAGTAACTAAGATTGGGAATTTTATAAAAACATTTAATTACTTTATATATATCATTATACTTATTAATGAGAGTTTAGTATGCTATCAAACCCGTTCGGCTAACGACCCTCCACCAATCAAGGAAGCGGTGGGTGAGAGTGGACACCCATTTAATCGTCATTTTATAGGCAGTTTCCATATACCCCCTTATAGATCGGCTTCGTGAATAAGGCCTACTAACAGTAAGACTGACTTTTCTTATACATATATAAATATTAACTTTTAATTTTACTATATATATATATATATATATATATATATATATATATATATATATATATATATATAACGGTGTATTTTAAACATTTAAAATACCAAGGTTCTAAAATTTAAGATTTCAAAATTAAACTATTTAATCTAAATATTAAAACCAAGATATTCCAAGGATGTATTTTTAAGACCTTTCAAAAATATTAGGTTAAATTTTTAATAATCAAATTAACAAATTAATTTATCTTTATCATAAAAATTTAACCCGATCATGAATTCATGATAAGGATACAAATTAATGATTAAAATATCCAATTTTAAACAATTAAAAAGAATTTAAGGTAATTATCCTAATCAATCCATGAGACAATCATCAAAACCAAAAACATTGGATCTGACAGTGCAACTCGTCGAGTTGGGCAATGACCACGTCGAGTTGCATGTCAACTCGTCGAGTTTAAAGACCAACTCGGCGAGTTCAATGAGCAGAATGTCGATTCTGTTCTCCTCTCCTTTAGACAATTCACAAAAGCATCAATTCAATAGAAAACCAATCCTAGGCTCTGATACCACTAATGGGTTCTGAGCATAACAACAATTCCTATGTGTGCATGAAACCCTAATGCTTTGGATCTAGATTTTCTCTAACTGAACATGCAAACTTGAACACAAAAGGAGAAACCCTAGGATGTAACAACAAATTTCAAAATCAACATAAAACTAGGGTTAGGTTACATACCTTGATTGTTATATTGTAATAACAATGATTCCCTTGTAGATCTTGAAGCTTGAGAGCTTAGTGTCACAAGTGTAACACCTCTAATGGCTCACAAACATACAATACAAGAGATTGATATGAGAGAGGAGGAAGGAGATCAAATTTTCGGCTTCTCCTTCTTCAAAAGAGTGGCCGGAATTTTTAGGGTTTAGGAGCCTTTATATAGTGCACCAAGGATGCTATTGGATAACCCTACTCTCAAATATGGTAATTATTTACTTCCTTTGATTATCCATATATGATAATATGTTCTAGAAATTCTAGAATAATCTTATATATATCATGCAATTTCGTCCACCGCCTTACCTAGGAAGGTTTTGGACCATTTTGCTTAACTATTGAACAATTTCACTTTTAGTCCCTGCACTTTTAATTAATTCATTTAATCCCAAAATTAATTCCAAATTAATTTATGATTAAATATTAATTAACAATATGATTACTAGTTAATATATTATTTCCATAACATATTTAATAAATAATATATTCCAATTTATTAATCAAATTAATAAATTCTTCCTCCTCTCAATTAATCATCCTGTCTAGTTGCAAGTGTGAAGGCAACCTAAAAGGACCATGCCACTATCAATTCAAATACATACCAATTATAGTTATGGCCTTAGACACCTAATCCAACACAAATATCATTAAATCTATTAAAATAGTATTATATAGTGGTTTAAAGTAACTATAATGGAGCTTTTTGAAACTTCATTTACTATATATAAGAGGCTATAGGCTCTCATAATTCTTGCACCAAATCTCTTTCAATACCTTTTCTCTTCTCACCCTCAAGCATTTCGGTCCCTCGCGATTGACTTCTCTTTATGTAGTTTTAGTATAGCAAATTAAGCGCTGAAGCGATGTAAGAATCTTTTTAGAACAAAAGTTCAACGACGAAGTTCTTCCCACAGAGTTCTAAGTTTTTTCTAGAAAACCTTGTCTTTCGAAACGAAAACCTTAGGTGTTAGTAGCGAAGCTCTAGAGCGTTGGAGTGCCCAAAGAAATAGAGTTTTTGGTTTCAATGTTATGCCCGCATAATATCCGATTCTCCGCTAATCAACATGTACTTTTTAAAAAGAAAAATTTGAAGCATATTTGGAGCACAGACTTAACTAAAGGTCATCCACCTTTAACAGCTGAGCGCATAGTTACTTCCATCTTACAAATAGATATGAAGTATTTAGATAATTAAATGATATATGTGCTTATTATTTGTGATTAATATATTTTGTGTTTGATGAATCAATATGAGATGTTTTAGATTTAACCGTATATGTATTTTCATACTTATAATATATTGGGTAGAAATGGGTGATGAGAAATTAAAAATGAGGAGGAGAGGCCATGACTTTTCCAAAGATGTGCGATGTAGTCATCTAACAGAGCATAGATGACAACCACAAACTATTCTAGACAGTCCAAAGGAACATTGGTAGGTTCATATCCTAAAGGTGATGTACTACGTGTTCATACGATGTACTCTGTTTTTCCCATGGTTTCGTTATTGTTATGAAATCCCTAAAGCAATATTGTCTACCTATGGCTTGTGATGATCCTTAGGACAAGTCCATAGAGATGAATATATAAGAAAACAGGGATGGGTAATTGGGTTAATTGTTTGATGTGAAATATGTAATTAAACAAAGTAATTATATTATTGTGGTTTGAAAACTCTATGTACTCACCAGGCCTCCCATCCTAACCCAATTAGTTTCTTTGTATCATAGGTAGTGGTACGAAGGTACTTGGATAGTGATGTTTGGATCTGATGAGAGATTCAAGGAGATGTAGGCTACTAGTATGATAAGATGTTGTAAGGCCTGTTGAGACAAGTTTATGCTTATGTTTTGTATCAATTATGACATCCTAAGTTTTTATTTATTAATAAAAATTGTTTCTTTGGAAATGTATTGATTAAAATAATGTTTTGGGAAAATTTTCGCACAAATAAAAGAATACTTTATTTTAAATAAGCATAAAGAAAAAGTTTTTAATTGGCCGGAAAATTGGGGGTGTCACAACTACATGTATGCCATGCTCGATAAAAAGCTTCAAACTTTATTTAATATCTTTCCATTTCTAATGGTGTTCCAAGTAGAAAGGCTAGTGTGAAACAATGGGAGAAGGTGTTAGTAAGATTGTTATTCAGATTGTGAATCCGTATGTTGTCTCCCCGATGGTTTTGAAACCTGCTGCAGAAAAAAAGGTTGTTGTTGGTTTTCAACCACTTGACAAGAAACTGAAAAATGTTGTTCCTATGAAATCCTATGTAGCTAGCACTATTTCAAGTTCTGATGCACCAAAAGAAAAAAGTATTGATCAATCTAAGTCTAATTAAGAGTTGGAAAGATTGCGACAGTGGGGTATTCAGGAAAGACAAAGGGAGGTAAAAGAAATAGATAGAGAAGCAGCTAGGCACTCTTTGGAAGCTTTGTGGCCTATGTGGACAGTCAAAATAATTAAGGATTTGGCGATTGACAATGTTCAAAAATTATGGTTAAATCCGAGAGCATCTTTTTCTATCGGAAATTTTGATGATGTTCAACTCGATTTTCCTCTATCTGCGAGAGCATTATTATGGAGATGTTTTCTGAATACATATATAGTTCCTTTGTCTGATGGTGTGTTAAACAAAAAGCACTTTGAATTGTATTCCTAACAATCAAGACCACAACAAGATATCTAGATCTTGAAGAAAATATATGTTGTTGTTGATTGTGAATCTGAAATCTACTTAAATGATTTCATTATTAACTACAAGTTCAAGGTGTTGAGAGGCAGTGATCATGAAGAAGTTTATTTTTTATTGGCTGATCTACCTATTATGAATCTTCATGATTGGTTTATGTTTTCCGTGGCTCTTGTCAGGGATAAAACAAAATATATGAGTCAAATTGAACATTTGAAGAGAATAAGGTTCTACTTTCTTGAAATTAGCAAGATAGATATTGAATTGTCCGGATTCTTAAATAAAACTACTACTACCAGTCCATGTGAACAACCAGATGGTAGTCAGAACAAGAAGGATTGACTTATTCAGAGTGAGCCATGGGGAGTTGTGTATAAAACCGTTGTGAACAAGAAGTACAAGAATCAAATCTTTTATATACAAGACAAGCACTGCTACAAAACCAAGGCTCTGAATGGAATACTTATGAAGATTGAATTATGCAAAAACAATTCAAAGGAGGAATTTCATAGTGTATCCAAAGTATTAATGGTGGATTACAGTTTAGACTCATTTGCATGACTTTTCTCCTTAGATTTTCACTGATCAAGCTTGAAGACTACTTTCGCCGACCCGGCACAAAAGGGGAGATTTTTAGGTCTCGAAATTTAATAGGTGTTGTGTCTTAGTCATTTTCAAAATATTTAACTATAATACTTTATATTCATTATAATGTTTGTTTCGAATGTAATGTTAGTTTTGATATTGACCACCTTAAGTTTCAGAGTGACTATACTTAACTATTTGTATCTTTTTTCAGTGTTTAGGTGTCACAACCTTATTGGTTATTCTCTAACTGAATCCCTTATAGTTCACCTGTGATATGAAGTAGAGTAAGTCTTTTACTAGTTTTTACTCTTTGAGTTGTAATTGAGCTTCTTACTCTAATTAATTGAACCATAAAATTATTTAGATCTTGTTCTTACATTTCATTCTTACTTGATATTCATGATTTCTTAGTAATTGAACTAGTTAATTGATCCTACAACTTTGAAATACGTATTTAGGTCAAGGATTGAAAAGGATATAAATTTATATTAGTGTTGGCATCATTGCATTGGACTTTGTTAGGGTTCTCATTGCACCATTTGGGTAGATTATAACTCAGTGAATTGATATGAATCCTACATGGTGTCTACTATGAGATTCAGTATGGTAGAATATATTTATTCATGTCTACATGTCTACATGGAAGAATTATCATATTGAAATACACTCTATGTGTAACCCCCCAAAAAAGTAATTTATTGATATAGATCCAAGGGCCTTATTGGGCTAAGCCAAATTACATACATAGAAAATTCTTGAAGAGGTTCAAGATGCAGGATTCCAATAAAGGATTCATACATATGCAACATGGGTTGGTATTTAGCAAATCTCAATCGTCTAAAACAAATGATGAGTTTAAAAGAATGAGTCGATTTTCATACATTTTGGCTATAATGTCGATAATGTATTTCTTGATATGTATGAGGCATCATGTGTTGTGTGCCTTGAGCATGAAGATTCAATATCAGGCCAATCATGGAGAAGCCCATTGGATGGCAGTTAAGAGCATTCTAAAATATATGAGAAAAAAAGGACGTATTCTTGATATATTATGGTGGCGAAAAGCTTAGAGTAAAGTGTTAATTTGATGCCATTTTTTAAACTGATAGAGATTATTCCTGCTTGCCATAAGGAATTATGTTCTTATTGAATGGAGGAAAGGTGACTTGGAGAAGTTCTAAGAAAATCACCATAACAAACTCAACAACGGAATATGAGTATATAGAAGTAAATGAAGTTGCTAAAGAGGTTATATAGATGAAGAAGTTCATCAAATATCTTGGTGTTGTTCCCATCATTGAAAATCCTACATGAATATCTTATAATAAAGAGGGTGCAATAGCTTTATCTAAAGAACCCATGACACATAAACACATAGAAAATATACTTAGAATATATCATTATATTCAGAATGTTGTTTAATAGGCAGACATCATGATCAACAAAGTATCTTCGGATGAGAACTTGGTTGATCCATTTATCATGTCGTTGCCCATCGTGAAGCATGAATCTCACACTAGGACAATAGGCATTAAACATATAAATAGTTTAGTGTTAATTGTTGGTTGATTTAAAATTTGAACATATACATAATGAAATTACAAAAATAATGTTAGGATTATTAAGTAGTGAACTTAGTATATGATGGTGATTTCTTATTACCATTTGAATCATCTCTATGTTTTAAGCATGTTTTATACTTCCTTTAAAGAATATTCATAAATTTCACGGTTAGTCATACTTTAAGGAATAAAGAAATTAATTAAGACTGATATGGGTTTTAGTATATTATCCTTAGTGATGGATATGGTATAGGGATGTTACTAATATCTACATGTACTCAATGGTGGTTAAGCATTAGAGTAACCCGCATTTAGATAATTACTTAATGGAAATTTTATCATGAGTAATACTAAGATGGTTATATATTATGTCTATGAAATGGAGATACAAATATTTGACCTTGGTTTATTATACCTTGACGTGATGCAACATTGTATGTAACCGACAGCCATACATGGTACACTCATGCATGATATGATTTAAGATGTAAGGACTTGTGTAGTCAATATTTATTTTTTCCTTATGACTACGATTGAAGAGATATCTTTTAGGCCTCTCATTTATTGTGTGATGACAATTCAAATATAGCTACATTCATACATGATTGATGAAACACACCTCAATAGGGTAGTTTAAAAGAGTTTATAAAACCATTAGTTATATTTACAAAGGATTTTTACATTAACTTATGCGAAAAATGTGGTCCATTATGTTTTAAAATACTATAAAATGTTTTGTTGCAAAATTAGGTCCCACAGTACCAAATATAAAGCTTTGTTTAAAAAAAGGAAGGTAGTATATCAACTTAATAACATTACACAGTTCAAATGAAACCTCATAAAATGAGGCCTTCAAAATATCATTGCTATCTCCTAAGTCTTCAATTTGAGCATAAGTCAAAATAAGTTAGGCTATGTAATTGTTTAGTAAGAATACCAAAGGTGACTCATTTTGAATAATGATGATGGCAATCATCATACTCGAGACCAACCCTTAAATGTTAATATAAAATCACCAAATACCACAAGTGTTAATAACCAAGGGTGGAGTACTAAGACTCAAATAATTAAGAGAAAAGGGTATAAAATCCATATTAAAAAACAAGGATATAAAATCCATAAATTAAGTATCAATAGTTTAATAACTCGAAAATTCTATCCAAAGAAGGTAATCACCAAATCCAATCACAAGAGCTTACTAACCCACAACCTAACAAGGGATTTAGTATTACATATCGAAAGAAAAAGGAGTAATAACTGCTAAAGGTATTCCTTAAACCTCCTTTTATGGTTAGGGTTGCTATTAATGGAAAGAATCATGATTCAAGGTTTAATCATAAATGTTATAGTTCTAAATGCTTCCGTTGTTTCCTATTTAATTATATGTTTAATTAAGAACATAAAGAACACATTATGATCCAACAGTAGGAACCTTAAAAATGGTAGGAGTCACGAGGACAATTCTTGACCAGCCATCTCATTAATGGCACAAACATCAAACATAATCATTGCATTTGATGCGATTGCATGTGACCCTCATTCGTGCAACAAAATATTGACTTGGGGATACGTGCACATGTTACACATATCCTTATATCAATAATTTCATCAGGGGTCTATATATTATATATTGTTTATGTTTTATTATTATTTTTTTCTTCTATTTTTAATGTAATTCAACTTGACGTTAGGTTTTTTTGTTTTATGTTTATTTTTTTCTTCTTTATAATTTTTTGTTTTTTTATGATTATTTTTAGAGGTTTTTGTGTTTTTTTTTCATCTTTCTTTTTTCTTTTTGAACTATAGGTTCATTCGAGGTTTAAAGTTTTGGGATTCTAAAAGTTTTGGATCATAAATTTGGATCGTAGTATTTGAGTTAATATAATTTTGGTTCATAACATTTTGGACCATAACATATTCAACCAAATCAAATATTTTTTTTCTCATAACAAGTTTTCGATAATATAGTTTTTGTTTAATCTATATGCCCAAAAATCACTATTGAGGGGCATTGCTAATAATATATGATCCTATAGGGTCACATATTTATCAAGCTGGCACATTTTTTGTATTTATTATTAATATGCTTATTAATAAATAAAATCAGTTCTTGTATTTAATTAGGTAATCATTATTGTTTTTTGAAAATAATAATTATAAGAGAATATAACTAGTTATTATATCATATGGTATAATTTAATAAGTAATGTACAAAGTTTTGGACTAATTTAATATAACTAGTTATTATATCATATGGTATAATTTATAAACTTTAAGTTTATAAAATTTATACAATTCTTCTACTTTACTAGTTAGACAATTTTGTCCTTTTGAAGGCATGGCCAAAGTTATTATAATAAGAAGAGAGCTTGCTTGTCAACTTTCTTCTTATGTCCCCCATGCCCCTAAAGTAAAGTCATTAATTTGCATTATAATAAGGGATTTATTTTGCTTTTGCATAAGTATATAAGAGAGTGTCTTGCATAGGTTTAAACGATTAAAATAATATTCAAGATAAATATTCAAGTTTAAATAATATTCAAATCTAATTTGTTTTATATTAAAATTTAAGCTCTAATTAAATAATATTCTAAACCAATCTCCTTATTTGAATATTTAGATTAAACAGTTAAAACAATATTTTAATAAAGAGTGTAACATCCCAAAATCGAGACCCAAAAATTTTCGTTTTAAAGTATATTACTTGTAAAATAGTTAACGGTAAACAACATTGAAATCATTTCAAACATAAAGTCACAAATCACAAGTCTCAAAACCATATTAGCAAATAGTATAATATCATAGTACAATCTCAGGTTTCTCAAATGCGGAATATCATGTGTGAATGTGTGATGCGCTGCTACTCCGCCGGCTCCTTCCCCTTAGATGAAGAGGTACCTGAAACCAAAACTAAAAATCGTAAGCACAAAGCTTAGTGAGTTCCCCCATCATATCCATACCAAATAATGCAAAATCTTCGGTATCTTTTAACCGGTAACTATCGGGCATAGCCAGGAGCTGGGCTCCTCCTCGGTATCTTTCAACCGGTAACCGGGAACTAACCTCCCCTTAGGTATCTTTCAACCGGTAACTGGGAGCGACCCTCCCCTTCGGTATCTTTCAACCAGTACTCGGGGACTATTTCACCCCCTACTACTGCTAACACATATCAAGCACAGTAAACATATCAAGCACAATAATCATATCAGACACAATAATCATATCTCATATCAACACTAGATAATTATCACAAAGACAATCATCTATACAACACTCTTACTTGTGGGTCGGCATTGTGGCCGTAGACCCACTCCTACTAGGAGAAAACTCACCTCAAATTTGTGTAGTGTCTGCACTGATCTCGGTATGAAAACCAACTTTCCTCGAATCCTCAATCCCTACACAACAACTTTTCTAACTTATCAATTCATATTCGTAACCCTTACAAGGGTCAACTCAAGTCCAAGACAAGGTTAAGATCAACACCTTGGTCAATGGTCAATCATCTGGTCAAAGTCAACATCTGGTTGACTCGACTCGCCGAGTTGGTCCACCAACTCGTCGAGTCCCCATGTTCACCTACTGCCATAATCCCATCCTTACTCGTCGAGTCTAGAAAGAGCTCGACGAGTTCGCCTTTGACAACACATCTGACTATCTTCAACCGACTCGCTGAGTTTGTCATTGAACTCGTCGAGTTCATCTTCATCCATTTGAAGATGTTCAGTCTATGACTCTCCGATTTCATCCTTGAACTCGTCAAGTCCGTCTTCATGTGGTTGGGACAATACCTTGAACTCGCCGAGTTTGTTCATCCACTCGCTGAGTCCTATGATTTCTAGGTCCAAAACAAACCCCTAGTAGGCTGAGTGTTCCTTCCACTCGACCAAAACCATTTCCAAAAGACGTTTGGGGGGAAAATGTGTCCCGACTTGCCGAGCCCCTCCTAGTCCAAAACTATAAAGTAGATTATAATGGGTCTTAATGCATCAGAACCATAGATCTGATTTCCTAGGGTCCATTTCATAAGTAAAGCTACAAACTTTATGTCCATGCATGGGGTTTTTGGCTCTAAAATCCATAAAAAAGGGGTTTATGAGATGCATGGGCTTCCCATGGCCATAAAGTTGGCACCTTTATGCCATGGGAACCCTCAATGGTTCAAGATCTGAAGTGCAACTCCATGATACACAATCAATCCGAATATGGCCTTAGAAATGCCCCAAAATGATAAGATCTAAGCCCTAAAGGAGATTTATCAAATGAGAAGTCAAGGTTGAAGCTTTTTACCTTGAATGGGATGGAAATAACTCAAAACCTCTAGATCTACCAGTCTTCTCTTGATCTTCCAAGCTTCATTCTCTTCTTCAAACTTCAAACTACCACAAAACACACAAAAATGGCTCAAGATCACTCAAAAAAGGTTAGGGTTTCAATCTAGGGCTTCTCTGAGTTGGGAGAGGTGATGGAGGCTGGTTTGGGACGAGATAAAGTGTTTAAATAGGAAGCAAACCCTAAATATTAGGTTTTTTCCAGACAGCTCCTACTCGTCAAGTCGGTCCCCCGACTCGTCGAGTAAATCAATAAAACCCCAACATAATGTCGAGTCTACTCTACGAGTTAGGCCTCCAACTCGCCAAATCCCAGAGTAGAATACCAAAATACTTGAAATTAAATACGTACCAGGAACCGGGTGTTACAAATCTCCCCTACTTATTTTAGACTCCGTCCTCGAAGTCTGTTGCTGAGTCCTGAAAAAGATCGGGGTAGTGCTCCCTCATCTCGTCCTCCGTCTCCCAAGTCCATTCCAAGCCCTTGTGATGCTGCCATTGCACCTTCGCCAGTTCGATCCTCTTGTTCCTCAGATCCTTCGACTTCCTGTCGAGGATAGCTATTGGTCGCTCGATGTAATTCAGGCTGTCATCCATCTGAATGTCCTCAAAAGGCACCACTGCTGAATCGTCTACCAGGAACTTCCGCAGCTGGGAGACGTGAAAAGTGTTTGTGAATCTGACTGAGTTCGGCTGGCAGGTCCAGCCTATACGCCACCTTGCCCACCCGGGCGACGACCCTGAAAGGTCCAATATACCTGGGGCCCAACTTGCCCCGCTTCCTGAACCGAATGACGCCTTTCCAAGGCGACACCTTCAAGAGCACCATATCCCCGACCTGGAACTCCAGGTCCAAACGACGCCTGTCGGCATAACTTTTTTGCCAACTCTGAACAGTCTGAAGCCTGCTTTGCACCTGTTGGATCCTTTCCGTATTCTTGAGTACCACTTCGGTACTCCCCATGACTCTCTGGCCAACCTCACCCCAGCATATCAGGGTCCTGCACTTCCTCTCGTACAACATATCGAAGGGAGGTCGGTCAATACTCGCATGATAGTTTATCTTATAGGAAAAATCCGCCAAAGGAAGGTAAATATTCCAACTACCTCCGAAGTCTAAAACACACGCCCGCAGCGTATCCTCCAGAGTCTGGATGGTCCGCTCACTCTGACCATCCGTTTGCGGGTGAAAAGTGGTGCTAAAGTGCAGACGAGTACCCACCTCGTCATGAAACTTCTTCCAGAACCTGGAAGTGAACCGCACATCCCTGTCGTAAATCACCAAAACTGGCACCCCATGCCGAGCCACTACCTCCCTGATATAGATGTCGGCCAACTTCTCGGCCGAAATGCTCTCCTGAATCAGAATGAAATGGACGCTCTTGGTCAACCGATCCACGATGACCCAAATCGAATCCACTCCCCGCACGGTCCTGGGAAGCTTTGTGATGAAATCCATAGTGATATCTTCCCATTTCCACAGCGGAATATCCAACAATTGGGTCTTTCTGTGAGGCCTCTGGTGCTCGGCCTTGACCTTCCTGCAGGTCAGGCATCTCTCAACGAACCAAGCTACATCCCTATTCATGCAGGGCCACCAAAAATAAATACGAAGATCCATGTACATCTTCGTCACCCCGGGATGGATAGAAAACCTGGATTTGTGCGCCTCCTCCATCAACACCTGGCGCACACCTCCATGATATGGGACCCACACTCTACGGTGTAGAGTCAACAATCCACGGCTGTCATAATCGAAGGAGGAAACCTGTCCCACAATGCGTTCACTCTTACGATGTTCCTCCTTCATAGCCTCCTGCTGGGCTTCTCGAATCCGCTCCAACAGCAGAGTCACCACAGTCATCCTCATGCAGATGTATCTGATCGGCCCTGCCTTGCGGCTAAGCGCATCGTCCACGACATTGTCCTTCCCCGTGTAGTAGAGGATCTCACAATCGTAATCCTTCACCACATCCAGCCACCGACGCTGCCTCATATTCAGATTCGGCTGATCCATAAGGTACCTTAAACTCTTATGGGCCGTGTAAATAGTACAGCGGACCCTTAGAGGTAATGACGCCAAATATTGAGGGCGAAAACAATTGCCCCCAACTCCAAGTCATGCGTCGGATAGTTCTCCTCATGAGGCTTCAGCTGCCTCGAAGCATAGGCGATAACATGCCCCCTCTGCAACAATAACTCTCCCAAACCCGAGATTGACGCATCGTAATATACTACAAAATCCTCCACGCCCTCTGGCAGGGCAAAGATTGGCGTCTCGCACAATCTCTGTCTCAGTGTCTCAAATGCGGCCTGTTGCTCAGGCCCCCAACGAAAGACCACGGATTTCTTCGTCAACCGGGTCAATGGTACTGCTATCTTGGAGAAGTCCTGAATGAATCTCCGATAATAACCTCGCAGTCCCAGGAAGCTCCGAATCTCAGATGGAGACCTCGGGACCTCCCACCTTATCACGGCCTCCACTTTGGCCGGGTCGACCGAAATCCTGTTCTGGTTGACAAGGTGCCCAAGAAATGGCACCTCGCGCAACCAGAACTCACACTTGGAGAACTTGGCATACAAGCTCTCCCTCCTCAGGGTATCCAACACCCCCCGCAAGTGCTCCTCATGCTGCTTCCGAGTCTTAGAATAGACCAAGATGTCATCAATGAAAACTATCACAGATCGATCTAACATCGGTATGCACACACGATTCATGAGATCCATCAACGCGGTTGGGGCATTGGTGAGCCCGAAAGGCATCCCCACAAACTCATAGTGCCCATATCGTGTCCGAAAGGCAGTCTTCTGCACATCCTCCTCTCTGGCCCTCATCTGATGATATCCTGAACGCAAATCAATATTGGAGAACCAAGATGCTCCCTGAAGCTCGTCAAAGAGATCATCAATCCTCGGAAGTGGGTAACGGATCTTCACCATTACCTTATTTAGCTCCCGGTAATCTATACACATCCGATGCGACCCGTCCTTCTTCTTCACAAATAGAATCGGGGCTCCCTAAGGTGAACTGCTTGGTCTGAGGAATCCCTTGTCTAACAGATCTTGCAGCTGTGTAGACAACTCCTGCATCTCAGGAGGAGCCAACCGATACGGTGCCTTGGCTATCAGAGCTGCACCAAGGACCACGCCGATCCTGAACTCCACCTGCCTCTCCGAAGGTATCCCAGGCAGCTCCTATGGGAATACATATGCGTACTCTCGTAACACTGGCACATCACTCACCATCGCCTGACCCGAATCCCTGGTATGCATAACATAGGGGACATATCTTGCGCAACCCTACTGTAGGTAGCGCCTAGCCCTCGCTGCTGAACATAAAGTCGTTCCGCGTTGTGGCCTCTCGCCCTGAATCACCAGTTCTCCCCCACCTGGGGTCCTGATCCGAACCAACTGTTGCGCACAGTCGATCACTACCCCATTGAGGCTCAACCAATCCATCCCTATAATAACCTTGTTCCCCCTCAATGGTATGGGAACCAAATCTACCAAGTAGCGCTCCTCGTACAACCTCAAAACACAATCTCTGAAAACCTCTGACGCGCGCACTGACCGGTCGTCTGCAATCTCGACCTCTAGAGGTCAATCTAACATGCCTGAAGACTCAGGAAACCTCTTGCTAAGCTCAAGAGAGAAAAATGATCGGGTAGCACCCGAATAAAACAACACCTGAACCGGGATACCGTTCACATTGTACGATCCTAAACAAAACATATAGCATAATACATCAATATCACAAGCGACATATAATAAAAGTTAGAGAAAAGAAACCATACCCGTCAACACATCGGGTGCGGCACGTGCCTCCTCGACTGTCAGCTGGAAAGCTCGGCTCCTCACCACTAGAGCCTCTGACTTGACCTTCCGGCCATCCGTAACCCGTGTAGTCGCTGGAGTTGGTGCCACCACTGGCGCTGCTGCTGCTACTGTCAACCTGGGGAGTTGGCCATTTTATGGCCCCTCTGGTTGCAATGAAAGCAAATCAGGTCTAACATCTGAACAGTGGGGGAAGGAGCAGTACAATCCCTGCCAAAATGTCCAGTCTTGCCGCACTTATAGCAGCCTGATCTTGACCCAGTGCGGAAAACTCCCTCGTGTGACCTACCGCATTTCCCACAGCGGTCTCGCCCTTCGACCTAGCGTCGAACCCCTTGGGTTTCTTCCCTGAAACCCCAGCAACCTGTCATGTCTCTCCTTTCCTCTTCCTGAGGTGCTCTAGATCAATCTCCCTCTCCCTCGCCCTGGCAATCATGGAATCCAGAGTCGGGAAAGAAGAATAGCTAACATGCTCCCTAATGTCAGCCCTCAACATATCATGATAGTGGGTCTTCCGCATCTCCTCCTCCCCTGCATACTGAGGTACCAACAAGGCCCTCTCACGGAACTTGGCGGTGATCTCTGCCACCGTCTCAGTAGTCTGCCTCATACCCAGAAACTCTCTGGCCAGCTGTTGAAGCTCCACAGGTGGCGCAAACTCGGCCCTGAACCTGATCACAAAATCTGACCAAGTCATAGCCTCAATGGTTGGGGCCTCCAGTGAATCACCCACAAACTCCCACTAATCTCTGGCTCGATCCCTCAAACAACCCGCAACAAAGCGGACCTTCGTCCCCTCCGGGTAGAAGCTCATCAACTGTGCAGACTCGATGTCTGTAATCCATCTCCTAGCCACAATGGGGTCCTTTACCCCGTGAAATTCGGGCACACCACTCCCCCTGAAGTCCTTGAAGGACAGTGTGCACGAACCCGACTGGTTGGGCTCCAAGTCACTCCTGAAAGTTCGGAGGCGATCCTCCATCAGCTCAATAATCCCCTCCTTGATCGACCCGAAAATAACTGGGGTCGCCTCATACCTTTCGTGATCTCCGACGCGATGAACTCGCGTAACCCGTCATCAACCTGCTCGGATCCCACACCCGAGCCTGATTCTGATCCTGATCCGGATCCTGAACCTCCAGCTCCATGTCGCGTAATCGCCATACTGAAATAAAATACATAAACGTCAGGGTCATACATACTTTCGAGAGATCTCACACACCCTCCAAGTTTCCTGGTTCTATCTTAACCCTCCTTGATTCGAGTACGGATCCTCTGCTTCCAATAGTACGGGCCCATACTACCCTCCACATCTATCCGTACTTTCCTCAAGGATTGCTTCGACTTCGCCAAGTCCCTTCTACTAATACTGCTTTCCAAGCTTATCTCATCCTAGGCTTGCCCTAGGGTACTCTCCGACCTACTCTCCGCCATCAGCTGCACAAGGAGTCCCTATCTTCTTTTCCTAACTAGCTTGCGGATACTATTACATATTCGCTTACTAGTTAGTTAAACCTAGCCGCAACCCCTATCAGCACAAAGTAAGCAGCATTCATGCATTGAGTAACCATTACCAAGCATAACCTAACCAGACTACCATACTGCTGACTAACCAAGCCTAGCATATAGTTCAATAAACTCATACAACAGGCATACAAGGCATCCTCCCTAGATCCTTAGCCATCATGCAGTTCTCATAAGCATATCATATAACATAACATAGCATGTATGGGTATCTTCGGGAAAACTTACTTGAGCTCAGCCGGTCACACGCATCACACACCTTGTTCTTTCCCAAACTCCTTATTTTTAAATTTTAGAAAACTATTTTTTTCGTAAAATTCCATTAGCCCTCGGTTTGAGTCCAGACACCCTCGATGGTGTGCCTGAATCCCTCAAACCAAGGCTCTGATACCAACTTGTAACATCCCAAAATCGAGACCCAAAATTTTTTGTTTTAAAGTATATTACTTGTAAAATAGTTAACGGTAAACAACATTGAAATCCTTTCAAACATAAAGTCACAAATCACAAGTCTCAAAACCATATTAACAAATAGTATAATATCATAGTACAATCCCGGGTTTCTCAAATGCGGAATATCATGTGTGAATGTGTGATGCACTGCTACCCCTCCGGCTCCTTTCCCTTAGATGAAGAGGTACCTGAAACCAAAACTAAAAACCGTAAGCACAAAGCTTAGTGAGTTCCCCCATCATACCCATACCAAACAATGCAAAATCTTTGGTATCTTTCAACCGGTAACTATCGGGCATAGCCAGGAGCTGGGCTCCTCCTCGGTATCTTTCAACCGGTAACCGGGAACTAACCTCCCCTTCGGTATCTTTCAACCGGTAACTGGGATCTACCCTCCCCTTCGGTATCTTTCAACCAGTACCCGGGGACTATTTCACCCCCTACTACTGCTAACAGATATCAAGCACAGTAAACATATCAAGCACAATAATCATATCAGGCACAATAATCATATCTCATATCAACACTAGACAATTATCACAAAGACAATCATCTATAAAACACTCTTACTTGTGGGCCGGCATTGTGGCCGTAGACCCACTCCTACTAGGAGAAAACTCACCTCAAATTCGTGTAGTGTCTGCACTGATCTCGGTATGAAAACCAACTTTCCTCGAATCCTCAATCCCTACACAACAACTTTTCTAACTTATCAATTCATACTCGTAACCCTTACAAGGGTCAACTCAAGTCCAAGACAAGGTTAAGATCAACACCTTGGTCAATGGTCAATCATCTGGTCAAAGTCAACATCTGGTTGACTCGACTCGCCGAGTTGGTCCACCAACTCGCCGAGTCCCCATGTTCACCTACTGCCATAATCCCATCCTTACTCGTCGAGTCTAGAAAGAGCTCGACGAGTTCACCTTTGACAACACATCTGACTATCTTCAACCGACTCGCTGAGTTTGTCATTGAACTCGTCGAGTTCATCTTCATCCATTTGAAGATGTTCAGTCTATGACTCACCGATTTCATCCTTGAACTCGTCAAGTCCGTCTTCATGTGGTTGGGACAATACCTTGAACTCGCCGAGTTTGTTCATCCACTTGCGGAGTCCTATGATTTCCAGGTCCAAAACAAACCCCTAGCAGGCTGAGTGTTCCTTCCACTCGACCAAAAGCATTTCCAGAAGACGTTTAGGGGAAAATACGTCCTGACTCGCCGAGTCACCCAAGCGACTCGCCGAGTCCCTCCTAGTCCAAAACTATATAGTCGATTATAATGGGTCTTAATGCATCAGAACCATAGATCTGACTTCGTAGGGTCCATTTCATACGTAAAGCTACGAACTTGATGTCCATGCATGGGGTTTTTGGCTCCAAAATCCATAAAAAGGGGCTTATAAGATGTATGGGCTTCCCATGGCCATAATTTTGGCACCTTTATGCCATGGGAACCCTCAATGGTTCAAGATCTGAAGTGCAACTCCATGATACACACTCAATCCGAATATGGCCTTAGAAATGCCCCAAAATGATAAGATCTAAGCCCTGGAGGAGATTTATCAGATGAGAAGTCAAGGTTGAAGCTTTTTACCTTGAATGGGATGGAAATAACTCAAAACCTCTGGATCTACCAGTCTTCTCTTGATCTTCCAAGATTCCTTCTGTTCTTCAAACTTCAAACTACCACAATACACACAAAAATGGCTCAAGGTCACTCAAACAAGGTTAGGGTTTCAATCTAGGGTTTCTCTGAGTTGGGAGAGGTGATGGAGGCTGGTTTGGGTCGAGATAAATTGTTTAAATAGGGTGAAAACCCTAAATATTAGGGTTTTGTCCAGACGGCTCCTGCTCGTCGATTCGGTCCCCCAACTCGTCGAGTAGATCTCTAAAACCCCCGCATAATGTCCAGTCTACTCGACGAGTTGGGCCTCCAACTCGCCAAGTCCTAGAGTAGAATACAAAATACTTGAAATTAAATACGTACTAGGAACCGGGTGTTACAAAGACGTTAATCCCAAAAAATCGAAATTTTAGGACAAAAATCTAAAATCAGAAAAACCGTGCAGGGGCGCCGCATCCAGGAGAGGGCGCACCATGCCTTGCAACAAAGCAAGTTTCTTTCGGTTTTCAATTTTTACCAAGTTTGTGCCAAAAACTAAACCCTATTTTCTCTGATACCACTATTAGGGACTATTAACATCAAGTACACTATCTAAAGTAAATGGAAACAATCAAGATATTTACCTAAGTGCACATGCTTCCTAGAATGTAGGTTTTACCAGTTTTAGCAAAGTACTTTAACATCAACTAAAGAGAAGGATAAAGCACTTACATCTTGATTCTTAGATCATATGATGGACCTCTCTTGCAAATGATGAAGAGCTCAATGTAGAACTCCTCTAATGAAGTCATACCCAAGACTCTAAAAGTAAACAAGGAATAAACCCTATTAGGGTTTATGAAAAATTAACGAACCCTAGGAAAGGGGTTATAAATTCGTACAATGAGAATATAAAAGGGGGTGAACAAAAATTTTACTCTTAGGAATCCCTTGGTTTGATCCCAAGCATCTTATTTATAAGAAGCAAATAAATCCTCAAGCGATTCAAACTCTTAGGGTTTATCTTTATCTTATTCAAAACCTGTCTTATACCTATCCTAAGGATATCAAAATCGTCCACCATCATCTCTATAGGGATATCAAAATCGTTCACCATCATCTCTCTAGGACCTTCTAGAATATTCTAATTAATCTCTTGGATTAACTAAAATTCAAGCCTTTTAATTAATATAAAACAATTTAATTAATTACCAAAATAATTTCTAATTAATTTATTAATCCATAATAAATTAACAACTTTTTTTTCATTTCCTTAATTTTATTTGTGTCATGAGGCCAACCCAAAAAATGACTATGTTATTATTTAGAAATATTACCAACTAGTTAATGACATTAAACAATATTTTCAATATATATATATATATATATATATATATATATATATATATATATATATATATATATATAGAGAGAGAGAGAGAGAGAGAGAAAGATAGGAAAAATCAATGGAGAACAAAATTGAGGAAGAGACCAACAAACTTTTTATCTACAATGAATTTAGTTACTAAATTTCACATGTGCATGTTAATATATATATATATATATATATATATATATATATATGCATAAAAAAATATAAATATGCATTAAAAATGCATTTTTTTGAAAAATTCTTTTTTTAAATCTTATTTTCGAAATATAAGGCATATTTTCATATGTAAGTATATGCATATGTATATGCTTATCAATATGCATAAGCATATGCATAAGAATAAGTATATGACATATGCATATGAATAAGCATATGCATATGCATTTGCATATTCATTAGTATATGACATATGCATATGCATATAAATAAGAATGATTATATTATATATGAATAAGCATATGCATATGCATATGTATGTGAATAAGTAAATGCATATGCATATTAATATTAATATGCATATGAATAATAAGTATATGACATATGCATATGCATAAGAATAAGTATATGACATATGCATATGCTTATGCATATGAATATGCATATGCATATGCAACCATGATAATGGCAATTACATTAAGATTAAGGTAGGAGAAGGGTCACATAGGTCAAAAAGTAGCAACAAAGGGAATGAAGAAGGTTAAAAATGGAACGGCACTTGGATTTCATATTTTTTATTTTTCTTAATTTATTTTTTTTTTATTTTTTTTAAATATATGAAAATATTCCTTAAATCTCGAAATTAATACTAGTATATGAAAAAAGAATTTTTTTTTTTCAAAAATATGCATTTTTAATGCATATTTTTAGTGAGTGCTTGAATGGAATGGAGACTATGCTTAAACTTTCTTTTATGTAGATATATTATTTATTGCTAAAAAGATTAAAATAAATCTTTTCTTTAAAATTTTCATACTGAAGTTGATGGCTTCCGAAATTTACATGGAATTGAAGAAGGTTAGAAATGGATTTCTGGATTTTTAAATGCTTTCCCAGCAAATACATACACTGGAGTTGCTCTTCAGGCATTCATTGAGGTTAGTTTCATGATCATGGAATGGAATGACCCGTTTCGTTCCTCTATGATTCCGTTCCATCCATCCAACCAAACAAACCGTTAGCTTTACTCCAGCTGATTATCTAATTATTTCCTTTTTCAGTTGGCGGGGGCTTTGGTCTGTACAAAAGATATAAAAACCAGTTCAATAAGCTATTAAAAATAATATATCGAGACTTTCTTAAAGCATTAAAGGAACGAGAAGATCCAAAAGTGACAAAATCTTTGATAAGTTTAGAAAATTACATCCAATCAAACCAGTTTCAAAAAGAACCGGGAGGATAGAAAAGAGTTGAAGGTCCAGCTATAATAAACAAATTTCATGCCATGAAATCACTATGTCCAACAATAAATTTTGTAGTTGAGTGCATCACAATATCTAAAAAACAACAAAACGGTTAATATGATCTTATATATATGCATATGCATATGCATATGCATAGATAGTTGTCCATATTAAGTGCTTTAATCCATTAAACTCATTAAGTAAAATGACCATTCTACCCTTGGTACATGCAACAAGAGACTGGAAGTATTTTTCGATAACATAGTCTTCCTCATTGGAATTCTCAAAAGCCAAACAAAATTTGTAATGCTTTAGAGCTTCAACCTTGTTCACTTGCAAATATTATAACCAAAAACAAATCTTGATTATTGAATGATTCTTTAATGGAATAAAAAGGGTATAAAGTGTATTTGTAAAAAAAATGTTGATATGCTTACATTTCTCATCATGGGTATGGTGATGAATCAATCTTGATGTTGACATTTTCAACCTTTTCAAGAACTTATAAGCGAGAGTTTAGTGCACCGCGGTTTGAAATGTATGCAACGGCTAATACTTTTTCAGTTTTTGACTCAATTGGGGCCATTAGATCATATTATGCCCATGAAAAGTAGCCAACTGTGACATCTGAAGAGAGACTTGTTGTCATGATCACATCATATCCTCTTCTGAAATATCAGATTTTCTTTCATTAGGGTTCTTAATAATTTCATGTGTTTGTAATTTGACCATTTGATGATTGTGCTTTCCCACCCTCATGTAGTGGCAACATCATTTTCAGCATAGTATTTACTTGACTTTGTTGATCTAAGAACACCAGATGTTTCATCTGTGTAAGTGGAGCCAATCGCAACATCAGTTTGACCCCTTTTATGGTGTGGAAAAACTTACTTCCCACATCACAAGACCTCTGATTCAAGAAACAACCATAGAATCTCATAATTCAAGAACTCAATAGAAGATTATTCCAAGTTTACAACTTCAAATGTGATTGATTATATATACCTGATCACCACCAGCGAGAGTTACAGGCTGTTTAAGAAAATCCCTAGAATACACAACATGATCTTCTCTCTGCAACCATTCCTCATAACTCTCACCAACATCGGACATCGATGTTGCATCTGAAAGTGCCACCACCGGGGCCTCATATTCATCAGAAGTTACAAAGGTAATTGGAGGAAGAGAAAAGAGGTGAAGTTGTAAACTGGTAGAATGATTCATCCCATGATTTGACGAAATCAGATTTTTTTGATTAAATGGAGATGACCTAAGAATGCGATTTCCGATATGAAAACTAGAACGAGGAATAAAGGCAACAAATTGGACCATTTTTTCTTGGAATTAGGGGGGATGTTACTGTTACTGGATCCAATCTAATTATCAAAAGGAAAACATAACATTTGAAGTATAACATCTTTAATTTATCAATATGTGATTGATTGAGATTCAGAAATCAGCAACGCAAATAACCCCTAAATACCGTCTGGATCGCTAATTATCAAAGAAACATACATTGATGGTCGTTGACTGAAATTGCCCCCAAAACAGGTGATCGGAGATGTGATGCATGATGATAGAATGGGGATGGAGGTGTGAGGCGTCATTTTTGAAGGTTTTTCTTGGTAAGTTTATTGTCCCTGATTGCAAAATGTGGTGCTCTAATTTTGAATTTTCTTACCTCCTCTGGGTCGTCCGGAAGAACGCCACGGCGCAAGTAGTCGACAAAAGGTTTGGTCCATTCTGGATGGGTCGATATTGTATTGACCTTTTGGTTATCGATACTTCTTTCCGGTAGTACTTCAACCAATACTTTCTTTGTGAGATGGTCATACGAAGTAGAGGCCAGCTTGCTGAGAGCGACCGCCCTTGCGTTTTTCCCCGAGAGATTTGTTTTATTGAAAAACTTTTGAATGTGATGGCTAAGTTACGGACTACATCTAGGTATTTCTGCATCATGGGGTCCTTCACCTCATACGTCCCATTTATTTAGTTTGTGACAAGTAGCAAATCGCTGAGATTCGCTAGTTGTTTCGCGCCAACCTCCTTGGCTAGCCTCAGACCTGCTAAGAGCACTTCGTACTCTGCCTCGTTGTTTGATACCTGGAAATTGAATCGCAGTGCGTAAGTGATTTCTTCACCCTTGGGGCTCTATAGGATCAGGCCTACACCTAAACCTTCCTTGCTTGTTGTGCCATCGGTGTACAATTTCCAGAGTTCTTTGCTAGCTTCAAGTTCGAGTGGGATGACGGAGATCGTCGTTGGCACTCCCTTAATGGTATCTGGAATTTCGACCAGGGAGTCTGCGAGGGCCTGTGCCTTGATGCTAGTCCGGGGTGATAATGGATATCATGTTCACCTAACTCTATGGCCCACTTGGCTAGGCGCCCAGACTTTTCCGGCCTTAGCAGCACTTGCTTTATTGGGTAACTAGTCAGGACATTCACCTTATAGGCTTGAAAATACCCCCGTAGTCTCCTAACGGCATATACCAGGGCGAGGACCAGTTTTTCCAAGGCCGGGTAATTAACCTCTGGTCCTTGTAGGGCCCTACTAACAAAATGGATGGGAACCTGCCTGCCTTCCCTCTCCACTACTAACACAGAGGAGATAGCTTCTTCGGAAGTGGCTAGATACATCTGTAGTGTTTCCCCTGGCAGCAGGTAGGCGAGAGCCGGTAGTTGTTGTAGGGCGTCTTTGATTTGTCACAATGCCAAATCCGCTTTGTCTATCCAGTTGAACTATTTCTTGTCTATGCACCCTTTAAGTGTTTGGTACAGGGGGAGCGCTTTTTCTACGGATTTGGCGATGAATCTTCCCAATGCTGTCAATCTACCGTTTATTTCCTGTACGCCCTTGAGGTTGTGAGGAGTTTTCGACTCGAGGAACTCCTGGATTTTTGTGGGATTGGGCAGAATTCCTTCCTTGGATATTTGGTACCCAAGGAATTGCCCTTCCTCAACTCCGAAAGTGCACTTAGCTGGGTTTAACTTCATCTTCGCTTTAGCTATGATCTGGAAAGTTTCTTTCACATCGTGAAGTAGTTCCTCTTCATTGCCGCTCTTAATTACCATGTCATCGACATAGACTTCTATGTTCCTACCGATTTGATCGGCGAATCCTTTGTCTATGAGCCTCTGGTAAGTAGCACCTGCGTTTTTGAGTCCAAACGGCATTTTCTTGTAGCAGAAGGTCCCCTTTTCGGTGTGGAAGGCAGTTTTTTCCTCGTCCTCTCATTTCATTTGTACTTGATGGTAACCCTTGTACACGTCGAGGAAGCATTTGAGTTGAAAGGCTTCGAGCGATTGGACCTTCTGATCAATCTCCCGGAGAGGATAACAATCCTTTGGGTAGGCATTGTTAAGGTCCGAGTAATCGATGCACATTAGTCGTGACCCATTGGATTTCTTTACCATGACAGGATTTTCTATCCATGTTGGGAATATTACCTCCCTGAGTATGTCAGCGTTCACCAGATCGGCCACTTCTACATTTATTGCCTTATTTCGTTCTGCTGCCTGGCCTCTCTTTTTTTGTTTAACCGGATTGCTTCCGGGCGTGACATTAAGGTTGTGTTCTATAATCTGTCGATCAACGCCTGTCAGATCTGTTGGTTTCCAGGCGAAAACGGTGGATTATTGCTTTAGGAGTGCTACCAGTCGTGCCCTGGTCTTGTCTGATAGGTGAGCGTCGATTCGCACAAGCTATTCTGGATATTCCATGTTTATCTGGTGTTGCACGGTGGAACTCCCTTCTTGGACTTCTTTGGTGTGCGTATAAGCTCTGGGGCGGCTATGATCCGGCGGCAATGTTGTGCCCTGGTGTTTGTGGCGAGGACCACCGCTGATCCCTGGTGTGTGCTAAACTTAACGATGTTGTGGATTGTCGATGGTACGAGGTGCAGTAAGGAGATTGCCGATCGTCCGAGCAAAATATTGTGTTTTGCTGGGTACCGGATCACAGAGAATTCGATTGTCCTTGTGATTCGGTCCTTTTTGTCATGGCTGACCAATGTTAAGGGCAACCAAATGGTGCCCAATGGCCATAAGATGTGCCCGGTGAATCCTACCAGTGGTCCGCCGGTTGGGGACTGTAGCGCGTCCTTCCACACATCTGGTAGTTGCCGGAAACAATTCTCATAGAGTATATCGGAGCAACTACCATTGTCGATGTATATTCGATGGACTTTCGTGTTGCGAATGAATCCAGATATAAGGAGTGGGTCTCGCGGATCCCAGTTCGATGGTCTGGGATAGCTGCTCGAGAAGCTAATATTGAGTAGGTTTCTCGAGAGTGCCTCAATCTCGTCTTCTGCATAGTGAGGTGTGCTCCTCTTATGAGAGTTAGAGATGGTGAGTACCTGTTTACCTCATATAGATTTTTCTGCAACAGATCGTGATGCAATATCGCCATCTGAGGCAGTGGAACATCTGAAGACAGTTGCCGGAAACTGCTCTGGAGTACTGGCTCTGCTATTTTTTCCGTAATCGGCGGGACCTGTGCCATTAGCACATGTATTGGGGCATGTGTTCTACACTCGCGATGATGGTCGTTGTTTAACATCACCGGTATTTTGAACAAATCTTCTACTGCCGTCCCTGATGCTGTTGGGTTTAGATCCCCTTTTTGCAAAGAACCAGCATCGTTTATTGGCTGTATCACTCTGAGGATACGTCCGGATGGCGCCAAATGTTGTGACATGTTCAACAGGGGTTTGGATGCCGGATGATGGATCTGCCTTGAGAGTTTTCCTGAGAACACAACACATAAAAGAATCGTTAAAGGACGTCTGGGTGTTCTCCCGAGACATCGCTCCGACGATCAAGTTAGTTTTCTGAGAGAGGTAATTTTAGGGTAATATCCGTGAGAGAGAAGATGGATCCCTTCCTTGACGCGGAAAATATCCTTTTATACCTGCCCCTAACGGATCGTAGGGACCTCGTCCGATGAGCGTGAGACGTGGCCTCCTCTGACTGGGAGGGTCACGCCCACGTTAACTAACTGTCTAGTGACGTCAGTTTTGGGTGTCACCTAAGCTTTCTGTCACGTCCTGATTGGTCGTGATTGAATGAGAAGATTGTGGGGGATGTTCTTCCCTCGCGGAGGGAAATGAACTGCCACCTCGGTGCTAGACTGCCTTGGCCAAGACCGAGCTTTGGCCAAAGTTCTAACGAGATACGTCTCGTTTATGATGTCTGTTACATTTAACGGGACCATTTATGGTAACTATAACTATAACTATAACTATATATATATATATATATATATATATAGAGAGAGAGAGAGAGAGAGAGAGAGAGAAATGAATATACCCTTAAGGGTATATAAGCTTAGGTACCCAAACTCACCATACTACGTCGTTTTGTATCATTTATATACATTGTAATTGTGTAATGTTCTTGTAATTCAACTTCTAACTTGATTTACTTCAAAGATTTTTATAAATTTCACATTTATCTCCCTCTTACATAATTTTCACTTTCAACTATTATATATATAGCTTAGTAGGTGTTCGTCAAAAAGATGTGATATAAGATGAAGATAATAGTGAAATTTTGAAAATCTTGAAAGTAAATCAAGTTAAGGATTGAAGTTTAAGAACATTATAATGAATATATCAAACAAAACGACGTATTATGGTGAGTTTGGGTACATAAGTTTATATACCCTTAAAGGTATATTCAATTTTCCCATATATATATATATATATATATATATATATATATATATATATATATATATATATATATATAGGCTTAGGTTATTTTGTTTTTACTAACTATTGTGTGCTAGAATACACAGATTTGGACCAACAGATGGAATTAATCAATGGACATGATTTGAGAGTGTATGCTATTACAATGGGATAGCATGTACCATATAATCACACAAATTTTAGCAAAGGGGTATTTTGGACATTTAACTACATTTATAAAAGGAAATTTTCAGATTTTTAGGGATAATTGATTCTCCTAATTTAAAAAATCTGATTTTTTTTAATTAATTTAATTTTAATTCTAACGTAATTTGTAAAATAAACGATTTTATTCTGTCAGAATACTTTTTTGCTAGAATGATGTTCTTTCATAATTTTATTTTATTAGAATATTATTGAAGAATAACAAAATTCTTGAATCCGATGTTGAAAAATAACAACATTCTAATATATTATTTTACATCCGAACTTAAATACAAATTCATACATATTCTTACAGACTAAAAGTCTTATACATTTTAATATAGTTATAAATATTCTAAAATAATATCAACAAATATGAATAACAATCTTAAAAAATAACAACATTCTGCTAGAATACTCTTGTTCTCCATATTTTCTTCATTTTCCACATCAATGGCAGCCCCTTCAAAACCTAAATCCAAAAAAAAAACATAATCAACTTTAAAATAGTATAACTTTCAGTATATTCTAACAGAATAAAACTATAATTCTAACAGAATGTGTTAGACATTAAAGACTTTTAATTTATTCTAACAGAATGTACTCGAGTCACTTGATCAAGTATTCCCCGAGTCACCTGATCCAAATTATCGACTTAATCTAATTACAATGACTACATTGTAGCTAACACAGAGGACAGTACTTTGGAAAAAGGACAGCTTATTACAAGCTAGAATGTGGTAAATATGACAGTTCAAAGATCACAAATGTTTCTGAACAAAGAGTGCTAAAAATACAACTGTAACATCGCATGTTCGAAGGACTGTAACTCAACCAATATTAATCAAATTTAAATGACTTCTGAACCTAACTTGTAGCTAACACAAAGGAGAATATGCATAAACAAATTTCAGATCATTCCAAGCTAGTATGAGAGAGATATGATAGTTCAAATATTACCAAAAAAATTGGCTGAAATATTTGATTCAAGCATTTTAACAAACATTTGGTGGGCAAAATCAAATGCACAAATCTTTATACTCAATTTGATGAAACATATAACATATGTAATTAATATGTGACTAATTGTACAATAAAAGAGTGTATACCTTCAAATACTAACAAGTAATTTGTATTATCAAGAGTATGAAATTACTTCAAAGAAATCAAATTAAATCATCATGTTTATGGAATAACTAATCATAAGCAAAGTCAAAATAGAGAAAATAAAGACCCCATTTGACTAACACCAGACCAAATTAACAGGTGAAGTAGAAAAGAAATATTACAGTTTCAAAAAGCTAAAAACTGAGAACAATACCATGATGTTTACCCAGGTCGTCCAACACTTCCAGGTTATAACCTAAACATCATCATCCCCAGTGGTGAAACAACTAAATGTGATCATCTGATAAATTAAACACACATGTATTAGCATAGACGAAAAACACTAGAATTGTCAATTGAGAGTATGAATCAGTCTCTTCCTTTTGGGACTTATCACAAAAGTTGACATTTTCACAAACACCTTACATGCAATAAAATTAAAATAAAACTAACATATGTTTGATTTTCCATTAATAATTCTACAATAAAATTAAAATAAAACTAACATATGTTTCTGCAAGTTTTTTTAATACACGTAATGAACATTAATAGATAAAAACAACTTACTGTAAATTGTTAATTAGATACAACATTTTTTTTTGCCTAAATGGTGAAGTAAAATTAGCACAATATGCCAACATGAAAAAAGTTGCTTCATGCTCCATTATTGAAAATACGACAATACAACATTGTATAATTGCTAATCATTCTAAACTAGCAATGCAACCAAGCTAAAGAACAGGAGTACGTGAATGTTTCTTGGATTGTGTTTCAAAAAATGGAAATGGAAGGGGAGCGAGAGATGAGATAGGGCTGAGGAGACAAAACAGATAATAGAGTGCATACCTGGAAGTCGACTATCTCCAAATTGAAGCTTGGAAGCAGATAAGTACTTGTATGTCATCCTCTTTCAAAAAAAAATGCTTTGATGGATGATGGGGGAACAAGGTATACAGATGAATGAAAAACAAAAAAGCCCTAATTTTTAGCTTCAATTTGCAAGGAGTTCGATAGCCTCTTGTCCACTATGAATTGATGGAGCACCTTCTTCTCAACGATGGTGAGCAGAAACATAAACGGGTAGTGAAGGACAGTTGGTGAAGACGATAGTTGAGGAGGTGGCTATCTCGTGGTTGTACATTTCGGCTATGGTGGGTGAAGAAGATAATCGTATTGGAGTTTGATGAATACTCTGATATAGAATTAGGGTTATGAAGATGAAGGAACCATGATTTAAGGGATCAAATACGTGATATTCTATTATTTCCTTAATTATAGGATTCCAATTAAATTATTTCCTTAATTAAAAGTACAAAAAGTCTAAAATACCCTTTAATGATTTATTATTTCTAGAATTCTCATTTGTGCATTTAGACACACAATAGTTGCTACAAACATTTGAACATATATATATATATATATATAAAAGGTAAAAAATAATTTTTCAAATTAAAAACGGTCAAACGAAGTAAGTGGAGAGGGGAGAGAGACGTGACATTAGGATGTCGATGTGGGCACAAGTCTTAGCATGTCGAGCACCCACTGTGGTGTTTTCCATGCTAGCTCAGCAATACCAAACCATTTGTCGAGCCCACTCGTTGTAACCTATGTAGCCTAACATGTAATACGATATTAAAAATTATATTGCTAGTCTCCATATTCATGCCATAGGGGATTACTACCTGAAAACTCTAAAGGCTATCTTCCAAAAACGAAGTCAACAAAAGTGGTCTTGATCTAAATTCTCCATCAGTTACGAGCTAGATCATATCTAGCTTCTTTACAAATGTGATCATGAAACACATCAACCAAAAATAAATTAGACATGTGTCTAATAAGTTCAAGTGATCAATAATAAAATAATCAACCGACCACGATCATGCTAACACAAATTTGCGTGTGTGAGTACCTAAGTATTTAATATGCATGTCTCTATTTCATTACGCCAATTCTAAACCAACAAATCCATGTAGCCCAACAACTAAGTTCATGTTGCTTCTTCTTTTACCTTCTCCGGCTTTCTCTAGTTTTGATTCGATACGTGTTCCATTTTGGTTATGCACCTTAATTTATTTCTTTTTGCAATCCTCAACTCTCAACTCTCAAGTCATTTGCAATGTTGATTTCGTATATTTTTAAATAATAAACTTATATATGAGTGTGCATTTACCGGGTGTTAAATAGCCGAAAAGATGTTCATGCTTTAATCATGTTTCTTATGCATTACTTTTAATTCTAAATGTCTCAAATCTTGATGTTTCATGAATCAGGACGAAAATTCATATTTAAAGGAGTAAGTAAACACTAACAAAATCTTGATGTTTCATGTGGAAAATTCATCTTTTATATATAAACACTAATAAAATCTTTTTTAATGGTTGCTAACCAAATATAAAAATATGTTAATAAATTACAATAATAAAATGTTAAAACAGACAAATTACAGGTATTTTAGACGCTTACCAATTAAGTGTCCTAACTTTTGTCTTTTAGGTTGTACATGTTTGGTAAGCCATAACTAATTTATAAGTTGACTTATTTTTTGAAGTTTTATAAGTTGTTATGTTTATCGATCCAAAAAATAATTAATAAATAATTAAAAAGCTAGCTTTTATAAAAGTTATATTAGTTTTTCAGAAGCTTTTTGAAAATATTCTAAATGTTCCATAATTAATTATAGAAACTCATTATCTTAAATGTCATTTTATATTTTTCAGCTAGCTATCAAATAACTTTTTATCATCAAATATAACCTTAATGATTTAACTTTTAAATTCTACATATCTAATTGAAATATATATATATATATATATATATATATATATATATATATATATATATATATATATATATATATATATATAAATCCAGCCCCCATAGGGATCTTCCGGGAAAAATTCCCTACATGCAGCATTGAAAGAGGTATCACGGGTTTGAACCAAGACATCGGCCACACATGGGTATAAAGCTCCATGCATTTATGCAGCTAGGCTAGACGTCATTTGTAGATAGATTATATGATAGAAGAACAAAATTTTTAGACATATAATATTCTAAAATTTAAATGTTAATATATATTTATACAATAGTATAATATGACATGAGAAAGATAATAAATCGATTAAAAGTGGATGAATAGACGTAGTGACAAAATTAGGGTAAAAATAAGACTTCTAAATGCAAACTGCATGCCCCTTTAGATGCGGTAAATTGGTTGCCACGTGAATTGTTTGTTACTTTGAAGAGTACCAAATGCTCTCATAAAATCAACAAAGAAATACATTTACATGTATTTAATGCTGTCATTTAATGTACTCTCTGAATTAACATTGTTTTAAAGAAATGTTTGAAAGAGTAACTGTACACATAGAAAACGTAATGAAATATTAAATGAACACAAATATATAAAAACTTAAGCACGTGACGGAAAAAATCTCTTTATAATCACTCTTTTGCATAAAAAATTTAAAAAGAAAAAATAATAATAATAATAAATAAAAAAGGACAACCGACACCAATGTATGATAGCAAACTAGTTTTTTTTTACAAAATTTCATAATTGGTCCCTATGGTTTTCAAAATATCTCATTTTGAGGACTTTCAAAGAAAACGTCATGCCACTGGTACATGTGGTTTGCAAAATTACATGAAAGGTCCTCCGTTTAATCTAACTTTTCAGCTGCTAGATTTTAATGGAAAAAAAAACCATTTTACCCTTATACCAAATTTGCAATATACTACAAAGCTCAAAGACCATTTATGTAATTTTGTAAATTTGAAATTTTATATATGTATAAATTATAAATATAAATTTTATAGATATGTATATATATAATTTCATCAATTTGATAACTTTTGTTTATCTTTGACATTTTCTTTTATATTTTTATTTTATAATTTTAGTTATTTATGGTTTTTTTAATGTTTTTATTTATTTTTATTCAAATAAATAAACTTAAATTTGATAAACAATGTCGAAATCGTTTTTTCTTTAATTTTTATCTTATTTGTGAATTGAAGTGTTCATGTTTTTTTTTAATTTATGTCGTTACTATTCATCTATTTTTACATGGATGCTCCATAGTTAATATTGTTAGCAATTTATCATAACTTTACATTTTGTTTTCTACTTTTTTTATAATTTTAATTATTTATTATTCTTCTATTGTTTTTATTTATTTTGATTCAAGTATTGAAAAATAGAAAAACAAAAAACAAAAACTCAAACACCAAAATTATAATATACTCTTATATATATATATATATATATATATATATATATATATATATATATATATATATATATATATATTCATTTTACACTTTTAGAAAAATGTCAAAAAAAAAAATTATCAAATTGATGAAAAATAAAACGAAACAACGAAAAAAATAAAAATAGGAAAAACTAAAAATTAATATGAAAAAAATTAATAAAATAATACGAAAAAATATAAAAAATACGAAAAGAACCAAAAAAAAATGAAAAGTGTGAAATGTATTAATATATTAAAGTATATTACAATTTTGTTGTTTGAGTTTTTTTTATATTTTTCATTATTTAAATCAAAATAAATAAAAACAATAGAAGAATAACAAATAACTAAAATTATAAAAAAAAAAATAGAAGACAAAATGTGAAGTAATCTATATCTATATCTGTATCAATATCTATCTATATCATATCATATCATATCATCATACTATATTTATAAAGGAGACATTTTTATAGTCGACTATAAAAATGTCAATCTCTTTGAGTAGACACACAAATACAAATCACATACAAAATTTATAAAGAAAACAAGTTTAAAGTTTTTTGTGTTGGTTTGAGGGTTTTGGACCATTTTTCGAGCCATGTTATTATGTTGAAGTTTTTATTTTGTAAGTTTGTTATATACTAATTTTTTTTTTTATATTTTATTGGTTTAAGTATTCTTTTAAGAATATCATTGTATGTTGTGGTTGAAATTTTAATGTAAATTAAATTAGATTTATGTTATCAATCATATATTATGGAAGGTGGTATATATAATATTTAATTAACTATTGTATACATGTTTGTATGTTCGTGTTGCTTCAATGCAATAATTAATTAAAAATCATGGATATGTCATATTATACATGTAAGTCTCTTTTAAAATTCAAATTGTATATCTTATCACTTTATATCTTAGTATATATTCAACATTGTATTTATAATAATAAGTGTTTTTTAAAAGTGGTTTTTCCATGCAAGTCTCTTTTGAAATGAAAATTGTCTATCTTATTACTTTATTATTTAGTGTATGTTTCACATTTTAATAATAATATTAAGTGTTTCTTAAAAGTCTTCTTTAACTTATTATTAATAATAAGTGGTTTAAAATTAATGAATAATAATTTTAAATGATAATAACATCAAATTATAAATTACATCTAGCTACAAATAAATTGTATTTTAAATAAACATCATTATTGAAATTAGAAATGATGGCATAATTAAATATATAATTAATCAATCATAATAATTGTTAAAAATAATACTAAATAGATAATTATATTTAATTCTATTAATGAGGTCGTGGGTTGATGTCAATGAACATTATTGTTCAAAATAATTGAGATTATATATATATATATATATATATATATATATATATATATATATATATATATATATATATATATATATATATTAGTGTAAAAATATTATCTCAAAGTTAATGTCAATAACATAACCATTTTAAACTTATACTTCTCAATATTTTAACAATATATTTTTAAGCTGCAATGCGCAACGTGCGGAAATTCGTCTAGTATACTTATAAAAGAAACATTTTTTCTTTCACCACATTCATTTGAAACTCACATGACTTTTCAATTTATTTCTAATATAAGTTGGTTAATAAGGTTAAATAAATATCAGACCTAAAGTGTAATCATATATAAACTAAATTTCAATATTAAAAGAATATATTTACTTCTATTTATAAAGTTATGTGTTTAAATTTTAACATATTATGTTTTTAAGTTGATGTTTTAATTAATTACAATTATTTAAATTAAAACGTTAAGCAAATAAATTTAAAAAAAAAATTAATTAACAATAACAACAACTATAAATAACAATAAACCATATACTATATTTAATTTTATTCATTAGTAACCCGCGGGTAGAGGTCATTCAAACGATTGAAATTATGCAGTTTTAATAGATGTATATATATATATATATATATATATATATATATATATATATATATATATATATATATATATTATCATATAATTCAAAATAATCAATATATTATATCAACTTATTATAAGAATTATTATATCAAATTTAACAAGTTATTGTTATATTTAAAAAACATATATTTGTAAAGATTTCAACTATATAGGTGTTTCTGCGCAACGAGCGGACATTCGCCTAATATACTTATAAATGAAACACCACATTCATTTTAAACTATTATGAATTTTTCTTTTCACCACAATCATTTGAAACTCCCATGACTCTTCAATTTCTTTCTAATAATAATTATAAGTTGGTTAATACGGTTAAATAAATATCAAACCTAAAGTGTAATCATATATAAAATAAATTTCAATATTAAAATAATATCTTTACTTCTACTTATAAAGTTATGTTTTTTTAACTTTTAACATATTATACTTAATTTATAGTTTAAATATATTGTTGGATGTAAATCATTATCATTTTAAAGATACAATTTTGGAACAATTTGTATAAAATACTTCAATTATTAATTTAAATATAACATTACAAAGTCAACTTAAATATAAATATTAGTTTAACTTGAGCAACCCAAAAAATATTTTGTAAATAGTTAAATGTTATTAATTGTAGTGTCTTTCTAATAATGATTATAAGTTGGTTAATAAGGTTAAATAAATATCAAACCTAAAGTGTAATCATAAATAAACTAAATTTCAATTTTAAAATAATACATTTACTTCTACTTATAACGTTATATATTTAACTTTTAACATATTATACTTAATTTATTAGATTTAAAATATTCTTGTATGTAAACCATTATCAGACTAAATTCCATTGCCTTCTAGCCTTGTTAAGGACATTCTAATGGGTTCTAAGCCTAGCGCACATAAGGATTGAGTGTCATGAAGTGTTAGCTTAGTATTGGAGGAATGAAAACGAGCCAGAAAACCCAACACATGGGGTTTACGGTCGTAAACTCTATGTAAGGCCGTAAACACCCTCTAGCCGTGAACTACCCCCAATATATGATAGTTTACTTCATTTTTTTTCATTTCTCCAAGTCTTGGCCACAAACTACCATTCTCTCTCAAGTATCATAAATTCAAGAACACCATTTCCACTCTTTTCACCCTCTTTCCTTTGTATCTCCTTAGAATACAACTTAGGATCTTCAAACACTAGACAAAACACAAAGATCTTCAAGTGTTCTTCAAGGGGGCCGTGAACCACTCATACATTTGGGTCGTAAACTCCTCAAAGACCTTCAAAGGGTGAGTACCTCTTCTATCATTCAGTTAAGCATGTGTAACTCTTGATTTCCTAGCCTTTAAACAACATCTAACTACATAAACTCCATGAGTTTATGGCCGTAAACTCTTTGTTATGGTCGTAAACCCTTGTTTTGGACATATCTAGAGCCTCAAACACTTATAGATGCTTGTTAGCCATTAGAAATCTTGAACCCTTGAATCCCTATGAAACAAAAACCAAAAATGCATCCATTTTGGAGAGTTTACGGCCGTACACACTTGGTGTGGCCGTAAACTCAAGTTTGGCCGTAAACACACTTCCCTTGGTCGTACACTCCCCTTCGATCAATCACATGTGATTTCAACACTTCATTTCAAGTGTTCCCTAGTCCCTAAGGGTGTTTCCTTGCATGTTAGTTGTTCAAAACACTAATTACATGCCTATATATATGCCATTATATGTCATTTAGGACTCGTTTGTGTCTCAGGAATTCATTCGTGGAACTTCTCATCCTTACGCGCATATTCGATTGAATCACCCACATAATGTGAGTTCATACCCCTATAATCAATCTTTTAAATTGTTTTAAATGCTTTTAGGGGGGGATACTAGTTGAACACAATGATAATTGTGTAAATGTTTGTTATAAACATATTTCAAGGGATTGCTTATGTTTTTATAAGTGATCAAAACATTTCAAAAACTCTTTTTAAGTTATGTTACTTTATAGTTTATAAAACTCCGTTTTTAAAGTACAATCATAACTTAGTTGATAAATGAGTCTTTTTCAGTAACAGTTTAAGTAAACATACTAGTAAACTATAATAGGTGTAGTTTAGGGGTTCATTTCATACTAGATACTAGAACATACTATAAAGAGAAACAGGGAGGTAGATACAATACACGATAACATAGAGAACATACTATAAAGAGAAACAGGGAGGAAGAAACAATACACGATAACGGAAAGAACATACTAAGATACTATAACAGAAAGAACATACTAAGATACTATAACAGAAGAACAAATCATGATTAACTAAATTATACCAGTGATCACTAACTCATTGTTCTAAACAAAAGGTGATAATAAATTGGGTATACAAGATCAAGATAACTTTAATGTGAGACTATTTCACGACTTAGCAATTCATTTGCTGAAGTTGCGTTTTGTAACTAGAATCTCTTGCAGGGAGAGCGTATAGTATGGGTACAACCACATCACATTATGACCTTAATAAAACAAACTTGTTTTAAGGTGATCAGTACTTCAGGATGTCAATTTAAAAGACAACTATGTACTTACATTTTTCTCATTACTTTCATATTGTGACAGTTCCACTTGAAAGTTAATGCAAACTATTTTCGAGTTAAGATGGTTATAAACTAGGGAAAACTTACATCTTTTCAAGCGACAAACAGAACAGTCGATTCTAGTACATTCAGTAGAAATGGGCCTATAATGCTAACTTTATGATTCCTTAGTTTATACACTAGGGATATATATTAATCGGATCCGACGGGTAGTAGGATGTGTGATTTCCGCTTCATTTCCTGTTCCTTGTTTGGTTGTAGGCTTAGAGCGGATTCACCCAGCCTACTATCTATTCGAGCTTAGCTATATATATATATATATATATATATATATATATATATATATATTCCGTATACACCAAGTAATCATAAGGAGTACCAGGTATGGGTCAGGTCATAGGACACTAACTCAATGCACCGTTTTCTAGTACAAAAACATAATTTTCAAGTAGAACATTTGATAAACAAAACTAGAAACTTACCAGTAAAGGATTTAATCCATTTTATTAAACCAGTATAACTTAAAGGACCTTAGGTGGTTAAATCTATAATACCTTAGTTTATACATCAGGGTTATATATAATCAATTTTTGATAGGTAGTTGGATGTGTGCTTTCCGCCTCATTTCCTGTTCCTTGTTTGGTTGTGGGCTTAGGGAATATTCACATAATTAACTATCTATTCGATATTAGATTATATATAGCTAGTATAAACTAAGTGATTATAGAAGGAACTATTGTGGTTACCATTTTTACTAAAAGAAATAAGGGTTTTCTTAAAGAATCTTTTCATCCAATATAAAGGAACTATTACAGTTAACTTCGTGAGTACCAAGTGAATACACCAGGGTTATATACAACGAAGATCTAACAAACAATGGGATGTGTGCCTTCCGCCTCATTTCATGTTCCTTGTTTGGTTGTGGGCTTAGGGCAGATACAGACAACCGATTGTTTGTTTACTCTGGGTTTTATATAACTTGTATCCATTTAATACTCATAGAAAGGATTGTAGAGTCATTTTTACTTATCTTTCATCAAAGCAGGAAATATAGGATTTTCTGGAGGAACAGGCGAACTTTTCTAAAAGAACTTACAACTTACTACAAGTTACTTACATCACTAAAATCTGATGAACTCACCAGCTTAAATGCTGATCTACTCTTTCAAAATAACTTGTATTCTCAGAACACCAGTAGACAGGTACGCGCACTTGGATTCAGAAGATGGAGCAGTATAGCTTCATGTCTTGTTTTGTTATTTACTTTGTAGTCTATGTTATGTGAACCACATACTTTGTAAACACTTTCTTTCTAATGAAATGGTTGTTTGTTACTTTGATTACTATGATGCATGTCGTGTGATACTAAACATGACGTCCTCCACCCCCGAACGTTTCCGCCGTTCCTTTTGGGGTGTGACAGATTGGTATCAGAGCATTGTTTATAGTGAACTAAGAATATCAACCGATAAAAGATATACAACTATAAATACAATGGGGCCGAAGTGCTCTGGATAATATTATATTTTAAAAATATAAAAATACCGTATAAAAGTATACATACGTGCTTATACATATATACATACTAGAACAAGTATCACTAGAAGAACAGAACATAAGTGTTTAAAGGTTGAACACTACGGTCAAACCTGGACAGTTATGTAATCATAGCTAGGATCAATACAGCCTGATCAACTATATTTATTTGATATATGACCGACATGTGTTTGGGAGTGATATGGTGTTGCAACAGTCTTAAAACTTACCTAACGCTAGTCAAGGGATTTCTAGATCAGTACATAGAGTTAGAATACTATGGGAGTATTTTATGATACTATAACACGACAACAAGTTTAAAACATACCAAGTACATTACATTAAAATACTATAGGAGTACTTTAGGCACTATATAAATAACTTATGTGATAACTTAAAAGACCCTTACGGATAGGTCTATAATCTTACAATGTATACTTCCAAGGTTTTATATAATTGAGATTTTATAGACTTAGAATTTGTGATCTATGTTTCACTACCTGTTCCTTGTTTGGTTGTGGTTTTGGAGTAGGATCACTTATTCGAAGATCTATTTAATCTTAAATTATATACAACTTGTATACATTGTGCAATTATAGGAGGACTCTGTAAGGATCACCCCATAATTTTTCACATAATCTCATAGATTCTTTAGTCACTTCCATTATTGCACGACAAACCCATATAGATGTAACCACTTCCTCATGGCAGTCAACAGGAGAGTCAAGGAGGAACAAGAGCAAGTTCATGGGAAGTTTTCAAAGAAGGATCAGCCGAAGTAACCAAAACGTCTTATGCGTCACACTAATAAATAATAATCTTGTTTAACTTAATGAGTTAGTGGAAACACTGCTCACATTATGTGTTAGGATTATTTTCTTTACATGAAACTGGTAACAGTTATTCAGGTCACAGATATTCATTCGAGGATAGCCATTTCTAATTCATAAAGTTTATTTGGTATAGATTCTTTTATGAATTGTTTCCAGAACCCTGTGAAAGTCAGGACCCGATACACTCAGAACTAGGATAACCTTGTCTTTCAACTTTTGACTTATAAACCACTGCTATAGACTTATTCCATCTCATCTTTGTATTCTTTTAGCAAAGATTCCTCCTCGCAGATCAAATATATGCACTACTCCGATAACTCCAACTCAACCGCCACTACCTCCTCCACAATTCGATCCTACTGCTCTTCAAGCAGCAATATCAGCCGCAGTGACAACTGCTCTAGCTCACATCGGCGAAAGTGGTACCTTCGGATCTGGTAGCGGTACCCACTTAACCAACCCCAGAGTTACTCACGAACACCCAAGGGAGTGTTCTTATAAGGACTTCATGAACTGCAAACCCAATTCCTTTAATGGAAATGGTAGAGTCATCACTCTGATGCGATGGTTCGAGAAAACAGATTCGGTCTTCGCAATTTGTTCGTGCCAAGAAGGGAGCAAAGTAAAGTTTGTTGCCTGCACCTTCTCCGACAGAGCCCTGACATGGTGTAATAGCCATGTTAAGTCACTGATCCTACCAGTTGCTAACTCAATAGGTTGGGAGAACCTAAAAGAGATGATAATGGAAGAATACTGCCCGAGGGGCGAAATTCAGAAGCTGGAACAAGAACTATGGGAGCTCACGATGGTCGGCTCAGACATAGTGGCCTACACTGACAGGTTTAGCGACCTGGCAGCACTATGCCCCTGGATGGTTACCCCGTAGAGCAAGAAGATAAAAAGATACATCAGGGGTCTATCTGCCCCGATTCAAGGAGATGTACTATCTTCTAACCCAACCACGTTCGATAGTGCCAAACACCTGGCTCAGCGGCTCATTGACCATGGAGTCCACCATGGCGTGGTAGTCCCCGCTCCCGAGCCATCAAAGGGAGAGGACTATAAACGAAAATCAGGGAACAAAAGGAAGAAGAAGAGAACAACACAGGAAACCCCGCAAGAGCAACAAACGGGTACTATATACACCGCCACGACACCTGCTACTCCAGCATCTGCCAGTTGATATGCTGGAACCCTCCCGAAGTGTGGAAAGTGCAACTATTACCACACCGGAGCATGTCGGGAAATGCAGTGCCTGAACTGCCGTAGAAAGGGACACACAGTCCGTTTTTGCAAGGCACCGGCTCAACCGATCTCCCAAGTCCCCGGAGTTGAAGAAAACCAAGCCTGCTATGGCTGTGGTGAGAATGGACACTATAGGAAGGACTACCCAATAACAAAGAACTCAGGAGCGGAAGGACGAATTCTGATGATCACCGCAGGAGAGTCAACCTGTAGCACCCGGTTCTCGGTACGAATTCCATTCGAGTATTATTCATTTTTGGCCTAGAAATCGGCGAGTTGGTGGCCAACTCGACGAGTAGGAGCGACTTGGACCCGGGAGTTTAATGACCTACTCGACGAGTAGGCCCTGTCTGGACAAAACCCTAATCTAAGGGATTGCACCCTATTTAAGCATCTCATTCAGCCTCCCTTCGCCCCTATTGCTCCCAGAACACTTCCTACTGAAACCCTATTCGTTTGTGTTAAGATCTAAGACCTTTGTGGTGGTTTTTGGTGATTTTGGAACATAAGAAGGAGGAGAAAGGCTTGAGGAATCAAGAGGAGGCCAGAGGAGTTCGAGTTTGTGCACCCACTGCAGTTCTCTAGAGGTATAAAGTTGATACCCTACTCTTTCATATTTTAGATCCCTTTTGGGGTGATTTAGGGATTTTAGGAGCCATTCTTGGTGACCAATCATGAGTGCAAGCATGGTTGGGGGCTAAGACTTCAGATCCAAGGTCTTTAAGGGGTTACAAGTCAGAAAGGGGCTGATCTTGGAGCCTTGGAAAGCCCCATGCATCTTAAGAGTCTCATTTAGGGCCTTTTGAGCTCATAGTCCCATGCATGCACGTAAAGTTTGTAACTTTACGTGCTAGATCGATCTTAGAAGCCTAGATCTATCTTTTGGTCAAGTGTTGTACGTCAGAAATCGAGAAATGAGACTTGGTCATTCTCGACTCGGCGAGTCGTTCTTGGGACTCGGCGAGTCCATGGCTTAACTTCCCTTTTCTGTTAAGGTTCGAAGGAACCTAGTGAGTGTGAAAATGATCTTAGAGGGGTCCGGGGGAATGACCCAACGCATTGGACTTAGCCATGGACCTGGGAATCATAGGACTCGGCGAGTGTATGAACAGACTCGGCGAGTCCAAGGCAATCTCCCAACGTTCGAAGTTGAACTCGACGAGTTGTTCATACAACTCGGCGAGTCAAGGGCATACTTGTTCATAGGATGGGGATGAACTCGACGAGTTGTTCATACAACTCGGTGAGTCGGATGAAGGTTCATTCGAGGTTGTTTTAGAATGAGAACTCGTCGAGTCGTTGCTAAACTCGACGAGTAGCAGCGTGAAGAAGGTCAGATGAAAGGATAAGGACTCGACGAGTTGGCGGCCCAACTCGGCGAGTCAGGTCAACTGGAAGTTGACTTTGACTTTGACTTGGTCAGGGGTAAAATAGTCATTTTACCCTAAGAGTAGTTATCAGTGTCTGATTAAGTGTTTTATGGATTTATAGCCGGAGGATCGCCGGAGCAGCAGTCAGACATTTTCCGATCAGCTTTTCAGCAGTCAACCTTGCGAGGTGAGTTGCCTTCCAGCAAAAGTGGGTCTACGGCACCAAGGCCGACCCACTAGTAGATGTTTAGCTGAGAACATTGTCTTTGTGATAATTGTCTGGTCGGCTACTGGTTGATATGCGAGTATGCTAGTTTGCTTGATATGTAGCTATGCTAGTTGTTGTGTTATGATAGTTGGTATCAGTAGAAGGGGACTAGTCCCTGATTCGGTCGATAGGACCAATGGGTAGGTCAGACACCCCAGATGCGTCTGACAGTATGATAGAGATATGACATTATGTGTTAGCAGTAGGGGTGAAATAGTCCCCGAGTCCGGTCGAAAGACCGAAGGGTAGGTCGGCACCCCAGAATAGCCTGACATGGGTAGGTCGGCACCCCATAACAGCTTGACATGGGTCGGTCAGCACCCCAGAATGGCTTGACATGGGTAGGTCAGCACCCCATAATGGCTTGACATGGGTAGGTTAGCACCCCAGAATGGCTTGACATGGGTAGGGCGGGCGCCCCAGAATGGCCCGGCATTATATATATATGCTATGTGATGGTATGGTATGTGGTATGGTGGGGGAACTCACTAATCTTTGTACTTACAGTTTTAGTTTTGGTTTCAGGTACCTCTTCGTCTAAGGGGAAGGAGTCGGCGGTGTAGCAGCGCCTCACACACACAGATGATTTCCGCATGGAGTTTTCTGGGATTGTACTCTGATTGATTTTACTTTGACATTATGATTTTCAGACACATTGTTATATTTTTGTTTGCAAATGATATGGCATGGGAAATGTTTTGGTAAACTATGATGAGAATTACTTAATTAAAAATTAAAAATTTGGGCTTGGAAATTGGGATGTTACAAGTTGGTATCAGAGCCCTGGTTTGAGGGATTCGGACACACCCTCGGGAGTGTCTGGACTTAAACCGACGGATTTAAAAGATTTTTACAAAGAAAATGGTTTTCTAAAATCTGAGTCAAAGGGTTTGAGAAAGAACAGGGTGTGTGATGCGTGCGACCAGCCGAGCTCAAGTAAGTGTTCCCCAAGATACCCATACTTGTTATGTTATGTTATATGTTATATGATTTTGAGATCTGCATGCTAGATTAGGGCTAAGGATCTAGGAGGATGCCTTGAATGCCTGATGTATGATTCTGAGAATTGCATGCTAGACTAGGGCTAAGGATCTAGGAGGATGCCTTGAATGCTTGTTGTATGAGTTGTATGCTAGGACAGTCTAGTCAGCAGTAGGATAGCCTGGTTAGGTTATGCTTGATGTGGTTACTCGATGCACGAATGCTGCTTGCTTTGTGCTGTAAGGGTCCTGACTAGCTTTAACTAACTAGTGAACGGATATGTAACAGTATCCGCAAGCTAGTTAGGGAAGGGTAGTAGGGGCTCCTAGTGCAGCTGATGGCGGAGAGTAGGTCGAAGAGTGCCCTAGGGAAGCCTAGCATGAGATTAGTTGGAAAGGGATATTGGCTAAGGGACTTGGTGAAGTCGAGACAGTTCTTGAGGAAAGTACGGATAGATGTGGAAGGTAGTATGGGCCCGTACTACTAGAAGCAGAGGATCCGTACTCGAAACAAGGAAGGTTGAGACAGAACCGGGAAACTTGGAGAGTGTGTTAGACCTCTCGAGAGTATGTATGATCCTGACAATTATGCGTTTATTTTCAGTATGGTGACCACGCGACATGGAGCAGGAGGTTCCGGATCAGGATCAGGATCAGGCTCGGGTGCAGGATCCGAGCAGGTTGATGATGGGCTGCGCGAGTTCATCGCGTCTGAGATCACGAGAGGCATCCTTGAGTCGACCCCGGTCATTTTCGGGTCGATCAAGGAGGGGATTGTTGAGGTGATGGAGGATCGCCTCCGAGCATTCAGGAGTGATATGGCATCTAGCCAGACGAGTACGCGCACACTGTCCTTCAAGGACTTCCGAGGGAGCGGTGCGCCGGATTATCATGGGGTGAAAGACCCTATTGCTGCCAGGAGATGGATCGCAGACATTGAGTCTGAGCAGTTGACGAGCTTCTGCTCGGAAGGGTCGAAGGTCCGCTTTGCTGCGGGATGTTTGAGGGATAGAGCTAGAGACTGGTGGGAGTCGGTTGGTGACTCATTGGGAGCCCCAGCCGTCGAGGCTATGACGTGGTCAGATTTCGTGACCAGATTCAGGGCTGAGTTTGCGCCGGCTGTAGAGCTTCAGCAGCTGGCCAGAGAGTTTTGGGATATGAGGCAGACTACGGAGACTGTGGTGGAGATCACCGCCAAGTTCCGGGAGAGAGCATTGATGGTACCCCGGTACGCGGGGGATGAGGAGATGCGGAAAACCCGCTACCATGATATGTTGAGGGCTGATATTCAGGAGCATGTCAGCTATTCAGCCTGCCCGACCCTGGAGTCCATGATTGCCAGGGCGCGGGAGAGGGAGCTCGATTTAGATCACGTCAGGAAGAGGAAACCAGAGATAGAGCAGGTGACATGGGTTTCGGGGAAGAAGCCCAAGGGATCCGACGTTAGGTCGAAGGGTGTGACAACCTGAAATTTTTATCAAGTACAATAGATCGATTCAACCAAAAATTAGACTCGTTTTGCTATCCTTTAGCACTGTATAGAGTCTATTTGAGTGTTCTAAACCTAGTACCATCAAGGTAGGAGCCTAGAAATGGGATAACTCGATGCATATCAAGCAAAATCGGGCCAAACACTCCAATATATGGAGTGTGCGGCCACACACTTGTGTGTACGGCCACACACAAGAGTGTGCGGCCATACACCCATCCCAACCGCACACTCTCCCCTATATATTCAAGACTTAGTCATTTTTGAACACTTTTCCACTTCTTCAAGTCTAGAACTCGAAATCCTCTCAAGTATCATCCAAATCTTCATCTTGATCTTCATAAAAGTAAGAACTTCTTCCTTTTGAATTGTTGATGCACGACCCTAACTAGCAAAACCCTTTGTTTCGATCCATGAAAACATCCATCTTTACTCAAGAACACCAAGAACACACCCTAGTTTTGGACCTTAAATCACCCTTTCAAGCCTCTATAACGTGTATACACTTATCATAACTTGTTATATGCTAAGAACACTTGATGATATACTAGAAAAACATGATTTTATCATCTTCATAAAGGGTGTGCGACCGCACACATCAAGGTGGCCGCACACACCCTTTTTAGGTCCAAAAATGGCAATAAACTCCACATAAGGCTAAAGCATGAAGTAAGAAACCTTCGTAGATGAGTCCTAAAGCCTTAAAATACGTTTTGGCACATTTCATAGGAAGTGTGCGGCCGCACACACACCCTGGCCGCACACACACAAATGTTGTGCATTTTAACCATACACTCGCTTGTATAGCCATATACCCCTTATATACAATCATATATGGTTGTAACACTTCAAAATAAGTGTTTACTAGTCCCTAAGGTGGTTCCAATTCAATAATTAGTTGTTATAAGCACTAATTGTATTCATATATGTATCATTATATGTTAAATAGGATCCGCGTGTGTGCTCAATTCTTCACTTGACACTTAGCATCCTATCCAGCACTTTCATCCAAACCACTCACTACAGGTGAGTTCATACCCCTTAATCAACCTTTTAAATGATTTTAAATGCTTTTATGGGGGGGATACAAGTTGAACTATTATAGTTATTATATCAATCACATGTGATTAATAACTACCAAACAAGTGGATTTCTTACTTATCAAACTGTGTTATCAAACAAACTACTTCAAATTGTTTTAAAAACTCTTTTATATGTCAAATACTTTTATTAAACTCTTTTAAACTTACACTTTGTCAAATGTATATCTATATAGATATAGTTATATAAGTAGGATTGAAATGACTTAGGACTGATAGCTCGCCTTGCTTCCTGTTCCTTGTTTGGTTGTGGACTTAGGGTATCGGTTATTTGTCCGAAGGTCGTTTGAATCCTAGTTATATATTATGTATATGTATATAGATATAAAAGTTCCTTCTTTCTATTCAATACCTTTGGGTAGCAAAGGTATACAAACATGTTCATTCATACAAACAACATCGCTAGTAAACTATAATAGGTATAGTTTAGGAAGTTACTAATATTATTACTAGAGCAATGAAACATACAATGAGTCAGTTCATACATGAGTCAATACATACAGATAGAGAATACTATAACGAGAAACAAACATAACATACAGATAGAGAATACTATAACGAGAAACAAACGATAGCATACAGAGAGAACATACTATTATGAGAAACAGAAAGAACATACATACATACTAGACAGAGAGAGAACATACAATACAGCTAGTACATACAATACATATACAAGAACATTACAACAGTTATGTGAGCCACGTAACGGGGCATGGCATCACCTGTCATGGCTCGTTTTGTATCCAGAATCTCCTTAAATGGGGAGCATTGAATTTGTGTATAGATCTATACTGGATTGACTATCCTACACCTTGTTGCTCGCTACAGTGGGACTTGCAAGTCTACGGGTGCCAAATGTCATTTCTTCCGACGTCTTTCATCGTCGTGTTTTTAGTCGGTAGTATGGTACAGGCAGATCACATGTTACTTTAAATAACATATTGGTTTAAGGTAATTAGTACAGCAGTAGTTACTTAATACAACACTACAGTACTTTATTATTTCCCCATTGCATTCACTTTGTGATCTTCACACAATGAACGGTAATGTAAAACTATATTTTTGGTTAATGATAGTCATACTTGGGAAAATACACACTTTTACAAGAGACACACCTACAAACATTTGATGCCTTGGTAGAAGGCTACTTTTAGTAGAAAACATAGGGTTTTCTAGAAGAGTTCAAACATTTACAAACTTATACATCACATACTTACAAACACATTCATACAAGCAATGACACTAATATACTTATGATCTCACCAGCTTTAATGCTGATAAACTCTTTCAAAATAACTTGTATTCTCAGGTCACCAGTAGACAGGTACGGGTGCCAGGTTTTGAGAAGATGGAGTTGCTTCAAGACTCATCTTTTATTTTGTTTCATATCTTTGGTGTCTATTAAACTTCACAGAACACACTTGTATTAAATTATATTATTAATGCAATGGATGATGTTGTTGCTTGTTTACTACTATGCATTGTTGTGATACTGTACATGACGTCCTCCACCCCCGAACGATTCCACCGTTCCGGTTTTGGGGTGTGACAGATTGGTATCAGAGCATTGTTTATAGTGAATCGAGTATATCAACCCATAAAAGATATACGAACTATAAACACAGCGGGATTAAAATACTCTGACCAAGAGTTTATACTTTTAAATAATAAAATATTTAACCAAGTATACATACCTGCATTCATACTAAAATCAGTGTCACTAGGACAGAACAAAAGTACTACGATTGTTGGACAACACAATCAGACTTAGAGACATATAGTCAACCCTGGGAAGATATAGCCTGATCAACTATATTATCCGAGGAGTGACTAGCATGTGCCTAAGGGTGGTTGTGAGGTTGCAACAAGTCTAAAAACTTACCAACAATACTACAATGAAAACATTAGAACAGAACATAAACTTAAAATACTATAGGAGTATTTTGTATTACTATAACTACTTATCTGAGAATTAAAGGTTTTTATTAGTAGGTCAATAATTGGTAAGTGGATACGCTAAGGTTATATGTGACTAGGATGTCATAGACTTAGAATCTGTGGTCATTGCTTTTCTTCCTGTTCCTTGTTTGGTTGTGGATTTGGAGTTAGGATCACTTATTCGAAGGTCTATCCTATTTTGTTTTCATATAACTGGTATGCATTAAGCAAGTATTGAAGTAACTAATAAAGATCATCTTATAATTATCTAGTTAGTTCGCCTATTAATTATTTCGTTACCCCTTTTCTCGCATAGATATCATGGCTGGATTCCATATCCCCGGAGACCCGTACTATCCCCACAACGGCAATGCAGGATGGCTGGGAGAAGAGCCAGAAGATGATCACCCAATTCCTTTGGATGATCACCAAGCTAAAGGCTTTTCTGACGGTTCTGACTCAAAGCCAGAAGTCAACAACCTACCCCCAGTAGCTCCAAACCCAAACCCTCGTCCATCATTTCAAGGACTCACACCTTTGTGGGCCACAAACTTGAACAGATGGAGTCAGGAACAAGGTCAACCCATTCCCTACGATGGGGACAGAAGCTTTTACAACCTCACCGAGGGAGGTACAGCTGATCGTGTCCTGCCCATCATGGTTCGTAGGATTGCTCGGAACACCGAGCAAGGTCGAGCAACTATCGACCGAGTAGTGGAGATTGACGCCAACTCTGGCGTTAACACGGTCCGCATTCGCCAACTCGAAGTAGCTATGGAAAGGGTTAGGATAACCAATGGGACTCTGCAGCAACAGCTAGCTGCATCCCAAGCTGAAGTCAGGGAACTTCGAGCTCAACAAGTAAGATCTGACAGGCGCGTGAGGGACATAGAACGCCTTCTGTCAGAATCAAGAACTCACTCTAGTAGTTCTCGTCGCAGATAGAGTCTTCTCGACTTCTCTTTTGGATATAACTTAGTTTATGTAAAAACTCTAGTCTAATTTCCTATCTTTGTAAAACTTAGACCTGTTAGGTCTTGATTAGGTCGTAGTTCTGTCAAAATTTTCCCATCTTGGTTTGATGTAAGACCTACTTCTAGGTCATTTTCCCGAACTTGCTACATTTGTAATACCAGGATTATTGACAGATATATAATCTTATGGAAATTATTATCCAAATGCGATCATCTTTTGGTACTAGATCTACATTCAATCGTGCTATTCAATTGTGTTGTTGGGCTACGGAGAGTTAGTCCATGAGTCATTCTCATCAAATTCTCCCTATTAAATTCTTATCAATATCTTCATCTTTGTAAACTTATAGTTGAAAGATGCCTCCACGCCGATCAACAAGACGCGATCCTCTGATAACTGCAACACCACCTGCTCCCCAAATCGATACGGCAGCTCTAAATGTTGTTGTAGCTGCGGCTATGGCTACAGCCATGGCTCAATATCATTCTTCTGGTTCCACTGTAGGAGGTACCCCTGTTCAATCTACTCATGGTGAAATCCCTGTGCGCTTGAGAGAGTGCTCCTACAAGGACTTCACCAACTGCAAGCCACTGTCCTTTAAAGGGACTGGCGGAGTCATTGCCCTCTCGCAATGGTTCGAAAAGACAGAGTCGATCTTCGAGATCTGCTCATGCCCGGAGGGAAGCAAAGTCAAATTTGTTGCATGCACCTTCGAGGCAAAAGCCCTGACATGGTGGAATAGCCATGTTAAGTCACTATCTCTAATAGTGGCAAATCCTATGTGCTGGGAAGCTCTGAGAGAGCTGATGATCGAAGAATACTGCCCAAGGGGCGAAATCCAAAAGTTGGAGCAGGAACTGTGGAGCCTAACCATGAAAGGCTCCGACATAGTCTCCTACACCGCCAGGTTCTGCGAGCTGGTGGCCCTCTGTCCCAACATGGTTCATACAGAGTGAAAGAAGATAGAGAGATACATATGGGGGCTGGTGCCTCCATTTCAGGGGAATGTTTTAGCTTCAAACCCCACTACGTTCGATAGTGCCAAGCGGTTGGCACAGCGGCTCATTGACCATGGGGTCCGTACCCCGGCCGCAACAACAACCCTAGCCATCTCAGAACCCTCCAAGACCGCTGATTCCAAGCGGAAGTTCTGGGATGACAAGAAGAAGAAGAAGGCTGCCAAAAAGCAGCAGGTCGTGGCAGTTCATGCTGCGATAGCACCTGCCGCTGCTGCTCCGGTCAAGCAGTATGCTGGAAGTTTGCCTAAGTGCAACAAGTGCAACTTCCACCACGTAGGAGCCTGCCGGGAAATGCAGTGTTCAAACTGCAACAGGAAGGGGCACACTGCCCGTTTCTGCAAAGCTCCGGCGAGGCCAATCAACCAAGTCCCCGGCGCAGGAGTGGGCCAAGCTTGCTACGGTTGTGGCGAGGCGGGCCACTACAAGAGGAACTGACCTAAGGCAGGGATCGCCGGCGGAGTGGGAAGAGTTCTGGCCATAGGCCACGAGGAAGCGGTTGCCGACCCCACAGTGGTCACTGGTACGTTTCTCCTCGATAACTCTTATGCATGCATCTATTTGATAGTGGAGCGGAGAGGAGTTGCGTGAACCAAAAATTTGCTCATTTACTTAAGCAAAAATCACGAGCACTTAAAGAACCGTTCACTGTAGAAATGGCTAATGGAAAGACGGAGAGCACTAGCAGTATATACATAGGGTGTACCCTAACTCTAGATAGCCATTCATTTTCGATCGACCTCATGTCGGTCTCAATTAAAAGTTTCGACGTCATTATCGGCATGGATTGGTTGAGTCTTCATCGTGCCGACATCATGTGTTACGAAAAGGCAGTTCGCCTTAATCTGTCGTCTGGCGAAACTCTGGTAGTCTATGGCGACAAACTTGGCACGAACCTTCGTATCATCTCAAGCATTCAAGCCCAGAAATTCTTGCGAAAGGAATGTCGCGCATTCCTTGCTCATGTTGTCGATATGAACCAAGAAGCGAAAAACATTAAGAACATTCCATTAGTACGCGACTTTCCCGACATCTTTCCAGAAGAACTCCCAGGATTACCTCCGAAACGTCAAGTCGAGTTCAGAATCGACTTAGTTCCAGGGGCTACCCAGTAGCCAAATCGCCTTATCGTCTAGCACCTGCAGAGATGCAAGAACTGTCCAGTCAACTTAACGAACTGCTCAGCAAGGGCTTTATAAGACCAAGCTTCTCACCTTGGGGAGCTCCGGTCTTGTTCGTCAAGAAGAAAGACGGATCGTTCTGAATGTGCATCGACTACAGGGAGCTCAACAAGCTGATCGTCAAAAATTGTTACCCTCTCCCTCGCATAGACGATTTATTTGATCAACTGCAAGGGGCGAACTTCTTTTCAAAAATCGATCTAAGATCCGGATATCACCAGCTACGAGTGCTAGGGGAGGATGTTCTGAAGACAGCCTTCCGAACTCGTTATGGGCACTACGAATTCGTAGTGATTCCGTTCGGATTAACAAAAATGCCCGCAATATTCATGGGCTTAATGAATAGGGTGTGTCGTCCTTACTTAGATCAGTTCGTCATCGTATTCATCGATGACATACTTATCTACTCTCATAGTAAGGAGGAGCATAGTCAACATTTGCGACTAGTCTTAGAAACGCTGCGTTCGGAGAAGCTTTATGCGAAGTTCTCAAAATGCGAATTTTGGATTCGAAGAGTCGAATTCTTAGGGCACGTGGTTAGCGAAGAGGGAATACACGTGGACCCTTCCAAAATCAAGGCCATTGAGAGCTGGTCAGCACCGAAGACGCCTACATAAATTCGTCAATTTCTAGGCCTCGCTGGCTACTATCGCAGGTTCATTCAGAACTTCTCCCGAATTGTGAAACCTCTTACAACACTGGCCCAGAAGGGCGTGGCCTTTGACTGGGAAGAGAAGCAGGAGAGAGCGTTCCAAACGCTCTAGCGAGCCTTATGCACCGCACCAATACTATCCCTCCCCGAAGGGATAGAAGACTTCGTTGTCTATTGTGATGCGTCAAATCAAGGGCTCGGTTGTGTCCTGATGCAACGAGGTAAGGTCATCGTCTATGCCTCGAGACAGCTGAAGACACACGAGGTCAACTACACCACCCACGATCTCGAGCTAGGAGCAGTTGTGTTTGCTCTGAAGATCTGGAGACACTACCTGTATGGTACAAAAAGCACGATCTTTACAGACCACAAAAGCCTACAACATATATTCGACCAGAAGGAGCTCAACATGAGACAACGACGGTGGGTCGAGCTACTCAGTGACTACGAATGCGAAATTCGTTATCATCCGGGTAAAGCCAACGTAGTAGCTGACGCCCAAAGTGTTGGATTAATGTCTAAGTCCATAACTATATTTATGGTATGTACTTGACCTGACCCGGCATGGTCCATTTGGGTTGCACTTCACCGGCACAATTTATATAGATAGTCTTTTGAGAATAGTATGTTTATGATTTATATTAATATATTATAAGTTCTAATATATTAATATGGAATCATATTATTTAATTACTATTGATCAAGAATTAATTTAGAATTAATTAAGTGATCAAAAAGAACTAATTAAATATGGACTCTTATATATATGGAATGGGCCAAGTTCATTTAGGTTGGGCTAAGCTTTCATGGATGGTCCATGGAGCTTTTAACCCATGGATCCTATGTAAATGAAAGGTCATGGGTATTAGGGTTTACATGGATGTAACCCTAATCCTCCATAATATATAAAGGGGTCCTTGGCTCACAAAATTGACACAAGTGTGTGAAAATAAGAGTGGGCCGATTTTAGTGTGCATACATATTCTCTCAAGTTCTTCCAAGGTGTTTTGGTGATTTGTGATTCCACTTGAGGCTTCCACACTACTGGGGCTAAGCTCTTAAAGCTTGAAGACATCAAGCTACATCAAAAGGTATGTCATCTAACTAGAACTTTGTAGTATAGGTGCTTCATAATATGCTAGTTAGGATGAAACCTTGGAATATTTAATATTTGCATGTATAATAGAGAAAACATAGATCCAAGGTTTATAGGGTTGCATGTACACCATAGGAGTGTTAGAATGCTCAAAACCCAACACTAAGTCGGAAGGAATACTTCGGTCGTAGGGTCAAATCTTTGACTATGACTATCCATTCACACCTGTCCACGCAAATTAAGGAGGCTCAGGTCGACGCTTTGAAACCTGAAAAGGTGGAGGGTGAATCTCTGAGAGGGATGGACAAAAACTTGGAAGTCAAAGGTGGCGGAGCCTTATATCTCATGGATCGGATCTGGACACCGAATCACGGTGGTTTCAGAGACTTGGTCATGACCGAGGCGCACAACACTCGTTACTCCGTCCACCCAGGTTTAGATAAGATGTATCTGGATCTTAAAAAGTTGTACTGGTGGCCTAACATGAAAGCAGAGATTGCTACCTTCGTGAGTAAATGCCTTACTTGCGCCAAGGTCAAGGTCGAATACCAGAAACCCTTAGGTCTACTACAACAGCCGGAAATACCGGAATGGAAGTGGGAGCGGATCACTATGGATTTCATAACCAAGTTGCCCAAGACAACGGGTGGACTTGATACCATATAGGTCATCGTCGACAGATTGACCAAGTCCGCACACTTCCTGCCTATCAAAGAGACAGACAAGATGGAGAAGCTTACAAGAACCTACATACGGGAGATTGTACGACTGCACGGTATTCCCATATCCATTATCTCGGACAGAGACAGTAGATTCACTTCGAGGTTCTGGCAGTCGCTACAAAGTTCCCTAGGGACTAGGCTGGACATGAGTACAGCCTACCATCCGCAGACCGAAAGACAAAGTGAGAGGACTATCCAAACTTTGGAAGATATGTTGCGAGCCTGTGTGATCGACTTTGGGAAAGCATGGGATACTCATTTACCCCTTGTCGAATTTTCCTACAACAACAGTTATCACACGAGCATAAAGGTTGCTCCATTCGAGGCCCTCTATGGCCGAAAGTGCAGATCCCCTCTTTGATGGGCTGAGGTGGGTGATACTCAGTTAGCTAAAGGATGAGTTCCTGACAGCACTCTCATGGGTCCGGAGATCATTCGGGAAACGACAGAGAAGATCGTTCAGATCCGTGAACGATTGAAAGCCTCTAGAGACCGACAGAAAAGCTACACAGATAAACGAAGGAAACCGTTGGAATTCCAGGTGGGCGACCGTGTTCTATTGAAGGTCTCACCCTGGAAGGCTTGATACGCTTCGGAAAGCGTGGAAAGCTAAATCCAAGATACATAGGGCCTTTCGAGATTCTCGCTAGAATAGGCCCTATAGCTTACAAACTTAACTTACCTCGTGAACTCAGTAACGTACATTCTACTTTCCACGTCTCGAACTTGAAAAAGTGTCTGTCCGACGAGACTCTTGTAATCCCACTCGACGAGATCGAGATCAACGAGAGCCTCAACTTCGTGGAAGAACCTGTAGAGATCATGGACCGGGAGGTCAAGCAAACAAAGCAAAGCCGCATCCTAATAGTGAAGGTTCGCTGGAACGCCAAGCGAGGACCTGAATTCACTTGGGAGCGTGAGGATCAAATGAAACTGAAATATCCCCATCTTTTTGCTTAGTAAATTGTAACTACTTAATTGCTTAAACTCTAATTTCGGGACGAAATTATCTCTAACGGGGGGATGATGTGACAACCTGAAATTTTTATCATGTACAATAGATCGATTCAACCAAAAATTAGACTCGTTTTGCTATCCTTTATCACTGTATAGAGTCTATTTGAGTGTTCTAAACCTAGTACCATCAAGGTAGGAGCCTAGAAATGGGATAACTCGATGCATATCAAGCAAAATCGGGCCAAACACTCCAACATATGGAGTGTGCGGCCACACACTTGTATGTACGGCCACACACAAGAGTGTGCGGCCACACACCCATCCCAACCGCACACTCTCCCCTATATATTCAAGACTTAGTCATTTTTGAACACTTTTCCACTTCTTCAAGTCTAGAACTCGAAATCCTCTCAAGTATCATCCAAATCTTCATCTTGATCTTCATAAAAGTAAGAAATTCTTCCTTTTGAATTGTTGATGCACGACCCTAACTAGCAAAACCCTTTGTTTTGATCCATGAAAACATCCATCTTTAGTCAAGAACACCAAGAACACACACTAGTTTTGGACCTTAAATCACCCTTTCAAGCCTCTATAACGTGTATACACTTATCATAACTTGTTATATGCTAAGAACACTTGATGATATACTAGAAAAACACGATTTTATCATCTTCATAAAGGGTGTGCGACCGCACACATCAACGTGGCCGCACACACCCTTTTTAGGTCCAAAAATGGCAATAAACTCCATATAAGGCTAAAGCATGAAGTAAGAAACCTTCCTAGATGAGTCCTAAAGCCTTAAAATACGTTTTGGCACATTTCATAGGGAGTGTGCGGCCGCACACACACAAATGTTGTGCATTTTGACCATACACTCCCTTGTATAGCCATATACCCCTTATATACAATCATATATGGTTGTAGCACTTCAAAATAAGTGTTTACTAGTCCCTAAGGTGGTTCCAATTCAATAATTAGTTGTTATAAGCACTAATTGTATTCATATATGTATCATTATATGTTAAATAGGATCCGCGTGTGTGCTCAAGTCTTCACTTGACACTTAGCATCCTATCCAGCACTTTCATCCAAACCACTCACTACAGGTGAGTTCATACCCCTTAATCAACCTTTTAAATGATTTTAAATGCTTTTATGGGGGGATACAAGTTGAACTATTATAGTTATTATATCAATCACATATGATTAATAACTACCAAACAAGTGGATTTCTTACTTATCAAACTGTGTTATCAAACAAACTACTTCAAACTGTTTTACAAACTCTTTTATATGTCAAATACTTTTATTAAACTCTTTTAAACTTACACTTTGTCAAATGTATATCTATATAGATATAGTTATATAAGTAGGGTTGAAATGACTTAGGACTGATAGCTCGCCTTGCTTCCTGTTCCTTGTTTGGTTGTGGACTTAGGGTATCGGTTATTTGTCCGAAGGTCGTTTGAATCCTAGTTATATATTATGTATATGTATATAGATATAAAAGTTCCTTCTTTCTATTCAATACCTTTGGGTAGCAAAGGTATACAAACATGTTCATTCATACAAACAACATCGCTAGTAAACTATAATAGGTATAGTTTAGGAAGTTACTAATACTATTACTAGAGCAATGAAACATACAATGAGTTAGTTCATACATGAGTCAATACATACAGATAGAGAATACTATAACGAGAAACAAACATAACATACAGATAGAGAATACTATAACGAGAAACAAACGATAACATACAGAGAGAACATACTATTATGAGAAACAGAAAGAACATACATACATACTAGACAGAGAGAGAACATACAATACAGCTAGTACATACAATACATATACAAGAACATTACAACAGTTATGTGAGCCACGTAACGGGGCATGGCATCACCTGTCATGGCTCGTTTTGTATCCAGAATCTCCTTAAATGGGGAGCGTTGAATTTGTGTATAGATCTATACTGGATTGACTATCCTACACCTTGCTGCTCGCTACAGTGGGACTTACAAGTCTACGGGTGCCAAATGTCATTTCTTCCGACGTCTTTCATCGTCGTGTTTTTAGTCGGTAGTATGGTACAGGCAGATCACATGTTACTTTAAATAACATATTGTTTTAAGGTAATTAGTACAGCAGTAGTTACTTAATACAACACTACAGTACTTTATTATTTCCCCATTGCATTCACTTTGTGATCTTCACACAATGAACGGTAATGTAAAACTATATTTTTGGTTAATGATAATCATACTTGGGAAAATACACACTTTTACAAGAGACACACCTACAAACATTTGATGCCTTGGTAGAAGGCTACTTTTAGTAGAAAACATAGGGTTTTCTAGAAGAGTTCAAACATTTACAAACTTATACATCACATACTTACAAACACATTCATACAAGCAATGACACTAATATACTTATGATCTCACCAGCTTTAATGCTGATAAACTCTTTCAAAATAACTTGTATTCTCAGGTCACCAGTAGACAGGTACGGGTGCCAGGTTTTGAGAAGATGGAGCTGCTTCAAGACTCATCTTTTATTTTGTTTCATATTTTTGGTGTCTATTAAACTTTACAGAACACACTTGTATTAAATTATATTATTAATGCAATGGATGATGTTGTTGCTTGTTTACTACTATGTATTGTTGTGATACTGTACATGACGTCCTCCACCCCCGAACGATTCCGCCATTCCGGTTTTGGGGTGTGACAAAGGGCCAGCCAGGCCAGAGCCGCAGCAAGAAATACGACAGGCCGCATGAGGGAGCTTGTTGAGCGGGATCTAACGGCTGCTACAAGTGCAGCAGGACGGGGCACTTTGGCAGGGATTGTACTTCCCCCGCCCCCACAGTACAGATATCAGACCTGATTTGCTTCCATTGCAATCAGAGGGGCCATAAGAAGGCCAACTGCCCTAGATTGACAGCAGCGCCAGCAGTGGCTCTGGTTTCAGCGACAACACGGATTGCAGATGGTCGGAAGGCCAAATCAGGGGCTCCAGTGGTGCGGAGCCAAGCATTTCAGTTGACATCCGAGGAGGCACGTGCCGCACCCGATGTGGTGACGGGTATTATCTCTTCCTTATGCTTTTGTTCCATGTGAACGGTATCCCAGTTCTGGTATTGTTTGATTCGGGCGCTACCCGATCGTTTGTCTCTCTTGCGCTTAGCAAGAAGTTTCCTGAGTCGTCAGGCACGTTGGATTGCCCTCTAGAGGTCGATATTGCGGACGACCGGTCAGTACGAGCATCAGAGTCTACCAAGATTGCGTCTTGCAGTTGTTTAAGGAGCGTTATCTGGTAGATCTGGTTCCCATACCTTTGCGAGGGAATAAGGTTATTATCGGTATGGATTGGCTAAGCCCCAATGGGGCAGTGATTGACTGTGCACAACAGTTGGTGCGGATCAGGGCCCCAAGTGGGGGAGAGCTGGTAATTTAGGGCGAGAGGCCACAGCGAGGACCTACGTTATTTTAAGCAGCGAGAGCTAGGCGTTACCTTCAGCAGGGTTGTGCAGGATTTGTTGCCTATGTTATGGATACCCGAGAGATGGGTAAGGCAACGGTGGGCGATGTGCCCGTGGTACGAGAGTTTGCGGATGTATTTCCCGAGGAGTTACTCGGGATACCTCCGGAGAGGCAGGTAGAGTTCAGGATCGACCTAGTCCCGGGTGCGGCTCCGATAGCCAAGGCACCGTATCGGTTGGCTCCTCCTGAGATGCAGGAGTTGTCTACACAGCTGCAGGAGCTGTTAGATAAGGGATTCATTAGACCGAGCAGTTCAACCAGGGGAGCCCTGATTCTGTTTGTGAAGAAGAAGGACGGGTCGCATCGGATGTGTATAGATTATAGGGAGCTGAATAAGGTAACGGTGAAGAACCGTTACCCACTCCTAAGGATTGATGACCTCTTTGACCAGCTACAGGGAGCATCTTGGTTCTCCAAGATTGATTTGCGTTCAGGGTATCATCAGATGAGGGTCTGAGAGGAGGATGCGCAGAAGACTGCGTTTCGGACGCGTTATGGTCACTATGAGTTCGTGGAGATGCCTTTCGGGCTCACCAATGCCCCTGCCGCGTTCATGGATCTCATGAACCTTGTGTGCAGACCGATGTTGGATCGGTCTGTGATAGTTTTTATTGACGATATCCTGGTCTACTCCAAGACGCAGGAGCAGCATGAGGAGCATCTGCGAGAGGTTTTGGATACTCTGAGGAGGAAGAGCTTGTACGCCAAGTTCTCTAAGTGCGAGTTCTGGTTGCGCGAGGTGCAGTTTCTTGGGCACCTTGTCAACCAGAATGGGATTCTGGTCGACCCGGCCAATGTGGAGGCCGTGATGAGATGGGAGGTTCCGAAGTCTCCATCTGAGATTCGGAGTTTCCTGGGATTAGCCAGCTATTATCGGAGATTCATCTAGGATTTCTCCAAGATAGTTGTACCTTTGACTCGGCTAACAAAGAAGGCCGTAGTCTTTCGTTGGGGGCCTGAGCAGCAGGCTGCATTTGAGACATTGAGATAGAGATTGTGCGAGGCGCCAATCTTAGCTCTGCCGGAGGGCATGGAGGATTTTGTCGTATACTGCGATGTGTCCATCTTGGTTTTGGGCGTAGTTTTGATGCAAAGAGGACATGTTATTGCTTACGCTTCGAGGCAGCTGAAGCCTTACAAAGAAAATTACCTGACGCATGATTTGGAGCTGGGGGCTGTTGTTTTTGCCCTCAAGATTTAGCGCCATTACCTCTATAGGGTTTGTTGTACCATCTACACGGACCACAAGAGCCTGATGTATCTCATGGACCAGCCGAATCTGAATATGATGCAGCGTCGGTGGCTTGATGTGGTGAAGGATTATGATTGTGAGATCCGCTACCACCCGGGGAAGGCCAATGTCGTGGCCGATGCGCTTAGCCGCAAGGCAGCGCTGATCAGGGACATCTGTATGAGGATGACCGTGGTGGCTCCATTGTTAGAGCGGATCCGAGAGGCCCAGCAGGAGGCGATGAAGGAGGAACACTGGAAGAGCGAGTGTATTGTGGGTCAAGTTTCCTCCTTCGACTATGATAGTCGAGGGTTATTGACTCTTCACTGTAGGTTGTGGGTGTTGGATAAGGTGTCTAAGTCCATAACTATTTTTGGTATGTACTTGACCCGACCCGGCATGGTCCATTTGGGTTGCATGGCATCTTGCATTTGGATAGACTAAATGAGAGAAATAACACTTGTGGTTTATTAATATATTATAAGTTCTAATATATTAATAGTATTATTTAATTAGTATTGATCAAGAACTAATCTAGGATTAATTAAGTGATCAAAAGATGACTAATTAAATATATGGGTTGATTATGTAAATCATACATAACTTGTATAGTGGGCTAAAAGGCTTCATGGATAATCAAGTTGGGTTAAACCCATTGGATGCTCCATGGAGGCTCCATGGGAGTTACAAACTCATGGGTCATGGAAATGAAGAGTCATGCCACATTAGGGTTTACATGATGTAACCCTAGATGTGACACACTATATAAAGAACATCATACTCACCAAAATCAGCTACACTAAGTTACAAGAGGGCTTGGCCGATTTTTAGAGTGTTACACATTCTCTCAAAGTTATTCCAAAGCATTTGGTGTTGTGTGAAGCATTTGAGGCATCACACTTGGGGTGCTAGGCTCTCAAGGTTTCAAGGAATCATAACAACTACAAGGTATGTAATTCTAGCTATCTTTTATATTATAAAGTTCCCCATGTATGCTAGATAGGTTTATGAACCTTGGAAAAAGTATTTTGCATGTATTTTAGACAAATATAGATCTAAGATTTTCTAGGGTTGCATGTACACTTAGGAGTGTTAGAATTGCTCAAAACCCATCAGTGGTATCAGAGCCTAGGCTTGCTTGTCAATACTTGATGCAAAATAGTGTTAAAAATTGATTTTTGAGCTGTCTGCACAGGGGACTCGCCGAGTCCATGGGGGGACTCGACGAGTCCAAGCGAAATTCAAACCAACTCGGCGAGTCAGTTCATGCACTCGACGAGTTGATCATGCAGAGTGCTATTTTTCGATTTTTGCTACTGGAAATGGACTAGAAACATTACCCTAAACTGTTTTGGTGTTTTAAAACTTGTTTTAGTTGGTGTAATGGTTGTTCTAATCCATTTACAATGGCTAAATATCAAAATTCATGATTTTATGTGTTCTTGATTTTTTGATGTTCATATTCATGTTCTTATGAGTTTAGATGATCATAGGAATTATGTGTAACTTCTTGCTAGTTTTAATTCTTGATCATTATGTGTGTTAATGGAATCCATAATTTGTCCTCAAGTTATGGATTACCAAAAGTTTTATCTTTTAATGACCATTAAAGAAACATATAGGTTACATAAAATGAAGAGTCACTCATTTTAATGAACCAATCAATCTCATAAGTTATGAATTGAAGAGTTTTGTAAAGTTACAAAACTTGCCCTCAAGTTTTGGAGCTTGTAAAGTCATCTAATTAACTTTAGTTCCAACCCCTAGAATTTTAAAAGTTAAAATTCAACCCTTATACTTTATAATATTATAAGTTTAATAATATATATATATATATATATAGATATATATGTATAAGATCAAGTCGTTTTACCGTTAGTAGGCCTCATTCACGAAGCCGGTCTATAAGGGGGGTATAAGGTTGTTGCCTATAAAATGGCAGCTTAATGGGTGTCCACTCTCACCCACCGTTTCCTTGACTGGTGGAGGGTCGTTAGCCGAACGGGTAGGACAGTGACTTAAAAGTTCTCATTAAAAAGTATAATGATTATTATAAAGTAACTAAATGTTTTATAAATTCCCAATCTTAGTTACTTTAGGAAAATGTGAATAAGGTGCTAACCCATGAAATTACACTTTGCACTTTGATTAAGTCATTGGTGGAGCGTGTGTGGTTAACCGGCACACTAACATGGACTTAACAAGGTAGGCAAAGGGTGACTTAAGGTTTTTCATAGGTCGGTGGAGCGCGTGTGGTTAACCGGCACATCGATTAAGTGAAAAACATTAAGGGTACCAAGTAATTTGCATGGTTACTTCACACCTTGTTTTGTGATCCTCGGTATCCCAGTCACAAAACATGAAGGGCACACTCGAGATTGAAACATGTCATTGAAAAGTTCAATGAATCTCAAAAGAATCTAGGAATTTCTAAAAAAACCAAATAAAAACCTAATAATTTATATTTCGTTTTCATGGTGGAAATTGGTGAATCGTCATTCACCTACCTTTCAAATATGTTATAGCTTGGATTACGGCATCCCTCTTCTAAGTTGTAATATATTGTGATTGGGTCCTAGCCTTAATATTACATTTGGGTGTTTTATTAAGGATTATCTCTATATCTAAACTAAACTTGTTTTCTTCTTTTCATATGTCTTCCAACAATGTTGCTCCTGGCTCAAACCCTACTGGCTCTTTCTCTCTCATGAACCTTTGTGGGAGAGTCATCTTTGATGGATCCAACTTTACTGACTGGATCAGAAACATCAGGATGGTCACTCGATACAAGAACAAGGAATATGTTCTCGACAAGGAGCTTAAGTTACCTGAGCCAACTGCTACTCCTGAGGAGTTTGTTGAATATGAGGCACATGAAAGAGATGCTACAAAAGTGACATGCATCATGATGGCCACTATGACAGCCGAGCTCCAAAAGTCCTATGAGGACTACTATCCTTTTGAGATGCACCGGGATTTGATGGACCGCTACCATCAGAGTGCTCGTCAAGAGCGATATGAAATCATCTCCTCTATGATCACAACCCGAATGAAAGATGGTGAACCCATCACGGGCCACATGCAGAAAATGCAAAGGTTTGTGGGCCGATTGATGAAGTTGAATGTGAACTTCCCAGAGGAGTTAGCAATAGATATCATTTTGCACTCCTTACCTTCGTGTTATGATCAATTCCGCATGACATACCACATGAACAAGGAGGAAGTTACACTTAGCAAACTTCAAGGACTCCTTAAGACCGCAGAATCAGGTCTCAAAGGTAAGTTGGTTGTGACCACTCCTACTACTACTCCAAACTCAGCAAATGTCCTGGCAATCGGGAAAGGTAGAGGGAAGAAGAGGAAGAACCCAACGAAGGGTACCAAGGGTAAGACCCTTGATGGCTCCTCTTCTAGCGGAACCAAGAAAGGTTTCGTTACACCTTCTTCTGATCCCAAAGAGGCTGAATGCTTCTATTGCCATGAAAAGGCGCACTGGAAGCGGAACTGCCCAAAGTACCAGCAAGACTTGAAGGATGGGAGAGTGAAACCCAACCATGCAGGTATTTACACTATCTTATCTAATAACTCACCCTATTCTAACTCTTGGGTCCTTGATATCGGTTGCGGTATTCATATTTGTTCTGATTTGCACGGACTAAGAAGAAGTGAGAATGTGGAGCATGGAAAGATAAACTTGATCATGGGGAATAGGAAAGTTTCACCTGTCACCAAGATTGGAGTTTATACTTTGTTGCTAAGTAGTGGGTTTACTTTATATTTGAATAAATGTTGTTATTCGCCAGAAATGGCAAGAAATGTTATTTCCTTTCATGCTTTGTACAAACAAGGTTTTACCTTTTCTTTTGATAATGAAATTGGTGGAATAAAGGCTTTCTTTAATAATGTGTTTTATTTTAAAGCATTACCTTGTGATGGTGTGTATGAAGCTGTGTCTGTTGAAGATAATTTAGGAAATAATGTGTTGTGTATTGATTCTACTAATGATAATAACTTGGATAAAGCATCATTATGGCATTGTCGTCTTGGACATGTAAGCAAGAAACGCATAGGCCAACTCCAAAAGGATGGAGTCTTGGAATCATTTGACCTAAAGTCAGATGATAGTTGTGAATCATGCTTACTTGGAAAAATGACAAAGTCACCCTTCACAGGTTCTTGTGCTAGCGGTGAAGGTTTGTTGGATCTAGTGCACACGGATGTGTGTGGACCCTTCAAAACTGCCATAAGGGATGCTAATCATTATTATGTGACTTTTACAGATGATTATAGTAGATATGGATATGTCTACTTAATCAAGCATAAGTCAGAGACTTTCGAAAGGTTTAAAGAGTTTAAACAGGAAGTCGAGAATCAATTGGGCAGGAACATTAAGATGCTTCGATCCGATCGCGGGGGTGAGTATCTTAGTACTGAGTTCCTCGACTATCTGAGGGAATGTGGGGTTGTCTCACAATTGACACCTCCCAGGACACCACAGTTGAATGGTGTAGCTGAGAGGCGTAATCGAACCTTGTTGGACATGGTTCGTTCCATGATGAGTCGAGCTACGCTACCAATCTCATTTTGGGGGTATGCCTTAGAGACTGCCGCCCATATCCTTAATCTGGTACCTACAAAGAAGGTTGCCAAAACACCTCACGAGATGTGGACTGGAAAAGTTCCTAGTCTAGCCCACATCAAGATTTGGGGTTGCAAGGCTTTCGTGAGATGCGAGACTCACGACAAGCTCGAACCTCGAAGTGAGAGGTGTATTTTCATCGGCTACCCACATAAATCCTTTTGTTACCTCTTCTATAGACCTAGTGAGAATGTGGTCTTTGTAGTAAGGAAGGGTGTCTTTCGAGAAAGAGAGTTCATAAGCCAAGGAAACAGTGGGAGGCAAATTGACCTTGAAGAAATTCAAGAGTCAAGTGGTGAAGGAACCTCAAACCCTAGCAATCAACTTGAGGAGGAAACTCATGTTGTTCCAATTGACGAATCTGTACCTCTGAGGCGTTCCACAAGGGTTAGGAATGCACCTGAGCACTACTATGGTTTCCATATTACTACGGAAGGTGAGACACTTATCAGTGATGAGACATTGGTAAGTCTGGAAGAACCTAACAGCTATGCGGAAGCCATGGCAGGCCCCGAGTCAGCTAAATGGAAAGAGGCAATGGACAGCGAGATACAGTCCATGTATGACAATCAGGTCTGGGACTTGGTTGACAATGTACCAGGTCGCAAGACAGTTGGGTGCAAATGGATCTTCAAGAAGAAGACCGACATGGATGGTAATGTACACACTTATAAGGCACGATTGGTTGCAAAAGGTTTTTCTCAAACTCCGGGAGTTGATTATGATGAGACCTTTTCACCAGTGGCCAATATTAAGTCTATTAGAGTATTGTTAGCCATAGCTGCATTTCATGACTATGAAATATGGCAAATGGATATCAAAACCGCTTTCCTCAATGGAAAATTGGCTGAGGATGTTTACATGAATCAGCCAGAGGGTTTTGTAAGTACAGAATACCCTAATAGAGTGTGTAAGCTTGAGAAATCCATTTATGGATTAAAGCAAGCACCTCGCAGATGGAATCTTTGCTTTGATGAGAAAGTCAAAGAGTTTGGCTTTTCGAGAAGTGAAGATGAATCTTGTGTATATGTCAAGGCTAGTGGGAGTATAGTTAGCTTTTTGGTACTGTATGTGGATGACATACTACTCATAAGAAATGACATCCCGAACTTGCAGGAAGTGAAGTCCTGGCTCGGGAAGTGTTTCGCTATGAAAGACCTAGGAGAAGCTGCCTATATTTTAGGGATAAGGATTCTGAGAGATTGGAGTAAAAGACTAATTGGGCTTAGTCAGAGTATATACTTGGAGAAGGTGCTGAAGAGGTTCAGCATGCAAGATTCCAAGAAAGGATAGTTACCCATCCAGAGTAACGCTAGACTGAGTAAGACTCAGAGCCCGAGTACTGCGGTTGAGATAGCAGAAATGAGTCGAGTACCTTATGCTTCTGCAGTAGGCTCGATCATGTATGCTATGACCTGCACTCGTCCTGATGTAGCCTTTGCTTTGAGCATGGTTAGCAGGTATCAAGGGAACCCTGGTAAGGCTCACTGGGCTGCGGTAAAGAACATTCTCAAGTACCTGCGAAGGACTAAGGACTGGGTCCTTACCCTTGGTGGGAGTGATGACTTGAGAGTTGTAGGGTATAGTGATGCTCGCTTCCAAACTGATAGGGATAATTTCCGCTCTCAGTCGGGCTGGGTCTTTACCTTAAACGGAGGAGCTATCTCTTGGAAAAGTTCCAAGCAGGAGACAGTGGCTGATTCAACTTGTGAATCAGAGTATATAGCGGCAAGCGAGGCAGCAAAGCAGGCGATATGGCTGAAGAACTTCATTGGAGATCTTGGAGTTGTACCAGCTATTAAGGAGCCTATGGAAATCTTCTGTGATAGTGAAAGTGTTGTTGCCTTAGCAAAGGAACCAAGGGATCACGGGAGATCCAGACACATTGACAGAAAGTACCATTTCATCAGACATCGTATAGAAGAAGGTCTCCTCACGGCAAAGAGGGTATCATCGGATGAGAACCCGGCAGATCCCCTCACGAAGGGACTGGGTAGGGTTAAGCATCTCCAGCATGCAAGGAGCATAGGGCTGAAGGATGATATTAGTTTTAGTAGTTAGATAATTTTGAAATATGTAAATTGTAATTGACATTTGATGATGAATAAAAGTTGTGTTTATTTATGACTAAAGTGTTGCTATCTTGTGTCAATCGTTTACTATTATTTCTTTTGCATGTTTTGACTTCCAGAATATTTATGTTGTGTTTACATATTATTCAAACTATCCACAGTCAGTCATATGTTGGAAGTAGATACGAAGTAAGACTGTCATGGGTTGGTTGTAGAGGTCTAAGATGTTGGACATGGCCTCAACACTCATGAGTGCTCATAAGTTCTGAGTATTGGACTCAGCCCACGCTCGCTGGTATCACTTCATGGAATTTATCTCGAGTGATTGCGAGACGGTAATATCATATAAGTCTTTAAACCTAGAGATATGACTTGTTGACTATGAGTTAGTTATGCATTGATCGTGCGAAAACGCATTGGTAACTCGATGTTATAAAACGTGCGTTTGTGTGTGATTTAACAAGTAGTAGAACAAGCATATGAGTCGAAGTTTATCTGTTCCTTCTTGGATTAGAAGCGATATCTGGGCCCCTCGATGATTTTGTTTTGACCCATGTACCGGGCCCGGTCAGAACTAAGTTGATGTGTTCAATTAAGTTCTATGTCAAACAAATCGGAAATCGGGAAACAAACTGCTGGACAAAAGTAAGACATTGTTCCATGTATTTGTTCGGCTGATATCTAGAACAGAGGATTATATGATCACTTATCTGAAACGGCGTACCATCATCTTCTCAGTTCTGAGAAACCTTGAAAAGAGCTACGATTGCTGATCGGTTCCTGAAGTCATACTTGCAGTTATAGTTATTAGACTTATCCAAGTGGGAGACTGTTGGATAAGGTGTCTAAGTCCATAACTATTTTTGGTATGTACTTGACCCGACCCGGCATGGTCCATTTGGGTTGCATGGCATCTTGCATTTAGATAGACTAAATGAGAGAAATAACACTTGTGGTTTATTAATATATTATAAGTTCTAATATATTAATAGTATTATTTAATTAGTATTGATCAAGAACTAATCTAGGATTAATTAAGTGATCAAAAGATAACTAATTAAATATATGGGTTGATTATGTAAATCATCCATAACTTTTATAGTGGGCTAAAAGACTTCATGGATAATCAAGTTGGGTTAAACCCATTGGATGCTCCATGGAGGCTCCATGGGAGTTACAAACCCATGGGTCATGGAAATGAAGAGTCATGCCACATTAGGGTTTACATGATGTAACCCTAGATGTGACACACTATATAAAGAACATCATACTCACCAAAATCGGCTACACTAAGTTACAAGAGGGCTTGGCCGATTTTTAGAGTGTTACACATTCTCTCAAAGTTATTCCAAAGCATTTGGTGTTGTGTGAATCATTTGAGGCATCACACTTGGGGTGCTAGGCTCTCAAGGTTTCAAGGGATCATAACAACTACAAGGTATGTAATTCTAGCTATCTTTTATATTATAAAGTTCCCCATGTATGCTAGATAGGTTTATGAACCTTGGAAAAAGTATTTTGCATGTATTTTAGACAAACATAGATCCAAGGTTTTCTAGGGTTGCATGTACACTTAGGAGTGTTAGAATTGCTCAAAACCCATCAGTGGGTCCCTTATCATGGAGGTGTGCGCCAGATACTGATGGAGGAGGCACACAAATCCAGATTTTCTATCCATCCAGGAGCGACGAAGATGTATAGGGATCTTCGACTTGACTATTGGTGGCCCTGCATGAAGCGGGACGTAGCATGGTCTGTATAGCGGTGCTTGACCTGCAGGAAGGTCATGGCCGAGCACCAGAGGCCACATGGCAAGATCCGTTAGATATTCCCATGTGGAAATGGGAAGATATTACTATGGATTTCATCACCAAGCTTCCCAGGACTGCACGGGGAGTGGATTCGATTTGGGTGATCGTAAATCGGTTGACCAAGAGTGCCCATTTCATACCGATCCAGGAGAGCATCTCGGCCGAGAAGTTGGCCGACATCTATATCCGAGAGGTAGTAACTCAGCACGGAGTGCCAGTTTCAGTGATTTCCGACAGGGATGTGTGGTTCACTTCCAGGTTTTGGAAGAAGTTTCACGACGAGCTAGGTATTCGTCTGCATTTTAGCACCGCCTTCCACCCGCAGACGGATGGTTAGAGCGAACGGACCATCCAGACGCTAGAGGATATGATGTGGGCATGTGTTTTAGATTTCGGAGGTAGCTGGGATACCTACCTTCCTTTGGCGGAGTTCTCATATAATAATAGCTATCATGCGAGCATCGACCGTCCTCCTTTCGAGATGTTGTATGGGAGGAAGTGCAGGACCCCGATATGTTGGGGTGAGGTTGGTCAGAGGGTCATGGGGAGTACTGAAGTGGTACTCAAGACTACGGAGAGGATCCAGCAGGTTCGGAGCAGACTTCAGACTGCTCAGAGTCGGCAGAAGAGTTATGCCGACAAGCGTCGATCGGACCTAGAATTCCAATTCGGAGATATGGTGCTCCTGAAAGTGTCGCCTTGGAAGGGCGGCATTCGATTCAGGAAGCGGGGCAAGCTGGGCCCCATGTATATTGGACCCTTCAAGGTTATGGCCCGGGTGGGCAAGGTGGCGTATAGGCTGGATCTGTCGACCGAACTCAGTCAGATTCATAGCACTTTTCACGTCTCCCAGCTGCGGAAGTGTCTGGTGGACGATTCAGCAGTGGTGCCTTTGGAGGATATTCAGGTTGATAACAGCCTGAACTATATTGAGCATCCAGTGGCGATCCTGGACAAGAAGTCAAAGGATCTGAGGAACAAGAGAGTGGAGCTGGTGAAGGTGTAACGGCAGCACCGCAAGGGCTCGGAGTGGACCTGGGAGTTGGAGGAAGAGATGAGGGATCACTACCCCGAGCTTTTTCAAGATCGAGTAGCAGACTTCGAGGACGAAGTCTAAGATAAGTGGGGGGGATTTGTAGCACCCGGTTCCCGGTATGAATTCCATTCGAGTATTATTCATTTTTGGCCTAGAACTCGGCGAGTTGGTGGCCAACTCGACGAGTAGGAGCGACTTGGACCCGGGAGTTTAATGACCTACTCGACGAGCCGGAAGCCAGACTCGACGAGTAGGCCTTGTCTGTACAAAACCCTAATCTAAGGGATTGCACCCTATTTAAGCATCTCATTCAGCCTCCCTTCGCCCCTATTGCTCCTAGAACACTTCCTACTGAAACCCTAATCGTTTTTGTTAAGATCTAAGACCTTTGTGGTGGTTTTTGGTGATTTTGGAACATAAGAAGGAGGAGAAAGGCTTGAGGAATCAAGAGGAGGCCAGAGGAGTTCGAGTTTGTGCACCCACTGCAGTTCTCTAGAGGTATAAAGCTGATACCCTGCTCTTTCATGTTTTAGATCCCTTTTTGGGGTGATTTAGGGCTTTTAGGAGCCATTCTTGGTGACCAATCATGAGTGCAAGCATGGTTGGGGGCTAAGACTTCAGATCCAAGGTCTTTAAGGGGTTACAAGTCAGAAAGGGGCTGATCTTGGAGCCTTGGAAAGCCCCATGCATCTTAAGAGTCTTATTTAGGGCCTTTTGAGCTCATAGTCCCATGCATACACGTAAAGTTTGTAACTTTACGTGCTAGATCGATCTTAGAAGCCTAGATCTATCTTTTGGTCAAGTGTTCTACGTCAGAAATCGAGAAATGAGACTTGGTCATTCTCAACTCGGCGAGTCGTTCTTGGGACTCGGCGAGTCGTTCTTGGGACTCGACGAGTCCATGGCTTGACTTCCCTTTTCTGTTAAGGTTCGAAGGAACCCAGTGAGTGTGATAATGATCTTAGAGGGGTCCGGGGGAATGACCCAATACATTGGACTTAGCCATGGACCTGGGAATCATAGGACTCGGTGAGTGTATGAACAGACTCGGCGAGTCCAAGGGAATCTCCCAACATTCGAAGATGAACTCGACGAGTTGTTCATACAACTCGGCGAGTCAAGGGCAGACTTGTTCATAGGATGGGGATAAACTCGACGAGTTGTTCATACAACTCGGCGAGTCGGATGAAGGTTCATTCGAGGTTGTTTTAGAAGGAGAACTCGTCGAGTCGTTGCTAAACTCGACGAGTAGCAGCGTGAAGAAGGTCAGATCAAAGGATAGGGACTCGACGAGTTGGCGGCCCAACTCGGCGAGTCAGGTCAACGGGAAGTTGACTTTGACTTTGACTTGGTCAGGGGTAAAATAGTCATTTTACCCTAAGAGTAGTTATCAGTGTCTGATTAAGTGTTTTATGGATTTATAGCCGGAGGATCGCCGGAGCAGCAGTCAGACATTTGCCGATCAGCTTTTCAGCACTCAGCCTTGCGAGGTGAGTTACCTTCCAGCAGAAGTGGGTCTATGGCACCAAGGCCGACCTACTAGTAGATGTTTAGCTGAGATCATTGTCTTTGTGATAATTGTCTGGTCGGCTACTGGTTGATATGCGAGTATGCTAGTTTGCTTGATATGTGGCTATGCTAGTTGTTGTGTTATAATAGTTGGTATCAGTAAAAGGGGACTAGTCCCCGATTCGGTCGATAGGACCAATGGGTAGGTCGGACACCCCAGATGCGTCTGACAGTATGATAGAGATATGACATTATGTGTTAGCAGTAGGGGTGAAATAATCCCCGAGTCCGGTCAAAAGACCGAAGGGTAGGTCGGCACCCCAGAATAACCTGACATGGGTAGGTCGGCACCCCAGAATGGCTTGACATGGGTAGGTCAGCACCCCAGAATGGCTTGACATGGGTAGGTCAGCACCCCAGAATGGCTTGACATGGGTAGGTCAGTACCCTAGAATGGCTTGACATGGGTAGGACGGGCGCCCCAGAATGGCCCGGCATTATATATATATATATATATATATATATATATATATATATATATATATATATATATATATATATATATATATATGTTATGTGATGGTATGGTATGTGGTATGATGGGGGAACTCACTAAGCTTTGTGCTTACAGTTTTAGTTTTGGTTTCAGGTACCTCTTCGTCTAAGGGGAAGGAGTCGGCGGTGTAGCAGCGCATCACACACACACATGATTTCCGCATGGAGTTTTCTGGGATTGTACTCTGATTGATTTTACTTTGACATTATGATTTTCAGACACATTGTTATATTTTTGTTTGCAAATGATATGGCATGGGAAATGTTTTGGTAAACTATGATGAGAATTACTTAATTAAAAATGAAAAATGTAGGCTTGGAAATTGGGATGTTACACAACCCCGGAGTCGCCAGCGAGCAGCGGTACGTTTTCGATTTAAAGAACTACTTTAAAAATTAATTTATATTTATATAAGATTAAAACTTGGGGAAAACATTTAAAAGTAATTATAATAACTCACTTATCGAAACAAGTCACAGTATTCATGAGAGAACTAAAAGATTCGTTCAGAGAAGCTATGATGGCTTAGTATGTACATCAGGTTTGTGCATAGCTAAGATTTTTCAGACTTAGAGTGAGTGATTCCACCTTAATTCCTGTTCCTTGTTTGGTTGTGGATTTGGGGCAGAGTTACTCAGTCGACTGTCTTATTTATCTTAATTATTCATAACTTGTATATTCCAGGCGATCATAGTGGTACCGAGGAGGATCGTAGTGTAATGTACCGACACTAGTTATCAAAGCACTTTCACAGTATGTACTCGCTCATCGCGGTACGATACATAGAAATGTTAACATCAAGGGGAAAACAGAAAGCACTAGAACGTTTACACAGAGTACATTGTCGAGCACACTAGGGATACATCATCGTATAACAGAAATTTCTTTCAAATCGGCCAAACTTCTGTTCAATAAAGAGTCGGTTGCTATCATTTGTCATGAATTGGCGAGGTCCTCACCATACTAAGTTCATATGTTTCCATCGCCTTGACCGTCAAATTCATGAAACCTTCGTCATTCGTAACGACAGTCCTACCCAGACCCCGGAATCGTCTACCTAGTATTCTAAACCCCGAAGTACTCATGCGAATAGTACTTTGCCCTCTGAAACCTTGCCGCCATATGTTCAGCAGACCTTCCCTAAATACCACTTGTGCAGCAGATCAAGTTCAAGCATAGAGCCTAAGGACGAATACAGCCCACCTATCACTAATAAGTGTATACGCTAGAGTGGTATATAATCATGATTATGCAGATCTAATATGTGTGTTTCCGCCCTATCTCCTGTTCCTTGTTTGGTTGTGGACCTGGAGCAGAGTCGCACATCCGACCGTCTTACTAATCTTAATTATATACGACTTGTATACACGAGGTAATGATAGATGGACATTAGGCCAAAGTTGCCATCATGGACATTAGGGCAAAGTTGCCAGGTCTACGAGTGAGTATTCTGCCAATCAGAGGAGCACAACCCCAGTAGTACTGCTAAGAAAGCTAATTTCGGGACAAAATTCCATCTAACGGGGGGATGATGTGACAACCCGAAAATTTTGATCATGGAAAGTCCAGCCAATCAACCAAAAGTCAGACTAAATTCCATTGCCTTCTAGCCTTGTTAAGGACATTCTAATGGGTTCTAAGCCTAGTGCACATAAGGATTGAGTGTCATGAAGTGTTAGCTTAGTATTGGAGGAATGAAAACGAGCCAGAAAACCCAACACATGGGGTTTACGGCCGTAAACTCTATGTACGGCCGTAAACACCCTCTAGCCGTGAACTACCCCCAATATATGATAGTTTACTTCATTTTTCTTTATTTTTCCAAGTCTTGGCCGCAAACTACCATTCTCTCTCAAGTATCATAAATTCAAGAACACCATTTCCACTCTTTTCACCCTCTTTCCTTTGTATCTCCTTAGAATACAACTTAGGATCTTCAAACACTAGCCAAAACACAAAGATCTTCAAGTGTTCTTCAAGGGGGCCATGAACCACTCATACATTTGGGCCGTAAACTCCTCAAAAACCTTCAAACGATGAGTACCTCTTCTATCATTCATTTAAGCATGTGTAACTCTTGATTTCCTAGCCTTTAAACAACATCTAACTACATAAACTCCATGAGTTTATGGCCGTAAACTCTTTGTTATGGCCGTAAACCCTTGTTTTGGACATATCTAGAGCCTCAAACACTTATAGATGCTTGTTAGCCATTAGAACTCTTGAACCCTTAAATCCCTATGAAACAAAAACCAAAAATGCATCCATTTTGGAGAGTTTACGGCCGTACACACTTGGTGTGGCCGTAAACACACTTCCTTTGGTTGTACACTCCCCTTTGATCAATCACATGTGATTTCAACACTTCATTTCAAGTGTTTCCTAGTCCCTAAGGGTGTTTCCTTGCATGTTAGTTGTTCAAAACACTAATTACATGCCTATATATATGCCATTATATGTCATTTAGGACTCGTTTGTGTCTCGGGAATTCAATCGTGGAACTTCTCATCCTTACGCGCATGTTCGATTGAATCACCCACATAAGTTGAGTTCATACCCCTATAATCAATCTTTTAAACTGTTTTAAATACTTTTAAGGGGGGAATACAAGTTGAACACAATGATAATTGTGTAAATGTTTGTTATAAACATCTTTCAAGGGATTGCTTATGTTTTTATAAGTGATCAAAACATTTCAAAAACTCTTTTTAAGTTATGTTACTTTATAGTTTATAAAACTCCGTTTTTAAAGTACAATCATAACTTAGTAGATAAATGAGTCTTTTTCAGTAACAGTTTAAGTAAACATACTAGTAAACTATAATAGGTATGGTTTAGGGGTTCAGTTCATACTAGATACCAGAACATACTATAAAGAGAAACAGGTAGGTAGATACAATACATGATAACATAGAGAACATACTATAAAGAGAAACAGGTAGGAAGATACAATACACGATAACAGAAAGAACATATTAAGATACTATAACAGAAAGAACATACTAAGATACTATAACAGAAGAACAAATCATGATTAGCTAAATTATACCAATGATCACTAACTAATTGTTCTAAACAAAAGGTGATAATAAATTGGGTATACAAGATCAAGATAACTTTAATGTGAGACTATTTCACAACTTAGCAATTCGTTTGCTGAAGTTGCGTTTTGTAACCAGAATATCTTGCAGGGAGAGCGTACGTATGGGTACAACCACATCACATTATGACCTTAATAAAACAAACTTGTTTTAAGGTGATCAGTACTTCAAGACGTCAATTTAAAAGACAATTATGTGCTTACATTTTTTCCATTACTTTCATATTGTGACAGTTCCACTTGAAAGTTAATGCAAACTATTTTCGAGTTAAGATAGTTATAAACTAGGGAAAACTTACTTCTTTTCAAGCGACAAACAGAACAGTCGATTCTAGTACATTCAGTAGAAAGGGGCCTATAATGCTAATTTTATGATTCCTTAGTTTATACACCAGGGATATATTAATCGGATCCGACGGGTAGTAGGATGTGTGCTTTCCGCTTCATTTTTTGTTCCTTGTTTGGTTGTGGGCTTAGAGAAGATTCACCCAGCCTACTATCTATTCGATCTTAGCTATATATATATATATATATATATATATATATATATATATATATATATGTATATATATATATATATATATATATATATATATATATATATATATATATATTCCGTATACACCAAGTAATCATAAGGAGTACCAGGTATGGGTCAGGTCATAGGACACTAATTCAATGCACCGTTTTCTAGTACAAAAACATAATTTTCAAATAGAACATTTGATAAACAAAACTAGAAACTTACCAGTAAAGGGTTTAATCCATTTTATTAAACCAGTATAACTTAAAGGACCTTAGGTGGTTAAATCTATAATACCTTAGTATATACATCAGGGTTATATATAATTAATTTCTGATAGGTAGTTGGATGTCTTCTTTCCGCCTCATTTCTTGTTCCTTGTTTGGTTGTGGGCTTAGGGCATATTCACACAATTAACTATCTATTCGAAATTAGATTATATATAGCTAGTATAAACTAAGTGATTATAGAAGGAACTATTGTGGTTACCATTTTTACTAAAAGAAATAAGGGTTTTCTTAAAGAATCTTTTCATCCAATATAAAGGAACTATTACAGTTAACTTCGTGAGTACCAAGTGAATACACCAGGGTTATATACAACGAAGATCTAACAAACAATGGGATGTGTGCCTTCCGCCTCATTTCCTGTTCCTTGTTTGGTTGTGGGCTTAGGGCAGATACAGACAATCGATTGTTTGTTTACTTTGGGTTTTATATAACTTGTATCCATTTAGTACTCATAGAAAGGATTATAGAGTCATTTTTACTTATCTTTCATCAAAGCAGGAAATATAGGATTTTCTGGAGGAACAGGCGAACTTTTCTAAAAGAACTTACAACTTACTTACATCACTAAAATCTTATGAACTCACCAGCTTAAATGTTGATCTACTCTTTCAAAATAACTTGTATTCTCAGGAGACCAGTAGACAGGTACACGCACTAGGATTCAGAAGATGGAGCAGTATAGCTTCATGTCTTGTTTTGTTATTTACTTTGTAGTCTATGTTATGTGAACCACATACTTTGTAAACACTTTCTTTCTAATGAAATGGTTGTTTGTTACTTTGATTACTATGATGCATGTCTTGTGATACTAAACATGACGTCCTCCACCCCCGAACATCATAGTAATCACAAAACATGATGCATGTCTTGTGATTACTATGATGCATGTCTTGTGATACTAAACATGACGTCCTCCACCCCCGAATGTTTCCGTCGTTCCGGTTTTGGGGTGTGACATATATCTATCTAATCAAGCATAAGTCAAAAACTTTTGAGGTGTTCAAAGAGTTTTAAAACGAAGTAGAAAACCAATTGGGCAGAAAGATCAAGATGCTCCGATCCGATAGGGGTGGAGAATATTTAAGTCTTGAAAACTATGATCATCTTAAGAATTATGGAATAGTTTCACAATTGTCTCCTCCCAGAACACCACAGTTGAATGGTGTAGCTGAAAGGAGAAATCGAACATTGTTGGACATGGTTCGATCTATGATGAGTCGATCTAAACTTCCGATATCTTTTTGGGGTGTGCCTTAGAGACAGCCGCCCATATCCTAAACCTCGTACATACTAAGAAGGTTGCTAAAACACCCTCTAAAATGTGGAGTGGGACACGTCCTTCTCTAGCACATATAAAGGTTTGGGGATGTGAAGCTTTTGTTCGTCGCGAGACGAATGACAAGCTTGAACCCCGATCGGAGAAGTGTTACTTCATCGGTTATCCATAAAAGTCATTTGGATACTTTTTCTACAAGCCTTCGGAAAACAAAGTGTTTGTTGCTCGAAAGGGATTCTTCGTTGAGAGGGATCTCATTTCCAAAGAGGACAGTGGGAGCCACATCGACCTTGAAGAGCTTCAAGAGTCAAATGAAGAAGAACCTTTAGTAGTCACTAGCGCTCAACTATAGGTGCAACAACCCGTTGAGGAACCTCAACCTGGGGTTGAGCAACCTGTTGAGCAAAATGATATATCTCCACCTCCCCTTCGCAGATCCACTAGAGTTAGTCTTCCTCCTGAATTCTATGGTTTCCATGTGAGCACAGAAGGATACGTATTGATTAGTGATCGTACACTGGTTGATATGGATGAGCCATCCAACTATAAGGAAACGGTGGCAGGCACTGAGGCTGCTAAGTGGAAGGAAAGCATGGAGAGCGAGATTCAGTCTATGCATGACAACCAAGTTTGGAATTTGGTTGATCCTGCACCTGGCACTAAAATTGTTGGGTGCAAATGGATCTTCAAGAAGAAGACAGGCATGGATGGGAATGTGCATACGTTCAAGGCTAGGTTGGTTGCAAAGGGTTACACTCAGACTCAAGGAATTGATTATGAGGAAACTTTTTCACCAGTAGCCAAGATCAAGTCTATTAGGATATTACTTGCCATAGCAGCTTTTCATGATGATGAAGTATGGCAAATGGATGTGAAAACCGCTTTCCTTAGTGGAAAACTCACAGAGGAAGTGTATATGGCACAACCTGAGGGTTTCATAGATCCAAAATATCCAAATAGAGTGTGTAAGTTTGAAAGTTCCATATATGGACTGAAACAAGCATCTCGCAGCTGGAACCTTTGTTTTCATGAAAAGATCAAGGAGTTTGGTTTTTCAAGAAGTGAAGGAGAGTACTACATATATATCAAAGCTAGTGGGAGTAATTTAGTCTTCCTAGTGTTTTATGTGGATGACATACTCCTTATAGGAAACGATATCCCGACGTTGCAAGGTGTTAAGACGTGGCTTGGGAGTTGTTTCGCTATGAAAGATCTAGGAGGGGCTGCATACATACTTGGTGTAAGGATCTATAGAGATAGATCAAACGTCTAATAGGACTGAACCAAAGTACATACTTGGATAAGGTCTTGAAGAAATTCAAGATGCAGGACTCCAAGAAAGGTTATCTACCTATGCAACATGGCACGAAATTGAGTAAGACTCAATGTCCTAGTTCTAGTGATGAACAGGAAAGAATGAGTCGAGTCCCATATGCTTCTGCTATAGGATCAATCATGTATGCCATGACATGTACTCGTCCTGACGTCTCATTTTATCTGAGTATGGTGAGTCGTTTTCAGGACAACCCAGGCGAAAGTCGTTGGACGGCAGTAAAGAATATTTTGAAATACCTAAGAAGAACAAAGGATATGTTCTTAGTATATGGGGGTAAAGATGAGTTGACAGTCACAGGTTATACAGATGCCAGTTTCCAAACTGATAGGGACAACTCATGTTCACAGTCAGGATGGGTATTCTTGCTTAATGGAGGAGCGGTCACTTGGAAGAGTTCCAAGCAGTCGATAGTGGCAGACTCTACGTGCGAGTCAGAGTATATAGCAGCTAGTGAAGCTGCAAAAGAAGCTACATGGTTGAAGAATTTCATTGATGATATTGGTGTCGTTCCGAGCATCAAGGATCCCTTGGAAATCTTCTATGACAATGAGGGTGCAGTCGCGTTGACTAAAGAACCCAAAGACCATGGTAACTCAAGACATATACTTAGAAAGTTCCACTATGTAAGACATCGATTCGAGGATGGAGATATTGTTGTGAGTAGAGTATCGCCGGAGGAGAATCCAACCGATCCATTCACTAAACCACTATCAAGGATCAAGCATGATAGTCATACTAGATCTATAGGCATTAGATTTACTGAAGATATGGTATAGTTGTTTAGTTTGATAATCCTTGAAACATTTAACAGTATGAGTTTGTAATAGAATTGATGTTTATTTTGTGGAGACTTAATAAAGTGTTGGATTGCTATCATTTCTATTTATTTATTATTGTGTTTCGCTTTTGCATGTTTAGAACCCACTTCCCGAGTACTAAGTACTCAAACCTCCACAGTCGGTCATACTCTTGGAAGTAAGTAGTGATTCAAGACTGTCATGAGTGTTGGTGGATTGACCATTTTGATTGGCATAACATAGTGATTGTGTCAACACTCGTGAGTGCTTAATAGTGATTTAAGTATTGGAACAACCCGCACTTAGAGATTACTCCATGGATTCAGTCACGAGTAATTCTAAGATGATAATATCTTCTGCTCTTCAAACCGAGATACATATGGGGCTTTGCTCTAAGATTCTGTTATGCATTGGTGTACTCCAACACTATCCGTAACTGGTGGCTATAACGGGTATATTCATGTGTGACATGATGAAATAGACAAAGACTATGTAGTCAAAGTTTATTCATCCCTTCTGCCTTAATAGGAGAAGCGATATCTATGGGCCCCTCGATGATTTGGTGCTGACATATTAAATACCTGGTCGGGTGCTGACTAGAATTGATGTGTTTAATTTAGTAGTCAGATGTAGTCGTCACAAATCTATATCGGGAAACATAATTTTGAATTCTGAGATTGACCATTATCCATGTCTCGAATTCATACAGATATCATGAGGATGAAGGAATAGTCGATCACTTATCTGAGGGCTGAAATTGATTAGATCAGAGTTCGGAAGATGCATTGGATGGCATTCTCTCTGTTGATTATTAGAGAAATATAGAACCATATATATACCTAGTTGATGACTTGTCCAAGTGGGAGACTGTTGGAAGTATGTCCAAGGTCATTAACTAGTTGGTGATATTTCTAATAATAGCAGGGTCCTCTTGGGTTGTCCTCAAGACTCAAAATTGAGTAGAATAAATAATAAGAGTAATTATTGTATCAATTATTATGGTTTAATAATTAATTAGAAACTAATTGGAAAACAATTTGGGAATTAATTAACAGTTTAATTAATAGAAGGGTTGAATGTATATTAATCAATAGTTGGTTGATCAGGGAACATTCCAGAACCCTATAAGGAAGGGGGTTGGACGAAATCTCCCTTTGGATAAAGGGAATTTCGTTCTTAGCCTATCCCATCCCACATGGTTGGAAGGATAAAACCCTAGGAGGTATCCAAGGCTATAAATAGGGTCTTAGGGATTCATTCCTCTTTGCTCATTTTTTGGCTTGAGTATTCGCCACCTTCTTTCTCCCTCATTGTGGAAGAACTTTCCTTATAGTTCATCCCTAGTTTAATATTTGATTCTGCTCTTTTGAGTTCATTGGGTGTGAACCAAGAGAGGGATTATGGTTTGGATCCTTATCATCCAAACAAGGTGGCACCCACAAGGAGTCAAGCTCGAAGATCATTAGCTGCTAAAGAGGTTAGTATTCTTCCTTGTATTTTCGGTTTTCATAGGGTAGAAATAATAGTATGAATCCATAGATCCATAGGTTGCATGTACACTTAGGTAAATCATTTTGTTGTTTCGATTCTTCCGCTACCTAGTTATAGAGTGTATTTGATGCATGTATTACCCAACAACATCTCAGAGGTATAAAGTCCTAACCTTGACATGTAGTTTATTAGATCTTATTTTTGGTAGTTTTGGGACTTTGGCTTGGATGTCCAAAGAAAAGAGATTTCCAGAGGTTGAGGGTGTAGATTTGGCCTCTATAAGACCTCTAGAGGATTAAATTTGCAAACTTTAATAGCCTCCATGTCCCATTCATGCAATATGACCATTATGAACCCAAAAATGAACCTTAGAAGGTGTTTCCATCATGAATGGACGTAAAGTTGGAAGCTTTACGTGATTAAACCACCTTAGGACCTCAGATCTGTAATATGGAACGTTGAAGCAAGGGTTAAAGGCTTAATGGGTCAAGACCCTCCTCAAAGGAACTAGGGTTTGGGTCTAAAGCTTATTAGATGATCTTTGGGGGTAAAGTTGGAAACTTTACCCTTCTAGACGTATCTATGGTTAGGGATCTGAAGTTTGGAACCTTTGGATTTGAGAAAAACTCGACGAGTTCACAGGAGAACTTGGCGAGTTGGGTTGAAGTTACCCCGATTCTGTTGGAAAATGGAGGAACTCGGCGAGTTGTAGGAAAACTCGACGACTTGGATCGCAACATCATGATAATGGCTGTAGGATGGACTCGACGAGTTATAGGGATGACTCGACGAGTTAGGTCAACTCGGAGCGTTGACTTTGACCTTGACTAGAGTTGACTTTTAAGGGTTTGAAGGGTTGAGTTGTATCTAAGGAGTTGTTTATGATTAAGGAGGTGGCAGAGCTGATACTCGGAGTTTGGGCCTACTCAGCTACAGTTTGCATTTGAGGTGAGTCTCCTCACCACACCAATGGGTCGAAGGCACTAAGGTCGGCCCATTATGTGACATGTGGATTGTTAGTTGATTATGTGTTATGTTGATATGACATTTGCATGGAAGACCCTGGGGGGTTCCTGTGGCAGTATATTAAGACCATATTGGGGTTCCCATGGCATTTGGTGTAAGAGCTTGGAGGGTTTCCATGGCATCCTAGTATGTTTGTATGTTTAGCTTGCATGATATTTCTTTGGTTAGCTAAGACCATGTGGGGGTTCCCATGGAAGTTAGTAAAGACCATGTGAGGGTTCTCATGGCAGGTAGTTAAGACCATGTGGGGGTTCCCATGGCAGTAGGTTAAGACCACGTGGGGGTTCTAGTGGCACCCAGTGTAAGATCTTGGAGGGTTTCCATGGCATCTGTATATGTTTGTATGCATGGCTTATGTGGTATACATAGCTGATATAGCTAATATGGGTTATGTGATTATGTGTATTGTGTGGGGTATGCTCTGGGGAACTCACTAAGCATTAGCTTACAATTTGTTGGTTGTTTCAGGTACTTGAGGATCTAAGGGCAAGAGCCCGGCATGATGGCGCGACATGCACTCTCCGGCATTTTAATTGGGGACACTATGATATTATGAATAAAATGTTTGATGTTATGGATTTTGAAAACAAATTTGATTGGAATTTTATATTTTATGGAAATGATTTCGTTACTTAAAAATGAAAATTTTTATTGGAAATTTGGGCTGTTACAAGTACGCCCATCTTACTAGCCTAAACCCAAAACCTTCCAAACTTCTAATGGTCATAACTCTCGCGTTCCAACTCCGATTTTGGAGTTCTTTATTTGCTCGGAAAGATAATGAAAATCCATACAATCCCATAAAGTCTCCTTTGACTCAAAACCTTCCGAACCCGAATCCTTAATTCAATAAAGGCCTGAAACATCACTTTTACCATTATACCCTTAGGATCCAAAGTACACACAGAAAGCTTGACTCACACAACGTATATATAACCGAATACCAAATAGGCCTAGAACCCAAAACCTTGAAGTACAGGACCCTAACTTGATCCATCAATTTCCATAATTCCCGAAATTGGAAGCTTCTCGAAACCGGATGTTATAGTAGGTCAGTTATCAGGATTATGTATGACCGACCAACGAAGGACTTAATTGAGAAGTGGCCAATGGCTAGGTAACTAGGGAAGGGTAGTTGTTAAGGCTATGGATATGCTAGTAGTTTGCTATGTGCTTATGATACATTGTTATGTGATAGTGATAGCTTGGGTTCTATGTAGTTTAAGTTTGATAACCTGAGAACTCTTGGTCTAATATCTGATTGTGATTTTCTTGTCTGATTGTTCGCTCTTGGGTGGGTTATCTGTTTGACTGTCTATTTGATCTTTAACTACATATGACTTTATGAATTTATATGAAAGACTGTAGTTGGATCACAACACTGATATGAAATATTGTGGTTGGATCACAGCACTAATATGAAAGATTATGGTTGGATCACAGCAATTGTATGTAAGACTAGGGTTCAACCCCTGGAAATGGAGTCAAGGTTGGGCCCGTACACTCCCTAGGATTGAGCCCGTTACGGATGATATATGTACGTGGATAGGAGACTGTGATTGGATCACAACATTGATATGAAATATTGTGGTTGGATCACAACACTGTTATGAAAGACTGTGGTTGGATCACAACACTAATATGAAAGATTATGGTTGGATCACAGCAATTGTATGTAAGACTAGGGTTCGGCCCCTGGAAATGGAGTCAAGGTTGGGCCCGTACACTCCGTAGGATTGGGCCCGTTACGGATGATATATGTACGTGGATAGGAGATTTGATTGCTCGTTTCTAGATCCGAGATCTTGTGTCGATGCAATTTATGTATGATGGAATATATGATATACTGGGGAACTAACTAAGCTTTATGCTTACAGTTGTGGATTAACATTTTTCAGGTCATTCATGAAAGAACTCGATGGGACTATACACACGCATCGAAGATGTTCTTTTCCACTGTTTTGTAAGCTTAACTTTGATATTGTATGGTTTTAATCAAATGAATGTACTTGATGGTTTCTGAAACAAAGGTTTTAATTGGTTTTTATATTTTAAAAATGAAAAATCTATTTGCAATTTTCGAGACGTTACATATAAATTGGATATATTTAATTGGTGATTCATTATCCAACCAATTCTAATCATTTTTCTATCTGATACAACCAAATACAATTATGATAATCAAAACTAAATTGAACACAATTACGCTAAATAGGACTAATAAACAACACTTCACGTCTTGAACTTCAACGACCACGGTTCAAACATGCAAAATCTTTAAGAGAATTTGCTATATTTTTTATCTTGTCTAAAATTAATTTGATAATAATATTTATGGTAATTGGATATTTATTGGTTCAGTTCGGTTCGGTTATCCATTGGATTTTCAGGATGATCCAGTAACCAATCCAATCCAATTGGATTTAGAAATTTTGAAACCGATCCAATCCACTCAAATCGGTTGGTTTGTAATTGGATCGGTCGGTTTGAATTGGATCGGTTAAGTATTGTACACCCATATTGCAAAAGTTTTGGATGGAAGAGAAATGCTAAATTATACAAGTCTCCAAGTAGGAGATTGTTGGTTTAGTGAAGGCATGAATGAGAAGACATTTAAAGTTCAGGGGCCAAAAATGTAACTATCACCAATTCAATATTTTTTTAGACCTAGCTATCCGTCGTGTATACATGTCAGACACGAATTTACAGTTACACGACACAGACTTCACAAACATGAACACGACACAAATTGTAAAACATGTCTTATGTATCAAACACAAACAGACCACATAATTAATTTGTGTGACACGTGATACGACACGAATAAACACGTTTTTAACCATGTTACATGAAAACATGGATAAACACGAATGTGCACAAAATTAATTTGTGCCTATACGTATTTATATGTGTTTATGCATGTTTATACGCGTTTATAGGTGTCTTGTGTTGTGTGTTTATACGTTTCGCGTGTCAAAGCGGATTAAATTTGTGTCTATACGTGTTTAAATAGGTAAATTCATGTTTGACACGCGTAAGACACAAAACACGGATTTCTAAAACCCATACATGGAAAACGTGTGTCATGTTCGTGTCGTGTATCAAATTGTTAGGCCATCCGATATGGGAGGGGTTTTCACGTGACATCTGACGTGTCACCCCTACCCACGCGTAAACATCGCCCCAATGGGTAGTGTGTGTGTGTGTTGTAGCGTGACTCCATGGTGAAGACGATGGATTTGATTGGGTGATGCTTTTTTGACCCCCTACTCTCTTTCGTCCTTCTTAATCTGCTCTCTTTCTCCTTCTCGCCTACTCTCTTTCTCCATTTCCATTTGGTTCTTCTCTTCTCCTGCAAGTTCTTCTGGTCCTTTTTCGTCAGTGAAGGCAAGGCAGCAAAGGGGGAAAGGTTTTAGGGTTTGTTGGGTTGAATGAAATAAGGAAAAAATGGTATCGGCTGTACTCCAACTCAAAAGAATCTCATGCCCAAATTTTGGTTTTTTACACAAAAGGCCACTAAGTCTCATTTTCTTACATTAGTAGTTTTTCGATTTATAATATATGGTTTTAATGTACTTTTTTTATTAATAAAAAAAGTTTAAAATTCTGTTTTTTTATTTAATCTAATTTCAAAAAAATAAAAAAAAATAATAACAAGATAAATAATGTGGAATGGTAACCATTTCCAATGGCTAGTGGTTTAGTAGTGGACATGTAGTGGAGATGACGTAGCGCGTGGAAACACTTTTCTAGTGGGTTGGTATCATAACCTTTGGCCTTAGATTTAATATTTTTTTTCATGTATGAAGAAGAAAGTTGGTAAATGTCATGGACGGCGGGCGTAAATTCTGCAATTCAACATCAACCGGTGGCTTTATTATTTCCACATATATGTTAAAATAAAATGGCGGCTTTATCGTTTTCACAAATGTGCCAATGTTAATTAAAAGTTGACGGCTCATTAAGTATATATATGTGTGCTGCAAGATTGGAGAAGTGCAGCAAAATGTAGAAGTCCATAGGAAATTAAGAGCACATCTCTTGTGAGAAAATTTCAAGAGCATTTATTATGAAGTTGAAACCACATTCAACTTTGGAATAGACTCTATAAAGAGAGATTATTATTTGTTGGTAGCTCATGTTAGTGCAACCTTAATGTGAATGATTTATAAGTACAATTTAGCCTTATATGATTGTAATTTTTTAGTAATAATAAAATCATCTCTCTCGTTCGTTCGTTGATTAGCCGATCAGACAAATCGTAGTGAATCAAGTTAAGTACTGTGTTCCGATTTTATAATTTTCTTTTTGCAGTTTTCTAGTAGTTTTATTCCGTGTTTTTTTATCGTGTGTATGAAGTTGTTCAATTTGCTTTGTTGAATTCCAATATTTTGGATCTTTCGACACCATTGTTGAACACTGTCAATTTCTAGATCAGTCAATTTTTCCAAAAGAATTTTTCGAAACTTGTAGTGAAGATTATAGGCGTATATTAAGGAATTAGAAAAAGAAGATATTAAATGTAGATAAACTCTAAAACTAGAGTTTTAAAGTTACAAGAATTAATATACAGAGAGAAAAGGAAGATTACCAAAAATGCAATTTAAGAAGGGGTACAATCTATGAAACAAAAATGCAACTTAAGGACATGTTTGGGAAAACTTCAAAAACAGGGACCAATCTTGCAATATTTGGTAAAGTTCAGGAGCTATTTTTGTTATTTGCTTCATTTATAATCAGGATCTAGATTATTAGTGACTTTTTGTTTATGATCGTTAATATAGAGATGTGATTGTGAAAGTAGGGATAAAAATATATATATAATTCATCCATATGTTTAGGCTCCGTAATTCCCATGTATATAAGGCTATATTTAGGGATGAGCATCGGAACAGGTTAACTGTTTTTGAAACCGGAACTGCCGGTTTTGGAATTGGAACCGCTTAAAGGCGGTTCCGGTTCCGGTTCCAAAAGTTATGGAACCGCCTTAAGCGGTTCCGGTTCCGGTTCTCATTTTTTCGGAACCGCTACCCGCTGGATACCCGCCGGAACCAGTATATATATATATATATATATATATATATATATATATATATATATATATATATATATATATATATATTATTTCATATAAATATGTATGTTACTTAAACCGGTTTAGAATATATTGGTCTGATTTTGTCTGTCTTTGGTCCGAATTGATTTGATTTGGGTCGAACTAAATTGCGGTTTTATCGAAAAAAGTTAACAAAATTAATGTAACCGGGTTACCCGCTCCCGGAACCGGAACCGCTGGTTCCGGGACTGGTTCCAAACATTTAAGAACTACCTAAAACGGTTCCGGTTCCGGTTCTAACTTTCTAGGAACCGCCGGTTCCGGTTCCGGTTCCGGTTCTCGACAAATGAGGCAGGTACCCGCCTATGCTCATCCCTATTTATATTGCAATTTTATAAAACTTCAATGGAGGAGAAAAATGTTAGGCTAAATTTAATAGGAGTTTAATGACCAATATTGTTGGGTCACTTTTTGTTTAAATAATCTATAAATTCAATTAACCAAAAAACAAAGAGTTATTTGGTGGGTGGGATGACTTGTGTTTTAAGATAGCCATTTTTTTAGGGTAGAAATGTCATTTTACATTACTTAACATGGTGTTATTCAAAAATGTCCGAGCATGTAACAAATTGAAACCACAAGTACCATCAGCCAACAAAAATTTATCAAGCACAAACACCAATGAAAAACAAAGACTATGAAAATAACATATTCTTCCAAAGGAAATAAGAAAAGTACAAACCAACAGCTCTCCTCCTAAATGATATGAAGAAAACTGACAAATTCTTCACCCTAAACTCTCTCCTCAAATAGGCCAATTGCAATATTCGTGACAACAGTCATACCATTAAACTAACTCTAAAAATAGGCATCAAATGCCATAATTTTAAAACATACTGCTACAAAAGTGGTCAACCTCCATTCATTCATACTTAAAACAGCTTAAAAAGCAAACCGCCATGAGCCGCAAAGAAGGGTGCAAACACAAGTGATTCAACAGCCATTAGCTTGATCAAAATGTTTAGAGATGGACCCGAGGTGTCCTTTAGTGGGTCCCCAATCGTGTCCCCTATCACAGCCGCCTTATGTGCATCCGACCCCTTCGGTCCAAGTGTCCTCGCATGTTCCGATGCACCCGCCTGATCATACATAAATCACACACCAAAAAAACAAAAGTTATACAACTTCTGAAAATTTACATTTTTAGTCCCCGAAATACTTGTTTTTTTTTCAATTTTGGTTCTAAAAAACTCTCTTCCACTTTTGGTCCTTCTTAGAATATGGACCAAAAATGTTAATTCACTCTAAAAAAATAATCACCTCAATATACTTCTTAGCATTGTCCCACGCGCCACCAGTATTGGATGCAGAAATCGCCACCTGGACACCAGAAACCAAAGAGCCCGCAAGAACACCAGAAAGAGTCTCAACTCCAAAAAACGTCCCGACAATAAGAGGAGTCAACATCACAAGTGCGCCAGGTGGAATCATCTCCTTAATAGACGCATCCGTCGATATCTTAACACAAGTAGCATAATCCGGCTTCGCAAGCCCCTCCATGATCCCTGGAATCGTATTAAACTGCCGCCTGACCTCCTCCACCATCTTCAAGGCGGCACTGCCCACACTCTTCATGGTCATGGCGGAAAACCAGTACGGAAGCATAGCCCCCACAATCAACCCGATAAAAACCTTCGGAGTCAAAACATCAACAACTTCAATTCCAGCGCGGCTCACGAACGCGCCAAACAGCGCTAACGAAACGAGCGCGGCGGAACCAATCGCGAACCCCTTTCCGATGGCGGCGGTGGTGTTTCCGGCGGCGTCGAGGGCGTCGGTGCGTTCGCGGATTCTGTGGCTCATTCCGGCCATCTCGGCGATTCCGCCGGCATTGTCGGAGATGGGACCGTAGGCGTCGATGGCGAGGCCGGTGGCGATGGTGCTGAGCATTCCGAGGGCGGCAACGGCGATTCCGTACATGGCGGCGAAGGAAAAGGAAACGAAGATTCCGATTGCGATGGCGAAGATCGGAATGATGACGGATTTGTAGCCTAATGCGAGGCCGAAGATGACGTTTGTGGCGGCTCCGGTTCTGCAGGAGTCGGCGACGTCTTGTACGGGGCTGTAGGCGTTGCTGGTGTAGTATTCGGTTACGAAACCGATTATGAGGCCCGCCCATAGACCCACACAGACGCATAAGAAAAGTTGCCTGGGTAAAAGGGTAATTTTGCTTTTGGTTATATGTAACTCTTTGAAGAATTTTGTATGGTGCTAAGAAGAAAAATAACAAAAAAAATGAGTAGATGATGTCATAAAATGATCATTTTTCAACTTTTATCATTTGTTTCGCGGAATGGCGAAATGTATTTTACTTTGCAAAATTGATGGCAATACACGAAAATTGATGTTTTGGGGAATTATAAAAATTCAAGATTCTTTTTTTTTTTAAATTGCTTCGCGAAAATTCTTTTTCTCTATTTTTTTAAATGATGTTGTTTCGTGAAACACGTTATGTCATTTTCACGAAATTAAAAAAAAAAATTGGCAAAATCTGTTGAGATGTTTCAAATGGAGACCACTGACCAAGCAATTCGAAAAGAAAAAGAAAAAGAAAAAAAAAAAAAAAAAGGTGATCCCACTATGTTTTTTGTGAATTCTTTTTCACAAAAATGATTTTATTTTGCAAGAAAAGAAAATTTGTGCAAAATAAAAAATAATCGTAATTTTTTTTTAGATTTTGCTAGTGCAAAATAAAAAATAATCTTAGACTATTTTAAGATTGCTTTGCAAAAAACCTTTCTCTCTGTTTTTTCTCATAAAAATGATGTTATTTCTTGAAAACACCTTATGTCATTTTCACGGAGATAAAAGAAAAAACAAAAAAAAGTTCCCAAAATCTGTGAGATATTTTAAGCGGGGACCACTAATTAATGTAATCCGCAAACAAAAAAAAAATGTTTTTTAAGGTGATCCCTACTGTTTTTGTATTTTTTTTTGCAAAAAATTATGTTATTATGCAAAAAATCGTTTTCACAAAATAAAAATAATTGTGAATTCTTTTAAGACTTTTCCAGTCTCCAAAGATAAAATTATTATATTATCATATTACCTTCCCATATTTTGTTATATCTGTGATTAGGACTTTATCAAAAGGGTAATTTTACTTTTGGTTATATATAACTCTAGAATTTTGTGTGGGGCTAAAAATGAGCGCCTAATATCATAAAATGAGTTAAATGACCATCTTTTCAAAGGTCGCCTTTACTTTTTCGCAATTATTTTCATTTTATTTTTTTCGCAAAATTGATGGCATTTCACGAAAAATGATGTTTTTCATAAAATATAAAAATTCAAGATTTACATTAAGATTGACATGCAAAAATTCTTTCTCCATTATTTTTTCACAAAAATGATGTTGTTTTTTGGTGAACCACATTGTCATTTTCACGGAATTAAAAAAAAAAAAAAAAAAAAAAAAGAGTTAGCAAAATCTGTTGAGATGTTTCAAATGTCATTTTCACGAAATTAAGAAGAAAAAAAGTGATTTTGTGATATTACCTTAGGATATTAGGTTATATCTATGATTAGTACTTTTATATATCTATGACCAAAAGGGTAAATTTGCTTACCAGTTATGCACGACTTTCTGTACACCAAAGTTGAAGATGGTGAAGGATGAAGGAAGTGCAATCCAACTAACGATTCCGATTCCAAAAGTCATAAGAACAGTAGATATAATAAGCTGATTCTTCAATGTTGGTTCAATATCTTTCACAGCTTTGATTTCAAAAAAATCAGTTGCAAAAAGTGTGGTTATCAAGCACACAAGAATCCCAACAGAGCTCACAAGCAATGGGTAACACATTGCAGTGTATTCATGGTTGATTCCAAAAGAAGAAATGGAAGCAACTACAAGTGCAGCACATGATGACTCAGCATAAGACCCGAAAAGATCAGATCCCATTCCAGCAATGTCACCAACATTATCTCCAACATTGTCAGCAATAACCTGAAAAAAAAAATGAGCATAAGTTAGATAAAATGCATCAGGAATGAGAAATGACACAAGGGTATAAAGGTAAACTTACAGCTGGATTTCTAGGATCATCTTCTGGAATGTTCCTTTCGACCTTTCCAACAAGATCAGCACCAACATCAGCAGCTTTAGTGTAAATACCACCACCAACTCTTCCAAACAGAGCCATGGAAGATCCACCAAGTCCATAACCAGTTATGGCTTCAAAAAGACCTTCCCAGTCATCTCCATAGTATAACTTGAATAAATTAATAGTAATAAACAAAACCAAAAGGCCATTTGCAGCAAGGAGAAAGCCCATTACAGCACCAGATCGAAATGCAGTAATGAAAGCTTTCCCAACACCTTTTCTTGCTTCTAATGTTGTTCTGGCATTCGCATATGTGGCTATTTTCATCCCAAGGAAACCAGAAAGGACAGAGGTAATGGCACCAAGCAAGAAGGAGATGGTGCTAAAGAAAGCAGTGGCAAGTGCAGGTTTACACATGCTGTGAACATCGTAGGTACATTGTTTACTCTTTGTGCTGAAGCCCTCAACAGAACCCAGGAAAAGGAAGATCAAGATTGCAAAAACAACCATGAAAATGCCCACGTATTGGTACATAGTAACCAAAAAGGATGTTGATCCTGTTATTTTGGAATGAACAAAGAAAACAAAGTACATATTAACACAAGTTAAGCGACAATCGTTTAATATATCCTATTCTATTACAATTTAGAAGTATCCTAATTCCAGATCTACCAATATAAAGTAGAAACTAGCTTTCCACTCACCAAACCAGGAAAATATCACGAATTTACACTGATTTGAGCTTTGACTGATTTCACAAAATGAAATGCGCAGTTAATGAAGTCGAAAACTACCATTATATGTAGATCCTAATGAGAACGAATGATTAAAAATCACAGAGAACAGTAGGTGAGAGACAGATCTAACCTTCAGAGATGGCATTCTGAATCTCAGCGCATTTCGCGACGACATTATGTTCGTTAACGCCCTCTTCTTCTTCGATTAAGGAATCATTGAATCCATTCTTGTTGTTGTTTGCCGGAGAGCCGTTTCGGTCTGGTGTGAGCTTTACTTTTGACACCAAAGCCCATTGGATCAGAGAAAAAATGATACCAATCACGGCACATACCGGAATGATGATCTGTGTAGCCAGATCTGGTAGTAACACGGAACCCATATCACCGGAAACTTATAAACCCTCCGGCAGACAAAAAAAAAAGGGAAGAGTAGAAGTGAAGTGGGAAAGCAAGCAGTTTGTATTTATAGTGAAGGACGATAAATGGTAACAAAAGCAGATTGGGTAATTTTAGGGTTTTGCAGGTTAATCTTTAGGGTATGGATTAGCGTTTAATTTGGTAAGGATTTGAGTAAATTTAGGGAAATTGAGTATATGATTAGATTTTGTTAATGAAGCAAATTTAACAAAGTAGTCAAAATTTAATGGAATTCAAATTAGGCAAGTAAATAGGTCTTTTCCGGGGAAGGCTTTCTTTTTTCTTCTTATTTTTTAATAGAAAAATTAAATTGGTTCCTATTTTTTATGCCTAGACAAATGTTCCTACCCAATAAAATTATCATTCCATATTTTTTTAACTAACTCATTAAGACTATATTAGAAATATATCAAATACAATTAAATTAAATGGTGATTTGTCATAATTTTATTGGGTAGGAATAATTGTAGGCATAAAAGATAGGAGGTAATTTAATTTCTCTTTTTAATATTAATTATAATTTTATTTTTTACTATTTGTTTGAAAGCCACAGGTTATCTCATCGAATCTGGCCTTAATTTTTTTATTTTTTTTTTGAAGTTTTTTAATTCTCAAATAATTATCACTATGCAGTGCATCTTGTTGGGTCATATGGATTGCGTCAATTGTTTACTTAATGTTTAGTCCATTTGTGTCTATCCACCCGGTTATTTATTATTAGGGTTTAGCTATTTATAGTACATGCATGCACCATATTTTGGAATCATTTTTGGCTGTAACCCTACTCTGCCTTTACAGTAGCAGTTCTTCATCGAGCCCTTCTAAGGCAGTGCTTTTCAATCATTAAGCACATATTCGATCATTGTTTCTTTGTTTTATTTAACTGCCTGTGTTGTGAATCTATCGATCAAACTCTTCATTTATTCTAACAAGTGGTATCAAAGCAGGTGATTGTGTAAATCTATGCAAATCTTCTGTCGAGTTTCATTAGGGTTTCTGCTTTTATTGGATCTGTTATAGTCGTCTTCATCGTCATTATCGATTGTAGACGTTGGATCTTGATCCATATTCTAACCTAAACTCGATTTTAATTTACGCATCTGATTCTCTACAGGTTTTATAGACAACATGCAACCTGACGATTCACACGTTAACTTCATCAATCTCTTAAGCAGCATTGGATCTACAGCAGGGATCCCTATACTCTTTCCAAATGATTATGAAGTGTGGGAACTGCACTTCGAAGATTATGTCCTTAGTCTTGAAGATAATGGTTCTTTGATATGGGAAGCCATGATTGTGCAGACGTTCTCTCATACTGGAACAAAGAGGGAAATCAAAGCTCAAGCTGATTATAACAATCTTCTTCTTCAAGTCAAAGACGTTCCACAGGACGAAAAAGACAAACTAATCAGTAACGTCAAGGCGATGAGGATAATTAGGTTTGCTTTGCCTCCAGACACGTTTCAGCTTGTGAGTTCCTGTGATACAGCTAAAGCGATTTGGGATAGGCTCAAAGAACTCTACACAAGTGATGCAGATCTTGAGCATTCAATTCAAACACTCCTGCTTTCGGAGTTTTGAGCCTTCGTTCAGAAGCCAGAGAAGAATCTCGATCAAACGTTCAACCGTTACAATCATCTTTTAAGTAGGATGATGAAACACAAAATTGGACGTGAATTGATAGAACAAGAAGTCACATTCATGAACTGGTTGAGATCTGAATGGAAAGTTGTGGTGTTGACGGTTAAAGCGCATGAGCAGTTTAAAAATTACTCCTTGGCGAAGCTTGTTGGTATTTTATGGTCACACGAGGATGAAGTGACAAAGGAAGGAAAGATAGTGTGTAACATCATGATTTCCAGAAGTGAGACTTTAAGGATTTTAGGCAAATAAGGAAGCCTACTCGACGAGTTGGAGGCCCCAACTCGTCGTGTAGAGAGTAACCAACCCACGTGACTTTTAGGACCTACTCGACGAGTTGGAGGACCCAACTCGACGAGTAGGAGCTGGAAATGAAAACCCTAATTATTAGGGTTTGCACCATATTTAAAGAACCTTAAGTCCATCCTCCCAGCCTCCTTACTACCCTTTCACGTCCAGAAGCAAACCCTAAGCAATCTGACCTTATTTTTGAGTGTTTGTGAGGCTAAAAGTGTGTTGTTGGTGCATATCTTGAAGATTTTGAAGTTAGGAACGAGGAGGAGTTTGTAGATCCCGCATCTACTTCAGCTTGGCATCATTTGGAAGGTAACAAGTCGTTACCTTGATCATCCTAGTGTTAGATCTCCTCATTCAAAGGCTTCAAGCCATTTCTAGCATTTTTGTGGGTCATTTCTAGTATGGAACATGATCTAAAGTTGTAACTTCATATCTGGACTCTTTTAGGCCCTCATTGACATAAAGCCTCAAGCTTTATGAAGCTTTGGCCCTTCTCCATAACCTAAACCTTTTCTTTAGTCTAGTTTTAGCATTTAAAGCCTGCATGCACATAAAGTTTCCAACTTTACGTGGTAACCATGTCCTAGGAGGCTAGATCTACAGTTGGGAGCCTTAGTTTAGCTTAAACGTGACTGAATGAGAAATGGATTGAAGGAACTCGACGATTTGGATAGTCAACTCAACAAGTTGAAGAGGGTTTTCCCGTTTTTTGGATTCCGAATGAACTCGACGAGTTAATGAGGTAACTCGACGAGTGGTAAGGGTTTTCCCCGATATTCTGGATACTTCATGGACTCGACAAGTTGTCTGGCAACTCGGCGAGTTGACTCAGGTTTTTGCGGTTTTCTGAGTTCTGGAGGAACTCGACGAGTTTGTAGTTGGACTCGACGAGTTTGGTCAACATGGATTGTTGACTTTGACTGTTGACCGTTGACTTTGACTTTGACTAAGAGTTGACCAAGTTTGATTTTCTGAGGGTATTCTGGTAATTTGGATCTGGATGGAATTAGTCCGGTAATGGTTGTATATGTTTGAGTTTTGAGTCGTGATTCGGGAGTTTGAGTCTTCAGTTCAGATCAACGTTACGAGGTGAGTTATCCTCACTATACTCAAGGGTCTAAGGCACCAAGGCCGGCCCTTCGAATCGTTATTCGGATTTGTTACTATTATGATATGTTAGACCGGTATCTTGGTAGATATAATGGTTATATGTTGTTATGATCTGTTAGATCGATATCCTGGTAGATAGGATGATGCTATGCTTAGTGATCTGTAGTTTGGTCAGATGGTCTGTACACTATTAGGTGATTACCTATTATATGTGCACACGTTAGATTAGTAGTTGAGGGTATTCCATCCTGAGGATGATTGTGAAGGGTTTTGAGCATTCTAATACTCCTATGGTGTACAAGCAACCTTAGAAAATCTATGTTTTCTCTATTATACATGCAATTTTGATTTTCCAAGGTTCTCAACCTAACTAACATATTATGGGGTACTTGTAATATAAAAACTTGGTAGAATAACATACATTTTTCCTTATGGTTGATTGCTTGGAGTTATGAGAGCCTAGCACCAATAATGTGGATGCCTCAAGTAGAATCACAAATCACCAAAACACCTTGGAAGACTTGAGAGTGTTGAGAGAAAAAACTTGAGAAACACACTTGAACAAACGTTAGAACAAGTTAGATAGCGGAATAAAGTTTAACTCAAAGGATCATAAAGCTCAACAATAATAAGAGTTAGTGGTTAGAATTGTTAGAATTTTAGATGCGGAGAGTAAGGAAATATATTCATTCAAACCAAGTTAGTAAATGAGATCAGACTTAGTGATTACTCCCAATTTTGGGATGTTGGTTACTCCTAGGGGCATATCCTAATACCCTTCTGTGTAGCTTGGTGCGGGTTCGAATGGAGGGAAGTTAAACTTCGGAGCAAGAACTGGTGCGGGTTTGAGTTTTGGTTTTCTATTTTTTTTATAATTTTGGTAACTTATGGTTTTTGTAATCTCTTTTTTTTATGTTAGTAAATAAAAAAGTTATATATATATATATATATATATATATATATATATATATATATATAAAAACGAAAATAAAGTTAAAAGTAAATAAAATATATAAAAAATGAAAAAAAAATACCATGTGGTGTAATTTTTTGAAAACTATAGGGACCAAATTTGAACTTTAAACCTATATTTACCACTGATTTTGCAAAATAATAATAATAATAATAACAAAGTTAATCATAAAATTTGTTAAATAGTCTAAAGTGATAAGTTGTGGTCAGATCTAACCAAAAAAAATTTGGTTTTTTTTTTTCAATTAACATGAAAATGTTGTGGTTTTTATCCCATTAAATGTATAAAGTATAATATCACAATAGACCCATGTGATAAACTTTATAAAAAAATAAAAAAAAAATACAATTTATAAATAACAAAACATAAACAAAAGTTTCCAAGTACAAAATTGGTACAATTACAATCTTAACAGCAAAAATTGAACAGAAAAAACAAGCAGTAACTATGTGATTGAACAGCAAAACGGAAACCTCTAGCAATAAGGCTTACATAAGTTGCATCAACATAAATTTATAATAATAGTTTTAAAAAAAAACCAAGTAGAAACGAACAGTAAACAAATGTTAATTTTCAAGTTTCGATATAATAAATATACTATTGAAGGGGTTTTTAGTTTCTAAATAAAAAACTGATAAAAATACATGAGAAAGAAACTATAACTTTTTTGTCCTACCCAGAAAACTAAAAGTGATCTTGATCTCTTATTTTTTTCAAAAGACATAAATACCCTCCTCTTCCTCATCATGAAAACAGCTTTAGTTAGGTCATGTCTCATGTAACAAATACAACCATAGAAGAAAAGCAAATAAACATCATAACATGAACAATAATACTCTCTTTGTTAATTTTTAGATTCAAATTTGCACAAGAGTTGTAATAACTCAAAGTTTCCAATACATGTCACCTATCATTCTATTATAATATAATCAATGTACACAAAACAAGTAGCAATTTTGGAACTTAAATTCTAGATATTCTGCAAAAACTCATTTTTGTCTCTCAGCAGCCTGCAAAAGAAAATTAAATGTCAAAAAGGAAGAACAAGAATTAAAGAAATTGAAGTGAAAGTCAAATAGTCAAACCTTTTGAAGTTTTTGCAAAACAGAATCTTCAAAAGCCTGATATCTAGCTCCAACAAGCTCTTCATTTACATGTTCACCATTTGAAGACTTCACAGGCTCACGAAATGTTGGAAAAGAATTAGTTACTGCTGCTTCAAGTGGTATAACCAATAAAGGATTTGAAAGATCTCCACACACAGTTCCAGTTGCTGCCACCTGTCAATAAATACACACACACACACACTGTTAAATGTGGACACTTGATAATTAAGGACCCTTTTTTGTAAATCAAAGTACAATGCTAAAAAAAAATTATGGAAAAAAAAAAAAAAGTTAAACTTACAGCTGCTTCTTTGGAAGCCATGACAATAAGAGCAGAACCCTTTTTCTTGGAGCTTCTAATAACCACATCTTTAACCTCACCAAATGTTTCAAATAACCCCCTCAATCTTTCCGCACTATACTCCAAACCACCCTTCTCCCATGACACTTTAAGCATCTTCTCCTTATCTGTATCAATCACATTACTTTTTTCTACACTAACCTTTTCTTTCTTTCTAGAAGATTCTCCGGTTTCAGTAAAACCCGTATTATTGTTTCCATGTTTTTCACGAATCCTATTAATTTCTTCTCTAAGTTTTCTTGCAATACTCTCTTCTTCATCTCTAGCTTTTGCAGTTGGATCATGATGATTAAAAGCATTCTTCTCTCGTTCTTCAAGATCTGACATCATTCTTCTACGTTTGGAGTCTTGTTGTGATTGGCGTTGAATTTTTTGTTGTTTTACTCGAAGAAGATCATCGAAAAGTTTTCGGGCTTTTTCATCTTTAAGGATTTGGTATGATGTTTGTAGTTTTTGGAAATTGGAAGGGGCGTTTGGGTCATTGGGTCTTTTGTCAGGGTGTAATTCTAAAGCTTTTAATCGGTATGCTTTTGTTATTTCTTTTTCTGAGAGCTTCGATCCTTCTTCACCAGATTGTAATCCAAGAATAGTGTAGTGGTCAATGTCAACATCCATATTTTCTTCTTCTTTCTACCTGTTGGAAACAAACAAGAGAGTTAAATGCTGTTTTTTTTAGTTTAAATTCATATCATAAGATGCTGGAAACCCGTGAAAGAACTTGAGGTTCCATAATAACTGCCAGAAACAATCCATGTTTGCTTCGATAACACAAAAATCCAATAGATTATCGCAATCATAGGCAAATTGGACAACGGTAGCTTCGCTATAAGCAACCAGTCGGTATAATCTTTAAGGCTTACGAATACATCGGCAAGAGTTACTCTCGAAATTTAGCCAAAAAAAAAAAGCCCTCAAATAATAGTTTAGTAGAAACCCTAGGTTAACATAATCGCAAAGTGTTTGTGCAAGACTCTAATTTGATATAGATTTTGGCATAACGTAAACATATACCAACATTTACATGCATTTATGTTATGAAAGTTGGGAATCTAATGAAAATTACCTGCTAAGATCGATCCGATGAAGATGGAGAGACGCAAACCCTCGACGGGAGATATTTGTAGTTGTCTAAAGTAGCGAATCGAAGGGATTTATGTGATTGATACTTACGCGGAATGAGGGAAACTGATTCCAGTAAATGGAGGAATCATATTCAGGAATCAGGATTTATTTAGATATATTAGGACCGGTATCGATAATTCCGGTTCAAGTTAGGGTTCGTAATTTATTTTCATTGCCATAAAATTATAAAAACCCGCTTTTACTTTTTTATTATTATTGCATTTGCAACAAAAACCTTAAGTAGAGTTTTTCCTTTTTTTACTTTTATTTTTTATTTTACTAATTTTATCTAATTAATTTATTTAACTTTCTAGTATTACATTTTTCTATCTTTTCCACCGATTTTCAATTTTCTTAAAGTAAATACCATAGAAAAAAACCTTTAAGTGCCAAAAAAAAAAGTTTTACCCAAACTAAGTTCTTTTTAGTTTGCTCCATTGCAAGATATTAATTTTATTCACTTTATATTTTTTTTCATGTTCATGCTGATCGGGCATCTTTTGTTGTGAAATGTCACGTTAGCATCTTATAAAAAGAAATACAAAGAATTGTGAGAAAGAGACACAAACTCGAGACCTCTTAAATGTAATACATGCGTCTGCGCCAATGAACCAAACAATATTTTTTTGTAATTATCGTTACTTTAATTACAAAAATATGTATAACTGACGCTACTTTATTTACATCTTTGTAATAAATGCAATGTATAAAACTAACACTACTTAGGGTAAGACACATGTCTCACACCTAAAACAATCTTTATACTTATGTTTATTTTTCTCAACTCTTGTACATTGAAAATGAGATTTAAATCTTTTAATATAAATTTATAAGTTTTTTCTTAAAATAGCATTTCAAAGAAAAAAAATATAAAGCAACTAGAACAATGTGATGCGAGCTATGGCATCAAAATTGGGGATGCATGCTTAAGAAAAAACTTCTTCTTTCATCATCACCTTCTTCATCCTCTAAATCACCTTTATTAAAGTAAATATAAGCTCACAATATTCCAACGACCCCTTGTGTTGATAAAGATTTAAATCATCAAGCAAAGTCGATATATATTAATAATTAGTTTTTGATTCAACAACCTTGTATGTAGCATCATCATCACCAACATATTTATCTTTTTTGTTGAGGAACATAAGAAATAACAATTTACTTATGATTTTTTTTTTCATTTAAGTGACCATTTATAGAATAAAATAAATAATAACACCACATACTTCTAAAATTTTAATGGACATAACATCGTACTTGTTATTTGTTATCTAAAATAAATAAAAATAAACATAGGTTATCATTTTTGTGTTAGATTGTCTAAAATTGGTTGTTTAAAATTTTTTTGTAAGATATTTACTTATTTGATTGCGTAGTTTTATCTTTAAACATCTTAAATAATTATAAAAGTTCACATTTTAATTTGTTAATCTTTGAATTGTTAAATTGATAGATTCATTTATTCCAAGCAAGTATCTATACATTTAAAAAAAACTTTAATGATAAGCATAAGAAATATTTGTATATGTATTATATTTGGTAAAGAAGATTTATCATTAGAAAAATAAACAAATAAATAAATAAAATTGTTATGCATTGAACGAGAGACTACCATCATTCCAACGACCCCTTGTGTTGATAAAGATTTAAATCATCAAGCAAAGTCGATATATATTAATAATTAGTTTTTGATTCAACAACCTTGTATGTAGCATCATCATCACCAACATATTTATCTTTTTTGTTGAGGAACATAAGAAATAACAATTTACTTATGATTTTTTTTTCATTTAAGTGCCCATTTATAGAATAAAATAAATAATAACACCACATACTTCTAAAATTTTAATGGACATAACAATCTACTTGTTATTTGTTATCTAAAATAAATAAAAATAAACATATGTTATCATTTTTGTGTAAGATTGTCTAAAATTGGTTGTTTAAATTTTTTTTTTAAGATATTTACTTGATTGCGTAGTTTTATCTTTAAACATCTTAAATAAGTATAAAAGTTTACATTTTAATTTGTTAATCTTTGAATTGTTAAATTGATAGATTCATTTATTCCAAGTATCTATACATTTAAAAAAAAAACTTTAATGATAAGCATAAGAAATATTTGTATATATATTATATTTGGTAAAGAAGATTTATCATTAGAAAAATAAACAAATAAATAAATAAATTTGTTATGCATTGAACGAGAGACTACCATCATTGAGAAAAAAAAATTATATCATCCAAAAAAAACAAAACAAGCAAAATATGAAAATACACAAACTTCAACTCATATGGCTTGTTCTACTACTTGTTGAATCATACACAAAGACACGTTTTATAACATCGAGTTACCAAATGCGTTTTCGTGCAATCAATGTATAACCAACTCATAGTAACAACTCATATCTCTAGGTTTGAAGAATATAAGATATTATCGTCTCATGATCACTCGTGATAAAATCCATGAAGTGATTCAAATGAGCGCGGGTTGAATCCAATACTCAGAACTTATGAGCACTCATGAGTGTTGTAGCACCACTTTGTCCACCAACTTGGACCTCTACAAACCAACCCATGACAGTCTTGATTCATATCTACTTCCAACATATGACCGACTGTGGATGGTTTGAATAACTTAATCATTCAGGAAGAGCGACTTAGTTATTCTGGAAGTCAAAACATGCAAAGTGAAACACAAGAATAAATGAATCAAATATGGTATCAAACCCTATGAATATAAATAAACACTTTTATTTATCACCATACTGATTACTCATTATTCATTGTTTCGGTTTTATCAACTTTATACTTGAATTAAAAACACTAGTTGTCCCATGCTCCAAGCATGTACACTATGTTTTTCTTAAACAATAGCTTTGCCATACACCAAGTATGCACTCTATGTTTGTCTATGATCCTTACTTTGTGAAATAAACCAATTGAACATAATTTCAATGATTCTAATTTCACACTCCCAAATCCTTATTGAAAAATGTGAGAATTTCAAATTCCTATCATTTATCGAAATCTGTTTAGATTTTAAACTTATATGCACTGACCCTCCTGTAATGAATATGTACAAAGTCACAAAGACTTGTCAACAGTCATTATAAGGTATTCCAATGGAGATCAACTCCATGGAAACTAAGTCTCATATTCAAAGTACATTGCTTTGGACATGCTTCTTGCATTAAGTTTTCTAATCTTACACAGATAACTTCCACCTATGGAGACAACTCCATATTCTCATTTTGACTATCACTTCTGAATAAGAGATGCCTCTTTTCAGAATACTTCAATATGGTCCTTCCAAAATTAGCACTATCCTTCCAACTGTCCCTGAGCAACCAATCTTTGGTAAACCTCATATTGTCCTCGATAATTGCTTAATCATTTTAGTCATATCCAATTCTAGACCTTTTCCCTTCTTAATGCCTCTCGGCATTTGGAAAAATTTAGAAATGACAAATATTATAGCACATGCAATCGATCCTGTACCCAAAGCAAATGGTACACGATTCATGATGTCTCACATAAAGACATGATTCTAGACCAGTCTTTTGCTACAATTTTTTTATTTGCCATGTTTTCAAAATTTGACTATGAAGAGGGATGCCGTAATCATAATCGAATTTTGAGAACGCAATATATAGAATTTCCTTAAGTTGAACCAATCCAACATGAAATTCATATATATATATATATATATATATATATATATATATATATATTCTTGACTAAAGATGATTAAGGTCTCAATCTAAGCCTTTAGAACTGAAATGAAGTATATCCTCTCCCTTAATTATAGCAAAACAACTTTTTCAATCCCTGCAGCCTCACGAATTGAAACTTTTGTTTTCTATAATTAACATTGCTAACTTGCAACACTAACAATAATTATCATGCTCCCACTAACATGATGATTATTAGCATAACACTTATGCTCCCACTAGCTTTGACATGTACTCAGAAATCAGCTGGACTTCTAGAAATCAATACTTTATTGACTTTCTTACCAAAGTTCAGATTTCTGATACGAGATGCTTTGATAAAACTTTATCAAAATCATACACCTTTCCTTAGATAGCATGCATGTGTGTCTAAACAATTTCAGAACTATGAAAAGGGATGCCATAATCATAGTCTCAATTGTTTAGACCTTTTGCCATCTGCTTCAAATCTACTTGGTGGAAGTGTTTCCTCACCATCATTTTCATGAATCGGAGAGAAACCTTATGACCCTTAGATTTTATGGTGTATGTGTTCTTATCCATGTGAATCGTCAAAACCATAGTCACAAGACAAGGATAATGACAAATCCAAACTCATATGGACTGAACTTATGCAATCTTAACTTCTTGCCACCTGGCAGTACAGGGCCTGCCATTGCTTCCAAGTTGTTATGCAACCAATTGAGAACTTTCAGAACTCCTATGCAAAGCCAACTTTAACTGGAATGGGCACAGAATATGTCAACACGATAGGTTATAAACCTCAAGTCGTGTGCTAGTGAAGAACCTCAGGTTTTATTCTTGATTAGTTCTTGAAATTCTTTTTAGGATCTTTAAGACTCCCACTATCCTCTTGACATATAAGACTATCTTGCCAAATATTCAAGAGATAGTGCGGATTCTTTATCAAGACAAACACTTCACACAATTGGCCTTAGTTGGTCTTTGTTTTATCCAAAACATCACAACTTACCAATTTCAAATGTACAAGAGTAGGACACTTTTACTCTTACATTTGAAAAGTGTTTTAAACCTTTCTTTAAGATATGTCACTCAAGTTACAATCTTGGAGTATGACTCTAAGAATTGTTTTGGAACGAAGTATGACTCATCTTCCTGATCTAACCATTTCAACAATTCATGACTCCTCTTTTTAGTCATAAGAATGCACTAAGATGACCTTTAGAGGACTAATTGTGATATGATTTCTAAATCATTAAGATGATCACAAACATGATACTAAAGTACTCTCCCATCTTTTCAGATTTGAGAAACTTTTATCTTTCTGCCTAATTTGATTCTTCCCATTCATTCTGCCATACATTGAGACTTTTCTAATGTTTCAGAATTATACTTAAACTTGTAAGTATAACCATATTTACTAAACTTTAGTAAATCAAATAGTCTTAACGAGCTTTGTGGTGGACATGACCAGTGCACAAGAATGTGTACTCGATCCCTTTAGTCCTTCACTTGACTCACACATCCATGTGAACAAGTAATTAGTCTTGATTTTCCAATGCTTGAAAGTTCTCATTCATCATACTATTCAACTTGCATGATTCCAAGTTTCGGTCCAATTGAAACTTGGGTGATAAGGAACTTTCCTGATTTGGTAAATTTAGACACTACCACAAATGAAAGAATCAAATCCATTTTCCAATATTGCTGTAAGTGAAATCATATAAGCAATAATTTTCCACAAATGTCATTGTAAGGATATTTCAAATAAACAAAATTAAACAATTTTCTTTTATTTTAAAACTTTGCGGAAAAACTTATCCTTACAATCCACATGGAAAATTGTTGTTATCTATTACTTAGCAATATATCATAACTTCTTAAGCAACTGCTCAAAATTCTGATGCGATCGGAATCCACCTTCGCGATCAGAATCAGCATATACTTCCTTTAAGATTTCTCTCTATTCTTTGATTCTTAAAACATCAACATGTGACCCAATCACATCATGTAATGAGGATCTCAGAATAGAACTTAACAGAGTTAGATAATGGGCTCTACCTGATGTAGAGTCAAACTTATTGACTTTAACATCCTTAGGTAAATTTGGCAGCTTTGCAATCAACGCCCCTTCCTTTGGCAAAATAAACATATGGACCCTTTGGTAATGGGACTATCTCAGACTTAGCCTTTCTCTTTACCATTTGGTCAACCGGGTTGACTATGGCCAATCCCTTTCCATTGGGAAGAGAATGCTTTTTCTGGATTTCCAGTGTCACCATTGTCACTGTCCATAAAGTTTTTGGGAAGTTGATCTTCTAATCAAATTTTCTTCACTATCGTTCCAAATCATTGCTGATTCAGCAGCACCAAGCAAATAGATATGATCATTAAGGTTCATGTCATAGTCTGTATCATAGTAGTCCCAAAGGAACTCACTATGTGACTTAGAAAGTGATTGAACATCCAACTTTCTCAAGACTTTGAAACCCAACTCTCCCGGCTTGTCAATATGTGACTTCATCTCTAAGATGTGATCACACATAGACCTTGCTTGCCATTAAGGCTTGAGTGACCTTGAACTTGTGGGTTAGGGAGAATAATTGGAGGAGGTGGAGGAAGTAAAGTTCCAAGAGATTTGGGAAGATCATAGATGTCTGAACTCGACATCTTTTGGGAGATATTCAAGATAGTTGATCTAAAGTCCTTAATATAACACTCAATATGAAATATTAAGGCTAGGATCCAACAACCTATTTATAACTGGAAGAGGGATGTCGTAATCCGAGTTATAAAATAGTTGAAGGTAGGTAAATGACGATTTACCAATTTCCACCATGAAAAACGAAATAATTTAATTAGGTTTTTTACTTGGATTTGAAACTCCTAGATCTTTTGAGATTCATTGAACTTTTCAATGGCATGTTTCAATCTCGAGTGTGCCCTTCAGGTTTTGTGACTGGGATGTCGAGGATCACAAAACAAGGTGTGAAGTAACCATGCAAATATACTTGGTACCCTTAATATTTACCCCTCAATCGATGTGCCGGTTAACCACACGAGCTCCACCGATACTATGATAAATATTAAGTTACCCTTTGCCTACTTTGTTAAATCCAGGTTAGTGTGCCAGTTAACCACACACGCTCCACTAACGGTTTAAACAAAGTGCAAAGTGTAATTTCATGGATTAGCACCTTATTCACATTTTCCTAAGTAACTAAGATTGGGAATTAATAAAAGGTTTAGTTACTTAGTATTTATCATTAATACTTTTAATGAAGGGAGAATTATAGTCTTTGTCCTATCTGTTCGGCTAACGACCATCCACCAGTTAAGGAAGTGGTGGGTGAGAGTGGACACCCATTAAGGTGCCATTTTATAGGCAACAACCTTATACCCCCCTTATAGACCGGCTTCGTGAATGAGGCCTACTAATGGTAAGACGACTTGCTCTTATACATATAATATATTAAACTTTTAATATTATAATAGTATAAGGGTGTATTTTAGACATTTAAAATACTTGATGGTTTAATCTATTAATTAAACTAGACTTTTAATTTAATTAAACTCAAACCATATATTTATGGATTTAATAATACTCTTTTACTTAAACGCTTTAATTAACTATTAATAAAGTCCATAAGAGTTAATTTGAACTATTCAACAAAACATCATAATTCCAATTATTAAACTCAAAATTAAAACCATTTAATTAATTGTTTAAGTTATGAACCCAAGAGTTTTAGAATTCAATTCTTTTTTTCATAAAAAACTTTTCTCAAATTCCAAAACTTGAGGGCAAGTTTTGTAATTCTTGAAAACTTTTGGATTCCATAACTTATGTAATTAATGGTGTTTTATGATGAAACTTTCCATGTTCCATAACTTAAGAACAAGTTATGTAATTCTTTAAAACATTAACACAAAATTTTGTAACTCCACAAAAACTTTGAATCAAATTTTTTTTTAAAAAAAAAACTTTCATATCCATAACTTATGGAAGTTTCAAAAACCCTTAAGATCACAACTTTAAAAAAAACTTTTGAGCTCCCAAATTTTATGACAAAATTTGTAACTCCTTAAAACATTTAGATCAAACTTTTAAAACTAATAAAATAATCATATCATTTTATCTTTTACTAAATTTGACCTAATTCAACTCATATAACAAATGATTCAAATTTTACAAATAATTCGTTTTTCACAAAACAAGTAATTATCTTAAAATTTGACAAACGTCATGTTTTTTTTTCCTTTTTTTTCCAACTTGAAAATAAAACATTTGCATAATATAACAGAAAACAACCCATGGCTCTGATACCACTGTTGAGTTTTGAGCATTCTAACACTCCTATGGTGTACATGCAACCCTATAAACCTTGGATCTATGTTTTCTCTATTATACATGCAAATATTATCTATTCCAAGGTTTCATCCTAACTAGCATATTATAAAGCACCTATACTACAGAGTTCTAGTTAGATGACATACCTTTTGATGTAGCTTGATGTCTTCAAGCTTTAAGAGCTTAGCCCCAATAGTGTGGAAGCCTCAAATGGAATCACAAATCACCAAAACACCTTGGAAGAACTTGAGAGAATATGTATGCACACTAAAATCGGCCCACTCTTATTTTCACACACTTGTGCCAATTTTGTGAGCCAAGGACCCTTTTATATATTATGGAGGATTAGGGTTACATCCATGTAAACCCTAATACCCATGACCTTTCATTTACATAGGATCCATGGGTTAAAAGCTCCATGGACCATCCATGAAAGCTTAGCCCAACCTAAATGAACTTGGCCCATTCCATATATATAAGAGTCCATATTTAATTAGTTCTTTTTGATCACTTAATTAATTCTAAATTAATTCTTGATCAATACTAATTAAATAATATGATTCCATATTAATATATTAGAACTTATAATATATTAATATAAATCATAAATATACCATTCTCAAAAGACTATCCATATAAATTGTGTCGGTGAAGTGCAACCCAAATGGACCATGCCGGGTCGGGTCAAGTACATACCAAATATAGTTATGGACTTAGACATTAATCCAACAAGACCACGACATGACCTTTATTGATCTAACCTATTTGATTGTTGCTGCTGAATCATAAATGATTTGGGGCACTGGTAAAGCAAATTTGATTGGAAGATCTACTTCCCAAGTTTCCATGGACACCAGTGACAATCCATAAATGATTTCTTCTCCTAGGAGAGAAGAAATTGGCTAAGGTCAAAAAGTTGAACTTAAGAGAAAGGTTTCTGGAATTATGTCATGTGTCAATGTGAAAGAAGTCATTTGTTTCTACTGCCATTTAAAGGGTTATTAGAAGCGAAGCTGCCCTGATTACCTGAGAGATCTAAGAGATGGTAAAGTCAAAATGTTTGAATGTACTTCAGGTAAGTCCACTTACTAACTCTATTAAGTTCCTATTTGGATATTCTTAATACATGATGTAATGTAATTACATTTTGATGTTTTGTAGAATCAAAGAAAAGAGAGGAAACTTAAAAGGAAAAGCATGTTGAATCTGATCGCGAAGAGATGGATTTCGATCGCATGGTTTGATGATCATAATTTTGAGCTGCTGCTTAAGAGTTATGATAGATTGCTTAGAAATAGATAACAACATAGTATTCACTTGTATTTGCATTGTAAGGAAAAGTTTTTCCGCACTTTTATAAATAAAGAAAAGTTTTTTTTATTTTTTATCTTATTTTAAGTTTCCTTACAATGGCATTTTGTGAAAATTGTTGCTTATATGTTTTCATTGATAGCAATATTGGAAAATGAATTTGATTCTTTCGTTTGTGGTAGTGTCATAATTTACCAAATAAGGAAAGATTCTCATCACCCAAGTTTCAGTTGGATAGGAACTTGGAATCATGCAACTTGTATTGTGTGATGAATGAGAATTTTCATCTTTGGGAAATTAAGACTAATTCCTTGTTCACATGTATATGTGAGTCAAGTGAAGGACTAGGGGATCGGGTACACTTGGTTGTGCGCCGGTCAGGTCCACCACAAAGAACGATAAGACTATTCGTCATGATTTACTAAAGTTAGTAAATATGGTTATGCTTACAAGATTAAGTGTAATTTTGAATCATTGAAAAAGTTTCAATGTATAGCAGAACGATTAAGAAGAATCAAATTAGGCAGAAAGATAAAAGTTTCTCCAATCTGAAAAGAAGGAAGAGTACTTGAGTATCGTGTTTTATGATTATCTTAGTGATTATGAAACCATATCACAATTGATCTTCTAAGGACATCTTAGTGCACTGGTGAAAGAACCCCTTTCTAAACTTTCGTATTTCTGAAAGACCCAAACTTTCATACTTGACAATTGTTACTCCAAAACATGCTACATGCATATTATAAAACAATATCTTACATTGATAAAGTGATTACAAAAGATTGGATACAAACCGACTATGTTTTAATATTTTACATAACTACCCAGGATATTGTAACTTTATACAAACATAAACCAAAATACAGAAGTGATAGTAAAAATAAACTATTCTACATCTTCCGACAGAATATAACCATACTGGTTACTTATCTCCTGCAATTGTTAAACATTGATAGGGTAAGCGGTGACGCTTAGTGAGTTCAATAATAGATACAATATAACGTTATGCCATATATATACTTCAATATGGCAGAAGCAAAGAGAAACAAGGAACAACAAAGGCATATGTGAATCATGTGACAAACTTTCCATATCAATCAATGATTTGATTCAAAGATATACGATCAATGAGACATGACAATTTCTATACTTGATAATATACATCAATAAAGCTTCGGCCCAAATGACACATAAGACATACACTTTCTGATTTAAACATTTCGGTAGATTTCAGGCTTATAGCCCTGTCTAACCATCTGCCAATGCCATAGAATAGAAGTCATTCTCTTACGGAGACATGCTCTACATGGCCAGAGGCTACGTACCAGTACCACTGTGAATCTAAGTCCTTTCACTGATCACATGGTCAAAGGTATATCTTTGCTATCATAAATAGCAGGGATAAAAATAACATGGGAAAATAACCCGGAATAATAACACTGAAAAGCACATAGCACATATAACACATAACATACATTTGTTCCTATATATTAAACTCACCTTGAAATAACCGGAGGTTAAAATAGTAATTTGTGCAGCACTTCATTACAATAATAAAGTTTCGTCGTTGAAAACCGGGAGCTTTATTGAAAATTGGGCCTTGCGAGGGTAGAGCTTCAAACCGAAAAGATAAATTTCTCGGGCACTCCGGGCACTTCGGAACGTATTTCGGGCTTTAAAAATGATATCGGGGCTTCGGGGGAAGTCAAAATAATAAAAATATTGAATTTGGGTGAAAAAGTGGCAAAAATCTCATTTTACCCGGGAAGGCTCGCAGCCTTCCTATTTATAGGGCGAGATTGCGAGGGTCGGCCGAGAAGGGTGAGTCAGCGAAGGCAGGTGGCAGCGAGGGAGAGAGACACGTATGCGAGGTCGGACGCGGGCACCTGTGCGAGGCACGTCGGACGCGCACTGGTCCGCGGTTTGGTCCAATCGGAAGGCGATAGGTGTGCGACACGCGGCGGAGCCAGCTTCGGATGAGTCATGGATCGGACACGGGGCGCGCATGGAGCGAAGGTGACGTGACCTATGCGAGATTCCTCGGAAATTGCACCCAAACCTTCTAAAATCCATAACTTTCGCATACGGTCTCCGTTTTTGACGTTCTTTATATGCACGCGTAGGCGGGAATATATTCTACAACTTTCGTTTAGACTTCGTCGGCTAATTTTGACTTTATTTTTAATATTATTATTTTTAACAGACCGGGACTGGTAAATCCGTTAAAAATTCATAACTTCTTCATCCGACATCCGTTTTCGTCTGTCTTTTTACCGTTGTACTAATATTGACGAGACCTTCGATTCTCGTTTAGGTTGTGTCGGCTAAATATCGCTCGATCTTTATTTCGAGTTTTTAGCTGTCTACCGCTAAGCTGAAATTTAGAAAAATCATAACTTCCTCATACGAAGTCAGATTTGGGCGTTCTTTTTATCAAAATTATCGGTTTAACAAATACTACGACCTTCGTTTAGATCACCAAGGTTAAAAAGTAGTTTATCAAAAACTTACTTTTTACGTCATTTGGCGTCGTGCCTGTTTTGTCGCGGATCTTCGATTGGTCATAACTTCTTCGTTATAACTCGGATTTCGATGAGGTTTTTGCCTAAATGCTTCTAATGAGATTTTTTACAACTTTCAGTAGTAAAATTTTACTTATTTCAAATTTTATATTTTCGTTAAATTTCAATATTTGACTTTTGATTGAAATCTCATAAGACTTCCAATATTTCCCGAGCGATTCTAAACATAGTTTTACTTCATTTCTAGTAAAAACTATCCGTTTGAACTCAATGCTCATAATTATATAATATTTTATAATATTATTCACTTTTAAAATTACATAACACGATAACTGAACGTGTATGTTACAAATACCTCCTCCTTTTGAGGATTTCGTCCCCGAAATCATAACGATAAAAATGACTGGGAATATTTCGCTCTTATCTCATTCTTATTTTTCTAATTATAATTTGGGCCTCGATGGTGTTTCCACTTGACGTGCACCAACTCCAAGACATCTACACAAAGCATATCTTCTACCGTTTGAATTGTTCTCTCCGTCTGACCATCTGTTTGGGGATGATAAGTTGTGCTGAGGGCAACTCGAGATCCCAATTCACGTTGGATACTCGCCCAAAAGTGAGAAGTGAAACGAATATCACGATCAGAAATAATATTTAGTGGTACACCATGTCTCGCCACAACTTCGTCTAAGTAAACTTGTGCGTATTTCTCCATTGGAGCCGTTTCACGTATGACGAGAAAATATGCACTCTTAGTCAGCCGGTCGACAATTATCCAAATGTTATTATTCTATATAGCAGTCTTTGGCAATTGGAGCAGCATTAGGTATAAGATCAATTCGGAATTCTACTTGCCTATCCGGGGGTAATTCAGGCAATTCGTCGGGGAAAACATCAGGGTATTCATTAATGATGGGAACATCAATTATAGTTTTCTTCCCCTCTTTTGAGATATCAACTGTATAAGCCGGATAAGTAGAATATCCTTTCGATATAAATTTACGAGTTTTTAAGAAAGAAATTATTATTTTCACCATGGACATAAATAGAATTTTCCCTTTCGATAGGGATGAGTACTATCTTTTCGTAGCACAAGAATTTTGCGCGGTTCTTAGACAACCGATCCATGCCAAGAATAATATCAAAGTTGGGCAAGGAGATAGGAATTAGGTTAGCAAGAAGATTATAACCTTCAATTCCTATGACACTATCTCTATAGACTTTATCAGCAAGTAATGATATACTTCCTATGTTATCTATATGAAATGATTGGACAAATGTGTAACAAGCGATTTGAAAAGAATATTCGAATTCTAGAGACACAAAAGAATCTGAGGCATTGGAATCAAATAAGATGTGAACAGGTCTAGATTTGACGAGAAATGTACCAGTCACAATATTCAGGTTCTCGCGTGCCTCTTCTATGGTAATCTGGAATACACAACTTTTAGCTTTTGGCACCTCCTCCTTTTTAGTTGGTGTACTCTTTGATTGTTGAACGAAAACTTGACTCCCCGCCATTTTACTAGTAAGAGTAGGGCATAAACGTTTCTTGTGGCCAGTAACACCACATGCATAGCAAGTAACATCTCTAGCTAATGATTGCTCAATCCTTTAATGAAGATCGTTATATTTCTATCGAATACCTCGACCATCTACTTCTTCAATATTCCTACTGAAGTTTCGGCACTATACAAGACATGGTTCTCTGAACCAATCAACTCCTTTCGCGAATTTATACTAATCGGAATCGATTCTTTATGACCACTAAGGTTCGAATGGAAATCGTCTCCTTTGTCATCACCGAAACAAAGGTAATGACATACTTGAACAAGAACGGAATCAATTATTAGCTTCTTGGTAACCTTGTGACTTTCCCCGATCCAAGTGTGAGTCTTGTGCTTCCAGTAGTATAGGCCTCTACTACTATTCACACCTACTCATACTCGTCCTAAGTATTGTCTCGCAGTTTCCAAGTCACCATTCAAAATCACAAAGCAACTTATCACACATGAATGTGTTCAAACAAGTACTTATGATAATTTCTCCTAGACTCAATTAGGGATTTCACATTTCTATCAAACATATCTTAGATTTCCTATACTCGCCTTCTAAGATTCTTCTCATGCATATGCTCGATTTAGTATATCCTAATACTTTTTCATAGGTCGATAGAAATTTTACTTCCAATTCTTCATATATATTCTTTCTCGGGTAGTGTCTACTTTGCATGACACACTATGTCAGAATTTACTCTAGTATCGTGGAGACAAACAGTCTTTAACTATCTGCATCATCTTCTAATTCATGCAAGTCACCATGTACATTTGTTCAATTCTGTATGTGAGTAAATCTTCTTCTCATGAGTGTATCTTTTAAGTCTACTTCATAGGAATCTATCCTAGGCAATTCGCATTATAGCTGCATCTCAGCATATTCTACTAGCTTCAACTTGATTCTCTGTCATTCCTAACTACAACATCTCTTCTCATATAATAATATGAGTATATATCTTCTTCAACTAAGTACTCTACCTTACTCTAACAAGTAAGCCACTCAGCCTTTTCACAACCAAATAACCTATTTCACCATCCTAATCATGTATGTTAAAGTCGGCTTAACACACAATGGAATTTCCATAAGGATGTGATAGAAGTCGCTCAGTATTATTAAATACTAAGTCTGAACATCCTGTATAGGATTACCACTTGAACTACACACGATATCAAAATGTTTAGGCAAAGCCTTGGCCTATTGAGTCTGAAAACTTCATTAGCCTTTCCTTTGATCTTTAAATCTTCTAAATCTTGTACAACATCAATTGCGATACTGCTGAAGTATTGATCACCATCTTCGGTTCTTCTTACTCTATAAGCAATCATTTCTTCATTCTGGACAGCGGTGGAACAACTTCATCGGTTATGCCAAAACATTTATCTCGTCTGAATGTGTTTCAAACGCACATCTTTCTTCCAAAGATGTTATTATATTATCAAACATACTTTAAATGTATAATACCACTTTATAGGTATTAATACACTATTTACGATAACACTTCATAAATATTATTTTACGATATTCCTTTATCGTTTATCTATAAAATTATCGATGTCGACTATCATAAGTCTTTTTATTACTTTGAAAAGTTTCATATCAGTTCTAATACATAAATTTTTAAATCTGGAATACATAAAATTTCCTTTCCCATACTATGGTCGGCAACAGACCTTAAACTTTCTCAAGTAATAGCAATATAAGCAAGCAACCTAAGGCATGCTATATTCATTTATCATTTAGCACATATTAGAATATAAGGCATATCTCCTCTTAATATTCTAGTGCTTGTGTCCATTTAGGTGTTTAACCTAAAATATACTAGATACACATCGTATCATCATTACTTAGCAATTCATGTTTAAGTCTAGAATTTCTCAAAATTCCTAGTTCACTTAAACTATTTCTCTAAATATTTTGAAGTAAGTTAATATTTTAAAATACTAGGGTTTATCACAACCCAATACCCCACTTAAATTTTTCCTATGGTTTGTATCCATATATTCCTAATGAATCCGTTCATATATTGAACGTTAGACAGTTTAAGTCTAAATACCAACCCGTGGAATTCAGTTCACTTAAACCACCGCTCTGATACCATGATTGAAAGAACCCCTTTCTAAACTTTCGTATTTCTAAAAGACCCAAACTTTCATACTTGACAATTGTTACTCCAAAACATGCTACATGCATATTTATAAAACAATATCTTACATTGATAAAGTGATTACAAAAGATTGGATACAAACCGACTATGTTTTAATATTTTACATAACTACCCAGGATATTGTAATTTTATACAAACATAAACCAAAATACAGAAGTGATAGTAAAAATAAACTATTCTACATCTTCCGGCAGAATATAACCATACTGGTTACTTATCTCCTTCAATTGTTAAACATTGATAGGGTAAGCGGTGACGCTTAGTGAGTTCAATAATAGATACAATATAACGTTATGCCATATATATACTTCAATATGGCAGAAGCAAAGAGAAACAAGGAACAACAAAGGCATATGTGAATCATGTGACAAACTTTCCATATCAATCAATGATTTGATTCAAAGATATACGATCAATGAGACATGACAATTTCTATACTTGATAATATACATCAATAAAGCTTCGGCCCAAATGGCACAGAAGACATACACTTTCTGATTTAAACATTTCGGTAGATTTCAGGCTTATAGCCCTGTCTAACCATCTGCCAATGCCATAGAATAGAAGTCATTCTCTTACGGAGACATGCTCTACATGGCCAGAGGCTACGTACCAGTACCACCGTGAATCTAAGTCCTTTCACTGATCACATGGTCAAAGGTATAGCTTTGCTATCATAAATAGCAGGGATAAAAATAACACGGGAAAATAACCCGGAATAATAACACTGAAAAGCACATAGCACATATAACACATAACATACAATTGTTCCTATATATTAAACTCACCTTGAAATAACCAGAGGTTAAAATAGTAATTTGTGCAGCACTTCGTTACAATAATAAAGTTTCGTCGTTGAAAACCGGGAGCTTTATTGAAAATTGGGCCTTGCGAGGGTAGAGCTTCAAACCGAAAAGATAAATTTCTCGGGCTCTCCGGGCACTTCGGAACGTATTTCGGGCTTTAAAAATGATATCGGGGCTTCGGGGGAAGTCAAAATAATAAAAATATTGAATTTGGATGAAAAAGTGGCAAAAATCTCATTTTACCCGGGAAGGCTCGCAGCCTTCCTATTTATAGGGCGAGATTGCGAGGGTCGGCCGAGAAGGGTGAGTCAGCGAAGGCAGGTGGCAGCGAGGGAGAGAGACACGTATGCGAGGTCGGACGCGGGCACCTGTGCGAGGCACGTCGGGCGCGCACTGGTCCGCGGTTCGGTCCAATCGGAAGGCGATAGGTGTGCGACACGCGGCAGAGCCAACTTCGGATGAGTCATGGATCGGACACGGGGCGCGCATGGAGCGAAGGTGACGTGACCTATGCGAGATTCCTCGTAAATTGCACCCAAACCTTCTAAAATCCATAACTTTTGCATACGGTCTCCGTTTTTTACGTTCTTTATATGCACGCGTAGGCGGGAATATATTCTACAACTTTCGTTTAGACTTCGTCGGCTAATTTTGACTTTATTTTTAATATTATTATTTTTAACAGACCGGGACTGGTAAATCCGTTAAAAATTCATAACTTCTTCATCCGACATCCGTTTTCGTCTGTCTTTTTACCGTTGTACTACTATTGACGAGACCTTCGATTCTCGTTTAGATTGTGTCGGCTAAATATCGCTCGATCTTTATTTCGAGTTTTTAGCTGTCTACCGCTAAGCTGAAATTTAGAAAAATCATAACTTCCTCATACGAAGTCAGATTTGGGCGTTCTTTTTATCAAAATTCTTGGTTTAACAAATACTACGACTTTCGTGTAGATCACCAAGGCTAAAAAGTAGTTTATCAAAAACTCACTTTTTACGTCATTCGGCGCCGTGCCGGTTTTGTCGTGGATCTTCGATTGATTATAACTTCTTCGTTATAACTCGGATTTCGATGAGGTTTTCGCCTAAATGCTTCTAATGAGATTCTTTACAACTTTCAGTAATAAAATTTCACTTATTTCAAATTTTATAGTTTCGTTAAATTTCAATATTTGACTTTTGATTGGAATCTCATAAGACTTCCAATATTTTCCGAGCGATTCTAAACATAGTTTTACTTCATTTCTAGTAAAAACTATCCGTTAGAACTCAATGCTCATAATTATATAATATTTCACAATATTATTCACTTTTAAAATTACATAACACGATAACTGAACGTGTATGTTACAACTGGTATGGCTAAGAAGAGGAATCGTGAATTGTTGAAATGGATAAATCAAATAGATGAATCATACTTCATTCCAAAATCAAGTCTTAGAGTTGTACTCCAAGATTGTAACTTGAGTGACACAATCTTAAGAAAGGAATATACTTTGAATATGAGACTTCGCTTCCATGGATTTGGTTCAGTAACCAATGTCCAAAAGGAATACTTTGTAATATTATTGGCATAGTTTTGTGACTTTGTGCATTGACATTACGAAAGGATTATTACATTTAAGTTTAGAATCTGACAGATTATAGTAAAAGGCAAGAATTTGGTATTCTTACACTTACTATAAGGATTTGGAATTATGAAATGAGTATCATTGGAAATGGTTACATATGATCTTTTTCACAAAGTAAGGACCATCGGTAAACATAGTGTGCATGCTTGGAGCATGGGATAACTATTGTTTTAATTCTAGTATAAAGTTGATAAATCGAAGCATTATACAATGAATAATGTGTAATCAATATGGTGATTAAATCAAAGGTGTTTTATTTATATTCAAAAGTGTTGAGACCATATTGGATTCGATTATTCTTGTGTTTCACTTTGCATGTTTTGACTTCCAGAATAATAAGATTATTCAAACTATCCACAGTCGATCATACTTTGGAAGTACGTATGAAGCAAGACTGTCATGAGTTGTCTTGTAGATTGTCTAAGGTGTTGTACATAGCAAAAGTCTGCTACACCATTCATGAGTGCTCGTGAAATAAGATTTGAGCATTGGATCAACCCGCACCCACCTGAATCACTTCATGGAATTTATCACGAGTGATTGTGAGATGATAATATCATATAGTCTTCAAACCAAGATATATGAGTTGTTGACTACAAATTGGTTGTGCATTGATGATACGAAAACGTATCAGTAACTTGATGTTATAAAACGTATCGTTGTGCATGATTCAACGAGTAGTTAGTACAAGCATATAATGTCGAAGTTTATCTATTCCTTTTATCCTAAGAGGATCAAAAGCGATATTTGGGCCCCTTGATGATTTGTTTTGATTTATATGTCGGGCCCAGTCTGAACTAAATTGATGTGTTCAATTATGTTCTATGTCAAACATATCGGAAATCTGGAAACAAACTGTTGGACAATAAGTATGACATTGTTCCATGTATTTGTCCGGCTGATATCTTGTAGAACAGAGGAATATATGATCCATTATCTAAAGAACGCGTCACTGACTAGGTCAGAGTTCGACAACGACTTTTGAAAGCTACGATTGCTAATCGGATGCTGAAGTAGCATTGGCAGTTATAGTTATTAGACTTATCCATGTGGGAGACTGTTGGACCAACTGACGAGTCTGTACCTCTAAGGCGTTCCACTAGAGTTAGAAATGCACCTGAGCATTATTATGGTTTCCATATTACTACGGAAGGTGATACATTGATTAGTGATAATACACTGGTTAATTTGGATGAACCTAACAGTTATAGGGAAGCCATGGCAGGCCCTGAGTCAGCCAAATGGAAAGAGGCTATGGACAACGAGATTCAATCCATATATGACAATCAAGTTTGGAACTTGGTTGATAATGTACCGGGTCGTAAGACAGTCGGGTGCAAATGGATCTTCAAGAAGAAGACCAACATGGATGGGAATGTACACACATACAAGGCGCGACTAGTTGCAAAGGGTTATACTCAAACTCCGGGAGTTGATTATGATGAGACCTTATCACCAGTAGCGAAGATTAAGTCTATAAGGATTATGCTAGCCATTGCTGCATTTCATGATTATGAAATATGGCAAATGGATGTCAAAACCGATTTCCTTAATGGAAAGTTGGCTGAGGATGATTACATGAATCAGCCAGAAGGTTTTGTTGATGAAAAGTACCCTAATAGAGTGTGTAAGCTTGATAAATCCATTTATGGATTGAAACAAGCATCTCGCAGGTGGAATCTTTGTTTTGATGAGAAAGTCAAAGAGTTTGGATTTTCAAGAAGCGAAGATGAGTCCTGTGTATATGTCAAAGCTAGTGGGAGTATAGTTAGTTTTCTAATATTGTATGTGGATGACATACTACTCATAGGAAATGACATCCCAACCGTGCAGGAGGTTAAGTCCTGGCTTGGGAAGTGTTTTGCTATGAAGGATCTCGGAGAAGCTGCTTATATTCTTGGGATAAGGATATTGAGAAACATAAGTAAGAGACTAATAGGACTTAGTCAAAGTACCTACTTGGACAAGGTGCTGAAACGTTTCAGCATGGAGAACTCCAAGAAAGGTGACTTACCTATCCAAGGTAACACCAAACTGAGTAAGACTCAGAGTCCGAGTATAGAGACTGAGATAGCATAAATGAGTCGTATACCATATGCTTCGGCAGTTGGTTCGATCATGTATGCTATGACTTGTCCTCGCCCTGATGTGGCCTTTGCCTTGAGCATGGTCAGCAGATATTAAGGGAACCCTGGTAAAGCTCATTGGACTGCAATTAAGAACATTCTTAAGTACCTACAGAGGACTAAGGACTGGATCCTTACCCTCGGTGGGAGTTACTACTTGAGAGTAACAGGGTATAGCGACGCCAGCTTTCAGACCGACATAGATAATTTCCGCTCTCAGTCGGGCTGGGTATTTACCCTGAATGGAGGAGAAGTGACATGGAAAAGTTCCAAGCAGGAGACTGCGGCTGATTCAACTGCGGCTGATTTAACTCCAAAATTTGGTACAAGACTCAAGTGTTGAAGCAAAGTTTTATCCTAGCAAAGTTATACATATTTTGACACCATGTTAAAAATGAAACAAGAAAAAGGTTCTATTAACATAGGTTGAGAATCATGAAATTTGACAAGAAAAACATGTTAATGTATTTTTAGTTATAAAAGTTTGAATAATAGTAAAATTTGGACCTATGAATTTTACCAATAATATTTATAAGCTTTTGAATAAAATATTTGGGTGAGTTAAAAGTCCATCATAACACTTGTTCACTCTGTTAAAATAAGTTTTCGTTTGATAAAGTGACCGTAAGAGCGCACAACTAGAAATTATTTATACACATCGTTATAAATAATAAAACCGGCAAAACAAAACATAGTTTTACGACAGGAATCTTCGCGTGTCATAATCTACTCACCATAGAGCTTTTAACGATACACATATTAAACTGTATGTTTTAAAGCGGTGAAAGTGCGAGTCGTAAAAGTAGGGTTCTAAATTTATCTCAAGAACATTATATGAATTATTCGAAATGTCCAAGTAAACCTGTTAAGACTCTTGTGATATTTTCTTCACCGTACCTACCTAGCGTACACCGTAAGTCCTGTAGTTATAACCAGAGTCTCTTGGAGGGAGAGCGGGAATTTGTGTATAGATCTATACGGGGTTGACACCCCACACCTGAGTTGTTCACTACAGCTAGACAGGCCAGTCTAGGGTGAAAAATATCTTATTCGTATCTGACGCCTGAAGAACATCAGGACAGGCGCATTAGTCACATTAGTATGGTTATAACGACTCACATAGAGTAGGATTATATTAACATTGGGATTTACGAGAATATACTCTTTAATATTTTTACCAAGTGTAAACTATGTTTCATTTATTTTGCAAGCAAGTAACACAACTCCGGTCTTAGGGTTTAAGACCACAACTCTTTTATATACAGAAAATATAGGATTTTTTGGGAAAACACAACTCTTTTATATACAAAAAATATAGGATTTTTCTGGGGAAACACAACTCTTTTATATACATAAAATATAGGATTTTCTGGGAAAACACAACTCTTTTATATGTACAAAGGAAAAATAGAGAAAACGCATGCAACTATATACGATTTTGAAAACAAGATTTACAAACCACTTTTACAGAAAATATCGGATTTTCTGAAGTTTTCCAACTACGAGAAACAAAGATATTACAAAGTTTTATTACAAATACGCTTATGAACTCACCGACATTCTATGTTGAAGCTTTTCAAAACTACTTCTTTTCTTAGGAACACAGTGATCATGTACTAGAGCCTTGGATTCTGGATAATGAGCTGCATTTTGGATTTACCTTTTTAATGTCGCTTTTGTTTTGATTTGCAAACAAATACACTATGTAAAACAATGTAAGTTGTTGTCTCAATGTATGATGTGTGGATTGTTGTGTTTCGTTTATATTCAATTGTTATGATACTACACAATGACGTCACCCGCCTCCGAACGTTTCCGCCATTCTGGTTCGTGGATGTGACAGATTAGTATCAGAGCATTGTTTATAGTGAACTAGTATATCTAACCATACAAGATATAAAACTATAAATACAATGGGACTAAAATCCTCTGACTAAAAGAATACAAACATATGTGCATATTAGAAACAGTATCATAACGAGAACAACAAATAGAAGTCTTTAGAGGAGTTGGACATTGCGGTTAACCCGGACAGTTATGTAATCATATTTGGGATAAATATAGCCTGATCAACTATATTTATTCGAAATACGACCAACATGTGTTTCGGAGTGATCGTGGTGGACAACGAATCTAAAACTTACCAACCTCATTCCAGAAAGCCCCAGAGAACCGAACATAAACAATTAAAATACTATAGGAGTATTTTGGCATTATGTGAAACTTCTAGTACCATCTTATGCTTAGATTCTCGTACAGACAGCATGGAGGCTTCCATTTGCCCGAGGATCCCTATTTCCCTAACTTGGGAAACAATGGGTGGATAGAAGAAGACCCAGAAGAGGAGGAACCCCTGGAGGACTCAGAAGAGGAGCCCATGGAAGACTTAGAGGAAGAACCCATGGAAGAGTTCGAAGAGGAAGACATCAATGAGGAAGTGGAGGAAGACGAGGAGGAGGATGACTGGTCGGACGCAGAGTCCGAAGTCATCAACCCTCCCTACGTCAATAGGGTCCCACCATACTGACAGGGTCCCAATGGTCCTATACCCCTTGGGACTATGACATTAAGAGATGGAGCAGGAATCAACAACAACAACCACCTTATGGGATGGAGCGGAGATTTTATGATCTTCGTCAGGGATGACTTGCTGACCGTGCTCTTCCGGTCGTGGTCCGACAGATCGGAGATATTGGCGATCAGTCTCAAGTGACCGCCAACCAGATGGTGCAAATGAGAGCTGTCTCGGAGCGAGCGAATGCCCGCATTTAGGACCTTGAGCGGGACCATTACCCAAGGGAGCGTCTAGTTGAAGATCTTGCCGCTACACGAGCCGAAGCAAGAGAGTATCGCTGAGCGCCGATTAGCCGAGCTTCAAGGCGCCTCCACCTCATCGCAAGCACTACCAGAGACCTCGCGTCATGAGTAGGACATATCCTACTCGCCGCTTGCCATAATTTAGGTTTCCTTTCCTTTACTTTATGTATGTAGAACCGACCCTGCGGTTTAGTGGCTACACTACTTGGAGGGTCGTAATGCTATCTAATTGCTATAGACCTTATAAAGGTCAAATTTTCACATGATGTGTACAAGACTCTTATCATTAATGAAACAAGTGTGTGTTTCTATTTGCAATGTAGTTATCTGTTATGCCTCTTATTCATGTTATTACCTGACATTACACAATCTCACTTATAAGTAAAATTGAATCACCGTAACCTCTAATTAATAAAAGAGTAGGGTAAAAGATATCTGAACCAAAAGTATTAAATACTTACCATCCCTCTATTCGATAACAGAAGATTCCTCGGAGAAACAACCCACGAAAGAACAACACAACAGCCCACCGCCACCGCCTCCCCCAAAGATGAACTCTGTTGCCTTCCAAGCAGCAGTGTCAGCTGCAGTTCTGTAGATCCCTACAAAGCAACCAACCTAACAACGCGGGAGCTAGCCAAGCATGTTACGGGTGCGGAGAGACCAGCCATTTCAAGCACAACTGTCCTAAGGCTAACGGACGAAATGTGGGAGGAACATGAAGGGTCCGAGCAATAGGACATGAGGAGACCATGAAGGACCCGGCGGTAGTTACTGGTACGTTTCTCCTCAACAATACTTATGCATGCATCCTATTTGATTGTGGGGCCGAACGAAGTTTCGTAAGTCACAAATTTAAGCACTTGCTCAACCAAAACCCACAAAGATTAAATGAAACATTCACAGTAGAGATGGCTAATGGAAAAACGGAAACCACCAACGATATATTCATAGGATGCACACTAACATTAAATAATCACTCTTTTCAAGTCAACCTAATGCCTGTCACTATTTGGAATTTTGATTAGATCATCGGTATGGACTGGTTAAGCCCCCACCATGCGGATATTATGTGCTACGAGAAGGTCCTTTGCCTTTATCTCCCTAACGACAAAACCCTAATTGTATATGGCGATAAGCCTGGTGCGAACCTTCGCCTCATGTCGTGTATCAAAGCACGAAATTTCTTGCATAAGAAGAATCAAGCCTTCATAGCCCACGTGATAGATAAAAAGAAGGAAGAGAAGAGCATCAAGGACATCCCGGAGGTGTGTAATTTTCCCGATGTGTTTTCTGAAGACCTCCCGGGAGTACCCCCTGAGAGACAGGACAAATTTCGGATCGACTTAGTACCTGGAGCCACACCGATTGCCAAGGCACCATATAGACTAGCCCCTGCCGAAATGCAAGAGCTATCTAGCCAGTTGAGCGGGTTTCTAGACAAAGGATTCATCAGGCCGAGCTTCTCTCCTTGGGGAGCTCCGGTGTTGTTTGTCAAGAAGAAGGATGGATCCTTCCGAATGTGCATCGACTATCGGGAGTTAAACAAGCTTACCGTCAAGAACCGATACCCTCTTCCCCGGATCGATGATTTATTTGACCAGCTGCAGGGAGCAAGTTTCTTCTCCAAAATAGATTTGAGATCCGGTTATCATCAGTTGCGTGTCCGAGAAGAAGATGTTCCCAAGATTGATTTCTGAATTCGCTACGGCCACTTTGAGTTCGTGGTAATGCGTTTCGGTCTGACGAATGCACCAACAACATTTATGGACCTGATGAACCGAGTCTTCCGAACATACCTCGACAACTTCGTGATAGTTTTTATTGATGATATTCTGGTTTATTCGCGGAGCAAGTAGGAACACACCCAGTATCTACGGAAGGTCTTGGAGACTCTAAGGGCAGAGAAGTTATACGCAAAATTTTCCAAATGCGAGTTCCGGATTCGCAGGGTGGAGTTCTTAGGACACGTAGTCAGTGAAGAGGGGATACATGTCGACCCTATCAAGATCAAAGCCATTGAGGGATGGGCAACCCTGAGAACACCAACGGAGATCAGACAATTCTTGGGCCTCGCTGGATACTACAGGAGGTTCATTCAGAATTTCTCCAAAATCTCCAAGCGACTCACCACTCTAACCCAGAAAGGCACACCTTTCAATTGGAGTGACAAACAGGAAGCTGCTTTCCAGACCCTGAAATGAGCCCTCTGCAGTGCTCCGGTGTTGTCCTTTCCAGAGGGAACAGAAGATTTCATAGTGTATTGTGACGCTTCGAACTAAGGGTTAGGCTGTGTACTTATGCAGCGCGGAAAAGTGATAGCTTACGCGTCCAGACAATTGAAGACGTACGAAGTAAACTACACCACTCATGATCTCGAACCGAGAGCTGTGGTCTTCGCCCTAAAAATTTGGAGGCACTACCTCTACGGTACAAAGTGCACCATATTTACAGACCACAAAAGTCTCCATCATATCTAGAACCATAAATAATTAAACATGAGACAACGGAGATCGGTCGAGTTGTTAAATGATTACGAATGTGAGATCAGGTACCATCTGGGCAAAGCCAACGTGGTGGCTGACTCCCTGAGCCGGAAGGAATACTCGGGTCGCCGAGTGAGGACACTAACGATGACCATCCATTCCCACTTGTCATCCCAGATCAAGGAGGCTCAGCAGGAAGCCTTAAAACCGAAAAACGTCACAAACGAGGCACTACGTGGGATGGATAAGAACCTGACCATCAAAGAGGATGGAGCCTACTACCTTGCGGACTGGATCTGGACACCGAAGTTCAGAGGATTCTGGGACGTGGTTATGAATGAGGCACACAAAACAAGGTACTCCGTTCATCCCGGCTCTGATAAGATGTACTTGGATCTCAAGCAGCACTATTGGTGGCCAAATATGAAAGCAGAGATTGCAACTTAGGTGGGCAAGTGCCTGACTTGCGCCAAAGTTAAGGTGGAATATCAAAATCCATCGGGTCTACTTCAACAGCCTGAAATACCCGAGTGGAAATGGGAGAGGATAACAATGGATTTTATAACCAAATTACCCAAGACGACAGACGGATTGGATGCCATTTGGGTGATTGTCAACAAATTGACTAAGTCCGCACATTTCCTACCAATAAAAGAAACATACAAGATGGAGAAACTAACTCGGATCTACATAAAGGACGTGGTGAGACTACGTGGAGTACCAATATCTATTATCTTCGACCGAGATAGTAGGTTTACGTCACGATTTTGGCAGTCCCTTCAAAGATCATTGGGAACTTAGCTTGATATGAGCACCACCTACCACCTCCAGACCGATGGTCAGAGTGAAAGGACCGTCCAGACCTTGGAAGATATGTTTAGGGCCTGTGTGATAGATTTCGGCAAGGCATGGGATGCTCACTTACCACTCGTTGAATTCTCGTACAATAATAGCTATCACACGAGCATTAGGGTTGCTCCCTTCGAAGCCCTATATGGACGGAAATGCAGATCACCTTTATGTTGGGCAGAGGTGGGAGACACCCAACTGGCCAAGGGACTGGTACCCAACAACACTCTAACAGGTTCGGAGATCATTAGAGAAACCAGGGAGAAGATTGTCCAAATTAGAGAGCAATTAAAAACATCCAGGGATAGGCAAAAGAGCTATGCAGACAAAAGACGGAAACCCCTGTAATTTCAAGTTGGTGATCGAGTATTGCTTAAGGTCTCTCCTTGGAAAGGAATGATACGCTTTGGAAAGCGTGGGAAGCTAAACCCAAGATATATCGGACTGTTCGAAATCCTTGCTAGGATTGGTCCAGTGGCTTACAAGCTACAGTTACCCCCCGAACTCAGCAATGTACACCCTGTCTTCGACATATCAAACCTGAAGAAATGATTATCTGATGAAACTATCATTGTTCCCCTTGATGATATCGAGGTTAATGAGAACCTCCACGTCGTTGAAGAACCAGTTGAGATTATGGATAGGGAAGTGAAGCGAACAAAGCAAAGCCGCATTCATATCGTGAAGGTTCGTTGGAACGCCAAACGCGGGCTTGAGTTCACATGGGAACGCGAAGACCAGATGATGCAAAAGTACCCTCACCTCTTCTGTAGTTCTTAGTGACTACCCTCGAATGAATTTCGGGACGAAATTCCCTCCAACGGGGGAATGATGTCACAACTAGCAATTTTGGGTTATGATTTTTATGCATGTACCAACACTCTCTCTATGTAACATAATTGAAATAGACTATGTTAAGGTAAGATGGACCTATTTTGAATGCAATTACAAGCGAAACACTTGAAGGAAACTTGCAACACTAGTTCAGGGACCGAAAGTGACCAAAACATGAATTTCTTTACTTTTTCAATTAGGAATTCGGTCATGGAATGCCATGACCGAACACACCTTGTTAGGACCTACCAAAAACCGAATTCCCTTGTGTAATGGGCTTGCCAAGACCGAATTTACCCTATAGAAGCCCATTTAGGACCGATTTCCTCATTTTAACAATTTTGGAACTGATTTCTCTTTGTTGAGGAGAATTTGGTCATACTCTAATTATTTAAAGAGTTTTCGGTCAACAATTGGTACTTTCTAGTGGGATATCCCTTATTTAAATGGTTTCCAGTACGTAAAAGTTGCAAGGGAAAGCCAAATTCGGCTTTACATTGAATTAACCACCGAATTTCCATACAATTCATCCAAATACTCAACATGTATCCATGTTATACCTTTTTCACTCTTAACCCACGACTGGAACATTGTTCCACTTCATTTGTATCCCATTTCCTTTCCTCATTTTCTCTGGAACCTCAAACAGTTTACAAACTCTCTCTCAAGAACAAGAGTGAATTCCGTCCATTATCTTCATCATCTAAGTAAATCCTAGCTATTGGTAAGTATTTTTACAAACTCCTTGTGTTCTTACCATTATTTATGTACATTTCATGTCTCCTTACACACATAAATTTCGTGTGTGCCTATCTAAGGTGTCTAGAAGTTCCTAGTTGTTCTACAAGGGTATCCTAGTGTTTGGCTCAACAAATCTTACTCCACACTTCAAACCTTACCACAAAACACTCAAGGTGAGCTTCATACCCCTTATTTTCAAAGTTTTCATTTTTTTTTTGGGGGGGGGGGGGAATACAAGTCACCTCTTGGTTAGAAATCCTTGTATATTTGCATGTATATATGTGTATGTATGTGTTTTTGTGTTGAAGTGCCATCATCCCATACTAACTTTACTAAACTCGAAAATTTGGTACAAGAATCAAGTGTTTGAAGCAAAGTTTTATCCTACCAAAATTATACATATTTTGACACTATGTTAAAAATGAAACAAGAAAAAGGTTCTTTTAACATAGGTTGAGAATCATGAGATTTGACAAGAAAAACATGTTAATGTATTTTTAGTTATAAAAGTTTGAATAATGGTAAATTTTGGACCTATGAATTTTACCAATAATATTTATAAGCTTTGAATAAAATATTTGGGTGAGTTAAAAGTCCACCATAACACTTGTTCACTTTGTTAAAATAAGTTTTCGTTTGATAAAGTGACAGTAAGAGCGCACAACTAGAAATTATTTATAAACATCTTTATAAATAATAAAACTGGCAAAACAAAACATAGTTTTACGACAGGAATCTTCGCGTGTCATAATCTACTCACCATAGAGCTTTTAACGATACACGTATTAAACTGTATGTTTTAAAGCGGTGAAAGTGTGAGTCGTAAAACTAGGGTTCTCAATTTATCTCAAGAACATTATATGAATTATTCGAAATGTCCAAGTAAACCTGTTAAGACTCTTGTGAGATTTTCTTCGTCGTACCTACCTAGCGTACACCGTAAGTTCTGTAGTTATAACCAGAGTCTCCTGGAGGGAGCGCGTGAATTTGTGTATAGATCTATACGGGGTTGACACCCCACACCTGAGCTGTTCGCTACAGCTAGGCAGGCCAGTCTAGGGTGACAAATATCTTATTCGTATCTGACGCCTGAAGAACGTCAGGACAGGCGCATTAGTCACATTAGTATGGTTATAACGACTCACATAGAGTAGGATTATATTTACGAGAATATACTCTTTAATAGTTTTACCAAGTGTAAACTATGTTTCGTTTATTTTGCAAGCAAGTAACACAACTCCGGTCTTAGGGTTTTAAGACCACAACTCTTTTATATACAGAAAATATAGGATTTTCTAGGAAAACACAACTCTTTTATATACAGAATATATAGGATTTTTTGGGGAGACACAACTCTTTTATATACAGAAAATATAGGATTTTCTGGGAAAACACAACTCTTTTATTTGTACAAAGGAAAAATAGAGAAAACGCATGCAACTATATATGATTTTGAAAACAAGATTTACAAACCACTTTTACAGAAAATATCGGATTTTCTAAAGTTTTCCAACTATGAGAAACAAAGATATTACAAAGTTTTATTACAAATACACTTATGAACTCACCAACATTCTATGTTGACGCTTTTCAAAACGACTTGTATTCTCAGGAACACATTGATCAGGTACTAGAGCCTTGGATTCTGGATAATGAGCTGCATTTTGGATTTACCTTTTTAATGTCACTTTTGTTGTAATTTGCGAACAAATACACTATGTAAAACAATGTAAGTTGTTATCTCAATGTATGATGTGTGGATTGCTGTGTTTCATTTATATTCAATTGTTATGATACTACACAATGACGTCACCCGCTTCAGGACGTTTCCGCCGTTCTGGTTCGGGGGCGTGACAGATTGTCCAGCATTAACATTTTGGGACTAGACGAATAATTATATAAGAGTATATAATTATTATACACTATATTAATACTTTGGAAAAATGATATTTACACTTACAAGGGTTTTCTTTACACTAAACGTAAACTTGTTGAAACAATTATGTGAGACAAAGTCTTCACCGTACCTACCAGAGTATACACTAAAGTCCTGAATTATAACCAGAATCTCGGTAAGAGAGCGTGATACATGTGTATAGATCTATATGAGACTGACAATCTCGCACCTAAGCTGCTAGCTACAGCTAGACCGGCAGGTCTGGGGTGACAAATGTCTAACATTCCGACTCCTGAAGAACGTCGTAGCAGGCCAACTTTGGTTTTAGCATGGTTGTAATAACTCACATGGGAAGTCAACGATACATTTTGTTTACGGGGTAACATGCATTTAAATGGTTTTATATAAGAATAAAACTACGTAATACTCTTTTAAGTATAAGAATACTTACACATTTTTGGTCTTAAGGATTTTAAGACTACAACTAATCTTTACGAAAATATTGGATTTTATGGGAACAAATACTATCATTTTTACAAGGAAAGAGTTACAAATTTTTGCCATACAAAACTCTTACGAATTCACCGACTTAATTGTTGACACTTTTCAAAACTACTTGTATTCTCAGGAAACCGTTAAACAGGTAGTCACAAGGCTTTTGAGGATGGGACGTTACGGCGTCGTACTATTCATTTTTGTCATCATAATGTAATTAGTTTTGAAACATACAATACTTGGAAACAATGTAACATTCTCAATTATATTTATGATGGTTGTGTTTGCTTTGATGAGTATTGTACATTATGTTGTGATACTGTTCAATGAAGTCATCCACCTCCAATCTCTGTGGGTTTTCAAACCTGCAAAAACAACCCATATCATAAATGGGTGGTGTGTGATGGAGCAGATCTAAAACGCATGAATGCCTCGTTGGAAACTATTACTCAAGGTATTGAAAAATGAGAAAAGCAAATCAATTTACTGGTTGTGGGGTGGTGGTTTAGATTGAGATGGGCTTTGAAGAAACTTGAAATGGGATGAAAATTGAAGAATACGATGGGATGAGAAAGAGAGAGAGAGAGAGAGAGAGAGAGAGAGAGAGAAAGAGAGAGTGTGTGTGAGAGAGAGAGAGAGAGAGACCTTTTATATATTTAATTATATATGATTTTTTCTTTTTTAAAAAGAAATACGAGAGAACATCATAAATGGTCACTATGGTAGTGAAATGACGAAAATGCCCTTCATTTAACGGACAAAACTTAACGGAGTTAGCAATAAGGACCAATCGTCAAAAGTTTTGAAAGCACATGGACCATGTATGATGTTTTTAAACCACGGGGACTAAACTTCAGATCTGGGGAAACCAAAGGGACCATTTATGATGTCTTTTCTTTATTTAAATTTAATACAAGAAATAATACTTTATAGTTTTTCGGAAAAATGACATAAAAGACACTATGTTTTTTTTACACCGCATTATCCTTTAGTTATAAATCAAACATTGTATTTTTTTTCTTTCAGTTTTATTAAATATTGACCATTTTGATCGGAACATTTCCGGTTACCCGATTTTCATGTCAAGTTAGAACATTATATTGGAATGGTATGCTAACTTAGCATGAAAATTACTATGTTATCAAAAAATATTTGAGACTCCATTTTTGTTTTTTCAGAAGTGATTACATTATCATTTATTTAGATTTCAAACATCTTTATCGTGGAGATCTATTTCTACTATTGAACTTATTAATTCAATAACAATATGATTTTGGTGTTTCAAGTCAAACAATTTCATCCTAAAGATCATTATCTACGTATGTTTTTGTGTTTGCTCATTAACAACTTCTTGTTTGATTCTTCCAACAAACATTAATATTCATTGCAAATCAACGAATGAGTATGAATTTGTTTACTTAATCAACACCTCGAACACACTAAAACCCATCAAGATTTCACCATATGGTGATATCGGTATGAATTTGTTTCCTGAATCAACACCTCGAATCAAACAAGAAGATGTTAACTAGCTACACAAAACATATGGAGAAAAGGATCTCCGGGATGATGATGTTCGATCTAAAACACCTAAATCATCTTTGTTACCGAATTAACAAACCGAATAACAGAAAAAGATATTTGAGATAAAAGGTGCTCGAAATCGATTTTTTTAATGTTGTCGCTTTTGAAAAAAAATTAATGAAGTATCAAAACCGAAATTTTCTTTTTTGTAAATATAGTGACTTTCATCTCATGTCGGAAGTACAATATATATATATATATATATATATATATATATATATATATATATATATATATATATATATATATATATATATATCTTTTAGGGGAAATGACACAAATGGCCTACAATGTTTTAAAAACTGGTCGATTCTATCCCTAAAGTTATTTTGTTGCTTTAGGCATAAGGTCAGAAGTAACTTGTCTTTTTAATCACCAAGACCTATTTTAGTAGGTTTCAGTGGACACATCAACAATGACGTGGATGACAATAGATGGAATGACGTTAATAGCTGCAGACACGAGTAACAAGTTGGCGATGGTGGCACTACGTCTCCCGTAGACATTTTATTGAACACTTTCTCTGCATGATTTACGCCACTATATTCACCATAAAATCGCAGAAGGGTGTTCCCAACGAATACATCAGAATGAAACCCAATTTGCAAACCAACCCATGAACCTCTTGTCCCTTCCAGACCTTGTGATAATTTGAACAAACTTTGAGCACAAATGGGAAAGAATTATCATCAGGGTTTTTGAATTCATATATATCCATACAAATTGCCAATCACCAAACATGTACATTGTTTTCAATTAATTATCTACGAGTAATTAACATGGAGAACCCTAACATGATTAAGAGAGTACACATAAATGAGATCGGTGGTGAAAGGAGACACAATCATCGAAACGAATTTACAGAGCTTGCATTACCTGAAACTAATAGTAAAGGAAACATTGATGTTACATGCTCCTAAACCTTTGTTAGTACCTAGAGAATGTCAGCAAGATTGCAACGTCGATGGATATGACATTCCAACCAAGACTAAGATACTTGTACATGTTCGCGCTTTGTGGAACAGACTTACGGTTGGAAAGATGCAAAAAGCTTCATCCCGAAGAGATTTGAGAACTGTCAGATCATAGGAGTAGATTTCAAGTTCATCTATTGCCAAAGAATTTTCCCCCGGCTTACATTTGGGCTTAGCATGGAGAGAGAAAAGAGAAAATAATCAACGGGCATATAAAGTGTGGTGGTAAAAAACGCTGATGTGCCCATTGAAACCGGTTAAAATAGGTCTGGATGACTAAAAAGACAGGTTACTTCTGATCTTATGTCCATATAAAGCAATAAAATAACTTTAGTAACTAAATTGACCAACCTTAAAAATATAGTAGAATATGTAGTAGGCATTTGTGTCATTTCATATATATATATATATATATATATATATATATATATATATATATATATATATAGCTTAGCTTATCCTATTCAAACTAATTATTGTACATCTATCGTATGCTATGAGAATGATAAAGAAAATATGTTGTTTGATGATATAAATATGTTCAATCTTACATAACTATTGTCATTAACACACATTCTCACTAATTAAATCGTCTATAAGGTAATCATACACTTATTATTATTATCCTCATTTCTGTCAGAATGTTTTATTGGGTCGTATTCTGTTAGAATGAAAATGAGTGAAAAACGATGTATGAGAACAAAAAAAAAATTAATTAACGAGAATGCATAAAAAAGACGATATTATTGTAAGGTTGAACGTATTCGCATTGCTAAACAATTTATTCTCTTAGTAATTCTCATAGCATACGATTTCGACTTCAGATGCGACATCCTATGTCTGATCGATTTTTCATTTTGATTTTGATTTCCGAAAATCCGATTGGGAACCTGTGAGTATCTATTCTGAGTCCTTCAATGTCGACTGTGACTGCGAGTCCAAAACTCCGATTCCAATTTCATGAACAACGAAGAAATTTTTATTCCAACTGAGTTCGTTTGCGAATCTGGGAAATTCCCGTTCCAAATCCGTTATGAACTTTAACAAATGCTTGCAATCTACGAACATTCGGAGTATTCAACAAAGAAATCGATGAAATTGATGAATTTGGGTTGTGAATCTGTCTTGAACGGCGAACCTCCCAGCCATGAATATCGATGATTGATTAACACTGGATGACATTGATGATGGTTTAGTTGAAGAAATCTGGATGATTGTTGAAGGTTGGAGGAGAAATTTTGATGATGAACGAACTGTTATCTAATTCTCTATAGTTACGTATTTGAGATTGAATGTTATTAACATATTTACAAGTTTGCCACCGTGTCTTTTTATGCTTAGATTAAATAAGTGGCTGAGAATGATTCCTCAATTCTAACCTTTTTTATTTTCTCAATTGAACTTACCTCTCTCTCTCTCTCTCTCTCTCTCTCTATATATATATATATATATATATATATATATATATATAACTTTATTTATTTGATAAGTTTTATAAAACAAAATCTGTTAAGCATCAAGACAAAGAAGCTCCCGTGGCGGTGAAGTAAGAAAGTGTTTGATAACAGAAACAGCAAAACAACCAAAAGCAACATAAATCTAAACCCAAATTGCATGTCAAAACTCATAACACATATCAAAATCCTACATCTGTTATGTTGTGGTTGGTTAGTTTTAGCTTCAGTATATATCCACATGCCACATTGTTTGATCACATCCATTTCATTCCCCATCTTCTCTCTTCGTTTATATCTAACAAATATTTATTACTATTATTTTTTTTTTTCAATTTTCATGGCTTCTTCAGAAGGACCCGACCCGGATCCTCGTCTAAAACCACAACACTCCACCACCTTCGTGCAAGCAGACCCTTCTAACTTCCGGGCCGTCGTCCAAAGACTCACCGGAGACACCGCCCACAAACTCCCAAACTCAATCCCCTTCCGCCACACCGGAAAACCCACTGTTCACCGGAGATCCGGTTATAAACTTCAAGAACGAAGGAAAAGTGTTAAGAAACTCGAGATCACTCTCAGCAACGTATCACAGCCTGTCTGTTTCATGTCTCCGTTGGTGGTGGGGAGAGACAAGAGTGTGGTAGGGTTTGTCGGTGGGGATGGTCAGATGGTGGAGGAATCGCCGGTGTCGACGCTGGCTGTTTGTGGAAGAGGGAGCCCAGGAACGCCGATGGAAAAAGAAGGAGAAGAAGAGAAAGCCATTGCAGAGAAGGGTTTTTACTTGCACCCGAGTCCGATTCGAGAACCCGAACCCGAACTCTTAGTTTTGTTTCCGCTCACGTCACCGAAAAACGATCCATCTTATTCTTCATAAAAGCGTCACAGTCGTTTTAATCATTCATTGTGATCATGTGATTTGACTCGTTAAGTATACAATAAATTAACAAAATAATTTTATACAAAATGATAATTAATAAATAATTGCATGTTACGTTATGTATTTTGGATATGTTGTTAACCACACACTTCATTTATATCAATCATGCCAAATGATTTTGAATCCGATCCTAAGAACATATTACACAAGACTTGTTTTCTTTGAAAACATGTTTTCAAACAAAAATTCCAAACATTCACCCATTTTCAACATATTAAAATATAGATTTTTCAATAGCTTATTGATATAACACCTTTTTTTTTAATGAAAAGGCTTAATTACCAATCCATTTAAATATAGATTTTTCAATAGCTTATTGATATAACAACCAAAAATTGTTGTTGGTTTGTGAATTGAAGGCTGGATACAAAATATGTCAATTGCTATTGGTAAAAATCATTCAATGTATCAAATAAATCAATAAAGTAAATTCTTATACTTATTTTCAAATAATCTTTGATTACAACTTGTGTCCAATCTTACATTTTGTTACATAGGGAGTCCCTTTGGATTTACGATTGGTCTTTATCACCATCTCTGTTAAACATTGCCTTTAAATGTTAGTAAATAGAGTATTTTATCCTTTTACTGATTTGATCCAAAAACAAAATGGTCATATTTGAAAAAAACTGACAACCCAACATGTCAAGTCAAATATGAAACATGATGCAATGCATTTATGATTTTATTATTATGAGTCAAACAAAACCTCTTACACCAAGAGTAACAACAACAATAATCGCAACAGATTTGAACCAATTTTATTCATTCAACTCAACTCAGCGCACGGAAGCAGACACAGATTGCTGTTGAGTATGTCCATACAACCCACTCACCCCACTCGCAAACTGTTGTTTATTCCTTCTCCTTTTCGTCACCATAACAAACCCTTCACCATCTCCATTTCCAATTCCATTATCATCTTTATTTTTCTCCACCACTCCTTCATCATCCCCATAAATTATCTTCATAATCGCAGGTGTCTGTGTCTGTGACTGTGACTGTGGGGGTGCACTCTCACTTTCACTTTTCACCTCCGAGTTATCACGAACCGATTTCACAATAAAACTCAACAAAATCTGTCTCGCCAGCTCAGCTTTCTCAACATCCGAACTCATCTTTTTCACCTTCTCATCTTCACTCGACCCTGACCCTGACCCGGACCCAATTGTCCCACCTTCCGAACCCTGCCAGGCCCGTTTTGGGACAAACTCGGGTGCGTGTGGGTTCATGATTCGTGGGCCTGACCCTGACCCGAACCCACTTCCCGGGATTTGATATTTTAAGAACCCGTTTTTTAACCGAAATGATTGCGATTGTGTCATTCGGTAGTATAACGGCGAGCGGGGCCCACACGGGACTCGAGCTGCGATTGGTGGATATTCGGGGATGACGTCGTACACGTTGTTTTGAGGGCTGAATGGTTGAGCTGAAGCTGAAAGTTTGCTTCCGTTTGTTTCAGTTGTATTGTCTGCTGTGTTACTACTTGTTTCTGAATCTTTATTTTCTTCTGTTGACTTTTCTGATTCTGGTGTAGCTTCGTGAACTGTGTCGACTTCTTTTATGACTTCATCCTCTGGTATTGTGAGATCCACAACATCAGGTTGTTGTTGTTGTTCATTCTTGACCTCATCCTCTGGCGTGTTGTTTTTGTCCTCGTGAAGTTCTTGTTTTTCGAGTAAGGGTTTGAGAATTGTACCTGGTGGGGCGACTGCAACTGCTTTGTATGAGACAGACTTGGAAGCCATAGTTGCGGTAGTTGGGGAAACCCTAGGGGTGATTTTGGAAATTGAACTTGTTCTTGGGGTTACTTTTGGAATGACAACGGCTTCCTTTTTTTCCTGGATGTGTAGTTTGGTTAGGTCCGGACGTCTTCGGTTGAACTTTTTTTGACCCGTGTGTCCTGACCCAGACCGGATCTTTGGATTGGCTTCTTGCCATCCTTCATCAGAGATTGGTTCTTGGAATTCTTCTGTGACTAGTGTTACATTTTTAGGGGTATTTTCGTCCTTTTTCGCTTTTTGGATTACCACCTCTGGTTCATCTTCTTGAATACTAGTGGTTTCAACAGTATCATGAACTGCAGTATAGGCGTTTTTTGAATCTGTTTGTGTTTGTACTTCAGGAGACTTTTCGCCAACTGGTGATGCCTGATAATATAGTAGCAGAATATACTTTATTTTATTTTTCAGTTTCCGGTTTCCACATTCAAGTTCGTTAATTGTAATTACAATAATATATAGAATATATTTAAAGTTATATATATCTTGTATTTACATATAATATAAAAACTCCATCCAAAAATTTATTTCGTTCAACTAGGCTAACCAAACATGACCATGGAATGTAATCACTCATTCCATCACCTTGCTAATTCCATTACCCCATCCAATTCCATTCCATCCAACCAAACAAACCCAGTTTGTAGGTCAAGTTAAGTATTTAAAATATATTTGTTAAAAAAAACTTTTGTTGCTTTGTTAAACTCTGTATTTAACTACCTTGGTACGGCGTTTCCTCTGTGCATCTCCTCCCTTGGAATCCTGATCTGGATTAATGAAATCAAGTAGATCTGATACACTGCAAGAATGAAGTCAAAGTAAATTTATTAGTCAACAGAGATAAACTATTAAACAGTCTTCTACATTTGAGTAAAAATTGGATATACCATATTAATACCTAAGATGACCCTTGCTTGCAATCGATGCATCTGGTTTTGGAGTTCCATTTCTTGCTGCTTCTTGCTGCTCTAATGCTTTTGATTCAAAATATTCAAGCCATGCAGCAGCATCCTAATCACATCAAAATTAAAAAAGAAAACACAAATCAATACCCCATCATCTGAAATCTGTTCCAAGGCTTTATGCAATGTCATTGTCCACGTAGGATGTACACGTGTAATAATACTGCTGATGTGGCAAAATATTTAGAAAGTTTTTATTTTAACTCATGTCATCATAATTCAAATCTCATTGCTATAATGGGTAAAAAATTTAAAGCAGAATGCTTACCTGAGTACGAAGATCCTCTACTCCCAATTTTGCTTGAAGAATCTGCAATGTAGTTTGCTCATGTTGCACGCTTAAGGAATAAGCTTCCATCAATGAAAGAGCTATAGCTATGGCATGATAGCTTGCAGCAGTCTGTAGAGTCAAACATATTTAGTCAAACAACTGTATGTGTGTGTGTGTGTGAGAGAGAGAGAGAGGGACCTGTATGTGATCAGCTCCTAGTAATCTTTGGTTACACTTTAAGGCTTCATGAAGGTATCTGAGGGCAACATGGACATTTCCCATACCCTCTTCCATCATAGCCACATTAATATAAGTAGCAGCTGTGTTGGGGTGCGAGAGTCCACAAGTGAAATACAAAAGAAACAGAGCACGATTGACATATCTGTGAAAACACAATCACAATGTAATATTAATTTATTTTATTAATCATTAACCACCTGGTCAAATGTTTGACTAAAAAGTCAACATGATTGACTTACTTGAGTGCCAGTTCAATATGTTGGAGACGATAGTAAAAGACCGAAAGATCCCCGTAACTTTTCATTGTGTCTGGATGATCAAGCCCAAGTTCTCTCTCATTTATGTCCAAAGCCCTTTGTTGATAAATTGTTGCCTACATTACACAAGATTATAATTATTTAACAAAAAGGTAGATTTTTCCATGAGAATAGTAAATAGATTTTTATATGAATTTATTTACCTGATTGAAGTCACCAGTGTGGTAAAGAACTACTGCAAGGAGACTGTATGCACTAGCAGTAGTTCGGTGATAAGGACCACATACAGCTATCATCTTTGCAAGTGCCTTCAATATTTATACAAATATTAACAAATAACAACTTACTTTTATTTATATAAAGAATGAAACTTTTTGAATTAATGTTACCTTGGTTCCATAGTTAACTGCATCTTCTAGTTTTCCTTTATCAAGGGCAATTTTGGAAGACTCTAGTAACGTCCGCCCATCAGCAGATGAACATAATACATGCTGTTACATACACATTAATGTTAGGTGTTGTTTCTTTTTTACTTTAATCTAGACAGAATGACTTAATGGGTTAAGTAAAAAAAAAAAAACTAGTTTAATGTATTCAGACACTAACCCTTTACCTATTTCCCCTTACTTTTTCTTATATTGATTAGTACTTTTCATCCGATTTTAGGGAAATTAACTAATGAGATTATAAAATATTCGAACTTTGGATTACATAATTAGCTAATAAGATTATAAAAATGTGAATAACATTATTAAATACTCAACTTTGAATTACATAATTTTCAAGTCTAATAACTTATCAAGATCAAAACTAATTAAACCCTTCTTGGCTAAACATATTTGATAAAGCTGAAATTTAGAAAGAGTCAAAACAATTCTTAACTATTAGGTTCGGTTTGAATTATTATTAATATTATGATTAAATATTGTGTTCAATTTGAGGTTACTAATCATATTATGACTAAATATAATTAAATTTGTACTATTATTTATAGAATATAAGCTGTGATTTACAACAGTTCTTAAATAAACAATCATTTGTTATTTACCATCATGTCTTTACAGAAGGGTAAAATGGTCATTTACTCAGATTCAGATAGTTGATTTCTGTCCAAAAAAGGAAGAGACTTTATGCATACAACATTTTATCCAGACAGAAATCATTATCCATTCAGCCACTTCATCCAATCCATGTCTTTGACTTTTGTGTGTGTGTGTGTGTGTGTGTGTGTGTGTGTGTGAGAGAGAGAGAGAGAGAGAGAGAGAGAGAGAGAGAGAGCTACCTTACAAACTGGGACCATGCTGATAACATCAGAACTCCTAAACGGATTTGGAGTTTCCATATCATAGTCTCGTGAAACCAATTCCAAACCAATCTGGATGTGGTTGAAGCTATCAGTATCTTATTTATTTTTTATAAAATTGAAAAACTAAACAAAAAGTTGATGTTAAATGGTACCTTGTGACAGAGTCCACGGAGAACTGATAACTTCCTCAACTGTTGGTATTCATCCTTCATCTTCCAATCATATCTCTTTGCCAAAAAAGATTGCAACCAATGTAACTTAAGACTTTGATCTTCAGTAAATTCTTTACTCTTATCATCTATTCCCCACACCCCAAACAAGAAATTTAAAGCTGACACAATTGTTGCTGACAACTCAGCAAAGTTTTCAACAGAAGCAACAACAGCTTCAAGTATATGCTTAAAGGCACGTGTCACCATCTCATGAATACATAGTGATCGTATATGAGGAAGCTTCTCAGCAAGTTCAACCTAATTAGTAAAATTAGAGTAGGTCAGATATTTATTATTTTTTATTTATTAATAAATGTAAATGGAAATCTTGGAACATTATTCAAAAAACTCACCACACGTCCCAAAGAGCGCATACGTAACCCTCTTAAATGCATGAAATCAGTGAGTGTTCGCCCATCAACTGGAGAAAGTTCAAGTGATGCAAAATCTGTCACCTAAAAAAAGACCAAATTTTTCATTTTGCCATTGAAGTATATGGTAAATTTTATTATGTAAAAAAGTATATTACCAGTTTAGGCAATGCAACTTCATCATAATAAGCATGTGCCATTTCAATAAGCTCATCTTGTGACTGTTATACAAGGAGCATATAAAGATTAAAGAGAGCACTTAGCCTTTTCAAACAAAGTATGAAAGTAATTCCTTGCTTTTATTTTTGAAAAGAGATGAACAAACCTTCAAATGAAGACCAGTTCCACTTTCTTTCAACCTTAAGAAGGCTTCTTCTAGAATCAGTTTAGTCAACTCTGACTCCGAGTTTGACTCTTTGATGTCTGACTCACTGACACTGCTTTCTTGACCTAAATTGTTTTCTTCTGTTTCATCAGAGGAATCAGCATCGTTTTGCTTCTTTTCCCGCTTTTTCAGCATTTTAAATTGTTTTCCTAAGCCTTTAACCACTGTTTCAGCTTTATCTTGATTGGGTGAATTGTCTCCTGATGGTGTTTCCTGCTTTTGCAGATGCTGTACCCAACAAGATCCCAATTCCCATCTGATAGGCTTTCCAGAAGCTTCTGACTTTTCCAGATTCTTCAAACTTTCTTTTATTACTTGTTTAACCAAACACCTTGAAGCTTCAAAATTCCCCTGTTCAGATGACAGGGATCCTGATAATTCCACATCTCTTGAGTTGGGAAGCAGAGCCCTTAAGCTGTAAAAGGTTCCATATAAACGAGTATTATGTTACTAATTTACTACTCATTTTGGGGATCTTTTGTTATTGTGATTTGGTTATCCAGAAATATCAGTTTATAATCTTGGAATTTATTAATTACATACCTGTTAATGTTAAGGGAATTAGCTCCACCTTCTGGTTGATCATCAATCGATATATCTTGTGATATGAACTTTGTCTTTTTGATGTCACCAACAATCTTTACAGTTGCTGTATATCCACAATGTCTTACAAATACAGTACCCAGGGAGGTGGTGTCCTGTAATTTGTAAATAGTAAAAGTTGGCTATATTTATTTAGATTCCATAGCTAGCAGAAGAATGAGTTCAGGCATACTTACATGGACTACTGCACTCTCATCTGCTGTTATTCCTTTGAGTAAATTTGTTATAGCAACTTCATCAGAAGACATGGTAGGAGATCCAACACCAACTACCTTCACTTCTGACTTTGAGCTTGCATCAGCTGCATCACGCCTCACTGTAATAAACAAGTCCCCCACACGATCCTCACGTACTATTGATCCTGGAGAACAGTTTGATGTTGCAACAGAATCTATGACTTTGCGTATGGTTGAAACAGCTTTAAAGATAGAGACATCAACAAACAAGCTATGAAGCAAGAATGCCTTTCGATCACGAATCACCCTTTCTTCCTCAGTCTTGCAAGGAAGGTTGGCTAATATTGCAAACTCTGTGGCCCATGGTCTATGGTCATGTTGACCATTTTGCCCTTGGCCTCCACCATTGCCACCCCAGTTTTCATCTTCTGATGAAAGTGGCTGGAAGTTTGATTCTGAGTCCAAAATGGATGGAGGAACTAACCAAGTGTTTGCCCGAAAACCATATGGAAGATTACCAAACTGAAAAAAAAAAAAAAAAACATAATGTCAGTTTCAAATTACACTCTTATAGCATCAATGTAGAAGTATTTCGGATAAGCAAACAAATATATATTACCTTATTATGTTCTAAGTAGGCTTTCATCAAGGAATCATATGCCTGCATAATTTCAACATAAAATTGAGTATTTTTCTCTTACACATTTCTTCCAATTAATAGAAGAGAGAACATAGAGATGAAGCAGAAAAGGAAATAATATACTGACGTTAGCAAAAGCTTGGCTGAGCTGTTGAAGAAGATCCACCAGGGAATGGCTTTGCAAAAATTGCTTTCCCAAGGCGTAGAAGCCCTTTGTGGATGCAACTACTTGAAATAACTTTCCGTTACATATTTTAATCTGCAAATAGAGAAGATATTATCATCTTTGCGAATAATTCACTGTTTTTTCTTCAAAGTATGTTGAATTTTATGATCGACACAAACAACTTCTTAAGTTGTGATGGCAATTTATGATTTCATAATTGTGTGACAATGGAGTTTCGTCTCGAGAAACAATGTGTGTGAGTTTGAGAGAGAACCTGCATTTCGAAGTGATCGCCCTCGCGCTTCTCCTGCGCATCCTGGCTATCAGTTCTTTTCAATTCTGAGAATTAAAAATGCCAGAGACCGATTAATTAAACAGGCGTTAATCTCCGATAAGAACGAAAACTCAAAAGGAAACGTAGTGCTTACGTAAGATAGGTGGAGAGAGATTTGAGAAAGAGAAGAATTCGTAGAAATCGGAGAGCTTCGGAACCGGATGAATGGCTGCCATGTCGAGGTTCCCCGACACCGGAGAAGTTGCAGCCGCAGTTGTCTCTGTTTCGGAGGAACCGCCATTTTCAACGGTTTCTCCTCCATCAGACAAGGGAGAGACAGGTCGGCCGGCTGTAACCTGCACATTTTGAGATCGTCCCTTCTTGGATCGAGCTTCTCCTCCGGCGACTGTGGTGGCTCTTCTCGCCTTGGGCTTCCCGAAACGCGTTGTGCTCGCGACGATATCCAATAGCCTCCGCACGTGCGCCACCGCATGCGCCTCCTCGGTGTAGTCCTCTTCAAAAATGTCAACGGCAATTTTGTAAATATAAAACACGTGTCTTCAAACTTTACAAATATTCTATAAATCGATATATTTTATTTTTCAAAAGAGAAATTAAATATCACCTCACATTATAAAAATAAACCTTCTGAAATATAATTTTATATTATGTCTGTAATTTTAATGATCAACATTATATCAACTAATAAAATAATAGCTTGCTATGCTAAATAAATACAAAAACATATCTCATTAATTTCTAGTATATATCATGAGCTATTCCGTTAAACCATATTACTTATATATAATATATAATTATGTAACTTTTCAAAAGTATTAATTTATGAAAGTGTTTTAATTTTAATTTTTTAATAAAATAGTTCTCAATTTTACTTTTTCCAAACAGATAAGTATCTTCAAGAGCGTTATAAACATGTAAAACTCCAAATTCCATAAAAATATAAAAAGTAAGAAAGTTATTGGTAATTTTATATAATTGTGAAACTACCCGACAAAAATGGACAAGTTGGGAATATTGCAAAGGAAGCTTTTATGGAAATTAAAAGACATAAATAAATAATAAGGAAAACTTTGAAGGAAATCAAAAGACAGAAATATAACTAAAAAATTATATAAAAAAAAGTTGACTAGTCAATAGTCATGATTTTTAATTTTGTGAAGTTTATTATTGATGGCAGAATGAACCCATTGGGTTATGTAAAGTGGCAAAATGAATAAGACGAAACTTATATGTAACAGGTGAAACAAGTATATCTGTACCTATTAAAACACATCGATTTCATACAAAACTTTTGTTTGAGTTTAAATTATTCTTAATTAAAAAAAATAGTAATTCTGTATCAAATACAATTATAAAAGTTATTTTATTATAATCATAAATTCATAATATTGTTTCTGTTTATTTATACCTTTACATTGACTATTTAAAGCTAAAATCAGAAGCAAAAGCAATCAGTGAAAGAATTAGAACTTTTGTTGTATAATATTTGTTTGAAACTCCGCAATCTTAATTATTTAATACTAAAAAAAGATAATTGGCAGAAATATTTAATAGTTTTTCTATCCTCCCAATTGGGTTTTTATATTGTTTTTCGAGGTTTGTGTAATCATTTAAATTCACGATTGGGTGAGCTTTTAAAAATAAGTAAAGAACATGCCATAGCGTACGACATTGGTGTACACAATAATTTTGTCATGTATCCCTTGGGCATTTTGGTAGAATATACCTTTATATCAATAAATTTTTGTTTTTCAAAAAATATATAACTTAGTAAAAAAAAACATATAATATGTAGGCATTAATAAGTAAATAAATAATTTTTTTTTTATGTAAAAGAGAAACATTAAATACATATAGGCAATTTAATAAAACTAGAGGTGGCAATTTAATGAAACTAACAATTTCAACAAAAAATCAATTTTATAATGTAATAATAACAATAACAATAAATAAATATTCTTTTAACTGAAACCTTTTTATAAAAAAAAGCATTACTATTTTAAGAAATCTATCTTATGTAGCTGTGATTTCTTTAATAAATATGACAGCTCTAGGAATATGCATTCAATTTTTTCTTTAAAAAGCTTTCAATTTTTTTTCCTTGTTTGAACTGCATCCAAAGATCTAGACAAGCGATATTTCATAGGAGTTGTAGTTAACAAATATTTAAAAACCCAAAAAAAAAGTCAAGAAAATATTATAACTAAATACATACATTTATATACATATATATGTTGATATAAATGTATATATAAGATTTAATCGATGATTTATGGTTTGTAGTTTTGTGGGATATTGGTGAAAAAAGCAACCTACCTTCAACCATCTTCATCAAACATGGCTTCAAAGAAACCAAATCCACCCTATCATTCAACTTTGCTCCTTTAACCTGTTCAAAATTATTCAATGCCAACTAATTATTACAGATTTACAGCCATTTTCAATGCCAATAATTAATTACAGTCTACCCCTTATTTCTAGAGCCAAAATTTTCAAATTCAGACCAATTTCACGATGACATGCTGTTCATCATTAATTACAGCTTTAATGGTGTCGTGAATTTCAGAATTTGGGTCTAGAAATTAGTTTTGTCACCAATTTCTCCAATAATCAAGGATTGAAATTAGCGCCGAAAACATAGTAATTATTCATCAATAGTTTTAGTAATTAGTAATGAGTGTTATTGATAATTAATCTGAAATGTTCAAACCAAATTAATGCAATTATCGTGAATTTCTATGGGAAGTTCACCTCGTGTGAGAGAGAGTAATTGGTTAGATGGCACGTATCGACATTAACAGCTAGTAATTTCTTCACGTCGAGTATTTTGTCTGTAGAGATGCCCTGCATTTTCGTTACAAATTAAGTTGAAATCTATCTAACAAAGTAAATGAATTCGAAAAGCCTTAGTTGTAATTACCTTGAGTATAACTTGAGTTTCATAAGGAGTGATGATAGTTATGTCTAGAACACTAGGAACAACTGCAAAAATTAAAAATCATGTTACTGTAAATGTTTTTGATTCTGAATGAGATTTCGATTAGAGAACAGAGAAGATTATGAGAAGAAGAAGACCTTTTTCTTCCTTCTTCTTCTTATCGGCTTTGGTTTTGTTTCCTTTTCCTCTGTTCGACCTCGGTGCCATAGCTTCTGAGTTGTTTTTATTGTTTCCGTGTATTGAGAATGGAATGGAAAAAAGAGGGTTCTTCAATGGCGAATGGAAAATGCCATTTGAGAAATTAATGAAGAATTGGTTGATATGTGAAGATATATGAAGATGAAGATATAAGGATAAGAGTGTGTCTTAAGAGCTATCTCTATTTGTGGATTTCTGAAATTTTCCTGGCCTCTCCTTTGCTACTGTGATTCTCTCTCTCTCTCTCTAACTACAAGATACATGTGATGGCCCTTTTAAGAGAGAGTGTGTGACATTGTGAAGGAGAGAAAAATATTATAGTATTTATAAATAGGGTTCACAATTAACTTTGTTATATAAGATGATATATACATTCAAACGTGTCAAGAATCTTTAAAATTATAATTAAAAAAGTTTACAGTATCATTAAAAGTAATCAAATTATTCTATTTATGTAGTAATTTTTTTTTTTTTTAAGATTTATCACTTAGTTTTTTTAAGATTTAATCACTTAGTTTTCAATTTTGTACTTTTTGATTTATCATTATAAAATTTTGTATTTTTTATTGACATAAATGTTATATGAACTAGGGGTGTGCATCAAACCGCATAAACCGTCTGCACCGCACCACATCATACCGTACTGCATTATGTGGTTTTCGATTTTTGCGGTGCAGTTTACGGTTTGTATTTTTTATAAACAACACTATAGAGTGCGTTTTGTTGTTTGAAGTTAGAAAATTGAGGTTCAAACCGCACCGCACTGCAAATTTATATTTTATTAATTTATACAATCTAACTATTAAATTTCAATAGTTAACTAATACAATCTAATTATTATTATTATTATTATTTTTTTGTTTCAAAAAACACTAATACAAACTTTAACTTAGTTTAATTAATAAAGGTCAATATCTAAGGATTCGACGTCAACAAAACATATATCCTTTATCAGCTTGATAATAAATTAGAACTAACAGAACAACCAATTAGTTTCATAAAGAAAAAACTATATTATATATATATATATATATATATATATATATATATATATATATATATATATATATATATATAAAATATAAAAAAATAAGGATAAAATGGTCTTTTTAAATGGACTAAGGATATAAATTGTAATTTCTTTAAACCATAGCGATGCATTTTGTCAAATTTTCAAAGATTAGTCTGAAAATAAGAATCTAACCAAACTATAGGGACCAAAAATGTAATTTACTCTATATTTAATTGGATGCCAAATGACTTGCTAAGGATGCCAAAAAGTCTCGTGGCGGCCCGTCCCGTTTGGAGGTATTTATTTAAAAAAATCGGAGGCGGGGACGGGGGCGGACAGTCCCGTCTCGAAACCCCCATGCCCCCCCCCCCCCCTTAATAAATTTTACATATATTTACATATATTAATTATATAAATATAATAAACAATAATATTATTTTGAGCTTCTAAAATTCAATAAAAAACATGTTTTTAAGTTGTTATTATAATGTTTTTAAGATGCTCTAACTTTTTGTTTTTAACATGTAAAATTATGCTATAAATAATTATTTGTTATAAAAAACAGCTTCTTTTAGTCAAAAACAATAACTTCTTTTAGCCCAAAAAAATGCAGACCAAAATCAATCGGGAACGAGGGCGGGGCGGGGGATGTATTTCCCGTTCCGTTTGTCCTTGTTGACATTCCTATGACTTGGACGTTTTCCCTGTGTTTATATAATTCATAGATATCGTTAATAAGATATCATATTTAAGAGAAAACTATCATTTATATATATATATATATATATATATATATATATATATATATATATATATATATATATATATATATATATATATATATATATATATATCAAGGTTGTCAAGATCGAGATCCTACCTAGGATCGTTTTTGGGGAGAGGTGGGGCAGAGAGTTATGGGCAACACTGAGATAGTGCTGAAGACGACCGAGCAGGTTCAGCAGGTCAAACAAAGGTTACTAACGGTATAACACCCAGAAATTTCAAGCAAATTTAAACTTTTAAAAACACATCAAATTCGTCAAACATTACAACTTTGTTTTCAAAATATTATTTATCAAAGTATATCCCAGAAACATCAACATAAAGTGAGGAGTTGTACGATCATGCCTTTGCCTTGCCGCGATCCCCTGATGTACCTGAAACAATAAACTGAAATTGTAAGCCCGAAAGCTTAGTGAGTTACCCCCAAAATACCGATACACATACAGTCCACACAATCATATCATAATAAACCGAACAGAACAGCACATAACGGGTCCACAACCCTACAGACTGTAATACCCACGAGCCCACAGTACGAGTCTCCCTCAGCCCATAGTTGGAATGCTGCCGAGCCCACAATACGAGTTTCCCTTAGCTCGTAACTGGAATGCTCCTAGGGTTTGTTGGCTACCGCACGAAGCAGTACAACCTCAACCCATCCCATATAACAAACACATAAATCATAAGAATCGAGCATGCAATAATCATATAACATCACAGGTAGTCCTACTGACCTACCTAACAGGCATACCCACTAGCATGCAACACTAAGTCATACTTAGTGGTATGCATGAACGTAAAGCTCGAGGCTTTACGTGATATTCAGGCCTTGAGAGCTTAGATCTAGGGTGTGAGAGAGTTTTCTGTCTGTAAATCACCTGCATACAAGTTGAGACCGAGCGGGCTCACCGAGTTGATGAGCCGACTCGACGAGCCGGTTAGGGTTTTGTCTTGATGAACTAAGTCATATGGTGACCCGTCGAGTTAGGGGTTAGCTCGTCGAGTTGGAGCTTGCCGGGGTTGCCATGAATCGAATGGACTCGACGAGTCTCCCGAGTGCACTCGACGAGTCTGGTCAAAGTTGGACCGTTGACTGGAGTTGACTTCTGTTGACTTTAGGGCTTGGTCAAAATGAGTGAAAGAGGTCAGGGAAGGGTAGAATGGTCTTCTACCCACTTTTCAGAGATAAGAGTAGAATATTAATTAGAAATTTTAATTGTGATAGGTGGAGGCTAGACCGAGGATTTCGGGCACGAGACTTTTACTAGCTATCTTACGAGGTGAGTCTTCTCACTATATTTTACCTAGAGTGGTAATTATGTGTGACCAGAGGGTCTTATCTACTTGCTTGAGATATGCATGATTGTGTGATATGTATTGTATGCTATATTGTTTGTTGCTTAGACGGGATTGGTGGGTCCAACGAACTATGAGGCCAGAGGGTTCTCAATCAGACCGGATCGGAGGGTCCAACGAGCTAGACCAGACCAGAGGGTCCAACGAGCTACGGGACTGGAGGGTCCCGCTGAGACACATAGACCGCAGGGTCTTACAGAGTATAGCCTCGAGTGGCGAATTGTTGTATGCTGTATTTTGGGGAACTCACTAAGCATTCGTGCTTACCGTGTTATGTGTTATGTGTTTCAGGTACTTCCGAGGATCGCGGGAAGGCACCGGCGTGATTGTACACACACTCTTGATATGGAACTATGATTGTGGATCCTGGATTTGAATAATTGTATTGAAAACTTGTCGGTTGTTTTTGAGAATTAATGATGAGACATATGTTTTATGAGTTTAAAATTGAAAATTTTGTTTTGAAAAATCATGGCGTTACAAGTTGGTATCAGAGCCTTGGTTTGAGGGATTCGGATACACCTTCGGGCATATCTGGACTCAAACTGAGGACTTGAGAAAAGTTTTCAAAAAGAAACAATTTTTCTAAAAAGAGTAAAAGATTTTCAGAACGAGCGGAAAAGAGCAGTGTGTACAATCAGCCAGCGCCCGAACGGTGATTTCCCAAAATACCCTTACGTTACGTGTTATGATATTATGTGATGTGTTTTGCATGCTAGAGTAGGCTAGGTAATTCATATGTTAGGACTAGAGTAGCCTGATTTTTGATGCCTTAGCCTAGGAGTTTCTGCTGCTGTGAGTGGTTTTGAGTGCACTTAGGTAGCAAAGAGTAGCTTATGAGAAGTCTGCTAGAGAGTAGGCTGTGTTCAGAGTGGTATAGAGTACTTGCGAGTTGGGATCCTAGGAGGAGGATTTGGGGTGGATACGGATACGATGTGGAAGGTAGTATTGGGCCCGTACTACTGAAAGCATCGGATCGGTAAGCATCCCAAGTAAGAATCCTCAGGGTGCTAAAGAACAAGTAGGAACGGTTATCCGAGTTTGAGTAATCTCGGTCGAGTCTCTGATTATTTTATGTTGTGTTTCAGAGGCATCATGGTGGTTACGCGCCACACCGCAGGAGACAGTGGTACCAACGGTACCAGTGATGAGGAGATTCGTAGGTTGATTCACGAGGAGGTGGTCGCAGCCATTCGAGCTGAGATACCAGAGATGTTTGGGTCTATCAAGACCACACTGATTGAGACATTTAACGAGCGATATGTTGCTCTTACCGAGGCTGCTGTTGCTGCAGCCACCGCAGCCGTCGTCGCTGCTAGGCCACAGGGGGGTGACTTGTTGCTGTACCGGGAGTTCAGCAACACGAAGCCACCAGAGTTTGATGGGACTCAGGATCCGATAGCCGCGATGAGATGGATCTCTGACATTGAGGGATGCTTCTACACAGGTTCTTGTCCGGAGCGTCTGAGGGTACGGTTCGCGCTGAATCAGCTTCGCTTGGGAGCGAAGGACTGGTGGAAGTTTGTGACAGCTGACTTTACTACTGCAGAGCTTACCGCAGTGACTTGGGAGAGGTTCACCGTTATGTTTCGAGACGAGTACGTTCCCCCGGTGGAGAGGGAACGGTTGGCCCAGGAGTTCTTGTCCTTCAAGCAGGGGACTGAGTCTGTGGCTGTGATCACACAGATGTTTCATGAGAGGGCGTTGTTTTGCCCTGAGCACGTGTCTTCTGAGCAGGCACGTATGAGCTGATATCTGAGCATTCTGAGGAGAGACATTCGTGAGTTCGTGGCGAACTCGACATACCAAACATTTACCAAGCTCCAGGCAAATGCTCGGAAGAGGGAGATTGAGCTAGAGACTCAGGCCAGGGAGGAGGCGGAGTCTCAGAGGAGGGATAGGCGGCCGACACAGTCTCAGCCGGCGGCCAAGCGGGCAAAGCCCGCAGATTCGAGATCGGGAGGTCAGAAGGGCTGCACTTGTGGGAAGTGCGGCAAGAGCCATGATGAGGTGTGCAGAGCAGGTGTGTGTTACAAGTGCGGGAAGGAGGGGCATATCGCGAGGGATTGCCCCCAAGGGATTTTCGGTTTGCTTTCATTGCAACCAGACTGGCCATAGGAAGGCCGAGTGCCCGCAGTTGCTTCAGGGATCAGCGTAGGGATCTGCGCCTTCTTCTACTCGAGCTATAGAGAGTCGGCCCGTAAAGGCCGAGGCACCGAAGGCTCGCGGTAGAGCCTTCCAGTTGACAGCGGAGGAGGTCCGCGCAGCACCCGATGTTGTGGATGGTATGTGATCTTTTGCTTATTCTTTCGTTTATATATGGTGCTTATCTGTGATATGTTTAGGTACTTTTCTTGTGAGTTATGTACCTGCTTTGGTGTTGTTTGACTCGGGTGCGAGTCGATCCTTCGTGTCGCTAGCATTTAGTCGTCACATCAGTATCCAACGTGAGACGTTGAGTCGACCTTTGAGAGTCTCCATAGTTAATGAGCATGTTGTTTTTGCGACTGATGTGATCCGGGGATGTGTACTTGAGATTTTTGGAGTCGAGTTTCCGATAGATTTGGTACCTATCGCGATGGGGGATGTTTGTGTCATCGTGGGCATGGACTGGTTGAGTCGATTCGGGGCTATGATCGACTGTGAGCGTCAATTGGTGACCATCCAGAACCCTAGTGGGGGAGTACTTACAGTATTCGGCGAGGGTACCCGATCTAGGTCAGCATTTTGTTCGGCTGCTCGAGCGAGGCAGAGCTTGCAGCAGGGTTGCATGGGTTTTCTGGCGTATGTGTCAGATACGTGGGATGTTAAGGAAAGACCGAGTGATGTCGCTGAGGTTCTGGTGGTTAGCGAGTTTCCGGACGTTTTCCCCGAGGAGTTACCGGGCGTGCCTCCCGAGAGGCAGGTGGAGTTTCGTATTGATTTACTTCTGGGGGTGACACCTACCGCCAAGGCGCCCTATCGCCTTGTGCCGCTAGAGATGCAGGAGTTATTCTCGCAGCTCCAGGAACTGTTGGGAAAGGGATTTATCCGGCCGAGTAGCTCGCCGTGGGGAGCATCGGTCCTTTTTGTCAAGAAAAAGGATGGCTCGCACCGGATGTGCATTGATTACCGGGAGTTGAACAAGCTGGCGGTCAAGAACCGTTATCCACTCCCGAGGATAGACGATCTGTTCTATCAGTTGCAGGGTGCATCTTGGTTTTCCAAGATCGATTTGAGGTCTGTTTATCACCAGATGAGGGTTCGTGAGGAGGATATTGAGAAGACAACATTTAGAACTCGTTATGGGCATTACGAGTTCGTAGTGATGCCTTTCGGGCTCACCAATGCACCGGCAGCGTTCATGGATCTCATGAACCGGGTATGCAGGCCTATGTTGGGTCGTTCGGTGAGCGTGTTCATCGACGGTATTTTGGTGTATTCGAGGTCTAGAGAGCAGCATGAGGAGCATTTGAGAGAAGTCCTCAGAGTATTGAGATCGGAGAGGCTTTATGCCAAATTCTCCAAGTGTGATTTCTGGTTACGAGAGGTCCAGTTCTTGGGGCACCTCGTTAATCAGAATGAGATTTTGGTCGACCCGTCCAAGATTGAGGCGGTTATGAGTTGGGAGGTTTCGGGATCCCACACCGAGATCAGGAGTTTTCTGGGGTTGGCCGGCTACTACCGGAGGTTTATTAGAGATTTCTCCAAGATTGTTGTTTCTCTCACCAAGTTGACCCGGAAGGGCGTTGCTTTTGTTTGGGGTCCCGAGCAGCAGACCTCGTTTGAGACTCTTCGCCAGAGATTGTACGAAGCTCCAGTGTTAGCTCTCCCTAAGGGAATGGAGGACTTTGTGGTTTACTGCGATGCATCCATATCGGGGTTAGGTGTAGTGCTTATGCAGAGAGGACACGTGATAACATATGCATCGAGGCAGCTGAAGCCTCATGAGACGAGGTATCCCACCCATGATTTAGAGTTGGGGGCAGTGGTATTCGCCCTCAAGATCTGGCGCCATTACTTGTACGGGGTTCGGTGTACCATATACACGGACCACAAGAGCTTGAAGTATCTGATGGATCAGCCCAACCTGAATATGTGCCAGAGGAGGTGGTTGGACGTGGTAAAAGATTATGACTGTGAGATTCTGTATCACCCGGGCAAGGCTAACGTGGTAGCCGATGCCCTGAGTCGCAAGGCGGAGAGTGCCCCGATTCGGGACATATGCATGAGGATGACAGTGATGACTCCGGTATTAGATATCATTCGAGAGGCCCAAGTGGAGGCTGTGAGACCGGAGAACCGCAAGAGGGAGCGGGTGATTGGGCAAGTATCCGAGTTTGTGACGGATAGACGAGGACTTATGACCTTTCGAGGTCTGATTTGGGTACCTTATACGGGCGGAGCTCGTAGCACTCTGATGGAGGAAGCACATAGGTCAAGATTTTCGATCCATCCCGGGGCCATTAAGATGTATTTGGATCTGAAGAAAGATTATTGGTGGCCCTGTATGAAGAGGGATGTTGCTTGGGTGGTCGAGAGGTGCTTGACCTGCCGCCGGGTCAAGGCGGAGCACCAACGTCCACATGGTCCGTTGCAGCCTTTGGAGATTCCCCAGTGGAAGTGGGAGCAGATCTCGATGGACTTTATCACCAAATTACCGAGAACGGCGCGTGGAGTTGACGCGATCTGGGTGATTGTGGATCGGTTGACAAAGAGTGCTCATTTCCTTGCTATTAGTGAGGGCTCTTCTGCTGAGAGGCAGGCAGAGATTTATGTGCGAGAGGTGGTAGCTCGTCATGGAGTGCCGATGTCCATAGTGTCGGATCGGGATGTGTGTTTTACTTCCAGATTCTGGAAGAAGTTCCATGAGGAGTTGGGAACGTGATTGCATTTTAGTACCGCCTACCACCCACAGACAGACGGATAGAGCGAGCGAACGATTCAGATGCTCGAGGACATGCTTCGAGCATGTGTGATGGACTTCGGTGGGAGTTGGGACACATACCTACCCTTGGCTAAGTTTTCTTACAACAACAACCATCACTCGAGCATTGGTATGCCTCCCTTTGAGCTCCTGTATGGGAGAAGGTGCGCACTCCCATCTGTTGGGGAGAGGTGGGGCAGAGAGTTATGGGCAACACTGAGATAGTGCTGAAGACGAACGAGAAGGTTCAACAGGTCAAACAGAGGTTACTGACGGCGCAGAGTCGTCAGAAGAGTTACGCGGATAGACGACGATCTGAGCTCGAGTTTCAAGCCGGAGATTTTGTGCTCCTGAAAGTTTCCCCATGGAAAGGGGTAATCCGGTTCAGGAAGCGGGGCAAGTTGGGGCCTCGATATATTGGTACGTTCAGAGTGACCGCCAGAGTGGGTAAGGTAGCATACCAGTTGGAGCTACCTGCGAAGTTGAGTCAGATCCATAACACCTTCCACGTGTCCCAAATGCGGAAGTGTGTGGCTGATGAGACAGCAGTGGTACCATTAGAGGACATTCAGGTGGATGCGAGCCTGAATTACATCGAGAGGCCGATTGCGATCTTGGATCGAAAGGTGAAAGTTCTGAGGAACAAGGAAGTGCCCCTGGTTCAGGTCTAGTGGCAGCATCGGAGAGGGTCCGATTTGACTTGGGAGTCGGAGTCGGAGATGTGGGAGCAGCATCTATAGTTATTTGCGGAACATGACTTCGAGGGCGAAGTCTGATTCTAGTGGGGGAGAATTGTAACATCCGGATTCCCAGGTATGTCATTTTAAGTATTTATTTTTGGAGGATCATTGACCTACTCGACAAGTTGTCGCTATAACTCGCCGAGTAGAGTCGGGATGGCCACGTGGGTTTAATGATCTACTCGACGAGTCCGGATGTAGACTCGCCGAGTAGGCGCTGTGAGTTGAAACCCTAAATCCCCGGGTTTGGGGCCTATATAAAGATAAGTATAGCCTCATTTGCGGCTCTCCATCTGTTTCGTTTCACTGAGAGAAACCCTAATCGCCCCCTTGAGCTTTTGAGAGAGTTTTGAGCCATTGTTTGAGATCTTTGGTGCATTTTGGTAGAGAGAAAGAGGATTCCAAGAAAGGACTGTGAAGAAGTTGCTAGATCTGCTGCTTAGACATCCAGGAGCTTCTATTCAAGGTATAAAGTTCGTACCTTTCTCTCTTGTATGGATAGATCTCATGGTTTTAGAGTTAGGGCTCCATTTCCATCTTATTTTGGGGACCTTGAAGGTTTTGAGCACCTTCATGGAAATAGACATCAGATCTGGACCATGTGAGGTCCCTAGAGTCGAAAGTCCCCTGCTTTATTCAGCCATGATAGCCCTTTGAATGAGAGACTTCTTCTCAAGCTTGTTCTTGGCATTTTTAGCCCTTAGTGCTATGCATGAACGTAAAGCTCGAGGCTTTACGTGATATTCAGGCCTTGAGAGCTTAGATCTATGGTGTGAGAGAGTTTTCTGCCTGGAAATCACCTGAATAAAAGTTGAGACCGAGCGGGCTCGCCGAGTTGATGAGCCGACTCGACGAGCCGGTTAGGGTTTTGTCCCGATGAACTGAGTCAGATGGTGACCCGTCGAGTTAGGGATTAGCTCGTCGAGTTGGAGCTTGCCGGGGTTGCCATGAATCGAATGGACTCGACGAGTCTCCCGAGTGCACTCGACGAGTCTTGTCAAAGTTGGACCGTTGACTGGATTTAACTTCTGTTGACTTTAGGGGTTGGTCAAAATGAGTGAAAGAGGTCAGGGAAGGGTAGAATGGTCTTCTACCCACTTTTCAGAGACAATAGTAGAATATTAATTATAAATATTAATTATGATAGGTGGAGGCTAGACCGAGGATTTCGGGCACGCGACTTGATGGGAATATTGCGCTATAGATCGATAGATTCTAAACAGAAAAACAATATTAATCAAGTAAAGAACACAAGAATGGATCAAATGGTGTCGAATGATTAATATCTCACACCTCAGAAGAGCTCGATGAAGAACTTCGAATGTAGAGGTGTGCTAGGGTTACAATGCAAAAGTAATTAATGAGACCAATAACCTGAAAGCTATACATGCATGCATAATATATACGCGAACCCTAATGATAGTCCACGGTTGGACAGGCCCAAACCGGGTAAACAAAATGGACTATAAAACGAGCCCAAAGACGCAACACTTAAACCCAAAAATCTCCCCCGTTGCGTCAATAGAGGCGAGAGATCAATTCGGTTGAGCAAGTGTTGACTTCTTCACTGTCTTGAATACATTCGGTATTATGGCCAAAAGAGCGTGACGAAATGCTATATACCACCGAAGCATGTCAGAGAAGTTCTTCTTATCCGAATCACTGTTCCGTTTACACGTGTGAGTTATATCAAGTACGTGCTCCAAACAAGTTGTGGAGAACAGGTGTTTGTCAACAAGAGCGAAAAGAAAATTTTCACCTTCACCTCTAGTGAACATTACAGTGTGATGAACCGGATCTATCTTGCCCATTTTCATCTTATTTAGATCACTTGGCTTCCCGATAGGCTTCACAATAGGCTTCTTTCTCAAAACGTTTGCAATCTCCTGATCCATCTTAGCAACTTCATGGATGTAGGAGCCCAACATTCTCTTAATGTGATCGAGGATCGGCTCATACTGCTTTTGACTAGTAAGCAGAATATTGAACAACAGAATCCAATCGTGTGGGTTCAGATTTGGAAGATCAGCTAACGAAATCATATGAACCGAGTTATCAGAACCTCGGGTCACCCTGAACTTCACATTGATAAATTTGCCAGCAACATTGGGTTTCAATACCTTGATAAAGGTTATTTTCTGAGCACTCCATGTCAAGTATTGGGGTTGGACAAATTCAAGATAATAATCGATTAGATCTCGATCAACCTGTGGGTGAGGAGAAGGAACTTCAACCGTTGAATCAAAACAATGGAACACGAACGCCCTACAGGTGATGGGCATGTCAAATTGAGAATCCCTCGTGTTTTCACATTCAAACGAGGCAACATGTTCCAGCCAGTGAGTGCTGGGAGACTCAATCGCTTCTTTGATTAATCTTTCCCGGGTCCAAGGGGGAAAGAGAGCCTGCTTGCAAACCAGAGCATCTTGCTCTTCTTTCTGCTTTTGCTCTTTCTCTTCTTCCTCTCTGGCTAATCTCAAATTTTCATAAATCTCTTTATCCCTTTTCTTCCTCTTTAAAGCCTCAGCAATCGTTTCTTCTTCTTCATCATCACTATCTTCCACAACATCCTTTAGTTTTTCCTGTGCACCAGAACTCGAAGGTACATTAACCTTTGGATCGGTTTGGATAATGACTTTGGGTGGAATTAGAGGATTTTGATAAGCTTCTCCCCCTTGTTACGGAGTGACCACGGGCTCCGGAACTCCCTGAATCTGACTCAATATCTGAATAGCAGGAAGAAGTTTAGAAGTCAAGTGATTCCGGATAGTAAGGGTGAGAACATGATCATGAGCATTAACAAGATTACTGAGAATCGAGAGAACATCCCCAGCACAACTTTTAAGAACTGCCCGCTCAGTCTTAAGTGATGCAATTTCCGTATGGGCTTGAGAAAGATGAGCTGACTGGACTTCAAGTTGTGTAGTCTTTTGAGCAAGTTCGTCCATAATCTTCTTTTCCATGGCCAGGTCAGCGTGAAGCTTATCAAGGCGAGAGTTGACCGAAGTGAGAAGAGAAGTGTGATCAGCTTGGAACTCAGTTCGAACAGAATCAAATTTTGCTTTCTCTTCTTGAAGAGACTTGGAGAGAGAATCAACAGAGGCATTAACCTTTGCAGCATTGGAATCGGCATGGGCTTTGAGTGATTCCAAAAAGATCTTTGACTCATGAACGAGATCTGTTACTTCTGTTATTGCTTTCTTGCAGGTAGATGTGGAAGCATCCACAGCCTTTGTAGATTTGTCAATTAAGTCTGTATATTGCCGAAGATCATTATCAAGAAAAGCTTTTAAAACAACTTCGGAATAAGTTGCGGAGGAACCAATCAACTTGTCAAGCTTATCATGAAGAGCTTGTAAATGTAGCTTTGTCACCGGAGCATCATCATCATCTTCACTTGGAAGTCGATAAGGACTATAATAAGTGGAATCAAAATCAAAGTCTGTACCTCCCAGAATAGGCTCAGAGTTTGTTGAAGGTGATGATGATAGAGGTTTGGTGGTAACAGGGGTGTTAATGCCAACGGTATGTGCCCCCGTATCATATACGTTGACACTCACCAAAGGTCCAGTGGTTATGGTTGTTGTAGCTTGAGAAAAGATTGGTGGTGGTAGTGGAGCAGTAGTAGTAGGTTGAGAAGTGCCAGGTGGTGGAACGGGAGCAACCGAGATTGGTATTGTTGTTTGTTTTGGAGAAGGAGGAGGAGTAGGAACAAGAATCTGTACCTCAGGAGTTGGAGATCGGGGAGGAGTATTTCCCCTAGGTAAGTCTTCGTGTTGAACTTCCTCTTCTTCATTGTCTGGTTGGTCCTCTTCTTTGGAAGCAGAAGGCGTCGGTACCTTTGTTCGGTTAGCCATCTTCTTGACCTTTTTCTTTTTGGAAGCCGAGGGTGCAGCTTTATCAGCCTTACGCTTTTTAGGAGATGAGGGACCTTCGGTATCGTCTTTCTTATACTCTGGCTTTTTCCCTGTCTTGGCAGGTTTGTCAGCAACCTCCAAAGCACTCTGCATCTTAGGAGTGAGTTGGCGTGGACCAGAAGGTGGAAATTTCCTGTAATCTGCCATTACTCTACTTTCACTAGAGACACAGCGGCTCATGGATTCAGGAATAGAACCGATGTAGATGAACTTTGTAGGGTCAGTTACAATAATTTTGACCGTGTGAAAAGTAGCGACAGAAGACAGCAGAGCACCCTCCAGGACAAGAATCTGAAAAGTCTGAATGGCTCTGTGAGTGACTAATGTCCAGAAACGACCGCATGAAATCTCAGAATGTCTAGATGAGGAATTGAGACTCTACACCAGTTGTGACCAGATTAGGGAACCATAATCCAAGTTGATTCCATTGTAGAGACCATAAAGAATGGTCAGGAAACCTTTACTCGCCCCATCCGACCCTGCAACCCTTTCTGCTAACCCCTTGTAGAGAAGTGTAAGAAGACCATTCCATTGAGGTGGTAAACAAGACTTCTTTAATTTCGTCACCGTAGTTAGAACGTCCGTGTATCCCATGTCATAGAGCATCGAAAACAACTGAGTTGTGGTGATGAAATCTGGTGAGATGACAGAAGCATCTGCAGCAAGCCCTAACAGAGAACAAAAGCGTGCTTTGGATACAGATGTCTTTTGGTTAGAGATATCGAAGAAAATCCGTTCCTTGCGTTTGTCGTATGAAGCAGTGAAATAGACCTGTGATAGAAGGGACATGGGAACGGATTCGACTTGTGTGAGAGCAATCACCAATGGAGAATACTTGAGACACTCTACAACGTGAAGCATGTACGAATAATAAAGGAAAGGATCCAGTTGAATGATGAGATTCTGATTGGGTTTTATCGTAAGCAAAGAGGATGACACTGTTTGATCTTGAAAAGAGGATGATTCCGCCATTGTTGTAGTGAAGAAGAAGATGAATAGTTGTATATCGCCGGTTGTTTGCAAGAGAGAGGTTGAAGAAGGTAAGGAGGTACAGTAGGTGTGAGAACCCCCTTTTATACCGTTGCCAGGAGAGAGAAAATATCTGCTGTGATGATGATACGATCTCTGAAACGTCGCCTGAAAAAGCGCGATGTGACAGCTTGGTTTCCCTAGATATACGTCAGCAGGCGTGGGTGTAGGAACCGTTTCAAATTCACGCGCCTAATTCAAATGCTTATCCAATTACCGTCACTTCAATTTTGAAAATACAAGCAGCCACAAACGAGACTCATTTGTTCGCTTCATGTTAAGCATCCGTCGCTCCTCCATAAGAAAGGGAACCATCATATCTGTTAGAACCGAAAGCACAAATCTGAAAAGTGCCATTAGTACCACAAACAAGAGTTTGGAAAATCATAAAGATCTTCGTGCAAGAGTGTGCCAAAGAAAAAGAAATAAAGAAAAACATTTGTGGGATTTAAGTGATGTCTATTTAGACACGGAACTGTGGATCTCGGGCACAAATCTCTTCCTTCAAAGTCAAGAGAGACTGAGAAGTGTCTGTGTGGTTTCCCGTGAAGTACGATCAAATGTTTGTAAAGAAAAATTGAAATGCATCTTTTCAATTATAGGCTATAGTGGGTAGTTTACCTTCAACCGAACATTGATACTTAAAATAAGACCGAAAGTTGGATGAAGTACTTGTGAGACCGATGTGGCCTGTTGAACAAGTAGGTTTGATAAAATATTCAGTAACTGGATGTATTTTAGAAATCTCAAAAAGAAATAAAACTGGATCTTATGGGAAGAAACGTCCTGGTGTTAGACAGTTTCATAAAGATCACGCAAAAATAAAAAAAAAAGATTCCGTGAGGTAACAAGTAATAGATTGAACATTAGAGCGTTCACCGTCAATTCATTCAAGGTGTTGGATTTTGGGTTTCACTTAGCTCGTGGTAAACGAAACTAAGATCATCAACACAGAAATTGTGTGACCATAAACCTCAGTGGTAATTGCTGAGAGTCTCAAGGGTTACTTTTATGAAGCGAAACTTAATGGAGAAATGTGAGAAGATGGTGAAGGAACCGAAAGTACCTCTACTATATAAGAATGATAAAGCAGAAAACTCTTAACACACTATGAGAAGAGTAAGGTAGCTCGTGACTTGAGTGATTTTAGCAGCCTGATTGGGAAGAAACGATTGGTGTTTATCTAATCATTTAGGCTTCACTCAGAGTCATGGAGGCTTCGGTCTACATGCATCAGCATGCTTCTATGGACTCTAAACTAGTACATAGATAAGAATGTTATACCTGCCCCATCGTCATTGTGTTTCGCATCTGTGAACTTGAATTAATTTTGAGAATTGAGAGATAAAACTTAAAAACACATAGAAATATTTTTGTAGTTTTTGGATTTGTCTGAAAACTAATAAAAACAGAAGAGAAAATATTTTTGGATTTTTGGAATTTCTGAAAAATAATAAAAACAGAAGAGAAAATATTTTTGGATTTTCGGAATTTCTGAAAATAATAAAAACAGAAGAGAAAATATTTTTGGATTTTTGGAATTTCTGAAAAAATAATAAAAACAGAAAAGAAAATATTTTTTTGGATTTTTTGAATTTCTGAAAAAATAATAAAAACAAAAAAGAAAATAAATACTAAATATAAACACACGCAAGAATAAGAAATCGTTACAAAAATATACAACCGAAACCATACCTTAGAAAAGATGAAGCGAAATAGACCGAGCGTTCGCTTCATTTCGGTTCCCAAAAAAAAACTTTCCAGAGCCGAAATAGACCGAGCGTTCGGTTCATTTCGGTTCCCAAAAAATTTTAGAGCTGAAATAGACCGAGCGTTCGGTTCATTTCGGTTCCCGAAAATTTTTAGAGCCGAAATAGACCGAACGTTCGGTTCATTTCGGTTCCTGAAAAATTCTAGAACCGAAATAGACCGAGCGTTTGCTCTATTTCGCTTGTACATTTTTAGTGAGACGAAAGGGGTTTCGGTACTGACTCAGCTTCCATCATTCCCAAGCCTTGGAGTATTTTGTTAAAGCTTGCTTCTGGTAAGGCCTTAGTGAAGATGTCAGCCAGTTGATCTGAGGACCGAACGAAGTGAACTTCAACATTCCCATCTTCAATGTGGTCCTTAATAAAGTGGTATCTCAGTGCAATATGCTTGGTCTTGGAATGTTGCACTGGATTGTGACATATTCGAATCATACTTTCAGAGTCACAGTAGAGAGGGATTTTCTTCATGCTTAAGTCATAATCTCTAAGTTGGCTTTGTATCCATATGACCTGTGATGTACAGGATGCTGCAACGATGTATTCAGCTTCGGCTGTGGAAAGAGACACGCAAGTTTGTTTCTTTGACTGCCAGCTGACAAGTTTGCCATCAAGGAACTGGCATCCGTCGGTTGTGCTCTTTCGGTCCAATCCACATCCACCAAGATCAGCGTCAGAGAAAGCTTGAACAAAGAAGCCGGATTTTGCAGGATACCAAAGACCGAGAGACGAGGTTCGCTTCAAATACCGGAAGATATTTTTCACTGCAAGCATATGAGGTTCTCTAGGATTTGCTTGAAACCTGGCACAGTAGCAGACAAAAAACATTATGTCCGGTCTACTAGTTGTTAGATACATTAGAGATCCTATCATCTGACGATAGAGAGTCATATCAACTGCCGGTTTCTCAAGAGATGGAGTCAGCTTCGTGCCAAATGCCATTGGAACCTTTACTTTGGAATCTCCCGTCACGCCGAACTTCGTCAACAGAGTCTTCGTATATGCTTCCTGATTAATGAAGATGCCTTCTGGTCCCTGTCTTATATTTAATCGAAGAAAAAAGTTAATCGGACCCATTGCGCTCATTTCAAACTTAGTCTCCATCAACTTCCTGAATTCAGCTGTTAAGCTAGGATTCGTGGAGCCGAAGATGATGTCATCGACGTAAATTTGAACAATCATTAAGTGTTCGCCTTCTTTCTTGCGAAAGAAGGTTGGGTCGACCGAACCTTATTTGAATTTTGACATTTTGAGAAAATGTGTTAGAGTTTCATACTAGGCTCTTGGGGCTTGCTTCAATCCATAGACTGCTTTATCCAGAATATAGCAGTGATCAGGATACTTCTCGTTCACAAATCCGGGTGGTTGCTCAACGTATACCGTTTCTTCTAGTTCTCCATTCAAGAAAGCACATTTTATGTCCATTTGGAAAACTTCGAAGTTTTTATGTGCAACATATGCCAAAAAGATTCTCACAGATTCCAACCTTACTACTGGAGCGAAGGTCTCTTCATAGTCTATTCCTTCTTCCTGGCAATATCCTTTCATCACCAGCCTCGCTTTGTTGCGAATGGCGTTTCCCTCTTTATCTAACTTATTTCTAAAAACCCATTTTAAACCGACTACAGATACATCCTTTGGTGTGGGAATCAGCCTCCAAACACGATTTCGTTCAAACTCATGGAGTTCGTCTTGCATAGCTTGCACCCAATCAGAGTGATCAAGAGCAGCATTTACCGTCTTCGGTTCGACTGTAGAGACAAACAAATTAAACATGCAGAATTCTACTTGAGAGAATAAAGCAGTTTGCTTCGCTTTCATTTGAGAGCGTGTGAGAACACCTTCAGATGATTCACCAATGATTTGAGTTTTAGGATGATCCTTTGTCCATTTTATGAGAGGAGGGTAATTTGGATCATAGGCAGGATCCAGCTCAGCATTGACTTGTTCTTCCAGTTCTGACAAATCGCCTTCGTCATTTTCATTTTCATTCTCCCCCTCAAATGGCGAACTGAATCCCATGTCAGGTTCTGTACTCTCCCCCTCAAATGGATCTTCATGGGTTGGGGTTTTAGATGGATTCTCCCCCTGGAAAGGCATGTCGGTTGGTTTTGGTGTAGACGAACCCTCCCCCTGGAGTATAGTGCTTTCTCTTGGAGGGTCATCAGTAGCTGGATGATCACCTGATGCAGTAGGTTCACTTTGAGTCTGCTTCTCGGTTGGTTGTTGAGTTTTGCTTTCCATGACTTTAGCAGCTTCATCGATGATCTTCTTCAAGGTATCGATTTTGTTATCTGCTGCTTTCGCTTCTGAGTGGATCGCCTTTTCTGGTTCATCAAAGAGCAACATGTACTCTTCAAACAGATTGGAAATAGGAACCGAGACTTGACCGGATTTTGGAAAGATTTCCTTCGTTAGACTTTCGGTTGTTCGTATTTTCTTCACGTAATTGTCATCAAAAGTAACATAGTAGGTTTCTTCAATCTTCTTCGAGCGTTTATTCAGAACCTTATATGATTTTGAAGTAAGCGAATAACCAAGAAAGATCCCTTCGTCTGCCTTGACATCAAATTTGTTTCGGTTCTCTTTGGAGTTGAAAATAAAGCATCTTGAACCGAACATGTGGAAAAACTTTACATTGGGCTTACGATTATTCAAAATCTCGTATGGAGTGATGGAAAATCGCTTGTTGAGGAAGGATCGGTTCTGAGTCTAACATGCAGCAGCAATTGCATCAGCCCAGAAGTATAGTGGAAGAGAAGCGAAGCTCAACATGGTTCGGGCGGCTTCACATAAAGAACAGTTTCGCCTTTCAACGATCCCATTATGTTGTGGAGTATAGGGAGCAGCGAAGTGGTGAGTTACTCCCTTTTCTGCCAGAAACTCTTCAAAGTCTTTGTTTTTGAACTATAGTCCATTATCGCTTCTTATATTTCTTACCACCTTTTGCAGCTGCAATTCCACTTGCTTGATAAAAACCTTCAGCTTGGGAGTCGCCTCTGATTTCTGTTTAAGAAAGAAAACCCAGGTGAAGCGTGAAAAATCATCTACAATTACAAGTATAAACTTACTACCACCGAAGCTTTCGATATCCGAAGGGCCACATAGGTCGATGTGGAGTAGTTCAAGAGGTTCGATGATCTTTGTATTGATACGAGAAGGGTGACTCTTTCGGCTTTGCTTGCCCATCTCGCATGCTGCGCACATATGTTCTTTGTCAAATTTGAGAACAGGAAGTCCACGCACGTGATCACCAAGCACCAGTTTATTAATATCTTTGAAGTTCAGATGCGATAGTCTTCGGTGCCACAACCAACTTTCATCTGAGTTCGCCTTCGACAGCAAACATATTGCTGGCTTTCCTTTTATCGGGTTGAGATTTAGAGGATACATCCCCCCTTTGCGCTCAGATTTCAATAGAACTTTCTTCGTTTGCTTTTCAATTATCTCTGAGCCCTCATCATCAAACGAGACTTTCAAACCGGTTCCCACGACTAGTTGAGAAACACTGATGAGGTTGTGTTATAATCCTTCCACGTAGGCTACTTTTCGTATTGAGAACTCTCCGTTGGTGATCATCCCATACCCTTTGATCGTTTTGTATGAATTGTTTCCATATTTAACACATCCACCATCCTTAAGGGACCGAAACTCCCTAAGCTCTTCCCTCCTTCCAGTCATGTGACGAGAGCAGCCACTGTCAATATACCATTCGTCGTCAAACTGCTCGTCACTTATAACCTACAAAATTAAGCAGATTTAGGAACTCAAAGTCTCTTGGGCCCTGGTTAGTCTTTTACAGAATGGGGAATTGCAACCGAAAGATCAACCATATATGTTCTTTTTATTAAAGTGGTTTCATCTTTTCTTTTGATGGTATAAATTTTGATTTTATTTTTCTCTTGTTTTAGTTGGGATGTTGCAGATTGTTTATCTTTAGTTGGTTTATTTATTGAGGTTTTCTTTGGAGTCCTAGGGTTAGCTGACTTTTTGTTATTTTGGATTTCAGAATCTGAGCACAGCTTTCCCTTTCCTTTGATATCCTTCACAGAGTTGGACTTTGGTTGAGAGTGAGGAGGATGAGATTTAGGACCGAAACTTGACTTTTGGTTCTGAGCACCTGTGTTGGGACCGAAACAGGACTTTCGGTTCTTGGCGTAGTAAGAGTTGGGACCGAAACTTGACTTTCGGTTCTTGTGACTACTAGAATTAGGACCGAAATTGGTTGTTCGGTTTACCTGACTGCATGACTGGCAGTGATTGCAAGAATGAGACTTGGCCTGTGCTTCCTTTTTGAGATTAGAAACTTTTTCAGAGCGAACATAAGAGGGGTTTTGGGATTGCCAAAACTGTTTTCTCTCATTGAGGTTCTTCATGTATCTTTTGTTCCTCTGGCGTTTCTGTTCATCAAGTTGTTCTTGAGTCAAGTGAATGTTGGCCTTAGGTTTAGTTTTCTTCTCATGAGCTTCGGTTGATGTTGATGATACGCTGGAAGCTTTCATTGGTTCGTTTGGTATTTCTTTTGTACCATTTGAACTGGGTTTATCAAAGCTTGAGGGTTTGTTGAGGGGTTCAGGAATGTATCGTCCCTTAACTCTCCATGAGGTTTGCTCTGACAGACCAACTGTTTTGTCTGCATTATCGATGGGAGCGGACCAGAAGAGGTTATCGCAACCTTCAACATTATCTTTGTCAACCATGGATGTCAACTCCGCCGTTTGTTTCTTGGTTACTCCTGTGACTGCATACACTTGGTTTGGTGTAGTTTGTACCTTCTGATAAACAACGGCCTTTTCTTTGAGTTTCTTGGATTTGTCCTTTGACACCCGAGCATACTCAACCGAATTTTCAGATATGAGTGGTTTTGCTGCTTCGGGTTCGCTCTTAAGAAATTCTGAACAATCAACCTCGTCTTCTACGGAGATTTCGCTCATCTTACTGTCCTCATCAAATTCAGAAGTGGTTTCCAAATTTATTTTATTTACTGAACTTAATTTGGCGTTAGATGAGTCAAACTTCTGTATAGTCTCGGTCTTGATTTTTAATTTATCATTTTCGTCCAGTAAATTCTTAAGCATGCATTTATGTTCTTTGGACTCAATGAAAGATTCAATTTTGTCCAGTCCATATTTGTAGGTTACTGAAATCTCATCTGAAGACATTATAGATTCACATTCAACAATGACTTCGTCTTCCTTAAATTCAAGGAAGGGCAAAATCATTTTATGAATCTTTTTACCTATCTCACAATCTAGATGTAACTGGGTGATGTTAGTATATAAGCGTTTAGCAATCAAACAGAAAACATTTCTTTGTTTTAAAAACTTTAAATTGTCTCGTTGCACATAAATAAGCTCATCCCTAGCCCTAACTAACTCTGACTCCTTCTGCTGTATCCACATCCTTCTTTCCTCACTCTTGGAAGACTCCCTGCTGAGTTGGTCAGTTAGGTTAGAATTTGCTAAGCGAGTTTGCATAAGACTGCCACTTAAGTTAGAAAACTTGAATTTTAATTCATTTAGTTCTTTTTCGTAGTTTGTTACTGGTATTTTAAGTGATTCTAGGATAGATTGTACCTTCTTGATCAACTGATCGCAATCGTTGATCTTTTCACTCACAGGATTGGCAGCGAAACATTTGTCTTCCTTAAGCTTCTCTTCCTCATGCTTACTTTCGGTTGTTACCATTAAACATCTCCCAGCTGACTCAACAACTCCTTCTCTCGCCACATAAGCTCTTCCATGCGAGGGTTTGCGTACCTCTTCATCTTCAGAGTCTGTAGACCAGACTTCTACTCCACCAAAATCATCATCAATAACATGTTCCTGCACAATTAAAGCATTCATAGCAACGTTAGTTGCTTTCTTCTTCTTTATCTCCTCAAGCTTTCTCATGTAATAAGCTTCGTCATCTTCACCATCCTTCTTCTCAGCCATCTTCCTTAGCATGCAATCCTTGGCAAGTGGTTCTTGCCATGACAGTAGTTGCAATCACACCCAGAGTCTCCCACAATCTTGCTCTCCTTCTTTTCTTCGTCCTTTTGAGAGGTGTTCTTGGTTTCTTCTTTCACTTTTTCTGAGGTGTAGCTTCCCTGCCAGTTTCGGTTCTTGTTGACCAGGAACTTTCTGCGAGCAAACTTCTTTGGGTTTGTAACCATCATTGCATATTCTTCACTAGACAGATCGCACTCTGACATATCAGATTCCTCCTCTTCGTCTGTTACATTCTTGCTCTTAGAAACAAGGGCCAGTGAACCCACACCCGAAACTACCTTCGCTTCCTTTGTCACCACACTTTCATGAGATTTGAGTATACCCATCAGTTTCGCCAGCGAATATGATTTAAATTGCTCACGAGCCTTCACAGTCGAGACCACTGCCATCTATTCGGGCCTTAATCCATTCATGAAGGTAACCTTTTGTTCAATCACCTTCCTTCAATACCATGCTTCATCATCTTGCTGAGCAGATGGTTGAAACTATCGAATGTCTGATGAGCTTCTCTTCAGGTTTTTGTTCGAAAGCACCGAATTCAGAGAGCAATAGGGTTTGGATCGAGTGCTCTAGATCCTCATCAGTTGAATAGAATTCTTTCAACCTATCCCATATTTCTTTAGCTGTTGTGCATGAACTTATCAGACAAAAAGTGTCAGATTGCAAAGCGAATCGGATCATCCTCATGGCTTTAACGTTGCATAACACCTTGTCTTTTTCGTCTTGAGGGATCTTATCTACGTCCGCCAAGAGTTGGTTATACTCTTTTTGAGTCTTGACCGTTCTGTTTGTTCCAGAGTGAACAAACGGACCCAATGTTATTGCTTCCCAGATTAGATATCCATTGTCTTCAGATCCAACGGCACAGTCTTCGAATTGATGCGCCCATACTTCATAATCTTGAGTATAAAGAATGGGAACCCTTGTAGTGGATCCTATACTGTTGGAGATGTTGATCGGATTGATTTGAGAGTCGTCGTGAGACATGATGAACCTTTTTCTTTTAATCTGCTAGAATCAGACTTGTAAAGTTGAACTTAGGGTTTTATCAAACACAAGAGATACTGTCGACAAGAAGAAGACAGTTTCTATATATTGATAAAAGCGAAAACCCTAAAGGATTCTTCAAACAGAAGAGATGCGTATGTATTACACAGTCTCCTGCTCTGATACCAATTGATGGGAATATTGCGCTATAGATCGATAGATTCTAAACAGAAAAACAATATTAATCAAGTAAAGAACATAGGAATGGATCAAATGGTGTCGAATGATTAATATCCCACACCTCAGAAGAGCTCGATGAAGAACTTCGACTATAGAGGTGGGCTAGGGTTACAATTCAAAAGTAATTAATGAGAATGATAACCTGAAATCTATACATGCATGAATAATATATACGCTAACCCTAATGATAATCCACGGTTGGACAGGCCCAAACCGGGTAAACAAAATGGAGTATAAAACGAGCCCAAAGACGCAACACTTAAACCCAACAAGACTTTTACTAGCTATCTTACGAGGTGATTCTTCTCACTATATTTTACCTAGAGTGGTAATTATGTGTGACCAGAGGGTCTTATGTACTTGCTTGAGATATGCATGATTGTGTGATATGTATTGTATGCTATATTGTTTGTTGCTTAGACCGGACCGGTGGGTCCAACGAACTATAAGGCCAGAGGGTTCTCAATCAGACCGGACCGGAGGGTCCAACGAGCTAGACCGGACCAGAGGGTCCAACGAGCTACAATACTGGAGGGTCCTGCTGAGACACATAGATCGGAGGGTATTACAGAGTATAGCCTCGAGTGGCGAATTGTTGTATGTGGTATTTTGGGGAACTCACTAAGCATTTGTGCTTACCGTGTTATGTGTTATGTGTTTCAGGTACTTCCGAGGATCGCGGGAAGGCACCGGCATGATTGTACACACACTCTTGATATGGAACTATGATTGTGGATCCTGGATTTGAATAATTGTATTGAAAACTTGTCGGTTGTTTTTGAGAATTAATGATGAGACATATGTTTTATGAGTTTAAAATTGAAAATTTTGTTTTGAAAAATCATGTCATTACATCATGAGTATCTTAGGGTTCGCCGAAAAACCTTGTTGTCCTCCTACAATCGTCGATATCATTTGAGCCTATCGATCATTGCTGAACAAAATACTAACTCCGATCAATAGGAGCAATACGACACCACTAGATCGCACCCCTTCCCATCACACCTCTATTCTTACATTGGAATCCATGGTTACGAGACTAAAACCCAAACATTGTTCCTTCTCCAGATCAATCCATGAACTCCTCTTCTTTTCGCTTCGTCGAGGATATACAGTCGGATGTTGCCTCTTTGTTTCGTCAGATGTAGTTGTTGATCAAGTGCAGTAACCATCGTGAAGAGTTATTTAGTGTAAATAATATAATCGATCCCCAAATTATATGTGACAATCGCCAAAGTTTGAACCAATCGTTGATCGCAAACCCAACGAACATCAATATAATATACTAAACATGTAATATTTTTGAAGATCATTATAAAATACAATATTACGCTTTCCAAATATAGATGAAAAATCAGCAAAATCATCCGAAAACTAAAATTAGGCGCGCAAAACGTTGTATTATTTCATAAAAATATTAATATATTCTGATAGTATACGTCGACGTGAATCCGAAAATATAAATTTCGTAAAAATCTGAGTTTATATGAGGAAGTAATAATTTTTCTAAATTTAAAAATCAACCGCACACAAAAATATGTGTCGTAATTAACAAAATAGAGATTGGTTGAGTTTTAGCTATAGTGGAAAAAAGAAGAATCGTGGTAGTCCTCGATATAAGACCAACAAGACGAAGAACGCCAAGAACGGAGCCCGTATGAGAAAGATATGACTTTTATAAAATCATTTGGGGTAGCCTCCTTACAAGAAAAGGGGCTAAAAAATAAAGTTGGAAATTAGCTAAAACAACCTAAAGGAAAGTTGTAGTATTCATCGATAGCTACACGTAGATATAAAGAACATCAAAAAATGGAGCTTGTATGCAGAAGATACGGATTTTACAAAATCCACACTTTTACCCGGTAAAAGGGATGCACGTCACGCAGCCTGACGATCCGATTCAGAGAGATTTGGAAGACGTGGAAAAATGAGAGGATGACATGTGTTGTTCTCTGGATGGAGCCAGCGCGCTGGTGCGCGTCGCACACCAATAAAAAGCGTCGTGCACTCCGTAAGAAACTTACTATAAATAGAAGGTATGGCCCTCTGTCATTCTCACACTAGAGCCATATGCTATCTTCCTCTCTCTCGACCTAAAGACTCCTCTAGTGGGATTGAACTAAGTTCATCGACATCCCCTTTGCTCAGCAAAGCACGAAGCTGAAAAGGTACCATCGTTCCCTCGTTCCTCTCACCCGCAAAACCCTTTGAGACTTTTAATCTCTCCGCTTCATACCAAAATACTCTTAAACCAAACATCAATGGCGAAGATGAAGAAGTAAAGTGATTGAGCTGTGATGAATATGATTCCGACAACCTAAAATTATAGTAAATAAGTGTGTGAATTCGAACAAAAAACAAATTAGACTTCTTATCATGTGAAATTAGGGAAGAAATGATGGAAATATAGTAAGAATGCTACAAATCGAAGTGAACCCAATAAGTTTTGGGGTGGTTCACAGTGGCAGAAGGACCAAACAGGGATGGAGTTGAATGGATTTTTTTGATGTGGATGGAAAAATCGACGAGGTTAGATGAATAAGTGAAAGTCCCCAAAGTTACATGGATGTCTGATGGAAACACGTCGCATGGAACCTTGTTACGAAAATCAAATGTATAGATTTTTCCGGATTGTTTCATTCTTTTTTGTATATTAGAGAAAGGAATTTGTAGGTGGGACTTGTCTGGTTATTAATGGAAGGGTCACTGTCGGATATTCTTACACTCCAGATGATCGTAGATACTTTACCGATTGGTTGTTTGGTAGGAACAAAAAGTAGTCTGATGGTGTTAAATATTTCCTTTGTGTTTATCTTTGAGGTGATGAAGTAGAATGGGGAATTGTTTTTTTCTAGGACATTGTTTAATGTATGTGTGTGTGTGTGTGAGAGAGAGAGAGGGTACTATGGGCGGGTGTAGGAAAGGGTGGGTGAGTTTATTTATTAAAGTAATAAATTATAAATAACAAAAAAGGAAAAAAAAATGAAAAGGGTAAAGTTGTTATATAAATCGAGCAAGGACCAAATTTACCAAAAAATCCTAATATTAGGACTATATTCACGGAAAATTCTTGATTTTGGACCTTCCATGCAAGTCGAAATTTTTTTAGACCCCATCCAAAGTTTTATACAAACCACAAGGACCAAATTTACAGTTTTTTCTATGTTTAATTATTTTATACAAAATTGCAAAAATGGCCCATATGATTGTAAAATTATGTGGTTTTGGTCCAAAAAAAAGTTTGCTGGTGCAACAATGGTCCGATTTTGAATACCTTGTGTGGTTTTGGTCCATGTGATTATCATTTCTTTTGTTGTTTTGGTCGATACCCTACCTAAAATGATGATTATGCCCTTAACTGATTATTTTAATATCTTTTAATTGATTTCTTATTATTTTATTTAAAAAAACCCAAAAATCACCCCACCCATCTCTCTCTCTCTCTCTCTCTCTCTCTCTAATCCTGGTAAAGACCCATCATGAACCTTCAAACCACCGCCTACACCATCCAGCCACCATCTTTGATATAAAAAACATTAATATAAATTTAAAAAAATTTAAATAAATATATAAGGGGTATAATACTTTTTTTGAACAAATTACTAAACTGGTCCTTGTGGTTTGCCAAAATTTCGTGTTTGGTCCCTAATGTTTTTTATTGCACTCGGAACATCCCTGCATGTAACGACCCAAATTTTCAAAAGAAAATTTTCATTTTTGATTAGCCAAAACACATTTCCATAAACCACGAAATGCAAATACAATTGTTTTCAAAACTCATATCAATTAGAATTTTATTTCAATACATCAGAGTGTCCCATAAAAATGCCTGAGAGAGTGCACGCCGCACCATCAAGCCTTGCCCTTGCCCTTGGGCTCAGAAGTACCTAAAACAAATCCACAAACTGTAAGCTAATGCTTAGTGAGTTCCCCAGAACATACCCCACACACAATCCACATAACACATAACATATTAGCTAATAAAGCTACATATATACTACATAAGCCATGCATACAACAATAAGGATGCCGAGGGCTCGTCCCCAGGTTCTTACTCCAGGATGTCATGGGCTCCCCACATGGTCTTACACCTAAGTGCCATGGGATCCCCCATGGTCTTCGATAGGAAAGCCATAGGCTCTCCACATGGTCTTACATCCAGGTGCCATGAGCTCTCCCATGGTCTTCCACACATACATACCATATATACCACTAGCATGCTTCCTAGCTCAACAAACTATCATACCACATAATACAACTACAACTAGGATGCCAAATATCATAAAATGGGCCGGCCTTGGTGCCTTAGACCCATTGGTATGGTGAGGAGACTCACCTCTCACGAATGTTGTGCTGACAAGCTAGAATCAGATATGTCCCACGTGCTGCTCCAACTCAACTGCCTATAATCATTAAATGATTAACTTGTCGTGATCCCATAATTACCCTCAAAGTCAACCCTGGTCAAAGTCAAGGTCAACAGTCCACGTTGACCTCAACTCGTCGACTGCATCTAGCAACTCGCCGAGTTCCTGCAGAGTTCAGAACACCTAAACAAACCCTAGCCAACTTGCCAAATTGGTTCATCAACTCGACGAGTTCACTTGATATCCAATCGATGGGGAAACCCGATCCGAATCATCGAGTTGCCAAGGCAACTCGTCGAGTCCCCCTCTCTGTTTGCTTATTATAATAATCCATCGAATATAGGGATTCCAGGGCTTAGATCTGAAACCCTAAGGTGTCTAGAAGGATAAAGTTTCCAACTTTACCTTCCAGAACCACTCCAAATGCTCTAAGGCCTTTATCAAAGGTTGGAAAGCTCCAAAGCTTATTAATTTGGTCTAAGACTCTAGGGATCTGGAATCCCTATTTTCTAGAAAAGTTCCTAGTCCCCAAAACATTCCAAAGATGGAGGCTTTATGGACATGCATGTCCTTAAGTCAAAATGGCCAAAAAGGGGAAAACACACTAAACCCTTGCATAGCATCCTTGCTTGACCAAAAGCTAGATCTAGCCCACCTTGGGACTATTTTGCCCTGAAGATCCATAAAGTTGCAAACTTTATGAATCCCATGCATGCATTCAACAAGAGTAATGGGAAATGAAGGGTAAACTCAAGATCTAGACATTTTCAAAGATAAAAATCAAGTCTTGAAGACTTACAACAATCCACAAGATGATTAAGCTCAAGAGTGAGGGCTTGGTTTGCTGGATCTCCTCCTTCTTCTCACTATCTCCTTCTTCTTAAGCTCCACAATCACTCTTAGCTCACAAAATGGAAGAGAATGGGGATTAGGGTTTAGTACAAACGTTTTAGGGTTTGGAGGCTGATGAAAGGTTAGCCTCAAGGTCCTTAAGGAGGTTATATAGGGTGCAAACCCTAAAAATTAGGGTTTCTCTTTCCAGCTCCTACTCGTCGAGTCTGGCCTTCCGACTCGTAGAGTAGGACCTAACTTCCACGTCCTTTTGATAGCATCCACTCGACGAGTTGGGGCTCCCAACTCGTCGAGTCCCAGCATCAAAAACCCTAAAATTTTGAAAAGTACATTAATACCTGGAACAGGTGTTACAAATCTCCCCCACTTGAACTAAACTTCGTCCTCGAAGTCTGTTGACCCAAATAAGTCCGGGTAGTGGTCTCGCATCTCATGCTCCGGCTCCCATGTCCATTCGGAGCCCCTTCGGTGCTGCCATTGCACCTTCACCAACTTTACTTCCTTGTTTCAAAGAACCTTGGTCTTCCTATCTAGAATCACAACAGGCCTCTCAATGTAGTTTAGGCTCTCATCCACCTGAATGTCGTCCAGAGAGACGACTGCGGCCTCGTCCGTGACACACTTCCGAAGCTGTGACACATGGAAGGTGTTGTGAATCTGGCTAAGCTCATCCGTCAGCTCCAAGCGATATGCCACCTTGCCCACCTGGGCCGTAATCCTGAAAGGTCCTATATATCATGGCCCTACTTTGCCCCTATTTCGAAACCTGATGACCCTCTAGGGTGACACTTTCAATAGTACAAAATCCCCCACCTGGAACTCAAGATCCGATCGCCGTCGGTTGGCATAACTTTTCTGATGGCTCTGTACGACCCGCAGTCGATCACGCACCTGCTGAATCAGCCTGAGAGTCTTGAGCACTACCTCGTGCTCCCCATGACCCGGTGTCCAACCTCGTCCCAGCAAACCGAAGTCCTGAATCTCCTACCATACAACATCTCAAATGGAGGTCGGTCGATACTGGCATGGTAATTGTTATTATATGAAAACTCTGCCAGTGGAAGATACGTATCCCAACTCCTTCCAAAGTCCAGTAAACATGCTCGCAACATATCCTCCACAGTCTAGATCGTCCTCTCGTTCTGGCCATCTGTATGGGGGTGGTACGCCGTACTAAAATGCAGCTGAGTACCCAGTTCCTCGTGGAACTTCTTCAAGAACCTAGATGTAAACCGAACATCCCTGTCGGAGACTACCGATACTGGCAACCCGTGTCTAGCCACCACCTCTCGCACATAAATATCCGCCAATTTCTCTATGGATATACTCTCAGAGATCGGAATAAAGTGGGCACTCTTCGTCAGTCTGTCTACGATCACCCATATGACGTCCATACCCTTCGCCGTCCTCGGTAACTTCGTAATGAAGTCCATAGTGATCTCTTCCCACTTCCACATGGGAATGGTTAGCGGCTGAACCTTGCCATGAGGCCGCTGATGCTCGGCCTTGACCTTCCTGCAGGTCAAGCACCGCTCCACAAAACAGGCGATCTCCCGCTTCATGCAGGGCCACCGGTAACTCAGTCTCATATCTCTGTACATTTTTGTAGCTCATGGATGTATATAGAACTTGGACTTGTGCGCCTCCTCCAATATCTTCTGTCTCACTCCTCCAGTCACCGGTACCCATACCTGGCCACACTGTGTCAAAAGGCCCCGACTATCCTTAACAAACAAAGGATACTGCCCCCGAATCCGCTCTATCTTCAAATTCTCCTTCTTCACCCCCTCGACCCGAGCCTCCTTGATCATATCCAACAATGGAGAAATCACGGTCATCCTCAAACAAACGTTCCCAACCGGGGAACCCGCCGCTTTGCGGCTCAAAGCATCGACCACCACATTGGCCTTCCCGGGATGGTATAGGATCTCACAATCATAGTCCTTCAGTACGTCCAACCACCTCCTTTGTCACATGTTGAGGTTATGTTGATCCATCAAATACTTCAAACTCTTGTGATCAGTATAGATGTTGCACCTCACTCCATACAAGTAGTGCCTCCAAATCTTAAGGGAAAACACCACTGCTCCCAATTCCAGGTCGTGAGTAGGGTAATTAGCCTCGTGAGGCATCAATTGTCTCGAGGCGTAAGATATCACATGCCCCCTCTGCATCAGTACCGCACCTAACCCTGAAATCGATGCGTCACAATACACCACTAAATCATCTAACCCCTCCAGTAACACTAGAATCGGAGCCTCGCATACTTTCCGTCTCAGGGTCTCAAAAGCCAACTGCTGATCCGTGCCCCACCGAAATGTTACATTCTTCTTGGTCAAGCGGGTCAATGGCACAACAATCGTGGAGAAATCCTGGATAAATCTCCGATAATAGCCCGCTAAACCCAAGAAACTACGGATATCAGAAGCATTCTTTGGTACCTCCCACCGCATCACTGCCTCAACCTTAGCCGGATCAACCGAAATACCCTCCTGGTTGATGATGTGCCCCAAAAACTGTACCTCCCGCAGCCAATAATCACACTTGGAGAACTTGACATACAGCCTCTCCGCCCTCAGGGTCTCCAATACCTCCCTCAAATGTTGCTCGTGCTGCTCCTTGGTCTTAGAATAGACCATGATATCATCAATAAAAACGATCACCGACCGATCCAGCATCGGTCTACACACCTTGTTCATGAGATCCATGAACGCTGCTGGGGCATTGGTGAGCCCAAATGGCATCCCCACAAACTCATAATGCCCATACCGAGTCCTAAAGGCTGTATTCGGTATGTCCTCATCTCGAATCCTCATCTGATGGTATCCCGACCGAAGATCAATCTTGGAAAACCAAGACGCACCCTGCAGCTGATCAAAAAAATTATCGATCCTCGGTAACGGATAACAGTTATTCACCGTTAGTTTGTTCAGCTCTCGATAATCAATGCACATCCTGTGTGATCCATCCTTCTTTTTCACAAATAGGATCGGAGCTCCCCACGGGGAACTGCTCGGACGGATGAACCCTCGGTCTAGCAGCTCCTGAAGCTATGTAGATAGCTCTTGCATCTCGGTCGGTGCTAGCCGGTAGGGTGCCTTCGCTATCGAAGCGGAACCCGACACCAAACAATGCAAAACTCCACCTGCCTCTCCGGAGGCACTCCTGGTAACTCTTCGGGAAAAACATCCCGAAATTCCTGTACAACCGGCACACTGCCCACATCTGCTGTATTCTCAACCCTCGTATCCGAGATATAAGCCAGAAATCCCGTACATCCCTGCTGCAGAAATCTCCTTGCCCTCGCAGCCGAATAGAGGGTTGGCCACTGCGAGTCCCTCTCACCATGTATAACCAGTTCTCCCCCACTTGGGGTTCGAACCCTCACTAACTGGTGCTCGCAATCGATCATGGCCCCATTGGCCCCCAACCAATCCATCCCTACAATCACCTTCAGCCCTCGCAATGGTATCGGAACTAGATCAACACGAAACCTCTCTCCAAGCACATTCAGGACACAGTCCTGATACACCCTCGCAGCACTCAAAATGCGGGCATCTGCAGTCTCCACCTCGAGCGGGGAATCCAGAGTTCCCGACGCATCCCGAAACTTCTTGCTAAGAGCAAGAGACACGAATGATCGGGTAGCTCCTGAATCGAACAAAACATGAGCCGACATACCATTGACCAAAAAGGTCCCTATACAAGCACCAGGTACACATAAGCAATGCAATTAATTATAGAGTAGAGAAGAATAAATACATACCAGCCACGACGTCTGGCTCTGCCCGAGCCTCCTCGTTAGTCAACTGAAAGGCGCGACTCCTCACCGCTGGAGCATCCGCCTTACCAGGGCGGACATCTGTGATCCTCAGTGTGGCGGGCGCAGGGACCGCCACTGCTCCACTCCCTCCCTGCAACTTTGGACAATCGGCCCGTTTGTGGCCGGTCTGGTTGCAGTGAAAACAAATCAAACCCTTCTTGGGGCAATCCCTAATCACGTGGCCCGATTGGCCACAAGCATAGCATCCCGAGCCTGTCACCCGACAAGCCCCACTGTGCGGTTTACCGCACTTGGCACACCGGCCACGGCCCTACTGGCCCCTGCTGGAAGAATCCGAGGTCTTAGGCTTTTTAGCCTGAACCACTGCCATCTGTGCCTGCTCAGGCTTCCGCTTGGTGCGGAAGTCCAACTCCATTTCCTGCTCACGGGCCTTCTCCACCATCTCGTTCAGGGTTTTGCACCCAGTAAAGCTCACAAACTCCTAGATATCATCCCTCAGCATGGAATGATATCTCGTCCGTCTCATATCCTCATCCGTAGCGTACTGTGGGATCAATAATGCTCCTTCCCGAAACTTGGCGGTGATCTCCGCCACAGTCTCGGTGGTCTGCTGCAGGTCATGAAACTCCCTCACAAGCCGTTGCACCTCAATAGGTGGTGCAAACTCCGCATCGAATCACCGAACAACCTCGACCCACGTCATCTCAGCCACACCGGCTGCTCCCACCCGGCTGGTCACCTCTCCCCACCAATCTCGGGCTCTGTCTCTCAGCATACATGAAGCAAAACCCACCTTTACCGCGTCATGGCAAGAACTCGTGCGATGGGCGTTCTCAATATCTACCACCCAACGTCGGCTAACGATGGGGTCCCTGACCCCGGAAAACTCCGGCGCTCCACATGCCTTGAACTCCCGAAACGAGGGAGTTCGGGCCCCGACCTGGCCCACAACAATCTCGGCTCTGAATGACATGAGCCTCTCCTCCATAATCTCCACCATCCCCTCCTTGACCGTCCCAAAGATCACTGGGGTAGCGTCAAGGATGCCCTTCGTAACCTCGACTGCAATGATCTCGCGCAGCCTCTCATCAATGGGCTCAGTACCGCTGCCCGATCCTGATCCCCCTCCTCCAAATCGTGTCATCACCATGCTGAACTGAAAAGTCATAAATCATAATGATCAGGATGTCTATATAGGGAATATTCCCACACCAGTCCTCCTTAGAGCTGTCAGATCTAACATTGATTCGGGTACATGTCCTGTGCTTTCAGTAGTACGGGACCAATACTACCTTCCACACCTACCTGTACCTTCCCCAAGGCTCTACCTGCTAACTCTAATTCGCTCCAAAAATAAATCATGTCCCACAGACTATCACATATCTTAGATCCCAGGCTATCATAAGATTTGCTCTACTCACCTCAATTAGACCAATCATAACATGTTGCCTTTATGCATGCAAATTACACACAGAAAAGGATCAAATAGACTTTCGAATAAGAGATTCTACCCTATGACCACAACCAAACAAGGAACATGAAATAAGGCCAAATCAATCATTCTAGGGCTATATGTTCCTAACCGTATACAATTTTAAAAGCATACAAATAGCAAGATCCATACGATTATCATAACTCAACTACCAGTATAACATGGCTAACATATTGGGGGAACTACTTACTTGGCTCAGCCGATCACGCGTGTTGCACTCTCATCTTTTCCATTCTTCAAAAGTTTTAACTTTTATTTTATTACTGAAAACAATTTTTACCATTTCCTTAGTTTGAGTCCCGACACACTCGAGATTGTGCCTGAATCCCTCAAACCAAAACTCTGATACCAACTTGTAACGACCCAAATTTTCAAAAGAAAATTTTCATTTTTGATTAGCCAAAACACATTTCCATAAACCACGAAATCCAAATACATTTGTTTTCAAAACTCATATCAATTACAATTTTATTTTAATACATCAGAGTGTCCCATAAAAATGCCTGAGAGAGTGCACGCCGCGCCATCAAGCCTTGTCCTTGCCCTTGGGCTCAGAAGTACCTGAAACAAATCCACAAACTGTAAGCTAATGCTTAGTGAGTTCCCCAGAGCATACCCCACACACAATCCACATAATACATAACATATTAGCTATTAAAGCTACATATATACTACATAAGCCATGCATACAACAATAAGGATGTCGAGGGCTCGTCCCCATGGTCTTACTCCAAGATGCCATGGGCTCCCCACATGGTCTTACGCCTAAGTGCCATGGGCTCCCATGGTCTTCGATAGGAAAGCCATAGGCTCTCCACATGGTCTTACATCCAGGTGCGATGAGCTCTCCCATGGTCTTCCACACATACATACCATATATACCACTAGCATGCTTCCTAGCTCAACAAACTATCATACCACATAATACAACTACAGCTAGGATTCCAAATATCATAAAATGGGCCGATCTTGGTGCCTTAGACCCATTGGTATGGTGAGGAGACTCACCTCTCACAAATGTTGTGCTGACAAGCTAGAATCAGATATGTCCCACGTGCTGCTCCAACTCAACTGCCTATAATCATTAAATGATTACCTTGTCGTGATCCCATAATTACCCTCAAAGTCAACCCTGGTCAAATTAAATGTCAACAGTCAAGGTCAACAATCCATGCTGACCTCAACTCGTCGAGTGCATCTAGCAACTCGTCGAGTTCCTGCATAGTCCAGAACACCTGAACAAACCCTAGCCAACTTGCGGAGTTGGTTCATCAACTCGACGAGTTCACTTGATATCCAATCGACGGGGAAACCCGATCCAACTCGTCGAGTTGCCAGGGCAACTCGTCGAGTCCCCCTCCCTGTTTGCTTATTATAATAATCCATCGAATGCAGGGACTCCAAGGCTTAGATCTGAAACCCTAAGGTGTCTAGAAGGATAAAGTTTCCAACTTTACCTTCCAGAACCACTCCAAATGCTCTAAGGCCTTTATCAAAGGTTGGAAAGCTCCAAAGCTTATCCATTTGGTCAAAGACCCTAGGGATCTGGAATCCCTCCTTTCCAGAAAAGTTCCTAGTCCCCAAAACGTTCCAAAGATGGAGGCTTTATGGACATGCATGTCCAATGCATGTCCTTAAGTCAAAATGGCCAAAAAGGTTAAAAACACACTAAACCCTTGCATGACATCCTTGCTTGACCAAAAGCTAGATCTCGCCCACCTTGGGACTATTTTGCCCTGAAGATCCGTAAAGTTGCAAACTTTATGAATCCCATGCATGCAATCAACAAGGATAATGGGAAATGAAGGGTAAACTCAAGATCTATCCATTTTCAAAGATAAAAATCAAGTCTTGAAGACTTTCAGCAGTCCACAAGATGATCAAGCTCAAGAGTGAGGGCTTGGTTTGCTGGATCTCCTCCTTCTTCTCACTATCTCCTTCTTCTTAAGCTCCACAAATCACTCTTAGCTCACAAAATGGAAGAGAATGGGGATTAGGGTTTAGCACAGACGTTTTAGGGTTTGGAGGCTGATGAAAGGTCAGCCTCAAGGTCCCTAAGGAGATTATATAGGGTGCAAACCCTAAAAATTAGGGTTTCTCTTTCCAGCTCCTACTCGTCGAGTCGGGCCTTCCGACTCGTCGAGTAGGACCTAACTTCCACGTCCTCTTGATAGCATCCACTCGACGAGTCGGGGCTCCCAACTCGTCGAGTCCCAGCATCAAAAACCCTAAAATTTTAAAAATTACATTAATACCTGGAACAGGTGTTACAAATCTCCCCCACTTGAACTAGACTTCGTCCTCGAAGTCTGTCGACCCAAATAAGTCTGGGTAGTGTTCTCGCATCTCATGCTCCGGCTCCCATGTCCATTCGGAGCCCCTTCGGTGCTGCCATTGCACCTTCACCAGCTTTACTTCCTTGTTTCGAAGAACCTTGGTCTTCCTATCTAGAATCACAACAGGCCTCTCAATGTAGTTTAGGCTCTCATCCACCTGAATGTCGTCCAGAGAGACGACTGCGGCCTCGTCCGTGACACACTTCCGAAGCTGTGACACATGGAAGGTGTAGTGAATTTGGCTAAGCTCATCCGGCAGCTCCAAGCGATATGCCACCTTGCCCACCCGGGCAGTAATCCTGAAAGGGCCTATATATCGTGGCCCTAACTTGCCCCTCTTTCGAAACCTAATGACCCCCTTCCAGGGTGACACTTTCAATAGTACAAAATCCCCCACCTGGAACTCAAGATCCGATCGCCGCCGGTCGGCATAACTTTTCTGACGGCTCTGCGCGACCTGCAGCCGATCATGCACCTACTGAATCAGCCCGGTAGTCTTGAGCACTACCTCAGTGCTCCCCATGACCCGATGTCCAACCTCGTCACAGCAAACCAGACTCGTGCATCTCCTACCATACAATATCTCAAATGGAGGTCGATCGATACTGTCGTGGTAACTGTTATTATATGAAACATGAAATTTTGGCAAACCATAGAGACGATCCGAGTTAAAAAAAAAAAAGCCTTAGGGACAAAACTCGAAATTTTGGCAAACTACAGGGACGATTTCAATATTTTGTTTTATTTTTTTTAGTTGATAGAGACTAAAACCAATAAAAAAAATCAAATTTTGGACCATTAGTGTACCACCAATAAAAAGATCAAATTTTGGACCATTAGTGTACCACCAAAACTTTTTGGACCAAAATCATAGAATTTTGCCAACACATGGCCCGTTTTTGCAATTTTGTCATTATTTTGTATAAATGTCTTTAAAAATCATATCATCGCAATGATCTTTATATTTGATTTGCATATGATTAAACTACATAATTTTTTGAATTAGAATTATTTTTAACTATTATATGGATAATTTAAGTTTATTGCAACAACTTACAGACGTTAAAAAACAAACTGACTTCTTATTACAAACTACATCCGTTTGATCCACCTTTCCTGCTACAAAGGGTTACATATGTGGTCCACAAATTTCATACGTTTTCGTTTCGAAAAAACAAATAAAACCTATCTTTTTCAAGTATTGAAAGGATTGCAAAACCTTTGTAGTCCTACTTTCACTAATAAATAATATTATTTTTTGTTTTTATTTAGTTAACCAATTTATTTATCTTATTTGAATATATTTATTTATTAAAAATCATTTAACTTATACTTACTAATGTTTTTGAACCAACTATTATCTCCGAAGTTTGTATATGACATTTTTGTTTCAGCGTTACTTTTCTTTCTAATTTGATCCATAATATATTATTATTTATTTATTTATATTTTGATTAATATTTTATATTTAAATAGTAAATAAATATATTATTGTTAATTTAATAATTATTAACTATGAATAATTAAGATATTTTTAAAAAATATATAAAATAGTTGTTGATATGACAGTAGAGACCACATTTGACATAATGTAACTAACGTTGACGGTGTAAAGCAACCATGAGTTATTGACAAAATTTCCACATAATAGGTATAAAATAAATTTGACCTAGCGAAAATGAATGATTCTTTCAAATGAAAAGTCATGGGATCAAAGTTTCATTAGAAGCCATGTGTAGTATTTAAAACTAGGTTAGTATACCGACTAAAATATATATATAAAATAAATTAAAATACTGTTCAATCTGTCTAATCGCAATTATGAATCATAAAGGTTATATAATTAACATGATTGTGGGTGGTAGCAAATTTTCAAAGAAAACTGAATTTGTTGAGCACGTTTCTTGGTTTGGTAATTTTTTTGGAACCGACGGATATTATTGAAACCACGACCTAAAAGAAAAAAGACCGGGCAAAGAGACAACAAAACAACTTACAAAGTGTCAAAAGGGGAACAAATCCAAAATTCCCATTTACAATTTCCAAAATTGCCCCTATGATTCATCCAACTAAAGACCATAGAAAGCACATTATCCGCAAACTTTAGAGAGTTCACCCTCGCACCTTTAAACGAAACGTCATTCCTTGTCTTCAACATACACCATAAAAAGCCATAACATATTGCAATAAATATTTTCCTCTTTTTTAGATAGTTTCCCCATGTCGCTGCGAAATTACCGAAATATGAAATCAAACGAAACCTTTAAAAGGGGATGCCACGCCAATTGAAAATCCAAACTAGAGAATCAACCGCAACAGGACATCCCAAGAGAATATGATCCGCAATATCCACACCATTGGAACACATTTGACAGGAGATAGATGAAATGTTGATACCTCTCTTGGAAAGTGCCATCGCCGTAGGAATATGCCCTATACACGCCCTCCATACAAAACTAATAGACTTGATAGGAACTAAATGAAACCAAACCGTGGGTTTATTCACCGGAACAGTAATCTTACTGTCAATGAGAGCTCGAAGATCGCTCACACGAAATATGCCATCCACCGCTAATCTCGACCTCCATGCGTCTGGCCCGCTGGAACGGACAACTTGACTAGTAAGACTAACAATATGTTGGGTTTTATTTTAAAAACTAGTTTTCAAAAACTACAAATAATGGAAAACGAAAGACTTGAGTTTTGTAAAATAACATAAACATTTTATCACCCGCCAATGATCATCTTGCAAGTAAAGGAAAGATTTAAAACACAACCATAGAAGGAAGAAGTGGTAACAACCTTTGAAGCACTTTGAGCCCTCTAGGGGAGGTTTGGAAGTTGATGGAGTGAGGATGAACCCTTGAGACACCAACAATGTGCCAACTTGATGTAATGCTAGTTACAACTCTTAAGCTTTTAAGCCAAAACAAGATTATGTCTTAAAGAGAGAATGCAAGCAACAAAAATCTTCAAAGTTCAAGACTTTAGAGAGAAGATGGGGAAGAAGAAAGAGCTCTCGGCCAAGGAGAGTGGAGTGAAGAAAAACGAGAGCACTCACCTCTTATTTATAATGGAATTATGGTCCAAGTATTATTAACCATTGGACAACTTTGTCCCCTATGTCATGAACACATCTTCCTAGGTTTGATTCTTTTGCATTATACCAATGCAAATGTCTTTTCTCTTCATCTCATGTTTCCAAGAAGAAAAGACAAGTCAAGAGCTTATATTTTATAAACTCAAAGTTTATAAGATATAAACTTTGTCTTTTTGCTAAAAGACAAAAGGTTTATTAGGTCCAAAAAGATGTACATGACATATTATATTCATACCATATGAAATATTTTGTTACTTGTATTGTAAAATAAATATTTTCTTGAAATAAATATTTTCCCAATTGTTATAAGAGCTTATGAATATTTATTAAAAACCAATTTCTAATAAATAATCATTTGTATCAAGTTGTTGTTAGTGTGACCCTTAGGATCATATGTTATTTAGCAATATCATTTTAATATGACTCTTGAGCATACTAGATCTTTCACAATAGAATCCAAATCTAACAATTCCTGTGGATTTTTGGGATGCCGCTTCCAAGCCCACGAGTATGTGCCATCGACCCATCTGTCAAATAAATAGCCCGATTTCCTTCTGTCAATCACATATAAGGACGGAAATTTCGATGCCAAAGATCCACTCCCAAGCCAATCATCGAGCCAAAATATAATGATCTTTCCATCCCCCACCTGAAAAGAAAAAATAATTGACAATTTTATATCTATATTGTCAAGTGTCGAGATGACATTGACAATACTACTCCATGAGTCCGGAAAGGATTTTTTAGCCCAAGATTCAACAGGTTTCCTTTCACAATTTTGAATACTACAAATCACTCGTCTCCAAAGGCAGTCTTTCTCTTTTTTAAACCTCCACAACCATTTCGTCAGGAGAGCCCAGTTAAGCGAAGCAAGAGAGCCAACCCCAAGACCACCGGTTGATTTTGGACCAAGAACCACCTTCCAAGCAACCCAATTGATTTTTTGTTTTTCATCACTTCCTCCCCACAAGAACCGTCTTCTCAATTTCTCAAGGTTATCAATAATGGAGATCGGTGCTTTAAAGATGGAAAAATAATAAAGCGGAAGACTACCGAACACCGCCTTAACCAAAGTTAAACGGCCGCCAAAGGATAAAGTCTCAACTTTCCACGATGAAAGTTTATTTTGCACACGCTCAATTACGGGCTGTCAATTCTTTTTTAGAGACGTATTGGCTCCGACCGGAACACCAAGGTATTTAAAAGGAAGGGAGGCAGCCTCACAACCAATAATTCTAGCACAACTATCGATTTCATTCTCCGAAACTCCAATCCCATAGACTTTAGACTTGTGGAAGTTGACTTTGAGCCCCGAAGATGCATGAAAACACCTTAAAATTCTCGCCAAGTTAGTGAAATTAGAGTTTGTCCAATCCCCAACAAACATGGCGTCATCTGCATAGAACAAGTGTGATATTATAGGGCATTTGTTAGGCAATGCAACTCCATGAAAGAGAGAATTATCACATGCTAAACGCATGAGGACATTTAAGCCCTCCATGACAATTATAAACAAGAATGGGGAAAGAGGGTCTCCTTGTTGCACCCCTTTAGTAATAAATTTCGATTTATTTAATGTATGAAAAAGCAACTATAACTGTATAACATGAGTAAATCGAGAGAATAATTTTCCTTATCTAAACTCATTATTGTAATTCTAAAACAATTCAACGTGAAATCCTAATTAGGGGTGTGTATGGAGCGGTTTGGTTCGATTATTGGTCAAAATCGATGGTTAACGATTTTAGTTGGTTAATGATTATGGTTAATGGTTAATATTGGTTAACCATAATGGTCCACAATTACATAAAAATAATAATACTTTTCTATAATAATTGAAAAACATAAAGTCTATTGCTATAAAAAAAATGAATGATTGTGTATATATGCTTGTATTGATAGAATATTAAAAACATTTATTAATATTATTGGTTCGGTTCAGTTTTATAGTGGTTCAGTTTTAGATAAAAACCATAACCAAATCATATGTATTCGGTAAATCAAAATTAGAAACCACACTATATGTTTTAGCAATGACTCGGTTATATGGTTAAATTGGTTATGGTTCGATTCTTGGGTTAATATGCTCACCTCCTAATATAGGTAAAAAATGCCTAAATTTTAAGATTTATAAAAATTGTTAAATAATTCAATATCAACTGTGAATTAACCGTGTAAAATACTAAGGACCCTAAACGTTGTCATTTGTTCATGACGACTACTTTAAAAAATCAAACAAGGTGGAGGCAAGTCAATGCTATTTGTTTACACATATTTGTTGATATCAAACACAACGTTAATTAATAACATATGATATTTGTTTAATTATAAAGGAATCTTTAATTCATGATACTTCCTTTTTTTTGTGAGCGTAGATTCTTGAACGGCTTTGTTGTGTCCATTTAGAATCTTTTCTTTTATCTTTTTCATGGCTATTTGACTGAATCTATATTTTTCTCTTTTGTCTGTTTTTTCAGATTTAGCTTCTTTTTTTAAGATGGTTATTTTTATTGATTTAAATGCTACAGCGAGATTGGCAAGGTACAACTTCCAGGCAGAACAAAACAAGCACCACAGTGTAAAGGTGTATAACTTAGAACAAATAGAATAATGAAAAGGTTATTGAACTTCATATTTGAGCGGGCTGTAAATAGCATCACTATGTATCTTCAAGAGTTGGACAATACATAACCACCAACGAGCAATGTATTAAAGGGCAATGGACTACTACATTGTGTGATAATCATAATGTATTTGTATCAACAATAAATTAATGTGAGTTAAGTCAGCAAAAATTAGGAATCACATGAAACGAATCTGGGTAACTTATGACGTGAAAACAACTCCACCTGGCGATGCTATATCATAAATCAAACTCTTGGGCATGAAACAACAATACATCACATGGCATCCTTAGACTTAGCAGCCCTACTGAATAATGCAAATTATTGCAATAGACTTTGGAAAAATAGTCAATTATGTCATTGTACTTTGTAAAAACTTGAAAGTAGCATGGAAACAGTCACATGAGTAAGACTAGATTAGAAAACATATCAAGAGTATACTTGAAATTGAATAACATCACCGAATAATTCCATAAATGGTAATGTGCTTTGGGAAAATGGCAAATTATGGCATTGTACTTTAGCATGGAGACAAGCACATAGGCAAGACAATCGAACAATACTTCTCAGGGTATCCATAGACTTGATAAACTTGCTAAATAACTCCACTTTTGGCAATATACCATTAAACTTGGTAATCACGTTGTATTGTATATTAAATGTACAAATTACATAGGGATATATATACTAGATAATATTACACTTTAGTACCATAAACTATTATAAATGTCTAGTCTAATATTCCCACGCAAGCTAATGTCGGGGAGCGACCTTTAGCTTGTGCCTTAGATACTTGAATCTTTGAGAAGACAAAGGCTTTGTAAACACATCTGCAATCTGATCATCTGTGTTAATGAACTGGATAGATAAACTTCCTTGAGCAACTTTTTCACAGACAAAATGGAAATCAACTTCAACATGCTTTGTGCGTGCATGAAACATTGGATTTGCTGAAAGATAAGTCGCTCCAAGATTGTCACACCATAACGTTGGGACTTTCTTCATAGGTACACAAAGTTCTAGTAATAAAGTTTGTAGCCACGTGAGTTCAGTAACTGTGTCAGCTAGTGCTTTGTATTCAGATTCGGTTGAGCTACGAGAGACAGTCTTTTGTTCTCGTGCTGACCAAGCTATGAGATTCGATCCAATGTATATAGCATATCCCCCGGTGGATCGACAGTCATCTGGGCAACCATCCCAATCCGCATCAGAGAAAGCGGTGAGGTTGTGAAAAACCGAATCAGTGTACGCATGAAGAGAGGTGCCAGAGTTGTGATGAATATGGAGACCATATGTCAAAGTACCCTTTAGATATTGCAAAATTCGCTTGACAGTGGACCAGTGATTAACAGTGCGCGAATGCATGAATTGACAGACTTTGTTGAAAGCATATGTAACATCAGGTCTCGACAAGGTAACGTATTGGAGAGCACCAACAATACAGAGATACTGAACTGGGTCATCAAGTGGAGGACTATCGCCAAGGGCAAGGTTGGCGTTAGTGCTAAGCGGTGTAGGCATAGGATGAGCTTTTGACAGGTTGGCACGATTAAGAAGCTCCAAGATGTATTTTTGCTGTGACATGAGAATATCTTTACCTTGGTGAGTGATCTCAATCCCCAAAAAATACGAAAGTTGACCCATATCTTGAATAGCAAAGGAGTGACTAAGACAATGAACCACCTCATTAATGGCAACTGGATTATTGCCTGTTAAAATAATATCATCAACGTAGACAAGCATATAAAGCAAAGTACCAGCCTTAGAGTAAATGAAGAGAGAGGGGTCGATTTTTGAACCATGAAAGCCCAGTGCTTGTAGAGAGCCTGAGAGGCGTTGGAACCATGCCCTTGGAGCCTGTTTTAAACCATATAGGGATTTGTGTAAAAGGCAAACATGATCAGGTTTTTGAGGATCAACAAATCAATGATCAGGTTTTTGAGGATCAACAAATCATTGTGGCTGTTGTAAGTATACTGTTTCCTGTAAATCGCCATGTAGAAAAACATTTTGTACATCAAGTTGTCGCAAATGCCAATTCTGTGTAACAGCCAAAGAGAGAACCAGTCAGATAGTAGTAGCTTTCACAACAGGACTAAAAGTCTCATGATAATCTATCTCGGACTGCTGGCGAAAGCCTTTAGCAACCAGACATGCTTTATGGCGTGTAATAGCTCCAGTTTGATCACGTTTCACTTTATATACCCACTTACAATCAACCACATTAGTTTTTGGAACACGAGGAACAAGAGACCATGTACCATTTCATAACAGGGCTGAGTACTCATCAGCCATGGCTTTACGCCAATGGGAATGTTTATTTGCTTCGGTAAAGGAGGCAGGTTCATTGTCATGAGTGGAGGGGATAGTGTGAAAGGAAGAAGGATTGTATTTAGTATTGGGTTTAGGGTGAGGCCGTAGGTTTGGAGGTCGAGTACGGTGAGAGTCAGAAGGTGTTGAGTTGGTGATTGGTGGGGTTGGGACTGTTTCAGTGGTGGGTTGATCGGATGATAGAGAAGGAGTGGATGTAGTTGAGGTGAGCATGGGTTGGGTGTGAGTGTAGCGATCAAATGCAGGAGTGGAGATGGGATTGGAGGTTGATCGGCGTGCATATGTTTTGGGTGGAGATGTTACAGGTGGCGGTGTAGGTGAAGTAAATGTGTCTGAAGGTTCTGATGGTGAAGATGAGTTATTTGTAGTTGGTGGAGTAAAAACGTTTGTGGGTGGTGGGATGGGATATGAGGAGTAATAGGGTTCAGTGAAGTGGGAGGTGTCGGGAGGAGGTACAGGTTTGGTAAAGGGAAAGCACTGCTCGTTAAATCTCACATGACGAGCAATATAAAGACGTTCAGATTGTGGATCAAAGCATCGATAGCCATGGTGAGAGATACTGTATCCAAGAAACACATATGGTGTAGAACGGAACTCCATTTTGTGTTTATTGTAAGGGAGAAGGCGAGGAAAACATTGACACCCAAAAACTCGAAGGAAAAGGTAGTCAGGAGGATGGTGAAAGACAAGTTCAAAGGGTGATGTGTTGGAGTTAGTTCAGGTGGGTATACGATTTATCAAGTAAGTGGCGGTATCAAACACAAAATGCCAGAATTTGTGTGGTACATTAGAGTTGGTTAGCAAGGTAAGGCCGGTTTCAACAACTGAAGTTCAACATAACCATTTTGTTCACTGGTATGTGGACAGGAAACACGATGTGTGATGCCAAGAGTAGAAAAGAATGAGTTGAGGTTGCAAAATTCACTCCCCCCAATCAGTTTGGACAGATTTAAGTTTAGTATTAAATTGTCGCTCAACAGTAATAAGGAATAGTTTGAAAGTTGCAAAAACATTAGATTTACGTTCCAAAGGAAAAAACCACTTGAATCTGGTAAAGTGATCTACACATAACAAGAAATATCGATGACCATCAACCGATGGGACCGGTGCAGGGCCCCACACATCAATAAAAAAAGATCTAGAATATGAGTACTTTTAACTGGAGATGGTAATAAATGAAGTTTTGAAGATTTTCCAACAAGACATGAATCACAAGAAATACTAGAACTATTGTTTGATAAAGGTAAATTAAATTTTGATAACATAGACTTCAAAAGTTGCGGATGAGGGTGACCCAGTTGGTGATGCCATGTGTAAGAGGCCGCACGAACAGTAGAAAGAGAGACTTTAGGTGGAGCTTGTGGAAGGATGAAGGAGTAGAGACCTCCATTACTTGGACCCATGTGGAGGATCTTATGGGTAGTTGCGTCCTTCACAGTAAAATAGGTAGAATGAAACTCAAAATAAACATTATTGTCTAGGCAAAATTGTTGAACGGAAATAAGGTTTTGTGTAATGGAAGGAACATGAAGGATGTGATTAAGATTAAATGTGTTGTTAGGTGAATAGAAACGAGATGAGCCAATGTGTAAAATTGGTAAGCCCTTACCATTGCCTATATGAAGGTTGTTGTCTCCATAGTAAGCTTCAGAATGGTCAAAATTGGAGAGATTGGAGGTAACATGGTGACTCGACCCCGTGTCCAGAAGCCAAGAGTTTGAAGCATGTGAACGAGAATCAACAAAGTTCACTGATGGCGACTGGCGAGTCCTAATTGTATTAAAATAATGATTTGGACATTATCATGGTACATGTCCTATGCCACACATGTTACATGTTCCATACACAGTGTTCTGATTAGATGCCCAACTAAATTGATTATGAGTACCTTGATTTTGGTTGTTGTAGTTTCCATGCCCCTTGATCTGTTGTTTTGAGAACGGCTACGGTTGTTTTGAAATCGGTTTATATAGTGTGCTTAGGGTTGCGAAGAACCGAGGGGTTGCAGTTGGAAACCTAATTGGGCAGAAAGTTGTTGGATGGTTTGAACAGCCTCTGTAGAGGTTTGTGACGAGTCTGGTGTGGTGGCTGGTTTGCGAATGGATGCTACTGTACCAAAGGCCTGTGAAGGAAGAACCTCTGTAGAGGTTTTGGAGACCATATAATTATGATCTAATAAAAGAGAGTGAAGATCAATGAAGGCAATAGGTGTTTGTCGAGCAAGGATAGTGGACTTGAGACCATTGTATTCATCACGGAGGCCAGATAACACAAGAATAACCACATCTTTTTCTTTCATAGGTTCACCTATGTTAGCAAGAGCATCCGAGTATTCTTGAGCCCTAGTGAGATAGGCGATTGAGGACTAATCAGGTTTCATTTGAATCTTGAACAATTGAGTCTTCAAGGTGTACTCCCTGGAGGATGTGTGAGGGGAAAATGCACGTTCCAAAGCCAGCCTCCCTTGAGGTGGTTCCCTGTACATGCTGAAAAACCGTTTATGAGATTGTAGACAAAAGAAGCATCCTGACATGGGCATCATTGAGTACCCAAGTTGTATAATCTGGGTTGACTTGTGTTGTGACAGCTTGTTCCTTGTCTTTTTCTGAAGATGTTGGTGTCGATAAGATAGTAGATGGAGGACAGGGGATGGAGCCATCAACATAGCCAAACAATTTGTTTGGTACTAGGAAGGGTTGGATCATCGTTTTCCAATACCCATAATTAGTAGAAGATATAGTAAAACCAAACTTGTGTGTGTTATGAATGACAAAAACCCTAATTAGGAAAAAAATTAGGGAAAAAGCTTACATCAAAAGCTAACATAATGATTATTTATAGGGAACATAAAATATTTACCAAAAATATAAAACCCTAAAAAGGCTTCCCTAAATAACCAAACATGTCAAATCAGTTTCAATATCTCAAATACTCAACAATCTCCCCCTAGATGTTGAAACTGATGAAGATCATGATTTTCGATCTTCTTAGCATTTCCCCCCCTATAGAAGAGTTTGAATGCTTTATAATCAATGTCTTAGAAGAGTTCGATAAGAACTTCTCTGTAAAGCACGTAGGGCAACATGAACATTGACCCTAAAACGATACATGTATGATTAGCAGCTACATCTTGCCTCACTCTTAACCCTAATTATGAATAATACATGACAATATATAGGGAATAAAACAAGTCTTGGTCCTAATAACCTAAACTACATCAAGGGGGCTTATTGTCATAATCCATGGAGTACTTTGAACCCTACATTCTCCCCCTCAAAGTATGGAATGGATGACAAGGCTTCAACTTCCAAAACAAGCATCTAGAAAATAAGAAAGGATATCGTGACGAGGAATATCAAAAGCGATCCACGAATCTTGATTCTTCAATAGTCTTCAAAAATGGGTTCTAGGATATATAAATGTGAAACCAAGAATTGAAGTAATGTTTTTAAACTTCAATTTCTAATGTAATCCCAAAGATCTTCAAGAAAGCCAAACTCTCCATAAAAACCCATTTTGGAATTAAGAAACAAAATCACTTCTTGTCTTTGAAGAACTTCCCCTCCAAGTCACAATGATCTTCAAATAAGCTAATGATATAAGCCACCAAAAAAATATCATGTAACAAACCAAATTTAAGATTCGTAACGTCACTTGATCGAGAAATCACTAAAAGTCGGAGATATATCAAAGCCTTAGAAGAGTTCCTCTAGAACTTTTCTGTAAAAGCTACTTCTCTGTAAAAGCTTTAGAAGAGTTTATCTTGAACTGTTCTGTAAAAGCTACCTTCATATCGACACCAACCACAAGCTTCATTAAAATCTTCAAATTTGAAAAGTCACAAATCCAATTTCGAATGGCCATATCAAATTCTCCCCCCTTTTATAATAAAAAATGTGATTATAAAACCTTCAAATGGTCATGAGAATGATCTTGAATGGATAAACAAATACTATGCTCCCCCTCGACAAAATGGAATAAACATTGAAGTTTAAAATCCGAAATAGTCGAAAAAATTTGACTTTATTGCGAAATACGACATTCCGGACCGCCAAGACTTGTTGGAATCTCATATGTACCGTTCATGAAAAAATATGTGCGTTAAAAACCCAAGTATGTTCATCAACCCTTAAATTTGCAAACAATTCTGAATATTGGGCAGAAACTGTCATTTGCTGAAAGTCAGGGACTTAAATAGTAATTCTGCATCATTTTCCCTTTGATTTGAACCAAATTTAGAAATTGGACTTAAACTTTCATATCGCTGAAGTTACAGGGACCAAATACGTAAATCAAAGTCATCTTCCCCATTTGCCCGAATAAGAACGGGCAGCAACAGACAGATTTTCAGGCGAATCGGCCACGGATGCATAGGGAAAGAGCTATTTGTTGGATTAGTGTCTAAGTCCATAACTATAATTGGTATGTATTCGACCCGACTTGGCATGGTCCATTTGTGTTGCACTTCACCGGAACAATTTATATGGATAGTCTTTTGAGAATAGAATGTTTATGATTTATATTAATATATTATAAGTTCTAATATATTAATATGGAATCATATTATTTAATTAGTATTGATCAAGAATTAATTTAGAATTAATTTAGTGATAAAAAAGGAACTAATTAAATATGGAGTCTTATATATATATATATATATATATATATATATATATATATATATATATATATATATATATATATATATATATATGGAATGGGCCAAGTTCATTTATGTTGGGCTAAGCTTTCATGGATAGTCCATGGAGTGTTTAACGGATGGATCCTATGGAAATGAAAGGTCATGGGTATTAGGGTTTACATGAATGTAACCCTAATCCTCCATACTGTATAAAGAGGTCCTTGGCACTTGAAATTGGCACTAGTGTGTGAGTACAAAGGGTGGGCCGATTTCTAGAAGTGCATTCTATTCTCTCAAGTTTTTCCAAGGTGTTTTGGTGATTTGTGATTCCACTTGAGGCTTCCACGCTATTGGGGCTAAGCTCTTAAAGATCAAGACTTCAAGCTTCATCAAAAGGTATGTCATTTAATTAGGCTTTTGTAGTATAGTTGCTTCATATTATGCTAGTTAGGATGAAACCTTGGAATATCAAATATTTGCATGTATAATAGAGAAAACATAGATCCAAGGTTTTTAGGGTTGCATGTACACCATAAGAGTGTTAGAATGCTCAAAACTGTCACACCCCGAAACCGATGGCGGAAACGTTCCGGGGCGGAGGACGTCATGCGTAGTATCACAACAGTTGTATCATAGTAAGCGAAGTAAACACAACCATTACATTATAATAAGAATATTTACATTGTTTGAAAGCATGGTTTATACATAACAGTATATAACAAAAGTAAAAGACGTGACTCCAAAATGCTCCGTCTTCTCCAAAATTTAGCAAGAGTACCTGTCTATTGTCGCCCTGAGAATACAAGCAGTTTTAAAATATCAGCATAAAGCTGGTGAGTTCATAAGCGTTTAGTTCTGGTGAAAGAATTGTCTCTTTGATCCTTTGAAAAGTTTTCCCAAGAAAATCCTATATTTTCTTATGAAAGATGTTTGATTATCCATTCGTTATTTGTTTAACAACCTGTTTATGTAAGGTTGAGTTATCCCAGGAAAATCCTATATTTTCCTTAAAAGTTGATAGTTGATTAACTGTTCTGGAATGAGGTGTACAAGTATCTACCATACTTGTATCGTTAGATGTAGTTTCCTTGAAAAACCCTGTTTGCTCTCTGTGAGGTGTATTAGCCTTATTACATAAATAAAACTAATAAAATAGGTAGTGAACTAGATCCTAAGGCTATTACTAATGCCCTCTAGTAATCAAATCGGTTATTACTTTGAGGTTAGTTCACTTGTTTCATTATTACAAAAGTAAATTCTCGCTATCTAGGTTGTGAGTGTCATAACCGTACTTAGACTGGATATGGCACGTAACGGGGCCAGTATCTTTTTATGACTTTGTCACCCCTGAACCTAACGGTCCTGTTGTAGCTGGCAGCGAAGGTGCGGGATAGTCAGTCCCATATAGATCTATACACAATAGTCACGCTCTCCCTCCAAGAGATTCTGGTTACAAGGGTAGTCCTACACTCGCGAATCCGGTGGAGTGTTACCAAGGACGTGTCTCAAAACTTAGCCTAACAAATTTACAAGTAATAATACTGAAAATCCTGTTTATGTTTTGAATGAATCCTTTTTTCAAAATATCACATTTTATGACAAGATTCACAAGTTTCCTTGCTTTAGTTCTGAAAACTGTTTCTACGAGTTGATTTCTTAATCGTTTGGTAAAACTGTTTTCTGTGTTAAAAGCATACTGAACATATAAGTATTTTATACGAAATAATGTACTTTGAGTACAAGTTTCCTTGTACTTTTGCTTGTATTCTCCCCCTGAAAACATGAAAAACTCGGAAAAGGTGTAGGGGTATGAACTCACCGTTTGGCGTAGGATCTGGGTGTATGATCGGTTACGAATGCTGAGTGTCAACCGATGTTTCGTACGCAAGTGGATCCTATTTACATGTGATAACGCATATGTGTGTTAGAATTAGGGTGTTTCATGACTAAACATGACGGGAAACCACCCTAAGGACTTGGAAATGCTTGTCGGGACCCTATATGATCAAACAAGGGAGGTGTACGGCCAAAAGAGTGCGTGTGCGGCCAGGGTGTGCGGTTGCACACAGGAGTGTGCGGCCGTACAGGGGGCGTGTGCGGTCGTACATGGGAGTGTGCGGCCGTACATAGCGGTGTGCTGCCGTACATGGGAGTGTGCGGGCGTACACTCTTCATTCATGCTGAAAATGTCGATTTTGGGGTTGGTTAGGCCAATACCGAGTCCAACTAGCAAATGAAGGCCAAACTCTTCACCTTGGAGAGTCTTTGAGGTGTGTACGGCCACCTTATGAAGGTGTGCGGCCGTACACCTTCAAGTGATGAAGAACACGAAGAACATGATGAGTTTTAAGCTTAGATCGAGGTGTATTACCACTATAACAAGCTGAATGATGGAGTAATTCACGTTCTTGAGGCCTTTAGAGTGTTCTTGGATGAAGTTTTTAGAGAGAAAAAATAGAGAGAGAAAGTAGAGTGCAGCCAAATGAAAGGAATGAATGAAGGGGGTCACCTTATATATATAAGGGTGAGTGTGCGGCTGGAGGGTGGGTGTGCGGCCGCACACCCAGGTGTACGGCCGTACACTCCTCCCGAGAGGGTGTATGGCCCGGTTTTGTCTCTAAACGACTTGCTGACTCATTTCTAATCTCATTCCCGGCTGTACTCAAGCTTAGAACACTTAAACTAACTCTTAAACGGCGTTAAAAGGTGATAAAAGCGAGTTTAATATTGATATAAAGATCAATTGTACAGGATAAAAGTTTCGGGTTGTCACATCATCCCCCCCCGTTAGAGGGAATTTCGTCCCGAAATTTGAACATAGAATACAAATCATGGAATAGAAAAGAGATGCGGATACTTCTGTTTTATTTGATCTTCGCGCTCCCAAGTGAATTCAGGTCCCCGCTTGGCATTCCAGCGAACCTTCACTATCGGGATGCGACTTTGTTTCGTTCGTTTGATCTCTCTATCCGTGATTTCGACTGGTTCTTCCATGAAGTTCAGGTTCTCGCTGATCTCAATCTCGTCAAGAAGGATCGTAAGGGTTTCGTCAGATACGCATTTCTTGAGATTTGAAATGTGGAATACAGGATGAATGTTGCTAAGTTCATGCGGTAAACGAAGTTTGAAGGCTACGGAACCGATCCTAGCGAGGATCTCGAATGGTCCTGTGTATCTTGGATTTAGCTTTCCACGCTTTCCAAAGCGTATCATGCCTTTCTAGGGTGAGACTTTTAGCAGAACACGATCTCCAACCTGGAATTCCAAGGGTTTTCGTCGCTTATCTGCGTAGCTCTTTTGTCTATCTCGTGAGGCTTTGAGTCGTTCCCGGATTTGTACGATCTTTTCGGTGGTTTCGCGGATGATTTCTGGACCAGTGAGAGTGCTGTCAGGGACTTGCCCCTTGGCTAGTTGCGTGTCGCCCACCTCAGCCCAACACAGAGGGGATCTGCACTTGCGACCATAGAGGGCTTCGAAAGGCGCAACCTTGATGCTTGTGTGGTAATTGTTGTTATAGGAAAACTCGACAAAGGGCAAATGGGTGTCCCATGACTCACCGAAGTCAATGACACATGCTTTCAACATGTCCTCCAAGGTCTGGATGGTTCTCTCACTCTGCCCATCTGTTTGAGGATGGTAAGCTGTGCTCATATCCAACTTAGTTCCAAGAGCTTTCTGCAGTGACTGCCAGAACCTCGAAGTGAACCTGCTATCTCGATCGGATATAATGGACACATGCACACAATGCAGTCGAATTATCTCTCGGATGTAATTTCTCGTGAGTTTTTCCATTTTGAAGTTTTCCTTGATCGGTAGGAAATGGGCGGATTTAGTCAAACGGTCGACAATTACCCAAATGGCGTCGTGCCCACTCGGAGACTTGGGTAGTTTGGTGATAAAATCCATAGTAATTATCTCCCACTTCCACTCAGGTATCTCCGGCTGGTGGAGTAGACCTGAGGGTTTATGATATTTGACCTTCACCTTGGCGCAAGTTAGGCACTTGCCCACGAAGGTAGCGATCTCTGCTTTAATGTTTGGCCACCAATATAGTTTCTTGAGATCGAGATACATCTTGTCCGAACCTGGATGAACGGAGTATCTAGTCTTGTGAGCTTCGTTCATTACAATCTCTCTGTAACCACCGAACTTTGGGGTCCAGATCTGTTCCATGAAATAATAGACTCCGTCTCCCTTGATTTCTAGGTTCTTTTCCATTCCTCTAAAGGCTTCACCCGACATGTTCTCTAGTTTTAAGGCTTCCAACTGAGCCTCCTTGATTTGCGCGGATAAATGGGAATGGATAGTCATGGTCAGTGCCTTCACTCTACGACCCGAGTACTCCTTCCGGCTGAGGGCATCTGCCACCACATTGGCCTTGCCGGGATGGTAGCGGATTTCACACTCGTAATCGCTGAGTAGCTCAACCCATCGCCGTTGTCTCATGTTCAACTCCTTCTGGTCGAAGATATGCTGTAAACTTTTATGGTTAGTGAAGATAGTGCACTTGGTTCCGTAGAGATAATGTCTCCATATCTTCAATGCGAAGACCACTTCTCCCAATTCCAGGTCGTGCGTTGTGTAGTTGACTTCGTGTGCTTTCAACTGTCTTGAGGCATAAGCAATGACTTTTCCCCGTTGCATGAGCACACAGCCTAGGCCCTGATTGGATGCATCACAGTAGACAACGAAGTCCTCCGTCCCTTCGGGTAGAGACAAGATAGGTGCACTGCATAGGGCCCGCTTCAATGTTTGGAACGCAGTGTCTTGCTTCTCACTCCAACAAAAGGGTACACCTTTCTGAGTCAGAGTGGTTAAGGGTTTAAGGGTTTGGCAATTTTGTAGAAATTCTGGATAAATCTGCGATAGTAGCCAGCGAGACGCAAGAACTGACAGATTTCTGTGGGTGTCTTCGATGCTGACCAGTTCTCTATTGCTTTGATTTTGGAGGGGTCCACGTGTATGCCTTCCTCGCTTACCACGTGACCTAGGAAGGTTACTTTTCGAATCCAGAATTCGCACTTGGAGAATTTCGCGTACAACTTCTCCGTCCTTAAGGTTTCCAGCACTGATCTCAAGTGCTGTCGATGATCTTCTTCACTTCTGGAATAGACAAGTATATCGTCGATGAACACGATTACGAACTTGTCCAGGAAGGAACGGCACACCCGATTCATCAGGTCCATGAATACCGCCGGTGCGTTGGTTAGACCGAAGGGCATCACTACAAATTCGTAGTGACCATACCGAGTCCGAAATGTTGTTTTAGGAACATCACTCTCATGGACTCGCAGCTGATGGTACCCTGATCTTAGGTCTATTTTGGAAAAGTAGCTGGCTCCTTGAAGTTGATCGAAGAGGTCATCGATTCGAGGAAGGGGGTAATGGTTTTTGATTGTGAGTTTGTTCAGCTCTCGATAATCGATGCATATCCGAAAGGATCCATCCTTCTTTTTCACAAACAAGATCAGGGCTCCCCAGGGTGAGGAACTCGGTCTGATAAATCCTTTGCTGAGCAGCTCATCGAGCTGACAGGATAACTCCTGCATTTCTGCCGGTGCTAGTCGGTATGGGGATTTAGCTACGGGGGTAGCTCTGGGGACTAAGTCGATGCGAAACTCGACTTGACGTTCGGGAAGGATTCCTGGGAGATCTTCGGGAAAAACATCAGGAAAGTTGCAGACTTCGGGGGTGCTCTCGAGGTCTTTAACTTCCTGCTTCTCGTTAATGACATGGGCTAGGAATGCATAACACTCCTTTCGCAGAAGTTTCTGGGCTTTGATGCACGAACCGATACGGAGGTTTGAACCGAGTTTATCGCAGTAAATGACAAGAGTTTCATCAGAGGAAAGATTGAGACAGATAGATTTTTCGTAACAAAGGATATCAGCACGATTGGGGCTCAACCAATCCATGCCGATGATGACATCAAAGCTTTTTATGGAAACTGGCATAAGGTCGATAGGAAAAGAATGATCGTTCAGGGTAAGGGTACAGCCTACGTATATATCATTAGTGCTCTCTTTCTCACCGTTAGCCATCTCGACGGTAAATGTTTCAGTTAGTGGTTGAAGTTTATGTTTGAGAAGATGTTTGAATGCATGACTAACAAAACTTTTCTCCGCACCAGAATCGAAAAGAATGCATGCATAAGAGTTGTCGAGGAGGAACGTACCCGAAACAACTATGGGATCAGCGACTGCCTCTTCTTGACCCATCGTCAGTACTCTCCCCGTGCCACCTGCTGTTATTGCCTTGGGGCAGTTTCTCTTATAGTGCCCAACTTCTCCAAAACCATAACAGGCTTGACCGACGCCTGCTCTGGATGCCTGATTGGTTGCTTGGACTGGTGTCTTGCAAAATCGAACTGTGTGCCCCTTTTTGCCACAGTTAGTGCATGACATCTCACGACATGTGCCGGGGTTATGATGGAAATTGCACTTGTCACATCGAGGAAGGTTACCAGCATATTTACTGGTAGGTGCTTGAGTGGCAGGAGCAGCGGCAGGAGTAGTAGCAGCGTGGACTGCCACCGTTTGCTGTTTCTTTGAGGGCTCCTGTGAAGACTGGCCCTTCCGCTGCTTCCAGAACTTTCTTTTCTCACCACTCCCTTTCGCTGGCTCAGGAGCGGTTGCCACTTTATCAAGATCGACTCCATGATCTATGAGAGTCTGCGCCAGGCACTTAGCGCTGTCAAAGGTGTTTGGCCTAGCAGCCAGGACATTTCTTTTGGTGGGTTGCGTCAGTCCCCAAATGTATCTCTCAATCTTTTTGCTTTCTGGGGTGACCATTCCCGGACAAAGAAGTGCTAGGTCTTCAAGCCTAGAAGTGTAGGCAGCAATGTCGGATTCCTTCATCCTTAGGTTCCAGAGTTCGTGCTCTAGTTTCTGCATCTCGCCCCGTGGGCAGTACTCAGCTAGCATGAGTTCCTTTAAACTTTCCCAACCCATAGCATTTGCCACTGGCAGGGTTAGGGATTTGACACGACCATTCCACCAGGTTAGTGCCCTGTTGGCGAAAGTGCAAGCGGCGAATTTTACTTTGTTGGCTTCAGAACAAGAACAGATTTCAAAAATGGACTCGATCTTTTCGAACCATTGAGTTAGGGCAATGACACCTCCTTTGCCATCGAAAGATGTGGGTTTCGCGTTCATGAAGTCCTTGTAAGAGCACTCCTTCAGGTGCCCCTGACCACCTTCCTGATTTTGGGGATGAGTACCACTTCCTTGCCCGACAGATCCGCCAGAATTAATCTGTGACATAGTGGCAGCCACAGCAGCAGTAACAGCTGCCTGGAACATAGCGGGATCAAACTAAGGGGGCGGTGGTGGTGGGGGTGGGGGTGGAGTGTCGTAATTTCTTCTGATGGGTCTTTTTCGGGGATGCATCTTGTTCTAGAAACAATCAGGAAGAAGAGGATGGTAAGTCCTCAAGATATATGAAACAAAATATATCTCGTCCTGATAATAAAGTGTTCTACCAAGCGATAAGCAAAGAAAGGTTACTAATACAAGTAAGTTATCGCTAAGAAACGAATAGGTAGCAACACTAGGAACGAATTTCTACAATGTATTCGACTCTGGCTAAAATACTCCTACAGTATTTTAAGTTGCATGTTTTGTTCTTTTGATAACTTGTTGTATGGATACTTGGTAAGTTTTAGGCCTGTTGCAACACCTAAGTCAGTCCCAAGCACATATTGGTCATGTCTCGAATGAATATAGTTGATCAGGCTATATTGACCCTAGACATGATTACATAACTGCCCAGGTTTAACCGCAATGTCCAACATCCAAAATAATTTTGTTTTGTTCTACTCATGATATTGTTTCTAGTATGTAGGTATACTTGTATACTTTTTGTAAAAATACTTATATTTTTAAAAGTATTCTTTTAGTTCAGAGCACTTCGGCCCCTTAGTGTTTATAGTTGTATACCATGTAAGGTTCGGTATACTTAGTTCACTATAAACAATAGCTCTGATACCAATCTGTCACACCCCGAAACCGATGGCGGAAACGTTCCGGGGCGGAGGACGTCATGCGTAGTATCACAACAGTTGTATCATAGTAAGCGAAGTAAACACAACCATTACATTATAATAAGAATATTTACATTGTTTGAAAGTATGGTTTATACATAACAGTATATAACAAAAGTAAAAGACGTGACTCCAAAATGCTCCGTCTTCTCCAAAAGTTAGCAAGAGTACCTGTCTATTGTCGCCCTGAGAATACAAGCAGTTTTAAAATATCAGCATAAAGCTGGTGAGTTCATAAGCGTTTAGTTCTGGTGAAAGAAATGTCTCTTTGATCCTTTGAAAAGTTTTTCCCAAGAAAAATCCTATATTTTCTTATGAAAGATGTTTTATTATCCATTCGTTATTTGTTTAACAGCCTGTTTATGTTAGGTTGAGTTATCCCAGGAAAATCCTATATTTTCCTTAAAAGTTGATAGTTGATTAACTGTTCTGGAATGAGGTGTACAAGTATCTACCATACTTGTATCGTTAGATGTAGTTTCCTTGAAAAACCATGTTTGCTCTCTGTGAGGTGTATTAGCCTTATTACATAAATAAAACTAATAAAATAGGTAGTGAACTAGATCCTAAGGGTATTACTAATGCCCTCTAGTAATCAAATCGGTTATTACTTTGAGGTTAGTTCACTTGTTTTATTATTACAAAAGTAAATTCTCGCTATCTAGGTTGTGAGTGTCATAACCGTACTTAGACTGGATATGGCACGTAACGGGGCCAATATCTTTTTATGACTTTGTCACCCCTGAACCTAACGGTGCCGCTGTAGGTGGCAGCGAAGGTGCGGGATAGTCAGTCCCATATAGATCTATACACAATAGTCACGCTCTCCCTCCAAGAGATTCTGGTTACAAGGGTAGTCCTACACTCGCGAATCCGGTGGAGTGTTACCAAGGACGTGTCTCAAAACTTAGCCTAACAAATTTACAAGTAATAATACTGAAAATCCTGTTTATGTTTTGAATGAATCCTTTTTGCAAAATATCACATTTTATGACAAGATTCACAAGTTTCCTTGCTTTAGTTCTGAAAACTGTTTCTACGAGTTGATTTCTTAATCGTTTGGTAAAACTGTTTTCTGTGTTAAAAGCATACTGAACATATAAGTATTTTATACGAAATAATGTACTTTGAGTACAAGTTTCCTTGTACTTTTGCTTGTATTCTCCCCCTGAAAACATGAAAAACTCGGAAAAGGTGTAGGGGTATGAACTCACCGTTTGGCGTAGGATCTGGGTGTATGATCGGTTACGAATGCTGAGTGTCAACCGATGTTTCGTATGCAAGTGGATCCTATTTACATGTGATAACGCATATGTGTGTTAGAATTAGGGTGTTTCATGACTAAACATGACGGGAAACCACCCTAAGGACTTGAAAATGCTTGTCGGGACCCTATATGATCAAACAAGGGAGGTGTACGGCCAAAAGAGTGTGTGTGCGGCTAGGGTGTGCGGTCAGCATGTGTGTGCGGTTGCACACAGGAGTGTGCGGCCGTACAGGGGGCGTGTGCGGTCGTACATGGGAGTGTGCGGCCGTACATAGGGGTGTGCGGCCGTACATGGGAGTGTGCGGCCGTACACTCTTCATTCATGCTCAAAATGTCGATTTTCGGGTGTTTCAAGGCCAATACCGAGTCCAACTAGCAAATGAAGGCCAAACTCTTCACCTTGGAGAGTCTTTGAGGTGTGTACGGCCACCTTATGAAGGTGTGCGGCCGTACACCTTCAAGTGATGAAGAACACGAAGAACATGATGAGTTTTAAGCTTAGATCGAGGTGTCTTACCACTATAACAAGCTGAATGATGGAGTAATTCACGTTCTTGAGGCCTTTAGAGTGTTCTTGGATGAAGTTTTTAGAGAGAAAAAGTAGAGAGAGAAAGTAGAGTGCAGCCAAATGAAAGGAATGAATGAAGGGGGTCACCTTATATATAAGGGCGAGTGTGCGGCTGGAGGGTGGGTGTGCGGCCGCACACCCAAGTGTACGGTCGTACACTCCTCCCGAGAGGGTGTATGGCCCGGTTTTATCTCTAAACGACTTGCTGACTCATTTCTAATCTCATTCCCGGCTGTACTCAAGCTTAGAACACTTAAACTAACTCTTAAACTGCGTTAAAAGGTGATAAAATCGAGTTTAATATTGATATAAAGATCAATTGTACAGGATAAAAGTTCCGGGTTGTCACAAAAACCCTTCAGTGGTATCAAAGCCTAGGCTTGTTTTCAATTATACTTGATGCTATTTGCTAGAAAAATCATTTTTTTGGAATCTGCCAGTTCACCACGAGGTGGTAAAATTTACCACGAGGTGGTAACATTTACCACGAGGTGGTGACTGTTCAGTGAAAAAAAAATTAGTTTTTTGGCATGTTTTGGATTAGAATCATTACCACAAAGTGTTTTTGTTCGTAAAATTTGATTTTGATGTTATTGTAATGTTTATTCTCATCCAAATAAAGGATAATTATCAAAGTTTCAAGACTTGTTTTAGTTTATGTGATTAGCTAAGTTCTTGAAAATTGTTGATATAAATTATCTTCACTTATGAGTTTGATCTTGTTCATAGAAAAATTACTTGATTATTGTGTTAATTGGTTATTTGATCGTAATGGTTTTTATGAACTCCATAACTTGTCTTCAAGTTATGGAAAATGAAGAGTTTTTTCTTTTAAAGTGTCATTAAAAGTCATAAGTTACATAATTGAAGAGTATTTCTCATAAATAGTTTTACGGACTCCATAACTTGTCCTCAAGTTATTGATGTTCAAGAGTCTCTTCATTAAGGTTTTTAAAACCTTAATTAAACTCATAAGTTATGAAAATCCAAAAGTTTTTGAATAGTTCAAAACTTGCCCTCAAGTTTTGGAATTTGTAAAGTCTCACACACACTTTAATTCCAAACCCTAGAGTTTTAAAAGTTAAAATTCAACCCTTATACTTTATAGTATTATAAGTTAATAATATATATATATATATATATATATATATATATATATATATATATATATATATATATATATATATATATAAGAACAAAGTCATTCTTACCGTTAGTAGGCCTCATTTACGAAGCCGGTCTATAAGGGGGGTATAAGGTTACTGCCTATAAAATGGCAGTTTAATGGGTGTCCACTGTCACCTACCGCTTCCTTGACTGGTGGAGGGTCGTTAGCCGAACGGGTAGGACAAGGACTATAATTTTCATTATAAGTATAATGATAAATATAAAGTAACTAAACCTTTTATAAATTTCCAATCTTAGTTACTTTAGGAAAATGTGAATTTGGTGCTAACCCATGAAATTACACTTTGCACTTTGCTTAAGTCGTTAGTGGAGCGTGTGTGGTTAAACGGCACACTAACCTGGATTTAACAAGGTAGGCAAAGGGTAACTTAATGTTTATCATAGGATCGGTGGAGCGCGTGTGGTTAACCGGCACATCGATTAAGTGATAAATATTAAGGGTACCAAGTATATTTTCATGGTTATTCACACCTTGTTTTGTGATCCTCGACATCCCAGTCACAAAACTTGAGAGGGCACAATCGAGATTGAAACATGCCATTGAAAAGTTCAATGAATCTCAAAAGATCTAGGAGTTTCAAACCAATTAAAACCTAATTCCTATTTCATTTTTCATGCTGGAAATTGGTGAATCGTCATTCGCCTACCTTCAAATATTTTATAGCTTGGATTACGGCATCCCTCTTCCAAGTTATAAAAGTATTGTGTTGGGTCCTAGCCATAATATTTCATATTGGGTGTTATATTAAGGACTTAAATCAACTAACTTGGATATCTCCCATTGTAGATGTCTGGTTCAGACAACTATGATCTTCCCAAATCCCAAGGAACAAGCTTTCCTAATGAAGATGATGTCCCATGGTTGGTTCATGGAAATCATACTTCTCTTCCTTCACCTCCTCCAATTATTCTCCCTAACCCACAAGTTCTTGAATAGTTCAAGGTCACTCAAGCCCTATTGGCAAGCAAGGTCTATGTGTGCTCACATCTTGGAGATGAAGTCACATATTGACAAGCCGGGAGAGTATGGTGTCAAATTCTTGAGAAAGTTGGTTGTTCAATCACTTTCTAAGTCACATAGTGAGCTTCCTTTGGGACTACTATGAAATAGACTATGACATGACCCTTAATGATCTTATCTATTTGCTAGGTGCTGCTGAATCAGCAATGATTTGGAGCACTGGTAAAGCAAATTTGATTAGAAGATCAACTTCCCAAACTTCCATGGACAATGACAATGGTAACATTGAAAATCCAGAAAAGCTTTCTCTTCCCAATGGAAAGGGATCGGCCATAGCCAACTCGGTTGACCAAATGGTAAAGAGAAAGGCTTAGTCTGAGACAGTCTCGTGTACCATTCCCAAAGAGTCCATATGCTTATATTGCCAAAGGAAGGGGCATTGGTCGCGAAGCTGCCCTATTTACCTGAAAGATCATAAGGTTGGTCAAGTCAAAAAGTTTGACTCTACTTCAGGTAAGTCCACTATCTAACTCTATTAAGTTCCTATTTGGAGATTCTTTTTACATGATGTGACTAGGTCACATGTTGAAGTTTTAAGAATCAAAGAAAAGAGAGGACACTTAAAGAAGAGTAAGCTGATTTTGATCGTGAAGATGGATTTCGATCGCATGGTTCGGTGATCAGAATTTTTGAGCTGCTGCTTAAGAGTTGTGATAGATTGGTTAGGAATAGATAACAACATAGTTTTCATATGCATTTGCATTGTAAGGATAAGTTTTTCCGCAAGTTTTAAATAAAAGAAAAGTTTCGTTTTTATTTATTTTAAATATCATTACAGTGGCATTTGTGAAAAATTGTTGTTTATATGATTCCATTGATAGCAACATTGGAAAATGGATTTGATTCTTTCGTTTGTGGTAGTGTTACAATTTACCAAATAAGGAAAGATTCTCATCACCCAAGTTTCAGTTGGATAGAAACTTGGAATCATGCAAGTCGTATGATGAATGAGAATTTTCATCTTTGGAAAATTAAGACTAGTTCCTTGTTCACATGGATATGTGAGTCAAGTGAAGGACTAAGGGATCGAGTACACATTCTTGTGCACTGGTTAAGTCCACCACAAAGTTCGATAAGATTATTCGTTATGATTTACTGAAGTTCAGTAAATATGGTTATACTTACAAGTTTAAGTATAATTCTGAAACATTGGAAAATTTTCGATGTATGGCAGAACGAATGAGAAGAATCAAATTTGGCAGAAAGATAAAAGTTTCTCAAATCTGAAAAGATGGGAGAGTACTTTAGTATCATGTTTTATGATCATCTTAATGATTATGAAACCATATCACAATTCATCCTCTAAGGACATCTTAGTGCATTCTTATGGCTAAGAAGAGGAATCATGAATTGTTGAAATGGTTAAATCAAGAAGATGAGTCATACTTGGTTCCAAAACAATTCTTAGAGTCATACTCCAAGACTGTAACTTGAGTGACATATCTTAAAGAATGTTTATTAACACTAGTCAAATGTAAGAGTAAAAGTGTCCTACTCTTGTACATTTGAAATTGGTAAGTTGTGATGTTTTGGATAAAACAGAGACCAACTTAGGTTAATTGTGTGAAGTGTTTGTCTTGATAAGAATCCAGACTATCTCTTGAATATTTGTTTGTCAAGCAATGGGTCTTGGCAAGAGAGTCTTATATGTCAAGAAGACAGTGGGAGTCTAAAAGATTCTGAAAGAGTCTAATCAAGAATAAAACCTGTAGTTTATCACTAGCACATGACTTGAGGTTTATAACCTATCGTGTTGACATATTCTTATTTCTGTGCCCATTCTAGTTAAAGTTGGCTTTGCATATGAGTTCTTGAGAGTTCTCAATTGATTGCATAACAACTTGGAAGCAATGACAGGCCCTTGTGCTGCCAGGTGGCGAGAAGTTAAGACTGCACAAGTTCAGCCCATATGAATTTGTCACTAACCGTGTCTTGTGATTATGGTTTTGACAAATTCACATGGAAAGGAACACATACACCATAAAATCTAATTGTCATAAGGTTTCTCTCCGATTCATGAAAATGATGGTGAGGAAACGCTTTCACTAAGAGGTTTTAAGTAGATAGCAATTGTGATATTTGCATTCTCAAAGTCGTTAGTGGAGCGTGTGTGGTTAACCGACACACTAACATGGACTTGTGAGAAATGGCAAAGGTCTAAACAATAAAGACTATGATTACGACATCCCTTTTCATAGTTCTGAAATTGTTTAGACACACATGTGTGCTATCTAAGGAAAGGCGTATGACTTTGATAAAGTTTTATCAAAGCATCTCGTATCAGAAATCTGAACTTTGGTAAGAAAGTCAATAAAGTATTGATTTCTAGAAGTCCAGCTGATTTCTGAGTACATGTCAAAGCTAGTGGGAGCATAAGTGTTATGCGAATAATCGTCATGTTAGTGGGACCATGATAATTATGATAAGTGTTGCAAGTTAGCAATATTAATTATAGAAAACAAAAGTTTCAATTGGGAAAAGTTGTTTTGCTATAATTAAGGGAGAGGAAATTAGACTTCATTTCAATTCTAAAACCTTAGATTGAGTTTTTAATCAAATTTAGTCAAGTATATATATATATGAATGTTATGTTGGAATGGTTCAACATAAGGATATTCTATATATGGGAACATTATTTGCGTTCTAAAATTCGATTATGATTACGGCATCCCTTTTCATATTCTGAATTATGAGAACATGGCAAATAGAAATAGAAGTATTATAGCAAAAGACTGGTCTAGTATCATGTCTTTATGTGAGACATCATGAATCGTGTCCCATATGCTTTGGATATAGGATCGATTGAATGTGCTATAATATTCATCCTTTCTAAATTTTCCAAATGCTCAGGGCATTAAGAGGGGAAACGTCTAGAATTGGATATGACTAAAATGATTAAGCAATTGTCGAGGACAATCTAAGGTTTACCAAAGATTGGTTTCTCATGGACAGTTGGAAGTATGGTGTAAATTTTTGGAAGGACCATATTGACATATTCTGAAAAGAGGAACTCTTGTTCAGAAGTGATAGTCAAAATGGGAATATGAAAATGTTTTCCATAGATGGAAGTTATTCAATCTGTGTAAGATTAGAAAACTTAATGCAAGAAGGATGTTCAAAGCAATGTACTTTGAATATGAGACTTTGTTTCCACAGAGTTGATCTCCATTGGAATACTCTGTAATGACTGTTGACAAGTCTTTGTGACTTTGTGCATAATCATTACAAGAGGATCAATGCATAAAAGTTTAAAATTTAACAGATTTCGGTAAATAGTAGGAATTTGGAATTCTTACATTTACGGTAAGGATTTGGGATTGTGAAATGAGAATCATTGGAATTATGTTCAATCAATCTATTCCACAAAGTAAAGATCATAGACAAACATAGTATGCATACTTGGTGTATGGCATGACTATTGTTTAGAAAACATAGTGTACATGCTTGGAGCATGGGACACCTATTGTTTTGATTCAAGTCTAAAGTTGATAATTTGAAACAGTATGCAATGAATAATGTGTAATCAATATGGTGATAAATAAAAGGTGTTCTATTTATATTCATAAGTTCTGAGACCATATTAGATTCAATTATTCTTGTGTTTCACTTTGCATGTTTTGACTTCCAGAATAGCTAGGTTATTCTTTCCGAATGACTAAGTTATTTAAATTCTCCACAGTCGGTCATATGTTGGAAGTAGATATGAATCAAGACTGTCATGAAGTTGGCTTGTAGATGTCTAAGGTGTTGGACATAGCAAGAGTTGCTACAACATTCATGAGTGCTCATAAGTTCTGAGTATTGGATTAAACCCACGCTCATTTGTCTCACTTCATGGATTTTATCACAAGTGATCATGAGACGATAATATCTTATATTCTTCAAACCTAGAGATATGAGTTGTTGCCTATGAGTTGGTTATACATTGATTGTACGAAAACGCATTGGTAACTCAATGTTATAAAAGGTGCCTTTGTGTATGATTCAACAAGTAGTAGAACAAGCATATGAGTCGAAGTTTATCCATTCCTTTTACCCTTAAAGGGATAAAAGTGATATTTGTGGGCCCCTCGATGATTTAGTGATGACACCCCGAAGTGCTTGGCTAAGCCTGGACTGATGTGATTTGTTCAATTAGTCGGTCATCATAAATCGGAAATCGGGAAACAACAAATAAACAGAGAGAATGATTATAATCCATGTCTCAGTCCATATGATATCTAGAATGGAGGAATATATGATCCCTTATCTAATGGACAAGTCATTGACTAATGTCAGAGTTCGACAGCGGCTTTAAGAGCTACGATTGCTAGTCGGGTTTTGGAGTCATACGCAATAATAGTTTTAGACTTATCCAAGTGGGAGACTGTTGGATTAGTGTCTAAGTCCATAACTATAATTGGTATGTATTCGACCCGACTTGGCATGGTCCATTTGGGTTGCACTTCAATCGAACAATTTATATGGATAGTCTTTTGAGAATAGTATGTTTATGATTTATATTAATATATTATAAGTTCTAATATATTAATATGGAATCATATTATTTAATTAGTATTGATCAAGAATTAATTTAGAATTAATTTAGTGATAAAAAAGGAACTAAGTAAATATGGACTCTTTTATATATATATATATATATATATATATATATATATATATATATATATATATATATATATATATGGAATGGGCCAAGTTCATTTTGGTTGGGCTAAGCTTTCATGGATAGTCCATGGAGTGTTTAACGGATGGATCCTATGGAAATGAAAGGTCATGGGTATTAGGGTTTACATGAATGTAACCCTAATAATCCATACTATATAAAGAGGTCCTTGGCACTTGAAATTGGCACTAGTGTGTGAGTACAAAGGGTGGGCCGATTTCTAGAAGTGCATTCTATTCTCTCAAGTTTTTCCAAGGTGTTTTGGTGATTTGTGATTCCACTTGAGGCTTCCACACTATTGGGGCTAAGCTCTTAAAGATCAAGACTTCAAGCTTCATCAAAAGGTATGTCATTTAACTAGGCTTTTGTAGTATAATTGCTTCATATTATGCTAGTTAGGATGAAACCTTGGAATATCAAATATTTGCACGTATAATAGGGAAAACATAGATCCAAGGTTTTTAGGGTTGTATGTACACCATAAGAGTGTTAGAATGCTCATAACCCTTCAGTATTATCGCCGAAGATTTGAAATCTTTGAAAGTGGTGAGAGAAAGGAAAACGTCAATTTTCCTTATATACGGTATAAGTGGAGAGAGAGAATCATGATGGACGTTTCCGTATCCCGGTAAAGGCACCTGAAAAAGTGTGACAACTGTTATATGGCAGGCGACGTTTGAATTGACAAATTACGAATCTCAACAGGAGTTCGGATGTTCGGAGGAAGTACTTGTCTGACCAATGTAACCATAATAACAAGTATGCTTTGGAATTATTTAAGTGGCTGGATAATATAGAAATCTCAAGAAAAATAAAAATTGGATCTTTTGGGAAGAAAAGTCTTAGGTCGAGAACATTTCATCCAGATCTAAAAAAAAAAATAATGAGATTCCAAGGTACAAACCATGAGGGTTGTTTTTCGTTAATTGCATGGTGAAAAGTCTAGAACATATTTATTGTTCACAGTCAATTCAGAAACTGGTTTTGGATTTTGGGTTTCACTCAATTTGTGGTGACAACGAATTTAAGATCACTAACTCAGATATTGTGTAACCATAAACCTCAGTTGTAATTTCTGAGAGTCTCGAGGGTTACAATAATGAAAGTGAAAATTATGGAGAAATGTTGGAGGTGGTTCCGAAGATAAAGTGTACCTCTGCTATAAAGGACTGACCAAGCAGTGAACTCTTAACTCAGTTGAGAAGAGTAAGGTAGCGCAATGACTTATGTGAGTTTATAGCCTATTTGGGAAGAAACGATTGGTGTTATTGATTCATTAAGGCTTCAAACATAGAGTCTCAGAGGCTTTGGACAACATGCAACAACATGCTTCTAGGGACACTTAGCTCTGATACCACATTAAACTTGGTAATCACGTTGTATTATATGTTAAATGTACAGATTACATGGGGATATATATACTAGATAATATTACACTTTAGTACCATAAACTATTATAAATGTCTAGTCTAATATATACTTTGGGAAGATAACTAATTATGTTATTGTGCATTGTGAAAACTTGAATGTAGCATGGAATTGGACACTTGATCCAATCGAGGCTACACCCAAATAGGGATAAAGTGGATTACAAAAAAGTACACACCAATAGATGATTGTTTACACTTGAATTCAACAATGGGAGCCACTTTGTGAATCTGAAATTGGTAATTGGAAGAATTTGAGGTGTCAAAGGAAAAAAACTCCAACATACCAAAGCAGTACCCAAGTTGTAACACATATGGTTTGGGATATAATTTTTTTTGACCTTTTTAGTAAAATTAAAATTTTGAAATAAATAATAAATAATAAATAGTTAAATTATGTATAAATAAATTAAAAAAAAGTTATATAAATTAATTAATATTAATGAGGTTAAAGTTTCAAGTTTGGTGCAAGGTTTTCTTGGATCATAGTGCTAATTTTGAATTATACAAATCAAATCAAATAACGGAAGCAAATAAATAGAACATTATGATCAATCCACAAGGATCATTAGTCATACATTATTAGCAACTAACTTAGCCAACATAAAAGGTTAGGGTTACCTTTTAGAGTTGAAAAGTGGAGACTATGGTCCAACCATAACCCCTCTGAGAATATTACACCCCTTAGCAAACAACAACTCTTCTTGGAGGAATCCTGGTCAATTTTTGCCAGCTCCAGGTTTCTTCGAGAACGTTGGTCAATTTCAAGTGCTTTAATCCTTACCTTTTTATTCAAAAATTTCCATATTCGAATTTAAGGATTATCTAATTATATTAATAATATAAGATTTATAACTATCTAAAAGAATTACCCACTAGTTATTGGTAAACAATTGATATAATTATTTTAATATAATTAATTAATCTTGGGGCGATGATTGGACTGTACATATTCGACAAGCCTTGCAAGCTGTTGGTATATCGTTAGTCGGTGGCCGACCAGGAAGAGAAGCTTTATCCAGTCTAAGGATTCTGGAAGGTTATAAATATTAGGAAGCGAAATAGGTGTATCAAACTTTAACTTAAATTAGTGAGACATGAGACTTCATGGTAATACCATAAGCGGTTATATATAGGTATGAGCGTTAGTATGGGCCCAATACTATCATAAACACATGATATATAATTAGGGTTGGAGGAACCACGAGGAAAACTGAGGACCTGGTGAGTACTCAGAGTTGGAATAGACGAATAGTCATATGTATAGTAGACCTTTTCTGTCATGATTTTCTTTTGTGTTCGTTTTTATGTACCTTAGAGTCCGTTGATTTCAACGTTAGATAGTAACGTGGTTGCAGGAGATCTAGTCTCGATGTAGCAAAATGTTTGATGTGTGTGGAGTCTTTGTGGATGACCACATTTTCCTTAATGTTGACTTCCTTTTGGAATCTAGTCGTTCGATATTATCGTCAGTATGGTTTTGCTTTGCACCAACCAGACCGAAATTCTCTGCGTTGAAAAGCATGTGCGTATTTCGCTTGTCGAGGGAGGGTATGTCTATGGGGATAATATCCTAATCTAGAGTCTATTCCTATAATTTCTATGATGAAGGCACACAAGTGCCTAACGAGGTGATATAGGTCTTTCTTGACTCATGCAATTGAGAGTTCAAGGAATACAGTGAGTCTCTTTGTTGTGGAGCTTATTAGGGAATATATTGATGTTTTTCCCTGATGAGTTGTGGGGTTTATCACCACCATGTTAGGTAGAGTTCTAGTTTGACCTTAGTCCTGGTGCGGCTCCCAAAGTAAAATCACCTTTTTGGTGTCGTAGCTTAATGAGTTGCTGGAGTGTGGGTTATTTGACCAAGTTCCTTGTTTTGGAGTGTACCGGTCCAATTCGTTAAAAGAAAGACGATACATACGGTTGGGTATCAATTATCTAATATTGAACATGATCAAGATGAAAACGAATAAGAATCTACTTTCCATTCTAGTTTGGGGTGTGAGATGATCCAGAAAAGGGAAGGTAAGTCTATGATTCTCAATGGACAAAGAGTGTCAAGGTTAATCACTCGTTGTGACTTGGAGTTGGTGGCCACAATTATTCTCTAAAGCTATGTCATCGTTATGCGTATGGTATGAAGTGTACGCTATACGCAAATGATAAATGCTTACGTCACATTCAGAGCGTGAATGATCTAAATGTGAGGTAGCGACGTTGGATGGAGCTTCTTGTTGATTATGTTCGCAAGATAAGTTACCACCCTAGTAAGACGAATGTAGTAGCTGATGCATTGAGCCGCAAGGAACCCAAATCCTCATGATATCTCAAAAATATGGGTCTGGTGGTTGTTCTTGGTATTTTCCAGTTGGTTTGAGCTGCTCAGGTCGAGGGTTTGAGAGAAGATTTGACGAAACATGAGGTGATGGTGAAACAACATGTTTATTTGGTATAGGGTAGCTGAGGACTTGAGACCTTTTGGGGGAAACTTTGGATCCCTAAGGTCATTAGTGTTCATGACACGCTGTCACGAGACATTCCTAAGACTAAATATTCGGTTCACTCGGGAACTACTAAGAATTTTCATGACTTGAACCTGTTTATTGGTAGCCAAGGATGAAGTGGGACATAGCGAAGTATATGTCATAGTGTGTGATTTGTTCGGAAGACAAGTCATGCCATCAGAAACTGTATGGTTCCATCTATTGGCAATGAGTTAGAGGATATTACCTACCACGAGGAGAGTGTGTGAGATGTAAGGCCTGTTAGAGATGCTTTCTATGGGAAGTCACTAAAAGTATAAAAACAACATTTGGTTGAAGCGAGTAGTCAAGTGGTTGAGAATGTGAACTAAAATAAGATGTGCGGTGACTAAGAGATTCCAAGGACAAAATCCTTTTAAGGAGGGGAGAATTGTAACGACCCGAAAGTTATTTTGTTAACGATGTTGGTTTTCCATTAGTCAGATAATAGTGGTTGTAAAGTTATTTCGATTCTAAGAATATACAATGAAATAAATGGAATAAAGAGGGTGTTTAACTTCATAAAAGGAAAATTATGATTTAGATAAGTTAAATTATATAAACCAAATGTAGAATATAAGTGAGGGTTAAAAATAATTCAAACGAAAGTAGAAGGTATAATATGAACAAAGGAGAAAAGGTAGAGGGTTATTATTATAACTTGGAATTTAAAATCAATTTAAGGATACGATGAAGTATGAATGTTTCCTTTGTCATCGCAATAAAAAAACAATCGTACATTTCACATATTATAAGTTTGGAGAACCCTTGGTTCGACATACGTTTCAACAACAACGAGGAGATGATGAGAGGAAGAGGTGTGTGAGTCTATCGGAGCACAACCCAATTGGCGACATTCTCCGACAATAACCAACGGTGACTATAGGAAAATGATGTGAATGGTGTTGCGGTCATCACGAACGGGATAAGATGGCATGATGTTGGATTTGCTCAATGCTAAGCCATGTTCATCATAGCTGAAGTGTGCAAGCCAACATGGATCAGTGGTATTAGCCTATATATTATTAGCCCACATGTTTATGGGCCATTTAGTATTTAGCCCATTAGGGTTTTGTCTAGCTAGTATTTATTCTCCGCATTATTCTTTGTAGCCTTTTTGCTTTTCATTGAGAACCTTGTAATTTCTCTCTATCATAATCATATGGAAATGTTATCATGGTATCAGAGTAGAGGTTTGATACATTGTTAGAAGAATTTGTAGCAGTCATCTAGGGTTACTGTAGCAATTTCGTTCAATCTGTTTGATGTTCATTCATTTCTGATATTCGTTTGTTTGTTGGTATTCATTTGTTGTTGTTGTTAGTTCGTTGTTGTTGTTCGATCTCTTGTTGTTCGATTGATTACTTCCGCTGGTTTTTTACTCCTATCATTCTCATATTGCTTATCTATTGTTGTGGTCATTTATTCATTGCCAACATGACTGGAAATGATGATTCCCTTCAGTCAATCAGTAGTCGTCTATGTGGAAAGAATTATATGTGTTGGAGTTATGTTATGAAGAACTTCCTTCGTGGGAAGAATATGTGGGGCTATGTCGCTGGGACTAAAACTGAACCCTCAGTGCCTCAAGCTAAGAATTTCGATTTGTTGGTTGATGCTTGGGAGACTGATAACTCTAAGGTCATTACTTGGATTAATAATTCTGTTACTCAGTCTATTGGTATTCATTTGGCTAAATATGACACACCAAAGGAAGTTTGGAATCACTTGGAGAGACTGTATATTCAGTCCAACTTTGCTAAACAGTATTAGTTAGAATATGATATTCGTACTCAAAAAACAAAATGACCAGAGTATTCAAGATTTCTATGCTGCTATGTCTGATTTGTGGGATCAATTGGCTCTTACTAAAGAGTTAAGAGATTTTGAGCCTTACATTGCAAGGAGGGAAGAACAACGTTTGGTCCAGTTCTTGATGGCCTTGCGTTCTGATTTTGAAGGCCTACGTGGAACGATTCTTCATCGCTCCCCTTTACCTCAGTGGATTATGTTGTTCATGAGTTAATTGCTGAAGAGACTCGTATGAAGTCTCACGCGGATAAAGGGTTTAAAGAAACCTCCATTCCTACTTCCACTCCTGTTGTGCTTGCTGTTTCCTCTAATCAATCTCGACAAACTTCAATGGTTTCTTATGATGAGTGTGCATTCAGCAAACAAAAAAATCATTGGAAAGCTCAGTGTCCATTGTTAGTCAATAAGGGTAAATCTGGTCAGCCTCAATCGGGACAACAAAATAGGTCTGGTCAACGGAAGTTTCAGCCATGTTCCTTTGGTACTCCTCCATGGACACCTCGTCCTCCACAGTTTGTTGTTGCTGCTACACCGCCAGTTGACACATAATATGTTGGAAACATGCCACCATCTGCATTGGATCCCAAGGTTTTTGAGAGTTTCAGACATTATTTGGCCTCTAATCCCACTGCCATGTCTGCATCTATGTCTCATTCTGGTCCTACTTCATCCGGTACATCAGGTATTCCCTCATCTTTGTGGATTTTAGATTTTGGTGCAACCCATCACATTAATCCTCATTTGTCATCATTTACTTCTTTGTCACATGTGTCATCTATTTTTGTTATGTATGCTAGTGATACATTTATGCTAGTTGAGGGTGTTGGGTCTGTCTCTATTTCTCATATCACTCTTCCTGATGTTTATTACATTCCCAAACTTACATTGAATTTTGCCTCAGTCAGTTAATTGTGTAAGTCTGGTAATTAGGTGTTCTTTTCTGATTGTCTGTGTTATACAGGATCAACACACCTAGAAGGCGATTGGGATCGTCTGTAGGGTGCGGAACTGTATGTCTTGGAGGTTCTGAAAGTATCTGCTGTTGCTGCCTCCAGTATTAATTTCTCTTCTTTTCGTTTGAGTCCTTTGTCGTCTGAATTTTATCTTTGGCATTCTCGTGGGGACATGTGTCTGTATCACATTTGTTTTTTCTAGCATCTAGTGGTGTTTTGGGTCATTTGAACACTTGTGATATTTCTGATTGTAGTGGTTGTAAACTGGAAAAATTCTCTGCTTTACCTTTCAATAAAAGTATGTTTTGTTCTACTGCTCCTTTTGATATTATTCATTCTAATGTATGGGGTCCTGCACTAGTATCCAAAAAGGGTGGGTCAACCTATTATGTATCTTTTATAGATGATTATACTCGATATACATGGGTTTACCTTATAAAATGCAAATCTGATTTCGTTGGCATTTACAACAATATTAGAGCTCTTGTTAAAACTCAACATTCGGCTATGATTAAGTGCTTTAGGTGTGACTTAGGGGGTGAATATACCTCTAATGATTTTACTCAGTTAATTGCTTCTGATGGTACCATACACCAGTCATTGTGTACTGACACTCCTTAGCAAAACGGTGTGGCAGAACAAAAACACCTTCATATTGTTGAGACAGCCCGCTCATTGCTTCTGTCTGTGCAGGTCCCTAGTGCCTTTTGGGGAGAAGCAGTCCTAACTGTTGTTTATATGATTAATCGTATCCCTAATTCATTAAATTCAGGAATGTCTCCTTTTGAGAAGCTATATGGTCACCTACCAAACTACTCTTCCTTACGAGTTTTTGGATGTACTTGTTTTGTTCTTTGTCCTCATGTTGAGAGGAACAAGTTGGGGCCAAAATCTACTATTTGTGTATTTTGGGGGTATGGTGTTGGACATAAAGGATACCGTTGCTATGATCTTGTGAGTCAGAAGTTATATGTTTCCCGACATGTCACTTGTTTGGAAAATGTCCCTTTCTACTCGATTCCTGCTACAGCCCACAATGTAACGAAGTCAGATCTTCTGCATATCGATCCTTTTGATGAAGTCATAGAGGCTCGAGACCCATCTATTGTAATGCCCGTGTTTCTAGGCTAGACATTAATATTTGACATGATAGTCTAGGTTAACCTTTGTGACTCATTTTGAAGAAATGAAAAGGAATTATGTGAATATTATGTGTTTTATGCTTAATTATTAGGGTTTAATTAATTAAGACTAAAAATGAGCGTCGAAAATAAATATTAGATAAAGCCGATATTTATTAAGAAAGTTGTAGTGGTCGTGACAAGGATTACGGATATATAAAGAATGCCGAAATCCGAGTTATAACGAAGAAGTTATGACCTGTCGAACTTTCACGACAAAACCGGCACGGTGCCGAATGTCGTAAAAACTGAGTTTTTGATAAACTACTTTTTAGCCTTGGTGATCTAAATGAAAGTCGTAGTGTTCGTTAAGCCGAGAGTATGTATAAAAAGAACGCCCAAATCTGACTTCGTATGAGGAAGTTATGATTTTTCGAAGTTTCAACTTAGCAGTAGACAGCTAAAAACTCGAATTTTAGATCGAGTGATTTTTAGCCTACACGACCTAAACGAGAATCAAAGGTCTCGTCAATAGTAGCACAACGGTAAAAAGACAGACGAAAACGGACGTCGGATGAAGAAGTTATGAATTTTTAACGGATTTCCTGTCCCGGTTTGTTAAAAATAATAATATAAAAATTAAAGTCAAAATTAGCTGACGAAGTCTAAACAAAAGGTGTAGAGCGTAATTTTACCTACGCGTGCATATAAAGAACGTCAAAAACGGAGCTCGTATGCGAAAGTTATGGATTTTAGAAGTTTTGGCGCGAAAATCGAGAAAAATCCCCAAAACCGAGAAATCTCGCATACGTGGACTTCGGCCACGTGTCCTCGCCTTGCATCCGATGCATGTCCGAAATATTGCTGAGTCATTCGAACCGGAGAGCTAATCCGAAGTGGTCCAATGAAGCTGCGACGCGTGCCCCTTTCCTTGATCCATCCGAGCTTCGTAGGAGCCACGAGCCACCAACCTCGGACCCGGAGTTCGGTCCAATCAGGACCCTCCAGCGAGGCCCTCGCATGCGCAGCCCACGTGCGAGCCAGGTGCTGCCCCCTTCGGATCTGCTGCCGCGTGGCCTCCTCTCAACCGTCCGATCAGCAGCTCGCATGCTATAAATAGGAGGATGCGAACCCTCCCGGCTAGAATTTAAGAATTGGCAATTTTGGCCCATTTTTCAATATTTTGGCTATTTTCACATCCCCCGAAGCCCCGGTATCAATTATAATCCCTGGAATACGCCACGAAGTGCCCGGGAAGCCCGAAAAATTTATCTTTTCGGTTTCGAAGCCCGACCCTTGCAGAGCCCGGTTTCTCAATAAAACTCCCGCTTTTATTAGAAACGATCGTTTTAGGAAACGAATTGCTGCCCGATTTTCATTAAATCGGGTGAGTGTATAGTCACTTTCATATTACACATAGATATGAAATATTTTATATCAAAAAACGTGCTATGTGTATATATGTTGTTTGTTTATTTGAGATGGATGTTGAATGAATGTTTTATACATGTTTAAAATGATTTAAAATGTAAAAATATTTTATCTTCAAATATGTTGGGTAAAACATGGGTAGATAAAGAATGAGGGATAAAATACAGTATGGATGTACGTTGGTAGCTATGAATTTAGTACAGTATAGATGTACGTTGGTAGCTACGGATTTAGTACGTTGGCAGCTATGGACTTAGTGCCTGTTGTATAAACCTTGGCGACGATGTGACTTCGTGCCTATTTGACATAAATTGCTGAGGGAAAGCAATGTTGTCACCCCGATGTTTGTTTTATTTGGCATAAATTGCTGAGGAAAGCAATGTTGTCACCTTATTGGTTGTTTTATGTCAGGTTGTCCTGTTTGACATAAATTGTTGAGGAAAGCAATGTTGTCACCTCATTGGTTGTCTTATTTGACATAAATTGCTGAGGAAAGCAGTGTTGTCACCCCGATGGTTGCCTTATTTGACATAGATAGCTGAGGAACCCCCGAAGCAATGTTGTCCCCCCCCCCCCCCTAATGAAAATCCTTAGGCTAGGTCGCTTGTGATAGTTGTTTTAGGGACATAAAGTAAGGATAACGGGAATGGGTAATTAGGGTAATTTGGTTGATTGATTGATGTTTGAGTATAATAAATTTAATTATTGTGGGTTGAAAACCCTATATGCTCACCAGGCTTCCAAGCCTGACCCACTCAGCTTTTTATATTACAGGTAGTGGACCCCGAGCATAGTCGGATGATGATGATGAGTGATTTTTGGATTATAGGCCAGTAGTTATAAATAACTGTTGTAAGGCTTATAATGTCTTGTTTATGCTTTTGATCTGTATCGGAACATGACATCCCGAGGTTTTGATATGAAATGAAACTATACATTTTTAAAGAAAGGTTCTGATAAACTTTTATCATGTTTTGTTTTGGGGACCAATTCCGCAACATCTTTTAAAATGATTTCTCTGATTTTATTTTAAAAAGCATAAATTGAATCGGTCTTTTCTAGCCGAGAAATTAGGGGATGTCACAGTTGGTATCAGAGCATTAGTTTAAGCGAACTAAGAAATTGTAGGATTTCTAGACTTAAACTTAGAATGCTAAGTGATGATTGTGAGATGAGTGTCTACCATATTTTAGACATGAGCACTAGTTTATTTTAGGAAAGATGCCTAAAATGCTTTTATGTGCTAAATGTTATATGTTTGCCATATATGATATTAATTGTTCGGATCTATGGTCTGTTGCCGACCGGATCTGGAAACCTTATGTGTGTAGGATTCTAAGCGTATGATTACGAAATTAGGACTAACATATAACGTTTCAGAGTGATAAGGAGAATTTAAATACCTGTCGTGGATAAAGGTTTAAATTCACCTAATTTGGCGTATAGATCATAATGGCAAGAACCCGAAGTGGAGCTGGAAATGTAAATAGAAATCAGCAACCTCAACCCTAAGTGATGGAACAGGTGCCTATAGTAGGAGCTGCACCCGAACCCATCACCATGGCTGGAGTACGAACTATGATTCAGACCATGATGGCTGAAAAGAGGGAGGATTTGAGGCAAATGTTGCTGAACAACAGGGATGAACCTTCAGTTCCTGTTGAACAACGCGAATTGAATGACGATCGATCTGAAGAAGGAAAGAACAGTAGATCGGTTGGTCATAGTGAACTGCTTGTGGTTGGGAGAAATAACCACGAGGTTAGAGTGGAGAGAAATGGGTGCAAGTATAAGGACTTTATGACTTGCAAGCCATCGACCTTCACTGGAAAAGAAGATCCTGTCGGAGTAATGAATTGGATCTTAGAAATGGAATTGGCTTTCATGACTTGTGATTGCCAAGGCAAGTTACAAACCACATTTGCAGTATGTCAGTTCAGGGGTAGTGCTGCTCGTTGGTGGAACACTCTGGGGAAAACCCTAAGCCCTAATGAGCCACTACAACTGACTTGGGCAGAGTTCTTGGTGCACTTCAAGCGCAAGTACTGCTTGGCCCAAAACGTGCTTGAGTTAGAAAACCAATTTCTAACGTTGAAGAAGGGGAGTATGACCGTTGACGAATATACGAATAACTTCACAGAAAAAATGGAGTTTGCTTTGCGTATTGTCCCAGATGAGCTGGCGAAAATTGACAGGTACGCAAAGGGACTTCCATGGGAGTATGCGGTGCCTGTACGTCAGGCACTTACTTTGGAGGCAGCTATCTGGGCTGCCAAGTCTGTTGAAGATATGATTAAAGGGAGAGCCGCCAGCAAGGTTGAAGTTGGCGAGAAAAGAAAGTTTGAAAGGACTTCAGGGTCCAACTAGAAAAGAAAATTCTCGAAGTCTGGAGGAGGAGAAGGCGAAGCAAAATGGTGCGAGAAGTGAAAAAAGAAGCACTTCGAGAAATGTAGCAAAGAGGTGACCTGCTACAAGTGTGGGAAGATTGGGCATTATGCCAACGAGTGCCCGTCCAACAAGAGGATGTGCTATCGATGTAACGAGGAAGGTCACATTTTGAAAGACTGCCCAAAGAAGAAAGAGGCAGCAATGCCCAATGTTCCACTAAAACCAAAACCAAAAGCATTCCAAATGATCCTTAATCAAGCAGATGGAAATACAAAGGATCAGGAGTAAGGACCTTATATTCCCAAAGCCAAGATATAAAGTAGCAATGCAGTTAGTAACTTGTAGTGTAGCCTATTAGAGGCGTAGTATAGGGTAAACTCGAACCTCTGTGTAATTATTTTAAGAAATAATATAAACCTTGGTTTTGTCATCTGATGAGTTGAATGACTATGTGAAATTCTTGTATGGTGACTTGGAGAACTGCGAGACAATACTTGGGACGAGTAGGAGTAGGTGTGAATGGTAGTAGAGGCCTATACTATCGGAAGCATAGGACTCGTACTTGGATCAAGGAAAGTCACAAGGTTACCAAGAAGCTAGAAATTGATTCCGTTATTGTTCGAGTATTTCATTACCTTCGTTTCGGTAATGACTAAGAAGATGATTGTTATTCCGACCCTAGAGGTCATATTAAATTGAGTCCGACTAAGATAGGAATGTTACGTGGTTCGGGAAAGTTGAGTCCAAGGTTTATTAGACCGTTTAAAGTTCTTTAGAGGATCGGGAATCAAGCTTACAAGCTAGAATTACCAGAAGAACTAGAGGGTATTCATAACACCTTTCATGTGTGTTATTTGAGGAAGTTCACGGGAGCTGTGCCCGACATAATTCCATGTCTGAATTAAGGTTGGATGAAAACAAGAGGTTAATTGAAGAACCTGAGGCAATCATTGACCGTAAGACTAAGAAGTTGTAATGCAAGATGGTCGATTTAGTGCTTGAGCATTGGAAACATACGAATGGACCAAATCTCACCTGGGAAACGGAGAGTGACATGAAGAGTCGCTACCCGTAGTTGTTTGTCGATGTGTGATTCAGGGGACGGAGTCATCCTAAGAGGGAGAGAATTGTAATGCCCGTGTTTCTAGGCTAGGCATTAATATTTGACATGATAGTCTAGGTTAACCTTTGTGACTCATTTTGAAGAAATGAAAAGGAATTATGTGAATATTATGTGTTTTATGCTTAATTATTAGGGTTTCATTAATTAAGACTAAAAATGAGCGTCGAAAATAAATATTAGATCAAGCCGATATTTGTTAAGAAAGTTGTATTGGTCGTGACAAGGATTACGGATATATAAAGAATGCCGAAATCCGAGTTATAACGAAGAAGTTATGACCTGTCGAACTTTCACGACAAAACCAGCACGGTGCCGAATGTCGTAAAAACTGAGTTTTTGATAAACTACTTTTTAGCCTTGGTGATCTAAACGAAAGTCGTAGTGTTCGTTAAACCGAGAGTATGTATAAAAAGAACGCCCAAATCTGACTTCGTATGAGGAAATTATGATTTTTCGAAGTTTCAGCTTAGCTTAGCAGTAGACAGCTAAAAACTTGAGATTTAGATCGAGTGATTTTTAGCCGACACGACCTAAACGAGAATCGAAGGTCTCGTCAATAGTAGCACAACGGTAAAAAGACAGATGAAAATGGACGTCGGATGAAGAAGTTATGAATTTTTAACGGATTTCCTGTCCCGGTCTGTTAAAAATAATAATATAAAAATTAAAGTCAAAATTAGCCGACGAAGTCTAAACGAAAGTTGTAGAGCGTAATTTTACATACGCGTGCATATAAAGAACGTAAAAAACGGAGCTCGTATGGGAAAGTTATGGATTTTAGAAGTTTTGGCACGAAAATCGAGAAAAATCCCCAAAAGCCGAGAAGTCTCGCATACGTGGACTTCGGCCACGTGTCCTCGCCTCGCATCCGACACGTGTCCGAAATATTGCTGAGTCATCTGAACCGGAGAGCTAATCCGAAGTGGTCCAATGAAGCTGCGACGCGTGCCCCTTTTCTTGATCCATCCGAGCTTCGCAGGAGCCACGAGCCACCCACCTCGGACCCGGACTTCGGTCCAATCAGGACCCTCCAGCGAAGCCCTCGCATGCGCAGCCCACGTGCGAGCCAGGTGCTGCCCCCTTCGGATCTACAGCCGCGTGGCCTCCTCTCAACTGTCCGATCAGCAGCTCGCATGCTATAAATACGAGGGTGCGAACCCTCCCGGCTAGAATTTAAGAATTGGCAATTTTGTCCCCTTTTTCAATATTTTGGCTATTTTCACATCCCCCGAAGCCCCGGTATCGATTATAACCCCCGGAATACGCCATGAAGTGCCCGAGAAGCCCGTAAAATTTATCTTTTCGGTTTCGAAGCCCGACCCTTGCAGAGCCCGGTTTCTCAATAAAACTCCCCCTGTTATTAGAAACGATCGTTTTAGGAAACGAATTGCTTTAGGAAACGAATTGCTGCCCGATTTTCATTAAATCGGGTGAGTGTATAGTCACTTTCATATTACACATAGATATGAAGTATTTTATATCAAAAAACGTGCTATGTGTATATATGTTGTTTGTTTATTTGAGATGGATGTTGAATGAATGTTTTATACATGTTTAAAATGATTTAAAATGTAAAAATATTTTACCTTCAAATATGTTGGGTAAAACATGGGTAGATAAAGAATGAGGAATAAAAATACAGTATAGATGTACGTTAGTAGCTATGAATTTAGTACAGTATAGATGTACATTGGTAGCTACGGATTTAGTACGTTGGCAGCTATGGACTTAGTGCCTGTTGTATAAACCTTGGCGACGATGTGACTTCGTGCCTATTTGACATAAATTGCTGAGGGAAAGCAATGTTGTCACCCCGATGTTTGTTTTATTTGGCATAAATTGCTGAGGAAAGCAATGTTGTCACCTTATTGGTTGTTTTATGTCAGGTTGTCCTGTTTGACATAAATTGTTGAGGAAAGCAATGTTGCCACCCCATTGTTGTCTTATTTGACATAAATTGCTGAGGAAAGCAGTGTTGTCACCCCGCTGGTTGCCTTATTTGACATAGATAGCTGAGGAAGCATGATTCGACTTTGTTTGTTAGATGCTCGAGTGTAGGACGGATTCTTTTGTTCTTATATGTGGATGACATGATTATTACTGGTGATGACCATGGTGGTATTGAGACTTTAAAGCATGATCTAGCTCATCGATTTGCTATGAAGGATTTGGGTTTCCTGCGTTATTTCTTGGGTATTGAGGTAGCTCAGTCTATGAAAGGGTATATTCTTTCTCAAACTATATATATATATATATATATATATATATATGTATATATATATATATATATATATATATATATATATATATATATATATATATATATGACTTGTTTACATGGTCGGGCCTCTCTGACAATCGGACTGTTGATACTCCTCTTGAAACCAATGCACGGCACTCTCCTATTGATGGTGTTCCTTTGTCCGATCCGATTCTTTATCGCAATGCTGTGGGAAGTTTGGTTTATCTCATAGTTACTTGTCCGGATATTGCTCATGTTGTTCATATTGTCAGTCAATTGTTAATGCTCCTACCTCCGTTCACTGGGGAGCTGTACTCCGTATTCTGAGATATCTTCGTGGAACTCAGTTTCAGACCCTCTTGGTTCCCTCGGCGTCTTCTCTTGAGTTACGTGCCTATAGTGATGTTTATTGGGATGGTGATCGTCATGATCGTAAATCCACCACCGTATTTTGCGTATTTCTTGGAGAGTCTCTCATTTCATGGAAGAGCAAGAAATAGGACGTTGTCTCTAGATCTTCCACGGAGGTTGAATATCGTGCTATGGCTATGACTACATGTGAGATTATCTGGTTACGGTGGTTGCTTTTGATATGGGAGTTCACATTTGTTCACCTACTCCCCTGCATTGTGATAACAGAAGTGCGATACAAATTGCGAAGAATTCTGTTTTCCATGAGTGGACGAAGCACATTGATATTGATTGTCACTTTACCCGTCATCACTTATAGCTCGGGACCATATCGCTTCCGTTTGTTTCATCAACCTTGCCGCTTGCGGATATTATTACGAAGGCTATATCGACTTCTCGGTTTCGGTTCTTGTGTGACAAACTCTCAATGCTTATTGTTGTGGCATTGTGAGTTTGAGGGGGGATGTTAGCCTATATATTATTAGCCTACATATTTATGGGCCCTTTAGTCTGTAGCCCGTTAGGGTTTTGTCTAACTAGTATTTATTATCTGATTTCTTTGTAGCCTTTATGATTTTCATTGAGAACCTTGTAATTTCTCTCTATCATAATCATATGGCAATGTTATCAAGTGGAAGGTTGCAACTCGCCAACAAGGTTGATCGGTGAATATCAACATAAAAAACGACCCAGATACAACCCGATTATGTCGCTTTGTTAATTATTTCAGTTCTTTAAGGATACGTCTTCCCGACGATGATTTCACGGGTATTAATGGTAAGAAGAAAGAAGATCTAAAGATGTTTGGTGGCGTGCAATTCCGGCAAGAAAGCACCATCAATGTTGAGATTGTTGTTCCGGGAAGAAGATCAAATTAGGATGCACTCTCATATATTGCAACGGGTGGTTTAGAAAGAGTTTGCCAGTGGGGGATTGGACTGTTTTAGAAAGTGACAACTGTATCTTCACTGTTGGAATGGAAACAAAAGAGAGATAACAAGACAAAGTGAGAAATAGGTTGTGGTGTTTTGATTTTGAGGACCAAGATCAGAAGGAAGGAGGCTCTGGTTTACCTAAGATGCATGGTAAAGAGAAGAGCAATTGATAAATTTGATGAGGTTGCTACCCATTTCAACCGTTTTATGGGGCTACTTGTCAAGTTTCAAGGATGAGTGTAATACATGATGCTTTAGGTAGATCGCTAATCAGTGGGGTTCAAACATCGCGTTTTATGAATGTTTCGGAGGAGTAGTTGCAAGTTAAAATATGCAACAACAGTGTAGGAGGTCATGAATGTTATAGAGAAGTATTAGGATTGGGTGTTGTAATCCAATTCAAGTGAAGGGGTGCTTGACATGAGATTAATCAACGCACAACATTCACGTTTGTGTTTGGAAGTTTAATGGCTTATGGAAGAAAACATGGGTTAAACTAAAACCAATAAATTCTAAATAAGAATAAAGTCCTTGAATATGACATGCTACACTACATGGGATATGAGGTACAAATTCTACCATTATATTAATTTGATAGATACTTGGATACATAATTTTGTTAATAGATGATGATGTCATAAATTCGTATTGTAATTTTAGCGATTTTAAGTTATTCACATGTTAATTAAGTTAACTTGGTGTATGAGGGTGTATAAACAACCTTAAAGTATGTTATTTATTGATGGAATACTTAATGGATATATATTTAACTAGTAAAAAGAGAGTAGGGAATATTTTGTGGTGTTTAAATGGGTTAAATCCATAAATTTTCTATGTTAGCATTTATATTTGATGGAACTTAATTAAGAGAGAAAACATGCTTAATTAAAAGTTAATAAAAATATATTTATGGTCTAAATTATAAATTCTAATCCTAGTTTTGATACACATTTTACCTATTGACCCGACTCGGTTAGGTAGAAGATGTTTGTAAAAAAAATTTTAGATGACATATTTATTTTTTATATAATTGGTCGTATAGGATGATTTTGATGCATGAGGGTATCTAGCATTAGACATCTTTTCATGCGTCGATATTATGAAGATATAGCGTTGACTGATCATTTGATATTGAGGTGAGTTAATTTCGTGGTTTTTAAAGTACATTGTTAGGAGAATCTCATATCTTAGATGGATTGGGATGAACCTAGTTACCTATGATGTATGTGCCTCATTTGGTATGAGTAATGTGTCATGGATGCTGTATTGCTTTATGTGTATAAGAATCTAGGATGTTTGCATGCTATTTCTTATTTGTTTGATGTGAGATGTGTGATAATGCCATGTTAGATTGAGTGTTATACATGGATATTATGTGATGTGATCATGTAAATATTTGTTTGGAAATATTTGCCTAAGTTGTTTTAGGACAAGCATGCTAGTGATGTAAAACCATTATTGAAGTGTTGTGGATGAAAGTGGTGTGCGATGTAAATTGTAATAATTAAATAAAAAAATTACATGTTTACATGAAAATGAACTCTTAAAGAAGTAATATGTCAATAAAAGAAAAATCATAATATTTTTCATGATTACTTGAACAGAGTGTAACTCTTTATTTGATTAATTATTATTAAATTAAAAAAAAGGGAGTACACTAGCAGGGCGAAGGATAATAACCTAGACATAGGTATATACCCTATCTGGATTATTGTAGAGACCCGATGGGTTGAATGACACCTACGGAAAAAGTGCTTAAACCAAAGCGGCATCGAATGATTTTTCTAGGAGATCATTCAAGACATGGTTCGAATGGTTGGTGGACTAGAATGGTGTTGGTCTAGCGGTGGGGCCATTGAAAACATCACGAGGGATTGGAAGGTGTAACGCGGTGGAATTGGCACCATTTGTACCAATCCTTAATGACAATGCATGTATACATATGTGCAATGTCGGAGTAGAAAACACAGTGCACTGGGAGCAATGATTACAGGTGAGAGTCGCGCCCCACCTAGTGCTTTGGGTCGTGCCCGTCACGTTATTAGGGAACGAGATACTTGCATTGGGGTTTGTGGTGAATGAATAGACCTTAACTAGGAAGTATTACTATAATAATTACAGTGATGATAAGCGGTGAGTAATTATTAAAAATAAACCAGAGATAAATATTAATTAATAATATTTTAGCGGTAAAAAGATAGAAAATTAGTTACAGCGTGGTTGAGGAGAATAAGTAAAAAAACTATAAAAGAAGAATATAACTAATTGAGCTAAACAGTTTTGGATATGCAGTGTGATGTTGTTATGTGTTTCTTGTGAGTCTTTGATTGTGTGGGAATGTGTTGTGTGATCCATTTATGATACGTGTTCTTTTAACACTATACTATAATTGAATCACTTAGCTTATGTTGACACTTGTTCTTTGCTTGTTGATTGTTGTGCATCGGAATATGTAGCTTGACATGATGCCTTGATGAGGATGGGATCTTTTTGGGTAGTATTATTTAGTATCTTTAGATATGATACCATTTGGACATATTGGATTTTCATCATATTGTTTTTGTGAAATTTAAATTTTGATGGGATGTTTTTGAAATATTCATAATAAGTCTTCTCCAAACGTAATCTTTTAAAAAGTGTTTAAAATAAGTAAAACAAATTTGGGTGAAAAATAACGATGTTGCATCACTCTACACTACATTTCACACTAATGTCCAAGGACCCAAAAAGGCTTGGGGACCTAAATCTCTTTGATTGATCGCAGGTACTATGTGACGAGCAATATGATGAAAATTAGTATATCGATAGTGGATGGTCACGTCACATGATTGGAAGGAAAGAAAACTATTGGGTTTTAGTTCAAAAATAGTTTCATAAACTAGAAAAATATGGCAAACGGAAGAATTTAATTTTTGAAATAACATAAACAATTTATACCCCAAAGGATCTTCTTGCAAGTTATAGAAAGATTAAACACCAACCATATAAAGGATGAAGAAATAACAACCTTTTTTGTTCTTTGGGTCCTCTTGGGAGGCTTGGAAGTTGATGAAGAATGTGAAACCTTTGCGACACCAACAATGACTCAACGTGATGTAGATGCTAGTCCATAAACTCTTAATCCCTTAAGCTTTAAGTTCATAAACAATATGAACTTAAAGAGGGCATGAAGATGCAAGTAATCTTGAAGAAAAGATGAACAAAATGGAGAGAGTAACCTCCTCTAAGGAGGTTACAGTTTTAAGAGCCTAGATTGAACCACCACATTCAAGAATGAAAGCCTCAAATTTATATTGTCTTAAAGTGAAGTCTTTAACCATTAGGTCCTTCCACTTTAGACAAGCATGTCCCTAAAGCAACTTGTCCCCCATGAATGCACCATGCTTCATTTTGTTTTTAATAAACTAAGTGAAAAGCCATCCCGCTTTATGTCAAGCTCATTTTCGGCCACAATGATGAAAAAGAGAAGAAAGAGTTTATATTTTATAAACTCAAAGTTTATAAGATATAAACTTTGTCTTTTGCTAAAAGACAAAAAGGCTTACCTGGTCGAAAATGTTGTACATGACTTAATAATTCACACCATATGAATTACGTAATATTACTTGCTAATGAAAATTATTATTTCCATGAAATAAATAATTTCCAATTTAATTATAAGTGTTTTATTGAATATTTATTAAAATAAATTTCTAATAAACAATCAATTATATCAAATTGTTGTTAGTGTGACCCATTAGTATCATATGTTAATTAACAATATCACTCTAATATGATTCTTAAGCATACTAGACCTTTCAATCTCCCACTTGCGTAAGACTCATATTAGACTGATATAGACAGTGGTGAACGTCTAGCAACTTTTCACTGCCCCCAAAAACATACGACTTTGTGCCATTCTATCAACGCCTAATTCCCAAAAAGCTCAAAGCTACAATTGGTGTATAAGGTAAGTTTATCAATTATCACTTTGCTACAGACATCATGTTGAACATGAGATACATATCACAGTCAATCTCATTAGTTGTTTAACTTTTGGTAAGGCGCCTTAGATGTCTAACTCTCAACACATAAGAGGAACAAATCCTATCTTGACTACATAAGCCTCTTGCATAGTTCACACTATACCTGAAAATGGTTTTTATAATTGCCCGGTTAAGGAACAACATTTGACCATATCAAAGCATAGTACTCCCTACACTTAAGTGCCACTATGTAGCTCAGGTGTTAAGGATACAAAGATAATACATTTTAATCAAGTATCATTCATGATAGCGATCCATGAGATGATCTTGATGCGGATCAGTTCAATACTAGTTCTCTGACAAGTACCTATGAAACTTGGTTACAACCACTTGCCTACTTTCATCTATTGAGAGTCAACTAATCGAATTCATATTAGTCTTACTTTATAGTTGCTCCTACAATTATAACCGACTATGAACCTTTAGAATAATAACATTATTCATGGATTAAACATGTTAATATAGAACACAACAAATATTAATGTGATGACTATATCCCAATATATCATAACATTATCTAATAGTTGTGGTTATAATGTTCCAATATCCAAATACTAAATCCAAATCAAAACCCATTTCTAGAACAATAAAGTCTTATAGCTAAAGTGTGACCATCCATACTTAGCTCAAACAAATGACTTTATCAATGGATCTGACAAAATTTAATTTGTGTGAATTATGTGAATACTTTCATCTCCATACTTAACTTTACTCTAAGTATAGTTAAATATCTTGGAGAATATGATTGGTGTTCTTTCGTGACATAAAGTCTCTTAGCTTGATTAAGTATACTCTCGAAGTCACAAAGATTTCTATGTGATCCTTGAATGGCAGATTTCAACATAGTTTTTCAATGATCCCATTCATCGAATCATATATGAATTCAACTTCTAAAGTAGTGTATTCTTATTTTGTAGTAGATTGTGTCATTATGTTTTGCTTGGACCTCATTCCAACAAGACTTACCCTTCATTCCATAATGAAGTCAAAATCCAATTATAATTCATAATTATTTATATGTGTTTAGAAATTAACATCTTGTGTATCTCATTCCATAAAGATCCTTTCTAAACTGATTGTCTCATATACACTCTCTTAGTTCTTCTAAAGTACTCTTAGAATGCTCTCTTAGTCATCAGTGACATGACCATGTATTCAATTAGTATCCTATGACATGCTTACAACATGATCAAATACCATGTCCTATGCATAATATGGCGTAAATGATGAATTCATTTTTCCAAGAAAATAGAATATAAATCAGTTCATCTAGTTCAAGACTATGAGCTATGTACTTTTGAGGCTAGCTCAAAATGGTGCCATATGACAATGCCAAGAATTCTCCAAAAGAATCTTGTGTCTTGATTCCTTTCAAGATATTGCCAATATATGTATAAGGACATGAAACATTTAACATTAATTTTATCCATCCCTTATAGATTTTACATTGCAAGGATGTATATTCTCCTTCCTAAGTCTTTCATTTTAGAAATACTTTCCGAGTCAAGATCAAAACGATCTTGCTTAGTTAGAATGTGATTTCAAATGATTAAGTATGTCTCATTCATACAAGATTAGGAATTTCACTATGCTCCCACTACTTCTTACTAAACACACATGTTCTATTCATTTTGATGTAAAAACATACCTTGTGGTTTTACATTAAAGTGATGAACTGATGATTGCAACATTGATATGTTTGCTTTATATCCACAAGTGGATCTTAAGCTCTACATATTTTGTTTAGGATAACATGGATTAAGAAAACCTCCAGGCTAAGCTATATAGATATCTTCTAGTAGATGTCTATTAAGAAAAGCGGTATTTCTTGAAATCTATTTACTATATCTTGTATTAAGAATATGAATTTATAGTAAATAATATCCTTGTTGATCTAATCGTAGCTACTTGTAAAAAAGGTTTGATCATAGTCAGTGTCATGAGTATGATGAGGACCATAGTCAATGACATGAGTATGAGAGAATCTTTTTACTACAAGTCTTGCTTTAAATGTGTATGGTTATCCATGTAATTTATTCTTTCTAGAAGAATTATTTACTACTTCTAGCCTTGCTGTAGGGATAAGTTTTAATCAAGCCCATACTTGATTCTCATACATGGATTACATCTCATGTTCATGACTCTAAGCCATTTATCAGATTCGAAATCTGACATAGCATCTTGGTATTTGATGGATTTTTCCAGAAACCATCAATAATGGATCATCAACCAGAGATTCCACAATTCTCAAGTCATAGATGATTTCTACCACTAATGCAAACAATTTGTGTTTGTGAATAGCTTTTATTCAAGTTTAACAATCCTTGTTAAAAACTAGTGCCAACTATTACTACATAAGGTTATGGTTCTTGAGCTGCTTTAAGTTCCATGAACCTCCCACTTGCTTTGTCATTAGAAGCTTGCTTTATACTAACTTAGATTTCACAAGAATAAGAGAACTTATTCTTGGTGGGTTTGCATATGATAATCTAAGCCACATTTAGAGTATTACACAAATATGTATTTAGTAGACTTTAGGTTTAGAAGCTTTAGTCCAACATCGACTTCAAATCCACAAAACATTAAGTAAGATGAAGATGGAGCCCTTCCATACTAAATATTATAAAGTGTTTAATCTACTTATTAGCTGGTATTTGTATTCAAGATACAATTTAATAGTTATTGAAGTATTATCCCAAAAAGATTAAAGGAGGATATTTCTACCGATTAGAAAGTAAATCATACCAAAGTAAGATTTAATTCATCCTTTATCATCATTAAGGCCTTAGATGGTTCTTACCGGTTTGTATCTCAACTTTTGAAACCTTTAACAAAGATTTCACAATTGTGCTTTACCATGTAAAATATAATTAAAACTACTATAGTTGTTAATAAAGGTGATTTGGTATCTTGTGCTTAATCTCATACATTCATTAAAAAGGAAGTCATACACCAAAGTATATAGTTCCTTAATTATTTTCTCTATACCTTAGTGAAAATATCATTAGGAATCTTTTACATATAAATAAGGTTCACATATGTCAAATAAACTACATTATTTGCCTTAAAAGATCCCTTTCTTGAAGTTGGAATATGTGAATGCTATTTATATAATAAAAATAACAATGTCAAAGATGAGTTTGATATAAAACAAGTTTAAGTCAAAACTGCTTGCATATAGAACTTAAATTTATTTATAAAATTTTGTTATTTACTTTGTAATTCTATTAAGAGATCTAGTCTCATAAATAGAAGTTAATCATTTCAGAATATGATCATTATCGTTATGAAAAACGATTAAGTAAATGATCAAACATTTGAATAAAATAACTAAGACATAAATTTTGACATGCTAAATTAAAACATACATTGTTCCAAAACATATATTGTTTTACATAACAAGTACTTTATGTTCTAAGAATAAATAATAAACTAAACTCCAAGAGTGTAGTTGCAACTTGGTTGTGCTCAGCTTGGTTACTCTTCAATAAATATCTGCAAGCCATTTACAAATATTAGATTAACATTTAAGTACCAAGTACCTAAGTGTTATATGAAAAGTATGAGTTCTATCTAGTAGATACTAGAAGTACTAGTCTCTTCCAGACTTTCTTTCCAAATACGAGGAGTAAATCCTCTTCCAGTGTCCAGTTTCTTTACAAAAGAAACAAGATCCATCTATATGGGCTTTAGTAGATTTCTTGGGCTTAAAGGTGTTCAGTCCATAAAAACATGGGCCTCCTGGATCACACAAGGTGATTCTTTTAGCCTTGCATTATTCCAATGTTTAAACTAGCTTTAAATAAAATATCACTGTATTTATTGGAATATTGCTTGACCTATTATATCATCAGATATATGTTTGAATTATCCAAGACTTCCTAGAAATCATGAATAACTATTCCTAGCTTGATTTTAGAAACATATTTAGCATCATAGTGATGCCTTTACTAGGTATCATGTTCAGGTTTAGTTGCTCAAAGCAAATATTTTAGGACTATGACCTTTAAGTGTATACAATTTCATATCTCTCAAGAGATTGTCTCTTAAGACATGAATGCATTCATTGAAGTTGTATCTATTGAATGTTATTGTTTCATTAAGTTATTAAAGAAAATGACAATTCATGATAATGAGAATGAATTATTTAACTACAAAAATTTAACAAAAATTCATTTAGTATTTTTAATATTTAATCTTTAATAATTAATACCCGTTTAGTTTCCAAAAACATTAATTATCAAAGTCTAGGATCCAAGTTTCAAAACAAATAAATGGTTAGGTATCCTTTATCCCATCCATTTGAATTCAACCCGGTTGTAACGACCCAATTTTTTCCAAAGAATTTTTTCATTTTTAATTAGCTAAAATAGGTTTCATCAATCATGTAATCCCAAATACAATTGTTTTCAAATTCATAACATCAACAATTTTTTATTTTAAAACATCTGAGTGTCCCATGATAACGACTGAGAGAGAGTGCACGCCGCGCCATCAAGCCTTGCCCTTGCCCTTGGCCTCGGATGTACCTGAAACAAATCCACAAACTGTAAGCTAATGGTTAGTGAGTTCCCCAGAGCATACCCCATGCACAATCCACATAACACGTATCATATTATCTATGGAAGCTACATATATACCATAAAATCCATGCATACAACAAATAGGGATGTCGTGGGCTCGTCCCCAGGGTCTTACTCCAGGATGCCATGGGCTCCCCACATGGTCTTACACCTATGTTCCATGGGCTCTCCCATGGCCTTCGATAGGAAAGACATGGGCTCTCCACATGGTCTTATATCCAAGTGTCATGGGCTCTCCCATGGTCTTCCATACATACATACCATATATACCACTAGCATGCTTCCTAGATCATAGCAACTAACATGCCACATAATACAACTACAGCTAGGATACCACATATCATAAAATGGGCCGGCCTTGGTGCCTTAGACCCATTGGTATGGTGAGGAGACTCACCTCTCGAAGACTAAACTGACAAGCTAAGATCAGATGTATCACCCGCACTGCTCCTCCTCAACTGCCTATAACCAACATGTGATTAACTTGTCATAATCCCATAATTACCCTCAAAGTCAACCCTGGTTAACCCTGGTCAAAGTCAAGGTCAACACTCAAGGTCAACAATCCATGTTGACCTCAACTCATCGAGTGCATTCAGCAACTCGTCGAGTTCCTGTATGACTCGTTAACTCGTCGAGTTCCCCCCGAGTCCATTCCACTGAATCTCGCATCAACTCGCCGAGTCACCCTAGTGACTCGTCGAGTTCATCATATGTCCAGAAAACCAAAGTCTGGTCAGACCAAAACCCTAATCCTTCACTGCACTCATCTAGAAACCCATAAACGGGCAAACCCCCCACGACTCGTCGAGTCAGCTAAGAGACTCGATGAGTTACTTCATCCCTTTCCAAGTTCAGCTCTTTAAATTGGGATCTAAGGTCCCAAACTCCAGATCCAAACCCCCTTAGTGCAGATTCTACGTAAAGTTGCAAACTTTACATGCATGCAAGGCCCTACAAGGCCATAACCTCAAAACTAGGCTTCTTACAAGGTTTTTGTGCATGGAAAGGGGCTAGGCTGCATAAAGTGAGCAACTTTATGTCATTGGAGACCTAGAGAGGTCCATATCTGGAACCATATCCTTGTGATAAGTCCAGATCCGAGTTTGACTCCATTTTGCACCAAAAATGGTCATTTACTTCCAAGAAAGGGGATCTAATCAACTAGAGATCAAGGTGATGACTTTATACCTCAAGATGATGGCCAAAACAGAGTCGATGTCGGATCTACTGCTTCTCTTCTTGCTCCTTCCTCTTCAAGCTCTAGAATCCTTCATAAATACCCCAAAATTTCTCACAAAAGCTCTTTCTCTCACTCAAGAAGGTTCAAGATCGATCTAGGGTTTTCTCTGGCTATTAGGGTGAGAAGGGAGGCCACAAGAGGCGCATTAAGTTCTTTAAATAGGATGCAAAACCTAAAAATTAGGGTTTCTCTTTACAGTGCCTACTCGTCGAGTCGGGGCCTTCCGACTCGTCCAGTAGGACCCAAATCCCGTGTCCCCTAAAAATCTTTACTCGACGAGTTGGAGTACCCCAACTCGCCGAGTCCATGCACAAACCCTAAAAATTATAAAAATTAATCAATACCTGGAACAGGTCTTACACCGGTAGCTATCGATTATCAATTATATATCACTATATAATTCCTAGATTTATGTGATCGCTAATAACAAATTTAATTAGACATGTTTGATCCCATCTATGCGTCGGATCTCTCTTGCTTAGGTATCCTTTATCACAAAAGATTTCCGATCAAATCATCCAATTTGAAAAACTTGTGTAATCGGCCTATAACTTGGTTATAGAAATTGCGAAGACACCCCGATCATCAAAAGACAACACTAAGTGGTTAGGTATCCTTTATCCCACTAGTGCATACAAGATATGTGTGAGTGTTCTTCAAAAGGATTTCATAGATTTGAGGTTTGTAAAAAGAAAGGGTCTTTATATGTTTTATTGTAAGTCCCTAAAAACGCTTGACGTATCAATCCGATCCACTTGATGGTGCGAAATCCCAATCAACTGCATGATGCAAGATAGAATGGAGAAGAAGAAGAAGAAGAAGAACTAGATGAATCTTCAATGTATTGATGATATGAATGATGATCCAACATAAGATTCACACACACACACACACACTTCTTCTCTCTAACTTTCTCTCTCTAGAACATGATATGAATGAATGAATGAAAATTCCTATAGAACGCCCCTCCCCTCCTAGACACCCACTAAACACTCCCCTAATGACTATTTATACAAATGGACCGAAAACCCAAGCCCACAATTCAAAGGCTGGACCGAAAACACATGAGTTTTCGGTCCAAGCTACAAATAAACCCAATAATATTTTCGCCCAAGACTAAAAACAATAAATGCTTAGAAAAGCAAAGTATAAACCAATTTTTAGACCCAACAATCTCCCCCTTGGTTTATAGCTTTCTTTTCTTTTGACCCAACAAACTCCCCCTAAAATTGTAGCATGCTTTTCTTGACAGTCTTCACTTTGTGCTTGGCTTCAGCGTTTATCTTCGATTTCTTCACAACTTTCAAGATGAACATATGAATCTTCTGTGTGAATGACTTCATCTTGAACAATTGGGCTTTTCTTCAAAATTTGACTTTGAACGCACATTGGGTGTGGAGGCTTCTTGAAAAGATTCTTGAAAAATAGCACTTTCAGCTTGAGAATCTTTAGAGAGAATGATAGAGAGACCGATTTTTTTGGATCACTTCAGCAGGTTCATAGATAGCAGCAAATTGATTGAGGAGGCTTCAATGCAATCTGTCACATAATCTTCAAGTACAACTTCACCTTGCTTCTGGGGTTGAAAGATTAAATATTGAAAGAATAATCTTCATATCTTGTTCCTTCGAATGAGAATTCTTCGACAATCACGGATGAAGCCTTGGCTCAGAAAATCTCGATACAGTCTCCATGAGTTTCATCTACATATGAGTTCACTTTTCAAGACAAAGAAAATTTGAAATAAAAACAAAACTAAAAGAAAACTTAGCACACAATATTTTTGGATTTTTCATATTTTCTGAAAAAAATAAAATAAAACAGAAACAAAAATATCTTTGGATTTTTGAATTTTTTGAAAAAGAAATAAAACAAAAATAACACTATTTTTGGATTTTTAATTTTTTTGATTTTAAAATTTTAATTCTCCCCCTAAATTTGTGCATAGAGGAAAACTATGAACAAATTTAACAAAAAAAATAATAGCTAAATTAAAGACTTTTGGGATCAAAGTTGTCAAGCAATTCAATATCATTTATCAGCACACACCTGCATGTTTAGATCTGGTCAATCACCGGTATTGTGGTCCACTTAAACACAAAGGATATTTGACAAATTGGACAGATTATAAGTGACAAGTCATTGTCATATATATTCCTCAATGGACCATTTGGCTGACGACGACCAAGGATATTGTTGTCCACTTAAACTCAACAGCGAGATCTATAGACAACCTATTAAATGGTTCAATTTTTAGATGCACTAGAACGTGTTCCCCGCTTCCCGACATACCCTGGTAATCAAGAACTTCCAAAGAACTCCTTACTTTAGGTGAGTATTCAATCATTAAGAAAGAAGTCAGATATAGAAGTGCATATGTTGTATCCCAGGTCGGATGTTTTCCAATCACGCAGAGGGAACAACATATGACTAACATGGTGCATATGTTGTGTCCCAGGTCGGATCTTCCGATCACGCAGAAGGGACAGCATATGACTAACAGATAGAAAGAATTTCATAGATAAGGATATGCATAGAGATAGAGTTGCATATGTTGCATTCCAGGTCGGATATGTTCCAATCACGCAAAGGAAGCAACATATGACTGGCAAATAGAAAGCAAGAAAATAATTTCCTACAGACCTACTTTATCAGAACCCCCTAGTTTCCCTATCAGTACCGGAATTAAGGACATGAGTCCATACATCGAGAAAATGTTAAGCCACAATTCTAGATACATATGATTTTTAGTGTATCCTGCAGGTTCCTATGTTTATCTCACTGCTCAATCTACCCAAGCGTCGTATGGTCAGTCCAAATGAGACTGTCTAAGTTCATATTGTCTAGTCCTTTCATTGTCAATCAATGTCTAGTCCTTTTGAATCCTTTGTGCCTACCAGCACACTGAACACATAGTCTAGACAGTTCGGCTTTAGTGCATTACATGAATTTCAAATTTCCCTTTAACACTAAGCTTCATATCACTTCCCAAACAATACCTACAAACCAAAAACTATAAGAAAATAAAAGATTGTATTCAAAACGAATCATTGTAAGAGAAAACTCAGGAGTATCGAGAAGAAAAACTCAAACCGTAAGTTACCAATTGAATTTTCATCAAGAAGGTCTAAGAACAGCATGCATATTTTAATCTCAGAATAGATCCGGAAATTTTTCACATCGTTAAGCACAAACCCCATTTGTGATCCTCTTCTTTCTTCCTTTCTCGTAAAGGACACATACCCTCACTTAAAGTTCTGAGTGTTGTACAGTTGAGAGATGTCCCCTATCATGTGCTTGGAACAGCCACTATCAATAAACCGAAGTCTGATGATATGCCTCCATAGCTGCTCCAGCACAGAGTGCGGGATTAATTGGTCTTTGGAACCCAGTCCATTTTGAAACTGGGTTGACCTTTGTCATCAACGTAAGGAACTCTCTCCCATGACATATCCTGCTTATCACAAACAGAAGATGAAGAAATGTTAGAATCATTAGGTGATTTGGGAGTATGAACCTTTGGTACCCATCTGTAGTCGGGTTTAACCCATTTCTTGTTCGATCGGTTGGGTGCTTTATCGCTTGCTTTTGAACTCGAAGCCGATCGCTGAGATGACTTTGACCTAAATGGACTCGGTTTCACTGGAGCATCTCTTGAATTGGACTTCTTGGCCGACATTCCCTTCTTGTCCTTGGTATTTTTTTTCTTGGCCTTGGGAGTTGGATTCTTTCCCTTCTGCAAGTTCCAGTCACCATTGCATGATTGTGACCTCGAAGGGTTTCTTTTGGAGTATCTCCCTCTTGGCGCGTTCTTCCATCCTTGAGCGTAGCAGGGAACATATGCACGATTTGGACAATTTCTGGTAATGTGTCCAGGTGTTCCACAGTGAAAACATGTCTTTTTCTTCACGTAGGAGTTATTTCTTCCTGCCCCTGGTGGCGTGTACTTGCCTTGTCTCTGATTGTTCCCACAAGCACACTTGCAACAAGCATTCTGCTTCGCTTGTTTTGGTGGCATGTATTTACCAACAACATGTTGATTAGAAGCAACATATTCAGAGTTCAAGGATACATTAGTTTGACAGTCAACAGAATCAACAGAACTAGAGATAGTTCTGTTCTCTTTGTTCTCATCTTCCACTACTTTACCTGCACAGGAAATAGAATCATTAGTATTATTCAGCTCAACACTCTCAGTTTGCCCAGACTGTTCAGTCTTAACTGAAGTTGGCACAGGGGGTTAGCCAAACTGAGCAGGTATCTTTTGCTCGTTGGTCTCAATGGGTGGGTTATAGTTGTCATTGAAAGGAGGTGGTACACTGTGATACCCTAGACCCTTATTTTGATTATCCTTAAAATTTAATTGTTTTTCAATCATTGATGTAACTACCTCACTTGACACATAAAATTTCTTAAAGGTAAAATCTGCATCTTTATAGTTAGCTTTCAATGCATCAAGTTCGGCAGTCACGTTAGCAAGCTGTTCCTTAACATAGGTATAATTCGCACATTTGTTGTTATATTCTTCTTGAAGTTTTCTAAAGTCCTTGATTTTGGCGTCTAGTTGTGCTTTTAAGGGTCTTTGACCTTTCCTAAGAGTATAGCCTTCATACTTAAGGTCCTCATTTTCTCTTTTTAATAAATCGATTTGATCACGGAGAAACTTAATAGTAGCTTCACAAGATTGAGAACATGAAACTTCATTGATTGGGGTGTTTGAGGAACTCATTGTTTACCAAAAATGCCATTTGACTATAAACCTCAAAAGTCAACCTTAAAAGTCAAATTTAAAATGTCAAACTTAAAAGTCAAACTGGAAAAGTCAAACTTAAAAGTCAAACTGGAAAAGTCAAACTTAAAAGTCAAACCGAAAAGCCAAACGTGAAAATTTGAAAGTTAAACGAGAAAGTCAAAGTTTAAAGTCAAAGGTCAAACTTGAAAGTCAAAGTCAATTTTTAAGGTCAAAAGTCAAAATTGATAGTCAAAAATTAAAAAGTCAAAGGTTTATGTCAAAAACGAAACTTAAAAATTCGAAAAATTGATTTTTGGGCCAAAAATGTCAAAAATTCGAAAATAGGATCGAGATTGCGAGGCTACTTGAACTAAACCGGGAAGATGTCAAACATGTGGCATGCTAGACCGATTGGTAAGATGGTGGGTTGTATGTGTGAGAGACCCGAGTTTGATCCTTGCTCCACCCTGGTTTTTTATATCCTCGCTGCTGACCGAGAACTAGACCACAAGCGAGGACCGCAAACGAGGGCAGCTGGCCGAACACGTGCGAGACCTCGCACCCGAAAACCCTCGCACCCGAAAACGGATTTTGGCTGTAAACCCTTCGGGCCGAGAACCTGCTGACCGCAAATGTGATTTCGGCTGCAAACCCTAGCTGCTGACCGAAAACCGCCACCACACCCTCGCTGGTTACGACCAAAAAGCACGATTTTTTTTCACTTTTTGACTCCAAAACTCGATCATAAACTCACTTTTATGAAAAAAAAACGAAGAACAAATCCCCAATATTTCATCAAAAACTATCCAAAAATGCCAAATCCTTCAAGAAAAAGTCCAAAAACGTTCAAGATCTTGCCAAAATGATTGATATGATCCAAGCTTTGATACCAACTGTAAGTCCCTAAAAACGCTTGGCGTATCAATCCGATCCAATTGATGGTGCGGAATCTCAATCAACTGGATAATGCAAGATAGAATGGAGAAGAAGAAGAAGAACTAGATGAATCTTCAATGTATTGATGATATTAATGATGATCCAACATAAGATTCACACACACACACACACACACACACTTCTTCTCTCTAACTTTCTATCTCTAGAACATGATATGAATGAATGAATGAAAATTCCTCTAGAACGCCCCTCCCCTCCTAGACACCCACTAAACACTCCTCTAATGACTATTTATACAAATGGACCGAAAACCCAAGCCCACAACTCAAAGGCTGGACCGAAAACACATGAGTTTTCGGTCCAAGCTACAAATAAACCCAATAATATTTTCGCCCAAGACTAAAAACAATAAATGCTTAGAAAAGCAAAATATTAACCAATTTTTAGACCCAACATTTATAATTCTATTTTAAAAACATATGATATCATGGTTATTACATGCATATAATAAACCATGGTATCAATTTTTAAAAGAAAATTACTTTTAAAGGTTCTATATAAAAAGCTAGTTTTTATATAATTTGACGCAATTCAATTTTAATAACCGGTATTAAGTTTGAGTGCATTTGAACCTTTTTATATCTTTAATAAAACTTCATTTTTATTACTTATATATTTGGAGTTTGTATAAGTTACAAAATCACCATTTTAAAACTTATAATGGAGTATTTCAAAATTTGCCGTTATTAACGATTTTATAAAACCGGGTTTTATTTTAAAATAATAACTTGTTACATCTTATGTCTAATTTTGAAAACCCAAACTCCATGTGATGTTTATTTTGTCCAAAATTATTTTAGCATGTGAAAAACTAATTTATCAACCACACATAATAATTGCATAAAATAAACAACACAAACATGCATAAAAAGATATGTGCATAAACATAACCAACTAATAATCTTTTTGTGAGCCAATACAAAAGATGTCAAATCCATTCCTAAAGGGACATTTAAGGGGACCAAAAAAGTCTTGTAATGTGTTAGTAGAAGCTCCCACTTGAGTAAACACTCATTGCTTGCAAAAGATTAGAAAAACTTCATGAAGGCTAAAATTCAGCAATTGTCGCTAAAAGTCCAACAGCCCTTTGTAAACAGCATTAGTGACACTTTTCAGAAAATCTCACTGAAAATGCTGCACACCTTTTAGACATGAAAATTGCTCTTTTGTCTTCAAAAAATGGTTCCAACTTCATTTCTTGTTATATTTTTGTACAAATAAATTATTTATAAAAACTAATCTATCACTTTACAAAAATAAACAAGAAAACTAATCTATTTACTTTATTACATACCATATGAATAAATAAATTATTACAACCATTTTATAAAACAACCAACACAACAAAACATCAAACACAATGGTTATTGACTAGTTTATGCACATCATATACATTAGCATACACATAAAACAACCTTTGTTTTTCTAAGACAACTTTAAATGACAAAAGATGCATGAAACTTTTGTCACATAAAATAACAAATATAAAGTTTTCATAGAAAATATGTATGAAATTATTTGTATACAAAAACAAGTTATACATATTCTCCAAAAACTAAGATTTCCAAAAATCAAAAAAATCTAACCAAACGTGTAAGGTGGCTCTGATACCAATTGTTGGGTTTTAGTTCAAAAATAGTTTCATAAACTAGAAAAATATGGAAAACGGAAGACTTTAATTTTTGAAATAACATAAACAATTTATACCCACCAAGGATCTTCTTGCAAGTTATAGAAAGATTAAACACCAACCATAGAAATGATGAAGAAATAACAATCTTTGTTGTTCTTTGGGTCCTCTTGGGAGGCTTGGAAGTTGATGAAGAATGTGGAACTTTTGAGACACCAACAATGACTCAACTTGATGTAGATGCTAGTCAATAAACTCTTAATCCCTTAAGCTTTAAGTTCATAACCAATATGAACTTAAAGAGGGCATGCAGATGCAAGTAATTGAAGAAAAGATGAACAAATGGGAGAGAGTAAACTCCTCTAAGGAGGTTACAATTTTAAGAGGCTAGAATGAACCACCACATTCAAGAATGAAAGCCTCAAATTTATATTGTCTTAAAGTGAAGTCTTTAACCATTAGGTCCTTCCACTTTAGACAAGCATGTCCCTAAAGCAACTTGTCCCCCATGCATGCACCATGCTTCATTTCTTTTTAATAAACTAAGTGAAAAGCTATCCCTCTTTATGTCTAGCTCATTTTCGGCCACAATGATGAAAAAGAGACGAAAGAGTTTATATTTTATAAACTCAAAGTTTATAAGATATAAACTTTGTCTTTTGCTAAAAGACAAAAATGCTTACGTAGTCCAAAATGTTGTACATGACTCAATAATTCACACCATATGAATTATGTAATATTACTTGCTAATGAAAATTATTATTTCCATGAAATAAATAATTTCCAATATAATTATAAGAGTTTTATTGAATATTTATTAAAATCAATTTCAAATAAATAATCAATGATATCAAGTTGTTGTTAGTTGTTGGATTAGGTGTCTAAGCCCATAACTATAATTGGTTTGTACTTAATTTGATAGTAGCATGGTCCTTTTTGGTTGCCTTCACTTTAGCAACTTGACAGGATGACTTATTGAAAGAAAGGTTAATAAATGATTTATTAATATATTATGAGAATAATATATTAATTAGAAATCATATTATTTAATTAGTATTTGATCAGAAATTAATTTGGAATTAATTTTGGGATTAAACGAACTGATTAAAAGAATGGGGGCTGTTTTGCAAATCATTGATAGTTGCAAAACTAGGCTGATGGACTCCTTTTGGATGGAGTGGACGAAATCTAAAGTGAGGCCCTATAGAATTTGTCCAAGGCTTCTAAAAGAGGAGGTCCATGGACAGCTTAAGGCCTAAGCAGGAAATTAGGGTTTCCACCTGAAAACCCTAGCAGCCTCAACTACTTAAAGACCCCTTCACGTAGAGTTTTCGGCCAATGCTTAGAGCATAGAAACCCTAGCCGATTTTTTGCATATTCCCTCCACTCTCCTATCATCCTCTTGCTACAAGTGTTTATGAGCCATTAGATGTGCAACATTTGAGACACTAAGCTTTCAAGAGTCAAGATCAATTAAGGAATTCTTGTTATTGCTATATAACAAGCAAGGTAATCTTCTTAACCCTTTTATATATGAATTTTGAATTATATATGCTAGATCTAGGGTTATTGCTTTGGAATTTTCTTTTGCATGTTAAATTAGTGAAAAACTTAGATCCAAAGCAATTAGGGTTGCATGATCACATAGGAAGTTGTTATGCTCAAAACCCATCAGTGGTATCAGAGCCTATGATGTTTTTCTATTGAATTTTATGCATTTGTGGAGTGTCCAAGGCAGAAGCAAAACTGATTCACAATCTGTTTGAAGAACTCGACGAGTTCAATGAGGAACTCGACGAGTTGGGTCGACTCGACGAGTTCATAGCCTGGCTTGACGAGTTGACTCGTCAGATGCCTAATTTTTCGATTTTCAGATCTTGTTCGGATTAGGATAATTACCATAATTCATTTTTAATACCTTAAATTGAAATTTCTAAATGGTAATCTGATTTCCTTATCAAATAAGATTGATTTGGTCAAATTTTAAGATAATGATAAAATTATTTAATTAATTTAATTATTTAAAATTTGATCTAGTAATTTTGAACAGTTTCAAATTACACCCTTTAGTTTTGGAATTTAAAATTTAATTAAAAGTTTAATTTGGAAATCTTAAATTCTAGAACCCTAGTATTTTAAAAGTTTAAAATACACCCTTATACTGTTATAAGATTAAAAGTTTAATTTATATATATGTATAAGAAAGTCAGTCTTACCGTTAGTAGGCCTCATTTACGAAGCTGGTCTATAAGGGTGTTTAAGGAAGCGGCCTGTAAAATGACTGCCATTTGGCCCAATGCAAGGATGTCACTAAGGTGTCGTGCATTCTGGTGGCGACTATGACTCCAGAGCTACAACGGTTTTATGAAGACTATTGGCCTTATGAGATGTGCCAGGACTTGATGGAGAAGTTCCATCAAAGAGCGCGTCAAGAAAGGTATGAGACAGTCAGGTCATTCATAACTTCCAAGATGAAGGATGGAGATTCCATCACGACCCACCTGCAACGCATGTAGAGATATGTGGATCGTTTGCTCAAGCTGAATGTGAACTTCGATGAGGAGCTGGCTAATGACATAGTCTTGCACTCATTGCCTCCTTGCTATGATTAGTTTAAAATGACTTATAATCTGAGCACAAAGGAAGTCACATTGAGCAAACTTCAAGTCTTGCTCAGAACCGCTGAAAGTGGATTGAAAGGAAAGGCTGTTGAATCCACTCCTGCTGCTGCTGCTCCAGTCCTGGCTATTGGACAATGAAAGGTAAAAAAAGGGAAGCTCCCTCAAAGAAAAATTGGAAGGGAATGTCTCATGATGGTTCTTCTAGTAGTGGACCCAAGGGAAAGATCAATTCTGCTCCCTCTGCCTCAGATCCAAAGGACACAACGTGCTTCTACTGCCAAGACAAGGGGCATTGGAAACGAAGCTGCCCCAAGTACATGCAGGACATTAAGGATGGCAAGATCAAGCCTTCCTCGGCAGGGACTAAGAGAAAGTAAGGATGTGGAGCTTGGGAAGATGAACCTGATAATGGGAAAGAGGAGATCGTCATTTCTTCTTTAAAGCTTATTAGTGGATTATGTTTAGACTTGAATAATTGTTGCTACTCATGAGAAATGACGAGGAATATTATTTCCATTCATGGTTTGTACATACAAGATTTTAGATATTCTTTTGATAATGAGAATGGATCTATTAATGCTTATTATAATGGTGTATTTTATTTTAATGCATTGCCTTGTGATGGTGTATATGAAACTATGATGATTGTAGGGAATTTAAGAAATAGTGTGTTACAAATTGATGTGTCTAATGATTTGGACAAAGCATGCTTGTGGCATTGTCGTCTTGGACATGTCAACAAGAAGCGCATTGCCCAACTCCAAAAGGATGGAGTGTTGGAATTATTTGACCTAAGGTCAGATGATACATGCGAATCTTGTTTGCTTGGAAAGATGACTAAATCACCTTTCACTGGTTCTTGTGAAATAGGTGAAGGATTGTTGGATCTCATACACACAGATGTGTTTGGGCCCTTCAAATCCACCACAAGTGATGCAAATCGATTTTATGTGACTTTTACTGATGATTATAGCAGTTATGGATATATCTACTTAATCAAGCATAAGTTAGAAACCTTTGAAAAGTTCAAAGAGTTTAAACATGAAGTCGAAAATCAATTGGGCAGGAAGATCAAGATGCTCATATCCGATAGGGGTGGTGAGTATCTTAGTATCGAGTTCCACGAATATCTTAAGGAATGTGGAATTGTTTCACAATTGACACCTCCAGAACACCACAAATTAATGGTATGCATGAGAGGCGTAATCGAACCTTGTTGTACATGGTTCGTTCCATAATGAGTCGAGCTTCGCTACCAATCTCATTCTGGGGGTATTCCTTAGAGACTACCGCCCATATCCTTAATCTAGTCCCAACAAAGAAGGTTGCCAAAACACTTCACAAGATATGGACATGGAAGGTTCCCTCGTTGGCACATATCAAGGTTTGGGGTTGTGAAGCTTTCGTTAGACGAGAGACTCACGACAAGCTTGAACCTCGAAGTGAGCGATATATTTTCATCGGTTACCCACATAAATCATTTGGTTACTTGTTCTACAGACCTATGAGAACGTGGTCTTCGTAGCACGAAGGGGAGCCTTCTACGAGAAGGAACTCATATGCAAAGGGGACAGTGGGAGTAAAATTCATCTTGAAGAAATTCAAGAGTCAAGCCATGAAGGAACCTCTAACACTAGCGATCAACTTGAGGAAGAAATTCCTGTTGAACCTATTGACGAGTTGTTACCTCTTAGACGTTCCAATCGAGTTAGAATGTGTGACATCCCCATTTTTACGGCCAGAAAAGACCGATTTTGTTTATGCTTTATAAAAATCAGAGTACCTCTTTTAATAAAAATGTTGCGGAATTTGTTCCCAGAAAAACATGATAAATACATTATCAAAGCATTTCCGAAGAAATGTATTTTTATTCATTTTAAAATATTGGGATGTCATCGTCAATACAGAAACATAAGTATAAAGAGAACTTACATTCATTATCACTAGTGATTTATATCTCCTTAATCCCTCAGTGTAATGTAACCTCATATCGACACCTGTGATACAAATAAACTGAGTGGGTCAGGTTGGGAAACCTGGTGAGTACATAGGGTTTTCAACCCACAATAATATCATTATTATGTTTAATCATCAAATAATTAACCCAATTACCCATCCCCATTAGCTTCTTTACTCTTAAGGATTTACCCTAAGAATCAACTATTCCTCGTTCATTCATTCCTAAGGATTATCCTAAGGAATAGGCACGAAGTCCATCGTTGCCAATGACACAGCTGTCAATATTATCTATTAAGCACAACTGCCAATATATCGTTTAGGCGCAGCTGCCAGAATTATGACATTCTCTATTAGGCGCAGCTGCCGATATTGTCCTTTGGGCGCAGCTGCCAGGGTTATGATGCTCTCTATTAGGCGCAGCTGCCGATACTATCCTTAGAGCGCAGCTGCTAGGATGTTTAGAGTAGATCAAAAACATCTACAGATTGTGGCGCAGCTGCCAATGCTCATCTATAGGGTACTAGGTCCATTGCTGCCAATGTTCACCTATACGACACTATGTCCATACTGTCAATGTTCCTCTATATTAGCTTTCATCCATCATCATTCATCTACCCATGTTTTACCCAACATATTTTGTAGATATAAAATACATATACAGTTTAAATCATTTAAAACATATATAAAAGCGTTCATCCAGCATAGATAACAAGTATACAGATAATATGCACACATAGCACGTAATTTATATAAAATATTTCATATCTATGTGTAAGATGTAAGTAACTATGCACTCACTTGATAAGGTGGTGACTCGGTACTTGGACAGCGCTTCGTTTACTTTAAAATAATTTCCTTCGACGAAACCTAGTATTATTACCACTAGATTTTAGTCTAATATTTACCGTGACTAATTATTAGTATTATTAGTATTATTATTATTATTATTATATAAGCGTTTAAACAATACTTTCCAACCACTATGTACAGACAGGGGCCAGACATAAAACACCGGAGGGCAGGACCATTTTGGCATATAGCACTTCTGAAATCCAACAACCCTATGCGGCCCTTTAAACCAGATTTCCCGTACCGCGAGTAGTTAAAAAGATAATATAACGACACTTATATAAGTCATAATAATAGCTCAAATATTTATTATAAGTTCATAATAACAATACTAATTTTAAATATAAGCTATATTAAAATAGGTAAGCATAACTTACTTACAAGGGGGTTTTAGCTAGGAGTCGGGCTCTGCAGGGGCAGAACTTCGTCGCTGAATCTTTCTAAGAAAGATTCGTGCAACGCTTCAGCGCTCACCTTACTATACTAAAACTACAGAAAGAGAAGTCGAATCACGAGGGACCGAAATGCTCGGGGGATAAGAAGAGAAAGACTCTTGAATCAAGAGAATGGTGCAAGAAATATGAGAGCCCAAGCCTCTTATTTATAGTAATTGAATTTACAAAAACTACCCTCCTGTCACACCCCCAAACCAAGGATGGCGGAAACGTCCGGGGGTGGAGGACTTCATGTATAGTATCACAACAACGAGTATGATAGTGCCCAAAGTAAATACAACCATCATAAATATAATTGAAAAAGTTATACAATAGTATGTGTTTACATGTTTCCAAACAATTACACTTATGATGACAAAAATGAAATGTTTGACGATTTAACGTCTCATCCTCAAAAGCAGTTGATTTCCTGTTTCACTGAATTCCTGAGAATACAAGTAGTTTGAAAACGCGTCAACAATTAAGTTGGTGAGTTCATAAGAGTTTTATTTGAGAAAGAAGCCGTTTTCCTTGTAAAAAGCAATAAAGTATGATTTCAGAAAATTCAATATTTTCTTTATTAAACGCGAAATGAATTCTCCTATGTTATGCAATAATGTACCCTAGAAAGACCTGTAGATTCCTTCTATAATCACCCAGTGTATATAAGTTATATAGAATTTAAGTTAAATAAACTGTCGAATACAATGGGTCTGCCCTAGATCCACAACCAAACAAGGAACAGGAAGTAATGCGGACCCACCAATTCTAAGTTGATTGCGACTAGATTCTTATATAACTCTAGCATATACACTTAGCAATTATAGCCGAAGTCTAACAATTCTAGATGAAATGTAGTTTTGATAGAAATATGTTTCCAAAGAAAATCCCATATTTTCCTTATAAAAGTCATGTAGTCTTAAATGTCAAGACAGAGAATATGTGTGTGTTTTGTACTTATAATGTTCATAATGGTAATGTGTTTCCAAAGAAAATCCAATATTTTCCTTATAAAAAGTCATGTAGTCTTAAATGTCAAGACAGAGAATATGTGTGTGTTTTGTACTTATAATGTTCATAATGGTAATGTGTTTCCAAAGAAAATCCAATATTTTCCTTATAAAAAGTCATGTAGTCTTAAACGTCAGGACCGAGAATATACAAGTATTTTTCCATACTTAAAGTAATTCATGCAAGTTTAAATCGGCATAAACTCGTTTAGATTAGAAGTAAAATCCCTTTTCATTTTAGAATTTTTTTTCCTGTAAACTTGAAAGATTGTTAACTCCCTATGTGAGTCGCTATAACCATACTACGACAGAATAACCTGCTGCGACGTTCTTCAGGCGTCAGAAACGAAATGACATTTGTCACCCCCGATCGGCCGATCGGACTTATGCAAGCAGCATGGGTGTGGGTTGTCAATCCCAATATAGATCTATACACAATTATCACGCTCTCCCTACAAGAGACTCTGGTTATAACTAATTCAGGATTTTCTGTGGTACTTAAGAGTACCCCGAAGGAGAATGTCTCACAACTTACGTTAACTAGTTTACATATAGTTTTGAGTATCAAACCTCTTCCGTGGAGGAAGTGAAATCACCTTTTATGAAAATACATTTGTGATATAAATCCATAAACTATTACTATTATAGTTTATCAAGTAGTATATGAAAAACCCATTTGTTTTGAGAGTAAAACCTTTTCCATGTAGTGTGCTTTTATCGAAAATTCATAAACTATACTTAATGTAGTTTATTATGTGTGTTCGAAATGAATGGAGGAAAAACCTTAACATGAGTGACTAATTTATGTTCATGATGATAAACTAACAAGAATGCATCAAAACATTGAGAAACTTATCGTTATGCACTTTGCTCAACATACTACAAAGTGTTGTTAATATGGTAAACTATGTAACTAGTTTTTATCCTTTCTGCACTGTTTTGAAATCATCATAGAAAAATCATACGAAGTTGAAAACTAACTCCGTAAACTCTGAGAGTTTAGAAAATGTGTCTAGTTTACTCATAATTTTTATTATGATTTTTAGAAGTCTCTAAGTTATGTGAAAGTGTTCATAATCACAGACTGGTCCGAATTCGTTTCTGAAATGATAGGCAGTTTTGTCAAAATCACCATAAATCGTAGAAAAATCATATGGAGATGTGAAAGTAGTCATTTTAAAGGTATAAACCTGAACTATTTTCATATTATACAGTTTTGAAAGATATTATGTTTAAGTTGGGTAAAACAGTTCGTGAACAGGTCACAACTTTTCTGTTGTAAGCTGTCCAGTTGAGTTTTGAATATGTTTTGGTGTTTTAACTTGTATTCCCCCCCTAAAAACTGAAGAAAACTAGAAAATGTAGGGGTATGAACTCACCTTGAGTGATGACTTGAAGAGTGGAAGGTTGAAGTTAAGGAATATCAAGCCAAGAGTACTTGATGAACACGGGAAGACTTGGATGATCCTAAGAACGACTTTTGGTGTTAATATATGAGTCAATGATCCAAGAGTGTTATGAAAACATGTAATAGCACTTGAGTTAGGAGGAAATACTTACCAATAAGTGACTAAATGACTCAAGAACACATCAAAAGTGTGGCTGAAAGTTGAGAGAAAAGAGGCCCTCTTGATGGTTTAAGAAGTGTATAATGTTTGATGGTGAAGCAAATGATCAAGGAAATCCTAGGCATTTCCTTATATGAAGGGTTGCTGGAGCAAGTGGCTAGGATGAAGGGATGTTTGCCTTGGGTTGTGTGATGTGGATAAGGTTGGACCAATGAGAAAGTGACACATAGGAGGCAAGTGGGCACACTTGACCCACTTGTGGGGTAGAATACTCTTCTTATTATAAAATAATGATTTATAATTAATAAATCCTTGAAAAATAATTAAAATAATAGTTCTGGGGGTTAAAAATGATAAAAATATGAATTTGGTGAAAAAATCTCGTCAAAAACGTCAAAAACGGGCTTAGGAGGCGAAAGTAGTCAGAAACCGGCATTAAGGACCGAACCTGCGAGGTTCGGCTCTAAGGAGCTAAGAACCGAGAGTAGGGAAAAGAAGGAACCGAGAGTTGGCCGAGGGTCCGAAGGTCCGAAGGGGGAAGCCGAAGATCCGAGGTCTCGCATGGGGGGGGGGGGGGGCGAGGTTCGGTCCTCGCTGCTGGCTTCGGTCCGAGGAGGCTTCTGACACATTCGGTTCTGACACTTTCGGCTCCTGAGAGGTTCGGCTCCTAAGAGGGGTTTCGGTTCCTAAGAGGGGTTTCGGTTCTATATGGCTGTTTTTCGAGAAATCTTTCCGTTTTGCGTGAATTTTGACCAAGTTAAGGGTCGGGATGACCCTGATGACTATAAAAAGTTTGAGAGAGATTTTGGGAGAGATTTCACATACTTGGAGAGATTTGGGAGAGATTTCACATACTTGGAGAGATTTCACATACTTAGAGAGATTTCACATACTTGGAGAGATTTGGGAGAGATTTCACATACTTGGAGCGATTTCACATACTTGGAGAGATTTCACATACTTAGAGAGATTTGGGAGAGATTTCACATGCTTGGAGAGATTTAGGAGAGATTTCACATACTTGGAGAGATTTGGGAGAGATTTCACATATTTGGAGAGATTTCACATTCTTGGAGAGATTTGGGAGAGGTTTAACATACTTGGAGAGATTTCACATACTTAGAGAGATTTGGGAGAGATTTCACATGCTTGGAGAGATTTGGGAGAGATTTCACATACTTGGAGAGATTTGGGAGAGATTTAACCTTAGCCATTATTATCGCATAATCTCGCAAATGCAAGGTTCGTGAACCCCGTTATGCTTCGTTAATGATCGTTTTAAGTCCCCGAAAGGGTCCTTAGTCGTGTTTTGATGCGTTTAACTCCCTTTTTAGGGTTTTTACATTGTTAACACATAGATTCTTCGAGACACTTGAATTTTTGACATACAAATGCACATTTTTATACATAGAATAACTTTTTAACATACAAGTACTAGTTAAGTTTGACCGGTTTAACTTGTTGACTTTGACTTTGACTTGAATTTGACGGTGGTCACATTATCCCCCCGTTAGAAGGAATTTCGTCCCGAAATTTGTATTTGAGTGGGACATCAAGGGTTGGGGAATAGATGTGGGTACTTTTGCTTCATTTGGTCTTCGTGTTCCCAGGTGAACTCAGGTCCTTGTTTTACGATCCAAAAGATCTTCACAACAGGGATGCGTCTTTGATTTCGTCGGGAGGTATCACAAGAGTCTCGTCGGACATACATTTCTTTAAATTTGACGCGCGAATGGTTGGATGTACATTATTAGGTTCTGGGGGAAGTTGGAGTTTGTATACTACTGAGCCAATCCTTGCAAGGATTTCAAATGGCCCGATGTACCTTGGTTTTAGTTTCCCATGTTTACCGAAACATATCATTCCTCTCAATGGTGAGGCCTTCAGTAGAACTCGGTCACCAACCCGCAATTCCGAGGGTTTGTGTCGCTTATCTGCGTAGTTCCTTTGTCGGTTTCGAGATGCTTTCAGCCTTTCTCGAAATTATACTAAGTCGTAAGTAATAACTTCCCCTCGGAGCGCTGCATAGGGTCTGCTTTAGTGTTTCTCATTTGATTAGGTCGGTAGGGAGCATATGGGTTCGGTTTACGAGACTAGACTTATTCGGATGGTAGAACGTTCATTCGTACTCCTGGGTAGCCTTGTCCCGAAGTTCATGGTAGGACTCGTACCTGGTCCGTCGTATTTGTCCCAAGCTTCTGTGCTTGATCTTGTCCTGTTATACGTGTGATATTCTCGAAGGGTTTACTAGGAATAATTTGAAAAGGTGCGGAAAGTATAATACTCCTCTGGTGAGTGTTTTGAGGTTTTACAGCGAGAGATGGCCCGGAGGTCCGTGTCGGATTTGCGTTTACAAGAGACGAGGGTTTCGAGGTTAGGTGAAGGGTCTTTTCGTAGCCGTTTAATCGGGAAAGTGAGGACTATACCAATCGACATCGAATGACGACAACCGAATCTTTTAGTAACACATGTGTTAAGTTGTATTCATACGGATCATTCGTTAGGGAGATAGAGTATCATGTGATTCTTGTTAGTGTGCTCCGTTTTGATCGGTGTTATTATTACTGCAAATGATTCATACCACAACAGCTAGCACTGGTAGTAAGTGTGTTCTGATAGCTAGTAATGATACTTTATATCACGATCCCCGACCGATCATTCTATGGTCGATCGGTATATGCAAGTCGTATGTAAATTGGTATTGATGAAACCGTCGAGTGAGTGGCTCTACCCTGATCCCACTACTAGACATGGAATAGGGGGCAGGACGGAATTTTTCGCTTTAGGTCTGTAGTATTTTGATTATGATTAACCCCGGGGTATATACCAAGTTATCCCAGCCCACTGGTAATGATCCTAAGATCATATATAAGTGTCTTTGATTTGATTGAATGAGAGAGTATTTTAACTACTTTTTGATATACGGTAATTTTATCAACGTACCAATTTCATTACAAACATATGGTACTTAAACGTTTTTGTTGTTGGAAACATTACAAAAGTCCTAATAAGGTTCCTTGTTGCTCCTGCTGGTTTGTTTGTCACGCTTCTCCTGTCCCCCCTCCCCCCCCGTCATTCCTCTCAGTTGGACAGTCTCTCTTGAAGTGTCCCGTTTCACCGCATAGGTAGCATACTAGACTTACACTGATGTTGGTGATTGAAGCGATGTGCTGGGTCTGTTTCCTGCAGAAGCGGGCAGTATGTCCGTCCTTGTTGCAGTTTTTACAGTGCATCACCCGGCAAACCCCATTGTGATGGTAGCTACACTTGATACACTTTAGGAGTGTTCCCATATATTGTCTGACCGGTGTTTGAGTGACAGACGCTGTGGCTAGTGTCGAGGCATGAGTCGGGATTGATGTTGTAATTACTGGGGCAGCCACAGGTTGTTGTCTTTTAGTGCGTTTTTGAGATAGGTTGCACTTCTTTTTGTCCCAAAATTTTCGTTTCTTGTTCTTAGGTTTGTGGTCTGAGGCGTCTCCGTGGGTAGACACCCGCTGATGTTCTTGTTTGATACTGCGGTTAGAATTGCCAACACCGCCTTCAACTCTGCTGGCGTTGTTAGTATTGAGTTGCGCCATGACGGCTGTCACGGCTGCCGTGACCGCAGCTTGGAAAGTAGCAGAGTCTATCTGTAGGATTGCTGCATCGTTTGTTGGATGGTTACCTTCTTGTGAAGACATAACTCTGTTGCATGGGGAGAAACGATTTCATGAGTGGGTATGATTCTAATTATACTCTTATCATTTATATACACATATATAAATTTCGCACTTTACTGAGCTATTCTTGATGTTTCTGCTAACGTTCCGGAGACGGAGTTTATGGTAGTGGGTAGAAGTAGGTTTTGTACGGGCATTAAGTTTTTCCCATCCTAGGATTAGGTTTGTCCAAACACACTTAGTTGAGGAGTTCTGATGGGATCCGGTGCATTAGTGCTGGTATGATCACACCCTATAGGTCTATGGAAAGGCACCTTTCAACCATGAGGTTTAAAAAGAAGAGATGGTAATGAGTATTGAATAAGGGTTTATACGTCAGAAGTTATTTCACTCAGTTTATCTTAGTTCTGAGTGTATCATGTTCCAATGTTTTTGGTGTCCTTTGAAAACAATTCATAATGAGAGTCTATATATAATAAACTTATGAATTCTTAGTAGTATTGTTCCCAATGAAATAATACGCATGCCCCTTTCATTTGTATGATTCTAGTATATATAGTTTTTAGAGAAATGTTTTGAGCCTGATGCAGGTCTACACCACATTATTGCAAGGAAAAGTTTGGACCGCAAATAAATCTCTCGACTAGTGTAATCACTAACTCGCGGGGTCGAGACTACACATGGAGGGGAGTAACACCAACGCATACTCATAGGCATAATCTACCAGGTCTTGTGAGTAAAATGAACTCTGCTCATGACAATTCGTCCCCAAATGGCGATTGTTGTTGCTGATGGCGACTCCATCCCTTGATCAATGCTGCCCAACGGGGCACAGGTTCGATGTAGTCGAGGCGGTTCGTAAGAGCCCTAGCTATGTAAGGAGAGTTGTCGACCTTTGGCTCCACTTCCGATTCTTTTTCCTAATCACCCACTAACTCTCCGGGTTCGGAAAGTAGGGGTCTCCTGGTAAGTAAAATCTTGTCATGATGTTCGTGCGAGAATAGGGGTGAGGTAAGAGGCATATAATAATTATATTCCTAGGAATACTTATAGGGGTTTGATCCTCCTTAGTTACTTTTATGATGACATGGTGCATACCAGTTACATATCTAGGTTATATATAACTTTAGTGTATCCATTTAGTGATTGTAGACCTACTAGCAACAATCAGTTTAGTTTTCACATAAGTTATTCTACCACAAAATACTCCTATAGTATTTTAAATGTTATGTTTGGTTGTTAACGATTTTCTGGTATGGGTGTTGGTAAGTTGATAGACTTGTTGTCCACTATGACTATCCCCCGACACATACTAGTCACTTCTCGGACGAATATAGTTGATCAGACTATATTCCTCCCAGACTTGATTGTATATCCCATAGCATATTCACATTGCACAACTCCTCTATTTTTAACTTTTGTGTTTTCCTTAGATGTGGCACTAAACCGGTATGCATGTATGTACTTATAGTTTTAACAAGAAACTATTTATTTCTAAAAATATAGTTATTTGAAAATGTTTAAATCAGAGACTTAAGTACCAATACATTTATAGTTTGTATATCTTATGTGGTTCGATATACTTAGTTCACTATAAACAATGCTCTGATACCAATCTGTCACACCCCCAAACCAAGGATGGGGGAAACGTCCGGGGGTGGAGGACTTCATGTATAGTATCACAACAACGAGTATGATAGTGCCCAAAGTAAATACAACCATCATAAATATAATTGAAAAAGTTATACAATAGTATGTGTTTACATGTTTCCAAACAATTACACTTATGATGACAAAAATGAAATGTTTGACGATTTAACGTCCCATCCTCAAAAGCGGTTGATTTCCTGTTTCACTGAATTCCTGAGAATACAAGTAGTTTGAAAAAGCGTCAACAATTAAGTTGGTGAATTCATAAGAGTTTTATTTGAGAAAGAAGCCGTTTTCCTTGTAAAAAGCGATAGAGTATGATTTTAGAAAATTCAATATTTTCTTTATTAAACGCGAAATGAATTCTCCTATGTTATGCAATAATGTACCCTAGAAAGACCTGTAGATTCCTTCTATAATCACCCAGTGTATATAAGTTATATAGAATTTAAGTTAAATAAACTGTCGAATACAATGGGTCTGTCCTAGATCCACAACCAAACAAGGAACAGGAAGTAATGCGGACCCACCAATTCTAAGTTGATTGCGACTAGATTCTTATATAACTCTAGCATATACACTTAGCAATTATAGCCGAAGTCTAACAATTCTAGATGAAATGTAGTTTTGATAGAAATATGTTTCCAAAGAAAATCCCATATTTTCCTTATAAAAGTCATGTAGTCTTAAATGTCAAGACAGAGAATATGTGTGTATTTTGTACTTATAATGTTCATAATGGTAATGTGTTTCCAAAGAAAATCCAATATTTTCCTTATAAAAAGTCATGTAGTCTTAAATGTCAAGACAGAGAATATGTGTGTGTTTTGTACTTATAATGTTCATAATGGTAATGTGTTTCCAAAGAAAATCCAATATTTTCCTTATAAAAAGTCATGTAGTCTTAAACGTCAGGACCGAGAATATACAAGTATTTTTCCATACTTAAAGTAATTCATGCAAGTTTAAATCGGCATAAACTCGTTTAATTTAGAAGTAAAATCCCTTTTCATTTTAGAATTTTTTTTCCTGTAAACTTGAAAGATTATTAACTCCCTATGTGAGTCGCTATAACCATACTACGACAGAATAACCTGCTGCGACGTTCTTCAGGCGTCAGAAACGAAATGACATTTGTCACCCCCGATCGGCCGATCGGACTTATGCAAGCAGCATGGGTGTGGGTTGTCAATCCCAATATAGATCTATACACAATTATCACGCTCTCCCTACAAGAGACTCTGGTTATAACTAATTCAGGATTTTCTGTGGTACTTAAGAGTACCCCGAAGGAGAATGTCTCACAACTTACGTTAACTAGTTTACATATAGTTTTGAGTATCAAACCTCTTCCGTGGAGGAAGTGAAATCACCTTTTATGAAAATACATTTGTGATATAAATCCATAAACTATTACTATTATAGTTTATCAAGTAGTATATGAAAAACCCATTTGTTTTGAGAGTAAAACCTTTTCCATGTAGTGTGCTTTTATCGAAAATTCATAAACTATACTTAATGTAGTTTATTATGTGTGTTCGAAATGAATGGAGGAAAAACCTTAACATGAGTGACTAATTTATGTTCATGATGATAAACTAACAAGAATGCATCAAAACATTGAGAAACTTATCGTTATGCACTTTGCTCAACATACTACAAAGTGTTGTTAATATGGTAAACTATGTAACTAGTTTTTATCCTTTCTGCACTGTTTTGAAATCATCATAGAAAAATCATACGAAGTTGAAAACTAACTCCGTAAACTCTGAGAGTTTAGAAAATGTGTCTAGTTTACTCATAATTTTTATTATGATTTTTAGAAGTCTCTAAGTTATGTGAAAGTGTTCAAAATCACAGACTGGTCCGAATTCGTTTCTGAAATGATAGGCAGTTTTGTCAAAATCACCATAAATCGTAGAAAAATCATATGGAGATGTGAAAGTAGTCATTTTAAAGGTATAAACCTGAACTATTTTCATATTATACAGTTTTGAAAGATATTAAGTTTAAGTTGGGTAAAACAGTTCGTGAACAGGTCACAACTTTTCTGTTGTAAGCTGTCCAGTTGAGTTTTGAATATGTTTTGGTGTTTTAACTTGTATTCCCCCCCTAAAAACTGAAGAAAACTAGAAAATGTAGGGGTATGAACTCACCTTGAGTGATGACTTGAAGAGTGGAAGGTTGAAGTTAAGGAATATCAAGCCAAGAGTACTTGATGAACACGGGAAGACTTGGATGATCCTAAGAACGACTTTTGGTGTTAATATATGAGTCAATGATCCAAGAGTGTTATGAAAACATGTAATAGCACTTGAGTTAGGAGGAAATACTTACCAATAAGTGACTAAATGACTCAAGAACACATCAAAAGTGTGGCTGAAAGTTGAGAGAAAAGAGGCCCTCTTGATGGTTTAAGAAGTGTATAATGTTTGATGGTGAAGCAAATGATCAAGGAAATCCTAGGCATTTCCTTATATGAAGGGTTGCTGGAGCAAGTGGCTAGGATGAAGGGATGTTTGCCTTGGGTTGTGTGATGTGGATAAGGTTGGACCAATGAGAAAGTGACACATAGGAGGCAAGTGGGCACACTTGACCCACTTGTGGGGTAGAATACTCTTCTTATTATAAAATAATGATTTATAATTAATAAATCCTTGAAAAATAATTAAAATAATAGTTCTGGGGGTTAAAAATGATAAAAATATGAATTTGGTGAAAAAATCTCGTCAAAAACGTCAAAAACGGGCTTAGGAGGCGAAAGTAGTCAGAAACCGGCATTAAGGACCGAACCTGCGAGGTTCGGCTCTAAGGAGCTAAGAACCGAGAGTAGGGAAAAGAAGGAACCGAGAGTTGGCCGAGGGTCCGAAGGTCCGAAGGGGGAAGCCGAAGATCCGAGGTCTCGCATGGGGGGGGGGGGGCGAGGTTCGGTCCTCGCTGCTGGCTTTGGTCCGAGGAGGCTTCTGACACATTCGGTTCTGACACTTTCGGCTCCTGAGAGGTTCGGCTCCTAAGAGGGGTTTCGGTTCCTAAGAGGGGTTTCGGTTATATATGGCTGTTTTTCGAGAAATCTTTCCGTTTTGCGTGAATTTTGACCAAGTTAAGGGTCGGGATGACCCTGATGACTATAAAAAGTTTGAGAGAGATTTTGGGAGAGATTTCACATACTTGGAGAGATTTGGGAGAGATTTCACATACTTGGAGAGATTTCACATACTTAGAGAGATTTCACATACTTGGAGAGATTTGGGAGAGATTTCACATACTTGGAGCGATTTCACATACTTGGAGAGATTTCACATACTTAGAGAGATTTGGGAGAGATTTCACATGCTTGGAGAGATTTAGGAGAGATTTCACATACTTGGAGAGATTTGGGAGAGATTTCACATATTTGGAGAGATTTCACATTCTTGGAGAGATTTGGGAGAGGTTTAACATACTTGGAGAGATTTCACATACTTAGAGAGATTTGGGAGAGATTTCACATGCTTGGAGAGATTTGGGAGAGATTTCACATACTTGGAGAGATTTGGGAGAGATTTAACCTTAGCCATTATTATCGCATAATCTCGCAAATGCAAGGTTCGTGAACCCCGTTATGCTTCGTTAATGATCGTTTTAAGTCCCCGAAAGGGTCCTTAGTCGTGTTTTGATGCGTTTAACTCCCTTTTTAGGGTTTTTACATTGTTAACACATAGATTCTTCGAGACACTTGAATTTTTGACATACAAATGCACATTTTTATACATAGAATAACTTTTTAACATACAAGTACTAGTTAAGTTTGACCGGTTTAACTTGTTGACTTTGACTTTGACTTGAATTTGACGGTGGTCACATTATCCCCCCGTTAGAAGGAATTTCGTCCCGAAATTTGTATTTGAGTGGGACATCAAGGGTTGGGGAATAGATGTGGGTACTTTTGCTTCATTTGGTCTTCGTGTTCCCAGGTGAACTCAGGTCCTTGTTTTACGATCCAAAAGATCTTCACAACAGGGATGCGTCTTTGATTTCGTCGGGAGGTATCACAAGAGTCTCGTCGGACATACATTTCTTTAAATTTGACGCGCGAATGGTTGGATGTACATTATTAGGTTCTGGGGGAAGTTGGAGTTTGTATACTACTGAGCCAATCCTTGCAAGGATTTCAAATGGCCCGATGTACCTTGGTTTTAGTTTCCCATGTTTACCGAAACATATCATTCCTCTCAATGGTGAGGCCTTCAGTAGAACTCGGTCACCAACCCGCAATTCCGAGGGTTTGTGTCGCTTATCTGCGTAGTTCCTTTGTCGGTTTCGAGATGCTTTCAGCCTTTCTCGAAATTATACTAAGTCGTAAGTAATAACTTCCCCTCGGAGCGCTGCATAGGGTCTGCTTTAGTGTTTCTCATTTGATTAGGTCGGTAGGGAGCATATGGGTTCGGTTTACGAGACTAGACTTATTCGGATGGTAGAACGTTCATTCGTACTCCTGGGTAGCCTTGTCCCGAAGTTCATGGTAGGACTCGTACCTGGTCCGTCGTATTTGTCCCAAGCTTCTGTGCTTGATCTTGTCCTGTTATACGTGTGATATTCTCGAAGGGTTTACTAGGAATAATTTGAAAAGGTGCGGAAAGTATAATACTCCTCTGGTGAGTGTTTTGAGGTTTTACAGCGAGAGATGGCCCGGAGGTCCGTGTCGGATTTGCGTTTACAAGAGACGAGGGTTTCGAGGTTAGGTGAAGGGTCTTTTCGTAGCCGTTTAATCGGGAAAGTGAGGACTATACCAATCGACATCGAATGACGACAACCGAATCTTTTAGTAACACATGTGTTAAGTTGTATTCATACGGATCATTCGTTAGGGAGATAGAGTATCATGTGATTCTTGTTAGTGTGCTCCGTTTTGATCGGTGTTATTATTACTGCAAATGATTCATACCACAACAGCTAGCACTGGTAGTAAGTGTGTTCTGATAGCTAGTAATGATACTTTATATCACGATCCCCGACCGATCATTCTATGGTCGATCGGTATATGCAAGTCGTATGTAAATTGGTATTGATGAAACCGTCGAGTGAGTGGCTCTACCCTGATCCCACTACTAGACATGGAATAGGGGGCAGGACGGAATTTTTCGCTTTAGGTCTGTAGTATTTTGATTATGATTAACCCCAGGGTATATACCAAGTTATCCCAGCCCACTGGTAATGATCCTAAGATCATATATAAGTGTCTTTGATTTGATTGAATGAGAGAGTATTTTAACTACTTTTTGATATACGGTAATTTTATCAACGTACCAATTTCATTACAAACATATGGTACTTAAACGTTTTTGTTGTTGGAAACATTACAAAAGTCCTAATAAGGTTCCTTGTTGCTCCTGCTGGTTTGTTTGTCACGCTTCTCCTGTCCCCCCTCCCCCCCCCCCCGTCATTCCTCTCAGTTGGACAGTCTCTCTTGAAGTGTCCCGTTTCACCGCATAGGTAGCATACTAGACTTACACTGATGTTGGTGATTGAAGCGATGTGCTGGGTCTGTTTCCTGCAGAAGCGGGCAGTATGTCCGTCCTTGTTGCAGTTTTTACAGTGCATCACCCGGCAAACCCCATTGTGATGGTAGCTACACTTGATACACTTTAGGAGTGTTCCCATATATTGTCTGACCGGTGTTTGAGTGACAGACGCTGTGGCTAGTGTCGAGGCATGAGTCGGGATTGATGTTGTAATTACTGGGGCAGCCACAGGTTGTTGTCTTTTAGTGCGTTTTTGAGATAGGTTGCACTTCTTTTTGTCCCAAAATTTTCGTTTCTTGTTCTTAGGTTTGTGGTCTGAGGCGTCTCCGTGGGTAGACACCCGCTGATGTTCTTGTTTGATACTGCGGTTAGAATTGCCAACACCGCCTTCAACTCTGCTGGCGTTGTTAGTATTGAGTTGCGCCATGACGGCTGTCACGGCTGCCGTGACCGCAGCTTGGAAAGTAGCAGAGTCTATCTGCAGGATTGCTGCATCGTTTGTTGGATGGTTACCTTCTTGTGAAGACATAACTCTGTTGCATGGGGAGAAACGATTTCATGAGTGGGTATGATTCTAATTATACTCTTATCATTTATATACACATATATAAATTTCGCACTTTACTGAGCTATTCTTGATGTTTCTGCTAACGTTCCGGAGACGGAGTTTATGGTAGTGGGTAGAAGTAGGTTTTGTACGGGCATTAAGTTTTTCCCATCCTAGGATTAGGTTTGTCCAAACACACTTAGTTGAGGAGTTCTGATGGGATCCGGTGCATTAGTGCTGGTATGATCACACCCTATAGGTCTATGGAAAGGCACCTTTCAACCATGAGGTTTAAAAAGAAGAGATGGTAATGAGTATTGAATAAGGGTTTATACGTCAGAAGTTATTTCACTCAGTTTATCTTAGTTCTGAGTGTATCATGTTCCAATGTTTTTGGTGTCCTTTGAAAACAATTCATAATGAGAGTCTATATATAATAAACTTATGAATTCTTAGTAGTATTGTTCCCAATGAAATAATACGCATGCCCCTTTCATTTGTATGATTCTAGTATATATAGTTTTTAGAGAAATGTTTTGAGCCTGATGCAGGTCTACACCACATTATTGCAAGGAAAAGTTTGGACCGCAAATAAATCTCTCGACTAGTGTAATCACTAACTCGCGGGGTCGAGACTACACATGGAGGGGAGTAACACCAACGCATACTCATAGGCATAATCTACCAGGTCTTGTGAGTAAAATGAACTCTGCTCATGACAATTCGTCCCCAAATGGCGATTGTTGTTGCTGATGGCGACTCCATCCCTTGATCAATGCTGCCCAACGGGGCACAGGTTCGATGTAGTCGAGGCGGTTCGTAAGAGCCCTAGCTATGTAAGGAGAGTTGTCGACCTTTGGCTCCACTTCCGATTCTTTTTCCTAATCACCCACTAACTCTCCGGGTTCGGAAAGTAGGGGTCTCCTGGTAAGTAAAATCTTGTCATGATGTTCGTGCGAGAATAGGGGTGAGGTAAGAGGCATATAATAATTATATTCCTAGGAATACTTATAGGGGTTTGATCCTCCTTAGTTACTTTTATGATGACATGGTGCATACCAGTTACATATCTAGGTTATATATAACTTTAGTGTATCCATTTAGTGATTGTAGACCTACTAGCAACAATCAGTTTAGTTTTCACATAAGTTATTCTACCACAAAATACTCCTATAGTATTTTAAATGTTATGTTTGGTTGTTAACGATTTTCTGGTATGGGTGTTGGTAAGTTGATAGACTTGTTGTCCACTATGACTATCCCCCGACACATACTAGTCACTTCTCGGACGAATATAGTTGATCAGACTATATTCCTCCCAGACTTGATTGTATATCCCATAGCATATTCACATTGCACAACTCCTCTATTTTTAACTTTTGTGTTTTCCTTAGATGTGGCACTAAACCGGTATGCATGTATGTACTTATAGTTTTAACAAGAAACTATTTATTTCTAAAAATATAGTTATTTGAAAATGTTTAAATCAGAGACTTAAGTACCAATACATTTATAGTTTGTATATCTTATGTGGTTCGATATACTTAGTTCACTATAAACAATGCTCTGATACCAATCTGTCACACCCCCAAACCAAGGATGGGGGAAACGTCCGGGGGTGGAGGACTTCATGTATAGTATCACAACAACGAGTATGATAGTGCCCAAAGTAAATACAACCATCATAAATATAATTGAAAAAGTTATACAATAGTATGTGTTTACATGTTTCCAAACAATTACACTTATGATGACAAAAATGAAATGTTTGACGATTTAACGTCCCATCCTCAAAAGCGGTTGATTTCCTGTTTCACTGAATTCCTGAGAATACAAGTAGTTTGAAAAAGCGTCAACAATTAAGTTGGTGAATTCATAAGAGTTTTATTTGAGAAAGAAGCCGTTTTCCTTGTAAAAAGCGATAGAGTATGATTTTAGAAAATTCAATATTTTCTTTATTAAACGCGAAATGAATTCTCCTATGTTATGCAATAATGTACCCTAGAAAGACCTGTAGATTCCTTCTATAATCACCCAGTGTATATAAGTTATATAGAATTTAAGTTAAATAAACTGTCGAATACAATGGGTCTGTCCTAGATCCACAACCAAACAAGGAACAGGAAGTAATGCGGACCCACCAATTCTAAGTTGATTGCGACTAGATTCTTATATAACTCTAGCATATACACTTAGCAATTATAGCCGAAGTCTAACAATTCTAGATGAAATGTAGTTTTGATAGAAATATGTTTCCAAAGAAAATCCCATATTTTCCTTATAAAAGTCATGTAGTCTTAAATGTCAAGACAGAGAATATGTGTGTGTTTTGTACTTATAATGTTCATAATGGTAATGTGTTTCCAAAGAAAATCCAATATTTTCCTTATAAAAAGTCATGTAGTCTTAAATGTCAAGACAGAGAATATGTGTGTGTTTTGTACTTATAATGTTCATAATGGTAATGTGTTTCCAAAGAAAATCCAATATTTTCCTTATAAAAAGTCATGTAGTCTTAAACGTCAGGACCGAGAATATACAAGTATTTTTCCATACTTAAAGTAATTCATGCAAGTTTAAATCGGCATAAACTCGTTTAATTTAGAAGTAAAATCCCTTTTCATTTTAGAATTTTTTTCCTGTAAACTTGAAAGATTGTTAACTCCCTATGTGAGTCGCTATAACCATACTACGACAGAATAACCTGCTGCGATGTTCTTCAGGCGTCGGAAACGAAATGACATTTGTCACCCCCGATCGGCCGATCGGACTTATGCAAGCAGCATGGGTGTGGGTTGTCAATCCCAATATAGATCTATACACAATTATCACGCTCTCCCTACAAGAGACTATGGTTATAACTAATTCAGGATTTTCTGTGGTACTTAAGAGTACCCCGAAGGAGAATGTCTCACAACTTACGTTAACTAGTTTACATATAGTTTTGAGTATCAAACCTCTTCCGTGGAGGAAGTGAAATCACCTTTTATGAAAATACATTTGTGATATAAATCCATAAACTATTACTATTATAGTTTATCAAGTAGTATATGAAAAACCCATTTGTTTTGAGAGTAAAACCTTTTCCATGTAGTGTGCTTTTATCAAAAATTCATAAACTATACTTAATGTAGTTTATTATGTGTGTTCGAAATGAATGGAGGAAAAACCTTAACATGAGTGACTAATTTCTGTTCATGATGATAAACTAACAAGAATGCATCAAAACATTGAGAAACTTATCGTTATGCACTTTGCTCAACATACTACAAAGTGTTGTTAATATGATAAACTATGTAACTAGTTTTTATCCTTTCTGCACTGTTTTGAAATCATCATAGAAAAATCATACGAAGTTGAAAACTAACTCCGTAAACTCTGAGAGTTTAGAAAATGTGTCTAGTTTACTCATAATTTTTATTATGATTTTTAGAAGTCTCTAAGTTATGTGAAAGTGTTCATAATCACAAACTGGTCCGAATTCGTTTCTGAAATGATAGGTAGTTTTGTCAAAATCACCATAAATCGTAGAAAAATCATATGGAGATGTGAAAGTAGTCATTTTAAAGGTATAAACCTGAACTATTTTCATATTATACAGTTTTGAAAGATATTAAGTTTAAGTTGGGTAAAACAGTTCGTGAACAGGTCACAACTTTTCTGTTGTAAGCTGTCAAGTTGAGTTTTGAATATGTTTTGGTGTTTTAACTTGTATTCCCCCCCTAAAAACTGAAGAAAACTAGAAAATGTAGGGGTATGAACTCACCTTGAGTGATGACTTGAAGAGTGGAAGGTTGAAGTTAAGGAATATCAAGCCAAGAGTACTTGATGAACACGGGAAGACTTGGATGATCCTAAGAACGATTTTTGGTGTTAATATATGAGTCAATGATCCAAGAGTGTTATGAAAACATGTATTAGCACTTGAGTTAGGAGGAAATACTTACCAATAAGTGAATAAATGACTCAAGAACACATCAAAAGTGTGGCTGAAAGTTGAAAGAAAAGAGGCCCTCTTGATGGTTTAAGAAGTGTATAATGTTTGATGGTGAAGCAAATGATCAAGGAAATCCCAGGCATTTCCTTATATGAAGGGTTGCTCGAGCAAGTGGCTAGGATGAAGGGATGTTTGCCTTGGTTTGTGTGATGTGGATAAGGTTGGACCAATGACAAAGTGACACATAGGAGGCAAGTGGGCACACTTGACCCACTTGTGGGGTAGAATACTCTTCTTATTATAAAATAATGATTTATAATTAATAAATCCTTGAAAAATAATTAAAATAATAGTTCTGGGGGTTAAAAATGATAAAAATATGAATTTGGTGAAAAAATCCCGTCAAAAACGGGCTTAGGAGGCGAAAGTAGTCAAAAACCGGCATTAGGGACCGAACCTGCGAGGTTCGGCTCTAAGGAGCTAAGAACCCAGAGTAGGGAAAAGAAGGAACCGAGAGTTGGCCGAGGGTCCGAAGGTCCGAAGGGGGAAGCCGAAGATCCGAGGTCTCGCATGGGGGGGCCGAGGTTCGGTCCTCGCTGCTGGCTTCGGTCCGAGGAGGCTTCTGACATATTCGATTCTGACACTTTCGGCTCCTAAGAGGTTCGGCTCCTGAGAGGTTCGGCTCCTAAGAGGAGTTTCGGTTCCTAAGAGGGGTTTCGGTTCTATATGGCTGTTTTTCGAGAAATCTTTCCGTTTTGCGTGATTTTTGACCAAGTTAAGGGTCGGGATGACCCGGATGACTATAAAAAGTTTGAGAGAGATTTTGGGAGAGATTTCACATACTTGGAGAGATTTGGGAGAGATTTCACATACTTGGAGAGATTTCACATACTTAGAGAGATTTGGGAGAGATTTCACATACTTGGAGAGATTTGGGAGAGATTTCACATACTTGGAGAGATTTCACATACTTAGAGAGATTTCACATGCTTGGAGAGATTTGGGAGATATTTCACATACTTGGAGAGATTTGGGAGAGATTTCACATATTTGGAGAGATTTCACATTCTTGGAGAGATTTGGGAGAGGTTTAACATACTTGGAGAGATTTCACATACTTAGAGAGATTTGGGAGAGATTTCACATGCTTGGAGAGATTTGGGAGAGATTTCACATACTTGGAGAGATTTAACCTTAGCCATTATTATCGCATAATCTCGCAAATGCAAGGTTCGCGAACCCCGTTATGCTTCGTTAATGATCGTTTTAAGTCCCCGAAAGGGTCCTTAGTCGTGTTTTGATGCGTTTAACTCCCTTTTTAGGGTTTTTACATTGTTAACACATAGATTCTTCGAGACACTTGAATTTTTGACATACAAATGCACATTTTTATACATAGAATAAATTTTTAACATAAAAGTACTAGTTAAGTTTGACCGGTTTGACTTGTTGACTTTGACTTTGACTTGAATTTGACGGTTGTCACACCTCCATAATTACTTAATGACCTTATAGTTATATAAACGACTAAACACCCCTTCATAATACTATTTTAAATAGATTTAACGATATTTATACTAAACTAATGTCGAAAGTACTCAACACTAGTCTTATAAAAACCGCATCGTCGATACCTTTCTAATGATATATACATTTGTATATATATGTGTACGTATATATGATTTATACTATATTTTAATATGTAAATATCCTATTATAATTTGTAACTCGTTCATACAAACACAATTTTTGACGTTCTTTATATCTACACGTTGGTATTTATGAGTACTACAACTTTCATTTAGACGCCGTCAGCTAATTCTCATTCTATCTCAGATTTACAAAACTGTATCGAATTTATCGCGCTCGAAGAGTAGGGACCAAGTTTCGTCCATATATTTAACATACGAGCTCTACTATCGACATTCTTTATATCCACGCGTAGGTAAAAATAAGATCTAAAACTTTCATTTAGACTCCGTCGGCTAGTTCTCGACCGATCTTAAATTTAACAATAGGAGGAGATTATACTGTTAAATGTCCGCGTAAAATTCATAACTTCTACATACGGTTTTGACAAATTCACATGGATAGGAACACATACACCATAAAATCTAAGTGTTATAAGGTTTCTCTCCGACTCATGAAAATGATGGTGAGGAAATGCTTTCACTAAGTCGATTTTAAGTAGATAGCAATTGTGATATTTGCATTCTAAAAGTCGTTAGTGGAGCGTGTGTGGTTAACCGGCACACTAACATGGACTTGTGAGAAATGGAAAAGGTCTAAACAATTGAGACTATGATTACGACATCCCTTTTTCATAGTTCTGAAACTGTTTAGACACACATGTGTGCTATCTAAGGAAATGTGTATGATTTTGATAAAGTTTTATCAAAGCATCTCGTATCAGAAATATGAACTTTGGTAAGAAGGTCAATAAAGTATTGATTTCTAGAAGTCCATCTGATTTCTGAGTACATGTCAAATCTAGTGGGAGCATAAGTGTTATGCTAATAATCATCATGCAAGTGGGAGCATGATAATTATAATAAGTGTTGCAAGTTAGCAATGTTAATTATAGAAAAACAAAAGGTTTCAATTGGGAAAAAGTTGTTTTGACTATAATTAAGGGAGAGGAAATTATACTTCATTTCAATTCTAAAAGCTTAGATTGATGTTTTAATCATCTTTAGTCAAGGATATATATATGAATTTTATGTTGGAATGGCTCAACATAAGGAAATTCTATATATGGGTCCATTATTTGCGTTCTAAAATTCGATTATGATTATGACATCCTTTTTCATAATCGGAATTATGATAACTTGGCAAATAGAAATAGAAATATTATAGCAAAAGACTGGTCTAGTGTCATGTCTTTATGATTCGTGTCCCATATGCTTCGGATATAGGATCGATTGCATGTGCTATAATATTCATCTGTTCTAAATTTTTTCAAATGCCCAGAGCATTAAGAGGGAAAAAGTACTAGGACTAGGTATGACTAATTTGATTAAGCAATTGTCGAGGACAATCTAAGGTTTACCAAAGATTGGTTGCTCAGGGACAGTTGAAAGTATAGTGTTAATTTGGGAGGGACCATATTGACATATTCTGAAAAGAGTCAACTCTTGTTCATGAGTAATAGTCAAAATGGGAATATGGAAATGTTCCCATAGGTGGAAGTTATTCATTAAATCTGTGTAAGATTAGGAAACTTAATGCAAGAAGAATGTTCAAAGGCAATGAACTTTGAATATGAGACTTTTGTTCCATGGAGTTGATCTCCATTGGAACACTCTGTAATGTCTGTTGACAAGTCTTTATGACTTTGTGCATAATCATTACAAGAGGACCAATGCATATAAGTTTAGAATCTAATAGATTTAGGTAAATGGCAGGAATTTGGAATGCTTGCATTTGCGGTAAGGATTTCGGATTGTGAAATGAGTATCATTGGAATTATGTTCAATCGGTCTATTTAACAGAGTAAAGATCATAGACGAACTACGTATGCATACTTGGTGTGTGGCATAACTAATGTTTGGGAAAACATAGTGTGCATACTTGGTGTATGGCATGACTAGTGTTTAGAAAAACATAGTGTACATGCTTGGAGCATGGGACAACTATTGTTTTTAAATTCAAGTATAAAGTTGATAGTTTGAAACAGTATGAAATGAATGATGGTGATAAATAAAAGATGTTTTATTTATATTCATAAGTTCTGAGACCATATTGGATTCGATTATTCTTGTGTTTCACTTTACATGTTTTGACTTCCAGAATAACTAAGTCGCTCTTCCTGAATGACTAAGTTATTCAAACCATCCACAGTCGGTCATATGTTGGAAGTAGATATGAATCAAGACTGTCATGAAGTTGGATTGTAGATGTCCAAGGTATGGGACATAGCAAGGATTATTGCAACATTCATGAGTGCTCATAAGTTCTGAGTATTGGATTCAACCCACACTCGCTGGCATCACTTCATTGAATTTATCTCGAGTGATCGCGAGACGGTAATATCATATAAGTCTTCAAACCTAGAGATATGACTTGTTGCCTATGAGTTGGGTTATACATTGATTGTACGAAAACGCATTGGTAACTCGATGTTATAAAACGTGCCTTTGTGTATGATTCAACAAGTAGTAGAACAAGTACATGAGTCGAAGTTTATCTGTTCCTTCTTGGATTAGAAGCGATATCTATGCCCCTCGATGATTTTGTGTTGACCCATGTACCGGGCCCGGTCAGAACTAAGTTGATGTGTTCAAATAAGTTCTATGTCAAACAAATCGGAAATCGGGAAACAAACTGCTGGACAATAAGTAAGACATTGTTCCATGTATTTGTCCGATTGATATCTAGAACAGAGGATTATATGATCACTTATCTTAAAAGGAGTATCATCATCATCTCAGTTCGGCGAGACCTTGAAAGAGCTATGATTGCTGATCGGTTCCTGAAGTTATTCTTGCAAATATAGTTATTAGACTTATCCAAGTGAGAGACTGTTGGATTAGGTGTCTAAGTTCATAACTATTTCTGGGATGTACTTGACCCGGTTGGCATGGTCTATTTGGGTTGCATGGCATCGTGCATTTGGATAGACTAAAATGAGAGAAATAACCCTTAAGGTTTATTAATATATTATAAGTTCTAATATATTAATAATATTATTTAATTAGTATTGATCAAGAATTAATTTGAAATTAATTAAGTGATCAAAAGAAGACTAATTAAATATATGGGTTGATTGTGTAAATCACCCATTACTTGTATAGTGGGCTAATGCTCCATGGATTATCAAGTTGGGCTAAAACCCATAGGATACTCCATGGATGATCCATGGTGTCTTTGAACCCATGGATCATGGAAATGAAGAACCATGTCAAGTTAGGGTTTACATGGTGTAACCCTACGTATGACACACTATAAAAGGAATATGAGAGCAACCAAAATCGGCACTAGTGTGAGAACAAGAGGGCATAGCTGATTTTAGAAGTGTTCTATTTCTCTCAAGGTTATTCCAAGTGTATTTGGTGTTGTGTGAGACATTTGAGGCATCACACTTGAGGTGCTAGGCTCACAAGGTTGTTAAGGAATCCAAACCACAAAAGGTATGTTCTTCTTCTAGCATTTATGTACAAAAGTTCCCCATGTTATGCTAGATAGAATAAGAACCTTGGAAAATCAATTTTGCATGTATCTTAATAAAACATAGATCCAAGGTTTCTAGGGTTGCATGTACACCATAGGAGTGTTAGAATGCTCAAAACCCAACAGTGGTATCAGAGCCTAGGATTGTTTGCTTGATACTTGATGCAAAATTGTGAAAAAAACTCAGTTTTTCTGCACTCTGCAGCATGAACTCGCCGAGTCCATGGGGGGACTCGACGAGTCCATGAGTAAACTCATCCTACTCGTTGAGTAGGTTCATGCATTCGACGAGTAGGAGCCCCAGAATGCAGTTTTTGGACTTTTGCTGCTGGAAATGGACTAGAAACTTTACCCTAAACTGTTTTGGTCTTATAAAACTTGTTTTAGATGGTGTAATGGTTATGCTAATCCATTTTCAATAGCTATTATCAAAATTTCAAGTTTTATATGGTTAATTTTATGATTCTTGAAATTGTTGATATGCATGTTCATGAACTTATGAGTTTAGAAGATCATAGGAATTATTTGTAACTTGCTTGTTAGTTTAATTCTTGATCATTATGTGTTTTAATGGAATCCATAATTTGTCCACAAGTTATGGATTACCAAAAGTCATTCTTTTAAAGTACATTAAAGAAACACATAGGTTACATAAAATGAAAAGTCTCTCATTTTAATAAACCATTTAACTCATAAGTTATGAAAGATGAAAAGTTTTGAAAGTTACAAAACTTGCCCTCAAGTTTTGGAGCATGTAAAGTCTCTTTAAAAACTTTAGTTCCAACCCCTAGAATTTTAAAAGTTAAAATTCAACCCTTATATACTTTATAATATTATAAGTTAATAATAATTATATATGTATAAGAACAAGTCGTTTTACCGTTAGTAGGCCTCATTCACGAAGCCGGTCTATAAGGGGGGTATAAGGTTGTTGCATATAAAATGGCAGCTTAATGGGTGTCCACTCTCACCCACCGCTTTCTTGATCGGTGGAGGGTCGTTAGCCGAACGGGTAAGACAAGGACATTAAATCTTCATTAAAAGTATGATGCTTATAAAGTAACTAAATGTTTTTATAAATTCCCAATCTTAGTTACTTTAGGAAAAATGTGAATAAGGTGCTAACCCATGAAATTACACTTTTCACTTTGCTTAAGTTGGTTAGTGGAGCGCGTGTGGTTAACCAGCACACTAGCTGTACTTAACAAGATAGGAAAATGGTAACTTAATGTTTATCATAGTATCGATGGAGCGCGTGTGGTTAACTGACACATCGATTGAGGGGTAAACATTAAGGGTACCAAGTAATTTGCATGGTTACTTCACACCTTGTTTTGTGATCCTCGGCATCCCAGTCATAAAACCTGAAGGGCACACTCGAGATTGAAACATGCCATTGAAAGTTCAATGAATCTCAAAAGATCTAGGAGTTTCAAATCCAATTAAAACCTAATAATTTATTTCGTTTTTCATGGTGGAAATTGGTGAATCGTCATTCACCTACCTTCAAATATTTTTTAACTTGGATTACGGCATGCCTCTTCCAAGTTATAAAATATTGTGTTGGGTCCTAGCCTTAATAAATCATATTGGGTGTTCTGTTAAGGACTTAAATCAAATAACTTGAATATCTCCCATTGTAGATGTCTGGTTTAGACAACCATGATCTACCCAAATCTCATGGAAATCATACTTCTCTACCTCCACCTCCTCCATTTATTCTCCCTGACCCACAAGCTCGAAGACTTGAAAAATTCAAGGTCACTCAAGCCCTACTAGCAATGAAACATAAAGATGGAAGACCTGTGTGCACTCATGTCTTAGGAATGAAGTCCCACATTGACAGGTTGAGAATGTTGGGTGTCGTTGTCCCAAGGAAGTTGGCTATTGACTGGGTTCTTCAGTCACTTCCTGAGTCATATAGTGAGTTCATTAAGAACTACTATGTGACAGATCACGACATGACCCTAATAGATCTAACTTATTTGCTTGTTAATGCTGAGTCAGAAATGATGTGGCGCAATGGTCAAGAAAATATGGGTGGAAGGTCTATTTCTCAAACTTCCATGGACAGTGACAATGGTAACATTGGAAGTCCAGAAAAGCTTTCTCTTCCCAATGGAAAGGGATCGGCCTTGGTCAACCCGGTTGACCAAAAGGTAAAGGGAAAACCTAAGTCTGTGATAGTCCCGTGTACCATTCCCAAAGAGTCTATATGTTTTCACTGTCAAGAGAAGGGGAATTGGTTGTGAAACTGCGCTAACTACCTGAAAGATCTAAGAGAAAAGGAAGAATCAAAAAGGTTTGAATCTGCTTCAGGTAAGTCCACTATCTAACTCTGTTAAGTTCCTTATTGATGATTCTTAATACTTAATGTGACTGGGTTACATTTTGATGTTTGGCAGGATCAAGCAAAGGGAAGGAAACTTAAAGGAAGAGTATGCTGAATCTGATCGCGAAGATGGATTTCAATCGCATAGTTTGAAGATCGGATTCTTGAGCTACTACTTAAGAGTTATGATAGACTGCTAGAAATTATGTAATACATAGTTTTCATTTAAAGTTGCATTGTAAGGAAATTTTTTTTCCGAATTTATTAAATAAATAAAATTTTGTTTTACTTTATTTTATATCTCCTTGCAATGGCATTTATGAAAAATTGATGTTTGTATGTTTTTAGCAATAATGGAAATGTGAATTTGATTTTTTTATTTGTGGTAATGTCTAAATTTACCAAATAAGGAAGATTCTCATCAACCAAGTTTCAATTGGACCGAAACTTGGAATCATGAAAGTTGTATAGTATGATGAATGAGAACCTTCAGCTTTGGAAAATTAAGACTAATTCCTTGTTCACATTTATATGTGAGTCAAGTGAAGGACTAAGGGATCGAGTACACATTCTTTTGCAGGACGAATGAGAAGAATCAAATTAGGCAGAAAGATAAAAGTTTCTCAAATCTGAAAAGATGGGAGAGTACTTTAGTATCATGTTTTGTGATCATCTTAATGATTAAGAAACCATATCACAATTGGTCCTCTAAGGACATCTTAGTGCATTCCTATGGCTAAAAAGAGGAATCGTGAATTGTTTAAATGGTTAAATCAAGAAGAGGAGTCATACTTCGTTCCACAACAATTCTTAGAGTCATACTACAATATTGTAAGTTGAGTGACATATCTTAAAGAAAGGTTTACAACACTTGTCAAGCGTAAGAGTAAAATCTGTCCTACTTTTGTACATTTGAAATTGGTAGGTTGTGATGTTTTGGATAAAACAAAGACCAACTAAGGCCAATTGTGTGAAGTGTCTGTCTTGATAAAGAATCCGCACTATCTCTTGAATATTTGGCAAGTGAGTCTTATATGTCAAGAGGACAGTGGGAGTCTTAAAGATCTTGGAAAAGCTTCCAGATCTAATCAAGAGTAAAAACCTGTAGTTTATCACTAGCACACGACTTGAGGTTTATAACCTATCGTGTTGACATATTCCTATTTCTGTGCCCATTCCAGTTAAAGTTGGCTTTGCATATGAGTTATAAGAGTTCTCAATTAGTTGCATAACAACTTGGAAGCAATGGCAGACCCTTGTGCTGCCGGGTGGCAAGAAGTTAAGACTGTACAAGTTCAATCCATAAAAGTTTGGATTTGTCACTAACCTTGTCTTGTGATTATGGTTTTGACAAATTCACATGGATAGGAACACATACACCATAAAATCTAAGTGTTATAAGGTTTCTCTCTGATTCATGAAAACGATGGTGAGGAAATGCTTTCACTAAGTCGATTTTAAGTAGATAGAAATTGTGATATTTGCATTCTCAAAGTCGTTAGTGGAGCATGTGTGGTTAACCGGCACACTAACATGGACTTGTGAGAAATGGAAAAGGTCTAAACAATTGAGACTATGATTACGGCATCCCTTTTTCATAGTTCTGAAACTGTTTAGACACACATGTGTGCTATCTAAGTAAAGGTGTATGATTTTGATAAAGTTTTATCAAAGCATCTCGTATCAGAAATATGAACTTTGGTAAGAAGGTCAATAAAGTATTGATTTCTAGAATTCCAGCTGATTTCTGAGTACATGTCAAAGCTAGTGGGAGCACAAGTGTTATGCTAATAATCATCATGCAAGTGGGAGCATGATAATTATAATAAGTGTTGCAAGTTAGCATTGTTAATTATAGAAAAACAAAAGGTTTCAATTGGGAAAAAGTTGTTTTGCTATAATTAAGGGAGAGGAATTTATACTTCATTTCAATTCTAAAAGCTTAGATTGAGGTTTTAATCATCTTTAGTCAAGGATATATATATATATATATATATGAATTTTATGTTGGAATGGCTCAACATAAGGATATTCTATATATGGGTCCATTATTTGCGTTCTAAAATTCGATTATGATTACGGCATCCCTTTTCATAATCTGAATTATGAGAACTTGGCAAATAGAAAGAGAAATATTATAGCAAAAGACTAGTCTAATATCATGTCTTTATGATTCGTGTCCTATATGCTTCGGATATAGGATCGATTGCATGTGTGCTATAATATTCATCTGTTCTAAATTTTTCCAAATGCCCAGAGCATTAAGAGGGAAAAAGTACTAGAACTAGATATGACTAATTTGATTAAGCAATTGTCGAGGATAATCTAAGGTTTACCAAAGATTGGTTGCTCAGGGACAGTTGAAAGTATAGTGTTAATTTGGGAGGGACCATATTGACATATTCTGAAAAGAGTCAACTCTTGTTCACGAGTAATAGTCAAAAGGGGAATATGGAAATGTTCCCATAGGTGGAAGTTATTCATTAAATCTGAGTAACATTAGGAAACTTAATGCAAGAAGAATGTTAAAAGGCAATGAACTTTGAATATGAGACTTCTGTTCCATGGAGCTGATCTCCATTGGAACACTATGTAATGTCTGTTGACAAGTCTTTGTGACTTTGTGCATAATCATTACAAGAGGACCAATGCATATAAGTTTAGAATATAACAGATTTAGGTAAATGGCAGGAATTTGGAATTCTTGCATTTGTGGTAAGGATTTGGGATTGTGAAATGAGTATCATTGGAATTATGCTCAATCGGTCTATTTCACAGAGTAAAGATCATAGACGAACTTAGTGTGCATACTTGGTGTATGGCATAACTAATGTTTGGGAAAACATAGTGTGCATACTTGGTGTATGGCATGACTAGTGTTTAGAAAAACATAGTGTACATGCTTGGAGCATGGGACAACTATTGTTTTTAAATTCAAGTATAAAGTTGATAGTTTGAAACAGTATGCAATGAATGATGGGTAATCAATATGGTGATAAATAAAAGATGTTTTATTTATATTCATAAGTTCTGAGACCATATTGGATTTGATTATTCTTGTGTTTCACTTTGCATGTTTCGACTTCCAGAATAACTAAGTCGCTCTTCCTGAATGACTAAGTTATTCAAACCATCCACAGTCAGTTATATGTTGGAAGTAGATATGAATCAAGACTGTCATGAAGCTGGATTGTAGATGTCCAAGGTATGGGACATAGCAAGGATTGCTGCAACATTCATGAGTGCTCATAAGTTCTGAGTATTGGATTCAACCCACGCTCGCTGGTATCACTTCATGGAATTTATCTCGAGTGATCGCGAGATGGTAATATCATATAAGTCTTCAAACCTAGAGATATGACTTGTTGCCTATGAGTTGGTTATACATTGATTGTACAAAAACGTATCAAACCTAGAGATATGAGTTGCCTATGAGTTGGTTATACATTGACTTGTTACCACTGTTGGGTTTTGAGCAAACTAACACTCCTAAGGTGTTCATGCAACCCTAGAAATCTTGGATCTATGTTTGTATAAAATACATGCAAAATAATTTTCCAAGGTCCATAACCTATCTAGCATGCAAGGGGTACTTTTAATCATAAAAGATACTAGAAGAATTACATACCTTTAGTAGTGAGTTTATTCCTTAGGAGTTTGAGAGCCTAGAACCAATAATGTGAATGCCTCAAATGGAAATCACAAATCACCACAAACTTGGAAAACTTATGAGAGAGTATACTAACACTCTAGAAATCGGCCACTCTTATGCACACACACATAGTGTCTTTTCAAGCACCACAAGCCTCTTTATATAGTGTAGATGATTACGGTTATGAACCATTCAAACCCTAATAACCCATGTCTTTTCCTTTTCCAAGGATCCATGGGTTAAAAGCTCCATGGATCATCCATGGACTCCCATGCAAGTTTAGCCTATTTCCTAATGAGTATTAGCCCACACTATATAAATATAATAGCCCATTATTTAATTAGTCACCTTTTGATCACTAAATTAATTCATAATTAATTTAAGATCAATACTAATTAAATAATACGATTTCATATATTAATATATTATAACTTATAATATATTAATAAGTCACAAATATACTATTCTCATAATATTATCCATATAAAAAGTTCGGATGAAGTGCAACCCAAATGGACCATGACGGGTCGGGTCAAGTATATACCAAATAAGTTATGGACTTAGACACCTTATCCAACAGTCTCCCACTTGGATAAGTCTGATAACTATATTTGCCTATATAGCTTCAGGAACCAACCGGCAATCGTAGCTCTCGAAAACTCTGTTGAACTATGAAGCGCCATTTTAGATAAGTGATCATATAATCCTCTGATCTCTTGATATCAACCGGACAAATACACGGAACAATGTCTTACTTATTGTCTAGCAGTTTGTTTCCCGATTTCCGATTTGTTTGACAAAGAACTTAATCGAACACATCAATTTAGTTCTGACCGGGCCCGATACATAGGTCAAAACAAAATCATCGAGGGGCCCAGATATCGCTTCTAATCCAAGAAGGAGCAGATAAACTTCGACTCATATGCTTGTTCTACTACTTGTTGAATTGTACACAAAGGCACGTTTTATAACATCAAGTTACTGATGTGTTTTCGTGCAATCAATGCACAACCAATTCATAGGCAACAACTCATATCTCTAGGTTTGAAGACTTATATGATATTACCGTCTCACGATCACTCGAGATAAATTCCATGAAGTGATACAAGTGAGCGTGGGTTTATTCCAATACTCATAACTTATGAGCACTCATGAATGTTGTAGAAACCATTGCTATGGCTAAACACCTTTAGTCATCTACAATCCCAATTCATGACAGTCTTGATTCATACCTACTTCCGACATATGACCGACTGTGGATAATTTGAATAAATTTATTATTCTGGAAGTCAAAACATGCAAAACTGAAACTATAGTAAATAATTGACAATGATAGCAACACCTTACTCATAAATAAATCACAAATTTTATTCATCATCAAACGTCGATTACATTTTACAAGTTTCAGTAATAACTATCTAATCTGTAAAACTAATACCGTCCCTCAGCCCGATGCGCCTCGCATGCTGCAAATGCTTAACCCTTGTCAGTCCCTTCGTAAGGGGGTCTGCACGGTTCTCATCTGACGATACCCTCTTTGCCACGAGGAGTCCTTCTTCTATCTTGTGTCTTATGAAGTGATATTTTCTGTCAATGTGTCGGGATCTACCATGATCTCTTGGTTCCTTGGCTAAGGCAACCGCACTATTGCTGTCACAGAAAATCTCCATAGGCTCCTTAATAGTTGGTACAATTCCAAGGTCTCCGATGAAGTTCTTCAGCCATATCGCCTCCTTTGCCGCTTCACTCGCTGCTATGTACTCTGATTCACAAGTCGAATCAGCTACCGTCTCCTGCTTGGAACTCTTCCAAGTGATTGCCCCTCCATTTAGGGTAAAGACCTAGCCCGACTGAGAGCGGAATTTATCCTTATCAGTCTGAAAACTAGCATCACTATACCCTACTACTCTCAAGTCATCACTCCCACCAAGGGTAAGGATCCAATCCTTAGTCCTCTGCAGGTACTTGAGAATATTCTTTACTGCACTCCAATGAGCCTTACCAGGGTTCCCCTGATATCTGCTGACCATGCTCAAAGCGAAGGCCACATCAGGACGGGTACAATTCATAACATACATGATCGAGCCAACAGCGGAAGCATAAGGTAATCGACTCATCTCAGCTATCTCAGCCTCTGTACTCGGGCTCTGAGCCTTGCTCAGTTTGGCATTGCTTTGGATCGGTAATTCTCCTTTCTTGGAATTCTGCATGTTGAACCTTTTCAACACTTTATCCAGGTAGGTACTCTGACTAAGTCCAATTAGTCTTTTACTCCTTTCTCTTAATATCCTTATCCCTAGGATATAGGCAGCTTCTCCAAGGTCCTTCATAGCAAAGCACTTCCCAAGCCAGGATTTAATCTCCTGCAAGGTTGGGACGTCATTTCCTATGAGTAGTATGTCATCTACATACAACACCAAAAAGCTAACTATGCTCCCACTAGCTCTGACATACACGCAAGACTCATCTTCACTTCTCGAGAAGCCAAACTCTTTGACCTTCTCATCGAAACAAAGATTCCAGCTTCGAGATGCTTGTTTCAATCCATAAATGGATTTCTCAAGCTTGGACACTCTATTGGGGTACTCTGCACTGACAAAACCCTCTGGCTGATTCATGTAAACATCCTCAGCCAACTTTCCGTTAAGGAAAGCGGTTTTGACATCCATTTGCCATATTTCATAATAATGAAATGCAGCAATGGCTAGCATAACCCTAATAGACTTAATTTTTGCTACTGGTGAAAAGGTTTCATCATAATCAATACCCTGAGTTTGAGTAAAACCCTTCGCGACCAGTCGCGCTTTATAAGTGTGCACCTTCCCATCCATGTCGGTCTTCTTCTTGAAGATCCATTTGCACCTGACTGTCTTACGGCCTGGTACATTGTCAACCAAGTTCCAAACTTGATTGTCCTACATGGACTGTATCTCGCTGTCCATAGCCTCCTTCCATTTAGCAGACTCCGGGCTTGCCATGGCTTCCTTAACACTGTTAGGTTCATCCAGATTTACCAGTGTACTATCACTGATAAATGTATCACCTTCCGTAGTAATATGAAATCCATAATAAAACTCAGGTGTGTTCCTAACCCTTGTGGAACACCTCGGAGATACAGACTCGTCAGTCGGATCAACATGAGTTTCCACCTTAGGTTGATTGCTAGTGTCTGAGGTTCCTTCACAAATTGACTCTTGAATTTCTTCAAGGTTGATTTGCCTCCCACTGTCTCCTTGGCTTATAAATTCTCTCTCTCTCAAAATACCCCTCTCCTTGCCACAAAGACCACATTCTCACTGGGTCTATAGAAGAGGTAACCAAAGGATTTTTGTGGGTAGCCGATGAAAATACACCTTTCACTTCGAGGTTCGAGCTTATCATGAGTCTCGCGCCTCACGAAAGCCTCGCAACCCCAAATCTTGATGTGGTCCAAATTGGGAACTTTCCCAGTCCACATCTCATGAGGTGTTTTGGCAACCTTCTTTGTAGGGACTAGATTAAGGATGTGGGCGGCAGTCTCTAAGGCATACCCCCAAAAAGAGATTGGTAGCGAAGCTCGACTCATCATAGAGCGAACCATGTCCAACAAGGTTCAATTACGCCTCTCAGCCACACCATTCAGCTGTGGTGTCCTGGGAGGTGTCAATTGTGAGACAATCCTACACTCCTTAAGATAGTCGAGGAACTCAGTGCTAAGATACTCACCACCTCGATCGGATCGAAGCATCTTAATGTTCCTGCCCAATTGATTTTCTACTTCCTGTTTAAACTCTTTAAACCTTTCAAAAGTTTCTGACTTATGTTTGATTAAGTAGACATAACCATATCTACTGAAATCATCAATAAAAGTCACATAATAGCGATTGGCATCCCTTGTGGCGGTTTTGAATGGTCCACATACATCAGTATGTATAAGGTCCAACAAACCCTCACCCCTTGCACAAGTACCAGTGAAGGGTGATTTTGTCATTTTTCCAAGTAGACAAGATTCACAACTTCAATCCGACTTAAGGTCGAACGACTCCAAGACTCCATCCTTTTGGAGCTGGCCTATACGTTTCTTGCTTACATGCCCAAGACGACAATGCCACAAAGATGCTTTATCCAAGCTAGTAGAAGAATCAATACACAATACATTATTTCCTAAATTATCTACAACCGATACAGCTTCGTACACACCATCACAAGGTAATGCTTTAAAATAAAGAACATTATTAAAGAAAGCATTAATACTACCAACTTCATTATCAAAAGAAAAGGTAAAACCTTGTTTGTACAAAGCATGAAAGGAAATAATATTCTTCGCCATTTCTGACGAGTACACACATTTATTCAAATCTAACTTTAACCCACTATCTAGCAACAAAGTATAAACTCCAATCTTGGTAACAGGTGAAATCTTCCTATTCCTCATGATTAAGTTTATCTTCCCGTGCTCCACATCCCCACTTCTTCTTAGGCCCTGCAAATCAGAACATATGTGAATACCACATCCTGTATCAAGCACCCAAGAGTTAGAATATGGTGAGTTATTAGACAATATAGTGTAAATACCTGCATGGGATGGTTTCACTTTCCCATCCTTGACATCCTGCAAGTACTTAGGGCAGTTTCGCTTCCAGTGCCCCTTATTCTGATAGTAGAAGCAATCAGCATCCTTAGGGATGGCAGAAGGAGTGATAGAACCACCTTTGGTTCCAGATGAGGAGCCTTCAAGAGACTTTCCATTGGTACCCTTCGAAGGGTGCTTCCTCTTCTTCCCTTTGCCTTGCCCGATAGCCAAAACAGGGGTAGTTGTAGGAGTAGGAGTAGCAACCGACTTACTTTTAAGACCACTTTCGGCGGTCTTCAGAAGTCCTTGAAGCTTACTGAGTGTGACTTCCTCCTTGTTCATGTGGTATGTAATGCGAAATTGATCATAACACGAGGGTAAGGAGTGAAAAATGATATCAATTGCCAACTCCTCTGGGAAGTTTACATTCAGTTTCAGTAAACGGTCCACATACCTTTGCATTTTCTGCATGTGGCCTGTGATTGGTTCGCTATCCTTCATACGGGTTGTTATCATGGAGGAGATTATTTCATACCGCTCTTGACGAGCACTCTGATGGTACCTTTCCATCAGATCCTGATGCATCTCAAAAGGGTAATAGTCCTCATAGGACTTTTGGACTTTGGCTATCATTGTGGCCATCATGATGCATGCCACTTTGGTGGCATCTCTCTCATGTGTCATGTATTCAGCGATCTCCTCAGGAGTAACAGTGGACTCATCAAGCTCTTTTAGCTCCTTATCGAGGACATATTCCTTGTCCTCGTAACGAGTAACCATCCTGATGTTCCGGATCCAATCCATGAAGTTGGAACCATCAAAGATGACCCTCCCACAAAGGTTCATGAGAGAGAAGGAGCTAGTAGGGTTAGAGCCCGAAGCATTGTTGTTGGAAGACATATGAAAAGAAGAAAACAAGTTTAGATTAGATATATCGAATCCTTAATAAGATACCCAAATGTAATATTAAGGCTAGGATCCAACACAATATATTATAACTTAGAAGAGGGATGCCGTAATCTAAGCTATAACATATTTGAAGGTAGGTGAATGACGATTCATCAATTTCCACAATGAAAACGAAATGAATTATTAGGTTTAATTGGTTTTGAAATTCCTAGATATTTTGAGATTCATTGAACTTTTCAATGGCATGTTTCAATCTCGATTGTGCCCATCAAGTTTTGTGACTGGGATGCCGAGGATCACAAAACAAGGTGTGAATAACCATGCAAATTCACTTGGTACCCTTAATATTATCACCTAATCAATGTGCCGGTTAACCACACGCGCTCCACCGATCTATGATAAACATTAAGTCACCCTTCGTGATCCTTACTAGTCCAAGTTAGTGTGCCGGTTAACCACACACGCTCCACCAACGACTTGGTAAGGTACAAAGTGTGAATTTCATGGGTTAGCACCATTTTCACATTTTCCTAAAGTAACTAAGATTGGGAATTTATAAAATCATTTAGTTACTTTATAATATTCATTATACTTTTAATGATAATTTAAAGTCATTGTCCTACCCGTTCGGCTAACGACCCTCCACCGATCAAGGAAGCGGTGGGTGAGAATGGACACCCATTAAGCTTCCATTTTATAGGCAACAACCTTATACCCCCTTATAGACCGGCTTCGTGAATGAGGCCTACTAACGGTAAAACGACTTAATCTTATACATATATATAATAATTAACCATTAATGTTATAAATAGTATAAGGGTTGAATTTTAACTTTTAAAACTCTAAGGGTTGGAATTAAAGTATATTAAAGTGTGTGTAACTTTACAAATTCCGAAACTTGAGGACAAGTTTTGAAACTATTCAAAACTTTTCATTTCATAACTTATGAATTAAAGGTTCATAAAAATGAAGACTCTTCATTTTCATGTAACTTATGTGTTTTAAATGTGCATAAAAGAAAGTGACCTTTGGAAATCCATAACTTGAGGAAAAATTATGGACTCCATTAAAACACATAAATGATCAAGAATTAATCAATAAACAATTTAGCAAATAATTCCTATGATCTAACAATAATTCATAAGAACATGAACATCATATCAAAATTTCAAGAACATGTGAACACATATAAACATGTAATTTTGATATTAGCCATTGTAAATGGATTAGCATAAACATTACACCATCTAAAACAGGTTTTAAAACATCAAAACAGTTTAGGGTAATGTTTCTAATCCATTTCCAGCAACAAAAGTAAAAAAACTGCATTCAGAGCCTCCTACTCGTCGAGTGCAGTAACCTACTCGATGAGTAGGATGAATTTGTACATGGACTCGTCGAGTCCCCCCATGGACTCGGCGAGTCCCCTGTTCAGACAGCAAAAAATTTCGACTTTTTCAGCTATTTTGCATCAAGTATCAAACAAACAAGCATAGGCTCTGATACCACTGTTGGGTTTTGAGCAAACTAACACTCCTAAGGTGTTCATGCAACCCTAGAAACCTTAGATCTATGTTTGTATAAAATACATGCAAAATAATTTTCCAAGGTCCATAACCTATCTAGCATGCAAGGGGTACTTTTAATCATAAAAGATACTAGAAGAATTACATACCTTTATTAGTGAGTTGATTCCTTAGGAGTTTGAGAGCCTAGCACCAATAATGTGAATGCCTCAAATGGAAATCACAAATCACCACAAACTTGGAAAACTTATGAGAGAGTATACTAACACTCTAGAAATCGGCCACTCTTATGCACACACACATAGTGTCTTTTCAAGCACCACAAGCCTCTTTATATAGTGTAGATGATTAGGGTTATTAACCATGCAAACCCTAATAACCCATGTCTTTTCCTTTTCCAAGGATCCATGGGTTAAAAGCTCCATGGATCATCCATGGACTCCCATGCAAGCTTAGCCCATTTCCTAATGAGTATTAGCCCACACTATATAAATATAATAGTCCTTTATTTAATTAGTCACCTTTTGATCACTAAATTAATTCATAATTAATTTAAGATCAATACTAATTAAATAATACGATTTCATATATTAATATATTATAACTTATAATATATTAATAAGTCACAAATATACTATTCTCATAATATTATCCATATAAATAGTTCGGATGAAGTGCAACCCAAATGGACCATGCCGGGTCGGGTCAAGTATATATCAAATAAGTTATGGACTTAGACACCTTATCCAACATGAACGTACAACAGCTGATATGGAAAACCGATTCCATCTTGTCGATCCATCTTGTAAAACCTATATCTCCTTCATTTTTGTAGAAGTTTTTGGGCTTGGAATTCATAAAGTCTTTGTAAGTAAAAGTTCTCTGAGGCCCTCCAAGATCTACATGAGAACTATTGGCGCGTTCATCATCAGTTCCATCGTTTTCTGGATGTTCCGTTTCGGACTGTGTCAATGTTTTCTAGCACAATCATGATGTGTTGCGCTATTAATTTTTCCAATTCGTCCGAGCTCGTAGGTATACCTCCCTCGGGTGGTGGTGGTGGGGATGGTTGCTCAGGTTGAGCTTGTGGTTGTTTGGGGTTTATTCGAGCGCTCCTTCTTCTTGGAGGAATGATATTCGTCCTATTATAGTTTAGTAAGAAGAGTGTGAGTTTTTCTGTGGTGTTTTTTTAGTAATAAAACACAAATGTCAAATGACTAAATTGTTCATAAGAGTTCATAAAATTTTCAAGTTAAGCAAGCAGTTCATACAATTGTTCATAAGTTCAAGGTAAACCATAATATATGCTTCATCATATTATCATCATTCATTAGTTACATATAGATTATCACAGTTCAAAAAAAAAAAAAGTGTGTGTGTCATGCTAGAGGGATAATGCCCTTAAGCATATATATATATAAGTCAGAAAACTAAAAATTTACAAACTACCTATCTATCTCGTTATACATCAATTCCCCCATTTACTGTAACCATGGACACTACATGGCCTTCCACCCCACCATAACTGTTACTTGTTAATAAACGTTTTATACCAAATCTAGACAAGATCCTCTATACTCTTGTATTCATCGTCATCTTCTTACTAGTACTTGTATTTACACATCAAGCTTCTCGCTGCTTCTACCAGATTCTCAGGTAACCGCCCAATGCATGGTTCAGTTCATTCAGTCGCTCCTCCAATGTTGTGTGACTTCCTTCCACCCTATTTGCTACAATGAGATCCATCTGGATTTGGAACTCCATTCCAAAAAGTCTGATATCATGGTCCATCACACGGTCGCGGTTGTAATCAACTCAATGGTTCATGTTCACAAGAGATTCTTGGTCTTTCATCTAACACTTCTCCACCCTTAGTACTCGTCCAGATAATTGTGTCATGTCCCCTCGATAATGTTGAGCTCATCACTCACAGTTTAGACTTGATGGCCTAGTCTGGTGTTTTGCTTAAAGAGTATGGCTACGGCATCAACGTCAGTGGTATGCGGGGGTTTTGTTTCTGATGCTTTTCCTTTCTCGAAGGTTCCTACAGCTCTCTTCTTGGTGACCTAACTATTCACCAGGTCCCTAATCCATGATGGATTGTCCCTTTTTATATGGAGATCAGATAGTTTCCCATAGAGTTTCTTTGCGATTTCCCTCGGATTTGAATGGGTTTCCGGACTGTTTTCTTCATGCGGCGCTTTCCACCAATCGGGAGACCCGGGTTAGAAGGTGGGTTCGTGACATGTTCTTCTTCATTCATCGACTCAACTTCTCCCTCCAACTCATGCTCCTCATGCTCCTCAGACTCCATGTCTTCTTTTGGTTCTTCCTCTTCAGGGTATTCTTTAGGTTCACTACTTTCCGAAGGTGGTGGTTCCCCGCTATCTGATGAAATAGGATTGTTCATCACGGGTACATCCAGGAAATACGGATCTCCTGGTAGCAGCGAGATCACGGGTTCATCTTCGAGTGGCTCAATGATCATCCATCGGGGTAGTTCGTCCATCCTAAAAAACAATTTATTTAGTTTGTTAGTATTTTAATCACATATAAATTATAAAATTTAAAACTATGATCATGCGTTGTGTGTTAATATGTTATTGTGTGATGTGTTCCTTAAATCTCCAAGCGTTTAATTTATCAACTATATCTCTTAATTTGGATGGTGCATGCGGCTCGGCCATAATAAAATTCAGGTGTGCAAACTATATTTAGTTGTGGTATGACCTATGTATTATAGAACTTAATTGAGTATTTGATTTAAAATCTTGAGTTTAAGTTCTTTTTGGTTTTTGCATAAGTTTTTTCATCGAGGGATTAAGTTCATATAACTCTATATTTTGATTTTATTGTGTTTATGTGTTTTATTAATTATTGTTTGTAACGTCAAGTCTAGCTGATAAAGCACCGGCCAGTTAGGACAGCCGAAGGATTTTGGCATAAAGAAGTTCTAAAATACAGCAACCTAAGCGACATGACTATCCTAACACCGTTCCCATAAGTAGTCCATCGGTAGTATAATTAATAATATTTTTATAGGTTGAGTGATATACCTAAACCTAAAAGAGTAACCCCTAGACTTTAGTCGTGCTTTCCAAAGAAAGTATTTAGTTCACTATAGTCGTTAGCTCTGATGCCAATCTGTCACACCCCCGGTCGACGGCAGAAGCGTCGGGGTAGCGACATAATATTGGATCACAGTTAACATACACATATGGAACAGTAGAAAAAAAAACTTATAGTAATATTACATACTTTCAGTAATCTTAGTACAAGGATAACATTGTTCGAAACTCCGAAAGTACGATAATGCAGAACAAGTTTAGCAAAATGTAATTCAAAATAAAACAAAGTCCTGAACAGATCAGCCAATAATAAAGCAAGAAAATATATTTTCCATGTTACACGGTGTGTGTACTCCGACTCCTAAGTTCTTTAGAATACATGCGTTTAAAATACGTCAACAAAAATTGTTGGTGGGTTCCACAGTTTCGACTCTGTATACTTTTATAAGCAAAAGTATGTTTTATATGAATATAATTGAATATCAACTTATATAAAATGAATGTAATTTTCTATCTAAAGAGTATAAAACTGTATAATGGCATGTAATATGTTGACAAAAACGCGTACTCGCAAGTATATGAGGCCGTGCACATAATATAGTCGTAAGACCAGATATTGAACCCACAAAGATTATCCTATCCTAAGTTAAGCTAGAGTGAACTAGGTAATTGCTCGTAAACGTGATTTTGGTTAATTAAACTGTGAAACTAATAAAATAAAATAACCGACTAAACGAGCACACAAAAATTCAAAGATTTAACTATTATGAAAAAAATTGGATTTAGTTCACTTACATGGGTTTGATGGTTATTCTAATGCAACCAATTTGTAAAATCAATCTTGTACAAACGAATAACTTAACAACAACAAAAATTATCAATTACCTGTGAGTCTCATAATTCGATTTAAAAACATTTATTCATATCTCTATGTAGTACGTGATTTAAAAAAAAACATTAAGTTAAATAACGAAACCACACACTTATATTCAAATGATGTAAAAAATAAACTTTTTTATTTAAAACAAGCAAATTAACATTTACAAACGTTGATCAAGTGATACCTAAAACTTAAATTTACTTGTCAAACATCGTATTTTAAAAAGAAACACACATGTGAATACAATATCCTAATTCATATTTTAAAAAGAAACACACATGTGAATATAATATCCTAATTCACAAGATATAGTTTAACAAAATCAACTACACTAAAATGATCGTCTCATCCAAGTCAACTAAACCCCAAAAGAGTACTACTCCATAGAACTAAAAGTTAAAACCATGACAGTGTGTGAAAAGAAAGACAACTGTTTAACATCATCTTTAAATCGAGTTCTAAAAAAATTAAATAAATAAACTTAAATAGCAAAAGAGAAAGAGCATAAAAAGAAATCAAGCTAAAGAAAAGAACCAGTATGATGTTTTCTTTTTTTATGTGTCTGATAGCTCAAAATAAAGAAACAGACAATGCTGCCATTCTGTATCCATTCCAAATTTGCACTAATTCCACCTTCTTTGACTTATGCGTTTGTCTTTCTGCTCATTTTTGTATTTCTGATCGCAGTCACCAAGGCGCAGCACCAAGTTTCCTCCCTTCAATCCTCTTCTGCCTAGGGTCGACGGTTGTAGTTTTTTTTTCTTTTTCTTCCGTATGGTCTCTGTCTCCCAAGCTTCACGTAAATGGGATGATATATAGAGCATAAGAACATAAATGAACCTCCAACTTTCAAGAATTGTGCAGCTTTAGCACCTAACTTTCAACTTTCAGCATAGTACAACTTTAGCCCTTAATCTCTCAACTTCAATTCAAACTTTATTTTTAGCTTTTGTTTTTCATACAGCTAACTGACTTCAACTTCCAAGTCAATTATGAACTGGAAAACGACAGAATCTGCGAATGCTCAAAACTTCAAACTTGTAGATAATTGTGTCTAGTTTCCGGAACATATTGAATCGCCTAAATCGGAGTCCTGAGGAGCCAGCTATGATAAAAACACTGAGACGTAGTCAATCAGCCAAATTTCTTTCTTTCGCCTTTATTTGTTCGTGATGAATTTATCTTGTTTTGAATCCATCAATTCCTTGTCGAAACCATTTGGATATAATATGAGTCCAACTCCCACCAAGACTCATAGAATAAGTGGTGGGGGCCTAAGAAGTTTAGGCAATCTTGTATACACAAGATAAAATCCGTCAATTCCTTTTACATTTTTGAACTTCATAAGAAAAAGTCTAACTCCCACCAAAACCCGTAGACTAGGCGGTGGGAAACCTGTGAGACACAGGTTTCATTTGCAATAACAAGTAAAATGAATACGGTCAATTCCGATGCAAAGCACGAGGTGCTAAATTTTGGATTTCATGTAAGGAAAACCAACTCCCACCAACCTGTAGAATAATAGGAGGGGGGAACTCAAGAAACTCGAGTTGCACTTGTGATTGTTGTGTTTTCTGTGCATCAAATACACTTAAACTAGGTAGAGGAAAAATCAAACTATGATATACCTAAGTGTACATGCACCCTAAGGATCTATGGTTTCATACTAATTACACCTATCCTATGAAACATAAAACATAAAGAGGAAAAACACACCTCTTATATAGCCCTTGATCTTCATGCTTGGAATCTTGTCCTCCACGAAGTTGCTTGGATGAGAGAACCTAAACCATAATCCCTCTAATAGTATCACACCCAAATGACACTAAAAATGGAATAAAAATAACTAGGAGAAGGGTCAATTTCACAAACCCTCCGAGGGTTAGAAATCGTCCTTATAGGAAGAGGAAGAAAGATTGGCGAAACTTCAAGCCAAGGTGCAATGAATAATGAAATGCCTAAGGCCCTATTTATAGCCTTGGATGCCTTTCTAGGTTTTGTACTCCTTCTCATGTTGGACAAAGAGCTAACCACGAAATTTACTCCCTTTCCTATGTGGGATGGAGTGATTTTCGTCCAACCCTAATTCCATAAGGGTTCTGGAATATTCCTCATCAACCAACTATTGATTAATTGAATATTCAAACCTTTAATTAATTAAACCGTTAATTAATTCCCAAAATATACTTCCAATTAGTTTCTAATTAATTATTAACCATAATAATTAATAAACCAAATTCTCCTTTATTTATTCTACTCAATATGGGTTTTGAGGCAAGCCAAAGGACCCTATTATTATTAGAAATATTACCAATAGGTAATGGCCTTGGACACTCTTTCCAACAGTGATGAGAAGTGGTGTAAAACTCAGTTCATATGAGAAGCACGTGATGTTATATTTTGGATTACGCGCAAAGAAAACCAAATCCCACCAACATGTAGAATAGAAGGAGGGGAACTCAAGAAACTCGATTTGCACTTGTGATGACACGTGGTGCAAAGTTGTCAACTCATATGAGAAGCATGTGGTGCTATATTTTGGATTTCATGCAAAGAAAACCTACTTGAAGAATAAAAGAAGGGACCTAAGAAGCTAACGCAAACTTGTAAAAAACAAGTTAATGAGCCATCAATTCCATTAAGAACTGTGGACTTCATAAAAGGAAACCCAACTCACATCATCCTATAGAATAAAAGATGAGGAACACATGCAAGACAGGTCAAAAACCCAACTGAATGGGAACAAGAATACCAACCGGGAAATATTAGGTCTGGTACACTCATTAACGTAAATTTATCTTTTTAAGCTAAAAAATGATGTAAATTGTAAAATCCGGGGACAAAAATAAGTTTTTTAATTAATTTAGTGATTGCAAAACGAGCACTAAACACATCGCCAAACTTTGACAGTAAAGAGTACTCCATGATGTCATGTCATCTCACATTACAAGATAATCCAAGAATGTATATCGTTGATGGCCGATCTCTAAGCATATCTAGAACTTTTTCTTCTCCGCAACTCTCACTTCATCACCAACTACCTACCTAGATAGCAAACAAGGGTTGCACACTCGACAGATTTAATAGAACAAAATAAAATAAAATAAAATAACAACAATGCATAAACAAAATTAAATGAAATTAAAAAAAACATAAATAAAAAAACGAGATACAAAACAAGTAAAAACAAAAATAAAAATAAAAATAAAAACAAAAACAAAAATAAAAACAAAACAAAAACAAGAACAAGAAAAATTAACAAGATCATTCTCCAACTGGCTTCAGGTGAACACAGTCACATCTTCTTTTTCTTCTCCAAAATAGTGGTTCGCTCGTCGCCCAGTCACAAGGAATATTTCTCCATCCTTATTTATTAACTCCAATGCACCTCTTGGATAAACCTTGGCAATCATAAAAGGGTCAGACCATCTTGACTTGAGCGTTCCTGGGAATAACTTTAATATTAAATTGGAAAGTAAAACCAACTGTCCTTCGGCAAATTCCCTTTTCAAAATCTTCTTGTCATGCCATTTCTTAAGTTTTTCTTATTAAATTTTGGCATTCTCATATGCTTGCATCCTAAACTCTTCAAATTCCACCAGCTGCTCCATTCTTTTCTTCCCAGCTGCTTTCAGGTCTAAATTCAACTCTTTCAAAGCCCAATAAGATTTGTTCTCCAACTCTAGTTGCAAGTGACATGCTTTTCCAAACACTAGTTGATATGGGGATGTCCCCAAACTTGTTATATATGCAGTTCTATAAGCCCATAAAGTATCGTCAAACTTTGTTGCTCAGTTTCTTCTTGACCCATTTACAATATTTTTCAAGAATGGTATTCAGTTGCTTGTTATTGGCTTCAACAAGACCACTCATCTGAGGACGGTAAGCAGTGGAAACTAGATGCTTTATCTGGTACTTAGCTAATAAATAACCCAAAACTCTATTGAAGAAATGAGTACCTTCATTACTAATGATTTCCCTACGAGTGCTAAATCTAGAGAATATTTTCTTCTTTAGAAAATTGATTACAATTCTTGCATCATTTCTCACACATGCTACAACTTCAACCCATTTAGAAACATCATCTACTGCAATTAAGATATACATCATCCCATCAGACGACACAAAGGGTTCCATGAAATCAATCCCCCAAACGTCAAACAACTCCACTTCCACTATATTACTTTGTAACACCCAGTTCCTGGTATGTATTTAATTCAAAAATTTATTGGTTTTTGTATAGGAACTCGACGAGTTGGAGGCCCCAAACTCGTCGAGTAGGGACGGAAATTGGGCATGGGATGGGATGTCTACTCCTCGAGTTGAAAGCCTCAACTCGACGAGTAGGACTGGCAGAATGAAACCCTAATTTTCAGGCTTTTGCACCCTATTTAAACACCTTAACCTCCAAAGGTTGGCCTCATTTATAGCCTCCATCATCCCAAACCCTAGCCACGAAACCCTAATACACTTTTTAGAGTTTTGAGCCATTCTTGGTGCATTCTTTGTGTTTTTGAAGAAGAAGATACTTGAAGAAGGAGCAAGGAAGTGTTGGAGAAGAGTAGATCCAGAAGTCTAGCTTCATTTCTGGTTCATTAGAGGTATAAAGCTCCTATCTTGTCAATAATATGCTTAGATCTAGTTTTAGGGCATTTCTCCATATTTTGGTCCAATTAGCATGGTCTTTGGGAAATGGACGTCCCAAGTGAGTATACTTCCAGATCCAGGACTTTGAAGGGCTTCCATGGCATAAAGGTGCAAACTTTATGGCCATTAAAGCCCCATGCAAGCTTTAGGATGTCATTTTAGCCTTTTAAGCTCCAAAAGGCCATGCATGGAGAGAAAGTCAGAGACTTTACATGTTTATGTAATGTCTAGGGTCTAGATCTTAGTTTTTATGACTTAGCTTGAAGTATTAAGGGCTTTTGGATCAAGATCTAAGTCTTAAAGAGTTAGGGTTTGAGCTAAATCCATTAAGGAAAGGTATTAACGGGTAAAGTTGGAAACTTTACCCTTAAAAGGACATTTTCAGTATGTATATGAAGTATGCAGCTTAGATCTGAAGGATAGGAGCTTAATCCATTAAGAAGGGCTTAACAGACTGAAGAACTCGGCAAGTTCATAGCGGAACTCGGCGACTTGGGTCGGGTTGTCTCGATTCTGTTGATAGGAGAAACTCGATGAGTTCGTGAAAGAACTCGACGAGTTGGATCGTGATTTCAGGGTTTATTATTTATGGAACTAGGTGAGTTGATGGACCAACTCGGCAAGTTGAGTCAACCCAGCACGTTGACTTTGACCAGAACGTTGACTTTGACCAGAATGTTGACTTTGACTTAGACTTTGACCAAAGTTGACCCTTAAGGGGTTATGAGTATGAAAAGGGAATTAAAGGAAATATTCTATGTATAGGGGCTTGAGTCGGGTGATATTCGGAGCCGAAGTTTTTGCAGCTATTTCCAGTTATTGAGGTGAGTTACCTTCCTATAGGAGTGGGTCTAAGGCACCAATGTCGGCCCACTAGTAGGAGTATAGAGTAGAGATGATTATCTTTGCGATAATTTTCTGGTTTGCCACAATCTGATGAGATTTATATGTTATATGCCATGTTATATGTGATAGTGGTAGGAGGGGTGGTTAGACCCCGTAACCGGTTGTGCTAAACCGGAGGGTAGGTCGGGCACCAAGATATGTCTGGCATTATATTTACGATATGATATTATGTGGTAGTGGTAGGGAGTGAAATAGTCCCCGTAACCGGTTGAGATAAACCGGATGGTAGGTCGGGCACCCAGATATGCATGAAAGGGGTAGGTCAGACACCCCGGTATGTCTGACAAGGATAGGTTGGGCACCCCGGTATGCCTAACATGGGTAGGTTGAGCACCCAGGTATGCTCAGAAGGGTAGGGCGGGCACCCAGATATGCCTGACAGTATGTTATTTGTATGGTATGTAGTATGATGGGGGAACTCACTAAGCTTCGTGCTTACGGTTTACAGTTTTGGTTTCAGGTACTTCTTTTTCGAAAGGAAAAGAGTCGGCATGACTGCAGCGCATCACACCATGATTTTCCGCATTATGATATTCTTGGGATTTGTACTATGACATTATTATCCTATGACATGTTTTTAAGACATATGACTTATGAGTTTTTATGATATGAGATAACCTTGATGATGTTTTCAATAATCTGTTTTATGAATTATTAAATTAAAAATAAAATTTTTGGTCTTGGATTTTGGGATGTTACAAGTTGGTATCAGAGCCATGATTTGAGGGATTCAGACACACCTTCGGGGGTGTCTGGACTCAAATCGAGGATTTGAAAAGTTTTTACAAAAATAAATTTTCAAAGAATTAAAATTAAAGGTTTTGAGAAAGAACAAGGAGTGTGATGCGTGCAATCGGCCGAGCTTAAGTAAGTTTTCCCGAAGATACCCATGCATGTTTGTTATGTTATATGATATGATTATGAGAACTGCATGTTAGATTAGGGCTGAGGATCTAGGAAGGATGTCGTATATGCCTGATGTATGTGTATAAGAGATGCATGTTAGATTATGGCTAAGGATCTAGGAATGATGCCTTATATGCCTGTTGTATGAGCTTATTGAATTGTATGCTAGTAATGATTAGTCAGTAATATGATGGCCTGTTTAGGATATGTTTGGTTACTCAATGCCCGAATGCTGCTTGCTTTGTGCTTTTAGGAGTTCTAGTTACCTTTAATTAACAAATAAACGAATACGTTAAGTTACATATTACGAGGACTAAATAATTTCAAAAGGTTAGCTCTAACCCTATTTCGCAGCTCTTGTATGAGTCCAACCGTTGTAGGGTAGGACCCCTCATTCGAAGAATTATCTGGTCTTAGTAATATGTAATGGTATTCATGAGCTAGTTAGGAAGAAATGACAGGGACTTCTTATGCAGATGATGGCGGAGAGTGGGTCGGAGATTACCCTAGGATAAGCGTAGGATTAGATTAGCACAAAGAGAAATGGTAGTGAAAGGGACTTGGTGAAGTCAAAGCAATCCTTGAGGAAAGTACGGATATATGTGGAAGGTAGTATGGGCTCGTACTACTGAAAGCAGAGGATCCGTACTCGAGTCAAGGAGGGCTGAGATAGAACCAGGGAACTTATAGTGTGTGTGAGACCTCTCGAGGTTATGTATGATCCTGACGGTTATGTGTTTTGTTTCAGAATGGTGGTGACACGTCACGGAGGAGGAGGTTTAGGGTCTGGGTCTGATTCGGGTACAGGTTCCGAGCCAGTTGATGACGGATTGTGCGAGTTCATTGCAACCGAGATTATGAGAGGCATCCTTGACGCGACCCCTGTGATTTTCGGGTCAATCAAGGAAGGTATCATTGAGCTGATGGAGGATCACCTTAGGGCACTCAGGAGTGACATGGTACAAGGCCAGTCAGGGACTCACACACTCTCCTTCATGGAGTTCAGGGGATGTGGAGCACCAGACTTTTTCGGGGTAAAGGACCCCATTGTGGCTAGGAGATGGATTGCAAACATCGAGTCTGCACAGTTGACGAGCTTCTGCCCTGAGGGGTCGAAGGACAGGTATGATGCAGGTTTTTTGAGGGAGAGAGCTAGAGACTGGTGGGAGGCAGTCAGTGATACGTTGGGAGCCCCAGCCATTGAGGCTATAACCTGGTCGGACTTTGTGACCAGATTTCGGGCTGATTTTGCACCAGCTATGGAGATTCAGCAGCTGGCCAGGGAGTTCTTGGATATAAGACAAACTATTGAGTCAGTGGCGGAGATTATTGCCAAGTTCAGGGAGAGGGCCTTACTGGTGCCTCCGTATGCGGGTGATGAGGAGATGAAGAAAACCGGGTACCATGACATGTTGAGAGCTGACATTCAGAAACATGTCAGCTACTCGGCATGCCCGACTTTGGATGACATGATAGCCAGGGTGAGAGAGAGGGAGATTGATATAGAGCACATCAGGAAGAAGAAGGCGGAGACTGGGCAGATGACTGGGGTTTATGCGAATAAACCCAAGGGATTTGACTCGAGGTCGAAGGGCCACCAGGGTCGGAGCCGCTGTAGGAAATGCGGCAAGCCACACGAGGGAGTTTGCAGAGCTGGGGGATCGGGCTGCTATAAGTGCTGCAAGACTGGGCACTTTGGCAGGGATTGTACTGCCCCTACCCCCAACATTCAGACATCAGACCTGATTTGCCTCCATCACAATCAGAAGGGCCATAAAAAGGCCAACTGCCCGAGATTGACATCAGGAGCGCCAGTAGCGGCGCCAGCTCCAGTGACCCTGTGGATCACAGATGGCCGACAGGGCAAGTCAGACGCTCCAGTGATGAGGAGTCGAGCCTTCCAGTTGACTGCCGAGGAGGCACGTGCCACACCGGATGTGGTGACGGGTATGTTTTCTTCTCTCTGTCTTTTATTACATGTCAGTTTTCATTTTATATTCTATGTGTTTTGTTTAGGATCATTCCTTGTGAACGATATCCTAGTACAGGTGTTATTTGACTCGGGGGCTACCCGATCATTCGTATCTCTTGCACTCAGCAAGAGGTTTGTTGAATCTTCAGGCATGTTGGATTGTCCTTTAGAGGTCGAGATTGTGGACGACCGATCTGTCCGGGCGTCAGAGGTTTACAGAGATTGTGTCTTGAGGATGTATGACGAGCGGTATCTCGTGGATTTGGTTCCCATTCCTTTGAGGGGGAACAAGGTTATCATAGGCATGGATTGGTTGAGCCCTAATGGGGTGGTGATCGACTGTGAGCAACAGTTGGTTCGGGTCAGGACCCCAAGTGGGGGAGAGCTAGTGATTCAGGGCGAGAGGCAGCAGCATGGGCCGACTTTGTGTTTAGCAGGGATAGTTAGGCGCTACCTTCAGCGGGGTATCGTAGGTTATGTTTCTTATGTCATGGATACCCGAGAGGAGGGTAAGGCACCCGTGGGCGATGTGCTAGTTGTGCAGGAGTACCCGGATGTGTTTCCAAAGGAGTTGTCTGGGATACCTCCGGAGAGACAGGTGGAGTTCAGGATTGACCTAATTCTTGGTGCGGCACGGATAGCCAAGGCACCATATTGGTTGGCTCCTCCCGAGATGCAGGAATTGTCTACACAGCTGCAGGAGCTGTTAGACAAGGGATTTATCTGACCGAGTAGTTCGCCTTGGGGAGCCCCGATCCTGTTTGTGAAGAAGAAGGATGGGTTCCACCGGATGTGTATAGACTATCAGGAGTTGAACAAGGTAACGGTGAAGAACCGTTACGCACTCCCGAGGACTGAAGACCTCTTCGAACAGCTTCAGGGGGCATCTTGGTTTTCCAAGATCGATTTGTGTTCAAGATATCACCAGATGAGAGTCAGAGATGAGGATGTACAAAAGACTGCTTTCCGGACTCGCTACAGTCATTACGAGTTCGTGGTGATGCCCTTTGGGCTCACCAATGCTCCTGCCGCGTTCATGGACCTCATGAACCGCGTATGGAGACCGATGTTGGATCGGTCTATGATAGTCTTTATTGATGACATCTTAGTTTACTCCAAGACGCAGGAGCCGCATGAGGAGCACTTGCAGCTTGTACGCCAAGTTCTCCAAGTGCGAGTTCTGGTTGCGCGAGGTGCAGTTTTTGGGGCACCTCGTGAACCAAAACGTTATTCTGGTCGACCCGGCAAAGGTGGAGGCCGTGATGAGATGGGAGGTCCCGAAGTCTCCATATGAGATTCAGAACTTCCTCGGTTTAGCAGGCTATTATCGGAGATTCATTCAAGATTTGTCCAAGATAGCGGTACCCCTGACCCGACTGACGAAGAAGGTTGTTGTCTTTCGCTGGGGGCCGGAGCAGCAGGCAGCGTTCGAGACTTTGAGGCAAAGGTTGTGTGAGGCACCGATCTTATCCCTGCCAGAGGGCGTTGAGGATTTTGTAGTATACTGCGATGTGTCCATCTCGGGTTTGGGCACTGTGTTGATGCAGAGAGGGCACATCATCGCCTACGCCTCGAGACAGTTGAAGCCTCATGAGGAGAATTACCCGACGCACGAACTGGAGTTGGGGGCAGTTGTTTTTGCCCTCCATATTTGGCGACACTACCTCTATGGGGCCGTTGTACCACTTACACGGATCACAAGAGCTTGAGGTATCTGATGGACCAGCCAAATCTGAACATGAGATATCGGTGATGGTTGGACGTGGTGAAGGATTATGACTGTGAGATCCTTTATCACCCAGAAAAGGCCAATGTTGTGACCGATGCACTTAGCCACAAGGCATTCGTGGCCCCGATCAGAGACATCTGTGTGAGGATGACAGTGGTGACTCCTCTATTGGAGCAGATTCGGGAGGCTCAGCAGGAGGCTATGAAGGAGGAACACATGAAGAGTGAGTGTATCGTGGGTCAGATTTCCTCCTTCAACTATGATAGACGTGCGCTATTGACACTCCATTGTAGAGTGTGGGTTCCATATCATGGAGGTGTGCGCCAGGTTCTGATGGAGGAGGCGTACAAATCCAGGTTTTCTATCCATCCCGAGGCGACGGAGATGTAAATATATCTTCGTCCTGATTACTGGTGGCCCTACATGAAGTGGGATGTAGCCTTGTACGTTGAGATATGCTTGACCTGCAGGAAGTTCAAGGCCGAACACCAGAGACCTCATGGCAAGACGCAGCCGTTGGATATGCCTGTGTGGAAATGGGAGGATATTATTATGGATTTCATCACGAAGCTTCCCAGGACCGCACGGGGAGTGGATTCGATTTGGGTCATCGTGGATCGGTTGACAAAGAGTGTCCATTTCATTCCGATTCAGGAGAGTATTTTGGCTGAGAAGCTGAACGACATCTACATCAGAGAGGTAGTAGTTCATCACGGGGTGCCAGTTTCCGTGATTTCCGACCAAGATGTACGGTTCACTTCTAGATTCTGGAAGAAATTTCATGATGAGTTGGGTACTCGTTTGCACTTCAGCACGGCTTTTCACCCGCAGATGGATGGTCAGAGCGAGCGGACCATCTAGACCTTGGAGGATATGTTGCGGGCATGCGTTTTAGACTTTGGTGGTAGCTGGGATGCCTACCTTCCCTTGGCAGAGTTTTCCTACAATAATAGCTACCATGCCAGCATCGACCGTCCTCCCTTCGAGATGCTATATAGGACGAAGTGAAGAACCTCGATATGCTGGGATGAGGTCTGTGTCACAACTGGCATTTTTGCCAGGAAATTCTGTGATCATGTAAACGTCATCTATAATAATACTTGTAACTCTAACTTGATATTACGCACTCTGTTCATTTTGTGACAACAAACTTAATCAAGATTCACAAGGGAAGTTCAAAACTCTATACAAAGTATTCAAATAGTCAATAATGAGTTGAAAACCCCTAAAAATCCCGATTCAAGTTTATTATGGACTAGGATTTTCCTATTGGGCTTAATCGGCCAATAATCCTTCAATTCGACTATTTTGGGCCTAAATACCCTAATTGAGTTCTAATTGGACCCACATTCATAAAACTTAACATTTTGGGCCATGTGGGCCTAAAATGGTTCATGTTAATCCTAATGGGCCATAAATGATTCCATTCACCCTACTAGACTTCAATTAGGCCGTGAATGTCCAAAGGGGCCCAATGGACCGAAAAAATACTCATTTGGGCCTCATGATTTCAAGCTAAGTCAAGGAATGGCCCAAACTAATCCACTTCCTTTCTCCTAGCCCAATTCTCGGCCCATGTAAAAAAAATAATTTTAAGAGGATTAACTAGCATTAGACACATCATTATTACATGATGGACTTCCATGCAAATTAACCACTAAGTAATCCATAAATCTCATGCATCTAGGTATCCATCTTATCTTCATCTCTCTCTTCTCTCTCTCTTTTCTTCCATTCGGCCGAGAGCAAGAAACAAACACATACACACACACACACACTTTCAAAACTCTCTCTCTCAAACACTCTAAAAAACTCTTCCTTCTTCCATCAAAATTTTGAGATTTAGTGTTGTTTCAAGAAGGTTTTCACCAAAAATCATCATTCCTTGGTAATTCCTTACATATCCAAGTTCTATGACTCCATTTTTATGTTAGAATACTCCTTCTAAACAAATGCTTGTGATCATACTCTTAGAAACTTCCTAAGTTCGAAAATCACTCAAGAAGGCTTGCTAAAGGCCAAGATCTCTACATCTCTTCTTCAAAACCGAGAACAATAAGCAAAGGTGAGTTCATACCCCCTTGTTTTCGGTTTTTACATGTTTTGGGGGAGAAAACAAGTATTGATGTGTAGATCTATGTATTTATGCATGTTATGTGTGATTTTCTTGGTTTATGTTGTGTTTGTGTGATAAAACTCGATGGATCTATAAAACTTCAACAAAAAAAGGTGAGATTCATAAACTAAAACACTCTAGTCACCATACTACAAAGTTAAAAGTGTTATACATGCCTAAGTTGTGAAAAACAAAACACAAATCTTGTATAATGATCATTTTTGGCAAATAAACAAAAGATTGGGACAAAAGTGATACATACGGTTTTATAGGGACCAAAAGGGTCACATTAGCTCAAAAATGAGTTTTTATAACAATCATACTTTCCAAAGGGCCAAAAGTGTAAAATTTTGCATTATGGGCCTTAATGTGGGCCTTACGGCTTTTTGGGCCCAAATTGCAAAAATAACAAATTTTTATGGATCAAAATGTTATGAAATAAAAACTCGAGCCAAAAATGAAAACCCACGAGATTAGGGGCTGAAAATGACACTTATTTCAAGATTTGGACCAAAAATGTTAATTTTATAAAATTTGGGCCAAAAATGTCATTTTATTCAAATAAGGGCTGAAAATGTAACTTTATGCAAAAATGGGCCGAAAACGTCAATATAAGTATTTTTGGGCCAAATTCGTAAATTACTAAACATTTGGGGCGAAAATACAAATTTTTATAAATTAATGGGCTAAAATGTTATTTTTAATTAAACTAGACAAAAAATGACATTTTATGTAAAAATAAGCCTTTAAATGTTCAATTTAGTTCTTAAGGGACCTAAAGTGTAATTTTTATTAAACACGAGTTCAAATTATAGAATTTTGGATGTAACGAACTAAAAATATCATTATAACAAAACACTGGAATTTTTATAACATTATGGATAAATTTTCCGACTAAATGAACTATACTATAACAAACAAACGAAATACAACAACGGTACGGATATTGGGCCAAATACTTCCTATACATGCTTATTGGGCCTTCGTGATCCGTTTGCATGTTTAATGGGCCCAATATATTCATTACATGTCTATTGGGCCTTAGTGACCCAATTACATGCTTAACGGGCCTAAATTGTCCTTTACATGTTTATTGGGCCTTAGTGGCCCATTTACATGATAATTGGGCCTGAACTATTCATTATATGCGTAATGGGCCTTAAGTGTCCTTTTGCATACCTAACAAGCCTTGAAACAATTTACATGTCTAATGGGCCACAATTGTCCTTTTTCGTGTTTGTTGGGCTTTATCATTTCACATTCATATATCATCTGATGTTTGTAAATCTAAATACATATAACGTTATACAAATTCATGTGGAAACAATTGGGATCTAGTGAGACGTGTCGGTTGACATCACTAAGTGTATGGCCGTAGCCTGTAGTTATAATCAGAGTCTCCTGGAGGGAGAGCGGGAGTTTGTGTCTAGATCTATACGGGGGTGACTCCCCCACACCTGAGCTGTTCGCTATAGTTAGACTAGGCCAGTCTACGGTGACAAAACCTTGATCGAAATTCTGGCGTTTGGAAAAATGCCAAGTCAGGCAAATCAATCACTATCATGCATGTTTATAACGACTCATATAGAGATCCATTCCCATCATGACATTACGGAAATTAAAAACTCGTAAGTCATATTGATACAAAACAAATCATACGATAGTGCAAAGACTGCAACATTTTTATAAAACAGAAAATATTGAATTTTCTGGGGAAATACTATTCATCATGACCTCTTTCTTACAACATTTATAATACAAGGAAATTTTGGATCTTTCATTTATACATGATTTTACAATGAAAATCACACATACATTTATACTTAATCATTACATCTTTTTCAGAGAATTTTACAGAAAATATCGGATTTTCTGGGTTATGCGCCCAATACAAAATTTTTCAATCAAATATGCTTGTGAACTCACCAACATTATATATGTTGACCGTTTTCAAAATAACTTGTATGCTCAGGTAATCGATAAGCTGAAGAACCGTCAAGAGTATTTTGGGATTTCTTTTATGCAAATGTCAATCATCGTATAATTTATGTTATGTAATGTAAAACAATGTACTTGATGTGAACAATACCAGTTGTATTATGTAATGTTGGTGATGATTGTGTTATGTTTCATTTATATTCATTGTGATGATATTTCAATTTATAGTCACATGAGCCGTCGGACGTTTCCGCCGTCTGGTTCGGGGGTGTGACAGGTTCGTATCAGAGCATTGTTTATAGTGAACTGGCATATCTAACCATACATGATATGCAACTATAAATACAATGGGACTAAAACACTCTGAATAAAGTACATACATTAAAACTATAACATTAAAAGTCTCTAAGGGAAATGGAACACTGTGATTAAACCCGGGCAGTTATGTAGTTATATTGGGTGTAAATATAGCCTGATCAACTATATTTATTCAAAATATGACCAACATGTGTTTGGGGGTAATTATGGCGGGAAGTTGACCTAGAAACTTACCTCATATTCAAAACTTCTCAGGAATTCAAACATAAATAATTAAAATACTATAGGAGTATTTTGGAAATACTATATGCATACGTGATTAAAAAAATTTACAACGTCTTACACCCCTCGTGCAGACTTTATGGCTAGATTTCATCATCCTGGGGATCCCTATTTCCCCAATCAGGGAAATTGTGGATGGCTAGAACCCGAAGAAGAACCCGAGGAGGAACCCGAAGGAGAGCATGAAGAGGAGTCCGTGGGAGGACTGGCAGAGTCGTTAGCCGACTCGGACGAGGAGGAGGCAGAGGGCAGCGACTCAGATGACTCGGACACAGGGTCCGAAGTCATCAACCCTCCATACATGGCCAGGGTGCCCCCATACCGAATGGGCCCCAACGGACCCACGCCCCCATGGGCACACGGCATCTGGAGATGGAGCCGCCAGCAGGGGGTGCGGCCCCCATTTGGTATGGACCGGAACTACTACGATCTGAGTCACGGTGGACCCGCCCATCGAGCCTTGCCAGTAATAGTAAGGAGGAATCGCGACATCGGCGAGCAGGCGCAGGCAACCGCTGGCCAAATGGTGGCCATGAGAGCCGTGATGGAGCGTACGGAGAGGATGACGCACGAGGTAGTCAGGGACTACCAGATGCGTCAGGCAGCATTGGAATCCAGACTTCGGGACGCCGAGCGCCATCTGGCTAGACTTCAAGGCGCATCCACCTCATCATCAGCACCACCAGATCCACCCCGTCGCGGCTAGCACCTGTTCATGTGCTCCTGTTATGATTTCCATTTCTATGTTTTACTTTATGTATTATCGACCTTATGTTTAAGTGATTACACTACTCATAGGGTCGTCATGCTGTCGGATTATATGTTTTCCTATGTACTGTATGCCTTCTGGCAAATTTTCATGTATTAAAACAATTAGTATTAATGGAAATGCTTTATGTTTTTATCGTGATGTTGTTATCTGCTATGTGTTTTTATTTCCTTGTTTTATGTTAATGCATGGAATCACCTAAATGCACACTCGATACGCCGAGTCTATGAAATTCTAAACACGGAATATGATATGTACTCAACATCTTTCTGTTCTTTGACTGAAAGATGCCTCAAAGACCCAACCGTGGAAACAACGCAACACCGACCCCGCCAGAAATAAACTCAGTTGCATTCCAAGCAGCAGTGTGCGCTACGGTCACTGCAGCACTTGCGCAGATTCGCAATGGAAACAACGGAGAAGGCAACGGACAGGGAACCGGAAGCACAAATCAAGGAACAAACCACGGAGCCACACAAACATGCACCTACAAGGACTTCACCAACGCCAGACCTCGAACCTTCAATGGAACGAGAGGCGTAATAGCCATGAAGCGATGGATTGAGAAGGTGGAATCATTTTTTGAAATTTGCGGGTGTCCGTATGGGTGCAAGGTCAAGTTTGCGGCCTGCACATTCACTGACCAAGCTCTCTCCTGGTGGAATGGCCACGTAGAGGCCATGACACTCCTAGTGGCGAACGCGATGCCATGGGAAGAGCTTAAAGAAATGATGTTGGCTGAATACTGTCCAAGAGGCGAAATTCAGAACATGGAACAAGAGTATGTCTAATAAATCGAGACCCACTAACAGTAATTCACAATGTTAGCATACCATGGGTGTTCTCCACTCACTCTCAAGATCCTCTCATCCGGAAAGTTATCTTGAATCACCGACTGATCATATTTTGTACTTTCACTATCTAACCTTGAGAGGTGATCGTCAACCACATTCTTAACTCCTTTCTTATCTCTCACATCTAGATCAAAATCGTGTAACAACAAAATCCACTTGATCAGTCTTGCCTTAGCATCCTTTTTCGCCATCAAGTATCTGATAGATGCATGATCTGTGTAAACAATCACTTTTTCACCAATCGGATATGATGTAAACTTTTCAAGCAAGAACACCACAGAATCAAACTCTTTTTTAGTGGTCATGTAGCTCAATTGGGCACCATTCAGGGAGGTGCTAGCGTAGTAAATCATGTGGAAGAAATTTCCTCTTCGTTTCCCAAGTACTGCACCAATGGTCGTGTCACTTACATCACACATAATCTCAAATTGCTCATCCCAATCGGGCGCAACAACAATAGGTGCACTAGTAAGTCTTCTCTTAACTCATTAAATGCCTCATTTTCATGCACCATCAAAGATAAACCCTCGATCTTGCTCCAAAAGTTAGGTAAGTGGCTTTGCAATTTTTGAGAAATCTTTTATAAAGCGCCTATAAAACCTTACGTGCCCTAGAAAGTTGCAAATTCCCTTGACATTTATAGGTGCTTCAATTCTTCTGATGATCTAAATCTGTAACACTCATAAAAATTCATGAAAATTTAAACTTTTCAACCAACCAAAAATCATAAATGTTTACATTTTACTTTTCAAAAGGAGTTTAAACAACAGAGAAATCCCAAAATCATGAAACAAAACATGAGGATGTGCACGATCACGCCTTCGCCTTCTCGTGATCCTATGAGTTACCTGAAACATAATCCAAAACTGTAAGCCCAAAGCTTAGCGAGTTCCCCCCAAAATACCAATACATAGAAAACAACACAAGTACAATAACAACATACTATGTTCCCAATCAACCATCGGGTTGGAATACCCCAGGTCCCTCAACCATCGGGTTAGAATGCCAACATACTATGGGTCCAATCATCCTCGGGATGGAATACCCTAGGCCCTCAACCATCGAGTTGGAATGCCCCAGCCTGTTGGCTTACGTACAAAGCAGTGAAGCCTCAACCACCAACCAATCATGTGCACATAATACAGATAAACATACTACTAACCAGACAGCAAACAGACAGACAGATCTTACAAATCAATAAGCATAGTAACATCCTAAATACCAGGATACCGATCCAACAAATCACTACAACACTATAGCATACATAGTAGGATATTAACTCCAAAGGGTCGGCCTTGGTGCCTTCGACCCGCAAGTATAGAGAGGAAGACTCACCTCACAAGTAGTGCAAAACTGATAAGGTCTGACTCCAAATCTCATCTCCCGACTCAAATGCCTACAGCCGCCATGTGACCAATTCCATCAAAATCCTGAAATGCCCTCAAAAATCAAACATGGTCAACCACGGTCAAAGTCAAAGTCAACGGTCAAGGTCAACAGTCCATGTTGACCCAACTCGTCGAGTGCACCAATGAACATGCCGAGTTTCTAAATAAACTAGATGGTCGGGAAAAACCCTAGCCAACATGCCGAGTTGACTGGCAAACTCGCCGAGTTTTCCCCAGCTTAATACATTAAGCTATTTCTTCGATTCCAGGGAATCTAAGGCTCAGATCTAAACTCTATCTAAAAGGAAAAATTTTCCAACTTTATCCCTTGGGGCTGCTCCAAGTGTTTAAAAACCCTTCCACAAGGCTTGAAGACTCAAAGGCTTAACCATTAAGCACAAAATCCTTGAGATCTGAAACCCAACATTTCCAGAAGAGATTCTAGCCTCAAAATCATCCCAAAGGTTGGTGCTTTATAGACATGCATGTTCAATGCATGTCTTGAACCCAAAATGGGTCAAAAAGGGAAAATATGACCTAAACTCCATGCATGGCATCAAAACTTGGCTAAAGACCAGATCCAAGCTACTACAAGGTTACCTTGACCTAGATTTTCATAAAGTTGCAAAATTTATGAAGTCCATCAATAGCAACATCCAAGAATAAAGAGGAAAGGCACAAAACGCAAGATCTAGCTACATACAGGAATAAAAATCGAATCTTGGACACTTACAAACGTCCAGAAGAGTGCTAAACTGAAGATGAGAGCTTTTCTTGCTAGATTCTTGCTTCCTTCTTCCAACTTCTTCTTTTGCTCCAAAAATACCACACTAGCTCACAAAATGAGAGTGAAGAATGATTAGGATTCACAAGGGCAGATATGAGGGTTTGGAGGTTGATAAAAGATCAGCCCTAGGGACTTAAGGGGATTATATAGGGTGCAAAACCCTAAAATTTAGGGTTTCTCATCCAGCCACCAACATGTCGAGTTTCCCCTCACCAACTCGTCGTGTTGGTCCATAAAAATACGCGACCAAAAGTCCTTCAACACGTCGTGTTAAGGCTACAAACACTCCGAGTTCAAATGGAAAAACATGATTAAGGAAATAAATCTCATACTTGGGAATCAGGATGTTACAGAATCTTTTCCCTATCAACCTTAATTCCTTTTTCAGAAACCTTGTGTCCCAACACCATACCCTCTTTTACCATAAAATGGAATTTTTCCCAATTTAGCACATGGTTGTGTTGGACACACTTTTGCAACACCGCATTTAGATTTTTCAGGCAACTCTCAAAAGTATCACCATGGACTGGAAAATCATCCATAAAGACTTCAATAAAATTTTCAACCATGTACGAGAAAATAGACATCATGCACCTTTGGAATGTAGTTGGGGAATTACATAAACCAAAAGGCATGCGTCTAAAAGCGAAGGTATCAAATGGACAGGTGAAAGTAGTCTTGTGATGATCTTTTGGTGCAATAGAAATCTAATTATATCCAGAGTAACCATCCAAAAAACAATAGAACAACTTACCACCAAGACGGTCCAACATCTGGTTAATGAACAATAATGGGAAATGATCATTTTTAGTGGCATTATTCAACTTTCTATAATCTATACAAATCCTCCAGCCATTCATTGTCCTCTTTTTTTATCATTTCCTTATTCTCATTTCAGACTACTGTTTCTCCACCCTTCTTTGGAACACAATGCACTAGACTAATCCACTCAATATCGACAATCAGATTATTAATCCCAACATCTAACCATTTGATGATTTCCTATTTCACAACATCCTTCATTAATGGATTCAGTCTCCTTTGGTGCTCAATGGATGTAATCTCTCCATCCTCCAAATTTATCTTATGCATACACATCGCTAGACTGATTCCTTTTATGTCAGCCAATGTCCATCCAACCGCTTTCTAGTTTTCCTTAAGAACATCAATCAATTCTTTTTCCTACACACTAGACAATAAAGATGAGATAATTACACGAAATGTATCATCATCTATCAAATATGCGTATTTCAAGTGTGTCAGAAGTAGCTTCAACTCCAAATCCAGTGATTTTTCAATAGAGGGTAATGTTGGTGCAATTCCTCCTTGGCCCATCTCACATATTCCTTTATTTTATGTCCTTCAAATTCCACAATATCATGAGTCACTTTACTCAATTAAGCTATTTCTGTATTTACCAAGTAATCTATGACTCATACAAATGAGCACTATTCCATATTAAAAGGTTGCTTCATAGCCTTAAACATATTAAACGTCCTTTGCTCATCATTCACTCTCAATGTAACTTCCCCCTTTTTCACATCAATCAAATCTCCAACAGTAGCTAAAATGGTTTTCCCAAAATTATTCCACAATCGTTATCAGCTTTACAATCCAAAATGATAAAAATATGCAGGAACAAAGAGATTGTCAATTTTGATAACAATATCCTCAATCTTACCTTTTGGATATACCACTGATCGATCAGCCAGCTGGAGTGAGATAGTGGTTGGCCTAGCTTCTCCTACTCCTAATCTTCAAAAAATAGATAAAGGCATATGGTTGCTCCCAAATCACATAAGCCTATCTTGTTTATCTTTCCAATTCTACAAGGTAGAATGAAACTACCTGGATCATCTTTTTTTACGGACAAATTATTTTGGATCATTGATGTGCAACTTTTCGTCATTGCAACACTCTCAAATTCTACAAAAACTTTTTTCTTTGTAAGAACATCCTTCATAAACTTTGCATATGTGGCCATTTGTTTCAAGGCTTCAATAAAAAGGATGTTGATATGAAGTTGAGAAAGGATCTCTAGAAACTTCTTAAATTGCCCACCATCGACTTTGGACTTATTTTTCCTGGGTGAGAAAGGCAAAGTTGTTGGTGCTACTGTCACACCATTTCGAGCATCTTTTTCTTGGGCTTTCTTTTGATTTCCAACACTTGAACTTGTTGGACCCTCTTTGTTCACTTTATTCTACCCGTACTCTTCATCGGCTATGTCTTCAATCTCGACATACTCTTTTTCATCATCCTTCAATTCTTGCTTCTTCTTATCAATATCAACACTTACCAACTGTTGCTTATCATCGGTAGCTGGTAAGTCATGAATTAACTCCTTGCCAGATCTAAGTGTGATGGAATTGCATTGCCTCTTATCATTGTCATTACCTGGATTTTGGGTGTTACTTGGCAACGTTCCAAGTTCTCGGGAGTTCAGTGCTTGTGCTAATTGCCCTAATTGATTTTCCAAATTTCTCATAGCAATTGCTTGATTCTTCTCACGTGCCTCGGTCTTTTGATTTTTTTGATCATAAACTCCATCATGGCTTTCTCGAAAGGTGGCATCTCTTGATTTGATGAAGGCATTTTTGGTTTTGAACTACTACCTGATGCCTGGTGGAATGCACATCCTTATGGTCTCACTTGCTGATTTAGCATTTGATAAAACCCCAGTAGGTTTCGAGGCCTTTGCTGGAACTGATCTTGTTGAGGTTGCATTTGTTGTCCACCCCATGAGAAATTAGGATGATATCTCCATCCTGGATTGTATGTTTCAGAGTATTAACTGCTTTTCCTTGGGAAATTTTTCCTTCCCATGAAAAACACAAATTCAGGATTTTGTATGCAATCACTGTAATCATGCGCCACTTGATAAAATGCACAGAAGTCAACCTTCTTTTCTTTCACTCCACTGCTTAACATCATACTCTTAATCATAGACAACTCGGCTTCTAATGCATCATTTTGAGCTTTAAGACAAACATCATATGTTGTACTTCCTTTAAAACCACTTACATGTACCCTATCTGTGGGCCACTAGAAATTATTGGTAGCTATTATATCTAATATCTCCATTATCTCCATTATCCTATATCTCCATCATATGTTGTATTATATCCAATATCTCCATTATTCTTTATGAGCGAAGCTCCCCCACGTGATGTATCTACTAGCATGTGTGTTTGAGCATCCAAACCTTGGTAAAATGTCTTCAGTTTCACCTCATCAGCGAGTTGATGTGTTGGATATTTTCTTAACAAATTGTTCCATCTTTCCCAGACCTCCAATAATGATTCACCATCCATTTGTTGGAATGATGTGATGACGTTTATTAGATTTGCATTTCGAGTGGGTGGGAAAAATATTTTTAGTAATTTTTCACTTAATTCCTCCCAAGTGGTGATGGAATCAGAAGGCAAACACTCAAACCAATCTCGAGCTTTCCCTTGTAGTGTGTAGGGAAATAATCTCAACCTAAATGCATTAGCGGTCATGCCTCTTTGTTTGAAATTATCGCACATCTGGTTAAAGGAACGCAGATGGGACAAAGGCTCATCACTAGGCATGCCTCCAAAGAGACCATTGTTGTTGATCATTTGAAACATCACAAGTTTGAATTAGAAATTATCAACACTAATTGTTGCGTTGACAATCAGCGGGTTGGTTCCTTCGAAACTCTATTTCCATTATTGTTTATGTTTCCATTATCTCCCATTTCTTCTTGAATTCGAAATCTCCTCAACCCTCTCACGGTTCTTTCAATCTCCCAATCAAACACAAATTCAGGTGGTCTGAATCTTAAATCGACTAGAGTAGAATTTCTTCAAGATGTTTAAGAGTCTAATAACTACCTAATGTTCTAACTAAAAAGTAAAAATAGACCCCGACAACGGTACCAAAAACTTGTTGACAAAAACGCGTACTCGCAAGTATACAAGGTCGTGCAAGTAATATATTCGTAAGATCAGATATTGAACCCAAAAGGATTATCCTATCATAAGATAAGCTAGAGTGAACTAGGTAATTACTCGTAAAAGTGATTGTGTTTAATTAAACTACGAAACTAATAAAATAAAATAAAACTGAATCAACAAGGTAATAATGAAAAATAAAATAACCGACTAAACAAGCACACAAAAGTACAACGATTTAACAATTACGAGAAAAATGGGATTTAGTTGACTTTACGGGTTCAATGGTTATTCTATTGCAACCAAGTTGTCAAACTAATTATGTAGAAACGGATAACTTAACACCAACAAAAGTTATCAATTACATCTATGTCTCATGATTCGATTTAAAAGCATTTACTCATATCTCTATGTAGCTTGTGATTTAAAAAAAAATTAAGTTCAAGGTTTTTTTAAAAAACTTCATAATACACGTCTACATTAAGTTTAAGTGAAATAAAGAAACCACACATTTATATTCAAATGATGTCACAAATAAAGCTTCTCTCGAAGTCAATATTGCATGTAAAAATCTGAAATTTAAACCAAGCAAATTAACCCTAATTAAGGTTGATCAAGTGATAGCTAAAACTTAAATTTACTTGTCAAACTTCATATTTTAAAAATAAACACACATTTGAGTATAATATCCGAATTCACAAAATATAGTTTAACAAAATCAACCACACTAAAATGATCATCTCACCCAAGGCAACTAAACCCCAAAAAATTACTACTCCATAGAGCTAAAAGTTAAAACCATGAATGTGTAAAAAGAAAGACAACTGTTTATCATATCTTTAAATCGAGCTCTAAAAACAAATAAAATAAATAAACTTAAATAGCAAAAGAGAAAGAGCATAAAAAGAAATCAAGCTAAAGAAAAGAACCAGTATGATGTTTTCTCTTTTTTATGTGTCTGATAGCCCAAAATAAAGAAAGAGACAATGCTGCCATTTTGTATCCATTCCAAATTTGCACCAATTCCACCTTCTTTGACTTATGCGTTTGTCTTTCTGCTCATTTTTGTACTCCTGATCGCAGTCACCAAGGCGCAGCACCAGGTTTCCTCCCGTTAATCCTCTTCAATTGTGGAGGCTGCCCAGGGTCGACGGTTGTAGGGTTTTTTTTTTCTTTTTCTTTGTATGGTCTCTGTCTCCCAAGCTTCACGTAATTGCATGATATATATTATATAGAGCATAAGTACATAAATCAACCTCGAACTTTCAAGAATTGTGCAGCTTTAGCGCCTAGCTTTCAACTTTCAGCATGGTACAACTTTAGCCCTTGATCTCTCAACGTTAATTAAAACTTTATTTTCAGCTTTTGTTTTTCATACAATAACTGACTTCAACTTCCACGTCAATTCTAGTTTCCGGAACTACCGAATCTGCAAAAACTCGAAACTTCAAACTTGTAGATAATTGTGTTAGTCTCTGGAACATCTTGAATCACCTAAATAGAAGTCCCGAGGAGCCAAATATGATAAAAATTTGAGACGTGGTCAATCAGCCAAATTTCTTTCTTTCGGCTTTATTTGTTCGTGATGAATTTATCTTGTTTTGAATCCGTCAATTCCTTGTCGAAACCATTTGGACATAACTCATAGAATAAGTGGTGGGGGCCTAAGAAGCTTAGGCAATCTTGTATACACAATATAAAATTCGTCAATTCCGTTTACATTTTTGAACTTTATAAAAAGAAGCCCAACTCCCACCAAAACCCGTAGACTAGGTGGTGGGGAACCCGTGAGACACAGGTTTCACTTGAAATAACAAGTAAAATGAATGTTGTTAATTCCGATGCAAAGCACGAGGTGCTATATTTTGGATTTAATGCAAGGAAAACCAGCTGTCACCAACCTATAGAATAGGATGAGGGGAACTCAAGAAACTCGAGTTGCACTTGTGATGACAAGCGGTGATGAAGTTGTCATTTCATATGAGAAGCACGTGCTATATATTGGATTTCATGCAAAGAAAACCAACTCTCACCAACCTGTAGAATAGGAAGAAGGGACCTAAAAAGCTTAAGCAAACTTGTAAAAACAAGTTAATGAGTCCATTAAGAACTTTGGACTTCATAAAAGGAAGCCCAGCTCCCATCATCCTATAGAATAAAAGATAAGGAACCAATGCAAGACACGTCAAAAACCTAACTGAATGGGAACAAACATACCAACCCTGAAATATTAGGTCTATTACACTCATTAACGTAAATTTATATTTTTAAGCTCAAAAAATGATGTAAATTATAAAATCTAGGGACAAAAATAAACTTTTTAATTAATTTAGTGATCCTAAAACGAGCATTAAACATAATCTCATACAAGTGAGGGAGTTGTTTATGTTAATAGTTTATTAAATATAAGTTTATAAACCATAAAAGTCATGTCATAACATAGTTAAAGTATTATTTTACTTAACTAATTTACCGACGCTTATCTATTGAGCAAAATGTTCCTACTACATACAATCTTATTTCAACTCATATGAGTATTCAAACTACGTATAAATACAATTTCAATTCTATATGTATGCTTTTAGAGTGTACTATCAGTCTATAATGATGTAACACCTGATTCAAGGTATTTTTCATTTTAGAACATTGGTGTGTAATTAGTTGCAATTTTGGTCCTTAGGGGCATTATTGTAATTTTGGGAGAAGGGTGCGTACGTTGGGCATTCCTCCTGAATGTTGGGCGTACGTAATCAGGGTACAAACCCTAATTTTAGTGTTTGGAACCTATGTAAGCAACCTTATGTCCCAAGGTTCTCTCATTTCCCAGTCTCCATTTCCCTTTAGAGTCCCATTTCGAAACCCTAGCTTATTTCAAGAGAGAGTTGACATTTGTGTGTGTTTTGGTGTGTGTTTGGTGTAACTCCAAGATAAACAATCTTGGAGAAGGATCTTTGATCAAGGAGGAGCTTGTAGATCCAGATTACACTCATCATTTCTAGCTTCATTGAGGTATAAAGCTTGGACCTTGCTCATTCTTTGCTTAGATCTAGTTATTTTGGATTTTTTGTCACTTTTGGTCCTATGTATGAGATCTAGTGGAATTTTACCACTCCAAAAGTTATGAGTTGCTCCTCTTGATGTTTCTAAGATCCCTAGTCCATAAAGTTAGCATCTTGATTGTTGAGGATCAACCATGCATGAGTTCATGTCCACGTGGTGACAGTAGGATGCTAAATCTAGGGTTTGAGTTCATTTGAGACATGCAAAGGCTCCAAGTTAGTGACTTTATGGATTAAGACGTTCCCCAAGGATTGGATCTGAAATTTGAACATTTGGTCTTAAGCAATAAGGACTTAATGACATAATGGTTTAACAGGGGGCGTATGTCGGGAGTACGCAAGCGTATGCTACACATGCACGTCCGAGTCCCCGATCAGGCATAGCCATCTAGTATGATGGGCGTAAATCTTGAACGCTTAGCGTTCGCGATCTGGCCATGGGATTTTATGGTTTGGGCCATCATTGAACTTTAGGGTTTTGGGTCTTTTTTGGGCCACAGGTCTTTCTGATTATGGGACATTGTTTGTAGTTTGTGCCACTGACTTTGGGCCACGATTTTTGGGCCAACTGAGGGAAGGGTAAAATGGTCTTTTACCCTGAGGGTCGGGATTATTTGGTTAAAGTTCTGATTATGGTTTATGACCCATTATTTATTAGGGTTTTATTTGGTTGCTTAGTGTGGGGATTCTCCGGTTCAATAGCTCGATCATCTATTTGACTGACAGCAGACTAAGGTGAGTTTACTCACTATAATGTAGGACACTAGGGATTGTATGTGCTTGTAATCTTTGTGACTCATGTTGTATGCATGTATGCATGTGTGCCTGTTTTCTATATGTATGTGGGGTGAAATAGACCCGATACAGCCTTGTGCTCACATATGAGTTGAAATAGACTCGGGAGTGAAATAGACCCGGGGGTGAAATAGACCCCGTACAGCCTTGGGCTGACATATGAGTTGAAATAGACTCGAAGGTGAAATAGGATCAGGGGTGAAATAGACCCGGAATGGCCTTGAGCTGGAGTGTATGTTTGGTATGCGGTATTTTGGGGAACTCACTAAGCTTTATGCTTACGGTTTCCAGTTTATGTTTCAGGTACTTCCGGATCGAAAGGGGAAGAGCTCGGGATGATCGCATCGTACACACCATGACTTTTCGCTTATTTGACTCTGGTGTATTTTGGATGATTATGGATACATTATGATTTCCTTGTGGTTTTAAATAAACACGTTTGGTTGATGTTTTATTTAATATAAAAACAATACTTTTAGGGTTATAAGTTTTGGGATGTTACAAGTTCGTAGCAGAGCCTTGCTTTGAGGAATTCTGACATACGCTCGGGTGTGCCGAAACTCAAATTGGGGATTTGGTAGATTTTTCATAAGAAGAAATGTTTTATAAAAGAAATTTTTAGAAAAATAAAGGTGTGTAGTGAATGCAATCGACCGAGCTCAAGTAAGTTTTCCCAAAATACCCATACATGTTTTGTGATATGCTTTGAATTGTGAATCTGTGAATCGCATGTTAGATTAGGGCTAAGGATCTGCTCAAGATTGCATGATAGAATGCTAGGAGAGATGCCTTTATATGCCTACTGTATGAGCTTGTAGACTTGCATGCTAGTACTGATCACTCAGTGATAGGATGGTCTGTTTAGGTTATGCTTCGATTCGAATGTTGCTTGCTTTGCGCTTTTAGGAGTTCCCATTAACATCAACTAACTAGTAAGTGAATACACTAGGTTACATATTGTCGAGATTAGATAATTGTATAAGGTTAGGATTAACCCTATTACGTAACTCTTGTTTGAGTCCAACCGTTGTAGTGTGAGACCTTTCATTCAAGGAATTATCTAGTTTCGGTGATATGTAATTGTATTTGTAAGCTAGTTAGAGGGTGTTAGGGGGAGTTCCTTCTGCAGCTAATAGCGGAGAGTGGTGTGGTGGTAGTCCTAGGAAAAACTAGGAGGTGATTCGGTGCCGAGAGCCTTGTTTTAATAAGGGTTGTTTGGATTAATAGGGAAGTAACTTGGGGAATTCGGGACGATTCTTGAGGAAAGTACGGATATAAGTGGAAGGTAGTATGGGCTCGTATTACTGGAAGCAGAGGATCCGTACGCGAGTCAAGGAAAGTCACGATGATACCAGGGAGCGTGTAGAATGTAGGATTCTTCGCGTATATATATATATATATATATATATATATATATATATATATATATATATATATATATATATATATATATATATATATATATATATATATATATATATAATGATGGTTTGAATGGTTTATTTTCAGTATGGTGGTCACTCAAGGAGGTTCTGGTAGTGGCTCTGGTACCGGTTATGGTTTGGGTTCAGGCTCTGGGGTCGGACATATGGATGATCATGCAGGAGTTCATTTAATCATAGATTACACACAATATTCTTGAGCAGACTCATGTGATATTTGGTACGGTTAAGGAGGGTATCCTCGAGATCCTGGATGAGTGTTTGGGCGCTTTTCGTTCTGAGATGGTGGCGATGATGGGAGCTTGCACTTTGACTTTCCGTGAGTTCCGGGTATGTGGGGCTTCGGAGTTCTTTGGGAAGAAGGGCCCGATTGCGAGCAGGTATATATATATATATATATATATATATATATATATATATATATATATATATATATATATATATATATATATATATATATATATATATATATATATATATAGGGAAAGGTTATTTGGAAAACAAAAAAAACCCTAAAAATCATAAAAATGTATAAAAAAATACTTAGAGATCACAAAACTTTGTTTTAAATTTTTTTATGAAAAAATCGCAACTTTTTTAATAAAATCGTTGAAAAAAAAAATCAAAAATGGTTTTTTTTCAAAAACAAATTTCAGCGATTTTGTAGTAAAAGCTGTGATTTTTTCATAAAAAAATTCAAAAAAAAAGTTTTGTGATCTCTAAGTATTTTTTTTATGCATTTTTATGATTTTTAGGGGTTTTTTTTAGGGTTTTTTGTTTTCCATAGAATCTAAACCTATACATATATATATATATATATATATATATATATATATATATATATATATATATATATATATATATATAACATAAATATGAATGTAAACATAATTGAGAACGTAAATAAACATTAATATTAATAATAAATGTAAATAAACGTATATATGAAGCGTAAACGTTAACGAGTATATGTAAAAAACGATTAATGCATGTATCCTCCCCCAAAAACATAAAAAGTATAAAAGGGGTCGTAGAACTCACCCTTGAAGCGTGAAAAGTGTTCGTTTCGAAAATTAGGACTCATTTTGCGATTTGTAGACTTTTTAAAAGGAGACTTTTACGACAAACTGACACTGAAGGCTTACTAATCTGCTTGTCAAGAGCACATACAACTAATATTTACTTTGATCGGAGCTGTCACAACTGTCGCCAGAAAATCGGAGCTCCGTCGGTCACGGTGGCATGTAGCTGACCGGTGAGCCCTTTTTCTTGGTTGTTTTGCGTTGGAGAGGGGGAGCAGCTATGTCAGAGCAAGCGAGGGGAGGTGGTCGTGAGGGAAAGATTCAATGGAGGTAGGGTTGTTCGCGATTTCCGGCGACAAGAAATCCTCTCAGGCGGTGGCGCAACTTCCGAGAATGAGAGAGATAGAGAGTATGTAATGTCACACCCCGACCAAGGCTACGGAACATACCGGGCTGTGCGACTTAGTTCATTTATCACAGGTAAATTGAGTATATAACACAAGTATAACAATAAACAAAATAACATTCGTGTTCCATCTTGATATTTGAATACAAGGTTTTTACAAATAATAATACTACATGAATTGCGTTAACAGATAGGCATATAATACAACAACAAGTAAATAAGGTCACCTGTAATCCAATCCATCTTGAATGTATGTTTAGTGATTTACTGACAATACATGTAGTTTTGAGGGTCAACACAAGGTTGGTGAGAGTTACAAGTTTTCTGCTAACAGCAGTAATACTTTTAAAAAGTCTAAAAATAAATTTTTTTTTATGTATAGCAGTAGTTAAAACTGTGTTTGCAAGGAGTTTTTAAAAGCCAAAAATTTATTTTGGTATAAGTAAATCAATACTTAAAGCTATGTTTGTAATGAATCTTTGAATATCCTTGAAAACCAAACTGTACTGTTACATAAGTAATTTCATACTTAAAATAGTTTTGAAAGCAACCAAGCCCATGGTTTGTAGTGTGTGTTTGTGTGTGTGTGTGTGAGAGAGAGAGAGAGAGAGATTTCAGTTAATGTTTATAGTGAGTCCTATAATCGAACTATGTGATTGAATGTACCCCCTACAACGCTTCATTGGACATTTTAGTAACAATTGTAGACACTTATCACCCGTTTCGATTGACAGGGTCGGCTGGTAGATTTTAAGTGCCTTGTGCTAAGAAGAAAAATAGGGCCCTAAATAGAATTTTTTTTAATATATAAGGAAAACAAACTTAAGACGGTGAATTGTAACTTAAAAGTAAATAAATTTATTAAAAAGGAACATATGGAATTTTATAAAAAGTTTAAGGGCTAATTATGTAATTTCTGAAAACTGATTTGTTAAAAATATTGCAAGGAGGGGTTGTTTATGAAATATATAGCAAAAAGAAATGGGCAAATATGTAACTCTAATTTAAAAAAGTCAAAAAGAAATGGGCAAATATGTAACTCTAATTTAAAAAAGTCAAAATGCTAACTCTAATTTAAAGAAGATTTTAAGTGCCCTGTGCTAAGAAGAAAAATAGGGCCCTAAATAGAATTTTTTTTAATATATAAGGAAAACAAACTTAAGACGGTGAACTGTAACTTAAAAGTAAATAAATTTATTAAAAAGGAACATATGGAATTTTATAAAAAGTTTAAGGGCTAATTATGTAATTTCTGAAAACTGATTTGTTAAAAATATTGCAAGGAGGGGTTGTTTATGAAATATATAGCAAAAAGAAATGGGCAAATATGTAACTCTAATTTAAAAAAATCAAAATGCAGTGAAGAAGATTTGAACCCGCGTTGCTTTTACGTAGGAAGACATCTTTGCCAATTGGGCTACACAAATTTTATGTAATATCTTGAATAAATTCATATATATTTAGTTATTAAATATATAATTTAATTAAAACTCGGGCCCTAATTTTTTCGAGGCCCTGTGCGGCTGCCCCTCTTGCCCCTCCTTAAAACCGGCCTGTCGATTGATTGGTCGAGGTTGTAGCTAGCAACCGCATGTAGGGATGTCAACCACGTATTGATCAATACATATATATCTTGCTCTGAAGATTAATGTTTATAGTGTTGTGAGTATGCTAAGTGTTTATACTCAACTAATGAATATAGTCTCACTAAAAATTCCTTAACTAAAGTATGTGAATAACTCCCAGCCCTAACTTAATTGTGGTTAAGTCACTAGGCATAATGAATTTCATTGTATAAAGTTTATAAAAGTCGTGTATGCTTGTTATGTATGTAAAAGTGTAATGTACTCGCTTTTATAAAGATGTATGTTTCAACGTAACGAACATATGTACATGTATAAACTTTAAGTATTTAAATATATAAATATACATGAATAATAATAGCTTGAATCCTTGAAATACTCCAAAGTTGTATAACGTGTTTGTTATAATATACAATGTCACATAAAAATCATATATTTTTACATCATGTAGCATTTGTTGTGTAAACTAGTTATTTCATGATAAAATAACCATAATACATATACGAAAAGTTAATACAAGTTTATTTGTAACGATATGTTACATTGTTAAATAACAATTTTATAAACTAGGATTATTGTATTTTCGAATAAAATGATAACTTGTTTGTATAAACGATGTACATAGGCACATGTATTCCCCCCCCCCCCCCTCCCAAAAAAAATAATTAAAAATATATATTAAAAAGTGGTCGTAAGCACTCACCCTTGAAGCGTAAGTTAGAATTGTTCGGAGTTCGTTTATTTTTGGGAAGCTTGTCGTGAGAACCGCAAAGTCACGTTTCTTGAACTTTGAAATATTTCCGGGATTTTTTCATAACGAGTTTAAACTATTGGGGGCTGTTTGATAATTTAATTAACCAAAATAGGACTGCTTTGGTTAAAATAAATAAAAGGGAGGGACTGAAATGGTTTAAATTGAATTTATGTTTGACAATTCGACAGATTTTGTTAAGGATTTCCAATGAATGGGCTGAAATGCTTAATTTTATTCAAGTTTGAAGATCGAGATTTATTTTTTTAAAAATAACCAAATGAGGGGCTGTTTTGTTTAAAATAGAGTAAATTACACAAATCGTCCCTCGTGTAGGTGCCAAAATATACGTTCAGTCCCTATTTTTAGAAATTAACTCGGACTGTCCCTTATTATTTCAAAACTTACACGCTTCGTCCCTTGTTATTTTAAATTTACACATTGTATCATTTGGCAACCATAAAATGACTATATTGCCCTTAATATTTTAATTTTTTATTTAAATATAAATTATTTTATATTAAAAAAAAGAAAAAGAAATTAAATACCCAACCCACCCCTCTTCGTTCACTTTCCCCCTTCCCTTCCACCTTCCTTCTACCTTCTTTGTTTCCCGGTCACCGAACCCGGCCAACACTTCACCGACTTCATCTTCCACCGACGAACATCGCCTCACCGACTTCATCTTCCTCCGACGACATGGTTACAGAGGGGTGTGGATGATTTCTATTGTGGATCTTAGCATCGATTTTGATCTGTGATCCGAATCTGGTTACAAATTGTGACCTAGAGGTGATGAGTGGTGTCAGAATAGGAATATGGTGGTGTTGCCGGAGAAAGAGGAAAGTCGACGGCGGCTAGGGTTTTGAGTGGCTGCCGGAGTGCATATTTCTCTATAAGATCATTATCTTTCTATCTCTATATCTCTTCTATTTCCGTCTCCTTCCCCATCATCGAACCCTTGATGTTAGAAGCAAACCCTCACTTCAATGTTGTAGCCAGTTAGGAACAACCCCTCCAACCCCGGACCACAACAACTGCACTCATAACCACTGTCACATGCGGTGGAATTGGTGATGGTTTAGTAGTTCTACAGAACAAGGTAGGGAAAAGGAGGGTGGAGGAAGCAGTCAACAGGACCCTCTGATATTTCTTCCATCTCTGCTTTATGTGAAGAGTCAACATGTCTTTGGTTCAGGCTTCTAACAACGTAAATCCCCTCACAAAATCACATTGTAGTTCTGTTACTTTATCCAATTGAAAACGAAAACAAGATTGGATTCGTTTTCACTGGGGAATTTTGGTAGGGGATTCGATTTTAGAGATTGATTTTGGTGGGTGATTCGATTTCTTGAACTGTTGTGTGAGATTGTGTAAAAAATAAACAAAACTTGTGAAATGTTTTGATTTTGTGGGAATGCATAAAAAACAGAACATCTTATGTCTATCTATTTGGGGTTATTGGTGGCAGATTATGGGGCTAGAGGGTGGTGGTGGTGGTGGCAGATGGTGGTGGTGATGTCGGACTGATATCCCAGATGCAAACAACCAAACAAACGAAAAAACAAAAGAATGGGGATGGGAAAAGCCGGTGTCAAAGTGTGTGTGGTGCATATTTCTTTTCTTTTTGTTTTTTATATTAAAAATAATTAACAAATTAAAAAGAAACTAAAAAAGAAATGAAAAAGGGCAGAATAGTCATTTTAGGTCGGCAAGGATGAAACGTGCACGTTTAAAACAAATGAGGGATGATCCGAGTTAATTTTTGAAAATAAGGACTAAACGTGCATTTTGACACCCGCATGAGGGACGATTCGTGTAATTTACTCTTTAAAATACACCAAGGTTTTACGGAAAGGACTTATTTTAAAAAGAATGTTCCAGCAGGGGGGTCATTTGGTTATTTATCGAAGCAGAAAGAATTATAGGGCTTTTATGCCCCCGTCTTTGATTTATAGGGTTGCGAGGTACGATGGATGCCGATCGATTGCAGGCTGAGGTAGCGTCTCCGAGGTCGACGAGACCAAAGCGACGAAGGAACGAAGCAACGAACTCGGGCTCCCTCTCGTCCGGATGTGAGGTGCGAAGGGAGGAGGGGTACCTCTGATGTTTGGCCAAGTCGGAGAGAGAGAGAGAGAGAGAGAGAGAGAGAGAGAGAGAGAGAGAGACGAAAACAGCGATTATTGTGTATCCGACGAGAAGGAAGAGACGAAAACAATAAGGTTGCTCGTCTTCTGTCTTGGGGAAAGTTGCGAAGGGAAGGAGGCCAGAATAGGAGTTTTTTTGGAACAAGGCAAGCAGGTGAGGGAGGGGCTTCGGTGGTGTTTACTCGACGGACAAAGAAGAGAAATGCAAGAGCCTGCTTATCATCGGTGGCAACAGGTGGGTGAATGGGGCTGCTTCGATAGATTCCCTTTTCTTCTTCTTTCTCTCTTTTTTATTTGTTTTGATAGAAACCGATGAAGGGAAAGGGTGGTTGGGTTTGATGTTTGACAGGGGAAGAGGCAACAGTGAAGGGTTGCTGCCTCGTGGTCTCGCCGGAAACTGCTCCATCTGCGGTGGAGCTTCTTAACAGCAATCAAGAAGAAGACGAAGGGAGGAGTTGAAGAGGCAGTTTTCTCTTGTTCATTGGGGTAGGAAAACATATTAGAACAATGTTTTCAAGGGTGTTTGGTTGCTTGAAATTGACAGGAAAAAGAAGACAAAAACGGGATTGGCTATTTCCCTCTTGGCAATCAACACACGGTGTGTGTTCTTGACATCATTAATGTAGAAGAGAAGAGAATGGTAGTGGTTGTGTGATAGAGATATGTGAGGAAAGAGTGCAAGAAACTCTTTAGCGTGTGATATTTGTGAAAGATGAAGTGTAGAAGAAAAGTTATTTGGCTGTCAATTTCTTTGTACTTGGTAGATTAAAAGAAAGGATTTGGTGGTACAATGATGTATATTCATGCTATATACATGTATTTATTTAGGAAATAATAATATATCTATATATATTATGAGTTTGTTATATATATATATATATATATATATATATATATATATATATATATATATATATATATAGAGAGAGAGCTAGGTTCAAGTATTAAAAGTAATTATTGTGTTATTGTATGCATTAATGTGGGCCAATTATTTCAAAAACTTAAATAAGGATATGTAATCTTACCTATTAATTAATTTTGTTAACTAAATAAAAATTTAATTAATCCCTAAAATATTGGATTGCTTTCCTATAAATCCCTTCAAATTCGTTCAAGACGCAGACCCTAAAATCCTTTGAAGGCTCCTGCTTCACTCACCTGTCCATCCAACCGACGACTTAGCACTACCGTTGTACCACTGGAAGTTGTTGTCGCTCCTCCGCCGGTGTCGCACACCATCTGCCGACCATTCTTACATCTCCATTTGACCTTATTTTCCTCATTGCTGCTCCTGCTTCACACCCCATCACACCCAAATCTGGTAACATATCGCCGCCCTCACAACACCGGAAGCTGCCTTCTTTCCTCCTCAGCGGTGTTGGGACCATCGTTTGGGTTCAGAGGCGGAATGGGTCGTGGTAGCCGGGTAAGATCCTGGGCCCCGATGAGCTCTCTGCTTCTCCTCTCATGTCTCCCCAATCTGGAACTCCTGTCAAACTTCGTGGGAGGGAAGATGTCACTGTGTAAGTCCTCTAATTCACTTCCTCGATTTCATTCTTATGCATTATGTATCTCGTGTATATTTGCTGGAATGCTGAAAGAACAAAGACAATTGGTGCGGTTTTCATTTGTTGAGGAAGTAAAAAAGAATGATTGGGTTAAGAAATCTTAAAGAACACAAAAATAATTCTATGAGAATATTGCACACCAGGTGTTTGTAGAAATGTCTGAAAGAGAAATTGATGTTCAAATTCTTGAAGAACACAAAAATAATTTATGAGTTCGTTATTTGTGTTACTTGATTTTAACATGTAGTATGAGTTCTCTAAGAATTACTAAAATTTGTTTTATTTTTATCGTATAAAAACATTCTCAAATAGTTTTATTCTTACATAATTCAATTTCATGACAGTTATTCAAGCCCTATTATCTTCACTTGTTTTACAAACATAAAATATTCATTTAAATTACAGTAAGGTGTATTCGGGATTTTGCATTTTCAAAATAGATTATGAGTTTTGATTTGCAACTATAATAATAACTAATAAGTATTCTTCATAAGGCCTAATTGTCAAATTAGATACGTTGCTATTTTATTATTTAAAACAAACATATTCATCATTTTGGAAGCTTTTGCTTGTAATTTGTGAATTTGGTTTTAAGGATTGTCATACGATTTCATGGTAGTTATTCTTATAAAATGCTCAATTTCATAGCAGTTATTCTCATAGAATGCGTGAAGGAGACATGCTGATCAAGGGCGTGAACGTTGGATGATGGCGCGTGAGATGAAGATGAATAATGCTCAATGGTCTTCACAAAAGCAAGCATTATTCATCGTTATATTCTGACAGAATAGTCCATAATAAAATGATTAAGTGCATTCGTTCAAGAATTCTATGCTTTTTAAAATCTTTATTTATTTTTTATGAGATTCTGTTAGAATATGTGTAATTGTATTAAAATGTACAAGACTATTACTCTATAAGAATATGTATGAATCTATATTTACATTCAATGTCTATGAATATATATAAGAGTCATGTTATTTTTAAACTGATGGTTCAAAACTATTGTTTGTCTTCAAAATATTCATTCATTCAAAACATTTATTTTGTCAGAATAGATAATCTGACATTCTCATAGAATATCATTCTAACAGAATTATCTTAGAATTATAATCTAGTTAGTTAAAAAATCAAAATTCAAAATCAAGAAAATCAAATATCTCTGAAAATTCGAAACTTTTTATTAATTAAAATTGTGTTTCCTAATTAGTAAATTTTTGGTAAATTAAGAAAGTGAATGTTACCTATTTATTAAATGGAAAGCTTTTTCTTTTTCTTTTTTAATTTCTTTAACCACAATAATCACTTTCTTAATTTACCAAAAATGATTGGCCCACATTTATGCATACAATAACACAATAATTACTTTGAATAGAATAACCTAAGCCTATATATATATATATATATATATATATATATATATATATATATATATATATATATATATATAATTCGAAGTTTATAGATTAGGAAGTGTCTAACATTTTTTGTTATGTTAAGTCTTGGTGTTTTATTGTCATACTTGATACATATACATATGTATGTATATGTTAGCGTTGTTGAAATATTATATTTATCTAACATATATATACATTACGACTATTTGGTGTTCATTTGAATATTTTAGGAAATTATAGCAATACAACTATAGTTGACCATAAAACATTTCCCACACACATACATTGATATATATAGTTGCACACGATTTTTATGTTAATAGATCTTTTCATGTAAAAAAATCATTATAAATGTGCCTGTTTATTTTTTTGGTCGTGGTGATTCCAAAAACACAGACGGAATTGAATTCTGATATACTGATCTCCGTGAAATTGTGTTTAAGGTTTCGTGATTAACAGATTCAAAACGTCTGATTTTTTTACTTTTATAAATATTTTTACTAAAAATATTTCAAGTATGACATTAAATAATAGGCTATGACCTGAGTCCAAAAATGCTCTCCGAATTTCCATCTGAGGTGTGCAAGTCCCTCAACGGATAGAAATGGTTTTAGCAGTTTTAAGAAAATCAGTATTATACTGGTTTTGGATTCTTAAAACGGTTGTATCTTTTGCATACGAACTCCGTTTTGGATGTTATTTATATTTTTAGAAACAATGAAACGTGTACTACGAGACTAGAATTTTTGTTTTTCTCACAACTATTTAATACGAAATTTTAGTTTTTTCAGACACTATAACTATGGTTGTAGTTTGATCTGTTTGATTCGTTTGTCAGCCTACACATTTGGAAGTAAGATACCATCCGGTATCTTATATTAGTCGAAATGAACTAATTTATTTTACAAAAGATGCAATAAAACTCCGTGATTCAAATTACCAAGAAGAGAAATGTGAGAGCCTGCTTGTCATAGGTGGTAACAGGTGGGTGAACGGGGCTGCTTCGGCAATTTCCCTATTCTTCTTCTTTCTCTCTTTTTTTTATTTGTTATGATAGAAAGCGATGAACGGAAAGGGTGTTTGAGTTTGATGTTTGACAGGGGAAGAGGCAACAGTGAGGCTTTGCTGCCTCGTGGTCTCACCGGAAAATGCTCCATCTCTGGTGGGGCTTCTTAACAACAATCAAGAAGAAGACGAAGGGAGGAGTTAAAGAGGCAGTTGCCTCTTGTTCATTGGGGAAGGAAAACAGATTAGAATAATGTTCTCAAGGGTGTTTGGTTGCTTGAAATTGACAAGAAAAAGAAGAGCAAAAATGGGATTGGTTGTTGCACTCTTGGTATCACCGGTAATCAACACACTCCAGTTGGTGTGTGTTCTTGACAACATTAATGAAGAAGAGAAGATAATGGTAGTGGTTGTGTGATAGATATAGGTGAGGAAAGAGTGCGAGAAACTCTTTAGCGTGTTATTTTTGTGAAAGATGAAGTGTAAAAGAAAAGTTATTTGGCTGTCAATTTCTTTGTATTTGGTAGTTTAATGGAATGAATTTGGTGGTACAATGATGTATATTCATGCTATATACATATATGTATTTATTTAGGACTATATAAACAATTCCATTATATATATAATATATCTATATATATTATGAGTTTGTTGTATAAATAAACATATAACACACACACACACACATATATATATATATATATATATATATATATATATATATGGCGATAGAGAATATACATTACAGCCCCACCTAAGCTTAGGTAGTAAATCTCTAAAATATATCGTTTTAACTTAATAATTATACTCGATTTGGTTTTCACTTGGTAAATATATCGTCCCCAATAACATTTATTCCCTCCATTATCATTTTACCATCCTTGTTTTCTTTCCTTCATTATCGTTTATTGTTTTCCATCATCACGAAGGAAGAAGATAATCAATGTTCTTGCTTCCTTATGAAAACTATTGTGTACATCATGAAACACATCTTCAAGTGTTAATCGTGAATCCCTAATCGTAATCTTTATATAGTAAAACAATGTATTTTCATGAGGTTTAGTACCTAAGCTTAGGTGGGGCTGTAATGTATATTCACTTTTCCCTATATATATATATATATATATATATATATATATATATATATATATATATATATATTAGCCGTCTACCCGCGCAAAGCGGCGGACGGTGAATATTTCCGGGCGGAAATTAATTCATTTCATTGAATAGTTTCCATGCGGCTATTAGATCAAACCATAAAAATAGTTAAGTATTAAACAAGTTACAAAATATTGATAATTCTTTCATTCCTTCAATTAAACGTTGATAAATAAATTTACATGTCGCTTCCTTGTTCAACCACTAAATCCCATTCTTTCTTGATATGCGACTTGTAAAAAGTAAAAACTAATTAAAAACAAAACTCTAGATTCTAAACATCAAAATTAAAACTCAAGATATAGCAGTAGCATACACAATTTACGTTTAAGTCTATTATAGTCAGTTTTGACCAAATAATAATACTTTTATACACAAGTAAGGAAAGCTATCTAACCATTAATATGAAAACATATTGACCGTTCTATCTCTAGACTAAATTTTAAATATCTCACCATTTGTAGAATAGATACTTGACATATATAGGAACTGACCAAGTCTTTTTGGTTCGTCTTGCCTCACGGTCAGTCTCATCAGAAATCTCCTTCCTGATAGCAGCTGCACAAAAAAACAATGAGTTTGGAACAGGACCCACCTTGAATGTTTAAATTAAAAATATGTTAGTAATTTTTATTGCTAAAATAGACATGGTAGATGATATGGCCATTTGAAGAAACTTATGTGTATATTTCTCAAATCTGCATCTGTAACATAAGGTTGACATACTTCAGATCAACCAATAAAACATAAAATGTACAGTGTGTTGGATTAATGTCTAAGTCCATAACTATAATTGGTAAGACTTGACCCGACCCGGCATGGTCCATTTGGGTTGCATGGCATCATGCATTTGGATAGACTATAATGAGAGAAATAACACTTAAGGTTGGTTAATATATTATAAGTTCTAATATATTAATAAGGTTATTTAATTAGTATTGATCAAGAATTAATTTGGAATTAATTAAGTGATCAAAAGGAGACTAATTAAATATATGGGTTGATTGTGTAAATCATTCATTCTTATATATGTGGGCTTGTAATCCAAGATTCCTTATGTTGGACTAAGTCCATGGGGTGACCCATGGATACTCCATGGAGGTTAAAATCCATGGAGCATAAGGAATGGGTAAAGTTTTGAGTTACATGGTGTAACCCTAATAGCCACCATATAAAAGAATCCCATGGCTCAAGAAATCGTACACTAATGTGTGAGTGTGAGGGCTAGACGATTTCAAGGAGTGTTCAAGTTTCTCTCAAGTTATTCCAAGTGTATTTGGTGTTGTGTGAACCATTTGAGGTGTCACACTTGGGGCACTAGGCACTCAAGCTTTATGAAGACATTCTACATCAAAGAGGTATGTATTCTATCTTGTTATATTTATTATTTTGTATGCTAGATTAGGATAATACCTTGGATGTTCATAATTGTATGTCTAATAGAGAAAACATAGATCCAAGCTATTTAGGGTTGCATGTACACTTAGGAGTGTTAGAATGCTCAAAACCCAACAGTGGTATCAGAGCCTAAGCTTGTTTTCTTGTTATACTTGCAAAAGTAGCTGAAAAATCGAGTTGGATACATATATTCGATTGTTTTGGCCGGAATTGGACTAGGAACATTACCCTAAGATGTTTTTGGACTTATAAACTTGTTTTTGATGTGGTAATGTTCATGCTAATCCAATTTCTAAGATAATTGTCATAATTTCAAGATTTGTATTAGTTTGTATGTTCATGCTAATTTCTTGAAGATTGATGATTTGAATTATCTTGTTCTTATGAGGTTCTTAGATTAATAGAAAAGTTGTGTGAAATAGTTGTTTTCAATCCATTTTAATCTAAGAGTTGATTCCAAAGTGTGTTTTTGTAACTTGTCCTCAAGTTATATGAAAAGTCACATTTAAGAATCATAAAACTCATAAAAGTTGGCAAAGGTTACAAAATGAAGAGTCTAGTTCTAATTAAATAGTTTTATGACTCCATAACTTGTCCTCAAGTTATGGAGGTTCAAGAGTCTCTTCATTAAATTAAAAAAAAAGTGTAACCTTAATTAGTTCCATAAGTTACAATAAAAAAAAGTTATTTTTTTTATTAATTAGTTTAAAGTCTTCCATAACTTGTCCTCAAGTTATGGAACTTGAAGAGTTTTTTTTTTAATTAAAACTACTTTAAACTCATAAGTTATGGAATTAATTAGTTTTGAATAGTTTCAAAACTTGCCCTCAAGTTTTGGAATTTGAAAAGTTTTCACTTATGAATACTTTAATTCCAAGTTAGCCCTTAGAATTTTAAAAGTTAAAATTCAACCCTTATAGTTTATAATATTATAAGTTAATAATATTTATATATATGTATAAGAGTAAATTCAGTCTTACCGTTAGTATGCCTCATTCACGAAGCCGGTCTATAAGGGGGGTATAAGGTTACTGCCTATAAAATGGCAGTTTAATGGGTGTCCACTCTCACCCACCGCTTCCTTGACTGGTGGAGAGTCGTTAGCCGAACGGGTAGGACAAGGACTATAATTCTCCTTTCATTAAAAGTATTAATGATAAATACTAAGTAACTAAACTCTTATTAATACCCAATCTTAGTTACTTAGGAAAATGTGAATTTGGTGCTAACCCATGAAATTACACTTTGCATTTTGCTTAAGTCGTTAGTGGAGCGTGTGTGGTTAACCGACACACTAACCTGGACTTAACAAGGTAGGCAAAGGGTAACTTAATATTTATCATAGTATCGGTGGAGCGTGTGTGGTTAACCGGCACACTGATTAAGGGGTAAATATTAAGGGTACCAAGTATATTTGCATGGTTATTCACACCTTGTTTTGTGACCCTCGGCATCCCAGTCACAAAACCTGAAGGGCACACTCGAGATTGAAACATGCCTTTGAACAGTTCAATGAATCTCAAAGATCTAGGACTTTCAAATCCAATTAAAACCTAATAAATTATTTCGTTTTTCATGGTGGAAATTGGTGAATCGTCATTCACCTACCTTCAAATATTTTATAGCTTGGATTACGGCATCCCTCTTCTAAGTTATAAAATAGTTTGTTGGGTCCTAGCCTTAATATTTCATATTGGGTGTCATATTAAGGACTTTAAATCAACTATCTTGAATATCTCCCAAAAAGATGTCTGGTCTAGACATTTATGATCTTCCCAAATCTCTTGAAACAAGCTTTCCTAAATGAAGATGATGTCCCATGGATATCATACTTCTTTCACCTCCTCCAATTATTCTCCCTAACCCACAAGTTCCTAAAAAGTTTAAGGTCACTCAAGCCCTATTGGCAAGGCAAGGTCTAGGTGTGATCACATCTTGGAGATGTAGTCACATATTGACAAGCCGGGAGAGTTGGGTGTCAAAGTCTTGAGAAAGTTGGTGGCTCAACTACTTTCTAAGTCACATAGTGAGTTCTTTTGGGAATCCTATGAAACAGACTAAGACAAGACCCTTAATGATCTTATCTATTTGCTAAGATCAACTTCCTAAAAAGCTATGGACATTGACAATGATGACATTGGATATCCAGTAAAGCTCTCTCTTCCCAATGGAAAGGGATCGGCCATAGTCAACTCGGTTGACCCAATGGTAAAGAGAGAGGCGAAGTCTGAGATAGTCCCATTATCAAGTGTCCATATGTAACTATTGCCAAAGGAATGGGCATTGGTTACGAAGCTGCCAAATTTACCTAAGGATGTTAAAGTCAATAAGTTTGGCTCTACTTCAGGTAAAGTCCATTGTCTAACTCTATTAAGTACATGCTGATTCTGATCGCGAAGATGGATTTCAATCGCATGGTTCGGTGATCAGAATTTTGGGCTATTACTTAAGAGTTATGATATTTAAATTGCTTAGGAATAGATAACAACAAGGTTTTCATATGGATTGTAAGGATAAGTTTTTCCGCAAAGTTTTAAAATAAAAGAAAAAGGTTTTGATTTTATTTATTTTAAGTATCCTTACAATGGCATTTGTGAAAAGTTGTTGCTTATAAGATTCCATTGATAGCAATATTGGAAAAATGGATTTGATTCTTTCGGTTGTGGTAGTGTCTAATATTACCAAATAAGGAAAGATTCTCATCACCCAAGGTTCATTTGGACCGAAACTTGGAATCATGCAAGTTGTATAGTATGATGAATGAGAACTTTCAGCTTGGAAAATTAAGACTAATTCCTTATGTGAATAAGGAAAGGACTAAGGGATCGAGTACACATTCTTGTGCACTGGTCAAGTCCACCACAAAAGATCAAGAAGACTATTCGTCATGATTTACTTAAGTTCAGTAAATATGGTTATACTTATAAGTTTAAGTATAAGTCTGTAGCATTGGAGAAGTTTCAATGTGAGACAGAACGAATAAGAAGAATCAAAGTATGGCAGAAAGATAAAAGTTTCTCAAATCTGAAAAGATGGGAGAGTACTTTAGTATCATGTTTATGATCATCTTAATGATTAAGATACCATATCATAATTGGTCCTCTAAAGTCATCTTAGTGCATTCTTATGACTAAGAAGAGGAGTCATGAATTGTTGAAGTGGTTAAATCAAAAAGATGAGTCATACTTCGTTCCAAAACAATTCTTAGAGTCATACTCCAAGATTGTAACTTGAGTGATATATCTTAAAGAGGGTTTGTTAACACTAGTCAAATATAAGAGTAAAAGGTTATCTACTCTTGTACATTTGAAATTGGTAAGTTGTGATGTTTTGGATAAAACAGAGACCAACTTAGGCCAATTGTGTAAAGTGTTAGTCTTGATAAAGAATCCGCACTATCTCTTGAATATTTGACAAAGGAGTCTTATATGTCAAGAGGACAGTGGGAGTCTTAAAGCTCTTGAAAGTTTCAAGACTTAATCAAGAATAAAACCTAAAGTCCTTCACTAGCACACGACTTGAGGTTTATAACCTATCGTGTTGAAATTTTTGTGCCTATTCAAGTTGGCTTTGCATAGGAGTTCTGAGAGTTCTCAATTGGTTGCACAACTACTTGGAAGCAATGGCAGGCACCTGAGCTGCCAAATGGCAAGAATTTAAGATTGCACAAGTTTAATCAATATGAGTTTGGATTTGTCATTATCCTTGTCTTGTGACTATGGTTTTGACGATTCACATGGATAAGAACACATACACCATAAAATCTAAGGGTCATAAGGTTTCTCTCCGATTCATGAAAATGATGGTGAGGAAACACTTCCACCAAGTAGATTTGAAGCAGATGGCAAAAGGTCTAAACAATTGAGACTATGATTACGTCATCCCTTTTCATAGTTCTGAAATTGTTTAGACACACATGCATGCTATCTAAGGAAAGGTGTATGATTTTGATAAAGTTTTATCAAAGCATCTCGTATCAGAAATCTGAACTTTGGTAAGAAAGTCAATAAAGTATTGATTTCTAGAAGTCCAGTTGATTTCTGAGTACATGTCAAAGCTAGTGGGAGCATAAGTGTTATGCTAATAATCATCATATTAGTGGGAGCATGATAATTATTGTTAGTGTTGCAAGTTAGCAATGTTAATTATAGAAAACAAAAGTTTCAATTCGTGAGGCTGCAGGAATTGAAAAAGTTGTTTTGCTATAATTAAGGGAGAGGATATACTTCATTTCAGTTCTAAAGGCTTAGATTGAGACCTTAATCATCTTTAGTTAAGAATATATATATGAATTTCATGTTGGATTGGTTCAACTTAAGGAAATTCTATATATTGCATTCTCAAAATTCGATTAGTCAAATTTTGAAAACATGGCAAATAAAAATATTATAGCAAAAGACTGGTCTAGAATCATGTCTTTATGTGAGACATCATGAATCGTGTACCATTTGCTTTGGGTACAGGATCGATTGTATGTGATCTAATATTTGTCATTTCTAAATTTTTCCAAATGCCCAAAGGCATTAAGAAGGGAAAAGGTCTAGAATTGAATATGACTAAAATGATTAAGCAATTGTCGAGGACAATCTGAGGTTTACCAAAGATTGGTTGCTCAGGGACAGTTGGAAGTATAGTGCTAATTTTGGAAGGACCATATTGACATATTTTGAAAAGAGGCATCTCTTATTCAGAAGTGATAATCAAAATGAGAATATGGAGTTGTCTCCATAGGTGGAAGTTATCTATGTAAGATTAGAAAACTTAATGCAAGAAGCATGTCCAAAGCAATGTACTTTGAATATGAGACTTAGTTTCCATGGAGTTGATCTCCATTGGAATACCTTATAATGACTGTTGACAAGTCTTTGTGACTTTGTACATATTCATTACAGGAGGGTCAGTGCATATAAGTTTAAAATCTAAACAGATTTCGATAAATGATAGGAATTTGAAATTCTCACATTTTTCGATAAGGATTTGGGAGTGTGAAATTAGAATCATTGAAATCATGTTCAATTGGTTTATTTCACAAAGTAAGGATCATAGACAAACATAGAGTGCATACTTGGTGTATGGTAAAGCTATTGTTTAAGAAAAACATAGTGTACATGCTTCGAGCATGGGACAACTAGTGTTTTTAATTCAAATATAAAGTTGATAAAACCGAAACAATGAATAATGAGTAATCAGTATGGTGATAAATAAAAGTGTTTATTTATATTCATAGGGTTTGATACCATATTTGATTCATTTATTCTTGTGTTTCACTTTGCATGTTTTGACTTCCAGAATAACTAAGTCGCTCTTCCTGGATGATTAAGTTATTCAAACCATCCACAATCGGTCATATGTTGGAAGTAGATATGAATCAAGACTGTCATGGGTTGGTTTGTAGAGGTCCAAGTTGGTGGACAAAGTGGTGCTACAACACTCATGAGTGCTCATAAGTTCTGAGTATTGGATTCAACCCACGCTCATTTGAATCACTTCATGGATTTTATCACGAGTGATCATGAGACGATAATATCTTATATTCTTAAAACCTAGAGATATGAGTTGTTACTATGAGTTGGTTATACATTGATTGCACGAAAACGCATTGGTACCTCGATGTTATAAAACGTGTCTTTGTGTATGATTCAACAAGTAGTAGAACAAGCCATATGAGTCGAAGTTTATCCATTCCTTGTACCTTCGGGATAAAAGCGATATATGTGGGCCCCTCGATGATTTAAAGATGATACATGTGAGTGCTTGGCCAAGCCAGGACTGATTTGATTTGTTCAATTAGTCAGTCATCATGAATCGGAAATCGGGAAACAACAAATGGACAGAGAGAATGATTGATAATCCATGTCTCAGTCCATATGATATCTAGAATGGAGGAATATATGATCCCTTATCTTGTGGACAAGTCATTGACAAAGGTCAGAGTTCATCGACAAGATCAGGGTTCGACAGAAGCTTTTGAGAGCTACGATTGCTGATCGGTTCCTAAAGTCATACGCAATAATAGTTTTAGACTTATCCAAGTGGGAGACTGTTGGATTAATGTCTAAGTCCATAACTATAATTGGTAAGACTTGACCCAACCCGGCATGGTCCATTTGGGTTGCATGGCATCATGCATTTGGATAGACTATAATGAGAGAAATAACACTTAAGGTTGGTTAATATATTATAAGTTCTAATATATTAATAAGGTTATTTAATTAGTATTGATCAAGAATTAATTTGGAATTAATTAAGTGATCAAAAGGAGACTAATTAAATATATGGGTTGATTGTGTAAATCATTCATTCTTATATATGTGGGCTTGTGATCCAAGATTCCTTATGTTGGACTAAGTCCATGGGGTGACCCATGGATACTCCATGGAGGTTTAAATCCATGGAGCATAAGGAATGGGTAAAGTTATGAGTTACATGGTGTAACCCTAATAGCCACCATATAAAAGAATCCCATGGCTCAAGAAATCGTACACTAATGTGTGAGTGTGAGGGCTAGACGATTTCAAGGAGTGTTCAAGTTTCTCTCAAGTTATTCCAAGTGTATTTGGTGTTGTGTGAACCATTTGAGGTGTCACACTTGGGGCACTAGGCACTCAAGCTTTATGAAGACATTCTACATCAAAGAGGTATGTATTCTATCTTGTTATATTTATTATTTTGTATGCTAGATTAGGATAATACCTTGGATGTTCATAATTGTATGTATAATAGAGAAAACATAAATCCAAGCTATTTAGGGTTGCATGTACACTTAGGAGTGTTAGAATGCTCAAAACCCAACACAGTGTTAGATTAATAATAGAAGGGCTTATAGTGATCATACTTTCTATGCTACTCAGCCAAAGTAGGACCCTCCCAAGCTTGACTTATGTATTGCTTTCTTCTTTGTTTATGCTTTTTGTTCTATTTCACTGCTTGCAAGTGTAACTTTAGGTGTAACTATCTGGGCATCTCTTTGAAATAGTTGTTGTTCCTGCTAACAGAACACCAAATCCTCATCATAATCACACAATATGCTAAAATGATGCTTGTAATGAGATAAACCAAGAAGATGAATATAAAACAAATACCATTATTTTTTGTTTTTTCAACCAAAAAGAAGTGAGTACCCAAATATAATATTGTTTTCTAATTCACACCACTACTGTAACGTTAATAAACAAATTAGTTTAAATTTTAATACCTCATGTAAAAGAAATTAACTAATGAGACATGTCCTTAAGAAGCAATTTATTCACTGCGCATACTGACCACCATCTTTTGTATAAGCATCAAAAGCCAATTACAAAATGAGTATCAGGTGGGAGAATTTTCATTTACCTTCATTAACATGAATGACCTCCTTATTGCTTATAATTCCATGTGTCAGTGATGTCATATTTCTGAAATCACAACCTACATTTCACTAAGAATTCAATACATTTTCATGAAAAAAAACATAAGATGAGAGACTATATATACCTTGGTTCTACATGATGAAACTTTTAATCATGGAAGAAAGAAACTTTTTTTAACAGGCTCACATCCTCCTAGTGTTGTATAGTCTTTTCAATACCACCACCATTGACGATGATGTAAATTAGAACTATGTTACCTCAAAACAAGATAAAGAATGTAGAATCATTTACTATGTTACATCTGATGTCTCCACCAGCATCGTTGATTTAGATGGAGATAAAGTGAAGCATCGTTCATATAGAATTTCCTGGTCTTCATCAAACCCTAAATCAAAAAAGTAAGAAGAAATTAAAACCTTGAATATTGAAGACACAAGGGAATATGAGAGAGTGACATTATTTATGTAGAGCGGGAAAAAGAGAGATATGTGTGATGTTTCAATGGTGATGATGGAAGGCAACTAAGACCTTGGTGGTAGAGGAAGAGTAGTGACGGTAGTTTTGCAGCGTCATAGGACTGATATTGGCGTTGGTGAGAGAACGTTGTGATGGGAGAGACAAAGTGGTGGTGCGGCGATGGTGCGTTAGTGGCGAGGGAGAAAGGAGGAGTGAGCACCGAATCAGGGTAGGCTTTGTTGCCGACGAAGTCGGTGGATAACGACGGCAAAGGATCTACGGTTTTCAAAAAGAAATTATGAGTTTAGATAGAAAGAGAGATTTCAAATGGGAGCGTGTTAGGTTCCGTAAATTAAGGATATTCCATGAACAAAGGTAAAGCATAATATGATTGTACATTATGTATTACCATTACCATTGATACCTCTTAATTTTCAAGAAACATCTAATATGCTTTATATAATAATAAAGATAAAGATATATATATATATATATATATATATATATATATATATATATATATATATATATATATATATATACAGAAAGAGAGGTAAGTTCAATTGAGAAAATAAAAAATGTTGAGAATGTGAAATCGTTCTCAGTCAATCATTTATTTTTTTCCGCAAAACGCTCCGGCATACCGGGCCGACTGAGGATGAGTAATATTCATATATGATTATAAATATAAGTGTATTCATATATCAATACACCACCTCCCCTCCGTGGCCAAACACCGCCACCGCCGCCACCAACCACCACCACCGCCACCTCCGCTAGCATCAACACCTCCACAACCCGCCACCTCTGCCACCACGCACCGCCGCCATATTTATATATGAATAATCACTTCCGCTATACTTATTCATATATTAATACACGTATTATTACGTATTCATAAATGAATATGATCTGTTTCGTCGGCCCGGTACACTAGAGCGCTTGAGCGGCATATTGAGTAGCCCAGATTCATTCCCTCATTCTCAACCTTTTTTCTCAATTGAATATATATATATATATATATATATATATATATATATATATATATATATATAGAGAGAGAGAGAGAGAGAGAATTTGAAGTTTATAGATTAGGAAGTGTCAAGATTTTTTGTTATGTTAAGTCTTATAGTCACAGTTGATACATATACATATGTATGTATATGTTAGCGTTGTTGAAATGTTATATTTATTTAACATATATATACATTACGACTATTTGGTGTTCATTTGAAACTTATATGATGAATATTTTAGGAAATTATAGCAATACAACTATAGTTGACCGTAAAACATTTCCCACACACATACTTTTATATATATAGTTGCACACAATGTTTATGTTAATATATCTTTTCATGTAAAAAAATCATTATAAATGTGCCTGTTTATTTTTTCGATCGTGGTGATTCCAAAAACACAGACGGAATTGAATTATGATATACTGATCTCCGTGAAATTGCGTTTAAGGTTTCGTGATTAACTGATTCAAAACGTCTGATTTTTTGACTTTTATAAATATTATTACTAAAAATATTTCAAGTACGAAATTAAATAATAGGTTATGACCTGAGTCCAAAATTGCTCTCGAAATTTCCATCTGAGGTGTGCAAGTCCCTCAACGGATAGAAATGGATTTAGTAGTTTTAAGGAAATTAGTATTATACTGGTTTTGGATTCTTAAAACGGTCATATCTTTTGCATACCAACTCCGTTTTGCATGTTCTTTATATTTTCGGAAACAGGGAAACATGTACTAAGAGACTAGAATGTTTGTTTTTCTCACAACTGTTTAATGCGAAATTTTAGTTTTTCAGACGCATTAATTATGGTTGCAGTTTAAGCTGTGTGATTCATTTGCCAGCCTACACATTTAGAAGTAAGATATCATCTGGTATCTTATATTAGTTGAAATGAACTTATTTATTTTATAGAAGATGCACTAAAACTCAATGAGTCAAATTACCAAGAGATTTACTATGAACTTGACCATTCACGGTCTTTGACCTAAATTCTGGGATGACACATGCAACATCCCAAAAATCATGATAAAATTTTCATTTTTTCATAAACCATACGTCATACAAAACATTTTTTCCAAAACATAGTTAAAATCAGAGTATCAAACATCTCTCAAATCATAAAAATCCGTAGGATTATGTGTACAATCAAGCCTTTGGCTTCCCTCGATCATCTGAAGTACTGAAACATGGAAATCCACAATTATAAGCCAAAGCTTAGCGAGTTCACCCAAAATACTCCATACAACAATACGTTAACAGTTACATTACATTCATATAGGGTTTGTTGGCATACTGCTTCAACCCAACCATCCCAGGTTTGTTGGGTTTTAGCCTCAACCCAACCATCCCAGGTTTGTTGGTCAACTGCATGAAGTCATACCACCTCAACCTACCATCCAGGACTTGTTGGCCTCCTGCCTTAACCCAACCTCCAATATGCCTACATATGCAACATATAACAGTAATTAGCAAGTACAAGTAATCATACAAATCTACCAATCTAACAGGTCACTACAACATAGTAACATTATATATATATATATATATATATATATATATATATATATATATATATATATATATATATATATATTACATAACACAACTTAGTGGGCCGGCATTGGTTCCTTTGACCCACGGGTACATTGAAGAAAACTCACCTCAAAGTCTAGAAAATAGCCAAACTGATCACTGCTCCAAATACTGACTCTACATGTCCCCTAAACATCGAACAGGAACCAAGCCTCAAGCTACTACTCAAATTACTCTATTTGACCTAAAGTCAAACTGGGTCAAAGTCAAAGGTCAATGGTCGAAAGTAAACATTCAGCCCGAGTATGCCCTACATAGAGTCTAAGATGGCAATTACAGGGAAATATGGCTCAACGCCCTGCATAAGGGAAGTTACGCCCTGCATACTCCCAAAAACTTCAACTTAATCAACAAGTTATTTAGACTGATTTCCATTCCAATTTCCAGATCTCTCTTTTCCCAAATGTCCTAATGGATAAAGTCTAAGACTTTATCCATTTGTATGCATACCAAACGCATAAGATCCTAAATCTAAGTCCAAAATTCACCAAAATGCATAAGATCCTAAATCTAAGTCCAAAATTCACCCAAAGCTCCATAATCCATGCATGGATGAATGAGAGTGACTAGGCTCTCATTTTTATAACTTATCAACCCTAAAAATATCTAGAAATGACACTCTAATGGGCTGGAGTAGCTCATACTCATATACACCATGGTTATGGGGACAACATCATGAAAACCTAAACAAAGCTAGATCTAGCATAGAAACACATCAACATAGGAAATTTATACCTCCTAAAGATGGATAAGGGAATGGAACTTCTGGATCCAAGGCTGATTTGAGCTTCTAAGCAAGTACATCGCCTTCTTCTTTCTTCAAAAAGACACAAAAACACTCTTAAGCTCACAAATACTCCAAAAGGAAACTAGGGTTTCAAAGGAAACGTTTGGGGGAATGGAGGCTGAGAATGGAAAGGCCTCAAGAGAGACAGAGCCTTTAAATAGGGCTCAAAAGCCCAAACTTAGGGTTTGGACTCCGGGCAAGTACGCGTTGCGTATTAAGATCTATGCCCAGCATTGATCATTTAAACCCCGCTCCAAGTTTCACCCTCTATGCAGTGTATAGAAGGCTATCTACGCCATGTGTAGATCAAAATTCAACATTTCATTTTAAGAGATAAGGAAAGGAATTTACCTGCAAGGATCGGGTGTTACAGTGTAGTGAGAGGTTAGAGAGAGAGAGAGAGAGAGAAAGGAGTGGGAGCTGATTTTAAGACATATTTCCTCATATTTATGGTACATGGTGATGTCATGGTGATGATATCATCATCTCTCTCATTAGGACACGTGTCGCCTCGATTTTCATGCCCCGATTCTAACTTCATAAATTTTTTCCAAGTATGCCAGATGATTGTCCCAAGTGATCTGAGTCCAAACATGTAAATGAAATTATCAAACGATAGACAATACTATGTTTAAATGCGTTCGAAGTTAAAATACGATAACTTTTTATAGTTTTCTCATTAAAACTATTTTACGAAAGTGTCATAATTTCAAGCTAAAAATATTTTGAATATGCATTAAAATAATAACATACAACCCAATCTCAAAAACATTATCAATAACAATTTAAAAAATGTGTAGCTACTGAATGCAGTGATACAGTGTTCGTTTCAGGAAAAATCAGTTATATACTGATTTTACAACTGTAAAAGGGAATAACCTCTTTGTACGGTCTCCGTTTTCGATGTTATTTATATCCATGAAGTTGTGGGAACATATTGTATCCAATTTGATCATCAATTTCTCCTAAGTATACTCAATAAAAAAATTTTATTTTTAACACATTAAATAGTACTTATTTTTGTGAGTTTTGTTTTGTATGGTTACTAAGATGTGTCTAATGGTGAAATTAGGTGGTTCATGATAGTTCGCTTGTGGAGACTTGCGTGTGAGATTTGGATTTCTAGCTTCAGCTGATTTTCTTTATTATATTGTTTGTGATGTTTGTATGTCCTTTGTATGGTAGGATTATTATGATAATTGGAAGGTTGTATGATGAAATCATATGTCTTTGTATAGGATGGCGGTTGTGTGCCTACATGCCCGATGAGATGACAGCTAAGTGCCTACAGTCCCGATTGGATGAAAGCTAGGAGCCTACAGTCTTAATAGGATGATGACGAAAGCTTACAGGTCTAGTAGGATGACGAATATGTGCTTGAAGGACCGATGGGATAATGGAGAAACCGTTTGGTACTATAACCTACAATCTAGGTGGGGATGTTACAATAAGATTGTAAGCCTATAATTTGTATGCATCTTTTATATATTATGGAATATGTGTTGTATTAGGGAACTCACTAAGCTTTGCGCTTACCTATTGTTTCTAAAATTATTTTCAAGTTGTTCTTGTAAGAAGGGCAAGGGCACAACGTAACTATACTCACATATTTCATATATGTTTTGAGACTTCTGCTTAACCCCGTTATAATTTTTTATGATGTTTGAATCAAATGGATGATTATATTCCTTTTTAAGAAAATGGTTTTTGGGTTGTTTTAAGTATATTTTAAAAAAAAATGTTTGAAATTTGGGACGATACAAACATTTTTCACATAGGATTTCATTTCATATGTATTTATAGACCACAAATTCATCTTCTGGTCCAATAGAGTGAAACTCAGTAGCAAAAATTGGATTTGAAACTCGGTAGCAAAAATTGAATTTGAAAGTAACAATTGATCATATGTGAACCACCCTCAAATCGAAACACAATGTTGACTTTGTGATTGACTTTTAAATTCAATGACAACTAGAAAACATTGCTTTATCAACACAATACGTCCTATACCTTCAATAATGAATTCCAAATACATCACAAAGCCTTCAAAACATATCAATTTTGACCACCCACCTTGACCTTAAAATTAAAATCACAACTCTTTCTTCGTTCAAATTAATCAATCGTCGTTACCAAAATTACTTTCGAGTCATTTCGATATATTCACCACATGTGGACCATAAAATTATTTCCAAATCATCCCGATACATCTTGACAAAATGACTTAGGAGGGTAAATATGTTTAAAAAATGTTCAAAAAAACACCATTTAAGCTTGGTATGCTCAAAAAACACCATCCAGGTGAGGTCTTTGTACAAAAAAATACCAACGAACTACACCCGTTGTTCAAATGTCACCTTATGGTAACCGAAATCTGTAGGTGAGGGGCACGATATCACCGGTAAGAATTAATTAAATAAAAAACAAGGGAAATGACTAAGGAGGGTAACTATGTTTCAAAATCGTTCAAAAAACATCATCCAAGTTTGGTATGATCAAAAAACATCATCCCAGTTTGGTATATTCAAAAAAACACCATCTAAGTAACATATTTGTACAAAAAAAAACACCAACGAACTATATGTTTTCTTCAAATGTTAACTATTGGTAAATGTCTTCCTATTTATCGATGACATGGTATCAATTGATTATTCCTGCTTTTTAAATCGATTTAGGGCATCTTCATAAATGAATGACTTCTTCTTCTCCTTTAGCTTCTTCTACTACTAAATCAATGATCTCCAACTCAAGCTCACTCATTTAAAAGACACATACGATATTTGATGATGTAAACCATTATGGTTGTTGTACCCTTCTCGAATTTTGACATCAACCATGAAGATTGGAAAAAAGTTCATGGTTTATCCCAACCAAATGGTAAGTTTAACTCAAAGTTTTATCATGTCTTTCTCCTTGTAACATTCTGTTTGAAATAGAGTAATTAAATAATAAACCCGGAACCCCAAGATGTAAATTTATATTTTATATTATTTTATAATGGCCCTAAAATCCATAATATTTAGCGGGGTGTTGGTTTCGGGGAGCCAAATGATATAATTTAGACTTTCGGGGGTTAAAGTGTAAGTTTCGGATTGGTTTTGTATAGATTTTCAGAAGTCAGGGGTGTTTGGTAATTATTGGAGTTAGATTGAAAGGATTTTGTAATGTTGAGGGTTAAATGGTAACTTATGGGACTTGAATTGTTATGAATCTTAGATGATGGGGCTGTTTTGTAAATTGTAGGCTTAAGTTGAAAAGGACTTTGTGGAGAGGGACTAGAAATGTCAATTATTATACAACGTTTGGGAGCTGGATACGGGAATTAAACCTGTTCCCCTCCACCCTCTAGCCACGGGATGCACATCAACCCTAAACCTAGATCGAGTTCAGCCACCGTCATCGTCTTGGAGCCTCTCAGCCGCCACTGCATCGCCAAGTCCGACCGCCACATGCTACCTCGCCATTGAAGCGCCACCACCACCAACCCTGATGCCGGAGACGTCATGGACAGTCAAATGAACCACTGAGACCGATTATTGAAGTCGTGTTTGTCGATGTACGATTCGTAAGCGAAAAGGAAGCTCTCGGTAAGGATAATCACCACCCATCTATCCCTTTTTCTTCGTTTTTCTATGTTTTGACGTCGTGAACGTCGGTTGTGGTCGCCGGTGGCCTTAGGTCTTCGTTCCTATGCTTCCGGTCGTCGCCTGCCACCCGAAGTGGTTGAGTTGGATGTGTTTATGTGTTCAGTTCGTATTTAGGAGTGTGTGCATGTGTTTGCTCGGCTGGAAATCAAAAAAACCCATCACCACCACCGTGAGGTGGTGGCTGCCACCCACTGTCGCCATTCTGCCACCGCTAGCCACCATCTCCGGTGACTGTGTGCATTTGGGTGCTTTTGGACTATTATTTGGAGTACTTTTGGTATTGTTTTGGCCTAAAAACACAACCACCACCACCACGAGGTGGTGGCTGCCGCTGCGGACCGCTGTTGACCACCACTACCCGAGGTGGTAGTGGGTGGTGCCCAACTTATGTAACACAAATTGACCTAAGAACTTAACCGATTGACTAACGGGCATGCGATTGGGTTGAAAACCCTAATTAGGGTTTAGAAAACCCTAATTTTGGGAATGTGAGTTTTGGACTTGTCGGGGCCCGCGTTTGGACCGTTGGATTTGGGATTTTGAATTACGCCCAACCACATTTTATATTTGGTCTAGTGGAATGATGGACTTAATGGATTAAGTCCTTAATGGATTAAGTAAGAACACTTAACCCTAATCGTCATTTTATGTGAAAAACCCTAATTGGTTAGGGTTCTTGTTGGGCCATTTCTTGGACTAACTTGTTGTGGGCCCTTGTGGGCCAATTGGGAACATGTTTATGGACGAAGGAAATTATTGGACTTTAGGATAAGGCCCATTGGAAAGGATTAGGCCCAATTTGGAAAATTGGGCCATAGGTGGGCCATAATTGGGCCTTGATGATTATGAGATATTGGACCATCGGAATGTCAAAGGTTTGGACTAGGATAAATGGTTGGGCCATAAAATTAGTCCATGTAGAGGTTTGGGCCCAATTTGGAAAATTAGGCCATATGTTGGGCCTTGGTTCATTGATTGGTTTTTGGGCTTTCAGAGTGTGTGTTTGGACCTTGGTTTTGGACCAAGTTAGGTTAAGGGTAAAATAGTCTTTTCACCCCAAGCATGGACTTATGGTTATGTATTGGAACCCAATTATTAATTGGGTGTTGTTTTGATGTTGACAGTTCGAGAATTTGTCAACCAACAGCTAGAGTTTTATCCGCGGGACTTCGGTAGTGCGAGGTGAGTCTCCTCACCATACCAATGGGTCTAAGGCACCAAGGCCGGACCATTTCGTGATATGTGGTATACTTGTTGATGTAGTGATACGTGGTATACTAGTTGGTCATATGATATGTGCTATGCTAGTTGTTTATGTGATATTTGCATGAAAGACCATGGGGAGAGCCCATGACACTTAGATGTAAGACCATGTGGGGGAGCCCATGGTTTTTCAGGTAAACACCATGGGGGGGAGCCCATGGCACTTGGATGTAAGACCATGTGGGGAGCCCATGGCTTTCCTATTAAAGACAATGGGGGAGCCCATGGCACTTAGGTGTAAGACCATGTGGGGAGCCCATGGCATACTGGAGTAAGACCCTGGGGGGAGCCCAGGACATCCCTATATGTTTATATGCATGATTTGTGTAGTTGATACGGTTTATGAGATTATGTGTGTAAGACCTTGGAGGGTTTACACGTCATCCTATGCATGGCTTATGTTGCTTATGTGATTGATATTGCTTATGTGATTGATATGGCTTATATGATTGATATGGTTTATGTAGCTGTTATAGCTAATATGGATTATGTGGTTATGTGCATTATGTGGGGTATGCTCTGGGGAACTCACTAAGCTCCGTGCTTACAGTTTTGTTTATGGTTTCAGGTATCATCGGTTTGGAAAGGAAGGGCTCGGCTTGATCACAGCGTACACACCTGTGTTTTCCGCAATATTTGATTTTGGGATGAACTCTGATAAATGTTTTTAATTAGCAATGTTTTTGGGAAGCTTGAATTTAAAAGATATATGTGTTTTGACCATAATGAAAAATGAAATTTTTACTCTTGATTTTTGGGTCGTTACACTCCTATATATTTGTTTGGTTATGTGATTCATTTTTTGAATAAGAACCTACTTATGGACATTTATCCCCCTTGGATCCTTAATATTCAAAAAGTGAATCACATAACCAATAAAATATATAGGATGGCATGATAAATTTTTTAGTTAAACTTACCATTCGATTGGGACAAACCCTAAACTTTTTTCTAGGATTAGTCTTCGTATTGAAAAATGTGAATGGCATAAAAAATATATAGGATAAGGATATGATAAAGTTTTCAATTAAACTTACAAATTAGGTTGGGACAAACCCTAAACTTTTTGTCAGGATTAGTCTTCATGGTTGATGTCGAAATTTGACAAGGATGCCCACAACCACAAGGGTTTGCATCATCAAATATCTCTGGTGTCTTTGAAATATGTGAGCTTAAGTTGGAGATCATCGATTTAGTAGAAGAAGAAACAATCAGAGGCATTATTGAAAAAGCACTATACATATATATATATATATATATATATATATATATATATATATATATAGGAGGAATATATCAATTAATGTAATGTCACCAATTATTATGCCATTTCACCGATAAATAGGGAGTCGGTTACCAGTGGGTAACTTTCGAACAAAATATATAGTTTGTTGGCGTTTTTTGTACAAAGACATTACTTGGATGGTGTTTTTTTGAACATATCAAACTTGGATAGTGTGTTTTGAACAATTTTGAAACATATTTACCCTCCTGAGTCATTTTTCCTTAATTGATATTTACCGGTAATATATATTGCCTCTCACTAACAAATGTCGATTACCATATGGTGACATTTGAACAAAGTGTGTAGTTTGTTGGTGTTTTTTGTACAAAAACTTTAGAGTAATAATTTATCCATTATTATTTATTATTTAGTTGCCTTTACCAATTGATTTTTCATTTATTTTTTATTTGTAATAATTTATCCATTATTATTTATTATTTATAATTTTTAGAAAATAAAATAGTCCCTCCCTCTAACTCTCTCTTTTAATGTACTGGAAAATATATTTTTTCCTCTTAACCCTCCAGAAACCACCGACAATCACTGTCAATCTCCACCACCACCACTATTGATGAAAGCTAGATCTGATTATTAAATATCAAAAGTCAAATCCCAAAACCTACAGATCTGAAACTCAAACCCTTCATGAATCGCAAACCCAATTAACCCAAACATTTAGATGTGAAACTCGAACTCATAGGTCGTCGAAGTAGGTTACTATAGAGAAGGAGATCAAAGAAGAAGGAAATTCAGATCGGAGAATAAGCATATTCAAATCGGAGAAGAAGCATATTCATATTAGAAACTAGAACCCAACAATCACCATAAATCTCCACAAACACCACCATGAAACTCGAACCCAAATCTGAGGGTGGTGGTGCAGTTGCCAAATAAATAACGATAGAAAGAGATACGAGGGTGGTTCAGTCTGTCGGCTTAAGGACCGATGAAAAGAAGAACGAGAGAAGAACATATATGTGGTTGTCAACGATGCTAGGGTTTCAGGCGGCGTTACGGTTTTCAAGTGGTGATGACGACGCTAGGGTTTCAAGCGAAGATAAGGGGAGATCAAAGGGAGAGAAACCAGTGGTGGTGATGTTATTTTCGATGATGGTCCACATTTCTAGTGGTGATGTTATTCCCAACGTGAACAAAGGAAAGGAAATAAGGTGGTGGTCAGTGCTAACGATCAAGAGGGTTTCTGGTGGTTGTTGTATCTTCGGTGGGTGGATTTTGATTTCAAATGGAGGTGAGGTACGATAAAGAGTTGGAAATGGAGAGTTAGGGTATTTCTAGGTAAATGAGGCGGAGGTGATAGATTTAATTGTTTAAAAATTATTATTAAATGTGAAAATAAAGGGTTGGAATCCATTTTTTTTATAAATACAAAATAAAATACTAAGGGCAGTATATTCATTTTATGTTAGGAAAACTGGAAAAGGGTGAATTGTGTTGATTTAAACTAATGAGGGATGAAACGTGCAAGTTTAAAACAAACGAGGGACAATCTGACTTAATTTTTGAATATATGAACCGAACATTTTTTTTACACGTGCATGAGAAATGATTCGTGTAATTTACTCAAAACTTTACTTGAATTATGTTTTTTGAACAAACCAAACTTAAATGATGGTTTTTAAACTAGTTTAAAATATAATTACCATACTAAGTCATTTTCCATAAATCTTTTGACGTATCCCTTAGAACAAATTAGTTGGACAATTTTGAGTTATTGAATAATTCATATACTGATCACCGACTTTAATCTTTACATTTGGACCACACAAAAAAAAATGCTTTGTAATTTCAGTGGGCTCATGCACTCAGCATCAATTAAATCATGTTACTAACGGAATACCAATATTGACCACAGATGTTAACCATTAATTTCATACAATTCGTAATGAGCCATCGACTAAACATCAACACAAATTCAAATAAGATCAATTCGGATTACCAATTTTGACCATATTCTTTTGACTTTCGATTAAATGCTTCTTGGACCTGAAGAACCGGCACAAAATCGGTGCAAGAATTTTTCGAATACATATGATGAATGCATCCTTGAATTAAAACAAAATCAGTGCAAGAATTCACTCAAGAATTCCAAATCATAGATCAAATCCAAGAGCACTCTTTCATGATTTAACAAATCCACAAATTAACATTTGAATAATAAAACAACTCAGCAAATTAATTTGAGCGATGAGAGAATGTATAAAATTGACGAACAAGAACGATAGATTATAAACTTGAAGCTGATTTGATGATCAAAAACGTACACACCATGGAAACGATTTGAATAAATTGCTTGTTCCATTGAAGTAGGAAACGAGAACAGGAACATCGCAAAGAGATCGTGATATGACTTTGAATTAGGGATCAATTGATAATCTTGGAAGAAAATCATAAGAACATGAATGCAGAACACGTGAAAGATTTGATTTAGGGCCCAAAGATGCAAAAGTGATCAGTAATGGATCAAAGCAATGTGCCTAGGTCACAAACAACTGAACTGGATCATATCAAATTGGGCGGGTCCGATCCAAATTTTCATCCCTTAGTATCAAAATAGGCATCGTGCACCCATGGCTCAACATATCTTTGTTTATACTCGTCGAGTCTCTGCCTCTGAGGGGATTGTTAGTGTATCTTATATCACATCGATACGACAATCCAATAAGTGTTAATATATGTTATATATGTTAGAGACTACTATTTCTTCGTAAGGGCTCTTTGGGAGTGACAGTTTTGGATTTCGCATGTATCTTTCATTTTTATTTCCATTTTCAAAATTAAACAAACATTTTATATAATAGGAAATAACCTAACCTAACCCTATGCCCATCCACCAAAACTGCCACAACCCATCGTCACCGGCCAAAAATCACCCCCTTGATATTCCAACTCTGGTTATGGATGGTATCCCTTCCATGAGTCGGGTCAACCCATTCTTATCATCTCCACTTCCACCACAAAAGAGGGTTCAACGTTTTTTGTTCCATCGTTTCTTCTCGAACCTTCAACGTTTAGAGACTATGGTTTTGTCGATCCCTCACATATCCCAAGTCCTTGTGATTTGATTATGCCTAATACACATGTTCCTGTTTCAAGGCCTAGTGAAAGGTTCTCCTTTTGCTCAAGCTTCAACTATGGTTACATCGACTAACTCGAATATAACTAATTAACCAATGGTGACATACTCTTTCCCCTTTATCAAAATTTTAGGGTAGGTACGAATTTTAAGTTTTCAGCATATGGTATTAATTTCGAGTTTAGATTTAAAGCGTTCTTTATTTCTTCGGTTTATGTTGTAATGACTATCGATGAGTATTGATAAAAGGAACATGGTTTTTTTGTTTGTAAATAGGGACGATTAGGTGAAATGGAGTGGTAGATGGGTGTGGTGATGGAAGTTGGTGAAAGAAAGATGGGTGTAAGGTGGGGTTTCAAATTAAATTTTTAAAAAAATGATATTACAAATGGTATAAATATTTTTTACATGCGTAAAGATCATGCGGACAATGTTTTCAAACCACACGGACCAAGAGCGTAGACGTTTTAATGTTGCCATCAAACACCAATCGTGTAATTTTCTTCGGTTTATAAATTAGTGTGAAATCAAAAGATTTAATAGGATTATTTTATGTAACTTCCCAAAATATAGATTTTCTTTTACTTTTAATGCAAAAAAAAATTCATCATTGAGTTAATAATTAAAGTCATTAACATAAACATTTTTTGAAGTTATTAATCAAATTAAATTATTGTTCTTACCCAAAATTTTGGTGGGATATGATCATATGAGGTAAAAAAAATGACATATAGCTATGTGCTACGTTTCGATTTGGTGATAGGTGGATGATATGGCCAAGTGTTTTGTGTTTTCATTCAAAGGGAGGTCGGAGTGGCACGGGAAGACACATATTAGGCAGGCAGTACTGCTGGGGGATTATACCGAGCAAAAAAGGGACAACATGTTACCTATTTGGCGGGTTATGTAGTATGTGATTTTGGTGAAGACTCTCGAGGAATGCATGCATTCATCAATTGTCCTCTTTGACCATTGACTGACCAGGTCAAAGAGTTAAATAATTTTTCTTTTTTACCTTTTACCTATATATTCTATCAATTCCTCTATCTAATTCCATCAATTCCTTATATTTTCTCTCAATTCATCTATTTAGTTCTATACCCTTATCTAATTCCATTCTTCTTTCTAATGCAATTTCGTTCAAAGGATTCCTGAGGAAAATCGAAGCAAGGCGGTTCTAGCCAAAAACATAAATTGAAGCAAGGCAGTTCAAGTCAAGAAATTCCATTTTCTTCTCCAAAATCGCAAAACTACCAACTAAACCCAAACTATAAACAATACAAACAATATCAGCAAAACCCAAGCTATCAACAATACCCGGTGCAACAAAGCTACAACTCATTTCGTCTTCCACGGGATAATATGGGTTTTACTCGATACATGTAACGTCCAGACCCTTGGAGGTATTTAAAATTTATGAATTTTGGATTTTGGGCGGTACCACGTTGTGGTGAAGGCATCCCACGATGTTGTGAGGGTTGATGGGTCGCGGATTTTAAATGGCCGCCACGGTGTGGCAGGTGTTTAATGAGAAACCCTAAATTTTCGGGGTTTTCACCCTATTTAAGGGGATGTGATGGCTAGGGTTGCTCACCTTCAACCTCCATCACACTCTCTCAGCCTCCAAGCAAACCCTAACTCCCTTTGTTGCTCTCTAAGCTTTTAGGTGTTGATTTTTGAAGATTAGAAGAAGGAGGAAGTAACCTCTAGACTTGAAATCGGCAAGCAACTCTTCTCACCATCTTATTGTGCATCTTTTAGACTCTTGTAAGTCCCTAAGTTCCAAGATTTCTTATTATAGATTGTTAGATCATGTATTTTGTCCCATTTCTTCTTGATCTTATTAGATGGGATGGAGAGACTTCATAAAAGCTGCAACTTTATGAATCTTTAGATCATTTGGAGTAGTTCATGGTTTGAATCTGAAGTTTGATGGTTGGTTTATGCTATGCATAAGATTGTGGTCATAAAACCCCATTTTTGACATAAGTTGAGTCAGAGAATTGCATTGGACACGCAAGTCTAAAAAGCTTCAAACTTTTGGATGGTTTTGGTGTTATAAGCTCTTCTAGAGCAAATGAGCTTGAGACTCAAGGAATCAAGTGGTTCTTGATGAGTCCTTGCCACTCTTTAGCCTTTTAGATCTAAGACTTGAGATCTAGACCTCTTGGTGGATCTCAAGTGATAAAGGTGGCAACTTTACCCCTTTTGTACATTAGAGATGATCAGACATGGACTTTGGAACCCTTGGAATTGAAGGATTCGTCTTAACTCATTAATTCGTTTTGGATCCAGTCCCCACGGCGTGGATTAGTTTGACACGACGTGGAGACTGGGGGATTCGTGTTTGTTTTGTCGTTTGAAGGCCACGACGTGGCCAAGGATGGCCACGATATGGAGGGTCCATCTTGACCGTTGACTTTGACTTTTGATTTGAGCTGGATTTTTACTAGGGTTTGACCAAGGGGTATTTTAGGTGATTTGACCTATATGATGAGATTGTGTCATTGAATTTATTAAGGTGATTGGTAGAGTTGATCTCGGAGCGGCGTGTTATTCAGCTTGCTTATCTATATGTGAGGTGATTTTTCTCACTATATCCATGGGTCGAAGGCACTAATGTCGGCCCCTTACTTGTTATGTGGAATGCTAGTTGTCTCTGTAATGCTTGCATGAAATACCGGGATCTGGCCCCTGGAAACTGTATAAAAGAACAAGATCTATCCCCTGGCACTTATACGTAAGACTGGGATTTGGCCCCCGACATTGCAAGGAAAGACCATGGGGGTAGCCCATGGCACTCGTATGTAAGACCAGGATTTGGCCCTCGACATTGCAAAGAAAGACCATGGGATTAACCCATGGCACTTGTATGCTTTATGTATGTGGTATTTTGGGGAACTCGCTAAGCTTTGTGATTACAGTTTATGTTTATGGTTTCAGGTACTTCCGATTCAAAAGGGAAGGGCCCGACGTGATGGCACAGCATCCTGCCCTCATTGTTTCCGCATTTGAAATAATTTGTACTCTTATGTTTTAAATGTTATGACTTGATATGGGTTTTGAACAATTAATGAATGACTTGATAGAATTTTAAATAAAAAAATTTATTACAATTTTCGGGACGTTACAAGTTGGTATCAGAGCCTTGGTTTGAGGGATTCGGGCATACTTTCGGGTGTGTCAGAACTCAAACTGAGGAAATGATAATTTTTCTGAAGAAAAATAAAGTTAAACTTCTGAAAACATTTTTATTAAGAAGATGGGGTGTGATGCGTGCAATCAGCCCAACTCAACTAAGTGGTTCTCAAATTACACATACATATGTATTATGAGTAGTATGCTTGATATGAGAATTGCATGCTAGATTAGGGCTAAGGATACCTTCAGGGATCATATGATAGAATTGGTTGATTTGCATGATGCCTTATAGCCTAGTGGGACTTGATGCTATGTGTTACCTGGAACTGATATCGGCTCTGTTAATTGTTAAGTGTATGCTTTCAAAGTTGTATACGATTAGGATTGTATATCCCTAGTATGATCGATTTGGCCTCATTTCCTGTTCCTTGTTTGGTTGTGGACTTAGGGTAGAATCATCATTTGACAGTCTGTGTGATCCTATTTTGTGTATAACTTGCATGCATACGGTAACCAGCGGTGTTGATTGAGGTTCTTGGTATTGCGAGTGGTGAGAGTTGAGAAGTCCTAGGAGAGTCTAGGATATGTATGTTGTATAGCATAGGATTGGTATATGGTTTTAGTGTGGTGAATTAGGGGAATCAGGACTGAACTTGAGGAAGGTACAGGTAGGTGTGAAAGGTAGTATTGGTCTCGTACTACTAGAAGCACATGACATGTACCTGAGACAAGATGAGATTAGGAAACTCTAAGGAGGCCTGTGTAGAGGAATCCCCTTGAGTCCTCTGCTGATTGTTTATATGTTGTGTTTCAGTTTGGAGGATGGTGATGATTACTCGAGGAGGTTCTGGCTCTGGTTCTAGTTTAAATTCTGGCTCCGGTAAATAACCGATTGATGAGCATCTACGCGAGTTCATATCGGATGAGGTTACTCGCCGTATCCTGGATGTTACCTCTGTGTTGTTTGGTACCATCAAGGAGGGGATTATGCAGCTGATGGATGAAAGGCTCAAGACCTTTCAAGCTGAGATTGTTGCGGGTCAGATATGAGCTTGAGCACCCTCATTCCGGGAGTTCAAGGCTTGTGGAGCTCCTGGATTCTTTGGGGCTAAGGACACCATCGCTAGTCGCCATTGGATCACTGACATGGAGAATTGTCAGCGGACGAGGTTTTGCCCTGAGGGGGCAAAAGTGGGATTTGCATCCTGCCTGCTGAGGGACCGAACACGAGACTGGTGGGAGGAGGTTAGCTGGAAGAACCCCATTCTAAACTTTCATATTTCTGAAAGACCCAAACTTTCATACTTGACAATTGTTACTCCAAAACATGCTACTTGCATATTCATAAAAACAATATTTTACATTGATAAGTTGTTTACATAAGACTGGATACAAACCGACTACTACAATTTTTTATATGTTACATAACTTCCCAGGATACTATAAGCTATACATACATGATTACTATATACAATAGTTTCAAACTATTCAAAATCTTTTATCAGTATATAACTATACTAGTTGCTTATTGCCTGCAATTCTTAAACATTTAGAGGGGTAAGCGGAGACGCTTAGTGAGTTCAATAATAGATACAATATAACGTTATGCCATATATATATATATATATATATATATATATATATATATATATATATATATATTTCAATATGACAGAAGCAAAGAGGAACAAGAAACAACAAAGGCATATGTGAATCATGTGACAAACTTTCCATATCAATCAATGATTTCATACGAAGATATACGATCAATAAAGCTTCGGCCCAAATGGCACGGAAGACATACACTTTTTGATTTAAACATTTCAGTAGATTTCAGGCTTATAACCCTGTCTAACCATCTACCAATGCCATAGAATAAAAGTCATTCTCTTACGGAGACATGCTCTACATGGCCAGAGGCTACGTACCAGTACCACCGTGAATCTAAGTCCGTTCACTGATCACATGGTCAAAGGTATAGCTTTGCTATCATAAATAGCAGAAATAAAAATAACACAGTAAAATAACCCGGAATAATAACACTGAAAAGCACATAGCACATATAACACATAACATACAATTGTTCTTATATATTGAACTCACCGTGAAATAACCAGGGGTTAAAATAGTAATTTGGGCAACACTTTGTTACTATAATTAGCTTTCTTCGTTGAAAACCGGGAGTTTTCTTGAAAACCGGGCCCTGCGAGGGTTGGGGCTTCAAACCGAAAAGATAAATTTTCCGGGCTTCTCGGGAACTTCGGGGCGTGTTTCGGGCGTTGGAAATAATCTCGGGGCTTCGGGGGAAGTGGAAGTAGTAGAAATATAAGTTTAGGGGTGAAAAAGAGACAATTTCTAACATTTACCCGGGAGGTCTCGCACCCCTTATATAGGTGCGAGCCTCGGATCCAAAGCGAGAGGGAGAGGGCAGGTGGCTGCGAAGCTGCGAGGCTCGGTACACGCGGCAGAAGGGCGAGGCTCGGATGCGAGGGTCGGAACAGCAGGCGCGTTTCGGACTTGACACGAAGGTGGCACGCGTCGGAAGCCCATTGGACCTCGCATCGCTTGGTTCTCCGGCTCGGACACGCGTCTGCATGCGAGAAGGGCGACGTGGCCGAAGCTGAGCCCTGTGATTCTTCTCGGTTTTCAAGGATTTCTCGATTTTTGAGCCCCGAACTTCTAAAATCCATAACTTTCGCATACGAGCTCCGTTTTTGACGTTCTTTATATGCACGCGTAGGGAAAATTATGTTCTACAACTTTCATTTAGACTTCGTCGGATAATTTTGACTTTATTTTAATATTATTATTTTTAACAGACCGGGACAGGAAAATCCGTTAAAAATTCAAAACTTCTTCATCCGACGTCCGTTTTCGTCTGTCTTTTTACCGTTGTACTACTATTGACGAGACCTTCAATTCTTGTTTAGGTTGTGTCGGCTTAAAATCACTCGATCTAAAATTCGAGTTTTTAGCTGTCTACTGCTAAGCTGAAACTTAGAAAAATCATAACTTCCTCATACGAAGTCAGATTTTGGCGTTCTTTTTATCAAAATTTTCGGTTTAACAAATACTACTACTTTCATTTAGATCACCAAGGCTAAAAAGTAGTTTATCAAAAACTCACTTTTTACGTCATTCGGCGCTGTGCCAGTTTTGTCGCGAATCTTTGATTAGTCATAACTTCTTCGTTATAACTCGGATTTCGATGAGGTTTTTGCCTAAATGCTTCTAATGAAATAATCTACAACTTTGAATAATAAAATTTTACTTATTTCAAATTTTATATTTTCGTTAAATTTTGATATTTTAACTTTTAATTTGAATCTCATAAAACTTCCAATATTTTCCGAGTGATTCTAAACATAGTTTTACTTTATTTCTAGTAAAAACTATCTGTTAGAACTCAATACTCAGTATCACAAAATATTTCATAATATTATTTACTTAAAACACGATTTCAAAACGTGTATGTTACAAATACCTCATCCTTTTGAGGATTTCGTCCCCGAAATTACATCGATTAAAATAAATGGGGATATTTTGCTCTTATCTCATTCTTATTTTCCCAAGTATAATTTGGACCACGATGGTGTTTCCACTTGACAAGCACCAACTCTACTTCTTTATTACGTAGCTTAGTCGTTCTTTCGTTTACGATCTCTTCAGGCTCTTCTACATAAGTTAACCTATTATCCAGTTTCACCTCGGATAATGGAACTGCTTCATCATACATACTTAAACATTTATGCAGATAGCTCACATGAAACACATCATGAATACCTGCCAAATCTTCCGGCAATTCCAAGCGGTATGCTTGTTTACCAATTCTCTGGGTGATTTTGAAAGGACCAACAAATCTAGGGCTTAGTTTTCCTTTCTTCCCAAATCGCATAATGCCTTTCCACGGGGATACATTCAGCATTACAAAATCACCCACCTGGAATTCTATGGGTCGTCTCCTCTTTTCCGCATAGGACTTCTGTCGATCCTGGGCCGTTTTCATTTTTTCTCGTACAATTTGAATCTTGTCGGTAGTGTCTTGAATCATTTCAGGGCCTCCAAGGATCTTCTGTCCTTTTTCACGCCAACATAATGGAGTACGACATTTGCGACCATATAATGCCTCAGATGGTGGCATTTTGATTGAAGTGTGGTAACTGTTATTATACGAGAATTCGACAAGTGGTAAGTATTTATCCTAGTTACCACCGAACTCCAAGACACATGCATGAAGCATATCTTCTACTGTTTGGATTGTTCTCTCCGTCTGACCGTCTGTCTGGGGATGATAAGCTGTGCTGAGAGCAAGTCGAGATCCCAATTCACGTTGCATACTCGCCCAAAAGCGAGATGTGAAGCGAGTATCACGATCAGAAATGATCTTTAGTGGCACACCATGTCTTGCAACAATTTCATCCAAGTATACTTGTGCGTATTTCTCCATTGGATCCGTTTCACGCATGGCAAGAAAATGAGCGCTTTTAGTCAGGCGGTCGACGATTACCCAAATGTTATCATGCTGTCTAGCAGTCTTTGGCAATTTGGTAATAAAATCCATGGAAAGTTCTTCCCATATCCATACGGGAACACTAAGACTTTCTGGAGTTCCATAAGGCTTTTGGTGCTCTGTTTTGACTTGTAAGCATACTAAGCATTCATGTACATATCTTCCAATGTCTCTCTTTAATCCAGGCCACCAATAATCAGCTCTTACATCATAGTACATTTTACTTGTACCAGGATGTATTGACAATTTAGACTTATGGGCTTCATCTAAAATCTTCTTTCTTAATCCACCAATCTTTGGAATCCATAGCCGATTCTTGAATACCTTCAATCCTCGTGGATCATCAAGTAAAATATCGGTATAATGTACCATCCCTTCTTTCTTCACATTTTCTGGCTTTAGGGCCTCTACTTGCCATTTCTCTAGTTCATCTAGAATAGTGAACTTTACTGTAGTGTGAGTAATAGCATAACACATACTATTACGATAAACATTTATGCTAAGTGCATCGGCAAGTACATTAGCCTTTCCAGGATGATACAGGATTTCACAGTCATAGTCTTTGATCAGCTCCATGGCTCGTTGTTGTCTCAAATTCAGATTTTGCTGACTGAATATATACTTGAGACTTTTGTGGTCGGTAAACAATTGGCATTTTGTACCAAAAAGATAATGTCTCCAGAGTTTTAGGGCGAATACTACTGCAGCGAGTTCGAGATCATGGGTGGGATAATTCTTTTCATAATCTTTCAGTTGTCTTGAGGCATAGGCTATCACTTTACCACGCTGCATCAACACACAACCGAGTCCCAACCCAGAAGCATCGCTATAGACGGAGAAATCACTATCATCTTCTGGAAGTGATAAGATTGGAGCATGAGTAAAAAGATCTTTTAAAGTCGAGAAAGCTTTTTCTTGGGCTTCACCCCATTCGAACTTCACTTCCTTTCGTGTAAGACTCGTGAGAGGTACGGCTATACGAGAAAAGTCTTTAATAAATCTCCGGTAATATCCCGCGAGACCCAAGAAACTACGAATTTTGGAAGCATTACGGGGCACTTCCCAATTCTGAATAGCTTCGATTTTGGTAGGATCTACGGATACACCGTCACCAGAAATAACATGGCCGAGAAATTGAACTTGGCGAAGCCAAAATTCACATTTCGAGAATTTAGCATATAGTTTCTCCTTTCGAAGAAGTTATAATACCCCACGAATATGTATGGCATGATCAGCTTCAGACTTGGAATAGATTAGAATATCGTCAATGAATACGATGACAGATTTATCGAGCATTGGGCGGCATACCCGATTCATCATATCCATGAATACAGCAGGAGCATTTGTCAAACCAAACGGCATGACAAAGAATTCATAATGTCCATATCGAGTACGAAAAGCAGTCTTCGGTACATCCTGCTCGTGCACTTTCAACTGATGATAGCCAGATCTCAAATCAATCTTTAAGAAATAGCTAACACCCTGAAGTTGATCAAATAAATCGTCAATGTGAGGTAGTGGGTACTTGTTCTTGATAGTTACCTTATTTAGCTCACGATAATCAATGCACATTCGCATTGATCCGTCCTTCTTCTTGACAAACAATACCGGAGCACCCCAAGGATAGGTATTGGGTCGAATGAAACCTTTGTCAAGTAGTTCCTGCAGTTGGATCATCATTTCTTTCATCTCAGCTGGCGCAAGACGATAAGGAGTCTTTGCAATCGGAGCAGCACCAGGCACAAGGTCAATTAGGAATTCTACTTGCCTGTCCGGAGGAAGTCCATGCAATTCTTCGGGAAAACATTTGGATATTCTTTAGCAATGGGAACATCATTTACCGTTTTCTTTTCCTCTTTTGAGATATCGATTGTGTAGGCCAGATAGATAGAACACCCTTTCGATATGAATTTACGAGCTTTGAGGAAAGAGATTATTTTTAAGATTCTTTGTTCACCGTAGACATAGATAGGATTCTCCCCTTCAATGGGAATACGTACTATCTTTTCATAGCACAAGAGTTCTGCGTGGTTCTTTGACTACCAATCCATGCCGAGAATAATGTCAAAGTTGGGCAAGGAGATAGGAATTAGATTAGCAAGAAAATTGTAGTCTTCAATTTCTATGACACAATCCTTATAGACTTTATCAGCAAGTAATGACATATTTCCTGCAGTATCTACGTGAAATGGTTGCGCAAGTGCATAGCAAGCAATTTGAAAAGAATGCGCAAATTCATGAGACACAAAAGAATCTGAGGCACCAGAATCAAATAAGATGTGAGCAGGTCTAGAGTTAACAAGAAATGTAGCCGTCACAACATTCGGGTCCTCGCGTGCCTCTTCTGTGGTGATCTGGAATGCACGACCCTTAGCTTTTGGAACCTCCTCCTTTTTAGTTGGAGTACCCTTTGATTGTTAAACAGGAGCTTGACTTCTCGCCGGTTGTTGAACAGAAGCTTGACTTCCCGTCATCTGACTAGTAAGAGTGGGGCAAAAACGCTTCTTGTGGCCAGTAATACCACATGCATAACAAGTAACATCCTTCCTTGGGCAAGCTGGCTTAATGTGACCCGTTTCTCCACATCCATAACAGACAATGGATTCCTTGTCTATTTTGCATTGGCTCGGATGATTCCTTCCATAAATGCAACATGAAGGTGATTGAATAGAAAAAGATTGTGATCTACCACGGCCACGAGGGGCATTTTGAGTTTGTACTTGATTACCAGGTTCAGAACGAACGGATTGAGTTGGTAGAAAAGAGGGAACAGGAACAGTTCTTTCAGTACGTGGATGCTTCGGAACAGTAAAAGTGGCACCACGTATTTCTAAGTCATGCTCGCGTCTTCGAGCATACTCAACGGCTTAATCGAATGACAGTACTTCCCGATTGGCAACGAAATCGTGAATTTCGTGTCGTAGTCCCTCCATGAATAACTGAATTTTCTCGTCTTCAGTTGGAACATACTTTGTAGCGAACCTTGCTCTTTGATTAAACTGAGTTTCATACTCATTCACAGTCATTCCTCCCTGTTTAAGCTCGAGGAATTCCTTCTCCAATCTCCTCCTCATGTCTAGAGGACAATACTTCTCTAGCAAAAGGGTTTTGAACTTTTCCCAAGATAAATTCTCCTGGTCAAACCCTTTGAGAGCTTCATATGTTGCTTCCCACCAGACCAAGGCTTCTCCGATGAGCATGGCAGAAGCATAATTAGCCTTGTCTTCATTATCCACATGAGAAATACGAAACACTTTCTCTGTGTTCTGGATCCAGGTAAGAACAACAATGGGATTAAGAACACCGGAAAATTCCGTAGCACCACTACTCTTGAAGTCGTTGAACGAGGGACGTTTCACCTCTCCTTTTGAAGATTCTCCAGTGGCTTTCTCTTTTCCTTTATCACCATTCTTTTTGTGTTCTTCGAAAGTCTGCCGAATAATACCAGTAACTTTACCCAATAGTCGCTCCTCACATGGAGATACTGGAGTATTGACTTCATCAGGTTGAGGACCTACACCCACCTCAGGGGTATGGTTAGCCACTTGTTCAGCCATTATTCTGCAATATGGAGTAACATTGTATTTTAGAATATATTAGGAATTACCTAATACTCTACTTAAGTCTGTCCTAAAGTTTGTATCCATATACTTACAATGATTCAGTTCATATATTGAACTTCCAATTGTTTAAGTCTAAATACCAATCCGTGGAATTTAGTTCACTTAAACCACTGCTCTGATACCATGAGTGGAAGAACCCCATTCTAAACTTTCATATTTCTGAAAGACCCAAACTTTCATACTTGACAATTGTTACTCCAAAACATGCTACTTGCATATTCATAAAAACAATATTTTACATTGATAACTTGTTTACATAAGACTAGATACAAACCGACTACTACAGATTTTTATATGTTACATAACTTCCCAGGATACTATAAGTTATACATACATGATTACTATATACAATAGTTTCAAACTATTCAAAATCTTTTATCAGTATATAACTATCCTGGTTGCTTATTGCCTGCAATTCTTAAACATTGAGAGGGGTAAGCGGAGACACTTAGTGAGTTCAACAATAGATACAATATAACGTTATGCCATATATATATATATATATATATATATATATATATATATATATATATACACTTCAATATGGCAGAAGCAAAGAGGAACAAGAAACAACAAAGGCATATGTGAATCATGTGACAAACTTTCCATATCAATCAATGATTTGATATGAAGATATACGATCAATAAAGCTTCGGCCCAAATGGCACGGAAGACATACACTTTCTGATTTAAACATTTCGGTAGATTTCAGGCGTATAGCCCTGTCTAACCATCTGCCAATGCCATAGAATAAAAGTCATTCTCTTACGGAGACATGCTCTACATGGCCAGAGGCTACGTACCAATACCACCGTGAATCTACCAATGCCATAGGAAAATCCGTTAAAAATTCATAACTTATTCATCCAACGTCCGTTTTCGTCTGTCTTTTTACCGTTGTACTACTATTGATGAGACCTTCAATTCTGGTTTAGGTTGTGTCGGCTAAAAATCACTCGATCTAAAATTCGAGTTTTTAGTTGTCTACTGCTAAGCTGAAACTTAGAAAAATCATAACTTCCTCATACGAAGTCAGATTTTGGCGTTCTTTTTATCAAAATTCTCGGTTTAACAAATACTACGACTTTAATTTAGATCACCAAGGCTAAAAAGTAGTTTATCAAAAACTCACTTTTTACGTCATTCGGCGCCGTGCCGGTTTTGTCGCGGATCTTCGATTAGTCATAACTTCTTCGTTATAACTCGGATTTCGATGAGGTTTTCGCCTAAATGCTTCTGATGAAATTATCTACAACTTTGAATAATAAAATTTTACTTATTTCAAATGTTATATTTTCGTTAAATTTTGATATTTTAACTTTTAATTGGAATCTCATAAGACTTCCAATATTTTCCGAGTGATTCTAAACATAGTTTTACTTCATTTCTAGTAAAAGCTATCTGTTAGAACTCAATACTCAATATCACATAATATTTCATAATATTATTTACTTAAAACACGATTTCAAAACGTGTATGTTACATTAGCCGAGCAGTAGGGTCAGTGCACCGGCAGTCATGACCTGGGAGGATTTTGTCTAGAGATTTCAGAGGGAGTTTGTGAATGGTTTTGAGCATTCTAACACTCCTAAGGTGTGCATTCAACCCTAGAAACCTTGGATCTATTATACATGGAAACTTTCATTTTTCCAAGGTTTCATCCTAACTAGCATATCATGAAGTATATGTAATACAAAAATCTAGTAGAATGACATACCTTTTATTGTAGATTGATTCCTTAAGCCTTTAAGAGCCTAGCACCCAAGTGTGGTGCCTCAAATGCTTCACACAACACCACCAAACAATTGGAATGACTTGAGAGAAGAATCCTTGCACTCAAAATCGACTAGCCCTCTTTCCTTTTTCTTAGGTCCGATTTTGGTAGCTATGGGGTCCTTTATATAGTGTGACAAACTAGGGTTACACCATGTAAACCCTAATGACTTTCCACATCCCTCATGCTCCATGGGTTAAAACCTCCATGGAGTATACATGGGTTACCACATTGGTTTAGCCCAACATAAAGGATTATTGATCATAAGCCCACTATACAAGAATGAATGATTTACACAATCAATCCCCATTTATTTAATTAGTCTCTTTTGATCACAAAATTAATTCTAAACTAATTCTTGATCAATACCAATTAAATAATATGATTTCATATTAATATATTAGAACTTATAATATATTAATAAATCATAAATATCCTCTTCTCAAAAGTTCATCCTTATAAATTGTTCCGGTGCCATGCAACCCAAATGGACCATGCTACTCTCATGTCAAGTACATGCCAATTATAGTTATGGGCTTAGACACTAAATCCAACAGTTTGCACTAGCTATTGAGGTGCAGCAGCTGGCGAGGGAGTTCCAGGACCTTCGCCAGACTACTAAGATTGTGGCGGAGATTACCGCCAAATTCACGGAGAGGGATTTGTTGGTCCCGTAGTATGCTGCGGACGAGGAGATGAGGAAGACGATATACCATGGCATGTTGAGGGAGGATATCAGGGAGTTCGTGAGAGTTTCAGGGTGCAAGACCCTGAATGACATGATCGAGAAGGCCCATGAACGGGAGATTGAGTTGGAGCTTCGGACGAAGCAGAAGCCGGAGCAGGTACAGATAGTTATGGATCAGGCGAAGAGGTACACGACTTCTGATGGTCGCACTAGAGGCCAGCAGGACCGGGGCCGTTGTGGCAAGGCGACAAGACGCATAGTGGGGCATGTCGAGTGGAGGGTTCAATTTGTTATAGTTGTGGCTAGTCGGGCCACATGAGTATGGATTACCCCAGGAGTGCTCTGATTTGCTTCCATTGCAATCAGACCGGCCATAAAAGGCCGATTTCCTGAGATTATCAGGAGGAGCTGTGGCGGCGCTTGCGCCAACCACATTGAGGATTACTGACGGCCGTTAGGGCAAGGCAGAGGCTCCTGTGGTGAAGAACAAGGCATTTCAGCTGACTACCAATGAGGCCTATGCAACACCAGATGTAGTTACTGGTATGTGTTTTATCCCTATATTTTATTGCTTTCTTTGTTTATGCTTATGTTTATTTTGATCTTGTATAGGGACCTTTTTGGTCAACGGTATAACCGTTCATGTCCTGTTTGATTCGGGTGCTACCCGATCCTTTGTATCTCTTGCACTTAGCAAGAAGTTTTGCAATGCTCCGGGACTTTGGATTTTCCCCTAGAGGTTGAGATTGAGGATGATCGTACTGTGAGTGCTTCGAGGATTCACCGTGGGTGTGTCCTAAATCTATTTAGTGAGAGATTCTCCATTGATTTGGTGCCGATTCCCTTGAAAGGGTCGAAGGTTATCATCGGGATGGATTGGTTAGGCCTTAATAAGGCCATGATTGATTGTGAGTGGCAGTTGGTGAGACTTCGAACCCCAAGTAGGGGAGAATCGATTATTCTTGGCGAGAGAGCTTCGCATGGACCGACTCTCTATTCAGCTACGAGAGCCAGGAGATATCTACAACAGGGTTGTTCAGGGTTCCTAGCTTATATTGTAGACACTCGAGATGAGGGCAAGACAGAGCTGAGTGGGGTGCCCATTGTCCGGGATTTTCCTGATGTATTTCCTGAGGATTTGGCAGGAGTGCCTCCCGAGAGACAAGTTGAGTTTCGGATTGATCTGGTTCACGGTGCAGCCCTGATAGCCAAGGCACCGTATCGCTTGGCACCGCAGATATGCAGGAGTTGTCTGTGCAGCTTCAGGAGCTGTTAGATAAGGACTTTATTCATCCGAGTAGTTCTCCGTGGGGAGCACCGACTCTATTTGTGAAGAAGAAGGACGGTTCACACAGAATGTGTATTGATTACCAGGAGTTGAATAACCAAACGGTGAAGAATATTTACCCACTTCCGAGGATTGACGACTTGTTTGATCAGCTTCAGGGTGCATCTTGGTTTTCCAATATTGATTTACGATCGGGGTACCATCAGATGAGGGTTAGCGATGATGATGTATAGAAGACAACCTTCATGGACCGGTAACGAGTTATGAAGACAACCTTCATTACGATCGGGGTACCATCTCATTATGGTCATTATGATTTTGTGGTGATGCCTTTAGGGCTCACCAATGCACCGGTAACGTTCATGGATCTCATGAACCGAGTATGCAGGCTGATGCTGAATCGGTCTGTGATTGTATTCATTGATGATATCCAGGTCTACTCAAAGACCAAGGAGCAAAATGATGAGCATTTGCGAGAGGTGTTGGAGACGCCGAGGAGGGAGAGGCTTTACGCCAAATTCTCCAAATGTGCGTTCTAGTCGCGTGAGGTGCAATTCCTTGGGCACATCGTCAACCAGAAGGGTATTTTGGTCGACCCGGCCAAGATTGAGGCCATGATGCGATGGGAGGTTCCAAGGACAGCATATGAGATCTGTAGTTTCTTAGGCCTTGCAAGGTATTATCGGATATTTATCCAGAATTTCTTCAAGATTGCAGTGTCGTTGAGCCGTTTAACAAAGAAAAATGTGACCTTTCGGTGGGGGCCTGATCAACAGTTGGCTTTTGAGACTCTGAGGCAGAGATTGTGTGAGGCCCATATTCTCACGCTTCTTGAGTGTTTGGGTGACTTCGTGGTTTATTGTGAAGCCTCTATTTCGGGTTTGGGAGTCGTTCTTATGCAAAGGGTTCATGTGATTGCTTATGCTTCGAGGCAGCTGAAGCCTCATGAAGCGAACTACCCTACACATGATTTGGATTTGGAGGCCGTGGTTTTTTCCCTCAAGATTTGGAGAAACTATCTGTATGGGGTTCGGTGTACTATTTACACTAACCACAAGAGTTTGAGGTACTTGATGGACCAGTCGAATCTGAATATACGGCAGCGAAGATGGTTGGATGTAGTAAAGGATTAAGATTGCGAGATCCTATACCACCAAAGCCAAGGCCGATGCTTTGATCCACAAGGCGGTGAGTTCTTTTATCGGAGATATTTAATGAGGATGGTTGTCACATCGCCTTTATTAGATTTGATCAAGGAGGCTCAGGTAGAGGGATTGAAAAAGGAGAATTGGAAGGTCGAGCGGATCAGGGGACATATTCCCTTATTTGTCAGGGACAGTCGAGAGTTATTGACTCGATGTAGTAGAGTTTGGGTTCCGGCATCCGTTGGGGTGAGACCGACAGTTCTAGAGGAGGCACATAACTCAAAGTTTTCTATCCATCCGGGGGCCACGAAGATGTACATGGATTTGAGATTGAGCTACTGGTGGCCCTGTATAAAGAGGGATATAGCTTGGTTTGTTGAGCGATGCTTGACTTACAGGAAAGTCAAGGCCGAGCATCAGAGACCCGACGACAAGATGCAGCCCTTACCCATACCCATGTGGAAGTGGGAGGATATTTCCATAGATTTCATCACAAAATTGCCAAGGACGACACATGGTGTTGATTCTATCTGGGTCATTGTTGACAGACTGACTAAGAGTGTGCATTTCATACCGATTGCCGAGAGCATATCCGCTGAGAAGTTAGTCGACATCTATGTTCGGGAGGTGGTAGTTCGGCACGGGGTGACAGTTTCGGTCGTTTCAGATCGGGATGTTTGTTTAACCTACAGGTTTTAGAGGAAGTTTCATGAGGAGTTAGGTACTCAGCTGCATTTTAGTACAACATACCATCCCCAGACTGACGACCAAAGAAAGCGAACGATTCCGACACTCGAAGATATGCTCTGGGCTTGTGTGCTAAATTTTAGACGGAGTTGGGATACTTACCTCCCAATAGCAGAGTTATCCTACAACAACAATTATCATTCCAATATTGACCAACAGCCATTTGGGATTGTGTGCAGGACCCCGGTTTGTTGGGGGAGGTCGGGAATCAAGTCATGGGGAGTACAGAGGTTGTACTCAAGACTATTGAGCTGATTCAGCAGGTTGCGAGTCGCGTAAAGCCATCAGAAGATTTATGCAGATCGACGACATTCGTACCTCGAGTTTCAGGTAGGAGACTTGGTGCTTCTGAAAGTGTCACCTTGGAAAGGTGTCATCCGATTTCGGAAGTGGGGCAAGTTGGGCCCCCGATTCATTGGACCTTACAGGATTACCGCCCGAGTGGGCAAGGTTTCATACCGGTTGGATTTTCCCGATGAGCTCAGCCAGATCCATAACACCTTCCATGTGTCCTAGCTTCGGAAGTGTGTGGTCGATGAGTCCGTAGTTATTCCTCTGGATGATATTCAGGTTGATGATCGCTTGAATTATGTGGAGAGAGCGGTGGCGATATTAGATCGGAAGACAAAGGCTCTGCGTAACAAAGAATTGTCATTGTTCAAGGTCTAGTGGCAACATCATAAGGGTTCCGAATGGACATAGGAGTCTGAGGCATAGATGCGAGAGCACTACCCGGATTTATCTGGAACAACGGACTTCGAGGACGAACTCTGATCCTAGTGGGGGAGAGTTGTAACATTCGGACCCTTGGAGGTATTTAAAATTTATGAATTTTGGATTTTGGTCGGCACCACGTCGTGTTAAAGCCATGCCACGACGTGGTGAGGGTTGATGGGTTGTGGATTTTAAATGGCCACCACGGCGTGGCATCCTATGGCCACGGCGTGGCAACTGTTTAATGAGAAACCCTAAATTTTTAGGGTTTGCACCCTATTTAAGGGGATGTGATGGCCATGGTTGCTCACCCTTAACCTCCATCACACTCTCTCAGCCTCCAAGCAAACCCTAACTCCTTTTGTTACTCTCTAAGCTTTTTGGTGTTGATTTTTGAAGATTAGAAGAAAGAGGATGTGACCTCTAGACTTGAAATCATCAATCAACTCTTCTCACCATCTTATTGTACATCTTTTGGACTCTTGTAAGTCCCCAAGTTCCAAGATTTCTGATTATAGAGTGTTAGATCTTGTATTTTGTCTCATTTCTTCTTGATCTTGTTAGATGGGATGGAGAGACTTCATAACGATTGCAACTTTATAAATATCTTGATCATTTAGAGTAGTTCATAGTTTGGATCTGAAGTTTGATGGTTGGTTTGTGCCATGCGTACAATTGTGGTCATAAAACCCCATTTTTGACCTAAGTTGAGTCCAAGACTTGCATCAGACATGCAAGTCTAAAAAGCATCCAACTTTTGGATGGTTTTGGTGTTATAAGATCTTCTGGAGCAAATGAGCTTGAGACTCAAGGAGTTAAGTGGTTCTTGATGAGTCTTTTCCCCACTTTATCCTTTTTAGATCTAAGAGTTGAGCTCTAGACCTCTTGGTGGATCTCAAGTGATAAAGGTGGCAAATTTACTCCTTTTAGACATTAAAGATGATCAGATCTGGAATTTGGAACCCTTGAAATTGAAGGATTTGTCTTAACTCATTAAGACGTTTTGGATTCAGTCCCCACGGTGTGGCGACTGGTGGATTCACGTCTGTTTTGTCGTTTGAAGGCCACGACATGGCCAAGGATAGCCACGACCTGGAGGGTCCATCTTGACCGTTAATTTTGACTTTTGACTTTGACCTGGATTTTTACTAGGGTTTGACATAGGGGTATTTTAGGTAATTTGACCTATATATTGAGATCGTGTCATTGAATTTATTAAGGTGATTGGTAGAGTTGATCTTGGAGCGGCGTGTTATTTAGTTTGCTTATTTGTCTATGAGGTGAGTTTTCTCACTATATCCATGTGTAGAAGGCACCAATGCCGACCCATTACTTGTTATATGGAATTTTATTTGTCTCTGTATGCTTGCATGAAATACCAGGATCTTGCCCCTGACAATTGTATGAAAGACTAGGATCTGGCCCCTGGCACTAGTATGTAAGACCGGGATTTGGCCCTCAGCATTGCAAGAAAAGACCATGGGGGTATCCCATGACACTTGTATGTTTTGTGTATATGGTATTTTGGGTAACTCACTAAGCTTTGTGTTTATAGTTTATGTTTATGGTTTCAGGTACTTCCGACTCAAAAGGGAAGGGCCCGCCATGATGGAACAACATCCTCCCCTCATGGTCTCCGCATTTCAAATAATTTGTACTCTGATGTTTTAAATATTATGATTTGACATGGGTTTTGAACAATTAATGAATGACTTGATAGACTTTTATATGAAAATTTTTATTACCATTTTCGGGATGTTACAATACATGAAGTATTCTCAAAGGGTTCCTGAAAACCAATTCCAAAGTTCCCGGCCCGATGTATCCATGTATCGTGATACTCATGTTGGATTAAGTGTGTAAGGTCTTAACTAAAATGGTGTAGTCATAGTGAATAAAAAGTAAAGTCATTTTTAGGTTCCCTCATAACCAAGAAATGGCTTGGATTGAAATTAAGAGAGATATAAATATATTATGTGATTAATATATTAATAACAATGATTATTAATTAATTAAGAATTAAGTAGAATTAATTGGAATTAATTTTGGGTTAATTAGAATTATTTAATGGTGCAAAGGTTGAATTGAAATTGGTCAATAGTTGAGCAAGGAAGGAAATTATAGATCCTTCCTGCCCTGGACGGTTTTGAGAAGGGCTTGGAAAAGTTTTGGAAGCCTCCTGGATCAAATAAAGAAACTATATTTGAATCATATTAAAATATTATTATTTTAAATATTCAAATCTTGGGTTTCAATGTTATTTGGTGGCTATATAAAGGGTCATCACCCTTTGCAAAACCGATCCTTACCTACTCATATTAGATTTTTTACTTCTTTTCTCTCCATATTTTTGATCCTACGGTTTCATAGGGTTTTGGGTGTGACACATTAGAGGCTAGCACACCAGTGGAGCTAGTCTTTCCAAGGAGATCAACAAGAGAGTTTCTTGCATCAGTTGTTTGTTGTTAAAGGTATGATTTAAACCCTAGTAAATTTCGATTTTAATAGGTTAGATGTTGTTTCATAAAGTATGTTGCTATAACTAGAGAAAATTTCATAGTGCTCTAGGTTGCATGTTCTCATAAGTTTTTATGATTATAATTCGATGTGCAAATCTTTTTGTTGTAACCTACAAAACCCATTAACTCAAAACTTAGAATTGGCGGATTATATTGACGAGCCCGCTCTCGAACAGGATATCGAGGAGCATCAACCAATTTTTGGGAACAAATACGACTACATAAAGCACCAAAAGTAATAAAAATGGATGGAAAAGGAAGTGGTGGCATTGGCTAGGGTATATGTCAATGTTTCTGAAGATAAAAAGCACGTCAATCAACAAAGGTCATACGCATTTTAGGAGTGGGTTTTAGAACATTTTAATGTTCAACTGGGTGGTATGGGTCGGACACTACATCAAGTAAACTCAAAATGAAAAGACCTTCAAAAGAAATGTAACGTTTTCAACTGCATATTTAACCGTAAGATGAACAGTCTCGCTAGCGAAAGATCCAATGTCGATGCTCTAAAAGATACACAAAGCAAGTACCAAACGCTTAGTTATTAGAAAGCTTTTCCTCATGAAAAAACTTGGGATATTTTGAAATACCATGAGAAACGGTTGCAAGTAAAAGAAAAGTCAGTAAAGAATCCCCGCCTCCTTCTTCAAAACGAACCAAATCTTCTTCATCCAATGTGTACACAACATCTTCAAATGCACAATTTCCAACCGGGTTCGACCAACAACACCGAGAAATGAACCCACCACCTCGGAGACAACAAAAAGGAAAGAATGTAGCATCCAGATCATCAATACCAAGTGAAATCATTAATCTGGTCAATGAAATTGTCGGCATCCACACTATGAACAAAGCAGAGGCGGAAGAGAGAAAACGATATTGGGATGAAAAGTTGTGTCTTACACGAGAAAATGAAGAACGGAAAGCTAATTTTTTGGAGCCAGAGATAGAGGAGAGAGCCATACAATATTTTCTCAAGTCGCATGATCACTTGACCAGAAGGCTTCTGTGAACGCTGCTTAAACGGAAACACCAAATTGCAGACAAACCTGGATGCAAGGTTTAGAATCATTGTAACCACTAGTTAATTTTAATTGTTGTTTTTCTGTTTTTTAATGTTGATGTCCTTTTATTATTATGTTTTTTTTCTAATTATCCTTTTTTATTTATCGTGTATTTTTTTATCTGTACTTGCGGTTTTTAATTAAAAAATGTTATGTTTTATTTAATTTTGCAATTTCTAATTTAATTAAATTAAAAATAGTGACATGATAATAGGTTGAGTGGGTTGGAAAGATGCTATTTTTATGTGTTGTGGGTTGGGAAAGATGGAAGAAAAATAAGAAAGAAAAGTTGATATGAAGCATATGTGACAGTGAGTTGAGTGTGTTGTGATGGAACCACTCCTACCCCTTAGAACCTTTGTTTCTCTTACCATTTGAATTACTTTGTTTCAAGATTTTATTTTACATATATTTTCAAATTATTTTTTATAAATATTACAATTAATTTATTTGTTATATTAGAAATTTAATTAACTAAAAATAATATAATGTTTTTTATGGTTTAAGAAATATTACTTTAACTAGTTATTACTATTTTTAGTCTTGAGTAAAAATACTTATTTACAAATTTTGAAGTTCTTATTGACTGACCAATATAAATACAAATTTTGTTTAATCCTCCTATAGTTGATTTAATTTAACATTTGTTTTCAACACTATCTTTAAATGTAACGACCCGACTTTTCCCAATAAATATTTTAGAGATTTATCATAGTTTTTCTATAACGTTCAAAAACCAAAGTTTTAAAATATTTTTACATCCTAGAATACATTCGGGTTTACAACATATCTTAACAATAATTTAAAGCAACAATGAAATACTGAATAAAAATTTATGTCTAGTCTGAGTCCTTGGTGCTGCTAACTCCTCTCATACTATAGCTACTACTTAAACCTGCTACGCCTGAAAATTTAAAAACATCAAACAACAAGTCTGGTGAGTTATAAAACATCTTATTCTTATATTCTCTTACTTTACCAATTTCTTTTCTCATTAAGATCCAACGGTCTATTCACATAAAATAACTACATCGATCATGTAGAGTGACATCATAACTCTGACCTTACTGGCGTACAATCATCCGGACTCAAGCCTTATCCCTCGTGGATCCTTTACTAACACTTGTTTTCATAAATCCCTCTCGAATTCCAATGACCCCTTATGATCAATTACTCTTTCTACTCATTCTTTTCATCTTCTCTCTCTCTCTCTCTCTCTCTCTCTCTATATATATATATATATATATATATATATATATATATATATATATATATATATATATGTCATTATCACTTTCTGTATATGTGTATCTTCACATTCTCTCTAGATCTAACTCTTCCCATTCATTCTAGATCTCCTTTTCTTCTCATTATCTCTCTATCTCTATCTCTAACTCTACCCATTCTCTTTATCTATATCTTTTTCTCTTATCATTCTCTTTATCTCTAACTATATTCATTCTCTTTATCCCTATCTCTTCTTATTCTCTTTATCTCTAACTCTTCTCGTTCTCTCTATCTCTATCTCTTTTCAATCTCTTTATCTCTAACTCTTCTCATTCTTTCCATATCTATCTCCTCTCATCATCTTTCTATCTCTTCCCATTATTTTATATCCTTTATTCTCATTATCTCTCTGTCTCTTCTCATTCTCTTTATATCTTCTCTTCTCATTAACTCTCTATCTTTAACTATTCTCAATCTCTCTATCTTTATATCCTCTCATAATCTTTTTATCATTATCTCTTCTCATTATACACATATTCTCTTTCCCAAAGTAATTACACATCTCTATTCCCAAAGGAATCACATACCTCTATTCCTTAAGTAATCACATATCCCTATTCTTGAAGGAATCATATATCTCTATTCCTAAAGGTATCATATACCTTTATTCCTGAAGTAATCACCTTTCTACATTCTCATAATCTTCCATATCACTTGGCACATAAACATTATATCAAATCATTTCATTAAGAAATATTCTACTATCAGGTAAGCATTAATTAAATCTTTAAGTACTTATACTAAACATTTATTTAATAACTTGTAGGTACTTAACATAATACCACTAACATCTAACCATGCATACATACTCATTCATAGTATTATAAATCATATAATCATAATCTAATAAAAAAGAATATAACTCACCTTGTTAGTTAGTGAAAACTAATTATCATCGGCTCCAAATCTCCAATTGATGCACTTGATCCATCTTCTTTGCCCAAGGCCTATTCAAACAACATATCAAATTACTTAGAACTTGTCTTAATTCATTAAGAGCTTAATTACTATCTATATAAAAAATGATCACTCATTGATCATAATTTTACGTATCAACTTTCTATCTCTGAAATCAATCATGCATCACGAATTAAGATCATATACAACTTAGTTCATTAAGCTATGAACTCATTTCTATCAATTTATGTCATTTCACTAGTTAGGGTTTGAAACCCTAACTATCTATAAATAGATTTCAACATGGAAATCACATACAAACCTCAACAGATCCATTCTGGAAAATGGGTGTTACAAGACAGTTGAAGCAAGCATGAAGAAACCTCCTAGCTCAAACCATATTGCTCTATTGTTGGCCATTGATCATGGTGCTAAAAGGAAAAGGGTTGGACAGTCTGACCAAAGCTCTAACAGAAAGATATAAGATAAAATAGATCCTACCATTGATCCAAATTAGGTCATGTGTTTCTACTGCCACAATAAGGGACATTGGAAACATACCTACCCCAAATACCTAGAGGACTTGAAGAAAGACAAAGTCAAAGTGGCTGGCACCTCGGGTATATTTATGACTGAACTCCATAACACATCCACTTCTACATCTTGGGTTATTGTTACAAGATGTGGTACTCATATTTTCTCTTATATGTAGGGACTAAAGCAAAGTAGGAATTTGAAACATGGAGAACTATTGGGTCTAAAATATGGTTTATACTTTGCTTTTCTAGGGTTTTGTAGTTTTAGGTCTAGGGCCGAAAAATTATTGGGTTTAGTTGTAGCTTGGACCGAAATCACATGTGATTTCAGTCTAGCTATTGGGTTTTGGGCTTGGGATTTAGTCCATATGTATAAATAGGGTGGAAGAGGCGTGTTTTAGAAGTCTACAACAAGGAGGGGACGTTTTCGGTCAAGGAAGGAGCTATCATTGTTATACTTGTGTTCTAGAGAGAGAAAGTAGAGAGAAGGTGCAAGTGTGTGTATGAATCTTGTGTAACCGGATCATATTGAATATCATTGATACATTGAAGATTCATCTTGTTGTTGTTCTTCTTCTTCTTCATTCTATCTGGCATCATCCACTTGATTGGGATTCCGCACCATCAAGTGGATCGGATTGATACGACAAGCAAATTTGGGGACTTGCAAGAGCTCAACCTGATCATGGGAAATACGCACATTGTAGTTGTTATAGGGATCGGGGATTACAAGTTCATGCTTGGTGGTGGTGTTCATCTTAGTTTTCAATTTTATATCTTCCCATGCATTGTATAAGTATTGTTTTCAATTTTATTTTGATGATGAAAATGGTGAAATTTTGGTTTATAAGAATGGTAGTTTTATTTTCAAAATTAGTCTTTGCAATATTGTTTATGAGAATGTTGTTTGTGTAAGTTAATTTGATAATCTAATATTAAACATTGGTTCTTCCAATAGTGAATTGGATAATTCTTGTTTGTCACATTGTCATCTTAGGCATATAAATAAAAAAGGCATAGCCAAGCTCCAGTCGGATGTGATCTTGGAATCATTTGACCTAAATTCAGATTATGTATGCGGATCTCTCTTACCCTGCAAGATTATAAAGGTACCATTCACATGCCACTGTGAAAGAGACAATGTTTTTTTGGACCTCATCCACATAGATGTATGTGGACCGTTCAAATCTGCCACAAGACATGGTGATAGATACTTCGTGACTTTCACTGATGATTTTATAAGATATTGATATATCTATTTAATCAAGCATATGTTATAAACCTTTGAAGTGTTCAAAGAATTTCAAAATGGAGTAAAGAATCAACTGTGCAGAAATATCAAGATGCTCCAATCCGATAGGGGTGGAGAATATTTAAGTCTTGAATTCTACGATCATCTTAAGAATTATGGAATAGTTTCACAACTGTATCTGTCACAACTAGCAATTTAGGGTTTAAGATGTGAAGCTTGTTCATAACAAATTCCTCTATGCAACCTTGTTGCATCTTGTTAATAAAATTTAAACTACAATGTTATTTGAATTCATACTTGCATACATTGTGAATCAAGTTAAAATAGCCTCATGCAAGCCCAAAACTTGATCCAATAGCTAAGCCCAATCCATTTTGGGTCTTGGTCCAAGAATTCTCGGCCCAACACCCTATTGGGCCGAAAACTCTTTCATTGGGCCTTATTGGGCCGAAAACTTCTTTTGGGCCTCCCATTGGACCAAAAAAAAAAAGAAAAAGAAATGGAAAATACCCTTGCCACCTCATGTTTACCTCACATACAACAAGGTATGGACCAACATATATCCATGCCAATTTTACATCAACCATCAAACCTCAAAAAGTCAACTAACCTTTTCTCCCCCCCCCCCCTCTCTTATTCTCGGCCAAGACACCACCAACACACACACCAAACACTTTTCTACCCACTCATTCTCAAGTTCCTCCCATCTCTCTCTCATTTCATGGATGTGCCTTCATCAATGGGTCTTCTTCCAAAAAATCATAAAAACTTGGTAAGTAATCTTGTAAACTTGAAGTATTTTTGCATCACTTCAAACTCAAACTCCATGTTTACACACACCATTTCGTGTGTAGCTTCTTAGAACACTACCATTTCGAGTAACCTCCAAAATACACTTAGCTAGACTCAACAACTTCTTTCTTCTTCTTCTACCACTCGAAATCTTCAAGGTGAGCTTCATACCCCTACATTTTCATGTTTTCTTCAAGTTTTAGGGGGGGGGATACAAGTTACAACACCAAAACATAATCTAAACTTAAACATCAGCTTTCAGCAGAAAAGTTATGGTCTATTCACGGACAGTTTTGACCATCTTAAACTTAATATTTTTCAAAACTCTTCAATATGAAAATAGTTCATATTTATACCTTTCTAAAGACTACTCGCACGCATTCATACGATTTTTCTACAATTTATGGCGATTTTTACAAAACTGCCTATCATTTCAGAAATTATTTCGGACCAGTCTGTGAAGATGAACATTTTCAAACTGGTTTGAAACCACTAAAAATTATAATAAAAATTTTGAACAAAGTAGACTCATTTTCTAAACTCTCAGAGTTTACGGATCCAAATTTTGACTTACGATGATTTGTTTATAATTTTTCTAAAAACATGGACAGAAAAGTCAAAAACTAGAAATTGTCTTTATCATACTAAAAGTTCTTATACTTGTGTTAGATGTAAGTTTATATGATATATTCTTTTAAAACATCTAGACATGATAACTTACATGTGTTTATATGTTTGATTATATGTAACATCCCAAAAATACAACCCAAAATTTTTTGTTTGAAAACCTTACTAACCCATAATATCAAATATTAAAAGATAAAACCATCAATCCTGTATCTCAAAATGTCATAATAAATTTATCAAATCGAAACTAGTGTCAAGATCATATCAAAATATCAGAGTCCAACTCCCAGGCTAAAACTGTGGTGTGTGTCATGCCATCATCCCGAGCCCTCCCCTTTGCTAGCTGAAGTCCCTGAAACCAAAACTGAAACTGTAAGCACGAAGCTTAGTGAGCTCCCCCAAACTACCACATACCATACAATAACATATAAAGCACATACTGGGCCTTGCCCAATGCATCGGACCGAAGTCCGGAACTAACTAGGGCCTTGCCCACTGCATCGGACCGAAATCTGGAACTGCATCGAACCGAAGTCCGGAACTAACTAGGGCCTTGCCCACTGCATCGGACCGAAGTCCGGAACTGACTAGGGCCTTGCCCACTGCATCGGACCGAAGTCCGGAACTAACTGAACATAGCATAACATAATCATAGCATATAATATGAACACATACCATGCCTGTATCACAAAGACACCAAGCATACAGAACTACTGCATCGGACTGTAGTCCGGAACTACTGTTAACTAAACGGGCCGACATTGTGGTCGTAGACCCGTTCCTACTGGAAGGAAAACTCACCTCGTAAGGCTGGCTGCTGAAATGCTGCTCGGGAACTGTTTGACTACTGCTCAGGTAACTCCCCGACTACAATTCCCAAAAGACACTTAATCAGACACTGATAACTAATCTTAGGGTAAAATGACTATTTTACCCCCTGGTCAAAGTCAATAATCCGTTGACCACACTAGCCGAGTTGGGCCGCCAACTCGTCGAGTTCCTATCTTTCCTTCTACTCCCCTTCCCGACTCTACTCGTCGAGTTTAACCAAAACTCGGCGAGTTCTCCTTCTTTACTGAAATCCTGCCAACTTTCACCTGACTCGCCGAGTTGTATGATCAACTCGTCGAGTTCACCTTCAACATAAGAACACGTCCAGTCTGTGACTCACCGAGTTGTATGAACAACTCATCGAGTCTGTTCTTACGGGTAAGGAGATTGCCTTGGACTCGCCGAGTCAGGGCGTAGACTCGTCGAGTCCCTCTACACTCAAATCCATGTCTTAACTCACTGAGTCTTTACTCCACTCACTAACGGACTCGCTACTACTGAACAGGGAATCTAAGACTCGCGACCTGACTCGCCGAGTCCTTTGCATGCAGTTTCTATTCAGCCGATTCTAATTAGTTTCAGTGCATCCAATTCAAAGATCTGGGTTTCTGGGACAATCTGAACACGTAAAGTTGCTAACTTTACGTGTATCTATGATGCAATGAAGCAATAACACTCACACTTGGTTTACCTAATACTCTATTTAAGTCTTTCCTAAAGTTTGTATCCATATACTTATAATGATTCAGTTCATATATTGAACTTCCAATAGTTTAAGTCTAAATATCAATCCGTGGAATTTAGTTCACTTAAACTACTGCTCTGATACCATGATTAAAAGACCCACACGTTCATACTTGACAATTGTTACTCCGAAACATGCTACATGCATATTCATAAAAACAATATTTTATATTGATAAAGTGATTACAAACTACTGGATACAAACCAACTATTTCAAAGTGTTGTATATTACATAACTTCCCAGGATTCTATAGTTTTATACATATGGGAGTGCAAAATACAATAGTTTCAAACTATTCGAAAATCTTCTATCAATACAATAGTTTCAAACTATTCAAAAATCTTCTATCAGTATATAACTATACTGGATGCTCATCTCCTGCAAATTAGTTAAACATTGAGAGGGGTAAGCGGTGACGCTTAGTGAGTTCAATAATAGATACAATATAACGTTATGCCATATATATACTTCAACATGGCAGAGGCAAAGAGGATCAAGGAACAACAAAGGCATATGTGAATCATGTGACAAACTTTCCATATCAATCATTGATTTGATTCAAAGATATACAATCAATGAGACATAACAATTTCCATACTTGATATACATCAATAAAGCTTTGGCCCAAATGGCACAGAAGACATACAACTTCGGATTAACCTTTAGGTAGATTTCAGGCTTATAGCCATGTCTAACCTTCTGCCAATACCATAGAATAGAAATCATTCTCTTACGGAGACATGTTCTACATGGCCAGATGCTACATACCAGTACCAATATGAATCTAAGTCCTTTCACTGATCACATGGTCAAAGGTATTTCTTTTGCTATTAAAAATAACGAATAAAAATAACACGAGAAAATAAACCGGAATAATAACACTGAAAAGCACGTAGCACATATAACACATAACATACAATTGTTCCTATATATTAAACTCACTGTGAAATAACCGGGGGTTAAAATAGTAATTTGGGCAGCACTTCGTTACTATAATTAGCTTTCTTCGTTGAAAACCGGGAGTTTTCTTGAAAACCAGGCTCTGCGAAGGTAGAGCTTCAAAACCGAAAAGATAAATTTTTCGGGCTTCTCGGCAACTTCGGGGCGTGTTTCGGGCATTGGAAATAATCTCGGGGCTTCGGGGGATGTCAAAGTAGTGAAAATATGGAAAAAGGGTGAAAAAGGGCAAATTTCCTAACATTAGCCGGGAGGGTTCGCAGCTACTATTTATAGTAGCGAGGTCCGGATCCGAAGCGAGGGGGAGAGGGCAGGTGGCTGCGAGGCTCAAAACACATGGCAGCATGGGCGAGGCTCGGATGCGATATGGCTGCGTGCCGGCTTCGGATTGGTCCAGCACTTCGGACACGGGGCAAGTCAGAAGCGATGCGTGTCGGAAGGTCATTGGACCACACCCTCGATCTAATCAGCAAGCGACACGCGAGTCGGGCACGAGGTATGCATGCGAGGATCCGATGACGTGGCCTATTCCGGACCTTATCCTTGCGAGATTCCTCGGAAAATGAGCCCAAATCTTCTAAAATCCATAACTTTCGCATACGGGCTCCGTTTTTTACGTTCTCTATATGCACACGTAGGGAAAATTATGCTCTACAACTTTCGTTTAGACTTCATCGGATAATTTTGACTTTATTTTAATATTATTATTTTTAACAGACCGGGACTGGTAAATCCGTTAAAAATTCATAACTTCTTCATCCGACGTCCGTTTTCGTCAGACTTTTTACCGTTGTACCGCTAATGACGAGACCTTCGATTCTCGTTTAGGTTGTGTCGGCTAATAATCACTCGATCTAAAATTCGAGTTTTTAGCTGTCTACTGCTAAGTTGAAACTTAGAAAAATCATAACTTCCTCATACGAAGTCAGATTTTGGCGTTCTTTTTATCAAAATTATCGGTTTAATGAATACTACGACATTCATTTAGATCACTAAGGCTAAAAAGTAGTTTATCAAAAACTCACTTTTTACGTCATTCGGCGCCGTGCCGGTTTTGTCGCGGATCTTCGATTGGTCATAACTTCTTCGTTATAACTCGGATTTCGATGAGGTTTTCGCCTAAATGTTTCTAACGAGATTATCTACAAATTTCAATAATAAAATTTTACTTATTTCAAATTTTATATTTTCGTTAAATTTCTATATTTTAACTTTTAATTGGAATCTCATAAGACTTCCAATATTTTCTGAGTGATTCTAAACATAGTTTTACTTTATTTCTAGTAAAAACTATCTGTTAGAAATCAATACTCAATATCACATAATATTTCATAATATTATTTACTTAAAATACGATTTCAAAACGTGTATGTTACAAATACCTCCTCCTTTTGAGAATTCTGTCCCCGAAATTACATCGATTAAAATAAATGGGGATATTTCGCTCTTATCTCATTCTTATTCTCCCAAGTATAATTCGGGCCTCGATGGTGTTTCCACTTAACAAACACCAACTCTACTTCTTTATTACGTAGCTTAGTCGTTCTTTCGTTTACGATCTCTTCAGGCTCTTCTACATAAGTTAACTTATTATCCAGTTTCACCTCGGATAATGGAACTGTCTCATCATAAATGCTCAAGCATTTGCGCAGATAACTCACATGGAAGACATCATGAATACCTGCCAAATCTTCAGGCAATTCCAAACGGTATGCTTGTTTACCAATCCTCTGGATGATTTTGAAATGACCAACAAATATAGGACTTAGTTTTCCTTTCTTTCCAAATCGCATAAGACCTTTCCATGGGGATACCTTCAACATTACAAAATCACCCACCTGGAATTCTATTGGTCACCTCCTCTTTTCCGTATAGGACTTTTGTCGATCCTGGGCGGCTTTCATTCTTTCTCGTACAATTTGAATCTTGTCGGTGGTGTCTTGAATCATTTCAGGGCCTCCAAGAATCTTCTGTCCTATGTCTCGCCAACATAATGGCGTACGGCATTTACGACCATATAATGCTTCATATGGTGGCATTTTAATTGAAGCGTGGTAACTGTTATTATATGGAAATTCGACAAGAGGTAAGTATTTATCCCAGTTACCACCGAACTCCAAGACACATGCACGAAGCATATCTTCTACTGTTTGGATTGTTCTCTCCGTCTGACCATCTGTCTGGGGATGATAAGCTGTGTTGAGGGCAACTCGAGATCCCAATTCACGTTGCATACTTGCCCAAAAGTGAGAAGTGAAGCGAGTATCACGATCAGAAATGATCTTTAGTGGCACACCATGTCTTGCAACAATTTCATCCAAGTATACTTGTGCGTATTTCTCCATTGGAGCCGTTTCACGCATGGCAAGAAAAAGAGCGCTTTTAGTCAGGCGGTCGACGATTACCCAAATGCTATCATGCTGTCTAGCAGTCTTTGGCAATTTGGTAATAAAATCCATGGACAGTTCTTCCCATTTCCATACAGGAACACTAAGGCTTTCTGGGGTTTCGTAAGGCTTTTGGTGTTCTGCTTTGACTTGTAGGCATACGAAGCATTCCTGTACATATCTTCCAATGTCTCTCTTTAATCCAGGCCACCAATAATCAGCTCTTACATCATAGTACATTTTACTTGTACCAGGATGTATTGACAGTTTAGATTTATGGGCTTCATCTAAAATCTTCTGTCTTAATCCACCAATCTTTGGAATCCATAGCCGATTCTTGAATACCTTTAATCCTCGTGGATCATTTTCTGGCTTTAGGGCCTCTTCTTTCCATTTCTCTAGTTCATCTAGAATAGTGAATTTTACTGTAGTATGAGTAATAGCATAACACATACTATTACGATAAACCTTTCTGCTAAGTGCATCAGCAACTACATTAGCCTTTCCAGGATGATAAAGGATTTCACAGTCATAGTCTTTGATCAGCTCCATGGCTCGTTGTTGTCTCATATTCAAAGTTTGTTGACTGAATATGTACTTGAGACTCTTATGGTCGGTATACAATTGACATTTTGTACCAAAAAGGTAATGTCTCCAAAGTTTTAGGGCAAATACCACCGCAGCGAGTTCGAGATCATGGGTGGGATAATTCTTCTCATAATCTTTCAGTTGTCTTGAGGCATAGGCTATCACTTTACCACGTTGCATCAACACACAACCGAGTCCCAATCTTGAAGCATCGCTATATACGGAGAAATCATCATCACCTTCTGGGAGTGATAAGATTGGAGCATGAGTCAAAAGATCTTTTAGGGTTGAGAAAGCTTTTTCTTGAGCTTCACCCCATTCGAACTTCACTTCCTTCCATGTAAGACTCGTGAGAGGTACGACTATACGAGAAAAGTCTTTAATGAATCTCCGGTAATATCCTGCGAGACCCAAGAAACTACGAATTTCGGAAGCATTACTGTAACGCCCGTGTTTCTAGGCTAGGCATTAATATTGACGTTATAGTCTAGGTTAACCTTTGTAACTCATTTTGAAGAAATGAAAAGGAATTATGTGAAAATTATGTGAATTATGTGTTTTATGCTTAATTATTAGGGTTTAATTAATTAAGAATAAAAATGAGCGTCAAAAATAAATATTATATAAAGCCGATATCTATTAAGAAATTTGTATTGGGCGTGAGAAGGATTACGGATATATAAAGAATACCGAAATCCGAGTTATAACGAAGAAGTTATGACCTATCGAAGTTTCACGACAAAACCGGCACGGTGCCGAATGTCGTAAAAAGTGAGTTTTTGATAAACTACTTTTTAGCCTTAGTTGTATAAACGAAAGTCGTAGTGTTCGTTAAACCGAGAGTAGGCATAAAAAGAACGCCCAAATCTGACTTCGTATGAGGTTATGATTTTTCGAAGTTTCAGCTTAGCAGTAGACAACTAAAAACTCGAATTTTAGATCGAGTGATTTTTAGCCGACACGACCTAAACGAGAATCGAAGGTCTTGTCAATAGTAGCACAACGGTAAAAAGACAGACGAAAACGGGCGTCGGATTAAGAAGTTATGAATTTTTAACGGATTTCCTGTCCCGGTCTGTTAAAAATAATAATATAAAAATTAAAGTCAAAATTAGCCGACGAAGTCTAAACGAAAGTTGTTGAGCGTAATTTAACCTACGCGTGCATATAAAGAACGTCAAAAACGGAGCTCGTATGCGAAAGTTATGGATTTTAGAAGTTTTGGCGCGAAAATCGAGAAAAAATGTCAAAACCGAGAAATCTCGCATACGTGGACTTCGGCCACCTCACCCTCGCTTAAATAGTGCCACGTGTCCGAAATTCTGCTGAGTCATCCGAACCGGAGAGCCGTCCGAAGTGGTCCACTCGGAGTCCGACGCGTGTCCCTTATCACGTGTCCGAGCCTCGCACCAGGTGCCACGTCCGAAGCCTCGGACTAGACCTCGGTCCTATCAGGAGGCGACACCGAGCCCCTCGCATGCGCAGCCCACGTGCGAGCCACCTGCGCACCCTCGCCCAGCTACTGCCGCGTGTCCTCGCTGCTGACTCCTCTCTTCCTTAGCCGACTTCGGACCCCTATAAATAGAAGGCTTGCGAGCCTTCTCGGATACATTTGGAAATTTGCCATCTTTTACCCCTTTCTTCATATTTCTTTCATTTTAACATCCCCCAAAGCCCCGGTATCAATTATAACCCCCGCAATGCGCCACGAAGTGCACGAGAAGCCCGAAAAATTTATCTTTTCGGTTTCGAAGCCCGACCCTCGCAGAGCCCGGTTTCTCAATAAAACTCCCGGTTTTATTAGAAACGAACGTTTTAGGAAACGAATTGCTGCCCGATTTTCATCAAATCAAGTGAGTGTATAGTCACCTTCATCTTACACCTAGATATGAAGTATTTTCTATAAAATATGTGCTACGTGTAATTATATTAATTGTTTAATTGAGGTGACTGTGGAATAGATGTTTTATACAAGTTTTAAACTGTACATGTATTTTTATCTACAAATATGGTTGGAAAAAACATGGGTAGATAGTTGATGTGTGATGAGATAAAATGATGAGAGGCCTCGATGTGATTGTGATTCAGTCATCTAGCAGAGTTTGGATGACGACCACAGACTTTTCTAGACAGTCCAGTGGAACGCTGGCAGGCTCGCAACCTGTAGGTGTTAATGAACTTGGGTGTTCATTTGCTGTACTCCATCCCCCTCATGGTTGCCTTTAGGACATGTATGGCTGAGGAAACCCCTTAGCAGTAGTGTCCATCCCGATGATATTCTTTAGGCTAGGTCCCTTGTGAAAAGTGTTTAGGGATGTAAAGTGAGGATAACGGGAACGGGTAATCAGGGTTATTGCTGATTGATGAACTTAATAAGTTTATTATTATTGTGGGTTGAAAACCCTATATGCTCACCAGGCTCCCAAGCCTGACCCACTCAGCTTTTTATGTTACAGGTAGTGGACCCCGAGCATAGTCGGAGGACGATGAGAGATTTTTGGATTATAGGCCAGTAGTTGTAAATAACTGTTGAAAGGCTTATAATGTCTTGTTTATGCTTTTTATCTGTATCGGTACATGACATCCCGGGGTTTTGATATGAAATGAAATTATATATTTCTTAATGAAAGGTTTTGACAAACTTTTATCATATTTTGTTTTGGGGACCAATTCCGCAACATCTTTTAAAAAGATTTCTCTGATTTTATTTTAAAAAGCATAAATTAAATCGGTCTTTTCTGGCCGAGAAATTAGGGGATGTCACAGTTGGTATCAGAGCATTAGTTTAAGCAAACTAAGAAATTGTAGGATTTCTATACTTAAACTTAGAATGCTAAGTGATGATTATGAGATGAGTGTCTACTATATTTTAGACACGAGCACTAGTTTATTTTACGAAAGATGCCTAAAATGCTTTTATGTGCTAAATGTTATATGTTTGCCATATATGCCATTATTTGTTCGGATCTATGGTCTATTGCCGATCGGATCTGGAAACCTTATGTGTGTAGGATTCTAAGCGTATGATTACGAGATTAGAACTAACATGTAAACGTTTCGTAGTGATAAGGGAATTTAAATACCTATCGAGGATAAAGACCTAAATTCGCCTTATTCGGTATATAGATTGTAATGGAAAGAACTCGTAGTGGAGTTGCAAATTCAAACGGAAACAAGGATCAACAACCTTAACCTCAAGTAGTTGAGCAAGTACCTGTTGTAGGAGCGGCACCTGAGCCAATGACGGTAGTTGGGGTACAAGAAATGATACAGATGATGTTAGATCGCCAGATGAAGGAGACAAGGTGATTACTACAACAGAATAGGGAAGAAACTACGATACCTGTTGAACAGCCCGAGTTGAATGAAGGGCAATCAGTAGAAGGGAACTACAGTCGGACTAATGATCAAGCTAACCCACCGATAGTTAGACAAAACAACCAGGATGGAGGAGTTGATAGATGCGGATGCAAATATAAAGATTTCATGGCATCTAAACCGCTGTGTCTATCTGGAAGTCCGACACCGGTGGAAGTCATGAATTGGATCTCCGAAATGGAGACGATGTTTGAAAGTTGTGAGTGCAGCCACAAACAAAAGACCGCACTTGCAATTCCTCTGTTAAAATCTGGTGTATTGAGCTGGTGGAAGTTACTAGCTGATTCGATGCCCAAGGGAGAAGCTAGCAAAATGTCTTGGGAAGACTTTGTGGTGCAACTGAAGTTGCAATACTGCTCTGAGCAGGATCTTCTGGAAATTAATAATGAGTTCCAGAATTTGAAGAAGGGAAAGATGAGCGTTACTGAATACGCTGCTAGTTTTACGGAAAAGATGAAGCTTGTTCCTCATCTAGTTCCAACTGAACTTTCCAAGGTCAACAAATTTGCCCTCGGATTACCAGTGGATTTTGGTCCGATGGTTAAGCAAGCAACCACTTTGAAAGCCGCCATCTGGGCTACTAAGAATGTTGAGATTCAGATCAGAGAGAAGGGTCTGGAGAGGGCAGAAGTTGGTGAAAAGAGAAAGTTTGAAGGAACTTCAGGTTCCAATAAAAAGAACAAGTTCTCGAAGACTGGTTCGAGAAAATTTGGAGGAGGAAGAGGCGAAGTGAAATGGTGTGAGAAGTGTAAGAAAAAGCACTTTGGGAAATGTAGTGAGGGGGTGACTTGCTACAAATATGGAAAGACTGGGCATTATGCCAACGTGTGTCCGTCCGACAAGAGGGTATGTTTTGAGTGCCATGAAGAAGGGCATGTTTTTAAAGACTGTCCAAAGAGGAAGGATACAACAAAGCCCAATCTTCTACCAAAGCCGAAGGCGAGAGCCTTTCAGATGACACTTGAAGCTGCGAAAGAAGAAACCGATGTCGCTTCAGGTACCTTTCTCGTAAACGAATTGCCTGCCCAAATTTTGTTTGATTTTGGAGCCAATTACTCCTTTATTTCGCATGAATTTGGTAGAAAACTAGCTTTTCCTATAGATAGACTAGTTAATGCTATAATAGTCAAGATTGCTAGTGGCAAGTTTGTACCTGTTAGCCATCGTATGAGAAACATCCTCATTGACTTGGATGTGAATAAGTTCCACGAGGAATTATTACCTATCGAGTTAAATGGTTTCGACATAGTTTTAGGAATGGATTGGCTTAGCGCCAATGACGCTGAAATATTGTGTAAGAAGAAGATAGTAAAAGTAAACTCGCCAGGGAAAGAGTCGTTTATGTTGTATGGAGACAAACGCAGAGTAAACTCTGGAATCATTTCCCTAATGAAAGTCAGAAAGTGTTTGGCCAAGGGATGTACATCATATCTAGCGTTCGTGATCGATGCTCAGAAGGAAAAGAAGGAGGTGCAGAATATTCTGGTGGTGTGTGATTATCCGGAAGTCTTTCCCGAAGATCTTACCGGATTGCCCCCTGATCGACAAGTAGAATTTCGTATCGACTTGTTACCAAGAACGACGCCGATAGCAAAAGCACTGTATCGATTAGCACCAACAGAGATGAAAGAACTTATGACACAACTTTAGGAGTTATTGGACAAAGGTTTCATTCGACCTAGTTCATCACCCTGGGGAGCCCCTGTGTTATTTGTAAAAAAGAAAGACGGGAGCATGAGAATGTGCATCGATTACAGAGAGCTGAATAAAGCGACAATAAAGAACAAGTACCTGTTGTCGAGGATCGATGACCTGTTCGACCAGTTGCAAGGTTCGAGCTATTTCTTGAAGATCGATCTTAGGTCGGGATACCATCAACTAAAGGTGAGAGAGCAGGATATTGAAAAGACTGCGTTCAGAACAAGATATGGACACTATGAATTTTTGGTTATGTCGTTCGGATTAACCAATGCCCCAGCAGCCTTCATGGATTTGATGAACAGGGTTTGTAAACAATACCTTGATAAATCCGTGATAGTATTCATAGACGATATCTTGATTTATTCGAAAATCAAGCAGGAGCATGAAAAACATCTGCGGGAAGTGCTAGAAGTTTTGAAAAAGGCTATATGCAAAGTTCTCCAAATGTGAATTTTGGATTCAAGAAGTCCAATTTTTAGGTCATGTGGTTAACCAAGAAGGAATAATGGTTGACCCAGCAAAGATTGAAGCTGTAATGAAGTGGGAACAACCAAAAAGTCCTACAGAGATTCAAAGCTTTTTAGGATTAGTCGGATATTATCGTCGATTTATCCAAGGCTTTTCTTCGATTGCTACTCCATTAACAGCTTTGACCCACAAAGGAGCTACTTATGCTTGGAATGAGAAGCATAAGGAAGCCTTTGAAAAGTTAAAGAAGAGATTGTGTGAAGCACCGATTCTTTCGTTACCTGAAGGAGTTGATGACTTCGCAGTTTATAGTGATGCCTCTGGAGTTGGGTTAGGTTGTGTTCTGACCCAAAGGGATAAAGTGATAGCGTATGCATCGAGGCAATTGAAAGAGCATGAAAAGAACTACCCCATTCATGATCTGGAGTTGGCAGCGGTAGTATTCGCCTTAAAGATATGGAGGCACTATCTTTATGGTACTAAATGCAAACTTTTCACTGATCATAAGAGTCTTCAATATCTCTTTAATCAGAAGGAATTGAACATGAGGCAACGGCGTTGGCTAGAACTACTCAAGGACTACGACTGTGAGATACTTTACCACCCTGGTAAAGCAAATGTTGTTGCTGATGCTCTCAGTCGGAAGGTAAATCTTGAAAAGAAAAGGCCAAGAGCGTTGAGAATTGAAGTTGTCTCTACAATTGTGGAAAGTATAAAGAAAGCTCAGGAGGAAGCTTTAGAGAAAATGACCGGAAGGAGGAACGTTTGGGTAAAACGTTGGTGTTTGATACAAACGATCAAGGACTGAAGGTATTCAAAGATAGGATTTGGGTACCTAAGACGGGAGGAGTAAGAGATCTTCTGATGGAAGAAGCTCACAAGACCATGTACTCGATTCATCCCGGCAGTACGAAAATGTATAGGGATCTAAAACCCTATTACTGGTGGCCGACGATGAAGCTCGATGTTGCTAAGTATGTGGTCGAGTGTGTAACTTGTGCTAGGGTTAAGGCACAACATCAGAAACCGTATGGGAGTTTAGAACCTTTACCTGTACCCATGGGTAAATGGGAAGACATCACCATGGATTTTGTGACTAAACTGCCCAGAACAAGGAACAGTCACGACATGATTTGGGTGGTCGTTGGTCGCTTCACTAAGAGTGCGCATTTCATAGCAGCCAACGAGAAATGGTCTATGGATAAACTTGCGAATTCTTATGTGAAGGAAATTGTGAGGCTTCACGGTGTTCCGTTAACGATTGTATCTGATCGTGACAGTCGTTTTACCTCAAGGTTTTGGAGAAGTCCAAAAGAGGAATTGGGTACCAAGTTGTGTTTGAGTACAGCTTACCATCCTCAAACCGATGGTCAAAGCCAACGAACAATTCAAACATTGGAGGATATGCTGAGAGCATGTACCCTAGAATTCCAAGGTAACTGGGATGAACACTTACCTCTAGTAGAAGTTTCCTATAATAATAGTTTCCACTCAAGCATCAAGATGGAACCTTATCACGCTTTGTATGGAGAAAAGTGTCGAACGCCGTCATGTTGGCTGGAAGCTGGGGAAAAGCAGTTTATGGGACCTGAAATAGTCCATCAAACTGCTGAAAAGTTGAAAGTGATAAGGGAAAGGATGTTAGCAGCTCAAGATCGACAAAAGAGTTATGCTGACAAGAAAAGACAACCGATATCCTTCGAAGTTGGAGATTCGGTTTTTCTTAAAGTATCGCCGTGGAAGGGACTTATAAGATTTGGTAAAAGGGGAAAGTTGAGTCCAAGGTTTATTGGACCATTTAAAGTTCTTCAGAGGATCGGGAATCAAGCTTACAAGCTAGAATTACCGGAAGAACTGGAGGGTATTCATAACACCTTTCATGTGTGTTATTTGAGAAAGTTCACAGGAGATGTGCCCGACATAATTCCCATTTCTGAATTAAGGTTAGATGAAAACAAGAGGTTGATTGAAGAATCTGAGGCAATCGTTGACCGTAAGACTAAGAAGTTGCGACACAAGATGGTCGATTTAGTGCTTGTGCGTTGGAAACAGACGAATGGGCCAAATCTCACCTGGGAAACGGAGAGTGACATGATGAGTCGCTACCCGCATTTGTTTGCTGATGTGTGATTCCGGGGACGGAATCATCCTAAGGGGAGAGAATTGTAACGCCCGTGTTTCTAGGCTAGGCATTAATATTAACGTTATAGTCTAGGTTAACCTTTGTAACTTATTTTGAAGAAATGAAAAGGAATTATGTGAATATTATGTGAATTATGTGTTTTATGCTTAATTATTAGGGTTTAATTAATTAAGAATAAAAATGAGCGTCAAAAATAAATATTAGATAAAGCCGATATCTATTAAGAAACTTGTATTGGGCGTGACAAGGATTACGGATATAGAAAGAATACCGAAATCTGAGTTATAACGAAGAAGTTATGACCTGTCGAAGTTTCACGACGAAACCGGCACGGTGCCGAATGTCGTAAAAAGTGAGTTTTTGATAAACTACTTTTTAGCCTTAGTGATCTATACGAAAGTCGTAGTGTTCATTAAACCGAGAGTAGGCATAAAAAGAACGCCCAAATCTGACTTCGTATGAGGAAGTTATGATTTTTCGAAGTTTCAGCTTAGCAGTAGACAGCTAAAAACTCGAATTTTAGATCGAGTGATTTTTAGCTTACACGACCTAAACGAGAATCGAAGGTCTCGTCAATAGTAGCACAACGGTAAAAAGACAGACGAAAACGGACGTCGGATGAAGAAGTTATGAATTTTTAACGGATTTCCTGTCCCGGTCTGTTAAAAATAATAATATAAATATTAAAGTCAAAATTAGCCGATGAAGTCTAAACGAAAGTTGTAGAGCGTAATTTTACCTACGTGTGCATATAAAGAACGTCAAAAGCGGAGCTCGTATGCGAAAGTTATGGATTTTAGAAGTTTTGGCGCGAAAATCGAGAAAAAATGTCAAAACCGAGAAATCTCGCATACGTGGACTTCGGCCACCTCACCCTCGCTTAAATAGTGCCACGTGTCTGAAATTCTGCTGAGTCATCCGAACCGAAGAGCCGTGCGAAGTGGTCCACTAGGAGTCTGACGCGTGTCCCTTATCACGTGTCCGAGCCTCGCACCAGGTGCCACGTCCGAAGCCTCGGACTAGACCTCGGTCCAATCAGGAGGCGACACTAAGCCCCTCGCATGCGCAGCCCACGTGCGAGCCACCTGCGCACCCTCGCCCAGCTGCTGCCGCGTGTCCTCGCTGCTACTCCTCTCTTCCTTAGCCGACTTCGGACCCCTATAAATAGAAGGCTTGCGAGTCTTCTCGGATACATTTGGAAATTTGTCATCTTTTACACCTTTCTTCATATTTCTTTCATTTTAACATCCCCCAAAGCGCCGGTATCAATTATAACCCCCGGAATACGCCACGAAGTGCTCGAGAAGCCCGGAAAATGATGAGAGGCCTCGATGTGATTGTGATTCAGTCATCTAGCAGAGTTTGGATGATGACCACAGACTTTTCTAGACAGTCCAGTGGAACGCTGGCAGGCTCGCAACCTGTAGGTGTTAATGAACATGGGTGTTCATTTTCTGTACTCCATCCCCCTCATGGTTGCCTTTAGGACATGTATGGCTGAGGAAACCCCTTAGCAGTATTGTCCATCCCGATGATATTCTTTAGGCTAGGTCCCTTGTGAAAAGTGTTTAGGGACGTAAAGTGAGGATAACGGGAACGGGTAATCAGGGTTATTGTTGATTGATGAACTTAATAAGTTTATTATTATTGTGGGTTGAAAACCCTATATGCTCACCAGGCTCCCAAGCCTGACCCACTCAGCTTTTTATGTTACAGGTAGTGGACCCCGAGCATAGTCGGAGGACGATGAGAGATTTTTGGATTATAGGCCAGTAGTTGTAAATAACTGTTGAAAGGCTTATAATGTCTTGTTTATGCTTTTGATCTGTATCGGTACATGACATCCCGAGGTTTTGATATGAAATGAAATTATATATTTCTTAAAGAAAGTTTTTGACAAACTTTTATCATATTTTGTTTTGGGGACCAATTCCGCAACATCTTTTAAAAAGATTTCTCTGATTTTATTTTAAAAAGCATAAATTAAATCAGTCTTTTCTGGTCGAGAAATTAGGGGATGTCACAATTACGGGGCACTTCCCAATTTTAAATGGCTTCGATTTTGGTAGGATCTACGGATACACCGTCACTAGAAATCACATGGCCGAGAAATTGAACTTGATGAAGCCAAAATTCACATTTCGAGAATTTAGCATATAGTTTCTCCTTTCGAAGAAGTTCTAATACCGCACGAATATGAATGGCATGATCACCTTCAGACTTGGAATATATTAGAATATCGTCAAAGAATATGATGACAGATTTATCGAGCATTGGGCGGCATATCCGATTCATCATATCCATGAATACAGCAGGAGCATTTGTTAAACCAAACGGCATGACAAGGAATTCATAATGCCCATATCGAGTACGAAAAGCATTCTTCGGTACATCCTGCTCGTGAACTTTCAAATGATGATAGCCAGATCTTAGATCAATCTTTGAGAAATAGCTAACACCCTGAACTTGATCGAACAAATCGTCGATGCGAGGTAGTGGGTACTTGTTCCTTTGTCAAACAGTACCTGAGCACCCCAGGGAGAGGTACTCGGTCGAATGAAACCTTTTTCAAGTAGTTCCTGTAGTTGAATCATCATTTCTTTCATCTCAGCTGGCGCAAGACGATAAGGAGTCTTTGCAATCGGAGCAGCACCAGGCACAAGGTCAATTCGGAATTCTACTTGCCTGTCCGGAGGAAGTCCAGGCAATTCTTCGGGAAAAACATCTGGATATTCTTTAGCAATGGGAACATCATTCACCGTTCTTCTCTTCTTTTTAGACATCGACTGTGTAGGCCAGATAGATAGAACACCCTTTCGATATGAATTTATGAGCTTTGAGGAAAGATATTATTTTTAAGGTTCCTTGTTCTCCATAGACATAGATAGGATTCTCCCCTTCAATGGGAATACGTATTATCTTTTCATAGCACAAGAGTTCTGCGTGGTTCTTTGACAACCAATCCATGCCGAGAATAATATCAAAGTTGGGCAAGGAGATATGGATTAGGTTAGCAAGAAAATTATAGCTTTCAATTTCTATAATACAATCCCTATAGACTTTATCAGCAAGTAATGATATACTTCCCGCAGTATCTACGTGAAATGGTTGCGCGAGTACATAGCAAGCAATTTGAAAGGAATGCGCAAATTCATAAGACACAAAAGAATCTAAGGCACCAGAATCAAATAAGATGTGAGCAGGTCTAGAGTTGACAAGAAATGTACCTGTCACAACATTCGGGTCCTCGCGTGCCTCCTCTGAGGTAATCTGGAATGCACGGCCCTTAGCTTTTGGCACCTCCTCCTTTTTAGTTGGAGTACCCTTTGATTGTTGAACAGGGGCTTGACTTCTCGCCGGTTGTTGAACAGAAGCTTGACTTCCCGTCATTTGACTAGTAAGAGTAGGACAAAAACGCTTCTTGTGGCCAGTAATACCACATGCATAACAAGTAACATCCTTTCTTGGGCAAGCTGGCTTTATATGACCCTTTTCTCCACATCCATAACAGACAATGGATTCCTTGTCTATTTTGCATTGACCCGGATGATTCCTTCCACAAACACGACATGAAGGCGATTGAATAGAAAAAGATTGTGATCTACCGCGTCCACGAGAGGCATTTTGAGTTTGCACTTGATTACCAGGCTCAGTCCGAACGGATTGAGCTGGTAGAAAAGAAGGAACAGGAACAGTTCTTTCAGTACGTGGATGCTTCGGAACAGTAAGAGTGGCACCACGTAGTTCTAAGTCATGCTCACGTCTTCGAGCATACTCAACGGCTTTATCGAATGACAGAACTTCTCGATTGGCAACGAAATCGTGGATTTCGTGTCGTAGTCCCTCCATGAATAACTGAATCTTCTCGTCTTCAGTTGGAATATACTTTATAGCAAACCTTGCTCTTTGATTAAACTGAGTTTCATACTCATTCACAGTCATTCCTCCCTGTTTAAGTTCGAGGAATTCCTTCTCCAATCTCCTCCTCATATCTAGAGGACAATACTTCTCTAGCAAACGAGTTTTGAACATTTCCCAGGCTAAATTCTCCCGGTCAAACCCGTTTAGAGCTTCATATGTTGCTTCCCACCAGACCAAGGCTTCTCCGATGAGCATTGTGGAAGCATAATTAGCCTTGTCTTCATTATCCAAATGAGAAATACGAAACACTTTCTCTGTGTTCTGGATCCAGGTAAGAACAACAATGGGATTAAGAACACCAGAAAACTCTGTAGCACCACTACTCTTGAAATCTTTGAACGGGGGACGCTTCACCTCCCCTTTTGAAGATTCTCCAGTGGCTTTCTCTTTTCCTTTATCACCATTCTTTTTGTGTTCTTCGAGAGTCTGTCGAATAACACCGGTAAGTTTACCCAAGAGCCGCTCCTCACGAGGAGATACTGGAGTATTCACTTCCTCAGGTTGAGGACCTCCACCAACCTCAGGGGTATGGCTACTAACCTGTTCATCCATTATTCTGCAATATAGAGTAACATTGTATTTTAGAATATATTAGCGTTTACCTAATACTCTACTTAAGTCTGTCCTAAAGTTTGTATCCATATACTTACAATGATTCAGTTCATATATTGAACTTCCAATTGTTTAAGTCTAAATACCAATCCGTGGAATTTAGTTCACTTAAACTACTGCTCTGATACCATGATTAAAAGACCCACACGTTCATACTTGACAATTGTTACTCCGAAAATGCTACATGCATATTCATAAAAACAATATTTTATATTGATAAAGTGATTACAAACTACTGGATACAAACCAACTATTTCAAAGTGTTGTATATTACATAACTTCCCAGGATTCTATAGTTTTATACACATGGGAGTGCAAAATACAATAGTTTCAAACTATTCGAAAATCTTCTATCAATACAATAGTTTCAAACTATTCAAAAATCTTCTATCAGTATATAACTATACTGGATGCTCATCTCCTGCAAATTAGTTAAACATTGAGAGGGGTAAGCGGTGACGCTTAGTGAGTTCAATAATAGATACAATATAACGTTATGCCATATATATACTTCAATATGGCAGAGGCAAAGAGGATCAAGGAACAACAAAGGCATATGTGAATCATGTGACAAACTTTCCATATCAATCATTGATTTGATTCAAAGATATACAATCAATGAGACATAACAATTTCCATACTTGATATACATCAATAAAGCTTTGGCCCAAATGGCACAGAAGACATACAACTTCGGATTAACCTTTTGGTAGATTTCAGGCTTATAGCCCTGTCTAACCTTCTGCCAATACCATAGAATAGAAATCATTCTCTTACGGAGACATGTTCTACATGACCAGAGGCTACATACCAGTACCAATATGAATCTAAGTCCTTTCACTGATCACATGGTCAAAGGTATTTCTTTTGCTATTAAAAATAACGAATAAAAATAACACGGGAAAATAAACCGGAATAATAACACTGAAAAGCACGTAGCACATATAACACATAACATACAACTGTTCCTATATATTAAGTTCACCGTGAAATAGTCGGGGGTTAAAATAGTAATTTGGGCAGCACTTCGTTACTATAATTAGCTTTCTTCGTTGAAAACCGGGCTCTGCGAAGGTAGAGCTTCAAAACCGAAAAGATAAATTTTTCGGGCTTCTCGACAAGTTCGGGGCGTGTTTCGGGCGTTGGAAATAATCTCGGGGCTTCGGGGGATGTCAAAGTAGTGAAAATATGGAAAAAGGGTGAAAAAGGGCAAATTTCCTAACATTAGTCGTGAGGGTTCGCAGCTACTATTTATAGTAGCGACGTCCGGATCCGAAGCGAGGGGGAGAGGGCAGGTGGCTGCGAGGCTCGGAACACATGGCAGCATGGGCGAGGCTCAGATGCGAGATGGCTGCGTGCCGGCTTCGGATTGGTCCAACACTTCGGACACGAGGCAAGTCAGAAGCGATGCACATCGGAAGGTCATTGGACTACACCCTCGGTCGAATCATCAAGCGACACGCGAGTCGGGCACGAGGTATGCATGCGAGGATCCGATGACGTAGCCTATTCCGGACCTTATCCTTGCGAGATTCCTCGGAAAATGAGCCCAAATCTTCTAAAATCCATAACTTTTGCATACGGGCTCCGTTTTTGACATTCTTTATATGAACGCGTAGGGAAAAGTATGCTCTACAACTTTTGTTTAGACTTCGTCGGATAATTTTGACTTTATTTTAATATTATTATTTTTAACAGACCGGGACTGGTAAATCCGTTAAAAATTCACAACTTCTTCATCCGACGTCCTTTTTCGTCAAACTTTTTACCGTTGTACTGCTAATGACGAGTCCTTCGATTCTCGTTTAGGTTGTGTCGGCTAAAAATCACTCGATCTAAAATTCGAGTTTTTAGCTGTCTACTGCTAAGTTGAAACTTAGAAAAATCATAACTTCCTCGTACGAAGTCAGATTTTGGCGTTCTTTTTATCAAAATTCTCGGTTTAACGAATATTACGACTTTCAGTTAGATCACTAAGGCTAAAAAATAGTTTATCAAAAACTCACGTTTTACGTCATTCGGCACCGTGCCGGTTTTGTCGCGGATCTTCGATTGGTCATAACTTCTTCATTATAACTCGGATTTCGATGAGGTTTTCGCCTAAATGTTTCTAACGAGATTATCTACAACTTTGAATAATAAAATTTTACTTATTTCAAATTTTATATTTTCGTTAAATTTCTATATTTTCACTTTTAATTGGAATCTCATAAGACTTCCAATATTTTCCGAGTGATTCTAAACATAGTTTTACCTTATTTCTAGTAAAAACTATCTGTTAGAACTCAATACTCAATATCACATAATATTTCATAATATTCTTTAGTTAAAACACGATTTCAAAACGTGTATGTTACAAAAGCTTTATTACCAGAAAGGATGGCCAAAGAGGAGTATAATATTGATCTACTTCTTCTTCCTTGAGTTCTTCTACCTTCTCCTTCTTATTCTTGCTTAACAATGCACCAAGATTCCTTCACAAGGGAAAAAATCACTCACACACTCTTCAAGGAGGCCAGGGTTTCGGGAATAAGTCTCTGAGAGGTGAAGGAGGCTGGTTTGGGGCTATAATGGTGTTTAAATAGGGTACACTCCCTAAAATTAGGGCTTCACCCAGACTGGCGGACTCGCCGAGTCTGGAATATGGACTCGTCGAGTCGCCACGCCAACTCCACGTGCTGACCCGCTACTACTCGACGAGTTAGGGCCACTGACTCGTCGAGTAGCTTCTAAAATAAGAAGAAAAATAATGTTTTAAATGCATACCAGGAACGGGGCGTTACATTATATAAATGGACTTAACAAAACACTCATAATAAACTATAATTGGTATAGTTTGGAAGTCACAAACCACACTTTTCAAAGATACATATAATTATTTAAAGGCATAATTATCTTATTTTGCAAGTAAAAGAGGAGTCATGGTTCACGTTAATCTGTTAATGCTCTCGTGAGACTTTCCTTCACCGTACCTACCTAGTGTACACCGTAAGTCCTATAGTTATAACCAGAGTCTCCTGGAGGGAGAGCGAGGTAATTGTGTATAGATCTATACGGGGTAGACACCCCCACACCTGAGTTGTTCGCTACAGCTAGACAGGCCAGTCTAGGGTGACAAATATCTTACCAAAACCGACGCCTGAAGAACATCATGATAGGCATATCAGTCACATCAAGCATGGTTATAGCGACTCACATAGGGATTAACAATACGATTTTGGTTTACGGGAAGCTTACACTTCATCGGTTTTATTAAACTATAAAACTGCAAATTATTTTTCAAGTATTCAGTCTCTTACACTCCCGGTCTTAGGGTTTAAGACTACAGTTTTTCATACATCAGAAAATATTGGATTTTCTGGGAACGTTCGCTTTACTTTTACAAACAAAAGATAACAAAGGACATGCATGCATATATTCACAGTTTTGGAACGAGACTTACAAATCATTTTCATTATTAATATCGAATTTTCTAGAAAGTACTACGAGAACTATTCTAAACGAGTGTAAAACCATTTTTATACAAAAATGCTTATGAACTCACCAACTTTTTAGTTGACGCTTTTCAAAACGACTTGTATTCTCAGGGAACCAGTAACAGGTAATCAGCTCTTCTATGAGATCAAGTGGGGAAATCTCATGAAGTTTTACTTTTGTCGCTTTTGTGTAGCAGATGAACAGGTACAATATGTAAATTATGTAAGTGTGTATTTTCAATGTATGTCACTTGGAATGCTATGTTTCATTCATATTCAATTGTTATGATACTATACAATGACGTCATCCGCCCTCAGACGTTTCCGCCATCCTGGTTCGAGGGTGTGACAGATTGGTATCAGAGCATTGTTTATAGTGAACTAGTATATCAAACCATACAAGATATACAACTATAAATACAATGGGACTAAAACACTCTGACTAAAAGTATACCTTAAAAGTATAAGTATTTTATAAAAGTATACATACATACTAGGACAGTGTCATGATAAGAACAAAACCAGAGTCTTTAAATGTTGGACACTACAGTCAAACCTAGACAGTTATGTAATCATATCTGGGATAAATATAGCCTGGTCAACTATATTTATTTGAGACATGACCAACATGTGTTTGGGAGTGATAGTGGTGTTGCAACAAGTATAAACCTTACCAACTGTACATGAAAAAGAAACATTAGACTCAAACATAAAGTTTAAAATACTATAGGAGTATCTTAGGATACCATATAACCCCCACACTTAAATCTTCCACATGTTTCTCATACCTCTATTCACGCACAGGCAACATGGTTGAATTTCACCACAAAGATCCCTACTATCCTGCCCTAGTAGCCAACGAATGGATCGAGGAGGAGCCAGAAAGGGTTCATGAGGAAAACCAAGAGATGGACTACGAGGGGGAGGATTCTGATGAGGATTCAGACAAGGATAAAGACACCGAAGAGATCCTTAGCGAGCCTTACCCTTTGGGAGCAATACCAAACCAGCAAGCAAGGCAGGAGGACCTTACCGACCGTCTACGCTCCTTAGAGGAGGAAGTGGCCACCTTAAGACAACATCTCATTGAAGCTGAGGCTAGGGCAACCTTAGCAGAGCTGAGAGCGTAAGAGGCCACTCGTGAAATGAGTGAAATGTCTGGGCACTTTGTGCGCTATTTCGGCATATGAGAATCACTACACTACTTGCACTATGTCCTAGGTTTATTATGTATTTCGTTACAACTAGTAGTAGTAAATCAAGAGAGGTACGCCCTCCAAGAACCCATGTAACCTGAATCAACTAATTGTACTGAAATCTATATTCTCTTTTGTTAAACTTAACGATCGTCCAATACCTACTACTACTTATTACCATAAATACACCAACGGAGTGTAGATCGAAACATTAAGAATCGTACAACAAAACATGTGACTTATATGCGTGCATACATAAATGCATCTAGATGAGATACAACTAGAAACGACCAAGGTTACTTACGAGCTCGTTTCTCGCCATGTAACAGAATCATGCCTTCACATGGAAACAAGAGGACAACCAGCAAAACACCAATCCTGCAGATACACACCGCTACTTTTCAAGCCGCAGTGACAGCCGCTGTGGCAACTGTCATAGCACAACTCAGCACTACCAGCACAAACGAAAATGGGATCAGTGTCGACAATTCCAATCGTAGTGATAACCAGGGGCGCCAACGAGTGGCTGCCTACAAGGATACCTCAAGCCACAAACCCAAGAACAAGAAACGAAAGTCCTGGAACGGGGAAGAGGGAAGTTCGACTCAAGGAACTACCAAAAGACAACAAGATGTAGCAGCCCATACCCCCACTGACCCTACTACCTCAACACCGAGAAAACCATATGTTGGAAGCCTCCCAAAATGCCACAAGTGCAACTCCCATCACCAAGGATCCTGTCGAAATATGCACTGCAAGAAATGCAACAGAAAGGGGCATACCACTCGCTGTTGTAGAGTGCCAAACCGACGGGCCACCCAAGCCGCTAACGTTAGGAGAAGTCAGGCTTGCTACGAATGCGAAAAGGCGGGGCATTTCAAGAGGGAGTGTCCAAAAATTAAGAACAAAAGTGGCAGAGACGTCGGAAGCATGGAACACGAGGAGACAACGAAAGACCTTACTGTGATTTCCGGTACGCTTCTTCCCAACAAACTCATTACGCATGCGTACTTTTGCAATAGAGGTACAAAAAGGAGATACTAAATCGAAACCCTCAAACATTCGTGAAAATATTCCCGGTAGAGATAATTAGGGGAAAAACTAAGACCACCATCGACACACACCTAGGATGCACTCTAAACTCTAAGCAAACATTCCTTCTAAAACGACCTAGTGTCGGTAACAATAGGAAACTTCAAACGTGGCCATTTTCATGTTTTAGATCAACCCTCGCCAAATCCACATCATACATAACAAGACACCGTTCGAATTAGCTCACCAAATAAGGAAACCCAGGCTATCTCAGACAACAAACCCGACACAGATCCTCAAATTGCCCCATGCATCTAGACTCAGAAGTATCTATGTGAGAGGTATCACACTCTTTCTTGGCCCACAATAGAAATAGGGAGCAGGAAGCTAAGCCAAGTCGTGGACTTAAAGTTCCTCCCCATCCGAATACCAACCTTGTGAATGCTACGGCTACACCGCAGTCTTACAACACTTCCGCAACTACCTACCAAACTAGTGAATACTATGGCTACCCTGCAATCTTACAACACTTACACAAATGCCTACAAGCCTAGTGAAATCTACAGCTACCCACAGTCTTACAACACTTCTATAACTGCCTACCAACCTAGTGAATGCTACGGCTACCCCGCAGTCTTACAACAGTTCCACATGAATACTTAAGAAAAAACAATATAAACAGCACCCACAGCCTACTGGACCCAATCAAGATCTTGGATCATGCTTCAAATCCCAAAGCTTTCATCAAACAAGAACATGCAGAGAGGTTCTACCACAACCCTCAACATGAATCTAGCCATGAATCTATAAAGAGCCACTACTGATGCTTCATGACTTAAGACGAGATAACCTGCCTCCTTAGCATTTGCCTCCCTAATACCAACCGAACAATGGACATTATTACTGGCATAAACCTCGACTCATTTCACAACCAAATCTAGCTCCCCTCTTGACCTAGGATATAGAATTCCACATTGATTCGCACTTGAAAATATACCCATTAGTCCAAACGATTCTCCTACACTTGGATTCAACTGCACTTTGTCAACCTCATAACCAATGGTTTTACAAACCATCTCACAACCTTATAAATCTGCAACTATCATCCTGAGTTTACAAGAACTGAGATTCCAATACCGAACGAGTTAGGGTACCCACACCCCAAACCAGATTAAACACTTTGCTACTCCTGACGAAAGATTGTCGTAGCCAAAGAACTTTATCCTTATACAATTCCAAATCCTTGGACAACCTTAACTAATGACAAAGAACAAATAAACCCTCTATCGGAACGGACGGATCACTAATCCAACCACTCACTTGCCAAAAGATCGATGCACCCAAAACATCATCAACTAATACAACTCGAACACCCTCGAACAATCTCAGCAGCTGAACAAATCCATGTGAAAATGCATCACCCACACCCAGAGGTTGATAGGTCATAACCGCTCTTACCCTACCAATGAAAGTGGTTAGTTCAACAATCTAACTGACCCTTCAACTGACATCCCACCTGAGCGACAAAAGCACCTATGGAATCTATCTCTATTATCCCAAGAAGCACAACTGGCTACAACAAGATCTTTGCCTAGAAGCCTCCGATGCAAGGAACATACACACATCCCAAAAAGCATGAATCTGACAGCAACTCACCCTGAACCTGCATTCTGACCAATCCCTTATACCTCTCAACCATTTCGAATTCGAAAAATCAATAGAACTTACATTGGAATTTCCTCTGGCCCATTGTGCTGAAACCATAAAAATCAATCTGGCTGCTGATCCTCCAGGTAGAACACTCTGTTTACTCCCAGCTAGATCTCACGCCATCACTGACCGTCACCTCCCGAGTTGATGCCTACGACCGGTTCAACCGGATACTTCTTCAAACATAATTATCGGTATGCAAAATGGCATAATACAAACCCTTGAATAATAATAACCAGTCGAACATAAAGAAATTATGATCCTTAGGTGGAGACTTAACTAAACCGAACATAACGTTTCATACATACAATCACATGATCATGATCATAAATAATAAGAGCATGAAGGAAATGAATACGATACATACCCATAGCCCATAGGGTGTTGGGGTCCTAACTCCGCCCCCTGAAAAAACCATGGATGATGGGCTCTGACCCGCCCCAATCGACAGGCATGGTCAATTTGCCCTAATGTGACCATGTTTATGACAACGATGACATAATTCTACCTCCAGGGTGCAATCTTGGCGACATGTCTCTTCCGTCCGCACCTACCGCACTTGAACTTGCATCGCATAGGATTGTGGGTTCCTCCACCCTTAGTGACAATGTTGTGGCCCCTCTAGCCTCTAGTACTAGGCATGGAAACATCAAGCCTCTTAGATCTTATTAGCAGATTCGTGTCACGAATCTGCTTCATCTTTCCCCACTGTGCCTCCAAACCAAGCTCCCGCTCCTGAGTCCCATCGACAATCCCATCAGCTGACTGAACGGTTGTAATTTCTTCCTCAAACTTGGCGCCCAACCTATCCGTGATATGCCCAATAATGTCAGGTAATTCCTCCAGTAAGGTATGCAAGACCTCGGTAGCAACCCAATCACGTGGTGGATCCCTCTAAAGGTAGGATGTAAATCCCAAATTCGATCTCTCCTATAAGAAACTAGCCCGTTGAGCATTTCATATGTCATAAATCCTCTACCCACTAGCAATAGGGTCCTTCTTCATGAAGAACTTTGGGACTCTAAGTGCCTTGAACTCCCGACAAGATAGAGTCTGCGCCCCAACCTAACCAGTCGCAATCTCTGCAAGAAAGGCCCGAATGATGGGTTTTGAACACTATCACAATCATATGGTGCACATACAACTCTAAATGCTTTGGATCTAAGTTTTCTCAAGTTATACATGCAATTTCATTTTATCCAAAGCATAAACCCTAACTAGCATACAACTCGAGATTTACAACATAAAAACTAGTTAAATGAATACCTCTTTGTTGTAGCTTGTAGTTCTTGGACTTTCAAAAGCTTAGTACCTCAAATATGATACCTCTAATAAGTCACAAACACCAAAAGCAAAAGGAGGCTTATGAGAGAGAGGTTAGGAAGCACCAAAATCGGCTAGGGTTTCATCTTGGAAAATGATTGGCCGATTTTGGGAAGGCTAGGGGTTCAATTTATAGTGTGGAATCCTTAGGATTTCTTACATAAAACCCAAATTTACTTAAGCCTTTAAGTATTCCAATAATCCATATGATAGGCCCTTTGGACTAAATCTTCATGGACTCTCACATAGGTTTAGTCCATCCCTAATCAACATGGATCATTAGCTCAAACTATAAGTATTACTGATTTACCTAATCAGTCCCTGTAAATTTAATCAGTCTCTTTTGATCACTAAATTAATTCCAAATTAATTCGTGATCAATACCAATTAAATAATATGATTTCTTAATTAATATATTAGTCATATAATATGTTAATAAATCACAAATAACCTCTTTCTCAAAAATACATCCTATCAAATTGCTCAGGTGAAGACAACCCAAAAGGACCATGCTACTATCGGGTCAAGTACATACCAATTATAGTTATGAGCTTAGACACCTAATCCAACAGTCTCCCACTTGGATAAGTCTAATAACTATAACTGCCAATGTAACTTCAAAATCCGATTCACAATCGTAGCTCTCAAAAGCCGCTTTCCAACTCTGATCTAGTCAATGACTCGTCCTTTAGATAAGTGATCATATAATCCTCTATTCTTCAAGATATCGTGTGGACAAAGACATGGAATAAAGTCATACTCATTGTATAACAGATTGTTTCCCGATTTCTGATTTGTTTGACATAGAACTTAATTAAACACATCAATTGAGTCCTGACCGGGCCCGACACATAAGTCAAAACAAAATCATCGAGGGGCCCAGGATATCGCTTTTAATCCTCTTAGGATAAAAGGAACAGATAAACTTCGACTTATATGCTTGTACCAATTACTTGTTAAATTGTACACAACAATACGTTTTATAACATCAAGTTACTGATGCTTTTTCATACTATCAATGCACAACCAACTCATAATCAACAACCCATATATCTTGGTTTGAAGACTATACGATATTATCGTCTCACAATCACTCGTGATAAATTCAATGAAGTGATTCATGTGAGCGTGGGCTTAATCTACTACTCAAATTCTTATTTCAAGAGTACTCATGAACGTTGCAGCAAACCCTTGCTATGTCTAAACACCTTAGACAATATACAAGCTAATTCATGACTGTCAAACCTCATAGCTTACTTCCAAAGTATGATTGATTGTGAATGATTTGAATAATCATATTATTCTGGAAGTCAAAACATGCAAAAGTGAAACACAAAATAACCAATTGACAAAAGATAGTAAACTTTATTTATAAATAAAACTCTTATTATTTAATCATCAAATGTCAAATACATTTATTTATTACAGGTTTCTTACTGTCTATCTAATCACTAAAACCAATATCGTCCCTCAGGCCAATGCTCCTAGCATGCTGAAAATGCTTAACCCTACTCAGTCCCTTCGTAAGGGGATCTGTTGGGTTATCCTCTGACGATACCATCTTCACTACTAGGAGTCCCTCTTCTACTTGATGTCTTATGAAGTGATATTTTCTATCGATATGCCTGGATCTACCATGATCCCTTGGTTCCTTGGTTAAGGCGACCGCACCCTCGTTGTCACAGAAAATCTCCATAGGCTCTTTTACAGTTGGTACAACTCCAAGGTCTCTGATGAAGTTCTTTAGCCATATTGCCTCCTTCGACGCTTCGCTTGCTGCTATATACTCTGATTTGCACGTTGAATCAGCCACGGTCTCCTGTTTGGAACTTTTCCATGTTACTGCTCCTTCATTTAGGCTAAATACCCAGCGCAAATGAGAGCGGCAATTATCTATGTCGGTCTGAAATCTGGCGTCACTATACCCTGTTACTCTCAAGTCATCACTCCCACCGAGGGCAAGGACCCAGTCCTTAGTCCTCCGCAGGTACTTAAGAATGTTCTTTACTACTATCCAGTGAGTTCTACCAGGATTCCCTTGATATCGACTAACCATGCTCAAAGCAAAAGCTACATCAGGGCGAGTACATGTCATAGCATACATGATCGAGCCAATGGCGGAAGCATATGGTACTCGACTTATTTATACTATTTCGGCATCGGTACTCGGACTCTGAGTCTTACTCAGTTTGGTATTGCTTTGGATAGGCAATTCTCCTTTCTTGGAAATCTCCATGTTGAAACGTTTCAACACCTTATCCAAGTAGGTACTTTGACTAAGTCCTATTAGTCTTTTACTCCTATTTCTCAATATCCTTATCCCTAGAATGTAAGCAGCTTCCCCGAGGTCCTTCATAGCGAAACACTTCCCAAGCCATGACTTAACTTCCTGTAAGGTTGGAACATCGTTTCCTATGAGCAGTATGTCATCCACATACAATACTAGAAAGCTAACTATACTCCCACTAGCCTTGAAATATACGCAGGACTCATCCTCGCTTCTCGAAAAAACAAACTCTTTGACTTTCTCATCGAAACAAAGATTCCATCTGCGAGACACTTGCTTTAATCCATAAATGGATTTATCAAGCTTACACACTCTATTAGGATACTTCGCATCTACAAAACCCTCTGGCTGACACATGTAAACATCCTCAGCCAACTTCCCATTACGGAAAGATGTTTTGACATCCATCTGCCATATTTCATAATCATGAAACGCAGTTATGGCTAGCATAACCCTTATAGATTTTTGCTACTGGTGAGAAGGTCTCGTCATAGTCAACTCCAGGAGTTTGAGTAAAGCCCTTCGCAACCAATCGCGCCTTATATGTGTATACTTTCTCATCCATGTCGGTCTTCTTCTTGAAGATCCACTTGTACCCGACCGTATTACGACCTAGTACATTGTCAACCAAGTTCCAAACTTGATTGTCATACATAGACGGAATCTCGCTGTCCATCGCCTCTTTCCACTTCGTAGACTCTTGGCCCGCCATGGCTTCCTTGTAGTTGTTAGGTTCATCCAAATTTACCAGTGTGCTATCATTGATAAACGTATCACCTTCACTTGTTATAAGAAAACCATATAAGACAGGTGGAACACTAACTCTACTGGAACTTCTCAGAGGTAAGGACTGGTCAACTGGGTCAACAGGATTCTCATCCTCAGGTTAAGCGCTAGTGTTGGAGGTTCCTTCATCGCTTAACTCTTGAAGCTCTTCAAGGTCAATTTGTCTCCCACTATCCTCTTGCCATATGATTTCTCTTTCACGAAAGACACCCCTTCGCGCTACGAAGACCGCATTCTCACTAGGTCTATAAAACAAATATCTGAAGGATTTCTGTGGGTAGCCGATGAAAATACAACACTTACTGCTAGGTTCGAGCTTGTTGTGAGTCTCTCGTCTTACGAACGCCTCGCAACCCCAAACCTTGATATGCGCTAACGAGGGAACCTTCCTTGTCCACATTTCGTGAGGTGTTTTGGCAACCCTCTTAGTTGGGACTAGATTAAGGATATAGGTGTCAGTCTCTAAGGCATACCCCCAGAATGAGATAGGTAACGAAGCTCGACTCATCATGGAGCGAACCATGTCCAACAAGGTTCGATTGCGCCTCTCAGCCACACCATTTAGTTGTGGTGTCCTAGGTGGTGTCAATTGTGAAACAATTCCACATTCCTTAAGATAGTCGTGGAACTCAATACTAAGATACTCACCACCTAGATCGGATCGGAGCATCTTTATCTTCCTGCCCAATTGATTTTCCACTTCTTGCTTAAACTCTTTGAACTATTCAAAGGTTTCCGACTTGTGCTTGATTAAGTAGATATATCCATATCTGTTGTAATCATTGGTAAAGGTTACATAGAAGCGGTTAGCATCCCTTGTGGCGGATCTGAAGGGCCCACACACATCGGTGTGTATGAGATCCAACAAACCCTCACCTCTTTCACAAGTACCAGTGAAAGGTGACTTGGTCATCTTTCCAAGCAAACAAGATTCGCATGTGTCATCCGACTTTAAGTCAAATGACTCCAACACTCCATCGTTTTGGAGTTCGGCTATGCGCTTCTTGTTGACATGTCCAAGACGACAATGCCACAAGCATGCTTTGTCCAAACCATTGGACGAATCAATATGCAATACATTATTTCCTAAGTTGTCTACAACCATCACAGTTTCATACATACCATTACAAGGCAATGCTTCAAAATAAAATTTATCATTATAAAAAGCATTAATAGAACCAATTTTATTGTTAAATGAAAATCTAAAACCTTGTTTATACAAACCATGAAAAGAAATAATGTTTCTCGTCATATCTGACGAGTAGCAACAATTGTTCAAATCTAGCCCCTAACCCATTACTAAGCAATAAAGAATAAACTCCAATCTTGGTGACAGGCGACGCTTTCCTATTCCCCATGATCAAGTTCATCTTCCCGTGCTCCACATCCCTACTTCTTTTTAGACCCTGCAAATCAGAACAAATATGAAAACCACATCCTGTATCAAGGAACCAAGAACTAGCATGTGATGAGTTGTTAGATTGAATAGTGTAAATACCTGCGAATGTGGGTTTTATCTTCCCATCCTTAATGTCCTGCAAGTATTTAGAGCAGCATTGTTTCCAATGCCCTTTTTCATGACAATGGAAGCACTCTGCTTTCTTTGGATTGGATGAGGGAGTAGCAGAACCACCTTTGGACCCACTAGAAGAGGATCCATCACGAGACTTTCCCTTGTGATTCTTTGAAGAAGCTTTCCTTTTCTTCTCTTTATGTAACGACCCGAAATTGCTTCCGTCAGCGATGTTAGTTTCCGTTAGACGGATATTTATTTTCAAATAATTATTTCGATTTTAAGGTTATATAACTAAATAGAATGTTTACTAATATTTAAAAGAATTAATCGACATTTAAAAGGTATATAGTTTAATTAAATTTATTTGAGGGAACATAAGGTAATTTTAATTCAATAAAAGGTTTTAATGAAATAGAGGGGTTGAAATGTCATTAAAATAACCTCAAATGTTAAGTTACCTAGGGTTGGGGTGTAGAGTGTGAAAGGTTGGATGTATAGGGACTTAACTGGAAAATTCGATTATAACTCCATATGAATATGCAAAGACGGGTTTTAATACCATAAGTCCATTTCTTTTTGCGTTTGGGCTGCCATGGGGTTCTAAAAAGACCTCAAGCTCCATTCCTTGGGCTGCTGTCAGGGCCGGGTCTATACAATTTGGGGCCCGGGGCAAAAAAAAAATTTGGGGCCCTTATAATTTTTTTTTGTAAAGGAGTGTGGCACCTCCAGAAATATTTATTAATTAAAAAAAATAATACAATTGAAGGCTGGGGACTCCCCACCTATGTAAAGAAAAAACTTCGGGACAGACCCCGGATGCCAAACAACCTACCATCTATTAATACAAAACGACAAAATAAAAAGGCCAGAGCACGAACCCTAATACATAAACATAACAAAGAAAAACTACAAAAATAAGTGATAAAAGGCAACTAGTAAACAGATAACAAGAAACAAACAAATTAACAAATAAATAAAAAGAGTTCTCTTGTACCTCCTGTTGTTGGCTGTCTGTGATGCTAATGTTGTGAGCCTAACAAGAAACAAACAGCTTAACAAATAAAAAAAAGAGTTCTTTTGTACCACCTGTTGTTGGCTGCCTTTGATGCTAATGTTGTGGGCTTGTAAATAACTTCTAAGCACTTGCCAAATGCCAACTGAAAAAGCTCCAAGTCACAACAGAAAATTATGAAGTTAAAAAAAAACGGAAATCAGATTAAAATGATGAACATTCTTACATTCAAAAACTAAAATTAAACAAATGAGTAACAAATTAACTCTAAAAAAATCGAGAGGCCACTTACAGTGAGAGTTACACGGATTCATAATCACTCAATCAGAAGGTCATAAACTTGGATTTGGATAAGTTGGATTCTCTGATTCTTACACAACATAAAATTCTGAAGATCAAAAAAGATTCCTAAAAGAATAGAATATCATTATATCACAGATTCACAGAAAAATAAGAAATTTCAATTCAAGGCTAGAAAGTATAACTTACAGAAACATAAGAAATTTCACAAATCACAAATTCACAACCAACGATTTCGGTTGGAATGCTCAGAGTCTCAGACGCTAATGCGACTTCGTCTGTGACTAGCGATTCTCAGAATTTCAGTGGTCTGGTGCTATTCCAGTCTTTCCAGAAAAAAAAATGAAACTTGGAAATCAAAAAATAGAAGGGCAATAATCAGGAATCGTGAAAACTGAAACCAAGAAGCAAATAATCGAATTTTGAATGTCGATTTGAGAATCAGATACCCTAAATCAAAAATCAGAAAAGATGGAGAATCGGAGAAGAAATCAGAGATCGAGATCGATTCAACAGAAATTGAATAAGAAATAGAACAAATTTGAGTTCTGACCGTTGCTTACCTTATCGATTCCGGAGAAAACGTTTGGATTTTCCATGGAAATTGATCGTTGAAGATTTAATTTGCCTTGGAAGTCGGACATCACTCATCTCTCGCACACCAATAGCGATCGCTCATTCCTCCCGCTTCCTGTTTGGGTTGGCACATTGGGCTTCAATAACCGGTCAAATAAGCTAAAACCTAATGGGCTACTGCTATAAAATTAATATAAGAAATATAAAATGGGGCCCTTTGGCATTTGGGGGCCTGGGGCGGTCGCCCAGCTTGCCCAGGCCCATGGGCCGGCCCTGGCTGTTGTTACATCGACGACACGAGAGGAAGAATCGAGCGAGGGAGAGAGAGAGTCAATCGAGATTAAACCGATGGAGAGAGTCGTTTGAGAGAGAGAGAGAGAGAGTCAATCGAGATTAAACCGATGGTGGAAAGCAAGGTGGAGGCCGACGAGTTCTTGGAATCGTATCGAAGCAGGAGGAAATCGAGTCTAAGCTGGTATGTTTTTACCTCCCACCTGGTTCTTGTCATTCTTTCTTTCCGGCTGCATCACGGGGGCATGATTGCTGTTAGAACGAGATAATGGGGTCCCTTCTTTCTTCCCTACTCACGAGTTTGCTTCTGCCAAAGAATTCATGTATTTCTTTTGTCCGATTAATCATTCTCGCTGTTACTCTTTTAGAACAAAAAAAAACATACAGTTTACTCATTGGAATTCGTACGTGAATTGAATCACACTTCCAGCCTACTTCTCTTATTTAGTATCTTGATTTTCGGTTGTACAACCTGCCATGTGAAATCAATTTCCTTTGGAGTCTTGATAGACTTAGACCAATAAAATAATAATAATAATGGTAACCCAAAAATACGTTAGATGAAAGGAAAATTGCAGCCTTAGACTTTTGATATAGGTTATACATCAAAGTGAATGGGAAATCAATGGGTATAACTTGTTTATTTTTATAATTGATTAATCATATGAAATTGTTAATTATAAGAAATTTGTGATGTATTGGTTAACGAATAAGCTAAAAGTTAATGAAGTTACCCAATTAACTAACTGGTTGATTTAATATAAGTTTTATTAAAACTCAGTTAATGGAATTAAATTTTAGCTAATTACTTCAAATCCAAACTAAATATTGGGTTTATTTGCCACACAACCCATAAAACGTATTGAAGATATGATTATGAATATGGAATTTATTTAATAATTTGGTTAATTTGTTGGCTTTAATCCTTTGTCTAAAGTCTTCATGCGTAAGGTGATTTTTGGTAAAAATTGGAAATCTGCACAACAATGTTTACCTGTCTTCCAAGGTCTCTACAGGTCATTTTGTTCTGAATTAGAGAAATCACCAAAAATCAATTTTGTAGTAAATCGAATCTAGTTTTCAGAAAGTCGAGAACCAGCTCAATCGGAGTTACGGATTCTGTTTTATGCTTAAAACACTGAACGGGGGTCGAGCTGGGAAATTATAAAAAAATAATATAAAAGATAGAATAAAGTTTTATTTTCGAAACATATACTTTATTTGTTAATTGAATGTTATGTGTGGTGTTTAGGTGGAGCCTTGAGAACTTCAAGTAAGTTCAAGACTTGGAATAGAAGGAAGATTTCATCAAGGCTAAAGGTGAGTTCATAGTTTTAACTCACTAATGTTGCATGATTGAAACGTGCAATCTGTAGATGGTGATTTTATTCACTTTAGGATGACCATGTCATTACTTGTGCTTGATGATGATATGATATTTGTGATGCTAATATATGTTTTTTTGCTAATGCTATGTTATGACTTAATTGCTATGTTGCTTGCACTTTGATGTACTTGATGTATATAACATGCTAGCTAAGTTGCTTGAAATATGATGTATGGTTATGAATACATTGCATGTTTAATACACATTTATATGGTATGCATTACATGACTTGCTTAATGACATTGCGGGGTTATGCGTAGAGGGTTTGGGTAGTTCATGACCTTTGCCTAAAACCTTATCCCGATCATTGAGGATGTCTACTAGGTTGAAAGAGTACCTATAGGAAGAGCTATAGCCACATCGGTTGTTAGTTGCCGGTCTTTCTAGATGACCGTGTGACACATGGTTTGCGGGCACTTCGGTGTTCGTGGGCTGGAGTGATGTTGGTCCCTCGTTCGCGGCCAGCGCAAACATCACGTAGGAATCAGGAGGTGTATCGGTAGAATTGACACTGTTTGTACCGATCATGAACAACACCGTGGGGTACTTGTACTTTGCAAAGTCGGAGTAGCAAAAGTGGAGTCACAGGGTTGGTGTTTCGGGTGGAAGTCATGAGCCACTTAGAGCATTCGGCTGGCCGTGCACACAAGTAGTGAACGGGGTGTTTCTCTTGGGTTAGGTAGCACTAAGGGACACTTTTCTATCAATCGGTTGGATAGATATAATAAAAGGTTGAACATGTAATAAAAGTTTGGTTGCATATTAAAAGGTTAAACATGTAACAAAAGGCTGGTTGCATATTAAAAGATTGAATATATAACAAAGGTTGGTTGTATATTAAAAGGTTGAATATATAACAAAAGGTTGGTTATTAATAAAAGGTTGAACAAGTAAAGGTTGTCTATATATGAAATGTGATTGTTTACATGCTATTCAGTTGTTTATATGGTATTTGGTCGATCATATATGTTATGTGGTAGAATTGCGGTTGAACATTTATGCATGTATGCATTGGAATATATGACTGGTTAACTATACTGTGCGCTTGTATTGCTAGCTTTACTTGTCTATCATTTTTATGTCTCATCATAAAATGAATGACTGACCCATTTGGGGTTTGTATGTTTTATGTGTAACTTTTTGAACTCACTCAGCAGGGAATGACACTTGTATATTTTTCTCTCTTATGTCTTATGATTGGTGCAGGCAGTTTAGAAGATTGGCCTTGGTGAGAGGGGTTCTTATGGGTAGTAGATTTATATTAACGATACCATTCTTGGACACGTTTTTTATTATTTACTTTAAAGTACTATTGTTTACATTTTAAATGGTTTGGAATTATGTTTGAATTTTTGAAGTAACGTTGTGGTTTCGAAAATGTTTTGAATAAAAAAAAACTAAGTCTTCCGCTAACGTATTATGTTAAATAAATGTTTTAAAAAGAAAAAAAATTATGGTAAAAATCACGACGTTACACTTTACCATGTCCAATTGCCAGGACTGGGGCAGCAACAGTAGGAGTCGGTACAACAGACTTGCCTTTTAAACTACTTTCAGCAGTTCTCAGAAGGCCTTGAAGCTTGCTTAGAGTGACTTCCTCCTTGTTCATATGATAAGTCATTCGGAACTGATCATAACAAGAAGGTAAAGAGTGTAGGATGATGTCGATAACCAACTCTTCGTCGAAATTGACATTCAACTTTAGCAAGCGGTCCACATATCTTTGCATCTTTTGCAAGTGGGTCGTGATGGACTCCCTATCTTTCATTTTTGTTGTTATCATGGAGGCAATGATTTCATACCTTTCTTGTCGAGCACTCTGATGGTACCTTTCCATCAAGTCTTGGTGCATCTCGAAAGGACAGAAGTCCTCGTAGGACTTCTGAAGCTCAGAAGTCATAGTGGCTAGCATGGTGCACGACACCTTTGTCGCGTCCTTCTCATGAGCCCTATACTCAGCTAGCTGCTCAGGAGTAGCATTTTCTTCATCAATCTCCTTTATCTCTTTGTCGATTACATATTCCTTTTCCTCGTATCGAATGGCCATGTGAATGTTTCAAATCCAGTCATTGAAATTCGACCCATCGAAAATGACCCTCCCACATAAGTTCATGAGGGAGAAAGAGCCAGAAGAGTTTGAGTTTGAAGCGTTGTTCGAGGTAGACATCTGAAAGAGAAGAACAAGTTTTATTAGATAGAAATTCCTTAATATAACACCCAAATTAAAATATTAAGGCTAGGACCCAAACACAATAATTCACAACTTAGAAAAGGGATGTCGTAATCTAATTGCAAATTATGTGAAGGGAGGTAAATGACGATTTACCAATTTTCCTAGATCTTTGAGATTCATTGAACCTTTTCAATGGCATGTTTAATCTCGATTATGACCTTCAAGTTTGTGACTGGGATACTGAGGATCACAAACAATGTGTGAATAACCATGCAAATGTGCTTGGTACTCTCGATGTCATTTATCACCTAATCAATGTGTCGGTTAACCACACACGCTCCGTTGATCTATGACAAACATCGAGCTACCATTTGCCACCCTTGTTATTCCAAATTAGTGTGCCGGTAAACCACACACGCTCCACTAACGACTTGACAATGTGCAAAGTGCAATTTCATGGAATAGCACCATTTTCACATTTTTCCTAAAGTAACTAAGATTGGGAATTTATGAAAAACATTTAGTTACTTTTATAATTATCATTATACTTTTTAATGAGAATTAATGTCCTATCCTACCCGTTCGGCTAACGACCCTCCACTAGTCAAGGGAGCGGTGGGTAAGAGTGGACACCCATTCAATCGTCATTTTATAGGCAATTTCTTTATACCACCCTTATAGACCAGCTTCGTGAATGAGACCTACTAACAGTAAGACTGACTGTCTTATACATATATATATAAGTATTAAGCTTTTAATATTATAATAGTATAAGTGTTGAATTTTACACTTTTAAAACTCTAGGGTTTAGAATTTATATATTTCAAAATTAAAACCTTTTAATCAATTTTTTAAATTCCAAAACTTGAGGGCAAATTTTGAAACTTTTCAAAACTCTTGGATCAATTTGAAAACAATTAAATTAATCATATAATTAATTATATCACAAAATTGACCTAATCTAATTTCATATAGCAAGATGATTCACATCAAATTCTACAAATAATTAATTTTTCACAAAATCAAGTAATTGTCTTAAAATTTGACAATCATCATTGGATGAGGATAATCATTACCTTATCAGAAAAATCGAATTTGATCAGTCAAAAAAGTTTGTGGTAATGATCCTAATCCAAATCTGGCCAAAAACTCAAAAAATCTGCCAACGGGTGATCCAACTCGTCGAGTTGACCAACTCGTCGAGTTCCATCGTGGGACTCGTCGAGTCCAGCAGTCAGAGGCCAAAATTGAAATTTTTTCAGCTTTGAAAACAATACAATTGCATCAATATAACAGAAAACACCCTAGGCTCTGATACCACTGATGGGTTTTGAGCACTATAACAATCCTATGGTGCACATACAATCCTAAATGCTTTGGATCTAAGTTTTCTCAGGTTATACATGCAATTTCATTTTATCCAAAGCATATACCCTAACTAGCATACAATTGGAGATTTACAACAAAAAAAAACTAGTTAGATGAATACCTCTTTGTTGTACCTTGTAGTTCTTGGACTTTCAAAAGCTTAGTACCTCAAATGTGATACCTCTAATAAGTCACAAACACCAAAAGCAAAAGGAGGCTTATGAGAGAGAGGTTAGGAAGCACCAAAATCGGCTAGGGTTTCACCTTGGAAAATGATTGGCCGATTTTGGGAAGGTTAGGGGTTCAATTTATAATGTGGAATCCTTAGGGTTTCTTACATAAAACCCTAATTTACTTAAGCCTTTAAGTATTCCAATAATCCATATGATAGGCCCTTTGGACTAAATCTTCATGGACTCTCACATAGGTTTAGTCCATCCCTAATCAACATGGATCATTAGCCCAAACTATAAGTATTACTGATTTACCTAATCAGTCTCTTTTGATCACTAAATTAATTACAAATTAATTATTGATCAATACCAATTAAATAATATGATCTCTTAATTAATATATTATTCGTATAATATATTAATAAATTACAAATAACCTCTTTCTCAAAAATCCATCGTATGAAATTGCTCTGGTGAAGGCAACCCAAAAGGACCATGCTACTATCGGGTCAAGTACATACCAAATATAGTTATGGGCTTAGACACCTAATCCAACACCGAAGTCGCTCATCCAATAGCTTCATGATCCCCTCCTTGATGGTACCAAACATCATAAGAGTCGCATCCAAAATACCGTAAGTGATCTTAGATGAAACAAACCCATGAATCCTCTCATCAATCGGCTCAACACCAGAGCCTGGACCTGAACCAGAACCTCCTCCGCGAGTGCTCATCACCATACTCAAAACAACCACACAAATGATCAGAAAATACCTAAAGAATTCCTTATCCTACAAGCTTCCTAGAATATATTTTACTTTCCTCGATTCGAGTACGAATCATGTGCTTTCAATAGAATGAGCCCAATACTACTTTCCACACCCATCAATACTTTCCTCAAGAATCATCCAGAATCCTCTAAGTCACTTTCTCAAATTGGTATTCCCAAAACCCGCTAAACAGCATACCATTCCCACTAAAGCACTTCATAGGTTCTCCTAGGATCCCTACCTCACCCTACTATCAATTGCTGAAGAAAACCTACTAATGTCAGCTAACTATTTCATAAATACTATTACATGCAACAAAACTTAAATAATATTTTGAATAAAAGACCCAAACATACAATGGTTAGACTCAGACCAGAGTTGCGCAATAGGGCCAAATCATTCACTCTAAGATTATTTAACCTTTGTAGAATGTAACTTAACATATTCATGCAATACTTAACTCACATCAATATGAGTCCTACAAAGCACAAAGCAAGCAACATTTGAGTAGTAGAACTCAATAGTCCATAAAACCTAAAACGACATCCACCAACCCACTAACTTCTGCGATGCTAGGAACTTCTACCAACATTGTAGGTTGCTTTATGCATGAATATTATACACAATACGAGATCAAATAGATTGTCGAATAAATGATTCTAACCTAAGCCGACAATCAGATGAGGAACAGGGAATAAGGCTAAATCAATCATTCTATGTCTATATGATCCTAACCATATACAATTTTTTTAAAAACATACACTTAGAAAATAATTCCACCAACATAGATTCCAAATAAGGCATAACATTCAATTCCCCCTAGGCTACAAGGCATTAAAAGTCAGGCTAATCTATCATGAAATTCCTGAAGGTATCCTTAGCCTTATCCTAGCATGCAAACATACCATATCATATATCATATCAACATGTATCAGTATTTTGGGAATCACTTTCTTGAGCTCGGCTGATTGCACGCATCGCACCCCTTTCTTTTAATAAAGTCTTTTCTGAAAATTTTATTTTCTTTTAAAAAGGTTACCACTTCCTCAGATTGATTTTAGACACACTCGAGAGTGTGCCTGAATCCCTCAAACCAAGGTTCTGATACCAACTTGTAACGTTCTAAAAATAGTAAAAAAAATCATTTTTTAATCATTGAATCCATACAAACATTTTGTTCCAAAACCAATCAGAGTCAATTGTATTTTTTACATCAGAGTAAAACATTAATAATCAGTGCGGAAAAATGTATCAGGGGATGTTGTGCAGTCAATCCGGGTCCTTACTTTTGGAACTGGAAGTACCTGAAAAATGTTAAACCACAAACCGTAAGCATAAAGCTTAGTGGGTTCTCCAAAATACCACATACCAAACATACATTGCATGGTTTACCCCTGTGGTCTTGCATATAAATGTCCTGGGCTTCCCCCATGGTTTTTCTATGCTCTTCCATGAGCTACCCCCAAGGTCTTACATATATGTGTCTGGGTTGCCCCCATGGTCTTTCCTTGAAATGCCATGGGCTCCCCCCAAGGTCTAACTGTTAGACGTCATTTTATGCATCTTTTAGGGTAATTTTCATTATCATTTAGGATCATATTTTGTACATTTTTATGTCATTTATTTACTTCATGTTCAGCTCATGTATTCTATTAGAACTCTTGTACTGCTCATGTTTTTTTTATGTCAATTTCAGATAGTTCGAGTGGAGCAGTGCTTTGGGAGCAGTTCGATGCGTAATTGGAGCTTAAAATGGAGTAATAACTATGGAACGATGTTGAGGAATGATCAAGAACAACTTGGAAGGAAGAATGACGATAAAAAATGCACAAAATTGAAGACATACGATCGCATGTCATGTCCACGCGATCCCAACTTGGCTCCATGCGATCGCATGTATGGTCGTAACTTGTCTTCGAAGTTTTTTCATGCCAAAAATTCATCTACGAGAAAAAAAATGAAAACATGCAATCGCAACTTTGCTTTATGTGATCGTATCTTTGCCAAAAAGTTCCAAAATAGCATCCTACTACATTAAAAAGGCCCGAGACTCATTTTCTTCAATGTATGCGATCACAAATTTGATACATGCAATCGCATGCACACCGTTTTTGCTGATGGACGTATAAATAGACCCACATAACCTTCCAGTAACCCTAAGAGACGATTCCAGATGACGAAAACCACTCCTGAAGGCGATTTCTGATATCTTTCAGCGACTTTTGAAGATCTGAAGACTGAGAATCATCTCATTCATTTAGTTTACAAGATTGATCAGTAAATGTTTCTTTTATCTAGTTTTATTTCGTTTTTAGCCGTGTCTGGCTAAACTTTAGTTTTCAATTCTGCATAGACTAGTACTTTTCATGTGATTAGTTTTCAGATCTGATTTTCGTTTTGTATTTCTATTTAGATTTTTCAGTTTTGAGCTTAATGAATATTGATTTTCATTTATTTTAATATCACTGCATTTTTTAGTTTTTAGTTTAATTTAAAAATCCCCTTTTATATTTTTGTTTTGACTAGAATGTGCCTGATCCAAAAAGGCACTGACCATTAGGCTGTGTCCCTGAGGATTCGACCCTGCTTTACTGTGCTATATTTTTAGTGCAACCACCAGTGATTATTTATTGTTTAAATCGGGTGCCACAACCGGTCTTAACAAATTGGCGTCGTTGCCGGGGACACGGTGCTTTCTAATAGTTTTATGCCAAGAATTTTTTGTTCAGGTACAACTCTAGCTTTTGATCCAGAAATCGAGAGAACTGCAAGAAAACTGAAGAAAGAAGCAACAAGAAAGAACTGATCAACTAGTCTCTTTGGTTCATTATCTTCCGTACCTCCAGAAAACATCACACCACAAGGCACTCCCTTGTCGAACGAATCGGATTTGTTTTTTCCGAAAGTACCCCCATATTCTTCTTAAAACTACCCTTGTAAAACATATTCCACACCCTCTTTTGTTAAATTTGAAACCATAGAATCTTTAAAATCCGAATCTGAAGAATCAAACATGAGTGGAGACGAAGCAGAGAAGACTCTCAGATAGTGGTCCACTCAAGAAGTCAATCAGCATCCCCTCTGCATCACCTTTCCGGAAGCCCAGAAGTTCGAACTCAAATCTGGGCTGATTCATCTTCTTCCTACTTTCAGAGGATTGGAAAATGAAGACCCACATAAATTCGTCAAGGAATTTCATGTGGTATGTTCAGGAATGAAGCCGCATGTTGTCACTAAAGATCAAACAAAGTTAAGGGCATTCCCCTTTTCACTTCAAGATTCAGCAAGGGAATGGTTATATGAACTTCCATCCGGTTCAATTGCCACTTTGACAGAGCTCGCGAAGTTGTTATTAGAGAAATATTTTCCAGAAACGCGAGTTTCTAGTCTCAGGAGAAAAATACTTGTGATTAAACAAGGAAAAATATAAGTTTTACATACTTACTGGGAAAGGTTCAAGAAGCTTCTGGTTCGGTGTCCACAACATGGGATCAGTGATTATCAACTTTATAATTGTTTTTGTGAAGGTCTGACACCCATGGAGAGGCGCCTTATAAATGCTTCCAGTGGTGGTTCCTTGGGTGATATGACGTCAACTGAAATCAGGGAGCTGATCGAAAAGCTGGTGATCGAGTCTAAACATTCCATAAATAAAGACGAGTGGTATCCAGATTACCAAAGGGGTGTCAAGGAAGTCAGCAATGCTCATCTGGAGTCGCAAATATCTGAACTAACGAAAGTTGTTATGCTCCTGACAAAAGAAAAAGCAACTGCAAAGAAACCATTTGGTATATGCTTGAAGACAGAACATCCAACTGATATGTGTCCGATTTTGCAAGAGGATGTTGCCCCGGTCAAAGCTGTCGGAGGATATCAACAACATAAAAACTTTAACCAGCCTCCAAAATTTAATCAGAACAATTATCAGCAAAGACAATAATTTCAGACACCACCGGGTTTGCAGCAGACAAACTTTCAGCAGAATTCTCATTTTCAACCCAATTTCTAGAATCCAAGTTATCATAATCAATCTTCAAATCAACAACCCGATAGTTCCAGCATGGCCTTAGAAGATATAGTGAAGAGTCTTGCCACGAGCACCCAAGTATTCTAGACAGAAACCAGAACTAGCATCAAGAATCTGGAACAACAGGTGTCTCAACTTGCCACTTCTGTGGGTCGTCTGGAAGCTTAAGGAAAGTTACCATGTCACACTGAAAACAATCCAAATCACAATATGAGTGTTATTTCCTTGAGAATTAGGAAAAGTTATGGAGGCCCAAGCTCATCTGAACCAGAAAAAGAAGCCGAAGAAGAATATGAAGAAGTTCAGGTGGAAGAGGAAGATGTAAAAGAGCCTGAAAAAGTTGAAGTAGAGTATGAAGAGGTTTTGGTTGAAGAAGAAACTGAAAAGATGGAAGAGAAAGAAACTCCAACACACAGTGAAGCCAGATCAGAAAGAGTACAAGCCTTTACCTCCATTCCCACCAAGACTAGAGAATACAAAGCGCGAAAGAGAGGATGTAGACATCATGGAAATTTTTCGCAAGGTTGAGGTAAATCTTCCACTTTTAGATGTTATAAAACACGTTCCTCGATATGCTAAGTTTCTTAAAAATTTATGTATTTCTAAGAAAATGATGAAATTTAATGAAACTATCAAAGCTGGCGAAAATATCTCCTCTATTTTACAAAAAGGTTTGCCTCCAAAGTGCAAGGATCCGAGGATTTTCTCAGTTCCTTGTAAATTGGGGAACCTTACTTTTTCAAATGCCATGCTTGACCTTGGTGCTCCAGTCAATGTCCTTCCCTTTTCTGTCTTTGAAAAATTAAAAACGGAAACTTCACAAAAGACTAGGACAATTATACAGTTGGTTGACCACTCGACAGTACACCCAAAAGGTGTACTAGAGGATGTTCCTGTCCAAGTGGATGCTCTGATTTTTCCCGTTGATTTTTATATTCTGGACATGGGAAATTTGGACACTTCAGATAGAAATTATATCATTTTGGGAAGGCCATTTATGAAAACTGCAAAAAACAAAAAATAATGTTTTTAATGACATGATTTCAATGGAATTTGATGAGGAAGTGGTTAATTTTAAAATTAATGATGATAATTTTCTTTCTAATAATATTTATGTAAATTATATGGGTACCAGCAGTCCTTTATATGAGGGCTGCTGTGAAGTTTCTAATGTCTCTGTGCAAGAAAAATTTGTAGATAGGAATTTATCAGACATATCAGAAGAGTTGGAAAAGAAAAGGCTTGGGGAAATTGAAGGAGGGAAATTGGTTGTTAAAAATTAATTTGTAGAAGCTGATAAAACTGAGAAGGAGATAGAAGATGTAATTCCTGCTGAAGAAATATCAGAGAAGGTGCTGGCAGAAAAAGATAAGCTTGGGGAGGAGGAAAAGAAGATTTCTTGGAAAATTATTAAACAAAGAGTGGTGATTTCAGAGACGAATATGAAAAATTCAAGGAGGAGATTTATGGAGAGAAAAAGAAGATCAGAAAACGAAAGAAATCAAATCATCTGAAGACAATTTTGAGTCTTTCCAGGTTGTTGAACAAGTTCCAGATCCACCCATCTTGCCATATCTGAAGGGATCTGGAGTGACAATGAAGAGACTTGAGCTTCAGAGAAGTCCCAACCACACCAGTTAGTAAATATGGTTGGGCAAAGTCGAGCCAACGACTTTAAAAATGGGCGGCTTTCCGGGAGGCAGACCGAGGAGTAGTTTTTAGTTTTTTTTACGCTTTCAATAAAAAGATGGTCGCACTTCTAAGCAAGCTTGGGGAAATCAAAGGATCGACAGAGTTGCTGAAATTCAGATTTTTCGCCACATCTTCGTGAAAATCAGAATTTTTGCAAACTTATCAGGTACATTCATTCCTAGCTGCACCATTTTGCATTTAAAAGCTTTATTGAGCGATTCATTCCTCTCTGAGCATTGAGGACAATACATCATTTTAAGCTTGGGGAGGGGTTAGTGTAAAAATTTGCATTTTTTTGTTAAAAATTTTAATTTTTCAGTTTTTCATTTAACTTTTTCAAATTTTTAGTTTTTTTTTTTTTTTTTTTTTTGCATTTTATATTCTGCATTGCATTTGCATATAAAATTTCGAAAATCCAAAAAATATTTTATTTTCCTTTTTTTTTGCATTCATAAAAAAAACCCCAAAAAAGATTTTATTTTTAGTTATTTTTATTTTCTGCATATAAAATTTCTTAAAAATCTTTTAGAAAATCGAAAAAAAAAATCAAAAAGTTTAAAAAATACGAGATGAGGATACTCTTTACATTCGATAACTCCGCGAAGATGGAAAATGAATGTACGAAGCAACCGGATTGTTATTGGAAGTGTAGAATTAACTGTCATAACTAGGGGACCCAAACACTGTAATCTGAGACCCCAGCCTTAGAAAATAAAAAAAATGGCATACTGAAACGTTTTTGTGGGCGGTGATAACAACTTTGGGATGATTTGTTTTTGAATGTTTAAAAAGAACCTTTTTCGACAACTCTGGGCCCATAGAACACGAACCCATTTGTTGACACGCATTACCCTCGTAGTAACAGAGAGGCCTTATATCAGATCCACACAGTTAAGAAGGAAGAAAGGTTACAACTGTCATATCGGGTACCCAAATCAAAATTTCAAGCACTTAATCGAAGAAATTTCAAGAAATTCAAAAGTTAATTGAAGAACTCAAGCTAAAAACAAAGATACAAATTCAAGTTCAATCAAATCATAAGCTATCTCAAAGTTAAATCTGACGAATTAAGAACTGTGTGATATAGTATTTGTGGCTCTCGAAAAAGTGAAATCATAGGAGCTGGGCCCCTACGGGTGAGGCCCACTACTTCAACGGAAGCTGATTTGTCGTGACGGGTTCTTAAGGATGCATCGATTCTAGTTTTTGACTAGCTAGTCTTAAGTACATGAGATCCTAGACTGTGTTATTTTCGCTCACAAAGTTAATTAAGGTGTAAAGTTTAAATAAAACTATGGATGGACTATTAGGTTACACCGTTTCGTGATCTTCCTCAGTTTGGGAGTCTGTGATACATGAAAGATAGGAGGATGGTCGTCTAGGTAGTAGTGATTGGAACTCCCTCGATTTAAAGTCTGATTGTATATATATATATATATATATATATATATATATATATATATATATATATATATATAATATCTAGAAAAAGAAGGGAATTATTTTCTTTTAATTTATTCTAAATTCTTTTTAGGTCATCTACATCTTTCCATTTGTTTAGAATGTTTTAACTTTTTCTTACTTGAGGGCAAGTAAGGTTTAATCTTGGGTAGATTTGTTAGATGCCATTTTATGCATCTTTTAGGGTAGTTTTCATTATCACTTAGGATCATATTTTGTAGATTTGCATGTCATTTATTTATTTGATGTTCAGCTCATGTATTCTATTGGAACTCTCGTATTGCTCATGTTTTTATGTCAATTTCAGATAGTTCGAGTGGAGCAGTTCTTTGGGAGCAGTTGGATGCGCGTTTGGAGCTTAAAATGGAGTAATAACTAAGGAAGGGTGCTGAGGAATGATCAAGAACATCTTGGAAGGAAGAATGACGATAAAAAAGGCACAAAATTGAAGACATGTGATCGCATGTCTTGTCCACGCGATCGCAACTTGGCTACATGCGATTGCATGAATGGTCGTAACTTGTCTTCGAGGTTTTTTCATGCCAAAAATTCATCTGGGAGAAAAAAATTAAAACATGCGATCACAACTTTGCTATATGCAATTGCATCTTCGCCAAAAAGTTCCAAAATAGAATCCTACTTCATTAAAAAGGCCCGAGACGTGCTTTCTTCAATGTATGTGATCACAACATTGATACATGCGGTCACATGCGCGCCGTTTTTGCTGTTGGACGTATAAATAGACCCACATACCCTTCCCGTAACCCTAAGAGACGATTCCATCTTAGCTGCAAGCACAACGTAGTGCTTCCTTCACCACGTCGTGGTCACCACCAAGTTCCACATTTAGAAGGTCAAAAAGGACAAAGTCTCAGAAGAAGTTTTCCTAGAACGGGTTTACACACCTAAAGGAGAATGCCTCTAAAGGATCACACCTAAAATACTAAACACTAAAAATTTAGGAGAAATGAGAAGAGACTTACAAAAACTCAAAATATCATAGTGCAAGGAAGTTAGGAACAAAATTAATGAAGTCCATGATGGTCTATTTGAAAGGTTTTACATGTAATAACGCGGATAAATCCTTATACACTTAAGGGTACATGCAACCTATTAGATCTAGTCATAACATTATTGAAGTAACATTCTATTGAACAACAAGAACCCTATAACCCTAGATAATTTTGAAATTCATAGAAGATTACGTACCTTTTGATTGTTGTAGTAAACAATCAAACAATCCTTCTTGAAAAACTCTTGGAAGCTAGCACCAGAAATCTCGTGCCTCCGATGGTTCACACCCAACCCCTAACAACTAGTAAAAACTTTTTGGAGAGAGGATGAGAGGCAAATTTTGGCTATCTCTTGATCAGAAGGAGTGGCCGAAATTTCTAACCCTATGCTCCCTTTTATAGCTACATTAGGAATCCCTGATAACCCTTACTTGATTAAAATAATAATATCTTAAATCAGGTAATTATCTGGTTTCCTAATTATCTCCGATGCACATTTTAGAACCCTATTATACTCTTTAAAATCGTCCATCACTAGGAAGGTTCTGGAATGCCTTCTGCTCAACTATTGAACAATTACAGCTTAGGTCCTTGCACTATTAATTAATCCAGTTAATCCCAAAATAAATTCTAATTAATTTCTGATGAATTCTTAATTAAATAATACTATTTCTAGTTAATATATTATTCTTATAATATATTAACAAATCATTTATTGTTATTTATTAATCATATAATAAATCAATAAATCAGTTTATCTCTCTCTCTCTCTCTCTCTCTCTCTTTCTACAAGTCATCTTATTCAATTACCAGGTTTGAGGGCAACCCAAAAGGATTTTGTTAATAACTCATGTATATACCAAGTTAGTTATCGGATTAGACACCTAATCCAACAGTCTCCCACTTGGGTAAGTTTATAACTACAATTGCCAATATAACCTCTAAATTATCAGCAAAGGGAGCTTCCAAAAGCAACTCCAGTGTCTGATCTGATTAGTCCTAAGATAATGATCAAATATTCCTTCGTTCTACAAGATATCATATGGAATTGAGATATGGATTAGAATCAATCTCATTGTCCAAAATTTTGTTTCCCGATTTCCTGATTTACGATGATCTCATAAGACTTACAAATTGAACACATCAATTTAGTCCTGGCTAGGCCCAACACTATAAGTCAACACCAAATCACCGAGGGCCCAAAGATATCACTTTTCCTATTCAGGAAAAAGGAACGAATAAACTTTGACACATATGCTTGTATCCTTTACTCACCAAATCATACATGACACTACGTTTTATAACACTAAGTTATTGATGCGTTTTCGCAATATCAATGTATAACCGATTTGTAAATAACAACTCATATATATCCATTTTAAGAATATAAGATATTACCGTCTCATAATTACTTGTGATATACTCCATGAAGTAATTCTCTGAGCATGGGTTTATCCAACACTCAAATCTCCATTTTTCTAAGTACTCATGAATGTTGTAGCAACAAAATTGCTATGTCTAAACTCCTTAGACAATCTACAATCCAATTCATGATAGTCGACATTCATTACTTACTTCCTAAAGTATAATTGAATGTGGAGCTTCTAATAATCAAATTATCCAGTAAGTAAAACACGTAAAACGAAACATAAGAATAAATAATTGACAAAGGTAATAAACAATACTCATAAATAATCTCTATTATTCAATCACCAAAATCAATTACATTTATTTTGTTACAAGTTTCAAACTAATCATCTAACTACTAAAATTAATATCATCTCTCGAACCAATACTCCTAGCATGTTGACTATGTTTAACCCTACTCAGAGCCTTTGTGACAGGATCTACAGGATTGTCTTCTGAAGACACTCTCTTATCTATGAGATGACATTATTCAACTCTATGTCTGATATAATGGTACTTTCTGTCGATATGTCTTGATTTACCATGATCTCGGTTCTTTGGTCAAATAAACTGCTCCTTCATTATCACAAAAAAGTTCAATTGGCTCCTAAATGCTCAGAACTACTCCGAGATCATCGATGAAGTTCTTCAGCCTGACCGCTTCCTTTGATACTTCACTCACTGCTATGTACTCTGAATCACAAGTAGAACCAACCACTGTGTCCTGCTTGGAACTTTTCCAAGTGATTGCTCCACCATTCAATAGGAACACCCATCTAAATTGAAAACGAAGATTGTCTCTATCTATTTGAAAGTTGGGGTTAGTATACCTATGTACTCTCAATGTATCACTGCCACCAAGGACTAGAATCATATCATTTGTCCTTCGCAGATACATGAGAATATTCTTTACTGTTGTCCAATGAGCTCTGCCAGGGTTTCCTTGAAAGTGACTGGCCATGCTTAAAGCAAAAGACACATCAGGGTGAGTACATGCCATAGCGTACATGATCAATCCTATAGTCGAATCATATGGGACATGACTCATTTCTGCTATCTCTTTATCTGTACTAGGGCTTCGAGTCTTACTCAACTTGGCATTACTTTGAATAGGTAGCTCTCCTTTGTTGGAATTTTTCATACTAAAACATTTTAGTACCTTATCCAAATATGTACTTTGACTAAGACCAATTAGTCTTTTCTTTCTATCCCCTAAGATTCTTATCCCAATAATATACGCTGCCTCTCCTAGATCCTTCATAGCAAAATACTTTCTAAGCAAAGACTTCACTTCTAGCAGAGTTGAAATGTCGTTTCCTATAAGGAGTATGTCATCAACATATAATACTAGAAAGGTTACTATACTCCCACTAGCCTTGACATACACACATGACTCATCTTCACTCCTAGAGAAACCAAATTCTTTGACTTTCTCGTGGAAGCAAAGATTCCAGCTACAAGCCGCTTGTTTTAATCCATAAATGGATTTCTTGAGATTACACACTCTATTAGGAAACTTTGCATCTACAAAACCCTCTGGCTGACTCATGTAAACATCTTCAACCAACTTCCCATTAAGGAAAGCGGTTTTGACATCCATCTACCATATTTCATAATCATGAAAGGCAGTTATGGCGAGCATCATCCTGATAGACTTTATCTTAGCTACTAGTGAAAAGGTCTCATGATAGTCAATCCATGGGGTTTGAGTAAAGCCCTTCACAACCAGTCATGCCTTGAAAGTGTGTACCTTTCCATCCATGTTGGTATTCTTCTTGAAGATCCATTTGCAACCAACTATCTTTCGAACAGGTTATTGATCAACCAAATTCCAAACTTAGTTATTATACATGGACTTTATCTCGCTATCCATTGCCTCTTTCCATTTGGCAGCTTTAGGGCTTGCCATCGCTTCCTTGTAGTTAGTTGGCTCATCCAAATTTACCAGTGTATGATCACTGATAAACATATCACCATCTGACGTTATATGGAAACCATAGAACGTTGGTGGCATGCTAACTCTACTAGAACGTCAAAGAGGTAACGAATTGTCAATGGGTTCAACAGAAGTCTCATCCTATGGTTGAGCGCTAGTATCTTCTAAGGTTCCTTCACTGGTTGACTCTTGAATCTCTTCAAGGTCAATTGTACTCCCATTGTCCTCTTTGCATGTGAGCTCTCTCTCTCTCTCTCTCTCAATACTCCTCTTTGTGCTACAAATACCACGTTCTCACTAGGTCTGTAGAACAAATATCCAAAAGACTTTTGTGGGTATCTGTAACGCTTGATTTAGGTATCAATTATTTCTCAACATTTTAGGGTTTTGGACTGGAACTCGACGAGTTGGGGAGCTCCAACTCATCGTGTAGGGATCTTTTTGGACGCGGGATTAAGGGTCTACTCGACAAGTTGGAAGGCCCTAACTCGACGCTAACTCGACGAGTAGACGTTGGAAAGGAAAACCCTAATTTTCAGGGTTTGCACCATATTTAAAGGCCTTAAGCCTCATTGATAGCCTCCCTTATCGCCCCATATGTCCAGAGAAACCATAGTTCATGCTTTTCCTACTATTTTGAGTGTGTGAGAGCTTAAGGAGTGCCTTTTTGGTGTTTATGTGAAGAAGCTTGAAGTGGTTGGTGCATAGATGAAGGGAGAGAGGCTGCAGATCTAGTTTTTACTCTGTTGTGGCAACCATTTTAAGGTATAAAGTCGATACCTTGGCCTTTATTGCTTAGATCTTCTCTTATGAAAGTTTATGGCCATTATTAGCCTAGTTTGGGACCATTCTTGGATTTGAGCATGTTATGAAGATATGGCTTCAGATCTGGACATCTCATGGCCTTTTGGACTTAAAGTTGTCAACTTTATCAAGTCTTGGACCTCCTTCATGCTCTAAGTCCCTTTATAAGCTTTGTTTGAGTGTTTTAGCCCTTTGATGCCTTGCATAGATGTAAAGTTAGCAACTTTACATGGTATCTTAACCCTAGGGGACCGGATCTGTAGTTTGGGGCTTTAGATTCGACTGGAAGGGGTTAAATATGTTAAGATTGGGAAAACTCGACGAGTTGACCTGACAACTCGACGAGTTGGATCGGGTTTTCCCGCTTTCTGGATACTGAGCTAACTCGGCGAGTTGATGAGATAACTCGGCGAGTTGGCTAGGGTTTTTCTCGGTTTTCTGAACACTAAAGGAACTCGACGAGTTGCTAGATGCAATCGACGAGTTGGGTCAACATGGACTGTTGACCTTGACTGTTGACTTTGACTTTGACCATGGTTGACCAAGTTTTACTTTAAGGGTATTTTTGATATTTTGGGATTTTGACAAAGTTAGTCACATGATGGTTGTAGGCAGTTGAGTTGGATCTGCGAGTTGGGATTGATCTTATCAATTCAGCATTTCTTGAGAGGTGAGTTGTCACACCCCCAAACCAAGGATGGCGGAAACGTCCGGGGGTGGAGGACTTCATTGATAGTATCACAACAACGAGTATAATAGTGCTCAAAGTAAATACAACCATCATAAATATAATTGAAAAAGTTATACCATAGAATGTGTTTACATGTTTCCAATCAATTACACTTATGATGACAAAAATGAAATGTTTGACGATTTAACGTCTCATCCTCAAAAGCGGTTGATTTCCTATTTCACTGAATTCCTGAGAATACAAGTAGTTTGAAAAAGCGTCAACAATTAAGTTGGTGAGTTCATAAGAGTTTTATTTGAGAAATAAGTCGTTTTCCTTGTAAAAAGCGATAGAGTATGATTTCAGAAAATTCAATATTTTCTTTATTAAACGCGAAATGAACTCTCCTATGTTATGCAATAATGTACCCTAGAAAGACATGTAGATTCCGTCTATAATCACCCAGTGTATATAAGTTATATAAAATTTAAGTTAAATAAACTGTCGAATATAATGGGTATGCCCTAGGTCCACAACCAAACAAGGAACAGGAAGTAAGGCGGGCCCACCAATTCTAGGTCGATTGCGACTAATTTCATATATAACTCTAACATGCACACTTAGCAAATTATAGATGAAGTCTAACAATTCTAGATGAAACGTAGTTTTAATGTCATGAAAGCCATTTAGAAATAAATTTGGTACTTTGTCATGTATACTTCAAGAAAAATCCCTTATTTTCCTTATAAAAGTTATGTAGCCTTAACTCCCAAGACCGAGAATATGAGTGTGTGTTTTGTACTTATGATGTTTATAATTGTAATGCGTTTCCAAAGAAAATCCCATATTTTCCTTATAAAAAGTTATGTAGCCTTAAATCCCAAGGCTGAGAATGTGAGTGTGTGTGTTATACTATTTATGTTCAAGTAGTTTTAAATAGATAAAACCCCTTTTCAAAGTAGAATTTTCCCTGTAAACTTGAAAGATTGTTAACTCCCTATGTGAGTCGTTATAACCATACTACGAGCGGATGACCTGCTGCAACGTTCTTCAGACGTCGGAAACGAAATGACATGTGTCACCCTCGATCGGCCGATCGGACTTATGCAAGCAACATGGGTGTGGGTTGTCAATCCCAATATAGATCTATACACAATTATCATGCTCTCCCTACAAGAGACTCTGGTTATAACTTACAGGACTTTTCTGTGGTACTTAAGAGTACCCCGAAGGAGAATGTCTCACAACTTACGTTAACTAGTTTACATATAGTTTTGAGTATCAAACCTCTTCCGTGGTGGAAGTGAAATCACATTTTATGAAAATACATTTGTGATATGAAATTCATAAACTATTACTATTATAGTTTATCATGTAGTATATGAAAAACCCATTTGTTTTGAGAGTAAAACCTTTTCCATGCAGTATGCTTTTATCGGAAATTTCATAAACCATACTTATTATAGTTTATTATACGTGTTCGTAATGAATGGAAAAGTACTTAACATGAATGACTAATTTCTGTTTATGAGGGTAAACTAACAAGAATGCATCCAAACATTTAGAAACTTGTTGTTATGCACTTTGCTCAACATACTACAAAGTGTTGTTAATATGGTAAGCTATGTAACTAGTTTTTACTCTTTCTGCACTGTTTTGAAACATCACAGAAAAATCATACGAAGTCGAAAACTAAATCCGTAAACTCTGAGAGTTTAGAAAATGTGTCTAGTTTATTCATAATTTTTATTATGATTTTTAGAATTCTCTAACTTATGTGAAAGTGTTCATATTCACAGACTGGTCCGAATTCGTTTCTGAAATGATAGGCAGTTTTGTAAAAATCACCATAAATCGTAGAAAAATCGTATGGAGATGTGCAAGTAGTCATTTTAAAGGTATGAACCTGAAATATTTGCATATTAAACAGTTTTGAAAGATATTAAGTTTAAGTTGGGTAAAACAGTTCGTGAACAGGTCACAACTTTTCTGTTGTAAGCTGTCAAGTTACGTTTTGAATATGTTTTGGTGTTTTAACTTGTATTCCCCCCCCCCCCCCTGAAAACTAAAGAAAACTAGAAAATGTAGGGGTATGAACTCACCTTGAGTGATTTCTTGAAGAGTGGAAGGTTGAAGATAAGGAGTATCAAGTCTAGATCACTTGATGAACACACGAAGTTTTTGGATGATCCTAAGAACGATTTCGTGTTAATATGTGTGTAGATGATCCAAGAGTGTTATGAAAACATGTAATAGCACTTGAGTTAGAGGTAAATACTTACGAATAAGTGAATAAATGACTCAAGAACACCTCAAAAGTGTGGCTGAAAGTTGAGAGAAAAGAGGCCCTCTTGATGGTTTAAGAAGTGTATAAGTGTTTGATGGTGAAGCAAATGATCAAGGAAATCCCAGGCATTTCCTTATATGGAGGGTTGCTGGAGCAAGTGGCTAGGGTGAAGGGATGTTTGCCTTGGTTTGTGTGATGTGGATAAGGTTGGATCAATGAGAAAGTGACACATAGGAGGCAAGTGGGCACACTTGACCCACTTGTGGTGTAGGATACTCTTCTTAATGTAAAATAATGATTTATAATTAATAAATCCTTGAAAAATAATTAAAATAAGAGTTCTTGGGGTTAAAAATGATAAAAATATGAATTTGGTGAAAAAATCCCGTCAAAAACAGGCTTAGGAAGCGAAAGTAGTCGAAAACCGGGCAATATAGACCGAACCTGCGAGGTTCGGCTCTAAGGGAGTGAGAACCGAGAGAAGGGAAAGAAGGAACCGAGAGGAGGAGTAGGGACCGAAGGTGCGAGGGGGAGGGACCGAAGGTCCGAGGGTCTCGGTTCGGTCTGCTGAGCTTCGGTCCGAGAAGGCTTCTGACAAGTTCGGTTCTGACAGGAGGTTCGGTTCCCATTAGAAGGGTTCGGCTCCTAAGAGGTTCGGTTCCTAAGAGGGGTTTCGGCCCTATTTAGCTGTTTTTCGATATAACTCACCATTTCGAGCGGTTTTTGGCCAAGTTAAGGGTCGGGATGACTATAAAAAGTTGAGAGAGATTTTGAGAGAGATTTGGGAGAGATTTCACATACTTGAAGAGATTTCACATACTTAGAGAGATTTGGGAGAGATTTCACATACTTGGAGAGATTTCACATACTTAGAGAGATTTGGGAGAGATTTCACATACTTGGAGAGATTTGGAAGAGATTTCACATACTTGGAAAGATTTCACATACTTAGAGAGATTTGGGAGAGATTTCACATACTTGGAGAGATTTCACATACTTAGAGAGATTTGGGAGAGATTTCACATACTTGGAGAGATTTCACATACTTACAGAGATTTGGGAAAGATTTCACATACTTGGAGAGATTTGGGAGAGATTTCACATACTTGGAGAGATTTGGGAGAGATTTCACATACTTGGAGAGATTTGGGAGAGATTTAATTCTTAGCCATCATTATCGTATAATCTCGTAATGTAAGGCTCGCGAATCCCGTTATGCTTCGTTTATGATTGTTTTAAGTCCCCGAGAGGGTCCTTAGTCGTGTTTTGATGCGTTTAACTCCCTTTTTAGGGTTTTTACATTGTTAACACTTAGATTCTTCAAGACACTTGAATTCTTGACATACAAATGCACATTTTTGTACATAGAATAACTTTTAGCATACAAGTACTAATTAAGTTTGACTGGTTTGACTTGTTGACCTTGACTTGTTGACCTTGACTTGTTGACTTTGACTTGAATTTGACGGTCGTCACATGAGTCTCCTCACCATACCAATGGGTCGAAGGCACCAAGGTCGGCCCATTATATGATATGTGGATTGTTAGTTGATTATATGTTATGTTGGTATGACAATTGCATGGAAGACCCCGGGGGGTCCCGTGGCAGTAGATTAAGACCATGTGGAGGTTCCCATGGCATTTGGTGTAATGCCTGGAAGGGTTTACATGACATCCTAGTATGTTTGTATGTTTAGCTTGCATAATATTTCCTTGGTTAGCTAAGACCATGTGGGGGTTCCCAAGGCAGTTAGTAAAGACCATGTGGGTGTTCCCATGGCAGATAGTGAAGACCATGTGGGGGTTCCCATGGCAGTTAGTGAAGACCATGTGAGGGTTCCCATGGCAGGTAGTTAAGACCATATGGGGGTTCCAGTGGAACCCGTAGTAAGACCCTGGAGGGTTTCCAGGGCATCCTTATATGTTTGTATGCATGACTTATCTGGTTTGTGTAGCTGATATAGCTAATATGGTTTATGTGATTATGTGGATTGTGTGGGGTATGCTCTGGGGAACTCACTAAGCATTATCTTACAGTTTGTTGGTTGTTTCAGGTACTTTAGAGCCTAAGGGCAAGGGCTCGGCTTGATGGCATGGCATGCGCTCTCCGGCGTTTTATTTGGGGACACTCTGATATTATGAATAAAATGTTTGACGTTATGGATTTTGAAAACAGTTGCGATTGGGATTTTATATTTTATGGAAATGATTTTGTTACTTAAAAATGAAAAATTTTATTGGAAATTTGGGCTGTTACAGTATCCAATGAAAATACATCTCTCACTTCTAGGTTCTAGTTTGTCATGAGTCTCTTGTCTAATGAAAGCTTCACAACCCCAAACCTTTATATGTGCTAACGAGGGAACTTTCCCTGTCCACATCTCATGAGGCGTTTTGGCAACCTTCTTGGTAGGGAAAAGATTAAGGATATGGGCGTCTGTCTCTTAGGTATACCCCCATAAAGAAATGGGAAGAGACGCTCGACTCATCATGGAACGAACCATATCTAACAAGGTCTGATTATGTCTCTCAGCCACACCATTAAGTTGTAGTGTTCTAGGAGGAGTTAAATATGAAACAATTCCACATTCCTCAAGATATTCGTGAAACTCGATACTAAGATACTCTTCGCCTCTGTCAAATTGAAGCATCTTTATCTTCCTCAAGATATTCGTGAAACTCGATATAAGTATCCCATAGAAGTTATAGACTTCTTTTAGTGGCCTTTGGAAAGAGAATATCGTGCATCCAAAAATCTTCCAAGTCACGAGCTAAAACCAGTCATTTTGGTACTATGTATAGTCAATAAACATAAAAAAATATGTACCAAGTAAAGTGAAAAGTAGTATCTCAAAAAGAAATATCATTCTAGGATAATATCAAAATAATGGAAACTTAGCAACATGACCTTGAGGTGAGAAAATAAACCAAGGGTATAGTAAATAAGTTATATATAAATAATTGGTGTCATATCTAAAAGTTTACTTTTTACGACTAGATGATTTGTTTGGTGTATTAGAAAAACCATATTTATATTGATGATCGTTGAACGTAATGGGTTGTATTTGTTTTTTGTGCATCTTCTTAGTAATAATAATAATTGATAAATTAGGAGAAATATCTAACTGAACTGAATGATTAAAGTTTTGCTTGCGGACAAACCAAATGCAAGTGTGGGGTATTTTGATGTGTCCTAAATTATATATATTTTAAGAGAAATTTCAAATACTTTTCTAGGCATTTTTATGATTAAAATATGACAAAAAGTGCTTAATTGTTTCATATTTTTGTTTTGCAGCTGAAAAGAGCATGTTGGTGAAATAGTAGTTGAAAAGGACCATTTCGGACATACTTTTGTGAAGTATTGAGCAAGAAAGACAGGTGGAAAATAGCATGGAAAAAAATCAAACAATTCTGAAGATAATTGCCAAATTTGTATTTCTCGCCGCAATTTCGAGTTGGTCAGAAAAACTATGAATAGACCCCTAATTTCTAGTAGCATGTACACATAGTATATACGTCAAGATTAAAGAGAAACAAAGGCGACAACCACCTAAGAGGGCCATTTTGAGAGTTGTTTGACGACATCGGTCGACAGGATGATATCGATGTAAGAATATGAAGATCAAGAGAAGAAATCATTAGGTTATCAAATTGTTTACTTTTATGTCTATAATTAGTCAAGTCTTTGATTTCTTAAATGTTATTTTTAAGATATGGGATCAAACCTCTGATATTTATGAAACCTTAATTCTATTGTTGATTGATATTTGGTTATTGAGAGTTGTTTAATTTATTATGAATGTTTAACTAAATATCCATGAGTGTTAATATTATATTGTTATGTCTATGTAACTGAGTGCATGATCTAAGATTAGGTTGAGATTATGTATCTTGTATCATACTGTGGCCAACAATTAGTGACGTAGAACTCCACTAGTTGAGGTGTGTAGTGGTGATTGGAGGAGTCGTCCTTAGGTTAGGCATAAAAGTATTGATTTGATGTACATGATTATAATATAAATTTAGAAAAACTGAGAAAGCCACCACTACACATGAGACTCGTCATATCAATTAAGTCTTTCATAATACAAATGAACATAATAGATATAGGAAATAACTTAGAAACGTATAATAAAGGACCTTAGGTTTGAATTAATTAATTTATGAATCGGTAAACAACATACCAATATTCATTTAAAAAAATCATCTTTAGAATATGGAATGATTAAATACAAATATGATTACCTTCACATTATGTTATCTAGTTAGCCATGGTTGTTATGTGTGTTTTGATTAATTATTTAATTGACACTTATTAAATCCGCTTTATATGTTTTCTTTTGAGCTTGATTAATATTTAGATTTAATAATGATAGTACGTATTCATTCTCCTTGTGTTCAACATCCTTACTTACCTCCGCCATGATATTCATAATCAGGTACAATGTGTAGATAGTTTTAGTTTAGTTTATTCGGTTTTATAAATTTAATACCAAATTTGTATTTAAAGTTTATAGAATCAAGCTTTGTTGGCACCATTGTCTGATGGAACGGTTTTCAATTATATTTTATAGAGTATTAATTACACATCAATATTCTAGATCATTGTGATTCACATAGGTGGCACATAAATGACTTTAATTATATCCATTGAATCATGAACTCGCAGATATCATGATACATGATAATCAAGATTTGTGACATATACAAATCGGTGGTGACAAAGCTGAAAGATCATTTTGTTGCGATTACATGCCCAATATTAACTTTAATAAACACAACTTGCAGTGGCGGAGTCTGAAATTTTGATACGGGGTACAAACATTATGAATATTTTATGTAGTTATCATATCGCAGACATTAAAAAACATGGTACAATCCTTTTAGTTGGGAATACAACAACATATAACATGTTTACAAATAATATATATATATATATATATATATATATATATATATATATATATATATATATATATATATATATATATATCAGTGTTGCAGAAATCGGTCTTGGCGGCTGATTAATCGGCGATTAATCGTTTGGCGGCCTTGAACCAATTACGATTAGGATGTTTCGCGGAAATTGGTCAAAATCAGTCAAACTCGGACTTGACGGTCCTTGGCGGTCCTCGGCGGTCATAGGCGGGAATTATTTAAAAAAAATCAAATTTATTAATTTTCAAATATTACACTAAAATTTTAAATTTTCAAATTTTTAAGTTTTCAATTTTTAAAAAAGTATACTAAAATTTTCGAAATTTCAAAATTTTAAAATTTAAAATTTTCAAATACTTATTTTTTTAGGATATATTAATTTTTTAAATAATTTTGTTAATAATTTAAGGTCCGCGATTAATCACCGTCTAGTCTGATTAATCGCTTAATAGCAGTCGACCGTCGAGCTACCGCTGAGCGATTTTCACAACCTTGATATATATATATATATATATATATATATATATATATATATATATATATATATATAATAATAGTAATAATAATAATAATTTTTTCGAGGATGTTGTAGTACCCCTACCACCCCATGTAGCTCTGCGACTGACAACATGTCTCGAAAATGGTTAAATTGAGAATAAATTCATGAGCCAATGCCCTCAACAATATTACTTCATCAACGGTGATACTTCTGATCCTTGGAATTAAAACGAAGTAGTTAGTTCTTAAGACAAAATACGAATATTTTATTAATTGCGAGCTTGGTTAAGAACATAATATAATACGGAGAAATGATCCATATAAAACAAGGCACACATGATATAAAATTTCTTAAATGTTAATAACTAGGTGTAAAACCCGTGTATTACACGGGTTGATTAAAGAAAATAAAATATTAAAATGTAAATAATAAGTATTTTTTAAAATAAAATTTTGAAATAAGGAATGAAGAAACATATTAATTCTAATTTAGTATAATATTTATTACATTTGATACTTTACATATATAAGTTTTAAGTATTATGTGGATTTTTAATTTAAAAATTTGAAAAAAACCATAAATTGACATGTGAATATTTTTTATTTAAAAATATCACAAAATGACAAGTGTCAAACTCATTAGAGATTGACTTGTGGCAAAATTATCTTAATTTATTATAGTAGATTAATAAATTCACGAGACCCGTATATAACAAAACACACAATGAACAATTATTCATCCTTTTGATCAAAACACAATACAAACATTGTAGTATACAATACGTCACTTGTTGTAAAACCATCATTTTAATAAACTTAGATTCACAATATATTCGTGGTGTCGTATTATTTACCTATGAAGATGAATACAAGGATTATGTTTTCAACTTGAAAAGAATATTTTGGGAATGAACCTCGTAAAATTGTGGTAACTATTTTGAGAATACTATGATATGTTGTTTTTAAAGTACACAAGAAAAAAATCATCTAGTGAATAACTTTTTTTCTTATTGTCACAAAATAAAATTATTATAATTATATGTCTAACATTTAGAAAAAAAAATTGACAAAATTACAAAAATGGTCCCTGTGGTATGTATTTTTTCTGAGGTTTAATCCAAATCTCAATTTTTTTTGGCTTCGTGGGCCTTTTGAGCCAGTTTCATTGCGGATTTGGCCCCTCAGTAAACTTAAAATGACTATAATACCCTTGTGGTATTTATTTTTCATTTTTTTTAAATCTATGTAACACCTGGTTTCAAATCGCTTCATTATTCGGGGTTGTGGCCCGAACATCAGTTATCACAAGGCTTGAAACATTAGGGAAGAAAGGATTTGACCCTTTTTGAATGAGGGTGTTAAAGTCTAAGTGACCCGAGTGTTCGATGGTGTTTCGGAGCCCAAGGGAATAATTGTAGTTTGTTAATTCAGTCCTTATGAATTTTGGGTTTGGTTCGGGGAGTTTTAAGTCTAAGGTGAGTTGTCAGAAGCGTAGGGCTTCTTGTCACCTTTCCGTGGATATAAAGTTCGTCGGAAATGGACTTAGATCGAGGAAGTTATGGTCTTCGGAGTGTTTTAAGGTTTAAGAGGGAACCATAGTACACGGGGCGTACAACAAGTTATGCTTGGCGTACTAGTTGAGAAACCAGTACGCGGGGCGTACCTCTGGTGTACGCTTAGCGTACTAGTGGATAAGAGTCGCGGGTCAGCAGCCTCGTACGTTGGGCGTACGAGGGGGGAATGGAAAACCCTAATTTTCGTGTTGTACCCTATATAAGCTTTATGTTAGCATCTTTTGGATCATTTCTTAGTCAGTCTCCATATCCTAAAAACCTCCAAAGTCTTTGTTTGGTGATCTTGAGCTCTTGTAAGGCTTTTGTGGAAGTTTTATGGATCTAGAAGAAGAAGAAGGAGCTTGAGCACTTGTTCTTTGAAGGAAAGCTTTGAGATCCAGCATTTGCATCTCTTTTTGGTGGCTTGGGAGGTATAACGTCCAAACCTTACCTTTTCATTTCATGTATCTTCTTCGTGGTTCATTTTTGGTCATTTTGACCTTTTTGGTTGATGATTGGGAGTTAAAGTCGTTTTGAAGCTTGTAATTGTAGATCTGGATATATCATGGGTTCCTTGGGCATAAAGGTGCACACTTTATGGTGGTTTTGGTTCCATACATGTAGTAAGTCAAGTATTAAGTTCATTTGAGCTCTAGGGTCTCATTTAGCCATGCATGCACATAAAGTTGGCAACTTTATATGATTAACCACCTTGGGGAAGTTAGATTTGAGTTTGGACCCAAGTCTTAGGATTAAGTGCTAAATTGGAAAGATGGTCATGGCTGGTGAGTACGCTGGGCGTACAAGTATGTACGTTGCGCGTACAAGCCTTTCATGATGTACGTTGAACGTACAGGCTGAGTACCCCCCCCACGTACTCGGCAGACTTAGGCTCTTTCGTTTTGGGCTTCGGTTTAGGCTTGGTTATGTTGGGTCATCTGGATTTTTATGGTTGGGCTGTTGTGACTTGTTGGACTTTCTTGGGTGAAGGACCACGAAATGAATTGGGCCTAATTTGGAAAATTAGGCCATATTTGGGCCTTAGATGTTTATTTGGGATTTTGGGCCTTTGGTCGTCTAGTTTGGGCCTTGGCTTTGGGCCAAGCTTGAGAAAGGGTAAAAAGGTCTTTTACCCTAATTTGGACTCATAGTGTGAGTCAAGAGCTAGATGTTGATGGGTTGTCATTGCGGTATTTGATAGCGCGTGGATTTTAGCGGATCTGCGGTCAGAGATTATTTGTGGGATCAGCTATTGATGGAGTGTTGTCTTGATGTGGACAGTTCGAGGATCTGCCAGCCAACAGTGCGAGGTGAGTTTTCCTCATTGTACTTGTAGATCGAAGGCATCAATGTCGGCCCATTGGATTGATATCCTGGAATGCATGTTATTGTGCTGTTGTGATTTGTTAGATCGATATCCTGGTAGATAGGATGTTGTTATGCTTAGTGATATATAGATTTGTTTGACTGGTTGTAGACTGTTATATGACTATCTGTTATATATGCACATGTTTGGTCGGTGGCCGAGTCTTCACTGCTCTGTGCGTAAGACAACATGTCGGGGCATTCCAACCCGATGGTTGAATGGGCCCGAGGGTATTCCATCTCGAGGATGATTTGACCCATAGTATGTTGGGATTCCTACCCGATGGTTGAGGGCCGATGGTATTCCATCCCGATGATGATTGGGCCCATAGTATGTTGGCATTCCAACGCGATGGTTGACTGGACCCATAGCATGTTGGCATTCCAACCCGATGATTGAGACGCCTGGGGTATTCCAACCCGATGGTTGATTGGACCTATAGTATGTTGTTTGTGGTGTATGTTATCTGTTGTGTGTTGGTACTTTAGGGGAAACTCACTAAGCTTTGTGCTTACTGTTTTTTTACTGTTTTTGGTTTATGGTTTCAGGTGCTTCAGCGAAACGTGACAAGACGAAGGCGTGACCGTACACATCCTGATTTTCTGTCATTGATCTTATGATGCACTGATTTTTAAATAATGTTATGAGAACACTAATTTTGTAAACATTTTTATTAGTAAAAGAGGTGTTTTGAAAAGTTTAAAATTGTTGAAATTTTTGGGATGTTACAATCTAATATTTATTTATTTATTTTAATAATTAAAAAAAGGAGGGCCCACCTCACACACATACACACCGGTGGAACCTCTCGTCTCCTTCACCCTCACCTCTCTTTCTCTCTATCAGGAAAACACACACTCAAAAACACCCTAACTGCCACCACCATCCGCCATCACCGCCACCGTCACCACCCCCCGCCGCCCTCTTCCTTTCTTTTGTTAACTCCCATGTCCTGAAACTCTAAGGCTCAAATTCAGACCTGTTCCTGAAACCGTAATACTCGAAATCCTGAAACCATAACATTCACGTCGTTATCATCTCTGGCGAACCATAATTAGTTCTATCCGTCTTCCATCCAGTCATCGCGGTTCTCCTTGCCGCCACCACAACCACGCAACCTTTGAATTTGATCTGATTCCTACACCACCATCTCTGATCTGTTGCGGATGCTACTTTTACGAAACCATAGCGTCGTTACCCTTCTCATATAAAACTATGGTTTTCGTCTTCAAGATCTGATGAGAAGGCGCCGCCGTTAGAGAAGGAGAGAGACGAAGTTAGGGTTTGCAAAAGCGACGACGATGGTTGGAACGAAGGGGAAGAAGTCTAAACCCTAGCTGCCACAACCTTCGACCCCCTGCTAGGGTTTCAGGACACTTGTGGCGGCTTATGAAAATGCAGTTCATGCAACCATTTTGAGTGGCGAAGGAAATGAAACACTTCAGGATCCGTTGAGATTCAACTACCATGGATCATGTTCGTCGAAAACAAAAGAGTTCAGGTGTTGATACCCAGAAACACCACCATTCCGTCGTCATTATGTTCGTCGGATTCGATTGTGTTTCTTAAAGCTGAAAATGGTGTTCTTTGTGTTGGGGTTCAAAGGGCAAAAAAGGAAACCATATTGAGAAATTTAATGGTGAAAGCTTCAACTCTCATGGCTGGTATGATGACTCAATGGTGTCCATGATTGGGGTAATTTGTTGTTTACTGCATTTGCCCTTCCATTATTTTTTACTCCTTGATCATGAAGGTGAAACACAATTAGTATCGTAATGATGGTGATCTTGTGAAGGCAGCAAGAAGATGGTGATGTTTAGAGAGAGAGAGAGAGAGGTCCTTTTTTTAAATTATTAAAATAAATAAATAACTATTAGATTTTACAAAAATGAAATAAAAATGAAAAATAAATACCCCAATGTTATTACAGTAATTTCAAGTGTACTGAGGGACCAAATCCGCAACAAAACTAGCTCAAAAGGACCACAAAGCCAAAAAAATCAAGGTTTAGACTAAACTCAGAAAAAAATACATACCACATAAACTATTTTTACATTTTGTGAATAAGATTTTAATGTAATCTTTTATGCAAATATAACATGTATCAAATATAAGTTTTAGGAATAATAATTGAAATCCATAAATCAAAATTTGCATTTTGAACAGCAAACCCCTCGTTATTTTTTAGTTGTTAACCATCCATTGGCCATGGGAAGCTAGGGCGAAGCAAAACCCCTAATTCTAAAATCATACAACCGAAGGGCACGGATTTTCAAAATCAGAACATTCAATCATTACATAGCTTTTTTCTTTACCAGAACCTGACGGTATCAGCCTCATCTCCACTGTTGTCAATTTGGCGGTTTCAGACTGAGTGGACTAATTCTTCATTCACTCTTGATCTTGTATACGAAGGAAATTTGTTAATGAACGACATGGAAATTGATCCCATATCGGGTTGATGTCAGTGACGTGGGTTCTGTACATGTTCGGCCAGTGATGATACCTTGCCGGTTCTCTCTCTGCGCCTCGCCGGCTCCGCCCGCCGACCTGCTCCGCCTGCTACCTCTAAGTTGAGGTATTTTTGATATGTGTTGTAATTTGTTGTTTATTAATTGCTAATACCTAGCTATCTATTTGTTATTGTTAATCGTGGGAATGTTTAGTTGAGTTAGGATTTGTTGAAAATCGATTTGTTGGCTGTTAATTCTTAGTTGTTACTACTTGATATTTTGTTGCACGATTCCAATTCCCTTCCAAACCAAAAAGTAAAAGAATCCATTAATCCCAAAATAGAAAAACAGAAAGAGAGGAAGAGACAAACTGCAATATCCTTTTTGGTTCTCTTTTTAAGGATTAGACTATGTGGGAAAAGGCATGTACAATACCACTTTCAAGAACATTATCATGATTTAGATCAAAACCATCTTCAAAAACAAGAAACCTGGCTCGATCTCTCTTTGATTCTATCATCTTTTATAGTTTCATCATGCCAATTTTTCTATCATTAATTGAAAGATTATAGTTTGAAGACAGATCAAAGTTAAAGGAAAAGTATGATCAAGAACAAGAAAACTCTAGCAAGTGATCAACTTTTATGCATAAAAAGTATTGAACCCTAGAATGAATGTAAAATGATGAATGGGGTTTGCAGAAATGGAAGATGAGAGAAGAGCTGATTTGAGAATAAGTTGTTTATTATTTAGTTATATTATGTATTACATTGTATATATGTATCTAATATTTTATCATATCATGTATAACACTAGATTTATGTATAGGTGATTATTGGGAAGCTTCACAAGGGTTTATGCTGCAACAGACACTGCATTCCTTATCAGTGTTGACTATCCAGTTAGGTGTCAACTGATGAAGCATTTAGACTTAATTCAGGTGACATATTGTTATACTTGAAAGATTCCTTATCTTTTTTTTTATTCATTCTGTGATTACAGATTCCCAATTCTATAATGCTGTATCTAGCTTTTAAATATGTTATTTATTGTCTTCATTCAGTAGCTTATCAGCTTAAGATTAGGGTCTGTTAGGTTTGAAGGAATGGAATGGAATGACAAAGGAATGGAATAGACAGAGTAATTGAAAATCCATTCCATGTTAAAATGAAAAAAAAAACAGAAGGGATGTGGAATCACATTCTTTCAACAATATTTTTCATTCCAATTCCAATGGAATCAACGATTCCGATTCCATTCCCTCCTGGATTCCATCATACCAAACACTACCTAAATCATTAAAATGACAAGGGAAAGTATAAAAGTAAATATATCCGGACATAACAATACTTTTTTTTTTCCCAGATGGAACAAGTCTCTCCTAATAGCAAGCATCAAAACAGTGAAAAACCGGAATTCGAATCCGAAAATGGAAAAAAGGAATTCGTTGCCCCATGTGTAGGAATGGAATTCGAATCCTACGATGACGCATACAATTACTACAATTGTTATGCTCGAGAAGCAGGATTTCGCGTACGTGTAAAAAACTCATGGTTTAAAAGAAATTGCAGAGAAAAATATGGAGCAGTTTTATGTTGTAGTAGTCAAGGCTTTAAAAGAATAAAAGATGTCAATCGTTTAAGAAAAGAAACAAGAACAGGTTGTCCAGCAATGGTCAGAATGAGATTAGTAGATTCCAGAAGGTGGCGAATTCTCGAAGTTACCCTCGATCATAACCATTTACTTGCCACCAAATCTTTCAAATCCTTCAAGAAAACCGGCATTTGTGGAACAAAAAATACTATTCAATCAGATTCCGAAGGGCAAACGCAAACAGTAAAATTATATCGTGCGCTTGTGATTGACTCCGGGGGTAATAACGGAATTTCACATGAAACGGGTCGGGAATTGGGATCGGGCTCTGGGCCCGCATCTGATTTTCATCCGGATCGATTGAATTTAAAGAAAGGCGATTCGCAAGCAATTTATAATTACATCTGTCGTATGCAGTTGACAAACCCTAATTTCTTTTACTTGATGGATGTTAACGACGAGGGGCGTTTAAGGAACATGATTTGGTTAGACGCCAGGTGTCGCGCTGCGATTGGGTATTTTTCCGATGTGGTTTATTTCGACACGAGTTACTTGTCGAGTAAGTACGAGGTCCCGCTCGTGACGTTTGTCGGAATGAATCATCATTGTCAAACGGTGTTACTAGGTTGTGGGTTGCTTTCGGGAGGGACAAAAGAGTCTTTTTCATGGGTTTTGAAAGCATGGTTGACTTTGACCACTACATCAGGGCGGGTCCCACAAACAATAGTGACGGACAGGTGTCGGGTTTTACAAAGTGTTGTTTCTGAGGTGTTCCCGAAAACCCACCACCGGTTTAGTCTATTTCACATCATGAAGAAAGTTCCGGAAAAGTTAGGCGGGTTAAGAAACTACGATGCTATTAAAAAGGTATTGATGAAAACCGCTTACGAGACGTTAAAACCGTATGATTTTGAAACCTCGTGGGGTTTCATGATCCAACGGTTTGGAATCGGGGACCACGAATGGCTCCGATCTTTATATGAAGATCGGGCCTGGTGGGCCCCGGTATATCTAAAGGACACATCGTTCGCCGGAATATCTTCTGGCGACACGTTGTGTCCAGTATTTGATAAATACATTCACAAACAAACGCCGCTAAAAGAATTTCTCGATAAATACGAACTCGCATTACAGAAAAAGCACAAAGAAGAAGCAAACGCTGACATGGAATCGAGAACCGTGTCCTCGGTTTTAAAAACGAGATGTTCATTTGAGTTGCAGTTATCGAAGATTTACACGAGGGAAATTTTTAAGAAATTTCAAGTGGAAGTTGAGGAGATGTATTCGTGTTTTAGTACCACACAAGTGCATGTTGATGGCGCGGTTGTAATTTTTTTGGTGAAAGAGCGTGTTTTGGCGGATGGAAGTCGGCGGGAGATTAAGGATTACGAGGTTTTGTATAATAGAGGTGCGGTTGATGTTCGTTGCATTTGCAGTTGTTTTAATTTTAATGGTTATTTATGTAGGCATGCTTTATGTGTGCTTAATTTTAATGGGGTTGAGGAGATTCCCTCCAAGTATATTTTATCGAGATGGAAGCAGGACTATAAGCGTTTATATGTTCCAGATTACCATGCTGGATGTAATACTGTTACTGGTACTGATGCTGTTCAAGGGTTTACTCAGCTGTATAGAAGCGCGTTGCAAGTAGTGGAGGAAGGTGTTATTTCTTTGGATCATTATAAGGTTGCTTTGGATACATTTGGAGAGTGTTTAAGTAGAGTTCATAATATTGAAGATAAACATGAATAGAATTTATGTTGTTTTTTTTTTTTTTGGTTGAGTGGTGTTTTTGCTCATTCTTGTGCATATTTACTTTCTATTCGCTTATGCTTGGTATAAAATGTTCGATCATGGGACTTTTTACATTTGCATGTACATATACATATTGTAATAATTCGTCCCATCTGGATTGAAAATATATATATAGTTGACTACTGTTTTCTAGTCAACGTTGTGGAATATTCCGTTTATTTTTTCTTGGCCATATATGGTGAAACCAAACGGAAGGTTTATAAGGTATAAGAAACGAGGTCTTAAGTGTAAATTTCTAAACATTGAGGGTGTAAATTGGCATACCGGAAAGTTTTTAACATTTCTTTTTTCTCTCCAGTAGGACGCGGGATATTTTCCCTCCAATCTCTCATCGCCATTTTTGCCCTCATCAAGCTAAAGGTACTCTATCTCTCTATCTCTAACTCACATACATCAAAGAATCATAACTGAAGTGTGAAATGAAGTTCAAGGCCTTTCTCACCGATCATGGAGTTCACCTTCTGGAGAAGAGATTCCTTCAAGCCCTAGACAAAATGGGGAAGACATGCCATCTTTACCTAACGAAAGATCACGCTATTTTCCTCCACAATCTTCTCAACGGAGATGGAATCCAATCAATTGCTCAGTTCCGAAAAGAAGCCCTATTCGAAGACTATCGAATCTCAAGCCAAAACGACGATCGCATCGCCTTCACCATCGACCTCTCGCTCCTCCACCGGGCCCTCCGCAGCATCGTCACCATTTACACAGAATTTGGAGGTTCCCACAGTTGCCCTACTCTCAATCGCCTTCAAATCAAGTTAGTAAAGAAACTCCCTCCTCATTCACAGCAACCGATGCCGTTTCTCACTTTCGAAACCAAGGGCTACAAATCCGCTGTTATCCAAGACGTTCCGATCTCTAAACCGTTATCCAGATCTGATGTTCTCGAACTCCAAGCCGCGCTAGACATGGCGCAAGATCTGCCTCAAACCCTAGTTCAAGTTCCTGACATGAATCAACTACAAAACTTTGTGGATCGGATGAAGAATGTCGGTGATGTGCTAAATGTTTCCATAAGCAAATCCGGCGACCTCCATTTGCAAATCTCGACTACTTTGGTCACACTTGGAGCAGAGTTCAGGAAATTGGTGGTCATCGGAGAGCAGACGGCGGTTCCAGCCGGAGATGATAATCTGAGTGCTCAGACACGTTCGCGGAGGGCAATTGAGAGGGGGGATGCGATGAATGTTCAAGTAAGCGTGAAACATTTCTTCAAGTCTCTTCAATGTCACTTGGCGAAACCAGATTCTGCTTTCTACGGGATTGGGGAACAGGGTTCTTGCTTGACAGTGGTGTTCCAGTTTTTTATACCAGGTACGCGTCAAACAGATAAATCTATCAGTCTTCATTGTCGTCTTCCTGTGCTTGACCCTGGTACCAATTAAGGCCTCCAAGGAATATTTACAATATACATTATTTTTAAGTTATATGCCTTGTTCTTATGGTTTTGTTGGCTTTTCCTTGAATTAGGTGAATTGAGTGTTAGACAATTGATAGTGAAATGAATTTGTGAATATTTTCAGTTTTTAACTTCTAACACTTGTAATTTGGCCATTTGCGTTAAAAGTTGGGTCATTTATGCTAAATGGTAACCAGATGTTACACCTGAGTAGGCGACTTCACTTTTTTTTAGAAGGTTAAGGTATAGTTTGAATTTTGCTTCATTGTTGTGATTTTTCTCTATTTAATCATTTTTGTACCTTCTCAAGTATTATTGCTTTGGCTTTAAATATTTGGAAGTCATTATACATTTGAATTGCTAATTAGTACTTAGAGGTGTAATAATCATTTTATATACAAGAGAAAAAGACATAAATAACCACTTTTATAAGTTTATTTTTTCCAAAAAGTTAGGCAAAAAGAAAAACTAAATATCATAGGGTCCACTAATGTCAAACGGGGAAGACCCTTTTAATGGTGAAAAGGATATCGTTTTGCCAATTCAGAATTCAGAATTGGGGGTGGGAATTTTTGGTTAAATGATAGACTTGCATGTCGTGGTTAGACGTGGAAAATTGTTTTTAGTTTTCTTTGGTAAAGTTGGACGACAAAAGAGTAGAATTTTCATTTTTAGTTTTTCATAAAAAAAAAAATTAAAAAAACATGCTTGGTTAAAACTAATCGAGTTTCCAGTTTAGAAAGTTAGTAAATGTATTTTTTTATCAGTTTTTATTTTCTTTTGTTTGCTATTATAACTTATAAGTTCATCCCAAATTTAGTTCTTTTTTTGTTTTAAAAATTACCTTTTATGAACTTTTTTCTACAATTTTTTACAACAATTCTAAACTCTTTTATATATAATTTTTTTACACTTTCATACAACATTTTTAAGCAAGAGTATTTCTAAATGTTATAGCAGGTGCAAAAACAGAAAGCAAACATCTATCTATCTATCTTCCATCCGCAGGTAATTATGCACCGCTAAGAAAGCAAACATCACCATAACATCTAACTCATCGTCCTTTGAGTAAGAGCTACTACATGAAGAATATGACATTATAACACTTCATCTGCAAAATAAATCATTAATAGTTAATGTTCATAAGTAAAATAACATATGAAGTTCATACATAACACATAAAACACACCAAATTCAAACACCACATAAACTAGTGCAATAAGTGATATAAAGTTTCATATGACATCCCTACATTATAATATAACTATTTATCCAAACTATCAAGCCAATCTTTCCTTATATTCTAAGACATCATTAAGGCCGGACGGAGTCGTCGGAAAAGGTAAGGGCGGTATCAGGGGTACCGCGGGGAAACGATAATGCCGGCCATGGGTTCAGTGGGTTCGCAGTTTCATTGTCTTTAATTGGGTTGGTGAACCCGTGTCTAGGTGGTAGAATTGTTTTGTTTTTCTTGAACAGTTTTATGTTTTATGCATGTATGTACCTTTTCAGTCATTTAAAGAATATTCTTCTGCACACGTACACTCTTGAATGCATGATTTTATGTGACTTTGATTTTGACTACATTAATAATACGATTTCTTTGTTTTTTATTTTTTATTTTTTTGTTTTATAAATTTATTTAATTTATGGTTTTGTAGTGTTTTTCCACATTACATTAAGAAGAATACACAATTTATTCATTTATTTTTAAAGAAGAATACACAATTCATTCATTTATTTTTAAATGAAAAGGGTTATGTTTTATTTTATTTTATATTTTTTAAAATAAATGAATAAATTTATCGTTTATTTTAATACTTTTATTGAATTGTCAAATTTCTGATTTAATATTCATAAAGATTCCTGCACATTTTCCTCATTTAATTGTCATAAATTACTCTGCCTCTTTTGACCAACCCATGAGTTTTTTTTCACCTCATGTATAAGATTTCATGCAATATTAAATTTATAAAAACACAATTCACTCATTTGTAGTGTGTTTTGTTTGGAAATTTTATACAAACCGGTTCAATGTCTTCGGTTACATTCAATGGATTCTCGAGGCAAATCTAAACAAACCGGTTCTAGCCAAAGACGTAAAGCCACACAAGGAGGTTCAAGTCAAGATATTCTATTTTTTTCTCTAGATTTTCAAAATCTAAACTATTAGCAATACCAAAACTATCAACAAAACCAAAATTACCAACAATAATATTTTCCAGTGCAACAATCCTACAACACATTTAGGCTTCCAGAAGAAAATCAGAGTTATAATCCATGGAATCGGTTTTCTCAAAGGGTTCCAGAAACCCAATTCCAATCTTCTCAACCCGAAAATTTCCAGTTCCGTGATGCTCAGAGTGAAGAATCTGACAGTTCTAGTGACGACCCGACTCCCGAAAGAAACGAAGAAGAAACCAGCGAGGAGTTGCAACCTATTGCTGGGAAAAATCACAACTATACACACCGCCAGAAGCGAAAGAACTGGGTGGAACGCGAAGAGTTGACTTTGGCTAGGGCATATGTCGATGTTTCTAAAGATAAACAACGCGGAAATCAACAAAGGTTTGATGCATTTTGGGAGAGGATTCTAGAGCATTTTAGTGTTCAAATTGGAGGTTCGGATCCGTCAGGACACCAAGTAAACTCCAAATGGAAAGACCTCCAAAATAAATGTAATGCTTTCAACGACATCTATAACTGTAAGATGAACAGTGTGGCTAGCGGGTGATCTGAGGCTGATGTTTTACAATCTTCACTAAGCGAGTATCGGAGGACTATCAACCAGAAAGGTTTTCCTCATCAACAAGATTAGGAGTGGTTGAAAGACAATGCGAAATGGGCATTTGTTACAAAAGCGGGTGAAGACTCCCCGCCTCCTTCAAAACGAACCAAAACATCTTCATCCAACGCATACACATCATCTGATCCACAATATCCTCCTGGATTCCCCCCCCCCCCCCCCACCCCACCAACAACAACAACCGTTTAGTGTTGAAGACTCACTGCCTCAGAGAAAAAGAAAGGGAAAGAAAGCGACATCGACATCATCAACAGAAAATGAAAATGTTTGATCTCGTTAAACAAATTGCCGGCATCAAGACTGCAACCGAAACAGAGATGAACAGAGACAACGGTACCGTGAACAAAAATTGCGCATTCTCGAAGCTAATGAAGAACAAAAAGCTCAACTGTTGGATCGGGAGATAGAGAACCAAGATATGAAGTATTTTCTCCGACCGCATGATCATTTGACTGAAGGTATTTTGCGTACGGTGCTTGAAAGGACACGACAAATTGCAACTAAGTATGGTTGGGAGTTGGAGAACCCGTGAAGTTCAAAATGTCGACATCATTTGACTGGAGAATCTTTTTTTTTTCTTTTTATTAAGATTCTCTATATATTTATCCTTGTTTCATTATCTATATATAGTTATGCTTATTTCGTTATCTATATATATGTATGTTTGTTTCATTTTCTCTCTATCTTTTCTCTTTTGTCAAAATGAATCCAAACATTCGGAAAATAGTAATGGAAGTTAACGATGATAGTTCATCATCTAAGGATGAACTTATCAACAATAATTTGTTACCTGTATTGTCTTATACTGCACAACTTCTTCTTCAGAATAATGCTAGTTCAAGCAACATTCAAAGGAGAAACACAATCCACAGAGACCGTTTAGAGGCTGAACGACTGCTGAACCGACATTATTTTGCAAATGATTCAACCTATGGTCACGCACAATTCCGCAGAAGGTTTCGTATGAGCAAATGTTTGTTTATGCGACTTGTTGGTGACCTGGAGACGAATTATCATTATTTTCAAACAACATGGGATGCAACAAATCAAAGAAGTTTCAGTGCTCTACAAAAATGCACATCCGCAATACGACAATTAGCGAAGGGTTATAACCCAGACTCGTTAGATGAGTATCTGAATATGTTAGAAAGAACATCTCGTGAACCTCTTGAAAACTTTTGCTACGGTGTTGTCCAAATGTATAAGGCTGAATATTTAAGCCGTCCAACATCCACTGACATTCAACTTTTGTATGAAGCACATGAAGCTAGACATGGATTCCCTGGAATGCTTGGTAGTATTTACTGCACATAATGGAATTGAAGGAATTGTCCAACGGAATTGAGAGGCCAATATATAAGGGGTGACCATCTGTATCCATCAATGATACTAGAAGCGGTGACGTCACAAGATTTATGGTTTTGGCATGCATTCTATGGTGTAGCCGGTTCTAACAATGATTTAAACGTCCTCTACCAATCACCATTGTTTGATGAGAAATATCATGGAACAGGACTGATTGTTCATTTTATCTGAATGGTGAACACTACAAACATGGTTATTATCTTGCGGATGGAATATATCCATCATGGGTTGTATTTGTGAAGACATATCCATATCCGGTAACCGACAAAAAGATACGGTTCAAGGCAGCACAAAAATCAGCAAGAAAGGACGTAGAACGTGCTTTTGGGGTCCTTAAAGGACGTTGGGACATATTAAAAATGTCTGCACGAGCTATGACGGTGAAGAAAACAAAAAATATAATGTACGCTTGTATTATACTACACAATATGATATTGAAAGATGAGGGTGTTGCGATATCTCCTGTGTATTAGCCCGACCCCCACCCACCCCCCCCCCCCTCCCCGCCCCGACGAAGTTGATGACCAAGAAATAATACATGAATTGCGCAATGCTGAAACCCACCACCAACTTCGATCCGATCTATTGATCACATTGAACATGTTTACATTCCAACTCTAGATAAATAACTAGTTAATTTTAATTGTTGTTTTAGGATTTAAATTATGTTGTCTTTTTTTAAGTGTATTTTTTTAATTATCGTGTTTTATAATTATTGTGTATTTTTTTTATTTGTAGTGTGGCTTTTTAATTAAATGTTAATTTTAATATATTATTTTAGAATTTTTTTTGTTTAAATTAGCAAAAAAAATAAATCAAAAAAAATGTTATGTTTTATTTTAATTTATATTTTCTATTTTAATTAAATAAAAAAGAATATTAAATGTTATTTTTAATATTATTTTAGAATTTTTTTTGTTTTAAATTAGCAAAAAAAAAAATCTTAGGTTTTATTTTAATTTATATTTTCTAATTTAATTAAATAAAAAAAATGATATGGAAAATGGATTGAGTGGGTTGAGTGGGTTGGAAAAGATAGTGTTTCCATATGTTGTGGGTTAGGAAAGATAGAAGAACGAGAAAATAAAAAAGCTGATGTGGCAGTGGGTTGAGTGGGAAAGACTTCCTCCTCCCTAAGAAGATTTTTGTTCGGTTAATATTATGAAAGAATGAAAATGTTTTGGTGTAAGATCTAGAACTAACACCTAGTATAGCTTCTAAGGTAGTCATGCAATCACCAATGAAGTATTCTTCTATTATCGAGTTTGTTATTTCACCATACTTTGACTAATATTGTCTTGCTTTTACTAAATCTCGCTCCTTTCTAGCAAACATTGATTCTGACAATACATCCAAAATACATCCAAAAGGGAGTCGTATTAGAAGTTTCTAGAACACTTTTATTCATCTCGTACCTCTCTCCCATTATGAATTACACATCACCTTCACACTTAATCAAACATACTCTCGCCAACACTACCATTATCTATGTACTTGTCTTCAATCCTACACCCTTCAGTGTTCAAATTCAAAAAGCAAAAGACAAACTATCAAACATCTTGTATGCATCATCAACATCTACATAAACAAAGCAAACCTCAAGTTGATTCCTTTTGTTTTTAGAATTTCTTTTCTACACCTCTCAATCACTAGATTTTTCACTTTGATCTTATTAAAAATTTCTTGAAAAGTTTGATTCCATTAATTACGAAATCTATCAGAACTGTCATGCATTAAAGTCAAGAAATTATGAGATCAATTGGTTATAATTAATGTACAAATGACAGTTTTTAACCCGTTGCCCTTTTAATAAATAATGATTATATAAAATTATGTAAACAGTACAACTGTAAGGTAGTATTTATATCACTTGTTTATGAATTAAAGTTATATATATTTTTATAAATCGACCCTGTGAATGTGAATTTTCACATTTGGTTGCAGCGATGGCTATGATTACCAATATTTATTCGTTGCTCTCTCACATGTTAGTATAAAATGAAGTTTCACATTTCTCATTTATACAAAATCACAAAATGGAGACATATTTTTTTCCCTAATTAGAAATCAATCAGACTTATCACATGATTCAAGTTTCTTAGGACATGAACTAAATAAAATGTGTTGTGGTGATCTTACGTGGTTACTATTTACTATTTACGTGATATTTTTTCTTAAAAACATTCAGATAATATAGTTTCTTTTCGGTTTATGTTTCGCTTTCAATGGATCATTTTTTTTTCAGTTTTCTTCGGTAACAAAATGTGTTTTTTCTCATACTAAAAATAACAAAAGGTATTCATGCAACCATTTGTTATGTTATAATCGAATAATTGATCATTTTTACAATGCATTCAATCATGCACTGTTTTCCTTGTTTCAAGTGATGTTTGTAAACTTGAAGACAGTGGATCATTAGAGTTTCTATCGATGTAATTTTGTGAGTATCTATTTTATGTTGTTTCAAAAGATTGTTATAAAATTTATAAACTTTATGTTTGTTATCTTAAAATTTGGAGTTTCTCTGTATATAAAAGTCGTAACTTTTTAACTAGGAAAAATCCCCGACTATCCATGTGGATCTTGTTCCCCCCCCCCCCCCCCCCCCCTTTTTTTTTTTGGAAGGACGGATTTTATTAAGACAAAAGCTCTAGAAACTAGAGCATAAAAAGTACAAAGGAGCTACGATTAATTGGGGGATTACACATCCAACTATCTGAGTGCATCTTGCACTTTTTATGTATTTACAAATTCAAAAGAAAGACATACATAATATCATCAAATATATCATCTTCTTTTGGTTTTACTACTCCAAATACGTGTTGTTCCGAAATTTCCAAATAATCCAAAACATAGTTATGACAACCGCATCGAAAGTCTTCTTTTCCATAGTAGCTAAGTTGGTGGAATCTACCCTTAAATGAAACTAGAAACTTAAGTATCAGTAGTAGGACACATGATATTTGGTGAAAAAGCAATCGGATGCCACAAAACCATAATCAAAGGACAAGAGATGAACAGCAAAACAGATGATCAATACTCTCTATACTCAATCATAAAGGACAAAGATCTGAGTCCATCTAGGTGTTTTGCTTTGGGTCCTTTTTTTTTTGCAAACCTTTACCTAAATGGGCAAGAAAGTAACTACTTCTTAGTGAAATAATATTATCATTCGGTCGAAAAAACAAAAGAATTCACAGAAGGCAAACAAAACTAAATAATTGATTAAACTTTTTATAAAAGTATGTATAAACTAGTCCAAAAACCATTGATTTTTGTTATTTTTAGGATATTCAGAAAAATGACCACATGATGTTGTATAATAAAGAAAAATTACCAAAGTTTTTGTAACATTCCGATTTCCGAGAATAAGATTTAGGGATTTCATACAATTAAGGAAGTCTACTCGACGAGTTGGAGGCCCCAACTCGTCGTGTAGAGTTTTAGTAAGCTCGCGTAATTTATGTAGTCTACTCGACGAGTCGGAGGACCCCGACTCGACGAGTAGGAGCTGGAAGATGAAACCCTAATTCCTAGGGTTTTGCACCCTATTTAAAGGGTCATTAGTCTTCCTTAGCCTCCCTTACAGCCCCCCTTGAGCTCAGAAACCCTAAATCGTGTTTATACTCCATATTTGTGTGTTTTAAGCTTGGAAGGTGGATCTTTGTGAGAAGAACTTGAAGTTCAAGAAGCTTGGAACAAAGAGAAGTTGTAGATCTGAACTCTATTCCATCTTAGCACCACATTGAAGGTAACAAGTCGTTACCTTGGCTCTCCATTAACTAGATCTCTTCATTCATGGGTTTAGAACCCTTTTTAGGGAATTGTTGTGGTATTTCCAGATTTGGGGCAAGATCTGAGGTTGCAACTTCAGATCTGGACCCCTTTAGCCCCTTATTGTCATAAAGTCTCAGCCTTTGTCAAGCTATGGCCTTCCCTTTGCCTTAATCTTCTTCCTTAGCCTAGTTTTGACTCTTAAGACCTTGCATGCACGTAAAGTTTGCAACTTTACGTGATAATTAGGCCCTAGGAGGCTAGATATACCATTTGGAGCTTTGGAATGGCTCAAAATCATCTGGACAAGAAGTGGATTGTATGAACTCGACGAGTCGGATAAGCCGACTCGACGAGTTGGGAAGGGTTTTCCCGTTGTTGGTTTCTGCATGGATTCGGTGAGTCAGAAGAGGACTCGACGAGTCAGTTAGGGTTTTCCCCGACTTCTAGACACGCATAGACTCGACGAGTTGGTCGGAAACTTGGCGATTCAGTGAGGGTTTTATGACCTTCTGAAATCTTAAGGAACTTGATGAGTTGCTAGTTGCACTCGACGAGTTGGGTCAACATGGACTGTTGACTTTGACCGTTGACTTTGACTTGGACCAAAGGTTGACCAGTTTGACCTCTAGGGGTGTTTTGGTAATTTGGGAATTCATGGAAGTGAGTCATCGGTGGATGTAGGTGTTGGATTTGGAGCTGCATTTGGTTGGGTTGACTTTATCGATTCGAGCTACTTGTGAGGTGAGTTTTCCTCACTATATCAACAGGGTCTACGGCACCTAGGCCGACCCTTTATGATTTGCATCCTGGTTTTAGGATGGTTGTTATGTTATTGATCTGTTAGATTTCATCATGGTTTTAGGATGGTTGCTATGCTAGTAATCGGTTAGATCGGTATCCTGGTTATAGGATGGTTGCTATGTTATTAATCGGTTAGATCGGTATCTTGGTTATAGGATGGTTGCGATGATAGTGATCTGTTAGATCTGTATGACTATCTGTTATTGCATGCTAGCGTATGATATTTATTTGCACATGTGTTGTTGGTTGGGGGATTGGGTTGAGGCAGGTCATGCTGTGTGCTGTAGGCCAAGATACCCAGGGCAGACTGGATAGACTGCAGGCCCGGGCAGGGCAAACCAGTCAGGCCGAAGGCCTGGCGAGCGGTTCGGATAGGCTGAAGGCCCCGAGAGGGCAGTCCAGACGTGCCGATGGCTCGGAGAGCGGTCCAGATAGACTGAAGGCCCGTGAGGCGGTCCAGTCAGGCTGGAGGCTCATATTGCATGATGTTCGCTTATATGTTGTTGATATGTTTTATATCGTTGGTATTTTGGGGGTAACTCACTAAGCCTTCGAGCTTACATTTATCGATTATTGTTTCAGGTACTTCAGATGATCACGGGAAGGCGAAGGCGTGATCGTACAGCTCCTCATATTTCATGATTTTTATGATTGATTCTGGGCTACTCTGACATTATACTATTTTGGAAACAAGTTTTGTAATAATCGTTGGTTTTGAAAATGTTTTAAAAATTTTAAATTTGGCATGATTTTTATGGATGTTACAAGTTAATATTAGAGCCTTGGTTTGAGTGAATTGGAGGAAACACTCGCTTGTCTCCAGTCTCAAACTGAGGACAAGGTTTTAAAACGATTTTCTTAAAATGTTTTCAAAATAATAAAGGAGGATGCAAGTGTACGATCAGCTGGAGCTCGCGGATAGACCCCAAAATACCTTACAGATTATTTGATTTTGTGATATGTTAGAACAACATGCTAGTACTAGGCCAGGGATATTCAGGAATTGCATGATAGAATTACCTGATTATATGATGCCTGATAGCCTAGGGTTTTCCTTATATGAAATTGACATCATTACTGTAGTTGCTTAGTGTATGCATCATGGATGTACATAATTAAGATCTTATAGCTTGAGAATGTTTGATTTGACATTATTTTCTGTTCTTGTCTGATTAAGGGCTTAGGGTAGGATCAGGTATTCGAAAGACTATAGGGTCCAGCGTTATGTATGGCTGGCATACACGAGTGCTGCAGGGTTGGTGGAAGTTTTATGGATGGGTGGGTTGTGCGGGTAACGCGCAGGTAGAGGCCATTAAGACAATTGTGATTATAGAATTTTAAAAGATGTCTACATACATTATCATATAATTTCAAAACTAACAATGTTTATACCAACTTATTATAAGATTTATTATATAAGAACTAACAACGTCATTGATATATTTAAGAAACATATATTTGTAAATATTTCAAATATATTGTTGTATTCTGCGCAACGCGCGGATATTCGCCTAGTTTCTATATATTGTGAGACTATGTTTTGATGACTCATGGTTATTTAGAACTACCTTTATTTCTATAAAAAAATGAAAATTTTTACTGTGATTTTTGGGACGTTACATCATTATAAAAGGGCAAGTGCATATTGTCGATGTCATGTACATATTGTCGATAGATGAAAAAAATACATTCATTGAGGCTTTCCATGCACGATGCAACACTGGTATTCTCAATGACATGTTGGTAGAGGTAAACATCAACATAAAACTACTTTTTAGCATTTTATGACAAGATGATGGGTTTTGATAAAAAAAAATATAAGAAAGTTTTTCATAAAAACCGCAATGGAAGCCTTAAAAATAACAACATTATTTTTGAGTATATTTCAAAAACAAAACCACCAAGGATCCTTTATAGAGGTTAGAATGATATTAAAACCAACCATATGGTGTTTAGAATGACAACCTTTGAAGCCTTTGAGCCCACTTAGTTTTGGGGTGTTGATGAAGATAGAAATATCAAAGAGGATGATCTTCTCTACAAGTATCCACCATCAAGAGTAAGGTACCAAGAATTGCTAGATTTCATCTTATATGCTTTGTTCTTTAAGCATTTAAGTGCTTGACAAATAAGCACTAAAGGAAGAAACAAAGGAAAGCATTTAACATCAACAACTAGCTTCAAAAGAAGATGATGATATAAAGAAAAAGAGGCCATGATTTTAGGAGGAGAAAACAAGACTAAAATGTTTATTTTCTCATGCATAAGACACTCTTATATACTTCATGCAAAGTAAGGACAAGATAATATAATACTCTAAAGTATTATAAAGTGAAACTAGATATGGGGGACAAGTGAGGGAAGCTACACAAGTAACCTCCCACATCCCTACACACTTTCAGCCATGAGGCCAAATAGAAGACAAAAATGTCTTCTAGTTTCTTTAACCAAATAAACCTAACCAATTATTTAATTCATGGTTAACCAAAGTGTCAAAAACATTTGAACGTGACTTATTAATCATACCATATGATATAATAACTAGTTTCTTTTTTCTTTTATTATTATTTTCATAAAACGATAATTTTCTCTAGTTGAATTTATTTATTAATAGTAAAATACTTAGTAAATATTCAATAAGTACCAAATTGATTAAGATGTGACCCTATAGGATCATATGTTATTAGTAATGTCACTCAATAATGATTCTTAAGTATATAGATCCAACACAAGAATCCTAATATTATGAATCATGGCTTCATAGTGAAATCACCCCTTATACATAACTCATACTCAGAAGGAAGATAGTCGAGTGTGGTCTTAGAAGGTACACCACATACATCACTTCATCTATGTCGTTAAAGATGGTATAAATAACAGTGTTTTCAATCTACAAGATATGACTTGTATATGTCGGAAATTACAATGTTATGGTATATCATGTGGTCATGCGATAGCGGTTGAGAAATCAACTAGGTTTATAGACTTTCACAATTTCGTTAAACTTTGCTTATGTCAGCAGTTTATCGATCTACGTATCGGTTAGGTAAAATGCACCACTTTTGCATATTTATTTCATGTCTATTTATTATATTTTAGGCTTAGTTCTAGCATATAACTCATTTTTGGGACATTTAGTGGACGCTTTTACTCGCACATTTTTGGTGGTTTTCAGAGACACATGAAGGTTGGATCTTGGTTGGAATGACATTAAAAGGCTCTAGGTCAAATTTCAGAATTTTTGGACAAGAAACGAAGGAGTTATGAAGTAGAGGAGATTTGCATATAGAAGACTACACGACCGTATAAATTAACACAAGGATTTACATGACCGAGTAAAATTTGGAGGTTTGCATGGAGTAAGTTGTTTACACGACCTTGCTTATTACAATACAAAATTACATGGTTGTATAATTGTAACATTCAAAAAATCCAGGTATTCCGTTTATGCCATTGAAGTATTTATTTTTGGCAACTTTGGACCCACTGTATGCTGGGCGTACGTATGTGTACGCTTAGCGTACGCTTGTGCATGCTTCGGGTGGCTGAGACTCGTACGCGGGGCGTACGAGACCGATGACCAAAACCCTAAATTTCATGGCATGGACCCTATTTAAACACACTTATGTCATTTGGACCAAACCCTAAACAGCCTCCATAGCCTCTTCTCGTCCTTAAACCCTATCTTTGCAAGAGAGTGTGAGTTTTGAGCCTAAACGTGATTTTGGTGGCCATTTTAGTGGAATTGCAAGAAGAAGAAGGTGGTGTCCAAGCTTTGAACGTGGGAAGAGCTTGTGGACTCTACATCTAGAGTATCTTGGAAAGCTTTTGAAGGTAAAAAGCTTACATCTTGCTAATCCTTTTTGTTAGTTAAGTTAGGGTTTTGTAGAAGTCCACTTTTGAGTCCATAAATCCTTTCTTGTGAGTTTGGGCAACTCCAGAGGTTAGGAAGATTAGATATGAGGTTCTTTGGCTTGGTTATAGCATAAAAATGCTAACTTGATGACTTCTATGGCTCCATGCATATGTAAAGGTCTTTGGAAAGGTCTTAATGAAGTAGAATGGGTTGTTGGGATCATATATGGCAAGTAAGGGAATAAAGTTGCCAACTTTATGCCTTAGGACCTTAAAAACAACCATGATCTGGAATTTAGGCAATTTGTCTTTATGCATTAAGCACTTAAAGGACTTTGGTGCAAAGCAGCTTGTACCCTGGGCGAGCTTTGTACGCTAAGCGTACTGAAGAGGTACGCTGGGCGTACGCTCCCAATGGGGTTTGGGCCTCCGATGAATTTTTGAGCCTTTTGGGCCCTAAGTAACTTTAGGTGGGGACTTTCTAGTGTAGTGGGCCTCTGAATTTATTATTGGGCCATTGATATCATGATTGGGCCTTGTGGCCCATTATTAATTTGGGCCTTGGATGTTGGGCCCATTATGGTAGGGAAGACCTTTGGGTCTTAGTGAAGGAGGTTGGACTTAGGAATTGGGCCTATGTTTTGGACTTATGAATTGATGCTAATTAGGATAAATTGTGTTTATTCAGTATGAGATTACCGGACCAGCAGTCGAGCAGTATTTTTACCAGCAGTATAAGGTGAGTTCTCTCACTATATTAATAGGTCAAAGGCACCAATGTCGGCCCATCAGTTGACTGATAGGATGGATAGTTTTTATGTATTGTCTATTTGTGTGAAGACCATGGGGGAGCCCATGGCACTTGGATATCAGACCACGGGGGGAGCCCGTAGCATTCTAGGTAAAGACCATGGGGGAGCCCATGGCACTTGGATATCAGACCACGGGGGAGCCCGTGGCATTCCAGGTCAAGATCAGGGGGGAGCCCATGGCACTTAAGACCATGGGGGTAGCCCATGGCAACTATATTTGTTGCATTGTATTATATGGTTGTATGTTGTGTGATATTTTGGGAACCTCACTAAGCTTTTGTTTATAGTTTATTTGGGTGTTTCAGGTACTTCAGGTACTAAAGGGAAGGGTCCGGCTTGATGGCGCAACATTCACTCTCTAGCACGTTCTGCATTTATTTTTTTTGATACTTTGATATTTGATAACATATGATATAATGAATTTTTGGGAACAAATTATTATTGTATTCCTATTTTTAAAAATGAAAAATTTTATCGGGTTTTTGGGTTGTTACAGTAATCGAAGAAAATGCATATTTTAGTAGCATACTTTAAAGGCTTTTCTCAATTTGTGAGACCTACTTTGAAGGCTTACGCAACCATGTAAATTACAATGCGAATTTACATAGTCATGTACATACATAATGAAGTTTTGGACAACTTCTCTCACTCTGTAAAAGGCAAAACCAACTTCATTTTTGAGACACCGATGATTAAATAGAAGAAAAGACGATTTAGTGGAGGAGTTCTTTATCATTTTAAAACTTGGAAACATCGTGATTTTCATTTTTTAAGTTGAATTTGTGATTATCTTTACACTTAGACTTTGATTCCAGTTTAGTCACGTGTAGCTAAACTCTTTCACTTACAGTTCTATAGTTGCTTTTGTGTAACGACTCAAAAATCAAGGGTAAAAATTTCATTTTTAATATAGCTAAAACATTGATACCATTTACTTCAAACATTTCAAATCATCATTAAGTAAAACATTTATCAGAGTTCATCCTAAAATCATTGATTGCGGAAATCATAGGTGTGTGCACTGCGATCAATTCGAGCCCTTCTTTTCCAAATCGATGATACATGAAACCAAAACTGTAAACCGTAAGCACAAAGCTTAGTGAGTTCCCCAGAGCATACCCCACACAATCCACATGACCATATAATCCACATCAGCTATAACAGCCACATAAACCATATCAATCACATAACCATGCATATAAACATATATGGATGTCGTGGGCTCCCCCCAGGGTCTTACTCCAGGATGTCATGGGCTCCCTCATGGTCTTCAATAGGAAAGCCATGGGCTCTCCACATGGTCTTACATCCAAGTGCCATGGGCTCCCCCCCATTGTCTTTAATAGGAAAGCCATGAGCTCTCCACATGGTCTTACATCCGGGTGCCATGGGCTTCCCCCCATGGTCTTCCATGCAAGTATCACAAAGACAACTAGTATACCACAAACCACATAGTCAATAGCATACCACATAATCACTAGCATACCACATATACATGCATACCAGACATATCAGTAGTAAATCTACAATAAACACTACAACTAACTAAATGGGCCGGCCTTGGTGCCTTAGACCCATTGGTATGGTGAGGAGACTCACCTGGCACTGCTGAAGTCCCGCGAATAAAACTCTCATTGTTGGTTGACAGATTCCCGAACTGTCAACATCAAAATGACACCCAATTAATAATTGGGTTCCAATGCATAACCATAAATCTACACTTGGGGTAAATGGACCATTTTACCCCTAACCTAGCTTGGTTCCAAAACCAAGGCCCAAACTCACACTCTCAAGGCCCAAAGGCCCAATAATCAACCAACGCCCAACATATGGCCCAATTTTCCAAATTGGGCCCAAAGCTCTACATGGACTTATTTTAAGGCCCAACCAATTATTCTAGTCCAAACAATTGGCATTCTGATGGCCCATATGCTAATAATCTTCAAGGCCTAATTATGGCCCAATTTTCCAAATTGGGCCCAAGCCTCTCTAATGGGTCTTATCCTAAAGCCCAATAATCTCCTTAGTCCATAAATGTGTTCACCATTAGACCACAAAGGCCCACAACAGCTTAGTCCAATAAATGGCCCAATAAGAACCCAAATCCAATTAGGGTTTTTCACATAAAATGACGATTAGGGTTAAGTGTTCCTACTTAACCCTTTAAGGACTTAATCCATTAAGTCCAAACATACAATGAAATCGAGCTTGAGTCATATCTTCACTCCAATGGTCCAAAATGCGGGTCCCGATAAGTCCAAACCAATAATTCCAAAATTTGGGTTTTCTAAACCCTAATTAGGGTTTCCAACCCATTACAATCCAATTAGGCCCAAAAGCTAAGTCCTTAGGCCCATTAAGGTTTCATTAGAACAATTAGGGTTTTCCTAAGTCGGGCACCACCCACTACCACCTCGGGTAGTGGTGGTCAACGGCGGCACACGGCGGCGGCCACCACCTCACGGTGGTGGTTATGGGTTTATTTTCATTATTCTAGCACCGAATACAATATTACAAAGCAAAACCCCAAATAACACATACACACACACTAATACAAACACACACACTGCCACCCTAGTGGTGGCCGACGGTGGCATGTGGTGGTGGTGGCTTTTCTGTGAACTCCGGCCAAACAAACGACCACACTCATATTTCTGTTCGCAACACAAATCTAGCCACCCACCTGGTGGCGTACGACGGCGGTAAAGACGAACCTAACAGCCGGTGATGCTCTTTAGCGATGGTAAAGAACACGGTCTCCGGCGAGGAACAATGGCGGCGACTGGAGTCACGAACGGCGGTACAGCAGGGACGACAATGGTGCTTGAACTCGACTGGCAGCGGCGGCAACAACTTCGCTCGTTCAACTCCTCACAGCCCCGTCGCCAAAATCTCCGACTCGTTGAACTCTCCATCGCCGACAGTAAACATGGTGGACGTCTGGTGTCTCCGACAACCACGTCGCGATGACGTTCATCAGCGAGGCAGCAGGCGGCGGCCTTGTCGTCGTCGGCAAAGGAAGATACGACAGTACACCGACTCGACGGCATCCACGGTTGGCGGTGGTGACTCACATCTGCAGCGGTAGCAGAACGACGCCGGTGGTGGAGGCATAAGGGTGGCAGCGGCGCCGGAGACGAAGGAGTATAAGGTGGTGGCGGCTGCATCCTTAGGTTATGGTTAGGGTTTACCGGGGTGACGAGTCTTATACCCTGAGCCCCATGAAACTTCTCCCCATAATAAAAACAATGGCCCCTCCCTCTCTTAATCTTTTCAAAATGAATCTGAAATTTACGATTTAGCCCTTGCCTTCTGAAATCTCTTTCAAATCCAGTCCAATACTTACCAAACACACCCTAACTTCTAAAAATATTTACAAAATACATCTTGAAATTACACTTTGACCCCTGAAAGTCTAAAATATATCATTTGGCTCCCCGAAACCACTCTCCGCTAAATATTATTGGTTTTAGGGCCATTATAAAATAATATAAATTACAAAATTACATCTTGGGGCTCCGGGTTTATTATTTATTTTAATTAATTTAAACGAGATGTTACATTTTGAATTATATTGTCAATCATGTGATTTGATGTTGAATTCAACTTCTATCTAGTAAATTTTAGTTTTGCTTTAATTAAATGTGTGGTCTTTTTACTCGATTTGATTGTAACGCCCGCAGATTCGGGCTAGACAATTTAGAGACAATGAGCGTCAAAAATGACTTTTTGATGGAAGATTATTTAGAAGGAGTAATCTTAACCAAATTATAGTATATGTCACAAGGGTTCCGTACATATAAAGAACGCCGAAATCCGAGTTATAACGAAGAACTTATGACCCGTCGAAGTTTTACGGCAAAACCGGCACGACACCGGGAATCGTAGAAAGTGAATTTACGATAAAATACTTTCTAGCCTTAGCGATCTAAACGAAAGTCGTAGTATATGTTAAACCAAGAGTGTGCATAAAAATAACGTCCAAATGTGACTTCGTATGAGGAAGTTGTGATTTTTCTAAGATTTAGCAAAGCAGTGCACATCCCGAAATTCGAATTTTAGATCGTTCGATTTTTAGCCAAAATAATCTAAATGAGAAATGAAGATATCATTAATAGGAGTTCAACGATAAAAAGACAGTCGAAAACGGAACTCGTATGCAAAAGATATAGACAAAACTTAGTCCCTACTCTTCGAGCGCGGCAAATTCGATACAGTTTTGTAAATCTGAGATAAAGTGAGAATTAGCCGACGGGATCTAAATGAAAGTTGTAGTAATCGTAAATACCAACACGTGGATATAAAGAACGTCGATAATAGAGCTCTTTATGCGAAAGATATGGACGAAATTTAGTCCCTACTCTTCAAGCGCGATAAATTCGATACATTTTTGCAAATCGGAGATAGAATGAGAATTAGCCGACGAGGTCTAAATGAAAGTTGTAGTAATCGTAAATACCAACGCGTGGATATAAAGAACGTAGAAAATGGAGCTCGTACGCGAAAGATACGAACGAAACTTAGGGTCTACTCTACGAGAAAACCCCTATAAATAAGAGATGAACTCTTCATATTTTCTTCACACCATAAGCCTTTCTTTCTCTCTCTAACTTCTCTCTAGACTCCCTAAACCCCCCCTAAAGCCTATGAAACTTCCCTACCGCTAGAAGAAAGCCCCAGAGCGCTCGACGGCTCCAAGAAGAAGAGCTTTTCGGCTCGGAAACGCTGCTCCAGCGAAGCCCGGTTTTTAATAAAAATCCGTTGTATGTGAGATACGCCTGCCATACTTTAAATATAGCTTACATATAAATATAATATCGTTATTATGAACCTATAAATAAGATTTATCAGTGATTCAAAGTCGTTATACTGATTTGTCACACCCCCAGACCAGGACGGCGGAAACGTCCGGAGGCGGGTGACTTCATTGTGTAGTATCATAACAATTGCATATAAATGAAACATAGCAAATCCAAACATCTTACATCAATATAACAAGCTTACATTGTTTTACATCATGTTTATGTTCTCAAATATTGCACAAAAGAGACATTAGTAAGCAATCCTAAAATACATCAAAATAATCTTGAGTCCGCGATCCATAACCTGCTTATTGGTTTCCTGAGAGTACAAGTCGTTTGAAAAGCGTCAACATAAAATATGTTGGTGAGTTCATAAGCATTTTCGTATATAACTTTGATGATAGTTTAGAAATCCAGAAAATCCAATATTTTCTTATCAAAATCGTTGTAAGTCTTGTTTCAAATCGAGTATAGTTGCATGTGTGTCTTAGTTCTTTGTTTTCAAAATCGTATACAATCGTTTCCTCCAGAAAATCCTATATTTTCTGATGTATAAAATAATAGCTTTTAAAACAATAACACTTGTGTGAAAAGTCTCACTTGAGGTAATTCAAAAACACAGTTGATTATAAACCCGAAGGTAGAATCTGTATAAGTACATTTCTGATATATTCTAGTGAGTCGTTATAACCATACAAATACGACAGAGTGCCCGTTATGACGTTCTTCAAGCGTCGGTTTCATTTAAGACATTTGTCACCCTAGACTGGCCGGTCTAGCTGTAGCGAACAACGAAGGTGCGGGGTGTCAACCCCGTATAGATCTATACACAAATTCTCGCTCTCCCTCCAGGAGACTCTAGTTATAACTCTTACAGGACTTAAAGTGTACAATATTGTATTAATATATGTACTGTGAAGATTTGTATGACTAGAATACTAACAGTTTCGCGCAAATCGTTGAAATCCATTATTTACTAAATAAATAATAATCGTTGTATTTGTTGACTAGATATTCCGTTTCGTTTCATTTGTTGAAAATAATCCGCTTTAAATATTTATCGAATCGATTCAATATTAGTGAGTCGACTAAAATGGCTCTCCTCTCTCTATATTACTAAGTGAGACCCCATTTTCCGGGGAAATGTCAAGTTATGATTTGTGTAAAACTATGACTTCTGTGAGGTTATGACATCAGCTTTATGACATGCAAAATTTTCTGTCATAGAGGCTCTATTTGCATATATTCTAGGTAAACTTACTTATATCAAATTTTATAAACAACCCCTTAACAGTTTGCAAATAGTCATTTATGGAACACAAAGTTCAAATTTCGAAATTCTAGACTTAGTGTCAACATTTCAAGGTCTAATTCAACAACCTTTATCTCTAATTATGAAGAGCATGAATGCAATGGTGCATGTTGAACACCCCCAAAAACTTGGGAGACTCTTTTTGTAAATTGTATTATTCATGTAGTGATTAAAATATTATTTATTTTCATGGGTCCTGTGAAACCTCACATTCACAGAGAGTTATATACAAAAAAAATGATAATATTTCAACACACGTATACATGCAATCATTCAAGAATTTAGAACATGAGGTGACTTGTACTCTCCCCCAAATTTAATAAAAACTTAGGTAAAAAGGTGGGGTATGAAGCTCACCTTGGTTATCTTTGCTGGGTGGTTTGAAGAGTGATGAGGAAGTCTCCAACTCCAAAACTTGGAAGATTCTTAAATCTCTAAAGGATTCCAAGAAATCTGGGAATTTCCTTTGAAGAGATGAACTTGGAGCTTGAAGGAGTTGAGAGTGTTCTTGTGAGTTTTCTGGAAGTGAGGAGTGAGAAGTGGAATAAGGGAGGAAAGGTTCACGTATCAAAAGGGGAGGATAAGGGTGACTTGACATTTGCATGGAAAGCTGGTGGGTAAGGCTTAGTTTCTTTGGATAATACATGTTTATTTAGGATTTGCATGGGAAATGAGGAATTTGGATCACATCATAAAGTCAAACACTTTATCTTCTTAGAAACATCTTTAAAATCTAGGACATTATTTTATATAAATATGTTTAGAATAATTAATTTTGGCATAAAATAGGGGTTTAAGGGGTTTAGGACATGAAAAATACGAGTTTGGAGGAATTCCCGACGTCAAAATGTCCTAAACTGAAGAAAAGGTCCGAAAATGATGAAAATTCGGAGCTTAGAGGCGAAATCTGAAGTCCTTATGAAATTTCCGGAGCAAAGGAGTAAATTCCGAAGCAAACAGTGAAGTTCCAAAGCAAACAGGAACTTCTGGAAGGCTTTTCTCGGATTCCGAAGTCAGGAGCGGGTCAGCGGTCCGGACAGACCAGGTGCTTCCGAACCGAAGCGAGGTAAGAACTTCCGGAGCTGTGAACTTATCCGGATGAGAGGCTTCCGAGATGCAAGGTGATTCGGTACTAAGGCCTTCCGGAGCTTCTCACTTCCGGAGTTGCTTCAGAGGTTCCGAAGGTGTGCTTCCTCTTGGCTCCTTAGAAGGCATTCCAGACAAGAGGTTTAGGACCAAGAGGGTTCAGGACCAAGAGGATTCCGGACCAAGAGGGCCCTTTTGGGTTCTCTCCTCCGGTTTTAGGCTGTTTCCGACTGAGGAAGGTACGTAGAGAGATTTGGGAGAGATTTCACATACTTGGAGAGATTTGGGAGATATTTCACATATTTGGAGAGATTTGGGAGAGACTTCATATTCTTGGAGAGATTTGGGAGAGACTTCATATTCTTGGAGAGATTTGGGAGAGACTTCATATTCTTGGAGAGATTTGGGAGAGAGAGAGAGAGGGATATAGTGGGAGAGATTTAGGGAGATTTTGTCGGGAGCCTTTATTAATGTTTTTCTTCGTAGTGCTAGGTCCTTAGACTTTGTTACATTCTATTTTGAGTGTTACACACTCCTGAAGGGCACTTAATAGTACTTTATAGAGCTGATACTTCCCTCAATCAGATTAGGGCTTTAAGTTTGGAACATTTGAAACCTTCAGGTGTTACTTTGCATTAAGATTTAGAGTCATACATTAGCAACCATAAGTAAACCCTAACAAATAAGCACTAGATGAGTTGACCAGATGACCCGTTGACCTTGACTTGACATTGACTTGACCAGAAACTTGCCGGTTGTCACATGATTGATCTACTTACGGGAATGATGTCTAGGCTGTGATTTAGTGAGGTGTTTAAAGTGGGATTTCCAAACAGTATACTTCGTATAACAAACGGACCCTAACTCCGATATGATCCTACCTGGTTGTTCCTTGCTTGATAGATCATGAAAGTAGACTTTGAGTTAATGATGAATCTAGACTAATAATTAGTCGCAATGAATATTAGACTAAAATCTAGTGGTAGTGATACTAGGTTTCGTCGAAAGAAAATAAATTAATAGAAGTGAAGCGCTGTCTGAGTTCGGAATCACCACCTTAACAAGTGAGTGCATAGTTACTTTCATCTTACACATAGATATGAAGTATTTTATATAAATTACGTGCTATGTGTGTATACTGTTTGAATACTTGCTGTCTATGTTGGATGAAACGTTTTATACAAGTTTTAAATGATCTAAACTGTATATGTATTTTATATCTACAAAATATGTTGGGTAAAACATGGGTAGATTAGAGGTGAGATAAATGATGAGCGATGAAAGATGAGATAAATGATGAGCGATGAAAGATGAGATGAATGATGAGCGATGATATATGAGTGATAAAATATGGTGCGAAGCGATAACCTAAGCGATGAGCCAAAACGATGAGCCAAAGCGATGAGCCAAAACGATAAGCCAAAGCGATGAGCCAAAACGATGAGCCAAAACGATGAGCCAAACGATGACCCAGGCGATGGCCCCGTCATCTAGCAGAGTATGGATGACAACCACAGACTATTCTAGACAGTCTAGTGGAACACTAGCAGGCTCGCAACCTGTAGGTGTTGTGAACGATGTGTTCACCCGGTGTACTCTAAAAACCCATTGACAGGTATTACGAGTGGACTCTCGAAAACGATACTGTCAATAAATGAGATAAACTCTGGCGACTATGCAGATTTAGTGCCGATTCCTTAGGAATAAATGAACGATGAATAGCTGAATCTTAGGGTGGATCCTTTAGAGTAAAGAAGATAATGGGGATGAGTAATTGGGTTGATTGTTTGATGTTTAACATAATAATTATATTATTGTGGGTTGAAAACTCTATGTACTCACCAGGTTTCCCAACCTGACCCACTCAAGCTTATTTGTATCACAAGTGTCGATAATGTCGATATGAAGCTACTTTACACTGAGGGATTTAAAAGAGATGTAGATCACTAGTGTAAATGAATGTAAGTTCTGTTTATGCTTATGTTTCTGTATCTAGCAAATTTTAGTTTTTTACTCTGTTCATTTTTTCCACTTGAATTAGGGTTAGATCATTCATGTTATTCAATTTATGAAATTCATAAATGTTTTGTGAATTGATAATAAGTAACAAACATTGAGTTGGTTTTGTAATGGGATCAATGTCAATGTATTTGTATGTTTTAACGCTTCCGAGCTTGTGAGAAGTATTAGGCATTATTAAGAATGAAATATCCGCATAACACTTACTGCAATATGGCAATCTAAAATCTCAAAGCTTGTTTAGGGTGGGTTAGTAAGATTAACTTTATTTCAAAGATCTTCTTTTGGTTAAACATTTTGGTGAATGAAAGATATGAGAGCTTGCTAGTATCTTTAATACCAATTTAGATATAATTGAATTTAATGTCACTTTAAGGTTGATTGCATAATTCGATAAGTAAAACTTGCACCAAGATCTTTCCTAATTATGATTTTCATTTCGATTTACTTGCATGCTATTTATTTTTCAAGTTCTTTTAGACAAACAACTACCCCCTCCCCCCTTCCATTTTGTTCTTACAATGTTTTGTGCAAAAGGCATAACATTTAAACTTGTGTCTCTATAGATCGACGCGCTTATATTGTGCTAATGTGCTATGTTTTGGTGCAAAATAACAGAATTAAAAGATCTTATTTGTACCCACTTTATTTATTGGGCTTGAGACCCTAATATATACATAATGAAAATAATGCATCATATTTGTTGAAAAGCCCTGTGAGGATATGGTCCTCAAACTCCCCTAATGCCTAATGGACTAACATTAAGTCAAGAATTTGCAATTTAGGTTTATGTAATAGAAATAATTACTTATTTTTCAAGACTGTCATGCTATTTACTTATTATGTGGTCAACTTTTATTTTTATAAATCATATTCTTCGTTTAAAAAGATATAATATAACATACTTAAACAAATAAGTATGGAAAACAAACTAATTTCAATATATATATATATATATATATATATATATATATATATATATATATATATATATATATATATATATATATATATAATGAAATACAATAATACACTCTAACACAATACACTTTCAAACATAAACGTAAACCCTGACCCCTAACGAAATAGGATACACTCTAAAACATAAATGTAAACCCAATAAATCTTGAACCCTAACAAAATAGAATACACTCTAATACATATACATAAACCCCGTAAATCCTAATAATTAAGCGATCGATCGTAAGTATGTTATATGTGCCTTTATAGTACACATTTACGTTATTCCATAGTAGCTCCCGTACGTCTAAAGTACAAGGAATTGAAAAAAGTACCATTTGACATGACACATTTTTAGATTTTTTCCTGGTAAACAACGACTTCTTTTTTATTCCTTCTTCGACTATTACTTGTTTGTGTCCCCACAACGGAACATATATATGATGTTAACTGAAGTACAAACGCTGAAAAGATGCATTTTAGACGCACAATAACATTTCCAAAATCCAAAAAAACATCGAAATCAAAGGAACATTTCCGAAATGGATGCATGGAATAGTACATTTTGGGGGCATACTATTAAAACAACCTTTTTAAAACCAATGCAGTATGACACGCATAGACACAATAAGGATTATACTTAAACGTTAAAACTCTTGAGTTTCGGACCCGAAAATCCAAAGAATACTATCATCATGCAGATTAACGTTACCAGCACTTAACAAAGACAGTATATTACAATATAATAGCATAACACATTGTCATTTCGGAGAAAAAAACCAACGAATCTAAACATTTATAGGGTAGGGGTTGAGAGCTGAGACTTTAGAGAGGTTATTAAAGGGAAAGGTGCAAATGGAAATGAAACCCACATTATATATTTTCCGAAATCATTCGGACTCAATGGTCATCTCTGTAATTGGCAAAAAATTGGGTCATACAATTATTCGTAGACATATATGTGAATTATCTCTATCTTTTTTCTTCATTTTTAAATAACTAAAATAAAAAAGTACTAAAAATCGATATGTAAACACAAGTGAATGGGAAAGTCAACAAGCAATTCGGAATTTCTACACTAGTTTTGTAGGTCAATTAATTCAAAGAAAGGTTCTTTGATAAGATTTGAGATTTCAAGTCCCAAAATCCCATTGCTGATCATGCTGTCATGCACATGCCAAACTTGCACATATGAAAATCCTCCCAATCTTAATTTTTATCATAAAAATAATAACAATAATAATTAAAGTTGAAATCACTAATATCTTCTTTCTCGTCGTCATCTTGAACATCAAAACCAAAAATAATAATAATAATTAACAATTTAAAAAAAAAGGACAAAAACCAAAATTTTAAACAAAAAGTAAAAAATATGATAAGACAAGAAGAAGAACATTAAAACTATATAAGATTTTTCAGGAGGGTAACCAATTATCCCAAATGATTTACATCATACCACAAATCCCGGTATAATTCCATTTAACAAAAAAAAAAAAAAAAAAAACCTCAAAAGGGAAAAAAATTATTATACCTACTTCTCTCTTCAGCAAAAAAAATTTAATAAATTAGAATTATCCCTTTATCACTAAGAGAACAAAATATTCAAAACCTACATCCAATCCCCACTCTCCAATTTCCCAAACCCCTACAACTCCATCTTCACCACCGATCTCGGAGAAGAATATTCCGGCGACCCATACTTCAACCAATCCTTAGCACAAATAAGCGCTTCAACTGTTGAAGGTCTTAACGAACTTCTATATCTATCCATCTTCCTACATCTCATATCAAACACCGATTCCTTTCCGACCGTAGACACCGGAATACACAAAATATCCGATGCCATTTTCGACAATGTCGGGTACTTTTTCCGGTTCAATTTCCACCACCCCAACACGTCGAATTCCTGCATCCGGGGTAACACCGATTCCTCCAAGTACTGATCCAATTCCGGTTTCATATTCCCATGACTCGTGATTCCGGAGATGTAAACTTCGAAATCCGAAAGCTCATCACTTGTCGATAAAAAAATCTCGTTTTCATCGACTTCGGTTTTCAAAATCTCGCAATGAAGTCTCGTTTCTTCTTCGAATCCTTCGTTTCCATTAACAACAAAAGTTGGAGGTGGAAGCATTTGAACAACATAATCAAGGAAAAGCTCGTAGACTCCATCATTCACTGTTTTGATCCAATCAGCAGCTGCGTATTCTCCATAGATTCTTGAGAAACTGAACTCCACAAGCTTCATTTTAAATCGAGGATCCATGACAACAGCAATTGAGAACACGAGAAACGAATCTTTCCAGTATCTATTGAATCTTTCATACATTGGTGTGATTAAACTTCTTACAAATAAATCATCACTCATTGTTCCATTTTTAAGCTCGAGTTGTAGCTTCCATACTTCATGAAAGAACGCGTTTGAAGTCGGATACGTGGGACCCGTTAAGATATTAGCAGCGTCGATCAAGAGTTTCAAGAAAGTACAGAGGATTTCGAGTTCTTTCCATTCGTTCATTGTGAGGGTAATTTGGTAATTTGGGTCGTAGGCGTCTAAACAAGAGAACACTTCTTTTAATTCACACGCAGCGATTAGCATATGATAAGTTGTGTTCCATTGATTTTGGTCATCAAGAACAAGAGATTTTGTGCTTGGGACTTGAAGTTTTAGTTTAAGACCATTAAATGTTTCTTGGGTACCCTCGAGTAAGACAACATACTTTACACTCTTGCGAACTTTTTTAACAGTTTCCGATAATGCCCCTAGGGAATCTTGAGCGAGTTGACACAACACACGCGCGTAACAGCTCCCAATCAAGAGTTTTCCATTAAGAATCAAAGGGTTTTTTTCGGAAAGTAAACGTTTCATATTCTTTCTCACCTCTTTGTTAGCAAAAGATTCATCAAGAGTTATAGCAAACAACTTGTTTTCAAGATTCCAATCGGAAATACACGAAAGAATCCCGTGGTTAAAAGCCGATTCCGATTCCGGGAATGGCAACAACACGATTCCGAGGATCCTTCGATGGAGTTTCCAATCATCATCAATGAATTGACCTGTTATGAAAGCATACCCTACACTTTGATCTGTTGACCACATATCTAACGAAAGGTTGACTCTTCCATTGACACTGTTTACAAGATTCAAAAGGGTTTCTTTTTCTCTCTTGTATAACTCTACACATTCTTTTTCGATACCATCAAGGGGTATTTTTGGGAATTGAGGTTGAAGGGCTCTTACAGAGTTTAAAAAGGCAGGGCATTCCACTATGGTAAGAGGGTATTCATGCATTATAATCATCTTGGCTATATCATGTCTGCATCGATTATGGTAAAAAGAGATGCTATTTGATGTGGTTTTATGGCGTTTTCTTGGAAGATCGTTGACTTCTTGACTTTCAGTAAGGGTGAGAGGGGTCAATGACAAGAGTTGACCATTTTGCTGATTGGTGCGGCCCACAGGGCAGATTCCCAATGCGATGTGGCGTTTGAGGTGGCTTGTGCCAGCTAACTTTGAGCCTGTGATATAAGAGAATACCTTTTTGCATTGCATACAACGGGCTTTTGTACATTCAGCATTAATGGTTTCTATTGTGAAGTGTTCCCAAACTATGGATTTCTTTCTTCTTCTTTTACTATTCATTTCTGCATCCGCATTTGGGGGTTCAGCATTGTTTGTAGGGTTAGCCATGTATATATAGTAAGCTCTGCAACATAGGAAAAGTATATATAATAATATATTATACGCATTCATGGGATCTATTAATGGGGAGACATGGAAAAGCGGAAATAATCTGAAAATAGAACAGGAAAGATAACATGATGAATGTTTAGATTGTTATGTTTTTTACTTGTGATTCTTTCTTTGTTTGCAAGATTGGTTTTTTTATTGTTTATTAGATAGAATATGTGTGTGATATGGCATAAGAGTTATGCACAAATATGTGAATTTTAAGTATCAATCACTACAGTTGATCCTACTGTAAAATCGTAAATGATCAGATAATCACTTAATTGACTGAATATAATCTTGAACCTAAAGCTTATCAGTTATCACTTAGAAGTAATAAGTAAATGCTTAAGTAGAGTTCAATTTGAAGTCTGGAAAAATCAACATTGACAAACCCCTAAAACATCAAAAGGAAGATTTTTCATTATGTGAATAGTAAGGGCACAATGGTTAGAGATGAATTCAGAACGATAGGCAAGGGCAAATTAAACAAAACTATTGACAGCAGGACAGACTGTTTGCAAATTTTATGATTAATTTGCTAATAGTACAACCCTGCACAGACAAGGACTGAAATGAAAGGTTTCTTCATGAAAGCATCAATCATGGAGGCAAAACAAGACAATGGGAACAACAATAGCACGAAAAGAAATATGCATATTCTGCAATCTGCGTAGATCAACAACCAGCAACCGAATAGGGCGAAAATCACACAACAAATCCTCCAGATACATGACATGATCAATGAAAATGAAAGAAAAAAAATGTAATTCACTTGTTATGTATGTAAAATTAAGCGATTTATGACGACTATACAACGAAAAGAAATATAAAATCAAGGAAGGCAACCAACATGTCGATCATGATCAAAACATGTCTCGATAACAAAACAATCCGTACACAGAAGCAATCATCCAAAGGGTTTAAGTTTTGACATTAGCATGCACGATTTTAGTCGAATAAAACTAACCGTTGAGGCGGCAGCGATCGATAAAAAGAGGTTAAACAGTCGCGCTTGAGAAATCTTCCAAAAAATTTGAAGCTAGGGTTTAAGGTCTTCGATTTATATAGTATTTTCTGAAAGAATAATAATAATCAGAAATAAAAACAAAAAAAACTCCGGAGGTTTTTGGAGGTTGAAGAAGATCGAAAGGATGATGGGCTTACAGTTTTGGGGGCTGCGCTTAAACCCTAGTAGTCCAAAGGCCTTATTTCATAGGTCCATTTATATTACTTGGCGCCGATAGATCTCAGCCCACCGCCTTGATTTCATTCAATCTCAGCCGTTCAAAAACTTTGACCTCACACTTCGAACTTTTTTTTTTTTTTTTAAGTTAGGGGTGTTTGGGATTACTTTTAAACATTAAAATTTCTTTTTGGAGAGGACTTTTTGCAAAATGAGCTCTTTAAAATGTGTTTGCATTAGCAAAATGACTTTTATGTTAACTTTTACATGTAAAGTCACAAAAAATCAGGTTTTTGTGATTTTTTGAAACCCTTTATTTTCTTCTATGCAAAAGTTATTTTCAAAAGAACTTTTCTATTATCCAAACACCTTTTGTATTTTTTTTTACTTTTTGAAAAAATTAGAAGGCAAAAATCATTCTAAAAATAACCCCAGACATCCCCTTAGACTAGAGGGAGTGGGTGCGGTCTAGGCCGCACTCCACCCACCACATCATCACGCACACCGCCTACTGGGTGCGGTCCAGGCCGCACTGCAGCCTTCCAGGGTGCACTCCCCTTTCTCTCTCCTCTTTTACTTGTTCTCTTTCTCTCTCCTCTCTCAACCAATCATCTTTCTTTCTTTTTCTTTTTTTCTCTCTCCTAACCGTTTTCCCACTCTCATCTTATGGTTTCAAATTGATAAAATGAGAAAAAATTATGAGTTGACATCTACGTAGCATAGGAGGGAGTGCGGTTTCAGTGGCACCACTCCCTCCAGCCTTAGTATATGTTAATGACTTTATTGTTAGAAAGAAATTTTTAGCCAAATAAGTTAGACTTGTATTTTTTAAGTTTTAATCATTTAAAAAGAATGTTGAATTATAAAGTGAAAGAGTTCAAAGGTCTAACGAAGGATTTGTTTATAAATTACTAATTAGCATACTCATAGGAATCTAATTATTGTTTTGATTCATTCACTTGAAATAAAATGTTTTTTAATTTATATATCTTTAATTTTAATTGAAAAAAGAATCATAATAAATGTATAAAAGTCCGAAGCACATTTTTAAGTGCATTGATCAAAAATACAAGTAGAAATATCAACTCCCATAAACAATTTGCCTCAATGAAATAACTTCTTATATTATAAGGTTTTTGTTTGTAACATAAGATCATATTTCACTTGACTAGGCACGAAGATACTATACTGGTTTGTAACGGGTTAAAGGGACATAACTAGATCTAAATCTATTTACGGTGATGAAGATAAAGAAAACATTCAATTCTTTTAAACGGAGATCGAGAATGAATCAATGTCCTATATTACTATACATATTTCTAATAGCACAAAAAGTCGGAATATGTATCATAAATATTGATTTTTGTTTCGGTCCAATTCATGTCAATCACAATACATGTTATTTTTTTTTTAGTCATGTGTGACAAATCAAGCCAAGGGTTTGTAGGCCTAACCATGAGAAATACTAGGTATGATGTATATGTTTCTGGTTATGTATTGATGGTGATATTAATATTAAAGTCTCTTGGAGCCAATCGGTTGCCTGAAGCTTGACATGATGAAGGCGCTCGATGAGATGTAAGGTCGTTTAAGGAAAGTAAATACATTATCATGCAATTAATGTGTTACTTTATTCAGCAAAACATTATATTGTTGCTATAATGGATTGATAGCTTGCTCGTGTGTTTAGGTGCATGTTTATCTTATGTGTCATGATCAATTTATGTGTGTTTTCGGATTCTCATATGTCAACAACGATGATTATATTTTTAAATTGCAATCAAATCACATTAACATATATGACATATTAAGTATGTATTATCGTTGCATTGGATTTTTTTTGTGAAACAATACCTAATTCTGCAATCAAGAGTTTAAGGAGTCTAAATGTATTAGGAGAAAACTCTTTCTATTGGGGGTCGGTTGACTTTGTTGAAGTAAGTTCTTGGCTCTTTACCGATTTATTATGTGTCTTTGTTAAATGCAATGTTGCAATTGGTGTTTTGAATAAGTTAGAGTTCTTTAGAAGCAAGTTATTCTTAGGTGCGGGGATGGAAGAAAATAAAATGTATTGGGTGAGTTGAGAGAAAGTGATGACTTTTAAAAAGAAGGGTGATCTTGGAGTTAGTAGTTTTTTTGCGCTTAATGGATCGCTTGTGTTTAAATGGATCCGGGGATTTCAGGCTAATCAGGATGCTCTATGGGTTCGGGTGGTAAAGTCGATTCTTGATGTGCATGGTTTTCTTAGTCGTGTTCCTCCGGGTCATAAACTTCTACATGTATTCACATTATCGATGCTACTACTTATCTTCGGGAGAATGGAGTTGACCTTATGTCTTTTGTAAAAAGAAAGTCGATAACGGTGTTTCTACTCTTTAAATAGCAGGTATAGCTTGGTGATGAGACTTTTAGATATAAGTTTCCAAGATTGTATGCTTTATTACAAGCAAGTTTTCAATGTGTTGTGGGATGAAAGGGTTAGAAACAAGAAGAGGCAGAAATTTTGATGTAACAGTGATGTTACAAGTGGGTTGGGAGGGATCGACTCCACCATTAGGTGTGAACAGAGTCGCATAATTTTCTCAACGGGTTAAGGGTTGTATATCCGGCTACACCGCCCTGTTGTTGGGTTGTACAACCAAATTCTTAAATGTTTATTTTTAAAAAGGAAATAGATAAATAAGTTGAATGGTTAAAAAAATATTAAAATGAGTTTCCACGTGTTGTAGTTAGGACGGATGAAAAAAAAGAGAAAAATTGTTGTCACAGTTATGTGAATTGAGAATAATGAAAGAAGCAGATTCACCTTAAGAGATATCTAAGACAACAAAGTTTAAGTCAAGTTATAAAGTCATTTACACCATGAAGACATGAATACAAACACAAAGGATTACAATTACTTGAAGATACAAAAGAAGCATTTGGTGTTGAAAGTACAAATTAACATAATGGAATTATTCTTATAACTTGGTATATTTGGTCTACAAAAGACATTCACGTCTTGCCAATGTTGACAATAACTTATTATAAACATTGTACGCACCTTCCTCTTCATTTAATATTTGCATGTCTTTCCTCACGCATATTTAGAGCATCCACAATGGCGAGTTCAATAGAGGAGTTGAATGAGGTGGCACGTCTAGTTATCATTCACTATAGTAAACTATATCATAGTTAGATGTCATCTTGGCATTCAATGGATTTGGAGTTCAACGGCCATCGAACTTTTCAATGAGAAAAATGAAAGTTTTTTATTGTTAAAACTATACTATAAATTATCTTTTGTAATGTTCTATTGAACTTTGTAGAGGTTGAGGGTAAGGGACGTATCAAAGGCATAATGTCCTTTAAATATGATCTGTAGCACCCGATTCCTGATACGTATTTAAATTCAAGAATTTCATGTATTTCCTCTGGGACTCGACGAGTTGGTGGCCCAACTCGTCGAGTAAAGTCGTGATTCGCGGGAAGTTTAAGTGGCCTACTCGAGGAGTCGGGAGACCGACTCGGCGAGTAGGTGCTGTTTGAGTGAAACCCTAAATTTGAGGGTTTGCACCCTATTTAAACAATTTATCTCAACCTCCATCGTCCCTATTACTCCCAGAAAACATTATCTCGAAACCCTAGCCGTTATTAGTGTGTTTGTGAGCCTTGAGGTGTTACTTTGGGTGTTTGAAGCTTGAAAAGAAGGAGGAGGCTTGTGAGATCAAGGGGGAATCAGGAAGATCCAGAGCTTTGGGGCACATTTCCAGCTTATTGGAGGTATAAAGCTGAACCTTATCTATTATTTGTGTAGATCTTGATTTTAGTCCATTTTCCTCCATTTTCTAAGCCCTAGTGAGGATGTATTCGAGATTTAGTGCAAGGAATGAGTTTGTGCTTCAGATCTAGGGCTATTTGTAACATCCCAACCGTCAGATCAAGAGGCTAGCATCAAGGTTTTGTGTGGATCCAGAGTCTACTCCAGTTTGGGCACATCTTGAAGGTAATAAGCCGTTACCTTAATCTCTTTTTCATTCTTATGTGAAAACTAGGGCTTTCTTTAGTTGTTCATGAAGGGATTTTGGTATAGGAGCTAGATCTGAAGTTGAAACTTCAGATCTGAACCTCTTTTGAGTCCTAAGTCCATAAAGTTTCCAGCTCTTGCAAGGATGAGACTCTCCTAAGGTGTAAAGCTCCATTAGAAGCTTTGAATGATCATTTAGAGCCTTTAGGGCCTTGCATGCGTGTAAAGTTTGCAAGTTTACGTGATAAGCATGCCTTAGAAGCTTGGATCTGTCATCTGGAACCTTGGCATGGCTTAAAAAGTGTCTGCATGGATGAAGGTCTGCAAGGACTCGGCGAGTTGCATAGTCAACTCGGCGAGTCATATGAAGATGGTCATGAACTCGTCGAGTTGACGAACAAACTCGGCGAGTCCGTTGAAGATTACCTTGAACTCGGCGAGTTGTTCGAAGACTCGGCGAGTTGGCTAGGGTTTCTCCCAATTCTTGGACACGTATGAACTCGGCGAGTTAAAGGGGAACTCGACGAGCCAATCAAGGATTTCACGACTTCTCGAGTTCAGGAAGGACTCGACGAGTCGGTGAACTACACTCGACGAGTCGAGTCAACATGGACTGTTGACTTTGACTGTGGACTTTGACTTTGACCAAGAGTTGACCAGTTGACTTCTGAGGGTATTTTGGTAATTTGGAAACTTATGAAAAAGGGTTTTATGGTAACTATAGGTGGGGGAGTTCGCGTGGGTGATCCGGGAGTCGAGCTTTCTAGTTTCAGACGACAGTTGCGAGGTGAGTTATCCTCACTATACTAAGGGGTCTAAGGCACCAAGGCCGGCCCATTGGAAATGTTGTCCTAGCAGTGTTAGATGTTGAGTATGAGTTAGTGTTGCATGCCAGATAGGTAGACCGGTAGGACTACCTGATATGTTATATGATTGTTGCATGCTAGTGGTTATGCCAGTTAGGTAGACCTGTAGGACTACCTGATATGTTATATGATTGTTGCATGCTCAGTAGTGATGTTGTATGTTATATGTTATGTGGGGTGGGTTGAGGTTGTACCGCTCCGTGCGGTAGCCAACAAACCCTAAGAGCATTCCAGATACGGGCTAAGGGAGACTCGTACTGTGGGCTCGGGAGCATTCCAGTTACGGACTAAGGGAGACTCGTACTGTGGGCTCGATGGCAAGCCAGATGTGAGCTGTGGGCCCGTAAGGCAATCCAGACTCACACTGTGGGCCCAGGGGGTAATCCAGTCTGTAAAGCTGTGGACCCAGTACATGTTGTTGTTTATATACGTGTTATGTGCAGTGTATCGGTATTTTGGGGGAACTCACTAAGCTCTCGGGCTTACACTTTCAGTTTATTGTTTCAGGTACATCAGGGGATCGTGGCAAGGCGAATGCATGATCATATAGCTCCTCACTTTATGTTTATGTTTCTGGGATATGCTCTGATAAATAATATTTTGAAAACAAAGTTGTAATGTTTGACAAATTTGATGTGTTCTTCAAAAGTTTAAATTTGCTTGAAATTTTCGGGTGTTACAAGTTGGTATCAGAGCCTTTGTTTGAGTGAATTGGAGGAGCACTCGTGTAACTACAGTCTCAAATCGAGGAAAGGATTTTCAAAATGAATTTTCCAAAAAAAAGGGTTTTCAAAATAAGTAAAGGATGATGCAGGGTGTACGATCAGCCGAAGCCAGTAAGTAGACCCCAAAAACCATACAAGTTATTTGATTATGAGATATGTTAGAACAGCATGTTAGCACTAGGCTAGGGATCTTCAGGAATTGCATGATAGAATTGTCTGATTACATGATGCATGCTAGCCTAGGGTTTCCTTTATATGAAATTGACATCATTACTGTAGTTGCTTAGTGTATGCATCGCGATTATACATAATTAAGATCTTATAGCCTGAGAATGTTTGATTTGGCCTTATGTTCTGTTCTTTTTTTGTTGGGAGCTTAGGGTAGGATTGGATATTCGAAATTCTATAGGGTCCAGCATTATGTATGGCTAGCATACACTAGCGTTGCAGGGTTGGTGGAAGTTTCATGGATGGGTGGGTTGTGTGAGGCCGGAAGGGGGGCCAGTTATGAGATATTTAGTATTCCTCTAGGAGTGAGGATTGAGCGCTCGCCATGTTGTGTATCCAGTTAGGGTATTGTGGTGATGCTTGAGACAAATATGGGTAGGTGTGGAAGGTAGTATGGGCCCGTACTACTGAAAGCACAAGACCCATACGCGTGTCAAGTAAGTCACAATCCCTAGGGTTAGTAGGGAGTTGGCTCCCAGTTATTTATATGGATTATCTGATATCTTGTGGTATGTTTCAGAATGGTGATGACGAGGCGCTTTGTGGCTGGATCCGGTTCGGGATCAGGATCAGGGGACAGAGGCCAGAAGGGGCTGACAGCGCCTGAGCCGGGGGTGCAGATGGGCACAGAGGAGTTGGATGCCAGGATTCGAGAGATCCTGCATGATGAGGTTGCTGCTGCGTTCCGAGCACAGTTGTCGGAGATGTTCGGGTCGATTAAGACCACCATGGTGGAGTACTTTGATGAGCGTTATGCAGCCCTTGTAGAGACAGCTGCCGCAGCAGCTGTATCAGCGGCAGGGGGAGGAGTTGGTAGAGGTTTTTGTTGGATTAATGTCTAAGTCCATAACTATATTTGGTATATACTTGACCCGACCCGGCATGGTCCATTTGGGTTGCACTTCACCGACACAATTTATATGGATAGTCTTTTGAGAATAGTATATTTATGATTTATATTAATATGTTATAAGTTCTAATATATTAATATGGAATCATATTATTTAATTAGTATTGATCAAGAATTAATTTAGAATTAATTAAGTGATCAAAAAGAACTAATTAAATATGGACTCTTATATATATGGAATGGGCCAAGTTCATTTAGGTTGGGCTAAGCTTTCATGGATGGTCCATGGAGCTTTTAACCCATGGATCCTATGTAAATGAAAGGTCATGGGTATTAGGGTTTACATGGATGTAACCCTAATCCTTTATAATATATAAAGGGGTCCTTGGCTCACAAAATTGGCACAAGTGTGTGAAAATAAGAGTGGGCCGATTTTAGTGTGCATACATATTCTCTCAAGTTCTTCCAAGGTGTTTTGGTGATTTGTGATTCCATTTGAGGCTTCCACACTATTGGGGCTAAGCTCTTAAAGCTTGAAGACATCAAGCTACATCAAAAGGTATGTCATCTAACTAGAACTTTGTAGTATAGGTGCTTCATAATGCGCTAGTTAGGATGAAACCTTGGAATAGTTAATATTTGCATGTATAATAGAGAAAACATAGATCCAAGGTTTATAGGGTTGCATGTACACCATAGGAGTGTTAGAATGCTCAAAACTCAACAGTGGTATCAGAGCCATGGTTGTTTTCTGTTATATTGATGCAAATGTTTTATTTTCAAGTTGAAAAAAAAAGGAAAAAAACATGACGTTTGTCAAATTTTAAGATAATTACTTGTTTTGTGAAAAACGAATTATTTGTAAAATTTGAATAATTTGTTATATGAGTTGAACTAGGTCAAATTTAGTAAAAGATAAAATGATATGATTATTTTATTAGTTTTAAAAGTTTGATCTAAATGTTTTAAGGAGTTACATATTTTGTCATAAAATTTTGGAGCTCAAAAGTTTTTTTAAAGTTGTGATCTTAAGGGTTTTTGAAACTTCCATAAGTTATGGATATGAAAGTTTTTTTAAAAAAAAAAATTGATTCAAAGTTTTTATGGAGTTACAAAATTTGGTGTTAATGTTTTAAAGAATTCCATAACTTGTTCTTAAGTTATGGAATGTTTTCAAGAATTACAAAACTTGCCCTCAAGTTTTGGAATTTGAGAAAAGTTTTTTATGAAAAAAAGAATTGAATTCTAAAACTCTTGAGTTCATAATTTAAACAATTAATTAAATGGTTTTAATTTTGAGTTTAATAATTGGAATTATGATGTTTTGTTGAATAGTTCAAATTAACTCTTGTGGACTTTATTAATAGTTAATTAAAGCGTTTAATTAAAAGAGTATTATTAATCCATAAATATATGGTTTGAGTTTAATTAAATTAAAAGTCTAGTTTAATTAATAGATTAAACCACCAAGTATTTTAAATGTCTAAAATACACCCTTATACTATTATAATATTAAAAGTTTAATATATTATATGTATAAGAGCAAGTCGTCTTACCATTAGTAGACCTCATTCACGAAGCCGGTCTATAAGGGGGGTATAAGGTTACTGCCTATAAAATGGCAGTTTAATGAGTGTCCACTCTCACTCACCGCTTCCTTGACCGGTGGAGGGTCGTTAGCCGAACAGGTAGGACAAGGACTATAATTCTCCCTTCGTTATAAGTATAATGATAAATACTAAGTAACTAAACACTTATAAATTCCCAATCTTAGTTACTTAGGAAAATGTGAATAAGGTGCTAATCCATGAAATTACACTTTGCACTTTGTTTAAGCTGTTAGTGGAGCGTGTGTGGTTAACCGGCACACTAACCTGGACTTAACAAGGTAGGCAAAGGGTAACTTAATGTTTATCATACTATCGTTGGAGCGTGTGTGGTTAACCGGCACATCGATTGAGGCGTAAATATTAAGGGTACCAAGTATATTTGCATGGTTACTTCACACCTTGTTTTGTGATCCTCGGCATCCCAGTCACAAAACCTGAAGGGCACACTCGAGATTGAAACATGCCATTGAAAAGTTCAATGAATCTCACAAGAATCTAGGAGTTTCAAAACCAATTAAAACCTAATAATACATTTCGTTTATCTTGGTGGAAATTGGTGAATCGTCATTCACCTACCTTCAAATATTTTATAGCTTGGATTACGGCATCCCTCTTCCAAGTTATAAAATAGTTTGTTGGGTCCTAGCCTTAATATATCATATTGGGTGTTATATTAAGGACTTAAATCAACTTTACGTGAATTTCTCCCATTGTTGATGTCTGGTTTAGACAACAATGATCTTCCCAAACCAAGCTTTCCTAATGAATATGACTTCCCGAGTTTGGCTCATGGAAGTCATACTTCTCTTCCTCCACCTCCTCCAATTATTCTCCCTAACCCACAAGTTCAAGGTCACTCAAGCCCTAATGGCAAGCAAGGTCTATGTGTGATCATATCTTAGAGATGAAGTCACATATTGACAAGCCGGTAGAGTTGGGTGTCAAAGTCTTGAGAAAGTTGGATGTTCAATCACTTTCTAAGTCACATAGTGAGTTCCGTTGGGACTACTATGAAACAGACTATGACATGAACCTTAATGATCATATCTATTTGCCTGGTGCTGCTGAATCAGCAATGATTTGGAACGATAGTGAAGCAAATTTGATTACAAGATCAACTTCCCAAAAACTTTATGGACAGTGACAATGGTGACACTGGAAATCCAGAAAAAGCATTCTCTTCCCAATGGAAAGGGATTGGCCATAGTCAACCCGGTTGACCAAATGGTAAAGAGAAAGGCTAAGTCTGAGATAGTCCCATTACCAAAGGGTCCATATGTTTATTTTTCCAAAGGAAGGGGCGTTGATTGCAAAGCTGCCAAATTTACCTAAGGATGTTAAAGTCAATAAGTTTGACTCTACATCAGGTAGAGCCCATTATCTAACTCTGTTAAGTTCTATTCTGAGATCCTCATTACATGATGTGACTGGGTCACATGTTGATGTTTTAAGAATCAAATAATAGAGAGAAATCTTAAAGGAAGTATATGCTGATTCTGATCGCGAAGGTGGATTTCGATCGCATCAGAATTTTGAGCAGTTGCTTAAGAAGTTATGATATATTGCTAAGGAATAGATAACAACAATTTTCCATGTGGATTGTAAGGATAAGTTTTTCCGCAAAGTTTTAAAATAAAAGAAAATTGTTTAATTTTGTTTATTTGAAGTATCCTTACAATGGCATTTGAGGAAAATTGTTGCTCATATGATTCCACTGACAGCAATATTGGAAAATGGATTTGATTCTTTCATTTGTGGTAGTGTCTAAATTTACCAAATCAGGAAAGTTCCTCATCACCCAAGTTTCAATTGGACCGAAACTTGGAATCATGCAAGTTGAATAGTATGATGAATGAGAACTTTCAAGCATTGGAAAATCAAGACTAATTACTTGTTCACATGGATGTGTGAGTCAAGTGAAGGACTAAAGGGATCGAGTACACATTCTTGTGCACTGGTCATGTCCACCACAAAGCTCGTTAAGACTATTTGATTTACTAAAGTTTAGTAAATATGGTTATACTTACAAGTTTAAGTATAATTCTGAAACATTGGAAAAGTCTCAATGTATGGCAGAACGAATGGGAAGAATCAAATTAGGCAGAAAGATAAAAGTTTCTCAAATCTGAAAAGATGGGAGAGTACTTTAGTATCATGTTTGTGATCATCTTAATGATTTAGAAATCATATCACAATTAGTCCTCTAAAGGTCATCTTAGTGCATTCTTATGACTAAGAAGAGGAGTCATGAACTGTTGAAATGGTTAGATCAGGAAGATGAGTCATACTTCATTCCAAAACAATTCTTAGAGTCATACTCCAAGATTGTAACTTGAGTGGCATATCTTAAAGAAAGGTTTAAAACACTTGTCAAATGTAAGAGTAAAAGTGTCCTACTCTTGTACATTTGAAATTGGTAAGTTGTGATGTTTTGGATAAAACAAAGACCAACTAAGGCCAATTGTGTGAAGTGTTTGTCTTGATAAAGAATCTGCACTATCTCTTGAATATTTGGCAAGATAGTCTTATATGTCAAGAGGATAGTGGGAGTCTTAAAGATCCTAAAAAGAATTTCAAGAACTAATCAAGAATAAAACCTGAGGTTCTTCACTAGCACACGACTTGAGGTTTATAACCTATCGTGTTGACATATTCTGTGCCCATTCCAGTTAAAGTTGGCTTTGCATAGGAGTTCTGAAAGTTCTCAATTGGTTGCATAACAACTTCGAAGCAATGGCAGGCCTTGTACTGCCAGGTGGCAAGAAGTTAAGATTGCATAAGTTCAGTCCATATGAGTTTGGATTTGTCATTATCCTTGTCTTGTGACTATGGTTTTGACGATTCACATGGATAAGAACACATACACCATAAAATCTAAGGGTCATAAGGTTTCTCTCCGATTCATGAAAATGATGGTGAGGAAACACTTCCACCAAGTAGATTTGAAGCAGATGGCAAAAGGTCTAAACAATTGAGACTATGATTACGGCATCCCTTTTCATAGTTCTGAAATTGTTTAGACACACATGCATGCTATCTAAGGAAAGGTGTATGATTTTGATAAAGTTTTATCAAAGCATCTCGTATTAGAAATCTGAACTTTGGTAAGAAAGTCAATAAAGTATTGATTTCTAGAAGTCCAGCTGATTTCTGAGTACATGTCAAAGCTAGTGGGAGCATAAGTGTTATGCTAATAATCATCATGTTAGTGGGAGCATGATAATTATTGTTAGTGTTGCAAGTTAGCAATGTTAATTATAGAAAACAAAAGTTTCAATTCGTGAGGCTGCAGGGATTGAAAAAGTTGTTTTGCTATAATTAAGGGAGAGGATATACTTCATTTCAGTTCTAAAGGCTTAGATTGAGACCTTAATCATCTTTAGTCAAGAATATATATATGAATTTCATGTTGGATTGGTTCAACTTAAGGAAATTCTATATATTGCGTTCTCAAAATTCGATTATGATTACGACATCCCTCTTCATAGTCAAATTTTGAAAACATGGCAAATAAAAATATTGTAGCAAAAGACTGGTCTAGAATCATGTCTTTATGTGAGACATCATGAATCATGTACCATTTGCTTTGGGTACAGGATCGATTGTATGTGCTATAATATTTGTCATTTCTAAATTTTTCTAAATGCCCAAAGGCATTAAGAAGGGAAAAGGTCTAGAATTAGATATGACTAAAATGATTAAGCATCTGTCGAGGACAATCTGAGGTTTACCAAAGATTGGTTGCTCAGGGACAGTTGGAAGTCGCTCTTCCTGAATGATTAAGTTATTCAAACCATCCACAGTCGGTCATATGTTGGAAGTAGATATGAATCAAGACTGTCATGGGTTGGTTTGTAGAGGTCGAAGTTGGTGGACAAAGTGGTGCTACAACACTCATGAGTGCTCATAAGTTCTGAGTATTGGATTCAATCCGCGCTCATTTAAATCACTTCATGGATTTTATCACGAGTGATCATGAGACGATAATATCTTATATTCTTCAAACCTAGAGATAGAAGTTGTTACTATGAGTTGGTTATACATTGATTGCACGAAAACGCATTTGGTAACTCGATGTTATAAAACGTGCCTTTGTGTATGATTCAACAAGTAGTAGAACAAGCCATATGAGTCGAAGTTTATCCATTCCTTTTACCTTCGGGATAAAAGCGATATATGTGGGCCCCTCGATGATTTAGCGATGACACATGTGAGTGCTTGGCCAAGCCAGGACTGATTTGATTTGTTCAATCAGTCAGTCATCATAAATCGAAAATCGGGAAACAACAAATGGACAGAGAGAATGATTATAATCCATGTCTCAGTCCGTATGATATCTAGAATGGAGGAATATATGATCCCTTATCTAATGGACAAGTCATTGACAAGGTCAGAGTTCGACAGCGGCTTTAAGAGCTACGATTGCCAGTTAGGTTTTGAAGTCATACTCAATAATAGTTTTAGACTTATCCAAGTGGGAGACTGTTGGATTAATGTCTAAGTCCATAACTATATTTGGTATGTACTTGACCCGACCCGGCATGGTCCATTTGGGTTGTACTTCACCGACACAATTTATATGGATAGTCTTTTGAGAATAGTATATTTATGATTTATATTAATATATTATAAGTTCTAATATATTAATATGGAATCATATTATTTAATTAGTATTGATCAAGAATTAATTTAGAATTAATTAAGTGATCAAAAAGAACTAATTAAATATGGACTCTTGTATATATGGAATGGGCCAAGTTCATTTAGGTTGGGCTAAGCTTTCATGGATGGTCCATGGAGCTTTTAACCCATGGATCCTATGTAAATGAAAGGTCATGGGTATTAGGGTTTACATGGATATAACCCTAATCCTCCATAATATATAAAGGGGTCCTTGGCTCACAAAATTGGCACAAGTGTGTGAAAATAAGAGTGGGCCGATTTTAGTGTGCATACATATTCTCTCAAGTTCTTCCAAGGTGTTTTGGTGATTTGTGATTCCATTTGAGGCTTCCACACTATTGGGGCTAAGCTCTTAAAGCTTGAAGACATCAAGCTACATCAAAAGGTATGTCATCTAACTAGAACTTTGTAGTATAGGTGCTTCATAATGTGCTAGTTAGGATGAAACCTTGGAATAGTTAATATTTGCATGTATAATAGAGAAAACATAGATCCAAGGTTTATAGGGTTGCATGTACACCATAGGAGTGTTAGAATGCTCAAAACTCAACAGTTTTCAGTACAGGGACTTCGATAACACGAAGCCGCTACTTTTGATGGGACGCAGGATCCCATCAAGGCTATGAGATGGATTTCAGATGTGGAGGGGTGTTTCTTCACCTGCTCATGTCCTACTGACCAGAAGGTCAGGTGTGCTCTGAACCTGCTTAGGTCCGGGGCCAAGGACTGGTGGAGACTTGCGACTGGGTCGTACACTGATGATCAGAGAGCTGCTGATACTTGGGAGCAGTTCAGGGACATGTTCCGCGCCCGTTACATTCCGCGGGTTGAGCGGGAACGTTTGGCACAGGAGTTTCTGAGTTTGAGACAGGATGGGGAGTCGGTGACGGAGATCACCCGTATATTCACTGAGAGGGCGATGTTTTGCCCGGAGTTTGCTTCAGAGCAGGCTCAGATGACCCGTTATCTGAGCATGCTCAAGACGGATATCCGTCAGTTTGTGTCTACCCAGCGATGTGATACTCTTCTAGAGTTACAGGAGGCCGCCAGACGGCGTGAGTTGGAGATTGAGCTCCAGTTGAGAGAGCAGCGGCAGGCCCCGACACAGTCTCAGCCGACGCCTAAGCGGTCTAAGATCGCTGATACTAGGACCGGGGGTCAGCAGAGCCGCACTTGTGGGAAGTGTGGCAAGGGTCATTCTGGTATGTGTCGAGATGGTAGTGGGTGCCACAGGTGTGGCAAGGAGGGGCATTACGCGAAGGACTGCCGCCAAGCAGTCCCAATTCAGGGTATGAGGTTGCGATCAGGTTGGCCACGTTAAGGCCAACTGTCCGTTGCTAGCCGCCAAGCCGGCGCATGCTCCAGCGCCGACTACCTTGAGGATTACGGATGGGAGACCAGTCAGGACAGAGCCTCCAAAGGCTCAGGGTCATGCCTTCCAGCTTACAGCCGGGGAGGCCAGGGCAGCACCATATGTGGTTGCTGGTATGTTTCTATCCTTACTCTCATTGGTTATATCTGTTGTATGCTTATCCATTATACTTGTGATTAGGTACATTCCTAGTGAACTCCTTACCTGCATTGGTTTTATTTGATTTGGGGGCGAGTCGGTCTTTTGTATCTCAGACATTTAGTAAGGAGTTCAGAGTGCCAGTAGGCGAGTTAGAGTGTCCGTTGCGAGTTTCTATCGCCAACGAACACGGGGTTTCTGCTTCTTCGATCTACCGAGGGTGCGAGATGGAGATCTTCGGGGTACCTTTTCCGATAGACTTGATTCCGATCCCCATGGGGGATGTGTGCGTGATTGTGGGGATGAACTGGATCAGTCGTTTCGGTGCCATGATTGATTGCGAGGGTCAGCGGGTAGTGGTTCGAACCCCAAGTGGGGGAGTGATGCGACATCGACCTCCGGCGAGTCTTCTGGTCTTCTGCTGCGACGGAGATCTGGACATCACAGTGTAAAGTCATTAGAGCCGCCCCAGGGACTGTGCCCTGGGAGCGGACTCCGACGGTCAAGTTAGATCATATGGAAGATCTGAGATGGTTCTCCATAGCTGGAGGGAACCATCTTGGTGCTTGTGGTGGTGTATGGTGGTTGACGGCGGTGGGTGGCGGCTGAGCCATGGGGGAGATCTAGGGAAAGGTCTTAGTGGTGGCTGGACCACTTGGGAAAGAGTCCTCCTTCAAGGAGGAGGCACTATTCTATTTATAGTGGACAATTAGGTCAAAGGGAATTAGGGCAGGCCTTGGGCCAGCCCAATTCAGGCCCAACTAGCAAGGAGCTGGGCAAGGCCGCCCGGAGGCGCCAGGCGGGGCTGGCGGGCATGCACCAGGAAGGGATGACAAGGAGGGCGCCAGGCACGGGAGCGCCAGGCCGGGCCGGCAGGAGAGTCCCCAGCAGGGCTGGCAAGGGAGTCCCCAGCAAGGCTGGCAAGGGAACGCCAGGCAAGGCTGGCAGGAGCGCGCCAGGCCAAGCTGGCGCGCTAGAGCAGTCTAGGCCATGCTAGTGGACCATATATCATCAAGTCCCCCCAGTCTGGTGTTATTGGTACGCAGCCAATGACATCGGACTGGAACTAGTCATATAAACTGTGCGTCGTTAAGTCCCCCTAGTCTGATGCGATTGGGTTGCTGACAATCGGATCGGACTAGATAAAGCACCAAAACATTTAAATAATAGAGAGAATGACCGAACCTCACCCACGAGAGTCGTGGGGTTGTGCGATGACCCAAACATTGCTTATGCAGCTTGAGATGACTTGATACTCCTTCATTGAGAGGAGTGCGAGCCGATCGGTGCGATGCAACGTAACGATTGTTGCGATCATGTGGACCGAGGCTGCTAAGGAGTGTTACGCGACACTAATGTCGATAAAATGTCGGACCGGGGTAGCTAAGAAGCGTAACCTCGCCATGCAGTCTCTGAGACTGTTATTCGGCACAGATGTTGTTGTAGTTACGCGCAAATGGTATGTCACCGATAACCATCTACATGGTCTGCATTAATAACCGTCTTGGATGTATTTCTTGCTTGGGCTACACCTAGCTGGATTCCCCCCAGTCTGATTTGGGTAGCGTAGGTAGCCGCATCAGACTATGTTGTTGAACCAATAAACCGATAGGTTGCTGACCATAATATAAGTGGCAGAGACTCCGAGAGCTGGGCGATTAGGTTGCTAGCGAGGGTCACATAGTGAGACTATTGTCGATAGCCAGACAACAGAATTCTTGAGGAACAGGTAGTGAGGCTATAGGTAGGAAATATGCAGTAAGACTGTTGCCGAGAGCCAGGCAGCAGAGGTGCTAAGGGATAAGCGGTGAGGCCAGAGTTATGGGTTGCACAACAAGACCGTTTTCGAGGGTCAGGCAACAGTGATGCTAAGGGATACGCAGCGAGGCTACAGGTAAGGTTGCATAGCAAGACCGTTTCCGAGAGCCAGGAAACAGAGATGCTGTGGGATACGCGACGAGGCTACAGGTAAGGTTGCATAGCAAGACCGTTTCCGAGAGCCAGGAAACAGAGATGTTGTGGGATACGCGGCGAGGCTACAGGTAAGGTTGCATAGCAAGACCATTTCCGAGAGCCATGAAACAGAGATGCTGAAAGGTATTAGGTAGCAGGTCCGCTGTCGGGATGACCTTCTTGCTGGAGAGTAACCTCACTATAGCAGGTTGTAATGTAGATAACACTTCATCGATCGTCCGAGCACAAGAGAACCATGATGACTGTGAGAGGGGAAACACCAAGGGCGCGGTGTTAGGCGTAGAATAAATTTGTGGTGCACGACTTATGGTGCGCGATGATGTGCGACTTAGGAGAATAACTTGGGCTTAGCGGTTAGCGACCATGGAGATGTCACGCGTGAGAGCATCGCGTGGGATGGATCGGGCTTAGCTGCCAACGATCGTAGATACATCACGCGGGAGAGCATCGCGTGGAATGGATCGGGCTTAGCTTCCAACGATTGTAGATACCTCACGCGGGAGAGCATCGCGTGGGATGGATCGGGCTTGGCTGCCAACGATCATAGATACATCATGCGGGAGAGCATCGCGTGGAATGGATCGGGCTTAGCTGCCAACGATCATAGATACATCACGCGGGTGAGCATCACGTGGAATGGATAGGGCTTAGCTGCCAACGATCGTAGATAGATCACGCAGGAAAGCATCGCGTAGGATCATATAGGCTAAGGTTGCAAGCCTTTGAGCCTCGTATGCGGAGCATGCCGTTGGAGCCGAGCTGAGAAGCCAGGCGACTGAAGGCAAGGGTGTTGAACCTCGCATGCGGCGCTTGCCGCTATAACGGAGTCAGGCTGAAGAGCCAGGCGGCTCGGGGCGAGGGTACTGAACCTCGCATGCGGAGCTTGTCGCTGTAATGGAGTCGGGCTGCGAAGCCAGATGACTCGAGGCGAGGGTACTGAACCTCGCATGTGGAGCTTGCCGCTATAATGGAGTCGGGCTGCGAAGCCAGACGACTCGAGGCGAGGGTACTGAACCTCGCATGCGGAGCTTGCCGCTATAATGGAGTCGGGCTGAGAAGCCAGGCGACTCGGGGCGAGGGTACTGAACCTCGCATGCGGAGCTTGCCGCTGTAATGGAGTCAGGCTGAGAAGCCAGGCGACTCGAGGCGAGGGTACTGAACCTCGCATGCGGAACTTGCCGTTGTAATGGAGTCGGGCTGAGAAGCCAGGCGACTCAATGCGAGGGTACTGAACCTCGCATGAGTGGGCGTAGCGACCTACAATCTATGTGTCTAGCTCGTGTGATCAATTTGGGTTAAAGCAGAGTGGTACCTGATGCTTTGCTGCATCGCTAGTCGTACTAATAATTGATGCCTCGATGTCTTGGCTGTTTATGGAGAGCTATGTGGCGGTGCTACTTAGAGCTTGATAGTGTAGCTGCTGTTAAGAGATGCATAGCGAGACTGCTGTCAGGAATTGGTCAGCAGGGCCGTTGAGGCCCGGGTAGCGAGCTGCTAGCGATAAGTGAGCAACACGACTATTGAGAGTTGGGCAACAAGACTACCGAGAGTTGGACCACGAGGCTGCTCATTCAGCCCGGAATACTAATGTCGTCTCGGGAATGCACTATCGTGCATAGTATCTATTCTTCATGTACTTTAGCTCTTCCCCTTGGGAATAAAAATCACTTCTACATAGTGTCGTACCAACCCTTATCTCCCCCCCCCCCTTTTCTCAAAAAAGGCGAAGGAGGGGAGTAATGGATGCCTAGTTGTTGGAAACTGGGCGACATAACTGCTGGCAAAGGCTAAGTGAAAATAGGTGCCGACAAAGGTTGGGTAGCGTAGCTGCTGAGCTGGGTCGCATCGCTGATGAGGGCCGAACTGTGCGACTACTGAGAGCTGGGCGGCAAGATTAGTGGGGGCCGGTCAACGTGAATGGCGAGAGGTGAGTGGCGAGACTCCCTAAAGCTGGTCAACACGACTACTAATAGCCGGGCAGCGCAGTTGCTGAGGGTTATTTTGAAATGCGTCACGAGTAGTAGTAGCATACTACTCTTCTCCCTCCCTTTTTTTTGGAAACATCAGGTAGTCCGGGCTGCAACACATTTTCTGAAAACGTTTTTTGTTGAGTTAAGCATGCAACGCCCGGTCGTTAAATAGGTGATCTTGTAATGTTAGCCCATATAAGTTCTTGAGGTGGCCCAATAAAATAGAAAATTGGCTTGGAAGGAGCCCAAAATAATAATAGCCCAAGGAGGAGCCCATTTGAAATGTTGTAACCCATCTACAAATAGTAAGCCAATTTTTTTGTACGTAATAAAACTATCCCCTGGGTCCACCTCCATGTTTTTCTTTTTTGCTGACCCCCCGCTTTTTGCTTTAGACCCCTTTTTTTTTGTTTTTTTTTTTGAATTTTTCGAAGATGTTGAGTGGAATATTAGGCCCAATTTGACTTGTATATTTTTCCCGCTTTAATGCAGGTTAGCCCAGTAGAATGAGAAAACCAAGTTTGATTGACGCCCGAGTAAAATTATGCACCCTACTTATAAGCATGCAACCCACGATGAATCTGTTGGGCTCGCTGGAGGAGTTGTTGGCCCAAATCCTTTTCCCTTCCTTTTCTTTTACGAGTGGAGCACCAAGTTATGGGTCCATTCATCAGTTTTGAGTCCAGGTTTCCAGGCACGATTCGAAGACGTCAAAAGAGGAAAAACATCGGAGATTGTCAACTGTGATGTGAGGTCAGAATAGCGAGATCGCTGGGGATGTAGGGCTACCGGAAGTCATTGAAGGTGTTCGATGGTGACCAGGGTGATGATTTTGGTGGTTCTCGTTGGAGAATCGTCGTCTGGAGGCTAGATCGGCCAGATCATTTGGGCGTCGTGGCTTCGCCGGTGGTGCCGATCAATCGCGTCGTCTTGGTTGGGATCGATCGGTCGACGGATGCAGTTGTTCTTTAGATCAGACCGGTGACGACGACTCAAGAGAATGAGGGCTGCAATCACCATCGACATTGTTGTGGGCTACCTATAGATTACGTGCGATGGTGACCCGATTCTTATCGTCGGAGTCAAAAGCGCCTGGTGGTCTTTCAACCAACCAGGGGAAGAGCGTCAGAATCAGTAATCAACTTCTAGGAGTGGTGCTGGTCTGTTGGGTCACCATTGTTAAGGTAGATCAGAGGTGGCAACTGTCGAGAGGAGGTGGCACGAGCTTGTCGGTGACGTGGGGTCAGGTGGAGGTCGCGCTAACCAGAGTAGGTGGTCGACGGTGGTGGAGTAGCGATGTACGTCTGGTGGCAGCGGTGGTTGTTGACATTGAGGTTGCTACCGACGGAGAGCTGACCGGTGGCGCTGGCATTGACCGACAATGGCAATTGTTGATGAGTAGTTTTGTTGACTGCCAAGATGTGTTGACCGGGCGGGCCCCGACTTTTTTGTCTTTTCTGTTCATTGAGCATTGGACCACGTGGGTCCCACACGGATTTTTAACTTTTGGCTTATGGTGTACAACCTGTACACCCTTCCTTTTTTTTGTCGGTTGAAAGCAGAAAAATGCATATATCTTTTTGACCAACCACTTCTCGTGTACATCTCTCTTTCTCTTCTTTTTATATTGTTGGTTTGAGAGTGACAGCCCATGTATATATATATTTTTTAAAACCACTTTGAGTAGTGAATTGTAAATATGTGGGGTAAATGTCTAAGGTAAAATGTCGAAATATGATCTCGGAACGATTTTTTCCTTATTGGCTATTTTGAGATGTACAAGTAATATAACTGTGTGTACAAACAAATGTTTCAGAGAGTGAAATTGTTTGCAGAAAAAGCTCAAATATGTAGAGATTTTCGGGTTATGTATGGGTGTATGATGAGGCAAAATTTTATAAAAATTTATTTTCTACTCAAAACACCAAAATGATATTGAATATAGGGTAGGAACTCGTGAGAACCCACCTTTTTTTCTTTTTTTTCAAGCTTTTAAGCAACTTGAATATACAGAAAATCATATTCTAAATGAAATTTTCTAAAAGTATATGAACTAAGAGTGGGGTAGAAAACCATCAAAACTTCTTCTATCTTTTTTTTTGAAGGTATTGTAAAATGTACAAGCCACAGAGCTGTGAACACAAATAGCTGTCAAATTGGTAAAAACACACGAAAATCCTTAGCTAAAAAAGGGATTTTCTTTTCAATTTGAACAAACAAAATGATTTATGAACTGAAAATAAGGGTAGAAACTCAAAAAACTTTTTTTTTCTTCTGAAACTCCCAATAAACCCCCAAAATATAAACAAAAACGGATCTAAGAGAATTCTTGCAAACTTGAGGAATATTTGAGTGAAGAAAATCATGTAGATCCATAGATCTTGGAAAAACCAAGAAGATCTGGACAAATGATGGGGCAAAACTCATAGAGAACTTCTTTTCTTCTCAACTTACTGAGAAAACCCTCAAAATATGAACAAAAACGGATCTAACAAGGTTTTTTCGCACTAAACCTTCTCTACTCTTCAGCTTGCTCAACAGATCTGAAAATCTTTTGTTTTCCATCTCTAAGCTTCTAGAGGAAGCACCAAATAAACAACTTGAATGAAGTTGTACATGAGAAATTAGGAACCAAAACCGTTTTTCTTGAAAATGAGCAAGCAAGAGAGATAAAGACTTGTAAAATATTGTTTGCTCTTCAACTTGCTGAATAAAATTCGAAAATATGTACAAGATGGGGAAAAACTCATAGAAATCTCTTTTCTCCCCAACTTTCTGAATAATCCATCAAAATATAGATGAAAATGAGATCTGATAAAGTCCTTTAAGACTTGAGAGTTGCTCATGAGAACTAAAACAAAACATATCTAGACATATGAGTAAAAACAAGGCAGATCTGAAGATCTAAGCGAGAAAACTCAAACAGATCAAAAGATCTAAGTGAAAAAAAACAAGCAAATCAAAAGATCTGTGCATAAAACTAAGCAAATAAAGAGATCTGAACGATTGTTAGATAGATCTGAAAAGATCTTGGCAAAAACCAAGTCGATCTGAACAGATATTGGTAGAATCCAAATGGATCTGAACCAAATGGTGCTAAACATGAACAGATCTGAGCAAACCTGAGCTAAAGCACAACAGATCTGAACAGGTCTGAGAGAAAAACGAGCTTGAAACCAACTGAGGCTTTTGCTACTTGCTCGAATCCGGGATGGTGCCAAATGATGCGACATCGACCTCCAGCGAGTCTTATGGTCTTCTGCTGCTGCGGAGATCTGGACATCACAGTGCAAAGTCGTTAGAGCCGTCCCAGGGACTGTGCCCCGGGAGCGGACTCCGACGATCAAGTTAGATCAGCTGATAGATCTGAGATGATTCTCCCTAGCTGGAGAGAACCATCTTGGTGCTAGTGGTGGTGTATGGTGGATGACGGCGGCGGGTGGCGGCTGAGCCACCCGCCCGGAGTATAGTGTGGCGGCTGAGCCCTGGGGGAAAGAGTCCTCCTTCAAGGAGGAGGCACTATTCTATTTATAGTGGACAATTAGGTCAAGGGGAATTAGGGCAGGCTTTGGGCCAGCCCAATTAAGGCCCAACTAGCAAGGAGCTGGGCAAGGCCGCCCGGAGGCGTCGGGCGGGGCTGGCGGGCGCGCACCAGGAAGGGATGACAAGGAGGGCGCCACACACGGGAGCGCCAGGGACGGGAGCAGTCTGGGTGCGAGATGGAGATCTTCGGGGTACCTTTTCCGATAGATTTGATTCCGATCCCCATGGGGGATGTGTGCGTGATTGTGGGGATGGACTGGCTCAGTCGTTTCGGTGCCATGATTGATTGCGAGGGTCAGCGGGTAGTGGTTCGAACCCCAAGTGGGGGAGAGTTGATTATATATGGCGAGGGCACCAGATCGGGGTCAGGGTTTTGTTCAGCCGCCAGGGCTCGGCAGTAAATTCAGCACGGGGGTGCGGGTTACCTAGCGTATAATTGGATACGCGAGTCAGGGATCAGATTTCAGTTTCCGATGTTCCGATAGTCAGGGAGTTTGCATATATGTTTTCGGAGGAGTTGCCAGGGATACCTCCGGAGAGGCAGGTCGAGTTCAGGATCGACCTGGTGCCAGGTGCGGCCCCTATCGCTAAGGCGTCGTACCGATTGGCACCGCCAGAGATGCAGGAGCTGTCGTCACAGCTACAGGAACTGCTGGGCAAGCAGTTCATTCGACCTAGCAGTTCTCCATAGGGAGCGCCGATTCTTTTTGTCCGGAAGAAGGACGGTTCGCATCGGATGTGCATTGATTACCGGGAGTTGAATAAGTTAACGATGAAGAACCGTTACCCACTCCTGAGGATAGACGATCTCTTCGATCAGTTGCAGGGCACATCTTGGTTTTCCAAGATAGACTTGAGGTCTGGGTATCATCAGGTCAGGGTCAGAGAGGAGGACGTGGAGAAGACCGCGTTCCGAACTCGTTATGGACATTACGAGTTCGTGGTGATGCCGTTTGGGCTCACCAACGCGCCAGTAGTGTTCATGGACCTGATGAATCGGGTCTGCAGACCGATGCTTGATTGCTCGGTCATAGTGTTTATAGATGATATCTTGGTGTATTCCAAGACCCGAGAGTAGCATGAGGAGCATCTACGGGAGCTATTGGGAGTTCTGAGACGAGAACGGTTGTACGCCAAGTTCTCGAAGTGTGAGTTTTGGCTATGAGAGGTGCAGTTCCTCGGACATCTCGTTAACCAGGAGGGGATTTTGGTCGATCCGGCCAAAATCAAGGCGGTTATGCAGTGGGAGATTCCGAAATCTCCCTCAGATATTATGAGCTTTCTGGGATTGGCAGGGTACTACCGTAGGTTCATACAGGATTTCTCCAAGATTGCAGTACCCCTCACTCGTCTGACGAGGAAGGGGGTGGATTTCCGGTGGGGCCCTGAGCAGCAGAGGGCGTTTGAGACCCTCCGACAGCGTTTGTGCGAGGCCCCAGTCTTGACACTCCCGGAGGGAGTTGAGGATTTTGTGGTGTTCTGTGATGCACCCATCACAGGCTTAGGGGCGGTCCTCTTGCAGAGGGGACGAGTGATAGCTTATGCATCGCGGCAGCTGAAGCTGCATGAGACGAGATACCCTACGCATGACTTGGAGCTGGGGGCGGTGGTGTTCGCCCTCAAGATATGGAGACATTACCTTTATGGGGCCCGCTTTACCATTTACACGGATCACAAGAGTTTGAGACACATCATGGATCAGCCGAACCTGAACATGAGGCAGCGCAGCTGGTTGGACGTTGTCAAGGACTACGACTGCGAGATCCTTTACAATCCTGGTAAAGCGAATGTGGTTGTGAATGCTTTGAGCCGCAAGTCAGCTGGGTCTTCTACCCCAGCGGTATGTATGAGGATAGCAGTGGACTCTCCGCTTGTGAGTTTGATCAGAGATGCCCAGGTTGAGGGCATGCGACCGGAGAACTGGAAGCTGGAGAGGATCAAGGGTGAGAATACCCGGTTTGAGCAGGATAGTCGGGGATTATTGACTCGATGCGGTCGGGTTTGGGTACCGACGTCTGGTGGGGTTAGGCAGACGGTTATGGAGGAGGCTCATAAGTCTCATTTTTCTATTCACCCGGGGGCCACCAAGATGTACCGGGATTTGAGTTTGAGCTATTGGTGGTCGTGCATGAAGCGAGAAATCGCTTGGTATGTCGAGAGGTGCTTGACCTGTAGGATGGTCAAGGTCGAGCACCAGAGGCCGCATGGCAAGCTGCAACCTCTAGAGATTCCCATGTGGAAATGGGAACAGATCACGATGGATTTCATTACCAAGCTGCCGAGGACGGCAAATGGATTTGATGCTATATGGGTCATCGTGGATCGATTGACCAAGAGCGCCCATTTCTTGGCGATTCGGGAGAGTTCGTCGGTCGAGAAGCTGGCCGACATGCACGTTCGCGAGATCGTGTCTCGCCATGGGGTTCCCGTCTCCATTGTCTCCGATCGGGATGTCAGGTTTACATCCCGTTTCTGGCAGAAGTTTCACGAGGAGCTGGGCACACGGTTTCACTTCAGCACAACATTCCATCCGCAGACTGATGGTCAGAGCGAGCGGACCATTCAGACCCTCGAGGATATGTTGAGGGCGTGTGTCATTGATTTCGGTGGGAGCTAGGATTCCCACCTACCGCTTGCGGAGTTCGCCTACAACAACATCTATCATTCCAGCATTGGCGCCCCGCCTTTCAAGCTGTTGTATGGGCGGAGATGTCGCACCCCGGTTTGCTGGGGTGAGGTTGGTCACATGGTGATGGGTCGGACGGAGGTGGTCCTGTAGACTACCGAGAAGATTCAGCAGATTAGGCAGCGGCTACAGACCGCTCAGAGTCGGCAGAAGAGTTACGCCGACCGACGCCGATCCGAGTTAGAGTTTCAGGTCGGTGACATGGTACTCCTGAAGGTCTCGCCCTGGAAGGGTGTGATCCGCTTCAGGAAGAGGGGAAAATTGGGTCCTCGATACATTGGGCCGTTCAGGATCGTTGCCAGGGTTGGCAAGGTGGCTTACTGGCTAGAGCTGCCCGAGGAGCTTAGTCGGATCCACAACACTTTCCAAGTTTTGCAATTGCGAAAGTGCATTGTGGACCCGGAGGCAGTGGTGCCATTGGATGACATTCAGGTTGATGAGCGCCTGAATTATATTGAGAAGCCGATTGCTGTTTTGGAAAGGAAAGTGAAAGTCCTGTGCAACAAGGAAGTTCCGTTGGTGAAGATACAATGGGAGCATCGGATGGGATCCGAGTGGACGTGGGAGTCGGAGGCTGAGATGCGGGAGCATTACCCGGAGTTATTAGTTGCAGCAGACTTCGAGGACGAAGTCTAAGTTAAGTGGGGGAGAATTGTAACATCCCAACCGTCAGATCAAGAGGCTAGCATCAAGGTTTTGTGTGGATCCAGAGTCTACTCCACTTTGGGCACATCTTGAAGGTAATAAGCCGTTACCTTAATCTCTTTTTCATTCTTATGTGAAAACTAGGGCTTTCTTTAGTTGTTCATGAAGGGATTTTGGTATGGGAGCTAGATCTGAAGTTGAAACTTCAGATCTGAACCTCTTTTGAGTCCTAAGTCCATAAAGTTTCCAGCTCTTGCAAGGATGAGACTCTCCTAAGGTGTAAAGCTCCATTAGAAGCTTTGAATGGTCATTTAGAGCCTTTAGGGCCTTGCATGCGTGTAAAGTTTGCAAGTTTACGTGATAAGCATGCCTTAGAAGCTTGGATCTGTCATCTGGAACCTTGGCATGGCTTAAAAAGTGTCTGCATGGATGAAGGTCTGCAAGGACTCGGCGAGTTGCATAGTCAACTCGGCGAGTCATATGAAGATGGTCATGAACTCGTCGAGTTGACGAACAAACTCGGCGAGTCCGTTGAAGATTACCTTGAACTCGGCGAGTCGTTCGAAGACTCGGCGAGTCGGCTAGGGTTTCTCCCAATTCTTGGACACGTATGAACTCGGCGAGTTAAAGGGGAACTTGACGAGCCAATCAAGGATTTCACGACTTCTCGAGTTCATGAAGGACTCGACGAGTCGGTGAACTACACTCGACGAGTCGAGTCAACATGGACTGTTGACTTTGACTGTGGACTTTGACTTTGACCAAGAGTTGACCAGTTGACTTCTGAGGGTATTTTGGTAATTTGGAAACTTATGAAAAAGGGTTTTATGGTAACTATAGGTGGGGGAGTTCGCGTGGGTGATCCGGGAGTCGAGCTTTCTAGTTTCAGACGACAGTTGCGAGGTGAGTTATCCTCACTATACTAAGGGGTCTAAGGCACCAAGGCCGGCCCATTGGAAATGTTGTCCTAGCAGTGTTAGATGTTGAGTATGAGTTAGTGTTGCATGCCAGTGGTTATGCCAGATAGGTAGACCGGTAGGACTACCTGATATGTTATATGATTGTTGCATGCTAGTGGTTATGCCAGTTAGGTAGACCTGTAGGACTACCTGATATGTTATATGATTGTTGCATGCTCAGTAGTGATGTTGTATGTTATATGTTATGTGGGGTGGGTTGAGGTTGTACCGCTCCGTGCGGTAGCCAACAAACCCTAGGAGCATTCCAGATACGGGCTAAGGGAGACTCGTACTGTGGGCTCGGGAGCATTCCAGTTACGGGCTAAGGGAGACTCGTACTGTGGGCTCGATGGCAAGCCAAACGTGAGCTGTGGACCCGTAAGGCAATCCAGACTCACACTGTGGGCCCAGGGGGGGTAATCCAGTCTGTAAAGCTGTGGACCCAGTACATGCTGTTGTTTATATACGTGTTATGTGCAGTGTATCGGTATTTTGGGGGAACTCACTAAGCTCTCGGGCTTACAGTTTCAGTTTATTGTTTCAGGTACATCAGGGGATCACGGCAAGGCGAAGGCATGATCGTACAGCTCCTCACTTTATGTTTATGTTTCTGGGATATGCTCTGATAAATAATATTTTGAAAACAAAGTTGTAATGTTTGACAAAATTGATGTGTTCTTTAAAAGTTTAAATTTGCTTGAAATTTTCGGGTGTTACACTATTGAGGGTTTTTATGGCATAAAGGTGCCCACCTTGTTGCCATAAACACCCCATGCACCTTGTACACCACCTTTTATGGCTTTTTGAGCCAAGGACCCCATGCATGCACACCAAGTTTGGAACTTTACGTGTAAAATGGACATTAGGAGGCCAGATCTATGATTTTGGTGTGTTAAAACCCATTTAAATCGACTGTATAGTAATGGTCAAATATGGACTCGACGAGTCGTTCTTGGGACTCGGCGAGCCAGGGTGTAATGACCACCAAATCCTTTCTGTCGATGGACCAGATGATAGTGTGGAAGGTCCCTCAGTTGTTTAGGCCCTTAAGGGACCTGAGAATCATGGGACTCGACGAGTGGTTGAGCAAACTCGACGAGTCCAAGGCAATCTCCCAACTCATGAAGATGGACTCGACGAGTTGTTCATACAACTCGGCGAGTCATAGACTGAACACGTTCGTATGAGGGAGATGCACTCGACGAGTTCAAAGGGAACTCGGCGAGTCGATTGAAGATGGTCCCGATATTATGGTTGAAGAAGGACCCGTCGAGTTCTTGCTAGACTCGACGAGTAGAGTCGGGGGTTGTATCATTTTGAAAGGATAGGGACTCGACGAGTTGGAGGACCAACTCGGCGAGTCAAGTCAACTGGATGTTGACTTTGACCAGGGTTTGACCTTGACTTCGACTTGGATTTGGATTGACCCTTGTAAGGGTTATGAGTATGCAATAGTAATCGGAAAAGGTTGTTGTGTAGGGATTGGAGAGTAGAGACGAGTCGATTTCCGTGCCGAGGACAGTGTAGATACTACACGACATCGAGGTGAGTTACCTTCCAGTAGCGGTGGGTCAACGGCCACAATGTCGGCCCACCAGTAGGAGTTGTATGTGAGATGATTGTCTTTGTGATATTCATCTAGGTTTGCTACTACCTGATATGTTTATGTGGTAGCATGATATGATATATGTGATAGTGGTAGTAAGGGGAGAATAGTCCCCCAAGTTCGGTCGTTAGGACCGAAGGGTAGGCCGGGCACCCTAGAATTGCCTGACAATATGTTTATGCTATGATATTATGTGGTAGTAGTAGGAGGTGAAATAGTCCTCAGATGTCGGTCGTAAGGACTGTCGGGTAAATCAAGCACCCCAGAATGGCTTGACCTGGGTGGTCAGGCACCCAGAATTGTCTGGCAGTATATGTGTGTACGTGGTAGTGGTAGGGGTGAAATAGTCCGCATTGAGTTTTCTGGGATTGTACTCTAATTATTATTATTATTATCTGATGATATGATTTTGAGACACGACGAAATGGTTTTATGAATTAATGAAATACTAGCAATGTTTGATGAATGAGTTCACATGTTACCTAATTAAAAATGAAATTTTTAGCCTTGAAAATTGGGATGTTACATGATCCAAACCCTAAAAATTATGGTTTGGGACCTTCATGAGTACGCCATGCGTATCACTGGAGTACGCCCAACGTACTCAAAGGAACCTCGTCATCCACTTAATGAGTTACATATGTCATACCTACTAGGGGTACGCCTGCGTAAGGACCAAATTGCAACTTTTTTAAACTTTAAGCCAAAATGGAAAATTATCTGGAACACGGATGTTACACCTACGGATGCCCTTACAACAACAAATGATTAATTTTGTTTGTTATGGCTTCTTGGTTCCATAAATAAATGTAACACTATAAAATTTAGACATGAAATGGAGAGCAAATAAATGTAACACTATAACATTTGGACATGCAATGGTGAGCGGTGACTATGATGAGTTAGTCGATGTGTGCCACTTCAAAGGCGACAACACACTCATTAGGCAATCAGTGACTATATGAAGAGTGTTGAAACATGGGAAATGAGAAAAAAAACCATAATTAGCCAAAACCAACTCCTATATTCTTTTGCAAAGTTTGTCGTTTTAACAAGTAAATATTTTGCACATTTAAATGTATTTTGTTGCTTTTTTTAGAAAGTGTTACATATTATAAACATGTCATGCCATGTGTGAATGCATTATAAGGAGAATAAGAAAATGATTATTTGTCGCTAAACATTGATATTAAGTGTTGGTTTTTAGTTTCCAAATGAATTTGTATTTGACTTGTTAGTTTTTTAGTATTAACAGTGTAGTCTCTTATGTATTAACAAATAACAAAGTTAAACCTTTGTTAGTATTTTAGAGTTCTAGACAATCTCCAACCTTACCAAGTTCCCATCATTTTTTGCACAAAATATATATAAAAACATGGCAAATAGTTATGTATATTCGAAATGGTTTAAAAATATAGTAGATTTTAGGTTAAAAAAAATAAATTGTAGCTAGACAATTAAATTAACTTGAAATACATAGATTTATAATGTGTTTGGCAACGAGCTTAGAAAGGCTTTAACTTTTAGTTCCTAACAAAAAAACTCGATTTAAACAAAAGTTTTGCTTGAAAATACGAACTTTTAGCTTTTTGTTTAAATTTTAAATAAATAACTTCAAATCTAAAAACTAGTATATGTAACGTTAAAAAAAAAATTATTTAGTTTTTTCATCAATTTCTAGAATTGTCCTTAATAAAATTAATACATTCTATTTTAATCCTCATTTTATGTCATTTTATATATTTTAAAAGCTTACATAATAAATAAAAACTATAGTTTTCACAACTTTCATTTAGTTTTGACAAAAAAAAAAAAAGAAAAAAAAATCTCAAACTCCAAAAATCACAAATGGCACATGAAAGTAAAAATTGATGAATTATATATAAAAGCATCTCCAATGGAGACTTATTTTAGAGTTTTTTTTGATTAATTCATCACTTATTTTTATTTAACACCATTGGGGTTAATTGTTTTTTATGTATTTATATTGACCACTCAATATATATTGAGTGGTCAATATAGTATAAAGCTTTAAGCATCTAACCCTTTCTACTTTTAACATATTTTATTTTTACCCCTTAATTATATTGTAGTTTTATATGTTTTTCATTTATTTAACTATTTAATTATTTTTACCATAGTTTTTCATTTATTAAATGTTTATATACTAATCTTTAGTGATAATCTTAATTTGAAATATTTTCTATTTAATTATAATATGTTTAAAGACTATTAATTAAATTAAATAAGGAGGTTGTATGAATATTTTAGATAGATAAGGATCAATAAATTAAATTTATGAAAAAAGTTTAACCATTGAAGAGCCCATTTAATTAGAGGTCAAAAATATTAAATGAATGATGTTGCAAAAATATTAAGTGATAGGATAAGATTGAAAATACTCTGAAACAATTATATAACTTGGTTTTATTACATCTACTACACAAAATCAATATGGTGTTGCGATAGAAAATAACATCACTATCCAAACGAAGAGACAGCTGCGATTTTTTTAATTTTAATTTTTTTATTTTTAAAAAGGAGTCCAAGAACACGATGAGTGATGTATCTTTCTACGATTACGGTTCTTCTGATCCGGCGATCTCCGGTTCCCTCTATGGAGATTCACTTTCTCGGTTGGCAGCCGCAGTTGAGCATGATGATGGGCTTTATAGCATCAGGCCGCCGGAGCACCGCCATGACGGCACTTCTCCTCTTCCTCTAGGCATGGACTGGAGTTTCGCCCCTCTTATTTGGGTACTTCGACACCTCTGTGCATTTCCACAAGTTTATCATGTTTTCAATGATTCCAATTCCAATTCTAAACCTAAAAATTTCATTCATAGAACTAGAAATAAGAAATCTCTATGCAGGAAGGCAGAAACTCTGTTTGGCCACATGATTTACATAAAGGATGGAGTTACTGTGTCACAATTCCTTCCTTGATCAGTGGCATACCGACTGCTGGCTCTTCGGACACTGTGGTATGTCTTTTTGATTATCAGTTAATGAAATACGAATCCAAGTAATTTAACATGTAATTAGCTAGTTTCGTAGTGTATCTATGTGATAATTTCATGAATTTATTATGTGATACATGTTGATTTTTATGTTGTTCATTCAGTTTTATGGTGTTAAAGTTGGTATACAATCACCAGAAGGAATCACCACAACTCGAACAGTTCCAAGAAGATTTAACGAGTTCTTAAACCTATATTCTGAGGTTCTTCAAGAATTTATTATCCTTTTGGTTTTCAAAAATTATCATTTTTCTAATATTTCATTTCTTTTTACAGCTTAGAAAGGGATATCCTAAGAAAAATTTGCCCCGACCTCCCCCAAAGAGGTTTGTGAAAGCAAAAAGCAAGAAAGTTTTGGTAGATGTATGTTCATTTTTCACAAGTTTTGCATCCTTTTTTTATATTTATATCAATAAATTTATGAGATTTGTTATATTATTCTTAATGTTTTATCAGAGAATTTGTGCTTTGGAGTGTTGGATGACAAAATTATTGTCAGATATTGATGTGTCCAGAAGTGCTCCTGTGGCAATCTTTTTGGAGTTAGAAGCAGCTGCAAGAGAAGGCATGTTTCTCTTTCTATTTCTTCTAACTATTAAATAATAAATATAATATTTTATATTTTTATATATTTATATAAACTATTCAATTGGTATTTCAGCATGCAATGAGTTGAATCAGAATGATTCTGCTGACATGGAGAATTCTGATGAACTTAATTCAATCAAGGAAAATTTCAGTGATACTTCAAATGTAAATACAAATCATGATGATGATGATGAAAGAGATTCCAATTTGGGGTTAAAAAGTGAACAAAATGGTGTAAACATTGAAGATCTGATTAGAAGATTAAATCAAGAAACTGTTGCAAGACAATACTTGACAACAAAAATCAAAGATTTGGAAATGGAACTTGAAACCAGAATTCAAAGCAACAAAAATATGGAAGAGCTTCGAAGAAAGTGTATGGAATTGGATTTGAGATTGACAATTGAACAGGTAAATTTACTTTTTAGACCTTTTTGTAAACATGGCAAATAATGTATTGGAAATAATATACATATTAGGAGGCTAGAGCATATGCAGAATCAATGAAAGAAACCATGATCCAAAAGAATGAAATGTTGATGAAAGAGATTGAGATTTTGAGGAAAGAGAAAGAAGAGATGGAATTGAAACTGAAATCTTTTAGTAAAATTTCAGAAGATAAATTAATGGTGGATACTTGTGTATCATTATCAGACACCATTGATGTATTGGAAACATCTGATACCCAAATTGGTCTTATACTTGCAGCAGAGGTAACTAAATTTACACTTTTGGCCTAAGTTTTAATTTTTGTTACGAATTTGGTACGCGTTGTAAATATTGTTATGGAAACGGACATTTAACAGGCGGGGGTTGTTGGTGAAGATGGTGACAATGGTAATGAAGATGATGATGATGAGGAGTTGAGGAAGTTGTTAGGTGATATTTTAATTGAGAATGCAAAGTTGAGAGAACAAGTGAATTCTGTGATTAGTCATGCTCTTAGTAAACCTGTCAAATGAAATAACGATAATGTAATCTATTGAAAATACTTGTGGAGATATGTAAAGGAATGTAATAATATATTTAGTTGAGCTCATGGAATCTTAAAACGAAAATCATTTACATTTTTGGACCACTTTTGCATACACATGGTTATTGGCAAAACACAACATTCCTCTTTGTCACATTTCAACAAACATCATAGAAGTTGTATTTTGTGTTTCTTGCTTACAAAATTATTACTGCAATATTGTTCAAAATACGAATTATGAGCCAAACACTAGGTGTCCTCTTTCAAGTGTTATTTCTTACTCACGTTGTTTATCGCCTAAATATCAAGCTTATACTTTAGCATTATCCACACAATGCGAGTCAAAATTATATAATGAAGCTTTCAAATCCTTAGAATGGAAAGAGGCTATGAATGAAGAATTAAAGTAGCTTTAGAGTTAAATAATTAATACTTATAAAAATGGGTGTTAAGGGATTTAATCAACAAAAAACGTGTTAGAATTTTTGGATACTTTTTCACCGGTAGTTAAAATTCGTCACAATTAAATTGTTTTTAGCATTATCAACACAAAATTCATGGCCTTTCTTTGCCATTCTCTTTCTCTTGCCAAATGCTTTCCTCCTTTAGCTCCCACCTCGTTCACGTTGTTTGGACCAAACATACCCTTGAACCTCCACCATTATCACCACATACCCTTCACCGCTGCCATTTCCATTCTCCAAAAATTAAAAAAAACATATCTCTGTTCATCGCCTAACTCAAAGAGCCACACCTAACATCACCATTAATACTACCACCGGTCAGCCTTCATCGCCAACTTCACAAACCCACGTCTGCAATTTAAAAAATGAAAAAAAATAGGCCTGCAATTTGAAGGCTGGGGATAGAAAATCATGTATATGTGATTGATTTAGAGAGAAAGAAAGGCTAAAATTTTATTTTTTCCTTGGTAGATTGTGATCGTCGAGTTTGAGAAAGAAAATAACGAGATGCAACAAGGAAACAAAGGGAGTTTTCTTCTTATTTTACTAGATGTACATTTGTTCAAGAAGTGATGCAGTTTGCGGTTTTGAGTCTAACCACATCGTTAGCAACACTGTTAAATTCATTATCCAAAAAAATTTCTATTTATCAAAGTATTTTATTATGAGAAATTAAATATCCTCCTACCAATTGTTCCTACCAACCCTCCTATCCATTTAAATGATGACATGTGTCATTTTAGTATCCTAAAATATCATTAAATTTCATTAAATGAACATTAGGTATTACACGTGTTACCATTTAATTGGGTAGGATGATATGCAGGAACACAAAACAGAAGAATATTTAATTTCTCTTTTATTATTATTCTAAAAAACAAAATCACATTCCTAAACCTTATTTCATATCTCTAAATATTATTAAAATAGAACCTTAAATTCCAACCTAAAACAATCGGGACCGTTATTTGCATATCAATCCTATATTATCCATCATTGGATTATTTGCTGACATCACGCTTGAGTCAAACACGGTTACGTATTTGTATTCCTTCGTTCGTCTTTCTCTCTCTCTCTCTCTCTCTCTCTCTCTCTCTCTCTCTCTCTCTCTCTCTCTCTCTCCAATCGTAACCTAAAGAAACAAAGAAACCATTCCCGTCTACTTCAATCTTCTTCATCAATCTCATATTTTTGGGTTTCATGTAGTAATCTTCTTCTGTTCTTCAAGGAGTCTAGCAATTTGTTGGTGAGTTTCCATTTTTATTCTTTAATGTAGTTTTGTGATTGATTACTCCATGTGTGATCTATCGTTTTTGAAACTTTCGTTACAATGCATCTGTTGAGATGTTTAATTTTGTGACGAGGCTTGTGTTTTGCTAATTGCATCAATTGAATAGCTAACATAGGGAATTAGGGATGATGGTTTTGTTATTGACCGAATGTTATTACATATATGTAATCGGTCATTTGTTAAATTTCTATGGTTCGACCTGCGATTAGGATTGTACATGATCGATTCAAATTGGAGAATGAATCGATGGCCCAACATTTGGATTCCAGTTGATGTGTTGTACAACTAAACTTATTTCACCATTTTAAAGAATTGACAGTTATACCCATTAACCTAATAAATCCCTTGATACGTTTTTTTTTTAAATTTGCAAATCATTGACAAACAAATAATTGAAGCCACTGTTGATATGTTATGTTGCATCATTCTGTATTTTAGGTTTCAGAGAAACAGTTTGTTGGATCAAATGGCTCCCAGTGCTCTTCAAATGTTTGATACAGGTTTGCATTACCTTCGATTCTGTAGCAGATGCAGCCTCAAACACCGGTGAGAGAAATCTTGATCCCTTCATTAGATAACACATGTTATGAAGGTTCAAGTCTAACAATACTACCATCTGAAGTATCAAGTCTCCAACTCCAAGTTATTAGTAGCAGCATGAAAAGTTTGAGGACTTCCTCAACATTGATTGCTTCCCAAAATGCCCTTGCAAATAATATTTCAGAAGCTACCATGCTTCCCATGGTCAAACAGACCGTTTGGCTGCTAAAAAGTGCACATGATGAATTGGAATGTTTTAGGAGCTTCTTTGACATGGGAGAGATGTATTATTGAAAGAGATTCACCAAATTTGTGTAAAAACAAACTCCTGTCTTGCAAATAACTTTTCCAATTCCATCTAAAACCAATGAAGCTTGCTCTCTATCCACACACAATCCCAGAGTCAACTGTGCAGAGTGCCGAACAAAAATTTGAATAAGAGAAAATCCGGCTCAATGAAGAAGAGAAGAAGTTGTTGCTGCCAGTACAGTACATGTCAGTTTCCTGTTCGCTTTTTTTTTTTTTTTTTTTTTTTTGCTTTTGTTGTTATCACACTCTGGTTCTATAATAAGTTTATATGTTGTTGAATCAATTTTGAATATCTAACAACCATATCACATCAACTCCTCCCAGTGGTTGGATATAACAGTCTGATCCATATGTTATTGTATCTTTCACCTTACCTAGGTTCAGTTGTCATTCATGAACTATGTTATGTGCTAGGCGCAAATTAGTAGCTAGCGAGTTACATATACATGGTATATGAGTCATAGGTGAAGATGATTTGTGATTATTTAAGTTCAGATGATAATGATAGTGATATATTGACAAACAAATAATGCATGATATTAAACTATTCTTTAGGTTTATTTACATCCCATGATTCGCAATGTACATGGGCGGAAAATGTCGAAATCTTTGGGCAATGTGGTAGATCCTATACAACATACTACTTTGAAAAATAAAAAATTATCAAAGTACTTTCTTTAATGTGTTCATTAAAATATCATACTATAAATGCTAGTTGGTAAATAAACAAATAATTGGAATAAGTTGTTATTCTTGCATTTAGCTATTCATGAATTATTTCTATCACATTTATGACATTTAAGAATTATATATACCGTAATGGGCATAAATATAAAAAGGTTTAAATTTTTTTAATTGTGACAGGGATAGAGGGTGGTGGACCAACTTAAAGTGCTTCAGCATTGGCAGCCTTGAACTCTGCTTTTAAACCATATTTGGTGGAAATAAAGTAGGTTGTTATGTATCCAACATTTTTTTGGTGTTATTTCTTTATAAAGTACGATGTTCTTATTTGTATTTTTTCCTTTCACAAAATGATCTCAACAAAAAATAGGTAACTGGATGAAATGGTCATAAATTTGAGCAATTTGAAACAGGAAGGCAAATTGGTCATAATTTTCAACAGTGGAAGCAAGGCAAAGTAGGATGTTATAAAGACTCTTTTGCTGCCACTTGAAAATTATAGCATTATAGCTACCACTTGAAAAATTGTTTTATACATGCTAAAAAATAATGCTATAAAGAGTCTTGCATTAAAAAAATGTCCAACGGTTGAAGCAAGGGAAAGTAGGATGGTATAAAGAGTGATGTTGAACCATTTCTGTAATTTTTGTTACAGATGGAGTATTTATCTAATTTTTTTATTACATAGGGACCATCTTAAACAGTGCTAAATTTTCATTGTATGGATCAATAGGATACATCCGAAGTCCCGTTTGAATTGCTTCATAAATTGATTGATTCAGGGTATGATGTTTGAGATAAAAAATATAGTGCTTAAATCAATAAAATTGAATAAACGAACTATAACAAGTTTTATTTGCTACAAGATGAACTAAGAAGGCAAGTTTGATCAATTTTTTTACATTAATAACTATTTTTCCAGTTACGTTACCCTTCTCCCTTATTCTCTGTATTTATTTTACAATTTACAATTTCCTATGTCCCTTATTCTCCGTATCTATTTTGCTTTCTCACAATTGCATCTGTGTTGAGTTTTAATTTTGAAATTTTGCATTTTTATGAACATGTACTAAGGGACGTATGAGCAATATTTCAGCTAATTACAGCACTGACCCAACTGCATATTTGTTAATGGCATTATTATTGCTAAATGACCCAACTGCATATATATATATATATATATATATATATATATATTACATCATGGTAAAAACCATGATTGTGGTTCTTGATTAACATAATAACCAACAATGATGTTTGCATATGCTAATTTTTGTATGCATTGTCTCAAAATCCTAATAACTTCCTCAAGGGCGTTAAATGGTAAAATTGTCATCTATTCTTAAGTTCAATGCTCATTGTTTGTGCGTTGCTTGTGATGATGAATGTTGTTTCTATAGGTGGGTCGGATGGTTCGTGGTTTCTGACGAGCTCTGATAACAATACTCATACTCTTACTTTATTCACATCGTAAGTAACTTCTATTATCAATTCTCCCTTTAATTAAATTTATGTTGTTTTTGAGTTTTCTGAATAAAAATTACAAGTAATAATTATTCAACAAAGGTAGAAACATTTGTATGCAATTGAAATCATTCTGTTTTTCTTTTACAGACTAGATTATCAGAACTGTACAGATGAAAAGTCTTGGTCTTCAATTGCTTTTTAAGGTTAGTTTTTCTTTCACTGCCTTAAACTAATTAAAATTATCCTAAATTAGCATGAGTAAATGATAAATAATCAATCGCATGGAAAAAATTATACCCAAAGAATGATTAATGTTTTCATAAGAATTTTGATATTGACATTAGTTTGACATCAAGAGTGGAAGATATTAGTCTAGCTGTCAAAACTTGATAATGACCATTTTACCCTTCAACCAAAACTTAGAAAGTATAATGTACCATAGGGACCAAGTTTATCATTTTCTCTTATCTCTTAATTAAAGTTTATAATATTTCTAATTTGATCTTTTTTTTTGAAGGCCTGTTGGTTTTATTTTTCAGATCTCCTTCTAACAAGTTTTATCCTCCAAATCTCCTGTGTTGGGTGTTGCTGATTGTTCTATTTTTTTTACATCAAAATACAAAGCCCTAGATTTTTTTTCCATTCGATCTCTCTTGAAAAAGGGCATTAGGTGACATGCCATTACCTTTCCTCCTTAGAATTGTTAGTTTCTTGGTCTTTTGTTTTATATTAATATAATCGTTTTAATGAATTTGTTTTAATGTAGTGTAAAATGAGGAAGAGCATCAATAAATGGAAGCTACGAAGGAGAAGAATAATAAATATTTTAGTAAAAAATGACCCTGTAGCATAAATTCCAATAATTTCGGTTTTCAAGGTTGCTTACCATAAGTGTGGTTTTGCTTCAACTTAATTAAGTATTGATTAAAAGAATTACTAACATGATGAAGTCTGATTATGTTGAAATTTAGAGCTAAAAATCGTGCCTTCATTAAATGACAACCATTGCACATAGAATTGTAGAAGTTCGGGCAATAGTTGAATCGGTGCATAATAAACCTAATGCAGCCTATGGTTATATTGATGAGTGACCCTGTGTTCTTGGATGTTGTAGGTAACAGGATGTAAGATTTTAGAGGTAGCATAAACAAGATTATTATGGAAGATGGGATTTTTTGGTTGTTTTGAACCACATTTCTTGGGTAAAATTATGTTTATGATTTGCCATAGCTAAATTATAGTGTTTTTGTTTCAGTATTTCAATAAAGATTAAATAAATTTACGTTGGATTTTTATGTAGGTTTTACATTAAAAGTTAATATGAAATCTATTGTACAGAAAAACATATTATATTTTAGAACTCGATATGTTTAATATTTTGATATTCGATTGTATAATATTTTTTATGTGTATAGAAGAGATGACCATATTATATTTTAGAACTCGATATGTTTAATATTTTGAGATTCGATTGTATAATATTTTTTATGTGTATACAAGAGATGACCTTTTTTGTGAGTGACTTAATCTATTTCTAACCAATCGAAGGTGTGTCGCATCATAGTTAACTTTCAAAAAAAATAATAGCAAAATAATTACCTTTCAATCCAATAACAAAAATGAACTTATCTTTTTTACAAATAATAACATTCTTGTCTTTTTACCAAACAATAGCAACATATTTTTCTTTTCAACCAATAATAGCAACATATTTACATTTTAATCCAATAAATAGCATTGAAGTTATCTATTGTTACAAAAAATAAAAGCATGCTTAACTTTTTAAAAAATAATAGAAACATACTTTTCTTATGAACCAATAAAAGCAACATAATTATATTTTTATCTAATCATAGCATCATATTTATATTTTCAAGTAACTATTGTTTATTTGACACCATATAATGCATCATCAATTGTATAGACAATTATGTTATACAAATAAATTGTCAATTTATATTTTCAAGTAACAATCGATTCAATCTATTGCACTTTGTTATGACTTTTATCAATGTGATAAGATTCTAATAAATTGTCAATTTCTTGATCTTTTAGAAAAAAATGTTCTAACTGGATTACCATCTATAAAGAGGTCCTTCAACGACTATATATATTTACCGATTTCAATATATTTTTTACACATTTCAATAATACCAATAACCCTGATTTTTTTATAATTATTTTGCAATATCTATATACATTTGTATTTTATGTATGCGTTCCCCGCGTTTAACGCGGGTCATAATCTAGTTTTTATTTATTAAATCTGAAAAACGAAATCAATGTGGTCTTCCAATCTAAACTGATCATCCCCCCTTCGGCGCATTCCAATAGACCAATACTATTTCACCATTCTTCGAGTGAGAGAGCAGGAGGAAACAATAAACATCTTACACCATTGCAGTCGGGCGTAATCGGCGAAACGAAGACGGCAGCTACGAAATTGTTAAAAAGGAGTCGAAGATCACCATGAGTATGTACGGATACGATGTATCTTTCTACGATTACGGTTTTTCTGATCCGGCGATCAACGGTTCAATCTATGGAAATTCGATTTCTCGGATGGCACCCGCAATTGATTATGATGATGAGCTCTATGTCAGAAGAAGGCCGCCGCCGCGGCCGAGGCAGAGGTCTCCAAGCAAAACCCCTAGCAGCCCGCCGAAGCACCGCCATGACGGCACTTCTCCTCTTCCTCTAGGCATGGACTGGAGTCTACCTCCTCTGAATTGGGTATGATTATCATTTACCCCCTCTCTGATAGCTATATTCATGTATTTATATGCGTCTCTGTAATTTTCTCATGCTTTGAAATCCAGTGAGCTTCTGTTGAATTTTCGTAATTTCAATTCCAGTTAAAAACCTCTAAATTTCATTCATAGAACTAGAAATCTCTATGCAGGAAGGCAGAAACTCTGTTTGGCCTCATGATTTCCACAAAGGATGGAGTTACTGTGTCACAATTCCTTCTTTGAGTAGCGAAGCGTCTGCTGGCTCTTCTGTGGTATGCCTTTCTGATTATTAATCAATGAAATACGAATCCAAGTAATTTAACAACATTGGAATCTTATCATAACATGTACTTACCTACTTTCTTAGTGTATCTATGTGATTGAATTTATGATGTGATACATGTTGATGTTTATGTTCTTCATGCAGTTTTATGGTGTTAAAGTTGGTATACAATCACCAGAAGGAATCACCACAACTCGAACAGTCCCAAGAAGATTTAACGAGTTCTTGAACCTATATTCTGAGGTTCTTCAAGAATTTATTATCTTTTTGGTTTCCAAACATCATCATTTCCTAATATTTCATTTCTTTTTGCAGCTTAAAAAAGAATTTCCTAAGAAAAATTTGCCCCCACCTCCCCCAAAGAGTCTTTTGAAAACAAGAAGCAAGAAAGTTTTGGTATATGTATGTTCTTTCTTCACAAGTTTTTTTCCATCCTGTTTTTTTATAAATCTATGAGATTTGTTACATTATCCTTAATTGGTTTAAATTGTTACAGCGAATGTGTGCTTTGGAGGGTTGGATGACAAAATTATTGTCTGATATTGATGTTTCTAGAACTGCTCATGTGGCTATATTTTTGGAGTTAGAAGCAGCTGCAAGGGAAGGTATGTTTCTATTTCTTTTAAGGGGCAATGTCATTTAATAGTAATCAGGTTTTACATTTGTTCCACATAGCTACCTTAAACATTTTTTAAGAAGTATAATGACACTATAATCACTATACCTTTCATTTTTGTTCCATTCTTATGAAAATCTATACTCTTTTGTTTCATTTTTGTGAAAATTTCAATTGTGTTTTACCTTCCAGCAGTTATTTTTTAAATCTTTACTTAGATGTATTTATTCAGTTTTCCTTAAAAATGGCAGGATAATTGTCTTTAAGATTTATATCTTGTTGCTTGTAGAATATTTTATTATTATGTAAATCTAATATTATTTAGCTAGTATTGATATAAGCTTTTTTTTTCATTAATGCATATGATGAATTGAAAATAGTTAATACACCATTCTGAGAAAATAACTATATGAATCACTAACTTTGATGTATACAAGGAATATACAAGTATAATATTCACTCTATTAAACATAATAAACATTTTAAAATGGATTAACTACAAACGAATATTGAATATTGATTATACACTTTCCCTTCTTTTAAGCATAAATTTTGCTATAGCTGCTACAAAACTCAAGTGATTTTACTTATTTGTATAATAAACTACTTTATTTGTATTTCAGCATGTTGTGAGTCGACTCAGAATGAATATGCTGACATGGACAACAACTGTGCCCATGAAACATCTGATCTTAGTGCTCCTGAAGAGGAAAAATATGATGAAATTACCATAGAAAATGTATCTGAGAGAGGTATTAATAATTCAACTGGAGAAAATATCATGGATATGGAAGAGCTTCAAAGAAAGTGTACAGAGTTGGAGTTGAGAGTGACAACTGAACAGGTATAAGTATTTATTTTTGTCACATGAACTTTTTTGTAATTTTCATGGTGAATAATGTGTTGGAAATAATATACATATTAGGATGCTAGAGCATATGCAGAATCAATGAAAGAAACCATGATCCAAAAGAATGAATTGTTGATGGAAGAGTTGGATGATGTTAAGGAGCAGATTAAGATTTTGAGGAAAGAGAAAGATGAGGTGGAATTGAAGTCAAAATCAGATGTTGAGGAAGTCAACTCTCTTAGAGCATCACATTCAGAACTAAAGGAGGAACTTAACAAATGTCTGGAAAAAAAAGTTGAATTAGAGGTAACTTTTAGTATGTGGATTTTTTTCTTTCTTCTTCTATGCAAACAATGTTTTCATAACATAAAGAATTGCAATTTTGTGTTTAACAAATGGTGTTTGAAGGAATTAATAATTATTATATGAATTTGTTATATAAAATTTCTTGTAATTGTGTGCATTGTATGGATGTATACCAGAAGGAGAAGCAAAAATGGGAAGATGAAAATGCTTCTAAAGCCACATTTTTGAATGAATGTGAAATTCTTTGCAATCGGCTTCAAGAATGTAGTGCCAAATTTCTTGTTGAAGATGATAATTTGATGCTGAATGCTTCTTCATCAGATGTCATTGATGTGTTGGAAATATCTGATAGTCAAATCGATCTTTTACTTGAAGAGGTAAATGTTCAGGGTTTTTTGGGGTAACCCATTAAGTCATTCTATCTAGATTAAGTAAAAAAACAGCATGTATAGCTGTGTAGATGAAGTACTTAATACATTAAGCCCGTTAAGTATTCTTGTATCTGATAATTTTAACAGGTACAAGTGGTTGGTGAAAATGGTGCAAACGAAGATGATGATTTAAGGAAGTTGTTTGGTAATATTTTAATTGAGAATGCAAAGTTAAGAAAACAAATCAACTCCATCATCCGTCATGCTATGAGTAAAAAGCATGGGAATACTCTCGAGGACAATGTTGAAGAATGACATAATGATGTAATCATGCATAAAGACTCTTGTGAGATATGTAAACAAATGTAATAATATTTACTATTTAGTTGAGCTCATGTTGATCCATGATCATTAAGGTAATGAAAAAGGTGTGTTTCAGGAATGGAATGGATGGTTATGTTAATACTACTATTTGATAGTATAAATAAGGTCATAGAATGAGTTATTAAAAGCATGGTTGTTAAGATCCTGATGTTGACCATAAGATCTGATCCTATTAAGTGAAAAATGATGCCGCTCAGATTAAGATCCATCACTGAGATCTTAAAATATGGACTGAGATCTTAAAATCTTTAACCAGATCAGATCCTACCTTTTTAGTCTTTGTTATATAGTCGAGTCTAAAAAATTCTCCACTACAACTTGAAATCGAGCATTGTATGTCACAAGTGGCAAAAAGTCTTATCAAGTGACGTCATTTTATTAATTCATCTTGAATTAGGTAGAGAGTCATGACACTCAAGTTATTCTTTTTATGATCTTATGTCTTTAGTTGTATAATTTATAGTATATGATAACACTTATTTGTTCTCTTTTTATGTTTTGATGTTTTTGTTTCGTAATTTTGTGGTTTATAGCAATAAGAATTATGATTCATGCTTAAAAAGGTAAAATTAATTCCAACAACAATGTATTAATCAATATCAGTTATACCAAGTACCAAAAAACAAGACCTTTATTATTACTATAGTAACTGTAATAACAAATTAAAATTTATAATAATCATAATAACAACAGTTTTCTTAAATGTTCATAATCAATATTATGGTTTAACTATATAATAAAATAATTAAATTGTTAAATAAACAAAATAGTAAGTATTATTTCTGTATTTTATATTGATATCAAAACCAAATAATTAAAAAAAAAAGGGATAAAAATATAATGATTTAATAACTATAAAAAACTAACTAATCTTGCTAACAAACTGCATAAATTCAAAATGTGACAAATGATTAAAAAAAAACATGTATATCATAAACACATTCATGGTACTTACAAAGGGTGAGTAACATGCTCTTTCTCAAAAGATTAAAAAAAAAAAAACTCAAATTTCTTAACAATCAATTGCCTATATGACTTTAGCCTGAAATAACAATTACACTATAAAATAAAAGATTTAAGAGAATAATTAATTAATTAATTAATTAAAAGATTTACTTATCTCCAGCTCCTCCAAACATGCCCATCATGTCCTTATTCGAACCCATTTGCTTCATCAAATTTTGCAATCCACCCATTCCCCCAATTTGCTTTAGCATTTGTGGAGGAAGGACTTTACTCATATGTTGTGCATTCATGTTTCTAGACAAAGCACTCATTTCCCCTTTTTTAGGAATCTTAAGTCCTTTCATTTTGCTCCAAATCTTTGCAAGTCTTTTATATTCTTCCAACATCTCCATTACTTCCCTCACTTGTCTACCCGATCCCCTCCCTATCCTCATCATTCTTGACTCATTCATTAGCTTCGGATTCATACTATCCAACTCTACAAAATCAAATCCCACAAATTAAATCAAATAATTCATGTTTAAATAATATTTATATTTCTACCTTCATCAGTCATTGAGTCCATCATTGTCATGTATCGTTTGATCTTTGCTTGACTTTCCTTCTCTTGACCCTTTGGCATTAACTCTGAACTAAACCCCGGAAGCATTGAGAAAACCTATGATTTTAAAATTATGTTACTTAAAAGGGTATTATAGTCTATTTACTAAATAGTAAAGATGAACCTGGCCGATGGGACCCATTTTGAGAATATTATGAAACTGTTCATACATAATCCTTAATGTGAAATTTCCCTCTGAAAGCTTCTGTAGAAGCTCGGGTTGTTGATCCATTGGAACAATATCATGAATCTTGTCCATGAATCCAGACCAATCACCCATTCCTAATAATTTATAATAATTCAAATTTTTAAAATATAATTTAATTACAAATTCGCATGGAATGGAACAAGTAAATTTCAGAACCTAAAAGACGGCTGACAAATGGTTTAACATCAAAAACTTCAAATTCATCCATATGTTCTCCAGTTCCAATAAAAATTACTGGACTTTTTGTTGCTGCAACTCTGAGAAACAAGAAAATTTTTGTAAGATAATGGAATGGAATGGAATGTACGATTCCATTCCTTCCTTCAATTCCATCATATACCAAAACGACACTTACGCACTAAGAGCTCCACCTCCCTTTGCATGTCCATCCATTTTAGTAACAATTACAGCTCCAACAGCAACACTTTGTTTAAAAGCTTGAGCTTGGTCAAATGCAGCTTGACCAATGCTACTATCCATCACAAATATAACAAGATCTGGTTTCTATAACATTACAAATACCATTTTTTTATCATTTTCTAATAGGAAATTAAATTTATAAAGTAATAATCAATTTGAGTAAGAGTAACATACTGTTGCTTCAGAAACTTGACGCATCTCTTCAAAAAGAGCCACTTCTTGTTTATGTCTACCACTAGTATCAACAATAATAAGATCACAATTTTCTTTCCTGAATCTTTCTACACCTTCCACAGCAATTTTCACAGGGTCTGACTCCATATAGCTGTTGAAATGATAATCAAGAATCTGATAGTAAGTAACTGGAAATATGTTTAGTATACTATGAATGCAAATGTACCTTCCATAGAAAGGAATTTTAGCTTTTGTTGCATTTTGCTTCAATTGATCAAAAGCACCAGCCCTGAATGTATCTGCACATACTAAAGCTGGTTTCCAACCTTTCTTCTGGTGGTAGTAAGCGTATTTTGTACAAGTTGTAGTTTTTCCAGAACCTAAAATCATTCCGAATTTGTAAGAATGTAATTTGAGAAGAATTAGTATAAGATTTATGATCATGATAATACCTTGTAGACCAACAAACATGACAACACTTGGTTTGCCTTTTTTGGGTGTGAAAGAAGGTTTTCCAGGATCCAACATCTTGCAGAGCTCATTGAATATAGCCTAAGGTAAGAAGAGAATGCTCAATTCTTCATCGGTAGACTAAAAATTCAGGCGTTATTTCTCAATTTCGAAACCAGGAAGACGAAGTCAAACACAAGCTTACCTGTTGGATGATTTTGCTCTTATTATGACCTGCCGCGAGATCATCGAGATTGACGATCTTCTTAATATTGGTTTGCATATCACGAACGAGCTTGAACTGAACATCGGACTGAAGAAGAGCGCGAGTGATCTCATTTAAGCAATCATTAAGAACCTTCTCATCGATGATCGTGGCGTTGCTCATCTGCTGGAGAGCACGTGAAATGCTCCCCCCTAGCTCCGCCAACACCATCTTCGATTATGTTATTAACAACGAAAAATGTATGTTTAGATTAGAGGGGATTCTGTCCGAAAACCTGACAATTATGCTACCAATTGAATGTACGAAATTTGGGGAAACGGATAGGGTTTCAAATTTAGGGTTTGGAAGGACGAAAAGGAGGATAAGACTAAGAGAACCCGGCTTTCACCGGCGGGTTAACTGCGGCGGGAGGATGGGTAATTAGGAATCAAGATTCATGTTTTGTTTGCCTCCGGAATCAAGATTTATTATTATTATTATTATTATTTTTGAAAAAACATCATAAATGGTCCCTGTGTTTTCCTAGATTCTGAAGTTTAGTTCCCGTGGTTTAAAAATCTCATAAATGGTCCCTATGCTTTCAAAACTTTTGACAGATGGTCCTTATCCCTCACACCGTTAGAACCCCACCGTTAACCCTTATTTCATTAAAATAATATAAGGGCAAATCGGTCTTTTCGCCTGTGCCCTCTTCTTTATTGAGGGAAATGATTATGCCACTGTCACACCCCGCTAAAGCGGAAACACAGGGCGTGGCAGTACAAAGGGTTTCATCACAAAAGTTAAAAGACAACACCAACCATAGTATTAAAAATCATTACAAATTCACAATGGGTTTGAACAACTTTTAAAAGAAATTACAATGTAAATTGAAATACAACACATGCGAATGCTCCTAAAAGTGAAGTGTCCCTAAGTGCCACTTACTCGATGATTCCTGAAAAAGCATGTAAAATGAGCGTCAACTATAAAAATAGTTGGTGAGTACTCACAGATAAACAAAATAATACTGGTTCCATGAACTGAAATCAAAGTTTTGATAAAAGTTTCCAATAATAAAAGTATATTGTTAAAATGAGTCAATAAGTTTGTAAAAACAAAGTTCTTTGTCATCATGAGAGATAAGGTATGTTGCCCAAATAAGATGCAACATTCATATTCTCATGGAAGATAAAGTTCGTTACTCAAACGAGTAAACAAGTTTCATTGCTAAAATGAGCAATCAGTTTCGTTGCTACAAGGAGCAAACAATTTCATTGCTAAAACATGTATATAAGTTTTCAGTAATAAAAGTTCGTTGTTGTAATGAGAAACAAAGTTCATTGCTATAATTAATAACAAGTTTATTGCTATAACGAGAAACGAGTTTGTATGTGTATGAGCAAACAATGAGTCTCAACCAAACCTATGACTGAAGCCCTATCAAGATCTATGCTTATCGTTCCATAGATGAATATGGTATCATGCACTCCAGCAATAGGGCGAGTGAGGAGTTGTCAATTCCTAATAGCGTTATCCATAATGACCATTGGCTCAAAGAGTTAATGGTTAGAGATAAGGGAAGGGCCTTAGTACGATAAGTTCTCATGTTCCGTGTTGCATAGACATACATAGAGAGACATAGCAATAAAATAGCAATCATGTTTGATGCAAATCAATTTAAATACAACATTCAAATAATAGTTTTTCGGGACATGCTTTTCCACCCCAAAACATAAAAACCGAAAATAGGGGAGTGCGTGAATACTCACAATGCATTTAGATGATACAAATGGTGCCTTGAACTACGTTCCACGTGTACCACTACCGATTCCTACAATAATGGTATTCGCTAGTGAGTCTCTAATCGAAATCTAACACTTGTATACTTACTACTACAATAGAATTATGTCAATATTGTGTCAAAATTTAATATTGATAAGTTACAAACATTTTTCTGTGAAAATTAAATTTCAATGAATCAATTGTTATATAATAATTTAAGTGGAAATTTCTCATTATTGAAATGCTAATATTTAACAATTTAAGAGGTGTTCCAATGATTAAATATTCAAAAACTAAATTAATTTAGTTCTAAAATTTCCCAAAGTTTGCATTTCAGTTTTAATTGAAGTGAAAGACCTCAAGATAAATTTTCTTGAATTTTTTATTTGTCTGACTATTTTTCACGATTTTAGTTTCTTGAATAACCATAAAATCTTGAAAAATACTAAACAGTTAATAAATATTACCAAACTTCAGATTTTGGTTCTAAATGTACTAAAAGACTTCTAGATAAATTTTCATGGAGTATGAATATGTATAACCATTTTTCATATATTTAATTCTCTAAATAGATACAAATTCATGAAAAATAGAAATCAGTTTCCAAAATTACCCAAACTTTTTGTATTACTGTTATTAAACATTATTAAGCTGGGAAAAATATAAAAATTGATTTCTAAACTGTTTAACCCAATTTTATGATTTTTGAGCATTTATTCCAATAAAAATTGAAACAAATAGAAAACAGTTTCCAAAATTGCCCAAAATTTTTGTAACACTTTTATTATACATTTAGAAGCTGTGAAAAATATAAAAGATATTTTTCAATTAGTCTTTCTATTTTTCTTTGTTTTATCCTCTTAAATAATCATTAATTGGAGAATAATTATTAAACAGTTAAAGTAAATTACCAAAATTTTTGTACACTTCATTTTCAGAGTAAATAATCTGGGAAAAATACCAAATGTGGTTTTTATATACTGAAATCCGATTTTGTGTATTTAAGTGTATTTAATCTTAGAAAATAGGAGAAAAATAGTATACAGAAGAGAAAAATCATCAAAATTTTTATGTAGCCTCCTAATGTACTACAAGGTGTTCTGGTAAATTTGCATGAATTTTGGATGATTATAAATATTTTTTCTATTTTTAGGCCATTATAATTACAAAAATTGGGGAAAAATAGAAATTTATTATAAAAAATCTTGAAATTTTATTTTCTGAGTCTTCCACCTCTGGTAAGAGGTGCGAAAATTGCTAGATGGCATTTTCACACTCTCTAAAGTGGTTTTGTGATTTATTGGAACCACACAAAAAGAAAATCAAAAGACACATCAAACAGTAACAAAAATCGATGAAATTTTATGAGGGGTCATTATTCACCATAAGGGTCATCCACGAATGTTTCTAGGATTTATAGACCTCAGAAAGTATTTTATGTGATTTATGCCCTTGTTTTCTTGTAACAAATTTAATAAATCAAAGAAATGGTAAAAACTCTTGGGATTTTCCAGATATTCATATTATCTTAATGGGAATCTGGGAAAATTTTTATTTCGAACAGAAAGAACTTTTAGATATTTTTTATAAATAAAATCATTTACATGCACTATTAACAATGTACTTTAATCATCAAGCTCTTTAGCTTGGTGTTCATCACATGCATCACGGTTTGAAGACCATGCATGGACATATGTTGGTCATAGTGATGTTTTCAAAGGAAATACTTGAATGGATAAGGTATATGAACCTTCAAAACTTGTAAACATCCGTATTTTAGTGTTTGACATAGGTTTTGGTCCTTGGATTTCACCATTTACAACATGCATGTTGTTTTTGGTTGAAATCCTACCACCATCATCATCAAAACCATGAGTTTGTGTGTGTGTATGTTTATGTGTTCGTGATCTTTCATTAGAATGGTGTAGAAGAACAAAGAAATGCAAGAAAATCCATGAAAACTTGAAGGAAAATTAAAGGAAATCGTGTTCTACCTTAATGAACACCATTAGATGATGAAGATTTTGAGTATCTTGAGTGTTCTTGGACATGTTGGCTGTAAAATTTCGTGGTTCATAGTGGGAGGAAGAGAGAAAATGTGTGTGAGAGTGTGAGAGAGAAATGAGAGAAAATGAGGGAATATGGAGTGTGAGAGAGAAGAAGAATCATTTTGTGTTGGGAAGAGGAGAGGCATCTTGGGAGGAGGGAGTCCGACTTTGGAGTGGAGGGAGGGTCCCCCTCTCTTAAATTTTATAAAATTATAACTTTATTTTATAAAAATATCAAGTTTTTATAAAATATGCACCTTATTTTAATTTTCATTCACAAAACCTTGATTTTTTTTTTTTGCATAGAAAATAAGGTTAAATACTAATGACTTAAATTTTATTTTTTTTAAATGCATTATCATAATTTTTATTATTATAAGATCATATTATAAGTTTCATAATTATTTTTATAGAAAATTTTAAGGTTAAAGTTTATAAATATGAGTTTTTATGGCTTTTAGGGTTTTGGAGTTTAATAAACTTTGAATATCAAAATAAATAGAATATTTGAGACTTTAAATTATCTTATGGTATTATAACTCTTTTATAGTTATAAATAATGTTTGTAATTTATTTTTATCGGTTTATTGGCATTCTATGTAGTGACTCCGAGATTCAAGCGAAATTGAGGAATCAAGTATACTAGTCCTAGTCTACAACTTTGACTTAAGTTTCTATGAGACTCCGACCTAATTTCTACTACTAGGTCAAGTGCATAATGTGTGTATATGATTCATGAAAAGGTGTTCGAGTCAAAGAGTGGCCCGAATAAGGATAGTCACTACCGTTCAGTAGATGCAGAATTCACATATCAATGTGAAATCTAAGCACATTATCCATTGTTTCTAATTGTTTCCAAGTTTCTAGTAGGTCATAACTTAGCTTCTAGTTACTAAGTCTAGTATGTGTCGTGCCTATATGTGCAACTAAGTTTATTCAAATCTAGAACTAACTCGAATTTTGACGGTTGTCACAGTGTCCCCCGGTTGAAAGAATTTCGTCCCGAAATTCAATTCGTGACGTATTCTATTAGAACTCAGCCGAATACTATTGTATAGTTGGAGAGGTGGTGACTTGAAGAGCTATTTGATTATTTTGGGTTAATTCCTCAAGGGAAGAGCCTAACTCTTTAGCTATAATCAAATTAATGTTTCCCTAATTCGAGTTCTACAGTCTAGATTGCGAGAAATTTGGATCATGGAAATCATGATCCAACCATGGCGACCTAGTCGAAAAGGATCATCTAGTTAGATATTATCTGAATTAAGATAGCGGTATAAGAAGCACCAACTGCACTGAGCGTTAAATCCGCATTGATGCTTAAGTCGCATTCTAAATTAGCACTAAGTGTAAATTCGCCGCCTAGTAAAGAAGAGATTAGGAACAATTTGTTCACTTCCGGGTTAGCTATTACCTCTGGAAAAGATATATTTCGAAATAAGAAGGGGTAGCACGAATGCAAGGGAAGCGATCGAGGGTAAGTTCCTAAAAATACGTACTAAGGGTAGGCAACGAAGTTTTGGTACATCTCAAATGTAAAGGCTATTTAAGTGTCGTCCACAAAATAAATTACGAAATGATTGAGGATCTCCGAGGCTATAATTACTACTACGGTTACTCTTACAATAATAGAACTATATTCGAAGAGTATATATAATTAGAGAGTCATTGTTTCTAATGAAGGCGGTGAAAGTTTATGATAAATTAAATCACATTGTGTAGATAGCATTTTAAGTGCTTAGAAGTGATAAAAATCTCACTGTTATCAAAATGTGGGTTTAGAAATGATAATTAATCTCACTATTATCAAAATGTGTAATAATTCCAAGATAATGAAGATACATGTGTGGCGATCCAACAAAGTAGTGAAATAATATAAAGATTAATTAAGGTTAAAGGTTTAAGACGTCATTAAAAGAATTTGTATAGAAATATTTGTATTAAACTTTTGAGAAATTGTCCAATTGTCAAAGTCAGGACAAATTCAAGTTTACGAGGAGTCAGAATACTTATGAAAACAAGTTTGAAAGTTTAGGAACTCACTGAAAATTGCAAAGTAAAATACTATTTTAAGAAAGGTGTAAAAATATCGATCATTGAAAATAGTGCATTCATAGTCTAGTGTTTTTATAAAAACAATCATTTAGAGAATAGATAATCGTAAAATACAAAACTTTTGATGTATTTAAAAAAAAAGAAACATAAGGAAACATATCCTTCACATATATTTTATGGATTTAGAAAAATAATAAGAACAATGCTATTCTTCTTGTGTATTAATTGTAAGAAAAATACAATGAAAATTACATTTTAAATCAAGTTTCCGAATCTAGGACGAAAGAGCAATGTAAATAAGGATCACTTGTTTATAGAGATTTCAAAATAAAAACAAGATGTATATGATAAAAGGTGTAATTGAATATATCAGAGCTGACTAAATCAAAATTATGTCTCACGACTATACACGTATAAATCGCTCAAAACGAAAAGGGTAGACTCCTAGTCTTTATGTATACGAACATGATACCACGAGAAGCAAAATAGACAGAAACAAAGTTAGACAATGTATTATGTTACTATTATGGGCGTGCGAGATCTAAAATCAAAAAGAGAGCGAGAAATCAAGTTCGGGGGAAAGAAAAAGGAGGGTAGCGGCGGCAATGATTGTTATTGTTGAAATTATAAGAACAATACATATAGGTAGATTTAAAACCAGGTTGAGATATATTTCAAACTTCAACATGTGATGTATATTGATGATTAGATAGAAATGAAGAAGTTTTAAAGTGTTTTCTAAGGTTTGCTAAAAATTCACGAGTTATCTATTAAGTTAAACTCCATTTGTGAAAAAGAAGAAACACTAAAACTTGTAATTGAAAATCTGACAGTTTTGACCTTTTTGACCGGAGTCCAACAATGCTTAAAACGGATAAGGTAAAGACTTAACATATTTAGATGAATAATTGTGCATTGTCGAAAGTGCGCCACTGGAACTTTAAAAGTGAACACTAAGTTTTGCAATGCTTTATATTTTAGAATCTTTATAAAGTATAAAAGTAATTTGAAATAAAATAAATAAATGAGGTATGTTGGAAATGTAGGAATTAGAGATTTCTTATAAACATGTTTGAATTAGAAAGTTGTAAAAATACCATGTTGGGTTTCAGGAAAACACATTTAAGTAAAGTAAAATGCCTAAATGAGAAAGTGGTCAAAAGAGCCAAAACAAAACTCGTTTGAAAGATCCGATGAAGCTTTTACACGTAATATGAACTTCAATGTCATATGTCTAAGTTTTATAGCATAGAATTTAAACACTTTTATAAAATAAAATGTTTCTAAGTTTTTCGAAAACGTGTCAAAATGGTAATCAAAGTTTAAAATGGTTTATATGCCCTTAAAAGCACATCTATCCATTGAAATGGATTGAAATGAAATTGAAATAGCAATGTTAAAACCAATATTGGTTAAATTGAGTTTTGAAGAAAAGTGTTAAATTAAAGCAAGTTGTCAAATTTTTTTTTAGCGAGAATATGGCTTACATTGTTAGGAAATGTCTACTAAGTTAACTGAAGTGGTTATAAAATATTTTATCGATGATAAATAAAACCGATGAAGCGAAATAATTTTTCGATGGAAGATTAAGAAGTAAGGAGAAAGTATGTTAGTGTAGTTGATCGTACCTAAATACTAAGGCGAGTACAAGGCGAGTATAAGACGAGTACCGATGTCTTTTTCCCCTAAGATAAAAGGCAAGAAAATTGTTTGAAAAACGTTTTATGGTGTCAATGCAGTTTACGACCTTTTATAGAGGTCAAAGGGACATCCTATGTTAAGTTTTAAGCTCAAGGTGGAAACAACATAGAGCTAAATCATAGCGTAGTAATAAGGTCTCACGTATGCGTTAAACCTCCGTGTCTCCTTGTGAGTCGAATCCGGAATGCCCACCAATGGTATCCAAGTGATTACTTAGAAACGACCCATCTATCTCCTTACGCGATGCTCCAATTTTCATCCGTGTCAGTATCAGAACGCTTTCCTAGTTGTAACTCTAGTACGAAGACGATGAAGAGGTATTGAGGAATAATTGGTATAGGTTTCGACTTAAGATTATTACTAGTGTATATCTAGCTACTAACCTTACATCTAAAGTCAATAGCTACCGAGGAATACCCATTATCAGTACTAAGTGCATTGCTCCTAGAGTGACTAGTGATATAACCTAAGTGGTTAACCTAGCACTTGATAAGGGGTAAGAATATTTCTAAATAAAGGCATTGTTATAAAAGTGAACTTAGTTTCTAAGTGTGTCTAGATGAATGCCTATAATATGCAATGCCCGTACGCACACCGAGTTTTTCAAAAGTTTAAGTTGAAAATTGTTTTGAACATAATTCTACTATAACCGTTTCCAGCCTCACATTAACTTTCCTTAATTAAGCATAGTTGGCCAGGCTATACTTAATTAAAGTCTGATAATGCGTACTCGAATTAGTTATACCAGTAGTATGTTCAGTATTTTAAAAACGTTTAGAAAATTTTTGGCTATAGTTGTGGTTTTCCAAAGGAAAACCGGTATTCTCTATAACCTTCGGCTCTGATACCATTTTCTGTCACACCCCGCTAAAGCGGAAACACAGGGCGTGACAGTACAAAGGGTTTCATCGCAAAAGTTAAAAGACAACACCAACCATAGTATTAAAAATCATTACAAATTCACAATGGGTTTGAACAACTTTTAAAAGAAATTACAATGTAAATTGAAATACAACACATGCGAATGCTCCTAAAAGTGAAGTGTCCCTAAGTGCCACTTACTCGATGATTCTTGAAAAAGCATGTAAAACGAGCGTCAACTATAAAAATAGTTGGTGAGTACTCACAGATAAACAAAATAATACTGGTTCCATGAACTGAAATCAAAGTTTTGATAAAAGTTTCCAATAATAAAAGTATATTGTTAAAATGAGTCAATAAGTTTGTAAAAACAAAGTTTTTTGTCATCATGAGAGATAAGGTATGTTGCCCAAATAAGATGCAACATTCATATTCTCATGGAAGATAAAGTTCGTTACTCAAACGAGTAAACAAGTTTCATTGCTAAAATGAACAATCAGTTTCGTTGCTACAAGGAGCAAACAATTTCATTGCTAAAACATGTATATAAGTTTTCAGTAATAAAAGTTCGTTGTTGTAATGAGAAACAAAGTTCATTGCTATAATTAATAACAAGTTTATTGCTATAACGAGAAACGAGTTTGTATGTGTATGAGCAAACAATGAGTCTCAACCAAACCTATGACTGAAGCCCTATCAAGATCTATGCTTATCGTTCCATAGATGAATATGGTATCATGCACTCCAGCAATAGGGCGAGTGAGGAGTTGTCAATTCCTAATAGCGCTATCCATAATGACCATTGGCTCAAAGAGTTAATGGTTAGAGATAAGGGAAGGGCCTTAGTACGATAAGTTCTCATGTTCCGTGTTGCATAGACATACATAGAGAGACATAGCAATAAAATAGCAATCATGTTTGATGCAAATCAATTTAAATACAACATTCAAATAATAGTTTTTCGGGACATGCTTTTTCACCCCAAAACATAAAAACCGAAAATAGGGGAGTGCGTGAATACTCACAATGCATTTAGATGATACAAATGGTGCCTTGAACTACGTTCCACGTGTACCACTACCGATTCCTACAATAATGGTATTCGCTAGTGAGTCTCTAATCGAAATCTAACACTTGTATACTTACTACTACAATAGAATTATGCCAATATTGTGTCAAAATTTAATATTGATAAGTTACAAACATTTTTCTGTGAAAATTAAATTTCAATGAATCAATTGTTATATAACAATTTAAGTGGAAATTTCTCATTATTGAAATGCTAATATTTAACAATTTAAGAGGTGTTCCAATGATTAAATATTCAAAAACTAAATTAATTTAGTTCTAAAATTTCCCAAAGTTTGCATTTCAGTTTTAATTGAAGTGAAAGACCTCAAGATAAATTTTCTTGAATTTTTTATTTGTCTGACTATTTTTCACGATTTTAGTTTCTTGAATAACCAAAAAATCTTGAAAAATACTAAACAGTTAATAAATATTACCAAACTTCAGATTTTGGTTCTAAATGTACTAAAAGACTTCTAGATAAATTTTCATGGAGTATGAATATGTATAACCATTTTTCATATATTTAATTCTCTAAATAGATACAAATTCATGAAAAATAGAAATCAGTTTCCAAAATTACCCAAACTTTTTGTATTACTGTTATTAAACATTATTAAGCTGGGAAAAATATAAAAATTGATTTCTAAACTGTTTAACCCAATTTTATGATTTTTGAGCATTTATTCCAATAAAAATTGAAACAAAAAGAAAACAGTTTCCAAAATTGCCCAAAATTTTTGTAACACTTTTATTATACATTTAGAAGCTGTGAAAAATATAAAAGATATTTTTCAATTAGTCTTTCTATTTTTTTTTGTTTTATCCTCTTAAATAACCATTAATTGGAGAATAATTATTAAACAGTTAAAGTAAATTACCAAAATTTTTGTACACTTCATTTTCAGAGTAAATAATCTGAGAAAAATACCAAATGTGGTTTTTATATACTGAAATCCGATTTTGTGTATTTAATCTTAGAAAATAGGAGAAAAATAGTATACAGAAGAGAAAAATCATCAAAATTTTTATGTAGCCTCCTAATGTACTACAAGGTGTTCTGGTAAATTTGCATGAATTTTGGATGATTATAAATATTTTTTCTATTTTTAGGCCATTATAATTACAAAAATTAGGGAAAAATAGAAATTTATTATAAAAAATCTTGAAATTTTATTTTCTGAGTCTTCCACCTCTGGTAAGAGGTGCGAAAATTGCTAGATGGCATTTTCACACTCTCTAAAGTGGTTTTGTGATTTATTGGAACCACACAAAAAGAAAATCAAAAGACACATCAAACAGTAACAAAAATCGATGAAATTTTATGAGGGGTCATTATTCACCATAAGGGTCATCCACGAATGTTTCTAGGATTTATAGACCTCAGAAAGTATTTTATGTGATTTATGCCCTTGTTTTCTTGTAACAAATTTAATAAATCAAAGAAATGGTAAAAACTCTTGGGATTTTCCAGATATTCATATTATCTTAATGGGAATCTGGGAAAATTTTTATTTCGAACAGAAAGAACTTTTAGATATTTTTTATAAATAAAATCATTTACATGCACTATTAACAATGTACTTTAATCATCAAGCTCTTTAGCTTGGTGTTCATCACATGCATCACGGTTTGAAGACCATGCATGGACATATGTTGGTCATAGTGATGTTTTCAAAGGAAATACTTGAATGGATAAGGTATATGAACCTTCAAAACTTGTAAACATCCGTATTTTAGTGTTTGACATAGGTTTTGGTCCTTGGATTTCACCATTTACAACATGCATGTTGTTTTTGGTTGAAATCCTACCACCATCATCATCAAAACCATGAGTTTGTGTGTGTGTATGTTTATGTGTTCGTGATCTTTCATTAGAATGGTGTAGAAGAACAAAGAAATGCAAGAAAATCCATGAAAACTTGAAGGAAAATTAAAGGAAATCGTGTTCTACCTTAATGAACACCATTAGATGATGAAGATTTTGAGTATCTTGAGTGTTCTTGGACATGTTGGCTGTAAAATTTCGTGGTTCATAGTGGGAGGAAGAGAGAAAATGTGTGTGAGAGTGTGAGAGAGAAATGAGAGAAAATGAGGGAATATGGAGTGTGAGAGAGAAGAAGAATCATTTTGTGTTGGGAAGAGGAGAGGCATCTTGGGAGGAGGGAGTCCGACTTTGGAGTGGAGAGAGGGTCCCCCTCTCTTAAATTTTATAAAATTATAACTTTATTTTATAAAAATATCAAGTTTTTATAAAATATGCACCTTATTTTAATTTTCATTCACAAAACCTTGATTTTTTTTTTGCATAGAAAATAAGGTTAAATACTAATGACTTAAATTTTATTTTTTTTAAATGCATTATCATAATTTTTATTATTATAAGATCATATTATAAGTTTCATAATTATTTTTATAGAAAATTTTAAGGTTAAAGTTTATAAATATGAGTTTTTATGGCTTTTAGGGTTTTGGAGTTTAATAAACTTTGAATATCAAAATAAATAGAATATTTGAGACTTTAAATTATCTTATGGTATTATAACTCTTTTATAGTTATAAATAATGTTTGTAATTTATTTTTATCGGTTTATTGGCATTCTATGTAGTGACTCCGAGATTCAAGCGAAATTGAGGAATCAAGTATACTAGTCCTAGTCTACAACTTTGACTTAAGTTTCTATGAGACTCCGACCTAATTTCTACTACTAGGTCAAGTGCATAATGTGTGTATATGATTCATGAAAAGGTGTTCGAGTCAAAGAGTGGCCCGAATAAGGATAGTCACTACCGTTCAGTAGATGCAGAATTCACATATCAATGTGAAATCTAAGCACATTATCCATTGTTTCTAATTGTTTCCAAGTTTCTAGTAGGTCATAACTTAGCTTCTAGTTACTAAGTCTAGTATGTGTCGTGCCTATATGTGCAACTAAGTTTATTCAAATCTAGAACTAACTCGAATTTTGACGGTTGTCACAGTGTCCCCCGGTTGAAAGAATTTCGTCCCGAAATTCAATTCGTGACGTATTCTATTAGAACTCAGCCGAATACTATTGTATAGTTGGAGAGGTGGTGACTTGAAGAGCTATTTGATTATTTTGGGTTAATTCCTCAAGGGAAGAGCCTAACTCTTTAGCTATAATCAAATTAATGTTTCCCTAATTCGAGTTCTACAGTCTAGATTGCGAGAAATTTGGATCATGGAAATCATGATCCAACCATGGCGACCTAGTCGAAAAGGATCATCTAGTTAGATATTATCTGAATTAAGAGAGCGGTATAAGAAGCACCAACTGCACTGAGCGTTAAATCCGCATTGATGCTTAAGTCGCATTCTAAATTAGCACTAAGTGTAAATTCGCCGCCTAGTAAAGAAGAGATTAGGAACAATTTGTTCACTTCCGGGTTAGCTATTACCTCTGGAAAAGATATATTTCGAAATAAGAAGGGGTAGCACGAATGCAAGGGAAGCGATCGAGGGTAAGTTCCTAAAAATACGTACTAAGGGTAGGCAACGAAGTTTTGGTACATCTCAAATGTAAAGGCTATTTAAGTGTCGTCCACAAAATAAATTACGAAATGATTGAGGATCTCCGAGGCTATAATTACTACTACGGTTACTCTTACAATAATAGAACTATATTCGAAGAGTATATATAATTAGAGAGTCATTGTTTCTAATGAAGGCGGTGAAAGTTTATGATAAATTAAATCACATTGTGTAGATAGCATTTTAAGTGCTTAGAAGTGATAAAAATCTCACTGTTATCAAAATGTGGGTTTAGAAATGATAATTAATCTCACTATTATCAAAATGTGTAATAATTCCAAGATAATGAAGATACATGTGTGGCGATCCAACAAAGTAGTGAAATAATATAAAGATTAATTAAGGTTAAAGGTTTAAGACGTCATTAAAAGAATTTGTATAGAAATATTTGTATTAAACTTTTGAGAAATTGTCCAATTGTCAAAGTCAGGACAAATTCAAGTTTACGAGGAGTCAGAATACTTATGAAAACAAGTTTGAAAGTTTAGGAACTCACTGAAAATTGCAAAGTAAAATACTATTTTAAGAAAGGTGTAAAAATATCGATCATTGAAAATAGTGCATTCATAGTCTAGTGTTTTTATAAAAACAATCATTTAGAGAATAGATAATCGTAAAATACAAAACTTTTGATGTATTTAAAAAAAAAGAAACATAAGGAAACATATCCTTCACATATATTTTATGGATTTAGAAAAATAATAAGAACAATGCTATTCTTCTTGTGTATTAATTGTAAGAAAAATACAATGAAAATTACATTTTAAATCAAGTTTCCGAATCTAGGACGAAAGAGCAATGTAAATAAGGATCACTTGTTTATAGAGATTTCAAAATAAAAACAAGATGTATATGATAAAAGGTGTAATTGAATATATCAGAGCTGACTAAATCAAAATTATGTCTCACGACTATACACGTATAAATCGCTCAAAACGAAAAGGGTAGACTCCTAGTCTTTATGTATACGAACATGATACCACGAGAAGCAAAATAGACAGAAACAAAGTTAGACAATGTATTATGTTACTATTATGGGCGTGCGAGATCTAAAATCAAAAAGAGAGCGAGAAATCAAGTTCGGGGGAAAGAAAAAGGAGGGTAGCGGCGGCAATGATTGTTATTGTTGAAATTATAAGAACAATACATATAGGTAGATTTAAAACCAGGTTGAGATATATTTCAAACTTCAACATGTGATGTATATTGATGATTAGATAGAAATGAAGAAGTTTTAAAGTGTTTTCTAAGGTTTGCTAAAAATTCACGAGTTATCTATTAAGTTAAACTCCATTTGTGAAAAAGAAGAAACACTAAAACTTGTAATTGAAAATCTGACAGTTTTGACCTTTTTGACCGGAGTCCAACAATGCTTAAAACGGATAAGGTAAAGACTTAACATATTTAGATGAATAATTGTGCATTGTCGAAAGTGCGCCACTGGAACTTTAAAAGTGAACACTAAGTTTTGCAATGCTTTATATTTTAGAATCTTTATAAAGTATAAAAGTAATTTGAAATAAAATAAATAAATGAGGTATGTTGGAAATGTAGGAATTAGAGATTTCTTATAAACATGTTTGAATTAGAAAGTTGTAAAAATACCATGTTGGGTTTCAGGAAAACACATTTAAGTAAAGTAAAATGCCTAAATGAGAAAGTGGTCAAAAGAGCCAAAACAAAACTCGTTTGAAAGATCCGATGAAGCTTTTACACGTAATATGAACTTCAATGTCATATGTCTAAGTTTTATAGCATAGAATTTAAACACTTTTATAAAATAAAATGTTTCTAAGTTTTTCGAAAACGTGTCAAAATGGTAATCAAAGTTTAAAATGGTTTATATGCCCTTAAAAGCACATCTATCCATTGAAATGGATTGAAATGAAATTGAAATAGCAATGTTAAAACCAATATTGGTTAAATTGAGTTTTGAAGAAAAGTGTTAAATTAAAGCAAGTTGTCAAATTTTTTTTTTAGTGAGAATATGGCTTACATTGTTAGGAAATGTCTACTAAGTTAACTGAAGTGGTTATAAAATATTTTATCGATGATAAATAAAACCGATGAAGCGAAATAATTTTTCGATGGAAGATTAAGAAGTAAGGAGAAAGTATGTTAGTGTAGTTGATCGTACCTAAATACTAAGGCGAGTACAAGGCGAGTATAAGACGAGTACCGATGTCTTTTTCCCCTAAGATAAAAGGCAAGAAAATTGTTTGAAAAACGTTTTATGGTGTCAATGCAGTTTACGACCTTTTATAGAGGTCAAAGGGACATCCTATGTTAAGTTTTAAGCTCAAGGTGGAAACAACATAGAGCTAAATCATAGCGTAGTAATAAGGTCTCACGTATGCGTTAAACCTCCGTGTCTCCTTGTGAGTCGAATCCGGAATGCCCACCAATGGTATCCAAGTGATTACTTAGAAACGACCCATCTATCTCCTTACGCGATGCTCCAATTTTCATCCGTGTCAATATCAGAACGCTTTCCTAGTTGTAACTCTAGTACGAAGACGATGAAGAGGTATTGAGGAATAATTGGTATAGGTTTCGACTTAAGATTATTACTAGTGTATATCTAGCTACTAACCTTACATCTAAAGTCAATAGCTACCGAGGAATACCCATTATCAGTACTAAGTGCATTGCTCCTAGAGTGACTAGTGATATAACCTAAGTGGTTAACCTAGCACTTGATAAGGGGTAAGAATATTTCTAAATAAAGGCATTGTTATAAAAGTGAACTTAGTTTCTAAGTGTGTCTAGATGAATGCCTATAATATGCAATGCCCGTACGCACACCGAGTTTTTCAAAAGTTTAAGTTGAAAATTGTTTTGAACATAATTCTACTATAACCGTTTCCAGCCTCACATTAACTTTCCTTAATTAAGCATAGTTGGCCAGGCTATACTTAATTAAAGTCTGATAATGCGTACTCGAATTAGTTATACCAGTAGTATGTTCAGTATTTTAAAAACGTTTAGAAATTTTTTAGCTATAGTTGTGGTTTTCCAAAGGAAAACCGGTATTCTCTATAACCTTCGGCTCTGATACCATTTTCTGTCACACCCCGCTAAAGCGGAAACACATGGCGTGACAGTACAAAGGGTTTCATCGCAAAAGTTAAAAGACAACACCAACCATAGTATTAAAAATCATTACAAATTCACAATGGGTTTGAACAACTTTTAAAAGAAATTACAATGTAAATTGAAATACAACACATGCGAATGCTCCTAAAAGTGAAGTGTCCCTAAGTGCCACTTACTCGATGATTCCTGAAAAAGCATGTAAAATGAGCGTCAACTATAAAAATAGTTGGTGAGTACTCACAGATAAACAAAATAATACTGGTTCCATGAACTGAAATCAAAGTTTTGATAAAAGTTTCCAATAATAAAAGTATATTGTTAAAATGAGTCAATAAGTTTGTAAAAACAAAGTTCTTTGTCATCATGAGAGATAAGGTATGTTGCCCAAATAAGATGCAACATTCATATTCTCATGGAAGATAAAGTTCGTTACTCAAACGAGTAAACAAGTTTCATTGCTAAAATGAGCAATCAGTTTCGTTGCTACAAGGAGCAAACAATTTCATTGCTAAAACATGTATAAGTTTTCAGTAATAAAAGTTCGTTGTTGTAATGAGAAACAAAGTTCATTGCTATAATTAATAACAAGTTTATTGCTATAACGAGAAACGAGTTTGTATGTGTATGAGCAAACAATGAGTCTCAACCAAACCTATGGCTGAAGCCTTATCAAGATCTATGCTTATCGTTCCATAGATGAATATGGTATCATGCACTCCAGCAATAGGGCGAGTGAGGAGTTGTCAATTCCTAATAGCGTTATCCATAATGATCACTGGCTCAAAGAGTTAATGGTTAGAGATAAGGGAAGGGCCTTAGTACGATAAGTTCTCATGTTCCGTCTTGCATAGACATACATAGAGAGACATAGCAATAAAATAGCAATCATGTTTGATGCAAATCAATTTAAATACAACATTCAAATAATAGTTTTTCGGGACATGCTTTTCCACCCCAAAACATAAAAACCGAAAATAGGGGAGTGCGTGAATACTCACAATGCATTTAGATGATACAAATGGTGCCTTGAACTACGTTCCACGTGTACCACTACCGATTCCTACAATAATGGTATTCGCTAGTGAGTCTCTAATCGAAATCTAACACTTGTATACTTACTACTACAATAGAATTATGCCAATATTGTGTCAAAATTTAATATTGATAAGTTACAAACATTTTTCTATGAAAATTAAATTTCAATGAATCAATTGTTATATAACAATTTAAGTGGAAATTTCCCATTATTGAAATGCTAATATTTAACAATTTAAGAAGTGTTCCAATGATTAAATATTCAAAAACTAAATTAATTTAGTTCTAAAATTTCCCAAAGTTTGCATTTCAGTTTTAATTGAAGTGAAAGACCTCAAGATAAATTTTCTTGAATTTTTTATTTGTCTGACTATTTTTCACGATTTTAGTTTCTTGAATAACCATAAAATCTTGAAAAATACTAAACAGTTAATAAATATTACCAAACTTCAGATTTTGGTTCTAAATGTACTAAAAGACTTCTAGATAAATTTTCATGGAGTATGAATATGTATAACCATTTTTCACATATTTAATTCTCTAAATAGATACAAATTCATGAAAAATAGAAATCAGTTTCCAAAATTACCCAAACTTTTTGTATTACTGTTATTAAACATTATTAAGCTGGGAAAAATATAAAAATTGATTTCTAAACTGTTTAACCCAATTTTATGATTTTTGAGCATTTATTCCAATAAAAATTGAAACAAATAGAAAACAGTTTCCAAAATTGCTCAAAATTTTTGTAACACTTTTATTATACATTTAGAAGCTGTGAAAAATATAAAAGATATTTTTCAATTAGTCTTTCTATTTTTCTTTGTTTTATCCTCTTAAATAATCATTAATTGGAGAATAATTATTAAACAGTTAAAGTAAATTACCAAAATTTTTGTACACTTCATTTTCAGAGTAAATAATCTGGGAAAAATACCAAATCTGGTTTTTATATACTGAAATCCGATTTTGTGTATTTAAGTGTATTTAATCTTAGAAAATAGGAGAAAAATAGTATACAGAAGAGAAAAATCATCAAAATTTTTATGTAGCCTCCTAATGTACTACAAGGTGTTCTGGTAAATTTGCATGAATTTTGGATGATTATAAATATTTTTTCTATTTTTAGGCCATTATAATTACAAAAATTGGGGAAAAATAGAAATTTATTATAAAAAATCTTGAAATTATTTTTCTGAGTCTTCCACCTCTGGTAAGAGGTGCGAAAATTGCTAGATGGCATTTTCACACTCTCTAAAGTGGTTTTGTGATTTATTGGAACCACACAAAAAGAAAATCAAAAGACACATCAAACAGTAACAAAAATCGATGAAATTTTATGAGGGGTCATTATTCACCATAAGGGTCATCCACGAATTTTTTCTAGGATTTATAGACCTCAGAAAGTATTTTATGTGATTTATGCCCTTGTTTTCTTGTAACAAATTTAATAAATCAAAGAAATGGTAAACACTCTTGGGATTTTCCAGATATTCATATTATCTTAATGGGAATTTGGGAAAATTTTTATTTCGAACAGAAAGAACTTTTAGATATTTTTTATAAATAAAATCATTTACATGCACTATTAACAATGTACTTTAATCATCAAGCTCTTTAGCTTGGTGTTCATCACATGCATCACGGTTTGAAGACCATGCATGGACATATGTTGGTCATAGTGATGTTTTCAAAGGAAATACTTGAATGCATAAGGTATATGAACCTTCAAAACTTGTAAAAATCCCTATTTTAGTGTTTGACATAGGTTTTGGTCCTTGGATTTCACCATTTACAACATGCATGTTGTTTTTGGTTGAAATCCTACCACCATCATCATCAAAACCATGAGTTTGTGTGTGTGTATGTTTATGTGTTCATGATCTTTCATTAGAATGGTGTAGAAGAACAAAGAAATGCAAGAAAATCCATGAAAACTTGAAGGAAAATGAAAGGAAATCGTGTTCTACCTTAATGAACACCATTAGATGATGAAGATTTTGAGTATCTTGAGTGTTCTTGGACATGTTGGCTGTAAAATTTCGTGGTTCATAGTGGGAGGAAGAGAGAAAATGTGTGTGAGAGTGTGAGAGAGAAATGAGAGAAAATGAGGGAATATGGAATGTGAGAGAGAAGAAGAATCATTTTGTGTTGGGAAGAGGAGAGACATCTTGGGAGGAGGGAGTCCGACTTTGGAGTGGAGAGAGGGTCTCCCTCTCTTAAATTTTATAAAATTATAACTTTATTTTATAAAAATATCAAGTTTTTATAAAATATGCACCTTATTTTAATTTTCATTCACAAAACCTTGATTTTTTTTTTGCATAGAAAATAAGGTTAAATACTAATGAATTAAATTTTATTTTTTTTAAATGCATTCTCATAATTTTTATTATTATAAGATCATATTATAAGTTTCATAATTATTTTTATAGAAATTTTTAAGGTTAAAGTTTATAAATATGAGTTTTTATGGCTTTTAGGGTTTTGGAGTTTAATAAACTTTGAATATCAAAATAAATAGAATATTTGAGACTTTAAATTATCTTATGGTATTATAACTCTTTTATAGTTATAAATAATGTTTGTAATTTATTTTTATCGGTTTATTGGCATTCTATGTAGTGACTCCGAGATTCAAGCGAAATTGAGGAATCAAGTATACTAGTCCTAGTCTACAACTTTGACTTAAGTTTCTATGAGACTCCGACCTAATTTCTACTACTAGGTCAAGTGCATAATGTGTGTATATGATTCATGAAAAGGTGTTCGAGTCAAAGAGTGGCCCGAATAAGGATAGTCACTACCGTTCAGTAGATGCAGAATTCACATATCAATGTGAAATCTAAGCACATTATCCATTGTTTCTAATTGTTTCCAAGTTTCTAGTAGGTCATAACTTAGCTTCTAGTTACTAAGTCTAGTATGTGTCGTGCCTATATGTGCAACTAAGTTTATTCAAATCTAGAACTAACTCGAATTTTGACGGTTGTCACAGCCACTGTCTTCTTCACGTCAACTCCCAAACACTCTTCATCTCCCAAGAGTACAGTGACTTCGTCTTCAACAGATCACTCTCATCCAAGAAACGAAATTGGGGTTTAGGGTTTACACAGCACCAAAGGACAATGGTTCTGTCAATATGGTGTTTGCGTGAAAAAAATGCGTGCTTGAAGGACTTGCAATCGAGATACGGTAAGATTAATCATAAAAAAAAAAAAACTTAAGTTTTTGTTTTCCTTGAATGTATTCGTGAAGATAAATCATCTTCTTTACCCTTTCTATTTTTGTGTTTGCAGAGGGATATGATAACTATTTCACGTTGAAGATACACTATAGTGGTGTCTTCACCAAGTCACCTGGAAGGAAATACGTCGATGGTACTGTATCATACGTAGATGACGTTGACACTGATTTATTTTCAGTCCATGAACTCGATGACATGGTTCGAGAATTAGGGTACAAGGTGAACAAACTCTTTACTACCATTTCTGTATCCCTGAATTTCCCTTAGACTACGGGTTATTGCCTTTAGGTAATGACCAAGATGTTCTTAAATTGGTTTCGTATGTCCCTAAGCACAGACTTGTAAAGGTCTATATTGAAATTGGTCAGACTAGGGTAGCTAGTTATTTTAAGTCTCCTTCCAAAGTTGTTATTGAGGAACTGGAACCTGAGAGTGTGTCACCGGAACTTAATAGAAAAAAACCTTGTAGAAGCGAAGTAGGATCGTGTAGTAAAAAGCTTGAGTTAGACCACCCTGCCAACCATGTTGTTGACCAGTCACAGGTAATAGATATGGATGAAAGTCAGGATCATTCAAAGACTATTGTTCCATATATTATGTCTCAAGTTAGCCAACGAAGTAATGTCATTGATGTGAATGAAGGATTGATCATGGGCCACATAGAAGAAGTGTGTAAGGGTAATTTAGGCAATCTTGCAGAGGAACCAATTTGTGAAGATATTGATGGACAACAAAGTGTAAGACTCGATGAATTTGAAGCATTTACAGATGATTATTCAACTTATGCTGACTTTGATGCTGAGTACAGTGTACCAAATGGTGAAGACAATCAAGTAGAAATGGAAATTCTAGAGGGCATGGTAAGTGATGACAGTGGAGATGCTTTCTATAGTCAGAATGAAGATGGTTTTGATTATAGTGGAGATGATTATGATGATAGTGACTACATTGTACATGAGTCTAACTTGCAATTTGATGTGGATGTAGACATGAGTGAATTCCAAAGTGCTGTGGATGTAGATGAACATGGAATTTTAAACAAGCAAACCGAAAGTATAGGGAATGACATAGTTGATGAAGAGTTGGAAGTTATTCAAAGTGATGATTATCAGTATGCAGGATTTTATGAAGATGAAAGGACAAAAATGCTTAAGGAGTTGAGTAGGTCAACTCCATGCTCACATGGGGAGATCCATTTAAAACCATATAGGGTGGGGCAGTGTTTCAAAACAAAGAAGGAAGTTGTGGACTACATGCATGCACATGTTGTAAATACAAGGAGGTCCCTATACTTAGCAAAAAATGATAAAATCAGGATAAGGGTCAAATGTGGAGGTGTTGTGGGCCAATATACTGAAACAGTTCAATGTGGTGGGCCATCAACTATAAGTAAGGTAAAGTGCAAGGGACAATCTACTGAAACAGTTGAATGTGGTGCGGCATCAACAAGAAGTAAGGTAAAGTGCAAGGGCAAAAATGTTATTAGTAAAAAAGGAAAATGTCCTTGGGCAGTCCAAATCTCGAGGCCATATGAGAATAAGGAATGGTTGGTGAAAACAGTACATGATGTCCATAAATGTTTGCAGGCAAGATCAATTAAAGCTTGTACTTCCAAATATCTAGCAAACTTAATTGTCCCACAAATTCAGAGTAACCCTAAAATTCCAATCAAAGCTTTACACGAGGAGTTGTGTAAGAAGCTGGAGCTTGGTATGTCAGTTCAAAAGGTTGGTAGGGCAAAGCAAATGGCTGAACGTGTGATTAGTGGGGACTACCAACTTCAATATGGGTATCTGAGGGATTATGCTTTGGAACTGCTAAACACTAATCTTGGTTCAACTGTTAGGATAGATGTGTATCCTGAACCATGCTTGTCGACTACTACAAGAACTTTTAGAAGAATATATGTATGTCTAGGTGCATTGAAGTTGGGATTCAAAGCTGGGTTAAGGGATTTCCTGGGAGTTGATGGTACATTCTTGAAAGGCCCATTTCCTGGGCAGGTACTAACTGCTGTGGGTCTAGACTCAAATAATGGAATATACCCTGTAGCATATGCAGTGGTAGAGGCTGAGACAACTAGTTCTTGGACCTGGTTCATGGAACTGTTAGGAGAAGACTTGGAATTGGGAGCAAATTCAAATTTTACCTTCATTTCTGATAGACAAAAGGTATGTTTTACCTAATTATTTCTCATGATAGTGTACCTTACTTTCTATTTTTATAAATGAAACTGACTGTATTTGCATTTGTTAAGGGGATAATCCCAGCAGTTGCAAAGGTATTCCCCAATGCAGAACATAGGTTTTGTTTGAGGCATATTTAGGAGAATTTGAAGAAACAATGGAAAGGAAAAGAGTTGAGTGACTTGGTTTGGGAATGTGGTAGAGCAACAACATTAAATCACTTTAAATATGCAATGGATGAGTTGAAGAAAATGAATGATGAAGCTCATGCTTGGTTGTGTAAGATTCCTGCAGAGACATGGTCTAAATCTCACTTCAGTGGTATGTCATTTAGAAGTTGTTGAGTTTTATGTTTTAATATAAAATTTGTAATTTCTCTTTTTGAATATGTTTTTCACAGGTAGGGCACACACTGATTGTTTGTTGAATAATCTTTGTGAGGTATTCAATGCTAAGATAGAGGAAGGTAGGGATAAACCAATCATCACCTGCTTAGAGTATATTAGAGAGTATCTCATGAAGAGATTGTGTGCTGTGCAAAAGGAAATAGATAAGTGTCAAGGCGAACTAAGTAATACTGCAACTATAATTTTAGAGGAGATTAAGACTCAAGCAGCAAAGTATGTAGCTAAGTATAATGGGGCAGGAAAGTACCAAGTTGCAAGCACATGGCAGGATCAGTATGTGGTGAACCTAAATGAAAGAAGTTGCACTTGTAGGTTCTGGGAGATTACAGGTTTTCCATGTAGGCATGCTGTTTCTGCTATATGGAACAAAATTGAAAATGGAGAAGATGCCCCTGATGTTGAGGATTGGGTCCATCCTTGCTATAAGTTATCAACATGGAGAGCCATGTATCTGAACAAAATTGATCCAATAAATGGTCGTTCAATGTGGCCAAAAAGTGATTGTCCATTCACTTTAACTCCACCAAAACATCACACACAAGTTGTTATGTCAACTAGATTAGATATGTACTTTTAATGCCAACATGTATGTTAATGTTTTAAATATAATAAATGCATATGTGTAGGTTGGGAGGCCAAAAAAGAAAAGAAGGAGAGGTGTTGATGAGCCCAACAGCCAAACCACTAAATTGAGCAGGAAATTTCTTGCAGTCACTTGTTCAAAGTGTCATAACAAGGGGCATAATTCCAGAACATGTAAAGGGCAGGGAGGCATTGGTGAAGTTGGATCAAAGGGGAAGACACAGGGAAAAAGGGAAGACACAGGCAAAGGGGAAGACACAAGGAAAGGGAAAGGGTAATTTATGCAATTCTGTTAAGTAGTTAGTTGGATGTTTGGGTAGTTAGGTCTTTTGAAACTTAAATTATGGTTTGGTTGTTTAAATTATGGTAATTAGGTCTTTTGTAATGTTTGTATGGGTTAAGACCTTCCATCAGTAAGTATGTTGAAAGCAAGTCTCATGTTTGTATGGGTTAAACACAGACTTGTAATGATTTTATCAACATTTTGCTTATGAATTACCCTCTCCAAACCTTTCTCAAAAAGATGCATGTATAACAATGTAGATTTGAAATACCATTCCTAACCATTTGCAAGATGCAGTTATAACAATGTATCATACGAAAATGCACATCAAACCCACTGATTTATAACAAAATACATAATCATCATTTCCATTAACTTAATGTGTTACACTTCATACAACAAAATGAAACCAAAAATACCCATTCCATCACAATCCAAAACCCCCTGAACTAGTTAGATGCGTACAAAAGAAACCAAAAACCCCCATCCTATTACCATCCAAATCCTTACTGGTTAAAATAAAACCAAAAAAAAAAACATCCATAAACAGAACAACATCAGCTGGTAGTTCCAAAGTTCTGCACTTGCAATCGCAACCCTCTCTTCCAATCGATTCATTGATCTTATCAAACCTGGAATCACCACCACTGCCCTTGCACACATCGGAGGGTCAACCCACCTTACGAACCCACATCTTGAACAATTCAAAAATTGCCTTCCTGGGTTACGATCCATCCATGAGGTCAACTTCGTTGTTTCCATTCCACATCTACAAATCGCCATCTTCAACACTCGCAGAAATCGTTTTGCAATTGGATGCACAGTAGAGTGACAGTAGAAGAGGGTGGGTGCGAGAAGGGTTTTCAAAATATAGACATGCATTTGGTTATAAAGAAGAGGGCACAGGCGAAAAGACCGATTTGCCCTTATATTATTTTAATGAAATAAGGGTTAACGGTGGGGTTCTAACGGTGTGAGGGATAAGGACCATCTGTCAAAAGTTTTGAAAGCACAGGGACCATTTATGAGATTTTTAAACCACGAGGACTAAACTTCAGAATCTGGAAAAACACAGGGACCATTTATGATGTTTTTTTTTATAGTCAAAGTTTTAATGTTTTAATTTACTATTAACCAGGTGTGAGATCCGTATGTTATACGGGTTTGATAAAACAAAAGATTAAATATGAAAGTTTAAACAAACATTTATTTAAATTTGAAAATTTAGATTTAAAATTTAAAATTTAAAATTTGAATTTAAAAGGAAACATATTAAATATTATATGAGTACTAATATTGTAATTTATTTGTTATTTTTAATAAAGACAATTATTAATTGAGGTGTAAATATGATGTGTTAATTAAGAAAAGATAAAAAAAAGAGAAAATAACAAATGAAAAAAACATTTATTCAAAAATACCAAAAAATGACATGTGTCCAAGTTAATGAAAGAGTGACAGGTGGTAAAATTATTTTCATTTATTAGGGAGGATTATATCAAGTTTAATTTTGACAAAATTGCAAAAATGGTCCTTGTGGTTTGTCAATTTCTGTGGGTAAGGCCCAAAAAAAAGTTTATTAGCAAAAAAGGTCCCTACTTTATGATTTTGTTGTGGTTTTGGTCCATACCCCATTAAGTTTAACAACATGACTGTTAATTTTTGTCAAATGATGGATTTACCCCTGGGACTATTTCTGCAGTTTTATCTTTTTACCAAACTACAAGGACCAATTATGCAATTTTTCTTTTTCGTTTTATTGAATTATTAAATAATTTAATTATTTTTTTCTTTTTAACTTTTTTCTTATTGTATTATTTTTTATTGGATTATTATTTATTAAAAAATATTACTTTTTTTATTATTAATTTTTTTTAATTAAATTTTTTGAATTTCTTCTTTATTGCATCAATTCTTTTTTATTGGATTATTATATATTAATAAACATTATTTTTAACATATAATATTTATCTATTGGTAAGTGTTACTTTATTGGATTATTAAATTCATTTAATTATTTTTTTTTAATTTTTTATTACGTTAATTCTTTTTATCGGATTATTATATATTAATAAATGTTATTTTTAATATATTATATTTATATATTAATAAATATTACTTTTTTTATTATTAATTTTTTTAATTGATTTTTTTAAATTTCTTCTTTATTGCATTAATTCTTTTTTTATTGGATTATTATATATTAACAAATATTATTTTTAACATATAATATTTATCTATTAGTAAGTGTTACTTTATTGGATTATTAATTTTATTTAATTAATTTTTTTTTATTTTTTTGTGCATTAGTTCTTTTTATTGGATTATTATATATTAACAAATATTACTTTTATTTTTTTTATTGCATTAATTATTTTTATTGGATTATTATATATTAACAAATATTAATTTTTTTATTAATTTTATTTAATTAAACGAGGCCATATATATATATATATATATATATATATATATATATATATATATAATAAAAATATTATTTTATTTTTATATATTAAAATAAATAATAATTTAATAAATACCATTTTAGGAAATCAGAGTATACCGTATACGAGCCGAGCCCAAACCGAGCCCGAGCCCGTATAATTCTTAACGAACCGATCTCGAGCTTTGTACCACAAGGCTCGAAACGAGCAGAGCTCGAGCTCGAGCCTATAAATATTTAAACGACCCGAGCCCAAGCCTGGACAGGCTCGAGCTCGGCTCGGCTCGTTTGCAGCCCTAGTGGTATCTGTAATGAATGGTCGGCTGGAAGAAATATGCTTTCTGGGGTTTATTTCACATTGTGTGGGTAGTCAACTGGTGTAGTTTTCGTTGAGAATGACCGAGTATAGTCGATGATCGATGATTTCCAGCGAGATGATACGACGACGCAAGGTGGTAAAATGCAACGAATGGAGGAGCTGACCCGGAGTGTTTAGTATTTTTATTTAAAACAAAAAAGAAAGAAATTAAAATAAAATAAAAACTATTAAATAAATATTATTTATTATAAATAAGAAAAATAAATTTAATTTAATAATCCAACAAAAAGAACTAATGCAATAAAAAAATAAAAAAAATAATTAAATGAAATTAATAATCCAATAAAGTAGCACTTTCTAATAGATAAATATTATATGCTAAAAATAATATTTGTTAATATATAATAATCCAATAAAAAAGAATTAATACAATAAAGAAGAAATTAAAAAAATCAATTAAAAAATTAATAATAATAAAAGTAATATTTATTAATATATAAATATAATATATTAAAAATAATATTTATTAATATATAATAATCCAATCAAAAGAATTAACGAAATAAAAAAATTAAAAAAAATTAATTAAATGAATTTAATAATCCAAAAAAGTAACAATTACTAATAGATAAATATTATATGTTAAAAATAATATTTATTAATATCTAATAATGCATCAAAAAAGAATTAATGCAATAAAAAAGAAATTAAAAAAATAATTAAAAAAATTAATAATAAAAGAAGTAATATTTATTAATATATAAATATAATATATTAAAAATAATACTTATTAATATATAATAATCCAATAAAAAATAATACAATAAGAAAAAAGTTAAAAAGAAAAAATAATCAAAATTATTTATATATAATAATTCATTAAAATGAAAAAGAAAAATTGCATAATTGGTCCTTGTAGTTTGGTAAAAAGATAGAACTGCAGAAATGGTCCCAGGGGTAAATCTGTCATTTGACAAAAGTTAACAGTCATGCTGTTAAATTTAACGAGGTTGGGACTAAAACCGCAACAAAACTATCAAATAGGGACCTCTTTTGCTAATAAACTTTTTTTGGACCTTACGCACAGAAATTGACAAACCATAGGGACCATTTTTGCAATTTTGTCTTTAATTTCTCTTGAAAACTCGAGAAATTTTTTTTTTTTAATTATGACAAGTGTAATAAAACTTTAATAATTTTATTAAATATTAGATTAAAACTCATGAAAAATACGATTAAAAAGAAAAAACACTATTGATAATTTAAAATGGTAATAAAAAATCATATATTTATTAAATTTTATTAAATTATAAAGATAGAACTTTTGTCTATAAGTTTATAATGATTAATTAAAATTAATATATACATTGTTTTGAATGCCTGATCAACGTTTTGTATGTGTAGACATTTGATAAAATATGTTATAAAGAAATATATTTCAAACATATGTCCTACGGACACATATAAAAACATTAATTATGAGAAAAATACTATAATTAAATGTAAAATGCATTAATTATAAAGAATATTTTTCATAATTAATACATTTCATATTTTTCAATAAAAATTATGCTCTATAATTAATGTATTTCACATTTAATTATGATAATATTATTTATAATTAATACTTTTTATATATGTCTTAGGCATATGTTAGAAAATCCAGTGTATTATTTTTCTATAAATTTGTAAACACTTCTTTATATACAACATTCAAATATATATATATATATATATATATATATATATATATATATATATATATATAAAAGTCCATGATCTTTATCTAAAATTAAAAAAATTAATCATTTTCTATTTTGAACTCTAAAGTAATGCAACATATAATTGTTGGTATGTGAAAAAAGATTCTCTAAGAAACAAACCAACTTTCGATAACATTTGTCCATTACTCTTGTTAATTGTCATTACAAAACATAAGTCCACCTGAAATTGTCTTCTTGGAATTTGAAATAAGTTTTTTTTTTCCAACGGAGTAAAAGACATTTAGAATAAAATCCTGGTTTCTAATATTATTTCCATATAAAAATACATATTTTAATGTTTTTCAAGTTTGGATTGTATGGATTGAACATTATATATATATATATATATATATATATATATATATATATATATATATATATATATATATATATATATATATATAACCCGTGAAAACCACGATAACATATTTAAAATTATTATATAGATAAATAGATAAAATATAATTAATCTCAAAAAAGTTTCAGCATATTGTTGATTGTAAATAATTCTGATTTCTAAATAAATTTGTTACGTAAAATAAACATAGTAATATTTTACTATAAACTTCGAAAATGTTATTATGAATAAGATTTTGTATTTTCAAAATTTGAATTGAAGTTGATTTGTTACAAAAAAAAAATGGTAGAAATCGTAGAAAATTGCTACGTGTCAAAAAGGAATGCTAGAAAATGGACACGTGGCATTTTCAGGTTTCATTTATTAAGATATATATATATATATATATATATATATATATATATATATATATATATATATATATATATTTATACCTTAATAAGCATTTATCATGTTTTGCTGAATTTTAAGAGGTACAATCCCTTATGCAATATATACAATCAACTTATGCATTACGATAACATGAATCTAGCTGAAAAAGTCAAGGTATTGATTTGAGTTCTTATCCAACCGTGACTTAATGGATTGATAGTTGAATACCAAACTACCCTTATTCTCGGCCCCTATCTCTACCATCTCCTTCTATATTTTACTGCTCCTCCAATTCCACAAACCTGATCGCTCTTCACTACCACTCCAAAACCTTATATCGTATATTCCATTTCCACCATCGCCTCCCTCTCCAGGTCACAATCATCGCATCTGTATCCCCTTCTCCCCTACACCACCGCCATCACCCACCATCCTCGATCAAAAGCATTTGTACCCCTACCACTTCCCCTCTCTTTTAGATTCTTCCTCTCCCCTGTAAAAAGGTTGAAGTTCCGTTCTTTCTTATTTCCATTTGTTTGTTTTTGATTTTGGAATCAATTGAAGTTAATGTTTGATTTGCTGGGTTTTTTTAGGAGTAATTTCTCTGTTTCGCTCCCATCTCCGTCTCTTGCTCAAAAAGCCATAAACGCCACTATCTCGCTCTTTCTCTAACATGTATCAACAAAGGCATTTCAAACCCTCAATCACATACTACACTCACAATGGGATTCAAAATTTGAAATTGGATTTCATTCTATCAAACACAGATTCAAATTTGAAATTTTGAAATCTGATTTCATGTAATTCTCTATTTCTCTCTAAACCTCTTTAATGTAGTCACCGACCTTCTATGGTTCGCTATCCCCTCCCTCAATTTCTCTGTGATTAAAGATGAAGAGGAATGCCACCACGCTACTCTGCCACTCACCCACTTGCTCTGTCCATGCACATACACCATGACAACTCATTATTTCTCTTTTGTTTTGATTAATGGCAGGTTAGATAGACTTTGGATGACGAGATGATGACCAACGCTTCTTTCCCTTTGAAGCCACGTTCATCAACGCTCTTTCATTTGACTGTGATTCAAAATCGCTACAAGAAGACCACCGTTTACAGCCATCAATATTTCTTTTGACTGTGATTCATCTCAGACCTCCTCACGCATATCTGCCAACAACATCTCTGCTTCCTAGCAAAAGATTTCCAGGTGACCTTTAAACAATATTTTTACAGTAATTTTCAATTCCATTTTCGGATTCTTTAAAGGTAAGTTCGAATGGTTTTGGGTTTTGTGAATTTTACAATTATTTATTTATGGTTATCACTCTTTTCTTCTTCTTTTAAAAAAATCCTACAGATAACAGATGCCTATCTGTGGATATGGGGATAGGTAAAATGATTCCATTATGTTTTGGGCTTTATGGCAAGGCTAGAAGAAATGGAGTAACCAGTTGTCAAATAAGAAAAGCATGTAGTTCTCCATCATATAAGTAAGTATTGTGATCTCTATCCATCATTATAATTTGACACTTACTCATATATATATATATATATATATATATATATATATATATATATATATATATCTACAACAAAGGATTACAACCAAGAACAAACAATACATGTTGTAGGTGTTCTTCAATTTTTCGCTACAACTATTATTTTCAACTCGGATTGGAAGCCGAAGGTAATAAATACATCTATAGTTAAAATAATTCTTATTATGTAGTAAAATTGAATATCATGCTAAATGGTATTATGTTTATCCTAGGTGGTTAGGTTAAACTGCAAGCACAACCTACAACTCATTGAATTGGTCAGAACCAGGAGGTAATGGTTCTTTGGTTAGAAATGGTAGGTCGACCTTACACGATTTAGTCATCTTTAAGGTTTAATATGCTTGCATTGCAAGTAAATTACATATATCTTCTTAAACTTTCAGTTATGTTGATGTAAGATGGGAGGGAAAAGATCTCTACAAATTTGTAAGTTTAATTACTGTACAATGTATGAAATGGCATACACCCATTGATTTCTTATTTTTCGCAAGATCAAGATATCCTTTCAAACTCAGGAAAAACTTGGTTCTGGTCAGGCCTGGCCCGAAGGCTTAGTTGTTTTCATTACCAAAGATTATAGTAAAACATGCAATTTGTGGGGTTTTTCAAGCTTTTGAATGGGAGTTTTATTGAAACAGGGGAAGAATGGATGTTTTCATTACGAAAGATTTTACCAGCTATCCTTGTAATTTCTGACATAATTCAATTACTATGGTAAGAAAATACTATTTTAACTATGGATTAAAATTAATATTTGTTATTTGCTTGTGTTTGGTGTCTATATATTGGAAGTGAGTGCTTTTACATTAGAGAGGCTCTATGTAGTAGAAGTTATAGCCAAGACATAAGAATCATTCATTTGATTTTACCAAACCATTTTTTTTGAACTCACCAGGTAAACACAATGAAAAATTTAATAACAATTCATTTTATTTTATTTCAATTCGTGTTAGTTGTTTATGGACTTAATGGGATCAGTAAGTCTCTGTTTTTAGGTAACGCTATAGATGAAGATGTTGAGAACTTCAACTTGGCTTGAAAATATGTCGAATGTATGATATTTTTACAGTATCTCAACTAGAATAATTTTTTTTGAAATCTTTAAGTTTTATGGGCTTCAAACTGATTTTTGACTGATAATATCTCTCTATTAATTACTCATAAATGCATATGGTTTAGTTTTTTCATTTTATTTTTCAGATCTAGAAATTCTTAGAGGATACTTAAGTGAAAGTTCTTCATTACATAAAACTATAAACCAAGTATAGTCAGATATTTGGTGATGGATGATCTAGGTCAAGGTTCAGGTTGGTCACAATAGTGGTAAGTTATGTTATGCCATGTTTTTCCATAAATCCATTCTTTAGTTAAGACAATACGATGAATCATTTTTTGTGTTCCTTTTGAGCCACTCTTAACAGTGAATGTTGATGCTCAACCCTCAAGGAAGGGATGTAAAAGGGCCGAAGACTACCATTTGATCAAACTAGATGTAATATCCTTCCATGTAATTCTTTTATGCTCATTTTTTATATTTCTTTATGGTTTTAATGGTTAGCTTTAGGAGTCTTTAGTTGTTTATTTTCTTAGTTTTTGCTTATTCTTATAGATCAAGATGGGAATTTAGTGCTTGGATTTTAAAAATATGTTTCTAATGTGTTGTGGATTGAGTAAATTGTAGGAGGATGAACCACCATTGACGTAGGATGATGCAAGTATATTTTTGTTCAATAAACTAAAAATGTTTTATATATTGTTGGTCATTGTTATGGTTCATTAAGAAAAAGCTTGAAGTATAATATCTTTAAATCTTGAGAGAATAAACTGATATTATCTCAATTTGTAGACCTTGTTGATGCTACTGAAAAAAAAAATCAGATGGATGGTCAAATCCTAGATGTTAGTATTTTAATGTAATTCAGGAATTAAAATTTAAAAAAGCATGATGTCTTGAAATTGGTCATACAATCTACTATGCTCAGGGTTCATTCAAATCATCCAATAAGTCTTTGGACTCTTGGCCTTTTCATTGACGTTATCCTGGACCATGTTACCCCTAAAAATGGAGTGGCTAATTACTGAAGTTGTCCACTGCTTACAGCATGCAAAGTGTAATCTATAAAGATTTGGTTAGATGGAATACTCTACTCCCTTGCTTGATGGACTTTCTCCACTTATTGACGGTTTTACCCTTGCCCTATTTCACCCTTGATATGGGCAATTTCACTATGCATATGGTACTTTCAGAAAATTGGATTTTTAGCAGTTTTCCAAAAATGAAAATTACCAATACAGCTTTAAAAAATCTCCCAAAAAATTAACTTTTGACTTTAAGAATCAGATTTTCTGCATATTTTCCCCATAAAAGGAAAATTGGCAAGAAAATTGATTCTGGTGGTCATCAATCTCCTGGTGCTGCTTTGGGTACCTATAAATAGGTTGCTATAAGTGGCGTTACAGCCTTACATGGTTTCCATTATTGGCTTTGGTGGTATTTTTTTTAGCTTAGTCTGTACATTTTTTGGTTTCTTAGTTGTTTATTTGTTTGTTTTATTTTTTTGTGAATTTTATACACTATGTAATTAAACGAGTAGTAGTGTTTGTATTATAATTTTTAATTAAAATTGTATTGTGGAGAGTTTTTTATACACTATTAATTGTATTGTGCATAATGTTTATGTGCAAATTTTGAGATGTTTTTAGAACCTTAATGTTATTTGTATATATTTGGTGATGTCATAGCAAACTAATGCCAATAGAAGATATTAGTGTTTGTATTATAATTTCCAATTAAAATTTTAAAGATTTTGAAGATTATGAATAATATTTTAATTTCTATTTAAAATTCTAAAGATTTTTTTGAAGGAAAACAACTTAAAAACCTCTTGACTCTAGCAACCAACAAAATTCAAAAATTATGGTTAATTTGGCAAATAAATTATCTCTTCATATTTATTTGAATATGTAATCATTTATTTGATTACAAGATTACGTGAAACTGATTAAAAAACATCAAAATCAATATCATCGCCCCTCAAATGTTTGTTAAATTAGTCTTTATAATTACTAAAGAAAGGATAAATTGTATCTTTGCACTTGAAAGCTACATCTCAAATCGTAAACCCTAAGTTTTAAACTCTAACCCATAAACCTTAGCTTCTAAGCCCTAAACCATTATCTATAAACACTAAACCTAAACCTTAAACCCTAATTCTCAAAACAAAACATTTAATTGAAATATAACAATCTGTTGTTGGCGCGTTACATGTGTAAACTATTCATGCAATAATATAATGATGACCACACATAAGGCCGCAACAAATCAACCAAATACGAACAATGGTTGTTTATGTTCGTTTGCATATTAAATAAATGAACTTTCCGCCTAACGGTTCACATACAATTCGTTAAACGATCGGTTCGTTTACAGCCCTAATCGCATCTTCAACTAATTTTCGAATGAAAGTATTCACACCCGTCGCTTGGCGCGGGTAAACGGCTAGTATATATATATATATATATATATATATATATATATATATATATATATATATATATATATATATATATATATAAACAATCTTACGATTTAATGCTACGATCCTACCACCATTCCATATTGTTATTAAAGTTTGAAATCTTTTTTTCTACATGTACAAGACCGAGCTAATATCTCTCTATATATTAAAGCAGAAACCTAATTACATCACCTAAAACAATCTGACCCCTTCAATGTTTTTCATTGATTATTTTAAACCACTGGATCAATTTCGCTGATGTCATCGTAACAAAAGGGAACTACAAATACGCCTTTGTTACCGTCTATAACCATTTTTCCTCCAAAATAGGGATTGCACTCTTCCTCTTTCTCTCTCCGATGAAGATAATATCAAGAGCCGATGATCTCTCCAATTTCTATCCATGTTCTTCCTCCCCAAGAGCCGATGATCTCTCCAATTTCTATCCATGTTCTTCTCCATCAATGCATCTCGTGCATCGTGTTTGTCACCAACAACTTGAAATTGAGATTCACTACCAAAGATTATTGCCATTGCGCTTTTCTTCTTCTCAAGGTATTTAAATTTTTATGAATCTGCAACTGGTTTTCCATTTTGATTATTCTAACGGGAATTTTGATTTGAAACACTCTTATTTGGGTTTTAGGTTTATATTATGCGTATCCAATTTATGTTTCTGAATTAATTAAGTTTGTTATGTATTAAGTCGAAAAAACACTAATGTGTTCTTCAAATTTGAAGACAGCAGTAGTCAGAACACAGCTGATGGCATTGTTACCACCTACACATACTATGATTATACTTCTGGATTCATCCATCATTGCAATCTTACTAATTTGGAGGTACTAATTTTGATTTCTACTACCAAACTTTCTTATAATTCGTCAACATTTAGGATCTTTACCCTAATTAAAATAAAATTTTGTTTGGAATCATATTGATTAGTTCTGTTTTGCAGCATGATACAATTATATTTCAACTATTTTTTAAAAGTATATACACATTATATCATCCTACTTTGCAAATCTGCAATAGGATTCCAATATTTGACTTTACCGGTTAGACTTTGGCCAAAAAGTTACTTCTTCATCCCTTAACCTTTGGCTTAAGCCACTGAGTTTGTTATTCCACAAACAAGATTTTATAACAATAATTTTTTTAATTGTTCGTAATAAACTATGTTGACCAAATCTATTATTGTCAATTTGTTTTAAGTTTAAATAGCAAACTATGTTGACCAAGTCTATTATTGTCAATTTGTTTTAAGTTTAAAGGTAATCTCCTTAATCTTTGGCTTAAGCCACTGAGTTTGTTATTCAACAAACAAGATTTTATAACAATAATTTTTTTTTATTGTTACTAACAAATATGTTGACCAAGTCTATTATTGTCAATTTGTTTTAAGTTTAAATAACAAATTATGTTTATCAAGTCTATTATTGTCAATTTGTTTTATGTTTAAAGGTAATTTCCTTATGACCAATGGTATAATTGTCAACACGAGCATATACTCTACAAATTTTAATTTCTTTAATGAATCTTATATTCTTATTTATGCAGATTATCATTCCAATTATACCGTCAATCATAAACACTTTCCAAAATAATTATATGTATATTTATCATGTTTCAATATATAGAATGCATACATTTATGATTAAATCATTTAATAAGTAAATATTATCTTTAAATCTTTTCAAAATCATGTACCCTTATCAATTTAGAAACAATCATTTAATTTAATCTTACTAAAAAGGATTTAATTCATCTATTTTTTATATATATTTTTATTTAATATAAAATCACGACACATGTTTTCCAATTATATCTCTATATTTGTTAACAAACTTTAATTCGTTATTATCTTCACCAATATTCTTTAATTTCATTCTTTGTATAACCATGATGACTCTTATAGATGCTTCAACAACTCTATTTGCTAGAGGTGTTGGCAAAACTGTTATTTCCATATGTTCAGCAAATGTATATTGCTTACTTTTGATTTATTACCATATCACATTAGACAAACCTCACAATTGCACAATTGCAGATGCGTTCATTAAAATTAATAAGATATAAGTTTTTTCAGACTGTTATACTAATGATTTTAAATTAATATATACTTTTATTTTAATATTTGATATATGTTATGTATGTTAGGACATTTAATATAATTATGCCTTATAGAACATAATATAATTTTAAGATCCATCTATAGGTTAAAATCTATGTACTACACATGTTGATAACATAAATGAGCAAAAATAACAATGTACTTTGAAAGTATGTTGCTATAAATAACAGAAATTGTTCATGTTACTATTTTTTGTTAATAATTTTTTTTATAGTTTTTAGAACTCAATAAAATTATATTTTTCGGGAAATAACCCTAAAATAACAATCGAAATTATATAGGTTTTGTTCATAACCCTAAAATAACAAAGTATACTTCGAAATAAAAAAAAAACAAATAATATTTAAATAATAATTTCCAAAGACGTTTTTATGTTTTTTATGCATTCCTCCACATTTAACGCATGTTATAATCTAGTTTAAAATCTAAAAAGAAATAATGAAACATACCAAACCTAAGTAGATACTAATACAAGGGCATACGAATGTTATTTACCTGAAAACGCACATAATAATAAATAATTCATATTTTAGGAGTGGAAGAAATTTTAACAAACAAACTAGAAATATATACATTCAAATACTAACAGATAGAAACACCAAATCATGATACAAATAAAAAAGTGAAGTGAGGTCTTGTCATCTAAATTAACCTTTCAATCAATGTTTTTAAACATAATATAATCATACAATCTACACGCCTTTACATGGCATATATTAATCACCAAACAACAACAAACAATAACAATAACAATAACATACTTATATATATCTTAATTAGATCATTTTCCTAAATATCATTATTCTAATTAGAACACATCAGGATGAAACCTTCCAGGCATACAGTTGCTTTCTTGAGCTTGCTTTAGATGCATTGTCAATGCATAGTTATTCACCTACATTACATACCACAAAACTTACTATTATTATTATTATTATATATACTTTTTTCCCTAAATAAAATGAAAGTCAAAGTTAGAAGTTTGACCTCAAGGGTCCTCAATTGCTCTTGATACATTGACAACAACTGTTTCAAATGTTGCACTTCTTGAGTGCTCTCTTCATAAACTTTCTGTCTTTCATGCTGAATGGATACAGCACGTTTCAGTATTGTATTTTCCCTTAAAAGAACTTCAATTTGCTCCTTCACAACCATGTTTTCCTAAAGTCAAACAGTTGGTCAACACAATTTAGAAACAAGTTGAAAATACACACACACACACACACACTAACCTTATGAAGGGTTTGTGCATGATCACCAGAATTTTGAGTTATAGATTTTTCCAAACTCTCTAGCATTCTCATGGCGCGACACCTGGCATCATCAACACTGGTGGCATTCATCATTTCTGTGACAAAAAGCTCAACCCATTCTGCACCATTTCTGGGATTCTTCTCTGATTGGTTTTCTAATGTTATATATTCTTCATTGGTAGCTGTTATAAAAGATACAAGTTTTTTGCATCAATCAAAGAATCATGTTTATGGGATAGTTATAACTTATAAACTTTACACTAAGAACATCATGTTTATGTCATACCTGTATTTGATAATGATAATGCAACAGAAGATGAGTTTACATCAACATATCCAAGACAAAGTTCATTAAGACTCTTGATGGCAGAATCTAAATCATTTCCACTATCTTCAAGCGCTTTCTCCAGAAGCTGGAAGTAAACATGAATAAAGCCTTAGATTTTGATTAAGATATAGTTTATATTTTGAAATTTGATCAACATTTGATGCATCAAAGAGATGTGTTTACAAGCAATTTTTGACATTACAAAATGCACTTTGTTATGCAATCACAGAGTTTCCAGATTCTAGACAAATTGATTTGAATCATTGGATTCAAGCAACAAAATGAGTCGGTTTGAAATTTGATTGAACAACTAAACAAGCAAAAATATCTTGAAAAACAAGTTTGAGACTTTTTTTTTATATACATACAGATAGAAAGAGTTGAATTTAATTAATGATAGATATCAGTTTCTCCATGCCAAAAAAGAACAACAGAAATGATTAACATACGCATTCCTGTCTAACAAAAAGTGAATCAGACGCAAGGCCGAAATTCACGCAATGATCAATATCACATATGAATTAAAAGTGTAAATCTAAATACAAATACAGCTACAGAAGAAGAATTTGACCGGGGCTTCTAATTGACAATCTAATCTAAGATACTAGATTAAGCAGTAATTGAACGGTTTTGAAGTTGTACGTAGATGCATATGTGAGATAACTGTAGAAATGAAACCTGCTTATCCATGTTAGGGTAAACCGCCCGGAGCTGATCGATGAGTGCGGAGGACGGCGGTGAGTTAGTAAAAGGCGAAAGGCGAACGGGAGAAGTCGAACTCGAATTTGAAGAAGAACAACGAAGCTTCTTGGCAACAGGAGGCGCCGTAGAAGTCGATGACGTTGGTAATTCTTCGAAGAAAGATCTCTTCCCACACACAATCGCAGACATTGTGTCACCAAATCGAAGGCAGATCAAGTTCTGCTCCTCCTATAAACCAACAATCAAATCAATGGGATCGTATGCAACAGAAGAATCTGAATAAATTAGGTGGGTAATTTAGGGTTAGGGTTTTGATTTTGGATAATATAGTGAAATAGTTGTTGCGGGATTGGGATTGGGATTGGATATACGAAAGCGGTGGATTATGGGGAAAGCGAGCATATGATATGGATATGGAGGGCGCGTGTTTCCTTGAAGTTGGGGATACTTTCAAATGGGTGACAACATTACTTGTTCCTTTTTCGCACTACTTCTTTTCTAAATATATATATTAAAAAACTTCGAGAAATTAAATAATTTTATATCCATATTAATAGAGATCTTAAAATTTTTTTTTAGCAGATTTCACATATTATTTTATATGAGTAAGATAATAAAAAAAATAATAAGATATTAATTTTTCAAAAACATTATTAAAAAAAAGCACAAAAATACGTTTTCATCAATAACTAGAAATTGCATTGGGGGACGCAAATAAAGGTTTGCATGTGCATGGTTTGGCCGAGAGGGATGGGGTGGTTGGTTGGAGTAGTTGACATCATCCGTTATATACATTAAACGGGTCACGAACCACAAACAAACTCTGGTATACATATCACGACCACGAAGAGAGAACGAATAGAGAGGGGAAGAAGCAGAAGGATGAGATCTCTCTCATTGGTCGTTGTCTTTCGTCTCCCCCACCACGAAAACGTCCGACCACGATAGGTCGGGGTAGAGTGCAAGGACAACGCTCGTGGCCACGTAAACCTCGAGCCTCTTCGTCGTTGGTATACCAGAAGGCCTAACAACTTTGTAATTTTTTTTAAACATATATATCGTTTCTATAAACAAAATGCACAATGACCTTTTTTGTTAATTACATGAACAATTTTGTTATTTATTTTCTACATAGAGGTCAAAGCTGTCAACATACAAAAATCGTAAAATAAGTACTTTTTCTATATACAAAAAAAAATCCTCACAATGAAATTTTCTATAAATTACAAAATTATAAGAACTAAATGTCCCAATTGAAAAGATAGGTGACAAAAATCTGAAATTTATAAAGTTCACTATTCATATGCTCATTTATATTTAATATATATTATAATTTATGTCTTTCATTTTGAAAGAATGCCACAAAAGTCGTTAAAATTGTTATTTTTTAACAGTTTTATTGTAATATTGTTTTTCTCTTTAGCTATAGAATCACATCAACATATTGCCTCCAATCAAAAAATCGAGGAAAAGGGAGAACAATGGATGTCGACTAGATTTGAACTCTTCACCTTCGATAAACAAATTCAAAGTCTTTGTCATCAAGGTGCATCTATCCTCAATTTGTGTAATATGTGTGTTATTTTCGTCTGGGGTGGGAGGGTGGCTACTTGGTGGTGCGAGTGTGTTTGTTCTCTACTTATACTAACAATCATTTATGTAGGGCCACTTGGAGTGGGTATTATCAATAATGGGGTGGGACATCGACTCCTTTCAACAAAATCGCAACAACGGAGGTAGTGGTGGTGGTGAATATTACTGGGGCGGCAGTCGCTCAGGTGGTCGATCATCACGTGGGGGTAGAAGTTATTCATGTGGAGGTGGTCAAGGATGACGACAACATTGAACTTAATATGTATGGTCTCCTTGGGGGTGGGTCCCTCTGTCGTTCGGATCAGCTCGCCAACAATTCCCTACTATCTGGCCAATGCCAACCAAGTTGGCCTTCTTCCAGCTCCTCAGTCAGCCCACCGACAACTTCTTCCAACTGGGTTTAATCAGAAAATGCCCAAAAGCCTCCTCGTTAACATCATTGGGCTAATTATGGCCCACAACAACCTCAACAAGCTTTTGTCTCTTCTACAACATTGGACCAGCCCACTCTCCTCCACAAATGTTTAACACCATGACCTTAACCCCTCAATCACCTCGACCTGATTGATACATGTGATGGGTTTTAATAACCAAAAACGATCTTAAATTTATAAAAAAAAAAACAATTTTAGTGGCAAACGGAAAACTTTAAAAATAACTAGTTTGTTTTTAGATCATTTTAACAAAACCACCAAGAGGATCTAAATACATGAACTAGAAAGATAATAACAACGATAAGTTGTTTAATAGATAACCTTTGAAGCCTTTGATCCCACTTGGAATTGGGGAGTTGATGAAGATAGCAAAAGTTCAAGAATAAAGTTTCTCTACAATGTATCCACCATCAAGAGTAAGGCACTTGGAATGTTAGTTCTCATCTTGTATGAAGTACTTCAAAAGCCTTTAAGTGCTTATCTCAAATAAGCACTAAAGGAGGAGCACTTCTAAGCATCAACTCTTCACTAGACTTCAAAAGACAAGAAGAAAAGAAGGAGAAGAAACAATTTCGACCATGAAGCTTTTCTAAGGGAAATAGTGATCAATTTTGCAAGCATTACACTCCTTTATATAGTGTCATGCAAGTAAAGCCTTTACATTATATTAATATAAAGTAATACTATCCTTTTAGAAACATAGAGGACAAAGGAGGAATGTTGACAAGCAACCTCCATGCTTGAATAAAATATGTTAAATGTGACTCGAGCATTTGGATCATGTTCATGGAGAATTTGGAGCACTTGGACCTCAATGGAGCACTTGGGGTTCATGGAGCATGTTACAAAGGAACGGATCTTCTGAGAGAGGAATAGATCATCAAACAAAGGTACTGATCAAGTGTCAAAGGAACAGATTGTGTACAAGGGGGTTTGGAGCACCTGGAAGAAGTTTGGAGCACTTGGAAGAGATTTGGAGCACTTGGAAGGGATATGGAGCAACAAGAGGTCCTTGTTGCGCCATTTTATGACCATTAGGTCTCATACTGTTTAGCCTCATCCTTCCTCGTCTACTCATTTTATGACCATTGGGTCTCGTCATGGCATTGTAAAGCCAATTCATAAAATGAATATTCACATTGAAACTACTTCTCTAGTTCCTCGCTCCTATTCTTAGGCTTTTACGGACCCTAACCGGCGACATGCCATGCATGAATAGTATAAAGCTATTATTTCTAACGGGACTTGGTGTAACGCCCGTGTTTCTAGGCTAGGCATTAAAGATGATGTAATAGTCTAGGCCAACCTTTGTAACTTGTTTTGAAATAATAAGATGTGTTATTTGATTATTATGTGTTTTATACTTAATTATTATGATTTAATAAGTTAAGGATAAAAATAAGCGTCGAAAATAAATTTTAGATGAACCCGATATCTCTCAAGAAAGTTGTAGTGGTCGAAACAAGGATTTCGGAGATATAAAGAATACCGAAATTCGAGTTATAACGAAGAAGTTACGACCTGTCGAAGTTTCGCGTCAGAACCGGCACGACGCTGTGTGAAGTAAAAAGTAAATTTACGATAAACTGCTTTTTAGCCTTAGCAATCTAAACGAAAGTCGCAGTGTTCGTTAAACTGAGAGCGTGCATAAAAAGAATGTCCAAATCTGACTTCGTATGAGGAAGTTATGATTTTTCTAAGTTTCGGCTTAGAAGTATGCAGCCCGAAACTCGAATTTTAGTGTGACATCCCCAATTTCACGGCCAGAAAAGACCGATTTCGTTTATGCTTTTTAAAATAAAATCAGAGTAATCCTTTTAAAAGATGTTGCAGAGTTTGTTCCCAAAACAAAACATGATAAAAATTTATCAAAATCTTTCTTTAAAAATATATATTTTCATTTTATATCAAAATCTCGGGATGTCATGTCCCGATACATATCATAAGCATAAACAAGACATTATAAGCCTTACAACAGTTATTTACAACTACTGGCCTATAATCCAAAAATCTGTCATCATCATCCGACTATGCTCGGAGTCCACTACCTGTAAGATAAAAGGCTGAGTGGGTCAGGCTTGGGAGCCTGGTGAGCATATAGGGTTTTCAACCCACAATAAATAATAAACTTATTAAGTTCATCAATCAACAATAATTTTATTAATTTCATCAACCAAAAATAACCCTAATTACTCATTCCCGTTATCCTCACTTTATGTCCCTATAACAACTATCACAAGGGACCTAACCTAAGGATTTTCATTAGGGGGAGAACATTGCTTCGGAGGTTCCTCAGCAGTTTATGTCAAATAAGGCAACCATCGGGGTGACAACACTGCTTTCCTCAGCAATTTATGTCAAATAAGACAACCAATGGGGTGACAACATTGCTTTCCTCAACAATTTATGTCAAACAAGACAACCAATAAGGTGACAACATTGCTTTCCTCAGCAATTTATGTCAAACAAGACAACCTGACATAAAACAACCAATAAGGTGACAACATTGCTTTCCTCAGCAATTTATGTCAAATAAAACAAACATCAAGGTGACAACACTGCTTTTCCTCAACAATTTATGTCAAACAGGCACGAAGTCACATCGTCGCCAATGTTTATACAACAAGCACTAAGTTCATAGCTGCCAACGTACTAAATCCATAGCTGCCAACGTACATAATCCATACTGTACTAAATTCATAGCTACCAACGTACATCTATACTGTACTTTTATCCTTCATTCTTTATCTACCCATGTTTTACCCAACATATTTGAAGATAAAATATATATACATTTTAAATTATTTTAAACATGTATATAACATCCATTCAACATCCATTTCAAATAAACAAACAACATATATACACATAGCACGTATTTTATATAAAATACTTCATATCTATGTGTAAGATGAAAGTGACTATACACTCACCTGATTTAACGATAATCGGGCAGCACTTCGTTTCCTAAAACGATTGTTTCTAATAAAACCGAGAGTTTTATTGAGAAACCGGGCTCTGCGATGGTCGGGCTTCAAAACCGAAAAGATAAATTTTTCGGGCTTCTCAGGAACTTCGGGACGTATTTCGGGCTTTAAAAATGATACCGGGGCTTCGGGGGAAGTCAAAATAGTGAAAATATTGATTTAGGGTGAAAAAGTGGCAAAATCTTCAAAATACCCGGGAAGGCTCGCAGCCTTCTATTTATAGGGTGCGAAGATGCGAGGGTCGGTCGAGAAGGGAGAGTCAGCGAGGGCAGGTGGCAGCAGCAGCGAAGGCCACGCGGCTCATGCGAAGCTCGGACACGTAAAGGGCACGCGTCGCTCCGCGGTTGGTCCAGCACCTCGGATGCAAGGAGTCACTGTACATGCGTCGGCTGCTGCTTCGGCTGAGTCATCGGCGTCGGACACGGGGCTTTCAGCATCGGACACGGGTCGAGTTCCGGACAGGGGTGACGTGGCCGAACACCAGCCAAGCGAAATTCTCGGATTTTGTGCCCAAACCTTCTAAAATCCATAACTTTCTCATACGGGCTCCGTTTTTGACGTTCTTTATATGCACGCGTATGGAAAATTATGCTCTACGACTTTCGCTTAGACTTCGTCGATTAATTTTGACTTTATTTTTAATATTATTATTTTTAACATACCGGGATAGGAAAATCCGTTAAAAATTCATAACTTCTTCATCCGAAGTCCGTTTTCGTCAGTCTTTTTACCGTTGTACTACTATTGACGAGATCTTCAATTCTCGTTTAGGTTGTTTTGGCTAAAAATCACTCGATCTAATATTCGAGTTTTTAGCTGTCTACTGCTAAGCTGAAACTTAGAAAAATCATAACTTCCTCATACGAAGTCAGATTTGGGCCAGGACCAGGACACATAATAATCACATAATTGTAACAACATAAATTTTCAAAAGAAAATTTTCATTTAAAATCATATAAATCCTCATGACACATTTTATTAAAATCTCATTTGTTCAATTCACAAAACATAACTCCATGTTTTAGTAATTAATAATCCAGGATCCTCATGACTCTTTCTCTGGTGTGTACAATCAACCGGTGCCGTCCCGCGATCCTGAGAACCTGAAACACATAACACATAACACGGTAAGCACGAAGCTAAGTGAGTTCCCTAAAATACCACATAAAACACATATTAGCCACTCGAGGCTATAACTCTATGGACCCTCTGGTCCTAACTCTGTGGACCCTCTGGTCCTAACTCTGTGGACCTTTCGGTCCTAACTCTGTAAACTCTGGAACACACACACAACATAAATCACATAGAAATAATGCAGTGCATCACATCACATAAATAGCATACAAAATACTCTGTCACATAACTCTAATTACCACTCTAGGTAAAGTATAGTGAGAAGACTCACCTGGCAAGCAGAAAGCAGCTATCCTTACACTTGAATCTCGAACTCGCCACCGCCTAACACGTAGGATGAATATCTCTTATAATAACTCTTTTTCACGACTCAGATAATCAAAGGCGGTTCCTTCTCTTTCTAACTCTCTAAAGTGGGTAAAAGACCATTTTACCCTTCCAAGGCCTCTATTACTTATGTTGACCAAAACCCCAAAGTCAACAGAAGTCAAGCTCAAGTCAACCGTCCACATTTGACCCTACTCGTCGAGTGCACCCATGCGACTCGTCGAGTCCCCTCGCATCAACTGAACTCTACCTAGGACTCACTCAACTCGTCGAGTTGACTCCCAACTCGGCGATCCAACACTGGGTTAAGACTACTCGGTCAAACCCGCTACGACTCGTCGAGTCACCCCTGGACTCGGCGAGTTGGCTCCCACAGATTTCTCATTCAGCCATTTGAGGTCAGATCTGCAACCCAAACTCATAGATCTAACCTCCTACTACCCAAAAGTCACGCAAAGGTCTGAACTTGAGGCTCATGCATGGTGTATTTTGCTCTATACACCATTTTGACTCCATTGAAGCTCCATAGCTTCAAAGCTCTAAGGTTACTCACTCATGGCTGCCTACTTTCTGGATCTCTGGACCTCACAAGGTCCAGATCTACCATTGACTCGAAAAAGGGTTTGGATGCACCCAAAACCCCATCAATAAGGATACAAGCCCAACTTTACAACCAAGGAAATCTACTCAAACACAAGGGAGGCAAGAGTTGTACCAGATCTGAAGCTTGAAATGAAGATGAGACTGATCCACCAACTCTCCTCTGAGATCCTTGCAACTCCCTTGATCTTCTTCTCAAAGAAATGACCTCCAAGAAGCCTCTTTCCTCTCTAGCTCATAAATAACTCTAGGGTTTCTCTCAAGGGACGAAGACACTGTTGGGAAGGGGCCAAGAAGGCTATAAGTGCCTTTAAATAGGTCCCAAACCCCGGAGATTAGGGTTTCTCTGCCCAACACCTACTCGGCGAGTCCCTCCTCGGACTCGTCGAGTCCACTCATTAAATCCACAGGAGAAATTCGACTCGACTCGGCGAGTTGGACCCTCAACTCGTCGAGTCTCTCCTTTAATCACAAGATTAACCTACACCATAATACCTCTGAAAATCCGGATGTTACAATTCTCCCCCACTTGAATTAGATTTCGCCCTCGAAATCACTCCGTGACCACACCAAGTTCATCAACACGAAAGACACCACCGGAAGGATCTCATACTACACTGATATCTTTCTCAATGGACACCTGAAACCACACAGAAACTCCCAAGTCCCAAAACTAAACCAACTCTTCGGCCGCTAATATACTCTTTCCCAATATCTGGAAACTCTAGTGGCCTAACTCGCCGCCAGACCACCTACTCAAGTGATCACTATGATATTCGCTCCTCGAATGTCAGCCCTGATAACCCACTGATCATCTGATTCTCACAAGACCGAATCCAACAATCGGATACTGCTCACTCATACCAACATGCTAAAAGATCCGAATCACGCCCCAAGAAACGGAAGGGTCCACACCTCACTATGGCTCATCCACTAAACGCTATCAGAACCCATCCGAACAAAGAATCCTTAACACTCTGCCCTCAGACACAAGGGAAAAACCATACTCGTTCAGAAGTGTCCTCAGACATCACATTCGTAAGCCCCAACATCGTTTCTCATATCCCTTTTCAATACTGGGCACTAAGTCAACTCCTGACTCCACAGTTGAACCTCCAAAGGTCACCCATAACATGTCCCAAAATGTCTCACCGACTCCCTTCTCACAACCACAATCTCGGCCCGGTGACACACAAGTCACGAAGCTCTCTTTACCCCAACGAATACCACAATCCCACTAAATCGTTTCACCCTCGACCTCTATCGAACACCACTCCCTAGATACATGCGCCTTGCGGTACCTCCCGTACCCGAGTGTTGACCTACACAGGTCTAAGACATCAGCTGATAAACAATACCCCTCAACTTGGGACCCATCTCAAAATCTAGAATTTCATATCGTCTACTCAAAGCACCACTAGAGCCAAACTCAAACTCGAGAGTCTGGTCCGACCCATAATTGGAACCACTCGTCCCTATGAACCACTCAACTCATGACTCATGACCCGCAACCCATGCGTACATCACTTCCCTAATTTCTTCTGATTGTGATAACCACACCTTAACTCAGTATATAACGATTCCTGATCATTAAGGAGACCACAGTCTCGCTCCTGGTCCGACCACCAGGTCCCCAAAAACTCAATAATAAGGCTACCCAAGCCTAGCACTCCTCTGCGTCATGCTCTGACTTGCGAATAATACGGCTTCCTGTAGTACCAAGACACCCTCTCGTTGACTAGTGAATACTACGGCTCCCCGCAGTATCACAACACCCTCTTGCTGACTAGTGAATACTACGGCTCCCCGCAGTATCACAACACCCTCTCGCTGACTAGTGAATACTACGGCTCCCCGCAGTATCACAACACCCTCTCGCTGACTAGTGAGTACTACGGCCCCCGCAGTATCATAGCACCCTCCCGCTGACTAGTGAGTACTACGACTCCCCGCAGTATCACAACACCCTCTCGCTAACTAGCAGCGCTTTCTCTTATCATCCCACAGTCTCATACTCATGTTAACACCACACTGCGTCCTCTAACTCATGCTCCGCGAACTAACATAGATAGGTACCCACACTCATCCAAATTATGCATCATAATATCTAACGACAACCGCCATAACAAAACACTTTTCCCTGCTGCAATCCACCTTCTTAAATGATCCCTCTTGATGTCAATACCCGAAGGGCTCCCACTGGAACCCTAGATACTTGATACACCACTTGCCGCCTCAAACTCAAGACTCTAAAAATAATTCGGAATTCAGGGCATCATACTCGGACACCCCGGAACACCATCGCAGAACATCACGATGTCGTGCCTCAACCACCGATCCCATACTTACGGCATCATACACGGATACCTCAATGCATTCCCTCAGGATATCATAACTATCCTTCATTTCACACAACGCGCAACTTCAGAGTATCCCAACTCTCAATTGAAACACTGATGAATCGAAAATGACTCGGAACATGATGACAACCATCCGAAACTCCCTCCTCTATTGCTCAAAACTCATGCAAGAATACACTGACCGACCCTGAGGTTGGTTGTCTAATTCCACATCTGCTCCTCCCAAACTACATATAACAGCCCATACATCGGACCGGAATTTCCCAACCGCCGAACTAACCTTACAAGCCAAACCACCTCGAAGAATTTCTAACCACTACAAGTTCCCTGACCAACGGCCACCGGCCGTGGAGACACTCATCCTTTCATGAGCACGAACCTCATGCATGAACTTACTCTGCACCTCACCTTAACCACCAATAACGTTGGTATTCTGAATCCGTACCACAGGTCTCTATATCCAGTTCTCTAACCGCTCTTGAATCAACCTCTGATTCTCTCATTAGAATACCCGGTTCTCCCCCACTCAGGGTTCGAACCTTCATCATTTGACGCACCAACAATCTATCCCACTGACTGTTCCCACCAGTAACATCGCACCTACTCCTGGAAGGTGCTACGCACGCTCGATGATCTCCTGACAGAGATCAAGCAACCCCAAATAACCCCAATCTCAGATGAAATCCTCAGAACTTCCCATCATGACTGTCTCTAGTCTTTCAGAAACTGACACGCTCCCATCACCGGACCTCCCCAACTGTCCAGTATTAACTCTGACTCTTAGTCTGGAAATAATGCACTATCATTCTCTTCATCCTCGACTCCTCAACCAACGTTCTATCACATCCCTCATCATAAGAGCAGAGACTCCACTTCCACTCTCGATACCCATCATAGACAAAAAGCCATCGCCCCGATATACTCTTCTTGATCATCCGTTGCTACAGCTAACACGTGCCCTACTATTCTCGAGCAGGGTATGTCCTGGTCCTTGACCATCTTAGTTCCCACCGACAGCCTGCTCATGCTATATCATTACCTCGCGGCAGACATACTGCCAAATACTCCGACGGAAGATCGACATCACTGCTACCCCGCAGGGCTTACCCCCAAGCTCAAAACCGAAGATCTCGACACTTCTTATGTTTCCCACATGAAACGGAAATATCACCACTCAGATCACAGAAGGTGACGTCTCCATTATCGGCTGATTGCTCAACTCAGGCCGCAATCCTTCATATAATACCATCTCTACTCATCTTTGAGTCTTGCGACTCTAACTGACATCTCACTAAAAATCTCTTGGAAATCAACTCAAATCTCTTCTCAAGGTATGCTCTGTTGAAACTCGTTCAACATGGCCCTCCGACCCCATATTCTATCGCATCCGATCATAGAATAACCCAAACACGACAGGATAACTGGAAAAAGCACAAACATTATCCGCTACGAAGCATGGTACTCGAACCATGACATCACCTCTCGCTCTGCTACCAATCATGGTACCCAAACCATGACATCACCTCTCGATCTGCTACTGATCATGGTACCCGAACCATGACATCACCTCTCGATCTGCTACTGATCATGGTACCCGAACCATGACATCACCTCTCGATCTGCTACTGATCATGGTACCCGAACCATGACATCACCTCTCGATCTGCTACTGATCATGGTACCCGAACCATGACATCACCTCTCGATCTGTTACTGATCATGGTACCCGAACCATGACATCACCTCTCGATCTGCTACTGATCATGGTACCCGAATCATGACATCACCTCTCGATCTGCTACTGATCATGGTACCCGAACCATGACATCACCTCTCGATCTGCTACTGATCATGGTACCTGAACCATGACATCACCTCTCGATCTGCTACTGATCATGGTACCCAAACCATGATATCACCTCTCGATCTGCTACTCAGAATGTCTGGAATACTCCCTGCATCGAGTATGGGTTCTCTGCTTTTAGTAGTACGGGCCCATACTACCTGCCACATCTACCCATACTCTCTACACGGACCATCCCAGATTCCCTGAGTAGCTGCTCAACTCTCTCAATCACCAATCCCCATACGCATACTCGCTTCCCAGCGAAATGCTCTACTCTGCCAGCGTACTCTTCTGACTAAGTTCACTTCCTAGGCTCTTCCTAGGTTCTCACATTTCTCCGCCATCAGCTGCTGAAGAACTCCTAATGATGTCAGCCACCTACCTCCTGAATATCATCATATTCATTTAGTAGTTGTCTCCCATCACCGAGAGTTCTACAAAGCACGAAGCAAGCAGCATTCGAGCATTGAATAATCTCTACCAACACGAGAAACCACTCTAGGTACAACTCTACTGGCTCTACTCACGCTCAAAAGATATCACCGAAATCAAGTAACTCTACCCCTCGCGGGTGTCTAACTATTCTCGCAGTAGGTACCATAAATGCTCATCTAGGTATCTCTCCTAGATTACTTCTCTACTCAAGTCCCTTCTCTACAAGGATTCCCGCTGGATACTCTTACTCAGCACATACTCGAAAGCGCATCACCGATAACAGCAACTCCTAGACTAAGGCATCACAAATCAGGCCACTCTTTTTCACGACTCAGATAATCAAAGGCGGTTCCTTCTCTTTCTAACTCTCTAAAGTGGGTAAAAGACCATTTTACCCTTCCAAGGCCTCTATTACTTATGTTGACCAAAACCCCAAAGTCAACAGAAGTCAAGCTCAAGTCAACCGTCCACATTTGACCCTACTCGTCGAGTGCACCCATGCGACTCGTCGAGTCCCCTCGCATCAACTGAACTCTACCTAGGACTCACTCAGCTCGTCGAGTTGACTCCCAACTCGGCGATCCAACACTGGGTTAAGACTACTCGGTCAAACCCGCTACGACTCGTCGAGTCACCCCTGGACTCGGCGAGTTGGCTCCCACAGATTTCTCATTCAGCCATTTGAGGTCAGATCTGCAACCCAAACTCATAGATCTAACCTCCTACTACCCAAAAGTCACGCAAAGGTCTGAACTTGAGGCTCATGCATGGTGTATTTTGCTCTATACACCATTTTGACTCCATTGAAGCTCCATAGCTTCAAAGCTCTAAGGTTACTCACTCATGGCTGCCTACTTTCTGGATCTCTGGACCTCACAAGGTCCAGATCTACCATTGACTCGAAAAAGGGTTTGGATGCACCCAAAACCCCATCAATAAGGATACAAGCCCAACTTTACAACCAAGGAAATCTACTCAAACACAAGGGAGGCAAGAGTTGTACCAGATCTGAAGCTTGAAATGAAGATGAGACTGATCCACCAACTCTCCTCTGAGATCCTTGCAACTCCCTTGATCTTCTTCTCAAAGAAATGACCTCCAAGAAGCCTCTTTCCTCTCTAACTCATAAATAACTCTAGGGTTTCTCTCAAGGGACGAAGACACTGTTGGGAAAAGAAGGCTATAAGTGCCTTTAAATAGGTCCCAAACCCCGGAGATTAGGGTTTCTCTGCCCAACACCTACTCGGCGAGTCCCTCCTCGGACTCGTCGAGTCCACTCATTAAATCCACGGGAGAAACCCGACTCGACTCGGCGAGTTGGACCCTCAACTCGTCGAGTCTCTTCTTTAATCACAAGATTAACCTACACCATAATACCTCTGAAAATCCAGATGTTACAATAATTCCTCTTCATTTCTTCAAAATGAGTTATAAAGGTTAACCTAGACTATTATGTCAATATTAATGCCTAGCCTAGAAACACGGGCGTTACATTTAGATCGAGTGATTTTTAGCCGAAACAACCTAAATGAGAATCGAAGATCTTGTTGATAATAGCTCAACGGTAAAAAGACAGATAAAAACGGACATCGGATGAAGAAGTTATAAATTTTTAACGGACTTTTCCTGTCCCGGCCTGTTAAAAATATAACTTTAAAAATTAAGTCAAAATTAGCCGACGGAGTCTAAACAAAAGTTGTAGAGCATAATTTCACCTACGCGTGGATATAAAGAACGTCAAAAACGGAGTTCGTATACGAAAGTTACGAATTTTTGAAGTTCTGGGCACAAACTTCGAGGCTGGTCCGAAGGAGTACGCCCAGCGTACCGAAGTACGCCCATCATACTCGTGTAAGTGATCCGAAGTTCGTCACCCCCCTACTCCTTCGCATGAGAGACACGTGTCATAGCCTTGACGCGTCCGATATGATCCACTTCGTACGCCCAACGTACGAAGTTACGCCCAGTGAAGAGTATTCCGAGGCAGTACGCCCCGCGTACCGAAGAAATACGCCCAGCGTAATAAGGAGCTTCGGCCTCCTATAAATAGGATCCGAAGCCAGCCGATTTTTGGTTACAAACTTTGCTCTTTTTCACCTCCTACTTTCTTTTTACCTACACTAAATACCCCCAAGCCTAGAATATCATCCTAGCATCATAAACAAGCCCGAAGATCTCGAGAAAAGAGTTTTTCGAGACAAAAGTCTGCCCGCGTGAAGCCCGGTGTTGGAGAAAACATCCCGGTTTCATCGAAAAAGATTGTTTTAAGGGACGAAGTGTTGTCCAATCACCGTCTTATCAAGTGAGTGTGTAGCCACTTTCATCTTACACATATATATGAAGTATTTTCTATAAAATACGTGCTATGTGTAATTATATTGTTTGTTTATTTGAGATGGGTGTTGAATAGATGTTAAACTGTATATGTATTTTTATCTAAAAATATGTTGGGTAAAACTTGGGTAGATGAAATAGTTGATGTGTGTTAAAATGATGAGAGGCCTCGATATTGTTGTTGTTTCAGTCATCTAGAGGAGTATAGATGACGACCACAGACCTTTCTAGGCAGTCCAGTGGAACGCTAGCAGGCTCGCAACCTGTAGTTGTTTGTGAACTTAGTGTTCAACGGTATACTCCATCCCCCACATGGTTGCCTTATTTGACATAAATTGTCGAGGCTTAGAAATCTAAACGATAAAGTGCTTTTTATATTACGATAAAGTGCTTTTTAGCCTTAGAAATCTAAACGAAAATCATAGTGTTCGTTAAACCGAGAGCGTGCATAAAAAGAATGTCCAAATCTGACTTCGTATGAGGAAGTTATGATTTTTCTAAGTTTCGGCTTAGCAGTATGCAGCCCGAAACTCGAAGTTTAGATCGAGTAATTTTTAGCCAAAACAACCTAAACGAGAATCGAAGATCTTGTTGATAGTAGTTCAACGGTAAAAAGACAGATGAAAACGGACATCGGATGAAGAAGTTATGAATTTTTAACGGACTTTTCATGTCCCGGCCTGTTAAAAATATAACTTTAAAAATTAATTCAAAATTAGCCGACAGAGTCTAAACTAAAGTTGTAGAGCATAATTTCACCTACGCGTGGATATAAAGAACGTCAAAAACGAAGTTCGTATGCGAAAGTTACGAATTTTTGAAGTTCTGGGCACAAACTTCGAGGCTGGTCCGAAGGAGTACGCCCAACGTACCGAAGTACGCCCAACGTACTCGTGTAAGTGATCCGGAGTCCGTCACCCCCTACTCCTTCGCATGAGAGACACGTGTCATAGCCTTGACGCGTCCGAGTTGATCCACTACGTACGCCCAACATACGAAGTTACGCCCAACGAAGAGTCTTCCGAGGCAGTACGCCCTACGTACCGAAGAATTACGCCCAACGTAATAAGGAGCTTCGGCCTCCTATAAATAGGATCCGAAGCCAGCCGATTTTTGGTTACAAACTTTGCTCTTTTTCACCTCCTACTTTCTTTTTACCTACACTAAATACCCCAAGCCTAGAATATCATCCTAGCATCATAAGCAAGCCCCGGAGAGCCCGAAGATCCCGAGAAAAGAGTTTTTCGAGACGAAACTCTGCCCGCGTGAAGCCCGGTTTTTGAGAAAACATCCCGGTTTCATCGAAAAAGATTGTTTTAAGGGACGAAGTGCTGTCCAATCACCGTCTTATCAAGTGAGTGTGTAGTCACTTTCATCTTACACATAGATATGAAGTATTTTCTATAAAATACGTGCTATGTGTAATTATATTGTTTGTTTATTTGAGATGGGTGTTGAATAGATGTTTTATACAAGTTTTAAACTGTATATGTATTTTTATCTACAAATATGTTGGGTAAAACTTGGGTAGATGAAATAGTTGATGTGTGTTAAAATGATGAGATGCCTCGATATTGTTGTTGTTTAAGTCATCTAGAGGAGTATAGATGACGACCACGGACCTTTCTAGACAGTCCAATGGAACGCTAGCAGACTCGCAGCCTGTAGGTGTTTGTGAACTTAGTGTTCAACGGTATACTCCATCCCCACATGGTTACCTTATTTGACATAAATTGCTAAGGAATCCCTAAAGCAGTGTTGTCACCCCGATGAAAATCCTTAGGCTAGGTCCCTTATGATAGGTGTTTAGGGACGTAAAGTGAGGATAACGAGAACGGGTAATCAGGGTTATTTTTGGTTGATGAAATTAATAAATTTATTATTGGTTGATGAAATTAATAAATTTATTATTATTTGTGGGTTGAAAACCCTATATGCTCACCAGGCTCCCAAGCCTGGCCCACTCAACTTTTTATATTACAGGTAGTGGACCCAGAGCATAATTTGGATGATGACGAGGGATTTTTGAATTATAGGCCAGTAGATGTAAATATCTGTTGTAAGGCTTATAATGTATTGTTTATGCTTTTGGTCTATATCGGAACATGACATCCTAAGGTTTTGTTATATAATGAAAATACATTTCTTTAAGAAATGCTTTGATAAATCTTTTTTTTATCATATTTTGTTTTGGGGACAAATTCTGCAACATATTTTGGAAGATTACTCTGATTTTATTTTAAAAGCATAAACTAAATCGGTCTTTTCTGGCCGAGAAATTTGGGGATGTCACACTTAGACCCTTGTTCCGCGTCCCACAGGGGCTAATATTATTAATTGTATTTGTTTGTTTAAAAATAAACTTAATGTGGATGGATCCCTTGCTCAGTATAAAGCTCGTCTTGTGGCTAATGGTAAAGCTCAGGGTCCTGACATTGATTGTAATGAAACTTTTAGCCTTGTGGTTAAACCAACCACTATCCATACTGTTCTCTCTCTTACAGTCTCTCAACACTGGTCTATTAGACATTTGGATGTGAAGAACGCTTATTTACATGGTAATCTATAGGAAATCGTCTACATGCATCAATCCCCAGGATTCAAAGACCACTCTCACCCGAATCATGTTTGTCTTCTTTAGCGATCTCTGTATGGCCTTAAATAGACCCTTAGAGCTTGGTTTCATAGATTTGCTCACTATATCTTGTGGTTTGGATGTACTCATATTCGATGTGATTATCATCACGACTCACATATGATATTCTTATTATTGTATGTTGATGACATTGTTCTCGTAGGCTCCCACAAAGTTATTGCAACGCATCACCACCACCTTAGCAGTGAGTTTGACATGATTGATATTGGTGAACTCATTTATTTCCTTGGTATAGATGTCACATGAGACCTACAAGGTATGATCTTATCTCAATAGAAGTATGTTTTAAAGATTCTAGAACGAGCCAAAATTTTAAACTACAAGCCTGCTCGTAGGTGCTCTTCAGTACATGACGTTCACGAGACCCAACATCACCTATGCAATTCAAAAAATATGTCTTCACATGCATGACCCGCGAGAACCTCATTTTAATGCGCTAAAGTGCATTCTTCGATACCTTCGCGTGACATATATTCACGACCTTCAACTATATTTGACCCCTTCTCAAGGGTTGATTACTTATTCTGATGCGGATGTCCTTCCACTAGACGGTCTACATCTTGTTTTTGTATCTTCCTCGTCTCTAACCTTATATCTTGGCCATCCAATAGATAGACCACCGTCTCCCAGTCTTTTACTGAAGTTGAGTACCGTGTTGTTGCGAATGCGATAGGTGAGACGTCTTGGATTCATAATCTTCTTCATGAGTTGCACCGGCTTCCAGACAAAGCCACAACTTTTTATTGCAACAATGTTAGTGCGGTTTATATGACATGCAATCCAGTTCAACATCACCGCACCAAACACATTGAGATTGATATTTATTGTGTTCGTGATCGCGTGGCTACGGGTCAAATCGAGGTTCTTCATGTTCCTTCATCCTCTCAGTATGATATATTCATAAAGGGTCTTCCGACTCCTTTCTTCCTTGACTACAGATCCAGCTTGAACATTCGGTCTCGCGGCCCCGTTCAAACTGCAAGGGGATGTTAGCGTATAGTTGTATTTCTATGTATGTATTGTATTCAACATATTAGGCCCATTGTATTTTCGGTATAGCCCATTCTGTATTTGTACTCTATTTATACGGTTTAATGAGAGAGAGGCTTGTTTCATGGAAAATTTTATCAATAACATTCTGATGTAGGTAAGATGAGGTTTTTCTCGGTATTGAAGTATTACAGTCCACTTAGGGCATACATATTTCCCAACATGCTATTGAGATAGTTAAAAGGTTCAAGATGGTGGATTTCAATGTTGTGATTAACCCAATAATTCTAGGGGGCAAGTTGAAATCTGATGAAGGAGAAAGAATTGATGAGACTCTTTTTAAGCAAATCAGAGGAAGTCTTGTGTACATCACCACTACTAAGTTGAATATACAATTTTTGGTAAACTTAATAAGTAGATTCATGGCTAAACCCACTCAAGTGCATTATGTAGCAACAAAGAGAGTGTTGAGGTATGTAATTGCCACACTTGACTATGAGATTTGGTAATAAAATAACAAGATAAGGATCATTGGAAGAGTTCAAGGACAACGATTTTACAGGATATATCGATATAAGGGAGGAGGGAGTCGTTCCCTCCCAACCCACCAAACCCACTGCCACATCACTTTTTCTCTTTTATTTTTCTTCATCTTTCCGAACCGACAACACACGGAAATCCTATCTTTTTGAAACCACTCAACCCACTCAATTAAAAAAAATACAAAACAATTAAGGTACAAGTTTTAAAACACATGGTACAAAAGAAAATAAGAAAGAGAAAGTAAAGAGAGATGATGAAGTGGGTTAGTGAAACCAATCAACCCACTCGTTGAAGCGGGAGTGGTACCGCCGATAACTCTATTGCTAATTAAGATTTTACATTTGATTGTTTTGTATTTTTTTTTAATTGAGTGGGTTGAGTGGGTTCAAAAAGATATGATTTCCGTGTGTTGTGGGTTCGGAAAGATGAAGAAAAACAAAAGAGAAAAAGTGATGTGGCAGTGGGTTCAGTGGGTTGGGAGGGAATGACTCCCTCCTCCATAAGAAACATCTGATTATGTGTTCCTATGCTATGTAATAAGCAATATATTGTTACTTTATCTTCCACTAAAGCATAATATGTTACAGATGCAACATGTGTCTATCAAGCAATTTAGGTTAGAAGAGTACTTGAAGAATTGGGTTTGGAGATCAATAAGAGCATCGTCATAAAAGTGACAACACTTCCACCATCAAGTTATCTAAGAACTCAGTGTTACATGAAAAGCGCAAGAATATAAGAGTTTGTTTCCATTTCTTTTGTGACATGGTTTAAGGATAAAGTGATTCTATTAAAGCATTGTGGATCAAGTAAACATGTAGCATATATTTTTACAAAGCCTGTGAACCATGAAGTTTTTCTAAAGCTAAGGGGGAAGCTTTAAATATGCTAAATTCTAACCGATTCATAAATGACCTTTTAATGAAACTGTTAAGAAGCCTACCATACAACCCTAAACAAAACCTACAATTTTTCAAACACTCGACAACTACGAAAATATTCCATACCCCTATCATATCATACCTACTGATACAATTTATGTTACCTGAATACGATAAGTTCACTTTAAAGGATTTGTTTCTACAAACCGTATAGTTACTTTACTCTTTACAATATGGCAGCAAATAATCCAACATAAACATTGCATCTTGTACTTTTTCTTTCTCAGGTTGTATGTGTTAACTGGAAATGGGTTCATGTACTTGTACACAACAAGACACACACAGGGATAAACGCTTTAAGGATGAAACAAACACAATCTAAGCTTAACGTGTTAGCTTGATTTTATGGAATGATAAAAACTAGATGCCAAAAGAGGCTTACATAAAAAAACTGCATAAACGAAAAGAAAACTACCCACTAACTTGTCTACCACTAACTAGGAAAAAGTCAGTAGCTAAACTGCAAAGCAAAATACTGCATAAAGATAAAATGACAAATTGGAACTAACAAAAGCATGCATAACACATGCATATATCCGTTAGATAATAAACTGGGTGTTGCTGTTTCAATAATCCCTCTCAACACCTGTTTCCACCATGCCCAAAATATTGCAAAAAGTGACTAACTTTTGGCTTGATAAGCTTTTTGTAAACAGATCTGCAGCTTGTTCTTTGGTGTTTACATACTGTAAATCAATTTCTCCTCTAAGAACCTTTTCGCGAATGAAATGATAGTGGACTTCTATATGCTTGGTCCGGGCATGAAACACAGGATTTTCAGCTAGACAAATTGAGGAGAGATTATCACAGAAAAGTGGAACCTGGTACTCCACATCTTGATTCAGATCTTTTAACAGCTGCAAGAGCCACACACTCTCTTGCGCTGCCATTGTAGCAGCACGATACTCGGCTTCGGTAGTAGAGAGGGACACGGTTGGTTGACGTTTGCTGCACCATGACACAACACTTGATCCAATCATGAAAACATAACCAGTAGTCGAACGTCGAGTGTTCAGGTCACCAGCATAATCAACATCGCATTAACCTGACAACATACTTCCTGATTCCCTCTTAAACACAATTCCATGGTCCAAAGTTGTCTTGATGTATCTCAACACTCTCCGAATAGCATCAAGATGAGGTTTTCTAGGGTTCTGCATGTACCTGCTTAGGACTCCAACCACGAAAGCAATATCTGGCCTTGTCAAGGTCAAATAGATAAGACTTCCTACTATCTTTCTAAACATTATGGCATCTTCAAGTTTTCTACCCACATGTTCATATAGCTTTGCATTGGTATCTATGGGAGTCATCGCCGGTTTACACTCGACCATTCCAAATCGCTTCAAAAAATCAGTCATGTATTTCGTTTGATGTAGAACTATGTCACCATCTTCATATTTTACTTCTAATCCCAGAAAGTGATTCAACTTTCCAAGGTCTTTCATGTGAAACCTTGTACACAAGTTTTCTTTTAACAGTGCAACTTCATTATCAAGGTCTCCAGTTATTATTAAGTCATCGACATACACGAGAACAACCACCACCTTGTCACCAATTGTCTTCAAAAATAGACTTGCATCTGCCATTGTTAGAGAAAAACCATTATGCTCAAGAAACTCAGCAATCTTCCCAAACCATGCTCGTGGGGATTGCTTGAGTCCATACAGTGCTTTCTTCAGTTTACACACGTACTGTGGATGAGTCTTGCTCTCGAATCCCTGCGGTTGTTCCATGTGAATAACATGATCTAGGTCTCCATACAGAAACACATTGCTCACGTCCATTTGCCATAAGTTCCACCGTTTGCTAGCTGCTAGGGCAAGAAGAACACGTATGGTGGTTAGCTTTGCTACAGGGCTAAACGTTTCCTCATAGTCCAGCCCAAATTGCTATGAGAATCCACGGGCAACAAGCCTGGCTTTAAACCTCTCCACAGATCCATCTGCACGTCGTTTAACCTTGTAAACCCATTTACACGAGATGAGCTTAACATCTTTGGGCTTGGGAACCAATTCCCACGTTTGATTGCTTATTAGGGCAGATACCTCCTCTTTCATGGCTACGATCCATTCTGGGACTTCACAGGCCTGGTCATAATTATCTGGTTCCTGAATTTCATCTTCGATTATGGCAGCATTAGCATAACGTGGATTCAGTTTTCTTACTCTAGATGATCGCCTTATAGGGATCTCATCATTTGCCTCCACATGATGGAATATGCCTGACTGCCAAGGTTGTTGTGCATGGACTTCAATATTGTCTTCTTCAACCACTGTTTCGCTTTCGTCCAGGTTAAGACTAACCTTAGATGACTCTAGATTCTCTTTCAATGTTTCTGAGTCTGGCAAAGTTTCACGGTTTGTTGACCACCAGGAGGATGTTTCATCAAAAACAACATTCCTTGAAACATAACATTTACCGTTGGTTGGATCACAACATCTCCAACCTTTTCTCTCTTGGTCATATCCCACAAAGATGCAACGAACAACTTTCTTTTCTAGCTTGTGGTGGAGATGTCCTGGGACAAAAACATAGCAAACACATCCAAAAACTCATAGATGACTCACATTTGGCTTCATGTTCAAGAGCTTTTCAACCGGTGACACATACTCTAAACCTTGTTGAGGAATTCGATTAATGACATATGCAGCTGTCTTCATAGCCTCACCCAGAACCTTCCAGGGACATTTTTGTCATGTATCATGTTCCCTGAGATCTCAGTTAGATGCCTATTTTTTTCTTTCTGAGACCCCATTCTGTTGTGGGGTATTGGGACATGTTAGTTGTCTTTTAATGTTGTGTTCCTTTAAATACTCAGTAAAATCATTAGCAAGGTATTCCCCTTCGTTATCAGACCTTAAACAACAAATGGTCTTCCCGGTTATTCTCTCAGCTTCACTCTTGAATTCTTTGAATTTACTAAAGGCTTCAGACTTCTCCTTCATAAAATATACCCAAACATGTCTTGAAAAATCATCAATAAAGGTGATCATATACTTCATACCTTGAAGAGATTGCCGTTTTACAGGACCGAACACATCTGAATGTACCAACTCTAATGGAACCTTAGATTGAAAACTTGATTTTTCATAGGGAAATTGATGGGCTTTACCGTATTGACTGTTGGGTTTTGAGCAAACTAACACTCCTAAGGTGTTCATGCAACCCTAGAAACCTTGGATCTATGTTTGTCTAAAATACTTGAAAAATAATTTGCCAAGGTTCATAACCTATCTAGCATACATGGGGTACTTTTAAAAATAAAAGATACTAGAAGAATTACATACCTTTGTTAGTGAGTTGATTCCTTGGGAGTTTGAGAGCCAAGCACCAATAATGTGAATGCCTCAAATGGAAATCACAAATCACCACAAACTTAGAAAACTTGTGAGAGAGCACTCTAATACTCTAGAAATCGGCCACACCTTATGCACACACACATAGTGTCTTCTCAAGCACCATAATCCTCTTTATATAGTGTAGATGATTAGGGTTATGAACCATGCAAACCCTAATAACCCATGTCTTTTCCTATTCCAAGGATCCATGGGTTAAAAGCTCCATGGACTCCCATTCAAGCTTAGCCCATTTCCTTATGAGTGTTAGCCCACACTATATAAGTACAATAGCCCATTATTTAATTAGTCACCTTATGATCACTAAATTAATTTATAATTAATTTAAGATCAATACTAATTAAATAATACAATTTCATATTAATATATTATAACTTATAATATATTAGTAGGCCGTAAATATACTCTTCTCATAATGTTATCCATATAAATAGTTCGGGTGAAGTGCAACCCAAATGGACCATGCCGGGTCGGGTCAAGTATATACCAAATAAGTTATGGACTTAGACACCTTATCCAACAGTCTCCCACTTGGATAAGTCTGATAACTGTATTTGCCTATATAGCTTCAGGAACCAACCGACAATCGTAGCTCTCGAAAACTCTGTTGAACTATGAAGCGCCATTTTAGATAAGTGATCACATAATCCTCTGCTCTCATGATATCAGCCGGACAAATACATGGAACAATGTCTTACTTATTGTCCAGCAGTTTGTTTCCCGATTTCCGATTTGTTTGACAAAGAACTTAATCGAACACATCAATTTAGTTCTGACCGGGCCCGGTACAAAGGTCAAAACAAAATCATCGAGGGGCCCAGATATCGCTTCTATTTCTAGAAGGAACAGATAAACTTCGACTCATATGCTTGTTCTACTACTTATTGAATTGCACACAAAGGCACGTTTTATAACATCAAGTTACTGATGCGTTTACGTGCAATCAATGCACAACCAACTCATAGGTAACAACTCATATCTCTAGGTTTGAAGACTTATATGATATTACCGTCTCACGATCACTCGAGATAAATTCCATGAAGTGATACAAGTGAGCGTGGGTTTATTCCAATACTCATAACTTATGAGTACTCATGAATGTTGTAGCAACCATTGCTATGGCTAAATACCTTTAGTCATCTACAATCCCAATTCATGACAGTCTTGATTCATACCTACTTCCGACATATGACCGACTGTGGAGAGTTTGAATAAACTTATTATTCTGGAAGTCAAAACATGCAAAGCTGAAACAATAGTAAATAATTGACAATGATAGCAACACCTTACTCATAAATAAATCACAACTTTTATTCATCATCAAACGTCGATTACATTTTACAAGTTTCAGTAATAACTATCTAATCTGTAAAACTAATATCGTCCCTCAGCCCGATGCATCTCGCATGCTGCAAATGCTTCACCCTCGTCAGTCCCTTCGTAAGGGGATCCGTAGGGTTCTCATCTGACGATACCCTCTTTGCCACGAGGAGTCCCTCTTCTATCTTGTGTCTTATGAAGTGATATTTTCTGTCAATGTGTCGGGATCTGCCATGATCTCTTGGTTCCTTGGCTAAGGCAACCGCACTATTGCTGTCACAGAAAATCTCCATAGGCTCCTTAATAGCTGGTACAACTCCAAGGTCTCCGATGAAGTTCCTCGGCCATATCGCCTCCTTTGCCGCTTCACTCGCTACTATGTACTCTGATTCACAAGTCGAATCAGCTACAGTCTCCTGTTTGGAACTCTTCCAAGTGATTGCCCCTCCATTTAAGGTAAAGACCCAGCCCGACTGAGAGCGGAAGTTATCCCTATCAGTCTGAAAGCTAGCATCACTATACCCTACTACTCTCAAGTCATCACTCCCACCAAGGGTAAGGATCCAATCCTTAGTCCTCCGCAGGTACTTGAGAATATTCTTTACCGCAGTCCAATAAGCCTTGCCAGGGTTCCCCTGATATCTGCTGACCATGCTCAAAGCGAAGGCCACATCAGGACGGGTACAAGTCATAGCATACATGATCGAGCCAACAGCGGAAGCATAAGGTAATCGACTCATCTCAGCTATCTCATCTTCTGTACTCGGGCTCTGAGCCTTGCTCAGTTTGGCATTACTTTGGATCGGTAATTCTCATTTCTTGGAATTCTGCATGTTGAACCTTTTCAACACCTTATCCAAGTAGATACTCTGACTAAGTCCAATTAGTCTTTTACCCCTTTCTCTTAATATCCTTATCCCTAGGATATAGGCAGCTTCTCCAAGGTCCTTCATAGCAAAACACTTCCCAAGCCAGGACTTAACCTCCTGCAAGGTTGGGATGTCATTTCCTATGAGTAGTATGTTATCCACATACAGTACCAAAAAGCTAACTATACTCCCACTAGCTCTGACATACACGCATGACTCATCTTCACTTCTTGAGAAACCAAACTCTTTGACCTTCTCATCGAAACAAAGATTCCAACTTCGAGATGCTTGTTTCAATCCATAAATGGATTTCTCAAGCTTGCACACTCTATTGGGGTACTCTGCACTGACAAAACCCTCTGGCTGATTCATGTAAACATCCTCAACCAACTTTCCGTTAAGGAAAGCGGTTTTGACATCCATTTTCCATATATCATAATCATGAAATGCAGCAATGGCTAGCATAACCCTAATAGACTTAATCTTTGCTACTGGTGAAAAGGTTTCATCATAATCAATACCCTGAGTCTGAGTAAAACCCTTCGCGACCAGTCGAGCCTTATAAGTGTGCACTTTACCATCCATGTCGGTCTTCTTCTTGAAGATCCATTTGCACCCGACTGTCTTACGGCCTGGTACATTGTCAACCAAGTTCCAAACATGATTGTCATACATGGACTGTATCTCGCTGTCCATAGCCTCCTTCCATTTAGCAGACTCTGGGCCTGCCATGGCTTCCTTAACACTGTTAGGTTCATCCAGATTTACCAGTGTACTATCACTGATAAATGTATCACCTTCCGTAGTAATATGAAATCCATAATAAAACTCAGGTGTGTTCCTAGCCCTTGTGGAACGCCTCGGAAGTATAGACTCGTCAGCTGGATCAACATGAATTTCCTCCTCAAGTTGATTGCTAGTGTCTGAGGTTCCTTCACCAATTGAGTCTTGAATTTCTTCAAGGTCAATTTGCCTCCCACTGTCTCCTTGGTTTATAAATTCTCTCTCTCGAAAGACCCCTCTCCTAGCCACAAAAGACCACATTCTCACTGGGTCTATAGAAGAGGTAACCAAAGGATTTTTGTGGGTAGCCGATGAAAATACACCTTTCACTTCGAGGTTCGAGCTTGTCATGAGTCTCGCACCTCACGAAAGCCTCGCAACCCCAAATCTTGATATGGTCCAAATTGGGAACTTTCCCAGTCCACATTTCATGAGGTGTTTTGGCAACCTTCTTTGTAGGGACTAGATTAAGGATGTGGGCGGCTGTCTCTAAGGCATACCCCCAAAAAGAGATTGGTAGCGAAGCTCGACTCATCATAGAGCGAACCATGTCCAAGAAAGTTCGATTACGCCTCTCAGCTACACCATTCAGTTGTGGTGTCCTGGGAGGTGTCAATTGTGAGACAATCCCACACTCCTTAAGATAGTCGAGGAACTCAGTACTAAGATACTCACCACCTCGACCGGATCGAAGCATCTTAATGTTCCTGCCCAATTGATTTTCTACTTCCTGTTTAAACTCTTTAAACCTTTCAAAAGTTTCTGACTTATGTTTGATTAAGTAGACATAACCATATCTACTAAAATCATCAATAAAAGTCACATAATAGCGATTAGCATCCCTTGTGGCGGTTTTGAATGGTCCACATACATAAGTATGTATAAGGTCCAACAAACCCTCACCCCTTGCGCAAGTACCAGTGAAGGGTGATTTTGTCATTTTTCCAAGTAGACAAGACTCACAACTATCATCCGACTTGAGGTCGAACGACTCCTAGACTCCATCCTTTTGGAGCTGGCCTATGCGTTTCTTGCTTACATGTCCAAGACGACAATGCCACAAAGAGCTTTATCCAAGCTAGTAGAAGAATCAATACATAATACATTATTTCCTAAATTATCTACAACCGATACAGCTTCATACACACCATCACAAGGTAATGCTTTAAAATAAAGAACATTATTAAAGAAAGCATTAATACTATCAACTTCATTATCAAAAGAAAAGGTAAAACCTTGTTTGTACAAAGCATGAAAGGAAATAATATTCCTCGCCATTTCAGACGAGTACACACATTTATTCAAATCTAACTTTAACCCACTATCTAGCAACAAAGTATAAACTCCAATCTTGGCAACAGGTGCAACCTTCTTGTTCCCCATGATTAAGTTTATCTTTCCGTGCTCCACATCCTCACTTCTTCTTAGGCCCTGCAAGTCACAACAGATGTGAATACCACAACCTGTATCAAGAACCCAAGAATTAGAATATGGTGAGTTATTAGACAATATAGTGTAAATACCTGCATGGGATGGTTTCACTTTCCCATCCTTGACATCCTGCAAGTACTTTGGGCAGTTTCGCTTCTAGTGCCCCTTATTTTGACAGTAGAAGCATTCAACATCCTTAGGGATGGCAGAAGGAGTGATAGAACCACCTTTGGTTCCAGATGAGGAGCCTTCAAGGGACTTTCCCTTGGTACCCTTCGAAGGGTGCTTCCTCTTCTTCCCTTTTCCTTGCCCGATAGCCAAAACAGGGGTAGTAGTAGGAGTAGGAGTAGTAACCGACTTACTCTTAAGACCACTTTCGGCAGTCTTCAGAAGTCCTTGAAGCTTACTGAGTGTGACTTCCTCCTTTTTCATGTGGTATGTCATACGAAATTGATCATAACACGAGGGAAAGGAGTGCAAAATGATATCAACTGCCAACTCCTCAGGGAAGTTCACATTCAGTTTCATTAGACGGTCCACATACCTTTGCATTTTCTGCATGTGGCTCGTGATTGGTTCGCTATCCTTCATATGGGTAGTGATCATGGAGGAGATTATTTCATACCGCTCTTGACGAGCACTCTGATGGTACCTTTCCATCAGATCCTGATGCATCTCAAAAGGGTAATAGTCCTCATAGGACTTTTAGAGTTCAGCTGTCATGGTGGCCATCATGATGCATGCCACCTTGGTGGCATCTCTTTCATGTGCCTGATACTCAACGACCTCCTCAGGAGTAGCAGTGGACTCATCAAGCTCCTTTAGCTCCTTATCGAGGACATATTCCTTGTCCTCGTAACGAGTGACCATCCTGATGTTCCGGATCCAATCCATGAAGTTGGAACCATCAAAGATGACCCTCCCACAAAGGTTCATGAGGGAATAAGAGCCAGTAGGGTTAGAGCCCGAAGCATTGTTGTTGGAAGACATCTGAAAAGAAGAAAACAAGTTTAGATTAGATATATCCAATCCTTAATAATACACCCAAATGTAATATTAAGGCTAGGATCCAACACAATATATTATAACTTAGAAGAGGGATGACGTAATCTAAGCTATAACATATTTGAAGGTAGGTGAATGACGATTCACCAATTTCCACCATGAAAACGAAATGAATTATTAGGTTTAATTGGTTTTGAAATTCCTAGATTCTTTTGAGATTCATTGAACTTTTCAATGGCATGTTTCAATCTCGATTGTGCCCTTCAAGTTTTGTGACTGGGATGCCGAGGATCACAAAACAAGGTGTGAATAACCATGCAAATTCACTTGGTACCCTTAATATTATCACCTAATCAATGTGCCGGTTAACCACACACGCTCCACCGATCTATGATAAACATTAAGTCACCCTTCGTGATCCTTACTAGTCCAAGTTAGTGTGCCGGTTAACCACACACGCTCCACCAACGACTTGGTAAGGTACAAAGTGTGAATTTCATGGGTTAGCACCATATTCACATTTTCCTAAAGTAACTAAGATTGGGAATTTATTAAAGGTTTAGTTACTTTATAATATTCATTATACTTTTAATGAAAATTTAAAGTCATTGTCCTACCCGTTCGGCTAACGACCCTCCACCGATCAAGGAAGTGGTGGGTGAGAATAGACACCCATTAAGTTGCCATTTTATAGGCAACAACCTATACCCCCCTTATAGACCGGCTTCGTGAATGAGGCCTACTAACGGTAAAACGACTTAATCTTATACATATATATAATAATTAACCATTAATGTTATAAATAGTATAAGGGTTGAATTTTAACTTTTAAAACTCTAAGGGTTTGGAATTAAAGTATATTAAAGTGTGTGTAACTTTACAAATTCCAAAACTTGAGGACAAGTTTTGAAACTATTCAAAACTTTTCATTTCATAACTTATGAATTAAAGGTTCATAAAATGAAGACTCTTCATTTTCATGTAACTTATGTGTTTTAAGTGTGCATAAATGAAAGTGACCTTTGGAAATCCATAACTTGAGGACAAATTATGGACTCCATTAAAACACATAAATGATCAAGAATTATCAATAAACAATTTAGCAAATAATTCCTATGATCTAACAATAATTCATAAGAACATGAACATCATATCAAAAAATTCCAAGAACATATGAACACATATCATCATGCAATTTTGATATAAGCCATTGTAAATGGATTAGCATAAACATTACACCATCTAAAACAGGTTTTATAACACCAAAACAGTTTAGGGTAATGTTTCTAGTCCATTTCCAGCAGCAAAACTCGAAAATCTACATTCTGAGGCTTCTACTCGTCGAGTGCACGAACCTACTCGACGAATAGGATGAATTTACTCATGGAATCGGCGAGTCCCCCCATGGACTCGGCGAGTTCATGCTGCAGAATGCAGAAAACTTGAGTTTTTCAACAAGTTTGCATCAAGTATCAAACAAACAAGCCTAGGCTCTGATACCACTGTTGGGTTTTGAGCAAACTAACACTCCTAAGGTGTTCATGCAACCTAGAAACCTTAGATCTATGTTTGTCTAAAATACATGCAAAATAATTTTCCAAGGTTCATAACGTATCTAGCATACATGGGGTACTTTTAAACATAAAAGATACTAGAAGAATTACATACCTTTGTTAGTGAGTTGATTCCTTGGGAGTTTGAGAGCCAAGCACCAATAATGTGAATGCCTCAAATGGAAATCACAAATCACCACAAACTTGGAAAACTTGTGAGAGAGCACTCTAATACTCTAGAAATCGGCCACACCTTATGCACAAACACATAGTGTCTTCTCAAGCACCATAATCCTCTTTATATAGTGTAGATGATTAGGGTTATGAACCATGCAAACCCTAATAACCCATGTCTTTTCCTATTCCAAGGATCCATGGGTTAAAAGCTCCATGGATCATCCATGGACTCCCATTCAAGCTTAGCCCATTTCCTTATGAGTGTTAGCCCACACTATATAAGTACAATAGCCCATTATTTAATTAGTCACCTTATGATCACTAAATTAATTCATAATTAATTTAAGATCAATACTAATTAAATAATACAATTTCATATTAATATATTATAACTTATATTATATTAGTAGGCCGCAAATATACTCTTCTCATAATGTTATCCATATAAATAGTTCGGGTGAAGTGCAACCCAAATGGACCATGCCGGGTCGGGTCAAGTATATACCAAATAAGTTATGTTATACAACATTGACAACCAGCACAAACGAGACCTTTATTCACCTCAAGCTGTGGTAATCCATTGACCAACTTCTTCTTCATCATTAGCTCCATCTTGTCATAGCTTACATGACTCAAACGCATATGCCATAGATCCACATTCTGGTTCTTTTTCGTCTTATCAACATATGCCGTTTCAGCAGACATCACATAAATGGACTCTGCACGATGTCCACATGCTATTGGTTGTGATAGAGTTTTGAAATGTGTGTATACCTTCACATCATCAGGGCCAAATAACACATAGTGACCTGCTCCAGTTAGTTGTGAGACCGAGAGTAAGTTTTTCTTCATCCCAGGTACATGGTACACACCTTGTAACAACAGTTCTTTCTTGTTATCTCCTGGACAGAACTTCACATCACCAACATGAGCAATTGGAAGTTTAGAATCATCTGCAATTACAACTACCTTGCTGCCTCCATACTTGACTGGACTTTGTATGATCACTTTCTCCCCTGTCATATGGTTAGAACAACCTGAGTCAACGATCCACTCATCTAGTTTACTCTTTCGTTTTTCAGTTGTAGCTGTTAGAGCTAAAACGGTTTCTTCTTGAGCAAAAAATGCCTCTGCATCCCACTCTTCCTCATTCTGAGTAGTTGCTGCATTACCTTCTCCTGGTGTACTTTTGGGACAATTTCGAGCCATGTGACCTCGAGTACCACAATTGTAACATTTAAACGGAAACCGCTTATTTGAATGGTGGCTTTTCTTTTCTCTTGATGATTCCCCTTTTTCTCCCTCACGTTGCTTCTTATCACCTTCATGATTTCTGTTTTTGTCCCCATATCGTTTCCTACCATGGTTGGATTTGGACTTTCCTTTGCTTTTACCCACATACAAAGCTTCCTCTTCTGTCTTGATAGACATACCACCCATTTGCTTTACCAAAGCTTCTTGACCAGCAAGTAAGTTTTTGAACTCCACAAGGGATGGTTGTGTAGGCCATCCTTGTATAGCTGCTACAAAACTTCGAAATTCTAGTTTTAAACCATGAATAATAATTCTTTTCATTCTAGATTCTCCAATCTGGGCTTGAGGATCAAGCTCCGAGATTTCCCGACACACGGTTTTAATCTTGTGAAAATATTGAGGAATTGACATTTCTCGTTGAGACACCGACATCAGTTCGTTCTCAAGGAGTTGCAGCTTTGTATCATTTTTCTTGGAAAACAGAGCAAGCAACGTATTCCATGCTTCCTTCGGGGTTACAACATCTCGAATGTGTTCTAATATATCCTCCTCCACTGTAGTTTTCATAATAAACATAGCTTTCCCTGCCTTGATCTTCCATTTCCTTAACACCCCATTGTTGTCTTCAACTTCTGGCTGACTTGTCTCAGTTCCATCTACAACTTCCCAGAGGTCTTGTCCCTGCATGTACGACTTGATACAGGTTGACCAGGTGTTGTAGTTACCATTACTGAGTTTCTTAATGCCGCCTACCACTTGAAGATCGCCCATGAACCATGCTCTGATACCAATTTGTTAACTGGAAATGGGTTCCTGTACTTGTACACAACAAGACACACACATGGATAAAAGCTTTAAGGATGAAACAAACACAATCTAAGCTTAACGAGTTAGCTTGATTTTCTGGAATGATAAAAACTAGATGTCAAAAGAGGCTTACATCAAAAAAAGAAACTGCATAAACGAAAAGAAAACTACCCACTAACTTGTCTACCACTAACTAGGAAAAAGTCAGTAGCTAAACTGCAAAGCAAAATACTAACAAAAGCATGCATAACACATGCATATATCCGTTAGATAATAAACTGGGTGTTGCTGTTTCAATAGTATGAGCCAGTTCCTGTTGGTCTTTTTTGTTTTAATAAAGCGTTCAAACAAAATCTGATTGTTATGATTATGATAGTATTTCCCAATTATTTTGACTTGTTGATAAATTATTTTATATAGAGAAATACACAAATAATGTTACTATAACCATAGTAAACACTGCTAAACAACATAGTAAAGAATTGCAACAAAAAGTAGTTTCTATCATTATCATATGAAATGTTCACGTTAAATTGGCCCAACTACACCATTTTATGCATATTGTTTGAATAAAGGAACAATAAAAATTTTCGTACTTTGTGTGTTTCTAATTCTATCATGACACGAGAACGATTGTATTCAAAATTTATATCGATGGTCATCTCTACAGCCTAGAGAATAGAGATGCATAAATATCAGGCCAATATTAAAAAGTACAAACTTACAACCGGTACGGAACCCTAAAACCAAATCCAAAACTGGGCACTATGATAACTGGACTTGGGCCTTAACCGGGCTTTGGTAATAAGTCGTAGGCCACATTTGTATTGAACTGGTATTTTTTTTTAAAAATTATTTCTCTGTTTTACAAAAATAATCAATTCACAATTTAATAAACAATTGACAAAGCTCTTTATATTTTTTTTTACTCCGATCAAAAAATAATTATTTATTTAAGATAAGATACTAGACCAATAGAGATTAATTGCTTTGTGTTTAAGTAAATACACAACATTAAAAAGGGTAAAATAGTTGAAATAGTTAAAAATACCCACGCTTATAAACCAAATAAAGTAAAAGTTATTCACTAAAAGGTAAAGCAAAATGATCATAAGGTTCACGGAACCAACCCTATGGACCTCAAAGGTAAAACAAAAGGTCTCAAAGATTCTACGATATTTCTAAATTAATCATTGACTTGTGTTGTTTAACAACTCAAGGTTTTATGACATTTATGACGAGGGTGCTATTTGCGTATGTCTTATTTGCATGTTGGAGCATGGTTTTATTGTGTATCAAGGCAATTTTTGGGTTAAGCCATAGACCCTTTTGGTTACGGACGATTTTGATGCATGAAGCAATGTTAATAAAATAGTTTATTTTGATGCATGAAACATGTATAATGTGTTCATAAAATAGTTTATATATATATATATATATATATATATATATATATATATATATATATATATATATATATATATATATATATATATATATATATATATAATACTGTATTATTAAGCATATTAGTCATATTTTGAATTTTAAGAGGTATAAGTTATGAAACTTTTTGTACAAATCAATTATGCATAAATAATTTATTAATACTTGCCAAAAGTTTGAAGATTTTAATTAAGGAAAATAATTAAGAAATTCAATTTAGAGTAAAATGAAAAATTTAAAATATTGAATTCATATATATAAATTAATTTACATTTCTTAAACTAAACATCAATATTAATTAACTTATATCAATAGTATAAACAAACAATATAAACATAAGGTATAAACATATATATTTTATTTAAAAGTGGTAATTTTTTATTACATAATAACTAATAATAAAATCTAATAATTATTTCTTCGTAACAAACTATTCGCCAAAAAAAAACTATTGACCACCGCCGCTTTGCGGAGGCACACATCTAGTGTATAGTATCCACAAAATATTTTCAAGGTAAACTATCAACTTACTTATAAAGTTCATTACGACGACATTTAGATTTGTTAATGTTTGTCATTTTATGACTTTACATATTTATTAGATATGGGATAAGTTTGTCAAATATATGTTGAGTTTGCAAGACATACTAATCACTTCATGACAAGGGCATACAATGTTAACCTTTTCTTTAATTTATCTAGGAGACATGTTTTTCCTTTGTAGTTATATCAACCTTTGCTTTCATTTATCTAGGAGACATGCCTTTCCTTTGTAGTTCCGCACGAGGTACTTTCTATATTGAGTTTAATTATATATCAGTATACTATTTAAAGTTAATAAACAATTTTGTATTCATTTACTAGGATGTTAGCAAACATCCACGACTACAACCTACATTAAACAAAGTCGAGTTGTTTGCTGATTGGTTGGTAGAAAGCTCCATTCTAATGGTGTTTATGAGAAGGAAGAAGGACTAACAAAGAAGATAGCTCGAGAAAATGTCCCTTTAAGCTCATTTGTGCAAGAAAATATAACATTACCCCCCCTTGTATTTATGATCAAATGAGAGACCATAATAAAAGAGTTACATATCACTCAGATCAGATTTTGGATGCAATTGCACCAATTAGACAAAAAGTGAGAAACCTTAAATTATTTGTAATTTAGAATCTTTTAATATAATGTTCATTGACTACAACAATAGTCATTGGGGCGACCGTTGCAGTGGACTTGAACACATGAATTTGGAATATTAATGATAGCATGTTTTCAATAGGTCGGAACGAGAAAATCGTGGAAGACTTGCAACCTTTCAAAGATTATTTCAATGAGTATTTAAAGTCCATAGATTATTGGGTAAAAAATGGGGCCAACACACCAACGTGCAACTTAAGGTTAATTTTTCCCACAAGGTAGCAATCGCAGTATCATTCCCCATGTGTGCAATTATTGTTAGTAGTTAAAACAATAGTACAACAAAAATTGCGACGCGATTTATACTCACGAGGTTTGATTATCAGGTAAAATGCATATCTTGCTAATTCAAAATCATTATCAGTCTTTTGTGGTATTTTAATGATTGAAGAAAAAGTTGTGAATTAATTAAAACAAATGATGATTCATGAAGAAATCACTAAACCATATATTCATAATCCAACTTCTGAATCCAAGTAAAGTAATGTATCCACCTACAAAATGCACCCATAAAGCTAATCTTCCAACGGGTAAAATCCCTAAAAACCCAAAAAAAACCCTAACAATTACAGCAATGCCACCATCTCCCCACAAAACCAATACTTCTGAAAAGCTCCAGTGATGTTTTAAGACCTAAAGAGTCCCCATCAAATGCACAAATTCCATCTCTCCCCACAACTCCAAAAGCTTTCCCAATAATCTTTTCTTCAACATCTCTCACAAGCTACATTCCTGTTTAAATAACATTCAAGCATAAAAAAACCACTCAAGGGTAATTCGGTCATTACTAAAAAAAAAGTACCAAGTCGGTTAGGCGAGGCTCCACGAGAACATACAGTGGTACTCCATTTAGCCTCCAATTACCCTGTTGACACATAACTTTAAATTCAAGTAGAACAAAAGAACATAAAAAATAGTGAACAATTAATTTTATTACCTTCACTTGTGGTAATCCAATTACACATGCACATTCAACAACCTCGGCTCCAACACGTTCTAGAAAATAAAAAATAAAAACATGTTGAAAATGTGTTTTATTATTGTGATAAAGTAAAAGTAAGATGCTATTTTGAATATAAAAAATGTACCTAAAAGCCTTATGGCTGCCGAGAGGGTCCCGCCTGTGGCCACTAGATCGTCTACAATCAACACGCTTTCCCCGGGTTGCACCGCCCCAACATGCATCTCTAGACAATCCGTACCGTACTCGAGCACATATGATTCAGATATAACTTCACCTAAAATTCAAAGCAGGTTAGAGTTATATCTGACAGATGTAAATCAGGTATACAGAGTCTGTTATAAGAAAGAACTTGGTTTATGTTTGATAAAAAAAGATAATAATAAATAAATAAATAGGTCCCATTAATACTAGAGTACTAGGTTTACATATAAGATTGTTTTAAATTTACATTTATATAGGGGGTACAATTTACAATTTATTATTATAATTTATAGTCAAATACATACAAAAAATGAATATTATTTGTAATGAAATACGCATTTAAGATTAAAATAGATGTCTTCTTCGAAATGAGATCAATATTGGTTTGTTGAAAATGATTTGTCAAAAAAATTAATTTTTAGTTTTATAAAAAAGGGAAAAAGTTAAATTATGGGGACCACAAATTTCCATACATTTTTGACAAAAATATCACCCTTGAACCAAGGGGCAAAAGGCAAGATTTTCCCTAAAGTTAACAACTTTATATATATATATATATATATATATATATATATATATATAAAAGAAGCCGATCTTGTATAAGAATAGTAGATGAATTATTGGTGTCAAGTTATTATATTTGAAAAAATAAATTTTAAAAAAAAATCTAAAAGATTAAATGCATACCTGGCAATTTTTTTGGTTTGCGTAATGGAACGAATTTAGCACCAATAGCCAATGCAATTGGAGGGCCAAATATAAATCCTCTAGCTTCCACTCCTATATGTTATTATTATTATTGAATTTTCTTTAATCATTATTCAAGATAATAATTGCACATAACAACCATAAAAATATGATTATATGAAAGAGTAAATATATAAACAGAGCTTTCATTTGTAACTTGTAAGGCCATATTTTAATAAATTCAGCTTATGTTTTGTCATCAATCAATAATGAATCAATAGATTAGTCGTGATTGATGTAATTGATATTGCAAATTTTTTGTCTCTAAAAAATCTTAGCTAACTAACAAGGTTAGTTGTCACATTAAAAAAAATGTCGTTAATATTTAATCCACGCATAATGACAGCATTGATATGTTAATTTCATATTAGATATGAACAATCCATGTGATATGTTATGGGGTCCACATATTACATCATTCATTCTTAAAAAATCTAAGGAGGAAAATGAATAGGAACAATAGATAATAAAAAAGAGCTACCAAATGTACTTCATATAATGTTAATGATATTTTTTCTCTATAATATCAAGCCAAAATAGGTTAAATTTTTATTAGAACAGAGTGTTTGTATTTTATTGTTGAGAAATTTTTACATAAAAGACCCCTTTTAAAGTTTAAACCCTCAAATAACAAAACTTTATAATAATCTTTTACATTACTGTAATCCACAAAATACACAAGGGAAAAAAAAAGTTAGGATCTTGGGGCAGATTGGATAAGTTTAAATTGATTTGACCACAAAGGTCAAAGAGCAAACATGAAATATTCTATTATTTTTATTATATTATCCAGAAAAGGTTAAATCGTTGCCACAATGTTGGATTTAACAGTGTTCTTGAAAAGATGAACATCTTGTAAGATATCGACCTGAGAAACAACAAATTGGTCCACCAAATTCCTAAATGTTAAGAACCCTAATTTCAGCAATCAGAGCATGTATTTTTCCTCTTTCACAGAACATTTTATCGAAAGGAAAAATGTTTTGGGATAATAGTCATCGACAGAAACCAAATCATCGAAAAAGAATTCAAAAATCATAAAATAAAATACTCACAAACTGACACACTGATCTACTCATGCAAATAGAATAAGATGAACTGGTGGAGTATCCTATTCCTTTCCCTAAATTTTGCAGAGAAACCAAACAAGGAAGAAGCACATGTTTAACAGAGAATCTATGCATTAAAGCTTATAAGAGGAGTGAACAGAAATAATACCAGCAACTACTGAAATTTTCTTATCTCTGTAACGATCGACAAAGATATCAACGGTGTATTTGAACGCCTTTTGATCTAACAACAGCGTTGTTATATCTTGAAACATTATCCCTGAAGAAAAGATGGAGTTGACGAATCAGACCACAACCTGTTCGACGAAAAGCCAGAGTGAAAAAACAAGGCAAAATACCTGGTTTAGGGAAGTGAGGAACGACTCTTATGGCATCTGAAATGGCCTTTATCCTTGGGTCTCCATGTAAGCCATTTTCTTCTGCAAACATCTCTCTGTAAATAGAGAATTTTCCGGCGAAAATGGTCGGAAGGGGGCGAGTGAAAAATGGAACAGTTGGTCACTTCCTTATATAAGCATGTCCTGTGTGCGCTATTTATAACCGAATTAAACATGTACTTTCTTCTCAACCAAATTATTATAAAATAATTATTAATTTCAATGGATTTTGTGAAAATGTGTTTGTACTTTATGTTAAGATTAAAAAAAAAAATCATTAAACTATCAATTGTATGTAAAATTTTTTGATTTGAATAGAGTTGTTTAGGAAAACTATCTGCTAGCTTAATTGGAAGCTATAATTTTTATTAGTATATAAATGTTTGATAAAAATAAATGAAAGTTTTTAAAACGTATAAAATTACAAAAAAAAAAAAAAAAAAAAACTTATCTAAAAAACATCATTTTTAAAAAAATGATAATTAAGTTAATTTGAAAAATTATAAATTTTGTTTTGTTAAATGTTACTTAAAATGATTTTCGATTTAAAATTTTTTGTTTAACTATAAACTAGAAAGCTTTGCCGAACTATTTTTTTTTTTTGAGTTTTTTTTTTTTTTTTTTTTTTTTTTTTTTTTTTATAAAACCTAAAATTAAAGGTTCTTAAAAACTACATACAAACACACTCTTAGTTTACTTCTTTTGCGAGAATGTCCATTCTCTAAAAATGTAGGTATATTTGAGTTCTATAAACCTAATAAGCTAAATTATTGAATTTAACATGTAACAAAAAAACCTCTATCTCCTAATATAAGTTAAAAGATATTTTATCACAAACATATAAATGACAAAATAAATGCTGTATTCCCACTTGGCTTTTATAAGGATTATCATGAAAATTTTCTTTTATATTTGTTTTAACTTATTAGACTTTATAAATGATGTAAGAACATGAAGTATAGCTTGTAAAACTTTTATTTTATTTTTTGTTTCAATTATTGGATTTTTAGAAAGCAATTGTTTTTAACACATGCATGCGTGTATGTATGTTTTTATAATCAAGATATTGTATTGTAATTTTGTATTTATTAATAATAGATTAATAATAATGGATAATAGATAAAGTACAAAAATTTATAAAATAAAATAATGGGTAGGTTCAAATTGAATACTAATAAATAAACAATTAAATTGTAAAAAAAAAAAAACAGAAAAAAGAATACATATTTTTATTAAACGTCAAGTCTAACCACTAAAAATAGGGAATGAAAAGGATATATGAAAACACCATAAAATTATAGCAAAAAAGAAATCTATAAGATATAAGATATAAACTGTGTTATTAATTATATAAATATATTTATACTTTTACTGATATGAAATTCGTGGCAAATACTTTTATAATAACCACGTAGAGTTTTATAATGTAAGTAGGAGATAATATTTTACTTATTTAAATAATCTTTTATTTTAATCTGATAATATTTTCTAATATACTATCAAAAGACAATTGAACCATTGACTTTTCTGTTTCCACTCTCGCAGTTCATAAAAGTGACCTGATCCTTTTCTAGTGTTGATGGCTTAGATTTGAAGAGGAGTTAGGACTACCTATTTTTTGAATAAACAATTTTATTTAACTTTTAACTAATAATATAAAACCAAACCGTACGTACATGCAAAAATTGATTTGAACCTACGAATTCTGAATCAATTTTGTTTATCCATCTAGTATCGATGTTTTTATAAAACTGTAAATATTGTTTGTATTACTTTAATGAAGTCCAAAAGTAATTTTTTACTATGATTTTGTTGGGTTTTGATTTTTAAAGTTGAAAACTTTTCGTTTTTTTTTTATGTTAAATCCATATAAAATAACAATTTACTTGTAACAGCCGACGTTTTAATTTGCACTATCATTTTATAATATTTTCAGGCATTATGCACATTTATCAAAATATGGTCCCAACGAAAACATACACAAAAAGTTTTTAATTGTTTCCAAAAGACATATATGGGGTGTTACAAATGATATAGGCAAAAACCATAGTAAAACGGCGGATATATCAACCATAGTAAAACGGCGGAAATATAAACATTACTAATCTATGTCCATTATCTTCAAAAGCTCACTGCTTTCTTGCACCTGATCCTCCTGAGATACAGTACATTAAAAACAAAAACACATACATAACACAAATTGTCTCATGAGTCATATATGTTTGGACCCAAAACATTTGATAAAAAAATTCAATAACTCTAAAATAATTTCTAACTATGCAATGCATGTTCTCACACAATGCAGACTTACGGTTCCGTTTCGTTTCACTAGTCATTTTCATTTTCATTTCATATCCTTGGTTTGATAAGGACCAGAAGGTCACCTTCCGTGAGTGTAGTTGTTGACTACCACATGAAAACAAATCATCATATTATGGCCTCATCGTTCAAAGAATCCTACTTCGCGATGAAAGGTACTCTCCCAACGTCATAGGCTAGCCGCCTTTTACATTTCTTTTATTACTGTGCAGTTCACGCAATGATGCATGATCATATTTTTCTTTTCAAGACTTAATCACATACAATGACATGCTTTACAATTAAATCATAACATTATTAAGTAATTTCAAGTCAACCATGTATAACTCGAGTCATTTACCAAAATTAATAACATAGGCTTATTTATTTCAAAATCATATAAACATAAACATGTATATTACTTATCTTTATAAATAGCATCTTTAAACAAAAAGTTCTTAATTCATTAAGTTATGTACTCCTAAGTTAAAAAGCTTCATAAAACTCGCCTCATTTAGTTAGTGAAGACTGACTATTACTTTGACTTCTATCCTTCACTTGGTGCACTCTAATTAATCTCCCTGTCAAACCTTATTCAAATAGCACATTAAGTTCTTAATAACATATCTTAATCCATAAAGAGATCAATTCCAACTCATATTTAAAATGAAAATACACTTGATCATATGAATTTCTCATTCCAAACTTCTATGAACAAAATCAATTAAGCTCTACGAGTATCTCATAGATATGTCTTGATTCATTTAGACATAATTTCACTAATCTAACAACTTACCTAATTAGGGTTTGAGTTCATCTTCTTCAAATTTAAGAATTCAACCATATATTTATCAAAATAAGCTTAGAATCATGATCACGATACTCATAACAATATCAAACTTGGAATTCAAAGCATTTGGAAAAAGTTCTGGTAATCCTTCGGCCTCCACCATTATTGAACATTAGTGTAACTAGAGGTGAAAGAAGGTACCTTGATTCACTTAGATGGCTTGATTATTTTCTTCCCTTGCATCCCTTTTTGATTTTCTTCAAGTTCTAAGCTTCAGAACTATAAAATCGCCTTAAGGAGAACACTGGAACTCATATATGTGATAAATGGATTGATGATGTGTTTTTATACTAAAACTTTATCAAGTTTTATTAATCCAAATCTATCACAACTCAACTAACACACAAACATGTAGTGAACCTGATCGTGTAAACGTTTAGTGATGGTAAATAAAGGTATCAAAATCTCGAGGAACGAGAATGTTCAAATTCAGAATTTTGCTATTAATTAAATTAAAGAAAATAATACAAAAAGAAGGAAGGGTTTTCTGATTTTAAAGTTCAGAAACTTCTAAACTCACTTGCTAATGTCTAAATTGGTAAAACTGTAACGTCCCAAATTTCAAACCCAAAATTTTTATTTAAAAATAAAGTATTTATTCGAATTACAACTTTAAGGATCTAGATAAAACCATTTGATTCAAAACATTTATCAGGGTCTCGTCAAGAAGTTATTATGTGTGAAAATCTCTAATGGATGTGATACAATCGATTCGCGCCCTTTCTTTAATATAAGAAAATCTAAAAACATTTAAACATGAAATCGTAAGCACAAAGCTTAGTGGGTCTCCCAAAATACAACATACCATACATAAAATAGTGAATGTTATAGGCCGAAGCATAGTTTTACAGTCACTTCTTTCCATGTGCCAAATCATGGTCTTTCCTTGCAATGTCGAGGGCTGAATCCCGGTCTTACGTACAAGTGCCAAGGGCCACATTCTAGTCTTCCATGCAAGTATCACAGAGACAACTAGCATCCTAGATACAAATACCACGGGCCAGATCCTGGTCTTACATATAATTGCCAGGGGCCAGATCCTGGTCTTTCATACATATGTCAGGGGCAGGATCATGTTCTTTCATACATATGCCAGGGGCCATATATTGGTCTTCCATGCAAGTATCACAAAGACAATTAGCATCCTACATAGTATAGTGAGAAGACTCACTTCACGCTCGCAGTCACGCAACCACAACTCAAAAAGTCCAAAAACTGATACTCCAACCCACCTATTAAAATACCCACAGTCAAACCTTGGTCCACACTCTAAGACTAGCAATTAAACCAAAAGTCAACCATGTTAAAAAGTCAACGGTCAAAGTCAACGTCAGTTGGCCTTCACGTCGTGGCCATCCCTTGGCCACATTGTGGCACCTTCTCGACAAAACAGTTGCGATTCCCATCTTCGCCATGTCGTGACACCCAATTCGTCACATCGTGACGATAAGATGCAACCAACTTATTTACTCAAGCTCTTAATCGGTTAAGCCCTTAGCCTATACTTTCCAGGAGGCTTCTAAGAACCATAATGGTCCATAAAAATCCAATATTTATAGACATGCATGACCCATGCATGTCTTCCACTTTTCTAGGTCAAAAGGCAAGAATATGACTTAAAACTCATGCAAGACTCTCAATTTGAATACAACTTTCTAGATCCATAAGATATAATGGTCAAAGGACTAAGGAAAACCATAAAGTTGTAAAATTTATCACTTTCATCCATCCATGACTCAAATATGAACCAAAACATACAAAATAACCTAGATCTAATAAGAGGACATCATCAAGAAGGGAGCTTGAGAACTCACAAATGGTCCAGAAGATGCACATAAGAATGGAGATGGTTTGCTTGTTCGATCTATGCACCAAACTTCATTCTTCTTCCTTTAAGATCACCAAAACTTACAAAATGAACTCCAAAAGCTTCAAGGAGGTTAGGGTTTGATCAAATGTGTATTTAGGAGGTGATGGAGGTTGAGTGTTGGGTCAAAAATATTGGTTTATACTTTACTTTTCTAGCAAAATGTATTTTTCAGTAATGTAATAGGTGTTCTCTGATACCAATTGTAAGGTCCCAATTACAAGATCCAAACCAGTGATCAAAACAAACAAGAATGAGTAGAAGAAGAAGATTATCAAGCAATGCACATGTCTATTAGAGAAGAACGTCTGGTACACCTTGAGAAACACACACAGTTGACCGTAAACACTATGGATACGTCACTACTGACAGACTCTGACACATACTATTTATAGGGACAGACTGGCCGTGAACGGGGTTCACGGTCGAACACTCGTTTACGGCCGAACACCCGTTTACGGTCGTAAACACCAACCCAGCCGTAAACCCACATCAATAAGATACAAACACATCCAACATGACTAAGACCCTACCAAGACATATACAGATGATTGCCTAGCCCAAACCACAAATCTATGACCTATCATTGAGGGTGGAGGAAACCCTAGCCATCACTTCCTTTAAATAATCCTCAACCCGAAAACTTAGGTTTTTTTGCAAGCCCAACTATCACGTAGTGACCACCATAGTGTGTGAGTACAAGAATCAATGCGCAAGGACAAGGTTTGAAAACTCAAACCTTGAGTTAATCTTTATGTAACATCCCGGGTTTCAGGTATTTCCTATTTCATCCCTTGGTTTATATTATAAGTCAATTTAATCCATAAGTCCAAGAGTTTTGCCTAGAAGCCCTAGTGCCATTTTGGTAAATTGAGCTGGAGAAGTATGCTGAGCGTACATGTGTGTACGCTGAGCATACTAGGGCGCGCCCTAGTACGCAGGGCATACACTCACGTACGTTAGACGTACTCACGTCAGAGGGAAACCCTAAATTTTAGGGTTTAAAGGGTATTTAAGCAACATGTTGGCTCATTTCCTTTCTACCTTTTAGCCTCCACTCCCTTGGAACGTCTTTTGCAAACCCTAATCTTTGAGGAGTGGTTTGTGAGCTCAAGTGTGTGCTTTTTGGTGTGTTCTTGGTGACTTGAAGGAAAAAGAAGTGCATCAAGACGCTTGGAAGCTTGAAGCAAGGTTGGAAATGGGAGTTTGGCTTCCTTCTCCATCATCTTAAGGTATAAAGTTCATACCTTTATGCTTTATTTGATAGATCTCTTGTTGGGTCCTTTTTATGCTTCTTTTGATCCCAAATGCTCCATCTTGAGCATGGCATGTTCTGGATGTTTTGAGTCGTCCTTTCAGACCCTTGGAGGGGTCATTAATCATAAAAATGAGGTCCCAATGGCTAGAAGTGTCCCATGCATTTGTTAGAAGGGTCTTAATGGAATGATACCATGTATTAAGGAATTTTTGGACGTCTAAAGTCATAAAGTTAGAGACTTTATGACTCTAAGGTGCATTTGGACCATGGATCTGTAGTATGGGCTTAAGTGCTTAAGCAATTAAGCATTTAATAGATTGTTGGGTCTGCGAGGGTACGCCCCGCGCAAGGAGGAGTACGACCTGTGTACTCGGTCAGTCACCCTGATAAGGGTCAAGGCGAGGTTTGGTTTACGTCCAGCGTACCAAAGGGGGTACACCCGACGTACGCCTTTTGTGGGCTTCAGATTTTGGGCTTCAAGTGATTGGGGCCACCTTTTGGGCTTGAACGTTTGGTCCCTTATTGGAATATTTGAGTAAGAGTGTTTTGGGCTATTTGGAGTGTTGGACCTTAGGATAAGGCCCAATAAGGAGTTTGGGCCTAATTTGGAAAATTGGGCCAATTATGGCCCTTTAAGTAATTTGGGCCTTTTGGGATCAAGAATTGGGCTTGGGTATTGGCCTAATTAGGGAATGGGTACAGTGGGCATTTACCCTAAGTATGGAGTATTAGTCAAGGTTGGTAATCTAATTGTTAATTGGATGTTGTTTTGTGTGATGGTTCAGGATTTTTTGTGAGCTGGCAGCCGGAGGTTTTCAGTGTGGTTCGACTTTGTGAGGTGAGTCTTCCTCACTGTACTTTAGGGTCGAAGGTGTAACATCCCAAAAATACAATCCAAAAATTTTTGTTTGAAAACTTTACTAAACCATAATATCAAATATTAAAAGATAAAACCATGAATCATGTATCTCAAAATGTCATAATAAATTTATCAAATCGAAACTAGTGTCAAGATCATATCAAAATATCAGAGTCTAACTCCCAGGCTAAAACTGTGGTGTGTACCATGCCATCATCCCGAGCCCTTCCTTTTGCTAGCTGAAGTACCTAAAACCAAAACTAAAACTGTAATCACGAAGCTTAGTGAGCTCCCCCAAACTACCACATACCATACAATAACATATAAAGCACATACTGGGCCTCGCCCACTGCATCGGACCGAATTCCGGAACTGACTAGGGCCTTGCCCACTGCATCAGACCAAAGTCTGGAACTGACTACGGCCTTGCCCACTGCATAGGACCGAAGTCCGGAACTGACTAGGGCCTTGCCCACTGCATCGGACCGAAGTCCGGAACTACTAGGGCCTTGCCCACTGCATCGGACCGAAGTCCGGAACTACTAGGGCCTTGCCCACCGCATCAGACCGAAGTCCGGAACTACTAGGGCCTTGCCCACTGCATCGGATCGAAGTCCGGAACTACTAGGGCCTTGCCCACTGCATCGGACCGAAGTCCAGAACTGACTGAACATAACCTAACATAATCATAGCATATAATATGAACACATATACTGCATACTGCATCGGACCATAGTCCGGAACACATAACACATACCATGCCTGTATCACAAAGACACCAAGCATACTGAACTACTGCATCGGACTGTAGTCCGGAACTACTGCTAACTAAATGGGCCGGCATTGTGGCCGTAGACCCGTTCCTACTGGAAGTAAACTCACCTCGTAAGGCTAGCTGCTGAAATGCTGCTCGGGAACTGTCTGACTGTTGCTCCGGTAACTCCCCTGCTACAATTCCCAAAAGACACTTAATCAAACACTGATAACTAATCTTAGGGTAAAATGACTATTTTACCCCTGGTCAAAGTCAACAATCCGTTGACCTGACTCGTCGAGTTGGGCCGCCAACTCGTCGAGTCCCTATCTTTCCTTCTACTCCCCTTCCCGACTCTACTCGTCGAGTTTAGCAAAGACTCGACGAGTTCTCCTTCTATAATAACATCAAGTCAACCTTTATCTGACTCACCGAGTTGTATGAACAACTCGTCGAGTCCTCCTTCATCATATGAACACGTACAGTCTGTGACTCGCCGAGTTGTAGGAACAACTCGTCGAGTCTGTTCTTACGGGTAAGGAGATTGCCTTGGACTCGCCGAGTCAGGGCGTAGACTCGTCGAGTCCCTCTACACTCAGATCCATGTCTTAACTCACTGAGTCTTTACTCCACTCATTAACGGACTCGCTGCTACTGAACAGGGAATCTAAGACTCGCGACCGGACTCGCCGAGTCCGAAGAACGACTCGTCGAGTCCTTTGCATGCAGTTTCTATTCAGCCGATTCTAATCAGTTTCAGCGCATCCAATTCATAGATCTGGGTTTCTGGGACAATCTGAACACGTAAAGTTGCTAACTTTACGTGTATCTATGATGCAATGAAGCAATAACACTCAAACTTGGCTATAATGGGGGTTACTTGTCTAGAACAAGGCCATGGCTGCCAAAAGGTGGCCTTCTTGAGCTCCTGGAACTCAAGAGAGGCTAGATCCGAGATATGGCTTGATTACAAAGCTTCATCACTAGGGATTTGGGGTTTTTGAGCTCAAAACCATCAATTTGGGGACAAACTAGATCTAGCAATACAATAACCAAGATGAAAGCTTTATTACCAGAAAGGATGGCCAAAGAGGAGTATAATCTGGATCTACTTCTTCTTCCTTGAGTTCTTCAACCTTCTCCTTCTTCTTCTTGCTCAACAATGCACCAAGATTCCTTCACAAGGGCAAAATCACTCACACACACTTTAAGGAGGCTAGGGTTTTGGGAATAAGTCTCTGAGAGGTGAAGGAGGATGGTTTGGGGCTATAATGGTGTTTAAATAGGGTACACTCCCTAAAATTAGGGCTTCATCCAGACTGGCGGACTCGCCGAGTCTGGAATATGGACTCGTCGAGTCGCCACGCCTACTCCACGTGCTAACTCGCTGCTACTCGACGAGTTAGGGCCACTGACTCGTCGAGTAGCTTCTAAAATAAAAAGAAAAATAATGTTTTAAATGCATACTAGGAACGGGGCGTTACAACTCTCCCCCACTTATCTTAGACTTCGTCCTCGAAGTCTGCTGCTACTAAATCTGAAAATAACTCCGGATAATGCTTCGTCATTTCCTCCTCGGTTTCCCATGTCCATTCCGAACCCTTCCGGTGCTGCCACTACACCTTCACTAGCTGAACCACCTTGTTCCTCAAGGTCTTCGTCTTCCGATCCAAGATCGCAACTGGTCTCTCGATGTAATTCAGGCTGCTGTCAACCTGAATATCCTCCAACGGTATAACTGCTGACTCATCCACCAAACACTTCCGTAACTGAGACACATGGAAAGTGTTGTGGATCTGGCTAAGCTCTGCTGGAAGATCTAACCGATAAGCAACCCGACCCACCCGGGCCAAAACCCTAAAGGGACCAATGAATCTGGGGCCCATCTTGCCCCTCTTTCGGAACCTGATGACACCCTTCCAGGGTGACACTTTTAGGAGGACTATATCGCCTACCTGGAACTCCAAATCAAAACGCCTCCTATCAGCGTAACTCTTCTGCGGACCTGCTGTATCAACTCTGTGGTCTTAAGCACCACCTCAGTGCTCCCCATGACTCTCTAACCGACCTCGCCCCAACAGATTGGGGTCCTACACTTCCTCCCGTAAAGCATCTCAAAGGGAGGCCGGTCTATACTGGAGTGGTAACTGTTGTTATACGAGAATTCCGCTAATGGAAGGTACGTATCCCAACTGCCACCAAAATCTAGGACACATGCCCGAAGCATGTCCTCGAGAGTCTGAATCGTCCTCTCGCTCTGCCCGTCCGTTTGAGGGTGGAAAGCGGTGCTGAAAAGGAGACGAGTCCCCATCTCGTCATGGAACCGCTTCCAAAACCTGGAAGTAAACCGGACGTCTCGATCTGATACTACTGAAACATGCACTCCATGACGTGCCACAACCTCTCGCACGTAAATATCGGCTAACTTCTCAACCGATATGCTCTCCTGGATCGGTACGAAATGCGCGCTCTTGGTCAACCGATCCACTATGACCCAAATCGAATCAACTCCACGTGCAGTCCTGGGAAGCTTAGTAACAAAATCCATAGTGATATCCTCCCATTTCCACACGGGAATGTCTAATGGCTGCATCTTGCCGTGGGGTCTCTGGTGCTCTGCCTTGACCTTCCTGCAGGTCAGGCATCTCTCCACGTACCAAGCTACGTCCCGCTTCATGCAGGGCCACCAATAATCGGGTCGAAGATCTCTGTACATCTTCGTCGCCCCTGGGTGGATGGAGAACCGAGACTTGTGGGCCTCATCCATCAACACCTGCCGTACTCCTCCCCAGTACTGCACCCAAACTCTCCCATGAAGGGTCAACAATCCTCGACTGTCATAATCGAAAGAAGCTACTCGGCCCACGATCCTCTCGCACTTCCGTCTTTCCTCTTTTAGGCCCTCAACCTGTGCCTCTCTAATCTGCTCCAATAATGGAGTAATCACTGTCATCCTCAGACATATATCTCTGATCGGGGCCGTCATCGCCTTGCGGCTCAGGGCGTCGGCCACTACGTTGGCCTTGCCCGGATGATAAAGGATCTCACAATCATAGTCCTTAACCACATCTAACCACCGACGCTGCCTCATGTTTAGATTCGGCTGATCCATAAGGTACCTCAGACTCTTGTGATCCATGTAAATGGTACAACGGACCCCATAGAGGTAATGCCTCCAAATCTTGAGGGCGAACACCACTGCCCCCAGCTCTAAATCGTGCGTCGGATAGTTAGCCTCGTGAGGCTTCAACTATCTAGAGGCATACACTATCACATGCCCTCGCTGCATTAATCCTGCTCACATACCTGTAATCGAAGCGTCACAGTAGACTACGAAGTCATCCACTCCCTATGGCAGGGTAAGAATCGGTGCCTCACACAATCTCTGCCTAAGGGTCTCAAGTGCTGCCTGCTGCTCAGGCCCCCAGCGAAATGCCACCGACTTTCTGGTCAGTCGAGTGAGCGGAACTGCTATCTTGGAGAAATCCTGGATGAATCTCCTGTAGTACCCTGCCAAACCTAGGAAGCTCTGAATCTCAGATGGAGACCTCGGGACCTCCCACTGCATCACGGCCTCTATCTTGGCCGGATCTACTAGTATACCCTTCTGGTTGACGAGGTGTCCAAGGAACTACACCTCGCGCAACCAGAACTCACACTTGGAGAACGTTGCGAAAAGTTTCTCCCTCATCAGTGTCTCTAGCACCTCCCTCAGGTGCTCCTCGTGCTGCTCCTGAGTCTTGGAATAGACCAAGATGTCGTCGATGAATACTATCACAGACCGATCTAATATCGGTCTGCATACGCGGTTCATGAGATCCATGAATGCGGTTGGTGCGTTGGTGAGCCCAAATGGCATCACCACGAACTCATAATGACCATAGCGGGTCCTAAAAGCGGTCTTCTGCACGTCCTCACCTCTGACCCGCATCTGATGATAACCGGAGCGCAAATCAATCTTGGAGAACCAAGATGCTCCCTGGAACTGATCAAACAAGTCATCTATCCTCGGAAGTGGGTAACGGTTCTTCACCGTCACCTTGTTCAACTCCCGGTAATCTATACACATACGGGGTGACCCGTCCTTCTTCTTCACAAACAGGATCGGGGCTCCCCATGGTGAACTGTTTGGTCTGATAAAACCCTTGTCTAGCAGCTCCTGCAGCTGCGTAGACAACTCCTGCATCTCGGGAGGAGCCAACCGGTATGGTGCCTTGGCTATTGGAGCCGCACTAGGAAGCAGGTCAATCCTGAACTCAACCTGTCTCTCAGGAGGTATCCCAGACAAATCCTCTGGAAATACATCCGGGTACTCGCGTACTACCGGTACATCGTCAACTGTCGCCTTGCCCTTCTCCCGGGCATCTAAAACATAAGCGACGTACCCGCGCAACCCTTCTGAAAGTAGTGCCTCGCTCTCGCTGCTGAACACAGAATCGGTCCGCGCTGTGGCCTCTCGCCCTGAATCACTAACTCTCCCCCGCTAGGAGTGCGAACCCTCACTAACTGCAGCTCACAATCAATCACTGCCCCATTGGGGCTCAGCCAATCCATACCCACTATAACCTTATTCCCTAGCAGGGGAATAGGAACCAAATCTACTGAGAACTGCTCATCAAATAATCGCAGCGAACACCCCCTATGTACCCTCGCGACCCTGACGGTCCTGTCATCAGCTATCTCAACCTCGAGCGGGCAATCCAGCTCCCCTGGAGCTCTGCTAAACCGCTTGCTAAGAGCAAGCGAGACAAATGATCGGGTAGCCCCCGAGTCAAACAATACTGTAGCTGAAATGCCGTTCACTAAGAACGACCCTATATACAAACACATAACCATGAGAAATAATCAATACCAAATACATAGATAAGAGCAAAATACATACCCGTCACCACATCAGGAGTCGCCCGCGCCTCCTCTGCTGTCATCTGGAAAGCTCTACTCTTCGCCACTAGCGCCTTAGCCCGACCCTGACGACCGTCTATGATCCTCAAAGTAGCAGGGGCAGGTGCTGCCACCTTCCCTGCTGCTGCTAAACTCAGGCACTGGGAATTTTTATGTCCCCTCTGATTGCAATGGAAGCAAATCAGATCAACTGCTGTGGTGGTGGTGGTGGCTGTACAATATCTACTCATATGCCCGGTCCGACCGCACTTGTAGCAGCCGGAGATCCCTGCCTTGCACGCCCCATCATGTAATCTCCCACACTTGCCACACCGACTGTGGCTCTGCTGTCCTCTAGATCTGTGATCCGATACCTTGGGCTTTTTGCCCAAACTCTCTGAGCCAGATGCCTCCTCTGGCTTCCTCTTCTTCTCCATCTCCAAATCTATCTCTCTCTCACGAGCCCTCGCAATCATGTCATCCAGTGTTTTACAGCTGGACCGGCTCACAAACTGTCTGATATCACTCCTCAACATCTCATGATAACGGGCCTTCTTCATTTCCTCATCAGCCGCACACTGAGGAACAAGAAGAGCCCTCTCCCTGAACTTGGCGGTAATCTCCGCCACAGTCTCAGTAGTCTGAGTAAGATCCTGAAACTCCCTCGCTAACTGCTACACCTCGATAACTGGTGCAAACTCGGCTCTGAACCTGGTAGTGAAATCGGTCCAGGTCATCGCATCGAGAGCTGCATCATCCCCAATGACATGTCTGATCTCATCCCACCAATCTCGTGCCAGTCCTTCAGGAGACAGGATGCTAGTCTGACCTTGTCCCCCTCGGGACATCTGTTGGTGCGGAATGCATTGGCGACATCCGCCAACCATCTGGTACTCGCAATGGGGTCTCGGACCCCCTGGTAATCTGGAGCTCCACATGCTCTGAACTCCCTGAAAGTGAGGGTGCGCGACCCCATCATGGACGCCACCTCAGCACGGAATGTGCTCAACTTCTCGTCCATCAGCTCCAAAATACCCTCCTTGATCGAGCCGAATATCACAGGAGTCTGATTGAGTATGATGCGAGTAACCTCTGAGGAGAGAAACTCCCTAGTCTGCTCATCCACATGCTCGGCCCCCGAGCCTAATCCCGATCCCTCACCGGCACCTGAACTGCCAACTGCTGGTCTAGGGCGTAAAACCACCATTCTGAAAACACATAATGACAATGTCAGGAATACATATATATCTCGAGGGATCGCTACTAGTACAAGTTTCCTGGTCTCACCTCAGCCTTCCTTGATTCGAGTACGGATCCTCTGATTTCAGTAGTACGGGCCCATACTACCTTCCATATCTATCCGTACTTTCCTCAAGAACTGCCTTGGCTCCACCAAGTCCCTTTTACTACCACTGCTCTCTGCTACACTCATCCTAGGCTTTCCCTAGGGTAATCACCAACCCACTCTCCGCTATCAGCTGCACAAGAAGTCCCGGCTACCTCCCCCTAACTAGCTCGTGAATACTATTACATATCACTAAGACTAGATAATTTTTCGAATGAGAAATCCTACCCTACAACGGTTGGACTCAGGTAAGAGCTGCGCAATAGAGCTAGACCTAACCTTCTGAAATTATTTAATCCTCACAATGTGTAACGTAACATATTCATTTACTAGTTAGTGAAAGATAACTAAGACTCCTAAAAGCACAAAGCAAGCAGCATTCGAGCATCGAGTACACATAATCAAGCATACACTACTCAGGCTATCATACTGACAATTTTGTACTAGCATGCAGTTTTCATAGAGCTGAAACACATATAACAGACACATAAGGCATCCTTCCTAGATCCTTAGTCCTAATCTAGCATGCTGTTCTAATAAAGCTGATAATCATAACATAGCATAAACTCGTATGGATAATTTGGGAGTACTTACTTGAGCTCGGCTGATTGCATGCACCACACCCTTTTTCTTTTCAAAGTTCTTTTATTTCTAAAAATTCTTTTTTTTTTACTTTTCTAAAACTCTTTTCTTTTGAAAACTTTATACCACTTCCTTAGTTTGAGTTCAGACACACCCGAAAGTGTGCCCGAATCCCTCAAACCAAGGCTCTGATACCAACTTGTAACATCCCACAAATACAACCCAAAATTTTTTGTTTGAAAACTTTACTAAACCATAATATCAAATATTAAAAGATAAAACCATGAATCATGTATCTCAAAATGTCATAATAAATTTATCAAATCGAAACTAGTGTCAAGATCATATCAAAATATCAAAGTCTAACTCCCACGCTAAAATTGTGGTGTGTGCCATGCCATCATCCCGAGCCCTTCCCTTTGCTAGCTGAAGTACTTGAACCAAAACTGAAACTGTAAGCACGAAGCTTAGTGAGCTCCCCCAAACTACCACATACCATACAATAACATATAAAGCACATACTGGGCCTCGCCCACTGCATCAGACCGAATTCCGGAACTGACTAGGGCCTTGCCCACTGCATCGGACCGAAGTCCGGAACTGACTAGGGCCTTGCCCACTGCATCAGACTGAAGTCCGAAACTGATTAGGGCCTTGCCCACTGCATCGGACCGAAGTCCGGAACTACTAGGGCCTTGCCCACTGCATCGGACCGAAGTCCGGAACTGACTAGGGCCTTGCCCACTGCATCGGACCGAAGTCCGGAACTGACTAGGGCCTTGCCCACTGCATCGGACCGAAGTCCGGAACTACTAGGGCCTTGCCCACTGCATCCGACCGAAGTCCGGAACTACTAGGGCCTTGCCCACTGCATCGGACCGAAGTCCGGAACTGCATCGGACCGAAGTCCGGAACTGACTGAACATAGCCTAACATAATCATAACATATAATATGAACACATATACTGCATACTGCATCGGACCATAGTCCGGAACACATAACACATACCATGCATGTATCACAAAGACACCAAGCATACTGAACTACTGCATCAGACTGTAGTCCAGAACTACTACTAACTAAATGGGTCGACATTGTGGCCGTAGACCCGTTCCTAATGGAAGGAAACTCACCTCGTAAGGCTGGCTGCTGAAATGCTGCTCGGGAACTGTCTGGCTGCTGCTCCGGTAACTCCCCTCCTACAATTCCCAAAAGACACTTAATCAAACACTGATAACTAATCTTAGGGTAAAATGACTATTTTACCCCCTGGTCAAAGTCAACAATCCGTTGACCTGACTCGCCGAGTTGGGCCGCCAACTCGTCGAGTCCCTATCTTTCCTTCTACTCCCCTTCCCGACTCTACTCGTCGAGTTTAGCGAAGACTCGACGAGTTCTCCTTCTATAATAACATCAAGTCAACCTTTATCTGACTCGCCGAGTTGTATGAACAACTCGTCGAGTCCTCCTTCATCATATGAACACGTACAGTCTGTGACTCGCCGAGTTGTAGGAACAACTCGTCGAGTCTGTTCTTACGGGTAAGGAGATTGCCTTGGACTCGCCGAGTCAGGGCGTAGACTCGTCGAGTCCCTCTACACTCAGATCCATGTCTTAACTCACTGAGTCTTTACTCCACTCATTAACGGACTCGCTGCTACCGAACAGGGAATCTAAGACTCGCGACCGGAATCGCCGAGTCCGAAGAACGACTCGCCGAGTCCTTTGCATGCAGTTTCTATTCAGCCGATTCTAATCAGTTTCAGCGCATCCAATTCATAGATCTGGGTTTCTGGGACAATCTGAACACGTAAAGTTGCTAACTTTACGTGTATCTATGATGCAATGAAGCAATAACACTCAAACTTGGCTATAATGGGGGTTACTTGTCTAGAACAAGGCCATGGCTGCCAAAAGGTGGCCTTCTTGAGCTCCTGGAACTCAAGAGAGGCTAGATCCGAGATATGGCTTGATTATAAAGCGTCATCACTAGGGATTTGGGGTTTTTGAGCTCAAAACCATCAATTTGGGGGCAAACTAGATCTAGCAATACAATAACCAAGATGAAAGCTTTATTACCAGAAAGGATGGCCAAAGAGGAGTATAATCTGGATCTACTTCTTCTTCCTTGAGTTCTTTTACCTTGTCCTTCTTCTTCTTGCTCAACAATGCACCAAGATTCCTTCACAAGGGAAAATCACTCACACACACTTTAAGGAGGCTAGGGTTTTGGGAACAAGTCTATGAGAGGTGAAGGAGGCTGGTTTGGGGCTATAATGGTGTTTAAATAGGGTACACTCCCTAAAATTAGGGCTTCATCCAGACTGGCGGACTCACCGAGTCCGGAATATGGACTCGTCGAGTCGCCACGCCTACTCCACGTGCTAACTCGCTGCTACTCGACGAGTTAGGGCCACTGACTCATCGAGTAGCTTCTAAAATAAAAAGAAAAATAATGTTTTAAATGCATACCAGGAACGGGGCGTTACAACTCTCCCCCACTTATCTTAGACTTCGTCCTCGAAGTCTGCTGCTACTGAATCTGAAAATAACTCTGGATAATACTCCCGCATCTCCTCCTCGGTCTCCCATGTCCATTCCGAACCCTTCCGGTGCTGCCACTGCACCTTCACTAGCTGAACCACCTTGTTCCTCAAGGTCTTCATCTTCCGATCCAAGATCGCAACTGGTCTCTCGATGTAATTCAGGCTGCTGTCAACCTGAATATCCTCCTCATGTTTTGTTTCACGATTTTGGGATTTCTCTGATGATGAACTTAGTTTGAAAAAAATTTGTAAACAATGATGGTTTTTGGTTTTATTTAAAAGTTTAAAATTTTTCATGGATTTTATGGTTGTTACACTTTAAGATCAATTTCTGCTCTTAATTAGAGGTTCCAGTCGAGTCTGGTAATACCAGTCAAGACATGAATGAAATATTCAACAAAGTACTCAAGAAAAAATTTAAGTAAACTAGGCGTATAATCAATGTAAAGACATTTAATGATCAAGAAAAATGTTGTGAACGATCTTGACTTGAGAAAAAAGTGAAAGAGAGTTAAAGAGAATATTTTCTATCTTTGGAGTAACAATGCATGTTTTTCTTGTCATTCAAAACACTCCTTAAATAAACTAAGGAGTAACATCATACAAACCTTGAAAACATTCCTAGGACTTGTTAATAATCAGTCACTGACAACTGATTATCTAAAAGATACAATAAGGAAAAGTCCTATGAAACGTTACATCACAAATAAGACAAGAAACAATAAATGTTCAAACAAACAACTAATCTCAGATCTTTACTGCATCTCGGAATGATCTCCATCTCATACTCCATCTCTATCTCGGACTTCACACATCTCGGACACTGCTGACTTCGGATCTTTATTACTTGTGATTGCTAGAGGTTCACTTTTTCATGTTTCAACAATCTGCTCCTAAGTGAACTTAGCAATCAACTCGGCTAGTTGGCTTCTTCTTGGATGAACACATGAGCTCTGTATAGCCATTATCTGACTTCTAGATACCACTGAAGCTGACTTATGAACTTGGTCTTCACATGCCCTGGGGATTCTGAATTTGCTGAATTTGTGATGAACTTTTCAAGAGCTCTGGAGGGAACGAGATGCTTGTCTAGGACTCGAAACAAGTCCTTTTTGTTTGTCTTATTTTTCAAGTATACGTATCCCAACACAGGTTCATCAATTGGCCCTTCTGCCAAAATTTCTGCTTCAGGCTGCTTGTAATCAATTTTTGGCAAGAACTTTTCAGTGCCGAACAAATGATCCAGTTCGAAGTCACATCTGAAAAACTCAACAACATAATCCTTCAGATAGTTCATCGCAACACTGTAGGTAACAATGCTCATCTGACTGTCTTGACGAGTTCGGAAATGAGCAGCAATTGTCAAGCTGTCATTTGCATTAATGGAGGGGAAGTCAGCGTCCGTGATGGTGAGTTGTGTTGACTTGTTCCAATAGACATAGTAGCGATGCAACAAACAGTCTAAGTCAAATTTTGTTAAAACTTTTCTTTTGAACCTATATATCTTGGTAATTCTCTTTTGAGACCATACTTCCTTTTGGGGACGTGCGTTCAAGGAGTAGAATGTCTTCAATCATTCTTTTTCGGTTCTGATGATTATTTGAGGATCATCTTCTGGGTGGAGGGGAGAAAACTTGTTGTAAAACTTGCCATAGGGAGAGATGGGGAGATCAAGCTGGTCTGAATCTTGGGTTGGAAGATCATGATATATGAATGACACGATGTCCAAATCATGAATTATTCCTTCTCGACAGAGTGGGGAAATCCCTAGCATTGGATTGGGGTTGTATTTGAGAGATTGAATTTGGATGCTCTCTTCAAGGGCTTGAGCTATTTGTTCTTGAGACCAACCATCACGCTTCTTGGTGATCTGTTCTGAGCAGTGAAATTCCGAGATAGGCTTTTTGCCTTTGTCTTGTTGTGTGTTAAGGACCGAGATGACGTGCTGCATATTATCATCGATGGTTAACTCTGGAGGTGGAGCAATCAGAGGCTCTTCCGGAATGTTGTCAAGTTTCCGAAGTGGAGAACCTTCATCAATTGGAGCTATTCTTGGTGATGGAATTGGAGGCAACATCGACTGGGCAGCTCAGAATGAATCAATTGCAAGCTTAGTCTTTGCCTTAGCCATTTCACGGCTTCTTTATATAACATCAACTAAGGATGATGGCCATGAGACAGTAGCCCATAACCTTTTCTCTTCCTCGGAAAGAACTTTCGCCGAAAATTGTCTCAGATCTTGAATACTTACCACAACATTTGTGATGTACTCAATATCATCATCATCATCATCATCATCATCATCATCAGGAGTACCTATGGAAACAATTTGAACAAATTCATCATCAGATTCATCTCGAAGTTTGAACTCTGAGGCAGGCTTCCAAGAGATGGTAGGATCTCTGTTACTCGGTCCTTCTCCCCCTCTTGCATCAGATGGCCCGACAACCGAGGCAAGTCTAGCTGAGCTCTGAAATTCCGAGAGCCTATCAAACACCTGTTAGAAACGGGTGTTCATCTGCAATGTGAGGGCATCATAGGCTTTAGTGGTTGGAGCCTGAGCTTTCAAGTGGCCGAAGAGGGAGGCAAGGATGGAAATCATTTCATCGAACTTATTGTTCGGAACATCCACTAAATTCCAACAGATTCGGAGGAGTTTGATGAGTACTTGCTGCATGATGAGATTCATTTCATCTTTCTTCTTGATCTCTTTCTCCATCCTTTGAATTTGCTTTTCATGCCTGACATGGGTTTGTTTTATCAGCTCATTGGTGGCACTGATCATGCCATCATGAACCTTCAGCATGGTAGTGATTGTGTCGAGGTGGTGGTAAAGACCAAACACTTTGGCAACGAGTTTAGAATCTAGCCGGGGAACCGACTTGTCTAAGGATTCAACTTTGGAGACTGCAGCAGACACGTTGTGTCGGAGTTCGAACAAGGCAAATGGATCAGCAAAGTTACCAGCTGATGATCCAGTGTCCAAGGTGGAACTATCAAACTTATATTTACCACTTTCTTGATTGACATGAGGTTCAGAAGGAGGAGGATTGTTTGCAGTGGCTGTTTGATCATCCTTGGGAGGATTGGTTTCAGTTTCGCCTTCAAGATTATGTTGGACTTGGTCATCAACTTGGATTTCTTCATCAATAGGCTCTAATGAAGAAGATTAAAGACCGAAGTCATAGAAGGGACTTTATGAGGATGGCTTCTGTAGAGTGTGAAAGGAAGAGAATATTGGAGGAGCAGTAATGGAGACGTTGTCATCATCGAACATGAACTCAGTCGAATTCTCTTCATCAGGATCTGGATGTAATGCATCATGGTGGGGAGACTTCGGAGGTTCTTCCGAGACGATGTTGTTTTGATAGGTCTCTCCTGATGCAAACTCTTGGTCTGTGACATCATCAGATGGAGCAACAAATGGTCTATTGCTTTGGATAGCTCGATTTCTCATGGAAATGAGAGTTGCTTCAACTTGTGATCGAGTGAGCTTTGGATGCCTTGTGTGAGCCCTGCTAACATAGTCTAACCAATCGGGATCATTAGTACCTGGTCGTCCTTTACCCGAGCCAGGTATCAGACTAGTTGTGGCTTCCAAGGTTGGAGGGACTACCCCAACTTCAGCAAGCTTAGGATCCGAGACAGGGGTCTCGAATCGTGCTTGTGTAGAAGAAGAAGGAGGGATATCCGAGATGACTTGTGGGTGTGTTCCAGGGGGTGCAATGATCGTTGTTCAACACCGACATCACCTTGTTGGGAAGGTGAGGGTGGATTATGTGGAGACTCCCCGTGAGTCTGTGCAGGTGGTTTTGAAACTCCGAAGGGTACTTCGGACGAGTGGCCAGGTGGGGTGAGAGGATGAACAGAGTCAGTCGGAATGTCCTTGATAGATTCCTTTTTAGAGGAAGTATCAACTTTCGCTCTCTTTTTAGCTTTTGGTTTTGAGGGATAAGTCTTTCTATTGGCAGCCTTCTTTTTCTTTCCACCAGTCGATACTGGCTTGGCCACATCCGAGGTGGACTCAATGGAGACTGGGGCAGACTGTGTAGGGTTGTATACAGTCGAAGTCTCCAAATGATGTTTCAAATGAGGTAATCGGATGGCAGGATGGACAACATATGTTCAGACAGTCTACGTGTAGGTCCGAAAGATGCCTGGTTCGGAAGGCGATAAGTTTTGATAGCTTTAAAGGTCAGAAATACCTCTTTTAGAATGGTGTCGACTGGAATTGGTTATTTCCTCTCTCGGTAGAGTTGTTGAACGATAAGAGCCCAGAATCTCAGACTCTAAATTTCTTGAGGCTTTCTCTTCACAGCGAACTTCAGAAAGTCTTGCCACAAGACTTTTGTTAGCTCAACAGTGTTCGTATTTCCGGAGTAGATGTTGTAGACGACGTAGAGCCAATCTTTGCTCACAATGTCAGTTCCTCCATGTTTTCCTGAGAGACCTCGAAGGATGAGGTGCATGAGTACCGTCCATAGGCCTGGAACTGCCAATTTCTTGAACTTTTTCGCCTTGAACTCTTCTGCATACCCAATGTGGTAGAGGAACGTCTGAAACTCTTCAGACGATAGTTCTTGGACTTTAAAACCCTTAGGTTTTTCTGGAATTCCAATCGCTCTTAGAAACGGTTTTTTGGAGACGGTGGGAAGGAGATGAAGTGGAATTGGTGGATCGAGGATTTTTGTGAGAGGAATAGTGATAGGATGACGGGATATGAACTCGATCATAACCCAGATGGACTCATCATAGTCCATGGGATCCAAAGAAAGCAGTTGAGTGGTATCACGAAGGAAGGGTTCTGTTGAAGACGATAAAGCGGAACCCTTGGAGTATTTCTTTTTGGGAGCAGTTTTGGAGATTATGGGGGAATTTTGTGAGGAAGCCATAGTTGCAGGTTTTGAGAGCTCGAAGAACAGTTTGCAGAGAGAAATTGATGAAAGTGATGAGCGCATAAAAGGTATCAAATGGGGTTTGAGAGCCTTTTATAGGTTGAAAGAAAGTGGGTCGGGTTAAGAAAGTGGGATGATTAAACCCGGTTATGGAAACAGATCGCATTTAATGTGTTGCCACATTTGGTATGAGTTGACCTGCAAGGACGAAAGAATACTATGGAAAGACATGCAAAATGGAAACCGTCGCTTGATTGAAAGGATGTTTACTTTATTGAGACGTGTGCAAAAAGTGCGATTTTCAAGGATTAAAGGATAATCATCATTAAAAAATAACCGTTTGAGTTATTAAGAAAAACGTTTCAGAAATAATGAAAAAGCTTTTGAACTTCTTTTCAAGAGAATGATCTCGGAGCAAGGAAGTTCCGAGATGAATTGACAAAGTGATCTCGGAGCATGAAAGTTCCGAGATGGATTTGATGGGTTTTGAGCATTCTAACACTTCCTAAGTGTACATGCAACCCTAATAACCTTGGATCTATGTTTGTCTAATAATCATGCAAAGTTGAATTCCAAGGTTATATTCCTATCTAGCATACATGGGGAACATTTTTAACTTGAATGAAAGATAGAATAACTTACCTTGTTGTTGATTATGATCCTTGAAACCTTGTGAGCCTAGCACCCCAAGTGTGATGCCTCAAATGCTTCTTCACACAACACCAAATGCAAAGGAGTAAACTTTGAGAGAATCTTACACTTGCAAAATCGGCTCTACCCCTCTTGTTTCTTATTGTGTCCCGATTTTGGTGGAGAACATGTTGCTTATATAGTGTGTCACATCTAGGTTTACACCGTGTAAACCCTAATGTGGCATGACTCTTCATTTCCATGACCCATGGGTTTGTAACTCCCATGGAGCCTCCATGGAGCATTCAATGGGTTTAACCCAACTTGATTATCCATGGAGCCTTTTAGCCTACTATACAAGTTATGGATGATTTACATGATCAACCCATATATTTAATTAGTCATCTTTTGTTCACTTAATTAATCCTAGATTAATTCTTGATCAATACTAATTAAATAATACTATTAATATATTAGAACTTATAATATATTAATAAACCACAAGTGTTATTTCTCTCATTTAGTCTATCCAAATGCATGATGCCATGCAACCCAAATGGACCATGCCGGGTCGGGTCAAGTACATACCAGAAATAGTTATGGACTTATACACCTTATCCAACAGTCTCCCACTTGGATAAGTCTAATAACTATAACTGCAAGTATGACTTCAGGAACCGATCAACAATCGTAGCTCTTTTCAAGGTTTCTCGGAACTGAGAAGATGATGATACGCCATTTCAGATAAGTGATCATATAATCCTCTGTTCTAGATATCAGCCGGACAAATACATGGAACAATGTCTTACTTATTGTCCAGCAGTTTGTTTCCCGATTTCCGATTTGTTTGACAAAGAACTTAATTGAACACATCAACTTAGTTCTGACCGGGCCCGGTACATAGGTCAAAACAAAATCATCGAGGGGCCCATATATCAACTTCTAATCCAAGAAGGAACAGATAAACTTCGACTCATATGTTTGTTCTACCACTCATTGAGTTATACACAAAAGCACGTTTTATAACATCGAGTTACTAATGCGTTTTCGTAGAATCAATGCATAACCAACTCATAAGTAACTGATCATATATCTAGGTTTGAAGACTTATATGATATTACCGTCTCACGATCACTCGAGATAAATTCCATGAAGTGATTCCAGTGAGCGTGGGTTGAGTCCAATGCTCAGAACTTATGAGCACTCATGAGTGTTGTAGCCATGTCCAACAACTTAGACCTCTGCAACCAATCATGACAGTCTTGATTCATACCTACTTCCGACATATGACCGACTGTGGAGGTTCGAATAATATGATATACCAAACATAATTATTCTGGAAGTCAAAACATGCAAAAGAAATATAGTAAACGATCGACAAGAGAGAGCAACACTTTACTCATAAATAAAACACATTTTATTCATCATCTAATGTCAATTACACTTTACAAATTTCAAGGTTATCTAACTACTAAATCTAATATCATCCTTCAGCCCTATGCTCCGAGCATGCTGGAGATGCTTAACCCGAGTCAGTCCCTTCGTGAGGGGATCTGCTGGATTCTCATCTGATGATACCCTCTTTGCCACGAGGAGTCCTTCTTCTATTCGATGTCTGATGAAATGGTATTTTCTGTCGATGTGTCTGGATCTCCCGTGATCCCTTTGTTCCTTGGCTAAGGCAACTGTACTTTCACTATCAAAGAAAATTTCCATTGGCTCTTTAATAGCTGGTACAACTCCAAGGTCTCCAATGAAGTTCTTCAGCCATATCGCCTCCTTTGCTGCCTCGCTAGCTACTATATACTCTGATTCGCAAGTTGAATCAGCCACTGTCTCTTGCTTGGAACTCTTCCAAGAAATTGCTCCTCCATTTAAGGTAAAGACCCAGCCTGACTGAGAGCGGAAATTATCCCTATCAGTCTGAAAGCTAGCATCACTATACCCTACAACTCTCAAGTCTTCACTCCCACCGAGGGTAAGGACCCAGTCCTTAGTCCTCCGTAGGTACTTGAGGATATTCTTTACTGCAGTCCAGTATGCCTTGCCAGGGTTCCCCTGATACCTGCTAACCATGCTCAAAGAAAAGGCTACATCAGGTCGAGTACACGTCATAGCATACATGATTGATCCTACAGCCGAAGCATAAGGTATTCGACTCATTTCTGCTATCTCAGCCTCAGTACTAGGGCTTTGTGTCTTACTCAATCTGGCGTTACTCTGGATGGGTAACTCTCCTTTCTTGGAGTCCTGCATGCCGAATCTCTTCAGCACCTTATCCAAGTAGGTACTCTGACTAAGTCCAATTAGTCTTTTACTCCGGTCTCTCAAGATCCTTATCCCTAGAATATAGGCAGCTTCTCCTAGGTCCTTCATAGAGAAACACTTCCCAAGCCAGGACTTAACTTCCTGCAGAGTTGGGATGTCATTTCCTATGAGTAGTATGTCATCCACATACAATACCAAAAAGCTAACTATACTCCCACTAGCCTTGACATATACACAAGATTCATCTTCACTCCTAGAAAAGCCAAATTCCTTGACTTTCTCATCAAAGCAAAGATTCCATCTGCGAGGTGCTTGCTTTAACCCATAAATGGATTTCTCAAGCTTACACACTCTATTAGGGTACTTTGTGTTGACAAAACCCTCTGGCTGACTCATGTAAACATCCTCAGCCAACTTTCCATTAAGGAAAGCGGTTTTGACATCCATTTGCCATATTTCATAGTCATGAAATGCGGCTATGGCTAACAGAACCCTAATAGACTTAATCTTGGCCACTGGAGAAAAGGTCTCATCATAATCAACTCCCGGAGTTTGTGAGAAACCCTTTGCAACCAGTCGTGCCTTATAAGTGTGTACATTACCATCCATGTCGTTCTTCTTCTTGAAGATCCATTTGCACCCTACAGTCTTACGACCTGGTACATTCTCAACCAAGTTCCAAACTTGATTGTCATACATGGACTGTATCTCGCTGTCCATTGCCTCTTTCCACTTGGCTGACTCAGGGCCTGCCATGGCTTCCGCATAACTGTTAGGTTCATCCAGACCTATCAGCGTCTCATCACTGATAAGTGTATCACCTTCCATAGTAATATGGAATCCATAGTAATGCTCAGGTGCATTCCTAACCCTTGTGGAACGCCTCAGAGGTACATACTTGTCAATTGGCTCAACAGAAGTTTCCTCCTCAAGTTGAGTGCTAGGGTTTGAAGTTCCTTCACCACTTGACTCTTGAATTTTTTCAAGGTCAACTTGCCTCCCACTGTCTCCTTGGCTTATGACCTCTCTCTCTCGAAAGAAAGCCCTCCTAGCTACAAAGACCACATTCTCACTAGGTCTGTAGAAGAGGTAACCAAAGGATTTCTGTGGGTAGCCGATGAAAATACACCTCTCACTTCGAGGTTCGAGCTTATCATGAGTCTCGCGTCTCATGAAAGCCTCGCAACCCCAAATCTTAATGTGGTCTAGTTTGGGTACTTTACCAGTCCACATCTCATGAGGAGTTTTGGCAACTTTCTTTGTAGGAACTAGATTAAGGATATGGGCGGCAGTCTCTAAGGCATACCCCCAAAATGAGATTGGTAGCGAAGCTCGACTCATCATGGAACGAACCATATCCAACAAGGTTCGATTACGCCTCTCAGCTACACCATTCAATTGCAGTGTCCTGGGAGGTGTCAATTGTGAGACAATCCCACATTCCCTAAGATAGTCGAGGAACTCTGAACTAAGATACTCACCACCTCGATCGGATCGAAGCATCTTAATGTTCCTGCCCAATTTATTCTCGACTTCCTGTTTAAACTCTTTAAACCTCTCAAAAGTCTCTGACTTATGCTTGATTAAGTAGACATATCCATATCTACTGTAATCATCAGTAAAAGTCAAATAATAACGATTAGCATCCCTTGTGGCATGTTTGAAGAGCCCACACACATCCGTGTGTATAAGATCCAACAAACCTTCACCCCTCTCACAAGAACCTGTGAAGGGTGACTTTGTCATTTTTCCAAGTAAGCATGATTCGCAACTATCATCTGACTTTAGGTCAAATGACTCCAATACTCCATCCTTTTGGAGTTGGCCTATGCGTTTCTTGCTTATATGTCCAAGACGACAATGCCATAATGATGCTTTATCCAAGGTATTATCATTAACAGAATCAATACACAATACATTATTTCCTAAGTTATCAACCACAGATACAGTTTCATACACACCATCACAAGGTAATGCTTTAAAATAAAGAACATTATTAAAAAAAGCATTAATCGAACCAACTTCATTATCAAATGAAAAGGTGAAACCTTGTTTATACAATGCATGAAAGGAAATAATATTTCTTGCCATTTCTGGCGAATAACAACATTTATTCAAATCTAAACTAAACCCACTACTTAGCGATAAAGTATAAACTCCAATCTTGGTGACAGGTAAAGCTTTCCTATTCCCCATGATTAAGTTTATTCTTCCATGCTCCACATTCTCACTTCTTCTTAGTCCCTGCAAATCAGAACATATATGAATACCACAACCGGTATCAAGGACCCAAGAGTTAGAATGGGGTGAGTTATTAGATAAGATAGTGTAAATACCTGCATGGTTGGGTTTAACTTTCCCATCCTTCACATCTTGCTGGTACTTTGGGCAGTTCCGCTTCCAATGTGACTTTTCATGGCAATAGAAGCATTCAACCTCTTTAGGGTCAGAAGAAGGAGTGACAAAACCTTTCTTGGTTCCACTTGAAGAAGAGCCATCAAGGGTCCTATCCTTGGTACCCTTCGAAGAGCTCTTCCTCTTTTTCCCTCTACCTTTCCCGATTGCCAAAACCGGGGCGGAGTTTGGAGTAAGAGTGTTAACAACCGACTTACCCTTAAGACCTGTTTCTGCGGTCTTGAGGAGTCCCTGAAGTTTGCTGAGTGTGACCTCTTCCTTATTCATGTGATATGTCATGCGGAATTGATCATAGCACGATGGTAAGGAGTGCAAAATGATATCTATTGCAAGCTCCTCAGGGAAGTTCACATTAAGCTTCAGCAACCGATCCACATACCTTTGCATTTTCTGCATGTGGCTCGTGACGGATTCCCCGTCCTTCATCATGGTTGTTATGATATAGCATATGATTTCATACCTCTCTTGTCGTGCACTTTGATGGTATCTTTCCATCAGATCTTGGTGCATTTCAAAAGGGTAGAAGTCCTCATAGGACTTTTGGAGTTCCGCTGTCATGGTGGCCAACATGATGTATGCCACTTTTGTAGCATCCCTTTCATGTGCCCGGAAGTCAGCGATCTCCTGGGGAGTTGCAGTGGTCTCATCAATCTCCTTAAGCTCCTTGTCAAGGACATATTCTTTGTCCTCGTAGTGGGTAATCATCCTGATGTTTCTGATCCATTCATTGAAGTTGGATCCATCAAAAGTGACTTTCCCACACAAGTTCATAAGGGTAAAGGAGCCATTAGGATTAGAGCCAGAAGCAGCATTGTTTGAAGACATCTGAAAGAAGAGAACATATTAGTTTAGATATTAAGAGAGTCCTTAATAAAACACCCAAATGTAATATTAAGGCTAGGATCCAATCACAATATATTATAACTTAGAAGAGGTATGCCGTAATCCAAGCTATAACATATTTGAAAGGTAGGTGAATGACAATTCACCAATTTCCACCATGAAAAACGAAATATAAATATTAGGTTTTTAATTGGTTCTTAGAAATTCCTAGATTCTTTTGAGATTCAATGAACTTTTCAAAGGCATGTTTCAATCTCGAGTGTGCCCTCCAAGTTTTGTGACTGGGATACCGAGGATCACAAAACGAGGTGTGAAGTAACCATGCAAATCACTTGGTACCCTCAAGGTTTATCACTCAATCGATGTGCCGGTAAACCACACACGCTCCACCGATGCTATGGTAAACCTTAAGTCACCCTTTACCTACCTTGTTAAGTCCAAGTTAGTGTGCCGGTTAACCACACACGCTCCACCAACGACTTAAACAAAGTGTAAAGTGTAATTTCATGGATTAGCACCTTATTCACATTTTCCTAAAGTAACTAAGATTGGGAATTTAATAAAAGCATTTAGTTACTTTATAATATTCATCATACTTTTAATGAGAATTTATAAGTCCTTGTCTTACCCGTTCGGCTAACGACCCTCCACCGATCAAGGAAGCGGTGGGTGAGAGTGGACACCCATTAAGTTGCCATTTTATAGGCAACAACCTTATCCCCCCTTATAGACCGGCTTCGTGAATGAGGCGTACTAGCGGTAAGACGACTTGACGTTATACATATATATATTAGTAACTTATAATATTATAAAGTATAAGGGTTGAATTTTAACTTTTAAAATTCTAAGGGTTGGAACTAAAGTTTTAATCAAGACTTTACATGTTCCAAAACTTGAGGGCAAGTTTTGTAAACTTCCAAAACTTTTCATTTCTTATAACTTATGAATTAATTGAGTAATAAAAATGAAGACTCTTCATTTTTATAACTCTTGTGTTCTTTTAATGGCTTTAATAAAAGTGAGACTTTTGGTTTTCCATAACTTGAGGACAAGTTATGGACTCCATTAAAACACATTATGATCATGAATTAAACTACCATGAAGGTTACAAACAATTCCTATGATCATCTAATCTTCATAAGTTCAAGAACATGAATATGAACACTTTCAAGAATCAAAAATTACACTTAAAAAAAAAACTTGTAATTTTAATAATTGCCATTGTAAATGGATTAGCAAAAACATTACACCATCTAAAACAAGCTTTAAAACATCAAAACAGTTTAGAGTAATGTTTCTAGTCCATTTCCAGCAACAAATGTGCAAACTTTCATACGAGCAGAAAACAGAAAAACGATTTTTTTTCAAGCTGTTTGCACACAAAAAAAAACAACAAACAAACCTAGTCTCTGATACCACTGACGGGTTTTGAGCATTCTAACACTTCCTAAGTGTACATGCAAACCCTAATAACCTTGGATCTATGTTTGTCTAATAATCATGCAAAGTTGAATTCCAAGGTTATATTCCTATCTAGCATACATGGGGAACATTTTTAACTTGAATGAAAGATAGAATAACTTACCTTGTTGTTGATTATGATCCTTGAAACCTTGTGAGCCTAGCACTCCAAGTGTGATGCCTCAAATGCTTCACATAACACCAAATGCAAAGGAGTAAACTTTGAGAGAATCTTACACTTGCAAAATCGACTCTAGCCCTCTTGTTTCTTATTGTGTCCCGATTTTGGTGGAGAACATGTTGCTTATATAGTGTGTCACATCTAGGGTTACACCATGTAAACCCTAATGTGGCATGACTCTTCATTTCCATGACCCATAGGTTTGTAACTCCCATGGAGCCTCCATGGAGCATTCAATGGGTTTAACCCAACTTGATTATCCATGGAGCCTTTTAGCCTACTATACAAGTTATGGATGATTTACATGATCAACCCATATATTTAATTAGTCATCTTTTGATCACTTAATTAATCCTAGATTAATTCTTGATCAATACTAATTAAATAATACTATTAATATATTAGAACTTATAATATATTAATAAACCACAAGTGTTATTTCTCTCATTGAGTCTATCCAAATGCATGATGCCATGCAACCCAAATGGACCATGCCGGGTCGGGTCAAGTACATACCAGAAATAGTTATGGACTTAGACACCTTATCCAACAGGATTGTCATAAGATACTTCCGAGATGAAAATGAAAATACTTTTACATGATATAGAGTCCGAGATTGCATAGTCTCAGGCTGAATATCAGAGGTAAAAGGTAGGAAGATCTTAGAGGACATATTTTAAACAGATTTTAAAGTTCCGAGACGTGAAGGAACTGATCTTGGACATGGTAAGAGGCAAATGCACATTACCATTTCAGACTTGAATTCCGATATGAAATTCATAACATACTTTTTGATATAGATTCGGAGACGAGATCAAAAAAAATACCAATGTGACTATATTGGTCATGAACTTCCAAGTATTGAGTAAGTTGTACAACTTAAAACTAGATGAAGTGGATAGATAAAAAGACACGTAAAATGATCCTATTTATTCCGAGAGGAAATGATTCCGAGATGAAAAACAATTTTGACTTCAGAATTGTTTCACTTCCTGATGATATCATCAGAGAGTGCAAGCCTCTTGAAAGAATTGAGGATCAGGCAACATCATACCTATTTTGTTCAGAAAACCATTGAATTTGGTTTCGTCTAATACCTTAGTAAAGACATCAACAATTTCATCGTCAGATGGAACAAAAATAAGTTCAATGTTTCCTTTTAAGACATGATCTTTAATGAAATGGTATTGTATATCAATGTGCTTCATCATGGAGTGTTGAATTGGATTGTGTGAAATCACAATGACACTTTAAGAATCACAATAGATTGGAATTTGTTGGAACTAGGGATAAGCATTTGAACCGCCGGAACCGGAACCGGACATAAATTTGTAGAGCGGTTCAGTTATCGGTTCTTGACTTATAGCAAAACCGGTTCCGGTTCTACCACCGGTTCGGTTCTAATAAAAACCGGTTAAAAAATCGGAACCGGCCCGGAAGTTTAAGAGTCAGAATCCATGTAAATCTATTCTGAAAATATTATTTGATTTAGTGTATATCCTAATCTATTCTTTAACTAACCTAAACAAAAAATCGGCAAGTCCAAATAAAAAAAGTCTCGATCATCACAGTATCACACAGAGGAAATTAAGGGACGTCGGCTTTGCTTGGGCAATAGGAAATCACGATAGTATCGATCGGATTTTGTGAAAAAAAATTCGATTCTAAGGAAAAAATCGATTTTGTGTAACAATAGGGAAGCCAAGCTCAAGTAATTGGGTTAACACAGAAGATGAAACTCAAGTACGTCGTTGCTATTGTTGCTTACTGTGTAAAAATCAATCGTTGCTTACTGTTGTTGCTTGCTGTGTTGTTGATTATTGCTGTAACATAATTGAAATAAGAACTATTTTTACCAAAATTAAGTTAGTCTACCAACATGGCACATATAGATTAGGTTAGAGAGGATTGCTCTGCATATTCAACGCCACACAATATGAATAAACATTGATTAAACAACAAAAGTTGGATATTGATCGATGTCTTGCAATTTACATATCATGTCAAAATTGCTCTTGAAATCAAAATTATTACAACTTTGATACCTGGAATCATTACCCTGTCACTGTTAATAGTTTCTAATGATTGGAATTCATTTTGCCACCAAATAAATTTGCATTCAGTTTAGAGGAATGATGTATTCCATACATAATTTATTTCAAATGTTTATTAATAGATTTCATATTTAGAATATTTTTTATGATATAACGTAAAAAGATATAATATATTTTGTTAATTGTTTTCCTCCTAAAGGCTTAATATTCAATTATTGTTTGAGAAAACTCTAATAATATAAAAATAAAATCTTAGAACTTAGTATGGTGTAAAATAATGTCACTTATCCAAATCGAATTAAACTTCTTTTGAACTCATTTTGCTTGATGATATATAATATTTTTTGACTCATTTTCCAAATGTAGGATTATGAAGACGATTTTATTGGTGAGACACCACCAATAATTAATAATATTAGTGACGGATCCGAAAAAGAAGACGTGCCAAAGCCAAGTCCTAAGAAACGAAAAAGGAATGGAGGTGTGCCGAAACCAATTACTAGCAAACGAGAAAGAGCAAGGAATGATGCTAAAGGAACCGCTCCTTGTTGGGTAGCGTTCGAGCCGGTGTGGATTATAGAGGATGATGGTGTTGAAAGGAAAAGTGAGGAATGTATTCATTGTAAAACAATACTTAAAGTCGATACGGACCGAAACGGGACTTCTAATATGAACAAACATTGGAGGAATTGCAAGTTAAACCCGGGCAACAAAGAAAAAAATGATAAAAAGCAAGCCAAATTGAATTTTAAGAAGGAACCAAATGGTGAGACTAGTGTACAAACATGGAAACATGACGACGCTAGGATCAAACAAGCATTATTAGGCCTTTTTACCGTTGGTGAACTACCGTTCAAGTATGTTGAAAATGAAGCATTTATTGAATATACTAACGCGCTTAATGGTAGGGTGATCTTGCCTTCTAGACATAAAATTTCCCGAGACGTAGGCAAGTTTTACTTAGATGAGAGGAATAAATTGCTCAAGTATTTTAGTAATGCAAACACCGCTATACACTTGACAACCGACACTTGGACATCCTCTTGTAAAAAGGTCAATTACATGGTTGTCACAGCAAATTTTATTGATGCCGAGTGGGTCATGCACAAGAGAGTCATCAATTTTAGGGAGATAGATACACATAAAGGTGAGGAAATTGGACGAGAGTTACTAGCATGCATACATGTATGGGGTATGAAAAATGTTATGTCAATGACCGTCGATAATGCCACGTGTAACGACACGGCAATCGAATTTTTGGTTAAAATGTTTCCCACGATTTACGACGGTGGAAAACATTTCCACATACGGTGTATTGCTCACATCCTAACCTTATCGTGAAGGTTGGGTTAAAATACCATAACTATCATGTGGAATGTGTACAAAAGGCGGTGAAGTATATTAGAGCTTCAACATAAAGGATTAAGAAGTTCAAAAAAGCCATCAAAGATGTGGGGTTGGAAACAAAGAAATTTTTGTGTGGCGACTCTCCAACCCGATGGAACTCGACATTCGAATTGTTGAAGACCGCCTACGAGTTATGGGAAGCTTTTGTGGAATTTGGCATCAAAGGTATTAATTTTTTTTTAGTTTCAGCACATTTTATTATTGTGTCCCGGTTTTCAAAATAGCATAACTCACTCATATGAAGTCGGAATCACTTGATTTTTTTTCAACATGTATCTTAGTGTTTATACTTCAGTTTAGACTTTTAAAAATCATATTTTGGTTAAATATTGAATTAGATACAAGCCTGGAAAGACAACATATGAATGCAACATTTTTTCTGTTTCAACACATTTTACTTTTGTGTCCCGGTTTTCAAAATAGCATAACTCACTCATATGAAGTCGGAATTACTTGATTTGTTTTTCAACATGTAGCTTAGTGTTTATACTTCAGGTTAGACTTTTAAAAATCATATTTTGGTTAAATATTGAATTAAATACAAGCCTGGAAAGACAGCATACGAATGCAACATTTTTTCTGTTTCAACACATTTTACTTTTGTGTCCCGGTTTTCAAAATAGCATAACTCACTCATATGACGTCGGAATTACTTGATTTTTTTTCAACATGTAGCTTAGTGTTTATACTTCAATTTAGACTTTTAAAAATCATACTTTGGTTAAATATTGAATGAGATACAAACCTGGAAATACAACATATCAATGCAACATTTTTTTTTCATTTTTTATATATATGAAAGTTTAATTGGTTTTTATTTATGAATTTTGATAGAAAAATCGTATGAAAAAGATATACAAAGAGTACTGGATCGTTTGGACTTCGAGGCGATAAAAGAGATGGTGGATTTCCTTGAAAAGTTTAAGACGAAAACGGAGAACGTTTCGGCTTCAACAAAACCTTTAGTCCATCGATTAATACGGGAAATCTTAGATGTGAACCTATATCTTAAAAAATGGTCAACCAAAGTCAACTTTGTTCATTTGATACCCGACATGAAGGACAAGTATGACAAATATTGGGGCGACTATGCAAAGATGAGTGATTATGTTTACTTTGCGGTCTTGCTAGATCCTACAATGAAGTCTTAATTATTGTTCTATACTTTTAAAGAAATGATTGGTTCCAAGGATGAAACGTTATCAAAGTCGGAGATAGAATTGAAAGCATATGAAATGCTTTATGAGGTCAAGAGGAAGATTGAGAAATTTTTTAAGACCTACTTGGAAAAATACGACATGGGCGGGTCTTCTCAACAACAAAGTTCTCAACAAGTCGTTGATTGTGATGATGATAACGACTTTTTTGGCAACTTCCTTAATAGTGGAGGTGACAACTCGGATGCGATGGAAAATGAATTAATTATATATTTGAAAGAGCCTTGGGTTACGTACAACAAAAGTTTTGATATCCTAAGTTGGTGGAAACTTAACGGGTTAAGATTTCCGATAGTTGCTCGAATGGCAAAAGGTATTGACTATTTTTTTTTAATATTTCATATTTCTTGTAATAATTAATGATGTTACATTTAAGAATAATTTATTTTTTAATAGATATTTTGGGGATACAAATCTCAACTGTAGCATCGGAGTCTGCCTTTAGCACAAGTCGTAGAGTTTTAACCGACTATCGTGCTAACTTGTCGAACGTGATAGTTGAAGCTTTGTTGTGTACCCAAGATTGGGTTAGAAAGAGTAGAAAACCTATAATAGACAACGTGGACGACATTTTAAATGACGATGATGTAGCTATGGGTATTTTGAACTTTCAATTCTTGTTATATTTTTATACGACCTTTACATCTTAGTAAATGCTAACAACATTTTTGTTTTGTGTTTTATATAGAGATTGAGGAAGCTTTACACAATGACAAAGCAATGGGAAAGAGACCAATGGAGAAGTAGATGATAGTTAGAAAGAATTTTTTGGTTGAAACTTGATTGGTTGAATTGTTTTAAATTTGATATATGGGGATGTGTTTGTTTTTTGAAACTTGATTATTGAATATTATGTTTTTTTTGAAACTTGATTATTGAATATTATGTTTTTTTGGAAGCCAACTTAGCAACATGTAAGTATTATGAATTGCATCGTCATTAGGAAAATCTCATTAGTTTCATTTAACTTATAACCGATTCTTGTCTGAAAAATAACCGAAAAACCGGGACCGGAACCGGTATTGGAACCGGCGGTCCGGTTACCGGTTCTTATAATATTGTAATACCGGTTCCGGTTCCGAACCAGTCCGGTTCCATCGCCCATCCCTAGTTGGAACCAGTAACCATAATCCAAAAGCTATGATTTCATCCAAAGAACTTGAGAGGTGCAACTAGCAGCAGCAATGTATTCCACTTCGGTTGTTGAAAGTGCAATGCAGTTTTGTTTCTTAGATGACCAGCTAACAAATCTTCCACCCAAAAATTGACAGCCACCAGATGTGTTTTTTCTGTCCAATTGAAGATCACCATAGTTCGAATCAGAATATGTTTGTAGGAGGAAACTCTCATTTGCTGAGTACTAGATTATGAGACTCTTTGTACCTTTGAGGTATCAGAATATTTGCTTAACCGCCAAAAGATGAGAGATCTTTGGCTTGACTTGAAATATGGAACACAAACATGTAGAAAACATGATGTTCGGACGACTTGTTGTTAGGTAGACTATCGATCCAATCATTCCTCTATACTTCTTTTCATCGACAGCAACACCCGATGGGTCCGAGAAGATCTTGTGTCCGAAACCCATTGGAAATTTGGCAGAGGAACAAGTGTCCATCGAATATTTCTTTACTTGGAGACCTAGGAAGAAACTTAGTTCACGAGTCATGCTCATTTGGAATCGGCTAACGACTAACTTGGCAAAATCAGCAACCATTGATGAATTTGTGGATCCAAAAATGATATCGTCAACGTAGATTTGGACCAACATGAGATGTTTTCCATTTGATCTTCAGAACAGGGTAGGATCGAGAATTCCTCTTTGAAAACCAGAACACTTGAGAAAGTCGGTGAGAGTCTTGTACTAGGCGCGAGGAGCTTGCTTGTGGTCGTAAACAGCTTTTCAGAGTTTGTAGCAATAATTCGGATAAGAATGATTGACAAAACCGGGTGGCTATTGGAGATACACTTCGGTATCAAGGTCACCATTAAGAAAAGCACTCTTAACGTACAATTGGTAAACTTTAAAGCCTTTATGAGCTGCATAAGCAAGAAAGATTCTGATGGCTTCAGGACGAGCAACAGGAGCAAAGGTCTCGTTATAATCAAGTCCTTCAATCTGTGTGAATTCTTTGGCCACCAATCTTGCTTTGTTTCGAATGATAACTACAGCATCGTCTAGTTTGTTTCGAAACACCCATAGCGTACCAACAATGGGGGTGATCCTAAGGAGGAGGGACGAGAGTCCATACTTCATTTTGGTCAAATTCTGCCAACTCTTTTTGCGTGGCTGTAATCCAGTCAGCATGTTCTAGTGCTTCCTTGATGGATTTTGGTTCAACCATTGAGATAAATGATGAGAAATGACATTCATTTTGGATATTAGTAGCAGAACAAGTTTGAATACCGGCGTTTATATTTCCAATAACTTGGTTTGGAGGATGATTTTTGGTCCAAATGTGTAGTCTCGGAAGCTCTTCTGCAACGGATGATCTGACATCAACGATGGGGTTGTATTGCTCCCCCTGAACAACTTGAATTTGAGGGTGATGCTCCCTCTGAACTTCTGAACCGGAGATATCAACATCATTTTCGTCCAGAAAGTCGAAGTAGTTGACGTTGCCATCGTTGTTGTCCCGAATAGGATCGAATTCAGCAAATTGGTCAGCTGCATCTTGGAATCCTTCAACATTTGGTTCAAGAGAGGGAAAACCATTCTCCCCCTCAACCTGAGAAGTTTGAATTGGTTCGGAATCAAATGGAGGAAATGTGGGTGTCAGACCAGAGCATTTTGTGAGATTGGAGTTACGGTTGATGAGGATTGTCTTGATCGAGATTCCGAATCAAGAGCTATTTCAGATGGTCCGAATAGGGTTTCAAAATCGACTTCATGAATTATTTGATGATTCGGACATCCTGGCGATGGAGTATCGGACTCCATGATGTGGGTTGTGACATGGATTGGGCCAGACTTCCGAACATAATTGTCATCGAAGGTGACATCAAAGCTTTCTTCAAGAACACGAGTCCTACGATTTAGAACTTGGTAAGCTTTTGATTTTGCTAAGTATCCAAGAAAGATTGCTTCATCGGCTTTCAGCTGAAATTTTGTGAGCTGATCACGATTGTTTTTTATAAAGCATCGACAGCCAAAGACATGCAGAAAAGAGATACCCGGTTTACGACCATTCATGGCTTCGTACGGTGTCATATTGAGGCATCGATTGATGATGCTTTGATTCTGAGTAAAGCAAACAGTGGACACGGCTTTAGCCCAGAGATAAAGTGGAAGATTTGAAAAATTGAGCATCGATCGAGCAGCTTCAAATAGGGTTTTGTTGCGTCTTTCGACCACACCGTTTTGCTGTGGGGTGTAAGGAGCTAAGAAAGTGTGGTCAATACCTTTCTTGGATAGGAATTTATCAATGGTGACATTGGTAAACTCTGAACCAGTATCACTTCGGATTCGTCGAATAGGCAATTTCACTAGAACTTCAATTCCTTTGATGAAAGTAATAAGTTTCAAGGCGGTTTCTGACTTGAGCCCGAGGAAGAAAACCTAGGTAAACCTTGTAAAATCATCCACAATCACAAGAATGTATTTCTTGTGATGTAGACTTTCTACAATGGAGGGTCCACACATATCTATATGAAGCAATTTTAACGGTTCCGAGATTGATTTTTCGATGATGATAGGATGACCTTTCTTCGATTGCTTCCCACATTCACAGGCAACATAAAGATGATCGTTTTCAAACTTGAGGAGAGGCAGACCTCTGACCATTTCATCGGAAACAAGATCATTCATATCGAAAGTTTAGATGAGCAAGCCTTCGATGCCATAACCAACTGACATCAGGAACTGTCTTAGAGAGTAGACAGAGTTGAGGCTTACCAATGATCATGTTGATGTTAAGAGGATACATGTTCTTGTTGCCATTTAACTTGATCAGACATTCTTTCCGATCTTCGGATATGACATAGTTGTGTTTCTTGCAAAATTCAACTCAACGATTTGCATCAGTAAGTTAAGCCACACTAATTAGGTTATGCTTCAGGTCAGCTATGTATGCCAAATTTGAGACAAAGAGTTTCCATTGGTGAGGATTCCATAACCTCGGATGTGAGTGTTGGAGTTGTTGCCATACGTCACATAGCCAGCATCTGGTGAGAGTTTGAGATCACGTAGAAAATCTTTCTGCCCCGTCATGTGCATGGAATAAGCACTATCAATATACCATATTGTATCTTGTTCCGAAGCACAGAGTGCCTGGAAAAATTAGTGAATTTTGGAGTTTTTAGGCTCCGAGTTATATTTTGGGACTTGGGCATGGGCTTTGGACTGTGGTGGTGACTTTTGAGCAACAGATGTCTCAGAAGGCTTGTTCCGAGATCCTTTGGGAAAGAAGCAAAATGCCAAAGTCTTTTCATTGATCCGCAAATCATATTCAACAACAGGTTGTTTTGGAACAACTTTGCTCGGACCGACTGTTTTTGAAGCTGTAGGAATCACAGTGTTACATGAAGTTGCAATATATTTTTCAACACTTTTAGCTCTCCACATAAACTTTTGTTTTGAATTATTTGAAATTTTTTGAGTGACAGTGTTTTTAACAAATCGTTCTTTGTTTACTGCTTTTGATGGCACATTTGGTTTTGAAAGCTGTTGAGGTTTAAAAATCATACCATCAGATTTAGCAATGAAAACAGAGGAAACAGTCTGAGGAGAGTTATTTTTTGTGGGACAAGTATCAACAGTCTTTTTCGGAATGGGACTGACAACTTTGTTTTGAACTACCGAACTAGGAGGAATGGATGGCCTTTTAAGAATCTTAATAGGCGCAAATGTGTTATGGTTCCTAGTGGCCGGGCTTACAGTCAGAGATACTTTCTTTTGGAATTCTCAATGAACCTGGAGTCTTTTCTTGACCTAATTTCCTTTTTGAGTACATTTTTGGCTTCTATCTTAGGAACAATGACATCTTTTCTATTCAATGAAGGTTTCTTCCTGGAGTCAGATGATGACTTGGAAGTTTGGCCAACATATGGGTTGTTAAACTTGGGTTTGGTTGGCACTAAGGTGGTTTTTGAAATCACTTGAGAGTCCGAAACATAAGAATCATATTGATGCATGCAATTAGTTACACCTAATTTTAATATTTATAACCTAACTACCTTACTAACTAAATTGCACCTAGGCAGTGTACCTAGTCAAAATTATAGAATAGTTGGGTAAGTCGGGTGTCGATCACAGGGAATGGTTTTGACTAATTAATTTATCTACTACTAAATTAACCTAATTACTAACAAAGGAAGGGTTTTTATCTGATTTTGAAAGATCAGACGAACTTAACTCAAATTCAATCAATAATTTAGAACACTCTTGTTTAGTTCGAATCCGCTTCTTCTTTATGGTTAGCTAACAATTATGGATTATCAAGTTGGTTATTATGGTATTAGTAATTTAAGTCTAAATTTACCAATATTAAACTAATTCATGTAAAACTATGTATGGTCACACACAATCAAAGACAAAATAAGTTGTAGATTATGAATTTACTATGTAAGATTAGGCAAACACAATTATGGTCATAATTTATGTTCTCTAGCACAACCAAATTTATTTACTTCAATTACTATCTATGATTTTGGTCGATCCTAGCTCTAGCAATTCAATGTTCACTAAATCACTAGGTTTCAAGTTCATGTAATTCAATAATCACTAAGCTACACAGAACATGAATTCAAGCAACTAAATAAACAAATATTAACATGCTAGGTAGTACAAATCAAACACAAGCAAATTACCAACTAAGCAAATCCATTATCAATAAGCTAAACCATAAGTTAGAAGCTTCATCTAGCTAAACAAGAGTAGCTAGATTCAACTACTCATAGCAACTAATAAACAAACACAATTCATAATAGAAGTCATAATGAATGTACCAAACAAATAAACTTTTGATGTAATTTTCTCTCCCTAGGTGATAAAAGCCTCTTCCAGAACTTCTTCTCTCCTCCAAATCGTCTCTAGGTCGGCATTCTATCCACCAAAAGTCTCTTTAAGTCGTAATGGACAAGGATATATATAATTTCTGATTTTTCCCCGTTCACGTCGTGAGCCAATAAGTCTCACTTCGTGAATATGAGATAAGCGTATTCGGCAAGGACTCTTCTTCCATCCGGTGCATATCTTCTAGAATTCTCCACTCACGTCGTGAGTCATGAACTATTCACGTCGTGAGTACGTCATTTGTTGACTTTTCCATTCTTCTTTCCTTCAAGCCTCTAAAGTTCCATGTTTTGTCAATTTCAGTCCTTATCTTCAAAAATGCTTCTATTTGGCTGCAAAATATAATTTTAGCTTATAAGTACCATTATTCTATGAAAATAACCAAATTATTAGTAAAAATGTAAATAAATATTGACTAAAAATATGTATAAATATGGTAATATCAAAATACCCCACACTTGTGCTTTACTTGCCCTCAAGCAAATCTAATTATTTTAAAACTAAACTTTCATCACCAACAACACATAGAACGATCCAACTCAAATCAGCCATTATGCCAAGGCCTCAACGCATGCATTTGTGTCTAAGATGTTTCCTAAGTAACCCCCCCATTCTAAATACTCACAATCCTCATAAACACTTGCCCACTTCTTTTGAACAATGCTCATTTTATGCATCCCTCCGAATCCATCCCCATAAATCTTTTTAACCTCAAGGTATTTTTGTAAAGCTACCCAAGCATACATAAACTAGAGAATTACAACTTTAAGATACCACAATGGAGCTCTTGAATTCTTCTTTCGTTGACATTTGATCTTCAATCTGTACTTTGAATTCATCACCTTTTGTAATTTCTGGTATCTTTAACTTTCAATTTTTAGAATTTTTTGATCTTTGATCTTCAAACTTTGATACTTCTATAGTTCCAAAATTCTTCAATTTTTCAATTTTTCACTTTTTGGTAACCTACATGCTTAAGCAGGGGCGCTTAACTTCAACCTTTATTGGTTAAGGTTTTAGTTTTCCTGGATACATTTCAAGTACATGCTGCTAAACATATTGCATCCCTCAAACTAAGCGAGGTTGTGTTTTTGTCCCATGATTTCACTAGAATAAAAGAGGCCACAAATGCACTATAACGTATATTGGCTCAACTAAACATTTGAGCTCTCATCGGATCATCCCACACAACACTAGCAACTTAAATTTTTAGATTATTACTGTTACTAGAATTTTTATTTAGATTATTATTTCAAATCTATATCCAAAATTTTTAATTTACTAAATTCTAGCAATTTACTTTTAGCAATTTAAGCAATTACTTTTTCGACCTCCTACCCCACACTTATTACATACAATGCCCCCATTGTATGCATAGACTAAATTAAAAGCAATAAAAGGGAGAAAAAAGAACAAACTCCCCTGGGATAGTGGCGTGATCGAACTCCATAAGTGCGGATAAAATGTGCATCTCGAATATGAACCTCTTCTAAATAAGAACTCGGACTTGAACTCGCGAAATATGAAAATGAGCCAACAAGTAACGAATCGAAATTTAAATCTTCAAGAAAGGTGGATGCAAATCTTCAAAACGTGTAGAATAATGTGGGAAAGCATACGCCACATTGTATATAATAATCGTCATAAGGACTCCAAATATAATGGTGGTGATCCATTTAGTGAATAGGAACGAAAAGACTTCAATGTGGTGAGAGCAGACAACTCACGACGTGAGTAATATGTCCCACGACGTGAGTTCGCTGAAATGCGTATTCAGAAATACCTCGTAACCCAACTCACGATGTGAGGAATATAGCCTCACGACGTGAAAACTGGGCGACTGAAAATTAAAACTGCCCATCTTTCTTAACAATTTTGGCATTCCACCCCAATATCTTAATGGATAAAGACACTTCCAAATGCAAAGTTTCTATGATGGTCCGCTAAATTCATCCTCTCTCTCGACTCACCCCACACTTATTTTCAATTGTGGGTCTCGACTCGCGACTCTAGACTCTAAACAAACTTTGGCTAGACACATACGCTCTCGACTCGACCTTCCTTTCCCAAGAATCCATAACAAATCTGAAATAGAACCACCAAAGGACAAATAAAAGTAACATAATAACTTATAAGTCTTACAAACCATAACAAGTTCAAAATCAAATAAAACCAAACCAAACGAAATTAAAATAAAAACTAAATAATAAACATGAAAAGCAGCAATCATCTTCTTCTTCTTCTTCTTCGCGTGTCCCACTGGTACCAGCCCCATCACCCCTCGAATGTTGATAAGAGCTCCACGTTGGGCAAATGGGGTAGTGACCCAAATGTGGTGGTTGCTCAATCAGGAAATGTCGGACCATATTCTCCATTGTACCACCAATCCAATTAATACTCAAAGACAGCTGATCAAAATAACCTGCCATATCTCCTCCAAAGGGTGCATTTTGATGCACCGGTCGCCCTCTCTCTCCTCGTCCTCGCACATTCCTCCTCCGAGGCCTTGGCTGTGGTTGTTGCTCAGACTGTGCACCATGCTGCTCTCCATCATCACCCTCATCATCAGTATGAACAAGCCCCCAACGGGACCCATAATTACGAACAACCCTCAATGTCTCCAAGTATCCCATAGTGAACTCGTTACCCTCCATGCAAGTCAACGAGCGGGTAATGTCGGGAACGATTAAGCCATAAGAACGGGCCAATTTAGTAATGAAGTGGCCACCACGGATTGGGCTTCTAGGGCGGGGACTTGCAGCAGAATCAGCCAAGAAGCGAGCCAGAAAATATAGAATGTTACAACACACTCCCGGCTGTAAGATGCACCATAAAAAGAATAAATTTTGCTTCGTGACCTTATCCCCATGGCGCCTATGATTGATGGAGAAAGTGATGAATCGGTGTATCAAGCGGTGAATGGGGGATCTTATGCTGCTCTCGGGTGACACTCCGGAATTGAATATTCCGGATGCAATATTGTTCCAAAACTCAAACCCCGAGGCCCCATTTTCATATTCTCGAGCCACCTCCCGCAAAAACATAACAAATTCTGGAGTCATAGCTTCCTGAGCCGTGTATAACCCCATTCTCCAAGAAAATTCAACCAAACTGCATTCACGATATTCACCTCCGAGTCTAAAAACTAAGGCTTGCAGAAACGTAGGGTCTTGGACATTCTCATGGAATGCCACAGTTGCAAAGAATTCCACATATAGTTCCGTATATACTCTCTCTTGGATACTGAATAAATTAAGCCAGACCTTGCACGTGAACGAAAACCCATTCCCCAAAAATATCTTCATGAGAAATGGAGACAACCTATCAAAGATTCCGACCTCCCTCAATCTTTCCCAATGAATTGTAGGGGCAACAACAATTTCCATATTGTACAACCACCCTAGCCTATTGTTGCAACGTGTCAAAATATCTCGTGGCATGGTGGTCGGAAAAACGTAAAATGGGTGCAAACTTTCCACCCCTGTCGGAACTTCTCTTCTGGGAGCCATTGCTGCAAAAATAAACATCAAACAACCACAAACAAAACATCCCAATAGATTAGAACTAAGCAGAAAACTGTAATGGTCAAGCCTAGGATTCACGTCGTGAATACCAAGGACTAACGTCGTGAATTCGTTAATGAAGTCAAAATCGGTCAAGGCAGTCCTTTAATCAGGCCAACAACTTCAATGGGGTTTATCCCTAGGGAAAATCTAAACACAATAATTCATCATGCAGGAGCTAAAACACGAATTTTAAGGCATGTATGAACAATTAACCAAATACTGAACCCTAGCCCTAAACTCTAACATTAAAGCAAAATTAATCACTAGCAATAAAAAATTAATACCTTAAGAGGAAGATTACGTGAGAAAAAGTGGAATATTGAGTAGTGGCGGCCGCAAGCGGAACAAGGGGGACCAGAGAGAACACGTTCACTTCGTGGGGGATAAAGAAATGAATTAGGTAAATTGGGTTCTGTCTTTAATCCGTGGTCCCGTGTTATTCACTATTCACGTCGTGAATTTGCACACACTCACGTCATAAGACCGTTTTGGGTTGAAAATTTGGGCCATTCTATTAATAATAAATGGACTATAACATATATTGGGCTGGCAAACAGATGTCCGTGAGTTTTACTTAACTCACGTCGTGAATACTAGAGGATTCACGTCGTGAATTGTGGTTGACCTTTAAATCCTAGATTTCATTAATTATATTTCTTAATCTTAATTTTTCCAGGGACCCTACACTCAGTGTTTTAATTATGCATAAAATGATTTAGATGATATGATCGATTTTCCTTAAAAAAAACTAAAAAAAATGCACAACTTAAAAACAAAAGAAAATCCAAACCAAACTCGGGTTGCCTCCCGAGAAGCGCTTCTTTTTTTTATGGAGTCGTGAGCCGGACTCCGTGCCTCCCTACGTGGAATCTTCGGATGAGTCCATCACCTGCTGGATTTTCTGCTCCTTCCATCGCCTCTTGTATGCTTGCACACGTCGAATGTATGCCTTTTTCGAATTTTCCTTTTTAGCCTTTGTCTCGTCTATGTCAAGTTTCCTTTTGTTCCCTTTATTCTCCAAGTTCTCTTTATTTTTCAACTCCATAGGAATCTTTTCTTCCTTCACCATTGGACTTGTCTCCTTGGAAGTTACCTCGTCTTTGTCATCATAACTCAATATTTCATCACTTTCCTTACTTACCCAAGAAGTTGGATTCGTGTAGGCAATGAATTTAACTAAAAACGGGATGGATGCTCTTGGTTTAGTGCGTTTGACTTGATGAATTGTCTTGATTTCTTCCTTCATGAGCTTTTCTAATTCTTCAAGTTCATTATCTTCATCAATATTGAACACCCCACCGTTAACATCATATCCTTGAAAACCATCTTGTATTCCAAAATCTTCCTTATCATCACCAACCCGCAATGTAAGCTTGGATTCACGAACATCAACTAAAGCGCCAGCCGTATTTAGCAAAGGGCGACCAAGAATGATTGGGACATTTGCATCCTCCTTCATCCATAATCACAAAGTCAATTGGGAAAACAAACTTCCCAATTTTAACAAGGATGTCTTCTACAATTCCCATTGGGTGCGTCACCGAGCGATTTGCCATGTGGATGGTCATCTTTGTAGCCTTCATTTTCTGAATATCCAGCTTTTGACAGAATGAAAATGGCATCAAATTTATGCTAGCCCCGGAATCAGCTAAAGCATAAGTCTTCAAATTATTTCCAAACTCACACAGAATAGTGAGGCGTCCAGGGTCTCCCATCTTCTTAGGTATCTCTCCTAATACAGCTCTTGAGCTTTGCTCACTAAGAATGACCTTAGAATTTTTCTTTAGTTGCTGACGAGTGTTTACAAGATCTTGTAGGAACTTCACGTATTCTGGAATTTTTGAAAGTGAATCAATAAAAGGGGTATTAATAGGAATACCCTTTATTTGCTGAATAAACTCCAGATGTTCCCTTTCCAGTGGACTGAGATGTGCTCGAGACGGAAATGGCAAAGGCGGTCGGTAAACTGGAACGGAATCTGAATTTTTCTGTTCAGACTGAGCCCACGTCGTGATCATAGTGTGCTCACGACGTGATTATGGTAATTCAGCAACATTTTCGTTTGCGAGCTTCGTCTTCTTTGGCTTTGGTCTGGATGGCTTTGGCTCCACTTCTAGTGCTTCTAGGAACTCAGAGATGGCCTCTTCTTCAATATAAATCATCATTACATGGGATTGAGTATTCTTTTTGGGAGATTGTGAGGATAAATTGTTACTGACCAAAGTAGTTAATTGACTAACTTGGGCTTCTAAATTATGGATCGATGCTTGATGATTTCTTAAAGAGGCTTGCTGATCAATCATCATTGTGTGCTGTTCTTTCATCATTTTCATGTGTTCCTTTAGCACTGCATCGGTGTCATCATGCCTTTTCTCGGAAGCTTCCATAAATTTGGTCAAAATGTTTTCCAAGTCTACTTTCTTTTCGGCTGATGGTTGATCTTTTTGGTAGAAGCCTCGGCCTGTCTGCTTATATTTTTCTTCCTTTTGCCTCTTGTATTCATCATATGGCAGCCACTCTTTCTTTGATTTTCTCCAGTCCTCATCATACTTATCCCCACTTGAGTAGCAAACTTGAGCCTTTTTGTACCCGTTATCGTCTAAGCTGCACTCCTTGGTCAAGTGTGGACCATTACACCTTTCACATCCAACTCTTACTGCGTGAATTGATTGGTCCATTTGGTTCAATCTCCGGTCCATAGTATTGAGCATTGCCATCATAGCAGCCATCTCTTCAGAATGTGCACCCCCACTGCGTTTTTCTCCATCTTGTCTTGGGTTGTGGTACTCACGAAAGTGTCTTGCGAATTCTTCAACTAACTCCTTGACCTCCCTTGGATTTTTCTTTGTCAATGGGCCTTGAGAATCAAGGAGTTGTCTTGTCATTACATTGACCCCATCATAGAAAATATACATCTCTTTTTGAACAATGAGATCATGTTGAGGACAATTCCTTAACAACCCCTTGTAGAGCTCCCAAGCTTCGTATAATGACTCCCCCGGCTGTTGCTCAAAGTTGGCTATTGCCTTCTTGAGTTTAGCTATCTTGGAAGGTGGACAAAACTGATCTAGAAATTGCTCACGCATTTGAGCCCAAGTAGTGATTGTACCAGGAGGAAGTGCTTTCAACCAGTCTTTTGCAGCTCCTTTGAAAGTGACTGGTAGCATCCTTAGTAAGATGGTATCTCTATTGACATTCGGGACATTGAAGTAGTCAGCAATGTCATTGACCTCATCTAGATGCTTAAATGCATCCTCATGATCCTTCCTATAAAATGGTATATCCTTAAGTGCAGTGAGGATATGTCCTTTCAGCTCGAATGTGGCAGCGGCAGGTATCGGTGGTTGTACTAATCCCGGACCAACATCGTCTCTAATTCGCATTTTGTAAGCTCCCATGGACATTTCTTCAATATTCGCCATCTCGCTTATTGGCTCATTTTCGGGTTCGCTCGTATATAGTCCACACTCGTTCTCAGACTCGTATTCAAACTCGTTTGGGATAGGTATTTGATCTAAACTTGCAATCTTGCTCTTGTCCTTCGTAGATGAGCTCGATTCTCCCGTTTTCTTCCCCGACTTCTTTGAGAACACTGACTTGAGTTCTTGTAAGGGCGTCTTCTTTGGTGTTTGATCCTCTTTCACGTTCTTATCTTTCTTTTTGTGAAGGGCAGACTCTGGATCTTCAAGAGGTGGCACCAAAGGTGTATTGGACCCTCTGGTCATGTACTCCTGAAAAATAAACAAAATAAAAATGTAAAACTGAACTAAAATAGAAAATTCAACCAAAAACAAAGAAAACTAGGAATCACAGGATTCACGTCGTGAGCCTATAAGGCCCACGTCGTGAGTTCTGTAATGCAAGAAAGAAGAAAAAAATGAAACTGAAAATAACTTTTTGCAGGTTTTACCCCACAAAAAGGATCGATTAATTTAAAGCAAAATAAATAAACAATCAAATAAGCCGTTCCCCGGCAACGTCACCAAAAACTTGATACGTGCAATTAGCTACACCTAATTTTAATATTTATAACCTAACTACCTTACTAACTAAATTGCACCTAGGCAGTGTACCTAGTCAAAATTATAGAATAGTTGGGTACGTCGGGTGTCGATCACAGGGAATGGTTTTGACTAATTAATTTATATACTACTAAATTAACCTAATTACTAACAAAGGAAGGGTTTTTATCTGATTTTGCAAGATCAGACGAACTTAACTCAAATTCAATCAATAAGTTAGAACACTCTTGTTTAGTTCGAATCCACTTCTTCTTTATGGTTAGCTAAAAATTATGGATTATCAAGTTGGTTATTATGGTATTAGTAATTTAAGTCTAAATTTACCAATATTAAACTAATTCATGTAAAACTATGTATGGTCACACACAATCAAACACAGAATACGTTGTAGATTATGAATTTACTATGTAAGATTAGACAAACACAATTATGGTCATAATTTATGTTCTCTAGCACAACCAAATTTATTTACTTCAATTACTATCTAAGATTTTGGTCGATCCTAGCTCTAGCAATTCAATGTTCACTAAATCACTAGGTTTCAAGTTCATGTAATTCAATAATCACTAAGCTACACAGAACATGAATTCAAGCAACTAAAGAAACAAATATTAACACGCTAGGTAGTACAAATCAAACACAAGCAAATTACCAACTAAGCAAATCCATTATCAATAAGATAAACCATAAGTTAGAAACTTCATCTAGCTAAATAAGAGTAGCTAGATTCAGCTGCTCATAGCAACTAATAAACAAACACAATTCATAATAGAAGTCATAATGAATGTACCAAACAAATAAACTTTTGATGTACTTTTCTCTCCCTAGGTGATAAAAGCCTCTTCCAGAACTTCTTCTCTCCTCCAAATCGTCTCTAGGTCTGCCTTCTATCCACCAAAAGTCTCTTTAAGTCGTAATGGACAAGGATATATATATAATTTCTGATTTTTCCCCGTTCACGTCGTGAGCCAATAAGTCTCACGTCGTGAATATGAGATAAGCGTATTCGGCAAGGACTCTTCTTCCATCCGGTGCATATCTTCTAGAATTCTCCACTCACGTCGTGAGTCATGAACTATTCACGTCGTGAGTACGTCATTTGTTGACTTTTCCATTCTTCTTTCCTTCAAGCCTCCAAAGTTCCATGTTTTGTCAATTTCAGTCCCTATCTTCGAAAATGCTTCTATTTGGCTGCAAAATATAATTTTAGCTTATAAGTACCATTATTCTATGAAAATAACCAAATTATTAGTAAAAATGTAAATAAATATTGCCTAAAAATATGTATAAATATGGCAATATCACATATGAATTATCACTTAAGGTTTGTACATCAACGTCATTATCTAAGGATGCCTAAACAAAATCTGATCTATCATAGTCAGGTCCAGTTGTCTCCGGAATAATTTCCTCAACAAGACAATTGTTAGGAGGACTGTGGTTCAGAATTTGAACTAAAGTGTTGGGAATTCTGGGAGAAAATTCCAAGGTCTGATTCAGGTCCAGGGGTATTAGAGGCGGAAGAGTCGTGAAATCAGGATATTTGACAACTATTGGTTGAAACTTAGGAATCAGGGAAGAAAATTTGTCCGGGGTCTCATGAAGGGGTGATAAAGGTGAGACAGGGGTATCCAAATGTTTGCAGTTCGGAATGTCTCCCATAAAAGTTAGATTCTGTAACTCCTTCAAGGGACGATCAATTGGTTTCGAAAACTCGCTTCCGAGACCATGTGCTTTGGACCAAGGATGACGAAAATTATGAGTCATCCTTTCATCTACTTCAAGAATATCTATGGAATGATGTAAAGCATCAATTTTGGCATTCAGATGTTTGTTATTAGAAATTAAAACATTCCTTTCAGAATAAGTGATATCACATTTGTCATTAAGAATGATACATTCATCTTTTGACATTACAAGTTCATGTTCTAAAGACTCTATTTTAATCTTTTTATCCTCGAAACGTAATCTAAGACGACTTCATTCACTCTCCATCTTCTCACTGGATTCTATGGAAGACTCATAGACTTTATAGATGATATTCATATCTGATTGGTTCTGGGTTAGATATGGTTCACAAAGAGATAAATCAAAATTATTATCAGTAATCATAAATTTTATCTGTTGAACGATGCTTCTGTCGGGTGGGTCGTTGGTCGCCATGTAGCAGTAGTTTGGTCCATCATCATCATAATCTTCCTCTGATCCAGATGACCAGTAGCCTTCATCACATTCAATTGTTTGTCTTGCCATAGACACATGTTTCTAGCACTACTCACATCATCTTCATATCCACCTGACCAATATCCTTCCACATCTCTCGACACAGTGGTAATGAATATTTTCTCACTAGCAGCCATCTCTTGGGCTCGACGTGCATAGTATGCATAGTCCTTGATCTTAGGTTTTTATGGAACTTCATCTAAGCAGTCTTTGGAAAAGTGTTTTGCATGACCATACTTGTGAAAAACGATCTTTGGTTTGTATGACTTCAGAATCTCGTGGGATTCCGAGGGGTGATTTTGTGTCGGGATGTTTGGCTTGTAAGCAGGTGGATTTTCGGAGGGTTTAGGAAATGGTTGGGGATTACTTTGATGAGGAGCTTAGAAATGATTGTGATATGGTTTCTGAGTGGGATTGAAAGGACGCTTATATTTCATGGAAAGTAGAGCAAACTCTTGTTGAAAGCGAAGTTCAGAGTCCATTGCTTCAGGGTCGAGGTCTCCATCAAACTGATAGTTTGAACTAGTAAGAGCAGGTAAAGTTTGTTGAGAGGGTTGAGCATGTGGGATAGATGGGATAACAACTTTGAATGGGTCCAAAACAGAGGGGTTAGAGATGTGAGAATCGAAAGAACTAACAAGAGCAAGAGGACCTCCTGAGAGTTCTCTAAAAGTTTGTGCAACATTTGATTCATGACCTTGAAGTTCATCAAACAGCTGGTAAAGCTTCAGATTCTTCAGTGATCCATTACTCTGAAGACGCGATTTCATGTTTCCCCATCCTTTACCAAGACTATTGATGAACTTGAGATTGTATTCTAGTGGAGTTCGGACAATCCCATGAGCTATCATGTTGTTGATGACGATTCGGTATTTGTTAGAGGCCGAGGAAACTGATTCACCGGGAGTTGTGGTGAAAGTATCTAACTCGTTGACGACGGAAGCCAAACGCTTATCCTTCATGTTTTCTAATCCCTCGAACAGGTCTTGGAGTGTGTCCCAAATCTCTTTAGCAGATTTGCACAACTTAATGTGCTCAAAGAGAGAAGGAGGAACACCGAACACCATTTCGGAAAATGCAATTTGATGTGCATGCAATTTCTCGATGTCATTAGCAGTGAGAGGTGCTTGACGCTGTTTTTCCTGTCCTATGAGAGTTGCAGCATCATCTCTCATAGTTTGTCTAACTGGAACATGTGGACCTTCCTTTACGGATCTCCAGATAGCTTCACCTTTTTCCTTACCAAGTAAGAACCTTTCCATTCTGACTTTACAGTGATCATACTCTTCAACAACTAGCAATGGGGAATGAGAAGGGCAACCCACACTATTTGCTATTTGCATTGAATACATTTGTTGAGAATTAGGAGCAGCCACTGAAGTCAAGATATTAGAGCAGAAGCGGTATATAGAAGAAATTTTATCCTGAACACATAAATGATTAAAATACCAAGGTAATTTCGAATCAACTATAATATGCTCTTATGGATTCAAAGGACAACCACTCAAGCTCTGATACCAATTATGAGTACAAGAATCAATGCGCAAGGACAAGGTTAGAAAACTCAAACCTTGAGTTAATCTTTAAGATCACTCTTAATTAGAGCTTCCAGTCGAGTCTGGTAATACGAGTCAAGACATGAATGAAATATTTAACAAAGTACTCAATATTAATTAAAGTAAAATAGGATTATAATCAATGTAAATACATTTAATGAACAAGAAGAATGTTGTGAAAGATCTTGACTTGAGAGAAAAGTGAAAGAGAGTTAAAGAGAATATTTGCTATCTTTGGAGTAACAATGCATGTTTTTCTTGTCATTCAAAACACTCCTTAAATAGACTAAGGAGTAACATCGTACAAACCTTGAAAACATTCCTAGGACTGGTTAATAATCAGTCACCGACAACTGATTATCTAAAAGATACAATAAGGAAAAGTCCTATGAAACGTTACATCACAAATAAGACAAGAAACAATAAATGTTCAAACAGACAGCTAATCTCGGATCTTTACTGCATCTCGGAATGATCTCCATCTCGTACTCCATATCTATCTCGAACTTCACACATCTCAGACACTGTTGACTTCAGAACTTTATTACTTGTGATTGCTAGAGGTTTACTTTTTCATGTTTCAACATAGTGTCACGTCGTAGCGTCTTAAATGAGGTACATATCTCATGCGGGCCATGCCACATCGTGGTGATACTTACACCACGTCGTGGCCATCCATAAACTCATACTTTAATCATAATTCATACCATTAATCCCCTATTTGGTCCCATTAAGTCCTTAGCTAACCCATTCTGGAAATCGGGTGTTACAAAAACTAAATAGATAATAAGCAGAAAAAGATTGTAAACAGGATTTCAAAGGTACTTTGTTTACATTCAATTCTCATCTCGACTATGGTTCATTTCTTAGATTGTGCAATGGATTAAACTTTGTTATTTACCGATTCCTAAATTGATTAGTTTTTATGATTAGATTACCAGTCCTTCAATTTTAATAGATTCTTAAGTACAATGATCAATTGAATTATTTATCCTAAAAATTGGTGTTTAGTACGTAATATGAGAGACTTGCTTAATTATTGAACTTATAGATAATAAATTCAGTTTCATATATGCGATTAATCCTCGTGTGTCTCTCTATGTGTGTGTGTGTGTATATATATATATATATATATATATATATATATATATATATATATAAGTTATTGCTTTTACTACTTAACCCTAGGTTTTAATTATACGTTAGTCATACCATTATCTTCTAAAATTTTCTTCTAATAAAAGTTGTTAATGATTTAGTGTATCAAAACCATACGCTGATGAGACTTCGCAACACTATGTAAGTGATCTACTATTGTAACAACACAATAGTGTGATACACCAAAATCCCTCATACTATTCCACTGCATTACATGTACACTTATGCTGACACTATCATCTTATCGTTGATGATCTTTTCTCACTGAATGCTTCTCATTGACATGTTTACCATTGTCTTAGAAGATTATCGTAAACGATAACATTTTTAAATTTGGGGATATGCACCATCTCTAGATAACTGTGAAATTTGGGGTGAATTTTTTTCTCTCCTATGATTGCTTCTTAACCGTGTTTTCTAGGATCAACATCATCAACACTTTACACTCTCAGTTATGATCAAAAGCTCTTGTTTATTTCTACTCTCAAGAACCCTAATCGCATTCTTCATGGCTCCTCCTGTTGTTCTCTACACCTATGCTCCCACACAAAACGCCATCAATGCTAAAACTCAAGATACTCCTATTGTCATCATGCCCAACAATGTGGCATTTTCTCTTGAAATCCCTAAAAAAATTCTATAGCAAGGGATTTGAAGATTTCGTGACCTATCTTATCGCATGTCCAATTCGTTATGCTCTTGATGATGTAGCCGATCCTTTTCTTCCACAACATGGTTTTGAGTTCTACTATACTTCTGCCTACTCTATAATACTGAAGTGATTGTTGGCGCATTAGGACATGGTGAGCATAATATCGTAATGACTATGATTGATTTCCAAAGATCCTTACGTCTTCCAATTCAAGATGAATACTTTCCTCTTCCCTCTATGGATGAATGTTGTGCTGTACTTGAAAAACTAGATTATGATTTTGATGCTCAATATAATCATAATGTTCTCCGTATGCATCTTCCAACTACTTGGAAGTTTCTTACTGGTGTTATTGGGAAGTGTCTCACTCACAAAATGAGAAGTCTTGATCAGATGAACTCCTTTGAACAACATATCCTCTTATCCGTCATCAAGAATAAGCAGCTTGATTTTAACCAACTTATATTTGATCAAATTGATGAGATTATCAAAGGAAGTAAAAGATCTACTAATGTTCCTTACCCTTGGTGGTTTGCACAGATATTTCAATATTTTGGTATTGGATATGATGATGAACAAGTTTAAAATTGGACTCGTTCTTTTACATCTTCAAAGCTGTTCAACCAGGATCCTAAAGACGAATGGAGCACTGCAAAGGGAATGTAGAAGTGGATTAACGCTCCATACGAGTGTGAAAGATTGCCATATAATGCTCCTGTTGTCCCATCGGAGGGTGGTGATATGGGAGATGATGACCATGCATTTGAACAAGAAGATGGAGATCCATAAGCTGACACAGAGAGAATATCTCATTCCAAAAAAGACGTTGATGTTGCTGGTAGTAATTTTGAGTGTAACGGTGAAGATACAGAGATGGTCCCTATTGACCAGGGTCAAGATGTTCAAGTGCACTCATATGATTTCAATGAGGCCGAATCTAATCGTCCAAATAAGCATATTCGATTTGAGTCTTCTCATTCCATAGAAGAAGAACATGTTCCTGAAACTCCTATAGCTAATCAGAATGATGACCGTTACATTTAGCATATATTTGAGACTCCTCCGCATGACCGATGTAATACACCTCTTGCTATTACACCCTCTACATATCGCGTTCGAACTCCACTTTTTTGTACTCCTCAAGTACAAAAAAATACAACATGCTCGTTCTCCACCTACTCAAATTAAACAAATTCTTTCAACACAAGCAACTGCTCGGGGGGGGGGGGGGAGGGGGAGGAACCACAACCAAGTCCGTTTCTTGTTGAGTTCAAAGATTTTCAAGGGAACATTCTCTCTAAGTTGGAGTATCTTGTTCAACTAACCTCCAACATAAGTCAACGTCTGACCTCAGTAGAGGCCGATGTTGCTGAAATCAAGCACATACTTACAGGAGCTGACACTAAAACCGAGAATGATTGGTTTTAATCACCTCCAGGAAATGATCAACAACCTCCACCTGGTTCTTCTGGAGCTCCTTCAACAGGTGGTACTGCATCCACCATTCATCCTCCATTGCATGTTGGTCCTTCTCCATCAAATCTGTCTCCTCTAAATAATACACCTCTATCTTCTCCAACTCCACAGAACCAAAATCTTACACTCACTCTTGCTATACCCTCTCAATCTGATGATGGCAAAAAGGGGAGAATTTCATTGAGTCTACTGTAATGCTGATGCTGACGCTAAAACGAATGTCAAGTACATTCCTAATAAGTTGGAAGTAGAAGATGAAGTTTATTGCATGGACTTGACATTCATATATGTAATTCCACTTCAGACAGTGTATCCAAATTCCCACGTAACGGTAAGTGGGAGCAAATTCCTCAGGGACGGGAAAATGTTCCTCAATGATAGCCTAGTGACATTAAGTCCAATGATGATGTTCCTCCGAACAAGAAAGGAAAGGCCAAGTCCTCCTCTTATGTTGGTATCTCCAAAAAGAGATGTCAAGAGCATACAGTTTCTGAAATGGAAAAGATTTGGGGAATGTCTATCGAAGAGGCTAGGGAATTTTCACGTCAACACAACATCCAATCTGTAAATTGGATGTATGCCAAGCATGACTCCAAGATGATTCAAGAAAAGTTAGTTTCCTCTGGTAACATGTATGATTAGATTGAGCGGTTGAAAGAGTTTAATTTGAAAATATCAAAGGAGAAAGTTGTTCAAGAAAGCAAAATTACCAAACTTGAACGAAGTAGATTTGGAGATGTGCTAACAAGAAGAAATGATCTTGATCCAATCATCAAATTAAGATGCACTAAGCCCAATATATAAGAAATACTTACATTGTATATCACAAGGCATGGTGACAAGGGTAAAGCTGCCTGTCATTACACTGAGATTTTATCTTCCCAGGATCTGGTGAAATTTGGGTACAACGAGTGGTTGCAGCTTCTGGAGTTAGTTAACAAGAAAAAGGGAAGATATGCTGAGGAATTGATGTTTGTACTTCAAAGACTCATCACAAAGGTTAAGGATCTTGACTTAGTGTCCAGGACCTCAATTAAACCTTTCTCATCCTCAACGTCTGTTTTAGTGCCTCGGAAGAGAACTTTTAAAGGTGTCAGATTTCTACTTCCTTATGGCACCAAAATCATCGACAACTCTTTGCCAATGGATGATGATCATGTTCAACACATGTTCATTCATCAACCACAACATGACATCTTCTACATGGATGAATCTCGACGCATGTGCTTACAGCGCTCCAATGATCTTGCCAAGGCACCCACTGAGCACTTAGTTCATCTAATAATTGCATGTTTGTGCAACTTGGAATTCTAACAAAACTATAAGTTTTTGATCTCTATTGAGCTAAACAAAAGGAAGAAATAGCTTGCCATTTCTGATTATTTTTGGGTCAATCTAGAGTCTGAAGAAGATATTGATGAGTTCTATCGTCAATCAGGTGAAGAAGATTTCGGGTTTTGAAATCATCAGGTTGGGGGATATTGTATGGCCAAACCTTAGAATCCGATGAGATAAAACCAATACATGATGACTTTAATCAGCGTCAGCATCTCACTGGCGCCAGCGTAAAGATCTGTTCTACGAAGCATTGTCAGCATGTTATTCTATTACTTTGTATTTATGGTTATATGCATAGTTAGTTGGAAGATCTATTATCTTAGGGATAACGGATATTTTATTATTTACGTAGATTAGGTGAGATCCTTGGAATGTGGGGATTCTCACATAATTACATTACTATAGAACTATGTACTAGGGTTGGTATCATTAGTTGATTAACGAACCCTAAAAAGCTTTGTGTTTGTTCTTTTAGTGAGAACATTTTTCTTAGTGAAAAACATTTGTGATATATCTTTGTGTTCTTTTAGTTATCTTTTCTGTTAATCGACCACGATCAAGGGAACCTATAAAAACAGATTGCAAAGATTTGAGGTTTTAAGGGGTCTTTTATGTTTTATAATTCTAGTTTTAAAATGCATATATTATATCATGGTTATTGTGTGCATCTAATAAACCATGATATACTTTTAAAAATCCCATTTTATATAAAATCACATTTTAACAATAGTCTTTTATAAAACCCGGTTTTATATAATTTACGCGATCAAATTTTAAATTTAATAACTAGTATTAAGTTTTACCGTTTGAGCGCTTTAGAACATTAATAAACCTTTTAATAAAATTTCCTTTTATAAAATAGGTTTTTTGGCACTGTAGCACAACAAAGTTTTACGAATTTACACATTTAGTCAATCCAGTAATTTTTGTGCCTAATAGACCATTAAAGTTGAATTTTACCTATCAATTACACCATTATATGACTTGATACATGAACAGTCGGTTACTTGAGTGACTAAATGTGTAAATTCGCCAAACTTTGTTGTGCTACAATGCCATAAACTGGTTACTTGAGTGACTGAATGTGTAAATTCGTCAAACTGTGTTGTACTACAGTGCCAAAAACCTCATATGGGTTTTGCAAGCCACGTCAGCATGTCACCCGTAAACCGGATACAATTTCCCCCAAACCCTTAATTAGTCAGTATTTCCTAACGTTAAGGACCAATTGAGCACAAAAAATATTTGAGTGACTAAATGTGTAAATTCGTCAAACTTTGTTGTGCTACAGTGCTAAAAACTCTATAAAATAAGGTTCGAAGTTTGATAAGTTACTAAATCTCAATTTTAAACTTATATAGTTTTAATTGACAAAATTTGTCGTTTGCTACCGTTAGCTAGTTTAAATAATAAATCTTGTTTTATTTTTAAAACCTTTTACCATATTATGTTAAATGACATATATTATTAAAACCAAACTCCTTTGTGATGTTATTTATGTCCAAATATTATTAATCATTTGAAAATAAATTATCAACCATAACATAAAAACAACATAAATTAAACAACACAAGCATGCAAAAACATATGTGTATAAACCAACCAAGTCTAGTGATATTCTTGTGAGCCATCACAAAAATATCAAGTCGTTCCTAAAGGGACATAAAGGGACCTTTAGATTTTCAACTTGTTGGAAACAATCTTGCTTTGACAACTTCAAGCTTCAAAAACAACATTATTTTATAAAAGTCAAGAAAATGTTTATAGAATCATGGGTTGACATTTGATATTCTAAATTGGTCTTCATCTTCATCTTGTTATATTTTTATAAAAATACTCTAATTCCAAAACTAATATGTTATTAAAAAACATAAACAAAATGAAATCTATCTTTTTAATTGTTATATACCATATGAATAAATACATTATTACAACCATTTTAAACAAATCAACGCATGCAACAAAACAAGGATCCATGGTTAGTTTATGCACATCACACACACACACACAGATATATATATATATATATATATATATATATATATATATATATATATATATATATATATATATATATATATATATATAGACACACACACACACACAAACACTCAAAATTATATAAAACAACGCTTTATTTTTTCTAAGACAACTTTTATGACTAAAAAGATGTATATAAACTTTTAGTCATAAAAATAACAATTATAAACATTTTAAAGCAATCATAGAAAATATGTATGGAATTTCTTACAAAAAGAAAATCATCCATGTTTTAAAAAAACAAATATTATATCAACTTATCAAATAATCTAACCAATCTTGCAAAATGCCTCCGATACCAATCGTTGGGTTTTTATTAAAAAAAAAGTCTGAATATAGTGAAAAATTAGACGTAATTAGTAACGAAAACATTTTATAATTTGAATAAACTAAAACCATTTTAACCCACGAAGAATCATTTTGCATGACATAGGAAGATTAAAACCTAATCAAAGAAAAGATAAAGTTTACAAATGTAACACCCGTTTCGCAGAATGGATAAGCTAAAGACTTAATGGGATCAACATTGGAGGTTTAGGAGAAAAACTCTATGCCACGACGTGGTTGATGGATGACCACGAAATGGCATGGATTTTATGAATCGCGTGTTTCTGGTGAGAACCACGATGTGGCTAGAGGCATGTCATGACGTGGTGGCTGCTGCAGCCCAAGCCCATTTTCTGAAAGATTTATGTCGTTTTGGATTTAGGGTTGTAGATATTGTCTTAGGGTGAGGTACTAATGGATAAAGTTTGAAACTTTATCCATTAAGTCATTGAGAAGGACTAGATCTGAAGTTTTGGTCTTAGATTTGTAAGGATTAAACTCTTAATGAAGAAATGAGAGTCCTGCCAGCAACCACGACGTGGCCAAGGAGCGCTCACGTCGTGGTGGAATGTTGATTCGCGATTGTGTTGTCATAAATTCCCACGACGTGGCCAAAGGAGGGCTCACGACATGGCGATGTCCTGCATGTCGTCTGTTTTTTCCTGTCATTCCTAGGACGTGGCCAAGAGGTTTCTATGTCGTGGTGGTTGTTGACTTAGTTGACCACTGACATTTGTTGACCATTGACTTTTGACTAGTTTGACATGGGGTTAAACTTGGAGGATTTGGGTTGTTGATTGATGACTCATCTCTTTTGGTGTTAGTCGGTTCGTGGGATTGAGCAGTGCAATGTGTGAGAGTGTTGATCCGCTTCTTCGATTCTTCGGTTTAGGTGAGTTTCTCACTATGTCACGTATCCATATGTATATCCTTTGCATGGTAGGATAGTGGTACTTTTAATGTACATATATGATAGTTGACTAGGATAACTCCTTGTTATGCATGTGTAGTGTAGGACACTTGGTGTCATGGCATGTTAGATCGGTAGGGTCTTGCCTGCTGATCGTATGATACTGTTACGAGTTATGTTTGGTTAGTGTAGCCGAGGAAGGCCAGTTATCAGGATTATATATGATTGACCAGTGAAGGACTTAATTGAAGAAATGGTCAATGACAGGGTAACTAGGGAAGGCTAGTTGCCAAGGGTACGTAATATGCAAGTATATGTTATGTGTTTATGTTACATGATTATGTGGTAATGTTAGCGTTGGTTCTATGTAGTCTAAGTTGGATAGCTTGAGAACTCTTTGTCAACTGCCTTATTGCGATGTTCTTTGTCTGATTATTCGTTGTCGGGTGGATCATCTGTCCGACTGTCTATCTGACCTATGACTTCATATGACTTTATAAATTATATGAAAAACCAAGATCTGACCCTGGAACTTGTATGTAAGGTCAGGTTTTAGTACTGCAAATTTGTAGGAGTGTTATAAGACTACGATATGGTTTGTAGCATTCACTTGGGATGAAATATGCCCGTTGGCTGAAACGGGATGGAAGTAATTGTAAGACTGTGGGATGACCACAACATTCACGGTCGGTTTTGGCACGCATGGTTGTTATGTATGTTGTATGCTTATAGATAGGAGTATTGACAGGTCGGTGCTAGAGCCGAGGAATTTGTGTAGATACGTTGTATATATAGTGGAATATGCGGTATAATATGAAACTCACTAAGATTTATGCTTATAGTTGTGGATTATACATTTTGCAGGTCCTTCGTGAGAAGAACTCGGTGGGACTATACACACGCATCAAAGATATTCGTTTCTGCGGTTTTGTAAAATTAACTCTATTAATGTATGGTTTTCAATCAACCAAATGTTATTTAATGATTCATGTAACAAAGGTTTAATTGGTTAATCTATTTTTAAAATGAAAATTCTCTTTGTAATTTTTGAGACGTTACAATTTGGTATGAGAGCCTCAGTTTGAGGGATTCAACCGTGCCTTATGGTGTGTCTGAACTCAAACTAAGGACTGATATATTTTCTAAATAATTTTTTGAAAGAGAACACTTTTATTCAAGAAAACAATTTCCTAAAAAGGTTTTATAATAATTGGAGGATGTGATGCATACAGTCGACCAGAGCCCAGGAAGTAAGTAGTTCTAATATATCCATATGAGTTTGTATTTGTGCAATGAATTGTTATGCCTGCTAGAATGTAGGTTATAGATCTGCTTAGTATTGCATGCTAGAATTGCCTGATTTGTATAAATGCCTCATATACATTTTATGTGTATTCTTGTTGTGTTGTGAGATCTTCGGCTGAATTTAGTATATAGGCATGTTCGACGTGCGGGTTTGTGGGAAGGGAAGAATCCTAGAGAAAGAGAGCATAGGAAGTGTAGTATTATACATATGGTTAGACATATGAATGAATGTGGGGAGTTTAGTGGAGTGATGCGAAGTGACTTGGGAGTCTTGGAACAGTCTTTGGAACAAGTGTGGAAGGTATTATTGGGCCCATACAACTGAAAGCACATGATCCATACTCGGGTCAAGGAAGTTTTACAGGAATACCAAGGAACTTGTAGGTGGGTATACATAGTGTGGTTTAGCACCGTGCATTAATTTTGATGTGTTCCCATTATCTTTCAGATTTCAGGATGACGACCTTCCATGTTGGGGATGCAAGTCTAAGTGAGATGGATGTCTGCGACATCATAGTTACAGAGATTTCGAGGTTCGTAAAAGAGGATTTTCTTGGTTTGATCAGCTTTGTCATGGATGAGTTAACTTTAGTGATGGATGTGCGTCTTAGGGGTTCTACGGGATGAGTTGGAGGCCAGTCGACCATGCGGTCGTGAAGTCACCTTCAGAGAGTTCGATGCGTGCGCGGCTCCAGGTTTCATGGGGAGGAGGAGACTATTGTCAGTATGAGATGGCATGTCGATGTAGAGAGTGCCTTTCATGCCAATTTTTTGTCAGGCGGAGGCTAAGGTTAGATTTACGGAATCTCTTTTGTACGAAAAAGATAGGGATGGTGCAAGGTTATATAGGGCCTCGGACCTGATGCAATCGAGTCTATGCATGGAAGGATTTTGCCACTAGGTTCAAGAAAGAGTTTGTATCGGCGATTGAGGTTCATTAGTTGGCCCAGGAGTATTTGGCACTTGATTAGACTATAGAGTCAGTGGCTGAGATCACCACCAAGTTTAGAGAGATATCATTGCTCTACCCCTAATATACGGCTATGAAGGAGATGAGGATGACTCGCTACCATGACATGTTGAGAACAGAGATCCGGGAGCAATAGAGTATCTCGAGTCATAAGACTCTTTTCAATTGCATGGAGGAAGTCAGGGAAGAAGAGTTGGATTTGGAGACCCAGCAGCAGAAGAGAAAGCAGGATCAGATTCATGCATCAACAATAGTAATGAAGGCCATGGTGTCTGACTTTCGGTCAGGAGATCGAGAGACTCAAACGCTTTGCGTTGGGTGTGGTTTAGCTCATTGGGGTATTTGTCGCATGCCAGTTTCTGAATGTTTTAGATGAGTTAAGGTGGGTTACTACAGCCAGGACTATAGTCAGAGGGTGCTAAGACTATGTTTCATATGCAGTCAGCCAAGACATAGTAAGGTTGATTGTCCTTTGAGAGCCGATGGGATGGTTTTGGATCTGAAATCTTTAGCTTGGAAATTACCTGATGGACGGCATGGAACAGATGGAGTACCATGGGACGGGGTTTGAGTTATAAACTTTCTTCAGTTCATACGGATGCAAAATTCGTTGGTGTCTTCAATTTCTTTTATTTATGTTAGCATTTTCTCAATGTAATCTTGAATGACCTATTGAATGGTATTGTTTTAATTAAATATAGTTCTGCTTTAAGTAAATTATTTATGATTGGATTGCTTGCTAGTTGTGGGGTAATGGATGTGTGTTGGAACTCTCATATTTTTTCTGAAGGATTCAGGTTCTCTTATGCCTTCCGTCATCGATTGTGGTTGTTAGGAACCATGTGGTGAAGTTATTGGATTGGCCCGAATTTGAAATGGTTATGAGATTATCGGAGTTTAGCCAATTCCAAGTGGGGGAGAATCGCCTTGTTAGATGGAGAGATTTCAGAGTGCAGGTCATCCCAAAGTTTCATGTTCAAGGGTTAAGGATATCAGGTTCAAACATTTGTCAAGATTGAAGCTTATACGTGGATTATTGTTCGACGGTCAGCAGTGGCCAAGGAGGTAGATGCTGAAGATTCAAGGTTATATCATCTGAAGACTTGGAGAATCGGTAGCGACACAATATTGAGTTAGTGATTAGGCTCAGGTCGAGGTTGTGTGAGGGCCTATCTGCATGTTCTTGTCCGATGAAGGCTTTGAGGTTCGATGCACGGCCCGAACACCTGATAGGGTCTAGTACACAAGGGGTCCGTCTCGTGTCAGTTTTGCTTGCTACCTTTGTGGTATTGTATGAAAGACCATGGTTTGGGCCATGGCAGTTGCAGGAGTGTTGTAAGACTACGATTTGGTATGTAGCATTCAATTGAGTTGAAATAAACTTGTTGGGTTGAAATAAACCCATCGGCTGAAATAGACCGTTACAGGAGTGTTGTAAGACTACGATTTGGACTGTAGCATTCAGTTGAGTTGAAATACACTTGTTGGGTTAAAATAAACCCATTGGCTGAAATAGGCTGTTGCAGGAGTGTTGTAAGACTACAATTTGGCCCATAACATTCACTTGAGTTGAAATACACTCATTGGGTTGATATAAACCCATTGGCCGAAATAGGCTAATGCAGGGGTGATTGTAAGACTATGGGAGGACCATAACATTCAATTGTGTAACGTCCAAACAATTTCGAAGAAAAATTTTTAAATTTAAAATATAATAACCAATTAACCTTTGCTTCAAAAACAATTGATTAACATTTGGTTAATTGATACCATACATTATCAGAGTTAAATTTACAAAACCGCGGAAACGAACATCTTTGATGCGTGTGTACAGTCCCACCGAGTTCTTCTCACGAACGACCTACAAAATGTTAAATCCACAACTGTAAGCATAAATCTTAGTGAGTTCCCCAGTATACCACATATTGCACCATACATACAATGCATCCATAACAATTCTCGACTCTAACATCGAGAAAACAAAAATCCTACCCACATACATGCATCATATGCAACAGGCCCAACCCAAGAGTTCACGGGCCCAACCCAACTCATATAGCAGTCCCCACCCAACTGTACATAACGAGACCTACCCAACATAACAGGCCTTGCCTAACCATACATAACGGGCCCCACCCAACTGTACATAACGGACCCCACCTAACATAACTGGCCCCGCCCATCTGTACATAAAATCATATGTAGTCATGGATCGCATTAACAGTTGAACAGATGATCCACCTGAGACCGAACAATCAGACAAGAACATCACAATCAGGCATTAGACCAAGAGTTCTCAGGCTATCCAACTTAGATTATATATAACCCAAGTTGTCACTACCACGTAATCATATAACATAAAACGCATGCATACTATCATGGTGCATTCCCTTGGAAACTAGCCTACCCTAGTTACCCTAACCAAAACATAACTCCTAATAGAATCGTGTGATCAACAGGCAAGACCCTACCAGTCTAGCATACCAAGACACCGAATTTCCTATACATCACATACATAACAGGGAGTTATCCTGACCAACTAGCATCCTTGTACTCTAATAGTACCTCTATCCTACCATGCAAAGGATATATAATGGCATACATGGCATAGTGAGAAACTCGCCTGAACTGAAGAACTAGAGAAGCATTGTAACACTCTAACTCCTTGCACTAATCAAACCCTTGAATCGACTAGCACTAAGACGAACACATCCTCAATCAGCAACCCAATCCTTAAAGTTTGACCCAAGGTTAAACTAGTCAAAAGTCAACGGCCAAAGGTCCACAAAGTCAATGGTCAATGTCACATCGTGGCACACATGTGCCATTTCGTGAGAGAGTAGGGACAAAACAATCGCGATTTCGAGCACCGCCATGCTGTGGCAAACCCTAGGCCATGTCGTGGCTTTTGGCAGAATGTTAAAATCTCCATTAAGTGCTCCATTCCTTCAGATCAAGTCCTATAGCTTCATATCTAGTTCTTTTTACTAACTTAATGGATACAAATTCCAACTTTATCCATTAGGAGTACATCCCAAAGCTATATCTACAGCCCTAAGTCCATAATAGCATAAAACCTTCCTAAAACATTCATGGATTCAAGAACAAGATCAAGATGCAAACTTTCCCAATCCAACAAGATTATGAGGTGATAAAATAAGCTTATGAGGTGTTGGAGTTCACTTAACTCCAAAGCACAAGCTCACAAGGACCAAAAGAGACATATATGATCAAACTACAAGATCTAGCAAACTAAAGGTCAAGATGGAAGCTTTTTAATCACAACGGTCCAGAAATGAAGTCCCTTTTCTAGATCTACACTTGAGCTCTTCACCAAAACACTTTTCAAGAAACTTGGTCTTCAAGCTCCACACCAAAATATGAGAACTTAGCCTGCAAATGGCCAAGAACACTCAATAGGGCTAGGGTTTTCAAAATGGAGAGGTTGGAGGCTGAAAAGGATGCCCTAACTTTAAGTTAAGGAGCTTAAATATGGAGAAAACCCTAAAAATCATGGGCTTGGGCTACAACATTCTCCATGTCGTGACACCCTTCATGTCACGTCGTGGTGACCATCTGGAATATGCATTATTCTTTTGGTATGCCATGTCGTGACACCCTTCATTTCACGTCGTGGTGACCATCCAAAATACGCATTATTCTTTTGGTATGCCATGTCGTGACACCCTTCATGTCACGTCGTGGCATATGTTTTTCCTAAAAAAACCATGTCTTTGACTCCTTGATACCATCCACTGATCCATTATGGGAAACAAGTGTTACAACTTGGGTTGAAACAAACTTGTCATTAGGTGTTTAGTCGTTCCTTTGTTTAGACTTGGGGGATATTAAAGCCTTGTTAATGTATAGTCTAGGTTAGCCTTTTTCTGATTGGGCTTTTGTTTGGATTTTTCTTGTTCGTATGTATGCGAGGTTGTCGGCTTCAGCAGTTGGTCGTGGATTCTATTTTTCAGTAATCATATGGACGAAATAAGTTCGAGGAGGTATTGGTTGGATCAGATCTATGATTTTTTTGGTTAAAATGGTTGATTTTTGAAGGTAGCCTTGTTTGCCTGGAAGCCAGACACGATCTTGGATTCTTCAAGTTATGGACGAAGAAGTCAACTCTTCTTGATGTTAGTTAGTCGTGATGTGTTGGTGTTCATTTCTTTTTTGGGTTGCGTATTTCTCATTAAGTATAGAATTGGATTTTGGGTTTGAAGGAAGTGTCCGTATAGAGCATTGTTCCAGTGCTACATCGGATGTGATATCGACCTTTGGGAGTTTCCGCTCGGGTTTGGCTTATGTGCCTACTTTTGGCGATCCTTGTGTTTTTAGTCGCAGTTTTGGGCATTCAAAGTGGCATCGGCTCGTGCAAGAAGGGAGTGGACTTTGAAGAACCCACAAGGGGTTCGGCGGGTGTTTTAAGAGTAAATTATAAGGACATATTTCAGGGACAAAATCTAATTTAAGTGGGGGAGAGTTGTAACACCCGTTTCACAGAATGGATCAGCTAAAGACTTAATAGGATCAAAGATGATGTTTAAGAGAAAAGCCCTATGCCACGATGTGGTGCATGGATGATCATGATGTGGCATGGATTTTATGAATCATGTTTTTCTTGTGAGCACCACTACGTGACAAGAGGTATGCCACAATGTGGTGGCTGCTGCAGCCCAAGCTCATGATTTGTAAGGTTTCTCCAATATTTAAGAACCTTAACTTTTAGGTTAGGTCATTCTCTTCAGCTCTCCACCCTCCTATCTCGAAACCCTAGCCCGATTGAGTATTTTTAGGTGCTCTTGGTCACTTGAAGGGCCATTTCTAATGTTTTGGCATGTAGCTTGAAGATCAAGTTGCTTGCAAAGTGTTTTGGCAAGAGCTCAAGTGTAGATCTAGCAAAGTGACTTCATTTATGGATCATTATGAGTATAAATCTTCAATCTTTTCTTCTAGTTTGTTAGATCTAACCCGTGGTCCATTTTTATGCTTTTGGTCCCTTTTGGTGGTGTGTTTCGAGTTGAGATGACTCCAGCCCTTCTAAGCACCATGGATTGCCTCTTAGACCTTTTCTTGTTGGAAAGTTGGTAGCTTGATCTTATCCTTAGAGCCATGCATGTTTTGTGATGGATTTATGTCATTTTGGACTTAGGGTTGTAGATATTGTTTTTTAGTGAGGTCATAATGGATAAAGTTTGAAACTTTATCCATTAAGTCATTGAGAAGGATTAGATCTGAAGTTTTGGGTTTAGATATGTAAGGATTAAGTTGTAAATGAAGAAATAAGAGTTTTTCCAGCAACCAGGACGTAGGCAAGGAGGGCCTACGTTATGGTGGAATGTTGATTCACGATTGTGTTTTCTTGAAATTACCATGATGTGGCAAAGGAGAGCCCATGACGTGGCGATGCCCTATGTGTTGTCTATTTTGTCAGGAAATGCCCACGATGTGGCCAAGAGGTCTCCACGTCATGGTGGTTATTGACTTGGTTGATCGTTGACCTTTTTAACCGTTAACTGTTGACTTTTGACCGGATCAGCTTGGGGTCAAACTTGGAGGATTTGGGTTGTTGATTGATGTTTCATCTCTTTTGGTGTTAGTTGGTTCATGAGATTGAGCAGTGAAAGGAGTGAAAGTGTTGTTATGCTTCTTCAGTTCTTCAGTTCAGGTGAGTTTCTCACTATGCAACGTATCCCATTGTATATCATTACATGGTAAGATAAAGGTAATTTTAATGTACAAGTATGCTAGTTGACTAGGATAACTCCTTGTTATGCATGTGCAGTGTAGAACACTTAGTGTCATGGTATGTTAGACCGGTAGGGTCTTGCATGTTGATCGTATGATACTATTAGGAGTTATGTTTGGTTAGGGTAACTGGGGAAGGCCAATTATCAAGATTATGTATAATTGACCAACGAAGCACTTAATTGAGAAATGGTCAATGACAGGGTAACTAGGGAAGGCTAGTTTCCAAGGGTACATAGTATGCTAGTATATGTTATGTGTTTCTGTTACATAATTATGTAGTTATGTTAGTTATGGTTCTATGTAGTCTACGCTAGATAACCTGAGAATTCTTAGTGTAATGCTTTATTGCGATGTTCTTGTCTGATTGTTTGCTCTCGGGTGGATCATCTGTTCGACTATTTATCTAACCTATGACTTCATATGACTTTATGAATTATATAAAAGATCAGGATCCGACCCTGACACTTGTATGTAAAATCTGGTTTTGGCCCATGGCAATTTGTAGGAGTGTTATAAGACTACAATATGGCACGTAGCATTCACTTGGGATGAAATAGGACCGTTGGATGAAATATGTCGGAAGTAATTGTAAGACCGTGGGAGGACCATAACATCTATGGCAGGTTTTGGCATGCATGGTTGTTATGTATGTTGTATCCTTATAGATAGAAGTATTGGCGGGTTAGCGCTACAGCCGAGGACTTTGGGTGGATGCATTGTATGTATAGTAGAATATGTGGTATACTAGGGAACTCACTAAGCTTTATGCTTCTAGTTGTGGATTAAGCATTTTGCAGGTCGTTCGTCAGAAGAACTCGCCGGGACTGTACACACGCATCAAAAATATTCGTTTCCACAGTTTTGTAAACTTAACTCTATTAATGTATGGTTTTTAATCAACCAAATGCTATACAATGGTTTGTGTAACAAAGGTTTAATTGGTTAATCTATTTTTAAAATGAAAAATCTCTTTGTAATTTTTGGGACGTTACAACAACTTTTGAAGACTTTGGTTCCTATTGGCAATTAGGAAGTTGATGATGAAGATGTCATTATAACTCCAAGAAGAAGTCATCTATAATGTATCCACCAAATCAAGAGTAAAACCACTTCAAGATGTTAGTCTTCACTTGTAAATAAGTTACTTTTAAGCTATTAAGACATATCTAAATAATCCTTAATAGAAAACAACTTATATGTCTTCATTTCTAGCACCATTTTCTAGACAAAAGAAGAAAGGAAGAGAGCATGAACCTCGAAATTTTGGCAGCCAAAATAATGGGAGAATACTTGAGAAAAACTAGCTCTTTCATGCTTATTACACCTTTCTTTTATGCATCCAAGCATGCATAAAGTCAAGACAATAAGGCATAAAATGAAAGCCTTTCTTACATGCATGAGTTTAAGTATTAAAAAATTCAAAAGACAATCCTACTCAATGCCTTAGAACTTTCGACCATCATCAAACCAAGATAAAAGATGGTGTGTTTAATACTTAACCTATAACTAGCTAGTTGTATCTTAACTAAATGGTTACTCCAAGTGCCCAAAAATTATACACAATATTAATATTCATACTATATGATATTAAACTATTTTTTTTCCTCTTTTATTATTATTTCCTTGAAACAATATTTTGTCAACCTGTTAGAAAATATTATTTTCATAAAATAATGTTTTTCCAATACAAGTGTTGATATTTATTAATAATCAAAATTATACTAATAAATAATCAATTAGTAGTAACTTGTTATACGATGTAATCATATATGATCATATGTCATTAACAATATCATACAATAATGACTTTTGGGCATACAAGATTTTTCAGATTCACGGAAGTACGACTCTATATTTCACAAATCACAAATTGAGAGTCCGATTTCATTAAGGTAATACCAGATTTCTTTTAATATTTGTTTGTTTGGAAGTTGCTCACTGATTGCAAGGGTAAAACATTTTAATTCTTGTGTTTTTGCAGTCCAATATGTCACTTTGTGATTCAACAATCTGATTTATGATGTTTTTATTACTTTACCTAATAATATAGAAGTTGTAGTTGAAATTTTAGAATTTTTTAAAGATGTTGATTGAATATTTTATTGTATATAAAATCCTATTAATCATTTCTCTAACTGTTGTATCTAGATAAAGTTTTTTTTAAGTTGAAGTTATTAAAGAATTATTTAAGGTTGTCCATGTCACAAGAAAAGTTGAACAACTTAGCTATTATCTGTATAGAGAAATTAGAAATATATGTTGGACAAGATCATCTTGAATATATTATTTATAATTTTGTATCCCAAAAAATTGGAAAAATCAGTTTTCTATAAATATGTGCGGTTTTGTAATCGAAACAATTTATTAGCAATGAAGTTTATACATATCAATCATGCCTTAAAAGTCATTTATGGCAACACAATGTTTAAGCCACATAGAACCACGTAAATATGCCTTTCGTGGAACCATAGGTAAAGAATATACCACATTCAGTCATATGATTATATATACAGGGTGTGGCTAATAAGACACTCCTTGGACACCTCATTGACTACTTTTTATAAAGTCAACCTATAATTAACTATTTATAATCAGTTTTTTCGGAAAACAATACAATTTCAACCAATAAAAATATTTCAAAATAAAATTAGGGTGTCTATATGGTAAAATATGGTGTCTTTTTAGCCAACCCCGATTAGACTTTGAGGAAAATAAACACTCAATATTCAAACACTTTTGAATAAATGATAAACTATACATAAATAAATATACTTTCAATTAATTCATATTTAGATAATGCCTTCTTAAATCATCAGTTAAATAATAAATCAAGTACGAATTTCTAAATTTTGGTTTATAAGTACGATTTGTAACTCTTTTAAAAACAAAAAATATTCTGCTGCTTCTAGCTTGTCTTAAAAATTAAAATTACAATATATATTATATTTTAACTAATCCAAAAAATGAAAAATTAATAATTCAAAATAATTATTATCAGTTGTTATAAAATATTCCCAAACATTAAGCTAGAAAACATAATTTAACGAAGTTTAATTTAAAAAGAACATATTTAAATGTTTATTTTTATTGAAAGAGATTTATTATATTAAATGTCAAATTATACTATTTATTATTTATTTTTGCTTTTTAGCATGGAATAATGAATATGGATGGTGTTTAAATTTACGGCTGGCACTGGGAGATCCGGGATCTTGGTGGTGGTCCCAGATGCACTAAACTCCAACCGACGTGGCAACGTCTCATCAAATAGAGGGTAAATCAGTGAGGTTTTCCTTTTAGATGAAAAGGGACCAACATAGAAATGTAGGGTCAAGATCTCGCCTGCTCAGAGCATTTACCATCTCTGATGGAGTCCTGTCGCTTGTAAAAGGGAGAGTACAGTGGAGTCTGGTACGCTACAACACACACAATTAAATGCTCCACACAGCCACAGGCCAGGCCTCCACCCCATTCAAAACATACAAGTGGGCTCCCACCCTTTTGATACCTTGTTCCTCTCAAACAAAATAAAATAAAAACAACACCTTCCTTTAAAATAAGACTTTACATATATATTTCTATATATAAATTAAAAGTGTTAAATAGTTCTGATAACAAATCTTTAATGACAAATAAAATATATGTCGATCTTTTATTTCTATTTATTTTTTTATTTATATGAAATAATAACATAAAATTTATAAATTATCTCTCATATTCATCTCTTTTGATTTTGACATGTTTTTGTTTAATAGGTAGAAAGACGGATAAAAATAAAAAATATAAGATATTTGATTTATGTTCAATTTTTTTCCGGATATGTATATAAATCTTATATTGACTAGTGTAACATGTAAGTTTCGATTTTGTTCAATAACGTCTACATGACATTTGTTACATGTTATAATTATTTTCTTTAGGTGTCTCTGAATATCAAAAACTTTGTATCAAATCAACAAATCTGTTATTTTATTAAAATTATACAAATTTATACAGATTTTATTGATGGATTAAAGTAAAAAAAACTATCATGCAATGTCATTTAAATATGGGATAGAGATCATGGATCCAATTAGACGTTATTCAATCATATTATAAAAGCAGTTTATAGAGCGAAATGAAATCAAAATTTTTACAATCTCAAACCATAGATCCAATTAGACACTATTTTATCAATATTAATCAATCATACAGTGTTTGAAATTGAAAGTATATATCATTGAAACATATATGATCACAATCAATATAGATTGTACTTATGATGTATCTACACAAGTTAAATCCATGTGATCGCTAGTGTAATAACAAAAATTTCCAAATAATGTTTGTTATGAGTCGAATTTTAATCTTCATTTTATCATCAGTATCTTGAACTTACACTAACATCTTGGGAAAACCCAAGATCTTGGACTATTCAATATATTGGGGATGCATTCGTTGATGAAATAATAACTTAAAGATCGATAGATTCGGTAACAAAAAAGTGAATCAAATAACAAGAATGATGATCGAAAGTGTGCCGAATGATTAATAATCAATGCCTTAGAAGAGTTCGACTGAAACTTTTCTGTAAAAGCAATGTAGGGCAATACAACTTGTTAACCCTAAAACGATACATGCATGTACTATATATAGTCTAACCCTAGCACCATACATACACAGATAGACAGACCCAATCCGTTAATAAAGACTAAACGCATACATAATAAATTTGACACAACACAATAAATAAGCCAACAATCTCCCCCTTTGTGTCAAATAAGGAGTGGAGATTCTTCATTGTTGTTCCACCTGCTGGACTTTAAACAACCTGGTCATCAAATTCAGAAGTTTGTTTCGAATGACGATATACCACTTGGTCATGTCTCCGAAGCATTTCAGATCTCCTTTATTGTTCAACTTGCATGCTACGGTTAAGTCCATGATATGGGTCAATGCATTAGTGGAGTACAAATGTTTGTCTAATAAAAAGAACAAGCACTTCTTAACTTTATCTCCTTCTCTTCTCTGATAGACCACACTCCAATCCTTTTCTTTATCTTGCCCAACTTTCTCTTCTGAAAATCCGCTGTTTCTTTTTTCGGCTCCACAACGGGTTTCTTCTTCAACACTGAAGCGATTTCCACATCCAGTTTCACAACTTCGTGAATGTAGCAAATCAGCATTCTTTTCAAGTGAGAAACAATCGGCTCATACTTTGCTTCATCCTTGTATAAAACCATAAACAATGAAATCCAATCGTTCGGATTCATACAGGGAAGATCAGCAAGTGTCAAGTCCTCTTTGGTGCGAGTTGCTCCACGAAAACCTTTAAACTTGACGTTTGTGAAGTGTTTAGTGGGAAAAGGAGAATAGACTTTGACAACAACAAGCTTCTTCAAATTCCAAATCTTGTACTGAGGTTGATCATACTTGAGATAAAAATTGAAAAGCATGTTGTTAATGTCGTAATCCGAAAGATGAGACTTCTCAATATGAGCAAACCCTCGGAATAGGAAAGCTCTCGGAGTGAGTGGGAAATCTAGCTGAGAATCAGCAGTATTATCCATCTCAAAAGATACCGACGGTTCTAACCAAAGAGCGATCAGATCATAGATTGCTTCCTTCTGAATTCGCTCTAAGGTCCATGGTGGAAAGAGAGTCTGTCGAGTTGCAAGAGTGACTTTCACAACTTCTTCTTCAGCTTCTTTAGCTTCTAATTCTTGACGAAGACTCTGAAGATCATCAAGCACCTTGTCACATTTCTTTCTTGTCAGTTTTTCACCTTCAGTCAATTCTTCTTCAAGCTCATCATCATCATCATCTGTCAGCTTTTCTTTTCCTTTAGATCCCGAAGCTTCATTAACCTTCATATCTATCTTCGGTTTATCCTCATGTTGTTCATCAGTAGGCTTCTTATCCTGAGGCTTAGGTTGTTCTTTTTCTTTAACAGCTTCTCCCCTTGTTTCAGAATGGAACTGCTTTCCGAAACACCCTCTAATTGATCAGGCATGGAAAATACAGGCTAGAGTTTTTCCGAGAGATGCCGGCAAACTGAAACCGTAAGCAATGAGTCACGAGTTTCAATAAGATTGTCCAAGTACTGATTGATGTCGGAGACACAACTTTGAAAGACTGCTTTCTCCGATTCCATGTGTTCCAGACGCTTCATTGCGTAACTGAGCTTGACATAGAGAACCTTAACTTTTTCAGTTTTCTGAGCCAACAAATCCATGAGGTGTTTTCAGTAGCGAGATCTTTCTGAAGCTACTCTATCTTAGAGACAACAGAAGCAACCATGTCAGCAGAATCGGTGTGTAGTTCACCACGAACACGAGAAAAGGCTTCTCTTTCAGTTCGAGAAAGGGTAAAATCATTTTGTGTATTTTCTTACCTATTTCACAATCAAGATGCAGTTGAGTAATATTGAAATATAAACGCTTTGCAATTAAACAAAAAATATTTTGTTGTTTCAAAAGTGCTAAATTGTCTCTCTTAAGATAAATGACGTTGTCCTTTGATCTACTAAGCTTTATTTCCAACTTCTCTATCCACATCCTTCTCTCTTCATTTTTATTTGTTACCCTGCTGATTTGATCACTTAGGTTAGAATTGCTTAGACGAGTTCTCTTTAAACTATCGCTAAAAATTAGAGAAAGTGTAATTTAAATCATCTAATTCAGATTCGTAACGTGAAACAGGAATATTAAGAGATTGGAGTATGGAGTGTACCTTACTGATGACCTTCTTGCATTCACTAACCTGTTCAGAAACAAGTCTCACTGCAAAACAATTATCAGAGGGTTGTCCGCCATCAGTTGCGTATCCCCTCTGTTCCGAGACCCCGCTCTGAATGGCTGACGAAGGAATCATTCTGGGGTACTCTCTTACTTCTAAGGCATATAGGGTTCTGAACAAGATATCCAAAAGGATTGAAGGAACCTATTATGTCACGTTTGATGATAACTATCTCAAGAAGTATCAGAAGTCTAATTGTGAAGATGAAGAAATCTTTCCTTCAACAAATCCAATGATGATTCCTCTTTTAAATCTTTACGAGGAATTTATGAATTTGTTTGATGAGCCCGAAAAGGCAATTTCTTCAGAATCTAGTGCTCCAGATAATAAGGAAGATGAATTGAAGAAGATCATTGATGATGATGCCAAAGATCTTGGAAACGAGCCACCAATTCCGAAAGGTTCTGAAATTCCACCTTCGCCACAAGCTACTAATGATCCAGTTCAGGGGGAGGGCTCTACATCAACCTTGTAACGCTTGGTCCATGTATTATTTATTTCTCAACACTTTAGGGTTTTGGGCTGGAACTCGACGAAATGGGGAGCTCCAACTCGTCGTGTAGGGATTTATTTGGACACGAGATTAAGGACTCAACTCGACGAGTAGATGATGGAAAGGAAAACCCTAATTTTTAGGATTTTCACCCTATTTAAAGTCCTTAAGCCTCATTGTTAGCCTCCCTTATCGCCCCTTTTGTCCAGAGAAACCGTAGTTCGTGCTTTTCCTACCATTTTGAGTGTGTGAGAGCTTAAAGAGTGCATATTTGGTGTTTGTTTGAAGAGGCTTGAAGTAGGAGGTGCATAACTGAAGGGAGAGGTTGTAGATCCGGTGTCTTCTCAGTTGTGGCAACCATATTGAGGTATAAAGTTGATACATTGGTCATTTATTTACTAGATCTCTTCATGTGGGAGTTTATGGTCATTATTAGCTTATTTTGGGATCATTCTTGGATTTGAGCATGTCATGAAGCTATGACTTCAGATCTGGACATCTCATGGCCTCTTTTGAATTAAAGTTGCCATCTTTATTAAGTCTTGGCCTTCCTTCATGCCCTAGATCCCTTAATAAGCTATGCTTGAGTGTTTTAGCCCATTAAGGCCATGCATGGACGTAAAGTCAGCAACTTTACGTGGTATCTCAGCCCTAGGGGATTAGATCTATAGTTTGGAGCTTTAGACTCGCTTAGAAAGTGGCTGAATGAGTTAAGACTGGGAAAACTCAACGAGTTGCCTTTCCAACCCGTCGAGTTGGCCCGGGGTTTCCCCGATCTTCTAGACAATGTTTGAACTCGATAAGTTGCTGCAATAACTCGGCGAGTTGACTAGGTTTTCCCCAGTTTTCTGAGAACTGAAGGAACTCGAAGAGTTGGTAGGTGCTCTCGACGAGTTGGGTCAACATGGACTGTTGACCTTGACTGTTGACTTTGGATTTGACCATGTTTGACCAAGTTTGACTTTAAGGGTATCTTTGGTATTTCAGGATTTTGATGAAGTTAGTCACATGGTGGTTGTAAGCAGTTGAGTCCGGAGCTGTGAGTTGGGATTTGATCTTACCAGTTCAACATTTCTTGAGAGGTAAGTTTCCTCACCATACCAATGGGTCGAAGGCACCAAGGCCGGCCCATTATGTGAGTTGTGGTTTGCTAGTCGATTATGACATTATGTTGGTATGTTAGTTGTCACTGTGAAACTTGTATGGAAGACCCCGGGGGGTTCTCGTGGCAGTAGACTAAGGCCATGTGGGGGTTTCCATGGCATTTGGTGTAAGACCTTGGAGGGTTTCCATGACATCCTAGTAGGTTTGCATGTTTAGTTTATATGGCATTTCCTTTAGTTAGTAAATACCATGTGGGGGTTCCCATGGCAGGCAGATAAGACCATGTGGGGGTTCCCATGGCAGTGGGTTAAGACCATGTGGGGGTTCCAGTGGCACCCGATATAAGACCTTGGAGGGTTTCCATGACATCCTTATATGTTTGTATGCATGGCTTATGTGGTTTATATAACTGATATGGATTGTGTGGGGTATGTTATGGGGGAACTCACTAAGCATTAACTTACAGTTTGTTGATTATTTCAGGTACTTCAGGATCTAAGGGCAAGAGCTCGGGTTGATGGCGCGGCATGCACTCTCTAACATTTTTTTGGGGACACTATGATATTATGAATAATTTCTTTGATGTTATGGATTTTGAAAACAATTATGATTGGAATTTTTATACTTTATGGAAATGATTTTATTATTTAAAATGAAAAATTTGGGCTGTTACAAACCTCCACATCCGATACACCTGTACAGGGGGAGGATTTTAATCCCGAAGTCAACAACGATATTCCAATCCAGGGGAGAATCCAATTCTGAACGTGGAGTCACATGGAAATTTCCAGGGGGAGAATGAGAATGAAAATAATGACTCAGACGTTTAATTGGAATTTGAAGACGTGAATGCAGAATTAGACCCATCCTATGATCCGAACTACCCTCCATTGGCAAAATGGACCAAGGATCATCCTAAATATGAAGTTATCAGAGCAGCAACTTCTAGAGTTCTCACTAGAGCTCAACAAAAAGCGAATCAAACTGCATTATTTTCAAAAATGGAATTTTGCATGTTTAATTCGTTCATCTCCAAAATTGAGCCAAAAACTGTAAAGATTGCTCTTGATCATTCCAATTGGGTGCAAGCAATACAGGATGAGCTTAATGAGTTTGAGCACAACAAGGTATGGAGATTGATTCCAACTCCGAAGGATGCATCTGTGGTCGGATTAAAATGGGTATTTCGGAATAAGATTGACAAGGAAGGCAACGTAATACGGAACAAAGCTCGGTTGGTTGTGAAAGGATATTGCCAAGAGGAAGATATAGACTATGAAGAAACATTCGCACCAGTTGCAAGGCTGGAATCTGTTTGGATTTTCCTTGCCTATGCAGTGCAAAAAAAATTCAAAGTCTATCAAATGGACGTTAAATGTGCATTTCTGAATGATGAATTAGAAGAGACGGTCTACGTGGAACAAGCACCAGGTTTCGTGAATGAGAAATATCCAAATCATTGCTACATTTTGGATAAAGCTGTGTATGGCTTAAAACAAGCACCACATGCATGGTATGAAACCCTTAATCGTTTCTTAAAGTAATCTAAGTTTAAACAAGGCTCAGTCCACCCAACCTTTTTTCGCAAGAAAGATGGTGACCATCTAATGACAAATTTATGTGGATGATATCATTTTCAGATCCACTAATCCTAAATTAACAGCTGAAATCTGAAAATTTATGGAAACTAAATTTGAGATGAGCTCAATGAGTCCAATTAACTTTTTCCTTGGTTTAAATATTAGATAGAGTTCGGAGGGTATATTCATTAACCAGGTAGCCTACACGAGGACCTTACTTGCGAAATTCAGAATGGTGGGAGATTCAAAGGTCAAAGTTCCCATGGCATTCGGAACGAAGCTTACGCCATCTTTGGACAAACCAGTAGCAAATATGACTCTTTATCGACAAATAATCGGGTCTTTAATGTACCTAACAACTAGTCGTCCAAATATCATGTTTTCTGTTTGCTATTGTGCCAGGTTTCAGGCGAATCCATGTGAACCACATATGACTGCGGTAAAGAACATCTTCCGATACCTAAAATGAACAACCACTCTTGGAATATGGTACCCTTCCAACTCAGGATTCTTTGTGCAAGCGTTCTCTGATGCTGATCTTGGCGGATGCGGTCTTGATCGTAAAAATACAACTGGAGGATGTCAGTTTCTTGATGGTAAACTAGTCAGTTGGCAATCCAAGAAACAAACATGCGTCTCCTTATCCACAGAAGAAGCTGAGTATATAGAAGCTGCATCTTGTACTTCGCAAATAGTATGGATTCTAAGTCAGCTCCGAGATTATGGCATAAATATGAAAAAGATTCCTTTATACTGCGATTCCAAAAGTGCAATTCGCATTTACCATAACCCAGTGCAACACTCGAAAACTAAACACATTGCACTTAGATATCACTTCATCACGGATCATGTTGAAAATGGAAACGTTGAAGTGCATTTCGTTCGATCCTTAGATCAATTGAAAATGGGAACGTTGTTGTAACACCCAAAAATTTAAGCCAATTTAAAACTTTTAAAAACATTTCAAAACCATTAAAAATCATTACAACTTTGTTTTCAAAATGTATAATATCAGAGTTTTTCCCAGAAACATAAACAAAACATGAGGAGCTGTACGATCACGCCTTCTCCTTGCCGCGATCCCCTGATGTACCTGAAACAATAAACTGAAACTGTAAGCCCGACAGCTTAGTGAGTTCCCCAAAATACCCATACCCACAACAATACACATATAATCATAAACAACATACTATGGGTCCAGTCAACCATCAGGTTGGAATACCCCAGGCCCTCAACCATCCGGTTGGACTGCCAACATACTATGGGTCCAATCATCCTCGGGATGGAATACCCCAGGCCCACAACCAGCAGGTTGGAATGCCCACATACTATGAGTCCAGTCATCCTCGGGATGGAATACTCACGGCCCACAACCAACCGGTTGGAATGCCCAGGTCTATTGGCTTTCGCACAAAGCAGATAAGCCTCAACCGCCAAACAAACATGTGCACATATAACAAATAATCACATAACAGTCTATAGACAATACTTGATCTAACGGATCATACCACATAGCACATAATACCATCCTCTCTACCAGGATGCCGATCTAACAAGTCATACCACATATCATATGATATTATCCTACCCTCTAGGATACCGATCCAACAGATCATACTAATATAACATAACCATGTAACAATCCAAAGGGCCGGCCTTGGTGCCTTAGACCCTTGAGTATGGTCATGATAACTCACCTCGCAAGTAGCTCGGAAGGTAGCGTCAAACTCCTCCAAAAGTAGCTGCAACTCCCACACCTATATTCACCAATGTCCTTTGCTATCAACATTCGATTTACCAAAATACCCTCAAAAGTCAACTGGTCAACCCTTGGTCAAAGTCAAAGTCAACCGTCAAGGTCAACAATCCATGTTGACCTTAACTCGTCGAGTACCCTTAGCTACTCGCCGAGTTCCTTGCATAACTTGCCAACCCGCCGAGTCACTCGTGTGAATCGTCGAGTTCCTAGTGTCAGTGGCCACAACTCCTTGGCCAACTCGCCGAGTTTTCCCTTTATAAATCACTGCGTTCATATGTGAAAAAAAGGTTGGGAAAACCCCTGCCGACTCGCCGAGTCACTCGACTGACTCGCCGAGCCCACGACAACCTTCATCGGACCCGCCGAGTCGTTCATACAACTTGCCGAGTCTACGATAATCTTCATTGGACTCGCCGAGTCGTTCATACAACTCGCCGAGTCTCTTCAGTCCTTTATTCATACAGACGATTTTACGCCATGCTAAGGCTCCAAATTGCAGATCCAGCTTCCCAATGCATGTTTATCACGTAAAGTTGCAAACTTTACGTGCATGCAAGGCTCTAATGACTCATAATGCCAAATCTAAACTTGAAATGGAGTTTAAATCAAAAGGAAGGGTTCATACTTGCTAAAGTTGTAAGCTTTATGGACCTAAAGACCAAGGAGAGTTCAGATCTGAGGTTGCAACTTCAGATCTTAGCTCATAACCAAGAATAGCTTCATAACATGATGAAAAGCCCTAATCTTCAACCCAAAAGAGATCTAGAAGGAAAGAAGGTCAGGGTAACGACTTGATACCTTCAAATAGTGCTATCTGAGGTAGATTTCAGGTCCACACAAGCTCCTTGCTGCTAGCTACTTGATCTTCAAGTTCCCTTTTCTAAGAATCTTCTTCCAAGGCTTGAAACACACAAATGGAGCACACACACACGTATTAGGGTTTTGCTGAACTCTCTAGAGGCTGCAAAGGGAGGCTAAGGGGTAAATGGTCCTTTAAATAGGATGCAAAACCCCGGAAGTTAGGGTTTCATCCTCCAGCTCCTACTCGCCGAGTCCCTTATTGGACTCGGCGAGTAGATCACTAAAACACGCGACCCAACCCGCTGCTAATCGACGAGTAGGGCAACCAACTCGTCGAGTAGACCTTGAAAACAAGAAAAATTCTTATATCAATTCAATACCTGAGAATCGAGGCGTTACAATTCTCCCCCACTTGAACTAGACTTCGTCCTCGAAGTCCGCCACGGCGAACAGCTCCGGATAGCGCTCCCGCATCTCTGCCTCTGGCTCCCAAGTCCACTCAGATGCTCTCCGATTCTCCCACTGTACCTTTACCAAAGGTATCTCCTTGTTCCGCAGAACCTTCCTCTTCCTCTCCAGAATGGCCACGGGCCTCTCCACATAATTCAGGCGCTCATCGACCTGAATATCATCCAACGATACTATCGCCTCCTGATCCATAATGCATTTTCGCAATTGCGAAACGTGAAAAGTGTTGTGGATCCGATTAAGCTCCTCCGGTAGCTGTAGCCTGTAAGCCACCTTGCCAACCCTGACAATGATCCTGAACGACCCGATGTAACGGGGACCCAATTTCCCCCTCTTCCTGAAGCGGATCACACCCTTCCAGGGTGAGATCTTCAGAAGAACCATGTCACCCACCTGAAATTCTAACTCAGATTGACGCCTGTCGGCATAACTCTTCTGCCGACTCTGAGCGGTCTGCAATCGCTGCCTTATCTGCTGAACCTTCTCAGTAGTCTGCAAGACTACTTCCGTCCGCCCACTTCGCCATGTGTCCCACCTCACCCCAAAAAACCGGGGTGCGACATCTCCGTCCATACAACAGCTCGAAAGGCGGAACGCCAATGCTGTAATGATAGCTGTTGTTGTAGGCGAACTCTACAAGCGGTAGGTGGGAATCCCAACTCCCACCAAAGTCAATGACACACATCCTCAACATGTCCGCGAGGGTCTGAATGGTCCGCTCGCTCTGACTGTCAGTCTGTGGATGGAATGTTGTGCTGAAGTACAACCGCGTCCCAGCTCCTCGTGGAACTTCTGCCAGAAATGGGAGGTAAACCTGACATCCCGATCGGAGACAATGGAAACGGGAACCCCATGGCGAGACAAGATCTCGCGAACGTACATGTCGACCAACTTCTCGGCCGACGAACTCTCCCGAATCGCCAAGAAATGGGTACTCTTGGTCAATCGATCCACGATGACCCATATAGCAATAAATCCCTTCGCCGTCCTCGGCAAATCTGTAATGAAATCCATCGTGATCTGTTCCCATTTCCACATGGGAATCTCTAGAGGCTGCAACTTACCATGCGACCTCTGATGTTCGGCCTTAACCATCCAGCAGGTCAAGCACCTCTCGACATACCAAGCGATTTCTCGCTTCATACATGGCCACCGGTAACTCAAACTCAGGTCTCTATACATCTTGGTGGCCCCCGGGTGAATAGAAAAATAAGACTTATGAGCCTCCTCCATGACCGTCTGCCTGACCCCACCAGACATCGGAACCCAGACCCGACCGCATCGGGTCAATAATCCCCGATTATCCTGCACAAACCGGGTATTCTCAGCCTTGATCCTCTCCAGCTTCCAATTCTCCGGTCGCATGCCCTCAACCTGGGCATCTCTGATCAAATTCACAAGCAGAGAATCCACCGCTATCCTCATACATATCGCGGGGGTGGAAGACCCAGCTGACTTGTGGCTCAAGGCATCCGCAACCACATTCGCTTTACCAGGGTGGTAAAGGATCTCGCAGTCGTAGTCCTTGACTACATCCATCCACCTGCGCTGCCTCATGTTCAGGTTCGACTGATCCATGATATGCCTCAAGCTCTTGTGATCCGTGTATATGGTACAACGGACCCCATAAAGGTAATGCCTCCATATCTTGAGGGCGAACACCACCGCTCCCAGCTCCAAATCATGCGTAGGGTATCGCGTCTCATGCGGCTTCAACTGCCGCGACGCATAAGCTATCACTCGTCCCCTCTGCATGAGGACTGCCCCTAGACCCGTGATGGATGCATCACAGAACACCACAAAGTCCTCAACTCCTTCCAGGAGTGTCAAAACTGGAGCCTCACACAACCGCTGTCGGAGGGTCTCAAACGCCCTATGCTGTTCAGGGCCCCACCGGAAATCCACCCTCTTCCTCTTCAGACGAGTGAGGGGTACTGCAATCTTGGAGAAATCCTGAATGAATCTACAGTAGTATCCCGCTAATCCCAAAAAGCTCCTGATGTTCGAGGGAGATTTCGGAACCTCCCACTGCATGACCGCCTCAATTTTGGTCGGATCGACCAAAATCCCCTCCTGGTTAACAAGGTGCCCGAGGAACTGGACCTCCCGTAACCAAAACTCACACTTCGAGAACTTGGCATATAGCCGCTCTCCTCTCAGAACTCCCAATAGCTCCCTGAGATGCTCCTCGTGTTGCTCTCGGGTCTTGGAATACACCAAGATATCATCTATAAACACGATGACCGAGCGATCCAGCATCGGTCTGCAGACTCGATTCATCAGGTCCATGAATACCGCTGATGCGTTGGTGAGCCCAAACGACATCACCACAAACTCGTAATGTCCATAACGAGTTCGAAACGCGGTCTTCTCCACGTGCTCCTCTCTGACCGTGACCTGATGATACCCGGACCTCAAATCGATCTTGGAAAACCAAGATGCGCCCTGCAACTGATCGAAGAGATCATCTATCCTCGGGAGTGAGTAATGGTTCTTCACCGTTAGCTTATTCAACTCCCGGTAATCAATGCACATCCGGTGCAAACCGTCCTTCTTCTGGACAAAAAGAATCGGTGCTCCCCATGGAGAACTGCTAGGTCGGATGAACTGCTTGCCCAGCAGTTCCTGCAGCTGTGACGACAGCTCCTGCATCTCAGGTGGCGCCAATCGGTACGACGCCTTGGAAATAGGGGCCGCACCAGGCACCAGGTCGATCCAAAACTCGACCTGCCTCTCCAGAGGTATCCCTGGCAACTCCTCCGGAAACACATCTACAAACTCCCTGACCACAGGAATATCGGAAACCGAAATCTGATCCCTGGCTCGCGTATCCAAAACATACGCTAGGTAACCTGCACCCCCGTGCTGAATATACTGTCGAGCCCTGGCAGCTGAACAAAACCCTGACCCTACTCTGGTGCCCTCTCCATATATAATCAACTCTCCCCCACTTGGGGTTCGAACCACTACCCGCTGACCCTCGCAATCAATCATGGCACCGAAACGACTGAGCCAGTTCATCCCCACAATCACGCATACATCCCCCATGGGGATCGGAATCAAGTCTATCGGAAAAGATACGCCGAAGATCTCCATCTCGCACCCTCGGTAGATCGAAGAAGCAGAAACCCCGTGTTTGTTGGCGATAGAAACTCGCAACGGACACTCTAGCTCGTCTACTGGCACTCTGAACTCCCTACTAAATGTCCGAGATACAAAAGACCGACCCGCCCCCGAGTCAAATAAAACCAGTGCAGGTAAGGAGTTCACTAAGAACGTACCTAATCACAAGTATAACAGATAAGCATACAACATATATAACAAAATAGGAGTAAGGATAGAAACATACAAGCAACCACATCCGGTGCTGCCGTGGCCTCCTCGGCTGTAAGCTGGAAGGCACGACCCTGAGCCTTCGGAGGCTTTGCCCTGACTGGTCTCCCATCCGTGATCCTCAAGGTATTCGGCACTGGAGCCTGCGCCGGCTTGGCAGCTAGTAGAGGACACTGGGCCTTCATATGGCCCACCTGCTCACAATGATATCAAAGCTTGACTCCGGAAGTCGGAGTCGGCTGCCTGCAATCCCTGGCCAAATGGACCTGCTTGCCACATCGGTAGCACCCATTCCCTGTCCGACACATCCCTGAATGAGCCTTCCCTCACTTCCCAGAAGTGCGGCCTGGCTGTCCCCCAGTCCTAGTATCAGCGGTCTTGGACCGCTTTGGCGCCGACTGTGACTGTGCCGGGGCCTGACGCTGCTCCCTCAACTGCAGCTCAATCTCCAACTCACGCCGTCTGGCGGCCTCCTGCAACTCCAGAAGAGTATCACATCGCTGGGTGGAAACAAATTGACAGATGTCAGTCTTGAGCATGCTCAGATAACGGGTCATCTGAGCCTGCTCGGAAGCAAACTCCGGGAAAAACATCGCCCTCTCAGTGAAGATACGGGTGATCTCCGTCACCGATTCCCCATCCTATCTTAAATTCAGAAACTCCTATGCTAAACGTTCCCGCTCGACCCGCAGAATGTAACGGGCGCGGAACATGTATCTGAACTGCTCCCAAGTAACAGCATCCCTCTGGTCATCAATGTACGACCCATTCGCAAGTCTCCACCAGTCCTTGGCCCCGGACCTTAGCAGGTTCAGAGCACACCTGACCTTCTGGTCAGTAGGACACGAGCAGGTGAAGAAACACCCCTCCACATCTGAGATCCACCTCATAACCTTTATGGGATCCTGCGTCCTATCAAAAGTAGGGGGCTTCGTGTTATCGAAGTCCCTGTACTGAAAAACTCGCCTCGCTCCCCTCCTTCCGATGTTACAGCCGCAGTGGCTGCAGCGGCAGCTGTCTCAGCGAGGGCTGCATATCTGTCATCAAAATACTCCATCATAGCGGACTTGAAAGTCCCGAACAACTCCAGAATCTGACCCCGGACAATCTCGACCACCTCCTCGCGGATGATCTCCCTGACCCGATCATCTGTCAACATTGGCCCCTCCTGGCCGATAATCTCAGGTGCCACTGGGGCCTCCTGATCACCCTGTCCTGATCCTGATCCGGACCTCGTCGTGAAACGCCTCGTAACTGCCATTCTGAAACATAACAGGAAGATATCAGACAATTCACATAAATAACCGGGAACCAACTCCCGAATAATCCCTAGGGGTTGTGACTTCCTTGCTACGCGTATGGGTCCTGTGCTTTCAGTAGTATGGGCCCCTACTACCTTCCACACCTACCCATATTTGTCTCAAGTATTGCCACAACACCCTAACACTATACATACACTTGGTGGTCGCTCATCCTCACTCCTAGAGGAAGGCTAACTGTCTCACATCTGGCCTACCGGCCTCACACAACCCACCCATCCATGAAACTTCCACCAACCCTGCAGCACTAGTGTATGCTAGCCATGCATAATGCTGGACCCTATGGACTTTCGAATATCCAATCCTACCCTAAGCTCCCAATTAGACAAGAACAGAACATAAGGCTAAATCAAACATTCTCAGGCTATAAGATCTTAATTATGTACGAACGTGATGCATACACTAAGCAACTACAGTAATGATGCCAATTTCATATAAGGAAAACCCTAGGCTATCAGCCATCATACAATCAGGCAATTCTATCATGCAATTCCTGAAGATCCCTAGCCTAGCACTAGCATGCTATTCTAACATATCACATAATCAAATAACTGTATGGTATTTTGGGGTCACTTACTGGCTCCAGCTGATCGTACACCCTGCATCCTCCTTTACTTATTTTGAAAACCATTTGAAAAAAATCATTTTGAAAATCTTTCCTTGATTTGAGACTGGAGTCACACGAGTGTTCTTCCAATTCACTCAAACCAAGGCTCTGATACCAACTTGTAACACCCAAAAATTTAACCCAATTTAAAACTTTTAAAAACATTTCAAACCATTAAAAATCATTACAACTTTGTTTTCAAAATGTATAATATCACAGTTTTTCCCAGAAACATAAACAAACCATGAGGAGCTGTACGATCACGCCTTCGCCTTGCCGCGATCCCCTGATGTACCAGAAATAATAAACTGAAACTGTAAGCCCGACAACTTAGTGAGTTCCCCAAAATACCCATACCCACAACAATACACATATAATCATAAACAACATACTATGGGTCCAGTCAACCATCAGGTTGGAATACCCCAGGCCCTCAACCATCCGGTTGGACTGCCAACATACTATGGGTCCAATCATCCTCGGGATGGAATACCCCAGGCCCACAACCAGCAGGTTGGAATGCCCACATACTATGAGTCCAGTCATCCTCGGGATGGAAAACTCACGGCCCACAACCAACCGGTTGGAATGCCCAGGTCTATTGGCTTTCGCACAAAGCAGATAAGCCTCAACCGCCAAACAAACATGTGCACATATAACAAATAATCACATAACAGTCTATAGACAATACTTGATCTAACAGATCATACCACATAGCACATAACACCATCCTCTCTACCAGGATGCCGATCTAACAAGTCATACCACATATCATATGATATTATCCTACCCTCTAGGATATCGATCCAACAGATCATACTAGCATAACATAACCATGTAACAATCCAAAGGGCCAGCCTTGGTGCCTTAGACCCTTGAGTATAGTGAGGATAACTCACCTCGCAAGTAGCTCGGAAGGTAGCGTCAAACTCCTCCAAAAGTAGCTCCAACTCCCACACCTATATTCACCAATGTCCTTTGCTATCAACATTCGATTTACCAAAATACCCTCAAAAGTCAACTAGTCAACCCTTGGTCAAAGTCAAAGTCAACCGTCAAGGTCAACAATCCATGTTGACCTTAACTCGTCGAGTACCCTTAGCTACTCGCCGAGTTCCTTGCATAACTTGCCAACCCGCCGAGTCACTCGTGTGAATCGTCGAGTTCCTAGTGTCAGTGGCCGCAACTCCTCGGCCAACTCGCCGAGTTTTCCCTTTATAAATCACTGCGTTCATACGTGAAAAAAAGGTTGGGAAAACCCCTGCCGACTCGCCGAGTCACTCGACTGACTCGCCGAGCCCACGACAACCTTCATCGGACCCGCCGAGTCGTTCATACAACTCGTCGAGTCTACGAAAATCTTCGTTGGACTCGCCGAGTCGTTCATACAACTCGTCGAGTCTCTTCAGTCCTTTATTCATGCAGACGATTTTAAGCCATGCTAAGGCTCCAAATTGCAGATCCAGCTTCCCAATGCACGTTTATCACGTAAATCTGCAAACTTTACGTGCATGCAAGGCTCTAATGACTCATAATGCCAAATCTAAACTTGAAATGGAGTTTAACTCAAAAGGAAGGGTTCATACTTGCTAAAGTTGTAAGCTTTATGGACCTAAAGACCAAGGAGAGTTCAGATCTGAGGTTGTAACTTCAGATCTTAGCTCATAACCAAGAATAGCTTCATAACATGATGAAAAGCCCTAATCTTCAACCCAAAAGAGATCTATAAGGAAAGAAGGTCAAGGTAACGACTTGATACCTTCAAATGGTGCTATCTGAAGTAGATTTCAGGTCCACACAAGCTCCTTGCTGCTAGCTACTTGATCTTCAAGTTCCCTTTTCTAAGAATCTTCTTCCAAGGCTTGAAACACACAAATGGAGCACACACACACACGTATTAGGGTTTTGCTGAACTCTCTAGAGGCTGTAAAGGGAGGCTAAGGGGAAAATTGTCCTTTAAATAGGATGCAAAACCCCAGAAGTTAGGGTTTCATCCTCCAGCTCCTACTCGTCGAGTCCCTTATTGGACTCGGCGAGTAGGTCACTAAAACACGCGACCCAACCCGCTGCTACTCGACGAGTAGGGCAACCAACTCGTCGAGTAGACCTTGAAAACGAGAAAATTCTTATATCAATTCAATACCTGAGAATCAGGGCGTTACAGTTGTAATATCTTTTGCAGGTACAAAAGACTTAAATAAAAAAATAGATTAGGTCAAAGGGCATGTGGTTAAAGTATATTAACGTTGAAGTCGTTCCTAGATATCAGGTCAAGCTAAGATCAAGGAAATCCGAATATTTTTGGATAACTCGTTATGTATATGTATAAAAGCCTAGCCGATCCATTTACACATATACATTCACATCTCCTCTCTCTTATTCTCTAAACACTCTTGAGCACAAATTCACTGCATACTTAATCAGCTAACACTTGTAATCGTTTTTATTTAATAATAACTCTAATTATTTTCCTCATATATTTATGTGTTCTTGCATTTACTTTATTTGCAAATTACCGATTGTTCTTATTACAACATTCGTACACTTTGTTTTAATCATTTATTTACATACATATAAGGATTTCAAAATAAACATCAAGATATCCAATGATATCTTGAACCATTTTTTGACAATCTTAAGACTAATCGCTTTATTCAACAATTTAACAACCTTAATATTATTTTTTGTCCCAACTCCTACAAATAGACCTATCGACATATCTAAGTAGATCAACATTTTTCAATTAATTTTCTGAATACTAGTGTTTTATTCCCAGGATCTTGGGCTCAACCAAGATCTTCAACATATTTCAAGATTTTAAGCATTTCACAGTTTAACATTTTATTCTAAACATCATATCACACTTACTAATTTGATTACAAAACTAGATTATCAAATTTTGACCAACAGTGGGACAAATGTTATTATTACATTTTCTTAAAATTATTCAAAAAGCTTTTTATGTGATTCTTAGTCACTTACACTTTCTTACACTAAAAATGTATACTTTACCAAAATCCCGTTCTATCACCGCTCCATATATTTTTGTTGGTCAAAACCTTCCCGTATTTCTTGCTATTGACCCACAGAGAAAGAGTGTCAAAGTTCCTAGAAGGAATATCTTCACATCTTCGCCAATCCAACATACAAGAGGAGTAATTCAAGAAATTTTTGTCATGGTCTCCAGCACCAAAGTCATTTCTATGTTGACTAGGATGGAACCACGTATTACCAAACATGGTGAAACCAAAAAGATGTTATTCAGAAGAATAGAGAAGCTAAGTTCATACTCCAAAAGGTCTATTGAAACTACACCAACTTCACCTTCATTCTTACAGCCCAAGATCTTGAACTTCAAAACTGATACATCTTCAGAATGCCATTCCAAAGACTTCATCTCAAGGGAGACACCAATCTTCATAGATGGTGAAACTCCAAGCATAGGAGGTCCTGCTTCCCAAGATCTTACAGGGATATTCAACATCCTAACAAATAACCAAGATACAAAAATAAGTCCAATTATAGAAAAAGAACCCAGGCAATTAAGTGATATGATCTCAAGTGTCCCAAGCATGATTCAACCTATCCCATAGGTGTCACTTGTCAGCCATAGGGTATAAAGATTTGTACCTCCTATTTGTGACATCGAATTTCTAGACGCCCAACATGATGATGTATGATGGGACAACGGATCCTAAAGAGCATGCCCCCCAATATAGAGAAAGCATGGAGATTGTTCCGATTCCACATAATCTTAAGGAGGCTTGTCTGCGCAAGGGTTTTGGTTCAACCCCTTATAGGATCTGCATTAAAGTGGCTTCTAAACGTTCCTTGTTACTACATCAATTCTTTCTAACATCTTATCAACTTGTTAAATAATAAATCTTCTTATAGTATAACTTTAGAGAAACTAACATGTGACCTTTACAAAGTATCCCAAGGCAATGATGAAACCTTGAGAGATTATGTTAGCTAGTTCGGGAAAGAAGTCCTAGATATTCCACATCTAGATGTTGCAACAGCCGTAGAAGCCTTCAAAATTGGGCTAATGAAAGATTCTCCATTTTATGAGGATATTTTCATGAACCCATGTAAAAAGTTGGACGCAATCAGAAATAGAGCCCTAAGATTCATCAAAATTGAAAAGGAAAAGAAGATCCATAAGAGGATGAACACATCTTACGATCATCCTAATAGGAAGAATGAATCTTCCTCCCAAAATTATTACAAAGATAAACCCTACTTAAGACTTGGGAATCATAGGGTTAATGCTCTAGAGGATAAAGAATATCCTATGATTTCTGAATATTGTTTTTCTGTTAATATTTTAGGTTTTCTCTATGAAATGAAGGATCTTGGGGACAAGGTAAGATGGCCCAAGAAAAACGACAAAGCATCAGGATGGATGGATAAGTGTTATGCTTACCACAAAGATTTTGGACATCTTACCAAAGATTTCTTCGAACTCAGAAAGGAAATCAACTACCTATTGAGAAAAGGACACTTAAAGGATCTCTTGGGTAGAAAGAAAGACAAGATTAAATAGAAATCCCAAGATCTGGAAATTCTTCCCCGAAGAATAACATATCCACCCTTAGATGCCAAGGTTATTAACTTTATTTCTAGTGGCTCTGATATTTGTGATACTTCTTATTCTACAGCCAAAAAGACATGCAAAGAGTTCTAAAATGGAAAAGGAAGAATGGCCAAGAAAGAATGATCTATTTACCGATAAAAAGGAGATATTCTTTGACGAAGATGAGAGTGAAGACGTGCTAAATACACACCATGAAGGTCTACTCATAACTCTGTATGTGGCCAATCATTTTTTTCGAAGAATCTTGATAGATGGTGGTAATTTAGTCAACATTATTCTTTTGGAGACACTCAACAAGATGAACATCCTGAATTTTGAGATAGTCCGAAGATTTGCGGTTAAAGTAGGATCTAGTGGCAAGACCAAGAACTCCATTGGAGAAATCAAGCTACTAATATATATATATATATATATATATATATATATATATATATATATATATATATAGAGAGAGAGAGAGAGAGAGAGAGAAAGAGAGAGATAGTTAATTCTATTCAACCATTTTGTGTTGTTGATTCTTTGTCTTACTATAATATTATCTTTGCCAAGCCTTGGATCCATGATATGAAGGTTGTCCCCTCAACTTACCATCAATGCCTGAAGATTTCAACACCATGGGAAGTGGTTAAGGTCAATAGTGACCAACAAGAAGCCAATAATTGTTATACCACTTCAACGAAAAACTCAGTTGTATCAAATAAGACATATCAATTAAAGAAGAAGGCACGAAATGTTATAGAAGGCAAATAGAGTAAAGTTAAAGAAGTATTACTAACTCCTATAGATCATGACATCAAAGTGTTGTTGGGCGCTGATCTTGACCAAAATCTTGAGCAAGATCTTATCAAGATCCTGAAAAACAGAAAATCAACCTTTGCTTGGAAACGTGAGGATATGACATGTATATCGAAAGATATAAAAACTCATAAATTAAACATTGACCCAAGTTTTAGGGCAATCCATAAAAAGAGAAGAAAAATTTTACATGAGAGAAACTTGATCATCCAATAATAGGTTGAAAGATTGCTCAAGACCAACATGGTCCGTAACACCCGTTACAGGTATGAGTCAAATTTATATATTAATTTTATTTTGAGGTGGCCAAGGCGTGGTGGAGCTTCACCATCACGTGACAATAAATTTTTGGGTCGGTGTAAGTGACCCGCCACCGCATGGCCATAGGTGCCACATCATGGCAGTTTTAATGAGAAACCCTAATCAATGGGCTTTAGGTGCTATTTAAAGAACATTAAGGCTAGGGTTTTGTGATCATTCAACCTCCATAACCCTCTCAAGCTCATAAATGCTAACCCTAGTCTCCATTGCTCTTGTAAACTCATTCTTGGTGTTTTTGTGATCCTTGAAGGAAAAGGAAGCCCTTGGTGTGGTAGTCTACCTTGCGAGCAACCTCTTCTTCAGTTAGCACATCTTCTGGATCGTGGTGAGTGTACATAATCCAATCTTTTCTTTGCGAAGTTGCTAGATCTTTAGATTTTGTCCCTTTTCCTCTTCTCTTGATGGGATTGAGTTGTGAAATATCATAAAGTTTTCAACTTTATGAATCTCCAGGCCATTTGGAGTATTTGGTTCGTTGGATTTGGATTAGTAATGAGTTTTGGTGTCATGCATGGATTCTTGGCCATTAACCCTCATTGTTGGCCTAATAGGAGCCCAATACATGCATGTCTTGAAAGCATGGATTTTTATGTCATTTATGGTGCTAGAAACCTTTATGGAAATGTTGAACTAGGGTTCTTCAAGATTAAGTGCTTATTGATTTAAGTCAAGTTGTGTTTTGCCCCTTTATGGACCCAAGAGTGAGATCTTTATCTCTTGGGAAGTCTAAAGGGATAAAGTTCGAAAATTATTCCATTTAGACCATATAATGGACAAGATCTGAGATTTGGAGCCCTTAGAATCGAAGAAAACAGCTTAACTCATTAATCTGTTTGGAACCTAGTGCCCATAGCGTGACCTTAGGTTGCCACGGCGTGGTGACTCGGCTATGACTCGTCTATTCAGCCGTTTCGCTGCCATGGTGTGACCTGGGATGTCCATTTCATGGAGACTAGCTGGAGGTTGACTTTTGACCAAGTTTGACTTTAGGTCGTTTGGGGTACTTTGAGTACTGAATTGAGGCTTCGTCTTTGTTTGTGGTATAGGTGATATGTAGAGTCAGTGTTGGAGCAATGATCAGTTCAACCATCTTTCAGACTGTGAGGTGATTTTTCTTCACTGTATTTGTGGGTCGGAGGCACGTATCACGGTATATAGGATGAATTTATGCTGGTCATATGTTTGACTGGTAGATTTGTAGGTTTACTTGTACTTGTTGGCTATATGTTTATGTTTTCTTTTGCATATGTCGATAAATTGTGGTTGGGTTGAGGCGGTCTTGCTTTGTGATGAAAGAGAAAATACCCAGGGCGGTCCAGATAGGTTGTAGGCCATACGAGGCGTTCCAATCAGGGAGAAGGCCCGAAGAGCGGTCTAGATTGGTTGTAGGCCTTGCGAGGCTGTTCAGTCATGTTGAAGGCTCATGCATGCATGTTGTTATCTGTTGGTGGTGTGGAGTACCTAAGGGGAACTCACTAAGCTTTTCCTTACTGTTTGATTTTATGGTTTAGGTACTTCAGAGGACAGGGGCAAGGCGGAGGCTTTATTATACACATCATCTAGGATTTTTATGTGATTTATGATACTCTGATTCATGATTGTGACTTTTGGAAACTATGTTTTGTAAAACTTATGGATTTTGGATAGGTTTTGGAAATGAAAATTTGCCTTGATTTTTGGGAGGTTACAAGTTGGGATCAGATCCATGGTTTATGAGAATTAGATGAAAACTTGTGTGATTCCAGACTCAAACTAAGGATCTACAAAATGCTTCCCAAAATTTAACCATAAAAGAACTAACAAGGAGGATGCGATGTGTACAATCAGCCAGAGCCAAGGAAAGTGATTCCCCAATATACCCATAATTGTCTTATGTATTGATATAAATGCATGCTAGTAGGTATGTAGGCTAAGAATCTTCAGGAATTGCATGATAGAATTTCCTGATGCATGATGCCTGATAGCCTACGAGAATTTCCTGTTATGCTATACGGAACTGGTATTATTACTGTAGTTGCTTAGTGTATGCATCATAGTTGTACATAACTAAGATTCTATAGCATGAGAGAGTTTGATTTAGCCTTATTTCCTGTTCCTTGTCTGGTTGTGGGCTTATGGTAGAATCAGGTATTCGACGGTCTATCGAATCCAATGTTATGTATGATTAGTATACACGAGTGATTGAAGGATTAATGGAAGTTTCATGAGTAAGCATAGGTTGTAGTAGGCTAACTTGAGGGATTATTAGCTACTCTCGAAGGAGTGAGTGTAGGATCTAGGTGTATACTATTTGTTGGGTTTTGTAACCGGGTGGTCTGTGACGATCCTTTGAGACAAATACGGGTAGGTGTAGAAGGAGTATGGGCCTGTACTACTAAAAGCATAGGACCCATACGCATATCACGGAAGTTGGGAACCCCGAGGGTTGATTAGTCTTGAAATGATATGGTAGTTCGGATTATGAATCTTTTTCTGATGTTTTCTCGGTTTATTTTCAGTATGCCAATCACTAGGGGCTCAGGATTAGGAGCGGGTGGCACAACGAGGCCAAAATTGGTGGATGATGACATTCGGGAGTTGATCATCACTCAGGTGACCACAAATGTTAGGCAGGTGATCCCAGAGGTTTTTGGGTTTATTAATACCACGATGATTGAGCTTTTTGATGAGTGATATGCCGTCGTGACCGAGGCTGGTTCTACTGCAGTTACCACAGTTGTTGCTGCTGCAAGGGTTCAGGGGAGTTGGTCATTCCGGTATCAGGACTTCAACAACAAAAAGCCCCCAGAGATCGACGGGGTCAAGGACCCGATCATGGCCATGAGGTGGATTTTTGACGTGGAGGGCTTCTTCTTCACTTGTTTCTGTCTGGAGGACTGGAAGGTCAGGTGCGCCCTGAACCTTCTTTGTCTTGGCACGAAGGACTGGTGGAACCTGGTGACATTTTCTTATACTCCTAAGAAGAGGATTGGTGTTAATTGGGCGGCAGTTCTCGGAGATGTTTTGCACTGAGTATGTTACCTGGTAGAGAGGGAGAGGTTGGCTTAGGAGTATATGTCGTTGAGGCGAACGACAGTGTCGGTGATGGAGATCACCAAGATGTTTACTGAGAGAGCCCTTTATGTCCCCTGAGTATTCTGCTTTGGAGAAGGCCTAGATGTCGCGATATTTGAGCATGCTCAAGACTGGAATTTGGGAGTTTGTGTCTACCCAATGATACCGTACCCTCTTCAAGCTTCAAAATGCCGCGTCAAGGCAGAATATTAAGATCGAGACCCAGAAGAGGGAGCAGAGACAGTCTCGAGTTCAGTCACAACTTTTAGCAAAGCGGTTCAATCTCGTTCATTCACGATCTGGAGGACAGAGGGGCCGCACTTGTGGCAAGTTCGGGAAGGCGTATGAAGGCGTATGCCGATTAGCTACTGGGTGCCATAAATGTGGCAAGGAGGGTAATTTGGCAAGGGATTTTCGTCAGCAGGCTTCGCCGTTGAGTACCCAGATTTATTATCATTGTGATCAGGTGGGCCATATGAAGGCCTAGTGTCCTTTGCTTGCTACTTGGCCCATGGATGCACCTACCCCGACTACTTTGAGGATTACAGATGGATGTCAGGGGAGAGTTGAGGCCCCGAAGGCCAAGGATCGTGCGTTCTAGCTCACAGCAGAAGATGACAGTGTGACGCTTGACGTCGTTACTGGTATGTTCTCATTAATTATTCTGTCAAGTTATTTTATTATATGCTTATGATTTTACTTCTGCTAGGTATCTTCTTAGTGAGTTCCTTTCCCTCTCTTGTTCGTTTTGACTCGAATGCGAGTCAGTCTTTTGTGTCTCAGTCCTTCAGTAGGAGTTTCGATATGACGCTTGGAGAGTTAGAGTGTCCGTTGCGAGTTTCCATCACCAATGAACATGGGGTTTCTGCATGGAGTGTTTTTTGGGATTGTACCTTGGAAATATTTGGGGCGTCTTACCCAAACGATTTGATTCGCATCGCTATGGGGGATGTGTGTGTGATAGTAGGGATAGACTGGTTGAGCAGATTTAGTGCCATGATTATCTATGAGCGACAACGGGTGGTAGTTTGAATGCCAAGTAGGGGATAACTGATTACTTATGGCGAGGTTACCAGGGTTGGTTCGGCCTTTTGTTTAGCCACCAGGGATTGGCAGTATCTTCAACATGGATGTTTTGGTTATCTCGCTTATGTGATTGACATTTGAATCAAATGGGAGTTTCAGTTTCGGATGTGCCTGTAGTTAAAGAGTTTCCAGATCTATTCCTGGAGGATTTACCCGGTGTGTTTCCTATGAGATAGGTTGAGTTCATGATTTATTTGGTTCCCAGTGCAGCCCCGATTGCTAAGGCGTCGTATTGTTTAGCACCGTCTGAGATGCAGGAGTAGTTCTCTCAGCTCCAGGAGCTGTTGGGCAAGCAGTTCATCCGACCGATAAGTTTGCCATGGGGTGCACCGATTTATTCGTGAAAAATAAGGATGGTTCACATCGGATGTGCATTGATTACCGGGAGTTGAACAAGTTGACGGTAAAGAACCGTTACCCACTTTCACGGATTGATGATCTCTTCGATCAGTTGCAGGGTGCATGTTGGTTCTCCAAGATCGATTTGAGGTCAGGGTAGCATCAATTGAGAGTCATAGAGGAGGATATGGAGAAGACAGTGTTTTGAACTCGTTATGGTCATTACGAATTCGTGGTGATGTCGTTTGGGCTCACAAACGCATTGGCGACATTTATGGATTTGATGAATCGGGTATGTAGGTCGATGCTAGATCGTTCAGCCATTCTTTTTATTTATGATATCCTGGTCTATTCTAAGAACATGGAGCAGCATGAGGAGCACCTTCGAGAGTTGCTAGGAGTTTTGAGGAGGGAGAGGCGGTAAATTGATATATTTATTTTATTTTGAGGTGGTCACGGCATGGTGGAGCTTCACCACGACATGGTGGTAACTTTTTGGGCCGCGAGTTTAAATGACCCGCCACGGCATGGCCATAGGTGCCACAGAGTGGCAGGCGGTTTTAATGAGAAACCCTCTCAAGCTTAGAAACCCTAACCCTAGCCACTTTTGCTCTTGTCAACTCATTCTTGGTGTTTTGGTGATCCTTGAAGGAAAAGGAAGCCCTTGGTGGGGTAGTCTACCTCGCTAGCAACCTCTTCTCTAGTTAGAACATCTTCTGGACCGTGGTGAGTTTATATAATCAAACCTTTTCTTTGCTAAGTTTCTAGATCTTTAGATTTTGTCCCTTTTCTTCTTGTCTTTATGGGCTTTAGTGGTAAGATCTCATAAAGTTTGCAACTTTATGAATCTCCGGGCCATTTGGAGTATTTGGTTCTTTGGATCTGGATATGTAATGAGTTTTGGTGTCATGAAAGGATTCTTGGTCATTAACCCTAATTTTTGACCTAATAGGATCCCAAGACATGCATTTATAGAAAGCATGGATTTTTATGTTATTTATGGTGCTAGAAACCTTTTTAGAAATGTTGAACTAGGGATCTTCAAGATTAAGTGCTTATTGATTTAAGTCAATTTATGTTTTGCCCCCTTAGAATCGAAGAAAACAACTTAACCCATTAAGCTGTTTGGAATCTAGTGCCCACTGCATATCCTTAGGTGGTGACTGGGCTAGGAATCGTCTGTTCTGTCATTTCGCTACCACGGCGTGGCTTGGGATGGCCATGACGTGGAGACCAGCTGTAGGTTGACTTTTTACTGTTGACTTTGACCAATTTTGACTTTAGGTCGTTTGGGGTATTTTGAGTAGTGGATTGAGGCTTGGTCTCTGTTAGTTGTATATGTGATATGTAGAGTCAGTGTTGGAGAGGTGATCAGTTGAACTATCTTTCAGATTGTGAGGTGATTTTTCCTCACTATACTTGTGGATCAAAGGAACCAATGCCGACCCACTAGGTTGTATCCTGGTATATAGGATGATGTTATGTTGGTTATATGTTTGACTGGTAGATCTGTGGGATTACATGTACTTGTTGGCTATATGTTTATGTCTTCTGTTGTGTATGTTGACATCTTATGGTTGGGTTGAGGCGGTCCTGCTTTGTGCTAAAGGACAAGATACCCGGGGTGGTACGGATAGGATGTAGGCCTAGCGAGGCAGTGGAGTCAAACCAAAGGCCTGGAGAGCAGTCCAGATAGGTTGTAGTGTTGGATTAGGTGTCTAATCCAATAACTAAATTAGTATAATCTTGAATTATCAGCAAAGTCTTTTTGGGTTGCCCTCAAACCTAGTAATTAATTGGAATGCTTTTTGGAGAGCGAGATTGATTTATTAATTTATTATATGGTTAATAAATTAACTACAAATCAAAATAAATAATTTATTAATATATTATGAGAATAATATATTAATTAGAAATAGTATTGTTTAATTAAAAATTAATCAGAAATTAATTAGAATTAATTTTGGGATTAATTGGATTAATTAAAAGTGGAAGGACTAAAGGTGAAAATGTTCAAAAGTTGAACATTGACCAATTCTAGAACCTCCCATAGGGGGGGGGGGTTTCTAGAGGAGTTCTAAAGGGGTTCTAAATCTTTTCTTGGGCTCTAAGGAAACTTGGATGCCTTAGGGGGGAAAGCAAAAGGATTAGGGTTATCTAAAAGGAACTTGCCTTATCCTTAGCTTCCCTATCACTTAGATAAACCCCCTTGGGTTATGATTTTCGGAATTTACTTTATTTAAAATAGAAAATCCGAAAATTTCCTTCCTCCTCCTCTCTACTCTTAAGCCTCCAACTTGTTAGGGTTTGGGTGTGAGCCATTAGAGGCACAAGACTTCTGGTGCTTGCTTTCTGAAGACTAACAAATAAGGACTATTAGTTTATTTTCTATAACAAACTAAAGGTATGATTTTCTTATAACCCTTTCTTAATTTCGAAAAATAGAAATGTACTTTAGGGTTCTTGATATTCAATAGTTGTTTGCAAATCGCAGTGAGAACATAGATCCTTTAGGGTGTATGTGAACTTAGGGTTTATGTTTTTTCGCCAAAATAAGATTTTTGTAACCTATAAATCCTATCAGTGGTATCAGAGTGATCGTTCTCATTGATCTTGCACAAAGTTGAATTGATCAAAATTAGGGTTTACAGAAACTAAACCCCTAAGGAGGCAATTTTCGAAAATCCCTAGGATTCTTGAACCCTAGCCTCCACCCTCACATTTTCGATTTTAGCAAGGGTTTTAGAAACCCTAGCCTCCTTTGCCCATTTTTGAAAATTGAGGTATCCCTTTTAGGGTTTACCTTGTTTCCTTATTTATTGTTTTAAAAGCCTTAAATTTTGAACAATTAAAACCTGATACACCCTAGCCTATTTTCGAAAATTAGAAGGCTTAGGATTAGGATTAAATTTGAATTGTTTTATTAATTGGTTAACTGTAAATAATTATATAATCCATAATGATTTAATTAATTTAATTAATTATTTAATTAAAAGATAAAGATTAAATCAAAATTGGTTTATTTTTAAAATAAATTTATATATTTTTTATTATTTTTGAAAATTTAAATTTAAACCTAGTATTTTAGAAAGGTTTTAAAATAAACCTTATACTATATATATAATTAAAAGATTAACAATTATATGATAAGACAAGTCAGTCAAATCGCTAGTACGCCTCAGTCACGAAGCCATACTATAAGGGGAGTTTAAAGAAGCGGCCTATAAAATGAAAGCCATTGGGTATCCACGTTTACCCACCGCTCTCTTGTATGGTTGAGGGTCATTAGCTTAGTGGATTTAATAGGACATAATCTCTTTAATAAGTATAATGATATAAAGTAACTAAAATATTTTTAAAAAATTCTCACTCCTTGTTATTTTAGGAAAAATGTGAAATAGTATGCAAATCCATGAAAACACACATCATACTTTTATATGTCGTTAGTAGGGCGTGTGTGGTTAACTGGCACACTAATACGTAATTTAAAGAGAAATGATGAGCATCTTGAAAATTATCATTGTTAATGGAGCGTGTGTGCCTAACCGACACATCAATGTGAAATGATAGATGACATCGTGGTTGTCAAGTGGGTTTGCATGCTTATTCACATCTCGTTTGTGATCGTCAGCATCCCAGTCACAAAAGTGAGAGCGTAATCCGAGATTAAATATGCCATTGATCAGATTCAATGAATCTCAAAGGATCTAGGGGTTTCATAAGATTGGAATTGGTAAAAGCCTTACCTACCGAAAATATATTCGAATTTGATTACGAAATCCCTCTTCAAAGTTCGAATCGAAAATATGGATCCTAGCCTTAAGTTAAATTTTGGGTTAATAAATAAGGATTAAAATCAACTAACTTGAATTCTCTTTTCTCCTAATTTTATATGTCCTATAAATATAGAAATGGTCTTCCTCGTTCTCTTGGAAATGGTTTTCTTCTTCATTCTGAAGATGATTGTTCACATTCTGGTCAAGGTGAAAATGTTTTCCCTTATTTGGGAATTGGTGGAACTGTACATCATGCTTCTTTAACTCTTCCACCTTCTCCCTCTATGACTCTTCGAGTGTTATGGTTTTCCTTAAGTTGAAAGTTATGAGACTACTCAATCCCTATTGGCATGTAAACATCAAAATGGAAACTTTGTGTGTGCACATGTTCTGAAAATGACATCGTACATTGACAAGTTGGATAGATTGGGTGTCGTTTTCCCAAGGGAGAAAGCCATTGACTTGGTTCTTCTCTCGCTACCAAATTAATATGATCAGTTCATTGAGAAGTTTTATATGAAGAATATCAATATGACCCTAACTGATCTGATCCAAATGTTGATGGTTGTTGAAGCAGAAATGCTTAAAAGCACATCTGAAGCAGTGATGCTTGTAAGGTCTAATTCCAAGGTTTCCATAAACATTGACAACGGTGACAATGGTGATCCAGAAAAGATTTCTCTTCCTAGTGGAAAGGGTCATCAAATATCAAATAAGGGGTCATCAAAGATCAAATCGTATGGTAAATAGAAAGGCTAGTTTTGGGATCGTTGCATGTGCTGACCCTAAAGAGTCTATTTGTTTTTACTACCAATTGAAGGGACATTGGAAACAAAGCTGCCCAACATACCTAAAAGATCGTAGAGATAGTAAAGTCAAGTCGTGTGACTCTACTTCAGGCACATCTGTTATCTAACTCCATAAATTCCCATTCATAGACTCTTAATACATGTTGTGATGATCACATTATGATGGTATCTAAGGAGCTAAGAGAAAGAAGGAAGCTTGAGCAAGTTAAGTTAAATATGATCATGAGAAATGGATTTTGGTCACATGGTTTGAAGATTAGAATTTGGAGCTACTACTAAGGAGTTGGGATAATTTAGTAGATTGCTATTACTCTTTGGAGATGTCTAGAAACATAATTTTCATTTTATGCGTTGTAAGAACAAGTTCCAAATTTTAGTTTATTTTCAATAAATGTGAAATTTGGTTTATCTGGTTGCCTTATTTTATATTTCCTTGCAATAACATTTATGAAAGTGTTGGTTACGTTTCTAATATTAGCAATATTAATTGTAGATTTGTTTCTTATGATATCGCATGTGGTATTATCGTAATTGACCAAGTGAAAAGAAATCTCATCACCAACTGGACAGATACTTGGTATTGTACAAGTCACATTATATAGTATATGAAAATCTTGTTCATTGGAAAATTATAACTAATTCATTGATCACATGTTTATGTGAGTCAAGTGAAGGACTAATGGATCTAGTACATGTTGATATGGACTATTCAGATCCACCACAAAGGATGATAACTCTATTCGTCATGATTTTATGATGTTTCAGTAAATATGGTTGTGTATATAAGATTAAGCATAATTCTAATACTTTGAAAATATTCAAAGAGTAGCAGATCAAATAAGTAGAATCTATTAGGCAGAAAGATAAAAGATTCTCCGATCTGATAAGAAAGGAGAATGCTTTAGTATCATGTTTTATGATCATCTTAGTGATTGTGGATTTATATCACAATTGATCCTTAAAAATATCTTAGTGCAATTGTTTGACTAAGACAAGGAATCATATATTTTCTTGGAAATAGTTTGATCAAGAGATGTGTCATACTTCATTCCAAACCAAGTTGTAGATCCATGCTCTAGTAACTATGAATCATTTCTTGAAACTAACAAGGTTGAAAAAACCTCGAAATATGTGGAGTAAAATGTTTTCTTACTCTAGCACATATATAATTGGAGTTGTGATGTTTTTCGTTAATCGAGAAACAAAAGATAAACTGAGAGCTATTCTATGAAGCGTTTCCTTGTCGAGAATGCACACGAACTTTTGAATATTTGTTTTAGCTCGTCAAGGAATGTTCCTTGAGAGAAAACTCATATGTCAAGAAGTTAATGCGATTTATATTGGTTTTTAGAGTTTTAAGAATCAATCGACAATAAACCTTTTAGTTATCACTAGCACGTGACCTGAGGTTGATAACCTATCGTGTTTGGTTAACTCATTCTTTTTTTTGTTGAGTTGGCAACGCTTATGAGTTCTATGTTTTCATTTAACTACAAAAGCAAAAGCTCTTTGGTCAGTGAAAGTACATTGATCAATATGGGTGAGCTGCTAACAACATGGAAGCACTAGTAAGGCCCTTGTGCTGCCAGGGAGCAAGAAATTATTACAAAGTTTAGTCCATGAAGGAAAGCTAAATTTGAATTTGGTTTTATCCTAGAACTTGTCTTATGATTGTAGGTTGGAAATGATAGATTCACATGGATGGGAATGTATGCACCATAAATCTAGGTGGCAAAGGTTTTGCTCTAATTCATGAGAATGATTGTGAGGAAGTACTTTCGCTGATAGATTATAAGATCAGACAAAGATCAATATGGATATCGGTTGTGTTAATTGGATTATCAAATTCACAATATGATTACGACATCCCTTTTCATATTTCGAATTGTGAGGAATGGCAAGGGATTGTTTGAACTTTCTAGACATATATCTACAAGTTATAAAAGGGTTCAAACACACACATATGCTATCCAATTAATGTGTATAAGCTTAAGAAGTTTAGTTGGAGACTTATCGAAGCATCGTGCAACAGAAATATGTACTTCAATAATTTAGTCAAGAGTATTGATTTGTAGAAGTCGGTTCATTTCTGGGTACATGTCAAAGCTAGTGGGAGCATAATTATTATGCTAGTATTGCATCTTGACAATACTGTTCGTAGGGAACAATGTTTCCAATTTGAAAATTGAAATGTTTGGGAATTGTTTCACTATAGTAAACTTAAGAGAGAGCACTCATACTTCTTTTCGAATCTAAAGGTTTAGATTGTATAGTTTAATAGAACTTAGTAATAAACATATATGAATATCATGTTGAAATGATTCAACATAGGAAATTCAATATATGGGAATATTATTGCAAGAGATTGAACACATATCAGATCCTTATATAAGATATAATGAGTCGAGTCCCATATGCTTCGAATATAGGATTTATTACATATGCTATAATATTCACTTATTCTATTTTTTCAAATGCTTAGAGTAGTGTGTGGAAAAGGACTAGAATTTTGTGTGACTAAAGTTGTTAAACAATTGTCAAAGACATTCTTAGAATATACCATAAGACTAGTTGCTTGTGGACAGTTAGAAGTATGATATTATTTGGATGGACCATAGTGACATGATTCTAGATTTAGATGATTATTGATCAAAATTGATGGTCATATGGAAATGTTTCCATAATGGGAGATACTTGAAAAATCTACATGTGAGTTGGAAACTTTGATGCAAGAGAAGTGTTCAAGGAGTGTACCTTGAATTAGAAATTACCATGGAATTGCTTCTAGTAACAAAGTTCCAATGGGATATTCTGTAATATCAAAGGATCAGTCTTTGAGACTTTGGAATCTTGATATCATAGGATATTAATGCATGCTAAGTTGAAATTCCATCACGTCTTAAATAATGATAAGGATTTGAAATTATGAAATGAGCATCATTGGAATAATGTCCAGTTGATCTGTTCACAAAGTAAGGACCATAGAGAGGCATAATATGCATGTTCATAACATGACATGACTGATGTTTAACTCAAGTGATGAGTTGATTACTCGAAACATTATACAATGAATAAAGTCGTAATTATTATGGTGATTAAATAATAGATTTGAGACCATAGTTAATCAGTTGATTATTGTGTTTCAGTTTGCATGTTTTACTTCCTGAATGATTTGATTATTTGAAATTCCACAGTTACTTATAATTTACGAAGTAAGTAATGAATGAAGACTGTCATGAATTGGATTGTAGATTTTCTACGGAGTTTAGACATAGAAATTATGTTGCTACAACATTCATGAGTATTTAGAAAATGGAGATTTGAGTACTGGATAAACCCACGCTCAGAGAATTACTTCATGGATTCTATCACGAGTAATTTTGAGACGATAATATATATTATAATCTTAAAATGGAGATATATGAGTTGTAATTTACAAGTCGGTTGTACATTGGTATTGCAAAACCCCATCAGTAACTTGATGTTATAAAACGTAGTGTCATGTGCGATTTGGCGAGTAAAGGGTACAAGAATATGAGTCAAAGTTTATTCGTTCCTTTTTCCCTGATAGGAAAAGCGATATATTTGGTCCCCTCAGTGATTTGGTGATGATGTATAGTGTTGGGCCCAGCCAGGACTAAATTGATGTGTTCAATTAGAAGTCTTATGATGTCATCATAAATCAGAAAATCGGTAAACATAATTTTGGACAATGAGATTGATTTTAATCCATGTCTGATATCCATACGATATCTTGTAGAACGAAGGAATATTTGATCACTTATCTAAATGACAAATATTTGATTGGATCAGAGTTTGACAGTTGCTTTGGAAAGCACCCTTTGCTGTTTAATTTAGAAGTTATACCTGTAATTTAGTTTTAGATTTATGCAAGTGGGAGACTGTTGGATTAGGTGTCTAAGGCAATAACTAAATTAGTATAACCTTGAATTATTAGCAAAGTCTTTTTGGGTTGCGCTCAAACCTAGTAATTGACTGGAATGCTTTTTGGAGAGAGACTGATTTATTAATTTATTATATGGTTAATAAATTAATTAGAAATCAAAATAAATAATTTATTATTATATAATGAGAATAATATATTAATTAGAAATAGTATTGTTTAATTAAAAATTAATCATAAATTAATTGGAATTAATTGGATTAATTAAAAGTGGAAGGACTAACGGTGACAATGTTCAAAAGTTAAACATTGACTAATTCTAGAACCTCCCATGGGGGGGGGGGGGTTCTAGAACAGTTCTAGAGGGTTTCTAGATCTTTTCTTAGGCTCTAAGGAAACATGGATGCCTTAGGGGGAAAGCAAAAGAATTATGGTTATCTAAAAGGAACCTACCTTATCCTTAGCATCTCTATCACCTACATTTCAGAATTCACTTCATTCAAAAGAGAAATATGAAGATTTCCTTCCTCCTGCTCTCTCCTCTTAATCCTCCAACTTGCTAGGGTTTGGGTGTGAACCATTAGAGGCATGAGACTTATGGTGCTTGCTTTCTGAAGACCAAAAAAGAAGGAATACTAGTTTATTTTCTATAATAAACAAAGGTATGATTTATTATAACCGTTTCTTAATGTCTAAAAATATCAATGTACTTTAGGGTTCTTGATATTCAATCGTTTATTGCAAATCATAGTGAGAACATAAATTCTTTAGGGTGCATGTGAACTTAGGGTTTATGTTTTTCTGCCAAAATAAAAAATTTTAACCTATAAAACCCATCATGTAGGCCTTGCAAGGCGGTCAAGTCTTGTTGATGGCTCATGCATGCATGCTGCTATCTATTGGTGGTGTGGAGTACTTTGGGGGAACTCACTAAGCTTTGACGTACAGTTTGAGTTTATGGTTGTACTCCAGAGGACAGCGACAAGGAGAAAGCTTGATCGTACACATCATCCGATATTTTTATATGATTTATGATACTCTGATTCATGATTGTGACTTTTGGAAACTTTGTTTTGTAAACTTTATGATTTTGGAATGGTTTTGAAAATGAAATTTTTTCCTTGATTTTTGGGATGCTACATCAAAGAAGTAAAATTCCCAAGATGGTTGGCTAACATGGTAGAGGTTGAGAAATCTTTACCTTCATGGATACTTCGTCAGTATTTCAACAAATCCAGATTGAACCTTCAGACCAGGAAGATACAAATTTCATTACCCGAACATGTATCTATTGGTATATAGTAATGCCATTTGGATTAAAGAATGTTGGTGAAACATATCAAAGGCTTATCAATAAAATGTTCAATGACCAACTTGGGTAAGACCATGGAAGTCTATATAAACTACACGGTAGTGAAATCCAAGAAAGCTGAGACCCACCTTCAAGATCTTGAAGAAACATTCAATATATTCAATAAGTTCAATATGAAGCTCAACCCTTCAAAATGCCATTATGGCATAAGACCTGGAAAGTTCTTGGGTTACATGGTCACAAAATTAAGGCTATTTTGAACCTTTGGTCCCCACTTTAACCAAAGACATACAAAGGTTGATAGGTAGAGTTACAACCCTAAACAGGTTTATCTCTAAGGTATCTGAAAGATGAAAAACTTTCTATGATATCTTCAGAAAAAACAAAAAGTTTGAATGGAAAATAGACCATGAAAAAACATTCCAAGAGTTGAATTATTACTTATCTTCAGCTCCGTTGTTTGCTAAACCTAAACATAGAGAACCATTGTTCCTCTATCTAGCTGTATCCAAGAACACAACAGGCGCAGTCTTGGTAAATGAGCAAAATGGTTCTCAACATCTAGTATATTTTGTAAGTAAGAGTGTAACGCCCGTGTTTCTAGGCTAGGCATTAATATTGACATAATGGTCTAGGTTAACCTTTGTAACTCATTTAGAAGAAATGAAAAGGAATTATGTGAATTTTATGTGAATTATGTGTTTTATGCTTAATTATTAGGGTTTAATTAATTAAGAATAAAAATGAGCGTCAAAATTAAATATTAGATAAAGCCGATATCTATTAAGAAACTTATAGTGGACGTGACAAGGATTACGGATATATAAAGAATGCCGAAATCCGAGTTATAACGAAGAAGTTATGACATGTCGGAGTTTCGCGACAAACCGGCACGGTGCCGAATGTCGTAAAAAGTGAGTTTTTGATAAACTACTTTTTGGCCTTAGTGATCTAAACGAAACTCGTAGTGTTTGTTAAACCGAGAGTAGGTATAAAAAGAACGCCCAAATCTGACTTCGTATGAGGAAGTTATGATTTTTCGAAGTTTCAACTTAGCAGTAGACAGCTAAAAAACTTGAATTTTAGATCGAGTGATTTTTAGCCGACACGACCTAAACGAGAGTCGAAGGTCTCGTCATTAGTAGCACAACGGTAAAAAGTCTGACGAAAACGGACTTCGGATGAAGAAGTTATGAATTTTTAACGGATTTCCTGTCCCGGTCTGTTAAAAATAATAATATAAAAATTAAATTCAAAATTAGCCGACGAAGTCTAAACGAAAGTTGTAGAGCGTAAGTTTACCTACGCGTGCATATAAAGAACGTAAAAAACGGAGCTAGTATGCGAAAGTTATGGATTTTAGAAGTTTTTGCACAAAAATCGAGAAAATTCGCATAGTCACGTTTTTGCCACGTCACCTTCGCTTAGAGCATGCCACGTGTCCGAGAATTTCTGAGTCATCCAAAGCTGTGGCGCATCCGAGGAGCGATGCGTGTGCAGCCTATTCCGAACCTCGCAAAGCCTGCTGCGTGTCCGATCTTCGCACCAGTTGTCACCCTTTCCTCTTGCTTCGGACCCGACCCTCGGACCCAGGCTTCGGTCCACTAAGAAGACGCCAGCGAGGCCCTCACATGCGCAGGCCACGTGCGATGCCATCTGCCCTCTTCGGATCTGCTGATGCGTGGAGGCTTCTCAGCCCTTGGATCAGCAGCTTTGGACACTATAAATGGGAGGGTGCGAACCCTCCCGGCTAAAGTTGGAAAATTGGCAATTTTGGCCCCTTTTTCAATATTTTGGTTATTTTGACCACCCTCGATGCCCCGAGATCATTTCCAATGCCCGGAACACGTCCCGGAGTGCCCGAGAAGCCCGGGAAATTTATTTTTTCGGTTTCGAAGCCCGACCCTTGTAGAGCCCGGTTTCTCAATAAAACTCCCAGTTTTATTAGAAACGATCGTTTTAGGAAACGAATTGCTGCCCGATTTTCATTAAATCAGGTGAGTGTATAGTCACTTTCACCTTACACATAGATATGAAATATTTACCTTAAAATACGTGTTATGTGTAAATATATTAATTGTTTATTTGAGGTGACTGTTGAATTGATGTTTTATACAAGTTTTAAACTGTATATATATTTTTATCTACAAATATGTTGGGTAAAACATGGGTAGATGAATTAGATGATGTGTGATGAAATAAAAGTGATGAGAGGTATCGATGTTTAAGATGATCTAGTCATCTAGCAGAGTATAGACAACGGCCACAGACTATTTTAGATACCCCAGTGGAACGTTAGTAGACTTGTAATCGGTACGTATGTTTGAACTATATGTTCATTAGGTATTTTTGAACTATGTGTTCATCCATTAGTTCTTCCTTTTGACACTATTACGTGTCGGGGTACAGGAGCATACGGGAGTACTTTATCAGTATTTTCCCTATACTTTTATTTGGAAGAGCTTTTGAGTCTTTGTTCTTTTATGAAGTGATTGGACAAGCTTCATGAGTTAGTGATATAGATCATGAGTTAAATAGTGGGTGTGTGATGAAAGGTGAGTTGGATAGATGAGATGATCAGTGATATAGATCATGAGTTGAGAGTGAGTGGTGAAATATGGGAAATGCTTTTACCCAGATGTTGGCGTGAGTGGTGCAATATGAGAAAAGCCCTTACCCAACGTTGACCCCCGTCATTCAGCAGAGTATGGATGACAACCATGGACTGTTTTGATGGTCTGTGGAACACTAGCAGGCTCGTAACCTGTAGGTGTTAATGGACTTAAGTGTTCATTCGTTGTACTCTAAAACCCCCGTCATTCAGCAGAGTATGGATGACAACCATGGACTGTTTTGATGGTCTGTGGAACACTAGCAGGCTCGTAACCTGTAGGTGTTAATGGACTTAAGTGTTCATTCGTTGTACTCTATTCCCCTCATGAGTGCCTTTAGGGCAAGTAAGGCTGGGGAAAACCCCTTAAGTATGTTCATCAACTGTATGGAAAACCCATTGACATGTATTGCGGGGGAGAACTCCCGTGGGAAATACCGTCGATGAATAAGAGCTATGGACTTAGTATATGGAAAACCCATTGACATGTATTGCGGGGGAAAACTCCCGTGGGAAATACTGTCGATGAATAAGAGCTATGGACTTAGTATATGGAAAACCCATTGGCATGTATTGCGGGAGAAAACTCCCGTGGGAAATACCGTCAATGAATAAGAGCTATGGACTAGCACATGGCGACGATGTGACTTCGTGCCTATTTGACATAAATTGCTGAAGGAAAGCAATGTTGTCACCTTGTTGGTTGTTTTATGTTAGGATGTCTTGTTTGACATAACTTGCTGAGGGAAAGCAGTGTTGTCACCCCGATGTTTGTTTTATTTGACATAACTTGCTGAGGAACCCCCAAAGCAATGTTGTCACCCCTAGTGATAATCGTTAGGCTAGGTCCCTTATGATAGTTGTTTTAGGGACGTAAAGTGAGGAAAATGGGAATGGGCAATTAGGGTTATTTTGGTTGATGGAATTAATAAATTTATTGTTGATTGAGAACTTAATAAGTTTATTATTTATTGTGGGTTGAAAACCCTATATGCTCACCAGGCTCCCAAGCCTGACCCACTCAGTTTATTTGTATCACAGGTATCGATACGAAGTTTCTTTACACTGAGAGATTAAAAGAGAAGTAGATCACTAGTGTAAATGAATGTAATTTTTGTTTATGCTTATGTTTTTGTATTGACAATGACATCCTAATGGTTTAAGTGATTAAAATACATTTCTTCGGAAATGATTTGATAACATATTTATTATGTTTTTCTGGGAATAAATTCCGCAACACTTTTAATCAAATGATTACTCTGAAATTATTTCAAAAGCATAAATTAAACCGGTCTTTTCTGGCCGTGAATTTGGGGATGTCACAAAGAGTTTCTTGGATGCTGAGACCAGGTATTCACATCTTGAAAAACTAATCTTATCGCTTATTTGTGATTTAACTAAGTTATGCCATTATTTTGAAGCTCAGCATATTTGTATGAAAACTAATTATCCAAATAAGAATGTGATGAGAATGTCAAAAATGTTAGGGACGATGAGCAAGTGGTTTGTACAATTAAGTACATATAACCTAAGATACGAGCCAATTCCTGCTATAAAATCACATGCATTAGCAGATTTTGTGGGTAATTTCAGTACAATTATTTAACCTAAAGTAGAAAAAGATGTATAATGGCTTCAAGATACTGAACAACCAAAGAAATTGACCCTTTTTCATAGATGGAACTTCCAATTCTAGAGGATTAGGTCTCATAATCCTATTAAAATCACCACAAGGGGACATTATACCCCAAGCAGTAAGTTGTAATCTTCAAGCAACTAACAACGGAGCAAAAAATGAAGCGTTAATCTAGAGTTTGCAAATCGCCCAAGATCTTGGGATTAAAGATATTCATGTATATGTTGATTCATTATTTGTTACTAACAAATTAAATGGAACCTATATAAATAAAAGCGAAAGACTAGCTTCATACTTGAAGATAATGAAGCACTTGGCATCAAAATTACAAACTTTCGACAAGACATAGTTACCTAGAGAAGATAATATAGATGTGGATGCATTAGCCAATCTTGGTTCTGCCTTCAAGACTCAACCATCTCTCAATATCTCCAAAATGGACCCATCCCTAAAAGTGAAAAATACCCAAGAACTTTCAGAATAAAAGCATTAAAGTTCAATATAATCGAATGTATCTTATTCAGAAACACAACAACATGCCCCTATATTAGGTGTCTTGAAGATCATGAAGCCAAAATCATACTCAAAGAAACTCATGAAGGAGAATGTGGTAACTATGCAGGAGGTAGGGCACTATTTTCCAAGATCCTAAGAACCAGTTACTATGGGCCCACAATGAAGAAAGATGTAATGGAATATGCCTCAAAATGTGTGCATGCCAAATACATAACAACATCTTGCACCAACCAGCTGATCCTCTACATCAGATTATATCTCCATGCCACTCATGAGACATGGAATATATATTGTGAGTAAACTCTCCATATGACTAGGTTATAGAGTTTTCATGCTAGAATGACCGATTATTTCTCCAAATGGATAGAAGCCTAATCCTTTGTCCAAGTTAGAGAAAAAGAAGTAATTTCCTTTATTAAGCGCAATATCTTGAACATGTTTTGCATCCTATCTGAGATTATATATGAAAGTGGATCTTAATTTACAGGGAAAAGGAAACAAAATTTTTATACGACCCGGTGTATCAAGATGATCATATCTACACCTATCATTCTCAAGCTAATGGCAAAGGCAAATCAAGTAACATGATAATCATCAACATATTAAAGAAAAGACTCAAAGTAAGAATAGGAATATGGGATAAAAAAATTACCCCTACTTCTTTGGGAAGATAGAACCAAAACCAAACATTCTACAGGTCAGACCCCATATTATTTGGTATTTGGAATTGAGGTTGTGATTCCCCTAGAGGCTATGATCCTTACAACAAGGACAAGATTCCACAATCAAGAAGCAAATAACAAGATCTTGGCTGAAGATCTTGATACAATAGACAAGCTTAGGGATCTTGCCAAGATAAGGACAACAACCTACCAACAATGTGTGCTAAATCCAACAATAAGAATAATATAATAAGAAGATTCCAGGTAGGATATCTTGTCCTTATAAAAGTTTTCCAAATTATCGCAGAGCTTAGTGTAGGAAAACTTGCCACGAAATGGGAAGGTCCTTACATTATAGATTCAAGTGATGGAAATGGGCATATTGTTTATCAACCTTGGATGGTCAAGTACTCCCAAGATCTTGGAATGCCATACTTCTTAAAACTTATTTTGCATAAACCCAAGATCTTGGTTCAAGATATTCTTGTATGTTTTCTTTTCGAATTTTAAATTATATTTATATTTTCAACCTAGATACCGAATTAAGCATCAGAGGGGTGTTAGCAAAGCTAACACCCACCCTTTACCGAAGATATTTGTTTTGCAGAAATCGAAGATCTTGTCCAAGATATTAGGGACTGGTCATCCCTCTTAATATCTAAGGTATCAAGATACCTTCTAAGGTTTAAAGTTTAACATCTTTCGACAATATTATGTTTAAACACCTCACTTTGATGCACGACATTTGGCTATAGTCAAAGGACAAAGGGATCATCTTACACTTTAGTAAATGGAAACTCTCTTATTACTAGCTATATGTTACATCTTAGGCTAAAATCAATGGAGTGGCATAGACATTTCATACACTGGGAGATTACACCTATGGATTTAACATATCCATGTTAACCAAAAAACAAGGGAACATCCTAAGAAATCAACATTATCATGCTGACAATTGATAAAATATAGCCATGCCACAAAATTGATCTCTTGGAATATCCCAAGTTTGAGCCTATTCATGTTCATCCAAATAAAATAATTACAAAGCATTGAAAACAAATATATTATTCAAAGGTTAAATACATTCATGTTCGTCAAAGAAATATATCACAAGCTGTTGAAGCATCCTACGATCATGCCCTAAAAATTGAAGTCAATCACAAAAGCATAGGATCTAAAGATCTTGGACCTCCAAAAATAATATAAACATCAAAGTTCAAGATCTAGAAAACTACAACATTACACTAGAATTTAGAAAAATATTTCATATGAAAGGGAGCACTATAAGGTACATAGTTTCTTACCTTATTCCTTATAAAGTTTTAACCCCTTTTACCACCTTAATCTATATTCACAATATTAGTTCTCTTAAACAATAGGAAAATAATTTTATGAAATTAATAAGTCACTATTTCAATGAATGAACACAAAAAAAATCATTATTTATCATTAAGGACTTTTTGGGTACATTAATTACAAGGGACACATGAGACAACATCTGAATTTAAAAATCTTAAAACTTTCTTCTCTCAAGCATCTTTATTTTCACCTTTAGGACTCATTTCTGTTGCAAATGGTGTCCAAGGTTATTAACTACTTTGTTAATATTTCTAATAATATCAAGGTCCTTTTGGGTTGGCCTCATGACCCAAATATCATAAGGAAAAGGATAATGATAATATGTTAATTTATTAAGGAACTAATAAATTATTTAGCAATTATTATGCTAATTAGTTAAAACGATTTAATTAATTAAAGAGGCTAAATATTAATTAATCTAAGGGATTAATTGGAATATTCGAAAACCTCTTGGAGATGTATACGAGATAATTTTTATATCCCTTGGATAAGGATATGGCATGTTTAATTCAGATAAGGTTAAACCTTAGAGTTTGTATCCTTCTGGAATTCTCCTTGCTAAACTATATATAAACTACTAGCTTAAACCCAAGAGCTAGTTATTACCTCACCAGAAATTGTCTAACCTTTGTCTCTCTCTCTCTCTCTCTCTCTCTCTCTCTCTTATTGGATGAAAATCACACACACTCTCTCCTAGGGTTTGGTGATTTTCGAATAAACCCTAATTTAAGTTAAATCATTTTTGCTTTTTGTTGTTACGAGTCAGATTCCATTAGAGGGGTGCTCTTTTGGATCCTTTATCTTTGCAACAAACTGGCACATACTGTCACACCCCAAAACCGAAACGGCGGAAACGATCGGGGGTGGAGGACGTCATGTTTAGTATCACAAGTCATGCATCATAGTAATCAAAGTAACAAACAACCATTTCATTTAGAAAGAAAGTGTTTACAAAGTATGTGGATCACATAACATAGAATACAAAGTAAATAACAAAATAAGACATGAAGCTATTATGCTCCATCTTCGGAATCCCAGTGCGAGTACCTGTCTACTGGTCTCCTGAGAATACAAGTTATTTTGAAAGAGTAGATCAGCATTTAAGCTGGTGAGTTCGTAAGATTTTAGTGATGTAAGTAAGTTGTAAGTAAGTTGTAAGTTCTATTTAGAAAAGTTCGCCTGTTCCTCCAAAAAAATCCTATATTTCCTGCTTTGATGAAAGATAAGTAAAAATGACTCTACAATCCTTTCTATGAGTACTAAATGGATACAAGTTATATAAAACCCAGAGTAAACAAACAATCAGTTATGTGTATCTGCCCTAAGCCCACAACTAAACAAGGAACAGGAAATGAGGTGGAAGGCACACATCCCATTGTTTGTTAGATCATCGTTGTATATAACCCTGGCATATTCACTTGGTACTCACGAAGTTAACTGTAATAGTTCCTTTATATTTGATGAAAAGATTCTTTAAGAAAACCCTTATTTCTTTTAGTAAAAATAGTAACCACAATAGTTCCTTGTATAATCACTTAGTTTATACTAGCTATATATAATCTAATATCAAACAGATAGTTAATTGTGTGAATCTGACCTAAGCCCACAACCAAATAAGGAACATGAAGTAAGGTATTAGAGAATTAACCACATAAGGTCCTTTAATTATATATAACCCTGATGTATAAACTAAGGTATTAGAGAATTAACCACATAAGGTCCTTTAAGTTATACTGGTTTAGTAAAATGGATTAAACCCTTTTACTGGTAAGTTTTTAGTTTTGTCTACCGAATGTTCTTCTTGAAAAGTATGTTTTTGTACTAGAAAATGTTGTATTGAATTAGTGTACTTTGACCTGACCCATACCTGGTACTCCTTATGATTACTTAGTGTATATGGGATATATATATATATATATATATATATATATATATATATATATATATATATATATATATATATATATATATATATATATATATATATATATATATATATATATATATAGCTAAGATCGAATAGATAGTAGGCTGGGTAAATCTGCTCTAATCCCAGAACCAAACAAGGAACAGGAAATGAAGCGGAAAACACACATCCTGCTACCCGTCAGATCCGATTAATATATATCCCTGATGTATAAACTAATGAATCATAAAGTTAGCATTATAGGCCCCTTCTTACTGAATGTACTAGACTCGACTGTTCTGTTTGTCGTTTGTAATGATGTAAGTTTTCCCTAGTTTATAACTATCTTAGCTCGAAAATAGTTTGCATTAACTTTCAAGTGGAACTGTCACAATATGAAAGTAATGGGAAAAATGAAAGTATACAGTTGTCTTTTAAATTGACATACTGAAGTACTTGTTCATGTTACTAGTATGTTATGCAGCGTTGTTCTATTGTTTAGACAATTACTAGGAGTAATGAATCCTATACTCTTAACGCTTCTATTAATACTATTGTGAGCTTTGTATATATTTCAGTGTTTTATTTATTAATGTCCGGTACTTTGTAGATGTACCCCTTTATAAATAACTCCGGTACTTTGTAGATGTACCATATATATAACACCGGTACTTTGTAGATGTACCCCATATATATAACTCCGGTACTTTGTAGATATACCCCATATATATATATATATATATATATATATATATATATATATATAAATCATGGCATATTGTAGATGCACCATATATATATATATATATATATATATATATATATATATATATATATATATATATATATATATATATATATCCTTTATACTACTTTTATTATCACCTTTTGTTTAGAATAATGAGTTAGTGATACGTTCCCTTCCTAGGTTACTGGGAATCATTAGTATAATTATGTAAATCATGATTTGTTCTTCTGTTATAGTATATAGTATATTCTTTTTGTTATCGTGTATTGTATCTTCCTCCCTGTTTCTCTTTATAGTATGTTCTCTACGTTATCGTGTATTGTATCTACCTCCCTGTTTCTCTTTATAGTATGTTCTCTCTGTTCTAATGTCTAGTGTGAACTGACCCTCTAAACTATACCTATTATAGTTTACTAGTATCTTTACTTTGAACTATTACTGACTTGAAGAAAAGTCTCATTTTATCTACTAAGTTATGTTTGTACTTTAAAAACAGAGTTTTGTAAACTGTAAAGTAACATAACTTTAAAAGAGTTTTTGAAAAGTTTTGATCACTTATAAATACATAAGCAATCCTACAAAATATGTTTATAACAAAACATTTACACAATTATCATTGTGTTCAACTTGTATTCCCCCCCTTAAAAGCATTTAAAACAGTTAAAAGGTTGATTACAGGGGTATGAACTCACCTTATGTGGGTGATTCAAACGAATATGTGCGTAAGGATGAGAAGTTCAACGAATGAAGTCCCGACACACAAACGAATCCAAAATGACATATAATGACCTGATACAGCATGTGGTTTTCACATTTGTTCTGATTTGCAGGGTCTAAGAAGAAGTAGGGATGTGGAGCATGGGAAGATGAACCTGATCATGAGGAATAGGAAAGCGTCGCCTGTCATCAAGATTGGAGTTTATTCTTTAGTTCTTAGTAGAGGGTTAGGTTTAGATTTAAATGATTGTTGATACTCGTCAGAAATGGCGAGAAACATTATTTATTTTCATGGTTTGTACAGACAAGGTTTTAGATTTTCGTTTAATAATGAAATTGGTTCTATTAATGCTTTCTTGAATGGTACTTTCTGTTTTGAAGTATTGCCTTGTAATGGAGTATATGAAACTGTGAATATTGTAGATAACTTAGGAAATAATGTGTTGCACATTGATTCATCCAATGGTTTGGACAAAGCATGTTTGTGGCGTTGTCGTCTTCGACATGTCAACAAGAAGCGTATAGCCCAACTCCAAAAGGATGGAGTGTTGGAGTCATTCGACCTCAAGTCGGATGATATGTGTGAATCTTGTTTGCTTGGAAAGATGACCAAGTCACCCTTCACTGGTACTTGTGAAAGGGGTGAGGGTTTATTGGATATCATACATACGGATGTATGTGGACCCTTTAGATCCACAACAAGGGATGCGAACCGCTTCTATGTGACTTTTACCGATGATTATAGCAGATATGGGTATATCTACTTAATCAAGCATAAGTCAGAAACTTTTGAAAGGTTCAAAGAGTTTAAGAAGGAAGTGGAGAATCAGTTGGGAATGAAAATTAAGATGCTCTGATCAAATTGAGGTGGTGAGTACCTTAGTATTGAATTCCACGACTACCTCAACGAATGCGGAATTTTTTCGCAATTGACGCCAGCAAGGACACCGCAGTTGAACGGTGTGGCTGAGAGGCGCAATCAAACCTTGTTGGATATGGTTCGTTCCATGATGAGTCGAGCTTCGTTACCTATCTCATTCTAGGGGTATGCCTTAGAGACTGTCGCCCATATCCTTAATCTAGTCCTGAATAAGAAGGTTGCCAAAAAACCTCACGAGATGTGGACAGGGAAGGTTCCCTCGTTGGCACATATCAAGGTTTGGGGTTGCGAGGCTTTCGTAAGACGAGAGACTCACGACAAGCACGAACCTCGTAGTGAGCGGTGTATTTTCATCAGCTATCCATAAAAGTCCTTTGGATATCTCTTCTATAGACCGAGTGACAGTGTTGTCTTCATTGCGAGGAGATGGGTTTTCCGAGAGAGAACTCATATGCCAAGAGGACAGTGGGAGGCAAATTGATCTTAAAGAGCTTCAAGAATCAAACAATGAAGGAACCTCTAACACTGGCGCTCAACCCGAGGAGGAAACTCCGGTTGAACCGATTGACGAGTCCCTACCTCTTAGACGTTCCAGTAGAGTTAGTGTTCCACCTGTATTATGTGGTTTCCATATCACTACTGAAGGTGATAAGTTTATCAGTGATAGCACACTGATAAATTTGGATGAACCTGAAAACTACAAGGAAGCCATGGCAGGCCCGGAGTCTGCAAAATGGAAAGAGGCTATAGACAGCGAGATTCAGTCCATGTATGACAATAAAGTTTGGAACTTGGTTGACAAATGTGTCAAGTCGTAAGACGGTTGGGTGAAAATGGATCTTCAAGAAGAAGACCGACATGGATGGGAAAGTACACACGTATAAGGTGCGATTGGTTGCGAATGGCTTTACTCAAACTCCCGGAGTTGACTATGATGAGACCTTCTCACCAGTAGCAAATATTAAGTCTATAAGGGTTATGCTATCCATAGCTGCGTTTCATGATTATGAAATATGGCAGATGGATGTCAAAACCACTTTCCTAAATGGGAAGTTGGCTGAAGATGTTTTCACGAGTCTGCCAGAGGGTTTTGTCGATGCAAAGCACCCTAATAGAGTGTGTAAACTTGAGAAATCCATTTATGGGTTGAAACAAGCATCTCGTAGATGGAATCTTTGTTTTGATGACAAAGTCAAAGAGTTTGGTTTCTCGAGAAGCGAGGATGAGTCCTGTATATATGTTAAAGCCAGCGGGAGTATAGTTATCTTTCTCATTTTATATATGGATGACATACTACTCATAGGAAACAACATCCCAACCTTGCAGGAGGTTATGTCCTAGCTTGGGAAGTGCTTCGCTATGAAGGACCTCGGAGAAGCTACTTATATTCTAGGGATAAGGATATTGAGAAATAGGAGTAAGAGGCTAATAGGACTTAGTCAACGTACTTACTTGGTTAAAGTGTTGAAACGTTTTAGCATGGAAAATTCCAAGAAAGGGGAGTTACCAATCCAAAGCAATACCAAGTTGAGTAAGACTCAAAGTCCGAGTACCGATGTCGAGATAGGAGAGATTAGCGATCTACCTTATGCTTCCGCAGTTGGCTCAATCATTTATGCTATGACATGTACTCGCCCTGATGTGGCCTTCGCTTTGGGCATGGTCAGCAGATATCAAGGGAACCCTGGTAGAGCACATTGGATTGCGGTAAAGAACATTCTTAAGTACCTGCGGAGGACTAAACATTGGGCTCTTGTCCTCAGTGGGAGCAATGACTTAAGAGTGCGAGGGTATAGTGACGCTAGTTTTCAGACTGACTGGGATAATTTTGGATCTTAGTCAGGCTGGGTCTTTACCTTGAATGGATGAGCAGTGACATGGAAAAGTTCCAAGCTGGAGACCGTAGCTGATTCAACGTGCGAATCAGAGTACATAGCAGCGAGCGAAGCGTCGAAGGAGGCAATATGGCTAAAGAACTTCATCGGAGAACTTGGAGTTGTACCTACCATAAAGGAGCCTATGGGTATTTTCTGCGATAACGAAGGTGCGGTTTCCTTAACCAATGAACCGAGGGATCATGGCAGATCCATGCATATCGATAGAAAATATCATTTTATTAGACATCGGGTAGAAGAGGGACTCCTCGTAGTAAAGAGGGTATCGTCAGAGGATAACCCAACAGATCACCTTACGAAGGGACTGAGTAGGGTTAAGCACTTGCAGCACACTAGGAGCATTGAGCTGAAGGACGATATTATTTTTAGTGATTAGATAGCTTTTAGAAAATTGTAATAGATAAATTGTAATTGACATTTTGATGATTAAATAAAGGTGTTTTATTTAAAAGTAATGTTATTGTGTTGTGTCAATTATTTACTATTGTTTCACTTTGCATGTTTTGACTTCCTAAATAATAAGATTATTTAAACTATCCAGAGTCGATCATACGTTGGAAGTAAGTATGAAAGAAGACCGTCATGAATTAGCTTGTAGATTGTCTAAGTGTTTAGACATAGCAAAAGCTTGCTGCAACATTCATGAGTGCTTCTGAAATAAGATTTGAGTATTGGATTAAACCCACACTCACATGAATCACTTCATTAATCACGAGTGATTGTAAGACGATAATATCATATAGTCTTTAAACCTAGATATATGAGTTGTTGTTTATGAGTCGGTTGTGCAATGATAATGCGTAAACGCATCAGTAACTTGATGTTATAAAACACATTGTTGTGTATGATTTGATGAGTAAATAGTACAAGCATATAAGTCAAAGTTTATCTGTTCCTTTTATCCTACAAGGTTAAAAGCGATATCTTGGGCCCCTCGATGATTTTGTTTTTGACGTATGTGTCGGGCCCGGTCAGGACTGAATTGATGTGTTTAATTAAGTTCTATGTCAGACAGATCAGAGATCGAGAAACAAACTGTTGGACAATAAGTATGACTATGTTCCATGTGATTGTCCACACGATATCTTGAGAATGGAGGACTATACGATCCCTTATCTATAGGACGTGTCAGAGTTCGACAACAACTTTTAAGAGCTACGATTGCTAATCGGATTTTGAAGTCGTACTTGCATTTATAGTTATTAGAATTATCCAAGTGGAAGACTGTTGGATTTGGTGTCTAAGCCATAACTATATTTGGTATGTACTTGTCCCGATTGTAGCATGGTCTTTTTGGGGTTGCCTTCACCAAAGCAACTTGACTGGAAGAATAATAGAGAAAGAGGTTATTATGGTTTATTAATATATTATATGAATAATATATTAAAAGAGAAATCATATTATTTAATTAACATTGGTCAAGAATTAATTTAGAATTAATTTTGTGGTCAAAAGAGATTAATTGAATTAAGAGGATTGATATTGTAATTATGAGATAGTTGCAATATGGGCTAAGGAACCCTAAAGATAGGGTGGACGAAATCTTATGGAAGCCCATAAGGATTTCGTCCAAGGGCTAGGTTTTTTGAAGGATCTAGTGGGCTGCTTAGAGCCTAAGCAACCGGATTAGGTCTTTGACTGAAACCTTAATTCCTCACCTATATAAAGAACCCCTTGGCTTCACATTTTCGGCTACCAGAAACCCTAGAAGGAATCCAGAGCCGATTTTAGCCTCCTCCCTCTCTGTCTTGCATTCTCCAATTGCTTTGGTGTTTGTGATCTACTAAAGGTATCACACTTGAGGTGCTAAAGTTCTCAAAAGCTCAAGATAATCAAGCTACAATCAAAGGTAATATCTTAACTCTTCATTAGATGTAGATTTCGATTTTTATTGTATTTTAGATTAGGGTTTGCAAGTCTTGGACAATTATTGCATGTACAATTAGAAAAACTAGATCCAAGCATTAGGGTTTGCATGTGCACCATAGGATTGATGGAGTGCTTGTAACCCATCAGTTTCCTTGGTTGAGCGCAGTTCATAGCGGGTCGGCATGAGGAAGGATTAGTCACTCTCGAGAGAGTTAGGGCAGGACGAAGATACGCGCAAGGTGCTGAGATTATGAGATTGAGGATTTCATAGGAGGCTATGTCTGATTTTATTGCATCATAGTGCTAGTCGGGTTCTCTGCTCGAATGCAGCTTGCATGTGCTTTGTGGGACCCATGTTGATGAGAGTTAACCATCAAATGAATACATTAAAATTACATGCTATGACGGTTAAATAATCTTAGGATAAAGGACTTGGACCTATTGAGCAGCTCTCGTCTGAGTCCAATCGTTGTAGGGCTGGGTCCTTTAGCCGAAGGATTATTTAATCCTGGTTACATGTAATTGTATTCGTGAAGCGGTTAGTTGGCATCGGTAGGGGTTCTTCAACAGCTGATGGCAGGGGAGGTGTGGTGAGTCCTAGGGTAGCCTAGGGAGTATTTAGCGCGGTTGTTTGCTGTTGTGCAGGTTTCAGGAGTATTTTATGACTAGGTCTTGGAGGACCCGTGACAATTCTTGAGGAAAGTATGGATAGGTGTGAAAGGTAGTACTGGGCCCGTACTATTGAAGGCATAAGATCCATACTCGAATAAAGGAATATCTCGGGGATTCTAAGGGCTAGTCAGGGAAGGTAGCATGGTTGGATACCATGGTTCGCGGCAGTTGTTCTGTTCCTGCCAATCTTTTGGTTGTGGCTGCTCAGACCTGAGGATGGTCCTGGTATTTGGTGTGAGCCCAGTGGTGTTATCGATTTTGTGTTGTTTGATGCAGACCTAGTGAGTTTTGGTTTGAGGCTTTGGGGGTTTTTCCCGAAGCCGGGATGCGTGTCGCGGGACTCAGGAAGAGAGCGACGGTTTCGATCGATTGAGTTTTGCAGCTGGAAATAGAATGAGAGATTGATGGATTATAATTTCATCATCTTTGGCAAGGGTTGTGTCCTTTTAGTTTTTCGAGTTTGAAGGAGTGAGTAGGCTTGTGACCCCAGGGTCAGGTTGTATTTCCAGCTGAAGAAATGAGAAGAATTCAGTAAACCTAGACTAGAATAGTCCAAGTGTTGAAAATACTGAAACAGAGTTTCAGAATCGTCAAGTGGCAAGTAATGCTGAAAATAAAGAGTTGTGAAACACAAAGTTAATGATAAAAACGTTTTTTATAAGTTCAATATCAATGATTCAAAAGTGTCTCATATTCATCAACAATCAGTTACAAGTTTTTGAATGATAGACAAGCTAAAACACTCAAATGGCTCTCTGAAGACTAGTGTAAGCAGAAATTATGCATAATGATTTGAAATGAGCAAGGAAGAGCAACTTTATAATGGATCCCAAGGGGCCTATTTATAGGCTTTGGAAAATCCCATGACATGGCTTGACCAATCAGGTGTTGACACGTCATCATGACTTAGTCATCAGTTTACACCTTTGCCCTACTTAACGGAGAATGGATGAAATATTCCAATTTCGTTAGTATTCAGTTAGGGTTCCATCCAAGTTATGATTCTTCATAATTCTTGAGTCTTCTTGATCAACATTGAAAATGTGACGAGCAACATGAGCATCATGTTGCTCAATTGTCTTCTTACATGTCATCAACTTTAGAAGTGTTGTTGACCAAGTTGACATGTTTCTTGAACATTGAAATGTGTCTTGGACTTGAAAATGTACAACTGCTTGTTCAAGATGGACCATGGAGAAATTCATGTACCTTTGAGCATTTGGACGTTCCTTCATTGTACATAATGAGCCATGTGCAGTCTTGTTGAGCCGTTAAGAATTCATGTTGAGCCATCAACTCTTGTTGAGCCATGGAGTTGTGGATGAGCCAACAATGTTTCTGATGAGCCATCAATATTCCAAATGATCCACCAATATCTTGATGCTCCACATTTGATCTAGATGTGCCATCTGAGATCATGATGATCCAACTAGCTTTCTTCAAGTGCTCAATGTTCAGCAAGAGCTGCATGTTAACAGAAAGTGCTCCATGTGTACAACAAGTGCCCATGTTTACTTCAAGTGCTCCAACATCTGATTCTTCAAACACTTGTTGAATCTTCGGTATCTTTCCAACCTGAAACATTCTGATAATGTTTGTTAGAGAGGTATATAAAAGGACTCAACTTATTTCAAGTGACAATAACATACAAATATTTTCCAACAGTTTCCCCCTATGTGATGGTTACTGAAATAAGGAGTAAAATTAAAAGGGGAAATAAAAGTAATAACATGCCATATGAATTTTAACAATAATTGGTATGTACTTGACCCGATAGTAGCATGGTCCTTTTGGGTTGCCTTCACCAGAGCAATTTGATAGGATGGATATTTGAGAAAGAGGTTATTTGTGATTTATTAATATATTATTTGAATAATATATTAATTGAGAAATCATATTATTTAATTGGTATTGATCAAGAATTAATTTAGTGATCAAAAGAGACTGATTAAATTTACAGGGACTGGTTTGGTAAATCAGTGATACTTATAGTTTGGGAAAATGATCCATGTTGATTAGGCATGGACTAAACCTATATGAGAGTCCATTAGGGTTTAGTCCAAAGGGCCATCAAATATGAAGAGTCATGGTGAATTAGGGTTTACATGTATGAAACCCTAGGAATTCCACATTATAAAAGTAACCCCTTAGCACCTAAAATTGGTCAACTCTTCCTATAAGCAAAACCTAGCCGATTTTTGGGGATTCCTAACCTCTCTTATAAGCCTCCTTTTGCATTTGGTGTTTGTGACTCATTTGAGGCATCACATTTGAGGTGCTAAGTTCTTGAAAGGCAAGGTTCTACAAGCTACAACAAGAGGTATTCATCTAACTAGTTTTATATTGTATATCTCAAATTACATGCTAGCTAGGGTTTATGCTTTGGATAAAATGAAATTGCATGTATAACTTGAGAAAACTTAGATCCAAAGCATTTAGGGTTGTATGTGCACCATAGGATTGTTATAGTGCTCAAAACCCTTCAGTGGTATCAGAGACTAGGTTTTTTTCTGTTATATTGATGCATTTGTTTGATTTTCAAAGCTGAAAAAATGTCATTTTTGGCCACTGACTGCTGGACTCATCGAGTCCCATAAGGGAACTCGACGAGTTGGATGATATGTTATGAACTCGTCGAGTCCATGCCATGCACTCGACGAGTAGGATCTCCTGTTTGCAGATTTTCGAGTTTTTTTGGCCAGTTTTGGATTAGGATCATTACCACAAACCGTTTTAACTGTTAAAATTTGATTTTTCTTATAAGGTAATGATTATCCTCATCCAATTGAATGATGATTGTCAAATTTTAAGATAATTATTTGATTTTGTGAAAAACTAATTCTTTGTAGAATGTGACTTGAATCATCTTGCTATATGAAATTAGATTAGGTAAATTTTGTGATATAGTTAATTATATGATTAATTTAATTGTTCTCAAATTGATCCAAGAGTTTTTGAAAAGTTTCAAAATTCGCCCTCAAGTTTTGGAATTTAAAAAATTGATTAAAAGGTTTAAATTTTGAAATGTTTAAATTCTAAACTCTAGAGTTTTAAAAGTGTAAAATTCAACCCTTATACTATTATAATATTAAAATCTTAATACTTATATATATGTATAAGACAGTCAGTCTTACCGTTAGTAGGCCTCATTCACGAAGCTAGTTTATAAGGGGGGGGGGTATAAGGAAATTGCCTATAAAATGGTGATTGAATGGGTGTCCACTGTCACCCACCGCTCCCTTGACTAGTGGATGGTCGTTATCCGAACGGGTAGGATAGGACATTCATTCTCAGTAAATAGTATAATGATAATGATAAAAGTAACTAAGTGTTTTTCATAAATTCTCAATCTTAGTTACTTTAGGAAAAATGTGAAAATGGTGCTATCCCATGAAATTGCACTTTGCACCTTGCCAAGTCATTAGTGGAGCGTGTGTGGTTTACCGACACACTAATTTGGACTAACAAGGGTGGCAAAGGGTAGCTCGATGTTTGTCATAGATCAATGGAGCTTGTGTGGTTAATCGACACATTGATTAGGTGATAAATGACATCAAGAATACCAAGCACATTTGCATGGTTATTCACACCTTGTTTGTGATCCTCGGTATCCCAATCACAAACTTGAAGGGCATAATCGAGATTAAACATTCCATTGAAAAGGTTCAATGAATCTCAAAGATCTAGGATTTTCATAAAACTTAATTCCTTTAACTTGTGTTTTGGGTGGTGAAAATTGGTAAATCGTCATTTACCACCCTTTAAATAATTTACAATTAGATTACGACATCCCTTTTCTAAGTTGTGAATTATTGTGTTTGGGTCCTAGCCTTAATATTTCACTTGGGTGTTATATTAACGAATTTCTTCTTTTTCAGATGTCTACTTCAAACAACGCTTCTGGCTCCAACTCTTCTGGCTCTTTTCCATCATGAACTTATGTGGGAGGGTAATCTTTGATGTCTTAAACTTTAACGATTGGATTCGTAACATTCATATGGCCATTCGATACGAGGAAAAAGAATATGTCCTCGATAAAGAGCTAAAGGAGATTGATGAACAGACTGCTACTCCTGAGCAACTGGCTCAGTATAGGGCTCATGAGAAGGACGCGACAAAAGTGTCATGCATCATGTTAGCCACTATGACTTCTGAGCTGCAGAAGTCCTACGAGGACTTTTGACCTATTGAGATGCACCAAGATTTGATGGAAACGTACCATCAGAGTGCTCATCAAGAAAGGTATGAAATCATTGCCTCCATGATAACAACAAAAATGAAGGATGGAGAGTCCATCACGACCCACTTGCAAAAGATGCAAAGATATGTGGGCCACTTGCTTAAGTTGAATGTCAATTTCGATGAAGAGTTGGATATTGACATTATCCTACGCTCTTTACCTTCTTGTTATGATCAGTTCCATATGACTTATCATATGAACAAGGAGGAAGTCACTCTGAGCAAGCTTCAAGGCCTTCTGAGAACTGCTGAAAGTAGTTTGAAAGGCAAGTCTGTTGCGCCCACTCATACTACTGCTACCCCAGTCATGGCAATTGGACTTGGTAAAGGGTAAAAAATGAAAGCTCCTACAAAGAATCACAAGGGAAAGTCTCGTGATGGATACTCTTCTAGTGGATCCATAGGTGGTTCTGCTACTCCCTCATCCAACCCAAAGGAAGCAGAGTGCTTCCATTGGCATGAAAAGGGGCATTGGAAACGAAGCTGCCCTAAATACTTGCAGGATATTAAGGATGGGAAAATAAAGCCCACCTTCGCATTTACACTATTCAATCTAACAACTCATCACATGCTAATTCTTGGGTCCTTGATAGAAGATGTGGTTTTCACATTTGTTCTGATTTGCAAGGTCTAAAAAGAAGTAGGGATGTGGAGGACGGGAAGATGAACTTAATCATGGGGAATAGGAAAGCGTCGCTTGTCACCAAGATTGGAGTTTATTCTTTATTGCATAGTAATGGGTTAGGGCTAGATTTGAACAATTGTTGCTACTCGTCAGATATGGCGAGAAACATTATTTCTTTTCATGGTTTGTGTAAACAAGGTTTTAGATTTTCATTTAACAAGGAAATTGGTTCTATTAATGCTTTTTATAATGATAAATTTTATTTTGAAGCATTGCCTTGTAATGGTATATATGAAACTGAGATGGTTGTGGACAACTTAGGAAATAATGTATTGCATATTGATTCGTCCCATGGTTTGGACAAGGCATGGTTGTGGCATTGTTATCTTGGACATGTTAATAAGAAGCGCATAACCCAACTCCAAAAGGATGGAGTGTTGAAGTCATTTGACTTAAAGTCGGATAACACGTGCAAATCTTGTTTGCTTGGAAAGATGACCAAGTCACCCTTCACTGGTACATGTGAAAGAGGTGAGGGTTTGTTAGATCTCATATACACTGATGTGTGTGGGCCCTTCAGGTCCGCCACAAGGGATGCTAACCGCTTCTATGTAACCTTTACCGACGATTACAGAAGATATGGATATATCTACTTAATCAAGCACAAGTCGGAAACCCTTGAAAATTTCAAAGAGTTTAAGCAAGAAGTGGAGAATCAATTGGGCAGGAAGATAAAGATGCTCCGATCCGATCGAGGTGGTGAGTATCTTAGTATTGAGTTCCACTACTATCTTAAGGAATGTGGAATTGTTTCATAATTGACGCCACGTAGGACATCGCAGCTAAATGGTGTGGCTGAGAGGCGCAATTGAACCTTGTTGGACGTGGTTCGTTCCATGATGAGTCGAGCTTCGTTACCTATCTCATTCTCAGGGTAGGTGTAGCGCCCGCGTTTCTGGGCTAAGCATTAATGATGATGTAATAGTCTAGGTCAACCATTGTAACTCGTATTAAAGTAATAAAGATGAATTACTTGAATATTATGTGAATTATATGCTTTTGTGTGCTTATTACTTGTTTACAATAATATAATAAATAACGGATAAAAATAATCGTCAAAAATAAAATGTTAGATAAACCCGATATCTATGAAGAAAGTTGCAGTGGTCGTGACAAGGAGCCAAAGAAATAAAGAACGCCGAAATCCGAGTTGTGACGAAGAAGTTATGGCCTGTCGAAGTTTCGCGACAGAACTGGACCGGCCCTGCATGACGTAAATAGTGAATTTACGATAGAGGACTTTTTAGCCTTGGTGATCTACACGATAGTCGTAGTATTTGTTAAACCGAGAGTGTGATTAAAGAGATAGCCCAAATCTGACTTCATATGAGGAAGTTATGATTTTTCTAAGTTTCGGATCAGCAGTGCACAGCCCGAAGTTCGAATATTAGATCGGTCAAATTTTTGGCCGACACAACCTAAACGATAATCGAAGATCTCGTTAATAGTAGCGCAACGGTAAAAGAAAGACAGACGAAAACAAACATCGGATGAAGAAGTTATGAAATTTTAACAGGCTTTATTGTCCCGGTCTGTTAAAGAATATAAAATTAAAATCGGTCGAGAATTAGCCGACAATGTCTAAACGAAAGTCGTAGAGTACGGTCCCACCTACACATGGATATTAAGAACGTTGAAAACGGAGCATGTACGCGAAAGATATGAATTTTAGAAGTCGAGTGTGCAAATTGCGAGTCTAGTCCGAACGGTACGCCCAGCGTAACCGAAGGGATGCCTTGCGTACCAAAGTATGCCCCGCGTACGAAGGAGGTACACCCTGCGGTTTGACCTTTTGTGCGGTTACGAATCGGCCACGTAGCCCCAGCAGAAGACCGACGCGTGCCCCCTTACGCCCCGCATAGGTCCGAGGTACGCCCAGCGTACCGAGGCCTCACACCGCTATAAAAGGGCTGCGAAGGCAGCTCATTTTTCACGCATTTTCAACTTTCTTTCTTACTTTACTCTCTCTAGCCTATGCCAACCCCCCCCCCCACACTAAGACTAGCGAACCTTTCTAGCTCTAGTAGAAAGCCTCGGAGATCCCGGAGTCTCCGAGAAAAAGAGTTTTTCGGCTTGAAACTCTGCCCGTGCAGACCCCGGTTTTCAAGCAAACTTCCCGGTTTCGTCAAAAAAGATTATTCTAAGAAGCGAAGTGCTGTCCGAATCACTCCTTATCAGGTGAGTGTATAGTCACTTTCATCTTACATATAGATATGAAATATTTTATATAAATTACGTGCTATGTGTATGTATATATTGTCTGTTTACTTGGGATCTATGCTGGATAAAGAATCTGAACCTCTTTCTTCCAGATCTGAACCTTTTTCCTTCAGATCTAGACTTTTTCTTTCAGATCTAAACTTTTCTTCCAGATCTGAACCTTTATCCTTCAGATCTAGACTTTCTCACTTCAGATCTAAACTGTATATGTACGTTTTATACTTTGTGATCTATGCTGTATGAAAGATTTAAACTTTGTTTTTTTTCAGATCTGAACTGTGTATGTATTTTATATCTACAAATATGTTGGGTAAAACGTGGGTAGATGAAATAGTTGGTGTGTGATGAAATAAAATGACGAGAGGCCTCGATGTTGACGTTGATCCAGTCATCTAGCGGAGTATGGATGACGACCACAGACTTTTCTAGGAAGTCTAGTGGAACGCTAGCAGGCTCGCAACCTGTTGGTGTTTGTGAACGTTGTGTTCACCTGTGTACTCCATCCTCCCCATGGTTGCCTTACGGACACTTATGGATGAGGAATCCCCTTAGAAGTAGTATCCATCCCGATGAAATTCCTTAGGATAGGTCCCTTATGATAGATGCTTTAGGGACGTAAGGTGAGGATAACGGGAAGGGGTAATCGGGTTTAATGATTGTTGAAAACAATAAACATATTTATTGTGGGTTGAAAACCATATATCCTCACCAGGCTCCCCAGCCTGACCCACTCAGTTTCTTGTATTACAGGTAGTGGCAAAAGCATAGTTGGATGACTTGACGAGAGATTATGGATTTTAGGCCAGTAGAAAATAAATGGAATGTTGTAAGGCCTATGTTGTTTTGAGGCCAGATTGTGTTTTGTGGTCTATGATGCTTTTGGTTTATGCTTATGATATGTATCGATGATTGACATCCCGAGTTTTTGTAATGTAATGTAAGGCCTAAATGTATCTTTCTATCTTCTTGCTCTCCGAGGTAATCCTCCCGGGGCATAGAGCTGCTAGCTCGCTGAACCAGTCGGTGTAGGTCACTATGTCAGAGCCGACCATAGTGAGACCCCACAGCTCTTGTTCCAGCTTTTGAATTTCGCCTAACGGGTAGTATTCCTCCGGCATTAACTCTTTTAGGTTTTCCCAATCTATTGAGTTAGCCATTGATAGAGTCAGTGATTTAACGTGGCTGTTCCACCATGTTAGGGCCTTGCCAGAGAAGGTGCAGGCAGCAAACTTCACTTTGCTTCCTTCTGGGCATAAACAGATTTCGAAGATCAACTCTGTTTTCTCGAACCATTGGATGACGGCGATGACTCCTTCAGTCCCATTAAAGGACAATGGCTGGCCTTTGGTGAAGTCCTTGTAGGAGAACTCTCTCGAGCGCCCGAAGACGTCACCTCGAGTAGAATTAGTAGGCATTCCACCTCCATTGGCACTGATGGAGTGATATTGAGCCATGGCCGTTGCCACAGCCGCAGTCACTGCAGCGTTTATAGCTGCCATATCGATTTGCGAAGGAGGCGGTATTGGAGTTATCGGAGTAGTGCGTCTGTTAGATCTGCGAGGAGGCATCTTTGCTAAAAGAATACAAAGATGAGACGGAATAAGTCTAAAGCAATGGACACAAGCCGAAAGCTGAAAAGACAAGGTTATCCTAGTTCTGGATGTATCGGGTCCTGACTTCCACAGGGTTCTAGAAACAATTCATAAATGAGTCTATACCTAATAAACTCTATGAATTTGAAATAACAATCCTCGAATGAATATCTGTTTCCTGAATAACTGTTACCAGTTGCATGTAAGAAAATAATCTTAACATATAATGTGAGCAGTGTTTCCACTCGCTCATTAAATTAACCAGATTATTATTTATTAGTGTGACGTGTAAGACGTTTTGGTTACTTCGGCTGATCCTTCTTTGCAAACTTCCCATGAACTTGTTCTTGTTCCTCCTGGACTCTTCTGTTGTCTACTATGAGGAGGTGGTTACATCTATCTGGGCTTGTCGTGCGAGAATGAAAGTGACTAAAGAATCTATGAGCTTTAAGGTAACTTTATGGGGTGATCCTTACGGAGTCCTCCTATAATTGTACAAGGTACACAAGTTTGTATATAATTGAAGATTAAATAGACCTTCGAATAAGTGATCCTACTCCAAAGCTACACCCTTAAGAGGAATGGATAGCGAAGCGTAGGCCACATATTCTAAGTCAATAAGATCTTGATCATATATAAAACTTTAGGAATATACCCTGCAAGATTATAGACCTATCCGTAAGGGTCCTTAAGTTGCCACATAAGTTATTTATATGAACTAAAATACTCCTATAGTATTCTAACGTAATGTACTTGTTTTGGTGCTCAGGTAAGTTTTAACACTGTTGCAACAACACATCATTCCCAAACACATGTCGGTCACATCTCGAACGAATATAGTTGATCAGGCTATATTGATCCTAGCTATGATTACATCACTGTTCAGGCTGACGACAGTGCCCAACCTTTAAATACTTTTAGTTCTGTTCTCCTCGTGACACTAGTTCTATTATGCACATGTATAAGCAAGTAGGTATATTTTTATAACCTATAGTTATATTCTAAAAATATATCATTATCCAGAGCACTTAAGCCCCATTGTATTTATAATTGTATATCTTTTATCGGTTGATATACTTAGTTCACTATAAACAATGCTCTGATACCAATCTGTCACACCCCAAAACCAGAACGGCGGAATCGTTCGGGGGTGGAGGACGTCATGTTTAGTATCACGAGATATGTATATGGTAAGCAGGTAATGAACAACCATTTCATTTCGAGAGAAAGTGTTTACAATTTGTGTGTTCACAAAACATAGAATTCATACACAAATAACAAAACAAGACTTGAAGCTATAATGCTCCATCTTCTGAATCCCCAGCACGAGCACCTGTCTAATAGTCTCCTGAGAATACATGTTATTTGAAAGAGTTGATCAACAATTAAGCTGGTGAGTTCATAAGAGTTTAGTGATGTAAGTAAGTTGTAAATTGTTGTTAAAAATGTAGATGTAAAATGGTGTTAAAAAAGTAGTTGTAACATGTAGTTGTAAAATGTCGTAAGTTGTAAGTCTTGTTTTGAAAAGTTCGCCTGTTCCTCTAGAAAATCATATATTTCCTACTTTGATGGAAGTTTAAGTAAAATGACACTACAACCCATTCTATGGGTACTAAGTGGGTACAAGTTATATAAGACTCAGAGTAAACAAACAATCGATTGTGCGCATCTGCCCTAAGCTCACAACCAAACAAGGAACAGGAATTAAGGCGGATAGCACACATTCCATTGGTTGTTAGATCATCGTCATATATAACCTTGATGTAATCACTTGTTGCTCATGGAGTTAATTGTAATTTTTCCGTTATATATAATCTAACATCAGATAGAAAGTTAATTGAGCGAATCTGCCCTAATTCCACAACCAAACGAGGAACAGGAAGTAAGGCGGAAAGCACACATCCAACTACCTATTGGGTATTAGTTTTATACATAAACATGGTGTATAAACTAAGGTATTATAGAGTTACTCACCTAAGGTCTTTTAAATTGTACTGGTTTAATAAAATGGATAAACCCTTTACCGGGAAGTTTCTAGTTTTGTATACCAAAAGTACTGAAGGTATGTTTTGTACTAGAAAAACTGTGCTTTGACTCTGTGTCCTATGACCTGACCCATACCTGGTACCCTTATGATGACTCAATGTATACTAAGCATACATATATATATAGAATCGGGTAGAAAATAGATTGGGTGAATTCGTTCCAAGCCCACAACCAAACAAGGAACAGGAAATGAAGCGGAGAGCACACATCCTATTACCTGTCGGACCCTATTGGCATATATATATCCTGTTATGTATACATTAAGGAATCATAAGACTAGCATTATGGTCCTATCTTTTACTCGTGTCCTTCTACCAAGGCATCTTCTGTTATGTGCTAGACCCGACTATTCCGTTTGTCGTTTGTAAGAATGTATATTTTCCCTAGTTTATAACTATCTTGACTCGAAAATAGTTTGGGTTGGACTTTCAAGTGGTACCGTCGCTTTATGAAAGAAAGGGAAGTGTAAGTACACATTTGTCGTTTATAATGACATGCGGATGTACTAATAACCTAAAAACATATGTTTTTTTATTACGGTTATAATGTGAAGGCTAGAACCCTTACTATATGCTCTCCCTGTCAGGAGATTAGGGGGACTAAACACGACCTCTGCAAATTCTTGCAAGCCATGTAATTCACATTAAAGTATATGATCATGTATACCCAATATAACTATCACCTTTTGTTTAAAACAATGAGTTAGTGATTCATTGGTATAATTAGATCATGTATGTGTGTTCTCATGCTATAGCAACCTAACTTGTTTGTTTTGTACTGTATCTTGTACGTTCTGTTTGTTTCTAGTAATTGCGTGTTCTCTCTGTATGGTATTGTTTGATTCTCTTCACTATCTGTTCTGTATGGTATTGTTTGATTCTCTTCACTATCTGTTCTGTATGGTATTGTTTGATTCTCTTCACTATCTGTTCTGTATGGTATTGACTCTTTGTGTGCTTCATTGTACTAGAAGTAATGAATAGCATTCTCCTAAACTATACCTATTATGGCTTACTAATGTTCTACTTGAACTGTTACTGGAAAGACTCGTTTATCTACTAAGTTATGTTTGTACTTTAAAAACAAAGTTTTGTATAACTAGAAAGTAACATAACTTTAAAAGAGTTTTTGAAATGTTTTGACGACTGATAATTGACATAAGTAACATTTTGAAAGATGTTTATAACAAACATTTACACAATTATCATTGTGTTCAACTTGTATTCCCCCCCCCCCCCTTAAAACAGTTAAAACAGTTAAAAGATTCATTCCGGGGTATGAACTCACCTGCTGTGGGTGATTCAAACGGGTATGCGTGTAAGGATGAGAAGTTCCACGAATGAAGTCCCGAGACACAATAAGTCCTAAATGACATATAAGGACACATATTGACATGAATATAGTGTTTATAAACAACTATATGAAAGGAAACACCTTTCGGGACTAGGACACATATTGCCCTTCTGTTCATGATAGGATTCATACTTGGTCCATCCATCATTACCTCGTGTATACAAGTCGTATATAATTAGGGTTAGTAAGACGGTCAGATGTGCGACTCCGCCCCAGGTCCACAACCAAACAAGGAACATGAGATAGGGCGGAAACACACATACTAAATATGCGTAATCATAATCATATACTACCCTCGCGTATACACGAAATAGTAATAGGTGGGCTGTATTCGTCCTTAGCCTCTGTGCTCGAACTTGGTCTGCTGGACGAGCGGGATTTCGTGACGGTCTACGGATATTTGACGATAAGGCTTCAGAGGACAAAGTATTCTTCGCATGAGTACTTCGGGGTTTAGAATACGAAAGATAAAATCGAGGTTTAGGTCGGACTTTCGATACGAAGGACGAAAGTTTCGAGAACTTGCCGATCGAGGCGATAGAAACATATGAACTCAGTATGGTGAGGACCACGCCAACTCATGACGATTGAAAACAACGGACTCCTCACTGAACAAAGTTTTGGTCAAATGAAGGAAACGTCTGGTATACGACGATGTATCCCTTGTATGCTCGATACTGTACTCTTAGTATGTTCGACAATGTACTCTTTGTAAATGTTCCCGTGTTTCCTGTTTTTTTTTTTAAGTTAACACTCCTACGTATCGTACCGCTATGTGCGCATACATACAAACAAAAGTGCTCTACTAACTGGTGGGGATACTTTATATCATCATCCTCCTTGGTACCACTACCATCGCCTGCCGTATACAAGTTATGAATATTTAAGATGAACCGGCCAGTCGACTGAGTAACTCTGCCTCAAATCCTCAACCAATTAAGGAATGGGGACCTAAGCGGAGTCACTCACTCTAAGTCTGCAACATCTTAATTGCGCACAACCCTGATGTATATGGTAAGCCATAATAGCTTCTCTAAGGGATCCTTTAGTTCTCTTGAATACTGTGACCTATTTCAACATGTGAGTTGTTATAGTTACTTTTAAGTGTTATCCCCAAATTTTAATCTTATATGAATATAAAATTAATTTTAAAAGTAATTACTATTTCGAAAACGTACCGCTACTCGTCGACGACTCCGGGGTAGATTCTCCTGCGGTGATCATCAGAATGCGTCCATCCGTGCCTGAGTTCCTTCTTATCGGGCAGTCCCTCTGAAAATGTCCACCCTCACCACAGCCATAGCAAGCTTGGTTTTCTTCAGCTCCAAGGATTTGGGAGATCGGTTGAGCCGGTGCCTTGAAGAAACGGAGTGTGTGTCCCTTTCTGTGGCAGTTCAGACACTGAATTTCCCGGCATAATCCAGTGTGGTGAAAGTTGCACTTTCCACACTTCGGAAGGTTTCCAGCATATCGACTGGCAGGTGCTGAAGCAGTAGGCGTCGTAGCGGCGTACATAGTACTCGCTCATTGCTCTTGCGGGGTGTATTGTGTTGTTCGCTTCTTCTTTCTCTTGTTCCCCGACTTCTGATTACAGTCCTTTTCCCTAGATGGCTCGGGAATAGGGACCTTTAAACCATGGCGGACTCCATGGTCGATGAGTCGCCGAGCCGGGCGTTTAGCACTATCGAACGTGGCTGGGTTAGAAGACAACACATTTCCTTGGGTCGGAGCAGTCAGACCCTAAATGTATCTTTCTATCTTCTTGCTCTCCGAGGTAATCCTCCCGGGGCATAGAGCTGCTAGCTCGCTGAACCGGTCGGTGTAGGTCACTATGTCAGAGCCGACCATAGGGAGACCCCACAGCTCTTGTTCCAGCTTTTGAATTTCGCCTAACGGGCAGTATTCCTCCTGCATTAACTCTTTTAGGTTTTCCCAACCTATTGAGTTAGCCACTGATAGAATCAGTGACTTAACGTGGCTGTTCCACCATGTTAGGGCCTTACCAGAGAAGGTGCAGGCAGCAAACTTCACTTTGCTTCCTTCTGGGCATAAACAGATTTCGAAGATCGACTCTGTTTTCTCGAACCATTGCATGAGGGCGATGACTCCTTCAGTCCCATTAAAGGACAATGGCTGGCCTTTGGTGAAGTCCTTGTAGGAGAACTCTCTCGAGCGCCTGAGGACCTCACCTCGAGTAGAATCAGTAGGCATTCCACCTCCATTAGCACCGACGGAGTGATATTGAGCCATGGCTGTTGCCACAGCCGCAGTCACTGCAGCGTTTATAGCTGCCATATCGATTTGCGAAGGAGACGGTATTGGAGTTATCGAAGTAGTGCGTCTGTTAGATTTGCGAGGAGGCATCTTTTCTAAAAGAATACAAAGATGAGACGGAATAAGTCTAAAGCAATAGACACAAGCCGAAAGCTGAAAAGACAAGGTTATCCTAGTTCTGGATGTATCGGGTCCTGACTTCCACAGGGTTCTAGAAACAATTCATAAATGAGTCTATACCTAATAAACTCTATGAATTTGAAATAACTATCCTCGAATGAATATCTGTTTCCTGAATAACTGTTACCAGTTGCATGTAAGGAAATAATCTTAACATATAATGTGAGCAGTGTTTCCACTCGTTCATTAAATTAACCAGATTGTTATTTATTAGTGTGACGTGTAAGACGTTTTGGTTACTTCGGCTGATCCTTCTTTGCAAACTTCCCATGAACTTGTTCTTGTTCCTCCTGGACTCTTCTGTTGTCTACTATGAGGAGGTGGTTACATCTATCTGGGCTTGTCGTGCGAGAATGAAAGTGACTAAAGAATCTATGAGCTTTAAGGTAACTTTATGGGGTGATCCATACGGAGTCCTCCTATAATTGTACAAGGTACACAAGTTTGTATATAATTGAAGATTAAATAAACCTTCGAATAAGTGATCCTACTCCAAAGCTACACCCTTAAGAGGAATGGATAGCGAAGCGTAGGCCACATATTCTAAGTCAATAAGATCTTGATCATATATAAAACTTTAGGAATATACCCTGCAAGATTATACACCTATCCGTAAGGGTCCTTAAGTTGCCACATAAGTTATTTATATGAACTAAAATACTCCTATAGTATTCTAACGTAATGTACTTGTTTTGGTGCTCAGGTAAGTTTTAACACTGTTGCAACACCACATCATTCCCAAACACATGTCGGTCACATCTCGAACGAATATAGTTGATCAGGCTATATTGATCCTAGCTATGATTACATAACTGTTCAGGTTGACGATAGTGCCCAACCTTTAAATACTTTTAGTTCTGTTCTCCTCGTGACACTAGTTCTATTATGCACATGTATAAGCAAGTAGGTATATTTTTATAACCTATAGTTATATTCTAAAAATATATCATTATCCAGAGCACTTAAGCCCCATTGTATTTATAGTTGTATATCTTTTATCGGTTGATATACTTAGTTCACTATAAACAATGCTCTGATACCAATCTGTCACACCCCAAAACCGGAACGGCGGAATCGTTCGGGGGTGGAGGACGTCATGTTTAGTATCACGAGATATCTATATGGTAAGCAGGTAATGAACAACCATTTCATTTCGAGAGAAAGTGTTTACAATGTGTGAGTTCACAAAACATAGAATTCATACACAAATAACAAAACAAGACTTGAAGCTATAATGCTCCATCTTCTGAATCCCCAGCACGAGCACCTGTCTAATAGTCTCCTGAGAATACAAGTTATTTGAAAGAGTTGATCAGCAATTAAGCTGGTGAGTTCATAAGAGTTTAGTGATGTAAGTATGTTGTAAAGTGTTGTTAAAAATGTAGATGTAAAATGGTGTTAAAAATGTAGTTGTAAAATGTCGTAAGTTGTAAGTCCTGTTTTGAAAAGTTCGCCTGTTCCTCTAGAAAATCATATATTTCCTACTTTGATGGAAGTTTAAGTAAAATGACACTACAACCCATTCTATGGGTACTAAGTGGGTACAAGTTATATAAGACTCAGAGTAAAGAAACAATCGATTGTGCGCATCTGCCCTAAGCTCACAACCAAACAAGCAACAGGAATTAAGGCGGATAGCACACATTCCATTGGTTGTTAGATCATCGTCATATATAACCCTGGTGTAATCACTTGTTACTCATGGAGTTAATTGTAATGTTTCCGTTATATCTAATGAAGAAATATTTAAGAAAACCCTTATTTCTTATAATAAAATAGTGACCACAGTGACTACTTTTATAATAGCCTAGTTGATACTGCTATATATAATCTAATATCGGATAGAAAGTTAACTGAGCGAATCTGCCCTAATTCCACAACCAAACAAGGAACAGGAAGTAAGGCGGAAAGCACACATCCAACTACCTATTAGGTATTAGTTTTATACATAAACATGGTGTACAAACTAAGGTATTATAGAGTTACTCACCTAAGGTCTTTTAAATTGTACTGGTTTAATAAAATGGATTAAACCCTTTACCGAGAAGTTTCTAGTTTTGTATACGAAAAGTACTGAAGGTATGTTTTGTACTAGAAAAACTGTGCTTTGACTCTGTGTCCTATAACCTGACCCATACCTGGTACCCTTATGATGACTCAATGTATACTAACCATACATATATATAGAATCGGGTAGAAAATAGATTAGGTGAATTCGTTCCAAGCCCACAACCAAACAAGGAACAGGAAATGAAGCGGAGAGCACACATCCTATTACCTATCGGACCCTATTGGCATATATATATATATATATATATATATATATATATATATATATATATATATATACATTAAGGAATCATAAGACTAGCATTATGGTCCTATCTTTTACTCGTATCCTTCTACCAAGGCATCTTCTGTTATGTGCTAGACCCGACTATTCCGTTTGTCGTTTGTAAGAATGTATGTTTTCCCTAGTTCATAACTATCTTGACTCGAAAATAGTTTGGGTTGGACTTTCAAGTGGTACCGTTACTTTATGAAAGAAAGGGAAGTGTAAGTACACAGTTGTCGTTTATAATGACATGCGGATGTACTAATAACCTAAAAACATATTTTTTTTATTACGGTTATAATGTGAAGGCTAGAACCCTTACTATATGCTCTCCCTGTCAGGAGATTAGGGGGACTAAACACGACCTCTGCAAATTCTTGCAAGCCATGTAATTCACATTAAAGTATATGATCATGTATACCCAATATAACTATCACCTTTTGTTTAAAACAATGAGTTAGTGATTCATTGGTATAATTAGATCCTTTATGTGTGTTCTCATGCTATAGCAACCTAACTTGTTTGTTTTGTACTGTATCTTGTACGTTCTGTTTGTTTCTAGTAATTGTGTGTTCTCTCTGTATGGTATTGTTTGATTCTCTTCACTATCTGTTCTGTATGGTATTGTTTGATTCTCTTCACTATCTGTTCTGTATGGTATTGACTCTTTGTGTGCTTCATTGTACTAGAAGTAATGAATAGCATTCTCCTAAACTATACCTATTATAGCTTACTAATGTTCTACTTCAACTGTTACTGGAAAGACTCGTTTATCTACTAAGTTATGTTTGTACTTTAAAAACAAAGTTTTGTATAACTAGAAAGTAACATAACTTTAAAAGAGTTTTTGAAATGTTTTGACGACTGATAATTGACATAAGTAACATTTTGAAAGATGTTTATAACAAACATTTACACAATTATCATTGTGTTCAACTTGTATTCCCCCCCCCCCCTAAAACAGTTAAAACAGTTAAAAGATTCATTACGGGGTATGAACTCACCTGCTGTGGGTGATTCAAACGGGTATGCGTGTAAGGATGAGAAGTTCCACGAATGAAGTCCCGAGACACAATAAGTCCTAAATGACATATAAGGACACATATTGACATGAATATAGTGTTTATAAACAACTATATGAAAGGAAACACCTTTCGGGACTAGGAAACACCTTGATCAAGTGTTGGAATCACATGTGATTCAACAAAGGAAAGTGAAATGGCACTAACATGTGTTTACGGTTTAGGGACCAACTCGCTTCGAGTTTACGGTCGTAAACCCATGAGTTTACGACCGTAAACTCATGGTACTTCTACCATTTTGTGTTTTGAAGTCTTATAGGTCATAAGGAAGCATCCTAACTTCAAGTCTAAGCCTTAGGAAGTGATTGTGGCAACATTTCACCCCTTTGTAGAGTTTACGGCCCATGGACCATTTCTCGATGAGTTTACGGCCGTAAACTCTAATGGTCCTTGATGTTTTCGATGTTTAAAGTCCTATACACTTCAAGAAAGGGTTCTGGGTCACTTGCCTTGCATCCTATAGGGTTTATGGCCCTAATGGCCACCAAAAAGGGGTTTACGGTCTTGGGAGTTTACGACCGTAAACTCCCTTTGATCTTGTGTTCTTGATGTTTTCAAGCCTCTAAGCATGGATACTAACTAGATATGAAGTATAGGGAAGTGTACTTACGATCTAGAAGCTTGAAATGGTTGATATTGGCCAAGAACACTAGTGTGTGTTCTTGGTGAAACTTGAAGATCTAAGAAAACATGATTTTTATGGATGAATCATGAGGATGAAGCTAGTTAAGAAGGATTATCAACAAACTAGAGAAAGAACACTTACGATTTTTGAAGATCAAGCATGAAGATCGGGATGATACTTGAGAGAAAACTCATGTGTTCTTGAAGGGAAAGTGAAAGAATGAAGAAAAGTGAAGGAAATGAACTTATATGGAGAAGTTTACGGCCTAGATGAGTTTACGGCCGTAAACTCCATGTTTACGGTCGTAAACTCCATTTGATGGAGTTTAGGGCTTGATTCTTGTATTGTGGCCTTTAGCAGATAAATTCCAATACTTATTCCTTTAGTGTACTAGGCCTAAACTCCTTAGAAAGACCTTTAACAGGGCTAGACTCAATATTAATGAGTTTGACACTCATTTGAGTTGATTGACTGGGCTTTAAATTTAAAATTTTTTCCGGGTTGTCACATCTAGGGATAAGGATATTGAGAAATAGGAGTAAAAGACTAATAGGACTTAGTCAAATTAACTACTTGGACAAGGTGTTGAAACGTTTCAACATTGAGAATTCCAAGAAAGGAGAATTGACTATCCAGAGCAATACCAAACTGAGTAAGACTCAGAGTTCGAGTACTGATGCCGAAATAGCATAAATGAGTCGAGTACCATATGCTTCCGCCGTTGGCTCGATCATGTATGTTATGACATGTACTCACCTTGATGTGGCTTTTGCTTTGAGCATGGTTAGTCAATATCAAGGTAATCCTGGTAGAACTCACTGGATAGCAGTAAAGAGCATTCTTAAGTACCTACGGAGGACTAAGGATGGGGTCCTTACCCTCGGTGGGAGTGATGACTTGAGAGTGAAAGGGTATAGTGACGCCAGCTTTCAGACCGACAAAGATAATTTCCGCTTTCAGTCGGGCTGGGTATTTACCCTAAATGGAGGAGTAGTAACATGGAAAAGTTCCAAACAGGAGACTGTAGCTGATTCAACGTGCGAATCAGAGTACATAGCAGCAAGCGAAGCGTCGAAGGAGGCAATATGGCTAAAGAACTTCATCGGAGACCTTGGAGTTGTACCAATTGTAAAGGAGCCTATGGAGATTTTTCAGTGACAACGAGGGTGAGGTCGCCTTAACCAAGGAACCGAGGGATCATGACAGATCCAGGCACATCGACAGAAAATATCACTTTATAAGACATCGGGTAGAAGAGGGACTCCTCCTAGTGCAGATGGTATCGTCAGAGGATAACCCAGCAGATCCCCTTACGAAGGGACTGAGTTGGGTTTAGCATTTGCAACATGCTAAGAGCATTGGCCTAAGGGACGATATTAGTTTTAGTGATTAGATAGGCATTTAGAAACTTGTAATAAATTAATGCAATTGACATTTAATGATTAAATAATAAGGGTTTTATTTACAAGTAAGGTTTACTGTCTTTTGTCAAAATTTTATTTTATGTTTCACGTTTAGCGTTTTTTGACTTCCAGAATAATATGATTATTCGAACTATCCACAGTCAATCATACTTTGGAAGTACGTTATGAAGTTAGACTGTCATGAATTGGCTTGTAGATTGTCTAAGGTGTTTAGACATAGCAAAAGTTTGCTACAACGTTCATGAGTACTCCTGAAATAAGATTTGAGTATTGGATTAAACCCACGCTCACATGAATCACTTCATGGAATTCATCACGAGTGATTGTGAGACGATAATATCGTATAGTCTTCAAACAAAGATATATGAGTTGTTGATTACGAGTTGGTTGTGAATTGATAGTACGAAAACGCATCAGTAACTTGATGTTATAAAACATATTGTTGTGTATAATTTAACAAGTAATTGGTACAAGCATATAAGTCGAAGTTTATCTGTTCCTTTTATCCTAAGAGGATTAAAAGCGATATCTTGGGCCCCTCGATGATTTTGTTTTGACTTATGTGTCGGATCCGGTCAGGACTAAATTGATGTGTTCAATTAAGTTCTGTGTCAAAAAATCAGAAAGCGGGAAACAAACTGTTAGACAATGAGTATGACTTTATTCCATGTCTTTGTCCACACGATATCTTGAAGAATAGAGGATTGTATGATCACTTATCTAAAGGACGCGTAATTGAGTAGATCAGAGTTCGATAGCGGCTTTTGAGAGCTACGATTGCTAATCGGATTTTGAAGTTGCATTGGAAGTTATAGTTATTAGACTTATCCAAATGGGAGACTGCTGGATTAGGTGTCTAAGCCCATAACTATAACTGGTATGTACTTGACCCGATAGTAGCATGGTCCTTTTGGGTTGCCTTCACCGGAGCAATTTGATAGGATGGATATTTGAGAAAGAGGTTATTTGTGATTTATTAATATATTATATGAATAATATATTAATTGATAAATCATATTATTTAATTGGTATTGATCAAGAATTAATTTGGAATTAATTTAGTGATCAAAAGAGACTGATTAAATTTACAGGGACTGATTTGGTAAATCAGTGATACTTATAGTTTGGGCTAATGATCCATGTTGATTAGGCATGGACTAAACCTATATGAGAGTCCATTAGGGTTTAGTCCAAAGGGCCATCAAATATGAAGAGTCATGGTGAATTAGGGTTTACATGTATGAAACCCAAGGAATTCCACACTATAAAAGTAACCCCTTAGCACATAAAATCGGCCAACTTTTCCTAGAAAAAAACCCTAGTCGATTTTTGGTGATTCCTAACCTCTCTCATAATCCTCTTTTTGCATTTGGTGTGTGTGACTCATTTGAGGCATCACATTTGAGGTGCTAAGTTCTTGAAAGGAAAGGTTCACAAGCTACAATAAGAGGTATTCATCTAACTAGTTTTACATTGTATATCTCAAATTGCATGCTAGCTAGAGTTTAAGCTTTGGATAAAATGAAATTACATGTATAACTTGAGAAAACTTAGATCCAAAGCATTTCGGGTTGTATGTGCACCATAGGATTGTTATAGTGCTCAAAACCCTTCAAAAACATCATTCACATGTTTGGAAAAAACAAAACAAAAATCCATAATCTAACCTTTGTTTCTCAAGTTTATTAACCATTGCCGAAAACTTAAAAACCATGTAAGTTCTTCAATGATCTTCACTCTCAGCGACTCATCTTGATCTCCTGTTCTCTTCAATAGACCAATGATGCCCTTAATGAATTCAGAAGAGAATAGATGTTTTTGAGAGATTCTCATGAATTTCAGTCGACCTTTAGAGGAGAATACAACACCTCAGTGTGGTTTCTTTAGAATATTCCCAGGTGACTCAATTTCCATATTTAGATCCAAATTTGGTTCCTCAACTTCTTTTTCTCCTAGCTGTCCAATCTCCCAGTCAACACTGAAATCAATAACCATGTCGAGCACATATTGCTTTGGGCATTGTAGAACATCTCCATGAGCTTTATCTGTACTCACCCTTTGTTTCAACCAAATGATCAGTGATCTGATATCAGCTTGGTTTATTTTAGGGAAATCAGCTTCAGAAAACATGAATTCAGAGTTGTCTGTCCTTCTTCCTTGAAATAATGCATATGGCATCTTTCTAAATTTCCGTATGTCAATTTTGCTAATCGAAGCAATCTTGAACCTTGACCACACAGATACAACTTTAATTGATTTCTTCAGGAATAATCTTTTCTTCACCTCTTCAATATCTATATCAACCTCAACTGGATAAATTGCACTTGGCCATAAATTGAACTTCATACCATTCGGAGGTGCAGGGATATCCCAATTTTCTTTAGTGAGGTATGAAGGAGGTGTGAAGGAATTTGTGGGCTTGATGACCTTGACCTTTTGATAAGAATCTCTATCAGGGTTCAAGAAGATGGTTCTTTTTGGTGATGACACTCTAAATTGTTCATCATTCCATGTACTCCTTTCTTCATGCGATATCTATGAAGATTTCCTTTTGAGAAGCATCGCTTGTTTAGAGTTTAATTCCTTAGCCTTCAGTTGCTTAGATAATTCTTCATTTATCTCCATTTGAGCTTCTTTAGCTAATTTCTTCTTAGACTTGAAGACAATCTTTTGTTTTCCCTTATCCTTGGGACCAGTTTGAGGAAGCTTTGGTTGAGTGCTTGGTTCTGATATGGTGATAGGTTTGGAGAAGTAAACATCTTTCCTTCTTGGAACTTTTAAAGATGGATCTTTGATCCATTGTTTTCGAATGAGTTCTTTTTCTTTCTCAGCCATCTTATCTCTATTCTGTTGAGCTTTTAATCGTTCATCAGCAGCCATTTTGTCGAGTTACTCTGTTTTCTCTGGTCTCCTTTTCTCAAACTCATTTGGTGAGTCTGGAATGTGATGTATGACAGGAGACTGACTTGATCTGATCTTGTTGAGTATTTCCGCCTCTGGTTCAGGTGGCCTGTCATTTGAACCATATAGCTTTGCTAAGATCAATTCAAGTTTGGAATCAGTCGATGCAACCTTTAATTGAAGAGCACATAGAGGAGAAGAGGAAGATTGTGTCTTGATATACTTGACTTCATCAACTAGCAACTGAACAATATTATGAAGGGAAGATATGTCACTTGATGATCTATTGTCTTTCTCGGAATTAGATTTGAGAGATTTGCAATGTCAGATCTTAAAGAATCCAATTGACGTTCAACTTGCTCACTAAATGCTTGAAAAGGAGAGGTGGAGGATGATGCGTAAGATTTGGATAGTTCTGCAATGGACTTCTCAAGAGTGGAGATGTGTATGTCTTGATCAGTAACATGATTTTTGCATATGATCTAACTTAGCTTCATAGATAGACTCTAGACTGGATAAGGACTGGATAAAGTCATCTATTCTCCGATACATTAGAGATAGACAATCTTCAATAGTTTTGTGAATTTTCTGATCTAGAGTTTCTATCCTCCGCATGTTGTGAGCAACTTGTCCCTTGAAATAAGCAGTTGTGCCTTCAAAATCTTCAATAGTGACCCGAAGGTTTTTAACCTGTGCTTATGTTTCCTCATTAAGAATATACACATTGTCTTCCATACGTTCAAGATACTCTTGAAAGTTGTCCAGATATTCAGAGTGAGAAGATGTGTGGAAGCGAATCTACTCAATACCATTAGATACCATTTGGGCAGTAAGTCTGATGCGCTCAGGCTCTGGTTCGGTGGTATTTGCTTCATCTGTTTCTTTAGGAGTATCATCCTTTTCTTGAGACTCTTTTGGAGTTGGAGGAGAGTAGTCATCAAGATCAATGCTGAAAGTCCTGGTAGGTGCGTTGGAGTAAAGAACAATGGACATGTCATGTGGTTCATCATCAACTACCAGTCCTTCACTGGTAGGTATGTCTACCGTTTGCATTGAAGTATCTTCATCTTGATTATCTTCTACTGGAGAGCTTTTAGGAAGATCTTCAGGTTCAATCTGCTTTTCACCATTTTGATCATCGTCCTCAAGTGAGTCATAATCCAAGGAAACACGATTGCTTGGGATTTCTAGAACTGACTGAAAGCATGTTGCTGAAACTGGAGCTGGGGAGGATGGTTCATCATAATCAGATGGAGCCTGAAACAAGGAATCTAAGAAAGAGTGTGGCTTAGAGGATGTACCAGATTTAGGAGGAGATGTGGGCTCATCTAAATCTGCTCCAAGATTATCATTAGAGATGACTAGAGATGGGATAGGAGGCGGTTGATTTGATTTTGATATCTTTTTCTTCTTTGCCAACTTCTTGGATGCATGATCGGAATGCTTCCTCTTATTTTTGGGAGGCAAAATAATTCCCTGGATGTATTTTTGATATGAGCATAGAGAGGCACTGTTTTCATCCAGCTTTGTAAGTATATCATCTGGAAGGATGAGTGGATGGGAAGAATCAGATTCAGATGTCGTACGAATCCGATATGGTTTCATACACAAGAAATGTGGCTGTGGGCCTTCTGGAATCCATCCTGGTGCAAGATTACTATTGTGGATGGCATCATTAATAATGATAGACCACCAACGAGGATGATGAATCAAAAACTTATTCTTTGAATCAGGGAGAAAATTGAGGAAATCTTCTCAAAGAATAGACGCATAGTCAACATTGATATCATAGAAGAGCCCATACATGAGAATCCAAAGGTATGTTTTACCGCGACTGCGTCCACTAACTGATCCGAAAAGACATCCAGTGAGGACGGAACTGAGAAAATGCCATGAGGTGGGAAGACAAGATTTCCGAATTCTTGAAAGGCATGGTTCTGTTTTGTCTTCAAATTTGTACCCCATTTCCTTGAACATTGTCAACAATTGAGCAGAAGATGGTGTGACAAATGTCTGAGGTTGATGAGAAATATCGCTTAGACCTAAACTAAATGCGAACTTTAGTTAAAACCAAGGTAGCTTGAAAAAGATCAAATTCAACATCAAGTTGTTTTGACCTTGCTCTTGTGGAGATGACTGTTGATTGAAAGACTTCTGTGATAAGAGATTGTGGAGTTGGAGAAGTAGAAATGAGTGCATATGCCAATGGGAACTTTTGCAAATATTCAACTATAACACCGACTTCTTTGGGTTGTTCTTGAGTGTTAAGAAGTGCAGCATAGTTGGATGCAACCATGTCAATTTTAGGTGATGATGAGTTTGTCTCAGTTGAAGGTCCGGTTGCATGAGATTGTGAAGCCTTATGAAGAGACTTTGCTTTAGAGGTCTGTCCATCTTCTTTGGAAGCCATGTCTTGAGAGAATAGAAGAAGAACAAAAAATGGAATGAATTGTTAGTTAAAGATATATAGCTGGAGAGTAGTAGCATATAATCCTAACTAAATTCCAAAGGGGGGGGGGGGGGTGGAAGAAAAAAATGTGTGAATTTGCATTCACTAAACAAGGTTGTGACTTTAGTAGTATTGTTCATTCGACTATGGACAAGAGGAATATGCAAATTCATTTTCACTAGGTGTAGGCCAGAAAGGAAATTACATGACAAGTTGGAATAAAAAAGAAAGAACTTGATGTCATATAAAACAACAACAGAAAAAATTGATGTTACTAAATCATAGCAAAAGTGCAAGGATCAAGTAAAAATGCTAAGTCATGGCCTATGATGACTATGGCATATAAATTAAAGATGTCTTTAGAAACTAAAAGAAAATTAGGTATCATAGAGACAGCAGTTGACAACTATTTATATAAATCCAAGAACACATAGAGTAGTGAATGGATTTAGATAGAGTTGAAAACGAAAGAAAAGAATATGTTGATCTTAAAAGAACATATAAAAGGCATGAAATTGAAGATCACATAAGAGTAAGAGAATAGACATTACTTTAAAGAAGATAGGTGAAGGTAATAGACTTGTCAGTATGAAAAGCAAGATATGCACCAATAAGTATAATGCTCACAGGAAAGATTTGATCAAAGTATCGATACTAAATAACCTAAGAATGGTATGTGAAGATGAATTAATGATCAATAAGAAATAACAAAAATAAAAGAAAAATAATAATAAAAAAATGAAATAAAAAAAATAAAAAAAATGTTCACCCAATATGATTGCAACAAGAAGAGGTATTCACTTAAAAGAAGTGATAGGCCAATACTAGGGGAACGTGACCATATGAGCATATGTATAGACATGAATCATCAACTAATGATTGGTAACCTTATGATATGAGGGTATGTGAACTAGCAAGAGAGATGATGCTTACCAGTTGATGTCTTGTTGAATGAATGAGCAACAGAGAGACAAGACAACTCAAATGACACAAGAGATATTCAAATATATGTTCTGTCAAGAGAAAAATAAAACTTTAGAAAGTGTACACCATGATCATCATAGAGTGCAAAGGAGTAGAATGAAAAGTTACCTAGAGTGATCAAGGAATGTGATGCTCAACACAAAATGATGATGGACCACGTGATGATAATCATTAAATACATGATAGTTCAATAATCAATGTTAAGTTGACTATGATGTACAAAAAAATAGACATGCAACATATCATAATGCTCATGAGATTGACTTGTGACAACTAGGTTTTCACAAAAGAATTGCCATGCTTACCTAGATTTTGGAGATGATCCAAACAAGAGACGTTGAATGATGATTCTCCAACAAGTAGTTGATGAAGCTCCAAAGGAAAGGAAAACTAGGGTTTGTACAAAACAAAAAAAAAACGATCTAGGGTTCAAAAAAATGTGAATTAGGTTTTTTTTTAAAAAAAAGATGATGCTCACCTAGGGTTCGGGAGTGGCTCAAGAAGTGATGATGAGATCAATTGATGTTGCTCCAAGACTTTGATGCTCACTAGGGTTTTGAAACTTGAGTGTGGAGCAAGTAGAATTTCGAAACTTGATTCTTGCTTGATGATCACAAGGGAAGGATGATGGCTCAAGAGGTGATCACGAAATCACTTGGTGATCACAAAGATCTTATTGATGATCAAGAGGGTTGTTGATGTTCAAGAGGGTGATTACGAAGATGATGTTGCACAAGATGGTTGATGAGCAAGTGATGATCACGAAGAGGGTATGGCTCAAAAGTGTGACTCGACACAAGGATGTTGCTCATGGAAGAGGATGATTAGGTATTAGGGTTTTGTAGATGGCTCAAGTTGTTGATGTTTATTAGGGTTGGCGCAAGTTGGACATGTTCACAAGTTAAGGTTGTCAAAGGATAGTTTATGAGGCAAGAAAGGTTGGCTCAAGAAGGATTGATAGTTGCGCCAAGGGAAGCAGTTGCTCACGAAAGAAGTGCTCACGAGAAGATGTTGAAGGCGCAAGAAATATATAGGACACGACTAGGGTTTTGAGGTTTGAGTGATGCACAAGGAACCGAGGTCAAGAGTGTGGCTCAAGAAGAAAAAGAAAGTGGCGCAAGAGGGTATTCTTGGTTTGCTTGATCACGAAGAGAATTGTGGAACAAGAAGAGAAGTGTGGCTCAAGAAAAAAAAAAAAGTGGCGCAAGAGGCTAGTCTCGGTTTTACTTGATGATCACGAAGAAAAACAGGTTGAGCAAGAGAGGGTTATGACACACGAAGAGAAGTTTGGCTCAAGAAAGAAAAAAGTATGGCACAACTAGGGTTTAAAGGGTGTGGCGCGTAGGAGTGGGAGGCAAGAATTCCTTGAGGCGCAAGAGAAGAAGAAAAGAAGAAGGTGGCGCAAGAAGTGATTATGCGAAGGAGGGGTTGAGAGGGTCAAGAGGGTCTAGAGGAGTTGCGCAAGAAGGTATGGTGAGATGAGTTGGCGCAAGAAGGGAAGGAAAAAAGGAATGAAACAAGAGGAAAGTTGACCGAGGCTTGTGTTTTTGCTTTTGCACCAAGGGGCTGCGAGGCCGAAGGTTATTGCGCTAAGGAGTTACACCGAAGTTGTTGAGCCAAATTAGGGTTTCAAAAAAAATGTTATGGCTCAAGAAGGAATTCGAAAATTGGGTTGTTGAGCCAAAGTAGGGTTTGCAAAAAAAATCTTATGGCTCAAGAGGGATTTCGAAATATGGTTGTTGAGCCAAATTAGGGTTTGCAACAAAAAAGGCTTATGGCTCAAGAGTAACTTCAAAATATAGTAGTTGAGCCAAATTAGGGTTTGCAACAAAAAAGGCTTGTGGCTCAAGAGGGAATTTCGAAATACAGTAGTTGAGCCAAATTAGGATTTGCAACAAAAAGGGCTTGTGGCTCAAGAGGGGATTTCGAAATATAGTAGTTGAGCCAAATTAGGGTTTGCAACAAAAAAGGCTTGTGGCTCAAGAGGTGAAATTCGAAATTTGGTTGTTGAGCCACATTAGGGTTTTACAAAAAGATGACTTGTTGAGCCAAATTTGTTGTTGTGCCAAGGCTGCTTGTTGCTCACAAACTGAAGTTGCATGTTGCTTACGCGACTGTTGCTCACGAAGCCTTATTGCTCATGAAGCCTTGTTGCTCCAAGCGAGTATCAGAGTAAGAATTTGTGAGAGAGTGAAAAAACAAGAATGAGAAGTAGAAGTGAGGTATTTATAGGTGAAGTTTTCTAGGGTTTCTCAATGGGCCAAAATAGGGCTTGTATGGGCCAACTTGTGGGCCCATAAGGCTTGGATGGTACTCAGGTATAAATAGGAGAATGTCAACTTGAATCGCGAGCACGAGAATGATGCCTTGAGAATCAAGAAAGAAAAGGTGGTGCATGCATGGATGTTATCTTTGAGACGTGCATGACACCTACGGAAATACCTACTTGAAACGTGCATGAAATACTTGACATGTGCATGGCCTATTTGAGATGTGCATGGCCTATTCAAAACGTGCATTGCACATTTATTATGCTCTATGTGGACTTAATGAGCCACATGGGCGTGATGCATCAAGTGGATGGAGACGCTTCAAGTTGTTGATCATGTGCCAATGTTCTTGATCATGCTCCAATGTTGTTGAACATGTTCTAATGTTCTTAAACATGCTCCAATATGCTTGAACATGCTCCAAGTGACTGAAGATGCTCTAAGCTGCTCCAAGTGATCAAGATCCTTCAAGTTGGTGAAATTTCTCCAAGATACTTCCAGTTGATCGAGATGACGAAGATGGTCCAAGATGCCTCAAGATGATCAAGTTGATGAAGATGGTCTAACATGCCTCAAGATGATCAAGATGAATGAATATGCTTCATTCATTCGTCCAGTTGGTCCAAGGAAGAGGAGATGGTCCAAGATGTTCCAAGAGCATGTAGTTGCTCCAAGTTGATTGATGATGGTCCAAGTGATCAAGATCATCCAGTTGCTCCAAAGTACTTCTAGTTGGTCCAAGTTGATGAAGTTGCTCTAAAATTGGTCCATGTACCAGAAGTTGTTCCATGTTGGTCTATGAGCATGAAGTTGCTCCAATATGCTTCCAACTGGTCGAAGATGGTTCTTTTAAGCTTTTGATCTGGTCCTTCTTCACAATATAGAAAAATGCTCCATAAACCAAGACAAGCACATATGGACTTCTTGAAGGGGATGGTCCACTTCTCATAAGATGCTCCACTTGGCTAAGGATGTTCCATGATCAAGTAAGTTATATTCTCTATCTAACTTAGTTGCTTTACCTAGATTCTAAGGCATGAGTTAAACAGAAAGTATAAAAGTGCAAACACTGAATAATCTAACTTTCAAAGTGATGTGTGTGCATATAGAAAGAGAATATGAGAATGGAATAGTAAAATATAGTGAAGTATGTGCATGTGAAAAAAAAACTTTAAGGAAACACTAGAACTTAGAAGGATGACTGATTTAGAAGCATTGACGATTATCTTGTTGTTACTTACAAATTTATCAAGCAACTAAATTCTGTGTATGATTCTTCACTTCGCATGGTAAAGAATTCCCTTGTTGATTATTATGTTTTGAATTCCTTAACATCACACAGAATAACCCGATTTATACTCACCAATGATGTCTCACCGCAATGCGTATATTTGTGTCTAAGGCCTAGTTACTTCCCAAGCCCTAAATATTGACAATTCTCATAAACGTTCCCCACTTATTTTGAACAACATACATTTTTGGCATTCCTACCACCTTTACCTTTTTATTGACCCATTTCGTTTCAAAAGGTATCGCCAAATTCCAAGTGACAGGACTTTAAAAGAAAACATAATATATATAATAGTTGACCTAATAATATTACTAGACTCTTTTTTTTATTGATTTTTTTTGAATCTTTTCTTATAAATCTAACTTTGACAAAGTACACAAGCAAATAATTCTTATCTTTACTTCTATTTGTACTTTAGTTCGTGACTTTCTAAGAAATTCATTGGAGTGTTCGGAATCACTTAGGTCACTAATGGAGTCCATGACTTTCTATTAAAGCCTTTTAAACAATATTCCTTCCCATCCATCCAAGCGTTTATAATTAGGTGGATAGATATAAATATTTCTCCGGGGGGAATATTCATCGAGTCCCAAAGGTCACAGATTAACTCCACTCCTGAACTATAACTTATTGAATATATAACTAGACTCAAAGTGAAGAAATTAAACAGATAAACTTGGAACTTAACTCGCTTTGTTTTAACTAAGAAGATTTTTATTGGGTATAAGATATTCATAAAGAAAAACTTTTTATGTCCCTCAAACTACACAAGTTTGCGTTTTTTGTTTCATGAGTTCACTAGGACAGGAAGCCACAAATATACTATAACACATTCGCTTATAACTAAACCTTGGAGTTCGCGTCAAATTATCCCACATAACATTAGTACTTCATGTATGTTATAACTCTAAGTAGCGTATAACCATGAAGCTTGTTAATGGTCACTGAAGTACCAATATTAGTTGTGTACTGAAGCAAACTGAAGAACCACATAATTTAGTATTTTGAAAAATCATTAAAGTGTGGAGCAACTAACCTTCTTCATTTGCATAGTTGTGATGACAACTTGCATTTTCCTAACAAAAATAAAAATAAAATCTTTTTGGTATTTTCTTTTGTTTAAAGTAAAGACAAAAATACAGAAAATAAAATATTTGCGTAGTTTTCTCTTATGTAAAGTAAAAAAAATAAAATCTTTTTTTTGGGTTTTTTTGTGGAAATAAAGCAAAAATACAATAAAGTAAAAATAAATTTTTTTTTGGAGTTTTCTTAAAAAAGGAGAAAGAAAAAATTTTAAATGCCTAAAGAATCTGGATTAATCATGCCAAGTCTTCCTAGAAAGTGTAAGAACTTGGATTTATCCAGAGCTTTGGTGAACACATCTGCAGTCTCTTCTTCTGAAGGAACAAAATGAGCTCAATATGACCTTTCTGAATATTATCTTTTAGGAAGTCATACCTGATATCAATGTGCTTGGTCATTGAGTGGTTGTCTGGATTGTGAGAGATTGCAATTGCACTCTTATAGTCACAATAGATTGGGATCTGTTGCATTTTGAATCCATAATGTCTCAGTTGTGTTTGCATCCAGGGCACTTGAGAACAACAACTGGCGGCAGCAACGTACTCAACTTCAGCAGTGGAGGTTGAAACACATGTTTGCTTCTTTGAAGTCCAACTGACCATTCTACCTCCTAAGAATTGACAGCTACCAGAAGTGCTCTTTCTGTCGAGCTTGCATCCTCCATAATCTGAGTCAGTAAAGGCTTGGAGATATAATTTGCCTTTAGCGGGATAGAATATTCCCAGAGATGTAGTTCCCTTCAGATATTTGAAAATTCTATTGACTGCTATGAGATATGATTCCTTGGGATTTTCTTGAAAGCGCGCACACAGACATGTTGAAAACATGATGTCTGGTCGACTAGTTGTAAGATACAGTAATGAGCCAATCATTCCTCTGTAGTGTTTCTGATCTACAGATTTCCCATCAACGTCTGAATCAAGCTTGTAGGATGTATACATTGGTGTCTTTGCAGTTGATGCATTCTCCGTGGAGTATCTCTTCAACAGATTTTTGATGTACTTCTCTTGACTAATGAAGATTCCCTTAGGAGTTTGACGAACTTGTAGACCTAGGAAGTAGTTAAGCTCACCCATCATACTCATTCTAAATTTGCTTTTCATCAACTTAGCAAACTCATCACTAAGGTCCTTGCTGGTTGAACCGAATATGATGTCGTCGACATAGATTTGCACGACGACCAGATGGTTGTTGTGGATTTTCCTAAAGAGAGTGGGATCGATAGAACCTCTTTGAAATTTGGAGTCTTCTAAGAACTTGGACAATGTTACATACCATGCTCTTGGGGCTTGCTTCAATCCATAGACGGCCTTTTGAAGCTTATAACAATGGTTGGGGAACTTTGGATCTTCGAATCCAGGAGGTTGTTGAACATAGACATCCCTATCGATTTCGCCAATCAAGAATTCACACTGCACATCCATTTGGTAAACCTTAAAATTCTTGTGTGCAGCAAATGCGAAGAAAATCCTAATGGCCTCTATTCTTGCAACAGGTGCAAAGGTTTCATCATAGTCCATGCCTTCTTGTTGCGTAACCTTTGACAACCATTCTGGCTTTGTTCCTGATGATGACTCCATCTTCATCACTTTTGTTTTTGTAGGCCCATCTTGAACCAATAACTGATACTCCTTCTGGTGTTGGCACTAAGTCCCACACGTTGTTGCGTTCAAATTTAGATAACTCTTCTTACATTGCTTTTACCCAATCTGCATCTTGTAGAGCCTCTTTGATTCCTTTAGGCTCTATCATGGATAGAAAGCTTGCATATAGACATTCATTCTTGGTTGTTGAACGAGCCACTACTCCAGAATCTAGATCACCTATGATTTGATCGACTGGATGATCCTTTGTCCATTTTGTGAGGCGGGCTTCCTTAAGGTTTTGAGGAGTACAAACTACCTCATATTGTTCTCATGGACGAGGAGGGTAGTCAGAATTGACTTTACCTTCAAAAAGATTGTCTTGGAAGAGTCCAGATCTACCTGAAACAGGTGGTTCCCCCTCAACTGTTGCATGCTTGAATTCAACAGATGGAGTGGATGTGAAGGAACTTGAAGGACTGGAACCAGTCGAGTGGGGTTCCCCCTGAAACCATGGACTGGATGGTTGGGAGGATTGTAAAGTACCTTTAAGAGTGGAACCATTCAAAGGTGGTTCCCCCTCTAAAGATGCAGTGAATGGTGTTATGACTGGTCCATATTGATGATGGGAGGTTGGGTTCGTTGGTTCAGAAGATTCTAAGGGACTTTTAGGGATAGAATCATTCGAAGATTGTTCCCCCTCAACCGAAGCTTTGATGGAACTGGAGTCTTTTGATGGTTCATGAGGTTGAGAGACATCACGAAAAGCTATTTTTATGAGCTTTTCTGATTCTAGGGCAGAAGGTTGAGCTGGAAAGAGGAAATCAAAATCTACTTCAATAGGATGGACTGGAGTAAAAGCATTAGCAGGTGATGGCTGGTTCATTTTATCAAAATGTTCTACCATTTGAGGACCAAAGTGGTTTGGATCCAGAACCCTTACATAACTTTCATCAAAAGTGACATCAATGCTTTCCTCTATCACCCTGGTTCTTTTGTTCAGAAATCTATAGGCTGCAGCATGAAGGCAATATCCAAGAAATATACCTTCATCAGCCTTGGGTGCAAATTTACCTAGTTGATCCCTATTGTTCTTGATGTAGCAACGACAACCAAAGATGTGAAAGAGGTTGACGTTGGGCTTCCTCTTGTTCATTGCTTCATTGGGAGTAACTTCAAGCTTTTTGTTGATTAGGGATCTGTTTTGAGTGAAACAGGCGGCTGTAGTGGCTTCAGCCCAGAAGTATTACGGTAGGTTCGCAAAGATCAACATTGATCGAGCAGCTTCACATAGTGTCTGGTTCTTTCTTTCAACTACACCATTCTGTTGTGGAGCGTAGGGTGCATAAAAGTTGTGCTCGATGCCTTTGGATATAAGAAAGCTATCTAAGGCGTTGTTCTTGAATTCACCACCATTGTCACTTCTCAGTCTTCTAAGTGGCTTTCCTACCCTAACTTCTATGTAGCGAATTAAGTTAATTGGCTCATTGGTGGTTTCAGATTTGTTTCACAGAAAGTACACCCAAGTGAATTTAGTGTGATCATCAACAATCACAAGGAAATATTTCTTACCACTTAAGCTAGGAACTGTAGTGGGACCACACAGATCAATATGTATAAGTTGAAGAGGTTCAGATACATTGTGTTTTGTTATACTTTTGTACGGAGATTTGGAAATTTTGCCTTGTTCACAGGCAGCACAAAGTATATCATTGTCAAGTTTTAACAATTGTGGTCCTCTCACAAGATCCTTTCTAATGAGTTTGTTGATATAACTAAAGTTGAGGTGAGAGAGTCTTCTATTCCACAACCAACTGATGTCAGAGGCAGCTTTGGAAAGAAGACAGATATCAGGGGTTCCCTCAATTAGTTCAATATCAAGAGGATACATGTTCCCATTTTGTGGGGAATCAACAAGGATGCGCATGTTGGTATCCATAATCAAACTCTTGGTTTTGGTGAACAGAACCTCATGATCATTGTCACACAGTTGTGCAACACTGATAAGGTTATGTTTAAGACCATCTATATATGCTACACGCTTAACGGTAAAGTTCCCATTTGATATGTTTCCATGTCCCATAACTTCTCCCTTCATGTTGTTTCCAAAAGTAACATATTGACCTGCCGTTGTGATTTTGAAATCTCTGAGATATCCTTTGTGCCCGGTCATGTGCCTGGAGCATCCATTGTCAATGTACTATGTATCATCATGTGGTACCCGACACAAAAAGCCTGCATTTAGACAGAAGGTTTAGGTACCCATGTTTGTTTGGGTCCTTGAGTGTTAGCATCCTTCGCACTTGTGGGAGTTGGGACAGTCTTTTCATGTTTTACATCAACCACTTTGGGTGTTGCTTGGTTTTTTGAGACCTTGGTTTTGACCTTTTTAGTGGTCTTCTTTTGAGGTTTGGTATGTGGGAAAAATGGAGAGTTGTTGAACTGAGTTGGAATTCCTAGAGAGGGGAATCCATAGTTCACAGGCATTCCAAATTGATCAAACACAGGAAAGTGGGTATTTCCCCTGAACTGATTGATCGTTGGAAACCCAGAGTTTCCCCCAAACATGTGGTTCCCTCCTATGGACGGAGAAAAACCACAATATGGACCAAGAATAGAATTCATAGGGTAATTACTATTCTGATACATGAAAGGGTTAGTTTGAACAGGTCCTGGTCTCTTCATTTCAGACAAATCAGGAAGATTGTTAGGTCTGAAATTATTTTAATAGTGAATTCTAGTTTGGTTTGGAAATCCATAATTTGAGAAACCATGACTGGAAGGAGAGGTTCTTTAAGTCCTTGAAGTTTTAGGAGGATTGGTATGTCTGGTCTTCCCTTGGCTTTGCTTAGCCTTAGGTACTCTCTTGGTCTTCCTATCCTTGTCATTATTTATAGTCTTAACCACTTTGGGTTTTGAATGATGGACTACAATTAGACCTTGTTCTTTTGAGACATCAATTTTCTCTTTTCCCTTGACTTTAGAGACATTAGTTGGCTTTACAATTGTCTCCTGTTGTTTAGGACTGGGTGAAGAGATTTTAATTGGAACAAAAGGTCTCTTGAGTATTTCAACAACATTTTTCTCATTACTCATAGTATTCAAGGTTTCATCCTTGTTGACTGGAATTGGAGACTTTCCAGTCTGTTGTTTCTTAGAATATTTACATCCTAAGTCCTTTGTTTCAGAGACAGAAGCATTAAGGGATGGAAATGTTTCTTGACTGAGGAATTCAATGGGTTCAGTCTTGGAATATCCTATTGGATCATATGATCTGGGTTTTTTATCACTAGATGTTGAGTCGGGAATCTTCTGAATTGAAACTTTCCATGGTAGGATATTTAAGGTAAAATTCTACTGGAGACTCAGACTTAGGTTCCAAGTCTGGAAGATCATGGGATGATGTGACTTCCAATGGGATGCTTGAGAATGAAGTGGCTATTACATCAGGACTGCAAGTTACCACCTCTTCTTGATCCTTATTGTCTCTAGTGAAGAGACTTGGATCACATGGTAACAACTCTGGTTGAGTATTGAGACCCATGATTTCCTTGTTCATTGCATCATAACCATGACCATATTTGATCCATGATGGTTTTGGTCCCTTCAGAATGGCATGTGATTTCTGTTGAATAAGGGTTTTGGATGCCTTATAACTATTTATTTTTGTATTCATTTTGGCATATATCTCACGATTGTCTTTTGCAATAATGTCACGTTGATTCAATACAATTTCATATTTTTCAATTGACGTAAGATGTGCCTCAGTTTTGATTGCAAGGTCATTTTCTAACTTAGCCATACTACATCTCAATTCTTCAAGTCTGAACTGAGTATCGGTCAGTTCATCTTTGTAGTAACTGACACGATATTCTGCATTGGTGACATATTCTTTGAATATTTTAGAAATATGGTCAATGTCATCATGAAAAGGCTCAATAGTTTAATGATTATCACGAAGCATAAAATGTACCTTTTCAACAACTTGTTGATGGAGAGGAGAAGGCTCTTTGTCATCATCAGCCATAAAGCAGAAGTAGTTTTTGTAGGCTTCTGTTTCTTCTACTTGATCCACTTCATCATCTGTTTCCCAGACTTCCACATTTGGAGTTTCCATGACCATGAAAGCTTTGTCTGTTGACTGTTTCTTGATCTGCTCCGCCTTTTGAAGGTAGAATGCTTCGTCTTTGACCTTCTTGGTTTTCATTCTGCAATACTTGGCAAAGTGATTTTCACATTGACAGTTGTGGCACCTAATTAACTCATTATCATCATGGGACTTCAAATTGTTATCTGGAACCCTTGTGTTCATCCTCTGAGAATTGTAACTTTCAGAATTTGAATTCTGAGAGTTGAAGCTTTGTTGACTGTTGCTTCCTCCTTGGAAGTTTTTGGAGTTCTGATGATAGTGTTGGGGTTGCTCATAACTTTGTGCTTTAAATTTCCCAGTTGGCTTGTTCACAAACTTCTTGAAGTTTGGATTAAACTTGGTAAGGAGTGTCATACATTCTTCATGCTCATTCTCCTCATTGATTTGAGGAGATTCCATTGTGGTTCCAATGAAAGCTTGATGTTTAGCCACGTACCTATTTGCAATCTAAAGAGGTTGTTGAGTTGGCATGTAAGAATTATGGTTGTACTGTTGAGCCATACTCGAACTTTGATAAGGATATGCTCCATATGATTGGTTGGCAAACTGATCAGCGAAGTGGTTTGGGATTGGATTGTGATGTGCAATCAAGTTTTGAGAATGATTTGCCATGGGTGCTGAATTTCCCAGGGCAAGTCCTTGATTATCAAACGGAGTTGCTTGAGCTAGCTTGTTGACTTTCGGCTCATGTTGTTGCAGTTCAGTATACAGATCAAACAAATACATGATGTCTAGATTGTTTGTAGTTTGCAGTATGATCATGTGCACTGTATCCCATTTTAGAGATAGTCTGTTCAAGAATTTCAGATTGAAATCCTCTTCCGATCTTTCTCCTTTGAGCTTCTTCACCCTGTTGAAAACAATGTTGTACCTATAATATGCATCGAAGAGAGTTTCATGAGGTAACATCTTGAATTTGTCAATGTCTGTCAATGCAACTTTCTTCCTGTTTGCAAGGAATTTATCAGTTCCCTCAAATTATTTCTTGAGTGCATTCTAGACATTGAAGGGTGAACTCTTATCTTCATCGGGAAGTTGCTCATAGATGTCATGAGGAATTCCAGATAAGAGCTCTTGCATTGCCTTAGCCTCAAACTTCTTGATTTTCCTCTCTCGAAGTTGAGCACCAGAGGAAACAGATCCAGAGATAACTTTGGAGGTTTCAGGAGAGACATAGGCTTCAGGGACTCTAATGTCCTTCAGAAATTTTAGAGTATGTTTCCCTGTTAGGTCATATTTTGTTCGTTTGGGCTAGGCATTCATTTGTATAGGTCTTGTTAGTCTTTGTTTGGGGTGTTTAGAGTTTGCGGTTGGGTGAACCAAAAACAAGATGTTTTCGGTTCAGCTGGTGTTTACGGTTGCAAGGTTGTTTACGGCCGTGAACTCGTTTACGGTTCATGTTCCCTATATATAGTGTCATTGTTGTCAGAAGTAGGGGACGGTTATATGTGTGTGTCCATTGTACCAGACGTTTGCGGTGCAATAGAAACGTGTGCAATTTGGATCATTCTTGCTTATACTCCTTCTTGTTCTCATTGATTATTGCTTGTTCTTGTAATTCATCACTAGTTGGTTCCAGATTTGGGGACTTACAATTGGTATCAGAGCTAATCTAGTGTCAAATTTGTTCAAGCTTAGTTTTCGATTGGAGTTATTCCTCATTTTTGTGATTGTTCAGGCTTTGTTACTGGGTTTCTGCTGTTGATCGTGATTTCAAGGCCAAAGGGATTGAAGATCTTCTCGAAATCAGTTGTTTTCATCAAATTCTGGGTGTTTTCGGCTGTAAACTGTTCTTCTATTTATAGCTGTAAACTCGTTTTTCGGCCGTAAACCTCTTGTGTTTTCGACTACAAACAACCTGTCTTCGACTGTAAACCTTTGTTTTTGATTGTGAACCTAATTTCAGCTGTGAGCCGTAAACTGTTTTCAAACATAAACCATGTACGGCCGTAAACTCTTTTTGGCCGTAAACCCTCTTTGGCTGTAAATCGTATTCTCGACTGTGAACCTCTTTTCGGTTGTGTTTTCTTTACAAGTTTTATTTTCAGTCAATTAAGAAAATTTAAAAAAATGGAACCACAAAACATCACAGTTCATCAGGAGTTGGATTCAATCATGGGAACTACCACAAGAATCATGCGTCTTCTGTCAGTTATAGGATTTCCTGCATGGAAGTACAGAATGGAGAAATACATCAAAATGAAGGATTTCAAATTATCGCGCAACATTCTGAAGGGTCCAGTTAGAATCACAACCACTCTTGAAAATGGAACCATTGTCGACAAAGATTTTGCAAATTACATAGATGAGGATTTCGAGAAAATTGAAGAGCAAGAAAAGGTTCTCGCAACACTGACAATGGCCTTATCCCCGGAAATTGCACAAGGATTCCATGAATATGACTCAGCCAAAGCTTTGTGGAAGCATTGATCGAAGTTTATGAGGGAAATGAAGACATGAAGCAAAGCCGACAAGACATGCTCAGACAGAAGTTCAACATGTTTATTCATATTCTTGGAGAATCATTGGAGGCTCAAGTACAATGATTTATTACTCTTACCACTGAGATGAGTTCTGCTGGAATTTCAGTGTCAAGATCAGAGATTAACAAGAAACTGCTGAACTCTCTCCCCAAGGCATGGGACACGAATGTCTTTGTTATCAAGAAGACAAAAGATCTCAATCGACTCAGTCTTGTAGAAACAATGGCAATCATTAAAGCATGTGATCTTGATGACAAGCAAAGGGAAATTAACCATGTGAACTCTTATTCGACTGCAAATCTGGGGATTTCATTAAATAGTGCCTTTTCATCCTTTACTGCTCCACAAAATCAAGATTTTGCTGTTCCACAACCACCATCCCATGTTATTCCACCATCCATGCCTTATCCACATCCAGCCTCCTCCTCAAATGCTTATGTTACCACCTCTGCTCCCAAAGAAGCCGAAGAGAACATGGCCCTAGCCTCTGGCCTGGTGAATTGCTACAATGCCTTTGTGGCTGGAGAATTGCCTCCTCAGATTTCTTTCGCTGATCTTGATCAGATTCACCCAAAGGATGTAGAAGAAATGGACATTACCTAGCATATTGCAATGGCGGTATTCAGAGCTAAGCAATTTGGCAAGAAAACTGGAAAGAATAATTGGGGCATGAATGCAGAGAAGAAGGTTGGAATCAACAAAGGAAGTTTGAGGTGCTTCAGCTGTCACGAGCCTGGTCACTTTGGTCGTGATTGTCTGAAGCCTGGTAGAAGAGTAAATCATGAAAGGACAATGGTTCCGGTTGGAAATAACAGGGGAGATGCTGTTAACAACAAGACTGCAAATCTAGCGGTGGTAGCTCAGTCATTTGATTGGGAAGACCAAATTTAGACCTTGAACATTTCAGGACCTGAAAATGCACATTTGGCCCAGATTAGTGAAGTCACCGAGGAGAATGTTGGAGAGGATCCTGAAGAAGAGATGATAGAGTTGCAGTTTGCCTTCATGGTATCCACTACCCCTGAGCCTTAGAAGAAAGAGGTCAGTGAAATTTTCTGTTCACAAAAATACATTGATACTGTTAAATTTTTACGTGAACAAATCGAATTATTGCGTAGAGAAAACGAGGACCTTAAGTACGAAGGTTATAACCTTAGGAAGGGCCAAATACCACTAAAAGAACAATTAGAGTCCAAAACTAAGGATTTTAGGAAACTACAGGAAGAGTATAGCAACAAGTGTGAGAACTACAATTTTATCAAGAAACAACTTGCCACTGTGACTGACGAGCTTGACACATTAAAAATTCGATTTGAAAATGCTGATTTTAATTTCAAAAAGTTTGATGTGTCAAGTGAGAGAGTTGCAACCATAATAGAGAAACAAATGATATGGAAAGAGAATAAGCAAGTAGGTCTAGGGTATGAGAGTGTCCCTCCTCCATTTAATCATAATTATACTGCTATCCCTATGACCCATGAAGAAATAGACAGAGAGGAATATCTTGTGTATAGAAAACTTGTTGTACATATGTCGGAGAGTAATGCTAGGGAAAAGGATACTAACATTTCTACTTCCTATGCAGATTCACCATTAAGTCTTGGCAAGCAAGCAGCTGGAGAGAGTGTTTCTAATAATAATATTGTTTCAAAATCTGATGTTTCTGTTTCAAACAATGATACTTTTGTTTCTAACTCTAAAACTGATATTTTGATTTTTGATGATTCTATGTCAAAATTTGATGATTCATATGTTATTGATAAGTGTGGTGATGTGTTTGATAAATCTGATGTTCCTGTTACTAGCACATACACTCCACTTACACCTATCAAACAATCTGAATCTTGCACATGCACTTGTGGGAAGAGTAAGCAAGTAAATAAGAACACTAGACCAGAAAAGAGCGGTACCAGTTTTTATGCTAAGAAATAGACATGCTTTAACTGTGGAACTGCTGGTCATATTGCTCGCAATTGTCCAAATCGGGGATTTGTTCCTTTTTATGTACATAGAAGAGAGAACGAGTCACGAGGAAGATCTCTCATTAGAAAATTCTCGAGATCTCGTTCTCGTGATGATGATTGGAATGTCAATAAAGACAAAAAACGGACTTAGCTTGAAAAGAATAAATAGGTTTTACATGAAAATACAACAGGTACTTTAACGAAACCGAACGTGGCTAAGCCAAGATCGGGTTCGTCAAAGTCTTCGTATGGGTCTTCGGCTAATCTTAGACGGAAACCTAAACGATCAAAACCGATGAAAAATGTTTCAAAATCACCTATAAATGTTTTTAAACCAAACTATAAATAGGTGCCCAAACATTTAAATGTCCAATCACCTCACTCTTCTGTATATGTGTCTGGTAATCAATCAAATTAAAAAAAAAGTAAAAAGGGAATTTATGTTGCTAACAAGGGAAAACCCAGTGTTTCAATGACCTGGGTTCCAAAATTTAATTAATCCTGCGCTTCGTGCAGGAACAGCTACAGAGGAATGTCGTCAGACCCTGAAATGTCGACAGTGGTTGTTCCAGGCACATGACAGGAGACATCTCCCAACTGCATAACATTCAGAATTTTAATGGGGGCTATGTTTCCTTCGTGGGAGGAGAAGGTGGGAAGATCACCCAGAAAGGAACTGTCACAAACGAAGTGCTTAGCTTTGAGAATGTCAACTATGCTCCCGAGCTGAAGCATAGTCTGTTGAGTGTCTCACAGATCTATGACAAAGGCTATTCAACACACTTCACTGACAAAGAGTGTCTCATCTTGAAGCCTGGAATCATTATCCCTGAAGAATGGATCTTGGTGAAATCGAAGAGGGATGGAAATGCATATATCATTGACATGAATCATAATATTCCAGAACAAGTCACCTGTCTTTTCTCTAAAGTCTCTAAACACAATGACATGCTTTGATATCGTCGTCTCGGCCATGCGAATGCCAAGAACCTAAATCGTCTTGCTAAAAACGAGATTGTGCGTGGCCTTCCTGTCAAAGACTTTATCACTTTTGAAAAATGTGTGGCATGTGCTCAAGGCAAACATCATCGCAAGCCCCATTTGCCAAAGACTATCAACTCAATCAGCAAAGTTCTTCAATTGTTGCACATGATTTTATTTGGTCCGGTCAACGTTCTCAGCATCAACAAGAGGTTTTATTGTCTGGTTGTGGTAGATGACTACTCGCGGTTCACATGGGTTTTCTTCTTATCCAACAAGAGTGGGATCGTTGATCTGATCAAGAAGTTCATTGTGATGATTGAGAATCAAACTAATGAAAGGGTGAAGACGTTTCGAACTGATAATGGCACATAATTCAAGAACGCAGTTCTGGATCATTTATGTGCCGACAAGGGTATACTGCGTCAGTACAATGTTGTTCGAACTCCTCAGCAAAATGGTGTTTCGGAATGGCGCAATCGTACTCTGATAACACTGCAAGGACGATGCTCTATGATTCCAAACTACCGGTCTTCTTCTGGGCCGAGGCGATCAACACTGCTTGCTATGTCCAGAACTGTGTCCTGATCAACAAAGCTCAAATGAAGACCCCATATGAACTTCTGTACAATCACAAGCCATCAGTTGCTCACTTCAGAATATTTGGATGTCCCTGCACCCTCCTTCACCTAGAATCCAACCCCAAGTTCAACTCGAAGGCCGATGACTGCTACTTTGTGGGATACGCCGCACGAACTGCTTACAGAGTATACAACAAGACCACTAAGCAGATTGTGGAATCTTTCGATGTGCGCTGGCTAGAAGAGAATGCGACAGATGCCCGAGTCGATCCTGACTGGTTATTTGATTATGTTTCTTTATTTAAATCATTTAATGTGTTTTCAGATGATGTGTCGGGTTCTTGCTCAGGTACAAAGGCTGTTACTGAAGATGAAGAGGAAAATGTTGTGTACAGACCACCTTTGGTGCCTCCTACGACTCCTATGGTGGATGAAGTTGTTCCAAGTACTTTTTCAGGTTCTCCAAGTCAAAGAATCAATCCTGATGCTGAAGCTACTCCTCTTACTCCTGCTGAAAGAGAATTCATGACCAGAGATACTTCCGCTGCTACTCAATCATTCATGGAGCTTCTATTTCCTGAACCAATAGCAAATGAGTACGTGACAAGCACCTCTCACGGTTACAGATCGTCTGAGGCAGATGATTCAGCACATGACGGACTCATCAACATCAACAACCTTCCTGACACAATCAATAACATCAGCCATGAAATTCCCACCAGACTTCAACGTGATCATCCGATCGAAAACGTCATTGGTCAACTGGGTGACGGAGTTAAAAGGAGAAGTCAGAGTGGAGATGTCAAATCTTGTCTCTACTCTTGCTTCATTTCTCAGATCGAGCCAAAGAACGTGGAAATGGCACTGATAGAGCCTAGTTGGGTTGATGTGATGCACGAGGAACTTAATCAATTTGAGAAATTGGGGGTATGGAAGCTGGTTGAGCTGCCTAATGGAAAGAAGTCTTTGGACACGCGCTGGGTGTTCCATAATAAGCAAGACGATTGTGGGGTGATTGTGCGACACAAACACGTCTAGTTGTTTGTGGGTTTCGGCAAATTGAAGGCCTTGACTACACTTAAGTGTATGCTCCTGTAGCGCGCCTTGAAGCTATCCGTATCTTCCTGGCTTATGCTTCCTACATGGGGTTCACGGTTTATCAGATGGACGTTAAGACCGCCTTTCTATATGGAGCTGTGAAAGAGGAAATTTATGTTGATCAACCTCCTGGTTTTGTTAACTCAAAAATTTCCAAATCATGTCTACAAATTTGAAAAGGCTCTGTATGGGTTACATCATGCTCCTCGAGCTTGGTATGCTACTCTAACAGATCATTTGCTTGAGCATGGTTATACTAGAGGCACGATTGATCAGACGCTCTTCATCAAGCATGTGGATGCCGACCTAATTCTTGTACAGATATATGTTGATGACATCATTTTCGGGCCATCAAGCTCGAAGTTGTGCGAAGTGTTCGAGGCAGTTATGAAAAAGAGATTTGAGATGAGTTCTTTGGGAGAAATGACCATGTTCTTAGGGCTGCAAGTTCGACAAGATTCAACCGGAATCCTTTTGCATCAAGGAAAATATGTTGAAGACATGCTTGAGAAGTTTGGGTTTAAAGATTCTAAAGTTGCCTTGACACCGATGGCTGAACGACCCTTGTTGACTCCAGATCCTGATGGAGAATCCGTAGATCAAACAGAGTATAGATCGATGATCAGATCCCTGATGTATCTGACTGCAAGCAGACCAGACATCATCTTCGCAGTCTGTAAATGCGCACGTTATCAGGATAATCCTAAACTCTCTCATTTAATTGCTGTCAAAAGAATTTTTAGGTATCTCAAAGGTAGCCCAAAACTGGGTCTTTGGTATCCGAAAAATTCCGATTTTGATTTATATGCATTTGCTGACAGCAATTATGGAGGTTGTGAACTTGACAGGAAATCAACTTCAGGGGGATGTCAATTCCTAGGAGACCGTTTGGTGTCGTGGCAATGCAAGAAACAACAAACTATCTCAACCCCAACAGCTGAGGCTGAATACATTGCTGCCTTTGCCTGTTTCTCTCAAGTTATCTGGATTCAACACCAACTTTTGAATTACGGTTTGAATTCTCTAGAAACCCCAATCTTTTGTGATAATGATGTTGCAATCCAAATAGCTAAAAATCCTGTCAAACACTCCAAAACCAAGCACAACGACATCAAAGTTCATTTCATTAGAGATTGTTATGAGCGTTCGCTTAACCGTTTGGAACAGATTCACACTGATAATAATGTGGCAAATCTGTTCACTATACCGTTCAACAAAGCTCGATTCGATGCGTTTGTGGGCTTTTTCAAAATGATACGTTTTGAAGACTAATTTTTTGTTTTAGGTTAGTTTAAATTTGTGCATTTAATTTCCTTTCTCTCCAATGCAAAATTTTAGGGGGAGAAATAAAAACAAAACAAAAATCATAAAATACAAAAATCCAAAAATATGTTCTAATGGAGGTTGTCTGCAGGTAATTAGTTGGGAAGTGATATCAACCAAGTGATAACAGAAAATTTTAATTTGTGTAAGGTACCAATGCTGAATTGTCTAGGCTCTATGTTGAAACATAGAAGTGACCCTCTTAAACTTCATCAGAACCAGAGCCACTATCTTATCCACAACCACTCTCTCATCAGCAGTCAAGCACCGCAACCGCAGTCATCTTCATCAGCACTTAGTCTTAAGTCTTTTATCTATTTTTCTTATAGTACTTTCTTTTATCCAATATTCCCTGCATGGCAACTCTCAACAGATAGGAATTTTGTAATCTTCGAGACTCTATAAATAGAGTTCTCATTTTCAGAATGAATACACATCTCTCTACGCATCTTGAATCTCATATCTCTTATTTCATAACTTACTATCCTTCTTACTCTCTAAACTATAATCTGAAATATATCAAATATCCTCTTCGGAGCAAGTCCGTCTGGACTTAATCACTAAGTTTGATCACACTCACTAACTTGGTCTGATTGCATTCCTCGTTAAGAATCAACTTAAGTGTATACTTGATATAATACTTGCTGCCTTTATATTTCCTTATATTTCCACACTTAACCCTCTAACTATCTAACTCTAACTTATATTATTGTTGAGCTTTATGATCCTTTGAGATTAACTTTAATTTCCGCAATATAAACTTGTTCTAACGTTTGTTCAAGTGTGTTTCTCTAGTTTTTCTCTCAACAATTGGTATCAGAGCCAAAGTGGTTGCCTTTCGAAGCAAAACTTTGATTTTAAAAAGCCTTCTATACCACTGAAGCTCATTTCTTAAAAATAAAAAAAAATAAAAAATTATATTTTCAAAACAAGGAAATATGGCACAAGCATTATCTCTCAATGTTTCCAACAGCGTTGGTGGTTCTAATAGAGCCCCAATATTGGTGGCAAACGAATATCATCACTGGTCTTAGAGGATGGAAAGATACTTAAGGAGACTTGGAAGAGATGTATGGAGATCTGTAGAAGAAGGACCACATGTTCTTGTTCTTACACCAGTTCAAACTGACGGCGCCACAACCAGACTAGGAGGAGGTCAACCAGCCCTCAATCGTCCCACCAAAGATGATCTCGATAAAATGGAAAATGACGTTGTTGCTTTTGATGGGTTTTGAGCATTCTAACACTCCTAAGTGTACATGCAACCCTAAATACCTTGGATCTATGTTTTCTGTATTATACATGCAAATATGATTATCCAAGGTATTATCCTAACTAGCATACCAAAACATTGATACTAGGATAATAAAATAGATAGAATACATACCTTGTTGTTGTTGCTTGACTCTATGAAGCTTGAGAGCCTAGTGCCCCAAGTGTGACACCTCAAATGGTTCACACAACATCATGAACTCTTGGAATAACCATGAGAAGAAGACATACATGTTCAAATCGGCTAGCCCTCAAAATATGTATCACTAGTGCCAATTTCTTGAACTAAAGGGGTTCTTATATAGTGTGGCTATTAGGGTTACACCATGTAACTCATGACTTTACCCATTCCTTATGCTCCATGGGTTTCAACCTCCATGGAGTATCCATGGATCACCACATGGGTTAAACCCAACATAAAGGAATCTTGGATCATAAGCCCACATATATAAGAATGAATGATTTACACAATCAATCCCCATATATTTAATTAGTCTCTTTTTGATCACTAAATTAAGTCCAAATTAATTCTTGATCAGTACTAATTAAATAACATGATTTCATATTAATATATTAGAACTTATAATATATTAATATGTCACAAAATGTCTTTTCCTCATAAACGGTCTATCCAAATGTTCTGATGCCATGCAACCCAAATGGACCATGCCGAGTCGGGTCAAATACATACCAATTATAGTTATGGAGTTAGAAACTAATCCAACAGTCTCCCACTTGGATAAGTCTAAAACTATTATTGCGTATGACTTCAGGAACCAACTGGCAATCGTAGCTCTCAAAAGCCGCTGTCGAACTCTGACCTTGTAGATGAACTCTGACCTTTGTCAATGACTTGTCCATTAGATAAGGGATCATATATTCCTCCATTCTAGATATCATATGGACTGAGACATGGATTATAATCATTCTCTCTGTCCATTTGTTGTTTCCCGATTTCCGATTTATGACGATTGACTAATTGAACAAATCAAATCAGTCCAGGCCCGGCCGAGCACTTACATTTGTCATCACCAAATCATCGAGGGGCCCACATATATCGTTTTTATCCCGAAGGTAAAAGGAATGGATAAACTTCGACTCATATGGCTTGTTCTACTACTTGTTGAATCATACACAAAGGCACGTTTTATAACACCGAGTTACCGAATGCGTTTTCGTGCAATCAATGTATAACCAACTCATAGTAACAACTCATATCTCTAGGTTTGAAGAATATAAGATATTATCATCTCATGGTCACTCGTGATAAAATCCATGAAGTGATTCCAATGAGCGCGGGTTGAATCCAATACTCAGAACTTATGAGCACTCATGAGTGTTGTAGCCCCTTGTCCAACATCTTAGACCTCTACAAGCCAACCCATGACAGTCTTGATTCATATCTACTTCCAACATATGACCGACTGTGGATAGTTTGAATAACTTAGTCAATCAGGAAGAACGACCTAGTTATTCTGGAAGTCAAAACATGAAAAATGAAACACAATAATAATAGAATCTAATATGGTATCAAAACCTTATGAACATAAATAAAACACCTTTTATTTATCACCATATGATTACACATTATTCATTGTATACTGTTTCAGCTATCAACTTTATTCTTGAATTTAAAACAATAGTTGTCCCATGCTCCAAGCATGTACACTATGTTTTCTAAACACTAGTCATGCCATACACCAAGTATGCATACTATGTTTGTCTATGATCTTCACTTTGTGAATTAGATCAATTGAACATAACTCCAATGATCCTCTTTCACAGTCCCAAATCCTTACTGCAAATGCAAGAATTCCAAATTCATGCCATTTACTGAAATCTGTTAGATTCTAAACTTATATGCATTGATCCTCATGTAATGATTATGCACAGAGTCAGAAAGACTTGACAACAACCATTACAGAGCATTCCAAAGGAGATCAGCTCCTTGGAAATATCCTTCTTGCATTAAGTTTCCTAATCTTACACAGATTGAATAATTTCCAACTTTGAAACATTTCCATATTCCATTTTTGACTATCACTTCTGAACAAGAGTTGCCTCCTTACAGATTATGTCAATATGGTCCTTCCAGAATTATCACTATACTTCCAACTGTCCTTGAGCAACCAATCTTTGGTAAACCTTAGATTGTCCTCGACAATTGCTTAATCCTTTTAGTCATATCCAGTTCTAGACCTTTTCCCTTCTTAATGCCCCAGGCATTTGGAAAATTTTAGAAAGGATAAATATAGCACATGTAATCGATCCTATATCTGAAGCATATAGGACTCGAGTCATGATGTCTCACATAAAGACTAAACCAGTCTTTTGCTATAACATTTCCATTTCTATTTGCCAAGTTCTCATAATTCAGATTATGAAAAGGGATGTCGTAATCATAATCGAATTTTACAACGCAAATAATGGACCCATATATAGAATTTCCTTATGTTGAGTCATTCCAACATGAAATTCATATATATATATCCTTGACTAAATACGACTTAAAACCTCAATCTAAGCTTTTAGAATTGAAATGAAGTATAATTTTCTCTCCCTTAATTATAGCAAAACAACTTTTTCAACCCCTGCAGCCTCACGAATTGAAACTTTTGTTTTCTATAATTAACATTGCTAACTTGCAACCTTTATCATAATTATCATGCTCCCACTAACATGATGATTATTAGCATAACACTTATGCTCCCACTAGCTTTGACATGTAATCAGAAATCAGCTGGACTTCTAGAAATCAATACTTTATTGACTTTCTTACCAAAGTTCAGATTTCTGATACTAGATTGCTTTGATAAAACTTTATCAATATCATACACCTTATCTTAGATAGCTTACAGGTGTGTCTAAACAATTTTAAGAACTATGAAAAGGGATGTCGTACTCATAGTCTCGATTGTTTAGACCTTTACCACTTCTCACAAGTCCATTTTAGTGTGCTGGTTAACCACACACGCTCCACTAACGACTTTGAGAATGCAAATATCACAATTGCTATCTAGCTAAAATCTACTTAGTGAAAGTGTTTCCTCACCATCATTTTCATGAATCGGAGAGAAACCTTATGACACTTAGATTTTATGGTGTATGAGTTCCTATCCATATGAATTTTGTCAAAACCATAATCACAAGACAAGGTTATTGACAAATCTACACTTATATGGATTAAACTTGTGCAATCTTAAATTCTTGCCATTTGGCAGCTCAAGGGCCTGCCATTGCTTCCAAGTAGCTGTGCAACCAATTGAGAACTCTCAGAACTCCTATGCAAAGCCAACTTGAATAGGCACAGACATGTCGACACGATAGTTTATAAACCTCAAGTCGTGTGCTAGTGAAGAACTTCAGGTTTTATTCTTGATTAGTTCTTGAGACTTTCAAGACCTTTAAGACTCCCACTGTCCTCTTGACATATAAGACTTTCTTGTCAGATATTCAAGAGATAGTGTGGATTCTAATCAAGACAAACACTTCACACAATTGGCCTTAGTTGGTCTTTGTTTTATCCAAAACATCACAACTTGCCAATTTCAAATGTACAAGAGTAGAAAACTTTTACTCTTACATTTGACAAGTGTTTTAAACCTTCTTTAAGACATGTCACTCAAGTTACAATCTTAGAGTATAACTCTAAGAATTGTTTTTGGAACGAAGTATAAATCATCTTCTTGATTTAACCACTTCAACAATTCATAGCTCCTCTTCTTAGCTACCAGAATGCACTTAGAGGATGAATTGTGATAAGGTCTCTTAATCATTAAGATGATTATATAACATGATACTAAAGTACTCTCCCATCTTTTCAGATTTGAGAAACTTTTATCTTTCTACCTAAGTTGATTCTTCTTATTCGCTCTGCCATACATTGAAACCTTTTCCAATGTCTCAGAATTACACTTAAGCTTGTAAGTATAACCATATTTACTGAATTTTAGTAAATAATGACGAATAGTCTTAACGATTATTTGTGGTGGGCTTGATCAGTGCACAAGAATGTGTACTCGATCCTTTACTTGACTCACACATCCATGTGAACAAGTACTTAGTCTTAATTTTTCCAATGCTTGAAAGTTCTTATTCATCATGCTATACAACTTGCATGATTCCAAGTTTCTATCCAACTGAAACTTAGGTGATGAGAATCTTTCCTTATTTGGTAAATTTAGACACTGCCACAAATGAAAGAATCAAATTCATATTTCCACTCTTGCTCTTAATGGAATCTTATAAGCAACAAAAGTTTTCATAAATGCCATTGTAAGGATATTTTAAAATAAATAAAATCAAAAAAAAATTCTTTTATTTTAAAACTTTGCGGAAAAACTATCCTTACAATGCAAAAGCACATGAAAACTTTGTTGTTATCTAATCCTATGCAATATATCATAACTCCTAAGATGTAGCTTAAGAATCCGATCTTCAAACTATGCGATAGAAATCCATCTACGCGATCAGATTCAGCATAATCTTTCTTTAAGTTTCTTCACTTTTTTTCTTTGATTCTTAAAACATCAACATGTGACCCAGTCACATCATGTATCAAGAATCTCAGAATAGAAACTTAGTAGAGTTAGATAGTGGACTTTACCTGAAGTAGAGTCAAACTTATTGACTTTAACATCCTTAGGTAAATTTGGCAGCTTCGCAACCAATGCCCCTTTCTTTGGCAATGGACCATTGATAATGGGACTATCTCAGACTTAGCCTCTCTCTTTACCATTTGGTCAACCAAGTTGACTATGGCCGATCCCCTTCCATTGGAAGAGAGAGCTTTACTGGATATCTAATGTCATCATTGTCAATGTCCATAAAGTTTTAGGAAGTTGATCTTAGCAAATAGATAAGATCATTAAGGGTCTTGTCATAGTCTGTTTCATAGGAGTCCCAAAGGAACTCACTATGTGACTTAGAAAGTGATTGATCATGAGCTTCCTCTAGACTTTGACACCCAACTCTCCCGGTTTGTCAATATGTGACTACATCTCCAAGATGTGATCACACATAGACCTTTGCTTGCCAATAGGGCTTGAGTGACCTTAAACTTTTCAGGAACTTGTGGGTTAGGGAGAATAATTGGAGGAGGTGAAAGAAGTATGATTTCCATGGGACATCATCTTCATTTTAGGAAAACTTGTTTCAAGAGATTTGGGAAGATCATCTTTTGGGAGATATTCAAGATAGTTGATTTAAAGTCCTTAATATAACACCCAATATGAAATATTAAGGCTAGGACCCAACACAATACTTTTATAACTTGGAAGAGGGATGCCGTAATCCAAGCTATAAAATATTTGAAGGTAGGTGAATGACGATTCACCAATTTCCACCAAGATAAACGAAACGTATTATTAGGTTTTAATTAGTTTTTGAAACTCCTAGATTCTTTTGAGATTCATTGAACTGTTCAATGGCATGTTTCAATCTCGAGTGTGCCCTTCAGGTTTTGTGACTGGGATGCCGAGGATCACAAAACAAGGTGTGAATAACCATGCAAATATACTTGGTACCCTTAAGTGTTTACCCCTCAATCGATGTGTCGGTTAACCACACACGCTCCATCGATACTATGATAAACATTAAGTTACCCTTTGCCTACCTTGTTAAATACGAGTTAGTGTGCCGGTTAACCACACACGCTCCACTAACCGACTTAAACAAAGTGCAAAGTGTAATTTCATGGGTTAGCACCAAATTCACATTTTCCTAAGTAACTAAGATTGGGAATTTATAAATGGTTTAGTTACTTAGTATTTATCATTAATACTTTTAATGAAGGGAGATTTCTAGTCCTTGTCCTACCCGTTCGGCTAACGACCCTCCACCAGTCAAGGAAGCGGTGGGTGAGAGTGGACACCCATTAAACTGCCATTTTATAGGCAGTAACCTTATACCCCCCTTATAGACCGGCTTCGTGAATGAGGCCTACTAACGGTAAGACTGACTTTCTCTTATACATATATATATTATTAACTTATAATATTATAAAGTATAAGGGTTGAATTTTAACTTTTAAAATTCTAAGGGCTTAACTTGGAATTAAAGTATTCATAAGAGAAAACTTTTCAAATTCCAAAACTTGAGGGCAAGTTTTGAAACTATTAAAAACTAATTAATTCCATAACTTATGTGTTTAAATTAGTTTTAATTAAAAAACACTTCAAGTTCCATAACTTGAGGACAAGTTATGGAAGACTTTAAACTAATAAAAGAATGTAATTTTTCTTTATTTTGTAATTTATGGAATTAATTAAGGTTACACATTTTATTACTTAATGAAGTGACTCTTGAAATTCCATAACTTGAGGACAAGACTCTTCATTTTTGTAACCATTACCAACTTTTATGAGTTTTATGAAACTTAAATATGACTTTTCATATAACTTGAGGACAAGTTACAAAAACACATTTTAGAATCAACTCTTAGATTAAAATGGATTGAAAACACATAATCAATTAACTTTTCTATTAATCTAAGCAACTCATAAGAACAAGATAATTCAAATCAAACTTTTTCATGTAATTAGCCTAATCACTAAACTAATACAAAACATGAATCTATTGACAATTATCTTTGAAATTGGATTAGTATGAACATTACCACATCAAAAACAAGTTTATAAGTTCAAAAACATCTTAGGGTAATGTTTCTAGTCCATTTCTAGCAAAAAAACTCGAAAATATGCTGTCTGGGGCTCCTACTCGTCGAGTGTATCAACCTACTCGCCGAGTAGGATGATTTTCTTCATGGACTCGGCGAGTTCATCAGTGGACTCGGCGAGTCCAGTGCCCAGAATGCCCGAAATTCGACTTTTTCAGCATTTTTCAGCAATTTGCATCAAGTATAATTGAAAACAAACCTGGCTCTGATACCACTGATGGGTTTTGAGCATTCTAACACTCCTAAGTGTACATGCAACCCTAAATACCTTGGATCTATGTTTTCTCTATTATACATGCAAATATGATTATCCAAGGTATTATCCTAACTAGCATACCAAAACATTGATACTAGGATAATAAAATAGATAGAATACATACCTTGTTGTTGTTGCTTGACTCCATGAAGCTTGAGAGCCTAGTGCCCCAAGTGTGACACCTCAAATGGTTCACACAACATCATGAACTCTTGGAATAACCATGAGAAGAAGACATACATGTTCAAATCGGCTAGCCATCAAAATATGTATCACTAGTGCCAATTTCTTGAACTAAAGGGGTTCTTATATAGTGTGGCTATTAGGGTTACACCATGTAACTCATGACTTTACCCATTCCTTATGCTCCATGGGTTTTAACATCCATGGAGTATCCATGGATCACCACATGGGTTAAACCCAACATAAAGGAATATTGGATCATAAGCCCACATATATAAGAATGAATGATTTACACAATCAATCCCCATATATTTAATTAGTCTCTTTTTGATCACTAAATTAAGTCCAAATTAATTCTTGATCAATACTAATTAAATAACATGATTTCATATTAATATATTAGAACTTATAATATATTAATATGTCACAAAATGTCTTTTCCTCATAAACGGTCTATCCAAATGTTCCGATGCCATGCAACCCAAATGGATCATGCCGAGTCGGGTCAAATACATACCAATTATAGTTATGGACTTAGACACTAATCCAACAGCTTTTTATGAGATTTCATGTGGAGTTGCTCCCGACAACTTCGACATTATCATAAACTGCAAATCAGCAAAGGAGATCTAGGATGTTCTCAAAAACTTATATGAGGGTACAGAACAAGCTCAATATAAGAAGCTCACAACTGCACTCAATGAGTTCAACAATTTCAAAGCTCATACTGGCGAAAGTTTTGAAGACTCCTTCAAAAGTTTCAACTTGATTGTCACTAAGTTATCTAATGCTGGAACGGTTCGTAGCAACCATGAGACAAATCTTCAGTTTCTCAATGGTTTGGGAAGACACTGGACGACTGCTAAGATGATAATCCAAGGAAATAGAAAGATCCATGTTATCTCTTTACAAGCTCTACGGTGAACTGTAAGCACAAGAATCCACTGTACTCAAAGATTGTGCTGACTTCGGAGGACCACTTGCTCTTATAGCACAGGCACCACATACTCCATCTTCCTCTCCCTCGTATGACAATCCTCCACAGTCATACGAAGCTGACTCAGAGTATGATGATGAAGATGAATTTCAGAATGCTATTGCTCTTGTTAGCCAACAGTTCAATAGATTACCACCTCCTTCTTTTCGTAAAAATTAGCAATTCAACAAACCTCCATTCAACCGCAACTTCAATCCTCAAAACAATCACTCTCGATATCCCAAAAATTCTCACCCACCACCGTAATCTCAGACCACTCAACCCAAAGAGGCACTGAAGCCCATCAATCCAACTGACTCCGGTACCTCTTCAGAAGATAAAAGTTATGTTGTAATCTGCAACAAATGCAACAAGGAGAATCACTTCGCCAAAGATTGCAAAGCTAATGTTGTGAAAGATAGAGCATTCTACCTTAGAATGGTTCAAGAATTGGAAGAAAAGGAAAAAAGCAAGGGCATATGTAGCCCATGTAAAAAGAGACCATCCAGTTTGGTCATCCAGAGATGAGGATGAAGACATCAGCAACGTCAAGGGAAAAGGCAAGATTTGCATGCTGGCAACTGCGGACGAGGATGGGTCTACAAAGCTGGAAAGGAACTACTGCTACATGGCAAAGGATGGGACTCTTAGCATCATCGAACAGGTAAAACTCATGATTCAAACACTAAATTATAGCATGCATGACTGTCAACCCTTCATAGACACTCTTAATGACACATGTGCTGCCGTCCTTACAGACTATAACAAAGCTCTAGATGAGAAAAACATAGCTTCCCAAGAGATGTTTCACGTAAGAGGACGACTGGACAACAAAAGACTCAAAGTAGCTATGTTAGAAAAGGACTTAGAGTTAGAGAAAGATGCAAGAATGTTGAGTGAAACACAATTAGAAATAGCTTTGAACCAAAGAGATTTAGCTCAGAGTGAAATTGTACGTTTGAACCTTTTAATAAAAAAACTGTTCAATGAAAGTGAAGCTATCGAAAATCTTATGAACAATGGAACCATAGATAACACCTATAATTGGGGTTGGTCCAGTGGATATCCTACCGCAAAGGATTCCTCACCCCGGTTTAACAAAGATCGACTTTATGTCCCTCCTGATCGAGAGTTCCATTTCCCGGTCAATGACAAAACCTTTCCCGAAGACATTAGAACTCACTTCAGTAGACTTCATAACCTAAGTAACAATTGTGTTATAGAGGAAATTTTTCCTGAATTTTCCGGTCACTCATGTGATCAAATCCCTATCTGTGACACAATCAATCCCAATTCTCAGACTTCATCAGTTGTTGATGAGGAAATTGGCATAGAAGGTCCCGAAGTCTCAATGGACTTTCCACTTCTGCCCTCAGACCGCAGTGTCTCTCACTGCAGTCATGAATCACAGTCTGTCCATCTGCCTGTCATCAAGTGTCCCACAAAGGTCTCAACTCAGACTTACTCTGCAGTAGTACAATCTTCCTTACCGCAGACTGTAGTCAAGAGTACTGTGACTATTCAGCCAATTCATCATGAAATTCCCATTGAAAACTTCGAAGTGGGTCAGTGCTCCCAAAATCCTGAAATTTCTAGTTCGGATGAATCAAGTCCTCGCTTTCAAAACGTATCAAAGGTTTCCAGAAAACCGCAACTAAACATCAATGAATGCGGTTCCCCAAAAACCGAGGCTAAAAAGGCTTTCAAAGAGGAAATTCGTTCCCATGGTAAAAATCGGAAATTTTTTCGAAAACCAAAAAACGAGTCAAAATTCCAAAATCTAAGAGTCCAGAAAAGTTTGTTTTCTCAAATTATTTTTCAAAAAAACTCTTCAATCAAGAAAACAAACAAAAAGGAATGTACAGTCTCTAAAACCATTTCAAAAACATCTGACACAGCCCAAAAGTAAGTAAAGTCTTTTCAAAGCAATGATTTTCAAATCTATTCCTCAGATGACCCAAAATGGAAAGGGATTTTACCAACTCCAATACTTTTAAAATCACATCAAAGTTTTAAGAAATCACTTTCCAAAAGATCTACACGTGCTCCCACTCCTGCAAAACGTACTTTTTCAAATTCCAACAGCACTACTGTCAGATCTCACCTCTCTCGGACTAGTCACAAGCCTACTCCCTCATCCAGACCGTTGACCAAACAAAATGTCAGGGTAAATGACAAAATTTTTGCATGTCAGTGTAGTTGTCAAAAAGGTTCATCTTTTGTCAACCCATGTTCTTCTCAAAAACCTCGTAACCTTTTTAAATCTCACAACACTCCAAAAATTCACAAACACCCAGGACAAAGCCTAAAAGTTGACACAAAACCTGTCCCTGCAACCTCGACGCATGCATCAATTGGAAATTCATCCGTTGTCCCAGGCTCCAAACTCGTTTGGATGCCCAAACTAACCGTGTAATTCTCAGGCTATGTGCAAGGAGGAACAAGAAGAAGAATGGTTAATTGACAGTGTCTGCTCCTTGCACATGACCGAAAGGTTAGAGTACCTTCGGGATTTCAAGCCAATTTGCAACGGTGGAACTGTTACATTCGGCAACAAAGCGAATGGAATAATCTGAGGTTATGGTGTTCTTACTACAGGAAACTTCTCTATTCAAAAGGTTGCTTACGTAGAAAGCCTGAAACACAATCTCATCAGTGTAGACCAACTATGTAAAGTAGGCCACAGGGTTGAATTTGACAATGAATACTGCTACGTAATGACAAGCGATAGAAGCACCTGTTTGATCAAATCCAAGTCCGAAGGGACCATGTATCCTTTGGACGTTTCTCTGATCATTGGGAAACCGCAGCTATGCTTCCTATCCAGAGCAGTATCTGAAATCAACTGGCTATGGCACCGAAAGCTTGCACATCTTAACTTCAGATATATCAACAATCTGGTCACCAGAGAACTCGTCCGAGGTCTTCCAATTCTCAAATTCAACAATGATACACTCTGCTCGGCATGTGAATGTGGCAAACAATCAAAGGCAAGCCATCCCATGGTGATTGATTCTTCAATTTCTGAACCACTGGAACTCTTACATATTGATCTCTGCGGTCCATCCACTGTAGCCAGTCTTCATCACAATAAATATTCATCTCGACATGGTTATAGTCGATGACTTCACCCGTTTCACTTGGGTCTTCTTCCTAAGACTCAAATCCGAAACTCCGCAGATACTGATCAATTTTATCAAAGAAATTGAACTTCATATCAAATTACCAGTGCGCCGCATCCGAAGTGACAATGAAACCGAGTTTACCAATCATCTCTTAAACAGTTTCTTGGTTTCAAAGGGTATCAGTCACAACTTCTAAGCTCCCTACACACCGTAGCAGAATGAAGTAGTAGAGCGAAGAAACCGAACTCTGGTAGAAGCAGCCAGATCTATGCTTAATTCCGCACGCCTTCCTCTCTACTTCTGGGCCGAAGTAGTGGCCACTGCACACTTTGTTCAAAACCGAAGCATTGTTTGCAAGCGTCTCAGTAAAACTCCATATGAGGGCCTTAACAACCGCAAGCCAAACGTCTAATTCTTCCATATCTTTGGGTGTAGATGTTTTGTGATCAATAACAAAGATCATCTTAACAAGTTTTCACTGAAGTCTGATGAAGGCGTCTTTCTTGGCTACTCAACAAACAAGGTAGCTTATAGGGTTCTCATTAGACGCACAAGACTAATAGTCGAAAGCTTTGACGTCAAATTCGATGACTATTACGTCCGCAACACTGCTCCTTCAACCGAAACCAAAGCAATCCTGGAAAGTGATATTCCTGCCTCTTCGGGTCCATTAAACATAGTTGAAGTAAACTATGATGATCTCTTTGACCCTGTAGAGACTGCTAAGTTATCAGAAGTTCTTGTGTCCCCGGAAGCTCAACAGCAGCATGCCGATGTATCTGGTCCATCTCTATCCGATGAAGTATCACTCAATACTTCCACCTCGCCGTTTGAGGGGGAAATCTCTACTCCAGATCAAGTAACAACCATCGAGGTTCCAGTACTTGATGATGTAGCTCCAGTTCCTATCCGCAGCGGATCTCTACCCTCAAATGCTTCTTCTGACTCAGATGACGAAAATATAGAGAACATTGACACAAGAACTGACCCAAGGATTATCACACTTGCAACAATCTTGGGGGAACCTTCTCAGGTTCAAGGGGAACTCCCGTCCACAATCCAGGGGGAACCTCCATCATTCGCCCAATAAAACTCCAACCCCACTTTCTCAAATCAAGACAACTCAGCGGGCTGCTCACAAGTCCAGGGGGAACTGTCGTCCCCAACCGCAGAATCTTCAGACATTGTAGATATTCCTTCCACCGCAACCGTTGACCATCTACAACCCGTCTACATGTTTGGACGAAGGATCACCCACCGAGTGAAATCATCGGAAACCCATCAGCAGGCATTCAAACTCGATCCTCACAAGATTTATTTGATCACTGTCACTATGCAGCATTTATGTCTTCGGTCGAACCCCGAACCATCAAAGAAGAACTAATGGAGCCTAATTGGATAGCAGCAATGTAAGATGAACTGGAAGAGTTTAAAAGAAACAAAGTGTGGCAACTCGTTCCGAAGCCAAAAGGTCATACTATTGTTGGTACCAGATGGGTGTACAAGAACAAATTGGATGAGTCCGGTGCGGTAGTATGAAACAAAGCAAGACTAGTCGCTAAGGGGTATAGTCAACTTGAAGGTGTTGATTATGATGAAACATACGCTCCAGTAGCCAGGATGGAGGCTATACGCATCTTCTTAGCGTATGCTGCTCACAAGAATGTCAATGTACATCAAATGGATGTAAAGAGTGTCTTCCTGAATGGTGAATTGAAAGATGAGGTTTATCTTCAGCAACCTCCGGGCTTTGAATGTCTTGAATTCCCAGATCACTGTTACAAACTTGAAAAAGTTCACTACGGTCTAAAGCAAGCACCAAGAGCGTGGTACGAGACTCTCTCTGAATTTCTTGTCTCGTCCGGATACAAAAGAGTAGTGATTGATCCCACCTTATTTAGTAAAGCAAATGGTAATCACCTTATGCTTGTACAAATATATGTGGATAATATCATCTTTGGATTAACTGGTCAGGGGATGGTGGATGCATTTGCAAAACTCATGACCAACAAGTTCCAAATACGCATGAATAGAGAGATTAACTTCTTTCTAGGACTTCAAGTGAAACAAGTCCCTCAAGGGATATTCATCCATCAGGAGAAATACACCTCTGAACTGTTGAAGAAATACTCAATGGACAACTGTTCCTCAGCCAAGGTCCCCATGGCCTTCGGATATAAGATTTCTGCTGGTCCTTCTGGAGAATCAGTAGATCACAAAACTTATAGAGGATTAATTGGCTCGTTGATGTACCTCACCGCAAGCCGACCAGACATTGTCTTTGCAACAGGAGTATGTGCAAGATACCAAGCTGATCCGAAAGTATCTCACATGACCGCAGCCAAGCAGATTCTCAGGTACTTAAAAGGCAGCAAGTCTCTAGGCCTCTGGTATCCCGCAGGGAAAGACTTCAGCCTACAAGCATTTACTGATGCGGATTATGCTGGATGTAGATTGGACAGAAAAAGCACTTCCGGTGGATGTCAATTTCTTGGTGGAAGACTCGTCAGCTGGTCATCAAGAAAACAAAGATGTGTCTCACTGTCTACCGCAGAAGCTGAATATGTGGCAGCAGCCAGCTGTTGCGCACAAGTCTTGTGGATGAAAACGCAACTTATGGACTACAGATACAGGATGCTTCGGATACCGATTTACTGTGATTCAGAGAGTGCCATAGCAATTTCTCATAATCCTATTCATCACTCTAAGACGCAGCATATTGAACTACGGTACCACTTCATTAAAGACCACATCCTGAAAGGTAACATTGAACTATTTTTTGTCCATACTCATGAAGAGATTGCTGGTGTATTCACAAAGGCACTTGACTCTACAAAACTCAATAGTTTCTTACAAATGTTAGGAATGATGAATCCGGACCCGCAATTCTTTTTGAATTGATAGGTACCGCAGACCACTCTTGGTCACCGTTGCGGTCCTAACTAAATATACTTATCTTGTATAAGTTTCAGTATAACATGTGTACTGCAGTACATCTTACGTACCGCAATATACCTTATATACCGTAACCATATATGATATCTATATTTCAAAGGTCCTTATTGGTTTTTATTTCTGATTATGTTTAAGTGTTCTCCACAGTTATCTAATCATTCATCCGCAATGGAGTCTTAATCCGCAATGGAGTCTCAAACCGTAGTCTCAGTGGTCGAACTTTCAACTACTTCATAAATTCTTGAAACATTGTGGGCTATTTAATGATCTTTCATTAAATAAGAAAAACATTCTCAAAAATATTCGTTTTGTAGCATATGATCGTTTCAGTTCTTCTTTTCAAATAAACCTTTTGTCAGACATATTTTAGGTGTGATGCCAAAATAAAACAGCTTCCAATAAAAGAAATCTTTTTAGAAAATCTTTTCCTTAAACTGTCTTTTCCACTTACCCCCAAAAAGTCAAATCCGTTTCAAATTCCACATTTATTCAACAGACTATCGCCCCTCACCACATGTTCATCAGACATGGGGTATTGGACGTGACATTTCATTAAATGCTGCGTTTTTGGAAGATTAACAAAACACTTTTAATTAATTGTTTTGTGGCTGATAATGACTTCTTTTTTTTAAAAAAAAAATCAAAGTTTTTTTGTTACCTTTAACCGCTTTTCTTTAGGGTAAAAACAATAACTATTTGAAATCCGCTACTATAAAAACCCTCCTCTCTTCCCCAAGAAAGCTTTAAACTTTTTTATCTCTCTAAGACGAACAACTTATCTTCTTCCCTCTTGCACCTTAAGGTTTTCTGCAAGTTCTTCAAGATTTTCAAAAATGGTGAAATCATGAATCTCAAAAAGGCAATCAAAAGCTTCAGCTTCTGTTCAACCGACTGGTTTCGATTCTGCTACACGGAACCAATCGCCTTCAATTGCATCTAGCAATTTTAGGGCAATTTTCGATGATCATCCTTCTTACAATGACTCGATTCGTCTCATGATCAAGTTCATCTCCAACCATCCTCTCTTTGGACCATTCGACGCATTCACTGATGTAGTTCCCATCTCCACATTGTTCAAATGTGCATTTTCAGCACATCGCCCTCTCGATAATCTGCAAGAAGTTCATTTGAACTTGGTGGATGACTCTTTGGTCATCGTGACCAAAGATAAGTTTCTTACTGCGATCAATCTCATGGTGCATCCCTCGACCAAGTTCTTTTCACCAAGTGTCACAGACATCACCTCCACTTTGTATCAAATGGGATACCAGAAGCAGATCAAGGGTATTGGAGAGTTCAAGAAGAACCAGTTGCCTGCGGTATGGCAGTTTGTGTGCCATTTCGTGATCCGCAGTCTATCTGGAAGAACCGTAGGAACAAACAACATGGGCCTCAAATTACTTGAGCTAGTATGGAGCATCTTCACGGGTCATGATGTAAACTACGGTCAAATCCTATGAGATGATTTTCTCCAGTACATCCCTAAGGAAACTCCAAAGGAAAATCCAATCGAGCTTACTTTTGCAAGGTTTTGGGCACTCTGCATCTCAGATCTTCATCAAGACGCCAACCTCAGTATGGGCAACGACACCAACTTCTTTATCATGCGCGATCTCAAAAGGTATGCTCCTTCTAAAGATCAATCTATCTTTGGACCAATCAGACGTTTACCCATTCATATCTTGACTACGGTTGGACTTGAGACCCAAATAGTCACAGATCACATTGAGGCTACAGAAGGTATTGACCCATACCTTTCTACCCTGCCTCTCCCAAGTCAGAACATATTAGCCTCTACCGCACCCAATCAACCAGAGCGATTCGCAGCTCCATCTTCCACTACTCTGTCCCATGTTCACTTAGCCTCAAGCCTCAAACAGTTGGTTTCTCCCAAGAAAGGCCCCCGCATCAAGGGAAGAACACATACAATGGGTGAAATTCACAAGAAACGTAAAGCATCCAAGAAAGCCAAAGCTCCCAAGGAAGCAGAACCCTCGAAGAAGCAAAAACTCCAACATGTTGTATCAACAGATGATGACTCCTAGTCCAAACAATCATCTGATGATTCTGATCTCGGCTCTGCTCCTATCGCTATCCTCAAGAAAAAGAAAACCAAACTCTCTAGCAAAATGCGTGACCAGACAGATACCACAGTCTCTCAAAAGGCTCCGGTAGTCCTTGGGGTTGCCGTAAACCCATTTGCTACTACCCTATCCAGCTACTCGAACACAGCAAGTGTGCTCGTTTCATCTCAACGTGGAGACTCACCCCTAACTAGATCCCACGAGGATCTCATTGGTTCTTCTCGCCCTAACGTCTCCAGGGCTTCCAGACTTCATTTCTTTCAGGAATCGGAGTTGCGCTCCATTCTAGACATTGTAATCCAAACACTCGATACACCTACCCAACCGCAGGGCAATTCTTCAGCCCATGCCAGAACGGAGCCGAGGCCAAACTTGACCACGGGTCAAGGAGACCGAGGAAGGTCCGGAAATCCTACTCTGCTTACATCTTTTCCAGGTGGTTTAGGAACAGTGAGCACAAATGTGCAAGGATCTGTGAACCCGAGGGACATCTCGGTGCGTTTCCAAGGAATTGACGGTACTGATTCTGATAACACATGGGCTCACTACAAACCCACCACTGAATCCGAAGCCAAGAAGTATGCTGCTTTCCGTAGGGCATTTCAAGCAAGGAAAGATGAACAAACAAAGCAACTTCAACAAAAACAACAGGAAATCCAGACTGTGGCCAAGTACTGGGCCGACGCCATAAACAATGCCAACACGGTAGCTACAATTCTACAGGTCCAGAACTGGATGGAGGAAATGGCTGAGACCATCCGCAAAGCTCAGTCCAATCCAGATGGTGCAGGTTCATCCAGGCCCCCTCCAACAACTACTGCTAATAACTCTCAAGATGACGGAACCGCAATTGAAGTCAGTTCCACACCAACCTTTGGCTTCGATGACTACGACATGAATGAGGCCAATCAACCGGAACAGTCAGATGATGTTATGATGATCTTCGATGAAGAAGAAGAGTCGAGCGGATCCCAACATTCCACTAAACCCAAGGAGAAAAAGAAGAAAAAGAAGTTAGCAGTCTCTAGAAAAGAATTAATATCTCTGCAAGACAAAGTGGATTAAATTCTTGCTGTGGTGAAATCTTCCCAACCGCAATCTGAGGACTTTCCTGGACCGCAGTCTCTCATTGACCGTATCCAAAGACTTGAAGCCAGAGAGCGTCTTGCCGCAGAACGAATCTATCTTAAGGTGGAAATGGGCATCCGAGCCCTTGATAACAATCGCAAGGTTGATCATCAACATTTCATCACCATCGCCGAAAAACTTATCTCTGAAGTATCCTCCATCAAATCTGATCTTCAATCCATCATTTCAGATCAATCTGCTCAGCCCCGGAAACTTGGTGATGAAACGCACAATGCGTATGAATCTACCATTTCGGTCCTACAGTCAACCATCAACAGCCTACGTTGCTCTTTGACGTCCAACTTTCATGGTCAATAAATCTTGCGCCTCACCAAGGAGATTCACCGATTGCTCTTTAACACCGCAATCCCAAACAACCAACAGCTTGCTGATGCATTAAAGGCTCAATTCAACGAAGTTTGTGGAAAGATTGATGGCCTTAAGCAATGGCTTGAGGAAGCACCAATTGATCCTTCCTCAAGAGGGGGAAATGAAGAACGACACTCGGAACAACACTCTCATCCGCACCAACATCTAGACTCTCCCGTCATTCATGAAAAAGTTCCTACTCCACAACCCTCACCGCAGCCCTTTCCTCAGAAAAGTCCAATCCATTCTCCTCATCCGTCTCCGGTTCATGATGATCAACATCTTTCCTCACACCATCCTAAGACTCCCCCTCATCTTAAGAATTTAGAACCAGAAATGTCATCTGAGAACTCCTATGACTCTCCCAAAACCAAATAGAAGAAAGCAGATCGGAGAGTAGACAAATTTGCAGAATTAATTTGGAGAGATCATGGATTCGACATTACTCTGGATGAATCCCTTGTCCATTCATGGGTTAATCCCATCTGAAGACTGTTGGACGATGACTACAATCACTACCTCACTTTTGTAGAACCTCCCTCAGACGGTTATTGGGACATTCCCATTTCCCCCAATGCAAAGTTCTTTACGGTGTTTGAATCGTTTGACCGCAACCTCCCAGATGAACAAAGGTTGCCTCTAGAGTTTGAAAGACTTAACAGATTCCACGCCAAGCATGGATCTGCAATTGAGAATATCTGGTCCAACGACAGACCCACCGCAGTTAAAAACTACAAGCCCCGAAAGTTCATGAAGGTAGAATTCATCCAATATACCCTCACCAGAAGGAATTCAGACTACATCCGAACCCAAGCTGATTTCCCTTGCATGAACCCGGGAGAAATCTTCCTGATTGCAAAGGTATTTCAGAACAAGTCTGAAAAACATTCGAAGATGAAGACTGCGTATGAAAGGGCTTGTGGGTTTCTAAAAGAGATTGTCTGTGATTTTGCAAGAATTGATGCGGATATTCACCCAGTACTTGCTCAAAAGTTTAATCTTCCTCCTCTTGAACCAGCTCCAGTCCTGACTGAAGGCTTTCAAGAAAGATCCCTTGGAGCAACTAACTTCCCAGATCTTGGAGTCATTTTCAAATGCTTGAATGATGAAACAAAATACTTCATCCCAATGACTGCCATGAACCACATGACCCGGAAGCAATTAGAGATCACTCAGACTGCAGTCAACAAATCAAAACACACAACTGCTGAAGTGAAGTTTGAAATCTCAATGAGGATTGCGTGGCTTAAGGAAGTCAGGAAGTTCTGGTGGATTCTCATCAAGTTTCTCAAGCTCGACTCTTGAAAGAAAAGTTGAAGAGGTCACTTAGGGGGAAATTGTTGAAACATAGAAGTGACCCTCTTAAACTTCATCAGAACCACAACCACTATCTTATCCGCAACCACTCTCTCATCAGCAGTCAAGCACCGCAACCGCAGTCATCTTCATCAACACTTAGTCTTAAGTCTTTTATCTGTTTTTCTTATAGTACTTTCTTTCATCCAATATGCCCTGCGTGGCAACTCTCAACAGATAGGACTTTTCTAATCTTCGAGACTCTATAAATAGCGTTCTCATTTTCAGAATGAATACACATCTCTCTACGCATCTTAAATCTCATATCTCTGATTTCATAACTTACTCTTTAAACTATAATTTGAAATATATCATATATAAATCTCCTCTTCGGAGCAAGTCAGTCTTGACTTAATCACTAAGTTTGATCACACTCACTAACTTGGTCTGATTGCATTCCTCGTTAAGAATCAACTTAAGTGTATACTTGATATAATACTTGTTGTCTTTATATTTCCTTATATTTCCGCACTTAACCCTCTAACTATCTAACTCTAACTTATATTATTGTTGAGCTTTATGATCCTTTGAGATTAACTTTAATTTCTGCAATATAAACTTGTTCTAACATTTGTTTAAGTGTGTTTCTCTAGTTTTTCTCTCAACACTCTGTGTTCAATGCGCTGGTAGACACGAAAGATTTCAATGGAGCAGACTAGGCTTATATTGACATTTAAAAGGACTTGACAAGTATTGACTTAGATATAGTTCTATTTGGTCTGACAATACGACATTCAGGTAGATTGAGCAGTGAGATATACATGGGAATCTGCAGGCTACACTAAAGTAATTTGTATCTAGAACTGTGGCGAAACTTTTCCTCGATGTATGGACGCATGTCCTTAATTCCGGTACTGATAGAACGACTGGGGAATTCCGATAAATTAGGTCTGTAGAAGGTTATTTTCTTGCTTTCTTTCTGTCAGTCATATGTTGCCTCCTCTGCGTGATTGGAAGAGATCCGACCTGGACTGCAACATATGCAACTCTATTTCTATGCATCTCCTTCGATATATGCAATTATTTATGTATGTTAGTCATATGTTGTCTTCTTTGCGTGATAAGTTGTTATCCGACCTGGAACACAGCATATGTAATATTCTTTTTCTCAATCCCTCTAATTCAGTTAGTTATATGTTAATCCCTCTGCGTGATTGGAAGAGATCCGACCTAGGAATAAGACATATGCATTTCTAAATCTATCTTCTTCCTTAATAATTGTCTGCTCATCTAAACTAAGGCGTATTTTGGAAGTCTTTGATTACCGGGGTATATCAGGAAGCGGGAAACACATTCTAGTACATCTAAAATTGAACAATTTAATAGGTTGTCTGTAGATCTCGCTGCTGAATTTTAGTGGACAACAATATCCTTGGTCGTCGTCAGCTAAATGGTCCCTCTAGGAGCATTATTTAGGTATATAGGTTCAAAAGTCTTGTCACTTGTAGCATGTCCAAATTTGTCACAATCTTTCGTGTTTAAGTGGACCACAATACCAGCGATTGATCAGATCTATTCATGAAGGTGGAGGTACTGAAAAACAGATTAAGGTTGTCTTAAAACTTTGATCTCAAAATCATAAAAAATAATATTAGCAATGGTGAAGAGAAATTAGTGTTATTTTATTTTATTTTTATTTTTATTTTTTTATTTTTATTTTTATTTTCTAAAAACTTAAAAAATTAAACAAAATTAATTTAGTTTAGATTTTTAGATTTTATTTTATTTTATTTTTAATTTTAGTTTTAAGTCTTCAAAGTGTCTTCATTTTTATTAAAATTGGATGTATTGGGCTTAGACTTGAGGCTTTTGGGTTTGCAGCTCTTGGTCTATGGGCCGGAAATGGTCCAGAGTATATAAGGTTCGGTTCCCAGCTGAAAACCCCTCACCCCTCATTTTTCAGTTTTCAGCCGTAAACCCCTTCTTAGTTTTCTCTCGACTGTTCTTCGATCCCATCTCCGATTCGTCATCTTTTTGTGTTTTTCATTTGAAATTGATCCTTGAATCTTATAGGTACTGCAAAGGCGACCCCCACTCTGTTGAAATTAACTCAAATCGATCGCGTTTTGCAGGATTTGATGCATAATCGTTTTTCGGCATCGAACTGCGTTTACGGCCGCAAACCTTTCACAGCCGTAAAATGTTCACAACTGTAAACTCATTTGCGACCGTAAACCCGTTTACGGCTGTAAACTTGGTTATTGCCATACAATTGTTTTTCGTTTAAATCATATTTCATTAAGGCCTAATTAATTGATAATTGAGAAAATTTAATTTTAATGGATTAAATTTTTGATTTTCTCACTTGGCCGGTTTGATGCAGAACAAATGGATGAACTGAAATTCTCAGAGAACCACAACATTGCTGCTTATCTGTTTGATCTTCCAGCAGCACACCAATAATTTAGGTCCATGATTCATGGACTTAAGAGATGCTGCCTTGCATATGCTTTCACGTCAAATCCCATCATTTATCAAGACTTAGTGAAGCAGTTTTGGAACAAGGATTCTGTGAGTAAAGGAGAAGATGAATAAGACACGGTGGAATCTGTTATTCAACGAAAGAAAATTGTGGTGTCTGAGCAAACTATTCGTGAAGTGTTGCAAATCAATGACCAGCCAGGGTTTCAAGCTGAGATTTCTATGGAACAAACTGAAGAGATTTCTATGAAGGAGTGTTTCCACCTACCTTGAAGAAGTTTTTGTCTCCTTACTGGCGATTTCTTGCTCACTCCTTCGTAATTTGCATCTCAGGCAGGAAATCTGGTGCTAATGAGATTTCCCTATTGAACACTGGTGCTATTGCTGCTCTTGCCATGAGTCTTGATTTCAACTTTTCAAGATACGTTTTGAATGAGATGATGAGCAATTTAGGAAAAAGGAAGGACAATTTTCTGATGTTCCCAAGGTTTCTCCAGATGATATTTGACATTAAAAATCCAGAGTTAGAAAGAAGTGGTGAAACTTTGGACTTGAAGTCTTTGGGCGCTAATACTTTTGGTCTCATGAAACAAAACTGCAAGGGTACGAAATTTGTATTCCAAGGAAAGTACCCACTGGATAAGTTTGGCCAGTTTGCTGAGATCAGTGAAGCATCCGAATCAGAAAGCTCCTCAGACAATGAAGATGATGAAGATGATGTTATTACCGCTTCTGAGCATGAAGAAGACCATGTTCCTCCCGTTGCAATTGTTGCTGAGAAACACATACCAATGACTAATATGGACGTAAATGATGATGATGATGCGAATGATGATGATGAAGGTGAAGATGTGATGAATCTAGGGGATAATGTACTTGATTTTGATAATGATGAGGATGATGATGCAGCTGATATGGATCAAGGTGGTGATCTATCCGGATTTGATGGTGATAACTTATTCTTCGACTTCGAGCAGGGTGATGATTTCAGGCCAAGTAATGAGGAACTCAATGCATTTTTTGATGACGTCCATGATGTTGTACAACCTACAATGGAGACTGAGTGAGTTGGAAATGTTCTCAAAGTGCAGCCTCCAACGACTGATCAGATGGCCGACACTTCAGCTAATCTGGATTCAACTATAAGAATTCCTCCCATTACAGTTGCTACTCCAGCCACTTTTCCATCTGAAGGTGATCTTAGCATGACACAAGCCTCCCAGCCTCCACTCAAAAAGAGAAGAGCTGATCCAAGGCCGGGAGTGCTGATTATGGAAGAGGCTTCGTCGACCCAACAATCTTTTACAACTGCTACACCGACCCAACAAGATCATGTTTTGAAAGAAGGACCAAGCGATGTTCGATCTTTGTATGAAGTCGAGAGTTCCTCAAGTCCTAGGGGTTCCTCTCCACCACAACCTGTGCACGATGCTGCCTCAAAGAGGCTTGCCAGGTTCTTGGCTCAACAAGATTTTGACCCGTCACCCCGAGGCAAAGGTATATCTATAGGTGAAGGAAGTTCAGGGGGAGCGGACCCATCAATTTTTGAGCTCAAGGGGGAGATTGGAATTCTAAATCAAAAGCTTATCGAGAAGGATGTTTTGATAGGAAATCTTGATGTCAGAGTTTCCGAGCTTGAAGAGGAAAATATTCAAAAATCAAAACAGATCTCCGACTTCCAGCTAAATTTGGGTGCATTATCTGTTGGGTACTTCGACCTGAAAAACAAGCTAATCAGTGATTTTGGCGACAAATTCAAGACACCGGTCGCTGAACCAAATGCAGCAGAACCTTCTCATTGTGCTCCTTCTCAAGCTGCTCAAGATCCTCCTGTTGATCAACCTGTCAAAATCACAAGAATTGTTGACCGATTTGAGAAAGAACCGGCTCAAGCCAATCCAAGAGTTATTCTCAAACGAGCTCAGAAACAGGTATCTTCACAAAAGAGGGGGAAGTGGCTCTTCATGAAAAATTCAGATCAAAATGTTCGTGGAGAACAACCCCAACTGACTGTGACTGAGCTCGGAAAGAAGCGGTTTAGAGATAAGTATGGTGACCGGTCAGGAATTCTAATGTGGGGTTTTCATGACAAATTAAATTGTTGGTTGGTAAAGCGCACGAGTGGAAACGTGGAGTATTACAGGCACAAAAATGACTTTTCTTCTTGGACGAAGGTGGACCTCACTGAACTTGCCGATGCTCCATTTTCACACCAAGCTCATGATCCATGAGGAACGGATTTCAAACTCTTCTTAGAAAATCAAGTAAAGAGGAAATTCTATGGAATGAAGACAGCCGAATCCTTCGTAAAAAGAGCCAAATATGGTTTTGACCCTAAGACCAACAAGAGCTTCAAGATCGTGATGTGGCCTCTTACAAAGCAGATGACACAAATTCCTATTGTTAAGCATTTTTGTGATGGATCGCTGAACAATATGGAATACTGGGTTTTTGATAAAGCCACAGCCTCAGCTGTCATCAAATTCCCAGTTGGTGTTTTTCATATCGTTGATAAGAAGGATTTACGGGCGATGGGAAGGTCTGACGTGCTGGTCATTAAGAAAGACTGAATTCATGCTAGCCTCAAACCAAGGGGAGATTGTTAGGTCATATTTTGTTGGTTTGGGCTAGGCATTCATTTGTATAGGTCTTGTTAGTCTTTGTTTGGGGAGTTTAGAGTTTGCGGTTCGGTGAACCGAAAACAAGCTGTTTTCGGTTCAGCTGGTGTTTACGGTTGCAAGGTTGTTTGCGGCCGTGAACTCGTTTACGGTTCATGTTCCCTATATATAGTGTCAGTGTTGTCAGAAGTAGGGGACGGTTGTATGTGTGTGTCCATTATACCAGACGTTTGCGGTTCAATAGAAACGTGTGCAATTTGGATCATTATTGCTTCTACTCCTTCTTGTTCTCATTGATTATTGCTTATTCTTGTGTTTGATCACTAGTTGGTTCCAAATTTGGGGACTTACATTCCCAGTGGAGATGAAGGTCCAGATGTCAGAGTCATGACCTTCCAGGTAGTACTTGATGTGATTTGCCCATGAAGTGTATTCACTAGGCGCACGGATAGGTGCACGATTTCCTGCTCCAAGACTGTTTTCAACTGAAACTGAATAGAGAACATTTTGGTTTTGATTCACACTTGCCATTGAGAACAGGTGATACTAGTTTGAAACTTGAAAAAGTGTTTTGTGAAAAGTTTTCTAAGTCTTAAAGTCGATCACTCAAGCTCTGATACCAACTGAAGAAATGAGAAGAATTTAGTAAGCCTAGACTAGAATAGTCAAAGTGTTGAAAATACTGAAACAGAGTTTCAGAATCGTCAAGTGGCAAGTAATGCGGAAAATAAAGAGTTGTGAATCACCAAGTTAATGATAAAAACGTTTTTTATATGTTCAATATCAATGATTCAAAAGTGTCTCATATTCATCAAGAATCAGTTACAAGTGTTTGAATGATATACAAGTTAAAACACTCAAATGGCTCTCTGAAGACTAGTCTAAGCAGAAATTATGCAGAATGATCTGAAATGAGCAAGGAAGAGCAACTTTATAATGGATCCCAAGGGGCCTATTTATAGGCTTTGGAAAATCCCATGACATGGCTTGACCAATTAGGTGTTGACACGTCATCATGACTTAGTCATCAGTTGACACCTTTGCCCTACTTAACGGGGAGTGGATGGAATATTCCAATTCCGTTAGTATTCCATTAGGGTTCCATCCAAGTTATGAGTCTTCATAATTCTTCAGCCTTCTTGATCAACATTGAAAATGTGATGAGCAACATGAGCATCATGTTGCTCAATTGTCTTCTTAGATATCATCAACTTCAGAAGTGTTGTTGACCAAGTTGAGATGTTTCTTGAACATTGAAATGTGTCTTGGACTTGAAGATGTACAACTACTTGTTCAAAATGGACCATGGACAAAATTCATGTGCCTTTGAGCATTTGGACGTGCCTTCATTGTACATCATGAGCCATGTGCAGTCTTGTTGAGCCATCAAGAATTCATGTTGAGCCATCAACTCTTGTTGAGCCATAGAGTTGTTGATGAGCCAACAATGTTTCTGATGAGCCATCAATATTCCAAATTATCCACCAATATCTTGATGCTCCACATATGATCTAGATGTGTCATCTGAGATCATGATGATCCAACTTGCTTTCTTCAGGTGCTCCATGTTCAGCAAGAGCTCCATGTCAATAACAAGTGCTCCATGTGTACAACAAGTGCTCCATGTTCACTTCAAGTGCTCCAACATCTGATTCTTCAAACACTTGTTGAATCTTCAATATCTTTCCAACCTGAAACATTATGATAATGTTTGTTAGAGAGGTATATAAAAGGACTCAACTTATTTCAAGTGACAATCACATACAAATATTTTCCAACACCAGCTCGGGTTCAGTTGGTCATTGGGGCTGGCAGTAGTGTTTCAGCACTGGTGAGCGCAGGTGGGTCACTGTGGCATGAGTATTTTGAGAGGCAAGTTAGGTATCATATTCTCGGGTAGGCCGGGTACCGGATTGTCATTGGGATTGTATCGGGAATTGTATCGTGTTGGAATTTTGCTGGATTAGGTAAGTTATATCCTGCATGGACTTTCTGCTATTTTGGGTTATTGAGGGTCGTTACATGTCATTCTGCATGCCGGAAGTCTTCAGCCGAAATTCAGGTTTCCCTTGGGATTCGACTGATCCGGATCAGGAGGATCCCTTTTACGTGTGTCGTTCATTCCGAGGTCAGGAATAATCATACCTGGTTGAACCAATTTGAGTTATGGATTAGTTTCGAGCCAATGGTTGTAGTTAGAACCCTAAGTGGGGGAGAATTGGGAATTCTCAGGTTGAGTGTCAGGCATTGAAGGTTTTGTCAGTTGTTGTTCGGGCTGTTGTTTCAGATTTGTTGGGTAGATATTTATCAGTGAACCTCTCTAGAAGCGGGTATGTTCACCTCTAGGTGGGTTTGTGATTCTCTGGTTTAGTCGTCAGGATGTCCTCGACCATTGGTCATTGAGTTCGTCTTTCATCGGAATTATCTGAAGGGTTCAGGAGATGGTAATTAAGAAGCGAGGAAGGTGACACCAATTCCCCTATGCATTATATTTATATTCCTCGATTCTTGGGGTATGTTTACCCTCGATGGTGAAGTGGAATTCCTTACTTAAAGCAGACTCAGGTTTGGCAACCCTTGAGATCGCCTTGGAGGTCTTCTCGGGCTAGTTTTGTGTGGGTAGGATCCGTGTAGTCTCAATCAAGTATGGGATCTTGTTTCGATCGGTGATGTGGATGTCTTCAGTTCTTGATGGAGGTGGTGTGTTTATTCACCTTGGGAAATCTTTCATTTTGGAGGAGGTTGGAATTTCCCTAAGAATAAGCATGGTTCTGTCGGGTTATAGCCTCCGAATAGGGTCAAGAATTTGACCATTATCCTATCCTCAGGTTGGGTGCGACCATGGGTTCGTAAGGTTTTGCTTGGGTAGCAGTTTTTTCTATAAGTTAATCGTACATGTGTTAGGTCATATTTATGTGGTTTGGGCTAGGTCACTTATGTATAAGTCTTGGTAGGGTTTGGTTCTTGTACTTTTGTATGTTCACGGTTGTGTAGGTGTTCACGGCCGTGATCATGTTCACGGTCGTGAACTTGGTTTACGGTTGGTCCGTTTCTATATATTGCAGTGTGTCAGGTCTGTCAGTAGTGGGTTGTCAGACTGTTTATGGCCTAGTGTGTGTGTATCCAAGGTGTACTAGACGTTTTTGCGATATAAACATGTGCATGCTTGGTTTAATCCTTCTTCTACTCCATTCTTACTCTGTTTGATTGCTATTTGTTTGATCACTGGTTTGGATCCTCAAATTTAGGACCTTACAACATGGTAGGGTTATAGCATAGTGTAGCGTGTTCAGTGTTGTGTGTGGGACGGTGATTAGGTCCTCATGAGGCAGTGAAACGATGAGAGTATCTTTAGGACCCATAAGGTTGGGTAATCAATGTAATACTGACAAGGTCGGTATGAGATCAGGAGCATTCCAGTCATGGGCTGTGGGCCTAATGGTCAGGATTATTCATTTAATCTATTTGTGATACCCTCGGTAGTGACGCGTTGATGGGGATCGGAGAACCCACAAATCAGTTGGTTTGAATATGGAACGGTCAAGGGCCGTTGGGAGTGCCAGTCAAGTATCAGAATGAATCTGTGGAATGTTGCTCCGTATTTCTATTTGTCCGCAAGTTTTTGTTAGGGATCGGATGAAAAGCGGATGTTCTTGGTTTGATCACCTTTTTTCGTTGGTTCGAAGGTTGGTAATGGCATGGGAGAGAGTCAAAGGTTATACTAAGGTTTTAGTGTATCGTATGGATTCGAATTGGGAGAGGTTCACTATCGACCTATTTGAGGATCTTTTCTGCATAATTGTGGTACCTTCTGTCAAAAACTTGGGGTAGATTCATGGATGGCCATTTCGGGATGGCTTATTGTGGAAACTTGCTTAGGGAATCGCAAGTGTATCCATGTGAGGCATGCATTCTGGAGGTCGTTAAGGTAAGTGGGGGAATCTTTTGGTTTGTGGTGCGAATCGCGAGTTTCAGGCGAAAGGTGTAATGTCATTGATGGTGAAATCGAGAGTTGTTGGGGTTAGAATGTCCCTGCCTTTTAGGTTCTGGGAATCGGGTTAGATCTTTCTCCTGATTGTCTATAGCGACACATTGTATTTGGGTGGGTTGAGGCGGTCCTGCTCTATGTAGTAGGCCAAGATACCTGGTGCGGGCCGACTGTAAGTCATAGGCACGGAGGCTCATGGGGAGCGGTAGGGTTGAGGCGGTAGGCCAACAAACCCTAAGAATATCAATCTGATGGTTGATTGGATTCGACACATTGGTATTCCAGCCTGAGGATGGTCGGGCCAGTCATGGGTGTTTAAGGTTATGAGCTAGCAGTGATGAGCATATTGGTTCAGGAAGCTAAAGGGAGTGTTTTCGGTTTGCACAAGAAGTTTCATCTCTCAGTTGTCTCCCATTGTTCATTATATCCTTGGAAATATTGCCATCAGAATTAGTTTTTTCTGGAAGGATTATCGAATCTCTTTTGTCCAGAAAAGAGTTGTCGGTAGCAGAGTATGATATGTAGTTTTGTTTTCTGGTAGGAACCTCATGTTCCCAGGGTTGAGTAGTCCATTTAGGGAATAAAGGGAAGAGAATTAGCAATGACCAAATCCAATTTCCAGATCGTAGAATTTCGGGTGAAGTAAGGTTGCTATGCTGCGTGGGATTATGGGTTCATTTTGCCTCAGATTGGAATTTTTTGTTGAGTTTAGTTTCCTTAGAAGATCTTCGTATGTCATGGTTGTGGATGTGCCCCTCAGGATGTCGGGTTGCTGGGGATGGTAAGGAATGATTTTGAGGACGAAATCGAATTTAAGTGGGGGAGAGTTGTAACACCCCACCTTTCAGGTAACTTCAAATTCATCCCTTGAACTTTGAATTATGTCATTTTGGCCCTTGGTTTGGAAAGAAGTGGCAAAGGAAGGCCCTAGTGGCAAAATGGTGATTTTGGAAGTTTGAGTAGTACGTTGGGCGTACATGTGAGTACGCTAAGCGTACTAGGGCGTGCCCTAGTATGCTGGGCGTACACATATGTACGTTGGGCGTACGAGTGCCAGGGTGAAACCCTACTATTTAGGGTTTGGGAGGTATATAAGTGTCCTTATGAGCTCATTACCCTTTATCCTTCCAACCTCCATTGCTTTGAGCCGTTTTCCCCAAACCCTAGTCTCTCTCTTGAGTGTGTGAGCTAAAAGTGTGTGTTTTGGGAAGTTGAATAAGAAGAAGTTGCATCAAGGCGTTTGGAGAATGGAGCAAGCATGTAGATCTAGGATCCTCTTGTCATTTGGAAGCTTCAGAAGGTAAAAAGTTCCAACCTTTGTGCTCAGATTGGTTAGATCTCATTTGGGTTGCTTTTGGTATCCTTATTGTCCCAAAGAGTGTCTTTTTGTGCATGCTCTGTTTTGGTCGAGTTAAGTTGTCCTTTCAGACCCTGGGATGGGTCCTAAGGCATAAAAATGAAATCCCTTGAGCTAGTTTGGTCCCTTGTTCTTTGTAGGAGGTCTTAATGGATTAAAACCATGCATTAAGACCTCTCTGGACATTCAAAGTCCTAAAGTTTGAGACTTTATGGTTCTAGAGCACATTTGAGTAGTGGATCTATAATTTGGGCGTAAGTGCTTAAGCCATTAAGCACTTATGGGAGTTTTAAGACATGCGAGGGTACGCCCCGCGTAAGGCTTCTTACGCCCCGCGTTCGGAGTCAAGTCCCCCGTAACTGGTCAATGCGAGGAGAGGTACGCCCATATGTATATTCCCTGTTCAGATGTCGGACATTGGGCTTCAGGTATTGGGCCATCTGTTGGGCTTGATAATTGGGCCCTAATGGACAAACTAAATAGGTGTGTTTTGGGCCAATTAGAGGATCAGACCGTTGGACAAGGCCCAATAAGGAGTAAGGTCCAATTTAGAAAATTAGGCCAAATATGGGCATGAAGAGATTTGGGCCTTTTGGATCAAGAGTTGGGTTTGGCTTGCATTAGGTTGTGATGGACCGTCTAGAATTTATGGTTAGGCATTTTGGTTGTTGGATCTTCTTGACTGAAGGCCATTAGGCCCAATTTGGAAAATTGGGCCATAATTGGACTTGAGGAGTTTATTTTGATATTGGACCTTTTGTCATTTAAGTTTGGGCATTGGTTTTGGGCCAGGCTTAACGAAGGGTAAAAAGGTCTTTTACCCTGTATTAGATTCATAGTATGAGTCAGTGGTTAGATATTGATGGATTGTCATTTTGGAATCTGTTAGAACGCGTGTGATAGTGGATCTGCAGTCACAGAGTATTCAGGGAATCAACTTCGTGGGGGTGTTGTCTTGATGATGGTTGTTCAGGATCTGACAGTCAGTGGTCAGGCATCGTCTGTGTGTTCGGCAGCGCAAGGTGAGTTATTCTCACTATATCAATAGGGTCTAAGGTACCAAGGCCGACCCTTTTGGATTTTTATCCTGTTTATAGTATGCTTGTATGCAGTTATGATCTGTTAGATCGGTATCCTGTAGATAGGATGTTATTGTGCTAGTATGATCTGTTAGATCGATATCCTGGTAGATAGGATGTTATTGTGCTAGTATGATCTGTTAGATCGGTATCCTGATAGATAGGATGATGCTATTATTAGTGATCTGTATGATCGGTGATTGTCTGTTGATTGTCTATGTGTTATGAGTATGTCAACATATGTGTGTATGGTTGGGTTGAGGCGGTCCTGCTTTGTGTTGAAGGCCAACAGACCCAGGGCGCCCGGATAGACTAAAGGCCTTACGAGGCGATCCAGTCGGCCAAAGGCCCGGTGAGCGGTCCGGATAAGTTGTAGGCCCTACGAGGCGGTCCAGACGTGTTGAAGGCTCGGGAGCGGTCCAAATAGGCAGTAGGCCCTGCAAGTCGGTCCAGTCAGGCTGATGGCTCAGTATGCTTGCTGTTTGCTATGATATTGTTTTGATTGTATGTCATTGGTATTTTGGGGGAACTCACTAAGCTTCGGGCTTACAGTGGTTGATTTTGTTTCAGGTACTTCAGATGATCGCGGGAAGGCGAAGGCTTGATCGTGCACCTCCTCACATTTTATGATTTTGATTTCTGGGATACTCTGACATGAAACTATTTTGAAAATACTTTGTAATAATTAATGGTTTTTGAATGGTTGAAAAAGTTTTAAATTGGCTTGAATTTTATGGATGTTACATTGGTAATCAGTCACTTTTTTAGTTTTTCAAAGTAGGTTGCTATAACTAGTAAAACATAGATCCTACGATGCATGTTCACTTACGTATATATTTTGTTACACAAAGTATTAAGAACAAGATACTACTAGCCAAACATGAAGAAAGACGCCTTTTTACACGCTTAGAAGTGTGATGCTTGCCATAGACATAGTAATATCCTTCATCAGCCAGCAGAACCTCTACACCCCATCATTTCTCCTTGGTCGTTCTTGAAATGGGGGATGGACATAGTCAACAAATTGCCTAAGGCGCCAGGTGGAAAAGTCTACATGTTAGCAATGATAGATTACTTCTCAAAATGGATCAAAGCTGAGGCTTTTGTTCAATTTAGGGATAAAAAAAGTAGTCTCATTTATCAAACACAATATCCTGACTAGATTCGGGATCCCGATAGAAATCAGATGTGACAACGGATCCCAGTTCATTAGCAAAAGAACATGAGACTTTTACACTAATTGGGGAATCAAGATGATAATGTCCACCCCAATTCACCCTCAATCTAACAGACATGTAGTATCTAGTAACAAGATCATATTCAACAACCAAAATAGGAAAATAGATGAAAAGAAGGGGAAATAGGAAGAACTTCCTTTTGTTCTATGGGTGTATAGAACTACAACAAATATGAAATAAGTCAAACCACATACTCCTTAGTATTTGGAGCAAAAGCTGAGATCCTAACAGAAGTGCTGATTTCGACGGTAAGATACCAATTCCAAACTCAAGATAATAACAATAGGATCTTGGCTCAGGAACTTGACACGATTGATGAAATAAGGTATCTCACTAAGATCCGCATAGCTGCCCATCAACAAAGGATTTACAAAGATTACAATAAAAATATAAAGGTTAGAAGATTCCAAGTAGGTGACTTGGTCCTCAGAAAGGCATTTTAAAATATCAAGGATCGTACGGCAGGTAAATTGGCACCCAAGTGGGAAGGACCCTCTTTCATTGATTCAGAAGCAGGAAAAGGGGCATATTGGATGGCTACTCTAGAAGGAAGTATCTTGCCAAGATCCTGGAATGTTATACACCTCAAAGAATACTTCATGTAGATCAAGTTCATCACACTTCATTACAACAAAGTCAAGGTACACACCTACTCCTTACCCTCACTTTTAATCATTATTGACTTAAGCATCGGAGGGGCCTTAGCCAAAGTAACACCCACTCTAAGATAACGTTTTCAACATGCAAAGACTTAAAGATATTGGCAACCACAAATGGAGATTGATCATCTCTCCTCCGATCAAGGGTACCTAATCCCCCTATTGTTTAAAGAGTTAATGACCTCTTTCATCCGTGTTTGGGTTTCCACACCTCTCTTGGACGCACGATATCTAACTACAAAATGTGGAGAAGGGGATCATATCACGCTTTAGTGACTTGAAAACCCTATTATATCTGAACATATGTCAAGATATTCAGTATTAACTATGGTTTATAACATTATCATGTTATCTTACGATTTGGGATCTTCCTTAGTATAATCTAAGTTGGGATCTTCTCTAGTATAATCTATGTTGGTATCTTCCCACGTATAATCTAATTTGGGATCTTCCCCTTTGAATTCTTAAGTTAGTATTTTCTCCATAAATGTATTTAGAGGGATCTTCCCAAATGAATTCTTAAGTTGGGATTTTCCCCAAGAAAGTATTTAGAGGGATCCTCCCTAGTTCAAGTCTCTAATTATGAAATACTAAGACCTTTAGCCATAAAACTTCTCCGAAGTTAGAAATCCAAAGAAGAGCTCAGAAAGACAACTGAAAGTCTAGTTGAAGTTTAAGGAAATGAATTTAAAAGTTATCACCAGGTTCTATATGTCCTTATCTTCTAATCTATGTTTACTAAAACACTATGCCTGAAGTTATTCCTAAAATAAGAAAAAGTTATCTTTAATAGTTCATTTTATTCTAAAGATTATCCTACAACTCTTAATACTTTTTAACCAAAGTTTATCTCTCTCAAACCTTAGGATACCAACTATTTCAAGATCCTGATCAAAAGACTATCTATCTCAGATTTTAAGATCCTAATAATTTTTGTAAAATCTAAAATTCTTAAACTCTTTCGGATCTTAATCATTCAAAGATCCTTAGACCCTTAGAAAATCTACTTTGACCCTATATATTTCTACGACCAAACCATTAATGCAGATAAAATAATAAAACCTAAGGCATTGAAATTAAAAGGATTGCCCACCAACCCACCAAAAGATTAATTGTTTACAAACCAAATTTAAAAATTGTTTTTAACTTATCAAACCTACATACTATCCAAGGTTTGATCACCACCCACTGGAGTCGCCTTTGCCTCCTCCTTCTTCTTTTCCTCTTTCTTTTCTCCCTCCTTCTATTTCTCCGCTTTCCCCACTGGATCCTTACTAACACTAAATTTCTTGCCACTTAACTTGGCCATGGCATTGATCCAACCAGCCACGTTCCAAGATTTCGTGTATCCTTTCTCCACGTCCTCCGTTATCTTGATATTTGCCTCCCAAATAGCTTCGGTGGTACTGCTCTTGAGCACAGCGATCACATCCTTGATCTCATGTGCATGCTCATCTGCCTTTTTTCCTTCTCCTTGCTTAGCTTCTCCACCCTCATCAAGAGATCCTTGTTGGTCACCTTCCAGATCCTCTCCTACTCCTTCAAGGTGCAATCCGCCTCCTTAGCCCTAAGCCTCATATCCTCATTAGATCAGGAAACATGATACGAAACCAAAGAAATATTATAATTAGTAAATTAAAATTAAGCAAATAAGAACTCAAAAGTGCTTACAGTTTGTGAGAAGGATATAAGCTTCTTCATAGCGTCCTCTGTCCCTAGGCTCTCTAGGCTAAGATCTAGGATCTCAGACGGCTTTCTCTTCCTAGATCTAGGAGTCTTTGTAGTCAGATCAACCAAAGCCCTCTTTGGAGGAAGAGAAATGGAAGTCTTTTCCTTTTTGACAACAAGTTGACCAACAGACATGGCCTCCTCAAGATCAGAAAGGACAAAATGAGTGTTGAAACGTGTGGCCTTGGATCCTAAAAATTACAAAGGACCTTCATAAGTTCAAGATCCTCAAAATAGAAAAAATGAACAGAGGATCCTTACCAATAGACATTAGGAGAGTAGTGGATGAACTTTCTTGAAAGCTGGATTGTTCAAGCTTGAAGGATCTTTCGACTTCAGGCAAAGCAAAAAATCTCTCGATCTTCTCTTTAGTATCTTCGGTGGCAGGAGCAAGTTCCTCAGACTTGGTGGCTACATAAAATCGAACAAAATAAGAAATTGTGAGTTTCGGGATCCTTAACATAATAAATCAAATCCTACCCTTTTGACCCAGTTCATTGGCAGAAGATCACTATTGGAGATAGACTCGCGTTTCACAAAGAAAAATATATCTTTCCAAGCAACATCATTTTTTTCGATTTCAAAAATAGGTGTGTTTTATTGGTTTCAATATTGACCAGAAAACGGGAAGACCTGAAAGTTTGAAGACATAAACATGTGCTAGTTCAGCCAAACCCATGTCAAGACCCTTAGACTGATTCAACCGGTCAATACAAAAAGGACCCTCCAAAGCACGGGTATGCCCGCATGGTTTGGATATAAGAGATTTTGGTTACTTCAAAAAATTCTGAAAGGGTAGGTCAAACCTAAGGAGAAGGGATAATCGAGGAAGCAAACCCATGTAGGAGAAACAAAATCCAGTTGAACATAAGCATCGAAAGGTTTGAAAACAATGTTAGCAGGAAAAGCCCCACTTGTTTTCAAAGATTCAATGACATTGTCATCGAAAGAGCAAGTCTCTTCATACGTCAAGATTTTCTGATCGACAAAATCCTCATCAGAAGGAGCAAGGATGCTTGTGAATGAACGAAGTATCTTTTCACCCATGGATAAAAAAAGCGGGAAAAATAAGAGAGAAAGAAGCACGAGATTTACCTTAGAGACGACTGGTAATGCTTGAGAGAAAGCTGGAAGAGGTAAAGAAGCATCAATATAGTCGCAAGTATACGAGGTCGTGCAAGTAATATAGTCGTAAGACCAGATATCGAACCCACAGGGACTATCCTATTCTAAGGAAGAGAGAACTAGGCAATTGATTGCAAAAGTGATTGATTTTATTAAACTAAAGAAACTACTAAAATAAAATTAAACTAAATTCACCAAGGTAAAAATGAAAACTAAAATAATCGAACAAACAAGGAAAACAAAATAAACGATTTAACAATTATGAGGAATATGGGATTTAGTTGACTTATACGGGTTCAATGGTTCTCCTAATGCAACTAATTTGTCAAACCAATTATGTAGAAACGAATAACTTAACACCAACAAAAGTTATCAATTACCTCTCGGTCTCATGATTCGATTTAAAAACATTCACTCATATCTCTATGTACTTCATGATTTTAAAAAGCATTAAGTCCAATGGTTTTGTTAAAAATACCCTAACACACGTCTATGTTAAGTTTAAGCGAAATAACGAAACCGCACATTTATATTCAAACGATGTCATAAATAAAAGCTTCTCTCGAAGTCAATATAAGCATGTAAATATTAAATTTAAACCAAGCAAATTAACCCTAACTAACGTTGATCAAGTGCTAGCCAAAATCAAAGTTACCCGTCAAAATTTATATTTTTAAAATAAACACACATTTGAATATGCTATTCGATTTCAACAAAATTAGTTCAAACAAAATCAACTACATTAAAATTACGGTCTTATCCTAGTCAACCAAATCCACCAGATTACTACTTCATAGAATTAAAATTGATAACAGTAAATAAACAAAGTTTAAACATCATATTTAAAACAACCATAAAACTAACACACAAAGAATTGAAAGCAAGTTACGTAGCAGGAGATACAAAAATAAATAAATAAACAAAATAACTAGAAAGTCTAAGTAAAGGACCAAATTGATTTACTTCGTATATGTGATTGCACACTGCATACGTAGCCTCAAGAACGAAATCATATGTCCTCTTCAATCGCTGCCACTTTCTGCTGTAGGGTTTCCGTGCGTAAGTATTTTTTTAATTCGTGCCCTCCACCCATTTGATCACGTAACAAATATATATAGATCATAATTACATGAATGATCCTCCAACTTTCAAGCATTGCACAACTTTATCCCTTAGCTTTCAGCTTTCAGCATGGTACAGCTTTAACCCTTGATCTTTCAACTTTAATTCAATTTTTATTTTTATTTTAGCTTTTGATTTTCGTCCAGCAAACAGATCCCAACTTCCAAGTCGATTTTGAACTGGAAAACGACTGAATTAGTGAAAACTCAAAACACGAAACTTGTAGATAATTGTGTCTAGTTTCCGGAACATCTTGAATCGCCTGAATCGGAGTCCCAAGGAGCCAGATATGATGAAAACATTGAGACGTGGTCAATCTGTCAAACATCTTTTATTCGCCTTTATTTACTCGTGATGAATTTTTCTTCTTTCGAATCCGTCAATTCTTTGCCAAAACCATTTGGACATTATAATCTGAGTCCAACTCCCACCAAGACTCGTTGAATAAGTGGTGGGGGCCTAAGAAAAGCTTAGGCAATCTTGTATTCACAATATACAATCTGTTAATTCCTTTTAGATTTTTGAACTTCATAAGAGGAAGTCAAACTTCCACCATGACCCCTAGACTAGGCGGTGGGGAACCTATGAGACACAGGTTGCACTTGCAATAATAAGTAAAATGAATACCGTCAATTCTGATGCAAAGCACAATATGCTATATTATGGATTCCGTGCAAGAAACCATCTCCCACCAACCTGTAGAATAGGAGGAGGGGAACTCAAGAAACTCGAGTTGCACTTGTGATGACAAGTGATGATGAAAGCCGCCAATTCAAATGAGAAGCACGTGGTGCTATATTATGGATTTCGTGCAAGAAAACCATCTCCCACCAACCTGTAGAATAGGAAGAGGGGACCTAAGAAGCTTAGGTGAACTTGTAAAAACAAGTTAATAAACCGTCAATTCCTTTAAGAACTTTGGACTTCATAAGAAGAAGCCCAACTCTTATCTTCCTATAGAATAAGAGATGAGGAACTCATGCAAGACAGGTCAAAAACCTAACTGAATGGGAACAAAAATACCAACGGGGAAATATTAAGTCTATTACACTCATTAACATAAATTTATCTTTTTAATCTCACAAAAAATGATGTAAATTGTAAAATCCGGGGACAAAAATAAGATTTTTAGTTCATTTAGTGATCGAAAAACGAGCATTAAACACATATTTATTCGAATCACAGAGGAGAGGGAGATGACATGATAGGATAATCATTCCTGTTAAACGGATAATATTCTATCCGTTGGAGATTAAATTTCGAAATCTTTATCTGAGTTTAATTCTAAAATTATACTATTTAAATATTCAATTAATTCAAACATTTTGCATGTATAATTTGGAGGCAATTGTTATGGGTCAAAATCCTGAAACATGTCCAGGATCTCGAATCTTAAAGTGGAGTCAGGATCCTGATTTTAACGAATCAGGATCCAAAATATTACCAATATTATTCCCTAACGAGATTAACGAATATGTTTCTTGTTTATTATTCATGTGTGTAGAAATAGTAAACACGAGATACGTCTACACTGAAGAATCGCTCCAGTCAAGCTTAAAACCCGGAGTTTCCAAGTCAAGGCAATGTACAAGAGCTTTTTCATCAGGATCCTGAGAATATCGGACATCTAGTTTGTCAACCTAGGCTATAAATACACATGTATAAATCGCACAACACACACCTAGAGTGAGGGAATCACTTGTACTCGTATTCTCAAACACATTTCTGTAATTTACATTTCGATTAATAAGATTAAACAAGACAGGTGATCATTATCACCTCACAAGGTGTTATGCCGAAGATCCTAGCAAGAATCAAAGGTTTTTCTTGTAAGATCACTCGTTGTCACTTTCATTTTCATTTCCATATTCATATTGATTGCAACACCACAGTCTCTCATAGAATTTGGTTGATATTTCCTTGATCGTCTTTTGACCAAAACACCAACCACACATTAAATCTCCTATATCATCTCCAACTTACTTAGAACCCTAAATCATTGGAGAACATTGAGGGAGAGAATCGTCTTAAACTGATTACGAGGTAACCTGCTGAAAATGTAAAATTGAAATTTAATTTATGACTAACTCATAAAATGATCTAAGATTTTAATATTTTTGTGTTGATTTCCAAAAAAAAAAAAAAAAAAAAAACATATGCATTAATTTTTAGTGCTTGTGGATATGCGATTGTTTTGTCCGCTCATCTATACTTTCGAGCCTCAACAACACCAAAAAAACTAGTACAACGCATATATTTTAAAACATTATCGTTGCATATTAAAGATTCGTGTTCTAGAAAAATAAAATAAACCTAACATTATATGAAAATTAAACCGATTTGTTTTGGATGTTGGGTTGATGCCAAAAACAAGTAGCTGTGAAATTCTGTTTTCAAATTACTTTCTGTATTAGTTTTTAAAAGTGGTCCAGATTAATTTTGTTTATGTATATTTATTAGTATTTATAGAATTTTGTAATAATTACATTGGAAGACAAATTAGACGTAAAATGATTGTATTTAGTCATTTTTATTTTAAATATGTACTTTCAGAGTCAACGTATAAAGGCATGCTATAATAGTTGTAACTGTGAAGCAAAACATGGTTATTTTAGGAATGTTGAAACCTGAATATCCGAAAATTCGGATAGTGAATTATTAGTATCTGAATTTTTGGATATCCGAATTTTCGGATACAGATTCGAATATCAATAACGGATATCCGAAATTCTTGATTTTTTTTGTTATTATCAAATATCAATCAACTAAAAACAACAAGTTTTAACATATATTAAGTTGTTAATCATCTATAAGGTGCAACTCAACTTAACAATTACAAACCACTTTTGAAATTCAAAACAAACAAAACATTTGATCCATGAATTATTAAACGTTAAAACATTTGTAACCACAATGAGACCTATTGCTCACGTAGGAAAAAGGTAAAAACATTTCGTTGTTCATGTCCAAAGAGATAACCACATTTAAAAATCTAAATAAACTATAATTTTAGTTTTAATCGTAAGTCATCATATTGATTACTTTTGAAAATAATTCTATACGTTTTTTTATATATTATCTTTTTTAGTGGGAAAAGAAGTTGCATTTACATTTGTCTTGAAGATAAAGGTATGTTTCTGTGTATCAGGTTATTAATATTACTAGGCAAATACCTGTGTATTAGTATAATATAACGACGTTGTTAGCTCTTATATAATAAATCTTATAATAAGTTTGTGTAAACATTGTTTGTTTTGAATTATATGATAATGTACACATCATTTAAAATTCTATAATCTCAATTATCTCAATGGCCTCTACTTGCGGGTCACTTATGAATAAAATTAAATATAATATATCGTTTAATGATAGTTATAGTTGTTATGATTATTTAATTTTAAAAAGTTTATATGCTTAAGATTTTAATTTCTATCATTGTAATTATTTAAAACATCAAACATTGTTTTTGTTTTTAAATATAACAATATAATTTTTGTATATTGTTACTTTTAACTATTTTTGTTGTAAGTTATTTAAAATAATGTATTTGGAAACTCTTAATTATTTTAATTTGGTTTCAAAATTTTAACTTTTTAAAAATTATTTGATGAATATTGTTAGTTTCTTTCCTTGTAATTATTTAAAACAACAAACATTGTTTTTGTTTTTAAAGATAACATTATAATTTTTTATATAATAATATTTATTATTATTTTTATTGTAAGTTATTTTTAAGCTATTTATTTGAAAATTCTTAATGATTATAAAAATAGTTTCATGGATTTTTTGTTAATTTAGGATGACAATTTAGGTTTAACACTATAATTTATAACTTTTTTTCAAGTTTAACTGAAATTTTGATTCAAGTTAATCATTTAACTTTATATTAACACTAGTATAAAAAAGACCTATAGACACACCAAAAAGTGTGACCATATATGTACAATGACATTTTATTTTTTCACTGAAAGTGTGACGGAAGGTGACGTCATCATATGAGTCTTATGGTCACTTTAAAATGTAGTGTCCGTATGATATGAAAAAATGTGGTCGTATTATAAAAGTGTGGCTATTGGGTAGGGAATTTTGTTGCTAAAATCAATCATTTTATCCAATATTGTGGCGTGAAACCGTTAGTAGACACATTTATTTAGTAATTGTAGTGACTATATATCACCAACTTGCGACATGCATGTTATTTTAGTGTGTAACACCAGCAAAAAATTAGGTCAAAAATAAATTTGTTCAGTAACCATAATTGAGTATACTAAGTGGTAGATATCGTATCAAGGTTTCCAAAAATATAAAGAACAATAAAATCCGAGTTATAACGAAGAAGTTATGAACAATCGAAGATCCGCGACAATACCGGTAAAACACTGTTAAGCAGAAAACGCGAAATTCTAATAAAATACTTTTTAACCTTAGATATCTAAATGAAAGTCGTAGATATCCCAAAACCGTAAACGTACATAAAAAGAACGCCCAAATCTGACTTCATATGAAGAAGCTATGATTTTTCGAAGTTTCAGACATAGCAGTAGACAGCTAAAAACTCGAAATAGAGATCGAGCGACTTTTAGCCAACACGACCTAAACGAGAATCGAAGAGCTCGTCAATAGTAATACAACGGTAAAAAGACAGACGAAAATGGACGTCGGATGACGAAGTTATGGATTTTTAACGGACTTTTCCAGTCCCGGCCTGTTAAAAATATATTATTAAAGATAAAGTCAAAACCAGCCAACGGAGTCTAAACGAAAGTTGTAGATTACAGTCTCACCTACACGTGGATATATAGAACGCCAAAAACGGAGCTCGTACGCGAGAGTTACGTAATTTAGAAGTTTGGAAATTCACATTACGCCCCGCGTAATGGATTAAGCCCCGCGTACCAGGCGATAACAGCCTTTTCCCTTCGGCCAGCAGACCTCCCATCGGCCATCAGAGGCTTGTGACATAAGCGCTGACGACCCACTATGCCCAGCATACCTGGGGTGAGTACGCCCAGCGTACAGAGGCGGTTCAGCCTCCTATAAATAGTATGCGAGGGTTCCGGGCATAACTGCTCAATTATTCTCATTCCCGTGCTTTTGCTCTGCGTTTAACCCCTCGAAGCCATCCCGACTTCCCGGTTTTCATATCCAAGTTCCGAAGGAAGTTTTACGCTCCCGAGAATCCCGAGAAATCAGCTTTTTCCAGTCGAAGTTCTGCTCGATTCGTGTCTCATCTTCTTCAAACCGCCACTTCAACCAGGTGAGTTCATACCCCTATCACTACGCTTTCAAATACTTTTTAAATGTTTTTAAACACTTTTTAGGGGGGGGGGGGGGAATACAAGTAAACACACGGCTAAAATCGTGTGAAACATCGATCTTTTGCTATACTTTTCATACTGTTGTTTTAACTATCTTATGAAGTTATTATCATGCAAAACACCTCACAAGACAACTTACCCTCCGGGGATACAATATATTTTATAAATGAAATATGTTTTATTTATACGTTTGCATACTACATCATATCAAGGGTAACCATTTCAACTATAACATTACGTGTATTCGACAAATCACAATTTGTTATTATGCCTTTGTTAACACTGTAGAAAGGGTAATCATTTTGGACATAAACAAACACACTTTTGCCTACGTGACTTAATTGTTATCTCGAATTGTCAAAAGATTTTTCATTATATTACTCGTGAACATCGTTGTTAGCAATCATGTGATGTCATATGGCTTTGTTTGTACCAAACGAAAGTCCCACCTATAACCAGAGTCTCTTGGAGGGAGAGCGTGACAAGTGTGTATAGATCTATACGGGGCTGACGACTCCGCACCCTGACTGTTAGCTACAGTCCCCGGGGTGACAAATGTCAACATTAGGTACTGCGTCTAGTATGGTTATGAGGAACTCACAACACGCGGAAACAATGACTCATGCACGTAGTAATACATAACTCAATCATGCTCGGGGGGTAATAACTATATTATAGGGTATTATCAGCATGTTCAGAATTCAGGATAAACACTTCCACAACTAGTTTTACTTAATGATAAAACTATACACATTCATTATAAGTATGGCATATTTACTTGCATTCATGGTCTTGGTTCATATAAGACTACACCTCACTTTTAGGAAAATATAGGATTTTCTTGGTTCAAATACATTCATTTTGTACAATAACGATTTACAACATCATTCTTAAGAAAATATCGGATTTTCTGGAAACAAACGCGGACTTTTCAAATGACATTCATCTACACAAATAACAACTTATGAACTCACCAACTTAAATGTTGACACTTTTTCTTTGAAATAACTTGTATTCTCAGGAAATCGCTAAACCAGGTTAGCAACTGCTTTTAAAGACTTACGCTCAGGCGTTAGTTTAATCTTTTGGATATCATATTGTAATTGACTTTTGCAAACATGTAATACTACAATCATGTAAACTTTTCAGTTATGTATATGATGGTCGTGTGTACTTTCTTCACTATTCATTTGTTATGATACTGTACATGACGTCCTCCGCCCCCCAAATGTTTCCGTCGTTCTGGTTTGGGGGTGTGACAGATTGGTATCAGAGCATTGTTTATAGTGAACTAAGTATATCAAAACCATTTTTGATATACAACTATAAACACAACTGGGCAAAAACACTCTGACTAAGAGTTATACTTTTTAAAATAAATCTTTTACACAAGTATACGTGCATGCATTATATAACAGGGTCAGTATCATAATGAAAACAATATAGAAGTATTATAGATGAGTTGTGCAATACAGGTATGCCTTGGATTATGTAATCGGGACTGGGATGAATATAGCCTGATCAACTATATTTGTCCGAGAGCCGACCAACATATGCCAGGGGATAGCTACAGTGGACAACAAGTCTAAAACTTACCAAACTTATAAACCTTAGAATCAAACATAACATTTAGAATACTATAGGAGTATTTTATGCATACAATAGTTTAACTTTGATGTTCAACCTTATGTGCCTTAGTTTTAGACAATTCTTATATCCCTATTCTCGTACAGATGCAATGGCCGGATTCCATCTACCAGGGGATCCCTACTACCCGAACCAAGACAGTGGAGGAGGGATAGAGAATGATCCGGAAGAAGAATTCAAGGAAGAAATGCACGAAGACTCCGACCCCGAAACCAATAACTTACCCTTAGTGACTCCGATCCAAAATCCTAATCCTCGATCAGGATTTCAAGGCCCAACACCTCTGTGGGCAGTGAACCTGAATAAGTGGAGCAACGAACAAGGTCAATCCCCTCCGTACCATGGAGACCGAAGCTTCTACAATCTGAGCGAGGGAGGCTCAGCAAACAGAGTCCTTCCTATATTGGTTCGCCGAATTGCCCGCAATGATGAGCAAGGAAGGGCAACTATCCAACGAACCGAGGAGAATGATGCGAACACCGGAGTCAATACAGTTCGCATCCGACAGTTAGGATTAGCTCATGGTAGAGCTGTAAATCAAAATGAAGCTTGGCATAGAGAGCTAACTGCAACTCAAACTGAAGTCAGGGAGATCCGTGCTAACTCTAGAGTCAACACAGTTTGTCTTCGTCATCTGACCGAGGACCAGGACTTTAAGAGGTATCGTACTGACGCCTTACAGGTGGAGTTAGATGCCTGTCGATCTGAGACCAAGGATCTTCGTCAGAACCAGGTGGCACTGCAAAGACGCGTATGGGAAGCGGAACAGCAGCTGGCCGAAGCCAGGGCTGAATCAAGTACCAATCACAACAATTCCCCTTGCAAGTAGAGTCTACTCTACTCTGTCTTATGGATATAATTTAGGTCTTTGTATAGACTCTAGTATTAACTTTCTGTACTGTAGACCTGTAGATAAGGTCAAATTTTCCCAACATTTCGATGTATCCACGATATATATATATATATATATATATATATATATATATATATATATATATATATATATATATATATATACTAACGCATTTGCGTTGCGTGTAAAATTTCTTGGTTACCACTCCAATTCATAAGTTTATCTATTAATATATAAACTCTCATTATGAATCAAACTCAAAACCTTGCTTAGGTCAAATCCAATTCATGAAATGTTTAAAATAGCTAACTCATTAACACGCGACTTTCAATCATTAAAGACTTATTGTCTTCATTGTTATTTCTTTGGCAGCGATGCCACCTCGCAGATCTGCACGCCGCGTCAACAACGCAACACATACGCCACCGCCACCACCTCCACAATATGATCCCGTCATGGTACATGTTGCTATCACTGCAGCAGTAGCAGCTGCTCTTACGCAAATAAACACTAACGGAGCTGGTGGGACTGGAAGCAGTACCAACCACTTGAATCATGGCACTGGCCATGGTCATATCAGGGAATGCACATACAAGAAATTTTCAAATACGAAGCCAAAGACTTTCAACGGGGTAGGAGGAGTCATTGCACTTATGCAATGGTTCGAGAAGACCGAAACGGTCTTCGAGATCTGTGCATGCCCGGAGACCAGCAAAGTCAAGTTCGCCGCTTGCACTTTCTCTGATCGAGCCCTCACCTGGTGGAAGGGCCATGTGAAAGCCCTATCTCTCCCGGTTGCTAATGCCATAATCTGGGAAGATCTCAAAATCTTGATGCTAGAAGAATACTACCCGAGGGGCGAAATCCAAAAGTTAGAGCATGACCTATGGAACCTAAGGATGACCGGATCGGACCTAGTCACTTACACGGCCAGGTTCAGTAATTTGTCAGCCTTGTGCCCAGGTATGGTAAACCCGGAATCGAAGAAGGTGGAGAGGTACATTTGGGGATTATCACCCCAGATCCAGGGGCATGTCCTGGCCTCTAACCCAATCACGTTTGACAGCACGAAGCGCTTGGCTCAACGATTGATTGATCACGGTGTTAAACAGGGTACTATTACCGCTGTTTCGGAGCCACCAAAGGATATAGAGGACCGAAGGAAACCCTGGAATAAGAGAAAAGGGAAAAAATGCAAGAGAACCCCAAGAGGCAACAGTTAGTGACAGCTCAGGCTGTTACTGTCCCTACCACCCCCACATCCACAAGGTCGTACAACGGAAACCAGCCTAAGTGCAACCGATGCAACTTTCATCATCACGGACCCTGCCGTGAAATGCATTGCACTAGGTGCAACAGTAAGGGACACACCGTCCGCTACTGCAGGGAACCAACCCAACCAACCGCTCCAGCCACAAATGTCGTAGTAGACCGTACTTGTTATGAGTGCGGAGCAACGGGGCACTTCCGAAGGGACTGCCCGAAGGCAAACAACAGGAATGCTGGTGAAGGAGGCCGAGTATTCGCAATGGCCCAAGAGGAGGCCATTGCAGACCCCACGGTTATTCCGGGTACGTTCTTCCTCGATAGCACATTAGCATGCATTTTATTTTATAGTGGAGCGGAGAGGAGTTTCGTGAGTCACAAATTTAAAAATCTATTCAAACAAGCACCCTAATCATTAAGCAAAACCTTCATAGTAGTAATAACAAAGATAGATAATAATAATAATAATAATAATAATAATAATAATAATAATAATAATAATAATAATAATAATAATAATAATAATAACTGAAAACACATGTGTAGAACGCACTATCACACTAATGAACACTCTTCCCATCGACTTCACACCTGTTACGATAAGAAGTTCACAAATAGCTACTAGAAATGGATTGGCTTGGTCTTCACCATGCCAATTGCATGTGCTATGAAAAGACCCTTCACTTTCACCGTTGGATAACGAAACTCTATCGATTTATAACGACAAACCCGACACAACTCCCAAATCGTTTCTAGTTTCAAAATCCCGTAGCACTCATGTGAGGAGTACTATATCCTTTGCAACCTTCCTAAAGTATTACCGGCAGACTATTTAGGAATAGCACACGTACGACGAGTCAAGTTCAAACGCAGATGCTAGGAATGATTACGGTTAACCTATCACTACAAATGTGTATGCAACTTGTATACACAAGGCGGATATAAGCAGACCAGGTAAGAACTGAACCATGAACTTCAAAACAAAACGACATGTATTACGAGTGATAAATGCTAACATTTAGATGAACATAGTCAAACAAACCCAAATCCACACGACCTCTACCGGTCGAAGCAATAGACGGAGTAATGAAGGTCCGCAGGAACACCCACGCTAGGATCTGGGCTCACTAGAGAACAAGAAAATTCAAATGGAACAGAAGTACACACATCTTTCCTCAACAATTGAAGTCCCAGTCAAAATGCGAATTTCGGGACGAAATTCTCTCTAACGGGGGGATAATGTAACACCAGCAAAAAATTAGGTCAAAAATAAATTTGTTCAGTAACCATAATTTAGTATACTAAGTGGTAGATATCATATCATGGTTTCCAAAAATATAAAGAACACTAAAATCCGAGTTATAAAGAAGAAGTTATGACCAATCGAAGATCCGCGACAATACCGGTAAAACACTGTTAAGCAGAAAACGCGAAATTCCAATAAAATGATTTTTAACCTTAGGTATCTAAATAAAAGTCGTAGATATCCCAAAACCGTAAACGTACATAAAAAGAACGCCCAAATCTGACTTCATATGAAGAAGCTATGATTTTTCGAAGTTTCAGACATAGCAGTAGACAGCTAAAAACTCGAAATAGAGATCGAGAGACTTTTAGCCAACACGACCTAAACGAGAATCGAAGAGCTCGTCAATAGTAATACAACGGTAAAAAGACAGATGAAAATGGACGTCGGATGAAGAAGTTATGGATTTTTAATGGACTTTTCCAGTCCCGGCCTTTTAAAAATATATTATTAAAGATAAATTCAAAACTAGCCAACGGAGTCTAAACGAAAGTTGTAGAGTACAGTCTCACCTACGCGTGGATATAAAGAACGCCAAAAACAGAGCTCGTACGCAAGAGTTACGTAATTTAGAAGTTTGGAAATTCATATTACGCCCCACGTACCAGGCGATAAGGGCCTTTTCCCTTCGGCCAGCAGACCTCCCATCGGCCATCAGAGGCTCGTGACGTAAGCGCTGATGACCCACTATGCCCAGCGTACCTGGGGTGAGTACGCCCAGCGTACGGAGGCGGTTCAGCCTCCTATAAATAGGATGCGAGGGTTTCGGGCATAACTGCTCAATTCTTCTCATTCCTGTGCTTTTGCTCTGCGTTTAACCCCTCGAAGCCATCCCGACTTCCCGGTTTTCATATCCAAGTTCCGAAGGAAGTTTTACGCTCCCGAGAATCCCGAGAAATCAGCTTTTTCCAGTCGAAATTCTGCTCGATTCGTGTCTTATCTTCTTCAAACCGCCACTTCAACCAGGTGAGTTCATACCCCTATCACTACGCTTTCAAATACTTTTTAAATGTTTTTAAACACTTTTAAGGGGGGGGGGGGAATACAAGTAAACACACGGCTAAAATCGTGTGAAACATCGATCTTTTGCTATACTTTTCATACTGTTGTTTTAACTATCTTATGAAGTTATTATCATGCAAAACACCACACAACACAACTTACCCTCCGGGGATACAATATGTTTTATAAATGAAACATGTTTTATTTATACGTTTGCATACTACATCGTATCAAGGGTAACCATTTCAACTATAACATTACGTGTATTCGACAAATCACAATTTGTTATTATGCCTTTGTTAACACTGTAGAAAGGGTAATCATTTTGGACATAAACAAACACACTTTTGCCTACGTGACTTAATTGTTATCTCGAATTGTCAAAAGATTTTTCATCATATTACTCGTGAACATCGTTGTTAGCAATCATGTTATGTCATATGGCTTTGTTTGTACCAAACGGAAGTCCCCACCTATAACCAGAGTCTCTTGGAGGGAGAGCGTGACAAGTGTGTATAGACCTATACGGGGCTGACGACTCCGCACCCTGACTGTTAGCTACAGTCCCCGAGGTGATAAATGTCAACATTAGGTACTGCGTCTAGTATGGTTATGAGGAACTCACAACACGCGGAAACAATGACTCATGCACGTAGTAATACATAACTCAATCACGCTCGGGGGGGGGGGGGGGGGGGTAATAACTATATTATAGGGTATTATCAGCATGTTCAGAATTCAGGATAAACACTTCCACAACTAGTTTTACTTAATGATAAAACTATACACATTCATTATAAGTATGACATATTTACTTACATTCATGGTCTTGGTTCATATAAGACTACGCCTCACTTTTAGGAAAATATAGGATTTTCCTGGTTCAAATACATTCATTTTGTACAATAACGATTTACAACATCATTCTTAAGAAAATATCGGATTTTCTGGAAACAAACGCAGACTTTTCAAATGACATAAATCTACACAAATAACAGCTTATGAACTCACCAACTTAAATGTTGACACTTTTTCTTTGAAATAACTTGTATTCTCAGGAAATCGCTAAACCAGGTTAGCAACTGCTTTTGAAGACTTACGCTCAGGCGTTAGTTTAATCTTTTGGATATCATATTGTAATTGACTTTTGCAAACATGTAATACTACAATCATGTATACTTTTCAATTATGTATACGATGGTCGTGTGTACTTTCTTCACTATTCATTTGTTATGATACTGTACATGACGTCCTCCGCCCCCCTGAATGTTTCCGCCGTTCTGGTTTGGGGGTGTGACATAGTGTGGTGTTTTACTAATATATTGTCACACAGTTTAAAGTTTATTAAGACTATTGAGTATCTTTTGCAAACATGTAATTATGGTGAACATGACCATGTTCACTAAATGGTCACATGTAATTAATTTTATAAGTGGCGATTTACTAATAATTAGTCACAAAAATAATCTTTTATTGTGACTATTGTGTATCGTATGGAGACACACAATTAAGTGAAACATGATCGTAAGTATTATAAAGACACACATTTTATTAAAAAAATCAATTAAAACATAACCGTAATTAATTTATAGAAACAATAGATGAACATGACTATTGTCTTCCATATTGGCATATTATTTGTATATTAACATGTCGTTTTTTATATTCTGACACACAAATATTATCTAAACGTGACGATATATGAATTATTAGTCACAGATTATTGAATTTGTGAAATGTGATTTATTTGACACATCATTTTTTCGATGTTGTAATTGGTTAAGTTATCATCACAAAAACTTGAGAAAAACATGATCTTAAAACACATATACACACATATTTAGTTTAGATCATGTTATTGTTAACCATTTAGCCACATGTCAAAAAAGATATAAAGTGACTATTGTATAATTTTAGAGACATTGAAAAACTTAAAAAAATAGCCACATTTATATTATAGACACAAGAAAATTTTGAAGTGTGATTATTGTTTAACATTCAATGACATTAATTCAAATTTTATTGTTAGTTTTGCTATATTTCATACACATCAAAACAATATAAATGAAAGTAACAACAAATCGACAATATGAAACGATAAAAAGAAATCGATATTATTAATAATTGAATTACAAATCCATACATAAGATCCCTAGTTAAAATAGCAAAAAGAACTTGTAAGTATAACAAGTCTAAAAATATGGTAAAGAAAACAAAAAAATCATAAGACAAAAATTTTCAACTTTCTACATCTAATAACCTTTTATCCTTCTGAAAAATTTCCTTAATCCAAACTGTGATAGAAAATATCAAATGAGAACACTCATTTTCATAGATACTCATAACCTTCATCTCTTAATTCTAGGGCTTCATATATGCTAATATGCATGTGAATAGAAAATGGAAATAAACCATTTATAAGGAAGCATGCTTTTATACCATTTATTTATTAGTATACTACATGCATAACATATACTGTCAAGAAACTAACAGAAACCACACTATAATACCTGTTGAAGTAGCAATAGGCGGTATGTCTACAGCTCTGGCCAATGTTCCATTAGAGGGTGTAATATGAACCTGAAATTTAGAAATATTAAATATTTATATCAATTTCCAATTGGTTTGGTTTAACAACACCAACATCAACATCAATATATCATCCAAGTTACATATAACACATACATATAGTTTCCAAGTTACATAATCATACATCCAACCTATCAATCTACTACTTGATCAAAGTTTAACTCCTTGGACCCAGGCCTGCAGTGGTTAATCCCTATTGAACTGGGTTTTAAAGCAAAAAAGAAAAGAAAAAAAATAGTTGGACCAATATTGTTTTGTCAGATCGTGTTTCAACCAGTTCTCAAACGGAATCATCGGCAGTAAATAACAAGGTTCTATTCCATATAATAAACAACCCCAAATCCCTGTAACAAACATCTCCAAGAAATCAAACCACACTAAGGCTTGCTCTTTTAATTTCCTTTTACCAAATCAAGAACTAAATAATTGAAATTTCGTAATGAATACCGACCTATGATTTTCAGTGGCAGAAATCAACATATAATAACACCTAAATCGTATTAGATACCTTAAGATTATGTGCGATATTACAAACCTTGAAATTTAAGACTTGGTGAATCCTGCATCGTCATCACAGAGTTAAAGCCATGAGTACCTAGTCGGCCAAAAAACAGGGGGGTGGGGGTCCTGGCCTCCCTTGTCCCCTTAAGGGTTCCACCACTACGTAGCAGGGATAAGACGAATCGAGGAATAAAGAGTGAATATACATATCAAATCAACAGTTTTAAAACCTTGGAAACAACCATACGACAAATTCTAGGAAGTGTCGATCACCCTGAAGGGAGGGAAGTAGAAGTTTCTGCAAGACAGAGGTTGCACCTAATTCCAAAATTAACAAAAGTCAGGAAAAAGGAAAAGTTAAATGATGTTTTCCCTATCAATTGAACTTTGATTGTTAAAGAATCAGAAGATATAGGGTTAAGTTTGTGATGAAGGATTGAAAGGGATTAGTGAATTCATACCAACAACCTTGAATGTGTAACACAAAATCGATGGAATGTCCTCCCATCGGCTGGACGGGAAATTGTCGATGGACCGTCCTCCCATCAAGCCTGTTAAACCACATAACAAGGAACAAAGGCAAAGGAATCTGAATTATTACATGAAAAGGCACTCACAAGTTCGTAAGAAAGGCCATCAAATTCGAACGATTTATAATGATTCCTCCTTGTTTTCCCCTTTCCTGAAATCCTAACGACGTCGCTAATTGGTTTCGCGTCTTCCACAAGTACTTCTTTTTCCTCGTTATCTTCTGGTGGCGGGGAAACTTCTTTCTCGTCCTCTTCATCATCCTTGGGTTTTTTCTTGTCTCGTTTAGCGGTCGAAATCAACTCATCTAAAGATCAATCGGCAATCAGATGTGTGAGAAGCAAGGTCACGGTGTGTGGACAAACAATATGTGTTACCGGTGTAGGTTAGAGAGAATATAGAGGGTAGGGAAGAGAGGGATGAGCATATCAGGTGTGTTCCAAATGGAATTAGGTCTACAAATGGGGAAAATTGAAACGGGGAAGGGGGGAAATGAAAATGAGAGCGGCAACCTAACATTATCAAATTTAGTTTTGAAAATTTATAAAAACCTAAATTTTTAAACTCTCAAACTTGAAATTATCATATTTAAATTTGAAAATTAATACAAAAACTAAAATTCTAAAACTCTCAAAGTTTATGTTGATATATATTATTAAATAAATTTTTAATAAATTAACCATATATATATATATATATATATATATATATATATATATATATATATACACGCACAAGACATATAAATGGAGATTATACTTTTGTTGTGATTAAAAATCAATTTCAAATGTGTTTTGCAAGTCTTTAATACTTCACATATAAAACTATACCTCACATTTAGGACGCATGGTATAAGTGTGGGGTGGGAATGTAGGTGTGGTTGTGGGTATGTGTGTGGGAATTATGGTAGGTAGTGGTGTATGGGTTGCGTCTATCTTATGGAAGTATGAGATGAGTCAAAGGTGGGACAGGTGGGTGGTGTATGGGCCAGGCATGTGGGTGGGTGGTGTAGATTATATAGGGTGGGGGTGGGTGGGGCGTGGGAATGTAGATATGGATGTAGATGTGGGGTTATGTGGTGGTATGGGTATGGCTGGGGGTAGAGTTAGGTTATGGACGTGGGGTGAGGTGGGTGGTATGGGTGTAGGTGTATGTGGGGATAGAGTTTGGTAGATGGTTGGGTGGGTATGGGGTGTGGGGTGTAGGGTGTGGAGGTGGAAGTGAGCCTTTGCTTATAAGTCGATGCCCTAAGTATGCCTTATGCCTTATGTCATAAGCCATATCCTCTAAGACCTAAGTTCTGACACTTAAGCCTTAAGACTTAAGCCACAAGACATAAACCATGAGGCATAAGCTATAAGCAATAAACCATAATTCATAAGCTATAAACCATAAGTTAAACCCCATAAGCCTTAAGCCTTAAGTAATACTATATAATCTCTAAGACCTAATCCCTAAGTGCTAATCCATAAGTCGTAAGCCTTAAGTCATATGACCCAATCATAATCGTCATGCCATAAGCCTTTAATCCTTAAGCCATAAGTTCTAATATCCAATCCATAAGCATTAATATCCAAGCCATATTCCCTACGCTATATGTCATAAGCCTTAATCCATAAGCTATAGACCATATGGCCTAAGCCCTAATACATAAGCCATAAGCCGTAATACCTGAGCTATGAGCCTTAAGCCTTAAGTCATAACGCATACCTCATTACCCATTTGGCCTGCCCTAGGCTAACCTAAATCATAAGTTATAATACATAAGCCATAATACATAATCCATAAACCCTAACTTATATGCATTAAGCCATACATCATAAGTCATAAGCCATCACCTATAACCCTTAAGCCATAAGCCCTATGACATAAACTATAAGCCATAATTCATAATCCATAAGCATGAGGCATTAGCCCGAAGTCGTAATTATAGGATGTTACATCGCCTCACTAATGGACCTCTCTGAGTCACTTTCTCTCTTGCTTCTCACTGGCATAATCTTGCTGCTTCATTGTAATCTTGTTGCTTCATGGTCATCGGTGAGGTGGTGCGGTTTATTATTTTTTCATACACACCTATACATACTCACACATACACACACACACACACACATATATATATATATATATATATATATATATATATATATATATATATATATATATATAATTTTAATAATAAAACCTTATTTAACCCTTTTTAGGTGGTTAATTTAAAAGCCATTGAAACAAAAACTTAAGCATCAGGCATCAGCTACCCCCAAATTCATTCTCCCACTATAATCGACAACATACAACGCCACCAATTGGGCGTGTGTGTTCGGTAAATTCAGTAGGAAAGAGATAGGAGATATGAGATTAAGATAAGAGAGGGTGAGGAAACAGAAGAAATCAAGAGAGAAATAGATAGATTTAAAAGGAGAAAGAACAAGATCGGTGAGGGGAGGAGGCAGCGCCCACCGGCACTACTGCGGAGGTCGACCCGGAACGAAAGAAGAGCGACGACGGCAACTTGAAGTTGTGGTGACGGCCGAAATCGTGCCTTCGTTTGTTGTTTGCCTTGTACTATTGCTCATCCTTGCTCTGTCTTACGTTGCTCCGCTCCACTCTAACTTGTATGCCCTCCACATCAGAGATTGTATGTTATCTATTGATTATTTTAATTGCTAACTGCTGGCTAGACCCAATATTACAAGTTTTCTTATACCTAGAGGCTTCAACATCAATTCTTGTTGGAGTCAGTTAGTGGAGATTAACATTTTCGAGCCCTACAAATTTGCAATAGTCGATCCCCAATTCATTGTCCAACCCAATAGATATGTTGCAGTGTATATTTCTTTTTTTCCGATTCCAGGTATGCCAAATTTCATTTTTTCTAGTAATTTTTTTGAAGTTAAAGATAGTTTTAGTTTTGTCTGTTGATTAAAATTGACAATTGCAATATGCAATTTCATTACCAGAAGTGATTATGGAGAAACACCTAATTGGCATCATGTTGATTGATCAATCTGTTTAATGGTTCTATATTTTTTTAATTAAATCAATTATTCTTATTTTATATGATGGTTATCAACTAAAACTTCATCTTTTAATGAAAGCAAGATTATAAATTTGATGCTAACTTTATGAAGTTGTGCCCTTTTGTCTATTTATTATGATGGTTATCAACTAAATGTTTCATATTTTTGTTATTTTATCATAATCTAATTATACTATTAAAACACTTTTATGAAGCTTCAAAATTGCTTATTAATTTTCTTTTGTTAATTTATATAACATGTCCATTGTCCAAACATTATAACACTAACCATTTATTTTAATAACCAAATCTAACATATTTACTACTTGCTACTTGTTTATATTAAAGTAGCTATTTACATATATATGTTAATTTGTTTCTTTAGTTAATATACAGACACTCCCTGTATCACTAAAAAAGTTGAAGTCTATTGCTATTATGGGTAAAATATAAATACAATGCTACTATGGGTAAGAAATTGTAAATATGCTTTTATTTTGGGTTGAATATTGTTGTTATTGATAATTCTTTTTGAAGTGCGTAGCTTTTATGGGTAAGGAAATGAAAGCAGATTGCTATTACGGGTTACGAATGAAGTAAGATGCTAGTATGGGTAAAAAAAGAAAGTTTGTTGCTTTTATGATTAAGGAATTGTAAGTGTGTTGTTATTGTCGGTTGCATATCGTTGTTATGGTCCTTTTTTCATTTTCAAATTCCTATTTCAAGTATTATGTTGTAATTTTTTACTATGTTTAAAGTAAAGATAAACTATTTTGATGCAGGTCTTGAAAGATGCATGAAATACTTCGTGTTTGGCTCTCAAGGGTTCCAAAAAGGATAGTTACTTCCATAAAAGAGAAGAAAATGTTTCTTGGAAGTATGATTGAAAGTTTGCTTTAGTGTGCATGCTAGTAACTACTCTGTATGGTGTTTCGGCCCCAAATTGACAATATTACCCTTATTACTTTTTAAAAAAAAATTGGTGTTTAGATATAATTATAAGATTTTAGTATATGTTTCTACCCTTTTAGTTGTACAGTTTCCAGCACATTGTTGCCAGCTCATATTTAATACAATTTATCTACTTAGTCATTCAATTTTTCATTGTTTTTTTGAATTTTGTGATCAGAAGTTGAAAAGGGGCATTTTAAAGTCTATTGCTACTGTTGGTATTTTCTATGGGAAACTGTTTTGGTTTGTATTTTCAACTCTAAAATGGAATATAATAAGAAAACTAGGACAATTTTACTGCAAAGGGTCAATATGGTCTTTTACATTTTTTGGGGTTCTGGATATAAATTTATGTCCCCTTTTAGAGGGTATTTTGGTCGACTAAAAGGAGCCCTTCAGATGAAACTTTAACCATTTGTTTTGTACATGTTGACATCACTCCAACTATCATATGACCAAAATAGGTTCCAAAAGTCAAAGTGATTTATAACCAAAACTCATTTGATGTAGGTAATTCCAATAGTTTTCGAATGAAAATCATAACATTTTTTTTTCAAAATTTGTCCCAAAGTCTACTAATAAGTTATGTAGTTTGGGTTTGAGTCAATGGCTCTATATAAGTCAAACGGTTGACTAGTAAACAAATGGTATTTTGGTGAATACTATTCTTTAAATTTATACACATACTATTACAAAAAGAATGACCATTACATAATTATAGTCACACATTCAATGAGCATACAATAATAATACTGATCAGAAATTATGTTTCTTCTAAATAGATTTATTTATAGACTCACATAATAATTGTAAACCTAACCAAATGCAACTAACACTCAAAATATTATTTTTTTCAAAGATAATTCATCATATTTTGACACACATATTAAAAGGCACATAACCATAAACCACTAGAATTAACTTTTTTTTCTTGCTTTTAATTAGTCATTGCTAAACGCCACCCTATGGACACACAAATATTTAGTGTGGCCATATGTATCCCCTGTTAGCTACATTGGATTTCATGTGTCGAAATAGCACCATGATACAGAAACATATACAATTTCCTCATGTCACCATATATCTATTTATTGTCTCTTATATAAAAAGTATTATAATGTAAATCTATAAATGTGGCTGATAGTGAAATATGGCCATAGTCTTCGAGTGTCACTAATAATTGTCACATTTTGTATAATTAAATGTGGTTAAAGTTTTGATTATCTATACAATGGACACACAAACTAATGTAAATGTATCTAAAATCAGTCTCTAAATTTTTTAGTGACCTTTTTAATAAAAAGTGTGACAGACTGTTTTTCGGAAAGTGTCACCGTAGGTCATTTTTGTACTAGTGTAATAATTTAAATATTTTACATAAAATCATAAATTATACAAAAGTTGTAACTTTAAAATGACAATTGCTCACATACGACAACATATGTAAACTAATAAGTTAACTATAATATGTTAAAAAGTTGAATTCATAATTTTATAAATAGAAGTAAAATATGATATTTTAATATTGTAGTTTAGTTCATTTATGATTAAAATTTAGTTTTTGCATTAATTAAACATTATTAAACAATTTATAATAATTATTAGAAAGAAATTGAAAAGTCATGGAGGTTTCAAATGAATATGCTGCAAGTAAAAATGCCTCTTTTATAAGTATACTAGACGAATTCCCGCGCGTTGCGCAGCGAAGATTAAAAATATATTGTTAAAATATTGAAAAATATATGTTTAAAATGGTTATGTTATTGACATTAATTTTGACATAATATTTTTACACTAATATATATATATATATATATATATATATATATATATATTATTTTGAACAATAATATTCATTGATATCAACTCACATTCCTCATTAATATAATCAAATATAATTATCTATTTAGTATTATTTTTAACAATTATTATTATTGATTACTTATATTTTTACTTATGCGATCATTTTCTAATTTCAATAATGATGTTCATTTAAAATACAATTTATTTATAGCTAAATGTAATTTATAATTTGATGTTATTATCATTTTAAATTGTCATTCATTAATTTTAAACCATTTATTATTAATAATAAGTTAAAGAAGACTTTTAAGAAACACTTAATATTATTATTAAAATGTGAAACATACACTAAATAATAAAGTGATAATATAGACAATTTGCATTTCAAAAGAGACTTGCATGGATAATATGACATATCCATGTTATTTGATTTTATTATTTATAATTATTGCTTATTAATTTTAAAAGCATTTGTTATTATTAATAAGTGAAAGAAACTTTTAAAAAGCACTTATTATTATAATTAAAATGTTAAACATATAATAAAATATAAAGTGATAAGATAAACAATTTGCATTTTAAAAAAGGCTTACATGAATAATATGGATAATATGACATATCCATGATTTTTAATTAATTATTGTTTTGAAGCAACATGAACATACAAACATGTATACAATAGTTAATTAAATATTATATATATCACCTTTCATAACATATGATCGATAACATGAATCTAATCTAATTTACATTAAAATTTCAACCACAACATACAATGATATTCTTAAAAGAATACTTAAATCAAGAAAATACAAAAAAGAATTAGTATATAACAAACATACAAATTAAAAACTTCAACATAATAACATGGCTAGAAAAATTGTTCAAAGCCCTCAAACAAAAAAAAAAAACTTTAAACTTGTTTTCTTTATGAATTTTGTATGTGATTTGTATATGTGTGTCTATTCAAAAAGATTGACATTTTTATAGTAGAGTATCCATTAATTGTTTATTAAATATATTATATAAGTTATAAAACCTTTGAATTGTTAATCATTATTAAGAGACTTTTGAGTGATATTCATTAAAATAGGAGATTTCAAATGCATGAGGTGTTTGCAAATTTTTATGGGGGTTTCAAATGCATGAGATTCAAGGAAAAATGCTAGCTTTATAATTATGTATGATACTAGACGAGTGTCCGCGCGTTGCGCATAATACAACAATATATTTGAAATTTTTACAAATATATATTTTTTAAATATATCAATGACATTGTTATTAGCTTTTATATAATAAATCTTATAATAAGTTGGTATAAAAATTGTTTGTTTTGAATTATATGATAATGTAGATATGTTTTAAAATTGTATAATCCTAAGTGTCTTAATGACGTCTACCTGCAGGTTAGTTATGAATAAAATTAAATATAATATATGATTTAATGATATTTATAGTTGTTGTTATGATTAATTTGCTTAAGATTTTAATTTCTATCATTGTAATTATTTAAGACATCAAACATTGTTTTTGTTTTTAAAGACAACAATATAATTTTTGTATATAGTTTTACTTTTAACTATTGTTGTTGTAAGTTATTTAAGATAACATTTTAATTTTGTTTCAGAAATTTAACGTTTTTAAAGTTTAATTGATGAATATTGTTAGTTTCTATGATTGTAGTTATTTAAAACAAAAAACATTGTTTTTGTTTTTAAAGAAAATATTATAGTTTTTTTATATAATATTACTTTTAACTATTCTTATTGTAAGTTATTTCTAAGCTATTTATTTAAAAATTATTAATGATTATAAAAAACAGTTTCATGTTTTTTTTTGTTAGTTTAGGATTACAATTTAGGTTTTGTTGGATTAGGTGTCTAAGCTCATAACTATTTTGGTATGTACTTGACCCGATTGTGAGCATGGTCTTTTTGGGTTGCCTTCACCATAGCAACTGATAGGATGGACTAAGGAGAAAAAGGATTAATTATGATTTATAAATATATTATATGAATAATATATTAAGAGAGAAATCATATTGTTTAATTAATATTAGTCAAGAATTAATAAGAATTAATTATGTGGCTAAAAGACATTGATTAAATAAAGGGGGCTAGAACTGTCAATTGTGTGATAGTTGAATATTGGGCTAATGGACTCCATAGAAGTTGGAGTGGACGAAATCTATGGGGAAACCCTTTAGAATTCGTCCAAGGCTTCTAAGGAGGGAGTCCATGGGCTGCTTAGGGCCTAAGCAGTCAAATTAGTGTTTCCTAGTTGAAAACCCTAATAGCCTACCTATATAAGGAACCCCTAAGGCCCCAAAAACGTGGTGAAGTAATCCCCAAGGGTTCTTGGACGTTTTTGGTGCTCCTCCTCCTTCTCCAAGGTCATCTTGTTGCTCATGGTGTTTGTGACTCCATTAGAGGTGCAACATTTGAGGCACTAAGCTTTCAAAGGTTAAGATCAAAAGGATTTGTGATTGTTATTGCTACATAACAATCAAGGTAAGATCTAAACCCTAATTCATATGTTAATTCGAGTATTGTATGCTAGATCTAGGGTTTATGAGCTTTGGATGATTATTGCATGTTCATTAGACAAACTAGATCCAAAGCTTTAGGGTTTGCATGTACACCATAGGATTGATGTAGTGCTCAAAATCCATCATTGGTATCAGACCCTAGGCTGTTTGTTTGATGTATTTAAGGTTGTAAAAATCGCTCAGCGGTAGCTCGGCGGTCGACCGGGGTCAAGCGATTAATCGGTTTGGCGGGGATTAATCGGAGGATTAATCGGGGACCATAAATTACTAATAAAACTATTTTAAAACTTAATATATCCAAAGAAAAAATAGAATTTCAAAATTTCAAAATTTTAAAATTTGAAAATTTGAAATATTTGGTATAATATTTGAAAATTTGAATATTTAAAAATTTAAAATTTTGAAGTTTTTTAAATTTTGGTGTAATATTTGAAAATTTGAAAATTTGAATTTTTTAAAATCTTCCCGCCAAGGACCGCCAATGACCGCCTAGCCCGAGTTTGACCGATATTGACCAATTTCCGCCAAGCACCCCTAATCGTAATCAGTTGCAGACCGCCTAGCGCCTTGGCGCCGCCTAGGCGGCCGCCTAGGCCGATTTTTACAACACTGGATGTATTTGATGCTTTACATAATCGTTCAAGCTGAAAATCGCGAAAAACTGCATTCTGGATCCTGAACTCGCCGAGTTCACTGGGAACTCGACGAGTCCATCCCTGACTCAACGAGTTTGTAGGTCTGATTGCTGTTTTTGCGGGATTTTGATCTGTTTTGGCTGTGGATAATTACCATAAACATCTTTTATTGATAAAATCTGATTTGTATTGATATTATGTGATTATCTTAACCAAATTAGTAGATAATTGTCAAATTAATTAGATAATCATCGTCTTATGTGATAAACTTGATTTATTTGAATTATTTGATGAATTATCTTGCAAGTAATTAAATTAGGTCAAATTTAGATAATTACCAATTATTTGATTAATTAAATTATTTGTAATTTGATCTAGATAGTTTTGAAAAGTTTCAAAACTTGCCCTCAGGTTTTGAAATTTAAATTTTTGATTAAAAAGTTTAATTTTTGAATTGTCTAAATTCTAAACCCTAAGGTTTTGAAAAGTTTCAAAACTTGCCCTCAAGTTTTGGAATTTAAATTTTTGATTAAAAGTTCTAATTTTAAATTTGTTAAATTCTAAAACCCTAGTTTTTGAAAAGTTCAAATTACACCCTTATGGTTTTATTAAGTTAATTAAATGTATAGTTAAAAGAGAGTTAATAAATCCATAATGATATGGTGTATATTTAATTAAATTAAAAGTATAATTTATTAAATTAGACCACCTAGTATTTTAAAAGTGTAAAATACACGCTTATACTATATATAAAATTAAAAAGTCTAATATTATATATGTATAAGTAAATGTCAGTCTTACCGTTAGTAGGCCTCATTCACGAAGCTGGTCTCTAAAGGGTGTTTAAGGAAGCGGCCTGTAAAATGACCGCCATTGGGTATCCACTCTTACCCACCGCACTCTTGACTAGTGGAGTGTCGTTAGCCGAACGGGTAGGATAGGACACAACCTTCCATTATAAGTATAATGAATAGGAAGTAACTAAACACTTTTATAAATTCCCAAATCTTTGTTACTTTAGGAAAAATGTGGAGTTGGTGCTCTTCCATGAAATTACACTTTGTACCCTTGCTAAGACGTTAGTGGAGCGTGTGTGGTTAACCGGCACACTAATTGGGTTCTAAGCAAACGTGGCAAAGGGCGACTCGATGTTTGTCATAGATCGATGGAGCGTGTGTGGTTAACCGGCATGTCGATTAGGTGACTGTAACATTAGGGGCACCATGTATATTTGCATGGTTATCCACAACTTGTTTGTGATCCTCGGCATCCCAGTCACAAACGAAGGGCACACTCGAGATTTAAACATGCCATTGAAAATTTCAATGAATCTCAAAGGATCTAGGAGTTTCAATTCATTTAAAACTTAAATTTCCTTTTCGTTTTCCATGGTGGAAATTGGTAAATCGTCATTTACCTACCTTCAAATGTTCTGCAATTTGGATTACGACATCCCTCTTCCAAATTGTAGAATATTGTGTTGGGTCTTGGACTTGATATTTCATTTGGGTGTTACATCAATGATTCCAATCAACTAACTTGAATTTATCCCGTTTTGTAGATGTCAAAGTTTGACAACTATGGTCTTCCTGAATCCGTTGGAAAAAGTTTTCCACATGAAGATGATGTTCCATGATTAGATTGTGGAAATGGAAATCATGCTTCACTTCCTCCACCTCCTCCAATAATTCTCCCTGACCCACGTGTTCGAAGACTTGAAAAGTTTAAGGTCGCTCAAGCCCTATTGTCGAAAAGACACGAAGATGGAAAGTCGGTATGCGCTCATGTCTTGGATATGAAGTTGCATATGGATAGATTGGGAATGTTGGGCGTCGATGTCTCAGAGAAGTTGGGTGTTGACTTGGTTCTTCACTCACTTCCCGATTTATATGGTAAGTTCGTTAGAGAGTACTATGTGATGGAACACGACGTGACCCTCATTGATTTGACTTATCACTGCTGAATCAACAATGATTTGGCACACTGGTCGAGCAAATTTGTCAATTAAATCAATGTCCCAACCTTCTATGGACAATGGCAACATTGGAAGTCCATAAAAGTTTTCTCTATGCAAGATAAATGCTAAGTCTGAGATAGTCCCTTGTGCCATTCCCAAAGAATCTGTGTGTTTCTACTGCCAAGAGAAGGGGCATTGGTCGCGAAGCTGCCCTGACTACCTGAGCGATCTAAGAGATGGGAGAGTCAAGATGTATGAATCTGCTTCAGGTAAAAATCCACTATCTAACTCTATTAAGTTTTCTATTTTAGATTCTAAATACATGATGTGATAAGATTACATTTGGTGTTTTGTAGGATCGAAGAAAAGAAAGGAAGCTTAAAGGAAGAAGTGAGCTGAGTTTGATCGCGAAGAAATGGATTTCGATCGCATGATTCGATGATCGAATTTTTGGAGCTGCTACTTTAGAGTTAGGACAGATTGCAAAATAATATTTACATAGTTTTCATTTGAAATCGCATTGTAAGGACAAGATTTTTCTGCAATAAAATAAAATTTGATTTTGTCTTATTTATGTTTCCTTGCGATGGATATTATGAAAATTGGTGTTTGAATGTTTCTATTGTTAGCAATATTGTGAATGGATTTGATTCTTAGTTATGTTATTTGTGGTAATGTCAGAAATTTACCAAATAAGGAAAAATTCTCATCGCCCAAGTTTCAATTGGACAGAAACTTGGAATCATACAACTGGTACTATGTGATGAATGAGAACCTTCGTATTTGGGAAATTAAGACTAATTCCTTGTTCACATAAGTATGTGAGTCAAGTGAAGGACTAGGAAAGCTGGTACACAATGTTGTGCACTGGTCTAGTCCACCACAAAGAACGATAAATTATTTGTCATGATTTACTAAAGCTTAGTAAATATGGTTATACTTATAAGATTAAGTGTAATTCTGAGTTGTTGAAAGAGTTTCGATGAATGGCAGAACGTATAAGAAGAATCAATAAGGCAGAAAGATAAAAGTTTCTCTAATCTGAAAAGATGAGAGAGTACTTTTGTATCGTGTTTTATGATCGTCTTAATGATTAAGAACCATATCACAAATGATCCTCTGAGTAAATCTTAGTGCGCTAGTATGGCTAAGAAGAGGAATCGTAAATTGTTGAAATGGTTAAATCAATAGGTAAGTCATACTTCGTTCCAAAATCAAGTCTTAGAGTCATACTCCAAGATTGTGACTTGAGTGACCTATCTTAAGAAGTTTTAACACACTCATCAAATATAGAGTAGAAAATTGTTTTTCTTACTCTTGCACGTTTGAAATTGGTAAGTTGTGATGTCTTGGATAAGACAAAGACCAACTAGGACCAATTGTGTGTAGTGGTTTGTCTTGATAAGAATCCGCACTAACTCTTGAATATTTGTTTGTCAAGAAATGTTTCTTGACAAGAGAATATTATATGTCAAGAGGTCAGTGGGAGTCTAAATGATCTTGAAAAGGTTCAAGAACTAATCGAGAGTAACTTATTAAACACTAGCACACGACTTGAGGTTTGTAACCTATCGTGTTGACATATTCTTGTTTCTGTGCCATTCCAGTAAAGTTACTTATGCATATGAGTTCTACGAGTTCTCAATTGACTACATAAGGGCAAGCACCCGGATCAATGGAAAGTACATTGATAGGTAGGGGTGAGCTGCTAAATATCTTGGAAGCAATGGTGGGACCCTTGATGGCAAGAAATTAAGAATGAACAAGTTCTGTCCATAAGAGTTTGGATTTGTCACAAACATTATCTTATGATTATGGTTATGACAAATTCACATGGATAGGAACACATACACCATCAAATCTAAGTGTCATAAGGTTTCTCTCCTTTATGAAAATGATTGTGAGGAAACACTTTCACTAATAGAGAGATTTTAAGGAGATAGCGATTGTGTAAATTGCATTCTCAAATTCGATTTTGATTACAACATCCCTCTTCATAGTTCAAATTGTGAGATTTGGCAATTAGTTTGAACATTCGAGACTTATTGCTATAAGTTCTAGAATTGTTTAGACACACATGTGAGTTGTCTAAGGAAAGATGTATGAGAAGCTTAGATAAAGGCTTATCGAAGCATATCGTATTAGAAATATGAACTTTGGAAGTCAATAAGTATTGCCTTCTAGAAGTCCAATGGCTTTCTGAATACGTGTCAAAGCTAGTGGGAGCATAAATGTTATGTTGGTATGGATATAATCATCATGATAGTGGGATAATGATTATTAGTTTAAGTGTTGCAAGTTAGCAATGTTAATTATAGAAAACAAAAGGTTCACTTTGCAAAGTTGCGGGGTTGAAAAGTTGTTTTGCTATAATTAAGGGAGAGAATATTATACTTCGTTTCAAAATCTAAAAGCTTGGATTGAGAAATTTTAATCAAATTTAGTCAAAGGACATATATGGATGTTATGTTGAAAAGATTCAACTTAAAAGGATTCTATATATGGCAATATTATAGCAAGGAACTGGTAAAGTATCACGTTTTTTCATTATAAATCGTGTCCCATACGCTTCGGGTATAAGATCGATTGCATATGCTGTAATATTCGACCGTTCTAAATTTTCCAAATGCCTAGGGCATTAAGAAGGAAAAAGGACTAGAACCGGATTTGACTAAAATAATTAAACAACTGTCAAGGACAATCTAAGGTTCGCTAAGGATTGGTCGCTTGTGAGCAGTTGGAAGTATAGTAATGAATGGACCATATCGACATTATTATGAATAGATAAGACTCTATTCATAATGATTTGTCATATAGAAAATATGGAAATGTTTCCATATTGGGAGTTGGACATTGAGAATATATGATTAGAAACTTTTATGCAAGAAGGATGTTCAAAGGAATGTACTTTGAATGTGAGACTTCATATCTATGGAATTGTCTTGTAACAATCCCCAATAGAGAAGTTTGTAATTTCATTGGCGAAGTCTTGGTGACTTTTGTGCAATAAGATTACAAAAGGATCATTGCATAAAATGTTCGAATCTAACATATTCTAATAGTGACAAGAATCTTGTATCCTTACACTAATGATAAGGATTAGGAATTGTGAAATGTGTATCATTGGAAATGTGTTCAGTTGATCTCTTTCACAAAGTAAGGACCATAGGTAAACATAGTGTGCATGCTTGGAGCATGGGACAACTGTTGTTATAATTCAAGTAATAAGTTGATTATCCGAAACATTATACAGTGATTAATGTGTCATCAATATGGTGACTAAATAAAAGGAGTTTTATTTATACTCAAAAGTTTGGGGCCATATTGGATTCGATTATTCTTGTGTTTCACTTTGCATGTTTTGACTTCCTGAATAATAAGATTATTCACACGTTCCATAGTCGCTCATACTTTGGGAGTAGGTATGAAAGAATATTGTCATGAATTGGTTTGTAGATTGTCTAAAGTGTATTAGACATAGCAAAAGTTTGCTGCAACGTTCATGAGTGCTTATGAATATGATTTGAGCATTGAATTAAACCCACGCTCACTTGGATCACTTCATTGATTTTATCACGAGCGATTGGTGAGACGATAATATCTCATATTCTTGAAACCGAGACGTGTGAGTTGCATTCTGCAAGTCGGTTGCACATTGATAATATGTAAACGCACAAGTAACTTGGTGTTATAAAACATATTGTTGTGTGTGATTTGATGAGTAGGTACATGCGAGCACTGAGTCAAAGTTTATCCGTTCCTTTTACCCAAAGTGGGATAAAAGAGATATATGTGGGCCCTCGATGATTTAGTGATGACACCATAAGCGCTTGGCCAAGTCGGGACTGAGTTGATATGTTCAATTGTAGTCTGTTGTCAGTCGTCATAAATCGGAAATCGTGAAACAAAACATGAACAGAGAGTATGATTAAAATCCATGTCTCAGTTCATACGATATCTAGAATGGGGGAATATATTACCCCTTATCTAAAGGATACGTTTCTGATATGATCAGAGTTCGACATCGGCTTTTGAAAGCTACGATTGCTGATCAGGTTCCAAAGTCATACACAATATAGTTATTAGACTTATCCAAGTGGGAGACTGTTGGATTAGGTGTCTAAGCCCATAACTATTTTGGTATGTACTTGACCCGATTGTAAGCATGGTCCTTTTGGGTTTCCTTCACCATAGCAACTGATAGGATGGACTAAGGAGAAAAAGGATTAATTATGATTTATTAATATATTATATGAATAATATATTATATTGTTTAATTAGTATTCGTCAAGATTAATAAGAATTAATTCTGTGGCTAAAAGTCATTGATTAAATAAAGGGGACTAGAACTGTCAATTGTGTGATAGTTGAATATTGGGCTAATGGACTCCATAGAAGTTGGAGTGGACGAAATCTATGGGGAAACCCATTAGAATTCGTCCAAGGTTTCTAAGGAGGGAGTCAATGGGCTGCTTAGGGCCTAAGCAGTCAAATTAGGGTTTCCTTGTTGAAAACCCTAATAGCCTACCTATATATGGAACCCCTAAGGCCCCAAAAACGTGGTGAAGTAATCCCCAAGGGTTCTTGGACGTTTTTGGTGCTCCTCCTCCTTCTCCTAGGTCATATTGTTGCTCATGGTGTTTATGACTCCATTAGAGGTGCAACATTTGAGGCACTAAGCTTTCAAAGGTCAAGATCAAAAGGATTTGTGACTGTTATTGCTACATAACAATCAAGGTAAGATCTAAACCCTAATTCATATGTTAATTCGATTATTGTATGCTAGATCTAGGGTTTATGAGCTTTGGATGATTATTGAATGTTCATTAGACAAACTAGATCCAAAGCTTTAGGGTTTGCATGGACACCATAGGATTGATGTAGTGCTCAAAACCCATCAGGTTTAACACTATAATTTATAATCTTTTACTATTTATAAAACAGTCTCTCGATTTTTTTCAAGTTTAACTGAAATTTTGATTTAAATTAATTGTTTAATATTATATTGAAATTAATAATTTAACTATTTTGCATCAACTCATAAATTATACAAATGTTGTGACTTTAAAATGATAATTGCTCACATACGAAAACATATTTAAACTAATAAGTTAACTATAATATGTTAAAAAGTTAAAGTCATAATTTTATAACTAGAAATATAATATGAGATTTTAATATTGTAGTTTTGTCAATCCTTTGAATGACTTCTACCCGCGACTTACACATGTATAAAATTAAATATAATATATGGTTTAATGTTATTTATAGTTGTTGTTATTGTTAATTTTTTAAAACATCAAACATTGTTTTTTTATTTTGAAGGTAACAATATAATAATTTATATAGAGTTATTTTTAACTATTGTTATTGTAAGTTATTTTAAGCTACTTATTTGAAAACTTTTAACGATTATCAAAATATCTTTAGGAAATATTTTAGTTAAATTGAGATTACAATTTAGTTTTTGCATTTATCACTACAATTTACCACTTTTAACTTTTTACAAAATATTTTTTGGTTTTTTAAGTGGAACTGAAATTTATATTTGTTGATACTGTAATGTTATATTTAAATTAATATTTTAAGTATTTTGTCCAAACTGTTCAAAAGTTGTAGCTTTAAACTGATAATTACATATAACAACATTTTAAATCTAATAAATTAAGTATAATATATTAAAAGTTAAAGACATAACTTTTAAGTAGAAGTAAATATATTATTTTAAAATTGAAATTTAGTTTATTTATGATTACACTTTAGGCTTGATAATTATTTAACTTTATTAATCAATTTATAATCATTATTAGAAAGACACTACAATTTATCGCTTTTAACTATTTACAAAAGATTATTTGGGTTGTTTAAGTTAAACTAAAATTTATATCTAAGTTGACCCTGTAATGTTATATTTAAATCAATAATTTAAATATTTTATACAAATTGTTCAAAAATTGTATTTTTAAAATGATAATGGTTTACATCCAATACTATATTAAAACTAATAAATTAAGTATAATATGTTAAATTTTAAAAAAACATAACTTTATAAGTAGAAGTAAAGATATTATTTTAATATTAAAATTTAGTTTATATATGATTACACTTTAGGTTTGATATTTATTTAACCTTATTAACCAACTTATAATTATTATTAGAAAGAAATTGAAAGGTCCTTCAAATAAATATGGTGAAAGGAAAAATGCATGAGAGTTTCAAATGAATGTGGTGAAAGGAAAAATGTTTTGTTTAAGTATATATAAATTACAATGTACTACGTAGTTAATAGATTCGTATTTAATAGATATGCCTCTTCAAAACATTGATATTCTGATATACATTTTAAAAGAAAAATAGACATCATACATTCCACATTAAAAGTAAACCAATTTATTACATAAAAGCATTTAGTTTCGATTATGAATAATAAATAAAATATTAACAACTAATAAAAATCAAATTTTCAGATATCGAATATCTAAAATTTTATAAAATTAGTATCTGTATCTGAATCCGAAAAATCGGATATCCTAAATTTCGAATATCCGAATTTTCGGATAATTTTAGATCGGATATTCGAATTCAAATGTTTTTGAACACGCCTAGTCTACTTTGAAAATGAAATTATTTTTGAAGACCTTGACGGATCATACTTAATTCATAATTCGACCATATATCTAGATCAAGCACCTTAATTATTCGACCGTATGTCTACGTCGAACAAATATCAATTTAAGATAATCCATCGTCACACTTTTGTTTTTAGAGAAAAAAAACAAATTAAAAAATCGATGAATGTGAGGATTGTAGAGATTTTTAGATATCCCAAAAATGATATATATTATGAGTATTAATATTTATACTATTTGAAAAAAAGGATATAATGTTGAAAATGATTGCTTTGAAAATTATAAAACGTTGCAAGTGATCTTACAGATTTTTAATTAGTTTGAGCAGACTAGTCAGTTTAAACTGAAACTAACAAGTCAACTTGACCAAACTAATATTGTTAAACTACCCAAAATCAAATCCAAGTAGACAAGTAGGTTCGGTCTTCTTAGGTCTCAGAGTTTTATGTATGATGTGTTGGAGTCTGTTGTGAAAGTTTTTATTGTTATATCTTAGTCTTAAATGTAATGTTCGGATAGTCTATTAGTATCGAAATATAAATACCTTAGGTCTTGGAGTGACTTTTGAGTTGGATTAGGTATCTAAGTTAATAACTAGATTATTATATACTTGAATTATTAGCAAAACCCTTTTGGGTTGCTCTCAAACCTAATAATTGAATAAGATGATATATATATATATATATATATATATATATATATATATATATATATATATATATATAGAGAGAGAGAGAGAGAGAGAGAGAGAGAGAGACTACTTTATTAATTTATTATGTGATTAATAAATTAATTAGAAATCAAATGAATTCAGTCATACTTTATGAAAATACTATATTAATTATAAATTATATTATTTAATTAATAATTAATAAGAAATTAATTAGAATTAATTTTGAGATTAATTGTATTAATTAAAAGTGTAGTGACTGTTTGATTATTTGTTGAAAGTTGATGCAGGAAGGCTCTAGAACCCCACGGAATGGGGTGAACGAAGATCATCTAGAATTTTCATCCAAGGGTGATTGGATAAGAGATAAGACAGTTTGATTATTATACTAATTAATCTAGGCCTTATCCCAAAAACCCTAGCTTTTGCCCCAGGTTTCAGTCAGCTATATAAAGGGTCCTATACTTTCATATATCGGCCACTCCTTCTTCCATAGAGAAATCTGAAATTATACTCACCTCTCTTCTCTCTCTTTAAATATTCTAGCAACTAGGATTGGGTGTGAACCATTAGAGGCACGATACTTGTGGTGCTCGCTTCCAAAAGCTTTGAAGAAAGGATTCTTGATTGTTTACTACAACAATCAACAAGGTATGTATTCTTCCTTATGAATTCAGATTTTATGAGGAAAATTTTGTAGTTTTATAGTTCATAGTATGTCGCCTTTATGTGAATGACGTAGATCCTTCTTAGGTTGCATGTTCCCTAATCAATTAACTGTTAAATGTTTTTCCGCTTAGAGCATAGTTTTGTAATCTACATTTTCAATCAGTGGTATCAGAGTCTATGACTATCTTTCACGTTATTGCACTTTGGTGAATCGATCAATCAAAATTTTCTGTTTTTTGCATCTCACGACGTGAGCATTGATGCTCACGACATGAGATCTGAACAGATCGTATTTTTTGAGTTCTTCTGCCTAATTTGTTTTGGATGCTTTTATTTGGTAATTATCTGCTTTAAATATCTGCCATATCCATATTTTTGTATATTTGATGGTAAAATAAAAGCCTATAAGTTAGGATATAAATCTTTGACTCGATTAATTATTTTAAGTGTGTAAATAATAAAATTTAGATATTAACTGATCCTAATAATCTATGTCAAATATTAATTGGTTTATTTAAATCATCTTTTATATATATATATATATATATATATATATATATATATATATATATATAATATATATAACATTAAAAGTTAATTACTATATGTATAAGACTAAGTCGGTCGGATCGCTAGTATGCCTCATTCATGAAGCCGAACTATAAGGGGAGTTTAAGGAAGCGGCGTATAAAATGACCGTCATTGGGTATCCACTCTTACCCACCGCTCTCTTGTTTGGTGGAGGGTCATTAGTAGAAGGATCTGATAGGACATTAACTTCATTAAAAGTATAATGCTATTAAGTAACTAAACTGTTTTATAAAATCTCACTCTTATTTACTTTAAGAAAAATGTAAACAGTATGTTAATCCATAAAATAGCAGATTATGTTTTATAGTATTTAGCGGAGCGCGTGTGGTTAACCGGCACACTAATAGTGACTATAAAGAGTAATAATGGGCATGTTGACAATTATCGTGGATAATGGAGCGTGTGTGGTTAACCGACACATTAAAATGAGATTATAAATGACATCGAGAGTGCCAAACATATTTGTATGGTTATTCACATCTTGTTTGTGATCCTTGGTATCCCAGTCACAAATAGAAGAGCATAATCTTATATTAATTATGCCATTGATAGATTCAATGAATCTCAAAAGATCTAGGAATTTCATAGTTCGAAATTAGTAAATTGTTTTTACCTACCTTCATAAATTCACAATAAGATTACGACATCCCTCTTCTTAGTTGTGAATTGTTATTTTGGATCCTAGCCTTAATTGTTTTATGATGGGTTAGTATTAAGTAATATTTTCATTTAATTAAAACGTTTTCTCTATAGATGTCTACTCTTATTGATGCTTCTGTTCAGTCATCGTTTACCCACCACTCGGGTTTCTCCCTACCCTCCATCGTCTCCAAAGTGACCTTTGATGGCTCAAACTACAATGATTGGATGCGCAACATTAGAATGTCTCTTCGCTTCGAGGACAAGGAGTATTTCCTTGGGGAAAATATCGTTGAAGTCGATGAAGCCACTGCTACTTCCGAATAGCTAGCCTCCTATAGAAAACACTACGATGATGCAACAAAAGTTGTTTGCATCATGGTCGCTACAATGACTCCTGAGTTGCAAAGGTTCTATGAGGACTACTGGCCATTTGAGTTAAACAATGACCTTGTGGAAAAGTACCACAAGATAGCTCGTCAAGAAAAGTTTGAAGTGGTCAAGTCCATCATGGCTTGCAAGATGAAAAAGGGAGAGTCTGTCTGTAACCACGTGCAGAGAATGCAGAGATACCTCGAGCGCTTTGTTAAGATCAATGTGCACTTTGACGAGGGGTTGGCCATAGACATGGTATTAAATTCTTTGCCAAGTTGTTATGACGAAGCCCAACTCAGACATTCCAGTTGTTAGTGACCCCAAAGAGGCCACTTGTTACTATTATAATGAAAAGGGCCATTGGAAGAGGAGCTGCCCCAAATACTTTTAGGACATCAAGGATGACAAGGTGAAGCCATCGTCAGCAGTTTTATACACTATTCAAACTAATAACTCACCATCTACTCGTTCTTTGGTCCTTGATACAGGATGTGGATTTCATATTTGTTCTGATTTGCAGGGACTAAGAGAAAGTGAAGAGGTGGAGCATGGGAAGACGAATTTGATCATGGACAATAAGTGATCTTCTCCTGTGACCAAGATTGGGACTTATCATCTTATGCTTAGTAGTGATGTTATTTTAGATTTGATTAATTGTTTCTATTCGTCATAAATGACACGAAACATTATTTCTTTTCATGCATTGTTTAGACAAGGTTTTCGCTACGTTTTTAATTATTTGAATGGTTCAATTCTAATTTATAAAAAATGGTGGTTTTGTATTTGAAGCTTTACCCTGTAAAGGAGTGTATGAAACTGTGACTTGTGTTGATATCTTAGGCAATAGTGTATTTCACATTGATTATTCTAACAGTTTAGACAAGGCATGCTTGTGGCGTTGTCGTCTTGGGAACATTAACAAGAAACGCATCACCCAACTCCAAAAGGATGGAGTGTTGGAATCATTTGACCTAAGGCCAGATAATGAGTGTGAATCTTGTATTTTTGGAAAAATAACAAAATCACCTTTCACTGGATCTTGTGAAAGAGGTGAAGGTTTTTTGGACCTCATACACACAGATGTGTGTCGGCCTTTCAGATCTACCACAAGAGATGCCAATCGGTTTTATGTAACGTTTACGGATTATTATAGTTGTAAGTCCCACAAACGCGAACCAACCAATGATCAAACACAATGAAGTTGTAGAAACAGTAAGAATTAGAAAGAGTAGAAGCAAAGAAGTTACAACAATGCACTCGTTGTATTCATTCGTAAACGGCAAGTACACTTGGAACACACACACACACACACGTCTGACACCACGTCTCTGTATATTGACAAGGCTGACAACTATTTATAGGACACGACCAACCGCAAACGAGTTCAAGTCTGTGCACATGTTCACGGCTGTGAACACCTTACAACCGTGAACAACCAGCCACAAACACCTAAACACATGACCAAACCCTAATCAAGACCTATACAAGATAAATGCCTAGCCGAAACCATCTAAATGTGACCTAACAGTCTCCCCCTTGGTTTGAGGCTAGCATGAACTTAGTCTTTTTCGATCAGCAGCACGTCCGACTTTCCCATTGCCCCAAGCCACATTTGCTTTTCAATAATTGTAGCGACCATGCTTGTAAACTCCTTGGCAGCCGGCTCTAGAAGGTCAGATTTGCAGATAATTTGATGGTGATCCAAGGTGTGTATGTCCCGTTCCCTGAACCTTAGGAGATACTTCGCGTCAACAAGACGGTGGACACCATGTGGAAACTTGATCACTGTTGTGGCTGTGGCCTCATCGAATGCCCAAAATTTCATATTGTCCAAAGATCCATCTTGATAGTATTGAACAATAGGAATATATTTCGTCTGTTTAGTTGGAGGCCAAATCACTATCTTCATAGGCTCATTGGTTCTGGGATCGAGCACGTCCTTGTCTTTTCTTACAAATGAATTCACAGTTTTCATCCCAGCAAACTGTCTTTTCACTTGATTCTCTAAGAACAGCTTGAAAGCAGTAGCCTGAGGATCCTGGGATGGGTTTTGAAATGGAGCTTCTGAGAGTTCAATGAGATCGAATTTCGTACAAGAGAAAAATTCATTCTTATCTTTGTAGTACTCCGGATTACCAATTCGTCTTTTCACCACCCATAATTTAGTTTGTCGTGATATCCCCACATTCTGATTTCTGATCGGTTGCCATACTTGTCACCGAACCGCCTTTTCCTCGAGATCAGTCAACGTTAATTTGGGCTGGTCTCCACAAAGATTTTCATCAGAATTCTTCATGAAGAGCCATTGTGCTTTCTTTTTAGGAGCAGACGATTTCTGAGCTCTTTTGAGTGTAACTCGAGGGTTGGCTTGAGCAGGATCCTTTTCGAAACGATCAACAATCTGTGTGGTTCTGACAGGTGGCGGATCTGCAAGCTGATCTTGCTGAAATGACTGGGCATGGGCGTTGGCAAAAGCCTTGGTTGCATTAAATCCTTCAACAGAGGATTTGAATTTGTCGCCAAATTCTATTGCCAACTTGTTCTTTAAGTCAAAGTAGCGAGCGGTCAATGCTCCAAGGTGGGTTTGCAAGTCAAAGATCTGTTTTGACTTTTGAGTATTATCTTCTTCAAGCTCGAAAACTCGGATGTCGAGGTTTCCAATCAAAATGTCTTTTTCAATAAGTGTCTGCTTCAAGACACCGATCTCCGAATTGAGTTCTTTAATAGATGGGTCCGCATCTCCTGAGCTTCCTTCACCGATTGATATTCCTTTTCCATGAGGTGAAGGATTTGTATTATGTTGAGCAAGAAATCTGGCGAGCCTTTTTGAATCAACGTCGTGCACAGGTCTTAGAGGATAACCCCCAGGAGCTGAAGAGCTCCCAGCTTCATAAGAAGATTTAATACCACTTGGACCTTTTTGAGAATGAACTTGGGCTGGTATGGTTGGTGTAGCAGCTGAACAAGCAGGTTGTTGCAATGGTGGATCTTGATCCCTAACTAGCACTCCCGACCTTGGATCGGCTCTTCTACGTTTCAGGGGAGGTTAGGAGTCTAGATTCAAAACTAGATCACTTCATATGGCAATGGAGTTGGAGTAACAATAGGAAGGGGAGGAATCCTTGAAGTTGTATCCATATTCGCTGTAGGGTTGGCCATCTGATCAAAAGTAGGAGACGTCACTTTTAGAACATCATCAACTCCCCCTGTCTCCGTTGTGTGTTGCATAACATCATCGACATTGTCAAAGAGTGAGTTGAGCTTCTCATTTGTTGGGCAGTACTCATCATTATTCTTATCAAAATCTAAGAATGTGACATCGTCAAAGCCAGACATGTCACCACCACAGTCAAAATCCACCTCATCATCACCCCCTTCATAATCCAAACCAACTTCATCATCTCCCAAATTCATCGAATCATCATCATCATCATCATCATCATCATCATCATCATCATTACCCGCAGCATCATAGTCACTTTGAACCTCCACATTCTTCATTTGATCTTGGTCCTCCGCCACGATTGCAACAGGAGGAACAGGTTCTTCCTCATGCTCGGAAGCAGTAATCACCTCATCTTCAGTCTCTTCATTATCGGAGGAACCCTCAGAGTCAGATGCATCACTAACTTCAGCAAATCGACCAAACTTCACAAGTGGATATTTCCCTTGGAACATGAACTTTCCTTTTCTGTTCTGCTTCATGAGTCCGAAAGTGATGGAACCTAGGGATTTAACATCTAATACTTCTCCTCTTATTTCAAGCTCCGGATGCTTACTATTGAAGATCATTTGTAAGAATCTTGGGAACATTAAAAACTTATCTGTTTTCTTCACTTCCATATTCCCAACCATCTCGTTTAGAATGTACTTTGAGTAGTTGAAGTTGAGACCCGTAGCGAGTGCAGCAACGACACCCGTGCTGTGTAGTGGGATTTCGTCAGCCCCGACTCTCTGTCCAGAGATACAGCTTACGAACACATAAGCTAGGAACCTCCAATAAGGTGGCAATAGCTTTTTGATTGTTGGAGGAAACACCCCTTCATAGCCCATTCGAACGATGATCTCCTCGGTCTCGTTCATGGAGATCTCGCTTGGAAATCCAGACTGGTCATTAATCTGCAATACTTCACAAATGATTTGCTCTGTCACTACGATCTTCTTTCCATTGACGTTTGATTCTACGGAGACTGCATCATCTTCTCCTCTGAGCACAACAACTTTGCTCCAGAACTGCTTTATCAAGCCTTGGTAAATGACTGGACTTGATGTGAGGGCATGAACAAGGCAACATTTCTTCAATCCATGAATCATGGACTTGAAGTCATGGTGTGTAGCTGGTGGATCAACCAAAAAGATGGCAAGATTATGGATGTCTGCAAACTTCAAATCTGCCATTGTTGACCTGCACCAACCGAGCCAAGTGAGAAAAACAAATGATTTAAAGAACTAAGCTTGGGGTTTTCTCATTAATGAATTAATTAGGCTTTAAAATTGATTTTAATTAAACAAAAATTGTGTTTATTTCCAAAAGAGGGTTCACGGCCACACACAGGTTCACGGTCGTGAACGCTTCATCGACCATGAACGCTTCAACGGCCGTGAACGACTCAACAGTGCCGAAAATCGATTTTGATCTAATAAGCCCTTAAAACACGGTCGATCCTCGTTAAGTTTAGCATGAATGGAGTCGCCTTATGTGTACCTACAAGATGCAGCAAGCAATTTCGACAGAAAAACACGAAATGAAGATGAATCGAGAATTGAGAGAGAGAGAGAGAGAGAGAGAGAGAGAGAGAGAGAGAGAGAGAGAGAGAGAGAGAGAGAATTCGAAGAGGGGTTCACAACCGTGATCACAAAATGAGGCTGATGAACGTTAACGGTCGTGAATACTGCTATATATACCTGGACCAAACCCGGTCCAATACCCATTGGCTGCAAATCCAACCCAATACATCCAATATTTAATTAAAAATAAAACATTTTGAGGACATTTAAAAAAAATAAAAATAAAATAAAATCTAAAAATTTAAACTAAACTAATTTTTGACTAAAATTTTAAATTTTAAATTTTTAGAAAAATAAAATAAAAATAAAGTATACTAACACAAATTTCTTTTCACCAATGCAAATAATCTTTTGTGATTTTTGGGATCAAAGCTCTGGGACAACCTTGATATGTTTTCAACACTTCCACCTTCGTGAGTAGATCTGGTCAATCGCTGGTATTGTGGTCCAGTTAAATACGAAAGATTGTGACAATTGAGGACATACTGCAAGTGATAAGACATTTGACCCTATGATCCTAAATAGTATTCCTAAAGGACCATTCAGCTGACGACGACCAAGGATATTGTTGTCCACCTAAATTTAGCAGCGAGATCTACAAACAACCTATTAAATGTTCAATTTTAGATGTACTAGAACGTGTTTCCCGCTTCCTGATATACCCTAATAATCAAGGACTTCCAAAATACTCCTTACTTTAGATGATCAGACAATTATTATGGGAGAAGTCAGATTTAGAATGCATATGTTGTACACCCAGGTCGGATCTCTTCCAATCACACAGAGGGATAAACATATGACTAACCAGAGTTAGAGGGGTTGAGAAGTAAAATGGTGCATATGCTGTGTACCAGGTCAGATAATTCAATCGCGCAAAGGAGACAAAATATTGCTAACAGATAGAAAGAATTGCATAGATAAGAAGATGCAGAGAGATAGAATTATATATGTTGTAGTCCAGGTCGGATCTTTCGATCATGCAGAGGAGGCAACATATGACTGACAAAAAGAAAGCAAGAAAATAACCTTCTACAGATCTACTTTATCAAAATTCCCCAGTCGCCCCGTCAGTACCGGAATTAAGGACATGAGTCCGTACATCGAGGAAAAGTTAAGCCACAGTTCTAGATACATGTTATTTAGTGTATCCTGCAGATTCCCATGTATATCTCACTGCTCAAACTACCCGAGCATCGTATTGTCAAACCAAACGGAACTATCTAAGTCAATGATTGTCAAGTCTTTTCTTAGTGTCCGTCTATACCTAGTCTAGTCCATTTAAATCTTTCGTGCCTACCAGCGCATCGAACACAAAGTCTAGATCAATTCAGCGTTGGTACCTTACACTAATTAAGATTGCATGTTATCACTCGGTTGATATCACTTCCCAACACATCACCTGCAGACAGACTAACATGAGACACTAATTTTTTTGTTTCTCATATTTTCTGAAAAAAATAAAACAGAAATAACACTATTTTTGGATTTTTGGTTTTTTGATTTTTTGTTTTGTTTTTGTTTATTTCTCCCCCTGAATTTGTGCATGGGGAGAATGAAAAGGAAATGCGCAAATTTAAACTACCTAAAAACAAAAATCAGTCCTCAAAACGAATCATATTTAAGAAAACCAACCAGCACATCAAATCGAGCTTTGTTAAATGGTTTTGTGAGCAGATCCGCCACATTATTAGCAATGGGAACCTGTTCTAACCGAATGAGCAAACGCTCATAACAATCTCTGATAAAGTGAACTTTGATGTCGATGTGCTTGGTTTTGGAGTGCCGGACATGATTCTTAGCAATTTGGATTGTAGCTTCGTTATCACAAAATATTGGAGTCTCTTGAAAGTTCAAACCGTAATCCAGTAATCCAAATGACTTGAGAGCAACATGCAGAAGCAACAACGTATTCCACCTCTGCCGTTGAGGTTGAGACTGTCTGTTGTTTCTTGCATTGCCATGACACCAGACGGTCACCTAGAAATTGACATCCCCCAGACGTTGATTTCCTGTCAAGTTCACATCCTCCATAATTGCTGTCAGCGAATGCATATAAATCAAAATCAGAATTTTTAGGATACCAAAGACCCAATTTTGGGCTGCCTTTGAGATACCTAAAGGTTCTTTTGAAAGCAATAAAATGAGAGAGTTTAGGATTAGCCTGGTATCGTGCACATTGACAAACTGCGAACATGATGTCCGGCCTACTCGCAGTTAGATACATCAGGTATCCGATCATCGATCTGTACTCAGTCTGATCAACGGATTCGCCTTCAGGATCTGGAGACAACAGGGGTTGTTCAGCCATCGGCGTCAAGGCAGCTTTTGAGTCTTTAAACCCGAACCTCTCAAGCATGTCGTCAACGTATTTTCCTTGGTGCAACAGAATTCCGGTTGAACTTTGACGTACTTGCAAACCCAAAAACATCGTCATTTCCCCCAGGGAACTCATCTCGACCTCTTCTTCATAATCGTCTCGAACTCCTTGCAGAGCTTCTGGCTTGTTGACTCGAAGATGATGTCATCGACATAGATCTGAACAAGGATTATGTCTCCATCAACATGCTTGAAAAAAAGCGTCTGATCGATCGTGCCTGTAGTGTAACCATGTTCGAGCAAATGATTTGTTAGGGTTGCATACCAGGCCCGAGGAGCCTGATGTAACCCATACAGAGCCTTATCCAATTTGTAGACATGATTCGGAAACTTGGAGTTGACGAAACCGGGAGGCTGATCAATGTAAATCTCCTCTTTCACAGCTCCATAAAGAAAGCCAGTCTTAACATCCATCTGATATACAATGAACCCCATGTAGGAAGCATATTCCAGGAAGATACGGATAGCTTCAAGACGTGCTGTAGGAGCATACACCTCAGTGTAGTCAAGTCCTTCAATTTGTCGAAAGCCACAAACTACCAAACGTGCTTAGTTCCGCATTATGACCCTATAATCGTCCTATTTGTTGCGACACACCCAGCGGGTATCCAGTGACTTCTTTCCTTTGGGCAGTTCAACCAGCTTCCAAACCCCTAATTTCTCGAATTGATTCAGCTCTTCATGCATTGCATCAACCCAACTAGGCTCATTCAGCGCCATTTCGACATTCTTTGGCTCTATCTGAGAGATGAAGCAAGAGTAGAGACATGTGTTTACGTCACCTCTCTGAATTCTCGTTCGAACACCATCGCCCAGTTCACGAATAACGTTCTCTATATGATGATCGTGTTGCAGTCGGGTAGGAATTTTGTGGCTGATATCATTAAGCGTGACAGGAAGGTTGTTGATATTGATGAGTCCATCATTTGCTGAATCATTCTCCTCAGAGGATCTGGAATTATGAGAGGAGCTAGGCACATACTCATTTGCAATTGGCTCAGGAAAGAGAAGCTCCATGAAATTTTGAGTGGCAGCGGAAGTATCTTTGGTCATGAAGTCTCTTTCAGCTGGAGTGAGTGGAGTGGCTTCAGCATCAGGATTGATTCTATGATTTGGGGAATCTGAAGGAGAACTTGGAATAGCTTAATTCACTGAAGGAGATGTAGAAGACACCAATGGTGGACTGTAGACAACCTCTCCCTCTTCATCCTCAAGAATAGCCTTTGAACCGGAGCAGGAACCTGACACATCATCTTAGAACACTCTAAACAATTTAAATAAAGAAGCGTAATCAAAAAACCAGTCAGGACCGACTCTGGCGTGTAACATCCCAATTTCACGCCCAAAAATTTCATTTTTTATAAATTACTTTAATTAAAACATTCGGAAGAAAAACATTGTCAAATCATAACATCTCATAAAACTATGTATAATGTCTGAAAATCCAAATCATAAATAGTGATAATGTCAGAGCACAATCCCAAGGAAACTCATAATGCAGAATCTGGGGTGTGTGTATAATGTGCAGCTACCGCGCCGTCTCCTTCCCCTTCGATGAAGAGGTACCTGAAACAAAACTGAAAACTGTAAGCACGAAGCTTAGTGAGTTCCCCGATCGTACCACATACCATACTATCACATAACATACATTCTGCCGGGAAATTCTGGGGTGCCCGACCTACCCGATACGACCATTCTGGGGTGCCGACCTACCCGTGTCAAGCCATTCTGGGGTGCTGACCTACCCATGTCAAGCCATTCTGGGGTGCTGACCTACCCATCGGTCCTAACAACCAACCCTCGGGGACTATTCCACCTCCTACTGCTACTATCACATATATCACAACATAAACATACTATCAGACATATCTGGGGTGTCCGAACTGCCCTTCGGTCCTAACAACCGAACTTGGGGACTATTCCCCTCCTACTACCACTATTACATATAACATATCATGCCAGCATATAAACATATCATCACATACTGTCAGACATATCTGGGGTGTCTGACCTACCCTTCGGTCCTAACAACCGAACTCTACTACTATCACATATAACATATCATGCCAGCATATAACATATCAGGTAGTAGAAAAACTAGATGATATCACAAAGACAATCATCTAACATACGACTCCTACTGGTGGGCCGGCATTGTGGCCGTAGACCCACCGCTACTGGAAGGTAACTCACCTCGTACGTGTAGCTGCTGCTAATTTGCGCGGGAAACCTCCGTCTGCTGCTGCTCCGGAAATCCTCCGGCTACAATCCCCACAAACACTCAGTTAGAACTGATATCTACTCTTAGGGTAAAATGACCATTTTACCCCCAACCAAGTCCAAGTCAAAAGTCAACTCCTAGTTGACCGGACTCGCCGAGTTGGGCTGTCAACTCGTCGAGTCCCTTCCCTTTACTCGTCCTTATCCACGACTCTACTCGTCGAGTTTAGCGATGACTCGACGAGTTCCTCTCCGATATGAACATCGATTGAGCCTTCATCCGACTCGCCGAGTCTGATGAACACTCGTCGAGTTCATCTTCAACTGATGAACAAGTCCTGACCTTGACTCACTGAGTTGTATGAACAACTCGTCGAGTTTATCTTCATCCATAAGAAGATTGCCTTGGACTCGCCGAGTCTGTTCTAGCACTCGTCGAGTCCCATGAACTCTAGGTCTAAAATTAAGTCCAATGCGTTGGGTCACTCTTTTCTGTCTTGTTACAACCCATATAACACCCAACTGAGTCCTTTTGACCCTCAACAGATATGGGACTCAAAGCCTTGGACTCTTCGAGTCCCAAGAACGGACTCGCAGATTCGATGACATCCACACACTAAATCCTCGATTTCTAAGGTACAACACTTGACCAAAAGATAGATCTAGGCTCCTACAATCGTCCTAGCACGTAAAGTTACAAACTTTACGTGCAGGCATGGGACTTTGATTCCAAAAGGTCCTAAAACAAGATCTTGGGTTGCATGGAGTCTTCCTTGGGTGGAAAAGCACCCACTTTCTGCCTTGTGACCCCTCAAAGGACCTAGATCCGAAGCCTTGTCCCCAACCATGCTTGCATTCATGGCTGGCTACCTAAAATGGCTTATAAAAGCCCTAAATCTCCATAAAATGGGATCTAGCAAATGAACAAGCAAGTTAGCAACTTTATACCTTCTGAGGACTGAAAATGAAGCACAAACTCGAACCTCTCTGGTCTCCTCTTGTTTCCTCAAGCCTTTCTGCTTCCTTCTTAAGACTATCAACACCAAAATCCACCAAAATGGCTTAGATTGCTTCAACAACGGCTAGGGTTTTCTATAGAGGGTTTCTGGGAGCATAAAGGGACAATGGAGGCTATATAAGGTTGTTTAAATAGGGTGCAAACCCTCAGATTAGGGTTTTGTCCAAACAGAGCCTACTCGTCGAGTCCGGGACCCGACTCGACGAGTCCATCACTTAAATCCCGCGTCTCATCCCACTTCTACTCGACGAGTTGGGCCTTCAACTCGCCGAGTCCCAGGCCAAAAATGCAACATTACTTAAATAAAATACATACTAGGAAACAGGTGCTACATGGCGTCTGTCTCATTCTCCTCCAACCAGCGAACATCAAAAGATTCCACGATCTGCTTTGTCTTCTTGTTGTAAACACGACAAGCTGTACGCGCTGCATATCCCACAAAGTAACATTCATCGGCTTTATAGTTGAATTTGGGGTTGGATTCAAGGTGAAGAAGGGTGCAAGGACATTCAAAGATACGGAAGTGAGAAACTGATGGCTTGTGATTGTGTAGAATTTGATATGGGGTCTTCATCTGAGCTCTGTTGATCAGCACACGATTCTGAACATAGCAGGTAGTGTTGATCGCCTCTTCCCAAAAGAAAACTGGTAGTTTAGAATCACATAGCATCGTCCTTGCGGCGTCCATTAATGTTCGGTTCCGCCGTTCCGCAACACCATTTTTTTGAGGTGTCCGAACGGCACTATACTGATGCACTATCCCTTTTTCTATGCAAAAGTGATCCAGAACAGCGTTCTTGAATTCTGTACCATTATCTGTTCTGAGCGCTTTCACCTTCTTATTAGTCTGATTCTCATTACCACGAACTTCTTGATCAAGTATGAGATCCCACTCTTGTTGGATAAGAAGAAGACCCATGTGAAACGTGAGTAGTCATCTATCACAACCAAACAGTAGGAGTTTTTGTTGATGGTGAGGACATTGACAGGACCAAACAAATCCATGTGCAATAATTGGAGAACCTTGTTGATTGAATTAACCGCCTTTAGCAAATGGGGATTTCTATGATGTTTACCCTGAGCACAAGCCACACATTTTTCAAAAGTTATGAAGTCTTTAACTGGAAGGCCACGCACGATCTCGTTCTTTGCAAGACGATTCAGGTTCTTGGTATTTGCATGCCCGAGACGAAGATGCCAAAGCATCGCATTATGTTCCAAGACTTTAGAAAAGAGGCACGTGACTTGTTCCAGGATATTATGATTCATGTCGATGATGTAAGCGTTCTCGTCTCTTTTTGATTTCACCAATATCCAGTCTTTCAGGGATGATGATATCGGGTTTCAAGATAAGGCATTCTTTATCAGTAAAGAGGGTAGACTAGCCATTGTCATAGATTTAAGAGACACTCAATAAACTATACTTCAGCTCAAGAGAAAAGTTGACGTTCTAAAATCTTAGCACTCCATTGGTGACAGTTCCTCTCTGAGTGATCTTCCCGCCTTCACCTCCCGCGAAGGAAACAAACCCCCCCATTAAATGTTTGAATGTCGTGCAGTTGGGAGATGTCTCAGGTAATGTTCCTGGAACAACCGTTGTCGACGTACCAAGGTCTGACGACATTCCCCAGCAGCTGTTCCTGCAGAATGCGCGGGATTAATGAGATTTAGGAACCCAGGTCAAAACAACACTGGGTTTTCCCTTGACTTTAACAACATATTTTTCTTTTTCAATTTTTGATTTTAATTCACTACCAGAAGCACCATTTGAAGATTGATATGATTGGATATTTTGATTTTTGGGCACCCATTGGTATTTAGGTTTTGAAATATTACAGGTGATTTTGAAATATTTTTCTTTTGTTTTGAGTGTTTGGATTTCCGGCTAGGATTAGTCGAGGATCCAGACGTTGTCTTTAACGATATCAATCTTGGCTTAGCTGCATTCGATTTCATCAAAGCACATGTGGCTGTTTGATTGAAAACATGTTTATCCTTTTTAAGTTCAACCCTTTTTCTGTCATTATGAACATTCCAATCATCATCACAAAGACGAGATCTCGAGGACTTTCTCGTGAGAGACCTTCCTCGTGACTCATTTTCTCTTCTTGGTATAGAAAAATGAACAAATGCCCTATTAGGACAATTGCGAGCTATATGACCAACAATTCCACAGTTAAAACATGTTTGCTTTTTGTCGCAAAAACTGGTACCGCTCTTTTTTGTTTTATTTTTCTTATCAACTCCCTTACTCTTTCCACATGTACAAGTGCATGATTCAGGTTGTGTGACAGGTGTAGGTGTTGTGTGTGTGCTAGTAACAGAAACATCAGAATTATTAGACACATCACCACAAGTAAAATCTGAAGCATCAGAGTTAGACACATAATCATCACCAATCAAATCATCAGTTTTAGAAACAAGAACAATATTGTCTGAAACAGAAACATCATTTTTCAAAACATAATTATTATTAGCACTACTCTCTCCAGACTCCTGCTTTCCTTGACTTAGAGATAAATCTCCATGGGAAGTAGAAATGTTAGTATCTATTTCCCTAGCACTACTTTCTGTGACCTGTGCAACTGGTTTACCATACACCATAAATCGTTCTCGGTCTATCTCCTCCTGAGTCAAAGGTTTAGCAAAATAATTGTGATTGAATGGGGGAGGGACACTCTCATATCCTATACCTTCTTGTTTTTGGTCATTCCACTTCATTTGTTTTTCAATTATTTTTGCAACTTTCTCACTTGACACATCATATTTTTTGAAATTAAAATAAGCATTTTCAAAACGGATCTTCAATGTGTCAAGTTCTTCAGTTACAACAGCAAGTTGTTTCTTAATGTAATCATAATTCCCACACTTATTACTGTACTCCTCCTTCAATTTCCTAAAGTTCTTAATCTTGGCCTGTAGTTGTTCTTTTAATGGTTTCTGGCCTTTCTTAAGGTTGTACCTCTCATATTTCAGGTCCTCGTTCTCCCTTTTTATCAATTCAATTTGCTCACGTAAAAATTTAACAGTTTTAATGCAAGTTTGAGAATAAGAGATTTCACTGACCTCCTTCTTTTCAGACTCTGGGGTAGTTTGTACCATAAAGGCAAATTAAAGCTCCATAATTTCTCCTTCCGGGTCCACTTCAACCTTTTCTTCTAGGACATCATTGATCTGGGCAAGGTGAGAATTTTCAGCTCCTGAGATGTTCAGGGCCTGAATCTGATCTTCCCAGTCAAATGACTGAGGCACCACTGCCAGATTCGCTGTTTGGTTGTTGGTGGTAACTCTTCTGCTGCTTCCGACTGGCATGTAGCACCTAGTTCTTGGTATGTATTTTTATTTAAGTATTTTGCATTTTTGGCCTTGGACTCGGTGAGTTGAAGGACCAACTCGCCGAGTAGAAGCGGGATGAGGTGCGGGATTTAAGTGATGGACTCGTCGAGTCGGGTCCCGGACTCGACGAGTAGGCTCTGACTGGACAAAACCCAAATCTGAGGGTTTGCACCCTATTTAAACAACCTTATGCAGCCTCCATCGCCCCTTTATGCTCCCAGAAACCCTCCATAGCAAACCCTAAGTGTTTTGGTGCAAGATCTAAGGCTTTTGAGTGATTTTGGTGGTTTTGTTCACAAGGAAGAAGGAAGAGCATAGAAGGATCAAGAGGGAACTGAAGGATTCGAGTTTGGTTCATCATTTGCAGTCTTTGAGAGGTATAAGGTCTGTACCTTGCTCTTTCATTTGATAAATCCCTTTTTGGTGAGATCTAGGGCTTTTATAAGCCATTTTTGGTAACCAACCACGATTGCAAACATGGTTGGGGGTTGAGGCTTTGGAATCAGGTATTTAAAGGGGTCACAAGGCAGATTTGGGTTGCTTTTGCACCCAAGGAAGGCCCCATGCAACACTAGAGCCATTTTAGAGCCTTTTTGGCTCAAAAGTCTGATGCATGCACGTAAAGTTCGTAACTTTACATGCTAGATCGAGCTTAGGGGCTTGGATCTATCATTTGGTCAAGTGTTGTACATCAGAAATCGAGGATTTAGGGTGTGGATGTTATCGACTTAAAGGGTGACCCAACGCATTGGATTTAATTTTAGACCTGGAGTTCATGGGACTCGACGAGTGCTAGAAAAGACTCGGCGAGTCCAAGGCAATCTCCTTATGATTAAAGATGAACTCGACGAGTTGTTCATACAACTCAGCGAGTCAAGGTCAGAACTTGTTCATCTGATGAAGGTGAACTCGACGAGTGTTCATACAACTCGGCGAATCGGATGAAGTTTCATTCGATGTTCATATCGAAGAGGAACTCGTCGAGTCGTTGCTAAACTCGACGAATAGAATCGTGGATGAGGACAGTTGAAGAGATAGGGACTCGACGAGTTGACGGCCCAACTCGGCGAGTCGGGTCAACTGGAAGTTGACTTGGACTTGGTTGGGGGTAAAATGGTCATTTTACCCTAAGAGTAGATATCAGACTCTGATTAAGTATTTTGTGGGGATTGTAGCCGGAGGATTTCCAGAGCGGCAGCAGACAGAGGTTTCCCGCACAGATTATCAGTAGCTACTTGTACGAGGTGAGTTACCTTCCAGTAGCGGTGGGTCTACGACCACAATGTCGGCCCACCAGTAGGAGTTGTTATAGATGATTGTCTTCGTGATAATTGTCTATGTTTGCTACTACCTGATATGTTATATGCTAGCATGATACGTATATGTGACAATAGTAGAGTCCGGTTGTTAGGACCGGAAGGGTAGGTGAGACACCCCAGATATGTATGACAGTATGTGATGATATGATTATATGCTGGCATGATATGTTATATGTGATAGTGGTAGTAGGGAGGGAATAGTCCTCAAGTCCGGTTGTTAGGACCGGAGGGTAGGTCGGACACCCCAGAAACGTCTGACAGCATGTTTACGTTATGATATATGTGATAGTAGCAGTAGGGGGTGGAATAGTCCCCGAGGTTCGGTTGATAGGACCGAAGGGTAGGTCAGCACCCTAGAATGGCTTGACATGGGTAGGTCAGCACCCCAGAATGGCTTGACACGGGTAGGTCGGCACCCCAGAATGGCTGTACTGGGTAGGTCAGGCACCCCAGAATTGCCCGGCAGTATGTATGCGATATGTCTGTATGGTATGTGGTATGATGGGGGAACTCACTAAGCTTTGTGCTTACAATTTTGGTTTTGGTTTCAGGTACCTCTTCGTCTAAGGGGAAGGAGCCGGCAGTGTAGCAGCGCATCACACACACATGATTTCCGCATGGAGTTTTCTGGGATTGTACTCTGATATGTTATTATTTTATAACTTGGGTTTTCAGACATGATACATTGTTTTATGAGATGATGTGTTTTCACAGTATTTTCTTATGAATGTTTTTATGAGTTAGTTAATCTAAAAGAAATTTTTGGACTTGAAAATTGGGATGTTACATGGCACCATTGTTCGTTCACTATTTTCCCTCCGGTCTGGCTTTGGACAGTCTTTGGCAAAGTGACCAGGTTCATGGCAGTTAATTTTCCCTTGTTGAAGACGACCTTCTTCTCCGCGTTTATTCCCCAGTTGTTTTTGCTAGTTTTCTTGGAGAATTGCTTGGCCCTGAACACAACCATAGCAATCTGCCATGTGATGTCCATCTCCTCAACATCCTCTGGATGTATTTGATCAAGATCAGCAAAACAAAGCTGAGGAGGTAGCTTGCCAACCACAAAGGCGTTGTAGCAGTTCACAAGTCTGGTTGCTAAATCCATGTTCTCATCAGTTTCTTTGGGAGCAGGAGTAGGAATAAGTGATTTCGAGGAAGAGGCTGCTTGTTGATAAGGCACGTATGGTTGAATATTATGCATCGGTGGAACATCATGAGATTGTGGTTGTGGAGCAACAAAGGTTTGATGTTGTGGAGTGGTAAATGATGAGAAGGCACTGTTAGATGAGATCCCAAGGTTAGCAGTAGAATATGAATTTACATGATTGATCTCTCTCTGCTTGTCATCAAGGTCACAAGCTTTGATAATCGCCATGGTTTCCTCAAGACTCAGATGGTTGAGGTCCTTCGTCTTCTTGATCACTGAGACATTCATGTCCCATGACTTTGGCAATGAGTTCAACAGCTTCTTGTTGATCTCAGACCTTGTGACCAAAATACCAGCAGAGCTCATCTCAGTAGTGAGAGTGATGAACCTCTACAGTTGAGCTTCTAAGGATTCTCCCAGAATATGATTGAACATATTAAACTTCTGCCTAAACATGTCCTGACGACTCTGGTTCATATCCTCGTTTCCTTCATATACCTCAATCAGTGCTTCCCACAAAGATTTTGGAGAAGTGTATTCTCTGAAACCCTGAGCAATCTCTGGAGATAGGGCCATGGTGAGTGTGGCGAGTGCTTTCTCTTGCTCTTCAATTTTCTCAAAGTCTTCTTCGGTGTAGTGTTCAAAATCCTTGTCAATGACTGTTCCGTCTTCAAGTGTTGTGGTGATTCGAACTGGTCCTTTCAAGATGCTTCTCCAAATCTTGAAGTCCTTCATCTTTATGTATTTTTCCATGCGGTATTTCCATTCGGGGAAACCCTCAGTAGATAACAGGCGTGGAATGCGCGTAGTTGTACCCATAATGGAATCCAATTCCTGATGAGCTGTTAAAGTTTGAGAGTCCATTTGTTTTTGGTTTTTCTTGATTGATTGAACAAAAAAACTTGCAATGAAAGTACAAAACATAAAGTGTTTTATAACCAATTGAGTTTATAGCCGTATAAGGTTCACGACCGTACACAGTTCATGGTCAATTCACGATCAACAACAATTCACGGTCAACGAGTGGTTCACGGTCAAGCAATGGATCACGGTCAATATATATGAATGGTTCACTTCCAATGAATGGATCATTGTCAACTGAGAAGAAAACGGTCAATAAAGATGAATGGTTCACTGCCAATGAATGGATCACGGTCAACTGAGAAGAACACGGTCAATGAATATGAATGATTCACGGCCGTATACAGATTTCATGACCGTAAACACTACCCAGTAACAGTTGAGAACAAATGATTTTGATGCTGATTTCGATTCCTTTTGCCTTGAACTTCACGATCCAATGCAGAAACTCCATAAATAAGCTTTAAACAGTCACGTAAATGAAGATTACTCTAGCCGAGAACACTACTTGAATGCTTTTGACACCGGATTGGCTCAGATACCAATTATAAGTCCCACAAACGTGAACCAACCAGTGATTAAACACAATCAAGTTGGAGAAACAGTAAGAATTAGAACGAGTAGAAGCAAAGAAGTTCCAACAATGCACACGTTTTATTTAGCCGTAAACGTCAAGTACACTTGGAACATACACACACACACACACACACGTCTGACACCACGTCTCTGTACACTGACAGGACTGACAACTATTTATAGGACATGACCAATCGCAAACGGATTCACAGTCATGAACATGTTCACGGCCGTGAACACCTTACAACCGTGAACAACCAGCCACAAACACCTAAACACATGACCAAACCCTAATCAAGACCTATACAAGATAAATTGCTAGCCCAAACCATCTTAATGTGACCTAACAATAGTATGTATGGCTATATTGTCAGACCCCGAAACCAGACGGCGGAAACGTCCGGGGGTGGATGACTTCATTTGTAGTATCACAACAGATGCATTATAGTAATCAGAGTACAAACAACCACTGTATTTAAAAGGTATAAGTATTTACATGTGTTTCATCATTGTATACTAAACCAAATAGTTATACAAAAGAAGAAGACAAGACACAAATAGCTCCATCTTCTCAAAAGCTCGGGGAGTACCTGTCTACTGATTCCCTGAGAATACAAGTAATTTGAAAAGAGAGTATCAACATAAAGTTGAGTGAGTGCATAAGTGTTTATGTTTGAAAGAATGTATTCTGTTTCTTGAATATGTAAACTATTCCAGAAAATCCTATATTTTCTGTTGTATATGAAAAGTAGTTTTAATTACATAAAACTGTTCTATTTGTAAACCAATGTTATGTATTTGTATTCCTTTTTGTAAAACTTTTAACTGTGAGTGTGCCTGGTTCCACCAACTGTTATTGTAAACTGTAATGTAATACTGTAAATTGTATCTTGTAAACTAGTACTCTTAAAATGTACTTATGTTTAGTTTATACGTATTGTTAATATCTTTTATATGAGTTATTATAACCATACTGAGACTAGTTGGCCTGACCCAACGCATTGAAGGCGTTGAAAGCTGTTGATAACAACTGTCACTCGTAGGCATGTATGCCTGACTGTAGCTAGCAGTCTGAGTGTGGGATTGTCAATCCCAATATAGATCTATACACACATTGTTTCGATCCCCGGCTGGAGATTCTGTTTATAATGTCAGGACTTTAACTATATTGATTAAATGAATTAAACAACCTGTATCAAATGACTCATAAAAGCATATAAACGTTACATGTATATTAGTTATGAAAACCCAATCATTTTGAAATAAATGATTGATAGTATGTTCTTGAATTAGTATTCTTAACATGTTTATCAAATATGTTACTCTTGATTAGTTTGAATCAAACCTTTGTTCTTGTAAAACAATGTACTTTAGTATACTTGAATCGTGAATTAATGTTCTGTGAATCATAAATTATACCTATTTTAATTTATATGTACTTTATGAATTGATACTGAGTATTCATCAATGCAACCCCTTGCTCAACATGTTACAAAGGGTATTTGAAATGAATGAAATAGCTTTTATACTTATATACATACACACACACACACACACACACACACATATATATATATATATATATATATATATATATATATATATATATATATAATTAAAAGTTAAATGACACTCGGACAAATAACCGATACTTATCATCCCACATCCAAAGAAGGAAAAGGAACCAAAGTGGGTTATCAGTCCTAGGCCTTTTAAATCATATTTATATAAATATATGTATATAAGTATGATTTATGGGGAAAAATATAAGTTTATAAAATCATTTAAAAGAAGTTTAATATTTTGAAATACTTTTGTAGACTTAATGTCATTTTAACACGATCTTTGAAAACCATTTGCTTTGATGATAACTGAAATCTATTTTGATAAGATATTTGAAACCATTTGTTTATATCACAAAATATTTGTGTTAGACTTGTATCCCCCTCCCCCCTTAAAACAGTAAAAACTATGAAAATACGGTGGTATGAACTCACCTGTAGTGAGTGATTCAAATGTAAGATCGATATAGGATGCTAAGTGTCAAGTGAAGTCTAGAGCACAAACGGGTCCTATTATGCATATGATGACACATATATGGATATAATTAGTGTATATAACAACTAATCTTGCTAGGGAACAACCTTAGGGACTAGGAAACACTTGGAATGAAGTGTTGTAATCACATATGATTGTTTTAAAGGTGTTTACGGCCACACAGGAGTGTGTTTACGGCCTAGATGTGTTTACGGCCAAGGTGTTTACGGCCATGGTGTTCATGGCCATGGGAGTTTACGGTCAATGAAGATCTTGAGGAGGGTTTACGGCCAAGGGAGATGCTCATGGCCGTAAACTCTTATTGGTCTTGGGAAATGGTTGTTTTCAAGGGTGTATGTTAAGAGCTTCTATAGGATAACTAATATATGGAAGATTACTTACGTTTTGAAACTTGAAGGGGGTGTTCACGGTCCAAGAACTAGTATGTGTTCTTGGTGTTCTTGGTGTAAGTGATGAAGATTTGAAGATCTACCCAAAAGAGATGAAATCATGGATGAAATCATAGGGTTTCACTAGATTAAGCAAGGTACCAACTAACAAATCGAAGAAACACTTACATATTTGAAGATCAAGATGAAAACTCTTGATGATAGTTGAGAGAAAATCGAGTTTCTTGAGTTGGAAGTGTGAGAAGTGGTGAAAAATGAAGGAATATCATGTATATGGGAGGAGTTTACGGCCGGCCAAGAGTTTACGGTCGTAATCTCTAGTTTACGGCCGTAAACTCCAAGACTTGGAGTTTTCTGGCTTGAATGCTGCACAATGAATTCTAGAAGATACTTCCTAACACCAAATCCTTGAATGTACTAGGCTTAGAACACTTAAACAGACCCTTAACAATGCTAAAAGATAGCAGAAACAAGTCTAACTGTGATTGAATTGAATGACTGTACAAGATAGAAATTTTGGGTTGTCACATCATCCCCCCGTTAGAGAGAATTTCGTCCCGAAATTAGAGTTTAAGCAATTAAGCAATTACTAATAACTAAGCAAAAAGATGAGGATATTTCAGATTCATCTGATCCTCACGCTCCCAAGTGAATTCAGGTCCTCGCTTGGCATTCCAGCGAACCTTCACTATCAGGATACGACTTTGCTTCGTTTGCTTGACCTCTCGGTCCATGATCTCTACTGTTTCTTCCACGAAGTTGAGGCTCTTGTTGATCTCGATCTCGTTGAGTGGGATTACAAGAGTCTCGTCGGACAGACACTTTTTCAAGTTCAAGACGTGGAAAGTAGGGTGTACGTTACTGAGTTCGTGAGGTAGTTTGAGTTTGTAAGCTATAGGGCCGATTCTAGCGAGAATCTCGAAAGGCCCTACGTGTCTTGGATTTAGCTTTCCATGCTTTCCGAAGCGTATCAAGCCCTTCCAGGGTGAGACCTTCAATAGAACACGATCGCCCACCTGGAATTCCAAAGGTTTCCTTCTCTTGTATGCGTAGATTTTCTGTCGGTCTCTAGAGGCTTTCAATCGTTCACGAATCTAAACGATCTTCTCTGTCGTTTCCCGAATGATTTCAGGGCATGTGAGAGTGCTGTCAGGAACTTGACCTCTAGCTAGCTGCGTGTCACCCACTTCAGCCCAACACAAAGGTGATCTGCACTTGCGGCCATAGAGGGCTTCGAAAGGAGCAACCTTTATGCTAGTATGATAACTGTTGTTGTAAGAGAATTCGACAAAGGGTAAATGAGTATCCCATGCCTTTCCAAAGTCTATCACGCAAGCTCGCAACATGTCTTCTAATGTTTGAATTGTCCTCTCACTTTGTTCGTCGGTTTGTGGATGGTAGGTTGTACTCAAGTTCTGCCTAGTTCCCAAAGATTTTTGTAAAGACTGCCAGAAACGAGAAGTGAATCTACTATCTCGGTCTGAAATAATAGATATTGGCACACCATGCAGTCTAACAATCTCCTTGATATAAGTTCTTGTTAGCTTCTCCATCTTTTCGGTCTCTTTGATTGGTAAGAAGTGTGCGGACTTGGTTAATCTATCGACGATTACCCAAATAGTATCATAACCACCCGATGTCTTGGGTAACTTAGTTATGAAATCCATTGTAATCCGCTCCCACTTCCATTCAGGGATTTCAGGTTGTTGCAATAAACCTGAAGGTTTCTGGTATTCTACCTTGACTTTGGCACAAGTAAGACACTTGCCCACAAAGGTAGCGATTTCGGCCTTCATGTTTGGCCACCAGTATAGTTTCTTGAGGTCCAGATACATCTTTTCTGAACCTGGATGAATGGAGTATCGGGTTTTATGAGCTTCATTCGTAACCATGTCTCTGTAACCACCAAACTTTGGTGTCCAGATCCGGTTCATGAAACAATAGACTCCATCATCCCTAACTTTGAAGTTTTTATCCATTCCTCTCAGGGTTTCACCTGCCACATTTTCAGGTTTTAAGGCCTCGAGTTGAGCCTCTCTGATCTATGTGGACAGATATGAATGGATTATCATGGTCAACGACTTTACTCGGCGTCCAGAGTATTCTTTTCTGCTAAGGGCGTCAACTACTTCGTTATCTTTACCAGGGTGATAAAGAATTTCACAACCGTAGTCGTTTAGTAGCTCTACCCACCGTTGTTGTCTCATGTTCAGCTCTTTCTGATCGAAGATATGCTGGAGACTTTTATGGTCCGTGAATATTGTGCATTTCATGCCATATAAGTAATGTCTCCAGATCTTCAGAGCAAATACCCTTACTCCTAGTTCAAGGTCATGTGTTGTATAGTTGACTTTATGTGTCTTTAGCTGTCTTGAGGCGTAGGATATAACCTTTCCCCTTTGTATAAGAACACATCCAAGCCCTTGATTAGAAGCATCATAGTACACTACAAAATCCTCTGTCCCTTTAGGAAGAGACAGGATCGATGCACTACACAGAGCTCGCTTCAGCGTTTGGAACACTGTTTCTTGCTTTTCTCCCCAACTAAAAGTTATACCCTTTTGCATCAGGGTGGTAAGAGGTTTAGCTATTTGAGAGAAATTCTGGATGAATCTGCGATAGTAGCCAACAAGACCAAAGAATTGACAGATTTCTATACGTGTTTTAGGTGCTGGCAAGTTTTCAATTGCCTTTATTTTGGAAGGGTCGACGTGTATTTCTTCTGAACTGACCACGTGACCTAGGAAATCATCCTTCCGGATCCAAAATTCACACTTTGAAAACTTCGCATAGAGTTTCTCTGATCTAAGAGTTTGCAATACTTGACGAAGATGTTGGCCATGTTCCTCTTCACTTCTTGAGTAGATAAGGATGCCATCACTAAAGACTATGCCGAATTTGTCCAGGAATAGACGACACACTCTGTTCATTAGATCCATGAACACAACAGGTGAATTTGTCAATCCGAATGGCATCACTACGAACTCGTAATGACCATAACGAGTTCTGAACGCGGTTTTGGGAATCTCCTCCTCCAAAATCCGTAACTGGTGATACCCGAATCTTAAGTCTATTTTTGAGAAGTAGCTCGCACCTTGAAGTTGGTCGAACAAATCGTCAATGCGAGGCAAAGGATATCGATTCTTGATGGTTAGTTTATTCAGCTCGCAGTAGTCTATTCACATACAGAATGATCCATCCTTCTTCTTCACGAACAAAATTGGTGCTCCCCAGGGTGAGAAGCTTGGTCTTATGAAACCTTTGCTAAGGAGTTCGTTAAGCTGGCTGGATAATTCCTGCATCTCAGAAGGTGCAAGACGATAGGGGGATTTGGCTACAGGTGTAGCTCTAGGGATTAAGTCGATTCTGAACTCGACTTGTCGTTCGGGAGGTACTCCTGGAAGATCATCGGGAAAAATGTCGGGAAAGTTGCAGACCTCAGGAATGCTCATGATGTCTTTCACTTCTTGCTTTTTGTCTACCACGTCACCTAAGAAAGCACAATACTCTTTGCGAAGGTTTTGTGCCTTGATGCAAGAAATGATCTGAAGGTTTGTTTCGGGCTTGTCGTCGTAAATAATAAGAGTTTCGTTAGTTGGCAAGTTCAGACGAATGGCTCTTTCATAGCATAGGATGTCAGCATGGTTAGGGCACAACCAATCCATACCAATTATGACGTCAAAACTTTTGATAGAGACCGACATAAGGTCTATTGGGAAAGAAAAGTTATTCAAGGTAAAAGTACATCCTATGTATATATCATTGGTGGATTCGGATTTTTCGTTAGCCATTTCGACAGTGAAAGTTTCATTTAGTGGTTGGGAGTTTTGATTTAGCAAGTGTTTGAAATTATGGCTCACAAAACTCTTTTCATCACCACAATCAAATAGAATGCATGCATAAGTGTTCTTGAGAAGAAACGTACCCGTGACCACCGCAGGGTCTGCTACCGCTTCTTCGTGACCCAAAGCCAAAATTCTCCCAACTCCACCGGAATTTCCAACTTTTGGAAAATCTCTCTTGAAATGCCCCACATCACCGCATTGGTAGCATGCTTGGCCTACTCCAGCGGTAGGTACTTGGTTAATCGGTTGAGATGGTGATCTACAGAATCGGGCAGTATGTCCTTTTCTGTTGCAGTTACGACACTGCATTTCTCGGCAATTTCCATTATGGTGAAAATTGCACTTGTTGCACTTGGGGAGATTACCAGCATAAGGCTTAGCTGGTGTAGGGTTATCAGGAACAACAGCAGGTACAATAGCAGCATTGACTGCCACTAGCTGTTGTTTCTTTGAGGATTCTTGAGAAGATTTGCATTTCCTCTTGTTCCAGCCTTTCTTCTTGTTGTTGTTGTTGTTGTTGTTGTTGTTATTGTTGTTTCCGTTCGGTTGTTCTGGTGCCGCAACCACTGAGTTTTGATGGGCTCCGTGGTCAATAAGAGACTGTGCTAGCTCTTTGGCACCGTCAAAGGTAACAGGCCTCGAAGCTAAGACACTTGACTGAATTTGGGGTGACAGTCCCCAAATATATCTCTCAATCTTTTTGCTCTCTAGAGCAACCATTTCTGGACAAATAATTGCTAAGTCACAGAATCTATTGGTATAGGTTGTTATGTTAGAACCAACCATTGCAACACCCCAGAGCTCTTGCTCGAGTTTCTGAATTTCCCCTCGCAGACAGTATTCCCGCATTAACATGGCTTTTAAGTTCTCCCAGCTTATAGAGTTAGCCACTACCAGAGTCAGTGACTTAACATGGCCATTCCACCATGTTAAAGCTCTATCTGAAAAGGTACAAACAACGAACTTACCCTTGCTACCCTCCGGACAGGAGCAGATTTCAAGAATTGCTTTTGTCTTCTCAATCCACTGTCTTAATGCCATAACTCCTCCAGTCCCATTAAAGGTCCTGGGTTTGGCATTCGAGAAATCTTTATAAGTACACTCTCGCGAGTGCCCATGACTCTCACCATGGTTAGAAGGATATGCACCAGCTCCCGACCCACTAGCACCAGGAGTATTGATATGAGACATGGCAACCGCTACAGCCGCCGTGACCGCTGCTTGAAACATAGCAGCGTCGAATTGAGGAGGTGGTGGCGGATGTGGAGTCGGTGCTTCATTAACAGTGTTACGTCTTGGATTTCTACGAGGAGGCATTTTTTTCTATAAAAGTTAAAAGATTGAAAGATGGTAAGATATCAAGAGTGAATATGAATTTTGATATCTCTGAACTAAAACATTTAGTTTAACACGAATCTTGTAATGAATTGGAAATAGAAGTCTACGACAAGTACAACTTGTAACAGGATGATATGAAATTGAGTGGTTATTTTTCAAAGAGTATGAAAATGCATGTCGATAATATTGGCATATTCAATACATAAAGTCTGGAAAATTTGACCCTAAACAGGTCTATAATATACCAAATTCTGGGAAAAACATCGAAATCATATTGATCTACCGAAAATGAAATTTTCGCGGTCGTACTGAAAAACATGAAAAAGAACGCTAGAACATATCCGTAGACTTTAACTATAACCAAAAGATTGAACAGGAAACGAGTAGAGTATTATCCATTTCTTAAACCAAAAGAAAGGATAAGTAGAGTATCTCCTACTGGCGACGGGCATCACTCGGACGAACCCTCAACTCAGCCAGTTGACGCTCCACATCGAGCAGATGTCTTTCATACACTGTCTGGCGTGCTCGGAGCTCTATGACTTCAGCTCGAGTTACAGCTAACTCTTGCAGCAGGGCCTCATTGTCTCTCATTGCTCTGTTATGAGCAAGTTCAAGATTGCGAATACTATCCGTATTCGCATTCATATCCGCATCAAGTTCCACAGTTTGTTGAATGGCTGCCACTCCTAGCTCAACATTTCGAGCCACTCGGCGAACCAAAACAGGAAGAATTCTGTCTGCAGAGCCTCCCTCACTTATGTTGTAGAAGCTTCGGTCTCCGTTGTAGGGTAAGGGTTGACCTTGCTCTCGGCTCCACCTACCCAAGTTCTCAGCCCATGAAGATTTCGGACCTTGGAAATTTTGTCGTGGATTAGGATTCTGAGCAACTGATGGTGGATTATAGGCTTCTGATTCAGAATCAATGTATTCAGGAAAGTTTTCTACAAAATCATCATTTAAGGGAATTTCATGATTCTCTTCCGGCTCTGCATCTTGTCCTTGATCGGTAAAATAATGGTCTCCTGGTAGATGGACTCCAGCCATTGTTATCTAAGCGAGAATAGGGGTAAGAGATATAGAATATAGTTAGTAACGATAGGTTAAAGATACAAGTTTCTACGAGAGAGACTTACAGTTAACAAGTAATGTATTCTTTATGATTTGTTCTAGGTATTACTACAACTATAAAGTGTATATTAATTATATATAACTTGGGTATAATCGATCTTCGATTAAATGACCCGGCTCTAAATCCACAACCAAACAAGGAACAGGAAATGAAGCTAGATCACATATTCTAAGTCTATATAACTTTAATTATATATAACTGTAATATACCCTTAATGTTTATAGTTCTACCCTCAATTGTTCTATTGTTTTCACATGTTTTTTATTAGTATATAGTGCCTAAAATACCCTATAGTATTTCAATATTTATGTTCTGTTCTAGAGTTCTTCTGAATATGTATGGTTGGTAAGTTTTAGACATGCCGCAACACCACCATCACTCCCAAACACATGTTGGTCATATCTCAAATCAATATAGTTGATCAGGCTATACTAATCCCAGATATGATTACATAACTACCCAGGTTTGACTGTAATGTCCAACATCCAAATACTTTTAAGTTCTTATGACTGTGATACTATACTTGTAGGTATGAGTGTTAGTATACTTCTTGTAAAAATACTTAAATTTTTAAAAAGTATACTTGTAGTCAGAGCTCTTAGCCCCCAAATGTATTTATAGTTTGTATATCTTTTATGGATTGATATACTAAGTTCACTATAAACAATGCTCTGATACCAATCTATCACACCCCCAAACCAGACGAAGGAAAACGTCCGGGGGTGGATGACTTCACTTGTAGTATCACAACACATGCATTATAGTAATCAGAGTACAAACAACCATTGTATTTAAAAAGTATAAGTATTTACATGTGTTTCATCATTGTATACTGAAACCAAATAGTTATACAAAAGAAGAAGACAATACACAAATAGCTCCATCTTCTCAAAAGCTCGGGGAGTACCTGTCTATTGATTCCCTGAAAATACAAGTAATTTGAAAAGAGAGTATCAACATAAAGTTGAGTGAGTGCACAAGTGTTTATGTTTGAAAGAATGTTTTCTGTTTCTTGAATATGTAAACTATTCCAGAAAATCCTATATTTTCTGTTGTATATGAAAAGTAGTTTTAATCACATAAAATTGTTCTATTTGTAAACCAATGTTATGTATTTGTATTCCTTTTGGTAAAACTTGTAACTGTGAGTGTGCCTAGTTCCACCAACTGTTATTGTAAACTGTAATGTAATACTGTAAATTGTATCTTGTAAACTAGTACTCTGAAAATGTACTTATGTTTAGTTTATTATACACTAACGTATTGTTAATATCTTTTATATGAGTTATTATAACCGTACTGAGACTAGATGGCCTGACCCAATGCATTAAAGGCGTTGAAAGCTGTTGATAACAACTGTCACTCGTAGGCGTGTATGCCTGACTGTAGCTAGCAGTCTGAGTGCGGGGTTGTCAATCCCAATATAGATCTATACACACATTGTTTCGATCCCTGGCTGGAGATTCTGTTTATAATGTCAGGACTTTAACTATATTATTTAAATGAATTAAACAACCTGTATCAAATGACTCATAAAAGGATATAAACGTTACATGTATAATAGTTATGAAAACTCAATCATTTTGAAATAAATGATTGATAGTATGTTCTTGAATTAGTATTCTTAACATGTATATCAAAGATGTATACTCTTGATTAGTTTGAATCAAACCTTTGTTCTTGTAAAACAATGTACTTTAGTATACTTGAATCGTGAATTAATGTTCTGTGAATCATAAATTATACCTATTTTAAATTTATATGTACTTTCTGAATTGATACTGAGTATTCATCAATGCAACCCCTTGCTCAACATGTTACAAAGGGTATTTGAAATGAATGAAATAGCTTTTGTACTTATATACATACACAAATATATATATATATATATATATATATATATATATATATATATATATATATATATATATATATATATATATATATATAATTAAAAGTTAAATAACACTCGGACAAATAACCGATACTTATAATCCCACATCCAAAGAAGGAAAAGGAACCAAACTGGGTTAGCAGTCCTAAGCCTTTTAAATCATATTTATATAAATATATGTATATAAATATGATTTATGGGGAAAAATATAAGTTTATAAAATCATTTAAAAGAAGTTTAATATTTTGAAATACTTTTGTAGACTTAATGTCATTTTAACACGATCTTTGAAAACCATTTGCTTTGATGATAACTGAAATCTATTTTGATAAGATATTTGAAACCATTTGTTTATAGCACAAAAGATTTGTGTTAGACTTGTATCCCCCTCCCCTTAAAACAGTAAAAACTATGAAAATACGGGGGTATGAACTCACCTGTAGTGAGTGATTCAAATGTAAGATCGATATAGGATGCTAAGTGTCAAGTGCAGTCTCGAGCACAAACGGATCCTATTAAGCATATGATGACACATATATGGATATAATTAGTGTATATAACAACTAATATAGCTAGGGAACAACCTTAGGGACTAGGAAACACTTGGAATGAAGTGTTGCAATCACATATGATTGTTCTAAAGGTGTTTACGGCCACACATGAGTGTGCTTACAGCCTAGATGTGTTTACGGCCATGGTGTTCACGGCCATGGGAGTTTACGGTCAATGAAGATCTTGAGGAGGGTTTACGGCCAAGGGAGATGCTCATGGCCGTAAACTCTTTTTGTTCTTGGGAAATGGTTGTTTTCAAGGGTGTATGTTAAGAGCTTCTATAGGATAACTAGTATATGGAAGATTACTTACGTTTTGAAGCTTGAAGGGGTGTTCACGGTCCAAGAACTAGTATGTGTTCTTGGTGTAAGTGATGAAGATTTGAAGATCTACCCAAAAGAGATGAAATCATGGATGAAATCATAGGGTTTCACTAGATTAAGCAAGGTACCAACTAACAAATGGAAGAAACACTTACATATTTTAAGATCAAGATAAAAACTCTTGATGATAGTTGAGAGAAAATCGAGTTTCTTGAGTTGGAAGTGTGAGAAGTGGTGAAAAATGAAGGAATATCATGTATATGGGAGGAGTTTATGGCCAACCAAGAGTTTACGGGCGTAATCTCTAGTTTACGGTCGTAAACTCCAAGACTTGGAGTTTTCCGGCTTGAATGCTGCACAATGAATTCTAGCAGATACTTCCTAACACCAAATCCTTAAATGTACTAGGCTTAGAACACTTAAATAGACCCTTAACAATGCTAAAAGATAGCAGAAACAAGTCTGACTGTGATTGAATTGAATGATTGTACAAGATAGAAATTTCGGGTTGTCACATATATTTACTTAATCAAACATAAATCAGAAACCTTTGAAAAGTTCAAAAAGTATAAACATGAAGTCAAGAATCAATTAGACAGGAAGATAAATATGCTCTGATCAGATAGAGGAGGAGAGCATCTTAGTATCAAGTTCCACGACTACCTCAAGGAATGTGGAATAGTTTTACAATTGACTCCTCATAGGACTCCACATTAATGGTGTGGCTTAGAGACGCAATCGGACCTTGTTGGACATGCTTCGTTCCATGATGAGTCGAGCCACTCTTCCCATTTCCTTCTGGGGATATTCCTTAGAGACGGCTACCCACATCCTTAATCTTTTCCCTACTAAAAAGGTTTCCAAAACACCTCATGAAATATGGACATGTAAAGTTCCCTCGTTAGCTCATATCAAAGTATGGGGTTGTGAAACTTTTGTTAGACAAGAGACTCATGACAAGTTAAAACCTGGAAGTAAGAGGTGTATTTTTATTGATTACCCACAAATTAAACTCCTTTGGATATTTGTTATACAGGCCTAGTGAGAGTGTAGTCTTTGCAGCACGAAGATGAGTCTTTCGCAAGAGAGAGATCATATGCAAAGAGGACAGTAGGAGCACAATTGACCTTGAATAGATTGAAGAGTCAACCAATGAAGGAACCTTAGAAGACAGTAGCACTCAACCAGAGGAAGAAATTTCAGTTGATCCAATTGAAAATTCATTACCTCTTCGTTGTTCCAGTAGAGTTAGCATGCCACCTGAGTTCTATGGTTTCCATATAAATGCAGAAGGTGATACGTTTATCAGTGATCAAACACTGGTAAATTTAGATGAGCCAACTAACTACAAGGAAGAAGTGGCAGGCCCTGAGGCAGCCAAACGGAAAGAGGCAATGGACAACGAGATCAAGTACATGTATGATAACCAAGTTTGGAATATGGTTGATCAAGAACATGGTCGAAAGACAGTTGGTTGCAAATGGATCTTCAAGAAGAAGACATGCATGGATGGAAATGTGTGAAGATTCAAGGCACGACTGTTTGCAAAGGGATTTACTCAAACCCTAGGGATTGGCTATGATGAGAAGTTGGTTGAGGATGTTTACATGAGTCAGCCAGAGGGTTTTATTGATGCAAAGTTTCCTAATAGAGTGTGTAGGCTTGAGACATCCATTTATGTATCGAAACAAGCATCTCGTAGGTGGAATATTTTCCTCCATGAGAAAGTCAAAGTCTAGAAGTGAGGATGAGTCATGTATGTATGTCAAAGCTAGTGGGGATATAGTAACTTTTCTAGTGTTGTATGTTGATGAAATACTACTTATAGGAAATGACATCTCAACCTTGCAAGAAGTAAAATCTTGGCTTGGAAAGTGTTTCCATATGAAGGATCTAGGAGAAGCTGCCTATATTCTGGGGATAAGGATTTTGAGAGATAGAAAGAGAAGAGTAATTGGACTTAGTCAAAGTACATACTTGGAAAAGGTACTAAAACGGTTTAGTATGGAAATTCCAAGAAAGCAGAGCTACCTATTCAGATCAATGTCAAATTAAGTACGACTCAAAGCCCAAGTACAGATGAAGAGATAGCTGATATGAGTCGAGTACCTTATGCTTCGGTTGTAAGATCGATCATGTACGCTATGACATGTACTCGCCCTGATGTGTCCTTTGCTCATGGTCAGTTGCTATCAGGGAAGTCCAGGTAGAGCTCATTGGACAGCAGTGAAGAACATTCTTATGTATCTGTGAAGGACTAAGGATACGATTCTAGTCTTTGGAGGCAGTGATATGTTGAGAGTGATTGGGTATAGTGACGCCAACTTTCAAATAGATAGAGACAACTTTCGTTCTCAATCTGGCTGGGTATTTACATTAAATGGAGGAGCAATTACTTGGAAAAGTTCCAAGCAAAACACATTGGCTGATTCTACATGTGAACTAGAGTACATAGCAGCAAGTGAAGCATCAAAGGAAGCAACAAGGTTGATGTAACATACACGTTTTGAAATCGTGTTATGTAATTTGAAAGGAGGGATTCTATTTATGTCTACGGTGACAATAATAAATTTCTTTCTTAAAAACTCGTAAATTTATATCGAAGGGATATTCTACTTATCCGGCTTATACAGTTAATACCTTGAAAGAGGAGAAGAAAACTGTGAATGATAGCCTTTGGATAATTATCGACCGACTGATTAAGAGTGCATATTTTCTCGCCATACGTACAATGGTTCTAATGGAGAAATAAGCACAAGTTTACTTAGACGAAATTGTGGCGAGACATGGTGTGCCACTAAAGATTATATCCAATCGTGATACTCGCTTCACTTCTCACTTTTAGGCGAGTATGAAAAGTGAATTGGGATCTCGAGTTGCTCCCAACACAGCTTATCATCCCCATACAGATGGTTGGACGGAGAGAACAATCCAAACAGTAGAAGATATGCTTCGTACATGTGTCTTAGAGTTCGGTAGTAAATGTGAACACCCTTATGTTGGCATAATGTAGGACAGAAAATCCTTGGTGGTCCTGAAATGATTCAAGACACCACTGATAAGATTCAAATTATACGAGAAAGAATGAAAGTAGCCCAGGATCGACAAAAAGACCTGTGTAGAAATGGAGGAGACGATCCATAGAATTCGAAGTGGGTGATACTGAAGGTAACCCCGTGAAAAGGTATTATGAAATTTGAGAAGAAAAGGAGATTGAGTCCTAGATTTATTGGACTTTTCAAAATTACCTAACAAGCATACCGCTTGGAAATTGCCTGAAGATTTGGCAGGTATTCATGATGTATTTCATGTAAGATATCTACGTAAATGCTTGAGCCTATATGATGAAACGGTTCCATTATCCAAGGTGAAACAGGATAATAAACTTATACTTAGGGAAAATAAGAATGAGATGAGAGCGAAATATCCTCATTTATCTAAATCATTGTGATTTCGGGGACGAAATCCTCAAAAGGAGGAGGTAATTGTAACATACACGTTTTGAAATCGTGTTATGTAATTTGAAAAGTTAATAATATTATGAAATATTATGTGAAATTGAGTGTTGAGTTCTAACAGATAGTTTTTACTAGAAATAAGGTAAAACTATGTTTAGAATCACTCATAAATTATTGGAAGTCTTATGAGATTCCAATTAAAAGCCAAATAGTGAAATTCAGCGAAAATATAAAATTTGAAATAAGTAAAATTTTATTATTGAAATTTGTAGATAATCTCGTTAGAAACACGTAGGTGAAAACCTCGTCGAAATCCGAGTTATAACGAAGAAGTTATGAGCAATCGAAGATCCGCGACAAAACCGGCACGGTGCCAAATGACGTAAAAAGTGAGTTTTGGATAAACTACTTTTTAGCCTTAGTGATCTAAATGAAAGTCGTAGTATTCGTTAAACCGAGAATTTTGATAAAAAGAACGCCAAAATTTGACTTCATATGAGGAAGTTATGATTTTTCTAAGTTTCACCTTAGCAGTAGACAGCTAAAAACTCGAACTTTAGATCGAGTGATTTTTAGCCGACACAACCTAAACGAGAATCGAAGGTCTCGTCATTAGCAGTACAACGGTAAAAAGTCTGACGAAAACAGACGTCGGATGAATAAGTTATGAATTTTTAACGGATTTACCAGTACCGGTCTGTTAAAAATAATAATATAAAAATAAATTCAAAATTTTCCGACGAAGTCTAAACGAAATTTGTAGAGCATAATTTTCTCTACGCGTGCATATAAAGAACGTCAAAAACGGATCCCGTATGCAAAAGTTACAGATTTTAGAAGGTCGGGGCATAATTTCCGAGAAACCTCGCAAGGATAAGGCTGATTTCGGTGAGTCATCGTGCCACGTGTCCGAGCCGAACACCCAGCTGCTGACGCGTCGCCTTCTGATTCGTCCGAGCAGTAGCCCAATCCCCGTCCGACGTGTTGTTGCCTCCGTGTCCTTCCGAGCCTCGCTGGCCCCTCGCATGCGAAGCCACCCGGAGCCTCTCGCTGCTGCCACGCGCCTCGCTCCTACTGCTGCCATCTGTCCGAGCTCGGCCGACCTTCGGACCCTATAAAAGGGAGCCTGCGAGCCTTCCCTGGTAGAATGAGAATTTTGCTATTTTTCACCCAAAAATCAATATTCTTACTATTTTGACATCCCCCGAAGTCCCGGGATTATTTCCAACGCCCGAAACACGCCCCGAAGTGCCCGAAGATCCAGAAAATTTGTCTTTTCGGTTTCGAAGCCCAACGTTCGCAAGGCCCGGTTTTCAAGAAAACTCCCGGTTTTCAACGACGAAAGTCATATTTAGAGCCGAAGTGCTGCCCAAGTTATTATTTTGACCCCCGGTTAATTCACGGTGAGTTTAATATGTAGAAACAATTGTATCTTATGTGTTATATGTGCTATGTGCTTTTCCATGTTATCATCTCGAGTTGTTATATCCGCTATTTTTATAGCAAGGCTGTACCTCTGACTTGAAGTGTATGACATAGGCATCACTTGGGTATTGGTATGAACCGTTGACCATGAAGTGTATGACATAGGCATCACTTTGGCTTCGGTAGAATGATATTCCTGAGTATTTTCCCGTGTTATTTGTATTTATGTTATTTATGATAGCAAAGCTATACCTTTGACCATGTGATCAGTTTAAGAACTCAGATTCACAGTGGTACTGGTATGTAGCCTCTGGCCATGTAGAGCATGTCCCCCAGTAAGTGAATGACTCTATTCTATGGCATTGGCAGATGGTTAGACAGGGCGTGAAAACCTGAAATATACCAAAATGTTAATCCGAAGTTGTATGTCTTCTGTGCCATTTGGGCCAAAGCGTTATTGATGTATATCAAGTATGGAAATTGTTATGTCTCAATGATTGTATATCTTTGAATCAAATCAATGATTGTTAGGGAAAGCTTATCACATTATGCCTTTGTTGTTCCTTGTTTCTATTTGCTTCTGCCATATATATATATATATATATATATATATATATATATATATATATATATATATATATATATATATATATATATATATATGGCATAACGTTATATTGTATTTATTATTGAACTCACTAAGCGTTATCGCTTACCCCTCCCAATGTTTTAACATAATGCAGGCAATAAGCACCCAGTATAGTTGGAAGACTTAGAATAGTTGTAATATTATTTTTGTATTTTGGTTTAGGTTTGTATAGATTTACAATATCCTGGGTAGTCATGTAAAATCTTAAAACATAGTCGGTTTGTATCCAATCCTTTGTAATCACTTTATCAATGTACAATACTATTTTATAAACATGCATGTTGCATGTTTTGGAGTAACTATATTGTCAAGTATGAAAGTTTGGGTCTTTCAGAAATATGAAAGTATAGAAAGGGGTTCTTTCAATCATGGTATCAGAGCAGTGGTTTAAGTGAACTAAATCCCATGGATTGGTTTTTGGACTTAAACTATTGGAAGTTCAATATATGAAGTGGAATCATTGTAAATATATGGATACAAACCATAGGAAACACTTAAGTGGGGTATTGGGTAGTGATAAACCCTAGTATTCTAAGACATTAACTTACTTCAAAATTTTTAGAGAATTAGTATATATGAACTAGGAATTTTGAGAATTTCTAGATTTAAACATGAATTGTTAAGTGAAGATGATACAATATGTATCTGATATATTTTAGGTTGAATACCTAGTGGGGTAAGCACTAGAATATTAAGAGGAGATATGCCTTATATTCTAATATGTGCTAAAGGATAAGTAAATATAGCATGCTTTAGGTTTCATACCTATATTGCTATTATTTGAGAAAGTTTAAGGTCTGTTGCCGACCTTGGTTTAGAAAATTTTATGTTTAGAATTCTAAGAATTTTCGTAACAGAATTACTTGAAATTTCTCGAAGTAATAAAGATACTTATGATAATTGATATTGATAAGTTTATTGATAAACGATCGAAGGATATCGTGAAATAATAAATATGGAATGTTATCGTAAATAGTGTATTAATACCTATAAAGTGGTATGATGCATTTAAAATATGTCAGATAATATAATAACATCTTTGGAAGAAAGATGTGCGTTTGAAATACATTTGGATGAGATAAATGTTTTGGCATAACCGATGAAGTTGTTCAACCGCTGTCCAGATTAAAGTAGTGATAGTTTATAGAGTCGGAAGAACCGAGGGTGGTGATAAATACTTCAACAGTATTGAAATTAATGTAGTAGAAGATTTAGAAGAATTAAATGAAGATCAAGGAAAAGGCTAATGAAGTTTTTAGACTTATTAGGCCAAGACTTTGTGATGAAGTATGTAGTTCGAGTAGTAACCCTATACAGGATGCTCAGACTTAGTATTTAATAATACTGAGTGATGATTGACTTCTATCACATCCTTATGGAAGTTCCATTGTGTGTTAAGCCGACTTTAACATACAAGATTGGGATAGTGAAATAGGTTATTCGGTTGTGAAAAGGCTAAGTGGATTACTTGTTAGAGTAAGGTAGAGTACTTAGTTGAAGAAGTTATACACTCATATTATTGTATGAGAAGAAATGTTGTAGTTAAGAATGACAGAGAACCAAGTTCAAAGCTAGTAGAGCTTGCTGAGATGCAGCTATAATGCAGACTTCTTAGGATAGACTCCTATGAAGTAAACTTAAAAGATACAACCATGAGAAGAAAACTTACTTAGATACAGGAATGACGATGTCATGAAAGGATAATGAAACCAACAAATATGTATGATGATTTGCATGAGTTAGAAGATGATGTAAGTAGTTGGAAAGTATTTGTCATTACACTGCTAGAGGAAATTTTGGGTGTAGTATGTCTTGCAGAGTAGACACTACCCGAGAAAGAATTTATATGAAGAAATGGAAGTAAAATTTCTATCGACCTATGGAAAAATATTAGAATATTCTAGATCGAGTATATGCATGAGAAGAATCCTAGAAGGCGAGTATAGGTAATCCAATATATGTTTGATAGAAACGCGAAAACCCTAGTTGAGTCTAGGATAAATTGTTGTATGTACTTGTTTGAACACACTTAGGTGTGAAAATTTGCTTTGTGAAAACTTTTGAATGGTGACTTGGGAAATGCGAGACAATACTTGGGACGAGTATGAGTAGGTGTGAATAGTAGTAGAGGCCTATACTACTAGAAGCACAAGACTCGCACTTGGATCAGGAAAAGTCACAAGGTTACCAAGAAGCTAGTAAATGATTCCGTTTTATTCATGTGTGTCGTTGCCTTCGTTTCGGTAATGACTAAGGAAATAATTATCGTTCAAATCTTAATCTCATAAAGAGTGGAGTCCGATTAATATAAATCTACAAAGATAAAGTTGATTGGTTTAGAAAGCCATGTATTGAGTAATGACGAAACTTCAGTAGGAATACTGAAAAAGTAAATGGTCGAGGTAGTCGATAGAAATATAACAATCTTCATTAAAGAATTGAGCAATCATTAGCCAGAGATGTGACTTGCTATGTGGTGTTACTGGCCACAAGAAATGTTTCCGCCCTACTCTTACTAGTCAAATGGCGGGGAGTCAAGTTTCCGTTCAACAATCAAAGAGTACTCCAACTAAAAAGGAGGAGGTGCCAAAAGCTAAAAGATGTATATGTCCAAAACCACGAATTAGAGATACGTGGTGCTATTCTTTCTGTTCCAAAGCATCCACGTGTTGATCAAACTCTTTTCATATTCTTTATTCCATCAGCTTGATTTATTCGATCTGATTCTAATACAAGAGTTTGGTTCGTTATGTGTCTTGTGCGTTATAAAAATAAAGGTCATTAGAATAAGACCATTCGAGTTGTTGTTATAGCAAAAGTAAAGACCTTATCTTGGGTTTAGTCTATAAACTAAGAAGGAGCAGGAGTCTGCAATGAGAATTGAGTTTTAACTCAAAGATTAGGATCGAAGACCCAATAGAGAATGATGAGCGGGTGCAGGTTTGAGCACCACTAGTAATTCAGAAGTTTGAAGAGTTTGACAATCGTTTGGCAAACCAAAAGTTAAATATCGTACATTTTAGATTACCACGGAGGAAGTAAGTTAGGACTCGAATGTTGTGACTAGTAATTTTCTCGTAAACTTTAGATATGCTCACATCTTATTTGATTGTGATGCCTCAGATTCATTCGTGCATTATAAATTCGCACATTCTTTTCAAATTGCATGTTACGCAATTGTCCAATCATTTCATATAGATAACATAGGAAATATATCATTACTTACTGATAAAGTCTATAGAGATAGTGTCATGGGAATTGAAAGTTATAATCTTCCTGCTAACATAATTCCTATCTTCTTTCCCAACTTTGATATTATTCTCGACATGAATCGATTGTCAAAGAACTACGCAGATCTCTTGTGCTACGAAGAGATGATATGCATCCCTATCGAAAGGAGGGATTCTATTTATGTCTACGGTGACAATAATAAATTTCTTTCTTAAAAACTCATAAATTTATATCGAAGGGATATTCTACTTATCCGGCTTATACAGTTAATACCTTGAAAGAGGAGAAGAAAACTGTGAATGATAGCCTTTGGATAATTATCGACCGACTGATTAAGAGTGCATATTTTCTCGCCATACGTACAACGGTTCTAATGGAGAAATAAGCACAAGTTTACTTTGACGAAATTGTGGCGAGACATGGTGTGCCACTAAAGATTATATCCAATCGTGATACTCGCTTCACTTCTCACTTTTAGGCGAGTATGAAAAGTGAATTGGGATCTCGAGTTGCTCCAAACACAGCTTATCATCCCCATACAGATGGTTGGACGGAGAGAACAATCCAAACAGTAGAAGATATGCTTCGTACATGTGTCTTAGAGTTCGGTAGTAAATGTGAACACCCTTATGTTGGCATAATGTAGGACAGAAAATCCTTGGTGGTCCTGAAATGATTCAAGACACCACTGATAAGATTCAAATTATACGAGAAAGAATGAAAGTAGCCCAGGATCGACAAAAAGACCTGTGTAGAAATGGAGGAGACGATCCATAGAATTCGAAGTGGGTGATACTGAAGGTAACCCCGTGAAAAGGTATTATGAAATTTGAGAAGAAAAGGAGATTGAGTCCTAGATTTATTGGACTTTTCAAAATTACCTAACAAGCATACCGCTTGGAAATTGCCTGAAGATTTGACAGGTATTCATGATGTATTTCATGTAAGATATCTACGTAAATGCTTGAGCCTATATGATGAAACGGTTCCATTATCCAAGGTGAAACGGGAGAATAAACTTATACTTAGGGAAAATAAGAATGAGATGAGAGCGAAATATCCTCATTTATCTAAATCATTGTGATTTCGGGGACGAAATCCTCAAAAGGAGGAGGTAATTGTAACATACACGTTTTGAAATCGTGTTATGTAATTTGAAAAGTTAATAATATTATGTGAAATTGAGTGTTGAGTTCTAACAGATAGTTTTTACTAGAAATAAGGTAAAACTATGTTTAGAATCACTCATAAATTATTGGAAGTCTTATGAGATTCCAATTAAAAGTCAAATAGTGAAATTTAGCGAAAATATAAAATTTGAAATAAGTAAAATTTTATTATTGAAAGTTGTAGATAATCTCGTTAGAAACATGTAGGCGAAAACCTCGTCGAAATCCGAGTTATAACGAAGAAGTTATGACCAATCGAAGATCCGCGACAAAACCGGCACGGTGCCGAATGACGTAAAAAGTGAGTTTTGGATAAACTACTTTTTAGCCTTAGTGATCTAAATGAAAGTCGTAATATTCGTTAAACCGAGAATTTTGATAAAAAGAACGCCAAAATCTGACTTCATATGAGGAAGTTATGATTTTTCTAAGTTTCACCTTAGCAGTAGACAGCTAAAAACTCGAATTTTAGATCGAGTGATTTTTAGCCGACACAACCTAAACGAGAATCGAAGGTCTCATCATTAGCAGTACAACGGTAAAAAGTCTGACGAAAACGGACGTCGGATGAAGAAGTTATGAAGTTTTAACGGATTTACCAGTCCCGGTCTGTTAAAAATAATAATATAAAAATAAATTCAAAGTTTTCCGATGAAGTCTAAACGAAAGTTCTAGAGCATAATTTTCTCTACGCGTGCATATAAAGAACGTCAAAAACGGAGCCCGTATGCAAAAGTTACGGATTTTAGAAGGTCGGGGCACAATTTCCGAGAAACCTCGCAAGGATAAGGCTGATTTCGATGAGTCATCGCGCCACGTGTCCGAGCCGAACACCCAGCTGCTGACGCGTCGCCTTCTGATTCGTCCGAGAAGCGGCCCAATCCCCGTCCGACATGCTGCTGTCTCCGTGTCCTTCCGAGCCTCGCTGGCCCCTCGCATGCGAAGCCACCCGGAGCCTCTCGCTGCTGCCACGCGCCTCGCTCCTGCTGCTGCCATCTGTCCGAGCTCGGCCGACCTTCGGACCCTATAAAAGGGAGGCTGCGAGCCTTCCCGGGTAGAATGAGAATTTTGCTATTTTTCACCCAAAAATCAATATTCTTACTATTTTGACATCCCCGAAGCCCCAGGATTATTTCCAACGCCCGAAACACGCCCCGAAGTGCCCGAAGACCCGGAAAATTTATCTTTTCGATTTCGAAGCCCAACGTTCGCAAGGCCCGGTTTTCAAGAAAACTCCCGGTTTTCAACGACGAAAGTCATATTTAGAGCCGAAGTGCTGCCCAAATTATTATTTAGACCCCCGGTTAATTCACGGTGAATTTAATATGTAGAAACAATTGTATGTTATGTGTTATATGTGCTATGTGCTTTTCCATGTTATCATCTCGAGTTGTTGTATTCGCTATTTTTATAGCAAGGCTATACCTCTGACTTGAAGTGTATGACATAGGCATCACTTGGGTATTGGTATGAACCGTTGACCATGAAGTGTATGACATAGGCATCACTTTAGCTTCGGTAGAATGATATTCCTGAGTATTTTCCCGTGTTATTTGTATTTCTGCTATTTATGATAGCAAAGCTATACCTTTGACCATGTGATCAGTTTAAGAACTCAGATTCACAGTGGTACTGGTATGTAGCCTCTGGCCATGTAGAGCATGTCCCCCAGTAAGTGAATGACTCTATTCTATGGCATTGGCAGATGGTTAGACAGGGCGTGAAAACCTGAAATCTACCAAAATGTTAATCCGAAGTTGTATGTCTTCTGTGCCATTTGGGCCAAAGCGTTATTGATGTATATCAAGTATGGAAATTGTTATGTCTCAATGATTGTATATCTTTGAATCAAATCAATGATTGTTAGGGAAAACTTATCACATTATGCCTTTGTTGTTCCTTGCTCCTATTTGCTTCTGCGATATTGGTATATATATATATATATATATATATATATATATATATATATATATATATATATATATATATGGCATAACGTTATATTGTATCTATTATTGAACTCACTAAGCGTTATCGCTTACCCCTCCCAATGTTTTAACATAATGCAGGCAATAAGCACCCAATATAGTTGGAAGACTTAGAATAGTTGTAATATTATTTTTGTATTTTGGTTTAGGTTTGTATAGATTTACAATATCCTGGGTAGTCATGTAAAATCTTAAAACATAGTCGGTTTGTATCCAATCCTTTGTAATCACTTTATCAATGTAAAATACTATTTTATAAATATGCATGTTGCATGTTTTGGAGTAACTATATTGTCAAGTATGAAAGTTTGGGTCTTTCAGAAATATGAAAGTATAGAAAGGGGTTCTTTCAGTTGAAGAACTTCATCAGAGATCTTGGAGTTGTCCCAACCATTCAAGAACCAATGGGGCGATTGCTTTAACCAAAGAACTGAGAGATCATGGAAAATCAAGACATATCGAAAGAAAATACCATTAAATCGTACATAGAGTAGAAAAAGGTCATCTCATAGTGAAGAGAGTCTCGTCAGAAGATAATCTTCTAGATCCTCTCACAAAGGCTCTGAGCAAGATTAAGCATAGACAACATGCAGTGAGCATTGGATTGAGAGACGACAGTAGTTTTTAGTAGATGATTAGTTCGAAACTTGTAACAAAAATAAGTGTAATTGACTTTTGGTGATTAAATATGATGGGTTTTGAGCATTCTAACACTCCTATGGTGTACATGCAACCCTAGAAACCTTGGATCTATGTTTTCTCTAATATTGATGCAAATTTGATTTCCAAGGTCCTCAACCTAAATAGCATGTTATGGGGTACTTGTATTATAAAAAATTTAGTAGAATAACATACCTTTCCTTGTGGTTGATTGCTTGGAGTCTTGAGAGCCTAGCACCAATAATGTGGATGCCTCAAGTGGAATCACAAATCACCAAAACACCTTGGATGACTTGAGAGAATAATGTGCACTAAGTAGAAATCGGCCCAACCTTTGTACGCACACACTAGTGCCATTTCATGTGCCAAAGACCTCTTTATATAGTATGGAGGATTAGGGTTACACCCATGTAAACCCTAATACCCATGACCTTTCATTTCCATAGGATCCATGGGTTAAAAACTCCATGGACTATCCATGCATGCTTAGCCCAACCTAAATGAACTTGGCCCATTCTACATATATATAAGAGTCCATATTTAATTAGTTCCTTTTGATCACTAAATTAATTATTGATCAATACTAATTAAATAATATGATTTCATATTAATATATTATATCTTATAATATATTAATAAATCATAAATATACTATTCTCAAAAGATTATCCATATAAATTTTTTTGGTGAAGTGCAACCCAAATGGACCATGCCGGGTTGGGTCAAGTACATATGGAATGTAGTTAAGATAAGTGATCATATAATCCTCTGTTCTAGATATCAGCCGGACAAATACATGGAACAATGTCGTACTTATTGTCCAACAGTTTGTTTCCCGATTTCCGATTTGTTTGACATAGAACTAAATTAAACACATCAATTTGGTTCTGACCGGGCCCTGTACATAGGTCAAAACAAAATGGTCGAGGAGCCCAGATATCGCTTTTAATCCTCCAAGGACTAAAAGGAACAAATAAACTTCGACTCATATGCTTGTTCTACGACTTGCTAAATTATACACAAAGGCACGTTTTATAACATCAAGTTACTGATGCGTTTTCGTGCAATCAATGCACAACCAACTCATAGGCAACAACTCATATCTCTAGGTTTGAAGACTTATATGATATTACCATCTCACGATCACTCGAGATAAATTCCATGAAGTGATACAAGTGAGCATGGGTTTAATCCAATACTCAGAACTTATGAGCACTCATAAATGTTGTAGCAACGTTTCGCTATGTCTAACCACCTTAGACATCTACAAGCCCAATTCATGACAGTCTTGATTCATATCTACTTCCAACATATGATCGACTGTGGAGAGTTTGAATAAAGTAATTATTCTGGAAGTCAAAACATGCAAAATTGAAACAATAACAAATAATTGACACATGATAGCAACACCTTACTTATAAATAAACAACAAGTTTTATTTAATCACCAAATGTCAATTTACATTTTACAAGTTCCATAAATAGCTATCTAATCTGTAAAACTAATATCGTCCTTCAGCCCGATGCGCCTCGCATGCTGCAAATGCCTAACCCTGGTCAGTCCCTTCGTGAGGGGATCTGCTGGGTTCTCTTCTGACGATACCCTCTTTGCCACGAGGAGTCCTTCTTCTATCTTGTGTCTTATGAAGTGGTATTTTTTGTCAATGTGTCTGGATCTGCCATGATCTCTTGGTTCCTTGGCTAAGGCAACCGAACTAATGCTGTCACAGAAAATCTCTATAGGCTCCTTTATAGCTGGTACAAATCCAAGGTCTCCGATGAAGTTCCTCAGCCATATCGCCTCCTTCGCCGCTTCACATGCTGCTATGTACTCTAATTCACAAGTCGAATCAGCTACTGTCTCCTGCTTGGAACTTTTCCAGGTAATTGCTCCTCTATTCATGGTAAATACCCAGCCCGATTGAGAGCGGAAATTATCCCTATCAGTCTGAAAGCTAGCATCACTATACCCCACTACTCTCAAGTCATCACTCCCACCAAGGGTAAGGACCCAGTCCTTAGTCCTCCGCAGTTACTTGAGAATGTTCTTCACCGCAGTCCAATGAGCCTTGCCAAGATTCCCCTGATATCTACTGACCATGCTCAAACCAAAGGCTACATCAGGGCGAGTACAAGTCATAGCATACATGATTAAGCCAACAACGGAAGCTTATGGAATCAACTCATCTCAGCTATCTCAGCCTCTGTACTCGGGCTCTAAGCCTTGCTCAGTTTGGCATTATGATGGATCGGTAACTCACCTTTCTTGGAATTTTGCATGTAGAACCTTTTCAACACTTTGTCCACATAGGTGCTTTGACTAAGTCCAATTAGTCTCTTACTCCTTTCTCTTAATATCCTTATCCTTAGGATATAGGTAGCTTCTCCAAGGTCCTTCATAGCGAAACACTTCCCAAGCCAGGAATTAACCTCCTGCAAAGTTGGGATGTCATTTCCTATGAGTAGTATGTCGTCCTCATATAGTCCGAAAAAGCTAACTATACTCCCACCAGCTCTGACATATACACATGACTCATCTTTGCTTCTCGAAAAACCAAACTCTTTGACTTTCTCATCAAAACAAAGATTCCAGCTGCGAGATGCTTGTTTCAATTTATAAATGGATTTCTCAAGCTTGCACACTCTATTAGGGTACTCTGCACTGAGAAAACCCTTCGACTGACTCATGTAAACATCCTCACCCAACTTTCCATTAAGGAAAGCGGTTTTGACATCCATTTGCCATATTTCATAATCATGAAATGCAGCAATGGCTAGCATAATCCAAATAGACTTAATCTCAGCTACTGGCGAGAAGGTTTCATCATAGTCAACTCCCTGAGTTTGAGTGAAACCCTTCGCAACCAGTCGCGCCTTATAGGTATGTAGTTTTCCATCCATGTCGGTCTTCTTCTTGAAGATCCACTTGCACCCGACCGTCTTACGGCCTAGTACATTGTCAACCAAGTTCCAAACTTGATTGTCATACATGGACTGTATCTCGCTGTCCATAGCCTCTTTCCATTTAGCAGACTCGGGGCCTGTCATGGCTTCCCTCTAGCTGTTAGTTTCATCCAAATTTACCAGTGTACTATCACTGATAAATGTGTCACCTTCCGCAGTAATATGGAAACCATAGTAATGCTCAGGTGCATTCCTAACTCTAGTGGAACGCCTCAAAGGTACAAACTCGTCAGTTGGTTTAACAGGAGTTTCCTCCTCAGGTTGATTGCTAGGGTTTGAGGTTCCTTCACCACTTGACTCTTGAAGCTCTTCAAGGTCAATTTGCCTCCCACTATTTCCCTGGCTTATAAATTCTCTCTCTCGAAATACCCCTCTCCTTGCCACAAATACCACATTCTCACTGGGTCTGTAGAAGAGGTAACCAAAGGATTTCTGTGGGTAGCCGATGAAAATACACCTCTCACTACGAGGTTGGAGCTTGTCCTGAGTCTCACGTCTAACTGTAAGTCCCCAATCAGCTTTTGTATCAATCAGATCCGTTTGATGGTCCAAAATCCCAATCAAACGGATGATGCCAGATCAAAAGAAGAGAAGGAGAAGAACAATAACTTGAATCTTGAATGTATTGAAGATATGAATGATGCTCCTTACACAAGATTCTCTCACACGCACTATTCTTCTCTCTAGTTTCTCTCTCTAGAACATGCTCCTCTTCTCTAGCCTTACACTCCTCTACACACTCCTCACCCTATATATATATATATATATATATATATATATATATATATATATATATATATATATATATATATATATATGAGATATGGGCCGTACACGGGTGTACGGTCGTACACACAAACCGCAAACACATACAACATTACATGAAAATATATTTTCCTAGAAAAGCAAAGTATAAAACAAATTTGGACCCAACAATCTCCCCCTTGGTTTATAGCTTTCTTTTCTAATTGACCCAACAAGCTCCCCCTAAAAAGTAGCTGGTTTTTCTTGTCAATCTTCATTGGGAGCTTGGCTTCAGCATTAATCTTCAAATTGTTCACAGCTTCAAGATGAACATGATGAATCTTCAATAAATGACTTCATCTTGAGCGCTTGGGATTTTCTTCAGAATTTGGCATTGAACGCACGTTGGGTGAGGAGGCTTCTTGAAAAGATTCTTGAAAGATGGTGCTTTTGATGGGTTTTGAGCATTCTAACACTTCCTAAGTGTACATGCAACCCTAATAACCTTGGATCTATGTTTGTCTAATAATCATGCAAAGTTGAATTCCAAGGTTATATTCCTATCTAGCATACATGGGGAACATTTTTAACTTGAATGAAAGATAGAATAACTTACCTTGTTGTTGATTATGATCCTTGAAACCTTGTGAGCCTAGCACCCCAAGTGTGATGCCTCAAATGCTTCACACAACACCAAATGCAAAGGAGTAAACTTTGAGAGAATCTTACACTTGCAAAATCGGCTCTAGCCCTCTTGTTTCTTAGTGTCGCCGATTTTGGTGGAGAACATGTTGCTTATATAGTGTGTCACATCTAGGGTTACACCATGTAAACCCTAATGTGGCATGACTCTTCATTTCCATGACCCATGGGTTTGTAACTCCCATGGAGCCTCCATGGAGCATTCAATGGGTTTAACCCAACTTGATTATCCATGGAGCCTTTTAGCCCACTATACAAGTTATGGATGATTTACATAATCAACCCATATATTTAATTAGTCATCTTTTGATCACTTAATTAATCCTAGATTAATTCTTGATCAATACTAATTAAATAATACTATTAATATATTAGAACTTATAATATATTAATAAACCACAAGTGTTATTTCTCTCATTTAGTCTATCCAAATGCATGATGCCATGCAACCCAAATGGACCATGCCGGGTCGGGTCAAGTACATACCAGAAATAGTTATGGACTTAGACACCTTATCCAACAGTCTCCCACTTGGGTAAGTCTAATAACTATAACTGCAAGTATGACTTCAGGAACCGATCAGCAATCGTAGCTCTTTTGAAGGTTTCTCGGAACTGAGAAGATGATGATACGCCATTTCAGATAAGTGATCATATAATCCTCTGTTCTAGATATCAGCCGGACAAATACATGGAACAGTGTCTTACTTTGTGTCCAGCAGTTTGTTTCCCGATTTCCGATTTGTTTTACATAGAACTCAATTGAACACATCAACTTAGTTCTGACCGGGCCCGGTACATAGGTCAAAACAAAATCATCGAGGGGCCCAGATATCAGCTTCTAATCCAAGAAGGAACATATAAACTTCGACTCATATGTTTGTTCTACTACTCATTGAATTATACACAAGAGCACGTTTTATAACATCGAGTTACCAATGCGTTTTCGTACAATAATTGCATAACCAACTCATAAGTAACAAATCATATATCTAGGTTTGAAGACTTATATGATATTACCGTCTCACGATCACTCGAGATAAATTCCATGAAGTGATTGATGGGTTTTGAGCATTCTAACACTTCCTAAGTGTACATGCAACCCTAATAACCTTGAATCTATGTTTTCTCTATATACATGCAAATTTCTTTTCCAAGGTTATTTCCTAACTAGCATGGCATGGGGATTACATAAAACATAAAAACTAGTAGAAATACATACCTTGTTGTTGCTTGGATTCCTTCAAGACTTTGTGAGCCTAGCACCCCAAATGTTGTGCCTCAAATGCTTCACACAACACCACAAAACTTGGAATAACTTGAGAGAATACTTCTAGCACTCAAAATCGGTTATGCCCTCTCTAGTAACACTAGGTCACGATTTTGCTAGCCATAGGGTTCCTTTTATAGTGTTGTCACAATTAGGGTTTACACATGAATGCCCTTAATTGTCATGACTCTTGATTTCTCATGACCCATGGGTTTGTAACTCCCATGGACTATCCATGGAGCTCCATATGGTTATAACCAAACCCATAAACCATGGATCATTAATCCACCATAAAAGAATTGATGATTGTCATAATCAACCCTATATATTTAATTAGTCTCACTTTGATCACCAAATTAATACTAGATTAATACTTGATCAATACTAATTAAATAATACTATTATTAATATATTAGAACTTATAATATATTAACAATCATAAGTGCCTTATTCTCTCATCTAGTCTATCCAAGTATTGCAATGCCATGCAACCCAAATGGACCATGCCGGGTCGGGTCAAGTACATACCAAATAAAGTTATGGACTTAGACACTATATCCAACAGTCTCCCACTTGGATAAGTCTAATAACTATATTTGCAAATATGACTTCAAAATCCGACTAGCAATCGTAGCTCTTTCAAAGTCCCTCGGAACTGAGATGATGATGATACGCCATTTAAGATAAGTGATCATATAATCCTCTATTCTCATGATATCAGCCGGACAAACACATGGAACATGGTCTTACTTACTGTCCAGCATTTGTTTCTCGATCTCTGATTTGTTTCGACATAGAACTAAATTGAACACATCAATTAGGTTCTGACCGGGCCCGGTACATAGGTCAAAACCAAATCATCGAGGGGCCCAGATATCGCTTCTATTTCTAGAAGGAACAGATAAACTTCGACTGATATGCTTGTACTAACTACTTGTTGAATTATTCACAAAGGCACGTTTTATGACATCGAGTTACCAATGCGTTTTCGTGCAATCAATGAATAACCAACTCATAGTCAACAACTCATATCTCTAGGTTTGAAGATTTATATGATATTACCGTCTCACGATCACTCGAGATAAATTCCATGAAGTGATGCAAGTGAGCATGGGTTGGATCCAATACTCAGCCCTTATGAGTACTCATGAATGTTGTAGCAACCATTGCATTGTCCAAAGCACTTTTAGACAAATCATACAAGCCAAATTCATGACAGTCTTAAATCAATACTTACTTCCAAAGTTTGACTGACTGTGGATGGTTTGAATAATAACATAATTATTCTGGAAGTAAAAACATGCAAAATTGAAACATAGTAAACAATCAACACAAGATAGTAACACCTTACTCATAAATAAATAACAACTTTTATTTATCTTCAAATGTCAATTACATTTTACAAGTTTCAGGAATCTAATTATTGAAACTAATATCATCCTTCAGCCCAATGCGCCTCGCATGCTGTAAATTCTTAACCCTACTCAGTCCCTTCGTGAGGGGATCTGCCGGGTTCTCATCTGATGATACCCTCTTAGCCACGAGGAGTCCTTCTTCTATTCGATGTCTGATGAAATGGTATTTTCTGTCAATGTGCCTAGATCTCCCGTGATCTCTCGGTTCCTTAGCCAAAGCAACCGCACTTTCGCTGTCACAGAAAATTTCCATTGGCTCCTTTATAGCTGGTACAACTCCAAGGTCTCCAATGAAGTTCTTTAGCCATATCGCCTCCTTAGCTGCTTCACTTGCTGCTATGTACTCTGATTCACAAGTAGAATCAGCTACTGTCTCCTGCTTGGAACTTTTCCAAGTAATTGCCCCTCCATTTAGGATAAAGACCCAGCCTGACTGAGAGCGGAAATTATCTCTATCAGTCTGGAAGCTAGCATCGCTATATCCTTCCACTCTCAAGTCATCACTGCCTCCGAGGGTAAGGACCCAATCCTTAGTCCTCCGCAGATACTTGAGAATGTTCTTTACCGCTGTCCAGTGTGCCTTGCCAGGGTTCCCTTGATATCTACTGACCATGCTCAAAGCAAAGGCCACATCAGGGCGAGTACAAGTCATAGCATACATGATCGAGCCCACAGCGGAAGCATATGGTATATGACTCATCTCAGCTATCTCAGCCTCTGTACTCGGACTCTGAGTCTTACTCAGCTTGGCATTACTCTGGATTGGTAATTCTCCTTTCTTGGAATCTTGCATACTGAACCTCTTCAGTACCTTATCCACATAAGTACTTTGACTAAGTCCAATTAGTATCTTACTCCTATCTCTCACTATCCTTATCCCTAGGATATAGGCAGCTTCTCCAAGGTCCTTCATAGCGAAACACTTCCCAAGCCAGGACTTAACCTCCTGCAAGGTTGGGACGTCGTTTCCTATGAGAAGTATGTCATCCACATACAACACCAAGAAGCTAACTATGCTCCCACTAGCCCTGACATACACACAAGACTCATCCTCACTCCTAGAAAAGCCAAACTCTTTGACTTTCTCATCAAAGCAAAGATTCCATCTGCGAGATGCTTGTTTCAATCCATAAATGGATTTATCAAGCTTACACACTTTATTAGGGTATCTTGTATCGACAAAACCCTCTGGTTGAGCCATGTAAACATCCTCAGCCAACTTTCCATTAAGGAAAGCGGTTTTGACATCCATTTGCCATATTTCATAATCATGAAATGCAGCTATGGCTAACAATACTCTAATAGACTTAATCTTAGCTACTGGTGAGAAGGTCTCATCATAGTCAACTCCCGGAGTTTGAGTAAAGCCCTTCGCAACCAGTCGCGCTTTGTAAGTATGTACCTTCCCATCCATGTCGGTCTTCTTCTTGAAGATCCATTTGCACCCAATTGTCTTACGACCTGGTACATTGTCAACCAAGTTCCAAACTTGATTATCATACATGGACTGAATCTTGCTGTCCATAGCCTCCTTCCATTTAGCAGACTCAGGGCCTGCCATGGCTTCCCTGTAATTATTAGGTTCATCCAAATCTATTAGTGTACTATCACTAATAAATGTATCACCTTCAGTGGTGATGTGATAACCATAATAAAAATCAGGCGTGTTCCTCACCCTAGTGGAACGTCTTGGAGGTACAGACTCATCTATCGGATCAACAGGAGTTTCCTCCTCAGGTTGGTCGATAGCATTTGAGGTTCCTTCACCATTTGACTCTTGAAGCTCTTCAAGGTCAATTTGCCTCCCACTGTCCCCTTGGCTTATGAATTCTCTCTCACGAAAGACTCCTCTTCTTGCTACAAAGACCACATTATCACTGGGTCTGTAGAAAGGGTAACCAAAGGATCTTTGTGGGTAGCCGATGAAAATACACCTCTCACTTCGAGGTTCAAGCTTATCATGAGTCTCACGCCTCACGAAAGCTTCACAACCCCAAATTTTGATGTGGTCCAAATTGGGAACTTTCCCTGTCCACATCTCGTGAGGTGTTTTGGCAACCTTTTTAGTAGGGACTAGATTAAGGATATGGGCGGCAGTCTCTAAGGCATACCCCCAGAAAGAGATTGGTAACGAAGCTCGACTCATCATGGAACGAACCATATCCAACAAGGTTTGATTGCGCCTCTCAGCTACACCATTCAACTGTGGTGTTCTGGGAGGTGTCAATTGTGAGACAATCCCACATTCCTTAAGATAGTCAAGGAACTCAATGCTAAGATACTCTCCTCCCCGATCGGATCGGAGCATCTTGATGTTCCTGCCCAATTGATTCTCCACTTCCTGCTTAAACTCTTTGAACTTTTCAAAGGTTTCTGACTTATCCTTGATTAAGTAAATATATCCATATCTACTGTAATCATCAGTAAAAGTCACATAATAGCGATTAGCATCCCTTGTAGAAACTCTGAAGGGTCCACACACATCCGTGTGTACAAGGTCCAACAAACCTTCACCCCTATCACAAGTACCTGTGAAGGGTGACTTTGTCATTTTTCCAAGTAAACAAGACTCGCAACTATCATCTGACTTGAGGTCAAATGATTCCAAGACTCCAGCCTTTTGGAGTTGGCCTATGCGCTTCTTGTTAACATGTCCAAGATGACAATGCCACAAAGATGCTTTATCCAAGCTATCTGAAGAATCAATATACAACACATTATTTCCTAGATTGTCTACAATATTCACAACTTCATATACACCATCACAAGGTAATGCTTTAAAGTAAAATACATCATTGTAATAAACATTAATAGCACCATTTTTATTATCAAATGAAAATGAAAAACCTTGTTTGTACAAGCCATGAAAATAAATAATATTTCTCGCCATTTCGGGCGAGTAACAACACTTATTCAAATCTAACATTAACCCATTATTAAGCAATAAAGAATAAACTCCTATCTTGGTAACAGGTGATGCTTTCCTGTTGCCCATGACTAAGTTTATCTTCCCGTGCTCCACTTGCTCACTTCTTCTTAGTGCCTACAAATCAGTACAGATGTGAATACCACAACCTGTATCAAGCACCCAAGAATTAGCATTAGATGAGTTATTAGACAATATTGTGTAAATACCTGCATGGGTGGGTTTAACCTTCCCATCCTTTACATCTTGCAGATATTTAGGGCAGCTTCGCTTGAAGTGTCCCTTATCCTGGCAATAGAAGCACTGTGCTTCCTTTGGGTTTGAAGAAGGAGTAATGGGACCTTTCTTTGTCCCACTTGAAGAGGAACCATCAATAGTCTTACCCTTGGTACCCTTCGAAGGGTTTTTCCTCTTCTTACCCTTTCCCTGCCCAATAGCCAGAACAGGGGCTGTTGAAGGAGTAGAAGTAGCAACCGCTTTACCCTTAAGGCCATTTTCAGCTGTCCTTAAGAGTCCTTGAAGTTTGCTAAGTGTGACTTCCTCCTTGTTCATATGATAAGTCATACGAAACTGATCATAACTTGGAGGTAAGGAATGGAGAATGATGTCAATCGCCATTTCCTCAGGAAAGTCAACATTTAGCTTCAGCAACCGGTCAACGAACCTTTGCATCTTCTGCAAGTGACCGGTGATGGGTTCACCATCCTTCATCCTTGCGGTTATCATGGAGGAGATGATTTCATACCTCTCCTGACGCGCGCTCTGATGGTACCTTTCCATCAGATCCAGGTGCATCTCATAGGGGTAGAAATCTTCATAGGATTTTTGAAGTTCAGGAGTCATGGTGGCCATCATGATGCATGCTACTTTAGTAGCATCCTTTTCATGTGCAACAAACTCCGCAAACTCTTCAGGAGTAGCAGTGGCTTCACTCACAACCTTAAGCTCCCTATCGAGGATATATTCTTTGTCCTCATAGCGGGTAATCATTCTGATGTTTCTGATCCACTCATTGAAATTGGATCCATCAAAGATGACCTTACCACACAAGTTCATAAGGGAAAAAGAGCCTGTTTTGTTTGAGCCAGAAGCATTGTTGGAAGACATCTGAAAGGAAAGAAAGACAAGTTTCACTAGATTAGGAATCCTTAATAATTCACCCAAATGAAATATTAAAGCTAGGATCCAACAAACTATTTATAGTTGGAAGAGGGATGCCGTAATCCATACTATAAAATATTTGAAGGTAGGTAAATGACGATTTACCAATTTCCACCATAAGAACGAAATATTTTTATTATTAGGTTTTATTGGTTTTGAAACTCCTAGATCTTTTGAGATACATTGAACTTTTCAATGGCATGTTTGAATCTCGTTTGTGCCCTCTCAAGTTTGTGACTGGGATGCCGAGGATCACAAACAAGGTGTGAATAACCATACAAATTGACTTGGTACCCTCAACAATATTACCTAATCGATGTGCCGGTTAACCACACAGGCTCCACCGATCTATAATAAGGTCAAGTTACCCTTTGCCACTCTTACTAGTCCATGTTAGTGTGTCGGTTAACCACACACACTCCACTAACAACTTGGTAAGGTACAAAGTGTAATTTTATGGGCTAGCACCAATTTCACATTTTCCTAAAGTAACTAAGATTGGGAATTTATAATGTATAGTTACTTTATAATTCATTATACTTTTAACGAGTATTTAAAGTCGTATCCTACCCGTTCGGCTAACGACCCTCCACCGATCAAGGAAGCGGTGGGTGAGAGTGGACACCCATTAAGTCACCATTTTATAGGCAACAACCTTATACCCCCCTTATAGACTGGCTTCGTGAATGAGGCCTACTAACGGTAAGAATGACATATTCTTATACATATCTATATAATAAAATTATAATAATAGTATAAGTGTTGATTTTTAAACTTTTTAAAAATCTAAGGTTTAATTTGGAATTAAAGTATTAAAGTGTAAGACTTTTCAAATTCCAAAACTTGAGGGCAAGATTTGAAACTATTCCAAGTCTCTTCAAGTTGTAACTTATGAGTTTTAATGGTTCATAAAAATGAAGACTCTTCATTTTATGAAACCTCTTTAGTTCTTTAATCATAATTAAAAGAAGTGACTTTTGGTTATCCATAACTTGAGGACAAGTTATGGACACCATCATAGCCATTAAGATCATGAATTAAGCATACATGGAGGTTACATATAATTCCTATGATCTTCTAAAAACTCATAAGAACACAAATTCATGTCAAGCAATTTCAAGAAAATCATATAAACATATACAATACTTGAAAATTGATAAAAGTCATGTAAAATGGGTTAACATAATCATTATCATTTTGAAAAACAGGTTTTACAAGTCCAAAACAGATTGGGATAATGATCTTAATCCATTTCCAGAAACAAAACTCGAAAAAACTGCCCAGCACGCTCCTACTCGCCGAGTGCATTATTCTACTCGTCGAGTAGGATGAATTTGTTCATGGACTCGGCGAGTCCTCCCCATGGACTCGGCGAGTCCAGTCGTCAGAGTGCAGAATTTTCGATTTTTAAGCAGTTTTGCATCAAGTATACAGAAAACAATCCTAGTCTCTGATACCACTGATGGGTTTTGAGCATTCTAACACTTCCTAAGTGTACATGCAACCCTAATAACCTTGAATCTATGTTTTCTCTATATACATGCAAATTTCTTTTCCAAGGTTATTTCCTAACTAGCATGGCATGGGGATTACATAAAACATAAAAACTAGTAGAAATACATACCTTGTTGTTGCTTGGATTCCTTCAAGACTTTGTGAGCCTAGCACCCGAAATGTTGTGCCTCAAATGCTTCACACAACACCACAAAACTTGGAATAACTTGAGAGAATACTTCTAGCACTCAAAATCGGTCATGCCCTCTCTAGTAACACTAGTTCACGATTTTGCTAGCCATAGGGTTCCTTTTATAGTGTTGTCACAATTAGGGTTTACACATGAATGCCCTTAATTGTCATGACTCTTGATTTCTCATGACCCATGGGTTTGTAACTCCCATGGACTATCCATGGAGCTCCATATGGTTATAACCAAACCCATAAACCATGGATCATTAATCCACCATAAAAGAATTGATGATTGTCATAATCAACCCTATATATTTAATTAGTCTCACTTTGATCACCAAATTAATACTAGATTAATACTTGATCAATACTAATTAAATAATACTATTATTAATATATTAGAACTTATAATATATTAACAATCATAAGTGCCTTATTCTCTCATCTAGTCTATCCAAGTATTGCAATGCCATGCAACCCAAATGGAACATGCCGGGTCGGGTCAAGTACATACCAAATAAAGTTATGGACTTAGACACTATATCCAACAGTGATTCCAGTGAGCGTGGGTTGAGTCCAATGCTCAGAACATATGAGCACTCATGATTGTTGTAGCCATGTCCAACAACTTAGACCTCTGCAACCAATCATGACAGTCTTGATTCATACCTACTTCCGACATATGACCGACTGTGGAGGTTCGAATAATATGATATACCAAACATAATTATTCTGGAAGTCAAAACATGCAAAAGAAATATAGTAAACGATCGACAAGAGATAGCAACACTTTACTCATAAATAAAACACCTTTTATTCATCATCTAATGTCAATTACACTTTACAAATTTCAAGATTATCTAACTACTAAATCTAATATCATCCTTCAGCCCTATGCTCCGAGGATGCTGGAGATGCTTAACCCGAGTCAGTCCCTTCGTGAGGGGATCTGCTGGATTCTCATCCGATGATACCCTGTTTGCCACGAGGAGTCCTTCTTCTATTCGATGTCTGATGAAATGGTATTTTCTGTCGATGTGTCTGGATCTCCCGTGATCTCTTGGTTCCTTGGCTAAGGCAACTGCACTTTCACTATCACAGAAAATTTCCATTGGCTCTTTAATAGCTGGTACAACTCCAAGGTCTCCAATGAAGTTCTTCAGCCATATCGCCTCCTTTGCTGCCTCGCTAGCTGCTATATACTCTGATTCGCAAGTTGAATCAGCCACTGTCTCTTGCTTGGAACTCTTCCAAGAAATTGCTCCTCCATTTAAGGTAAAGACCCAGCCTGACTGAGAGCGGAAATTATCCCTATCAGTCTGAAAGCTAGCATCACTATACCCTACAACTCTCAAGTCTTCACTCCCACCGAGGGTAAGGACCCAATCCTTAGTCCTCCGTAGGTACTTGAGGATATTCTTTACCGCAGTCCAGTGTGCCTTGCCAGGGTTCCCCTGATACCTACTAACCATGCTCAAAGAAAAGGCTACATCAGGTCGAGTACACATCATAGCATACATGATCGATCCTACAGCCGAAGCATAAGGTATTCGACTCATTTATGCTATCTCAGCCTCAGTACTAGGGCTTTGTGTCTTACTCAATCTGGCGTTACTCTGGATGGGTAACTCTCCTTTCTTGGAGTCCTGCATGCCGAATCTCTTCAGCACCTTATCCAAGTAGGTACTCTGACTAAGTCCAATTAGTCTTTTACTCTGGTCTCTCAAGATCCTTATCCCTAGAATATAGGCAGCTTCTCCTAGGTCCTTCATAGAGAAACACTTCCCAAGCCAGGACTTAACTTCCTGCAGAGTTGGGATGTCATTTCCTATGAGTAGTATGTCATCCACATACAATACCAAAAAGCTAACTATACTCCCACTAGCCTTGACATATACACAAGATTCATATTCACTCCTAGAAAAGCCAAATTCCTTTACTTTCTCATCAAAGCAAAGATTCCATCTGCGAGGTGCTTGCTTTAACCCATAAATGGATTTCTCAAGCTTACACACTCTATTAGGGTACTCTGTGTTGAAAAAACCCTCTGGCTAAGTCATGTAAACATCCTCAGCCAACTTTCCATTAAGGAAAGCGGTTTTGACATCCATTTGCCATATTTCATAGTCATGAAATGCGGCTATGGCTAACAGAACCCTAATAGACTTAATCTTGGCCACTGGAGAAAAGGTCTCATCATAATCAACTCCCGGAGTTTGTGAGAAACCCTTTGCAACCAGTCGTGCCTTATAAGTGTGTACATTACCATCCATGTCGGTCTTCTTCTTGAAGATCCATTTGCACCCTACAGTCTTACGACCTGGTACATTCTCAACCAAGTTCCAAACTTGATTGTCATACATGGACTGTATCTCGCTGTCCATTGCCTCTTTCCACTTGGCTGACTCAGGGCCTGCCATGGCTTCCGCGTAACTGTTAGGTTCTTCCAGACCTATCAGTGTCTCATAACTGATAAGTGTATCACCTTCCGCAGTAATATGGAATCCATAGTAATGCTCAGGTGCATTCCTAACCCTTGTGGAACGCCTCAGAGGTACAGACTTGTCAATTGGCTCAACAGGAGTTTCCTCCTCAAGTTGAGTGCTAGGGTTTGAAGTTCCTTCACCACTTGACTCTTGAATTTCTTCAAGGTCAACTTGCCTCCCACTATCTCCTTGGCTTATGAACTCTCTCTCTCTCTCTCGAAAGAAAGCCCTCCTAGCTACAAAGACCACATTCTCACTAGGTCTGTAGAAGAGGTAACCAAAGGATTTCTGTGGGTAGCCGATGAAAATACACCTCTCACTTCGAGGTTCGAGCTTATCACGAGTCTCGCGTCCCACGAAAGCCTCGCAACCCCAAATCTTAATGTGGTCTAGTTTGGGTACTTTACCAGTCCACATCTCATGAGGAGTTTTGGCAACTTTCTTTGTGGGAACTAGATTAAGGATATGGGCGGCAGTCTCTAAGGCATACCCCCAAAATGAGATTGGTAGCGAAGCTCGACTCATCATGGAACGAACCATATCCAACAAGGTTCGATTACACCTCTCAGCTACACCATTCAACTACGGTGTCCTGGGAGGTGTCAATTGTGAGACAATCCCACATTCCCTAAGATAGTCGAGGAACTCTGAACTAAGATACTCACCACCTCGATCGGATCGAAGCATCTTAATGTTCCTGCCCAATTGATTCTCGACTTCCTGTTTAAACTCTTTAAACCTCTCAAAAGTCTCTGACTTATGTTTGATTAAGTAGACATATCCATATCTACTGTAATCATCAGTAAAAGTCAAATAATAACGATTAGCATCCGTTGTGGCATGTTTGAAGGGCCCACACACATCCGTGTGTATAAGATCCAACAAACCTTCACCCCTCTCACAAGAGCCTGTGAAGGGTGACTTTGTCATTTTTCCAAGTAAGCATGATTCGCAACTATCATCTGACTTTAGGTCAAATGACTCCAATACTCCATCCTTTTGGAGTTGGCCTATGCGTTTCTTGCTTATATGTCCAAGACGACAATGCCATAATGATGCTTTATCCAAGTTATTATCATTAACAGAATCAATACACAATACATTATTTCCTAAGTTATCAACCACAGATACAGTTTCATACACACCATCACAAGGTAATGCTTTAAAATAAAGAACATTATTAAAGAAAGCATTAATCGAACCAACTTCATTATCAAATGAAAAGGTGAAACCTTGTTTATACAATGCATGAAAGGAAATAATATTTCTTGCCATTTCTGGCGAATAACAACATTTATTCAAATCTAAACTAAACCCACTACTTAGCGATAAAGTATAAACTCCAATCTTGGTGACAGGTAAAGCTTTCCTATTCCCCATGATTAAGTTTATTCTTCCATGCTCCACATTCTCACTTCTTCGTAGTCCCTACAAATCAGAACATATATGAATACCACAACCGGTATCAAGGACCCAAGAGTTAGAATGGGGTGAGTTATTAGATAAGATAGTGTAAATACCTGCATGGTTGGGTTTAACTTTCCCATCCTTCACATCTTGCTGGTACTTTGGGCAGTTCCGCTTCCAATGTGACTTTTCATGGCAATAGAAGCATTCAGCCTCTTTAGGGTTAGAAGAAGGAGTGACGAAACCTTTCTTGGTTCCACTTGAAGAAGAACCATCAAGGGTCCTAGCCTTGGTACCCTTCGAAGAACTCTTCCTCTTCTTCCCTCTACCTTTCCTGATTGCCAAAACCGGGGCGGAGTTTGGAGTAAGAGTGTTAACAACCGACTTACCCTTAAGACCTGTTTCTGCGGTCTTGAGGAGTCCCTGAAGTTTGCTGAGTGTGACCTCTTCCTTATTCATGTGATATGTCATGCGGAATTGATCATATCACGATGGTAAGGAGTGCAAAATGATATCTATTGCAAGCTCCTCAGGGAAGTTCACATTAAGCTTCAGCAACTGATCCACATACCTTTGCATTTTCTGCATGTGGCTCGTGACGGATTCCCCGTCCTTCATCATGGTTGGTATGATAGAGCATATGATTTCATACCTCTCTTGTCGTGCACTTTGATGGTATCTTTCCATCAGATCTTAGTGCATTTCAAAAGGGTAGAAGTCCTCATAGGAATTTTGGAGTTCCGCTGTCATGGTGGCCAACATGATGCATGCCACTTTTGTAGCATCCCTTTCATGTGCCCGGAAGTCAGCGATCTCTTAGGGAGTTGCAGTGGTCTCATCAATCTCCTTAAGCTCCTTGTCAAGGACATATTCTTTGTCCTCGTAGCGGGAAATCGTCCTGATGTTTCTGATCCATTCATTGAAGTTGGATCCATCAAAAGTGACTTTCCCACACAAGTTCATAAGGGTAAAGGAGCCATTAGGATTAGAGCCAGAAGCAGCATTGTTTGAAGACATCTCAAAGAAGAGAACATATTAGTTTAGATATTAAGAGAGTCCTTAATAAAACACCCAAATGTAATATTAAGGCTAGGATCCAATCACAATATATTATAACTTAGAAGAGGTATGCCGTAATCCAAGCTATAACATATTTGAAAGGTAGGTGAATGACGATTCACCAATTTCCACCATGAAAAACGAAATATAAATATTAGGTTTCTAATTGGTTCTTAGAAATTCCTAGATTCTTTTGAGATTCAATGAACTTTTCAAAGGCATGTTTCAATCTCGAGTGTGCCCTCCAAGTTTTGTGACTGGGATACCGAGGATCACAAAACGAGGTGTGAAGTAACCATGTAAATCACTTGGTACCCTCAAGGTTTATCACTCAATCTATGTGCCGGTAAACCACACACGCTCCACCGATGCTATGGTAAACCTTAATTCACCCTTTCCTTACCTTGTTAAGTCCATGTTAGTGTGCCGGTTAACCACACACGCTCCACCAACGACTTAAACAAAGTGTAAAGTGTAATTTCATGGATTAGCACCTTATTCACATTTTCCTAAAGTAACTAAGATTGGGAATTTAATAAAAGCATTTAGTTACTTTATAATATTCATCATACTTTTAATGAGAATTTATAAGTCCTTGTCCTACCCGTTCGGCTAACGACCCTCCACCGATCAAGGAAGCGGTGAGGGAGAGTGGACACCCATTAAGTTGCCATTTTATAGGCAACAACCTTATATCCCCCCTTATAGACTGGCTTCGTGAATGAGGCGTACTAGCGGTAAGACGACTTGACGTTATACATATATATATATATTAGTAACTTATAATATTATAAAGTATAAGGGTTGAATTTTAACTTTTAAAATTCTAAGGGTTGGAACTAAAGTTTTAATCAAGACTTTACATGTTCCAAAACTTAAGGGCAAGTTTTGTAAACTTCTAAAACTTTTCATTTCTTATAACTTATGAATTAATTGAGTAATAAAAATGAAGACTCTTCATTTTTATAACTCTTGTGTTCTTTTAATGGCTTTAATAAAAATGAGACTTTTGGTTTTCCATAACTTGAGGACAAGTTATGGACTCCATTAAAACACATTATGATCATGAGTTAAACTACCATGAAGGTTACAAACAATTCCTATGATCATCTAATCTTCATAAGTTCAAGAACATGAATATGAACACTTTCAAGAATCAAAAATTACACTTAAAAAAAACTTGTAATTTTAATAATTGTCATTGTAAATAGATTAGCATAAACATTACACCATCTAAAACAAGCTTTAAAACATCAAAACGGTTTAGGGTAATGTTTCTAGTCCATTTCCAGCAACAAATGTGCTAACTTTCATACGAGCAGAAAACAGAAAAACGATTTTTTTTCAAGCTGTTTGCACACAAAAAAAAAACAACAAACGAACCTAGGCTCTGATACCACTTATGGGTTTTGAGCATTCTAACACTTCCTAACTGTACATGCAACCCTAATAACCTTGGATCTATGTTTGTCTAATAATCATGCAAAGTTGAATTCCAAGGTTATATTCCTATCTAGCATACATGGGTAACATTTTTAACTTGAATGAAAGATAGAATAACTTACCTTGTTGTTGATTATGATCCTTGAAACCTTGTGAGCCTAGCACCCCAAGTGTGATGCCTCAAATGCTTCACACAACACCAAATGCAAAGGAGTAAACTTTGAGAGAATCTTACACTTGCAAAATCGGCTCTAGCCCTCTTGTTTCTTAGTGTCGCCGATTTTGGTGGAGAACATGTTGCTTATATAGTGTGTCACATCTAGGGTTACACCATGTAAACCCTAATGTGGCATGACTCTTCATTTCCATGACCCATGGGTTTGTAACTCCCATGGAGCCTCCATGGAGCATTCAATGGGTTTAACCCAACTTGATTATCCATGGAGCCTTTTAGCCCACTATACAAGTTATGGATGATTTACATAATCAACCCATATATTTAATTAGTCATCTTTTGATCACTTAATTAATCCTAGATTAATTCTTGATCAATACTAATTAAATAATACTATTAATATATTAGAACTTATAATATATTAATAAACCACAAGTGTTATTTCTCTCATTTAGTCTATCCAAATGCATGATGCCATGCAACCCAAATGGACCATGCCGGGTCGGGTCAAGTACATACCAGAAATAGTTATGGACTTAGACACCTTATCCAACAGTCTCCCACTTGGGTAAGTCTAATAACTATAACTGCAAGTATGACTTCAGGAACCGATCAGCAATCGTAGCTCTTTTGAAGGTTTCTCGGAACTGAGAAGATGATGATACGCCATTTCAGATAAGTGATCATATAATCCTCTGTTCTAGATATCAGCCGGACAAATACATGGAACAGTGTCTTACTTTGTGTCCAGCAGTTTGTTTCCCGATTTCCGATTTGTTTGACATAGAACTCAATTGAACACATCAACTTAGTTCTGACCGGGCCCGGTACATAGGTCAAAACAAAATCATCGAGGGGCCCAGATATCAGCTTCTAATCCAAGAAGGAACATATAAACTTCGACTCATATGTTTGTTCTACTACTCATTGAATTATACACAAGAGCACGTTTTATAACATCGAGTTACCAATGCGTTTTCGTACAATAATTGCATAACCAACTCATAAGTAACAAATCATATATCTAGGTTTGAAGACTTATATGATATTACCGTCTCACGATCACTCGAGATAAATTCCATGAAGTGATTGATGGGTTTTGAGCATTCTAACACTTCCTAAGTGTACATGCAACCCTAATAACCTTGAATCTATGTTTTCTCTATATACATGCAAATTTCTTTTCCAAGGTTATTTCCTAACTAGCATGGCATGGGGATTACATAAAACATAAAAACTAGTAGAAATACATACCTTGTTGTTGCTTGGATTCCTTCAAGACTTTGTGAGCCTAGCACCCCAAATGTTGTGCCTCAAATGCTTCACACAACACCACAAAACTTGGAATAACTTGAGAGAATACTTCTAGCACTCAAAATCGGTTATGCCCTCTCTAGTAACACTAGGTCACGATTTTGCTAGCCATAGGGTTCCTTTTATAGTGTTGTCACAATTAGGGTTTACACATGAATGCCCTTAATTGTCATGACTCTTGATTTCTCATGACCCATGGGTTTGTAACTCCCATGGACTATCCATGGAGCTCCATATGGTTATAACCAAACCCATAAACCATGGATCATTAATCCACCATAAAAGAATTGATGATTGTCATAATCAACCCTATATATTTAATTAGTCTCACTTTGATCACCAAATTAATACTAGATTAATACTTGATCAATACTAATTAAATAATACTATTATTAATATATTAGAACTTATAATATATTAACAATCATAAGTGCCTTATTCTCTCATCTAGTCTATCCAAGTATTGCAATGCCATGCAACCCAAATGGACCATGCCGGGTCGGGTCAAGTACATACCAAATAAAGTTATGGACTTAGACACTATATCCAACAGTCTCCCACTTGGATAAGTCTAATAACTATATTTGCAAATATGACTTCAAAATCCGACTAGCAATCGTAGCTCTTTCAAAGTCCCTCGGAACTGAGATGATGATGATACGCCATTTAAGATAAGTGATCATATAATCCTCTGTTCTCATGATATCAGCCGGACAAACACATGGAACATGGTCTTACTTACTGTCCAGCATTTGTTTCTCGATCTTTGATTTGTTTCGACATAGAACTAAATTGAACACATCAATTAGGTTCTGACCGGGCCCGGTACATAGGTCAAAACCAAATCATCGAGGGGCCCAGATATCGCTTCTATTTCTAGAAGGAACAGATAAACTTCGACTGATATGCTTGTACTAACTACTTGTTGAATTATTCACAAAGGCACGTTTTATGACTAACATAGATAGAGGGAACAACATATGACTAACATAGATAGAGGGATTGAGAGGTAGAATGTTGCATATGTTGTGTCGCAGGTCGGATCTTCAGATCACGCAGAGGGGACATCATATGGCTAACAGATAGAAAGAATTTCATAGATATGGAAATGCATAGAGATAGAGTTGCATATGTTGCATTCCAGGTCAGATATGTTGCAATCACGCAAAGGAAGCAACATATGACTGACAGATAGAAAGCAAGAAAATAATTTCCTACAGACCTAATTTATCAGAACCCCCAGTTGCCCTATCAATACCAGAATTAAGGACATGAGTCCATACATCAAGGAAATGTTGAGCCACAGTTCTAGATAATTAACTTTTAATGTATCTCGTAGGTTCCCATGTTTATCTCACTGCTCAATCTACCCGAGCGTCGTATGGTCAATCCAAATGAAACTATCTAAGTTCATATTAGTCAAGTCCTTTCAAGTTCAATCAATGTCTAGTCCTTTTGAATCCTTTGTGCCTACCAGCACATTGAATACAAAGTCTAGACAATTCGGCTTTAGTGCATTACACGAATTGCATATTGCCCTTTAGCACTAGTCTTCATATCACTTCCCAAACAATACCTACCAAAGAAAAACTATAAGAAAGAAAATAATTGTCTTCAAAGCGAAACAGTGTAAGATAAACTCAGGAGTATCGAGAAGAAAAATCAAACCGTAAGTCACCGATTGAATTTGCATCCTGAAGGTCTGAGAACAACACGCATAATCTAAGAACAGATCCGAAAATTCTTCATGTCATTAAGCACTAACCCCATGAGTGATCCCTTTCTTTCTTCCCTTCCCGCAAAGGACACATACTCTCAAACAAATTTATGAATGTTGTACAGTTGAGAGATGCCTCCTATCATGTGCGTGGAACAGCCACTATCAACAAACTGAAGTCTGATGATATACCTCCATAGCTGCTCCGACACAGAGCGGGATCAGTTAGTCTTTGGAACCCAGTCCATTTTGAAACTGGGTTGACCTTTGTCACTCTCTCCCATGACATGTCATGTTTATCACAAACAGAAGATGTAGAAATATTAGAGTCATTGGGTGATTTCGGAGATTGAACCTTTGGTACCCATCTATAGTTGGGTTTAACCCATTTCTTTTTCGAGCGGATGGGTGCCTCGGCACTTGACTTTGAACTTGAAGCCGATCGCTGAGATGACTTTGATCTGACTGATCTTGATTTCACTGGAGCATCTCTTGGATTGGACTTCTTGGCTGACATTCCCTTCTTGTCCTTGGAAGTTGGATTCTTGGCCTTAGGATTTGAATTCTTTCTCTTCTTGGCACTCCAGTTGCCATTGTCTGAACGTGACCTTGGGTGGTTTCTTTTGGAAAATCTCCCTCCTGGCGCGTTCTGCCAGCCTTGTGCGTAGTAGGGAACGTATGCGTGATTTGGACAATTTCTGGCAATGTGTCCAGGTGTTCCACAGTGAAAGCAAGTCTTTTTCTTCACTGGGAAGTTGTTTCTTCCTGCCCCTGGTGCCGTATCCTTGCCTTGTCTTTTATTGTTCCCACAAGCACACTTGCAACAGGCACTCTGTTTCACTGGAATTGGTGGCCTGTATTTCTCAACAACAGGTTGATCAGAAGCAACTGAGTTCGAAGCAACATATTCAGAGTTCAAGGAGACATTTGTTTGATCAATAGTTTTCTCCTTGTTCTCATCCTCTACTACTTTACCTGCACAAGAAGTAGAAGCGTTAGGATCGTTCAGCTCAACACTTTCTGGCACAACCACGGCAGAATTATCAAAGATATCATCAAATATATCAAAAAAATTTAAGTCATTAGACTTTGATACAATTTCATTATCAAACACACTCTCTTCGGCAACTTGCTTTGATTGACTTAAAGATTGATCTGCATGGGAAGTAGAAACATTAGTATTTTCAACATTAATACTACCTCCTGACACAAATCCATATTTGAGATGTGGTTCTCTGTCCATTTCCTCTTTTGTCAAAGGGTTATACTAATAGGTGTGATTAAAAGGAGGAGGCACTTTAACATACCCTAAACCTTTTTGCTGGTTATTTTTAAATTTCAAACTATTTTCCATCATTGACGCAACTACTTCACTTGACACATCAAATTTTCTGAAATTAAAATCTGCATTTTCAAACTTATTTTTCAATGTGTCAAGTTCAGCAGTTAACTCAGCAAGTTGTTCTGTCACAAATCTATAGTTTGCACATTTATTATTATATTCTTCTTGTAGTTTTCGGAAGTCATTGGTTTTGGTCTCTAATTGTGCTTTTAAGGGTTTTTGACCTTTCCTAAGTTGATATCCTTTGTATTTTAGGTCCTCATTTTCCCTTTTTAGTAACTCAATTTGTTCACGAAGAAATTTAATAGTAGTTTCACAAGATTGAGAACATGAAACTTCAGTGACCGGGATGTTTGAGGAACTCATTTTTTAAAAAAATATGCCCTTTGACTAAAAACTCAAAAGTCAACCTTAAAAGTCAAACTTAAAAAGTCAAACTTAAAAGTCAAACTTGAAAAGTCAAACCGAAAAGCTAAATTTAAAATTTTGAAAGTCAAACGAGAAAGTCAAAGTTTAAAGTCAAAGGTCAAACTTTTTAAGTAAAAGTCAAAATTTTAAGTAAAAAGTCAAAAATAAAAAGTCAAAAATTAAAAATCAAAGTTTTTTGGATGAAAATGAAATTTAAAGATTTGAAAAATTGAATTTTGGGCAAAAAGTGTCAATATAGCGAAATTAGGAACCGAAATCGAGTCCTTTTGAATTAAGTTTCGAAGGTTTAATTCATCTAGCAATCGAGATCAGCTCGTAAGGCGCCTGGTTGAGTGAATGGGAGATCCGGGTTCGATCCTTGCAACCCCCAAAATCTCTTTTGATTATTTGCTGCTGCTGTGAAGTGTATAAAATTTAAATGAGCAAGATATTTAACGAGTTGCTTTGTAGCGCAACTGGTAAGGCGCGTGGTTTATCAATCAGAGGACTTGGGTTCGATCCCAGGCAACCCCCAAAATCGATTCCTCCCCCTTTTTTTAATTGTAAAGGGCGCGAACTTCAGACTCTATTGCGAGGACGGTCGTACACCGAGGACCGTGAACGTTGATGGACCATACACCGAGGCCGAGCCGTACACCGAGCTGCACATCGAGCCGAGCCGTACACCGAGGCCGCACACCTTCAACTGGCCGTGGCCGGTACACCTTCAACAAATGCGAAGAAAAACGACGTTTTCACCCTTTTTTGCTCCAAAACTCAATCAAAAACTCATTTTTATGAAAAATGCAAAGAACAAACCCCCCCTAATTTTCAGAGATCTATCCAAAAACAAAAAAATATTTTAAAAATAAGATCAAATAAGCTCCAGATCTGACAAAATTTATTGATACAATCCAAGCTCTGATACCACTTATAAGTCCCCAATCAGCTTGTGTATCAATCATATCCGTTTGATGGTGCGGAATCCCAATAACTTGAATCTTGAATGTATTGAAGGTATGAATGATGCTGTTACACAAGATCTTTCTCACACACACTATTCTTCTCTCTAGTTTCTCTCTCTAGAACATGCTCCTCTTCTCTAGCCTTGCACTCCTCTACACACTCCTCACCCTATATATATGAGATATGGGCTGTACACGGGTGTACGGTCGTACAGACAAACCGAAAACACATACAAAATTACATAAAAATATATTTTCCTAGAAAAGCAAAGTATAAACCAAATTTAGACCCAACACTAACGAAAGCCTCACAACCCGAAATCTTGATGTGATCTAAATTGGGAACTTTTCCAGTCCACATCTCGGGAGGTGGTTTGGCAACCTTCTTGGTAGGGACTAGATTAAGGATATTGGCGGCTGTCTCTAAGGCATACCTCCAGAATGAGATTGATATTGAAGCTCGAATCATCATGGAACGACCCATGTCCGCCTCTTAGCCACATTCCTTAAGACACCATTAAGTTGTGGTGTTCTGGGAGGTGTCAATTGTGAGACAATCCCACATTCCTTAAGATAGTCAAGGAACTCTGTACTAAGATACTCTCCTCCTCGATCGGATCGAAGCATCTTAATGTTCCTGCCCAGCTGATTCTCCATTTCCTGTTTAAACTCTTTGAACTTTCAAAGGTTTCTTACTTATGCTTGATTAAGTAGACATAACCATATCTACTATAATTATCAGCGAACACATAGAAGTGGTTAGCATCCCTTGTGGCGGTTCTGAAGGGTCTGCACACATCTGTGTGTATGAGGTCCAACAAACCTTCACCCCTAGCACAAGTACCAGTGAAGGGGGACTTTGTCATTTTTCAAAGCAAACAAGACTCGCAACTATCATCTGACTTTAAGTCAAATGACTCCAAAACTCCATCCTTTTGGAGTTGGCCTATTCGCTTCTTGTTGACATGTCCAAGACGACAGTGCCACAAGGATGGCTTATATAAACTAGTGGAAGAATCAATATACAACACATTATATCCTAAATTGTCTACCACCGACACAGTTTCATATACACCATCACAAGGTAATGCTTTAAAATAAAGAGTTTTAATATAAAAAGCATTAATACCACCACATTCATTATAAAATGAAAAAGTAAACCCTTGTTTGTACAAACCGTGAAAAGAAATAATATTTCTCGCCATTTCAGACGAGTAACAACACTTATTCAAATCTAATACTAACCCACTACTTAGCAACAAAGAATAAACTCCAATCTTGGTGACAGGTGTAACTTTCCTATTCCCCATGATTAAGTTTATCTTACCATGCTCCACATCTTCACTTCTTCTTAGACCCTGCAAATCAGAACATATATGTATACCGCAACCTGTATCAAGAACCCAAGAAGTATTATGTGGTGAGTTATTAGACAATATAGTGTAAATACCTGCATGTGTAGGTTTGGCCTTCCCATCCGTAACATCTTGCAGATACTTGGGGCAGTTTTGTTTCCAGTGCCCCTTATCATGACAATAGAAGCATTCAACTTCTTTTGGGTTGGAAGGAGTGACAGAACCACCTTTGGTTCCACTTGAAGAGGAGCCATCAAGACACTTTCCCTTGGTACCCTTCGAAGGGGTTTTCCTCTTTTTCCCTCTACTTTGCCCGATTACCAAAACAGGGTGGCGGTAGGAGTAGGAGTAGTAACAACCGATTTGCCCTTAAGACCAGTTTCAGCGGTCTTCAAAAGCCCTTGAAGTTTGCTAAATGTGACCTCCTCCTTGTTCATGTGATATATCATTCGGAACTGATCATAACAAGTAGGTAAGGAGTGCAATATGATATCAATAACCAACTCCTTAGGGAAGTTCACATTCAACTTGAGAAAACGGTCCACATACCTTTGCATTTTCTGCATGTGGACCGTGACGGATTCACCATCCTTCATTCGGATGGTTATCATGGAAGAGATATATTTGATACCTCTCTTGACGAGCACTTTGATGGTAGCGGTCCATCAAGTCCATGTGCATCTCAAAAGGGTAAAAGTACTCATAGGACTTTTGGAGTTCAGCTTTCATTATGGCCAACGTGATACATGCCACCTTGGTAGCATCTCTCTCTTGTGCCCTAAAGTCAGCGATCTGCTCTGGAGTAGCAGTAGACTCATCAATTTCCTTCAGCTCCTTGTCAAGGACATATTCCTTGTCCTGATAACGAGTGACCATCCTGATGTTCCTGATCCAATCATTAAAGTTTGAACCATCAAAGATGACTCTCCCACAAAGATTCATGGAGAGAAGAAGCCGATAGGGTTTGAGCCAGAAGCAACATTGTTGGAAGACATCTGAAAGGAAGAAAGACAAGTTTAGATAAGATATAGAAAACTTAATAAGACACCCAAATGTAATATTAAGGATAGGACCCAACACAATAATTCATAACTTGGAAGAGGGATGCCGTAATCCAAGCTATGAAATATTTGAAGGTAGGTGAATGACGATTCACTAATTTCCACCATGAAAAACAAAATTAATTATTAGGTTTTAACTGGATTGAAACTCCTAGATTCTTTTGAGATTCATTGAACTTTTCAATGGCATGTTAAAATCTCGATTGTGCCCTCTCAAGTTTGTGACTGGGATGCCGAGGATCACAAACAAGGTGTGAATAACCATGCAAATTAACTTGGTACCCTTAATCTTTATCACCTAATCGATGTGCCGGTTACCCACACGCGCTCCACTGATCTATGATAAATATTAAGTCACCCTTTTCCACTCTTACTAGTCCATGTTAGTGTGGCGGTTACCCACACACGCTCCACCAACGACTTGGTAAGGTACAAAGTGTAATTTCATGGGTTAGCACCAATTTCACATTTTCCTAAAGTAACTAAGATTGAGAATTTATAAAAGGTTTAGTTACTTTATATTTATCATTATACTTTAAATGAGAATTATAGTCCTTGTCCTACCCGTTCGGCTAACGACCCTCCACCAGTCAAGGAAGCGGTGGGTGAGAGTGAACACTCATTAAGCTTCCATTTTATAGGCAACAACCTTATACCCCCCCCCCCCCCCTTTATACACCGGCTTCGTGAATGAGGCCTACTAATGATAAGACTGACTTGATCTTATACATATATATATATATATATATATATATATATATATATATATATATATATATATATATATATATATATATATATATATATATAAACTTATAATACTATAAAGTATAAAGGTTGAATTTTAACTTTTAAAACTCTAGGGTTTGGAATTAAAGTGTGTGTGAGACTTTACAAATCCCAAGACTTGAGGGCAAGTTTTGAAACTATTCAAGACTCTTCAACTTCATAACTTATGAGTTTAATGGTCTATTAAAATGAAGACTCTTAATTTTATGTAACCTATGGTTCTTTAATGACTCTTTAAAGAAGTGACTTTTGGTAATCCATAACTTGAGGACAAATTATGGACTCCATCAATAGACATTAAGATCAAGAATTACACTAACAAACAATTTGCAAATAATTCCTATGATCTACTACACTCATAAGTATGAACATTCATATCAACAATTTCAAGAATCATATAAACACATATAAAACTTGAAATTTTGATAATAACCGTTGTAAATGGATTAGCATAATCATTACCACATCAAAAAACAAGTTTTACAAGTCCAAAACAGTTTAGGGTAATGATTCTAGTCCATTTCCAGTAGCAACACTCGAAATTCTACAAACAGGAGCTCCTACTCGCCGAGTGCAAGAACCTACTTGACGAGTTGGATGCATTTTCACTTAGACTCGTCGAGTCCCCCCATGGACTCGGCGAGTTCACTGAACAGTTTGCAGAAAAATCGATTTTTAAGCAGTTTGCATCAAATATCAAGAAAGAAAGCCTAGGCTCTGATACCATTGATGGGTTTTGAGCATTCTAACACTCCTATGGTGTACATGCAACCCTAGAAACCTTGGATCTATGTTTTCTCTAATATTCATGCAAATTTGATTTCAAGGTTCTCAACCTAACTAGCATGTTATGGGGTACTTGTATTATAAAAACTTTAGTAGAATAACATACCTTTCCTTGTGGTTGATTGCTTGCAGTCTTGAGAGCCTAGCACCAATAATGTGGATGCCTCAAGTGGAATCACAAATCACCAAAACACCTTGGATGACTTGAGAGAATAATGTGCACCAAGTAGAAATCGGCCCACCCTTTTTACTCACACACTAGTGTCATTTCATGTGCCAAAGACCTCTTTATATAGTATGGAGGATTAGGGTTACACCCATGTAAACCCTAATACCCATGACCTTTCATTTCCATAGGATCCATGGGTTAAAAACTCCATGGACTATCCATGCATGCTTAGCCCAACCTAAATGAACGTGGCCCATTCTACATATATATAAGAGTCCATATTTAATTAGTTTCTTTTGATCACTAAATTAATTCTAAATTAATTCTTGATCAGTACAAATTAAATAATATGATTTCATATTAATATATTATAACTTATAATATATTAATAAATGATAAATATATTATTCTCAAAAGATTATCCATATAAATTGTTTCGGTGAAGTGCAACCCAAATGGACCATGTCGGGTCGGGTCAAGTACATACCGAATATCGTTAGGGACATAGACACCTTATCCAACAAAATAATAGAGATTATTTATAAGTTTGTCTACTTCCTTTGTCAATTATTTAGTCTTGTGTTTCGTTTTGCATGTTTTACTTCCCGACTAATTTAATTATTCAAATTCCACAGTCGCTCATATTTTTGGACGTAAGTAGTGAATTAAGACTGTCATGAATTCGATTGTAGATTGTCTAAAGAGTTATACATAGCAATTATGTTGCTACAATATTCGTGAGTTCTTAGAAATAGAGATTTAAGTATTGGATAAACCCACGCTCGGATAATTACTTTATGGATTACAACACGAGTAATTATGAGATGATAATATTTTATATTCTTGAAACGTAGATATATAAGTTGTAATTTACAAGTCGTTTACGCATTTATGTTGCAAAAACACATCAGTAACATGATGTTATAAAACGTTGTATCATGTATGATTTGATGAGTAAAGGATACAAGCATATGAGTCAAAGTTTATTTGTTCCTTTTTCCCTAATGGGAAAAGTGATATCTTTGGGCCCCTCGGTGATTTGGTATTTACTTATAGTGTTGTGCCCAGCCAGGACTCAATTGATGTGTTCAATTTGAAGTCTTACGTCGTCATCACAAATCAGGAAATCGGGAAACAAAACTTGGACAATGATATTGATTCTAATCTATGTCTCATGTCCGTACAATATCAAGAAGAACGGATGAATATTTGATCACTTATCTTAGGACCAATGTTTGTTTGTTTCAGAGTTCGACAGTTGCTATGGAAGCACTCTTTTTTGTCTAATTTAGAAGTTATACTGGTAATTGCAGTTATAGACTAATCCAAGTGTGAGACTGTTGGATTAGGTGTCTAAACCAATAACTGAATTAGTATGTGCTTGAATTATTAGCAAAGTCATTTTGGGTTGCCCTCAAACCTACTAATTGATAGGATGACTTTTGGAGAGAGAGACTGATTTATTAATTTATTATGTGATTAATAAATTAATTAGAAATCAAAATGAATTTATTAATGTATTATGAAAATAATATATTAATTAGAAATCATATTATTTAATAAATAATTAATCAGAAATTAATTAGAACTAATTTTAAAATTAATTGGATTAATTAAAAGTGTAGGGACTGTTTGGTTATTTATTGAAAGTTCAAGCATGAAGGCTCTAGAACCCCATGGAATGGGGTGGACGAAAATTGGCTAGAGATCATCTAGAATTTTCGTCCAAGGGTGATTGGATAAGAGATAAGACAATTTGATTATTATACTAATTAATCTAGGCCTTATCCCAAAAACCCTAGCTCTGGCCCTGTAACGCCCGCAGATTCGGGCTAGCCAATTTAGAGACAATAAGCGTCAAAAATGATTTTTTGATGGAAGATTATTTATAATAAATCATCTTAACTAAGTTATAGTATATGTCACAAGGATTCCAGAGATATAAAGAACACAGAAATCCAAGTTATAACGAAGAAGTTATGACCTGTCGAAGTTTCGCGACAAAACCGACACGACACCAGAAATCGTAAAATGTGAGGTTACAATAAAGTAGTTCTTTGCCTTAGTGATCTAAACGAAAGTTGTATAGTACATCTCCACCTACGCGTGGATATAAATAACGTCAAAAACTGAGCTCATATGAAAAAGTTTTGACCTTCCGAAGATGTAGCTGTCTGAGGGCATGACACGTGGCAGAAACCCTAGCCGCCTTAAGTCCACGATTTGAACATTAATTCCACGATGTGAATGTGATCTAGGACACTTTTAAAGGCTAGAATGCATATGGCAACTCTACGGGAGTGATGTGTTAATATTACACGACGTGGACATAAAGGTCGCGACGTGAAGTTAGTATCTTGACACCTTCCGAAGCTAGGACCCAAATTGCAAGTCTACGAGGAGATGCAGCTATGCTTCATGTAACATCCCGTTTATTAAATAAATAAATGGATAAAATTAATAAATGAATAATAGCCCTAAATTCGGAATAATTTAACAAGGCGTTGGTTTTTGTGACATCCCTATTTTCACGGCCAGAAAAGACCGGTTTAATTTATGCTTTTAAAATAATTTCAGAGTAATCCTTTGTAAAAAGAGTTGCAGAATTTGTTCCCAAAACGAAATATGATAAAATAAGATTTACCAAAACATTTCTTAAAGAAATGTATTTTCATTATATAACAAAACTCGGGATGTCATGTTCTGATACAGACCAAAAACATAAACGACACATTATAAGCCTTCCAACATTTATATACACTACATGCCTATAATTAAAATATCCTTATAAGTCGTTCAACTTATGCTCTTGAGCCACTACCTATAATACAAAGAAAACTGAGTGAGTCAGGCTTAGGAGCCTCGTGAGCATATAGGGTTTTCAACCCACAATAAATAAATTTATTAATTTCATCAAACAACAATATCTCGATCACCCATTCCCGTTATCCTCACTTTACGTCCCTAAAACAACTATCACAAGGGACCTAGTCTAAGGATTTTCATCGGGGTGAAAACACTGCTTTGGGGGTTTCCCAACAATTTATGTCAAATAAGGCAACCATGTGGGGGATGGAGTACAGCAAATGAACACCCAAGCTCATTAACACCTACAGGTTGCGAGCCTACCAGCATTCCACATGACTATCTAGAAAAGTCTGTGGTTGTCATCCATACTCCGCTAGATGACTGGATCACAATAACATCGAGGCCTCTCATCATTTTATTTCATCACACATCAACTATCTACCCACTTTTTACCCAACATATTTGTAGATAAAAATACATATACAGTTTAATTTATTTTAAAATCTGTATAAATCATTCATTCATCATCCATCTCAAATAAATAAACAATATATATTCACATAGCACGTATTTTATATAAAATACTTCATATCTATGTGTAAGATGAAAGTGACTATACACTCACCTGATTTAACGATAATCGGGCAGCATCTCGTTTCCCAAAACGATCGTTTTCGATGAAACCGGGAGCTTTTTAATGAAAAACCGGCCTTACACGTGCAGAGTTTCGGCTTGTAAATATAATTTTCTCAGGAACTTCGGAGCGTCGGGACTTGCTTCGGGTGTCGGGGATGATACCGGGACTTTGGGGTTAAAAGTGGGCTAAAGGAGTGTTTTAGAGTGAGAGAAATGAGAAAAATGTAACCAAAATACGGCTGCCTTCGCATCTATTTATAGGGTGGAAATTTGAGATTCACCTCGTGAACCAAATATGTTCACCTCGTGCTTTTGATCCTGATCATTTCCTAGGCTTGCCGTGTATCTTCTAGGCTCGAAAGGTGTCATGCAACGAATTCACCTCATGAATTTCAATGTTCACCTCGTGATGGTCTCGAAGTTTGTGCCCCGAACTTCGAGAATTAATATCTTTTGCATACAAACTCCGTTTTGGACGTTCTTTATATCCACGCGTAGGTGAAATTATGTTCTACAACTTTCATTTGGACTCCGTCGGCTAATTTTGATTTCATTATTATTATTATATTTTTAACTGGCCGGGACAGGAAAAGTCTATTAAAAATTCATAACTTTTTCATCTGACGTCTGTTTTCGTCTGTCTTTTTATCGTTGTACTACTATTGACGAGACCTTTGATTCTCGTTTAGGTTGTGTCGGCTAAAAATCAATCGATCTGAAATTCGAGTTTTTAGTTGTCTACTGCTAAGCTGAAACTTAGAAAAATCGTAACTTCCTCATACGAAGTCAGATTTGGGCGTTCTTTTTATGCATACTCGCGGTTTAACGAACACTACGACTTTCATTTAGATCACCAAGGCTAAAAAGTAGTTTATCAAAAACTCACTTTGTAAGTCATTTGGCGTCGTGCCGGTTTTGTCGCGAAACTTTGACAAGTCATAACTTCTTCGTTATAACTCAGATTTCGGTATTCTTTATATCTCCAGAATCCTTGTTTCGGCCACTAAAACTTTCTTAATAGATATCAGCTTTATCTAATATTTATTTTCGACGCTTATTTTTATTCTTAATTCATTAATCATAATACTTAAGCAGATAAGCACATAATTCACATAATATTCACATAACTCCTCTTTATTATTTCAAAATGAGTTACAAAGGTTAACCTAGACTATTACGTCAATATTAATGCCTAGCCTAGAAACAAGGGCGTTACAACTCTCTCCCCCTTAGGATGATTCCGTCCCCGGAATCACACATCAACAAACAAATGCGGGTAGCGACTCATCATGTCACTCTCCGTTTCCCATGTGAGATTTGGCGCATTCCTATGTTTCCAACGCACAAGCACTAAATCGACCATCTTGTGTCGCAACTTTTTAGTCTTACGGTCAACGATTGCTTCTGGTTCTTCAATTAACCTCTTATTTTCATCAATTCTTAATTCAGAAATTGGAATTATGTCGGGTACATCTCCCGTAAACTTCCTCAAATAACACACATGGAAGATGTTATGAATACCATCTAGTTCTTCTGGTAATTCTAGCTTGTAAGCTTGATTCCCAATCCTATGAAGAACTTTAAACGGTCCAATAAACCTTAGACTTAACTTTCCCTTTTTTCCAAATCTTATAAGTCCTTTCCACGGCGAGACTTTAAGCAAGACCGAATCTCCAACTTCAAAAGTTATCAGTTGTCTTTTCTTGTCAGCATAGCTCTTTTGACGATCCTGAGCTGCTAACATTCTCTCCCTAATCACTTTTAACTTTTCAGCAGTCTGATGGATTATCTCAGGTCCCATAAACTGCCAGATATGATGTACATACCTTGGCCAAACACAATCTGGCTTTCATTGTGGAAATAATTCCAGAATATACTCTACGTTTGTCCCTATACACCATAAATGACTCTTTCCCTGGCGGATTTACTTTTACTATCTTCTTTCTGCATAATATTTCAGCATCGTTAGTGCTAAGCCAATCCATTCCCAGCACGATGTCGAAACCATTTAGCTTGATAGGCAATAATTCCCCGTGGAACTTATTCCCATTCAAATCAATGAAGATGTTTTTCATGAGATGGCTAACATGTACAAACTTACCACTAGCAACTTCGACTAATAAAGCATTATCTAGTCTATCGACAGGCAAAGCTAGTTTTCTACCAAATTCATGCGAAATAAATGAGTAATTGGCTCCAGAATCAAAAAAATTTCGGCAGGCAATTTGTTTACGAGAAAGGTACCTGAAGCGATATCAGCTTCTTCTTTCGCAGCTTCAAGTATCATCTGAAAGGCTCTCGCCTTCGGCTTTGGTTGAAGATTGGGCTTTGTTGTATCCTTCTTCTTCGGACAGTCTTTCAAAACGTGCCCTTCCTCGTTACATCGAAAGCATTCCTCTTGTTGGACGGACACTCATTGGCATAATGCCCAGTTTTTCCACATTTGTAGCAAGTCACCTCCTCACTACATTTCCCAGACTGCTTTTTCTTGCACTTTTCACACCATTTCGCTTCGCCTCCTCCTCTTCCTCCAAACTTCTTAGACTTTGAAAATTTGCTTTTCTTGTTGGAACCTGAAGTTCCTTCAAACTTTATCTTTTCGCCAACTTCCGCCCTCTCCATACCCTTCTCTCTGATCTGAGTCTCAACATTCTTAGCAGCCCAGATGGCGGCTTTCAAAGTGGTTGCTTGGTTGACCATCGGACCAAAGTCCGCTGGTAATCCGTGGGCAAACTTGTTGACCTTGGAGAGTTCAGTCGGAACTAGATAAGGAATAAGCTTCATCTTTTCCGTAAAACTAGCAGCGTATTAAGTAATGCTCATCTTTCCCTTCTTCAAATTCTAGAACTCATTGTTGATTTCCAGAAGATCCTGCTCAGAGCAATATTACATTTTCAGTTGTACTAGAAAATCCTCCCAAGACATCTTACTAGCTTCTCCCTTAGGCATCGAATCAGCTAGTAGCTTCCACCAGCTCAGTACTCCAGATTTTAACAGAGGAATCGTGAGAGTGGTTTTCTGTCTGTTGTTGCATTCGCAACTTTCAAACATTGTCTCCATTTCAGAGATCCAATTCATGACTTCCACCGGTGTCGGGCTTCCAGATAGGCACGGTGGTTTAGATGCCATAAAATCCTTGTATTTACATCCATGTCCGTCATTTCTTTCATTCGGATGGTTTTGTCTAACTATCGGTGGGTTGGCTTGACCAACAATCCCACTGAAGTTTCCTTCATCCGACTGCCCTTCATTCATTTCGGGCTGTTCAACAGGCATCGTAGTTTCTTCCCTATTCTGTTGTAGTAATTGCCTTGTCTCTTCCATTTGGCGATCCAACATCATCCGCATCATTGCTTGTACTCCAGCCATTGTCATTGGCTCAGGTACAGCTGCTAGTACAGGTACTTGCTCAAGTACTTGGGGTTGAGGTTGTTGATTCCTGTTTCCGTTTGCATTTCCAACTCCACTGCGAGTTCTTGCCATTATAATCTATATACCAAATAAGGCGAATTTAGATCTTTCTCCACGATCGATATTTTAAATTCTCCTTATCACTCCAAAACGTTTACGTTCTAGTTCTAATATCGTAGTCGTACGCTTAGAATCATAAACACATAAATTTTCCAGATCCGGTCGGCAACAGACCATAGATCCGAACAAATAACATCATATATGGAAAACATATAACATTTAGCACATAGAAGTATTTTAGGCATCTTTCCTAAAATATACTAGTGCTCGTGTCTAAAATATGGTAGACACTAATCTCACAATCATCACTTAACATTCTAAGTTTAAGTCTAGAAATCCTACAAATTCCTAGTTCGCTTAAACTAATGCTCTGATACCAACTGTGACATCCCCATTTTCACGGCCAAAAAAGACTGGTTTAATTTATGCTTTTAAAATAATTTCAGAGTAATCCTTTGATTAAAATAGTACCGGAATTTGTTCCCAAAACGAAATATGATAAAATAAGATTTACCAAAGCATTTCTTAAAGAAATGTATTTTCATTATATAACAAAACTCAGGATGTCATGTTCCGATACAGACCAAAAGCATAAACGGAACATTATAAGCTTTACAACAGTTATATACACTATATGCCTATAATTAAAATATCTTGATAAGTGATTCAACTTATGCTCTTGCGCCACTACCTGTAATACAAAGAAAACTGAGTGGGTCAGGCTTAGGAGTCTGGTGAGCATATAGGGTTTTCAACCCACAATAAATAAATTTATTAATTTCATCAAACAACAATATCTCGATTACCCATTCCCGTTATCCTCATTTTACGTCCCTAAAACAACTATCACAAGGGACCTAGTCTAAGGATTTTCATCGGAGCGACAACACTGCTTTGGGGGTTTCCCAACAATTTATGTCAAATAAGGCAACCATGTGAGGGATGGAGTACAACAAATGAACACCCAAGCTCATTAACACCTACATGTTGCGAGCCTGCCAGCGTTCTACTGGTCGTCATCCATACTCCGCTAGATGACTGGATCACAATAACATTGAGGTCTCTCATCATTTTATTTCATCACACATCAACTATCTACCCATGTTTTACCCAACATATTTGTAGATAAAAATACATATACAGTTTAATTTATTTAAAAATCTGTATAAATCATTCATTCATCATCCATCTCAAATAAATAAACAATATATATTCACATAGCACGTATTTTATATAAAATACTTCATATCTATGTGTAAGATGAAAGTGTCTATACACTCACCTGATTTAACGATAATTGGGCAGTACCTCGTTTCCTAAAACGATCGTTTTCGATGAAACGGGGAGCTTTTTAATGAAAAACCGGCCTCACACGGGCAGAGTTTCGCCTTGTAAATATAATTTTCTTGGGAAATTCAGAGCGTCGGGACTTTCTTCGGGTGTTCGGGATGATACCGGGACTTCGGGGGTTAAAAGTGGGCTAAAGGAGTGTTTTAGAGTGAGAGAAATGACAAAAATGTAACCAAAATACGGCTGCCTTCGCATCTATTTATAGGGTGAAAATTTGAGATTCACCACGTGAACCAAGTATGTTCACCTCGTGAACCAAATATGTTCACCTCGTGAATTCGATCCTGATCATCTCCTAGGCTTGCCGTGTATCTTTTAGGCTCGAAAGGTGTCATGCAACGATTTCACCTCGTGAATTTCAATGTTCACCTCGTGAAGGCCTCGAAGTTTGTGCCCCGAACTTCGAAAATTCATATCTTTTGCATACAAACTCCGTTTTTTATGTTCTTTATATCCACACGTAGGTGAAATTATGCTCTACAACATTCATTTAGACTGCATCGGCTAATTTTTATTTCATTTTTATTATTATATTTTTAACAGGTCGGGACATGAAAAGTCTGTTAAAAATTCATAACTTCTTCATCCGACGTCTGTTTTCGTCTGTCTGTTTACCGTTGCACTACTATTGACGAGACCTTCGATTCTCGTTTAGGTTGTGTCGGCTAAAAATCACTCGATTTAAAATTCGAGTTTTTAGTTGTCTACTGCTAAGCTGAAACTTAGAAAAATCATAACTTCCTCATACGAAGTCAGATTTGGGTGTTCTTTTTATGCATACTCTCGGTTTAACGAACACTACGACTTTCATTTAGATCACCAAGGCTAAAAAGTAGTTTATCAAAAACTCACTTTTTACGTCATTCGGTATCGTGCCGGTTTTGTCGCGAAACTTTGACAGGTCATAACTTCTTCGTTATAACTCGGATTTCGGTATTCTTTATATTTCCGGAATCCTTGTTTTGGCCACTAAAACTTTCTCAATAGATATCGGCTTTATCTAATATTTATTTTCGACGCTTATTTTTATTCTTAATTCATTAATCATAATAATTAAGCAGATAAGCACATAATTCACATAATATTCACATAATTCCTCTTTATTATTTCAAAATGAGTTACAAAGGTTAAGCTAGACTATTACGTCAATATTAATGCCTAGATTAGAAACATGGGCGTTACAGTTTTGGGGGTTAAATGATATAATTTGGACTTTGAGGGTTAAGAGTGTAATTTTCGGACTAGTTTGTAAAGAATTTTGAAGGTTAAGGGCTGTTTGCTAAAGTATGGATTTAATTTGAAAAGGATTTCAGAATTCAGGGTGTGACTGGTAATTTTCTTGGACTTATTATGAAAGGATTTTTGGAGGTAGGGGCTAAAGGGTAAATTCCGGGCTGAAGTTGAAAAGATTTGACATGGAGCGGTGGAAATGTAATTATGATTGAAGATCTCATATGAACGGGCATATACCCGTCACCACCTTTCATTCAAACCCTAACCCTACTTCTAAAACATCAGCCGCCACCCCCCTTATGCCTTCCTTCACCTCCGGTCGCCGCCACCGTTGTTGGAGCCGGAAAACCACCAGTCGAGTACCGCCGCCGCTATTCCGTGGTTGCTGAAGACAAAGACCAACGGTGGATGCCGATTCACTCGGGAGAAGGAGAACCAAGTCATAGCCGCCATTCACCGGCAATACCGTCGATGTCGATACCACCGCCACTGCTGCCGATGTACGCTGAGACCGACGAGCCAACGTCGTCGCAGTGAGAAGTCGGAAGAGAAGAGATCGTAGCCGCCGTTGTCGTGTTCCGGTGGAGGCACAACCTCCGTTCCCCGCTGCATCAGTCCCTTCTCCTTCTACTTCTGCTCCGTCCCTTAACAATTAGTTCGCATCCGACCACTCTCGCCGTCGTTCATTATGGTTGTTCCTTTTGCAGGTTATTTCACGGTCGTGGTTTCCGCCAAGATGGTGGCTGTGGGTGTGTTTCTAGAGATATCCCGTGTTGTGACGTGTAGGTATGTGTTGCATCGTTGTTTTGCGTTGGTGTGTGTGGTTGCTTGACCAGGAACCAAAAAGTGAAGCCATCACCACCACCGTGAGGTGGTGTCTAGCACCTCCGACCACCACCTGCCACCATAAGGGTAGCTGAGTGTGTGTGTGTGGCTGAGCGTGTGTGTGTGTGTGTGCGTTATTTGGCATATTATGTTGTACAATTTATTGAATGACCGGAAAATCCGAAGAAACCCACCACCACCACCGTGAGGTGATGGCTGCCGCCACCAGCCGCCGTGTTGGGTGACAGTGTGCATTTGTGTGTGATTGGATTGCTTTTGGGGTGCTTGGACATGATTGGACTAGAATCATAACCACCACCGTGAGGTGGTGGCTGCTGCCATCGACCACCACCGCCCGAGGTGGCAGTGGGTGGTGCTCAACCTAATGAAACCCTAATTGACCTAATGAAGCCCTAATTGACCTAAAAGCCTAACCGTTGGACTAATTGGAACGCGATTGGGTTGGAAACCCTAATTAGGGTTTAGAAAACCCTAATTTTGAATATGTTAATTTGGAATTGTCGGGACCCGCATGTTTGGACCATTGGATTGGAATTATGAATTAATCCCGACCAGATTGTATGGTTGACCTAGTAGAGTGATCGACTTAATAGATTAAGTCATTAATGGGTTAAGTAATAACACTTAACCATAATCGTCATTTTATGTGAAAACCCTAATTTTGTTTGGGCCTTGAGTTAGGCCATTCTCTTGGGCTTTGGTTATTGTGCTATTGATGGGCCATCCAAGAACAAGTATATGGACTAGAATATTTGGATGGGCTTTAGGGTAAGGCCCATTGGAAAGGCTTGGGCCCAATTTGGAAAATTGGGCCATAGGTGGGCCATAATTGGGCCTTGATGATTATGAGATATTGGACCATTGGAATGCCAAGTGTTTGGACCAGAATAAATGGTTGAGCCTTAAGGTAAGTAATGGGTTTTGAGCATTCTAACACTCCTATGGTGTACATGCAGTCCTAGAAACCTTGGATCTATGTTTTCTCTAATATTCATGCAAATTTGTTTCCAAGGTTCTCAACCTAACTAGCATGTTATGGGTTAGTTGTATTATAAAACTTTAGTAGATTAACTTACCTTTCCTTGTGGTTGATTGCGTGGAGTCTTGAGAGCCTAGCACCAATAATGTGGATGCCTCAAGTGGAATCACAAATCACCAAAACACCTTGGAAGACTTGAGAGAATAATGTGCACCAAGAAGAAATCGGCCTACCCTTTGTACTCACACACTAGTGCCATTTCATGTGCCCAAGACCTCTTTATATAGTATGGAGGATTAGGGTTACACACATGTAAACCCTAATACCCATGACCTTTCATTTCCATAGGATCCACGGGTTAAAAACTCCATGGACTATCCATGCAAGCTTAGCCTAACCTAAATGAACTTGGCCCATTCTACATATATATAAGAGTCCATATTTAATTAGTTCCTTTTGATCACTAAATTAATTCTAAATTAATTCCTGATCAATACTAATTAAATAATATGATTTCATATTAATATATTATAACTTAAAAATATATTAATAAATCATAAATATACTATTCTCAAAAGATTATCCATATAACTTGTTTCGGTGAAGTGCAACCCAAATGGACCATGCCGGGTCGGGTCAAGTACATACCAAATATAGTTACGAACTTAGACACCTTATCCAATAGTCTCCCACTTAGATAAGTCTGATAACTATAGTATGACTTCAGGAACCGACCAGCAATCGTAGCTCTTAAAACTCTGTTGAACTATGAAGTGCCATTTAATATAGGTGATCATATAATCCTCCGTTCTAGATATCAGCCGGACAAATACATGGAAGAATGTCGTACTTATTGTCCAGCAGTTTGTTTCCCGATTTCCGATTTGTTTGACATAGAACTAAATTGAACACATCAATTTGGTTCTGACCGGGCCCGGTACATAGGTCAAAACAAAATCATCGAGGGGCCCAGATATCACTTTTAATCCTCCAAGGACTAAAAGGAACAGATAAACTTCGATTCATATGCTTGTTCTACTACTTGCAAAATTATACACAAAGGCACGTTTTATAACATCAAGTTACTGATGCGTTTTCGTGCAATCAATGCACAACCAACTCATAGGAAACAACTCATATCTCTAGGTTTGAAGACTTATATGATATTACCGTCTGACGATCACTCAAGATAAATTCTATGAAGTGATACTAGTGAGCGTGGGTTTAATCCAATACTCATAACTGATGAGTACTCATGAATGTTGTAGCAACTTTTCGCTATGTCTAACCACCTTAGACATCTACAAGCCCAATTCATGACAGTCTTGATTCATATCGACTTCCAACATATGACCGAATGTGGAGAGTTTGAATAAAGTAATTATTCTGGAAGTCAAAACATGGAAAATTGAAACAATAAGAAATAATTGACACATGATAGCAACACCTTACTTATAAATAAACAACAACTTTTATTTAATCACCAAATGTCAATTTACATTTTACAAGTTCCATCAATAGCTATTTAATCTGTAAAACTAATATCGTCCTTTAGCCCGATGCGCCTCGCATGTTGTAAATGCCTAACCCTGGTCAGTCCCTTCGTGAAGGGATCTTCTGGGTTCTCTTATGACGATACCCTCTTTGCCACGAGGAGTCCTTCTTCTATCTTGTGCCTTATGAAGTGGTATTTTCTGTCAATGTGTCTGGATCTGCCATGATCTCTTGGTTCCTTGGCTAAGGCAACCGCACTATTGCTGTCATAGAAAATCTCTATAGGCTCCTTTATAGCTGGTACAACTCCACGGTCTCCGATGAAGTTCCTCAGCCATATCGCCTCCTTCGCCGCTTCACACGTTGCTATGTACTCTGATTCACAAGTCGAATCAGCTACTGTCTCCTGCCTGGAACTTTTCCAGGTAATTGCTCCTCCATTAATGGTAAATACCCAACCCGACTGAGAGCGAAAATTATCCCTATCAGTCTGAAAGCTAGCGTCACTATGCCCTACTACTCTCAAGTCATCACTCCCACCAAGGGTAAGGACCCAGTCCTTAGTCCTCCGCAGGTACTTGAGAATGTTCTTCACCGTAGTCTAGTGAGCCTTGCCAGGATTCCCATGATATCTGTTGACCATGCTCAAAGCAAAGGCTACATCAGGGTGAGTACAAGTCATAGCATACATGATTGAGCCCACAATGGAAGCATATGGAAGTCGACTCATCTCAGCAATCTCAGCCTCTGTACTCGGGCTCTGAGACTTGCTCAGTTTGGAATTATGTTGGATCGGTAAGTCACCTTTCTTGGAATTTTGCATGTTGAACCTTTTCAACACTTTGTCCACATAGGTGCTTTGACTAAGTCCAGTTAGTCTCTTACTCCTTTCTCTCAATATCCTTATCCCTAGGATATAGGTAGCTTCTCCAAGTTCCTTCATAGCAAAACACTTTCCAAGCCATGACTTAACCTCCTACAAAACTTGGGATGTCATTTCCTATGAGTAGTATGTCATATACACAAGACTCATCTTCGCTTCTCGAAAAACCAAACTCTTTGACTTTCTCATCAAAACAAAGATTCCAGCTGCGAGATGCTTGTTTCAATCCATAAATGGATTTCTCAAGCTTGCACACTCTATTAGGGTACTCTGCACTGACAAAAGCCTCCGGCTGACTCATGTAAACATCCTCAGCCAACTTTCCATTAAGGAAAGCGGTTTTGACATCCATTTGCCATATTTCATAGTCATGAAATGCAACAATGGCTAGCATAATCCTAATAGACTTAATCTTAGCTACTGGAAAGAAGGTTTCATCATAGTGAACTCCCTGAGTTTGAGTGAAACCCTTCGCAACCAGTCGCGCCTTATAGGTGTGCACTTTTCCATCGATGTCGGTCTTCTTCTTGAAGATCCACTTGCACCCGACCGTCTTACCGCCCGGTACATTTGTTGGGGTTTTGGTATACTACAACATCCTATGGTGCACATACAACCGTAAATACCTTGGATCTATGTTTTCACTAATTATACATGCAAATGGTTTCCAAGGTATTAATCTTACAACTAGCATGCATTTAACATAAAATTATAATATACTAGTTAGCATGACATACCTTTTGATGGAGCTTGAATTATTGGTGTATTTGGCCTTAAAGAGCTTAGCCCCAATAGCGTGGAAGCCTCAAATGGAATCACAACACACCATGGACAAAGGATGAACCTGAGAGAGAATTCCATGCACACAAAAGACACCATGAACTCTAAAAAGATACAAGTGGCGATTTTGGGCAATGAAGTATCTATTTATATGTGGGATTTCTAGGGTCATGGATATAACCCAAATCCATACCCATGGGTTTTATGATCCATGGTTCATGTGGCCCAACTCTTTATGTATCCATACATAAACTTGGTCCAACACGGATCATAAGCCCAACACATATAAATATAACTAATTATCATAATTAGTCCCATATATTTAATTAGTCTCTTTCGACCACTAAATTAATTCCAAATTAATTCTTGATCACTACTAATTAAAACATATGATTTCATATTAATATATTATTACTTATAATATATTAATAAACCATAAATAACCTTCTCTCAAAAGTCCATCCTAACAAATTGTCCTGATGATATGCAACCCAAATGGACCATGCTACTCTCGGGTCGAATACATACCAATAATAGTTATGGGCTTAGACACCTAATCCAACAGTCTCCCACTTGGATAAGTCTAAAACTATTATTCAAGTATGACTCCAAGATCCCGACTAGCAATCGTAGCTCTTAAAGCCGCTGTCAAACTCTGAACAAATCAAATGACATGTCCATTAGATAAGGGATCATATATTCCTCCATTCTAGATATCATATGGACTGAGACATGGATTATAATCATTCTCTCTGTCCATTTGTTGTTTCCCGATTTCCGATTTATGACGACTGACTAATTGAACAAATCAAATCAGTCCAGGCCTGGCCGATCACTTATGTTTGTCATCACCAAATCATCGAGGGGCCCACAGATATCGCTTTTATCCCGAAGGTAAAAGGAATGGATAAACTTCGACTCATATGGCTTGTTCTACTACTTGTTGAATCATACACAAAGGCACGTTTTATAACATCGAGTTACCAATGCGTTTTTGTGCAATCAATATATAACCAACTCATAGTAACAACTCATATCTCTAGGTTTGAAGAATATAAGATATTATCGTCTCATGATCACTCGTGATAAAATCCATGAAGTGATTACAATGAGCGCGAGTTGAATCCAATACTCAGAACTTATGAGCACTCATGAGTGTTGTAGCCCTTTTTCCAACATCTTAGACCTCTACAAGCCAACCCATGACAGTCTTATTTCATATCTACTTCCAACATATGACCGACTGTGGATGGTTTGAATAACTTAGTCATCCAGAACAATGACATAGTTTATTCTGGAAGTCAAAACATGCAAAATGAAACACAAGAATAATTGAATCGAATACGGTATCAAAACCTATGAACATAAATAAAACACCTTTTATTTATCACCATATGATTACACATTATTCATTGTATACTGTTTCAGCTATCAACTTTATTCTTGAATTTAAAACAATAGTTGTCCCATGCTCCAAGCATGTACACTATGTTTTCTAAACACTAGTCATGCCATACACCAAGTATGCATACTATGTTTGTCTATGATCTTTACTTTGTGAAATAGATCAATTGAACATAACTCCAATGATCCTCTTTTCATAGTCCCAAATCCTTACTGCAAATGCAAGAATTCCAAATTCATGCCATTTACTGAAATCTGTTAGATTCTAAACTTATATGCATTGATCCTCTTGTAATGATTATGCACAAAGTCAGATTGACTTGACAACAAACATTACAGAGCATTCCAAAGGAGATCAACTCCTTGGAAACATCCTTCTTGCATTAAGTTTCCTAATCTTACACAGATTGAATAATTTCTAACTTTAAAACATTTCCATATTCCATTTTGCCTATCACTTCTGAACAAGAGTTTCCTCCTTACAGATTATGTCAATATGGTCCTTCCAGAATTATCATTATACTTCCAACTGTCCTTGAGCAACAAATCTTTGGTAAACCTTAGATTGTCCTCGACAATTGTTTAATCCTTTTAGTCATATCCAATATTAGACCTTTTCCCTTCTTAATGCCCCAGGCATTTGGAAAATTTTAGAAAGGATGAATATAGCACATGCAATCGATCCTATATCCGAAGCATATGGGACACGATTCATGATGTATCACATAAAGACTAAACCAGTCTTTTGCTATAATATTTCCATTTCAATTTGCCAAGTTCTCATAATTCAGATTATGAAAATGGATGTCGTAATCATAATCGAATTTTAGAACGCAAATAATGGACCCTATATTAGAATTTTCATATGTTGAGCCATTCCAACATAACATTCATATATATACTTGACTAAATACGATTAAAACCTCAATCTAAGCTTTTAGATTTAAGATGAAGTATAATTTCCTCTCCCTTAATTATAGCAAAACAACTTTTTCCCAATTGAAACCTTTTGTTTTCTATAATTAACATTGCTAACTTGCAACCTTTATCATAATTATCATGCTCCCACTAACATGATGATTATTAGCATAACACTTATGCTCCCACTAGCTTTGACATGTACTCGGAAATCAGTTGAACTTCTAGAAAAAACAATACTTTATTGACTTTCTTACCAAAGTTCAGATTTCTGATACTAGATTGCTTTGATAAAACTTTATCAATATCATACACCTTATCTTAGATAGCTCACAGGTGTGTCTAAACAATTTCAGAACTATGAAAAGGGATGTCGTAATCATAGTCTCAATTGTTTAGAACTTTGCCACTTTTCACAAGTCCATGTTAGTGTGCCGGTTAACCACACAGCTCCACTAACGACTTTGAGAATGCAAATATCACAATTGCTATCTACTTCAAATCTACTTGGTGGAAGTGTTTCCTCACCATCATTTTCATGAATCGGAGAGAAACCTTATGACCCTTAGATTTAATGGTGTATGTGTTCTTATCCATGTGAATTGTCAAAACCATAGTCACAAGACAAGGATAATGACAAATCCAAACTCATATGGACTGAACTCAATCTTAATTTCTTGCCACCTGGCAGCTCAAGGGCCTGCCATTGCTTCCAAGTTGTTGTGCAACCAATTGAGAACTCTAAGAACTCATATGCAAAGCTAACTTTAAGACTTTCTTGTCAGATATTCAAGAGATAGTGTGGATTCTAATCAAGACGAACACTTCACACAATTGGCCTTAGTTGGTCTTTGTTTTATCCAAAAGATCACAACTTACCAATTTCAAATGTACAAGAGTAGAAAACTTTTACTCTTACATTTTATAAGTGTTTTAAACCTTCTTTAAGACATGTCACTCAAGTTACAATCTTAGAGTATAACTCTAAGAATTGTTTTTGGAACGAAGTATGAATCATCTTCTTGATTTAACCACTTCAATAATTCATAACTCCTCTTCTTAACTATCAGAATGCACTTAGAGGATGAATAGTGATAAGGTCTCAAAATCATTAAGATGGTCTTAAAACAAGATACTAAAGTACTCTCCTATCTTTTCAGATTTGAGAAACTTTTATCTTTCTGCCTAAATTGATTCTTCTTATTCGCTCTGCTATACATTGGAACCTTTTCCAATGTCTTAGAATTACACTTAAGCTTGTAAGTATAACCATCTTTACTGAGCTATAGTAAATTATGACGAATAGTCTTATCGATCTTTTGTGGTGGACTCTGACCAGTGCACAAGAATGTGTACCCGATCCCTTAGTCCTTCACTTGACTCACACACCCATGTGAACAAGTAGTTAGTCTTAATTTTTCCAATGCTCGAAAGTTCTCATTCATCATGCTATACAACTTGCATGATTCCAAGTTTCTATCCAACTGAAACTTGGGTGATGAGAATCTTTCCTTATTTGGTAAATTTAGACACTACCACAAATGAAAGAATCAAGTTCATATTTCCACTCTTGCTCTTAATGGAATCTTATAAGCAACACAGATTTTCACAAATGCCATTGTAAGGATATTTTAAAATAAATAAAATCAAAAGATTTACCTTTTATTTTAAAACTTTGCGGAAAAACTTATCCTTACAATCCATATGAAAGCTTGTTGTTATCTATTCCTAAGCAAAATATCATAACTCCTAAGAAGTAGCTCAAGAATCCGATCTTCAAACTATGCGATAGAAATCCATCTACGCGATCAGATTCAGCATATTCTTTCTTTAAGTTTCTTCACTTTTCTTTGATTCTTAAAACATCAACATGTGACCCAGTCACATCATGTATCAAGAATCTCAGAATAGAAACTTAGCAGAGTTAGATAGTGGACTTTACCTGAAGTAGAGTCAAACTTATTGACTTTAACATCCTTAGGTAAATTTGGCAGCTTCGCAACCAATGCCCCTTTCTTTGGCAATATAAACATATGGACCCTTTGGTAATGGGACTATCTCAGACTTAGCTTTTCTCTTTACCATTTGGTCAACCGAGTTGACTATGGCCGATCCATTTCCATTGGGAAGAGAATGCTTTTTTGGATTCCCAGTGTCATCATTGTCAATGTCCATAAAGTTTTTAGGAAGTTGATCTTAGCAAATAGATAAGATCATTAAGGGTCTTGTCATAGTCTGTTTCATAGGTGTTCCAAAAGAACTCACTATGTGACTTAGAAAGTAGTTGAGCCACCAACTTTCTCAAGACTTTGACACCCAACTCTCCCGGCTTGTCAATATGTGACTACATCTCCAAGATGTGATCACACATAGACCTTTGCTTGCCAATAGGGCTTGAGTGACCTTAAACTTTTCAGGAACTTGTGGGTTAGGGAGAATAATTGGAGGAGGTGAAAGAAGTATGATTTCCATGGGACATCATCTTCATTTAGGAAAGCTTGTTTCAAGAGATTTGGGAAGATCATAAATGTCTAAACCAGACATCTTTTGGGAGATACTCAAGATAGTTGATTTAAAGTCCTTAATATAACACCCAATATGAAATATTAAGGCTAGGACCCAACACAATACTTTTATAACTTGGAAGAGGGATGCCGTAATCCAAGCTATAAAATATTTGAAGGTAGGCGAATGACGATTCACCAATTTCCACCATGAAAACGAAATATACATTATTAGGTTTTAATTGGTTTTTGAAACTCCTAGATATTTGAGATTCATTGAACTGTTCAATGGCATGTTTCAATCTCAAGTGTGCCCTTCATGTTTTGTGACTGGGATGCCGAGGATCACAAAACAAGGTGTGAAGTAACCATGCAAATTACTTGGTACCCTTAAGTGTTTACCCCTCAATCGATGTGCTGGTTAACCACACACGCTCCATCGATATTATGATAAACATTAGGCTACCCTTTGCCTACCTTGTTAAATACAAGTTAGTGTGCCGGTTAACCACACACGCTCCACTAACGGACTTAAACAAAGTGCAAAGTGTAATTTCATGGATTAGCACCTTATTCACTTTTTCCTAAGTAACTAAGATTGGGTATTTATAAAAGGTTTAGTTACTTAGTATTTATCATTAATACTTTTAATGAAGGGAGAATTATAGTCCTTGTCCTACCCGTTCGGCTAACGACCCTCCACCGGTCAAGGAAGCGGTGGGTGAGAGTGGACACCCATTAAACTGCCATTTTATAGGTAGTAACCTTATACCCCCCTTATAGACCGGCTTCGTGAATGAGGCCTACTAACGGTAAGACTGACTTTGTTCTTATACATATATATATATATATATATATATATATATATATATATATATATATATATATATATATATATATATATATATATATATGTATTAACTATTAATATTATAATAGTATAAGGGTGTATTTTAAACATTTAAAATACTTGGTGGTTTAATCTATTAATTAAACTATACTCTTAATTTAATTAAACTTAAACCATGTCCCGACAGCAAAAATATCGATTTTTTTCACTTTTTTTTCAGCAACTTGCATCAAGTATAATTGAAAACAACCCATGGCTCTGACACCACTGTTGGGGTTTTGGTATACTACAACATCCTATGGTGCACATACAACCCTAAATACCTTGGATCTATGTTTTCACTAATTATACATGCAAATGGTTTCCAAGGTATTAATCTTACAACTAGCATGCATTTAACATAAAATTATAATATACTAGTTAGCATGACATACCTTTTGATGGAGCTTGAATTCTTGGTGTATTTGGCCTTAAAGAGCTTAGCCCCAATAGTGTGGAAGCCTCAAATGGAATCACAACACACCATGGACAAAGGATGAACCTGAGAGAGAATTCCATGCACACAAAAGACACCATGAACTCTAAAAAGATACAAGTGGCGATTTTGGGCAATGAAGTATCTATTTATATGTGGGATTTCTAGGGTCATGGATATAACCCAAATCCATACCCATGGGTTTTATGATCCATGGTTCATGTGGCCCAACTCTTTATGTATCCATACATAAACTTGGTCCAACATGGATCATAAGCCCAACACATATAAATATAACTAATTATCATAATTAGTCCCATAGATTTAATTAGTCTCTTTCGACCACTAAATTAATTCCAAATTAATTCTTGATCACTACTAATTAAAACATATGATTTCATATTAATATATTATTACTTATAATATATTAATAAACCATAAATAACCTTCTCTCAAAAGTCCATCCTAACAAATTGTCCTGATGATATGCAACCCAAATGGACCATGCTACTCTTGGGTCGAATACATACCAATAATAGTTATGGGCTTACACACCTAATCCAACAACATTGTCTACCAAGTTCCAAACTTGATTGTCATACATGGACTGTATCTCGTTGTCCATAGCCTCTTTCCATTTAGCAGACTCGGGGCCTGTCATGGCTTCCCTATAGCTGTTAGGTTCATCCAAATTTACCAGTGTACTATCACAGATAAAAGTGTCACCTTCCGTAGTAAAATGGAAACAATAGTAATGCTCAGGGGCATTCCTAACTCTAGTGGAACGCCTCAGAGGTACAGACTCGTCAGTTGGTTCAACAGGAGTTTCCTCCTCAAGTTGATTGCTAGGGTTTGAGGTTCCTTCACCACTTGACACTTGAAGCTCTTCAAGGTCAATTTGCCTCCCACTGTTTCCCTGGCTTATAAATTCTCTCTCTCGAAAGACCCCTCTCCTTGCCACAAAGACCACATTCTCACTGGGTCTGTAGAAGAGGTAACCAAAGGATTTCTTTGGGTAGCCGATGAAAATACACCGCTCACTACGAGGTTCGAGCTTGTCCTGAGTCTCACGTCTCACGAAAGCCTTGCAACCCCAAATCTTGATGTGATCTAAATTGGGAACTTTCCCAGTCCACATCTCGTGAGGTATTTTGGAAATATTCTTGGTAGGGACTAGATTAAGGATATGGGCGGCTGTCTCTAAGGCATACCCCCGGAATGAGATTGGTAACGAAGCTCGACTCATCATGGAACGAACCATGTCCAACAAGGTTCTATTGGGCCTCTCAGCCACACCATTAAGTTGTGGTGTTCTGGGAGGTGTCAATTTTGAGACAATCCCACATTCCTTAAGATAGTCAAGGAACTCTGTAGTAAGATACTCTCCTCCTCGATCGGATCGAAGCATCTTAATGTTCCTGCCCAGCTGATTCTCCACTTCTTGTATAAACTCTTTGAACTTTTCAAAGGTTTATGACTTATGCTTGATTAAGTAGACATAACCATATCTACTGTAATCATCAGCGAAAGTCACATAGAAGCGGTTAGCATCCCTTGTGGCGGTTCTGAAGGGTCCACACACATCTGTGTGTATGAGGTCCAACAAACCTTCATCCCTAGCACAAGTACCAGTGAAGGGGGACTTTGTCATTTTTCAAAGCAAACAAGACTCGCAACTATCATCTGACTTTAAGTCAAATGACTCCAAGACTCCAGCCTTTTGGAGTTGGCCTATGCGCTTCTTATTGACATGTCCAAGACGACAGTGCCAGAAGGATGCCTTATATAAACTAGTGGAAGAATCGATATACAACACATTATTTCCTAAATTGTCTACAACCGACACAGTTTCATATACACCATCACAAGGTAATGCTTTAAAATAAAGAACATTATTATAAAAAGCATTAATAACACCGCATTCATTATCAAATGAAAAAGTAAACCCTTGTTTGTACAAACCGTGAAAAGAAATAATATTTCTCGCCATTTCAGACGAGTAACAACACTTATTCAAATCTAACACTAACCCACTACTTAGCAACAAAGAATAAACTCCAATCTTGGTGGCAGGTGTAACTTTCCTATTCCCCATGATTAATTTTATCTTACCATGCTCCACATCTTCACTTCTTCTGAGGCCCTGCAAATCAGAACATATATGAATACCGCAACCTGTATCAAGAACCCAAGAAGTATTATGTGGTGAGTTATTAGACAATATAGTGTAAATACCTGCATGGGTAGGTTTGACGTTCCCATCCTTAACATCTTGCAGATACTTGGGGCAATTTTGTTTCTAGTGCCCCTTATCATGACAATAGAAGCATTCAGCTTCTTTTACGTTGGAAGAAGAAGTGACAGAACCACCTTTGGTTCCACTTGAAGAGGATCCATCAAGAGACTTTCCCTTGGTACCCTTCGAAGGGCTTTTCTTCTTTTTCCCTCTACTTTGACCAGTTTCAGCGGAAGGAGTAGGAGTAGTAACAACCGATTTGTCCTTAAGACCAGTTTCAGCGGTCTTCAAAAGCCCTTGAAGTTTGCTAGGTGTGACCTCCTCCTTTTTCATGTGATATGTCATTCAGAATTGATCATAACAAGTAGGTAAGGAGTGCAGTATGATATCAATGGCGAACTCCTCAGGGAAGTTCACATTCAACTTGAGCAAACGGTCCACATACCTTTGCATTCTCTGCATGTGGTCCGTGACGGATTCACCATCCTTCATTTGGGTTGTTATCATGGAAGAGATGATTTCATACCTCTCTTGACGAGCACTTTGATGGTAGCGGTCCATCAAGTCCATGTGCATCTCAAAAGGGTAAAAGTCCTCATAGGACTTTTGGAGTTCAGCTTTCATTGTGGCCAACATGATACATGCCACCTTGGTAGCATCTCTCTCATGTTCCCTAAAGTCAGCGATCTCCTCTGGAGTAGCAGTAGACTCATCAATTTCCTTCAGCTCCTTGTCAAGGACATATTCCTTGTCATGATAACGAGTGACCATCCTGATGTTCCTGATCCAATCATTAAAGTTTAAACCATCAAAGATGACTCTCCCACAAAGATTCATGAGAGAGAAGGAGCCGGTAGGGTTTGAGCCAGAAGCAACATTGTTGGAAGACATCTGAAAGGAAGAAAGACAAGTTTAGATAAGATATAGAATCCTTAATAAGACACCCATATGTAATATTAAGGATAGGACCCAACACAATACTTCATAACTTGGAAGAGGGATGCCGTAATCCAAGCTATGAAATATTTGAAGGTAGGTGAATGATGATTCACCAATTTCCACCATGAAAAACAAGATGAATTATTAGGTTTTAATTGGATTGAAACTCCTAGATTCTTTTGAGATTCATTGAACTTTTCAATGGCATGTTTAAATCTTGATTGTGCCCTCTCAAGTTTGTGACTGGGATGCCGAGGATCACAAACAAGGTGTGAATAACCATGCAAATTAACTTGGTACCCTTAATGTTTATCACCTAATCGATGTGCCGGTTGCCCGCACGCGCTCCACCGATCTATGATAAATATTAAGTCACCCTTTTCCACTCTTACTAGTCCATGTTAGTGTGGCGGTTACCCACACACACTCCACCAACGACTTGGTAAGGTACAAAGTGTAATTTCATGGGTTAGCACCAATTTCACATTTTCCTAAAGTAACTAAGATTGGGAATTTATAAAAGGTTTAGTTACTTTATATTTATCATTATACTTTAAATGAGAATTATAGTCCTTTTCCTACCCGTTCGGCTAACGACCCTCCACCAAGCTTAGCCAAACCTAAATGAACTTGGCCTATCCATGTAAGCTTAGCCAAACCTAAATGAACTTGGCCCATTCTACATATATATAAGAGTCCATATTTAATTAGTTCCTTTTGATCACTAAATTATTTCTAAATTAATTCTTAATCAATACTAATTAAATAATATGATCTCATATTAATATATTATAACTTATAATATATTAATAAATCATAAATATACTATTCTCAAAAGATTATCCATATAAATTGTTTCGGTGAAGTGCAACCCAAATGGACCATGCTTGGTCGGGTCAAGTACATACCGAATATAGTTACGGACTTAGACACCTTATCCAACAATAAGACCATGTGAGGGGTTTGGGCCCAATTTGGAAAATTAGGCCATATGTTGGGCTTTGGTTCATTGTTTGACTTTTGGCCCTTTGGAGTGTGAGTTTGGGCCTATGTTGGGGGTAAAGTAGTCTTTTTATCCCAAGCATGGACTTATGGTAATGTATTGGAACCCAATTATTAATTGGGTGTTGTTTTGATGTTGACAGTTCGGGAATCTGTCATCCAGCACTTAGAGTTTTGTCTGCGGGACTTGAGCAGTGTGAGGTGAGTTACCTTCCTGGTAGCAGTGTGTCTAAGGCACCAAGGTTGCCCCACTAGTAGTTGTTTATAGTAGAGATAATTGTCTTTGTGATAATTGTCTGGGATGTCACTATCTGCAGAGATTTATGTTCTTGTATGCTTTGTGTTATGTGGTAGTGGTAGGAGGGGTGGAATAGACCCCATAGCCGGCTGAGATAAACCAAAGGCTAGTGCGGATACCTAGATATGTCTGACAGTATGTTATGATATGTTATTATAGTGGTAGGGGTAAAATAGACCCCGTAACTGGTTTGAATAAACCAGAGGGTAGGTCGGGCACCTTAGATATGTCTGACAGGATAGGTCGAGCACCCATATATGCTTGACATGGGTAGGTCGGGCACCCCAGATATGCCTGACAGGGTAAATCGAGCACCCAAATATGCTTGACATGGGTAGGTTGGGCACCCCAAATATGCCTGACAGGGTAGGTCGGGCACCCAGATATGTCTGGCAGTATGTGATTATATGGTATGATGGGGGAACTCACTAAGCTTCGTGCTTACGGTTTTCAGTTTTGGTTTCATGTACTTTTTCTTCGAAAGGAAAGGAGCTGGCATGATCATAGCCTATCACACTATGATTTCCGCATTCTGAGATCTTTGGGAGTTGTACTCTGAGATTACTTTTCTATGACATGTTTTGGTTATTCGAAATACTGGTTTTTGATTATGAAATAAGTTGACACTATTGAGGTTTCAGACTATTGGTTTTTAAAACTACTTAATTAAAAATGAAATTTTTGGTCTTGAATTTTAGGATGTTACAAGTTGGTATCAAAGCCCTCGTTTGAGGGATTCGGACACACTCTTGGGTATGTCTGGACTCAAATCGAGTTTTTGATAAAGAACAAGGAGTGTGATGCGTGCAATCAGCCGAGCTGAAGTAAGTTTTCCCCAAGATACCCATACATGAGATGATATGTTATGATATGAATTGAATTGAGAATATGTGAACTGCATGCTAGATTGGGGATAAGGATCTAGGAAAGATGCCTTATATGCCTATTATATGTGCTTGTAGACCTGCATGCTAGTACTGATCAGTCAGTGATAGGATAGCCTATTTAGGTTATTCCTGATTGTATAAGCCTTAGAATCTCATGCCAGTATAGTTTCCTGATAAGAGGATAGAATTGTTTGATTGGAGTATGTTGGTTAGATTTTTCCATTATCTAAATGTCGCTTGCTTTGTGCTTTGTGGGGCTCTTAGCAATGTGAGTTAGTTACAAAGTGAATATGCTAAGTCGCATATGGCACATGCTGGATAATACTAGAGTGATGGACTTGACCCTATTGCGCAACTCTTGTATGAGTCCAACCGTTCTATGGAAGAGTATTTTACTCGAAGTATTATCTGATCTCTGCTACATGTGGCTATATTCATGAGGTAGCTAGTTGACATTACTGGGAATCTTTCAGCAGCTGAGGACTGGTGGGTTCGGGAACCTAGGAAAGCCTAGGATATGCTTCAGTTGGTTAGTAGTGAGGTTTTGTGAGACTTCGGTGCATTAGTTGAGGAAGTGACTTGGAGGATTCTGGAGGATTGTTGAGGAAAGTATGGATAGGTGTGGAAGGTAGTATTGGGCGCGTACTACTGAAAGCACATGATCCATACTCGAATTGGCGAGAGTCTTAGAGAATCCGAGAAGCTTCGGAGAGGAGTTTGTGACCCGGTTTGGGGTAGAGGATGTTCCAGCTGTTGCAGTTCAGTCGTTGGCAAGTGAGCTAGTGAGCGTGACTGGGTGTCAGACCCTAAAGGATATGACTTCCAGAGTCCGAGGATGCGAGATCAATTTGGAGCACTTTGGGAAGAGAGGGTCGTGCCAGGTGCGTATAGTAAAGGGTCCCGGGAAGAAACCCAAGACTTCTGATTATCGGGTAAGAGGCCAGCAGGGCCGGAGTCAGTGCAGCACGTGTCGGAAAGTGCACAAGGGAGTTTGTCGTTCAAGGGGTTTAGGCTGCTACAAGTGTGGCGGGGTTGGTCATGTTAGCAGATATTATTCTCAGAGGGAAAGCCCATTATGTTTTCACTGCGATCAGGTGGGCCACAAGAAGGCCGACTGTCCGAGGAGGAGGGAAGGATCCCCATCAGATAGGAGTCGGGCCCTGCAGTGTCAGACAGGAGAAGTCAGGGCTCCAACAGGTGATGTTGCGGGTATGTATCTTTGCCTTCTTTCAGTTTTATTTGCACATTGTTGTGGGAATTTTGCTTTGGTTTGGAATATTGTAGCAGGTTGAGTAAGTGTATCCCTGGTTTATTTCTTTGCTCCTGTTGGGGTATACCTTCAAATATTGTCATATGTCATTTGCATACCGTGAATTACTAAGTACTTAGTGAAAAGTCGTTTCCCTTTTGTGGGCTCAGGGTGTTCAGTGTTATCTCGGTTTGTAGTAGAGATCGGTTAGGGGTATTGTGGGGAAGGTTTATGGTCAACTTCATCAAGCAGGTCCACCTGTATGGATGGGATATAGTGGTTTCATCATGTGTTCTGGTATGAGCGGCAGAGGCCTATGGGAGAACTTCTGGGTTCTAGCACTACCGTTGCTAGGAGAGGAATGGTAGCAAAAATATACTGGTGTTAGTCGCATGAGTGTTTGGTCATTGGATGTTTCAAGAGAATTGTATTTCCGCATGGGTTGCGTTCGGTTAAAAGTTCAGTGGTGTTGCGAGAATGGAAGTGGGAACAAGGATTCGTCAGCCAGGGGTAGAGATTAAGGCTTCCACCCGCCAGCATGGGAAGTGGATTGATGTATCAGACTGGACCAGATTTCAAGAGTACTCTTCAAGATTTCAGAGGATGGGCGATCTTAGGGTTTGACTAGTAATTGATCGTTAGCATTGGTAAGCACAGGTTGTCAACAGTGGATTATTTGAAAGTAAGAAGAATTGGGAATCCTTCAATTCTCGCGTGCCGTGAAGACGTAATCGAATCTAAGTGGGGGAGAATAGATCAGGTATTCATGAGCAGAAATAGGTGTGACATTAGGATGAGTTTCGCATCCCCGTCAGGAGGAAGGCGATCGAGTGGCCGTCTAGGTTTAGGATTGTGTGAGTTGGGAGTTCGGAAAACGTACCAACTTTTGGTCCACACTTTCCTTGGCATCGGATAGCTGGTTTCGGGGACCAGCTTAGAAGTTCAGTCAGGACTCAAGTTCAGTTGAGTATCAGGTCGAGTGCTTGTTCGACCCAGGATGGGTATAGTGGAACTGGTGGTAGGACCTAGATTGGTAGATAGTGCTAGAGTGTTGTACGTCTGCGGGTATATCCATAGCATTCACAAGGTTGGCAGATAGTGCTAAAGTGTTGTAAGTCTGCGGGTGTAGCTGTAGCATTCACAAGGTTGGCAGATAGTGCTAGAGTCTTGTAAGTTTTCGGGTGTAGCCGTAGCATTCACCAGGTTGGCAGATAGTGCTAGAGTGTTGTAAGTCTGCGGGTGTAGCCGGTTCATTCACAAGGTTGGCGGATAGTGCTAAAGTGTTGTAAGTGTGTGGGTGTAGCCGTTTCATTCACAAGGTTGGCAGATAGTGCTAGAGTGTTGTAAGTCTACGGGTGTAGCCGTAGCATTCACAAGGTTGGCAGATATTGCTAGGGTGTTGTAAATCTACGGGTGTAGTCGTAGCATTCACAAGGTTGGCAGATAGTGCTAGAGTGTTGTAATACTGCGTATGTAGTCGTAGCATTCACTAGGTTGGTAGATAGCTTGAGAGTATTGTTAGATTAAAGAAGGAACAATAGTACCCATTAGTTCGGGTGCAGCAGTGAGGGCGTGGCATATCCATGGATTACTTTACGGATTTCCCCAGATGAATTAGGCTTGGTTGAGTCAGTGATAAGACCGTAGAAATGCCACTACAGTCATGGGATCAAGGAAGCAATGGACTGTTTAAGGTCGTTTGTGATATAAGACTACCCTTGGTCATGTAGCAATCACTTTTAGCCTTGGATTTGGTGACGTCAGGATTCGACGTGTGGACTCGATCGGTTGGATCAGGAGGTCGCTAGAGCCATAGTGGCAAGATGAATAATGGAAACTACTGACAGATTTGGACTTTGTTCGAAAGTCGTGTGGGGTGACTGTATGGAAGTCTTTTGGCTCAACAACCGAGCTGATTCCCTGTATTTCGGATGACTGGCTGACGAATTAGGACCAGGGAGGTCTCGGGGGATTTTGGAGGTAACCAGAAGGCAACCTACTGTTTCGGACAGTTTCTGTGTTTAGGGAAGTATTAGCGATTTGGGTTATTCTAAATCACTCACAGCGGAATTAAATAGTCTCAGAATAATTGATTTGACCATGTGGCGCAACTCTCGTCTGAGCCTAACCGTTACAGGAGTAAGTCTCCCACCCGGAGGATTATCTGAGCCTTGGCCAAGTATAAGTGATCTGCTGGGATAATGTGGTCTGTGATTATGTTTTCTAGTGGGAACCTCTATTTATCAGAGGTCGAGTAGTCAGTTGGGATATAAGTGGACTGGGTTCAAAAATAATGATTCTATATGGGCGGTCTGTCAGGGAGTCAGACCATCTCGAGACTTCAGATTTCAGATTGAGCAATGTGATCATAATGCAAGGAATTCGTTCATCTTCAGGTTTTAGAACCCTGTGAGGGTTGGCTTTGATTGCCTTAGGAAGGCTGGGGTTATGCTCGGGGTTGGGGCCATGTCGTTCAAGTTGTCTGGCATGTAAGGAATGGTAAGGAATGATTTTGATGACGAAATCTAATTTAAGTGGGGAAGAGTTGTAACATCACGTTTATTAAATAAATAAATGGATAAAATTAATAAATGAATAGTAGCTCCAAAATTCGGAATAATTTAGCAAGGCGTTGGTTTTGGGGGTTATGAGTGTAATTTCCGGACTAGTTTGTAAAGAATTTTGAAGGTTGAGGGCTAATTGGTAAAGTATGGATTTAATTTGAAAAGGATTTCAGAATTTAGGGTATGATTGGTAATTTTTGTGGACTTATTATGAAAGGATTTTTGGAGGCAGGGGCTAAAGGGTAAATTCCGGACCGAAGTTGAAAAGATTTGACATCGAGTGAAGATCTCATATGAACGGGCATATACCCGTCACCGCCTTGCATTCAAACCCTAACCCTACTTCTAAAACATCAGCCGCCACCCCCCTTATGCCTCCCTTCACATCTGGTCGCTGCCACCGCTGTTGAAGTCGGAAAACCATCAGTCGAGTACCGCCGCCGCTATTCCGTGGTTGTTGAAGATAAAGACCAACAGTGGATGTTGTTTCAGTCGGGAGTAGGAGAACCAAGACATAGCCACCATTGACCGCCAACGCCGTCGAGGTCAATACCACCGACGCTGCTGCCGACGTACGCTGAGACCGATGATCCAACGTTGTGGCAATGAGAAGTCAGAAGAGCAGAGCTCGTAGCCGCCGTTGTCGTATTTCGGTGGAGTCGCAACCTCTATTCCCCACTGCATCAACCCCTTCTCCTTCTGCTTATGCTCCGTCCCGCAACAGTTAGTTCGCATCCGACTGCTGCTGCCATCGTTCATTATGGTTGTTCCTTTTGCAGGTTATTTTATGGTCGTGGTTTCCGCGAAGATGGTGGATGTGGGTGTGTTTCTAGAGATATCCCGTGTTGTGATGTGTAGGTGTGTGTTGCATCGTTGTTTTGCGTTGGTGTGTGTGCTTGCTTGACCGGGAACTAAAAAGTGAAGCCATCACCACCACCGTGAGGTGGTGGCTAGCACCTCCGACTGTGTGTGTTATTTGGGATATTATGTTATACGATGTATTGAATGGCCGGAAAATCTGAAGAAACCCACCACCACCACCGTGAGGTGGTCGCTGCCGCCTTCTGCCGCCACCAGCCACCGTGTTGGGTGGCGGTCTGCATTTGCGTGTGATTGGATTGCTTTTGGGATGCTTGGACATGATTGGACTAGAATCATAACCACCACCGTGTGGTGGTGGTTGCTGTCGTGTGCCGCCATCGACCACCACCGCCCGAGGTGGCACTGCGTGGTACTCAACCTAATGAAACCCTAATTGACCTAATGAAGCCCTAATTGACCTAAAAGCCTAATCGTTGGACTAATTGGAACGTGATTGGGTTGGAAACCCTAATTAGCGTTTAGAGAACTCTAATTTTGAATATGTTAATTTGGAATTGTCGGGACCCGCATGTTTGGACCATTGGATTGGAATTATGAATTAATCCTGACCACATTGTATCGTTGACCTAGTAGAGTGATGGACTTAATGGATTAAGTCCTTAATGGGTTAAGTAAGAACACTTAACCCTAATCGTCATTTTATGTGAAATCCCTAATTTTGTTTGGGCCTTGAGTTAGGCCTTTCTGTTGGGCTTTGGTGATTGAGCTATTGATGGTTCATCCAAGAACAAGTATATGTACTAGAATATTTGGATGGGCTTTAGGGTAAGGCCTATTGGAAAGGCCTGGGACCAATTTGTAAAATTGGGCCATATGTGGGCCATAATGGGGACTTGATGATTATAAGGTATTGGACCATTGGAATGCCAAGTGTTTGGACCAGAATAAATGGTTGGGCCTTAAGGTAAGACCATGTGAGGGGTTTGGGCCCAATTTGGAAATTTGGGCCATATGTGGGGCTTTGGTTCATTGTTTGACTTTTGGGCATTTGGAGTGTGAGTTTGGGCCTTGGGCTTGAATCAAGCTAGGTTGGGGGTAAAGTAGTCTTTTTACCCCAAGCATGGACTTATGGTTATGTATTGGAACCCAATTATTAATTGGGTGTTGTTTTGATGTTAACAGTTTGGGAATCTGTCATGCAGCAGCTAGAGTTTTATCTGCGGGACTTCAGCAGTGTGAGGTGAGTTACCTTGCTGGTAGCAGTGGGTTTAAGGCACTAACGCCGATCCACTAGTAGTTGTTTATAGTAGAGATAGTTGTCTTTGTGATAATTGTCTGGGATGTCATTGTCTGTAGAGATTTATGTGCTTGTATGCTATGTGTTATGTGGTATGGGTAGGAGGGGTGGAATAGACCCCATAGCCGGTTAAGATAAACCGGAGGGTAGGTCGGGCACCCAGATATACCTGACAATATGTTATGATATGTTATTATCTGATAGTGGTAGGGGTGAAATAGACCCCGTAACCGGTTGGAATAAACCGGAGGGTTGGTCGGGCACCCCAAATATGCATGATAGGGTAGGTCGAGCACCCATATATGCTTGACATGGGTAGGTCGGGCACCCTAGATATGCCTGACAGGGTAGGTTGTAACATACACGTTCAGTCATCATGTTATGTAATTTTAAAAGTGAATAATATAATGAAATATTATATGAATTTGAGCGTTGAGTTCTAACAGATAGTTTTTACTAGAAGTAAAGTAAAACTATGTTTAGAATTGTCACACCCTCAAACCGGAACGGCGGAAACGCTCGGGGGCGGAGGACGTCATGCTCAGTATCATAACCGTAGTGAAGAAAGTAAACACAATCAACATAAATATAATTTAAAAGGTTACACCGTTGCAAAAATACATGTTTCCAAATAAATTACATATGATGTCAAAATAGTACAAAAATCTGCGCCTTAGCGTCTTGCCTTCAAAATCTTGTGGTTACTTGTATTACTGAATACTTGAGAATACAAGTTGTTTTTGAAAGAGTATCAGCATTAAAGCGGGTGAGTTCATAAGCAATTTATGAATGAAAAAGGGATGTTGTTCCTTAAAGTTTGTTACAAGTTTATTTCCAGAAAATCCAATATTTTCTAAAAGGTTTATTGTAGTCTTAACTGAACCAAGACTTACTGTATGTAAGTAAATCGTCATACTTATGGGTGATTTTATATTTAAATAAAACTCCTTTTTGTGGGAATCTTAAATCCCCGTGAACTGTGTGTTTTGCTAATTCCCTATGTGAGTTGTTATAACCATGCTAAAACTCGAAGGCCTCGTACTCGACGTGCTCAGGCGTCGGAATGTTATGACATTTGTTACCCCAGACCTGCCGGTCTAGCTATTGCAAGCATCTTAGGTGCGGGTTTGTCAGACCCAATATAGATCTATACACAACTATCACGCTCTCCATACAAGAGATTCTTGATATGCATGACTTTGTATTTCAATAAAAATGAAATCAAAAATACTATGTGTAAATCTTACACACCTTGCTCAACATGTTACAAGGTGTGAATAACTCTTAAACTAGTTTTGGCGATTTTACCCTTACCTGTCCCTTTTTTAGAATATTTATAGAAAACTCATCGTAAGTCGAAAACTGAATCCTTAAACTCTGAGATTTTGGAAAAAGAGTCTAATGTGTTCATAAAGTTTTTTATAATTTTTGGCTGTCTCAAACTAGTGTGAAAACGTTCATCTTCACAACTTGGTCCGATTTTGTTGTTGCGGTGATAGGCAGTTTTGTAAAAATCGCCATAAATTGTAGAAAAATCGTATAAATGCGTGCGAGTAGTCCTTAGAAAGGTATAAACCTGAACTACTAGCATATTGTACAGTTTTGAAAAATATTAAGTTTAAGTAAGGTAAAACAGTTCGTGAACAGGTCACAACGTTTCTGTTGTAAGCTGTCAAGTTATGTTTTAAATATGTTTTGGTGTTTTAAATTGTATTCCCCCCCCCCCTGAAAACTAAAGAAAAATGGAAAATGTTGGGGTATGAACTCACCTCGAGTGATTTATTGAAGAGTGGAAGGTTGAAGACGAGGAGTATCAAGTCAAGAACACTTGATGAACACGTGAAATTTTGGATGATCCTAAGAACGATTTTTGGTGTTAAAATGTGGATAGATGATTCAAAGATGTTATGAAAATATGGAATAACACTTGAGTTTAGATGAAATACTTACCAAAAAGTGAAGTAATAGTTCAAGAACACCTTCAAAAAGTGGCTGGAAGTAGAGAGAAAAGAAGCTTTCTTGAGGGGTAAGAAAAGTGTAAAAGTTTGGAAATGATCAAAGTAAATCAAGAAATCCTCCAGGGATTTCCTTATATAGAAGGTTGCTAGAGCAAGTTGCAAAGATGAGAGGGTGTTTGCCTTGGTTTGTGTGATGTGGATAGGTTTGGGCTAATGAGAAGGTGACACATGGAGACAAGTGGGCACACTTGACCCACTTGTGGGGTAGAATATGCTTAGATATTTCTCTTAATGAAAATAATGATTTATAATTAATAATTCCTTGATATATTAATAAAATATGAGTTTACGGAGTTTAAAATGTTAAAAATATGAATATGGTGAAAAATCCCCGTCAAGAACGTCAAAAACGGGCTTAACAGGCGAAAGTAGTCGAAAACCGGACAAAAAGGGGCGAACCTGCGAAGGTTCGGTTCTTGGTGTTGAGGACCGAGAGTGAGAAGGAAGCGAAGGGGAGTTTGGTCTGAAGGTGAGAAGGAAACGAAATGGACCGAAGGCTCGGTTCATTTTGGTTGTTTATGAGGTTCGGTACGAGACTGGCTTCGGTCCTCAGGGAGCTTCGGTCCGAGGCTGGCTTCGGTTCTTGGGGATGAGTTCGGTTCTTCAGCCCTTCGGTTCCCTAGGGTTTCGGCCCTATTTTGCTGTTTTTCAAGTAAACTTCCCGTTTTGAGTGATTTTTGGCCAAGTTAAGAGTCGAGATGACCCGGATGACTATAAAAAGTTGAGAGAGATTTTGAGAGAGATTTGGGAGAGATTTGGGAGAGATATGATTTTAGTCAATATTAGTGTATAGTCTCGCAATGCAAGGTTCGTGAACCCCTTTATGCTTTGTTTATGATTGATTTAAGTCCCCAAATGGGTCCATAGTCATGTTTTGGTGCATTTAACTCCCTTCTTAGGGTTTTACATTGCTAAACACATAAAATCTCCGAGACACTTGAATTCTTGACATAAAAATGCCTAATTTCATACATAGAATAACTTTTAACATAGAAGTACTAGTTAAGTTTGACCGGTTTGACTTGTTGACTTTGACTTTGACTTGTTGATTTTGACTTTGACTTGTATTCGACGGTTGTCACATTATCCCCCCGTTATAAGGAATTGCGTCCCGAAATTTGCATTTTGAGTGGGACTTCAAGGGTTGGGGAATAGATGTGGATATTTTTGTTTCATTTGGTCCTCACGTTCCCAAGTAAATTCGGGTCCTCGCTTGGCGTTCCAGCGGACCTTTACGATGGGAATGCGGCTTTGTTTCGTCGATTTGACCTCTCGATCCATGATTTCAACAGGTTCCTCTTCGAAGTGGAGGCTCTCATTGATCTCAATTTCTTCCAAAGGAATGACAAGGGTCTCATCAGACAAACATTTCTTTAAGTTCGACACATGAAAGGTAGGATGAACGTTGTTGAGTTCCCGTGGTAATCGTAGCTTGTATGCCACCGGGCCAATCCTAGCGAGGATTTCGAATGGTCCGATATACCTTGGATTTAGTTTCCCACGTTTTCCAAAACGTATTAATCCCTTCCAAGGTGATACTTTCAGTAGTACTCGATCCCTAACTTGGAACTCCAAAGGCTTCCTTCTCTTATCCGCGTAGCTCTTTTGTCGGTCTTGCGAAGCCTTCATTCTTTCTCGAATTTCGACGATCTTTTCTGTTGTTTCCCTTATGATCTCCAGGCCAGTGAGTGCGTTGTTAGGAACTTGCCCTCTTGCTAGTTGCGTATCGCCCACCTCAGCCCAGCACAGGGGTGATCTGCACTTACGGCCATAGAGGGCTTCGAACGGAGCAACTTTGATGCTAGTGTGATAACTATTATTGTATGAGAATTCGACAAGGGGTAAATGAGCATCCTAAGCTTTACCAAAGTCTATCACACAAGCTCTTAGCATGTCCTCTAACGTTTGAATAGTTCTTTCACTTTGCCCGTCGGTCTGTGGGTGGTAGGCTGTACTCATGTCCAGTCTAGTTCCCATAGATTTCTGCGGTGACTGCCACAACCGTGACGTGAACCGACTATCTCTATCGGAGATAATGGATATCGGTACTCCGTGAAGTCGCACAACCTCCTTAATGTAGATCCTTGTTAGTTTCTCCATTTTGTCTGTCTCCTTTATTGGTAGGAAGTGTGCGGATTTGGTTAATCTGTCGACGATTACCCAAATGGTGTCAATTCCACCCGTTGTCTTAGGTAACTTGGTAATGAAATCCATTGTAATCCGCTCCCACTTCCACTCGGGTACCTCTGGCTGCTGAAGTAGTCCCAAGGGCTTCTGATACTCCACCTTAACCTTGGCGCAAGTCAAGCACTTGCCCACAAATGTAGCTATTTCGGCTTTCATGTTCGACCACCAATACAACATCTTGAGGTCTAAGTACATTTTGTCTAAACCGGGATGCACGGAGTAACGCGTTTTATGAGCTTCGTGATGCGTTTTGAGCATTCTAACACTTCCTAAGTGTACATGCAACCCTAATAACCTTGGATCTATGTTTGTCTAATTATCATGCAAAGTTGAATTCCAAGGTTATATTCCTATCTAGCATACATGGGGAACATTTTTAACTTGAATGAAAGATAGAATAACTTACCTTGTTGTTGATTATGATCCTTGAAACCTTGTGAGCCTAGCACCCCAAGTGTGATGCCTCAAATGCTTCACACAACACCAAATGCAAAGGAGTAAACTTTGAGAGAATCTTACACTTGCAAAATCGGCTCTAGCCCTCTTGTTTCTTAGTGTCGCCAATTTTGGGGAGAACACCTTTGTTTATATAGTGTGTTGCATTAGGTAAACCCTAATGTAACATGACTCTTCATTTCATGATCCATGGGTTAACTCCATGGAGCATCCTATGGGTGGAACCCAACTTGATAATCCATGGAGCCTCTTAGCCCACTATATAAGATATGGAAGATTTACATAATCTACCAATATATTTAATTAGTTATCTTTTGATCACTTAATTAATTCTAAATTAATTCTTGATCAAACTAATTAAATAATATTATTAATATATTAGAACTTAAATATATTAATAAACCATAAGTGTTATTTCTCTCATTTTAGTTTATCCAATTGCATGGTGCCATGCAACCCAAATGGACCATGTCGGGTCGGGTCAAGTACATACCAGAAATAGTTATGGACTTAGACACCTTATCCAACTGTCTCCCACTTGGATAAGTCTAATAACTATAACTGCAATACTTCAGGAACCGATCGGCAATCGTAGCTCTTTCAAGGTCTCTCGGAACTGAGAAGATGATGATACGTCATTTAAGATAAGTGATCATATAATCCTTTGTTCTAGATATCAGCCGGACAAATACATGGAATAATGTCTTACTTATTGTCCTGCAGTTTGTTTCCCGATTTCCGATTTGTTTGACAAAGAACTTAATTGAACACATCAACTTAGTTCTGACCGGGCCCGATACATAGGTCAAAACAAAATCATCGAGGGGCCCAGATATCAGCTTCTAATCCAAGAAGGAACAGATAAACTTCGACGCATATGTTTGTTCTACTACTCATTGAATTATACACAAGAGCACGTTTTATAACATCGAGTTACCAATGCGTTTTCGTACAATCAATGCATAACCAACTCATAAGTAACAAATCATATATCTAGGTTTGAAGACTTATATGATATTACCGTCTCACGATCACTCGAGATAAATTCCATGAAGTGATTCCAGTGAGCGTGGGTTGAGTCCAATGCTCAGAACTTATGAGCACTCATGAGTGTTGTAGCCATGTCCAACAACTTAGACCTCTGCAACCAATCATGACAGACTTGATTCATACCTACTTCCGACATATGACCGACTATGGAGGTTCGAATAATATGATATACCAAACATAATTATTCTGGAAGTCAAAACATGCAAAAGAAATATAGTAAACGATCGACAAGAGATAGCAACACTTTACTCATAAATAAAACACCTTTTATTCATCATCTAATGTCAATTACACTTTACAAATTTCAAGGTTATCTAACTACTAAATCTAATATCATCCTTCAGCCCTATGCTCCGAGCATGCTGGAGATGCTTAACCCGAGTCAGTCCCTTCGTGAGGGGATCTGCTGGATTCTCATCCGATGATACCCTCTTTGCCACGAGGAGTCCTTCTTGTATTCGATGTATGATGAAATGGTATTTTCTGTCGATGTGTCTGGATCTCCCATGATCCCTTGGTTCCTTGGCTAAGGCAACTGCACTTTCACTATCACAGAAAATTTCCATTGGCTCTTTAATAGCTGGTACAACTCCAAGGTATCCAATGACGTTCTTCAGCCATATTGTCTCCTTTGTTGCCTCGCTAGCTGCTATATACTCTGATTCGCAAGTTGAATCAGCCACTGTCTCTTGCTTGGAACTCTTCCAAGAAATTGCTCCTCCGTTTAAGGTAAAGACCCAGCCTGACTGAGAGCGGAAATTATCCCTATCAGTCTGAAAGCTAGCATCACTATACCCTACAACTCTCAAGTCTTCACTCCCACCGAGGGTAAGGACCCAGTCCTTAGTCCTCCGTAGGTACTTGAGGATATTCTTTACCGCAGTCCAGTGTGCCTTGCCAGGGTTCCCCAGATACCTGCTAATCATGCTCAAAGCAAAGGCTACATCAGTTCGAGTACACGTCATAGCATACATGATCGATCCTACAGCCGAAGCATAAGGTATTCGACTCATTTCTGCTATCTCAGCCTCAGTACTAGGGCTTTGTGTCTTACTCAATCTGGCATTACTCTGGATGGGCAACTCTCCTTTCTTGGAGTCCTGCATGCCGAATCTCTTCAGCACCTTATCCAAGTAGGTACTCTGACTAAGTCCAATTAGTCTTTCACTCCGGTCTCTCAAGATCCTTATCCCTAGAATATAGGCAGCTTCTCCTAGGTCCTTCATAGAGAAACACTTCCCAAGCCAGGACTTAACTTCCTGCAGAGTTGGGATGTCATTTCCTATGAGTAGTATGTCATCCACATACAATACCAAAAAGCTAACTATACTCCCACTAGCCTTGACATATACACAAGATTCATCTTCACTCCTAGAAAAGCCAAATTCTTTTACTTTCTCATCAAAGCAAAAATTCCATTTGCGAGGTTCTTGCTTTAACCCATAAATGGATTTCTCAAGCTTACACACTCTATTAGAGTACTCTGTATTGACAAAACCCTTTGGCTGACTCATGTAAACATCCTCATCCAACTTTCCATTAAGGAAAGCGGTTTTGACATCCATTTGCCATATTTCATAGTCATGAAATGCAGCTATGGCTAACAGAACCCTAATAGACTTAATCTTGGCCACTGGAGAAAAGGTCTCATCATAATCAACTCCCGGAGTTTGTGAGAAACCCTTTGCAACCAGTCGTGCCTTATAAGTGTGTACATTACCATCCATGTTGGTCTTCTTCTTGAAGATCCATTTGCACCCTACAGTCTTACGACCTGGTACATTCTCAACCAAGTTCCAAACTTGATTGTCATACATGGACTGTATCTCGCTGTCCATTGCCTCTTTCCACTTGGTTGACTCAGGGCCTGCCATGGCTTCTGCGTAACTGTTAGGTTCATCCAGACCTATCAGCGTCTCATCATTGATAAGTGTATCACCTTCCGCAGTAATATGGAATCCATAGTAATGCTCAGGTGCATTCCTAACCCTTGTGGAACGCCTCAGAGGTACAGACTTGTCAATTGGCTCAACAGAAGTTTCCTCCTCAAGTTGAGTGCTAGGGTTTGAAGTTCCTTCACCACTTGACTCTTGAATTTCTTCAAGGTCAACTTGCCTCCCACTGTCTCCTTGGCTTATGAACTCTCTCTCTCTCGAAAGAAAGCCGTCCTAGCTACAAAGACCACATTCTCACTAGGTCTGTAGAAGAGGTAACCAAAGGATTTATGTGGGTAGCCGATGAAAATACACCTCTCACTTTGAGGTTCGAGCTTATCATGAGTCTCGCGTCTCACGAAAGCCTCGCAACCCCAAATCTTAATATGGTCTAGTTTGGGTACGTTACCAGTCCACATCTCATGAGGAGTTTTGGCAACTTTCTTTGTGGGAACTAGATTAAGGATATGGGTGGCAGTCTCTAAGGCATACCCCCAAAATGAGATTGGTAGCGAAGCTCGACTCATCATGGAACGAACCATATCCAACAAGGTTCGATTACGCCTCTCAGCTACACCATTCAACTGCGGTGTCCTGGGAGGTGTCAATTGTGAGACAATCCCACATTCCCTAAGATAGTCGAGGAACTCTGAACTAAGATACTCACCACCTCGATCGGATCGAAGCATCTTAATGTTCCTGCCCAATTGATTCTCGACTTCCTGTTTAAACTCTTTAAACCTCTCAAAAGTCTCTGACTTATGCTTGATTAAGTAGACATATCCATATCTACTGTAATCATCGGTAAAAGTCAAATAATAACGATTAGCATCCCTTGTGGCATGTTTGAAGGGCCCACACACATCCGTGTGTATAAGATCCAACAAACCTTCACCCCTCTCACAAGAACCTGTGAAGGGTGACTTTGTCATTTTTCCAAGTAAGCATGATTCACAACTATCATCTGACTTTAGGTCAAATGACTCCAATACTCCATCCTTTTGGAGTTGGCCTATGCGTTTCTTGCTTATATGTCCAAGACGACAATGCCATAATGATGCTTTATCTAAGTTATTATCATTAACAGAATCAATACACAATACATTATTTCCTAAGTTATCAACCACAGATACAGTTTCATACACACCATCACAAGGTAATGCTTTAAAATAAAGAACATTATTAAAGAAAGCATTAATCGAACTAACTTCATTATCAAATGAAAAGGTGAAACCTTGTTTATACAATGCATGAAAGGAAATAATATTTCTTGCCATTTCTGGCGAATAACAACATTTATTCAAATCTAAACTAAACCCACTACTTAGCGATAAAGTATAAACTCCAATCTTGGTGACAGGTAAAGCTTTCCTATTCCCCATGATTAAGTTTATTCTTCCATGCTCCACATTCTCACTTCTTCTTAGTCCCTGCAAATCAGAACATATATGAATACCACAACCGGTATCAAGGACCCAAGAGTTAGAATGGGGTGAGTTATTAGATAAGATAGTGTAAATACCTGCATGGTTGGGTTTAACTTTCCCATCCTTCACATCTTGTTGGTACTTTGGGCAGTTCCGCTTCCAATGTGACTTTTCATGGCAATAGAAGCATTCAGCCTCTTTAGGGTCAGAAGAAGGAGTGACGAAACCTTGCTTGGTTCCACTTGAAGAAGAGCCATCAAGGGTCCTAGCCTTGGTACCCTTCGAAGAGCTCTTCCTCTTCTTCCCTCGACCTTTCCCGATTGCCAAAACCGTGGCGGAGTTTGGAGTAGGAGTGTTAACAACCGACTTACCCTTAAGACCTGTTTCTGCGGTCTTGAGGAGTCCCTGAAGTTTGCTGAGTGTGACCTCTTCCTTATTCATGTGATATGTCATGCGGAATTGATCATAGCACGATGGTAAGGAGTGAAAAATGATATCTATTGCAAGCTCCTCAGGGAAGTTCACATTAAGCTTCAGCAACCGATCCACATACCTTTGTATTTTCTGCATGTGGCTCGTGACGGATTCCCCGTCCTTCATCATGGTTGTTATGATAGAGCATATGATTTCATACCTCTCTTGTCGTGCACTTTGATGGTATCTTTCCATCAGATCTTGGTGCATTTCAAAAGGGTAGAAGTCCTCATAGGACTTTTGGAGTTCCACTGTCATGGTGGCCAACATGATGCATGCCACTTTTGTAGCATCCCTTTCATGTGCCCGGAAGTCAGCGATCTCCTGGAGAGTTGCAGTGGTCTCATCAATCTCCTTAAGCTCCTTGTCAAGGACATATTCTTTGTCCTCGTAGCGGGTAATCATCCTGATGTTTCTGATCCATTCATTGAAGTTGGATCCATCAAAAATGACTTTCCCACACAAGTTCATAAGGGTAAAGGAGCCATTAGGATTAGAGCCAGAAGCAGCATTGTTTGAAGACATCTGAAAGAAGAGAACAAGATTAGTTTAGATATTAAGAGAGTCCTTAATAAAACACCCAAATGTAATATTAAGGCTAGGATCCAATCACAATATATTATAACTTAGAAGAGGTATGCCGTAATCCAAGCTGTAACATATTTGAAAGGTAGGTGAATGACGATTCACCAATTTCCACCATGAAAAACGAAATATAGATATTAGGTTTTTAATTGGTTCTTAGAAATTCCTAGATTCTTTTGAGATTCAATGAACTTTTCAAAGGCATGTTTCAATCTCGAATGTGCCCTCCAAGTTTTATGACTGGGATACCGAGGATCACAAAATGAGGTGTGAAGTAACCATGCAAATCACTTGGTACACTTAATGTTTATTACTCAATCGATGTGCCGGTTAACCACACGAGCTCCACCGACCTATAATAAACTTTAAGTCACCCTTTACCTTCCTTTTTAAGTCCAAGTTAGTGTGCCGGTTAACCACACGAGCTCCACTAACGACTTAAACAAAGTGTAAAGTGTAATTTCATGGATTAGCACCTTATTCACATTTTCCTAAAGTAACTAAGATTGGGAATTTAATAAAAGCATTTAGTTACTTTATAATATTCATCATACTTTTAATGAGAATTTATAAGTCCTTGTCCTACCCGTTCGGCTAACGACCCTCCACCGATCAAGGAAGCGGTGGGTGAGAGTGGACACCCATTAAGTTGTCATTTTATAGGCAACAACCTTATACCCCCCTTATAGACCGGCTTCGTGAATGAGGCGTACTAGCGGTAAGACGACTTGATCTTATACATATATATATATATTAGTAATTTATAATATTATAAAGTATAAGGGTTAAATTTTAACTTTTAAAATTCTAAGGGTTGGAACTAAAGTTTTAATAAAGACTTTACTTGTTCCAAAACTTGAGGGCAAGTTTTGTAAACTTCCAAAACTTTTCATTTCTTATAACTTATGAATTAATTGAGTAATAAAAATGAAAACTCTTAATTTTTATAACTCTTGTGTTCTTTTAATGACTTTAATAAAAGTGAGACTTTTGGTTTTCCATAACTTGAGGACAAGTTATGGACTTCATTAAAACACATTATGATCATGAATTAAACTACCATGAAGGTTACAAACAATTCCTATGATCATCTAATCTTCATAAGTTCAAGAACATGAATATGAACACTTTCAAGAATCAAAAATTACACTTAAAAAACTTGTAATTTTGATAATTGCCATTGTAAATGGATTAGCATAAACATTACACCATCTAAAACAAGTTTTAAAACACCAAAACAGTTTAGGGTAATGTTTCTAATCCATTTCCAGCAACAAATGTCGAAATTCTAAAAACTGCAGCCTCTGCTCGTCGAGTACAAGAACAGACTCGACGAGTAACTTGCACAAAAAAAAATAACAAACAAACCTAGGCTCTGACACCACTGATGAGTTTTGAGCATTCTAACACTTCCTAAGTGTACATGCAACCCTAATAACCTTGGATCTATGTTTGTCTAATTATCATGCAAAGTTGAATTCCAAGGTTATATTCCTATCTAGCATACATGGGGAACATTTTTAACTTGAATGAAAGATAGAATAACTTACCTTGTTGTTGATTATGATCCTTGAAACCTTGTGAGCCTAGCACCCCAAGTGTGATGCCTCAAATGCTTCACACAACACCAAATGCAAGGGAGTAAACTTTGAGAGAATCTTACACTTGCAAAATCGGCTCTAGCCCTCTTGTTTCTTAGTGTCGCCAATTTTGGGGAGAACACCTTTGTTTATATAGTGTGTTGCATTAGGTAAACCCTAATGTAACATGACTCTTCATTTCATGATCCATGGGTTAACTCCATAGAGCATCCATGGAGCATCCTATGGGTGGAACCCAACTTGATAATCCATGGAGCCTCTTAGCCCACTATATAAGATATGGAAGATTTACATAATCTACTCATATATTTAATTAGTTATCTTTTGATCACTTAATTAATTCTAAATTAATTCTTGATCAAACTAATTAAATAATATTATTAATATATTAGAACTTAAATATATTAATAAACCATAAGTGTTATTTCTCTCATTTTAGTTTATCCAATTGCATGGTGCCATGCAACCCAAATGGACCATGTCGGGTCGGGTCAAGTACATACCAGAAATAGTTATGGACTTAGACACCTTATCCAACAGTCCTAAAAATTGTCGGGTTTCTGTGGGTGTTCTTGGTGCTGCCCAGCTTTCGATTGCCTTGATCTTGGAAGGGTCCACATGTATTCCTTCCTTGCTGACTACATGTCCGAGGAAATCCACTTCTCGAATCCAGAAGTTGCACTTTGAGAATTTTACGTATAATTTCTCTGCCCTCAGTGTCTCCAGGACTTGACGTAAATGCTGGCTGTGTTCTTCTTCACTTCGGGAGTAGACTAGTATATCATCGATGAAAACAATCACGAACTTGTCTAAGTAAGGTCGACACACCCGATTCATCAGGTCCATAAACACCACGGGTGCATTTGTTAAGTCAAAAGGCATCACTACAAACTCGTAGTGACCATAGCGCGTTCTGAAGGCTGTCATGGGAATATCCTCCTCTTGAACTCGTAGTTGATGGTACCCCGATCTAAGGTCAATCTTTGAGAAGAAACTTGCTCCTTGTAGCTGGTCGAAGAGGTCATCAATTCGAGGCAAAGGGTATCAGTTTTTAATGGTGAGTTTTTTTAATTCACGGTAGTCAATGCACATACGGAACGATCCATCCTTTTTCTTGACGAACACCATCGGTGCACCCCAAGGCGAGAAGTTTGGCCTAATGAATCCTTTGCTTAGCAGTTCATTCAATTGACTGGACAATTCCTGCATTTCGGCTAGGGCTAAACAGTATGGCGATTTGGCTACAAGGGTAGCTCCAGGAATTAGATCGATTCGGAATTCGACTTTTTGAGCAGGGGGCACTCCTGGAAGGTCTTCTGGGAATATGTAGGGGAAATTACAGACCTCCGGAATGTCTTTGATGTTTTTCACTTCTTGTTTCTGGTCTACGACGTGGGCTAGGAAGGCGTGGTACTCCTTGCGGAGATACTTTTCAGCCTTGAGACAAGAGATGATCTGAAAGTTTGTGCTAGGTTTGTCGCCATAGAAAACGAGGGTTTCGCCATTTGGGAGATTAAGGCGAACGGCCTTTTCGTGACATAGGATTTCAACATGGTGAAGGCATAACCAATCCATGCCAATGATGACATCAAAACTTTTTATGGTGACCGACATAAGGTCGATTTGGAATGAGTGATTGTTTAAGGTGAGGGTACACTCGGTGTAAATCTCGTTAGTGTTCTCTGTTTTTCTGTTATCCATTTCTACGATGAACGTGTCTTTTAGTGTTTGTGGTTTTTTTTAAGCAAGCGTTTAAATTGATGGCTCACGAAGCTTTTCTCCGCGCCACTATCGAAAAGAATGCATGCGTATGTATTGTTGAGGAGAAACGTATCGGTGACCACAGTTGGATCTGCAACTGCTTCCTCGTGACCTATCACCAGAACTCTGCCCACTTCACCATATTTGGGGTTTCTTGCCTTCGGGCAGTCCCGCTTGAAGTGTCCTGCTTCTCCACAACCATAGCACATTCGACTTGATCCGGTGTTGGCAGCTTGTGCGTTTTGTTGGACTGGAGCTTTACAAAATCGAGCGGTGTGCCCCTTTTTGTTGCAGTTGGTGCAATGCATTTCACGGCATGTGCCGTTGTGGTGAAAGTTGCACTTGTTGCACTTGGGTAGGTTCCCGGTGTATTGCCTTATCGGAGTTGGGGTGGCAATGGTTGTGGCAGGATGCACAACAACCACTTGTTGCTTTTTGGCAGGGTCTTGAGCAGGTTGACCCTTCTTTTTGTTCCAGAACTTCCTTTTGTTGCTTCCCCCTTTCGCTTGCTCGGGGGTAGTTGTCACAGTGCCATGGCTGGCTTTATGGTCGATGAGTTGTTGTGCCAGATGTTTGGCACTGTCAAAGGTAGTTGGATTTGAGGCCAATACGTTCCCTTGAACTTGGGGAGATAGTCCCCATATGTATCTTTCCACCTTTTTTCTTTCCGGAGTAACCATCCCGGGACACAACATGGATAGATCGCTGAACCTGGAGGTATAAGACAGGATGTCAGAGCCTGTCATTTTGAGACCCCAAAGTTCTTCTTCCAACTTCTGTATCTCGCCCCTTGGGCAATACTCCTTCATTAACATGGTTTTTAGGTCTTCCCATGTTATTGAATTAGCCACCGGAACTGTCATTGCTTTGACGTGGCCATTCCACCAGGTAAGGGCCCTTTCAGAGAATGTGCATGCTGCAAATTTGACCTTGCTTGCTTCAGGGCATGCACATATTTCGAAGATGGATTCGGTTTTCGCGAACCATTGCAGCAATGTTATGACACCTCCGATTCCGTTGAAGGTTTTGGGCCTGCCATTTGTAAAGTCCTTGTAGGTACACTCCCTCGAGCGTCCCTGAATGTCCCCGTGGTTAGAATTTGTGGCACCATTACCCACGCCACCCGCATTATTGGTGCTGATTTGGGACATTGCGGCTGCTACTACGGCTGTTACGGCAGCCTGGAACATTACAGGGTCGAACTGAGTGGGTGGTGGCGGTGGCGGTGCTGCAGTCCCTGCGGTGTTGGCACGTCTAGGATTTCTACGAGGTGGCATCTTCTGTTATATCAAGAATGAAAAGACAATAAGTCTTTGATAACACTCACAAGTCGAGAGTTAAAACTAAACATTATTAGTTCTTTATATGCATCATGATTCTGACTTGTAAAGATATTGTAAGAATCCATTCATACTAGAGGTCTATAGATAAAGAAATATAGACTTTATGAATTTTGATAGTTTTGATTCACAAGAAATGTCTGTGATAGTATCCATACCGGGCCCATCCAACAATCGTTTGATGTATAGTATTTATATATATTTAAGATTAAATAAACATTCGAATCTAATGGGTCTGCCCTGGGCCAACAACCAAACAAGGAACGGGATCTAAGGCGGAACCACCATTTCTAGGCCGACATGGTCTTAATTATATATATAACTTTGATTTATACATCAAGCAATCATAGATTGACCACCAGTAAATTTCATCTGAAAATAATCCATGTTATGAATTTGATGTAATGTTCCCAATAAAACAAATAGCGTGTCAATTTCATTGATATAACTTCGTATACAATATTTTGGGAAAAATTTGACCCTACGAGGGGTCTATGCTACATCAATGTATGGAAAAATTTTGACCGCCTAACAGATCCCGGAAGTGTAAACACTTAAATCGCGAGATCGTACATAAAATACTAGAAAATAATAGTAGTATTTATCCGCAAAACTAGATTAAACTGAAGCGAGCAGTGCAAACACTACTTGCGGTGGTTGAGGCTCTAAGGATCACGAAGTGAAGACACGAAGTTCCTCGTTGCCCTCATTTCAGCTCTGGATTCTGCCGCTTGGCATTCTGCTTCTGCCAGACGTCCTTCTAAAGTGGCTCGGTGTTCTCGGAGCTCTTGTACTTCGGCTCGGGTCGCGGTCATTTCCCGTCGAAGAACCTCGGTGCGGTCTCGAGTCCGATCGTGGTCATCATCCAACCGGAAAAGACGAACGGAGTTGACTTGGCTGGTGGCGTGGTGGCGCCAATTTCCATGAGGTGGCAGGTGTTTATCCTTGTTTGCTCCTCATGGCGTGCGACACGGTGAACTATGATAGGAAGGGCTCTGTCGGCTAATCCTCCTCTGTTGAGGTCGTAAAACCCTCGTTGCATGCCATAGGGAGGACGTTGACCTTGCTCTCGGCTCCACCTATTTATATTTTCGACCCATCGGGGTGTCGGGCCTTGGAAGTGTTGCGGAGGGATAGGAGCAGCGTGTGGATTGTGGACTTCTGGTTCTGAGTTGGTTCCATCTGAGTCTTCTTCCTCTTCACCGTCTATTGATTATTCCTCTTCCATGGGTTCTTCATCCTCCATGGGTTCCTCATCCTCCATGGGTTCTTCATCATCCATGGGTTCCTCTTCGGAATCTTCCTCTGGGTCTTCCATAATCCAACCGGCATTCCCTTGGTTGGGGAAATAGGGGTCACCCGGCAAGTGAAATCCTGCCATTGCGCCTGTACGAGAATAGGGATAAGAGGGATATCGCGAGAAACTTTGGTATAAGAAGTTAGTTATCGCAATTTATAATGTGATTATTACGGTTTTTGTGTTAAAATACTCCTATATTTTTTTTTTATGTTTGATTCTCAAGGTTTTTGTTAAGTTGTAGACTTGTTGCTCATCATGATTCTTCTTCGGCATACGTTGGTCATACCTTGGCTAAATATAGTTGATCAGGCTATATTCATCCAAGATCTGACTACATACCCCGAAGCTGGATCATGGTGTCTAACTTGTCTCAATACTTTTATGTTATTGCCAATATGATACTGAATTAATGAGTGCGATTGTACGTATATTTTTATAAAAATACAATTTTTTATTTTTAAAGTATTTTTGAAAAGCTATGTCAGATAATTTTGTCCCGTTGTATTTATAGTTTGAATATCTTACGTGGTTCGATATACTTACTTCACTATAAACAAAGCTCTGATACCAATCTGTCACATCCCCAAACCGGAACAGCGGAAACGCTCGTGGGCGGAGGACGTCATGCTCAGTATCATAACCGTAGTTAAGAAAGTAAACACAACCATCATAAATATAATTTAAAAGGTTACATCGTTGCAAAAATACATGTTTCCAAATAAATTACATATGATGTCAAAATAGTACAAAAATCTGCGCCTTAGCGTCTTGCCTTCAAAATCTTGTGGTTACCTGTATTACTGAATACCTGAGAATACAAGTTGTTTTTGAAATAGTATCAACATTAAAGTTAGTGAGTTCATAAGCAATTTATGAATGAAAAAGGGATGTTGTTCCTTAAAGTTTGTTACAAGTTTGTTTCCAGAAAATCCAATATTTTCTAAAAGGTTTATTGTAGTCTTAACTGAACCAAGACTTAGTATATGTAAGTAAATCGTCATACTTTTGCGTGATTTTATATTTAAATAAAACTCCTTTTTGTGGGAATCTTAAATCCCCGTGAACTGTGTGTTTTGTTAATTCCCTATGTGAGTTGTTATAACCATGCTAAAACTCGAAGGCCTCGTACTCGACGTTCTCAGGCGTCGGAATGTTATGACATTTGTCACCCCAGACCTACCGGTCTAGCTGTTGCAAGCATCTTAGGTGCGGGTTTGTCAGGCCCAATATAGATCTATACACAACTATCACGCTCTCTATAGAAGAGATTCTGGTTATAACTACAGGACTTTTCTGTGGTACCTAAGAGTACCCTGAAAGTGAATGTCTCACAATTTTATTCATTAACAAATTCACGTAGTTTGTAATAAAATACATGTTTTGTAAATCGATTGTATTATCGTTTCTTTGTTAAACGAGGTGTTCAAACTATACCTATTATAGTTTATCAAGAGTGTTTTATGATTTAATGAAACATTGATATGCATGACTTTGTATTTCAATAAAAATGACATCGAAAATACTGTGTGTAAATCTTACACACCTTGCTCAACATGTTACAAGGTGTGAATAACTCTTAAACTTGTTTTGATAGTTTTACCCTTACCTGTCCCTTTTTTAGAATATTTATAGAAAAAACATCGTAAGTTGAAAACTGAATCCATAAACTCTGAGATTTTGGAAAAAGAGTCTAATGTGTTCATACATTTTTTTATAATTTTTGGCTGTCTCAAACTAGTGTGAAAACGTTCATCTTCACAGCCTGGTCCGATTTTGTTGCTGCGGTGATAGGCAGTTTTGTAAATATCGTCATAAATTGTAAAACAATCGTATAAATGCGTGCGAGTAGTCCTTAGAAAGGTATAAACCTGAACTACTTTCATATTGTACAGTTTTAAAAAATATTAAGTTTAAGTCGGGTAAAACAGTTCGTGAACAGGTCACAACGTTTCTGTTGTAAGCTGTCAAGTTATGTTTTAAATATGTTTTGGTGTTTTAACTTGTATTCCCCCCCCCCCCCTCCTGAAAACTAAAGAAAACTGGAAAATCTAGGGGTATGAACTCACCTCGAGTGATTTATTGAAGAGTGGAAGGTTGAAGACGAGGAGTATCAAGTCAAGAACACTTGATGAACACGTGAAATTTTGGATGATCCTAAGAACGATTTTTGGTGTTAAAATGTGCATAGATGATTCAAAGATGTTATGAAAATAAGGAATAACACTTGAGTTTAGGTGAAATACTTACCAAAAAGTGAAGTAATATCTCAAGAACACCTTCAAAAAGTGGCTGGAAGTAGAGAGAAAAAAAGCTTTCTTGAGGGGTAAGAAAAGTGTAAAAGTTTGGAAATTATCAAAGTAAATCAAGAAATCTTCCAGGGATTTCCTTATATAGAAGGTTACTGAAGCAAGTTGCAAAGATGAGAGGATCTTTGCCTTGGTTTGTGTGATGTGGATAGGGTTGGGCTAATGAGAAGGTGACACATGGAGACAAGTGGGCACACTTGACCCGCTTGTAGGGTAGAATATCCTTAGATATTTCTCTTAATGAAAATAATGATTTATAATTAATAATTCCTTGATATATGAATAAAATATGAGTTTAGGGAGTTTAAAATGTTAAAAATATGAATATGGTGAAAAATCCCCATCAAGAACGTCAAAAACGAGCTTAACAGGCGAAAGTAGTCGAAAACCGGACAAAAAGGGGCGAACCTGCGAAGGTTCGGTTCTTGGTGTTGAGGACTGAGAGTGAGAAGGAAGTGAAGGGGAGTTTGGTCCGAAGGTGAGAAGGAAGTGAAATGGACCGAAGGCTCGGTTCATTTTGGTTGTTTATGAGGTTCGGTACGAGACTAGCTTCGTTCCTCAGGGAGGTTCGGTCCGAGGCTGGCTTCGGTTCTTGAGGATGAGTTCGGTTCTTCAGCCCTTCGTTTCCCTAGGGTTTTGGCCCTATTTTGCTGTTTTTCAAGTAAACTTCCCGTTTTGAGTGATTTTTGGCCAAGTTAAGGGTCGGGATGACTATAAAAAGTTGAGAGAGATTTTGAGAGAGATTTGGGAGAGATTTGGGAGAGATATGATTTTAGTCAATATTAGTGTATAGTCTCGCAATGCAAGGTTCGTGAACCCCTTTATGCTTTGTTTATGATTGATTTAAGTCCCTAAAAGGGTCCATAGTCATGTTTTGGTGCATTTAACTCCCTTCTTAGGGTTTTACATTGCTAAACACATAAAATCTCCGAGACACTTGAATTCTTGACATAAAAATGCCCAATTTCATACATAGAATAACTTTTAACATAGAAGTACTAGTTAAGTTTGACCGGTTTGACTTGTTGACTTTGAATTTGACTTGTTGACTTTGACTTTGACTTGTAATTGACGGTTGTCAGAAGAATCGTTCAGAAAGTGAAGGGAAGTCTTATGAGATTCCGTTCAAAAGTCAATTATCGAAATTAACAAAAATATAAAGTTGAAAATAAGTAAAATTATATTACTGAAAGTTGAAAAGAATCTCATTAGAAACATTTAGGCGAAAACCTCATCAAAATCCGAGTTATAACAAAGAAGTTATGGCTTACCGAAGTTTCGCAACCCAACCGGCACTACGCCGTATGACGTAAAAAGTGAGTTTTCGATAAACTAATTTTTAACTTTAGTGATCTAAATGAAAGTCGTAGTATTCTTTAAACCGAGAATTTTCATAAAAATAACGTCCAAATCTTACTTCGTATGAGGAAGTTATGATTTTTCTATGTTTTGGTATAGCAGTAGACAACTAAAAACTCGAAATAAAGATCGAGTGATTTTTAGCCGAAACAACCTAAACGATAATCGAAGATCTCGTCAATAGTAGTACAACGGTAAAAAGACAGACGAAAACGGACATCGGATGAAGAAGTTATGGATTTTTAACGGACTTTTCCTGTCTCGGCCTGTTAAAATATAACTTTGAAAATAAATTCAAAATTAGCCAACAGAATCTAAACAAAAGTTGTAGAGTATAATCTCACCTACGTGTGGATATGAAGAACGTTAAAAACGGAGCTCGTATGTGAAAGATACGAGCTTTTGAAGTTTATGCCCCAAATACCGAGACTAGTCCGAGGAGGTACGCCCCGCGTAGAGGCTTACGCCCAGAGTTCGCATGGCAGGGCCTCGGATTGACCACGTCACCCGTATTCGCATGGTAACCACGTAACAGAAATATCCGAGCCACGTGCCCTCCTCTCCGAGAATCGGACGGGTGTCTCATACGCCCCGCGTACTACGAGACTACACCCCACGTAGTAAGCTGGTTCGGATCCTATATAAGGGATGCGAGGCTGCCCGTATTTTGGTTGCCATTTTTCAATATCTTTCACTCTAAAACCCCTCTCTAGCCTAATTTTAAACCCCGAAGTGCCGATATCATCCCCGACACCCGAAGCAAAATTATCAGCTTTCGTCATAGAAAGTCATTTTTTAGACCCCGATATATACAATTGTTCCTATATATTAAACCCCTCTCTAGCCTAATTTTAAACCCCGAAGTCCCGACGCCCCGAAGTTCCCGACAAAATCATATTTTCAAGGCGAAACTCTGCCCGCGCAAGGCTCGGTTTTCAACTAAGATCTCCGGTTTCGTCATAGAAAGTCATTTTTTAGAGTCGAAGTGATGCCCAAATTATCATTTATTCCTTCGGTTATTTCACGGTGAGTTTAATATATTGGAACAATTGTATGTTATGTGTTATATGTTCAATGTGCTTTCCCGTGTTATTATGATAATGAGCTATACCTTAGGCCACAAAGTGTATGACATAAGCATCACTTGGGTACAGGTATGTAGCCTTTGGCCATGAAGTGTATGACATAAGCATCACTTTGGCATTGGCAGAATGCTAAGATAGAGGTGAAAGCCTGTGTATTCTAGCAAAATGATATTCTAAAATTGTATTTTCTGCGCCACTTGGGCTGAAGTCTTATTGATGTATATCAAGTATTGAAATTGTTATGTCTCATTGATTGTAAATTTTTGAATCGGATTATTTGTTGATATGGAAAGCATGTCATATGATACTCATCTGCTTTTGTTGTTCTTTATACCTCTTTGCTTCTGTCATATTGATATGTATATGACATAGTGTTATATTGTATCTATTATTGAACTCACTAAGCATCACCGCTTACCCCTCTCAGTGTTTAACAATTGTAGGTGATAAGCATCCAGTTTAGTCATATACTGTTGGAAGATTTAGAATAGTTTATACTATTACTTTTGTACTTGGATTTACGTTTGTATAAAAGCTTTAATATCCTGGGTAGTTATGTAATATACTAAAAACTTAGTCGGTTTGTATCCAATCTTTTGTAATAAAATTATCAATGTAAAATATTATTTTTAAATATGCATGTAGCATGTTTTGGAGTAACTTGGAATAACAATGTCTTTAGTATGAAAGTTTGGGTCTTTCAATCATGGTATCAGAGTAGTAGTTTAAGTGAACTAAATATCACGGATTGGTATTTAGACTTAAACTGTCTAACATTCAATATATGAACGGAGTCATTTGTAAGTATATGTTTACAAACCATAGGAAAGATTTAAGTGGGGTATTGGGTAGTGATAAACCCTAGTATTCTAAAATATTAAGTTACTTCAAAATTTTCAGAGAATTAGTTTAAGTGAACTAGGAATTTTGAGAATTTCTAGACTTAAACATGGATTGCTAAGGGATGATGATACGATGTGTATCTAGTATACTTTAGGTTGAATACCTAAATGGACACAAGCACTAGAATATTAGAGGAGATATGACGTATATTCTAATATGTGCTAAATGATAAAAGAATATAGCATGCCTTAGGTTGCTTACTTATATTGCTATTACTTGAGAAAGCTTAAGGTCTGTTGCCGACCTTGGTCTGGAAGAGGTAATTTTATGTATTCCAGATTCTAAAATTTCTGTATTAGAACTGATATGAAACCTTTTGAAGTGATAAAAAGACTTATGATAGTCGACATCGATAATATTATAGATAAACGATCGAGGGATATCGTAAAATAACATTTATTAAGTGATATCGTAAATTGTATATTAATACCTATAGAGTGGTGTTGTACATTCGAACTATGTTTAATGAAATAATAACACCGTTGGAAGAATCTTGTGTATTCGAAGTACATTCGGACGAGATGAATGTTTTGGCATAATCGATGAAGTTGTTTCACCGCTGTCCAGATTGAAGCAATGATTGCTTATAAAGTAAGAAGAACCGAAGATGGTAATAAATACTTCGACAGTATCGAAATTGATGTTGTGTAAGATTTAGAAGAATTAAAAGAAGAAGATATACACCCACAGTATTGCATGAGAAGAGATGTTGTTGTTAGAAATGACAGAGAACTGAGTCGAAGCTAGTAGAACATGATGAGATGCAGCTATAATACGGACTTCTTAGGATAGACCCCTATGAAGTAGACTTAAAAGATACAACCATGAGAAGAAAACTTACTCGTATACAGAAATGACGATTTCATGAAAGTATAATGAAACGAACAAATGTGCATGATGGTTTGCATGAGTTAGAAGATGATGCAGGTATTTGGAGACCGTTTGTCTCCATGTTGCTAGAGTAAATTCTGGTATAATGTGTCTTGTAGAGTAGACACTACCCAAGCAAGAATTTATATGAATATATGGAAGTAAAATTTCTATCGACCTATGAAAAAGTATTAGAATATGCTAGATCGAGCATATGCATGAGAAGAAACCTAGAAGACGAGTATAGGAAATCCAAGATATGTTTGATAGAAGCGCGAAATCCTTAATTGAGTCTAGAAGAAATTATTGTATGTATTTGTTTAAACACATTCTTTGTGTGATAAGTTCCTTTGTAAAATTCTTAGTAGGATGACTTGGGGACTGCGAGACAATTCTTGGAACGAGTATGAGTAGGTGTGAATGGTAGTATAGTTTTATACTACTGAAAGCACAGGACTCACGCTTGAATCAGGAAAAGTCACAAGGTACTCGTAGTTGATATTGTTTTGTTTGTTTCCGTCATTACCTTCGTTTCGGTGATGACCAAGAAGATGATATTAATTCAGACCTTAGTGGTCATAAAGAATCAACTCCGATTAAAATAAATATGCGAAGTGAATTGATTGGTTCAGAGAACCATGTCTCGTGTAGTGACGAAATTTCAGTCAGAGAATTGAAGAAGGAGATGGTCAAGGTAGTCGATAGAAATATAATGATCTTCATTAAAGGAATGAGAAACCATTAGCCATAGATGCTACCTGTCATGAAGACGATGAAAATTTATTTATTCATGGAAGGATTACGGTATGAAATCGGTGAATTCGTAATTAATCGAAATATTCTATCATTCGACAAAGTTGTTGAGTATGCACGAAAGCATGATCATGACTTAGAAATACGTGGTGCCACTCTTTCTGTTCTGAAGCATCCACGTGTTGATCAAACTGTCTCTGTTTTCTTTATTCCATCAGCTTGATCTGCTCGATCTGATTCTAGCAGACAAGTACAATCTCACAATACCTTTCGTGACCGCGGTAGGTCACAATCTTTTTTCTCTTCAGTCACCATCGTGTCGAAAATGTGGAAAGTATCACCAGAATCAATGAAGAACATAAAAGAACCAGTGATTTTCTATGGATGCGGAGAAAAAGGTCACGTGAAGCCCGTTTTCCCGAGGAAGAGTCTTACATGCTATACTTCTGGTGCTACTGGCCACAGAAAGCGTTTCTGCCCTACTCTATTTAGCCAGATGGTGGGAAGTCAAGCTTCCGTTCAACAACCGATGAGTACATCAACTAAAAAGGAGGAGGTGCCAAAAGCTAAAGGTCATGCATACCAGATTATCGCAGAGGAGGCACCGGGCTTTATGTCTAGTGTTGCACCAATTGCCAAAGTCTGCTAGACAGAATGATAGCATTTGAGGAGTTATCGACCGACTAACTAAGAGTGCACATTTTCTTGCCATGCGTGAAGCAGCTCCAATGGAGAAATACGCACAAGTATACTTGGATGAAACTGTTGTGAGACATGGTGTGCCGCTAAAGATTACTTCCGATCGTGATACTCGCTTCACTTCTTATTCTTGGACAAGTATGCAATATGAATTGAGATCTCGTGTAACTATCAGCACAGCTTATCATCCCCAAAAAGATGGTCAGAAGAAGAGAACAATCCAAATAGTAGAAAATATACCGAATGTATATGAAGCACTATATGGGCGTAAATGTCATATTCCAATATGTTGGCGTGTTGTAGGATAGAAAGTCCTTGGTGGTCCTGAAATGATTCAAGACACCATTGACAAAATTCAAATTTTACGAGAAAGAATGAAAGCGGCCCAGGATCGACAGAAGTCTTATGCAGTAAAGAGAAAACGACCCATAGAACTCCAGGTGGATGAATTCGTAATGCTAAAGGTATCCCCATGAAAAGGCATTATGCGACTTGGGAAGAAAGGAAAATTGAATCCTAAATTTGTTGGACCTTTCAAAATCATCCAGAGAATTGGTAAGCAAGTATCCCGTTTGGAATTGCCGGAAGATTTCGCAGATATTCATGATGTGCTTTATGGGAGTTATCTGCGTAAATGTTTACGCATTTATGATGAAATAGTCCCGTTATCCGAGGTGAAACTGGATAATAAATTAAGATATGTAGAAGAGCCTGAAGAGATCGTAAACGAAAGAACGAAATATCCCCAGTTACTTTAAATCGATGTGATTTCGGGGAAGAAATCCTCAAAAGGAGGAGGCATTTGTAACATACACGTTCAGTTATCGTGTTATGTAATTTTAAAAGTGAATAATATAATGAAATATTATATGAATTTGAATGTTGAGTTCTACCAGATAGTTTTTACTAGAATTTAAGTAAAACTATGTTTAGAATCGTTCCGAAAGTGATGGGAAGTCTTATGAGATTCCGATCAAAAGTCAATTATCGAAATTAACGAAAATATAAAGTTGAAAATAAGTAAAATTATATTATTGAAAGTTGTAAAGAATCTCGTTAGAAACATTTAGGCGAAAAACTCATTGAAATCCGAGTTATAACGAAGAAGTTATGACTTACTGAAGTTTCGCAACAGAACCGGCACGACGCCGTATGGCGTAAAAAGTGAGTTTTCGATAAACTACTTTTTAGCTTTAGTGATCTAAATGAAAGTCGTAGTATTTGTTAAACCGAGAATTTTCATAAAATGAACGTCCAAATCTGACTTCGTATGAGGAAGTTATGATTTATCTAAGTTTCGGTATTAAAGTAGACAACTAAAAACTCGAAATAAAGATCGAGTGATTTTCAGCCGACACAACCTAAACGAGAATTGAATATCTCGTCAATAGTAGTACAATGGTAAAAATACAAACGAAAACGGACATCGGATGAAGAAGTTATGGATTTTTAACGGACTTTTCTTGTCCCGGCCTGTTAAAAATATAACTTTAAAAATAAAGTCAAAATTATCCAACGGAGTCTAAACGAAAGTTGTAGAGTATAATCTCACATACGTGTGTATATAAACAATGTTAAAAGCGGAGCTCGTATGTGAAAGATATGAATTTTTGAAGTTTATGGCCCAAATATCGAGACTAGTCCTAGGAGGTACGCCCCACGTAGAGGCTTACGCCCACCGTTCACATGGCAGGGCCTCGGATTGACCACGTCACCCGTCCACGCATGGTAACCACGTAGTAGACACGTCCGAGCCACGTGCCCTCCTCTCTGAGAATCGGACGCGTATCTCGTACGCCCCGCGTACTGCGAGACTACGCCCCGCGTAGTAAGCTGCTTCGGATCCTATATAAGGGATGCGAGGCTGCCCGTGTTTTGGTTGCCATTTTTCAATCTCTTTCACTGTAAAATCCTCTCTAGCCTCCTTTTTACCCCCGAAGTCCCGGTATCATCCCTGACACCCGAAGCAAGTCCCGACGCCGCGAAGTTCCCGAGAAAATCATACTTTCAAGTCGAAACTCTGCCCGCGCAAGGCCCGTTTTTCAGCTAAAATCTCCGGTTTCGTCATAGAAAGTATTTTTTAGAGTCGAAGTGCTGCCCAAATTATCATTTATTCCTTCGGTTATTTCACGGTGAGTTCAATATATAGGAACAATTGTATGTTATGTGTTATATGTTCAATGTGCTTTCCCGTGTTATTATGATAATGAGCTATACCTTAGACCACGAAGTGTATGGCATAAGCATCACTTGGGTACAGGTATGTAGCCTTTGGCCATGAAGTGTATGACATAAGCATCACTTTGGCATTGACAGAATGCTAAGATAGGGCTGAAAGCCTGTGTATTCTAGCAAAATGATATTCTAAAATTGTATTTTCTGCGCCACTTGAGCTGAAGTCTTATTGATGTATATCAAGTATTGAAATTGTTATGTCTCATTGATTGTAAATCTTTGAATCAGATTATTTGTTGATATGGAAAGCATGTAATATGATACTCATCTGCCTTTGTTGTTCTTTATACCTCTTTGCTTCTGTCATATTGATATGTATATGAGATAACGTTATATTGTATCTATTATTGAACTCACTAAGCGTCACCGCTTACCCCTCTCAGTGTTTAACAATTGCAGGTGATAAGCATCCAGTTTAGTCATATACTGTTCGAAGATTTAGAATAGTTTATACTATTACTTTTGTACTTGGATTTACGTTTGTATAAAAGCTTTAATATTCTGGGTAGTTATATAGTATACTAAAAACATAGTCGGTTTGTATCCAATCTTTTGTAATAAAATTATCAATGTAAAATATTATTTTTAAATATGCATGTAGCATGTTTTGGAGTAACTTGAAATAACAATGTCTTTAGTATGAAAGTTTGGGTCTTTCATTGGTCGAGCAACCAGATATGCTTGAAATGGGTAGGTCGGGCACCCCAGATATGCCTGACAGGGAAGTTCGGGCACCCAGATATGCCTGGCAGTATGTGATTATGTGGTATGATGAGGGAACTCACTAAGCTTCGAAAGGAAAGGAGTCGGCATGATCGCATGATCGCAGCGCATCACACTATGATTTCCGCATTATGAGATCTTTGGGAATTGTACTCTAAGATTACTTTTCTATGACATGTTTTGGTTATTCGAAATACTGGTTTTTGATTATGAAATAAGTTGACACTATTGAGGTTTCAGACTATTGGTTTTTATAAATACTTAATTAAAAATGAAATTTTTGGTCTGAAATTTTGGGATGTTACACTTCACGACGTGGACATATAAGTCCACGACATGGACATGTTTTGGGCAGCCTATAAATAGTAAGCTCGACCCTAACCATTCTTACACCAAATTTCTCTCTCTATCTCTCTCTCTCTCTCTCTCTCTTGTTGAAAGCATTCTGTGTCCCGATCCCGACGATCACAAACCAATCACCGTTTCTAGTTATATTCTATCAAATCACGCTACTAATGTGAGTGCATAGTTACTTTCATCTTACAAATAGATATGAAGGATTTAATATAAGTTACGTGTTATGTGTGCATATTATTTGTGTTCCTGATATCTATGTTGGATGAATGATTTATACATGTTTTAAATGATTTAAACTGTATATGTATTTTATATCTACGTATATGTTGGGTAGAACATGGGTAGAAAAATAATGAGGGATGAAAGATGATATAGATGAATATTGGCAGCTGCGCCATAACTCGTAGGTGTTTTTGATTTACGTGTTCACCGGATGTACTCTAAATATCCTGGCAGTTGCGCCTAATGGATAATATTGGCAGTTGTGCCTAATAGAGAACGTCATAATCCTGGCAGTTGTGCCTAAATGATAATTTTGGCAGTTGTGCCTAATAGATCACATTGGCAGTTGTGCCATAGGCAACGATGGACTTTGTGCCTATTCCTTAGGAATGAAAAAGTGAATGATAGATGATTCTTAGGGTAGATCCTTAAGAATAAAGAAGATAATGGGGATGGGTAATTGGGTTGATTGTTTGATGATTAAACATAATAATTATATTATTGTGGGTTGAAAACCCTATGTGCTCACCAGGTTTTCCAACCTGGCCCACTCAGCTTATTTGTATCACAGGTTTCAATATGAAGCTACATTACACTGAGAGATTAAAAGAGATGTAGATCACTAGTGTAAATGAATGTAAGGTCTGTTTATGATTATGTTTCTATATTGACAATGACATCCCAAAGTTTTCATATAAACAAAATACATTTCTTTAGAAATGCTTTGATAATATGTTTATCATGTTTTTCTGGGAACAAATTCTGCAATACTTTTCTTTAAAAGGATATTCTGATTTTTAAAATAAAGCATAAACAAATCGGTCTTTTCTGGCTGTGAAAATGGGGATGTCACAGTTGGTATCAGAGCATTAGTATAAGCGAACTAGGAATTTGTAGGATTTCTATACGTAAACTTAGAATGCTAAGCGATGATTGTGAGATGAGTGTCTGCTATAGTTTAGACACGAGCACTAGCTTACTTTAGGATTAAATGCCTAAATTGCTTTTATGTGATAAATGGTTTATGTGATAGCCTTATATGCTTTATGATGCTATTATTTGATCGGATACATGGTCTATTGCTGACCGGATTTGAAAATTTTATGTGTTCAGATTTTTAAACGTTTAATTACGATATTAGAACTGGCATATAACTTTTCGGAGTAATAAGGAGGAATACACGTCTAAACTTTCTCTATCTAGATTCTTGTCCCGATACGCTGAACACAAGCTTCCGTGGACATAACGTCTTGATGAAGACTCATAGTGAATTGAGTAAATGCAGGAAATGAGAAGGCTTACGATGGTGAATGATACTTATCGGAAGATATCTTAAGAGTGGTATCTTGCCTTTAGGATACGCATAATAAAATAATAGTAGATCTAAATGTACACATTTGATTGGTGGGATGATAGAACAATTGGTGTAATTCTTGAAGTTGTCCTATCGTCTGGAATTTCCACCACCAACCGAGTTGAAGCAGAATTGATGATTGAAGATACTCATAGAAGAAGTCCTAGTAGAGTCTACGGAAATTTTTATGTTTATTTGGACACATTCGTATGTGTTAAATTGTTTTGTGATTTTAGGAAATAAGAATTTGGGGACTGCGAGGCAATTCTTGGGACGAGTATGAGTAGGTGTGAATGGTAGTAGAGGTCTGTACTACCGGAAGCACAGGACTCACACTTGGATCAGGGAATGTCACAAGGTTACCAAGGCGTTATTAATTGATTCCGTTTTATTCAAGTATGTCGTTACCATCATTTCGGTAATGACTAAGAAGATGATTGTTTTTTTCCGACCCTAGTGGTCATATCAAATCGAGTCAGACTAAGACGAGTATGTTACGTGGTTCAGAGAACCAAGATCAATGTAACATCCAATTTAAACCGGAAGATTGAAGTGAAAGATAATCAAAACGATCAATAGAAGTATCGCGATCATTGTAAGAGCTTGTATCTAGAAGTGCTACATGCTAGGATGTGATTATATCACATTAGAATAGGAAGGAAGTTGTCTTCAATTCTAGAATTTGACTCTGAAAGACCTGAGTCTAAGTGTTGCATCATACGCTGAGAGGTCATTAGAACACAACCCATTGGTCTGTCACGATGATCAAGTAAAGAACTTATCTTAGGTTAAGTTTGTTTAAGAAGAAGCAGGAATCACAGATAAAGAGGGATTTTGTAACTCGAAGGTTAGAATTAAAAGTCCAACACAAGATAGAGAACAGGTGCAAGATTGAGCATTGCTTGCAGTCAAAAAGTCCAAGAGTTAGATACTCATTCGAAGGAACATAGAGGTTACGGTTATTACCTAGGATGAAGAGATAACGTATGGAGTCATTATACAAGCCCTGTTTTGTTGATGATTTCAGGACGTAATCATCCTAAGGGGGGGGGGGGATAATTGTAACGCCTGCAGATTCGGGCTAGCCAATTTAGAGACAATAAGCGTCAAAATGACTTTTTGATGGAAGATTATTTCTAATAAATAATCTTAACTAAATTTTAGTATATGTCACAAGGATTCCGGAGATATAAAGAACGCCGAAATCCGAGTTATAACGAAGATGTTATGACTTGTCGACGTTTCGCGAGAAAACCTGCACGACACCGGGAATCATAAAATGTGAGTTTACGATAAAGTACTTTTTAGCCTTAGATCTAAACGAAAGTTGTAGAGTACGTCTCCACTTATGCGTGGATAGAAAGAACGTCAAAAACATAGCTCGTATTCAAACGTTATGACCTTCCGAAGATGTAGCTGTCTGAGGGAATGACACGTGGTAGAAACCCTAGCCGCCTTAAGTCCACGATGTGAACATTAAGTCCACGATGTGAATATGATCTAGGACACTTCTGAAGGCTATAATGCAAATGGCAAGTCTACGGGAGTGATGTGTTAAGATTACACGACATGGACATAAAGGTCACGACGTGAAGTCAGTATCTTGACACCTTCCAAAGCTAGGACCCAAATGGCAAGTCTATGAGGTGATGCAGCTATGCTTCACAAAGTGGACATATAAGTCCACGACATGGACATGTTTTGGGCAGCCTATAAATAGCAAGCTCGATCCTAACCATTCTTACACCAAATTCTTTTCTCTCTCTCTCTCTATCTATCTATCTGTCTCTCTCTTTCTCTCTCTCTCTCTCTCTCTCTCTCGTTTGCTGAAGGCATTCCATGTCCCGAGCCTGACGATCACAAATTGCTAACCGTTTATACTTAGATTCTATCAAATCACACTACTAATGTGAGTGAATAGTTACTTTCATCTTACACATAGATATGAAGTAGTTAATATAAATTACGTGCTATGTGTACATATTATTTTTGTTCTTGATATCTATGCTGGATGAATGATTTATACATGTTTTAAATGATTTAAACTGTATGTGTATTTTATATCTACGAATATGTTGGGTAGAACATGGGTAGATAAATAATGAGGGATGAAAGATGATATAGATGAATATTGGCAGCTGCGCCATAACCTGTAGGTGTTTTTGATTTACGTGTTCACCATATGTACTCTAAATATCCTGGCAGTTGCGCCCAAATGATAATATTGACAGTTGTGCCTAATAGATAACATTGGCAGCTGTTCCATAGACAACGATGGACTTCGTGCCTATTCCTTAGGAGATTCCTTAGGAATGAAAAAGTGACTGACAGATGATTCTTAGGGTAGATCCTTAAGAATAAAGAAGATAATAGGGATGGGTAATTGGGTTGACTGTTTGATGATTAAACATAATAAATATATTATTGTGGGTTGAAAACCCTATGTGATCACTAGGTTTCCAAACCTGACCCACTCAACTTATTTGTATCACAAGTGTCGATACGAAGATACATTACACTGAGAGATTAAAAGAGATGTAGATCACTAGTGTAAATGAATGTAAGGTCTGTTTATGCTTATGTTTTTGTATTGACAATGACATTCCAAAGTTTTAATATAAACAAAATGCATTTCTTTGGAAATGCTTTGATAATATGTTTATCATGTTTTCTGGGAACAAATTCCGCAACACTTTTCTTTAAAAGGATACTCTTATTTTTAAAATAAAGCATAAACAAATCGGTCTTTTCTGGCTGTGAAAATGGGGATGTCATAGGCCCCAAGTTTCAGTCAGCTATATCAAAGGTCCTATACCTTCATATTCCAGCCACTCCTTCATACGTCGAGAAAGCCGATATTATACTCGCCTCTCCCCTCTCTCTTCAAGTATTCTATTTACTAGGATTGGGTGTGAACCATTAGAGGCACGATACTTGTGGTGCTCGCTTCCAAAAGCTTTGAAGAAAGGATTCCTGATTGTTTACTCCAACAATGAACAAGGTATGTATTCTTCCTTATGAATTCAGATTTTATGAGGAAAATTTTGTAGTTTGATAGTTCATAGTATTTTTCCTGTATGTGAAAGACATAGATCCTTCGTAGGTTGCATGTGCCCTAATCATTTAACTGTTTAATGTTTTCTGCTTAGAGCATAGTTTTGTAATCTACGTTTTCTATCATTTTGATGAATTTTTTTTACAGTCTGTCACATCCTATATGTCATGACCTTAATGATTATTCTTTAACCGACTCTCTTTTTTTCAACCTATAAATAGGGATGTTAGTTAGAAGGTATAGTAAGTTTTTGAGTGTTTTTACTTTGTGTAATTTAGCTTCTTACTCTAAATCGAAACAGAAAATTGTTTACCTTCTCGTGTTATCATTTCATACATTCACTCTTGTGTTTCATGATTTATTAGTTAAATGAACTCGAATACCAATCATACAAGTGGTATCGAAGTAGGAAATCTTTGAGTTTAATTCAATTCGATGAATTCATTTGTGTTCGCCAAGTTCTTCATTCATCATCTTTGATTTTCCTATATCTCTTCCGCATTTGCAACTTGTTTGCATTTTGATCTATAATTATTTAATTGAAAACTCGTTTTGATTTGAATTCCTTTTATTAGTCATTGATTTGATTTACTATTCAAATTTTTTGCAATCATGGCAAAAGAAGATTTTCATATCCTTATGTTCAATCTATCGAGCAACATTGGTTCAAATACCATAGCTCCTACTCTTTTCCAATTTTAAGTAGAGAAAATGGTTGCAACTGTATAATTTTTGTGTATTAAACTATGAATTAATTATTAAACTGTGAATGTATTATATTGCTTCTGAAATATGAAATGAATTGCGCATTAGACATAGATATGATTTTCTCTAATTTTGAATAGAGTATATAAAGTTTAAATTGTAAATATTGTGTAAATTAATCAATGAAAAAAGCACTAGCCTTCAAATGTAAATGTATAAATGTATGTTTTAAGAATGTAAAATTTTGTGTATTAAGTTGTGAATTTATTATATTAAGTTGTGAAATTCGTTTATTAAACTACAAATTGACTATATTAACTTGTGATTTTTTTTATGATTTTTGTGTTAAAATATGGAAAATTTACATATATATGCTTGCATTAATTTTCTTGTGAATATTTTTTTTGTGTTGTATAAATATCTAAGAATGTGTTAATTTTTATAATTTTTTGCATTAAACTCTAAATTAGTGAATTAATAGGTTTATTAAATTGTGAATATATTATTTAAGTTGTTGTGCATGACTTTATATATGAATTGGAAGGAAAGATGGTTACGACGGTGGCATACATGGTCGGTGGCGGTGGTCGAGTTTGGGTTTGACTTCTACATTAGTGTATAATTGATTGTATTAAGTTGTGGATTTTGTGTACAAAATTGTGAATGAACTGAATTAAATTGGATATTTTATATAATTTTTGCGTGAAAATATGAATAAATGTATGAATGAAATATTGGACTGTAAGAATTAGAATTTTGCCTTTTTCTTACCAAAAAGACAAAAAATCAGGATTTGAACATATTTAATAATAAAATGTAGGTTCTTAGGGTTCTTTATATATATATATATATATATATATATATATATATATATATATATATATATATATATATATAAAATGTAGGTTCTTAGGGTTCTTTTATATATATATATATATATATATATATATATATATATATATATATATATATATATATATATATGTATCCCTATTCTAATAAAACAATAAGTTTATTCTTCTTTTGTCATGTGTCATCCTATTAGATCTCCTAATTAATGTCATGCGACTTGTCAACCTATTGATTTTTTTTTTCAAATTTCAAATTTCTCCCTCTATTTACATTAAAATAAGAACAGTTGAATAAAAATTATAAAAAAATAATTATTATAAGATCACATATTTATTTAAACCAACGATTATAATTTTATATAGTTCAAAAATATCTCTTAATTAATAATTAATTTAGAATATTTGATTAATAATTTTGAGTTATTACTATAAAAGTTTAATTAATTTTGTAACCATGGTTCCACATGTTGTAAACTTATATATATATATATATATATATATATATATATATATATATATATATATATATATATATATATATATATATATATATATATATATATATATATATATATATATATAGGAAGGATGATTTGAGAACTCATAGTTTCCCGAGAACCTGAGAACTAAAAGTGGAGCGTTGGATCAAAAAAAGGGATGGTCAAGATGCATTGTGGCATTTTTGTAAATAAGTGAAAAAATAAAGGGACGTGGGCATCAGAATTAAATGGAATTAGGGGCATTTTAGGGTTATAGAAATTGACTCATACACATACGTCTCTAGATCACCATTCCTTATCAGATTGGTCTCTCTCTCTCTCTCTCTCTCTCTCTCTCTCTCTCTCTCTCTCTCCCACGTCTCCACGGTATCTCTTCCCCTCGTCTCCATCCTCCCTCAATCGATCCACCTCTACGTCCGTCGACAATGAACATCGGTTACCAATCAACAATCTTTCATATCCAGATCATCGGTGAAGAATTTACAAACCTATATTTCGACAATGTTTGTGTTCACCTTCGATTGCAATATTTGAAGCCCTAAATCGTCCGATTAATGATTATTGATTTATCGAGATCGATCAAAAATGATCTATCAAGTTTTTGTAAGCATCAGTTTGTCATCATGTATCAGTTCCTGGGATCAGAAAGTCAAGTATATGCCCATGGAAATTCATTTAGGTCCAGTTACTGTTTGTTGATAGCTGATGGATAGTGTGCTTTCTTAAGATGGAAATCAAGATCCAGATGTCAATGGCTAGTGTGCAATTGACAAATCATGAGGTTAATCCGTCTCTGTGCTTCTCTCACTTGTCAATGCTCACATATTCAGGTATTATTATGCTAGAGTTTGTTGCTTATCTTGTTGATTATTTTGCTAGAATTTGTTGTCTATCTTGGTGTTTATTATGCTAGAATACGTCTCCTATCTTTGTGTTCTTGAGTTTTTTCCTGGTTTTCATGATTTGTATGCTATCTTTCTAAGTTAACAACCGATTTTCTGATCATACACCAACTGTTTGATTAAATTCCTCAATGAACATAACAACCAATTTTTTGCGTTAGATTATTGTTAAAATCATCATAATATTTAGCAAACAGACACCATTGATGTTCAATGAATTTAATTTTCTAAATATTGGAATAATTGCTTACTCTGAACAAGTAGTTCTCGAGGGTTAGTGACAATTTTTTTCCCTTCCCAAACACCATTTCAACATAAGGAAATCTCTTCACGAGCCGTGAAACGTCACTGGAATAACATTATAACAGATTAACACTCAACTTTACTTCCTATTTATATACTTGAATGTGATATTATTACCGAAATACCTTCTAGCACCAGAAAAGCAAATGTCATCATATCTTGAAAATAAGTTATGAGCTCAAGTTATATTAGTTTATATTCTTGAACATAGAAACAAAAAAAAAAAGATAATGATCAATTTGCGTTTGCTCTGTTAATGAGTTAATTCAAGGTGCAAATTGTTTACCAAATTTGATGTTCTGGAACACCTATAAGAAGTTCATGTACTTTTAACCAATAAATTATAATTTATTTTAACAATTTCCTGTTACTGATGTACTCCTTAAAATTTCTTTTTGTACTCTTTAACTATGCACTGTTTGATATGGATGGGAATCAAAATCCTCAAGAATTAGCCTCACAGGTTGAAAAAACATTCGAGACCATATTGGAAGAGGCAAGTTCTTCTAAATATTTAAACCTTTTGTTTTCTTTCCTTATTTGTCTCTTGACATGCTGCTTTATGTATTGCAGACTAATAAAGTAAATGAGGAGTTCCCTAAAGACATGTCTATAGAGCAGGAAATATTAATCGTGTTTGAAAGAAACCCAAATCTAAGGTATAACCATCCCCCTAAATTCATAACACACTTCAATAACATAATGTTAAATATATTAAAATTCATTTTGCACTATTTTAAATCTTTGTTATAAAACAAAAGAATTAAGAACTTGTTATAACTGACAGTTGAGTGGATTTAATATCTGAATAATTTTCTAAATTTGATGAGTTCTACATCATATACAAGAACTAAACAATTGTTATCCGAAGTTAGCAAATAGTGGTAGTTGTATATCATATCATCCACAAAGTTGTCCAGTAATAAAACTTCTTATCTTGGCGAATGGCAATTTGATTAGATTACAATGTCTTTATATATAACTTTTGGTTGTAACTTGTAAGCCTGATGAGAAACAACTACAGAGATCCAGTATCAGTCTTCCAAAAAGTGGTTGAAACGCAATAAAATTAGGTACGATTCTCTGATTCACATGGATTTGTTGTGGTAATTTAGTTTTAAGCTTTCAAAGTTAAGACTTCATATCATGTTTTCACATGACTTGCATGAAAGCATGAACATTGTTCCTTTTTACAGAATGTTGCCATGAATGTTAACATCGTATCATGTATGTTCTTGATGCAGGACCATGCAATCCTGGATGCTTAAAATCTGGTTAACCAACCTAAAGTATATGTCTTAAAGCACCATTTGAATGTATGTGTGATGTGTCACAAATATCATTCAGATTTTTCCATTCAGGTTCCTATCAAGCTGTATTTGTGAGAGCTTTCTACAATTGCAGTTTTCTTGGATTTCAGGTAATTCTCACATAATATCAAAAAGTTTATATAGAAAAATGATGATGAATAAATAGATTTACATGTGAATCACTTGTGATTCACATGTGAATCACTTGTGACACATGTGAATCATTTGTGATTTACATGTGAATCACATGTAATTCACATGTAAATCATGTTAATTATTTATTTTTTCTAACCATATAGTTTATTTTAATTGCTTCTATATTGAGCTTCATAAATCACTTATGGTTTATATGTGAATCACTTGTGATTTACATGTGAATTACTTGTGATTCACATGTGAATCACTTGTGATTTACATGTGAATCACTTGTGATTCACATATGAATCACTTGTGACACATGTGAATCATTTGTGATTTACATGTAAATCATATTAATTATTTGTTTTTTCTAACCATGTAGTTTATTTTAATTTGTTTCGATTTAGCAATATATCACAAGTGAATCACATATGAATTACATGTGATTCACATGTAAATCACAAGTGAATCACATGTAATTCAGAAGTAAATCACAAGTGATTCACATATGAATTACATGTGATTCACATGTAAATCACATGTAATTCACATGTAAATCATAAGTGAATCACATATGAATTACATGTAATTTACATATAAATCACATGTAATTCACAAGTGATTCACATATAAATTACATGTGATTCACATGTAATTCACATGTAAATCACAAGTGAATCACATATGAATTACATGTGATTCACATGTAATTTGCATGCTAACCACATGTAATGATGGGTTTGAGCCAAAAGAACATGCTCATGCAAACCCTAATGCTTGGATCTAGGTTTCTTTAATGTACATGCAATTCATCCAAGACTTACAAACCCTAGATCTAGTGTATATATTTCGAAATTAACATAACAAAACAGATCAAGATGATTACCTTTTCTTCAAAGCTTGAATCTTCTTGTCCTTGGAGCTTAGAGTCACAAATGTTACTCCTCTAATGGCTTACAAACACCACAAGCAAGAGGATGATCTTGGAGAGAGGTTGGAGGCTATAGAATTCGACTCTAGTACTCTTAGGAATAGGGTTCACCGATTTCTGAAGCCTAAGGGGTCTATTTATGCTTGTGCTGCTAGGATTTCAGTCAAAACCCTAATTGGATAGCTTAGGCCTTAAGCAGTCCACAGAACCTTCCAGCATAAAGGCCTTGGACGAAATTTAGATGGGCTCCCACTCTAATTTCGTCCACCCCTTAATTCCATAAGGATTCTCAGCCGAAATCAACTATCACACAATTGACAGTTCCAGTCCCTTTATTTAATTAATCTCTTTTAGCCACAGAATTAATTCTTAATTAATTCTTGTCCAATATTAATTAACTATATGATTTCTCCTTTAATATATTATTCATATAACATATTAATAAATCATAATAACCTCCTTATTCATAAATCATCGTATCATGTTGCTTCGGTGAAGGCAACCCAAAAGGACCATGCACAACTGGGTCAAATACTTACCAAATATAGTTACAGGCTTAGACACTAATCCAACAGTCTCCCACTTGGATAATTTAGTAACTACAAATGTAAATACAATCCGATTAACAATCGTAGCTCTCAAAGACGTTGTCGAACTCTGATCTTATCAACAACCTGTCCTTTAGATAAGGGACCGTATAATCTTCTATTCTAGATATCGTGCGGATAATTACATGGAACATAGTCATACTTATTGTCCAGCAGTTTGTTTCTCGATCTCTGATTAATTGACATAGAACTTAATTGAACACATCAATTCAGTCCTGACCGGGCCCGACACATAAGTCAAACAAAATCATCGAGGGGACCTGATATCGCTTTTACCCTCTTACGATAAAAGGAACAGATAAACTTGGACTTATATGCATTTACTATTCACTAATCAAATCATACACAACATTGTGTTTTCTAATATCAAGTTACTGATGCGTTTACGCATTATCAATGAACAACCAATTAGTAAACAACAAACCATATATCTAGGTTTAAAACCATATGATATTATCGTCTTGCGATCACTTGTGATAAATATCATGAAGTGATTCCAGCAAGCGCGGGTCTAATCCAATGCTCAAATCAAACTCATAAGCACTCATGAACGTTGCAACAAACCTTTGCTATGTCTAATACACTTTAGACAATCTACACACCAATTAATGACAATCTTCTTTCATACCTACTCCTAAAGTATGAGCGATTGTGGAACTTTTGAATAATCTTATTATTCAGGGAGTCAAAACATGCAAAATGAAACAATAGGTAAATAATCAACATAAGACAGTAATATTACTTATAAATAATACTCTTTTATTTAATCATCAAATGTCAATTATATTTATCTATTACATGTTTCTAAACTATCTAATCTCAACTAATATCATCCTTCAGCCCGATGCTCCTAGCGTGCTGCAAGTGCTTAACCCTACTCAGTCCCTTCGTAAGGGGATCTGCTGGGTTATCCTCCGACGATACCCTCTTCACTACGAGGAGTCCTTCTTCCACCCGATGTCGAATAAAATGATATTTTCTGTCGATATGTCGAGATCTGCCATGATCCCTCGGTTCCTTGGTCAAGGTAACCGCTCCTTCATTATCACAGAAAATTTCCATGGGCTCTTTTATGGCTGGCACAACTCCAAGGTCTCCAATGAAGTTCTTCAACCATATTGCCTCCTTTGACGCTTCGCTCGCCGCTATATACTCTGATTCGCACGTTGAATCAGCTATGGTCTCCTGCTTGGAACTCTTCCAAGTCACTGCTCCTCCATTTAGAGTAAAGACCCAGCCCGACTGCAAACGGTAGTTGTCCCTGTCGGTTTGAAAACCGGCATCACTATATCCTCGCACCCTTAAGTCATCACTCCCACCGAGGACTAGAAACCATTACTTGGTCCTCCGAAGGTACTTAAGAATATTCTTGACTGCGGTCCAATGTGCTTTGCAAGGGTTCCCTTGATATCTACTGACCATGCTCAAAGCGAAGGCCACATCAGGGCGAGTACAAGTCATAGCATACATAATCGGCCAAATACGGAAGCGTATGGTACTCGGCTCATTTCTGCTATCTCGACTTCGGTACTCGGGCTTTGAGTCTTACTCAATTTGGCATTACTTTGTATGGAAACTCTCCCTTCTTTGAATTCTCCATACTAAAATGTTTTAGTACCTTGTCCAAGTAAGTATTTTGACTAAGTCCTATCAGTCTCTTACTTCTGTTTCTCACTATCCTTATTCCCAAAATATAGGCAGCCTCTCCGAGGTCCTTCTTGGCGAAGCACTTCCCACGCCAGGATTTAACTTCCTTTAAGGTTAGGATGTCGTTTCCTATGAGTAGTATGTCATCGACATACAATACGAGGAAGCTTACTATTGTAACGCCCCGATTCTCGAATATCAATTAATGGTGATAAATTCTCATGAATTCAAGGTCTACTCGACGAGTTGGTTGCCTGACTCGTCGAGTAGCAGCGGGTTAGGCCGCACACTTAAGTGACCTACTCGCCGAGTCCAAGAAGGGTCTCGACGAGTAGGAGCTGGAGGATGAAACCCTAAATTCTGGGGTTTTGCACCCTATTTAAAGGATCATTTTCCCTTTAGCCTCCCTTTGAAGCCTCTAGAGAGTTCATCAAAACCCTAATACGTGTGTGTGTGTGTGTGCTCTATTTGTGTGTTTCAAGACTTGGAAGAAAATTCTCAGAGAAAGGAACTTGAAGATCAAGTAGCTAGAAGCAAGGAGCTTGTGTGGACCTGAAATCTACCTCAGATAGCACCATTTGAAGGTATCAAGTCGTTACCTTGACCTTCTTTCCTTCTAGATCTCTTTTGGGTTGAAGATTAGGGCTTTTCATCATGATATGAGGCTATTCTTGGGTAAGAGCTAAGATCTGAAGTTGCAACTTCATATCTGAACTCTCCTTGGTCTTTAGGTCCATAAAGCTTGCAGCTTTAGCAAGTATGAACCCTTCCTTTTGAATTAAACTCCATTTCAAGTTTAGATTTGGCATTATGAGTCATTAGAGCCTTGCATGCACGTAAAGTTTGCAACTTTACATGATAAACATGCATTGGGAAGCTGGATCTACAATCTGGAGCCTTTGCATGGCTTAAAATCGTCTGTATGAATAAAGGACTAAAGACACACGGCGAGTTGTATGAACGACTCGGCGAGTCTGATGAAGATTTTCGTAGACTCAGCGAGTTGTATGAACGACTCAGTGAGTCTGATGAAGGTTGTCGTGGGCTCGGCGAGTCAGTCGAGTGACTCGGCGAGTCGGTGAGGGTTTTCCCAACCTTTGGACACATGTGAACGCGGCGAGTTATAAAGAAAAAACTCGGCGAGTTGGCCAACGAGTTACGCCCACTGACCTTAGGAACCCGACGAGTCACACGAGTGACTCTGCGGGTTGGCAAGTTATGCAAGGAACTCGGCGAGTAGCTAAGGGTACTCGACGAGTTAAGGTCAACATGGACTGTTGACCTTGACAGTTGACTTTGACTTTTACCAAGGGTTGACCATTTGACTTCTGAGGGTATTTTGATAAATTAGATATTTATAGCAAAGGACATTGGTGAATATAGGTGTTGGAGTTGGAGCTACATTTGGAGGAGTTTGACACCACCTTCTGAGCTACTTACGAGGTGAGTTATCCTCACTATATCAACAGGGTCTACGGCACCAAGGTCGGCGCTTTTTCGGATTTGTATCCGGGTATTTTCTTGATATGTTTATTGATCTGTTAGATCTGCATCCTGGTAGTTAGGATGGTATTATGCTAGTGACCTGGTTTAGGTGGGTATCCTGGTATATAGGATGATGTTACGTTAGTGACCGGTTAGGTCAGTATCATGGTTATAGGATGGTTGCTGTGTTAGTGATCAGTTAGATCGGTATGATTATCTGTTATATACATGCTAGCGTATGATATTTATGTGCACATGATTGTTTGATTGGAATTGGGGTTGGGTTGAGGCGGGTCCTGCTTTGTGCTGTAGGCCAACATACCCAGGCCGGACCGGATAGACTGCAGGCCCAGGAGGGCACATAGTCAGGCCGAAGGCCCGACGAGCGGTCCGGATAGGCTAAAGGCCCCGAGAGGGCGGACCAGACGTGCCGAGGCTCGGAGAGTGGACCAAATAGACTGAAGGCCCGGTGCGGGCGGTCCAGTCAGACTGTAGACTCATAGAGTGGACCAGGTGGACTGAAGGCCCGATGCGGGCGGACCAGTCACACTGTAGACTCGAGATGCATGGCTGTTCTGTTTTTGTTATATGATATGTTATGGTTGTATGAGTTTGGTATTTTGGGGGTAACTCACTAAGCTTTCGGGCTTACAGTTTCAGTTTATTGTTTCAGGTTCAGCGGATGGCCGCAGGAAGGTGAAGGTGTGACCGTACACTTCCTCGATTTATGTTTATGATTTCTGGGAACTCTGATGTTTAAACTATTTTGAAAACAAACTGTAATAACTGAATGGTTTTATATGATTTAAAAAGTTTTAAATTTGCTCAAATTTTATGGGTGTTACAAGTTGGTATCAGAGCCTTGGTTTGAGTGAATTGGAGGAACACTCGTGTGAATCCAGTCTCAAATCAAGGAAATATTTTCAAAATGATTTTTAAATGGTTTTCAAAATAAGTAAAAGAGGATGCAAAGTGTACGATCAGCCGGAGCCAGTAAGTGGACCCCAAAATACCATACAGTTATTTGATTATGTGATATGATAGAACAACATGCTAGTACTAGGCTAAGGATCTTCAGGAATCGCATGATAGAATTGTCTGATTACATGATGCCTGCTAGCCTAGGGTTTTCTTTTTATGAGATTGACATCATTACTGTAGTTACTTGTGTATGCATCCAGGCTGTACATAACTAAGATCCTATAGCCTGAGAATGTTTGGTTTAGCTTTATTTCTTGTTCCTCGTATGGGTGTGGGCTTAGAGTAGGACCGAGTATTCGGATATCTATAGGGTCCAGCGTTATGTACAGCTAGCATACACTAGTGCTGCAGGGTTGGTGGAAGTTTCATGGATGGGTGGGTCGTGAGAGGCCGGGAGGCCAGTTACTAGGTATTCAACATTCCTCTAAGGGTGAGGATTGAGCGCTCGCTATGTTTATGTATATTGTTAGGGTGTTGTGCTGATACTTGAGACAAATATGGGTAGGTGTGGAAGGTAGTATAGGCCCGTACTACTGAAAGCACAGGACCCATACGCGTAGCAAGGAAGTCACAACCCCTAGGGTTTAGTTAGAAGTTGGTCCCCTGTTATTATGCGGATTATTTGATACCTGTTGCGTATGTTTTCAGAATGGTGGTTATGAGACGCTTTGTGACTGGATCCAGGTCAGGATCAGGAGCAGGAGACGGAGGCCAGGAGGCATCGACAACACCCGAGACTATCGGCGAGATGAGGCCAGACGAGATGGATGCCAGGATCCGGGAGATCCTACATGATGAGGTTGCTGCTATGTTCCGGGCTCAGTTTCCGGAGATGTTTGGGTCTATCAAGACCGCTATGGTGGAGTATTTTGATGATCGCTATGCATCCCTTGTCATGTAGAGGCGGCTGCCGCGGCAGCTACTGCAGCTCTAACAACGGCAGGGATGGGAGTCAATCGGGCTTTTCAGTATCGGGACTTCGACAACACGAAGCCCCCTACCATCGATGGGATTCAGGATCCCATCAAGGCTATGAGGTGGTTATCTGACGTGGAGGGGTGCTTCTTCACATGTTCCTGTCCTACTAACCAGAAGGTCAGATGTGTCCTGAACCTGCTGAGGTATGGGGCATAGGACTGGTGGAGACTGATGACTGGGTCGTATTCGGATGAGCAGAGAGCTGTTGTTACATGGGACCAATTCAGGGATATGTTCCGCTCCCGCTATATTCCACGAGTCGAGCGTGAGCGGCTAGCTCAGGAGTTTTTGGAGTTGAGACAGGATACAGAGTTGGTGACGGAGATCACCCGTATGTTCACTGAGAGGGCAATGTTTTGCCCGGAATTTTCTTCCGAGCAGGCTCAGATGACACGTTATCTGAGCATGCTCAAGACTGGCATTAGATAGTTCGTTGCTACCCAGCGGTGTGATACGTTTCTGGAGCTACAGGAGGCCGCCAGGTGGCCTGAGTTAGAGATTGAGTTACAGTTGCGGGAGCAGAGGCAGGCCCCGGTGCAGTCGCAGTCGGCGCCAAAGCGGTCCAAGACCACTGATTCCAGGGTTGGAGGACAGATCATCCGCACTTGTGAGAAGTGTGGGAAGGGTCATTCCGGAGTTTGTAGGTCCGGGGTTGTGTGCCGCAAGTGCGGAAAGGAGGGGCACTATGCGAGGGATTGTCGCCAGGTGGCCCCGGTTCAGGACATGAGGATTTGCTATCACCGCCATCAGGTTGGTCACGTGAAGACCAACTGTCCACAACTTGTTGCTAGACCAGTGCAGGCTCCAGTGCCGGCTACATTGAGGATTACTGGCGGGGGACAGGGTAGAGCAGAGCCCCCGAAGGCTCAGGGACGTGCCCTCCATCTTACGACAGAGGAGGTCAGGACAGCGCCAGATGCGGCAGCGGGTACGTTTCCATCTCTAATCTTGCTGTTTATGATTATATCGTGAATTTTTCCACCTATTCCTGCTTGAGTCACTAGAATATAGTAGGTTCAGGGAGTTTTAGTATCAAGGAGTCATAGACGGTTAGCATTCAGGGGTGTTGGAGAATGGGAGCTAGGGTATAGAATCACCATTCCAGGACTAGTAGCTGTGAATCGAAGGTGCATAAGTGTTCAGCTGGGATTCGGTTTCTTTGGATGTTCGGTTGATCCATGACAGGAGGATTGTTCTACGGAGGTTGTTCACTCCAGGGTTAATCGTTCCATAGTTAAGGGTGATAATGCCTAGTAGGGACGGTTGAGTTGTGTTTTGATGTCGCCGTCAGTACATAGTAGTTAGTGTCCCAAGTGGGGGAGAATTGGGAATTCTCAGATGGAGCATCAGCCATTGAGAGTTCTGTTAGCTTCCAGGGTTCGATAGTGCATTCAGCACGAGTGTGCGGGCTATATAGCGTCTGTGGTGGATACGCGGGCCAGGGAACAGACCACGATTTTCTGAGAAGTGGACCATAGAAATGGGGCCTAGAGTTAGGTCGGGGTTAGAGTCCATGGAATGGATCGGGAGTTCGGAACCCCAAGTGGGTGAGAACAGTCCGCATGAGAGAGATCACCAAGATGGGTGTTCAGGTAGATGCTCAACAGATTAGAGCAGTCCGGATAGACTGGAGGCCGGTGGGGCGTACCAGTCAGGCCGAAGGCTCGGAGAACGGTCCAGACAGGCTGAAGGCCCAGAGAGGCGGTCTAGACATGCTGAAGGTTCGAAGAACGGTCCAGACAGGCTGAAGGCCCAGAGAGGCGGTCCAAACATGCTGAAGGTTCCGAGAGTGGTCCAGGTAGACTGAATGCCTGGTGAGGCGGTCCAGTCATGCTGAAGACTCTGTATATGTTTGTAGATCTATGTTCGGGTATTGAGTAGACTGCTATGCTATAGCAATCAATAGGTATGTTCCAAGTATTGAACATGTTGTTGGAGTAGACTGCGGACTCCGGTGTGTTTTGGTTGAACCAAAGTTGATATTAGAGACCGGATGGAGTGCAGAGGATTTTGGTGGTCTCATCAGTTCGGAGTGTCTCTAAGATCAATATTCTTGGATCGGGTAATACTCCAGTTAGGGACTGGGAGCAGGCCGAATGAGTATTCGTTAGTTTGGGAAGGTTTAGGATTAGAACGTTCCGTCATTCAGGTTCTGGGAACCGGGTTAGATCTTTTCTTAATCGTGTATGGCATTGGGATGGGGTTGAGGCGGTCCTGTGCTATGTAGTAGGCTAAGATACCCGGTGCGGACCGACGATGAGTCGTAGGCACATAGGTTCCAGGGAGAGCGGTAGGATTGAGGTAGTAGGCCAAGATAACCTGTGCGGGCCGACGGTAAGTCGTAGGCACAAGGGTTCAGTAGAGGAACGGGCTTTGGGACAGGAGGTTGGCGGACCAGGGCGGTCCGGATAGACTGAAGGCCTGGTAAGGTGGCCCAGTCAGAACAAACGCCCGACGAGCGGATCGGGGAGGCTGTAGGCCCTGAAGGGCGGTCCAGTCATGCCGAAGGCTCGGTGTACGATGGTTTTTGTAATCTATGAAGGCACTGAATTTCCATAGCAACAGATAATCTGCGATCCTGTTTTGGTGGGAACCTCGAATTATCAGGATTGGGTGTAAGTCGTATGGAAGTGACAATGGTTTTGTAGAGTTGTCTGTCAGGAAGTCTGACCGATTTCAGGATTCCAGGATTCAAGGTGCCGGAGCGCGTTCGAATGAATGTTCTGTAAAGGTTCAGGGGAGTTGTACTCGGTTGTGAAGAACCAGAGGATTGGGGAGGAGACGCAATGATAGATCCTTGGATCTCCAGTTATGAGTAGACCCGAGTTATTTTCATGGGGGTATTCCAATCTAGGCTATTCCATTATGAGGATGACCGAACCCTATGATTGACTGGAATTGATGTGTTTGGTATTCCAACCTGAGGGTTGATTGGGCCAAACATGTGAGGGATACGAGGGTATTCCATCCTAGGGACGATTGGACCGTCGTAGGCTTGCCTGGTAATCCAGCACGAGGCTGATTGGGCCAGGCATGAGTGTCCGTATTTATTAGTGGACTGATTATGTATGATATTTGGAGAGCGGAAGGATACATTATCCTGTCAGCTCAGAGGGTTCGTTCAGGAAGAGGAAAGTTCGGTTTTAGATACATTGGATCATCAGGATTTTGTCAAGTTGGATAAGTGGAACGCAGAATAGACCTTTTTAAAAGGTTCGGTTGGGATTCACCTCACCTTTCACATTCCGCAATTGCGAAAGTGCACCATGGATCAGAAGGCGGTGGTACCATTTGATGACATTCAGGTCGATGAGCGCCTGAATTATGTTGAGAGGCATGTGGCCTTCTGGAGAGAAGGGTAAAGGTTCTGCGGAACAAGGGGGTACCTTTGGTAAAGCTACAGTGGGAGCACCAAAGGGGGTCCGAATGGATGTGAGAGCCAGAAGCGGAGATGCGAGAGCACTATCTGAGGATCTTCACCACAGCAGACTTCGAGGACGAAGTCTAGTTCAAGTGGGGGATAATTGTAACGCCCTGATTCTCGAATATCAATTTATGGTGATAAATTCTCATGAATTCAAGGTCTAGTCGACGAGTTGGTTGCCTGACTCGTCGAGTAGCAGCGGGTTAGGCCGCGCACTTAAGTGACCTACTCGCCGAGTCCAAGAAGGGACTCGACGAGTAGGAGCTGGAGGATGAAACCCTAAATTCCAGGGTTTTGCACCCTATTTAAAGGATCATTTGCCCCTTAGCCTCCCTTTGCAGCCTCTAGAGAGTTCAACAAAACCCTAATACATGTGTGTGTGTGTGTGCTCCATTTGTGTGTTTCAAGCCTTGGAAGAAGATTCTTAGAGAAAGGAACTTAAAGATCAAGTAGCTAGAAGCAAGGAGCTTGTGTGGACCTGAAATCTACCTCAAATAGCACCATTTGAAGGTATCAAGTCGTTACCTTGACCTTCTTTCCTTCTAGATCTCTTTTGGGTTGAAGATTAGGGCTTTTCATCATGATATGAAGCTATTCTTGGGTAAGAGCTAAGATCTGAAGTTCCAACTTCAGATCTGAACTCTCCTTAGTCTTTAGGTCCATAAAGCTTACAGCTTTAGCAAGTATGAACCCTTCCTTTTGTGTTAAACTCCATTTCAAGTTTAGATTTGGCATTATGAGTCATTAGAGCCTTGCATGCACGTAAAGTTTGCAACTTTAGGTGATAAACATGCATTGGGAAGCTGGATCTACAATCTGAAGCCTTAGCATGGCATAAAATCGTCTGTATGAATAAAGGACTGAAGAGACTCGGCGAGTTGTATGAACGACTCCGTGAGTCCGATGAAGATTGTCGTAGACTCAGCGAGTTGTATGAACGACTCGGCGAGTCCGATGAAGGTTTGTCGTGGGCTCGGCGAGTCAGTCGAGTGACTCGGCGAGGGTTTTCCCAACCTTTGGACACGTATGAACGCGGCGAGTTATAAAGGAAAAACTCGGCGAGTTGGCCAAGGAGTTACAGCCACTGGCACTAGGAACTCGACGAGTCACACGAGTGACTCGGCGGGTTGGCAAGTTATGCAAGGAACTCGGCGAGTAGCTAAGGGTACTCGACGAGTTAAGGTCAACATGGACTGTTGACCTTGACAGTTGACTTTGACTTTGACCAAGGGTTGACCAGTTGACTTCTGAGGGTATTTTGATAAATTGGATATTTATAGCAAAGGACATTTGTGAATATAGGTGTTGGAGTTGGAGCTACATTTGGAGGAGTTTGACACCACCTTCTGAGCTACTTACGAGGTGAGTTATCCTCACTATATCAACAGGGTCTACAGCACCAAGGTCGGCCCTTTATCGGATTTGTATCCGGGTATTTGCTTGATATGTTTATTGATCTATTAGATCTGCATCCTGGTAGTTAGGATGCTATTATGCTAGTGGCCTGGTTTAGGTTGGTATCCTGGTATATAGGATGATGTTACGTTAGTGACCGGTTAGGTCAGTATCATGGTTATAGGATGGTTGTTGTGTTAGTGATCTGTTAGATCGGTATGATTATCTTTTATATACATGCTAGCGTATGATATTTATATGCACATGATTGTTTGATTGGAATGGGGGTTGGGTTGAGGCGGGTCCTGCTTTGTGCTGTAGGCCAACATACCCAGGCCGGACCGGATAGACTGCAGGCCCAGGAGGGCACATAGTCAGGCCGAAGGCACGGCCAGCGGTCCGGATAGGCTGAGGGCCCCGAGAGGGCGGACCAGACGTGCCGAGGCTCGGAGAGTGGACTAGATAGACTGAAGACCTCGATTTATGTTTATGATTTCTGGGAACTCTGATGTTTAAACTATTTTGAAAACAAACTGTAATAACTGAATGGTTTTATATGATTTAAAAAGTTTTAAATTTGCTCAAATTTTACGGGTGTTACAACTATACTCCCACTGGCTTTGACATATACACACGATTCATCCTCGCTTCGCAGAAAACCAAACTCTTTGACTTTCTCATCGAAACAAAGATTCCATCTACGAGATGCTTGTTTTAGTCCATAGATGGACTTCTCAAGCTTACACACTCTATTGGGATGCTTCGCATTGACAAAACCCTCTGGCTGAGCCATGTAAAAATCCTCAGCCAACTTCCCGTTAAGGAAAGCGGTTTTGACATCCATCTGCCATATTTCATAGTCATGAAATGTAACAATGGACAGCATTACCCTGATAGACTTTATCTTCGCAACTGGTGAGAAGGTTTCATCATAATCAACCCCAGGAGTTTGAGTGAAACCCTTCGCAGCCAATCGCGTCTTATAGGTGTGCACATTCCCATCCATGTCAGTATTCTTCTTGAAGATCCACTTGCACCCGACCGTCTTACGACTTGGCACATTGTCAACCAAATTCCAAACTTGGTTGTCATACATGGACTGAATCTCGCTGTCCATAGCCTCTTTCCATTTCGCAGACTCCGGTCCTGCCATGGCTTCCTTTTAGCTGTTAGGTTCGTTCAGATTCACTAGTGTACTATCACTAATGAACGTATCCACTTCTATAGTAATATGAAAACCATAAAACCGGGGTGGAACATTAACTCTTTCGGAACGTCTAAGAGGTAAGGACTCGTCAATCGGTTCAACCGGAGTTTCCTCCTCGGGTTGAGCGCCAATGTTAGAGGTTCCTTCATCGCTCGACTCTTGAAGTTCTTCAAGATCGATTTGCCTCCCACTGTCCCCTTGTCTTATGAGTTCTTGCTCTCGGAAAACCCCGCTCCTCGCAACGAAGACAACATTGTCACTTGGTCTATAGAAGAGATATCCAAAGGATTTTTGCGGGTAGCCGATGAAAATACATCGCTCACTATAAGGTTCGAGCTTGTCGTGAGTCTCTCGTCTTACGAAAGCCTCGCAACCCCAAACCGTGATGTGTGCCAACGAGGGAGATTTCCCTGTCCACATCTCGTGAGGTGTTTTGGCAACCTTCTTCGTAGGGACTAAGTTAAGGATATAGGCGGCAGTCTCTAAGGCATACCCCCACAATGAGATAGGTAGCAAAGCATGACTCATCATGGAACGAACCATGTCTAGCAAGGTTCGATTACGCCTCTCAGCCACACCATTCAACTGTGGTGTCCTAGGTGGCATTAATTGCGAAACAATTCCGCATTCCTTGAGGTAGTCGTGGAATTCAAGACTTAGGTACTCTCCACCTCGATCAGATCGAAGCATCTTGATTTTCCTGCCCAACTGATTCTCTACTTCTTGTTTAAACTCTTTGAACTTTTCAAAGGTTTCTGACTTATGCCTAATTAAGTAGATATAGTCATATATGCTATAATCATCGGTAAAAGTCACGTAGAAGCGGAACGCATCCGTTGTGGTGGATCTAAATGGTCCACATACATCTGTATGTATGAGGTCCAATAAACCCTCACCCCTCGCAGAAGTGCCAGTGAAGGGTGACTTGGTCATCTTTCCAAGTAAACAAGATTTGCACACGTCATCGTTCCTAAGGTCGAATGACTCCAACACTCCACCCTTTTGGAGTTGGGCTATGCGTTTCTTGTTGACATGTCCAAGACGACAATGCCACAAGCATGCTTTATCCAAATCATTGGAAGAATCAATACACAACACATCATTTCCTAAATTGTCTACAACCATCACAGTTTCATATATTTCATTACAAGGCAATGCTTCAAAATAGAAAACACCATTAAGATAAGCATTAATAGAACCCTTTTCATTATCAAATGAATATCTAAAACCCTGTCTATACAAACCATGAAATGAAATGATGTTTCTTGCCATATCTGGCGCATAGCAACAATTATTTAAATCTAATCCTAATCCACTACTGAGCATTAAAGAGTAAACTCCGATCTTGGTGACAGGCGACGATCTTCTGTTCCCCATGGTCAAATTTATCTTCCCATGCTCCACATCCCTATTTCTTCTTAGGCCCTGCAAATCAGAACAAATGTGAAAACCACATCCTGTATCAAGAACCCAAGAAATAGCATGTGATGAATCATTAGATTTAATAGTGTAAATACCTGCGTAGGATGGCTTGATTTTTCCATCCTTGATATCTTGCAGATATTTCGGGCAGCTTCATTTCCAATGCCCTATTTCATGGCAGTGGTGGCACTCTGCCTCCTTGGGGTTCGAGTTGGGTTTAGCAGAACCAACCTTGGTTCCACTAGAAGAGGAGCCATTTTGGGACTTTCCCTTATGGTGGCTCTTTGAGAGAGTCTTCCTTTTCTTACCCTTCCCTTGCCCAATTGTCAGGACTGGGGCAGCAGTAGGAGTTGGAGATGATGCAACATATTTATCTTTGAGGTTGCTCTTAGCAGTCCTTAACAGTCCTTGAAGCTTGCTCAAGGGGACCTCCTCCTTGTTCATGTGGTTGGTCATGCGGAACTGACTATAGCAGGGAGGCAAGGAATGAAGGATGATGTCAATTGCCAGCTCTTCATCAAAGTCAACATTTAGCTTTAGCAGGCGATCGACATATCTCTGCATCTTTTGCAGAGGAGCAGTAAGGGACTCTCCATTACCCATTTTGGTAGTGATCATCGAAGTGATGATCTCGTACCTTTCTTGCCTAGCACTTTGGTGGTACTGGTCCAGCAGATCCTGATGCGAGGTCTTCTGGAGTTCTGCACTCATAGGACTTCTGGAGTTCTGGAGTTCTGCACTCATAGTCGCCAGCATGATGCAATGTACTTTCATGGCATCACGCTCATGGGCCTCAAAGGTCGCGATGTCTTCAGCAGAGGCAGTGTTGATGTTGATTTCCTTTAGCTTCTCATCGAGGACATACTCTTTGTCCTCGTAACGACTGACCATTCGAATTTTGTGGATCCAATCATTGAAATTAGACCCGTCAAAGATCACTCTCCCACACAAGTTCATGAGTGAGAACGAGCCAGAGGAAGTTGAACCAGAAGCGTTGTTGACGTTCGAAATCTGAAAGGAGAAAGAACAAAGTTTGATTAGAAATGAATCCCCAATTAAACACCCAAATGAGAAATTAGGGCTAGGATCCAACATCATTATTTACAAATTAGAAGAGAGATGCCATAATCTAACAAGTAAATAATTTGAAGGTAAGTGAATGACGATTCACTAATTTCCACCATGAAAGACAAATTAAAGCTAAGTTTTAAATGTATTGAAAACTCCTAGATCTTTTGAGATTCATTGAAGTTTTCAATGACATGTTTAAATCTCGATATGCCCCTCAAGTTTGTGACTGGGATGCTGAGGATCACAAAGCGGGTGTGAATAACCATGCAAATATACATGGTTCCCTCATTGTTACAGTCACCTATTCGATGTGCCGGTTAACCACACACGCTCCATCGAACTATGACAAACAATGAGTTACCCTTTGCCACCTTTGATTAGAACCCAATTAGTATGCCGGTTAACCACACACGCTCCACTAACGTCTTAGCGAGAGTACAAAGTGTAATTTCATGGAATTGTATCAATTCACTTTTGCCTAAAGTAACTAAGATTGGGAATTTTGAAAAATGCTTAGTTACTTTATATAGATTCATTATACTTTTAATGAGGAAAGGGTTGCCCTATCCTACCCGTTCGGCTAACGACCCTCCACCAATCAAGGAAGCGGTGGTGAGAGTGGACACCCATTAAACGGCCATTTTATAGGCCATAACCTTATACCCCCCTTATAGATCGGCTTCGTGAATGAGGTCTACTAACGGTAAGACTAGCATTTAAGTTATATATATATATATATATATATATATATATATATATATATATATATATATATATATATATATATATATATATTAATCTTATAATATTATAAAGTATAATGTTGAATTTTAAAGTTGTAAAATTCTAGAGTTTGAAATTTAAATAGTTTAAATTAAACTTTTAATCAAAATTTAAATTTCAAAACTTAAGGGCAAGTTTTGAACTTTTTCAAAACACAAAGGATCAAATATCAAATAATTTAAATTAAACATTTAATTTAATGATTATCTAAATTTGACCTAATCAATTTTATTTACAAGATAATTCAACAATTAATTTAAATAATCAAATATTATCAAATAAGGAATTTATTGTTCAAACAATTGGTAATTATCTTTTGATTTGGTAAGGATAATCATAAAACAGTAATAAAATTCGGATTTTATTAGTAAAAAACGAGTTAGGTAATTATCCTTAAGCAAAAGAGCAAGAAATCCCGAAAATCTCTCCGTCTGACAGCTAAACTAGTCGAGTTCATCCAACAGAAAGCCCAAAAACGATTTTAAGCATGAATGAACATACAATGCATCAATAGAATAGAAACCAAACAAATCTCTGATACCACTGATGGGTTTGAGCCAAAAGAACATCCTATATGCTCATGCAAACCCTAATGCTTGGATCTAGGTTTCTTTATTGTACATGCAATTTATCCAAGACTTACAAACCCTAGATCTAGTGTATATATTTCGAAATTAACATAACAAAACAGATCTAGATGATTACCTTTTCTTCAAAGCTTGAATCTTCTTGTCCTTGGAGCTTAGAGTCACAAGTGTTACTCCTCTAACGGCTTACAAACACCACAAGCAAGAGGATGATCTTGGAGAGAGGTTGGAGGCTATAGAATTCGACTCTAGTACTCTTAGGAATAGGGTTCACCGATTTCTGAAGCCTAAGGGATCTATTTATACTTGTGCTGCTAGGGTTTCAGTTAAAACCCTAATTGGATAGCTTAGGCCTTAAGCAGTCCACATAACCTTCCAGAATAAAGGCCTTGGACGAAATTTAGATGGGCTCCCGCTCAAATTTCGTCCACCCCTTAATTCCATAAGGATTCTCAGCCGAAATCAACTATCACACAATTGACAGTTCCAATCCCTTTATTTAATTAATCTCTTTTAGCCACATAATTAATTCTTAATTAATTTTTGTCTAATATTAATTAACTATATGATTTCTCCTTTAATATATTATTCATATAACATATTAATAAATCATAATAACCTCCTTATTCATAAATTATCCTATCATGTTGCTTCGGTGAAGGCAACCCAAAAGGACCATGCACAACCGGGTCAAATACTTACCAAATATAGTTACGGGCTTAGACACTAATGCAACAGTCTCCCACTTGGATAAGTCCAGTAACTACAAATGTAAATACAATCCGATTAGCAATCGTAGCTCTCAAAGACGCTGTCGAACTCTGATCTTATCAGCAACCTGTCCTTTAGATAAGGGATCGTATAATCCTCTATTCTAGATATCGTGCGGATAATTACATGGAACATAGTCATATATGTTTCTCGATCTCTGATTCGTCTGACATAGAACTTAATTCAACACATCAATTCAGTCCTGACCGGGCCCGACACATAAGTATATATATATTAAGAGAGAACCATGGTGAAGGTGAAGTTGATCTCACTATATATATATATATATATATATATATATATATATATATATATATATATATATATATATATATATATATATATATTTTAAGAGAGAACCATGATGACGGTGAAGTTGATCTCTACATGCTTTAGGCATTTTTAGTGTTTATTTTAGGTTTTTACATAAATAGTCCGTTAAAGAATGAGACATTATAAATTACGCCCCCTTAGTTTATAGCTTTTTTATTTGGTTTAAGGGAAATCTATTCATTTTACACCAATTTAATGGAGACTCGGTTCATGATAACAACCTAAAGGATCACTAGTGCAACTTTTTGAGACCATGCAGACGAGCCATGTCAAAAATTTACTAGTATGAAAAAAATTACAGATTGGTATGAACTAAGGGGAATAAATTGTAATTTCCACTTATTTTTTTAGAAATTGGTGAAAACAAAAAAGACAAAGTGTTTCTAGTGCAACTTTTTGAGACCATGCAGACGAGCCATGTCAAAAATTTACTAGTATGACAAAAATTACAGATTGGTATAAACCAAGGGGAATAAATTGTAATGTACACTTATTTTTTTAGAAATTGATGAAAACAAAAAAGACAAAGTGTTTCTAGTGCAACTTTTTGAGACCATGCAGACGAGCCATGTCAAAAATTTACTAGTATGACAAAAATTACAGATTGGTATAAACCTAAGGGAATAAATTGTAATTTATACTTATTTTTTTAGTAATTGCTGAATGCAAAAAAGACAAAGTTTCTAAAAGACGAAACATATATATTTTTTAAAAATATATCTTTACGATCATCTTAAATAAAATTACATAAATGGTCCATGTGGTTTTTCAAATATAACATAAAAAAATAAAAATAAATAAAAATAAAATAAAATAAATTTGAAACCATCTCGATCATCATCATCAACAAAAAAAAGTTGATCAGCAAAAAAAGTTAATGATGAATCAAACAACTTTGAAAACCATAGTGATTATTTATTATTTATGTAATTTCATCTAATATAAGTTTATAATAACTAAAATTATATATATATATATATATATATATATATATATATATATATATATATATATATATATATTGGAAAAATCAATAGAAAATGCATAAACCTAAAAAACCCTAAAAAATGTATAAAAAAAATACTTTGAGATATCTAATCTTTTTTTTTGACTTTACAAATATAAAAATCGCTACTTTTTTTATAAAATCGCTAAAAGAAAATTATATATATATATATATATATATATATATATATATATATATATATAATTTCAAAAAAAATTTCCAGTGAATTTGTTCCAAAATCTGCGATTTTAGCCCTATAAAGTAAAAAAAAAAAAAAGATTAGATATATTAAAGTATTTTGTATCTATGTATTACTATTGATTTTCTATGTTTTAGGGTTTCCAAACCTTTATTGATTTTTCTATTGATTTGCCTCCTATATATATATATATATATATATATATATATATATATATATATATATATATATATATATATATATATATATATATATATATATATATATATGGTGAAGTTCAATAGAGAACTATTATTAATAATGAAACAATGAACCAATCGTGAGCTTCGGAAATGTATGGTTCAAAGTATTTCATGGATTATGACAATGGGCCCCTTGATGATATATAGGTTAATTGGCCCAGACTTGTCATATTCTCTATAAATAGTCATGTAATATTCATTATTAGGGTTAAAAGAGAGGCAAGATGTTGCCGCCAATCATAATGAGGTTTCTTAGGTGGAATAGATTTATTGCGATCTTTTCTTATAGTGTAATTTCCTCATCTCATTGAATAAACTATTTTGTTCATCAATTATATCTTCATGATTGTGTTTGTTATTAAATTTTGCATTATCATCATCAAATCATTCTTGTCATTTTTCCCAACAAGTGGTATCAGAGCGGGTCTTTGAAGATTTAATTGATTTTTGAAGTATCGGTTCTAGATTTGATGATTTTCTACACAAGTTGTTGATGATTTTTGGTTTTTTTGGCGTTTTGAAATCATGTTTCTTGTTCATGCTACTGCTCATGGAGATTTATGAATTTTGTTACCGTCCATCATGGTGATTTCTAATCACTATTGATTCAGCCGATCCAATTCTGTTCATGTGTTCTTGGGCCCGTTATTGTCGTCTACTGTTCATGGTTTGGCCCATAGATCTTGTTCTTTTCGTATACTGCATCGACTCATCTCAAATCTGTGATTGTTGTTTCTTCAAAACTATTGTTCTTCTGTTCTTGAGTCGATATTTATGAACAATACCATTATCAAAATCGATTTGGATTTTATTAATTGATTTTATGTTCGTATTGAGTCAATCTGTTCATTCATGTTCCAACATCGATTTTATTTCTTGACTGTATTGATCTTAGAAGTTAATGATGATTTGGAGATTCGATGACTTAGGGTTTTTGTGAGTACATATAACGATGGTGATGAACTCGATTGAAGTAGTGTTTGATCTTGAAATCGATTTGAGAAAATCATTTGGTGTTTATTGGGGTCAAACTAATAAAGTCAAATTTGGTTTAAAGTCGGAACGGGAAGGATCTTTTGCAATCATATCTTGAATCAAAATCAATGATGAAATTGAAACGAAGCTGTGATTGTGAACATAATGATGGAAGAAAGACGTATCTTGATACCTTTTGCAGTTGACATTGTCTCGTTTTTAAATTCATATCTGCTTGGTGTCTTAATCGGAATGAATGTAATTGGAATGGAAGTGTTTGAAATTAGAACCATCTTCGGAATTTCTATGAAGACTGCTCGGAATCGGAACCAATCTCTGTTCTCGAAATGAATTTCGAAATTTATAAAAGAAGATGATCGGAATCGGAATTTCAAGGCTATTGGAATTCAGAAATCGTTCGTTCAGAAGTTAGTCTCGCAATTGAAACTTAAATTGATAAAGCGTTCAAAACTTGATCTCGGAATCTGAACCAATCTTGGTCTCGGAACTGGATTTCAGAATTGTAATAACGAGTGGACTCGGAATCGGAATAGAACTTGTTACTAAGAACCGAAGAGTTGATCGGAAATTATTTGGTGTTCGGAATCTTGCTTGATTTCGGAATCAGTTTTCATGTTACGAGTCGATGTTGCTGTTCCGATCAATTGGGGAAGACAACTTCAAGTTACACTTCTGGTCCCTAGACTTTCAGCACAATGACAATTTTGACCCAATATTCCAAAATGTTTATAAATTTAAGGGCTAATGAACAAATTTGGATTTTTCATGAACATATTTTTTTTGTGAACAGTAAATAATGAATTCCAACAAGTCTTGGCTGTTCGGAAGGTCGTATTTCACAATAACGTCAAATTTTTCGACTATTTCGGATTTTAAACTTCATTGTTTATTCCATTTTGTCGAGGGGGAACATAGCAACTGTTTAACTAATTCAAGATCATTCTCATGACCATTTGAAGGCTTTATAATCATGTTTTTGATTATAAAACAGGGAGAGAATTTGATATGGCCATTCGAAATTGGATTGTGATTTTTCAAATTTGAAGATTTTTGATGAAACTTGTGGTAACGATATGAAAGTGGGTATCACCCTACTTAGGTTTTATAGAAAAGTTCACGTTGAACTATTCTAAAGATTTGGTAATATTAAGTAGCTTTTACAGAAAAGTTCATGTTGAACTCTTCTAAAGCTTTGATAATATTAAGTGACGTTACGAATCTTAAATTTTGATTTGTTACATGATATTTTTTGGTGGCTTATATCATTAGCATATTTGAAGATCATTGTGACTTGGAGGGGGAGTTATTCAACGATAAGAAGTGATTTTGTTTCTTAATTCCGAAATGGGTTTTTATGGCGGGTTTGGCTTTCTTGAAAATCTTTGGGATTACATTAGAAGATGAAGTTGAAAAATATTACTTCTAAGCCATTGGGATCTTGAAGGTGATATTTTTACTTTGGTGCTTGGTTTCGTATTTCAATATCCTAGAACCTGGTTTGAAGACTATTGAAGAATCAAGATTCGTGGATTGCTTTGATATTCCTCGTCACAAGATCTTTTCTTATTTGCTAGAGGATTGTTTTGGTAGTTAAAGCCTTGTCATCCATTCCATACTTTAAGGGGGAGAATGTAGGGTTCAAAGTATGCCATGGATTATGACAATGGCCCCCCTTGATGATATGTAGGTTAATTGGCCCAGACTTGTTCTATTCCCTATAAATAGTCATGTAATATTCATTATTAGGGTTAAGAGAGAGGCAAGATGTAGCCGCCAATCATAATGAGGTTTCTTAGGTAGACTAGATGTGACAACCGTCAATTTCTGGTCAAGTCAAAGTCAAATAAAGTCAACAAGTCAAACCGGTCAACTCAATTAACCTTGCATATTAGGGTATACGTTTTGTTACTACTGTACAACTCGCTATTTTAATAAGAAGTTATCACTTGAAAAATCCATATGTTGAGAATTCTCAAACCCTAATCAGGATAAGTGCTGTAACTACTTGGTAAAACACTATCCCATACCCCTCGGGGGCGTATAACATTCATAACGAGGCTTAACGAGGTTTACAAACCTTGCGTAGCAAAGCTAAACATCCAAAAAGGTCACAAACGAAGTCTCTCTCAAACCTCTCTCGCTCTATCTCTCTCTATCTCAAATCTCTCCTAAATATCTCTAAGTATGAGAAATCTCTCCAAGTATGTGAAATCTCTCCTAAATCTCTCTAAGTATGAGAAATCTCTCCAAGTATGTGAAATCTCTCCCAAATCTCTCCAAGTATGTGAAATCTCTCCCAAATCTCTCCGAGTATGTGAAATCTCTCCCAAATCTCTCTAAGTATGAGAAATCTCTCCAAGTATGTGAAATCTCTCCCAAATCTCTCTCATAACCTCCCTCAACTTTTTAAAATCATTTGGGGCATCCCGACCCTTAACTTAGTCAGAACCGCGCAAAACGGGAAGTTTATTTGAAAAACAGCCATTTAGGGCCGAACCCTCTTAGAGCCGAACCTCTTAGAGGCGACACCCTAAGAAGCGAAACCCTAAGAAGCCTCCTGGACCGAACAACATTAAGAACCGGACTAGGAGGACCGAACTCTGCTGATGGGACCGAAGCTACCCCTAGAACCGAAGCCTCTTAAGAACCGAAGTCACCTTCGGGTTCGGTCCATTTCGCTCTCGGTTCCTCCTTGCCCAACTTCGCTTCTGACAAGTTCGCTCCTGAGAACTTCGCCTTCGGTCATCCTCATACAACCGAACCTCCCTTCGGTCCTCGGCCTTCTAGGACCGAACCTGCACTGCTGACCTCGGATCCTCGCAGACTTCGCCTCTTTCCCCGGTTTTCAGTTACTTTCATGTTTTAAGCCCGTTTTCGATGATTTTCGCACGGGATTTTCGTATAAATCCATATTTTATTATTTTTAGCCTTCCAAGATCATAAAATATGCCTATCTAAGGATTCTTGTATTAAATCCCACACTTTTCTTAAGGACAAAGGCAAAGTACAAAAGGTGGAGTGTTGACTTTTCCATGAAGCAAAGACACAAGCTACCTCCCATACCCACTCCATGACACCCTCAGTCACTATTCACATCAGCCTTGTCCACTCATTGTACTTTTATCCTTCCCCCACAAGCTTCCTTCACCCACACCCAAATAAAGAGTAAATACATCTCACAATCTTTCAAGTTTACAGGGAAAATTCTACTTTAAAAGGGGTTTTATCTATTTAAAACTACAAAACACACACGTATTCTCAGTCTTGGGATTTAAGGCTACATAACTTTTTGTAAGGAAAATATTGGATTTTCTTTGGAAACACATTTCTATTAAAACTACATTTCATCTAGAATTGTTAGACTTCAGCTATAATTGCTAAGTGTATATGCTAGAGTTATATAAGAATCTATTCACAATCGACTTAGAATTGGTGGGCCCGCCTTACTTCCTGTTCCTTGTTTGGTTGTGGACCTAGGGCAGACCCATTATATTCGACGATTTATTTAACTTAAATTTTATATAACTTATATACGTTGGGTTATTATAGAAGGAATCTACGGGTCTTTCTAGGGTACATTATTGCATAACATAGGAGCTTTCATTTCACACTTAATAAAGAAAATATTGGATTTTCTGGAATCATACTCTATCGCTTTTACAAGGAAAACGACTTCTTTCTCAAGTAAAACTCTTATGAACTCACCAACTTAATTGTTGACACTTTTTCAAAACTACTTGTATTCTCAGGAAATCAGTGAAACAGGAAATCAACAACATCTTGAGGATGGGACGTTAAATCGTCAAACAGTTCTTTTTGTCATCATAATGTAATTGATTTTGAAACATGTAAACATATACTATGGTGTAACCTTTTCAATTATATTTATGATGGTTGTATTTACTTTGAGCACTATTATACTCGTTTTTGTGATACTATACATGAAGTCCTCCACCCCCGGACTTTTCCGCCATCCTTGGTTTGGGGGTGTGATAGATTGGTATCCGAGCATTGTTTATAGTGAACTAAGTATATCGAACCACATAAGATATACAAACTCTAAATGCATTGGGACTAAAGTCTCTGATTTAAACATTTTAAAATAACTATACTTTTAGAAATAAATAGTTTCTTGTTAAAAGTATAAGTACATACATGCATACTGGTTTAGTGTCACTTCTAAGGAAAACACAAAAGTAAAATGAGGAGTTGGACACTACGAGTACGCCTTGGGATATGTAATCAGACTTGGGACGAATATAGCCTGATCAACTATATTTATCCGAGGTGTGATTGATGTATGCCAGGGAATGGTCGTAGTGAGCAACAAGCCTAAAAACTTCCCATACAAGAAAATCATTAAGAACCAGACATTACATTTAAAATACTATAGGAGTATTTTGTGGGACTGTAACTTATGTGAAAATTAAACAGATTCTTGCTAGTAGATCTACAATCACTAAGTGGATACGCTAAAGTTATATATAACTTAGATATCAAAGACTTAGAATCTGTGATCATTGCTTTACTTCCTGTTCCTTGTTTGGTTGTGGTTTTGGAGTATGATCACTTATTCGAAGGTCTATCATATCTTTTGTTATATGTAACTGGTATGCACCATGTCATTATAGAAATCACTAAAGTGGATCAAACCGCTAAAAGTATTTCTAGGGAGATGATTATTATATGCCTCTTACCCCACCCCTATTCTCGCACGTACATCATGAAAAGATTCTACTTACCAGGAGTCCCCTACTTTCCGAACCCGGAGAGTTAGTGGGTGATTAGGAAAAGAGTCAGAAGTGGAGCCAGAGGTCGACAACTCTCTTTACATAGCCAGGGCTCTCGCGAACCGTTTCAACTACGTCGAACCTGTGCCCCGTTGGGCAGCATTGATCGAGGGGTGGAGTCGCCATCAACAACAGCGATCGCCATTGGGAGACCAACGAGGTTGCAGAAACCTCAACCATCGGGGACCAAAACAAGGAGACTGCGAATCGAGTTCGGGAATTGCGTGCTACTACAGACACTACCATCTCACAAACTCGAGACTTAGAAAGAGACTGCTATTTCAGAGACCAACTCACTAAGGACCTTATCGCCGCTCAGGCGAAGGCAAAGGAGTATCAGGATAGACACTCGACACTCGAAGAAAGAGTGGTCGCAGCCAAGCATAGGTTAGTAGAACTACATGACGCATCGGCTTCGTTTCAAGCACCACTGGGGACGTATTGTCGTGAGCAGAGTTCATTTTACTCACAAGACCTTGTAGATTAGGTCTATGAGTATGCGTTGGTGCTACTCCCCTCCATGTGTAGACCTGACCCTACGAGTTATTAATTACACTAGTCGAGAGATTTGTTTGCGGTCTAAACTTTTCCTTGCAATGATGTGATGTAGACCTGCATCAGACCCAAAACCTTTCTCTAAAAACTAAATATACTAGAAACATACAAATGAAATGGGCATGCTTATTATTTCATTGGGAGCAATACTACCAAAAATTCATAAGTTTATTTCATATAGACTCTCATTATGAATTGTTTTCAGAACACCATAAAAAAAATTTGAACACGATACACTCAGAACTAAGATAAACTTAGCGAGATAACTCCCGACGTATAAGCCCTTATTCAAGACTCATTATCATCTCACCTTTTTTAAACCTCATAGTTGAAAGGGGCCTTTTTCGTAGACCTATAGGGTACGACCATACCAGCACTAATGCACCGGATCCCATCAGAACTCCTCGGCTAAGTATGTTTGGACAAACATAATCCTAGGATGGGAAAAACTTAACGCCCGTACAAAACCTACTTCTACCCACTACCATAACTCCGTCTCAGGAACATTAGCAGAAACATCGAGAATAGTTCAGTAAAGTGCAGAATTTATATATGTGTATATAAATGGTAAGGATATAACTAGAGATAATCATCCTCACTCACGAGATCGTTTCTCCCCCATGAAACAAAGTTATGTCTTCACAAGAAGGTAACCAGCCAACAAGCAAGGCAGCAATCCTGCAGATAGACTCTGCTACTTTTCAAGCTGCGGTCACGGCAGCCGTGACAACCGTCATGGCGCAACGCAATGCTAACAACGCCAGCAGAGGTGAAGGCGGTGTTGGCAATTCTAACCGCAGTAACAATCAAGAACGCCATCGGGTGTCTACCAACGTAAACGCCTCAGACCACAAGCCCAAGAACAAGAAACGAAAGTTTTGGGACAAAAAGAAGCGCAATCTATCTCAAAAACTCGCTAAAAGACAACAATCCGTGGCTGCCCCTGCAATTACAACTGCAACTACTACACATGCCTCGACATTAGCCACAACGTCTGTCACTCAAGCACCGATCAGACGATATATGGGAACACTTCCAAAGTGTAGCAAGTGTATCTACCACCACAATGGGGTTTGCCGGGTGTTGCGCTGTAAAAACTGCAACAAGAAAGGGCATACTGCCCGCTTCTGCAGGACCCAGACCCAGCACGTCGCTTCAATCACCAATACCAGTGTAAGTCCAGTATGCCACCTATGAGGTGAAATGGGACACTTCAAGAGAGACTGTCCAACTGAGAGGAATAACGGGGGAGCAGGAGGAGTGTGACAAACAAACCAGCAGGAGCAACAAGGAACATCATTAGGACTTTTGTAATGTTTCCAATAACAAAAACGTTTAAGTACCATATGTTTGTAATGAATTTAGTATGTTTGCTAAAATTACCGTCTTTCAAAAAGTAGTTAAAATATTCTCTCTCGTTCAAATCAAATCAAAGACACTCATATATGACCCTAGGATCATTACCGGTGAGCTATGATGACTTTGTGTATACATCAGGGTTAATTATAATCAAAATAGTAAAGACTTAAAGCGAATAATTCTGTTGGACTCCTGTTCCATGTCTAGTAGTGGGGTTAGGGTAGAGCCACTCACTCAACGATTTCATCAATACCAAGTTACATACGAATTGCATATACCGATCGATCATAGAGTGACCTGTCGGGGATTATGATATAAAGTATCATTACTAGCTATCAGAACACACTTACTACCAGTACTAGCTACTGTGGTATAAATCATTTGCAGTAACAATAACATCGATCAAAACGGAACACACTAAAAAGAAACACATGATGCACTATCACTCTAACGAATATCTCTTACGAATACAACTTAGCACATGGTTTACCTAAAAGATTGGTGGTCGTCATTCGATTTCGTTTGGTATAGTCCTCACCTTCCCGATTAAACGCCTACGAAAGGACCCTTCACCTAACCCACTGAACATAGAAACCCTCGTCTCTCATAAACACAAATCCAACACGGACCTCCGGGTCATCTCTCGTTGCAAAACCCCAAAACACTCACCAGAGGAGTATTATACCTTCCGAAACCTTTCCACAAGTAATTCCAGAAGACCCTTCGGGAATGCCACACACGTAGCAGATAAGGTTCAAGCACAGAAGCTTGGGACGAATACGGTTAGTCTATCACTACTAAGTGTATACGCGAGGATAATATATAATTAAGACTCTACGGACATTGGATGTGTGTTTCCGCCCTATTTCCCGTTCCTTGTCTGGTTGTGGACTTGGGGCAGAGTCACCCATCCAACTGTCTTACCAACCTTAATTACATACGACCTATATGCGCAAGTTAATGATAGATGGAGCAGGTACGAGTCCTACCATGAACTTCGGGACAAGGCTACCCAGGAGTGCGAGTGAACGTGCTACCATCCGAATAAGTCTTATCTCCTATATAAAAACACAGGGTTTTTACTAGTAAATCTATTATGGCTAGTGTAAACTTTATGGTCATATATCATTAAGATTCTATGGACTTAGAATGTGTAATTCCGGCTTATTTCCTGTTCTTTGTTTGGTTGTGCGCTTAAGGCGGGGTCACCCATCCGAATGTCCTTGAAATCTTAATGATATACGACTAGTTTACACCAAGCGATTATAAAAGATCTGGTAGGACTTATATTGCAAATTTCGTCACAAATTGTTGAAGCACTCGTAATACCAGTACTCGCTAATTACATTATAAAATATTCGGAGTAGTAATACCAAGAATAAAGTGGAGAGCATAAAGGCATATACATAGAATACACCACCATACCAAAACAATCACTTGTAGCTTTTAATCGACCTAACACCAATTACAATAAGATGTCCAAACGTCATCAATTAATGCAAGATGGCTTGGTCCTTACCATATAAATTCCATGTGGTACGAAAAGTACCCACATCTTTTCCCCAAACTCTCGTAGCCCAGTCAAAACGCTAATTTCGGGACAAAATTCCTTCTAACGGGGGGATGATGTGACAACCGTCAATTTCTGGTCAAGTCAAAGTCAAATAAAGTCAACAAGTCAAACCGGTCAACTCAATTAACCTTGCATATTAGGGTATACGTTCTGTTACTACTGCACCACTCGCTATTTTAATAAGAAGTTATCACTTGAAAAATCCATATGTTGAGAATTCTCAAACCCTAATCAGGGTAAGTGATGGAACTACATGGTAAAACACTATCCCATACTCCTCGGGGTGTATAACATTCATAACGAGGCTTAACGAGGTTTACAAACCTTGCGTGGCAAAGCTAAACATCCAAAAAGGTCACAAACGAAGTCTCTCTCAAACATCTCTCGCTCTATCTCTCTCTATCTCAAATCTCTCCCAAATCTCTCTAAGTATGAGAAATCTCTCCAAGTATGTGAAATCTCTCCCAAATCTCTCTGAGTATGAGAAATCTCTCCAAGTATGTGAAATCTCTCCCAAATCTCTCCAAGTATGTGAAATCTCTCCCAAATCTCTCCAAGTATGTGAAATCTCCCCCACATCTCTCTAAGTATGAGAAATCTCTCCAAGTATGTGAAATCTCTCCCAAATCTGTCTCATAACCTCCCTCAACTTTTTAAAATCATTTGGGACATCCCGACCATTAACTTAGTCAGAAACCGCGCAAAACGGGAAGTTTATTTGAAAAACAGCCATTTAGGGCCGAACCCTCTTAGAGCCGAACCTCTTAGAGGCGAAACCCTTAGAAGCGAAACCCTAAGAAGCCTCCTGGACCGAACAACATTAAGAACCGGACTAGGAGGACCGAACTCTGCTGATGGGACCGAAGCTACCCCTAGAACCGAAGCCTCTTAAGAACCGAAGTCACCTTCGGGTTCGGTCCATTTCGCTCTCGGTTCCTCCTTGCCCAACTTCGCTTCTGACAAGTTCGCTCCTGAGAACTTCGCCTTCGGTCATCCTCATACAACCGAACCTCCCTTCGGTCCTCGGCCTTCTAGGACCGAACCTGCACTGCTGACCTCGGATCCTCGCAGACTTCGCCTCTTTCCCCGGTTTTCAGTTACTTTCATGTTTTAAGCCCGTTTTCGATGATTTTCGCACGGGATTTTCGTATAAATCCATATTTTATTATTTTTAGCCTTCCAAGATCATAAAATATGCCTATCTAAGGATTCTTGTATTAAATCCCACACTTTTCTTAAGGACAAAGGCAAAGTACAAAAGGTGGAGTGTTGACTTTTCCATGAAGCAAAGACACAAGCTACCTCCCATACCCACTCCATGACACCCTCAGTCACTATTCACATCAGCCTTGTCCACTCATTGTACTTTTATCCTTCCCCCACAAGCTTCCTTCACCCACACCCAAATAAAGAGTAAATACATCTCACAATCTCCTAGATCTCTTTCACTCCCACCATAAACTAACACACTTTTCTCTCTCCTTTCTCTCCAAAATATCGAATTCTCCAGGAGTTCTAAGGCTTCTCATCCACCCTTGGTAAGATATTTCATCCCTAACTTGGTTTCCTTACACTTCTTCACTCAAATCAAGGGTTCCTTACACAAATATCTTGATATTTGTTGTTAGATCTTCGAATCTTCAAGCATCTCCCAAGTGTTCTTGAGTTGAACACTTCTTTTCTTCATCATCCATCTACTGAAATCACTCAAGGTGAGTTCATACCCCTACATTTTCATGTTTTCTTAAAGTTTTAGGGGGGGGGGGGATACAAGTTAAAATACCAAAAACTTAACTAAATTCAAACAACAGCTTTCATCAAGAAAGTTTAGTTCCATTCACAGACTGTTTTGACTATCTTAAACTTAATATCTTTCAAAACTATTTAATATGCAAATAATTCAGGTTCATACCTTTAAAACGAATACTTGCACCTCTCCATACGATTTTTCTACGATTGATGGTGATTTTTACAAAACTGCCTATCATTTCAGAAACGAATTCAGACCAGTCTGTGAATATGAACGTTTTCACACAAGTTAAAGACTACTAAAAATTATAAAAAAAATTATGAATAAAGTAGACACATTTTCTAAACTCTCAGAGTTTACGGATTTAGTTTTCGACTTCGTATGATTTTTCTAAAACAGTGCAGAAAGGTTAAAAACTAGTTAACAGCTTACAACTTTCATAACACTTTGTAACATGTTGAGCAAAGTACATAACAATAAGTTTCTAAATGTTGAATGTATTTCTTGTTAGTTTATCATCATAAATAGAAATTAGCCATTCATGAAAAGGTTTTACATTCATTTCGAACACATATAATAAACTACGATAAGTATAGTTTATGGATTTTACGATAAAAGCACACTACATGAAAAAGGTCTTACTCTCAAAACAAATGGGTTTTTTCATATACTACATGATAAACTATAATAGTAATAGTTTATGGATCTCATATCACTTGTTCAACTTTCATAAAAGGTGATTTCACTTCCACCACGGAAGAGGCTTTATACTCAAACTATATGTAAACTAGTTAACGTAAGTTGTGAGACAATTCTTCCATCGTACTCTTAGAGTATGGGTTCATATTCCTGTAAGTTATAACCAGAGTCTCTTGTAGGGAGAGCATGATAATTGTGTATAGATCTATATTGGGATTGACACCCCACACCTCGCTGCTAGCTACAGCCGGACCTACAGGTCTGCGGGTGACAAGAGTCATAGGATCTTAACGTCTGGAAAACGTTGTTGCAGGTTATTTCTCGTTGTAGTATGGTTATACCGACTCACATAGGGAGTTAACAATCTTTCAAGTTTACAGGGAAAATTCTACTTTAAAAGGGGTTTTATCTATTTAAAACTACAAAACACACACGTATTCTCGGTCTTGGGATTTAAGGCTACATAACTTTTAGTAAGGAAAATATTGGATTTTCTTTGGGAACACATTTCTATTAAAACTACATTTCATCTAGAATTGTTAGACTTCAACTATAATTGCTAAGTGTATATGCTAGAGTTATATAAGAATCTAGTCACACTCGACTTAGAATTGGTGGGCCCGCCTTACTTCCTGTTCCTTGTTTGGTTGTGGACCTAGGGTAGACCCATTATATTCGACGGTTTATTTAACTTAAATTTTATATAACTTATATACGCTGGGTTATTATAGAAGGAATCTACGGGTCTTTCTAGGGTACATTATCGCATAACATATGAGCTTTCATTTCACACTTAATAAAGAAAATATTGGATTTTCTGGAGTCATACTCCATCGCTTTTACAAGGAAAACGACTTCTTTCTCAAATAAATCTCTTATGAACTCACCAACTTAATTGTTGACACTTTTTCAAAACTACTTGTATTCTCAGGAAATCAGTGAAACGGGAAATCAACAACATCTTGAGGATGGGACGTTAAATCGTCAAACAGTTTATTTGGTCATCATAATGTAATTGATTTTGAAACATGTAAACATATACTATGGTGTAACCTTTTCAATTATATTTATGATGGTTGTATTACTTTGAGCACTATTATACTCGTTGTTGTGATACTATACATGAAGTCCTCCACCCCGGACGTTTCCGCCATCCTTGGTTTGGGGGTGTGACACTAGATTTATTGCAATCATTTCTTATAGTGTAATTTCCTCATCTCATTGAATAAATTATTTTGTTCATCAATTATATCTTCATGATTATGTTCGTTCTTAAATTCCGCATTATCATCATCAAATCATTCTTGTGATTTTTCCCAACAGGAAATCATAATGATCAACGGTCAAGGGAATAGATGTATACTTCTACATTGGACGCACATACACTAGATTATACCATAAAAGTTACATATTTTACTTAAAAACTCACTTATTTGTTGGTTTAAAATTTTTTTAAGCCATATTTTTTATTTAAAAAACCTGAATATACCGTTGTTCACGATATTCTGTCATCTTTCCATAGAGATCAACGTTGATATATTAAAAAATATCGAAAAAAACTCATTTCGTATTATTGTGTTTTTTTTTTCAATATTTAAGTTTATTTTAATCCAAAAAAAAACTAACTTTACAAAAAATCTCAATTTTTTCTCCTCTATTAATACACATCATCATCAATTAAAAAAAACCACCATCAGTTTAGATTCACACTCTAAATCTAAACAGTAAATATTTCAATTTTAATATTGACAATGTGAATCTGACTTAGTATTTCAACTCTTTGATCACTCACAAATTAAGTGAAATTTACATATGAATCGAAATATATTTCTATGTAGTTTTATAATATTTTAACATTTTAATTACTCGTAAATTAGTTTTATAAAATCAACAAATGTATTTGTTCACATTGTGAATCTAAAGTGTATATAATTTACTTTTCAGAATTCACAATGTGAATCTGGCTTACAAAGTGTATATAATTTACTTTTCAGAATTCACAATGTGAATTTGGCTTACTATTATTCACACTGTGAATCTGAACTGAAATTTCGATTTTTTTTAAACATCAATATGAATCTATGTTTAAAGAGTAGAAAAAAAAATATGAATTTTGATATATTTATTACTTTTTTCGATAAGAAATACACCTTAACTTTTCAAAAAACAAATAAAATAAAATGGATTTTTTTGAAGAAAAAAAAGTTCATTTTTTATATATATCAATATGGATCTCTTTAGAAAGATGACGAAAAATCATGAACAACGTTATATTCAGTTTTTTTTCGATAAAAACGTGGCCTAAAAAAATTAAACTAAATAAAAGAAAGTGAGTTTTATTATAATCTGGTGCATGTGCGTCTATTGTAAGAGTCTACATCACTTTCTTTTGCCGTTGATCGCTTTAAATTCCGACGCATTGGATTCATTCATTGGTTCCTTGATTCATAATGGTTTTCTATTAAACTTATATATATATATATATATATATATATATATATATATATATATATATATATATATATATATATATATATATATATAAATTTGCAAATATGGTATTGTGAGTGCAACTTAGGGAAACTGATTTGATAGGGTAAGCTACTTTTTGAAATGTATACATTGAGTCCTTATTTTTTTTTTTGTAAATTAAACCCCTATACTTTATTAATATGTACACATTACGTCCTTTTGACCGGATTCTATATGTTTTGCTGATGTGGAAGCACACGTGGCACTAAAAACAACTACATAACAATTAATTAGCTTAGACACTCCTTATAAACGAATGTTAACATCCAAAATTAGGAGGAATCACGGTTTTGTCGTAGAAGAAGAAAGAAGATGTCGAGTGGCTAAAGAATCTCCACAGGTTCAAGCAATCACATAGTAGATATGGAAGTCCTCTGTGATTGTAAACTCCCTACAAGAATTCGTACCTCCAAGACCAAAGATAACCCTGGAAAGAAATTCCGAGTGTGCCTTAACTCATTGGTAAATACCTAAATTGATTTTATTTGTCAAATCCCATCAATTTTCTTCTTCTTACCTTCTATGTTGTTGATTTTATTACTACAGAGACCAGGGAAAAAGTGTAAAGTTTGGGAATGGATTGATGAAGAACCTGAGAATATGAAGCCCATTGCAGAAGATACTCTTTCAGATGTTGCAGATTATCTTATACAAGTTTTAGAGGATGTGGCATCTGTTAGAGAACAAGTGAAACAGTTGAAGTTTATGGTTTGTGTATTGATTCTGCTAGTCATTGTTAAGGTTATGTTTTCGGGTTGAAGATATGCTTCTGGAGGTTTTAGGGGATGTTGATGTAATAGACTTGTTGTCTAATTCTTGTTTATGTAATGGATGTTGATGTACTTTATGTTTATGTAATGGTAAAGTTTATTGCTATTATGTATGGATGTTTATGTAATTAAGTCAGTCAAATGGAGGTAAAACCAAGACAAATTACATGAAATATTCTTGTATAGACAATTGGATGTAAAGACAAATAAAAGTGGCTGACAAAAGGCATCAAGCCATTTAATAATTACAAAAGATAAGCCCATCAGTAGGGAGAATACAATAATTTAGTTCAAAATATTCGACAAGTACATCAAAAGTAAACAACTAGTAGGGGTAATATAGTAATTAAGTTCAAAATATTACCCCACACTACATCAAAATATATATCACATGCATTACCCCACTACACCAAAACCTAATTACTCTAAGGTCACAGGTTTGTCTTGGCTGCATCCAATTCCATCCTTGACTTTAACATTTTCCTGAAGACCAATTTCTGTGATTCTTTCTGAAAACTTTCTCACCCTACCAGCGTCATTCAAAGGAACCTTCTTCATAGGACTTCTCTTCACAGGAGCATTCTTCACATGAGTTCTCTTGACAGGAGCTTTCTTCAGAGGAACTTCATTTACAGAAGGAATGCATGCCCTTGATTGACTTGGACCTGCCGTGCTTGGAGCTGGAGTTGGCTTACTTGGGTACGTGGATTTGTTGTGGCCAGTTTGGTGGCAAATGGTACATCTTAGAGGAATGCCTTCCCTTGACACAGTATGCCTTGTGTGCCCACTTAGCTCTCTTTCTGCTTGATCTCTTTTCCTTTTGACACATGGCCTGCCAGGTAACCTCCTCCTTAATTGAGGCAAAATAGTATGAAGTCCTTCAACATGTGGCCACTCAGAACTGTCATTGAGTGGGTGGATGTTATACTCACAGCTACTAAGGAAAGAGGCTTTAGTATAGGAGTTTGATACAAAAGCCTCCATATCTAGGTTCAATGATGAAATTGATGATACGGCATGTACACATGGAATGCCTGTGAATTGTCAGCTTCTGCATCCATATGACCTCTGATTCAAATCAACAGCATGCCTCTCATTTCCTGAGAACACTTCAAGGACTTAATCTCATTTATTGGATCCCTGTCTATGAGATAGTCATAAGCCCTGCTTTCCAAGGACTTAATCTCATTCATTGCTGCTTCAAACTTTGGTAAGTTGTTGCATTCACAGCCCTCCAAAATGGTTTAAAGTATTGTTCTCCTTTAAATTTTTTATGGAAATTAGCTAGAATGTGTCTAGCACATAATCTATGCTCCACATCAGGAAGTCTTTCCTTCATAGCTTCAAATAATCCCTGATTCAAACAACTAAATGATTAGTTAATTAAATGATCAAAACAATTAAAGTTAATTGAAAAAAGAGAATGATTACCTTGTGGCCATCTGAGAGGATTGTAATGCCATGACCATTCCCCCCCCCTCCAATGTCTTCCATCATGTTCTTCAAAAACCATTTGCATGTCATTTTGTTCTCAACATCGACTACTGCCCAAGCTAAGGGATATATGTTATTATTAGCATCTCTACCCACTGCTGATAAGAGCTCCCCTCTACATACACCCTTAAGAAAGCAACGATCAACCCCAATTACCTTTCTGCATCCATCTAACCACCCATCCACAACACCTTTAAAGCTAACATAAAACCTATCAAACACCACAGTATTATCAGCTTGTGGCTCCAAGAACACCTCAACATGTGAACCTGGATTAGCCATTCTGATTTCAGCTACATAATCCCACAATTTGGCATAATGTTCTTTCAGACTTCCCTCAACTTCAGACAATGCTAACTTTTTTGCATTCCTACACTGCCCAACACTCACATTAATGTTGTATCTCTTAGATACTAGGGCTTTCATTTTCCTCAAACTCAGTTTAGGACTCTCCAAAACATCATTCACAAATTGTTTCCCTATCCACTTATATGTTACAATTGACCCAAGTTTGAATGCCCTAGAGCACTTGTGCTCTGTTATAAGAGACTTAATCTGAAAAGTGTGTTCCTCTTTCATCCAGGAAGCATACAATCTAAAAGGGCATGTTGGATCCTTTCCTTTACAACACCTAACTAGAAACCTACTCTTGTCATTCTTTTAATACCACAAATCATAACCATTTGCTACATCATAGAACTAAGAGGGTATTTAAGTTCAACAGTAGTAGAGTATTTCATACCTACTCGAGTCCTCATCTCATTCCATTCCTGAGTATGATCATGTCTTGGGTAGATAGGTCGTATTGCATTATGATCTTCTTCAACCAAGTCATCATTCTGTATTGGACAAAGTTTGTTAAGGAATTGATCATTGAAGTTTCTTTTGAGAGATATAACTTCATCGTCCTCTACATGTTCAACTTTCAGACCATCTTCTAAAATGGAGTCAACATCATCAATAGAAACCAAATCATCATCTTCAAGGTCTGCTTCTTCTCCTGAATCCAATCAAACAAAGGTTCATGATGATGATCCACATACACATCCAATCTCTTCTTTTCTTTGATATCTTCAAGAAACTCGTTAAAATCGCAGTCATTCTGAATAGCATGTAATCCCTCAGACAACCTCACTTCATGTGGACAGTAATACACATCTTTGCATCTTCCGTTAGTAAGCTTTTCAAGAAAGGGGATGAAATCAGGGAAGTTCATCTTGTTCACAATCGTGTATGGTACAGAGGCTTTTACTCCATCAAAATACATCAATGGGGTAGGTGTGAACATCCCATTATAGTGTACATCAATGATTGTATTTGCATCTTCTGCCATTGTTGATGGTGATTGTGAGTCAATAAGTTTGAGGGATATCGACTGAGTGAATGGAGGAATGGCTGATTAAATGAGCCCTAATTGTCGTCAAAATGTGGTGTAATTTAACAATATCCACATAAGGTGACATGTGAATGCCACCTGGTTATTTCATTTCAAGAAAATAAAAGAAAATTCGTATATGACCCGTATACCGGGTATAGTCGGTCAAAAGGAATGCATAATTACAAAAAATCTGGTATAAGGGTTTAATTTACAAAAAAAAAAGAATAAGGACTAAATGTGTACATTTCAAAAAGTATCTTACCATATCAAGTCATTTTCCCGTGCAACTTATTGGTCATTATGTTTCATTATTTCAGACCACAAAAAACTAAAACCAGATCACATTACAACCTTTCTGCCATATAATAGAAGATACAAAATAAGTATCTCTCAGGAAGTAGATATTTTGCCTCTTACCCTTAAGAATATTTAATATAATATTTTCCATTGTTCAATAAAGTTAAATTATTGGTATTTTATGAGTTGACTTTGGTTAATTACTATATTTTAAAGTTGCATTTTTAGTTCCTTACATAAATTTATTATAAATTTCATTTTTATTAACTGCAAATGAAGTTCTCCACCGCAGTGCACAAGGTGAGTCAAATACTAGTTATTATATAAACTAGGCATATCCTCGCGCGATGTGTAGTAATGTGTGTGTGTGTATATATATATATATATATATATATATAATAGATGTGGTTAAAAATTAAAAGTATGGGTTAATAAGATCGAGGTAGTTTACATTTCAACACATTTCACTTATGTTATACTAATCCTTTAAATATAGACTTGTGTGTGAGTAGTTTAAGTACGTGAGCAAATATCTTAAATTTCGCATGAGATGGTAATAATTATGTATTAATTGTATAATATAAATCCAAACCTTCATTTGTGGTAAAAATCTTATATAAATAACATATTTTTTAGATTGGAATGTAGGGCCACTAGAAATATGAGTATATGGTTTCTGCAACGCTGTGATTTTTCATCTCATCTTTTTATTTTGAAACACTATTTAACATATTTTAGCAAGGAAAGTCTTAGTTTATTATTTAGAAAATATCACCAGTGTTACTTATTTCAAAAACTTGTCAAAACCAACCCATTAAATTTGATAGTATGCAAAACTGATACCAAAACACACACCAAAAACCAAGTGTAAATGAAACGTCAGTGAAAAGTCTCAAGCTCGTATGATCAATAATATAAATGTAAGTAACTACCCCAAAAAGAGTCCCAACCTCTCCAGGCCATCAAATCAAACTACTTGTTCCAATGCAAGGCCAAAAAACAACAAGCAAAGAAACAAGTGTCATCATCAACACAGTGAGTCGATCTCAAGCACATAGGCATGGAAACAAACATAGTTTATACATTATTTTTAGTCATGCAATCAATTCATACCAATCAATATACATCGCTTATTGTAAATAGTATATAATGCATATATTATTCTGTATATTCTTTTCATCGCAATAATTATTATTTATTTTCTTCGCTATAATTACTTTTAATGTCCCTCGCTAACTATGGTCTAAAACCTCGCTAACACTCCAAAGAATGACCCCGTTCGCTACTAATGTGACTTGGAAACCCAGTGCACCAAATGGGGAACGACTCCCACCCGTAACATTGTGCATGGTTCTTCGTATTCACTACTCTGACTTTGCATGTACAAGCATGATGCATTGTCGTTAGAGGGTGGTACAATGGCACTTCCAAACTCATACCCACACCCAAATGTGATTCTTGATCTGACGTCTCTGAGTAACCAACGTCACTCCAATCTACGTACACCAAGTGCATCATAACCATGTTTCAAATTGGTTACCAAGAAAATCACTCGACATCGACTTAGCTGAAGCTCTTTTCCTCGAACGATATCCTTCCACCGCGATATCCAACATGGTACGCACCTAAATTTAGGTTTCTACCTTTTACCCCCACTATGTATTCCCCATTATTTTAATTAATTTTATAATTAATTAGTTCACTCGCATGGGGAAAACACACACCTCACCAATAACAATTATGTAATCATGCTTGAATTTTAATAATTATTCCAAGGCATATTACATCACATGTCATACTACAAAGGTATATACTCAACTGTCGCATAACACCATTTTTAAGCATATATAGAGATACACCTTTTAGCAACAAACTTTCTAGCATGCATTTCCTAGGTTCATTCAAACATGATAAAACAGAAAACATAAAATACATAACATCATACTTTAACAAAATAAATAATCCTCACCACTAGCATGATCATAACACTCTTATTATGCACAAAATGACCATTATAAGGATTCTAGCATATAAAAGCTTTCCTAAATCATTTGTTTCCGTATTACTTCACAAAATCAGTTAGTAAACATCACATAATTTCATATTATAACACCTCATAAAATCAAATACACCATACATAAGTATAAGAGCATGTAACTTCCTAAACATGTGCTTAAACAACCATAAGAAATGACTCACCTCAAGTCCAAGTTGTGAAAGGTTATGAACTGAGGAAATACACCTTCTAACAAGAAATATAACACCCTAAAAGAATGCATAAGGAGCTGATCAGAAACATAACATAAAATGAAACAATTCTTTTCAAATAGAAACTGCATCGTGGTAAAGAGCGTGCCACGTCGTGGTCCAAGAATCAGTCACGATATGGGGACCGATAAACTCTCGACGCCATGATATGGCAGTTAGTTGTCCATATCTTGGAGTCGTAGGCAGTTAAAAAATAGAAAATCGACGGGTTTTCTTCTCTGGTCCGGTTAGCGTTCGATCAAAGCCTCATTTGGGATTTTCTCAACCCCTTAAGACCATATCTAAGTGGCTAGAATGAATAGGACATGAATGTGACCAACCAATACACTTAAACCAAGGATTTAGCATCATCCAAGATTCCCTCTTATATGTGGTTTGAAGGACAACAACTATTAACTAATGAGATATGTCCATACCTTCTAGAAAATCCAGAAATGATCCCAAGAAGAATGATAGAAGAAAATACCACCAAAAGCACAACCAAGAATACTCCAACAATCTTCTTTCTTCTCCATCTCTTCACTCGAACCCACCACCAAAGGAAAGAACAATGCGACTCTTTTCAATCAATATGGAGACTAAAAGTAGGGTTTGTTGGCTGCAAATGGATGATGATTCCTGGATTTTGGGTTTAGTAGTTGTAACACCCGCATATGCGGGTCAGTCAATCTGAATATTATAAGCGTTAAATTAATTTTTTATAGAAGACTATTTAGGATAAATAATCTTAACCGCAGTTATAGTGTATGTGACAAGGATTCCATGCATAAAAAAAACGCCTAAATCTGACTTCGTGAGAGGAAGTTATGATTTTCTAATATTTCAGTGTAGCAGTACACGACTCGGAAACTAAAATTAAAAATGGTTGATTGTTAGGAAAAACAATCTAATGAGAGTTGAATATCTCTTCAATACCTATCCGTCGATATAAAGAAATTCGAGAACGGATATCGTATGAGAGAGTTATGAATTTTTAACAAACTTTAACAGTCTAAGCTTGTTAAAAATATAACTTTGAAAATAAATTTAAAACTAGCAACCGGAGTCTAAATGAAAGTTGTAGATCTCGTCGATAGCTACGCGTGGATATAAAACCTGTCGAAAACAGAGCTCGTATGAAAAATATATGAATTTTTGAAGAAACATAAATTCATCGTGTGTGCTCGCGCATAACGACAGTAGGCACGACGCGCACTGCCACAACACCTAGAATGCGACACGTGGCACCATGCAGAGAACAACACGTCATCCCTTCCGACGAAGTGTGCGGCGCGTAGGCCAAAATGCCCTATAAATTGATGCCTTCAGCTCAGGTCATTCCCTACGTCTTCCATCCATTCTCTCCTGACATTCTTCTACTTTTAGCCCATTTTCCCTTAGTTTTTAGTATTCATGCGAACCCATGTGACCCCTGAATGTCCGGTAAGTAGTAGCTTTCAAGTAGAAGCTCTGCCAGCGCAATTTCTGGACTTTTATCTAGGGAATCTTTGTAAGTTAAATTACATACTATTTTATTTTAGTGTAATTTGTATTTAAATTCATAGTCGTTGTTATGAATTTATAAATAAGATTTGTCAGTGATTCCAACGTCATATTACTGATTGATCTACTTACGGGGATGATGTCTAGGCTGGATTCAGTGAGATGTTTAAAGGGGGATTTCTAAACCGTATACTCTATATACAAAACGGACCCTACCTTTGATATGATCCTACCTGGTTGTTCCTTACTTGATCGATCTTGATGTAGGCATTAGGATTGGTGAGGAATCTATATTATCATTAGTCACCAGCAATGTAAGACTAAGACTTAGTGATATTCGTACCTAGGTCATGTGAAAGGAAAAGATAAAGTACCAAGGCGAAGTTCTACCCAAATTTTGAGGCGTCCACTCTTATCAAGTGAGTGCATAGTCCTTATCATGAGATTTTATATGTGAGATATATGCTTATTCCCTAGAATATGCGTTAAGAACATATTTGATAATATATGATATACGAACGAGTATGGTACTATATATGTTAAGATATGTATCAATTATTTATGATAATAATAATAGAAGTATCATTAGATATAAGGATAAAGTTTATTTAATACCAATATACTATGTATATCCTGAAGTATGATAGTGTTACCTAAGCAGAGTTGGTACTAGGGGATGAGCATTGTAGTCTTATGTAGCATCCCATTTTTCGAATTCCAATTTTTTCATAATTTATAGATAATAGAAATTAATAATAACAAAAATAATTAAATAGTTAGATAATAAAATTTGAAGACTATTATATAAGGGGTCGATAATGGAAAACTTTTGAAACTTAAAGTATTAAAATTTAGGTCATAAGGATCAAATAATTACTTATGTAAAATTTGAGGGATTTGGTTTTCCATATGATGAAAGATGCATGAAATTACATGATTTATGATTGTTTACAAGATGAAATTTGCATCCCAAGAATGTTTCTAGTTTCCTTTATCCCTTATACCTTTTTTAGTACACACTAAAACCCTATGTATCCTAATAGGAAGTTGTAAGTGTGTGTGCATGGTTGTTGATTTTGGCCGAGAACGAGAGGAACTGATGAAGAGAAGAAAACAAGAAGGAAAGGGATCGAGAAGGACGCTTCCAGAAAGAAAAGAGGGTTGCGATCAAGTGAGGAGTGAAGCTATATTGGTGGTGTGTTATTGTTTCAAGGTAAACATTCAAGCTTCCTAGTATTTTCTTTTCTTTTTTTGTGCAGATCTACCTAAATCCGGCACCACCTTGGTTGCCATGGCCACCGACCATGGACACCACAAACCGATCACCATTGTCCACCACGTATTGGTGGTAGTGGGTGATGCCATTTTAGCCTCAAATAGTTTGGGGCGGAGAAAACCCAAATCCTAGTTTGATGGTTTTACCAAAAAGACATTATACTTTCGTTGCTCATTAAAGCTGTATACTTTGAGTCATGTTTTGATGTCGGAATTTTCATTTTGACGTGAGATGATATGGCTACTGTTAATTCATATTTTTCAGTGTTTGGAGTTATTGGATGATGACTTATTGGGTTAAGATGCCAAATTAACCTAATAAGTCAAAGCTGGGAAATTATCAAAAAAAATTCTAATTTGTCCCTTTCTTGTAAAATTTTTATAAAAATCATATAGCAAAATTTTGAGTTGAGACTAATGCTCAAAGTTTCATATTTGAGTCTTCTATATTTGATTAGTTTTGACCGAAATCCAAAATGCCTCAAACGAGGGTAATAACGACCATTACCCAGACTGGTCCACAATGAACTGTTTTGCGAGGCAATTTTGTAGAAATCACCAAACATTGTACAAATATTGTATTGAGGCGTGCATGTACTACTTTTAAAGATAATGTCTTGATCTATCTTCAAGTGAAACTGTTTTGCAAAATATGGTGTTTAAGGTATGCAAAATAGCCCCGAACAGACCATAGCTTTTGTGTAAAAATAAAAAAAAAATAACCTATGAGCCATTTGTATTTTTGGTGTTTCAAATAACCATAATTCAACTCAATTTATTATTATGAGGAAGTGTAAAGGGAAAGAAGGCGTGAGTGACTTCCAGGTTGCTTTGCTTTTAGAGGTGAGATCCTCACTGCACTGTGTTGTGTTATATCTTCTTTACATTAGCTCGTGTGTGATATGTATTGTATTATTTAGGTGGGTATTACTAGGTGTGGTAGAGTCTAGTGGATTGGCTCACGTATTGAGGATTATGCATGGTAGGACTCGGCGCATCCGAGTAGATATCGGGCGTAGCCAATATGTCCCAAAGGCTCGACAAAATGAGCAAGAGGGATCGGGCATGACTAATGTGTCCCAATGGGTTCGGGTAATTGGATCGTACTTAGCCAATATATCCCAAGGGATCGATGTACTGAGCAAGTGGGATCGGGCCTAGCCAATGTGTCCTAGTAGGATCATGTTTGTTACTGATTCGTTCTTTTACATGCATGTGTGGTTACGTGTTTGATACCAATTGTATCTGTGTACAAGGGTAAGGATTATATGATATGATACTTTCTATGTATGGAATTCATTAAGCTTTGTGCTTACCTATTCCCTTTAAAAATATTGTTTTAGGTACATAGGATGGTACCGTACACATCGATTTGAGGCGGATTTTTGGAATTGATATTGGGTTGGTTATGTTTTCATAATTTTTGGAATTATAATTTATAATGTTTGGAAATTGAATTGATCTTGGGGTTTGGTATTTCATTTCTTTTGAATAAAATATATTAAACGGATGATTTATGAAAATTTAAAAATTTTAAATTTAATAAAATTTTTGGGATGTTACAAGTTGGTATTAGAGCACAGCTTGAGATAACCAGGCTAACTTTAGTGAGTTTTGAAGTCAAGTTTGCGGCTCAAGAGTGATTTTTCTAAAATAAATTTTATGGAAACGAAATGAAATGGTTTGGAAAGGGTGAACACAAGTGCAGTGTGTACAGTCAGCAAGTGCCAGACGAAAAAAAGGGAAAGTGTTCAAATCTTATTTATTGTTCTCCGATATAAAATTTTATTATCTATGCTAGTTAACATGATTCTTCACATGCTATGTTGGATGCCTGTTATGTGTTATTTGGAATATGTACTAGTATTGATAGGTTGTTAAGTGAATGCTTTAGGTTGTATGTAGTAGGAACTAGATAAACTTAGAATGACTGGTTTAGCCTGTTGCACAACTCTTGTTTGACTCCAACCGTTCTGGTGCAAAATCTTTTATTCAAATGACTATCTGCTTTTACATTGTGTACGATTGTGCATTCACACCGGGACTAGTAGAAACTCCATGAGATGTAGAATAGCAGGGTGAGGGTGATTCCTACGAATCTAAGAAAATGTAGCAAATGCTGATATAGAGTGGACATGATAGAATTACCTGTTAGCCTAGCTGCTCAAATGTTGCTTGCTTTGTGCTAAGAGGAACCTATATTGATATTAGCTAACTATTAAGAGAATGCATTAGGTTACATGCCATAAAAGTTAGATAGTTTTCGATTGTTTGATTTGGCTCAATTGTACACCTCTCGTTTGAGTCTTACCTTTGTAGTGCTGGATCTTTCAGTCGAAAGTCTATTTAATTTTTTTTGCATGTAATTATATTCGTAAGATAGTTTGTTGACATCGGTAGAAGTTTCTTTCACAGCTGATACCAGGGTGGGGTGGGAGTCCTAGTAAGATAGGAAGAGTTTTGGCATGTGCTGGTGTAGGGCACATCATTAGAATTGTCGGCAAAATGTGACTTGGTTACTTCGGGATGGACCTTAGAGCAGGCTTGAATCGGTGTGGAAGATAGTAGTAGTGCCCCTGCTCTCGAAAGTACATGATTCACGCCCGAGTCAAGAGAAGTCACGTGGGAATCCAAGGAACTAATTATAGTAGTGTTTACATGGTTATATGTTTATTATTTAACTTTAGTAATGTTAAGGTTTCCCTATTCGATTGTGAAATGGTGTCTACAAGAAATGGTGCTTCGGGATCAACTACTGGAATATATGCCGATGAGATACTATATATGATTACGACAATGATGATGTATGTTATGGGGAAGAGCGACAGGGGATCCTAGTGAGTGAGTAGATAGAGAGTAGTGTAATGGTAAAACCTGAATAGGTAGTGATGAGCTCTTTTTATATCAATTGAATGACGACTTTGCGACATGGAGCTGAGAGCTATGAGATTGGCTCAGACAACACCGTCCTGCATGATTGGATTGTGGTTGAGGTCTTGTAAGACCTCACTAGAGGATTTGACTGGTATTATTAGACAAATCACCGATAATTTGGTCATCTGGTTCGAGGAGTGGATTGCAGCCGTTTAAACTGCTGATAGGATAGTGGAGGTGTCGTAGGAGAGAGAGAAAGAGAAAGAGAGAGAGAGAGAGAGAGAGAGAGAGAGAGAGAGAGAAAGATCTTAGTTTGGAGACATAGATAGGGAAGAGTAAGTGGGCGTAGGGCTTGACTCTGTTAACAACTATCAAGAGTTTGTGATGATGTTGTGCCAAGAACTAGAGGTCTGAAGAACCATGACATTTGTGGTCAGGGTGGAAAGACCCACATGTTTGTGCGTTGCAAGTCCAAATGCGACAAGTACATATGGCAAGGACATGCTCATCAAGAGTGCATATTAGAGATGAATATTTGTCACCTTTTTTCATCATTATGATCACATTAGGGTCTCAATATATTTATAGTATGTTTTCTTCATGTTAGTGTTGTTGTTATGTCTTAATTACATATGTTCGAGTATGTATAGTTGGCTTTGTATCATTTATAGTGTGACCGTGTTTAGGAAGTTGCTCGAGTAGGTTTGCATAGCCTTAGGATTAGTTATTCAACTGCCTATTTTATTCTATATTATACGTGGGTGCTTAAACAAATTTCGATTCGAGAACGAATGCTCCTAGAATCGTTTAGTTTTAGCAAGAAGATGATGTTGTGGTCGGAGTTTATGAGCACCTTTAGAAGTTAGAGGTGGTCGGTCAACTTGGCTCCAGAAGCGATGTGGAGACTGTGTATGACAGTGGGGACAAATTTCATGGATAGAGTTGATGCGTAGTTTGTTTGTCATCGCAAACAGGTATGAGTTCAAACCCAAGATGGGAGAATAATTAATCCAAGGTGATATCGTAGACAAGGCATATCAATATGTCTAGTAGCAAGGACTCAAAGGTACTAGAAATCTAAGTTGTATCAAATATTTAACACTCGTGGTGGATATGTTCCGAAATGTATAAGGGAAGACAGATGAGGATGCGTTAATTGTATGGGATTTTGCAAGAGTTAGCCTTGTAAATATCCAAGATCTTTTCGTGAAAAGAGAGTTCTACAAAGTTACGTATTATGAAAAGTTATGTAAAATCAAAACCATAAGGTCCATTTAAGATAATTAGGGGTTCGGTCAGTCAATGGCAACATCAAATGTTCGTTGAATTCAAAGTGGGGGAGATTTACCCATCCATGGAACAGTCTAGGGACTGTGCATGCCTCATTATAGTAATGAAGACTTAAGACAACTACTGGAGATTTTTGAAAATTCTAGTCTTTTAAGGCGACGCGTGCAGGGAAGAGAAAAAACAGACAACTCTCAGAGGGGTGAGTCGATTCAAGAATGGTGTATTATCGTTGTCCATTATGTATTCAAGAATGTCATGGGTTCGTTCGTATTTAGCGGGTGAAACTTGTTCGAGTAAGTAATCGTCAGGTGTTTTGATTCATCAACATCGATTCACGTAATAGGTATTTGGATAGTCTATGATTTAGGATCATGGTGAGGGTCCCCTTGTCTGTTCTTGTTTGACAAAGGCTTGTGGATTTGAGGCATGGTCTGAAACTCGGATAGATCTAGATTCCTAGGGTTCGATATTCTGTTTTGTTCTTGGTTGCTACTGTTTGGAGGTGCGAGATGATGGATGGTTTCCTTTGGGTCAGTGAGATGATATTGTTATACATATAGGCCTATTGAGATGCTGGTTGTGAACCAGACATGCCATTTGCAATGATAGCAAGAACGACGAGTTATCGTGAGCTAAAGGAGTGGTAGTCGGAAACCTACAAGTCTGTGGGGGGATGGTCACATGTCTATAGACCCACAATGGCGGGTTATGAGATTACAGATGGTAGGTATTGTATGCATGTTTAGACTAGTTAGTTTGATTTTCTGGTAATTGATTGATGATGGTATCGTGGTGTACGGTTCGATGCGAGGTACGGGACCTTGGGTACAAAGAGGAACAATGTAAGAGTGTGAGTTGGCATATCGACGGAAGATCACTAGCTAATATATAGGATACACCTTGTTCATGTAGTTAAAAGTGTTGATTCCTCAAGAAGACATATTGAGTGCTAGAATTGTATGGATGTGTGCCAGAGGAATTGTCCCTCTAGAGATGTTGAGGAGGTGTTGATCAAAATATTGCTGCATTTGGGAGTGATGGAGTTCCTTATTAAAGTTTTAGTCATTTTTGTGTCTGGAGAAGTAGGAATGATCATCAACCTTTGAGGGTCAATATTGTAATTTTTGGATCATGGATTTTAGATTTATGCTTGTTTTTGCAAAAAGTTGGGCCATGTTGCTAGAAATGATTAAAGATTTCGATAGCGATATACTTTACCATTCCAGTAAATTGGATACAGTTGTTGATACTCGTAGTCGGAAGACGTCTAGTAAACCACTTCAGGAATTAGGTCCGTGAAAGATAATGCTCACTCCTCTGTTTGAGTTGTCGTAAAGGGTACATGATAACGTCTAATTTATACATATATTTATGACGTTTACTTATTATTTTATACTATGTTTTTATGTTATTTAGAACTACAAGATAATTAATATGCTTTCAAATGTTCAATTACAATTGAAATGGGAGCTGGAATGCAAAAGGAGGAGAAAGTAACTAAAAAGACACAAAAAGGATGTTGTTGGATAACTTGACCCCTCATCAGTGTTTTGGCCATATCTCATGACTCGTAACTCCGATTACGAGATTCAAAATGTTCTTAAAACTAGACACAATTTCGGACAACTTTCGTGTTTTGAGAAAATGTTAATTCCCACTCACCACGACGTGGTGATCCAACCATGACGTGGTGATTGGAATGTTCACGGCCATCAGGCTGACGTGGAGGATACGAGATTTCGACGATGACCACGACGTGGTGGAGGTCAACCACGACATGGTGACCAATTATAATCTATTAGTAGAGTCGAAAATTTCTCCTAATGATAGATCTTCAACCCAAATTTGTTTCCAATGATTATAAACCTTGGAGAAGCCGTTTTGAGGGTCTAGAAGGAAGCCGGAGGGTCCTTAAGCTGATATTGAGCGAAGATATGAAGGATTCGAGAGCGGAATCATGTTGGAAATAATTCGGTTTGCTTTTCTGATCATGATTAGTGTTCCATTTGTGTTCCTATTGTTTTTACTTTCTGAATCCAGGTGTTAAAACCTGTTGCTTTTGTTTGGAGTCGATAAAACTCGATTTTATGTGTTGATTTCAATGATTTGGATTTAATTAGTTTGTTTATTAGTTGCGTTTGATTTATCATCACCTATCATGTTAAAGTTATGATTTAATTGCCTATTGTTGAGTTATGTGTATTTAAGAGGACCAATCTAATTATATTAACTTGAATATTAATTAGTTTATGATCATTAAACTGTTAGGACTAGAGATTGATCAAATCCTAGGGTTAGGTAATGTTAATCTATGACTTTGGTTGTGTTAGAGAGCTTAGATATCCATGCTATGCATCAATTGATTGTCATGACCATTGATGAGAAATCACTACTAGATCATATCATTCATAATCCGACTATATTAAATTAATTATGTGTTCACTAATTGCATCATCATTGTGTTACTTGTTCATTAATTATCAGTACTAGGAAATCCGATCAAGATAACTAGTCACATTAGAATTCAGTAACCAACTAATAAATCCACGACACTAGTTAATCATGAATTTTGAGAAGTAATCCAATCTAAACTTGAGTACATGAAGTGATTTGTTTCCAATCAGTTTATCTAGTTAGTTTAGCTATTGATTTAATTGAGATTTTAATAATAAAACCCCTATTTTATAGCTTTCTTTTATTTGGTATAACCTATAATAAAAAATTCTAATATTAATTCACTACCGTTCCCCTTGAGTTCGACACCATTGCTTATGAAAACTATACTATACTAAATCAAGTTCACTGCCTGTAAGGTGTGGTTTAGATGCGATAGACTAGGAAATATAAAAAAACTAGTGCATTAAAAATACACATTAGTACAGGAAGTGACATTTATGAATGAAAACGCCAAATACATGAGAGTTTCAGGCGAGATTTGGACTGTTGATCGGGTCAGTCGGGGTTATTTGACATATTAAGGCTTGATATGTATTCCTACGCTGGAGGTGACGAGCAAATATATATGCCAGAGAGGTGGTATCTAGGCATAAGATACCAGTTTTATGGTCTTTAATAAGGACGTACGGTCCATGTCTCGGTTGTATGAAAGGTTTTAGGAGGAAATGGGTACTCAGTTATGATTTAGCACACTTCTAATCTTGTATTGGCATGCCATAATTCATCCTATTATGTGGGAAGAAGTGCAGAACGTCTCTGTGTTGGGTAAGATCGATCATCGAGTACTAGGGATATCGAATGTTGTGCGTAAGACTAATGACATGTTTCAGTTTGACAAGAAACTCAATTATGTAGAGAAGCCGGTTGTTATCCTTGAAGGAGAGACAAAGACTTCGTGCACAAGAAATTTAGTTAGTAAACGATCAATTACGAGGTTGGAAAAGTCCCACGTAGACGTGAGAAATGAAAGTGGAGTTGTAGGAACATGCTCCAAAATTGTTTGATGGTAGTGAATTCGAGGATGAAGTCCCCTTCAAGTGGGGGAGAGTTGTAACATCCTATTTTTTGAATTCTAGTTTTAGCAAAATTTATAAATATTAGAAATTAATAATAACAAAAATAATTAAATGGTTAGATAATCAAATTTGAAGACTATTCTGTAAGAGGGCAATAATGGACAACTTTTTACATTTCAAATATTAAAATTTAGGTTATAAGGATCAAATAATTATTTATGTCAAATTTGAGGGACTTGGTTTTCCATATGATGAAATATGCATGAAATTACATGGTTTATGATTGTTTACAAGAGGAAATTTGCAGCCCAAGAATGCGTCCATTTTCCTTTATTCCTTACACCTTTTTTTAGTACACAATAAAACCCTATGTAGCCCAATAGGAAGTTGTAAGTGTGTGTGCGTGGTTGTTGATTTTGGCCGAGAACGAGAAGAACTGAGGAAGATAAGAAAATGGGAAGGAAAGGGATCGAGAAGGAGGCTGCCAAAAAGAAGAAGAAGGGAGGGTTGCGATCAAGTGAGGACTGAAGCTAGATTGGTGGTGGGTTATTGTTTCAAGGTAAACATTCAAGTTTCCTAGTATTTTCTTTTCTCCTTTTGTGCAATTCTACCTAAATCCGCTACCACCATAACTGCCATAGCCACCGACCATGGCCACCACAAACCGACCACCACTGTCCACCACGTATTGGTGGCAGTAGGTGATTCCATTTCAGCCTCAAATGGTTTGGGGGTGGAGAAAACCCAAACCCTAGTTTGATGGTTTTACCAAAAAGGCATTATACTTTTGTTCCTCATTAAATTTGTATACTTTGAGTAATGTTTTGATGATGGAATTGTCATTTTGAAGTGAGATGATATGGTAACTGTTAAGTCATATTTTTCAGTGTTTGGAGTTATTGTATGATGACTTATTGGGTTAAGATGCCAAATTAACCCAATAAGTCAAAGTTGGGAAATTATAAAAAAATGCATAATATGTCCATATTTTGTAAAAATTATAGAAAAATCATGATGCATAAATTTGAGTCAATACCAATGCCCATAGTTTCTTTGAGTCTTCTATATTTCATAAGATTTGACTAAAATCAAGAAATTCCTCTATCTAGGGTAAAAACGACCATTAACCAGACTGGTCCGAAATGAACTGTTTTGTGAGGCAGTTTTGTAAAAATCGCAAAACATTTTAGAAAATTTGTATCGAGGCGTTCGAGTACTACTTTTAAAGCTAAGGACCTGATCTATCTGCATGTGATATAGTTTTTCAAATTTTCTACAATGTGTGGAATTCACTAAGCTTTGTGCTTACCATTTTCCCTTTAAAAATATTGTTTTAGGTACACAGGATGGTAGGGTGTGACCGTACACATTGGTTTGAGGCGGATTTTTGGAATTGATATAGGGCTGGTTATGTTTTCATAAATTCTGGAATTATAATTGATTACGTTTGGAAATTGAATTGATCTTGGGGTTTGGTATTTCATTTGTGTTGAATAAAATAAATTAAACAGATGATTTATGAAATTTTAAAAATTTCAAATTTAATGAAATTTTTGGGATGTTACTAGTTGGTATTAGAGCACAGTTTGAGATAACCAGGCTCACTTTAGTGAGTTTTGAAGTCAAGTTTGCGGCTCAAGAGTTATTTTTCTGAAATAAATTTGAAGGAAACTAAATCAAATGGTTTGGAAAAGGTAAACGCAAGCGTAGTGTGTATAGTTAGCCAGTGCGAGAGGAAAAAAAGGGAAAGTGTTCAAATCGTATTTATTGTTCTCGGATATAAGATTTTATTATGTATGCTAGATAACCTGATTCTTCACATGCAATGTTGGATGCCTGTTATGTGGTATTCGGAATCTGTGATAATATTGATAGGTTGTTAAGTGAATGCTTTAGGTTGTATGCAATAGGAACTAGATAGACTTATAATGACTAGATTAGCCTGGTGCACAGCTCTTGTTTGAGTCCAACCGTTCTGGTGCAGAATCTTGTATTCTAATGACTTTCTGGTTTTACAATGTGTACGATTGTGCATTCATGTCAGGACTAGTGGATACTCCATGAGATGTAGAATATCAGGGTGAGGGTGATTCATACGGATCTAGGAAAATGTATCAAATGTTGATATGTAGTGGACATGATAGAATTTCCTATTAGACTAACTGCTCGAATGCTGCTTGCTTTGTGCTAAGAGGAACCTATATTGATATTAGCTAACTATTAAGAAAATTCATTGGCCACGACGTGGTGGTAGCAGATGTGCAAACCCTATTTTTCTGGTTCAAGGCCCTATTTAAAGGAAATGATTGCTAGGGTTTCATCGGCCCCCAATCTCCATCTCCTCCAAAAGTGTCTTTGAACAACCCTAGCCTCTTAGCAATCTTTGACCTCATTTAGGTGTTTTTGGTGCACTTTGAAGGAAGAAGAAAAAGATTTTGGTGCAAGAATCAAACAATGATCTCTTCTCCATCCTTGGGATCATTCTCTAGACCATTTTTAAGACTTCAAGACTTAATCTTTTGGTCCCTTCTTAATAGATCTATCGTTATTTGCATATTTGGGTTCATAGTTGTGATTTGAATGGTTAAATGAGATAAATTTTGCAACTTTATGACTCATCAAGATCTCTTAAGCTTAATACCTTCTGGATCTAGGAGTTGGTTGAGTTTTTAGATTCATGCATGTGGTTTTGGTCATTTTCTAGTATTTTGACCGAGTTGGGGTGAAGGACATGAATGGGTCATGCATTTCATTAAAGTTCATATTTTTCTGGACCTTTAAGGTCCCACGAAGCATCCTAGAAAGATAAAGATGAAGGCATAACTAATTTAGAGCTTAATCCATTAAGTTGTCTTTATGAAGTTTCCACGATGTGGCGATTTGCTTGTCACGAAGCGGTGGCTGATCCGGTCGCTACTGTTTTGTCGTGAAGCTGCCACGACATAGCCAATGGATGGCCACGACGTATAGGTCAGCTAGAGTTGACTTTGACCGTTGACTTTTCACTTGGTGTAATTTTAGTAATATTTCTAGTTTTAGAAGGAAGTTTAAGGGTTTACCTTGTATGGATAATTGGAAGGTGTGTAGCATCCAGTTTTCTACTGTGTGAGCATGTTAGATGTTAACTGCATTATGAGGTGTGTCTTCTCACTATATTATGTAGGATGCTAGACTGTCTTTATGACTCTTGCATGAAAGAATTTGGTTGGATCACAACACTGGTATAAAAGTATGTTTTGGATCACAAAACTTGTATGAAAGACGATGGTTTGATTACAACACTTGTATGGAAGACCATGGTTTGATCATGACAGGAAAGACTGTAGTTAGGGTGTCACGTCGAAAGTAATTGTAAGATTATGGTTGGATCATGAAATTCACATGGTTTGAAAGATACCCCTTGGGCTGGGCCCATATATTTGTATGGTGTGTGGTATTTTGGGTAACTCACTGAACTTTATGCTTATGATTTTATGTTTAAAATATTTCAGGTACTTTTGGTTCCAAAAAAGAGTTATAGATGGGATTTGGCCCCATAAATTTGTAACAAAATAAAAAGGATAAATAAACCCATTTGTGTAACGCCCGGTTCTAGGTATGAATTTCTCATCTTTAATCTTTGAGTTTTGGGTGGCCACGACGTGGTGAAGGGATCAACACGACGTGGCAGCGATTTCATGAAACATGTGTTTCACTTGGCCGCACGACATGGACATTCGTTAGCCATGGTGTGGTGGCGGCATATGTGCAAACCCTATTTTTCGGGTTTAAGGCCCTATCTGTCATACCCCCGGCCGGCGGCGGTATCGTTGGGTTGTGCAACGTTACAATGTTGGATCACAGTCATTGAACATACGTTGAACAATACAAAACAATATAAAACATAAATATCACTTTCATTATGGATAAAAATATTACATTAGAATGTATTTCTGAAATACTAGAAAGTCTAATACAAAAGGTACCTTAGCAGCTAGGCATAACTATAACGATAATAAGTCTTTGGTAGCTTCGTCGATCAACCACTCCTTTCGGAAGTGCAATAATCTATCTCTTGGTTTCGTAGGAATACGTGTGGTTTTGAAAGGTCAACATAATGTTGGTGAGTTCACAGGTTTTATATATTTATACCTTGAAAATAATTTTTGTATATATCTTTTTTGAGTTGTAAAAGTATTTTGATTCTTTGCTTTGCAAATAGTATTCCATTATGCATAGGTAATAGGGCTTCCGAAGTTCTTTTTTGTCTTATATACTATTAGTGTATCCATATCTTAGGAGTATACTTAAGGAAATGAGTGCTTTTAAAAGCAGACTAACCGGGAGTGATCTTAATCTAGTTTAGTTGGATATAGTCCAACCTTCACCTATATAACTGTGTACTTATGACGTAACTAGAGTTTTGATGTTTCATAATTATAATTAATATATATTTATTTTAAATAGGTATCCTTAGCAAAACCAACTAGAGGAGTGGCAATATAACATCTATTCTAGTTGAGTGACGACATAACATACTACAATTATCCATTTGGAATCGGTTATAGTGACGACATAATATACCACTATTATTTGTTTAGATAGGGTGTAGTGATGACATAATATACTACTATTATCTTTTTGAATCGAGTGCAGCGACGACAGAATATATTGCTATTATCCGTTTGAGTCGAGCATAGTGACAACATAATATATTACTATTATCCGTTTGAATCGAGCGTACTAACGACATAATATACTACTATTATCCGTTTGAATCGAGTCTAGCGACGGCATAATATATTACTATTATCCGTTTGAGTTGAGTGTAGTGACGACATAATATATTTCTATTATCCGTTTGAGTCTAGTGTAGCGATAACATAATATACTTCTATTATCCATTTGAATCAAGCGTAGTGACGACATAACATATTACAATTATCCATTTGAGTCGAGCGTAGTGACGACATAATATATTACTATATCCGTTTGATTCGTGCATAGCGACGATGTAATATAATTCTATTAGCCGTTTGAATATAGCATAACGACGATGTAGTGTAAATATTATCTATGAGTATTTGGCAGAATAATGACTAGGTATAATGTTTTCCTAGAGAGTTTAACAGAGTGGCGACTAGGTATAATGTTATCTATGAATATTGGATAAAGTATCTACCAGGCATAATAATATATCCTTAAGACTTTAACAGAGTAACAATAGAGTATAATTTCTATTACCTTATTTGATCAGAGTAGTGAAAGATCTAGTATGTTCAAGAATCATATTAAAGTGATATTGTTAATTAACATATGATACTAATGGGTCACACTAACAACAACTTGATACAATTGACTATTTATTAGAAAATGATTTTAATAAATATCCAATAAACTCTTATAATTAATTGGAAATTATTTATTTCTTGGAAATAATAATTTTTATTTTCAAGTAACATAATACATATATCCTATGATATGATTTATTAAGTCGTGTACATCTTTTTGGACTAGAAAGACTTTTTGTCTTTATCCCTAAATTTAAGTTTTATATTTTATAAGAGAGTTTATAAAATTTATAAAACTTTGACTTTCTTTTATAAATCCTCTAACTAGTTAGACTAAACATGGTCTTTTGATTATAATATGTTAGGAGATATGCATTAGAGGCATTAGAATTAATACTATAAAGTAGGCATGGCTTGTCTAAAAAGGTAAGATCTCTTGGGTAATGTAAAAAGTTTAAGAAAGGCTTTCATGACTTCTCTTTTATGATGGTAAAAAATGTAAGATGCATGGTGCATCTTATATATCTCTCTTTTTATTTATTACTTAAAGAAGAACACTTGTTTATGCTCTCTTGGATCAAATACTTGGGTATTTTCTTCAATCTTAAGAGTTAAAATTTTATATAAAAGAACTAGCATTCTACATCCAAATGATTGATTGTTGGTGCCTCTAAAGTTCATCATTCTTCATCAACTTCCAAGCCTCCCAACAGGACTCAAAGAACTACAAATTTTGTGATTTCTTCATCCTTTCTTTGGTTGGTGTTTAATCTTTCTACAACTTGCAAGATGATATTTCATGGGTATAAACTTGTTTTATGTTATTCACAATTTCTAAGTCTTCCGTTGTTAAATCTTATGTTTCTGAAACTAATTTTTGAATAAAAACCCAACAAGTAGTGATATAAAATATATTGTATAAAATATACATTTTTATAGTGCAATGATAATAATGATATAGTAATTATTAGAAATATTTATTCATAAAAACTTGGGTAAGGTATCTACCGGGTATAATATCAGCCAAATGTTATGAGCATAATTAACTAACTAATATCATACGATTAGTAATAACTATGAAATATTTGTATTTTAACATGTATCCCCCCACCCCCCGGATAAGGTTTAGAAAATGGGGTCGTGAATTCACATGTGAAGCGTGAAATCGCTAATGTAGGGTAGAATTGAGAAGTCCAGAACATGGGAGCGCTTTGGGAGGTCGTGGCACAAAAATCGAGAGAGAGGGAGAGAGAGAGAGAGAGAGAGAGAGAGAGAGAGAGAGAGAGAGAGAGTGTGTGTGTGTGAGGGATGTGTTTTGAGGTGTGAAGAATTGAAATGCCGGAGCTTGGTATTCATAGCAATTTTTGGAGCGCAATCCACACACCCGGAGTGCATTACACGCCGCGCAAGTGTGTGTGAGCCATAGGAAATTGCCACGTGTCGCCTTCTAGAAGCGTACGACATGCACTACACGACGCGCAACACGCAAATGTTGTAAATTACATAACTCCCCCATACGAGCTCCGTTTTCGACTTTCTCTATATCCACGTGTAGCTCTTGACAAGGGCTACAACTTTCCTTTAGGTTGCATTGGCTAATTCTGAATTTATTTTTTGCTCTTATTTTTTAAACGTTTCATCGATTTTGCGAAAATTATATATCTCTCATACGGACTTCAATTTGTCTTCAAATTCCTTCTCAAGGAGTACTACGATTCTCCTTTTGGTGAATTTAGCTAGAAGTCAACCGTTTCTTTGTAGATTTTGATGTTGTAACTTTGTGTGCGTGGTTGATTTTTATATTTTATAAAATTCATAACTAATCCATACGAAGTCGGATTTTTATAAATTTTGTATATTCGGGATCGCGTCAATGTGTACTTTCTAAATATTATATATATATATATATATATATATATATATATATATATATATATATATATATATATATATATATATATATATATATATTGGCGCACTAAATTTTAGCTCGTCGGGCATTTTGGCTGATTTTTCTTATATATTTTAATACGAAATTTTCTATTTTTATCATAGTATTATATATATATATATATATATATATATATATATATATATATATATATATTACGTATTAAATTTATCATCCATGATGTTTTGCCACTTTTAGCGATTAACGATTGGTGACAATTGTCGCAATTGTTACACTATTTGAAGGAAGTGATGGCTAGGGTTTCCTGCACGCTTAATCTCCACCACCTCCAAAAGTGTCTTTGAACAACCCTGGACTCTTTGAAATCACTGAGCTCATTTAGGAGTTTTTGGTGCACTTTGAAGGAAGAAGAAAATTTTGGTGCAAGAATCAAGCAAGGAACTCCTCTCCATCCTTGGGATCATTTTTTTAACCATTTGTAAGACTTCAACTCAATCCTTTTGGTCCCTTATTAGTATATATAGGTTTATTTACATATTTGGGTTATGGTTCAATGAGATAAAGTTTGCAACTTTTTGACTCATCAAGGTTCCTTAAGCTTAATAAATTTTAGATCTAGGAGTTGGTTAAGTTTTTAGAGTCATGCATGTGGTTTTGGTCATTTTCTCATATTTTGACCTAGTTGGGGACAAGGACTTGCACGGGTCATGCATGTCATTAAATTTTGTATTTTTATGGACCTTTAAGTTCCCAAGAAGCATCCTAGAAAGTTAAAGATGAAGGCATAACGAATTGAGAGCTTAATACATTAAGTTGTATTTATGTAGTTTCCACAATGTGGTGATTTGCTTGCCACGATGTGGCAAAAGATTCGTTGGCAAATATTTTGCCGTGAAGCTGCCACGACATAGCCAATGGATGACCATGATGTGGAGGTCACCTGGCGTTGACTTTGACCGTGGACATTTGACTTGGTGGACTTTTAGTAGTATTTCTAATTTTAGAAGGTAGACTAAGGGTTTTTACTTTGTATGGATCATTAGGAGGTGTATAGCATCCGATTTTCTCTTGTGTGAGCCTATTTGATGTTGATTGCATTGTGAGATGAGTCTTCTCACTATACTATGTAGGATGCTAGATTGTCTTTGTTACTCTTCGATGAAAGACTATAGTTGGATCACAGCATTTGTATAAAAGACTATTTTTGATCACAACACTTGTATGAAAGATTATGGTTTGATCACAAAATTAGTATGGAAAACCATGTTTGGATTATTATAGGAAAGACTGCAGTTGGGGTGTAGCATAGGAAGTGATTGTAAGACTATGGTTGGATCATGGAATTTGCATGACTTGAAAGATACCCCTAGGGATGGGCCCACTGATTTGTATAGTGTATGGTATTTTGGGGAACTCACTAAGCTTTATGCTTACGGTTTTATGTTGAAAATATTTCAGGTAGTTCTGGTTCCAAAAAGAGTTATAGATGGTATTTGGCCCCATAAATTTGTAAGAAAATAAAAAAAGAATAAACAAACGCATTTGTGTACCGCCCGGTTTTAGGTATCAATATATCATCTTTAGTCTTTGAGTTTTGGGTGACAGTGATTGCATGAAACGTGTGTCTCACTCGGCTGCCACAACGTTGACATTTATTGGACGCGATGTGATGGTGGAAGATGTGCAAAGCCTATTTTTCGGGTTCAAGGCCCTATTTAAAGGAATTGATGGCTAGGGTTTCCTCCACCCTCAGTCTCCATCACCTCCAAAAGTATCACTGAGCAAACCTAGTCTGTTTGCAATCTTCGAGCTCATTTAGGTATTTTTGGTGCACTTTGAAGAAAGAAGAAGAATATTTTGGTGCAAGAATCAAGAAAGAAACTCATCCCAATCCTTGGGATCATTCTATGGACCATTTATAAGACTTCAAGACTTAATCTTTTTGGTCCCTTCTTAGTAGAGCTAGGTTTATTTGCATAATTGGGTTCATAGTTGTGATATGAATGGTTTAATCAGATACAATTTTCAACTTTATGACTCATCAAGGTCCCTTGAGCTTAATACCTTCTAGATATAGTACTTGGTTGAGTTTTCAGAGTCATGCATGTGATTTTGGTTATTTTCTCATATTTTAACCTAGTTGGGGTGTATGACATGCATGGGTCATGTATGTTATTAACGTTTGTATTTTTATGAGTCTTTAAGGTTCCAAGAATCATCCTGGTAAGTTAAATGAAGGCATAACGAAGTTGTATTTATGTGGTTTCCACAATGTGGCGATTTGCTTACCACGACGTGGGGGCTGACCCGGTGGCGACTGTTTTGTTGTGAAGCTGCCAGGACGTGGAGGTCAGCTGGTGTTGACTTTGACTGTTGACTCTGACTGTTGACTCTTAACTTAGTGGACTTTTAGTAATATTTCTAATTTTAGAAGGTATACTAAGGGTTTACCTTGTATGGATCATTAGGAGGTGTGTAGCATCCGTTTTTTGACTGTGTGAACCTATTAAATGTTAACTGCATTGTGAGGTGAGTCTCCTCCCTATACTATGTAGGATGTTAGACTGTGTTTGTGACTCTTACATGAAAGATTGTGGTTGGATCACAACACTTGTATAAAAGATTGTGGTTAGCTCATAGCACTTGTATGAAAAACAATGGTTAGATCACAAAACTTGTATGGAAGACCATGGTTGGATCATGGCAGGAAAAACTGCAGTTGGGGTGTAGCATTGGAACTGATTGTAAAACTATGGTTGGATCATAGTAGTCACATGGGTTGAACGATACCCCTAGGTTTGGGCCCACTGATTTTGTATGGTGTGTGGTATTTCGGGGAACTCACTAAGCTTTATGCTTAAGATTTTATGTTTAAAATATTTCAGATACTTCTTGTTCCAAAAAGAGTTATACATGGGATTTAGCCCCAAAAATATGTAGGAAAATAAAATGAATAAATAAATCGAGTTGTGTAATGCTTCGTTCTAGGTATGATCTTCTCATCTTTAATCTTTGAGTTTTGGGTGGCCATGACGTGGTGAAGGAATTGATACGACATGGAAGCGATTGCATGAAACGTGTGTTTCAGTTGGCCACCACAACGTGGACATTCATTGGCCACGACATGGTGGCGGCAGATGTGCAAACCCTTTTTTTGGGTTCAAGGCCCTATTTAAAAGAAAGTGATGGCTAGGGTTTCCTCCACTGTCAGTCTTCATCACCTCTAAAAGTGTCTTAGAACAACCCTAGCCTATTTGAAACCTTTGAGCTTATTTAGGTATTTTTGGTGCACTTTGCAGGAAAAAGAAGAAGATTTTGGTGCAAGAATCAAGCAAGCAACTACTCTCCATCCTTGGGATCGTTCTTTAGGCCATTTGTAAGACTTCAATACATAATCTTTATGGTCCCTTCTTAGTTGATTTGGGGTTTATTTGCATATTTGGGTTCATAGCTGTGATTTGAATGGTCAATGAGTTAAAGTTTTCAACTTTCTGACTCATCAAGGTCATTTGAGCTTAAGACCTTCTGGATATAGAAGTTGGTTGAGTTTTTAGAGTCATACATGTGATTTTGGTTATTTTCTCATATTTTGACCTAGTTGGGGTGAAGGAAAGGCATCGTTCATGCATGACGATAAAGTTCGTATTTTTCTGGACCTTTAAGGTCCTAAGAAGCATCATGGAAAGTTAAAGATGAATGCATAACAAATAGAGAGCTTAATCCATTAAGTTGTCTTTATATAGTTTCCACGATGTGGCGATTTTGTTGTCACGACGTGGTGGCTGATCTGGGCGTGACTGTTTTTTTGTGAAGCTGCCACAACATGGCTAATGGATGGCCATGACATGGAGGTAAGCTGGCGTTGACTTTTACCGTTGACTTTTGACTTGGTGGAATTTTAGTAATATTTCTGATTTTAGAAGGTAGACTAAGGTTTTAATATGTATGGATCTTTAGGAGGTGTGTAGCATCCGCTCATCGACTGTGTGAGCCTATTAGATGTCAATTGCAATGTGAGGGGAGTCGTCTCACTATACTATGTAAGATGGTAAACTGACTTTGTGACTCTTGCATGTAAGATTGTGGTTGGATCACAACACTTGTATAAAAGACTATGGTTGGATCACAACACTTGTATGAAAGACTATGGTTGGATAACAACACTTGTATGGAAGACCATGGTTGGATCATGGATGGAAAGATTGCAGCTGGGGTGAAGCATTGGAAGTGATTGTAAGGCTATGGTTGGATCATAGCATTCACATGGGTTGAAAGATACCCATAGGGTTGGACCCATTGATTTGTATGGTGTGTGGTATTTTGGGAAACTCACTAAGATTTGTGCTTATGATTTTATGTTTAAAATTTTTTAGGTACTTCTGGTTCCAAAGGGAAGGACCCAACTTGATTGTATTGGACCACCTGGATTTTTATTTCGCATTATCTATTTTGATTTACTCTGATGTTTTAGAATACATTATACATTGGTTGGCTTTTGAACAAATGGTTTTTGGTGGTTTGAAAGTGAACTTTTTACAAGTATATTTGGGACATTACAATTTGGTATCAGAGCCTTGGTTTGAAGGATTCATGCGCACTCTCGAGTGTTTCTGAACTCAAACTGAGGAATTGATAAAATCTTTTAAAAAGAAAACAACTTTCTAAAAGGGTTTTTTAAGAAGAAAGGGGTATGATGCGTGTAATTAGTAGAGCTTAAGTAAGTGATTCCTAGAGTATCCACACATGAAGGCTATGCTTTAGTATGTTGTTATGTGAATTTCATGCTAGTATAGGTCTAAGGATCTACTAAGGGTTGCATGATAGAATGCGTGTTTAGGAGAGATGCCTTCATATGCATTTTATGTGGATAGGTGCTTTGGAGTTTATGCTGATACTAACAGTTATTTGATGAATGCACTTAGGTAGCACATAGTTAAGATTAAATAGCCTTAGAATGTTTGATTCAGCATTATTGTCTGTTCTTATGTAATTAAGGCCTTATAGTAGAGACATCTATTTGAATGTCTATTTTATTGCAATTATGTACGAACTGCATTCAATGGCAGATTTTCATTGTCAGTGAAGACTTTTCCAGTATGTGAAGAGAATGGAATCCTAGGAGAGCCTAAAAATAAGTCACTATTTATGATTATATGATGTGCTTAGCATGACTCCTATTAGTGTAGTCATAGGGGAGTGATTTAGGGGATTCAGTATGATTCTTGAGGAAATTACGGATAGGTGTGGAAAGTAGTATTGTCCTGAACTACTGAAAACACATGATCCGTACTCGAATCAAGGATAGTTTTAGAGATCTTAAGAAGCTTGTAGAGTGAGGAATCCTCTGAGTATTTTTTGACCCTTCCGTTGCTATTTTTTCAATATGGTGATGACTCGTCATGGAGGTGGGTATGGTTCCGATTCGGGTTTAGGATCTAATGTTGAACCTATTGATATTGGATTGCGTAAGTTTATCACGTCTGATATTACATGAGGTATCCTTGAGGCGACCCCTATCATTTTAGGTTAAATCAAGGAGGGGATCGTTGAGATAGTGGAGGAGCGACTGGGAGCCTTTCATGCGAAGTTGGCCGCTAGTCAGCCCGAGACACGTACTCTCATATTTCAGAAGTTCAGAGCTTGTGGGGCTCCTGATTTCTTTAGGAAGAAAGACCCCATTACCAAAAGACGATGGATTGTAGACATGGAGAGTGCACAACTGTAACGCCCGGGTTTTGGGGCTAAGCATTTTTAGACGATGTAATAGTCTAGGTCAACTATCGTAACTCTTTTGATGTAATAAAGATGAAATATTTGAATACTATGTGAATTATGTGTATTTGTGTGCTTATTATTTAATTATAAGTGTATAATTAATAAAGAATAAAAATAAGCGTCAAAATTAAAGTGTGAGATAAGCCCGATATCTTTATAAAAAGTTGTAGTGGTCGAAACAAGGATTCCGGGGATATAAAGAACGCCGAAATCCGAGTTATAACGAAGAAGTTATGGCCCGTCGAAGTTTCGTGATGGAACCGGCACGATACCGGGAAGCGTAAATAGTGAATTTACGATAGAGCGAGTTTTGGCCTTAGCGATCTAAAAGAAAGTCGTAGAAAACGTTAAACCGAGAGCGTCCATAAAAAGAACGCCCAAATCTGACTTCGTATGACGAAGTTATGATTTTTCGAAGTTTCGGCTTAGCAGTGTGCAGCTCGAAGTTCGAATATTAGATCGAGCGGTTTTTAGCCGACACAACCTAAAAGAGAATCAAATATCTCGTTAATAGTAGCGTAACGATAAAAAGACAGATGAAAACGGACGTCGGATGAAGAAGTCATGAATTTTTAACGGACCAATCCTGTCCCGGCCTGTTAAAAATATAACTTTTAAAATAAAGTCAAAATTAGGCGACAAAGTCCAAACGTAAGTTGTAGAGTACGTTCCTGCCTACGCGTGGATATAAAGAACGTCGAAAACGGAGCTCGTATGCAAAAGTTATGATTTTTAGAAGTCAAGTGTGCAATTTGTGAAACTGTGATGATGTGGCAAGATCCTAGCCGTTGCTTGCTCCCCACGGTCTCGCATCCGATGAACGCCATGTCGCCTCGCCTGCGCTCTACGCCCCGCGCCCGAGGTTGGGTACGCCCAGCGTACCTTGGTCTTATCCGGGTCCGATGCGAGTGCGAGCCAGCTGTGCGAAGCTGGCACCCCTATCCGAAGTTACACCCCGCGTAAATTGCTGAACGCCCAGCGTAAATCCGAACTTCGGCCCCTATAAATACCATGCGAATTCTCCCGGATTTTTCACACCAAATCACTTCTCTCTCTAAACTACTTTCTCTCACTACCCATTTTAACCCCCCTAAACCCTAGAAAAAATCCCTAGCACCCAAAGGAAGCCCCGAGGCTCCCGGAGTCCCGAGAAAAAGGGTCTTTCGGTTCGGAAACGCTGCTCCGAGCAAAGCCCGGTTTTCTTTAAAATCCGCTGTAAGTGAGCTACGCCTATGCTATTTTTAATATAGATTTTAAATAATTATAGTAATGTTATTAGGTCCTTAAAATAATTATTTGAGCTATTATTATGAGTGTTATTGAGTGTTATTTAACGCTTATATAATAATAATAATAGCTAGACTATTAATTAGTCGCGGTTAACGTTAAAACTAAACTCTAGTGGTATTGATACTAGGTTTTGGTCAAGGAAAAATTGTTTTGAGATAACGAAGCGCTGTCCAAGTACCGAGTCACCACCTATTCAGGTGAGTGCATAGTTACTTTCATCTTACACATAGATATGAAGTATTTTATATAAATTACGTGCTACGTGTGCATATTATCTGTATACTTGCTATCTATGCTGGATGAACGATTTTATACATGTTTTAAATGATTTAAACTGTATATGTATTTTATATCTACAAAATGTGTTGGGTAAAACATGATAGATGTAATAGTTGCTGTGTGACAAAATAAAATAATGAAAGGCCTCGTTATAGATGTTATTGAAGATCCAGTCATCTAGCGGAGTATAGATGACGACCACGGACTATTCTAGACAGTCCAGTTGAACGCTAGCAGGCTCGCAACCTGTAGGTGTTTATTTGAACTGTGTGTTTACCAACAGTACTCCATCCCCCACATGGTTGCCTTATTTGACATGAATTGTTGAGGAATCCCCGAAGCATGTGTTGTCGCCCCGATGAAAGTCCTTAGACTAGGTCCCTTGAGTTAGATGTTTTAGGGACATAAAGTGAGGATAACGGGAACGGGTAATCGGGTTTGTTTGGTTTGATAAAGTTAATAAACTTATTTATTGTGGGTTGAAAACCCTATGTGCTCACCAGGCTCCCAAGCCTGACCCACTCAGTTTCTTGTATTATAGGTAGTGGCGCATGAGCATAGATGTTTGGATGAGAGATAAGGGATTATAGGCCTGTAAATACGAAATAATGTAGTAAGGCTTATGTTGTACTGTTTATACTTTTGATCTGTATCGAACATGACATCCCGAGTCTTTTAATGAAATACATTTCTTTGGAAATGCTTTTGATAAATCTTTATCATATTTTGTTTTGGGACAAATTCCGCAACACTTTTATTTAAAATGTTACTCTGATTTTCAAACAAGCATAAACAAAATCGGTCTTTTCTGGCCGTGAAAAACGGGGATGTCACAGTTGGTATCAGAGCATTAGTTTAAGCGAACTAGGAATTTGTAGGATTTCTAGACTTAAACTTAGAATGCTAAGCGATGATTGTGAGGTGTGAGCACTAGCTTATTTTAGGAATTATGCCTAAAATGTTTTTATGTGCTAAATGCTTTGTGCCTGATATGCTGTTATTTGTTCGGATCTATGGTGTGTTGCCGACCGGATCTGAAAACCTTATGTGTTTAGGATTCTAAACGTACGACTACGATATTAGAACTAACATGTAAACGTTTCGGAGTGATAAGGACGGTTTAAACGACTATCCTAAATAAAGATCTAAATTCACCTTATTCGGTGTATAGATCAAGATGGCAAGAACCCGCAGTGGAGCCGGGAATGCAAATGGGAACAGAAACTACCCGCCAGTGATTGAGCAAATACCGGTTGTGGTAGCCGCTGCTGAGCCAATAACGATGGCCGGAGTGCAAGTGATGATCCAGGCGACGTTGGATCATCAAATGGAGGAAACCAGACGTTTGCTCTAACAAAATCGAGAGGAAGCTACCATACAGATCGAACAGTCCAAGTTGAACGAAGGGCAGACTGAGGAGGGGAACTACAGTGGAACCGTTGGTCAAGTCAACCCACCGATAGTACGACAAAACAACCAGGATGATAGAGTCGAAAGGAATGGATGCAAGTACAAGGATTTTCTGACTTGCAAGCCATCTACTTTCACTGGAAAGGAAGATCCGATCGGGGTCATGGATTGGATCTCGGAAATGGAGTTAGCTTTCATGACATGTGGTTACAGAGGAAAATTACAGACTACATTTGCTGTACGTCAGTTCCGAGGGGGTGCTGTGCGTTGGTGGAACACGTTGGGGAAGACCTTGAGCCCCAATGAGCCCCTGCAGCTAACATGGGCAGAATTTTTGGTGCAGTTCAAACGCAAGTACTGCTAAGCCCAAAACCTTCTCGAGCTAGAGAACCAGTTCCTAACCCTGAAGAAAGGAAGCATGTCCATTGATGAGTACACTAACAACTTCACGGAGAAAATGGAGTTTGCCTTGCATCTTGTTCCGGATGAGCTAACAAAAATTGACAAGTACGCCAAGGGACTCCCATGGGAGTATGCGGTGCCGGTACGTCAGGCACATACTCTGGAGGCGGCTATCTGGGCTGCCAAGTCTGTGGAGGAAAAGATCAAGGGAAGAGCTGCCAGTAGGGTTGAGGTTGGCAAGAAGAGAAAATTTGAAGGGTCTGCTAAACCCAACAATAAGAAGAGCAAGTTCGGTTCGAAGAAGTTCGGGGGAGGAAATGAATCAAAATGGTGCGAGAAGTGCAAGAAGAAGCACTCGGGAAAATATAGCCAGGAAGTGACCTGCTACAAGTGTGGGAAAACGGGGCACTATGCCAATGAGTTCACCATCAAAAAGAGGGTGTGCTATGAGTGCCGTGAAGAAGGACACATTGCTAAGGATTGCCCAAAGAAGAAAGATGCGGCAAGACCCAACATTCCACCAAAGCCGAAGGCGAGAGCCTGCCAGATGACGCTCGAGGCTGCGAAGGAGGCAGCAGACGTCGCTTCAGGTACCTTTCTTGTAAATGGTTTGCCTGCCAGTATACTGTTTGATTCCGGAGCCCACTACTCCTTTGTATCACATAAATTTGGTGGGAAATTAGCATTGCCTATAAAAAAACTTGATAATGCCCTGATTGTAGAAGTTGCCAGTGGCAAGTTCGTACCTACTAGTAACCGTATTAGGAACATCGTCATCGACATAAAGGGAAACGAATTCCACGAAGAGCTATTACCCATAGAGTTAAACGGTTTCGATATCGTTTTGGGTATGGATTGGCTTAGCGCCAACGATGCTGAGATTCAATGCCGAAAGAAGATAGTAAGGGTAAACCCACCCGGAAAAGAGTCATTTATGGTGTACGGGGACAAACGCCGAGTAAATTCTGGAATCATCTCCCTGATGAAAGCCAGAAAATGTTTGTCCAAGGGATGTGCATCATACTTGGTATTTGTGATCGATGCTAAGAAGGAAAAGAAGGAGGTGCAGAATATACCATTCGTATGTGATTATCCAGAAGTCTTTCCCGAAGATCTTACTGGATTACCACCTGATAGACAAGTGGAGTTTCGTATAGACTTGTTACCAGGAACGACACCGATAGCAAAGGCACCTTACCGATTAGCACCGACGGAGATGAAGGAGCTCATGATGCAACTTCAGGAGCTGTTGGACAACGGTTTCATTCGACCTAGTTCATCACCCTGGGGAGCTCCGGTGCGATTCGTAATGAAGAAAGACGGAAGCATGAGAATGTGTATAGACTACCGAGAGCTGAACAAGGCAACAGTGAAGAACAAGTATCCATTGCCAAGGATTGATGACCTATTCGATCAGCTGCAAGGTTCGAGCTATTTCTCAAAGATCGATCTTAGGTCAGGGTATCATCAGCTGAAAGTGAGAGATCAGGATATTGAGAAGACTACATTCAAAACGAGATATGGACATTACGATTTCTTGGTTATGTCGTTTGGACTAACCAACGCTCCAGCAGCATTCATGGATTTGATGAACCGGGTTTGTAAACCATTCCTCGATAAATCCGTGATAGTGTTCATCGACGACATTCTGATCTACTCGAAAAGCCAAGAGGAGCATGGCAAGCATCTACGAGAAGTGTTGGAAGTCTTGAAGAAGGAGAAGTTGTATGCAAAGTTCTCCAAGTGAGATTTTTGGATCCGAGAAGTACAATTCTTGGGTCATGTGGTTAACCAGGAGGGAGTGATGGTTGACCCAGCAAAAATCGAAGCTGTGATGAAGTGGGAACGTCCAAAGAGTCCCACAGAGATTCAAAGCTTTCTTGGATTAGCTGGATATTACCGACGATTTATCCAAGGCTTTTCTTCGATAGCTTCTTCATTGACAGCGTCGACCCACAAAGGAGCTACATATACGTGGAATGAGAAACAAGAAAAGAGGCATTCGAGAAGCTAAAGAAGAAGTTATGCGAAGTACCGATTCTTTTTCTACCCGATGGAGCTGAAGATTTCGCGGTGTATAGCGATGCGTCGGGAGTCGGGTTGGGTTGTGTTCTGACCCAAAGAGAAAAGGTGATAGCATATGCCTCTCGACAATTGAAAGAGCACGAAAAGAACTGCCCCACTCATGATCTGGAGTTGGCAGCGGTAGTATTTGCCTTAAAGATATGGAGGCATTACCTCTATGGCACTAAGTGCAAACTTTTCACTGATCATAAGAGTCTCCAGTATCTCTTTAATCAGAAAGAATTGAATATGAGGCAATGACGCTGGCTGGAATTATTTAAGGACTACGACTGTGAGATACTTTACCACCCCGGTAAAGCAAATGTTGTTGTTGATGCTCTCAGTCGGAAAGTCAATCTTGAAAGCAAAAGGCTAAGAGCCTTGAGAATTGAAGTTGTCTTGACAATTGTGGAAAGTATCAAGAAAGCTCAAGAAGAAGCTTCAGAAAAGAATGACCGAAAGGAAGAGCGTTTGGGAAAGACGTTGGTGTTCGGTACAAACCGTCAAGGACTGAAGGTATTCCAAGATCGGATTTGGGTACCTAAGACGGGAGGGATAAGAGATCTTCTGATGGAAGAAGCTCACAAGACCATGTACTCGATTCATCCCGGTAGCACAAAAATGTATAGGGACCTAAAACCCTACTACTGGTGGCCGACGATGAAGCTCGATGTTGCGAAGTATGTGGCCGAGTGTGTAACATGTGCGAGAGTTAAGGCACAACATCAGAAACCATACGAGAGTTTAGAACCTTTACCTGTACCCATGGGTAAATGGGAAGACATCACCATGGATTTTGTGACTAAACTGCCCAAGACGAAGAACGGACACGACATGATTTGGGTGGTCGTGGATCGTTTCACAAAGAGTGCACACTTCATAGCTGCCAAAGAAAGGTGGTCTATGGATAAGCTTGCAAATGCTTACGTGAAGGAAATTGCGAGACTTCACGGTGTTCCTCTAACAATTGTATCCGATCGTGATAGTCGTTTCACGTCGAGGTTTTGGAGGAGTCTACAAGAGGAACTGGGTACGAAGTTGTTTCTGAGTACAGTTTACCATCCACACACTGATGGTCAGAGCGAAAGAACGATTCAAACACTTGAAGATATGTTGAGAGCATGTACCATCGAGTTCCAAGGTAACTGGGATGAGCACTTACCTTTGGTAGAATTTTCCTACAACAACAGTTTCCACTCGAGCATCAAGATGGCACCCTATCAAGCTTTGTACGGACAGAAGTGTCGTACGCCGTCTTGTTGGCTTGAGGCTGGAGAAAAGCAGTTTATGGGCCCTGAGATAGTCCATGAGACTGCTGAAAAGTTGAAAGTAATCAGGGAGAGGATGTTAGCAGCTCAGGATCGTCAGAAGAGCTATGCTGACAAGAAAATACGACCGATGACCTTCGAAGTTGGGGATTCGGTTTTGCTTAAGGTCTCACCGTGGAAGGGACTTATAAGATTTGGGAAACGAGGAAAGTTGAGTCCAAGGTTTATTGGACCATTCAAAGTTCTTCAGAAGATTGGGAACCAAGCTTATAAGCTGGAATTTCCCGAAGAACTCGATGGTATTCATAACACCTTCCATGTGTGTTATTTGAGGAAGTTCACGGGAGAAGTTCCCGACATAATTCCACTCTCAGAATTAAGAATGGATGAGAACAAGAGGCTGGTTGAAGAGCTTGAGGCAATTGTTGACCGTAAGACTAAGAAGTTACGACGCAAGATGGTCGACTTAGTGCTAGTCCAGTGGAAACATTCGAATGGGCCGAATCTCACTTGGGAAACAGAGGATGACATGATGAGTCGCTATCCGCATCTGTTTGCTGACGCATGATTCCGGGACGGAATCATCCTAAGGGGGAGAGAATTGTAATGCCGGGATTTCGGGGCTAAGCATTTTTAGACGATGTAATAGTCTAGGTCAACTATTGTAACTCTTTTGATGTAATAAAGATGAAATATTTGAATACTATGTGAATTATGTGTATTTGTGTGCTTATTATTTAATTATAAATGTATAATTAATAAAGAATAAAAATAAGCGTCAAAATTAAAGTGTGATATAAGCCCAATATCTTTATATAAAGTTGTAGTGGTCGAAACAAGGATTCTGGGGATATAAAGAACGCCGAAATCCGAGTTATAACGAAGAAGTTATGACCCGTCGAAGTTTCGTGATGGAACCGGCACGATACCGGGAAGCGTAAATAGTGAATTTACGATAGAGCGAGTTTTGGCCTTAGCGATGTAAACGAAAGTCGTAGAAAACGTTAAACCGAGAGCGTCCATAAAAAGAACGCCCAAATCTGACTTCATATGAGTAAGTTATGATTTTTCGAAGTTTCGGCTTAGCAATGTGCAGCCCGAAATTCGAATATTAGATCGAGCGATTTTTAGCCGACACAAACTAAACGAGAATCGAAGATCTCGTTAATAGTAGCGTAACGATAAAAAGACAGACGAAAACGGACGTCGGATGAAGATGTTATGAATTTTTAACGGACAAATCCTGTCCCGGCCTGTTAAAAATATAACTTTCAAAATAAATTCAAAATTAGCCGATGAAGTCTAAACGAAAGTTGTAGAGTACATTCCCGCCTACGCGTGGATATAAAGAACGTTGAAAACGAAGCTCGTATGCAAAAGTTATGATTTTTAGAAGTTAAGTGTGCAATTTGCGAAACTGTGATGACGTGGCAAGATCCTAGCCGTTGCTTGCTCCCCAGGGTCTCGCATCCGAAGAATGCCACGTCGTCGCGCCTTCGCTTTACGCCCCACGTCCGAGGTTGGGTACGCCCAGCGTACCTTGGTCTTATCCGGGTCCGATGCGAGTGCGAGCCAGCTGTGCGAAGCTGGCACCCCTATCCGAAGTTACGCCCCGCGTAACTTGCTGAACGCACAGCGTAAATCCGAACTTCGGCCCCTATAAATACCATGCGCATTCTCCCGGATTTTTCACACCAAATCACTTCTCTCTCTAAACTACTTTCTCTCACTACCCATTTTAACCCCCCTAAACCCTAGAAAAAATCCCTAGCACCCAAAGGAAGCCCCGAGGCTCCCGGAGTCCCGAGAAAAAGGGTCTTTCGGTTCGGAAACGCTGCTCCGAGCAAAGCCCGGTTTTCTTTAAAATCCGCTGTAAGTGAGCTACGCCTACGCTATTTTTAATATAGCTTTTAAATAATTGTAGTAATGTTATTAGGTCCTTAAAATAATTATTTGGGCTATTATTATGAGTTATATTGAGTGTTATTTAACGCTTATATAATAATAATAATAGCTAGACTATTAATTAGTCGCGGTTAACGTTAAAACTAAACTCTAGTGATATTGATACTAGGTTTTGGTCAAGGAAAAATTGTTTTGAGATAACGAAGCGCTGTCCGAGTACCGAGTCACCACCTATTCAGGTGAGTGCATAGTTACTTTCATCTTACACATATATATGAAGTATTTTGTATAAATTACGTGCTACGTGTGCATATTATCTGTATACTTGCTATCTATGCTGGATGAACGATTTTATACATGTTTTAAATGATTTAAACTGTATATGTATTTTATATCTACAAAATGTGTTGGGTAAAACATGGGTAAATGTAATAGTTGCTGTGTGACAAAATAAAATAATGAGAGGCCTCGTTATAGATGTTATTGATGATCCAGTCATCTAGCGGAGTATAGATGACGACCACAGACTATTTTAGACAGTCCAGTTGAACGCTAGCAGGCTCGCAACCTGTAGGTGTTTATTTGAACTGTGTGTTTATTTGAACTGTGTGTTTACCAACAGTACTCCATCCCTCAGATGGTTGCCTTATTTGACATGAATTGCTGAGGAATCCCCGAAGCATGTGTTTTCGCCCCGATGAAAGTCCTTAGACTAGGTCCCTTGAGTTAGATGTTTTAGGGACGTAAAGTGAGGATAACGGGAACGGGTAATCGGGTTTGTTTGGTTTGATAAAGTTAATAAACTTATTTATTGTGGGTTGAAAACCCTATGTGCTCACCAGGCTCCCAAGTCTGACCCACTCAGTTTCTTGTATTACAGGTAGTGGCGAATGAGCATAGATGTTTGGATGAGAGATAAGGGATTATAGGCCTGTAAATACGAAATAATGTAGTAAGGCTTATGTTGTACTGTTTATGCTTTTGATCTGTATCGAACATGACATCCTGTGTCTTTTAATGAAATACATTTCTTGGGGCACTGATATGTTTCATAGCAACCAGACGGGCCACAAGAAGGCTAATTGCCCGAGATTTTTTAGTGGGATGGTGGCGGAACCCACACTAGCTACCTTGAGGATTATCGACGACCAAGGCAAGGCGGAGGCTCCAATGGTGAAGAGTCGAGCTTTTCAGTTGACATCCGAAGAGGCCAGAGTTGCACCAGACATTTTCATGGGTATGTATTCTCATTTAATTTCTTACTGTTTCTATTTATGGCTACAATTGTGTGACAACCCGAAATTTCTATTCTGTACAACCCTTCAATTCAATAAAAGTCAGAAAAGTTGCTGTTAAGTTTCAAACTTTTTGGAATAAGTTTGAGTATTATAGGATTTACACTTTAGGAGATATCAGGAGAGAGGATGCCTTAGGGTTATAGTGCATCACTATTATTCCTAAACTCCAAGAAATTGGGGTTTACTGCCTGAATAAAATATTTACAGCCAAAAACCCTAAATTTGGGAGTATATATATGACACTTAGTCATTATTTACACTTTTTCCAAATCTCAAGATCCAAATCCATTTCTCTCTCAAGTATCAACCAAAAACTTTTCAAGATCTTCAATCTAGTAAGTGTTTCTTGCTTTCTTAAGTTGTTATATGACTTAATCTAGTGTTTTAACACACTTCTATCCGTGAAATCATTCCAAAAGGGTCAATCTTCAAGTTTCACCAAGAACACCAAGAACATACACTAGTGTTCTTGGACTTTTGGACCTTTTCGAGCTTCTAACTTGTAAGTACTTCTATCCTAGAGTATTTTAATGCTTGTTACACTTCTATACCACAAGAAATCATCCAAGAACACCAAGATCAAAGGTGTTTACGGTCCAAGAACACCTTGGACCGTAAACCCTATTTAGGGTGCCAATGTGTGGTCTAGCTTATCCTAAGCCTTGGTAACTAGCCTAGATTCATTCCTTGATGTGTTTAGGACCAGAAAACATCAAAATACCATAGATAATATGTGTTTACGGCCGTAAACACATGGAGAAATGGTCCATGGGTCGTAAACTACATATAAGGGTGATTTGATGCCACAAACACTTCCATACGCTTATACTTCAATGTAGAAATGCTTAAAAGGACTTATAAGACCTCAAAACAACTCATGGTCAAGAAGACATGAGTTTACGGCCGTAAACCCGTGAGTTTAAGACCGTAAACTCAATGAGTTATGGTCAAGAAAGTGTAAACGCATTTTAGGGGTTCCCTTAAACCCTAAGCTCAATAGCTTTGTCCTACAACACTTAGATGCAGTCCTTAGCACTTATAACACTTATATAAAGTGTTTAACATGTCTTAGGATGTCTTAACTTTATTATATAGTTGTTTAAAGGCTAATTGGTTACATACATGTGATATTATATGTTAACTAGGATCATAGAGTGTGTACAAGTCTTCACTTGACACCTAGCATCCTATATAGTCCGTTCAATCCCAACCACTTGCTACAGGTGAGTTCATACCCCTTAATCTATCTTTTAAACGTTTTAAATGCTTTTATGGGGGGGGATACAAGTTGAATCAGGCTAGTTATTATATCAATCACATGTGATTAATAACTAGCATACAAATGGATTTACTACACATTTACTTGTTTTACTAAACAGATTACTTTAAATGGCTTTCCAAAACATTTTTACTAATTTAAAACTCTTTATTAAACTGTATTACATACTGAATGTTTCTTTTCAAAACCCTGTTACAATTGTGTTTCAAACAAAGGTTTTCCTTATACTTAAAACTGTTCTTATATACTGCTTTTAAACCGTTTTACAAACTGACATCAAGTCATCTTTCTTAGTAGTTTAAACTCTTCAAAGATTTACAAAACTTCTTTTATTCTTTTATATTGTAAATTGCATGCCTATATATGTATAATTATGTAAGTAATGTTTAAAGGACTTAGGAAGGCTAGCTCGCTTTATCTCCTTTTCCTCGTTGGGATGTGGCTTTAGGGCATCGGTTATTCGTCCGAAGGTCGTTTAAATATTAGTTATATATTATGTATACATGTATAGACATAAAAGTTCTTCCAGTCAGTTCAATACCCTTGGGTAGCAAGGGTATACTTCCATGTTCATACGTACAAGTCATATTGCTAGTAAACTACGATAGGCGTAGTTTAGGAAGTTGTTAATACTATTACTAGAACAATGAATCGTATAAAGAGTCAGTTCATTCATGAGTCAATACTTGCTAGATAGAGAGAGAGCACAAAACAGCTAGTACATACAGAACATACAATACTATATAGAGAGAACATACAGGCTAGACAGAAGGAGAACATACAATACAGCTAACATACAATACATTACATATACACTAATGTGAGCCATTAAACGGGGCATGGCACTACCTGCCATGACCGTTTTTGTATCTAGAATCTCCTTAATTGGGGAGCGTATGAGTTTGCGTATAGATCTATACTAGATTGACTATCCTACACCTTGTTGCTCGCTACAGTGGGACTTGCAAGTCTACGGGTGCTAAACGTCATTTTTACGACATCTTACATTGTCGTTTTACTAATTGAGTCGGTAGCAGGATACAGGCCGATCACATGTTGCCTTAAAATATACAATTGGTTTAAGGTAGTTAGTACAGCAGTAGTTACTTATTATAATGCTACAGTACTAGATTATTTTCCCATTACATTCACTTCGTGAACATTCACACGATGCACGGTAATGTAGAAGCTATATTTTTGGTTAATGATAGTCAGATTTGAGAAAATACACACTCTTACATGAGACACAGATAGATACTAGATGTCGTGGTAGAAGGCTACGTTTAGTAGGAAACATAGGGTTTTCTAGGAGGTTCAAAACTTTTACATACTTATACTTCACATACTTACAAATACATACTTACAAATTCATACTTACAAATACTTTTTCACAAATACAGACACTATAATATTATAATCTCACCAGCTTTAAAGCTGATACTCTCTTTCAAAATAACTTGTATCCTCAGGTCATCAGTAGACAGGTACAGATGCAAGGTTTAGAGAAGATGGAGCGTATTCAAGACTCATCTTTCATTTTGATTTATATTTTGGTGTCTATATAATTTGACAGAACACACTTGTATTAAAATTATATTATTAATGCAATGGATGATGTTGTTGCTTGTTTACTACTATTCATTGTTGTGATACTGTACATGACGTCCTCCGCCCCAGAACGTTTCCGCCGTTCTTAGGTTTTGGGGTGTGACAGATTGGTATCAGAGCATTGTTTATAGTGAATTAAGTATATCAACCCATAAAAGATATACTAACTATAAATACAATGGGATTAAAACACTCTGACCAAGATTTAATACTTTTGAATAATAAAATATTTAATAAAGTATACGTGCCTGCATTCATACTAAAACCAGTGTCACAAAGACAAGAACAAAAGTATTACGATTGTTGAACATCACAAGTAAGCCTGGGGATGTATGGTCAGTCTTGGGAGTGGCATAGCCTGATCAACTATGCTGGTCCGAGGAGTGATTAGCATATGCCCAAGAATGGTTGTGATGTGACAACAAGTCTAAAAACTTACCAACACGACCACAATGAAATATCATAGGGGTATTTAGTGTTACTGTAATTACTTATCTGAGAACTAAATAGATTTGTATTAGTATGTCAATAGTTGTTTAGTGGATACACTAAGGTTATATGTACTAGGATGTCATAGACTTAGAATCTGTGAATCTTTGCTTTATGTCCTGTCCTCGTTGGGTTGGGGGCTTAGGGTTAGGGTCACTTATTCGAAGGTCTATCCTATCCTAAATACATATAGGTTGTATGCACTAAACAAGTATTGAAGAAACTGATAAAGATCATATTATAATTATCTTAGTTAGTTCGTCTATTTAGTTAGTTCTCATTATCTCTTTTCTCGCGTAGATAACATGGCTGGATTCCATCCCTACGGTAACTTGTACTTCCCTAACCAGGGTAATGAAGGCGGGTTTGAAGCTGATCCAGGAAATGACCACCCAATCCCTGTGGATGGTCACCAGGCTGAAGGCTTTGGAGATGGTTCTGACTCCGAGCCTGAAGTAGAGAACCTACCCCCGATGGCTCTTGTTCCGAATCCTAACCCTCGTCCGGCTTTTCAAGGCCCGACGCCTCCATGGGTGGAAAGCTTGGAAACATGGAGCCAAGGGTAGGACCAGCCCATGCCATTTAATGGAGACCGAAGCTTTTATGACCTAAGCGAAGGGGGCTCAGCAGACAGAGTCTTGCCAATCCTGGTCCGCAGAGTGGCCCAGAATGAGATTCAAGGCAGGACAGCCCTACATCAAATCACAGAAGTTGTCGCCAATGCGAGAATGCATACCCTCCGCACCATTCGTTTGGAAGATGCTCGTGAGAGATCTGAGAGAGACCATGAAACCCTGCTGCAAGCCCTGGCTGAATCACGAGCCGAAGTCATAGAACTCCGAGTACGCCAGAGGGTGTACGAAAGACACCTGCTTGATGTGGAACGTCAACTGACTTATCTAAGGGTTCACCAGAGGGATGACCGTCACCAGTAGTAGATGCCTTACTTTCTTTCCCTGTTATAAGGAATCGTTTTTCCTATTTATGTCCTAAGTGGCATTTGTCTATAAAACTATCTTGTACTTTAGGTACCTTTAGTTGGGCCTTTATGCGGCCAAAACCTTTCTACTCTGGATATGATGTAAGACCTTCTACAAGGTCAATTTTCCCGAACTTAGTACGTCATGAATATCAAAGATATTGACAGTCGGCTAACTTCTGTGTCATTCTTTATTCAAGTACTTTCATCATGCCATCATGAGAGTCTATCTGAAACCCACTCTAGTCAAGTTATTGAACCAGGGAAATTTAGCTCAGGGATAATTTCCAATTCTTCTTCAAGGGTTGGATCACGTTAGCCACCAACCGAAGGTACCCTGTTTTAGACATCAAGCGTCATAAGACCATTCTACGAACTCACTTCTACTCCGTGCTAGGACTGCATCATAGGGATGTAGGTCAAACCTTCGAGATCATACTTCCACTCTTTAGGTGAACGATCGAAAATACGTCTAGGTTCATTGATAGCCTTTTCTAGAAATCCTAGTTCATTAAGAAGGATTAGTAAGAAGGTTATTATTATGAATTCCTCGCTTATACATTCCCAAGTTATATATAACGAAGACCTGGTAGACAATAGAATGTGAGATTTCTAACTTAGATTCTTTTCCTCGTTGGGATGTGAAACTAAAGTAGAATCACACATTTTACTATCCGCCCACTCTTGATTATATCATAATGTGTATAAGCTAAGTTTTCGTGTATAATAACTCATCTCTTAGTCAGAATCAAGATAATCTAGGTTCAATCTTAGTCCCTCACGAACTCCTTGTCTTTCGTGTTACAGAATCATGTCGTCACCCGGAAACAGTCAGACGAACAACGAAACCCTTGCCTTTCCTATGGACGCCGCTACTTTCCAAGCCGCACTTACAATTGCCGTGAGAGCTGCTGTGGCAGCTGTCCTCGCAAACCGCAGCGCTATTAACACAAGCAATGCAGACGAAGGGGTTGGCAATCCCGATCATAGTATCAATACAGGAATGCATCAAATGATAACAGTCGGAGACTCGCAAAGCCGAAAAACAGAGGATAGGAAACGAAAGCGCCAAGCCCAGAAGGAACGCAAGCGATCCCAAAGACTCGCCATGCAACAACAACAAGCGGTAACCCCTGCCATCCCAGTGCCAACCAGGTCATACGAGGGAAAACTTTTGAAGTGTGATAAGTGTAGTTTCCATCATCATGGGGCTTGCCATGAAATGCAATGTTGCAATTGCCTAAAAATAGGGCACCATGCTCATAGTTGTGGAGCACCGGCCCGACCCATCACTCAAGCCCCTGGCATCGAGGTCAAACGGGCTTCCAAGAGTAGTGGTAAAGCAGGACACTTTAAAAGGAAATTTTCAAAGTGGACGAACGAGGAGGGCACTCGTGTCCACATAACTCTGACTCAACACATCACTTCCACCACCAATATTGGTGCTAGCCGGTTATGTCACCAATATGGTGAGATAGGACATCTCGAGAAGGATTGCCCGATAATGAAGAACTCCGGCACAGACGGAAGAATACTGAGGATCACAGCTTCAGGAGAGACTACGTCGGACCCTCGTTAAAGTATCTAAGGCGTTCGTTGTAACAGACACTTAAAACTGTTTAAAACTAGTGCAACTTGAGTCGTATCTTTTGCGAGATCCCGTCAGTAAAGGGATGCTCGTGCTGCGTATACTTGTCTTTGGTAGTATACCTAGTTCGCAGCAATAGTCTAGTAGTGAATCTATAGTACTGTAACTCTGTTAAAAGTTGCACTGTCGAATTTTTGTCTGTAACGCCTTTATGACCAAGTCTAAATGTCTTTATTCCCAAGTGAGTCCGATATTATCATACAGCTAGATTCAATTCGATCCACACAATACCAGTTTCGTGCGTACATCTCTTTCTCCGTACACGTCTTTGTAGCGAAGCCGTCATTCCAGAATTCCGAGGTACTCATGTCGAGAGTACCTTATGTCTCGTACCTTTCCCGAAGACACTTCAGCAAAACTCCCCAGAATACTACTCGTACGGTACATCAAGTTCAACCCGAAGATCCATACGATTGATCTATCAATGGAGAAGGTATACACAAGGGTGGTATATAATCAAGGTTCTACAGGTTTAGAATTGATGATTCCACTTTAACTTCTTTTCCTCGTTGGGATGTGAGCTTAAGGAAGAATCATTTATTCGACTACCTTTTCAATCTTAATTATATACGACTCGTATACACGAGACAGTGATCGATGAATCATGTATGACTTCTACAATGAACTTCAGGACGGAGACTGCCCAAGACTACGAGTAATCACATTGTCATGTGAACAAACTTAGAACCCAGTACGACTCCTGGAACCAGATCGCCCTACAGTCTAAACACCTACAAAGATGCAAGAACAGTCCGGACAACTTGACGAACTACTCGGCAAGAGAATAGAAAGATCAAGCTCCTCGCCCTAGAGAGCTCTAGTCTTATTCTTCAGAAAGGTGGACGAATAGTTTCATAAGTACATCGACTATAGGAGACCTCGTCAAGATTTCTACTGGAAATCATTATCTCTCCTCGCATGGATGAGTTGGTGAGATCCGAATATCACCAGTTTCGAGTTTTAGCGAAGGATGTCCCGAAGACGACCTTCCGAACTCGATGCGGGCACTAAGAGTCCGTAGTGATACCCCTCGGATAGGACCAATACGCCCGTAGTACTCATGAACTTAATGAATAGGGTACGCCATTCTTACTAGGATCAGTTCGTCGTTTACATAGTAAATAACTTACTTATCTACTTCTGTAGTAAGAAGGAAATCACGAAGAACATCTACAACAAACCATGGAACCAATATGATCAGAGAAGCGTTGCACGAAGTTCTTTAAATACGAGTTTTGGAATTAAAGAGTCAAATTCCTAAGACACACTATTAGTGGTGTGGGAATTCATGAGGACTCTTTCAAATTATCAGAATCGTTGAGAATTTGTCAGCACCGAAGACGCCGTCGGGAATTCGCCAAATCTTAAGTCTCACAGACCTACTGTCATAGTTCATCTAGAACTCCTCGCAAATTACGAAACCTCTTACGACTTTGACTCAGAAGGGAGCGACCCTGGACTGGGAAGAGAAGCAAGAGGGAGAAACCCTTGGAACTCCAGGTGAGAGACCAAATCCTTTGGAAGTCTCACTCTGGAAAGGCTTTATACGCTTCGCAAAGCGTGGAAAACTAAATTCGAGATAGTCAGGACCTCCGAGATTCTTGCCAGAATCGGCCCTGTAACTCACAAACTCAATCTACCCCGCGAGCTTAGTAACGTACATTCTATTCTTCACGTTTCAAACTTGTAAAAGTATCTATCCAAAGAGACTCTTGAAATCCCACTCGTAGAGATCGAGTTCCACAAGAGCCTCACTTGCGTAGAAGAACCGTAGTGACCATGGACCGGGAGGCCATGCGAACGATTCATAGCCGTTTCCCATTAGTGAAGGTTCGCTGGAATGCCAACCGAGGACCTGCATTCACTTAGGAACGCGAAAATAAATCGATTAGGAAGTATTCCTACTTCTTGGCTCGATTATCCATGCCTACTTCCTTACCTAAATTCTAATTTCGGGACGAAATTCCTTCTAAGGGGGGGATGATGTGACAACCCGAAATTTCTATTCTGTACAACCCTTCAATTCAATAGAAGTCAGAAAAGTTGCTGCTAAGTTTCAAACTTTTTGGAATAAGTTTGAGTATGATAGGATTTACACTTTAGGAGATATCAGGAGAGAGGCTGCCTTAGGGTTATAGTGCATCACTGTTATTCCTAAACTCCAAGAAATTGGGGTTTACTGCCTGAATAAAATATTTACAGCCAAAAACCCTAAATTTGGGAGTATATGTATGACACTTAGTCATTATTTACACTTTTTCCAAATCTCAAGATCCAAATCCATTTCTCTCTCAAGTATCAACCAAAAACATTTCAAGATCTTCAATCTAGTAAGTGTTTCTTGCTTTCTTAAGTTGTTATATGACTTAATCTAGTGTTTTAACACACTTCTATCCGTGAAATCATTCCAAAAGGGTCAATCTTCAAGTTTCACCAAGAACACCAAGAACATACACTAGTGTTCTTGGACTTTTGGACCTTTTCGAGCTTCTAACTTGTAAGTACTTCTATCCTAGAGTATTTTAAGGCTTGTTACACTTCTATACCACAAGAAATCATCCAAGAACACCAAGATCAAAGGTGTTTACGGTCCAAGAACACCTTGGACCGTAAACCCTATTTAGGGTGCCAATGTGTGGTCTAGCTTATCCTAAGCCTTGGTAACTAGCCTAGATTCATTCCTTGATGTGTTTAGGACTAGAAAACATCAAAAGACCATAGATAATATGTGTTTACGGCCGTAAACACATGGAGAAATGGTCCATGGGCCGTAAACTACATATAGGGGTGATTTGATGCCACAAACACTTCCATAGGCTTATACTTCAATGTAGAAATGCTTAAAAGGACTTATAAGACCTCAAAACAACTCATGGTCAAGAAGACATGAGTTTACGGCCATAAACCCATGAGTTTACGACCGTAAACTCAATGAGTTATGGTCAAGAAAGTGTAAACGCATTTTAGGGGTTCCCTTGAACCCTAAGCTCAATAGCTTTGTCCTACAACACTTAGAAGCAGTCCTTAGCACTTATAACACTTATATAAAGTGTTTAACATGTCTTAGGATGTCTTAGAGTGTGTACAAGTCTTCACTTGACACCTAGCATCCTATATAGTTCGTTCAATCCCAACCACTTGCTACAGGTGAGTTCATACCCCTTAATCTATCTTTTAAATGTTTTAAATGCTTTTATGGGGGGATACAAGTTGAATCAGGCTAGTTATTATATCAATCACATGTGATTAATAACTAGCATACAAATGGATTTACTACACATTTACCTGTTTTACTAAACAGATTACTTTAAATGGCTTTCCAAAACATTTTTACTAATTTAAAACTCTTTATTAAATTGTATTACATACTGAATGTTTCTTTTCAAAACCCTGTTACAATTGTGTTTCAAACAAAGGTTTTCCTTATACTTAAAACTATTCTTATATACTGCTTTTAAACCGTTTTACAAACTGACATCAAGTCATCTTTCTTAGTAGTTTAAACTCTTCAAAGATTTACAAAACTTCTTTTATTCTTTTATATTGTAAATTGCATGCCTATATATGTATAGTTATGTAAGTAATGTTTAAAGGACTTAGGAAGGCTAGCTCGCTTTATCTCCTTTTCCTCGTTGGGATGTGGCTTTAGGGCATCGGTTATTCGTCCGAAGGTCGTTTAAATATTAGTTATATATTATGTATACATGTATAGACATAAAAGTTCTTCCAGTCAGTTCAATACCCTTGGGTAGCAAGGGTATACTTCCATGTTCATACGTACAAGTCATATTGCTAGTAAACTACGATAGGTGTAGTTTAGGAAGTTGCTAATACTATTACTAGAACAATGAATCGTACAAAGAGTCAGTTCATTCATGAGTCAATACTTGCTAGATAGAGAGAGAGCACAAAACAGCTAGTACATACAGAACATACAATACTATACAGAGAGAACATACAGGCTAGACAGAAGGAGAACATACAATACAGCTAGCATACAATACATTACATATACACTTATGTGAGCCATTAAACGGGGCATGGCACTACCTGCCATGACCATTTTTGTATCCAGAATCTCCTTAATTGGGGAGCGTATGAGTTTGCGTATAGATCTATACTGGATTGACTATCCTACACCTTGCTGCTCGCTACAGTGGGACTTGCAAGTCTACGGGTGCTAAACGTCATTTTTACGACATCTTACATTGTCGTTTTACTAATTGAGTCGGTAGCAGGATACAGGCCGATCACATGTTGCCTTAAAATATACAATTGGTTTAAGGTAGTTAGTACAGCAGTAGTTACTTATTATAATGCTACAGTACTAGATTATTTTCCCATTACATTCACTTCGTGAACATTCACACGATGCACGGTAATATAGAAGCTATATTTTTGGTTAATGATAGTCAGATTTGAGAAAATACACACTCTTACATGAGACACAGATAGATACTAGATGCCGTGGTAGAAGGCTACGTTTAGTAGGAAACATAGGGTTTTGTAGGAGATTCAAAACTTTTACATACTTATACTTCACATACTTACAAATACATACTTACAAATACTTTTTCACAAATACAGACACTAAAATACTTATGATCTCACCAGCTCTAAAGTTGTTACTCTCTTTCAAAATAACTTGTATCCTCAGGTCATCAGTAGACAGGTACAGATGCAAGGTTTAGAGAAGATGGAGCTTATTCAAGACTCATCTTTCATTTTGATTTATATTTTGGTGTCTATATAATTTGACAGAACACACTTGTATTAAAATTATATTATTAATGCAATGGATGATGTTGTTGCTTGTTTACTACTATTCATTGTTGTGATACTGTACATGACGTCCTCCGCCCCAGAATGTTTCCGCCGTTCTTAGGTTTTGGGGTGTGACAAATTGTCGATTATGTGATTAATGATGTTCCCAGTCAATGGTATGTATCCTCTTGTTCTCTTTGATTCGAATGCTACCCGATCATTTGTATCTCTTGCTCTTATCAAGAAGTTTTATGATGACCCGAGGACGCTGAATTTTCCTTTAGAGGTAGAGTTCGTCAATGACCACTCTATGAATGCTTCAAGGGTTCATCAGGATTGTATATTGGAGATGTTTCGGGTCTGGTTTCCTATTGATCTGGTGCTGATTTCTCTAAGGGGCGAGGATCATCATGGGTATGGATCGGTTGTGTTGGTTTGGGGTTATGATAGACTGGGATCATCAGCTAGTACGGGTTCGAACCGCAACTGGGGGAGAATTGGTTATTCATGGTGGGGGCACTAAGTGTGGACCAACTATATGCTTATCCATGAGGGCTAGGAGGTATCTTCAGTAGAGATGCTTTAGGATTTTGTCATATGTTATGGATTCTTAGGTTGCGGAGAAGAAGATTATGGATGATGTACCTATTGTTCGGGAGTTACCATATGTGTTTCCCAGGGATTTGTCGGGAGTGCCTGCTAAGAGTCAGGTAGATTTCTGGATTGATTTAAATTCGGGAGCGGCTCCGATAGCCAAGGCACCATATCACTTAGCACCTTCGGAGATACAGAAGTTATCTACACATCTTTAGGAGTTGTTAAACACTGGTTTTATCAGGCCGAGCAGTTCACCATGGGGGGCACCGAGTCTGTTTATGAAGAAAAAGGATGGATCTGACCATATGTGTATCGATTATTGGGAGATAAGCAAGTTAACAGTGAAGAACCGTTATCCACTTCCAAGCATCGACGATTAGTTTGATTAGTTGTAGTGTGCATCTTCATTTTCCATGATTGATTTAAGGTCAGGTTATTATCAGATGAGGCTCAGGGATAAGGATGTGCAAAAGATGTCATTCAGAACTCATTATGGTCATTATGAGTTTATGGTGATGCCTTTTGGGCTCACCAAAGCACCAAAAACCTTCATGGATCATATTAACCAGGTGTGCAAACCTATGGTGGATCGGTTGGTGATCGTATTCATCGACGATATCTTGGTCTATTCTAAGACCAAGGAGCAGTATGTAACACTCGCAGATTCGGGCTAGTCAATTAAGATATAATAAACGTTAAAAATGACTTTTTGATAGAAGATTACTTAGGATAAATAATCTTGACCAAAGTGTAGTATATATGACAATCATTCCGTACATATAAAGAACACCTAAATCTGACTTCGTGAGAGGAAGTTATGATTTTTAGAAGTTTCAACGTAGTAATATGCGACACAGAAACCGAAATTAAAATCGGTCGATTGTTAGGAAAAACAATCTAAACGATAATCGAAGATCTCGTTAATAAGAGTCAATGAATATAAAGACAATCGAGAACGGACCTCACTCGAGAGTGTTATGAATTTTTAACCTTTAACAGTTTAAGCTTGTTCTAAATTTAAATTTAAAAATAATATCAAAATTAGCCGACGGAGTCTAAATAAAACTTATAGATCTCGTCGATAGCTACGCGTGGATATAAAATGCGCCGAAAATAGAGCTAGTATGATGAAGATATGAAATTTTGAAGAAACAAAAAATTCTCGCGAGCACTCGCACGCAACGACAGAGTGTGTCGGGTGCACTGGCACTCCACCCAAACGATGACACGTGTCATGCGATTAATGGAGCCACGTCACCCTTTCCAACCATTCGTGCGGCGTGCACCGACCATTTGTAAGACTTCAAGACTTAATCTTTTGGGTCCCTTCTTAGTAGAGTTAGGTTTATTTGCATAGTTGGGTTCATAGTTGTGATTTGAATGGTTCAATGAGATAAAGTTTTCAACTTTAATGACTAATCGAGGTCCCTTGAGCTTAATACCTTCTAGATCTTGGAGTTGGTTGAGTTTTCAGAGTCATGCATGTGATTTTGGTTATTTTCTCATATTGTAACCTAGTTGGGGTGTATGACATGCATGGGTCGTGTATGTTATTAACGTTTGTATTTTTATGAGCCTTTAAGGTTCCAAGAATCATCTTGGAAAGTTAAAAATTAAGGCATAACTAATTAAGAGCTTAATCCATTACGTTGTCTTTATGTGGTTTCCACAATGTGGCGATTTTCTTACCACGACATGGGGGCTGATTCGGTCGCGACTGTTTTGTTGTGAAGCTGCCAGGACGTGGAGGTCAGCTGGCGTTGACTTTGACTCTTGACTCTTAACTTAGTGGACTTTTAGTAATATTTCTAATTTTATAAGGTATACTAAGGGTTTACCTTGTATAGATCATTAGGAGGTGTGTAGCATCCGTTTTTCGACTGTGTGAGTCTATTAGATGTTATACATGGGATTTAGCCCCAAAAATATGTATGAAAATAAAAGGAATAAATAAAACGATTTGTGTAACGCTTGGTTATAGGTATGATCTTCTCATATTTAATCTTTGAGTTTTGGGTGGCCATGACGTGGTGAAGGAATTGACACGACATGGAGGCGATTGCATGAAACGTGTGTTTCAGTTGGCCACCACAACGTGGACATTCATTGGCCACGACATGGTGGCGACAGATGTGCAAACCCTTTTTTTGGGTTCAAGGCCCTAGTTAAAAGAAAGTGATGGCTAGGGTTTCGTCCACCGTCAGTGTCCATCACCTCTAAAAGTGTCTTATAACAACCCTAGCTTCTTTGAACTTATTTAGGTGTTTTTGGTGCACTTTGCAGGAAGAAGAAGAAGAAGATTTTGGTGCAAGAATCAAGCAAGCAACTCATCTCCATCTTTGGGATCGTTCTTGAGGCCATTTGTAAGACTTCAATATATAATCTTAATGGTCCCTTCTTAGTAGATTTGTGGTTTATTTGCATATTTGGGTTCATAGTTGTGATATTAATGGTCAATGAGTTAAAGTTTGCAAATTTCTGACTCATCAAGGTCCTTTGAGCTTAAGACCTTCTGGATATAGTAGTTGCTTGAGTTTTTAGAGTCAAACATGTGGTTTTGGTTATTTTCTCATATTTTGACCTAGTTGGGGTGAAGGAAATGCATCGGTCATGCATGTCGATAAAGTTCGTATTTTTCTGGACCTTTAAGGTCCCAAGAAGCATCTTGGAAAGTTAAAGATGAATGCATAACGAATTGAGAGTTTAATCCATTAAGTTGTCTTTATATAGTTTCCACGATGTGGCGATTTTGTTTCCACAACGTGGTGGCTGATCTAGTCGCGACTGTTTTGTCGTGAAGCTGCCATAATATGGCCAATGGATGGCCTCGACATGGAGGTCAGTTGGCGTTGACTTTTACCATTGACTTTTCTCTTGGTGGAATTTTAGTAATATTTCTGATTTTAGAAGGTAGACTAAGGTTTTACTATATATGGATCTTTAGGAGGTGTGTAGCATCCACTCATCGACTGTGTGAGCCTATTAGATGTCAATTGCATTGTGAGTGGAGTATTCTCACTATACTATGTAAGATGGTAGACTGACTTTCTGAATCTTGCATGAAAGATTGTGGTTGGATCACAACACTTGTATAAAAGACTGTGGTTGGATCGTAACACTTATATGAAAGACTATGGTTGGATCACAACACTTGTGTTGAAGACCATGGTGGGATCATGGAAGGAAAGATTGCAGCTAGGGTGTAGCATTAGAAGTGATTGTAAGACTATGGTTGGATCATAGCATTCACATGAGTTGAAAGATACCCATAGGGTTGGGCCTATTGATTTGTATGGTGTGTGGTATTTTGGGAAATTCACTAAGATTTGTGCTTATGATTTTATGTTTAAAATTTTTTAGGTACTTCTGGTTCCAAAGGGAAGGACCCAACTTGATTGTATTGGACCACCTGGATTTTTATTTCGCATTATCTATTTTGATTTACTCTTATGTTTTAGAATACATTATGCATTGGTTGGCTTTTGAACAAATGGTTTTATGGTTTTTGGTGGTTTGAAAGTGAACTTTTTACAAGTATATTGGGACATTATAATTTGGTATCAGATCCTTGGTTTGAGGGATTCATGCACACTCTCGAGTGTTTCTGAACACAAACTGAGGAATTGATAAAATCTTTTAAAAAGAACAAAACTTTCTAAAAAGGTTTTTTAAAAAGAAAGGGGTGTGATGCGTGTAATCAGTCAATATTAAGTAAGTGATTCCCAGAGTATCCACACATGAAGGCTATGCTTTAGTATGTTGATATGTGAATTTCATGCTAGTATAGGTCTAAGGATCTACTAAGGGTTGCATGATAGAATGCCTGTTTAGGAGAGATGCCTTCATATACATTTTATGTGGATATGTGCTTTGGAGTTTATGTTGATACTAACAACTATTTGATGAATGCACTTAGGTAGTACATAGTTAAGATTAAATAGCCTTAGAATTTTGATTTAGCCTTATTGTCTGTTCTTGTGTAGTTAAGTTCTTATAGTAGAGACATCTATTCTAACGTCTATTTTATTGCAATTATGTACGACCTGCATTCAATGGCAGATTTTCAGTGTCAACAAAAACTTTTCCAGTATGTGAAGAGAATGGAATCCTAGGAGAGCCTAATAATTCATTATTTATGATTATATGATCTACTTAACATGAGTCCTATGAGAGTAGTCATAGGGGAGTGACTTAGGGGATTTAGGATGATTCTTGTGGAAATTACGGATAGGTGTGGAAAGTAGTATTTGTTGGGTTTTGAGCACTATAACACTCCTATGGTGCACATGCAACCCTAAATGCTTTGGATCTATGTTTTCTCTAATTTTAGATGCATATTTTCAATTTTCCAAAGCATATATCCTAACTAGCATACAAACTGTCAAATGAACAATACAACTAGTTAGATGACTTACCTCTTAGAAGGACTTGTAGTTCTTGACCTTTGAAAGCTTGAGCACCCCAAGTGTGATGCCTCTAATGGTTCACAAACACCAAATGTAAGAGGAGGCTTGAGAGAATAAGTTGCTTAGCACAAAATCAATTTCACTCTCTTAGAATGTGTGTGGCAACCGATTTTGTCTCTAAGGGATCCATTTTATAGTGGATCAAATACTAGGGTTACATCCATGCAAACCCTAATGCTCCATGACTTTTCACATTGTTATGCTCCATGGGTTAAACCTCCATGGACTATCCATGGATTATCTGTTGGTTTAGCCCATCTAAAACAACCATGGATCATTGCCCACACTATAAGAATGATTGATTTACATAATCAATCCCCATATATTTAATTAGTCTCTTTTGATCACAAAATTAGTTCCAAATTAATTCTTGATCAATACTAATTAAATAATATGATTTCTCAATATATTATACTTATAATATATTAATGAATCACAAATAACTTTATTCTCAAAAGTCCATCCTATCATATTGCACTGACGAAGGCAACCCAAAAGGACCATGCTACAATCAGGTCAAGTACATCCCAGTTATAGTTATGGGCTTAGACACCAAATCCAACAGTCTCCCACTTGGATAAGTCTAATAACTATAGCTACCAATGCGACTTCAGGATCCGAATTAACAATCGTAAGCTTTCAAAAGCCGCTGTCGAACTCTGACATAGTCAGTGACGCGTCCTTCAGATAAGGGATCATATACTCCTCTGTTCTCAAGATATCTACGCGGATAAATAGATGGAACATAGTCATACTTATTGTCCTGCAATTTATTTCCTGATTTCCGATTCGTCTGACATAGAACATAACTGAACACATCAATTTAGTTCTGACCGGGCCCGACAAATAGTCAAAACAGAATCATCGAGGGGCCAAAGATATCGATTTTAATCCTCTTAGGATAAAAGGAACAGATAAACTTCGACATTATATGCTTGTACTAACTACTCATCAAATCATGCACAACGACACATTTTATAACATCAAGTTACTGATGTGTTTTCATGCCATCAATGCACAACCAACTCGTAGTCAACAACTCATATATCTTGGTTTGAAGATTATATGATATTATCATCTCACAACCACTCATGATAAATTCCATGAAGTGATTCAGGTGAGCGCGGATTGAATCTAATACTCAAATCTTATTTCAGGAGAACTCATGAATGGTGTAGCACACTTTTGATATGTCTAACGCCTTAGAAAATCTACAAGCCAACTCATGACAGTCTTCTTTCATACTTACTTCCAATGTATGATCGACTGTGGATAGTTTGAATAATTTTATTATTCTAGAAGTCAAAACATGCAAAGTGAAACACAAGAATAATACTAATCCTATATGGCCCCAAAACTTTTGAGTGTAAATAAAACACCTTTTATTTAATCACCATATTGATTACACATTATGATGGGTTTTAGGTAAAACAAATAACCTAGAAAAACAATTCCTAAGTTCACATGCAACCTACTTTGGATCTATGTTTTAACTATTGAACATACAACTTTGAATTGCAAAACAAGAACCCTAGAGGAGAGAGGCTATTTTCGAAAATAGTAAACTAGGGTTTAGGGTTTACATACCTTTCAATTGTTATAGCAAACAATTGACAATCCTCTTGATCTTGATCTTGATCTTCTTGGAAGCTTTAGCACCACAAGTGTAATGCCTCTAATGGAATCACACCCAAACTAGCAAGAAGGAAAGTAGAAGAAGAGAGAGGGGAGGGAGTATGCAAAATCTCGGCCTTAGGGTTTCTTCAAAAGAAAGAGTACCCAAAATGTGAGCCAGGAGGCTCCTTAAATAGTTGAGGGAACTAGGGTTTAGGGAAAACCCTAGTTATCCTTTGCTTAGGGCCTAAGCAAGACCCAAGGCCTTATCTTGGACCCCTTGGACGAATTCTCTAGGGTTTCCCCTAGGGTTTTCGTCCACCCCCTTCCAAGGGAGTTCTGGATCCTTCCATTCAACTATCAGTTAATTGCAAACTAGTCCCTGCACTTTATTATTAATTCTTTTAACCCCAAAATCAATTCTGATTAATTTCTGGCTAACAATTAATTAAACATAATGATTTCTAATTAATATATTAATCCATTAACATATTAATAAATCATTTATATATATATATTAATTTATTAATCTTATAAATTAATATCTCTCCTTTCATAATTTCCTTGTCCAGTTGCTAGGTTGAGGGCAACCCAAAAGGACTGTGCTGCTATCAATTCAAGTACATACCAATTATAGTTATGGGCTTAGACACCTAATCCAACAGTCTCCCACTTGGATAAGTCTGTAACTATAATTGCTAGTATGCCTTCTAAATTTGACCAGCAAATTGTAGCTTCCAAAAAGCTGCTGCCGAACTCTGACCCAGTCAGTTACGTGTCCTAAGATAAGTGATCATATAACCCTTCGTTCTGCTTGATATCCCCAGACAAAAGACATGGAATGTAATCAATCTGTTTGTCCAGAATCTATGTTTCCCGATTCCTGATTTGTGATGATGTAGGACTTCTAATCGAACACATCAATCTAGTCCTGGCTGGGCCCAGCACATAAGTCAACACCAAATCATCGAGGGGCCCACAGATATCGCTTTTCCTGTTAGGGCAAAAGGAACGAATAAACGTTGACTCATATGCTTGTATCTTTTACTCATCAAATTATGCATGACAATACGTTTTATAACACCAAGTTACTGATGCATTTTCGTATCACCAATGCACAACCGACTTGTAAATTACAACTCATATATCTTCGTTTCAAGATTATAAGATATTATCGTCTCAGTATTACTCGTGATGAATTCCATGAAGTAATACTCTGAGCGAGGGTTTATCCAATACTCAAATCTCAATTTCTGAGTACTCATGAACGTTGCAGCAATTCTATTGCCATGTCTATCCTTAGACAATCTGCAATCCAATTCATGACAGTCTTAATTCACTACTTACTTCCAAGAGTACGAGCGACTGTGGAGTTTGAATAATCTCATTATTCAGGAAGTAAAACATGCAAAAATGAAACACAATAATAAACAATCGACAAAAGGTAGTAGCCAAACTTATAAATAATACTTTATTATTTAATCACCAAAGGTCAATTACATTTACTTTGTTACAAGTTTCAAAAACTAATCTAACTACTAAAACTAATATCATCTTTCAGTCCTATGCTCCGAGCATGCTGAATATGCTTAGCCCTACTCAGACCCTTTGTGAGGGGATCTGCTGGGTTATCTTCAGATGACACCCTCTTTACTATAAGATGGCCTTCTTCAACTCTATGTCTGATGAAATGGTACTTTCTGTCGATATGTCTGGTCTTACCATGATCTCTCGGTTCCTTTGTCAAGGCAACCGCTCCTTCATTATCGCAGAAGAGTTCCATAGGCTCCTGGATGGTTGGAACAACTCCGAGATCCCCGATGAAGTTCCTCAACCAAGCTGCTTCTTTCGACGCTTCACTTGCTGCAATGTACTCTGATTCACAAGTAGAATCAGCCACCGTATTTTGCTTGGAACTCTTCCAAGTAACTGCTCCTCCATTCAGTAAAAATACCCAGCCCGACTGAGAACGGAAGTTATCTCTATCCGTCTGAAAGCTGGCATCACTGTAACCATCTACTCTCAAAGTATCACTGCCACCAAGCACAAGAACCCAGTCCTTTGTCCTTCGCAAATACTTGAGTATATTCTTAACTGCTATCCAATGAGCTCTACCTGGGTTTCCCTGATAGCGACTGACCATGCTCAAAGCAAATGCCACATCAGGGCGAGTACATGTCATAGCGTACATGATCGATCCGACAGCGGAAGCATAAGGTACACGACTCATGTCATCTATTTCAACATCTGTACTCGGGCATTGAGTCTTACTCAATTTGGTATTGCTCTGGATAGGTAGCTCTCCCTTCTTGGAATTTTCCATACTAAACCTCTTTAGTACCTTATCCAAGTATGTGCTCTGACTAAGTCCAATTAGTCTCTTCTTTCTATCTCTCAATATTCTAATCCCAAGAATATAGGCAGCTTCTCCAAGGTCTTTCATTGCAAAACACTTTCCAAGCCAAGACTTAACCTCTTTCAAGGTTGGAACGTCGTTACCAATGAGTAATATGTCATCGACATATAACACCAGAAAAGTTACTATACTCCCACTAGCCTTGATATACACACAAAACTCATCTTCACTTCTAGAGAAACCAAACTCTTTGACTTTCTCATGGAAGCAAAGATTCCAACTGCGAGATGCTTGTTTCAATCCATAAATGGATTTCTCAAGCTTGCACACTCTATTGGGAAACTTTGCATCAACAAAACCCTCTGGCTGACTCATGTAAACATCTTCAGCCAACTTCCCATTAAGGAAAGCAGTTTTGACATCCATCTGCCAGATTTCATAATCATGAAAGGCAGCTATGGCGAGCAATATCCTAATAGATTTAATCTTAGCCACTGGCGAAAAAGTCTCATCATAGTCAACCCCTGGGGTTTGAGTAAAACCTTTTGCAACCAGTCGAGCCTTGAATGTATGCACATTCCCATCCATGTCTGTCTTCTTCTTGAAGATCCATTTGCACCCAACTGTCTTGCGACCTGGTGCACTATCAACCAAATTCCAAACTTGGTTGTCATACATGGACTTAATCTCGCTGTCCATTGCCTCTTTCCACTTGGAAGCCTCTGGGCCTGCCATTGCTTCCTTATAAGTGACTGGTTCATCTAAGTTTACCAGTGTTCTGTCACTTATGAATGTGTCACCATCTGAAGTAATATGAAAACCATACAACTCAGGTGGCACACTCACCCTAGTGGATCTTCTAAGAGGTAATGAGTTATCAATTGGTTCAACAGGAACTGTTTCCTCTGGTTGAGTGTTAGTGTCATCTAAGGTTCCTTCATTGGCTGACTCTTGAATTTCTTCAAGGTCAATAGTGCTCCCACTGTCTTCTTTGAATATGAGCTCTCTTTCAAGAAAGACTCCTCTTCGTGCTACAAAGACCACGTTCTCACTAGGCCTGTAGAACAAATATCCAAAAGACTGCTTTGGGTAACCAATGAAAACACATTTCTCACTTCTAGCTGCTAGCTTGTCGTGAGTCTCTCGTCTTACGAAAGCTTCACAACCCCAGACTTTAATATGTGCTAACGAGGGAACTTTCCCTGTCCACATTTCGTGAGGTGTTTTGGCAACCTTCTTTGTAGGGACAAGATTGAGGATGTGGGCGGCTGTCTCTAAGGCATACCCCCAGAAGTGAATAGGAAGCGAAGCCCGACTCATCATAGAACGAACCATGTCTAACAAGGTTCGATTGCGCCTCTCAGCTACACCATTTAACTGTGGTGTCCTAGGAGGAGTCAATTGTGAGACTATCCCACATTCTTTCAGATAGTCGTTAAACTCGATACTAAGATACTCCCCGCCTCTATCGGATCTAAGTATCTTTATCTTTCTGCCCAATTGATTTTCGACTTCATGCTTAAACTCTTTGAACTTTTCAAAAGTTTCTGACTTATGCTTGATCAAGTAGATATATCCATATCTGCTATAATCGTCAGTGAAGGTCACATAGAATCGATTAGCATCTCTTGTAGTTGATCTGAAGGGTCCACACACATCCGTGTGTATGAGATCCAACAGACCTTCACCTCTTTCACAAGACCTTGTGAATGGTGATTTTGTCATCTTTCCCAAAAGACAAGACTCACACATATCATCTGACTTTAGGTCAAATGATTCCAACACTCCATCCTTTTGGAGTTGGGCTATGCGTTTCTTGTTAATGTGTCCAAGACGACAATGCCACAAGCATGCCTTGTCTACACTATTAGACAAGTCAATATTAAGTACACTATTTCCTAGGCTATCAACACAAGTCACTGTTTCATACACACCATTACAAGGCAAAGCTTCAAACATAAAAACACCATTCTTATAAACAGAAATTGAACCATTCAAATCATTAAAAGAATATGTAAAACCTTGTCTGAACAATGCATGAAATGAAATAATGTTTCTCGTCATCTCAGACGAATAGCAACAATTTATTAAATCTAATCTAACATCATTACTAAGCAGAAGCTGATAAACTCCGATCTTGGTTACTGGTGAAGACTTTCTGTTTCCCATGATCAGGTTTATCCTTCCTCGCTCTATCTCCTCACTTTCCTTTAGACCCTGCAAATCAGAACAGATATGAAAACCACATCCTGTATCAAGGACCCATGAACGAGAAGATAATGAGTTATTAGCAGAAATAGTGTAAATACCTGCCGAAGATGGCTTCACTTTGCCATCCTTGATATCTTGCAGATACTGTGGGCAAGATCTCTTCCAATGCCCCTTTTGGTTGCAGTAAAAGCAAACTGCCTCTTTTGGATCAGAAACATGGGGAGTGGAACCATTGGGCTTAGCCTTTGGGCCATTACTAGATGACCCAGCTTGAGCCTTGCTCTTCCAGTTTTGCTTGGGAGGACCTTTCCTCTTTTTCCCCTTTCCCTGTCCAATAGCCAAAACAGGGGCACTAGCAGGTGTGGAGGGTATACTTTTACCTTTCATCCCTGCCTCAGCTGTCTGCAACAAGTTGTGCAATTGGGCCAAGGTCTGCTCAGTATTGTTCAAATGGTAAGTTAGAATAAACTGACCATAACATTCAGGAAGTGAGTTCAAGACCATGTCAATGGCCAATTCCTCATCAAAGTGAATATTGAGCTTGACCAAACGCTCTATGTAGCGTTGCATTCTTTGCACATGTGACACAACTGACTCCCCATCTTTCATCTTGCAAGCCATGAGTGACTTGACTACTTCGAACTTTTCTTGACGAGCTCGCTTATGGTACTTTTCCATAAGGTCCTTGTTCATCTCGAAAGGCCAGTAGTCCTCATAGTACCTCTGCAGTTCTGGGGACATAGTTGCCACCATGATGCATGCCACTTTGGTAGCATCATCGTAATGTTTCTTGTAGGCAGCAAGATCTTCAGGAGTAGCTTCATTCTCATCAAGCTCTTTGAGCTCCTTTTCAAGAACATATTCTTTGTTCTCGAAGCGAAGAGCCATCTTGATGTTGCGCATCCAATCGTTATAGTTTGAGCCATCCATAACGACTTTGGAGCATATATTGAGCAAAGAGAAGTTTTGGTTGGAGGAGGACGAAGCAGAAGTGTTTCCAGGAGTAGACATCTGAAAAGAAAGAAAGTTTTAGTTAGATTTCAAGATACCTTAATAGAATAACCCAAAGATATAGTATCAAGGTTAGGATCCAACTATGAAGATTCACAACTTAGAAATGGGATGCCGAGATCCAAGTGCAAATTTCATAAAGGTAGGTGAATGACGATTCACCAATTCCACCATTAGACGAAACAAACGAAGTGAAATTCCTAATTCTTTTGAGATACATTGAAACTATTCAATGGCATGTTTTATTCTCAGATTATGCTCTTCTATTTGTGACTGGGATGCCGAGGATCACAAACAAGATGTGAATAACCATGCAAATGTGCTTGGTAACCTCATTGTCTTTATCATTAACTATTGATGTGCTGGTAAACCACACACGCTCCATCAAAATGACAATTATGAGATACCCATTGCTACTCTTTATTAGTGCCTTTTAGTGTGCTGGTTAACCACACACGCTCCACTAACGACCAATAAAGCATAATGTGCAATTTCATGGATTAGCATACTTTTCACATTTTTCCTAAAGTAACTAGAGTTGGGATTTTGAAAATAATGTTCTAGTACTTTCTTTAATATCATTATACTTTTAATGAGAAGTAGTTGTCCTATCAAATCCGTTCTGCTAACGACCCTCCACTAATCAAGGAAGCGGTGGGTGAGAGTGGACACCCATTCAACTACCATTTTATAGGCAGTTTCCTTATACCCCCCTTATAGATTAGCTTCGTGAATGAGGCATACTAGCGATTTGACTGACCATATTCTTATACATATAATATTAAACCTTTAATTATAATATATATATAAGGTGTGTTTTAAAACTTTTTAAAACTTCAAGGGTTTATATAAATTTCGAAATTTAAGCTATTAAATTCAAATTTAAATAAACCAATTAACTAGATTTAATATTTATCTATTAATTAACTATTAATCAAATTATTAAATCTTGTAAGGATTATCTAATTAAATTAATCAATTAATTTAATCCTAATCCTTATCCCTCTAATTTCGAAAAATAGGGTAAGGATAATTATCCAATTAATCTAATTAAGTAACAATTATCCAAAAACAAGAAACCCTAGTTATCCTCTTAGCATATTTCGAAATTCATAAGGGAGGAGGCTAGGGTTTTCAAAACCCTAACCCTAATTTCGATTAGGGTTCTTTGGAGGCTAGGGTTTTCGAAAAAAACCATTGATCCAAAACCCTAGAAATCGAAAATTTGGCCTTTAGGGTTTAATAGCTATAAACCCTAATTTGCAATTCAACAATTGTAGCAATTCAATTTAAAACAATAATGGCTCTGATACCACTGATGGGTTTTAGGTAAAACAAATAACCTAGAAAAACAATTCCTAAGTTCACATGCAACCTACTTTGGATCTATGTTTTAACTATTGAACATACAACTTTGAATTGCAAAACAAGAACCTTAGAGGAGAGAGGCTATTTTCGAAAATAGTAAACTAGGGTTTAGGGTTTACATACCTTTCAATTGTTATAGCAAACAATTGACAATCCTCTTGATCTTGATCTTGATCTTCTTGGAAGCTTTAGCACCACAAGTGTAATGCCTCTAATGGAATCACACCCAAACTAGCAAGAAGGAAAGTAGAAGAAGAGAGAGGGGAGGGAGTATGCAAAATCTCGGCCTTAGGGTTTCTTCAAAAGAAAGAGTACCCAAAATGTGAGCCAGGAGGCTCCTTAAATAGTTGAGGGAACTAGGGTTTAGGGAAAACCCTAGTTATCCTTTGCTTAGGGCCTAAGCAAGACCCAAGGCCTTATCTTGGACCCCTTGGACGAATTCTCTAGGGTTTCCCCTAGGGTTTTCGTCCACCCCCTTCCAAGGGAGTTCTGGATCCTTCCATTCAACTATCAGTTAATTGCAAACTAGTCCCTGCACTTTATTATTAATTCTTTTAACCCCAAAATCAATTCTGATTAATTTCTGGCTAACAATTAATTAAACATAATGATTTCTAATTAATATATTAATCCATTAACATATTAATAAATCATTTATATATATATATATATTAATTTATTAATCTTATAAATTAATATCTCTCCTTTCATAATTTCCTTGTCCAGTTGCTAGGTTGAGGGCAACCCAAAAGGACTGTGCTGCTATCAATTCAAGTACATACCAATTATAGTTATGGGCTTAGACACCTAATCCAACACATTATTCATTGTATATTGTTTTGATTTATCAAATAATACTTGAATTAAAACAATAGATATCCCGTGCTCCAAGCATGCACACTATGTTTACCTACGGTCCTTACTTTGTGAAATAGATCAATTGTAAACATTTCCAACGATACTCATTTCACAATTTCAAATCCTTATCGTAAGTGTAAGAATACCAAGTTCTTGCCACTTATTGTAATTTGTTAAATTCTAAACTTATATGCAGTAATCCTTTTGTAATGACTGTATACACAAGTCACAGAGACTTTGTTAATTACAAAACTTTCCATCGGAGATTGTTACAAGACAATTCCATAGATCCGAAGTCTCATATTCAAAGCACATTCCTTTAAACATCCTTCTTGCATAAAAGTTTCTAACTTTCTCATAGATTCTTGATATCCATCTCCCATTATGGAAACATTTCCATATTTTCCATATGACAACTCATTGTTAATAGAATCCTATCTATTCATAATAATGTCAATATGGTCCATCCATTACTATACTTCCAACTATCCATAAGCAACCAATTTTTGGTGAACCTTGGATTGTTCTTAGCAGTTGTTTAATAACTTTAGTCATATCCAGTTCTAGGTCGTTTTCCCTCTTAATGCCCTAGGCATTTGGAAAATTAGAACACATGAATATTATAGCATATGCAATCGATCCTATACCCGAAGCATATGGGATATGATTCATGATGTCTTACATAAAGACATGATACTTGACCAGTCTTTTGCTATAATATTTCCATATAGAATTTCCAATGTTGAAGCATTTCAACATGGTATCCATGTAAATCCATGACTAAATTTGATTAAAATCTCAATCTAAAATTTTAGAATTGAAATGACGTATAAGTTTCTCTCCCTTAATTATAGCAAAACAACTTTTCAACCTTGCAACTTTGCGAATTGAAAAATCTGTTTTCTATAATTAACATTGCTAAATTGCAACACTTACCATAATAATTATGCTCCTACTAGCATAACAATTATTATGTTACTTGCATAACATTTATGCTCCCACTAGCTGTGACCTAAATCCAGAAATCGGTTGGACTTCTAGAAATCAATACTTTATTGACTTTCTTACAAAAGTTTAGATTTCTGACACGAGATGCTTCGATAAGCCTTTATCTAAGCTTCTCAAACTCATACACCTTTCCTTAGATAGCTCACATGTGTATCTAAACAATTTTAGAACTTACAGCAATAACACTCCAATGTTTAGACCTTTTGCCATTTCTCACAATTCAAACTATGAAGAGGGATGTCGTAGTCATAATTGAATTTGAGAATGCAAATATCACAATTGCTAATACTTTAAAATCTACTTAGTGAAAGCGTTTCCTCACAATCATTTTCATGAAATGGAGAGAAACATTATGACACTTAGATTTTTTTAATGGTGTATGTGTTCCTATCCATGTGAATTTGTCATAACCATAATCTTGAGACAAGGTTAGTGACAAATCCAAACTCATATGGACTGAACTTGTTCAATCTTAATTTTTTGCCACCTGGTAGCACAAGGGCCTACCATTTCTTCCAAATTGTTATGCAAACAATTGAGAACTCATAGAACTCACATGCATAGTCAACTTCAACTGGAATGCGCACGGAAACAAGAATATGTCAACACGATAGGTTACAAACCTCAAGTCGTGTGCTAGTGATTAGCAATAGGTTGACTCTTGATTAGTTCTCAAAACTTTTCAAGATCTTTAAGACTCCCACTGACCTCTTGACATATAAGTTTCTCTTTGTCAAGAAACATTACTTGACAAACAAATATTCAAGAGTTGGTGCGATTTCTTATCAAGACAAACACCTTTGACAATTGGTCTTAGTTGATCTTTGTTTTATCCAAAACATTACAACTTACCAATTTCAAATGTACAAGAGTAGAAAACATTTTACTCTACATTTGCTGATATGTCACTCAATGTACAAGAGTAGAAAACATTACAACTTAGAGGATCAAATTGTGATATGGTTTTCATAATCATCAAGATGATCATAAAGCACGATACTCAAGTACTCTCCCATCTTTTCAGATTAGAGAAACTTTTATCTTTCGGTTGACTTTGATTCTTCTTATTCGTTCTACAATACATTGAGACTTTTCAATGACTCATAATTATACTTAATCTTGTAAGCATAACCATATTTACTAACTTTAGTAAATCATAACGAATAGTCTTGTCGTTGTGGTGGACCCGACCAGCGCACAACCAAGTGTACCTGATCCCCTAGTCCTTCAATTGACTCACATGTACATGTGAACAAGGAATTAGTCTTGATTTCCTCAAAGACAAAAATTATCATTCATCATATAAAAGAAGTTCCATGATTCCAAATTTCTGTCCAATTGAAACTTGGGTGATGAGAATCTTTCCTTATTTGGTAAATTTAGACACTACCACAAATGAAAGAATCAAATCCATATTGCGAAAAAATACAAACATCAATTTTCACATATGCCATTGCAAGGAAATATATAAATAAGATAAAAAATGAAAATTTTATTTATTTATAAAAGGTGCGGAAAACTTTTCCTTACGATGCAATTACAAATGAAAATTATGTTACTACATATTTCTAAGCAATCTATCATAACTCCTAAGCAGCAGCTCAAAAAATCCGATCATCGAACCATGCGATCGAAATCCATCTCTTCACGATCAGACTCTGCATGCCTTTCCTTTAAGCTTCCTTTGATCCTACAAAACATCAAAATGTAATCTTATCACATCATGTATTAAGAATCTACAAATAGGAACTTAATAGAGTTAGATAGTGGATTTACCTGAAGTAGAATCAAACCTATTTGACTTTACCTTCTCTTAGATCTTTCAGGTATTCAGGGCAGCTTTGCTTCCAATGTCCATTCAAATGGCAGTAGAAACAAGTGGACTCTTTGGCATTTGCACATGGAACTATCTCAGAACTGGATTTTCTGTTATGGTCAAATCTTTTGACCATAGCCAATTCCCTTCTCATAGGAGAAGGGATCTTTTTTGGACTATCTATGTCATTGCCTATGTCCATGGCAACTTGGGAAGTAGATCTTCCAATCAAATTTGCTTGACAATTGCACCAAATCATTGCTGACTCAGCAGCAATAAGCAAATAGGTAAGATCAATAAGGGTCACGTCGTAGTCTGTCATATAGTAGTTTTTAACAAACTGACTATAAGACTCGGGAAGTGACTGAAGAACCAAGTCAACAGCCAACTTCCTCTGGACAAAGACACCCAACATTCCCGTCTTGTCAATGTGTGACTTCATATCCAAGATATGTGCACATACAGACCTTCCATCTTGGTGTTTACTAGCCAATAGGGATTGAGTGGCCTTGAATTTTTCAAGTCTTCGAACTTGTGGGTCAGGGAGAATAATTGGAGAAGGTGGAGGAAGTGAAGTATGATATTATGGAATATCATCTTCATTTGAAAAGCTTTTTCCAAAAGATTCGGGAAGACCATAGTTGTCTGAACTAGACATCTACAAGGGAGAAATTAAAGTTAGTTGATTTAAGTCCTTAGTATAACACCCAAAACGAAATATTAAGGCAAGGACCCAACACAATATTTTACAATTGCGAAGAGGGATGTCGTAATCCAATTGTAAAATATTTGAAGGTAAGTAAATCACGATTTACCAATTTCCACCATGAAAAACGAAATAGATTATTAAGTTTTAATTGGATTGAAATTCGTAGATCCTTTAAGATTCATTGAACTTTTCAATGGCATGTTTAAATCTCAATTGTGCCCTTCAAGTTTGTCACTGGGATACCGAGGATCACAATAATGTGTGAATAACCATGCAAATTATCTTGGTACACTCAATGTTACAAATCACCTAATCAATGTGCCGGTTAACCACACACGCTCCATTGATCTATGATTAACATCAAGCTACCCTTTGCCACACATTGTCAGTCCCAAATTAGTGTGTCGGTTAACCACACACGATCCACTAACGACTTAACAAGGTGCAAAGTCTAATTTCATGGATTAACACCATTTTCACATTTTCCTAAAGTAACTAAGATTGGGAATTTAATAAAAGTTTAGTTACTTTATATTTATCATTATACTTTTAATGAGAATTAATGTCCTATCCTACTCGCTCGGCTAACGACCCTCCACCAGTCAAGGAAGTGGTGGGTGAGAGTGGACACCCATTAAACTGTCATTTTATAGGCAGTAACCTTATACCCCCTTATAGATCGGCTTCGTGAATGAGGGCTACTAACGGTACGACTGACTTGTCTTATATATATATATATATATATATATATATATATATATATATATATATATATATATATATATATATTATTAGACTTATAATATTATAATAGTATAAGGGTTGAATTTTAACTTTTAAAACTCTAGTGTTTGGAATTAAAGTTTCATTAGTGAGACTTTACAAATTCGAAAACATGAGGGCAAGTTTTGAAACTTTTCAAAACTCTTCACTTCTATAACTTATGAGTTAATGTTGGTTTTATGAAAAGACTGTTGATGTTCCATAAATTGAGGACAAGTTATGGAGTTCATTAAATCATTGATGATAAGACTTTTCATGTTCCATAACTTGAGGACAAGTTATGGAACTCATTAAAGAATATTTAGATCAATTCTAACAAGGAAAATTATCATATAATTTTTTTTAATCATGATCTAAACTAACTCATAAGGCAAAATAGTTTCCAATCAAATCATACAAGTGATTAGATTAACTTATAAACTAACAAGTGTCATAAGAATTTTGACAACTATCTTTTGATGACTCTTGGAATTCATAATTTATGAGTTTAATGTCATTTTAATGGATGACACTTTTCATTTTCCATAACTTGAGGACAAGTTATGGAGCTCATTAAAATTATTTAGATCAATTTCAACAAATAAATTATTCATATAATTCATGATTGATCTAACTAAACTCATAAACAAGATAATATCTAGTCAACAATTTGCAAGCAACTTTGTTTATCATATAAATCAACAATTATCTTAAAACTATGACAATTATCTTGTGATTGGATGAGCATAATCACTACCATATCATAAAAAACAGATTAATGATGTAAAACAGCTTGTAGTAGTGATTCCAATCCCATCTAGGCCAAGAAAACTCAAAAATCTGCAACCAGGGCCATGAACTCGTCGAGTGCATGAACTGACTCGCCAAGTTGCCCTTTTACTGAGTGGACTCATCGAGTCAGCCAGTGGACTCGACGAGTTCATCAGTCAGACGCAAAAAATTCAATTTTTTTACTTTGAAAAATAACAAGCATCAAGTATAACAGAAAACAAAATGGCTCTGATACCACTATTGGGTTTTGAGCACTATAACACTCCTATGGTGCACATGCAACCCTAAAATGCTTTAGATCTATGTTTTCTCTAATTATACATGCATATTTTCAATTTTCCAAAGCATATATCCTAACTAGCATACAGATTGTTGAATGAACAATACAACTTGTTGGGGTACAAAGTTTTCCTTGAATGACTTTGTAATGTTTGACTTTTGTAAAACCCACTTGCATGTGAAGTATTAGCCTTGTGACACATGAGAGATAGAGAGTGATAGAGAGACATGTAAACACCTCTATATAAGGTGGGTTTATTCCACTTGTAGAGGTGTGCTTGAGAGATGTAAAAGTGAGTGTGTAAGTGTGTGTTATTTATGTAGTCTAGATCTAGATCCTTTTTGTGTAACATCATATACAATCAATACATCTCTTGAACACCCAAATCACCATGTTCATTGTGCAATCTTTAATTCCGCATGCCAAACCATGTTCTTATGTCACTACAATTGGTATCAGAGCGGGTCTTCAATGATCAAAGTGATTTATTGAAGAACAATTCTCGGTTTGGCAACATGTGTCACAATTGGAGCATTTTTGGTGAGTCTCTCTCTATGATCTCTCTTAATCTTGTTGATTCGTGTGTAGCGTTCTTGATTTTTGATCGTTTTGATTCATTGGATTAAATTCGTTTCAAATCCCATTGGTTGATCCAATTATTTTTGTTTAGATCAAATCAAATTCAACTAATTTTGTTTAATCTCGAAATTCACTGTTCATTGAATCTAATTCGAAGCCCAAATTGTACTTGTTGTTCATAATCATATGTTCAAGCCCAATCATCAAATTTGTTACTGTTCATCAGGAACTCATTTTATTAAGCCCAATTATTTTTAAATTCATCAGTGATCCGACTCCTTATTCTTTGTTGTTCGTCAAGTCGACTTGTACAACAGCTTTATCTGGTTGTACCATTGGATTTGTTCTTCATCGTTTCTTCATCTGAGTGTCAGTTTATAATCGAACTCTTTTCGTTTTAGTTCTATCGATTTCTTTGAATCGTTGACATCTAATAATCGAACTCGATTTGGGATCAATAATTGATTTCGATTTTGTTTGTACTTGGAATGAGTCGTTTGAAAATCAAACGTAGATTCAACTGGATGTTTGTTGATCGAATCCAAAGAGTTTTGAGAAATTGATTGTTGAAGGCTGAAGTCAAAATTAAAGGTCAAAGTTCGATGTTCTTGGATATCTGAAAACGAACAGGATGAACGAAATTTAAGAACATGACTTTTTTTGATGAATCGATTTGGGATATTTTGATGTGTAGAAGTCGTGGGTTGATTGACGAACATGTTAATATCGTATAGTTGATTCAAAAAGCGATTGGATATGTGATTTTGTTTGGGAAGAGGAACGTGAGTATGAAAGCGAAATCGATTTTAAGTTGACTTTTTGAAGTCAAATTGTATTCGATTGATTTCGTATCTACATGGATAGTCGATTTTGTGCAGGATTTGTTGATTTTGATTTGTTAGATGGGTTTGATATCAATGGATTAAAAACGAAGCCTTGAGTTTGGGGAGTCTGGATTCGATGTTTGAGTGAATGAGGTTCGTATGAACGATGGTTTGGAATTAACGAACACAAGGTTTGGATTGACAGTTGAAGGTCTCACATATTGGTAGATGTGCGAAGCAATTGATCCGGGAATGAAGAATTGAAACTCAAAATTGATTTTGATATGATTCTGTTAAGAACGAAAGTTTTTGATTTTGGGAAGAACTGTAAGAACGAAGAGGTTACTGTTCATGGATAAGGCTTGGAATGCCTTCGTATTCGTTAACATGGGTTATGGATTTGGTGCTATGAACGAAGGGGAGAGAGAAAAAGGAAAAAGTTTCGTACGTTTAGTTTGCCTGATTTCGTATGAATTGAGGAAGAAGAAAGCAATGTTACGAAAACGACCCCTGAACTTACGAAAGTTTGACAGCTTTTAAAACTCTTCCTATGATTGGCAAAATGTTTCGTATCTTTTGAAGACAAAAGGAGAAGTTTCGTAAGCAGTCCCTAAACCTTCGAATATTTGACAACTTTGAAAATTGGCTGAAGTTTCGTATGTTTGGGATATTCTTCGTATGTTTGCAGAACAAAGGGCAGAATTTTCGAAAATAGTCCCTGAGGCTTCGAATGTTTGGCGGTTCATACCCATTTTCGAAAAAGGACTGTTTTTGCTGAAAATTGAAGAAAATGCATTTCAAGCCCCTGCAGTTTGTGCAAATTGACGCTTTCTACCCAACTTTGGAAAAGGGGGAGAGTTTTGCATATTTTGTTGTTTTGGGCGCACCGGGTCACTGAAGAATTTTGAAATTGACAATTTCTACCCATTTTTGAGAAATTTTGTCAAAGGCGATCCGTGAACGAAGCTAAAAATTGAATATTTTTTGGGTTTTCCGGATTAAAGCACAATGTTTATGCTACATGTTAAGGGGGAGTTTTGACATGAAAAATTCCGAATAGAGCACGTTCTTTTTCCTTGGGAGTTTTATAATCAAATTTTGATTATAAAAGGGGGAGAAGTTTTATATGAAAATTCGAAAATGAAATAACAAAACAAAAGAAAATCTTTTTGGATTTTTAATTTTTCGAAAATGAAAATTTACTGTACTTGTTGCAAAAACACAAAATTTTATCATCCCCTGATAAGTGACAAATGTACGAATTCGAAGAGGTCGAAGCGTTGACTATGAACAGTAACCTCTGAATCAACCCTTAAAATAAGTGACAAATTTACGAATTCGAAGGGGTCGAAGCGTTGACTATGAACAGTAACCTCTGAATGCTGACGGATATTGCTTTGTCTTTCATTCAGCGCCTCTGAATCATTCCTGATCATTCATCATTCTCCTTTTTCGCATGGAACAGAATTTCCATCGATCATTCCAAGTCCTTCTATTATTCTCAAAAGGGATTTTTCATCTAAAGGTTTCGTGAAAATATCAGCTAACTGATCAGTTGTTTTCACGAAATGTACTTCAATATTCCCATCCTCCACGTGATCCTTGATGAAATGATAACGAAGTGCAATATGTTTAGTCTTCGAATGTTGCACAGGATTATGACAAATTCTTATTGCACTTTGAGAATCACAATATAATGGAATCTTTTTCATATTAATTTCATAATCACGCAATTGGCTTTGAATCCATATAATTTGTGAAGTGCAAGCAGCAGAAGCCACATATTCTGCTTCAGCTGTTGAAATGGATACACATGTTTTCTTTTTCGACTGCCAGCTCACCAATTTGCCATCGAGAAATTGACATCCACCACTTGTGCTTTTTCGATCAAGATTACACCCACCAAAGTCTGCATCCGAATATGCTTGTACAAAGAACCCAGTTTTCGAAGGATACCACAATCCTAACGAAATTGTTCCTTTAAGATAACGAAATATATTCTTCACAGTAGTGAGATGTGGTTCTCGTGGATTAGACTGATACCTTGCACAATTACACACAGAAAACATGATATCAGGTCTACTTGCTGTAAGATAAAGTAATGAACCAATCATGCTCCTATAAAGAGTTATGTCAACTACAGGTTTATCTAACGAAGGTGTCAACTTTATGCCAGTTGCCATTGGAACTCGTAACTTTGTGCTATTCGTCAATCCAAACTTTTCTAGCAGATTCTTCGTAGATTTTTCTTGATTAATAAAAATTCCTTCTCTGCTTTGACGAATATTCAAACCAAGAAAATTATTGATTTTTCCCATCATGCTCATTTCGAACTTACTTTTCATCAAATCTTCGAATTCTCTAGATAAAGCAGGGTCAGTTGAGCCAAAAATAATATCATCAACATAAATTTGAACAAGCATTAGATGATCCCCAACATTCTTTCGAAATAATGTGGGATCAACAGATCCTTGTTTAAAATTAGATTGTTTCAAAAATGAAGTAAGAGTTGCATACCATGCCCTTGGTGCTTGTTTCAAACCATAAACTGCCTTATCTAAAATATAAACATGATTTGGAAATTCCTCATTAATAAAACCTTGGGGTTGTTCCACATAAACAGTTTCTTCAAGCTCTCCATTTAAAAATGCACACTTCACGTCCATTTGATAAACATCAAAATCTTTGTGAGCTGCATAAGCCAGAAATATACGAACCGCCTCGAGTCTTGCGACAGGGGCAAAAGTTTCTTCATAGTCGATTCCTTCTTGTTGTGAATATCCTTTAACAACAAGTCTGGCTTTGTTTCGAACAATATTTCCATCTTTGTCGATTTTATTTTTATAAATCCATTTTTACCCGACAATCGAAACATTTTCAGGTTTAGGAATTAATCTCCAAACCTTGTTTCGTTCAAATTCAGACAATTCAGATTGCATTGCAACAACCCAATATGAGTGTTCCATTGCAACCTTAACTGTTTTTGGTTCAATTTTAGAGATGAAAACATTTAACATGCAAAATTCTTGATGAGTATTCAATACCTCATTCTTTGCACGAATTTGAGCTCTTGTTAAAACACCCTCTTGTAGATTCCCATACACTTGATTCTTCGGATGATCTCTTGTCTATTTTTCCATTGGCGGATACGCTGGATCAAATTCCAAAGGTGCATCTTCGTATATATCATCATTCTCTGAACCTGCAATCGAACAAACATCATCAAAATCATTATTATTCTCAATGTTTTCTAAATGCTCCCTCTCAACATTATGCTCCCTCTCAACATCATGCTCCCCCTCAACATTAGCATTCACTTTTCCATTCTCCCCCTCGAAAAAATGCTCTTCCTCAACTAGTGTATTCGAATCCAATTGCTCCCCCTCCACTGGATTGTTTTGCATGCTTTTGCCTTTCTCTGGAGAAGTTGATGTTGAATCATCAGTAAGTTTCGTTAGTTCAGAGAGATGATTATCATTTGCTTTTCTTTCAGCATCAACTGCATGATCTGAAATTCCAAAAATTAAATCATAATCAATATCTAAGGTTTTATATGAAAATTCGAACTTGAATTTTTCATATTACGCGGATTTGAAGACCGAAGTGATCTTGAATTTTGAAGCTTACGAAATGATGAAATTGGAAGTTCGGAAGTGATGTATTCGAAATGGGTTTGGTTTTATTGAAGATTTTTGGGGTGTGCTTTATGCTCAACTTTTGGTGATCAATTTGGAGTTTGAGAAGCTCGTGATCATTCGTTGATGCTCGGTTTGTATGGTCTCACATCCTAGAGCCCAAATTGAAGAATCATGGAAGAATTGAAGATTGAAGTTCGTTTCGACATGTGTCACCTTTGAGGCTCGGATCGCGTAGTTGCTCGAGTTTGGAAGAATTGAAGTGGGTCATTCATTCCTAACTTTGAGGGGGAGAATGTTGGGGTACAAAGTTTTCCTTGGATGACTTTGTAATGTTTGACTTTTGTAAAACCCACTTGCGTGTGGAGTATTAGCCTTGTGACACATGAGAGATAGAGAGTGAGAGAGAGAGACATGCAAACACCTCTATATAAGGTGGGTTTAGTCCACTTGTAGAGATGTGCTTGAGAGATGTAAAAGTGAGTGTGTAAGTGTGTGTTATTTATGTAGTCTAGATCTAGATCCTTTTTGTGTAACACCATATACAATCAATACATCTCTTGAACACCCAAATCACCATGTTCATTGTTCAATCTTTAATTTCGCATGCCAAACCATGTTCTTATGTTACTACACAACTAGTTAGATGACTTACCTCTTAGAAGGACTTGTAGTTCTTGACCTTTGAAACCTTGAGCACCCTAAGTGTGATGCCTCTGATGGTTAACAAACACCAAGTGCAAGAGGAGGCTTGAGAGAGTTGCTTAGAACAAAATCAATTTCACTCTCTTAGAATGTGTGTGGCAACCGATTTTGGCTCTAGGGGATCCATTTTATAGTGTAGCAAATGATAGGGTTACATCCATACAAACCCTAATGCTCCATGACTTTTCACATTCATATGCTCCATGGGTTAAACCTCCATGGACTATCCATGGATTATATCATTGGTTTGGCCCATCCAAAACAACGATGGATCATTGGCCTACACTATAAGAATGATTGATTTACATAATCAATCCCCATATATTTAATTAGTCTCTTTTGATCACATAATTAATTCCAAATTAATTATTGATCAATACTAATTAGATAATATGATTTCTCAATATATTATACTTATAATATATTAATAAATGATAAATAACTTTATTCTCAAAAGTCCATCCTATCAAATTCCACTGATGAAGGCAACCTAAAAGGACCATGCTACAATCGGGTCAAGTACATCCCAATTATAGTTATGGGCTTAGACACCAAATCCAACAGTATTGTCCTGAACTATTGAAAACACATGATCCGTACTCGAATCAAGGATAGTTTTAGAAATCTTAAGAAGCTTGTAGAGTGAGGGGTCCTCTGAGTATGTTTTTACCCTTCCATTGCTATTTTTTCAGTATGGTGATGACTCGTCATGGAGGTGACTATGGTTCCGGTTCGAGTTCAGAATCTAATGTTCAACCTATTTATATTGGACTGCGTAAGTTTATCACGTCTGATATTACATGAGGTATCCTTGAGGCGATCCCTATCATTTTAGGTTCGATCAAGGAGGGGATCGTTGAGATAGTGGAGGAGAGATTAGGAGCCTTTCATGCGAAGTTGGCCGCTAGTCAGCCTGAGACACGTACTCTCATATTTCAGAAGTTCAACGCTTGTGGGGCTCCATAGTTCTTCAGGAAGAAAGACCCCATTTCCAAAAGACGATGGATTGTAGACATGGAGAGTGCACAACGAACAAATTTCTACCTGGAGGAGTCAAAGGTGAGGTTTGTGGCTTGCCTTCTGAGAGATAGAGATCGTGATTAGTGGGAGGAGGTTGGTGATGCTTTGGGAGCACCTGCCATCGAGGCTATGACTTGGTCTGATTTTGTTACTAGATTCAGATTGAAGTTTGCAACTACTATTACGGTGAAGCAGTTGGCGAGGGAGTTTCAGGACCTTCTCCGAACGACAGAGACCGTGGCAGAGATCACCGCCAAATTTACGAAGAGGGCCTTGTTAGTTCCACAATATGTTGCTAATGATGAGTGAAGAATACAAGATACCATGATATGCCGAGGGATGACATCAGGGAGTTTGTTAGCATTATGAGATGCAGGACCATGGAGGATATGATTGAAAGATCCTAGGAACGGGAGATTGAGTTGGAATTTCGGACGAAGTAGAATCCAGCTCAGGTTCAGATTGATGAGGGCCCAACGAAGAGGCCTAAGAATTCTGACTCACAATCTAGAGGCCATTAGGGTTGGGGTTGTTGTGGTAAGTTGCTCGATGGAGTTTGTAGAGGTGGTTCAGGTTGTTTCAGGTGCGATCAGACATGACAATTAGGTAGGGATTGCCCTCGTGGGGCACTGATATGTTCCATAGCAACCAGACGGGCCACAAGAAGGCTAATTGCCCGAGATTTTTTAGTGGGATGGTGGCGGCACGCACACTAGCTACCTTGAGGATTATCGACGGGCACCAGGGCAAGGCGGAGGCTCCAATGGTGAAGAGTTGAGCTTTTCAGTTGACAGCCAAAGAGGCCAGAGTAGCACCAGACGTTTTCATGGGTATGTATTCTCATTTAATTTCTCACGTTTTCTATTTATGTCTACAGTTGTCGATGATGTGATTAATGATGTTCCCATTCAATGGTATGTCTCATCTAGTTCTCTTCGATTCGGATGCTACCCAATCTTTTGTATCTCTTGCTCTTAGCAAGAAGTTTTATGATGACTCGAGGACGCTGAATTTTCCTTTAGAGGTAGAGATCGTCAACCACCGCACTGTAAATTCTTCAAGGGTTCATCAGGATTGTATATTGGAGATGTTTCGAGTCTGGTTTCCTATGTATCTAGTTCTGATTTCTCTTAGGGGCGAGGATCATCATGGGTATGGATCGGTTGTGTTGGTTTTGGGTTATGATACACTGCGATCATCAGCTAGTACGGGTTTGAATCCCAACTGGGGAGAATTGGTTATTCATGGTGGGGGCACTAAGTGTGGACCAACTATATGCTCAACCATGAGGGCTAGGATGTATCTTCAGTAGGGATGCTTTCGGTTTTTGGAATATGTTGATTCTCAGGTTGCGGGGAAGAAGATTATGGATGATGTACCTATTGTTCGGGAATTCCCATATGTGTTTCCTAGGGATTTGTCGGGAGTGCCTACTAAGAGTCAGGTAGAGTTCTGGATTGATTTAAGTTCGGGAGCGGCTCCGATAGCCAAGGCACCATATCACTTAGCACCTCCGGGGATGCAGGAGTTGTCTACACATCTTTAGGAGTTGTTAAACAATGGTTTTATTAGGCCGAGCAGTTCACCATGTGGGGCATGATTATGTTTATGAAGAAGAAGGATGGATCTCACCATATGTGTATCGATTCTTAGGAGATAAGCATGTTAACAGTGAAGAACCGTTATCCACTTCCGAGCAAAAGTCAAGGAGTTTGTGCGTGAGTGGAAACACTACTAGAAAAACAGCCTTTTACGACGCGCAAATAATGACACACACGGATACAGGACGCTCATTTGTGCGTGCCCTAAAAATTAATGTCAGATTTTAAAAATTTGAAGGATAGAGGACACGCATTTGTGCGTGCCCTAAAATTAGTGTCAAACAAAACAAAATTAAAAACACGGAGGGCGCTTATTTTAAGTGTGTGTCATCTACAAATGCCGCTTTATATTTTTTTAACAAAACGTGCATTTTAAAGAAGGATCCTCTAAAATTCAAAAATTCAAAAATTTTGAATACCCCGCTTCTGCACTCTCTCCTCTGGATCGCCTTATCTCTCGTAAAATCGCACAGAGCCATTCTCTCCCTCCTCCTCCTCCTCCTCCTCTCTCTCTCTCTCTAACCCTATACACTGCCACTGGCCATTCACGACGATGTCTTCTTACCCTTTCCTTCTTCCTTGCTCCATATTTTTGACCTTCGTCGGAGCTATCTTCTTCTCCCCCGCCGCCACCAACAAACCACAACCTTATTCATTACCCTAAAAACTAGACTAATCTTTCACCTCTCATAATCTCTCTCATAACACTTAGGTTTTTTGCAATGAAAAAAATCGACCCCCTACTCCTTTGACGTGTTCTAATTTCTTACTGTATCTAGGTTAAAATCAACCATTACAGCAGAGCATCTTCTCGTGTAGTGTTTAGTGGCATCGACATCTTCCAACCTTTCTTTGTATAGGCATCGACTCCAAGGTAAGAATAGGGTTCAACATCTTCCAAGGTAAGAATACGGTTCTTCATGCCCTGTAAGTTTAAAAATCATTACTTGACAGTTGGCATAAATAAACTGATCTTTACAAAACATATTGTTTATTTGATTTTAGTTTTCAATGTTGATGGTAATAATGTTGTTGTAGATATTTCATTATTGTCAACAGCAGCCTGAAAAGTCAAAATGTTTGAATTGTCAAACATCAGAAAATTTGTGGATATGTCTTCTGTGTGGGTTTGTTCGGTGTGGGAGGTATAAAGAAGGGCATGCAGTTGAACACTAAAAACAAACACAACACTGCTACTCTCAAGAACTGGAAACACAACGTGTATGGGATTATGTTGGTCTCTCTAGTGAAGATCTTTTATACCTATGGATGCAGAGTCCAAAAGACTAATTGACAGGATGAAGAAAGGTATACTGATTCATAAACATTCTCTAGTGCTTTTGAGCTTGATTTTATATGTTTTTATTACTGATTTTTTCACGAGTTGTTTTTTTATAGGTGTGTATGATGCTCTACAGAAGAAATATCTCAGGACACTAATTTTTTGTGTGTGCCAGACAGTTGAAGGGCTAGTGATTAAAGAATATTCCTATAAGTAGTTGTTATAATATGAATGTGTAAGAGGAATTTTACTTTGCTTTACTAAAATCTACAGATGGATCCCCTCGTATAAATGACCACTTCCGACCAGTCCAGGTACTTCCATTTTCGTATTTAGAATTCTATTAACTATCTGAATATACCGAAGCACGTTTGAGCTAACCCGACTTCTCAATCTAGTTAATTTCTCAATATTGTTTGCTTTAATTTAGAGCCAATAATTCCTCCACCACTCCTCTTTGTCGAATAAGATTGAGGTTACAAATGAAAGCTTAATTGTGGTTGATGCACATGATCAGATAAGGATAGTAAAATGATGCGAAGACTCTGTACATGAATTAGTTATAATAATGACTAACACACAATGTTTATAAATTTATAAGAAAATTGTATATTATCTATGCAGTTTTTTTTGCTGAATGACAACTATTATCAATTTGATTGATACTATTGGGCCAAAGATCTAAAGTTAACTGGTTCCATTTGTGGCTTTTGATTTCTATGATTGATGATCTGATTCCATGTTTCGTTTCAGAAAATCCAAGATGGTAATTGAGTTGCTTAAAGGCATTCATTTTGTTTCTTCTGTAGAGGCCATTTCTCTTAGCGTTCAAGCTGGGATTCATCCTTGGATATTATATGATATTATATCAAATGTTGCATGAAACTCATGGTAGATTCAGTAACTGTTATCATCTGAACTCATTTTTGTTTTTAAGTAGTTTCATAGTTGATGTTAAAGAATTCCAAACCTTATATAAACTTTGATCTTTTATAATACATTAGGTAACTTTCTTCCTTTCCAATATGCAGGATTTTCAAGAATTACATCCCCTATCTATTACATGGGAAGAAAATCAAGGACGATTTCCTTAACACTTCAGTTCAAGATTTGGTAACTTACCTGAATCCAATGTTTCTAGCTTACATCCAATGTTTCTAGCTTACATAGAAGGAACTGACATCTTAGTTTTTCCTAATTAAATTTTGTGTTTTACAGGGGACTGTTTTAGACACAGCCAAGTCACTTATATTTTCTCTTCCACTCCTGGCTGCTGCTCATCAACAATTCCTAGAAGGTATGATCTACATCAATAACATTATATGAATGCTAAAATCAAATGAATAATCAATGATTCTTGTTTGTGTTCATATTGAACAGGATGTAGACATGCAGATGCAACTGGTCTTGATGGTTTAAAGGTTCAGATTATACTATCATCTATCTGCTATCAACCTTGTTTATTCATGTCAGAATTCAGCAATCCTATTAGTGTAGGTTTAGGAAAGAGTACTTGGAGTGCAAATTACCTTTTGTGGTCAGTATTTAACATTCTATAGAGACAAATTAGTGCAGGTTAGGTTGATGTCAGTGAAAAGCAAGATAAACTTGGTGATGGAGACTATTACCATGACATGTCATACTTGGTGCCTTATTCAACTTATCAGAAGCTGCCACCTGGTACATTTTTTGTAAATCAAACTGAATGATATATATTTTATCATTTAAACTATCATTAAACTATAATACTAGCAAGTGATTAAAATTTTAATACACTTTTTCAACCAACTGTAGATGTTGAAGGAGATGGGAATGAGTCTAATTCAACCATTTCTTCAGAGTCTGATGTTAATGGAGTTGTTATTGAAGAATCACAAAGCCAAAACAACAAAATATCAGAGATGAGAATGCTTGGGTGCTAATATGGTTTATGTTAATCTTGTCACTGTATGTATTAATAAAATGTTTCAGCTTTAAGTGCTTACCTTTTAGCTTTATGATTCATAACTCTTGATTTTGGTTATATAGTTAGGGAAAACCTCTTACTAACAACGTACAATAAGATCCCCTTAATATCAATGTATTACAGTTTTTTGACATGATGTTATTGGATGAAATTGATTGTTTTGGCATATATTTGTTTCTATATTTTTGTATTATGCGTAAATAAGTATCGTAAAGGCACGTCGTATATGCATATCGTAAATGGTTGTTGAAGTTTATGACACGCAATTGCGTGTCATCTTCATTTATGATACGAGCTTTAATGATACGCAATGTGTGTCCTAAACGTGTGTCATAAGGTTATGACACGCAAATGTGTGTCGTCTTCCTTTATGACAGGGCCTTCCTTGATACGCATTGCGTGTCGTAAATGAGCATCGTGAATGTGTGTCGTAAATGCGCTTCGTAAATAGACGACACGCAAAAGCGTTTCGTCTTTCGTTATGACAGGGCCTTCCTTGACACGCATGTGCGTGTTGTCTGAGCGTTTTACGACACGCATTGCACGTCGTAAAAGGCTGTTTTTCTAGTAGTGAAAGTCTCTTTCATGAACATGATTTTAATACATGTATCAATTAAATTATTAAAATACATTTCAAAGAGTTTATATGTGAGCTATATGCTTATTGCCTGGAATATGTGTTAGAACTGTATTTGATAATATACGACATGCGAACAAGATATGGTTCTATATGTGTTAAGATGTATATATATTATTTCATGATAATAATAATAATAAGAGTGTTATTAGAAAAAGTGTATTAATACATAAAATACTTTGTGTCAAACAAAACACACTAAGGTAGAATAGTGTTATCTAAAGCAGAGTTTGTACTAGGAGTTGAGTATTGTAGTCTTACCAATAGATAATATAAGACTTGCAAAATGGGCTTAAGTTTAATTAAGTAATGATATCGGGTAGCATCTTTCAAAGAGTCTGTGAGAGGTGTGAGGGTAGAATTCTGGCATTGATGATCCGAGAGTATGGATTAAGTACAATCATTCATTCCTGATCCAAGCATATAGGCTAGGTACAATCATTTATTCCTAATCCAAGTGTGTGGATTAGGTTTATCCATTCATTACTAATCAGAGAGAATGGATTAAGTATAACCATTCATTACTGATCCAGGAGTATGGAGTAAGCATAACCATTCATTAATAATCTGGGAGTATGTATTAAGCACAATCATTTGTTACTGATCCGAGAGTATGGATTAAGTATAGTCATTCATTACTTATCTAGGGGTATGGATTAAGTATAGCCATTCATTACTAATATGAGAGTATGGATTAAGCATATTCATTCGTTACTGATCCGGGAGTATAGATTAAGTACAATCATTCATCACTAATATAGGAGGATGGATTTGATATGATAATTAGAGTATTCCATTCTTTTTCCTGTTGTCTCCATTGATCCTCGTCTACTGCTAAGTAATTCCCGAAGCAACATAGCTAATTCGTTGTTCACATTAATCCCTCTGGATAAATGTCAAAATTTTATTTAGGGTCAATATGTGAGGATTGACTGGATATGGGTAGATTAGTTATATGGGATATACTTTCTTAATAATAAGAAATAGTTTTACTAGTTTTAATATATATATATATATATATATATATATATATTATAAAATTGTGAGATTGAAATCCTTATGTCCTCACCAGGTTTCCCAACCTGGCGTACTTAGCTTCTTTGTATCACATGTAGCTGTACAAAGTTACACGAATGATAAGAGATTCAAGGAGATGTAGATTGATAGTCTAAGATGATGTAAGGACTGTATATGTTTGTGTTTTATATCAGTTATGACATCCCAAGTCTTTATAAATCAATGAAAAACATTTATTCGAAAATACTTTTACGAGACCAAAATTTAAGTATTTATAATTATTAATCTGATTTGAATTAATCATAAATAAAAAAGTCGTTTCAGACCGAGAAAAATGAGGATGTCACAGTTTGTACCAGAGCATTAGTTTAAGCGAACTAGGATTTAGAAGATTTCTAGACTTAAAATTAGAATGTTAAGCGATGATCGTAAGATGTGTGTCTATTATATTTTCGGTGGTACACCTAAACTGATATAAGTGCTAGAATACATTAGGGAATGTGCCTTAATTGTTATTGCATGCTAAATGACTATAACATGCTTTAGGTTATCTACCTAGAATTGTTATTACTTGAATTAAGGTCTGTTGTAGACCTGGATTAAGTAATTTTATGTGTTCAGGTTTCTCGACGTTTAATTACGGTATTAGAACTGGTATATAACTTTTCAAAGTGATAAGGAGAATTATGTGTCTAATCCTTCCTTATCTATATTCTCGTCTCGATACACTAAATGCCGTTTGGGTCTATAGAACATCATGGTGAAAACTCGTAACAAATTAAGAAATGGTAACGGGAGTTTGCAGCTAAACAACGAAAGGTGAGGAGGAACAACACCGAAGAGGAAACTAGGAAAATTCGTATGTGCGCCTAGTAGAGTCTATTAGAACAAGTGCTTATTTGGACATATTCGTATGTGTTAAATTGTTTTGTGATTTTAGGAATAGTAACTTAGGAACTGCGAGACAATTCTGAGGACGAGTATAAGTATGTGTGAAAGGTAGTATAGGCCTATACTATTGGAAGCACAAGACTCGCACTTGGATTAGGGAAAGTCACAAGGTTACTAAGTCTCTAAGATAATTTGATTCATTTCTATCATTACCTTTGTTTCGATAATGACTACGAAGATAAATATTAATTCCGAAGTTAGTGGTCATATGGAATCGAGTCTGACTAAGATGAAAGCGATGAAGTAAGTTCGATGTAGCATCTGACTTAAGTTAAGAGATTGAGGGAAAAGATAATCGAATCGATGAACAGAATTATCGTGATCTCCATTAAAACTAAGCAGCTTATAGCTAAAAGTACCTAAGTCTAGCCACTGTAACATGAAGGAAGGTATCTTTCATGCTATATTCAACTCAAAGATACCTAAGTTTAGCCACTGTAATGTGCGACGATAGGTCATTAGAACATGACCCATCGGTCTGTTACAATAGTCGAAGTAAAGGCCTTATCATGAATTAAGCTTGTTTAAGAAGAATCAAGAGTCTCCAACGAACATAGAAGTTACGATTATTACCTAGGATGGAAAGGTAACATAGTCATTATACATGCCTTGTCTTGTTGATGATTCTAGTATGTAATAATCCTAAATGGGACATAATTGTAACACCCGTAGATTCGGGTTAGTCAATTAAGATATAATAAGCATTAAAAATGACATTTTGATAGAAGATTATATTTAGGATAAATAATCTTGACCAAAGTGTAGTATATGTGAGAAGGATTTCGTACATATAAAGAACGCTTAAATATGAATTTGTGAGAGGAAGTTATGATTTTTAGAAGTTTCAACGTAGTAGTATGCGACATAGAAACCGAAATTCAAAATTGGTCGATTGTTAGGAAAAGCAATCTAAACAAAAATCGAATCTCGTTAGTAAGAGTCTGTCCATATAAAGTCAGTCGAGAACGGACATCAAATGAGAGAGTTGTGAATTTTTAACGGACTTTAACAGTCTAAACCTGTTAAAAATATAACTTTAAAAATAAAGTCAAAATTAGCCGACGATGTCTAAATGAAAGGTGTAGATCTCGTCGACAGTTACGCGTGGATATAAAATGCGCCGAAAATGGAGCTCGTATGAAGAAGATGTGATTTTTTTAAAGAAACAGAAAATCCTCTCATGCGCTCGTGCGCAAAGACAGAGTGTGCGGTGTGCACTAAAACCCTACCCAAACGATGACATGTATTATGCGTGATGGAGCCATGTCAACTGTTCCGACCATTTGCGCGGCGTGCAACCTCCATATGCGCGACTTGCTCTCCGATTTTAGCTATAAATACCCTTTGAGTTTCAGTCCATTCCCACACCTTTTTTACATTTCTCTCTCGATTTTCTATCAGTGTTAGCCCCATTTTCCCTTAGGTTTTAGTCTTCAGCAAGAAATGTGGTGTCAGATATCCAGTGAATAGAAGCTTTCAGATCAAGATTTTGCCCGCATAATTCCCAATTTTCGCTAAAAGCTCTGTAAGTTAAGTTACATTTATTTTATTCAAGTGTAACTTTTAATTAGAGTCATAATCGTTATTATGAACCTATAAGTAACACTTATCAGTTATTCCAATTTACTATACTAATTGATCTACTTGCGGGGATGATGCCTAGCCTGAAATTAGTGAGGTGTTTAAAGTGGGATTTCCGAACAGTATACTCGGTATACCAAATGGACCCTACCTCCAATATGATCTTACCTAGTTGTTCCTTACTTGATAGATCTTGATGTAGACATTGGGTAAGTGGGGAATCTAGACTACTATTATTCGCTAGGAATATTACATTAAGACTTAGTGACATTCGTATCTTGGTCACGTCAGAGGAAAAGCCAATGAGTTTGGTGGAGCGCTGTAGAATTCTCCAGTCACCCATTTTTAACACGCTGTCGCACGTGTATTAAGCAAATAAATTTTTCACTGCTGGTTGCACTAATAATTTAACACAGGGAAGCAGGGTCGAATCCTCAGGGACACAACCTAAAGGTCAATGCATTTTTGCATCAGACACATTCTAGTCAAAACATAAATTATTAAAACGGGGGTTTTTGAATTAAACTAAAAACTAAAAATTACAGTGATAGTAAATTAAATGAAAATCAATAATAAAAATGATTTCAATTCTACTGCGACTTTCCTAATCATTCAATCAGTTCAGATCTGGTTATTCAGAATGCGTTCTATCTAAGCTGCTACTGAGAAAAACTAACAAGCTCTAGTATAATCTCTTTTACCTAAACTAGTTAACCAAAACAAGCTTTTTGAATTAACCCTAATTTTTTACTGTTTAATTAAAAAAACTCTTAATTAAATCAGAAAAGCAGCTTTATGACCTGTGTAAAATTCCCAGCAATATCGAATACTTCTCACAAGCTCGGAAGTGTAAAGATATGATTTTTACAGTTTATATCATAGTTAAATCCCAAACACGGAACCAAATTTGATACTTGTTACTTTTTACCAGTTGACAAGAGCAATTACAGATTCTATTAACTAATTAACTACAATGATAAAAACCCTAGCTAGGTGATCAGACTAACAAGAATTAAAAATCAAACATTCATTAAGCTCAAAACTGAAAAATCTTGATAGAAACACAAAAAGAAAATCAGATCTGAAAACTAATCACATTGAAAAGTACTAGTGTATAAAGAACTGAAAACTAGGGTTTAGCCAGACATTGCTAAAAATGAAATCAACTAATAAAGATAAACATTTACTGATAAATCTAGATTAACTAAATGTGTGAGATGATTCACAACTTTAGATCTCCAGAAGTCGCTGAATGGTATCAGGAATCGCCTTCAGAAGTGATTTTCGTTGTTTGGAACCGTCTAACCTATGCATCTAATAATGAGGGTCGTATTTATATGCGATACGGAAACTTCTAGAGAAAAAAATTGAAAATGCGATCGCATATTCTGAAATTACGATCGCATATTTTCTGATTTTTTTCAGATTTTCCCATGAATGATGCAAGATGCTATTTTCAACATTTTCGGGACTTCGGGAAAAAAATGAGATCGCAGAAGTGAAAAATGTGATCACATATTTTGGTTTTTTTCCTCAGATGACTTATTTCTACCCTGGGAAACTTCGTGGCAAAAATATGATTGCAAAAAAATTGCGATCACTTATACGATCGCATTTTTGGCCTATGTGATTTCATTTTTGGCCTTTTCACAAACATGGAAGTCGTCCAAAACTTTGTCTAGTTTTCAGAACATTTTGAATCTCGTTAATCGGAGTTACGAGTCATGAGATACGGTAAAAATATTGACAGGGGGTCAAAGCTGCCAGCAACATACTTTAGGCTTCAGATTGTAGCAATCTATAATCGTATGATCAATTCGATTGAATGTTTCTTGACCAAAACATCTTCCAAGCATTCCTAAACATCCTCCTTCATTTCTAACTCCATTTAGGATAGGAATTATGACAAAAGACATGAGTTGAACATTATTTAAACAAATGACATGCAAATATACAAAATAAGATGTTAACTAATAATAAAAACTACCCTAAAATATGCATAAAATGGCATCTATCACCCACCTACGTCAGGTGAGTGCATAGTCCCATTCATGAACATGATTTTAATACAAGTATCAATTAAAGTATTAAAATGTATTTCAAAGAGTTTATATGTGAGCTATATGCTTATTGCCTGGAATATGTGTCATAACCATATTTGATAACACACTAAGATAGAATAGTGTTATCTAAAGCAGAGTTGGTACTAGGAGTTGAGTATTGTAGTCTTAAAAATAGATCATATAAGACTTGAAAAAGAGGCTTAAGTTTAATTAAGTTTGGATATGGGGTAGCATCTTCCTAAGAGTTCATGAGAGGTGTGAGGGTAGAATTCTGACATTAATGATCTGATAGTATGGATTAAGTAAATTCATTCATTCCTGATCTAAGTGTAAGGGCTAGGTACAATCATTCATTCCTGATCCAAGAGTATAGATTACGTACAAACATTCATTACTAATCAGCGAGTATGGATTAAGCATAGCAATTCATTACCGATCTGGGAGTATGGATTAAGCATAGCCATTCATTACTAATCTGGGAGTATGGATTAAGCATATTCATTTGTTACTGATCCGGGAGTATGGATAAAGTATAGTCATTCATTACTGATCTGGGAGTATGGATTAAGTATAGTCATTCATTACTGATACAGGAGTATGGATTAAGCATATCCATTCATTACTAATCCGGGAGTATGGATTAAGCATAGTCATTTGTTACTGATCCGGGAGTATGGATTAAGTATATCCATTCATTACTGATCTGAGAGTATAGATTAATTATAGTCATTCATTACTAATCCGGGAGTATGGATTAAGCATAGCCATTCATTACTAATTTGGGAGTATGGATTAATCACAGTCATTTGTTACTGATTTGGGAGTATGAATTAAGTATAGTCATTCATTACAGATCCTAGAGTATGGATTAAGCATAGCCATTCATTACTAATCTGGGAGTATAGATTAATCACAGTCATTTTTTACTGACCTGGGAGTATGAATTAAGTATAGTCATTCATTACTGATTCGGGAGAATGGATTAAGTATAGCAGTTCATTACTAATACGAGACTATGGATTAAGCATGATCATTTGTTACTGTTCCGAGAGTAGGAATTAAGTATAACCATTCATTACTGATCTGGGAGTATGGATTAAGTATAGCCATTTGATAAGACTAAAACTCCTTAAGATCGATAAGCTTCTTAACAAGCAACACAAGAACACAGAGTAAATAAGAACACAAGATGAATCAAACTGATGTCGAATGATTAATAAGCCACAACCTCAGAATAACTCTATTAAGAATTGCTACTGTAGAGGTGTGGTAGGGTTACAATAATGATATCGACGACTTCTTCTCACACGGTGCATGCATGCACTATATATAGATACTATAACCCTCATAAATGACGGATGGACAGGCCCAAAACCATATACATAATGGACTAAAGCAATAAGCCCAATGACGCAATCTTCTATACCCAATAATCTCCCCCTTTGCGTCAATTGAGGCGAGAGAAATCTACTGTTGTACCTGTTTTGTCTTCTTCATTGTCTTGAACAACTTCAGTATGATAGCCAATAGAGTATGACGAAAACTGATATACCAGCGAAGCATGTCATTAAAGTTCTTCTTAATAGCTTCGTCATTTTGTTTTCACCTATTTATAATATTTAACATGTGCTCCAAACAGGTAGTGGAGAACAGGTGTTTGTCGGGTAAGGCGAACAGACACTTTTTGTTTTCTCCACGAGTGAACATCAGTGTGAGATATTTCGTGTCTATTTTGCCCATTTGCATCTTGTTCACATCGCTTGCTTTACCAATTGGTTTGACAGCTGGCTTTTTCCTCAAGGCAGAGGTGATCTCCTGATCCAGCTTCATGACTTCATGTATGATGTGACCAGCATTCGCTTTATGTGAGCAAGAATAGGGTCATACTTCTGTTCTTCGGTTAGCAGAAAATTTGTGAGCAGGATCCAATCGTGGGGGTTGAGGTTCGGAAGATCAGCAAGAGAGATCTCATGAACCGAGTTTTCAGAACCTCGTGTCACCCGAAACTTCACATTGATAAAGCTTCATGCAGCGACTGGCTTTAGAACTTTGACCGATGTAATCTTCTGTGCACTCCAGGTCAAGTACTGAGGTTGAGAAAAAGCAAGATAGTAATCAATTAAAGACCGATCAGTTTTTGCGTCAGGAGAGGGAATTGATGTTGTAGGCTCGAAGCAGTGAAAAACAAAGTCCCTTCGGGTGATAGGCATATCAAACTGTGAGTCTTTAGAATTCTCCAAGTCAAAAGAAATGACCGGTTCAAGCCAATGAGTGCTTGGAGACTCGATTTCTTCTTTCAGAAACTTTTCTAATGTCCACAATGGAAAGAGAGTTTTTCTACATTCCAAATGTCATGGACTTCTTTCTCTTTTTGTTCCCTCTCTTCGGCTTCCCGTGTAATTTTGATATTTTCATCTAGAGTTCGATCACGGTGCTTTTGCTTTAACAACTCTTCTTCAGTTTCTTCTTCTTCTTCACTTTCGTCGATAATTTTATTTCCTTTGGAACTCGAAGCTGCATTACTCTTCGGTTCATTGGTCACTTTCGGTTTCGGAGGAGTCTGAGTTGTTTCGGTTGTTAGAGGTTGAGTAGGATGTTCTTGAGTTAATTCTCCCCCTTGTTTCAGAGGAGCACCCGCCTCGGAAACACCCTCAAGGCGATGCATGATCTCAAGTGCTGGACGGAGTTTTTCTGCTAAGTGTCGGCGGACATTGATGGTAAGGATTGAGTCATGAGCATCAAGCAGATTGGTGAGTAGGATACTGACATCACCCACACATGTCTTTATGACTGTCTTTTCAGACTGGATCTCATCAATAACCTTGTTCTCTTAGTTGATCTATAGAGTCTGAGTTTTGAGTTGAGTAGTGCGAAGAGCCAGTTCGTCCATGATTTTGCTTTCCATGGCTAACTCAGTCTGGAGTTTGTCAAGAAGAGAATTGACTGAAGATTGGAGCTCTATATTATTAGCTTTATGCCCTGTACGAATGCTTTCAAAATGCTCCTTCTCAGCCCGGAGCGAAGTGGTGAGTGTCTCAATAGTAGCGTTCACCGTATTAGCATTCTTTTCGGCAGCCTCCTGGAGAGATTCCAAAAATAATCGAGCATCTGAGATTAGTTTTTCAACATTTTCGGTCGCTTGCTTACAAGAAGTTGTAGAAGCTTCCACAGCTTTGGTGGCTTAATCAATCGATTCCTAATGCTCTTTGACCAGTGTAGAGAACAGGGCCTTGACCGCTGCTTCGGATTATTCAGTGGTAGAAGAGGAAGACACAGAGGCAAGCAAAGTATCGAGCTTCTCATTCAGGGATTTAAGATGCCGTTTAGTGACTGGGGCATCATCATCACTGTCACTTTGAACGGTAAAGGGGCTATAGTGGAATGTGTCAAACTCCACATCGTTGCCACCAAGAATGGTGTCAGACTTGTCGGAGTGAAGTGGGGAAAGTGGTTTAGAAGTAATGGGGATTTGGAAACTAGAATTTTGTGCCCCCGCATCCGATGCGTTGACATGAACCGGTGGTTCGGTTGTTGTGGTTGTGGCGGTGGTAGATGTTTCGGTGAATATGGGTGGTGGTAATGGTGTAGAAGTGGGTGGTTGAGATGAAACTGGAGGTGCGCAAGGAGCTATCGAAATAGGAATAGAAGAACGAGGTGGAGATTGAATGGTTTCAGAAACATGTACCTCACGATTTGGTGCAGGTGGAGGCAAATCACCTCGAGGCGAACCCTTAGACAGATAATCTTCGCTGCCGCTTGACTCTTCTACTAGTTGATCGGAAGGTACATAATCGGAATCGCTTTTTGAAGAGACTTTCGGCTTGAGAGTCATCTTTCGTAAATTTCGCTTCTTAGGAGCCGAAGGTTCAACGGTTTGACCCTTTCGCTTCTTAGGCGTGATAGGTTTAGAGGAGGGTCCCTCTTGAACTTCCATCTTTTTGTCCCCTTTCTTACCTCCTTTCTTTGACTTGTCAGCCTCATCGAGAGAACGTTGCATCTCGGGAGTGAATACCCTTGGACCTGAAAAGGATTGTTTCTTGTATTCAGAAATAATTTTACTAGCCCCGGAAACACACTTGTACATCATCTCAGGGATTGGACCGATGAACGGAAACTTGGAAGAGTCTGCCACGATGATCTTTGTGGAGTGGAAAGTAGCAATTCCAGACATTAAAGAATCCGCCATGAGTCGGACTTGAAATTTCTCCATAGACCTTTGGGTAACGATGGTCCAGAATCTCCCACATGAAATCTCGGTGTGACGAGAAGTTTAATTTAAACTTTGAACCAATTGAGTCCAGAGAATAGACCTATAATCAAGATTGATGCCATGGTATAGACCATAGATGATGGTCATGAAAGCCTTCCTTGCACCATCGGAGCCAGCTACCCGTTCAGAAAAACCCTTAAAGAGAAGGGTAAACAACCCATTCTATTGAGGAGGTAGGCAAGATTTCCTGACTTTTGTGATGGTGGAGAGAAGATTAGTGTACCCCATATTGTAGAACATCTCGAAGATCTGAGAATTAGAGATCGAGTCAGGATGCACCATTGAGTCCACATGGGCTAGCCCTAAAAGAGAGCAAAGCCTAATTTTAGAGACAGAAGTTTTCTTATTGAAAATCTCGAACATAATACGCTTCTCCTCCTTGACGTACTTTGCTGAAGAGTAAACTTGAGATAGGAGAGACATTGGCACGTATTCAACTTTGGTAAGAGCATGTACCGGTGGTGAGTACTTAAGGCATGATCTGCAGCATAAAAGCATCATTCTGGAATGGGTCCAAGTCGATGATCAGGTTCTGATTAGGCTTGATCGTGAGGAGAGTGGATTGAGTGGTGTGTTCGTGAACTGAAGATGATTCTGCCATTGCTGAACCTTGGTGAGGAAGATGAAAAGTGGAGAGAGTATTTGCCTTTTGAATGCTCAAGAGATTTTGTAAGTGGTGAAGGTGGAAAAGAATTATGAGAAATCCCTTTATACGATTACCAGGAGAGAGAACATCCTTAATGATAACGTAAACGTGATTTTCTAAAACAACGCCTGATTAGACATGATTTGACAACTGTTACCCTCGAAAAAAAATGTGTCAGGCGGCGTGATGATAGGTGACGGTTCAATTTTCACGCGCCTTTATTCAAAACTTATCCATTCACCACCTCTTCACATTATTTAAACGTTTCAAATTCCTTTCAAAGAAAACTAATCCTTCTTTCACTGCATTGTCAAAATTGACCGAACTCCTTTTGCTTTATAACATATAAAACCACCATAGAATTAGAAGGGAAACTGTAGAACTGTAAATTGCCATTAGTGCCACAAACAAGACTTTTGCAAAATCATAAAGATCTTCGTGCAAGAGTGTGCCAAAGAAAAAGAAATAAAGCAAATTATTTATTTGGGATATTAGTGATGTCATTAGAGACACGAAACGGATGATCCCGGGCACGAATATCTTCCTTCAAAGTCAAGAAAGACTTACAAGTGTATGTGTGGTTTCCCATAGAAGTACGACCAAATGCTTATTAAGAAGCATTGAAAGGCATCTTTTCAAAATTAGGCCATAAGGGTGGCTTTTAGCTTCAACCGAACGTCGTATCTTGATATAAGACCGAAAGTTAGTTGAAGTACTTGTGTGGCCAGTGTAGCTTTAAACATCAAGTAGGTTTGATAATTTTGTAGTGACTTGGGAAAAGTTTAGAAATCTCAAAAACAAAAATAAAACAGGATCTTTTGGGAACAAATGCCTTAGTTTTAGACAATTTCATAAAGATCTTAATAAATAAAAGAGATTTCTTTGTACATACCACATGAGTGGTTTCGTTAATACATGGGTGAAAAACTAGAACATTCAATTGTTCACCGTCAATTCATGTAAGGTATTGGATTGTGGGTTTCACTTAGATCATGGTGAAATGAAACTAAGATCATTAACACATGTGTTGTGTAACCGTAAACCTCAGTGGTATATGTTGAGTGTCTCAAGGGTTACTTTCATGGAATCGAAAATAATGGAGAAAAATGGTGGGGTGGTTAAAGAACCGAAAGTACCTCTACTATACGAAAGTGACCAAGCAGATAACTCTTAACTCAATGTGAGAAGAGTAACGTAGCTCATGACTTAAGTGAATTTAACAGCCTGATTGGGAAGATCCTATTTGTATATATCGAATCAGTAAGGCTTCACTCTAGAGTCGTCGAGGCTTTGGACAACATGCAACAGCATGCTTCTAGGGACACTTAGCTAGTATATAGATTAAGATTTGATACATTCCCAATGACACATTGTTGAGACAAACAACAATTGTTAAACAATCTAGGTTAAACAAATTAAAAAAATATATTTTTGCATTTTCGATATGTCTGAAAAAGAAATAAGAACAGAAAGGAAAAATATTTTTGTATTTTAGATTTTTCTGAAAAAAGAAATAAAAACAGAAAGGAAAAATATTTTTGTATTTTAGATTTTTCTGAAAAAGAAATAAAAACAGAAAGGGAAAAATAAAATGTACAAAAAGTATACATAAAGTGTCAACCGAACGTTTGCCTTTTGATGGATGAAGCGAAACATACCGAGCGTTCGGTACATTTCGGTGCTCGAAAAATTCGGAACCGAAATAGACCGAGCGTTTGCTCTATTTCGCTTGTTAAAATTTTAATGAGGCGAAGGTGGTTTCGGTACAGATTCGGCTTCCATCATTCCTAAGCCTTGGAGTATTCTGTTGAAGGTTGCTTCAGGCAAGGCTTTCATGAATATGTCAGCCAATTGATCAGCGGAGTGCATGAAATGAATTTCAATGTTTCCCTCTTCCACATGATCCTTGATAAAGTGGTACCTCAGTGCTATGTGTTTCGTTTTTGAGTGTTGCACTGGGTTGTGACATATTCAGATTGCGCTTTCAGAATCACAATAGAGTGGGATTCGCTTCATGTTTAGGCCATAGTCTCTTAACTAACTTTGAATCCAAATGACCTGCGAAGCACAAGATGCACCGGCTATATATTCAGCTTCGGATGTAGACAATGATACACACGTTTGTTTCTTGGACTGCCAGCTGACGATTTTGCCATCCAGAAATTGACAACCGCATGTAGTGCTTTTCCTATCTAGACCACATCCTCCTAGACCGGCATCAGAGAATGCTTGAAAGAAGAATCTTGATTTCGCCGGATACCAAATGCCGAGAGATGAGGTTCGCTTCAAGTATCAGAAGATGTTCTTGACTGCCACCATGTGAGGTTCGTGTGGATTGGCTTGAAACCTGGCACAGTAACAAACAAAAAACATAATATCTGGTCTACTAGTTGTAAGATACATTAGAGACCCTATCATTTGGCGATAGAGCGTCATATCAGCAGCCGGTTTTTCAAGAGATGGTGTTAGCTTCGTCCCAAATGCCATAGGAACCTTCACTCTTGAGTCTCCCAGCATGTCGAACTTCGTCAGTAAAGTCTTTGTGTAAGCCTCCTGATTGATAAAAATGCCTTCTGGTCCCTATCTTATGTTCAATCCAAGGAAAAAGTTAATTGGACCCATTTAACTCATCTCAAATTTAGTCTCCATCAACTTCCGGAATTCAGCTGTTAGGCTAGAATTTGTGGAACCAAAGATGATGTCATTGACGTAGATTTGAATGATCATTAAATGGTCACCCTCTTTCTTGCGAAAGAAGTTTGGGTCAACCGAACCTTGTTTAAACTTGGACATCTTTAGAAAATGAGTTAAATTTTCATATCAGGCTCTAGGAGCTTTCTTCAGACCATTACGACTTTGTCCAAAATATAGCAATGGTTAGGATACTTTTCATTCACAAAACCCGGTGGTTGCTCAACGTATACGGTTTCTTCTAATTCTCCGTTCAGGAAAGCACACTTGACATCCATCTGAAATACCTCGAAGTTTTTGTGTGCTGCATATGCCATGAAAATTCGAACTGATTCTAACCTTGCTACTGGAGCGAAAGTTTCTTCATAGTCAATCCCTTCTTCCTGACAATATCCTTTCTCCAAAAGTCTCGCTTTGTTCCTTATGACGTTACCTTCTTTATCCATCTTGTTGCGAAACACCCATTTTAGACCGACCACAGATGCATCAGGTGGCGTGGGAATCAATCTCCAAACCTTGTTTCGTTCGAACTCATTGAGTTCGTCTTGCATGACCTGAACCCAATCAGAGTGATCGAGTGCAGTATAAACAGTTTTCGGTTCAACTTTGGAGACGAATGAATTAAACATGCAATATTCCACTTGAGAGAATAAAGCAGCTTGCTTCGCTTTTAGTTGAGAGCGTGTAAGAACTCCCTCAGATGATTCACCAATAACTTGAGTTTTTGGGTGATCTCTTGTCCATTTTGTGAGCGGAGGGTAGGATGGATCATAGGCAGGATCCAATTCAGCGTTGACTTCCTCTTCGAATTCTGATTGAACATCCGAATCAACATTTGTATTTTGATTCTCCCCCTCCAATGATAAGACGGTTTCAACCTCAGGTTCAGAGTTCTCCCCCTCGAGTGGACTTTCATGGGTCATGGTTGGAGATGGGTTCTCCCCCTGGAAAGGCAAATTGGATTTATTTTTCGTAGACGAACCCTACCCCTGCAATGGAGTGCTTTCTTTTGAAGGTTCGCTTGTGATTGGAGGTTCGTTTTCCATTTCTTTTGCAGCATCATCGATTATCTTATTTATTTCATCGACTTTATTATCTGCTGCTTTTGCTTCAGAGTGGATAGCCTTCTCTGGCTCATCAAAGAGTAGCATGTATTCCTAATAAAGGTCAGCTATTGGAATTGTGACTGGACTTGGTGTTGGAAAGATATCTCCCATTTGACTTTCGCTTGATTGATTCTTCTTCAGGTAGTTGTCGTCAAATGTGACATAATAAGTTTCTTCCATTTTCTTGGATCGTTTGTTGAGAACCCTATATGCCTTAGAGGTCAGCAAATAACCCAGAAAGATACCTTTGTCTGCCTTCACATCGAACTTGCTTCGGTTTTCTTTAGAATTAAGGATGAAACACCTGGAACCGAAGACATGGAAAAACTTGTAGTTAGGTTTGCGATTATTTAGGGGTAAGGGTAAATCGCTTATTCAAGAAGGATCTATTTTGAGTGTAGCAAGCTGTGGCGATTGCATCAGCCCAGAAATACAGAGGTAAATATGCGAAACTAAGCATGGTTCGAGCTGCTTCACATAAGGAACAGTTTCGTCTTTCAACTACGCCATTCTGCTGTGGAGTGTAGGGAGCAGAAAAGTTGTGAGTTACTCCCTTTTCAGCTAAGAATTCTTCAAACTCTTTGTTTTTAAATTCCAGCCCATTTTCGCTTCTGATGTTACGAACCAGCTTTCGCAACTGAACTTCCACTTTCTTTATAAAGTTCTTCAGCTTTGAAGTAGCCTCTGATTTCTATTTAAGAAAATATACCCAAGTGAAACGGCAAAAATCATCAACAATAATAAGTATATACTTACTACCACCGGCACTTTCGATTGCAGACGGTCCACAAAGATCAATATGAAGAAGCTCAAGAGGCTCGATGATCTTTGTGTTTACAAGAGTTGGATGACTCTTTCTGCTTTGCTTCCCCATTTCGCATGCCACACATAGGTGATCTTTATCAAACTTTAAGAGAGGAAGCCCTCGCACGTGATCACCAAGAACTAGATTGTTGATGTCTTTGAAGTTAAGGTGCGAAAGCCTTCGGTGCCATAGCCATCTTTCATCAAAGTGAGCCTTCGTTAGAAGACATATAGCAGGCTTCCCTCTTATGGAATTTAGGTTTAAGGGGTATATCTCCCCTTTTTGCTATGACTTCAATAGAACTGCTTTGGTCTTTTTCTCTATAATTTCTGATCCTTCATCATCAAAGGATACTTTCAGGCCAGTTCCCACAACTAATTGTGAAACACTAATTAGATTGTGTTGCAACCCTTCCACATAAGCCACCTTTCGGATTGAAAAATCTCCATTTATGATCCTCCCGTAGCCTTTTATTGTTCCAAAGGAATTGTTACCATACTTTACACATCCACCATCTTTGAGAGCACGAAACTCTCTCAGCTCTTCCTTTCTTCCTGTCATGTGATGCGAGTAGCCACTATCAATATACCATTCATTGCAAAACTGCTCGTCATGTATGACGTGCAAAAATTAAGCGGATTTAGGAACCCAAAGTTGCTTGGGTCCTGGTGAGCTTTTTACAAAACAAGGAGAAGCAATAGAAAGATCAAGCATATACATTCGTTTTATTAAAGTGGTTTCGTCTTTCCTTTTAATGGTGAAAACCTTGATTTTGTTACTCGTTTTGTTTGAATCAGTTTGTTTTTCTTTATGTTGATTCTTAATAAATTCTATCTTTTCCTTCCTGGGGTTAGTATTCGTTTTTTTTTGTTTGAACTTCAGAATCTGAGACGAGCTTTCCCTTCCCTTTAACATCCTTGATAGGAGTTTTCTTTGGAAGAGAGTGAGGAGGATTGGGTTTCTCAGAAAACCTTTTTGGAACTGATGACTTGTGAGCGAAACTACCATTTTGTTTCTGTGAAGCGTAGGAACTATAGTGAGAACACTGTTTGGGTTTCGCCTGTGGATGTACTTTCGCCTTTTGGTTGGAAGTTTTTTCTTTACGTACATAGTTAGAGTTCTGGGATTGCCAAAACTGCTTCCTTTCGTTGAGATTTTTCTGATATCTTCTATTTCGTTGACGTTTCTGCTCTGCAAGTTGCTTGGATGATTTGTGAATATTCACATTTGGTTTCGCCTTCCTGGCATGAGGTTCAGTTCTCACTAACTAAGGTTCGCTTGTACTATTTTTTTCGCCTGTTCCTTTCAAAAATTCACTTTGAACATCCTTGGTGCCACTTGTACTAACCTTATTGAACCTTGATGGTTTATTTATTGGTTCAACTACATATCTGTTTTTCACTGTCCACGAGGTTCGTTCCGACAAACCTTTTGTTTCATCTGCATTGTCGATTGGGGCTGACCAAAAATACTCATCACAGCCATCAACATTATCTTCATCTACTATGTTTTTAGCTGAACTGTATGATCCTTAGTAACTCCAGTGGTAGTGTACACTTGATTTGGTACGGTTTGTACCTTTTGTTATACCACAACCTTTTCTTTCAGGACTTTGACCTTGTCTTTAGACGACGGCCGAACTCAACAGAGTTTTCGTATATAAGGACTTTTGTTGGTTCAGGTTCTATATTAATAAATTTAGAACAGTCAACCTCATCCTCTACAGATATTTCACTCATGTTACAGTCCTCATCAAATTCAGATGTATTTTCAGCATTGATCTTTTTATCTGAACTTAACTTAGAATTCGACGAATCAAATTTATGTACAGTTTTGGTCTTTATTTTCAATCTGTCATTTTCATCCAATTAGTTTCTGAGCATGTCCTTGTGGCCTTTGGACTTAATAAATGACTCAATTTTGTCCAGTCCAATTCTGTAGGCTTCAGAAGTTTCTTCTAATGAGACAATTGATTCACAATTATAGCAATCAGCATCTATTTCGTCTTCCTTTAATTCAAGGAAAGGCAAAATCATTTTATGACTCTTATTACCAATCTCACAATTTAAATGCAAATGAGTAATATTGGTATAAAGACGTTTAGAAATCAAGCAAAAAATATTCCTTTGTTTCAAAAACTTTAAATTTTCACGTTGCAAATAAATCAATTCATCGCTTGCCCTAACCAACTTTAATTCCTTCTTCTCTATCCACATCCTTCCCTCCTCACTCTTGGAAGACCCCCTGCTAATTTGATCAATTAGGTTAGAATTCGTGTGGCGAGTTTATTTTAGGCTACCACTTAAACTAGAGAAGGTGAATTTAAAATCATTTAATTCTTTTTCATAGTTAGATACGGGTATTTCAAGAGATTCAAGGATGGAATTTACCTTCTTGATCAACCGATCACACTCATTGATCTGCTCTCCGACTGGTTTTGCGGTAAAGCATTTGTCTTCCCTCTCCTTCACTTCTTCACACCCGCCATCTGTTGTGTAGCCTCTCATTTGTGACACACCAGCTGTTACCATCAAACATTTGCCAGTAACCTTAAAGCCTTCTTTCTTCGCAACAAATGCCCTTCCATGTGGGGGCTTGCGAACTTCTTCATCTTCCGAGTCAGTAGACCAAAATTCCACTCCACCGAACTCGTTCTCTGCAACATCTTCCTGCACAATCAAATCAGACATAGATTTATCATTAGTTTTCTTCTTCTTGATTTCCTCCAGCTTACGCTTGAAGTAAGCTTCATCATTTTCTCCCTCTTTCTTCTTATTCATCTTTCGTAACATGCAATCCTTCGCCAAATGATTCTGACCGTGACAGTAATGGCAGTCATACCCAGAGTTACCAACTAGCTTTTCTTCTTTCTTTTCTTCTTCCTTCTGAGAAGTGTTTTTATTCTTGTCCTTCGCCTTCTCGGAGCTATAAGTCCCTTTCCAGTTTCGGTTCTTGGCATAAGGGAATTTCTTCCTTGCGAACTGCATTTGGGTTAGACACCATCAGAGCATACTCCTCACTAGTAAGATCACATTCTGAGATATCAGTCTCAGGTTCTTCATCGGTCATGGATTTACCTTTAGCCATAAGTGCCAAAGAGCCCAAACTAGAAATAACTTTTGTGTCTTTTGTCACAACACTTTCATGTGACTTGAGAATCCCTACGAGCTTTGCCAATGAGTAAGACTTGAACTGTTCATGTGCTTTAACATTTGAAACCACCACCATCCATTCGGGTCTTAGGCCATTCATGAAAGTGACCTTCTGCTCGATCACCTCTTTGCCAATTTTGTGCTTAATCATCTTACTGAGAAGATGGTGGTAACGATTGAATGTTTGTATAAGACTTTCCTCAGGTTTTTGCTTGAAGTCACCAAACTCCGAAAGTAGAAAAGTTTCGATGGAATGCTCGAGATCCTCATCGGTGGAATATAACTCCTTAAGCCTTTCTCATATTTCCTTTGCAGTAGTACATGTACTCACCACACGAAAGGTATCAAATTGTAAAGCGAATATGATCATCCTCATTGCTTTTACGTTGCTAATCAGTTTGTCCTTCTCATCTTGAGGGACTTCTTTCACATCTACCATAAGCTAATTGTACTCTTTCTGTGTCTTCATGGTTTTGTTGGTTCCGGAGTGAACGAAAGGACCCAAAGTAATAGCCTCCCAGATCAAATATCCATTATCTTTTGAACCGAGAACATAGTCTTCAAAATGAAGAGCCCATACCTCATATTCATGAGTATATAGGATCGGAATCCTTGTGGCCGAGCCAATGCTGTTAGAGATGTTGATGGGATTGTTTTGAGACTCGTCGAGAGACATGATGATTTGATCTGCGTACCAGTCAAGAATCAGACTTGTAAAGATTGAGTTAGGGTAATATCGAGATCTAGGAACATCGTCAATAAAGTGATGACGGCTCCAATGGATTCGATAAAAGCGGAAACCCTAAAGATTTTCTTCTAACAGAAGAGATGCGTATTATTTACACACCCTCCTACTCTGATCCCAATTAATAAGACTAAAACTCTTTAAGATCGATAAGATTCTTAACAAGCAACACAAGAACACAAAGTAAATAAGAACACAAGATGAATCAAACTGATGTCGAATGATTAATAAGCCACAACCTTAGAAGAACTCTATTAAGAATTGCTACTGTAGAGGTGTGGTTGGGTTACAATAATGATATCAACGACTTCTTCATACACGGTGCATGCATGCACTATATATAGATACTATAACCCTAATAAATGACGGTTGGACAGGCCCAAAACCGTATACATAATGGACTAAAGAAAAAATCCCAATGACGCAATCTTCTATACCCAAAACCATTCATTACTCATCCGGGAGTATGGATTATGCACAGTCATTCGTGACTGATATGGGAGTATGGATTATGTACAATCATTCATCATTGAGTTGGGAGTATGGATTAGGTATGATAATTCGAGTATTCCATTTTTTTTGTTGTTTCCATTGATCCTTGTCTACTGCTAAGGAATTCCCGAAGCAGCATAGCCAATTCATTGTTCACATTAATCCCTATGGATAAATGTCAAAAATTCGTATATGGTCAACATGTGAGGATCAACGGGATGTGGGTAGATTCCTTATCTGAGATATACTTGCGTAATGATAAGAAATAATCTTACAAGTTTATATATATATATATATATATATATATATATATATATATATATATATATATATATATATATATATATATATATAACATTGTGGGATTGAAATCCCTATGTACTCACCAGGTTTCCCAACCTGACCCACTCAGCTTCTTTCTATCACAGGTAGTAGTACAAAGTTAAACGAATGATGAGAGATTCAAGGAGATGTATACTGATAGTCTAAGATACCGTAAGGACTGTTTATGCTTATGTTTGTATCAGTTATGGCATCCCAAGCTTTTATAAATCAATGACAAACATTTTTTTGGAAATAATTTTACGGGACCAGAATTATGTATTTATAAATATTACTCTGATTTAAATTAAGCATAAATAAAAAGTTATTTTTTAGACCGTGAAAAATAGGGATGTGACACAGCATGAGGAGAATTTGAGAGATGTTCTCAATACCTTGAGGAGGGAGAGACTTTTTGCGAAGTTCTCCAAATGCGAGTTTTGGTTGCGCAAGGTGCAATTTTTAGGTCACTTCGTTAACTAGGATTCTGTTTTGGTCACAACCGACCAAGATTGAGGTCGTGATGCGGTGGGAGGTCCCGAAGTTTCCATCTGATATTCGGAGCTTCCTTGGTTTAGCAGGGTATTATAAGAGATTTGTCTAGGATTTCTCCAAAATTGCAGTTCCTATGACCTGGTTGACGAAGAAGAACGCCACTTTTTGGTAGGGGCCTGAGCAGCAGGTGACACTTGAAACATTGACGCAGAAGTTGTGCAGGCTCTGATACTGACCCTTCCCGAGGGTATGGATTATTTTGTGGTTTATTTCGATGAATCGATTATGGTGTTGGGTACAATGCTTATATAGAGGGGTCGTGTGATTTCTTACGCTTCGAGACAGTTAAAGCCTCACGGGGTGAACTATCCTACTCATGATCTGGAGTTGGGGGTTGTGGTTTTCACACTCAATATTTGGCGGCATTACTTGTATGGGGTCTGGTGTATTATCTACATAGATCACAAGAGTCTGAGATATTTGATAGATCAGCTAAACCTGGATATGAGACAGCATAGATGGTTAAATGTGGTGAAATATTATGACTATGAAATTTTGTATCATCCTTGGAAGGACAACGTAGTAGCTGAATCTTTGAGTCGTTAGGTGACTAGTACTTCTATCAGATACCTATGTTTTAATATGGTTATCACTTCACCAGTGTTGGATTTGATCAAGGAAGCACAGATTGAGGGGTTGAAGGAAGAGAATTGGAAGAAAGGGAATAGTAAGGGTCATATTCATTCCTTTGCCAGGGACAGTCATGGCTTTTTGACTTAGTATGGTAGAGTGTGATTTCCTGTTTCTGGTGGCGTTAGGCAGGCGTTATTGGAAGAAATGCACAATTTGAAGTTTTCGATCCATCCAGGGGCCACGAAGATGTATAGATACCTGAGACTAAGCTATGTGTGGCCTTGTATGAAGTGGGAGATAGCTTGGTATGTAGACCGGTGCTTGACTTGCCAAAAGGTCAAGGACAAACATCACAGACCCCATGACAAGATGTAGTCGTTACCCTTTCCCATGTAGAAGTAAGAGGAGATAACTATGGATTTCATCACAAAGTTGCCAAGGAAGACACACATGGTTAATTCTATCCAGGTTATTATCGACAAGTTGACAAGAAGTGCCCACTTCATCTCGATTAAGGAGAGGTCATCTGCTGAGAAGTTACCCGAGATCTACATCAAGGAGGTGGTTGCATGGAATGGAGTTTCGATTTTAGTTGTTTCTGACCGAGATGTATGCTTTACTTCCAAGTTTTTGTGGAAGTTCCACGAGGATTTGGGTACTCGATTGCTTTTCAGTACTGATTACCACCCGCAGACCGATGGTCATAGCGAATGGACCATTCAGACACTTGAGGATATATTGCGTGCGTGTGTGTTGGATTTTGGTGGGAGCTGGGATACTTATCTTCTTTTAGCAAAGTTCTCCTACAACAATAGTTACTATACCAACATTGGTATGCCTCCCTTTGAGCCGCTTTATGGGCAGAGATGTTAGACTCCAATTTGTTGGGGTGAGGTCGATCAGTGAGTAATAAGGAGGACTGAAGTGGTGCTCAATACCACGAAGTTGATTCAACAGGTGCAGGATAGGTTGCGATCGTACAGAGTAGGCAAAATAGTTATGATGACTGACACCTTTCCGACCCTGACTTTCAGGTGGGGGATCTTGTGCTTCTAAAGGTGTCACCTTGGAAGGGTGTCATCCATTTTCAGAAGCTTGACAAGTTGGGCCCCAAATTCATTGGACCCTTCATGGTTGTTGCCCAGGTGGGTTGGGCTGCGTATCGTTTGGATCTACCCGTTGAGCTTATCCAGATTCACATCACGTTCCATGTCTCTCAGCTACGGAAGTGTTTGATTGATGATTAAGCAGTAGTTTCCTTGAATGACATTCAGGTTGGTAAGAGTCTGAACTATATAGAGAGACTGGTTGCTATTTTAGATAGGAAGATGAAGACCTTACGCAACAAGGTGGTGGATTTGGTGAAGGTGCAATGGCAACACCGGAAGGATACTGAATGGACATGGGAACCCGTAGAGGAGATGATGGAGCGTTATCCAGAATTGTTTGAAGTAGCGGATTTCAAGGACGAAATTTAATCCAAGTAGGGGAGAGTTGTAACGCCCGGTTCCATGTTTGAATTTCTCATCTTTAATCTTTGAGTTTTGGGTGGCCATGACGTAGTGAAGGGATCGCCACGACGTGGCAGCGATTTCATGAAACGTTTGTTTCACTTGGCCACAATTTGTTTCCTTACCGGTTACCATCTTTATTCTCCTGAAACGAGATTAATATACAAAATTATTGATTAACTAGTTTCTGGTAGCTTCAATTATTGGTGGAACGAAGGGAGAAGCGGGGGTTCACCGGCGATGTGTGTGAGGGTACTGTGGGAGGCGATTGTTCATAACTTTTGTGAGCGGGGGACGAGAAGTTCATCGGTGGTGTAATGGGTTGTCGTCGGTGGCTATCCAGGTTCATAACGGTAACTCTCATCCTGGTTTCTCTATTCACATGTATTTTTTTTTCCCTGTCTCAATTTATGATCATCAATACAAGATAAAGATTCATGGTGCTGATCTTGATTAATTGTTCAATAACCGCAAACGAGAACGCAAATCCATAGTGCCAATGTTCATAATTCATATCATTGGAGACAACCCCTCCAAGTCTCCAACAACTTTAAACTTGATCGTTCCCTCACACGAATGATCTCCTTATGTGTCGCGTTGTAGAACCTTTGGTGTAGCATCGATAAACCAATTCATGCTCATTGTCGGTAAATTCTGTCGCACCTATACACATGACATTCACCTATGAACCCTTGCCTCTTCCTCTGCCGCCCGAACAGTTAAAAATATCATAATTCTCTGTCAATTTTATCTTTTGTACATGATTTCAAGATGATAATGGTCTTCTTCTCTGATAGGGATGGAAAAAAAACTCATACCCGATGGAGAACCCGAAACATGCACCCTGTTTGACGGTGAATCCCCAACTTGACCAGGGATAGGGACATGGATGGTCCCCAAATAAAAAAAAACAGGGATGGGGATGGGGATACCCCTAGTCCCCTAGTCTAGACCCAGACTGAATAGATATTAATATATAAAAGTAATACAAAAATAGAATTTTTTAGTAAAAATTACAATACATATAATTTGATCCAAGTAATCCAACTCATTACTAATTATTTGGTTGAAATTATATTTTTTTTCTTTTTTGTTTGTCTAGTTTATCTAATAGACATTTTTTGTATTTGATTTTCTATGCATTTAGTTAAATTTGGTAAAAAAAATTGTTTATAGTTTTTATGCAATCTATGAATATTTTTATATTTGTAAAATATTTAAATTTATATTTGTAAAATTGAAATTTATAGTTTTTTTTTACATAAAAGTTTTCATATTAAGATAGAAAAAAAAAATATCTGATTCCTGATGAGAATGAGGATTCATTTATATTCTCCAATGGAAATGAAAACCAGAACAGGAATCTGGTGATGGAGATGGGGATTAGGATCATTGGTATTCACCGTCCCGGTTTCCATCTCTAATCTCTGACGAGCAAAGCAAGAACAACAGAAAATATAAGAATTTATATGGTTTTTATTTTATTATAAAAAGTGGGTCCAGTGGCTATATGAAAACACTTTTTACTATGTTTTTATAAATACTTTGAAAACTACCGTAACAGCTTTAGGTAAAAAAAAAACAAAAAAACAAAAAAAGTGAAATACTATATATTTCTTTTAAAACCGGAAATAGTAATGTGATTTTTATTTAGAAATAAATGGAAAGATAGGGATATAGAGAGAAAAGTATGAATGGGTTCCACAAACGAGTTCACTGTTTAAGCGCATGCGTGGTTTTGTACTGTCAAACCTGACCCGACCAACCCCTCGATTTCACTATTTATTCAAATTGGCCCCCCTCCCCCTCCCCAAGGATACAATCCTATTATGCCTACCAAGGATCCTGTTATATATATATATATATATATATATATATATATATATATATATATATATATATAACATTATAACATATGAAATTCATCGCTTCTTTTTCTAATAATTATCTTGATTTTAACATTTCTCTTGGTAAAATAATACGAAAATAAATAAAAAATTAAAAATAACAGAATATGTTATTTTTCATCTTTAAATTATATCAACACTTTTAAAATAGGATAACAACGATATCCTTTTCTTTTTATCATATTTGATTTGAAAAAACTTTAAAAATGGTTCTTGTGGTTACAAAAAAGAATCGAGTCCGATCCTTAATTTTTTTATCCTCAAAAAACGTCTGTAAGATTTCAAAACTTTTAATGAAGGGTCTTTTTAGCTTAATTCGTCAACTTAGAGTTGTTATCTTCCCTCACGTGCAGATCATGTGAGGATACGTTCGTCATTTCAGTTAACCTTCCTCATTTATAAGTTTTCAAAGGACACAATTTGTAAACCATCGTGTTCCCTCTCTTCTTGAATACTTCTTCCCCTGTGCCGAACTAAAAAAAATGGTGGTTTGCAGATGTGGAGCTCAAGCAAGGATCGTCACTTCTTGGACCGATCGTAACCTAGGTAAGCAATTTTGGAGTTATTCATGGGTTGGTGGGAGATAAGGGTTCCTTAGGTGGATTGACCCTCCAATGTGCCCTAGGGCAGCGTTGGTGATTTTAGGTTTGCTAAGAGCGATGAATAGACTCCAAGATATGACAGGAGTCCTACAGTTTCAAGTGTTGAAGATGAAGCTTAACCTACTAGTTGTATGGGTTTCTTTGTTTGGTATTATTGCACCCATTAAGGTTTTATTTTGATGTTGGTAGTTTTTTTGATTTTATGTTATCCTAGTTGTAGGAATCGCAAAAATGTAGTAAATTTGTTGGGTGGGAATGGAAAGGTGTTTTAGGTATATTCTATAAAGAAAAGCTCTTGTATGTATTCAAATGTAGGTAATGTAATGGTAAATTTGCTTTGATTTTTTAACCACTTTGTTTATGATTAAATACTTAAAGAAAATAGTACATTATAGAACATCAATTTAGCAAATAGACATAGAACAATATTATACCAACATTACAACATCTAGTTAATTGTTTTACACATACAAATGTAGCCATATAGAACCTAAATGTATCAAAAAACTGGTAAAGTTTTCCCAAAATAACTAAATGTACTTCTACAAAATATAAGTCCTAAATTGACTTCCAAACAAACCAAACAAACAACTATTTCCCAAAACTTGCCATGCCCTTCACTTTCCCATGTTTCTTCCCTTTTGCTCCAACTTATTATGATTGACCAATGCCCCCTGCCCTTTACATGTGCTTGCATTATGCCCTTTTTTATGACATTTTGCACATATAGTTGTCACATAATTTCTGCTCAATTTGGTAGGTTGGCTCTTTGCCTCAAAAACACCCATCTTCCTCTTCTTCTTTGCTCTCCCAACCTATGCATACATAAACATGTTAGTGTTGATCATTATATGTTAATATTATACTTATTGTAAGTCAAATATACATATGTTTATGATGTTTAGGAGGCTCCAAATTGATAGTACAATAATTTTTTGGCCATATGGAATGCCCACTTATAGGATCAATCTTGTGCACGTACATAAACTTCCATGTTGACATGTGGTAACAAGGATGGACCCACTCCTCAACATCAAGGACATTCTCTGTATTCTCAATCTTTTCCCAAATGACACAAACAAAATGCTTACATGGAATACATGTAATCTTGTAATATCCTGTTCCTGTCATTTCTTATTTCAAGGCCATGGGCCGGAATTTGATTGTGTAAATGCTTTGGGCCTTGAGGAGGTAACGTTTAGACCTTTTGGGTGGAGGTAATGATGGTTGCAAGATCTTAACCTTTGAATTGTGTTTTGCGTTGAAGGGTAGAAAAGGAAAAGTCATAAGTTGGGGTCTTGCATGAAATAAGGACTTTTGTTTGAGAAGTTTTTAGTCCAATATATCTAGATAATATTGTGGGGGCTCTTCAATACCTTTCTGTGGACATAAAGATCGTCGAAAATGGACTTGGAATGAAGAAGTTATGATCGTTAAAAGTTAGGAAGGTATTGGGTTTAGTCTAGTATGTTGGACATACAGGGTGTACGATGGGCGTACTAGGCATGGCTGATCGCGGAAGTTCAACTTGGTACGATGGGCATACCAGGAGTACGTTGGGCGTACACGATCAGAACCTAAACCCAAATTTCATGGTTTTGAACCCTATTTAAGCCCCTTAACTTCCCCAAACCAATTCCATTCTCAGCCTCCACCTCTCCAATGTCCTCCCTTGAAACTGTAACCCTAGTTTGAGCCTTGTGAGCAAAAGAAGGTGTTTTTAAGTGCTTTTGAGTGTTCTTGGTGCATCTTGGAGAAGAAGGAGCTCACTGGAGAAATGTTGGTTGCATTGGATCTTATAGATCCAAACCTTGTTCAACTTGATCTTTCTTCTGGTGGTCACTGGAGAAGTGTTGGATGCATTTGTTAGATCTATCTAGTTTTGGGTATTATGAGCTTTTGGTCACTTTAGTGCATAAAGTTTAGATCTTGAAAGTTTATGATCTTGTTATAGATAAAAAGTTGAAAACTTTATCCATCTAAACATCATATTGATTCAGATTTGAAGGTTGGAGACTTGAACTTAATGGATTAAGTTGAGAGAGATGCACTTTTGATCCCTTTGAGACTTAAAGACTAGATCTTGGTTGTTTGGACCATCCTAATGGATAAAGTTGGAAAATTTATCCATTATGAAGCTATTAGGAACTATAAAAATGTGATACTGGTCCTTCTATCCCTTCCATGCAAGGGTTATGATGTCTTAATGGAATTATAAGTTAGGGTTGTAGCTTTTTGGACCTTTTCTATCCATGGAAATTGATAAAGATGGAAACTTTATGACTTAAGTCGATGTTTTGAGTCTAGATCTGAGCTTTGGACAAAAGACCTTAAGGGATAAAGTGCTTAATGAAGGAGTGGAATCATGTCGCATACGTTGGGCTTACGTTGAGTACAATGGGCGTACTCAGCAGCCTTGGACTTTGACTTTCATTGACTTCCATTGACCGTTGACATTTTGATCAAGTTTGACCTTGGGTCAAACTTGAGAATATTGGGCAATTAATTAAGATTAATTCTGGTTCTGGTGTTAGTAGATTTGTGGGTGCAAGCAATATAGAAAAGGGATCGTACCGCAGTGTTTCAGAGATCTTCGATTCAGGTGAGTTTTCCTCACTGTACATGTGGGTCGAAGGAACCAATGTCGGCCCACTAGGTTATGTAGCCTGGTATATAGGATGTTGTTATGTTGTGGTGAACTATTAAATTTGTATCCTGGTATATAGAATGTTTTTATGCTATAATGATCTGCTAGATCTATGTATAGGATGTTTTTAGGCTATCTCACCTCTGCTTGCTTATGGTTACACATTTCATGGAGGTTAGCTGGTAGTGAGACAATGTGCTGTGAGAAGATTAGTAGGCGGTAGTGAGTTGTATGATTAATGTTTGCCTGTATTATGTGCCTACTTGATCCTTGATTGTTTATATGTCGACATATGGTGGTAGTGGGTTGAGGCGGTCCTGCTTTGTGTTGTAGGCCAAGATACCCAGTGCGGGTCGGTTGTAAGTCGTTAGCACGGAGGCTCGGGAAAAGCGGTTAGGTTGAGGCGGTAGGCCAACAAAACCCGGGTATTCCAGTCTGATGGCTGATTGGACCTGTTGCATGTTGGCATTCCAGTCCAAGGACTGATTGGGCCTGGGTATTCCAATCCAATGATTATGGGTCGTTATGCATGCTTGTATGTTTGTCGTATGAGAGTATTTTGGGGGATCTCACTAAGCTTTGTGCTTACCTAGTTGTTTATGTTTTTCAGGTTTTATCAGTGATCATTGGAAGGCGAATGTGGGCATGTACACATTTATCAGCAGTATTGAGGATTTTGCATTTCTTATATTACTCTGATTTTCAATAAATGTATTTTAGAATAAATGATTTTTCTTAATAATGGATTTATAATTGGAAAGTTTTACTTTAATAAAATGAAAATTTTTGTTGTGAAAATGGGATGTTATAAGTTGGTATCAGAGTCCTGTTTTGAGCGAATTGGAGGAACACTTCTGTGAATCCGTTCTCAAACTAGGATCTGAGAATTTTCACAAAAATGTTTTAAAAAGAACTTATAATAAAAGGGTTGGGTTAGGGAAATGGGCTCGGTCTATTGTCATATTCTTGTTTGATTGTTGGCTTGGGATCAGGAACGTGGACCTTGACTTTGTTGGGTTTTGAGCATTCTAACACTCCTAAGGTGTACATGCAAACCTAAATACCTTGGATCTATGTTTTCTCTATTATACATGCAAATATCAAATTTCCAAGGTATTACCCTAAATAGCATACAATCATATGTACTAGGATAACAAAACTAGATATAATACACACCTCTTTGTTGTGGCTTGATTCCATGGAGCTTAAGAGCCTAGTGCCCCAAGTGTGACACCTCAAATGGTTCACACAACATCATCAACATTTGGAATAACCATGAGAAGAGATACTTGACTCTTAGAAATCGGCTTGCCCTCTTGTGTATGCACTAGTGCCAATTTCACCAACCAATGGGGTCTTTATATAGTGTGCACATTAGGGTTACACCATGTAACCCATGACTTTACCCATTCCTTATGCTCCATGGGTTTTAACCTCCATAGAGTATCCATGGGCCACCACATGGGTTAAACCCAACATAAGGAATCATGGATCATAAGCCCACATATATAAGAATAAATGATTTACACAATCAATCCCCATATATTTAATTAGTCTCTTTTGATCACTAAATTAATTCCAAATTAATTCTTGATCAATATTAATTAAATAATATGATTTCAGATTAATATATTAGAACTTATAATATATTAATATGTCACAAATATCCTCTTCTCACAAAAGGTCTATCCAAATGTCCCGATGCCATGCAACCCGAATGGACCATGCCGGGTCGGGTCAAGTATATACCAATTATAGTTATGGACTTAGACACTAATCCAACAGACTTAACTTTAGTTTACAGGAAGATGCGATGTGTACATTCAGCCAGAGCCCAACAGGAGAGTGATTCCCAAAATACCCATACTTGTTATATATGCTGAGTTTTGACTTTGTTGATATATGAACTGTTGGAAAAGCATGCTAGTTTATAACCTAGGGTTCTTATAGGGACCGTTGGATAAAAGTTCCTGATTTCGGTGATGACTTATGATATATGGAATTGCTTTCTATATATTACTCAATTGTGTGATTGTTGCGTGTATGTTGATTGGTTGTATATGGTCGGGATTAAATAGCCTTAGACTGATCGAATTAGCCTTACTTCCTGTTCCTTGTTTGGTTGTGGACTTAGGGCAGAGTTGATTATTCGACAGTCTATCTGATCCCTTATTGTGTACAACAAGAATGCACAAAAGCAACCAGTAGTACAGGGGCGAGGATGGTCTTATGAGAAACACTTGTGTGAATCCAGTCTCAAACTAAGATCCGATAATTTTCACAAAAATGTTTTTATAAAGAACTTATAATAAAAGGGTTGCGTTAGGGACATGGGCTCGATCTCTTGTCATGTTCTTGTTTGATTGTTGGTTTGGGATCGGGAATGTGGACCTTGACTTTACTTTAGTTTACAGGAAGATGCGGCGTGTACAGTCAGCCAGAGCCCGAACAGGAGAGTGGTTCCTAAAATACCCATACTTGTTATACGTGTTGAGTTTTGACTTTGTTGATATGTGAACTGTTAGAAAAGCATGCTAGTGGATAGCCCAAGGTTCGTATAGGGACGGTTGGATAGAAGTTCCTGATTTCGGTGATGCCTAATGATATATGGTATTGCTTGCTATATGTTACTTGATTATGTGATTGCTACGTGTATATTGATTAGTTGTATATGGTCGGGATTAAATAGCCTTAGAATGATCGACTTAGCCTTACTTCCTTTTCCTTGTTTGGTTATGGACTTAGGGCAGAGTTGATTATTCGACAGTCTCTCTGACCTCGTATTGTGTACAACAAGCATGCACAAAAGCAACTAGTAGTGTGGAGCGATGATGGTCTTATGAGGAGTGCCTAGGAAGTTAGTTGTAGATTGTAAGAGGAGTAGGTGTTAGCACACACCTAGGAGTGGTCTAGTTCAGTGCCTTAGGGCCTTGGGATGAATCTTGAATCGATTACGGATAAGTGTGGAAGGTAGTATGTGTTGGATTAGGTGTCTAAGCCCATAACTATAATTGGTTTCTACTTGAATTGATAGTAGCAATGTCCTTTTAAGTTGCCTTCAAACCTGGCAATTGAATAGGATAACTGTTAGAGAGAGAAGAATGATTTATTAATTTATTACTTGGTTAATAAATTAATTTGAAATCAAGATAAATAATTTATTAATGTATTATGGATATAAAATATGTTGGATTAGTGTCTAAGCCCGTAACTATATTTGGTAAGTATTTGACCCGGTTGTGCATGGTCCTTTTGGGTTGCCTTCACCAAAGCAACATGATAGGATGATTTGTGAATAAAGAGGTTATTATGATTTATTAATATGTTATATGAATAATATATTAAAGGATAAATCATATAGTTTAATTAATATTAGACAATAATTAATTAAGAATTAATTTTGTGGCTAAAAGAGATTAATTAAATAAAGGGGACTGGAACTGTCAATTGTGTGATAGTTGATTTGGGCTGAGAATCCTTTTGGATTTAAGGGGTGGACGGAAATTAGAGTGGAAGCCCATCTAATTTCGTCCAAGGCCTTTATTCTGGAAGGCTCTTTGGACTGCTTAAGGCCTAAGCTATCCAATTAGGGTTTTGACTGAAACCCTAACATCATAAGTACAAATAGACCCTTTAGGCTTCAGAAATTGGCTAACCCTACTTCTAAGAGTACCAGAGCCGACTTCAAGAGCTTCCAACCTCTCTCCAAGATCATCCTCTTGCTTGTGGTGTTTGTAAGCCATTAGATGTAACGCCCGTAGATCCGGGCTAGTCAATTTAAAGATAATAGGGGTCGAAAACGACTTTTCGACAAAAGATTATTTAGAATAAATAATCTTAACCAAGTTATAGTATATGTTACAAGGATTCCGTACATATAAAGAACGCCGAAACCCGAGTTATAACGAAGAAGTTATGACCCGTCGAAATTTCACGACGGAACCGGCACGCCACCGGGAAGCGTAAATAGTGAATTTACGATAAAGCGAGTTTTAGCCTTAGCGATCTAAACGAAAGTCGTAGTGTTCGTTAAACAGAGAACGTCCATAAAAAGAACGCCCAAATCTGACTTCGTATGAGGAAGTTATGATTTTTCGAAGTTTCGGCTTAGCAGTGTACAACCCGAAGTTCGAATATTAGACTGAGCGGTTTTTAGCCGAAACAACCTAAACGAGAATCGAAGATCTCGTTAATAGTAGCGTAACGATAAAAAGACAGACGAAAACGGACGTCGGATGAAGGAGTTATGAATTTTTAACGGACCAATCCTGTCCCGGCCTGTTAAAAATATAACTTTTAAAATAAAGTCAAAATTAGCCGATGGAGTCTAAATGAAAGTTGTAGAGTACGTTCCCGCCTACGCGTGGATATAAATAATGTCGAAAACGGAGTTCGTATGTGACAACCGTCAATTTTTGGCCAAGTCAAAGTCAACTAAAGTCAACAAGTCAAACCGGTCAACTCATCTAACCCTTGTACATTAGGGTTTCCATTATGTTCTTATTGAACAACTCGCAATCTTAATACAAAGTATCACTTAGAGTTTTCACGTGTTCGAAAATTCTAAACCCTAATCGGGGCAAGTGATGAAACTACTCGATAAAACATTATTCTTTAACCCTCAGGGGCATATAACAATCATAACGAGACTTAACGGGATGTACAAACCTTGCGTTGCGAAGCCAAACACTCAAAAAGGTCACAAAAGAAGTCTCTCCCAATCTCTTTCACTCTAACTCTCCCAAAACCCTCTAAGTAGGAGAAATCGCTACAAGTGTGTGTAATCTCTCCCAAATCTTTCCAAGTATGTGAAATCTCTCCCAAATCTCTCTCTGTATGAGAAATCTCTCCAAGAATGTCAAATCTCTCCCAAATCTCTCCAAGTATGTGAAATCTCTCACAAATCTCTCTCTGTATGAGAAATCTCTCCAAGAATGTCAAATCTCTCCCAAATCTCTCTAAGTATGCCAAATCTCTCCAAGTATGTCAAATCTATCCCAAATCTCTCTAAGTATGCCAAATCTCTCCAAGTATGACAAATCTCTCCCAAATCTCTCTTAAAATCTCTCTCAACTTTTTATAATCACACGGGGCATCCCGACCCTCGAATTTGACGAAAACCGCTCGAAAACGGAAGTCTACGCGAAAAACAGCCTTAAGGAGCCGAAACTCCTCTTAGGAACCGAAACTCCTCTTAGGAGCCGAACCTCTTAGAGCCGAACCTCCTGAGAACCGAAACCATCTTAACCGAAATGGACCGAGCGCTCGGTCTATTTCGGTCCCCTGATCATGCTGAACCGATACTGACTTTCGGCTCTCCTTCTCACCTTCGGTCCGAGGACTTGACCTTCGGTTCCGAGATGCGAGCCTGGACCGAACCTCGCAGATAGCCACCGAGACCGAGCCTCGCCTTCTGTTCCTTCTCTTCGCACCTTCGGTTCCTCTCCAGCGACCGAACCTTCCTCTCGGCTCCCACCTACTTTCGGTTCTAAGCATCAGGAACCGAACCTCCGGCCCAGACTTTGGATTTTCGCCTATTTTTCCCGGTTTTTGACCATTTTCACGTATTAAGCCCGTTTTTCGTGATTTCAACGCGGGATTTTCTCCAAAAATCATATTTTAACATATAAGACCCTAAATATTCATAATTTAAACATATTTTTATGGAAATCTTTATTTAAGAATAAAATCTAGTGGGTGAATAATAGAGGTGGAGTGTTGACTTTACTTTAGTGTATGACACAAGCAACCACCCCATACCCACTCCACGGACCAGCCATTGTCCTTCCACCATACCTGGTCATTCAAGAGTACTTTTCCCACCATTTGATCAGCCACACTCTTGGTCAAAGGCTGAAAACTCTTATCTCTCCTCACCATTCTCTCATTTCTCTCATTTTTCCTCCAAAAGACAAACACCTTTCTCTCTCAATTCTCTCTCTAAATTTCGAGATTCAAGGCCATTCTCCAAGCTTTTCTTCTACTATTGGTAAGTATCTTCCTCCCACACTTAGATATTCTACTATCTTTCATCCAAATCATAGATTGCTTACACAAATATCGTCATATTTGTGTTAGATCTTCAAATCTTCAAGCACCTCCCAAGTGTTCTTGAGTTGAGCACTTCTTTTCTCCATCATCCATCTACTGAAATCACTCAAGGTGAGTTTATACCCCTATCTTTTCATGTTTTTCTTAAGTTTTAAGGGGGGGGGGGGGGAATACAAGTTAAAACACCAAGAACTCAACTAAACTCATTTAACAGCCTTCATCAGAAAAGTTCAACTCCATTCATGGACTGTTTTGGTCAACTTAAACATTTTAGTTTTCAAAACTGTATTAGGTGCAAATATTTCAGGTTCATACCTTTAAAATGACTACTTGCACATCACCATACGATTTGTCTACGATTTATGGTGATTTTTACAAAACTGCCTATCATTTCAAAAACGAATTCGGACCAGTCTGTGAATATGAGCATTTTAACACAAGTTAAAGACTTCCAAAAATCATACTAAAAATTATGAACAAACTAGACACATTTTATGAACCCTCAGAATTTACGGATTCAGTTTTCGACTTCGTATGATTTTTCTATGATTTTTGTAAAACAGTGCAGAACGGTTAAAAACTAGTTAACAACTTATAACTTTCATAACACTTTGTATTATGTTGAGCAAAGTGTATAAAAATAAGTTCTAAATATTGAATGTATATTCTTGTTAGTTTATCATCATAAACTGAAATTTAGTCATTCATGATAAGGTTACTCATTCATTTCGAATACTTATAATAAACTTCAATAAGCATAGTTTATGGATTTTTACTACATGAAAAAGGTTTTACTCTCAAAACAAATGGGTTTTTCATATCTTTACGTAATAAACTATAATAGTAATAGTTTAAGGATTTCATATCACTAATTTATTCAGAAAAGGTGATTTTACTTCCTTCATGGAAGAGGTTTTAATATCAAACTGTGTGTAAACTAGTTAACTTTGGATGTGAGGCAATTCTCTCCCCGTACGTTCGAGTACGGGATCCCAATTCCTGTAAGTTATAACCAGAGTCTCTTGTAGGGAGAGCTTGATAATTGTGTATAGATCTATATTGGGTTTGACACCCCACACCTTGCTGCTAGCTACAGTAGGACCTGCAGGTCTACGGGTGACAAGAGTCATAGTATCTTAACGTCTGAAAAACGTTGTGCATATTATTTCTCATCATAGTATGGTTATAGCGACTCACATAGGTAGTTAACAATCTTTTAAGTTTACATGGAAACTTCTACTTTGAAAAGGGGTTTTACTTGTAAACTAAACGAGTTTATGCCGATTTAAAACCACTTTTATATCTTTAAGTATGGAAAATACTTGTTTATTTCCGGTCCTGGGATTTAGGACCACATAACTTTTATAAGGAAAATATAGGATTTTCTTTGGAATCATATCTCTGTTAAAACTATATTTCATCTATAATTGTTAGACTTCAGCTATAATTGCTAAGTGTATATGCTAGAGTTATATAAGAATCTAGTCATAATCGACTTAGAATTGGTGGGCCCGCCTTACTTCCTGTTCCTTGTTTGGTTGTGGACCTAGGGCAGACCCATTATATTCGACGGTTTATTTAACTTAAATTTTATATAACTTATATACATTGGGCGATTATAGAAGGAAATCTATGGGCCTTTCTAGGGTTCATTATCGCATAACATAGAAACATTCATTTCACTTAATAAAGAAAATATTGGATTTTCTGGAAATATACTTTGTCGGTTTTACAAGGAAAACGGTTTCTTTCTCAAACAAACTCTTATGAAATCACCAACTTAATTGTTGACACTTTTTCAAAACTACTTGTATTCTCAGGAAATCAGTGAAACAGGAAAACCAACAGCAATTTGAGGATGGGATGATAAATCGTCAAACGCTTCATTTTGTCATCATAATGTAATTGATTTTGAAACATGTAAACTTATTCCATGGTGTAACCTTTTCAATTATATTTATGATGGTTGTATTTACTTTGAGCATTATTATATTCGTTGTTGTGATACTATACATGAAGTCCTCCACCCCCGGACGTTTCCGCCATCCTTGGTTTGGGGTGTGACATCGTATGTGGAAGTTACGAATTTTTAAAAGTCGAGTGTGAAATTTGCGAAATCTGATGCAAGATACGATGACGTGGCACGATCCCGACCTTCCCTTGCTCCCCACGGTCTCGCTTCGGATGAAGGACACGTCGCCTCGCATTACACCTCGCGTCCGAGGATGAGTACGCCCCGCGTACTCCGGCCTTATCCCTTCCGAGTCCGAGTGCATGCCAGCTATACGCGAGCTGGAGCCCTTATCCGATCTACGCCCTGTGTAGCCAAGGATTACGCCCAACGTAGTCAGAGGCCTCGCATGCTATAAAAGGGAGGCGAGAGTTCTAGATTTTTCACACCTTTCTCACTTCTCTCTCTAACTTCTTTCTCTCTCTAACCCATTCCAACCCTCCTAAACCCTAGGGAACTCCCCTAGCACCCGAAGGAAGCCCCGAGGCTCCCGGAGTCCCGAGAAAAAGGGTCTTTCGATTCGTAAACGCTGCTCCAAGCGAAGCCCGGTTTTCTATAAAACTCTCTGTAAGTGAGCTACGCCTGCGCTATTTTTAATATAGCTTTTATTTAATTATAGTAATGTTATTAGGGACTTATAATAATTATTTCGGCTATTATTATGAGTTATATAGTGTTGTTTAACGCTTATATAATAATAATAATAGCTAGACTATTAATTGGTCTCGGTGAATATTAAACTAAACCCTAGTGGTAATGATACTAGGTTTTGTCGAAGGAAATTGTTTTAAGAGTAACGAAGCGCTGTTCGAGTACCGAGTCACCACTTTAACAAGTGAGTGCATAGTTACTTTCATCTTACACATTGATATGAAGTATTTTATATAAATTACGTGCTATGTGTGCATATTATCTGTATACTTGCTATCTATGCTGGATGAACGATTTTATATGAGTTTTATATGATTTAAATTGTATATGTATCTTATATCTACAAAATGTGTTGGGTAAAACATGGGTAGATGAAATAGTTGCTGTGTGATAAAAACAAAATGATGAGAGGTGATATAGACCATGAGATAAGGGTGAGAGGTAAACCATGAGAGAAGCCTTTTACTCAAGTGATGGCCCCGTCATCTAGCAGAGTATGGATGACAACCACATACTATTCTAGACAGTCCAGTGGAACACTAGCAGGCTCGCAACCTGTAGGTGTATTTGAACTGTGTATTCACCAGCTGTACTCTAAAACCCATCGACACGTATTGCGAGTGGATTCTCGGAAACGATACTGTCGATAAACGAGATAACCATGGCGACTATGAGACTTAGTGCCTAAACCCTGGCGACTATGCGACGTGGTGCCTGTTGTATAAACCCTGGCGACTATGAGACTTAGTGCGTAAACCCTGGCGACTGTGCGACTTAGTGCCTAAACCCTGGCGACTATGCGACTTAGTGCCTCTCGAGTAAACCCTGGCAACGATGGATTTCGTGCCAATTCCTTAGGATGATCCTTAGGAATGAATGAACGAGGAATAGCTAATTCTTAGGGTAGATCCTTAAGAGTAAAGAAGATGATGGGGATGGGTAATTGGGTTAATTGTTTGATGTTTAAACATAATAATTATATTATTGTGGGTTGAAAACCCTATGTACTCACCAGGTTTCCCAACCTGACCCACTCAGTTTATTTGTATCACAAGTGTCGATATGAAGCTACTTTACCCTGAGAGATTTAAAAGAGATGTAGATCACTAGTGTAAATAAATGTAAATTCTGTTTATGCTTATGTTTCTGTATTGACGATGACATCCCAAGGTTTTGAAAATGAATAAAAATACATTTCTTCGGAAATGCTTTGATAACGTATTTATCATGTTTTTCTGGGAACAAATTCCGCAACACTTTTATTAAAGGAGATACTCTGATTTTTATAAAGCATAAACAAAATCGGTCTTTTCTGGCCGTGAAAAATGGGGATGTCACATTAGAGGAGTGACATTTGTGACTCTAAGCTCCAAGGACAAGAAGATTCAAGCTTTAAAGAAAAGATAATCATCTAGATCTGTTTTGTTATGTCAATTTCGAATTATATTCACTAGATCTAGGGTTTGAAAGTCTTGGATGAATTGCATGTACAATAGAGAAGCCTAGATCCAAGCTTTAGGGTTTGCATGAGCACATAGGATGTTATTTTGTGTAAAACCCATCAATATATTAATTAGAAATCATATTGTTTAATTAATATTTAATAAGAAATTAATTTGGAATTAATTTTGGGATTAAAGGAATTAATTGAAACTGCAGGGATTAAAGGTGACAATGTTCAATAGTTGAGCCTTGAGCATTCTAGAACCTCCCTAAAGGGGGGGGGGGATGAATTTTGGGATGTTCCTAGGGTTTCCTTGGGCTCTAAGGGTGCCTTGGATGCCTTAGGGAGGAAGTTAAGGGATTAGGGTTATCTTGGATACACCTGCCTAATCCAATACCCTCTTAAGGTTAAATTTCAGCCTAATCACTCCAAAAAGAACCTAAGGGCCGAAATTCTACTCTAGTTATCTCTCTCTAAAGTATTCTTTGGTTGCTAGGTTTGTTTGTGAGCCATTAGAGTCGCGACACTTGTGGCGCTTGCTACCAAAGTTCAAGATCTTCAAGGATTTGATTGTTATTACAATATAACAATCAAGGTATGTATCCTAACCCTAATTATATGTTAATTTCGAAAATGACATGTGCCTCCTAGGGTTTCTAGTTCTTGTGTTCAATGCTTGTATGTCTAATAGTGAAAACATAGATCCTAAAATCTAGGGTTGCATACACACATATGATTGTTTGCTATGTATAAAAGCCATCAGTATAGGTCCGTACTACTGAAAGCATAGGTTCCGTATGAGATTATGGAGGAACCTCGAGACTACTAAGGAAATAATATGAGGGTAGCCTGGTGTGTTGAGCATTGTGTTTTGATTTCCGATCTTTCCATGGTATATTGTTCAGTATGGCGGCTATTGAAGGTTCGGGATCCGGAGCTCGTGGCACTGGGGGAGCAGGTTTGAGTGAGGAGGAGATCCACAGGATCATTGCTGCCAGAGTGGCCGAGGTGATCAGGGAGGCGATTCCGGAGTTGTTTGGGATGGTCAAGACCACGTTGATCAAGGAGTCTAGTCGACGCTATGCTGTCGTCACACAGGTAGTTGCTTCCGCAGCCACATCAGCCATCGCCATTGCAGGATCTCAGCGACGCATGGCGATGCAGTACCGAGAGTTCAGTTATACAAAGCATGTGGAGTTCAGAGGCGACATGGACTCGATCATCGCTTCGAGATGGATTTCTGACGTGGAGGGATGTTTCTTCACGTGTTCATGTCCTGAGGGCCAAAAGTTGAAGTTTGCACTGAATCTTCTTAGTTGGGTCGCGAATGATTAGTAGGAGTTTGTGACCTAGGGCTTTTCACATGCAAAGCGAGTCGCAATGACGTGGGAGGAGTTTCTGGATATATTCCGAGCAGAGTATGTTCCTTTTGTGGAGCGGGAGCGAATGACATAGGAGTACCTATCGCTGAAGCAGACGACTAAGTCGGTGACAGCGATTGTAACACCCGCAGATTCGAGCAAGTCAATTAAGATATAATAAGCGTTAAAAATGATTTTAAGATAAATAATCTTAACCAAAGTAATAATTATGGTCAATAATTGTAACCTATTTGATTTAATAAAGAAGAATCATGTGAATATTATGTGTTTCATGATTATTATAATATAATAAAATAGGAAAAATCAGTCGAATCGTCCGTAAATCGTAAAAATAAGTTCGCCAAAACACACACACACACACACACACACACACACACACATATATATATATATATATATATATATATATATATATATGTATATATATATATATATGTATATATATATATATATATATATATATATATATATATATATGTAATATTTAGAAATCACACGTTTTCCCGATCCTGAAAGTATAAATTTCCTAGAAATCCGACTCCGTATGAATTAGACACGATTTTTATAAGATATAAAAGTCAGCCGCGTACAACGAATGTATGACGTAAAAAACTACGAAGAGAATGGTTGACTTTTAGCTAAATCCACCAAAAAGAAAATCGTAGTACTCTTTAAAATAAGAAATTTGAGAAAAATAATGCCAAAAACGGAGTCCGTACGTGAGATTTATGATTTTAGCAAAATCATTTAATTTTATAAAAATATGGTAAAAAAAATAATGTCAAAATTAGCCGACGGAGTCTAAACGAAAGTTGTAGATCTGGTCGATATCTACGCGTGGATATAAATAACGTCAAAAAAGGGAGTTCGTATGAACGAGTTATAATTTATAATAGCATATTTACGTATTAAAATAAAGTATAAATCATATATACGTATACATATATATACACATGTATATATCATTAGAAAGGTATTAACGATGCGGTCGTTATAAGACTAGTGTTGAGTACTGTCGACATTAGTTTAGTATAAATATCGTTAAATCTATTTAAAATAGTATTATAAAGGGGTTTTTAGTCATTTACGTAAATATAGAGGGTGGTTTTTGAAAATTCAATTACTATAAATAAGAGCCTCTAGGCTCTCATATTTCTTGCACCATTCTCTTGATTCAAGAGTCTTTCTCTTTTTATCCCCCGAGAAGTTCGTTCCCTCGTGATTCGACTTCTCTTTATGTATTTTTAGTTAGTAAGGTGAGCGCTGAAGTGCTGCAAGAATCATTTTTAGAAAGGTTCAGTGACAAAGTTATGTCCCTGCAGAGCCCGACTCCTAGCTAAAACCCCCTTGTAAGTAAGTTATGATTACCCTACTTTAAGTATAACTTATGTTTAAGTTCATTATAGTTATTATAAACCTATACAAAATATATGTGATAAGTATTATAAATTATACAAAGTGTTGCTATAATACCTTTTAACTGCTCACGGTACGGGGAGTCTGGTTTGAAGGGCCGCATAGGGTTGTTGGATTTTAGAATAGCTTAAATGCCAAAATGGTCCTGCCCTCCGGTGTTTCATGTCTGACCCCTGTCTGTGCATAGTAGTTGAAAAGTATTGTTTAACACTTATAAAACAATATCGCTCGTAAATCTAGACTAATAATTAGTCACAATAAATATTAGACTAAAATCTAGTGGTAATGATAGTAGGTTTCGTCGAAGGAAAATAAGATTGTTAGAAGCGAAGTGCTGCCCGAGTTTGGAGTCATCACTTTAACAAGTGAGTGCATAACTACTTTCATCTTACACATAGATATGAAGTATTAATACATGCTATATGTGCTTATTATCCGTGTTCCTGATATATATTCTAGATGAACGATTTATACATGTTTTACATGATTTAAACTGTATATGTATTTTATACCATTAAATATATTGGGTAAAGATGGGTAGATGAGTTATAGGTGATGATAACTAGGTGATGATAGATATATGATGCTGAATAGGTGATGTGAGATAAAAGATGATTATGAGATGCCATAACCTTGACCTGCGATGTTGTAATGTAGTTATCTACCAGAGTATAGATGGCGACCACTGATTAATCTAAACAAGTCATGTGGAAACACCGACAGGCTCATAACCTGTAGGTGATGAATTACGAGTTCAGGCGATGTAGTAACTACGTATTCATGCGATAATACTCTAACCCTTATTGGACAAGTATTGGGGGAGTAATCCCCGAAACAGTAGTGTCTATGCGATGTAGGTGATGATCCTTAAGAAAAGTCCTTAGGAACAAACATATAAGGAAATATGATGTAAGGCGATGAGAGATAAACACGAAATAGGAGATGACCCTTAGGGAAGAATAAATAAAGAAAATGGGGATGGGTAATCGGGTAAATTGTTTGGCATGAAGTATGTGAAGAAACAAATTAACTATATTATTGTGGGCTGAAAACCCTATGTACTCACCAGGATTCCCAACCTGACCCACTCAGTTTATATGTATCACATGTATCGATACGACGATACATTACACTGAGAGATTATAGGAGATGTAAATCATTAGTGTAAATGAATGTAAGGTCTGTTTATGCTTATGTTTTTGTATTGAAGATGACATCCCAATGTTTTAATATAAACAAAATACATTTATTCGGAAATGCTTTGATAATATATTTATCATTTTCTCTGGGAACAAATTCTGCAATATTATTCTTTAAAATGGATACTCTGATTTTTAAATAAGCGTAAATAAAGTTTTTAAATTGACGGTGAAATTGGGGATGTCACATAGATCACCAAGATGTATAGTGAGAGAGCTCTTTTCTACCCTGAGTATACTGTTTCAGAGCAGGCACAGATGTCGCGATACTCGAGTATTCTCAATACAGAGATTTGAGAGTTTGTATCTAATCAACAGTACCAGACCTTGACCGATATGTAGTCAAGTACCAGGAGGAGAATATTGAGATGGATATTCAACAGAAGGAGGAGGGAACATCTTCGGTACAATATCGGTCGGCGTCCAAGCCAGTCAATTCCGCTGGCCCGGGTTCATGATCAGTTGAGGGGAGGAGTTCTGAGTGTGGCATGTGCATGAAGTTTCATGATGGGAGGTGTATATTGTTTATATATCACAGGTGTCGCGAGGAGGGTCATTTTGCTAGGGATTGCAGGCGGAGTTTGCGGGTTTGTTTCCATTGCGGCCAGGAGGGCCACATCAGAGCTTGTTGTCCCTTTCTCGTTTTTGGTGAGGTGCTGGACCCTGCACCCCTAGCTTGGCAGTTACCCGACGGTCGTAATTGGACGGCCGAAGTCCCGCAGACTAAGGTTTGAGTTATCAGTTCTTCTATGTAGCAATTGATGTAGTATTGGTATTCATCAGTTATCCCCGTTTGTGCTTTAAAGTTCAGTTGTAATCTTGGATGATCAGTTGAATGGAATTTTCTTATTTAGATCTGTTTAAATTGATTTCTTGATATGAATGGATTAATTATTATTGTCCTCAGAATGCATGTGTGTTGGAAATTTATGGATGTTGTGTGGGTTCAGATTCTCCTATGTATTAGGATATCAGTGGTTGGGATCAAGTTGTAGAGTTCAAGTTATTCTGAGTATCGAAGGATTATGAAGTTGTCATATTATAGCATATCTCAATTGGGGGAGAGTGGAACCTTGCAGCAGGAAGACCTTGTTCCAAGGTTCGATTCTCAGTCGGATTTCTCCAAGTTCAAGACTTTCACATAACTGTTGAATCTTCTGATTTCATGTCAAGATCATCGTCAGCTGTTGGATTTTCCCTTCGAGTCGTATTAGTTGTAGTTGTGATAGCATCTGTAGGGCGTGTTAATGCTTTAGACTCTAGGGTGTTAGGAGCCTAGGTTGAGGGATGTGATGAGGGCTACCTTGTCTGTTCTTATTTGATTGGCGCTTGGAGGTCTGAGTCATGGCCCGAAGACCTGGTAGAATTAGTTAAGTCTTGTTGAGCCCGAGTGTTGTTGTTTGTTAGTGGATCGGGGGTAGGCTCGAGTGCCGTTGTTGGTTAGTGGATCAGGGGTAGGCCCGGGTGCTATTGTTGGTTAGTGGATCGGGGTAAGCCTGAGTGCTATTGTCGTTTAGTGAATCAGGGGTAAGCCTGAATGTTGTCAGTATATAGTTAAGCAGAGCTGTAGGAGCCGAGTAGGAGCGTGGCCCAATTTAGTATGTGACCACTTGGTTTTCATCGTGATGGTGCACTTATGTGCGGGATTAGCATGAATGCGTTTGGACGAGAAGGTTTTGAGCCGATCAAATCTATGTATTTCGGACAACATGGTTGGTGTGAGGGGCTGCATCATGAAGTGGAAGCGAGATCTGATTTCGAGGAAGAAATCTAATTTAAGTGGGGGAAAACTGTAGCATCTTGTCCCTGTCATTTCTTATTTTAGGGTCGTGGGCCAGAAGTCAATTGTGTAAAGGCTTTGGGCCTTAAGGAGGTTAGTTTTGACCTTTTGGATGGAGGCAATGATGGTTGCGAGATCTTAACCTTTGAATTATGTTTTGGGTCGAAGGGTAGAAAAGGGAAAGTCATAGGACAGGGTCTTGCATGAAATATGGATTTTATTTCGAGAAGTTTTTAGTCCAAGATATCTAGATAATATTGTGGGGCTCTTCAATACCTTTCCGTGGATATAAAGATCGTCAAAAACGAAGTGGGAACAAAGAAGTTATGACTTTTTGGAAGTTAGGAAGGTTTTGGGTTTAGTCTAGTACATTGGGTGTACAAGGTGTACGTTGGGCGTACTAGGCATGACTGATCGCGGAATTTCAACTTACACTAGGCATTCCAGGAGTACATTGGGTGTACGTAATTAGAACCTAAACCCTAATTTTGGGGTTTTGAGCCCTATTTAAGCTCCTTAACTTCCTCAAACCCTTTCCATTCTCAGCCTCCACCTCTCCAACGTTCTTCATTGAAACCCTAACCCTAGTTTGAGCCTTGTGAGCAAAAGAAGGTGTTTTAAGTGCTTTGGAGTGTTCTTGGTGCATCTTCGAGAAGAAGGAGCTCATTAGAGAAGTGTTGGTTGCATTCGAGCTTGAAGCTCCAGACTTTGTTCACCTTGATCTTTCTTCTAGAGGTATAAAGCTTGAATCTTGATGATGTATTTGTTAGATCTATCTATTTTTGGGTGTTATGAGCTTTTGGTCACTTTAGTGCATAAAGTTTAGATCTTGAAAGTGTATGACCTTGTTATGGATAAAGTTGGAAACTTTATCCACATAAACATCATATTGATTCATATATGAAGGTTGGAGACTTGGACTTAATGGATTAAGTTGAGAGAGATGCAATTTTGGTCCCTTTGAGACTTAAAAACTAGATCTTGGTTGTTTGGACCATCCTAATGGATAAAGTTTGATACTTTATCCTTTATGGAGCTATTAGGAACCATAAAAATGTGATCATGGTCCTTTTATCCCTTCCATGCAAGAGTTATGATGTCTTAATGGATTAATAAGTTAAGGTTTTAACTTTTTGGACCTTTTCTAGCCGTGGAAAGTCATAAAGGTGGAAACTTTATGACTTAAGTCATGTTTTGTGTCTAGATCTGAGCTTTGGACAAAAGACCTTAAGGGATAAAGTGCTTCATGAACACGATCAGGCCGTATACGTTGGGCGTACGTTGAGTATGTTAGTCGTACTCAACAGCCTTGGACTTTGACTTCCGTTGACTTCTGTTGACTGTTGACTTTTTGACCTTGGGTAAAACTTGAGGATCCTGGGCTATTAATTAAGATTCTATATGGTTCTGGTGTTAATGGATTCCCATGGGATCGTATTGCAGTGTTTCAGAGTTCTTTCGATTCAGGTGAGTTTTCTTCACTATACTTGTAGATCGAAGGCACAAATACCAGCCTACTAGGTTATGTATCTTGGTATATTGGATGCTGTTATGATGTGGTGAACTGTTAGATCTGTATCCTGGTATATAGGATGTTGTTGTGCTAGAGTGATTTGCTAGAACTGTGTGTGTATATATATATATATATATATATATACACATATATATCCTTATATGATATGATGTTGTAGTAGTGGTATATTGATTATCATCTAGTGGAGTGCCCTAGGGGATGTATGTAGTCATGTAGGATAACCTGAGAACTCTTGATCTAGGATTTCTTGCATGTTCCTTGTTTGGTTGTGGCTCTAGAGTTGGATCTTCTGTTCGGGTGGCTATCTCACCTCTGGGTACTTATGGTTACACATTTCATGGAGGTTAGCTGGTAGCGGGACAATGTGCTATGAGAGGACTAGTATGAGTTACTGAGTTGTATGATTGATTTTTGCTTGTATTATGTGCCTACTTGATCCTTGATTGTTTATATGTCGACATATGGTGGTAATGGGTTGAGGCGGTCCTACTTTGTGTTGTAGGTTAAGATACCCGGTGCGGGCCGACTATAAGCCATAGGCACGGAGGCTTGGGAAGAGCGGTTGGATTGAGGCAGTAGGCCAACAAACCATAGGTATTCTAGCTCGATGGCTGATTGGACCCGTTGCATGTTGGCATTCCATTCTGAGGACTGAATGGGCCTGTGCATTCCAATTTGATAATTATGGACCGTTATTCATGCTTATATGTTTATCGTATGGGGGTATTTTGGGGGGACTCACTAAACTTTGTGCTTACCTAGTTGTTTATGTTTTTCAGGTTTTATCGTTAATCGTGACAAGGCGAAGGTGGGACTGTACACATTCATCGACAGTATTGAGGATTTCATATTTCTTATATTACTCTGATTTTCAATAAATATATTTTGGAATAAACGATTTTTCTTAATAATGGATTTAGAATTGGGAAGTTTTACTTTAATAAAATGAAAATTTTTGGTTGTAAAAATGGGACGTTACAAGTCTCCCAAGATCTACAACTACATGTCCTGTCATTTAGGTTTACCATAAATTGATCTTGCCATGGAGATTCACTTGGTAGTTTCCTACACCGTTGTAGGTAGTTGTATATCGAGATGCATATGTTTTAATATCGTCAAGAAATGTAAATTTTGTGGTAGTGGGGAATCCGGGGCACTTATCTATAGCTTGTTGCACAACACACAATCTTTTCATGGGGTAGTGTCTAATGTACTGCAAGCAAGTGATGATTGGTTTGTATCTACCACCATCTTGGCATTAAATACATCACATACATTGTTGAGAATATAGTATGTATGTGACCTACCTATGTACATCAAAGTATTTTAAGGTATAGTTTTAACAAAATTAAAAATGCTTTTATCCTTACCAATGAAATGAGATTTGGACCAATGGGGGGGGGGGGTTGGGATGTGCTCTAACCAATCATGAGCTCTACCATTCATTCTCTTTAACTCACCCATTACATTCTTGAAATGATTAACACTTGTTACTCTTTCATATTTCCAAACCTGATCTCTCAATCCCTTATTATTCCATTGAATCTTCATATTCTCCTGAATATGCCTTAAATAAAATCTATGCTCTTCATTAGGGAATACCTTAGCCAAGGTAATATCCCCTACAAACAAGAAACAATTGGGTTGAATTTTTTTCAATTACATAATTAAAATTTAAATTACATTACATACCTTTGTCTGTCTAAAATGAAATTAAAGTTAGACAGTGGACCCAAATCCAAATCTTCTGGTAGCAACTCCATAAACTAGGTCCATGAGTTAGTTGTTTCAGTACGTACCAATTATAAAATCAAAACAAACACCAATGTGGGCATATAGGCATGTTGTAACATCTCAAAAATCCATGGAAAAATTTTCACTTTTAAAACAATAAACCATACAAACAAATTGTTCCAAAACCAATCAAAATGGATATATTATTAAAACATCAAAGTAAAAATCATAAACAGCCACGTGGAATAAAACTTTGGGGATGTTGTGCAGTCACGTCGGGCCCTTCCCTTTCGAACTAGAAGTACCTGAAACCATAACTATAAAAATGTAAGCACAAATCTTAGTGAGTTCCCCAAAATACCACATACCATACATACAATAGGCCTCGCCCGACATCGATCGGGCCCCGCCAGGTATAGATCTGACCATAACATGATATGGGCCCCACCCAACACATTCATCAGGCCCTGCCCGATACACATACAAACATATACAATACATGCAAGAGTCACACAAACAACTAGAATCCTATAAACATAATCAATGGGCGGTATTGGTGCCTTCGACCCGCAAGTAAAGTGAGGAGACTCACCTCAAGCCAAAGATAACCAAATCATACACACGTTATTGCTACCGGGCTCCTCACATTGAACACATCCAAAATCATCCCTAATCAATAATTAGGGTAATAACCCAAAATCAAAGGTCCAAATCTTATTCTATCATGCTAATGGTAAAAGACCATTTTGCCCTTCCCATACCTAACCCAACGATTCATGGCCCAAACCCAAAAGACCCAAGGCCCAAAAATGGCCCATAAGAACATCCTGGTGAGTAAGCCCCACGTACCACCCCAGTACGCCCGACGTACTGCATGATGAAGCCTAAATCTTATTCTAAGATCTTAATGCCTTATGACAAAATGTGTAACTTCCAGGACTGATTCTAAGGGACGTTTTAAGTCTAAAGTTCCTGACTTTATGGCTTTTCATGGCTTAATGGTGTCCAAACCAAAGCCCTAGATTCATAAGTTCACCAACAAGGTTACTAACTAATTCATGGAAGAGTTATACCCATCAAAATTAGATTTTTATGACTTAGTGACCTCAAAGATGGCTAGAAATGAGGCTCAAAGGTTTTAGAGTAACTTCTACTCACAAGATCCAAACCATGGGACCAAAACATGCTCATAAAATAACCTAGAGCTAGATCTACATTAAAGAACTATCAAGATTAAAGCTTTATACCTCCAGAAGGAAGATCAAGATGAACAAGGTTTGGATCTACAAGCTCCAAGACAATCAACACTTCTTCAATAAGCCCCTTCTTCTCCAAGATGCACCAAGAACACTCCAAAACACTCAAAAGCTCAAGGATCTCACAAATAGGGTTAGGGTTTCGACATTAGGGTTAGAGAGGATGGAGGCTGGAGATAAGAGGGGGTTTCCAGTAAGTTAAGGTCTTTAATTTGGGTCTAAGACCCAAAATTTAGGGTTTACCTCTGACTTGCGTACGCCCAACGTACTCCTGGTATGCCCAACGTACCAAGGAGGAACACCATGATCAACTTTGCCAAGTACGCCCAACGTACTCGCCAAAAACTCATTCCCATTCAAACTTCCATTGGCGATAACTTATTCTTCCCAACTCCATTTTTGGCATTCTTTATATGCTCGAAAAGGTAATGAAAAGCCCAAAAATCTCATCTAGTCTCCTTTGACTTAAAACCTTCTGAACTAGAATCCTTAATTTAAGCAAAGGTCTGAAGCATCACTCTTACCATTATGCCCTTGGGCTCCAAATCACCAACCGAAAGCTTGGATCAAACAACCTATATAATCCACTCCTAAATGGGCCTAAATGGAAAACTCTTTGAAGTCCAAGGCCCTAACTTGATCCATTTAATGCCCATAATTCCTGAAATAAGAAGCTTCTCGAAACCGGATGTTACAACTCTCCCCCTATTTAAACAGGATTTTTTCCTCGAAATCACTCCTTGCTACCTTATAGGCACCCAAACGATCCAACCAATTCTTCTCGAACCCCGCTTTGGCTAAATTTTGACTCATACACACAGTGACTTTCCTATGCAGCAATCAAAGCTCAACCTTAGTAGGACTCACACGTCCTGATGGAGAACGAATCATTGATCCACTAACTTAAATAAAGAAGAATAACCATCACTTCTCTACACAAAATCTGGAACTCCAATGCCTTGCATGACCTCCACGCAGGCAGAACCATTCCGAAACACAGACAAAATGTCCTCACTCTGCAACCTGAACTGAATAAAATCCTTTCGATCCTAAATTATCTAGTTGGTACCCCTGGCAGACAAAATCGTTGACCAGACATTGGTTCCGAAAGATCTTTTATATAAACAAAGGTGACTTCCAACGCGAGTCTCATCCCTATGTGCTAACCAAGATCATAACTCACAACCAATATTCAAGATTTACAAATTCCGTCTATTCGAGATCCTCTAATCCCTTGATGACTTCTACTATTCTAAGGTATAAAATCCCCAATCGTCCGACAATATCGTGCACGGTTACACAACTAGGCGCCACCTAAGAGTCTAACTACTATAGGCTATCTGAGTGTAAACACCACAAGGATGCCATCCATTAATCACCGAGTCATCGTACTCTAAATGTGATCCAATACCTTACTCAAGCCAATATCGACCAGGTCTCACCCATACTTATCATAACCAAACGAGCCTCGCCCAAGGGTATCACCCAATCTGCACAATCAAACGGGCCTTGCGTATGAGTCTCATCCACTCGAGTGTTGTACAAGTCCAACATCGCCTCAGATCCAATGATCCTCATTCCAAACAGGGAGTGGTCTACCAACAATACTATCAGCCTCGAACCATGCATGCATTGATTTTCCTTTAGCCCAACAGCCACTCCTATAATGTCCTATCTCATCCTAGTGAAAGCTACAACTCCATTGCAATCTTACAACACTTACCTAACAAACTATCATCCTTTTTTATGCTACGGATACCCCGTAGTCTTACAACACTCCCATGTCATCCATGATCCCAACTCATGGTCTTACCCTCCATCTACTATACCAACCCTCAATCAATCATGAGTCAAAACCGCATCAACTATATCCCAATCAGGTGTTCAGGTCATGCTTCGAACCCCAAAGCCTTCATTAGACAAGAACAGGCATAGACACTCTAACATATCCCTCAACCTGAATCCAATCACATATCTACCATTCATCACCACTAATGTGCCGCTCAATTGACAAAAGGTTCTGAATCCCCAACCTTGTACAACGTCTATCCAGACTGCCACTTGGATTGACTTTCCTCTTGACTAGGATATGGAACTCCTCCTTGTTCCGCACCTAAAACTATCCCCAAAAATCAAAATGGCCCCGAACCTAATGTCCTCCCAGACGCAAATCCTGAGTCTTGGGCCTCTTTGCCTGGCCCACTGCGATCTAAATCTGCTTTGACTTCCTCTTCCGAGGTGCTCCAAATCAATCTCCCGCTCTCGGTGTAACGTCCCAAAAATATGATCCAAAAATTTCATTTTTAATTCAAATAAAACAGTATTCCAAAGACATTCTCCATACATCTCAAATGAAAATAAGTATCTCAATAACATAACAATCAGAGTGATTTCTCAAAAGCGGAATTGTGACAACCCGAAACTTTGTCCATTTCCGTTACACGATTTCCGTTAATAAAATTTCGAATTCATTAACTTTTCCGGCAAACTTCTTGGTTTAGAAAATAATCTAGTTATATATAATTAAATTATTTACGAGTCGGAACCAAAAATCGCGCGGACACCCGATTATCTCGAAAAATCAAATCAAATCTGGCCTAAGTGAGTTTACAACCGTAAACTTGTTTACGACCGTAAACTCGTTTACGGCCGTAAACTCGTTTACGGCCGTATACCTGTTTACGGTCAGCAAAGGGTGGACCCCCACCACCGACCACAAAACCCCTATAAATACGAGACCTCCACCTTCATTTGAAAATTTCTGGCCAAAAACTCTCTCCTTCTTTCTCTAAGAACCTTGACCGTAAACGCTTAAAAACACCTTCAAACTTCGAGGAACATCGAGAAACACCGTTTGGAGTCACTTCGAAACGTCTGGAAGCGCTTATCTCTTCGAAATCAACACCATTGTTCTTGAGTTTACGGTCCATCTTCAAAGACCGTAAACACTATTCTTGAGTTTACGGTCCAAGCCTTCAAAGACCGTAAACCCTGTTCTTGAGTTTACGGCCGTAAACAAATCAAGCCTTCAGAAACCGTAAACCCTAGTTTACGACCGTAAACCCCGTTCAGTGCCGTAAACTGTCTGTTGACCGTAAACCCTAGTTTACGACCGTAAACACCTTTTTGGTGGTGCTTTTGGCTGAAAACCCACTTTCATCGATTCGATCAAGTCCCGGTAACATTCCTCAACCGAATACAACTGTTCCTCTAACACGTTATCTAACTAAATCGCTAATTTAGATACATATATGTATTTATTTGATAATAGGATTCCGTTAAGTGTCACGTGCAACAACTCGAGGATCTTCATTTCAGTCAGCGATTTCACGCAAGAACTGTGAGTTCATACCCCTACATTTTCCGTATTTTTAATGTTTTCAGGGGGGAATACAAGCTAAACATAAATGCTTTCAAAACTTATGCAACTCTCATACTTTAACCCTTTTGTACTGTGTTGAGCATAAGAGACGTTTTCACTAAAATTTGCATAGTTTTCCGGACACGCTATTCACTATACATGCAAACTATAATCGGTATAGTTTGGGATTTTCCAAACATAACGGGTACAGAAACTTTCACTACTAAACATATGCACTAAGACAGAAATAGTTTACAGTTACATCACTACTTTATCATGGTTTTCATAACTGTAATTATCACTATATACGGGATACATACAGATTTTCACTACGATAGAACGCTACTACACTACATGTAAACTAGATTGTACGATATTGTGAGGCGCTACTTCAATAATGTACCCTTAGGTGTACGGGGATAAATCCTACCATAGTATAACCAGAGTCTCCTGGAGGGAGAGCGTGAGATTTGTGAATAGATCTATTCGGGACTGACAATCCCACACCCGAACTGCTAGCTACAGTTGGGCAGGCATGCCTAGGGTGACAAATGTCATTTAACTCGACGCCTGAAGAACGTTGGAAAGGTCTCTAGTCATATCAAGCATGGTTATACGACTCACATTATGTATATATCACATTTAGTTTACAACCTGGCACTCTTCAACAGTTTTACTTTTACTAAATAGAACTGATACACACTACGTATATTGGTTAAAGCCAGGGTTTTTCAAACAGAACCGATTATGCAATGGTTTCACATACAAAATACTTATACTTCTTTATTAGTTTTAGCTAGTCACATGAGGTAGTATTTTCGCACATCACTACAGTTTTCCGTAACGAACATTCATGGTTTTATATGAAATCGATAACGCTACCTTTTCACTAAAGAAAATATCGGATTTTCTTGTAAACATACATATATTCATGGTTTATTACAGAACTGATAACACTACATTTTCACTAAGGAAAAATATCGGATTTTCTTAAAACTATACAAATATTTTCCGAACTCAACGACGATTTTCACTACAAACCACCGCTTATGAACTTACCAGCTTTATGCTGATACTCTTTCAAACTGCTTGTATTCTCAGGAAATCAGTAGACAGGTACTTGCTGGATTTTCGAGGAACTGGAGCAATAAGAGTTTTATGTTTATACTATACAAAGCTATTGGATGTAATTCAACAAAGTTTCAACTGATGTAAACATTTTTATTTAAGTATTCACTGTAATGGTTCTGTTGCTATGATTGCTGTTATTCATTGGTTGTGATGCTACACATGACGTCCTCCGCCCCTGAACGTTTCCGCCATCGGTTTCGGGGTGTGATAGATTGGTATCAGAGCCCTTGTTTATAGCGAACTAGTATACCGAACCTTACGTGGTATACAACTATAAACACTAAGGGGCCTAAGTGCTCTACGCTAAAAGTATACTTTCAAAAATATAAGTATTTTATAAAAGTATACGAGCATGCATACATAACAAAGTTCGTGTCTCTAGTAGAACAAAACAAAAAGTATTTCGATGTTGGAACGCTGCGGTTAAACCTGGGCAGTTATGTAATCATGTCTAGGGTGAATATAGTCTGATCAACTATATTCAGTCGAGACATGACCAACATGTGCTTGGGAGTGACTGTGGTGTTACAGCAGGCCTAAAACTTACCAAAAATCATCCCACATAAAATACTATAGGAGTATTTTCGCTAGAGCCAAACTCAGTACACAGGTTCAATCTAAGTGTTGCTACCTCTTCTCCCTTAAGCGATAACTTACTTGCGTCAGTAACCTTTCTGTGCTTATCGCTCGGTAGTATACTTTTATTATCAAGATGAGATATATCTTGTTTTATATATATCTCGAGGACTTACCATCCTCTTCTTCCTGATTGTTTCTAGAACAAGATGCCTCCTCGACCAAGACCCATAAGAAGGAACGACGACACTCCGCCACCACCACCACCTCCTCAGTTCGACCCTGTCATGTTCCAGGTAGCAGTTACCGCCGCCGTGACTGCAGCAATGGCACAAGTAAATGCTGGTGCGGCTGGAGGTGGAACCGACCCTCAGAGACCAGGTGGAAGTCAGGGACATCAAAAAGAATGTTCCTACAAGGACTTCATGACTGCAAAACCCAAGTCCTTTGACGGAAATGGAGGTGTCATCGCCCTGACTCGATGGTTCGAGAAGATCGAATCCATCTTCGAAATTTGCGTTTGTTCTGAAGCAAACAAGGTGAAGTTCGCCGCCTGCACCTTCACCGACCGAGCCTGGACCTGGTGGAATGGTCGAGTCAAAACCCTAACCCTGCCTGTGGCTAACGCCATAGGTTGGGAAGGACTGAAGGAGCTCATGCTCGCGGAGTACTGCCCGAGGGGCGAAGTGCAAAAGTTGGAACACGAACTCTGGAACTTGAAGATGAAGGGTTTCGACATCGCTGCCGACACCGCGAGATTTTGTGATTTGGCTCTCCTCTGTCCGGGAATGGTCACCCCGGAAAGCAAGAAAATTGAAAGGTACATCTGGGGACTGACACAACCAAAAAAAGGGAATATCTTGGCTGCTAGACCGATTACTTTTGAAATCGCCAAGGATCTGGCACAGACTCTGATCGATCATGGAGTCGATCCGGATGAGGTGGTAGCTGTCTCCAAGCCACAAAAGGAAAGCGGTGGGAAGAAGAAGAAGTTTGGCAACAAGCGAAAGGGTCAGTCTTCGCAGGAGCCCTCCAAGAAACAACAAACAGTGGCAGTTCATGCTGTTATTGCTCCTGCTGCTGCTCCCACTGCTGTTCCAACCACCCAATCTCCTACCGGTGGTTATGCAGGAAAACTACCCCTGTGCAACAAGTGTAACTTCCACCATCACGGACTCTGCCGTGAGTTGAGTTGCAACAGCTGTGGAAAGAAAGGACACCCAACTCGATACTGCAAGACACCGGCTCAACCAACCAACCAGGCTCCGGGAGCGGGCGCTGGTCAAACTTGTTATGGATGTGGAGAGGCTGGGCACTTCAGGAGAAACTGCCCCAAGGCAACAACTGGTGGCAAGACAAGAAGAGTTCTGGTGATGGGCCAGGAAGAAGCAGTTGCTGACCCTACCGTTGTTACGGGTGCGTTCCTCCTTGACAACTCTTATGCATGCATTCTCTTCGATTCTGGTGCGGAGAGGAGTTTTGTTAGTCATACATTCAAACATCTAATCAAATGTAAATCCCAACCCCTAACCAAAACATTTACCGTCGAGATGGCTAACGGAAAGAAGGAGAGCACTAACGACATATTCATAGGCTGTACTCTTACCCTAGACAATTATTCGTTTCCCATCGACCTTATGCATTTGTCCATCAAGAGCTTCGATGTCATTATCGGCATGGATTGGTTGAGTCCCAATCGTGCTGATATTCTTTGCTTCGAGAAGCCTATCCGTCTCAATCTTCCCTCTGGTGAAGCTCTCATGATTTACCGAGATAAGCCTAGCTCGAACCTCCGTATCATTTCATGCATCAAGGCTCAGAAGTATCTGCGAAAGGAGTGCCATGCATTTCTAGCTCACGTTGTAGACGAGACGCAAAAAGTTAGAGACCTCGAGAGCATCCCCAAAGTCTGTAACTTTCCTGACGTTTTCCCCGAAGATCTCCCAGGAACCCCTCCCGAGCGCCAAGTCAAGTTTCGTATCGACTTGATCCCCGGAGCTACTCCTGTAGCTAAATCTCCTTACCGTTTAACGCCAGCGGAAATGCAAGAATTATCCAGTCAGCTCAATGAGCTGATCGGAAAAGGATTCATAAGGCCGAGTTCCTCACCATGGGGAGCTCCGATCTTATTCGTGAAAAAGAAAGATGGATCCTTTCGGATGTGCATTGACTACCGAGAGTTGAATAAGCTTACCATCAAGAACTGATATCCCTTACCCAGAATCGACGATCTCTTCGACCAACTTCAGGGAGCCAGTTATTTCTCAAAGATAGATCTATGATTAAGGTACCATCAGTTGCGAGTTCATGAGAATGATGTACCCAAAACAGCATTCCGAACTCACTATGGACACTACGAGTTTGTAGTAATGCCCTTTGGTCTAACCAACGCACCGACAGTATTCATGGACCTGATGAATCGGGTGTGCCACCCTTTCTTAGACAAGTTCGTGATTGTGTTCATCGACGATATACTTGTCTATTCGCGGAGTGAGAATGACCATAAACAGCACTTAAGGCAGGTGTTGGAAACATTAAGGGCAGAAAAACTATACGCGAAATTCTCGAAGTGCGAATTCTGGATCAGGAAGGTAAATTTCCTAGGACACGTGATTAGCAAGGAAGGAATACACGTGGACCCTTCCAAGATCAAAGCGATTGAGAATTGGTCTGTACCAAAGACACCCACAGAAATCTAACAATTCTTGGGTCTCGCGGGCTATTTTTCGCAGGTTCATCCAGAACTTCTCCAGAATCGCTAAGCCTTTAACTACCCTGACACAGAAGGGTGTAACCTTCCGTTGGGAAGCCAAGCAAGACACTGCATTTCAAACATTGAAGCGGGCCCTGTGCAGCGCACCTATCTTGTCCCTGCCCGAAGGGACGGAAGACTTCGTAGTCTATTGTGACGCATCCAATCAGGGCCTAGGGTGTGTGCTCATGCAGAGAGGAAAGTCATCGCCTATGCCTCGAGGCAGTTGAAAACACACGAGGTAAATTACACAACTCATGATTTGGAGTTGGGAGCAGTGGTCTTTGCGTTAAAGATCTGGAGACACTATCTCTATGGAACCAAGTGCACTATCTTCACCGACCATAAGAGCTTGCAACATATTTTTGATCAAAGGGAGTTAAATATGAGACAACGGCGATGGGTAGAGCTACTCAGTGACTACGAGTGCGAACTTCGCTATCATCCCGGCAAGGCCAATGTGGTAGCGGACGCCCTCAGTCGAAAGGAGTATTCAGGGCGTAAGGTGAAGGCACTAACAATGACCATCCATTCCCACCTGTCCGCGCAGATCAGAGAGGCTCAGCTGGAAGCCTTAAAACCGGAGAGCATGCCAGGTGAAGCCTTGAGAGGAATGGAAAAAGAATCTGGAGATCAAGGGAGACGGAGTTTATTATTTCATGGACCGGATCTGGACCCCAATGTTCGGTGGTTACAGAGAGGTTGTAATGAACGAAGCTCACAGGACGAAATACTCCGTTCACCCAGGGTCGGATAAGATGTACTTCGATCTCAAACAGCTTTATTGGTGGCCAAACATGAAAGCAGAGATCGCTACCTTCGTGGGCAAGTGCCTGACTTGCGTCAAGGTGAAGGTCGAATATCAGAAGCCCTCAGGTCTACTTCAACAGCCGGAAATACCTGAGTGGAAGTGGGAAAGGATAACCATGGATTTTATCACCAAGTTACCCAGATCTCCGAGTGGGCACGATGCCATCTGGGTAATTGTCGATCGATTGACGAAGTCCGCCCACTTCCTTCCAATCAAAGAAAGCTTCAAGATGAAGAGACTCACACGGATCTACCTTCAAGAGATAGTTCACCTTCATGGTGTACCTGCATCCATTATCTCCGATCCAGATAGCAGGTTTACATCGAGGTTCTGGCAGTCACTACAGAAAGCTCTTGGAACTAAATTGGATATGAGCACGGCTTATCATCCGCAGACTGATGGACAGAGTGAGAGAACAATTCAGACATTGGAAGACATGTTGAGAGCCTGCGTCATCGATTTCGGCGCATCATGGGACACTCATCTTCCTTTGGTTGAATTTTCCTACAACAACAGCTATCATACCAGCATCAAGGCTGCGCCGTTTGAAGCCCTCTATGGCCGTAAGTGCAGATCCCCTCTGTGCTGGGCTGAGGTGGGTGACACGCAGCTAGCCAGGGGTCAAGTTCCTGACAGTACTCTCACTGGTCCTGAGATCATCCGAGAGACAACTGAAAAGATTGTGCAAATCCGAGAACGATTGAAAGCCTCACGAGATAGACAAAAGAGCTACGCCGATAAGAGACGAAAACCATTGGAGTTCCAGGTTGGTGACCGCGTCCTTCTGAAGGTCTCACCCTGGAAAGGCATGATATGCTTTGGGAAGCGTGGAAAGCTAAACCCAAGGTACATTGGACCGTTTGAAATCCTTGCTAGGATCGGTCCCGTAGCATACAAACTCCAATTACCGCGAGAGCTCAGCAACATCCATCCTGTTTTCCACGTATCGAATCTAAAGAAGTGTCTGTCCGATGAGACACTTGTGATGCCTCTCGATGAGATTAAAATCAACGAGAACCTCAACTTCGTGGAAGAACCGGTAGAAATCATTGACAGAGAGATCAAACGAACGAAACAAAGTCGCATCCCGATAGTGAAGGTTCGCTGGAGTGCCAAGCGGGGACCTGAATTCACTTGGGAGCGCGAAGATCAGATGAAACAGAAATATCCCCATCTCTTTCCTAATCAATGATTTGTATTCTATGTTCGAATTTCGGGACGAAATTCCCTCTAACGGGGGGATGATGTGATAACCTGAAACTTTGTCCGTTTCCGTTACGCGATTTCCGTTAATAAAATTTCGAATTCATTAACTTTTCCGACAAACTTCTTGGTTTAGAAAATAATCTAGTTATATATAATTAAATTATTTACGAGTCGGAACCAAAAATCGCGCGGAAACCCGATTATCTCGAAAAACCAAATCAAATCTGGCCTAAGTGAGTTTACAACCGTATACTTGTTTACGGTCAGCAAAGGGTGGACCCCCACCACCGACCATAAAACCCCTATAAATACGAGACCTCCACCTTCATTTGAACATTTCTGGCCAAACACTATCTCCTTCTTTCTCTAAGAACCTTGACCATAAACGCCTAAAAACACCTTCAAACTTCTAGGAACATCGAGAAACACCGTTTGGAGTCACTTCGGAACGTCTGGAAGCGCTTATCTCGTCGAAATCAGCACCATTGTTCTTGAGTTTACGGTCCATCTTCAAAGACCGTAAACATTGTTCTTGAGTTTACGGTCCAAGCCTTCAAAGACCGTAAACCCTGTTCTTGAGTTTACGGCCGTAAACAAACCAAGCCTTCAGAAACCGTAAACCCCAGTTTACGACCGTAAACCCCGTTCACGGCCGTAAACTGTCTGTTGACCGTAAACCCTAGTTTACGACCGTAAACACCTTTTTGGTGGTGATTTTGGCTGAAAACCCACTTTCATCGATTCGATCAAGTCCCGGTAACATTCCTCAACCGAATACAAGTGTTCCTCTAACACATTATCTAACTAAATCGCTAATTTAGATACATATATGTATTTATTTGATAATAGGATTCCGTTAAGTGTCACGTGCAACAACTCGAGGATCTTCATTTCAGTCAGCGATTTCACGCAAGAACTGTGAGTTCATACCCCTACATTTTCCGTATTTTTAATGTTTTCAGGGGGGGGGGGAATACAAGCTAAACATAAATGCTTTCAAAACTTATGCAAATCTCATACTTTAACCCTTTTGTACTGTGTTGAGCATAAGGGACGTTTCACTAAAATTTGCATAGTTTTCCGGACACGCTATTCACTATACATGCACACTATAATCGGTATAGTTTGGGATTTTCCAAACATAACGGGTACAGAAACTTTCACTACTAAACATATGCACTAAGACATAAATAGTTTACAGTTACATCACTACTTTATCATGGTTTTCATAACTGTAATTATCACTATATACGGGATACAAATGGATTTTCACTACGATAGAACGCTACTACACTACATGTAAACTAGATTGTACGATATTGTGAGGCGCTACTTCACTAATGTACCCTTAGGTGTACGGGGATAAATCCTACCATAGTATAACCAGAGTCTCCTGGAGGGAGAGCGTGAGATTTGTGAATAGATCTATTCGGGACTGACAATCCCACACCCGAACTGCTAGCTACAGTTGGGCAGGCATGCCTAGGGTGACAAATGTCATTTAACTCGACGCCTGAAGAACGTTGGAAAGGTCTCTAGTCATATCAAGCATGGTTATACGACTCACATTATGTATAAATCACATTTAGTTTACAACCTGGCACTCTTCAACAATTTTACTTTTACTAAATAGAACTGATACACACTACGTATATTGGTTAAAGCCAGGGTTTTTCAAACAGAACCGATTATGCAATGGTTTCACATACAAAATACTTATACTTCATTATTAGTTTTAGCTAGTCACATGAGGTAGTATTTTCGCACATCACTACAGTTTTCCGTAACGAACATTCATGGTTTTATACGAAATCGATAACGCTACCTTTTCACTAAAGAAAATATCAGATTTTCTTGTAAACATACATATATTCATGGTTTATTACAGAATTGATAACACTACATTTTCACTAAGGAAAAATATCGGATTTTCTTAAAACTATACAAATATTTTTCGAACTCAACGACGATTTTCACTACAAACCACCGCTTATGAACTTACCAGCTTTATGCTGATACTCTTTCAAACTGCTTGTATTCTCAGGAAATCAGTAGACAGGTACTTGCTGGATTTTCAAGGAACTGGAGCAATAAGAGTTTTATGTTTATACTATACAAAGCTATTGGATGTAATTCAACAAAGTTTCAACTGATATAAACATTTTTATTTAAGTATTCACTGTAATGGTTCTGTTGCTATGATTGCTGTTATTCATTGGTTGTGATGCTACACATGACGTCCTCCGCCCCGGAACGTTTCCGCCATCGGTTTCGGGGTGTGATAGATTGGTATCAGAGCCCTTGTTTATAGCGAACTAGTATACCGAACCTTACGTGGTATACAACTATAAACACTAAGGGGCCTAAGTGCTCTACGCTAAAAGTATACTTTCAAAAATATAAGTATTTTATAAAAGTATACGAGCATGCATACATAACAAAGTTCGTGTCTCTAGTAGAACAAAACAAAAAGTATTTCGATGTTGGAACGCTGCGGTTAAACCTGGGCAGTTATGTAATCATGTCTAGGGTGAATATAGTCTGATCAACTATATTCAGTCGAGACATGACCAACATGTGCTTGGGAGTGACTGTGGTGTTACAGCAGGCCTAAAACTTACCAAAAATCATCCCACATAAAATACTATAGGAGTATTTTCGCTAGAGCCAAACTCAGTACACAGATTCAATCTAAGTGTTGCTACCTCTTCTCCCTTAAGCGATAACTTGCTTGCGTTAGTAACCTTTCTGTGCTTATCGCTCGGTAGTATACTTTTATTATCAAGATGAGATATATCTTGTTTTATATATATCTCGAGGACTTACCATCCTCTTCTTCCTGATTGTTTCTAGAACAAGATGCCTCCTCGACCAAGACCCATAAGAAGGAACGACGACACTCCGCCACCACCACCACCTGCTCAGTTCGACCCTGTAATGTTCCAGGTAGCAGTTACCGCCGCCGTGACTGCAGCAATGGCAGAAGTAAATGCTGGTGGGGCTGGAGGTGGAACCGACCCTCAGAGACCAGGTGGAAGTCAGGGACATCAAAAAGAATGTTCCTACAAGGACTTCATGAATGCAAAACCCAAGTCCTTTGACGGAAATGGAGGTGTCATCGCCCTGACTCGATGGTTCGAGAAGATCGAATCCATCTTCGAAATTTGCGTTTGTTCTGAAGCAAACAAGGTGAAGTTCGCCGCCTGCACCTTCACCGACCGAGCCTGGACCATGTGGAATGGACGAGTGAAAACCCTAACCCTGCCTGTGGCTAACGCCATGGGTTGGGAAGGACTGAAGGAGCTCATGCTCGCGGAGTACTGCCCGAGGGGCGAAGTGCAAAAGTTGGAACACGAACTCTGGAACTTGAAGATGAAGGGTTCCGACATCGCTGCCTACACCGCGAGATTTTGTGATTTGGCTCTCCTCTGTCCGGGAATGGTCACCCCGGAAAGCAAGAAAATCGAAAGGTACATCTGGGGACTGACACAACAAAAACAAGGAATATCTTGGCTGCTAGACTGATTACTTTTGAAAGCGCCAAGGATCTGGCACAGACTCTGATCGATCATGGAGTCGATCCGGATGAGGTGGTAGCTGTCTCCGAGCCACAAAAGGAAAGCGGTGGGAAGAAGAAGAAGTTTGGCAACAAGCGAAAGGGTCAGTCTTCGCAGGAGCCCTCCAAGAAACAACAAACAGTGGCAGTTCATGCTGTTACTGCTCCTGCTGCTGCTCCCACTGCTGTTCCAACCACCCAATCTCCTACCGGTGGTTATGCTGGAAAACTACCCCTGTGCAACAAGTGTAACTTCCACCATCACGGACTCTGCCGTGAGTTGAGTTGCAACAGCTGTGGAAAGAAAGGACACCCAGCTCGATACTGCAAGACACCGGCTCAACCAACCAACCAGGCTCCGGGAGCGGGCGCTGGTCAAACTTGTTATGGATGTGGAGAGGTTGGGCACTTCAGGAGAAACTGCCCCAAGGCAACAACTGGTGGCAATACAGGAAGAGTTCTGGTGATGGGCCAGGAAGAAGCAGTTGCTGACCCTACGGTTGTTACGGGTACGTTCCTCCTTGACAACTCTTATGCATGCATTCTCTTCGATTCTGGTGCGGAGAGGAGTTTTGTTAGTCATACATTCAAACATCTAATCATATGTAAATACCAACCCCTAACCGAAACATTTACTGTCGAGATGGCTAACGGAAAGAAGGAGAGCACTAACGACATATTCATAGGCTGTACTCTTACCCTAGACAATTATTCGTTTCCCATCGACCTTATGCCTGTGTCCATCAAGAGCTTCGATGTCATTATCGGCATGGATTGGTTGAGTCCCAATCATGCTGATATTCTTTGCTTCGAGAAGGCTATCCGTCTCAATCTTCCCTCTGGTGAAGCTCTCATGATTTACGGAGATAAGCCTAGCTCGAACCTCCGTATCATTTTATGCATCAAGGCTCAGAAGTATCTGCGAAAGGAGTGCCATGCATTTCTAGCTCACGTTGTAGACGAGACGCAAAAAGTTAGAGACCTCGAGAGCATCCCCGAAGTCTGTAACTTTCCTGACATTTTCCCCGAAGATCTCCCAGGAACCCCTCCCGAGCGCCAAGTCGAGTTTCGTATCGACTTGATCCCCGGAGCTACTCCTGTAGCTAAATCTCCTTACCGTTTAGCGCCAGCGGAAATGCAAGAATTATCCAGTCAGCTCAATGAGCTGATCGGCAAAGGAGTCATAAGGCCGAGTTCCTCACCATGGGGAGCTCCGATCTTATTCGTGAAAAAGAAAGATGGATCCTTTCGGATGTGCATTGACTACCGAGAGTTGAATAAGCTTACCATCAAGAACTGATATCCCTTACCCAGAATCGACGATCTCTTCGACCAACTTCAGGGAGCCAGTTATTTCTCAAAGAAAGATCTAAGATCAAGGTACCATCAGTTGCGAGTTCATGAGAATGATGTACCCAAAACAGCATTCTGAACTCGCTATGGACACTACGAGTTTGTAGTAATGCCCTTTGGTCTAACCAACGCATCGACAGTATTCATGGACCTGATGAATCAGGTGTGCCGCCCTTTCTTAGACAAGTTCGTGATTGTGTTCATCGACGATATACTTGTCTATTCGCGGAGTGAGAATGAACATAAACATCACTTAAGGCAGGTGTTGGAAACATTAAGGGCAGAAAAACTATACGCGAAATTCTCGAAGTGCGAATTCTGGATCAGGAAGGTAAATTTCCTAGGACACGTGATTAGCAAGGAAGGAATGCACGTGGACCCTTCCAAGATCAAAGCGATTGAGAATTGGTCTGCACCAAAGACACCCACAGAAATCCGACAATTCTTGGGTCTCGCGGGCTATTTTTCGCAGGTTCATCCAGAACTTCTCCAGAATCGCTAAGCCTTTAACTACCCTGACACAGAAGGGTGTAACCTTCCGTTGGGAAGCCAAGCAAGACACTGCATTTCAAACATTGAAGCGGGCCCTGTGCAGCGCACCTATCTTGTCCCTGCCCGAAGGGACGGAAGACTTCGTAGTCTATTGTGACGCATCCAATCAGGGCCTAGGGTGTGTGCTCATGCAGAGAGGAAAGGTCATCGCCTATGCCTCGAGGCAGTTGAAAACACACGAGGTAAATTACACAACTCATGATTTGGAGTTGGGAGCAGTGGTCTTTGCGTTAAAGATCTGGAGACACTATCTCTATGGAACCAAGTGCACTATCTTCACCGACCATAAGAGCTTGCAACATATTTTTTATCAAAGGGAGTTAAATATGAGACAACGGCGATGGGTAGAGCTACTCAGTGACTACGAGTGCGAACTTCGCTATCATCCCGGCAAGGCCAATGTGGTAGCGGACGCCCTCAGTCGAAAGGAGTATTCAGGGCGTAAGGTGAAGGCACTAACAATGACCATCCATTCCCACCTGTCCGCGCAGATCAGAGAGGCTCAGCTGGAAGCCTTAAAACCGGAGAGCATGCCAGGTGAAGCCTTGAGAGGAATGGAAAAGAATCTGGAGATCAAGGGAGACGGAGTTTATTATTTCATGGATCGGATCTGGACCCCAATGTTCGGTGGTTACAGAGAGGTTGTAATGAACGAAGCTCACATGACGAAATACTCCGTTCACCCAGGGTCAGATAAGATGTACTTCGATCTCAAACAGCTTTATTGGTGGCCAAACATGAAAGCAGAGATCGCTACCTTCGTGGGCAAGTGCCTGACTTGCGTCAAGGTGAAGGTTGAATATCAGAAGCCCTCAGGTCTACTTCAACAGCCGGAAATACCTGAGTGGAAGTGGGAAAGGATAACCATGGATTTTATCACCAAGTTACCCAGATCTCCGAGTGGGCACGATGCCATCTGGGTAATTGTCGATCGATTGACGAAGTCCGCCCACTTCCTTCCAATCAAAGAAAGCTTCAAGATGAAGAGACTCACACGGATCTACCTTCAAGAGATAGTTCACCTTCATGGTGTACCTGCATCCATTATCTCCGATCCAGATAGCAGGTTTACATCGAGGTTCTGGCAGTCACTACAGAAAGCTCTTGGAACTAAATTGGATATGAGCACGACTTATCATCCGCAGACTGATGGACAGAGTGAGAGAACAATTCAGACATTGGAAGACATGTTGAGAGCCTGCGTCATCGATTTCGGCGCATCATGGGACACTCATCTTCCTTTGGTTGAATTTTCCTACAACAACAGCTATCATACCAGCATCAAGGCTGCGCCGTTTGAAGCCCTCTATGGCCGTAAGTGCAGATCCCCTCTGTGCTGGGCTGAGGTGGGTGACACGCAGCTAGCCAGGGGTCAAGTTCCTGACAGTACTCTCACTGGTCCTGAGATCATCCGAGAGACAACTGAAAAGATTGTGCAAATCCGAGAACGATTGAAAGCCTCACGAGATAGACAAAAGAGCTACGCCGATAAGAGACGAAAACCATTGGAGTTCCAGGTTGGTGACCGCGTCCTTCTGAAGGTCTCACCCTGGAAAGGCATGATAAGCTTTGGGAAGCGTGGAAAGCTAAACCCAAGGTACATTGGACCGTTTGAAATCCTTGCTAGGATCGGTCCCGTAGCATACAAACTCCAATTACCGCGAGAGCTCAGCAACATCCATCCTGTTTTCCACGTATCGAATCTAAAGAAGTGTCTGTCCGATGAGACACTTGTGATGCCTCTCGATGAGATTAAAATCAACGAGAACCTCAACTTCGTGGAAGAACCGGTAGAAATCATTGACAGAGAGATCAAACGAACGAAACAAAGTCGCATCCCGATAGTGAAGGTTCGCTGGAGTGCCAAGCGGGGACCTGAATTCACTTGGGAGCGCGAAGATCAGATGAAACAGAAATATCCCCATCTCTTTCCTAATCAATGATTTGTATTCTATGTTCGAATTTCGGGACGAAATTCCCTCTAACGGGGGGATGATGTGATAACCCGAAACTTTGTCCGTTTCCGTTACGCGATTTCCGTTAATAAAATTTCGAATTCATTAACTTTTCCGACAAACTTCTTGGTTTAGAAAATAATCTACTTATATATAATTAAATTATTTACGAGTCGGAACCAAAAATCGTGCGAAAACCCGATTATCTCGAAAAACCAAATCAAATCTGGCCTAAGTGAGTTTACAACCGTAAACTTGTTTACGACCGTAAACTCGTTTACGACCGTAAACTCGTTTACGACCGTATACCTGTTTACGGTCAGCAAAGGGTGGACCCCCACCACCGACCATAAAACCCCTATAAATACGAGACCTCCACCTTCATTTGAACATTTCTGGCCAAACACTCTCTCCTTCTTTCTCTAAGAACCTTGACCGTAAACGCCTAAAAACACCCTCAAACTTCGAGGAACATCGAGAAACACCGTTTCGAGTCACTTCGGAACGTTTGGAAGCGCTTATCTCTTCGAAATCAGCACCATTGTTCTTGAGTTTACGGTCCAAGCCTTCAAAGACCGTAAACCCTGTTCTTGAGTTTACGGCCGTAAACAAACCAAGCCTTCGGAAACCGTAAACCCCAGTTTACGACCGTAAACCCCGTTCACGGCCGTAAACTGTCTGTTGACCGTAAACCCTAGTTTACGACCGTAAACACCTTTTTAGTGGTGCTTTTGGCTGAAAACCCACTTTCATCGATTCGATCAAGTCCCGTTAACATTCGTCAACCGAATACAAGTGTTCCTCTAACACGTTATCTAACTAAATCGCTAATTTAGATACATATATGTATTTATTTGATAATAGGATTCCGTTAAGTGTCACGTGCAACAACTCGAGGATCTTCATTTTAGTCAGCGATTTCACGCAAGAACTGTGAGTTCATACCCCTACATTTTCCGTATTTTTAATGTTTTCAGGGGGGGAATACAAGCTAAACATAAATGCTTTCAAAACTTATGCAAATCTCATACTTTAACCCTTTTGTACTGTGTTGAGCATAAGGGACGTTTTCACTAAAATTTGCATAGTTTTCCGGACACGCTATTCACTATACATGCAAACTATAATCGGTATAGTTTGGGATTTTCCAAACATAACGGGTACAGAAACTTTCACTACTAAACATATGCACTAAGACAGAAATAGTTTACAGTTACATCACTACTTTATCATGGTTTTCATAACTGTAATTATCACTATATACGGGATACATACGGATTTTCACTACGATAGAACGCTACTACACTACATGTAAACTAGATTGTATGATATTGTGAGGCGCTACTTCACTAATGTACCCTTAGGTGTACGGGGATAAATCCTACCATAGTATAACCAGAGTCTCCTGGAGGGAGAGCGTGAGATTTGTGAATAGATCTATTCGGGACTAACAATCCCACACCCGAACTTCTAGCTACAGTTGGGCAGGCATGCCTAGGGTGACAAATGTCATTTAACTCGACGCCTAAAGAACGTTGGAAAGGTCTCTAGTCATATCAAGCATGGTTATACGACTCACATTATGTATAAATCACCTTTAGTTTACAACCTGTCACTCTTCAACAGTTTTACTTTTACTAAATAGAACTGATACGCACTACGTATATTGGTTAAAGCCAGAGTTTTTCAAACAGAACCGATTATGCAATGGTTTCACATACAAAATACTTATACTTCATTATTAGTTTTAGCTAGTCACATGAGGTAGTATTTTCGCACATCACTACAGTTTTCCGTAACGAACATTCATGGTTTTATACGAAATCGATAACGCTACCTTTTCACTAAAGAAAATATCGGATTTTCTTGTAAACATACAGATATTCATGGTTTATTATAGAACTGATAGCACTACATTTTAACTAAGGAAAAATATTGGATTTTCTTAAAACTATACAAATATTTTCCGAACTCAACGACGATTTTCACTACAAACCACCGCTTATGAACTTACCAGCTTTATGCTGATACTCTTTCAAACTGCTTGTATTCTCAGGAAATCAGTAGACAGGTACTTGCTGGATTTTCGAGGAACTGGAGCAATAAGAGTTTTATGTTTATACTATACAAAGCTATTGGATGTAATTCAACAAAGTTTCAACCGATGTAAACATTTTTATTTAAGTATTCACTGTAATGGTTCTGTTGCTATGATTGTTGTTATTCATTGGTGTGATGCTACACATGACGTCCTCCGCCCCGGAACGTTTCTGCCATCGGTTTCGGGGTGTGACAGGAATCCATATGGTGTGTGTGATGCAGTCAACCCGAGCTCTTCCCCTTGGAACCGGAAGTACCTGAAACATCAACTGAAAACCGTAAGCACAAAACTTAGTGAGTTCCTTAAACTACCTCATACCATACATAATAAATCACACACTCGCCCCCGCCCTACACCGGGCCTCGCCTGGCATTGGACCCCGCCCTAAATCAAGCCCTGCTCGGTTTACAAATCAGTTATTCTCAGGCCTCGCCTGTAACTGGTCCTCACCCACTATATACATACAATATATATCACATAATAATGCTAACACATATAATGATCATAAACACTAGTATATGTTCCAGTCGTCGGGCCTCACCCGACATCGACCCCCGCTCGGTATACATAGAAGCATATAACACATTCAAGGGTTACAGTGACGAAACTCACCTCAAATGCTGAATCTCACTGAAAGAAATCCGTAGAAGCTGCCCCAACGACTCCCCGAACTAAACAATCCAAAAAACACCCAATTAACATTTGGGTTGTAAAACATAACCATAACCTAAACTTGGGGTAAAATGACCATTACCCCTGACCTAGTTTGATCCAAGACCAAAGCCCAAATCCACAATCTACAAGGCCCAAAACCAAATAATCATCCAAGGCCCACTTATGGCCCAATTTTCCAAATTGAGCCCAAACCCCTATATGGGCCTTACCCTAAAGCCTAATAAGTTTCCTTAGTCTAAAAGCTTGATTTCAGATGATGTGGCCCAACCGAGGCCCAAAAGATGTGAAGCCCAATTAGACTGAGTACGCGGGACGTACTCAGCTGTACGCTAAGCGTACTCACTGTATGGCTTGTACGTTGTGCGTAATGAATGTACAACCAACGTACTCCTCCATCAAGCTAACTTATCCATTAAGCTCTTAATGCTTAAGTCCAACGGTCCAAAACACAGATCTGAGTCTCCATGAGTATCTAGAACCATAAAGTCACTGACTTGGTGGCTTTGCATGCCCCAAAAGATCCCAACTTCGATTTATAACATTGTACTTTCATAAAAATGACCATCACTCATGCATGGAAGGATCTAAGCTTCAAAGGTGACAACTTTATGAATCTAGGACCAAAGGAACACCAAGAGTGGCAACTCTAAGCTTCTTAAATGATCTAAAACCACAAGATCTTATCTATAGGACCAAAAAGGGTCCAAAACTCAAACAAAGGAGATCTAAGCTTCTAAAGAGCAAGAGTAAAGCTTTATACCTCAAACAAGCTAGAAGTGGAGTAGATAATCTGGATCTACAAGCTCCTCCTTGAACCACCACCTTGCTCCAACCTTCTCCTTCTTGAAAATGGGACAAAACACACCAAAATGGACACTATAAGCTTAAAATGCAAGAGAGGGGCTTAGGGTTTCGAATATGATGCTTAAGGGTCTGAGGAGGCTGAGAAATGAGGGTTCCAAAATCCATAAGGATGCTTATATAGTGTCCACACTTGAAAATTAGGGTTTTCATTAAGCCTTGCGTACGCCCTGCGTACGCATCCGAAACCCCAACCAACCTTTCGCATGAGTACGCTAAGCATGCCATTTGGTACGCCCCGCGTACTCGCTTTACAACTTGTACGTCAATCATACCTTGTGGTACGCCTCACGAACAACATAAGGACCAAATAGAAAATTAATAAATACCCAAGGACCATAAATAACATACCAAGAATTCAAGTGTTAGAATTATCCCCCACCTTAATCAGACTTTGTCCTCGAAGTCCGCTGCCCCGAACAACTCTGGATATTGCTCTCTCATCTCATCCTCGGGCTCCCAAGTCCACTCTGACCCCCTTGTAGTGCAGCCACTGCGCCTTAATTAGCTCTACAACCTTTTTCCTCAAGGTCTTCGTGTTACGATCCAAAATCGCCATTGGTCTCTCGATATAATTCAGTGGGTCATCCACCTGAATATCCTCCAATGGTACAACTGCGGAATCATCCACTAAGCACTTCCTTAGCTGAGAGACATGAAACGTGCTATGATTTTGATTGAGCTCGGCTGGAAGATCTAAACGATAAGCAACTCGGCCCACCCGAGCAAAAACCCTGAAGGGACCAATGTACCTGGGGTCGAACTTGCCCCGCTTTCTAAACAAGATGACACCTTTCCAAGGTGACACCTTCAGGAGAACCATATCTCCCACCTGAAACTCCAAATCTAACTGACGCCTGTCAGCATAAATCTTCTGCTGACTCTGGGCTGTCTAGAGCCTGCTGAATCAGCTCAGTGGTCTTGATCACCACCATGGTACTCCTCATAACCCGCTGACGGACCTGGCCCTAACAAATCGGGGTCCTACATTTCCTCCCGTAGAGCATCTCAAAAGGAGGTTGATCAATGTTGGCATGATAAATGTTGTTATACGAAAATTCTGCTAACGGAAGATACGTATCCCAACTCCCACCAAAATCCAACACGTACACACGCAACATATCCTCAAGAGTCTGGATAGTCCGCTCACTCTGACCATCGATCTGTGGATGAAATGTTATACTGAAATGGAGGCGAGTGCAGAACTCGTCATCAAACCGCTTCCAAAATCTGGAAGTAAAACTAACATCTTTGTCTGAAACCACTAATACGGGCACCCCATGATATGCCACCACCTCCCTGATATAAAACTCGGCCAATTACTCTATAGAAATACTCTCCTGAATCGGAATGAAATGTGCACTCTTGGTCAATCGATCCACGATGATCCAAATCGAATCCACTTCGTGCGTAGTCCTGGGAAGCTTCGTGATAAAATCCATATTGATGTCTTCCCATTTCCATACGGGAATCTCCAACGGCTACATCTTGTCGTGAGGACGCTGATGCTCGGCCTTGACTTTCCTTCAAGTCAAGCACCACTCGACATATCATACGACCTCCCGCTTCATGCAGGGCCACCAATGATCATGATGAAGATCCCTATACATCTTCTTCGCCTCGGGATGAATGGAGAACCTCGACTTGTGGGCCTCCTTTATTAGAACTTGGCATACACAGCCCCAATACGGCACCCAAACCCGCCGATGCAGAGTCAACAATCCACGATTATCAAGATCGAAAGAAGCCACCTGACCCACAATGCACTCACTCTTCTGGTGCTCTTCCTTCATAGCCTCGGCCTAAGCCTCATGAATCCGCTCCAACAATGGAGTAATCACGGTTATCCTCAAACATATATCCCTGATCAGAGCCACGACCTCCTTTCGACTGATAGCATTGGCGACCACATTGGCCTTCCCCGGGTGGTAAGGGATCTCGCAATCATAATCCTTCACCACATCTAACCATCGACACTGCCTCATATTTAGACTTGGCTGATCCATCAAGTACCTCAGACTCTTATGATCCCTGTAAATAGTACAGCGGACCCCATAGAGGTAATTTCGCCGAATCTTGAGGGAGAAAACCACAGCCCCCAACTCCAAATCATGCGTCAGATGATTCGCTTCATGATGCTTCAGCTACCTCGAACCTTAAGCGATCACGCAACCCCTCTGCATCAACACTGCCCCCAGACTGGAGATCAAAGCATCACAATAAACCAATAAATCATCAACAACCTCAGGCGCGGTCAGAATCGGTGCCTCACACAACCGCTGCCTAAGAGTCTCAAAAGCTGCTTGATGCTCAGGCCCCCAACGAAATGTCACCGACTTCTTGGTCAGTCGGGTCAAAGGAACAACAATCTTGGAGAAATCCTGGATGAATCTCTGATAATAACCAGCCAGACCAAGAAAACTCCAAATCTCATATGGAGACCTCAGAACCTCCCACTGCATCACAACCTCGTCCTTGGCCGGATTGACCAGAATACTCTTCTGGTTGACAAGGTGCCACATAAACTGCACCTCGCGCAACCAGAACTCGCACTTGGAGAACTTCACGAAAAGTCTCGCCCTCCTCAATGTCTCCAACACTTCCCTCAAGTGCTCCTCATGCTGCTCCTGGGTCTTTTAAATAAACCAAGATATCATCAATAAATACTATCACATACCGATCCAGCATCGGTCTGCACACGCGGTTCATGAGATCCATGAACGCAGTTGGAGCATTGGTGAGCCAAAAAGGCATCAACACAAACTCATAATGACCATAACGAGTCCGAAAAGTTGTCTTCTGCACATCCTAATCCCTGAAACGCATATGATGATAACCCGATCGCAAATCAATCTTGGAGAACCAAGATGCACCCTGAAGCTGGTCGAAAAGATCATCAATCCCCGGGAGGGGATAACGGTTCTTCACCGTTACCTTATTCATATCCTGGTAGTCAATACACATACGATGAGACTCATCCTTCTTCTTTACAAACAGAATCGATGCACCTTAAGGAGAACTGCTCGTCCGAATGAATCCCTTGTCTAACAGCTCCTACAGCTATGTAGACAACTCTTGCATCACAGGAGGAGCCAACTGATATGGTGCTTTGGCTATTGGAGCCACACTTGGAACAATATCAATCCTGAACTCCACCTGCCTCTCCAGAGGTACCCCAGGAAAATCCTCCGGGAATACATCTGGATAATCCTGCATAATCGGCACATCGCCGATCGCCTTACCCTTACCCCGTGTATCCATGACATAGGCGACAAAACCTAAGCAACCCTGATGAAGATAGCGCCTGGCCCTCGCTGTAGAACACATAATCAGTGCACACTGCGGTCTCTCCCCATGAATCTCCAACTCTCCCCCACCCGGGGTCCGAACCCGAACTAACTGCTGCTCACAGTCGATCACTGCCCCATTAGGGCTCAACCAATCCATGCCCACAATTACCTTGTTCCCACACAGAGGAATGAGAACCAAATCAACCGGATACTACTCGCTGAATAACAGGAGAGTACAACCCCGATGAACCCTCACAACCCGGACCGTCCTATCATCCGCAATCTTAACATCAAGAGGATAAACCAGCTCCTCCGGAGCTCCAACAAATCTCTTGCTGAGCGCAAGAAAAACAAATGATCAGGTAGCCCCCTAATCAAACAATACCAAAGCAGAAATACCATTCACAAGGAACGATCTTAAAATGAAACACATAAACATAAGCAAGCAATTTAATATAAATAAAGAGATAAGGAGAAGATACATACCCGTCACAACATCGGGAGCTGCACGCGCCTATTCTACCGTCAGCTGGAAAGCCCTGCTCTTCGCTGCAGGTACATCTGCCCCGGCCCTGGCGGCCGTCAGTAATCTGAAGAGTCGCAGGAGAGAGTGTTGACACCGGTCTTGTTGTAGCCAAATTCGGACATTGGTCCTTCTTGTGGCCCCTCTGATTGTAATGAAATAAAATTACTTATGATCCCTAGGTGGTGTTAACAGTACAATCCATGCTATAATGATCCGTCCGGTCGCACTTGAAGCAGCCAGAACCACCACCACTCCTGCACGGTCCCTCGTACGTCCTGCCGCACTTTCCACAACGGCTACAACCCTGATGACCCCTCGATCTGGAATCCGATACCTTGGGACTCTTTCCGAACCCCAGATGTCTGAACCTCATATGGATTCCTCTTCCTCACTTTCTCCAGGTCAATTTCCCTCTCCCTGGCTCGATCTATCATATCCTCCAGCGTCTTGAAGCTGGATCGGCTCACAAAGTATCGAATGTCGCTCCTCAACATCTCATGATATCGGGCCTTCTTCATCTCCCAATCTACCACATACTGCAAAACCAGAAGTGCCCTCTCCCTGAACATCGCGATGATCTCAACCACCGTCTCCGTAGTCTGGCGGAGATCCTGGAATTCTCGCGCCAGCAGCTGCACCTCAATCACTAGTGCAAACTCTGCTCGTAACTATGTTGTGAAATCATCCCATGTCATCACGTCAACCGCATCATCACCCAGTGCACGTCCTACCTCCTCTCACCAGTCTTGTGCCCTGTCCTTCAAAAGGAAGGAAGTTAATCTTGTTGGATTAGTGTCTAAGCCCATAACTATATTTGGTAAGTATTTGACCCGGTTGTGCATGGTCCTTTTGGCTTGCCTTCACCGAAGCAACATGATAGGATGATTTATGAATAAGGAGGTTATTATGATTTATTAATATGTTATATGAATAATATATTAAAGGAGAAATCATATAGTTAATTAATATTGGACAAGAATTAATTAAGAATTAATTATGTGGCTAAAAGAGATTAATTAAATAAAGGGACTGGAACTGTCAATTGTGTGATAGTTGATTTGGGCTGAGAATCCTTATGGAATTAAGGGGTGGACAAAATTAGAGTGGCAGCCCATCTAAATTTCATCCAAGGCCTTTATTCTGGAGGGTTCTGTGGCCTACTTAAGGCCTAAGCTATCTAATTAGGGTTTTGACTGAAACCCTAACAACACAAGTATAAATAGACCCCTTAGGCTTCAGAAATCGGTGAACCCTATTCCTAAGAGTACTAGAGCCGAATTCTATAGCCTCCAACTTCTCTCCAAGATCATCCTCTTGCTTGTGGTGTTTGTAAGCCATTAGAGGAGTGACATTTGTGAATCTAAGCTCCAAGGACAAGAAGATTCAAGCTTTGAAGAAAAGGTAATCATCTAGATCTGTTTTGTTATGTTAATTTCGAAATATATACACTAGATCTAGGTTTTGTAAGTCTTGGATGAATTGCATGTACAATAGAGAAACCTAGATCCAAGCATTAGGGTTTGCATGAGCACATAGGATGTGCTTTTGGCTCAAACCCATCAGTGGTATCAGAGATTTGTTTTGTTTCTATTGTATTGATACCTTGTATGTTCATTCATGCTTAAAATCATTTTTTGGGCTTTCTGTCTGATGAACTCGACGAGTTCCATTGAGAAATCGACGAGTTGGATGAACTCGACGAGTTCCAATGAGATCTCGACGAGTTTAGCTGTCAGACTGAGAGATTTTCGGGATTTCTTGTTGTTTTGCTTAAGGATAATGACCTAAATCGTTTTTGACTAATAAAATCCGAATTTTATTACTGTTTTATGATTATCCTTACCAAATCAAAAGATAATTACCAATTGTTTGAATAATAAATTCCTTATTTGATAATATTTGATTATTTAAATTAATTGTTGAATTACCTTGTAAATAAAATTGATTAGGTCAAATTTAGATAATCATTAAATTAAATGTTTAATTTAAATTATTTGCTATTTGATCCTTTGTGGTTTGAAAAAGTTCAAAACTTGCCCTCAAGTTTTGAAATTTAAATTTTGTTTAAAAGATTAATTTAAACTATTTAAATTTCAAACCCTAGAATTTTACAAGTTTTAAATTCAACCTTATACTTTATAATATTATAAGATTAATATATATATATATATATATATATATATATATATATATATATGTAAATTAAATGCTAGTCTTACCGTTAGTAGGCCTCATTCACGAAGCCGATCTATAAGGGGGGTATAAGGTTATGACCTATAAAATGGCCGTTTAATCGGTGTCCACTCTCACCCACCGCTTCCTTGATTGGTGGAGGGTTGTTAGCCGAACGGGTAGGATAGGGCAACCCTTTCCTCATTAAAAGTATAATGAATCTATATAAAGTAACTAAACGTTTTTCAAAATTCCCAATCTTAGTTACTTTAGGCAAAAGTGAATTGATGCAATTCCATGAAATTACACTTTGTACCCTTGCTAAGACGTTAGTGGAGCGTGTGTGGTTAACCGGCACACTAATTGGGTTCTAAGCAAAGGTGGAAAAGGGTGACTTATTGTTTGTCATAGTTCGATGGAGCGTGTGTGGTTAACCGAGACATCGAATAGGTGACTATAACAATGAGGGCACCATATATATTTGCATGGTTATTCACACCCGCTTTGTGATCCTCGGCATCCCAGTCACAAACTTGAGGGGCATATCGAGATTTAAACATGCCATTGAAAAGTTCAATGAATCTCAAAAGATCTAGGAGTTTTCAATACATTTAAAACTTAGCTTTAATTTGTCTTTCATGGTGGAAATTAGTGAATCGTCATTCACTTACCTTCAAATTATTTACTTGTTAGATTACGGCATCCCTCTTCTAATTTGTAAATAATGTTTTTGGATCTTAGCCCTAATTTCTCATTTGGGTGTTTAATTGGGGATTCATTTCTAATCAAACTTTTTTCTTTCTCCTTTTCAGATGTCGAATGTCAACAACAACGCTTCTGGTTCAACTTCCTCTGGCTCGTTCTCACTCGTGAACTTGTGTGGGAGAGTGATCTTTGAGGGGTCTAATTTCAATGATTGTATTCTCAACATTCGAATGGTCACTTGTTACGAATACAAAGAGTATGTACTCGATGAGAAGCTAAAGGAAATCAACATCAACACTGCCTCTGCTGAAGAGATCGCGACCTTTGAGGCCCATGAGCGTGATGCCACGAAAGTACATTGCATCATGCTGGCGACTATGGGTACGAGATCATCACTTCGATGATCACTACCAAAATGGGTAATGGAGAGTCCCTTACTGCTCATCTGCAAAAGATGCAGAGATATGTCGATCGCCTGCTAAAGCTAAATGTTAACTTTGATGAAGACCTGGCAATTGACATCATCCTTCATTCCTTGCCTCCCTGCTATAGCCAGTTCCGCATGACCTACCACATGAACAAGGAGGAGGTCACCTTAAGCAAGTTTCAAGGACTGTTGAGGACTTCTGAGAGCAACCTCAAAGATAAATCTGTTGCATCATCTCCAACTCCTACTGATGCCCCAGTCCTGGCAATTGGGCAAGGGAAGGGTAAGAAAAGAAAGGCTCCCTCAAAGAGCCACCATAAGGGAGAGTCCCAAATGGCTCCTCTTCTAGTGGAACCAAGGTTGGTTCTGCTAAACCCAACTCGAACCCCAAGGAGGCAGAGTGCCACCACTGCCATGAAATAGGGCATTGGAAATGAAGCTGCCCAAAATATCTGCAAGATATCAATGATGGAAAAATCAAGCCGTCCTACGCAGGTATTTACACTATCAAATCTAATGATTCATCACATGCTATTTCTTGGGTTCTTGATACAGGATGTGGTTTCCACATTTTTTCTGATTTGCAGGGCCTAAGAAGAAATAGGGATGCGGAGCATGGGAAGATAAATTTGATCATAGGGAACAGAAGATCGTCGCCTGTCACCAAGATCGGAGTTTACTCTTTAATTCTCAGTAGTGGATTAGGATTAGATTTAAATAATTGTTGTTATTCGCCAGATATGGCAAGAAACATCATTTCATTTCATGGTTTGTATAGACAGGGTTTTAGATATTCATTTGATAATGAAAAGGGTTCTATTAATGCTAATCTTAATGGTGTTTTCTATTTTGAAGCATTGCCTTGTAATGGAATATGAAACTGTGATGGTTGTAGACAATTTAGGAAATGATGATTTGTGTATTGATTCTTCCAATGATTTGGATAAATCATGCTTGTGGCATTGTCGTCTTGGACATGTCAACAAGAAACGCATATCCCACTCCAAAAGGATGGAGTGTTGGAGTCATTCGACCTTAGGGACAATGACGTGTGTGAATCTTGTTTACTTGGAAAGATGACCAAGTCACCCTTCACTAGCACTTGTGCGAGGGGTGAGGGTTTATTGGACCTCATACATACAGATGTATGTGGACCATTTAGATCCACCACAAGGGATGCGTGCCACTTCTACGTGACTTTTACCGATGATTATAGCAGATATGGTTATATCTACTTAATCAGGCATAAGTCAGAAACCTTTGAAAATTTCAAAGAGTTTAAACAAGAAGTGGAGAATCAGTTGGGCAGGAAAATCAAGATGCTTCGATCTGATCGAGGTGGAGAGTACCTAAGTCTTGAATTCCATGACTACCTCAAGGAATGCGGAATTGTTTCGTAATTAACACCACCTAGGACACCACAGTTGAATGGTGTGGCTGAGAGGCGTAATCGAACCTTGCTAGACATGGTTCGTTCCATGATGAGTCGTGTTTCGCTACCTATCTCATCATGGGGGTATGCCTTAGAGACTACTGCCCATATCCTTAAATTAGTCCCTACGAAGAAGGTTGCCAAAACACCTCACGAGATGTGGACAGTGAAAGCTCCCTCGTTGGCACACATCAAGGTTTGGGGTTGCGAGGCTTTCGTAAGACGAGAGACTCACAACAAGCTCGAACCTCGTAGTGAGCGATGTATTTTCATCGGCTACCCGCAAAAGTCCTTTGGATATCTCTTCTATAGACCAAGTGACAATTTTGTCTTCGTTGCGAGGAGAGAGGTTTTCCGAGAGTGAGAACTCATAAGCCAAGGGGACAGTGGGAGGCAAATCGATCTTGAAAAACTTCAAAAGTCGGGCGATGAAGGAACCTCTAACATTGGCGCTTAACCCGAGGATGAAACTCTGGTTGAACTGATTGACGAGTCCTTACCTCTTAGACGTTCCGAAAGAGTTAGTGTTCCACCCCGGTTTTATGGTTTTCATATTACTACAGAAATGGATACGTTCATTAGTGATAGTACACTAGTGAATCTGGACAAACCTAACAGCTATAAGGAATCCATGGTAGGCCCGGAGTCTGTGAAATGGAAAGAGGCTATGGACAGCGAGATTCAGTCCATGTATGACAACCAAGTTTGGAATTTGGTTGACAATGTACCAGGTCGTAAGACGGTCGGGTGCAAGTGGATCTTCAAGAAGAAGACCGACATAGGTGGGCATGTGCACACCTATAAGGCGCGATTGGTTGCGAAGGGTTTCACTCAAACTCCTGGAGTTGATTATGATGAAACCTTCTCACCAGTTGCGACGATAAAGTCTATCAGGGTGATGCTGGCCATTGCTGCATTTCATGACTATGAAATATGGCAAATGGATGTCAAAACCGCTTTCTTTAACGGGAAGTTGGCTGAGGATGTTTACATGGCTCAGCCAGAGGGTTTTGTCAATGCGAAGCATCCCAATAGAGCGTGCAAGCTTGAGAATACCATCTATGGACTAAAATAAGCATCTCGCAGATGGAATCTTTGTTTCGATGAGAAAGTCAAAGAGTTTGGTTTTCTGCGAAGCGAGGATGAATCGTGTGTATATTTCAATGCCAGTGGGAGTATAGTAAGCTTCATCGTATTGTATGTCGATGACATACTACTCATAGGAAACGACATCCCAACCCTGAAGGAAGTTAAATCTTGGCTTGGGAAGTGCTTCTCTATGAAGGACCTCGGAGAGGCTGCCTATATTTTGGGAATAAGGATAGTGAGAAATAGAAGTAAGAGCCTGATAGGACTTAGTCAAAACACTTACTTGGACAAGGTACTAAAACGTTTTAGTATGGAGAATTCAAAGAATGGAGAGTTACCAATCCAAAGTAATGCCAAATTCAGTAAGACTCAAATCCCGAGTACCGAAGTCGAGATAGCAGAAATGAGCCGAGTACCATACGCTTCTGCAGTTGGCTCGATTATGTATGTTATGACTTGTACTCGCCCAGATGTGGCCTTCGCTTTGAGCATGGTCAGTAGATATCAAGGGAACCCTGGCAAAGCACATTGGACCGCAGTCAAGAATATTCTTAAGTACCTTCGGAGGACCAATGAATGGTTTCTAGTCCTCGGTGGGAGTGATGACTTAAGGGTGCAAGGGTATAGTGACGCCAGTTTTCAAACCGACAGGGACAACTACCGTTTGCAGTCGGGCTGGGTCTTTACTCTAAATGGAGGAGCAGTGACTTGGAAGAGTTCCAAGCAGGAGACCGTACCTGATTCAACGTGTGAATCAGAGTATATAGCGGCGAGCGAAGCGTCAAAGGAGGCAATATGGTTGAAGAAATTCATTGGAGACCTTGGAGTTGTGCCAGCCATAAAGGAGCCCATGGAAATTTTCTGTGATAATGAAGGAGCGGTTGCCTTGATCAAGGAACCGAGGGATCATGGCAGATCTCGACATATCGACAGAAAATATCACTTTATTCGACATTGGGTGGAAGAAGGACTCCTCGTAGTGAAGAGGGTATCGTCGGAGGATAACCCAGCAGATCCCCTTACGAAGGGACTGAGTAGGGTTAAGCACTTGCAGCATGCTAGGAGCATCGGGCTGAAGGATGATATTAGTTTAGATTAGATAGTTTAGAAACATGCAATAGATAAATGTAATTGACATTTGATGATTAAATAAAAGAGTATTATTTATAAGTAATGTTATTGTCTTATGTTGATTATTTACCTATTGTTTCATTTTGCATGTTTTGACTTCCTGAATAATAAGATTATTCAAAAGTTCCACAATCGCTCATACTTTGGGAGTAGGTATGAAAGAAGATTGTCATGAATTGGTGTGTAGATTGTCTAAAGTGTATAAGACATAACAAAGGTTTGCTGCAACGTTTATGAGTGCTTATGAGTTTAATTTGAGCATTGGATTAGACCCGCGCTTGCTGGAATCACTTCATGGAATTTATCACGAGTGATCGCAAGACGATAATATCATATGGTCTTAAAACCTAGATATATGGTTTGTTGTTTACTAATTGGTTGTGCATTGATAATGCGTAAACGCATCAGTAACTTGATGTTATAAAACGCATTGTTGTGTATGATTTGATTAGTGAATAGTAAATGCATATAAGTCGAAGTTTATTTGTTCCTTTTATCCTAAGAGGGTAAAAGCGATATCAGGGCCCCTCGATGATTTTGTTTGACTTATGTGCCGGGCCCGGTCAGGACTGCTGGACAATAAGTATGACTATGTTCCATGTAATTGTACGCACAATATCTTGAACAGAGGATTATACGATCCCTTATCTAAAGGACAGGTTGCTGATAAGATCAGAGTTCGACAGCGTATTTGAGAGCTATGATTGCTAATCGGATTGTATTTACATTTCTAGTTACTAGACTTATCCAAGTGGGAGACTGTTGGATTAGTGTGTAAGCCCATAACTATATTTGGTAAGTATTTGACTCGGTTGTGCATGGTCCTTTTGGGTTGCCTTCACCGAAGCAACATGATAGGATGATTTATGAATAAGGAGGTTATTATGATTTATTAATATGTTATATAAATAATATATTAAAGGAGAAATCATATAGTTAATTAATATTGGACAAGAATTAATTAAGAATTAATTATGTGGCTAAAAGAGATTAATTAAATAAAGGGACTAGAACTGTCAATTGTGTGATAGTTGATTTGGGCTGAGAATCCTTATGGAATTAAGGGGTGGACAAAATTAGAGTGGCTGCCCATCTAAATTTCATCCAAGGCCTTTATTCTTGAAGGTTCTGTGGACTACTTAAGGCCTAAGCTATCCAATTAGGGTTTTGACTGAAACCCTAGCAACACAAGTATAAATAGACCCCTTAGGCTTAAGAAATCGGTGAACCCTGTTCCTAAGAGTACTAGAGCCGAATTCTATAGCCTCCAACCTCTCTCCAAGATCATCCTCTTGCTTGTGGTGTTTGTAACCCATTAGAGGAGTGACATTTGTGACTCTAAGCTCCAAGGACAAGAAGATTCAAGCTTTGAAGAAAATGTAATCATCTAGATCTGTTTTGTTATGTTAATTTCGAAATATATACACTAGATCCAGGGTTTGTAAGTCTTGGATGAATTGCATGTACAATAAAAAAACCTAGATCCAAGTATTAGGGTTTGCATGAGCACATAGGATGTTTTTTTGGTTTAAACCCATCAAATCTGACCTTGTCCCCCTTGGGACAATGAATGGTGTGGAAAGCGTTAGCAACATATGCTAACCACCGCCTGCTCGCAATGGGGTCCTTCGCCCCATGATAATCCAGAGCTCCACATGCCCAGAACTCCTTGAAAGTAAAAGATCGTGCTCCTGCTAGTGCCAACATCTCAGAATGAAACGAGCTCAATCGCTCATCCAAAACCTCCAGGATAGCCTCCTACTAGTAGGTCTGCCTCGCAATACCACCATACTGAAAATAGACCATATAAACCATCTGAACGTACACATCGAAATATCGGGGAATCACAACTCCACAAGTTACCAGATTTTTTCACAACTCTCCTTGAATCGAGTACGGATCCTCTACTTCCAGTAATACGGGCCTATACTACCTTCCACATCTATTTGTACTTTCCTCAAGAATTGATTTGACTCAACCAAGTTACTTTATATCTATACAAACTTCCCTCACAGATAAGGCTCCCAGCACTAAATCTCATCCTAGGTTTTCCTAGGGAAACCTCCATACCACTCTCTGCCATCAGCTGCAGAAAGAACTCCCGCTAACTTGCTCTAACTAGCTCACGAATACAATTACATATCACTAAAACCAGATAATTCTTCGAATGAGAGGTCTCACACTACAAAAGTTGGACTCAAACAAGAGTTGCGCAATAGAGTTAAAACCTAACCCTCTAAAATTATTTAGTTCCCATAATATGTAACTTAGCATATTTGTTTACTAGTTAGATGAAGCTAGTTAGAAACCCTAAAAGCACAAAGCAAGCAGAATTTGAGCATCAAGTAATCAGAACCAAGCATAACCTAAACAGGTCATCCTATCACTGAATGATCAGTACTAGCATGCAAGTCTACAAGCTCATACAACAGGCATACAAATGCATCTCTCCTAGCATTCTATCATGAAAAACTGAGCAAATCCTTTGCTCTAACTAGCATGCGGTTCACAGATTCATATATCAAAGCATATCAAATAACATGTATGGGTAATTTATGAAAATTTACTTGAGCTCGGTTGATTGCATGCACCACACCCTTTCTTATTTTAGAAAAACCCTTTTCTTAAAATATGTTTCTTTTGAAAAACTTTACAAAATCCTCAATTTGAGTTCAAAAACACCCAAGGATGTGCCCAAATCCCTCAAACCAAGGCTCTGATACCAACTTGTAATGTCCCAAAAATATGATCCAAAAATTTCATTTTTAATTTAAATAAAATAGTATTCCAAAAACATTATCCATATATCTCAAATGAAAATAAGTATCTCAATAACATAACAATCAGAGTGATTTCTCAAAAGCGGAATCCTTGTGGTGTGTGCGATGCAGTCAACCCGAGCTCTTCCCCATGGAACCGGAAATACCTGAAACATAAACTGAAAAACGTAAGCACAAAGCTTATTGAGTTCCCCAAACTACCTCATACCATACATAATAAATCACAAACTGGGCCCCCGCCCTACATCGGGCCTCGCCCGGCATCGAGCCCCGCTTGGTTTACGGATCTGTTATTCTCAGGCCTCGCCTGTCACTGGGCCTCGCCCACTATACACATACAATATATATATATATATATATATATATATATATATATATATATATATATATATATATATATCATATAATCATGCTAACACATATAATGATCATAAACACTAGTATATGTTCCAGTCATCGGGCCTTGCCCGACATCGAGCCTCGCCCGGTATACATAGCAGCACATAACACATGCAAGGGTCATGAAAACTTCTAGCATCCTAGCATAATCGATAAGGGCCGGCATTGATGCCTTAGACCCGCTATACCCAGTGAGGAAACTCACCTCGAATGTTGAATCTCACTGAAATAAATCCCTAGCTGCTGCCATGATGACTCCCGAACTAAACAATCCAAACAACACCCAATTAACATTTGGGTTCTAAAACATAACCATAACCCAAGATTAGGGTAAAATGACCATTTTACCCCTGGCCTAGTTTGATCCAAAACCAAAGCCCAAATCCACAATCTACAAGGCCCAAAACCAAATAATGATACAAGGCCCACTTATGGCCTAATTTTCCAAATTGGTCCCAAACCCCTATATGGTCCATACCCTAAAGCCTAATAATTTTCCTTAGTCTAAAAGCTTGATTTCAGATGGCCCAATAAGGCCCAAAGCAACAAGGTCCAAAGAAGTGCCCCAACCGAGACCGAAAAGATGTGAAGCCCAATCAAACTGAGTACGCGGGGCGTACTCAGCTGTACGCTAAAGGTACTCGTTGTATGGCTTGTACGTTGCCCGTACTGACTTGTATGCCTAGCGTACTCCTCCATTAAGCCAACTTTTCCATTAAGCTCTTAATGCTTATGTCTAACGGTCCAAAACACAAATCAGAGCCCCAAAGAGTATATAGAACTATAAAGTCACTAACTTGGTGAGTTTACATGCCCTAAAAGATACCAACTTCAATTTATGACATTCTACTTTCATAAATATGGCCATCACTCATGCATAGATGGATGTAATCTTCAAATGTGACAACTTTATGAATGTAGGACCAAAGGAACAACAAGAATGGCAACGCTAAGCTTCTGAACTGATCTTAAACCACAAGATTTTATCTATGGGACCAAAAAGGGTCCAAAACTCAAACAAAGGAGATCTAAGCTTCTAAAGTGCAAGATTAAAGCTTTATACCTCATGCACGCTAGAAATGGAGGAGATAATTCGGATCTACAAGCTCCTCCCTGAACTACGACTTGCTCCAACCTTCTCCTTCTTGAAAATGAGACAAAACACACCAAAATGGACACTATAAGCTCAAAATGCAAGAGAGGGGCTTAGGGTTTTGAATATGAAGCTTAAGGGTCTGAGGAGGTTGAGAAATGAGGGTTTCAAAAGCCATAAGGATGCTTGTGTAGTCTCTACACTTGAAAATTAGGGTTTTCATTAAGCCTTGAGTACGACCCGCGTACGCATCCGGAACCCCGACCAACCCTTCGCATGAGTACGCTAAGTGTACCATTTGGTACCCCCGCGTACTTGCTTTACAGCTTGTACGCCAAGCGTACGTTGTGGTACGCCCCGCGTACAACATAAGGACCAAATTGCTAATTAATAAATACCCAAGGACCATAAATAACATACCAGGAATTCAAGTGTTACACTCGGGATCTAGCAATCATATCATTCAGGGTGTTGCACCCTGAAAAGCTCACAAAACTTCTGATGTCGTCCCTCAACATATCATGATACATTGCCTTCTTCATCTCCTCGTCTTCCGTATATTATGGAACCAATAAATCCCTCTCCCGGAACTTGGCAGTGATCTCTGCCACCGTCTTAATAGTCTGACGAAGGTCCTGAAATTCCCTCTCCAGTTGTTGCACCTCTATCGTTGGTGCAAACTGTTGGGTTTTATTTAAAAAACTAGTTTCAAAAGCTACAAATAATGGAAAACAGAAGACTTGAGTTTTTTTAAAATAACATAAATATTTTCTCACCCACCAAGGATTATCTTGCAAGTAAAGGAAAGATTTAAAACACAACCATGGAAGGAAGAAGTGGTAACAACCTTTGAAGCACTTTGAGTCCTCTAGGGGAGGCTTGGAAGTTGATGGAGTGAGGATGAACCCTTGAGACACCAACAATGTGCCAACTTGATGTAATGCTAGTTACTACTCTTAAGCTTTTAAGACAAAACAAGATTATGACTTAAAGAGAGAATGCAAGGAACAAAAATGTTCAAAGTTCAAGACTTTAGAGATAAGATGGGGAAGAATAAAGATCTCTCGGCCATGGAGAGTGTAGTGAAGAAAAAATGAGAGCACTCACCTCTTATTTACAATGGAATTATGGTCCAAGAGTTATTAACTATTAGACAACTTTGCCCCCTATTTCATGAACACATCTTCCTAGGTTTGATTCTTTTGCATTATACCAATGCAAATGTCTTTCTCTTCATCTCATGTTTCCAAGAAGAAAAGACAAGTCAAGAGTTTATATTTTATAAATTCACAGTTTATAAGATATAAACTTTGTCTTTTTGCTAAAAGACAAAAGGTTTATTAGGTCCAAAAAGATGTACATGACATATTCTATTCATACCATATGAAATAATTTGTTACTTGTATTGTAAAATAAATATTTCCTTGAAATAAATATTTTACCAATTATTATAAGAGTTTATTAATATTTATTAAAATCAGTTTCTAATAAATAATCATTTGTATCGAGTTGTTGTTAGTGTGACCCTTAGGATCCAATGTTATTTGGCAATATCATTTTAATATGACTCTTGAGCATACTAGATCCTTCAATCTTCCACTTGCACAAGAATCATATCAAACTGATATAGACAGTGGTGAACATCTAGCAACATTTCACTTCCCCCAACAACATATGATATAGTGCCATTCCATTAACGCCCAATTCCGCAAAAGCCCCAAGGCTACAATTAGTGAGTAATGTAAGTTTGTCGGTTATCCCTTTGCTACAGACATCATGTTGAACATGAGATATGGATCGCATTCAATCTCATGTAAGTGTTCAATTTACATCAGGCCTTAGATGTCTAACTCTCAACGAATAAGAGGAACAAATACCATCTTGACTACATACGCCTCTTGCATGGTTTACATCACGCCTGATAATACATTTTATAACTGCCTAACAAAAGAACAGATTTTGACTACATCAAAGCATAACGTTCCCCACACTCAAGTCCCAAATATGTATCTCAGGTGTTAAGGATATACAGATATTACCTTTTATCAAGTATCATTCATGACAGCGATCCATGAAGTGATCTTGAACGGGTCACTCCAATGCTTATTCTCTAGTAAGTATCTATAAAACTGGTTACAACGCTTTGTTAACCATCCTATTTCATATTAGTCTTATTTCATTATTTCTCCCACAATAACAACTGACTATGGAGTTTTAGAGTGAATAAATTCACCAAGGATTAAACATGTTAATAAAGAACACAACAAATATTTAATGAAAAGATCATATGCCATATATATCATAGTCATTACAATAGATGATGTTATATGATGTTTCAATATTCAATACTAATACATAGATCAAATCCAATCACTAGAATAGTGAAGTCCTATTCCTCGAGCTTGTCCCTCAAATTTTGCTTGAGGAAGAGGCTTCGTGTAAGGGTCCGCCAAGTTTTGATCAGTGTGAACTTTGCGAATACTAATTTCTCCTTCTTCAACTTTATGCCGGATGAAGTTGAATCTATAGATAATATGCTGGTCTTCTTGTGTGCTCGGGGTTCTTTTGCCAAAGCAATATCACCCTCATTGTCACAGAAAACGTCTGGGGGTCCTGAATGGCAGGGACTACCCCTAGATCCCCAATGAATTTATAGTGGATTGTGCAACAACACTTTGGTTGGAGCTTTTCCAAGATACCACACCCCATTGATAATGAACACATATCCTGATTGTGATTTACAATCATCTCGATCAGTTGTGAAGGAAGCATCAGTGTAGCACTTTACACTTAAGCTTTCTTCCACGCCTCCATAGACGAGGAACAAATCCTTAGTTCTTTGTAAATACTTTAGGATGTTCTTTACAGCTCTCCAATGACTCTCCCCTCGATTTTGTTGGAACTTTCTTACCATGCTCATAGCATAATCAAGATCAGGTCTTGTACAATTCATAGCATACATGATGGATCCAATTGCAGAAGCATATGGAATATCTTTCATCTTATCTGGCTCAGCCTTTGTGCTAGGATATTGAGATGAACTTAGTATAGTTCCATGTGCCATGGGTACAAATCCTCTCTTAGAGTTTTCCATATTGAACCGTTTCAATACTTTCTCAATATATGTACCTTGGCTTAGACCTATTAATCGTTTTGATCTATCTCTATAGATTTTGATTTCAAGAATATATTGTGCCTCACCTAGGTCCTTCATTGAGAAACACTTTCCTAGCCAAGACTTTACACCTTGTAAATTTAGATTATGATTTCCAATGATTAATATGTCATCCACATATAGGATCAAGAATGCCACCGAGCTCCCACTACTTTTCATGTAAACACAAGATTCATCTTCATTTCTAATAAAACCACACTTTGTGATTTCATCATCGAAACGATGATTCCAATTACGAGATGCTTTCTTTAACCCATAAATGCATCTCTTGAGCTTACACACTTTATTAGGATGCTTTTGGTCGACAAAACCTTCAGGCTGATCTATATAGACGTCTTCTTCCAAGTGTCCATTCAAAAAAGAGGTTTTGACATCCATTTGCCATATCTCATAGTCATAATATGCAGCTATGGCAAATAGTATCCTAATTGATTTAATCATAGCAACTGGTGAAAAGGTTTCATCATAATCAACCCCATGAGTTTGAGTGAATCCTTTAGCAACCAATCTTGTTTTGAATGTGTGTAAGTTTTCATCCATGTCAATCTTTTTCTTGAAGACCCAATTACTTCCAACAATCTTGCTATTGGGAGGAATATCAACCAAGTCCCAGACTTGATTTTCTCTCATGGATTGCATCTCAGCGTTCATGGCTTCAAGCCATTTGGCAGATTCGGGATCTGTCATTGCATACTGGTAGCTGACCGGCCCATCAGCATTCGTCATTACGAAGCACTCGTCAATGAGAAATCCATATCTCTCAGGTTCATGATGAATTCTACCAAATCTGCGAACACCTTGTGTTTCAGTAGGTTGAAGGACAATGATATCTTCATCTTTACCAACCTCTTGTTCAGTACTAGTGCCAACTAAAGATGCATCGGGTCGAGGTTCTTAATCTTCTTCAAGTTCCACACACCTCCCACTTACCTCCTCCATTAGAAACTTGCTTTCTAAGAATTCAGCTTTTCGTGAAATAAAGATCTTATTCTCACTAGGGATGTAGAAGTAATATCCTAAACAATCTTTAGGATATCCCAAAAAGATGCATTTGGTAGATCTAGGCTCAAGTTTGTTGGAAGTCTCTTGTCTAACATAAGCTTCACATCTCCAAACTTTCATATAAGATAAGGATGGAGGTCTTCCATACTACATCTCATAAGATGTTTTCTCTACCTTCTTAGTTGGTGCCATATTCAAGATACGGGCTGTGGTGAGTAAAGCATAACTCCAAAAAGATAAAGGAAGGGTACTTCGACTCATCATAGATCGAACCATATCAAGTAAGGTCCGATTTCTCCTCTCAGAAACACCATTAAGTTGTGGTGTTCTAGGTGGAGTGAGTTGTGAGATAATCCCACGACTCCTTAGATGGACTTGGAACTCTTGGCTTAAGTACTCGCCTCCTCTATCTGAAAGAAGGATTGTGATTGTTTTGTCGAGTTGATTTTCAACTTCACTTTGAAACACTTTAAACTTTTCAAATGCTTCATGTTTATCTTTCATCAAATACACATAGCCAAAACGACTGTAGTCGTCATTGAAGGTGATATAATATCTCTCACCATATCTAGACATTTTTTTAAAATGTCCACATACATCAGTGTGTGTGATGCCTAATAAAGCACTTGCCCTTTCACTTGTTCCAAAGAAAGGGGATTTTATCATCTTGCCACATAAACAAGATTCACATATGTCAAATGACTCTATGTCATTTGCCCCCTAAAGTCCACTCTTTTGGGATTGAGATATGTGTTTCTTGTTTATATGTCCAAGACGACAATGTCATAGATATGTTTGGTTCAAATCTGGTTTGAGCCTTTTGGTGTTGACATGATAAAGGGACTTATTGTTTGAGATGTCATCTAGGTTTAGTTCATAAATTCCATTTATTGGTCTAGCCTCAAAATAGAAGATTCCTTTCAGGAAGGAGTGAATGTTATCATCAACAAATTTGAAATCATAACCAGATTTTCTCAAACGTGATACTGAAATTATATTTCTAGTAATAGAAGTAATTAAACACACATTGTCTAATGTCAAATACAGATCAGATGGTAAACATAAATCAAAATGTCGTATTGCTTAGACTGCAACCCGTGCTCCATTGCCTACATCTAATACCATCTCATCTGCTTTCAGTACCTTACTCTTTCTGAACCCCTGTAACGAATTACAAATATGAGTTCCACAACCAGTATCTAATACCCAAATGTTTGATGAAAAAGTAAATAATCCCATTTCAATCATGAAAATGGATATACCTGAAGGGCCTTCCCTGTCCTTCTTGTTTTTCAACTCTGCAAGGTACTTAGGACAATTCCTTTTCCAATGCCCGACAACTCCACACTCGAAGCATGTGTCATCTTTGGCAACCTTTTCCTTCTTCTTGGGTGGTGGGTTTTGAGGAGATTTCTTCCCTTTGCCCTTACCAGCTTGTGGCTTTCCCTTGAAGTTCTTTCCTTTGTTCTTCTTAACTTTTCATTCCCTAATCATGAGCACTTGGGGAGTTTTACTTGGGATATTCTTCTCTGTAGTTTTTAGCATCCCGTGCAACTCAAAGATTGGTTTCTCCCACCCATTCATGTTATAGTTCATGATGAAAGCATTGTAAGACTTTGTCAAAGAGTTCAGGATGATATCTGTAGCCAAGTCTTGTGGATATGGAGAGCCCAATCTCTCCAATTGATCCATGTAGCTTTTCATCTTTAGAACATGTGTGCACACATTCCCATTCTCCTCCATTTTCATGGCATGAATTGTTCTCACAATGTCAATCCTTTTGGTTCTAGCTTGTTTTCCAAACATCTCCTTGAGATGTTAAATCATGTCAAATGCAGTGTAGTGTTCCAGATCCTGCTGAAGATCGGGAACCATAGAGGCAAGCATGAGACATGAAACATCAAGTGAATCATCTACATGCTTTAGCCATGCATCATGTGCAGCCTTTGGGAGAGCAGGTGGTTCATCAGGAGTTTGGTTTTCAAGGACATAGTCTTTCTTTTCTTGTTTCAAAACGATTCTTAAATTTTAGTGCCAGTCCAAAAAGGTTGAGTGGTTGAGTTTTTCTTTGTAAAGAATTGACCGAATGTTCCTTGGGTGATGTGTTACAGTAATTGGTGGAGCCATCTACAAAATTTTAACAAAGTTTTCATTTAGTATTTAATTCTTTAGATCATAATACCCTTTTGTTTCCAAAAACATTATTTATTTAAAGTCTACGTATCCTTTATCCCATTTACCCAATTTTAACAAGGTAAATAACTCGTATTAATTAGACCATTTGTAATTCCTAGATTTATGAGACCTTAACAATCTATTTGTTAAGTTGACATGTTTGGTCTCATCTATGCCTTGGAACACTCTTGCTTAGGTGACCTTTATCACAAGAGGTTTCCAATAAAGTCATCCAATTAGAGACACTTGTACAATTGGCCTATAACTTGGTTATAGAAATCTCAAAAATACCTTGGCCATCAAAAGATAATACTAATGGTTAGGTATCATTTATCTCACTAGCATTATACGAGGGAAGTGCAAATGTTTCTAAAATTGGATGGCATAGACTTGCATTTTGAAAAAGGGATTTGTATGTTTTATTATTCTATTTAAAACATGTGATATCATGACAATTGCATGCATCAAATATGTCATGGTATCAGTTTTCTAAAAATCACTTTTAAGGTTCTTATAAAAAAAACCCGGTTTTTATATTTTGGCTTGGTTCAGTTTTAAAATTAATAACTAGTGTTAAGTTTGTGTTTGAGCCATGTAGAACCCTTTTAATATTATTTAATAAACTTCCTTTCATTAAATAATACTTTGGAGTTTGAATAAGTTATAAAAACATGATTTTTACAACAATAATTCAATATTTCAAAAGTTGATGTAATTAACATTTTTTATAAAACTACTTTTATTTTATGGCTAAAACATGTTACATCTAATGTCCATATTTTACATTTTAAAATCCAAACTTTATGTGATGTTTATTTTGTCAAAAATAGTTTGGGTTTGTGAAAAACTAAATTATCAACCACACAAAATATTTACTTGAAAAATAAACAACATAAGCATGCATTTGACATAAACAAGCCTTAAACTATATAACACTTTTGTGAGCCAACACAAAAGTGTTAAGTCCTTTCCTAAGGGACAAGGGGACCAAATATTACAACTTGTTCTTCATGTTATCTTCAAGCTCCATTTTCAATGACAACCAACTTTGTTGCAATTTTATAAAACCTTTTATAAAAGTTATAAACTTTTATAAAATCTTTATAAAACCGTGGGTCCCATGGTTCTTCAAGAAATGACCTCCATCTTCATCTTGTTACATTTTTCATAAAATAAATCTAGTCTAAAACTAACCTATTACATAAAAATAACAAGAATAAAAAAACTTGTTACTTTTATTACATACTTTATGAATAAAAGAATATTACAAACCATTTTCAACCAAATCACACAAACAACAACACAAATGGTCCAAGGCTTGTTTATGCTTCTCTAAAATACATTTAAACATAAAACAACCTTTGTTTTTCTAAGACAACTTTAAGTGACAAAAATGCATGTAAATTTTGTCACATAAAATAACAATTATAAAGTTGTTAAAGAAAATATGTATGAACATGTTTTTATACAAAAACAAGTTATCCATATTCTCCAAAAACTAAGATTTTCGTAAATCAAAAAATCTAACCAAACTTGCAAGGCGGCTCTGATACCAATTGTTTGGTTTTATTTAAAAAACTAGTTTCAAACACTACAAATAATGGCAAACGGAAGACTTGAGTTTTGTAAAATAACATAAACATTTTATCACCCACCAAGGATCATCTTGCAAGTAAAGGAAGATTTAAAACACAACCATAGAAGGAAGAAGTGGTAACAACCTTTGAAGCACTTTGAGTTCTCTAGAGGTGGCTTGGAAGTTGATGGAGTGAGGATGAAGCCTTGAGACACCAACAATGTGCCAACTTGATGTAATGCTAGTTACAACTCTTAAGCTTTTAAGCCAAAACAAGATTATGACTTAAAGAGAGAATGCAAGCAACAAAAATCTTCAAAGTTCAAGACTTTAGAGAGAAGATGGGGAAGAAGAAAGAGCTCTCGGCCAAGGAGAGTGGAGTGAAGAAAAATGAGAGCACTCACCTCCTATTTATAATGGAATTATGGTCCAAGAGTTATTAACCATTAGACAACTTTGTCCCCTATGTCATGAACACATCTTCCTAGGTTTGATTCTTTTGCATTATACCAATGCAAATGTCTTTTCTCTTCATCTCATGTTTCCAAGAAGAAAAGAAAAGTCAAGAGTTTATATTTTATAAAATCAAAGTTTATAAGATATAAACTTTGTCTTTTTTCTAAAAGACAAAAGGTTTATTAGGTCCAAAAAGATGTACATGACATATTATATTCGTACCATATGAAATAATTTGTTGCTTGTATTGTAAAATAAATATTTCCTTGAAATAAATATTTTCCCAATTATTATAAGAGTTTATGAATATTTATTAAAATCAATTTCTAATAAATAATCACTTGTATCAAGTTGTTGTTAGTGTGACCCTTAGGATCATATGTTATTTAGCAATATCATTTTAATATGATTCTTGAGCAGACTAGATCTTTCACAAACTTCTCCTGGAATCTCATGAAATACTCCTCCCAAAAAATGACCACCACGGTCTCAAATCCTAATGCACTACCGACCTCCTCCCACCAATCACGGGTTCGGTCTCTCAAAAGACAAGATTCAAATCGCACCTTCGCCCCCCAGGGCAGAAACTCGTCCAATGTGAATTATCCATGTCAACGATCCATCAGCGGATAGCAATAGGGTCCTTAGCCCCAAAGAACTTCGGAGCTCCACATACCTTGAAATCCCAAAAAGAGGGATTTCATGCTCCGAACTATCCTGCCACAATCTCGACCCGAAAGTCCTCGAGTCGCTCATCCAGAAGCTCCATAACCCCAGAGTGGTATGCGTCCTGATGCTCCTCCATAATCTCCATGATCCCTCCTTGATCGTACCAAAGATCACATGAGTTTGATCCAAAGTATGGATGGTGATCTCCGACGAGATGAACTCCCGCATCCGCTCATCCATCAGCTTAGTGCCAACACCTCAGCCTGAACCAGATCCTCCACCACGAGTGCTCATCACCATTCTGAAAAGCAACCACACAAAAATAATATCATACCCATGAAATTCCTTATCCTACAGGCTTCCTAAAATCTTCATGACCCTACTTGATTCGAGTATGGATCCTATGCTTTCAGTAGTACGGGGCCAATGCTACCTTCAACACCTATCCATACTTTCCTCAAGAATTATCCTGAATCCTCTAAGTCACCTTCTCAAACTGGTATTCCAAATACTCGTTGAATAGCACATCTATACCCACTAAAACATTTCCTAGGCTCTCCTAGGTTCCCTACCTCACCCTGCCATCAGCTGCTGAAGAACTCCCACTAATGTCAGCTAACTACTTCATGAATACAATCACACGCAACAAAGCTTAGATAATCATTCGAGTAAAAGACTCAACCCTACAACAGTTAGAGTCAAACGAGAGTTGCACAATAGAGCCAAATCCATCAATCTGAAAATATTTAACCTTCGCAGTATGTGACTTAACGTAATCACTTGATAGTTAACTCACATCATTAAGGGTCCCACATAGCACATAGTAAGCACCATTCGTGCAAAAACACTCCAAGCCACAAAACAACAAAGGACATCCCAATCTCACTTGCTACTACCATGCTAGGAACTTCTAATCACATTGTCATTGCCTTATGCATGCAAATTATACACAATACAGGGTCAAATAGACTGTCGAATAAAAGACTCTACCCTAGCACCACAACCAAATGAGGAGTAGGAAATAAGGCTAAATCATTCATTCTAGGGCTATATGATCCTAATCGTATCTAATTTTTAAATCATATACTTAGCAATCACTTCTACCAATATAGATTCCAAATCTAGCATAACATTCAATCGTTCTAGGATATAAGGCATCACATATGAGGCCAATATATCATGCAATTCATGTACGTACCCTTATCCCTACTCTAGCATGCAAGCATTCATATCATATAACATATCAACATATATGGGCATTCTGAGAATCACTTACTTGAGCTCGGATGATGGCATGCATCACACCCCCTTTTTCTTTATAAAAAAAATAATTTCAGAAAATTGTTTTCTTTCAAAAGATTACCAGTCCCTCAGTTTGAGTTCAGTCACACCCGAGAGTGTGCCCGAATCCCTCAAACCAAGGCTATGATACCAACTTGTAACGTCCCAAAAATCCATGAAAAATATTTCATTTTTAAAATAATAAACCATACAAACGAGTTGTTCCAAAACCAATCAAAATGGATATATTATTTAAACACCAGAGTAAAAATCATAAACAGCCGCGCGTAATAAAACTCTGGGGGATTTTGTGCAGTCACGTCGGGCCCTTCCCTTTCGAACTGGAAGTACCTAAAACCATAACCATAAAGTTGTAAGCACAAAGCTTAGTGAGTCCCCCAAAATACCACATACCATATATACAATGGGCCTCACCCAACATCCATTGGGCCCCTGCCTGGTACAGATCTGACCGTAACATGCCATGGGCCCCGCCCAACACATTCATCAGGCCCCGCCCGGTATACATACAAACATATACAATACATGAAAGAGTCACACTGACAGCTAGCATCCTACGAACATAATCAATGGGCCGCCAGTGGTGCCTTCGACCCACAAGTAAAGTGAGGAGACTCACCTCAACCCAGAGATAACCAAATAACACACACATTGCTACTATCGGGCTCCTGATACTGAACACATCCAAAATCATCCCTAATCAATAATTACGGTACTAAGTTGTAATCAAAGGTCTAACTCCATTCTATCATGATAATGGTAAAAATACCATTTTACCCTTCCCATACATGACCCAACAATTCATGGCCCACACCCAAAAGACCCAAGGCCCAAAAATGGCCCATAAGAACATCCTGAAGAGTACGCTCCATGTATCACCCCAGTACGCTCTGCGTACAGCATGCTGAAGCCAAAATCTCATACTAAGATCTTAATGCCTTATGAAAAAACGTTTAACTTCCAGATCTGATTCTAAGGGACGTCTTAAGTCATAAAGTTCCTGACCTTATGGCTTTACATAGCTTAATGGTGTCCAAACCAAAGCCCTGGTAACATAACTTCGCCAAGAAGGTTACATGCATGGAAGAGTTATACCCATCCAGATTCGATTTGTATGACTTAGTGACCTAAAAGATGGCTAAAAAAGAGTCTCAAAGGTTCTGGAATAACTTCTACTCACAAGATCCAAACCATGGGACCAAAACATGCTCATAACATAACCTAGAGCTAGATCTACATTAAAGAACCATCATGATTCAAGCTTCATACATCCAGAAGGAAGATCAAGGTGAACAAGGTCTGGGTCTACAAGCTCCAAGACAATCAACACTTCTTCAATGAGCTCCTTCTTCTCCAATATGCACCAAGAACACTCCAAAACACTCAAAAGCTCAATGATCTCACAAATGAGGCTAAGGTTTAGAAATTAGGGTTAGAGAGGATGGAGGCTGAAGATAAGAAGGGTTTCCAATAAGTTAAGGTCGTTATAGGGTCCAAGATCCAAAGTTTAGGGTTTGCCTCTGACTTGCGTATGCCTAGCGTACTCCTGGTATGCCCAGCGTACTAGGGAGCAACACCGTGATTTACTTAGCCAAGTACGCCCAGTGTACATGACATGTACGCCCAGCGTACTGGCCCAAAACTCATTCCCACTAAAACTTCTAGTGGCCATAACTTATCCGTCCCAACTCTATTTTCGGAGTTCTTTATATGCTAGGAAAGGTAATGAAAAGCCCAACCGAAAGCGTGGATCACACAACCTGTATAATCCACTCCAAAAGGGCCTAAAACTCAAACGCTTTGAAGTCTAAGTACCTAACTTGATCCATTTAATGCCCATAATTCCCGAAATAGGAAGCTTCTCAAAACCGGATCTTATACATGTAACCATCATCACACAAACATGTAGGTTTCTGGTTACCATTCATTTAGCTCATGGCATCTTGTCGGTCTTGCTATCATCTAATTTAGACATGTATGGCTCATGACCAACACCTCAATGGGCCTATAGATATTAAACCATCATCCCACTGACCTGAAGGAACCCAAACATCATCCCTCATTCTATAATAGTAGTAGCCAAGAATATCACAAACCATCAAACCCTAGAAAACTAGACAATTCCATCAAATTTAAATCCATGCCTCGAATCTCCAAGCCTTTATCATACAAGAACAGACAAGGGGGACCTCACCACGATCCTAAAGTGGAGCCTATCAAAATACTTTTAATGTGTGAATCGATGATGATGACTCAAAATGTATGACGAACACTGATCCCAAGATAAGATGTGCCCTTTATAGAAAATCAAACTCATGACATTTCTGAATACTAAACAGACCACAAAGATACATTATTTCTGAACCAAACCTTCCCTCTCCGAAGATTATTTGTTTTTTCTCCTCCGTGCGTGCGTCACCTGAAAAGACTAGAAATTTTGAAAGTCCGCAACAGCTTCCTCAAGTCTTCTCAACTATACCGAAATTTGTGCAGACCTTAGACTTTTTCCCTAGATGGGTAACACTCCCCTACTTGGAACCCAATGAACCTCTGTCGCTTCCCTTGGATTGATCGAATCCCACTTTATCTTAAACAATCCATACAATTCAGATTCTAAGTGAATATCCATAATACAGAACTAAATAGACCTTTTGCTTTACAAAAAGAATCATAGGTTCGTAAGTAGAACATCCACAAACTTTCAAACGACTAGTACATCCACAACCATCTTCTTTTCTTCGCTTCCACATGTCTTCATCACAAATGCTAAGTACCTGACACCATTATCCTAGTAGTACCTTCGAGCCCTTACGGCTAAACATATTGTTGTGCTCCGCCTATGGCATATCCCTATACTAATAGTTCTCTCATGCTTGGGGTTCGAACCAACAACTTTTTATGATGACAAACAATCTCTCATCAACGTGTCCGTTCAAACCTTTCTTTCTATCATAAAAAGTTGTTTCATCGCCACCTAAATTAAGTCGACCGATAACCCCTAGCCCCATACCTCTAAGGTACAACCTCAGTAAACATGAGTAATTGTCACTGTCCCATCATCGGCGACTGATCCATGAGAGGATGAAGTAAACTCTCAATATTACGAACCAACTGATCCCAAAAACATGAGATATAAATGAGTCGTAGTCCCACCATCAAAAAACACTAAGTCGATCAAGTAACTAATCCTACTTCAAGCTCTCAATGTAAATATTAAATCATTCGGTATAACACTTACTAGGAATATGCCCATTTTGTACATTTGGGTTTGAGGTAACACGACTGGTTCCAGTAAAAACACATACAAACCTTATTATAATCACGAACAGCATGCCCTTCCCTTCATACTTGTAGCGTTTGAACTCGTAACACGCAAACCCATAGGTTTCCCTGTACTTGTCATAGACATCAAAGTCCCTCTGACTGTCACTCTACCAGTACCGAGATAAGCAATATCGAACACCTTGGATATCATCGGTGGTGTTGGATCCTGTGTCCGTTTCTTTTCCACAGGTAATATCTCCATACCAGGATCTCTATCCTGAATTGAATAAAAAATCTCATCAACATTTCGAACGAATGTAATCCACTCCTCAAACCTGGAAATCAACATGTTGGTGATCCTTCTAATGACACCAAGCAGCTCCTCTAGTAAGGTCCACGATACCTCTGTGGCAATTCGACCACACAATTTTGTATTATCCGCGCCAATACCAAAGCTCTATGCTACCTGTTTAGCAATCTACATTCTGATGAACATAAACAAAACTGACACCACATATCCATAGTGACACCATTACCCTATTCTCTATTTACTTTCTCTTTAGTATCATCGCGATCACCATACTCAATAGCAAATGGTTAAACATTATTATGATTCACTAGCATACTATCAATATGATTACTATCCCGCTCTCAGCTCCTTGGGTTACCCTATGACTTTTCCTGACTCGAGGCAGATCTTTTGTTTCTGATAGTAGGAGCTCAATTACTATATTTCATACCTATACATGTCCATTCTGAGATTCATCCCAAAGTGACCAAGTTGCTTCTCACTGACAATTCTAACACATATGTCCATACTAACATAACATGATTCCTAGATCACTAGGAATCCCACCCCACCCTATTATCTTGATGGGAAAGAAACTTCTATCAATGTCAATTAACTATCTTGTGAATAATATTACATGCAACTAGAATTAAGTTCTATTTTGACAGAGAAATATCGCACTACAATGGATAGACTCAAATGAGAGTTGTGTAATAAAGCTAAACAAGTCACCTAAGACTACCTAATTCTAAAGGCATGTAACCTAATACATTCGCTTAATAGTTAACTAAGATCAATAAAATTTAAAGTAGCACAAAGCAATCATAGTCAAGCAGTTAACTAACAGGCAATTGTAGCATACATAGTATCTTATATCCTAGAAAGAAATAAATAACAGTTAAACCCATTTATTTTTCCTATGGCACCGGCTGACTGCACACATTGCGTCTTCGATCACCTTTTCAAACCTTTTTCAATTTTAACAAACATTTCTTTAAAAAAACACTCGATCCACAAACTTGAGTTCATAACTCACCGAAGTGAGGCTGATTCTCTCAAGTTGTTCTCTGACACCAACTTGTAATGCCCCAAAATTCTCAATAAATTTAAACTTTTTAAAACAATATTTATTACAACCAAGTCATTAATTTTTTAATTAAGAAGTTCCATAACTACTCTAAAGACATAAATCCTTAAAATTCATTTGTAAGTTATAAATACCAAAATTAAATAGAAGCATGAATCAAATGTATTATCAAAATTTCAACATAACTATATTGAGCCATTGTGTATGGTCAAGCCTTGCCATCCTTTGTACCTGACGATCCTGAAACAATAGTTTTTAAGGGAAAAGGTCAACACAAAACTTAGTGAATTTCAACACGTACACAATATAACATCACACATGCTCTATTCTTATCATAAGGATACAATTAACATATAACTGCGTAAAAGTCTAAGAACGAATTAGAAAAAAGAATACACTATCTCGGGACACGTCGGTTAACGCCGACCCTCCTGCTTAGTATGTCTATCCCTCCTATATTGCTCAGTTCGTCAAGCCAATATTATGCACGTATTCATCGGTACACCTCACAACCTCCCTATAATATCATTTAAAATGCATCAACACTGGCCCTTAGCCTCTAATACCATTATATGCTCTTTGGATTATTTTCCCAGAAAATAACCAAAAATAGCAGTTTGTTCAAGACTACTTTAACCCCACTAAAACCCGTCAAAACTAAAATACAAATTCACAACTCCATACGATTTTCATAAAAGCTAAAATGGGACTAGTTAGTGAAAATTACACTTTTTACCCAGTTAGAGTCGTTTACAGCTTTCAGCCAAAACTAACGAAATCTACTAGACTCAATTTCTAAACATTGGGCACTTGTCTCGACCAAAAATGATCATCCATAAATGAGTTATGATTTTTCAAACATCTAGACAAATTAGGGCATTTCACAGCAACACATAACTTTATGTTTTGGGTTAAGCTAGCTTCTTAACCCATTAAGTCCATAAAGAATCAACAATCTGGCTGAGAAATAAGTACCTAGCAACCAACAAGATGTGGTGATGAGTTATATTGACCGACTAATGATCCAAAACCACTAATTCCAAAGTACATGTCTAATATAAGCATAACATGGGACACTAACATCCTTAGCATGAAATACACGTTTCTCGAGTTTGCAACAATCACAACCGACAACCACCTAACAATGGTGGTCTATGGTAGCTGGGGAAAACCAAACACTGGCGGCATGTAGCTGTCAATGATGGTGGTGACAGGTTCTCGATAGAAAAAAAGAAAGAAGAAAAAAAGAAACGAAAGAAATATATGTATTCCAAAGCATTACCTCATAAGCCATCTACAAACAAGCTTCCCCCTTCATGCGGTCTTCATCTCCGACGAGAAAAACTCTGGCAACAGGCTTCATGAAATTCCCGACGAGGTTGGCACTAGACCGCTCTTCTCTCTCTCTGGTTTTCTTGAATGTAACACCAATGGGGTTTTAAGAGTTAGGAACATACTTATGTGTGTTAAAAATATGTGAATGGAGGTGAGAATTGGTCACAACCCCATTCTGATCAAATCTCATCGATAAAATGGACTGATTTCGGATTTTTTGATTAAAACCCAAACCAATGCTATAATTATAGTTATGACCCCCCAAAATAGTTATCATTACATTATATGTTTCTAAAATTTGACAACTTCAGTCCCTTTTCTAAAAAATGATTACAAAACTCTCTGATACTCAAATCTTAATTATTTTAAGTGTTAATTATTAATAATCTTCACTTAGTAGAGGCTTTGCCTCTTAGATTAGAGGTCTCGAATTCTATTCCCGACTTTGCCTCTTAGATTAGAGCAAAATGCAAGCATCAAATCTTTAAAGTGCAAGACTAGAGAAGATATGGAGAGGGAGGGAGAAACTCAAGGCCATAGCAAGAAAGAATGGGGAAAGAACTTCAAGAGTGGAAGCCTCATATTTATAGTTCCTAAAAGTGAATTTATTAACAATTAGTTCCTTAAACATTAGACAAACTTGTCTCCATGTCATAAGTGTGTTTCCCATGCCTTTAAAGCATGATTAGACATGTCATACACTTCTTCTTTTTATGTAAATCTCGAAAAATGCATAAAGAAGAAGAGTTTGTTTATATTGTATAAACTCAAAGTTTATAAGATATAACCTTTGTCTTTTCCTAAAAGACAAAAATCTTAAATAGTCCAAAATGTTGTACATGACTTAATAAATCATACCATATGATATATTATGCTACTTGCTAATGAAAATTATTATTTCCATGAAATAAATAATTTCCAGTTTAATTATAAGAGTTTTATTGAATATTTATTAAAATCAATTTCTAATAAATAATCAATTGTCTCAAGTTGTTGTTAGTGTGACCCATTAGTATCATATGTTATTTAGCAATATGACTTTAATATGACTCTTGAGCATACTAGATCTTTCAATCTCCCACTTACGCAAGACTCATATTAGACTGATATAGACAGTGGTGAACGTCTAGCAACATTTCACTGCCCCTAAAACCATACGACTGTTTGTGCCATTCTATCAACGCCTAATTTCCAAAAAGCTCAAAGCTACAATTGGCGTATAAGGTAAGTTTATCAGTTATCCCTTTACTACAGACATCATGTTGAACATGAAATTCGAATCACGATTAATCTCATTACTCGTTCAACTTTTGATAAGGCGCCTTAGATGTCTAACTCTCAACACATAAGAGGAACAAATCCCATCTTGACTACATAAGCCTCTTGCATAGTTCACACCATACCTAAAAATGGCTTTTATAACTGCCCAGTTAAGGAACAACATTTGACCATTATCAAAGCATAGTACTCCCTACACTTAAGTGCCACTATATATCTCAGGTGTTAAGGATACAAAGATGGTACCATTTAATCAAGTATCATTCATGATAACGATCCATGAGATGATATTGATGCAGGTCAGTTCAATACTAGTTCTCTGATAAGTACCTATGAAACTTGGTTACAACCACTTGCCTACTTTCATCTAGTGAGAGTCAACCAATCCAATTCATATTAGTCTTACTTTATAATTGCTCTTGCAATTATAGCCGACTATGAACTTTTAGAATAATAACATTATTCATGGATTAAACATGTTAATATAGAACACAACAAGTATTAATGTGATGACTATATCCCAATATATCACAACATTATCTAATAGTTGTTGTTATAATGTTCCAATATCCAAATACTAAATCCAAATCAAAGAGCCATTTCTAGAATTATAAAGTCTTGTAGCTGAAGTGTGACCATTCATACTTAGCTCAAAAGAATGACTTTATCAATGGATCTGACAAAATCTAATCTGTGTGAATTCTGTGAATACTATCATCTCCGTACTTAAATTTACTCTAGGTATAGTTAAATATCTTGGAGAATATGATTGGTGTTCTTTCAAGACATAGAGTCTCTTAGCTTGATTAAGTATACTCTCGAAGTCACAAAGATTTGTATGTGATCCTTGAATAGCAATAATCAACATAGTTTTTCAATGATCACATTCATCCAATCATATTTGAATTCAACTTCTAAAGTGGTGTATTGTTATTTTGTAGTAGGTAGTGTCATTATGTTTGGCATGGACCTTATTCCAACAAAACTTACCTTTCATTCCATAATGAAGTCAAAATCCAATTCTAATTCATAATTATTTATATATATGTTTACAAATTAACATCTTGTGTAGCTCTTTCCATAAAGATCCTTTCTAAACAGATTGTCTCATATACATTCTCTTAGTTCTTCTAAAGTACTCTTAGAATGCTCTCTTAGTCATCCAGTGACTTAACCATGTATTCAGTTAGTATCCTTTGACATGCTTACAGCATAATCAAATACCATGCCATATGCATAATATGGCGTAAATGATGAATTCATTTGCCAAACAAATAAAATATAAATCATTTCATCTAGTTCAAACCTATGAGTTATGTCCTTTTGAGGATAGCTCAAAATGGTGTCATATGACAATGCCAAGAGTTCTCCAAAAGAATCTTGTGTCTTGATCCCTTTCAAGATATTGCCAATATATGTATAAGGACATGAAACTTTTAACATTAATTTTATCTATCTCTTATAGATTTTACATTCCAAGAATGTACCTTCTCCTTCCTCAGTCTTTCATTTTAGAAACACTTTCCGAGTCAAGGTGAAAACGACCTTGCTTAGTCAGAATGTGATTTCAAAATGATTAAGTATGGGCACTTGTCTCGACCAAAAATGATCATCCATAAATGAGTTATGATTTTTCAAACATCTAGACAAATTAGGGCATTTCACAGCAACACATAACTTTATGTTTTGGGTTAAGCTAGCTTCTTAACCCATTAAGTCCATAAAGAATCAACAATGTGGCTGAGAAATAAGTACCTAGCAACCAACAAGATGTGGTGATGAGTTATATTGACTGACTAATGATCCAAAACCACCAATTCCAAAGTACATGTCTAATATGAGCATAACATGGGACACTAACATCCTTTGCATGAAATCCACTTTTCTCGAGTTTGCAACAATCACAACCGACAACCACCTAACAATGGTGGTCTATGGTAGCTGGGGAAACCAAACACTGGCGGCATGTAGCTGTCAATGATGGTAGTGGCAGGTTCTCAGTAGAAAAAAAGAAAGAAGAAAAAAAGAAACGAAAGAAATAAATGTATTCCAAAACATTACCTCATAATCCATCTACAAACAAGCTTCCCCTTCCTGCGGTCTTCATCTCCGACAAGAAAAACTCTGGCAACATGCTTCAAGAAATTTCCGACGAGGTTGGCACTAGACCGCTCTTCTCTCTCTCTGGTTTTCTTGGATGTAACACCAATGGGGTTTTAAGAGTTAGGAACATACTTATGTGTTTTAAAAATATGTGAATGGAGGTGAGAATTGGTCACAACCCCATTCCGATCAAATCTCATCGATAATATGGACTGATTTCGTATTTTTTGATTAAAACCCAAACCAATGCTATAATTACAGTTATGACCCTCCAAAATAGTTATCATTACATTATATGTTTCTAAAATTTGACAACTTCAGTCCCTTTTCTAAAAACTTATTACAAATCTCTCTGATACTCAAATCTTAATTATTTTAAGTGTTAATTATTAATAATCTTCACTTAGTAGAGGCTTTGCCTCTTAGATTGGAGGTCTCGAGTTATATTCCCGATGTTGACGGTTTCGTGATATTAATTGTTTTCGTGATACTAACTGTTGGATTAGGTGTCTAAGCCCATAACTATAATTGGTATAGACTTGAATTGATAGTAGCATAGTCCTTTTGGGTTACCCTCAAAACTAGCAACTAGACATGATGACTTTTGGAGAGAGAGAGGATGATTTATTATTTGATTAATAAATTGAAATAAATAATTTGTTAATATATTATGAGAATAATATATTAATTAGAAATAGTAATATTTAATTAATAATTAATCAGAAATTAATTGGAGTTAATTTTGGAATTAAAAGAATTAAATAAAAGTGCAGGATCTAAAGTGTAATTGTTCAATAGTTGAACAAGAGGCTCCAGAATCTTCCTAGGGAAGGCTTGGATGGATTCTATATGGATAATCTAGGGTGTCTAGGTTATCTCATGTGGATAAATAAGGAGTTGGATAATTACCAATTTGAAATATTATTATTATATTAAGATTAGGGTTATCCAGAGCATCCTTGTTGGACTATAAATGGACCCTTACCCCTAAGGAATTTCGACCACTCATAACCTTGAAGAGATAGCCGAAATTCTAAGCTCCCTTCTCCTCTCTCCTCTCTCATCCTCTTACTAGTGTTGCGTGTGAACCACTAGAGGCACAACATTTGTGGTGCTTGCTCTCAAGGCTTCAACAACACAAGGATTCTTTGTTATTTGTCAATAACAATCAAGGTATGTTTCTCCTAACCCTAATCATATTTTCAAAAATATGCTAGGTATCTTAGGGTTTCCTTTTTGATGTTCAAAGTTGTATGTTCAATTAGAGAAAACATAGATCAAGAATTGGGGTTGCATGCACACATATGAATTTTGTTTGTAATGCTCAAAACCCATCATTAACTTCTAATCACTAACCCTACTGTTCAAAAAAAATCTATTAATAATCTTATTTATTTAATTTTATTTACAGCAATGTCCCCTTATTAAATAGAAAAAATATTACCATGCTAGAAATCAAGAAGTTACAAGATGATGGTGATGTAAAAGAAGACTCGTGCTTGTGACGTGGAGAGTGTTGGGTTTTAGTTCAAAAATAGTTTCATAAACTAGAAAAATATGGAAATGGAATACTTTAATTTTTTTGGAAATAACATAAACATTTTATACCCACCAAGGATCTTCTTGGAAGTTATAGAAAGATTAAACACCAACCAAAGGAAGGATGAAGAAATAACAACCTTTATATTTCTTTGGACCCTCTTGGGAGGCTTGGAAGTTGATGAAGAATGTGGAACCTTTGAGACACCAACAATGTCTCAACTTGATGTAGAATGCTAGTTCTTTGTATAAAACTCTTAAGCTTTGAGCCAAACCCAAGTATGGTTCAAAGAGAGCAAAATGCAAGCATAAAATCTTTAAAGTGCAAGACTAGAGAAGATATGGAGAGGGAGGGAGAAACTCAAGGCCATAGCAAGAAAGAATGGGGAAAGAACTTCAAGAGTGGAAGCCTCAAATTTATAGTTCCTAAAAGTGAATTTATTAACAATTAGTTCCTTAAACATTAGACAAACTTGTCTCCATGTCATAAGTGTGTTTCTCATGCCTTTAAAGCATGATTATACAAGTCATACGCTTCTCCTTTTTATGTAAATCTCGAAAAATGCATAAAGAAGAAGAATTTGTTTATATTTTATAAACTCAACGTTTATAAGATATAAACTTTGTCTTTCCCTAAAAGACAAAAATCTTAAATAGTCCAAAATTTTGTACATGACTTAATAAATCATACCATATGATATATTATATTACTTGCTAATGAAAATTATTATTTCCATGAAATAAATAATTTCCAGTTTAATTATAAGAGTTTTATTGAATATTTATTAAAATCAATTTCTAATAAATAATCAATTGTATCAAGTTGTTGTTAGTGTGACCCATTAGTATCATATGTTATTTAGCAATATGACTTTAATATGACTCTTGAGCATACTAGATCTTTCAATCTCCCACTTGCGCAAGACTCATATTAGACTGATATAGACCGTGGTGAACGTCTAGCAACATTTCACTGCCCCTAAAACCATACGACTGTTTGTGCCATTCTATCAACACCTAATTTCCAAAAAGCTCAAAGCTACAATTGGTGTATAAGGTAAGTTTATCAGTTATCCCTTTGCTACAGACATCATGTTGAACATGAGATTCGGATCACGATCAATCTAATTAGTCGTTCAACTTTTGATAAGGCGCCTTAGATGTCAAACTATCAACACATAAGAGGAACAAATCCCATCTTGACTACATAAGCCTCTTGCATAGTTCACACCATACCTGAAAATGGCTTTTATAACTGTCTGGTTAAGGAACAACATTTGACCATTATCAAAGCATAGTACTCCCTATACTTAAGTCCCACTATGTATCTCAGGTGTTAAGGATACAAAGATAGTACCATTTAATCAAGTATCATTAATGATAACGATCCATGAGTTGATATTGATGCAGGTCAGTTCAATACTAGTTCTCTGATAAGTAGCTATGAAACTTGGTTACAACCACTTGCCTACTTTCATCTAGTGAGAGTCAACCAATCCAATTCATATTAGTTTTACTTTATAATTGCTCTTGCAATTATAGCCGACTATGAACTTTTAGAATAATAACATTATTCATGGATTAAACATGTTAATATAGAACACAACAAGTATTAATGTGATGACTATATCCCAATATATCACAACATTATCTAATCGTTGTTGTTATAATGTTCCAATATCCAAATACTAAATCCAAATCAAAAATCCATTTCTAGAATTATGAAGTCTTGTAGCTGATGTGTGGCTATTCATACTTAGCTCAAAAGAATGACTTTATCAATGGATCTGACAAAATTTAATTTATGTGAATTCTGTGAATACTATCATCTCCGTACTTAACTTTACTCTAGGTATAGTTAAATATCTTGGAGAATATGATTGGTGTTCTTTCGAGACATAGAGTCTCTTAGTTTGATTAAGTATACTCTCGAAGTCACAAAGATTTCTATGTGATCCTTGAATGGCAATAATCAACATAATTTTTCAATGATCCCATTCATCCAATCATATTTGAATTCAACTTCTAAAGTAGTGTATTGTTATTTTGTAATAGGTTGTGTCATTATGTTTGGCATGGACCTTATTCCAACAAAACTTACCTTTCATTCCATAATGAAGTCAAAATCCAATTATAATTCATAATTATATATATATATATATATATATATATATATATATATATATATATATATATGTTTAGAAATTAACATCTTGTGTAGCTCTTTCCATGAAGATCCTTTCTAAACAGATTGTCTCATATACATTCTCTTAGTTCTTCTAAAGTACTCTTAGAATGCTCTCTTAGTCATCCAATGACTTAACCATGTATTCAATTAGTATCCTTTGACATGCTTACAGCATAATCAAATACCATGTCATATACATAATATGGCGTAAATGATGAATTCATTTGCCAAGCAAATAGAATATAAATCATTTAATCTAGTTCAAACCTATGAGCTATGTCCTTTTGAGGCTAGCTCAAAATGGTGTCATATGACAATGCCAAGAATTCTCCAAAAGAATCTTGTGTCTTGATCCCTTTCAAGATATTGCCAATATATGTATAAGGACATGAAACTTTTAACATTAATTTTATCTATCTCTTATAGATTTTACATTCCAAGAATGTATTTTCTCCTTCCTAAGTCGTTCATTTTAGAAACACTTTCCAAGTCAAGGTGAAAACGACCTTGCTTAATCAGAATGTGATTTCAAAATGATTAAGTATGTCTTATTCATACAGCATTAGGAATTTCACTATGCTCCCACTAGTTCTGAGTAAACACACATGTTTTATTCATTTTGATATAAAAACATACCCTGTAGTTTTACATTAAAATGATGATTGAAACATTGAGATGTTTGCTTATATCCACAAGTGGATCTCAAGCTCTACACATTTTGTTAGGATAACATGGATTAAGAAAAACCTCCAGGATAATCTATATAGATATCTTCCAATAGATGTCTATTAAGAAAACTGGTTTTTCTTTAAATCTATTTACTATATCTCATATTAAGAATATGAATTTATAGCAAATAATATCCTTGTTGATCTAATCATAGCTACTTGTGAAAAAGGTTTGATCATATTCAATGTCATGAGTATGATGAGGACCACAATGAATGACATTAGTGTAAGAGAATCCTATTACTACAAGTGTTAGTTTAAATATGTATGGTTATCCTTGTAATTTATTCTTTTTAGAAGAATCATTTACTCCTTCTAGCCTTGCTAGGGAGAGAAATTTTAATCAAGCCCATACTTGATTCTCATACATGGATTACATCTCATGTTCATGACTCTAAGTCATTCATCAGATTCGAGATCTGACATAGCATCTTGGTATTTGATGGATTTTCTAGAAACCATAAAAAAAAGCTCATCAATGAGAAATTCCACATTTCTCCAGTCATAGATGATTTCTACCATTAATGCGAACAATTTGTGTTTGTGAATAGATATTATTCAATTTTAACAATCCTTGTTAAAACCAGTGCCAACGATTACTACATAAGGTTATGGTTCTTGAGTTGCTTCAAGTTCCATGTACCTCTCACTCAATTTGTCATTAGAAGCTTGCTTTCTACTAACTTAGCTTTCACAAGAATAAAATGACTTATTGTTGGTAGGTTTACATAAAATAATCTAAGCCACGTTTAGAGTATTATACGAATATGTGTTTAGTAGATTTTCGGTTTAGAAGCTTTAGTCCAACATCGGCTTCAAATCCACAAAACATTAAGTAAGATGAGGATGTAGCCTTTCCATACTAAATCTTATGAAGTGTTTAATCTACTTATTAGTTGGTATTTGTATTCAAGATACAATTAATAGTGATTGAAGTATTATCCCAAAAAGATTAAAGGAGGATATTTCTATCGATTAGAAAGTAAATCATACCAAGTAAGATTTAATTCATCATTTATTGTCATTAAGGCCTTAGATGGTTCTTACCGGTTTGCATCTCAACTTTTGAAACTTTCAACAAAGATTTCACAATTATGCTTTACCACGTAAAATATAATTAAAACTACTATAGTTGTTAATAAAGTTGATTTTGTATCTTGTGCTTAATCTCAGACATTCATTAGAAATGAAGTCATACACCAAGTGTATAGTTCCTTAATTATTTTCTCTACACCTTAGTGAAAATATCATTAGGAATCCTTTACATATAAATAAGATTCACATATGTCAAATAAACTACATTATTTGCCTTCAAATATCCCTTTCTTGAAGTTGGAATATGTGAATGTCATTTATATAATAAGGATAACAATGTCAAAGATGAGTTTGACTTGAAACAAGTTTAAGTCAAAAGTGCTTGCATATAGAACTTAATTTTATTTATGAAATGTTGATATTTACTTCACAACTCTATTAAGATATCTAGTCTCATAAATAGAAGTTAATCATTTCAGAATATGAATATTATCGTTATGAAAAACAATTAAGTAAATGATCAAACATTTGAATAAAATAACTAAGACATAAATTTAGACATGCTAAATTAAAACACACTTTGTTCCAAAACAAATATTGTTTTACATTAAAAGTAATTTATGTTCTAAGCATAAATAATAAACTAAACTCTGAGAGTGTAGTTCCAACTTGATTGTGCTCAGCTTGGTTACTCTTCAATAAATAAGCTATTTACAAATATTAAATTAACATTTAAGTACCAAGTACCTAAGTTTAATATGAAAAGTATGAGTTCTATCTAGTAGATACAAGAAGTACTAGTCTCTTCCAGACTTTCTTTCCAAATAAGAGGAGTAAATCCTCTTCCAGTGTCCAGTTTCTTCACAAAAGAAACAAGATCCATCTCTGTGGGCTTTAGTAGATTTCTTGGGCTTAAAGGTGTTCATTCCATAAAACATGGTCCTCCTAGATCACACTAGGTGACTTTTAGCCTTGCATTATTCCAATGTTTAAACTAGCTTTAAATAAAATATCATTGTATTTATTGGAATATTGTTTGACCTGTTATATCATCAGATATATGTTTAAATTATCCAAGACTTCCTAGAAGTCATGAATAACTATTCCTAGCTTGATGTTAGAAGCATCTTAAACATCACAGTGATTCCTTTACTAGGTATCATCTTCAGGTTCATTGCTCAAAGCAAATAGTTTAGGACTAGGACCTTTAAGTGTATACAATTTCATATCTCTCACGATATTTTCTCTTAAGACATGAACCCATTCATTGAAGTTGTATCTATTGAATGTTATTGTTTCATCAATTCATTAAAGAAAATGACAATACATGATAATGAGAATGGATTACTTAACTAAAAAATTTTAACAAAATTCATTTAGCATTTTCAATATTTAATCTTTAATAATTAATACCCTTTTAGTTTCCAAAAACATTAATTATCAATGTCTAGGATCCAAGTTGCAAAACATATAAATCGTTAGGTATCCTTTATCCCATCCATTTAAATTCAACGCGGTAGATATTGATTATCAATTATATCTCACTATATAATTCCTAGATATATGGGGTCGCTAATAACAAGTTTAATTAGACATGTTTGATCCCATCTATGCCTCAGAACTCTCTTGCTTAGGTATCCTTTATCACAAAAGATTTCCGATCAAATCGTCCAATTTGAAAAACTTGTGTAATCAGCCTATAACTTGGTTATAGAAATCACGAATACACCCTGGACATCAAAAGATAACACTAATCGGTTAGATATCACTTATCCCACTAGTGCATACAAGAGACGTGCGAGTGTTCTTCAAAACGATTGCATAGATTTGAGGTTTGTACAAAGGGTCTTTATATGTTTTATAATTCTAGTTTAAAAACATATGATATCAAGGTTATTACATGCATATAATAAACCATGGTATCAATTTTCAAAAGAAAATCGCTTTTAAAGGTTCTATATAAAAAGCTAGTTTTATATAATTTGACGCAATTCAATTTTAATAACCGGTATTAAGTTTGAATGCATTTAAACCTTTTATATCTTTAATAAAACTTCATTTTATTACTTATATATTTGGAATTTGTATAAGTTATAAAAATCACCATTTTAAAACTTATAATAGAGTATTTCAAAATTTGCCGTTATTAACGATTTTATAAAACCGAGTTTTATTTTAAAATAATAACTTGTTACATCTTATGTCCAATTTTGAAAAACCCAAACTCCATGTAATGTTTATTTTTTCCAAAATTATTTTAGCATGTGAGAAAATAATTTTATCAACCACACAAAATAATGCATAAAAAAACAACACAAACATGCATAAAAAGATATGTGCATAAATATAACCTAATAATGACATTTTTGTGAGTCAACACAAAAATGTCAAGTCCATTCCTAAATGGACATTTAAGGGCACCAAAAATTTTCTTGTAATGTTGTTGAAGAAGCTCCTAGTTGAGTAAACACCCATTGCTTCCAAAAGATAGGAAAAACTTCTTGAAGGCTAAAATTCAGCAACTGTCGCTAAAATCCAACAGCCCTTTGTGAACAGCATTAGCGACACTTTTAAGAAAATATCACTGAAAATGCTGCACACCTTTTAGACTTGAAAATTGCTCTTTTGTCTTCAAAAATGGTTCCAACTTGATTTCTTGTTACATTTTTGTACAATAAATTAATTCTAAAAACTAATCTATTACTTTACAAAATAACCAAGAAAAGCTAATCTATTTAATTATTACATACCATATGAATAAATAAATTATTACAACCATTTTATAACAAAAATAACCAACACAACAACATAACAACACATTGGTCATTCGCTAGTTTATGCACATCATATACATCAATATACACAATAAACTACCTTTGTTTTTCTAATACAACTTTAAATGACAAAAGATGCATGAAACTTTTGTCACATAAAATAACAAAAAAGTCGTCATAGAAAATATGTATGAACTTATTTTTTATACAAAAACAAGTTATCCATATTCTCCAAAACTAATATTTCCAAAAATAAAAAATATAACCAAACTTCCAAGATGGCTCTAATACCAATTGTTGGGTTTTAATTTAAAAATAGTTTCATAAACTAGAAAAATATGGCAACGAAAGACTTTAATTTTTTTTTGAAATAACATAAACATTTTTTACCCACCAAGGATCTTCTTACAAGTTATAGAAAGATTAAACACCAACCAAAGGAGGGATGAAGAAATAACAACCTTTGTAATTCTTTGGGTCCTCTTAGGAGGCTTGGAAGTTGATGAAGAATGTGGAACCTTTGAGACACCAACAATGACTCGAGTTGATGTAGAATGCTAGTTCTTTGTATAAAACTCTTAAGCTTTGAACCAAACCCAGGTATGGTTCAAAGAGACCAAAATGCAAGCATCAAATCTTTAAAGTGCAAGACTAGAGAAGATATGGAGAGGGGGGGAGAAACTATCGGCCATAGCAAGAAAGAATGGGGCAAGAACTTCAAGAGTGGAAGCCTCATATTTATAGTGCCTAAAAGTGAAGTTATTAACCATTGGTTCCTTCAACTTTAGACAAACTTGTCTCCATGTCATAAGTGTGTTTCCTATGCCTTTAAAGCATGATTAGACAAGTCATACACTTCTTCTTTTTATGTAAATCTCGAAAATTACATAAAGAAGAAGAGTTTGTTTATATTTTATAAACTCAAAGTTTATAAGATATAAACTTTATCTTTTCCTAAAAGACTAAAATCTTAACTAGTCCATAATGTTGTACATGACTTAATAAATCATACCATATGATATATTATGTTACTTGCTAATGAAATTTATTATTTCCATGAAATAAATAATTTCCAATTTAATTATAAGAGTTTTATTGAATATTTATTAAAATCAATTTCTAATAAATAATCAATTGTAATCAAGTTGTTGTTAGTGTGACCCATTAGTATCATATGTTATTTAGCAATATGACTTTAATATAACTCTTGAGCATACTAGATCTTTCAGAGAGTACTCCTTTCAACCTTGAAAACTATAAATGGCAAACTTTTAGTCATTCTTGTTATATTTTTATGTATATTTTTCAAAAATATTTATTTTAATAATATTAGAAGAAAAAAACTCATAAAAAAGAGAAAATGTCAGTGTAGCACAATTAAGTTTTGGGTATGGTCCGATTTGACCAATTATTATATTTTTTTTGTGCAATAGACACTTAAATATTACTATAGCTGTCAATTAAGCCACTATTACCGATTGTAGAAGGTTACCCGGTTACAGGTCTTCCCTGGCATCCAACGTGTAAGGAAGAAGCTAGGAAATTGCCATTTTGACTACACGTGGACTTCCATATCAATGGTACCTTATTTAAGAAATGCTTAGCACCCTGATTTAGACCATACACGTTTTCTTTGTTCCCTTACCGGTTAAGCTTCCCAAGTAACTTATCTCGATCAATGTCGTCTTCCTCGTCGATTTCTTCATCTTGATACCCACCTTTGCAACTCTAAAACTTCCGACAATCGGATGTTGCAAAAACATATGGGTGTGATAAGCCCGCTAAAGAAAGAATGAACTGAAAATACCACAATTCGGGTCACCGATTCTGGAACTATCAGAATAACTTGGTTAGTTGTCGAGATTTCAATTTCGTTATAAATTTCAAAGAAAAGTTTACTTCTATAGCATTTTAAATGTTTATGTTCATCTTAAGAAACCCTAATAGTGTAATGACAGTGGTTTTTATGACTTTATGCACCAAAAACTTTGTTTACTTGTCGATATTCTACTTTGCTTATGTCACCATCATGTACATGTCTTCATTTGCAGACGGGGTTGAAAAAATGTGATTATTTTTTTATGGAAGGATGATGAGCTACCAGAAGGTTACGATAAAATCCTAATCAGGTCAATGAAGGAGAATTTGGATAGCAGGGAAGAACTCTTTGAGTTGGTTAGTATGAAGAAACAAGTGATGGAGCTTGATTATCTACTGTCAAAGGAGAAGGAAATGGAGTTGAAGCTTGATAACGAAGTCTTAAAGTAGAACGAGCGGGTGATGAAGCTTGAGAAGAAACTAATGCTTCGATTCAGGAAACTATGAAGTTGAAGATAATCTTTTTTTGTGTTATAATGGGGTTGGTCGTTTGGCTATTTAAGTCTAGTAATTAAAGTAAAATTATGGGGACTAGGGTGATTAATATATGTAGTTGGTATGATGTGTTAGTATTCCAACCATTTTTTGACAGCCATGGTTGATGATTTATGTATGATGTTCCCTATATTAGTCGGCATGTTTTGTTGGGAATTACCAAGACTCTTTTGCAAGACATTTTGTTAAGTGGTAACCTTTAATGGTATCCCTTGGTTAATCTCATGTAATGACAAGTGGTAGTCTTTTTATATAATGGTATTTATTATATGTAACGAATTTGTTCTATGTGGTCCATTCTGTCTTTGTCAAATGTGGACCACCATTACACACTTGCTTAAATATAAGGTCCATTTTAATCATTAACATGTACTCAATAAGTACCATATTGGTGATTCTCATCCATGCAACATTTACCTATAAACTGTAAGCAACTATCATAAAATGCAACCAACTTTAAAAAATCTCAAGTAGGATACAAGTGTAATAGAAACCAAATTTCATAATTTGCATTCAAGTATCTTAAATTACATACAACTTTCATAAATAACATTATACTTTCATAAACTGCATATATAAAATACCAAAAATGCCCATGTATATGTGTATTTTTGTAATTGTATCAAACCAACAACATTGTACTTGCTCAAAACATACCATCATCTAACAGAATAAAAATCATAAGGTAACATTGTCTGCATTACACACATATAAAATCCTCAAACAGATACTTAATCTAAATTAAGTGCTTTCTCCTTTTAATAGGTGGCAAAGGTGGAATGTATTCTATTTGTGGCCACATGTCACTCCCATTCATGGCTGCAATTCTATATTTGTAACTTTTCATATATGTGGTGGTACTAAACATCACATCCACATATGCTTCCACATCCCTATTTAGATATGAAATACATGTTATAGAATGCACACATCCATACCCATTCAATTGATACAACCTACAAGAATATGTCTTTCTATCAAGGTCAATCTCATATGCCTCACATGTTGCCCTAAATTCAAATTTGTTTAAACCACTATCTAACACCTCAAAATGTCTCATGTTCTTTTTAAGCTCAATCACCTTATCCCTTATTTCTGGACAAATTTGATTACCTTATTGTTGTCCTCCCACCTTCATATTATACAATATCTCCATCATGTAAAATCGTAGCTATTCCAACATTGTTATAATGAGCTTCTTTCTGGCATCCACAATTAGAGCATTAAAACTCTCACATATTCCATTCTCAACAGAGTCACAACATTTACCTGGTTGGAAGAATGTTCTAGACCAAGTTTTTGGATCCTTGTCCATCATGTATTTATGTGCATCTTGGTTCAAATTTCTAATGCTCTCACTGTAGCTCTAAATGCATTGTCAATTGAAGCTTTTGATGCTCTCTAAAAAAGTGTCTCATAGTGGGCACCATTATATCTCTTAAGAAAATTTTGGCAAATGTGTCTAACACACTGTCTATGCTCTACATAAGGCATCATCTCCTTTACAGCCTCAATTAACCCCTGTATGATAATTTTTTTTCATTATGTTATAATAAGAAATATCATTAATTAAATTATCAAATAATAAATACACTTACCTTATGTTGATATGACATTAAAGCTTATCCATTTCCTTAATTCATATGAAGATCATCAATTAGAAGATCTAAAAACCACTTCCAATTTTGCTTGTTCTTTACAGACACGATTGCCCATGAAATAGGAAAGATTTTGTCATTTACATCCCTACCAACAGCACAAAGCAAACCCCCCTTACAAATCCCTTTCAAAAAACACCCATCAAGTCCAATTATCTTTTCTACAACCGTCAATCCTACCTTGTTTCACACCATTAAAACACAAATAAAACTTACTAGAATAGTTCTTCCCATCAGGAATATGATCCACCTCATGTTTCACAGTGAAGCCTGGATTTGTTCTTAGTATCTCTTTGCTATATGACCAAAGTTTTGCATAATAATCCTTAATATTACCTTCTACAAGTTCCATTGCATACTTCTTTGCTCTCCTACATTGCCCTAAACTGACATTCACACCAAACTTCTTGATCACCGCTAGTCTAAGTTTCCAATCCATGAATATGAAACCAATGACCCTAACTTAAAGTTCCTAGCACACTTATGTTCATCCTTCAAAGACTTGATCTGGAAAGTAGCTTCATCACTCATCCAAAGAGGCCCATAATCTAAATATGCAGGCACCTTTACAACACCTAACAAGAATTCTATGTATGTCATTCTTTTCAAACCATAATTGGTACCCATTATCCACTCCATAGTTGCACAACATGGTTTTCAACTGCCTTATATCCTTAAATTTCATTCCAAGTATAGGATTTTGTTTTTTCTAATGTAAGCTCTCATTGAAAATGGAATGCATCTGTATGGAATCTTGCATTTCCAATCCCATTATCATCATCTATAAAGTCATTTCCCTTATCATCCACCCCTCCTTCAACACACAATTGAATCAAGAAATGATCTTTGGATGTTCTGATCGTAGGGATAATATCTTCATCATTTTCCACCTTAACATCCCTAAGAGTATCTCTATTTTCCACACCATCAACACAAGAGTTGTTATCAACTTCATTATGTTCTTCATCAAACCACCCCCCAGTTCCATCCCCATCATGATCAACATACAGAGAAATTATGCCATCTGTTCCATATGCATAAAAATAAAAGCAGCATAATCTACATCATTTGAAATAGATCGAATGCCATCACATAAAGATTTTTCTGGTTCACAGTAGTAAAGGTTTTTAATTTCATCATGTATGAAACGTTCCAGGAAAGTGATTGTTTTGGTCAAAAATTACACAAGTACTAATCAACCAAATTCAATGAGAGGCTATGATGTTCATATTGTGTAAAAGTAAGTAGTAAAAGAAAATGACACAATGGTCTACAAGGAAAGCCCTTGATCCTTACTAGGATCTCCGACATAAAACCTTGGGAAGTGATAATGATCACCTGCCTTGATGATTTTATTGATATAAAAATGAAGATTATAGTGAGTTCTTTGTAAGAATAAGTAGAGAATTTCATAGAGTAAGTTTAATGTAACGCTCTGTTCCGAATTGACTCCTAGTCTGAGGCTGTGGCTCGAAGGTCGGTCATTATAAGGATTATTACTATTGGGAAGGTAAGATCTAGGCCCTTTTGGGTGTGGGTGATGTATTAGAAGTGATCCGGGTGTTCGGTTCGTGTTTTGGAGCCTAGGGGTATTTCGGTAAAGTGGCAGTTCGGGATTTTGTGGAAAATGGATTTTTGTTTTGAAGGTCTTAAGAAAGGTTTGAGTTATTAGAAGTGTAGGGCTTCTCGTCACCTTTCCGTGGATATAAGGATCGTCGGAATCGCGCTTGTAACGAAGAAGTTATGGCCTTCGGAAGTTTCGTGGTTTTCAGGCTTAGTAGAGTACACGGGGCGTACACAAAGCGTACGCTGGGCGTACTAGTGAAGAAGGTAGTAGGCTGGGCGTACCTTGGAGTACGCTGGACGTACTGACCAGGATGGTCGCGAAGGTTCCCAGGAGTACGCTGGGCGTACCATATATACGTTGGGCGTACTCCAGTCTGATTAGAACCCTATTTTAGGGTCTTGGACCCTATTTAAGCTCTTTATCTCATACCCTAACCCTAATATCTTCAGCCTCCATCCCTCTAAACCCTAGAAATCGACCCTTAGCCTCCATTTGAGTGATTCTTGAGCTTTTTGGTGATTTAGTGGGTTTTTGGGTGCTTATTGTGGAAGAAGGAGTTCCTTGAGGAAACATTGCTTGGCTTGAAGCTTGTGGATCCAAGCCCTAATCATATTGATCTGACTCCATAAAGTATAAAGTTTGGATCTTGGTGGCTTTCTCATGTGGATCTAGTTGGGTTATGATTTGTTATGTTGGACCTGGAAGAGGAAGGAACTTAGTGATCAAGCTATGGTTGGAGTCAAGCTTCTAGATCCAGAACCTTCATCAACTTTGCAAGCTTTTGGAGGTATAAAGTCTCAACCTTGTCAACTCTTTCATGTAGATCTACCATTGTGAGTTTTAGTTCATTTTGGTCCCAAGGATGGAACTTTATGGTTGAAATCCGATTCTTAGGCTTTGAGTTGCCACTCTCAGTGTTAAATGAGTCCCTAAGGCAGAAAGTTGCCATCTTGGAAGTCTTAATGGGCTCATGCATGAGTTAGGACCATTTCCTTGGAAGTAGATTATCATTTTTGGAGAGCTTATGTGGGCCATGCAAAGCTGTAAAGTAAGCAACTTTATGGTTTAAGACGTTGAAAAGGACTTGGATCTGTGTTTGTAGCTTCTGGAGTAGAGTATTAAGCACTTAATGGGAAAATTGCTTAATAGGGGATTACGCTGAGTGTACGTGCAGGTACGCCCAGCGTAAGCATCATTTGGCCTGTACGCTTAGCGTACATAGGAGTACGCCCAGCGTACTCATCAGTTATGGGCTTATTGTGTTTTGGGCCTCGGATTGGGCCAGGTAGTGGACTTTGGGCGTTTGGACCTTAGTGGACCATCAGAAGTCAGATGTATTGGGCCAAGGATATGTTTGGGCTTAGGGTAAGGCCCATTAGAGGGATTGGGTCCAATTGAGCAAATTGGGCCATTAGTGGGCCACTAGTGGGCTTGGAAAGCCTACCTAGTGTTGGGCTTTAGTATAAGGTCCATTAAAAAGATCTGGGCCTAATTTGGAAAATTGGGCCATTGATGGTTTTATGGACATTATAATGATGGGCTTTTGTTTTGGGTTTGGGCCTTAGTTTTGGATCATATTGGGGCAGGGGTAAAATGGTTATTTTACCCCATGCATGGATTAAGGATTATGGTATGGGACCCAATTGCTAATTAGGTATATTGATTGGTAGTGACAGCTCGGGAAGATGGCAGGGCAGCAGCTAAAGAATTCATGCGGGAAGCTTCAGCAGTGCGAGGTGAGTCTTCTCACCATACTAATGGGTCTAAGGCACCAAGGCCGGCCCATTTTATGATATGTAGTATCCTAGCTAAGATTGTATTATGTGACTTGTTAGTTGATATGAGCTAGGAAGTATGCTAGTGGTATGTATGGTATATATATATATATATATATATATATATATATATATATATATATATATATATATATATGGAAGACCATGGGAGAGCCCATGGCACTTGGATGTAAGACCATGTGGAGAGCCCATGGCTTTCCTATTATGTAGTAGTGTTTATTGTAGATTCGCTACTGATATGTCTGGTATGCATGTATAGGTGGTATGCTAGTGATTATGTGGTATGCTAGTTGTCTTTGTGATACTTTCATGGAAGACCATGGGGGAGCCCATGACACCTGGATGTAAGACCATGTGGAGAGCCCATGGCTTTCCTATTAAAGACCATGGGAGAGCCCATGACACTTAGGTGTAAGACCATGTGGGGAGCCCATAGCATCCTGGAGTAAGACCCTGGGGACGAGCCCACGGCATCCTTATATGTTTGTATGCATGGCTTATCTGGTAGAGATAGCTTTTACAGCTAATATGATATGTGATATGTGGATTGTGTGTGGGTATGCTCTGGGGGACTCACTAAGCTTTGTGCTTACGGTTTACAGTTTTGGTTTCAGGTATCATTGATTTGGGAATGAAGAGCTCGGATTGATCGGAGCGCACACACCTATGATTTCCGCAATGAATGATTTTGGGATGAACTCTGATAAATGTTTTTAATTAACAATGTTTTGGAATGATTGGAATAAATGATATCTATATTTGGGTTATGTTAAAAAATGAAATTTTTACCCCTGATTTTTGGGTCGTTACATTTAAGCTAAAGAACCATGTGTTGTGTACAGATTACAAGTGTCAATTTATAGTCTAATTTAGCCAACAATATGTCCGATATTCCCGGGATACTCTATGACCGGCTTCACGAACGTTATTTGACCAAATATTCCGGGTCTTTAGCATAGTTGAGATGATTCTTCGTTGAGAATTGGTCTTCCCTTGACTACTTCTGTACACATGTTAGTTATAGACAAAATATGACCGTTATAAATATTGATAAAAATAATAACAGTAATTAACCGGGATCTTGATCTTGCTGAGGATCATGGATATAGTAAGGATCCTGGTCCCAACAACTGCCCCCAAGTTATTCCTGAAAATATAAGGATTAGTTCCGTAAATATTAAAGGAATAACTTAAAGTAAATAGATAAGAGGAGGGGGAATGGTAATTTTCAGTTTTAACCCATAACGGCTAGGTGATTTAAATTCCAACAGATAGTTTACCAGCCGTTAGCAGTCAAATCATATTACCGGCCCAATATAAATATGAAGGATCAGTTTCATATTCTCCTATCCGTTCCTCTTTGCTTTTCTTGTGCCATATTGCAATTTAGAAGGTAATTTTTCTTCCAGGCCTTTAATCTCTCTACCATGGGTCGAAAAATGGTTGTTTCTCGTAAGAGCATTTTGGCCCTTCCCGACGATGATTTTATTGATCAGGGGATCCTCTCTTATGAGGAGACCTGCTCTTTTGGCGATGACGACATTGAGTCTCTAAAACTCAATGGGGCTTTTCCTCCCTGTGCTATTTTCAGTCCCTTTGATCCTCTGATTCAGCCCGATTTCATCTCTCCCACTTGGGTGTGATTTCTTGACTATCCTTTCTCCTTAGGCTTGAGATAACCTTTCCCGGGATCGTCTCCGAAATTTTTAGGGTGACAGGGATTTCGTATATCCAAGCCATGCCAATTGTCTGGAGGATCCTCTATTGGGTCGACCAGATAAATCAATCAAAGGGTCTTGACATAGGCCTTTCTGAGTTGGCTTGTATATACGATCTCACCACCTTTGGGAATTCTCGTTTCCTTCTTAAGGTCAAAACTCTCAGATCTTATCTAATCTTGAAAACCAAGCACAATGATGGGGCTTGGAAAGGGAGATACCTCTTTGTGAGGCGCGGCTCCGTTCCCAATGGGGATCTCTTTCCCACAGATTGGGTTAAGAAGGGTAGGATTTCAATGCTTTGTCTTGTGATCCTGGAATCTTATTCTTATTTTGTTTGTTTCTTTGCAGCCTTCAAGTTCGAGGAACTTGTTCCCGTTGATGAGGATTTAGAAGAGAAGATTGAAAAGTTCTTGGCCTTATCTGAAGTCGAGAGATCCTTCCGATTTGATCAAGTTGTCCCGTAGGAAAGCTCGTCCGCTATAGACCTCATCTCGATGGGTAAGGATCCTTAATTTTTTCCTGTTTGTAATGAGGATCTTTAATAATCCTTTATTGTATACAGGATCCAAGGTCACTCGCTCTAGTGCTCGCTCTACTCTTGCTGATCTTGATACGGCTATGTCAGGAGATCAATTGGTAGTGAAGAAGGAGAATAGTTCGGCCTCTCTTCCTCTTAAGAGGTCGACCGTGGATTTGACAGTGAAAACTCCAGGATCCCGAAAGAGGAAAACTGTTGAATCCACAGGTTTATCTCTGGAGATCCTTGGAGCTAAGGAAGCGCTCCAAAAGTTGGTCTCGTTCTCTCAGGCTGTAAGTGTTGATTTCATTTTCGCTCCATTTTTCATCTTGTTTATCGCCGACTTACCATATTTTCATCACAGGTCTCTGATCATGTTTCTGCTGATCTAAGGATCCAGGCGGAGAGGGCCGAACAAGACCTTCAGGGACAGGAGAAGATATGGAAGACGACCAACAAGGATCTTCGAAGGAAGGAGGATCTGTTTACAAAGGAAAAGGCTGAGAGAGAGAGGAGGAGGAGGAGGAGGAGGAGCTCATACGCGAGATGGAGGAGGTGATCTCCGATGTAAAGGTCAGTGCTGCAGTGGCCGTTTGGGAGGCCAAGATCTGTCTGGCTGAGGATCTTAAAAATGAAGGATCCTGGGACGTGGGTGGTTGGCGCGAGGTATTAGCCAAATTAACAGGCAAGCCTGCTACCAGCAGTCAGGATTCAGTGTTGCGGTTGACGCGGGGAGGGGGGCGGGGGGGAAGAGAAGAAGGCCGATGATGACCAGGATAAGGTCTAGGCCTTTTAGGTGATTAGGGTAGCATAATCTTTTGACACAAGACTTTCGTAGGGTTGTATGCCTTTTTGTTTTTGAATATAATGGTTGATTTTCTTTTCGTCTTAATCCCCTCTATGGTTAAATACAATGGAGTTTACCAAGTATTGGGATCTTTATGTGTCAAGATCCTTGTGCTTCGGAGTGTTCAAACGTGAGGATCCAGTCGTTCCGGAATCTCCGATTGTGAGGATCCCGATATTTTAGGATCTCCACTCCTGAGGATCCTTAATTGTATGTCGTTATGCATAGCAAGTGTTAGCTAAGGGTGGGCGTTAGTCTAGCTAACGCCCCTCCGATGCTTAAGTTAGTAATGTTTTCGAGGAAAAAATCAGTAATAATAAAAGTTTTAAGGTAAAGGACATGTGTACCTTGGTTTTGTTGTGGATCATTTGATCCTGCTTACATGTAGTATGCTTTAAGGTGTATGGCATTTTAGGATCTTGGCAGAACGTCTCCTTTGAGTGTTTCTAGCCAATATGCTCCTTTTCTTGCTTCAGCATCTACAAGATATGGTCCTTCCCATTTGGGAGCCAATTTTCCTGCACTAGGATCCTTGGTGTTTTGGACTGTTTTCCTTAATACCAGGTCTCCTATTTAAAACCTTCTGACCCTTATATTCCTATTGTAAGCCTTGGTGATTCTTTGTTGGTGAGCAGCAATGCGTATTTTGGCAAGATCCCTAAGCTCGTCAATAGTGTCAAGATCCTGTGCTAGGATCCTGTCATTATTCTCTTGGTCTTGCATAAAGTATCTTTCCGTTGGGATCACTACTTCAGTAGGGATTACTGCTTCTGTCCCAAACACCAAGGAATAGGGGGTCTGACCTGTGGCCACTTTGGAAGCGGTTCTATCTGCCCATAAAACGAAAGGAAGTTCTTCTGCCCATCTTCCCTTGTTTTTTTCCCAGCCTTTTCTTCAAATTGTTAACTATGATTTTGTTGCTAGACTCTGCTTGACCGTTAGCTTGGAGATGAACAAGAGTGGAAATTATCATTTTGATCCCTCATCTTGTGCAAAAGTCTCTTGTTCTTTTTCTAATAAATTTGGATCCATTGTTGCATATGATTTCAACCGGGATCCCGAACCTGGTCAAGATATTATGTTTAATAAATGATACTACCTCTTTGTCTCTTACTTGGACGAAAGCTTCAGCTTCGATCCATTTGGAGAAGTAATCAGTCATCACCAACATGAAGACTTTCCTCCTGGGGCTACTGAAAATTTTCCTACAATATCCGTCCCCCATTTCATGAATGGCCATGTGGAGATAATAGGATGTAGAGGTTCTGCCGGTTGGTGCAGGATGGCGATGTGTCTTTGGCAAACATCACATTTTTGAGCATGTATAATGGAGTCTTTCTTCATGGTTGGCCAGTAGTATCCTGTTCTCAGTATTTTAGAGCATAAGGATCTGCCCCCGGTATGACTGCCACAATCTCTTTTGTATATATCCTTTAAGACTTCTACAACTTCAGGATCTTCCAAGCATCTTAGGTATTGACTTACCATAGATTTTTTTGTAAAGTTTACCTTAGATTAACACGAATCTTGAGACTCTTGTCCTGAATGATCTTTCACTTTTTTCTCCTGTCCGGATTGTGCCATTTTGGAGATATTCCATAATGTGTTGGGTCCATGATCGCGGATTTCTTTGAGGATCCTGTTCGTCAGGATCTCTTTGAGGAATGATCCTAGGGTCAGGATCTTCAATAGCTTCTATGCTTGTCGGACACTTAGGATCTTCTTGCTTATCGGAGAGGGTTTCTATGGCTGGGGTTATTATGTGAGTTATAGGAATCTTCGTCTCTGGTGGGATCCTAAGGGAGGATCCTAAATTGGCTAGTGCATCTGCTTATGTGTTTTCATCTCTGGGAACTTGGGTTAGGGTAAAGTTTTCGAAATCATAAGCTAATTTTTTGAGGATCTCTAGGTATAATGCTAATTTTTCACCTTTCACTGCATGAGATCCATTGTATTGATTGGTTAGTAATAAAGAATCAACAAATACCTGAAGATCCTTGATTTGAAGATCCTTAGCTAATTGTAGTCCCATGATGAGTGATTCGTATTCTGCTTCGTTGTTGGTAGTGTTGAATTCACAACTAACTGCCTGGGGTATGATTTCCCCCTGTGGCGACTTTAGTATGATCCCAAGGCCTGTTCCTTTCTGATTTGAAGCTCCATCTGTGAACATCGTCCATCTTCCCAGGTGTTCATCTTCTAGGAGTCGCTTGGCTTCCATGTATACTTTGTTTTGTAAATCATCACTAAAGTCAGCCACAAAGTCCGCTAATGCTTGTGATTTTATGGCGGATCTTGGTTCGTATCTGATGTCAAATGTACTTAATTTCACCGACCATTTTGCCATCCTTCCTGACATTTTTGGTTTTCTCATGACATGCTTTATAGGATAGTTAGTTTTTACATGTATAGTGTGTGTTTCAAAGTAGTGTCTTAATTTGGTAGAAGCAGTTACTAAGGCAAGAATTACATTTTCAAGATGAGAGTACCTGATTTCAGGATCCATGAGACTTTTACTTACATAGTAGATATGATGTTGCTCCCCGTTAAGATATTTGACCAAAACGGCACTTACCGCGTTTGAGTATACTGAGAGGTAGAGAATAAGTGGTTCTCCATCTATAGGTTTCACTAGTAATGGAGCAGAGCTTAGATATTTTTTGAGTTCCTGGAAGGCTTTATCATGTTACTCCTTCCACTCAAATTTCTTGTTCTTTTTCAAGATATCGTAAAAGGGCTTGCACCTTTCTGAGGATCTTGAAATGAACCTGTTGAGTGCTGCTACTCTTCCGGTTAGCCTCTGGATGTCCTTTGTTGAAGACGGTGATCTTAGTTCCATGATTACTTTTATTTGTTATGGGCTTGCTTCTATCCCTCTTTTTGTTACCATGTATCCAAGGAACTTGCCTAACTTCATTCCAAAGTGACATTTGAGTGGGTTCAGCTTCATATTGTACTCATCCAGGATGTCAAACGCTTCCTTTAGGTCTCTAAGGTGATCTTCGGCTTTCATTGACTTTAATACCATGTCGTCAATATAAACTTCCATGGTGTCCCCCAGTTTTTCTTTGAACATCCGATTCACCAAATTTTGATATGTTGCACCTGCATTTTTAAGACCAAAAGACATTGCGCTGTAACAATATATACTTGTTGGTGTTATAAATGCAGTATCTTCGTGGTCTGATGGTTCCATTTGGATTTGTTGGAATCCTGCTGAAGCATCCATGAAGGTCAGGAGTTCATGGCCAGCCGTCGCATCTATCATAGAGTTAATATGTGGTAGAGGGAAATGATCCTTAGGACAAACCTTGTTGAGATCTGTGTAATCTACACACACTCTCCATTTTCCGTTTTTCTTTTGTACGACAACCACGTTAGTTAGTCATCTTGGGAACATCACTTCCTTGATCATTCCTGTTTTGAGGAGCTTCTTTACTTCCTCTTGGATGATTTAATTCCTTTCGGGTGCAAATTTTCTTCTTTTTTGGTGTATTGGTGTGAAAGAAATGTTAATATTAAGTTTATGAGTAATAATACTCTTGTGTATACCTGTCATATCTACGTGTTTCCATGCGAATGTCTTGCTTCTGGTTCTTAAGAAATTTAGTAGATCCTGCTCGATCTACTCAGGCATTGAGGATCCTATGAGGACTTTAGCTTCAGGTACCTCGATGCCCAGGGGCACTTCCTTTACGTCTTGTTCCTTTGACTCTAGAACATGTCGTGCCCCCTTCCTTAATTGTTATGCTTGTTGGGGTTTGAACGTAGATTTCATAGAGGTTTTGTAGCATTCTTTCGATTCTTGTTGGTCTCCCATTATCTTCACTGTCCCCCATGGAGTGAGCATCTTCACACACTGATGGTATATTGATGGAACCACTTTCATCTCGTGGATCCATGGTCTACCTAGTATCACATTAAAAGAAGACAGGGTGTCAATAACCCAAAAATTTTATATGAAGTGTAACATCCGGACTTTCAGGTATATTATTGTGTGATTAATCTGAGATTTATGGAGTGACTCGGCGAGTTGTGAGTCCAACTCGTCGAGTAGAGTCGAGTGTCCACATGGGATTAATGAATGGACTCGACGAGTCAGAGAGTCGACTCGCCGAGTAGGTGTTGGGCAGAGAAACCCTAATTTCCCAGGGTTGGGGCCTATATAAGGGAACTTATAGCCCCATTTGCGCCTCACCAGTCACCCTACTTCCTTGAGAGAAACCCTAATCGTCCATTTGAGCTAGAGAGTGAGAAAGAGGCTAATCTTGTGGGTTTTAGCGCATTGTTGAAGGAGAAGTGGAGAGCATCAAAGCTTGGTTCAAGAGGAGGCTTTGGATCTAGAGGTTTTTCAGAGTTTTGCTTCAGTTGGAGGTAAAAAGATGCTAACTTGGTCATTTCCTTATGAAGATTTTGGTTTAGGGAGTTTCTAGGCTTTCTCCCATTCTTTTTGGTGTCATTGTGATCTTTGAGCATGATTGAGGTTAAAACCTCAGATCTGAGTTGTAGGAGGCTTTGTGAGACCAAATACGCGAACTTTATTGAGTTAGAGACAAGACTTTGAGCATGTAACCTTGTTAGAACTTGTATTGGCATTATGGAGCAAGTATGCCATGCATGAACGTAAAGATCGAAGCTTTACGTGACAATCGAGCCTTGGGAGGCTAGATCTAGAGTTTAGGGTAGTAGATCTACCTTAAAACATCTGAATGAGAAAACAGACTAAAGGGAATCACCGAGTCCATGGCCTGACTCGACGAGTCGGTTAGGGTTTGTCCCGATGAGTTTGATCATGCGATAACTCGGCGAGTTGGGGGTCAACTCGACGAGCTGAGCTGGACTTTCTTGAGACTTTTGAGGAAAAGAGGGGACTCGACGATTTGCATGAGTGCACTCGATGAGTCGGGTCAAACAAGGATTGTTGACTTGAGTTTGACTTCTAGTTGGTCAAACCTGAGTAATGGAGACCAATGAGGGTAAAATGGTCTTTTACCCACTTCCGGAGTTAGAGAGAGAAAGAGTAACCTTTGGTTTACTTAGAGTTGAGAATCGAGTATTAATTAGAGAATATTTACTCTATGTGTTAGGTGGTCGCTAGTTCGAGATTCGAGTACAGGGATAATTGCTTGCGTGCCTCGAGGTGAGTCTCCTCACTATACTTTACCATGAGTGGTATTTGTGTGTGACTGAGATGTCTTATGTGCTTATCTGTGTATTATGATATCCTGTATTATTTCTTTGTGATTTATGTTGTGTATTACTCAGAGCTTACAGGGTTAGGACTGGAGTGTCCACAGATTAGGACCGGAGGGTCCATCAGAGTAGTGGGACCGGAGGGTCCCACTGAGACACATTGACCGGAGGGTCTTACAGAGTTATATCCTCGAGTGGCTAATGTATTGAATGTGGTATTTTGGGGAACTCACTAAGCTTCGTTTTTACCGTGTTATGTGTTATGTGTTTCAGGGTTTTCTCAGGATCGCGGGAGGGCATCGGCTAGATTGTACACACCAGAGAAAGAGTTATGTTTTGAGGATCCTGGATTATTAATCAATCAATTATGGAGTTGTTCTTTTATAAATTAAATACATTAGATTTTTGTGATATGTGTTATGAGAATTATGCGATTTTAAATGAAAAAAATTATTTGAAAATCTACGGTGTTACAAGTTGGTATCAGAGCCTCGGTTTGAGGGATTCAGATGCACCCTCGGGTATATCTGGACACAAACTGAGGATTTGAAAAAAAATTTCAAAAGAAATGAATTTTTCTAAAACGAGCAAGAGTTCAAGAGAAAACGAGTTGGAGCAGTGTGTACAATCAGCCAGAGCCCGAACGGTGATTTCCCAAAATACCCTTACTTATTTGTTTGTGTTACGAGTTCTTATTGAGATATTAGTGATGCATGCTAGAAGATAGGCTAGGTATTTCATATATTAGGGCTAGAGTTGTCTGATATGTGATGCCTTAGTCTATGGGGTTGTTGCTATCTGTTATGTGTCTTGAGTATGTGTTGAGCAAGAGTATATAGCAGAAATCTTTTAGAGAGAGCTTTGAATAGAGGAGTAATCTAGGAGAGATACCTAGATGAGCCTTGAGGAGTCTGCTGAGAAGAGTAATTAGATACCATGAGAGGTGAGATAGCCTGAGTTCTGTGATGCCTTTTGAGAGTAAGTAGAGCAAATAGAGTTGTAACCTAGAGTGGTTTTACGTGTTGGTGAAGATTATTCGATGCCCGAATGCTGCTTGCTTTGTTCTTTGTGGAACTCTTCATGATGGGAGTCAGCTACTAAGTGAATATGACGATATTCAGGAGGTAGATAGCTGGCATCATAAGGAGTTCTTCAGCAGCTGATAGCAGAGAAGTGTGAGAACCTTGGAAGAGCCTAGGGGGGTGTCTGTGGTCAGAAGTGTTGGGTTATGAGCATTCTAACACTCCTAAGTGTACATGCAACCCTAAATACCTTGGATCTATGTTTTCTCTATTATACATACAATTATGAGCATCCAAGGTATTATCCTAATCTAGCATACAAAATAATAAATATAATAAGATAGAATACATACCTCTTTGATGTAGAATGTCTTCATGAAGCTTGAGTTCCTAGTGCCCCAAGTGTGACACCTCAAATGGTTCACACAACACCAAATACACTTGGAATAACTTGAGAGAAACTTGAACACTCCTTGAAATCGTCTAGCCCTCAAACTCACACATTAGTGCACGATTTCTTGAGCCATAGGATTCTTTTATATGGTGGCTATTAGGGTTACACCATGTAACTCATAACTTTACCCATTCCTTATGCTTCATGGATTTTAACCTCCATGGAGTATCCATGGGTCACCCCATGGACTTAGTCCAACATAAGGAATCTTGGATCACAAGCCCACATATATAAGAATGAATGATTTACACAATCAACCCATATATTTAATTAGTCTCCTTTTGATCACTTAATTAATTCCAAATTAATTCTCGGTCAATACTAATTAAATAACCTTATTAATATATTAGAACTTATAATATATTAACCAACCTTAAGTGTTATTTCTCTCATTATAGTCTATCCAAATGCATGATGCCATGCAACCCAAATGGACCATGCCGGGTCGGGTCAAGTCTTACCAATTATAGTTATGGACTTAGACATTAATCCAACAGTCACCCACTTGGATAAGTCTAAAACTATTATTGCGTATGACTTCAGGAACCGATCAGCAATCGTAGCTCTCAAAAGCTTCTGTCGAACTCTGACCTTTGTCAATGACTTGTCCATTAGATAAGGGATCATATATTCCTCCATTCTAGATATCATATGGACTGAGACATGGATTATCAATCATTCTCTCTGTCCATTTGTTGTTTCCCGATTTCTGATTCATGATGACTGACTGATTGAACAAATCAAATCAGTCCTGGCTTGGCCAAGCACTCACATGTATCATCTTTAAATCATCGACGGGCCCACAGATATCGCTTTTATCCCGAAGGTAAAAGGAATGGATAAACTTCGACTCATATGGCTTGTTCTACTACTTGTTGAATCATACACAAAGGCACGTTTTATAACATCGAGTTACCAATGCGTTTTCGTGCAATCAATGTATAACCAACTCATAGTAACAACTCATATCTCTAGGTTTGAAGAATATAAGATATTATCGTCTCATGATCACTCGTGATAAAATCCATGAAGTGATTCAAATGAGCGCGGGTTGAATCCAATACTCAGAACTTATGAGCACTCATGAGTGTTGTAGCACCACTTTGTCCACCAACTTGGACCTCTACAAACCAACCCATGACAGTCTTGATTCATATCTACTTCCAACATATGACCGACTGTGGATGGTTTGAATAACTTAATCATTCAGGAAGAGCGACTTAGTTATTCTGGAAGTCAAAACATGCAAAGTGAAACACAAGAATAAATGAATCAAATATGGTATCAAACCCTATGAATATAAATAAACACTTTTATTTATCACCATACTGATTACTCATTATTCATTGTTTCGGTTTTATCAACTTTATACTTGAATTTAAAACAATAGTTGTCCCATGCTCCAAGCATGTACACTATGTTTTCTAAACACTAGTCATGCCATACACCAAGTATGCATACTATGTTTGTCTATGATCTTTACTTTGTAAAATAGATCAATTGAACATCACTCCAATGATCCTCTTTTCACAGTCCTAAATCCTTACTGCAAATGCAAGAATTCCAAATTCATGTCATTTACTGAAATCTGTTAGATTCTAAACTTATATGCATTGATCCTCTTAATGATTATGCACAAAGTCAGAAAGACTTGACAACAATCATTACAGAGCATTCCAAAGGAGATCAGCTCCTTGGAAACATCCTTCTTTCATTAAGTTTCCTAATCTTACACAGATTGAATAATTTCTAACTTTGAAACATTTCCATATTCCATTTTGACTATCACTTCTGAACAAGAGTTGCCTCCTTACAGATTATGTCAATATGGTCCTTCCAGAATTAACATTATACTTCCAACTGTCCTTGAGCAACCAATCTTTGGTAAACCTTACATTGTCCTCGACAATTGCTTAATCATTTTAGTCATATCCAATTCTAGACCTTTTCCCTTCATAATGCCCCAGGCATTTGGAAAATTTTAGAAAGGATGAATATAGCACATGTAATCGATCCTATATCCGAAGCATATGGGACACGATTCATGATGTCTCACATAAAGACAAAACCAGTCTTTTGCTATAATATTTCCATTTCAATTTGCCAAGTTCTCAAAATTCAGATTATGAAAAGGGATGTCGTAATCATAATCGAATTTTAGAACGCAAATAATGGACCCATATATAGAATTTCCTTATGTTGAGCCATTCCAACATGAAATTCATATATATATCCTTGATTAAATACGATTAAAATCTCAATCTAAGCTTTTTAGAATTGAAATGAAGTACAATTTCCTCTCCCTTAATTATAGCAAAACAACTTTTTCAACCCCTGCAACCTCACGAATTGAAGCTTTTGTTTTCTATAATTAACATTGCTAACTTGCAACCTTTGTCATAATTATCATGCTCCCACTAACATGATGATTATTAGCATAACACTTATGCTCCCACTAGCTTTGACATGTACTCAGAAATCAGCTGACTTTCTTACCAAAGTTCAGATTTCTGATACTAGATTGTTTTGACAAAACTTTATCAAAATCATACACCTCTCTTAGATAGCTCACATGTGTGTCTAAACAATTTTAGAACTATGAAAAGGGATGTCGTAATCATAGTCTCAATTGTTTACACCTTTGCCACTTCTCACAAGTCCATGTTAGTGTGCCGGTAAACAACACACGCTCCACTAACGACTTTGAGAATGCAAATATCACAATTGCTATCTAGCTAAAATCTACTTAGTGAAAGTGTTTCCTCACCATCATTTTCATGAATCGGAGAGAAACCTTATGACACTTAGATTTAATAGTGTATGTGTTCTTATCCATGTGAATTTGTCAAAACCATAATCACAAGACAAGGTTAGTGACAAATCCAAACTCATATTGATTAAACTTGTGCAATCTTAAATTCTTGCCATTTGGCAGCTCAGGTGCCTGCCATTGCTTCCAAGTAGTTGTGCAACCAATTGAGAACTCTCATAATTCCTATGCAAAGCCAACTTGAATAGGCACAAAAATTTCAACACGATAGGTTATAAACCTCAAGTCGTGTGCTAGTGAAGGACTTTAGGTTTTATTCTTGATTAAGTCTTGAAACTTTCAAGAGCTTTAAGACTCCCATTGTCCTCTTGACATATAAGACTCCCTTGTCAAATATTCAAGAGATAGTGCAGATTCTTTATCAAGACTAACACTTTACACAATTGGCCTAAGTTGGTCTCTGTTTTATCCAAAACATCACAACTTACCAATTTCAAATGTACAAGAGTAGATAACCTTTTACTCTTACATTTGACTAGTGTTAACAAACCCTCTTTAAGATATATCACTCAAGTTACAATCTTGGAGTATGACTCTAAGAATTGTTTTGGAACGAAGTATGACTCATCTTTTTGATTTAACCATTTCAACAATTCATGACTCCTCTTCTTGACTTTAGAGGACCAATTGTGATATGGTATCTTAATCATTAAGATGATCATAAACATGATACTAAAGTACTCTCCCATCTTTTCAGATTTGAGAAACTATTATCTTTCTGCCATACTTTGATTCTTCTTATTCGTTCTGTCTCACATTGAAACTTCTCCAATGCTACAGACTTATACTTAAACTTATAAGTATAACCATATTTACTGAACTTAAGTAAATCATGACGAATAGTCTTCTTGATCTTTTGTGGTGGACTTGACCAGTGCACAAGAATGTGTACTCGATCGCTTAGTCCTTTCCTTATTCACATAAGGAATTAGTCTTAATTTTCCAAGCTGAAAGTTCTCATTCATCATACTATACGACTTGCATGATTCCAAGTTTCGGTCCAATTGAACCTTGGGTGATGAGAATCTTTCCTTATTTGGTAATATTAGACACTACCACAACCGAAAGAATCAAATCCATTTTTCCAATATTGCTATCAATGGAATCTTATAAGCAACAACTTTTCACAAATGCCATTGTAAGGATACTTAAAATAAATAAAATCAAAACCTTTTTCTTTTATTTTAAAACTTTGCGGAAAAACTTATCCTTACAATCCATATGAAAACCTTGTTGTTATCTATTCCTAAGCAATATAAATATCATAACTCTTAAGTAATAGCCCAAAATTCTGATCACCGAACCATGCGATTGAAATCCATCTTCGCGATCAGAATCATCATGTACTTAATAGAGTTAGACAATGGACTTTACCTGAAGTAGAGCCAAACTTATTGACTTTAACATCCTTAGGTAAATTTGGCAGCTTCGTAACCAATGCCCCTTCCTTTGGCAATAGTTACCTATGGATCCTTGATAATGGGACTATCTCAGACTTCGCCTCTCTCTTTACCATTGGGTCAACAGAGTTGACTATGGCCGATCCCTTTCCATTGGGAAGAGAGAGCTTTACTGGATATCCAATGTCATCATTGTCAATGTCCATAGCGTTTTAGGAAGTTGATCTTAGCAAATAGATAAGATCATTAAGGGTCTTGTCTTAGTCTGTTTCATAGGATTCCCAAAAGAACTCACTATGTGACTTAGAAAGTAGTTGAGCCACCAACTTTCTCAAGACTTTGACACCCAACTCTCCCGGATTGTCAATATGTGACTACATCTCCAAGATGTGATCACACCTAGACCTTGCCTTGCCAATAGGGCTTGAGTGACCTTAAACTTTTTAGGAACTTGTGGGTTAGGGAGAATAATTGGAGGAGGTGAAAGAAGTATGATATCCATGGGACATGATCTTCATTTAGGAAAGCTTGTTTCAAGAGATTTGGGAAGATCATAAATGTCTAGACCAGACATCTTTTTGGGAGATATTCAAGATAGTTGATTTAAAGTCCTTAATATGACATCCAATATGAAATATTAAGGCTAGGACCCAACAAACTATTTTATAACTTAGAAGAGGGATGTCGTAATCCAAGCTATAAAATATTTGAAGGTAGGTGAATGACGATTCACCAATTTCCACCATGAAAAACGAAATAATTTATTAGGTTTTAATTGGATTTGAAAGTCCTAGATCTTTGAGATTCATTGAACTGTTAAAAGGCATGTTTCAATCTCGAGTGTGCCCTTCAGGTTTTGTGACTGGGATGCCGAGGATCACAAAACAAGGTGTGAATAACCATGCAAATATACTTGGTACCCTTAATATTTACCCCTTAATCAGTGTGTCGGTTAACCACACACGCTCCACCGATACTATGATAAATATTAAGTTACCCTTTGCCTACCTTGTTAAGTCCAGGTTAGTGTGTCGGTTAACCACACACGCTCCACTAACGAGTTAATCAAAGTGCAAAGTGTAATTTCATGGGTTAGCACCAAATTCACATTTTCCTAAGTAACTAAGATTGGGTATTAATAAGAGTTTAGTTACTTAGTATTTATCATTAATACTTTTAATGAAAGGAGAATCATAGTCCTTGTCCTACCTGTTCGGCTAACGTCCCTCCACCAGTGAAGGAAGCGGTGGGTGAGAGTGGACACCCATTAAACTGCCATTTTATAGGCAGTAACCTTATACCCCCCTTATAGACCGGCTTCGTGAATGAGGCCTACTAATGGTAAGACTGACTTTACTCTTATACATATATATAAATATTATTAACTTATAATATTATAAAGTATAAGGGTTGAATTTTAACTTTTAAAATTCTAAGGGCTAACTTGGAATTAAAGTATTCATAAGTGAAAACTTTTCAAATTCCAAAACTTGAGGGCAAGTTTTGAAACTATTCAAAACTAATTAATTCCATAACTTATGAGTATAAAGTAGTTTTAATTAAAAAAAAAAAAAAAAAAAAAAAAAAAAAAAAAAAAAACTCTTCAAGTTCCATAACTTGAGGACAAGTTATAGAAGACTTTAAACTAATTAATAAAAAAAATAACTTTTTTTTATTGTAACTTATGGAACTAATTAAGGTTACACTTTTTTTTTTAATTTAATGAAGAGACTCTTGAACCTCCATAACTTGAGGACAAGTTATGGAGTCATAAAACCATTTAATTAGAACTAGACTCTTCATTTTGTAACCTTTGCCAACTTTTATGAGTTTTATGATTCTTAAATGTGACTTTTCATATAACTTGAGGACAAGTTACAAAAACACACTTTGGAATCAACTCTTAGATTAAAATGGATTGAAAACAACTATTTCACACAACTTTTCTATTAATCTAAGAACCTCATAAAAACAAGATAATTCAAATCATCAATCTTCAAGAAATTAGCATGAACATACAAACTAATACAAATCTTGAAATTATGACAATTATCTTAGAAATTGGATTAGCATGAACATTACCACATCAAAAACAAGTTTATAAGTCCAAAAACATCTTAGGGTAATGTTCCTAGTCCAATTCCAGCCAAAACAATCGAATATATGCATCCAACTCGATTTTTCAGCTACTTTTGCAAGTATAACAAGAAAACAAGCCTAGGCTCTGACACCACTGTTGGGTTATGAGCATTCTAACACTCCTAAGTGTACATGCAACCCTAAATACCTTGGATCTATGTTTTCTCTATTATACATACAATTATGAACATCCAAGGTATTATCCTAATCTAGCATACAAAATAATAAATATAATAAGATAGAATACATACCTCTTTGATGTAGAATGTCTTCATGAAGCTTGAGTGCCTAGTGCCCCAAGTGTGACACCTCAAATGGTTCACACAACACTAAATACACTTGGAATAACTTGAGAGAAACTTGAACACTCCTTGAAATCGTCTAGCCCTCACACTCACACATTAGTGCATGATTTCTTGAGCCATGGGATTCTTTTATATGGTGGCTATTAGGGTTACACCATGTAACTCATAACTTTACCCATTCCTTATGCTCCATGGATTTTAACCTCCATGGAGTATCCATGGGTCACCCCATGGACTTAGTCCAACATAAGGAATCTTGGATCACAAGCCCACATATATAAGAATGAATGATTTACACAATCAACCCATATATTTAATTAGTCTCCTTTTGATCACTTAATTAATTCCAAATTAATTCTCGATCAATACTAATTAAATAACCTTATTAATATATTAGAACTTATAATATATTAACCAACCTTAAGTGTTATTTCTCTCATTATAGTCTATCCAAATGCATGATGCCATGCAACCCAAATGGACCATGTCGGGTCGGGTCAAGTCTTACCAATTATAGTTATGGACTTAGACATTAATCCAACAAGAAGAGTATGCTGATAGAGGAGATTATTCGTTGGGTAGCGACGAAGTATATCGGGATTGGTGATCGGGAATGGTTGAGCAGCTACTTAGGAAATCTGGGGCGATCCGTGTGGAAAGTATGGGTAGATGTGGCAGGTAGTATGGGCCCGTACTACTGAAAGTAGAGGACCCGTACTCGAAACAGGGAGAGTTCCAGAGGTTCTAAGTAGCAAATTGAGAGGTGATAACATGGTTCGGGTACCATGATTCGTAGCGAATTGAGAGGTGATAACATGGTTCGGGTACCATGATTCGTAGCGAATTGAGAGGTGATAACATGGTTCGGGTACCATGATTCGTAGCAAATTGAGAGGTGATAACAAGGTTCGGGTACCATGATTCGTGGCGAATTGAGAGGTGATAACATGGTTCGGGTACCATGATTCGTGGCAGATTGAGAGGAGATCACATGGTTCGAGTACCATGGTTAGTGGTCATTAGTGCTTCAGAGTTTATCAGTTATCCCGTTGTGATTGATCAGACTGAGAGCAGATATGATAGAGTGTGGGGCCAGAGGGCCATGACAAATGAGTTTCAATAGAGCATAACTTGAAAGGGAAATTGAGTTAGTTTCCGAGAGATTTTTGGTGAGATCCCAGATAGAGTTGCAAGACTCCCGTTCCGTGGGAGGAGCAAAAGAGATAGCGAGCTTTCGGTTTCAGAGTTTGGAGGCAAACCCCGTGGGTAGCATAGGATTGCAACCTTTCTACCAGAGTATTTGGGCAGTATGCTGCTGCGAGGTATTATTATGCCATGAGAGAGTCATTAGTAAGACTGAGATGGGAGAGACTAAGGAAGGTGCCTTGATGGGTGAGGCATACTTTTAGCAGCAGTTCCTGGTGATTAAGAGGAGTACATCGGGGCAGTAGCCCTCATTGTCTACATATTGTATCGACTGTGAGAATGAGGTCTCTTGCTTTTATAATTTACCGGGATGGGAGGCTGGTCGAGGAATCAGAGAAAAGGTGTGTGATAGTGCATTATTTCTAGATTGAGAGTCAGGACTGTTTCGGAACAATCGGGGTATCCGGCGGTGTGTCGGTCAGAGGCATACAAGATGACTAGAGGCAGTCACGTTGGGAGGATTCTGAGGTTTTTGTCGGAGATACGGGATATTTGGAGTTGCTTGGTTTCCATCGAGGAGATCATTAAGTGATTATGTGGTACGTTTCAAGAGTCAAGTGTGATGTACCTGGAGAAACAGTCTATGGAGTAGATTGTTGGTATGCCAATTGGTGATAGTTCGAACCCTGAGTGGGGGAGAACTGGGTATTCTATTGAAAGGATCAGCGATCCGTTCAAGTGCGGTTAGAGAGATGGTTATGAAGATCTACGGTGTGGACACATGAGACCTGGGTTATTGGCGAGATGATGTAGGTGTATATGCTTAATCAAGGATGAGTGAATCCAATGCTTGTGGCCGTTGGGTCGGAGTATTTATTGTGGCTAGGGATTTCTAGGGTTTGCAAATGTGGAGTTCGAGACGGTTGGGTCGCTGATTTCAAGGTGTATTAGCTGAGAATTGCGGGTATTGATTTAGATTGTAATCTATACTCCAGGAAGAGCAGCAATTGAATTGTCAACCAATTACAGAGCCGGTATGAGTAGTTTAGTATGGGTGGTGATCAATAGAGGGTGGAGCTTCGGATTTTCGTCAATGTGCTTTCAGTCATTGTCGATCCCCGTGTTGCAATTGTGAGATGGGGATATTCCGAGGTTACAAGTGGTGGGAGGGGAAGATCGGTTGTGAGATTCTGAAAGGGGAATGTGGTATCTGAGTATGATGTCGTGAGTAAGGTGTTGGATAAGGTGTCTAAGTCCATAACTATTTCTGGTATGTACTTGACCCGACCCGGCATGGTCCATTTGGGTTGCATGGCACCATGCAATTGGATAAACTAAAATGAGAGAAATAACACTTATGGTTTATTAATATATTATAAGTTCTAATATATTAATAATATTATTTAATTAGTTTGGTCAATAATTAATTTAGAATTAATTAAGTGATCAAAAGATAACTAATTAAATATATGGGTAGATTATGTAAATCTTCCATATCTTATATAGTGGGCTAAGAGGCTCCATGGATTATCAAGTTGGGTTCCACCCATAGGATGCTCCATGGAGCTAACCCATGGATCATGAAATGAAGAGTCATGTTACATTAGGGTTTACCTAGTGCAACACACTATATAAACCAAGGTGTTCTCCCCAAAATCGGCCACACTAAGAAACAAGAGGGCTAGAGCCGATTTTGCAAGTGTAAGATTCTCTCAAAGTTTACTCCTTTGCATTTGGTGTTGTGTGAAGCATTTGAGGCATCACACTTGGGGTGCTAGGCTCACAAGGTTTCAAGGATCATAATCAACAACAAGGTAAGTTATTCTATCTTTCATTCAAGTTAAAAATGTTCCCCATGTATGCTAGATAGGAATATAACCTTGGAATTCAACTTTGCATGATAATTAGACAAACATAGATCCAAGGTTATTAGGGTTACATGTACACTTAGGAAGTGTTAGAATGCTCAAAAACCATCAGTGGTATCAGAGCCCAGGTTTGTTTGTTGTTTTTTTTTTGTGTAAGTTACTCGTCAAGTCTGTTCTTGCACTCGACGAGTAGAGGCTGCAGTTTTCAGAATTTCGACATTTGTTGCTGGAAATGGACTAGAAACATTACCCTAAACTGTTTTGGTGTTTTTCAAACTTGTTTTAGATGGTGTAATGTTTATGCTAATCCATTTACAATGGCAATTATCAAAATTACAAGTTTTTTTAAGTGTAATTTTTGATTCTTGAAAGTGTTCATATTCATGTTCTTGAACTTATGAAGATTAGGTGATCATAGGAATTGTTTGTAACCTTCATGGTAGTTTAATTCATGATCATAATGTGTTTTAATGGAGTCCATAACTTGTTCTCAAGTTATGGAAAACCAAAAGTCTCACTTTTATTAAAGCCATTAAAAGAACACAAGAGTTATAAAAATGAAGAGTCTTCATTTTTATTACTAAATTAATTCATAAGTTATAAGAAATGAAAAGTTTTGGAAGTTTACAAAACTTGCCCTCAAGTTTTGGAACAAGTAAAGTCTTGATTAAAACTTTAGTTCCAACCCTTAGAATTTTAAAAGTTAAAATTCAACCTTTATACTTTATAATATTATAAGTTACTAATATATATATGTATAAGATCAAGTCGTCTTACCACTAGTACGCCTCATTCACGAAGCCGGTCTATAAGGGGGGGTATAAGGTTGTTGCCTATAAAATGGCAACTTAATGGGTGTCGACTCTCACCCACCGCTTCCTTGATCGATGGAGGGTCGTTAGCCGAACGGGTAGGACAAGGACTTGTAAATTCTCATTAAAAGTATTTTGAATATTATAAAGTAACTAAATGCTTTTATTAAATTCCCAATGTTAGTTACTTTAGGAAAAATGTGAATAAGGTTCTAATCCATGAAATTACACTTTACACTTTGTTTAAGTCGTTGGTGGAGCGTGTGTGGTTAACCGGCACACTAACTTGGACTTAACAAGGTAGGTAAAGGGTGACTTAAAGTTTATTATAGGTCGGTGGAGCTCGTGTGGTTAACCGGCACATCGATTGAGTAATAAACATTGAGTGTACCAAGTGATTTGCATGGTTACTTCACACCTCGTTTTGTGATCCTCGGTATCCCAGTCACAAAACTTGGAGGGCACACTCGAGATTGAAACATGCCTTTGAAAAGTTCATTGAATCTCAAAAGAATCTAGGAATTTCTAAGAACCAATTAAAAACCTAATATCAATATTTCGTTTTTCATGGTGGAAATTGGTGAATCGTCATTCACCTACCTTTCAAATATGTTATAGTTTGGATTACGGCATACCTCTTCTAAGTTATAATATATTGTGATTGGATCCTAGCCTTAATATTACATTTGGGTGTTTTATTAAGGACTCTCTTAATATCTAAACTAATCTTGTTCTCTTCTTTCAGATGTCTTCAAACAATGTTGCTTCTGGCTCTAATCCTAATGGCTCCTTTACCCTTATGAACTTGTGTGGGAAAGTCACTTTTGATGGATCCAACTTCAATGAATGGATCAGAAACATCAGGATGATTACCCGCTACGAGGACAAAGAATATGTCCTTGACAAGGAGCTTAAGGAGATTGATGAGACCACTGCAACTCCCCAGGAGATCGCTGACTTCCGGGCACATGAAAGGGATGCTACAAAAGTGGCATGCATCATGTTGGCCACCATGACAGCGGAACTCCAAAAGTCCTATGAGGACTTCTACCATTTTGAAATGCACCAAGATCTGATGGAAAGATACCATCAAAGTGCACGACAAGAGAGGTATGAAATCATATGCTCTATCATCACAACCATGATGAAGGACGGGGAATCCGTCACGAGCCACATGCATAAAATGCAAAGGTATGTGGATCGGTTGCTGAAGCTTAATGTGAACTTCCCTGAGGAGCTTGCAATAGATATCATTTTGCACTCCTTACCATCGTGCTATGATCAATTCCGCACGACATATCACATGAATAAAGAAGAGGTCACACTTAGCAAACTTCAGGGACTCCTCAAGACCGCAGAAACAGGTCTTAAGGGTAAGTCGGTTGTTAACACTCCTACTCCAAACTCCGCCCCGGTTTTGGCAATCGGGAAAGGTCGAGGGAAGAAGAGGAAGAGCTCTTCGAAGGGTACCAAGGCTAGGACCCTTGATGGCTCTTCTTCAAGTGGAACCAAGAAAGGTTTCGTCACTCCTTCTTCTGACCCAAAAGAGGCTGAATGCTTCTATTGCCATGAATAGTCACATTGGAAGCGGAACTGCCCAAAGTACCAGCAAGATGTGAAGGATGGGAAAGTTAAACCCAACCATGTAGGTATTTACACTATCTTATCTAATAACTCACCCCATTCTAACTCTTGGGTCCTTGATACCGGTTGTGGTATTCAAATCTGTTCTGATTTGCAGGGACTAAGAAGAAGTGAGAATGTGGAGCATGGAAGAATAAACTTAATCATGGGGAATAGGAAAGCTTTACCTGTCACCAAGATTGGAGTTTATACTTTATCGCTAAGTAGTGAGTTTAGTTTAGATTTGAATAAATGTTGTTATTCGCCAGAAATGGCAAGAAATATTATTTCCTTTCATGCATTGTATAAACAAGGTTTCACCTTTTCATTTGATAATGAAGTTGGTTCGATTAATGCTTTCTTAAATAATGTTCTTTATTTTAAAGCATTACCTTGTGATGGTGTGTATGAAACTGTATCTGTGTTTGATAACTTAGGAAATAATGTATTGTGTATTGATTATGTTTATGATAATAACTTGGATAAAGCATCATTATGGCATTGTCGTCTTGGACATATAAGCAAGAAACGCATAGGCCAACTCCAAAAGGATGGAGTCTTGGAGTCATTTGACCTAAAGTCAGATGATAGTTGCGAATCATGCTTACTTGGAAAAATGACAAAGTCACCCTTCACAGGTTCTTGTGAGAGGGGTGAAGGTTTGTTGGATCTTATACATACGGATGTGTGTGAGCCCTTCAAACATACCACAAGGGATGCTAATCGTTATTATTTGACTTTTACTGATGATTATAGTAGATATGGATATGTCTACTTAATCAAGCATAAGTCAGAGACTTAGTTCAATTGGTCGAGAATCAATTGGTCAGGAACATTAAGATGCTTCGATCCGATCGAGGTGGTGAGTATCTTAGTTCAGAGTTCCTCGACTATCTTAGGGAATGTGGGATTGTCTCACAATTTACACCTCCCAGGACACCGCAGTTGAATGGTGTAGCTGAGAGGCATAATCGAACCTTGTTGGATATGGTTCGTTCCATGATGAGTCGAGCTTCGCTACCAATCTCATTTTGGGGGTATGCCTTATAGACTGCTGCCCATATCCTTAATCTAGTCCCCACAAAGAAAGTTGCCAAAACTCCTCATGAGATGTGGACTGGTAAAGTACCCAAACTAGACCACATTAAGATTTGGGGTTGCGAGGCTTTCGTGAGACGTGGGACTCATGATAAGCTCGAACCTCGAAGTGAGAGGTGTATTTTCATCGGCTACCCACAGAAATCCTTTGGTTACCTCTTCTACAGACCTAGTGAGAATGTGGTCTTTGTAGCTAGGAGGGCTTTCTTTCGAGAGAGAGAGTTCATAAGCCAAGGAGACAGTGGGAGGCAAGTTGACCTTGAAGAAATTCAAGAGTCAAGTGGTGAAGGAACTTCAAACCCTAGCACTCAACTTGAGGAGGAAACTCCTGTTGAGCCAATTGACAAGTCTGTACCTCTGAGGCGTTCCACAAGGGTTAGGAATGCACCTGAGCATTAATATGGATTCCATATTACTGCGGAAGGTGATACGCATATCAGTGATGAGACACGGATAGGTCTGGATGAACCTAACACTTACGCGGAAGCCATGGCAGGCCCTGAGTCAGCCAAGTGGAAAGAGGCAATGGACAGCGAGATACAGTCCATGTATGACAATCAAGTTTGGAACTTGGTTGAGAATGTATCAGGTCGTAAAACTGTAGGGTGCAAATGGATCTTCAAGAAGAAGACCGACATGGATGGTAATGTACACACCTATAAGGCACGACTGGTTGCAAAGGGTTTCTCACAAACTCCGGGAGTTGATTATGATGAGACCTTTTCTCCAGTGGCCAAGATTAAGTCTATTAGGGTTCTGTTATCCATAGCTGCATTTCATGACTATGAAATATGGCAAATGGATGTCAAAACCGCTTTCCTTAATGGAAAGTTGGCTGAGGATGTTTACATGAGTCAGCCAGAGGGTTTTGTCAATACAGAGTACCCTAATAGAGTGTGTAAGCTTGAGAAATCCATTTATGGGTTAAAGCAAGCACCTCGCAGATGGAATCTTTGCTTTGATGAGAAAGTCAAAGAATTTGGCTTTTCTAGGAGTGAAGATGAATCTTGTGTATATGTCAAGGCTAGTGGGAGTATAGTTAGTTTTTTGGTATTGTATGTGGATGACATACTACTCATAGGAAATGACATCCCAACTCTGCAGGAAGTTAAGTCCTGGCTTGGGAAGTGTTTCTCTATGAAGGACCTAGGAGAAGCTGCCTATATTCTAGGGATAAGGATCTTGAGAGACCGGAGTAAAAGACTAATTGGACTTAGTCAGAGTACCTACTTGGATAAGGTGTTGAAGAGATTCGGCATGCAGGACTCCAAGAAAGGAGAGTTACCCATCCAGAGTAACGCCAGATTGAGTAAGACACAAAGCCCTAGTACTGAGGCTGAGATAGCAGAAATGAGTCGAATACCTTATGCTTTGGCTGTAGGATCGATCATGTATGCTATGACGTGTACTCGACCTGATGTAGCCTTTGCTTTGAGCATGGTTAGCAGGTATCAGGGGAACCCTGGCAAGGCACACTGGACTGCGGTAAAGAATATCCTCAAGTACCTACGGAGGACTAAGGACTGGGTCCTTACCCTCGGTGGGAGTGAAGACTTGAGAGTTGTAGGGTATAGTGATGCTAGCTTTCAGACTGATAGGGATAATTTCCGCTCTCAGTCAGGCTGGGTCTTTACCTTAAACGGAGGAGCAATTTCTTGGAAGAGTTCCAAGCAAGAGACAGTGGCTGGTTCAACTTGCGAATCAGAGTATATAGCAGCTAGCGAGGCAGCAAAGGAGGCGATATGGCTGAAGAACTTCATTGGAGACCTTAGAGTTGTACCAGCTATTAAAGAGCCAATGGAAATTTTCTGTGATAGTGAAAGTGCAGTTGCCTTAGCCAAGGAACCAAGGGATCACGGGAGATCCAGACACATCGATAGAAAATACCATTTCATCAGACATCGAATAGAAGAATGACTCCTCGTGGAAAAGAGGGTATCATCGGATGAGAATCCAGCAGATCCCCTCACGAAGGGACTGACTCGGGTTAAGCATCTCCAGCATGCTCGGAGCATAGGGCTGAAGGGTGATATTAGATTTAGTAGTTAGATAACCCTGAAATTTGTAAAGTGTAATTGACATTAGATGATGAATAAAAAGTGTTTTATTTATGAGTAAAGTGTTGTTATCTCTTGTCGATCGTTTACTATATTTCTTTTGCATGTTTTGACTTCCAGAATAATTATGTTTGGTATATCATATTATTCGAACCTCCACAGTCGGTCATATGTCGGAAGTAGGTATGAATCAAGACTGTCATGATTGGTTGCAGAGGTCTAAGTTGTTGGACATGGCTACAACACTCATGAGTGCTCATAAGTTCTGAGCATTGGACTCAACCCACGCTCACTGGAATCACTTCATGGAATTTATCTCGAGTGATCGTGAGACGGTAATATCATATAAGTCTTCAAACCTAGAGATATGATTTGTTACTTATGAGTTGATTATGCATTGATTGTACGAAAACGCATTGGTAACTCGATGTTATAAAACGTGCTCTTGTGTACAATTCAATGAGTAGTAGAACAAACATATGAGTCGAAGTTTATTTGTTCCTTCTTGGATTAGAAGCTGATATCTGGGCCCCTCGATGATTTTGTTTTGACCTACATACCAGGCCCGGTCAGAACAAAGTTGATGTGTTCAATTAAGTTCTTTGTCAAACAAATCGGAAATCGGGAAACAAACTGCTGGACAATAAGTAAGACATTGTTCCATGTATTTGTCCGGCTGATATCTAGAACAGAGGATTATATGATCACTTATCTTAAATGGCGTATCATCATCTTCTCAGTTCCGAGAGACCTTGAAAGAGCTACGATTGCCGATCGGTTCCTGAAGTATTGCAGTTATAGTTATTAGACTTATCCAAGTGGGATACTGTTGGATAAGGTGTCTAAGTCCATAACTATTTCTGGTATGTACTTGACCCGACCCGGCATGGTCCATTTGGGTTGCATGGCACCATGCAATTGGATAAACTAAAATGAGAGAAATAACACTTATGGTTTATTAATATATTATAAGTTCTAATATATTAATAATATTATTTAATTAGTTTGATCAGCAATTAATTTAGAATTAATTAAGTGATCAAAAGATAACTAATTAAATATATGGGTAGATTATGTAAATCTTCCATATCTTATATAGTGGGCTAAGAGGCTCCATGGATTATCAAGTTGGGTTCCACCCATAGGATGCTCCATGGATACTCCATGGAGTTAACCCATGGATCATGAAATGAAGAGTCATGTTACATTAGGGTTTTACCTAATGCAACACACTATATAAACCAAGGTGTTCTCCCCAAAATCGGCCACACTAAGAAACAAGAGGGCTAGAGCCGATTTTGCAAGTGTAAGATTCTCTCAAAGTTTACTCCTTTGCATTTGGTGTTGTGTGAAGCATTTGAGGCATCACACTTGGGGTGCTAGGCTCACAAGGTTTCAAGGATCATAATCAACAACAAGGTAAGTTATTCTATCTTTCATTCAAGTTAAAAATGTTCCCCATGTATGCTAGATAGGAATATAACCTTGGAATTCAACTTTGCATGATAATTAGACAAACATAGATCCAAGGTTATTAGGGTTGCATGTACACTTAGGAAGTGTTAGAATGCTCAAAAACCATCATAAGGGATCAATGGTTGAGGCAAGACAGCGTAAGGTTCTATGATGGTGTACCGAGGTGTCCGAGTATGATGTCCTAAATTTCAGATTATTTTGAGTCTTGAGTTAAGAGATGGGAAGTGGTGTATCAAGTATATATGGTTCCAGTGGGAGCCCCTTTGGCTAATTGACATCAAGAGAGAGTATCTAAGAATGTGAATTGCGGCGAGAAAAGGAGTTGTCATGACAGTTGTTGTCAGGCGTAGTGATGCTTACTTTGGATGGGTATGTTCACCTACCTATGTTGAGCCGCTGAGCATGAGTTAGTGAACGCAGTGTGGCGTCGACTTGAGAATGAGATAGTAGGATGGTAAGAGAAAGTGTTGTAAGACTGGGAGGAGCTGCAGCATCCATGAGTTAGTGCGAGGAAGTATGGTGGTACTGCGGGAAGCTGTAGTATTCATTAGTCAACGAGAGGGTGTGGTGATACTGCGAGAGCTGTAGTATTCACCAATCTTCGAGCGAGTATTGTGAAACTGCGGGGAGCCGTAGCTTTCACCAGTCAGAGGGAGAGTTTTGTGAAACTGCAGGGAGCCGTAGCTTTCACCAGTCAGAGGGAGAGTGTTGTGAAACTGCGGGGAGCCATAGCTTTCACCAGTCAGAGGGAGAGTGTTGTGAAACTGCAGGGAGCCGTTGTAACGCCCGCAGATCCGGGCTAGTCAATTTAGAGACGATGAGCATCAAAAATGAGTTTTTGATGGAAGATTATTTAGAAGGATTAATCTTAACCAAGTTGTAGTATATGTTACAAGGGTTTCGTACATATAAAGAACGCCGAAATCCGAGTTATAACGAAGAAGTTATGGCCCGTCGAAGTTTTACGACAAAACCGACACGGCACCGGGAGACGTAAATAGTGAATTTATGGTAGAAGACTTTTTAGCCTTAGTGATCTAAACAAAAGTTGTATTATACGTTAAACCGAGAACATACAAAAAAAAGAATGCCCAAATCTGACTTCGTATGAGGAAGTTATGAATTTTCTAAGATTTGGCATAGCAGTGCACGACCCGAAACTCGAATTTTAGTTCGAGCGGTTTTTGGCCTACGCGACCTAAATCAGAGTTGAAGATCTCATTAATAGGAACTCAACGGTAAAAAGACAGACGAAAACGAAGTCCGTATGTAGAAGTTATGAATTTTACGCGGACATTTAACAGTATAATCTCCTCCTACTGTTAAATTTAAGATCGGTCGAGAATTAGCCGACGGAGTCTAAATGAAATTTTAGATCTTGTTTTTACCTACGCACGGATATAAAGAATGTCGAGAGTAGAGCTCGTATGTTAAAGATATGGACGAAACTTGGTCCCTACTCTTCGAGCGCGATAAATTCGATACAATTTTGTAAATCTGAGATAGAATGAGAATTAGCTGACGGCGTCTAAATGAAAGTTGTAGTACTCGTAAATACCAACGCGTGGATATAAAGAACATCAAAAATGGAGTTCTTATGAACGAGTTACAAATTATAATAGCATATTTACGTATTAAAATAAAGTATAAATCATATATATGTACACATATATATACAAATGTACATATCATTAGAAAGGTATCGACGATGCGGTTATTATAAGACTAGTGTTGAGTACTTTCGACATTAGTTTAGTACAAATATCGTTAAATCTATTTGTTGAATCATAAAGTGACCCTCTTGAACTTCAGCTACCGCGGTCCTCAAGAAACCGCAGTCAGATCTCCTTCAGCAACCGCACCCGCAGTCATCATCAACCGAAGTCACTCTTACTTTCTAGATTACTTTACTTTATCTTTTAGTGTAACTCTCTATTGTCTAATATGCCTTGCATGGCTACTCTTAGAGATGTGATCCAGTGTAATCCTTGAGACTCTATAAATAGAGCTCAACTTTTCTTACTCAATATCAATCTGATTACGCATCTAAAAACTCTCTATCTTATCTCTTCACTCTCTTACTCCAAAAGTTCATATGAATACAACTGAATACTATCTCTCTTCGGAGCAAGTCTTTCGTGACTTAATCACTAATTTCGATCTCACTTACTAACTTGGTCTGAATGCATTCCATTTTATGAATCAACCTATGTGTATACTTGATATATCACCTGCTGTCATTTACATTTCCGCAACTAACTCTCTAACTATCTAACTCGTTAACTTATTATTATTGTTGAGCTTTTAGATCCTTTGAGATAAACTATTCCACATCTATACTTGTTCTAACATTTGTTCAAGTGTGTCTCAATTTTTTCTCTCAACAATGGGTATCAGAGCCATAGTGGTTGCTTTTTGAAAACAAAACTCTGATTTTCAAAGGGCCTTCTATACCACTGAAGCTCATTTCTTAAAAAAAAACTTAAAAAAAAACAAGGAAAAATGGCACAAGCACTGTCTTTGAATGTTTCCAACAGTGTTGGTGGTTCGAATCGAGCCCCAATATTGGTGGCAAATGAATACCATCACTGGTCTCAAAGAATGGAAAGGTACTTAAGAAGACTTGGTAGAGATGTATGGCGGTCCGTAGAAGAAGGACCACATGTCCCTGTGCTTACACCAGTTCAAACCGATGGCACCACAGCTAGACTAGGAGGAGGACAACCAGTCATAAACCGTCCCACCAAAGATGATCTCGATAAAATGCAAAATGATGTTGTTGCTTTTTATGAAATCTCTTGTGGAGTTGCTCCTGACAACTTTGACATTATCATAAACTGCAAATCAGCAAAAGAGATCTGGGAAGTTCTCAAGAATTTGTACGAAGGCTCAGAACAAGCTCAAGACAAGAAGCTTACAACTGCACTCAATGAATTCAACAATTTCAAAGCTCATACTGGTGAAAGTTTAGAAGACTCCTTCAAGAGGTTCAACCTGATAGTCACCAAGTTATCAAATGATGGCACCATCCGCAGTAACCATGAAACAAACCTTCAGTTTCTCAACGGTTTGGGAAGACATTAGACTACTGCTAAGATGATAGTTCAAGGTGATAGAAAGATTCATTCTTTGTCTCTCTACAAGCTCTACGGGGAACTGCAAGCACAAGAATCCACCGTACTCAAAGACTGTGCTGACTTCGGAGGACCACTTGCTCTTATAGCACAAGCTCTACATAATCAATCCTACTCTACCTCGCATGACACTATACCGCAGTCATACGAAGCTGACTCAGAGTATGATGAGGAAGAAGAATTTCAGAAGGCTATTGCTCTTGTTAGTCAAAAGTTCAACCGGCTACCACCTCCTTCTTTTTGTAAAAATCAACAGTTCAACAAACCTCCATTCAATCGTAACTTCAACCCACAGAATAACCATTCTCGTTATCCCAAAAGTTCTCATCCACCACCGCAATCTCAAAATACTCAACCAAAGGAGGCACCGCAGTCCACTCAAACCACTGACTCTGGTACTCCCTCAGAAGACAAAACTGATGTTGTGATTTATCACAAGTGCAACAAAGAAAATCACTTTGCAAGAGATTGCAAGGCCAATGTAGTAAAAGACAGAGCATTCTATCTTAGAATGGCTCAAGAATTGGAAGAAAAGGAAAAGGCTAGGGCATACGTAGCCCATGTCAAAAGAGACCATCAAGTTTGGTCATCCGGAGATGAAGAGTAAGCCATCAGCAGTGTCAAAGGAAAAGGCAAAATCTGCATGCTGGCAACTGCGGATGATGATGAGTCTACAAAGCTGGAAAAGAACTACTGCTACATGGCTAAGGATGGAACTCTAAGCATCGTCGAACAGGTAAAACTCATGATCCAAACTCTAAACTATAACATGCATGACTGTCAACCCTTCATAGACAATCTTAATGACACATGTGCTGCCTTCCTTACAGACTATAACAAAGCCTTAGATGAGAAGAACATAGCGTCCCAGGAGATGTTTCATGTAAGAGGACGACTGGACAACAAAAGACTCAAAATGGCTATGTTAGAAAAGGACATAGAGTTAGAAAAAGATGCAAGAATGTTGAGTGAAACACAACTAGAGATAGCTTTGAACCAAAGAGATTTAGCTCAGAGTGAGATTGTACGCTTAAATCTTTTAATCGAAAAATTGTTCAATGAAAGTGAAGCTATTGAAAATTTGGTAAATAATGGAACTGTGGACAACACATACAATTGGGGTTGGTCCAATGGATATCCTACCGCAAAGGATTCCTCACCCCGGTTTAACAAAGATCGACTGTATGTCCCTTCGGACCGAGAATTTCATTTCTCAGTCAATGACAAGACCTTTCCCGAAGATATCAGAACACACTTCGGTAGACTTCATAATTTAAGTAATAACTGTGTCATAGAGGAAATCGTGTCTGAGGTTTCGGGTCACACAAGTGATCAGACTCCTATCTGTGGCATAATTTATCCAAATTCTTAGACCTCATCAGTTGTTGATGAAGAAATTTTCATAGAGTTTCCCGAAGTCTCACAGGACTTCCCATCTCTGCCCTCAGACCGCAGTGTTCCTCACTGTAGTCATAAACCACAGAAGTCTCACAAAAGTCCCACTGAAGTCCCAACTCAGACTTACTGTGCGGTAGTCAAATCATCCCTACCGCAGTCATCAATAAAAGGCTTTGTGACTCTTCAGCCAATTCATCATGAATTACCCATAGAAAACTTTGAAGTGGGTCAATGCTCTCAAATCCCTGAATCTTCAAGTTCGGATGAATCAAGCCCTCGTTTTCAAAAAATTTCAAAGGATTCCAGGAAACCACATCTGAACACAAATGATTGCGGTTCTCCAAAAACTTTAGCAAAAAAGGCTTTCAAAGAGGAAATTCGATCCCGAGGCACAAATCGACAAAACTTTTCTAAAAACAAAAGACATATCAGATTTCCAAAATCTAAGAGTCCAGAAAAGTTTGGTTTCTCTCACTATTTTTCAAAACACTCTCCCATCAAGAAAACATCCAAAAAGGATTGTACAGTTTCAGCAGTCATTCCTAATTCATCTGACACAACTCAAAAGAGTGTAAGGTCTTTTCGAAGCAATGGTTTTCAAATCTATTCCTCAGATGATCCGAAATGGAAGGGTATCTTACCCACTCCAACACTTTTAAAGTCACATCAAAATTTTAACAAGTGGAAGGGCATTTTACCAAATCCAACGGAAAGGTCCAAAGACTTTGCACGTGCTAAATCTTTTTCGAAACAAACTTTTTCAAAATCCAACAGCACCAATGTCAGAAATTACCAACCTCGGACCAGTCACAAGTCTACTTCATCCTTTAGACCGCTGACCAAACCAAGTGTCAGAACAAAAGACAAAATTTCAGCATGTCAATGTCAGTGTAGGTGTCAGAAACCTCGTAACTTTTCCACAAATCGCAACACTCTAAAAACTCACAAACACCCAGGACTAGGATTAAAAGTTGACATGAAACCAGTCCCTGCAACCTCGGTTCATACATCATTCAGAAACTCATCTTTTGTCCTAGGCTCCAAACTAGTTTGGATGCCTAAACTAATCGTGTAATTCTCAGGCCTTGTGCAAGGAGGAACAAGAAGAATAATTTTTAATCGACAGTGCTTGCTCCTTGCACATGACCGGAAGGTTAGAATACCTTCGGGATTTCAGGCCAATTTGCAATGGTGGAAATGTCACATTCGGCAACAATGCGAATGGGATAATCCGAGGTTATGGTGTTCTTACTACTGGAAACTTCTCTATTCAAAAGGTTGCTTACGTAGAAGGCCTTAAACACAATCCCATCAGTGTTGGTCAACTATGTAACGCAGGCCACCGAGTTGAATTCGATGATCAATTTTGCTATGTAATGACAAGTGATAGGAGCACGTGTCTGATCAAGTCCCGATCCGAAGGTACTATGTATCCTCTGGATGTATCTCTGATCATAGGCAAATCGCAATTATGCTTACTATCCAAAGCAGTATCTGAAGTCAGCTGGCTATGGCACCGCAAGCTAGCTCATCTCAACTTCAGATACATCAACAATTTGGTCACCGGAGAACTAGTCAGAGGTCTTCCAATTCTCAAGTTCAGCAATGATACTCTCTGTCCTGCATGTGAATGTGGAAAGCAATCCAAAGCAAGTCACCCCATGGTGATTGACTCCTCAATTTATGAACCATTGGAACTATTGCACATTGATCTCTGCGGTCCATCTACCGTAGCCAGTCTTCATCACAAGAAATACATACTGGTTATAGTTGATGACTTCACACGGTTCACCTGGGTCTTCTTCTTAAGACTCAAATCAGAAACTCCGCAGATCTTGATCAATTTCATCAAGGAAATTGAACTTCAAATCAAGCTACCAGTACGACGCATCCGAAGTGATAATGGAACCGAGTTTACTAATCATCTCCTAAATAGTTTCTTGGTTTCAAAGGGCATCACTCACAACTTCTCAGCTCCTTATACACCGCAACAAAATGGGGTAGTAGAGCGAAGGAACCGCACTCTCGTAGAAGCTGCCAGATCTATGCTCAACTTCGCACACCTTCCTCTCTACTTCTGGGCCGAAGCAGTGGTCACAGCTTGTTTTGTACAGAACCGAAGCATTGTGTGCAAACGTCTCAGCAAAACACCGTATGAGGGCCTTAACAACCGCAAGCCAAATATCCGATTCTTCCATATATTCGGGTGTAGATGTTTCGTAATCAACAACAGAGATCACCTCAACAAATTCGTACCGAAGTCTAATGAAGGCATCTTCCTTGGCTACTCCACTAACAAAGTTGCTTGTAGGGTTCTCATTAGACGCACAAGGCTGATAATCGAAAGCTTCGATGTGAAATTTGATGACTATCACATCCGCAACACTGCTCCATCAAATGAAACCACTGCAATCCTAGAAAGTGATATTCATGTCTCTTCGGGTCCACTCAATCTAGTCGAAGTAAACTATGATGATCTCTTCGACCCTGTAGAAACAGCCAAGTTATCTGAAGTTCTTGTGTCCCCGGAAGCTCAACAGCAGCATGCTGACGTATCTGGTCCTATACCGTCCGCTGAGTATCACTAAATACTTCCACCTCGCCGGTTGAGGGGGAAAACTCAACTCCGAACCATACAACAACCATCGAGGTTCCAGTACTAGAAGATGCAGTTCCAATCCCTATCCGCAGAGACTTTCAACCATCAAACGTTTCTTCGGACTCGGATGATGAAATCATAAAGAACATTGACACAAGAACAGACTCAAGGATTATCACACTCCCATCCGCAATCCAGGGGGAATCTTCTCAGGTTCAAAAGCAACTCCCGTCTGCAATCCAGGGGAACCTTCTCCATCTGCTCAAGACAACTCTGAACCCACCTTCCCAATTCAAGACAACTCAGCAGGATGTTCTCAAGTCCAGGGGGAACTGCCATCTCCAACCGCAGAATCTTCAGATATTGAAGATGTTCCCTCAACCGCAGTTGTTGATTATTTGCAACCTCGTCTACACGTATGGACGAAGGACCACCCACCAGGTCAAATCATCGGCAACCCATCCGCAGGTATCCAGACTCGATCTTCCAAGGATTTATCTGATCATTATCACTACGCAGCATTTATGTCCTCGGTCGAGCCCCGAACGATCAAAGAAGCATTACTAGAACCAGACTGGATATCCGCAATGCAAGAAGAGCTAGAAGAATTCAAAAGAAACAAAGTATGGCAGCTCGTTCCGAAGCCGCATGGTCACACCATTGTTGGCACTAGATGGGTGTACAAGAATAAGTTGGATGAATCCGGTGCGGTCGTCAGAAACAAGGCAAGGCTAGTTGCCAAGGGATATAGTCAACTTGAGGGTATTGACTATGATGAAACGTATGCTCCGGTAGCACGAATGGAAGCCATCCGAATCTTCTTAGCATACGCAGCTCATAAGAACATCAAGGTTCATCAAATGGATGTGAAAAGTGCTTTTCTTAATGGAGAATTAAAAGAGGAGGTTTATCTTCAGCAACCTCCGGGCTTTAAAAATATTGAATTCCCAGATCACTGCTACAAGCTTGAAAAGGCTGTCTACGGTCTAAAGCAAGCCCCAAGAGCGTGGTACGAGACTCTTTCTGAATTTCTTGTCTCGTCCGGATACAAAAGAGGAGTGATTGATCCCACTTTATTTAGAAAAGCAAATGGTGATCACCTTATGCTTGTACAAATATATGTGGATGATATCATCTTCGGTTCAACTGATCAAAAGATGGTGAATGAATTTGCTAAGCTCATGACCAACAAGTTCCAAATGAGCATGAATAGAGAGATTAACTTCTTTCTAGGACTTCAAGTGAAACAAATTCCTCAAGGCATATTCATTCATCAGGAGAAATACACCATTGAACTGTTAAAGAAATATTCAATGGACAACTGTTCTTCGGCTAAGGTCCCCATGGCCTTCGGATATAAGATATATGCTGATCCCTCTGGCGAATCAGTGGATCACAAGACATACAGAGGTATCATTGGCTCATTGATGTATCTCACCGTAAGCCGACCAGACATTGTTTTTGCAATAGGTGTATGCGCAAGGTACCAGGCTGACCCAAAAATGTCACACATGACCACAGCCAAACAAATTCTAAGATACTTGAAGGGTAGCAAGACTCTTGGCTTATGGTACCCCGCAAGCAATGACTTCAGCCTACAGGCATTCACTGATGCGGATCATGTCGGATGCAGACTAGATCGAAAAAGTACCTCCGGTGGATGTCAATTTCTGGGTGGAAGACTCGTTAGCTAGTCATCAAGGAAACAAAGTTGTGTATCATTGTCTACAGCAGAAGCTGAATATGTGGCCGCAACCAGCTGTTGTTCAAAAGTCTTATGGATGAAAACACAACTCATGGACTACAGATACAGAATGCTACGGATACCAATTTATTGTGATTTTGAAAGTGCTATAACGATTTCTCACAATCCAATTCAGCACTCCAAGACAAAGCATATTGAACTACGGTATCACTTCATCAAAGACCACATCCTGAAAGGTAACATTGAACTAATCTTTGTCCATACTCATGAAGAGATTGTTGATGTATTCACAAATGCACTTGACTCTACAAAACTCAACAGTTTCTTACAAATGTTAGGAATGATGAATCCGGACCCACAATTCTTTTTGAATTGATAGGTACCGCAGACCATCCTTGGTCTCTGTTGCGGTCCTAACTGAAGTTACTTATGATAGATGGTTTTGGTATATCATGTGTGCCGCAGTCTATGTACCGCAACCATATATCATATTTATCTTCAGGTGGTCCTTATTGTTTGTTGTTACTAATTTTTATTCAAGTGTTCTCCTCAGTTCTTCTACTGCAGTCATACATCTGTTCCATCCTCAATTACATCTGATCCATCCGCAATGACAAATGATCCATCCGCAATGAAATCTCAATCCGCAACCACATTGATAGTTTTCTCAACTGTTACATTAACTCTTGAATCATGGTGTGCTATTTAATGATCCTTCATTAAATAAGTAAATCACTAAATAAAAACATTCCTGAGTAACTGTCTCTTTTCCCTTTTTGAATAAACCTTGTGGCAGACCTATTTTAGGTATGATGACAAAAAGAACGTTTTCCCATAATCAAATCCTTTTTAACCTGTCCCTTCATATTTCCCCAACACGTCCAATCCGTTACAACTTCCTCTTTACACAACGGATTAAATCCCACCCTTACCACACGTTCATCAGACGTGATGTTTCCATCTGACACTTCATTAAATGCCAACCTTTTTTGGTAAAATTCGAAAAATAATTTAAACCTTTCTCTTAATCTGTGGCTGAGATTATCCCTTCTAATTAAAGAAAAAAAATACCCAAACATTTTTTTTACCTTATTTCTCTTAGGGTAAAATCAATTACCGTTCCAAACCCCCCCCCCCCCCCCACCCCACTATAAAACCCCATCTTCTTCCCCAAGAAAAGGTTACGCTTTCTGAACATCGAACTTACTCTCCATCTCTCTTGCACTCTGTTTCTCCAACTTTCCTCAATCTCTCAAAAATGGTGAAATCAAACGTTTCAAAGAAACTCTCCAAGGCCTCTGCCTCTGCAAACCCAACTGGTTCTAATTCTGCAACAAGAAATCAAATGCCTACGATTGCTTCAAGCAATTTTAGGGCTGTGTTCGAAGAGCATTCATCCTACAATGCTCCAATCAAGCTAATGATCAAGTTCTTGACCAATCACCCTCTATTTGGCCCCTTTGATTCATTCACAGACGTTGTTCCTCTTTCAACCTTGTTCAAATGTGCTTTTTCTGCTTACAGACCCCTCGAAAATCTTCAAGAGGTGCATCTTAATCTTGTAAACGATTCGTTGGTCATCCTGAACAAAGAAAAATTTCTCACTGCCATCAACTTGCTCGTTCATCCTTCAACCAAGGTTTTCACTCCAAGCATGGCGGATATCCTTTCTGCCCTCTACCAGATGGGTTACCAGAAAAAGATCAAAGGCCTCAGCGAATTCAAGAAGAACCAACTGCCTGCGGTGTGGAAATTCGTCTGCCACTTTGTCATCCGCAGTCTATCAGGCCGAACCGGAGGCACTGATAATATGGGTCTCAAATTGCTGGAGTTGGTGTGGAGTATCTTCACTGGCCATGATGTCAACTACGGTCAGATACTATGGGATGAATTCTTGCAGTACATTCCCAAAGATACTCCAAGAGAGAACCCTACCGAACTCACTTTCGCTAGGTTCTGGTCCCTTTGCATCTCAGATCTCCATGCGGATGCGGGACTTAGCATGGGCAACGACACCAATCTCTTCATCACCAAGGATCTGAAAAGGTACAATCCCTCTACTGATCAATCTATTTTTGGACCCGTCAGACGACTACCAGTCCATATCCTATCTTCCCTTGGTCTTGAGACTGCTGATGTCACAGACCATATAGAGGCTACGGAAGGTATTAGCCCATACCTTTCTACCCCGCCTCTACAAACGGCAACCGCACTCACCATCCCTGGTAGTACCGCAGTCCCATCTTCCACCACTCTCTCCAATCTTTCTCAAAGACGAAAGAAGTTAGCCTCAACCCATCAAGGCCCCCGCAACGTTTCCAAGAAACAAAGAACTCCCAAGAAGAAAGATACCCCAAAACAAGCAGATCCCTCAAAGAAAAGAAAGATCATTCAAACTGTGCCCTCGGATGACGAATCCACTGAAAATGATTCAAATGATTCTGATGAGGATGCACAACCCATAGCTATCCTTAAGAAAAGGAAAACCGATCCTACTGGCAAATTGCGTGACCGGACTGATACCTCAGCCTCTCAAAAGGCTCCGGTAGTCCTTGGGGTGGCCGCAGACCCATTCAACACCACAATCGAATACCACTTAGACTCAGAAATTGAGTTTGTTTCATCTCTACGTGGAGACTCACCCCCAGTTCACTCCCAAGGGGATGGAACTGGCTCTCGCCCTAAGGTCTCCAGGGCTTCCCGTCTTCATTTATTTTCCCCTGAGGAGTTGAACTCCATACTTTTGTCTGTAACTCAAACACTACAAACACCTTCCCAACCGCAAGGCACTTCTTCAGCCTTTGCCAGAACTGAGCCGAGGCCATACTTGACCACGGGTCAAGGAGACCGAGGAAGCTCCGGAAATCCTACTCTGCTTACATCTATTACGGGTGGTTTAGGCACGGTGAGCACCAATGTGCAAGGATCCGTGGACCTGAGGGACACCTCGGTGCGATTCCAAGGATTTGACGGAGATGAATCGAATGATTCCTGGTTACACTACACTCCGGTATCTGACTCCGAGATCAAGAAATATGCCGCTTTCCGTAGGGCATTTCAATCAAGGAAAGACCAGCAAATCAAGCAACTCCAACAAAAGCAACAGGAAATACAATCCGTAACCAAGTACTGGGCGGACGCAATCAACAACACCAATACCGTAACCACCATTCTGAAAGTACAAGAGTGGATTACCGAAATGGCTGAGACGATCTGCAAGGCTCAGTCCATTCATGGTGGTGAAGGTACAACCAAGGTCCCTCCAGTTCAAACTCCAACTCCATCTGCTCGAGATTCTCAAGAAGAAGGAACCGCAGTCGAAGCTAGCTCAACTCCCACATTCGGCTTCGACGATTTTGATCTAAATGAGGTAAATCAACCTCACCCTTCTGATGATGATCTAATGATGATTTTTGATAAATAAGAAGAATCGAGTGGTTCTCACCACTCAACCTCCAAGCCAAAAGCAAAGAAGAAGAAGAAGAAGAAGAAGAATGCGGTGACCAGAAATGAATTCCTCAATCTGCAAGCCAAAGTCGACCAAATTCTCGCTGCGGTGAAGCCCACTCAACCGCAACCAGAAGACATTCCAGGCCCGTAATCGTTAATAGAAAGAATTGAGACACTGGAAACCCGAGAAAGACTGGCTGCTGAGCGCATCTCTCTTAAAGTTGAAATGGGAATCAGATCCCTGGATACAAGTTGCCAGGCTGACCACAAGCAATTCATGGCTGCTGCGGAGCGCCTCATCTCTGAGGTATCCACAATCAAGGCAGACTTACAAACACCCATTGCGGACCAGTCCATTCACTCTCAAAAGCTGATATATGAGACTCACACTACTTACGAGTCCACTATCTTAGTCCTTCAATCTACAATCAACAGACTCCAACGCTCTCTCTCTCTCTTCCAATTTTCATGGCCCGGAGATTCTTCAACTCACAAGGGAAATTCATAGACTCCTCTTTAACATTGCCATCCCAGACAATCAGCAACTGGCTGATATACTTAAAGCTCATTTCCAGGAGGTATGTGCCAAAGTGGATGGTCTCAAACACTGGCTTGAGGAAGCCCCAGCGTTGCATTCCTCAAGATGGGGAAGTGATAAAGAAGACCATCATTCCAACAGCATTTCCCATCACCAAAATCCCCCCATCATAACAGAAAAAATTCCCTCACCACAACCATCTCTTCATCAATCACCACTGCATCCATCACCACCGCACCAGTCTCCACCGCAAAAGGAGATCACTCAAAAAGATCCCTCTCCTGAGCGACCAAATACCCCTCCACACTTCAAAAACCTTGCTTCAAACATGTCATCTGAGCACTCAAATGACTCCCCCACAACGCAACAAAAGAAGAAAGACTGGAAAGCAGCCAAGTTCGCGGAGCTCATTTGGAGAGAAAACGGATTCGACATTACTATGGATGAATCCTTAGTAAATTCCTGGATCAATCCCCACCGCAGACTCCTAGATGATGACTACAAACCTTACCTCACCTATGTTGAACCCCATTCGTATGGTTACTAGGATGTTCCAATCTCCCCAAATGCTACATACTTCACCGTATTTGAGCCATTTGACCGTAACCTTCACTGCCCATGGAATTCGAACGACTTAATCGATTCTATACCAAACATGCTTCCTCCATTGAGAAAGTCTGGTCTAAGGATAGACCATCCGCAGTCAAAAACTACAAGCCCCGGAAGTTCATGAAAGCTGGCTTCATCCAATACACTCTCACAAGAAGGAATCAGGACTATGTCCGCACCCAGGCTAACTTCCCATGCATGAACCCTGAAGAAGTTTTTCTGATAGCCAAGGTGTTCCAGAACAAATCAGAAAAGCATCCGAAGATGAAGATAGCACTTGAGAGGGCAAGCATTTTCTTGAAGGAAACTGTCTGTGACTTTGCCAAAATTGATGCAGATATTCACCCTGTTCTAGCCACAAAATTTGATCTTCCACCACTTGACCCCGCACCCATGATTACTGAAGGATTCCAAGAAAGATCCCTAGGTGCAACAAACTTCCCAGATCTTGGAGTCATCTTCAAACGGAAACTCAATAATACCAAGTATTTCATTCCGTTGACTACCATGAATCGTCTCACAAGAAAGCAGATTGAAGTTTGTCGAACCGCAGTTGAAAAGTCAAAACATACAACTGCCGAAGTCAAGTTTTAAATTTTAAGAAGGATCACTTGGTTAGAAAATGTCAGGAAATTTTGGTGGATACTGATCAAGTTTCTTAAACTTGATAACTGAAGAGAAGTTCGAGGTCACTTAGGGGGAAATTGTTGAATCATAAAGTGACCCTCTTGAACTTCAGCTACCGCAGTCCTCAAGAAACCGCAGTCAGATCTCCTTCAGCAACCGCACCCGTAGTCATCATCAACCGAAGTCACTCTTACTTTCTAGATTACTTTACTTTATCTTTTAGTGTAACTCTCTATTGTCCAATATGCCTTGCATGGCTACTCTTAGAGATGTGATCCAGTGTAATCCTTGAGACTCTATAAATAGAGCTCAACTTTTCTTACTCAATATCAATCTGATTACGCATCTAAAAACTCTCTATCTTATGTCTTCACTCTCTTACTCCAAAAGTTCATCTGAATACAACTGAATACTATCTCTCTTCGGAGCAAGTCATTCGTGACTTAATCACTAAGTTCGATCTCACTTACTAACTTGGTCTGAATGCATTCCATGTTATGAATCAACTTATGTGTATACTTGATATATCACCTGCTGTCATTTACATTTCCGCAACTAACTCTCTAACTATCTAACTCGTTAACTTATTATTATTGTTGAGCTTTTAGATCCTTTGAGATAAACTATTCCGCATCTATACTTGTTCTAACATTTTTTCAAGTGTGTCTCAAGTTTTTCTCTCAACACTATTTAAAATAGTATTATGAAGGGGTGTTTAGTCGTTTATATAACTATAAGGTCGTTAAGTAATTATGGAGGGTAGTTTTTGTAAATTCAATTACTATAAATAAGAGGCTTGGGCTCTCATATTTCTTGCACCATTCTCTTGATTCAAGAGTCTTTCTCTTCTTATCCCCCGAGCATTTCGGTCCCTCGTGATTCGTCTTCTCTTTCTGTAGTTTTAGTATAGTAAGGTGAGCGTTGAAGCGTTGCACGAATCTTTCTTAGAAAGATTCAGCGACGAAGTTCTGCCCATGCAGAGCCCGACTACTAGCTAAAACTCCCTTGTAAGTAAGTTATGCTTACCTATTTTAATATAGCTTATATTTAAAATTAGTATTGTTATTATGAACATATAATAAATATTTGAGCTATTATTATGACTTATATAAGTGTCGTTATAATATCTTTTTAACTACTCGCGGTACGGGAATCTGGTTTAAAGGGCCGCATAGGGTTGTTGGATTTCAGAAGTGCTACATGCCAAAATGGTCCTGCCCTCCGGTGTTTTATGTCTGGCCCCTGTCTGTACATAGTGGTTGGAAAGTATTGTTTAAACGCTTATATAATAATAATAATAATAATAATAATAATAATAATAATAATAATAATAATAATAATAATAAGACTAATAATTAGTCACGGTAAATATTAGACTAAAATCTAGTGGTAATAATACTAGGTTTCGTCGAAGGAAATTATTTTAAAGTAAACGAAGCGCTGTCCGAGTACCGAGTCACCACCTTATCAAGTGAGTGCATAGTTATTTTCATCTTACACATAGATATGAAGTATTTTAATATAAATTACGTGCTATGTGTGCATATTGTCTGAATACTTGTTGTCTATGCTGAATGAAAGATTTTATACATGTTTTAAATGATTTAAACTGTATATATATTTTATATCTACAAAATATGTTGGGTAAAACATGGGTAGATGACAACCAGAGTTGGCCCCGTCATCTAGCAGAGTATGGATGACAACCACGGACTATTCTAGACAGTCCAGTGAAACGCTAGCAGGCTCGCAACCTGTAGGTGTTGTGAACGATGTGTTCACCGGTGTACTCTAAAAACCCATTGACATGTATTACGAGTGGACTCTCGAAAATGATACTGTCAATAAACAAGATAACCCTTGCAGATGCGCCTAAAGGACTCTACCGGCAGAAGCGCCTAATAGAGAACCTCATAACCCCGGCAGATGCGCCTAAAGGACAATACCGGCAGATGCGCCTCATAAGGAATGTCACAAATCTGACAGCTGCGCCTAAGTGGTAATATTAGTAGCTGTGCTTGACAGCTGTGTCATTAGCAATGATGGATTTCGTGCCTATTCCTTAGGATAATCCTTAGGAATGAATGAACGAGAAATAGCTGATTCTTAGGGTAGATCCTTAAGAGTAAATAAGATAATGGGGATGGGTAATTGGGTTGATTGATTGTTTGATGATTAAACATAATAATTATATTATTGTGGGTTGAAAACCCTATGTACTCACCAGGTTTCCCAACCTGACCCACTCAAGCTTATTGATATCACAGGTGTTGATATGAAGTTACATTACACTGAGAGATTAAGGAGATATAAATCACTAGTGATAATGAATGTAAGTTATGTTTATGCTTATGTTTCTATATTGACGATGACATCCCAAATGTTTTAAAAAGGAATAAAAATACTTTTCTTCGGAAATGCCTTGATAACGTATTTATCATGTTTTACTGGGAACAAATTCCACAACACTTTTATTTAAAATGTTACTCTAACTTTTAAACAAAGCATAAACAAAATTGGTCTTTTCTGGCCATGAAAATGGGGATGTCACAGTTGGTATCAGAGCATTAGTTTAAGCGAACTAGGAATAATGATTTATTTCTAGACTTAAACTTAGAATGCTAAGCGATGATCGTGAGGAGTGTATCTAATATATTTTAGGAAGTACACCTAAATAGACACGGGCACTAGCTCATTTAGGGAAGATGTCTAAATTGCTTTTATGTGCTAAATGATTTGTGATGCTTTATGATGCTATCGTTTGATCGGATCTATGGTCTGTTGCCGACCGGATCTGGAAACTTTGTGTGTTCAGATTTCTAAACGTTTAATTACGATATTAGAACTGGCATGTAATTTTTCGAAGTAATAAGGAGGAATACGCGTCTAAAACTTCCTCTATCTATAGTCTTGTCTCGATACACTAAACGACTGCTTTGGTGTGTAGAACATCATGGTGAAGACTCGTAGTGAATAGAGTAAATGGAGGAAATGAAGGCTTACAATATTGAATGGTACCTATCGGAAGATATCATAAGAGTGATATCATGCCTTTAGAATGAGTTTAATAAATAATACGTCTACTACGGGAGAAGCACACTTTCGATTAGCAGAAAGAAAGATTATCCATGAAGTTATCCCATTGTCTGACATTTCCATCACCAACCGAGTTGAAGCAGAATTGATGATTGAAGATACGCATGGAAGAAGTCCTAGCAGAGTCTAGGGAAAATTATATGATTGTTTGGACACATTTGTATGTGTTAAAAAAATTTTTTGTGATAATGACTTGGAGAACTGCGAGACAGTACTTGGGACGAGTATGAGTAGGTGTGAATGGTAGTAGAGGCCTATACTACCGGAAGCACAGGACTCACGCGTGGATCAGGGAAAGTCACAAGGTTACCAAGGAGCTAGTAATTGATTTCGTTTTATTCAAGTATTTCGTTACCATCATTTCGGTAATGACTAAGAAGATGATTGTTATTCCGACCCTAATGGTCATATCAAATTGAGTCCGACTACGTTGAGTATGTTATGTCATTCAGAGAATCAAGTTCGATGTAGCATCTAACTTAAGAGGGAAGATTGAAATAAAAAGCGATCAGTAGAGGTATCGCGAAAAGTTGCTTGTAACTAGAAATGCTACCTTTTAAGATGAGATTAGAACATGAACGAAAGTATAGTCTGTTCTGGAAGACTCTAAGAGACCTGAGTCTAAGCGTTGCAACATACGATGATAGGTCATTAGAATATGACACATCGTTCCATTGTAGTAATAAAAAACTTATCTTAAGTTCGTATCCAGTGAGGATCTAGATTGTGACTTGAAGGTCATAATTTGGAGTCTAACGTGAGATAAGGAGCAAGTGCAAGATCGAGCACCGCCTGCAATCGAGAAGTCCAAGAATTAGATACTCATTCGAAGGAACATAGAAGTTACAATTCTTACCTAGGATAAAGAGATAACGTACGGAGTCATTATACAGCCCTGTTTCGTTGATGATTCCGGGACGTAATCATCCTAAGGGGGAGATAATCGTAACGCCCGCAGATCCGGGCTAGTCAATTTAGAGATGATGAGCATCAAAAATGAGTTTTTGATGGAAGATTATTTAGAAGGATTAATCTTAACCAAGTTTTAGTATATGTTACAAGGGTTTCGTACATATAAAGAACGCCGAAATCCGAGTTATAACGAAGAAGTTATGGCCCGTCGAAGTTTTACGGCAAAACCGGCACGGCACCGGGAGACGTAAATAGTGAATTTACGGTAGAAGACTTTTTAGCCTTAGTGATCTAAACAAAAGTTGTATTATACGTTAAACCGAGAACATACAAAAAAAGAACGCCCAAATCTGACTTCGTATGAGGAAGTTATGAATTTTCGAAGATTTGGCAGAGCAGTGCACGGCCCGAAACTCGAATTTTAGTTCGAGCGGTTTTTGGCCTACGCGACCTAAATGAGAGTTCAATATCTCATTAATAGGAACTCAACGGTAAAAAGACAGACGAAAACAGAGTCCGTATGTAGAAGTTATGAATTTTACGCGGACATTTAATAGTATAATCTTCTCCTACTATTAAATTTAAGATCGGCCGAGAATTAGCCGACGGAGTCTAAATGAAAGTTTTAGATCTTGTTTTTACCTACGCGCGGATATAAAGAATGTCGAGAGTAGAGCTCGTATGTTAAAGATATGGACGAAACTTGGTCCCTACTCTTCGAGCGCGATAAATTCGATACAATTTTGTAAATCTGAGATAGAATGAGAATTAGCTGACGGCGTCTAAATGAAAGTTGTAGTACTCGTAAATACCAACGTGTGGATATAAAGAACGTCAAAAATGGAGTTCGTATGAACGAGTTACATATTATAATAGCATATTTACGTATTAAAATAAAGTATAAATCATATATACGTACACATATATATACAAATGTATATATCATTAGAAATGTATCGACGATGCGGTTATTATAAGACTAGTGTTGAGTACTTTCGACATTAGTTTAGTACAAATATCGTTAAATCTATTTAAAATAGTATTATGAAGGGGTGTTTAGTCGTTTATATTACTATAAGGTCGTTAAGTAATTATGGAGGGTAGTTTTTGTAAATTCAATTACTATAAATAAGAGGCTTGGGCTCTCATATTTCTTGCACCATTCTCTTGATTCAAGAGTCTTTCTCTTCTTATCCCCCGAGCATTTCGGTCCCTCGTGATTCGACTTCTCTTTCTGTAGTTTTAGTATAGTAAGGTGAGCGCTGAAGCGTTGCACGAATCTTTCTTAGAAAGATTCAGCGACGAAGTTCTGCCCATGCAGAGCCCGACTCCTAGCTAAAACCCCCTTGTAAGTAAGTTATGCTTACCTATTTTAATATAGCTTATATTTAAAATTAGTATTGTTATTATGAACTTATAATAAATATTTGAGCTATTATTATGACTTATATAAGTGTCGTTATAATATCTTTTTCACTACTCGCGGTACGGGGAATCTGGTTTAAAGGGCCGCATGGGGTTGTTGGATTTCAGAAGTGCTACATGCCAAAATGGTCCTGCCCTCCGGTGTTTTATGTCTGGCCCCTGTCTGTACATAGTGGTTGGAAAGTATTGTTTAAACGCTTATATAATAATAATAATAATAATAATAATAATAATAATAATAATAATAATAATAATAATAATAATAATAATAAGACTAATAATTAGTCACGGTAAATATTAGACTAAAATCTAGTGGTAATAATACTAGGTTTCGTCGAAGGAAATTATTTTGAAGTAAACGAAGCGCTGTCCGAGTACCGAGTCACCACCTTATCAAGTGAGTGCATAGTTACTTTCATCTTACACATAGATATGAAGTATTTTAATATAAATTACGTGCTATGTGTGCATATTGTCTGAATACTTGCTGTCTATGCTGAATGAAAGATTTTATACATGTTTTAAATGATTTAAACTGTATATATATTTTATATCTACAAAATATGTTGGGTAAAACATGGGTAGATGAAATATGAGTCGGATGATGAGGTGAGAGGTGAAATAGACCATGAGGTGAGGGTGTGATGTGGACGATGTGAGAAGCCTTTTACCCGAATGTTGGCCCCGTCATCTAGCAGAGTATGGATGACAACCACGGACTATTCTAGACAGTCCAGTGAAACGCTAGCAGGCTCGCAACCTGTAGGTGTTGTGAACGATGTGTTCACCGGTGTACTTTAAAAACCCATTGACATGTATTGCGAGTGGACTCTCGAAAATGATATTGTCAACAAACGAGATAACCCTTGCAGATGCGCCTAAAGGACTCTATCGGCAGAAGCGCCTAATAGAGAACCTCATAACCCCGGCAGATGCGCCTAAAGGACAATACCGGCAGATGCGCCTCATAAGGAATGTCACAAATCTGACAGTTGCGCCTAAGTGATAATATTAGTAGTTGTGCTTGACAGTTGTGTCATTAGCAACGATGGATTTCGTGCCTATTCCTTAGGATAATCCTTAGGAATGAATGAACGAGAAATAGTTGATTCTTAGGGTAGATCCTTAAGAGTAAATAAGATAAGGGGGATGGGTAATTGGGTTGATTGATTGTTTGATGATTAAACATAATAATTATATTATTGTGGGTTGAAAACCCTATGCACTCACCAGGTTTCCCAACCTGACCCACTCAAGGTTATTGATATCACAGGTGTTGATATGAAGTTACATTACACTGAGAGATTAAGGAGATATAAATCACTAGTGATAATGAATGTAAGTTCTGTTTATGCTTATGTTTCTATATTGACGATGACATCCCAAATGTTTTAAAAGGAATAAAAATACTTTTCTTCGGAAATGCCTTGATAACGTATTTATCATGTTTTACTGGGAACAAATTCCACAACACTTTTATTTAAAATGTTACTCTGATTTTTAAACAAAGCATAAACAAAATCGGTATTTTCTGGCCGTGAAAATGGGGATGTCATAACCGTAGCTTTCACCAGTCAGAGGGAGAGTGTTGTGAAACTGCGGGGAGCCGTAGCTTTCACCAGTCAGAGAGAGAGCGTTGTGAAACTGTGGGAAGCCGTAGCTTTAACCAGTCAGAGGGAGGGTGTTGTGAAACTGTGGGGAGCCGTAGCTTTCACCAGTCAGAGGGAGAGGGTTGTGAGACTGCGGGGAGCCGTAGCTTTCACTGGTCAGGGGGAGAGCATTGTGAATCTTCGGGAAGCTATATTATTCACTAATCAGAGTATGACACAAAGGAAGTCTTAGGCTTCGGTAGCCTTACCGCTTGAGTCTTCGGAAATCTGGTTGCCAGAACAGGGGCGAGACTGGGGTCTCCTTAATGATCGGGAATCGTTATATTCTGAGTTAAGGTGTGGTTATCGCAATCAGAAGGAATTGGAGAAGTGATGTACGCGTGAATTGCGGGTCGTGAGTTGAGTGCTTCATTGGGACGAGTGGTTCCAATTCTGAGTCGGACCAGACTCTCGAGTTAGAGTTTGGCTCTAGTGATGTATTGAGTAGGCGAAATGAGATTCCAGATCTAGAGAAGGGGGTTCCATTTTGAGGGGCATTGTTTGTCATCTGATGACTTAGGCCTGAGTGGGTCAGTTCGTTGGTACGGTAGGTATCGCGAGACGCATGGAACCAATGAGTAGTAGACGACAGAGGTCGGGGGAGATGATCTTCAGTTGAGATTGTAGTAATCCCTCGGGGTAAAGCGGACTTCGCGACTTGTGTGTCACACTGGGCCGAGATAGTTAGTGTGGGAAGGAAGTCAGTGAGACATGTTGAGGTCTGCAATGGGTAACCTTTGGAGGTTCAACTGCTAGGTCGGGAAATGACCTGGTGCTCAGTGTTGAAAGGGATATTGGAGAAGGGAGTTGGGGTTTATGATTGTTAGATGTCAGAGGATAATTCTGAACAAACATGATCATTGTCTTGTGTCTGAGGACACGGTGTGGAGAGTTCATTGTTCAGATAGGTTTTGATTGCAGTACAGTGGATGGGTCCCTGGTGTGATGTGATCCTTTCATTCTTTGGAGTATGATCTGAATTGTTTAACATGTCTGGTATGAGTGATCGGTAGTCAATTTTTGGGCATTGATTTGTTTTATCAGTCGCAACGAGAGAATCAGGGGGGGCAGTGAGTTGTCAGGGTCTGTTATTCGAGGAGCGGGTAACATGGTGATATCTTGAGAATGCGGTCTGGCAGTGAGACAGACCACTAGAGCTTCCAGATTCCGAAGAGTCAGAAGGGGTATCGTAGCGGCAGAAGGGTATGTCCTCTTCCGGGTTTGGGAGTTCCGGTTTGGATTTAGGTGTCCATGGAGGGAGATAGTTGTGTGGTATGAGATCATTTCGGTGGTGCTTTTCGGTTATTGGGTTCAATCTATGTGTTGTTGAGGAGCGATTTCGAGGGCGAAATCTAATTCAAGTGGATGAGAATTGTAACATCCAGACTTTCAGGTATATTATTGTGTGATTAATCTGAGATTTATGGAGTGGCTCGGCGAGTTGTGAGTCCAACTCGTCGAGTAGAGTCGAGTGTCCACGTGGGATTAATGGATGGACTCGACGAGTCAGAGAGCCGACTCGCCGAGTAGGTGTTGGGCAGAGAAACCCTAATTTCCCGGGGTTGGGGCCTATATAAGGGAACTTATAGCCCCATTTACGCTTCACCAGTCACCCTACTTCCTTGAGAGAAACCCTAATCGTCCATTTGAGCTAGAGAGTGAGAAATAGGCTAATCTTGTGGGTTTTAGTGCATTGTTGAAGGAGAAGTGGAGAGCATCAAAGCTTGGTTCAAGAGGAGGCTTTGGATCTAGAGGTTTTTCAGAGTTTTGCTTCAGTTGGAGGTAAAAAAGATGCAAACTTGGTCATTTCCTTATGAAGATTTTGGTTTAGGGAGTTTCTAGGCTTTCTCCCATTCTTTTTGGTGTCATTGTGATCTTTGAGCATGATTGAGGTTGAAACCTCATATCTGAGTTGTAGGAGGCTTTGTGAGCCCAAAGACCCTAACTTTATTGAGTTAGAGACAAGACCTTGAGCATGTAACCTTGTTAGAACTTGTATTGGCATTATGGAGCAAGTATGCCATGCATGAACGTAAAGATCGAAGCTTTACATGACAGTCGAGCCTTGGGAGGCTAGATCTAGAGTTTAGGGTAGTAGATCTGCCTTAAAACGTCTGAATGAGAAAACAGACCGAAGGAACTCGCCGAGTCCATGGCCTGACTCGACGAGTCGATTAGGGTTTGACCCGATGAGTTTGATCATGCGATAACTCGGCTAGTTGGGGGTCAACTCGACAAGCTAAGATGGACTTTCTTGAGACTTCTGAGGAAAAGAGGGGACTCGATGAGTTGTATGAGTGCAGTCGACGAGTCGGGTCAAACAATGACTGTTAAGTCGAGTTTGACTTCTAGTTGGTCAAACCTGAGTAACGGAGACCATTGAAGGGTAAAATGGTCCTTTACCCACTTCTGGTGTTAGAGAGAGAAAGAGTAACCTTTGGTTTACTTAGAGTTGAGAATCGAGTATTAATTAGAGAATATTTACCTTATGTGTTAGGCGGTGGCTAGTTCGAGATTCGAGTACAGGGATAATTGCTTACGTGCCTCGAGGTGAGTCTCCTCACTATACTTTACCATAAGTGGTATTTGTGTATGACTGAGATGTCTTATGTGCTTATCTGTGTATTGTGATATCCTGTATTATTTCTTTGTGATTTATGTTGTGTATTACTCTGAGCTTACAGAGTTAGGACCGGAGGGTCCACAGAGTTAGGACCAGAGGGTCCATCAGAGTAGTGGGACTGGAGGGTCCCACTGAGACACATTGACCGGAGGGTCTTACAGAGTTATATCCTCGAGTGGCTAATGTATTGAATGTGGTATTTTAGGGAACTCACTAAGCTTCGTGCTTACCGTGTTATGTGTTATGTGTTTCAGGTTTTTGCTCAGGATCGCGGGAGGGCATCAGCTAGATTGTACACACCAGAGAAAGAGTTATGTTTTGAGGATCCTGGATTATTAATCAATCAATTATGGTGTTGTGTTTTTATAAATTAAATACATGAGATTTTTGTGATATGTGTTATGAGAATTATGCGATTTTAAATGAAAAAAATTATTTGAAAATTTACGGTGTTACATGAAGTTTACCCCTTCTATGTATATTGGTAGCTTTATTTCTCCAACTGTGTGTTTTGTTTCCCCGTTAAATCTTATGAGGACTAAGGATCTTCTGACTATCTCTGATTCTAGGATGTTCATTCTTTTCAGCGCGTCTATTAGTACGATATTGACCGAGTATCCTCCGTCAACTAGGATCCTTCTGACGAAATGGTTGGTCATGTACAACGTTATCACGAGTTTGTCATGATGAGGATCCTGAATTCCTTCCTTGTCAGTCTCGTCAAATGTAATTTCTTTTTCACTGCTAACCATGGTATTCTTTCGTGGCATATCCTCCTTTTCTGTTTTGGAGACCTTGGCGTGTCTTTTAGCCTGAGAATAATAGGTACCACAGACGTTAGATACGCCTGAGATAACGTTAATTATCTTAGCGTCAGAGTGTGGAGATCCTAGTTTCTTCGGGATCCTGTAATCATCTTGGCTGTTTTCCTTAGGTTTTTCTATTTTTCTCCCGAGGATCTCTTTGAGGTGTCCTTTGCTAAGGAGGTAGCTGATTTCTTTTCGTAGAGCTATGCAGTCCTCCATCATGTGGCCAAAGTCTTCATGGTAAGCACACCATTTGGACTTGTCTTTCCAAGCGGTGGACTTGTTATCTCTCTTTGGCCATCTTGCTTTATCTCCAAGATCCTGTATGGCATGAATTAGACCTGAAACATCCACGGAAAAACAATAGCATGAATTAGATCATCACAAGACCCTGTGATGATCCGGTTTGAAATAAGGCTTCGATTTGTAGGATCTTTGAGTCGAGGATTCGGCCTTCCTGTTGGGGTTCTCATACTGATCCGAAGGGTTTCTTCTCTTCTGTATCTCTCTATCCTCTTCGAGCCTTATGAAACTCAATGCCCAACACCTGACTTCATCCAATCTTTTGCACAGGGTCATCACAAGGTCTTCGTAGAAGGGTGAATCCTTTCTTAATCCCATTTTAAAAGCTTCCACAGCGGTGGCCATGTCAATGTTGGGGATGCTCAGAGCTTCCCTGCCAAACCTTTTAACAAAGTCCCTAAGTTTTTCTTTAGGATCCTGAACCATCCGGTAGAGATTACTAGTGATCTTCTCGAAGGTTCCGCTGCAAGAAAATTGGTTATTAAAGATATTGACTAAGTGTGCAAATGAAATAATAGAGTATGGGGGAATGTTTAGTAGCCATTTGAGGGTTGATCCTGTAAGAGTCGAACCAAAGCCTTTGCATAGGCAAGCTTCCTTCAAGTGCCCTGGGATGGGAATGATCTCCATCATTTCTCTGTATTGGGCTATATGCTCTTTGGGATCTGTAGTCCTATCGTATAGCTTCATGTTGGGCGTTTGGAAGCGCTTAGGAACTTCGGTATTAGCTATCGCAGGAGAAAATCTCGAGATCCTGTGGCTTGTACGGGATGCTGCTGGTATTGGTTGGACCACTCCGGGTATATTGGAGATCATTTGTCTTAATTGTTGAAGTTCCCTAGCCATGTTCGGGTTTATTCCTACATCAACATTAGTGTAGTTAGTATTAATAGTATTGTTGTTTAAGAAGTTACTAGAGTCAAGGTTTCTAGGAGTGTTGAAAGGCTCATTGAGATCATTGATCATGGACGCTCGGTTGTCCATAGTTGCCCCCCAGGGTGACGCCACAGTGGTAATTGTGTCCTTCTGGCGATTTTCTGAGGATCCTGCATTATTGAAGTCCAGGATCCTTAGTTGTACGACTGTGGGCGTAGTTTCCTGGGATTTCTAAAATTATGCCTTCATCCTCTCCACTTCTTTGAGTAGTGCTCTATTCTCCTCCTGTTGTTGGATCACCTGTTGTGTCATTTTCCTCATCATAGCGAAAAGTTATGCAGTAGTGACTGAGGCAGTCGGATCCTAGAGCCCTGAGGATCCCAAACTTCATGGATTAGCGATTGTGGGGGTGCTTTTCTTGGAAGTGTCGGGGGTTTTCCTCTGAGTGGGGGGGTCCACTGGGAGGAGGTGGTAGGTTTTTGGTTGAAGTGGAAGGAGCAAAGGACGAAGAGAGGATCGGTTGTGTAGACATGATTTTTTCAAGGATTTTGAACACCACGGCCCCATGGTGGACGCCAAATTGTTTTGGTAAAAAATTACACAAGTACTAATCAACCAAATTGAATGAGAGGTTGTGATGTTCAGATTGTGTAAAAGCATGTGGTAAAAGAAAGTGACACAATGGTTTACTAGGAAAGCCCTTGATCCTTGCTAGGATCTCCGGCATAAAACCTTGGGAGGTGATAATGATCACCTGCCTTGATGATTTTATTGATATAAAAATGAAGATTACAGTGAGTTCTTGGTAAGAATAAGTAGAGAATTTCGTAGAGTAAGTTTAAGCTAAAGAACCGTGTGTTGTGTGCAGATTACAAGTGTCAATTTATAGTCTAATTTAGCCAACAAGATGGCCGATATTCCCGGGATCCTCTATGACCAGCTTCACGAACGTTATTTGACCAAGTATTCCGGGTCTTTAGCATAGTTGAGATGATTCTTCGTTGAGAATTGGTCTTCCCTTGACTACTTCTGCACACGTGTTGGTTATAGACATATTATGACCGTTATAAATATTGATAAAAAATAACGGTAATTAACCGGGATCCTGATATTGCTGAGGATCCTGGATATTTGAGGATCCTGGTCCCAACAGTGACACACTCAGAAAATGTCATAGCAGAAAAATCTACATCATTGAAGGAGGTTTTAACACCCCCCCCCCCCAAAGTAAGTTAAAGGATTACGAGTAAACACACCTTGGTAATTGAGTTCCACCATCGCAAACAGTCCATCACCAGGATTAGGTTGTGCCATTTCTGCTACTAGCTTTTTTCTTGAAGTCAATCGACAACACTGATACCTTGATCGTAAGCGACTAGGAAATCCCTAACTGTTGACGCGCCAGTTACTTTTTACACAATGAAATGAGGTCGAGGAAGAAGGAAACGGGTTAAATGAGAGTATGACTTAATATACATCATTAAAATGATGTGGACCAAATTTACACATCATTAAGACTTTCAACTTAAAAAAATGTGAGGTCGGATGTGCAACTATGAAATCTTTTAAAATCGATCACAATGGTGTAATTGACAACTACAATAACATTTAGTAGTCTATTGCGCTAAAAATTTCATAATTTGTCAAATTATACCATACACAAAATTTAATTGTGTTGCAGTGACATTTTCCCTAAAATATATATTAAACTTGTACACGTATTCAAAATTAATAATTTTGATTATTTTGCTTAATTCATGAGCTTTTTTATTGGAAAAATAAACTTGTCATTTTGTATACTAAACTTTTAAATATGGTTATTTTAGTGAATTGAAAGTAATAATAAAAAATATATATATATATATAACATGCCTTTCAATAAAATAAAAATATGATCGAAATGTCTCATCTCATGAAGCTGATATAATAACTTCTTTATGATTCTTTGGTACCTAAACTTTCCTTTTTCTTGATTTGTGGCCGTTCGGCCTGAAAATCTAGACTTTCTTTCAAGATATCTTGTTAGGTTAGGAATTAGGATAGAATCAAATCACAAAAAAATCAATTTCTGTGATCTTATGGCCATAATAATTTATCCAACATAAATAAACTCTATCATTTTATATTGGACATGTTTTATTGTCACTTTTTAAGTTTCCAACAAATACTTAATTAAATATTTACATCAAACGAATCCTATAGCATATGATATGTAATTACACATGTGGCAACATAAACATTAGATCCATAGCATCTAGCTTTGGAGTAAAAGAAACAAGGGCAATCGTGGGTGTTTTATTTATAATAGAAGTGATTAGGATTAGGATTAGGATTATGGTTAGGATTAATAATGAACTGTCACATACCAATGAATATTTATATCTTAAAGGGGACAAGCAAATCCATTTGGATGAAGTTTCATGAAGATATCGTCCATCTAAAGCCTAAAGGCCAGCCATACCACATGTGATGATGTGAACTTTGGGGCCAAATTTTTCTTCTTCAAATAAAGCATGCATGCCTACTAAATATGAAAATATTTACATCTCATGTGGAACTCATGGTTATTAAATGCCACCATTTATATCAAATCAGACTACATACATAATGAGAATCTTAATTTGGGTTTCCAACTTATCAGTATTTTGGAAGTTTTCCCAAGTGGCATTAGTATTTGGGGTGGTCCCTTTTCTTATTAATTGACATCTATGTATTATTCACTACACTAGTTGTGAGACTCGTATATTATACGGGTTGATTAAAAGATAATGTTAAATAGGAATGTTTAAATGAGAAGTTTACTTGATTTGAAATATGAAATAAGTGAAAATTATAAGAAAAAAAACATGCAAAAAAAAATTAATTAAAATTATGTGTTTAATTGTCAGACCCGTATACTAAATGAGTTATTATAACAAAATGTTAAATACAAAGGTTTAAAGTGTAAATTTATTTGAAATTGAAATTGAAATTGAAATTTCAAAATTTAAATTTTAAATTAATAGTCATTATGGTAGGTTTAATTTATGGAAACTAAATTAATGATATATTGAAAATGAATAATGAAATAAATGACAAGTGGAAAATAAATATATCTCAAAATTATGACAAAATAACATGTGGCCAATTGAATAAGAGAAAGACAAGTGGCAAAAACATTTTCATTTATTAGGATAGATTTTTACTAAACCAAGTGGATTGTGTGCTTATGCCTTATCTAATATCATAAGGATGATAACTAATTAAAAAGGGAAACTATAGAAAAAAAAACTGTATATTGAGGATTATATGGTTTAACCATAAATATTTTATTTTTTAATTAGATGATAAAAGATTTAAAAAAAAAATCGTTTCATCTATAATTATGTTATATCACGTTTCACCAATAATTTTTCAAAACAATCAACATAATTTGTTATATCAGGTTAAAAAGAAAAAATATCTAAAAAAAAGAAAACATTATCAAAAATATATAGTTTTTTTACTAACTAAAAATATCCAAATTGGAGCTAACATAACACCAAGTGCTTTTTTTTTTTTTTTACATATTTATCATAAATAACAATTAACTTTCTAAAAACTGATTTTATGAAATTACTTTAATTTGTGAAATATTTTTCTTCAAACATCATTTCCCAAAACATGAATAATTTCATAATTTTTTTGCTAATTATATTCATATTACGAAAACCCCCATTTTTTACAAAGTAAGAGATAAATTTGTAGCGGGACCACCATTCATAAAATGATCTTGCAAAATAAAGTAACTTACGTACAAACTAATTTTTTAAATGTTATTTATTTCAACAAAGTTTATGAAGCTTTATCTAAATTATTTCAAATATGTCTTTTGTTAATTATTTATGTGGTTTTGTAACTTATTTGTTTATCAAAAGAAACATGCTAAAATAGTACACGATCATAAAAAGTGGTGACCTCACATTGGGTGGTGTAGCTACACTCCTAAACACAAATTAAAATATTAATAGTTCTTCTAGAGAGATCGAAATACATACGATCGAAAGTTTAAGAAAAATTATAATTTTTTTTAAACAAAACACCTATCACTTAACTCATTGTTTAGTTTGTATGTAACTAATACACATGGAAAAAACATTAAAATTTATTTCTTTCCAACTACTTATTGTACTTTGTGAATACAAAAAAACAAAACAAAAATTTCACGTACAGATTACACAGAATGATGTGAAAGAACAATATTGATGCATAGACAACAGAGCAACTGCATAAGAGGTAGTACTAAACGCTTTACGAGTTGTACCTATGATTTCAAAGAAACTTACACAACGAGTAGCCACTATCCACCCCCACAATTTCTGAACCGGAGATCAATGGCACTGTTACCGGACCTTTTCTCATCTTATAATCTTTCGAAAACTGGTGAACGGTTTCTTGAATTCCGTCGAACGCCACCAGGAACTCCGCCGCATCACTCTGGCACAAAATCTTCTTCACCACCGTTTCCAATGCATTTGTCCTGTTCGAAATATGTTAAAAAAATTTGAAAAGTTTGAATGTTGGATTGATTAGTAATTTGCTTACCTGAAGTTTTGGGCCTTGACGATGAGACGATGGACTTTTTTGAGTTCAGAATTGACTTGATCTAAAGTAGATCCATTGGGCTTTTCGTTAGCGATTGCGAAAGGGATTCGGAGAATGCAATTGGCTTGAATCTCCATCATTTCTTCATCGATGACAGCTTCTTCGATCCGCAAGTCATGGATCAATTGAGAAATGGCCTTTTGTGTGGCACCTGCGTGAGATAAAGATGAGGCGAGGGTTGGTGAAGATCGGATGAGGGAGCTAAAGAGGCCCAAAATGGAAGATGGGCGCCAGTCACCTAGCCATGAGAGAGTGGCGAGTTCCAGAGGTGGGCTGGATTTACGCATGAGAAGTTCGGCGACATCTTTTGGTCGTGTTGGGTTCTTGGCGCGAGAGTATTGGGCTTGGAATCGTTTCAGTTGTTTATCGATTCGATCTTCCAGAGATTTGAGTTGCCTTTCGAGTCGTGCTGATCTGTGATACCTGTCTTGCTTCCATAGTCTGTACCTTTTCCAACTGAACGATTCACCTAATCAAAATCACAAACAAATTGATTATCTCATGAATACACGATGTTCTTCGTCTCAGATCCGTAAATCGATGTGGATTAGACCTAATTTCTGTACAACATGCTGCGATCATAACTCGAAGTGAGATTAATTATCTGATAAAACGCAAGGAAGTTTCATAAGATTACCAGTTTCTGGAATCTACTACCATAATTCGTACTAGAAGAGAGATTAACTCTCCAAGAAGATGCAAGAATGTTTCGTAGAATCAGTTCAACAATTTGAATCAGTGTAGAACTAAAATCAATACAGATGAGGGTTAACTCTGTAGAACATGCAGTGAGGAATTCTCCTACCACAGTTCGTGCTAGAAACGAGAATAATTCTCTTAGAAATAGCCAAAATAGTTCTTATCCTTATAAGTTCAACGTGAATCTGTAGATTGAAATTGCAAGTTGATCACAATATCTTAATTTCAACACGAGCAAGTGTTTCAGATGTAAATAGCAAACAGAAAATGCTCATAATTAATGATTGAATTAATCTGTATACCTAATTTAGGCGAGTTTTGTGAGTGGAGTGTGAGGCATCGGATTTGCTCCGTTGGAGGATCTTCAGATTCCTCTTCATCATCTAATACCGCTTTTCCGCGATCTTGGTTCGACATGCATGGTTTCCTGAGAATTTGAAGATCAGAATATCATTAAATTGAGCCCTAATCACACGCTGATTGTTATGTGATTGAAGTAATCAAATCAAAGATAGATAAAGATCAAAAGAGGATTGGAGTTACGATTGAGATGAAGCCTTCTTCGTGTCTTTCTGTTTCTTCTCCGTCATTGTGATTGTGTAATTGCGCGCCAAATTTTGTTTCAACTTTCTAGCTCTGTTTCTGTATATATATACACACACATGACACATTCGGGCTCCAAACAAACCCCTTCTCCCCATATATACACACATGCTATGAATTGCATTTTCACAGTTCTTGAAAGTACATTGCCCTTCTATGAAGAATGTGGTATTTTTCAAAAAGAATTAGAACAAATAAAGAAATGGATGATAATTAGAATTCAGAAGCGCTGGAGTGGCATGGATGTAAATTAGTTAAAGAAGAAGGGTTATGTTGGATGATGTAGAAAATAACCATTCAAATGAATAATGCTTTCATGATGCCTTTTGAGTTGGAATTTACCTCAAATGAGTATAGAATCATCGAATTTAGTGGAAATTGATGGTAAAATTGATCATACATGTAATTTGAAGAGTTATAAAAGTTTGTAACATTAGACCCGAGGGTGTAGGTGGGAAACTCCCCTCACTTTTTGTGGGCCATAAGACCATTCCCCTCATTTTCCTTTTCTTCACCTAAACCCAATGAATGGATTGAAAACTTCTCTCACTATTTTTTTTATTTTTTTAAAAAAATATATATTTCCTATAAATAATATACTCATTTTGTAGGGAATTAAAAATCATGAATTTGATATATTTTTTTATAATTTTTAGTAGGTATATATAATTTAATAAGTATTAAAAAGATTTAAAAAAAAATTGGCCAATAGGAATAGGAGAGAGAGTGAGGGAATGGGCTCCCTCACCTCTTTCCCTCACCACCTTTCCCTCACTCAAGGGATGGTGTTCAGCTGAGAGGGAAAATTTTCCTCACTCTTTCTCTCACACATACCGTCCAGCCTTAGATGAGCATATTGCATGTGGCATGACTATGTGCGATGCCTTGATATAGTGAGGCTAGAAACATGACTATGTGAAGATGAATGACATAAAGGTGGCCCCATGAGATGATTTTGTAACATCATGAACCTATCTTATCTAATTTAAGGTGGTGTTTGGGATTATTTTTTGAACTTCAAAGGTGTTTTTTGAAAAAAAAAAAAAAAAAAGAAAGTGTTCATTGACTTATGATGGTAATTAAAAAAGTTTTTAAAAAATGTTTGGATTAATTTTTGTGGTGGAAAAAAAACTATAAATGTAAAATGAATAAAAAGGGAATGGAAAGAGAAAAGAAGAAAATGAGAGTGTAAGAGTTCATTTTTTTTTTTTTGACTTTTTGAAAAGACAATAAGTCAATAAGCTATTTTGAAAAACAATCTCAAACAACCTCTAAATATTTTTAATATATTTAAATGATTGAATTACTATAATAAACATTCGTGTTTCATGTTTATAAGAAGAAATTAAATAAAAATTCTTGAACGTAAAATTTCAAAATACTTAATAGTAGTAAATTATTATTTTTGAACGGTTTAAATTGAAAATACTAAAAGTTTGAGGAGTCAAGAGTGATGATGAATTAGCTTTTATCATTACTCTCCTGAACTCTTATAACCTCTCTTGTACACAATATGTTGGAAAAACATGAACTTTCTTTAACTAAAAGATACGATTATTTTTTCGAATTTAGATATGAATAAATTTAGACGTTTTAATAATATTTAACAAGATTTTGTTCTCCTTGAAGAGAGCTTCAGAATGATATATTATACATCTAAATTGGAGTTGTGATAATGAGATGTCGTCTCAAAGTAAGATAATTGGAACGGAAAGATGGAATTTGGAAAGTGAAATAATGACGTCCTACATTTAGTGGGTATATATAGTAACTCACGCTTCACAGAAATGTAATAGCACACAATATATATCAAACTACTCTTTGATTAATTTGGAAATATAACTCAAAAACCAAATTAGTTTACAGTGTGTTTTTGTTTCTCTGTGTTGGTGTGTATTACCCTCTTGATAATGCATTGTATTTATAAGATGGACTAAATCATTTCCAATCCTATAATAATAAACATGAGACCCAACCAACTTGTTGGTGTCCCTTACTTTATTTGTGGGTGGAAGACATGAGTGGAGTGAAATGAGGAATTAGGATTCCAACAATCACCCCCGAATCTCTAAGTCCTTCTAGAGATGTCTTCAATCTCGATCAAGTCCCGCATTATCTTGAACTTGGTTCGAGCCAACGGTTTTGTGAGAATGTCTGCCTTTTGTTCTTCACCTGGAATGTACTCCACCTCCACTTGTTCCTTTTCAACGCAATTACGAATGAAGTGAAACCTAGTGTGAATGTGTTTACTTCTTCCGTGAAAAACGGGATTCTTTGTTAGTTCGATAGCCGACTTGTTATCAACTCTAAGAACCACCTTCTCTTGCGTTTTGTTCAAGATTTCTCCCAGCAAATCTTGAAGCCATATTGCTTGACATACAGCCGCAGTGGCTGCCATGAACTCTGCCTTGCAAGATGATAAAGCAACAGTATCTTGCTTTTGCGAACACCATGTTATTGGAGACAACCCATAGTAGAAAATATGACCAGTTGTGCTTCTTCCGTCATCTGGATCAACATTATGACTACTATCACTGTAACCAATTATTCAATTTTGTCCCATCCTCTCGTACTTGATTCCGTATCCCGTTGTTCCTCGTAAATACCTTAGGATGTGTTTGATTGCAACACCATGTGATTCTCTTGGATCTTGCATGTATCGACTAACAACTCCAACCGCATATGTCATATCGGGTCTTGTCTGCAAGAGATATCTAAGGCATCCTACCAACTTTTGGTATTGTGTCGGGTCGATTTCGGGTTCATCTTCGGCCTTCGACATTTTGGTTCCTGGATCCATGGGAATGTGGGTAGGATTGCAATCATGTAAACCGGCTTCCTTCAGAATGCGTTGTGCATACGCTTCTTGGTTTATTGTAATCCCCGATTCATCCTGTTTGACTTCAATGCCCGGGTAGTAAATTAATCTTCCAAGATCAGACATCTCGAAGTTCTTGGACATTTCAAATTTGAACCTTTTGCTCATGCTCAAATTTGTACCTGTGACAAACAAATCATCAACATAGATTGCTAAAATTAGCAAGTTGGATCCCTCGTTCTTCCGGTACACCGATGGTTCTTTCATGCACTTGTGAAATTTCATTCCTTTCAAAATCCCATCAAGTTTCGTATTCCATGCTCTCGGTGCTTGTCTAAGACCATATAGTGCTTTTGAAAGACGGTACACCTTGTGCTCGTCGCCTTTCCTTATGTAGCCTTCCGGTTGATACACATAGACGGTTTCTCTCAACTCTCCATGTAAGAAAGCCGTCTTGACATCCAAGTGGTGAAGCTCTCATCCATTGGTAGCGGCTAAGGCAATGAGAAACCGTATGGTTTCGATGCGGGCTACCGGAGCAAATACTTCTTGAAAGTCAATACCAGGTTGTTGTACGTACCCTTTAGCAACCAATCTTGCCTTGTGTTTGTTTATGGTGCCATCTGCATTTTTCTTCAGCTTGAACACCCATTTGAGTCCAATGGGCTTCACCCCCATAGGCTTGTTTACGAGAGACCAAGTATTGTTCTTGTTGATCGAATTGATCTCTGTATTCATGGCTTTGACCCATTGTGGTTCTTTCTTTGCCTCTTCAACCGATACCGGCTCGTCATTGGTTGCTAGGAGAAGTTCTTCAATCTCATCAACATAAAGTACATAATCTCGTAATCGAATTGGAAGCACCTTTGGTCTTGTGGGCCTTTGGTTTTGAACATTGTTTACGTTGTTGTTGACCGGACTTGGTTGCTCATTTTCTTGTACCTCCACTCCGTCTTCAATCTCGTGATCCGATTCGTTTGGTTCAATTGGTTCGTTGTTTACATCGTTTCCTTGGTTGTTGTTCGCCTTATCTTCCGGTAAATCCCATGGTACTATGAATGATCCTGGTTCTTCATTGTCGGGTGTAGCTTCGTTAACCCAATTCCACCCTTTGGTTTCATTAAAAATAACGTCTCGACTTACGATTATTTTTTGTGTAACCGGGTTAAAAAGACAATAAGCTTTCGTACCCGGTTCGGAACCAAGATGCACCAGTGGTCTTGATCTATCATCCAACTTCTTCACGTTTACCGGTTCAACTTTTGCATACGCTAGACACCCAAAGATGCGTACGTTCTCCAAATTAGATTTTCTTTTATACAACTTCTCGTACGGAGTTGTATTACCAAGTACTCTTGTGTAAACACGGTTGATCAGGTTTGTGGAGTGTTTTACCGCTTCTCCCCATAGATAGTTTGGAACATGCATCGCCTTCATGATACTTCGTGTCATGTCCATAAGTGTTATGTTTCTTCGTTCCACAATACCGTTTTGTTGTGGTGAATATGGGGCGGTAAGATGACGTTTGATTCCATTTAGATCACAAAATGAATTAAACTGGAGTGAGGTAAACTCACCCCCTCGATCACTTCGAAACACCTTCAAAGACTTTCCAAACTCATTCTCCGCCAAAGCTTTGAACTTTTTGAAGTGTGAAAACGCCTCACTTTTCTCTTTTAAGAGAAAAATCCACATATACCGTGAAAAATCGTCAATTAGTGTGAAAATGTACCGATTTTGACCCTTCGCTGACGGTGTTATCGGACCGCATAAATCACCGTGAACTAGCTCCAATGGCCGTGTTGCTTTGTACGTCGTCATTAATGGAAATGACTTTCTTGTTTGCTTGCCCACCAAACAAGACTCACATAATTGATTTTCATTGTCAAAATGTGGTAACCCTTTAACTAGACCATTCTTGGACATCTTCATAGACTCGAAATTGATGTGCCCAAGTCTTGCATGCCAGCGCCACGTGTCTTCACTTAGTCTTGAATGAAGGCAAATAGGTACTCCAATGGGCAACTATATTTTATAAAGGCGGTTTGGAGTTCTTTGTACCTTCATTAATAAGCAGTTGTCGGCATCATGCATTGTCAAATAGTTGTCTTTCATCCGAATATCGCACCCGGCTTCGGTTGCTTGTCCGAGACTGAAAATATTATTTTTCAAATCCGGAATAAAATAAATCTCCGTTATCAATCGTTGTTGCCCCGATTTTCCTTGGAAAACAATTGAGCCTTTCCCTTTTATTTCGACACACGAATTATCACCGAATTTGACCTTTCTGGTTATTCCTTCGTCGAGTTCGGAGAAAAATGAACGATTTCCCGTCATGTGATTACTCGCCCTGTTGTCCAAATACCACACATTGTTGTCTTGTGAGTTGTATTTGGATGGCATCACCTTTTCTTCATTTAGAAACACTTTTTCATGAAAAAATACAATTTCATCAGCGTCGTCTTGCTCGGTGAAATTGCTTTCTTGGAATTTTTGAATTCGTTCCGGACATTTGGATGCGTAATGGACCGACTTATCACATCTGTAGCATATAATCTTCGACAGATCTTTTTTCGGGTTTCGGTTTGAGTCCGAATTGGAATTGGGCCGGTTATTGGGCTGTTTGGGCTTATTATTGGGTTGGGTCGATTTTGACCCGGATCCAACGGTTGACCCGGATCCGCTACCCGACCCGCTTGAGCCGTTTCGATTAAAGCTTCCCGACTCGGTGCCATTAGAACCCTTCCCCCGTTTTCCCCAATTCGTCTTCCCCGACGATCCAGAACCTCCTCCGCCATCGTTTCTCCATCCGCCACCACCACTCGTTCTAGCCATCAACACCTTTTGTTGCCCGTCTCCGTCCTCATCTGCTTTGATTCTTTCTTCATATGCTTTCAGACGTCCTACGACGTCGTCGAAGGATACCGTCTTCAAATCGAGCACTTGCTCGAGGGAGGCGACGATCTGAATGAACCGGTGAGGTACCACCGTCAAGAGTTTCTTCACGAGTTTCGTTTCTCCGATGGGTTCTCCCAGTGACGCTGACTTCGAGGCGATTCCAGCGAGTTTTCCGGCGAAAGCGTCTATCGTCTCTGTCTCCTGCATCTTCAGTCGGTCTAGATCGGCGGTGAGTGTTTGAAGTCGGGCCTCTTTTACTCTGTCGGCTCCAACATGTCGAGCCCTAATCGACTCCCAGAGGACCATCGCTTTATCGACGTCCCCTATCTGCATTATCAAGCTCTCAGGGATTGCTTGATACAACAATCCCATGGCAAGGTAATTCTTTTCTTCATTTTCTTCTCCTGGATCAATTACTGACCAGCTTTTATGAATTCGTAGGACAACTTTCATACGGAGGGACCAAACCATGTAATTGGTCTGGTTTAGCATTGGGCAAGCCACTGATGTGGTTCCAATTTCTTTGATTCTGACCGGAGGTGTAGCAGCACCGGTACCTCCAGCATCTTCAACGTCTGACATCTTCTTTTACTGGTGTCCTTCTTGATCACCATGTATTGAATTCAAGGCCCCTGTTCTTGAGCTCTGATACCAATTCACGCTTCACAGAAATGTAATAGCACACAATATATATCAAACTACTCTTTGATTAATTTGGAAATATAACTCAAAAACCAAATTAGTTTACAGTGTGTTTTTGTTTCTCTGTGTTGGTGTGTATTACCCTCTTGATAATGCACTGTATTTATAAGATGGACTAAATCATTTCCAATCCTATAATAATAAACATGAGACCCAACCAACTTGTTGGTGTCCCCTACTTTATTTGTGGGTGGAAGACATGAGTGGAGTGAAATGAGGAATTAGGATTCCAACAGTAACGAGTTCCTAACCAGCTGATTGAATGGTGGGAGTCCTAGTACGAGGCTCATACATGCACGCATACACATGGACATGATCGTAGACATGGTTCACATGTTTTCCTGAGTGGTACGTATGAATGTACTTTGCACTTTGTATGTATGCAACGAAGCATAAGTATCCTTTTGTTTTTTAAGAATGATATAGGGGTTGAAACTACCCATTGAGCAATCAAACAATTTGAGTTATCGTGTAACACGCAGGTTTTTAAAACGCTTATAGTCTTAACTTGAGATTGTTAAAAATGGAATATATATATATATATATATATATATATATATATATATATATATATATGGAAAAGTTCAATAGAGAACCATAATTATTAGTTCTTCAAGGAACCAAATCTTTTTTTCAATTTCTAGAGCTTATTCTTTATCGAAAAAAAAATTCTAAAAATATCTAAATTCATATATTAACATTGTGAATGTGAAAAATATTTTTCGGATTCACCGTGTGAATCCGGATTCACGTTGTGAATTTTCAAAGATTCACATTGTGAATTTGACGTAAAAAAATCGAATTTGATATCATTGGAAAAAGGATAAAAAGTTATGAATTTCTGTATTTTTAGTTTTTTTTTGATAAAAAATAAATTGTAAAAGTTGAAAAAAAGATTGGTTCCTTGGTTAATTATGGTTCTCCTAATTCGAAAATTATGACGGAATATTTTTGTCAATATATTGAAAAATAACAAATATGATTAAACCATACAATAATACACATTCTGACATAATATATATTTTGATTTAATGAACTTCTTGAAGAATAACAAAATTTTGGATACAAGTTAAAAAAATTTCATTACATTCTTAGAAAACAAAAAAATATATATATACTATTCTATGAGAATGTTACACTTATTAATAACAAAAAAACACAACATATAAATCATTCTACCAGAATAGACTATTACATTTATTTTTTTTCATTATATTGTATATTATTCTGGTAGAATAATTCATTCTTTTTGGAAGATCGATGGTCATTGTTCATCTTCATTCCATACAATGTTCATCTTCAAGATTCTATTCTGACAGAATCAGAATTCCGCTGTTCAACCAAACACCTTGAAGCTTCAAAATTCCCCTGTTCAGATGACAGGGATCTTGATAATTCCACATCTCTTGAGTTGGGAAGCAGAGCCCTTAAGCTGTAAAAGGTTCCATATAAACGAGTATTATGTTACTAATTTACTAGTCATTTTGAGGATCTTTTGTTATTGTGATTTGGTTATCCAGAAATATCAGTTTATAATCTTGGAATTTATTAATTCCATACCTGTTAATGTTAAGGGAATTAGCTCCACCTTCTGGTTGATCATCAATCGATATATACTCATCTTCTGATGGAAGTGGCTGGAAGTTTGATTCTGAGTCCAAAATGGATGGAGGAACCAACCAAGTGTTCGCCCGAAAACCATATGGAAGATTATCAAACTGAAAAAAAAACATAGTGTCAGTTTCCAATTACACTATTATAGCATCAATGTAGAAGTATTTCGGATAAGCAAACAAATATATAGTGGCGCCACCGTGGGATTTGTTTCCTTTGCGGCGGCTGGTTTCTTCTCCTCCACCGGACCAACACTCAGTAGCTCTGTGTATCCGACACGTTTCCTTAGCAAGGTCGCCAGTTCAACTGAGTCGACATGTTCCCCAATCACAGCGATTTGGGTTTTATCTGATCCAATGAAAGATGCTGATTCAACACCTGTTCATCAATTGTCAGATCGTGATTTAGTCAAGTAATTCAATCAATTCCAATTGAGGTTAACAATAATCAGGTATAAAACCCACAATTCAAATTGAGGTTATGAAATTGAAATTAAGCCATTTTTCTGGAAAACGAGAATTGAGTGAAAATTGGGAAGAGGAAAATCAGAAAACATGATCTTACCAGAGAGACTAACGACGATTTTCAGAGCCTTACGAATTTTCTTTTCGTTGTTCATTGTGACCGTCACCACAATCTTTTGCTGCAAAACCAATCAATTACACAAATTGAGATTAACTTATTCGAAAAAACAGAACAGAATTGAACTGAATTAGATGCTGATTTGATTGTGCCGAGTGTATCTCTTTTGAATCTAAGAAATTGGAAAATAAGAGGATTTAAAGAAGACGTGTGAAGATTCAAAGCACTCAGAGGGGATAAATTAGGTTAAAATCAACTAGCATAATTATAGGAAAGTATTTGGGGAAGTTGTTTATAAAATTACCTAATTACCCTTATTTATTTATTTAATTATTTATTTATATTTTAAATTTTGATTAGCCCACATTTATGCATACAATAACACAATAAATACTTTAAACAATTGAACCTAGCTCTATATATATATATATATATATATATATATATATATATATATATATATATATATATATATATATATATATATATATATACACGAGAGAGAGAATTTGGAGACGGTGAGTATATGTTGTGGGATGAAAGTATATTGTCCTAATGACATTTATATGTTTGTCATCCTTATATAAAGCGGGGTCCATGTTCGTTTGATGATCGAATGTAGCATAAATACTACACATCATCACTTGATTATTTCTCATTACCAATTGTTAAACAAAAGTAGTCTAATGCAAGATTTTTCTTGATATTAGATGTGATTACCTCATTGACACAAGGTTGGAGTCCTTTATGCATGTCTTGTCGGTTCCTAAAATGTTGAGAATTTAAAGCTATTTAGAGCCATGGTTTTAATGAGCTCCTACTTTTCTTGTGGTGTTTTGCTAAAGGTATCACGACCACTAGATGTGTCAATCAATATCATTTCTAATGGAAGGAAGAATTCATAGAATTATTAGATAAGGAGTTGTTCGGGAGTTTGATGTTGTGAACAACTAGCACAAAGACTATCGAATCGTTCCCAATAGTCATGAAGAGTTTTCATTATCCTTGATGAATACCGTAAATGTCATTGGATGCTTGTGTTATGGGATAAAACTTATCTATAAACACCCTCGCCATATTTACCAACCCTAATGGTAGGTAAAATAGTCAAATCCTTTGTTCGATTGGGCATGGTTATTGGGAATGTCATTAACTTGATTTGGTATTATGTGACCCCGTATGACTTAATTCTTGAGCAAATGATATGAAACATCTTCAAATGCTTATGAAAATATTCGTTTCCCAACCATGATAGGTGGGAAGTTGATGGATCAACTCGGATTTTAAATTCAATCTCCCTTCAAAAGAGGGATAGTGGATGCATATAGGTTGTTGTGTGAAATTGGTCTCCGTAAGTAATGAAAATATCACTAAATTGTATATATCCTCAATGTGGTGCAAATTATATTCACTCAGAGGATTGAGGTTAGAAGATAATCTTGATAATCAAATTATTGGGCATCAAGGCTTGGTTACTATTTTAAATCATAATTATTTAGGTTTCCAAAATAAAAAAGGATAGTTGTCTTTGTCCCTAACATACATGTGAATTAACCAAAACATCAAGCATCTCCGTTTTTGTATGTTTTGGCAACAAGTGTTTGGAGTTTTAGCTTTTGAAATCAATCTCGAAAACAAAAAGTTTCATTTGGAAGTACGAGTTGAAAACGTTTATTTCAAAACAAAAAATTTATAATCCAAAAACCAATTCAAATAGCTTTAGAAAGATTTTAACTTTAAACTTTTATATTTTATATAATTTTTGCATATTTCAAAAGATTACAACTACTTTTCGCAAAACACTTTCTTACAAATAAATATTACACCTTCTTGCTAACAATTATTTCTCCCAAACATGCCCTTAGCATATACAAAATTAAATATGTTTCTTAAACATGCCTTGTTTGCCTGTACACCAATCGTTTTGTTTGCATATTTTTTTAGTAATCATCATCCTAGTTTCTTATTAACATTGTTGTTACTTGGTTGCTTCATGTTTACTTGGATATTCGATACCTTTTTGTGTTTAATGTTAAAAGCTTTTACTCCTATTGCGCTTATAGCTCCACTTGAACGGAATAGACGTGAAAAAATACAAGCTATTTAAATGATAATAATCTTCTTTACAACTGATGATGACAAATTTAGATTGGTGCTCGACAATGTCGTTTGATGTTATATAGGTGTAATTTTTTTGATTTTGCATTTTTTAAGTTGTGAACATTATGATATGAACAATTATGATATGAACAACTTTTCTTTTTTTGATAGACATTCATATATTTTTCTGAGATGAACTTTTAAAGTGTTTTATTACAACACCATATTTATACGACTTATTTAGTGTACTAGTTGTAATTCAATTTATTGAATATCCATTTATTACACTAGAAAATATATATATATATATATATATATATATATATATATATATATATATATATATATATATATATATATATATATATATATATATATTTGTCTAGATGATGTAATAAATATTGTAGCTTATATACATTATGTGTTACAAGTGTATTTTTATTATTGGTGATTAATTTCTTTTCATTCATTCATGTTTTCATACCAATTCATTCATGTTTTCATACCAATTATCAAAAGGTTTCTAGCCCAACAGATTGTGATATTAGATGTTGCCCTCCCTCTTTACATCGTTTGAGACAAATGTGAAATTACGAGTTGACTAGGTTTGTTGTTTCAAAAAAAATTAAAAATAAAAATAAAACTAGGTTATTATTCATTTCATTCAATGAAAGTAACAGTAACCTAAGGTTACAAATGAATGTTATTTACCTCGTCCATTTCATTGCTCTATCAACTCTATTCCCTTGTTATTTACATTCCATTCCATCCAACCAAAGTCCATTCCATTACATTGTAATTCCATTCCATCCAAATTCCAATTAAACCAATGAGATTCGCTAATGTCCAATGATGTTACAATGCAAGAGAGATTACAAGTATTCACGTAGAGAAAGTATAACATTAGATGACAGAATACGAATTATATACATTTAAGAATTTGTTTAAACAAATTAATGACATTTAAAACTTTTTAGTTAAAACTTATTTTTATAAACATGTAAAAACAAAAATCTCCCAAGTTAAATTGATGGATTTAACTTTTAAAAACTAGTCATAAAATTCGTCTCTCGTGTTAAACTTATTAATAAAAAGTGTTTTTTTTTTTTGCCAAAGTTGACTCAAAGAGAAAAAGATGAAATTGTGCATAAACGATAAAAAAAATGTTTCTATTTCGAACAACACGTTTCCAAAATCAATTTATATATTAGGTAATCAAATCTTTATTTGGTTATAAACTCGCAACACTAACTCTTAAATCGTTGATTTTAAAAGTATATTCCAAAAAAAAAATGCTGATCCACCATCTTAATTCCTAAATTTACAACATTCTAAAAAAATTCACCTACCTTTTTGGATCATCATCATACAATACTATTACGAAATTTCCTGTATGAAAACCAACCTTTCAAGAAGTTTGCCACTCTAGAGCCATGAATGAACACCGACTCCCCTTCTTCATCTTCTTCAATAGAATCACAGTTTCTGGCATCATCACTTGACCTGAAAATTAAAAAAACAACATTTTAGTTGCAAAATAGGCAACAAATATTTGAAAAATATAATGGGAATGAAGTGATTGATTCATACATTGAAGGTTGTTTCAACTCATCACTTTGGTTCTTGATCATTTGTTGTCTTGTTGGTCGATAGTTGATTGTAACATGTCGTACAAATTTAATCTGAATGTATTAATGACAAAAAAATTTAGAGCACATTTATTTATAAGAACATGGGTATATTAAATTGAAGGATATGATATGAGATAATAGATAACCTGATCACCATCTTTGATTCCAAGTCTTCTTATATAAGCTTTATCATTCAACAGCTTTTGGCCTTTATAGCACAGACAAAAATGCCCCCATACATGTGACCTGATATCATTGAAGTTTCTTGAGATGTTAATAAATAGTTAACTTTTCAGATAAACCAAAAGGAACAGTCTGGTGCTATTTAAGAATTGTAGAATTCAACAAATAATTGAAGTCCAAATCAGTCTTCACATGTGTTGATCCTGCCATTTTCAAGTCTAACTGTTTCCTTTGCTATCTCATTCAAGAAATCAGTTTACTTTGATGTATCACTTTTACAAATGATCTTTATAGTTGAAAAAAAAAGTTACAGTTTGACCTAGATTCGTGGTCAAGGGAACGAAATTCAACGTAAAAGCTATACGAGTTCATTGCAATCAAGGAAAAAACTGTTTTATCAGTTAAAAGTTACAGCGTGTTAATGCCAATTGCACCAAAATATGAATCTGTAACAAGTAACAACATCGATTGATCCTCAGTACGAAATTATACGCATCTTACCAGGAAACAATGCATCTCTTCTCCTTAGGCAAGAAGCGAAAAAACTCCTCTAATACGAGTTTAAGATCTGCTACGGTAGCATTCATAGAAACCTCGACGCCTAAATAGTCAAAGAAAAAGAAATCGGAACTTAAACAACTGAAATTGAGCGTGAAGACAGATAATATTACGAAATAACAGAAGAATCGAAAGTTTACCAAAGGAAGAACCATCTAATTTCAGAACAGATAACTTGAGAAGCTGTTTAGGAAGCTTGTGATATGAAAACGATAAGCGTCGAACAATGAGTGCGTTGTGCATCAAAACCCTTGGATTTCGATTATCGTGATCGAAGTTCGACATTATCTCCATCATATGTATGTCTGTGTGTGAGTTTTAATGATCTTGGCAATAAAGAAACCGTAGCTACTTTGGGGGTCAAACACAAGTGAGTGAAGAAAAATGGCAGAATAACGAGAGAGAATCGGAGATGGAGATGGAGGTTTTTTGGGAGGGGGAACGAATTGGCGACCGTTGTAATGAGAGGAGGTTGTTTGTTGGGAAGCAGAAAAGTTTATGTGCTTGCGGTTTCACTCGCCTCAATGGACGCGCGTGCGTCTGGAAGAGTTTACACTTAAGTTATACAAATGGTCCCTCAGTTTATAAAATGATACATATTGTTTTACTTTATTGCGTCGTTGGTCCTAAGTCTTTAACTTACATAAATAATTTTCTTTAGCATTTTTCTAATATTTTTTAGGGTTCTTTTTTCTACAAAACACCCTATATTTTGATTTTTTTTGTTTGCAAAAAAATATAAATTTACTTATTACTTGTTATTTCACTCTCAACAGATAAATTAAGGTTTTTTTTCCATAAAATACCTTTTATATATATATATATATATATATATATATATATATATATATATATATATATATATATATATATATATATATAAAGGGGTTCCCGGTATGGTACCTGCAACCCCTAACTTTTCTGATCGCAGTGGAAAATTTTTCGATATTTTTTTACCTATTTTTCATTTATCGGCAACACCTATTCATCCCGGCAACACGTACTATGTATTCTTGCGTCCGTCCCTATATATATATATATATATATATATATATATATATATATATATATATTCCATTTTAGACCTATTTTTTTCATGATAAACCCAATTTTAATTTATTCATTGTTATTTCATTAATTGAGTTGGTTACTAATAAATACCCATATTCCTCTAACTCACATGCGACCTAAGCATGGATCACCTAAAAAAATAATTTATTATAAAGTTCTTCTTATACACCATATTGGTCCATTGAAATGGTTGTTTCTTGGATCTAAGAACATAAACCTAGCAATTAAATGGAATTAAGTTATTGGGGGATGAAGCCTGTCTATTTACTACATTTACTATATATATATATATATATATATATATATATATATATATATATATATATATATATATATATATATAGTTTCAGTTTTTTTTTAAATTAGTTTTTAAAACAAAAATGGTTTTGTCTAAACCAATTTTCTATTATAATAGGCTCTGTTTTTCAGATTTTTTTAAGTGAAGTTGCGTCAAAAAACCAGTTGTAATTTGTAAGGGTGATGAAGAGGATAAATATATAATTTTAGGCATGTTTAATGCTTGGATCAATTAGTGTTTTTTTTCTTCGTTTACATTAAGTATATCAATATTCAATTGCGTATCATCCCTAAGGACTTTAAAGATTGGGACCTTAACAATGCTCATACCTAGATTACTCAGTGAAATCTTTGCGATTTCTCAGTGAAATCTTTGCGATTTCTCATTGTTGATTTTATTGAATTCACAACTCCTTTCTCCAATATTTCGATTCAAAACATGTTGTTAACTGATCATATTGGAAGTCATTGGAATTTTTTCCTCTATATGCTTCAATTGCGGCAAAAAAAATTAGAAATTTTGGGGTTTTGTCCCCTATTTTTGCTAAAGGAAATGGTTGGTATTGCGACATGGCAATGGAGTTCTTCATTTCCTTAGTGTTTTCATCAACAAGTGTGGCAATGGAGTTCTTCATTTCCTTAGTGTTTACACCAATTTCATAATCTCTAGAATCGACTCCGATCTTAAGGAAGGGGTTTGAGTTTTTTTTACAACCAAACGATGATCGGAAAATGGGATGGGGTTGTGAGTTGGACGACGAGGAAACGCTGCAAGAGAAAGAGTATCAACATAAAGCTGGTGAGTTCATAAGCGATGTTTTGTAATAAAAACTTGTTGATGAATGTGTAAGAATGTTTATATGTTTCCAAGAAAATCCGATATTTTCTTTAGTGAGAATGTAGTGTTATCATTTCTGTGTAAAACCATGAGTGTTCGTTACTGAAAACTGTTGTGGTATGTGAAAATACTACTTCATGTGACTAGCTAATGCCAATCATGAAATGTAAGTATTTCGTATGAAAATCATTGTATAATCGGTTCTTTTTTAATACCCTGGCTATCACCAGTGTACGTAGTATGCTTTATTACTTAAAATAAAACCATGTAGTAAAATCCCTGGAATCCCCCAGTTGTAGTGTGTAGTAGTTCTATTAGTGAAAATAAAATTGTTGAAGAGTGACAACTTGTAAACCAAAAGTAGTTTATACATATTGTGAGTCGTATAACCATACTTGATATAACTAGAGACCTTTACAACATTCTTCAGGCGTTGAGTTAAATGACATTTGTCACCCCAGGCATGCTTGCCTAACTGTAGCTAGCAGTTCGGGTGTGGGATTGTCAGTCCCGAATAGATCTATTCACAAATCTCACGCTCTCCCTCCAGGAGACTCTGGTTATACTATGATAGGATTTAGCCCTGTACACCTAAGGGTACAATTTTGAAGTAGTGCCTCACAATATTGTACAATCTAGTTTACATGTAGTGTTGTAGCGTTATACCATAGAGAAATCTGTATGTATACCGTATGTAGTGACAATTATCCTTAAATAGTTATGAAATGCCATGTTCAATGTAATGATGTATACCATAAACTAAATCTGTCATAGTTTATATGTTTAGTAGTGAAAATCTCTATACTTGTTATGTTTCGAAAATCCCAAACTATACCTATTATAGTTTATGTGTATGGAGATGTATGAACTTGTATGAATTCCCAAACTATACCTATTATAGTTTGCATGTATAGCGTAATTGTGGTGAATATCGAATCCGGAAAACTATGCAATTTTGGTTATAAGTTGTAAAACGTCCCTTATGCTCAACATAGTACAAAAGGGTTAAAGTATGAAAAATTGCATGAGTTTTATACTTGTTAAAAGCTCTTTGCATTAGTTCACAAAAGCATTTATATTTGGCTTGTATTCCCCCTGAAAACGTTTTAAAAACCAGTAAAAGCGTGGGGGTATGAACTCACCTTGAGCGAGTGGTTTGTATGAAAGTTCGGTACGAGATGTTGAGTGTCAAGTGAAACCTCGAACTCAATTTGATCCTAATAACTTGTAAGGACACATATAGGAGTCAAATGAAGGTATTTCACTACTAGATATGATAGAGAACCACTCTAGAGACTTGGAACTACTTGCACTAAGTGTTAGAACCTTGTAGGATTGAGTGAGGGGATGAATGGGAGGAGCGGTGTGTTACCGATGGAATGGGGATGATCAAGTGGTGTTGAGGGATTAGGGGTGGTAACACGAAGGAAGAAATGGGTGTTGGTGACTAGGCTATTTTAGGGATGGTTTTTAAACTATAAGATATTACTATAAATTAGAAAAAAGAAAAACTAATATTAAAGATTAATGAAAAATCAAAGTAAGGATAATATGGTAACTTTAGATCAAACATAAAATAAGATGAACTACAAGGACCAATCATTCCAAAAAAATCCAAAAAAACCATGTGTGTAAAAAACATGAAAAGCGACTAAACTTGTAATTTAGATTTAGCTTTTTTTTATTGTGATTTAATGGTAACTTATAAACTAGTACTTTATAAGCTAGTTTTAAAAAAAAGTTATATTGATAAGTTAACTCTTAAGCTAAAAGCTCATTTTTTAATAGTACATCCAACACAATCTAATTCGTTAAGTACTATGTTGTAACGCCCCAAATTTCAACCTAATTTTTTCGATTAAAACTTTAAGTATTTATTTAATTCACAACTGCAAGATCTTAAAACATTTATCAGAGTATCATTAAAAGTTATCAAGTAGACAAGTCCCTCATTGATGCGATGCAATCGAACCATGCCCCTCCTTTAATATAAGAAAACCTGAAACATGTAAACCACAAATCGTAAGCACAAAGTGGAGTGAGTTCCCCAAAATACCACACACAACACAACACAAATAAACAACTATGGGTTATCAGCAACCTTGAGGACTATCAGCAGTCCCAGTGGGCTAACAGCACGCCCGGTGGGTTATCAACAGTCTCAGTCATATATAAACAGCATAACACAATAATAACAGCTAGACCCAGCTGGTCATCACAAATACAACTATTCTACCACACATGCTCATAAAAACATGTGAGAGTCACAAAGACAGCTAGCATCACACATACATAATTTAGTGAGTCGGCATTGGCACCTTCGACCCACGAGCACTGGGAGAAGACTCACTTGAATCGAAGAACCCTGAAACACTACGACACGATCCCTTTTCTGCACTGCTCGCACCTGCGAATCTACTAATACCAGAACCATATAAAATCTTAATTAATAACCCAAAACCCTCAAGTTTGAGCCAAGGTCAAAGTTGGTCAAAAAGTCAACGGTCAACGGAAGTCAAAGTCAATAGGTCAACTTCAGGCTGAGTACGTCCAACGTACTCAGCTCGTATGCATGGCGTACTCACCATCCAGAATCGAGACCCCATACGAGTACGCACAGCGTACTCGAAGGTACCCCCGACATACTCGGCCAAAAGGCACTTTCCATTAAGTGCTTAATCTCTTAAGTCATTTCATCCAACACTTAGATCTAGGCCCAGAACATCATTCTAAGTCATAAAGTTTCCACCTTTATGACTTTCCATGTCTAGAAAAGGTCCAAAAGCCAAAACCTTAACTTATTAATCCATTAAGACATCATGACACTTTCATGGAAGGTATAGAAAGATAAAGATCACATTTTTATGGATCCTAAAAGCTCAATAATGGATAAAGTTTCGAACTTTATCCATTAGAATGATCCAAACCACCAAGATCTAGCCTTTAAGCATCAAAGGGACCAAAAGTGCATATTTTTCAACGTAATCCATTAAGTCCAAGTCTCCCACCTTCAGATCTGAATCATAATGATGTTTAGATGGATAAAGTTTCCAACTTTATCCATAATAAGGTCACAAACTTTCAAGATCTAGACTTTATGCACTAAAATGACCAAAAGCTCATAACATCTAAAACTAGCTAGATCTAACAAATGCATCATCAATATTCAAACTTTATACCTCTAGAAGATAGATCAAGGTGAAAAAAGTCCATATCTATAAGCTCCAATGCAACCAACACTTCTACAAGAAGTTCCTTCTTCTCCAAGGTTCACCATGAATAGTCTAAAGCACTCAAAAACACCTTCTTTTAGCTCACAAGTCTCAGTTAGGGTTAGGGTTTCATGGAAGGGGTGTTGGAGAGGTCGAGGATGAGAATGGAATGGTTTGGGGGAGTTAATGAGCTTAAATAGGGCTCAAACCACGAAAATAGGGTTTGGGCACTGGTCGTGTATGCCAAGCGTACTCCTGGTACGCCCAACATGCTCAGGATGCGTTAGTACGCCCAACGTACTCCCCTCTGTACGCCCATCGTACACATCATAACCTAAACTATCCAAACTTCAAACGGTCATAACTTCTTACATTTCAACTCCAATTTTGACGATCTTTATATCCACGGAAAGGTATTGAGGAGCTCTACAACCCTATATAATTACTTTTGACTTAAAACACATCGAACTAAAATCCATAATTCATAAAAGAAGTCTGAAACACTACTTTCCCATTTACCCTTTTACTCCAAAGCATAAACCGAACTTTTGGATCACACAATCTACAATGCCCACATCAAAATGGGTCTAATCCTATCGTTACCAAAGCCCGAAGCCTTATGATACTTGATCTTCGGGCCACAACCCCGAATTGTGAAATGACCCGAAACAAGGTGTTACAACTCTTCCTCACTTAAATTAGATTTTGTCCTTGAAATCATTCCTTACTATCTCTTCTACCGAACCAACGATCCTCACTGAACTCCCTGAATCACAAAGATGACTGGGAAATTTACCTCACTCTGATAACCATCCACCCTTACTATTGTCGAACCCAAAATAGCGGCAATTACAAGCCCTAATGTAGAATGAACCTTCAGCTTTGCTCCAAGCCCATGAATGTCCAACCGCTATGTCTGAAACTGAAAACCCTGCTCGATGTCTAACTCCCAGGAAGGCAAAACCAGTCCAAGCCATTTCCATAATGACTCGACTTCATATCCCGCACCGCACAAACCTACCTGTTTTGAACAAATTTACGGATACCCAAAACATATACGCCCCGACCACTTACTGGTATCGAAAAATCCTCATCGAAAACAAAACCAACTCCATACTTAAAAACTGAGTACGTACAGGTGGTCCTGGTCTATCTGCCAATACGACTCCATTAGTCATTCACTCCCAATTAAGGACAACTCAACCAATTCTCGAACGATCACCAAGTCTGCTTAACCCCAGTGACGACTACAAACTGAATCGAGTTCTCACATCACATTTGGCCCAACCCAGCCTACGATTTCCCAAGTATTACAGATGGTAAGGCCCACTCACAACCCTTCACCCAACCATGTGATGATCTAAATCATCCTATAGAATGCCACGAGCCAAGTCATAGACTTCCGTCACTGTTACCACCACCAACCAACCGAGTGAATTTTACGGCTGCTCCGCAGTCTTATAACACTCCCATAACCGCATCCTATACTAGTGAATGTTACGGCTGATCCGCAGTCTTACATCACATTCACAACCACACACTAACCTGATGAATGCTACGGTTGCTCCGCAGTCTTACATCACTTCCACAACCATACACTAACCAAAAACACTGAGAGTCAAAACCCCGCTCTACCGGACTCTGGTAGGTGTTCGGATCGTGCTTCAGACCCCAAAGCATTTATCAGACAATAACAGGCAGAGAGGTCCTAACACAACCCTCAACCTGAACCTAGCCATGAATCCATATCATTTTCTCCAATGCTCATCACTGACCAAAGAACACTATTTCTGGCTTAACTCTGAATGCTCTCACAACCAAAATTGGCTCTCTAGTATACTTGCCTTCCCAGTTAATACTTAATCAAACAATATCTTACCCGCAATCTCTATAACCCATTATTATGAAACCGAGAACTCAAACAGATCGATGATCTTTCAAATAGCATGCTCAGTTCTCCCCCACTTAGGTTTGAACTATCACCAACTGACGTTGCAGGCAAACCCCACTCAAACCAACTCAACCAGATACATACCATCCCTGACTCTTGGAATGTATAACACAATGCAAATAATTCCCCAGATACACACCCAGCAACTCAAAGACATTTCGAATCTCAAATGGAGACCTTGGAGACTTCCCATACCCAATTGCCTCTATCATCAAGAATCCCATGCAAATTCACAAGCAGTAACTCTAATAGCCCATTCATAGAATCGATTCTCTATCTAAGAATAATTGGATTACCACAAACTTCGGCTCTGATTCCCTGACATTCACTCCATTACAAGACGCAATCATGCAACATGAGGTATCATCCTCACAGTCGAGACACGACAAAAGTTGTCGTTCCCAATTCACTTTTCCTGGTCATCTGGAACAACCTGCCAGAACACCCTTTAACTGAACTCAAGGAAAGCATATCCCTGGTCCTCATCTTGTATAGTCTCCACGAAAATGACTCTCTTTCCACACATGAAAATTTGAAGAACAGAATCCTCACCAAAGAAAATGACGTCATAAGCCATCGGCCAATCACTCAATCTCAAGACTACAATCCTCAAGCTGCTCATCCCAACCGCTCCCTCATTGACTTCCATGACTTAGACTGACACTACCTCAAGTAGGGCCCCCAAGACCTCGAAATCAACTACTCATATAGGTCTGCACCATTCAATCCAAACTGACATGGCCACTAAGGCCCAACAATCACCCGACCAATCTTCTTCCAGGACAGCCATAACCGGAAGGCTGATAATACCTAAAATGCTGCAATAGATTCATGGTGCCAAACCATGTTCCTACCCTCAAACAACTCCTTAGAAATTTCAGGACTTTCCTTGATTCAAGTACGGATCATGTGCTTCCAATAGTACGGGCCCAATACTACATTCCACACCTATCCGTACTTTACTCGAAATCATCATGAATCCTCTACGTCACTTCCTCATAATGATATCCTCCTAAAATCTGCTAAACAGCGTACCACTCATACTAAATCGCTTCCTAGGCTCTCCTAGGATTACCACCTCACCCTGCCATCAGCTGTTGAAGGACCTCCACTAATGCTAATTAACTACTTCACGAATACAATTACATGCAACAAAACTTAGATAATCCTTCGACTAAAAGACTCAACCCTACAACGGTTATACTCAAACAAGATTTGCGCAATAAGGCCAAGGCAACCACTCTAAGATTATTTAACCCTCGCTGCATGTAACTTAACATATTCATGCGATAGCTAACTTACATCAATATGAGTCCTATAAAGCACAAAGCAAGCAGTATTCGAGCATCTAGCACTAAAAACATCACATAAACATGCAGTCCTACCTCAGAAGCTCCTAGAGATCTCTAATCACTAGCATGCATCACTACTAGCTCACACAACAGGCATAAAGGCATCTCTCCTAAAGGCATACTCACATTAATCATCAATCATATAACATGCATGAGTATTTTAGGAAATACTTACTTGAGCTCGGCTGATTGCATGCATCTCACCCCTTTTATTTAAAAAAAATTCTTAGAAAATCAATTTATTTAGAAAATTTTACCAAATCCTCAGCTTGAGTTCAAGCACACCCGAGAGTATGCTTGAATCCCTCAAACCAAGGCTCTGATACCAACTTGTAACGCCCCAAATTTCAACCCAAATTTTTCGATTAACATTTTAAGTATTTACTTAATTCACAACTGCAAGATCTTAAAACATTTATAAGATTATCAATAAAAGTTATCAAGTACACAAGTCCCTCATTGATGCGATGCAATCGAGCCATGCCCCTCCTTTAATATAAGAAAACCTGAAACATGTAAACCACAAATCTTAAGCACAAAGCTTAGTGAGTTCCCCAAAATACCACACACAACACAACGTAAATAAACAGCTATGGGTTATCAGCAACCCTGGGGACTATCAGCAGTCCCAGTGGGATAACAGCACGCCCGGTGGTCTATCAGCAACCCTGGAGACTATCAGTAGTCTCAGTCACATATAAACATCATAACGCAATAATAACAGCCAGACCCAACAGGTCATCACAAAAATACAGCTATTCTACCACACAGGCTCATGCAAACATGCGAGAGTCACAAAGACAGCTAGCATCCTACATACATAATTTAGTAAGCTGACATTGGTGCCTTTGACTCACGAGCACTGGACGAAGACTCACCTGAATCAAGAAACCCTGAAACACTACGACACGATCCTTTTTCTGCACCGCTTGCACCCGCGAATCCACTAATACTATAACCAGATAAAATCTTAATTAATAACCCAGAACCCTCAAGTTTGAGCCAAGGTCAAACTTGGTAAAAAATCAACGGTCAACGGAAATCAAAGTCAACAGGCCAACTTCAGGCTGAGTACGCTTAGTGTCATCAACTCGTACGCATGGCGTACTCACCATCCAGAATCGGGACCCCATACGAGTATGCGCAAAGTACTCGAAGGTACGCCCAACGTACTCGGCCAAAAGGCACTTTTCCAATAAGTGCTTAATCTCTTAAGTCATTTCATCCAACACTTAGATCTAGCCCCACAATACCATTTTAAGTCATAAAATTTCCACCTTTATGACTTTCCATGTCTAGAAAAGGTCCAAAAGCCAAAACCTTAACTTATTAATCCATTAAGACATCATGACACTTTCATGGAAGGTATAGAAGGATCAAGATCACATTTTTATAGATCCTAAAAGCTCCATAATGGATAAAGTTTCCAACTTTATCCATTAGAATGGTCCAAACCACCAAGATCTAGCCTTTAAGCATCAAAGGGACCAAAATTGCATCTTTTTCAACTTAATCCATTAAGTCCAAGTCTCCAACCTTCATATCTGAATCACAATGATGTTTAGATGGATAAAGTTTCCAACTTCATCCATAATCAGGTCACAAACTTTCAAGATCTTAACTTTATGCACTAAAATGACCAAAAGCGCATAACATCCAAAACTAGCTAGATCTAACAAATACATCATCAAGATTCAAACTTTATACCTCTAGAAGATAGATCAAGGTGAAAAAAGTCCATATATACAAGCTCCAATGCAAACAACACTTCTAAAAGAAGTTCCTTCTTATCCAAGGTGCACCATGCATACTCCAAAGCACTCAAAAACACATTCTTTTAGCTCACAAGGCTCAATTAGGGTTAGGTTTCATGGAAGGGGTGTTGGAGAGGTGGAGGCTGAGAATAGAATGGTTTTGGGGGAGTTAATGAGCTTAAATAGGGCTCAAACCACAAAAATAGGATTTAGGCACTGGTCGCGTTCGCCCAACATACTCATGATGCGTTAGTACGCCCAACATACTCCCCTCTGTACACCCAGTGTACTCAGCATAACCCAAAAACTGTCCAAACTTCAAACGGTCATAACTTCTTCGTTTAAACTCTGATTTCGATGATCTTTATATCCACGGAAAGGTGTTAAGGAGCTCTACAACACTATCTAATTACTTTTGACTTAAAACACATTGAAGTAAAATCCATAATTCATAAAATAAGTCTGAAACACTACTTTCCTATTCACCCTTTGACTCCAAAGCACAAATCGAACTCTTGGATCACACAATTTACAATACCCACATCCAAATGGGTCTAAACCTCTCGTTACCAAAGCCTGAAGCCTTATGATACTTGATATTTGGGTCACGGCCTCGAATTGTGAAATGACCCGAAACAAGGTGTTACATGTGTGGGAGACTCGTGTACTACACGAGTTGATTAAAAAAATAAAATATCAAAATGTAAACATAAAACATTTTTTTAAGTAAAATTTCGAAACAAATACAAACGAAATGATGAATAAGTAAGTAAATCATTATAAACTAATAACAAACATATTTACATATAAACTAATAACAAACCTACTTTGGAAAATATCAAGATAAAATGTTTATTTTACATTTTGGTTATTTTTTCAAAAAAAGAAAAAGAAAGAAAAGTGGCAACTTGGTCAATTTTCTACTTTTTTATAACAATTTAGTCTTTTTTCCGATAACCGAAATATGCCATTTTTGTTACTTTTTTTTTTTTGAGAAAAGACAAGGTGAAACTTTCAAAGTACAATGTTGATATAAGACTTTTTTTCAAATTACAATGCTATAATATGAAGATTAGCAAAGTATAATGCTATAATAGGGCATAAAGAGTACCAAAAAATCAAAACAGGAACTTAAAGTAAAATGTTGTTACAACTGTCTCAAAGTATAATGTTGAAATATGAATTTCTTTAATTACAATGATGATGTAGGATGAATAACCATACTCGCTAGAGGATTCCTACAACCATGACTATTACAAGCTTGTATAAACCTATCACAAATGACAATAAACATAAAAGGACCAAATTGACCTTTAATCTTTTTTTTCGCAAATGCATCATAAACAAGTAGAGGTTTTAGTGTATCCACTTTTAGATCCATCAAAAACAAGAAAAGGACAACAATACCTTTTAAATTTTACTTCACCAATTCTCTAAATGGATTACACCAATCATTTATTTCCTTATTATAACCATGATCTTGATACTTGTAGCAGGTGCAGACAAAACTTTTACAATTGTCAAATTCTTTAAAGGCCCACTATACATTACTCCAAACATCATATCATATCATATCATCATATCATATAATATTATATCATACTATATTATAAAGGAAGCATTTTTCCTTTCACCACATTCATTTGAAACTCCCATGCATTTTTCCTTTCACCACATTCATTTGAAACTCCCATGACTTTTCAATTTTTTTCTAATAAATTTTTTTGAACAACTTAAAATTGAACACGAACCTAGCAAAAAGCTAGAAATTACAAAGAAGTAGTTAATAATGGGTTTTGAAGCCAATTAACCCAAGCAGCTTTAACCTTATTGTTTCTATGAACAAACCAATTGTAAGACATATTAACAATATCATCAAAAATAAAAACTTTAGACGGAACCACTTCACAAAATATAATATCATTTCGAAATCTCCACATCACCCAAATGACCGTTTGAATAATCGATTCCAACGCTGTTTTTCTCTCTCTGGATAACGAGACCATATCTAGCCAATCAAATATGTCTTGTAACGTATCCCAACCAGGCAACACTAGATCAACCCATCTAAAAACCCTTCGCCAAATAAAACCCGCAAAATTATAAGTTGGTTAATAAGGTTAAATAAATATCAAATCTAAAGTGTAATCATATATAAACTAAATTTCAATATTAAAATAATATCTTTACTTCTACTTATAAAGCTATGTTTTTTAACTTTTAACATATTATACTTAATTTATTAGTTTTAATATATTGTTGGATGCAAACCATTATCATTTTAAAGATACAATTTTGGAAAAATTTGTATAAAATATGTAAATTATTAATTTAAATATAGCATTACAGGGTCAACTTAAATATAAATTTTAGTTTAACTTAAACAAGCCAAAGAATATTTTATAAATAGTTAAAAGTGATTAATTGTAGTGTTTTTCTAATAATGATTATAAGTTGGTTAGTAAGGCTAAATAAATATCAAACCTAAAGTGTAATCATAAATATACTAAATTTCAATTTTAAAATAATATCTTTACTTCTACTTATAAAGTTATGTCTTTAACTTTTAATATATTATACTTAATTTATTAGATTTAATATGTTGTTGTATGGTTTAAAGAAGCATTTTTCTTTTCACCACATTCATTTGAAAACTCTCATGCATTTTTTCTTTCACAACATTCATTTGAAACTCCCATGAATTTTCAATTTCTTTCTAATAATAATTATAAGTTGGTTAATAAGGTTAAATAAATATCAAATCTAAAGTGTAATCATATATAAACTAAATTTCAATATTAAAATAATATCTTTACTTCTACTTATAAAGCTATGTTTTTTAACTTGTAACATATTATACTTAATTTATTAGTTTTAATATGTTGTTGGATGCAAACCATTATCATTTTAAAAATACAATTTTGGAACAATTTGTATAAAATATTTAAATTATTAATTTGAATATAGCATTATAGGGTCAACTTAAATATAAATTTTAGTTTAACTTAAACAAGCCAAAGAATAATTTGTAAATAGTTAAAAGTGATTAATTGTAGTGTTTTTCTAATAATAATTATAAGTTGGTTAGTAAGGTTAAATAAGTATCAAACCTAAAGTGTAATCATAAATATACTAAATTTCAATTTTAAAATAATATCTTTACTTCTACTTATAAAGTTATGTATTTAACTTTTAACATATTACACTTAATTTATTAGATTTAATATGTTGTTGTATGTAAACCATTATCAGTTTAGAGTTACAACTTTTGAACAGTTTGAACAAAATACTTAAATTGTTAATTTAAATATAACATTACAATGTCAACTTAAATATAAATTTCAATTACACTTAAAAAACCAAAAAATATTTTGTAAATAGTTAAAAGTGATAAATTGTAATGATAAATGCAAAAACTAAATTGTAATCTCAATTTAACTAAAATATTTCCTAAAGATATTTTTATAATCGTTAAAAGTTTTCAAATAAGTAGCTTAAAATAACTTACAATAACAATAGTTAAAAATAACTCTATATAAATTATTATATTGTTACCTTTAAAATCAAAAAACAATGTTTGATGTTTTAAATAATAATAATTATAGAAATTAAAACATTAAGCAAATAAATTAAAAAAAATAATTAACAATAACAACAACTATAAATAACATTAAACCATATATTATATTTAATTTTATTCATGTGTAACTCGCGGATAGAAGTCATTCAAACGATTGAGATTATGCAGTTATAATAGATGTACATATTATCATATAATTTAAAATAATCAATATATTCTATCAATTTAGTATACGAATTATTATATCAAATTTAACAACAACATTATTGCTATATTTAAAAAAAACATATATTTGTAAAGACTTCAACTATATAGGTGTTTCTGCGTAACGCGCGAGCATTCGTCTAGTTATATATAAGCCTTTTGGTTTATCTATCTCTCACAGCCGTGTATAGTTTTCTATATTCTCTCCATCTAGTAACTGTTTTCTCATATATATATATATATATATATATATATATATATATAAACCAAAAAGTTAGCATCTTTTTATGCTTTTTGATGGAGATAAATAATCAAAGAGAGATGTGTGTGGACCTGATAAATCAATGAAAAGGTGAATACGATAGTATTGATAATGTATGCCTTCAGGATTACAATATGAAAGGCCCAAATCATCAAGAATTGCCCCTGATGTCATTGCCATGAAGCAATACCTGTTTCCACCATAAGTTTAATATAGAATGGAGGTGTTTCATAAAGTTGTGAAGTAAGAGTTGACTTTCAGTTTAGCTAAACGAACATTTACAATTCCTGTTTTATCTGATAAATCAAAGGGTTACATATAAGAAATATAAATGTATTTTTATTGATTTTTTTATTATAGAATCATTCTTTCGTTCTCTCTATTGCAACATTGAAAAATCAACCCAATTATAACAATATCATCCAAACATGGCAGATTTTTCAAATGTGCAAATAAAGAATAAAAGTACAACTCTAGAATTGGGTAGAAAAAAAATTAAAAGTACACCTCTATAATAAGATGAATATTGAAAGTACAATGATACAATAGGAAGAAATGAAAATATGTTGTTATTTTTGGTTAGGGAATGGTTAAAGAGCACTTTCTATTTATACCTCTTTTTCCTCCTTCCACTTATGTGGCTATATGATGACTTAAACCCAATAAACAACTTATCTTATTCATTGTATCACTTTAGTGATTAATTTCTCACTCATCCTAAATCATTTTTGGAAATGTAATATACCAAAACGAAAGTATCAAACGAGAACACAAATGTATAACCATCCATCCATTTAAATAATGTTTAGGGTTCAAAATTTATCGAAATAAGCTCTAATTGTTAGACCAAAACTTTGGTTATTAAAAAGATAAATTTGATGAAAAACCTAATGAAAATCCATAATCAACAATTTTTAGGTTCTAATTTATGCGTTGTTACTTGTTACAATGATTCTTACTAGTCCTTACATGTGGCTGTCCATGTGTTGTCATAATTCTTCTCACATGTTTTATTGGGTGGTAGAAAACCATGCATGTGTAATATTTAATAGGTGTGACCAACCAGAACAGTATCAGTACTATTATGTCTTGTGTTTCGAGATTCGATAAAATTACCGCGTGACTTTAGTTTTCGATGCTAGCGGTACCGGTATTGGTACCACCGGTTTTCGGATAAATACCTAACCAAATTGGATTGTAAATATTTTTCCATAACTTTTATTAATCTATGGACCCTCTAATCAAAAATCATTAGAACTGAAGTAGATAATTACATGTATGTGTATCTTGTATTGAACTATTTGTACATTATTTATATTTGTTAACTTGTTCCTAAGAAAAATCATTTAAAATTTATACACTAATATAATAGAAAAATAAATTAATTTATGGGAAATTGAGTAATATAACCCTTATAAATGACTTTTTTGACAAAAATGAACCATTTTTTTTGTAAAGTAAACACATTTTTCGGAACACATTATTTCGGAGAGGTCTTAGGAATTCCAGAGTACGATTCCGAACTATGGTTCCGAAATACATTTGACTTGTTTTTTTTTGTCTAACATGTAGTTTTTTGTTTAGTATAAGTTTTGGTTTTATATATTGTATAAGTTTTGCTTTCATAAAATGTATAACTTTTGGTTTTACAAAATATAAAATGCAATTAAAGTCAACAAACAACTAATAAATACATAAAATAAATAAAGGATGTTTCTGTAGGTCATATTACAAATACGATGTTCAAATTATCTTTGTCCTTGTACTCCAAAAAAATTTCACTAGTCGTTTTCGATAACCCATAGCCCATGGGCCAGTGGTTTTACCCTCTATAGAAATCAATTTCCCGGTGATCAACGCCTCCAGGAACCAACATAAAAACACCCTACAATCATCTCTGCTGGCAATCTGTTGTGGTACATCTGGGGTCTTTTCGAGGGTCATCTTGAAGCTCTCAAGTGAGATTGAATCAGTTGGGTCAGTACCCCAGTAGTTGACTCCCACTAGTAGTTTGTGGATGTGGGCTCACATACCTATAAACTAATCCTCAGTTTCCGAACAGTAGCCTCCCTTCCAATGACTTTCGTATATAGTCATTTTGAATGTCTTCAAATCCAAAGCACCCAAAAACCAATGAGCATGTGATATATTGACTGGGATGTAAAGCTACAAAAAAGGTTAGAAATAATTAATTAGTATATAAATACTCAGGTAATGTAATCCAAACAAAATTATACCGTATCACACTCTGCCCAAGCTGGGTAAACGGACCCGTCATCCATGTCACTCCAGTCAAATGTATCGGTGTTGAAAGCTGACATCACAACCGTCCACCGAGCATCATCCACTCTACGCTCTAGCAACAATGAGATCAACATCATGATGTACTGCCAAATAATTTTTTTTGCAGTAAAGTAAGTACTGTTATTAGAAGCGTAGTATGTAATGAGCAAATAATTATATTAATTACATCACATGACAACCATCCTCCATGACTATCCGCATATAACCGTGTCCAAAACTCAAGCGTAGAAAAACCGGTCAAATAACTGCGACCAAACAACAACAAACCATCTCGTTCTTTATATATACTGTGTACGGTAGGCTCTAAAAGATTGCCCAACGGTGCTGGTTGTTGCCGTGTAACACCCTTCCTCTTCATTTGTATCCATGGCGACTCATACCATATGGACATAATTTTTGGCACTTAGAATGCCTAAGAGGTGTTGGCACTTAGAATGCCTAAGAGGTGTTGGGAACAATGTTTTGTATTCATCCCGCAAAACCTCTTTTACATCTGACGATTGAATAACCGGAGACAGATGCTCAGGGCCGTCATTTAACGGCTGTCCAGGGCCGTCATTCAGCGGCTGTTCAGGGTCGTCATTCAGCGGCTGTTCAGGGGTGCTTAAGACATAATCATCCTCCCATAAGTCATTACCATAGTAGTATCCCTGTACGGCTTAATAAAGTATACTTGTAAGCGATAAACTAATTAAAAATGTACCTCCATCCCCTTTGAGGTACCAACATCGTCTCCGGGAGTCTTATTGATAAGTTTTAGAATCATGGCTAAAGTAGCGTCATGCTCTACTGAACGCTCATCCTGAGACCGCACTGCTCGCGACATTCACGAACCTCATTTTTCAATTGACAGACCTCGTTTTGCAAGTCACTAATAATTCAGTCCTTGTTAGTTGATGGGTCAGCGGCCGACGATGGTGGTGGTGGCGGGTGGGATGAATCATCTATCCGTGCGTTCTTTTCTCGAGGCTCATGGGTAAGGGAGTTTTTGGGTGATGGTGTTAGGGAATGTGTACTGTGAACTTTAGTGTCGGGAAAATCAGGGCGATCAATCCATGTCGAGCTAACTATCCACCATTCAGCACACATCTCATCTTTTGTCGGTTCTAACTTCTGTACGAATCTATTATCTTGCTAACAAAATTATAAAATTATAAATAAACATAAATTATAAAATAAATTAAATAATAAAGTAACGGTAAAAACTGGTTGCAATGAGTCTTTTGTAAATGCATCAGTTTTGACCATGCAACAGCCCAAGATATCACATTATGTTGTCACGTACCAAACAAACTACTCATCGAAAAAGTCTCAAGAATCCATATCTGAATGTTAGCAAACAAATAAATAAAAAAATTGTTAGAATGTTAGCAAACAAAAATAAATAATATTTTTTTTATCATATACTTACCTTAAAAGCGTATAAAAACTAATGTATGGTTTAGGTCAATTTTTGAGGTTGGTTTTCATTCGGTTCGTCTGGATGTATAAGTTTGTCAACCTTATTGAATACAGTAAATAGCTATTTATATAATTGAACCCAAATTATCCCCCCCCCCCACACCCACCCTACCCAATTGATATCTGCAACATAAAAAGTTAGTTAACAATTAAATTTCAAAAAAAAATATTAGTAACGATAAGTAATTATAATCGGTAATTATAAAATAGACGGCATTATACATGTTGAATTCATCAATGTTGGATAGCAAAGTGAAATACTCTTCTGTAACAGTTTGTTTAGCCAACCGCCCATTAAAACCCTTCTCTAACAGGTATATGAGACATACACGGACTGCATCCTCGTCCGATAACTCATTAAGTGAATGTTTAAACACTTTCATAACATGGTCTAATTTGACCGAGACATTCGTCGGGACCATAGGAAAGGCACAGGAATGGAAGGAGGTGTCGGATGCAGAAGCAGGAAAATAGTCACCAAACTGGAAGCCAATGATGAGACAAAATTCTTTCTTCCCGAAATACAGGTCGTAACCCCCAATCTCAAAAACCATTTCCTCTATTTGGCTTTGGGGGTCGATGACAACTTCGTGATAAAAGAGGTAATGTAGAAGCAAAGGATCCCCATCTACATTAGGAATGTCTAACCACCTCCCAAAACATGTATTCCGGAACATAGTCTCGCATTTGGTTCCGTCTCTGAATGCCACAAGAATTTTCCCGCCAGTTTTGGGTTTACACGAGAGTGTAATTGATGCATCAAAAAACATTGTCGTGCTGCAGAAATAAAAAAGGTGTTATCACTTCATTCCGAAACAGAAATGACCAATATTTCGGACCAATTTCGGACCTGTTCCTCATGTTCCGGACGAGTTCATCGTGTTCCGGAGGCTGCCGAAATGAACTTTTAAGATCCGGAACACGACATTTCGATGTAAATCAACAATACGTAAACATTTAAACTACTTTTCTGTTGGTCCTACAAAAATGACATCTTTAATTTAAACTCTGGAACGTTTTCAGTTCATTCCGGAGATGTTCTACGAATTCCAGAAGAATAACAATAATAATAACAGTAGAAAAATAAGCACCTTAAACAAACAAGGAAACTATGTAAAAAGATAACGAAGAATGTACCTATAAAATAACGGGGTTGTAGTGTTCGTCTTCCATGTCGGAGATCAAAGTTGTGTGTCGGAATCGAGTCGGAACGTCGGAATCGGAATGCGCATTTCTGGAATGAAGTCACCGCCTCAAATTAGTAGCCGGAACATATACGGTTGATCCGAAGTAGACATTCTGGATCAAATGAAATGGGCTGGGTTACCCGAAAAATAATCCGAAATTCGTTCTGAAATGACACATTCCGGAATATGTAATTATTTTGCAAAAAAATAGATTATATTTTATAAAAACACCCGAAATAAGGATTAGATTACTCAACTTCCCTTAATTTATTGTTTTTACAACTTAATTCACGACATAAATCCGATATCATACATGCATACAATAAAGAAAGAAAACATATATTGAAAACGAGTGTGCTCTTCGTTTACGCGTCTTCCTCGCTCTCATGCTCTAAATCTCTCCATCAAAGTTAAGTACAAGGTGGGTTTCTACTCTTGCATCAGTCCCTGAGTAGCTTACTCCCATATGATCACCGTGGATCGGAACTAAATATAAATTACCACGTCTAGATTATAAAATACGAAGATTTTCAATATGATTGTTTAATAATAGAAAAATAAGGCTAGTTTACAGTTGATTTAAGACAACCCTCTAAAGGAAGTGGAGCTCCAGTAGTATTCTAAGTCATAATTAGTCTCAAAAGCAGTAAAAGAGAATAAAAGAAGAAGAAATTGTCATATGGAGAAATAGAATTATAGAGCAGATGTCAATGTATAAACTTTATAGTGATTTTTCTTGGAACAGATTAATAAATACAAATAATATACAAATAGTTCAATAAAAGATACACATATATGTAATTATCTATTTCAGTTGATATATGTAATTATCTGTTTGAGTTGGGGTTCTAATGATTTTTGATAAAAATAATTGTTACCGAAATATATTTACAATCCGATTTGGTTCGGTATTTACCCGAAAACTAAATAATGTTAGCATCGAAAACCAAAAACCAACCAGTAATTTTTACCGAATCTTGAATCACAAGACATGGTCGGTACCCATATTGGTCCGGTTGGTCACACCTATTAAATAGTAGATATGTATGGTTTTGTGCCACCTAATAAAGGCATGTGATAAGATGACATCACATAAACTAGCACATGTAAGAATTTGTAGGTTGGTCACACCTATTAACTAGTATATATATGTATGGTTTTGTGCCACCTAATAAAGACATCTGATAAGAACTAGAACTGTGACATCACATGAACTAGCACATGAAAAGACTTGTAGGTTGGTCACACCTATTAAATAGTATATATGTATGGTTTTGTGCCACTTAATAAAGACATGTGATAAAAACTATGACATCACATGAACCAACACATAAAAAGACTTTGTAGGTTGGTCACACATATTAAATAGTATATATGCATAGTTTTGTTGAACCTAATAAAGACGTGATAAGAACTGCAACATCACATGTAAAGACTTATAAGACTAAGATTAGAGCCTAATAATATTAACTTTAATTTTAGAGTTTTTAGAATCACAAATAATCAAAATGAAGAGAAAAATTCAAAATACAAACACCATATTTAAGAATTGTGATCGATAAAATGGGTGTTAACATACGAGTCAATTTTGTATAAAATTGAGTTCATTTGGAAATGATTTAAGACCAACATCTTTGAATATGTGAATAAGATGAGCAAGTGTTATTTAAAGACGTATCAAAATCATACCACATACTTGTTAAACCACTAAACAAGTTCACAAGTAACCATTGTATAATAAATAGGCTTAACATGCAATCTTACAAAAACCAAACGCACATTAAAACCCCTCATTTTCACAAATACAATGTAGTCCTACAATCACAACATCACACAAATCTTCAACAACACACACCACATAGGCACATACCATAATCAAGAATCAACCAAAAAAAACAATCTTTTTTACATCTATGCCACTACCTTCTCAATCTCTTGTACTCCTTCCTTCTCCTCGGAAACAAAATCCAAACTATCATCCGCAACCGACACCCCATCATTACAACCACGCACCTCACCACATCTAAACATTTCATCATTCTCAATTTCAACAAACTTCTCTTTCATCTCCCCTTTCAACAACTCAACAACTTCAATCATTGTAGGTCTCTTTTCAGGCTGATTATGTGCACAAATAAGCCCAACAACAACAACCCTTTTCAACTCTTGTTCTACATACTCCCCTTTAAGCTTAGGGTCCACAATCTCACTAAACTTTCCTTCACAAACCAAAGGTAAAGCCCATTCTGTAATAGATCTTCTTGTAGTTGCATTTAGTTTCTCAATTGGTTTCTTCCCACTTGCAATCTCAAGTAAAAGAATCCCAAAACTATAAACATCACAACTCTCTGATGCTTTACCTAACATCGCATATTCGGGTGCTAAGTATCCGAGAGTCCCTTTGACCCGTGTGGTTACATGGGTCGCCCCATCTGGGATTAACTTTGCAAATCCAAAATCAGCTACTTGGGCTTTGAATTCAGAGTCTAGTAACACATTGCTTGCTTTGACATCTCTGTGTATTATGTGTGGTGTTGCTTGATTGTGGAGATAACTGGATAAATGCAAGAAATAGCAACACGTATGTTTGTTAATTTGTTTATATATATAAAAATTATAGCATATATTTTAAAGAACATACACAATTCCTTCTGCAGATCCAATAGCAATAGTCATTCTTCTTGGCCAATCAAGAAGACTTTCAGAAGAGTGTTGACCATGGAGGTGAGAAAGCAAACTGAGATTAGGCATGTAATCATACACTATTAACCTTTCTTGTCCTTCTGCACAATACCCACGTAAGCTTAACAGGTTCTTGTGTCTAACACGTGCAAGAATCTCAACTTCAACAGCAAATTCCATTTCTGCTTTGTTGCTAAAAACTTTTAATCTTTTTACTGCGATCTGAACAATGCACATATCAATGATCAAAATTGAAAATGGAAGTGAATTAGTAAACATAATGAAGTCGTTGAGATTAGGAAATGAGTGATGGTTTAATTACTTGAGATCCATCCCAGAGTTGACCCCAATAAACACTGCCAAATCCACCTTCACCAAGCTTGTTGTCATAATTGAAATTGTTTGTAGCAGCATGTAATTCCTTTAATGAGAATATCCTCCATGTTGATTGTTTCTTCTCTTTCTCTTTCCTGTTTAAATAGTAGCAATCGGAAATGAATTGCCCACAATTCAAGAATTTATTGAGGGGGTGTTTGGATTTGGATTATGAAATAATTACTAAGAGTTGAAGAATCAAAATAAATATCATTGATCAGTTTATTGCACATCCGTAACAGAAAAATAGATGATGCAACAATAAAATTATGCATCGAATTCAAGCACTTTATGCAATTAACGCATTAAACCCTAATTAGACTGGAGTTTAGTGGTATACTGGTATCATACAAAGTTTGTTAATTCAGTTGGGGTTTTGATTAATCAAATGAATAGTGAGGAAACAAAACATACCGATCGGAGCGACTTGTGCAACAAAAGAACGAGCGAAAATCCATAAGTTCAAAAACCCTGAAAAAAGTTCTTGACTGCTTCGTGCTTCAACACAAAAACGATCAAGAAGCCAACTAATAATAAATTGCACTATACCACGGTAAAGGAGCAGAAAACCGAGTACACCCCCATAACGAGGTTTTACCAGAAAACGAAATTGAAAACCCTTTTAACGATTGCTTCGAAAGAAAGCAATCGAGTTACGTGCTGTCCTCCCAGTCAACTTGTTCTTTGAAGATTCGATGTTGATAATCTTCGAAAACGTAAAGTAATCAGCTAAATTTGTGAGGGGAAGCCGACATTTTTGGAGAGAGAAAGGAGATGAAGCTTAACTCGGTCTTCTTCCCATTCATCAAATCAAGCCTATGGACTTCCAATCCCCTTTTCTCTTTCAAATTTTCTTCTTTTTCCGGGTTGGGGAGTGGGGTGTGTGGGTCCATCGGCTAATTTAATATTCCATTATTTTGTTTCTTCTAGTGAAGAAATTGTGGTATTTTTTCAAATTGAGAAATGATCATCCTACTTTGTCAAAGTTTTAACTATAGTCCTTAGCCTTTTAAGTTTAGGGGTGTGTTTGGGTTGTTAGTAAGTAGCGGGTAGCTGTAACTTTTATTTGTTATATGAATATTCGATAAAAATAGTTGGAATCTTTGGAAATATGTAAAATTACATAAAAGAACAATTGCTATATATATATATATATATATATATATATATATATATATATATAACATTAGGGCAAACCCTAATGTTGTTTAGTCAGTGCAACACGGCTTTGTGTCAATCGTTTTTGTGACAAACCCGTCTTCTTGGTGAAGACAAAACCTCTTTTCTTCATGAAAGGAACAATTTGGAGAACTCCTGTGTTATTTACTTTTTGTTGATTGGTTTGCTTGTAACAATCCGAAATTTCTATTTGTACAAACCCTGCAGTCAAGCAATACAAATAATAGTCAAGTTCATTTCAGCTAATTTTTAGCCGGTTTAAAGTCCGTTTGGGTGTTTTTAATATAAATTCGTCAAACGAACAAATAAAAGGAAGTATCTTCTAGGAGTGATGCGTAACAAATAAACATTTCACACCATAACAAGGTGTTTAGGCCAAACTTTGGGAGTTTGGGCTGTAAACTCCTCTTGGCCGTGAACTCATGCTTAAGGCATGAGTTTACTCCTCATTTCCTCACTTCTCACTTCCAAGCTCAAGAACACCCACATTTCTCTCTCAAGTATCATAACATATTTCTTCCAATCTTCCAAAAATGTAAGTGTTTCTTCTCTTGATTTGTTGTTATAACACTTCATCTAGTAGTTATACATGATTTCATCCATGAAATCTTGTCTTTTTCATAGATCTTCAAGTGTTCTTCAAAACACCAAGAACACACACTAGTGTTCTTGGACCTTAAACACTCTTACAAGCTTCCTATAAGTAAGTACACTCCTCCTAACTAGTTATTTACTTAGAATGCTTGTTAAACCATTGAAAAACATCAAGAATACCCAAGAACACATGGGCTTACGGCCAAGGCAATCTCCTTGGACCGTAAACACCATAAGGTGGTGCATATGTGCCACCATTACCTTCTAGGGCTTGGATATTGGACTAGAACCTTGCATGCATGAGCTAAGGACCTTAAACCACGAAATTGTAGGAGTTACCATGGGTTTACGGCCGTAAACCCACTAGGACCGTAAACCCTAAACCGTAAACTCATTGGGTTATGACCATGGGCCGTAAACTCTAAAAGTTGGTGCAAATTGTGCCACTATTACTTCCTAAGGCTTGGGCTTGATCATAGGATGCTTAACCCTGATTTGTAAAACCCTAAAACACACAATGGTACTAATTACCATGAGTTTACGGCCGTAAACTCATGGGGGAAATGACCATAAACCGTAAACTCATGTGGTGTTACCATATGGGCAGTAAACTCCAATGTGAGGCCATACTCTCTTTAGATGCAACCCCTTAATACTCCTAGCACTTGAATCAAAGTGTTATCCATGTTTTAGGGTGTCCTTACTTGATTAATTAATTGTTAAATGACTAATTAGATACATATATGTGTCATTACATGTTAAATAGGATCCGTGTGTGTGTTCAAGTCTTCACTTGACACTTAGCATCCTGTCCGACACTTCCATCCAAACCACTCACTACAGGTGAGTTCATACCCCTTAATCAACCTTTGAAATGATTTTAAATGCTTTTATGGGGGGGGATACAAGTTGAAATATTCTAGTTATTGCTTTAATCACATGTGATTAATGACTAGAAGAAACAGAAAGATTTACTACTACTTTCAAGTTACTATCAAAATTATGGTTTTCAAGCGTTTTAAAACCTTTTATTAAACTTTTAGATACTAAAACTGCTCCCAAACTCTTTTAAACTTGCATTGTTTTCAAACTCATATCTACATTAATATATTTATATAAGTAAGACTTGAAGGACTTAGGACTGATAGCTCACCTTATTTCCTGTTCCTTGTTTGGTTGTAGACTTAGGGTATCCTGTTATTTGTCCGAATGTCGTTGAACTCTTAGTTATATATATATATATATATATATATATATATATATATATATATATATATATATATATATATATATATATATGTGTGTGTGTGTGTGTGTGTGTGTGTGTGTTGGATATAAAAGCTTTCACTTCAGTTCAATGCCTTTGTGTAACGAAGGCATACAAACCACATTACTATTTAACTATAATAGGTATAGTTAAGGGATTACTACTCGCTACTACTATTACAAAGATACATACAAGAGTCGGTACATTTACGAGTCGCTACATGAGTACTACAGTGAGAAACAAAACATACTATACACTATACAAGAGAACATACTATACACTACACAGAAACATACTATATACTAGTAAAGAGAAAACATCACTACACTATGACATACTATACAACCTTTTGAATACTATAAACCGAATGTGACATACTACTTCTCGATACGACACTTCATCGTGGTATCACTTTGTAACCAGAGTCTCCTGGAGGGAGAGCGGGCATTATGTGTATAGATCTATACGGGACAGACACTCCCACATCCCGACTGCTAGCTACAGTCCCAGCCGAAAGGTCAAGGGGTGACAGAATGTTACCTCACTACACATGACCTGGAGGATCATCAGTTATTCAGCTGTCGATCAGCATGGTTACATACGAGTTCACATTCAAACCTTTAATTAACCAATTAAGAATTAAAGGCAAAATAGACTCTCCGAGGCGTATTGTTCATTTAATACTACCTGGAGTCTACATTTTCATTACCTTAGACTCCCCGAGGTGTACTGTACATTTAGTACTACCTGGAGTCTGTATTTTATCACTTTATGACCAGCAGTGTCACTGCTGAGGAAAAACATTATTTTCCCTTAATACACTTATTTTGTAATCACCTTTCATGAGTGAAGTCTAAAACTATATTTTTATACTGATAGTTTCACTGGGGAAAACTCTTACTATTACGAAAGAACAAACATACAAACAATCGGGTCTTGGTAGAAGACTACATTTTTACTGGAAAATATAGGATTTTCTAGGGAGTATACTATTTACAAACATTTGAAATCAGTTACTACATTAAGTTGTTACAAACATTTTCATACAAGCAATGACACTAAATACTTATGAACTCACCAGCTTTATGCTGATAAACTCTTTCAAAATAACTTGTATTCTCAGGTCATCAGTAGACAGGTACCGATGAAGCTTTTGAGAAGATGGAGCACATACAAGACTCATCTTTTATTTTGATTATACTTTTGGGTGTCTTACAAACTATACAGAACACGCTTGTATTACAATTATTATATTAATGCAATGGATGTTGTTGCTTGTCTTTACTATTATGCATTGTTATGATATTGTACATGACGTCCTCCACCCCAGAACGTTTCCGCCGTTCCGGTTTTTGGGGTGTGACATTGCTTAGATTAGTTTTACGTTTCTTATTCACACTTGAAGTGTATCCGATCAAACACAAACCTTCAATTGGTATCAGAGAAAGTTTGTGATACACTCAAGTAATCATGTCATCTTCCTAGTTCCTAAGTCATCTATTTTTAACAAGATTCCTCCGTTTGACCAATATAACTTCTCTGATTGGAAATCAAAGGCCATGAATGTTCTAGATTTCATGGATTTTGATATGCTCGACATCGTCAACAAAGGTCCTAGAGCTATTGTACATCAATCATCAAATAATGGTGCATATGGAAGTAAGCTGAAAGGGAAGCCCATTCTCTGTTATAGCAAGGAAGAGAAAAGGATGCTGAATTTTGATGTAAAAGCTAGAATTCCTATTGGAAACTCACTTCCTTTTTCTGTCTATCGTTTGGTCTAAAACTGCTCAACTGCTCAAGAGATGATGATCACTCTGTCATCTGCTTTTGAAAAGGAAATATCTTCAGACGATGAAGTTAAGTGTTTCATGGCTCAAACTGTTGAATCTCACGCTGACACTTCACATGACAGCGTTGGGATTCTTAGCGCTGATTCTCCTTCTACTGTTGATAACCTCAAGTCAGAATGGGACGATGCATCAACATATTAGGTAAAAAATCAGGTTAATCTTTCTTCTATTGATAATATCGAAAAAGATGACACGGTCGATCTCTTACGTTTCAACTTATTGATCTAAAATAAAGAAAAATCTTCTCTCAGTCTTGAGCTAAAGATTCTCAAAAAAAAACTTCTTTCTCTAGAAAAGTCTCTTTCTATTTTAAAAAAGGACAACACTTGTATATCGCTTACCAATAATTTTCTTCACACTGAAAAAGAAAAAGTTGTTGATTATGCTAATCACACTCAGCTTATTTTGAATTTTTTTGGCATCCTCTCACTTTAATGTCACAAGAATCATTAATGCTTAGATTCCAGATCAGTGTAAGAAAATTCTTGGAGGTGATATAGAAGGTGTTGTATCTTTAACCAAAGTCGAAACTAAACAAACCTTTTATAAAGTTGACTGCTTAAAAGAAAACTTTATAAGTAGATTTGTGAGTTCTTACATTATAAATCAAACCCTAATAAATACTCACTGCTATTGATTCTAATGGCATTACTAAATGTGTTACTAAATTGTCTTCTCTTGATACTTCTCTCCAACCTTCACATCGTGAGTATGTTCTTCCCTCCACTAAGACTTTGCTAAAGTTTCCTATATGTAATGGTGAAGTTCATTATGTAAACGAAATTCTTAGTATGTTTCCTCAATGCTAAATTAGCAATTTTGAACCTGAAGATCAGTCAAAGCCTTCTACTCCTGACAACTCTTCAAAGGATCAGAGTCTCATGACAAGGTAGTATATGGGCATGCCATTGATAACACTCATTGTTCCAAATCTAAATCAAGAACTCTTAAATCAAATAATCAAAGTTCTTCAGATTCAACAGATGAAAAGAAATCAATATCTAATGTTAAAAGAAAAAATCATGGAATTAAAGTTTGTTATCGATGTGGAGATGCCTCTCACAAAGTCAGCGAGTGCTCTTTTGAAAAGAACACCGTTCATGCTGATAATATCATGAATCGAAATGACAAGTACATCAAAAAGGGAAAATCGCTGAACTGTCTCCTTGATGATTGTTATAACATCTTTTCTTAGTGATCCTTTGCAAATGGGTAAGTGTATATTTAGTGTATATTTTTATAGACTTACTGTACATCTTAGTTTCCGGGAAAAGAGCATATGTGGTATTTAGACAGTGGCTGCTCAAGACATATGACAAGATTCAAATCTCTCCTGGAAGATTTCATAAAGAAGGATGGTTCGTCAGTTATATATGGCAATCATGGCAAGGGAACTACAAAGGGTTATGGAACCATCAAGTGCAATTTTGTTATCTTCAATAATGTATCTTATGTGAAAGGTCTTCAGTATAATCTCATCTCTATCAGTCAACTGTGTGACGCTGGCTATGAAGTTCTCTTTAACAAGAAAGAAGGAAAAGTTGTTGATCCAAAGAACATCATTGTTCTTACTACAAATCGACAAAACAACATCTATGTTCTGGATATGTTTTCTGCTGAAAAATCTCTTCGTTGTTGCTTCTTCTCTCGTGCTCAGTCTCATCTAAATTGGCTATGGCACAAAAGGCTATCACATCTGAATTTCAATAATATCTCAAGGATTGCAGGGAATCAGCTAGTGAGAGTAATTCCTTAGATGCAATTTGTCAAAGATAAAGTGTACTCAGCATGTAAAAAGGAAAGAAAACCAAGTCTTCTTTCAAACCAAAGTCCTGTTCTTCAATCATCAAAACTCTTCATCTCCTTCATATGGACCTTTTTGGACCAGTTCCGATTAAGTCAAGAGCTATAAAGAAATACACTCTAGTCATTGTAGATGAATTTTCAAGGTTTATGTGGGTAGTGTTTTTAAGAAAGAAAGTCATGCCGCTGATAAAATCATTACTTTCATTAAGCAATGGGAAGTCCTCTATGATTACAAAGTAAAGAAATTCCGTAGTGATCATGGAATTGAATTCAGAAACTCTTGTCTGGAAGATTTATGCTTTGTCTCAGGAATCTCTCAGAACTTTTCGGCAGTTAGAACTCCCCAACAAAATGGTATTGCAGAAAGAAGAAACATAACTCTCATTGAAGCTGGAAGAACTATGGTTATTGAAGCTGGTCTTTCATTGTCATTTAGGTTGAAGTTGTCAATACATCGTGTTATACCTAAAACTGGTATATTATTATCAAACGTCATGGGAAACTGCTTATGAGCTACTGAAAGGAAGAAAACCAGACATTTCTTATTTTCATGTGTTTGGATGTGTTTGTTACATCTTGAATCAAAGAGATCAGCGTTCGAAGTTTGAGGCTAAAGCTGATGAGGGAGTGTTTCTTGGATGCTCTAGCGTATCCAAGGCTTTCAGGGTATTTAATCTTTCAATGAAAATTGTTGAAGAAAAAAATTCATGTCATATTTGATGAGGACTCATTCATTCATGATTGAGTTGATCACGCCTCATCAATTCTGAATAAACTTACCTACAGTCCTTCAGACCTTGTTCCTGAGCTCTTGTCAAATGACGCTTATCATATTGTTCCCAATGTTAATCAATTAATCATTCCACAACTTATCTCGAAAGATCAGCTTGTCATTCCTTAAGAAGCTGATCCATCCAATCGGGAAGATTTTGCCCAAAGCAATACAAATGAAGGTTCTTACACAAGAATCCTTCGAGACATCCTAAATCTCAAATCATTGGAGATGTAAATTCTAGGATTATCACTCGCATCATAGTCAGTAGCAACTTCTGCATGTTTGTTAACTTCGTCTCAATGATTGAACCAAAGAATGTCGCTGATGCATTCAAAGAGGCTGATTGTATTAAGGCCACGCAAGATGAGCTAAATGAATTCGAACGTCATTGTGTGTGGACTCTTGTTCCCAAACCTCAAGGAAAGACTATCATTGGCACTCGCTGGGTTTTCAGAAACAAAATGGATGAAGATGGAATCATCATAAGGAACAAAGCCAGGCTTGTAGCTCAAGGTTTCTGTCAGCTTGAAGGGTTAGACTATGATGAAACATTTTCTCCAGTTGCAAGACTTGAAGCAATTCGTCTGTTTCTAGCTTTGCCTCTTTCAAAAACTTTAAAGTCTACCAAATTCTTGCCATTTTCTATAATCTGTTAGATTTCAAACTTATATGCAATGATCCTCTTGTAATGATGATGCACAAAAATCACAGAGACTTGGCAACAGACATTACGAAGTATTCCAACGAAGTCTCACATTCAAAGTACATTCCTTTGAACATCCTTCTTGCATTAAGTTTCCTAATCTTACACAGATTCAAAGAGTAACTTCCACTTATGGAAACATTTCCATATTCCCATTTTGACTAGCACTTCTGAACATGAGTTACCTCTTCTCAGAATATGTCAATATGGTTCTTCCAAAATTCAAAATATACTTCTAACTGTCCATAAGCAACCATTCTTTGGTAAACCTCAGATTGTCCTCGACAATTGCTTAACCATTTTAGTCATATCTCGTTCTAGTCCCTTTTCCCTCTTAATGCCGTAGGCATTTGGAAAAATAGAATGGATTAATTTTATAGTATATGTAATCGATCCTATATCCGAAGCATATGGAACACGATTCATAAAGACATGATACTTTACTAGTCACTTGCTATAATATTTCCATATATAGAATGTCCTTATGTTGAATCATTTCAACATAACATTCACATAGGTCCATGACTAAATTCGATTAAAATCTCAATCTAAGATTTTAGATTCAAAATGAAGTATGAATTCCTCTCCCTTAATTATAACAAATCAACTTTTCCAGCCCTGCAACTTTGCGAATTGAAACTTTTTGTTTTCTATAATTAACATTGCTAACTCGCAACACTTACCATAATAATTATGCTCCCACTAGCATAATAATTATTATTTTACTAGCATAACACTTATGCTCCCACTAGCTTTGACATGTACCCAAAAATCAACTGGACTTCTAGAAATCAATACTTATTGACTTTCTTACCAAAGTTCAGATTTCTGATACGAGATGCTTCGATAAGACTTTATCTAGGCTTCTCAAATTCACACACCTTTCCTTAGATAGCTCACATGTGTATCTAAACAATTTTAGAACTTACAGCCATAATTCTGAAATGTTTAGACCTTTTGCCATTTCTCATAATTCAAACTATGAAGAGGGATACCGTAATTATAATCGAATTTGAGAATGCAAATAACACAATTGCTATCTCCTTAAATCTACTTAGTGAAAGCATTTCCTCACAATCATTTTCATGAATTGGAGAGAAACCTTATGACACTTAGATTTTATGGTGTATGTGTTCCCATCCATATAAATCTGTCATTCCCAACCACTATCACAAGATAAGGTTATGCCAAATCCAAACTCATATGGACTGAATTTGTTCAATCTTAATTTCTTGCCACCTGGCAGCACAAAGGCCTACCATTGCTTCCTAGGTTGTTATGCAAACAACTGAGAACTCATAGAACTCACATGCATAGTCAACTTTAACTGGAATGGGCACAAAAACAAGAATATGTCAACACGATAGGTTACAAAGCTCAGGTCGTGTGCTAGTGATTAACAATAGGTTTACTCTTGATTAGTTCTTGAACCTTTTCAAGATCTTTAAGACTCCCACTGACCTCTTGACATATAAGTTTCTCTTTTGTCAAGATACATTACTTGACAAACAAATACTCAAGAGTTAGTTCGGTTACTTATCAATACAAACACTTCACACAATTGGTCTTAGTTGGTCTTTGTCTTATCCAAAACATCACAACTTACCAATTTCAAATGTACACGAGTAAGAAACATTTTACTCTACATTTGATGAGTGTTATAAACCTTTCTTAAGACCATGTCACTCAAGTTACAATCTTGGAGTATGACTCTAAGACTTGTTTTTGGAACGAAGTATGACTCATCTTCTTGACTTAACCATTTCAACAATTCACGATTCCTCATCTTAGCCATACAAATGCACTAAGATATCCTTACAGGATCAATTGTGATATGGTTTTCCATAATCATTAAGATAATCATAAAACACGATACTAAAGTACTCTCTCATCTTTTCAGATTGGAGAAACTTTTATCTTTCTGCCTAATTTGATTCTTCTCATTCGTTCTGCCAAACATTGAAACTATTCCAAAGTTTCAGAATTACGCTTAAACTTGTAAGCATAACCAAATTTACTAAACTTTAGTAAATCATAATGAATAGTCTTATCGTTCTTTGTGGTGGACCTGATCAGCGCACAACCAAGTGTACCCGACCCCCTAGTCCTTCACTTGACTCACATATACATGTGAACAAGGAATTAGTCTTGATTTCCCAAAGATGAAAATTCTCATTCATTACACAATACAACTTGCATGATTCCAAGTTTCTATCCAACTGAAACTTAGGTGAAGAGAATCTTTCCTTATTTGGTAAATCTTGACACTACCGCAAATGAAAGAATCAAATCCATTTTCCAATATTGCTATCAATGGAAACATATTAGCAACAATTTTCACAAATGTCATTGTAAGGAAACTTAAAATAAGATAAATTTCAAAGATTTTCTTAATTTATAAAAATTGCGGAAAACTTATCCTTACGATGCAAATACATATGAAAACTATGTTGTTATCTATTCCTAAGCAATCTATCATAACTCTTAAGCAGCAACTCAAAATTCTTATCATCGAACCATGCGATCAAAATCCATCTCTTCACGATCAGAATCAACTTACTCTTCCTTTAAGCTTCCTTTCATTTCTTCGATTCTACAAAACATCAAAATGTAATTACATTACATCATGTATTAAGAATCTCCAAATAGGAACTTAATAGAGTTAGATAGTGGAGTTACCTGAAGCAGAGTCAAACTTTTTGACTTTACCATCCTTGCGATCTTTCAGGTAAATGTGGTAGCTTCGCAACCAGTGCCCCTTCTCTTGGAAATAGAAACATATGGACTCTTTGGGAATGGTACATGGGACTATCTCAGACTTAGCCTTTCTCTTTACCATTTGGTCAAATGACTTGACCATGGCCGATCCCTTTCCATTGGGAAGAGAAAGCTTTTCTGGACTTCCAATGTTTCCATTGTCAATTTCCATGGAAGTTTAAGGAGTAGACCTTCCAATAAAATTTGCTTTACCAGTGCACCAGATCTTTGTTGATTCAGCAACAACAAGCAAATAGGTAAGATCGATAAGGGTCATGTCGTGGTCTGTCATATAGCAGTCCTTCATGAACCCGCTATATGACTCAGGAAGTGATTGAAGAACCCAGTCAATAGCCAACTTCCTTGAGACTTCAACACCCAACTCTCCCAGCTTGTCAATATGTAACTTCATCTCCAAGATGTTGGCACATACAGACTTCCATCTTTGTGTTTGCTTGCCAATAGGGCTTGAGTGACCTTAAACTTTTTAAGTCTTTGAACTTGTGGGTTAGGGACAATAATTGGAGGAGGTGGAGGAAGTGAAGTATGATTTCTAGTCCCATTAATGCACGAAAAAGGGATTAATCTTTCACCTTGTTCTCCATGTGGGATATCATCTTCATTAGAAAGATTTTTCCAAAAAAAAAATATAAGGAAGACCATAGTTGTCAGAACTAGACATCTATGAGAGAGAAATTCAAGTTAGTTGATTTAAGTCCTTAATATAACACCCAAAACGAAATATTAAGGGTAGGACCCAACACAATATTCTACAATTGCGAAAACGGATGTCGTAATCCAATTGTAGAATATTTGAAGGTAGGTAAATGACGATTTACCAATTTCCACCATGAAAACGAAATAGATTATTAAGTTTTAATTGGATTTGAAATTCCTAGATCCTTTGAGATTCATTGAACTTTTCAATGGCATGTTTAAATCTCGATTGTTCCCTTCAAGTTTGTGAATGGGATGCCGAAGATCACAAACAAGGTGTGAATAACCATGAAAATTAGCTTGGTACACCCAATGTTACAAATTAACTAATCAATGTGCTGGTTAACCACACACGCTCCATTGATCTATGATTAACATTAAGTTGCCCTTTGCCACACATTGTCAGTCCCAGATTAGTGTGCCGGTTAACCACACACGCTCCACTAACGACTTAACAAGGTGCAAAGTGTAATTTCATGGATTAGCACCATTTTCACATTTTTCCTAAGTAACTAAGATTGAGAATTTATAAGTGTTTAGTTACTTGGTATTTTCATTATACTTTTAATGAGAATTAATGTCCTATCTTACCCGTTCAGCTAACGACCCTCCACCAGTCAAGGAAGCGGTGGGTGAGAGTGGACACCCATTAAACCTCCATTTTATAAGCAGTAACCTTATACCCCTCTTATAGACCGACTTCGTGAATGAGGCCTACTAACGGTAAGACCGAATTTTTACTTATACATATAATATATTAAACTTTTAATCTATTAATTAAACTATACTCTTAATTTAATTAAACTTAAACCATGTCATTATGGAATTATTGATTCTCTTTTAATTAAACACTTTAATTAACTATTAATAAAGTCCATAAAGATGTAATATGAATTATTCAAAACATCAAGATGCTAAAACAAAATTAAAACTATTTATTTATTATTAAGTTATGAACTCATGAGTTACACTTTTGAAATTTTTTTGAATAACTTTAGTTTTAGAATTCAATGTCTCATAAAAAAAACTTTTCGAATTCCAAAACTTGAGGGCAAGTTTTGTAACTCTTGAAAACTTTTAGAATTCCATAAAAGAGACTTTCCAAGTTCCATAACTTGAGGGCAAGTTATGAAACTCTTCAAAGCCATTTATAACAAATTTTGTAACCTTTGAAGACTCTTGGAATTCATAACTTAAAGAGTTAATGAATGAGACTTTTCACATCCATAACTTATGGATGTTTCAAAACTCTTAAGATCCTAACTTTTAAAAAAGACTTTTGAGTTCCAAAATTTTATGACAAAATTTGTAACTCCTTAAAAACTTTTAGATCAAACTTTTAAAACAAATAAAATAATCATATCATTCTATCTTTTTATTAAATTGACCTAATTCAACTCTTGTTGTAAAATGACTCAAAATTTTCAAATAATTAGTTTTTCATAAAATCAAGTAATTATCTTAAATCTTGACAAACTTCATGTTTTTTTCTTTCAACTTTGAAAATCAAACATTTGCATCAATATAACAGAAAACGGCGTATGGCTTTGATACCACTGTTGGGTTTTAATATAATACAACATCCTATGGTGCACATACAACCCTAGATGCTTTGGATCTATGTTTTCTCTAATTATACATGCAATATTGTTTCCAAAGCATTAAGCCTACAACTAGCATACAATTGACATAAACAACATAAAATACTAGTTAGGAGTTTACCTATTTATGTAGCTTGTAGAACTTATTGTATTTGGCCTTTAAGAACTTAGCACCCCAAGTGTGATGCCTCAAACGGTTCACAACACACCTAGGACAAAGGAAAACTTGAGAGAGATGTTGCTAGCTCCAAAATCGGCTCTAATGAACTCCAAGAATTCTAGTGCACGGTTTTGGGTGCTAAGGGAGTCCTTTTATAGTGTTGCAAAGTCTAGGGTTACATCCATGCAAACCCTAATGCCCAAGACCTTTCATATTACTTAGGCTCCATGGGTTAAAACTCCATGGACTACCATATTGGTTTATCCCATCCTAAATAACAATTGGACCACACTATAAGAATCATTGATTTACCAAATCAATCCCCATATATTTAATTAGTCTCTTTTGATCACATAATTAATTCCAAATTAATTCTTGATCAATACTAATTAAATAATATGATTTCATATTAATATATTAGAACTTATAATATATTAATAAATCATAAGTAACCTCTTACTCAAGTATCCATCCTATCAAATTGTCCTGGTGATATGCAACCCGAAATGGACCATGCTACTCTCGGGTCAAGTACATACCAATTATAGTTATGGGCTTAGATACCTAATCCAACAAAAACTTACCAATTTAAAAAAGGGTTTTTACCTGAAATAACCGGGTATTGCAATTATTCCCTACTTGAATCAAACTTCCTCCTCGAAGTCCGATGCTGCAAATAACTCTAGGTAGTGTTCTCACATCTCAGCCTCGGGTTGCCATGTCCACTCGAAACCCTTTCGATGCTATCACTGAACCTTGACCAGGTACCACCTTTTTGCATGAGGCCTTTGTCTTCCTATCCAAAATTGCCACTAGTCTCTTAACGTAGTTCAAGCGCTCATCGACCTGTATATCATCCAAAGAAAGCACTGTTGATTTATCAGCTACACACTTCCGTAGCTAAGAAACATGAAAGGTGTTATGAATCTAACTAAGCTCCTTAGGCATATCCAAGCGATAGGCAACCTTGCCTACCCTAGCTACCACTCATAATGGTCCAATAAGTTGGGCCCCAACTTGCCCCTCTTCTTGATGCGTATAACACCCATCCAAGGCGATACCTTCAGTAAAAGCATGTCCCCGACCTGAAAATCGAACCCGGACCATCGTTTGTCGGCATAAGTCTTCTGCCGACTCTGAGTTGTCTCCAATCTTTGCCTGATCTTCTGCATGAGTTTTGTTGTTTGAAGGACTACCTCGGTCTTCTCCATAACCCTGTGGCCGACCTCCCTCCCAACAAACTGGTGTACGAAACTGTTGGATTAGATGTCTAAGCCCATAACTATTATTGGTATGTACTTGACCCGAGAGTAGCATGGTCCATTTGGGTTGCATATCATCAGGACAATTTGTTAGGATGGATTCTTGAGAGAAGGTTATATATATGATTTATTAATATATTATAAGTTATAATATATTAATATGAAATCATATGTTTTAATTAGTATTGATCAAGAATTAATTTGGAATTAATTTAGTGATCAAAAGAGACTAATTATATCTATGGGGACTAATTATGGAAATTAGTTATATTTATATGTATTGGGCTTATGATCCATGTTGGACCAAGTTTATGTATGGATACATAAAGAGTTGGGCCACATGAACCATGGATCATAAACCCATGTGTATGGTTTTGGGTTATACCCATGACCCTTGAAATCCAACATATAAATACATGTTCTTAACCTAAAAAAACGCCTACATGCATGTTCTTAGAGTTCATGGGTGTTCTTGGGTGCATGGAATTCTCTCTTAGGTTCCACCTTTGTCCATGATGTGTTGTGATTCCATTTCAGGCTTCCACACTATTGGGGCTAAGCTTTTAAAGGCCAAATTCATCAAGTTCTACAAGCTACACAAAGAGGTAAACTTCTAACTAGTATTTTATGTAGTTTATATCATTTGTATGCTAGTTGTAGGCTTAAAGCTTTGGAAACAATATTGCATGTATAATTAGAGAAAACATAGATCCAAAGCTTTTAGGGTTGTATGTGCACCATAGGATGTTGTAGTATACTAAAACCCATCAGTGGTATTAGAGCCATGAGTTGTTTTCTATTATACTTGATGCTTCTTGTTTTTCCGAAGTTGAAAATGTGCCATTTTCACATCTGACTGCTCACCACGACGTGACAGCTTTTACCACGACGTGGTGATGCACCTGTGAGCAAAATTTCGTTTTTTGGCTTGTTTTGGATTAGAATCATTACCACAAAATGTTTTTGTTCATAAAATTTGATTTTGTTGTTATGGTAATGATGATTCTCTTCCATTTAAAAGATAATTGTCATAATTTCAAGATTTGTATTAGTTTATATGTTTATGCTAATTTCTTGAAGATTGATGATATGAATTATTTTGTTCTTATGAGTTAGTTTAGATTAATAGAAAAATTATGTGATAATTGGTTTTCGATTCATATTGATCTAAAAGTTGTTCATAATATGAGTTTTTGTAACTTGTCCTCAAGTTATATGAAAAGTCTCATTTATGAATTTTAAAACTCATAAAATTTCCATAAGTTATGAAAATGAAGAGTCTCATTTTTAAATGTTTTTAAAGTCTTCCATAACTTGTCCTCAAGTTATGGAACTTGAAGAGTTTTTCATTAAACTACTTTAAACTCATAAGTTATGGAAACCAAAAGTTTTTTGAATTGTTCAAAACTTGCCCTCAAGTTTTGGAATTTGTAAAGTTTCCCCCCATGAATACTTTAATTCCAAATTAAACCCTAGAATTCTAAAAGTTTAAAATTCAACCCTTATACTATTATAATATTATAGGTTTAATATTTATATATATGTATAAGAGTAAGTCAGTCTTACCGTTAGTAGGACTCATTCACGAAGTCGGTCTATAAGGGGGGTATAAGGTTACTGCCTATAAAATGGCAGTTTTATGGGTGTCCACTCTCACCCACCGTTTCCTTGACTGGTGGAGGGTCGTTAGCCGAACGGGTAGGACAGGACATTAATTCTCCCTTCATTAAAAGTATAATGATAAATATAAAGTAATTAACTTTATTAAATTCCCAATCTTAGTTACTTTAGGAAAATGTGAATTTGGTGCTAACCCATGAAATTGCACTTTGCACCTTATTAAGTCGTTAGTGGAGCGTGTGTGGTTAACCGACACACTAATCTGGGACTGACAATGTGTGGAAAAGAATAGCTTGATGTTAATCATAGATCAATGGAGCGTGTGTGGTTAACCGACACATTGATTAGGCGGTTGTAATATTAAGTATACCAAGTTAATATGCATGGTTATTCACTCCTTGTTTGTGATCCTCGACATCCCAGTCACAAACTTGAAGGGCACAATCGAGATTTAAACATGCCATTGAATAGTTCAATGAATCTCAAAAGATCCAGGAGTTTCAATTCATTTAAAACCTAATGTTAAATTTCGTTTTTCATGGTGGAAATTGGCAAATCGTCATTTACCTACCTTCAAATATTTTGTAGCTTGGATTACGGCATCCCTCTTCCAAGTTATAAAATATTGTGTTGGGTCCTAGCCTTAATATTTCGTATTGGGTGTTATATTAAGGACTTAAATCAACTAAACTTGAATTTCTCCCTCATAGATGTCTAGTTATGACAACCATGGTCTTCCTTATCCTTTTGGATAAAGCTTTCCTAATGAATATGATATCCCAAATGGCGATCAAGGTGAAAGATTAATCCCTTTATTGTGCGTTAATGGGACTGGAAATCATACTTCACTTCCTCCACCTCCTCCAATTATTCTCCCTAACCCACAAGTTCTTGAAAAGTGCAAGGTCACTCAATCCCTATTGGCAAGCAATGTCCATATGTGCTCACATCTTGGAGATGAAGTCACATATTGACAAGTTGGGAGAGTTGGGTGTCGAAGTCTCAAGGAAGTTGGTTGTTGACTGGGTTCTTCAATCACTTCCTAAGTCATATAGAGGGTTCTTTGAAGGACTACTATGTGACAGACCACGACATGACCCTTATCGATCTTACCTATTTGCTTGTTGCTGCTGAATCAGAAATGATTTGGAGCACTGGTAAAGAAAATTTTATTGGAAGATCTACTGTCCAAACTTTCATGGACATTGACAATGGAAACATTGGAAGTCCAGAAAAGTCTTCTCTTCCCAATGGAAAGGGATCGGCTATAGTCAACCCGGTTGACCAAATGGTAAAGAGAAAGGCTAAGTCTGAGATAGTCCCATGTACCATTACTAAAGAGTCCATATGTTTCTATTTCCAAAGGAAGGGGCATTGGTTGTGAAGCTGCCTTATTTACCTGAAAGTTCACTAGGATGGTAAAAGTAAAAAATTTGACTATGCTTCAGGTAAGGTCCACTATCTAACTCTATTAAGTTCCTATTTGGAGATTCTTATTACATGATGTGACTAGGTCGCATTTTGATGTTTTGTAGAATCGGGAAAGGAGAGGAAGCTTAGAAGAAGAGTATGCTGAATCTGATCGCGAAGATGGATTTCGATCGCATGACTTGAAGATCATAATTTTGAGTTGCTGCTTAAGAGTTATGATGGATTGCTTAGGAATAGATAACAACATAGTTTTCATATGTATTTGCATTGTAAGGATAAGTTTTTCTGCAATTTTAAAATAAAAGGAAAATTTTTGATTTTATTTATTTTAAGTATCCTTACAATGGGATTTGTGAAAATTGTTGTTTATATGATTCTATTGATAGCAATATTGGAAAATGGATTTGATTCTTTAGTTTGTGGTAGTGTCATAATTTACCAAATAAGGAATAATTGTCATCACCCAAGTTTCAGTTGGATAGAAACTTGGAATCATGCAACTTGTATTGTATGATGAATGAGAATTTTCATCTTTGGGAAATTAAGACTAATTCCTTGTTCACATGTATATGTGAGTCAAGTGAAGGACTAGGAGATCGGGTACACTTGGTTGTGCGCTGATCAGGTCCACCACAAAGAACGATAAGGCTATTCGTCATGATTTACTAAAGTTTAGTAAATATGGTTGTGCTTACAAGTTTAAGTATAATTATGAAACATTGAAAAAGTTTCAATGTATGGCATGACGAATGAGAAGAATCAAATTAGGCAGAAAGATAAAAGTTTCTCCTATCTGAAAAGATGGGAGAGTACTTCAGTATCATGTTTTATGATCATCTTAATGATTAGGAAAAACCATATCACAATTGATCCTCTAAGGACATCTTAGTGCAATTGTTTGAGTAAGAAGAGGAATCGTGAATTGTTGAAATGGTTAAATCAAAAGATGAATCATACTTCGTTCCAAAATTGAGTCTTAGAGTAATACTCCAAGATCGAGCCTTAAGTAACATAATGTTAATAAGGTTTAAAACACTTATCAAATGTAGAGTAAAATGTTTTCTACTCTTGTACATTTGAAATTGGTGAGTTGTGATGTTTTGGATAAAACAAAGACCAACTAAGGCCAATTGTGTGAAGTGTTTGTCTTGATAAGAATCCGCACTAACTATTGAATATTTGCTTTGTCAAGGAATGGTTCATGACAAGAGAATCTTATATGCCAAGAGGTCAGTGGGAGTCTTAATGATCTTGAAAAGGGTCTCAAGAACTAATCAAGAATAAAACCTGTTGTTTATCACAAGCACACGACTTGAGGTTTATAACCTATCGTGTTGGCATGCTCTTGTTTCTGTGCCATTCCAGTTGGTTGACTATGTATGTGAGTTCTATGAGTTCTCACTTGTTTGCATAACAACCTGGAAGCAATGGTAGACCCTGTGCTGCCAGGTGGCAAGAAGTTAAGATTGAACGAGTTCAGTCCATATGAGTTTGGATTTGTCACTAACCTCCTCTTATGGTTATGTTTTTGACAAATTTATATGGATAGGAGCACATACACCATAAAATCTAAGTGCCATAAGGTTTCTCTTCGATTCATGAAAATGATGGTGAGGAAACACTTTCACTAAGAAGATTTTAAGGAGATAGAAATTATGATATTTGCATTCTCAAATTCAGTTATGATTATGGCATCCCTTTTCATAATTCGAATTGTGAGCAATGGCAAAGGTCTAAACATTTGAGACTATGATTACGGCATCCCTTTTCATAGTTCTAAAATTGTTTAGACACACATGTGAGCTATCTAAGGAAAGGTGTATGATTTTGGGAAGCTTAGATAAAGTCTTATCGAAGCATCTCGTATCAGAAACCTGAACTTTGGTAATGAAAGTCAATAAAGTATTGATTTGTAGAACTCCAGTTGATTTCTGGTTAGATGTCAAAGCTAGTGGGAGCATAAGTGTTATGCTGATAAGAAGATAATTATCATGTTAGTGGGAGCATGATTATTATGTTAAGTGTTTCAAGTTAGCAATGTTAATTATAGAAAACAAAAGTGTCAATTTGCAAAGTTGCAGGGTTTGAAAAGTTGTTTTGCTATAATTAAGGGAGAGGAAATTATACTTCATTCCAATTCTAAAAGCTTAAATTGAGATTTTAATCAAATTTAGTCAAGTATATATATGAATGTTATGTTGGAATGGTTCAACATAAGGAAATTATATATATGGAAATATTAACTACGTTCTCAATATCTGATTATGATTACGTCATCCTTCTTCATAGTCCAAATTTTGAGAACATGGCTAACAGAAAAAATTATAGCAAAAGACTGGTCTAGGATCATGTCTTTATGTGAGACATTATGAATCGTATCCCATATGCTTCGGGTATAGGATCGATTGCATATGCTATAATATTTCTATGTGTTCTGAACTTTCCAAATGCCTAGGGCATTAAGAGGGAAAAAGGACCAGAACTTTATATGACTAAAATGATTAAGCAATTGTCGAGGACAATCTGAGGCTTACCAAAGATTGGTTACTCATGGACAGTTGGAAGTATAGTGTTAATTTTGGAAGGACCGTATTGACATATTCTGAAAAGAGGCAACTCTTGTTCAGAAGTGATAGTCAAAATAGGAATATGGAAATGTTTCCATAAGTGGAAGTTATTCTTTAAATCTGTGTAAGATTAGAAAACTTAATGCAAGAAGGATGTTCAAAGGAATGTACTTTGAATGTGAGACTTCGTTTCCATGGAATTACTCTCCATTGGAATACTTTGTAATGTCTGTTGCCAAGTCTTTGTGACTTTTGTGCATAGTCATTACAAGAGGATCATTGCATATAAGTTTAGAATCTAACAGATTGGCAAAGAATCTTGTATTCTTACATTTGTCATAAGGATTTGGAATTGTGAAATGAGCATCATTGAAATGTTTTCAATTGATCTATTCCACAAAGAAAGGACCATAGGTAAACATAGTGTGTATGCTTGTAGCATGGGACAACTATTGTTTTAGTTCAAGTATTAAGTTGATTATTTGAAACATTATACAATGAATAATAAGTAATCAATATGGTGATTAAATAAAAGGTGTTTTATTTACTCTCAAAAGTTTTGGGGCCATATAGGATTAGTATTATTCTTGTGTTTCACTTTTCATGTTTTGACTTCCCGAATAACTAGGTTATTCAAACCGTCCATAGTCGATCATACTTTGGAAGTAGGTATTGTGGTAAGACTGTCATGAATGGGTCTGTAGTTTGTCTAGGTGGACTAGACATAGCTGCAGTGTTCATGAGTGCTCTTGGAATAAGATTCGAGTATTGGATTAAACCCACGCTCATTTGAATCACTTCATGGATTTTATCACGAGTGATCATGAGACGATAATATCTTATATTCTTCAAACTGAGAGATATGAGTTACAGTCTACAAGTCGGTTACACATTGATAATGTGAAAACGCACCAGTAACTTGGTGTTATAAAACGCATTGTTGTGTGTGATTTGATAAGTAAATAGAGCAAGCATATGAGTCGAACTTTATCCATTCCTTTTACCCATGGAGGGATAAAAGCGATATTTGTGGGCCCCTCGATGATTTAGTGATGACAAACGTAAGTGCTCGGCCGGGCCTGGACTGATTTGATTTGTTCAATTAGTCGGTCGTCATAAATCGGAAATTGGGAAACCACAGATGGACAGAGAGTATGATTATAATCCATGTATCAGTCCATATGGTACCAGAATGGAGGAATATATGATCCCTTATCTAATGGACACGTCATTCACTATGTCAGAGTTCGACAGAGGCTTTTAAGAGCTACGATTGCTAGTCGGGTTTTGGAGTCGTACTTGCAATAATAGTTTTAGACTTATCCAAATGGGAGACTGTTGGATTAGATGTCTAAGCCCATAACTATTATTGGTATGTACTTGACCCGAGAGTAGCATGGTCCATTTGGGTTGCATATCATCAGGACAATTTGTTAGGATGGATTCTTGAGAGAAGGTTATATATATGATTTATTAATATATTATAAGTTATAATATATTAATATGAAATCATATGTTTTAATTAGTATTGATCAAGAACTAATTTGGAATTAATTTAGTGATCAAAAGAGACTAATTAAATCTATGTGGACTAATTATGGAAATTAGTTATATTTATATGTGTTGGGCTTATGATCCATGTTGGACCAAGTTTATGTATGGATACATAAAGAGTTGGGCCACATGAACCATGGATCATAAACCCATGGGTATGGTTTTTGGTTATACCCATGACCCTTGAAATCCATCATATAAATACATGTTCTTAACATAAAAAACGCCTACATGCATGTTCTTGGAGTTCATGGGTGTTCTTGGGTGAATGGAATTCTCTCTTAGATTCCACCTTTGTCCATGATGTGTTGTGATTCCATTTGAGGCTTCCACGCTATTAGGGCTAAGCTTTTAAAGGCCAAATTCATCATGTTCTACAAGCTACACAAAGAGGTAAACTTCTAACTAGTATTTTATGTAGTTTATATCATTTGTATGCTAGTTGTAGGCTTAAAGCTTTGGAAACAATATTGCATGTATAACTAGAGAAAACATAGATCCAAAGCTTTTAGGGTTGTATGTGCACCATAGGATGTTGTAGTATACTAAAACCCATCAGAAACTTCCTCCCATAGATAAGCTCGAAAGGCGGCACACCAATACTAGAATGATAGTTGTTGTAGGCAAAATCAGCTAGTTAAGGTAGGAGTCCTAGCTCCCACCGAAATCTATGATATAAGATCTCAACATATCCTCGAGCGTCTGGATGGTCTGCTCACTCTGGCTGTTAGTGTGCAGATGACAAGCGGTGCTGAAGTGCAATCTGATATCCAGTTCCTCGTGGAACCTTTGCCAAAATCGTGAAGTAAACTGAACATCCCGATCAGATACAATGGAGACTGGAACACCATGCTGAGAAATGATATCGCACACATACATATCCTCCAATTTCTCAGCCGAGGAGCTCTCTTGAATAGCCAGAAAGTGGGCACTCTTGGTAAGGCGATCCACAATAACCCATATTGCATCAAATCCTTTACCCGTCCTGTGTAACTTAGTGATAAAATGTGTGGTGATCTGCTTCTACATGGGAACCTCTCCATATAACAGGCTATCTCCCTCTTCATGCACGACCACCAGAAGCTATGTCTTAAATCCTGATAATTTTTTATGGCTCCAGAGTGTATCGAAAATCTGGACTTATGTGCCTCCTCCATCATAGTCTTCCTGACCCACCAAAATCTGGAACCCACACCTGACCACATTGGGTCAATGATCCACGACTATCGGTGCCAAACCTACTGATCTGACCTCTGATTCTCTCATTCTTCCAGTGCTCACTCTTGATTCCCTTGGCCAGATCCTCCCTGATCAACTCTAAAAGCGGTGAATCGATAGAAAACCTCATACATAAACCCCAACAGAAGTATAGCCGTCGTGTGGCTCAGAGCGTCAGCGACCACATTCGCTTTCCCGAGATGATAAAGGATCTCACAGTCATAATCCTTGACCACATCAAGCTATCTATGCTACCTCATATTCAGATTCGGCTGATCCATAAGATGTCTTAGACTCTTGTGATCCATGTAAATGGCACATCTAACCCCACTTAGATAATGTCGTCAAGTCTTGAGGACAAACGTCACTTCCCATAACTCCATATCATACATCGGATACCAAACCTCATGTGGCTTCAGCTGCTTGGATGCATAAGCGATGACTCTACCTCTTTGCATGTAAACCGCCCCAACCCTGTGATCGACACGTCACAAAATACAACAAAATCCTCAACACCTTTAGGAAGGGTCAAAATCGGGGCCTAACCTCACTTCCTCCCTAGAGTCTCAAATGCAGCCTACTGCTCAGGCCCCTAATGGAAATCTCTACCTTTCCTTGTCAGACGGGCAGGGGAACAACAATCTTGGAGAAATCCTGAATAAATTTACGATAACAATCAGCCAACCCCAGGAAACTCCTAATCTCATATGGAAACTTCGGGACCTCCCACTGCATCACCGCCTAAACCTTGGCCAGATCGACCAGAATCCCATTCTGATTGACGATGTGTCCCCGAAACTGGACCTCCCGTAACAAGAACTCACACTTGGAGAATTTTGCATAAAGCCTCCCCTGTCTCAATACTCCCAACAACTCTCTGGGATGCTCCTCATGCTGCTCCCTGGTCTTGGAGTAGACCGGTATATCATCAATGAAAATAATAACAGATCGATCGAGCATCGGTCTGCACACTCGTTTCATCAAATCCATGAATGTTGTAGGCACATTGGTGAGCCTAAACAACATCACTACAAACTTGTAATGAACATAAGGAGTCTGGAACGTTGTCTTCTCCATGTCTTCCTCTCTGACTCTCATCTGATGATATCCTGACCTCAGATCAACCCTGGAGAACAAAGATGCACCATGAAGCTGATCAAAAAAAGATCATCAATCTGTGAAAGTGGGTAACGGTTCTTCACCGTCAACTTGTTCAGCTCCCGATAATCAATGCACATCAAGTGTAAACCATCCTTCTTTTTCACGAACAAAATCGGTGCTCCCCAGGGTGAATTGCTCAGTCTGATAAACTGCTTGCCCAACAGCTCTTGAAACTGAGAGGACAACTCTTGCATCTATAGCGGTGCGAGGCGATACAATACCTCACCAATCAGGGCCGCACCGGGGATCATATCAATCCTGAACTTTACTTTCCTCACGGGAGGCACACCGGGTAAATCGTATAGGAATACATCTGAAAACTCACTGACTACTGGCACATCAAAAACCAAAGCACTCCCCTCATCCCGTGTGTCAGTCACATATGCGAGATAACCCAGACACCCATGTTGTAGATACTACCGAGTCCTAGTAGCAGAATAAAAATTTGAACCAACCCTGGTACCCTCGCCATAAATAGGCAGTTCTCCCCCACTTGGAGTTCGAACTACCACCCGCTGTCTCTCACAGTCGATCATGGCTCCAAATCTACTCAACCAGTACATCCCTAATATCACACACATCCCCCATAGGGATGGGAATGAAATCGTTAAGATAAGGCGCCCCAAGTATGTCCAAGGTACAATCTCGAAAAATGCTCATTGCAGAAACCCTGTGTTAGTTGGCGATGGAAATTCACAACAGACACTCCAACTCGCCAATGGCCATGAAAATCCCGACTGAAGGACTAGGATAAAAAAGACTGACTCGCCCCCGAGTCGAAAAGCACAAGAGTAGACAAGGAATTCACTAAGAAGGTACCTAATAGAGATACAAATAGAAGCATGTAGAAAATAGTTGAAAATAAAATAAATGAATACATACAAGTAATGACGTCAGGAGCCGCCCTGGTCTCCTCTGTTGTGAGCTGAAAAGCGCGACCCTTGGCCTTCGGGACCTCAGCTCTCCCCTGGCGTCCATCTGTGATCCAGAGAGTCGATGGAGTCGGTTACTATACGGGCTTGGTAGCAAGTAAAGGACATTGGGCCTTCACATGACCCACCTAATCATAATGATAACAAATGTGAACTCTCGATGATGGGTCCTACTGTTGCGACTGACGACACTCCCTCACAAAAATGGCCCTACTTGCCACAATTGCAGCACCCAGTCGTTGATCAACAAACACCCTTGTATACATTCCTACACTTGCCACAAGTGGAGTCCCTCTGCCCTCCAAATTGTGAATCAGTGGGCTTAAACCGTTTTGTTGTTGACTATGTCTGAACCGAAGTCTGCCTCTTCTCTCTAGTCTGAGTCTCCATATCAATCTCCCTCCTCCGAGCGAAAGACTGCAACTCAGAGAGAGAATTATACGTTGGGTAAACACAAACTCCCTGATCTCCGAATTGATCATGATCAAGTAATAGGACATCTGAACCTGCTCCGAAGCAGCATACTCGAGGCAGAAAAGGGCTCTCTCAGTAAACATCTTGGTGATATTCGTCACCGACTCTGTTGTCTGCCTCAGCGACAGATACTCCTGGGCTAACCTATCCCTCTCCACCAGAGGCACATACTTAGTACGGAACATCTCAGTATATTCCTCCCAAGTCACTATGGCTTTCTATACAGGAGAATAAGCTCCAATCACCATCCTTCATCAGTCCTTCGCCCCCAAGCGAAGAATGTTTAGGGCATACTTGACCTTTTGGTCATCCGGGCACGAACATGTGAAGAAACAACCCTCCACATCAAATAACCATCTCACAACAACAATCAGGTTCTTGGACCTAGTCAAACTCCAGGGGATTCGTGTGGCTGAAGTCCTGATACTGAAATGACCCTCTCCCTTGAACTCCAGCAGCATCAACAACTCCGTTGGCTACGACAGCAACAACCTCTGTCACAGCGGCATATCGCTCATCAAAAAGCTCAATCATCATGGTCTTAATAGACCTAAACACCTCATGGATTTCCTACATAAGATCCATGGTCACCTGAGTGGTGATCATCTCCCGAATGTCATCATCTATCATTCATGTCCTCATCGGGCAGCCCGCTCCTGATCCAGAACGTCTAGTGATCGACATGCTATAAAAAGCATATTACATCAGAAAATGTCACACCCCCAAACCAGACGGCAGAAACGTCCGGGGGCTTGGGTGACTTCATTCTTGTAGTATCATCACAGAGTATATAATTGAAACTTAACATCATCATCATCACACATGTAATATTACAGCTGTCATTTTTTTACATTGAGTATCGTATTACAATATTACATGCCAAAATATCCAAAGTATGATGAAAACATAACAAAACGTCCAAGTATTCTTGCTGACCGACCTGCTCAACGATTTCCTGAGAATACAAGTTAATTTAAAAAGGTCAACATAAAAATGTTGGTGAGTTCATAAGCATGTTTGAGTAAAATGTTTTGTATTGCTTTGTAAACACCAGAAAATCCGATATTTTCTGAAAAACAGTTTGAAATGTTTGTGTCCGATCTTGTATTAATGCATGTGTGTTAATGTTTGCGAGAATATAAAGAGAATGACCCCAGACAACCCGATGTTGTCAGCGTAAGAGAATGTTGGAATCTCAACACTCGAGGTTGAGTACCAGCGTGTGTAGGTTACCGTGTTATCCACAAAAGATGGTTTCCCGTAAATTTTATAATGTTAATTCCTCAAAGTGAGCCATTATAACCATACTTGATAATGACAACTTCGCCTGTCATGACGTCTATTAGACGCCGACTTGTTTAAGGTACGGTTTTTCACCCTAGACTGGCCTAGTCTAACTGTAGCGAACAGCTCAGGTGTGGGGCGTCACCCCCATATAGATCTATACACAAACTCACGTTCTCTCTCCGGGAGACTCTGGTTATAACTACAGACTACGTTTGTACACTCATTTGGTGCCAAACGAAATGTCTCACTAGATCCTTAATCGAATTTACGCGAATAAACATAAAAGGTATATTCCAGGCCCAATAAACATGTAAGTGGGCAACTAAGGCCCACTAAACATGTATATTATTTCCAGGCTCAATAGGAATGTGAATGTATATCCCGGGCCCAATATACATGTAAAATGACAACTAAGGCCCATTAAACAAATATATTATTTCCAAGCCCAATAAGGATGTGAATGCCGAAATTGATCCGTGGTTTGTTACGTTGGTTGTTTAAGCTACGTGGTTTACCAAAATGACATAAAAATCCCACCTTTTTGTAAAAGGTCATTTTTGGTCCTACAAACCGAAAATTTACAATTATGGCACATTTTTGGTAAAAATGACATTTTAGGTCCTTTAAGGCCAAAGTTTGCACTTAAGGCTAGTTTTAAGTAGAAATAACAATTTTAACTCACTTTTGTTAAAAATATCATTTTTGGCTTGGTTTTATGAAAATGTGCATTTTCGGCCCATTTATAAATAAATTCATCTTTTTGGCCCAAGTTTTAATAAATTCACATTTTTAGTTCTTCTTATAAAAAATTTACATTTTTGGCACAACTTTGTTGAAAATGACATTTAAGCCCACAAAAGTCCAAAATTTTACAATCTTGGCCCAAAAATTCGTAAAAGCCCAAAAGAAGCCCATTTATGAACTTTTACACTCCTAGCCCTTTTTAAGATTCACAAATACCATAAAGATTCATATTTATCAAAATACATCCTTTTTGGTCCCTTAAAAACCGTGAGTTACATAAAAATACCTCATTTTTGGTTATTTTGTCATTTTTGGCCCTCTTATGCAAATTTCTTGGTTTTAAGTAACTTTGATGTATTTTAAAACCTTTTCTTTGCATAATAAGTTGAAATAAGTGCTATGTTCTACAAATATCATCACATTTTAGTATATATTCAAGTTCATGGAGTTTATAACACATAATCACACATATATCATGAAAAACACACAAAATCATGCATATACACATAGATCTACACAAAACAACTTGTATTCTCCCCCAAAACATAGTAAAAACCGAAAATAGGGGGTATGAACTCACATTGGTTTGAAGATTTTGGTTTTTGGTGAATAATGATGAGGATCTCAGCCCTAGAAGCTTTCTTAAGGGGAGTTTTCGAACCTAAGATGGATCTAGAGCATGGATCACGAGATGATGTGTTAATGGATGAAAGATTTGTCATATGATGAAGTTAATCACTAGAATGTATGGTATCTTACCAAGATGATGATGAACCTTGATGATGTATTATTGAACATACACACAATCCCACACGATTTTTCCTTGGGGAAATGAGTGCTTAGAGAGGACTTTGTGTTGGAGAAATGAGAGAGATGAGGAGTGTGTTGGGGGTTCTCGGCCGAAAGTAGAAGAAGAAGAAGGAAGAGGGTGATTTGACATGAGGTTATTACATGGAGGATTAAGGCTTAACTTGGATAATTAGCCTAGATATCCACTAGATAATTATGAAGTGTCACATGCTTAATCTCCATCTTTTCTCCCTTTTTTTTTATAAAAACCGAGAATTTGGGTGAGAAGAGGGAATAAGAGGTGTGTTGGGCTAGAATTTGAATACTCTTGAAATTACAAGGCCCAAATGTGGGAATTTTCGGCCCATTGGGCCCTCTTGAGGGTTTACGGCCCAAAGGTGGTGAAGGAATGGGGTTTACGGCCCAATATGATGAAGGAATGGGGTTTACGGCCCAATAAGGCTTATGAACCCATTTACGGCCCATTAAGGCCTATGATGACAATGTGAGACATTTTAGGCCCAATAAGGTCCATGAGAAGTCTTATGGCCCAAAATGCTTATATTTAATGAATATAGGTCATATTAAGGTCCAAATAGGGTTCCTTGACCCAAAATAGTCAAATTGAGAGTTTAATGGCCCATTAGGCCCACTAAGAGGATCCTGGTGCATTCTGAGTTTGAACAGGGTTATTAGGGTTTCAAACCCATAGTTGAGTATATGAGATGTATTGAATTAAGTTTTGAACTTCACTCAGGAATTTTGGGTTCAAATGGTTGATTTTGATTGAGCATAGCACTTGACATTAGCTTAGATTACAAGTTATACAAGAGTTGATTACATGAATACATAATTTCCTAGCCAAAAATGCTAGTTGTGACAGAAAAGCCACAATTCAGACTATTACGACATTATAGGAAGATAAACCCTCAGGGTTCGTGACTTCCTTTCTATACGTATGGGTCCTATGCTTTCAGTAGTACGGTCCCATACTACCTTCCACACCTACCCGTATTTGTCTCAAGGGATTGTCACAAACCACCCAACTACACAACCCAACAATTCGGATATGCATATATCTTATATTCACTCTCTCGACAGTGGCAAATCAACCCTCAGACTGGCCTACTATAACCCATGCTCACTCATTAAACCTCCACTAACCCTCAGATGCTTGTCTATGGTAATCAAATATAACACTAGACTCGATAGACAATCAAATACCTAATTCTACCTTAAGCCCACAATCAGACAAGGAACATGAAATAAGGCAAATCAAACATTCTCAGGCTATAAAATTTTAGTTATGTACAACTATGATGCATGCACTATGCAACAACAATAATAATATCAGTTCCATATAACATAACAAGATATTCTCCTAGGCTATCATGCATCATACATCAGACAATTTTATCATTCAATTCCTGGAGAACCTTAGCCAACTGTAACAACCCATTATTTCATGTCAAAAATAAAATGTTAAATAAACCCAATATCAAAGAATAAAGTGATAGTAATCATGTCAAGGATTCCGAAGATATAAAGAATACCGAAATCTGAGTTATAACGAAGAAGTTATGACCTATCAAAGTTTCGCGATAGAACCGGCAAAACACCGTTTAACGTAAAAAGTGAGTTTTCAATAAAATGATTTTTAGCCTTAACTATCTAAATGAAAGTTATAGTATACGTTAAACCGAGAGTTTCCATAAAAAGAACATCTAAATCTTACTTTGTATGAAGAAGTTATGATTTTTCTAAGTTTCGACACAACAGTACGCAGCCCGAAACTCGAAATTTAGATCGAGAAACTTTTGGCCAAAACAACCTAAGCGAGAATCGGACATTTTATCAAAAGAAATCCAACGGTAAAAAGACAGATGAAAACGGACGTCGGATGAAGAAGTTATGAATTTGTAACGCACTTTCCCTGTCCCGGCCTGTTAAAAATATAACTTTAAGAATAAATTCAAAATTAGCCGATGGAGTCTAAATGAAAGTTGTAGAGCATGGTCTCACCTACGCGTGGATATAAAGAACGTCAAATATGGAATTCATATGCGAAAAATATGAATTTTTGAAGTTTGGAAAAGAGAAGTACGCCTCGCGTACAAGAGTACGCCCAGCGTACTCGGAAGCTAGGCCTTGGATTGACCACATCCCCTCTTTCTTCGCATGCGACACGTGTCTCACTCAATCAACACGTCCGAAGCCAGGTAGCAACTACGCCCCGCCTACGAAAAGATTACGCCCATCGTAATCGAACTAGCCTCGACGCGTACCTCATAGCCTCGCCACGTCCGAAGATCGGATAAGACTCAAACTAGTACGCCCCGCGTACAAGACGTACGCCCCGCGTACAAGACGTACGCCCAGCGTAATGAGGTTTCAGTTGTACGCCCAACATACATGAATATTACGCCCAGCATACCAAGGACCAGACCTCTCCTATAAATAGGATGCGAGGCCTCCGGGTTTTGTTTACATTTTTCAAATCCTCTCTCCACTTAAACACTCATTTAAGCGTTTCTAAACTCTTCGAAGTCCCGGGAACCTCCTTACCACCTGAAGCAAGCCCCGAAGCCCCGAAATCCTCAATTTTTAGCTGAAACTCTGCCCGCGTGAAGCCGACTTTTCATCAAAAACTCTCAGTTTCATCAAGTAAACTTTTTTCTAGAAACGAAACGCTGCCCGAATCATCACCTATCAAGTGAGTTCATACCCCTACATTTTTATGATTTTTATATATTTTAGGGCGGGGGGGGGGGGGAATACAAGTAAAATACAAGGAAATCTTGTATAAATAACGAAATTATTCAAATAATTTACAATTGTTATTTTTATCAAAATAAACATACTATTTTTACTAGTTTGGGATTTATTACAAAAACAAGCATATAAATTATAATAGGTATAATTTATGATTCATGCACACTTATTAATACACTTTATGGAACTTACGTGTTGCTTTATATATTCAGAATAACTTACGAAAATAAATATATAAATTATATTAAATATAATTTATTAGAGATTTACGGTTTATCTATTACAAAGATATTATTCTTTATTCTACACGTAACTGTCAATATCACATTTGTGAGACACACTTCAAGTACTTATTTAAGTATAAAACAAAAGTCCTGAAAATTATAACCAGAGTCTCCATGAGGGAGAGCGTGACACTTATGTATAGATCTATACGAGACTGACAATCCCGCACCAGAGCTGCTTGCCACAGCTAGGTCGGCAGACCTGTAGTGACAATTGTCGTACCATATTTCGACGCCTGAAGAACGTCGTGTTTCAGGCGAGACTTAAGTCATCAAGCATTGTTATGATAACTCACAATTTGGTATTGAATAACGCGATTAGTGTATGAATAAGAAAACAACTTCATATAGTTTTATTAAATAATGAAACTATAACACAGTATTTTACAAATGGTAAACCTAGACTTCTACAAAGAATTCATAATAGTATAAGATACAAAATACTATTTTATTACAGGGAAAAGATTCATTTTACAGTTTTATGTGAATTAAAACTATATGATACTAGTTCAGAACACAAATACATTTACAACAGAAAATATAGGATTTTCTGGGTGAATATATTTATCTATTTAAGAAACAAATGACAGAGTTATTTTACAAAAATACTTATGAACTCACCAACTTTATTGTTGACACTCTTTTCAAAACTACTTGTATTTTCAGGAAATCGATAAATAGGTATCCACAAGTTTCGAGGAAGACCGATTTTCATATAATTATGTCTTTTATTTATACTTTTTGGTGTCAAATATTCAATGATTTGAACATGAATGTAAAGTTATGTTTTATCAATGTAATGGATATTGTGATGGGTTTTGAGCATTCTAACACTCCTAAGGTGTACATGCAACCCTAGAAACCTTGGATGTATGTTTTACTAAGATACATGCAAATTTGTTTTTCCAAGGTTCTCAACCTAACTAGCATGGCATGGGGTACTTTGAAACATAATAAGCTAGTAGAGTTACACACCTTTTAGTAGTGGTTGATTGCTTGGAGTTTGAGAGCCTAGCACCAATAATGCGCATGCCTCAAATGGAAGTCACAAATCACCACAAACCCTCGAAACTTGAGAGAATAGTAGAACACTTCTAGAAATCAGCCATCCTTAGTTCTCACACAAAAACTAGTGCAATTTCAAGTGCCAAGGACTCCTTTATATAGTGTGGTGGATTAGGGTTACATCCATGTAAACCCTAATACCCATGACCTTTCATTTCCATGAGATCCATGGGTTAAAGCTCCATGGACTATCCATGGACTACCATGCAAGCCTAGCCCATTCTAAATAAGCATTAGCCCACACTATATAAAAACAAGAGTCCATATTTAATTAGTCACACTTTTGATCACCAAATTAATTCTAAATTAATTTTAGATCAATACTAATTAAATAATATGATTTCATATTAGTATATTAGAACTTATAATATATTAATAAATCATAACTTATACTATTCTCAAAAGATTATCCATATAAATTGTTCGGGTGAAGTGCAACCCAAATGGACCATGCCGGGTCGGGTCAAGTACATCTCAAATATAGTGATGGACTTAGACACCTTATCCAACAGTCTCCCACTTGAATAAGTCTAATAACTATAGTTGCAATTATGACTTCAGGAACCGACCGACAATCGTAGCTCTTAAAACTCTGTTGAACTATGAAGCGCCATTTTAGATAAGTGATCATAAAATCCTCTGTTCTAGATATCAGCCGAACAATTACATGGAACAATGTCTTACTTATTGTCCAGCAGTTTGTTTCCCGATTTCCGATTTGTTTGACATAGAACTTAATTGAACACATCAATTTAGCTCTGACCGGGCCCGGTACATAGGTCAAAACAAAATCATCGAGGGGCCCATATATAGCTTCTAATCCAAGAAGGAACAGATAAACTTCGACTCATATGCTTGTTCTACTACTTGTTGAATCATACACAAAGGCACGTTTTATAACATCGAGTTACCAATGCGTTTTCGTACAATCAATGTATAACCAACTCATAGTCAACAACTCATATCTCTAGGTTTGAAGACTTATATGATATTACCGTCTCACGATCACTAGAGATAAATTTCATGAAGTGATACAAGTGAGCGTGGGTTGAATCCAATACTCAGAACTTATGAGCACTCATGAGTGTTGTAGCAACTCTTGCTATGTCCAACATCTTATACATCTACAAGCCAATTCATGACAGTCTTGATTCATATCTACTTCCAACATATGACCGACTGTGGAAAGTTTGAATAATATGATATACCATAATATAATTATTCTGGAAGTCAAAACATGCAAAATGAAATGATAGTAAACTGTTGACAAAAGATAGCAACACTTTACTCATAAATAAACAACAACTTTTATTCATCATCAAATGTCAATTACACTTTACAAATTTCAAAAACTATCTAACTATTAAAACTAATATCATCCTTCAGCCCTATGCGCCTCGCATGCTGGAGATGCTTAACCCTACTCAGTCCCTTCGTGAGGGGATCTGCTGGGTTCTCATCCGATGATACCCTCTTTGCCACGAGGAGTCCTTCTTCTATTCGATGTCTGATGAAATGGTATTTTCTATCGATGTGTCTAGATCTGCCATGATCTCTTGGTTCCTTGGCTAAGGCAACCACACTATTGCTGTCACAGAAAATCTCCATAGGCTCCTTTATAGCTGGTACAACTCCAAGGTCTCCAATGAAGTTCTTTAGCCATATAGCCTCCTTTGCTGCCTCGCTTGCCGCTATATACTCTGATTCGCAAGTTGAATCAGCCACTGTCTCCTGCTTGGAACTTTTCCAAGAAATTGCTCCTCCGTTTAAGGTAAAGACTCAGCCTGAATGAGAGAGGAAATTATCACTATCAGTCTGAAAGCTAGCATCACTATACCCTACTACTCTCAGGTCATCACTCCCACCGAGGGTAAGGACCCAGTCCTTCGTCCTCCCCACGTACTTGAGAATGTTCTTTACCGTAGTCCAGTGATCCTTGCCAGGGTTCCCTTGATATCTGCTGACCATGCTCAATGCAAAGGCCTGTTAACACGTTGTCGCACACGTATTAAACAAATAAATTTATCACTGCTGGTTGCACTAAAAATATAGCACAGGGAAGCATGGTCGAATCCTCAGGGACACAGCCTAAAAGTCAATGCCTTTTTGCATCAGACACATCTAGTCAAGAAACAGAATATAAAAGGGGGGATTTTAAATTTAACTAAAAACTAAAATTTGCAGTGATATTAAATTAAATGAAAGTCAATAATAAAAAAAACAATTCCAGTTCTGCTGCGACTTTCCTAATCTTGCAACTGATCCAAATCTGATTATTTGAGATGCGTTCTATATAAGCTGGTACTGAGAAAAACTAACAAGCTCTAGTAATTTCGCTTTTACCTAAACTAGTTAATCAAAACAAGATCTTCAATTAACCCTAACTTTTTACTGTCTAATCAAACAAGCTCTTAATTAAGATCATAAAAGTTGCATTAAGTTCTTTGTAAAATTCCCAGCAATACCCAATACTTCGCACAATCTCGGAAGCGTAAAGATATGATTTTTCAAGTTTATATCAGAGTTAAATCCCAAAACGGAACCAATCTGATACTTGTTACTTTTACCAGTTGAGAAGAACAATTAGGGATTCTATTAACTGATTAACTGGAATGATAAAAACCTAGCTAGGTGATCAGACTAACAAGAATTCAAATCAAACATTCATTAAGCTCAAAACTGAAGAATCTAGATAGAAACACAAATCAAAAACCAGATATAATGATCAATCACATGAAAAGTAATTGTCTTATGCAGAACTAAAAACTAGGGTTTAGCCAGACATGGCCAAAATCTGATGAAAATAGATGAAAAGAGACATCAAACAACTAATCTTACTAATCTACTTGAAGGAGATGATCCACAGTCTTCAGATCTTCAAAAATTGATGAAATCAGAGTAGAAACGCCTCCAAAATCGTATTTTCGTCGTCTGGTACCTCTGGAATCGCCAACTTAGGTTACAGGAATGCTATCAGGGTCTAGTTATACGTACAACAGCAAAAACGGCGCACCTGAGATCGCATGTACACAACCTGCGATCGCAGGTATTGATTTTTCACTCCCGGATGAATTTTGGGCACAAAAGAACCTCGAAGGCAACCTGCGACCAAACCTGCGATCGCAAAAGGGTCACCTGCGATCACAAGGAGACAACCTGTGATCGCAGGTTGTGCCTATGACGTCCGAAATTTTGTCTACTTTTCAGATCATTTTGAATCGCGTCAATCGGAGTTACGGTTCTCGAGATATGGTCAAAATACTGACAGGGGGTCAAAGCTGCCAGTAACATCCTTTATCTTTAGATTGTAGATTCTTTCTTCGTGTGATCAATTCGATCGAATGTTTCTTGATCAAAGCATATTCCAAACATTCCTCAACATACTCCATAAGTCCCAAGCTCCATTTTAAGCTCCAAACAAGCATCCAACTGCTCCCAAAGCACTGCTCCACTCGAACTATCTGAAATTGACATAAAAACATGAGCAGTACGAGAATTCTAACGAAAGACATGAGCTGAACATTATTTATCTAAATGACATGCAAATGTACAAAATATGATGCTAAAATGATGATAAAAACTACCCTATAAGATGCATAAAATGGCATCTAACAAGGCCACATCAGGACGAGTACAAGTCATAGCATACATAATCGAGCCTACAGCGGAAGCATACGGTACTCGACTCATCTCAACTATCTCAGCCTCTGTAATCGGGCTCTGAGTCTTAGTCAGTCTGGCGTTACTTTGGATCGGTAACTCACCTTTCTTGGAGTTCTGCATGTTGAACCTTTTCAACACTTTATCCACATAGGTGCTCTAACTAAGTACAATTAATCTTTTACTCCTGTCTCTCAAAATCCGTATCCCTATAATATAGGCAGCTTCTCCAAGGTCCTTCATAGCGAAACACTTCCCAAGCTAGGACTGCACTTCCTACAGAGTTGGGATGTCATTTCCTATGAGTAGTATGTCATCCACATACAATACCAAAAAGCTAACTATACTCCCACTAGCCTTGAAATATATACAGGACTCATCTTCGCTCCTCGAAAAGCCAAACTCTTTGACTTTCTCATCGAAACAAAGATTCCATCTGAGAGGTTCTTGTTTCAATCCATAGATGGATTTCTCAAGCTTACACACTCTATTAGGGTATGTTGCGCTGACAAAACCCTCTGGCTGACTCATGTAGACATCCTCAACCAACTTTCCATTAAGGAAAGCGGTTTTGACATCCATTTTCCATATTTCATAGTCATGAAATGCAGCAATGGCTAGCATAACCCTAATAGACTTAATCTTAGCTACTGGTGAAAAGGTCTCATCATAATCAACTCCCGGAGTTTGAGAAAAGCCCTTTGCAACCAGTCGCGCCTTATAAGTGTGTACATTACCATCCATGTCGGTCTTCTTCTTGAAGATCCATTTGCACCCGACTGTCTTACGACCTGGTACATTTTCAACCAAGTTCCAAACTTGATTGTCATATATGGACTGTATCTCGCTGTCCATAGCCTCTTTCCATTTAGCAGCCTCAGGGCCTGTCATGGCTTCCGTGTAGCTGTTAGGTTCATCCAGACTTACCAGTGTGCTATCACTAATAAGTGTATCACCTTCCGCAGGAATATGGAAACCATAGTAATGCTCAGGTGCATTCCTAACTCTCGTGGAACGCCTCAGAGGTACAGACTCATCTGTCGGATCAACAGGAGTTTCCTCCTCAGGTTGATTGCTAGGGTTTGAGGTTCCTTCACCACTTGACTCTTGAATTTCTTCAAGGGCAATTTGCCTCCCACTGTTTCCTTGGCTTATGAACTCTCTCTCTCTCGAAAGACTCCTCTCCTTGCTACAAAGACCACATTATCACTGGGTCTGTAGCAGAGGTAACCAAAGGATCTTTGTGGGTAGCCGATGAAAATACACCTCTCACTTCGAGGTTCGAGCTTATCGTGAGTCTCACGCCTCACGAAAACCTCGCAATACCAAATGTTGACGTGGTCCAGATTGGGAACTTTTCCAGTCCATATCTCATGAGGTGTTTTGGCAACCTTTTTGGTAGGGACTAGATTAAGGATATGGGCGGTAGTCTCTAAGGCATACCCCCAAAATGAGATTGGTAGCGAAGCTCGACTCATAATGGAACGAACCATATCCAACAAGGTTCAATTGTGCCTCTCAGCCACACCATTCAACTGTGGTGTCCTAGGAGCTGTCAATTGTGAGACAATCCCACATTCCTTAAGATAGTCAAGGAATTATGTACTAAGATACTCACCACCTCGATCGGATCGAAGCATCTTAATGTTCCTGCCCAACTGATTCTCCACTTCCTGCTTAAACTCCTTGAACTTTTTAAAGGTTTCTGGCTTATGCTTGATTAAGTAGACATATCCATATCTAATAAAATCATCAGTAAAAGTCACATAGAAGCGGTTAGCATCCCTTGTGGCGGTTCTGAAGGGTCCATACACATCTGTGTGTACAAGATCCAACAAACCTTCACCCCGAGCATAAGTACCAGTGAAGGGTGACTTTGTCATTTTCCCAAGCAACCAAGATTCACAACTATCATCCGACTTTAGGTAAAATGACTCCATGACTCCATCCTTTTGGAGTTGGCCTATACGTTTCTTGCTTACATGTCCAAGACGACAATGCCATAATGATGCTTTATCCAAGTTAGTGGAAGAATCGATACACAACACATTATTTCCTAGGTTATCTACAACCGACACAGTTTCATACACACCATCACAATGTAATGCTTTAAAATAAAGAACATTAATAAGGAAAGCATTAATACCACCACATTCATTATCAAACGAAAAGGTAAAACCTTCTTTGTACAAACCATGAAAGCAAATAATATTTCTTGCCATTTCAGGCGAGTAACAACATTTATTCAAATCTAATGTTAACCCACTACTTAGCAACAAATAATAAACTCCAATCTTGGTGACAGGTGTAACTTTCCTATTCCCCATGATCAAGTTTATCTTCCCATGCTCCACATTCTCACTTCTTCTTAGTCCCTGCAAATCACAACATATGTGAATACCACAACCTGTATCAAGGACCCACGAATTAGAATAAGGTGAGTTATTAGAAAATATAGTGTAAATACCTGTATGGTTGGGTTTCACTTTCCCATCCTTAACATCTTGCAAATACTTTGGGTAATTTCGCTTCCAGTGCGACTTTTCATGGCAATAGAAGCATTCAGCCTCTTTAGGGTTAGCAGAAGGAGTGACAAAACCTTTCTTGGTTCCACTTGAATAGGAGCCATCAAGGGACTTTCCCTTGGTACCCTTCGAAGGGCTCTTCCTCTTCTTTCCTTTGCCTTGCCCGATTGCCAAGACAGGGGCGTTGGTAGGAGTAGGAGTAGAAGGAACAACCGATTTACCTTTAAGACCACTTTCCGCGGTCTTCAAGAGTCCTTGAAGTTTGCTGAGTGTAACTTTCTCCTTGTTAATGTGGTATGTCATGCAGAATTGATCATAACATGAAGGTAAGGAGTGCAAAATGATATCAATTGCCAACTCCTCTGGGAAGTTCACATTCAGTTTCAGCAAACGGTCCACATACCTTTGCATTTTCTGCATGTGGCACGTGATGGGTTCACCATCCTTCATCCGGGTTGTTATCATGGAGGAGATGATTTCATACCGCTCTTGACGAGCACTCTGATGGTAGCGGTCAATCAAGTCCTAGTGCATCTCAAAAGGGTAATAGTCCTCATAGGACTTTTGGAGCTCAGTTGTCATTGTGGCCAACATGATACATGCCACTTTGGTGGCATCTCTCTCATGTGCCTGGTATTCAGCGATTTCCTCAGGAGTAGCAGACGACTCATCAAGTTCCTTAAGCTCCTTGTCGAGGACATATTCCTTGTCCTCATAACGAGTGACCATCCTGATGTTCCTGATCCAATCCATAAAGTTGGATCCATCGAAGATGACTCTCCCACAAAGGTTCATGAGAGAGAAGGATCCTGTAGGGTTTGAGCCAGAAGCAGCATTGTTGGAAGACATCTGAAAAGAAGAAAGACAAGTTTAGATTAGATATATAGATAGTCCTTAATAAGACACCCAAATGTAATATTAAGGCTAGGACCCAACACAATATTTTATAACTTAGAAGAGGGATGTCGTATTCCAAGCTATAAAATATTTGAAGGTTGGTGAATGACGATTCACCAATTTCCACCATGAAAAACGAAATAAATTATTAGGTTTTAATTGGTTTTTGAAACTCCTAGATTCTTTGAGATTCATTGAACTTTTCAATGGCATGTTTCAATCCCGAGTGTGCCCTTCAGGTTTTGTGACTGGGATGCCGAGGATCACAAAACAAGGTGTGAAGCAACCATGCAAATTACTTGGTACTCTTAATGTTTATCAGTCAATCGATGTGCCGGTTAACCACACGCGCTCCACCGGCCTATGATAAACCTTAAGCCACCCTTTGCTTACCTTGTTAAGTCCAGGTTCGCACCTTATTCACATTTTCCTAAAGTAACTAAGATTAGGAATTTATAAAAACATTTAGTTACTTTATAATCATCATACTTTTAATGAGGATTAAAGTCATTGTCCTACCCGTTCGGCTAACGACCCTCCACCAGTCAAGGAAGCGGTGGGTGAGAGTGGACACCTATTAAGTTCCCATTTTATAGGCAACAACCTTATACCCCCTTATAGACCGGCTTCGTGAATGAGGCCTACTAACGGTAAAACGACTTGTTCTTATACATATATAATTATTATTAAACTTATAATATTATAAAGTATAAGGGTTGAATTTTAACTTTTAAAATTCTAGGGGTTGGAACTAAAGTTTTACCAAAGTGTGTGAGACTTTACATGTTCCAAAACTTGAGGGCAAGTTTTGTAACTTTCAAAACTTTTCATGTTTCATAACTTATGAGGTAATGGTTTATTAAAATGAGAGACTTTTCATTTTATGTAACCTATGTGTTTATTAATGGAATTTAAAAGAAAGACTTTTGGTAATCCATAACTTGAGGACAAATTATGGATTCCATTAAAACACATCAAGGTCAAGAATTAAACTACCAAGCAAGTTGCAAATAATTCCTATGATCTTCTAAACTCATAAGTTCATGAACATTCATATCAATGATTTCAAGAATCATAAAAACACATATAAAACTTGAAATTATGATAATAGCTATTGAAAATGGATTAGCATAACCATTACACCAGCTAAAACAAGTTTTCTAAGACCAAAATAGTTTAGGGTAATGTTTCTAGTCCATTTCCAGCAGCAAAACTCGAAAATCTGCATTCAGGGGCTCCTACTCGTCGAGTGCAAGAACCTACTCGACGAGTAGGATGAATTACCACATGGAATCGTCGAGTCCCCCCATGGACTCGGCGAGTTCATGCTGCAGAATGCAGAAAAATTGAGTTTTTTCACAATTTGCATCAAGTATCATGAAAACAAGCCTAGGCTCTGATACCACTGATGGGTTTTGAGCATTCTAACACTCCTAAGGTGTACATGCAACCCTAGAAATCTTGGATCTATGTTTTACTAAGATACATGCAAATTTGTTTTTCCAAGGTTCACTAGCATGGCATGGAGTACTTTGAAACATAATAAGCTAGTAGAGTTACATACCTTTTAGAAGTGGTTGATTGCTTAGAGTTTGAGAGCCTAGCACCAATAATGTGGATGCCTCAAATGGAAGTCACAAATCACCACAAACCTTCGAAACTTGAGAGAATAGTAGAACACTTCTATAAATCAGCCACCCTTAGTTCTCACACAAAAACTAGTGCAATTTCAAGTGCCAATGACTCCTTTATATAGTGTGGTGGATTAGGATTACATCCATGTAAACCCTAATACCCATGAACTTTCATTTCCATGAGATCCATGGGTTAAAGCTACATGGACTATCCATGGACTTACCATGCATGCCTAGCCCATTCTAAATAAGCATTAGCCCAAACTATATATATACAAGAGTCCATATTTAATTAGTCACACTTTTGATCACCAAATTAATTCTAAATTAATTTTAGATCAATACTAATTAAAAATATGATTTCATATTAATATATTAGAACTTATAATATATTAATAAATCGTAACTTATACTATTCTCAAAAGATTATCCATATAAATTGTTCGGGTGAAGTGCAACCCAAATGGACCATGCCGGGTCGGGTCAAGTACATCTCAAATATAGTTATGGACTTAGACACATTATCCAACATATTGTACTTTGATTACTATTGTGCATTGTTGTGATACTACACATGAAGTCATCCATCCCCGAACGTTTCCGCCGTTCCGGTTTGGGGGTGTGATACATTGGTATTAGAGCATTGTTTATAGTGAACTCAGTATATCAATTCGTAAAAGATATATAACTATAAATACAATGGGACCGGAGTGCTCTGACTACAAGTATATTTTTAAAATATAAGTATTTTATAAGAAGTATACTAACACTCACACATACATAAATAGTATCACAGTAATAACTACATAAAAGTATTTGGATGTTGGACACTGCAGTTATACCTGGACAGTTATGTAATCATATATGGGATAAATATAGCCTGATCAACTATATTTATTTGAGATACGACCAACATGTGTTTGGGAGTGATAGTGGTGTTGAAACAAGTCTAAAACTTACCAACTCCATATACAAAGGAATACTAGAGCCAAAAATAAAGTTTAAAATACTATAGGAGTATTTTATGATACTATACAATAACAACAAGTTTAGGAACTTATCAACTTCATATATCAAGAAACATAGAATCAAACATATAATTAAAATACTATAGGAGTATTCAAAGTACTATAACTAACTTATGTGAAAACTAAAAGACCCTTACTGGTAGGTCTATAGTTGTTGAGTGTATACGTTAAGGTTATATATAATTGAGATTTTATAGACTTAGAGTTTGTGATATTCTCTCTACTTCGTGTTCCTTGTTTGGTTGTGGACTTAGAGTATGATCACATATTCGAAGCTCTATTTGATCTTACTTATATATAATCTGTATACACTACGTGATTATAGAAAGACCCGGTAAGGATCATCCTCGTAAAAATTTAATTTTTAATAAAAATGTTTTATTAATCTCAAAGATTCGTTAGACACTCCCATTCTCGCACAACCAACACACTTGGACATTTCAAACAGCCAATAGAGGAGTCTAGAGAGAACCAAAAGAGGGTTCACGAGCAGAATTCTGAGAAAGGATCGGACGAAGAGAAAGGCACTAGAGGGGTCATAAACAAACCTTACCTTATCAGAAACAAACCAGAAAACACTCTATATGGCACAATAGTAATTTATAATATGATATAACTTAGTGAGTTAGTGATTATACTACTTACACTACGTGTTAGATTTAACACTTCTTTCGTAACAAGAAATACTAGTACAATGAGTCACATAACTTTGTATAAGAGTGATAATTAATAAAAATTCATAAGTCTATTTTATATAGACCTCTGTTGTGAATTGTTTACAGAACCCTATAAAAGTCAGAACATTATAGATACAGAACCAAGATTACATAGTTCAAGAGACACATGAGCTAGAACCATTACTACTGACTTACTACCGTTTCATTCTGTTAAAACATTATGATAAAAAGATGCCTTCCCGTAAAATTTTAGGGTGCGATCATACCAGCACTAAGGGAATCCCATCAAAACTTCACAGTTAAGTGTATTTGAGCGAGAGTAATACTAGGACGAGTGAACTTAACGTTTGTACAAATATCTAATTCTACGCACTACCATGAATACATCATAGGGATGTAGGTTGAAACATTGAGAATTATATAACAAAACAAGAAATTTATATGTATATATATAAATGGATAAAGTATAACTAGAAACAACCATAATTACTTATCGATTCATTTCACATCATGAAACAAAATTATGTCTTCACATGAAAATAACCAGCCAACCGACGAAATGTCAATTCTACAGATAGATTCTGCTACTTTTCAAGCTGCAGTCACAGCTGCCGTGACAGCCGTCATGGCATATTTCAATGCAAATAACGCTAGTGAAAATGGAAATGGTGTAGACAATTCAAACCGAAATAACAACCTAGGAAACCAACGAGTATCTACCTACAAGAATATCCCAACCCACAGACCTGAAAACATGAAACGAAAGTTCCAAAACGAAAAAGGGAGCAATTCGACTCAAAGACCTATCAAGAAACAACATATAAAGACAGTCTGTGCTACTACTGTTCTTACTACCCCTACACCAGCAAATCGATATGCTGGAAACCTACCGAATTGCAAGAAATGCAATTTCCATCACATAGGAAAATGCCACAAAATGCACTGTAACAACTGCAACAGAAAGGGGCACACCACTCGTTTCTGCAGGTTACCGGCACAACCAACCACCCAGATTCTCGGCGGTGGAATAAGCCAAGCATGTTATAAGTGTGGCGAATCTGGACATTTCAAAAGAGATTGTCCAAGGATGATGAATGACGAAGAAGATCATTTCTGTAGGACTCTGACCCAACACATCACTTCAACCACCGATGCTAGTACAATTCAAGTATGTCATGCATGTGGTGAAATAGAACATTTCAAGAGAGATTGTTCAACAGAGAGGAATAATGGAGGAGAGGGAGGAGTTTAACGACAGGACATAAAGGAGCAACTAGGAACCTACTAGTATCTTTGGTACGTATCCAATTAACAATAACTAAGCGTCGAATTTTCACAAAAGTTTTTGACAATTAAAATTTTAAAAATCATAAATGGTCTCTTTGTTCAAATTAACACATCATTCATATAAAAACTAAATATCCTTGCAGGTGAGCTAGGATGGCTTAGTGTATACACTAGATTCATTTATCATTAAGATTTGTAGGCTTAGAGTGAGTGATTCCGCCTCACTTCCTGTTCCTTGTTTAGTTGTGGATTTAGCGCAGAGTCACTCAGTCGACTGTCTTTCCAATCTTAATTATACATGACTTGTATACACCAACCGATTATAGAAGGACCTGTTAGGGATTATTCTATGAAAGTTCATCATTTTCGATTATCAGAACACTCGTACTGCTAGTACTCACTAAATACGGTACGTAATGTTCGCAGTAGTAGTAACAAGGATAAAACTAAAAGCACTGAAAACATATACATAGAATGGTTCATCGTTCTAATAATCATTTCTTTCAGATCAACATAATATCTGTTATGATAAGAAGTTCTGATGTTCGCTTTAGAAATGTATCGGTTTGGTCCTCACCATACCAACTTCCTCTGATACGTAAAGACCCTTCGCCTTAAACGACCGTCTAATGAAATCCTTTCAATCTATAACGACAAACCGACACAAACCTTGGTATCATCTCTCGCTTTAAAACTTAGAAGTACTCATGAGAGGAGTACCACATCTTACTAGCTTACTCTATGGACAAGAAACTTGAAGCGAACAACACCGAGGATGATCCGGAAATCCGTAATCTTCCTAAAATATCCCCAGCAAATCTCCCAGGAATACCACTTGTACAACAAGTCAAGTTCAAGAATAGAGACTAAGGACCCATGCGGCTAATCTATCACTGCTCGAGATTGAAACATGCCATTGAAAAGTTCAATGAATCTCAAAAGAATCTAGGAGTTTCAAAACCAATTAAAACCTAATAATACATTTCGTTTATCTTGGTGGAAATTGGTGAATCGTCATTCACCTACCTTCAAATATTTTATAGTTTGGATTACGGCATCCCTGTTCCAAGTTATAAAATAGTTTGTTGGGTCGTAGCCTTAATATATCATATTGGGTGTTATATTAAGGACTTAAATCAACTTTACGTGAATTTCTCCCATTGTTGATGTCTGGTTTAGACAACAATGATCTTCCCAAACCAAGCTTTCCTAATGAATATGACTTCCCGAGTTTGGATCATGGAAGTCATACTTCTCTTCCTCCACCTCCTCCAATTATTCTCCCTAACCCACAAGTTCAAGGTCACTCAAGCCCTAATGGCAAGCAAGGTCTATGTGTTATCACATCTTAGAGATGAAGTCACATATTGACAAGCCGGGAGAGTTGGGTGTCAAAGTCTTGAGAAAGTTGGATGTTCAATCACTTTCTAAGTCACATAGTGAGTTCCTTTGGGACTATTATGAAACAGACTATGACATGAACCTTAATGATCATATCTATTTGCTTGGTGTTGCTGAATCAGCAATGATTTGGAACGATAGTAAAGCAAATTTGATTAGAAGATCAACTTCCCAAAAACTTTATGGACAGTGACAATGGTGACACTGGAAATCCAGAAAAAGCATTCTCTTCCCAATGGAAAGGGATTGACCATAGTCAACCCGGTTGACCAAATGGTAAAGAGAAAGGCTAAGTCTGAGATATTCCCATTACCAAAGGGTCCATATGTTTATTTTGCCAAAGGAAGGGGCGTTGATTGCAAAGCTGCCAAATTTACCTAAGGATGTTAAAGTCAATAAGTTTGACTCTACATCAGGTAGAGCCCATTATCTAACTCTGTTAAGTTCTATTCTGAGATCCTCATTACATGATGTCACTGGGTCACATGTTGATGTTTTAAGAATCAAAGAATAGAGAGAAATCTTAAAGGAAGTATATGTTGATTCTGATCGCGAAGGTGGATTTCGATCGCATCAGAATTTTGAGCAGTTGCTTAAGAAGTTATGATATATTGCTAAGGAATAGATAACAACAATTTTCCATGTGGATTGTAAGGATAAGTTTTTCCGCAAAGTTTTAAAATAAAAGAAAATTGTTTAATTTTATTTATTTGAAGTATCCTTACAATGGCATTTGTGGAAAATTATTGCTTATATGATTCCACTGACAGCAATATTGGAAAATGGATTTGATTCTTTCATTTGTGGTAGTGTCTAAATTTACCAAATCAGGAAAGTTCATCATCACCCAAGTTTCAATTGGACCGAAACTTGGAATCATGCAAGTTGAATAGTATGATGAATGAGAACTTTCAAGCATTGGAAAATTAAGACTAATTACTTGTTCACATGGATGTGTGAGTCAAGTGAAGGACTAAAGGGATCGAGTACACATTCTTGTGCACTGGTCATGTCCACCACAAAGCTCGTTAAGACTATTTGATTTACTAAAGTTTAGTAAATATGGTTATACTTACAAGTTTAAGTATAATTCTGAAACATTGGAAAAGTCTCAATGTATGGCAGAACGAATGGGAAGAATCAAAGTAGGCAGAAAGATAAAAGTTTCTCAAATCTGAAAAGATGGGAGAGTACTTTAGTATCATGTTTGTGATCATCCTAATGATTTAGAAATCATATCACAATTAGTCCTCTAAAGGTCATCTTAGTGCATTCTTATGACTAAGAAGAGGAGTCATGAATTGTTGAAATGGTTAGATCAGGAAGATGAGTCATACTTCGTTCCAAAACAATTCTTAGAGTCATACTCCAAGATTGCAACTTGAGTGACATATCTTAAAGAAAGGTTTAAAACACTTGTCAAATGTAAGAGTAAAAGTGTCCTACTCTTGTACATTTGAAATTGGTAAGTTGTGATGTTTTGGATAAAACAAAGACCAACTAAGGCCAATTGTGTGAAGTGTTTGTCTTGATAAAGAATCCGCACTATCTCTTGAGTATTTGGCAAGATAGTCTTATATGTCAAGAGGATAGTGGGAGTCTTAAAGATCCTAAAAAGAATTTCAAGAACTAATCAAGAATAAAACCTGAGGTTCTTCACTAGCACACGACTTGAGGTTTATAACCTATCGTGTTGACATATTCTGTGGCCATTCCAGTTAAAGTTGGCTTTGCATAGGAGTTCTGAAAGTTCTCAATTGGTTGCATAACAACTTGGAAGCAATGGCAGGCCCTGTACTGCCAGGTGGCAAGAAGTTAAGATTGCATAAGTTCAGTCCATATGAGTTTGGATTTGTCATTATCCTTGTCTTGTGACTATGGTTTTGACGATTCACATGGATAAGAACACATACACCATAAAATCTAAGGGTCATAAGGTTTCTCTCCGATTCATGAAAATGATGGTGAGGAAACACTTCCACCAAGTAGATTTGAAGCAGATGACAAAAGGTCTAAACAATTGAGACTATGATTACGGCATCCCTTTTCATAGTTCTGAAATTGTTTAGACACACATGCATGCTATCTAAGGAAAGGTGTATGATTTTGATAAAGTTTTATCAAAGCATCTCGTATCAGAAATTTGAACTTTGGTAAGAAAGTCAAAAAAAGTATTGATTTCTAGAAGTCCAGCTGATTTCTGAGTACATGTCAAAGCTAGTGGGAGCATAAGTGTTATGCTAATAATCATCATGTTAGTGGGAGCATGATAATTATTGTTAGTGTTGCAAGTTAGCAATGTTAATTATAGAAAACAAAAGTTTCAATTCGTGAGGCTGCAGGGATTGAAAAAGTTGTTTTGCTATAATTAAGGGAGAGGATATAGTTCATTTCAGTTCTAAAGGCTTAGATTGAGACCTTAATCATCTTTAGTCAAGAATATATATATGAATTTCATGTTGGATTGGTTCAACTTAAGGAAATTCTATATATTGCGTTCTCAAAATTCGATTATGATTACGGCATCCCTCTTCATAGTCAAATTTTTGAAAACATGGCAAATAAAAATATTGTAGCAAAAGACTGGTCTAGAATCATGTCTTTATGTGAGACATCATGAATCGTGTACCATTTGCTTTGGGTACAGGATCGATTGCATATGCTATAATATTTGTCATTTCTAAATTTTTCCAAATGTCCAGAGGCATTAAGAAAGGAAAAGGTCTAGAATTGGATATGACTAAAATGATTAAGCAATTGTCGAGGTCAATCTGAGGTTTACCAAAGATTGGTTGCTCAGGGACAGTTGGAAGTATAGTGCTAATTTTGGAAGGACCATATTGACATATTCTGAAAAGAGGCATCTCTTATTCAGAAGTGATAGTCAAAATGAGAATATGGAGTTGTCTCCATAGGTGGAAGTTATCTGTGTAAGATTAGAAAACTTAATGCAAGAAGCATGTCCAAAGCAATGTACTTTGAATATGAGACTTAGTTTCCATGGAGTTGATCTCCATTGGAATACCTTATAATGACTGTTGACAAGTCTTTGTGACTTTGTACATATTCATTACAGGAGGGTCAGTGCATATAAGTTTAAAATCTAAACAGATTTCGATAAATGATAGGAATTTGAAATTCTCACATTTTTCGATAAGGATTTGGGTGTGTGAAATTAGAATCATTGAAATTATGTTCAATTGGTTTATTTCACAAAGTAAGGATCATAGACAAACATAGAGTGCATACTTGGTGTATGGCAAAGCTATTGTTTAAGAAAAACATAGTGTACATGCTTGGAGCATGGGACAACTAGTGTTTTTAATTCAAGTATAAAGTTGATAAAACCGAAACAATGAATAATGAGTAATCAGTATGGTGATAAATAAAAGTGTTTATTTATATTCATAGGGTTTGATACCATATTTGATTCATTTATTCTTGTGTTTCACTTTGCATGTTTTGACTTCCAGAATAACTAAGTCGCTCTTCCTGACTGATTAAGTTATTCAAATCATCCACAGTCGGTCATATGTTGGAAGTAGATATGAATCAAGACTGTCATGGGTTGGTTTGTAGAGGTCCAAGTTGGTGGACAAAGTGGTGCTACAACACTCATGAGTGCTCATAAGTTCCGAGTTTTGGATTCAACCCGCGCTCATTTGAATCACTTCATGGATTTTATCACGAGTGATCATGAGACGATAATATCTTATATTCTTCAAACCTAGAGATATGAGTTGTTACTATGAGTTGGTTATACATTGATTGCACGAAAACGCATTTGGTAACTCGATGTTATAAAACGTGCCTTTGTGTATGATTCAACAAGTAGTAGAACAAGCCATATGAGTCGAAGTTTATCCATTCCTTTTACCTTCGGGATAAAAGCGATATCTGTGGGCCCCTCGATGATGTAGCGATGACACATGTGAGTGCTTGGCCAAGCCAGGACTGATTTGATTTGTTCAATCAGTCAGTCATCATAAATCGAAAATCGGGAAACAACAAATGGACAGAGAGAATGATTATAATCCATGTCTCAGTCCATATGATATCTAGAATGGAGGAATATATGATCCCTTATCTAATGGACAAGTCATTGACAAGGTCAGAGTTCGACAACGGCTTTCAGAGCTACGATTGCCAGTTAGGTTTTGAAGTCATACTCAATAATAGTTTTAGACTTATCCAAGTGGGAGACTGTTGGATTAATGTCTAAGTCCATAATTATATTTGGTATGTACTTGACCCGACCCGGCATGGTCCATTTGGGTTGCACTTCACCGGCATAATTTATATGGATAGTCTTTTGAGAATAGTATATTTATGATTTATATTAATATATTAAAAGTTCTAATATATTAATATGGAATCATATTATTTAATTAGTATTGATCAAGAATTAATTTAGAATTAATTAAGTGATCAAAAAGAACTAATTAAATATGGACTCTTACATATATGGAATGGGCCAAGTTCATTTAGGTTGGGCTAAGCTTTCATGGATGGTCCATGGAGCTTTTAACCCATGGATCCTATGTAAATAAAAGGTCATGGGTATTAGGGTTTACATGGATGTAACCCTAATCCTCCATAATATATAAAGGGTTCCTTGGCTCACAAAATTGGCAAAAGTGTGTGAAAATAAGAGTGGGCCGATTTTAGTGTGCATACATATTCTCTCAAGTTCTTCCAAGGTGTTTTGGTGATTTGTGATTCCATTTGAGGCTTCCACGCTATTGGGGCTAAGCTCTTAAAGCTTGAAGACATCAAGCTACATGAAAAGGTATGTCATGTAACTAGAACTTTGTAGTATAGGTGCTTCATAATATGCTAGTTAGGATGAAACCTTGGAATAGTTAATATTTGCATGTATAATAGAGAAAACATAGATCCAAGGTTTATAGGGTTGCATGTACACCATAGGAGTGTTAGAATGCTCAAAACCCAACACAAGAAACTTGAAGCGAACAACACCGAGGATGATCCGGAAATCCGTAATCTTCCTAAAATATCCCCAACAAATCTCCCAGGAATACCACTCGTACAACAAGTCAAGTTCAAGAATAGAGACTAAGGACCCATGCGGCTAATCTATCACTACTAAGAGTATATGGGATAGTAGTATATAATTAAAATTCTACAGATTTAGGATGTGTGATTTCGCCTTATCTTCTGTTCCTTGTCTGGTTGTGGACTTGGGGTCGAGCCACCCATTCGAACGTCTTTTCAATCTTAATTATATACGACTTGTATACACGAGGTAATGATAGATGATCCAAGTATGAGTTCTACCATGAACTTCAGGACAAAATCTGCCCAGAACTACGAGTGGACCTCCTACCAGTTGGATAAACGTAGTCAAGTAAGCCAAACCCACACATTCTCCCATCTTAAGTACAGCCACCATCCACAAACGAAGAACATAGTGAGAACACGATTCAAACATTAGAAGACATGTTGAGAGCATGTGTGGTCGACTTTGGTAAAGCATGGGACACCCATTTACCACTAGTTAAGTTCTCGTATAATAACAGTTACCATACTAGCATAAAGGTTGCTCCTTTTGAAGCCCTTTATGGTCGCAAGTATAGATCACCTTTGTGCTGGGCTGAAGAGGGTGACACACAACTGACTAGAGGTCAACTTCCTGACAGCACTCTCACTGGTCCGGAGATCATTCGTGAAACTACTAAGAAGATAGTACAAATCCGAGAGCGACTTAAAGCTTCCAGAGACAGACAGAAAAGCTACGCAGACAAATGGAGAAAACCTTTGGAATTCCAGGTTGGAGACCGCGTCATGTTGAAGGTTTCACCCTGGAAGGGCATGATACGCTTTGGAAAGCGTGGCAAACTGAATCCAAGGTACAATGGACCATTCGAAATTCTTGCTGGAATCGGTCCAGTAGCTTACAAACTCAAACTACCTCAAGAACTCTGTAACATACATCCTATCTTTCACGTGTCTAGCCTAAAGAAGTGATTATCCAACGAGACTCTTGTTATCCCACTCGATGAAATCGAGATAAACGAGAGCCTCAACTTCAAGAAAGAACCAGTAGAAATCCTAGATAGGGAAGTAAAGAGAACAAAGCAAAGTCGTATCCCGATAGTGAAGGTTTGCTGGAATGCAAAGAAGGTACCTAAATTCACTTGGGAGTGTGAGGATCAAATGAAACAAAAGTATCCACATTTCCTTCCCTAGTCTTACTGTATCTCTATAATCTTAATTTCGAGACGAAATTCCCTCTAACGGGAGGATAATGTAACAACCCATTATTTCACGTCAAAAATAAAATGTTAAATAAACCCAATATCAAGGAATAAAGTAATAGTAATCATGTCAAGGATTCTGAAGATATAAAGAATACCGAAATCTGAGTTATAACGAAGAAATTATTGTTAGATATAGTGTCTAAGTCCATAACTATATTTGGTATGTACTTGAGCCGACCCGGCATGGTCCATTTGGGTTGCACTTCACCCGAACAATTTATGGATAATCGTTTGAGAATAGTATAAGTTATGATTTATTAATATATTATAAGTCCTAATATATTAATATAAAATCATATTATTTAATTAGTATTGATCTATAATTAATTTAGAATTAATTTAGAGATCAAAAGTATGACTAATTAAATATGGGCTCTTGTATTTATATAGTGTGGGCTAATGCTTATTTGGAATGGGCTAGGCTTACATGGAAAGTCCATGGATACTCCATGGAGCTTTAACCCATGGATCTCATGGAAATGAAAAGACATGGGTATTAGGGTTTACATGGATGTAACCCTAATCCACCACACTATATAAAGGAGGCTTTGGTTCTTGAAATTGCACTGGTTGATGTGTGTAAACTAAGAGGGCCGATTTCAAGAAGTTTGTGACTATTCTCTCAAGTTTCCAAGTTTGTGGTGATTTGTGACTTCCATTTGAGGCATCCACATTATTGGTGCTAGGCTCTCAAACTCCAAGCAATCAACTACTACTACAAGGTAAGTAATTCTACTAGTTTTATTTGATTCAAGTACCCCATGCCATGCTAGTTAGGATAAGAACCTTGGAAAAATAATTATTTGCATGTATCTTAGTCAAACATAGATCCAAGGTTTCTAGGGTTGCATGTACACCATAGGAGTGTTAGAATGCTCAATAACCCATCAATTATGACCTATCGAAGTTTCGCGACAGAACCGGCAAAACACTGTTTAACGTAAAAAGTGAGTTTTCAATAAAATGATTTTTAGCCTTAACTATCTAAATGAAAGTTATAGTATACGTTAAACTGAGAGTGTCCATAAAAAGAACGTCTAAATCTAACTTCATATGAAGAAGTTAGGATTTTTCTAAGTTTCGACACATTAGTACGCAGCCCGAAACTCGAAATTTAGATCGAGCAAGTTTTGGCCAAAACAACCTAAGCGAGAATCGGAGATATTATCAAAAGAAATCCAACAGTAAAAAGACAGATGAAAACGGACGTCATATGAAGAAGTCATGAATTTTTAACGGACTTTTCCTGTCCCGGCCTGTTAAAAATATAACTTTAAAAATAAATTCAAAATTAGCCGATGGATTCTAAATGAAAGTTGTAGAGCATGGTCGCACCTACGCGTGAATATAAAGAACATCAAATACGGAGTTCGTATGCGAAATATATGAATTTTTGAAGTTTGGAAAAGAGAAGTACGCCCAGCGTACTCGGAAGCTAGGCCTCGTATTGACCACGTCGCCTCTTTCTTCGCATGCAACACGTGTCTCGCTCAATCAACACGTCCGAAGCCAGGTAGCAACTACGCCCGCGTACGAAAAGATTACGCCCAACGTAACCGGACTAGCCTCGACGCGTACCTCGTAGCCTCGCCACGTCCGAAGATCGGATAAGACTCAAACTAGTACGCCCGCGTACAAGACGTACGCCCAGCGTACTGAGGTTTTCAGTTGTACGCCCAGCGTATATGAATATTACGCCCAGCGTACAAAGGACCAGGCCCCTCCTATAAATAGGATGCGAGGCCTCCGGGTTTTGTTTACATTTTTCAAATCCTCTCTCCACTTAAACACTCATTTAAGCCTTTCTAAACCCTACGAAGTCCCGGGAACCTCCTTACCACCCGAAGCAAGCCCCGAAATCCTCAATTTTTAGCTGAAACTCTGCCCGCGTGAAGCCGACTTTTCATCAAGAACTCTCAGTTTCATCATGTAAACTTCTTTCTAGAAACGAAACGCTGCCCGAATCATCACCTATCAAGTGAGTTCATACCCCTACATTTTTATGATTTTTATATATTTTAGGGGGGGGGGGGGGAGAATACAAGTAAAATACAAGGAAATCTTGTATAAATAACAATATTATTCAAATAATTTACAATTGTTATTTTTTTATCAAAATAAACATATTATTTTTACTAGTTTGGGATTTATTACAAAAACAAGCATATAAATTATAATAGGTATAATTTATGATTCATGCACACTTATTAATACACTTTATGGAACTTACGTGTTGCTTTATATATTCAGAATAACTTACGAAAATAAATATATAAATTATATTAAATATAATTTATTATAGATTTACGGTTTATCTATTACAAAGATATTATTCTTTATTCTACACGTAACCGTCAATATCATATTTGTGAGACACGCTTCAAGTACTTATTTAAGTATAAAACAAAAATCCTGAAAATTATAACCAGAGTCTCCTTGAGGGAGAGCGTGACACTTATGTATAGATCTATACGGGACTGACAATCCCGCACCAGAGCTGCTTGAAACAGCTAGGTCGGCAGACCTGTGGTGACAATTGTCGTACCATATTTTGATGCCTGAAGAACGTCGTATTTCAGGCGAGACTTAGGTCATCAAGCATGGTTATGATAACTCACAATTTGGTATTGAATAACGCGATTAGTGTATGAATAAGAAAACAACTTCATATAGTTTTATTAAATAATGAAACTATAACACAATATTTTACAAATGGTAAACCTAGACTTCTATAGAGAATTCATAATAGTATAAGATACAAAATACTATTTTATTACAGGGAAAAGATTCATTTTATAGTTTTATGTGAATTAAAATTATATGATACTAGTTCAGAACACAAATACATTTACAACAGAAAATATAGGATTTTCTGGGTGAATATATTTATCTATTTAAGAAACAAATGACATAGTTATTTTACAAAAATACTTATGAACTCACCAACTTAATTGTTGACAGTCTTTTCAAAACTACTTGTATTTTCAGAAAATCGATAAATAGGTATCCACAAGTTTCGAGGAAGACCGATTTTCATATAATTATGTCTTTTATTCATACTTTTTGGTGTCAAATATTCAATGATTTGAACACGAATGTAAAGTTATGTTTTATCAATGTAATGAATATTGTACTTTGATTACTATTGTGCATTGTTGTGATACTACACATGAAGTCATCCATCCCCGAACGTTTCCGCCGTTTCGGTTTGGGGGTGTGATAGATTGCTATTAGAGCATTATTTATCGTGAACTCAGTATATCAATTCATAAAAGATATACAACTATAAATACAATGGGACAGGAGTGCTCTGACTACAAGTATATTTTTAAAATATAAGTATTTTATAAGAAGTATACTAACACTCACACATACAGAAATAATATCACAGTAATAACTACATAAAAGTATTTGGATGTTGGACACTGCAGTTAAACCTGGACAATTATGTAATCATATATGAGATAAATATAGCCTGATCAACTATATTTATTTGAGATACGACCAGCATGTGTTTGGGAGTGATAGTGGTGTTGCAACAAGTCTAAAACTTACCAACTCCATATACAAAGGAATACTAGAGCCAAACATAAAGTTTAAAAATACTATAGGAGTATTTTATGATACTATACAATAACAACAAGTCTAGGAACTTATCAACTTCATATATCAAGAAACATAGCATCAAACATATAATTAAAATACTATAGGAGTATTTAAAGTACTATAACTAACTTATGTGAAAACTAAAAGACCTTACTGGCAGGTCTATAGTTGCTAAGTGTATACGTTAAGGTTATATATAATTGAGATTTTATAGACTTAGAATTTGTGATCTTCTCTCTACTTCATGTTCCTTGTTTGGTTGTGGACTTAGAGTAGGATCACATATTCGAAGGTCTATTTGATCTTAGTTATATATAATTTGTATACACTACGTGATTATAGAAAGACCCGGTAAGGATCATCCTCGTAAAAATTTTATTTTTAATAAAAATGTTTTATTAATTTCAAAGATTCGTTAGACACTCCCATTCCCGCACAACCAACACACCTAGACATTTCAATCGGGCAATAGAGGAGTCTAGACAGAACCAAAAGAGGGTTCACGAGGAGAATTCTGAGAAAGGATCGGACGAAGAGAAAGGCACTAGAGGGATCATAAACAAACCTTACCTTATCAGAAACAAACCAGAAAACACTCAATATGCCATACTAGTAATTTATAATATGATATAACTTAGTGAGTTAGTGATTATACTACTCACACTATGTGTTAGATTTAAAACTTCTTTCGTAACAACAAATACTAGTACGATGAGTCACAGAATTTTGTATAAGAGTGATAATTAATAAAAATTCATAAGTTTATTTTATATAGACCTCTGTTGTGAATTGTTTACAGAACCCTATAAAAGTCAGAACATGTTAGATACAGAACCAAGATAACATAGTTCAAGAGACACATAACCTAGAACCATTACTACTGACTTACTACCGTTTCATTCCGTTAAAACATTATGATAAAAAGATGCCTTCCCGTAAAATTTTAGGGTGCAATCATACCAGCACTAAGGGAATCCCATCAAAACTTCACAGTTAAGTGTATTTGAGCGAGAGTAATACTAGGACGAGTGAACTTAACCTTTGTACAAATATCTAATTCTACTCACTACCATGAATACATCATAGGGATGTAGGTTGAAACATTGAGAATTGTATAACAAAACAAGAAATTTATATGTATATATAAATGGATAAAGTATAACTAGAAACAACCATAATTACTTATCGATTCATTTCACATCATGAAACAAAATGATGTCTTCACATGGAAATAACCAGCCAACCGACGAAACACCAATTCTACAGATAGACTCTGCTACTTTTCAAGCTGCAGTCACAGCTGCTGTGACAGCCGTCATATGCAAATAACGCTAGTGAAAATGGAAATGGTGTAAACAATTCAAACCGAAATAACAACCTAGGAAACCAATGAGTATCTACCTACAAGAATATCCCAACCCACAAACCTGAAAACATGAAACGAAAGTTCCAAAACGAAAAAGGGAGCAATTCGACTCAAGGACCTATCAAGAAACAACAGATAAAGACAGTCTGTGCTACTATTGTTCCTGCTACTGTTCTTACTACCCCTACACCAGCAAATCGATATGTTGGAAACCTATCAAATTGCAAGAAATGCAATTTCCATCACACTGGAAATTGCCACAAAATGCACTGTAACAACTGCTACAGAAAGGGGCACACCACTCGTTTCTGCAGGCTACCGGCACAACCAACCACCCAGATTCTCGGCGGTGGAATAAGCCAAGCATGTTATAAGTGTGGCGAATCTGGACATTTCAAAAGAGATTCTCCAAGGACGAGGAATGAAGAAGAAGATCATTTCTGTAGGACTCTGACCCAACACATCACTTCAACCACCGATGCTAGTACAATTCAAGTATGTCATGCATGTGGTGAAACGGAACATTTCAAGAGATATTGTTCAACACAGAGGAATAATGGAGGAGAGGGAGGAGTTTAATGACAGGACATAAAGGAGCAATGAGGAACCTACTAGTATCTTTGGTACGTATCCAATTAACAATAACTAAGCGTCGAATTTTCACAAAAGTTTTTGACAATTAAAAATTTAAAAATCATAAATGGTCTTTTTGTTCAAATTAACACATCATTCATATGAAAACTAAATATCCTTGAAGGTGAGATAGGATGGCTTAGTGTATACACTAGAGTCATTTATAATTAAGATTTGTAGGCTTAGAGTGAGTGATTCCGCCTCACAACATGTTCCTTATTTGGTTGTGGATTTAGGGCAGAGTCACTCAGTCGACTGTCTTTCAAATCTTAATTATAGATGGCTTGTATACATAAAAACGATTATAGAAGGACCTGTTAGGTATTATTTTATGAAAGTTCATCATTTTCGATTATCAGAACACTCGTACTGCTAGTACTCGCTAAATAGGGTATGTAATGTTCGCAGTAGCAATAACAAGTATAAAACTAAAAACACTAAAAACATATACATAGAATGGTTCATCGTTCTAATAATCATTTCTTTCAGATCAACTTAATATCTGTTATGATAAGAAGTTCTGATGTCGTCTTTAGAAATGTATTGGTTTGGTCCTCACCATACCAACTTCCTCTGATACGTAAAGACCCTTCGCCTTAAACGACCGTCTAATGAAATCCTTTCAATCTATAACGACAAACCGACACAAACCTTGGTATCATCTCTCGCTTTAAAACTTAGAAGTACTCATGAGAGGAGTACCACATCTTACTAGCTTACTCTATGGACAAGAAACTTGAAGCGAACAACACCGAGGATGATCCGGAAATCCGTAATCTTCCTAAAATATCCCCAGCAAATCTCCCAGGAATACCACTTGTACAACAAGTCAAGTTCAAGAATAGAGACTAACTACCCATGCGGCTAATCTATCACTGCTAAGAGTATACGCGAGAGTAGTATATAATTAAAATTCTACAGATTTAGGATGTGTGATTCCGCCTTATCTTCTGTTGCTTGTCTGGTTGTGGACTTAAGGTAGAGCCACCCATCCGAACGTCTTTTCAATCTTAATTATATACGACTTGTATACACGAGGTAATGATAGATGATCCAAGTATGAGTTATACCATGAACTTCAGGACAAAAGCTGCCCAGAACTACGAGTGGACATCCTACGAGTTGGATAAACGTAGTCAAGTAACCCAAACCCACACATTCTCCCATCTTAAGTACAGCCACCATCCACAAACGACGAACAGAGTGAGAAGAAGATTCAAACATTAGAAGACATGTTGAGAGCATGTGTGATCGACTTTGGTAAAGCATGGGATACCCATTTACCACTAGTTGAGTTCTCATACAATAACAGCTACCATACTAGCATAAAGGTGGCTCCTTTTGAAGCCCTTTATGGTCGCAAGTATAGATCACCTCTGTGCTGGGCTGAAGTGGGTGACACGCAACTGACTAGAGGTCAACTTCCTGACAGCACTCTCATTGGTCCGGAGATCATTCATGAAACTACTGAGAAGATACTACAAATCCGAGAGCGACTTAAAGCTTCCAGAGACAGACAGAAAAGCTACACAGACAAAAGGAGAAAACCTTTGGAATTCCAGGTTGGAGACCGCGTCATGTTGAAGGTTTCACCCTGGAAGGGCATGATACGCTTTGGAAAGCGTGGCAAACGGAATCCAAGGTAGAATGGACCATTAGAAGTTCTTGCTGGAATCGATCCAGTAGCTTACAAACTTAAACTACCTCAAGAACTCTGTAACATACATCTGATCTTTCACGTGTCTAACCTAAAGAAGTGCTTATCCGACGAGACCGCTTCATTTTGAAGGTTTCACCCTGGAAGGGCATGATACTCTTTGGAAAGCGTGGCAAACTAAATCCATGGTACAATGGACCATTCGAAATTCTTGCTGGAATCGGTCCAGTAGCTTACAAACTTAAACTACCTCAAGAACTCTGTAACATACATCCTATCTTTCACGTGTCTAACCTAAAGAAGTGCATATCCGACGAGACTCTTGTTATCCCACTCGATGAAATCGGGATAAACGAGAGCCTCAACTTCATGAAAGAACCAGTAGAAATCCTAGATAGGGAAGTAAATAGAACAAAGCAAAGTCGTATCCCGATAGTGAAGGTTTGCTGGAACGCAACTAAGGGACCTGAATTCACTTGGGAGTGTGAGGGTCAAATGAAACAAAAGTATCCACATCTCTTTCCCTAGTCTTATTGTATCTCTATAATCTTAATTTCGGGACGAAATTCCCTCTAACGGGGAGATAATGTAACAACCCATTATTTCACGTCAAAAATAAAATGTTAAATAAACGCAATATCAAGGAATAAAGTGATAGTAATCATGTCAAGGATCCGAAGATATAAAGAATACCGAAATCTGAGTTATAACGAAGAAGTTATGACCTATTGAAGTTTCGCGACAGAACCGGCAAAACACTGTTTAACGTAAAAAGTGAGTTTTCAATAAAATTCTTTTTAGCCTTAACTATCTAAATGAAAGTTATAGTATACGTTAAACTGAGAGTGTCCATAAAAAGAACGTCTAAATCTGACTTCGTATGAAGAAGTTATGATTTTTCTAAGTTTCGACACAGCAGTACGCAGCCCGAAACTCGAAATTTAGATCGAGAAACTTTTGGCCAAAACAACCTAAGCGAGAATCGGAGATCTTATCAAAATAAATCCAACGGTAAAAAGACAGACGAAAACGGACGTCGGATGAAGAAGTTATGAATTTTTAACGGACTTTTCCTGTCCCGGCCTGTTAAAAATATAACTTTAAAAATAAATTCAAAATTAGTCGACGAAGTCAAAATGAAAGTTGTAGAGCATGGTCTCACCTACGTGTGGATATAAAGAACGTCAAATATGAAGTTCGTATGCGAAAGATATGAACTTTTTAATTTTGGAAAAGAGAAGTACGCCCCGCGTACAAGAGTACGCCCAGCGTACTCGGAAGCTAGGCCTCGGATTGACCACGTCGCCTCTTTCTTCGCATGCGACACGTGTCTCGCTCAATCAACACGTCTGAAGCCAGATAGCAACTACGCCCGCGTACGAAAAGATTACGCCCAGCGTAATCGGACTAGCCTCGACGCGTACCTCGTAGCCTCGCCACGTCCGAAGGTCGGATAAGACTCAAACTAGTGCGCCCCGCGTACAGGACGTACACCCAGCGTACTAAGGTTTTCAGTTGTACGCCCAGCGTACATGAATATTACGCCCAGCGTACCAAGGACCAGGCCACTCCTATAAATAGGATGCAAGGCCTCCGGGTTTTGTTTACATTTTTCAAATCCTCTCTCCACTTAAACACTCATTTAAGCCTTTCTAAACCCTCCGAAGTCCCGGGAACCTCCTTACCACCTGAAGCAAGCCCCGAAGCCCGTAAATCCTTAATTTCTAGCTGAAACTCTGCCCGCGTGAAACCGACTTTTCTCCAAAAACTCTCAGTTTCATCAAGTAAACTTCTTTCTAGAAACGAAACGCTGCCCAAATCATCGCCTATCAAGTGAGTTCATACCCCTATATTTTTATGATTTTTATATATTTTAGGGCGGGGGGGGGGGGGTAAATATAAGTAAAATACAAGGAAATCTTGTATAAATAACAAAATTATTCAAATAATTTACAATTGTTATTTTTATCAAAATAAACATACTATTTTTACTAGTTTGGGATTTATTACAAAAACAAGCATATAAATTATAATAGGTATAATTTATGATTTATGCACACTTATTAGTACACTTTATGGAACTTACGTGTTGTTTTATACATTCATAACTTACGAAAATAAATATATAAATTATATTAAATATAATTTATTAGAGATTTACAGTTTATCTATTACAAAGATATTATTCTTTATTCTACACATAACCGTCAATATCACATTTGTGAGACACACTTCAAGTACTTATTTAAGTATAAAACAAAAGTCCTGAAAATTATAACCAGAGTCTCCTTGAGGGAGAGCGTGACACTTATGTATAGATCTATACCGGACTGACAATCCAGCACCAGAGCTGCTTGCAACAGCTAGGTCGGCAGACCTGTGGTGACAATTGTCGTACCATATTTCGACGCCTGAAGAACGTCGTGTTTCAGGCGAGACTTAGGTCATCAAGCATGGTTATGATAACTCACAATTTGGTATTGAATAACGCGATTAGTGTATGAATAAGAAAACAACTTCATATAGTTTTATTAAATAATGAAACTATAACACAATATTTTACAAATGGTAAACCTAGACTTCTACAGAGAATTCATAACAGTATAAGATACAAAATACTATTTTATTACAGGGAAAAGATTCATTTTATAGTTTTATGTGAATTAAAACTATATGATACTAGTTCAGAACACAAATACATTTACAACAGAAAATATAGGATTTTCTGGGTGAATATATTTATCTTTTTAAGTAACAAATGACAGAGTTATTTTACAAAAATACTTATGAACTCACCAACTTAATTCTCTTTTCAAAACTACTTGTATTTTTAGGAAATCGATAAACAGGTATCCACAAGTTTCGAGGAAGACCGAGTTTCATATAATTATGTCTTTTAATTATACTTTTTGGTGTCAAATATTCAATGATTTGAACACGAATGTAAAGTTATGTTTTATCAATGTAATGAATATTGTACTTTGATTACTATTGTGCATTGTTGTGATACTACACATGAAGTCATCCATCCCCGAACGTTTCCATCGTTCCGGTTTGGGGGTGTGATACCAACATACTAGCATGCAATTCTATCATATAAGTAATACAAAAAATAAATATGGGTATCTTGGGGAATCACTTTCCTCGCCTCCGGCTGATCGCACACATCGTATCCTTCTTGTCAGTCATTTTTAGTTAAAACTTGAAAACATTTTTGCAGATCCTTGTTTTGAGTCTGGAATCACACAAGTGTTCATCTAATTCTCTCAAACTAGGGCTCTGATACCAACTTGTAACATCCCAAAATTCATGATAAAAAATTTTCATTTTTCATTTAGATAAAGTCATTGTTTTCATAAAAGCCAAGCCACAAACATAAGTGTCAAATACAAATGTCCCAAAAATCACAGTATCCAAAACAAGTGGAAATCAAAAACTGTGGAGGACGTGTACGATCAAGCCTTCGCCTTTCCCCGATAATCTGAAGTACCTGAAACATGAAATCCATAACTATAAACCTAAGCTTAGTGAGTTTCCTAACATACCCAACACATTAGAAATACAATTACAGTGCATGTATATAGGGTTTGCTGGCCATAGCCTCAACCCAACCATCTGGATTTGTTGATATAGAGTCTCATCCCAACCATTTGGGTTTGTTGACATAGATTCTCAACCCAACCATACGAGGTTGTTGGCTTCCCACCTCAACCCAACCATCTGATTATGTCAACATATGTAAGTAACTATTAATCATAAAATGGTACTACATCAAGTATATAACACAACGAATGGGCCGACTTTGGTGCCTTCGACCCATAGACATAGTAACAAAGCTCACCTCAAAACAAGGTGAAAGCTGAAAAGAACGAAACTCTTAATATCAACTCTATATGTAACGCTTGGTCCAAGTATTATTTATTTATCAACATTATAGAGTTTTGGGCTGGAACTAGACGAGTTGGGGAGCTTCAACTCATCGTGTATGGATCTAGTTGGACGCGGATTAAGGACTCAACTCGACGAGTTGGGGAGCCCCAACTCGACGAGTAAACGCTGGAAAGGAAAACCCTAGTTTTTTAGGGTTTGCATGCTATTTAAAGGCCTTAAGCCTCATTGTTAGCCTCCCTTATCGCCCCTTTGTCTAGAGAAACCCTAGTTCGTGCTTTTCCTTCCATTTTGAGTGTGTGAGAGCTTATAGAGTGCATTTTTGGTGTTTGTTTGAAGATGCTTGAAGTATGAGGTGCATAGCTGAAGGGAGAGGCTGTAGATCCAATGTCTTCTCTGTTGTGGCAGCCATATTGAGGTATGAAGTTGATACCTTGGTCATTTATTTGCTAGATCTCTTCATTTGGTAGTTTATGGTCATTATTAGCTCATTTTGGGATCATTCTTGGATTTGAGCATGTCATGAAGCTATGACTTAAGATTTGGACATCTCATGGCCTCTTTTGACTTAAAGTTGCCATCTTTATCAAGTCTTGGCCTTCCTTCGTGCCCTAAATCCCTTAAGAAGCTATGATTGAGTGTTTTAGCCCCCTTAATTCCATGCATGGACGTAAAGTCGGCAACTTTACGTGGTATCTCAGCCTTAGGAGATCAGATCTATAGTTTAGAGCTTTAAACTCGCTTAGAAAGTGGTTGAATGAGTTAAGACTGGGCAAACACGACGAGTTACCTTTCCAACTCGGCGATTTGGCTTTGGGTTTTCCTGACCTTTTAGACACTATTTTAACTCGACGAGTTGTTGCGATAACTCGGCAAGTTGACTAGGGTTTTCCCTGGTTTTCTGAGAACTGAAGGAACTCGACGAGTTGGGTCAACATGGAGTGTTGACCTTCACTGTTGGCTTTGAATTTGACAATGGTTGACCAAGTTTGACTTTAAGGGTATCTTTGGTATTTTGGGATTTTGATGAAGTTAGTCGCATGGTGGTTGTAGGAAGTTGAGTTTGGAGCTGTGAGTTGGGATTTGATCTTACCAGTTCAGCATTCCTTGAGAGGTGAGTCTCCTCACCATACCAATGGGTTGAAGGCACCAAGGCCGACCCATTATGTGATATGTGATATGTGATATACTAGTTGTTATGTGATACATGATATGCTAGCAGTCTCTGTGATATTTGCATGGAAGACCTCGGGGGGTTCCCATGGCATTCCAGGCTAAGACCATGTGGGGGTTCCTTTGGCACCGGTGTAAGACCTTGGAGGGTTTCCATGGCATCCTTATATGTTTGTAAGACCATGTGGGGGTTCCCATGGCAATGGGCTAAGACCATGTGGGGGTTCCCATGGCACCCAGTATAAGACCTTGGAGGGTTTCCATGGCATCCTTATATGATTGTATGCATGGCTTATGTGGTTTATGTAGCTGATATAGCTAATATGGTTTATATGATTATGTAGATTGTGTAGGTATGCTTTGGGGAACACACTAAGCATTAGCTTACAGTTTGTTGGTTGTTTCAGGTACTTCAGGATCTAAGGGCAAGAGCCCGGCGTGATGACGCATCATGCACTTTCTGGCGTTTTATTTGGGACACTCTGATATTATGAATAATTTATCTGATGTTATGGATTTTGAAAATAAATGTGGTTGGAATTTTATATCTTGTGGAAATGTTTTAGTTATTTAAAAGGAAAAATTTTATTAAAAATTTGGGTTGTTACAAGTTGGTATCAGAGCCTTGGTTTGAGGGATTCAAGCATACTTTCGGGTGTGTCGGAACTCAAACTGAGGAAATGGTAAAGTTGTTTTCAAAAATCAAAAGTTAAAAACTTCTTAAAACCAAAAAAGGAAAGTAGAATGCGCATAATCGGCCGAGCTCAAGTAAGTGGTTCCCCAATATGTTAGCCATGCTATACTGATATTTGGAATATGATAGTCAGATTGATTTTGCCATGTGTATGCTTTAAAAATTGTATACGATTAGGATCTTATAGCCTTAGAATAATTGATTTGGCCTTATTTCCTGTTCCTTGTCTGGTTGTGGTCCTAGGGTAGAGTCTATTATTCAACAGTCTATTTGATCCTGTTCTGTGTATAATTTGCATGCATAGGGCAACCTCTGGCGTTTTATTTGGGACACTATGATATTATGAATAATTTATCTGATGTTATGTATTTTGAAAAAAAATGTGGTTGGAATTTTATATCTTATGGAAATGTTTTGGTTATTTAAAAAGAAAAATTTTATTGGAAATTTGGGTTGTTACACTATAGATCACCTATACAACAAAAGAAAGGACCACACCTCAATCCATAAACCAGTTATTACCCAAATTACCCTAAATGACCTAAAGTTAAACTTAGTTAAAGTCAACGGTCAACACTCAAAGGTCAAAAAGTCAAAAATCCACATCAGGCTGAGTATGCCCTGCGTACTCCATCTCAACGCATTGCGTAGAGTCCCATCCCTAATTACGGGGTTCAAAGATGGTAAGCGGTGCATACCTCCAGGTACACCCTACGTACTCAGTCAGACTTCCTCATTAAGTGCTTATTCCCTTAAGGCCTCACATCCAACTCTCAGATCTAACCCCAAATAACCTCCTTAGTCATAAAGTTTCCAACTTTATGACTTTGCATGGCTAGAAAGTGTCTAAATCTAAAACCCTAACTTATCACAAGATTGTAATCGCCATAACTCATGCATTGATGAAAGGAAAGGTTCATAATCACATTTTCATGACCCTATGCACTTCAAAACGTCTGAAAAGGCTACTCATAAGGTCTGGAGTAGCTCAGACTCAACTAGACCAAGATTATGGGACCAAAATGCACAAAAATCTTAGGACTAACAAGATCTAGTAAAGTATTCATCAGGTTCAGAACTTTATACCTTCTGTAGGTTGCTAAGGAGATCTAAGGTCCAAATACACAAGGCTTGAAACTTCTCAAGTGCTTTCCAAGAGCTTTCTTCCTTCAAAGATGAGCACAAAACACTAAAAATGCTCAAAAATTCACAAATGGAGATTAGGGTTTGTGTGGGGTCGTTTGGGAGGACGGAGGCTGAAGGTGGAAGGATTTATGGGAGTTAAGGTTGTTTAAATAGGGCTCAAACCCTCAATACTAGGGTTTGCATCCTGGCCGACGCCCTACGTAGTTCATTGAAGTCTCGTCATCTTTCTTCCTTCTATGTAGTGCGTAGAGTCTATCTACGCCCTGCTTAGACTTAAAACTCACCAAAAAACTTACCAATTTAAGATGGGATTTTACCTGAAATAACCGGGTGTTACAAAAGTACTTTACTCTTATTCATCAACACTATACGAATTTACTTAGGACCTTAGACACCTTAATCCAACAGTTCCTCTCTCTAGTACATGAGCTAGTAACCATGTCTACTATGACCGAGATTCCCTGTCTGGCTTTATTTCCTTTTCCTGATGTCTGGTCATCCTGCTCTTCTTCTAGTTGGATACTTTCTCGAGTAGAAAGTAATATGGGTGGTTGTTATATGGAGGATATCACTGGCTTGGTTGTTGGTGTCATGATGGTGATTGGTGTGAAGGTTGGAATCAAATTGATAGGGCTGAAGGGTGATTCAAACTGAGGGCGCAAGGTATGTTGCATATCTTGTATTTTTCTATACGGATGTCGCCAATGCTGCTATGTAGAATTCCTGGTGTGTGTTGTTAGCTTTCCTTCTAAGACACCATCTAATGAACACTCGGGAAATCATGTTGCGTAAAATAGAAAATGGCTAGGTTACTAAGCTATACTGAGGGGTGTGTTGGATAAGGTGTCTAAGTCCATAACTATTTCTGGTATGTACTTGACCCGACCCGGCATGGTCCATTTGGGTTGCATGGCACCATGCAATTGGATAAACTAAAATGAGAGAAATAACACTTATGGTTTATTAATATATTATAAGTTCTAATATATTAATAATATTATTTAATTAGCTTGATCAAGAATTAATTTAGAATTAATTAAGTGATCATAAGATAACTAATTAAATATATGGGTAGATTATGTAAATCTTCCATATCTTATATAGTGGGCTAAGAGGCTCCATGGATTATCAAGTTGGGTTCCACCCATAGGATGCTCCATGGGAGTTACAAACCCATGGGTCATGGAAATGAAGAGTCATGACACATTAGGGTTTACATGGTGTAACCCTAGATGTGTCAACACTATATAAGAAACCCATTCTCCACCAAAATCGGACACACATAAGAAACAAGAGGGCTAGAGCCGATTTTGCAAGTGTAAGATTCTCTCAAAGTTTACTCTTTTGCATTTGGTGTTGTGTGAAGCATTTGAGGCATCACACTTGGGGTGCTAGGCTAACAAGGTTTCAAGGATCATAATCAACAACAAGGTAAGTTATTCTATCTTTCATTCAAGTTAAAAATGTTCCCCATGTATGCTAGATAGGAATATAACCTTGGAATTCAACTTTGCATGATTATTAGACAAACATAGATCCAAGGTTATTAGGGTTGCATGTACACTTAGGAAGTGTTAGAATGCTCAAAACCCATCAGTGGTATCAGAGCCTAAGTTTGTTTGTTGTTTTTTTTTTGTGTGCAAACAGCTTGAGGAAAAAAAAATCGTTAAATTACAAGTTTTTTTTTTAAGTGTAATTTTTGATTCATGAAAGTGTTCATATTCATGTTCTTGAACTTATGAAGATTAAATGATCATAGGAATTGTTTGTAACCTTCATGGTAGTTTAATTCATGATCATAATGTGTTTTAATGGAGTCCATAACTTGTCCTCAAGTTATGGAAAACCAAAAGTCTCACTTTTATTAAAGCCATTAAAAGAACACAAGAGTTATAAAAATGAAGAGTCTTCATTTTTATTACTCAATTAATTCATAAGTTATAAGAAATGAAAAGTTTTGGAAGTTTACAAAACTTGCCCTCAAGTTTTGGAACATGTAAAGTCTTGATTAAAACTTTAGTTCCAACCCTTAGAATTTTAAAAGTTAAAATTCAACCCTTATACTTTATAATATTATAAGTTACTAATATATATATGTGTAACAACAAGTCGTCTTACCGCTAGTACGCCTCATTCACGAAGCCGGTCTATAAGGGGGGTATAAGGTTGTTGCCTATAAAATGGCAACTTAATGGGTGTCCACTCTCACCCACCGCTTCCTTGATCGGTGGAGGGTCGTTAGCCGAACGGGTAAGACAAGGACTTATAAATTCTCATTAAAAGTATGATGAATATTATAAAGTAACTAAATGCTTTTATTAAATTCCCAATCTTAGTTACTTTAGGAAAATGTGAATAAGGTGCTAATCCATGAAATTACACTTTACACTTTGTTTAAGTCGTTGGTGGAGCGTGTGTGGTTAACCGGCACACTAACTTGGACTTAACAAGGTAGGTAAAGGGTGACTTAAGGTTTACCATAGCATCGGTGGAGCATGTGTGGTTTACCGGCACATCGATTGAGTGATAAACCTTGAGGGTACCAAGTGATTTGCATGGTTACTTCACACCTCGTTTTGTGATCCTCGGTATCCCAGTCACAAAACTTGGAGGGCACACTCGAGATTGAAACATGCCTTTGAAAAGTTCATTGAATCTCAAAAGAATCTAGGAATTTCTAAGAACCAATTAAAAACCTAATATTTATATTTCGTTTTTCATGGTGGAAATTGGTGAATCGTCATTCACCTACCTTTCAAATATGTTATAGCTTGGATTACGTCATACCTATTCTAAGTTATAATATATTGTGATTGGATCCTAGCCTTAATATTACATTTGGGTGTTTTATTAAGGACTCTCTTAATATCTAAACTAATCTTGTCCTCTTCTTTCAGATGTCTTCAAACAATGCTGCTTCTGGCTCTAATCCTAATGGCTCCTTTACCCTTATGAACTTGTGTGGTAAAGTCACTTTTGATGGATCCAACTTCAATGAATGGATCAGAAACATCAGGATGATTACCCGCTACGAGGACAAAGAATATGTCCTTGACAAGGAGCTTAAGGAGATTGATGAGACCACTGCAACTCCCCAGGAGATCGCTGACTTCCGGGCACATGAAAGGGATGCTACAAAAGTGGCATGCATCATGTTGGCCACCATGACAGCGGAACTCCAAAAGTCCTATGAGGACTTCTACCCTTTTGAAATGCACCAAGATCTTATGGAAAGATACCATCAAAGTGCACGACAAGAGAGGTATGAAATCATATGCTCTATCATAACAACCATGATGAAGGACGGGGAATCCGTCACGAGCCACATGCAGAAAATGCAAAGGTATGTGGATCGATTGCTGAAGCTTAATGTGAACTTCCCTGAGGAGCTTGCAATAGATATCATTTTGCACTCCTTACCATCGTGCTATGATCAATTCCGCATGACATATCACATGAATAAGGAAGAGGTCACACTCAGCAAACTTCAGGGACTCCTCAAGACCGCAAAAACAGGTCTTAAGGGTAAGTCGGTTGTTAACACTCCTACTCCAAACTCCGCCCCGGTTTTGGCAATCGGGAAAGGTAGAGGGAAGAAGAGGAAGAGCTCTTCGAAGGGTACCAAGGCTAGGACCCTTAATGGCTCTTCTTCAAGTGGAACCAAGAAAGGTTTTGTCACTCCTTCTTCTGACCCTAAAGAGGCTGAATGCTTCTATTGCTATGAAAAGTCATATTGGAAGCGGAACTGCCCAAAGTACCAGCAAGATGTGAAGGATGGGAAAGTTAAACCCAACCATGCAGGTATTTACACTATCTTATCTAATAAGTCACCCCATTCTAACTCTTGGGTCCTTGATACCGGTTGTGGTATTCATATCTGTTCTGATTTGCAGGGACTAAGAAGAAGTGAGAATGTGGAGCATGGAAGAATAAACTTAATCATGGGGAATAGGAAAGCTTTACCTGTCACCAAGATTGGAGTTTATACTTTATCGCTAAGTAGTGGGTTTAGTTTAGATTTGAATAAATGTTGTTATTCGCCAGAAATGGGAAAAAATATTATTTCCTTTCATGCATTGTATAAACAAGGTTTCACCTTTTCATTTGATAATGAAGTTGGTTCGATTAATGCTTTCTTTAATAATGTTCTTTATTTTAAAGCATTACCTTGTGATGGTGTGTATGAAACTGTATCTGTGGTTGATAACTTAGGAAATAATGTATTGTGTATTGATTCTGTTAATGATAATAACTTGGATAAAGCATCATTATGGCATTGTCGTCTTGGACATATAAGCAAGAAACGCATAGGCCAACTCCAAAAGGATGGAGTATTGGAGTCATTTGACCTAAAGTCAGATGATAGTTGCGAATCATGCTTACTTGGAAAAATGACAAAGTCACCCTTCACAGGTTCTTGTGAGAAGGGTGAAGGTTTGTTGGATCTTATACACACGGATGTGTGTGGGCCCTTCAAACATGCCACAAGGGATGCTAATCGTTATTATTTGACTTTTACTGATGATTACAGTAGATATGGATATGTCTACTTAATCAAGCATAAGTCAGAGACTTTTGAGAGGAAGTCGAGAATCAATTGGGCAGGAACATTAAGATGCTTCGATCCGATCGAGGTGGTGAGTATCTTAGTTCAGAGTTCCTCGACTATCTTAGGGAATGTGGGATTGTCTCACAATTGACACCTCCCAGGACACCGCAGTTGAATGGTGTAGCTGAGAGGCGTAATCGAACCTTGTTGGATATGGTTCGTTCCATGATGAGTCGAGCTTCGCTACCAATCTCATTTTGGGGGTATGCCTTAGAGACTGCCGCCCATATCCTTAATCTAGTTCCCACAAAGAAAGTTGTCAAAACTCCTCATGAGATGTGGACTGGTAAAGTACCCAAACTAGACCACATTAAGATTTGGGGTTGCGAGGCTTTCGTGAGACGCGAGACTCATGATAAGCTCGAACCTCGAAGTGAGAGGTGTATTTTCATCGGCTACCCACAGAAATCCTTTGGTTACCTCTTCTACAGACCTAGTGAGAATGTGGTCTTTGTAGCTAGGAGGGCTTTCTTTCGAGAGAGAGAGAGTTCATAAGCCAAGGAGACAGTGGGAGGCAAGTTGACCTTGAAGAAATTCAAGAGTCAAGTGGTGAAGGAACTTCAAACCCTAGCACTCAACTTGAGGAGGAAACTCCTGTTGAGCCAATTGACAAGTCTGTACCTCTGAGGCGTTCCACAAGGGTTAGGAATGCACCTGAGCATTACTATGGATTCCATATTACTGCGGAAGGAGATACACTTATCAGTGATGAGACACTGATAGGTCTGGATGAACCTAACAGTTACGCGGAAGCCATGGCAGGCCCTGAGTCAGCCAAGTGGAAAGAGGCAATGGACAGCGAGATACAGTCCATGTATGACAATCAAGTTTGGAACTTGGTTGAGAATATACCAGGTCGTAAGACTGTAGGGTGCAAATGGATCTTCAAGAAGAAGACCGACATGGATGGTAATGTACACACTTATAAGGCACGACTGGTTGCAAAGGGTTTCTCACAAACTCCGGGAGTTGATTATGATGAGACCTTTTCTCCAGTGGCCAAGATTAAGTCTATTAGGGTTCTGTTAGCCATAGCCGCATTTCATGACTATGAAATATGGCAAATGGATGTCAAAACCGCTTTCCTTAATGGAAAGTTGGCTGAGGATGTTTACATGAGTCAGCCAGAGGGTTTTGTCAACACAGAGTACCCTAATAGAGTGTGTAAGCTTGAGAAATCCATTTATGGGTTAAAGCAAGCACCTCGCAGATGGAATCTTTGCTTTGATGAGAAAGTCAAGGAATTTGGCTTTTCTAGGAGTGAAGATGAATCTTGTGTATATGTCAAGGCTAGTGGGAGTATAGTTAGCTTTTTGGTATTGTATGTGGATGACATACTACTCATAGGAAATGACATCCCAACTCTGCAGGAAGTTAAGTCATGGCTTGGGAAGTATTTCTCTATGAAGGACCTAGGAGAAGCTGCCTATATTCTAGGGATAAGGATCTTGAGAGACCGGAGTAAAAGACTAATTGGTCTTTGTCAGAGTACCTACTTGGATAAGGTGCTGAAGAGATTCGGCATGCAGGACTCCAAGAAAGGAGAGTTACCCATCCAGAGTAACGCCAGATTGAGTAAGACACAAAGCCCTAGTACTGAGGCTGAGATAGCAGAAATGAGTCGAATACCTTATGCTTCGGCCGTAGGAGCGATCATGTATGCTATGACGTGTACTTGACCTGATGTAGCCTTTTCTTTGAGCATGGTTAGCAAGTATCAGGGGAACCCTGACAAGGCACACTGGACTGCGGTAAAGAATATCCTCAAGTACCTACGGAGGACTAAGGACTGGGTCCTTACCCTCGGTGGGAGTGAAGACTTGAGAGTTGTAGGGTATAGCGATGCTAGCTTTCAGACTGATAGGGATAATTTCCGCTCTCAGTCAGGCTGGGTCTTTACCTTAAATGGAGGAGCAATTTCTTGGAAGAGTTCCAAGCAAGAGACAGTGGCTGATTCAACTTGCGAATCAGAGTATATAGCAGCTAGCGAGGCAGCAAAGGAGGCGATATGGCTGAAGAAATTCATTGGAGACCTTGGAGTTGTACCAGCTATTAAAGAGCCAATGGAAATTTTCTGTGATAGTGAAAGTGTAGTTGCCTTAGCCAAGGAACCAAGGGATCACGGGAGATCCAGACACATCGACAGAAAATACCATTTCATCAGACATCGAATAGAAGAAGGACTCCTCGTGGCAAAGAGGGTATCATCGGATGAGAATCCAGCAGATCCCCTCACGAAAGGACTGACTCGGGTTAAGCATCTCTAGCATGCTCGGAGCATAGGGCTGAAGGATGATATTAGATTTAGTAGTTAGATAACCTTGAAATTTGTAAAGTGTAATTGACATTAGATGATGAATAAAAGGTGTTTTATTTATGAGTAAAGTGTTGCTATCTCTTGTCGATCGTTTACTATATTTCTTTTGCATGTTTTGACTTCCAGAATAATTATGTTTGGTATATCATATTATTCGAACCTCCACAGTCGGTCATATGTCGGAAGTAGGTATGAATCAAGACTGTCATGATTGGTTGCAGAGGTCTAAGTTGTTGGACATGGCTACAACACTCATGAGTGCTCATAAGTTCTGAGCATTGGACTCAACCCACGCTCATTGGAATCACTTCATGGAATTTATCTCGAGTGATCGTGAGACGGTAATATCATATAAGTCTTCAAACCTAGATATATGATTTGTTACTTATGAGTTGGTTATGCATTGATTGTACGAAAACGCATTGGTAACTCGATGTTATAAAACGTGCTCTTGTGTATAATTCAATGAGTAGTAGAACAAACATATGAGTCGAAGTTTATCTGTTTCTTCTTGGATTAGAAGCTGATATCTGGGCCCCTCGATGATTTTGTTTTGACCTATGTACCGGGCCCGGTCAGAACTAAGTTGATGTGTTCAATTAAGTTCTTTGTCAAACAAATCGGAAATCGGGAAACAAACTGCTGGACAATAAGTAAGACATTGTTCCATGTATTTGTCCGGATGATATCTAGAACAGAGGATTATATGATCACTTATCTTAAATGGCGTATCATCATCTTCTCAGTTCCGAGAGACCTTGAAAGAGCTACGATTGCCGATCGGTTCCTGAAGTATTGCAGTTATAGTTATTAGACTTATCCAAGTGGGAGACTGTTGGATAAGGTGTCTAAGTCCATAACTATTTCTGGTATGTACTTGACCCGACCCGACATGGTCCATTTGGGTTGCATGGCACCATGCAATTGGATAAACTAAAATGAGAGAAATAACACTTATGGTTTCTTAATATATTATAAGTTCTAATATATTAATAATATTATTTAATTAGTTTGATCAAGAATTAATTTAGAATTAATTAAGTGATCAAAAGATAACTAATTAAATATATGGGTAGATTATGTAAATCTTCCATATCTTATATAGTGGGCTAAGAGGCTCCATGGATTATCAAGTTGGGTTCCACCCATAGGATGCTCAATGGGAGTTACAAACCCATGGGTCATGGAAATGAAGAGTCATGACACTTTAGGGTTTACATGGTGTAACCCTAGATGTGTCAACACTATATAAGAAACTCATTCTCCACCAAAATCGGACACACATAAGAAACAAGAGGGCTAGAGCCGATTTTGCAAGTGTAAGATTCTCTCAAAGTTTACTCTTTTGCATTTGGTGTTGTGTGAAGCATTTGAGGCATCACACTTGGGGTGCTAGGCTAACAAGGTTTCAAGGATCATAATCAACAACAAGGTAAGTTATTCTATCTTTCATTCAAGTTAAAAATGTTCCCCATGTATGCTAGATAGGAATATAACCTTGGAATTCAACTTTGCATGATTATTAGACAAACATAGATCCAAGGTTATTAGGGTTGCATGTACACTTAGGAAGTGTTAGAATGCTCAAAACCCATCAGGGTGAACCCCAGTATTGCTCTCCAATGTCTAAGTTAGATATCGACTGGTGTATTATAAAAAATAGATTGCTTGGTGTTTCCTCCTTAAAGAAAGATGAGATTACCTTATTTATATGCAAAGTCTGATCCAGTTAGTAACTTTCTCATCTGGGTATTGCTTCGGTCTATAGGTTGCAAGGGTAGAACCCTTTAATAAAATAATCCTGCCTTTTCCGTGTTTCCTGGGATGTTGCTTAGGAGATCTTATACAGGAGATTTAGTGTGAAAATTAATGGTGGCCAGTATGACTTAGTAGATTGGCTAACTATTTGTATTGTATATTTGGGTTGTGCTTTTATTTAGTTCGTCCCTTCCTTCGCCGACCTGCTACTGTATGGGTCGTTCCCCAAACACCATTTACCATATATGGATATTAATGTGCTGTATGGGTCGTTCCCCAAACACCATTTACCATATATGGATATTAATGTGTTTACACATTGAAGTTTTAATTTAGTATTACAACTCTTTAAATTCTAAATAAGGGTTATATAATTATTAAATCACTATAACTCAAAAGGTTTTCTTTACTTATTGTACTTAATTTATATTTATGAGGTTTAATTAAATAAAAATGAAATATTTAAACTGAATTTAGTAAATTAGATGATTAATATGATCATATAATATCTCGATCAATAATTCTTTCAAAAATTCTAAACCTACTATTAAAAACTTAATTATAAGCCTCTAATATTTTATTTGTGTTATTCATATAGAATAAATTAAATAAGATTATGAGTTATTATATAAAAAAACATCCAGTTTTAAACATAAAGATAAATAGAAGTTAATTATGATTTCTCTATTAATTCAAATATATTAATAATTAGATGACCCATTTACAAATAAAAACGTAATTTTAAGCTATTTATTTTCACTACTCATTGCCAAGTTTTTTCTTTTGCATTCACTTGAATGTTTTTATTTTTTTCGCCCTTGTTGAATTTTCATAACACATTACTGCTATTACTACTAATATGTCAAAACTCAAATTTCTGTTAAAACAAAAATTTTGCAAGAGCTATATACAAATACTAATGTGTTTCCACATGTCATTAGTGATATTTTTTTAAATACATTCAAATAACAATGGTTTTTATATAAAAAGAAATAAAATATAGAAAAATCCAAAAAAAGATTTTTTTTAAAGAAAAAAAAGTCAAAATTAAACGTTTCAATAAAAAGAAGAGATACATGAAACAATAAATCAAAAAAATTTCAACAATTCAAAAAGGTTAAAATATAATCATAATAATAACTATTGATACGTCATATAAATGTCAGTAAACTTTCTAAACCTTTTCGCTACAATTATAACATTATAATACAATTGACAGGAAATCTCCAATAAAGTCCCAAAATTTTGGTCCAGTTTATTTTTTAGTCATAAATTAATTTTGTTTACGAAAAAATCCTAAAAACTGGCAAAAGTTTGCATTTTGACCATTTTTATCACTTAGAACTACTAACAAATTTATTTGAGACTATTTCGTAAACTGAGCCAAAATAATAGGACTTATCTGCAAATAAAAATATTAGGACATTTCTACAAAAAAAAACCTTATTATTATTATTATTATTATTATTATTGTTATTATTATTATTATTATTATTAAAAATGTAAATAAGTATATTATTTTTTAAATTCGTTATTATTATTATTATTATTATTATTATTATTATTACTAGTTTATTAAAAATGTAAATAAGTATATTATTTTTTAAATTCGTTATCATTAATATTATTAATAATACATATAAATACGTTTAGATGAAAAAAGAATATTAAAAACATTTTTTAAGGGTAAAGATGGAGATGATGATGATGATGCTTTAAACATTGAAATCATGAATGTCATCTTGCATATTCTAACTTTTGTATATGACTATTTCATAATTGTTATTATTGTTTTCAATTCATAATATTAACACTTAACGATTTAAAATAAGTTGCATATTTGTAAAATTATTTATAAACAGTTTAAGGTAGAATGATTTCTCACCTTATATATAAAAAGATTTCTTTTTAAATTCAAAAGTTTAATTACAATATCTTATTTAATAAAAGGTAATATAACATGTTTTGCTTTATCACACTATATCCGCTATGTTTCCAAAAAACCACCTGAATAAAGTAATGAAAAAGGGCAACACATATGTTGGTAATTCAAATACTTACACACAACACATACACACATAACATACGCCCACACATATATGTGGTAGTAGACCCAATCATAATCTTGATCTGATCTCAGTTGCAGACCCAAACTCTATTCGAGAATATATATATATATATATATATATATATATATATATATATATATATATATATATATATATATATATATATAAAGAAATGTATGCTTAAAAGTTGAGAATGAAAAGAAAAAAACTGCCAATTTAATGATAATGTTGATAATTCATGATACAAAATCAGTATTTATAACAATTTTACAAATAGATAACTTCTTTTAAATTGTTAAATTTTAATATTCGAATTGAAAACAATAATAACAAATGTGAAATGATCATATATAAAGTGAGAATATACAAGTAGACATTCATGATTTCACTGCTTAAAGCATCACTATCCCCTCCACCTTCACCCTTTAAAAATGTTTTAATATTCTTTTTTCATTTAAATGTATTTATATGTATTATTAAAAATATTAATAATAATAAATTTATAAAATAGTAATAATAATAATAATAATAAGGTTTTTGTTTGCAAAAAAGTCATAATATTTTTGTTTGCAGACAAGTCCTAACATTTTGGGTCATTTTACGAAATAGTTCCAAATTAATTTGTTACTGGTTCCAACCAGTAAAAATGATTAAAATGCAAACTTTTGTCGGTTTTTAGAACTTTTCGTAAAAAAAATTAATTCATGACTAAAATGTAAACTGGGCCAAAATTTTGAGACTTTATTGGAGATTTCCCTACAATTGACCAATTACTTAATTCATTGAGAAACAATACTCTTATACTTGAAGAATGATCAAACTTCATGAAATATACATCAATGTTGATTATTGGTTGCTCTAAGATCTTTCACGCCTATAATCTAACACAAGAATACAATTATAATATCTAATTATAATATATTTAACATAAAAATATCATGCAAAATAAAATAAAGAACTTAAGAATACATAGAAACAAACTTGAGACAATGGATTGTATCATTTCCTTGACTTTGAACCTTTGATATTCTTTGTTTTAAACCAATCAAACAATTTGATCCTTTGAATTTTTGATATATACAAAGAAGAGCGTACGACCCTGACATATTTCTTTTAGACAAATAACAACTACAACATTCTCCTCTATTATTATGCATTCTACATAACATAATTGGAAAGGAAAGATAAGCAATTATAGGTAACTAAACATCAGAAACAATATTATTATATAACTAAAACATTTCAATTAACCTATCAATTTGTTAGAGTAAGTTGAAGAGTTAGAAGGTTTCAAATATATATATATATATATATATATATATATATATATATATATATATATATATATATATACACACACACGGTCAAGATAGAAGACACGTCTTAAATCATATTGATTTAAATTACCTCTTTTATAAGAGTTATAATAACGTTACAAAAATCTTTTTTAGGTTGTACTTTTACTTTACTTATAAACTAAATATGTTCCAATTGCATATTGAAAATAGATTTTTTTTGAATTCCTCAACATACAAAATTATACTTGTGTATAGAAAGAAAATCTAATGCTTAAATGTAAACCTTCAAAAACTTAAGTTTCCCACCATGAAAATATTTAAAACTTTAGGATCAATGTTTTGTATATATTGAAATAAAAATAAAATATAAAAAGAATTGTTGGTCCGGAAATACAATGGTGATGCTCGTGAACTCACACTTTTGGTAACGAAAAATGACAAAGATTACGTATACATCTTATAATGTGATTGTCGACTAAAATTAGATTTTTGTAACAATACATGATTATATATATATATATATATATATATATATATATATATATATATATATATATATATATATATTCTATGATATATATATATATATATATATATATATATATTCTATGATAGAATATCATAGAATATATATATATATATATATATATATATATATATATATATATATATATAATAAAAACAAAAAATTTTGTTATTTATAAACATTAGTGTAATTTTTTAAGAATTTTATCTTAAACAAAGTGTAACAATTTCTGTTAAAAAAATATATAAAAATAAATAAAAATAAAACATTTTGTTACTATAACAAACCCAAGTATGTTTCGAATGGAGGATTGACACTTTTTTTTTGAATCCCTTGGACACGTAATTATACTTGTGATAGAAAGGAAACTGATTTATGTTATGTAACGCCCCATTTTGCATAACAAAAATTTTCATTTTTAATTAAAATAGAACGTCTTTTCATAAAACCCAAGTCAAGAAATCTCATATGTTCCAAATTACTATCATCCAAAAATCAGAGTATCGTAAACTACAGAATGACAAAAGCTGCTGATGAGTGTGTACAATCAAGTCTTCATTTTCCTACGACCATCTGAAGTACCTGAAAACATTTTAATCCACAACTCTAAGCCACAACTTAGTAAGTTCCCCAAATACCACATACAATAATATACACATCAACATACATGCTATCGGGTCCGCACCAACCCAACAGATGTATAGAATCACATCACTCGAGTTGTTCTTGTCATCAAATCGACCGATGTGAGTGTCTAAACTCACAACGCTCAATGTTGGTTTTGTCATCAACCCACACCCTTGTTGGCACCCATCCTAAAGTTGTACCACCCGCACTATTGGCCATCTGCACAAAGCTGGATGCCTCAGCCCTTCATAAATATGTTGACATATACATAATACAGATAAGAACCAATTCAACATTACATATAACAATCTACAAGTATACCTGCCTAATAGCATGCAACAGTCTAACAACATCATAACACCCTAGGACACATATTACAATATATATATATATATATATATATATATATATATATATATATATATATATATAGTATAGTGAGGAAACTCATATGAACTTCTTGGATCTATATGCTCAATAATCATTATTGAATTAAATTGTTAATAACAGATGATCCTATAGGGCCACACCTTTATCAAGTTGGCACATTTTGAATATCTACTATTAATATGATGATTAATAAATAATCAACTCTTGTATTTAATTAGGGAATAATTATTGTTTTTTGTTAAAATAATAATTAAAGAGATCTTAACTAGTTATTATATCATATGATATGATTTAATAAGTCATGTACAAAGTTTTGGACACTTTGGTTAACAACAAACTTACTAGTTAGTTAGCTTTTAGTTAAATAAACTAGCCTAATTTTTTGTCTTCTTCTATTGACCATATTTTTAAATAGCATCCGAGGTTGCTTGTCAACCTCCCCTCACTTGTCCCCCATGCTTACTCTCCTTTATATTACTTTAGAATATTATAAAGGATTTGATTTATTTGCATGGGGATGTATAAGTGAGTGTTATGCTTGAGAAAAACTAGTTTTTTGGTCTAAAAAGGCTCCCAAAACCGTGACTTTTCTTCTCACCATCCTTTCTTCTTGTCTTTTGAAGTAAAGTGAAGAAATGGTGCTTAAAAGTGCTTCTCCTTTAGTGCTTAATTGTGTTAAGCACTTAAAGGCTTAAGAAGTACTTTATACAAGATGAGAACTAGTATTTCAAGTTCCTTACTCATGATGGTTGATACATTGTAGAGAAATTCTATTCTTGAATTTTTGCTATCTTCATCAACTCCCCAATTCCAAGTGGGATCAAATGTTTCAAAGGTTATCTCCTAAATATCATACGGTTGTTATTGTCTTTCTAGTTTATTTATTTGGATCCTCTTTGCGGTTTTGTTAAAATGATCTAAAAATAAACTAGTTATTTTTGAAAAAGTCTGCCGTTTGCCGTTAAAAATGTTTTCACTAAAAAGAATGTTTTTTTTGTTATCAAAGCTCATCAGTGGTATTAGAGCCTCTTATACATGTTTAGAAAGATTTATTTAAGTTTTTTATAATCATTGATTTTTGGAAAACAAGCATAGATTTCTTTTGGTTAAGAAATATCCATATTTATCTTCTTTGACAACTTTTTGCTTAAAATTGTTTATTTTTATATATAACATTTTTTCATGCATTTTGGTTATATAAAAGTTGCATTGGAAAAAACATAGAGTTGTTTGTTATTATATTTAATATTTTGTTGTGTATAAACGAGCTATTTGGACATTTCTGTTTTGTTTGGTTGATATTTATTTATTGACTAGTTTATAACCCGTGGGAACCACAAGTACAAAATTAATTAAACTTTTATAGTAAAAACTCAAAATTTTAAATCAATTATTTTAAATAAATTATTAATTAAGAGATATATTTTTAGTTATATAAAATTATAATTATTGATTTAAATAAATACGTGACCTTATAATCTGTATTAATTTTATTTTAATTTTTATTCTAATGTTATTTAATTTAATAAAGTTAGAGTCGGAAATTTGAAATTTGAAATTAAGAATCAATAGGTTGGCATGTGGCATGAAATTAATTAGGAGGCTTAATAGGGTGACACATGACAAAAATAGAATCAACCTATTATTTTATTAGAATAGGGAGATAAGATGTAATAGATAAATAGACATTTTTTTTATTTGTTGATTTGTTGTAATAAACTAGTTAGACTAATTGTATTTGTTTTTAAATATAACAAGATGAAGAAATGATTACTTTGAAGATGGCTTAACCACGTGAGACCATAATCCTTACTATGAGTTTCTACTTTTGGTTTTGGGCTTAAGTATAATCTTAATGGTTTAAGTGCAACAACCTTTATAACATGAAGACTTTAAGTTCTTTTTGCAAGCAAGAGTTGACTTGGCAAGTGAGAGTTTGAAGACCTTTTGAAGTTTTCATTAAGTCATTTAGGAAATACTTAATAATTCCTGTGATGACTCACAAAAATTATTACTAGACATGACTTGTTTTATACACATCATAATGCATGCATGTGATGTTTATTTTATGTTATTGAATGTTATGTTTTATGTATGAAAATGAGTTTTACATGTCAAATAACATTTTAACATAAGATAATATCACTTGGAGTTTGAGTAAAAAATATTTAAAAGATAACATAATAAGTTTATAAATGAATATTTATAAAAACGTTTTTACTGGTTATCGGTTTACCGGTTAAAATCAATTTTTTGTTAAAAAAAGTTTTATTGTAAAACTTATAAATAGCCAACTTTGAGATATTTAAAATGGTTCAAATGGTGTTTAAACATTGTATAAACTCCATGTCTTTAAAATAAATAAGTGGTTTTTATTAAAAAGACTAAAATCGATTTATAGCGTTATAGCGACAAATAATAAAACTAGTGGTTATTTTTGCGTCGAAACTTAATATATAATATTGGTGATTTAAACATAATGCAACATGTTGATATTACGTTTTATGCATGTAAAATGAGATTTAAAACATAAGTATCATCACCCAAGTTTTGGTTTATCAAAATATGACTTTTATCATAAGATGTATAAAATTGAGTTTATAAAACAAAATGAGTTTATTCCGAAAATTCATGAAGTCATAAGTTTTTTGATTGTTAAGAGGAGATTAAAAATTGTGATTTTAGAACTCATCTAAAACCTCAAGGCTTAAGTATAAAATAAAGTTTTATTGAGACTATTATTGGTTCTTAACCACTCTACGACTAAACTTTAAAATATCGGGTTTTAGTTAATAATTGATTGCATTTAATGGTAAATAAAATGAAGTTTTATTCGGTACCTAAAGAACCATATAGCAAGTGATATTAATTTTACAAAATGGTACATGAATTGTTGGATGCATGTAATATTCATGAGACCATGTTTTTTATAACTATAATTGTAAAACATATATAAAACCTTTCTAAAAAATGCAAGTCATTGTCGTCCTTTTGAAGAACACTCGGAATCATTTGTATGGTCTTAGTGGGCGATGGGTCACCTAACCACTAATATTTTCTTATGATGTTTGGGGTTGTATTGTCATTTCTAGTGACTAAAGGGTCACTCTGTCACTGATTAGTTGCAATACTACATGTTGTTTCAAGTAGGAAGACTTGATCAAAATATTGTGTGATAAATGTCACCTAAGCATGAGAGGCCTAAGGCATAGGTGGGACCAAACATGCCAAAGTAAGCAATAGTTTTTTGGGATCCTATTATCCAGGAGTTATATATCTTATGCAATTGGTAATCGCTACCTACCGAGTTTGATTAAGTGGATGGGATAAAGGGTCACCTACCATTTACTTGTTTCATTAATTTGATCAAATACTTTAGTAAATTGATGTTTTAGAAACAATAAAAGGTATTAAGTTTTATAGAATTAATATTGAAAATACTAAATGAAACTTTGTTAAATTCTATTAATAACTATTCTCTTATGCCCTGTAAAATCTCTCTCCTGATGAGTTTCAAGAGATAGTAACATTGGATGGTTATAATTTCTATAACTGGTATAATACTTTGAGGTTCTTCCTTAACGATACATAGAAATTATATATACTGAAAGATCCCACACTTGAACACGCTTTGCTAACTAGTCAGTTTGATCATGATGCTTTGATGAAAGTATTATTGTGATGATATTGATGTGTCTCACATCATACTAGAGTAATAAACCTTGACTTGCAGATTGTCTTGGGTAATTATGAAACATAACAAATGTCTCATCAAGTAAAGCATATATTCAATCAGAATAGTAGAACATGCTTCAGACCTGTTCAACCATTGAATAAAGGAAGTATAAGAGATTGTGTACTGAAATAGACCTATAGTTCAGTTAAGGGAAATACAACATAAACCTAAAAATAGAGAAAGGACCAAATGATTAGTGTTGTTTCTTTTGTGGAAGAAACTGGACACTGAAAGAGGAACTGCTCCTCTAAATCTCATCAAGCTGAGGAAGTCTGACTTGGACAAGACTTCAGATATGTATATGATACAACTATTTATTTTTTCATCATTCACTTGAGTATGTTATACTTTAGGTGACATTGATAATTGATATTATGTGTTTATGATTGGAAGAAATAATCAACTGATTACAAACGAATGGTATTTCGTGCTGAAAATATAACAAGTGTTGTTATAGTCTGTATTTGAACAATAGATGATTTGTACCTATTCTTATAGAGACATGTAACAGCTGTAAATGTATGAATAAATCCAGATTTACTTATCGTTTAATGGATGTTCGCATTCATGTTCTAAAATGGTGTATTTTTTGTCAAGAATACTTTCTCATAATGTTATTTGTGAAGTAAATCTATAAGCTTTCATTAAATTGATAGTTTTGATCATAACACCAAAATAATCAAATGATATTTGATTGAAACTTATCTATGTCATTATCATCATGACTATATAAATAAGAAACACATATACCAACTTCAAAAGGATGGAATTTTTAAAGGAAAATGAGCTTGATTTATTTGGTATATGTGAATCCTATTTATATAGAAAGATGATTCGTAAGTGTCTTTATCTATTAGTAGTTAAAGAACAAGACGCTTGACAAAGAATTATACATAATTGATGTATGTGATCTTTTCAATCCATGAATAGATTTGGTGATAGATATGTAATCAATTTCACTGATGACTTTTATTCTTTATTGTTGAAACCTTTTGATTTGCTCAAATTGTTTCATATTGAAGATTGAAATACAAATTAATGAGACTATCATTGACCTTTTGACGTGATAAAGGAAATGAGTTTTGTAAACGAAGTCTTCTTAGAACATCTTAAGATTTGTAGAATCGATTCATAATTCATTCCATCAAAAAACAATCACTAATCATTAGTATGGTTCCTACGACACATGATCACCTGGTCACTTGGATCTGTCTTCTGATGTTCGAGGTAGCCTTCGAAATCTCTAGTGGGATAGGGTCACCTAGCCATTGCCTGAATGTAGAGAGTATAAGTTTTTGAAGAGGATAAAACATAGACCTTACAGTTTATTATATGATGTTTTAAAGAACTATTTACTTTATAAAATTTTTGGAACTATGCTTATTGCAACATATATATATATATATATATATATATATATATATATATATATATTCCAGCCAAACAAGTAGATTAAATACTTTCATTAGAGTAAGGATGTAATGGTTCATCATTATCTAAAAGGTATAGAGTTATAGAGCTTATGTTAGACAATAAGCTTAACCACTCTAGCATCTACTAAATGCATTTATGTAGATTATCCTAAATGATTGTTTAGGATGAAGTTTCTACTAATCCCACTAATTGTCATTCCAGAAGACAAGTGCTTAGAAACTTCTTTCTCAAAGTGGGAGCAATATAGAACTTTAAGAGCTAAAGAACCATAAGCTAAATGCATCATAGTTTGAAACTAGCAAATTTTCAACTGTTGTTCAATCTGCTCAATAGTTGATCAGAAACTAATAAAACACATGGAGATGCATTCATGTATGATAATCAAGTACGAAATTGATTAATCTTCCTTGATATATTATGAATATAAAGAGTAAGTGAGTTTTCAAAGGAGAAAACATACATGAATGAAAATCTTTCTGGATTTAAGCTAAGATCTCAAAGTAAGAGTTTTCTTTCTTATAAGATAAATACATAGTGTGATTTAATTATAAATCCAGATGACTCTTATGTTTTCTATAAAGCTAGTGGGAGCGTAATAACATTCTTAGTCTTATATGTGATTGACATACTAGTTCTTGGAATAAAGATCTATATAGATAGATCATGGCAACTTAAAAGATTAAGTAAAATTGCATTAAATGGCAAGGATCTTAAAGCGCTTAAGATATAAGACTCAAAGATAGTTTTCCTTGTCAATACCACATACCATGATTTTGAGCATTCCTCAAAATCCTAATACAATGTTTTGAACTAGATAATATGATTGTATTCCATATGCTGCTACAATTGGATTAATCATGTATGGCATGATCATGCATGAAGGCCATATATTTCGTATGCTTAGATCATGTCAAATGATACCAGTATAATCTGAGAATAAGTCATGGTATGACTTATAGGAACATTCTAAAGTACTTTCAAGTACTAGAGAAATATTCCTAATCTGCTGAGTATTTGAAAGAGAAGTTATGTTTAAGTTGTTACACATAAACTAAACTTCCAAATAGATTGAGATGATTCTCAATCACAATCAGACGTGTTCTCATTATGAATGAAGAGAAAGTTACATGGATACTGTTTCCATGAAGATTTTAATTACAGTTACACGTTAGAGTTAGAGTACATTGTTGTTCGGGGAACCACATGCTAAGAGGCTTAATGTACTTCGGGGAACCACATGCTAAGAGGCTTAATGTATAATTCATTATGACTATGAGTAATCCCATTTCGCAAGTATTGGTATCTAAGTCATATTTAAGCATCTATTACATTCTCAATAGTTTTCTCTATATATGAGTTTTATATATATATATATATATATATATATATATATAAATGAAATGTTCGTATTTGCAAAGTTTATACAAATCAGGTTTGTCGAATCTACTTCACAAAGTTCCTTCGTTAGCTAAAGCACGAAAGTCACGCTGGTGCTATAGGATCTTATTGTCCTAAGTAGATGTATTTGACTGAAATTTAGTATTTGGATATTGGAACAGTACAAGCAACATACATTGTAATTTAGTTCATTACAATGTATGTTGAGAGTTAGACATCTAAGGCCTTATTAAAAGTTGAACACTAAATAAGATTGATCTTGATCCATATCTCATGTTCAACATGATGTTTGAAACAAAGGAATAACTGATACCATACCTTTAGTAAAAAATGTAGCTTAGAGCTCCTGGAATTAGATGTTGATAAGATGACACCCTTCATATGTTGTTAGGGTTAGTATCCTGTTGCTAGACGCCAACTACTGTCTATGTCAGTCTGTAATGAATCTTGTGCAAATGGGAGATTGTTGAATCTATGCTCAAGAATTATTATTGAATGATACCGCTAACAACATATGATCCTATAGGGTCACACATTTATCAAGTTGGCACATTTTGAATATTTATTATTAATATGATTATTAACAAAATAATCAACTCTTGTATTTAACTAGGGAATAATTATTGTTTTTGTTAAAATAATAATTAAAGAGATCTTAACTAGTTATTATATCATATGGTATGATTTAATAAGTTATGTACAAAGTTTCAGACACTTTGGTTAACCATGGGCTTACTAGGTAGTTAGCTTTTGGTTAAAGAAACTAGCCTAATTTTTTTTATTCATCTTTTGACCACATTTTCAAAGAGCATAGGAGGTTGCTTGTCAACCTTCCCTTACTTGTCCCCCTTGCTTACTCTCGTTTATATTACTTTAGAATATTATAAGGGTTTTGCTTTATTTGCATGAGGATATATAAGTGAGTGTTATGCTTGAGAAAAACTAGTTTTTGGTCTTAAAAGGCTCCAAAAACCGTGGCTTTTCTTCTCTCAATCCTCCCTCCTTGTCTTTTGAAGTAAAGTGAAGAAATGATGCTTGAAAGTTCTTTTCCTTTAGTGCGTAATTGTGTTAAGCACTTAAAGGCTTAAGAAATACTTTGTACAAGATGGGAACTAGCATTCCGAGTGTCTTGCTCTTGATGGTGGATACATTGTATAGAAATTCTATTCTTGAATTTTTGCTATCTTCATCAACTCACCAATTCGAAGTGGGATCAAAGGCTTCAAAGGTTATGTCTTAAACATCTTATGGTTGTTATTATCTTTCTAGTTCATGTATTTGGATCCTCTTGGTGGTTTTGTTAAAATGATCTAAAAATAAACTAGTTATATTTAAAAAGTCTTCCGTTTGCCGTTAAATTTTTTTTACTAAAAAGATCGTTTTGGGTTATCAAATCCCATCAAAACTAAATAACATAAGCTCAACAACAGCCTCACCAATAGAAACAGGTAACAAAAGCTAGCTATAGCCAAACCAGAACTTGTATTTAGATAAACACTTTATTTTACAAAGGTTTGACTAAAAGTCAAATTAGTCAAAATTCAACGGTCAACAGTTAACGGTCAAAGGCTCACCACACCATGGCAAACCTTTGGTCACGTCATGGCCAGTACTACAAAACAGACGCGCGACCTTTCGTTCACTGCATCGTGGTCAACGACCCTCCACGTCGTGGTTTCTCGGCTTAACAACCTTTGCCATTAAAGACTTAATACTTTAAGTCCAAAGCTACAAATCTTGTGTCTAATTCTTCTAAGTGACTTAATGGTTAAAGTTTCCAACTTTATACATTCACATGGTTCAAACAACCAAGATCTAGACATTAAGTCTCAAAGAGTCCAACAATGCATCTTTCTTGACTTAATCAATTAATTCAAAGCCTCCAACTTTCAGATCTGAATCAACATGATGTTTAGATAGATAAATTTTCCAACTTTATACATAATAATGCCACAAGCTCCCAAGATCTAAAACCTTAAGCTAAGAAATGTAGAAAAAAACCACCTTCTTTATTCATGGAGTAAAGAGAGTTCTTGTATATACTCCTTACTCCAAATCACTAGATCTAAGCTTTAAACATGAACCAAAGCTCATAGAGTTCTTCAAACTCCATGGAACAAGTCAAAAGGGACAAAAACACATAAAAGAATGGACCAAAACACCAAATATTCATAGGTATAATGATGAAACACAATAAATCAATGATCTTTAAGGCTTACCAAGGTCTAGAAGGTGAATGAAGGCTGAATACTCCACATGCACAGCTTTAAGGACCAATCTTTCTTGTTCTTCTTCCTTCTAGAGCATAAAACCATCAAAAGTGTGACAACTGGAAAATTTGAGAACAAACGAGACCTAAACTTTAACCATGTACAAGTAAATTCGCAAACGTAACTTTGATACAATAGAACTTGGAATGCCATGAGGACATGTTTATACATGTATATATATATATATATATATATATATATATATATATATATATATATATAAATTGAAAACCATGCTTATATAAGTTATATATATGTATATATTGTAAACCCATGTTGATTTAAGTTAATATAAGTCAACACAAGTCAAAATGTTAAGTCTAAAAGTATGAAAATGTGACTAGTTTTGATATTTCGGTATTAAGAATCTAGAAACAAATGGTTTTCGGTTTTGTGGGGACCAAGATCATATGTATGGACCGAAATCTCAAAGCTTTGGACCACTTAGGACCGAAAACCCTTTCTTGGATCATGCCTAGGCCGAAAACTCACATCTAAGGACCACTAGGGCCGAAAACTCAAGCCATGGGACCACACTAAAACCGAAATCAAGGTGATTTCGGTCATGGCATGGCCGAAAACACCATAAAGGTGGCCAAGTGGTGCCACTTGATTTGTTAAATTACTATCCCAAGATGATAATTACACATTTCAATGTAAACATCAACTCATAACCTTATCCTTCCCTTCATATATAATACATGAATTGGATCCATTTCAAACGTTCACGGTAACATTTCCACACAAATTCCCTCTCAAATAACAAACCTCATTTCTTTCCAAACTCAAAGATCAAACATCCCCCTCGAGCATTATTCTTCAAGCCATTTCCTTAGGAATCATTGTAAGTTCTTATTATCTAGTGTTTTATAAACACTGTAGTGGTGTTGATTATGATGGCTTGTGCGGAATAAGAAAAGATCTAGTGAATCATCATGTAAACTTAAAAACACAAGGAGTAAATAAATCTGTGTAAGCTTATATTAGATCTAGAAAGGATATACAAATGGGTTTGTACACAATTTCTCTCTCTAGTCTAACACTCCAAATGGTTCTTTACATAATGGGAGTCACTCACTTCCTATTTATAGGAAAGACTCAACCCATTTACACATACAAGAGAGTAAGCCTAAAACACTACATCCAAGAATGACTTTGCACCCTAACATTCTCCCCCTCAAAGTTAGGATTAGATGTCCCGGCTTCAGTCTCCAACGAGCTAGCGCGATCAAGACCAAACTCCCCCTCAAAGTAACACCGGTCTTCAAATCCGCAAATGAATATCCGACAAACCCGCTTCGAATACCCATCATTCTCCCCCTTTTTATAATCAAAAAATGATTATAAAACCCATTAAGGGTGAGAAGCGCAAGAGGAATAGTCTTCACGATACTCCCCCTTGATGTGTACCAAAAATGAATCACCAAAAATCTTGCACGGAAAAACAATCACGAAAAAGCCACAAAAAAATTTCCAATTTATGAAAATTTTTGACTTTTTGGGTGAAAGTTGCAAGATTTTTCAAAAACCGGGTAGAAATGGTCATTTTCTGAAACTTGCAGGGACCCATTGCGCCAAAAACAGCCAAATATGCGAAACTCTACCCCATTTGCGAAACTGGGTATAAAGCGTAAATTCGCACAAACTGCAGGGGCCATAAATGCATTTTCTTCAATTTCCAGCAAAAACAGTCATTTTTCGAATTTGGGTATGAACCACCAAATGTTCAAAACCTCAGGGACTATTTTCGAAAGTTATGCCTTTTGTTCCCCAAACATACGAAGAGAACCCCAAACATACGAAATTTCAGTCAAATTTCGAAGTGGGGTGAAAACTGTCAAATTGTCGAAAGTTGATTTAATTGTCAAAGTTGCCAAATGTTCGAAGGTTCAGGGGCTGTTTTTGAAACTTTTGCTTTTCTTCTTCAATTCATACGAAATGTTTTTACCAAACATGCGAAGCCTTGTCTATTCGTACGAAAGTTTGAAAAAGGTGTTAAATTGTCCAAAGTTTAGGGGCCATTTTCGTAACTTTTGGGTTTCTTCTTCCCCAATCTCGTTTGATCGCACGAAACTTTTTCTTTCTCTCTCCCCTTCGTATGAAACTTCATCTTCCCCAATCAAACGAAAAATTCATAGCAACATACGAAATTTCATACAAACGTACGAAAGTTCATCCCTTCATACGAAATCATCTTCACCCAATTTTTTTTTCTCTCCTCTTCTTACGAAACTTTTTCTCTCTCCTCTTCGTTAGTTCAGTAAGGCAAATCAACCATTCAACCTTAATACCCGACTCCAAAATCTTCCGATTCCAGTTCTTCATTACTTACAGGGCTACACTCTCAATCGACTTTCGTTATCAAACCATTAACCCATTTCGTTTCTACAAGCAATGATCATCAATCATTCGAAAATTCAACCACAGTCCACAACTATCGACCCTCAATTCCAATCGACATCAAAAACAATAACCATACTTGATTTCACAGCCTTCACACTTCACTATTGACCTTGTCGATTCATCCCCAAAACACCACCGTCATTCATCTGTTCGTTAATAGACCCATGATTCCATCCAAAATCGAGTTTTCATTTTCACATGTCGTTCGTTACTCCAAATCATCGATTCGTTAACAACCAATAAACCAACACATAAACGATTTTGTTCCCAAGCCACCAAAATCGATTGAAAAACATCTCAGTCATCAAGTATCGACCCTTAAGCTTCGAAATCAAAATCAAATTTCATCAATCGTCGACCATCGAACCCGAGTTCAAGCATTTAACCATCGAATCCAAAATCAATATCAACACAATTTCGAACCAACATCAAGTAATACCAGTCAACTTTTGATTCTCGATTCCAAACCAAATCAAACGCACATTGAACTAACAAACAAAAATGATTTTGACTTTTTAGGTTGGCTTTTCAAATTCGTCAGTCGACAAACAGCAAATCAATAATTTTTCAGAACAATTTCAGATCAAACACTCTATTCCAACTGTTCTTCATCGCCGTTCATAATGTTCTTGACCAATTTCATTAAGATAAAAAAAATCGATTTCTGATTTCTTCACTTTGACTTGATCATAATCGATTTTTGTAATATAACAAATCGATTCACACGTATATCATCACAAACAAAGTAAAATCGATTAACACGATCGATTATTAAGAGTAATGATAATCAAACGAGACTCAAGAGCAATAAGGCAAGAGATGAGTTGCTTGGATGATCTAAATGTACAACTCGTCTAAGCATAGTATGAAGAAGAATTAAGCATCCAATCGGACAACTGAAGACAAAATGTTAACAAACAGTTGGGCTTTAGAAATGATCGATGAACAGTAAGTGATTTAGCATTTGGGCTCAAAATTTGGATTTATGAACAGTGAAATTAAACAAATGTTTAGGATTCGGTTTTGAACAATACTCGAATTTGATGAATAGTAAAATTCGAGATTAAACAAGAATTTCGTTTTGATCTAAACAAAAATAATTGGATCAATTAAAGTGGTTGAAACGGATTTGATCCAATGAGGCAAATCGATCAAAAATGAAAAACGCAAAATATGAATCGAAATCATGGACGTTTTGGAATCCATTTGAGAATTTGAGATACCTTTTTGACGAATCGATTTTCGTTTGCAATGAACGAATCAAATTTAGAAGATCTTGGTTCTTTTGTTGGAATGAAAAAATCTCCAATTTGAACATTTTACCACCCACTATGCGTGATGTACAACTCGTTCTTCGTGTTCTTCGTGTTCTTCAACGATCCAAGAACATCTTCAAAAGAACCACCAACACTTTTGGTTTTTGACTTCAAATTCAATGCAACATTTGGAGATTGTTGCTTTGGAACCCAAATTTGCTTCACGGATTTAGATTTCACAACAACATTTGACGATTTTTGTGAATAAACCCGCTTGTTCTTTCGTTTCATCTTCTTCTTCTTTTTCTTTCTCATATTTTTGCATCTTGAAGACTTGACTTCATGAACAAACCCACTTTCCACAACATCAACTTTGTAAATTTGAATCAAATCTTTTAGAGTTTGATATTTGTGAATTTCTTGAACCACCGGCTTCCGATAAGGAATCATTCCTTCAAACGAATCACAAGAACACAAAATATCATCGGTTTGAACTCCAATCGAGCAAAAAACTTTTTCATCATGAGAATCAACTTGAACTCCTTTTTCTTGAACATCAAGAACATCACATTGAACTCCATTGTCAAGAACTTCAACAAACTTAAGAGCACGAAGATCATTTGGGTCTTCAATAAGAGAAACATATTTCTTTTTGAACAAATATTTTTCTTCTCCAATCTTATCACTACTACATGTTGATATGGACCATGTAATATCATCCAACCATTTGATCTCACAAAGTGGTTGAAATATCAAGCTTCCATGATCATCCTTCAATCCTCCATAAGAAACCATAGTTTCCCAAAAAATCAAACTGTTTAACACTAACCCATAATATTGATCTTAATTGACTTTGTATTTGATACCTTCAACGATCACAATCCAAGAATTGTATGGCAAATTCACCATGATCACAAAAACTTGAAGATTTCTAGAGAGAGAAAGTGATTTTGAATGGGTTTTCTAGAGAGAGAAAGTGAAAATCACTTGAACTCTAGTGAAGAAAATCGAATTTTGAATACAATCAAAGATGAATTCGATTTCTAGAATCCAAAAACTCTCTAAATCATGAAGATCAAAGATCAAAAAATGAATCACCAAATCAAGAAAGTCATCAAGGATCAATTCTTGATCCAATCAAGAACACCCGCTCTGATACCAATTGTAGTGGTGTTGATTATGATGGCTTGTGCGGAATAAGAAAAGATCTAGTGAATCATCATGTAAACTCAAGAACACAAAGAGTAAATAAATCTGTGTAAGCTCATATTAGATCTAGAAAGGATATACAAATGGGTTTGTACACAATTTCTCTCTCTAGTCTAACACTCCAAATGGTTCCTTACATAATGGGAGTCACTCACTTCCTATTTATAGGAAAGACTCAACCCATTTACACATACAAGAGAGTAAGCCTAAAACACTACATCCAAGAATGACTTTGCACCCTAACACACACTTTCTTGTTAGTTCATATATTCACACATTATTATGTGTTACAAACTATTTTGGATCTCGACTACCTTCAAGTGTTCTAACTTGAAGATCGTCATCGTCACCTCGTTATCAAACCGCAACTACACATAAGGTGAGTTCATACCCCTAAATTTTTCAAGGATTTTTTTTATGTTTTAGGGGGGAATACAAGTAACACACAAGAAAATTTACGTTAAAACGCAAATATATAAATACGTTATTTTACTATTTTTACGAAAAGTGTTAAATACGCGAAACGGCTTTACTACCAAACTCGTATATTTTGACGTACAACATTTTGATAAAAACGTAAGGATATGAAAAACGGTTACAAAATACATTACATTATTCTTATATATATATATATATATATATATATATATATATATATATATATATATATATATATATATATATTGAGTACAAAACGTTCATTTCATTAAAACTTCATAAATATAGTTTACGAAACTTTATCCCCTTGTAACCCGTTGAGCAAAGGGTAAAAATTATATAAAGTACATATATAATTGTTTTATAGTTTTTTTGATATTATCCTTGAAAAAGGGGATAATTTCATATACAAACATTTTCATTACAAAAACACGTACACTCGTTGAATAAATTTGTGAGACATTCTCTTCATCGTACCTAACTGAGGTATATACGAAAGTCCTGTATTTATAACCGAAATCTCCGATATGAGAGCGTGATACTTGTGTATAGATGTATACGAGACTGATGATCCCACACCCTGACTAATAGCTACAGTCAGACCGGCAGGTTATGGGTAACAAATGTCATAAATATCTCGGCGCCTGAAGAAAGATGAGGCAGGCACCACATCTTAAAACCACGGTTATAAACACTCACATAGTGAAACGACGATACGTTTGTTTTACACGAAAACACATTCCTTCAAACGGTTTTATATACGAATAAAACTACATATTACTATTTTTAATTATGGAAAATACTTCTACATTTCAGCTTGGAACATTTTAAACTACGAATCATTTCTTTGGAAAATATTGGATTTTCTGGAATGAAGACCCCCATTTTACAAGTGAACGGCTTACATCTCATTTATTAGAAAATATCGGATTTTCTGGAAACAAACACGATATCTTTTCACGGAAAGGCTTACCATTTTCATATAAACTCTTATGAATTCACCAACTTAATTGTTGACACTTTTTCAAACAACTTGTATTCTCAGGAAATCAGTAAAACATGTAATCAACAGCTTTTGAGGATGGGGCGCTAAGGCGTCAAACAAATTTTTTGACATCATATTGTAATTGACTTTTGAAACATGTAATACTTACAATGATGTAACTTTTTTTCAATTATATATATGATGGTTGTGTTTGCTTTTATTACTACTATTCAGTTGTTATGATACAATACATGCAAGTCATCCACCCCCGGACGTTTCCGCCATCCTGGTTTGGGGGTGTGACAGATTGGTGTCAGAGCATTGTTTATAGTGAACTAAGTCTATTAAATCACATAAGATGTACAAACAATAAATACAATGGGACTAAAACTCTCTGACGTAACATTTTCATACAAGTATACTTTAGAATATTATATGTATTTTTATAAAAGTATACGTATATACATACATACTAGGAACAATGTCATAATGAGCACCATATAAAAAGTATTTAGATAAGTTGGACGATGCGGTTAAGCCTAGACAGTTATGTAATCATATCTAGGATAAATAGAGCCTGGTCAACTATATTTATTTGAGATACGACCAACATGTGTTTGGGAATATTCGTAGTAAACAACGAGTCTAAAACTTACCAATTCTATATACCAAGAAACTCTAGAATCAAACGTAAAACTTAAAATACTATAGGATTATTTTATGATACTTTAACACCCCGAATCCTAGATGAGAAACTTAAGGGTTATAATGCACTTTGGAGGACCTACTCGACGAGTTGGTTTGTCCCGACTCGTCGTGTAGGGGCTGAGCTGGTCACACGAATTATGAAGCCTACTCGTCGAGTCGAAGGGCTGGACTCGACGAGTTGAGTCTGTATTGAGAAAACCCTAATTTTAGGGCTTGCACCCTATTTAAAGGCCCTTAAGCGCTCATTTCCTCCTCCCTGACCATTTAGACATACTGAGGGAAACCCTAGACGAGCTGTAGTCGCTATGAGAGAGAGAAAGGATAAAGATATTGTGTTCATGTGCATTTTTAGAAGAGAATTGAAGAGCAAGAAGGTTTGGAATGAGAAGAAGCTTTTGATCATGTGTTCTCTCGGTGCTAGCTGTCAATTGGAGGTAAAAAGCTATCTTCTTGATCATTCCTTTTGTTAGATATCTTTCTAGAGAGTTTTAGGGCTTTATCCCATCTATGTTTTGGGTTGGAATTGTTGAGCTGGTCATGAGAGTTGAGACTACAGATCTGAGCTATATAAGTCCCTATGAGACCAAAGATTCGAGCTTTATCAAGCTTTGGGCAAGTCTTCAAGCATAAAGACCTTTAAGGAGCTTGCTTTGGCATTTTGAGCCCTATATGACATGCATGAACGTAAAGCTACACTTCAGCCTTAGGAGGCTAGATCTAGAGTATGAGACCTTATTTTTGTCCAAAAACGTCTGAATGAGAAAATAGACTTAATGGACTCGACGAGTTGATGAGACAAATAGACGAGTCGGTTAGGGTTTACCCCGATGGTTTGGATGCGTTGCAGACTCGGCGAGTTGACGAGACAACTCGACGAGTTGAAAGGGTTTTACCCGTCCGTGGATTCAGAGTGGACTCGACGAGTTAATGGGACAACTCGACGAGTAGGTGGGGTTGCCTGGTCTTCTGGACACTGCATGAACTCGGCGAGTTGACTCGGGTTTTCACGATGTACTGAGTTATGGGAGACATAACGAGTTTATGAGCTATACTCGGCGGGTGGGGTTAACATGGGCTGTTGACTCGAGTGTTGACTTCGGTTGACTTTAGGGTTTGGTCAAAGTCAGGGATTATGGGGACCGTGGAGGGGTAAAATGGTCTTTTATCCATCCCAAGAGTTAGAAAGAGAAAATAGCTTGGATTATAGAGTTGTGATCGAAGTGTAATTAGAGAGAATTATCATATGTGTTAGGCGGAGGCGAGATCGATGATCCGTGTACGAGGTTTATTTGCTTGCTTACGAGGTGAGTCTTCTCAGTATACTTACCTTGAGTGGTAATTTTGTGTGACCGGAGGGTCTTGTGTGCTTATATTGAGTATTGTGATATCCTGCATTATATCTTTGTGATTTATGTTGTGTATTATTCTGAGCTTACTGAGTTAGGACCGGAGGGTCCACCTGAGTTGTGGGACCGGAGGGTTCCACTGAGACACATTGACCGGAGGGTCTTATTCGAGTATATCCATAAGAGGCTAAGGAGATGTGTGTGGTATTTTGGGGAACTCACTAAGCTTCGTGCTTACCGTGTTATGTGATATGTGTTTCAGGTACTTCTCAGGATCGCAGGAAGGCGTCGGCTTGATTGTACACACGAGATGGAGTTATGTTTTGAGGATCCTGGATTTTATTCAAACAATTATGAATATGTGTTTTCGATAATTTGACAATTGGAGATTTTGTGAAATGTGTTGATGAGATTTATGGGATTTTAAAATAAAAAATTTGTTTGAAAATTTACAGTGTTACAAGTTGGTATCAGAGCCTTGGTTTGAGGGATTCGGATGTATTCTTGGGTATGTTTGGACTCAAACTGAGGATTTGAGAAAATTTTCTAAAGAGAAATGATTTTCTAAAACGAGTAAGAGTTTTAAGAGAAAACGAGACAGAGCAGTGTGTACAATCAGCCATAGCCCGAACGATGATTTCCCAAAATACCATTACTTGTTTACATTATGAGATATTAGAGCTGCATGCTAGAGCATAGGCTAGGTGTTTCAGAAATTAGGGCTAGAGTTGCCTGATTCATGATGCCTTAGTATAGGGGATGCTATTTATTAGTATTATCTGCTATTTTCTCTGTGAATGTGTTGAGTAGGAGTACCTAGTAGGAATCTTTTAGAGAAACCTTTGAGTGGAGGAGTAATCTAGGAGAGACACCTAGATGTGCATTTGAGGAATCTACTAAGGGAGTAGTTAGATACCCACGAGAGGTAGGGTTGCCTAAGTTCGGTGATGCCTTTTTGAGTTGTGGATAGAGCGAGTGGAGTTGTAAGCTAGAGTGGCTTTATGTGCTGGTGGAGGTTATTCGATGCCTGAATACTGCTTGCTTTGTGCTTTGTGGACCCTTGGAATGATGGGAGTCAGCTACTAAGTGAATATGATGATATTCAGGAGGTAGATGGCTGGCATCATGAGGAGTTCTTCAGCAGCTGATGGCAGAGAAGTGTGAGAACCTAGGAGAGCCTAGGGAGTAATTGTAGTCAGATGAGTATGCTATTAAGAGATGAGTATTCGCCGGAGAGCGAACAAGTGTAATGAGATTGGAGATCAAGAAGGTTGAGCAACTACTTAGGAAATCTGGGACGATCCGTATGGAAAGTACGGGTAGATGTGGCAGGTAGTATGGGCACGTACTACTAAAAGCAGAGGACCCATACTCGAAACAGGGAGAACTCCAGAGTTTCTAAATAGCAGGTTGCGGGGAGATAACATGGTTCGGGTACCATGATTCGTAGCAGAGTGTGTTTCCATCTTTACCAGTTATCCGAAGATGGGTGTTTAGACTGAGAATGGATATGGTAAACTGTGGGGCCAAAGGGCCATGTCGGTTGAGCTTCGATAGAGTGTACCTTGTGAGGTAATTGAGTTAGATCCCGAGGATTTGACTGGTGGGCTGCAAGTTGGAGTCGCAGTACTTGAGGAGAAGTGGAGGTGATACACTAAGGAGGATCGTGGTCTGGGTTGAGTGATCGACCGATGGTTGAGATGTCACATCCCGTGACGAGAATAACACTATTTCCGCTTCTCGTGTGAAGCGAACGAGATAACGAGCTTTCGGTTCCAGAGTTTGGAGGTAACCCCGAGGGGTAGCATGAAGTTGTGATATTTTCACCAGAGTAATTGTGGTATGTTTGTTGTTAGGTATTTCTTATACCGTGAGAGAGTCATCAGTGGGGACGGAGATGGATGAGGACAAGGAGATGCTTTAGTTGAGTAAGACATACTTTTTAGCAGCAGTTCCAGGTGATCAAGCGGAGTATGTCGGGGCGGCGGCCCTCGTTGCCTACGTTGTGTATCGACTATGAGAGTTGATGGGTTTTGAGCATTCTAACACTTACATGCAACCCTAGAAACCTTGGATCTATGTTTTCTCTAATATACATGCAAATAAGAATTTTCCATGGTTCTCATCCTAACTAGCATGACATGGGGTACTTGTAATATAAAAACTAGTAGAATGACATACCTTTGTTGTTGCTTGGATTCCTTAAGACCTTGTGAGCCTAACACCCCAAATGTGATGCCTCAAATGTTTCACACAACACCACAACTCTTGGAATAACTTGAGATAAGAACACTTTGATCACACAATCGGCTAGCCCTCCTTGTCTTGTAATAGTCGCCGATTTTGCTCCATATGAGCTTGCTTATATAGTGTGTCACATGTAGGGTTACACCATGTAAACCCTAATGTGCATGGCTTTTCATTTCCCCATGATCCATGGGTTATAACCTCAATGGAGCATCCATGGAGAACCCAATGGGTCCTAGCCCAATCTAGTGAATCATGAACCGTAAGCCCACTATATAAGAATGAATGATTTACAAATCAATCCCCATATATTTAATTAGCCTCCTTTTGATCACAAAATTAATTCCAAATTAATTCTTGAACAATACTAATTAAATAATACAATTTCATATTAATATATTAGAACTTATAATATATTAACAAACCATAAGTGTCCTTTTCTCATTATCTCTATCCAATTGTCATGATGTCATGCAACCCAAATGGACCATGCCAAATCGGGTCAAGTACATACTAAATATAGTTATGGACTTAGACACCTTATCCAACAAGAGTGATGTCTCTTGCTTTAGGATGATCTACGCGGCAAAATGTTGGTTGAGGGATCGGAGACGAGGTGAGTGATAGTGCATTATTTCCAAATTGAGAGCCGTGACTAATTCGGGACAGCTGGGATAACCGGTGGTGTGTTGGTATGAGATTTCGGGAAAACTAGAGGCAGTCACGTTGGGAGGATCCCGATGATTTCATCTGAGATTCGGGATATTTGGAGTTGCATGGTCTCTATCGTGAAGATCATCGAGTGGTACGTTGTACGTTCCAAGAGTCAAGTGTGATGTACCAGGTGAACCAGTCTGTGGAGTAGACTTTCGGTATGCTAATTGGTGATGGTTCGAACCCTGAGTGGGGGAGAGCTGGGTATTCTATTAAAAGGATCATCGATATGTTCAAGTGCGGTTAGAGAACTGGTTATGGAGATATGCGGTACGGACACATGAGACTTGGGCTATTGGTGGATGACGCAAGGTGCAAAGCGAGATGATGAATGTTGTATGTACTCAGGAAAGGATGAGTGTATCCACAACGAGTAGCCATTGGTCAGATACCTTATTGTGGTTAGGAACTCTTCGAGTTGATAGTGGTCGAGTTCAAGGAAGCTGGTTCGTTGGGGTCCAGTTCGACTATTGAGAATTTCTAGTTTGATGTATGGGTTGTTGTATGCACTCCGGGAAGGGCATCAGTTGATTTGGCAACCAACTTCAGAGTCGGTACGAGTATTCTCGTGTGGGTTTTAAGCAGTAGAGAATGGGGTTTCAGATTGTCGTCAGCGTGTTCTTAGTCATTGACGATTCCTCCGTATTTCAAATTGTGAGCTGGAGTATTTCGAGGTTACGAGTTGTACAAGAGGAATATCAGTGATTGAGGCAAAACATTGTGAGATCCTGAGAGAGTGTATTGTGGTATCTGAGTATGATGTCGTGAGTGGAAGATTAGTGGTTGAGGCAAGACATCGTGAGGTTCTGTGATGGTGTACCGAGGTATCCGCGTATGATGCCCTAAATTTTTGGATTATTTTGAGACTTGAGTTTATGAGATGGCAAGTGGAGTACCAAGTGTCTATTGCTCCAGTGAGAGCCCTTCAGCTAATTGTCATCGAACGGGATTATCCAAGAATGTGAATTGTAGGGAGAGAAAGTGTTTGGTTGCGACGATTGTCGTCAGGAGTAGTGATGCTTAATATGGGTGGGTGTGTGTACCTATCTATGATTGGACCACAGAGCATGAGTTAGTCAACTCAGTGGGGTGATGACTCGAGGATGAGATTGTGGGGTGATGAGAGAGCGGGTGGATCCGAGTGAGAGTAATCACTTGGTACTATCAGGGAAAAACCGTGGGGTGAGCCCACGGCGAGTGAGAAAGTATTGTGAAACTGCGGGGAGTTGTAGCTTTCACGAGTTAGTGATAGAGTGTCGTAAGCCTTCGGGGAGCCATATCATTTATGAGTCAGTGAGAGAGTGTCGTAAGCCTGCGGGGAGCAGTAGCATTCCTGAGTCAGTGAGAGCGTGTCGTAAGCCTGCAGGGAGCCGTAGCATTCACGAGTCAGTGAGGTAGTGTCTTAAGACTACAGGGAGCCGTAGCACTCATTAGTCAATAAGGAAGAATGTTGTAACTACGAGGAGCCGTAGTATTCACTAGTCAGAGCATGATGCAGAGGAGTTCTTAGGCTTGTGTAGCCTTACCAATTGAGTCTTTGGGAAACTGGAGGCCGAACCAGGGGCGAGATTGGGGTCTCCGTGATGGTCGAGAATCGTTACATCCTGATTGGAGAAGTGGTGTACGCATAGATTTGTGGATCACGGGGCGTGAGTTGAGTATCAAATTGGAGAAGAGCGGTTCCAATTCTTCTGTTGAGTCAGACTCCCGAGCTTGAGTTTGGCTCTAATTGTGTAATGAGTAGGCAGGATGAGATTCCGGTTTTCGGATGGGTTTCCTTTTGAAAGGTAATGGGTTCCATCTGATGTCTTAGACCTGAGTAGGTCAGATCGTTGGTTTGGGAAGGACCACGAGACGCATGGAATTAGTGAGTGGCAGACGACCGAGTTCGGAGGTGAAGCTATTTCAGTTGGGGTTGTAGTATTTGCTCGAGGTAAAGCGAACTTCGTGACTGGTGTGTCATATGATGGGCAACGATAGCTATTGTGGGAAGGAAGTCTGTAAAGTCGATTTATTTGGAGCAATGGGTAGCCTTTGGGGGTTCCACTGTTAGGTCGGGAGTTGACCTTGTGCTCAGTGTTGGAGGGGGTATTTGAGAGGAAGCTAAGGCTTATGAGTATAGTTGTCAGAGGATAGTTCTGAGTGGGCATGATCATTTTATTATATCTGAGGACAGAGTATTGAGGTTCACTTTCAGATGGATTCTGATAGCAGTACAGGTGGTGGGTCCCTGGTGAGGTGTGACCCTTCCTTTCCTTTTGAGCTATGATCTGGATCGATTGGTATATCTGATATGAGTGATCGGTAGCCAATTATTGATCAACGACTTGTTTCCAACAGTCTCAACAAGAAAATCAGAGTTGGCAGTGTGTTACCGGGGTCTTTTATTCGTTGAGCGAGTAACATGATGAAATCTTGCATGGGTGGTCTAGCAGGGAGACAGACCAATAGGGTTTCCAGGTTCTGGAGAGTCAGAACTAGTACGCAGCGGTAGAGGGGTCCCTCCTGTTTCGGGATTGGGAGTTACCGATTAGGTTCGGGTGTCTGGGAAGGGAGATTTGTATGATACGAGATTTTTGGCGGTGCTTCTCGAGCTATTGGGTTTGATCTATGTGTTGTCAAGGAGCGATTTCGAGGGCGAATTCTAATTCAAGTGGGGGAGAATTGTAACACCCCGAATCCTGGATGAGAAATTTAAGGGTTATAATGCACTTTGGAGGACCTACTCGACAAGTTGGTTGGTCCCGACTCGTCGTGTAGGGTATGAGCTGGTCACGCGAATTATGAAGCCTACTCGTCGAGTCGAAGGGCTGGACTCGACGAGTTGAGTCTGTATTGAGAAAACCCTAATTTTAGGTCTTGCACCCTATTTAAAGGCCCTTAGGCCCTCATTTCCACCTCCCTGACCATTTAGACACATTGAGGGAAACCCTAGACGAGTTGTAGTCTCTATGAGAGAGAGAGAGAGAGAGAGAGAGAGAAAGGCTAAAGATCTTGTGTTCAAGTGCATTTTTAGAAGAGGATTGAAGAGCAAGAAGGTTTGGAATGAAAAGAAGATTTGGATCCAGTGTTCTTTTGGTGCTAGCTGTCAATTGGAGGTAAAAAGCTATCTTCTTGATCATTCCTTTTGTTAGATCTCTTTCTAGAGAGTTTTAGGGCTTTATCCCATCTATGTTTTGGGTTGGAGTTGTTGAGCTAGTCATGAGAGTTGAGACTACAAATCTGAGCTATATGAGTCCCTACGAGCCCAAAGATTCGAGCTTTATCAAGCTTTGGGAAAGTCTTCAAGCATAAAGACCTTTAAGGAGCTTGCTTTAGCATTTTGATCCCTATATGACATGCATGAACGTAAAGCTTGCAGCTTTACGTGATGATTCAGCCTTAGGAGGCTAGATCTAGAGTATGAGACCTTATTTCTATCCAAAAACGTCTGAATGAGAAAATAGACTTAATGGACTCGACGAGTTGATGAGACAACTCGACGAGTCGGTTAGGGTTTATCCTGATGGTTTGGACGCGTTGCAGACTCGGCGAGTTGACGAGACAACTCGACGAGTTCAAAGAGTTTTACCCGTCTGTGGATTCAGAGTGGACTCGACGAGTTAATGGGCAACTCGACGAGTAGGTGGGGTTTCCTGGTCTTCTGGACACTACATGAACTCAGCGAGTTGACTCGGGTTTTCACGATGTACTGAGTTATGGGAGACACGACGAGTTTATGAGCTATACTCGGCGAGTCGGGTTAACATGGGATGTTGAATTCAGTTGACTTTAGGGATTGGTCAAGTTAGGGATTATGGGAACCATGGAGGGGTAAAATGGTCTTTTACCCATCCCAAGAGTTAGAGAGAGAAAATAACTTGGATTATTTAGAGTTGTGATCGAAGTGCTAATTAGAGATAATTATCGTATGTGTTAGGCGGAGGATAGATCGGTGATTCGTGTACGAGGTTCATTTGCTTGCTTACGAGGTGAGTCTTCTCAGTATACTTACCTTGAGTGGTAATTTTGTGTGACCGGAGGGTCTTGTCTGCTTATATTGAGTATTGTGATATCCTGCATTATGTCTTTGTGATTTATGTTGTGTATTATTCTGAGCTTACTGAGTTAGGACCGGAGGGTCCACCCGAGTTGTCGGATCGGAGGGTTCCACTGAGACACATTGACCGGAGGGTCTTATTCGAGTATAGCCATGAGAGGCTAATGATATGTGTGTGGTATTTTGGGGAACTCACTAAGCTTCGTGCTTACCGTGTTATGTGATATGTATTTCAGGTACATCTCAGGATCGCGGGAAGGCGCCGACTTGATTTTACACACGACATGGAGTTATGTTTTGAGGATCCTGGATTTTATTCAAACAATTATGAATATGTGTTTTCGATAATTTGACAATTGGGGATTTTGTGAAATGTGTTGATGAGATTTATGGGATTTTAAAATAAAAATTTCTTTTGAAAATTTACGGTGTTACAGATACTATAAATAATTCATGTTTAAACTAAAAACCCTTACTGGTAGGTCTATAATTGCTTAGTGTATACGTTAATGTTATATATAATTAAGATTTTATAGACTTAGAATTTGTGATTTCGCTTTACTTCCCGTTCCTTGTTTGGTTGTGGTCTTAGAGTAGGATCACTTATTCGAAGGTCTATTCGATCTTAGTTAAATACAACTTGTATACACTATGTGATTATAGGAGGACCCGGTAAGGATCACACCATAAAAAATTTCATTAGAAATGCTTCTATTAATCTCATAAATTCTTTATATACCCCTATTCTCGCACAAAGGACATATCTAGACATCACAACCCCACTACAACACACCAACGAAGAACAAAGAACACCATATGGATGCCATGCCTACAAGTAGATTAGGAAAACAATACGGACCACCTACACTCGTTAGAGGAAAAGATAGTCACCATGAGACAACAAATCCTTGCAGCTAAAACTAGGGCAATCATAGCAGGACAGAGAGCAGAGGAGACCACTCGCAAGACGTGCAAGATGGAAGGACACCTTATGCGTCACTTTAATAAACTAATATAACCTAGTGAGTTAGTGACTACACTACTCACGCTATGTGTTAGGATTATCGCTTCTTTCGTCACAACTAGTAATAGTAAATCAAGAGAGATACGCCCTTCCAAAACCCATGAAACCCGACCAACTTAAGATTTTGACACCTATATTCTAAACTTAACATTTGTACAATACCTACTCCCACTCACTACCATAAAAACATCACAAGGATGTTGGCCGAAACATTGAGAATCGTACAGTAAAACGTGAAATTTATACGTGTATATAAATAGATGGAATACAACTAGCAATGACCATAGTCACTTACGAACTCGTTTTATACCATACAACAAGAATCATGCCATCACACGGAAATAACCAGCACACCGGTGCAACACCCGTTTTACAAATGGACCTTGCCACATTCCAAGCTGTTGTATCAGCCGCTGTAGCAGCAGTCATGACACAACTTAGCACTAACAACACGAACGGAAATAAGAACGGTGCCGACAATTCCAATCGTGGGGATAACCAGGAACACCAGCGAGTGTGCTCCTGCAAGGACTCCCCAAATTATGAACCTAAGGACTCCCATGGAAATAAAGGTGTACTACCCAAGAAAAGAAAGTTCTGGAACAAGAGAAAGAGGAATTCAACGCCCGAGCCCGCCAAGAAACAACAAATAGTGGCAGCCCACACTGTCACTATCCCGGCCACCCCAGCACCAGCAAAGCAATATGATGGAACCCTTCCGAAATGTAGCAAGTGCGGCTTTCGTCACCGTGGAGCCTGCCGGGTGATGCACTGCAAAAATTGCAACAGAAAGGGTCACACCGCCCGTTTCTATAGGACTCCGACCCAACACACCACTTAAGCCTCTAACGCTGGAGTGAGTCAAACATGACATATATGCAGTGAAACGGGACATTTCAAGAGACATTGTCCAACGGAAAGGAATGACAGCGGAATGGGAAGAGTCTTAACAACATGAAATGAGGAAGCAACGAGGGATCCTACTGATATTTCCGATACGTTTCTCCTCAATCACTCATATGCATGCATACATTGCGTTAGCAGGTATGAAGAGGAATTCGCGAATCACCAATTTAAAAACATATTCAGATAAAATCTACAATCACTCAACGAAACTTTTGCAGTAGAATTAACAAAGGATAAAACAGAAAGCACTAAATATATATATGTAGTATGCACTCTAACACTAAAACAACCAATTCTTTCAAATTGACCTAATACAATAGGGAACTTCGGCGTGATCACTGGTATATTTTAGTTAATCTTCACCATGCCAATATCATGAGTTACAAAAAGTCGTTAGCCTAGATCTGCCAAGTAGCGAGCCCCTCTAAATTATGACGACAAACCCGACACAATCCTTCAGATCATCCCTTAGGTAAAGGCTCAGATCAATCTACTCAAGAAGTACCACGCCTTCCTAGCCTACACAGTAGATGAGAATCAGGAAGCATAAAACATCAAGGATGTTCCAGAAGTCCGTAAACTTCTCGATATATTCCCAGCAGACCTCTCAGGAATACCACTCGTACAGCAAGTTCAAGAATCGACCTAAAAAGCAATAGATATGGAAAAAGTAATTATAATCACCTTCTCACCCAAAATAATCGCATCACTCATATAGAAACTAAGGACCCATGCTGGTAATCTATCACTATTGGGCGCATACGTTAGATTTGTATATAATTAAGATTCTACAGACTTAGTATGTGTGATTCCGCTTTAAATCATGGTCTTTGTTTGGTTGTGGGATTAGGGCAGAATCACTTATCCGACTGTCCTTCCAATCTTAATTATATACGACCTGTATACGCAAAGCAATGATAGATGAACCAGGTATGAGTCATACCACAAATCCCAAGACCAAATTGCCCGGGACTGCAGGTGGACACGCTACCATTTTAGTGATGAATCAAACCCATACACTTCCTATCGGTCAAAGCAACAAATGAAATAGAAAAGATGACAAGAACGTATCACAAGGAGGCTGTGAGACTGCACAATATACCGCTGTCGGTTATTTCGGATAAGGGACAATCATTTCACCTCGCGCTTTTGACAGTCATTACAGAAGCCTTTGAAAACCCAACTCATCTTGAGTATAGCTTACCATCCCTAAAAAAATAGTTAGAATGAGTGCAACATTCAAACATTAGAAGGTATGCTTCGCGTCTGTGTGATAGACTTTGGCAAAGCATGGAACGCTCACCTACCACCGGTTGAGTCCTCTTACAAACAGTAACTACCCCCGGCATCAATGCCACTCTGAATAAAGCACTATACGGACACACACACAGATCACCATTAAGTTGTATTGAAGTTAGAAACTCCCAACGGACAAAGACGTCTAGTGACCAAAAACACGCTCCCCGACCCTGAAATTTATAAAGGAGACGACAGAGAATATCGTTCGAATCCACGAACGACTATAAGCATTTCGGGATCGACCCATTGACTTACAAACCCCAACTACCACAGGAACTCGGTAACATACACCCCACCTACCACGTGTCCAATCTAAAGAAATGTTTGTCCGAAGAAACTCTTGTAATTCCACTCGATGAAATTGAGGTAAATGAAAGTCTCAACTTCATCGAAGAACCAGTTGAAATCACGTATAGGGAAATCAAGAGAACAAAACAATGTCGTATACCAATAGTGAATGTCCGTTGGAACACCAAGCGAGGACCTGAATTCACTTGGGAACGAGAAGATCAGATGAAACAAAAGTACCCACATCTCCTCCCTAGCTCTTGAGTTTCCACTCTAGAACAAATTTCGGGACAAAATTCCCTCTAACGGGGGGATGATGTGACAACTGGAAAATTTTAGAACAAACGAGGCCTAAACTTTAACCATGTACAAGTAAATTCAAAAACGTAACTTTGATACAATAGAACTTGGAATTCCATGAGGACATGTTTATACATGTTTATATATATATATATATATATATATATATATAAATTGAAAACCATGCTTATATAAGTTATATATATGTATATATTGAAAACCCATGTTGATTTAAGTTAATATAAGTCAACACAAGTCAAAATGTTAAGTCTAAAAGTATGGAAATGTGACTACTTTTGAGATTTCGGTATTAGGAATCTAGAAACAAATGGTTTTCGGTTTTGTGGGGACCAAGATCATATGTATGGACCGAAATCTCAAAGCTTTGGACCACTTAGGACCGAAAACACTTTCTTGGATCATGCCTAGGCCGAAAACTCACATCTAAGGACCACTAGGGCCGAAAACTCAAGCTTTGGGACCACACCAAAACCGAAATCAAGGTGATTTCGGTCATGGCATGGCCGAAAACAGCATAAAGGTGTCGAAGTGGTGCCACTTGATTTGTTAAATTACCGTCCCAAGATGATAGTTACACATTTCAATGTAAACATCAACTCATAACCTTATCATTCCCTTTATATATAATACACGAATTGGATCCATTTCAAACGTTCACAGTAACATTTCCACACAAATTCTCTCTCAAATAACAAACCTCATTTCTTTCCAAACTCAAAGATCGAACATCCCCCTCGAGCATTATTCTTCAAGCCATTTCCTTAGGAATCATTGTAAGTTCTTATTATTTAGTGTTTTGCAAACACTTTCTTGTTAGTTCATATATTCACACATTATTATGTGTTACAAACTATTAAGATCTTGACTACCTTCAAGTGTTCTAACTTAAAGATCGTCATCATCACCTCGTTATCAAACCGCAACTACACATAAGGTAAGTTCATACCCCTACATTTTTCAAGGATTTTTTTTATGTTTTAGGGAGGGAATACAATTAACACACAAGAAAATTTATGTTAAAACGCAAACATTTAAATACGTTATTTTACTATTTTTACGAAAAGTGTTAAATACGCGAAACGGCTTTACTACCAAACTCGTATATTTTTATGTACAACATTTTGATAAAAACATAAGGATATGAAAAACGGTTACAAAATACATTACATTATTCTTTTATATATATATATATATATATATATATATATATATATATATATATATATATATATATATATATATATATATATATTGAGTACAAAACGTTCATTTCATTAAAACTTCATAAACATAGTTTACGAAACTTTACCCCCTTGTAACCTGTTGAGCAAAGGGTAAAAATTATATAAAGTACATATATAATTGTTTTACAGCATTTTCGGTATTATCCTGGAAAAAGGGGATAGTTTCATATACAAACATTTTCATTACAAAAACACGTACACTCGTTGAATAAATTTGTGAGACATTCTCTTCATCGTACCTAACTGGGGTATATACGAAAGTCCTGTATTTATAACCGGAATCTCCGATACGAGAGCATGATACTTGTGTATAGATCTATACGGGACTGATGATCCCACACCCTGACTACTAGCTACAGTCAGACCGGCAGGTTATGGGTGACAAATGTGATAAATATCTCGGCGCCTGAAGAACGATGAGGCAGGCACCACATCTTAAAAGCACGGTTATAAACACTCACATAGCGAAACGACGATACGTTTATTTTACACGAAAACACATTCCTTCAAACGGTTTTATATACGAATAAAACTACATATTACTATTTTTAAGTATGGAAAATACTTGTACATTTCAGCTTGGAACATTTTAAACTACAAATCATTTCTTTGGAAAATATTGGATTTTCTGGAATGAACACTCACATTTTACATGTGAACGGCTTACATCTCACTTATTAAAAAATATCGGATTTTTTGGAAACAAACACGATATCTTTTCACGGAAAGGCTTACCATTTTCATATAAACTCTTATGAACTCACCAACTTAATTGGTGACACTTTTTCAAACAACTTGTATTCTCAGGAAATCAGTAAAACAGGTAATCAACAGCTTTTGAGGATGGGGCGCTAAGGCGTCAAACAAATCTTTTGACAATTGACTTTTAAAACATGTAATACTTACAATGATGTAACTTTTTTTCAATTATATATATATGATGGTTGTGTTTGCTTTCTTTACTACTATTCAATTGTTATGATACAATACATGAAAGTCATCCATCCCCAAACGTTTCCGCCATCCTGGTTTGGGGGTGTGACAAAAAGAAAGCACCAAATGGCCATCAAGAGAGTATGAAAATGGATTTAGGAGAGAGGATGAGCTACAAACACTTCAATAGAGGCTAGGGATTTATTAGATGTGTTCTAGAGGAGGTGGAGGCTGAGAATGAAAATTTTCTAAGGTTAATGGCCTTTAAATACCCCGAAACCCCTAAAAAACATGTAGGCCACTGGGATGGGGCGCTCCATGCTCCTCTGATAATTTCCTGATTTTTCGGTTTTCAGCTTTGGCTTCAAACAATCATAACTTCTTCGTTCTAACTCCGTTTTCAGTGATATTTATATGCACATGAAGGTATTGACAAGACCCATAATTCTATCTGCCTACATTTGGCTTATAGCATACATAACTTACTTTATTAGTAAACACAAAGGTACAAAATATCACTTTTTCCTTTATACCCCTTTGGCTCTAACGCAAATTTCAAGGGCTTAAATCACTGAACCAATATTATCAACATTCAATAAGGTCTAAATTCTATTCCATTGTAGCCCAAGACCTTTACTCGGTCAAATTACGGTCTGATATCTTGAAATCAAGAATATACTGAAACTAGATGTTACATGTTATAATGTAAACCTTCAAAAAGTTAAGTTTTCCATACAAGAATCTTTAAAACATAGGATCAATGATATGATTGGCATGCATAAGATAATTTGTTTTTTGAGTTTATTGCAATGCGAATTTTGATAACACCACTTAAGTAACTTAAAAGCTAGTTTTTTAAAAAGTTATTTAGTATAACTTATAAAAATAAGCTCATATAGCTTTTTCATAATTTTCCAAATATATGATTTTTAAAAGCATCTCTGTGACATCCCCTAATTTCTCGGCCAGAAAGGACCAATTTAATTTATGCTTTTAAAATAAAATCAGATAAATCCTTTTAAAAGATGTTGCGGAATTGGTCCCCAAAACAAAACATGATAAAAGTTTATCAAAACCTTCCTTTAAGAAATATATAATTTCCTTTTATATCAAAACCTCGGGATGTCATGTTCCGATACAGATCAAAAGCATAAACAAGACATTATAAGCCTTACATCAGTTATTTACAACTACTGGCCTATAATCCAAAAATCTCTCATCATCCTACGACTATGCTAGGGGTCCACTACCTATAATAATAAAAAGCTGAGTGGGTCAGGCTTGGGAGCCTGGTGAGCATATAGGGTTTTCAACCCACAATAATAATAAACTTATTAAGTTCACCAATCAACAATAACCCTGATTACCCATTCCCGTTATCCTCACTTTACGTCCCTAAACACCTATCACAAGGGACCTAGCCTAAGGAATATCATCGGGATGGACACTACTGCTAAGGGGACTCCTCAGCCATACATGTCCTAAAGGCAACCATGAAGGGGATGGAGTACGCCAATGAACATATAGTTCACCAACACCTACAAGTTGCGAACCTGCTAGTGTTCCATTGGACTGTCTAGAAAGGTTTGTGGTCGTCATCTATACTCCGCTAGACGACAACAACAACAACAACAACAACAACATCGAGGCCTCTCACCATTTTAACACACATCGACTATTTCGTTTACCCATGTTCTACCCAACATATTTGTAGATAAAATACATATACAGTTTAAAACTTGTATAAAACATCTATTCAACGATCACCTCAATTAAACAATTAATATAATTACACATAGCATGTATTTTATAGAAAATATTTCATATCTAGGTGTAAGATGAAAGTGACTACACACTCACCTGATTTAATGATAATCGGGCAGCAGTTCGTTTCCTAAAACGATCGTTTCTAATAAAACCGGAAATTTTATTGAGAAACTGGGCTCTGCGAGGGTCGGGCTTCAAAACCGAAAAGATAAATTTCTCGGGCTTCTCGGGCACTTCGGGACGTGTTTCGGGTGTTTGGTATGATACCGGGGCTTTGGGGGAAGTTGGAATGAAAGAAATATTGAAAGAGGGGTGAAAATTGACAAATTTCCAAATTATCCCCGGGAGGTCTCGCACCGTTCTATTTATAGGGGCGAGGCTTCTGATCCAACGGCTGAGAAGCTACCAGGTGGAAGTAGATTCGAAGAGGAGGCACATGGCTCGCACGTGCGAGGGTCCAGCTGCTGACCTCTGATTGGACCGAAGTCTAGGTCCGAGGTTCGGATCCGAAGCAAGAGGGAGGGGAGACAGGTGGTGCGAAGGTCGGACACGCGGCAGGTGGTGCGAGGCTCGGACGAGGCTGCACACGTGTCACTCCTCGGATGCGCCACGGCTTCGGATGACTCAGCAATTTCGGACACGTGGCACGCATGGAGCGAAGGTGACCTGGCCGAAACATGAGTATGCGAATTTTCTCGATTTTTGTGCAAAAACTTCTAAAATCCATAACTTTCGCATACGAGCTCCGTTTTTGACGTTCTTTAGATGCACGCGTAGGTAAAATTACTCTCTACGACTTTCGTTTAGACTTCGTCGGCTAATTTTGATATTAATTTTGATATTATTATTTTTAACAGACCGGGACAGGAAATCCGTTAAAAATTCATAACTTCTTCATCCGACGTCCGTTTTCGTATGTCTTTTTACCGTTGTACTACTATTGACGAGACCTTCGATTCTCGTTTAGGTTGTGTCGGATAAGAATCACTCGATGTAAAATTCGAGTTTTTAGCTATCTACTGCTAAGCTGAAACTTAGAAAAATCATAACTTCCTCATACGAAGTCAGATTTGGGCGCTATTTTTATACATACTCTCGGTTTTACGAACACTACGACTTTCGTTTAGATCACTAAGGATAAAAAGTAGTTTATCAAAAACTCACTTTTTACGTCATTCGGCACCGTGCCGGTTTTGTCGCGAAACTTCGACAGGTCATAACTTCTTCGTTATAACTCGGATTTCGGTATTCTTTATATATCTGTAATCCTTGTCACGACCACTACAACTTTCTTAATAGATATCGACTTTATCTAATATTTATTTTCGACGCTCATTTTTATTATTAATTAATTAAATCCTAGTAATATAGCATAAAACACATAATTCACATAATATTCACATAATTCCTTTTCATTTCTTCAAAATGAGTGACAAAGGTTAACCTAGACTATCACATCAATATTAATGCCTAGCCTAGAAACACGGGCGTTACAATTCTCTCCCCCTTAGGATGATTCCGTCCCCGGAATCACACATCAACAAACAACTGCGGGTAGTGACTCATCATGTCACTCTCCGTTTCCCAGGTGAGATTTGGCCCATTCGTATGTTTCCAACGCACAAGCACTAAAACAACCATCTTGCGTCGCAACTTCTTAGTCTTACGGTCAACGATTGCCTCAGGTTCTTCAATTAACCTCTTGTTTTCATCCAACCTTAATTCAGAAATGGGAATTATGTCAGGCACATCTCCCGTGAACTTTCTCAAATAACACACATGAAAGGTATTATGAATACCCTCCAGTTCTTCCGGTAATTCTAGCTTGTAAGCTTGATTCCCGATCCTCTGAAGAACTTTAAATGGTCCAATAAACCTTGGACTCAATTTTCCCCTTTTACCAAATCTTATAAGTCCCTTCCACGGTGAGACTTTAAGTAAAACCGAATCTCCAACTTCGAATGATATCGGTTGTCTTTTCTTGTCAGCATAGCTCTTTTTTCGATCTTGAGCTGCTAACATCCTTTCCCTAATCACTTTCAACTTTTCAGCAGTCTGATGGACTATTTCAGGTCCCATAAACTGCTTTTCCCCAGCTTCCAGCCAACATGACGGCGTTCGACACTTTTCTCCATACAAAGCGTAATAAGGTGCCATCTTGATGCTCGAGTGGAAACTGTTATTATAGAAAATTCTACTAGAGGTAAGTGTTCATCCCAGTTACCTTGGAACTCCAGGGTACATGCTCTCAGCATATCCTCCAACGTTTGAATTGTTCGTTCGCTTTGACCATCAGTTTGCGGATGGTAAGCTGTACTCAAACACAACTTGGTACCCAATTCCTCTTGTAGACTCCTCCAAAACCTTGAGGTAAAACGGCTGTCACGATCGGATATAATCGTTAACGGAACACCGTGAAGCCTCATAATTTCCTTCACGTAAGAATTCGCAAGTTTATCCATAGACCATTTCTCGTTGGATGCTATGAAATGCGCACTCTTAGTGAAGCGATCAACGACCACCTAAATCATGTCGTGACCGTTCCTTGTTCTAGGCAGTTTAGTCACAAAATCCATGGTGATGTCTTCCCATTTGCCCATGGGTACAGGCAAAGGTTCTAAACTCCCATACGGTTTCTGATGTTGTGCCTTAACCCTAGCACATGTTACACACTTGGCCACATACTTAGCAACATCGAGCTTCATCGTCGACCACCAGTAATAGGGTTTTAGATCCCTATACATTTTTGTACTGCCGCGATGAATCGAGTACATGGTCTTGTGAGCTTCTTCCATCAGAAGATCTCTTACTCCTCCCGTCTTAGGTACCCAAATCCTATCTTTGAATACCTTCAGTCCTTGACCGTTTGTATCAAACACCAACGTTTTACCCAAACGTTCTTCCTTGCGGTCGTTTTTCTCTAAAGCTTCCTCCTGAGCTTTCTTTATACATTCCACAATTGTCGAGACAACTTCAATTCTCAACGCTCTTGGCCTTTCCTTTTCAATATTTACCTTCCGACTGAGAGCATCAGTAACAACATTTGCTTTACCAGGGTGGTAAAGTATCTCACAGTCGTAGTCCTTGACTAACTCTAGCCAGCGCCGTTGCCTCATGTTCAATTCCTTCTGATTAAAGAGATATTGAAGACTGTTATGATCAGTGAAAAGTTTGCATTTAGTACCATAAAGATAGTGCCTCCATATCTTTAAGGCGAATACTACCGCTGCCAATTCCAGATCATGAGTGGGGTAGTTCTTTTCATGCTCTTTCAATTGCCTCGATGCATACGCTATCACCTTATCCCTTTGGGTCAGAACACAACCTAACCCAACTCCAGAGGCATCACTATAAACTGCGAAGTCATCAACTCCTTCAGGTAACGAAAGAATTAGTGCTTCACACAATCTCTTCTTTAACTTCTCAAAGGCTTACTTATGCTTCTCATTCCAAGTATAAGTAGCTCCTTTGTGGGTCAAAGCTTTTAATGGAGTAGCAATCGAAGAAAAACCTTGGATAAATCGGCGATAATATCCGGCTAATCCTAAAAAGCTTTGAATCTCCATAGGACTTTTTGGTTGTTCCCACTTCATCACAGTTTCAATCTTTGCTGGGTCAACCATTATTCCTTCTTGGTTAACCACATGACCTAAAAATTGGACTTCTTGAATCCAAAATTCACATTTGGAGAACTTTGCATACAGCTTCTCCTTTTTCAGAACTTCTAGCACTTCACGCAGATGCTTGTCATGCTCCTGCTTGCTTTTCGAATAAATCAAGATATCATCTATGAATACTATCACGGATTTATCAAGGTATGGTTTACAAACCCTGTTCATCAAATCCATGAAAGCTGTTGGAGCATTGGTTAGTCCGAACAACATAACCAAAAATTCATAGTGTCCATATCTTGTTCTGAACGCAGTCTTTTCGATATCCTGCTCTCTCACTTTTAGTTGATGGTATCCTGACCTAAGATCGATATTCGAAAAATAGCTCGAACCTTGCAACTGATCGAACAGATCATCGATCCTCGGTAACGGGTACTTGTTCTTTATTGTAGCTTTATTCAACTCTCTGTAATCGATGCACATTCTCATGCTCCCGTCTTTCATCTTTACAAATAACACCGGGGCTCCCCAGGGTGATGAACTAGGTCGAATAAAACCTTTGTCCAATAACTCCTGAAGTTGTGTCATAAGTTCTTTCATCTCTGTTGGTGCTAATCGATACGGCGCTTTTGCTATTGGCGTCGTTCCTGGTAACAAGTCGATACAAAATTCTACTTGTCGATCAGGGGGTAATCCGGGAAGATCTTCGGGAAAGACTTCCGGATAGTCACACACCACCGGAATATTCTGCACCTCCTTCTTTTCCTTCTTAGCATCGATCACGAACGCTAGATATGATGTACATCCCTTGGACAAACACTTTCTGGCTTTCATTAGGGAAATGATTCCAGAGTTTACTCTGCGTTTGTCTCCATACACCATAAACGACTCTTTCCCTGGCGGGTTTACTTTTACTATCTTCTTCCTACACAATATTTCGGCATCATTGGCGCTAAGCCAATCCATTCCTAAAACTATGTCGAATCCATTTAACTCGATAGGTAATAATTCCTCGTGGAACTTATTCCCATTCAAGTCAATGAAGATGTTTTTCATACGATGGCTAACAGGTACAAACTTGCCACTAGCAATCTCGACTATTATAGCATTAACTAGTCTATCTACAGGCAAAGTTAGTTTTCTACCAAATTCATGCGAAATAAAGGAGTAATTGGCTCCAGAATCAAACAAAATTTGGGCAGGAAATTCGTTTACGAGAAAGGTACCTGAAGCGACATCGGCTTCTTCTTTCGCAGCTTCAAGTGTCATCTGAAAGGCTCTCACCTTCGGCTTTGGTGGAAGATTGGGCTTTGCTGCATCCTTCTTCTTCGGGCAATCCTTCAAAATATGCCCTTCTTCATGGCACCCAAAACAGACGTTCTTATTGAAGGTGCAGTCATTGGCATAATGCCCTGGCTTTCCACATTTGTAACAAGTGACTTCCATGCTGCATTTCCCAGCATGTTTCTTTTTACACTTGTCACACCACTTGGCTTCGGCTCCTCCTCCGAATTTTCTCGAACCAGTCTTCGAGAATTTGTTCTTTTTATTGCAACCTGAAGTTCCTTCAAACTTTCTCTTTTCGCCAACTTCAACCTTGACGGCGGCTCTCCCCTTAATCATATCTTCAACAGACTTGGCAGCCCAGACAGCTGCCTCCAATGTAAGTGCCTGATGTACTGGCACCGCATACTCCCATGGAAGTCCCTTTGCGTACCTGTCAATTTTTTCCAGCTCATCTGGGACAATACGAAAAGCAAACTCCATTTTGTCTGTGAAGTTATTTGTATATTCATCAACGGTCATACTTCCTTTCTTCAACGTCAGAAATTGGTTTTCTAGCTCAAGCACATTTTGGGCCGAGCAGTACTTGCGCTTGAAGTGCACCAAGAACTCTGCCCAAGTCAGTTGCAGTGGCTCATTAGGGCTTAGAGTTTTCCCCACAGTGTTCCACCAACGAGCAGCACTACCCCTGAACTGACGCACTGCAAATGTGGTTTGTAACTTGCCTTGGCAACCACAAGTCATGAAAGCCAATTCCATTTCCGAGATCCAATCCATTACTCCGACTGGATCTTCTTTTCCAGTGAAGGTCAATGGCTTGCAAGTCATAAAGTCCTTATACTTGCACCCATTTCTCTCCACTCTATCCTCGTGGTTATTTTTCCCAACCACAAGCGGTTCACTATGACCAACAGATCTACTGTTGTTTCCTTCTTCAGATCTGTCGTCATTTAATTCACGTTGTTCAACAGGAACTGAAGGTTCATCCCTGTTGTTCAGCAACATTTGCCTCAATTCCTCCCTTTGTTCAGCCATCATGGTCTGAATCATGGCTCGTACTCCAGCCATGGTGATGGGTTCTGGTGCAGCTCCTACTATAGGCACCTGTTCCACCCCTTGAGGTTGAGGTTGTTGGTTTCTGTTTGCATTTCCCGCTCCACTTCGAGTTCTTGCCATTATAATCTATACACCGAATAAGGCAAATTTAGGTCTTTATCCTTGATAGATATTTCAATTCCCTTATCACTCCGAAACGTTTACATGTTAGTTCTAATCTCGTAATCATACGCTTAGAATCCTACACATATAAGGTTTCCAGATCCGGTCGGCAACAGACCATAGATCCGAACAAATAATGGCATATATGGCAAACATATAGCATTTAGCACATAAAAGCATTTTAGGCACCTTTCCTAAAATAAACTAGTGCTCATGTCTAAAATATGGTAGACACTCATCTCACAATCATCACTTAGCATTCTAAGTTTAAGTTTAGAAATCCTACAAATTCCTAGTTCGCATAAACTAATGCTCTGATACCAACTGTGACATCCCTAATTTCTCGGTCAGAAAAGACCGATTTAATTTATGCTTTTAAAATAAAATCAGAGAAATCGTTTTAAAAGATGTTGCGGAATTGGTCCCCAAAACAAAACATGATAAAAGTTTATCAAAACCTTCCTTTAAGAAATATATAATTTCCTTTTATATCAAAACCTCAGGATGTCATGTTCTGATACAGATCAAAAGCATAAACAAGACATTATAAGCCTTACATCAGTTATTTACAACTACTGGCCTATAATCCAAAAATCTCTCATCATCCTCCGACTATGCTCGGGGTCCACTATCTGTAATAATAAAAAGCTGAGTGGGTCAGGCTTGGGAGCCTGGTGAGCATATAGGTTTTCAACCCACAATAATAATAAACTTATTAAGTTCACCAATCAACAATAACCCTGATTACCCATTCCCGTTATCCTCACTTTACGTCCCTAAACACCTATCAGAAGGGACCTAGTGTAACGCCCGTGTTTCTAGGCTAGGCATTAATATTGACATAATGGTCTAGGTTAACCTTTGTGACTCATTTTGGAGAAATGAAAAGGAATTATGTGAATATTATGTGAATTATGTGTTTTATGCTTAATTATTAGGGTTTAATTAATTAAGAATAAAAATGAGCGTCAGAAATTAAATTTTAGATAAAGCAGATATCTATTAAGAAACTTGTAGTGGGCGTGACAAGGATTACGGATATATAAAGAATGCCGAAATCCGAGTTATAACGAAGAAGTTATGACCTGTCGAAGTTTCGCGATAAACCGGCACGGTGCCAAATGTCGTAAAAAGTGAGTTTTTGATAAACTACTTTTTAGCCTTAGTAATCTAAACGAAACTCGTAGTATTCGTTAAACCGAGAATTTCGATAAAAAGAACGCCCAAATCTGACTTCGTATGAGGAAGTTATGATTTTTCGAAGTTTCAGCTTAGCAGTAGACAGCTAAAAACTCGAATTTTAGATCGAGTGATTTTTAGCTGACACGACCTAAACGAGAATCGAGGGTCTCGTCATTAGTAGCACAACGGTAAAAAGTCTGACGAAAACGGACGTCAGATGAAGAAGTTATGAATTTTTAACGGATTTCCTGTCCCGGTCTGTTAAAAATAATAATATAAAAATTAAAGTCAAAATTAGCCAACGAAGTCTAAACGGAAGTTGTAGAGCGTAATTTTACCTACGCGTGCATATAAAGAACGTCAAAAACGGAGTTCGTATGCGAAAGTTATGGATTTTAGAAGTTTTTGCACAAAAATCGAGAAAATTCGCATAGTCACGTTTTTGCCACGTCACCTTCGCTGAAAGAGTGCCACGTGTCCGAAATTGGTGAGTCATGCGAGCCACGTGTCGGCTTCCCTCGCATGAACAGTAGCCGTGTGTCGGATTCTGATTCGACCGAAGGGAGGCCCAATCCGAAGCTCGCAGCTGGTCCGAGCCTCGCACCGCCTTAGCCTCCGAACCTCGCAGATTGTAACACGTGTCTTCTCTTCGCTGCTTCGGATCCGAACCCTCGCCTGCGGACCCCACCTCCTTAGCCGACCTTCGGACCCGGACTTCGGTCCAATCAGGGACTGCCACCTGATCCCTCGCATGCGCAGCCCACGTGACTACTCTTCGGATCTGCTGCCGCGTGGACTCTTCTCATCCGTCCGATCAGCAGCTTCGGACCCTATAAATAGAAGGGTATGCGAACCCTCCCGGTTACTTTTGAGATTTTGCCATATTTAGCCCCTTTTTCCATATTTTCTTCATCTTAACATTCCCCGAAGCCCCGGTATCGATTCTAATACCCGGAATACGCCACGAAGTGCCCGAGAAGCCCGGAAAATTTAGCTTTTCGGTTTTGAAGCCCGACCTTTCGCAGAGCCTGGTTTCTCAATAAACTCCCGGTTTTATTAGAAACGATCGTTTTAGGAAACGAATTGCTGCCCGATTTTCATTAAATCAAGTGAGTGTGTAGTTACTTTCACCTTACACATAGATATGAAATATTTTACATAAAATACGTGCTGTATGAATATTTATTGTTTGTTTATTTGAGTTGGATGTTGAAGGTGTGATTTATACATGTTTTTAAATAATTTAAACTGTATATGTATTTTTAGCTACAAAAATGTTGGGTAAAACATGGGTAGATGAAATAATGGGTGTGTGATGATAGGTAAGTTGGATAAAGGAGATGATCAGTAATATTGATCATGAGTGGAGGGTGAGTGGTGAAATTTGAGAGAATCACTTACCCAAAATGTTGGCCCCCGTCATTCAGCAGAGTATGGATGACAACCATGGACTATTCTAGATGGTTTGTGGAACACTAGAAGGCCCGCAACCTACAAGTAGGTGTAATGAACTATATGTTCATTTGGAGTACTCTAAAAACCCATTGACATGTATGACAGGGGTGAATACTGTCAATAAATAAGAGCTATGAATTTAGCCCCTGTTGTATAAACCCTGGTGATGGTGTGACCTTGTGCCTATTCCTTAGGATGAATCCTTAGGAAGGAGTGATAGTTGAATCTTAGGGTAAACCCTTAAGAAATTAATAAGATAATCGGTTTGGGGTAATTTGGTTGATTGATTGATGTTTAAGTACAATAAATTTATTTATTGTGGGTTGAAAACCCTATATGCTCACCAGGCTTCCAAGCCTGACCCACTCAGCTTTTTATGATTACAGGTAGTGGACCCCGAGCATAGTCGGATGATGATGATGAGTGATTTATGGATTATAGGCCAGTAGTTATAAATAACTGTTGTAAGGCTTATAATGTCTTGTTTATGCTTTTGATCTGTATCGGAACATGACATCCCGAGGTTTTAATATAAAAGGAAATTATATATTTCTTAAAGAAAGGTTTTGATAAACATTATCATGTTTTATATTGGGGACCTATTCCGCAATATCTTTTTGAAACGATGTCTCTGATTTTATTTTAAAAAGCATAAATTAAATCGGTCTTTTCTGGCCGAGAAATTAGGGGATGTCACACCTAGCCTAAGGAATATCATCGGGATTGACACTACTGCTAAGGGGACTCCTCAGCCATACATGTCCTAAAGGCAACCATGAGGGGGATGGAGTACGCCAATGAACATATAGTTCACCAACACATACAAGTTGCGAACCTGCTAGTGTTCCACTGGACTGTCTAGAAAGGTTTGTGGTCGTCATCTATACTCCGCTAGACGACAACAACAACAACAACAACAACAACATTGAGGCCTCTCACCATTTTAACACACATCGACTATTTCGTCTACCCATGTTCTACCCAACATATTTGTAGATAAAATACATATACAGTTTAAAACTTGTATAAAACATCTATTCAACGGTCACCTCGATTAAACAATTAATATAATTACACATATCACGTATTTTATAGAAAATACTTCATATCTAGTTGTAAGATGAAAGTGACTACACACTCACCTGATTTAATGATAATCGGGCAGCACTTCGTTTCCTAAAACGATCGTTTCTAATAAAACCGGGAGTTTTATTGAGAAACCGGGCTCTACGAGGGTCGGGCTTCAAAACCGAAAAGATAAATTTCTTGGGCATCTCGGGCACTTCGGGACGTGTTTCGGGTGTTTGGTATGATACCGGGGCTTTGGGGGAAGTTGGAATGAAAGAAATATTGAAAGAGGGGTGAAAATTAACAAATTTCCAAATTATCCCCAGGAGGTCTCGCACCCTTCTATTTATAGGGGCGAGGCTTCTGATCCAACGACTGAGAAGCTACCAAGTGGCAGTAGATCCAAAGAGGAGGCACATGGCTCGCACGTGCGAGGGTCCAGCTGCTGACCTCTGATTGGACCGAAGTCTAGGTCCGAGGTTCGGATCCGAAGCAAGAGGGAAGGGAGACAGGTGGTGCGAAGGTCGGACACGCGGCAGGTGGTGCGAGGCTCGGACGAGGCTGCACACGTGTCACTCCTCGGATGCGCCACGGCTTCGGATGACTCAGCAATTTCGGACACGTGGCACGCATGGAGCGAAGGTGACGTGGCCGAAACATGACTATGTGAATTTTCTCGATTTTTGTGCAAAAACTTCTAAAATCCATAACTTTCGCATACGAGCTCCGTTTTTGACGTTCTTTAGATGCACGCGTAGGTAAAATTACGCTCTACAACTTTCGTTTAGACTTCGTCAGCTAATTTTGACTTTAATTTTTATATTATTATTTTTAACAGACCGAGACAGGAAATCCGTTAAAAATTCATAACTTCTTCATCCGACGTCCGTTTTCGTATGTCTTTTTACCGTTGTACTACTATTGACGAGACCTTCGATTCTCGTTTAGGTTGTGTCGGCTAAGAATCACTCGATCTAAAATTCGAGTTTTTAGCTATCTACCGCTAAGCTGAAACTTAGAAAAATCATAACTTCCTCATACGAAGTCAGATTTGGGCGTTATTTTTATACATACTCTCGGTTTTACGAACACTACGACTTTCGTTTAGATCACTAAGGCTAAAAAGTAGTTTATCAAAAACTCACTTTTTACGTCATTCGGCACCGTGCTGATTTTGTCGCGAAACTTCGACAGGTCATAACTTCTTCGTTATAACTCGGATTTCGCTATTCCTTATATATCTGTAATCCTTGTCACGACCACTACAACTTTCTTAATAGATATCGGCTTTATCTAATATTTATTTTCGACGCTCATTTTTATTATTAATTAACTAAATCCTAGTAATTAAGTATAAAACACATAATTCACATAATATTCACATAATTCATTTTCATTTCTTCAAAATGAGTTACAAATGTTAACCTAGACTATCACATCAATATTAATGCCTAGCCTAGAAACATGGACGTTACAATCTCTAATGGTTAACTTATGTTATGGTTCAAATCTGTTATCATATTATCTTTCACTAACTTTACCCATTTCTTAAATATATTATTCAATATTTAATAATTACTTAAATATATTATTCAATGATTAACATCTTTCAATAAGTTTTTATAACTTTAATTAATTTATTATTATCTATCTCAAATGTTTTATAAGAATATCTCATATAATTAGTCATTTTGTTTTTCAAAAAAACATCATACTTTAATAAGAAACATTTAATCGAAAAATATCACTAGACATTATTGTTTAAATAATTAAAATATTTCAATATATCATTTAAAAGGAATATAATACCATACATCATGCGAATAGAAATACACTACATTAGGAGACATCTAAAAACATAGTTTATATAATTGTTATAAATTTTATATTTTAAATCAAATAACATTAAATAGTTAATATACTTAAATAATTTGTAAATAATGAAAAATTAATTAAAACCTACATATGATTAAAGGGTAAAATAAAATTTTGATCGAATAAATGTGTTAGATGTATAAATCCAAAAATAATTTAACTAATCAATATATATTAAATGGTCAATGAAAAAAACAAAAAAAAGTTATCCCTTATAATGGTTTTAAGAGGTGATAAAAACATCTCCAACACGACACCTTTTTTACACAAACATAATATGAATTCTTTTACAAAATTTTCAATTTTTTTACTTATGTTAATAAATACAAGGTTTCTATATTCAAAGCATAATGTTATGCATAAATATGTATTAGTTATACAAATATGTGTAAAATCTACAACAAAAAAATAAAATAAATAATATTTTATAAGAGATAATTGATAAAATTTTGTTATTCTTGTTCCATGCTTATGGTTAACTAGGCTAATATCCGTGCGTTACGCAGAATACAACAATATATTTGAAATATTTACAAATATACGTTTTTTAAATATATCAATGACGTTGTTGTTAGCTCTTATATAATAAATCTTATAATAAGTTGATATGAACATTGATTGTTTTGAATCATATGATAATGTAGACGTCTTTTAAAATTCTATAATCTCAACTGTCTTAATGCCTCTACCTATAGGTTAGTCGTGAATAAAATTAAATATAGATATAATTTAATGATATTTATAGTGGTTGTCATGATTTAATCGAAAAATATCACTAGACATTATTATTTAAATAATTAAAATATTACAATATATCATTTAAAAGGAATATAATACCATATATCATGCGAATAGAAATATACTACAATAGGAGACATCTAAAAACATAGTTAAAAAATTGTTATAAATTTTATATTTTAAATGAAATAACATTAAATAATAGTTAATTGAATTAACTAGTTTGTAAATAATTAAAAATTAATTAAAAACTACAAATAATTAAAGGGTAAAATAAAATTTTGATCGAATAAATGTGTTAGATGTGCAAATCCAAAAATAATTTAACTATTTAATATATATTAAATGGTTAATGATAAAACAAAAAACGTTATCCCTTATAATGGTTTTAAGCGGTGATAAAAACATCTCCAATACGACACCTTTTTTACACAAAAATAATATGAATTCTTTTTCAAAATTTTCAATTTTTTACTTATGTTTATAAATACAAGGTTTTGTACATTCAACCTATAATATTATGCATAAATATGTAATAGTTATATAAGTATGTGTAAAATCTAGAACAAAAAAATAAAATAAATAATATTTCATAAGAGATAATTGATAAAATATTGTTATTCTTGTTCCATGCTTATGGTTAACTAGGCTAATATCCGTGCGTTGCGCAGAATACAACAATATATTTGAAATATTTACAAATATATGTTTTTTAAATATATCAATGACGTTGTTGTTAACTCTAATATAATAAATCTTATAATAAGTTTGTATGAACATTGTTTGTTTATTTTGAATCATATGATAATGTAGACGTCTTTTAAAATTGTATAATCCCAACTGTCTGAATGGTCTCTACATACATGTTAGTTATGAATAAAATTAAATATAAATATAGTTTAACGATATTTATAGTTGTTGTTATGATTTAATCGAAATATATCACTAGACATTATTATTTAAATAATTAAAATATTACGATATAGAATTTAAAAGGAATAGAATACCCTATATCATGCTAATAGAAATATACTACAATAGGAGACATCTAAAAACATAGTTTATATAATTGTTATAAATTTTATAATTTAAATGAAATAACATTAAATAGTTAATAGAATTAACTAATTTGTAAATAATTAAAAATTAATTAAAACCTACATATAATTAAAGGGTAAAATAAAATTTTGATCGAATAAATGTGTTAGATGTACTAATCCAAAAATAATTTAACTATTCAATATATATTAAATGGTTAATGAGAAAAACAAAAAAACGTTATCCCTTATAATGGTTTTTAGCGGTGATAAAAACATCTCTAATACGACACCGTTTTTACACAAAAATAGTATGAATTCTTTTTAAAAAATTTCAATTTTTTACTGATGTTAATAAATACAAGGTTTTTTATATTCAAACCATAATGTTATACATAAATGCATAAATATGTATTAGTTATACAAATATGTGTAAAATCTACAACAAAAAAATAAAATAAATAATATTTCATAAGAGATAATTGATAAAATTTTGTTAATCTTGTTTATGCTTATGGTTAACTAGGCTAATATCCGTGCGTTGCGCAGAATACTACAATACATTTGAAATATTTTTAAATATATGTTTTTTAAATATATCAATGACGTTGTTGTTAACTCTTATATAATAAATTTTATAATAAGTTGGTATGAACATTGATTGTTTTGAATCATATGATAATATAGACGTCTTTTAAAATTTTATAATCTCAACTGTCTTAATGGCCTCTACGTACATGTTAGTTATGAATAAAATTAAATATAAATATAGTTTAATGATATTTATAGTTGCTGTTATGATTTAATCGAAATATATCACTAGACATTATTATTTAAATAATTAAAATATTATAATATATCATTTAAAAGGAATATAATACCATATATCATGCGAATAGAAATATACTACAATAGGAGACATCTAAAAACATAGTTTATATAATTGTTATAAATTTTATATTTTAAATGAAATAACATTAAATAGTTAATAGAATTAACTAATTTGTAAATAATTAAAAATTAATTAAAAACTACATATAATTAAATGGTAAAATAAAATTTTGATCGAATAAATGTGTTAGATGTGCGAATCCAAAAATGATTTAACTATTTAATATATATTAAATGGTTAATCAGAAAACAAAAAACATTATCCCTTATAATGGTTTTAAGCGGTGATAAAAACATGTCCAATACGACACCTTTTTTACACAAAAATAATATGAATTCTTTTTCAAAATTTTCAATTTTTTACTAATGTTTATAAATACAAGGTTGTGTACATTCAAACTATAATATTATGCATAAATATGTATTAGTTATACAAGTATGTGTAAAATCTACGAAAAAAAAATAAAACAAATAATATTTCATAAGAGATAATTGATAAAATTCAGTTATACTTGTTCCATTCTTATGGTTAACTAGGCTAATATCCGTGCGTTGCGCAGAATACAACAATATATTTGAAATATTTACAAATATATGTTTTTTAAATATATCAATGACGTTGTTGTTAACTCTAATATAATAAATCTTATAATAAGTTTGTATGAACATTGTTTGTTTATTTTGAATCATATGATAATGTAGACGTCTTTTAAAATTGTATAATCTCAACTGTCTGAATGGTCTCTACATAAATGTTAGTTATTAATAAAATTAAATATAAATATAGTTTAATGATATTTACAGTTGTTGTTATGATTTAATCGAAATATATCACTAGACATTATTATTTAAATAATTAAAATATTACAATATAGAATTTAAAAGGAATATAATACCATATATCATGCTAATAGAAATATACTCCAATAGGAGACATCTAAAAACATAGTTTATATAATTGTTATAAGTTTTATATTTTAAATGAAATAACATTAAATAGTTAACTGAATTAACTAATTTGTAAATAATTAAAAATTAATTAAAACCTCTATATAATTAAAGGGTAAAATAAATTTTGATCGAATAAATGTGTTAGATGTACAAATCCAAATATAATTTAACTATTCAATATATATTAAATGGTTAATGAGAAAAACAAAAAACGTTATCCCTTATAATGGTTTTTAGCGGTGATAAAAACATCTCCAATACGACACCGTTTTTACACAAAAATAATATGAATTCTTTTTAAAAAATTTCAATTTTTTACTGATGTTAATAATTACAAGGTTTTATATATTCAAACCATAATGTTATGCATAAATATGTATTAGTTATACAAATATGTGTAAAATCTACAACAAAAAAATAAAATAAATAATATTTCATGAGAGATAATTGATAAAATTTTGTTAATCTTGTTCCATGCTTATGGTTAACTAGGCTAATATTTGTGCGTTGCGCAGAATACAACAATACATTTGAAATATTTTTAAATATATGTTTTTTAAATATATCAATGACGTTGTTGTTAACTCTTATATAATAAATTTTATAATAAGTTGGTATGAACACTGATTGTTTTGATCATATGATAATGTAGATGTCTTTTAAAATTTTATAATCTCAACTGTCTTAATGGCCTCTACGTACATGTTAGTTATGAATAAAATTAAATATAAATATAGTTTAATGATATTTATAGTTGCTGTTATGATTTAATCGAAATATATCACTAGACATTATTAATTAAATAATTAAAATATTACAATATATCATTTAAATGGAATATAATACCATATATCATGCGAATAGAAATATACTACAATAGGAGACATCTAAAAACATAATTTATATAATTGTTATAAATTTTATATTTTAAATGAAATAACATTAAAAAATAGTTAATAGAATTAACTAATTTGTAAATAATTAAAAATTAATTAAAAACTACATATAATTAAATGGTAAAATAAAATTTTGATCGAATAAATGTGTTAGATGTGCGAATCCAAAAATGATTTAACTATTTAGTATATATTAAATGGTTAATGAGAAAACAAAAAACGTTATCCCTTATAATGGTTTTAAGAGGTGATAAAAACATGTCCAATACGACACATTTTCTACACAAAAATAATATGAATTCTTTTTCAAAATTTTCAATTTTTTACTAATATTTATAAATAAAATGTTTTGTACATTTAAACCATAATGTTATAATTAAATATGTATTAGAAATATAAATATGTGTAAAATCTACGACAAAAAAATAAAACAAATAATATTTCATAAGAGGTAATTGATAAAATTCAGTTATACTTGTTCCATGCTTATGGTTAACTAGGCTAATATCCGTGCGTTGCGTAGAATACAACAATATATTTGAAATATTTACAAATATATGTTTTTTAAATATATCAATGACGTTGTTGTTAACTTTAATATAGTAAATCTTATAATAAGTTGGTATGCACATTGTTTGTTTTGAATCATATGATAATATAGACGTCTTTTAAAATTCTATTATCTCAACTGTCTTAATGGCCTCTACCTACATGTTAGTCATGAATAAAATTAAATATAAATGTAGTTTAATGATATTCATAGTTGTTGTTATGATTTAATCGAAAAATATCACTAGACATTATTATTTAAATAATTAAAATATTACAATATATCATTTAAAAGGAATATAATACCATATATCATGCGAATAGAAATATACTACAATAGGAGACATCTAAAAACATAGTTTATATAATTGTTATAAATTTTATATTTTAAATGAAATAACATTAAATAGTTAATAGAATTAACTAATTTGTAAATAATTAAAAATTAATTAAAAACTACATATAATTAAAGGGTAAAATAAAATTTCGATCGAATAAATGTGTTAGATGTGCAAATCCAAAAATGATTTAACTATTTAATATATATTAAATGGTAAATGAGAAAACAAAAAAAGTTATCCCTTATAATGGTTTTAAGTGGTGATAAAAGCATGTCCAATACGACACCTTTTTTACACAAAAATAATATAAATTGTTTTTCTAAATTTTCAATTTTTTACTGATGTTTATAAATAAAAGGTTTTGTACATTCAAACCATAATGTGATGCATAAATATGTATTAGTTAGATAAATATGTGTAAAATCTATGACAAAAAAATAAAATAAATAATATTTCATAAGAGATAATTGATAAAATTTTGTTATTCTTGTTCCATGCTTATGTTTAACTAGGCTAATATCTGTGCGTTGCACAGAATACAACAATATATTTGAAATATTTACAAACATATGTTTTTTTTAAATATATCAATGACGCTGTTGTTAGTTCTAATATAGTAAATCTTATAATAAGTTGGTATGCACATTGTTTGTTTTGATTCATATGATAATGTCGACGTCTTTTAAAATTCTATTATCTCAACTGTCTTAATGACCTTTACCTACATGTTAGTCATGAATAAAATTAAAAATAAATGTAGTTTAATGATATTCATAGTTGTTGTTATGATTTAATCGAAATATATCACTAGACATTGTTATTTAAATAATTAAAATATTACAATATAGCATTTAAAAGGACTATAATACCATATATCATGCTAACAGAAATATACTACAATAGGAGACATCTAAAAACATAGTTTATATAATTGTTAGAAATTTTATATTTTAAATGAAATAACATTAAATAGTTAATAGAATTAACTAATTTGTAAATAAGTACAAATTAATTAAAACCTACATATAATTAAAGAGTAAAATAAAATTTTGATCGAATAAATGTGTTAGAATACAAATCCAAAAATAATTTAACTATTTAATATATATTAAATGGTTAATGAGAAAAACAAAAAATGTTATCCCTTATAATGGTTTTAAGCGGTGATAAAAACATCTCCAATACGACACCTTTTTTTAGAGAAAATTAAAATGAATTCTTTTCCAAAATTTTCAATTTATTACTGATGTTAATAAATACAAGGTTTTGTACATTCAAACCATAATGTTATGCATAAATATGTATTAGTTATACAAATACGTGTAAAATCTACAAAAAAAATAAAATAAAATAAAATAAAATAAAATAAAATAAATAATATTTCATATGAAATAGTTGATAAAATTTTGTTATTCTTGTTCCATGCGTATGGTTAACTAGGCTAATATCCGTGCATTGCGCAGAATACATCAATATACTTGAAATATTTATAAACATATGTTTTTTAAATATATCAATGACGTTGTTGTTAGCTCTTATATAATAAATCTTATAATAAATTGGTATTATCATTGTTTGTTTTGAATCATATGATAATGTAGACGTCTTTTAAAATTATATAATCTCAACTGTCTTAATGGCCTCTACCTACATGTTATTCATGAATTAAATTAAATATAAATATAGTCTAATGATATTTATTAATTAATTTTAAAAAGTTTATTTACTTAAGATTTAATTTCTATAATATTAATTATTTAAAACATCAAACATTGTTTTTGTTATAAAGGTAACAATATAATTTTTGTATATAATGTTACTTTTAATTATTATTGTTGTAAGTTATTTAAAATAACGTATTTGAAAACTCTTAATTATTTTAATTTAGTTTCATAAATTTAACTTTTTTAAAATTTATTTGATTAATATTATTAGTTTCTTTCATTGTAATTATTTAAAAGAACAAACATTATTTTTGTTTTTAAAGATGACATTATCTTTTTTTTATATAATATAACTTTTAACTATTGTTATTGTAAGTTATTTTTAAGCTATTTATTTGAAAATTCTTAATGATTATAAAAAATAGTTTAATGGTTTTTTTTGTTAATTTACAATAACAATTTAGGTTTAACATTATAATTTATAACTTTTAACTATTTATAAAATAGTCGTTTTTTCAAGTTTAACTGAAATTTTGATTTAAGTTAACCGTTTAATATTATATTGAAATTAATAATTGAACTATATTGCATAAAATCATAAATTATACAAAAACTGTGACTTTATGACAATTCTTCACATATGACAATATATTTAAACTGATAAGTTAAATTTAAAGTCATAATTTTATAAATAGAAGTAAAATATGATATTTAATATTGTAGTTTAGTTAATTTATGATTAGAATTTAGTTTTTACATTAATTTAACATTATTAACCAATTTATAATAATTATTAGAAAAAAATTGAAAAATCATTTAGGTTTCAAATGCATCTGGTGCAAGTAAAAATACATCTTTTATAAGTATATATATAGATAGATAGATGATAACATCAAATTTTATATTATATTATTCTTTTACACAAAAATAATATCAAAATTCCATATGTTACTTTTCGTCGCTTATGTTTTACGTAAATTCATTTATAGTGTAGTTAATATGATTATATATGTTCTAAATTTGATAATTATTAATTATAATATTAAGTTACATGTTAAACTTATATTAACTAATCAAAATTGTAAGACTTAACTTTTTATGTTTCGTATTTATTTAAAGTTCTATAAATCTTTTACAACAAAATAGATGTAAATGAAAATATAAAAGCTAACAAGATGAATGGTATTTTTGATAATTTATGAAAAACTAAAATAAAATATACTAAAAACAATTTTTTTTCAAAACATGATGTAAAAAATAATTTGAGTTTAAGATCACCGGTTGTGACGATCAATCTGCTAATATATCATTTATCATTGTTTATTCTTTATTTATTAATATACTAGTTTATAACCCGTGAGAACCACGGTTACAAAATTAATTAAACTTTAATAGTAAAAAACTCAAAATTATTAATCACTTATTTTAAATAAATTATTAATTAAGAGATTTTTTTAGTTATATAAAGTTATAATAATTGATTTAAATAAATATGTAAAATTATATCACTTTATAATTTGTATTAATTTTATTTTAATTTTTATTCTAATGTTATTAATTTAATGTAATTAGAGTGAAAAATTTAAAATTTGAAATTTCAAATGAATAATCAATAGGTTGACAAGTGACATGTATTAATTAAGAGACATAATAATGTGACATATGACAAAAGAAAAATAAAATATACATTAATTATGAGGCCTAATATGGTGACACATGTCAAAATGAGAATAAAACTATTCTTTTATTAGAATAGAGAGAAGAGATTTAAGTCTTATACTGTTATCTTTTGGTTAAAAAGAAAACAAATTAAATTTCTTTATATGGTAATTTAAGATAAAATAAAATATTAATATTGTATTCATGTTATCGTTCGAAGGTCATTATTTGATGCGAAAAATTTATAGTAATATTGCAAATATGATTAGGAAGGCAACAAATGTGTTTTAAACTTTAAAATATCTAGTAAGTTTCTACTTTTTAATTATTTAATATGATGAAATTTATGATTTATTTTAATAATGTATATACAATATAACAATAGTTTTTAATTATATGCCTAAATATATTATCATATTATTTTATATTGGATTTATCGAACATTATTACGTTATTTCAACTATCAACTAGCTTGTTAAGTCAAAGTTATTTTTTTAGCTAGTCTGTCAAATTAATCAAAATATTATATTTACAACTAAAAATGGAATAAAACAAGAAATGATTGTTGGTCCGGTCCTTAAATATACCGACGATCCCCGTGAACTCACGTTTTTTGTAACGAAAAAAGAAAGAAATTCCACATACTATTTATAATGTATGTTTGACCGAATGTATATTTTTGAATTCTCAGACTTAGAATAAGACATATACATAAAACTAAAAGTAATAAAATATAAAGTGTATTTTAAAGAATTTTAGCTAAAATAAAGGGTAAAATGCAGAAAAACATAATCATATATTTATCTACCAACATTCAGAAAAAACTCTTATATTTTGTTTACATGCAGAAAAATCTTTATATTTTCAATTGCCTTTCAGATTTATCCAAATATCTGTTTTTTTAGAAGTTAAAGATTGTTTTATGACATTTATGACATGACATTTATCTTGTTTGTTTTTAGGTTGACATGAAAAAAAAACAATATTACTTATTTTTGCTTGAGTAAATTGTCGTTGAGTAATGATTTGTTTCTCACATTTTACCTTAGATGAGAGACAACGTCACTTATTTTTTTTACATGTTAGCATGAAACAAAAAAGATAAATGACATATCACAAATCAACTGCTAAGTTCATAAAAAAATCCGAATATTTTGGTTAATTTGAAAGGTAACTAAAAATGTAATGATTTTTTTTTATATCAACAAAATTTAAATGTTTTTTTTAAATACTTAATAGATAAATGATTATGATTTTTTGCATTTTTCCCTTAAACAAAAGAACTATATAATAAAAATTTTACACCATTTGTTTACCATACGAAAACAAACTGAATAATTATTCTAAATTTCTAATTTAATTACTATGAAAAAAATCATAAGCAAACTCATATTTTGGTACAAAGACAACGTAATTGTGCCTAATTCTACAAAAAATGAGCAAATTTGTGATCAATAATTCCTTTTCTAAATATAAAAAAAAAAAAAAATCTAACTTCGATTATTAAAAGCGTTTATGGCTTTTTCCAGAAGGTCTTTCTGATAAGCACTACTACTTATATATAAGCTAAAATATTAGTCATTGCATGCAATAATATTAGCTGTTCTGCTTATCACTCGGTGGGACCAGAATAAACCCACGCTTTCTTAACCCATGTCAAATCCACGGACATGCCTATTGCGCGACACGTGTATAACTAGACTTCCCTTGTCAATACGTGTTTTTAACACTTTACCTAGGCGCGTGAGAGAATGCAACCTTTACAAATCCCAAAAAAAACTTTATAAATACTGCCCCGAAACCTCAACTCACTCACAGTTGTGATACACCTCTCTCTCTCTCTCTCTCTCTCTCTCTCTCTCTCTCTCTCTCTCTCTCTCTCTCTCTCTCTCTCTCTCTCTCTCTCTCTCTCTACAATTTCTAGAGTGAGAAAGTAAGAAAGAAAACCATCTCCGTCTTTCCGCGTCGATCACGACTCTGGTAATCCTTTTCTCCATGTTTTAGTTTCTCTCTCTATATCTATCTACGTGTATGTATGCGTAAACCTTTAGCTAGTATTCGATCGGTGTACGGAAAACTATGAATTTCTCTTCAATTTCTTCTTCTTGTTAGTATGTACACATGCTGTTCATAAATTTATTCAATTCAATTTTGTTTTTGTTATAATAGTGTTGATCAAACCCTAATTGATTGGTATAGACGGAGATCATGATTTCTGGGTTGCCGAGAGAGCTTGTTTTTCTGATACTTCAGTTCTTAGATGAAGAGAATTTCAAGGAAACACGACACAGGTAACTTACAAATCCTTTGTTGAAATTTAAATTTACTATTTTTTTAGCTTTCAAGTTTTTCTTTTTACGAATGAAGGTTGGAATCGGAGTCTGGATTATTCTGTAATATCAAGTATGTTGAAGAGCTTGTTACTAAAGGAGATTGGGATGAGTTGGAGAAGTATTTGTCTCCTTTCGTACAAGTTGATGATAATCGTTTTTCAGTGAAGATCTTATTTGAGATTCGTAAACAGAAATACTTAGAAGCTCTAGACACGTACGTAAGATCTAATTTTTGTTTTGATCATTAATAGTTGACTCGAAGACTTTCTATTAATTATATTTAATTTTGTTGGTTGATGATCACAGAAAGGATCGTGCTAAGGCTGTGGACATTCTAAACAAAGACCTGAAAGTTTTCAAAACCTTCAATGAAGATCTGTTCAAGGATATGACACTTCTTCTCACTATGGGGAATTTTAGGTACTTTTCAACTTTATAACACCAATCATGGATCATACATACATACATACAATCTGTTTGATATATATATATATATATATATATATATATATATATATATTTTCTTCCAGGGAGAATCAACAGCTTTCTAAGTACACAGATACGAAAACAGCAAGGGCTGTATTGGTTCATGAGCTCAAGAAGCTGATTGAAACAAACCCACATTTGAAAGATAAGTGTCAATTTCCTGATTTCAAGAACTCAAGGTTGCGTTTATTAGTCAATCAGAGGTAATTAATAAACAAATACTATAATAATAATGATAATATAATAATATTTAATCTTTGTTTATCTACTAATTATATGTTATAACCAATTTTGCAGCCTAAACTGGCAACATCAGCTTTGCAAGAACCCTAAATCCAATCCTGATATCAAAACTCTCTTTGTTGATCATGTTTGTGGACAACAAACAAATGTTGCTCAAGCTTCATCTCACGTGACCAATGAGACTGTGAATTCCTTGCTTAGAACAAGTGGTTTTCAAACGGTAGGTTTTGGTTTTAACTTTTATAATTAAGTTAAAACTCAATTAATTGCTACCATTAATTTTTGTTTATTTGTTAATGAAAAATTATTATTTTCTTCTTTCAGCCATTAAAATTAGAAGCAGCAGTCAACACATCATCTTTGACTCACCAACCTGTTTCTTCAAGGGCTCTTCTTCTTGCTGCTAACACTTCAGGTAACATTAATTAATCATGTGTCTTGAATCTTGATAATGTCTCTTTTTATACATAGATTGATATTTAAATATGAAATTGTAGATTCTGAGCATACCTTGAGGAGAGCAAGGCCTTTTGGGATATCAGAGGAGGTAGATTTTTTTTTTTTTTTTTTTTTTTTTTTTTTCACAATTCCCATGCGATCAAACTTCTTGTAATATGTCTTTAAAATGATGACGTGGCATGGCCATCAATTCTTGCAAAAAGTCTTTTAAATGCCAAGTCACTACTATGCCCCACCTATTTATTATTTTAAATTATATTATTACATGAATATGTTATTTATATAGTAAATTACATTGTTACATATCTTTTGTTCAGTTATTTTGTCATATTGGTTTTTTATTTCATAAATATATTCATATTCATAGATAAAATATATTTAATTTATAATTAAGTTAAAAAATTAAATTGTAATCATAGCTATTTAATTACAAAATTTTCTTTTATAAATATATTATTATATGGATACTCTTTTATATTATAAGATTTGTCTTATATTTATATGAAAAATATTTTATATTTATACACGAACAAAATAATGGTTCATATATATACAAAACATATTTTTTTTAAAACCTTTTATAAAAACAACCTTTTATGTATAAATAAGTAATATCTTGTATTGTTTTATATTGATGTATAAAATTAGAAAACTGCTTCCTATGTAAACAAAAAGGTATTTTCTATTTATAGAAACAGAAAACAAAGTGTTATAAGTAAACAAAAAGCACATATAAACAAAAACATCAAACAACGTTCTATATTTATATTTTAACAAAAGTAAACTCTTCTAAAAGAAATAATATTTTACATCCAAACATTTTCATAAACACATATCAATTAAAATAATAGGATATTTCTTAATAGGTATAAAAGATAATCATTGATATATCATTGGAGACCATTTGTGGAAATGTACATGTTAGACACACTGTTATTGAAATTTCACTGTATATATATATATATATATATATATATATATATATATATATATATATATATTGTCTCATAGATTTTCCTAACGCATCGAGTTTTGCAGAACAATAATCTTGCCACATCATCAGGCACACGTCCTGGTCAAACCCATGTGTACGGCTTACGTCATCATGATGACTTACCCAAGACTGTAATTTTAACTATAAATCAAGGTTCAGATGTGAACACCATGGATTTTCACCCCGAGTACCCCACTGTGCTTCTAGGTTTGTTCTTCATATATAGATCATATAACTCAAGTTTTTTGAGTTTCCATTTTCTTTATTTTAATTTACATTTTCCACGTGGCTTTTCCTTTTTTTCTTTTTCAGTCGGAACAAAAACGGGTGATATTTCCATTTGGGAGGTAGCTAGCAAGTTGAGAATTGCGCTTAGAGGTTTCAATGTTTGGAACATCATGGGATGTTCAATGTCTCTTCAGGCATGACCATTGACTTATAGATTAACACCTCATTTTGTCTTTTACTATAGTTTTATAAATCCTTTTAATGTCATCTGTTATATGTGTTCAGGCTTCTTTGACCAATGATCCAGTCATAGTCAACCGTGTTACATGGAGTCCAGATGGCCTTTTTTTGGGTATGCACCAAAAAAAACAAATTTTTTTTTTCCTTTTAAGGATATAATTTTATAGTATATACTAAAAATTCAGTTAATGAGTAATGTATTTGGATTTTTGTAACAGGTGTCGCGTACTCCAAGCACATTGTACACGTGTACTCATATCGTGCTGGTGATGAGTTACGAGATCACCTTGAGGTGCATGCATTATATATAATATTACTTGTATTTAATTTATAGTTATTTTTTTTTCTTTTATGTACTAATTATTAATTAATTTAATTCAGATAGAGGCTCATATTGGCAATGTTAATGATATTGTGTTCACCATTCGAAACCAGAAGTTATCCTTTATAACTTGTGGAGATGATAAGAAGATTAAGGTTTGTTTACTTGAATGTTCACACATCACACAATATATAACAAGTTTAAAACGATTATACTAGTTACATGAATATAATTCTTCAAATTTGTAGGTGTGGGATGCTGCAACAGGTGCCAACGAACACACCTTTGAAGGTCATGATGCACCCGTCTATTCTGTCTGCCCACATCGTAAGGGACACATTCAGGTATCTCATATTCGTATCAAATCCAAACTTTCTCTTTATATAAATGGAAAATTTTATAAAAGCCAATATATTTTGGGGTGAACCATTGCTATTCTATTTTGTTTATCTCAATGAAATCATACAAGTCACAAGTGTGAGACATTTTTCCAATTTAACAGTTTTGACTTGTTATATCAGATTTGAGCGCTTATGTAACTTTTTTAGACCAAAAGAATGGCGTGTCAATTATTATTAGTAAAAGAAAACTATAACTAATTCTTTATTATTTTTTTCCGACATGTAATCACTTACATCTTTTTGATGTTTTCGAAGATGAAATCTATTTGGGCCTCGACTCAAAGTCACAAAGTACGCCAAAAATATAATGATTCGAAATGAAAAAAAAAAAGTTTTAGTGGTTAAACTGCAAAATTGTCCAAAATACTTTATTTATTTATTTTTTTGAAAATTTCCTTTAAAATAACTAACTCGTCAATTTTTTAAATGCCACATAAACAAAATCATCGATGTAAAGCATTACAGGTCAAAATGGTTAAGTTGGAAAAAAGAGATCAAACATGCATGATTTAGTTGGAATAAATAAAACAACGGTGAAAAATTATCCAAAATATAATGGCCTTTGTATAATTTTAACTTTATATTATAAACAAACTAATTTGAAGTATTTATCTTGGCTAGTTTATCTTTTCAACATCTATTGATGGAAAGATCAAGGCATGGTTATATGATGACATGGGTGCAATGCTAGATTATGATGCACCAGGTTACACTTGTACAAGAATGGCATATAGCAAAGATGGGTTGAGGTACATACATATGACATATAATATATACACCCCAACATCTTCATTATTATGTTTATTAATTTATTGTACTAAACTCTTTAAGGATCACTTTATTGATTATATATATAATTTTTAAAATTGTAGGCTTTTCACATGTGGTTTTAGCAAAGACAGGGAATCATACCTTGTTGAATGGAACGACAGTGAAGGTATTGTGAAACGAACATATTATGGTCTCGGGAAACAATTTGCAGGTGTTGTGCAATTTGACACAACCAAGAAATTATTAGCAGCTGGAGATGAATTTTCTATTAAATTCTGGGACATGGATAATAAACATCTTTTGACTTCTACAAATGCAGAGGGTGGATTACCGGTAATTAACATTTTTTAATTTCCGTTTTTTTAGTTATGTCTTTGGTACGTAAATTGTTTTTAAATTTATTTTACAGGCGTCACCGTGTATTCGGTTCAACAAAGGTGGGATACTTTTGGCTGTATCAACTTCTGACAAGGGTATAAAAATACTTGGGAATACAGAAGGTGTTCGGATTATAAGATCCAATGATGATCGCCGGAAAATGCCAGATGTCAGATCTAGAAACCCTGATGATATGGAAGTTTCCGGTGTTTGGAGGCCAAAAGAAATCACTGAACCTTCACAACTTCGTTCCATAAGGCTTCCTGATAATATGTTATCAGTTCGAGTAAGTGGTTGTTTCTTTTTGACTTAATCTTAACAGAATAACTTATTGAATTAAGCCAAAATACTTGGCATAATGGCATAATGTATTAAAAGACTAACCTTTACCTATTTGTCATTTTTCTTTTTTCCTCCCAACTCCTCTCACATTACACTTTATGAATATCATAAAATTTGATGAATATTTTGAAATTTGTATTTTGGAATGTAAGGGTGAAAATTCATTTAGATTCATTATGTGATTTTATTGGGTCTAGAAAAGAAACAAACCTTACACAATATACTATCACCCATAATTATCCGTTCAACCATTTAACCCCTACATGTCTTAATGTGAAAAAATGTAACAACCCCCAAGTATCACGACTTTAATAGAATTTTTTTTTTATTATTAAATTTAATCTTTTTAGTTGTTGTGTTTTCAGATTTTAAAGCTTATGTATGCAAACTGTGGGACTTCCATACTTGCACTTGCTTATAACGCTGTACACAAACTATGGAAATGGGAAAGGACCAACCAAAACATAGCAGGAAATGTAAGTACTTAACTTTTATATCTCTAAACTTCATATGGTTTTACCTATTTACCCTTTACAAATGTTTTTTTTTCATAGGCAACCACTAGTGCTCTACCACATCTATGGCAACCTTCTAGTGGAATTCTAATGACAAATGATATTAGAGATGCAAATCTTGATGATACGATTTCTTGTCTTGCTCTTTCAAAGAATAGCTCATATGTTTTATCAGCATCAGGTGGAAGAGTATCCTTGTTTAATCTCGCAACATTTAAGGTAAATAGTATTTTTCGTAGGGTAAATTACAGAATAATCTATTATATGTAAAGTTAACACTGAAACCTGATAAGTATTTTTACTTTGAGAAAATGTCCAAAACTTTATGGTTTGACTGCAAAAAAACGAAGTATTAATAGTTTAAACTCAAAATATAATTACATTTTTGTAATTTGTGAAGTTTAATGTATTTAATATTTTCCATGTATTTCATAAATAAATGAATGCAGACTATGACAAGGTTCGGGCGCCCACCACCATCAGCAACATGTATTGTTTTTAATCCACATGACAACAACATTATCGCCATTGGAATGTCGGATGCTTCAATTCACATCTACAATGTTCGTGTTGACAAGGTATTATTCAAAAAAAAAATAGTTTATATATATTCAACATAAAATTTTATGTATTAGTCGAATAATCATTTAATTTTTTATAAATTACAGCTCTTGGAAAAGCTAACAGGTCACGAGAATAGTGTAACTGGGCTTGCATTCTCTATGGATAAAAACATTCTAGTCTCATCAGGATCTGATGCTCAAATATGCGTTTGGGAAACCGATACTTGGGAGAGACATACACACAAATTATTACAAACTCCTCCTGGAAGAACAACAAATCCCAATTCAGAAACCCGAGTACAGTTTAACCCTGATCAGACACGTGTCCTGGTTATTCACGAAACACAAATCGTCATTTCTGATCCATTCAAACTCGACTTTTTGATGCAGGTAACAGTCAAAGTGTCAAACTATTTCATATATGCGTAATTCTTGTAGGGTAAATTTCGGATTTTCAGTTGAAAAGTTGTTATGTGATTTTTTTACATAAAACCGCTAATAATTTGGAATTTTTTAATTTGTCATTATGTGCCACGATAACCGATTATAGTTTGGTAAATAATGGCTTAACTAAAAATAATGTCTTCTCAGCAAAAAAAATCGTAATAACTTTTTTGGTAAAAAGCCAGTAAGGCTTTACCGAAGTCTTCTTTTTTATATTTATGAAATCAATAACATATTTTTACAGTGGATTCCGCGACATGGAAGTGGAGCAATTACGGATGCGGTGTATTCATGTGATGGGAAATCGATATATGTTACCATTGATGATGGGAGTGTTAATGTTCTGAATGCAAAGTACTTGAGGCTGAAATGTCGGATTAGCCCTTCATCATATATCCCAACTACCTCAAGGGTGTGTCCACATGCGATTGCTGCTCACCCATTTGACCCGAATCAAGTTGCATTGGGGCTTTCAGATGGCGGAGTTTATGTTATTGAGCCTCTAGAGTCAGATAAAAAGTGGGGGAGTGACCCGGATGTCAGTTTGGGATTAGGGAGTTCATGAAGAATAAAGTATAGTTTGAGTGTTGGTTTATGTTTTTGGAAGGTAAAACTGTTTGTCTTAGTTTGTGTTGGATGTTTTTCAGTATGGTGTAATAACCGGATAATTTGTTAGGATGTTATCTGTGGTTTTATGTTTTGTGTTTAAGTGGTGTGCTTTGAGTGTTTTATGAATTTATGGATTCCTTGGAAGTTTTTTGATTTTAAAAATCTAAATATTATAATAGAATAACTTTGACTAGACTTACAAAATGATTTTATATATTGCACTAAAAATATAAACAAAAAGAAACTTGAAAATTTGAATTTGGAGTCGTGAAGATTCTCAACAATGAACTTTAGGCCTATACCACTAAATAGAGGTGCACTAGGCCTGACAATCGTACCGTGTTCGGGTTGACGTGTCGCGGGTTGGCGGGTCAAAATATGTCAACCCAAACACGACCCATTTAAATATACAGGTCACGGGTTGACGGGTTTGGAACATAAACCCATATATGACCCGCCAACCCATTTATTTATACGGGTTCACAGGTTGGCGGGTTCGTGGGTCAGATTTTGATTCGTGGGTCAGATTTCATAAATAAAATTGACAATTAAACATGAATAAATTTTTGATGGTTGATGCAAACATATCTGAATTTTAGACATTTAAGTCTTAAACATCTAAATTAAAATTAAAAACATTCGTAGAAACATGTTACAAACTTAGCATTACAGGTTACGACTTACAACCTTAAGCCATCCACCACGAGTCAAAATGTCAAAACAATCAAATGGTCTATGAATCAATGGTATATGTTATATAATACTTACTAAATATTAATACTTGATACATAAATACATTTAAAAATAAAATAATTTTTTTTATTAAAAATATAAACGGGTTGGCGGGTCAACCCGTTTATTTTTTGAGAAACTCATATATGACCTGTTTAATAAACGGGTTGGCGGGTTCGCGGGTTAGCGGGTTGGCGTGTTGAAAAACTCAACCCAAACCCATTTATTTCGTGTCGTGTTGCGGGTCGTGTCGCGGGTCGTGTCGAAAATTGTCAGCCCTAAGGTGCACGAAATCGATTTTGAAAGAGTACTGGGTCGAGCTTTTAGGGATTTTGGGACAAAAAAGTATGAACTAGTATAACAAGCTTGTAAATAGTTCCTAAAGGTATTTTTTTATTTTTTTTCTAACTTTCTTGGTTTGTAACCGTTTTCAATTATCATGTAATATATATATATATATATATATATATATATATATATATATATATATATATATATATTCGAATAACTATATATTCAAATATTCAAGTTGTAGCAAGTAACTAGAACTTTTACCAAAGGGATTGTTCTAAAAAATAACTGAATTCATTTGCTTCCAAAACACCCACATTGTAGTCAAAATAATTACCTCAAGCCGCCTTTTGTTGATAGTCGACCACTTGGAGTCATTTACCCAAGAAAGCCATTCGATTATAAAACATGACGCAGGAAAGATGACATCACACAGACATGCTACACCACACCACACATCCATCAAAACTTGACATTGAAAAAAAACGATGATGAGTAGTCTCCACGCCCACATCGCAAATCGGACACATCAAGGATTCCAATTCAATGCCTTTCTTTGACAAGCTAGAACGAGGTGGGAGCATGTCAATGATTGGGAGCATGTCAATGATTAATCATCAAATAAGGATATTTATCTTCGTTAGGACTATTCTACACCACTTTGTACTACTATTATGATCAGTGTAACAGCCACCAAAATATAGAGTAAAATTTTCATTTTTACATAAATCAAACCAACCAAAAGTCTTTTCATAGAAAGATCATCATAGTTTCAAATGTAGTTTTGAAAAAGACATCAAAGTATCATAAAATGATAGTGCGGAAACTCCAGTGGATACGGTGTAATCGTCGTGCTCTTCCATGTTTTGATAAAATACCTGCAACAATTAAACTTAAAACCGTAAGCATGAAGCTTAGTGAGTCCCCAACGGTACCACGATACCAATACACGCCCCGCCCAATATACATAACGGGCCCTGCCCAACATGAATAATGGGACCCACCCAAAATGAATAACGGACCCTGACCAACTTGCATAACGGTCCCCGCCCAAATTGCATAATGGGCCCCGCCCAACTTGCATAATAGGACCCGCCCAATATGCATAACGGGCCCTGCCCAACATGCATAACATACATGCAAGAGTTACAAAGATAATCTAGCATTCTACATAGTATAATGAGAAGACTCACCCGAACTACGCAATAAAAGCCAACAACTACCTCACCAACGGAACAACTAACCCAAACTACCTAATGCCAAACCGAGACCATTCCTAACTAAAGTACTTGATTCTAACAAAGTTTGGACAAAAGTCAAAGTGTTTAAAAATTCAACGATCAATGGTCAAAGTCAATGGTTAACCATCCATCGACCACCATGGTGGGCCAACCCCCTTGGTCGCACCGTGGTCAATAGAGGACAAAACAAACGCGGGAACACAGACCATCACTCCGTGGTGAACGTCCTCAACAACTTATTCCATTAAGCTCTTAACCCTTGAGTTTAGAGTTCTAAAGCTCAAATCGATTACCCTCTGCATAGATAAAGTTCTCAACTTTATTTATTTCTTACATTTATTATGTTAAGATCTTAAACCCTAACCACAATTGGAACAAATCTCCAAGCATAACTCAAAGGAGAAGCATATGCATTTTTCTACCAACCAACAAGTCATAAGTCATTACATCTTTGAATATTGCTTTGGGGTTGTCCAAACTAAAGAACTCCAAAGAAATGGGATAAAACAGACAAAAATGGCATAAAACCAAGATCTAAGAATCGAATTTAGGAGGTAATCTTTATGAAAATCTCCATTCCCTCCTTTTTATTCCTCTCCGATCGATCCAAGTTCTAAAGAAGAAATTGTGTTCTTATTTTCTGATTTTACAACTCCTACCCTCCAGCTTCACATTTTTGGCAAAAATGGTCCCTTCTTCCAATATGTGTTACTTTTCTTTGAGGATGGACATACTAAGTCCCTCTCCATCCATTATGTAACTTTTGTAGTCTATCCCATTAACTGAGTCAACCACTTTGGTTAACTCACTTTTATAACTTGACACTTTTGGTCCTTTAACGTTTAAAATGTTATTATTTTTATTTCTAAATTTCTAAACTTCATATCAACTAATGATATGACTATCCCATAATAATTTATTTATATAAGCATCTTTAATTTATTTACTTTATTAATTTAAGAACCGGATCTTAAATTTTAGGATGTTATATATTGGTTCCAATTTTAAAGTGTATTGCTATTATTGGTTCCATACCAAAACTATAATTTATTCTAAAAATGAACTATTATAAAAAAAAATGAACTCTTACATCAAAGGTTAGGATTATGTACATGTTATCTCAATAAACAATTGGATTGTATTGGTGGAAAGCCATAAAAAGCTCGAGTTCAACATATTTGCAAATGATAAACGCTTAAAATATCAACTCTTTATTGTATTTGTTTAGGAATTGACGGGTGAATGATGAAATATATATATATATATATATATATATATATATATATATATATATATATATATATATATATATATATATATATATATATATATATATATATATATATATATATATATATATATATATATATATTCTGGAACGACGAAAATTTTATTAAAAAACTAGCAAGACGCTACAAAAACAATATTACAATAAAGAAGAAGCTAAAACAGGATTATGGAGCCATGAAGTCCACAATAACTTAGCTTTTCGACACCAATTGGAAATCCATAAAAAAGCTCTATCGACCACCTCATAAAAAATACCAATTTTTCTCGGTAAAACCTTCTCAAAAATAATGGAATTACGGAAATTCCAAAGACACCAACAAGAAGTCCATAAAACCGATCTTTGACCACTCGACAACCTGACTGCATCCGACTAGTGTAGGAAACATAGGGTTTGTGGTGGAGATCTGGATACCAACTTGGATCGTGAGAACACTTTCCGAACTGATATTTCTACCCTATGCCTGGGTTGCAAGAAATTCAGCCTAGGATAATCCAAGTGGACACTTACGATTCTAGGCACAAAAATTGTAAGCCAATTTGCTAGAAAGATTCTATGAAAGTTTGAAGAAAACGAGAGCTAATTTTCGGATAATCACTTCACAACAGGAAGAGTCGTTTATATAGTAAACGAAATTAGGGTTTCATTAGGGTTGGGTCATCACTAGTTGCTTTGGAAGCAAGTCAGGGAAATCCGGATTAATGAGGATTTAGGGTTACCAAAACTAATGAGTTTCGTTAGTTTTACCATAATGACTAGAGGGACCCCAGCCAGGGGCTCTGCCCTTTAGACCTCGCTAGGGGTGCTACCCCTAGACCCCGCTAAAGGGGTGCCGCCCCTTTGGAAACCATGGACCCTGACTTGTCATCGAACCGGCTTCTAATTCGATCTTATACATGTGTGCACTCCGCACCAACCCGTACATATATTAGAGTACAAATATGAAGCCCCTTAACTCACATGTTAGTTCCAGTTACATAAAATGACATGGTGACACTAAAATCACCAACAACTAGGAGATCAAGGACTCAATCGAATATGTCTCCAGAATATCGAAACCCCACAAAATAGCAATATAGGTCCATAACCGAATAAGCTCACTACAACCTATGAAAAGATGATCAACTGTTTCAACTGACTGAGAGCAAACTGGGCAAGTAATCGTCTCCACCTCAATACACCTATAAGACAATCTCTCTCTTATAGGAATACTAAATGAAAGTATTGGCAACACAATTTCAATGTATATATACTTAATAGCATTACGATATCATTTTATTGAAAGTTGATTAAAGATTGGCAATACAGTTTCAATGTCTTAATGTTTTTATTAATTAAATTATACCATATGCTTCAACGATATCTATTCTACAAAATCACAAAAACCGGTTTCCTTTTGAAAAATAACCAAGAAAAGGGTACCAGATGGTCCGGTTCATGGTTCTTGCAAATTGTTAAATCCAATCCCAATTTCAAACCGGTTTAGTTTCTGTTCGGTTCCAAAACTCATCTTTAATTAGACGCATTTAAATGTTATTTCTATCATTTACGGTTAGAGGGTGTGGTGCCACCTTATCATACTTTTTTCTCTACCATATAGGCATCACTTCACTACCACTTCATTTTTACTACAAAATCAAGGTTTCTTGCCACACACTTGTTGGTACCATGACAAGCATATTAATTTTTTTAAATTTTATTAAACAATTAAATTTTATTAAAAAAACATAAATTTCATTACTTAAAAAAACCTAACATGACATTAAAAAACTCCTAAACAACTTAGAAAAAAAACATAACAAAACATAAAAAAACTTAGAAAATAAAAAATAACTAGAAATTTTAAAATTTACAAACATAAAAATACACACACGCAAACGATTAAAAAAACTCATTAACATAACGTTTTTTAGGTCGGATTTGATCGCCAAAGCAAATTCAAACTCCTCCCCAGTCATGTAACTTATGTCCATTGTTAGTATTTTCATGTCATTATCTCTTTGTTTCCTATGCTCTTTTTCGGAATTGTCAATTCTTCTATTAGACCCTTCATGTAACACCTGTTCCAGGTATTATTTAATTTATCTAAGTTTTAGGGTTTTGTGCATGGACTCGGCAAGTTGGGGAGCTCCAACTTGTCGAGTAGAGACTGTTATGAGGACGCGAGATTTAAACCCTACTCGACGAGTCGGAAGGCCCCGACTCGACGAGTAGGTGCGGTAGAGAGAAACCCTAATTTTCAGGGGTTTGCACCCTATTTAAAGGAGTTATGGCTCATTTGTAGCCTCCTTTATCGTCCTTACAGCACAGAAAGAAACCCTAGCCGCATTGTTGAGCTTCCTTGAGTGTGTGTGAGTCTTAGAGAGTAAAACTTGTGCTTTTAAGAAGGAAACTTGAAGGTTGAGGAGCTTGAAGAGAGGAGAAGGCTTAGGATCCGACATCTACTAGTTGTGAGCATGCATTTAGAGGTAAAAAGTTACCACCTTGATCTCTATTTGCTTAGATCTCATTTCATGGAATGATATGGTCACTTTTGGTGCAAAATGGGGTCATACTCAGATCTGGACTTATCACAAGGATATGGTTCCAGATCTGGACCTCTCTAGGTCCCAAGGACATAAAGTTGCTCACTTTATCCAACTTAGGCCCTTTCCATGCACAAAAACCTTGTACGAAGCTTAGTTTTGATGTTATAGCCTTGGAAGACCTTGCATGCACGTAAAGTTTGCAACTTTACATGGTAACAGTACTAAAGAAGGGTGGATCTGAAGTTTGGGACCTTAGATCCCGATGAAAAGGGCTGAACACAAAAGGGACTGAGGGAACTCGTCGATTCCCTTAGTTGACTCGACGAGTCGGGTAGGGTTTACCCGTTCTAGTGATTTTGAATGAGTGCGGAATGATTAGAGTGATGGATTGCATGAACTCTTGGTTTTCTGGACATTGGATGAACTCGACGAGTCACTTATGTGACTCGACGAGTTGACTCGGGATTCAGTGGAATGGACTCTGGAGGAACTCGACGAGTTACTGGATGCACTCGACGAGTTAAGGTCAACATGGACTGTTGACCTTGACCGTTGACCTAGACTTGACCAGGGTTGACTTTGACCAGGGTTGAACATGGTTGACTTTGAGGGTATTTATGGTATTTCGGGATTGTGACAAGTTAATCACATGTCGATTATAGGCAGTTGAGTTAGAGCAGTGTGTGGGATATATCTGATCTTAGCTAGTCGGTTCAGCATTCGAGAAGTGAGTCTCCTCACCATACCAATAGGTCTAAGGCACAAAGGCGGGTCCATTTTGTGATATGTGGTATACTCGTTGTTGTAGAGATATGTTGTATGATAGTTAGTAATGTCCAGTATTATGCTGGCTATAGATGTGATATTTGCTGGGAAGACCATGGGAGGAGCCCATGGCACTTGGATGTAAGGCCATATGGGAGAGCCCATGGTTTTTAAAGTGAAGACCATGGGAGGAGCCCATGACACTTGGATGTAAGACCATGGGGGAGCCCATGGCACTTAGGTGTAAGACCATGTGGGGGAGCCCATGGCATCCTGGAGTAAGAGCTTGGGAGGAGCCCACGGCATCCTTATATGTTTGTACGTATGGATTATGTGGTATATGTAGCTTTTATAGCTAATATGATATCTGCTTATGTGGATTGTGTGTGGGGTATGCTCTGGGGAAACTCACTAAGCATTAGCTTACAGTTTGTTGATTTGTTTCAGGTACATCTGAGCCTAAGGGAAATGGCAAGGCTTGATGGCACGACGTGCACTCTCCGACATTTGTGTTGATGGGACACTCTGATGTTTTGAATAAAATGTTAATGTTATGAATTTTGAAAACAGTGGTTAATTTTACTTCACACTTTATGGGAATGTTTGGATTATTAAAACTGAAAATTTTATTTGGAAAATTTGGGTTTGTTACAATTTGGTATCAGAGCCTTGGTTTGAGGGATTCAGGCACACTCTCGGGTGTGTCAGGATTCAAACTAAGGAAATGGTAACCTGTTTGTTTGTGGTCCTAGGGTAGAATCTCTTATTCAAAAGTCTATTTGATCTTTTTCTGTGTATAATTTGCATGCATAAAGGCAACCTATTATGATTGGTATGATTGATATGGGTAGAGCAAATCTTAGGGTCGCCTAGGGTTTGAGATATGCGGTAGTCTGTGGGATATGATTTATTTGGGACGAATTGGAGTTATCAGGTAGAGCCTTAGGGAAGGTACAGGTAGGTGTGGAAGGTAGTATTGGGCCCGTACTACTGAAAGCATAGGGCCTGTACCCAAACCAATGTTAGATCTGAAAGCTCTAAGGAGGACTAGTGTGGGAAGATCCCCTATATGGATATCCTGATCATTATGATTTGTGACATTTTAGTTCAGCATGGTGGTGACACGATTGGGAGCAGGGGGATCAAGATCGGGATCTCGATCCGGATCGGGCAGCGGTACTGAGCCCGTTGATGAGATGTCGTGCGAGATCATTGCAACCGAGGTGACGAGGAGCATCCTTGACGCTACCCCAGTGATCTTTGGGGCGGTTAAAGAGGGTATGATAGTGATTATAGAGGAGAGGCTCAGGTCATTCAGAGCCGAGATTGCTGCGGGCCAGGTCGGGGCCCGAACTCCCTCGTTCCGGGAGTTCAAGGCATGCGGGGTGCCAGAGTTTTTTAGGGTCAGGGACCCCATTGTTAGCCGACGTTGTGTAGCGGATATTGATAACGCCCATCGCACGAGTTCTTGCCCTGATGCGGCAAAGGTGGTTTTTGCTTCATTTATGCTGAGAGACAGAGCCTGAGACTGGTGGGGAGAGGTGACCAGCCAACTGGGAGCAGCCAGTGTGGCTGAGATGACATGGGCCGACTTTGTTTGGAGATTCGATGTGGAGTTTGCACCACCTATTGAGGTGCAGCGGCTTGTGAGGGAATTTCATGACCTTCAACAGACTACCAAGACTGTGGCGGAGATCACCGCCAAGTTTCGGGAACGAGCTTTGTTGATCCCACAATATGCTACAGATGAGGATATGAGACGAACGAGGTATCATTCCATGCCGAGGGATGATATCCGGGAGTTTGTGAGCTTTACAAGGTGCAAAACCCTGAATAAGATGGTGGAGAAGGCCCGTGAGCGGGAAATGGAGTTGGACTTCCGCACAAAGCAGAAGTCGGAGCAGGCACAGACAGCAGTAGGCCAGGCTAAAAATCCTAAGACCTCAGACTCTTCTAGTAGAGGCCAGCAGGGCCGTGGCCGGTGTGCCAAGTGCGGTAAACCGCACAGTGGGGCTTGTCGGATAGTGGGCTCAGGATGTTATGTGTGTGTTGGATTAGTGTCTAAGCCCGTAACCATATTTGGTAAGTACTTGACCCGGTTGTGCATGGTCCTTTTGGGTTTCCTTCACCAAAGCAACTTAACTGGAGAAATAATAGAGAAAGAGGTTACTATGGTTTATTAATATATTATAAGAATAATATATTAAGAGAGAAATCATATTTGTTTAATTAACATTGATCAAGAATTAATTAAGAATTAATTTTGTGATTAAAAGAAGTTAATTGAACTAGGGGGACTGAACTGTAATTATATGATAGTTACAAAGTTGGGCAAGAAAGCCCTATATGATAGGGTGGACGAATTCAAGGGGATAAGGCCTTAGAATTCGTCCATGATAAGGTTTCTAGGGTTATCCTTTCGGCTGCTTGGTGGCTAAGCAACCAGATAAGGATAAGGACTGAAACCCTAATTCCTACACCTATATAAAGACCCCTTGGCATAAGAAATTCGACCACTTGATACCTAGGGTTCCTAGAGCCAAATTTCATACCTCCCCTCTCCCTCTCTCTTGCCTCTCCATTTGCTCTTGGTGTTTGTGAGCCATTAGAGGTACTACACTTGTGGTACTTGCTTTCAAAGACAAGAAGATTCAAGATACAAGTTGTTATTACAACATAACAACAAGAGGTATGTATTCCATTCTCCTTTATGATTTTCGAAATTACCTAGGAGCATGTTAGGTTTCTTTTTTGTTCATAATGTTGTATAACTAATAGTGAAAACATAGATCCGTATCTATGGAGAGTACTTTTGTATCATATTTTATGATCATCTTGTTGATTGTAAAACCACATCACAATTAATCCTCTAAGGACATCTTAGTGCACTAGTATGACTAAGAGGAGGAATCGGAAATTGTTGAAATGGTTAAATCAAAAGGATGAGTCATACTTCGTTCCAAAATCAAGTCTTAGAATCGTACTCCAAGATTGTGAATTGAGTGACACATCTTAAGAAGTTCTAACACACTCTTCAAATGTGAAGTAGAAAATTGTTTTTCTTACTCTTGCACGTTTGAAATTGGTAAATTGTGATGTCTTGGATAAGACAAAGACCAACTAATACCAATTGTGTATAGTGTTTGTCTTGATAAAAATCCGCACTAACTCTTGAATATTTGTTTGTCAAGAAATGTTTTCTTGACAAGAGAATCTCATATGTCAAGAGGTTAGTGGGAGTTTAAACGATCTTGAAAAGTTTCAAGAACTAATCAAGAGTAAACCTATTATTAAACACTAGCACACGACTTGAGGTTTGTAACCCATCGTGTTGACGTATTCTTGTTTCTGTGCCATTCAAGTTTGGTCAACTATGCATATGAGTTCTACGAGTTCTCAAAAGACTGCATAAGGCAATCACCTCGTTCGATGAAAGTACATTCACTGGCATAGGTGAGCTGCTAAATAACTTGGAAGAAATGGTGGGACCCTTGATGGCAAGAAATCAAGTATGAACAAGTTCTGTCCATAAGAGTTTGGATTTGTCACAAACATTATCTTATGATTATGGTTATGACAAATTCGCATGGATAGGAACACATACACCATAAAATCTAAGTGTCATAAGGTTTCTCTCCTTCATGAAAATGATTGTGAGGAAACGCTTTCACTAAGAGAGATTTTAAGGAGATAGGGATTATGTAAATTGCATTCTCGAATTCGATTATGATTACGGCATCCCTCTTCATAGTTCGAATTGTGAGATTTGGCGATTAGTCTGAACATTTAGGACTTAGTAATTATATTTGTTCTGAATTAGTTTAGACACACATGTGAGCTATCTAAGGAAAGGTGTATGAGTTTGAGAAGCTTAGATAAAGGTTTATCGAAGATGAACTTTGGAAGTCAATAAGTATTGTTTTCTAGAAGTTTAACTGATTTCTGAATACGTGTCAAAGCTAGTGGGAGCATAAATGTTATGCTGGAATGGATATAATCATCATGATAGTGAGATCATGATTATTATTTTAATTATTGCAAGTTGGCAATATTAATTATACAAAAACAAAAGTTTCACTTTGCAAAGTTGCAGGGGTTGAAAAGTTGTTTTTGCTATAATCAAGGGAGAGAATGTTATACTTCGTTTCCAATCTAAAAGCTTAGATCGAGAAATTTTAATTGAATTTAGTCAAGGATATATTTATTGCATTCTTAAAGTTCGATTATGATTACGGCATCCCTCTTCATTGTTCGAATTTTGAGAACATGCCAAATAGGAACATTATGACAATATTATAGCAAGAAGCTGATAAAGTATCACACTTTTCATTATGAATCATATCCCATACGCTTCGGGTATAGGATCGATTGCATATGCTATAATATTCGACCGTTATAAATTTTTTTCCAAATGCCTAGGGCATTTAAAGGGAAAAAGAGAATAGAACCGGATTTGACTAAAATAATTAAACAACTGTCAAGGACAATCTAAGGATTGGTCGCTTGCGGACAATTGAAGTATAGTCATAGATAGACCATATTGGCATTATTATGAATAGATAAGATTCTATTTAGAATGAGTTGTCATATGGCAAATATGGAAATGTTTCCTTTTGGGAGTTGGACGTTAAGAGTCTATGTCTAGATTAGAAACTTCTATGCAAGAAGAATGTTCAAAGAAATGTACTTTGAATGTGAGACTTCAAGTCTATGGAATTGTCTTGTAATAATCTCCAATAGAGCACTTTGTAATTTCATTGGCAAAGTCTTGGTGACTTTGGCGCTGTGATATTACGAAAGGACCGTTGCATAAAATGTTGAAATCTAACATATTCTAGTAGTGGCGAGAATTTGTATTCTTACACTAATTGATTAGGATTAGGAACTGTGAAATGAGCATCATTGGAAATGTGTTCATTTGATCTATTTTACGAAGTTAGGACCATAGGAAAACATAGTGTGCATGCTAAGAGCATGGGACAACTGTTGTTGTGATTCTAGTAAGAAGTTGATTAACCGAAACAACAAATAATGAGTAATCAATATGGTGATTAAATAAAAAGTGTTTTATTTATACTCAAAAGTTTGGGGCCATATGGGATTAGTATTATTCTTATGTTTCACTTTGCATGTTTTGACTTCCCGAATAATAAGATTATTCAAACCCTCCACAGTCGCTCATACTTTGGAAGTAAGTATGAAAGAAGACTGTCATGAATCCGTCTGTAGATTAACTAAAGCGTTTAGACATAGCACAAGTTTGTTGTAGAGTTCATGAGTGCTGCTATAAGATTAGAGTATTGGATTAAACCCATGCTCACTTGGATCGCTTCATGGATTTTATCACGAGTGATTGGTGAGACGGTAATATCTTATATTCTTGAAACCGAGATATGTGAGTTGTATCTTGCGAGTCGGTTACACATTGACAATATGTAAACACACCAGTAACTTGTTGTTATAAAATGTATTGTTGTGTGTGATTCGGTGAGTGAGTACAAGCGAGCATTGAGTCGAAGTTTATCCGTTCCTTTTACCCAAAGTGGGATAAAAGCGATATATGTGGGCCCCTCGATGATTTAGTGATGATACCCTAAGCGCTTGGCCAAGCTGGGACCAAGTTGATGTGTTCAATTGTAGTCTGTTGCCAGTCGTCATAAATCGGAAATCGAGAAACAACACATAGACTGAGAAAATGATTATAATCCATGTCTCATGTCTATATGATATCTAGAATGGAGGAATATATGATCCCTTATCTAAAGGACAGGTTACTGATAAGATCAGAGTTCGACAGCGTCTTTGAGAGCTACGATTGCTAATCGGGTTGTACTTGCTTTTATGGTTACCAGACTTATCCAAGTGGGAGACTGTTGGATTAGTGTCTAAGCCCGTAACCATATTTGGTAAGCACTTGACCCGGTCGTGCATGGTCCTTTTGGGTTGCCTTCACCAAAGCAACTTGACTGGAGAAATAATAGAGAAAGAGGTTATTATGGTTTATTAATATATTATAAGAATAATATATTAAGAAAGAAATCATATTTGTTTAATTAACATTGATCAAGAATTAATTTTGTGATTAAAAGAAGTTAATTGAACTAAGGGGACTGAACTGTAATTATGTGATAGTTACAAAGTTGGGCAAGGAAGCCCTATATGATAGGGTGGACGAATTCAAGGGGATAAGGCCTTAGAATTCGTCCATGATAAGGTTTCTAGGTTTATCCTCTGGGCTGCTTGGTGGCTAAGCAACCAGATAAGAATATGGACTGAAACCCTAATTCCTACACCTATATAAAGACCCCTTGGCATAAGAAATTCGGCCACTTGATACGTAGGGTTCCTAGAGTCGAATTTCATACCTCCCCTCTCTCTCTCTCTCTCTCTCTCTCTCTCTTTCTCTCTCTCTCTCTTTACTCTCCATTTGCTCTTGGTGTTTGTGAGCCATTAGAGGTACTACACTTGTGGTACTTGCTTTCAAAGACAAGAAGATTCAAGATACAAGTTATTATTACAACATAACAACAAGAGGTATGTATTCCATTCTCCTTTATGATTTTCGAAATTACCTAGGAGCATGTTAGGTTTCTTTTGTGTTCATAATGTTGTATAACTAATAGTGAAAACATAGATCCGTATCTAGGGTTGCATGCACACATAAGATTGTTTGTATTAAACCCATCAGTGTATGGCCAGCAGGGTCACGTGAGCAGGGATTGCCCCAAGAAGGGCTTTGTTTCCACTACAACCAGACTGGCCATAAAAAGGCCGATTGTCCGAGGTTGCAAGGAGGGGGAGGAGCAGTGGCGGTACCTGCGCCCGCCACAATGAGGATTACTGATAGCCGCCTTGCTAAGGCGGATGCTCCAGCGGTGAAGAGCTGCGCATTTCAGTTGACTACCGAGGAGGCTCGGGCAGCGCCAGACGTTGTGGCTAGTACGTATTCTATTCTCCTGCTCTATATTTATTTGCATTGCTTATGTATGTATTGTGCTTATGTATAAGGACCTTTTTGGTCAATGGTATGTCGGCTCACGTTCTATTTGACTCGGGGGCTACCTGATCGTTTGTATCTCTTACACTTAGCAAGAGGTTTCGGGATGCGTCGGGGAATTTAGCTTCCCCGCTTAAGGTTGAGATTGCGGATGACCGCACTGTAAGTGTTGCGAGGGTGTACCGAGACTATGTCCTGAATGTGCTTGGAGAGAGGTTTCGTATTGATTTGTCCCGGTACCTTTGCGAGGGCTGAAGGTGATCGTTGGGATGGATGTGTTGGGGGCCAATGGGGCCATGATTAATTGCAGGCGCCAGCTGGTGAGGGTTCGAACCCTAAGTGGGGGAGAACTTGTTGGATTAGTGTCTAAGCCTGTAACTATATTTGGTAAGTACTTGACCCGGTTGTGCATGATCCTTTTGGGTTGCCTTCACCATAGCAACTTGACAGGGTGATTTATAAAGAGAGAAGAGATATTATATTAATATATTATGAGAATAATATATTAAAGGAATAATAATATTATTTGATTAATATTAGTCATAGATTAATTAAGAATTAATTAGGTGACTAAAAGAGGTTAATTGAATAAAGGGGGTTAAACTGTCAAATGTGTGATAGTTGAGTTTTGGAAACCCTAGAGCCGATTTTCTCATCCCTCCTCTCTCTCCAAATCATCCTCTTGCTAGTTGGTGTTTGTAAGCCATTAGAGGAGTGACAATTGTGACTCTAAGCTCCAAGAACAAGAAGATTCAAGCAAGCAACTTAAGGTATTCTTCTAGATCTGATTTCATATGTTATGATTCAATTGTTTACACTAGATCTAGATTATAAGCCTTGGAAATATTGCATGTTCAATTAGAGAAACCTAGATCCAAGCATTAGGGTTTGCATGTGCACATAGGAAATTTCTTATGGCTCAAACCCATCAGTGGTATCAGAGCTTAGATTGATTTCTATTGAATTGATGCTTTGATTGATTGCTTTTTACATGAAAAATCTTTTTTTGTGCCCCTGACTGACAGACTCGGCGAGTCCCATTGTGGACTCGGCGAGTAGCATGAACTCGGCGAGTCCATAATGGAACTCGGCGAGTTCGAGCGTCAGTCAGAGCAGATTTCGTGATTTCTTGCTGTTTTGCTTGAGGATACTTGCCTTAATTGTTTTGGGTCATTAAAATCCGAATTCTATCATATATTTGAGTATATATTTGACCAAACAAAAGATAATTACCATTTGATTGAATAATAATTTCCTAATATGATAATAATTGATTATTTGAATTAATTGGTAAATTGTCTTGCAAGTAATATTGACTAGGTCAAATTTAGATAATCATTAAATTAATTAGTTGATTTATATTATTTGCTATTTGATCCTTTATGTTTTGAAAAGTTCAAAAAGTTGTCCTCAAGTTTTTGAAATTTAAGTTTTGTGATTAAAAGTTTAATTTGAACTAATTAAATTTCAAACCTTAGAATTTTACAAGTTTTAAAATTCAACCCTATACTTATAATATTATAAGATTAATATATATATATATATATATATATATATATATATATATATATATATATATATATATATATATATATATATATATATATATATATATATATATATGTATAACTTAAATGCTAGTCTTACCGTTAGTAGGCCTCATTCACGAAGCCAGTCTATAAGGGGGGTATAAGGTTATGGCCTATAAAATGGCCGTTTAATGGGTGTCCATTCTCACCCACCGCTTCCTTGATTGGTGGAGGGTCGTTAGCCGAACGGGTAGGATCGGGCAAACCTTTCCTCATTAAAAGTATAATGAATCTATATAAAGTAACTAAATGTTTTTACAAAATTCCCAATCTTAGTTACTTTAGGCAAAAGTGAATTGATGCAATTCCATGAAATTACACTTTGTACCCTTGCTAAGACGTTAATGGAGCGCGTGTGGTTAACTGGCACATTAATTGGGTTCTAAGCAAATGTGGCAAAGGGTGACTCATTGTTTGTTATAGTTCGATGGAGTATGTGTGGTTAACCAGCACATTGAATAGGTAACTGTAACAATGAGGGCACCATGTACATTTGCATGGTTATTCACACCCAGTTTGTGATCCTCGGCATCCCAGTCACAAACGAGAGGGGCATATCGAGATTTAAACATGCCATTGAAAAGTTCAATGTATCTCAAAAGATCTAGGAGTTTTCAATACATTTAAAACCTAATTTCTTTTTCGTTTTTCATGGTGGAGAATTAGTGAATCGACATTCACTTACCTTCAAATGATTTACTTATTAGATTACAGCATCCCTCTTCTAATTTGTGAATAATGTTGTTGGTTCCTAGCACTAATTTTTCATTTGGGTGATTAATTTGGGAAATTCATTTCTAATCAAACTTTGTTCCTTTTTCCTTTTCAGATGTCGAACGCAAACAACAACGCTTCTGGATCAAACTCCTCTGGTTTATTCTCACTCATGAACTTGTATGGGAAAGTGATCTTTGATGGGACCAATTTCAGTAATTGGATCCGCAACATTCGCATGGTCACTCGCTACGAGGACAAAGAATATGTCCTCGACGAGAAGCTTAAGGAGATTGATATCGAAACTGCTACTGCCAATGAGATCGCGGCCTACGAGGCCCACGAGCGTGATGCCACGAAAGTCCATTGCATCATGCTCGCGACTATGACTGCTGAACTCCAAAAGTCCTATGAGGAGAAGTACCCCTATGAGATGCATCAGGATCTGCTGGAACGCTACCACCAGAGCGCTAGGAAAGAGAGGTATGAGATCATCACTTCGATGATCACTGCCAAAATGGGTAATGGATAGTCCCTTACTGCCCATCTGCAAAAGATGCAGAGATATGTTGATCGCCTGCTGAAGTTGAATGTAAACTTCGATGAAGAGCTAGCAATTGACATTATCCTTCACTCATTGCCTTCCTGCTATAGCCAGTTCCGCATGACCTACCATATGAATAAGGAAGAGGTCTCCTTGAGCAAGCTTTAGGGCTTGTTGAGGACTGCTGAGAGCAACCTCAAGGATAAATCTGTTGCATCACCTCCCACTCCAGTTACTGCCCCTGTCTTGGCAATAGGGCAAGGGAAGGGTAAGAAGAGAAGGCCTCCTCAAGGGGCCACCACAAGGGAAAGTCTCAAGATGGCACCTCTTCTAGTGGAACCAAAGTTGGTTCTGCTAAACCGAATTCAAACCCCAAAGAGGCAGAGTGCCACCACTGCCACAAGATAGGGCATTGGAAGAGAAGCTGCCCAGAATATCTGGAGGCCATCAAGGATGGAAAGATCAAGCCATTTTTCGCAGGTATTTACACAATTAAATCTAATAGTTTATCACATGCTACTTGTTGGGTTCTTGATACAGGATGTGGTTTTCACATATGTTCTGATTTGTAGGGACTAAAAGAAAATAGGGATGTGGAGCGTGGAAGGATGAATCTGATCATGGGAAACAGAAGATCGTCGCCTGCGACCAAGATTGGAGTTTATTCCTCAGTGCTTAGTAATGGTTTAGATTTAAATTTGAATAATTGTTGCTATTCGCCATATATGGCTAGAAACATCATTTCATTTCATGGTTTATATAAACAAGGCTTTAGATATTCATTTGATAATGAAAAGGGTTCTACTTATGCTTATTTTAATAATGTTTTATATTTTGAAGCATTACCTTGTAATGGAATATATGAAACTGTGATGGTTGTAGACAACTTAGGAAATGATGTATTGTGTGTGGATTCTTCCAATAGTATGGATAAAGCATGCTTGTGGCATTGTCTTCTTGGACATGTCAACAAGAAACGCATAGCCCAACTCCAAAAGGATGAAGTGTTGGAGTCATTCGACCTTAGGGACGATGACGTGTGCGAGTCTTGTTTACTTGGAAAGATGACCAAGTCACCCTTCACTGGCACTTGTGCGAGGGGTGAGGGTTTATTGGATCTCATACATACAGATGTATGTGGACCCTTTAGATCCAGCACAAGGGACGTGAATCGCTTCTATGTGACTTTCACAAATGATTATAGCAGATATGGGTATATCTACTTGATCAAGCACAAGTCAGAAACCTTTGAAAAGTTCAAATAGTTTAAACAAGAAGTGGAGAATCAATTGGGCAGGAAAATCAAGATGCTTCGATCTGATCGAGGTGGAGAGTACCTAAGTCTTGAATTCCACGACTACCTCAAGGAATGTGGAATAGTTTCACAATTGACGCCACCAAGGACACCACAATTGAATGATGTAGCTGAGAGGCGTAATCGAACCTTGCTAGACATGGTTCGTTCTATGATGAGTCGTGCTTCACTACCTATCTCATTCTGGGGGTATGCCTTAGAGACTGCCGCCCATATCCTTAACTTAGTACCTACGAAGAAGGTTTCCAAAACACCTCACGAGATGTGGACAGGGAAAGCTCCCTCGTTAGCACATATCAAGGTTTGGGGTTGCGAGGTTTTTGTAAGACGAGATACTCACGACAAGCTCGAACCTCGTAGTGAGCGATGTATTTTCATCGGCTACCCACAAAAATCCTTTGGATATCTCTTCTACAGACCGAGTGACAATGTAGTCTTCGTTGCAAGGAGAGGGGTTTTCCTAGAGTGAGACCTCATAATCCAAGGAGACGGTGGGAGGCAGATCGATCTTGAAGAGCTTCAAGAGTCGAGTGATGAAGGAACCTCTAACACTGGCGCTCAACCCGAGGAGGAAACTCCGGTTGAATCGATTGACGAGTCCTTACCTCTTAGACGTTCCGAAAGAGTTAGTGTTCCACCCCAGTTTTATGGTTTTCATATTACTATGGAAGGGGATACGTTCATTAGTGATAGTACACTAGTGAATATGGACGAACCTAACAGCTATAAGGAAGCCATGGCAGGCCCGGAGTCTGCAAAGTGGAAAGAGGCTATGGATAGCGAGATCCAATCCATGTATGACAACCAAGTTTGGAATTTGGTTGACAATGTACCAGGTCGTAAGACGGTCGGATGCAAGTGGATCTTCAAGAAGAAGACTGACGTGGATGGAAACGTTCACACTTGTAAGGCGCGATTGGTTGCGAAGGGTTTCACTCAAACTCCTGGAGTTGACTATGACGAAACCTTCTCACCGGTTGCGAAGATAAAGTCTATCAGGGTGATGCTGGCCATTGCTGCATTTCATGACTATGAAATATGGCAGATGGATGTCAAAACCGCTTTCCTTAATGGGAAGTTGGTTGAGGATGTTTACATGGCTCAGCCAGAGGGTTTTGTCAATGAGAAGCATCCCAATAGAGTGTGTAAGCTTGAGAAGTCTATTTATGGACTTAAGCAAGCGTCTCGCAGATGGAATCTTTATTTTGACGAGAAGGTCAAAGAGTTTGGTTTTCTGCGAAGCGAAGATGAATCGTGTGTATATGTCAAAGCCAGTGGGAGTGTAGTAAGCTTTCTCGTATTGTATGTCGATGACATACTACTCATAGGAAATGACATTCTGACACTGCAGGAGGTTAAGTCCTGGCTCAGGAAGTGCTTCGCTATGAAGGACTTCAGAGAGGCTTCCTATATTCTGAGAATAAGGATAGTGAGAGACAGAAGTAAGAGACTAATAGGACTTAGTCAGAATACTTACTTGGACAAGGTACTAAAACGTTTTAATATGGAGAATTCTAAGAAAGGGGAGTTACCAATCCAGAGTAATGCCAAGTTGAGTAAGACTCAGAGTCCGAGTACTGAAGTCGAGATAGCAGAGATGAGTCGAGTACCATACGCTTCCGCAGTTGGCTCAATCATGTATGCTATGACTTGTACTCGCCCTGATGTGGTCTTCGCTTTGAGCATGGTCAGCAGATATCAAGGGAACCCTGGCAGAGCGCATTGGATCGCAGTCAAGAACATTCTTAAGTACCTTCGGAGGACCAAGGAATGGTTTCTAGTCCTCGGTGGGAGTGATGACTTAAAGGTGCGAGGGTACAGCGACGCCAGCTTTCAGACCGACAGGGACAACTATCGTTCGCAGTCGGGCTGGGTCTTTACCCTCAACGGAGGAGCAGTAACTTGGAAGAGTTCCAAGCAGGAAATTGTAGCTGATTCAACGTGCGAATCAGAGTACATTGAAGCAAGCGAAGCGTCAAAGGAGGCAATATGGTTGAAGAACTTCATTGGAGACCTTGGAGTTGTGCCAGCCATAAAGGAGCCTATGGAGATTTTCTGCGATAATGAAGGAGCAGTTGCCTTGACCAAGGAACCAAGAGATCACGGTAGCTCTCGACATATCGACAGAAAATATCACTTTATTCGACATCGGGTGGAAGAGGTACTCCTTGTAGTAAAGAGGGTATCGTCAGAAGATAACCCAGCAGATCCGCTTACGAAGGGACTGAGCAGGGTTAAGCATTTGCAGCACGCTAGGAGCATTGGGCTGAAGGACGATATTAGTTTAGATTAGATAGTTTGGAAACGTGTAATAGATAAGTTGTTATTAACATTTGATGATTAAATAAAGGAGTATTATTTATTAGTAATGTTACTGTCTTATGTTAATCTTTTACCTATTGTTTCATTTTGCATGTTTTGACTTCCTGAATAATTAAGTTATTTGATAATAATCGAATTATTCGAACGGTCCACAGTCGTTCATATGTTGGAAGTAGATATGAATGAAGACTGTCATGAATTGGTGTGTAGATTGTCTAAAGTGTATTAGACATAGCAAAGGTTTGCTACAACGTTCATGAGTGCTTATGAACTTGATTTGAGCATTGGAATAAACCAACACTTGCTGGAATCACTTCATGGAATTTATCACGAGTGATCGCAAGATGGTAATATCATATGGTCTTAAAACCTAGATATATGGTTTATTGTTTGTTAATTGGTTGTGCATTGATAATGCGTAAACGCATCAGTAACTTGATGTTATAAAACGCATTGTTGTGTATGATTTGATTAGTGGATAGTAAATGCATATAAGTCGAAGTTTATCTGTTCCTTTTATCCTAAGAGGGTAAAAGCGATATCAGGGCCCCTCGATGATTTGATTTGACTTATGTGCCGGGCCCGGTCAGGACTGAATTGATTTGTTCAATTAAGTTCTATGTCAAATGAATCTGAGATCGAGAAACCAATTGCTGGACAATAAGTATGACAATGTTCCATGTAATTGTCCGCACGATATCTAGAACAAAGGATTATACGATCCCTTATCTGAAGGACAGGTTACTGATAAGATTAGAGTTTGACAGCGTCTTTGAGAGCTACGATTGCTAATCGGATTGTGCTTGCATTTATAGTTACTAGACTTATCCAAGTGGGAGACTATTGGATTAGTGTCTAAGCCTGTAACTATATTTGGTAAGTACTTGACCCGGTTGTCCATGGTCCTTTTGGGTTGCCTTCACCATAGCAACTTGACAGGGTGATTTATAAACCCTAGAGCCGATTTTCTCATCCCTCCTCTCTCTCTAAATCATCTTCTTGCTAGTTGGTGTTTGTAAGCCATTAGAGGAGTGACAATTGTGACTCTAAGCTCCAAGAACAAGAAGATTCAAGCAAGCAACTTAAGGTATTCTTCTAGATCTGATTTCATATGTTATGATTCAATTGTTTACACTAGATCTAGCATTATAAGCCTTGGAAACATTGCATGTTCAATTAGAGAAACCTAGATCCAAGCATTAGGGTTTGCATGTGCACATAGGAAAGTTCTTATGGCTCAAACCCATCAGAACTGGTTATTCATGGAGAGAGGGCCTCGTAGGGGCCAACCCTCTGTTCAGCTGCGAGGGCTAGGAGATTGCTTCATCAGGGTTGTTCGGGATTCTTGGCTTATATCTCCAATACGAGGGTTGAGACCACTATAGATATGGGTAGTGTACCGATTGTGCGGGAGTTCTGGGATGTCTTTCCCAGGGAATTACCTGGAGTGCGTCCGGAGAGGCAGGCAGAGTTTTGTATTGATTTGGTACCGGGTGCCACCCCAATAGCCAAGGCACCTTACCGGCTAGCTCCGACTGAGATGCAGGAGCTATCTACGTAGCTTCAGGAGTTGCTAGACCAAGGGTTTATCCGTCTGAGCAGTTCCCCGTGGGGAGCACCGATCCTGTTCGTGAAAAAGAAGGATGTATCTCACAGGATGTGCATTGATTACCGAGAGCTGAACAAATTAACGGTGAAGAACAGCTATCCATTACCAAGGATCGATGATTTGTTCGATCAGTTGCAGGGTGTGTCTTGATTTTCCAAGATTGATCTTCGGTCGAGATACCATCAGATGAGGATTCGGTATGAGGATATACCGAATACAACTTTCTGGACTCGGTATGGGCACTATGAGTTTGTGGTGATGCCATTTGGGCTCACCAATGCCCCAACAACATTTATGGATCTTATGAAAAGAGTGTGTAGACCGATGCTGGATCGGTCGGTGATTGTTTTTATTGATGATATCCTGGTATATTCTAAGACCAAGGAGCAGCATGAGCAGCATCTGAGGGAGGTACTAGAGACTCTGAGGGCGGAGAAGCTTTATGCAAAGTTCTCCAAGTGTGATTTCTGGCTGTGAGAGGTACAATTTTTGGGGCACATCATCAATCAGGAGGGCATTTCGGTTGATCCGGCCAAGGTGGAGGCAGTGATGCGGTGGGAAGTACCAAAGAACGCATCCGAGATCCGTAGCTTCTTGGATTTAGCGGGCTATTATTGGAGATTTATCCAGGATTTCTCCAAGATTGTTGTGCCATTGACCCGCTTGACCAAGAAGAATGTGACATTTCGATGGGGCATTATGAGTTTGTGGTGATGCCATTTGGGCTCACCAATTCCCCAGCAACATTTATGGATCTTATGAACTAGAGTGTGTAGACCGATGCTGGATCGGTCGGTGATTGTTTTTATTGATGATATCCTGGTATATTCTAATACCAAGGATCAGCATGAGCAGCATCTGAGGGAGGTACTGGAGACTCTAAGACGGAGGTTATGTGAGGCTTCGATTCTAGTACTACTTGAGGGATTAGATGATTTGGTGGTATACTGTGATACGTCGATTTCAAGGTTAGGCGCGGTACTGATGCAGAGGGGGCATGTGATAGCCTACGCCTCGAGGCAGTTGAAGCCTCATGAAGCGAGCAGTGGTGTTTGCCCTCAAGATTTGGAGGCACTACAATATGGAGTACAGTGCACGATTTATACCGATCACAAGAGTTTTAAGTATTTGATGGATCAATAGAACCTCAACATACGGCAGAGGAGGTGGTTGGACGTACTGAAAGACTATGATTGTGAGATCTTGTACCACCCAGGAAAGGCCAACGTGGTGTCCGATGCTTTGAGTCGCAAGGCGGCCGGTTCCCCGATCGGGAATGTATGTTTGAGGATAAAGGTGATTTCCCCATTGTTGGATATGATCAAGAAGGCTAAGGTTGAGGGTGTGAAGAAAGAGAATTGGAAGATAGAGCGGATTTGGGGTTAGTATCCCTTGTTTGTTAAGAATAGTCGTGGTCTCCTGATGTAGTGTGGTCGGGAGTGGGTACCAGTGACTGGAGGAGTGGGACAGAGGATATTGGAGGAGGCACACAAATCCAAGTTCTCTATACATCCGGGAGCTACGATGTAACACCCGGATTTCCAGGTATATTATTTTAATTATTTATTTTTGTGAATCATTGATCTACTCGACGATTTAATGCTATAACACGTCGAGTAGAAGCGGGGTGGCCACGTAAGTTTAATGAACTACTCGACGAGTCCAAGAGTAGACTCGCCGAGTAGGCGCTGTGGGTGGAAACCCTAAATCCCCGGGCATGTGCCCTATTTAAGGGACCTTATGGCCCTCATTTGCGGCCACCATCACCCTTGAGAGCACCAGAGCACCTGAGAGCGTTGTGAGAGAGAGAGGGAGCCGTTTTCATCATTCTAAGTGTGATTTTTGCAAGAAAGAAGGAAGGAGGGCAAGCAAGGAAGATTGAGGAGCTCAGATCTACCACCATTTGATCAGAAGAGGCTTTTAGAGGTATTAATCTGTTCTCAATCTCGTGTATTTGGTGATCTACTTGAATCTAGGGTTTTCTTATGCCTTCTTTAGCTTGGATTCGAAGTATGTGAGGTCACAAGGTGGAGTTCTTCTTAGATCTGGACGTTAAGAGGTCCAGAGAGTCCTATCTATCTTGCTTTATGCTATTCCATTAGAGATATGAACCTAGGTTGCCATTTTAGAGGCTATTTCGCCAAAAGAAGCTTTATGGACGTTGCATGAGTGTAAAGGTCGGACCTTTACGTGATTTTTGGGTATGGTAAGGTCAGATCTATAGGTTAGAGAAACATATCTGACCTCAGAAGGTCATTTGAGTGTTGCCATGGAAGGGACTCGCCGAGTCCATTAGTGCACTCGACGAGTCGAGTCGGGATTGCCCCGCGATTCATGACCAGTGGTAACCGTCGAGTGAAAAGTTGACTTGACGAGTCGAGTGGAGATCTATGAGGATTTGGAAGACGCCTGGACTCGCCGAGTCACACGAGTGTACTCGACGAGTCTAGTCAAAGTTTGACTATTGACTTGAGTTGACTTCAGTTGACCTTAGAATTTTGGTCAAGCTGATTCTAGAGAGAGATCTGGGAGGGGTAGAATGGTCTTTTACCCACTCCTTAGAAATGAGGACAAGAGAAAGTATTGATTAGAAATGTTATTATGTTACTAGGAGGAGGCTAGGTCGGTTTATCGAGCACGAGAGGTTATCCGACATCGTACGAGGTGAGTCTTCTCACTATAATGTACCTAGAGTGGTACCTATGTCTGACCGGAAGGTCTTATGTGCTATGAGATGTATGTGTTGTATGCTGTTATATGATATGGATGTGTTATGTATGTTATGAATGCTAAGGACCGGAAGGTCATTATGATATGGACCGGAAGGTCAAGATGATATGGACCGGAAGGTCATTACGGGTAGGACCGGAAAGTCCACCAGGCTTGTGGGACGGAAGTCCTCTGAGACACAGTGACCGGAAGGTCTTATAGCCTTGAGTGACGTATGTGCGTCTGTGGTATTTTGGGGAACTCACTAAGAATTTATGCTTACAGTTGTTGTGTTATGTGTTTCAGGTACTAGCGAGGATCGCGGGAAGGCGCCGACATGATCCGTACACACTCATGGAGTTTATGTCTTGAGATTCTGGGATATGTTTTTGTTATGATAACATTGGATACATTATGTTTGGCATTATCTTATGAATAAAAGTATGTTTTAAAAATGAAAAATTGTTTTGGAAATTTACGTTGTTACATACGAAAATGTATAGAGATCTGAGACTGAGCTACTGGTGGCCCGACATGAAGCGGGAGATCGCTTGGTTCGTGGAGCGGTGCTTGACCTGTAGGAAGGTCAAGGCCGAGCATCAGTGGGCTCATGACAAGGTTCAGCCGCTACCCATTCCTATGTGGAAGTGGGAGGAGATGACTATGGACTTCATCACGAAGTTACCGAGGACAACGAGGGGTGTGGACGCCATATGGGTGATTTTGGACAGATTGACGAAGAGTTCCTACTCTATTCCAATCTCTGAGAGTATATCCACTGATAAGTTGGCAGATGTTTATGTACAAGAGGTGGTGGCTAGATACGGGGTGCCAGTGTCGGTAGTCTCTGACAGAGATGTTTGATTTACATCTAGATTCTGGAAGAAGTTCCATGAGTAACTGGGCACTCAGTTGTATTTTAGCACAGCGTACCACCCCTAGACCGATGACCAGAGTGAGAGGACGATCCAGACACTTGAGGATATGCTTCGAGCATGCGTGTTGGATTTTGGAGGGAGTTGTGATACATATCTCCCGTTAGCAGAGTTTTCATACAACAACAGTTAACATGCCAGTATCGATTGACCCCCGTTTGAGATGTTGTATGGTAAGAGATGTAGAACCCCGGTTTGTTGGGGCGAGGTTGGACACCGAGTCATGGGGAGTACTGCATTAGTGCTCAATACTACCGGGCTAATTCAGCAGGTGCGCGACCGACTGTGGGCCGCGCAGAGTCGTCATAAAAGTTATGCTGACCGACGGTGATCGGATCTTGAGTTTCAGGTGGGGGACTTTATACTACTAAAGGTGTCGCCATGGAAGGGAGTCATCGGATTTTGGAAGAGGGGCAAGCTAGGGCCCCGATATATTGGACCGTTCAGGATTACGGCCCGGGTTGGCAAGGTGGCGTATCGCTTGGATCTGCCGGATGAGCTTAGCCAGATTCACAACACATTCCACGCGTCTTAACTTTGGAAGTGTGTCACAGACAAGGCCGCAGTCGTCACTCTGGACGACATTCAGGTGGATGAGAGCCTGAACTACATTGAGAGGCCTGTTGCGATTCTAGATAGGAAGACCAAGGTTCTTCGGAACAAGGAAGTGAAGCTAGTAAAGGTCCAATGGCAGCACCGAAGGGGCTCCAAATGGACATGGGAGCCGCAGGACGAGATGCGAGACCACTACTCGGACTTATTTAGGCCAACATACTTCGAGGACGAAGTCTAATTCAAGTGGGAGAGATTTGTAACACATGTTTCAGGTATTATTTAATTTATCTAAGTTTTAGGGTTTTGTGTATGGACTCGGCGAGTTGGGGAGCTCCAACTCGTCGAGTAGAGACTATTATGAGGACGCGGGATTTAAACCCTACTTGACGAGTCAGAAGGCCCCGACTCGGCGAGTAGGCACTGTAAAGAGAAACCCTAATTTTCAGGGGTTTGCACCCTATTTAAAGGACTTATGGCTCATTTGTAGCCTCCTTTATCGTCCTTACAGCCCAGAAAGAAACCCTAGCCGCATTTTTGAGCTTCCTTGAGTGCGTGTGAGTCTTAGAGAGTAAAACTTGTGCTTTTGAGAAGGAAACTTGAAGGTTGAGGAGCTTGAAGAGAGGAGAATACTTGGGATCTTGCATCTACTGGTTATGAGCATCCATTTATAGGTAAAAAGTTACCACCTTGATCTTTATTTGCTTAGATCTCATTTCATGGAAGGATATGGTCACTTTTGGTGCAAAATGGGGTCATACTCGGATATGGACTTATCACAAGGATATGGTTCCAGATCTGGACCTCTCTAGGTCCCCAAGGACATAAAGTTTCTCACTTTATCCAACTTAGGCCCTTTCCATGCACAAAAACCTTGTAGGAAGCTTAGTTTTGATGTTATAGCCTTGGAATACCTTGCATGCACATAAAGTTTTCAACTTTACGTGGTAACTGTACTAGGGAAGGGTGGATATGAAGTTTGGGACCTTAGATCCTACTAAAAAGGGCTGAACACAAAAGGGACTGAAGGAACTCGTCGAGTCCCTTAGTTGGCTTGAAGAGTCGGGTAGGGTTTACCCGTTCTCGTGATTTTAAATGAGTGCGGTGAAGGATTAGAGTGATGGCTTGCATGAACTCTTGGTTTCTGGACATTGGATGAACTCGACGAGTCACTTAGGTGACTCGGCGAGTTGACTCGGGATTCAGTGGAATGGACTCGGGAGGAACTCGACGAGTTGATGGATGCACTCGACGAGTTGAGGTCAACATGGATTGTTGACCTTGATCGTTGACCTTGACTTTGACCAGGGTTGACTTCGAGGGTATTTATGGTATTTCGGGATTGTGACAAGTTAATCACATGTCGATTATAGACGGTTGAGTTGGAGTAGTGCGTGGGATATATCTGATATTTGCTTGTCGGTTCAACATTCGAGAGGTGAGTCTCCTCACCATACCAATGGGTCTAAGGCACCAAGGTCGGCCCATTTTGTGATATGTGGTACACTCGTTATTGTAGAGATATGTGGTATGATAGTTAGTAATGTCCAGTATTATGCTAGCTATACATGTGATATTTGCAGGGAAGACCATGGGAGGAGCCCAAGGCACTTGGATGTAAGACCATGTGGGGGATCCCATGACTTTTCAAGTAAAGACCATGGGAGGAGCTAATGGCACTTGGATGTAAGATCATGTGGGAGAGCCCATGTATTTTGAATTAAAGACCATGGGAGGAGCCCATGGCACTTGGATGTAAGACCATGTCGAGGAGCCCATGGCATCCTGGAGTAAGACCTTGGGAGGAGCCCACGACATCCTTATATGTTTGTATGCATGGCTTATGTGGTATATGTAGCTTTTATAGCTAATATGATATGTGTTTATGTGGATTGTGTGTGGGGTATGCTCTGGGGAAGCTCACTAAGCATTAGCTTACAATTTGTTGATTTGTTTCAGGTACATCTGAGACTAAGGGCAAGGGCAAGGTTTGATGGCGCAGCATGCACTCTCCGACATTTGTTTTGATGAGACACTCAGATGTTTTGAATAAAATGTTAATGTTATAAATTTTGAAAATAGTGGTTAATGTTACTGTTGACGAGAGAAAATTATAAAATATAATTGTTGTAGATAATATCAAGTTCCTTTAGAATTGCCTGTACCCTTGGTGAGTTTGTTACTCTCTTTCATGTATAAATGTAATGCACATGTGATTGATATGATATAGAAAAAACGGGAGAGTCTTTCCCAGAAATCTCAACTCTTAATTTCTATATGGTATCAGAGCATACCAATCACAGCTAAAAGGAAAAATCACAAACCCATTGATCAATGGGAATCGAAGAAGGATCAAGCGGAGTTTCACACCCCTCATCTGTCATCGTACAGAACGTACAAGATGCTCCGTTTCCCACCGGAGTTATTCTGGGTGATACGAATTACCCTTTGTGGTCCCAACTTATGGAGATGCGAATTGGTGCAAGAAACAAATCCGGATTTATCACCGGTAATCCCAGAAACCCTCAACAGATGAGAAACTTATCGAAACCTGGCTGATCGACAACAACCGGGTCAAAAGTTGGCTTATCGACTCAATGAGTCCAACCCTAATGCGCCGCTTCGTACGTCTTCAAACGGCTACAGAAATATGGGATGCAGTAGGAAAAACATTCTATGATGGAACAGATGAAACACAACTCTTCGAATTAAATCGGAAATCATTCACCACTAGACATAATGGCCGATCGCTACCCACCTACTACAACGAACTTGTAAGTATCTTTCAAGAGATTGATACTCGTTTAACAACACAGGAAGAAACCGTAGAGGATACTGTTGCTCTTAACAAAACTATGTCTCGATTCCGTGTCCACATCTTCTTGGCTGGTCTAGATGCTGAATTTAACCAAGCTAGGAGTGAAATCCTGAGAAAGGATACACCCTTAAGTTTGGAATCAAGCTATGCTTACATCCGTAAGGACCAAAACCAGAGACAGACTATGGAAGAACCAAAACCCGAGTCAGATAGCTTGGTACATATGGTCTCTCGAAATGTTCATCAGAAAGGGAAGAACTCAAATGGTAAGAAAAACACATTCACCTGTGCCCATTGTGGGGAAGAAGGACATTCAAAGCTGAGGTGTTATGAAATCATTGGCTACCCTGAATGGTGGGACTTCTCAAAAAGGCCTAGGAAGAAACTTGGTCAAGCCACAGTAGCAACCTCTGGACAAACTCAAGAAGCGTCCAAAGAAGCATCTATTCCCTTGGTAGCCCATACCACCACTGCCAGGTCTGGTATGTTACATCAAAACCAAACAAAAAATAATATTTGGTTAATTGACACAGGTGCAACCGACCATATGACAAACAACCCGAAAAATTTAACAAGATCATATTCTCAAAAACAAAGTGTCATCCAAACCACGAATGGAGAATTAGAAAAAGTGACAGGTGCAGGGTCTGTAAGGGTATCAAACTCCATGGACCTTGATTCTGTCCTTGTAGTTCCATCCTTATCGACTAACTTAATATCAGTTAGTCAAATTACGGAAGCACTTAATTGTTATGTAATTTTCTGGCCAAATGATTGTGTGTTTCAGGATATGGCAACACATCAGATTCTTGGTTATGGTACTAGAAGGGGGCGATTGTACTATCTTGAAGACAATCCTCAAAGCAAGGCGTTTCATACCGGAATAAGGGAAGCAAATAAATCGGTAGCAATGTTATGGCACCGTCGTTTAGGACACTTGTTGTTTAGTTATCTCAAGAAACTCAAACCAAATTTGTTTTTAAATTCTGTTGAGAATGAATTCAAGTGTGGCATTTGTGAATTGGCAAAAAATACAAGAGTTTCTTATGTCCCTAGCAATAATAAAGCTACTATACCGTTTATGAAAATTCATTCAGACGTATGGGGACCTGCCCCAATCCCTACGTCTAGTGGTGCACGATATTTTGTAACTTTTATTGACGAATGTACTAGAATGATTTGGGTATCTCTATTAAAAAACAAAGGAGAAGTATTGTTTGCATTTAAAGAGTTATGCCAAATTATCAAAACCGAATATAGGAAGGAAATCCAAATATTACAGTCGGACAACGGGGGAGAATATATCAGTCATGATATGACTAAGTTTTGTCAAGAAAACTTGATCCGCCATCAAACTTCTTGTGCTAGAACGCCCCAGCAAAATGGGCTAGCAGAAAGAAGAAATCGAAAGATACTAGAAATTGTCCGGGCCTCCTTATTTGATATGAATGTCCCGAGAAAGTTTTGGGGAGAAGCAGTGCGATCGGCTGCATACCTTATGAACAGGACCCCATCCCGTGTTCTTGAATACAATACTCCAATCCAAAGGTTACATGAATTGCTGGAAAAACCATTCAACATTGGACTTGAACCAAGGATTTTTGGTTGTACTACCTATGTTCATATGGACATAGGAAAACTCGAACCAAGGGCTGTTCGATGTTTGTTTATAGGGAATGCAGATAACAAAAAAGGCTACAGGTGTTATGATCCAGTCGCAAATAAGGTGCATGTGACCCGCGACGTGTCGTTTCATGAAACGGTAAAATTCTTTGACAGTAGGTGTTCACTTCAGGGGGAGAGAACCGAAGAAGCAAACACACATGACATGTCACTAGAGCTTGGTAATGACACAAAGTTCTTTAACCTTGAAGAAACTACAAATATATATGACCACCATGAAACTCCAGTTGAAGATAGTACAATCCCCCCCGCGACACAACCTGACCATGAAACTCCGGTTAAAGATAGTATAATCCTCGCCACACAACCTGAACCGAACAGTAACACTGAGGATACCGAAGAATCAAATGTAACTAATAATCAAGAAAATATGTCTGGTGATGTTTTGCAGGAAACAACAGGTGAATCTAATTCAATATATCCGATAAGAAGCACGCGTGGAATCCCAAAGAAACAATACCAACCAGATTTGAATGCAAAGGCGAAGTACCCAATCGGAAATTACGTGTCGCATCATCGGCTGGCAAGCTCACATGTAGCAGTAGTGAACAACTTATCCTCCATTTCCATACCACACGACGTACAAGAAGCTTTGAAGGAAGAGAAATGGAAGAAAGCCATGAATGAAGAGATGGAGGCGTTGCAGAAAAATCAAGCGTGGGAACTTGTAACCTTACCTCATGGGAAGAAATTGGTGGGGTGTAGATGGATATATACAGTAAAACTCGACTCGAATGGAAACATTGATCGGTACAAGGCAAGACTTGTGGCTAAGGGATACACACAGAAATACAGAATTGATTATGGAGACACATTTGCACCAGTGGCGAAAATTAATACCATTCGTATACTAATCTCCATGGCAGCAAATGAAGACTGGCCTCTAAAGCAATTTGATGTAAAAAATGCATTCTTAAATGGATGCTTAGAGGAATAAGTGTACATGGAACCACCACCTGGCATCAACTGTAGAGGGAAAGTATGCAAACTGAACAAGGCATTGTACGGGCTGAAACAATCTCCTCGGGCCTGGTTTGGGCGATTCTCTACATTCATGAAGAAAATCGGGTATAAACAAAGCGATGCAGACCACACGCTGTTTGTAAAAAACGCTGATGGGAGAGTAACTGCCCTCATCGTGTATGTTGATGATATGGTGGTGACAGGAAATGATTATGAAGAAATGAAGAAACTTCAAGCACTACTTGCCACAGAGTTTGAATTAAAAGATCTAGGATATCTAAAGTACTTCTTAGGTATTGAAGTTGCAAGATCACAAGCCGGAATTACTATGTGTCAGCGAAAATATATACTAGATTTGTTAACTGAAACATGAATGCTTGATTGCAAACCTGCAGATACTCCAATCGAAGTGAATCATAGACTGGCTATAGTTCCAAATCAAGTACCCACAAATAAGGAAAGGTATCAAAAGTTGGTCGGAAAACTCATATACTTGTCACACACAAGACCAGACATTGCCTATGCAGTGAGTGTAGTTAGCCGGTTCATGCATGCCCCAAGTGAAGAACATATGAAGGCTGTGTACCGAAGGGTAAAGGATTGTTTTTTTTAAAAAAATCAAGATCACACAGTCATGGGATATACAGAAGCAGACTGGGCAGGTGACCGAATGGACGGAAAATCCACCTCAGGTTATTTCACTTATGTTGGAGGTAATCTGGTAACTTGGAGGAGTAAAAAGCAAAAGGTAGTATCAAGATCCAGCGCTGAGGCAGAGTATCGAGGAATGGTGCACGGAGTATGTGAATTATTATGGATAAAGCGGATTTTACGTGATCTAGGGATATCTCTATTATCTCCCATGCAGCTTCACTGTGATAATGAGTCGGCTGTGAAGATAGCAAACAATCCTGTTCAGCATGATAGAACAAAACATGTAGAGATTGATAGGCATTTCATAAAAGATCATCTCGAAAGAAAGAATATTGAACTCCCACATATAAGCTCTGAAGATCAACTTGCAGACATGTTAACGAAAGCTGTGTGTGGGAGAGTGTTTGAGTGCTCTCTTAACAAGCTGAGAATGATAGATATACATTCTCCATCTTGAGGGGGAGTGTTGACGAGAGCAAATTATAAAATATAATTGTTGTAGATAATATCAAGTTACTTTAGAATAGCCTGTACCCTTGGTGAGTTTGTCACTCTCTTTCATGTATAAATGTAATGCACCTGTGATTGATATGATATAGAAAAAACGGGAGAGTCTTTCCCAGAAATCTCAACTCTTAATTTCTATAGTTACCTCACACTTTATGGGAATGTTTGGCTTATTAAAAATGAAAAATTTATTTGGAAAACTTGGGTCGTTACACTTCACCTCTCTCCCCCCCTCCCAACCACTTTCAAGTCATCCGAATCTACCTTTTTCATTTGTCATTGCATTTTGTTTTGTCCCTTCCATTGTTCGGGAAGGTGGTGTAACTTGAACAGGTTCATCGTTAAGTTCAATTCCGATATGAGCATCCAATGTAGTGTATTCATATTCGGATGTTCTTGAGCGTTTTGCAACACTATCGATATTCTCATCATATGTTTTGCTCTTTTTCCATTTTTAGTTATCTTTCACGACATTTCAAAACTCAGTAAACATAAATCCTTCTTATTTTCTTGTTGGTACACTTTTATAGTTTTCTTCAAAATCACATCATTTTCTCCATTTTGCCATTGACGTTTCATATTTTATACAAATCATTAAACAACATGAATTCATTGTTTGTTTTCCCCCATTTGGAATACACTTGGTCTTTTGTTAGATATTCTCATTGCTTCATTCCTTTGTGGAGCCTTTTTGTAACTTGCCTCCAAAAATGATCATGTTTTTGGTTTTTTCAAACCTTCGCATCTTCGGAAACATCGATCCATACATGTTCCAATGCTAGCACTTCTACGGTTCCCATGTTTAAGTCGCCGTCTTCTCTTTTCTTTTATTAAGTGCTTTGGCGGGTTGAGTTTCTTGACTAATTCGGGTTCAGAATTGCTCTTGACTTTCTTGAAAGAATTCGGGTTGAGACAAAACATCAAAGGAATTAAATTTGGTGTCAAATAATATTTGTGGTTGTGTATGGTTGTGTGGTTTCAAGAAGCGCGCTTGTTGTGACCGTTGCACGGTTTCATTGCGTTGCGATGGCCTAAGCGCAACAAATGTGTGGGGCGAAGGGACCTACATGATATGAGGTGATGCGTGCGCATCTAAGCAAATCCTGCGCATTACACTTTGGCGCATCCTGGTTCTGGCCCATCTTACTTAGAAAATACTTAAAATCTAATAAAGCCCATGCAAATGCAATTGTTTAATTATTGTCCGACCCTACTTCTACCCTAGATACTTGCGTATAAGAATACTAACCGACACAGCACCACAATCACACGGCAATCTTTTTCTTCTCTCAATCATTATCGATGAGTAATTACTACTCCATTTTGCATGATTATGGTAAACTTCCGTTTTGCGTTTTGAGTTTTGAGTAATTACTATTAGGTTTGTTTTCCCTTTGCATATGACATGAATATTAGATTTCGGTTTCATTTTATATGCTTAATGTTTATGATGTTTTAGTTAGTTATTGGTAAACATGAATTTCGCTTTCTGCTTAAATTTAACAAACACACATACACAGATATATATATATATATATATATATATATATATATATATATATATATATATATATATATATATATATATATATATTTTACATGACATTACATTTTTGGCCTCTAAGAGTATTTTCCTATAGTTTATTTTCCTATAGTTTGGTCCTTACTTGAGAATTTTGTAATGGTTTTGTTCAATATTCCAATAAAAAGGACTATATTTTTTGGGAAAAAAATTACAATAACCAACTATATTCATGAATAAAGAATTGTCCTATTATTTGGAGCATGGATAAAAAATGATTAAAGAACCTCATTTGAGGACCAAAATTGTATAAACTTTTTTCGTGACAAAAACTTCAAAAAGAAACTATACCCATGGTGGTTATTTGGTATTTTTTCCCGATTATAAACTTATTTTTGTTTAGGGATGTCAACGGGGCAAACGGGACGGGGAGTGCATTCCCCTCCCTCGCCCCCGAAATTTCCCCGTTCCCCCGTCCTCGCCCCGCCCCTAAAATGTTCAGTCTTCCAACCCCCGTCCCCACCCCCGAATCCTTTTATTACCCCTACCCTGCCCCCAATTGATTTTGGGTTGTCTTTTTTTTTTTTGGCTAAAAGAACTTGTTATTTAGACTAAAAGAAGCTATTTTTTAGGTAACAAATAATTATTTATAGCAGAATTTTACATGTTAAAAATAAAAAAGTTATGACATCTTAAAAACATTATACTAACAACTTAAAGACATGTTTTTGATTAATTTTGGAAGCTCAAAATCATATTATTGTTTATTATATTTATATAATTAATATATGTGTAATTTATTAACGGGGTCCCCATGGGGGTTTCGGGACGGGATTGCCTACCTCCGCCCCCGCCCCCAAAATAAAAACGGTGGTTAACCTTGCCCCCGCCCCGTCCCCGCCCCCGATTTTTTTAAAAAAATTCCCCAAACGGGACGGGGCCCCCACGGGAACGGGGTCTCACGGGACTTTTTGACATCCCTATTTTTGTTGGTATAGTTACATTGTCGTTGCTCTGAAATAGGCCAATGGTCTCCCGTTATTGCATAGAAACCTATTTTTGTTGGTATGGTTATGATGTGGCTACTTTATTAATGTTTCAAGGTTAGAATATACAAGGTTTAATGACCATATCACATATGAATAACAAACTATCTGATCTAAGTTTTAATTGTGTTCAATACAACCGTAAACATTTTTTTTCCAATCTTACATTTGTAACCTACTATAGCAGGTTTAACAAGTTCCATGTCTATGTGTCATCCACCTTGGCATCATATGTGGTATTTTTTATGAACTTCCAAAAGATGCCAACATATCAACTTAAAGTGATGTTGTGTTAACAACCTATGGAATTGTAGCTTCAAAATTTTCATATGAGGTAATCAATCATGCTACAAAGAACAAAGTTTAGCACATGTAAAGAAGGAAAAAGTTTAGCACATATAAAGGGCTTAAGTTTGGTCTAGAACATTTTAAGACTAACAATTCTAAGAGGAACAAAGTTTCGCATAGACAAAGAAGGCAAAGAAGGTAGGTTAGAAATTATAACTTTGAATCGTCGTATTTAAAGTAAGTTACAAAAAATGTCCCTGTATATCCTTTTTTTCTGCAACTTGGGTCCCAAAAAAGTTCATTTTGCAATTTTTGTCCTTATTTGAGATTTTCCTAACTATCTTTGTTTCATCATTTAATGTTTTTATGATTTGGGTATCTATTCCAAATAAAATGATTATGTTACCCTTCTTTTTGTTCACATACATATATTAGTTCTCCCACTTTCATGTAGGTAATATATTGTTAATAAACAAAATCCAAAAAAGACATTCGTGAGTCTCTTTTTAAGAGATCAAAGGTACCCCATTTTACAATTTTGTACTCTCTTGTCTTTTTTGGTAGCTAACAATCCTTTTTTATAAACATAGGTAAATTTTGATCAATTTGTTAAAACAAGGGCGTGTTCTTGATAACTATGAATATTGCATTCTCGAGACAAGAGAGTTACTTTTACACCTTCTACAATCGAGGATATACTGATAAGTGGTTGGACAAACTTGGGATATATGATAATATGTAGCATCTTTTGATGTTTAGTTAATCTGAATGTTGTTTTTCATTACCATTGTGCTAGATAAAAGGTTAAGTTGCTTTTGATGACAATTTGAGGTTCATAAGTTGTAGGATGCTAAATCGGTTCACAAAGTTTGTAGATGATCTTGGAGGCTACAATGGTGAGTCTGAACTTTGCATACGATTTCTTTACCCATGGTTCTTAAAATACTTATATTAGACTCATTCCATATGTATTACATTTATTTATCATTTGGAATATGATTATTTTTATTTAACATATTGTATATTGTGTAATTGAATGTCTTATTTGTATATGATATGTTGTTTTGTATCATATTTGAATATTACTACTTAGAAAAATATATATATATTTTTTAAAAAATATGTCAAAAATACGACATTGTCAAACATTTTAAAAAATGTCAAACATTTACGACATAAAAATAGTCTCTTGTAAAAATATGTGGTAAATATAATATATAACATACAAATGATTGTCCTCTTTATTTATAACTAAAGTTTTAATTACATAGATTTGAATGTTATTAGGTAGGAGAGAGTCATTTCCTCCCAACCCACTGAACCCACTGTCACATCACTTTTTCTTCTTTTATTTTTCTTCATCTTTCCGAACTTACAACACACATAAATCCTATCTTTTTGAACCCACTCAACCCACTCAATTAAAAAAAATACAAAACAATCAAATGTAAAATCTTAATTAGCAATAGAGTTATCGGCGGTACCACTCCCGCTTCAACGAGTGGGTTGATTGGTTTCACTAACCCACTTCTTCATCTCTCTCTACTTTCTGTTTCTTATTTTCTTTTGTACCATGTGTTTTAAAACTTGTACCTTAGTTGTTTTGTATTTTTTTTAATTGAGTGGGTTGAGTGGGTTCAAAAAGATAAGATTTCCGTGTGTTGTGGGTTGGGAAAGATGAAGAAAAAGAAGAGACAAAAACTGATGTGACAGTGGGTTCGGTGGGTTGGGAGGGAACGACTCCCTCCTCCACATCAGTTTTTGTCTCTTCTTTTTCTTCATCTTTCTCAACCCACAACACACGGAAATCCTATCTTTTTGAACTCACCCAACCCACTCAATTAAAAAAAATACAAAACAACTAAGGTACAAGTTTTAAAACACATGGTACAAGAGAAAGTAAGAAACAGAAAGTAGAGAAAGATGATGAAGTGGGTTAGCGAAACCAATCAACTCACTCGTTGAAGCGGGAGTGGTACCGCTGATAACTATATTGTTAATTAAGATTTTACATTTGATTGTTTTGTATTTTTTTTAATTGAGTGAGTTGAATGGATTCAAAAAGATATGATTTTTGTATGTTGTGAGTTCGGAAAAATAAAAAAAAAACAAAAAAGAAAAATTGATATGACAATGGATTCAGTGGGTTGAGAGAGAATAATTCCCTCCTCCCTTATAGCTTTTAGTGAGAAGCAATACATATTTATTAAAAGTCTATTTTCTAACATTGGATTGAGCGAGAACTGATACAATTAACCGGTTAAAAGGCCTGAAGCAAACTTTTCCCCACCTCTAACCCGGTTCAAACCTTTACACCAGCCACGACTGCCACGTTAACTTATATTTTCGACCAAAAAGAAAAGTTATACATCGGCTTCGACGCTTCGTCATTGTTGTGGATAAGGCTCACAGCGTTTTGTTGACAAGTGGCAAACTCATTCACTCTCCCGCCAACACGTACTCATTAACTTTCTTCTTCTTTTGCATTTAAAATTAATGTACGTACAACTCCTCAAGCAAAAAACTCAAAAAATGCAGACAACAATGATGGGTGTCAAGAACGACAACATGCATGCCACCGTCGAGCCACAGCGTTTAAGGGACAAAAAGGTAAGGGAACTGGTTTCCGAAAAGCGGAGGCTGGTGGAGGTTCCGTACACGGCCACCCTATCCCACACCATGAACGCGCTGGTGGCTAACCAGGTGGTGGCGATGCCGGTGGCTGCACCACCTGGACATTGGATTGGAGCCGGTGGATCCATGATATTAGAGTCTGATAAGCATACAGGTTCTGTCAGGAAACATTATATAGGAATGATAACGATGTTAGATATACTAGCCCATATCGCCGGCGACAACCCCGACGACAATGGCGACCATTCAGATATGGAGCAGAGGATGGCGGTTCCGGTATCCTCAGTTATCGGTCATTGCCTCGAAAGTCTCAGCCTTTGGACACTCAATCCTAGCACCAGGTACGTTGGTTATTTTTCTTCGATTCTTTGTCAAATTTTTATGTATAGAAGTTGCAAGTTAGCAATGGATATGATTTTCCGACGACTTTCATACAAATGAGTTGAACTTGCAGCATTATGGATTGTATGGAGGTGCTTAGCAAAGGAATCCATCGTGCTTTAGTGCCACTCGATAGTACCATGGAAAACGTATCCGGAGTCGAGCTTGTGGAGTCGGCGTCGTCGTACAGGATGCTCACACAAATGGACCTTATGAGGTTCTTAAAAGGACATGAGTCCGATCTCAAACACGTACTTGATCGAACTCTAAACGACCTTGGAGCATTGGTGGAACCCATCTTCGGTGTCACCGATCATACCAAAGTCATCGACGCCATCAAATCCATGAGAGCTGGTTCTCTCAACGCTGTCCCCATCGTCGAATCTTCCAATCCGGCTACAGAAGATCACTCACAACTCGTTAATGTAAGATTGTAAGCCCACCACTTCATTTCAAATCATAATACACATTAAAATGACGAAATAGTTTCTTTCAGGGAAAAGGAAGGAAGTTGATCGGTACGTTCTCGGCGACTGATCTGAGAGGTTGTCCGGTTTCTCATCTACAGTCTTGGTTGAAGGCGAGTGTTATGGAGTACACCAGGAGCTTGTTGTCAGTGTCTGCTAACATGGCGGGGTCGTCTCCGAGGGAGCTAGTGACTAGCTATGCTGAATCGCCACTGGCGGAGGTGGTCGATAAAGTGGTGGTGAACCATGTTCACCGTGTTTGGGTGGTGGACCGTGACGGGCGGCTCGAGGGTCTGGTTTCGCTCACGGATATTATCAGAGTGATTAGGACTTCATTATTAGAATAGATAGTTGTAAATGACGGAGGATAATTGTGTTCTTGTTTTTGTATTTCTAGGCGAGTTTCGATTGTTTAAGCTGTTATACTTTTTTTTTTTTTTTTTTGGTATAGTTATAGAAAATGAAAATAAAAAATTAAATTCAGACGACAAAAAGTTATAGTTATTACTTATTACATACATGTTAAAGACGTGGTTTGTTTTCTTCAATGTTGTCCTGTAATGAAAATTAAGTTACTAGTTTCTTGGTTTGATTATATTGGATTTCTTGGTTTGATTATATTGGAGATGAAACAGTAATAATTTTTTAGTAGATAATAGAAAAAATAATTCTTCAGAAAAATGATTATTTAAGAAAAATTAACAATTAAGTCACAATCTTTTTCTGAATAAAAAACCTTATAAATTGATAAATTTATTCGTTTTATTTTCTTTTGATATTTTTAGCAAATCATATGACGAAATTATTAATTTTTCAAGATAATCTTTTTTTGAATAAAAAACCTAAGAAACCGATAAATTTATGTATTTTATCTCTTTTTGATCTTCAAGCAAACCATGAGACCGATCAAATTGTTAATTTTTTTAAAATAATAAAACTTATATATATATATATATATATATATATATATATATATATATATATATATAAGTTAATAAACATTACCTATAAATGCTGAATTTTAAGAGGTACATCCCTTAAAACATCATTTACAACAACTTTATGCATTAGAAAATAAAGTAATCCGGTCAAACTGAAAATGTCAAAGCTAAGCGGGTCTCAAGCTGAACAAACTCTTCCGAAACAAACTCTTCCAAAACACGAATCAGTCAAATTAAATGGGTATTTCCTCACATTCAGCCGATCGAATCGGTCAACAGGAGATACATTCTATATATCATCTCTTCTCTTATTTCAGTCAACACAATGTTTCCTTCAACCACTCACCATCGCCATCTCTCTCTAAAAACATGCTCCCCTTCTTCCCTCTCTTAAAATCAGAAAACCTAGATGCCCTCTTCAACCTCCGTCCTCTGGGTAATATATTTCACAGTCGTTGTGTTGCCTTCAAAACCACTGATTTTGTGTTGCCTTCAATCTCCAGATGGTTTCGATATGAGGTTAGATCGAAGCCCTAGAAGCTCTAAACCGCCTGTTGCTTCGTCCTTCGCTGTTGTTGCTACGATTGCCACCAATCAAAAATTGTATTGCTTTTCCCTTTAAATCCGGGCATATCTCCTTTAAGTGTTTTTTAATGAAGATGTTGTCGGTGATTTTGCCAGGAAACTATCCCTTATCGATCTTAGTGGGATCACTCTCAACGGGGTTGAAGATGAAGAGTTCAATCAAACCACCTTCGCCACCGTTCACGGTAACTACTAAAACTTGAGGATGAAGAATCCAATCACAGACAATTTTTTCTACTATGGACTTCTATTTCAGGTAAATTGAGGAATGTTAGTTTGTTTCTTTTTCTTCTGTTTCGATCCATGATATATGCTTTGACTTTTTACAAAGTATTTCTTCTATTTCGATCCATGAGAAATTCCCCATTATTTGTTGTTTTTTAAATGAATTTTTTTTCAGGAAATCTAACATCGATTATTTACTATCTTCTTCTTTTTTCCTAAAATTTTAGGAATGGGATGTATGTTCGAGCTAATGGCCAATTGAAAGGATTTCAGTTGTAAGTAGTGTTGAAAAGCCTCAATTTCATACAATAGTGCAACACACTTAAAACTTGATTGTATTGACATCTATTCTTGTAATATATGCAGCTATAGCAAATGTTCTTCTATTCTATGAGATTCTGAAGTGAATTGGAATGCAAACTAAAAAAGTAAGAATCTCGATTGCACACTCATTTGTTTACAATATATATTCACTCTTAATTTTTATTTGGTGCCGAAACAGTGGTTTTTATATCAACTGTTGCTCATGATTTTTGAGATAATGAAACAGTAGTTATATGTATGTATATATGTATCCATGTATGTAGGTTTGTGTATCTGTCTAAGTATTTGTGTTTGTATTGTGTGTATTTGTCTATTTTTGTGCTCACGTGGGTGAAAAGTCTTTTATTGAGAGGAAAAATTAATGATGAATTTGTTTTTTGTAAACTTGTTGGGACAACTATTTCAAATCCACAATAAAAAGATTAATGGATGAGAGAATTCTTAGTGTGAAGATGGCAACTTTTCCTTTTCTGTGCTTAAACATTGTTTTGTTCCTGGTTCCCTTATTTACAGCTCTGTACAACTTGTGATGGCTAAGGAACAAGTGTATTCAAGGGGTTAGATCTCAAGACCAAACCTCTAAGCTGTAAGAGAGCAACTCCAACGGAATAGGAGCACCAGGGCAAAATACGTCAGAACAGAAGAGACCTTAGCAAAAGACAACCAACTAATAGGAGAAACAAACAAAAAGGTAAACACAATATATGTGTATATTTATGTATGTAAGTGTGGAAATTTTTGTGTGTATCTGGGTGTATACGTGATTGTGTAGTTTTGTTAATCAAATGATTTGTTTTATGGTTTGATTGCAAGTGTGAAACAGAAATCTTGAACTCAAAGGTGGTTGTATTTGTCGTACTCGGATAAATAGATGTGGGTTCTTGACTCTTTGGATATGTGTCTACAAAGGGTGCTGATTTCTTTGGATGTTCGCTGGTGCATGCCTATTTTTCTATCAAATTGACAATATTACCCTTGTTGATGTAGAGAAGAGTCTTGGGTACAGAGCTGGTTCTTGATTCTAAATTTTGGGAGTTGGTCATTAAAGATTCATCACGTGGAATATTCAATAGGTAATTCATCTTATAGATCTCTTTTTCCTGGAAATGGACCATTTTGCCCCTGAGTATTGTTCAGTATAAATGGTGTTTATTTTCGTTGTTGAAGCTATATTTAATTGGATGTGGATTTCCTCTTAGCGATGTTAACTCCTCATGGTGTCTCATATTTTTTATTTTAGTGACCTTTTTGCCCCTGAGGATAGACATTTCTAATTTTTGGTTGTTGTGGTTGTTTTTTCTCTAGCACTCCTTTGGTGGTGCCCTTGTTGCTGTCTGTACTGTAACCTATTTTCCATTGGAATTGCTTTGCATTAACTCTCTAGGAAGTTAGTTGGTTATTTTCTCTTCTCTATTTCCTGTATTGTTCATTTTTGAATATATTTATTACATTATAGTGTTTTTTTATTTCTTTGTATATAACTATCGATCCATGCTTTTATCCGTACATATTCTTTCTAAATTTACTAGCTTCTTTTGAAGTTATATCTATTAGTGTTCTTATTTAATGATTAAGCTTCAAAAACAAAAATAAAACAATTTAAAAATAAAAAGTTTTTATTCTGAGATTATAAAATAAACTATACACATAAGCTATTAAAAACAAAGAAACTAAATTTATTTGTTATAGGAATAAAATTTGTCGACAATTATAAATCCAATAACGGTTATATTTTGTTTACCTTTCTAGAATTTTGAAGGATAATACCATTAGTTTTTCTATATATTTTACTAAGTAGTTAGATATTGTGGTTTTTAAAACGTTTAACAATTTATTGTGATGTGTTAATCTATTTATATGTTAGCTGTTTATCATTTTTGTCAAAGGAGTTTTTTAAAACGCGGCTTAACATATTATAAAACATGAAGGAAACAAATGACATTTTAATTCATTTGACAAATTTGCAAATAAACATAAAATATGAACAAAAAATGATTTTTGATTGTATGCCAATCAAAAACAACTTAAATACTTTTTATTGTCAGTGAATTGCAAATATACAAATAGGCACAAACTTTATTTGTTTAAATAGTGGGAAAACTCCTAAATCACACACTTAATTGGTTTAATGATTCATTTGTGTGTTATTTGGAATATCACGTATTTCCATAATCGCCATGAAGACTTCACCGCATTCCATAAAGAAACGCATCATCTCATTCCTCTGTAAAGAAATAAATCGCCACTACAAAACTATTCGTTGAAACGTATTTTTTGAAATGTCATGTTATCGAAAGGAAATCGGTTTAAAAAAAAAATATTATATAACACCAAAAAAAACTCATAGGCGAAAGAAAACTATTTGCCTAAAAGAACAAATCGTCTCAAGAAACTAATTACCGACCGCCGCAACTGCTTTGCATGGGTCACAAGGTTAAAGATTTTCGAAGATATGGTCAAACTGATGATTTTTCTGCATTCAAGCTATTTGCACTCTCATTGACAATTATCGATGAGCTTGTGAAATTGTATATTTCAAATTATTTGTAGCTCCTTTTTTATAGCAATTAGTTTTTTTTATTTTATTTCAACCTCCTCCTTTAACCTGTTGCTCTGTTTAATTAGTTTTGGTTAAATTGACATTTTTTTAACGAATTGTAATTTCCAATATACTAAATCTAACATATATTTAGATGACATAATTTTTTTTTGAACGATAACATTTTAACATAAACAATAAATTATGAAATGTGGTTAATTATAGCACGAAATGATTTTTTTATTTAGTTAGTAATTAATCTTTTACCAATTACGTTTATAAATTGTTGTATTAGTAAGAAAATGTATATTAATAAGTGACTAAATTTATTTGGGTTAACAATACTTCAATAAAAATACTCATTACAACATGATTATGTCTTCATTCATTATTTTGTTGATTTCTTCTCGAAACATTTAAAATTTTTAGTTTTATCAAATTGATTAACAAAAAATCAATAATTAAAAATACATACATAAAAGATTTTCTCGGTTATGTTTTTCAATCCTAAAAGAAACAAGAAAATGGTTTGGTATCCAACACATGAGTACGGTTCGTAGATTTTTCGCATTCATATATTTTTAGCACCTCCATTATCGTATGTTGCAATTTCGTTAATCATCTGTTTGTCACTTATTTGCATGGATATCACGATATTGCATATAAACTGTTCACATAATCCCCCATGCAAATTGTAATCATTGAAACAAAAATATTCGCCAAAATAAAACTAATAGCTCCGATTCGGTTGCATGGCCTAGAAGTGTAAAGTAAATGGGTGTAGAAACTAATTTATGAAAAACTATTTGCACCCGTCGCTTGGCGCGGGTAAACGGCTAGTATATATATATATATATATATATATATATATATATATATATATATATATATATATATATATATATATATATATATATATATATATATATACTAGCCGTTTACCCGCGCCAAGCGACGGGTGCAAATATATATATATATATATATATATATATATATATATATATATATATATATATATATCTCCCTATTCTAATAAATGAATAAGTTTATTCTCCTATTGACAAGTGTCACAATATTAAAAATCATCATTAATATTATATGCCACATGTCAATCTATTAATTCTCCATTTTAAATTTTAAATTTTAAATTTCCCACTCTAATATCATTAAATTAATAATTGATTCTTCATTTTAAATTTCACACTCTAATTACATTAAATCAACTATAATAAATAAAGATCCATTTTCCCACATGTGAATCTCTCATGAGTTTTGACAATTGTCATTTTATGATATTTTTGAAATAAATAATATTCACATGTCAATTTCTAGGTTTTTCCAATTTTTAAAGTTAAAAAGTCACATAATACTTATATATTTATATATCCAAAGTATTAAATGTAATAAATATGATAGTAATTGTAATTAATATGTTTTTTCTTTCCTTATTTCAAAATTTTATTTAAAAAAATACTTAATGTTTACATTTTAATATTTAATTTTTTTAATCAACCCGTTTAATACACGGGTTTTACACCTAGTATATATATATATATATATATATATATATATATATATATATATATATATATATATATATATATATATAACTCTAAAATTTAGAAAAATCATGGAAGGATGGATTTGAGCAAATTCAATGCCCAATTCCTTGACCTGTTGATGGCTCCAACTAGGATGAAAATCATTATTTTTACTGATTGGTTCAAAGTTTGATGAATTGATGTATTATTGTGTAAAATTCATATTAAATGATCGAAAAATAACTAGACCTAGCTGTAATATATCACAGGAAAGGTATTGAGTGGAAATTTATGAATATGGGATAATAATATGGGTTGGATAGGTTTAAGGGGGCAAAACAGGTCTTGAACATACTATAGTTTTGGTGTTAAAAGCTGAAAATGAAACTAGGAACTAACTAGTTGAATTAAAGGTTAAGGTTTCTTATTAATGATATATAACACTTCCATAGGAAGGAAAGGAAGTGCCCTGAGTTCATTGGAGTTTTGGTGTTTAATTGTTGTGATTCACATTTGTTTCGAGGTGATTTTCTCACTATATTACATTGAGGTATATTGTTGGGGTACAAAGTTATTCATGATTGACTTTGTAATTGTTTGACTTTTGTAAAACCCACTTGCATGTGGTGCATTAGCCTTTTGACCCATGAGAGATAGAGAGTGAGAGAGAGACATGTAAACACCTCTATAAATAGTGGGTTCATACCACTTGTAGAGGTGTGCTTGAGAGATATAAAAGTGAGTGTGTAAGTGTGTGTTATTTATGTAGTCTAGATCTAGATCCTTTTTGTGTAACACCATACGTAATCAATACATTTCTTGAACACCCAAATCACCATGTTCATAGTGCAAACTTTAATTCCGCATGCCAAACCATGTTCTTATGTCGCTACAATTGGTATCAGAGCGGGTCTTCAAGATCAACGTGATATTTGAAGAACGATTCTCGGTTTGACAGATTTTGTCACAATTTGAAGCAAGTTTGGTGAGTCTCTCTCTATGATCTATCTTAATTTCATTGAATCGTGCGTTATGTTCTTAAATTTTTGATCGTTTTGGTTTATTGGATCTAATTTGTTTCAAATCCCATTGTTGATCCAATTACTTTTGCTTAGATCAAAATTCCAAAAATCAAAATCATATTGTCACGTTTTTTCAAAATTCATTGTTCATCATATGATGATTTAGCCCAAAATGTCGAATGTTTCTAACATAAACAAAATTGATTGAGCCCAAACAAAAATTATTATCTGTTACTATTCATTGATCCAAACTTTGAAGCCCAATATTTCGATCTGGTTACTGTTTGTGTGAGCCCACAAATCATTCAATCAGTTTGATTTCAGAAATCGCAGGTCTCGTTTTGTTTTTCCCCTTTCGTCACACTAACGCGCATCTCTCAGTTGTACGTTCAATTCTATATTTCTCGTTCTTAATCAATTGATCTTGAGGATTCGATTTCGCTATAATCTTTCTGAAAAATCGATTAGAAGTTCGTATTAATCAGTACTTGTGAACAATTCTATGTGTTGTGTTCAATCACAAAAATTGATTATGATCAAGTCAAAGTGAAGAAATCGGAAATTGATCTTTTTATTTGGATAAAATTGGTCAAGAACTTTGAAATTTCGTGAAGAACCTGTGAAGAACAGATGTTTTATCAAGTTTTTGATCCAAAAATTTAAGGTTTTATTCATCCATTTGGTGTTAATTTTGAAAAGTCAATCTTCATAAAAAGTCAACTGCGATTTTCTAGAGTTGATTCGATGAACTGGATGTCAATATCGTTTGATACAAGTTGTTTTGGGGCTATGGATGTTGAAACTAAGGATGATTTGTAGATCAATTTTGAAAATCAGCTTGTAATTGAATCTTGGTGTCAAATGCATTCTTGAAGAACGAAAGCACTGGGATGCTATTGATATGTGTTTATGAACATTCGACGAATTCTCAAATGTCGTTATCTATTTTCGAAAAGTTGGATTCATGAATGATAACGAAGGCTGGTGTTGTTTTTGGGATCGAATAGCTTTGATGATGATTGGAATCGACGAACAAACAGGTCGATGGTTGATCGTGATTTTAGAAATCGAAATATTTGGTTTTGATTTGGAAGATTTGGTGAGTTGAAATCGATTGTAAAGTTGAAATCAATAGGTTTTGATTTAGATTTTAAAAGTGAAGCATTGAATGTTGATTTGGGGTGATATTGGATTTAGATGAACAAATGGAGTTTGGATTCGAATGGTCTTGATAGATGGAATTTTTTTTGGAGTCGTAGTGTTGTGATTGATTTTGGATTCGGTGATTAAATATTCGAAATTAGGATAAGGTCGATCGATGATTGACGAACTGTGTGGGTAATTTGGGATGTGATATCGATGATGTTGGAGTCTGGATTCGTTCTTGGAAGGATTGGAATCGATGGAAACTTGGATCCATTGACGAACAGATGGTCGATGCGGAGTCTAAGTGGATATTGGAATCGATTATGCGAAGTTAAGGTTTAAGGAAATCGATTTTGGGGTCTCTGTAATGTTAAGATTCGAAGATTTGGGAATCAATGGTTTGGTGAACTGGAACGAAGAACTGTAACGATGAATGATTTTTGGGTTGAATGTACGAAGTGAGAAAATTCGATTCAGAGGTATTCAGAGGTTACTGTTCATTAAGAGGTTTCAAATGCTTTGAATTCGTGTGTTTGGGAAAATTTTCGTATGAAGAGAAAAAAAAAATTTGGGGAAGATGATTTCGTACGAAGGGGTTATTGGGGAATTATAAGAAGGGTCTATGATTTTGAATGTACGAAGAGGATACAGTGCTTCGTATGAATGGAAGAAGAAAACAAACAGTTACAATTTTGGTCCCTGCTCTTTTAACGAAGTGGTATAAATGGTTTAACCCTTTCTTCGTATGTTTGATCAAGTCTTCGTATGATTTGAATAAATGAACAATTTTCGAATTCAGCCCCTGAAATTTCGAATATTTGGCAACCTCCACAATTAATTGAAGTTTCGAATGTTTGACACTTTTCACCCAAATTCGAAAATTTTCTGAATTTTCGAATGTTTGGGTCAACTCTTCGTATGTTTGGAACACAAATGGCAGAATTTTCAAAAATAGTCCCTGAGGCTTCGAATGTTTGGCGGTTCATACCCAAATTCGAAAAAGGACTGTTTTTGCTGAAAATTGAAGAAAATGCATTTTAAGCCCCTGCAGTTTGTGCAAATTAACGCTTTCTACCCAGCTTTGGAAAAGGGGGAGTGTTTTGCGTATTTTGCTGTTTTAGGCGCACCGGGTCACTGCAGAATTTTGAAATCGACAATTTCTACCCATTTTTGAGAAATTTTGTCAAAGGCGATCCGTGAACGAAGCTAAAAATTGAATATTTTTTGGGTTTTCCGGATTAAAGCACAAAGTTTATGCCACATGTTAAGGGGGAGTTTTGACACGAAAAATTCCGAATAGAGCACATTCTTTTTCCTTGGGAGTTTTATAATCAAATTTCGATTATAAAAAGGGGGAAAGTTTTATATGGAAATTCGAACTTGAATTTTTCATATTACGCGGATTTAAAGACCGAAGTGATCTTGAAGTTTTGAAGCTTAGGAAATGATGCAATTGGAAGTTCGGAAATGATTTATTTTCGAAATGGGTTTGGTTTTATTGAAGATTTTTAGGATGTGTTTTTATGCGCAACTTTTGGGTGATTATTTGGAGTTAATCATTTGTTGCTGCTCGGTTTGTATGGTTTCACATCCTAGAGCCCAAATTGAAGAATCATGGAAGAATTGAAGATTGAAGTTTGTTTCGACATGTGTCACGCTTGAGGCTCGGGTCGCGTAGTTGCTCGATTTTGGAAGATTTGAAGTGGGTCATTCATTCCTAACTTTGAGGGGGAGAATGTTGCGGTACAAAGTTATTCATGATTGACTTTGTAATTGTTTGACTTTTGTAAAACCCACTTGCATGTGGTGCAATAGCCTTTTGACCCATGAGAGATAGATAGTGAGAGAGAGACATGTAAACACCTCTATAAATAGTGGGCTCATACCACTTGTAGAGGTGTGCTTGAGAGATGTAAAAGTGAGTGTGTAAGTGTGTGTTATTTATGTAGTCTAGATCTAGATCCTTTTTGTGTAACACCATACATAATCAATACATCTCTTGAACACCCAAATCACCATGTTCATTGTGCAAACTTTAATTCCGCATGCCAAACCATGTTCTTATGTCGCTACATATATGCTATTTACATGAGTTCGTGTGTGATGTATAGATTATGTGAAAATAGTAATAGGTTGTGTGGTATATAGTATGTGTATGTTATTTGAATTATTGATGTGGATTGTACTTGTGATGGTAAGTGCTTGGTCAGGATATGCAAATGTGAGATGTAAGTGTTGGTCTGTATGTAACCTGAGCTGGTAAGTGCCCCTTATAAAAGACCTTAGTTGTAGGTTGTTAGAGCTAACTAGGGTTATGGTGGAAATTTAGATACCCAATGGATCGCATAAGGTCACTTTCCAAATTGATTTTTCTACCCTCTGTCCGGGTTACAATAAATCTAGTTTAGGATAATCCAAAGGGACTCCCACAAATATGGGCACAAAAATGTAAGCCAAATTGCCAGGGAATTCCAAAATCGTTTAAAAGGGAGAGAGCTTAGAAGGTGTAATACAGATCAAGAGAAGATCCATATTTATATTTGAAAATTAGGGTTTCCATCTTCTAAATTAGTTAAGTAAATCACAGATTTTGTTGCATAATCATGGTTACAAAAACTGACACGATGAGTCAGTTTTAACATAATCACCCACTAGAATTCGGATTTTCTACTATGTTACAATAATCACCGCCAGGAGCTCTGCCCCTTAGACCTTGCTTGGGGCGCTGCCCCTTAGACCCGACTAGGGGGACTTCCTCTTGGACCCTATAAGGGGGCGCGACGCCATTGACCTCTACCATTTGTGATACCAGCTTATCATTCGATCTTATATATGTGCCCATGCCGCAATCACCAAACATATAATATATAATACAAATTATAAGCCCTTTTAGCTCACATATTAGTTATGATATTGTTAAAACTAGTCACATATTCTAAGTAATATTTAAGTGCATTTAGCTATATTTTGGTTATTTATTAAGATATTTTGGTAATTATTATGTGTAAAATCTAATTTATAGCCAAAATGACATTCTCGAAGCAAAAGAAGCTAATTTGACAAGTTGGAGACTTGGAAGTTAGAAACATAAATCAAGAGGAAGGAAAGAGAAGAAAAACATGCAAAAAGAAGATGCCACGTCGTGGGTGCATATATGCCATGACTTGGTGATATGGAACCTTCCCGATGGATCTGCGAAAAGGCTTGAAGCATACGAAATAAAACTATCTTCCACGGCGTGGATGTCTATTTTCCATGACGTGGAGGCTATTTTTATGGAAATTATATATATATATATATATATATATATATATATATATATATATATATATATATATATATATATATATATATCGTACATTAAAAGAGTATGTCGTTGATACCTACGACTACGGATGACCAAATAATTCCTAAAAACCCTAAGATGATCAGAATTAGATTAAAAAGCAACCATTAGAGAGATCTGTAAGGTCACATCTTATGTTCTGATGAGTCAAACACTTTACACGCTGACCGCCACCGCTAACGCCATCATCAGCACCAACACCAGTGTCTGAAGACCTTATCAGTGTCAGCGTTTAGATACTGATATTATTTAATCTTTGTATATTAGGAAGTTATACGGATATGTATATAATAGATAGCAAATACGATCTCTTGATGATAAGGATCAATTATTATTATAGATTACATATAATCCTTTGATTGAAGGGATATACTAGTATAGTTTAGTATATATTCAACATTAGGGTGAAACCCTAATGTTAACGTCTTGGTGACTGTCTTTGTGACATTCGTTCTCTTGGTGAGAACAACCCCTTTCTTGGTGAAATACATCTTTGTGATTAATTTGTGTTCTTTACTTTTTCTTGTTTTTTATTTTGTTTAGTCAGTTTGTTCTTGTTTATTATACTTAAAGTGTATCCGATTGAAACAAACCTTTAATTGATATCAGAGCGGGTTTTCAATACACTCAAGTTATCATGTTGACTTCCTATAATCCCAAATCTTTTGGTCTCAACAAGATTCCTCCTTTCGATGAGCATAACTTCGCCATGTGGAAAAATAAGGCTATGGTTGTTCTTTAAACCATGGACTATGAAATGCTTAAAACTATTGAGAAGGGTCCTCACGTTCCTATGTATCAACCTATGGTTAACAACGCTCTCGTTGGTCCTTTGAAGCAAAAGCCAGAGACTAATTATGTATATGATGACAAAAAATTGTTTAGTCTTGTTGTGAAAGATAGAGCAACCATAGGAAATTCTCTTCCCTATCACGTGTATCATCTAGTATAGATTTGTGAGTCAGCACAAGAGATGATGGAGACGCTGACTGTGGCTTATGAAGGCACTGTGGAAGTTCAAGCCCCAACAATCAACAATCTCAATCTGAGATACAAGCATTTCTTCGCTCAACAAGATGAGTGTCTAACCCACACCTAAAACAAGTTTAACTGTTTGGTAAATGATATGCGCAAGTTGGGAATTGTCAAGCATTCTTCTTAGCTGGTTGTGAAGTTTCTGGATTCTCTTGGGAAAAGTTGGGAACATCAGTCTGATGTTCTTAAGAACAGTGAAAAGATTAATGCCATGGATCTGAACTGCTTGTTTGGAAATTTACGAAATTACGAAGATACCAAAGCTCTTCGTAAAGACATCATGAAGGACACAATCAAAGAAAATTTTGTAGCTTTGGTTTCTCGAAAGAAAGCAATGAAGATAATCAGCGACTCAGATGACTCGGATCAGGGTGAGGCGAGTAGTGAAGAAATTACTGATGAACTTGTTACCAGCGTTGCACTTATTGTCCAACGTTACAAAGAAAGTAGATCAAATGGGGTTTGAAGAGCTCAGTTTAAGGGAGGAAATTCTGCAAGGAGATCTACTTCAGAGAAAAGAAACTCGGGTAATTGTTTTAGCTGTGGAATCCCTGACCATTTTACTAGGGTTTGCAAAGAGAAGAAAGAAGCTGAAAAGCCTAGATAATTATGAAGTCTTGTACAGGAAGCTGTTGGCCCACATGAAGAAGGAGAACATCTCTCTGCCAAAAGCATTCATTGCAAAGCAAGATGACAGTGAAGAATGGGTGGAAGATGAGGAAACATCTAAAGATGAGGGGCTAAATGTTAAGGGTCATATGGATTTTATCAATGGTTCCCCTGATGGTGATCTCAACATGCATGACGCTGATACCTCTCAAGCTATCCAATAGTCAAGTCAGAATCAAGAACATACTTGGTTCCTTGACATTGGATGCTCTAGACATATGACTAGTCTCAAATCCCTCTTAACATATTTTATGGAGAAAGATGGTCCGATTGTAGTTTTTGGTAACAATAATGAGGAAGCTGTCATGGGCGTTGGAACGTTTGAGTGCAAAGCCTTCAAGCTGAAGAATGCGTTCTATGTCAAGGGTCTACAAAGCAATCTTATCTCCAATAGTCAACTTTGTGATGCTGGTTACAAGGTTCTCTTTGATTGCAATGAAGGAAAGGTTTTTGACTCTAAGAACAAAATTATGCTCACTGCACTCAGGGACAACATCATTTATATGCTTTGATTTTATTTGTTTAGACAATGATACTTTACGTTTTTAACATTATGCTTCGCTGCCTTAAAACTTCTGAGCATCAGCTGCTAAAATTTTAGTTTACTATGATTTTATTTTGCTTTAAAAATTCTTTTTAACTTTTATTTAACCAAAGAAGTATACATTGTACATTTTGCTACTAACATTGCCAATCTATGTTCTTCTCTCTTACCATCTAAAGACTCAGGATCGTTTGTCTTCGTATTAACATTGATCTTAATTGATTTGGATCAGCGTATCATTCCTTTGGTGCAACATCTTCAGAGTGGAGTTAGTTGAAGCTGGCTCTTCATCTTTTCTTCAGCGCTAACTGATCAGTCCTTGAAGCTGATGCTCATGCTGAATGACATGAAACATCCTGTTGTTGATACAAGATAGGATAGAACTGTGCAAAAATGTGTTCTTCTGGGAACATATCTCTTCCTTCTTGAACAACCTATCTTTGTTGAAATGGGATGAAGTGAAGTCAAGTAACATAACACATCTAATTTCCATAGACGCTGTCACTACTACACTGATTCCTATATTAATTCCAAAGACCTCTTGAACAAGACGGTGGTTCTCGTATCTTCTATCACAGATCACAATGAGTGGAACCTTTGATTTTTGTCTTGGTGACTCTCATAACTCGAAGGTTAAAAAGATTGGATCCTTTTAACTCGTTAGTTACAAATACTAGTTCATGTTCTTCTCTTGTTCTTGGTAAACATGAAGCTTGGAATCAATATGCAATACTTCAACGATTAAAGGAATTTTCTTTCTTTGGTTCTATGAATTTTGTTTTATTTTGATGTATTTGATCTTGTTTTCTCATTGTTTTATAGACAGTGTTGAGGGATAGATTTCTCGGAAAAAGGAAGTTCATTTATGGCCCTTCAATTGAAAAGATTTGATGAATCAGGTCTTTATCTTATTTATGAAAAAGCTACACAAATATCGCTTTTAGAATATTTTCGTGTTTGACTAACTCTTTTGTTTGTATTCTTATATTATTTATTATATTGTCTTATACTATTTTAAATGATTTTACAGTGGCATTTCATATGCCAAGTATGTAATTATTGAAAAATCTTTGTCCCTAGAAGCATGCTGTTGTATGTCCCTAAATCTCTCTAAGTATCTCATCAGCAAGACCATTTGTTGAGATCACATTGAGTCACCCTTTCATGCTGATTGTCTAGCATCATCTAAACTTCCAAAGTGATATAGCCTAGTCTAAATCAGAAAATTATAAAAAGGCTCAGATGTTTATTTTCTTGGTTAATCGTTTCTTACCCACCTCCGTTCCTTGAAGCATGCTTGTCGTATGCATCAAGGCTAATGTTTTGCTGAAACATCGAGATTAACCCAATGGCTTACCTTGATTGCATAGTCATTATCGTAAGAGATACTTTTCTGGTCCTTAAATGACAAAGGGTTATTCATATCATTGACCTCCTAGTCTGAGGTATGACATGGTACCATTGAACGAATTGACAATGAACATCAATGTTGTAGACTGCAACTCAACTCTATGATACAGAAGTTGAATCACTTCTTGTTGATGAGTTGACATTGTTTATGATTCACGCTGATTCTGTTGGATTAGGTGTCTAAGCCCATAACTATAATTGGTATGTACTTGACCCGATAGTAGCATGGTCCTTTTGCGTTGCCTGCACCGGAGCAATTTGATAGGATGGATATTTGAGAAAAGGGTTATTTGTGATTTATTAATATATTATATGAATAATATATTAATTGAGAAATCATATTATTTAATTGGTATTGATCAAGAATTAATTTGGAATTAATTTAGTGATCAAAAGAGACTGATTAAATTTACAGGGATTGATTTGGTAAATCGGTGATACTTATAGTTTGGGCTAATGATCCATGTTGATTAGGCATGGACTAAACCTATATGAGAGTCCATTAGGGTTTAGTCCAAAGGGCCATCAAATATGAAGAGTCATGGTGAATTAGGGTTTACATGTATGAAACCTTAGGAATTCCACACTATAAAATTAACCCCTAGCATGCTAAAATCGGCCACAAGTGTTCCAAGGTGAAACCCTAGCCGATCTATGCTTCCTTACCTCTTTTTCATAAGCCTCCTTTTGCATTTGGTTTTTGTGACACATTTGAGGTGCTAAGCTCTTGAAAGGCAAGGTTCTACAAGCTACAATAAAGAGGTATTCATCTAACTAGTTTTTATGTTGTATATCTCCAATTGCATGCTAGCTAGGGTGTATGCTTTGGATGAAATGATATTGCATGTATAACTTGAGAAAACTTAGATCCAAAGCATCTAGGGTTGTATGTGCACCATTGGATTGTTATAGTGCTCAAAACCCTTCAGTGGTATCAGAGCCTAGGATGTTTTCTGTTATATTGATGCAATTGTTTGATTTTCAAAGCTGAAAAAATGTCATTTTTAGCCACTGAATGCTGGACTCGTCGAGTCCCATAAGGGAACTCGACGAGTTGGATCATATGTGATGAACTCGTCGAGTCCATGCCATGCACTCGACGAGTAGGATCATCTGCTTGCAGATTTTCGAGTTTTTTGGCCAGTTTTGGATTAGGATCATTACGACAAACTGTTTTGAATGATAAAATTTGTTTTTTGCTATAAGGTAATGATTATCCTCGTCCAATTGTATGATGATTGTCAAATTTTAAGATAATTACTTGATTTTGTGAAAAACTAATTATTTGTAGAATTGATTTGAATCATCTTGCTATGTGTAATTAGACTAGGTCAATTTTGTGATATAGTTATATATATATGATTAATTTAGTTGTTATCAAATTGATCCAAGAGTTTTGAAAAGTTTCAAAACTTGCCCTCCAGTTTTGGAATTTGAAAAGATGATTAAAATGTGATCTAAGCTCTCTTTCCTCTTATATATGTATAAGACAGTCAGTCTTACCGTTAGTAGGCCTCATTCATGAAGCTAGTCTATAAGGGGGGTATAAGGAAATTGCCTATAAAATGGCGATTGAATGGTGTCCACTCTCACCCATTGCTTCCTTAACTAGTGGAGGGTCGTTAGCCGAACGGGTAGGATAGGACATTAATTCTCATTAAAAAGTATAATGGTAATTATAAAAGTAACTAAATCTTTTTCATAAATCCCCAATCTTAGTTACTTTAGGAAAAATGTGAAAATGGTGCTATTCCATGAAATTGCACTTTGCGCCTTGCCAAGTCATTAGTGGAGCGTGTGTGGTTTACTGGCACACTAATTTGGACTAACAAGGGTGGCAAAGGGAAGCTTGATGTTTGTCATAGATCAATGGAGCGTGTATGGTTAAACGGCACATTGATTAGGTGATTAATGACATCAAGAGTACCAAGCACATTTGCATGGTTATTCACACATTTTTTGTGATCCTCGATATCCCAATCACAATGTAACACCGAAACTTTAAACAAATTTTCACATTTTCAAAAACATACTTTCATTCATAAATATTATAAAAATGTCATTGTATCACATATAAATCCATAGAAACACAATCCCAAGATCATAATGTATAAAACTCCTAATGTGTGTACTGATCATGCCGGCGCCTTCCCGCGATCCTCACTGGTACCCGAAACACATAACACAACACTGTAATCATAAATGCTTAGTGAGTTCCCCAAAATACCACATATAACATATATTAGCCACTCGAGCCTGTAACTCTGTGGACCCTCCGGTCCTAACTCTGTGGACCCTCTGGTCCTAACTCTGTGAACCTTCCGGTTCAAACTCTGTAAACTCTGGAACATACACGCCATGAATCACATAGAAATAATGCAGTGTATCATAATCACATAAATAGCATACAAGATACTCTGTCACATAACTCTAATTACCACTCTAGGTAAAGTATAGTGAGAAGACTCACCTCGGGTAACTCGGTAAATCTCGAGCTCGGTAAAATCTGGTCTAGCCCCCGCCTAATCACATGGAATAAGCACTCTAATCAATACAACCCTCAAGGCTAGACTAATCCCTCTCTTAGTACTCTCAGAAGGGTAAAAGACCATTTTACCCCTCTCATGGCCCAAAGACCCTAACATTGACCAAACCCTAAAAGTCAATAAAAGTCAACGGTCAAACTTTGACCAGACTCGTCGAGTGCACTCGTGTGACTCGGCGAGTACATGCATGTCCTCTTCGCCCCTGGACCTCACTCGATTCGCTGAGTCAACCCTACACTCAACGGGTTATCACAGGTCGCGAATCGCGGGGCAACCCGGCTCGACTCATCGAGTCCCTTATGGGCTCGGCGAGTTCCTCCCATGAAAACACTCAAACGATCTTTTGAGGTCAGATCTGCTTCACCAACCAGTAAATCCAACCTTCTAACATTTGAAAGTCACGTAAAGGTTCAAACTTTACGTTCATGCAATGCTTATAAGACCAAAAATGGAGAAATAACCTTTAAAATGGGATTTTACTCTCAAGGCTCACATGAAACCTCATAAAGATGGAAGCTTGGGACCTTTTGGACCTCTCAAGGTCCAGATCTATCATCTATACCCAAAGGGACCTCATATGCTTCACACTCTAACTCAAAATTGTGAAAAGGAAACCCTAGATTCAAGGAATCTATCAAATACACGAAATGGGAAGGAACTTGTACCTCAAAACGTGAATATCAGTGTGAACAACACAGATCCAAGCTCCACAACCGATCTAGCTTGGATTTTCTCACTCCTTCTTGCAAGATCACACCAAGGATGAAGAATTAGCCTCCAAAATGCTCTTTAAGCTCTCTTTTCTCTCTAGGGTTTTCATAGGGGAGTAGTGGCCGCAAATGACGGCCATAAGGGCCTTTAAATAGGGCTTAGGCCCTGAGATTTAGGGTTTCACTTTACAGCGCAGACTCGCCGAGTCCACTCATCGACTCGTCGAGTCCGATCATTAATCAAGACAAGAATTCACGATCCTACTCGGCGAGTCTGAGCGCCTACTCGCCGAGTCCCTCCCTAAAACTCAAGATAAATACTTAAAATAAGATACCTGGGAATCCAGATGTTACAATTCTCCCCCACTAGAATCAGACTTCGCCCTCGAAGTCTTACTCTGGAAACAACTCTGGATGCTGCTCTCGCATCTCCATCTCCGGCTCCCATGTCAGCTCGGACCCTCTCCGATGTTGCCACTGGACCTGAACCAGGGGGCACCTCCTTGTTCCTCAGAACCTTGACCTTTCGATCCCGGATCGCGATCGGTCTCTCAACATAATTCAGGCTCGCATCCACCTGAATATCCTCCAGCGGCATCACCGCCGACTCGTCGGCTATACACTTCCTCAACTGAGACACGTGGAAGGTATCATGTATCTGGCTCAACTCCGCAGGTAGCTCCAAACGATACGCCACACTGCCCACCCTCGCGGTCACCCGGAACGGACCAATGTACTGGGGCCCCAGCTTGCCCCTCTTCCTGAATCGGATCACTCCTTTCCAAGGAGACACCTTTAGGAGTACGAAGTCTCCCACCTGGAACTCCAGCTCGGATCGTCGCCTATCCGCATAAATCTTCTGGCGGCTCTGAGCTGTCAATAACCTCTGTCTAACCTACTGTATCTGCTCGGTCGTCTGAAGCACTATCTCAGTGCTGCCCATCACGCGCTGCCCTACCTCTCCCCAGCAAATGGGAGTCCGACACCTCCTCCCATACAACAACTCGAAGGGAGGCATACTAATACTCAAATGGTGGCTGTTGTTATAGGAAAACTCAGCCAATGGTAGGTATGTGTCCCAGCTTCCTCCGAAGTCCAACACACATGCTCGAAGCATGTCCTCGAGCGTCTGAATCGTGCGCTCACTCTGTCCATCCGTCTGTGGGTGGTATGCGGTACTGAAATGCATCCTCGTACCCAACTCCTCATGGAATTTCTTCCAGAACCTGGAAGTGAAACGCACATCTCGGTCCGACACGATCGAGATCGGTACTCCATGCCGCGATACCACCTCTCTCACATACAACTTTGCCAGTCTCTCCGCAGAAGAGCTCTCACTGATAGCAAGAAAATGAGCGCTCTTCGTCAGCCGGTCAACGATCACCCAAATTGCATCGACACCTCTCGCAGTCCTCGACAATTTAGTGATAAAATCCATGGAAATCTGTTCCCACTTCCACTGGGGAATCTCAAGTGGCTGAAACTTACCATGCGGTCGCTGGTGCTCGGCCTTAACCCTGCGACAGGTCAAGCACCTCTCAACAACCCATGCAACATCCCTCTTCATACAGGGCCACCAATAATCTTTCTTCAGATCGAAATACATCTTAGTGTCCCCGGGATGGATCGAGAACCTCGATCTGTGCGCCTCCTCCATCAAGGTGGTACGTGTCCCGCCTGTGTATCGCACCCAAATAAGACCCTGAAAGGTCATAAGCCCTCGGCTATCGGTAACGAACTCAGATACCTGCCCAATCACCCGCTCTCTCTTGCGGTTCTCTGGTCTCACAGCCTCTGCCTGGGCGTCCCGAATGGTGTCCAACACCGGAGTCATCACCGTCAACCGCATACAAATGTCTTGAATCGGGTCACTCTCCGCCCTACCACTCAGGGCATCAGCTACAACATTAGCTTTGCCCGGGTGGTACAGGATCTCACAATCGTAATACTTTACCACATCCAACCTGTTGGATTATTGTCTAAGTCCATAACTATATTTGGTATGTACTTGACCCGACCTGGCATGGTCCATTTGGGTTGCACTTCACCGACATAATTTATATGGATAGTCTTTTGAGAATAGTATATTTATGATTTATATTAATATATTATAAGTTCTTATATATTAATATGGAATCATATTATTTAATTAGTATTGATCAAGAATTAATTTAGAATTAATTAAGTGATCAAAAAGAACTAATTAAATATGGACTCTTATATATATGGAATGGGCCAAGTTCATTTAGGTTGGGCTAAGCTTTCATGGATGGTCCATGGAGCTTTTAACCCATGGATCCTATGTAAATGAAAGGTCATGGGTATTATGGTTTACATGGATGTAACCCTAATCCTCCATAATATATAAAGGGGTCCTTGGCTCACAAAATTGGCACAAGTGTGTGAAAATAAGAGTGGGCCGATTTTAGTGTGCATACATATTCTCTCAAGTTCTTCCAAGGTGTTTTGGTGATTTGTGATTCCATTTGAGGCTTCCACACTATTGGGGCTAAGCTCTTAAAGCTTGAAGACATCAAGCTACATCAAAAGGTATGTCATCTAACTAGAACTTTGTAGTATAGGTGCTTCATAATATGCTAGTTAGGATGAAACCTTGGAATAGTTAATATTTGCATGTATAATAGAGAAAACATAGATCCAAGGTTTATAGGGTTGCATGTACACCATAGGAGTGTTAGAATGCTCAAAACCCAACAGTGGTATCAGAGCCATGGGTTGTTTTCTATTATATTGATGCAAATGTTTTATTTTCAAGTTGAAAAAAAAGGAAAAAAAAAACATGACGTTTGTCAAATTTTAAGATAATTACTTGTTTTGTGAAAAACGAATTATTTGTAAAATTTGAATCATTTGTTATATGAGTTGAATTAGGTCAAATTTAGTAAAAGATAAAATGATATGATTATTTTATTAGTTTTAAAAGTTTGATCTAAATGTTTTAAGGAGTTACATATTTTGTCATAAAATTTTGGAGCTCAAAAGTTTTTTTTTTTAAAGTTGTGATCTTAAGGGTTTTTGAAACTTCCATAAGTTATGGATATGAAAGTTTTTTTTAAAAAAAAATTTGATTAAAAGTTTTTATGGAGTTACAAAATTTGGTGTTAATGTTTTAAAGAATTCCATAACTTGTTCTTAAGTTATGGAACATGGAAAGTTTCATCATAAAACACTTTTAATTCCATAAGTTATGGAATCCAAAGGTTTTCAAGAATTACAAAACTTGCCCTCAAGTTTTGGAATTTGAAAAAAAGTTTTTTATGAAAAAAAGAATTGAATTCTAAAACTCTTGGGTTCATAACTTAAACAATTAATTAAATGGTTTTAATTTTGAGTTTAATAATTGGAATTATGATGTTTTGTTGAATAGTTCAAATTAACTCTTATGGACTTTATTAATAGTTAATTAAAGCGTTTAATTAAAAGAGTATTATTAATCCATAAATATATGGTTTGAGTTTAATTAAATTAAAAGTCTAGTTTAATTAATAGATTAAACCACCAAGTATTTTAAATGTCTAAAATACACCCTTATACTATTATAATATTAAAAGTTTAATATATTATATGTATAAGAGCAAGTCGTCTTACCATTAGTAGGCCTCATTCACGAAGCCGGTCTATAAGGGGGGTATAAGGTTACTGCCTATAAAATGGCAGTTTAATGGGTGTCCACTCTCACTCACCGCTTCCTTGACCGGTGGAGGGTCGTTAGCCGAACAGGTAGGACAAGGACTATAATTCTCCCTTCATTATAAGTATAATGGTAAATACTAAGTAACTAAACACTTATAAGTTCCCAATCTTAGTTACTTAGGAAAATGTGAATAAGGTGCTAATCCATGAAATTACACTTTGCACTTTGTTTAAGCTGTTAGTGGAGCGTGTGTGGTTAACCGGCACACTAACCTGGACTTAACAAGGTAGGCAAAGGGTACCTTAATGTTTATCATAGTATCGTTGGAGCGTGTGCGGTTAACCGACACATCGATTGAGGGGTAAATATTAAGGGTACCAAGTATATTTGCATGGTTACTTCACACCTTGTTTTGTGATCCTCGGCATCCCAGTCACAAAACCTGAAGGGCACACTCGAGATTGAAACATGCCATTGAAAAGTTCAATGAATCTCAAAAGAATCTAGGAGTTTCAAAACCAATTAAAATCTAATAATACATTTCGTTTATCTTGGTGGAAGTTGGTGAATCGTCATTCACCTACCTTCAAATATTTTATAGCTTGGATTACGGCATCCCTCTTCCAAGTTATAAAATAGTTTGTTGGGTCCTAGCCTTAATATATCATATTGGGTGTTATATTAAGGACTTAAATCAACTTTACGTGAATTTCTCCCATTGTTGATGTCTGGTTTAGACAACAATGATCTTCCCAAACCAAGCTTTCCTAATGAATATGACTTCCCGAGTTTGGCTCATGGAAGTCATACTTCTCTTCCTCCACCTCCTCCAATTATTCTCCCTAACCCACAAGTTCAAGGTCACTCAAGCCCTAATGGCAAGCAAGGTCTATGTGTGATCACATCTTAGAGATGAAGTCACAATTGACAAGCCGGGAGAGTTGGGTGTCAAAGTCTTGAGAAAGTTGGATGGTCAGTCACTTTCTAAGTCACATAGTGAGTTCCTTTGGGACTACTATGAAACAGACTATGACATGAACCTTAATGATCATATCTATTTGCTTGGCGCTGCTGAATCAGCAATGATTTGGAACGATAGTAAAGCAAATTTGATTAGAAGATCAACTTCCCAAAAACTTTATGGACAGTGACAATGGTGACACTGGAAATCCAGAAAAAGCATTCTCTTCCCAATGGAAAGGGATTGGCCATAGTCAACCCGGTTGACCAAATGGTAAAGAGAAAGGCTAAGTCTGAGATAGTCCCATTACCAAAGGGTCCATATGTTTATTTTGCCAAAGGAAGGGGCGTTGATTGCAAAGCTGCCAAATTTACCTAAGGATGTTAAAGTCAATAAGTTTGACTCTACATCAGGTAGAGCCCATTATCTAACTCTGTTAAGTTCTATTCTGAGATCCTCATTATATGATGTGACCGGGTCACATGTTGATGTTTTAAGAATCAAAGAATATAGAGAAATCTTAAAGGAAGTATATGCTGATTCTGATCGCGAAGGTGGATTTCGATCGCATCAGAATTTTAAGCAGTTGCTTAAGATGTTATGATATATTGCTAAGGAATAGATAACAACAATTTTCCATGTGGATTGTAAGGATAAGTTTTTCCGCAAAGTTTTAAAATAAAAGAAAATTGTTTAATTTTATTTATTTGAAGTATCCTTACAATGGCATTTGTGGAAAATTGTTGCTTATATGATTCCACTGACAACAATATTGGAAAATGGATTTGATACTTTCATTTGTGGTAGTGTCTGAATTTACCAAATCAGGAAAGTTCCTCATCACCCAAGTTTCAATTGGACCGAAACTTGGAATCATGCAAGTTGAATAGTATGCTGAATGAGAACTTTCAAGCATTGGAAAATTAAGACTAATTACTTGTTCACATGGATGAGTGAGTCAAGTGAAGGACTAAAGGGATCGAGTACACATTCTTGTGTACTGGTCATGTCCACCATAAAGCTCGTTAAGACTATTTGATTTAATAAAGTTTAGTAAATATGGTTATACTTACAAGTTTAAGTATAATTCTGAAACATTGGAAAAGTCTCAATGTATGGCAGAACGAATGGGAAGAATCAAATTAGGCAGAAAGATAAAAGTTTCTCAAATCTGAAAAGATGGGAGAGTACTTTAGTATCATGTTTGTGATCATCTTAATGATTTAGAAATCATATCACAATTAGTCCTCTAAAGGTCATCTTAGTGCATTCTTATGACTAAGAAGAGGAGTCATGAATTGTTGAAATGGTTAGATCAGGAAGATGAGTCATACTTCGTTCCAAAACAATTCTTAGAGTCATACTCCACGATTGTAACTTGAGTGACATATCTTAAAGAAAGGTTTAAAACACTTGTCAAATGTAAGAGTAAAAGTGTCCTACTCTTGTACATTTGAAATTGGTAAGTTGTGATGTTTTGGATAAAATAAAGACCAACTAAGGCCAATTGTGTGAAGTGTTTGTCTTGATAAAGAATCCGCACTATCTCTTGAATATTTGGCAAGATAGTCTTATATGTCAAGAGGATAGTGGGAGTCTTAAAGATCCTAAAAAGAATTTCAAGAACTAATCAAGAATAAAACCTGAGGTTCTTCACTAGCACACGACTTGAGGTTTATAACCTATCATGTTGAAATATTCTGTGCCCATTCCAGTTAAAGTTGGCTTTGCATAGGAGTTCTGAAAGTTCTCAATTGGTTGCATAACAACTTGGAAGCAATGGTAGACCCTGTACTGCCAGGTGGCAAGAAGTTAAGATTGCATAAGTTCAGTCCATATGAGTTTGGATTTGTCATTATCCTTGTCTTGTGACTATGGTTTTGACGATTCACATGGATAAGAACACATACACCATAAAATCTAAGGGTCATAAGGTTTCTCTCCGATTCATGAAAATGATGGTGAGGAAACACTTCCACCAAGTAGATTTGAAGCAGATGGCAAAAGGTCTAAACAATTGAGATTATGATTACGTCATCCCTTTTCATAGTTCTGAAATTGTTTAGACACACATGCATGCTATCTAAGGAAAGGTGTATGATTTTGATAAAGTTTTATCAAAGCATCTCGTATCAGAAATCTGAACTTTGGTAAGAAAGTCAATAAAGTATTGATTTCTAGAAGTCCAGCTGATTTCTGAGTACATGTCAAAGCTAGTGGGAGCATAAGTGTTATGCTAATAATCATCATGTTAGTGGGATCATGATAATTATTGTTAGTGTTGCAAGTTAGCAATGTTAATTATAGAAAACAAAAGTTTCAATTGTGAGGATGCAGGGATTGAAAAAGTTGTTTTGCTATAATTAAGGGAGAGGATATACTTCATTTCAGTGCTAAAGGCTTAGATTGAGACCTTAATCATCTTTAGTCAAGAATATATATATGAATTTCATGTTGGATTGGTTCAACTTAAGGAAATTCTATATACCGCGTTCTCAAAATTCGATTATGATTACGGCATCCCTCTTCATAGTCAAATTTTGAAAACATGGCAAATAAAAATATTGTAGCAAAAGACTGGTCTAGAATTGGATATGACTAAAATGATTAAGCAATTGTCGAGGACAATCTGAGGTTTACCAAAGATTGGTTGCTCAGGGACAGTTGGAAGTATAGTGCTAATTTTGGAAGGACCATATTGACATATTCTGAAAAGAGGCATCTCTTATTCAGAAGTGATAGTCAAAATGAGAATATGGAGTTGTCTCCATACGTGGAAGTTATCTGTGTAAGATTAGAAAAGTTAATGCAAGAAGCATGTCCAAAGCAATGTACTTTGAATATGAGACTTAGTTTCCATGGAGTTGATCTCCATTGGAATGCCTTATAATGACTGTTGACAAGTCTTTGTGACTTTGTACATATTCATTAAAGGAGGTTCAGTGCATATAAGTTTAAAATCTAAACAGATTTCGATAAATGATAGGAATTTGAAATTCTCACATTTTTCGATAAGGATTTGGGAGTGTGAAATTAGAATCATTGAAATTATGTTCAATTGGTTTATTTCACAAAGTAAGGATCATAGACAAACATAGAGTGCATACTTGGTGTATGGCAAATCTATTGTTTAAGAAAAACATAGTGTACATGCTTGGAGCATGGGACAACTAGTGTTTTTAATTCAAGTATAAAGTTGATAAAACCGAAACAATGAATAATAAGTAATCAGTATGGTGATAAATAAAAGTGTTTATTTATATTCGTAGGGTTTGATACCATATTTGATTCATTTATTCTTGTGTTTCACTTTGCATGTTTTGACTTCCAGAATAACTAAGTCGCTCTTCCTGAATGATTAAGTTATTCAAACCATCCACAGTCGGTCATATGTTGGAAGTAGATATGAATCAAGACTATCATGGGTTGGTTTGTAGAGGTCCAAGTTGGTGGAAAAAGTGGTGCTACAACACTCATGAGTGCTCATAAGTTCTGAGTATTGGATTCAACCCGCGCTCATTTGAATCACTTCATCGATTTTATCACGAGTGATCATGAGACGATAATATCTTATATTCTTCAAACCTAGAGATATGAGTTGTTACTATGAGTTGTTTATACATTGATTGCACGAAAACGCATTTGGTAACTTGATGTTATAAAACGTGCCTTTGTGTATGATTCAACAAGTAGTAGAACAAGCCATATGAGTCGAAGTTTATCCATTCCTTTTACCTTCGGGATAAAAGCGATATCTGTGGGCCTCTCGATGATTTAGTGATGACACATGTGAGTGCTTGGCCAAGCCAAGACTAATTTGATTTGTTCAATCAGTCAGTCATCATAAATCGAAAATCGGGAAACAACAAATGGACATAGAGAATGATTATAATCCATGTCTCAGTCCATATGATATCTAGAATGGAGGAATATATGATCCCTTATCTAATGGACAAGTCATTGACAAGGTCAGAGTTCGACAGCGGCTTTAAGAGCTACGATTGCCAGTTAGGTTTTGAAGTCATACTCAATAATAGTTTTAGACTTATCCAAGTGGGAGACCGTTGGATTAATGTCTAAGTCCATAACTATATTTGGTATGTACTTGACCCGACCCGACATGGTCCATTTGGGTTGCACTTCACCGGCACAATTTATATGGATAGTCTTTTGAGAATAGTATATTTATGATTTATTATTAATATATTATAAGTTCTAATATATTAATATGGAATCATATTATTTAATTAGTATTGATCAAGAATTAATTTAGAATTAATTAAGTGATCAAAAAGAACTAATTAAATATGGACTCTTATATATATGGAATGGGCCAAGTTCATTTAGGTTGGGCTAAGCTTTCATGGATGATCCATGGAGCTTTTAACCCATGGATCCTATGTAAATGAAAGGTCATGGGTATTAGGGTTTACATGGATGTAACCCTAATCCTCCATAATATATAAAGGGGTCCTTGGCTCACAAAATTGGCACAAGTGTGTGAAAATAAGAGTGGGCCGATTTTAGTGTGCATACATATTCTCTCAAGTTCTTCCAAGGTGTTTTGGTGATTTGTGATTCCATTTGAGGCTTCCACACTATTGGGGCTAAGCTCTTAAAGCTTGAAGACATCAAGCTACATTAAAAGGTATGTCATATAACTAGAACTTTGTAGTATAGGTGCTTCATAATATGCTAGTTAGGATGAAACCTTGGAATAGTTAATATTTGCATGTATAATAGAGAAAACATAGATCCAAGGTTTATAGGGTTGCATGTACACCATAGGAGTGTTAGAATGCTCAAAACCCAACACAACCATCTCCTCTGGCGCATATTCAGGTTGGGCTGATACATCAGATACTTCAAGCTCTTGTGATCCGTGTATATGGTACACCGAACCCCATACAAATAGTGACGCCAGATCTTGAGGTCGAACACCACAGCCCCCAACTCCAGATCGTGATTAGGATACCTCGTCTCATGAGGCTTCAGCTGTCTCGATGCGTATGCTATCACATGCCCTCTCTGCATCAGCACCGCACCAAATCCCGATATCGACGCGTCACAATATACCACAAAATCCTCCATCCCCTCCGGAAGGGCTAATACTGGGGTTTCGCATAATCTCTGGCGAAGTGTCTCGAATGAGGCCTGCTGCTCCGGGCCCCAACTGAAAGCCACGCCCTTCCGGGTCAACCTGGTGAGAGGAATAGCAATCCCGGAGAAATCCTTGATAAATCTCCGATAATAACCGGCCAACCCCAGAAAACTCCTGATCTCTGAAGTGGATCTCGGCACCTCCCAACTCATCACCGCCTCAATCTTGGCCGGATCGACCAATATCCCATTCTGGTTGACGAGGTGTCCAAAGAACTGGACCTCTCGTAACCAGAAATCGCACTTGGAGAATTTGGCGTAAAGCCTCTCCGATCTCAGAACTCCGAGGATCTCCCTCAAATGCTCCTCATGCTACTCTCTGGATCTCGAATACACCAATATGTCATCGATGAACACGATCACTGAACGATCCAGCATCGGCCTGCACACTCTGTTCATGAGATCCATGAACGCCGCTGGTGCATTGGTGAGTCCGAAAGGCATCACCACGAACTCGTAATGCCCATAACGAGTCCTGAATGCTGTCTTCTGGATATCCTCCTCACGCACTCTCATCTGATGATATCCAGACCTCAGATCAATCTTGGAGAACCAAGACGCTCCCTGCCACTGATCAAACAAATCGTCGATCCTCGGTAAGGGGTAACGGTTCTTGACCGTTAGCTTGTTCAACTCCCGGTAATCAATGCACATCCGGTGTGAACCATCATTTTTCTTGACAAAAAGGATCGGAGCTCCCCACGGCGAGCTACTCGGCCGAATAAACCCCTTCCCCAGCAGCTGTGAGGATAACTGCTGCATCTCTGGTGGCGCAAGGCGATAGGGCGCCTTGGCGATAGGCGCTGCCCCCGGAACCAAATCGATACGAAACTCTACCTGCCTCTCGGGAGGCACACCCAGCAACTCCTCGGGGAAAAAATCCGGGAACTCATGCACTATCAGGACCTCATCGACCGACCTCGGTCTCTCTGCATCTACCCTCGTATCCACCACATAAGCCAAAAACCCACTACATCCCTGCTGTAGGCTCTGCCTCGCTCTAGCGGCCGAACAAAATGCTGACCCAGAACGGGTACCCTCGCCATAAACCGTAAGAACTCCCCCACTAGGGTCTCGTATGGTCACCAACTGTCGCTCGCAGTCGATAACCGCTCCAAACCTGCTCAACCAGTCCATGCCCATGATGACACAGATATCTCCCATCGCAATCGGGACTAAATCAATCGGAAACTCAACGCCGAAGATCTCGAGTACACATCCTCGAATCACATCAGTGGCATTCACCACTCTCTCGTCAGCTATGGAAACTCGCAAAGGTCGACTCAACGCCTCTCGACAGATACTGATGTGCTGACTAAAGGCTAACGACACAAAAGACCGACTCGCACCCGAGTCAAATAACACCAAAGCAGGCACATAACTCACAAGAAATGTACCTACACATATCATAATATAAGCATAACACCATAAACTCAAAATAAATAGGTGAAAGAACACATACCAGCCACAACATATGGCGATGCGCGGACCTCCTCCGCTGTCAACTGGAAGGCTCTCCCTCGTGCCTTCGATGCCTCGGCCTTCACCCACTGAATCTAGGTAGCTCGTACAGTAGCAGGGGCAGATCCCTGCGATGCTCCCTGTGCTGACCCCGCAGCTGCGGACACTCGGCCTTCTGGTGTCCGGTCTGGTTGTAGTGGAAACAGACTGCAAACCCCTTGGGGCAATCCTTGGCCATGTGCCCCTCCTTGCCACACTTGTAGCAAGACCCTGCTCTACAAATCCCCTCATGACCCTTGCCGCACTTGCCACAAGTATGGCCCTTCTGGTTCCCTGATCTCGAATCGGCGGGCTTGGCCCGCTTGGCTGCCGGCTGGGACTATACCGGTCGCCGATCCCTCCCTTGAGACTCCGCCTCCTCCGTGGCCTGAGTCTCGAGCTCAATCTCCCTCTTCCGGGCATTTGCCTGAAGCTCGGCAAATGTCCGGTACGATGAGTTCACCACGAACTCGCAGATGTCTCTCCTCAAAATGCTCAAATACCGACTCATGCGTGCCTGCTCGGAAGACACGTGCTCAGGACAGAACATCGCCCTCTCATGGAACATCCTGGTGATCACTGTAACAGACTCGGTACCCTGCTTGAGGGTCAAGAACTCTTGGGCCAAACGTTCCCTTTCCACCGGGGGAACGTACTCATCACGAAACATAGCGGTGAACCTCTCCCAGGTCACCACGGCAAGCTCTGTAGAAGAGTAGTGCGCTGTCACAAACTTCCACCAGTCCTTCGCTCCCAAGCGAAGCTGGTTCAGTGCGAACCGAACTCTCAGATGCTCCGGGCAAGAACATGTATAGAAGCATCCCTCAATATCAGAAATCCATCTCATCGCAGTGATCGGATCCTGCATCCCGTCAAACTCTGGTGGCTTTGTGTTGCTGAACTCTCGGTACAGCAACGAGTCACCCCCCTGCGGCCTCGCAGCAGCGACGACTGCGGTGGCTGCAGCAACAGCAACATCAGTACGAGCAGCGTAACGCTCGTCAAAAGTCTCGATCAGGGTGGTCTTGATAGACCCAGACATCTCTGGTATCTCGGCTTGGATGGCAGCAGCCACCTCCTCATGAATCAACCTACAGATCTCCTCATCACTAACACCACTGCTCTCAGGTGTGTGGCGTGTCCCAACCATGATGTCTCTCTGAAATACAACACAAAATATCAGAGACTCACTCGAGTGTGCACACACTCGATATCCCATTCCTACTCGATCCCTGGTACCCTAAGGATTCTTACTTGGGCTACGCACTGATCCGGTGTCTTTGGTAGTACGGGCCCAATACTACCGTCCACACCGCATCAGTATTCACCCCAAGTCCTCCTCCTAGGATCCCAAATCCCAAGTACTCTACTCTCACTATGCATAGTCTACTCTCTAGCAGATCTCTCATAAGCTCCTCGCTGCTATCTACTCACTCTCAAGCATCTCCTAGCAGCAAAACCCCTAGGCTAAGGCATCACAAATCAGGCCACTCTAGTCCTAATAAGAATACCTAGCCTACTCTAGCATGCATAACATATTATCTCATATCTCATAACACATAATATAAGGGTATTTTGGGAAATCACCGTTCGAGCGCTGGCTGAGCGTACACACTGCTCTGCTCTGCTCTTTTCAAAATCTTTTTACTCTTTTAGAAAAATTTTCTTTTATTTCGAAAAATTCCTCAAATCCTCAGTTTGAGTTCAAATGCGCTCGAAGGTGCATCCGAATCCCTCAAACCAAGGCTCTGATACCAACTTGTAACACGAAATTTTAAACAATTTTTCACATTTTCAAAAACATACTTTCATTCATAAATATTATAAAAATGTCATTGTATCACATATCAATCCATAGAAACACAATCCCAAGATCATTATGTATAAAACTCCTCATGTGTGTACTGATCATGCCGGCGCCTTCCCGCGATCCTCACTGGTACCTGAAACACATAACACAACACTGTAAGCATAAATGCTTAGTGAGTTCCCCAAAATACCACATATAACACATATTAGCCACTCGAGGTTGTAACTCTGTGGACCCTCCAGTCCTAACTCTGTGGACCCTCTGGTCCTAACTCTGTGAACCTTCCGGTTCTAACTCTATAAACTCTGGAACATACACGGCATGAATCACATAAAAATAATGCAGTGTATCACAATCACATAAATAGCATACAAGATACTCTGTCACATAACTCTAATTACCACTCTAGGTAAAGTATAGTGAAAAGACTCACCTCGGGTAACTCGGTAAATCTGAGCTCGGTAAAATCTGGTCTAGCCCCCGCCTAATCACATGGAATAAGCACTCTAATCAATACAACCCTCAAGGCTAGACTAATCCCTCTCTTAGTACTCTCAGAAGGGTAAAAGACCATTTTACCCCTCTCATGGCCCAAAGACCCTAACATTGACCAAACCCTAAAAGTCAATAAAAGTCAACAGTCAAACTTTGACCAGACTCGTCGAGTGCACTCGTGTGACTCGGCGAGTACATGCATGTCCTCTTCGCCCCTGGTCCTCACTCGACTCGCTGAGTCAACCCTACACTCAACGGGTTATCACAGGTCGCGAATCGTAGGGCAACCCGACTCGACTCGTCGAGTCCCTTATGGGCTTGGCGATTTCCTCCCATGAAAACACTCAAACGATCTTTTGAGGTCAGGTCTGCTTCACCAACCAGTAGATCCAACCTTCTAATACTCGAAAGTCACGTAAAGGTTCAAACTTTACGTTCATGCAATGCTTATAAGACCAAAAATGGAGAAATAACCTTTAAAATGGGGTTTTACTCTCAAGGCTCACATGAAACCTCATAAAGCTGGAGGCTTGGGACCTTTTGGACCTCTCAAGGTCCAGATCTATCATCTATACCCAAAGGGACCTCATATGCTTCACACTCTAACTCAAAATTGTGCAAAGGAAACCCTAGATACAAGGAATCTATCAAATACACGAAATGGGAAGGAACTTGTACCTCAAAACGTGAATATCAGTGTGAACAACACAGATCCAAGCTCCACAATCGATCTAGCTTGGATTTTCTCACTCCTTCTTGCAAGATCACACCAAGGATGAAGAATTAGCCCCCAAAATGCTCTCTAAGCTCTCTTTTCTCTCTAGGGTTTTCACAGGGGAGTAGTGGCCGCAAATGACGGCTATAAGGGCCTTTAAATAGGGCTTAGGCCCTGAGATTTAGGGTTTCACTTTACAGCGCGGACTCGCCGAGTCCACTCATCGACTCGTCGAGTCCGATCATTATCCAGACAAGAATTCGCGATCCTACTCGGCGAGTCTGAGTGCCTACTCGCCGAGTCCCTCCCTAAAACTCAAGATAAATACTTAAAATAAGATATCTGGGAATCCGTATGTTACACACAAACTTGAAGGGCATAATCGAGATTCAACATGCCATTGAAAAGGTTTAATGAATCTCAAAGATCTAGGATTTTCATAAAACTTAATTCTTTTAAATATTAGTTTTGGGTGGTGAAAATTGGTAAATCGTCGTTTACCTCGCTTCAAATAATTTACAATTAGATTACGACACCCCTTTTCTAAGTTGTGAATTATTGTGTTTGGGTCCTAACCTTGATATTTCATTTGGGTGTTATATTAAGGAATTCCTATCTAATGAAACTTGTCTTTCTTTTCAGATGTCTACTTCAAACAACGCTTCTGGCTCCAACTCTTCTGGCTCTTTTCGCTCATGAACTTATGTGGGAGTGTAATATTTGATGGCTCAAACTTTAACTATTGGATTCGAAACATTCGTATGGCCATTCGATACGAGGAAAAAGAATATGTCCTCGATAAAGAGCTAAAGGATATTGATGAAGAAACTGACACTCCTGAGCAACTAGCTGAGTATAGGGCTCATGAGAAGGACTCGACAAAGGTGTCGTGCATCATGCTAGCCACTATGACTTCTGAGCTTCAAAAGTCCTATGAGGACTTTTGGCCTTTCGAGATGCACCAGGACTTGATGGAATAGTACCATCAGAGTGCTCGTCAAGAAAGGTATGAAATCATTGCCTCCATGATAACAACCAAAATGAAGGATGGAGATGATGAGTTTTGATCATTCTAACACTCCTATGGTGTACATGCAACCCTATAAACCTTGGATCTATGTTTTCTCTATTATACATGCAAATATTCAATATTCCAAGGTTTCATCCTAACTAGCATAATAAGAAGTGTATACACTACAAGAATCTAGTAGAATGACATACCTTTTGATGGAGCTTGGAGTCTTGAACCTTTAAGAGCCTAGTGCCCCAAGTGTTGCACCTCAAATGGTTCACACAACACCAAGACCTCTTGGAATAACTTGAGAATAAAGATACTTGCACCAAACTCGGTTTTTCCCTCTTGTGTACACACACTAGTGCTTAGCACTCATTTTATGAACCATAGACCTCTTTATATATTGTGGAGGATTAGGGTTACATTCATGTAAACCCTAATACCCATGACCTTTCATTTCCATAGGATCCATGGGTTAAACACTCCATGGACTATCCATGAAAGCTTAGCCCAACCTAAATGAACTTGGCCCATCCTATATATATAAGAGTCGATACTTAATTAGTTCCTTTTGATCACTAAATTAATTCTAAATTAATTCTTGATCAATACTAATTAAATAATGTGATTTCATATTAATATATTAGAATTTATAATATATTAATATAAATCATAAGTATCCTTTTTCTCATTTTGTCTATCCAATTGTTCCGATGCCATGCAACGTAAATGGACCATGCCAAGTCGGGTCAAGTACATACCAATTATAGTTATGTACTTAGACATTAATTCAACAGTCTCCCACTTGGATAAGTCTAAAACTATTCTTGCGTATGACTCCAAAACTCGACTAGCAATCGTAGCTCTTAAAGCCGCTGTTGAACTCTGACCTAGTCAATGACTTGTCCATTAGATAAGGGATCATATATTCCTCCATTCTAGATATCATATGGATTGAGAGACGGATTATAATCATTCTCTCTGTCCATTTGTTGTTTCCCGATTTCCGATTTATGACGACCGACTAATTGAACAAATCAAATCAGTCCAGGCTTGGCCAAGCACTTAGGGGTGTCATCACTAAATCATTGAGGGGCCCACAAATATCGCTTTTATCACTTTAAGGGTAAAAGGAATGGATAAACTTCGACTCATATGCTTGTTCTATTACTTGTTGAATCATACACAAATGTACGCTTTATAACATCGAGTTACCAATGCGTTTTCGTACAATCAATGTATGACCAACTCATAGTCAACAACTCATATCTCTAGGTTTGAAGAATATAAGATATTATCGTCTCATGATCACTTGTGATAAAATCCATGAAGTGAGTCAAATGAGCGTGGGTTTAATCCAATACTCAGAAGTTATGAGCACTCATGAATGTTGTAGCAACTCTTGTTATGTCCAACACCTTAGACATCTACAAACCAACTTCATGACAATCTTGTCTTAATACCTACTTCCAGCGTATTATCGACTGTGGATGGTTTGAATAACTTAGTCATTCGGGAAGAATGACCTAGTTATTCTGGAAGTCAAAACATGCAAAGTGAAACACAAGAATGCACACTATGTTTATCCAAACTATTCATTTATCACCATATTAATTACACATTATTCATTGCATAATGTTTCAAATCATCAACTTAATACTTGAATTAAAACAATAGTCATGCCATGCTCCAAGCATGCACACTATGTTTATCCAAACTATAGTTATGCCATACACCAAGTATGCACACTATATTTTTCTATGATCCTCACTTTGTGGAATAGATCAATTGAACATGATTCCAATGATTCTCATTTCACAATCCCAAATCCTCATCGTAAATGTAAGAATTCTAAATTCCTGCTATTTACCGAAACCTGTTAGATTCTAAACTATATGCATTGATCCTCTTGTAATGACTATGCACAAAAGTCACAAAGACTTGTCAACAGACATTACTGAGTATTCCAATGGAGATCATTCCATGGAAACGAAGTCTCAAATTCAAAGTACATTGCTTTGAACATCCTTCTTGCATTAAGTTTCCTACTCTTACATAGATTTAAGGACTATCTTCCACCTATGGGAACATTTCCATATTCCCATTTTGACTATCACTTCTGAACAAGAGTTGCCTCTTTTAATAATATGTCAATATGGTCTTCTCCAAAAATTTACACCATACTTCCAACTGTCCCTAAGCAACCAATCTTTGGTAAACCTTAGATTATCCTCGACAATTGCTTAATCAAATTAGTCATATCCAGTTCTAGTACTTTTTCCCTCTTAATGCCCTAGGCATTTAGAAACATTTAGAACAGATGAATATTATAGCACATGCAATCGATCCTATATCCGAAACATATGGGACACGATTCATGATGTCTCACATAAAGACATGATACTAGACCAGTCTTTTACTATAATATTTCTATTTCTATTTGCCATGTTCTCACAATTCAGTGTATGAAAAGGGATGCCGTAATCATAATCGAATTTTAGAACGCAAATAATGTTCCCATATATAGAATTTCCTTATGTTGAATCATTCCAACATAACATTCATATATATACTTGACTAAATTTGATTAAAATCTCACGATCTAAGCTTTTAGATTTGAAATGAGGTATAATTTCCTCTCCTTTAATTATAGCAAAACAACTTTTTCCCAATTGAAACTTTTTTTTCTATAATTAACATTGCTAACTTGCAACACTTACTATAATTATCATGCTCCCACTAACATGATGATTATTAGCATAACACTGATGCTCCCACTAGCTTTGACATGTACTTAGAAATCAACTGGACTTCTAGAAATCAATACTTTATTGACTTTCTTACCAAAGTTCAGATTTCTGATACGAGATGCTTTGATAAAACTTTATCAAAAGTATACACCTTCCCTTAGATAGCTCATATGTGTGTCTAAACAATTTTAGAACTATGAAAAGGGATGTCGTAATCTTAGTCTCATTTGTTTAGACCTTTTCCATATCTCACAAGTTCTACTTAAAATCTACTCAGTGAAAGCGTTTCCTCACCATCATTTTCATGAATCGAAGAGAAACCTTATGACACTTAGATTTTATGGAGTATGTGTTCCTATCCATGTGAATTTGTCAAAACCATAATCACAAGACAAGGTTAGTGACAAATCCAAACACAAATGGAATGAACTTGTTTAATCTTAATTTCTTGCCACCTGGCAGCACAAGGGCCTACCATTGCTTCCAAGTTGTTATGCAATCAATTGAGAGCTTGTAGAACTCAGATCCATAGCCAACTTTAACTGGAATAAGCATAGAAATAATAATATGTCAACACGATAGGTTACAAACCTCAAGTCGTGTGCTAGTGATAACCAACAGGTTTTATTCTTGATTAGTTCTTGAAACATTTTCAAGATCTTTAAGACTCCCACTGACCTCTTGAGATATAAGATTCTCTTGTCAAGAGCCATTCCTTGGCAAAGCAAATATTAAAGAGTTAGTGTGGATTCTTGTCAAGATAAACACTTCATACAATTGGCCTTAGTTGGTCTTTGTTTTATCCAAAACATCACAACTTACCAATTTCAAATGTACAAGAGTAGGACACTTTTACTCTTACATTTGAAAAGTGTTGATAAACCTTCTTTAAGATGTGTCACTCAAGTTACAATCTTGGAGTATGACTCTAAGAATTGTTTTGGAATGAAGTATGACTCATCTTCTTGATTTAACCATTTCAACAATTCATGATTCCTCTTCTTAGCCATAGGAATACACTAAGATGTCCTTAGAGGACCAATTTTGATATGGTTTCTTAATCATTAAGATGATCATAAAACATGATACTAAAGTACTCTCCCATCTTTTCAGATTTGAGAAACTTTTATCTTTCTACCTAATTTGATTCTTCTCATTCGTTCTGCCATACATCGAAACTTTTCCAATGTTTCAGAATTATACTTAAACTTGTAAGTATAACCATATTTACCAAACATTAGTAAATCATGACGAATAGTCTTATCGATCTTTTGTGGTGGATTTGACCAGTGCACAAGAATGTGTACTCGATCCCTTAGACCTTCACTTAACTCACATATACATGTGAACAAGGAATTAGTCTTAATTTTTCCAAAGATGAAAATTCTCATTCATCATACGATACAACTTGCATGATTCCAAGTTTCTGTCCAATTGAAACTTGGGTGATGAGAATCTTTCCTTATTTGGTAAATTTAGACACTACCACAAAAGAAAGAATCAAATTCATATTTCCAATATTGCTAGAAACATACAAACATAAATTTTTCATAAATGCCTTTGCAATGAGATATAATAAAATAAAACAAAATTTTATTTATTTTAAAATGCGGAAAAAACTTTTTCCTTACAATGCAACTTTAAATGAAAACTATGCTATTACATATTTCCTAGCAATCTATCATAACTCCTAAGTAGTAGCTCAAGAATCCGATCTTCGAACAATGCGATTGAAATCCATCTTCGCGATCAGATTCAGCATACTCTTCCTTTAAGTTTCCTTCCCTTTGCTTGATCCTGCCAAACCTCAAAATGTAACCGAGTCACATTTTGTATTAATAATCATCAACTAGGAACTTAACAGAGTTAGATTGTGGACATACCTGAAGTAGAGTCAAACTTTTTGATTCTTCCTTCTCTCAGATCCTTCAGGTAGTTAGGGCAGCTTCGCAACCAATGCCCCTTTTCTCGACAATGAAAACATATAGATTTTTTGGGAATGGTACACGGGGCTATCACAAACTTAGCCTTTCCCTTTACCTTTTGGTCAACCGGGTTGACCAAGGCCGATCCCTTTCCATTGGGAAGAGAAAGCTTTTCTGGACTTCCAATCTTACCATTGTCAATGTCCATGGAAGTTTGAGAAATAGACCTTCCACCCATATTTGCTTGACCTTTGCGCCAAATCATTTCTGACTCAGCAACAACAAGCAAATAAGATAGATCTATTAGGGTCATGTCGTGATCTGTCACATAGTAGTTCTTAAAGAACTCATTATATGACTCAGGAAGTGACTAAAGAACCCAGTCAATAGCCAACTTCCCTGGGACAACGACACCCAACATTCTCAACCTGTCAATGTGTGACTTCATTCCTAAGACATTAGTGCACACAGGTCTTCCATCTTATGTTTCATTGCAAGCAGGGCTTGAGTGATCTTGAACTTTTCAAGTCTTCGAGCTTGTGGGTCAGGGAGAATAATTGGAGGGGGTGGAGGAAGAGAAGTATGATTTCCATGATTCAATCGTGGGACATCATCTTCATTAGGAAAACTTGTTCCAAGAGATTTGGGAAGATCATAATTGTCTGAACCAGACATCTACAATGGGATAAATTTAAGTTAGTTGATTTAAGTCCTTAATAGAACACCCAATATGAAATATTAAGGCTAGGACCCAACACAATTTTTTATAACTTGAAAGAGGGATGCTGTAATCCAAGCTACAAAATATTTGAAGGTAGGCGAATGACGATTCACCAATTTCCACCATGAAAAATGAAATATAAATTAGGTTTTAATTGGTTTGAAACTCCTAGATCCTTTGAGATTCATTGAACTTTTCAATGACATGTTTAAATCTCGATCGTGCCCTCTCAAGTTTGTGACTGGGATACCGAGGATCACAAACAAGGTGTGAATAACCATGCAAATATACTTGGTACCCTTAATATTTATCACTTAATCGATGTGCCGGTTAACCACACGCGCTCCACCGATCCTATGATAGACATTAAGTTACCCTTTACCTACCTTGTTAAATCCAAGCTAGTATGCCGGTTAACCACACGCGCTCTACTACCGATTTAAGCAAAATGCAAAGTGTAATTTCATGGGTTAGCACCAAATTCACATTTTCCTAAAGTAACTAAGATTGGGAATTTATAAAAGGTTTAGTTACTTTATATTTATCATTATACTTATAATGAAAGGAGAATTAGAGTCCTGTCAAACCTGTTCGGCTAACGACCCTCCACCAGTGAAGGAAGTTGTGGGTGAGAGTGGACACCCATTAAACTGCCATTTTATAGGCAGTAACCTTATACCCCCCTTATAGACCGGCTTCGTGAATGAGGCCTACTAACGGTAAGACTGACTTTGTTCTTATACATATATATTATTAACTTATAATACTATAAAGTATAAGGGTTGAATTTTAACTTTTAAAACTCTAGGGTTTGGAATTAAAGTGTGTATGAGACTTTACAAATTCCAAAACTTGAGGGCAAGTTTTGAACAATTCAAAAAAAAAACTTTTGGATTTTCATAAATTATGAGTTTAATTAAGGTTTTAAAACTTTAATGAAGAGGCTCTTGAAAATCCATAACTTGAGGACAAGTTATGGAGTTCATAAAACTATTTATGAGAAAGACTCTTCAATTATGTAACCTATGAGTCTTTAATGGATCTTTAAAAGAAATTACTTTTGGTAATCCATAACTTGAGGACAAATTATGGACTCCATTAAAAAAACATTTAGATCAAGAATTAACTAACAACCAATTTGCAAATAATTCCTATGATCTACCAAAACTCATAAGTGTATGAATAACCATATCAACAATTTCAAGAATCATATAAACACATATAAAACTTGAAATTTTGATAATAACCTTGAAATTGGTTTACCATAATCATTACCACATCAAAAAACAGGTTTTAAGGTTCAAAAAACAGTTTAGGGTAATGATCATCATCCAATACCAAGCAAAACCCCGAAATTCTACATACAGGGGCATCACCACGTCATGGTAAAGACAGCCACGTCGTGGTGAGCAGTCAGATGCAAAAAATGCAGAATTTCAACTTTGGGAAAACATGTAGCATCAAGTATAATTGAAAACAAGCCTAGGCTCTGATACCACTAATGGGTTTTGAGCATTCTAACACTCCTATGGTGTACATGCAACCCGATAAACCTTGGATCTTTGTTTTCTCTATTATACATGCAAATATTCAATATTCCAAGGTTTCATCCTAAATAGCATAATAAGAAGTGTATACACTACAAGAATCTAGTAGAATGACATACGTTTTGATGGAGTTTGAAGTCTTGAACCTTTAAGAGCCTAGTTCCCCAAGTGTTGCACCTCAAATGGTTCACACAACACCAAGAACCCTTGGAATAACTTGAGAATAAAGATACTTGCACCAAACTCGGTTTTGCCCTCTTGTGTACACATACTAGTGCTTAACGCGTATTTTATGAACCATAGACCTCTTTATATATTGTGGAGGATTAGGGTTACATTCATGTAAAGCCTAATACCCATGACCTTTCTGTTGGATTAGTGTCTAAGTCCATAACTATATTTTGTATGTACTTGACCCGGTTGTGCATGGTCCTTTTGGGTTGCCTTCACCAAATCAACTTGACTGGAGGAATAATATAGAAAGAGGTGATTATGGTTTATTAATATATTATAAGAATAATATATTAAAAGAGAAATCATATTTGTTTAATTAACATTGGTCAATAATTAATTAAGAATTAGTTTTGTGATCAAAAGAAGTTAGTTGAACTTAAGGGGCTGAACTGTAATTATATGATAGTTACAAAGTTGGGCAAGGAAACCCTAATAGATAGGGTGGACGAATTCTAGGGATAAAGACTTAAGAATTCGTCCATGATAGGGATTCTAGAATTATCCTTGGGCTGCTTGGTGGCTAAGTAATCAGATAAGGATAACCATTGAAACCCTAATTCCTACACCTATATAAAGAACCCCTAGGGATGGGAATTTCGGCCACTTGAACCCTAGAAGTCCTAGAGCCGAAATTCTCCTCTCCCCTCTCTCTCTTGTTTCCTCCAATTGCTATTGGTGTTTGTGATTCATTAGAGGCACAACACTTGAGGTGCTAAAGTTCTCAAGGCTTCAAGATCTTCAATCAACAACAAGGTAAACATCTAGATCTGATTTGTGATGTTAATTTCGATTATATACACTAGATCTAGGGTTAGAAAGTCTTGGATGAATTGCATGTACAATAGAGAAACCTAGATCCAAGCATTAGGGTATGCATGAGCATATAGGATGTTCTTTTGGCTCAAACCCATCAGTGGTATCAGAGCTTTGTTTGGTTTCTATTGTATTGATGCCTTGTATGTTCATCTTGCTGAAAAAATGTTTTTTGGCCCTCTGCTCGACCTGACTCGGCGAGTCACTAGCCGCACTCGGCGAGTCGGCCCAACTCGGCGAGTCCAGTTAGTGACTCGGCGAGTCGGAGCATCAAACAGAGGGATTTTCGGGATTTCTTGCTGTTTTGCTTAAGGATAATTGCCTAAATCGTTTTTGACTAATAAAATCCGAATTTTATTACTGTTTTATGATTATCCTTACCAAATCAAAAGATAATTACCAATTGTTTAAGTAATAAATTCCTTAATTGATAATATTTGATTATTTGAATTGATTGTTGAATTATCTTGTAAATAAAATTGATTAGGTCAAATTTAGATAATCATTAAATTAATTGTTTAATTTAAATTATTTGCTATTTGATCCTTTGTGTTTTTAAAAGTTAAAAACTTGTCCTCAAGCTTTGAAATTTAAATTTTATGATTAAAAGTTTAATTTGAACTATTTAAATTTCAAACCCTAGAATTTTACAACTTTAAAATTCACCCTATACTATTATAATATTACAAGATTAATATATATATATATATATATATATATATATATATATATATATATGTATAACTTAAATGCTAGTCTTACCGTTAGTAGGACTCATGTTGGATTAATGTCTAAGTCCATAACTATATTTGGTATGTATTTGACCCGACCCGGCATGGTCCATTTGGGTTGCACTTCACCGGCACAATTTATATAGATAGTCTTTTGAGAATAGTATATTTATGATTTATATTAATATATTATAAGTTCTAATATATTAATATGGAATCATATTATTTAATTAGTATTGATCAAGAATTAATTTAGAATTAATTAAGTGATCAAAAGGAACTAATTAAATATGGACTCTTATATATATGGAATGGGCCAAGTTCATTTAGGTTGGGCTAAGCTTTCATGGATGATCCATGAAGCTTTAACCCATGGATCCTAGGAAATGAAAGGTCATGGGTATTAGAGTTTAACCCTAATCCTCGACACTATATAAAGGGTCTTATGGTTCATGAAATTAGGCTAGTGGCTAGTGTGGATACACTAAAGAGGGCAATAACCGATTTCATAAGTGTGAGCCAAGTATCCATATTCTCTAAAGGTTTTCCAAGGTGTTTTGGTGATTTGTGATTCCACTTGAGGCTTCCACACTATTGGGACTAAGCTCTTAAAGTTCAAGACTTCAAGCATCATTAAAAGGTATGTATTCTAACTTGTTATATTACCCAAGTATCAAGGATTGTATGGTAGATAGGGTAATACCTTGGAATATTCATATTTGCATGTATAATAGAGAAAATATAGATCCAAGGTATTTAGGGTTGCATGTACACAATAGGAGTGTTAGAATGCTCAAAACCCAACAGTGGTATCAGAGCCAGGTTGTTTTATGTTATATTGATGCAAATGTTTTATTTTCAAGTTGAAAAAAAAGGAAAAAAAAAACATGACGTTTGTCAAATTTTAAGATAATTACTTGTTTTGTGAAAAACGAATTATTTGTAAAATTTGAATCATTTGTTATATGAGTTGAATTAGGTCAAATTTAGTAATAGATAAAATGATATGATTATTTTATTAGTTTTAAAAGTTTGATCTAAATGTTTTAAGGAGTTACATATTTTGTCATAAAATTTTGGAGCTCAAAAGTTTTTTTTTAAGTTGTTATCTTAAGGGTTTTTGAAACTTCCATAAGTTATGGATATGAAAGTTTTTTTTAAAAAAAAAAATGATTCAAAGTTTTTATGGAGTTACAAAATTTGGTGTTAATGTTTTAAAGAATTCCATAACTTGTTCTTAAGTTATGGAACATGGAAAGTTTCATCATAAAACACCATTAATTCCATAAGTTATGGAATCCAAAGGTTTTCAAGAATTACAAAACTTGCCCTCAAGTTTTGGAATTTGAGAAAAGTTTTTTATGAAAAAAAAAATTGAATTCTAAAACTCTTGGGTTCATAACTTAAACAATTAATTAAATGGTTTTAATTTTGAGTTTAATAATTGGAATTATGATGTTTTGTTGAATAGTTCAAATTAACTCTTATGGACTTTATTAATAGTTAATTAAAGCGTTTAATTAAAAGAGTATTATTAATCCATAAATATATGGTTTGAGTTTAATTAAATTAAAAGTTTAGTTTAATTAATAGATTAAACCACCAAGTATTTTAAATGTCTAAAATACACCCTTATACTATTATAATATTAAAAGTTTAATATATTATATGTATAAGAGCAAGTCGTCTTACCATTAGTAGGGCTCATTCACGAAGCCGATCTATAAGGGGGGTATAAGGTTACTGCCTATAAAATGGCAGTTTAATGGGTGTCCACTCTCATTCACCGATTCCTTGACCGGTGGAGGGTCGTTAGCCGAACAGGTAGGACAAGGACTATAATTCTCCCTTCATTATAAGTATAATGATAAATACTAAGTAACTAAACACTTATAAATTCCCAATCTTAGTTACTTAGGAAAATGTGAATAAGGTGCTAATCCATGAAATTACACTTTGAACTTTGTTTAAGCTGTTAGTGGAGCGTGTGTGGTTAACCGGCACACTAACCTGGACTTAACAAGGTGGGCAAAGGGTAACTTAATGTTTATCATAGTATCGTTGCAGCGTGTGTGGTTAACCGGCACATCGATTGAGGGGTAAATATTAAGGGTACCAAGTATATTTGCATGGTTACTTCACACCTTGTTTTGTGATCCTCGGCATCCCAGTCACAAAACCTGAAGGGCACACTCGAGATTGAAACATGCCATTGAAAAGTTCAATGAATCTCAAAAGAATCTAGGAGTTTCAAAACCAATTAAAACCTAATAATACATTTCGTTTATCTTGGTGGAAGTTGGTGAATCGTCATTCACCTACCTTCAAATATTTTATAGCTTGGATTACGGCATCCCTCTTCCAAGTTATAAAATAGTTTGTTGGGTCCTAGCCTTAATATATCATATTGGGTGTTATATTAAGGACTTAAATCAACTTTACGTGAATTTCTCCCATTGTTGATGTCTGGTTTAGACAACAATGATCTTCCCAAACCAAGCTTTCCTAATGAATATGACTTCCCGAGTTTGGCTCATGGAAGTCATACTTCTCTTCCTCCACCTCCTCCAATTATTCTCCCTAACCTACAAGTTCAAGGTCACTCAAGCCCTAATGGCAAGCAAGGTCTATGTGTGATCACATCTTAGAGATGAAGTCACATATTGACAAGCCGAGAGAGTTGGGTGTCAAAGTCTTGAGAAAGTAGGATGTTCAATCACTTTCTAAGTCACATATTGAGTTTCTTTGGGACTACTATGAAACAGACTATCACATGAACCTTAATGATCATATCTATTTGCTTGGTGCTGCTGAATCAGCAATGATTTGGAACGATAGTAAAGCAAATTTGATTAGGAGATCAACTTCCCAAAAACTTTATGGACAGTGACAATGGTGACACTGGAAATCCAGAAAAAGCATTCTCTTCCCAATGGAAAGGGATTGGCCATAGTCAACCCGGTTGACCAAATGGTAAAGAGAAAGGCTAAGTCTGAGATAATCCCATTACCAAAGGGTCCATATGTTTATTTTGCCAAAGGAAGGGGCGTTGATTGCAAAGCTGCCAAATTTACCTAAGGATGTTAAAGTCAATAAGTTTGACTCTACATCAGGTAGAGCCCATTATCTAACTCTGTTAAGTTCTATTCTGATATCCTCATTACATGATGTGACTGGATCACATGTTGATGTTTTAAGAATCAAAGAATATAGAGAAATCTTAAAGGAAGTATATGCCGATTCTGATCGCGAAGGTGGATTTCGATCGCATCAGAATTTTGAGCAGTTGCTTAAGAAGTTATGATATATTGCTAAGGAATATATAACAACAATTTTCCATGTGGATTGTAAGGATAAGTTTTTCCGCAAAGTTTTAAAATAAAAGAAAATTGTTTAATTTTATTTATTTGAAGTATCCTTACAATGGCATTTTTGGAAAATTGTTGCTTATATGATTCCACTGACAGCAATATTGGAAAATGGATTTGATTCTTTCATTTGTGGTAGTGTTTAAATTTACCAAATCAGGAAAGTTCCTCATCACCTAAGTTTCAATTGGACCGAAACTTGGAATCATGCAAGTTGAATAGTATGATGAATGAGAACTTTCAAGCATTGGAAAATCAAGACTAATTATTTGTTCACATGGATGTGTGAGTCAAGTGAAGGACTAAAGGGATCGAGTACACATTCTTGTGCACTGGTCATGTCCACCACAAAGCTCGTTAAGACTATTTGATTTACTAAAGTCCAGTAAATATGGTTATACTTACAAGTTTAAGTATAATTCTGAAACATTGGAAAAGTCTCAATGTATGGCAGAACGAATGGGAAGAATCAAATTAGGCAGAAAGATAAAAGTTTCTCAAATCTGAAAAGATGGGAGAGTACTTTAGTATCATGTTTGTGATCATCTTAATGATTTAGAAATCATATCACAATTAGTCCTCTAAATGTCATCTTAGTGCATTCTTATGACTAAGAAGAGGAGTCATGAATAGTTGAAATGGTTAGATAAGGAAGATGAGTCATACTTCGTTCCAAAACAATTCTTAGAGTCATACTCCAAGATTGTAACTTGAGTGACATATCTTAAAAAAGGTTTAAAACACTTGTCAAATGTAAGAGTAAAAGTGTCCTACTCTTGTACATTTGAAATTGGTAAGTTGTGATGTTTTGGATAAATCAAAGACCAACTAAGGCCAATTGTGTGAAGTGTTTGTCTTGATAAAGAATCCGCACTATCTCTTGAATATTTGGCAAGATAGTCTTATATGTCAAGAGGATAGTGGGAGTCTTAAAGATCCTAAAAAGAATTTCAAGAACTAATCAAGAATAAAACCTGAGGTTCTTCACTAGCACACGACTTGAGGTTTATAACCTATTGTGTTGACATATTCTATGCCCATTCCAGTTAAAGTTGGTAGGAGTTCTGAAAGTTCTCAATTGGTTGCTTAACAACTTGGAAGCAATGGCAGGCCTTGTACTGCCAGGTGGCAAGAAGTTAAGATTGCATAAGTTCAGTCCATATGAGTTTGGATTTGTCATTATCCTTGTCTTGTGACTATGGTTTTGACGATTCACATGGATAAGAACACATACACCATAAAATCTAAGGGTCATAAGGTTTCTCTCCGATTCATGAAAATTATGGTGAGGAAACACTTCCACCAAGTAGATTTGAAGCAGATGGCAAAAGGTCTAAACAATTGAGACTATGATTACGTCATCCCTTTTCATAGTTCTGAAATTGTTTAGACACACATGAATGCTATCTAAGGAAAGGTGTATGATTTTGATAAAGTTTTATCAAAGCATCTCGTATCAGAAATCTGAACTTTAGTAAGAAAGTCAATATAGTATTGATTTCTAGAAGTCCAGCTGATTTCTGAGTACATGTCAAAGCTAGTGGGAGCATAAGTGTTATGCTAATAATCATCATGTTAGTGGGAGCATGATAATTATTGTTAGTGTTGCAAGTTAGCAATGCTAATTATAGAAAACAAAAGTTTCAATTCGTGAGGCTGCAGGGATTGAAAAAGTTGTTTTGCTATAACTAAGGGAGAGGATATACTTCATTTCAGTTCTAAAGGCTTAGATTGAGACCTTAATCATCTTTAGTCAAGAATATATATATGAATTTCATGTTGGATTGGTTCAACTTAAGGAAATTCTATATATTGCGTTCTCAAAATTCGATTATGATTACGGCATCCCTCTTCATAGTCAAATTTTGAAAACATGGCAAATAAAAATATTGTAGCAAAAGACTGGTCTAGAATCATGTCTTTATGTGAGACATCATGAATCGTGTACCATTTGCTTTGGGTACAGGATCGATTGCATGTGCTATAATATTTGTCATTTCTAAATTTTTCCAAATGCCCAGAGGCATTAAGAAGGGAAAAGGTCTAGAATTGGATATGACTAAAATGATTAAGCAATTGTCGAGGACAATCTGAGGTTTACCAAAGATTGGTTGCTCAAGGACAGTTGGAAGTATAGTGTTAATTTTGGAAGGACCATATTGACATATTCTGAAAAGAGGCATCTCTTATTCAGAAGTAATAGTCAAAATGAGAATATGGATTTGTCTCCATAGGTGGAAGTTATCTGTGTAAGATTAGAAAACTTAATGCAAGAAGCATGTCCAAAGCAATGTACTTTGAATATGAGACTTAGTTTCCATGGAGTTGATCTCCATTGGAATACCTTATAATGAATGTTGAGAAGTCTTTGTGACTTTGTACATATTCATTACAGGAGGGTCAGTGCATATAAGTTTAAAATCTAAACAGATTTCGATAAATGATAGGAATTTGAAATGCTCACATTTTTCGATAAGGATTTGGGAGTGTGAAATTAGAATCATTGAAATTATGTTCAATTGGTTTATTTCACAAAGTAAGGATCATAGACAAACATAGAGTGCATACTTGGTGTATGGCAAAGCTATTGTTTAAGAAAAACATAGTGTACATGCTTGGAGCATGGGACAACGAGTGATTTTAATTGAAGTATAAAGTTGATAAAACCGAAACAATAAATATTGAGTAATCAGTATGGTGATAAATAAAAGTGTTTATTTATATTCATAGGGTTTGATACCATATTTGATTCATTTATTCTTGTGTTTCACTTTGCATGTTTTGACTTCCAGAATAACTAAGTCGCTCTTCCTGAATGATTAAGTTATTCAAACCATCCACAGTCGGTCATATGTTGGAAGTAGATATGAATCAAGACTGTCATGGGTTGGTTTGTAGAGGTCCAAGTTGGTGGACAAAGTGGTGCTACAACACTCATGAGTGCTCATAAGTTCTGAGTATTGGATTCAACCTGCGCTCATTTGAATCACTTCATGGATTTTATCACGAGTGATCATGAGACGATAATATCTTATATTCTTTAAACCTAGAGATATGAGTTGTTACTATGAGTTGGTTATACATTCATTGCACGAAAACACATTGGTAACTCGATGTTATAAAACGTGCCTTTGTGTATGATTCAACAAGTAGTAGAACAAGCTATATGAGTCGAAATTTATCCATTCCTTTTACCTTCGGGATAAAAGCGATATCTGTGGGCCCCTCAATGATTTAGCAACGACACATGTGAGTGCTTGGCCAAGCCAGGACTGATTTGATTTGTTCAATCAGTCAGTCATCATAACTCGAAAATCTGGAAACAACAAATGGACAGAGAGAATGATTGTAATCCATGTATCAGTCCATATGATATCTAGAATGGAGGAATATATGATCCCTTATCTAATGGACAAGTCATTGACAAGGTCAGAGTTCGACAGCGGCTTTAAGAGCTACGATTGCCAGTTAGGTTTTGAAGTCATACTCAATAATAGTTTTAGACTTATCCAAGTGGGAGACTATTGGATTAATGTCTAAGTCCATAACTATATTTGGTATGTACATGACCCGACCCGGCATGGTCCATTTGGGTTGCACTTCACCGGCACAATTTATATAGATAGTCTTTTGAGAATAGTATATTTATGATTTATATTAATATATTATAAGTTCTAATATATTAATATGGAATCATATTATTTAATTAGTATTGATCAAGAATTAATTTATAATTAATTAAGTGATCAAAAGGAACTAATTAAATATGGACTCTTATATATATGGAATGGGCCAAGTTCATTTAGGTTGGGCTAAGCTTTCATGGATGATCCATGGAGCTTTAACCCATGGATCCTAGGAAATGAAAGGTCATGGGTATTAGGGTTTAACCCTAATCCTCCACACTATATAAAGGGTCTTATGGTTCATGAAATTAGGCTAGTGGCTAGTGTGGATACACTAAAGAGGGCAATAACCGATTTCATAAGTGTGAGCCAAGTATCCATATTCTCTAAAGGTTTTCCAAGGTGTTTTGGTTATTTGTGATTCCACTTGAGGCTTCCACACTATTGGGGCTAAGCTCTTAATGTTCAAGACTTCAAGCTTCATTAAAAGGTATGTATTCTAACTTGTTATATTACCCAAGTATCAAGGATTGTATGCTAGATACGGTAATACCTTGGAATATTCATATTTGCATGTATAATAGAGAAAACATAGATCCAAGGTATTTAGGGTTTCATGTGCACCATAGGAGTGTTAGAATGCTCAAAACCCAACAACTCATTCACGAAGACGATCTAAAAGGGGGGGTATAAGGTTATGGCCTATAAAATGGCCGTTTAATGGGTGTACACTGTCACCCACCGCTTCCTTGATTGATGGAGGGTCGTTTGCGGAACGAGTAGTATAGGGCAACCCTTTCCTCATTAAAAAGTACAATGAATTATAAAAGTAACTAAATGTTTTTCCAAAATTCCCAATCTTAGTTACTTTAGGCAAAAGTGAATTGACGCAATTCCATGAAATTACACTTCGTACCCTTGCTAAGACGTTAGTGGAGCGTGTGTGGTTAACCGGCACACTAATTAGGTTCTAAGCAAAGGTGACAAAGGGTGACTCATTGTTTGTCATAGTTCGATGGAGCGTGTGTGGTTAACCAACATATCGAATAGGTGACTGTAACAATGAGGGCACCATGTATATTTGCATGGTTATTCACACCCGCTTTGTGATCCTCGGCATCCCAGTCACAAACTAGAGGGGCATATCAAAAGTTTAATGAATCTCAAAAGATCTAGGAATTTTCAATACATTTAAAACTTAATCTCTTTTTCGTTTTTCATGGTGGAGAATTAGTGAATCGAGATTCACTTACCTTCAAATTATTTACTTGTTAGATTACGGCATCCCTTTTCTAATTTGTAAATAATGTTGTTGGATCCTAGCCCTAATTTCTCATTTGAGTGTTTAATTGGGGATTCATTTCTAATCAAACTTTGTTCTTTTTCTTCTCAGATGTCGAACGTCAACAACAACGCTTCTGACTCAACTTCCTATGGCTCGTTCTCACTCATTAAATTGTGTGGGAGAGTGATCTTTGACGGGTCCAATTTCAATGATTGGATCCACAACATTTGAATGGTCACTCGTTACGAGGACAAAGACTATGTCCTCGATGAGAAGCTGAAGGAAATCAACATCAACACTGCCTCTGTTGAAGAGATCGCGACCTTTGAGGCCCATGAGCATGATGCCACGAAAGTCCATTGCATCATGCTAGCGACTATGACTACAGAACTCTAAAAGTCCTTCGAGGACATGTATCCCTATGAAATGCATCAAGACTTGCTGGACCGGTACCACCAGAGCGCTAGGCAAGAAGGTACGAGATCATCGCTTCGATGATCACTACCAAAATGGGTAATGGAGAGTCCCTTACCGCTCATCTGCAAAAGATGCAGAGATATGTGGATCGCTTGCTAAAATTGAATGTGAACTTTGATGAAGAGTTGGCAATTGACATCATCCTTCATTCCTTGCCTCCCTGCTATAGCAAGTTCCGCATGACCTACCATATGAATAAGGAAGAGGTCACTTTGAGCAAGCTTCAAGGCTTGCTAAGGGCTGCTGAGAGCAATCTCAAAGATAAGTCTGTTGCATCAACTCCAACTTCCGCTGCTGCCCCAGTCTTGGCAATAGGGCAAGGGAAGGGTAAGAAGAGGAAGGCTCCCTCGAAGAGCCACCATAAGGGAAAGTCCCAAGATGGTACCTCTTCTAGTGGAACCAAAGTTGGTTCTGCTAAACCCAACTCAAACCCAAAGGAGGCAGAGTGCCATCACTGCCACAAGATAGGGCATTGGAAAAGAAGCTACCCAGAATATCTGCAAGCTATCAAGGATGGGAAGATCAAGCCGTCATTCGCTGGTATTTACACTATTAAATCTAATAATTCATCGCATGCTCTTTCTTGGGTTCTTGATACAGGATGTGGTTTTCACATATGTTCTGATTTGCAGGGACTAAGAAGAAATAGGGATGTGGAGCATGGAAGGATAAACCTAATCATGGGAAACAGAAGATCGTCGCGTGTCACCAAGATTGGAGTATATTCCTTAGTGCTTAGTAATGGATTAGGTTTAGATTTAAATAATTGTTGCTATTCGCAAGATATGGCAAGAAACATCATTTCATTTCATGGTTTATATAGACAAGGATTTATATATTCATTTGATAATGAAAAGGGTTCTATTTATGCTTATCTTAATAGTGTTTTATATTTTGAAGCATTGCCTTGTAATGGAATATATGAGACTGTGATGGTTGTAGATAACTTAGGAAATGCTGTTTTGTGTGTTGATTCTTCCAATAGTATGGATAAGGCATGCTTGTGGCATTGTCGTCTTGGACATGTCAACAAGAAACGCATAGCCCAACTCCAAAAGGATGGAGTGTTGGAGTCATTCGACCTTAGGGACGGTGACGTGTGCGAGTCTAGTTTACTTAGAAAGATGACCAAGTCACCCTTCACTAGCACTTGTGAACGGGGTGAGGGTTTATTGGATCTCATACATACAGATGTATGTGGACTCTTTAGATCCACCACAAGGGATGTGAGCCGCTTCTATGTGACTTTCACTAATGATTATAGCAGATATGGGTATATCTACTTAATTAGGCATAAGTTAGAAACCTTTGAAAAGTTAAAAGAGTTCAAGAAAGAAGTGGAGAATCAGTTGGGCAGGAAAATTAAGATGCTTCGATCTGATCGAGGTGGAGAGTACCTAAGTCTTGAATTCCACGACTACCTCAAGGAATGCAGAATTGTTTCGCAATTGACGCTACCTAGGACACCGTAGTTGAATGGTGTAGCAGAGAGGAATAATCGAACCTTGCTAGACATGGTTCGTTCCATGATGAGTCGTGCTTCGCTACCTATCTCATTTTGGGGGTATGCCTTTGAGACTGCCGCCCATATCCTTAACTTAGTCCCTACGAAAAAGGTTGTCAAAACACCTCACGAGATGTGGACAGGGAAAGCTCCCTCGTTGGCACACATCAAAGTTTGAGGTTGCGAGACTTTCGTAAGACGAGAGACTCACGATAAGCTCGAACCTCGTAAGGAGCGATGTATTTTCATCGGCTACCCGCAAAAGTCCTTTGGATATCTCTTCTATAGACCGAGTGACAATGTTGTATTCGTTGCGAGGAGAGGGTTTTTTCGAGAACGAGAAATCATAAGCCAATGGGACAGTGGGAGGCAAATTGATCTTGATGAGATTCAAGAGTCGAGTGATGAAGGAACCTCTAACGCTGGTGATCAACCCGAGGAGGAAACTCCAGTTGAACCGATTGACGAGTCATTACCTCTTAGACGTTCCGAAAGAGTTAGGGTTCAACCCCAGTTATATGGTTTTCATATTACTACAGAAGGGGATACGTATATTAGTGATAGTACACTAATAAATTTGGACGAACCTAACAGCTATAAGGAAGCCATGGCAGGCCCGGAGTCTGCAAAGTGGAAAGAGGTGATGGACAGCGAGATTCAATCCATGTATGACAACCAAGTTTGGAATTTGGTTGACAATGTACCAGGTCGTAAGACGGTCGGGTGTAAGTGGATCTTCAAGAAGAAGACCGACATTGATGGGAATGTACACACCTATAAGGAGCGATTGGTTACGAAGGGTTTCACTCAAACTCCTGGAGTTGACTATGATGAAACCTTCTTACCAGTTTTGAAGATAAAGTCTATCAGGGTGATGCTAGCCATTATTGCATTTCATGACTATGAAATATGGCAAATGGATGTAAAAACCGCCTTCCTTAACGGGAAGTTGGCTGAGGATGTTTACATGGCTCAGCCAGAGGGTTTTGTCAATGCGAAGCATCCCAATAGAGTGTGTAAGCTTGAGAAGTCCATTTATGGACTTAAGCAAGCGTCTCGCAGATGGAATCTTTGTTTCGATGAGAAAGTCAAAGAGTTTGGTTTTCTGCGAAGCGAAGATGAATCATGTGTATATGTCAAAGCCAGTGGGAGTATAGTAAGCTTCCTTATATTGTATGTCGATGACATACTACTCATAGGAAACGACATCCCGACGCTGCAGGAAGTAAAGTCCTGGCTTGGGAAGTGCTTCGCTATGAAGGACCTCGGAGAGGCTGCCTATATTATGGGAATAAGGATAGTGAGAAACAGAAGTAAGAGACTAATAGGACTTAGTCAGAATACTTACTTGGACAAGGTACTAAAACGTTTTAGTATGGAGAATTCAAAGAAGGGAGAGTTACCAATCCAAAGTAATGCCAAATTGAGTAAGACTCAAAGTCCGAGTACCGAAGTCGAGATAGCAGAAATGAGTCGAGTACCTTATGCTTCCGCAGTTGGCTCAATCATGTACGCTATGACTTGTACTCGCCCTGATGTGGCCTTCACTTTGAGCATGGTCAGCAGATATCAAGGGAACCCTGGCAAAGCACATTGGGCTACAGTCAAGAATATTATTAAGTATCTTCAGAGGACCAAGGAATGGTTTCTAGTCCTTGGTGGGAGTGATGACTTAAAGGTGCAAGGGTATAGTGATGCCAGCTTTCAGACCGACAGGGACAACTACCGTTCGCAGTCGGGCTGGGTCTTTACCTTAAATGGAGGAGCAGTGACTTGGAAAAGTTCCAAGCAAGAGACCGTGGCTGATTCAACGTGCGAATCAGAGTACATTGCAGCGAGCGAAGCGTCAAAGGAGGCAATATGGTTGAAGAACTTCATTGGAGACCTTGGAGTTGTGCCAATGAACTTCATTGGAGATCTTTGATGTGGTAATGATCATGCTTATCCAATTTAAAAGATAATTGTCAAAGTTTCATGTTTTGTATTAGCATATATGGTTAGGCTAATTACATGAAATTTGTTTGATATGAATTGTCTTGTTCTTATGAGTTTAATTTAGATCAAGACAAAACTGTTTGATTTTTGTAAGTTACAATAGTTGATCTAAATGTTTTGATGAATTCCATAACTTGTCCTCAAGTTATGGAAATTGAAATGTTTTTATTTTAAAGAGATCATTAAACTTATAGGTTATGAACTTGAAGAGTCTTTTTCCATAAATGTTTTTATGAACTCCATAACATGTCCTCAAGTTATGGATTTTCAAGAGTCTTTTCATTAAAACCTATATTAAACTCATAAGTTATGGATTCTAATTTTTTTTGAATAGTTCAAAACTTGCCCTCAAGTTTTGGAATTTGTAAATGTAAAAATCTAACTTTTGAAATATTTAATTCCAAACCCTAGAATTTTAAAGTTTAAAATTCTACTCTTATACTATTATAATATTATAGGTTTAATATTTGTATATGTATAAGAACAAAGTCAGTCTTACCGTTAGTAGGCCTCATTCACGAAGCCGGTCTATAAGGGGGTATAAGGTTACTACCTATAAAATGATAGTTTAATGGGTATCCACTCTCACCCACCGCTTCCTTGACTGGTGGAGGGTTGTTAGCCGAACGGGTAGGATAGGAATCTAATTCTTCCTTCATTAAAAGTATAATGATAAATATAAAGTAACTAAACACTTATAAATTCCCAAATCTTAGTTACTTAGGAAAATGTGAATATGGTGCTAACCCATGAAATTGCACTTTGCACCTTGTTAAGTCATTAGTGAAGCGTGTGTGGTTAACCGACACACTAATCTGGGACTGACAGTGTGTGGCAAAGGGTAGCTTGATGTTAATCATAGATCAGTGGAGCGTGTGTGGTTAACCGGCACATTGATTAGGTGGTTGTAACATTGGGTGTACCAAGCTAATTTGCATCGTTATTCACACCTTGTTTGTGATCCTCGACATCCGAGTCACAAACTTGAAGGGCACAATCGAGATTTAAACATGCCATTGAAAGTTTCAATGAATCTTAAAGGATCTAGGAATTTAAATTCACTTAAAACCTAAAAATTCTTTTTCGTTTTTCGTGATGGAAATTGGTAAATCGTCATTTACCTACCTTCAAATATTTTGCAATTGGATTACAGCATCCCTCTTCCAAATTGTAAAATATTGTGTTGGGCCCTAGCCTTAATATTTCATTTGGGTGTTATATTAAGGACTTAAATCAACTAACTTGAATTTTCCCATTGTTGATGTCTAGTTCAGACAACTATGGTCTTCCCAAATCTTTTGGAACAAGCTTTCCTCTTGAAGATGATGTCCCGCGGTTGGATCGTGGAAGTCATACTTCACTTCCTCCACCTCCTCCAATAATTCTCCTTAACCCACAAGTTCAAAGACCTGAAAAATTCAAGGTCACTCAAGCCCTACTTGCAATGAAACATGAAGATGGAAGGCCTGTGTGTACTCATGTCTTGGAGATGAAGTCACATATTGACATGCTGAGAGTATTGGGTGTCGTTGTCTCGAGGAAGTTGGCGGTTGACTGGGTTCTTCAATCACTTCCCGAGTCATATAGTGAGTTCATTAAGGACTACTATGTGACAGACCACGATATGACCCTTATTGATCTTATCTATTTGCTTTGTTGCTGCTGAATCAGCAATGATTTGGCGCACTGGATAAGCAAATTTGATTGGAAGATCTACTCCCCAAGCTTCCATGGACATTGACAATGGAAACATTGGAAGTCCAGAAAAGATTTCTCTTTCCAAGGGAAAGAGAAAGGCTAAGTATGAGATTGTCCCGTGTGTCATTCCCAAAGAGTCTATATGTTTCTATTGTCGAGAGAAGGGGCGTTGGTTGCGAAGCTGCCCTGACTACCTAAAAGATATGAGAAAAGGTAGAATCGAAAAGTTTGACTCCGCTTCGGGTAAGTCTACTGTCTAACTCTATTAAGTTCCTAATTGTTGATTCTTGGTACATGATGTGACAAGGTTGCATTTTGATGTTTTGTAGGATCATGCAAAGGGAAGGAAGCTTAAAGGAAGAGTATGTTGAATCTGATCGCGAAGATGGATTTCAATCGCATGGTTCAAAGATCGGATTTTTGAGCTGCTGCTTAGGAGTTATGACAGATTGCTAGGAAATATGTAATAACATAGTTTTCATTTGTAATTGCATTGTAAGGAAAAGTTTTTTCCGCATTTTTATAAATTAATAAAATTTTGTTTATCTTTTTATTATATCTCCTTGCAATGGCATTTGTGAAAATTGATGTTTTTATGTTTCTATGTTAGCAATATGAATTTGATTCTTTCGTTTGTGGTAGTGTCGAGTATTTGCCAAATAAGGAAAGATTCTCATCACCCAAGTTTTAATTGGACAGAAACTTGGAATCATGCAAGTTGTATTGTATGATGAATGAGAATTTTCATCTTTGGTAAATTAAGATTAATTCCTTGTTCGCATGTATATGTGAGTCAAGTGAAGGACTAGGGGATCGGGTACACTGGGTGTGTGCTGGTCAAGATCCACCACAAAGATCAATAAGACTATTCGTCATGATTTTCTAAAGTTTAGTAAATATGGTTATGCTTACAAGTTTAAGTATAATTCTGAATCATTGGAAAAAGTTCAATGAATGGCAGAACGAATGAGGAGAATCAGACAAGGCAGAAAGATAAAAGTTTCTCCAATCTGAAAAGATGGGATTGTACTTTAGTATCGTATTTTATGATCATCTTAAAGTTTATGGAAAAACCATATCACAATTGATGCTCTAAAGACATCTTAGTGCATTTGTATGGCTAAGAAGAGGAATCGTGAATTGTTGAAATAGTTTAAATCAAGAAGATGAGTCATACTTCGTTCCCAAAACAAGTCATACTCCAAGATTGTAACTTTGAGTGACATAATCTTAAGAAAGGTTTAAAACACTTATCAAATGTAGCGTTAAAGTTTTCTACTCTTGTACATTTGAAATTGGTAAGTTGTGATGTTTTGGATAAAACAAAGACCAACTTAGGCCAATTGTGTGAAGTGTTTGTCTTGATAAGAATCCACACTAAGTCTTGAATATTTGTTTTGTCAAGGAATGATTCATGACAAGAGAATCTTATATGTCAAGAGGGCAGTGGGAGTCTTAAAGATCTTGGAAAAGCTTCAAGAACTAATCAAGAATAAAAATTATTGTTTATCACTCGCACACGACTTGAGGTTTATAACCTATCGTGTTGACGTATTCTTGTTTCTGTGTCTATTCCGGTTAAAGTTGACTATGCATGTGACTTCTGAGAGTTCTCAATTGGTTGCATAACAACCTGGAAGCAATGGTAGGACCTTGTGCTGCAAAGTGGCAAGAAATTAAGATTGAACAAGTTCAGTCCATATGAGTTTGGATTTGTCACTAACCTTGTCTTGTGATTATAGTTATGACAAATTCACATGGATAGGAACATATACGCCATAAAATCTAAGTTTCATAAGGTTTCTCTCCGATTCATGAAAATGATAGTGAGGAAACGCTTTTAGTAAGTAGATTTTAAGGAGATAGAATTGTGATATTTGCATTCTCAAATTCAATTATGATTACGGCATCCATCTTCATAATTTGGATTGTGAGAAAATGCAAAGGGTCTAAACATGTGAGACTTATTGCTAAAAGTTCTAAAATTGTTTAGACACACATGTGAGCTATCTAAGGAAATGTGTATGAGTTTGAGAAACCTAGATAAAGTCTTATCGAAGCGTCTCATATCAGAAATCTGAACTTTGGTAATGAGAGTCAATAAGTATTGATTTCTAGAAGTCCAACTAATTTCTGAATACATGTTAAAGCTAGTGGGAGCATAAGTGTTATGGTAATAAAGATAATAATTATTATGCTAGTGGGAGCATAATTATTATGGTAAGTGTTGCAAGTTAGCAATGTTAATTATAGAAAACACAAGTTTCAAGTCGCGAAGTCGTAGGGTTTGAAAAGTTGTTTTTCTATAAATAAGGGAGAGGAATTTATACTTCATTTCAAATCTAAAAGCTTAGATTGTGAGATTTTAATCAAATTTAGTCAAATATATATATATATATATATATATATATATATATATATATATATATATATATATATATATATATATATATATATATATATATATATATATATGAATGTTATGTTGGAATGGTTCAACATAAGGAAATTCTATATATGGAAATGTTAATTGTGTTCTCAAATTTGATTATGATTGCGGCATCACACTTCATAATCAAAATTATGAGAACATGGCAAATAGAAATATTATAGAAAAAGACTGATTAAATATCATGTCTTTATGTTAGACATTATGAATCGTGTTCCATATTCTTCGGGTATAGGATCGATTCACATGCTATAATATTCTCGTGTTCTAATTTTCCGAATGCCTAGGGCATTTAGAGGGAAAAAGGAATAGAACCGGATATGACTAAAGTGGTTAAACATTTGTTAAGGACAATCTAAGGTTCACCAAAGATTGGTCGCATAACGACAGTTGGAAGTATAGTAATGGATGAACCATATTGACATTATTATGAATAGACAGGAGTCTGTTAATAATGAGTTGTCGTATGGAAAATATGGAATGTTTCCATATTGGGAGTTGAAGAATAGATGGAAAAGTTAGAAACTTTTATGCAAGAAGGATTTCAAAGGAATGTACTTTGAATTTGAGACTTCATTTCCATGGAATTGTCTTGTAACAATCTCCAAAGGAATATTTTGTAATATCGTTGGTCAAGTCTCTGTGACTTTTGGCACCTAGACATTACAGAAGAATCTTTGCATGATAGTTTAGAATCTAACACTTTCTAGCAGTGACAAGAATTTGGAATTCTTACACTTGGAATAAGGATTTGGAATTTTGAAATGAGCGTCATTGAAATGTTTTTCAATTGATCTATTTCACAAAGTAAGGACCATGGACAAACATAGTGTGTATGCTTGGTGCAGGGCATAACTATTGTTTAGACAAACATATTTGGCATGCTTGGTGCATTGCATAGCTATTATTTTAATTCAAGTATTAAGTTGATTAATCGAAACATTATACAATGAATAATGAGTAATCAATATGGGACTCAGAAGCTTTGGGCCATATAGGATTAGTATTATTCTTGTGTTTCACTTTGCATGTTTTGACTTCCCGAATAACTAGGTTATTCAAAACCATCCACAATCGATCATACTTTGGAAGTAGGTATTGAGGTAAGACTGTCATGAATGGGTCTGTAGTTTGTCTAGGACAAGGTGGCTGCAGTGTTCATGAGTACTCCCGGAATAAGATTCGAGTATTGGATTCAACCCACGCTCATTTGAATGACTTCATGGATTTTATCACGAGTGATCATGAGACGATAATATCTTATATTCTTGAAACGGAGACATGTGAGTTGTAGTTGTGAGTCGGTTGCACATTGACGTATGTAAACGCACCAGTAACTTGGTGTTATAAAATATATGGTTGTGTGTAATTTGATGAGTAACTACAAGCGAGCATTTGGGTCGAAGTTTATCTGTTCCTTTTACCCCATGTGGATAAAAGCGATATATGTGGACCCCTCGATGATTTAGTGATGACACCAGGCCTGGACTGATTTCATTTGTTCAATTAGTCAGTCGTCATAAATCGGAAATCGGGAAACAACAGATGAACAGAGAGAATGATTATAATCCATGTCTCAGTCCATATGATATCTAGAAGGGAGGAATATATGATCCCTTATCTAATGGACACGTCATTGACTAGGTCAGAGTTTGACAGCGGCTTTTAAGAGCTATGATTGCTAGTCGGTTTGGAGTCATGCTTGCAATGATAGTTATTAAAATTATCCAAGTGGGAGACTGTTGGATTAGGTGTCTAAGCCCATAACTATTATCGGTATGTATTTGACTCGAGAGTAGCATGGTCCATTTGGGTTGCATATCACCAGGACAATTTGATAGGATGGACTTTTGAGAAGAGGTTATTTATGGTTGATTAATATATTATAAGTTCTAATATATTAATATGAAATCATATTATTTAATTAGTATTGATCAAGAATTAATTTGGAATTAATTTTGTGATCAAAATATAGTAATTAAATATATGGGGATTGATTATGTAAATCATTCATTCTTATAATGTGGGCTTATGATCCATAGTCCTTTATGTTGGGCTAAACCCATGTGGTGACCCATGGATGATCCATGGAGGTTTAAACCCATGGAACATGAGGAATATGGAAGGTCATGCACATTAGGGTTTGCATGGTGTAACCCTAATTAAGCCACACTATATAAGAACCCCTCTAGCTCATGAAATCGACACTTAAGTGGAATACTAGAGGGCGGGTCGATTTTGGTGCAAGAATATTCTCTCTCAAAAGTCTCCTTTGTCCAAAGGTGTGTTGTGATTCCATTTGAGGTGCAACACTTGGGGCACTAAGTTCTTAAAGGTCCAAGGTTTCAAACTACAACAAAAGGTATGTCATCTAACTAGAATTTGTAGTAAAGATACTCCATTGTATGCTAGTTAGGATGATGCTTTGGAAAAATAATAGTTTCATGTATATTAGAGAAAACATAGATCCAAAACATCTAGGGTTGCATGTACACCATATGAGTGTTAGAATGCTCAAAACCCATCAAATTCTTGGGTCCTTGATATGTGGTTTTCACATTTGTTCTGATTTGTAGGGTCTAAAAAGAAGTAGTGATGTGGAGCACGGGAAGATGAACTTGATCATGGGGAATAGTAAATCGTCGCATGTGACCAAGATTGGAGTTTATTGTTAGGGCTAGATTTGAACAATTGTTGCTACTCGTCCGATATGACGAGAAACATTATTTCTTTTCATGGTTTATATAAACAAGGTTTTATATTTTCATTTAATAATGAAATTGGTTCTATTAATGCTTTTTATAATGATAAATTTTATTTTGAAGCATACCTTGTAATGGTGTATATGAAACTGTGATGGTTGTACACAACTTAGGAAATAATGTATTGCATATTGATTCGTCCAATGGTTTGGACAAAGCATGCTTGTGGCATTGTCATCTTGGACGTGTCAAAAAGAAGCGCATAGCCAAACTCCAAAAGGATGGAGTGTTGGAGTCATTTGACTTAAATTCGGATGACACATGCAAATCTTGTTTGCTTGGAAAGATGACCAAGTCACCTTTCACTGGTACCTGTAAAAGAGGTGAGGATTTGTTGGATCTCATACACACTAATGTGTGTGGGCCCTTCAGATCCGCCACAAGGGATGCTAACCGCTTCTATATAACTTTTACCGACGATTATAGCAGATATGGATATATCTACTTAATCAAGCACAAGTCGGAAACCTTTGAAAAGTTCAAAGAGTTTAAGAAAGAAGTGGAGAATCAACTGGGCAGGAAAATAAAGATGCTCTGATCCGATCAAGGTGGTGAGTATCTTAGTATTGAGTTCCATGACTATGTTAAGGAATGTGGAATTGTTTCACAATTGACGCCACCTAGGACACCGAAACTTAATGGTGTGGCTGAGAGGCGCAATCGAACCTTGTTGGATATGGTTCGTTCCATGATGAGTCGAGCTTCGTTACTTATCTCATTCTGGGGGTATGCCTTAGAGACTGCTGCACATATCCTTAATCTAGTCCCAACTAAGAAGTTTGCCAAAACACCTCACGAAATGTGGACAGGGAAGGTTTCCTCGTTAGCACATATCAAGGTTTGGGGTTACGAGACTTTCGTAAGACGAGAGACTCACGACAAGCTCGAACCTCGTAGTAAGCGTTGTATTTTCATCGGCTATCCACATAAATCCTTTGTATATTTGTTCTTTAGACCTAGTGAGAACGTGGTCTTCGTAGCACGAAGGGGTGTCTTTCGTGAAAGAGAACTCGTATGCCAAGAGGATAGTGGGAGGCAAATTGACCACGAAGAGCTTCAAGAGTTAAGCGATAAAGGAACCTCTAACACGAGCACTAAACCTAAGGATGAGACTCCCAGTGAACCAGTTGACCAGTCCTTACCTCTGAGACGTTCCAGTAGAGTTAGTGTTCCACCTGTGTTATATGGTTTTCATATAACAAGTGAAGGTGATACGTTTATCAGTGATAGCACACTGGTAAGTTTAGATGAACCTAACAGCTACAAGGAAGCCATGGCGGGCCAAGAGTCTGCGAAGTGGAAAGAGGCGATGGACAGCGAGATTCAGTCTATATATGACAATCAAGTTTGGAAGTTGGTTAACAATGTACCAGGTCGTAAGATGGTCGGGTGCAAGTGGATATTCAAGAAGAAGACCGACATGGATGGGAAAGTACACAGATATAAGGCGCGATTGGTTGCGAAGGGCTTTGCTCAAACTCCTGGAGTTTACTATGACGAGACCTTCTCACCAGTAGCGAAGATCAAATCTATAAGGGTTATGCTAGCCATAGCTGCGTTTCATGATTATGAAATATGGCAGATAGATGTCAAAACCACTTTCCTTAATGGGAAGTTGGCTGAAGATGTTTACATGAGTCAGCTAGAGGGTTTTGTAGATGCGGAGTACCCTGATAGAGTGTGTAAGCTTGATAAATCCATTTATGGATTAAAGCAAGCATCTCACAGATGGAATCTTTGTTTCGATGAGAAAGTCAAAGAGTTCAGATTTTCGAGAAGCGAGGATAAGTCCTGCGTATATGTCAAGGCCATTGGGAGTATAGTTAGCTTTCTGGTATTATATGTGGATGACATACTACTCATAGGAAACGACGTTCCAACCTTGCAGGAAGTTAAGTCCTGGCTTGGGAAGTGTTTCGCTATGAAGGACCTCGGGGAAGCTGCTTACATTTTGGGGAGAAGGATATTGAGAAATAGGAGTAAAAGACTAATAGGACTTAGTCAAAGTATCTACTTGGACAAGGTGTTGAAACGTTTCAACATGGAGAATTCCAAGAAATGAGAATTTTCTATCCAGAGCAATACCAAACTGAGTAAGACTCAGTGTCCGAGTACCGATGCTGAAATAGAAGAAATGAGTCGAGTACCATATGCTTCTGCAATTGGCTCGATTATGTATGCAATGATATGTACTCGCCTTGATGTGGCTTTTGCTTTGAGCATGGTTAGTCGATATCAAGGGAATCTTGGTAGAGCTCACTAGATAGCGGTAAAGAACATTCTTAAGTACCTACGAAGGACTAAAGACTGGGTCGTTAGCCTCGGTGGGAGTGATGACTTGAGAGTAACAGGGTATAGTGACGCCAACTTTCAGACCGACAGAGATAATTTCCGCTTTCAGTCGGGCTGGGTATTTACCATTAATGAAGGAGCAGTAACATGGAAAAGTTCCAAACAGGAGACTGTAGCTGATTCAACGTGCGAATCAGAGTACATAGCAGCAAGCGAAGCGTCGAAGGAGGCAATATGGCTAAAGAACTTCATTGGAGATCTTGGAGTTGTACCATCTATAAAGGAGCCTATGGAGGTTTTTTTGTGTCAATGAGGGTGCGATCGCCTTAACCAAGGAACCAAGGGATCATGGCAGATCCAGGCACATCGACAGAAAATATCACTTCATAAGACATCGAGTAGAAGAGGGACTCCTCGTAGTGAAGAGGGTATCGTTAGAGGATAACCCATCAGATCCCCTTACGAAGGGACTCAGTAGGGTTAAGCATTTTCAGCATGTTAGGAGCATTGGCCTGAGGGACAATATTAGTTTTAGTGATTAGATAAACAGTTAGAAACTTGTACTAAATAAATGTAATTGACATTTGATGATTAAGTACTATGAGTTTTATTTATAAGTAAAGTTTACTCTCTTTTGTTAATTGTTTCTTTTGTGTTTCACTTTTGCATGTTTTGACTTCCAGAATAATATGATTATTCGAACTATCCACAGTCGATCATACTTTGGAAGTAGGTTATGAACTTAGAATGTCATGAATTGGCTTGTGGATTGTTTAAGGTGTTTTAGACATAGCAAAGGTTTGCTGCAACGCTCATGAGTACTCTTGAAATAAGAATTGATTATTGGATTAAACCCACGCTCACATGAATCACTTCATTGAATTTATCACGAGTTATTGTGAGACGATAATATCATATAGTCTTCAAACCAAGATATATGAGTTGTTGATTGAGAGTTGGTTGTGCATTGATAGTATGAAAACGCATCAGTAACTTGATTTTATAAAACGTGTTGTTGTGTATGATTTAACGCGTAATCAGTACAAGAATATAAGTCGAAGTTTATCTGTTACTTTTATCCTAAGAGGATTAAAAGCGATATCTTGGGCCCCTCGATGATTTTGTTTTGACTTATGTGTCGGGCCCGGTCAGGACTCAATTGATGTGTTCAATTAAGTTCTATGTCAAACAAATAAAAAATCGGGAAACAAACTGTTAGACAATGAGTATGACTTTATTCCATGTCTTTGTCCACACGATATCTTGAAGAACAGAGGATTATATGATCCCTTATCTAAAGGAGCGTCATTGACTAGGTCAAAGTTCGACAACGGCTTTTGAGAGCTATGATTGCTAATCGGATTTTGAAGTTGCATTGGCAGTTATATTTATTAGACTTATCCTAGTGGGAGACTGTTGGATTAGGTGTCTAAGCCCATAACTATAATTGGTATGTACTTGACCCAATAGTAGCATGGTCCTTTTGGGTTGCCTTTACCAGAGCAATTTGATAGGATGGATATTTGAGAAATAGGTTATTTGTGATTTATTAATATATTATATCAATAATATATTAATTGAGAAATCATATTATTTAATTGGTATTGATCACAAATTAATTTGGAATTAATTTAGTGATCAAAAGAGACTAATTAAATTTACAGGGGCTGATTTGGTAAATTAGTGATACTTATAGTTTGGGCCAATGATCCATGTTGATTAGGCATGGACTAAACCTATATGAGAGTCCATTAGGGTTTAGTCCAAAGGGCCATCAAATATGAAGAGTCATGGTGAATTAGGGTTTACATGTATGAAACCCTAGGAATTCCACACTATAAAAGTAACCCCTAGCATGCTAAAATCGGCCACAAGTGTTCCAAGGTGAAACCCTATCCGATTTGTGCTTCCTTACCTCTTTCTCATAATCCTCCTTTTGCATTTGGTGTTTGTGACACATTTGAGTCATCACATTTGAGGTGCTAAGCTCTTAAAAGGCAAGGTTCTACAAGCTACAATAAGGAGGTATTCATCTAACTAGTTTTTATGTTGTATATCTCCAATTGCATGCTAGCTAGGGTGTATGCTTTGGATGAAATGATATTGCATGTATAACTTGAGAAAACTTAGATCCAAAGCATCTAGGTTTGTATGTGCACCATAGGATTTTTATAGTGCTCAAAACCCTTCAGATCCCACCTCAGTGTGACTGAAACAGTATATTCTCTCCTTAACTCTTCTCAATAAAACTTTATGATTCACTGTGATATACCACACACTAATAAAAGTTTGAAACTTTGTGTCGATGGTTAGTCTATGTACCACAGACTATCATACACACCAACCCCTTCTTGAACTTACATTCTTCTTTAAAGATTTATGATTCAACATAAGGTAGCATGTGCCGATGGTTAAGATAAAACACCATAGCTTATCACATGCATCATTCCACTCTTGCCCTTTTCTTCTAATAAAAATGATTAATGAGTCAGCGTATTAACCCACACGCTGATGAAATCTCGCAATACTATGTCAGTGAATGGTAGTGCAAACCAATACTATCGGGAGACATCACAAACTTACTTGATTACCAGCTGCAACTCTGATATGCTGATTGCTCGCGCCGATGATTAGTGTCGCTGATGCTATGTCTCATTGATATAACTTCCTTATCTCAATGGTAACTTTTGGATGACAATTAAAAGATTTACCAATATCTTGGGATACATGATTTTTATGGTGTCGATCTCTTTAATCATTAGTTACGTAAAAGGGAGGAAAATTTACGGATAAATTAGGAAAATTCTCTCCTAGGTGTGACAACCCGAAAAATTTTAAAATTTTGCCATGCAAAGCTCAGCCAGTCAAGTCAACTGAGTGTCAGACTCATTCCTGCTATCATTTAGCCTCATTTAGAGTCCATTTAAAGGTTCAAGGCTCAGTACATTCCAGCATTGATCATAGGAATGGATCGCGTAAACTTCTAGCATCAAAATCGAGCCTTACACTCCAACATCAGGAGTGTACGGCCACACACTGGGTGTGCGGCCGCACACCCCTCTCTTGGCCGTACACCCACCTCCATATAAAGGAGGAGACCCCCTTCATTCACTCTTTTTCCATTTTGGCTGCACATTACTTTCTCTCTCTAGAAACTTCATCCAAGAACACTCTAAGGGCCTCAAAAACGTGAAGTACTCCATCATTCAGCTTGTTATTCTGGTAAGACACCTTGATCTAAGCCTAAAACTATTCATGTTCTTCGTGTTCTTCATCACTTGAAGGTGTACGGCTGCATACCTTCATAAGGTGGCCGTACACCCCTTAAAGACTCTCCCAAAGTGAGAGTTTGGCCTTCATTTGCTAGTTGGACTTGGTATTGGCTTTGAAACACCTAGAAATCGACATTTTGGGCATGAATGAAGAGTGTACGGCCGTGCACCCCTGTGTACGACCGCACACGCCCTCTGTACGGCAGCACACTCCTGTGTTCAACCGCACACACATGCTAACCGCACACCCATGGCCGCACACTGCTCAAAGTGGCCGTACACTCCCTTTTAGTGAATCACATGTGATTCCAACACTTGGACAAAGTGTTTCCTAGTCCCGTAAGGTGTTTCCTTGCATTTGATTGCTTCTAAGCACTATATTTATGTCAATATATGACAATGTATATCATTTAGGACTTGTTGTGTCTCGGGACTTCATTCGTGGAACTTCTCATCCTTACACGCATATTCGTTGAATCACCCACATCAGGTGAGTTCATACCCCGTAATGAATCTTTTAACTGTTTTCAACGTTGTAAGGGGGGGGGGGGGAATACAAGTTGAACACAATGATAATTGTGTAATTGTTTGTTTCAAACATCTTTCAAAATATTGTTTATGCCTTTTATAAGTGATCAAAACATTTCAAAAACTCTTTTAAAGTTATGTTACTTTATAGTTTCACAAAACTCCGTTTTTAAAGTACTGGCATAACTTGGTAGATAAAAGAGTCTTTTCAATATCAGTTCAAGGAAAACATTAGTAAACTATAATAGGTATAGTTTAGGAAAAACACTATTCATTTCCTTCTAATACAATAAAGCATGCAAGGAGTCAGTTCAAGTACATTAAAAGTAAACTATAATAGGTATAGTTTAGAAATCCAGTTCATGCTAGATACAATACACGATAATATAAAGAGAACCCACTATAAAGAGAAACATGGAGGAATACACCATACTAAGTACCGGGAAAAATCACGTTAATACATCTTGCCGGGTTTGCATTGACACTGGTACGATTTCACGTACCAGGACTAGGAGGCGCGAGATGATAAACCGAATAATATATATTGCCGGGTTTGCATTGACACTGGTACGATTTCACGTACCAGGACTAGCATACGCGAGATGATAAACCTAATAATATATCTTGCCGGGTTTGCATTGACACTGGTACGATTTCACATACTAGGACTAGCAGGCACGAGGTGATAAACCTAATAATATATCTTGCCTGGTTTGCATTGACACTGGTACGATTTCACGTACCAGGACTAGCAGGCACGAGGTGATAAAACTATCATAATATATCTTCCTAGTTATATACTAGTTCACATTTAAACCTTTAATTAACCGACTTAGGACTAAAGGCTACTTTAGACTCCCTGAGGTGTATCGTTCATTTAATACTACCTGGAGTCTGTATTTTACTACTTTAGACTCCCCGAGGTGTATCGTTCATTTAATACTTCCTGGAGTCTGTATTTTATTACTTTATAACCAGCGGTGTCATTGCTGAGGTAAAACATTATTTTCCCTACTACATTTACTTGTGATCTTCTCACATATTCATTAATGTATAAACTATATTTAGTTAAAGATAGTCTCACTTGGGAAAATACCTACTAATACAAGGAAAGAACACCCATAACATTTGATGCCTTGGTAGAAGGCTACGTTTAGTAGAAAGGACCATAATGCTAACCTTATGATTCCCTAATGTATACATCAAAGGATACATATATATCAATAGGATCCGATGGGTAATAGGATGTGTGCTTTCCGCTTCATTTCCTGTTCCTTGTTTGGTTGTGGGCTTGGAACAGATTCACCCAGTCTACTATCTATCCGATTCTAGATAAATATGTCGAGTATACATTGAGTCATCATGAGGGTACTAGGTATGGGTCAAGTCATAGGACACAGAGTCAATGCACAGTTTTCTAGTTCGGAATATACTTTCCAAATCAGAACTTTGGGTATGCAAAGCTAGAAACTTACCAGTTAAAGGTTCAATCCATTTTACAAAACCAGTATAAACTTAAAGGACCTTATGTGATTAACTCTATAATACTTTAGTTTATACATCATGGATATATATATCATTAATATCCAATAGGTAGTTGGATGTGTGCTTTCCGCCTTACTTCCTGTTCCTTGTTTGGTTGTGGGCTTAGGGCAGATTCACCCAACTAACTCTCTATTCGATATTAGATCATATATAGCCAGTATAAACTAAGTGATTATAGGAGTAATCACTGTGGTCACCATTTTATTATAGGAAATAAGAGTTTTCCTTAAAGAATATTTTCATTAAATATAAAGGAACCATTACAATTAACTCCATGAGTAACAAGTGAATACACCGGGGTTATATACTACAATGATCAAAAAAATAATGGGATGTGTGCTTTCCGCCTTAGAGCAGATGCGCTCAATCGATTGTTTGTTTACTCTGAGTTGTATATCACTTGTATACATTTAGTACTCATAGAAATGATTGTAGAATCATTTTACGTATCTTTCACCAAAGTAGAAACTATAGGATTGTCTAAGAGGAACTGGCGAACTTTTCTAAACAGAATTTACGATTTATTTATATCACTAAAATCTTATGAACTCACCAGCTTAATTGCTGATCAACTCTTTCAAATAACTTGTATTCTCAGGAGCCTAGTAGACAGGTACTCGCACTGGGATTCAGAAGATGGAGCAGTATAGTTTCAAGTCTTGCTTGTTATTTGCTTATGTATTTTATGTTGTGTGATCACACACTTTGTAAACGCTTTCTTTCTAATGAAATGGTTGTTCATTACTTTGCTTACTATAATGCATGTCTTGTGATACTAAACATGACGTCCTCCACCCCAGAACGTTTCCACCGTTCCGGTTTTGGGGTGTGACACTAGGTCACTTTCAAATTCATTCAAGCATATTTTCTCTCTCGAAAAAGGCTATCTCAACCATCATCTTCCTCAAGCTCTCATCATGTCAAAGGTTATGTTCTCTTAACGCCAATGTCGTCAAAGGCTGTAACACCCCCAAATTCGGGCTAGTCAATTAAGATATAATTAACGTTAAAAATGACTTTTTGATAGAAGATTATCTACGATAAAAAATCTTAACGAAAGTTATAGTATATGTCACAAGGATTCCATACATATAAGGAACGCTGAAATCCGACTTATAACAAAGAAGTTCAACAATAATTGAAGATCTCGCTAATAGGAGTTCAACGATAAAAAGACAGTCGAAAACGGAAGTCGGATGACAAAGTTATAAATTTTTAACGGACTTTAACACTCTAAGCCTGTTAAAATATAACTTTAAAAAAATAATAAAAATTAGCCGACGGAGTCTAAACGAAAGTTGTAGATCTCATCGATATCTATGCGTGGATGTAAATAACGTCAAAAACGGAGTTCGTATGAACAAGTTATAACTTATATTAGAATAAGGACGTATTAAAATAAAGTATAAATCATATATATATATATATATATATATATATATATATATATATATATATATATATATATATACACACACACACACACATATATATGCATATTTATATATCATTAGAAAGGTATCGACGATGAGGTAATTATAAGACTAATATTGAATACTTTTGACATTAGTTTACTACAAATATCATTAAATCTATTTAAAATAGTATTATAAATGGGCATTTGGTCGTTTAAGTAACTATAAAGGGTAGTTTTAGAAAATTCAATTACAATAAATATGAGGCTGTAGGCTCTCATATTTCTTGCATCATTCTCTTGATTAAAAAGTCTTTCTCTTCTTATCCCCCGAGCATTTCGGTCCCTCGTGATTCGACTTCTCTTTCTGTAGTTTTAGTATAGTAAGGTGAGCGCTGAAGCGCTACGAGAATCTTAAAAAAAAAGATTCAGCAACGAAGTTCTGCCCGCGCAAAGACCGGTTTCTCACTAAACCACCTATAAGTAGAGTTATTTTTACCGTGCTTTAAGTATAACTTATGTTTAAGTTCATTATCATTATTATGAACCTATAAACAAGATTTATCAATAATCCAAGTCGTTATACTGATTGATCTACTTACGGGAGAGGTGTCTAGAATGGTCATGTTGGCTTGATTGTTGGATTTCATAAAAGCTATACGCCGAAATGATCCTGCCTCCCAACTGTCCTGCCTGGCTGTTCCTTACTTGATTGATCTTGAAGTAGACTTTGAATTAATGATGAATCTAGACTAATAATTAGTCGCAATAAATATTAGAGTAAGACTTAGTGATAATGATACTAGGTTTCGCCAAAGGAAAAGACAGTTGCTAGAAGCGAAGCGCTGTCCGGGTTTCGTGTCGTTACTTTAACAAGTGAGTGCATAATTACTTTCATCGTACACATAGATATGAAATATTTAATATAAATACATGTTATATGTGCCTATTATCTATGTTCCTGATATCTATGATAGATAAACGATTTATACATGTTTTACTTGATTTAAACTGTATATGTATTTTTATAGCTATAAATATATTGGGTAAAGATGGGTAGATGAAAGATGATATAGATGATGAGAGATGAAAGATCATATAGATGATGAGAGATGAAATATGAAATATATGATGAGAGGCCTTGACTTTAAAGGTGACGTTATCTAGCAGAGTATAAATGACAACCACAGACTATTCTAGACAGTCCAATGGAACGCTGGCAGGCTCGCAACCTGTAGGTGTTTTTAAACTAAGTGTTCATCAGAAGTACTCTAAAAAACCATTGACATGTATTGTGGGTGAACTCCCTAAAATAACACTATCAATAAAGAAGATAAACCCTGGCAGCTATGGACATAAATGAGTGTTATGATTCATAAATTAAATGTCAGAGTATTGATGGTTGATTTATCAAATAGACTCAAAAGATATTTTAAGCAAAACTATAGAATTAAGCTTTTAGGTGATTTTCAATACGGAATCACTAATTCCAACCATTGGAATCCATGGATTATATCACTTCAAGTTGTATTAAGATGTTCTAGAATCAATTAAGACTCAATGGAATGATGTTTAATAAGAATTAAACCCATCGATGGCTTAATGCTTAATTAGGATGTTTAGATGTCATCTTATTCTTTCCATTAGCTCTTATGACATCTAAATATCTTAATAATTATGTTATGATGAAGATAAGGCTTAATCAGGTTCATATTATGTTAATAACCCTTATTTTATCCATTAATATATTTTGGTAAACTTTGATGGGCATTGGAAGTCACCAATGCAAACTACATAACATAATAGAGAAAATTTGCACTTTTGGAAGACCTAATGTTCAGACACAAGTGTGTCATATTTGACACGGTCGTGTCAAATGTTCTGTGATGGAAACTTCAACTTTTTTCTTGACATAGTATTCAACTTCCAATTGCTTGCAAAATTTAAATATAAGATAATAGGATGGATACACTACAAGAAAAACACGATTTTGTTAGGGAAGGAATCCGTTGCAAAAAGATGAAATTCCGTTGCAAAAGACGAATAGCTATGGAATTTGCAACGGAACAGTTTCGTCCCAAAAAACCCCGTAGCGAAGTTGTTGCAACGGAAACAATAATTTCGTCGCAAATGTGACAACGGAATGAAATCCGTTGTAGATGGTATTCCGTTGTGTATTTCGTAGTAGGATTCCGTTGAGAATTCTGTGGTAGTTATTCCATCAAAAATTCTGTTGTAGTCGATCCATAGCAAAATCTGTGGTGATAAATCCCTAGCAAAATCCATGGTGATGAATCCCTAGCTAAATCCGTGGTGATGATTCCCTAGCTAAATCCATTGTGATCACTCCCTAGCTAAATCCGTGGTTTTGGTTCCATAGCAAAATCCATAGACAATTTTGTACAAATATATAAAAAGAAAAATATCAAAAAATCAAATAAGATTTATATCATAAAACAAAATAAAAATATTTATTACATGGAAATATCAACACTCTATGATCTACTACTTTCCCACATCTGATGTAACTAAACTAGACATAAAAGAATCTATACATCTGTTTTTATTTAAAAAAAAGCTTCGTTTCTTCAACCACATCCTCATCCATGCCCCATGAAATATCATCCGCAAGTGGTGCTTCTCTTTTTTCTTGTAGAAGTGTAGCTTCCATGTTACACTTCTCTTGTCGAATTTTAAGATTTTAAAATTTTGTACGCCTTTTTCCTTTTACAACAAACAAGAAATAGTTAATGAACTTCTATGGCATTATATGAAATGAAAATAGGCTTCAAGTTAATGAGATAGTTGAAGGGCCTTACTGGAGGCATTAAGTAAGTTGGTCCTTGAAATATCTACAACCTAGTTGAACTGTACGTAAAGAAACAAAAGCAAGAATACGTGTTAAATTCAAACAAATGATGCAAAACGATAAAATAATAACATAAAAATGAAAGAACTTACTGGCCAAATCGAAGAAAATCACCAACATGGAGCTCCATATACACCTTTTTCTTCACCTAATTAGTGAAAAGGGATAAAAATATAAAGATTAGAATGCCCATCATACAATAGTTAGTTGTATTAATGCATGAAGTTGAAATGAAAGTTGAAATGAAAGTTTAAGTACCTGGTTCTTGTTTATGAATGTTCCATGTGTACTACTAAGATCATACATGAAAGCACCACCAGATTTGTTGAAGTGGAGAGCTAGCAGAGATGAAAGTATGTGATTAAGTTGAAATCCTAATGTTAAAGACATTATCAAGATCGTAATGATTTCTTAATCAATGATTGAAAAGCACAAAAAATAAGATAAACAGGTTGCAGGGTGAATAAATCTGTTCTATCAGGGAAGATAAAAGGTAATTCTTACCAACATGAAATCGAGATATGGTTGGATGCTCAAGAATATAATCATAAAGATCTACTCTCCTGAAATGTTAGCTCCATTCTCAAACCTAGTCAATAGCAAGCAAATATAACTCAACAAAATCAACAAAGATTAAAATTAGGTTTAACCATTGCACATAATCATCCTCTATTTGTTTCAGATAATTAATCATCGTTTTTCTTAAAAACATGGTAGATGCATAAATTATACCCGATTTTCTACCAATCCGAGCTAAATAACACCATTGGGATTATTCACTCTGTCGTAAGGATCTTCAGAAGCTCTATCCAACCTAAAGTAATAAGGAGAAGAGTTCGATTCTGCAATAGAATGAACCATAACAAACACATGAGGCCTAACAATTGAGCCATGAGACAAAAACAGATTAGAAAGGTAAGCTGACCTAGACAACTTCAGTAGATTAGACAACGAAGGAGTCGACGACAGAGGATTCGAGGTCTGCTCTTCCGGCGGGTTTGGTGGTGAATTGTGTCCTTTAGGAGTCTCGTACCTGTTGAAGAAGATTGGGGTTGTTTCACTGATTCTTCCTCCATGGTTGGTCGTTTGCGTTCTTAGGGTTGCTATCGCCAACACATAATAGGAATTAAGAGAGAGAGAGAGAGAGAGAGAGAGAGATAATGAACCCTAACAGACACATGAGGACTAACAGTTGAGGCATGAGACAACAACAGATTAGAACGGTAAGTTAACCTAGATAGCTTCGGTATATTAGACAACGACGGAGTCGGCGGCAAAGGATTCGAGGTCTTCTCTTCCAGCGGGTTCGGCGGTGAACGACGTCCTTTAGGAGTCTCGTACCTGTTGAATAAGATTGGAATTGTTTCACTGATTCTTCCTCCATGGTTGGCGTTTGCGTTCTGAGGGTTATCGCCAACACATAATATGAATTTAGAGAGAGAGAGAGAGAGAGCGAGAGAGACAGTTTCAAAGAGGCAAAAGATATCCGATGAAGAGGTGGTTGCGAGGGGTAAAGTCTAAACAAACCAATAGGCGGCTTTTTCTGTGTACCAGAGTTATGAGGAATTGAGGATAGGTTATTTTATATTTGGATTCCTTAAAAATTCAAAATACTTTAAAATATAAGAGGGAAAATCGAAATATTTAAAAAATATAAGAGGGAATATCAATATCTATAAAAACTATATATCTTAAATTTAGACAAATAAATATTTAATTTTTTAATTAATAATCTTGTTTATTATATTATTTTTATTTTATAATATATTTCTTATTATTTTGTCTTTAAATTACTAACTTTTAAATGTAATATGGGTTATGACATTAAGTCATATGAGTTAAGGTTTAAGGGTTAAGAGATTAAGTCACATGAGTTAGGGTTTAAGGGTAAGTTACATCGGTTAGGGCATAAGGGTTATGACATTAAGTCATATGGGTTAGGGTTTAAGGGTTAAGGGGTTAAGTCACATTGGTTAGGGTTTAGGGGTAAGTTACTGGGGTTAGGGTATAAGGGTTATGACATTAAGTCATATAGGCTAGGGTTTAAGGGTTAAAGCATTAAGTCACATAGGTTAGGGTATAAGGGTAAGTTACATGGGTTAGGGAATAAGGGTTATGACATTAAGTCATATAGGCTAGGGTTAAGGCATTAAGTCACATGGGTTAGGGTTTAAGGGTAAGTTACATGGTTTAGGGCATAAGGGTTATGACATTAAATCATATGGGTTAGGGTTTAAGGGTTAAGGGATTAAGTCACATGGGTTAGGGTTTAAGGGTAAGTTACATGGGTTAGGGTATAAGGGTTATGACATTAAGTCATATAGGTTAGGGTTAAGGCATTAAGTCACATGGGTTAGGGCATAAGGGTTATGACATTAAGTCATATGGGTTAGGGTTTAAGGGTAATGACATTAAATTTATAATCATATGTTAAATTTTAATTATATGTTTTTCAACGTAATTAATAACTTTAATAATTAGAAGTTCCCTCCATTAATTTCACCAATTTTGATTTCCCTCCTTTAATTTCAACGATCTTGATTTCCCTCACCACTCAAAGTAATCTACTTCTCTTTTTCTATCTTTCTTAAAACTTTTTTTATTTTCCTTTTATTTATCTTAACCTAATAGATTTTCCTCTTGGACTATTTGTTGTATACAAACAATGGACGACCCTTCTCCATGTCGTGCCTGTCAACAATATTTCAGCTCCAATCGGCGCCACCATGTTTCTTAAATAGTAATTTCAATTTTCCTAATTTCTGATTTGTCTTTGACCTTCATTATTTCAGTATAAATCAAAATCGACTACTATGTCATCTCGTCTCTTCTAATTCTCTGTAATATATATCTATGCTCAGGCTTCTATTTCAAGGATTTTACTTCTATCGACTTTGAAAAAAAGGATTAAAATGGATCGAGACATCAAAAGTCATTTGTATTGATCTTATATGACCTTATTATAACTCATCACCTTATTATGACCTACAATCCCGACCTTAATATACTTCTAATTTAATATGTTTATCTCTATCCCCAAAATTTCTCCCAAATTATTCCCGCAATTTATGTGGCTATCCTTCACCATTCTCCCCACATTCCCCATATTTCTACTCTTTTCCTAAAGGGATAACTACAGTAAAGTCTCAATATTTTTGAAAAAGTTTAAATATGTTTTTATATGTATAAATATTTTTTCAAAGTACAAATATTTTTTCTATATAAAGTAAAAAATATAACTTTTTTAAGGTATAAAAGCATATAAATATGTTTTTATATGTATTTATTACATTTGTACGTATCTTTTATGTATAAATATGTTTTTATACGTATAAATGTGTTTTTTTTTAAATTTACATATGTTTTTATTTAATAATATTCCTTAAAACGAATTTAAAAGATATATATATATATATATATATATATATATATATATATTTAATTTCGTTTTTAATAATAACAATAATAGTAATAATTGCATTAAATCCTCGGAACGGTATACAATAATTACTATAGTAAAGGACAAACATATGAAAAAGTATTTAGATGAATTGTTAGGCTTTAGATTTTGGATGGTAAGGTCGTAAGTTCGACCCTTCCCAAGATCATTTTTATCCTATCTGAAATCTTATTTTTATTAAGCAAAGAAAGTTGGTAGGTATTATATATAATTGTTCAGCATGAAAAATGTTAACAACTTTTAGCCTAGTTGGGGAATACCTATGTTTGGGATATTGAGGTCATGAGTTCGAACCCCATCTAAGCCTTTTCTCAAAAAATCCCATTTTTTAAGTCTGCATGCATTTTGGCTGACATGGCATACCACATCAGCTGCCATGTCAACAATCCCTTCCAACTTGGTATGCCACATAGGTGTTTACCTGCTAAAATGGTAAAAAAGCACTAAATTGAAGAAATTAGCCGATTTTCTGGACTTTTTTATTTTAAAAAAAAATTAGGATTTTTTAAAGTCATTTTAATGAACAATCATTATTCTCTATAAACATCATTTACATCCTTTACACTTGCATGAATAACTTACTTAAGAATATAATCATACTTTAAGTGGTTAAGTTATGTATATAGACTAACATCAAATTTAATGATAATCGTTTTTGCCCATTTTTGCTCTAAGTAATAGCCACATGAATATTTCACGGTGTGACTATTATAAATATAGTGGACATATATAACCACCAAAATTGTTAGTGATATGACTCTCCAAACTTGAAAACATTTTTACTTTAAAAAGTAGTTTTTTGCCCATATATATTTATATTTTTTCCCATATTATGTAGCTTTTTGCCCATAAATGTTTATACTTTTGCCCATATTATATTTTTCACACAAATATAAATGTAATTACATGTATATGTGCTTGTATATATATTGTATGTATGGTGGTTATTGTCCACATATGAGAAAGTTTTCACCAACGAATGTAGTAGTTTTTTTTATTTGAACATAATATTCTTCAACAACACATATTTTACAATTCCGTAGCACAATTCCGTAGGTAAATAGCTATGAATGCTACTTCCATAGCAAAGCAACTATGGAATGTTTTTCCGTTGAAAAATTCTGTTGCAGATTAACAACGATTTTTAATTCCGCAGCAAAATTACAACGGAAAGTATTTTCGTAAAAAATTTTGTTGCAAAATTTCTATGAATGGTTTTTCCATAGAAATATTGGTAGCAATATAACAATGGATTTCGAGGTGGTAACAGTTTCCATAGCAATTCACATGTTTGATAAGGAAAATTAATTACGTAGAAACTGTGGTAGCAAATTAGCTATGGAACGACATTCCATAGCACAAACTGTTGCAGAATAACAACGGAAATACGTTCCATAGCGCCCTTCCCTAGCAAAATTGTGTTTTTTTTGTAGTGATATAAGCTTATGGATGAAGTCAAAAGTGTTAAGAACCCTAGAGGGGTATTTTTTTTTTTATTTTGTAAAAAATGATTGATGATGTAAATAGGTGGTGTTTAAAGCAAAATGAAGTGTATGATGTACAAAAAGAGGAAGAATAACATTTGAAATAAGGTGAGTACTATCAAATACACGTCTCATAATGCAACCAAATATGTTTCATAAAATTTGAAAGTGTTTAAACATGTTTTATACTTTGATTTCTATGCGTTCAACTATGTGCTTACCTATATGTGCATTCATGAAATTGATTTTGTGAAAGAGTTTTGATAAAGAGTAAAGAGTTAAAATAATTTAAAAGAGTGTTTGTACGGATATATGTGCATTCATATATTAAGGGAAAACACTTGTATGCCCTTCCAAAGTCCATGGAAAATGATACTAAAGAGACCAAAGATTAGTGTGGTATTCTAGACATGCCCACTTATACATGAGGCTATATACCTCATGTTTAAGACTGGTGATTTGATAGCTCATATGTACTCATTATAAGACTACAATAAACGAAAGAAGTTGTGTTATTGGGTGCTATGTGCAAACTATGTCATGGTTTTCATTTATATAAATACGATAAACAAGAAACAAGAACTTTGAGTGGGGCAATGAGATGAACGAGATGGGTGTAGTTGCATATTAGATTGGATTCTTGTCACTTGTATTGTATATAAATGTGTATACATTTTAAGAGTTTTAAAATGAAAAGATTAGAGAGTTTATTTTAAAAGTTTTAAAGCTTTCTAAAGGCTTAAGTATTTCAAAGAGTAAAAGAGTTATGAGTTGCTTAAAGCGTTTTGAGATATAAAAGTTTTTTCAAGAGAAACGATGAAAATATTTTAATTAAAAGAATTAAGATTTATGACAATCTTTATTAAAAATTTAAAGGATTTCATAAAGTTTCAACAGAGTAAAGAGTGAATGTTTTATTCAATGAAAGAATTTAAATGAATTCAAAGAGTTATCCAAGGATTTTGGGGTTACACAATAGGTTAAGTAATGAGTGATACAATGGCTACAAATGTGATGGAAGCCGATATTATTCACTAGGCATTCACAATGCCAAACCCATTATTTTTGACATGTATTCAGGTACAAAATGAGATTGAGACTAGGAGTAACTTGGGATATTTTTGAAGGTCATTTATGTAATGGTAGCTTATCTTGTGTCATGATATTACCATTGTAACACTCCTTTATTATTTTTTAGAAACTTAAGCTATTTTGAAACTGAGATTTAGCACCGAATTTCTCAAAAGATTTTATTTATTTTCTTTAAAAGTCATTTAAATGGTTTTTAAAGCTAAAACTATAAAGGGGTGTTTTTCATATATATATATATATATATATATATATATATATATATATATATATATATATATATATATATATATATATATATATATATATATATATATATATATATAGAGAGAGAGAGAGAGAGAGAGAAGATAGAGAGTGAGAGGAGGAGGACGAGGAAGGTTCAATTGAAAAAAAAAGGTTGAGAATAGGTGAATCAATCTCAGCCATGCATCTATTTTGCCACAAAACACTTGGTCGTACAGACGGAAAGGGGCAAGGGTATACACGTGTGTTTTCAAACAAAACACGTTTTCTTAAACTATGCTAATTATTACCTTAATATATACAAAAACATATATTTTTTTCATTTTTTGAATTTTTAAGAAGCTATTTTTATCGAAAAACGATTTTAAGTATATCAAAATTCATTATTTTTTATTATCTATAAATAGACATCAATATTGAAATAGTTTTAAGATAAAATAAAAAAATTTATTTTTTGTATAGTTTTAGCTCTACTTATTCATAACTGAATAAAAATGCATCAAATTTTTATTACAATATATTTATTTTTCACTTATTAACAAAATGTGTGTTTAATTTTATTTACATTTTAAGTAACATTTATATATTAATATAACATGTAATAGGTTTTCAGACGTAAAAGATACTTTTTTTACATCATATTTGGTCACATGTTATATTAATATATGAATAAAACGTGTATCAGCTCTCCTCATATGTTATATTTATATAGGAATAAAACATTTATCAGATTTTTGTTACGAAGTGTATTGAAAATTCGAACTACTTATTCATATATGAATAACAAATAAATTGTAACAAATTTCTGATGAATATGTTATTCACATATAAATATAACTTGTGAGGAGAGTTAATACACGTTTTATTCATATATGAATATAACTTGTGACGAAAGTTGATACCAAAAACAAATTTAGTTAAGAAAATTTTTATTACATGTTATATTCATATACGAATGACACTTAAAGTGTAATAAAAATTAAGTGGATAACGAATGTAATGTTTATTCACATATGAATGATACCTAAATAGTTTATTAATAAGTAAATAACAAATGTATTTTAATAAAAAAATCATACAACTTTATTCATATATGAATAAAAATGTATTTTAGGTAAGAAAAAAGTTTATTACATGTTATATTTATATATGAATGATACTTAAACTGAAAAAAAAATTAAGCATACTTTTCTATTCATAAGTGAATAACGAATGTACAGTCAAAAAAATCAAATGCACTTTTATTTACTTACAAATAACAAGAGCTGAAACTATAAAGAAAAATTAATTTATCTTAAAACTATATCAATATGGATATCTATTTATAAAGAATAAAAAATTATGAATTTTGATATATTTAAAATCGTTTTTCGATAAAAACAACTTCTAAAAAATTTTAAAACATAAAAACAACTATGTTTTTGTATATCGGTAATGATTAGCATAGTTAAAGGATACACATTAATACTTTGAAAACATACGTGTATACATTTTCCCATTTCCGCTTGTACGACATAATGTTTTGCGACAAAATAAATATATGATTGAGATTGATTCCTCATAACTTTTTTTTGAATTGGACTTTTATATATATATATATATATATATATATATATATATATATATATATATATATATTCTAACAATAAACCATTGTATTTTGACAAATATTTAAAAAACCTATTGAGAAAGAAGTTGGTTAAAATTTATCTTATTGTAAAAATTTGTTAAGTATTAAATTTATTATAGAGAAAAATAGCTATAGTTAAATTTAATCTTGTCAATTTAGAAAATACACATAATGAAAAGAAAATGAAAAGATATGTAAGTTTTAACCTTATCAAATTTTTAGGTGTCATACCATACATACCTTATTTTTGAACTGCCACATTATTTTTCTCAATCACCACATAAAATTGGTGGGTGTCATAATACATTGTACCACACTCTAATTTTTTTCTTTTTTTTAATTGAATAAAATATAATTATTAAAAAATAATAAAAGGAAAATACTTCATTAATTAAAACAAAATACATACTAAGATTAAAAAATAAAAAATAATTGAAACATAGTTGAATAATATGTGACGTTTAATCATCGTCTCTTAGCACATCATCAAAATCCTCGTACAAATTTCCTTCAAATATTTCTGATTCGTCATCTGTATCGTTGAACAAGTTGTCTTCAACAAAATCATCGACAACGGGATTCATTCGAGCATTAAAGAAGAGTTCCACCAAATCAACGCGAAGGTTGTGGTGTACAACCCGGTCATATATTTCCCCTCTGTTCGTCATGTATGCCTCCGAACCAATACCAACTCCTTCGACATTTGGTAAATTCTCATTCTCATTGTAGCGGCAAATCGCTTTCCCATCATCTTCTAAAATCATATTATGCAATATGATACATGCATACATAAAGCTACTAATTCGTCTGCGCTCCATAGATCGTGACAATACTGTGAGTACCTGCACACGTCTCTTTAGGACATAAACGCGCTCTCGATACCCTTCCTAGCAGATTCTTGTGCCGCCTTAAACTTTAATCGTTTCTCATCATTTGGACATGTGAATGATTTCATAAATACTACTAACTTGGGATATATTTCATCAGTAGGTAATACACACGCTTGTATGACGTCCCATTTGCTTGAAACGACACATCATACGATTTCTGAAGGTAGATGTCGTTGAATATCGACGATTGTTCTAAAAATTGATGTCGTTGTTGGCACACGATGGACCAAAAAAATGCATGCTATATCGAAAGGTCATTTGATGCAACTGCTTCTAAAATTAGTCGGCTGCTTTTAATCAACTCGCATAAACTGACCGCGCCACACATTAGGGCACATTAACCACCCCCAATGGATACAATCAATTCTACCAAGCATTTCATGGAACTCATGCTTGTTTTCATGTGTTGTATATAGTTGTTGGATGTCCTTAATCGTAGGCTTGCGTAAATAGTGACCGTGATAGAGGATAATGACAACTTTAGCAAACTTGTATATGTATCCCATTGGTATGGTCCTATGCCGAATGCTAGTTGACGAATTGAAGTTGTACATTTTTGAATTGTGGAGAAACCTTCCTGACCTCTTCCATTAAGGTGCTGCTGAAAATATGGAGTAGTCCACAATGCGTAAAAATAATACCTTACTCATCCGTAAGCGCGACTTAATTTTTCCGCATACACTGTATCATCGACAATGTAGTCGTTCACAAGTTGCTTGTGGCCGGTTTCACGATTTCTTCGTAAAGGAGGATTTCTTGTTTTTGGGCGCAAACTTTCACCTTCATTTTCTCGCAAACAATCAAGTGTTGTACGCATGAAGTCCCCAACAAACTCTGCGTCCCGTAGCGCCAACTTATCGGACGAAGTGGACGAAGAAGAAGACATTTTGAAATTACAAATTTTATAAAGTGTAGAGAGAGTTTTGTGTTTGTTGGTGATTATGAAATGAAATTAGAATGCAACAAAATTGTGGCGTGCGACAAGTATACTACACTTTTCTGTGGGGGGTCAGTGTTGTGTTTCCCGCACACCGCTCTCTATCGCGGTATGTGGTGAGTTGTGCACCATATGGCATAATTAAGGGAAAATGGAAAGATATGTAAGTTACTACTTACTAGTAGGGATGAGCATCGGAACCGGGTACCTACTTTTGAAACCGGAACCGCCGGTTCTGGAACTGGACCTGCCTTAAGCGGTTCCGGTTCGGGTTCCTAAAGTTATGGAACCGCTATAAGTGGTTCTGGTTCTCATTTTTTCGGACCGCTAGGTATCCACTGGAATCGGTTTATATATATATATATATATATATATATATATATATATATATATATATATATATATATATATATATATATATATATATATATAATTTTTGGAACCAGTCCTGGAACTGGCAGTTCCAGTTACAAGAGTGGGTAAGCCGGTTACATGAATTTATTTAACTTTTATCAATAAAACCACAATTTAGTTTGGTCCAAATCGAATCAATTCGGATTAAAGACGGACAAAATCGGACCAATATATTCTAAACCGGTCTAAATAAAACCCACATATTCATACGAAATACTAACATATATATATATATATATATATATATATATATATATATATATGTTAGTATTTCGTATGAATATGTGGGTTTTATTTAGACCGGTTTAGAATATATTGGTCCGATTTTGTCCGTCTTTAATCCGAATTGATTCGATTTGGACCAAACTAAATTGTGGTTTTATTGATAAAAGTTAAATAAATTTATGTAACCGGCTTACCCACTCTTGTAACCGGAACTGCCAGTTCCAGGACTGGTTCCAAAAATTTAAGAACTGCCTAGACTGGTTCTGGTCTTAGCTTTCTAGGAACCGTCGGTTTTGGTTCCGATTCTGGGTCTCGTCAAATGAGGTGGGTACCTGCATATGTTCATCCCTACTTACTAGAGATAACATGTAACGAAAGTATACGAGTCATAATAATTTAGAAATATAATTAAAAATTATAGAAATATATTTGTTTTTTCCTTTATTAATTATAACACAAGAAATAAATGGCGTTTCCCAACTACTTGAGTAAGTTAATTGTGGATGACCCCTATTGATTGCAAATTTTAGTATTTTTCTAAATTTAGAAAAAAAATGTATGCCTTTGATTTATATTTTTGGATATTGATCCATGAGTACTTTATTCTTTTGCCAAACTTCCTAAGGGCATGTTTGTTTTCCTTCTGACTCATTCCGATCAGAGTTTTTCTCGGACTCGGTCCGAGTCTGTTTTTTTGATTATTCTATGTTAAACATCTGACCCAGTCCATGGCAGTCCATGACATCTAACTCGGTCCTCCAAAAAAATGACACTGACTCGGTCATTTATTCCTCCTTCACGTATTTGCCCTTTCTTTCTCCTAGCATTTGAGGCGATTTATTCCTTCTCCTTCCCCCCGAAGCATTCAAGCACTCCTCCCACCTCCGACTTTTGCACCAGATCCTCCCACCTCCGACCAACGCCTTCACCGCCTCCGACCAACGCCTTCACCGCCTCGCTTGAGCTCTGGCCTCCTTCCAACAGTAAGAAAAATTTTCTCTATTGATAATTTGCTATTGGAGGTAGGTGAAGGTGATCGTCACCAATACAGTCGGTGAAGGTGAATGTCACCGGACGTGGGATGCACAGGTTCACGTCCACAATCTACAGACAATGAAGATCAAGTTCCAAGTTCTTACGAGCCCTAGTTTGCTAATCTCGTTCATCTATTTATCAATTCCAAATGTCAGGGAGCTTTTCAACTTTTTTGTTTGCCTAAAGCATGTGCCATTGATAGTTGATAATTTGTTATTCGCCCTAATTTTATTTTCAGTTTCTTCTTTATGTTGGGTCCTGTGTGTATAAATTTGCCATATTCATAGTTTACTCTCCTTTTATCTTTTTTGCCAAAAAGTGACCCATGACTTCAAGCTCCACCATTTGAAATGCGTTCATGCATGATGCTAAAAGTGAAGATACCATTTATCACACTCATCATATTTGTTTTTTTGTATCATGTTTCATTCATATGTTCTCCTTTTCTATGGTATTTGATATGTTAGGCCCTCTGCTTTGTTCAAACAGGAGAGGAAGTGCATCATGAGAGTGTTTTTGAAACAAAAACAAGACACCAGTGATGAAACACACAATGACCCATACCCGGTAAAATAAAAACATGCCACCAATGTGCCTAACTCAACGGTTAGCTCTTGTAATGCATGATTGCTACACTTTATAATGGACTATCAAAAAGGGTTGTGTAAGTTGTTTGATTTTTTTTCTTTTTGTTGCTGATTTTGATTGATAAAACAATTGAATTTCATGTGTTTGCTGATTGAACTTTTATTGTGAGTTGTTTGATTTTTTTTCTTTTTGTTGTTGATTTTGATTGATGAAAAATGTAATGTTATAAATCAAATGGTAAATCGTAAAGAAATTATTATAAAAAATGTTGTCTAAGGGTAATATAGTCATTTTGCACAGTCAACCACATGTGAAACCAAACTACAAGTTTCAGACAGAAATTAACTCAGTCAGAATTTCTAATTCAGTCAGCCTCTAACTCAGACAGATCTAATTCAGTCAGCAATTATCAAACGAGCATTTTCCTTGAAAAGAAAAAAGAAAACATTTATAACTTATAAATAAAAGGTAAAATACAAAGTAAAAGGATCATATTTTCGATCATTAAAAGGTAAAGTACAAAGTAAAAGGATGATATTTTCGATCATTTTTTATGTTAGGAAATCATATTTTAATATTTTAAACTTACGTCTTATCATCTCTAATAAATGGAGGTTTTTTTTACCACATACCACTTTGTCATGAATTATGACACTTGGCATTTTATGGTGTTTTTGAATTTAAAAAAATCCACATGTTATTTTCTTGTATTTATTAGTTTTATTTAAAAATGCCACCTAATTATGTATTTATGAGGATTTAAGAATACACGTTCCTTCCAAATTTCAATTCCTATACTTAAGGCCATTTAAATCAATTTTCCGTTTATTTTTCTTATTCACTATTATTAGCCTAAAATTATGCTATTATTTGGCATTCAAATTCATATATATTCCATTTTTTTCAAAACTTTCCGATGTATCTATATATGTTAGACGGATTTAAAATTATGCTATTAACATGCTTTTTTTTATATATTTTTCTATAGATTTTTTGTTTTTTGTTTTCTTATTTTCCAAATAAAATTTGTTTAAACATCTTTTTGAGAATAATAAAATAATAGAAGTTATTAGCAAACTAAATTATTTCATTATAAATATTTTAAATAAAATACTGTTATTACTATGTATGAGTATAGTTTTTTTTATATTAAAATTTCTATTTTATAGTACGACATGATGATTGTATCATTAATCTTGAGTTAAAACACATTGTTGATGTTTTAATATTTACACTTTGATATTTAACTTTTATTTTAATCAACTGGGTAGTACACGGATCTCACACCTAGTTCTAGATAAATACGTTATTCAAAACAATAACGAACTTTTAACTTGATGATAAAAGAAGCCTAAAAACCACGAATATTGGATGGAAAAAGTGTGTTGAATTGGTAAACATATAACACTTTTAAATAACACTTTTAAGTTTTAAACATGGGACACCCGTGCCACCACACTCTTTAGTGTCAAACTTCACCAAGTCTTTCAAACCTACCGATGTGCCCATTAATACTTTCCTATTTGATATTAGGACTATTTTGAATTTATTGTATTTAATTGGTTATAATAGGTTGTTGGTGTGCTTAGGGAAAAGAGTGAGGGAAAGTTTTCCCCACCCTAGAGCACCATACCGTGGATGAAGGAAGAAAATGAGGGAAGTCTATCTCCCACCATCTCTTATCGTATGATTGGTCAGTATTTTTTTTCCAGTTTTTTTAATATTTATTGAATTATATACCTACTAAAAAATTATAAAAAATATATCCAAAATCATGGTTTTTAATTCCCTAAAAAAATGAGTATAATATTTGTATGAAATATATTATTTTTTAAAATAAAAAAAATGTGAGATTTTTCCGATATACACCCTGAGTTTTGGTGAGGGAAAGAAAAATAAGCAAAAGGCTGACGTGACAGACAAAGAGTGGGGATCATTCCCACACACACCCTCGGGTCTAATAAATTGGGAATTTTGTATTTTAAAGTTACTAACTATTAAAGGTGTATATGGGGCGGTTTGATTCCATTATTGAACAAAATCGATCAATAACCATTACTATTGGCTAATGCATTTTGGTATCTATTAGGTATGATTAATATTTGTTATGATTAATGGTTTTTGTCGGTTATGGTTATGGTTAATGGTTAGTAATGATTAACCATGATGTTCAAAAATGATATAAAAAGTGATGATTGAAATGATTGCGAATAACGTTTACGAATTGTTGAATTAGCCTTTTTGGAATTACTGAATTAATCAATTATTGAAGCCCAATAAGTGATTGGATGATTTCTTGTATTTGTGATTAACCTCCTATGGTTTTTGATTGTTAATTCGTCTCTTGATAAGAGGATTAATGGATTATTTTTTGAAGTTTTAATTTGTCTTGGATAAGTTGGACTATATTACTTTATATATAATCTGTAATATATATATAAGTAAAATATAAAGTTAGCAGTTTGGTTAATAATGATTTGGTTAACATATAAAACCATAACCTGACCGTTAGTTATCGGTTATCAAGAAATAGAAGCCAAATCATCGGTTTTGAAAATGGTTCGGTTATATTGGTTAATTCGGTTTTGGTTTGGTTTTTTGGTTATCATCCGCACTAATACTAACTATTTAAACTTATTTAAAGATAAATGTGAAAATATGATAATATATTTTATTTATTTTTCTGTTTATACATTTATATTTGTGTTATAATATTGTATTTTAATATTTTATATAGCTTTAGCACTCTTTCAAATACAAAATATTATATTTGTCAAAATTATTAAAACTAGCAATGATAAATGCCTATAAGCAAACTGTTAAAGGGTCGTATAGTCTAACAATATCACATTTATTGAAAATGAAACTTTCAATGTCTTTAAGGTTTAAGCCTTATGGTTGACAAATATGTAGATTTATAAGTAAGATCAACGATCGTGTGAGTTAGTTGTTTATGAAAGTTATTACTGCAAACCTTCAAGTTCATGGTAAATATAGAAAGTGAAAAATCTCACATGAGTAAGTATAATGATACATGTATGGATGCATAGGTACATGCCTGAAGGAATGAGGATTCGATGACAATAGATGTTCAAATGTTTAAAACTATTTTAAGATACGTAAACATGATTAATAAAGAGTAAAAAGATGAATCGGTATTCAACCAACCATAAGAAGGATAAGGATATGAGAGGAAATGACATGACTTAAAGTATGGTACGATTTGAAAAGTGGAATGTATGAGTCAATATACCAAAGTTAAAACCAATACAACTAGACACTAATGTTTTATGAGAAATCCAATATCCTCCTACTTTATTTCTTCTACCATATTTCTACATACTTAAGATTGTGACATTTTTCATATTTAATAAGATTAATAATTTTTTATTAAAATTTCCATCATCTAAAAGTGATAGGGTGACGGATAACATGAATAAGTGAAAGGATATCTAATTTCTCATGTTTTGTTGCACGGGAATAAGTGTACAATAGTAAAATTCTATACAAGAAATTATCTCACCTTAAGTATGATGAGAATGGAATTCCTAAGAGTAAGAACATAGATGTAACACTCTAAATTTTCAAACAAATTTTTCACTTTTAAAACCACATAAAACCTAATATCACATTTCTCAAAAACCTAAATGTATAAATTGTTCAAAACACAAGACCACAAAATGTATGATAATATCCCAGAATTCTCAAAAACATAATCTCAAACTGGTGTGTACAATCAAGCCGACGCCTTCCCGTGATCCTGAGAAGTACCTGAAACACATATCACACAACACTGTAAGCACGAAACTTAGTGAGTTCCCCAAAATATCATGCACAAATAATTAGCCTCTCATGAATATATCTCGATAAGGACCCTCCGGTCATGTGTCTCAGTGAAGACCCTCCGGTATCACAGCTCGGGTCGGACCCTCCAGTCCGATATCTTAGTGAAGCCCCTCCGGTCTCACAACTCGGTTTGGACCCTCCGGTCCTAACTTAATAAGGCACAGATAATATACAACATAAATTACAAAGACAAAATGCATAATATCATATAACTCAGAATAAGCACATAAAACCCTCTGGTCAGTAACTCATATAGACCCTCCGGTCGATACTCAGATAAGACCCTCCGGTCACTCAATATTACCAATCAGGTAAGTATAGTGAGAAGACTCACCTCGTAAGCAAAGCAAGTATGTCTCGTACTCAACGATCAGTCTCGACTCCGCCTACATATCATAATCATCTCTAAATAACACTTTGTAATAACCACTCTAAAGATATTAAGCTAACCCCTTTACTAACTCTTGCAAAGGGTGAAAAGACACCCCTCCATAGCCTCCATATCCATAACTTGACCAACCCTAAAAGTCAACGGAAGTCAACACTCGAGTCAACAGCACATGTTGACCCAACTCGTCGAGTGTACCTATGCGACTCGTCGAGTTCCTCTTGTTCTCAGAAAAATCGGGAAACTCCAACTCAACTCGCCGAGTTGTCTCATCAACTCGTCGAGTTTGCATGCGTCCAGACTATTGGGGAAAACCCTAACCAACTCGTCGAGTTGGCTCATGGACTCGTCAAGTCCTTCTAGTCCATTTTCTCATTCACACATTTATAAGCAAAACTAAGGCCCCATACTCTGGATCTAGCCTTCCAAGGCTGAAACTGATGGGTTTTGTATACTACAACATCCTATGGTGCACATACAACCCTAAATACCTTGGATCTATGTTTTCACTAATTATACATGCAAATGGTTTCCAAGGCATTAAACCTATAACTAGCATGCATTTAACATAAACCATATAAGATACTAGTTAGGGTAACATACCTTTTATGTAGCTTGAAGTCTTGATGTATTTGGCCTTAAGAGCTTAGCCCCAATAGTGTGGAAGCCTCAAATGAAGTCACAACACATCATGGACAAAGGTGGAACTTGAGAGAGAATTCCATGCACTGAAAACACCTCCATGAACTCCAAGTATAAGTCTAGGCACAAGGGGCGACTTTGGGCAAAGGAACCTATATTTATATGTGGTGGATTCCAAGGGTCATGGGTATAACCCAAATCCATACCCATGGGTTTTATGATCCATGGTTCATGTGGCCCAACTCTTTATGTATCCATACATAAACTTGGTCCAACATGGATCATAAGCCCAACACATATAAATATAACTAATTACCATAATTAGTCCCCATAGATTTAATTAGTCTCTTTTGATCACTAAATTAATTCCAAATTAATTCTTTATCAATACTAATTAAAACATATGATTTCATATTAATATATTAGAACTTATAATATATTAATAAATCATATATAACCTTCTCTCAAGAGTCTATCCTAACAAATTGTCCTGATGATATGCAACCCAAATGGACCATGCTATTCTCGGGTTGAGTACATACCAATAATAGTTATGGGCTTAGACATCTAATCCAACAGTCTCCGACTTGGATAAGTCTAAAACTATTATTGCAAGTATGACTCCAAAACCCGACTAGCAATCGTAGCTCTTAAAAGCCAATGCCAAACTCTGACCTAGTCAATGACTTATCCATTAGATAAGGGATCATATATTCCTCCATTCTAGATACCATATGGACTGAGACATGGATTATAATCATCCTCTCTGTCCATCTTTTGTTTCCCAATTTCTGATTTACGACGACCGACTAATTGAACAAATCAAATCAGTCCAGGCCCGACAGAGCACTTACGTTTTTCATCACTAAATCATCGTGGGCCCCACAGATATCACTTTTATCCCTCCAAGGGTAAAATGAATGGATAAACTTCGACCCAAATGTTCGCTTGTACTTACTCATAAAATTACACACAACGATATGTTTTATAATAACCAAGTTACTGGTTGTGTTTACATATGTCAATGTGCAACCGGCGCGCAACTACAAATCACACGTCTCCGTTTGAAGAATATAAGATATTATCGTCTCATGATCAGTCGTGATAAAATCCATGAAGTGATTCAAATGAGCGTGGGTTTAATCCAATACTCGAATCTCATTCCAGGAGCACTCATGAATGTTGCAACAACTTTTGCTATGTCTAAACACTTTAGACATCTGCAAGCCTAATTCATGACAGCCTTGATTCATACCTACTTCCAAAGTATGATTGACTGTGGAGAGTTTGAATAACCTAGTTATTCGGGAAGTCAAAACATGCAAAGTGAAACACAAGAATAATCTAATCCAATATGGTCTCAAAACTTATGAATATAAATAAAACACATTTTATTTATCACCATATTGATTACACATTATTCATTGTATGATGTTTCGATTTATCAACCTAATATTTGAATTAAAACAATAGTCATGCCATGCTCCAAGCATGCACACTATGTTTGTCCAAACAATAGTTATGCCATACTCCAAGTATGCACACTATGTTTGTCTATGATCCTTACTTTGTGAAATAGACCAATTGAACATGATTCCAATGATTCTCATTTCACAATCCCAAATCCTTACCGCAAATGTAAGCATACAAGATTCATTGCCATTTACTGAAATATGTTAGATTCTAAACTTATATGCATTGATCCTATTGTAATGACTATGCACAAAAGTCACAAAGACTTAGCAACAGACATTTACAAAGTATTCCAATGGAGAGCAATTCCATGGAAACGAAGTCTCACATTCAAAGTACATTCCTTTGAACATCCTTCTTGCATTAAGTTTTCTAGTCTTACACATATTTAATAACTTCCACCTATGGAAACATTTCCACATTCCATTTTGACTATCACTTCTGAACAAGAGTTACCTCCTTTCAGAATATGTCAATATGGTCCTTCCAAAATTAACACTATACTTCCAATTGTCCATGAGCAACCAATCTTAGGTAAACCTCAGATTGTCCTTGACAATTTCTTAATCATTTCAGTCATATCTGGTTCTATTCCTTTTTCCCTCTTAATGCCCTAGGCATTTGGAAAATCTAGAACGGATAAATATTATAGCTTATGCAATCGATCCTATATCTGAAGCATATTAGACACGATTCATGATGTCTCACATAAAAACATGATACTAGACCAGTCTTTTGCTATAATATTTCTATTTCTATTTGCCATGTTCTCATAATTCAGATTATGAAAATGGATGCCGTAATCATAATCGAATTTTAGAATGCAAATAATGTAATTATGACTAAATTTGATTAAAATCCCAATCTAAGCTTGTAGAATTGAAATGAAGTATGAATTCCTCTCCCTTAATTATAGCAAAACAACTTTTCAACCCATGCAACTTTGCAAATTGAAACTTTTTTTTTCTATAATTAACATTGCTAACTTGCAAAACTTAACATAACAATCATGCTCCCACTAACATGATAATTATTAGCATAACACTTATGCTCCCACTAGCTTTGACATGTATCCAGAAATCAGCTGGACTTCTAGAAATCAATACTTTATTGACTTTCTTACCAAAGTTCAGATTTCTGATACGAGATGCTTTGATAAGACTTTATCAAAATCATACAATTTTCCTTAGAAAGCTCACATGTATGTCTAAACAATTTTTAGAACTATGAAAAGGGATGTCGTAATCATAGTCTCAATTGTTTAGACCTTTTCCATTTCTCACAAGTCTATGTTAGTGTGCCGGTTAACCACACACGCTCTACTAACGACTTTGAGAATGCAAATATCACAATTGCTATCTACTTAAAATCTACTTAGTGAAAGCGTTTCCTCACTATCATTTTCATGAATCGGAGAGAAACCTTATGACACTTAGATTTTATGGTGTATGTGTTCCTATCCATGTGAATTTGTCAAAACCATAATCACAAGACAAGGTTAAAGACAAATCCAAACTCATATGGGCTGAACTTGTGCAATCTTAACTTCTTGCCACTTGGCAGCACAAGGGCCTACCATTGCTTCCAGGTTGTTATGCAAACAATTGAGAACTCATAGAACTCACATGCATAGTTAACTTTTAACTGGAATGGGCACAAAAACAAGAATATGTCAACACGATAGGTTACAAACCTCAAGTCGTGTGCTAGTGATAAAAAACAGGTTTTATTCTTGATTAGTTTTTGAAAACATTTCAAGATCTTTAAGACTCCCATTGATTTCTTGACATATAAGATTCTCTTGTCAAGAACCATTCCTTGACAAAACAAATATTCAATAGTTAGTGCGGATTCTTATCAAGACAAACACTTCACACAATTGGCCTTAGTTGGTCTTTGTTTTATCCAAAACATCACAACTCACCAATTTCAAATGTACAAGAGTAGAAAACAATTTACTCCACATTTCATAAGTGTTTTAAACCTTCTCAACATTATGTCACTCAAGGCTCGATCTTGGAGTGTTACTCTAGGATTCAATTTTGGAACGAAGTAAGATTCATCTTTTTGATTTAAACATTTCAACAATTCACGATTCCTCTTCTTAGCCAAACAAATGCACTAAGATGTCCTTAGAGAATCAATTGTGATACAGTTTCATAATCACTAAGACAACCATAAACAAGACACTCAAGTACTCTCCCATCTTTTCAGATTGGAGAAACTTTTATCTTTCTGCCTAATTTTGATTCTTCTTATTCGTTCTGCCTTACATTGAGACTTTTCCAATGTTTCAGAATTACACTTAAACTTGTAAGTATAACCATATTCACTAAACTTTAGTAAATCATGACGAATAGTCTTATCGTTCTCTGTGGTAGACCTGACCAGCGAACAACCAAGTATACCCGATCTTATAATCCTTCACTTGACTCACATATACATGTGATCAAGGAATTAGTCTTAATTTCCCAAAGATAAAAATTCTCATTCATCATACCATACAAGTTGCATGATTCCAAGTTTCTATCCAACTGAAACTTGGGTGATGAGAATCTTTCCTTATTTGGTAAATTATGACACTACCACAAACAAAAGAATCAAATCCATTTTCCAATATTGCTATCAATGGAATCATATAAACAACAATTTTCACAATTCCCATTGTAAGGATACTTAAAATAAATAAACTAAAAAATTTTCCTTTTATTTTAAAATTGCGGAAAAACTTATCCTTACAATGCATATACATATGAAAACAATGTTGTTATTTATTCCTAGGCAATCTATCACAACTCTTAAGCAACAGCTCAAAAATCTGATCACCGAACCATGCGATCGAAATCCATCTTCGCGATCAGAATCAACATATTCTTCCTTTAAGCTTCCTCTTTTCTTTGATTCTTAAAACATCAAAATGTGACCTAGTCACATAATGTAATAAGAATCTCAAAATAGGAACTTAATAGAGTTAGATAGTGGACTTTACCCGAAGTAGAGTCAAACTTTTTGACTTTACCATCCTTATGATCTTTCAGGTAAATAGGGCAGCTTCGCAACCAGTGCCCCTTCCTTTGGCAATAGAAACATATGGACTCTTTGGTAATGGTACATGAGACTATCTCAGACTTAGCCTTTCTCTTTACCATTTGGTTAACCAGGTTGACTATGGCCGGTCCCTTTCCATTGGGAAGAGAAGACTTTTTTGGACTTCTAATGTTACCATTATCAATGTCCATGGAAGTTTGGGAAGTAGATATTCCAATCAAATTTGCTTTACGAGTGCTCCAAATCATTGCCGATTCAGCAACATCAAGCAAATAGGTAATATCATTAAGGGTCATGTCATGGTCCGTCACACAGTAGTTCTTAAAGAACTCACTATGTGACTCAGGAAGTGATTAAAGAACCAGTCAACAACCAACTTTCTCAAGACTTTGACACCCAACTCTCCCGGCCTGTCTATATATGACTTCATCTCCATTATGTGAGCACACACAGACTTTGCTTGTCAATAGGGCTTGAGTGACCTTGAACTTGTGGGTTAGGGAGAATAATTAGAGGAGGTGGAGGAAGTGAAGTATGATTTCCATGATCTAATCGCAGGACATAATCTTCATTAGGAAAGCTTGTTCCAAGAGATTTGGGAAGATCATAGTTGTCTGAACCAGACATCTACAATGGGAGAAATTTAAATTAGTTGATTTAAGTCCTTAATATAACACCCAATATGAAATATTAAGGCTAGGACCCAACACAATATTTTATAACTTGGAAGAGGGATGCCGTAATCCAAGCTATAAAATATTTGAAGGTAGGCGAATGACGATTCACCAATTTCCACCATGAAAACCTAATAGGGTATTGGGTTTTGATTGGTTTGAAACTCGTAGATCTTTTGAGATTCATTGAACTTTTCAATGGCATGTTTAAATCTCGGTTGTGCCCTCTCAAGTTTGTGACTGGGATGTCGAGGATCACAACCAAGGTGTGAATAACCATGCAAATTAACTTGGTACCCTTAACTTTATCACCTAATCGATGTGCCGGTTAACCACACGCACTCCACCAATCTATGATAAAGATTAAGTTACCCTTTGCCACTCTTACTAGTCCATGTTAGTGTGTCAGGTAAACACATTCGCTCCACCAACGACTTGGTAAGGTACAAAGTGTAATTTCATGGGTTAACACCAAATTCACATTTTCCTAAAGTAAGTAAGATTGGGAATTTAATAAGGTTTAGTTACTTTAAATATATCATTATACTTTTAATGAAAGGAGAATTAATTTCCTGTCAAACTAGTTCGGCTAACGACCCTCCACCAGTCAAGGAAGCGGTGGGTGAGAGTGGACACCCATTTAACTGCCATTTTATAGGCAGTAACCTTATACCCCCTTATAGACCGGCTTCATGAATGAGGCCTACTAATGGTAAGACTGACTTACTCTTATACATATATATAAATATTAAATCTATAATAGTATAATAGTATAAGGGTTAAATTTTAAACTATTTAAAATTCTAGGGTTTGGAACTAAAGTATACATGGGGGGGTGTAACTTTACAAATTCCAAAACTTGAGGGAAAGTTTTGAACAATTCAAACAACTTTTGAAATCTATAACATATGAGTTTAATATGGCTTTTAATGACAAGACTCTTGAAAATCCATAACTTGAGGACAAGTTATGGATGTCATAAAACAATTTATGGAAAAGACTATTCAAAAACATAACTCATGACTTTTAAAGACTCATTAACAAGAAAGACTTATGGTTTTCCATAACTTGAGGACAAGTTATGTAATCCATTAAAGGCCATTTAGATCATTTAATAAACAAAGAAACATGTAAAGAAAAAACTATGATCTAGATTAAACTCATATGAACAAGACAATTCAAATCAAACAATATTCATGTAATTAGCCTAACCATCAAACTAATACAAAACATGAAACTTTTGAAAATTATCTTTTGAATTTGATTAGAATGATCATTACCACATCAAAAACAGGTTTATAAGTTCAAAAACAGCTTAGGGTAATGATTCTAGTCCAATTCCAACCATAAAAGTCAAAAATCTGCATTCTGGGCCTCCTACTCGTCGAGTGTATGAACCTACTCGACGAGTAGGATGAATTTGTTCATGGACTTGGCGAGTCCCCCAGTGGACTCGGCGAGTCCACAGTCCAGACAGCCAGAAAATCGATTTTTTCAGCAATTTGCATCAAGTATAAATGAAAACAAGCCTTGGCTCTGATACCACTGATGGGTTTTGTATACTACAACAACCTATGGTCCACATACAACCCTAAATACCTTGATTTATGTTTTTACTAATTATACATGCAAATGGTTTCCATGGCATTAAATCTATAACTAGCATGCATTTGACATAAACCATATAAGATACTAGTTAGCGTAACATACCTTTTATGTAGCTTGAAGACTTGATGTACTTGGCCTTAAGACCTTTGCCTGATCCAAACTCATGTGGACAGAACTTGTGCAATCTTAACTTCTTGCCACTTGGCAGCACAAGGGCCTACCATTGCTTCCAGGTTGTTATGCAAACAATTGAGAACTCATAGAACTCACATGCATAGTCAACTTTTAACTGGAATGGGCACAGAAACAAGAATATGTCAACACGATAGGTTACAAACCTCAATTCGTGTGCTAGTGATAAACAACAGGTTTTATTCTTGATTAGTTCTTGAAAACTTTTCAAGATCTTTAAGACTCCCACTGACTTCTTAACATATAAGATTCTCTTGTCAAGAACCATTCCTTGACAAAACAAATATTCAATAGTTAGTGCGAATTCTTATCAAGACAAACACTTCACACAATTGGCCTTAGTTGGTCTTTGTTTTATCCAAAACATCACAACTCACCAATTTCAATTGTACAAGAGTAGAAAACAATTTACTCTACATTTCATAAGTGTTTTAAACCTTCTCAACATTATGTCACTCAAGGCTCGATCTTGGAGTGTTACTCTAGCATTCAATTTTGGAACGAAGTATGATTCATCTTTTTGATTTAACCATTTCAACAATTCACGATTCCTCTTCTTAGCCAAACAAGTGCACTAAGATGTCCTTAGAGAATCAATTGTGATATGGTTTGATAATCACTAAGACAACCATAAACAAGACACTCAAGTACTCTCCCATCTTTTCAGATTGGAGAAACTTTTATCTTTCTGCCTAATTTTGATTCTTCTTATTCGTTCTGCCTTACATTGAAACTTTTCCAATGTTTCAGAATTACACTTAAACTTGTAAGTATAACCATATTCACTAAACTTTAGTAAATCATGAGGAATAGTCTTATCGTTCTCTGTGGTGGACCTGACCAGCGAACAACCAAGTGTACCCGATCCTATAATCCTTCACTTGACTCACATATACATGTGATCAAGGAATTAGTCTTAATTTCCCAAAGATAAAAATTCTCATTCATCATACCATACAAGTTGCATGATTCCAAGTTTCTATCCAACTGAAACTTGGGTGATGAGAATCTTTCCTTATTTGGTAAATTATGACACTACCACAAACAAAAGAATCAAATCCATTTTCCAATATTGCTATCAATGGAATCATATAAACAACAATTTTCACAATTCCCATTGTAAGGATACTTAAAATAAATAAAATAAAAAATTTTCCTTTTATTTTAAAATTGCAGAAAAACTTATCCTTACAATGCAAATACATATGAAAACAATGTTGTTATTTATTCCTAGGCAATCTATCACAACTCTTAAGCAACAACTCAAAAATCTGATCACCGAACCATGCGATCGAAATCCATCTTCGCGATCAGAATCAACATATTCTTCCTTTAAGCTTCCTCTCTTTTCTTTGATTCTTAAAACATCAAAATGTGACCTAGTCACATAATGTAATAAGAATCTCAAAATAGGAACTTAATAGAGTTAGATAGTGGACTTTACCCGAAGTAGAGTCAAACTTTTTGACTTTACCATCCTTATGATCTTTCAGGTAAATAGGGCAGCTTCGCAACCAGTGCCCCTTCCTTTGGCAATAGAAACATATGGACTCTTTGGTAATGGTACATGGGACTATCTCAGACTTAGCCTTTCTCTTTACCATTTGGTCAACCAGGTTGACTATGGCCGATCCCTTTCCATTGGGAAGAGAAGACTTTTTTGGACTTCTAATGTTACCATTATCAATGTCCATGGAAGTTTGGGAAGTAGATATTCCAATCAAATTTGCTTTACGAGTGCTCCAAATCATTGCCGATTCAGCAACATCAAGCAAATAGGTAATATCATTAAGGGTCATGTCATGGTCCGTCACACAGTAGTTCTTAAAGAACTCACTATGTGACTCAGGAAGTGATTAAAGAACCAGTCAACAACCAACTTTCTCAAGACTTTGACACCCAACTCTCCCGGCCTGTCTATATATGACTTCATCTCCATTATGTGAGCACACACAGACTTTGCTTGTCAATAGGGCTTGAGTGACCTTGAACTTGTGGGTTAGGGAGAATAATTAGAGGAGGTGGAGGAAGTGAAGTATGATTTCCATGATCCAATCACAAGACATAATCTTCATTAGGAAAGCTTGTTCCAAGAGATTTGGGAAGATCATAGTTGTCTGAACCAGACATCTACCATGGGAGAAATTTAAGTTAGTTGATTTAAGTCCTTAATATAACACCCAATATGAAATATTAAGGCTAGGACCCAACACAATATTTTATAACTTGGAAGAGGGATGCCGTAATCCAAGCTATAAAATATTTGACGGTAGGCGAATGACGATTCAGCAATTTCCACCATAAAAACCTAATAGGGTATTGGGTTTTGATTGGTTTGAAACACATAGATCTTTTGAGATTCATTGAACTTTTCAATGGCATGTTTAAATCTCGGTTGTGCCCTCTCAAGTTTGTGACTGGGATGTCGAGGATCACAAACAAGGTGCGAATAACCATGTAAATTAACTTGGTACCCTTAACTTTATCACCTAATCGATGGGCCGGTTAACCACACACGCTCCACCAATCTATGATAAAGATTAAGTTACCCTTTGCCACTCTTACTAGTCCATGTTAGTGTGTCGGTTAACCACACACGCTCCACCAACGACTTGGTAAGGTACAAAGTGTAATTTCATGGGTTAGCACCAAATTCACATTTTCCTAAAGTAACTAAGATTGGGAATTTAATAAGGTTCAGTTACTTTATATATATCAGCATACTTTTAATGAAAGGAGAATTAATTTCCTGTCAAACTAGTTTGGCTAACGACCCTCCACCAGTCAAGGAAGCGGTGGGTGAGAGTGGACACCCATTAAACTGCCATTTTATAGGCAGTAACCTTATACCCCCCCCCCCCCTTATAGACCGGCTTCGTGAATGAGGCCTACTAACGGTAAGACTGACTTACTCTTATACATATATATAAAGATTAAACCTATAATATTATAATAGTATAAGGGTTGAATTTTAAACTATTTAAAATTCTAGGGTTTGGAACTAAAGTATACATTGGGGGGGGGGGGTAACTTTACAAATTCCAAAGCTTGAGGGAAAGATGTGAACAATTAAAAAAACTTTTGGAATCTATAACATATGAGTTTAATATGGAGTTTAATGACAAGACTCTTGAAAATCCATAACTTGAGGACAAGTTATGGATGTCATAAAACAATTTATGGAAAGGACTCTTCAAAAACATAACTCATGACTTTTAAAGACTCATTAACAAGAAAGACTTTTGGTTTTCCATAACTTGAGGAGAAGTTATGGAATCCATTGAAGGCCATTTATATCATTTAATAAACAAACAACCATGTAAAGAAAAAACAACGATCTAGATTAAACTCATATGAACAAGACAATTCAAATCATACAATATTCATGTAATTAGCCTAACCATCAAACTAATACAAGACATGAAACTTTTGACAGTTATCTTTTGAATTGGATTAGAATGATCATTACCACATCAAAAACAGGTTTATATGTTCAAAAACAGCTTAGGGTAATGATTCCAGTCCAATTCCAGCCTTAAAAGTCGAAAATCTGCACTCTGGGCCTCCTACTTGTCGAGTGTATGAACCTACTCGACGAGTAGGATGAATTTGTTCATGGACTCGGCGAGTCCACAGTCCAGACAGCCATAAAGTCGTTTTTTTAGCAATTTGCATCAAGTATAAATGAAAACAAGCCTTGGCTCTGATACCACTGATGGGTTTTGTATACTACAATATCCTATGGTGCACACACAACCCTAAATACCTTGGATCTATGTTTTCACTAATTATACATGCAAATGGTTTCCAAGGCATTAAACCTATAACTAGCATGCATTTGACATAAACCATATAAGATACTAGTTAGGGTAACATACCTTTTATGTAGCTTGAAGTCTTGATGTATTTGGCCTTAAGAGCTTAGCCCCAATAGTGTGGAAGCCTCAAATGAAGTCACAACACATCATCGACAATGGTGGAACTTGAGAGAGAATTCCATGCACTCAAAAACACCTCCATGAACTCCAAGTACAAGTCTAGGCACAAGTGGCGATTTTGGGCAAAGGAACACATATTTATATGTGGTGGATTCCAAGGGTCATGGGTATAACCTCAATCCATACCCATGGGTTTTATGATCCATGGTTCATGTGGACTAACTCTTTATGTATCCATACATAAACATGGTCCAACATGGATCATAAGCCCAACACATATAAATATAACTAATTACCATAATTAGCCCCCATAGATTTAATTAGTCTCTTTTGATACCTAAATTAATTCCAAATTAATTCTTGATCAATACTAATTAAAACATATGATTTCATATTAATATATTAGAACTTATAATATATTAATAAATCATATATAACCTTCTCTCAAGAGTCTATCCTAACAAATTGTCCTGATGATATGCAACCCAAATGGACCATGCTATTCTCAGATCGAATACATACAAATAATAATTATGGGCTTAGACATCTAATCCAACAGAAACACCACGTAAAGCTGCAAGCATTACGTCCATGCATGGCATCTAGGGCTCAAAATGCCAAAACAAGCTCTATAGAGGGTTTAATGCATGGAAGTTGGATAATATCTTGATAAAGCTTGAATCTTTAGGCCCAAGGGATCTCATACTGTCCAGATGTGAAGTCTCAACTCCATGGAAATCTCAAACGACTTAACGACCCAAAGAAAGGATGGAAAATGGCCATAAACTCCCTAGAGAAGAGATCTAACCAAGCAATGATCAAGGTGATAGTTTTTTACCTCCAAATAGCAACTAGCACTAAGAGAACACCTTATCTAAGGGCTTCTTCTCGTTCCAAGCCCTTTGCTCTTAAACCACCTTCCAAAAATGCACTAGAACATACAATCTTAGCCTTTCTCTCTCTCTCTCTCTCTCTCTCTCTCTCTCTCACAGATGAATACAACTCGATTAGGGTTTCTCTTACTGTGTCAAAATGATAAAGGAGGCGGAAATGAAGGCTTAAGGTCCTTTAAATAGGGTACAAACCCTGAAAATTAGGGTTTTCACACTCAGCACCTACTCGTCGAGTTAGGGTTTCGTCGAGTAGACTCTAAAAATCCTGCGGCTATTTCCATCTCTACTCGACGAGTTGGGGCCTCCAACTCGTCGAGTTGCCCTGAAAAAATGAATATAACTTAATTAAATATTATACCTGGGAGTCGGGATGTTACAATTCTCCCCCACTAGAGTCAGACTTCATCCTCGAAGTCATTCTCCGGAAATAACTTTGGGTACTACTCACGCATCTCGGACTCCGGCTCCCAAGTCAACTCGGATCCCTTCTGATACTTCCACTGAACCTGAACCAAGGGCACCTCTTTATTCCTCAAGACCTTCACTTTCTTATCCAAAATTGCCACCGGCTTCTCAATGTGGTTCAGGCGATCATCAACCTGAATGTCCTTTAAAGGGACCACTGCCGTCTCGTCGGCTACACACTTCCTCAGCTGGGACACATGGAAGGTGTTATGAATCTTGCTCAATTCCGCAGGCAACTCTAACCGATAAGCTACCTTACCCACTCGAGCGATCACTCTGAAAGGACCGATGTATCTAGGGCCCAGCTTTCCCCGCTTCCTGAATCGGATCACCCCTTTCCATGGGGATACCTTCAGGAGGACATAATCTACGACCTGGAACTCTAGCTCTGAACGTCGTCGGTCTATGTAACTCTTCTGACGACTCTGGGCCGTCAGTAACCTCTGTCTGACCTGCTGGATCTGCTCTGTCGTCTTGAGCACTATCTCAGTGCTCCTCATCACTCTTTGTCCTACCTTTCCCCAATAGATCGGGGTCCGACACCTCCTCCCGTATAAAAGCTCAAAGGGAGGCATACCGATACTGGAGTGATGGCTGTTGTTGTATGAAAACTTAGCCAAGGGCAAATAAGTATCCCAACTTCCACCGAAGTCCATAACACATGCGTGTAGCATGTCCACGAGCATCTGAATCGTCCGCTCGCTCTACCCGTCTGTCTGTGGGTGGTAAGCGGTGCTGAAATGCAACCGGGTACCCAAATCCTCATGAAATTTCTTTCAAAACCTGGAAGTAAAACGCACATCCCGATCTGACTCTATCGATGTTGGCACCCCATGCCGTGCTACCACCTCTCGAACGTAGATCTCAGCCAGTTTCTCCGCAGAAGAGCTCTCACATATAGTCAGGAAGTGAGCACTCTTCGTCAACCGATCTACAATCACCCATTCGCATCAACACCTCGTGCAATCCTCGGTAACTTGGTAATAAAATCCATGGAAATCTGCTCCCACTTCCATAGAGGAACCTTCAAAGCCTGCAAATTGCCATGAGGACGCTGTTGCTCTGTCTTGTCCTGGCGACAGGTCAAGCACCTCTCGACTACCCATGCCACATCTCTCTTCATACAGGGCCACCAATAATCCCTTCTCAAGTCCAAATACATCTTAGTGGCCCCAGGGTGAATAGAAAACCTCGACTTATGGGCCTCCTCCATCAAAGTATGTCGAGCTCCACCCGAATATGGCACCCATATCCGCCCATGATAGGTCATAAGCCCACGACTATCAGTCTCAAACTTAGAAATCTGCCCGATCACCCGCTCTCTCTTACGGTTCTCTGGTCTCATGGCCACTACTTGGGCCTCTCGGATGGTATCAAAGACTGGAGTCAACACCGTCGTCCTCATGCACACGTCTCAGATCGGAGCACTCACTGCTCTACGACTCAGGTCATCGGTTACCACATTAGCCTTGGCAGGATGATACAAAATCTCACAGTCATAGTCTTTCACTACATCCAACCACCTCCTCAATCTCATATTCAGGTTGGGCTGATCCATAAGGTACTTCAAGCTCTTATGGTCCGTGTATATGGTACATCGGACACCATAAAGATAGTGGCGCCAAATCTTGAGGGCGAATACCACCGCCCCCAGCTCCAAATCATGGGTGGGATATCTCGTCTCGTGAGGCTTCAGCTGCCTCGATGCATATGCTATCACGTGCCCCCTCTGCATCAACACGACACCCAACCCTGAGATGGATGCATCACAGTAGACTACAGAGTCCTCTAATCCCTTCTGAAGGGCTAACACTAGAGTTTCGCACAATCTCTGAGGGTCTCAAATGAGGCATGTTGCTCGGGTCCCCAGACAAAAGTAACACCCTTCCTGGTCAATCTGGTGAGAGGAACGACAATCTTGGAGAAATCTATGATAAACCTCCGATAGTAATCCGCCAGACCCAGAAAACTCCTGATCTTGGATGGGGATCTCGGCACCTCCCATCGCATAACTGCCTCAATCTTGGCCGGGTCAACCAAAATCCCATTCAGGTTAAGGAGATGTCCCAAGAACTTGACCTCTAGTAACCAGAAACCACACTTGGAGAATTTGGCATAAAGCCTCTCCATCCTCAATACTCCAAGAATCTCTCGAAGATGCTCCTCATGCTGTTCCCTAGACCTCGAGTACACCAAAATGTAATCGATGAACACGATCACCGACCGATCCAACATGGGCGTGCACACCCGGTTCATGAGGTCCATGAACGTTGCCGGTGCATTGGTGAGCCTGAAAGGCATCACCACAAACTTGTTATGCCCATAACGAGTCCAGAAGGCCGTTTTCTGGATATCCTCCTCGCAAACTCTCATATGATGATACCCTTATCTCAGATCAATCTTGGAAAACCAAGACGCCCCCTGCAACTGATCAAACAAATCGTCAATCCTTGGTAGCGGATAACGGTTCTTGACCGCCAGCTTGTTCAACTCCCTGTAATCGATGCACATCCGGTGTGAACCATCCTTTTTCTTGACAAAAAGGATTGGAGCTCACCACGCTGAGCTACTCGGTCTAATAAAACCCTTCACCAATAGCTCCTGGAGCTGCGATGACAACTCTTGCATCTCAGGCGGCGCAAGGCGATAAGGTGCCATGGCAATAGGCGCCGCACCCGGAATCAGATCGATCCGAAACTCCACCTGTCTCTCAAGAGGTACACCCAATAATTCCTTGAGGAAAACATCTGGGAACTCACATACTACTGGAACATCGGAAATAGAACTCGGCCTCTCAGTGGTAACTCGCGTATCCATCACGTACGCTAAAAACTCCACGTACACCTGCTGTAAACTCTGCCTCGCCCTGGTGGCAAAGCAGAAAGCTTATCCTGATCTAGTTACCTCGCCATGCATAGTAACTACTCCCCTAATAGGGTCTCGTATGGTCACCATCTGACGCTCACAGTCAATCACGACTCCAAACCGGCTCAACCAATCCATGCCCACTATGACACAAACATCACCCATCACTATCGGCACCAGATCTATCGAGAACTCAACACTGAAGATCACTAAAACACAACCTCATAATACTTCAGTGGCAAAAAACGTATGCTCATCGGCTATGGAAACCCTCAGCGGTCGACTCAACGCCTCACGTCTAACACTAATGTGACGACTAAAGGATAAAGGCACGAAATATCGACTCGCACCCGAGTCAAATAACACCAAGGCATGCACAAAAGTCACAAGAAAGTACCTATATGCAACACATAATAAGCATAAACAAATCTCAAAATAACATAAATAAGGACATACGTACCAACAAAAACATCAGGCACTGCACGGACCTCCTCCGTAGTTAGCTGGAATGCTCTCCCACGAGCTCTCGGAGTCTCGACCTTCCCCAGCCGACCATCAGTAACACGTAAAGCAGCAGGAGCAGAAGCCTGGGCTGATCCCTGAGCGAGCTGAGGACGCTTGGCCTTCCGGTGGCCAGTCTGGTTGCAATGAAATCAAACCAAAAATCCCTTGGGGCAGTCCCTCGCCATGTGCCCCTCCTTGCCACATTTGTAGCAAATCCCTGCTCGGCAAGATCCCTCATGGCTCTTGCCGCACTTGCCACAAGTTCGGCCCTTCTGGCCTGCTGCTCTCGAATCAGCAGGCTTAGCCCACTTTGTCGCCGGCTGGGACTGCGCTGGTCTCATATTTCTCCCCTGAGACTCTCCCTCCTCTCTGGTCTGAATCTTCAGCTTGATCTCCGTCCTCCTGACATTGGTTTGCAACTTAGCCAATGTCCGATATGACGAGTTCGCCACGAACTGACGAATATCTCTCCTCAAGATGCTCAAATAGCGGCTCACACGTGCCTGCTAAGTAGACACGTGCTCAGGGCATAACAACGCCCTCTCATGAAACATTCTCGTAATCTCTGTCACTGATTCTGTCTTCTGCTTGAGAGACATAAACTCCTGTGCCAAACGTTCCCTCTCCACCTGGGGAACATACTCATCTCTGAACAACTTGGTAAACCACTCCCAAGCCACTGCAACATGATATGCAGGGGTAAAACCAGTTGTCACGAACTTCCACCAGTCCTTCGCTCCCAAGCAAAGCTGGTTCAGTGCAAACCGAACTCTCAAGTGCTCTGGGCATGAACACGTATAGAAACACCCCTCAATGTCGGAGATCCATCTCATGGCAGCAATCGGGTCCTGGGTCCCGTCATACTCTGGTGGCTTCGTGTTGCTGAACTCTCGGAACAACAACGAGTCACCTCCCTGTGGCCTCGCAGCAGCTACGACTGCGGTGACTGCGGCAGCAGCATCCTCCGTGACAGTAGCGTATCGCTCGTCAAATGTCTCAATCAACGTGGTCTTAATAGACCCGAACATCTCTGGTATGGCCTCTCTGATGGCTGCGAACACCTTCTCATGAATGATCTTGTGGATCTCCTCGTCACTAGTACCACTGCCCCCGAGGTTGTTGCGGGTAATCACCATAGTGTCTTTGAAACACAAACACGAAAATCATTAGAGACTAGCTCAAACACTCACGCCATTACCCACCCCTACATGCTCCTTAGTATCCAAAGGTTCTTACTTGGGTTGCATACATCTCTGGTGCTTTCTGCAGTACGGACCCAATATTACTTTCCACACCAACCTATAGTCGTCCCAAGTCCTCCTCCTAGGATCCTAATTCACAAGTACTCTATCCCTCACGGATATCAAACTACTCTCTCAGTAGATTCCTCAATTCTCATCTAGGTATCTCTCTTAGATTACTCAAAACTCTCTAAAAGATTCCTGCTATGTATCCCTACTCAACACACACACAAAGAGAACACCATGCAACTCTAGCTCTAAATCCCTGAAATACCTAGCCTGTCCTCTAGCATGCAACTCTAATATCTCATAAGTATCTTATAATATAAACAAATAATGGTATTTTGGGAAATCACCGTTCGGGCTCTGGCTGATTGTACACACTGCTCCATCTCGTTTTCTCTTAAAACCTCTTATTCTTTTTTAGAAAATCATTTCTTTTTAGAAAATTTTCTCAAATCCTCAGTTTGAGTCCAGACACACCCGAGAGTATATCCGAATCCCTCAAACCAAAGCTCTGATACCAACTTGTAACACTCTAAGTTTTCAAACAAAATTTTCATTTTTAAAGCCACATGAAACCCAATATCACATTTCTCAAAAACCTAAATGTATAAATTGTTCAAAACACAAGACGACAAAATGTATGATAATATCCCAGAATCCTCAAAAAACTGTTGGATAAGGTGTCTAAGTCCATAACTATTTCTGGTATGTACTTGACCCGACCCGGCATGGTGCATTTAGGTTGCATGGCACCATGCAATTGGATAAACTAAAATGAGAGAAATAACACTTATGGTTTATTAATATATTATAAGTTCTAATATATTAATAATATTATTTAATTAGTTTGATCAAGAATTAATTTAGAATTAATTAAGTGATCAAAAGATAACTAATTAAATATATGGGTAGATTATGTAAATCTTCCATATCTTATATAGTGGGCTAAGAGGCTCCATGGATTATCAAGTTGGGTTCCACCCATAGGATGCTCCATGGATGCTCCATGGGAGTTACAAACCCATGGGTCATGGAAATGAAGAGTCATGACACATTAGGGTTTACATGGTGTAACCCTAGATGTGTCAACACTATATAAGAAACCCATTCTCCACCAAAATCGGCGACACTAAGAAACAAGAGGGCTAGAGCCGATTTTGCAAGTGTAAGATTCTCTCAAAGTTTACTCCATTGCATTTGGTGTTGTGTGAAGCATTTGAGGCATCACACTTGGGGTGCTAGGCTCACAAGGTTTCAAGGATCATAATCAACAACAAGGTAAGTTATTCTATCTTTCATTCAAGTTAAAAATGTTCCCCATGTATGCTAGATAGGGAATATAACCTTGGAATTCAACTTTGCATGATTATTAGACAAACATAGATCCAAGGTTATTAGGGTTGCATGTACACTTAGGAAGTCTTAGAATGCTCAAAACTCATCAGTGGTATCAGAGCCTAGGTTTGTTTGTTGTTTTTTGTTTTTTTTTGTGTGCAAACAGCTTGAAAAAAAATCGTTTTTCTGTTTTCTGCTCGTATGAAAGTTTGCACATTTGTTGCTGGAAATGGACTAGAAACATTACCCTAAACTGTTTTGATGTTTTAAAGCTTGTTTTAGATGGTGTAATGTTTATGCTAATCCATTTACAATGGCAATTATTAAAATTACAAGTTTTTTTTTAAGTGTAATTTTTGATTCTTGAAAGTGTTCATATTCATGTTCTTGAACTTATGAAGATTAGATGATCATAGGAATTGTTTGTAACCTTCATGGTAGTTTAATTCATGATCATAATGTGTTTTAATGGAGTCCATAACTTGTCCTCAAGTTATGGAAAACCAAAAGTCTCACTTTTATTAAAGCCATTAAAAGAACACAAGAGTTATAAAAATGAAGAGTCTTCATTTTTATTACTCAATTAATTCATAAGTTATAAGAAATGAAAAGTTTTGGAAGTTTACAAAACTTGCCCTCAAGTTTTGGAACATGTAAAGTCTTGATTAAAACTTTAGTTCCAACCCTTAGAATTTTAAAAGTTAAAATTCAACCCTTACACTTTATAATATTATAAGTTACTAATATATATATGTATAACGTCAAGTCGTCTTACCGCTAGTACGCCTCATTCACGAAGCCGGTCTATAAGGGGGGTATAAGGTTGTTGCCTATAAAATGGCAACTTAATGGGTGTCCACTCTCACCCACCGCTTCCTTGATCGGTGGAGGGTCGTTAGCCGAACGGGTAAGACAAGGACTTATAAATTCTCATTAAAAGTATGATGAATATTATAAAGTAACTAAATGCTTTTATTAAATTCCCAATCTTAGTTACTTTAGGAAAATGTGAATAAGGTGCTAATCCATGAAATTACACTTTACACTTTGTTTAAGTCGTTGGTGCAGCGTGTGTGGTTAACCGGCACACTAACTTGAACCTAACAAGGTAGGTAAAGGGTGACTTAAGGTTTACCATAGCATCGGTGGAGCGTGTGTGGTTTACCGGCATATCGATTGAGTGATAAACCTTGAGGGTACCAAGTGATTTGCATGGTTACTTCACACCTCGTTTTGTGATCCTCGGTATCCCAGTCACAAAACTTGGAGGGCACACTCGAGATTGAAACATGCCTTTGAAAAGTTCATTGAATCTCAAAAGAATCTAGGAATTTCTAAGAACCAATTAAAAACCTAATATTTATATTTCGTTTTTCATGGTGGAAATTGGTGAATCGTCATTCATCTACCTTTCAAATATGTTATAGCTTGGATTACGGCATACCTCTTCTAAGTTATAATATATTGTGATTGGATTCTAGCCTTAATATTACATTTGGGTGTTTTATTAAGGACTCTCTTAATATCTAAACTAATCTTGTTCTCTTCTTTCAGATGTCTTCAAACAATGCTGCTTCTGGCTCTAATCCTAATGGCTCCTTTACCCTTATGAACTTGTGTGGGAAAGTCACTTTTGATAAATCCAACATCAATGAATGGATCAGAAACATCAGTATGATTACCCGCTATGAGGACAAAGAATATGTCCTTGACAAGGAGCTTAAGGAGATTGATGAGACCACTGCAACTCCCCAGGAGATCGCTGACTTCCGGGCACATGAAAGGGATGCTACAAAAGTGGCATGCATCATGTTGGCCACCATGACAACGGAACTCCAAAAGTCCTATGAGGACTTCTACCCTTTTGAAATGCACCAAGATCTGATGGAAAGATACCAACAAAGTGCACGACAAGAGAGGTATGAAATCATATGCTCTATCATAACAACCATGATGAAGGACGGGGAATCCATCACGAGCCACATGCAGAAAATGCAAAGGTATGTGGATCGGTTGCTGAAGCTTAATGTGAACTTCCCTGAGGATCTTGCAATAGATATCATTTTGCACTCCTTACCAGCGTGCTATGATCAATTCCGCATGACATATCACATGAATAAGAAAGAGGTCACACTCAGCAAACTTTAGGGACTCCTCAAGACCGCAGAAACAGGTCTTAAGGGTAAGTCGGTTGTTAACACTCCTACTCCAAACTCCGCCCCGGTTTTGGCAATCGGGAAAGGTAGAGGGAAGAAGAGGAAGAGCTCTTCGAAGGGTACCAAGGCTAGGACCCTTGATGGCTCTTCTTCAAGTGGAACCAAGAAAGGTTTCGTCACTCCTTCTTCTGACCCAAAAGAGGCTGAATGCTTCTATTGCCATGAAAAGTCACATTAGAAGCGGAACTGCCCAAAATACCAGCAAGATGTGAAGGATGGGAAAGTTAAACCTAACCATGCAGGTATTTACACTATCTTATCTAATAACTCACCCCATTCTAACTCTTGGGTCCTTGATACCGGTTGTGGTATTCATATATGTTCTGATTTGCAGGGACTAAGAAGAAGTGAGAATGTGGAGCATGGAAGAATAAACTTAATCATGGTGAATAGGAAAGCTTTACCTGTCACCAAGATTGGAGTTTATACTTTATCGCTAAGTAGTGGGTTTAGTTTAGATTTGAATAAATGTTGTTATTCGCCAGAAATGGCAATAAATATTATTTCCTTTCATGCATTGTATAAACAAGGTTTCACCTTTTCATTTGATAATGAAGTTGGTTCGATTAATGCTTTGTTTAATAATGTTCTTTATTTTAAAGCATTACCTTGTGATGGTGTGTATGAAACTGTATATGTGGTTGATAACTTAGGAAATAATGTATTGTGTATTGATTCTGTTAATGATAATAACTTGGATAAAGCATCATTATGGCATTGTCGTCTTGGACATATAAGCAAGAAACGCATAGGCCAACTCCAAAAGGATGGATTATTGGAGTCATTTGACCTAAAGTCAGATGATAGTTGCGAATCATGCTTACTTGGAAAAATGACAAAGTCACCCTTCACAGGTTCTTGTGAGAGGGGTGAAGGTTTGTTGGATCTTATACACACGGATGTGTGTGGGCCCTTCAAACATGCCACAAGGGATGCTAATCGTTATTATTTGACTTTTACTGATGATTACAGTAGATATGGATATGTCTACTTAATCAAGCATAAGTCAGAGACTTTTGAGAGGTTTAAAGAGTTTAAACAGGAAGTCGAGAATCAATTGGGCAGGAACATTAAGATGCTTCGATCCGATCGAGGTGGTGAGTATCTTAGTTCAGAGTTCCTCGACTATCTTAGGGAATGTGGGATTGTCTCACAATTGACACCTCCCAGGACACCGCAGTTCAATGGTGTAGCTGAGAGGCGTAATCGAACCTTGTTGGATATGGTTCGTTCCATGATGAGTCGAGCTTCGCTACCAATCTCATTTTGGGGGTATGCCTTAGAGACTGCCGCCCATATCCTTAATCTAGTTCCCACAAAGAATGTTGCCAAAACTCCTCATGAGATGTGGACTGGTAAAGTACCCAAACTAGACCACATTAAGATTTGGGGTTGCGAGGCTTTCATGAGACGCGAACCTCATGATAAGCTCGAACCTCGAAGTGAGAGGTGTATTTTCATCGGCTACCCACAGAAATCCTTTGGTTACCTCTTCTACATACCTAGTGAGAATGTGGTCTTTGTAGCTAGGAGGGCTTTCTTTCGAGAGAGAGAGTTCATAAGCCAAGGAGACAGTGGGAGTCAAGTTGACCTTGAAGAAATTCAAGAGTCAAGTGGTGAAGGAACTTCAAACCCTAGCACTCAACTTGAGGAGGAAACTTCTGTTGAGCCAATTGACAAGTCTGTACCTCTGAGGCGTTCCACAAGGGTTAGGAATGCACCTGAGCATTACTATGGATTCCATATTACTGCGGAAGGTGATACACTTATCAGTGATGAGACACTGATAGGTCTGGATGAACCTAACAGTTACGCGGAAGCCATGGCAGGCCCTGAGTCAGCCAAGTGGAAAGAGGCAATGGACAGCGAGATACAGTCCATGTATGACAATCAAGTTTGGAACTTGGTTGAGAATGTACCAGGTCGTAAGACTGTAGGGTGCAAATGGATCTTCAAGGAGAAGACCGACATGGATGGTAATGTACACACTTATAAGGCACGACTGGTTGCAAAGGGTTTCTCACAAACTCCGGGAGTTGATTATGATGAGACCTTTTCTCCAGTGGCCAAGATTAAGTCTATTAGGGTTCTGTTAGCCATAGCCGCATTTCATGACTATGAAATATGGCAAATGGATGTCAAAACCGCTTTCCTTAATGGAAAGTTGGCTGAGGATGTTTACATGAGTCAGCCAGAGGGTTTTGTCAACACAGAGTACCCTAATAGAGTGTGTAAGCTTGAGAAATCCATTTATGGGTTAAAGCAAGCACCTCGCAGATGGAATCTTTGCTTTGATGAGAAAGTCAAGGAATTTGGCTTTTCTAGGAGTGAAGATGAATCTTGTGTATATGTCAAGGCTAGTGGGAGTATAGTTAGCTTTTTGGTATTGTATGTGGATGACATACTACTCATAGGAAATGACATCCCAACTCTGCAGGAAGTTAAGTCCTGGCTTGGGAAGTGTTTCTCTATGAAGGACCTAGGAGAAGCTGCCTATATTCTAGGGATAAGGATCTTGAGAGACCGGAGTAAAAGACTAATTGGACTTAGTCAGAGTACTTACTTGGATAAGGTGTTGAAGAGATTCGGCATGCAGGACTCCAAGAAAGGAGAGTTACCCATCCAGAGTAATGCCAGATTGAGTAAGACACAAAGCCCTAGTACTGAGGCTGAGATAGCAGAAATGAGTCGAATACCTTATGCTTCGGCTGTAGGATCGATCATGTATGCTATGACATGTACTCGACCTGATGTAGCCTTTGCTTTGAGCATGGTTAGCAGGTATCATGGGAACCCTAGCAAGGCACACTGGACTGCGGTAAAGAATATCCTCAAGTACCTACGGAGGACTAAGGACTGGGTCCTTACCCTCGGTGGAAGTGAAGACTTGAGAGTTGTAGGGTATAGTGATGCTAGCTTTCAGACTGATAGATAATTTCCGCTCTCAGTCAGGCTGGGTCTTTACCTTAAATGGAGGAGCAATTTCTTGGAAGAGTTCCAAGCAAGAGACAGTGGCTGATTCAACTTGCGAATCAGAGTATATAGCAGCTAGCGAGGCAGCAAAGGAGGCGATATGGCGGAAGAACTTCATTGGAGACCTTGGAGTTGTACCAGCTATTAAAGAGCCAATGGAAATTTTCTGTGATAGTGAAAGTGCAGTTGCCTTAGCCAAGGAACCAAGGGATCACGGGAGATCCAGACACATCGACAGAAAATACCATTTCATCAGACATCGAATAGAAGAAGGAATCCTCGTGGCAAAGAGGGTATCATCGGATGAGAATCCAGCAGATCCCCTCACGAAGGGACAGACTCGGGTTAAGCATCTCCAGCATGCTCGGAGCATAGGGCTGAAGGATGATATTAGATTTAATAGTTAGATAACCTTGAAATTTGTAAAGTGTAATTGACATTAGATGATGAATAAAAGGTGTTTTATTTATGAGTAAAGTGTTGCTATCTCTTGTCGATCGTTTACTATATTTCTTTTGCATGTTTTGACTTCCAGAATAATTATGTTTGGTATATCATATTATTCGAACCTCCACAGTCGGTCATATGTCGGAAGTAGGTATGAATCAAGACTGTCATGATTAGTTGCAGAGGTCTAAGTTGTTGGACATGGCTACAACACTCATGAGTGCTCATAAGTTCTGAGCATTAGACTCAACCCACGCTCACTGGAATCACTTCATGGAATTTATCTCAAGTGATCGTGAGACGGTAATATCATATAAGTCTTAAAACCTAGAGATATGATTTGTTACTTATGAGTTGGTTATGCATTGATTGTACGTTAACGCATTGGTAACTCGATGTTATAAAACGTGCTCTTGTGTATAATTCAATGAGTAGTAGAACAAACATATGAGTCAAAGTTTATCTGTTCCTTCTTGGATTAGAAGCTGATATCTGGGCCCCTCGATGATTTTGTTTTGACCTATGTACCGGGCCCGGTCAGAACTAAGTTGATGTGTTCAATTGAGTTCTATGTCAAACAAATCGGAAATCGGGAAACAAACTGCTGGACACAAAGTAAGACACTGTTCCATGTATTTGTCCGGCTGATATCTAGAACAGAGGATTATATGATCACTTATCTTAAATGGCGTATCATCATCTTCTCAGTTCCGAGAGACCTTGAAAGAGCTACGATTGCCGATCGGCTCCTGAAGTATTGCAGTTATAGTTATTAGACTTATCCAAGTGGGAGACTGTTGGATAAGGTGTCTAAGTCCATAACTATTTCTGGTATGTACTTGACCCGACCCGGCATGGTCCATTTGGGTTGCATGGAATCATGCAATTGGATAAACTAATATGAGAGAAATAACACTTATGGTTTATTAGTATATTATAAGTTCTAATATATTAATAATATTATTTAATTAGTTTGATCAAGAATTAATTTAGAATTAATTAAGTGATCAAAAGATAACTAATTAAATATATGAGTAGATTATGTAAATCTTCCATATCTTATATAGTGGGCTAAGAGGCTCCATGGATTATCAAGTTGGGTTCCACCCATAGGATGCTCCATGGATGCTCCATGGGAGTTACAAACCCATGGGTCATGGAAATGAAGAGTCATGACACATTAGGGTTTACATGGTGTAACCCTAGATGTGTCAACACTATATAAGAAACCCATTCTCCACCAAAATCGGCGACACTAAGAAACAAGAGGGCTAGAGCCGATTTTGCAAGTGTAAGATTCTCTCAAATTTTACTCCATTGCATTTGGTGTTGTGTGAAGCATTTGAGGCATCACACTTGGGGTGCTAGGCTCACAAGGTTTCAAGGATCATAATCAACAACAAGGTAAGTTATTCTATCTTTCATTCAAGTTAAAAATGTTCCCCATGTATGCTAGATAGGGAATATAACCTTGGAATTCAACTTTGCATGATTATTAGACAAACATAGATCCAAGGTTATTAGGGTTGCATGTACACTTAGGAAGTGTTAGAATGCTCAAAACCCATCAAAAACATAATCTCAAACTGGTGTGTACAATCAAGACGACGTCTTCTCGCAATCCTGAGAAGTACCTGAAACACATATCACACAACACTGTAAGCACGAAGCTTAGTAAGTTCCCCAAAATACCATCACTACTACAAAATGAGTCTAATGCGACCTTTTATATGCAACCTTTTCATAATAGTTGCAATTGATTATAGAAAAAGTGTTGTTGAACATAAAGGTTGCATTAGAATATTTAATGCAACTTTTTTTAAAAAAGTTGCAAATTTTATTAAAAATTGCAACTTTGTTTTTAAAAAGTTGCAATTTTCGAAAAATTGCAATTTTTTTAAAAAAGTTACAAATTTTATTGAAAATTGTAACTTTTTAAAAAAAGTTGCAAATCTTATTAACAATTGCAACTTTTATTACAAAAGTTACATTTTAAATTTTAATTCCCTCTAACTATAATTTAATTTTTAATTTCCATTCAAATAAACTAGAAAATTTTAATTTCCTTTTAATTAAATAATTAAATTATTTAACAATAATGATGTTAATTTTTCATTATATGAATATTAACTATTGTAAAGTTATTTGATTCTAAATTGTGAAAGGAAGTAAATTAAATAAAAATGGTTTTAACCAATTATTTAAAAAGAATTGGTTAATAATTAAAAGGTATATTTAACTTAATTAATTAATTTTTGTGAATATTTGGGGTAAATTTAATTTATTAAGGGTATAATGTGAATATTTGGGGTAAATTTAACTTATTAAGGGTATAATGAAAGTCTAAGGGTTAGATTGTCATTAATGAAATACTAGAAAAGTAGAGTTATAGAGTTTGGGGATTAAAGGGAATATTATGGAAAAGCTGGGGGACTGAAACGGAAGCTTTGGGAAAGATAACCCTATGTACTCGTAACCTTCTATTCATCGTTTCCTGTTGCCGAAGTCTGTTCGTTTTCCTTCGTCCAATCTGTCGTTTCCTCTTGCAGTCATTCATCTCGTATTTTCTAGTCATCGATGGTCGTTCAGGGTGGCTGTAGGTTCGTTGGGCTGTGAGTCTAACGAGAGAGGGACAGGGGCTATAGAGATTGTTTGACAAGGCTCCGAAAAAGCTCTGAAGAGGCTAGGGTTACGTCGGTGGTGTCCCTGTGAAGAAGATAAGATGCGTTTAGAGTGTTTTCCAGCTATTCACGTTTTGGTGGTAAGTCTCTTAGCCTTAATGTCGTTTTTTTGTTGCTTTGAATTACCCACCACCACCACCGGCAACCATGGCTGCCGGATTCTGCCACCACACCACCACCTTGTTTTGTGGTTGTGGTTGCCCCTATTCCAACACCATGTGTGTTTTGTCTAATGGCTTAATGGGTTTTAGATGTAACTCTTTACATATATCACGAATTCATGTAACTTCAATTCACTTATTTTTTTTAAACTTGATTAAGCCATTCTTGAACATCTTAATGAATCACTTAATTCATAGTTAAAAAACACCATTAAGACGTTTTGTTATGGTTAAAAGTCATTTGTATGCCTTAAGGTGAAGCTTATTGAATCCTTAAATGGTAGAAGTACATATGAGTGTTGGATTGATATGTGATTAAGAGCATCTTATTTACAATCATGTCTTGATCATATTTTGGTCTTTCTATGAAGTACTCAAATTATGTCTTAATAACTCTATCCAAGACTATTGTGTGCAAAATGGAATAACCTAAATTCCTTGTCTTTAATCTTGAAGCTTATGGTGATCTTTATCAATATTAGAAATCCTGATAGAATTGTTGATCTGTCTTGCAAGGGCCATGGAGGCTATTCTGGTCTGAATTTGAGAAAATCATTAATGTGACAAAGTTGTAGGAAATCAAGTCTAGTTTCCAGGGACAAATTTGTAGCCTATTTGGAGTTATAGATTTTGTTTTATGATCACAACATTGAATAGCGTTCGGGCTGTGAACTTTAAAAATATATATATAAAAGTTAACAAGTATTAAAGTTGTGTTTATAAAACTTGGATCCTATTTGATGATTTCTTGGTATGTGTAGTTATTAGGTGAGAGATTAAAAAACTTCAAAGGATCTCGAGACTTGAAGTTTATTAAAAGACTCATCAAGGCTAAGGTGAGTTTGTAGTTTTACTCACTAAGGTGCATAGTCAAAACATGCACTTTGATGTTAGTCACATGGTCTTTGTACAGGATCTCGTGACACATATTTTATTTGGTTTTCATTGATAGGGTCTAACTTTCGATTGAATGCATTGTTTCCATGATCACAACCTTAATGGTGAGTGTGTTTACTTTCTCATTATGTGTCTGTGTATGTATATTTTCAAATGTTATACTTCAAAGTGTTGTAAATTATTTTTACTTTTGCACCAGGAAAACCAAGTTATGGCATTAAAGGAAAAAATGGTAGCTTCTTAATATCTCTCATCAACTTAGACTTCACAAGTTAGGAATAAGGTAATGCCTAACTTTAGTATATTACATTGTGTACCTCGTGTTATTTTAAATTTCAAAATTTATTTACTAAAAGGATATATTTGCTTGAATATTTGAAAAACTATCAGATACATTGTGTACCCATACGCATGGGTTTTTTTCACCATTTGCAAATTACATGCATTCAGGAGATTCAAACCCAGAAGCTCTTGGTCTTTTTACATGTCTAAATCATCAAAAGTGGGTGGTGGGGATGCATCATACATGATTTCGACGGGACTTGTGGAATTATATAAAGCAATAAAGTTAAAAGAAGTCGGTTGATTGATATGCGATAAGAAATTCAAGAGGACCATGGAAAAAACCAAGGTTGTAAAAATCGCTTGACGTAGGCTAATCGGTGGACTAGGGTCAAGGGATTAATCGGCTAGGCATGGATTAATCGAGAGATTAATCGGAGACCATTAATTATTAAAAAAATTATTAAAAAAATAAAAAATATAACATTAAACATAAGAATATAGGTAAATAAGAACAATTCAAATACGTGGACATATTTGATATATAATCTGGAATCATCCCACTTATGTTAGAGCTTCTCAACACCCTGCAACATCCATACAAACTCTTGAGCATACAAGTTTTGAATTAAAGAACTTGTTAAAATTTATTAAATTCTACAATCACTTACAACAAACTCATGCTTATATATATAAATGAAATCACATGATCTTGCTTCTCTTAACCAACCTATCAATAACATAGTATATGAAATAACATTTCACTCAGGCATTTCATCGAACAGGTGGACTGCAATTCGAAATTCTGTTCTTGCTATCGACAATCTAGACACTAGCCTGCAATTCCAATCCAAAATCATAACTTGTAAGCACTATCGGCATCAACAATTTACAGTTTCTGTGAATTCAATTCGAAATCACAAAACATCTATTGATTACCACATCGAGATGTAAATTGCAGTTTTTAAAATTGATTAAAGCTGTATACACAAATGAAATGACCAATGAAAACAAAAGTGAATTAGAGGGATATCGATTAAAGGGATACCGGTGAGGGAGCCAATGATCGCTTAAGATGCCGATAATAGAGTTGTGGGGTAGTCGGCGCTGAAAGAGATGTCGGTTATCGCTTCAGGAATCGGAGTCGAGCACAGGGGAGGAGCACCAATATGTGACTAATCTGAGTCGCTTGAGTCGATTGAGTCGTTGTCTTCATCCCTTGATATTTCACCCAAACGGTTCAGAGAACTGGTGGTGAAGTCATGAATGGAAAACGAGGATTGATTTTAAATTCACGACCTATTTGAAACAATATATCAAGAGTGTATGTATCATCTGATTTGAACCGGTGGATAATCACATCTATCATCTGATATGTGTATGTATATAATTAAAGAGTGTTCGAGGGAGCTGTGACAAAAACTAAAGAGTTAAGAGTTTCCTACATCGGTGGTGGGATAAGAGACAGAAGGCAAAACTTATTCTATAAAAAGGGAAGCTAGCTGCCTTTGAGAATCAAACCCAACTAAGTTTGGGCTAGCCGGCTCCTTTGAGCTGGTGGGTATTTTAGAGTTAGCCGAGCTGACTTGGTCCGATTTGGGTCCGAGTTGGGACGAATTAGTCCGATTTGGACCGATTTGGACCGTCTTTGACCGATATTGACCAAGGCCGATTAGCTTAGCCGATAACACCTATTCGTAAGCGGTTGGAGTCCACCAAGCGTCTAGGCGCCGATTAATCGACCGCCTAGACCGATTTTTACAACCATGGAAAAAACAAGTCAAACTAGAAGCTATGCAAATAGATATTACTAACCAACGAGAAAACTTGAAGCCATGATGCAGATGTTGTTAGAACAATAACCTCCAGAAGGTCGATAGTTGCTAATATGATTTATCGTTTATGTTTTGTACACATCTAGGATGTTTTTAATACTTTTTTGGTGGTTATAGTTGACAACTTTTTATTGACTTTGATTTATGGTTGTTATTTTGAATTTAAACATGACAAAAAAACATAAAATTATATATGATAATTATGTTATTCTTGTTATGGTGTAATTTTAGTAGTCATGAATATTCGCAACAATATAGTAAAACATATGTAGCATCTGCATGACTAGAAAAAAAGATGTCACATTAGCGTTAGAAAAATCACAAAAATAAAGTTACATTTGACTGTAAACAAGGTTGCATTTTTTGCAATTAAAGACGTAACAAATGTTTCATATACCATAGAGAAAGGTTGCAATTCTTTACTAGAAACATATTAAAAGTTACAATTGATTATAAGAAAAGTTGCAATTTCATAACTAAAACAATTAAAATGTTGCATCTAAGTGTAAAACAAAAGTTGCATATGATCATAAAAAAGTTGCTTTTGCATAACAAAGGGTTGCATTAAAAAAAAGTTACATATAAAAAATATATGCAACTATTTCATAAAAGGTTGCATTTTGCAAGAAAAAAGTTGTTTTAGGTCTAATGCAACTTTACCTAATGCAACCTTTGGCAAAAGGTTGCTTTAGGCATTATGCAACTTTTTCAAAGCCTAATGCAACCTTTTAGCGGGGTTGCATTAGCTTCATTTTGTTGTAGTGCATGCACAAATAATTAGCCTCTCATGGCTATATCTCGATAAGTACCCTCCGATCATGTGTCTCAGTGAAGACCCTCCGGTCTCATAGCTCGGGTCGGACCCTCCAGTCCGATATCTCAATGAAGACCCTCCGGTCTCACAACTCGGTTTGGACCCTTCGGTCCTAACTCAATAAGGCACATATAATATACAACATAAATCACAAATACAAAATGCATAATATCATCTAACTCAGAATAAGCACATAAGACCCTCTGGTCAGTAACTCAATTAGACCCTCCGGTCGATACTCAGATAAGACCCTCCGGTCACTCAATATTACAACTCAGGTAAGTATAGTGAGAAGACTCACCTCGTAAGCAAAGCAAGTATGTCTCGTACTCAACGATCGGTCTCGAATCCGGCTACATGTCATAATCATATCTAATGAACACTTTGTAATAACCACTCTAAAGATATTAAGCTAACACCTTTACCAACTCTTGGAGAGGATGAAAAGACCATTTTACCCCTCCATGGCCTCCATATCCATAACTTGACCAACCCTAAAAGTCAACGAAAGTCAACACTCGAGTGAACAACCCATGTTGACCTAACTCGTCGAGTGCACCTATGCGACTCGTCGAGTTCCTCCTGTTCTCAGAAAAATCGGGAAAACTCCAACTCAACTCGCCAAGTTGTCTCATCAACTCGTCGAGTTTGCACGTGTCCAGACTATTGGGGAAAACCCTAACCGACTCGTCAAGTTGGCTCATGGACTCGCCGAGTCCCTCTAGTCCATTTTCTCATTCAGACGTTTATAAGCAGAACTAAGGCCCCATACTCTAGATCTAGCCTTCCAAGGCTGAAACACCACGTAAAGCTGCAAGCTTTACGTCCATGCGTGGCATTTAGGGCTCAAAATGCCAAAACAAGCTCTATAGAGGGGTTAATGCATGGAAGTTGGCCAATAGCTTGATAAAGCTTGAATCTTTAGGCCCAAGGGACCTCATACTGTCCAGATCTGAAGTCTCAACTCCATGGCAAGCTCAAACTACTTAAGGACCCAAAGAAAGGATGGAAAATGGCCATAAACTCCCTAGAGAAGAGATCTAACCAAACAATGATCAAGGTGATAGCTTTTTACCTCCAAATAGCAGATAACACTAAGAGAACACCAGATCTGAGGGCTTCTTCTCGTTCCAAGCCTTTTGTTCTTCAATCTCCTTCCAAAAATGCACTACAACATACATCCTTAGCCTTTCTCTTTCTCACAGATGAATACAGCTCGATTAGGGTTTCTCTTAGTGTGTCAAAATGATAAGGGAGGAGGAAATGAAGGCTGAAGGTCCTTTAAATAGGGTACAAACCCTGAAAATTAGGGTTTTCACACTCAACACCTACTCGTCGAGTTGGGGTCCTCCAACTTGTCGAGTAGACTCTAAAAATCCCGCAGCTATTTCCATCTCTACTCGGCGAGTTGGGGCATCCAACTCGTCCAGTCGCCCTGACAAAATGAATATAACTTAATTAAATATTATACCTGGGAGTCGGGATGTTACAATAGATATCTACACAATGTTGTTTAATGATTTATATAACAACATGAAACGTCAATAGCAAAGTGGAGAAAATGATGATGTGATTTTGTAGCAAGCTCTAAAAGTGTGCCAAAAAAAAAAAGGCTTTCAAGTTTATTGAGTTTTGGAATGTCGTGAAAGATAATCAAAAATGGAAAACAAGCAAAACATTCGATAAGCATATCGATAGTGATTCAAAACGCTCGAAAACATCCGAATCAGAATACACTACATCGGATGATCGTAGAGATGCACAACGAAACCAGATTGGCGAAATGGATCTGATTCGATCCGGAAACCGGATTTGGTCTTTTGGCTTGGTGGAGAGAAAAGGAAGCACAATTTCCAATTCTCTCTATCATGGCCCACGATTTGCTAACCGTCTAAGCTTGAACAGTAGCTTCAGAATCCACTTTTTCTTTTAGTGATAGGGTTTTATCAAAGTTAAGAACGAATCTTACCCCGGTTGCGGTGGAGGTTTGTGTTTTCTTGAACGATTATTGGATTCGGTGGAACGTACACAACACTTGACATCACTAGAAGGCCCCATATTGGATAGTGTCGAACATGAGATAATGGAACAAGAATATGAACAAGGCTTAGCAACGCCTCCGGAACAAAACAAAGACGATGATGATGAAGACGAAGACGAAGATGAAGAAAATAGTATTGATGAAACTCCTATCCATTTGTGTGGCGGTTGAAGAACAATTTAGTGAAGTTAACACGAAGTCGAAGACCACGGAAATTGAAGACTGTTTGGCAAAATGTTATAGCGCCACTTTATTATTATTATTAGTTAACTATTTGAAATTAGCATCAAAACTCTTTCTATTTCGGTGTTTGATGTATGTTTTAAGTATTCTAATGAAACTATGTTGCATTTTGTGTTATATTTGAGTGTTAAAAATGTTTTTTTTTTTTTGTAAAATATCAAATTTCGGATCGGATCCAAACCGAATTGGATCGAACACAGGAAAACCGGTTTGAAATCGGATCGGATTTTTGATGAATCAGATTTGCTTTGACGTCGTTAAATCGGATCGGATCGGGATCCGGATCAGTCTTTTATGCTGCTCTAGATGCTCGTATTGGAATCGACGTCAACGATGATGAACTCGTTCAAGTTACACCACCTTCCTGACCAATGAGAATGAGCAAAACAAAAAGCAAAAACAAAGACAAAGCGGTAGATTCAGATGACTTGAAAGTGATTGGGGACGAGGTGAAGGGTCTAATTGAAAGAATTGACAAATTTTTGCAATTTGCTTCTGAAAGAGAGTGTTGGAAACAAAGAGATAGTGACATAAAACATACTAACGCTCGACACAAGTTACATAACTGAGGAGGAGCTTGAAATTGCTTTGGCGATCAAAGCCGATCTTAAACAACATTATGTTTGGGTGTATTTTTTTTTTTTTTTTTTTTTTTTACATTTGTAGGTTTTAAAATTTCTAGTTATTTCTATTTTCTAAGTTTTTAGGACTTTTTTAATATCATATTATGTTTTTTCTTATTTCTAAGTTTTTAGGAGTTTTTTTAATGTCATATCATTTCATGTTATGTTTTTTTAGTAATGAAATTTATGCTTTTTATTAAATTTGAATTGTTTTTTAAAATTTTCAAAAACTAATATGTTTGCAATGGTACCCAAACCTAGTGTGGAAATAAACCTTAATTTGGTGGTAAAAATGAAATGTCAATGAGATGATGCTATTTGGTAAAGAAAAAAAAATATGATAAAGATGGCACCATACACTTCAACTTTATTAATATAAGAACTACCAAAATTGAGATGTATGAATGTTGTTGTGTCTTGAATGATGGTTACGAACAAGTGATGTTTGTAAGGTGTTAAGTATGATATAATAGAAAAGTTAAAACTAATGTATAACTTTACGTTGTTACTTGTTAAAGTCATTGACTTTGACCTAGAACGTAAAAGTTGCAACAAGTAATAAATGATATATTTGATATATTTAGTCAAGAAAAACTTCTCAGTTAATAAGAATAATAGCATCAAGGAAGAGGGAAACATAGTCACCAAATGAAATGATCAAAAGAATTATGGAAGTTTGTTAGGTGTGTCAACTTAATCAAATAATAAATTTATTGTTTAGTTGCGTTAAAAGGTAACATGGAATCAAGGACGAATCCATATGGTCATAGCTTAAAAGTCGATGTCTGTCATGTCTTTATGTCGGTCATAATTTTTAGTACAAAAAAGAAAATAAAGTGGAATTTTGTTTAAACTGAAAAATATTAAACACCTAGAAACGTAAATTTGCATGAAATAAAACTTAAGAACTGCGTTGAATCTCCTAATCCCGCAAAATAATCTTTATCTTGATTGTTTAAATTGCGTTCTGTTTAAACTAGTACTGAAAACCATTATTAAGCTTCAACAATTTTTAATTTTTCTCAAATTATCTAACTAAAACAAGCTCTTTCAGTTAAACCTAACTTTTTACTAGCTTAATCAAATGAGCTTTAAAATTAAATCAGAAAAGTAGCATTTGTTGGGTTATGAGGATCTGAAAGGCCACAAAGGCGTACGACATAAGCAGATAAAACATTAACATCATAATACATAAAAAGTTTCATGTTCAACCGATCAATTGAAACTTAAACATAAATAGAAGGAAAGTAGAATACATACATTTGTAGTCGTTGAAACGTTAGCAGATCTTGATCAAATGATGAGTGCTAAGAGCCTTTCGTAGTCGCACCCAAGGAACCGACCAACATCTAAGTTCACCCTTTGGACGAACACCTTGAATGTCGCAAACCAGAAGCTGAAATTGAAATCTATGCGCCGCCTGGAACACGCTACGTGCCTCGTAGTCGGATGAGGAGCATGGTTTCGAGATCTGAAGGGTACTGCCGATTTATCGGGTTTTTTAGAGAGAAACTCATCCTGCTTGAATTTGGGCCAGGACCCCTCTATTTATAGGGAATGATTTAAATCCTGAATGGATACTTATTTGGTCACAAATTAATTATCCTTATCTTTGGTAATTATTTTACTTTCGAATTCCCTTATCTTGAACCTTCTAGATCTCTAGATTTCATTTAATTAATTAAATACTTAATTAATTAACAACCCTTATCCATATAATTTTCATGTGTCATCAGTTGCTTATTTATGTCCTTGTGTGTAACCCAAAAGACCCTATTATTAATAGTAATATTACCAAGTGTTGTAATTGTGGACACTATCCTCCAATAGCTCCCACTTGCACAAGTCACCAACACTATATGGTCTAATATTCACTAGTAATAAATAGAGAAAATACTATCCATTGTACCTGTCATACTCGCAACTTAAATTTGTGACACAACCCTTAGATAAGTAATCAAATATTCATTTTTTATTCAAGACATCAATATGCCAGTAAGACATGGAAAGATGTCAATCTCAAACGTTCAAGATCTTAAACGCTCAAGATTTTCCACCGTACACCTCAATATAACAAACTACATGATGCATCCATTTTCAGTTCAGTCTTAGCGCGACCATGCATTTTGATGTCAACACCAAATCATCGAGGGCCCAAGATATCGAATTCACATGTTAAGGAAGGAGGAACAAATAAACTTCGACATAGATTTCCCATATTCTTCTCCATGGATGGTCAATCCCTATATGGATGCAAGTTACGAACAACGTTGCAGAAAAACCAAGACACAAAAGATTGTAGGACAAAACCTCATGCATATCTATTTGAAAAATATATGATATTACTATCTTAGAATTACTTGTGACAAAATCCATGAAGTAATTTCTAAGTGTGGGTCCTCCCATACCTTAAAATATCCATTTAAAGTACTCATGAGTAGTGGTCGCAATCTTATGCTATGTCCATCTCCATGGACAATCTATCAATACTCCATGACAATCTTAAATCACTACTTACTTCCAAAAGTTGGACCGACTATGAAATTTTGAATAAATTAATATTCAGGAAGTGGTTCTAGATATGCAAAAGAGGAACACAGTGATAAACTAATGGAATGACTGATTCACATCATATGTTACGTTCTCCACTTAATAATCACCAAATCAAATAAAGACTTATACTGCTTCAGTTCCCAAATTATAAACAAACTAAATTGAAAGTACTCAAGCCAATTTACTTGCAAATCTAATGCCTTTTGACCTTGTGTGACTATCATACTTGGTCAATGTCTTTGGCTTAGTGAATGTTTTGGTAATATTTTCTTCCAATATAACTCCATTGAGTATGATGTCCTCATAGTCGACTAACTATCAAACATGATGTTACTTAATTAGTATGTGCCATGTGATCTTATGTGACTTGGGATCCTTACTCGAGGTAAATTCACCCTAAACTTCAAAAGAAACATCAATGATTAAATCCAACATTAAGGTTACTGATGAATGTCTTTTAGTCACACAGTTTGTCTTTGCAATCTAACTACCTGCAATATACTCTAAATTTGATGTTCAATCTAATCAGATGTATTACTTGGTACTTTTCTAGGCTAGTACTTCACCATTCATTAAGAGTATGAAATCTGACTACCAACGAAAACATCTCTATTAATGTGGAACTTAGCATCAATGTGACTCTTACATTCATCCATTTTTCACTCCATGATGCAAAGTGGATTACCTGAAAATCACACCGAGAAGTTATTTAGCTAGGTAACTATTCGCCAGTTTTAATATCTAGGAAACTCCTAGATCTTTCGAGATTTATTGAATTATTTAAATAACATGTTAATATCTTTCATGCTCATCTTGAATGCATAACTCGATTAGCCGAGGATCATGACTCAAAATGGTAAATCAACAATGTAAAAACATACGTGATGTCAGGCTCAATTAATCTCATATTGACGTGCCAGTAAGCCACATCATATTCAACTATATTCTCACATTTATGTGCGAGTAAACCACACACGCTCCATCAACAAAACATAAAGAAAAATGTATGTTTTAATGGATATGATATCATTTATGTTTTTACTTATTTTAAAATAAGATTTTGTTTTAATACTTTAAGTTAATACATTTAACTTGACACATTGTCCTTTCAAACCATGTCGGTAACTCTACTCAAAACGCAAGAAGGCAATGAGGGTGGTAAGTACTAAGATTTAAAACTAACCTCATATGGAATCAGAGAGACCTCTTTAAACCTACCTTTTAGCATTAGAGTAAGTGAGCCTAGTCGCGGTAAGACTGACAATGCGTTCAAACATGCAAGGATGCAATGTTTGTACTTTATGTTATATATATATATATATATATATATATATATATATATATATATATATATATATATATATATAACGTGCCCTAGCGAGCTCGAAAAGAACCGCACCCGGCCGCGACAGAACGCCTCAAGGCATAGCGCGCCCGACAGGACAGAAACGTCGGAGCTTAGCGCCCGCCAGTGCCCCTGAGAGTAGGGCGCTCCCGCAGAAAGGCTCATACGCTCCAGGACAAACTAAACAGTCAAGCGACAAAGCAAACGTTCAAGGCATTACCACCAGAACCAATCACGACGCTCTGACAGATAGAGGAACACGACCCTCTAATCAGTGCTCCTGATCCTGTCGGGTCTGACGATCCTATCCCGTACGGACGATCAGGAGCGCCTAATATAAAAGGCTACCCTTAGAGTCCCGATAGGTAAGCAATCTTCTCCAAGTAAAATACACCAAACCCTATAATACCCAACTGACTTGACCGTCGGAGCGTCTTTCCAGGAGCTCCTCCTGGGAAACGGCTGACGACCTTCTTTTTACTATGACCTTGCAGGAGCAATGAAGCAATCCTTGCCGGAGTTTGAGCAGACATGACAAGGTCACATCATTTGGCACCATCCGTTGTGTGACGAAAAACAAAACTAAAAGCACATCGTTCATCAGAAAGAAATGGCATCTGGCGACACCGGAGGTACCAGTGGAACGTCGACCAGTCCCATTCGGTCAATGGCGTCGTTAGAAGAAACACCACCACCCATAGTGGTCGTCACAGAGGTTCCAAATGAGGGTGGTTCGGTGGTAACCGTCGAACGACCAGATAGACAACAACAACCGGACGGCGAGGGACACCTTTCCTACGCCTCCGTCTTGTCAACAATGACTCCGACGTAGACGTCTCAACCACCGCCTACGCAGTCATCAGCAAACGCCTACATCGCAGCACCGACTCCACCTCAACAGTCGATGCCAATCCAGACAACAAACGCCTACGTCGCAGCCGATACCACCGCTGTTTAATCCAATGGCGAGAGAACAACAAACGACCTTTCAAACAATGCTGCCACTAAATCAGACGACCGAGATCCACCCAGCATTCTACCCATCGCCGATAATCCAGACACCAGTGGCAATGCAAACAACCCCCTCAATGCCACCGCTGGCCCAAACAATGGCAGCCCAATCACCGGCTTTCTTGACATCGCCGTTTCCGGCGAGCACACCTCTCCTTCCCGCAGTTTCCCATTACCAACAAGTTACGCCGAATAACCTCCATACCCAAAACCTGCCCACATCATCCAACCACCTGCTAACATCACCGTTTCCACAACAACCATTCTATGCCCAAAATTCGAGTTGTTACAGTTACCTCCCCCTTATGATGATTTCGTAACTGAAATCGCGACGTCCGGAAAAAGGTGTGGATTATGCCTTTTCATATTCACTTCAGTCTCCCAAGTAAGGTTCGACCCCGACGAGTGCTTCCATTTCACCAAGTACCAAATCAATCATTTTCCTTCTCGACTTCTTTGGTTCTCTAGCGATGATTGCTTCCGAGTCCTCAACCAGTCTTTTATTTTCATCTATACGAATTTCTTCAAGAGAAAATAAGTCTATGTAACGTCCCAAACAAAAGACCCCAAAAAGTTCATTTTTAATTTATTAAAAGCAGTATTCCAAAAACATCATCAATACAATCCAAATAAGACAAGTGTATCAATCGCCATATGAAATCAGAGTAAAACATAAAAAAAGGAACGACGTGGTGTGTGTGCTCTACAATCATCCTGAGGTCTTCTATTTGAAAACCGAAGTACCTGAAACATAAATTGAAAAACTATCAGCACAAAGCTTAGTGAGTTCCCCAAGATACCACATACCATACATATCAACATATACTGGGCCCCGCCCATCATCAGACCCCCACCCCGCCCCAGACCCCATCCGACATCGGGCCCCGCTCGGTATACAGATCTGTTATACTTAGGCCCCGCCTGACATCGGGCCCCACTCATTATACACATACACATATAAACATACAACACGTTCCATAATCACAGAGATAAATAGAATACAGACTAGTGATCAGGCCTCGTCGGGCATCGGGTCATACCCAGTAATCATAAGGACACATACCAATAACTAACATACAAAGTACTCATCAGGTCCAGCCTGGCATCGGGCCTTGCCTGACGTCGAATATCATACATGAAGAGTCATGCAGACAGCTAGCATTCTAAACATAAATAACCATGGGCCGACATTGGTGCCTTGACCCGTTAAACCCAGTAAGGAAACTCACCTTGGACTTTTGAATCTCGCAGATAAGTCTCTGGCTGCTAAATAATCACAATACATAATCAAATTAATACTTGGATTCCAACTCACACCAAGAGTCTAAACTAGGGTAAAAGACCTTTTTACTGTTGGAACCTGAAAGTGAGCCTCTAGCAATCACTATCCTTGTATATTCCGAAGTCAGCCTGTTCCGGAGTCAGATGGAGTTTCCAAAGTCAGAAGCCTTCAGAAGTCATTTATGTTCCGGAGTGAAGATGGTGTGCAGAACCACGTCTATGATCCGGAGTTGATGTTTTATGAATATACTTTGTCAGTTTGTATTAATTGTATTTGTCATTTAGCTTGATGTTACATTTCATAGGACTAAATCCCTTTTGTCAAACTTGGATAATCAGAGTGTCAGAAGTAACTCTATTATCCAGTCTTATGTATGTAAGTCATTTTCTACTACGTATCATGTTCTCCTATTTATAGGAGTTTTCAATGACAAATCAACAAGACGAATTGTTTATTAAAAATATAGCAATATTCTAGTTATTTCACCTTTCAAGTTATTCTATCAAACATTCTTCTTGTTCCCTATTTATTATCTTTACTTTGATCATTCTTCTTACTCTTCATTAATATCTTAAATACTTTGTTGAATGCATTAACTTAGACTTGACTGGTCTTTCCAGACTTGACTGGAACATTCCTTATCAAGCAGACATTGATCTTAAGCATTCATTCAAGGTTTAAGTTTTCAAACCTTGTCCATGCGCATTAGATCGTCCTTGTTCTCACAATTGTTATCAGAGCTTGAGTGGTTGTCCTTTGAATCCATAAGATCAGATTATAGTTGATTCGAAATTACCTTGGTATTTTGATCATTTTTGTGTTCGGGATAAAAGTTCTTCTATATACCACTTTTGCTCAAGATATCTTAAGTTCAATGGCTGCTTCTAATACTCAACAAATGTATTGAATGCAAATAGAAAATAGCATGGGTTGCCCTACATGTTCCCCACTGCTAGTTTTTGAAGAATATGATACCTGGAAAGTTAGAACAGAAAGATTTTTACTTGGAAAAGAGAAAGGTGAATCTATCTGGAGATCCGTTAAAGAAGGTCCTTATGTTCCAATTCGAACCATGGTTAGAGATGTTGTTGCAACTCTCTTAGGACAGGATCAACAACGTCAAGCAGCTCTCACTGTTGATGACCTAGAAAAGTTACATGATGATCAAGTTGCCTTTTCTGAAATGGTGTTTGGTGTTCTACCATCTCTCTTTGAGCACATCAAACTGTGCAAGTCCGCAAAAGAGATTTAGGACACACTTCAAGACTTATTTGAAGTGTCAGAGAACATGAAGGATAAGCGCTTGACTTCGGTTGCCAATGAGTTCGACACTTTCACTACAACACCTGGTGAATCTGTTGCCTCAGCCTCAAACCTATACCGAATTGTTGTCAACAACATGACAACTCATGGGATAGTCCGAACTCCACTTGAGTACAATCTCAAGTTCATTAACAGTCTAGGAAAGGGATGGGGAAACGTGAAATCATGTCTTCAGAGAAATGGATCTCTGAAAAAGCTCAAGCTCTATCAACTTTTTGATGAACTTCAAGGTCATGAGTCAAATGTTGCTTAAACTCTGCGTGAACTCACTGGAGGTACTCTAGCCTTAGTCAGGTCCTATGATCCACAAACCTCAAACCCAATCGTTTCGGACCCTCTCACCGTTGTTGTTCCATACATTCCTCCTGTTCAACCTTCACCTCCTACCATTCCTGCTCTCACAAACTCTAACTATCAATCTATGGGTGACCTTAACCCTGATGAAATGGATTCCGAACTACGCTTTCAAAAAGAATTTTCCCTACTCTCTATGAGATAGAACCGTCCCTTCAACAAGCCTCACAACAATCGATTCCAAACTTCTTACCAAAATAACTGCTTTCAAGCTCCTCACCAAAACAATCATCAACCATTCAACAAAGTGAAATCACTTATTCTTAAAGAAATATTTTAATTTCGGATAAAAAACGTCTTAATGCTAAGATTGATGCCATGCACCGTGCCATATACATTCTTGAAGCAAATGAACGGATGAGTCACAATTTTCGTCATCCTTGGTCAAAAGCTCCTGGTCTCAGAAGCGAGTTTCCGAAACCAGTTGTTCGTTCCTTAAAGGAGTTACAAAATCTGACTTTTATGGGAGATGTTCCGAACATTAGAAATTCGGATACACCTGTTTCTCCCTTGTCACCTCTTAATGAGACTTCTGACCATTTTGCATCTTTGATTCCTGAGTTTAAGCCTAGAGTTGTCAACTGTCCCGATTCCACGCAATTTCCGCCTATAACAAACCTGGACCTGAATCGGACCTCTGAACTCAACTCTAGTACTCCAATGTATGTTGTTCAAAATCCGAACCACAGCCCTCCTAACAACTGTGTTGTTGAGGAAATTCTTCCGGAATCAACTTCTTCTGAACCTTCAGAGTGTGTTTGGGCATCTTTAGATAGTGACGTCGATGAGACAATCTCGTGTGATTCACAACCTCAAGTGATTTCAAAAACAAATATAGTTCCCATTAATCCTGTGTTCAACAATCCCTCAGTAGGACAAACTTCCAAATCTTCGTCTCATTCCAAAAGAAAGCCAACGTTAAATAGGAAGGATATTGTAGATCCTAAAGTGGAAGCTCGAAATGCACAAAAAAAGGAAGTTAAGACTAGAAAAAATTCAAGATTCCTTGAGAACTCAAAAAAGAGTGTATCTTAGAATTCTCATTCATCAACCCATAGTCAAAACTCCTTCACACCCACTAAGATCCTCAAGAGACCTTCAAATCCTCCCAATCCTGTAGAACAAAAGAAAGTGGTCAGTTCCACTAAGGAAAAGTCAAGTGTAAGCACCACATCTGTCCGAAACACCTCTCCTCGGACTGTTTCATCTGTTTTCATTGCAAAATCCGATGACACAACTTTTAAACCTCGTCTTTCAAAATCAAATGTGCCATCAAACAAACCAAAAAGTGTTAAGAAAACAAATTCTTCAAAATCTTCAAAACAAAACCTTGTTTGGAAATTCAAAACTCGCATTGATGAAACAACCACTCCCATAGACAAAGTAGTCCCTACTACTCCGGAAGTTAAAAGTCCGAAGAAAGTTGTTCCAAACTCTCATGTCATTGAATATGACTACTGGATAGATGAAAGAACCATGTCCTTCTGTTTGTTTCCTAAGGAATCTCGAAACAAACCTTCTACACCTACAGTTGCTCAAAAGTCACTACCGAAGCCTAAGACTCATGCCTTTGTCCCAAAACCTAACATGGGGCCTAATAACTCCACCACTCACTAATTTTGCAGGCACTCTGTGCTTCGGAGCAAGAGACAATATGGTATATTGATAGTGCTTGCTCCATGCACATGACGGGGCAGAAGGACTTTCTGCGAGATCTCAAACTTGCACCAAATGATGGCTATGTGACGTATGGAAAGAATTCAAATTCCCAGATCCGAGGCTATGGCATCCTTACCAATCGCAACTTCTGCATTTCAAACGTGGCATATGTAGCTGACTTAAAGCATAATTTGATAAGTATAGCTCAACTCACTGATGCACATCGTTGAGTTGACATCTGTAAGAAGCATAGCTACGTCATGTCCGAAGATCAAAACGAATGCTTGATCAAGTCTAATCGCAACAAGAACATGTATCCTCTTGATATCAACATGATCATTGGCAAGCCCCAACTATGCCTTCTCTCAAAAACTGTTCCCGACGTTAGTTGGTTATCGCATAGAAGGCTTGCTCACTTGAATTTCAGATATATGAATGATCTTGTTTCGGGTGAATTGGTTAGAGGTTTGCCACTCCTCAAGTTTGAAAATGATCATTTATGTGTTGCATGTGAGTGTGGAAAGCAGTCAAAGAAGGGTCATCCCGTCATCATCGAAAAATCAATCTCGGAACCATTAGAACTTCTACGCATTGATCTTTGTGGACCCTCAACAGTAGAGAGTTTGCATCAAAAAAGTACATTCTTGTGATTGTGCATGACTTTACTAGGTTAACTTGGGTCTTCTTCCTAAGGCTGAAATCAGAAACAGCCTCCGATCTCATCAATTATATCAAAGGAATAGAAGTTCTCATCAAACTCCCAGTAAGTAGAATTCGAAGAGAAAATGGTTCGGAATTCACCTAATCCGCCATTGAAAAATTCCATACCGAGAAGGGTATCGACCATAATTTTTCTGCTCCATACACTACTCAACAAAACGGTGTAGTCGAACGACAAAACTGAACACTTGTTGAAGCTGCTCGATCTATGCTCAAATTTTCAAATCTTCCACTCTATCTTTGGGCTGAAGCTGTTTTTACTGTATGCTTTACTCAGAATAGAAGTATCATCAATCCACACCTCAACAAAACACCGTATGAAGCCATGAACGGTCGGAAGCAAACTATCTCGTTTCTTCATGTTTTCGGATGCAGATGCTTCATCAAGAACAACTGTGATCAGCTTACCAAGTTCCAACCTAAAGCTGATGAAGCCATCTTCCTTCGATACTCTTCTAAATCAAAGGCTTATAGAGTTCTTAATCGGAGAACTCGTGTTCTGGAAGAAATCTTTGATGTTACCTTTGATGACAATTTCGTTCGGAATTCTGGCCCAAACCATGTTACAACTCACATTATAGAGTCCGATGCTCCAGCGCCAGGATGTCCGAACCCGCAAAAAATCTTTGAAGTTGACTTTGAGACCTTATTCGGACCCTCAGAAACGGCTCTTGACTCGGAATCTCGAATAAGACCAACCATGTTCGAAGCTCCGGTCTCTCAAAACGTGTCCGGTCCGACACCAAGTGTTCCTCCATTTGATTCCGAACCGTTTCAACCTGCTCAGGTTGAGGGGGAGAATGGTCACTCTTCCCTTGAATCAATTGTGGATGGATTTCAAGATGTTGCTGCTGAATTCGATCCTATCAAAATTTATGATGATGCAAATTTCTTTGAATTCCTACCTGAAGATGACGCCAACCTATCCGGTTCAGAAGTTCAGGGGGAGCATCATCCACTCGTTCAAACTATTCAGGGGGAGCAACACAACCCCATTGTTGATATTGGATCATCTGGGACACAAGAACTTCCAAGGTTACATGTCTGGACCAAGGATCATCCTCCAAACCAAGTCATTGGAAACTCAAACGCTGACATACAAACTCGCTCTGCTACCAGTCTTCAAAATAAATGTCATTTTTCAGCATTTATCTCTATGGTTGAACCCAAATCCATCAAAGAAGCACTTGAACATGCTGATTGGATTACAGCCATGCAAGAAGAATTAGCAGAATTTGATAGAAATGAAGTTTGGTCTCTTGTCCCTCCTCCTTAGAATCATCCCATTGTTGGTACTAGATGGGTGTTTCGCAACAAATTAGATGATGCAGGAGGTATCATTCGAAACAAAGTAAGATTGGTGGCTAAAGGATTTACACAGATTGAAGGCCTTGATTATGATGAGACCTTTGCTCCTGTTGCACGTCTTGAAGCTATCAGAATCTTTCTTGCTTATGATGTTCATAAAGGCTTCAAGGTTTACCAAATGGATGTCAAAAGTGCTTTCCTAAATGGTGAACTTGACACTGAAGTATATCTTCAACAGCCTCCCGATTTTGTCAATCTATCATATCCGAACTATTTCTACAAATCCGAAAAGCTGTCTATGGCCTTAAGCAAGCTCCTTGCGCATGGTACGAGACCCTCACTGATTTTCTCCAGCGTTCAGGCTTTTAAAGAGGAATTCTAGATCCTACTCTGTTCTGAAGTTCAAATGGAAAGCATCTCATGCTGGTCCAAATTTTTGTTGACAACATCATTTTCGGATCCACCGATTCTTCAATGGTTGCTGACTTTGCTAAGTTAATGGTCAGTAGATTTCAAATGAGTATGAATCAGGAATTAAGCTTCTTTCTTGGCCTCCAAGTCAAACAAACTAACAGAGGAATTTTCATTCACCAAGAGAAGTATATTTCGAAACTCCTCAAAAAGTACTCGATAGACACCTGTGCCTCAGCCAAGGTACCCATGGGTTTCGGACACAAGATCTTTGCTGACCCTTCAGGTGTAGCAGTTGATGAAAAGAAGTATAGAGTAATGATTGGATCCCTGCTCTATCTCACAGCCAGTCGTCCGAACATCATGTTTTCTACATGTTTGTGTGCCAGATTTCAAGTCAACCCAAAGATGTCACATCTCTTGGATGTTAAGCAAATTTTCCGATACGTTAAAAGGTACAAAGAATCTTGGAATCTGGTACCCAACAAATGAGAGCTTCCTACTTCAAGAATATTCAGATTCAAACTATGGTGGTCTACAATTGGATAGGAAAAGCACTTCAGGTGGCTGTCAATTTTTAGGTGGTCGATTGGTTAGTTGGTCATCCAAGAAGCAAAACTGCATTGCACTCTCTACAGCCGAAGCATAATACATTGCTGCTGCCAGCTGTACCTCTCAAGTTCTATGGATGAAGCCTCAACTCCTGGATCATGGTTACCGTTTTCAACGCATTCCTATCTATTGTGATTCTCAAAGTGCCATTACGATTTCACACAATCCAATTCAGCACTCCATGACGAAGCACATTGACATACAGGTCCATTTCATTAAAGATCATGTCTTAAATGGCAACATTGAACTCATTTTTGTTCCATCTGGCGATGAAATTGCTGATGTCTTTACTAAGTCATTAGACGAAAACAAATTCAATTGTTCTCTAAACAAGATGGGTATGATGATGCCTGATCCTCAGTTCTTTCAAGAGACTTGCACTCTTTGATGGAAACATCAAAAAGTAAACTGGTTCCGAATTCAAAATTAATTTTCATCTCGGAACTATTGTCTCTCGGAATACATAGGATCATTTTACTTGTCTTTTTATCTAACCACCACTTGAGTTTTTAAGTTGTACAGTTCATCTTATCATATGGTGTCCATAGTCCACATAATCACAATGGTAAAATTTTCACCTCTGAACTTACTTCATAAGGTCATCCCGGAATTCAAATACGGAAAGGTATTGTATTCTAAACTTCGGAATTTGCTCAAATCTCACACTGGAAGTTTTTCAAATCATGTTCCAGAATCTCCTTCAAATGCACTCCGGAACATATAAATGATCATTTCAGATTTTATTCAAACTTTTCTCCTGAAATCTTTTTCAAATTTCCATTCCAGACATCTATCTTAAACCTCATTTCGGAATCATCTCAATTTCCACTCCGGAATCTTTTCAACATCTTGCTCTGGAATCCTTTTAAAAATTTGACTCCGGAATCTTCAAAACGTTACCCCGGATCTTTTTAAGCTTACATGCTTCATTCCGGAACAAATCACATTTTTCACTCCGGACTTCTCTTTTCAAGAAACTGTTTTCAAACCTCTGAAACACAATTGTTTCTGAATCAAACTTTATGAAGTCCAAAGGTTTATAAGGTGAAACGTTTTCCAACAGTCACTTTTGTCGATACCTATCCTGTATCCTCGAAATCCGCACCACGTCTGCATATCTCCGAAAAGCAAACATCCCATCACTCAAATGACGGTTCCTTATTTTTGCCTTGAGCCAATAAGAACTTTCGTCTTTACAGGTCAAATCACCCCAAAAATAGCAAAGCATTAAATGTGACCCATTTCCAATTCCGGATTGAATCATTACTGTGACAACCCAAAAATTTCTATCTTGTAAGTCAATTCAATCAATCAAAAGTCAGACTTGTTTCAATTACCTTTATGCTGTGTTAGGAAGTGTTAGCTTGAGATCATTGAGTTGTAATCGATCCGGAAACACCCTCACAAGTAGTTCACGTCCGTGAACCCTTCTTGGGCCGTGAACTCATGCTATATACATGAGTTTTAGCAATTTTTGATTCATTTCCCACTTGTTGGCCGTGAACCTCTCAAGTATCTCTCAAGTATCATCCACAAGAACTTCAATCTTTCACTCTTTTTCATCCCGTTTCGTTACCATCTTCTTGGAATACATCAAAGAGCCTTCAAACCCTCACCAAACAACAAGATCTTCAAGTGTTCTTCACCATATTTGGGCCGTGAACCTCAAGTGGGCCGTGAACCACTCATCATTTAGGCCATGAACCTCAAGTGGGCCGTGAACCACTCATCATTTGGGCCGTGAACCTCAAGTGGGCCGTGAACCATCCTTCCTTTGGGCCGTGAACACCCCATTTGGGCCGTGAACACCTCAAGCCCAGCCGTGAACACCCTTTCAGCCTCCTAACTTGCTTCTACCACTCTATTGGTGAGTTATTATTGCATCCTAGGTTGTTTCCCAATCACCTTTGTAGTTAGATTCACTAATTACATGCCTATATGTATCATTATATGTCATTTAGCACTCGTTTGTGCCTCGGGACTTCATTCGTGGAACTTATCATCCTTATTCGAATCTTCAATTGAATCACCCACATAAGGTGAGTTCATACCCCTATAATCTATCTTTTAAATGGTTTAAAATGTTTTTAAGGGGGGGATACAAGTTGAACACAATTTAATTGTGTTAATATTTACCTGTGATTACCATCATATTAGAGAATTTCTTATGCTTTAGTAAGAGATGAAATCAATTCAAAAACTCTTTTAGAAGATGTTACATTGTTGTTTATAAAACTCCGTTTGTAAAGTACATGCATAACTCAGTAGATAATTGAGTCTTTTCTTCAAATCAGGGGCAGTTCAAAACAAACATACTAGTAAACTTAAATAGGTATAGTTTAGGGATTCAGTTCATACTATAACTAGAACAGGAAGGAACATACATACTATAACAAGAACAAGATAACAATAATGTAAAACTACTACTTCACGACATATCAATATACTTGTTATGTCGCGTTTTGTAAACAGAGTCTCCTGGAGGGAGAGCGGGCATTGTGTGTATAGATCTATACGAGACTGATAATCCCACTTCCTAACTGTTAGCTACAGTCCGGCAGACAAGCCAAGGGGTGAGAAATGTCACATTAGTTTCGACGCTAACAGGTCGTCGTTTTAAATACTAGTCAATCAGCATGGTTATAACCACATCACATTTTAACCTTAATTAACAATTTGGTTTTAAGGTAGTTAGTGCGTCAGTAGTTATTTTATACAACACTACTGCACACTTTCATTTTTCCATTACATTCATGCAATGATAATCTCACTTTGAGAAATGCAAACTATTTTCTAGTAAAGATAGTCATAAGCTTGGGAAAACATACATTCTTACGAGAGAACAAACAAACAAAACAGTCGGGTCTTGGTACATTCAGTTAAAAAGGGGGCCTATAATGCTAACTTTATGATTCCTCAGTAGATACATTAGGGATATATCGGATCCGACAGGAAGTAGGATGTGTGCTTTCCGCTTCATTTCCTGTTCCTTGTTTTGTTGTGGGCATAGAGCATATTCACACAGTCTACTATCTATTCGATCTTAGCTATATATATATATATATATATATATATATATATATATATATATATATATATATATATATATCCTGTATACGCCAAGTAGTCATAGGGAGTAACAGGTATGGGTCAGGTCATAACATACAAATTCAGTATACCGCTTTCTAGTACAAAAACATACTTTTCAGACAGAACATTAAGTAGGTGAAACTTGAAACTTATGTGTAAAAGGTTTGATACACACTATTAAACCCGTATAACTTAAAGGACCTTAAATGGTTAATTCTATAATACCTTAGCTTATACATCAGGGTTATATATAATTAATATCCGATAGGCAGTGGAATGTGTGCTTTCCGCCTTACTTCCTGTTCCTTGTTTGGTTGTGTGCTTAGGGAAGATTCACACATTTAACTGTCCGTTCGATATTAGATTATATATAACTAGTATAAACTAAGTGATTATAGAAGGAACTATTGTGGTTACTGTAAGGGTCAAATATGTTGTAATTAGTCGAAGGGGGTTTTGTACTCTTCGTATGTTCTGTAATCTATTTTACTAAGGCGCTTTTATACGAAACTTAAGTGTCTATGCCTTAGTATATTTTTTGTACGCTTTCTGATTCCTATAAATAGGGATATTTACTAGAGTTAGATAAAAGTTTTTACAGACCTGTCTTTGTACTCTATAAACTTTCGAAAGCGTAATAGAGCTGAAACAAGATCATATTTACATCTGTTGTTCAATCTCGCATTCTTAATTCAATTTTAACTCTGATTCATGTTATACTCGATTCATTGATTCATCAATTGGTATCAGAGCAGGAATCACATCTGTGATCTGATTTTCACCTATTCAAAAAGTTTTTGAATCAACTTTTTGGTTCAAAAGTTTCTGCACTTTTTGATAGTGAAAAATTTGTCTAGATTTTAGTTTGTGATTCGATTTCGCATTTGAATTGTTGAATCGAGTGTTCTTCTTGTAATTCCGATTTGATTCAACTAGTTTGTTTTCTAATTTCCAAATTTTCTTCAAAATTCTCAAAATTATCTTCCGTACAACAATGGCGAGCTTCAATCTCAATTCGATGACCTCGTTTTCTCATCTGTAAAGATCATCGACCAAAATTCCAATGCTAATCCCTGAATACTATGATCAGTGGGCTGATCGTATGCAGGATTATCTGAATGGTCTTGATGAAGAATTATGGTCATGTATCACTGGAAATGTCAATGCTCCGGTGAATGTTCAAGCAATTGGTTCATCTTCTGCAAGTTCTGGTGTTGAAAATCAAACTGATCGTCTGAAAAAACTGGAGAAGAGATGTATGAGGGAATTGCGAGGAGCTTTACCTCCAGTTGTGTACAATTACGTAAGGAGTTGTACAATTGCTAAGGAGATCTGGAACAATCTGAAAGAAAAGTTTCAAGGAAGCGAGAAGACAAAAATCAATTCAGTCAAACAGTGCTTGGTTGAGCTGAAAGATTTCTGACAAAAAGAAGGTGAAACAATAGAAGTGTACTATGATCGTCTGAACGAGTTAATCTACCGTTGCAATCGCTATGGAATCACCAGGACTTCAATGGAATTCAATCTCATCTTTGTGATGGGTCTTCGAAAAGAATGGAGATGCATGAGTATGATGGTGAAGAATCAGCAAAGTTTTGATACATCATCTCTCAATGATCTGTACAATCAGTTGAAGACACACGAAAGTGAGGTTAATGAAATGGCTGAGGAATCGAAGCTAAGTTTGGGAGGTCCATTGGCACTTGTGTCCAAGATATCTGAGAAAGAAGCTGAAAAAGGTGATTCAGAGGAAGAAGAGGGATTTATCATGAATTCAGATGATGAGGCAATATTATTTTACTCGAATAATCGTGTTAAGAAGTTTTTCAAAAAGCCATTCAATCCGAAGGCTAAACTAGATGAGGTGAAAGGAAGTGCTGTGAGTAAAGCTATTGTTGAGGAGAAAAAGAAGGTTGAGAAGAAAGAATCGAAGGTGTCTGAAGGAAAGAGTGAGAAGAACCTGAAAGGTGATGCTGGAATAGATTGTCATTATTGCAATGGAGCCAATCATATTGCGAATGATTGTATGCTTCGGAAGAAGGATGAGAGGAAGAATAAAGTAAAAGATGAGGCTTATTACGCAGAGAAGCTTGAGGAGGTTCGTGCGAAAGCTAAGAATTTGTCGCTGGTCGCAAGGGGTGAACAAGAGGAAGATGGAACTTATCAAATCTGGTCATCTGGATCAGACGATGAAGAAATGAGGAATCCAACACATGGAGCAATGTATGCGAAGATGGAGGAGGACTCAGATGAAGAGGAATTCGAAGTGAAAGGTAGATGCTTCGTATCCAAGGCAGCAGACAAATCTCCAATGACGACAAAGGTACGTAATATTCTAGAATCTTTTAATATTCCTACACATGCTTATGACTCTGAACTAATATCTTTTGATGAGACTGTTACTTATTTTGATTCAATTGTTGTGTCTGCTAGCAATGAGGCCAACAAGTTGTCCATGGAGTTATTAGAGACCAAAAAGCGATTAGACATGAAAATAAGTAAAGTTGATTGTTTAGAATTACAGATAACGAATATTATGTGTGATAAGGATACTTTATCAAATGAAGTCAAACTTTTGCTAGCACAATGAAACATATACTGTAATTCTGCTAAGAGACTATATGGCAAATTAACTGATTTACATCATTCATGTGAAATAAGTAAAGAGCAACATAGAAAATTACTGCCTTTTCTAGCATACGAAAGAGCTAAGGTAGATAATGTTTCGTATGATTGTGAGAAGATAATAGCTGAATTTGACAAAGTTCCTGATGATAGATATAAATATGGAATTGTCAAAATTGATGAATGTCTTGATGCGAATGAATTAGTTAACATAGTGAATGATACTTTGAGTAAATCTGAACAAATCCAAATTTTGAAAAAGACTGAGAATTCAACATCTGATTCTCAATCTAATTTTGCTGATATTGAAGATAATTCTGACAATATTAGTGAAATTAGTGATCTTGAGGATGTTGATTGTTCCCAGTTGTCTATTGTTACTGTTGCATCAACATCTAAAGGGAAAGAAAAAGTTAAGGACTTGATGGTTAAGATAGAAACTGATAAACCCTCAACTTTGAAAGTTTGTGATTTGGACTTCGTGGACATCAGAGATAGTCAAACTGATGATAGTGATGATGAACATAAAGAGAAAATTTCGAAGAAAAAGAAATCTTCAAAGGAAGACGAAATTCCTCGAATTGTGGTTGATCAAGTGTATGGTGACACAAAAAAGTTCGAAAAAGTGATGAATGAACAAGGTGCTCACTTTCTTGAAACGAATACTGTGGTTTATCCAAATTTCAAGTGTACAGATGATGCCATTTTTCCAAATCAAGTATTCGTAACTACTGGAAATGTTGAGAATATCAAACCAGAATTAAAGAAGTTAGTTGAAGAGGATAATTTGAAAACAATTGATGAAGGTTTCTTCGCAACTCAATGCACAGTTGATTACAACCTAACAAAGAATTCGTACGTTTTTCAACGTCAAAAACCACAAACAAAATGGGTTGAAAAATCAAAAATAAAAAAAGAGATTTCAAAACCAGTTGTAGTGGAAAATGAAAATGTTGTCAAACTAAACTCCAAGGATTTCAAAGTTCAAATTGACAAATTTTCGAAAGAAAATAACATTTCAAAAAGACAAGCAAGGAAGAAAATATTTTGGCAGACTATTGAGTCTCAAAAGATGTCAGATGAAACAACAAAGATTGTTAAGCCTATGAATTCAACAACTTTTTCAGACAAAAAGAAAAAACCCACTCAAACAAATAAATATTTTTCTGAATCACAATCACCTAAAAATGTTTTCAAAGCTAAAAATTCATCTTTTTCAAATAAACAACCTTCATCTCAATCAAATCATTCAAGGTCTGAAGAGAATAAACAACCAAAGTTTTCGAAAGTTTCAAAAACTAATATTCCAAGGAAATTTTCAAATGAATCAAATCCACCACAAATATTCTCTCAACGTCAACATTTTAAATCGACTGTTGATACATCTTATGCTCAATCTTTTCTAACGAAACCAAAAGTTGATTTCATTCCTCAAAAGCCAAAATTTCCTAATCACACGAAGAAACAAATTTTTTCCATGTTTCCGGATGCAGGTGCTTTATTATGAATCTCAAGGATAATCTTACGAAATTTCAAGCTAAAGCAGATGAAGGAATTTTCTTGGGATATTCACATAATTCAGTCGCATATCGTGTGTCGAACAAAAGAACACGAAAAGTGGAAGAAACTTTTAATCTTACATTTGATGATTACTATATTAAACAAACTGAAACGCATTTTGAAAATCATCCTATTCTACAAGAAATACAAAATGAATCTGAACCTTCACAATCGTTGGATATTGATTATGATTTAATTTTTGGTATTTCAGATCATGCTGTTGATGCTGAAATTAATGCCAATGATAATCACCTCCCTGAATTAACAAAGCTTACTGATGCTTCAACATCAACTTCTCAAGAGAAAGGCGAAAGTATGCAAAATAATCCAGTGGAGGGGGAGCATTTGGATTCGAACACTCTTGTTGAGGGGGAGCATTCTTTCAAGGGGGAGAATGAGAGATTGGATACTGATGTTGAGGGGGAGCATTTAGAATATAATGAAAATAATACTGATTTTAATGATGTTTGTTCGATTGCAGGTTCAGAGAATGATGATATATACGAAGATGCACCTTTGGACTTTGATCCAGCTTATCCACCAATGGAAAAGTGGACAAGAGATCATCCGAATGTTTTCATCTCTAAAATTGAACCAAAGACAGTTAAGGTTGTAATGGAACACTCAGATTGGGTTGTTGCGATGCAGTCTGAATTGTCTGAATTTGAACGAAACAAGGTTTGGAGATTAATTCCTAAACCTGAAAATGTTTCGATTGTCGGGTTAAAATGGATTTTCAAAAATAAAACTGACAAAGATGGAAATATTGTTTGAAACAAAGCCAGATTTGTTGTTAAAGGATATTCACAACAAGAAGGAATCGACTATGAAGAAACTTTTACCCCTGTCGCAAGACTCGAGGCTGTTCGTATATTTCTGGCTTATGCAGCTCACAAAGACTTTGATGTTTATCAAATGGACGTGAAGTGTGCATTTTTAAATGGAGAGCTTGAAGAAACAGTTTACGTGGAACAACCCCCAGGTTTTATTAACGAAGAACATCCTGATCATGTTTATATTTTAGATAAGGCAGTTTATGGATTAAAACAAGCATCACGAGCATGGTATGCAACTCTTACTTCATTTTTGAAGCAATCTAAATTTAAACAAGGATCTGTTGACCCCACATTATTTCGAAAGAAAGTTGGGAATCATCTTATGCTTGTTCAAATTTATGTTGATGATATTATTTTTGGCTCAACTGACCATGCCTTGTCTAGAGAATTCGAAGATCTGATGAAAAGTAAGTTCGAAATGAGCATGATGGAAAAAATCAATAATTTTCTTGGACTGAATATTCGTCAAAGCAGAGAAGGAATTTTTATTAATCAAGAAAAATATACGAAGAATCTGCTAGAAAAGTTTGGATTGATGAATAGCACAAAGTTACGAGTTCCTATGGCAACTGGCATAAAGTGGACACCTTCGTTAGATAAACCTGCAGTTGACCTAACTCTATACAGGAGCATGATTGGTTCATTACTTTATCTTACAACTAGTAGACCTGATATCATGTTCTATGTGTGTAATTGTGCTAGGTATCAGTCAAATCCACGAGAACCACATCTCACTGCTGTGAAGAATATCTTTCGTTATCTTAAGGGAACAATTTCGTTAGGATTGTGGTATCCTTCGAAAAGTGGGTTCTTTGTACAAGCTTATTCGGATGCAGACTTGGGTGTTTGTCATCTTGATAGAAAGAGCACAAATGGCGGATGTCAATTTCTTGATGGCAAATTGGTGAGCTGGCAGTCGAAAAAGCAAACATGTGTATCAATTTCAACGGCTGAAGCAGAGTATGTGGCTGCTGCTGCCAGCACATCACAAATTATATGGATCCAAAGTCAATTGCGTGATTATGCAATTAATATGAAAAAGATTCCATTATATTGTGATTCACAAAGTGCAATAAGAATTTGTCATAATCCTATGCAACATTCGAAGACTAAACATATAGCTCTTCGTTACCATTTCATCAAGGATCACGTGGAGGATGGAAATATTGAAGTGCATTTCGTGAAAACAACTGATCAGTTAGCTGATATTTTCACGAAATCTTTAGATGAAAAATCCTTTGTAAAAATTTTAGAAGGACTTGGAATGATCGATGGAAATTCTGTTCCATGCGAAAAAAGAGAATGATGGTTGACCAGGAATGATTCAGAGGCACTGAATAAAAGACAAAGCAATGTCATTCAACGTTTAGAGGTTACTGTTCATAGTCAAGGCTTCGACCTCTTCGAATTCGTAGATTGGTCACTTTTCAGGGGATGATAAAATTTCGTGTATTTGCAACAAGTACATTTCGTTTGTCATTTATTTTCGTAAAATCAAAAATACAAAAAAAATTTCATTTGTTTTGTCATTTAATTTTCGAACAATTAAAAATCCAAAAATATTTTCCTTTGTTTTGTCATTTTATTTTCGAAAATTTCAAAATTCCACAAATATTTTCGTTTGTTCTGTCTTTATTTTCGAAAAATCAAAAACATCAAAAAGATTTTCTCTTTATTTCGTTCCTTATTTTCGAAAAATCAAAACAACAAAAATATTTTGTTTCTTATTTCTTTTTAGTACTTTGTTGCAGATATTCATGATGATACACAGTGGATAATGCTTGCAGTTCTAGGGCCAGGTAAATCTATCAGACGAATCTCTAAATTTTTGAATATTTTGAACAAGTTAACTTGTCACTAGAAGCATGCTGCAGCATGTTGTCTAAAGCCTACATTGACTCAATGTGTGTGTACGAAAGCCTAAATGAAATCTTTCCTACAAAAATTTCTTCCCAATCAGGATTGTATTCACATTAATCTCCTGAGTACCTGACTCTTCTCACAATGAGTTAAAAGTTTACTGTTTTGTCCAAATATAACAGAGGTACATTTCGTGTCTTACATCCATCTTTTTCATCCAAAAAGTTCTTACACGATCACACACGAAGACATATGTCCGAGAGGTCTCTGATCATACCAATCGAGACTTAGACATATCAAAAATCTGTGTTCATGATCTGACATCATGAGACCGTGATGAAAGTGAAACCCAATTTTCTAAACTTTTAAGGAATTGACGGGGAACTATGTTCCAGATTTTCACGAAACATCTGTTTCAGTACCCAAATTCGAAACTTCAAATCATATTCATTTCGTATGAGTGGTCTTGATCAAACATTCCAAACCTATGATGTTTGTTACCCAACAAGATCCAACACAAATTTTTTTCATGAATATGATTCCCGTGTGAGTTTCATTTGAAATCCAAAGTCACTTAAATTTTTTTCAAAGCAAACTTGTCACTGACTACTCTGGTCAAACAAGTAATTTCTGTTAGAATTTATCACCTTATGTTTAGGTTGACATGTAACGAAATTTTTATAGCTATCCATGAAGCCTTATAAAAGAAGCCCTTCGATACTTCTCTACAAGTAATCGATTGTATTTCACGGGAACATACACAAGCTGTTGATCATATCTCTTGATAATTAACGAAGCAATCTTTGCCCAGGGTTTTATCTGCCTTCGTGTCAAATTGATATTTTGACATCACAATATCCCAAATTTTTCATATTATTGCTTCTCGTCTAAATTCTTTGGAACACTGCACTCACGAAATCCTTGAGGTTCTGAGTAACACCAACTCAGGCTGATGATTTCAAACATCTGGTATATGACTTCGCTTTTCATCCCAAAAGTGAAAGAGCCTTACTTCCATCCAAGGGTTCTGACGGTTACAATTCTCTTGGCGCAAACAATACAGGCTGTATTTCAATGATGTATGGTATTCTGTCCGGGTTTCAAGGAGAAGTGATAGTTAATTTTGGACGCATGGCTACTTTTAAGGAGTAGTGGTCCGACTTTCAAGGTGCCACGTCGGATCTCATTAAATGCACATCCCGCTTCAAATTCAAACTCCAAGGTTACATATATAATGGGATACAAGGGTCTATTATCAGTTTACGCGTTCAGAGGAAAAATTTCCAAATTCTCTATAATCTTCAAAGCTTTCAAACCCTAACAATGGTGACTTCTGTTCATGTTGATGCTGACCCTTCTCAAACCACTGATGATGTGTCTTCATTACCGATTATGAAGATTCAAGGAACTAACTATCAAGTGGAGGCTGATGTTTCTCAATACCCTGAAGAATTGAAGATGTTAGTTGTTGGTTTGAAGAGTTATGTTCTGTCAAAGGCAATGTTCAGTTCATTTTCAGTTCCAATGTCATGGCTTTCTCAAGCAGGATCGACAGCTACATACTCCAAAGTTTTCGATGCCATTACTTTCAATTTGGTGAATGACAAAAAGGTCAGATTGTCCAAGAAACTCTTTTGCCAAATTCTTGAAATTCGAAATTCACCACCGTACGTTGATTTCTCGTTCCCTGAAATTGTACATATGTTCAATGAGATGGGTTATCAACCTCAACTATCCAAGATCAGTGATTTCAAGAAATCTGGTCTTCCTAGTATCTGGAACTTTTTATTTGGTATTTTTCTGAGGTGTTTAACTGGTAGAACTGGCGGTCTCGATCAAGGAAGGATGGAGGTATATGCCATGGTTGTTGGGCTATACTATGATCTTCAAGTGGACTATTCTACACAGTTATGGAAGGAATTCCAAAAGAGTGTCGAAAACACGAATGCTCTTCATGGTATTTCGTGTGCGAGGTACTGGAACTTGATTCTACAATATTTCTACAACAAAGATGGGATTTTGGTACCAAATGATGAATAAAAAGCTGTTTTTCAAACATATCACTATCCGAAGGATGTCACAGATAATGCTAAGGAGTTTCCCTTTGTGGCTCGTATTCCTGATGCTATGCTCAAATGAGTTGATCCTACGAATTCAGTCTTGGTGGCTTATTTGACAAGCATTGATTCTACTGTGGAAAATGGGAAACTATTGCCAAGAGAAGAGAAGAAATCCAAGCGTTCGAAGAAGAATGAATCTGGTTCTTCTGAAAAGAAAGTCACGGAATTGCAATCTACGAAATCTTCAAAGAAGAAGCCAATTACAGTTGAAGAGCCAGTGGTACACGAAGTGTCTGTTGCTGAGACTAAATCGATTGAGCCTGTTGTTGAAGATACTCAAGAGAAAGTGGTCATTCCTTCGAAGACCGGTATTTTTTGAAGAATCAAAATGACGTCTAAGCTTATACGCAAGTCTCCAACACTTAACGTGGTACGAAAACCTAAGGTTACTCATCAAGGTGTCTTAATTCGTGAAGTACCAGCACCTGTTTCTCCATCGTCAAAGAAACGAAGGGCTGAAGATATGGCCAAACATCTTTCATAGACGAAGAAGAAGAAGTCAAGAAAACTTGTGCTCTCCACATAGTCCACAGAAGATGAAGATGAACGAATTCCTGAAACACCAGAAGCAACTCTTCACAAAGAAAGTTCAACTCCTGAGCAGTCAATAGTCATACCACCCAAAGATTTGGTTGCCAAATCAGTTTCTGAGGAGGTACAAACTTCAGGCATCACTGCAAACGTATCTGATACGGATGCAAATGTCAATATGGGTGAAGGAGATTCGAAGAAAGAAGATCAAGGTCATTTTACTTCTATTGCCTTCGAAAATATTGTTTCTTTACCTCCACAAATCATTCCAATTACTTCAACCACTGATTCACCTACATTCGAAAATATTATCAATCAACCCCTTACTTCCATTTTTTCTTCTCAATCTACTGATACACCCAAACTTAATTCGCCCGTTCAAGAAACCATTCTTAAGGAAACCGAAACTGACAACGAAGGTTTTGGAGGCACGTTTGATGAATTAGAGTTTGATGACAAAGAAGAAGATTTTCCAGATCATATGTTGATGACGATGAAACAGTTTAAAATTTTGAATACGAAGTTGAATTCCATAATTCAATCTCAAGCTGATCTGGGGGGTGGTTCGTCGGTTTCAAGTTTCGAAGTTGATACGATGTTGCAGATGTTCGAAGCCAAGGTTGTGAGTAAAGTCTCTGGGATGGTTAGAGACTCAGAGTCGAGAATTTTGGAGAAGGTTGATCATATTGATCAAAACAATGAGCTATGAATAAATTCTCAAAATTCGAAGTTTGTAGGAGACTTGAAAGAATTAAAGACAGTTGCAAATGAAAGACATGTTCTCTTTGTTCAGGATGTTAAGTCAGGGAGGATGTTAATTTGCAGATTTGTGAACTTCGCGAAGATATGCATAAAGAGATTGCTAGTGCCCAACAGGATTATGCGTCTCTGAGTCAAAAGATTGACATTATTTGTGATGCAGTCACGAAATTTGTCAAGTTGTACGAAAGTTTGAGTCCTCAACTTACTCAACTTTCTACAATGGAAAGTACAAACTTTGTGGAAGTGATTACGTTGCTGAAGGAGTTAAAACATCTATCTGTTAAGCCAGTTTCATCTTCTCTGATTACTCCAGAATTCTTATCCCAGAAGTTCACCCAATTCAAAGCTATTCTACACAAGCAACTGGCCCCTCTTTCTCGTATATCAAGCCTTCTACCAACAAAAGATGCCCCACCTGGTTTTACAGGGGTGCAAGGGGGAGAAAGAAAAGTTGAAGATACGAAAGCTGGTGGTGAAGATGCGAAGGTTGTGGGAAAGGTATTTTCTTCGAATATCCCATCAACGAAGCCAGTTATAGCATTTGTTGGGCCGGTTACTTCAACAGCTGTAACAACTATGCCAATTACAAGACCAATTTCGAAAGGAATTGTGATTGGTAAATCTGCTGATACTGGTGGGAGTGGTTCGAAAACAAAAGAGGTTATAGATGATTCAGCTTCGAAAGGTAAAGGGAAAACTATAGTTGTGGAAAAGTCGAAAGAAGAAAAGAAAGTTGAAGCAGAAGCTGAACTTGAAAGGCTAAGGTTGATACAAAGCATAATGACTCAACTTGCTAGTGATCCTAAGGTTATGGACAAAGGTGATCCGTCCAAACACTACAATTACGAAACAATTGAAGCCAAGGTTGCATATAATCATATGTATTCCTTTGAGAAGAAACCAAAGCAAAGTTACTTGGTTACGAATACTGATACAAGTCAGCTTGACTTTCCTATGAATGAGATGATGTTCATCATGCCATAATTCAAAGCAGAAGGAAATTTCAAAGAGAAGGATGAAGGTACTTACATGAAGATTAGATTTCACGCTGTTCTTGCGAATGCCCCTGAGGAAGTTTGGTCTTTGGTGAAGATCAAGAAAGTTATCAGTATGAAGAAGGATGTGGTATTCGAAAACACACTCCAAAATATCAAATATGTGGTGGCCAGGGCAAATGGAAAAATTTGCGATTTCACAATTGCAGATTTTCCAATAATGAACTTGTATGATCTTATACAAGTTGCATTGATTCTGAAAGAAAAATCTTTTTCATATCTTCAAAACACTGAACCTAATGAATTTAAGCTTGGGGTTGCTCACATCAAGATTTTCATTGAAAATTATTATGAGTGCTTGGCACTAACTGATGTGGAGTTAGCTACAGCTAAAGGTTTAGAAATAAAAGCTCCAATGGCACCTACGAAGTCTCAAGCTGATTTGAAAAAGTATGCTGATGGGGAAATCTGCTTGAAGCCTTTTGGGTTAGTCTTCGTAGGAAATGACAAGGCTGGAAAAGCAAAACGTTTCTTGTTCCAGGCATGCAAAGTGGAGAGATATGCAACGTCTCAATATACGAACTTAATTGTTCGTATGAATCTTTGTAAGAAAAACAATGAAGGAGATAAGAAAGAGCTAAAGAAGATAATATCCTGGTACACGGAAATTCGAAGAGTGATGCTGTATTCCATCCAGCTACTTACAAATTAAGATGTTCGACTTTGATTACAAAGGGGGAGATTGTAAGGGTCAAATATGTTGTAATTAGTCGAAGGGGGTTTTGTACTCTTCGTATGTTCTTTAATCTATTTTACTGAGGCGCTTTTATACGAAGCTTAAGTGTCTATGCCTTAGTATATTTTTTGTACGCTTTCTGATTCCTATAACTAGGGATATTTACTAGAGTTAGATAAGAGTTTTTACAGACCTGTCTTTGTACTCTGTAAACATTCGAAAGCGTAATAGAGCTGAAACAAGATCATATTTACATCCGTTGTTCAATCTCGCATTCTTAATTCAATTTTAACTTTGATTCATTTTATACTCGATTCATTGATTCACCAGTTACCATTTTACTAAAGGAAATATATGATTTTCTTAAAGAATGTTTTCTTCGAATATAATAGAGCTATTACAGTTAACTCCGTCAGTACCAAATGAATACACCAGGGTTATATACAATGAAGATCTAATAAACAATGGGATGTGTGACTTCCGCCTCATTTCATGTTCCTTGTTTGGTTGTGGGCTTAGGGCAGATTCACACAATCGATTGTCTGTTTACTCTGGATTTTATATAACTCGTATCCATTTAGTACTTATAGAAGGAATTGTAGAGTCGTTTTTACTTATCATTCATCACATCAGAAAATATAGGATTTTCTGGAGGAACATGCGAACTTTTCTAAAGAACTTACAGTTTACTTTTTCATAAGTAAAATACTTATGAACCAGCTTAAATGCTACTCTTTCAAAATAACTTGTATTCTCAGGGAACTATTAGACAGGTACGCGCTCAGGGATTCAGTAGATGGAGCATAGTAGCTTCATGTCTTGTTTTGTTATTTACTTTGGAGTCAATCTTTTGTGAATCACATACTTTGTAAACACTTTAATATTAATGCAATGGTTGTTTGTTACTTTGATTACTATGATGAATGTGTTGTGATACTACATATGACGTCCTCCGCCCCCGAACGTTTCCGCCGTTCCGGTTTGGGGGTGTGACAGATTGGTATCAGATAATTGTTTATAGTGAACTAAGTATATCAACCTATAAAAGATATACAACTATAAATACAATGGGGCCGAAGTGCTCTGACTAAAAGTATATTTTAAAAATATAACAATATTTAATAAAAGTATACATACCTACATACATATATACATACTAGAACAAGTATCACAGGAAGAACAGAACATAAGTATTTAAAGGTTGGACACTGCGGTCAAACCTGGACAGTTATGTAATCATATCTGGGATCAATATAGCCTGATAAAATATATTTATTTGAGATATGACCAACATATGTTTGGGAGTGATGTGGTGTTGCAACAGTCTTAAAACTTACCAAACTCTATACACAAGGTATTTCTAGATCAGAACATAAAGTTAAAATACTATAGGAGTATTTTATGATACTATAAGATAACAACAAGTTTAAAACTTACCAAGTTAATTACATTAAAATACTATAGGAGTATTTTAGGCACTATAACTAACATATGTGAAAATTTAAAAGACCTTTCTGGTAGGTCTATAATTCTGGAGTGTATACTCCCAAGGTTTTATATAATTGAGATTTTATAGACTTAGAGTTTGTGATCTATGCTCTACTTCCTGTTCCTTGTTTAGTTGTGGTTTTAGAGTAGGATCACTTATTCGAAGGTCTATTTAGTCTTAAATTATATACAACTTGTATATATTGCGCAATTATAGGAGGACCCGGTAAAGATCACCCCATAATGTTTCACTTAATCTCATAGATTCTTTAGACACTTCCATTCTCGCACGACAAACCCAGATAGATGTAACCACTACATCATAACAGTCAGCAGAGGAGTCAAGGAGGAACAAGAAGAGGATCATGAGGAGTTTTCCAAGGAGGGATCATCCGAAGAAACCAAGCGTCCTATGCATCACACTAATAAATAACAACCTTAAATGACTTAGTGAGCTAGTGAATACACTACTCACACTATGTGTTAGGATTATTTCTTTTCGTGCAGCCAGTAACGGATATTCAATTCATAGAGATTCATTCGAGGATAGCCACTTCTAATTCATAAAGTTAATTTTATATAGACTCCCATTATGAATTGTTATTTAGAACCCTATGAAAGTCAGAACGAGAAACACTCAGAACTAGGATAACTTAGTCATTCAACTTTTTGCTTATAACCACTGCTATAGACTAATTTCCGTCTCATCTTTGTATTCTTTTTAGCAAAAGATGCCTCGCGGTAGACCTGTAAGGAGCGTAGTCAATAGCACAACAGAGAATCGACCACCACAACACGACCCTGCTGCTCTCCATGCAGCGATAACAGTCGTAGTAACAGCTGCTATAACTCACATCCGCGAAAGTAGTACAAGTGGATCTGGTAGCGGTACCCACCTAACTAACCCCTGAATTACCCACGGACACCCACGGGAGTGTTCGTACAAGGACTTCATGAAATGCAAACCCAATTCCTTTAATGGAAATGGGGGAGTCATTGCTCTAATGCGATGGTTCGAGAAAATAGATTCCGTTTTCGAAATCTATCTGTGCCCAGAAGGGAGCAAGGTGAAGTTTGCTGCCTGCACCTTCTCCGACAGAGCCCTAACATGGTGGAATGGACATGTTAAGTCACTGACCCTATCAGTGGATAACTCTATAGGTTGGGAGAACCTAAAAGAGATGATGTTGGAAGAATACTGCCCAAGAGGCGAAGTTCAAAAACTAGAGCAAGAGCTATGGGAGCATACCATGTTCGGCTCAGACATAGTGTCCTACACTGACAGGTTTAGCGACCTGGCAGCGCTATGCCCCAGGATGGTTACCCCAGAGAGTAAGAAGATAGAAAGGTACATTTGGGGCTTAACTACCCCGACTCAGGGGGATGTACTGTCTTCTAACCCAACTACCTTCGATAGCGCCAAATGACTGGCCCAACGACTCATTGACCATGGAGTCTGCTATGGCGTGGTGGTCCCCATTCCCGAGCCATCAAAGGGAGGGGACTATAGACGAAAATCGGGGAACAAGAGGAAGGAGCGAATGACACACGAACCCCCGTAGGAGCAACAAGTGGTTACTGTACACGCCGCCACAACACCTGCCACTCCAGCGTCTGTCAGTCGATATGCTGGAACTCTCCCTAAGTGTGGTAAGTGTAACTACCACCACACTGGAGTATGCCGAGAAATTCAGTGCATGAAATGCCGCAGGAAGGGGCACACTGCTCGTTTATGCAGGGCACCGACACAACCGGTCTCCCAAGTCCCCAAAGTTGAAGTAAGCCAGGCCTGTTACGGGTGTGGCGAGACAGGACACTACAAGAGGGACTGCCCGATAACAAAGAACTCTGGTGCAGATGGACAAATTCTGATGATCACCGCAGGAGAAGCTGCCCCAGAACCACCAGTGAACAACGGTACGTCTCCTAAATAAAAATTACTTTAAAATTTTAAGTTTATATTAATATTAAAACTTGGGGAAATTTAAAAGTAATTATAAACTATTAACTCGTCTGAACAAGTCACAACATTCGTTAGAGAACTAAAGATCCGTACAGGTGAGCTATGATGGCTTAGTATGTACATCAGGGTTGTGCATAACTAAGATTTTGCAGACTATGAGTGAGTAATTCCGCCTCATTTCCTGTTCCTTGTTTGGTTGTGGATTTAAGGCATAGTCACTCAGTCGACCGTCTTATTCATCTTAATTATACATAACTTGTATATGCCAGGCGATCATAGAGGTACCAAGGAGGATCATAATATAGAGTATCGACACTAGTTATCAAAGCACTTTCACTGTTAGTTCTCGCTTATCGCTGTATGATATGTGGCAGTGGTAATATCAAGGAGAAAACTGAAAGCACTAGAAAGTCTACACAGAATACGTTGTCGAGCACACTCGGGATACACCATCGAATAACAAATGTTTCTTTCAAATCGGCCTAACATTTGTTTCTATAAAGAGTCTGTCGTCATCATTCGTCGTGGATTGGCGTGGTCCTCACCATACCAAGTTCATGTGTTTCAAAAATCCATCGCCTTAACTGACCGATTAATGAAACCTTCATCACTCGTAACGACAACCCGACCCAGACCTCACAATTGTCTCTTGTGTGCTACATCCCGAAGTACTTATGCGAGGAGTACCTTGCCCTCCGAAACCTTGCCACCGTATACTCAACAGACCTTCTCGAACTACCACTCGTCCAGCAGATCAAGTTTAAGCACAAAGGCTAGGGACGAATACAGCCCACCTATCACTATTAAGTGTATACGCGAGGGTGGTATATAATTATGATTATGCGGATTTAGTATGTGTGTTTCCGCCCTATCTCCTGTTCCTTGTTTGGTTGTGGACCTGGGGCAGAGTCGCACATCCGACCGTCTTACTAATCTTAATTATATACAACTTGTATACGTGAGGTACTGATAGATGTACTGGGTATGAATCCTATCATGAACTCTAGGGCAAAGTTGCCCAGGTCTACGAGTGGGTATTCTACCATTTAGAGGAGCACGACCCCAGGAGTACTGCTAAGAAAGCTAATGCCGAGACGAAATTCCATCTAATGAGGGGATGATGTGACATGCCGAAAATTTCTATCTTGTAAGTTAATTCAATCAATCAAAAGCCAGATTTGTTTCTATTACCTTTATGTTGTGTTAAGGGTCTGTTTAAGAGTTTCTAAACCTAGTACACTCAAGGATTGTGTGTTAGGAAGTGTTAGCTTGATATCATTGAGTTGCAATCGAGTCGGAAACACCCTCACAAGTAGTTCATGGCTGTGAACCTATCTTGGGCCGTGAACTCATGCTATATACATGATTTTTATCCATTTTTGATTCATTTCCCACCTCTTGGCCATGAACCTCTCAAGTCTCTCTCAAGTATCATCCACAAGAACTTCAATCTTTCATTCTTTTTCATCCAGTTTTGTTACAATGTTCGTGGAATACATCAAAGAGCCTTCAAACCCTCACCAAACAACAAGATCTTCAAGTTTTCTTCACCATATTTGGGCCGTGAACCTCAAGTGGGCCGTGAACCACTCATCATTTGGGCCGTGAACCTCAAGTGGGCTGTGAACCATCCTTCCTTTGGGCCATGAACACCCCATTTGGGCCGTGAACACCTCAAGCCCAGCCGTGAACACCCTTTCAGCCTCCTAACTTGCTTCTACCACTCTTTTGATGAGTTATTATTGCATCCTAGGTTGTTTCCCAATCACCTTTGTAGTGCCTATATGTATCATTATATGTCATTTAGGACTCGTTTGTGCCTCGGGACTTCATTCGTGGAACTTATCATCCTTATTCGAATCTTCAATTGAATCACCCACATAAGGTGAATTCATACCCCTATAATCTATCTTTTAAATGGTTTTAAATGCTTTTAAGGGGGGGGGGGAATACAAGTTGAACACAATTTAATTGTGTTAATATTTACCTATGATAACCATCATATTAAAAAATTTCTTATGCTTTAGTAAGAGATTAAATCAATTCAAAAACTCTTTTAAAAGATGTTACATTGTTGTTTATAAAACTCTGTTTTTAAAGTACATGCATAACTCAGCAGATAATTGAGTCTTTTCTACAAATCAGTGGCAGTTCAAAACAAACATACTAGTAAACTATAATAGGTATAGTTTAGGGATTCAGTTCATACTATAACTAGAACAGGAAGGAACATACATACTATAGCAAGAACAAGATAACAATAATGTGAAACTACTACTTCACGGCATAGCAATATACTTGTTATGTCGCGTTTTGTAACCATAGTCTCCTGGAGGGAGAGCGGGCATTTTGTGTATAGATCTATACGAGACTGACAATCCCACATCCTAACTGTTAGCTACAGTCCGACAGACAAGCCAAGGGGTGACAAATGTCACATTAGTTTCGACGCCAACAGGTCGTCGTGTTAAATACTAGTCAATCAACATGGTTATAACCACATCACATTTTAACGTTAATTAACAATTTGGTTTTAAGGTAGTTTGTGTGTCAGTAGTTATTTTATACAACACTACTGCACACTTTCATTTTTCCATTACATTCATGCAATGATAATATCACTTTGAGAAATGCACACTATTTTCTAGCAAATATAGTAATAAACTTGGGAAAACATACATTCTTACGAGAGAACAAACAAACAAAACAGTCGGGTCTCGGTACATTCAGTTAAAAAGGGGGCCTAGAATGCTAACTTTATAATTCCTCAGTAGATACATTAGGGATATATATTAATCGGATCCGACAGGAAGTAGGATGTGTGCTTTCCGCTTCATTTTCTGTTCCTTGTTTTGTTGTGGGCTTAGAGCAGAGTCACACAGTCTACTATCTATTCGATCTTAGCTATATATATATATATATATATATATATATATATATATATATATATATATATATATATATATATATATATATATATATATATCCTGTATACGGCAAGTAGTCATAGGGAGTAACATGTATGGGTCAGGTCATAACATACAAATTCAGTATACCGCTTTCTAGTACAAAAACATACTTTTCGGATAGAGCATTAAGTAGGTGAAACTAGAAACTTATATGTAAAAGGTTTGATACACATTATTAAACCCATATAACTTAAAGGACCTTAAATGGTTAATTCTATAATACCTTAGCTTATACATCAGGGTTATATATAATTAATATCTGATAGGTAGTGGAATTTGTGCTTTCCGCCGTACTTCCTGTTCCTTGTTTGGTTGTGGGCTTAGGGCAGATTCACACAATCGATTGTCTGTTTACTCTGGATTTTATATAACTCGTATCCATTTAGTACTCATAGAAGGAATTGTAGAGTCATTTTTACTTATCATTCATCACATCAGAAAATATAGGATTTTCTGGAGGAACATGCAAACTTTTCTAAAGAACTTACAGTTTACTTTTTCATAACGAAAATACTTATGAACTCACTAGCTTAAATGCTACTCTTTCAAAATAACTTGTATTCTCAGGGAACTAGTATACAGGTACGCGCTCAGGGATTCAGAAGATGGAGCATAGTAGCTTCATGTCTTGTTTTGTTATTTACTTTGGATTCAATCTTTTGTGAATCACATACTTTGTAAACACTTTAATATTAATGCAATGGTTGTTTGTTACTTTGATTACTATGATGCATGTGTTGTGATACTACATATGACGTCCAACGCCCCCGAACGTTTCAGCCGTTCCGGTTTTGGGGTGTGACAATTACCCCTCTCAACCTGACTCGTTTCCATCACCTATAAATACTCTTTTAAACCCTCATTTGTCTCTTTACGCTCACAAATTCTTCTAAACCCTCACATCTCCTTCAAGTGTTCTTGTGTTCTTCAAGCTCTCAACCTCTGCAACAATGGCGTCTTCTTCTTCTCCCACAAAAGTCGATCAAGCTGCTCCTAAAAGCACGAAAGCTGTCTCAAAGAAGAAGTCGTCCAAAGGATCATCATCAACTATGTCCACTGAACCTTTTCTCAGGGAAACAACTCAACTGTTCTCCCTTTATCGATGAATCGATTCGAGTGATGATCGAGTTCATCGCTCATCATCCGATTGCAGTACCTCTCTCAAAGGTTCCAGACCCTCCCATTCCTCTTTCTCTACTGCATTTGGTCTTCGATCGTATAAAGATTGAAAATGGAGTTTTGGAAACACGCATTACTGGTGATAGAATTGTGCCCATTCACAAATCGACTTTCTTGAAGGCTATTAGGGTTGCAGAAAACCCTCCAAATTTCAAAGTTCAAGAACCCACAGCTGAAGAGTTTCAGTCGTTTCTGAATCACATAGGGTATAATGAAGAGACAAAGCTAAAAACTTCAAGAAATCAGCCGTTTCCAGATTGTGGACTGTCTTAATGCATTTCATCGTTCGAGGTTTATCGGGCAAGTGTGGCGGTACAGATTCGTTGAGAAAAGATTGGATGTATGTTGTCTACAACATCTACTCTGGAAAAACCAACGCTGTTGATCTTTCCGAAGTGCTATGGGAAGACATTCGGAAGTTTTCCATCAACCGTAAGCCACACGAGATCTCTAGTCGTTGCTTTTGGGCTCTCACTATCCAACAACTCTACAAGGATCGCCAAGAACCCATTCATGTCAATGTCATTCCGAAAGAGGTATTTCTCTCTTTTAAACTATCAAGACTTATCGCCTTTCAGACCAAAGGTCTTTCGGACCTGTTAGACGTTTACCAGAACATATGCTGGCCCTTATTCCGTCCGATTCTCCTTAACTGAAACAACATCTAGAGACTTCGGTTGTGTTCAACCCTACACAATCTACCCATGTCTCTATTGAGTCCACTTCGGACGCGGGCAAAGCAGTGGCTTCCGCAGGCAAGAAAAAGAAGTCTGTCAAAAGAAAGACTTCACCCTCACAGCCTAAGGCCAAAAAGAGATCCAAAGTCGACTCCTCCTCTCAACAGGAAAGTCTCAAGGACATTCAGGCTGACTCTAGCCATCCGAACACACCACCAACCCACTCATCCGAGGTACCCCTCGATGTTTCAAAATCACAAGCACACACTCACGGGGAGTCTGTTCATAATCCACCATCACCTTCTCAAAAAGGTGATGCCGATGTTGAACAAAGTTCCTTGCACCCCCTGGAACAAACCCACGTGTCACTTTTGATATCCCATAATCTTCTACACAAGAACGGTCCGAAACCCCTGTTCCGGACCCCATGCATTCTGAAGTGGGAGTTGTCCCTCCTACTTCTGGTGCCTTAACTGGTCTGATACCAGGAAGGAGTACATGATGACCAGGTGTTAACGACCCACTTTGGGAAGATTTTGTTGATAGGGCCCAATCGAGACATCCATAACTTACTAGATCTCAGGTGGAAGCAACCGTCATCTCTATGAGGAATAGGGCAATTCAAAGCAACATGCCCTTCATTGTCCCTGCTGATGATGTAACTGATTTGGAGTTTGCTTCTAAAGAAACTCCCTCAAATCCACTTCATGATGGAATGCATTCTGATCTTAATGAAGAGTTGTCTGATGAAATAATATTTGCTAATGAAGAAACCTCCATTCCTGCTCCCAAAATGTTTTCCTCCTCATGATTTCCTTCAAAGCCTTCCTCATCCAGGCCAGATATGGACTTCGGACTTTCCTCCCCCTCTTCGGAACCTGTTGATGAACAACAAAACAAGGAAGATCATGTCCAAGACACTCCTGACGGCGAAACTGAGTCCATCCCCAAGAACACCAACATTGTTCCGACTCCTCCTGACTCTCCTCAACAACAACCTAATTCGACGGTTGTCAAAAACAAGTCCCGGACTTCCACTTCGGACATCGGATCTTCTGCAGGAGACCACGTTGATCCTTTTGCCCTCCATGAAATCCGTGGCTCTATTTCAGATAGTATGATAAAGGCGAATGCTATAGAAGCTTCAGTGGTCAAACTCAACACAAGACTTGACGTCAAGGTTTCCGGATTGGATTCCAAACTGGATACAATCCTGAAATCCTTGTCCGCAATCAACACCTCCGGACCAACCATTGCTAAACGTGAAGCCCAACTGGATCAACTCATCTCTTTACGACTCAAGCATACTGTTGAGGATGTTGAAAAGAAATATGATGAAAGTGTCGATCACTACCTTGACACTATCACCAAGATGTTGAAGGTCCATGACGATATGTTGAATGCTTGCAACAAACTTATTAAGCAAACACATATTCGTCATGAGAAGAAGATCCAACGCCTGGAAAAGGAGATCCGGAAGAAGGATGAGATGAATCTCATCATGCAACATGTCCTACTCAAGCTTCTCCGAGCCTGCTGGAACATTGTGGATGTTCCAAACAAAAAATTCGATGAGATGATCTTTATTCTCTCCAACTTGTTCAACCATATCAAAGCCCAGGCCCCCAATGCTGAAGCATATGAATCTCTCACCCTTAAAATCAACACCAACTTTTAGAAGGTTTTTGGGAACTTTTCTGATTTGAAGGAGTCTATTGCACTTGCACCGGTTGTCAGGCCTACCGTTACTAGAGGGGGAGAAGGCCCAAGTCATCCATGGAAGACTGCCTCGGAATATATGCTCCGAGATGAAGATGGAAATTCCGATGATGAAGTCCAAGTTCTTTCCGAACTTCTAGAAAATGATGATGATGGTGAAAGTGATGAAGGGGAAGTGGAGTATGTCGAGAATGTTATAGTTGGACTCCAAGCTCCAAAGAAATTCCCTGCAAAGGTGCTCTCGGAGGAAGAGCAACGGATTTGGTCCGTAGTCTCGTGGCCATCCACTCTGCCGGATGTGTTTCAATGAAGTGTTGAAATGGCTAAGGCCAAAAGCCAATTGACTGTTGATGCTTTCCGAGCCATCCCCTCGATGTTGCCTCCTATTTCGGCTCCAAAGATAACTCCAATCGATGAAGGCTCCCCACTCCAGAAGACAGATGACATTCCAAAAGAGCCCCTGCCTTCCTCTTCTCAATAGTTCATTATTGATGAAAATATGCAACACGTCATCTCCACTCTCCAGAAGCAACAAAAGGACAAAGGAAAGAAGCCCATTTCGGACCATCCCTTCAGTACTCCTCACATGATGGAATGGAGTGGCTGGTGTCAAGAAGAGATCCTTCAGGCTCTTGAAGAAAGCATCCGGATTCAATCCTTTAAGGATGATAATCCGCATCCGATGCTAGGGATCTCTCCACTTTGTAGAGATGGAGTTCTAAAGGATGTTGATATAGTACCCTTCATGTACTATGACATTCCCCACAATGATTCGGAACAACTCGATCTTCCTCTCTCTCCATTCAGCAAGTTCTACACCAAATTCGCACCTCTCCATCCGGAGGATGATCCTCAAATGATCATACGAACTGAGTGAGAAAGACTAAAGACCTTTTATGACAAGAACGCACTTCCTCTCAAAGAGGTGTGGTATCAGAAAAGGATCACTAAGTTCTCCGGATTTGGAAGAAACGTTCTGACAAAATTTGAGCTCAACTGCATTCTATTCCGATATCACATCTTCCGAAACAAACCAACCTACAAGACCATTACGGATGCTGATTACACTGCTCTTAATCCAAACGATATCCTGACTATTGCTGCTCACTTCCAAAGCATCCAGTCAGATGATCTCAACATGAGAGCTTACCATTCTGCCTTAAGCTTTCTTAAGGATTATGTTGCTGAGTTTTGCAGATGCGATTATGAATTGGCCTTCGTGTTCGGAACATATAAACTTTTGTCCAAAATCGACTTCAAACTTCCTGAAGCTTAAATCATCGCCGTAGGGCCAATTTATGAACCGGTGTAAGGCTTTGTCTACAATCAATGAAAAAAAAAATCAGAAGGACTTCTTCCGAGTCCAAGACAAGCACCTGGTTCCCATTAAGGCTCTTGAGAAGTTCATCACTCGAGCATCCAAGTCAGAAGCCCCAGAGCATGTGAAGGCAAAGTTCGTAAGCCAGCTTCAATGGTATATTGCGGTTAGAGAATGGCTGTACACGGCATACATTTTCATCAAGGAAGATTCAAGCTAAACTCACCAGCTTACTAAGTTCACTTAGGGGGAGATTGTTAGAACCTGAAAGTGAACCGCTAGCAATCAGTATCCTTGTATGTTATGAAGTTAGCCTGTTCCGGAGTCAGATGGAGTTTCCGAAGTCAGAAGCCTTTAGAAGTCATTTATGTTCAGGAGTGAAGATGGTGTCCGAAACTACTTCTATGTTCCGGAGTTGATGTTGTCTGAATATACTTTGTCAGTTTGTATTAATTGTATTTGTCATTTAGCTTGATGTTACATTTCATAGGACTAAATCCCTTTTGTCAAACTTGGATAATCAGAGTGTCAGAAGTAACTCTATTATCCAGTCTTATGTATGTAAGTCAGTTTGTACTATGTATCATGTTCTCCTATTTATAGGAGTTTTCAATGACAAATCAACAAGACGAATTGTTCATTAAAAAGATAGCAATATTCTAGTTATTTCGCCTTTCAAGTTATTCTCTCAAATATTCTTCTTGTTCCTTATTTATTATCTTTACTTTGATCATTCTTCTTACTCTTCATTAATATCTTGAATACTTTGTTGAATGCATTAACTCAGACTTGACTGGTCTTTCCAAACTTGACTAGAACATTCCTTATCAAGCAGACATTGATCTTAAGCATTCATTCAAGGTTTGAGTTTTCAAACCTTGTCCTTGCGCATTAGATCGTCCTTGATCTCACATTTACCCTGTCCATAACTTGGCCCAAGGCCAAGGCCCAATCCAACAATCCAAAGGCCCAAATCCTAGTTAGCCACCCAAGGCCCAAATCATGCCCCAATAATCCAATTTGGTCCCAAATCCCATAGTGGGCCTTTTCCAAATAATTATCAATCCCAAACCTAATGGCCCAACAGGGCCCAAAACATCTAAGCCCAAAGGATGGCCCAAAATGAAGCCCAAACACCGAAATCCATTCATACTGAGTATGCGGGGCTTACTCAACTTGTACGCGAAACATACTGGCTTAAGGGCTTGTACGTTGCGCGTACATGCTTGTACACCCAACGTATTCCTCCATTAAGCCCAAACTCATTTTTATTCCTTAATCCGCTAAGACATTGATCCAAAACATAGATCTGACTTCCTTGAGCTGGTTAATCACGTAAAGTTGCTAAATTTATGTTCATGCATGCCTAAATGAAGCTCTTAAAGCTCAAAAGGACTTATTAGGTGACTTAACGCATGCATGTGACCTTAAACCTCATAAAGCTTGCACATTTATGCTTAAGAACCTCATAAAAATTCAGATCTAAAAGAATAAATCCTTCAAACATCTTAACTAATTAATCAACCCAAAAAGGGACCCAAAAGCATGAAAATTAATACAATAAGAGATCTAAGCATTAACAAGTCAAGATTTGAACTTGATACCTCTAGGAGCTTACAAAGTGAGGAATGATTCTGGATCTCTAAGTTCCCCACCAAGCTATCAACCTTCCTCCTTCTGCAATCTCTTCAAAATGAGCAAAACAACACCAAATTCTCCTCAAGATCTCAAATTCACATTAATGGAGGCTAAGGGACGATTTCTAGGGTTTTGGGGGTTAGAGGCTGGTAAAGAGGCCAACCCTAATAACTTAAGTAGTTTATATAGTGAGCATTACTCTAAATTACGGTTTCATTAATTCTCACGTATGCCTTGCGTACATGTCCGGAGTCCCGTCATAGCCTCGCATCAGTACGCCCCATATACAACATCGTACTCCCCTCATAATGGATTTAGTACTAGTACGCCATGCGTACACATGTGTACGCCTTGCGTATTGCTTAACCCTAAACCATGAATCTTCTGAAGGCCATAACTTTTTTGTTATATGTTCGTTTCTGATGATCCTTATATCCACGAAGAGGTAACGCAAAGCTCTACACTTCTATCAACATAAACATACCTTCAAGGTTCCCGAACAAAAATCCAATTCCCATAAAATCCTGAACTGACGCTTTACTGAAATACCCCTTGGCTCCAAAAAACAAAACAAACACCCGAATCATCCAAATTACGTTACCCACACCCAAAAGGAAAAATGATTCAGAACAGGGCATTATAACTCTCCCCCCACTTCAATTAGATTTCGTCCTCGAAATCATTTCTTACCATCCCAGGAACGCCAGACGGCTTGAGCAACACCAACACAACCCCGAGTATACAACAGCCTTCCCAAGACACTCGAAACGAACCCTACCAGAGTTATCCATCCCGAGGATGAATGAATCTTGTCTCATCCTGAAGCAATCCCATGCAACATAACCACGTCTACTCAACCTGAAATCTGAAGTCTCGAATTGGTCTGACTCGCTGACAGTCCGCCCATACTAAACCATTACTAATTCCATTTTACTTATCCCTTAGTCGACTACTCAATTTCTGATAACCGGAGGTTACCACTAGAAAATAGATTCACATACCATACACTGCTGCCAATGACCTTTCACTTGACCCAACTGATAGATATTCTTTCGAGGGGAAGCTCATCCTGATGATAATAATTCCTGGGAATATAATGAACAACACGAGAAAAACTGGAAGATGAACCTTCTAGTGCTGAGAAAGACACTACTCCAACTCCCGAACCATCATGCCGTTGTTGAAATTCCAAAACCCCATACTTGCCAGACCCCCACATAGATAGAACCCAAACCAAACCATAGTCACAAAAATCTGATCTCCCATCAAAACCGAAACCATCCTTTGACCCTGAACTTTTAAACTGTTACCCTTGGCATACACACTCCTTAATTCATATCCTACTGAAAAGAAGACCTTGCACATAAACACCCACGATTCCTAACGAGAAATCCCACCAAAACCAACTCGGTACCTAACTCATTATCCGGAATCCAAGGACCTGCACTTGCAATTCGTCCAAAATCTTCTGGTACACGACAACTCCTCACTAAACCGGGATATAAAGGTTCCCAAACCATTGACGAGACTACTAGACTCGCACCTGATCTAGCCACCATGTTCCCAAGTGTAACACTCTAATCATTTTCAAATAAAATTTTCGTTTTTCTTTTCACACAAAACACGGTTTAACATCTCATATTCAAATCATAATTGTCTCAAAATACAATCACAAAAATTGTTTGACTCATATCCCAGAATCCTCAAAACATAAATCAATAAGTTGGTGTGTACAATCATGCCGACGCCTTCCCGCGATCCTGAGATGTACCTAAAACACATTTCACACAAAACGGTAAGCACAAATATTATTGAGTTCCCCAAAATACCACACACAAAATACTTAGCCTCTCATGGCTATATCTCGATAAGAACCCTCCGGTCATGTGTCTCAGTGAAGACTCTCCGGTCTCATGGCTCTGTTAGGACCCTCTGTTCCTATCTCAATAAATGCACATAAATAATATACAACATAAATCACAAAGACAAAATGCGTAATATCTCATATCTCAGTATAAGCACATAAGACCCTCCGGTCTATATCACATTTAAGACCCGCCGGTCGTAAAGTGGATACCACTCATGTAAGTATAGTGAGAAGACTCACGTGGTAAGTAAATCAAGTATGTCTCGTACTCAACTGTCGATCTAGACTCCGCCTACATATTTCACATTCATCTTTAATTAACAATTTATATTAACAACTCTAAAGATGTTAAGCTAATCTCCTATACTAAATCTCAGAAAGGGTGAAAGACCATTTTCCCCCTCCATGGTCTCCAAGGTCCACAATTTGACCAAACCCTAAAAGTCAACGAAAGTCAACACTCAAGTCAACAGTCCATGTTGACTCAACTCGTCGAGTGCATCTATGTGAATCGTCGAGTTCCTTCTGTTCTCGGAAAATCGGGAAAATTCGAGTAAACTCGCCGAGTTGTCTCACCAACTCGTCGAGTTTGCACATTGTCCAGAATATCGGGGAAAACCCTAACCAACTCGTCAAATTCCTTCAGTCCCTTCTCTCATTTAGACGCTTTTAATCGAGACTAAGGCCCCAAATTGTAGATCTAGCCTTCTAGGGCTGAGATACCACGTAAATGATGGGTTTTGAGCATTCTAGCACTCCTAAGTGTACATGCAACCCTAAATACCTTGGATCTATGTTTTCTCTATTATACATGCAATTATGAACTTTCCAAGGTATTACCCTATCTAGGATACAATACTTGATACTTGGGTAATCAAATGGATAGAATACATACCTTTGTTTGATGTAGCTTGTCTCCATGAAGCTTGAGTGCCTAGTGCCCCAAGTGTGACACCTCAAATGGTTCACACAACACCAAATGCACATGGAATGACTTGAGAGAAATGGAACACTCCTTGAAATCGTCTAGCCATCATATTCACACATTAGTGCACAATTTCTTGAGCCATGGGATTCTTTTATATGGTGGCTATTAGGGTTACACCATGTAACTCATAACTTTACCCATTCCTTATGCTCCATGGATTTTAACCTCCATGGAGTATCCATGGGTCACCCCATGGACTTAGTGCAACATAAGGAATCTTGAATCACAAGCCCACATATATAAGAATGAATGATTTACACAATCAACCCATATATTTAATTAGTCTACTTTTGATCACTTAATTAATTCCAAATTAATTCTTGATCAATACTAATTAAATAACCTTATTAATATATTAGAACTTATAATATATTAACCAACCTTAAGTGTTATTTCTCTCATTATAGTCTATCCAAATGCATGATGCCATGCAATCCAAATGGACCATGCCGGGTCGGGTCAAGTCTTACCAATTATAGTTATGGACTTAGACATTAATCCAACAGTCTCCCACTTAGATAAGTCTAAAACTATTATTGCGTATGACTTCAGGAACCGATCAGCAATCGTAGCTCTCAAAAGCTTCTGTCGAACTCTGACCTTGTCGATGAACTCTGACCTTTGTCAATGACTTGTCCATTAGATAAGGGATCATATATTCTTCCATTCTAGATATCATATGGACTGAGACATGGATTATCAATCATTCTCTCTGTCCATTTGTTGTTTCCTGATTTCCGATTTATGATGACTAACTGATTGAACAAATCAAATCAGTTCTGGCTTGGCCAAGCACTCACATGTGTCATCGCTAAATCATCGAGGGGCCCACATATATCACTTTTATCCCGAAGGTAAAAGGAATGGATAAACTTTGACTCATATGGCTTGTTCTACTACTTTTTAAATCATACACAAAGGCACGTTTTATAACATCGAGTTACCAATGCGTTTTCGTGCAATCAATGTATAACCAACTCATAGTAACAACTCATATCTCTAGGTTTTAAGAATATAAGATATTATCGTCTCTTGATCACTCGTGATAAAATCCATGAAGTGATTCAAATGAGCGTGGGTTGAATCCAGTACTCATAACTTATGAGCACTCATGAGTGTTGTAGCACAACTTTGTCCACCAACTTGGACCTCTACAAGCCAACCCATGATAGTCTTGATTCATATCTACTTCCAACATATGACCGACTGTGGATGGTTTGAATAACTTAATCATTCCGGAAGAATAACCTAGTTATTATGGAAGTCAAAACATGCAAAGTGAAACCCAAGAATAAAGAAATCAAATATGGTATCAAACCCTATGAATATAAATAGACCACTTTTATTTATCACCATACTGATTACTCATTATTCATTGTTTCGGTTTTATTAACTTTATACCTAAATTAAAAAACACTAGTTGTCCCATGCTCCAAGCATGTACACCATGTTTTTCTAAACAATAGCTTTGCCATACACCAAGTATGCACTCTATGTTTATCTATGATCCTTACTTTGTGAACTAGATCGATTGAACATAATTTCAATGATTCTCTTTTCACACTTCCAAATCCTTGTCGTAAATGTAAGAATTCCTAATATTTATCGAAATCTGTTTCGATTTTAAACTTATATGCGCTGACCCTCCTGTAATGAATATGTACAAAGTCACAAAGACTTGTCAACAATCATTATAAGGTATTCCAATGGAGATTAACTCCATGGAAACTAAGTCTTATATTCAAAGTACATTGCTTTGGACATGCTTCTTGCATTAAGTTTTCTAATCTTACACAGATAACTTCCACCTATGGAGACAACTCCATATTCTCATTTTGACTATCACTTCTGAACAAGAGATGCCTCTTTTCAGAATATATCAATATGGTCCTTCCAAAATTAGCACTATACTTCCAACTGTCCCTGAGCAACCAATCTTTGGTAAACCTCAGATTGTCCTCGACAATTGCTTAATCATTTTAGTCATATCCAATTCTAGACCTTTTCCCTTCTTAATGCCTCTGGGCATTTGGAAAAATTTAGAAATGACAAATATTATAGCACATGCAATCGATCCTGTACCCAAAGCAAATGGTGCACGATTCATGATGTCTCACATAAAGACATGATTCTAGACCAATCTTTTGCTACAATATTTTTATTTGCCATGTTTTCAAAATTTGACTATGAAGAGGGATGCCGTAATCATAATCGAATTTTTAGAACGCAATATATAGAATTTCCTTAAGTTGAACCAATCCAACATGAAATTCATATATATATTCTTAACTAAAGATGATTAAGGTCTCAATCTAAGCCTTTAGAACTGAAATGAAGTATATCCTCTCCCTTAATTATAGCAAAACAACTTTTTCAATCCCTGAAGCCTCACGAATTGAAACTTTTGTTTTCTATAATTAACATTGCTAACTTGCAACACTAACAATAATTATCATGCTCCCACTAACATGATGATTATTAACATAACACTTATGCTCCCACTAGCTTTGACATGTACTCAGAAATCAGCTGGACTTCTAGAAATCAATACTTTATTGACTTTCTTACCAAAGTTCAGATTTATGATACGAGATGCTTTGATAAAACTTTATCAAAATCATACACCATTCCTTAGATAGCATGCATGTGTGTCTAAACAATTTCAGAACTATGAAAAGGGATGCCGTAATCATAGTCTCAATTGTTTAGACCTTTTGCCATCTGCTTCAAATCTACTTGGTGGAAGTGTTTCCTCACCATCATTTTCATGAATCGGAGAGAAACCTTATGACCCTTAGATTTTATGGTGTATGTGTTCTTATCCATGTGAATCGTCAAAACCATAGTCACAAGACAAGGATAATGACAAATCCAAACTCATATGGACTGAACTTATGCAATTTTAACTTCTTTCCACCTGGCAGTACAGGGCCTGCCATTGCTTCCAAGTTGTTATGCAACCAATTGAGAACTTTCAGAATTCCTATGCAAAGCCAACTTTAACTGGAATGGGCGCATAATATGTCAACACGATAGGTTATAAACCTCAAGTTGTGTGCTAGTGAAGAACCTCAGGTTTTATTCTTGATTAGTTCTTGAAATTCTATTTAGGATCTTTAAGACTCCCACTATCCTCTTGACATATAAGACTATCTTGCGAAATATTCAAGAGATAGTGCGGATTCTTTATCAAGACAAACAATTCACACAATTGGTCTTAGTTGGTCTTTGTTTTATCCAAAACATCACAACTTACCAATTTCAAATGTACAAGAGTAGGACACTTTTACTCTTACATTTGAAAAGTGTTTTAAACCTTTCTTTAAGATATGTCACTCAAGTTACAATCTTGGAGTATGACTCTAAGAATTGTTTTGGAACGAAGTATGACTCATCTTCCTGATCTAACCATTTCAACAATTCATGACTCCTCTTCTTAGTCATAAGAATGCACTAAGATGACCTTTAGAGGACTAATTGTGATATGATTTCTAAATCATTAAGATGATCACAAACATGATACTAAAGTACTCTCCCATCTTTTCAGATTTGAGAAACTTTTATCTTTCTGCCTAATTTGATTCTTCCCATTCGTTCTGCCATACATTGAGACTTTTCCAATGTTTCAGAATTATACTTAAACTTGTAAGTATAACCATATTTACTAAACTTTAGTAAATCAAATAGTCTTAACGAGCTTTGTGGTGGACATGACCAGTGCACAAGAATGTGTACTCGATCCCTTTAGTTCTTCACTTGACTCACACATCCATGTGAACAAGTAATTAGTCTTGATTTCCCAATGCTTGAAAGTTCTCATTAATCATACTATTCAACTTGCATGATTCCAAGTTTTGGTCCAATTGAAACTTGGGCGATGAGGAACTTTCCTGATTTGGTAAATTTAGACACTACCACAAATGAAAGAATCAAATCCATTTTCCAATATTGATGTCAGTGGAATCATATAAGCAACAATTTTCCACAAATGCCATTGTAAGGATACTTCAAATAAATAAAATTAAACAATTTTCTTTTATTTTAAAACTTTGCGGAAAAACTTATCCTTACAATCCACATGGAAAAATTGTTGTTATCTATTCCTTAGCAATATATCATAACTTCTTAAGCAACTGCTCAAAATTCTGATGCGATCAAAATCTACCTTCGCGATCAGAATCAGCATATACTTCCTTTAAGATTTCTCTCTATTCTTTGATTCTTAAAACATCAACATGTGACCCAGTCACATCATGTAATGAGGATCTCAGAATAGAACTTAACAGAGTTAGATAATAGGCTCTACCTGATGTAGAGTCAAACTTATTGACTTTAACATCCTTAGGTAAATTTGGCAGCTTTGCAATCAACGCCCCTTCCTTTGGCAAAATAAACATATGGACCCTTTGGTAATGGGACTATCTCAGACTTAGCCTTTCTCTTTGCCATTTGGTCAACCGGGTTGACTATGGCCAATCCCTTTCCATTGGGAAGAGAATGCTTTTTTTGGATTTCTAGTGTCACCATTGTCACTGTCCATAAAGTTTTTGGGAAGTTGATCTTCTAATTAAATTTGCTTTACTATCGTTCCAAATCATTGCTGATTCCGCAGCACCAAGCAAATATATATGATCATTAAGGTTCATGTCATAGTCTGTTTCATAGTAGTCCCAAAGGAACTCACTATGTGACTTTGCAAGTGATTGAACATCCAACTTTCTCAAGACTTTGACACCCAACTCTCCCGGCTTGTAAATATGTGACTTCATCTCTAAGATGTGATCACACATAGACTTTGCTTGCCATTAGGGCTTGAGTGACCTTGAACTTGTGGGTTAGGGAGAATAATTAGAGGAGGTGGAGGAAGTAAAGTTCCAAGAGATTTGGGAAGATCATAGATGTCTGAACTAGACATCTTTTGGGAGATATTCAAGATAGTTGATCTAAAGTCCTTAATATAACACCCAATATGAAATATTAAGGCTAGGATCCAACAACCTATTTATAACTGGAAGAGGGATGCCGTAATCCGAGTTATAAAATAGTTGAAGGTAGGGAAATGACGATTTACCAATTTCCACCATGAAAAACGAAATAATTTAATTAGGTTTTTACTTGGATTTGAAACTCCTAGATCTTTTGAGATTCATTCAACTTTTCAATGGCATGTTTCAATCTCGAGTGTGCCCTTCAGGTTTTGTGACTGGGATGCCGAGGATCACAAAACAAGGTGTGAAGTAACCATGCAAATATACTTGGTACCCTTAATATTTACCCCTCAATCGATGTGCCGGTTAACCACACACGCTCCAACAATACTATGATAAACATTAAGTTACCCTTTGCCTACCTTGTTAAGTCCAGGTTAGTGTCCCGGTTAACCACACACGCTCCACTAACAGCTTAAACAAAGTGCAAAGTGTAATTTCATGGATTAGCACCTTATTCACATTTTCCTAAGTAACTAAGATTGGGAATTTATAAGTGTTTAGTTACTTAGTATTTATCATTAATACTTTTAATGAAGGGAGAATTATAGTCCTTGTCCTACCCGTTCGGCTAACGACCCTCCACCAGTCAAGGAAGCGGTGGGTGAGAGTGGACACCCATTAAACTGCCATTTTATAGGCAGTAACCTTATACCCCCCTTATAGACCGGCTTCGTGAATGAGGCCTACTAACGGTAAGACTGACTTGCTCTTATACATATATTTATTATTAACTTATAATACTATAAAGTATAAGGGTTGAATTTTAACTTTTAAAATTCTAAGGGCTAACTTGGAATTAAAGTATTCATGGGGAAAACTTTACAAATTCCAAAACTTGAGGGCAAGTTTTGAAAATATTCAAAACTAATTAATTCCATAACTTATGTGTTTAAAGTAGTTTTAATTAAAAAAAACTCTTCAAGTTCCATAACTTGAGGACAAGTTATGGAAGACTTTAAACTAATAAAAGAATGTAACTTTTCTTTATTTTTGTAACTTATGGAATAATTAAGGTTACACATTTTATCATTTAATGAAGTGACTCTTGAACCTCCATAACTTGAGGACAAGTTATGGAGTCATAAAACCATTTAATGAGGACAAGATTCTTCATTTTTGTAACCATTGCCAACTTTTTATGAGTTTTATGAAACTTAAATGTGACTTTTCATATAACTTGAGGATAAGTTACAAAAACACATTTTAGAATCAACTCTTAGATTAAAATGGATTGAAAACACATAATCAATTAACTTTTCTATTAATCTAATAAACTCATATGAACAAAGATAATTCACATCAATTTTTTTTCAAGTAATTAGCATAACTTTTAAACTCATACAATTCGATTTTTCAGCTAATTTTGCAAGTATAACAAGAAAACAAGCCTTGGCTCTGATACCACTGATGGGTTTTGAGCATTCTAACACTCCTAACTGTACATGCAACCCTAAATACCTTGGATCTATGTTTTCTCTATTATACATGCAATTATGAACTTTCCAAGGTATTACCCTATCTAGCATACAATACTTGATACTTGGGTAATCAAATGGATAGATTCCATACCTTTGTTTGATGTAGCTTGTCTCCATGAAGCTTGAGTGCCTAGTGCCCCAAGTGTGACACCTCAAATGGTTCACAAAACACCAAATGCACATGGAATGACTTGAGAGAAATGGAACACTCCTTGAAATTGTCTAGCCCTCATATTCACACATTAGTGCACGATTTCTTGAGCCATGTGATTCTTTTATATGGTGGCTATTAGGGCTACACCATGTAACTCATAACTTTACCCATTCCTTATGCTCCATGGATTTTAACCTCCATGGAGTATCCATGGGTCACCCCATGGACTTAGTCCAACATAAGGAATCTTGGATCACAAGCCCACATATATAAGAATGAATGATTTACACAATCAACCCATATATTTAATTAGTCTCCTTTTGATCACTTAATTAATTCCAAATTAATTCTTGATCAATACTAATTAAATAACCTTATTAATATATTAGAACTTATAATATATTAACCAACCTTAAGTGTTATTTCTCTCATTATAGTCTATCCAAATGCATGATGCCATGCAACCCAAATGGACCATGCCGGGTTGGGTCAAGTCTTACCAATTATAGTTATGGACTTAGACATTAATCCAAAAGTAAAGCTGCAAGCTTTACGTCCATGCATGACATTTATGGGCTAACTTTGCAAAAGACAAGGCTCAACAAGGGGTTTTAGACATGAAGATTGGCCAATGCTTGATAAAGCTTGAGTCTTTAGGCCTAAAGGTCCTAATAGCGTCCATATCTAAATTCTTAGCTCCAAAGCATGCTCAAAACCAATAATGACTCAACACGAAGCTAGAAATGGCCATAAACTTTCTAATGGAGAGATCTAACAAACAAGTGATCAAGGTGATAGCTTTTTACCTTCTAATGGAGAGATCTAACAAACAAGTGATCAAGCTAGAAATGGTCATAAACTCTCTATTGGAGAGATCCAGAAATGACCATAAACTTTCCAAGCCCTTTACTCTTCAAGTTTCTTCAAGGAATGCACCAAAAACACACACTCTTAGCCTTACACACTCTCAAGATGGAAGATAGCTCTATTAGGGTTTGTCTCTGGGTGATAAAGTGATGAGGGAGTCGGGATAAAGGACTTAAGATCCTTTGAATAGGGTGTAAACCCTAAAAACTAGGGTTTTCACACTCAGCTCCAACTCGTCGAGTTGAGCCCTGCAACTCGTCGAGTAGATTTGTAAAACTGCGCGGCCTACTTAGTTTCTGCACGACGAGTCGGGCCTCCCAACTTGTCAAGTAGGTCCTACAATAAGCATAAAACCCCGAAATTCCACACCAGCAAATCAGGATGTTACAATTCTCCCCCACTAGGATCAGACTTCTCCCTCGAAGTCATTCTCTAGAGACATCTCTGGGTACTACTCGCGCATCTCAGACTCCGGATCCCAAATCCACTCAAGTAGCTCCAACCGATAAGCTCTATTGTCCGCTCGCACACTTTACATGTAAGGACCAATGTATCTAGGGCCCATCTTTCCCCGCTTCCTGAATCGGATCAACCCATTCCATGGGGATACTTTCAGGAGAATAAGGTCGCTGACCTGGAAGTCTATCTAGGAACGCCTTCGCTCTGCGTAACTCTCCTGACGACTCTGAGCCTTCAGCATCCTCTGTCTGACCTGCTGGATATGCTCTGTCGTCTTGAGCACTATCTCGGTGCTCCTTATCAAGACTCAGATCAAATCAAACACTCCAAGAAGTGCATCCGAAAAATCAACACATAAAACAACTTTCCCCAAGTCAACTGAAATCAACCAGAACCCTTCAGTCCGAAGAAGAAAGAACCCTTCGTTGTTGTAGAACCACTTCTGCCTCTCCAAAATCTGGAATCAATATCGTTCTGTTTCCCTCGACAGATTGCCCATGCAAAATGTCACCATGCCAATCACTCGTCGAATAGTCGTCCTGACAAAGCGACTGATGGAAACGCGTCGTTGGCAATAATCAGCTGCTAAACACTCATGCCCGTCATATCAGTCGATCCTGACCCAAAACCCAAAAGAAATGGAGGGGTCATCTCGCACCGAAGACAAAACACTGATACAACTATCGGAACCCATCTGAAGAATGAACCTCAATACTCTGCCCTCATATGCTAAAAGGCTGACCCGTCAATCCGCTTGGAAACTAAAATTTTACTCTAGGTCCGACCCCTCGTCGGACAGAAACACTCTACTACCAAGCATAGGATGATTCGACTCAGACTCCGAGCTGAATGACCATGACCGACCAGAACCATTCACTGATATTCGCAAACATAAGCCCCAACTACCTTCCCATGTTTATTCCAAATCCGAATACAAGGTCGTCTCCCGACCCAAAAGTTAAACCGCCCAAGGCTACCCTTAGCACATTAAGCAATACGGCTCCACAGCCGTTCAATCCAACAGAGCTACAATCGATCTACAGTCACACATCACCTCTGACCTCTGTCGTCTATGACTTACTAATTCCATGCACGCTGTGATCCTCCCCAAGCCAAACAAACCGACCTACCCAGGCCTAAGACAACAGATGGAAACCCTAACCACTAAAAATGAAATCCATTTGAAACTACGAAACTCCAACCTGCCCATCCTTTACAAAGATAGAGCAGAACTCAAACACAAGAGTCTAGTTTGACAGCAAAATTGAACCCACTCATATCCAATTTGATGCTCAAGTCATTACCTGAGGTTCGTGTCTCCACGCATGAATTACACTCCAATCATTTTGACTTGCGACAACCCTTCCCTAAATCGGGATATAACGGTTTCCAACCATCGCTGAGACCCCAGTTTCGCACATGGTCCGACCACCAGACTCCCAACGACTCAAATGGCAGGCTACCCAGCCTAAGAGCCCTTATGCATCACATACTGACTAGCGAATGCTACGGCTCCCCGCGGTCTTACAATACTCTCTCACTGACTAGTCAATGATACGGCTCCCCGCAGTCTTACAACACTTTCTTACTGACTAGTGAATGCTACGACTCCTCGCAGTCTTACAACACTTTCTTACTCGCTCTGGGCTCACCCCACGGTCCTTCCTGACGGTCCTAACTGATTACTCCCACTTGGATTCATCCACTCTCTCTTACAACCTTGCAACTGCTCGATTACTAAAAAAATCCCACAATCTCACTACCAAGCTATCACCATACCGAGTTCACTGAACTCATACTCTGCGGCCCAACCTAGATAGGTACACCCACCTACTCAGATCAAGCATTATTACTCCTGATGAAGATGGTTGCATACAAAGCATCTTCCTCAATACAAATCTATGCCCTTGGTAAATTCCCGTCTGGAGACAATTAATTTGATGGGTCCACAACTGGATATACTTAGCCTCTCATTGCGATATCTCGATAAGGACCCTCCGGTCATGTGTCTGAGTGAAGACCCTCCGGTATCACGGATCGGTTAGGACCCTCTGGTCCTATCTAAATAAAAGTACATAAATAATATACAATTAAAAGCACAAAGACAAAATGCATAATATCTCATATCTTAGTATATGTGGCAACCCGAAAATTTTAAATTTTTTGCCTTGTAAAGCTCAGCCAGTCAACTCAACTGAGTGTCAGACTCATTTCTGCTATCATTTAGCCTCGTTTAGAGTCCGTTTAAAGGTTCAAAGGTCAGTACATTCAAGCATTGAGCATAGTAATGGATCGCGTACACTTCTAGCATCATAACCGGGCCTTACACTCCAACACAAGGAGTGTATGGTCGCACACATGGGTGTGCGGCCGCACACCCCTCTCCTGGCAGCACACTCTCGTGTATATAGGAGGGACTTAGCCTTCATTCATCCCTTTTCACACTCCTAAGCCTAGAACTCGATTTCTCTCGCAACTATCATCAGATTTTCAGCCTCGATCTTCAAGAATGTAAGTGTTCTTCCTTTGATTTGTTGTTAATCCTTTCAAACTAGTAACACCCTTTGATTTCATCCATTGGAAATCATGTTTTGGCTAGATCTTCAAATCTTCATCCATTTCACCAAGAACACCAAGAACACACACTTGTTCTTGGCGATTTTGAGCCTACTCGAGCCTCCGGATTGTAAGTACTCTTTCCCTATGCTTGAATCTTGTTTACAACACTAGTTTAAGTCCTTGACAATGCCCAAAACTCAAGAGCATATGGTGTGTGTGGCCGCACACACAGGTGTGGCCGTATACCCCTTAAACACCCTCAAAACACCCTCCAAACACCCCTAAAGGCTCCCATATTGTAAGTACCATCCCCTAAGCTTGTTACTTACTAGATATGAGCCTTAGAAAATGTCTAAACCATGTTCATCAAGGAGTGTGCGGCCGCACACACTCCATGTGGCCGTACACCCCTTTTTTTAGTGCATAAGGGCGTCCAAAGTGCCTTTCTAGCTTCAACACTTGATGAGCATTAGTCCTACAAGCTTCCCTATCATTAGAATGGACTTTTGTGCACTCATTACCACGAGTGTGCGACCGCACACTCCCTGGCCGCACACCCATGGCCGCACACTTACTCAAGTGGCTGTACACTCCCTTAGATTGAATCACATATGATTCCAACACTTGGTCAAAGTGTTTCCTAGTCCCGTAAGGTGTTTCCTTGCATTTGGTTGCTGCTAAACACTATATTTATGTCAATATATGCCATTATATGTCATTAGTGTTGGGTTTTGAGCATTCTAACACTCCTATGGTGACATGCAACCCTATAAATCTTGGATCTATGTTTTCTCTATTATACATGGAAATATTAACTATTCCAAGGTTTCATCCTAACTAGCATATTATGAAGCACCTATACTACAAAGTTCTAGTTAGATGACATACCTTTTGATGTAGCTTGATTTCTTCAAGCTTTAAGAGCTTAGCCCCAATAGTGTGGAAGCCTCAAATGGAATCACAAATCACCAAAACACCTTGGAAGAACTTGAGAGAATATGTATGCACACTAAAATAGGCCCACTCTTATTTTCACACACTTGTGCCAATTTTGTGAGCCAAGGACCCCTTTATATATTATGGAGGATTAGGGTTACATCCATGTAAACCCTAATACCCATGACCTTTCATTTACATAAGATCCATGGGTTAAAAGCTCCATGGACCATCCATGAAAGCTTAGCCCAACCTAAATGAACTTGGCCCATTCCATATATATAAGAGTCCATATTTAATTAGTTCTTTTTGATCACTTAATTAATTCTAAACTAATTCTTGATCAATACTAATTAAATAATATGATTCCATATTAATATATTAGAACTTATAATATATTAATATAAATCATAAATATACTATTCTCAAAAGACTATCCATATAAATTGTGCCGGTGAAGTGCAACCCAAATGGACCATGCCGGGTCGGGTCAGGTACATACCAAATATAGTTATGGACTTAGACATTAATCCAACAGTCTCCCACTTGGATAAGTCTAAAACTATTATTGAGTAGGACTTCAAAACCTAACTGGCAATCGTAGCTCTTAAAGCCGCTGTCGAACTCTGACCTTGTGAATGACTTGTCCATTAGATAAGGGATCATATATTCCTCCATTCTAGATATCATATGGACTGAGACATGGATTATAATCATTCTATCTGTCCATTTCTTGTTTCCCGATTTTCGATTTATGATGACTGACTGATTGAACAAATCAAATCAGTCCTGGCTTGGCCAAGCACTCGCATGTGTCATCGCTAAATCATCGAGGGGCCCACAGATATCGCTTTTATCCCGAAGGTAAAAGGAATGGATAAACTTCAACTCATATGGCTTGTTCTACTACTTGTTGAATCATACACAAAGGCACGTTTTATAACATCAAGTTACCAAATGCATTTTCGTGCAATCAATGTATAACCAACTCATAGTAACAACTCATATCTCTAGGTTTGAAGAATATAAGATATTATCGTCTCATGATTACTCGTGATAAAATCCATGAAGTGATTCAAATGAGCGCGGGTTGAATCCAATACTCAGAACTTATAAGCACTCATGAGTGTTGTAGCACCACTTTGTCCACCAAGTTGGACCTCTACAAACCAACCCATGACAGTCTTGATTCATATCTACTTCCAACATATGACCGACTGTGGATGGTTTGAATAACTTAATCATTCAGGAAGAGCGACTTAGTTATTCTGGAAGTCAAAACATGCAAAGTGAAACACAAGAATAAATGAATCAAATATGGTATGAAACCCTATGAATATAAATAAACACTTTTATTTATCACCATACTAATTACTCATTATTCATTGTTTCGGTTTTATCAACTTTATACTTGAATTAAAAACACTAGTCGTCCCATGCTCCAAGCATGTACACTATGTTTTTCTTAAACAATAGCTTTGCCATACACCAAGTATGCACTCTATGTTTGTCTATGATCCTTACTTTGTGAAATAAACCAATTGAACATAATTTCAATGATTCTAATTTCACACTCCCAAATCCTTATCGAAAAATGTGAGAATTTCAAATTCCTATCCTTTATCGAAATCTGTTTAGATTTTAAACTTATATGCACTGACCCTCCTGTAATGAATTTGTACAAAGTCACAAAGACTTGCCAACAGTCATTATAAGGTATTCCAATGGAGATCAACTCCATGGAAACTAAGTCTCATATTCAAAGTACATTGCTTTGGACATGCTTCTTGCATTAAGTTTTCTAATCTTACACAGATAACTTCCACCTATGGAGACAACTCCATATTCTCATTTTGACTATCACTTCTGAATAAGAGATGCCTCTTTTCAGAATATGTCAATATGGTCCTTCCAAAATTAGCACTATACTTCCAACTGTCCCTGAGCAACTAATCTTTGGTAAACCTCAGATTGTCCTCGACAATTGCTTAATCATTTTAGTCATATATCCAATTCTAGACCTTTTCCCTTCTTAATGCCTCTGGTCATTTGGAAAAATTTAGAAATCACAAATATTATAGCACATGCAATCGATCCTGTACCCAAAGCAAATGGTACACGATTCATGATGTCTCACATAAAGACATGATTCTAGACCAGTCTTTTGCTACAATATTTTTATTTGCCATGTTTTCAAAATTTGACTATGAAGAGGGATGTCGTAATCATAATCGAATTTTGAGAACGCAATATATAGAATTTCCTTAAGTTGAACCAATCCAACATGAAATTCATATATATATTCTTGACTAAAGATGATTAAGGTCTCAATCTAAGCCTTTAGAACTGAAATGAAGTATATCCTCTCCCTTAATTATAGCAAAACAACTTTTTCAATCCCTGCAGCCTCACGAATTGAAACTTTTGTTTTCTATAATTAACATTGCTAACTTGCAACACTAACAATAATTATCATGCTCCCACTAACATGATGGTTATTAGCATAACACTTATGCTCCCACTAGCTTTGACATATACTCAGAAATCAGCTGGACTTCTAGAAATCAATACTTTATTGACTTTCTTACCAAAGTTCAGATTTTTGATACGAGATGCTTCGATAAAACTTTATTAAAATCATACACCTTTCCTTAGATAGCATGCATGTGTGTCTAAAAAATTTCAGAACTATGAAAAGGGATGTCGTAATCATAGTCTCAATTGTTTAGACCTTTTGCCATCTGCTTCAAATCTACTTGGTGGAAGTGTTTCCTCACCATCATTTTCATGAATCGGAGAGAAACCTTATGACCCTTAGATTTTATGGTGTATGTGTTCTTATCCATGTCAATCGTCAAAACCATAGTCACAAGACAAGGATAATGACAAATCCAAACTAATATGGACTGAACTTATACAATCTTAACTTCTTGCCACCTGGCAGTACAGAGCCTGCCATTGCTTCCAAGTTGTTATGCAACCAATTGAGAAATTTCAGAACTCCTATGAAAAGCCAACTTTAACTGGAATAGGCACAGAATATGTCAACACGATAGGTTATAAACCTCAAGTCGTGTGCTAGTGAAGAACCTCAGGTTTTATTCTTGATTAGTTCTTGAAATTTTTTTAGGATCTTTAAGACTCCCACTATCCTCTTGACATATAAGACTATCTTGCCAAATATTCAAGAGATAGTGCGGATTCTTTATCAAGACAAACACTTCACATAATTGGCCTTAGTTGGTCTTTGTTTTATCCAAAACATCACAACTTATCAATTTCAAATGTACAAGAGTAGGAAACTTTTACTCTTACATTTGACAAGTGTTTTAAACCTTTCTTTAAGATATGTCACTCAAGTTACAATCTTGGAGTATGACTCTAAAAATTGTTTTGGAACGAAGTATGACTCATCTTCCTGATCTAACCATTTCAACAATTCATGACTCCTCTTCTTAGTCATAAGAATGCACTAAGATGACCTTTAGTGGACTAATTGTGATATGATTTCTAAATCATTAAGATGATCACAAACATGATACTAAAGTACTCTCCTATCTTTTCAGATTTGAGAAACTTTTATCTTTCTGCCTAATTTGATTCTTCCCATTCGTTCTGCCATACATTGAGACTTTTCCAATGTTTCAGAATTATACTTAAACTTGTAAGTATAACCATATTTACTAAACTTTAGTAAATCAAATAGTCTTAACGAGCTTTGTGGTGGACATGACCAGTGCACAAGAATGTGTACTCGATCCCTTTAGTCCTTCACTTGACTCACACATCCATGTGAACAAGTAATTAGTCTTGATTTTCCAATGCTTGAAAGTTCTCATTCATCATACTATTCGACTTGCATGATTCCAAGTTTCGGTCCAATTGAAACTTGGGTGATGAGGAACTTTCCTGATTTGGTAAATTTAGACACTACCACAAATGAAAGAATCAAATCCATTTTCCAATATTGCTGTCAGTGGAATCATATAAGCAACAATTTTCCACAAATGCCATTGTAAGGATACTTCAAATAAATAAAATTAAACAATTTTCTTTTATTTTAAAACTTTGCGGAAAAACTTATCCTTACAATCCACATGGAAAATTGTTGTTATCTATTCCTTAGCAATATATCATAACTTCTTAAGCAACTGCTCAAAATTCTAATGCGATCGAAATCCACCTTCGCGATCAGAATTAGCATATACTTCCTTTAAGATATCTCTCTATTCTTTGATTCTTAAAACATCAACATGTGACCCAGTCACATCATGTAATGAGGATCTCAGAATAGAACTTAACATAGTTAGATAGTGGGCTCTACCTGATGTAGAGTCAAACTTATTGACTTTAACATCCTTAGGTAAATTTGGCAGCTTTGCAATCAACGCCCCTTCCTTTGGCAAAATAAACATATGGACCCTTTGGTAATGGGACTATCTCAGACTTAGCCTTTCTCTTTACCATTTGGTCAACCGGGTTGACTATGGCCAATCTCTTTCCATTGGGAAGAGAATGCTTTTTCTGGATTTCCAGTGTCACCATTGTCACTGTCCATAAAGTTTTTGGGAAGTTGATCTTCTAATCAAATTTGCTTTACTATTGTTCCAAATCATTGCTGATTCAGCAGCACCAAACAAATAGACATGATCATTAAGGTTCATGTCATAGTCTGTTTCATAGTAGTCCCAAAGGAACTCACTATGTGACTTAGAAAGTGATTGAACATCCAACTTTCTCAAGACTTTGACACCCAACTCTCCCGGCTTGTCAATATGTGACTTCATCTCTAAGATGTGATCACACATAGACCTTGCTTGCCATTAGGGCTTGAGTGACCTTCAACTTGTGGGTTAGGGAGAATAATTGGAGGAGGTGGAGGAAGAGAAGTATGACTTCCATGAGCCAAACTCGGGAAGTCATATTCATCAGGAAAGCTTGGTTTGGGAAGATCATTGTTGTCTAAACCAGACATCAACAACGGGAGAAATTCACGTAAAGTTGATTTAAGTCCTTAATATAACACCCAATATGATATATTAAGGCTAGGACCCAACAAACTATTTTATAACTTGGAAGAGGGATGCCGTAATCCAAGCTATAAAATATTTGAAGGTAGGTGAATGACGATTCACCAATTTCCATCAAGATAAACGAAATGTATTATTAGGTTTTAATTGGTTTTGAAACTCCTAGATTCTTTTGAGATTCATTGAACTTTTCAATGACATGTTTCAATCTCGAGTGTGCCCTTCAGGTTTTGTGACTGAGATGTCGAGGATCACAAAACAAGGTGTGAAGTAACCATGCAAATATACTTGGTACCCTTAATATTTACCCCTCAATCGATGTGCCGGTTAACCACACACGCTCCAACGATACTATGATAAACATTAAGTTACCCTTTGCCTACCTTGTTAAGTCCAGGTTAGTGTGCCGGTTAACCACACACGCTCCACTAACAGCTTAAACAAAGTGCAAAGTGTAATTTCATGGATTAGCACCTTATTCACATTTTCCTAAGTAACTAAGATTGGGAATTTATAAGTGTTTAGTTACTTAGTATTTATCATTATACTTATAATGAAGGGAGAATTATAGTCCTTGTCCTACCTGTTCGGCTAATGACCCTCCACCGGTCAAGGAAGCGGTGAGTGAGAGTGGACACCCATTAAACTGCCATTTTATAGGCAGTAACCTTATACCCCCCTTATAGACTGGCTTCGTGAATGAGGCCTACTAATGGTTAGACGACTTGCTCTTATATATATAATATATTAAACTTTTAATATTATAATAGTATAAGGGTGTATTTTAGACATTTAAAATACTTGGTGGTTTAATATATTAATTAAACTAGACTTTTAATTTAATTAAACTCAAATCATATATTTATGGATTAATAATACTCTTTTAATTAAACGCTTTAATTAACTATTAATAACGTCCATAAGAGTTAATTTGAACTATTCAACAAAACATCATAATTCCAATTATTAAGCTCAAAATTAAAACCATTTAATTAATTGTTTAAGTTATGAACCCAAGAGTTTTAGAATTCAATTCTTTTTTTCATAAAAAACTTTTCTCAAATTCCAAAACTTGAGGGCAAGTTTTGTAATTCTTGAAAACCTTTGGATTCCATAACTTATGGAATTAATGGTGTTTTATGATGAAACTTTCCATGTTCCATAACTTAAGAACAAGTTATGGAATTCTTTAAAACATTAACACCAAATTTTGTAACTCCATAAAAACTTTGAATCAAATTTTTTTTTAAAAAACTTTCATATCCATAACTTATGGAAGTTTCAAAAACCCTTAACATCACAACTTTAAAAAAAACTTTTGAGCTCCAAAATTTTATGACAAAATATGTAACTCCTTAAAACATTTAGATCAAACTTTTAAAACTAATAAAATAATCATATCATTTTATCTTTTACTAAATTTGACCTAATTCAACTCATATAACAAATTATTCAAATTTTACAAATAATTCATTTTTCACAAAACAAGTAATTATCTTCAAATTTGACAAACGTCATGTTTTTTTTCCTTTTTTTTCAACTTGAAAATAAAACATTTGCATCAATATAACAGAAAACAATCCATGGCTCAGATACCACTGTTGGGTTTTGAGCATTCTACCACTCTTATGGTGTACATGCAACCCTATAAACCTTGGATCTATGTTTTCTCTATTATAGATGCAAATATTAACTATTCCAAGGTTTCATCCTAACTAGAATATTATGAAGCACCTATACTACAAAGTTCTAGTTAGATGACATACCTTTTGATGTAGCTTGATGTCTTCAAGCTTTAAGAGCTTAGCCCCAATAGTGTGGAAGCCTCTAATGGAATCACAAATCACCAAAACACCTTGGAAGAACTTGAGAGAATATGTATGCACACTAAAATCGGCCCACTCTTATTTTCACACACTTGTGCCAATTTTGTGAGCGAAGGACCCCTTTATATATTATGGAGGATTAGGGTTACATCCATGTAAACCCTAATACCCATGACCTTTCATTTACATAGGATCCATGGGTTAAAAGCTCCATGGACCATCCATGAAAGCTTAGCCCAACCTAAATGAACTTGGCCCATTCCATATATATAAGAGTCCATATTTAATTAGTTCTTTTTGATCACTTAATTAATTCTAAATTAATTCTTGATCAATACTAATTAAATAATATGATTCCATATTAATATATTAGAACTTATAATATATTAATATAAATCATAAATATACTATTCTCAAAAGACTATCCATATAAATTGTGCCGATGAAGTGCAACCCAAATGGACCATGCCGGGTCGGGTCAAGTACATACCAAATATAGTTATGGACTTAGACATTAATCAAACAATTAGGACTCGTTATTTCTCGGGACTTCATTCGTGGAACTTCTCATCCTTACGCCCACATTCACTTGAATCACCCACATAAGGTGAGTTCATACCCCTGTAATCAATCTTTTAAACTGTTTTAAATGCTTTTAAGGGGGGGGGGGAATACAAGTTGAACACAATGATAATTGTGTAATTGTTTGTGATAAACATTTTCAAAAGATTGCTTATGTCAGTTATGAGTAGTCAAAACATTTCAAAAACTCTTTTAAAGTTATGTTACTTTATAGTTTAACAAAACTCCATTTTTAAAGTACAAGCATAACTTAGTAGAAAAATGAGTCTTTTCAACAACAGTTCAAGTAAATTACTAGTAAACTAGAAAGGGTATAGTTTAGAGGTTCAATTCATACTATAACTAGAAGATACTAAGATGCTAGATACTAGAGAATACTAAGATACTATAACAACAGAAGATACTAAGATGCTATAACGAGAAGATACTAAGATACTATAACAGAACGAACTTACTAAGATACTATAACTACAATGTGAGATACTACTTCATGGCGTGGAATACATCGCTGTTGCATGTTTTGTACCAGAGTCTCCTGGAGGGAGACCGTGAATTTGTGAATAGATCTATACGGGATTGACCATCCCATACCTTGCTGCTAGCTACAGTGGGACCTGCAGGTCTACGGGTGACGAATGTCATATCATTTCGACGTCTCGAACGTCGTGTTATACTTAGTCAAATCAAGCATGGATACAATAATATCACATTTTACCTTAATTAAACTAATAAGTTAAAGGTAAACAGTACTGCAAGATGTCGGTTCATAAGACAACATAGCACTTATATTTTCCTATTACTTTAATATTGTGACAGTTCCACTTGAAAGTTAATACAAACTATTTTCGAGTCAAGATAGTTATAAACTAGGGAAAACTTACATTTTACAACCGACACACAGAGCAGTCGAGTCTAGTACATTCAGTAGAAGGGGGCCTATAATGCCAACTTTATGATTCCTTAGTGTATGCATTCAGGGATATAATATAATTGGATTCGACAGGTAGTAGGATGTGTGCTTTCCGCTTCATTTCCTGTTCCTTGTTTGGTTGTGGGCTTAGAGCAGATACACCCAGCCTACTATTTATCCGATCTTAGATATATATATATATATATATATATATATATATATATATATATATATATATATATATATATATATATGTATATGTATATATATATATATATATATATATATATATATATATATATATATATATATATATATGTTTTCGTATACCCTAAGTAATCATAAGGGGTACCAGGTATGAGCCAGGTCATAGGACACTAATTCAATGCACCGTTTTCTAGTATACAAACAGACTTTTCAAACAATAACTTTTGATATACAAAACTAGAAACTTACCAGTAAAGGGTTTAATCCATTTTTAGTAAACCAGTATAACTTAAAGGACCTTAGGTGGTTAATTCTATAATACCTTAGTTTATACATTATGGTAATATATAATTAATATCCGATAGGTAGTTGGATGTGTGCTTTCCGCCTCATTTCATGTTCCTTGTTTGGTTGTGGGCTTAGGGAAGATTCACACAATTAACTATCTATTCGATATTATATTATATGTAGCTAGTATAAACTAAGTGATTATAGAAGGAACTACTGTGGTTACCATTTTTACTATAAGAAATAAGGGTTTTCTTAAAGGATCTTTTCATCAAATATAAAGGAACTATTACAGTTAACTCCGTGAGTACCAAGTGGAGACGCCAGGGTTATATACAACGATGATCTAACAAATAATGGGATGTGTGTCTTCCGCCTCATTTCTTGTTCCTTGTTTGGTTGTGGGCTTAGGGCAGATGCACACAACCGATTGTTTGTTTACTTTGAGTTTTATATAACTTGTATTCATTTAATACTCATAGAAAGGACTGTTGAGTCATTTTTACTTATCTTTCATCAAAGTAGGAAATATAGGATTTTCTGGAGGAACAGGTAAACTTTTCTAAACAGAACTTACTACAACTTTCTACAACTTTCTTACTACTTACAACATCACTTAAATCTTATGACCTCACCAGCTTAAATGCTGATCTACGCTTTCAAAATAACTTGTATTCTCAGGAGACCAATAGACAGGTACGCGCACTGGGATTCAGAAGATGGAGTAGTATAGCTTCATGTCTTTTTGTTATTTGATATGTATTCTATATTATGTGAATCACATACTTTGTAAACACTTTCTTTCAAATGAAATGGTTGTTTAATTACTTGCTTACTATGATGCATGTCTTGTGATACTAAACATGACGTCCTCCACCCCATAACGTTTCCGCCGTTCCGGTTTTGGGGTGTGACAGTATAAGCACATAAGACCCTCCGGTCGCACAGTGGATAACACTCAGGTAAGTATAGGGAGAAGACTCACCTCGTAAGTAAAGCTAGTATGTCTCGTACTCAACTGTCGATCTAGACTCCGCCTACGTATTTCACATTCATCTCTAATTAACAATTTATACTAACAACTCTAAAGATGTTAAGCTAATTTCCTCTACTAAATCTCAGAAAGAGTGAAAGACCATTTTACCCCTCTATGGTCTCCATGGTCTACAACTTGACCAAACCCTAAAAGTCAACGGAAGTCAACACTCAAGTTGTGACAACCCGATATTTTGAATCAATGTAATGACCTAAAAAGTCAAGAATTGTAACCTCTTGTGATTTAATGAAGTTATCATCAAAAAATAAAAATGTTCAAAAGTCTCTACTGGATTTCATAAATGATAGATATCGTGTCAAGAGTTTCAGAAATATAAAGAACACTAAAATCAGAGTTATAACGAAGAAGTTATGAACAACCTAAGATTCATAGCAAAACCGTCAATACTGTTAAACGTAAAACACGAAGTTTCAATACAATAATTTTTAGCCTTAGGTATCTAAATGAAAGTTATAGATTTCATTACCGTAAACGTACATGAAAAGAACGTCCAAATCTAACTTCATATGAGGAAGTTATGATTTTTCCAAGTTCCAGATATAGAAGTAGACAGCTAAAAACTCGAAATAGAAATCGAGAGACTTTTGGCCGAAACAACCTAAATGAGAATCAAAGATCTCATCAATAGTAGTGCAACGGTGAAAAGTCTGGCGAGAACGGACGTTGGATGAAGAAGTTATGGATTTTTAACAGACTTTTCCAGTCCTGGCTTGTTAAAAATATACTATTAAAAATAAAGTCAAAATTAGCCGACGGACCTATACGGGGTTGACGACCCCGCACCTAAACTGTTAGCTATAGTTAGACCGGCAGGTCTGGGGTGACAAATGTCGACATTAGTACTACGTCTAGTATGGTTATGAGAAACTCACAAACCGCGGAAACAACAACTATATTTAACTCAATCATGCTCAGGGGGTAATAACTATACAATGGAGTATTATTAGCATGTTGATAATTCGGGATAAACACCCTTTTAACCAGTTTTACTTAAACATAAAACTCTACATTTTTTTATTCTATGCATGACACATTTGCTTACAGGTTACAATCTTGGTTATTAAGTCTGCTTCTCACTTAAAAGAAAATATAGGATTTTCTAGTAGATCATTCAAACTTATTCAATTATCAAGGAAGATACTCTCTTAAACAAAATACATATGAACTCACCAGCTTAAATGCTGACCTACGCTTTCAAAACAACTTGTATTCTCAGGTCATCGGTAGACAGCTACAGTCGACCAGGTTTTGAGAAGACGGAGCACGTTCAAGACTCGTCATTTATTTTGATTACTTATTTTGGTGTCATATTACTATGAAAGAACACACATGTATTAAACTATACTATTAATGCAATGGATGATGTTGTTGCTTGTTTACTACTTTGCATTGTTATGATACTGTACATGACGTCCTCCACCCCAAAACATTTCTGCCGTTCTTGGTTTTAGGGTGTGACACAAGTCAACAGTCCATGTTGACTCAACTCGTCGAGTGTATCTATGCGACTCGTCGAGTTTTTTTATTCTCAAAAAATCAGGAAAATTCGAGTAAACTCGCCGAGTTGTCTCACCAACTCGTCGAGTTTGCACATTGTCCAGAATATCGGGGAAAACCCTAACCAACTCGTCGAGTTCCTTCAGTCGCTTCTCTCATTCAGACGCTTTTATGCGAGATTAAGGTCCCAAACTCTAGATCTAGCCTTCTAGGGCTGAGATACCACGTAAAGCTGCAAGCTTTACATCCATGCATGGCATTTAGGGGCTAACTTTGCCAAAAACAAGGCTCAACAAGGGGTTTTAGGCATAAAGATTGGCCAAAGCTTGATAAAGCTTGAGTCTTTAGGCCTAAAGGGCCTAATAGGATCCAGATCTGAAGTCTTAGCTTCAAAGCATGCTTAAAAGCAATAATGACTCAAGAAGAAGCTAGAAATGGCCATAAACTCTCTAATGGAGAGATCTAACAAACAAGTGATCAAGGTGATAGCTTTTTACCTTCAAATGACTACTACCACTGAGTGGATGTCGGATCTAAAGGCTTCTTCTTGTTCCAAGCCCTTTACTCTTCAAGTTTCTTCAAGGAATGCACCAAAAACACACACTCTTAGCCTTACACACACTTAAGATGGAAGATAGCTCGATCAGGGTTTGTCTCTGGGTGATAAAGTGATGAGGGAGGCGGGGTAAAGGACTTAAGGTCCTTAATAGGGTGCTAACCTTAAAAATTAGGGTTTTCACACTCAGCTCCGACTCGTCGAGTTGAGCCTTAAAACTCGTCGAGTAGATTTGTAAAACTGTGCTACCTCCTTGGTTTCTACACGACGAGTCGGGGCCTCCCAACTCATCAAGTAGGTCCTACAATAAGCATAAAACCCCGAAATAAGCATAAAACCCCGAAATTCCATACCTCCAAATGACAGGGCTACCTAGCCTAAACATCTATCTGTACCACTCACTGACCACACACTCAATCATGTAACCTAAGATGTGATACCTGGACCCAACGGTATCTACCAGGTCCCACCTGTATTTCCATAATCACATGGGCCTCGCCCACGGGTCCCACCCAAACTATACCACGAAGTGGGCTAACCCATGGGTCTTACCCCTCTAGAGCTACACAGGCCCAACTCATCCTCAGACCCCAATGGTCCTCAATCTAAAATAGAGAAATGCTCGTTGACAATCCTGACCGTCGTGCCCAAGGCATAAACTGATCCTCCTCTAAAATCATGACCACTTCAATGGTAGGCTACCTCAACTGGTGAATGCTACGATCCCCTTGCAGCCTTCCAACACTTCTAACCAACTATAGCTACCATCCATTGTCTTATCACAATGAAACCATTACCGCCCCACTCACCCTGAGTCGAACTCGCATCCAACTGCATCCAATCATATGTTCGGGTCCTGCTTCGAACCCCAAAGCCCTCAACCTGGATTCATCCATAAGTCCGCTATGCATAACAAAGAAGACACTGACCACTTGTTGGAAGTTTCCTGAACTTCCAACGTACACAACTTTAATCCAAATCACCACCTGGGTCGTCTCTCCTCTTGGTTAGGATGATATAGCCCGATCAACTATATTTTCCGAGGAGTGACTAGCATGTGCCTAAGAGTGGTTGTGAGGTTGCAACAAGTCTAAAAACTTACCAACAATACTAAAAAGAAAACATTAGAACAAAACATAAACTTAAAATACTATAGGAGTATTTTGTGTTACTATAAATTACTTATGTGCGAACTAAAAAGGTCTTTATCAGTAGGTCAGTAGTCGCTAAGTGGATACGCTAAGGTTATATGTAACTAGGATGTCATAGACTTAGAATCTGTAATCTTTGCTTTACTCCCTGTTCCTTGTTTGGTTGTGGGTTTCGAGTTAGGGTCACTTATTCGAAGGTCTATCCTGTTTTGATTACATATAACTGGTATGCACTAAACAAGTATTGAAGTAACTGATAAAGATCATCTTATAATTATTATCTAATCAGTACGTCTATTTTAGTTATTTCTTATACCCCTTTTCTCGCGTAGATATGATGGCTGGGTTCCATCTCCCCGGAGATCCATACTTCCAAAACGAAGGCAATGCTGGGTGGCTTGGAGAAGAGCCAGAAGATGATCATCCAATCCCTTTGGATGATCACCATGCTGAAGGCTTTTCTGATGGTTCTGACTCAGAACCTGAAGTCAACAACCTACCCCCAGTAGCTCCAAACCCGAACCCTCGTCCAACATTTCAAGGACTCATACCTCTGCGGGAAACAAACTTGAACAGATGGAGTCAGGATCAGGGTCAACCCATGCCCTACAATGGGGACATAAGCTTTTATAATCTAAGCGAGGGAGGTTCAGCTGACCGAGTTCTGCCCATCATGGTCCGTAGGATTGCTCGGAACACAGAGCAAGGTCGAGCAACCATTGACCGAGTCGTGGAAATTGACGCCAACTCTGGCATTAACGCAGTCCGTATTCGTTAGTTAGAGTCTGCTCATGAAAGAACTCAGAACCAGAGTGTAGCCCTGCAGAGAGAACTTACTGAAACCCAAGCTGAAGTCAGGGAGCTTCGAGGTCGACAGGCAATGTCGGAAAGGCGCATGAGAGACATGGAGCGCCGTCTGTCAGAATCAAGGACTCACTCTAGTGGCTCTCGTCGTAGATAGAGCCTACTCAACTTTCTCTTTTAGATATAACTTAGTTTATGTAAAAACTCTAGTTTAATTTCCTACCTTTGTGAAGACCTTAGATCTGTTAAGTCATGATTTGGTCTTAGTTCTGTCAGAATTTTTCCATCTTGGTTTGATGTAAGACCTACTCCAAGGTCATTTTTCCCAAACTTATTACATCTTAAATATCAATGATGTGACAGTCGGCTAGTTCCCGAAAAAACTTTGTCCAAATACTTTCATCCTTTTAACGTTAGAACTCTATCTAAATCTCACCCTAGTCAATTTATTGAACTATGGTAACTTAGCTCATGGATCACTTCCAATTCTTTTCGAATGTTGGATCATGTTATCCACCAACCAATGATAGCCTAGTTCGAAATAGCAATCGTCTAGTGACCATTCTACGAGCTTACTTCAACTCTTTACCAAGTACTGCATCATAGGGATGTAGGTCAAACCACCGAGAATAGTTTAACAAAACGAAAAATATACATTTACATGAATGAGTAGAACACATCTACGACTGACCATAATCGCTCACGAACTCCTTTTTTTGTCATATAACAGAATCATGTCGTCATCCAGAAATAGTTAGTCGAACGACGAAACCCCGATCCTTCATATAGACGCCGCCACCTTCCAAGCCGCCGTGACAGCCGTCATGACAGCTGTCCTAGCACAATTGCACCCTAGTAGCGCGAAGAAAGATGGAAACGGAGTTGCCAATTCAAATCATAGTAACAATCCGGGAAATCAACAAATGATAACAGTCACAAACACCCAAAGCCACAACTCTAGGTTTAAGAAACGAAAGCGTCAAGCTCAAAAGGAGCGCAAGCGATTTCAAAGACTTGCCATGCAACGGCAACGAGTGGTGACCCCTGCCACTTCAGCACCGATCAAACGATATGATGGAACACTCCCGAAGTGTAATAAGTGTAACTTCTATCATGACGGAGTTTGCCGTGAATTGCAATGCAACGATTGCAACAGAATGGCGCACACTGCTCGTTTCTGTAAGGCACCGGCACGACCAATCACCCAAGTCCATGGAGTCGGTGTGGGCCAGGCAGGTTATGGGTGCGGTGAGGCTGGACATTTCAAGAAGCACTGCCCAACAGAGAAGAGTGACGGGGGAACAGGAGGATTTTGACCTCAGAATAACAAAAAGGCATCAAAGTATCCTGCTGTAATATGGGTACACTTCTGAATCACAGTAATTAATTACACTTATAATTACACCCTCGGTCGAATCAAATATTAACACTTGTATAAAACTAGTGCAACTCGAGTCATATCTCTCTGCGAGGTTCCATTAGTTCAAGGGACTCTCGTGCTGCTTGTACTTGCTTTTACGCAGTATAACTTATTCACAGCAGCAACATCTTAGGTAAAACTAAAGTACTGAAACACCTTCATAAGTTGCACAGTAGTGTTCTTGTAACACCGTTCTGAATTAGTCTAACGCCAGTTATTCCGAGTAGTCCAACATTGTCATTTGACATGAGTCGATTCGATCCTCACAATGCCAGTTTCGTGCGAAAATTCTTCTCCCTGTAATGGACTTTCTAGCAAAGCCGAAGTTCCAGAACTCCGAGGCACTCATGCGTAGATTGCCTTATGTTTCGTAGCTTTCCCGAAGTAACCTCAGCAAACCTCCCCGGAATACCACTCGTATAGTACGTCAAGTTCAAACCGAAGGCCCATACGGTTAATCTATCACTGAGGAATGTATACGCAAGGGTGGTACATAATCAAGGTTCTACAGGTTTAGAATTGATGAGTATGCTTTAACTTCCTTTCCTTGTTTGGATGTGAGCTCACAGAAGAATCATTTATTCGAGTACCTTTTCAATCTTAATTATATACGACTCGTATACCCGAGACTGTGATTAATGAACCAGGTATGAGTTCTACTATGAACTTCAGGACGGAGACTGCCCAAGACTGCGAGTGATCATGATTCCGTGAGAATAAACTTAGAAGTACTTATCCCTTTTCCTTAATTCATGAGTAATCATACTTTCTTTTAGATCTTCACGACATCTAAATCCACCCCAAGGTTTTGACGTCATAATCGGTATGAATTGGTTGAGTCTACATCGAGCCGACATCATGTGCTTTGAGAAAGCAGTTCGTCTTAATATCCCTAACAACGAAACTCTAGTTATTTACGGCGACGAATCAAGTGTGAAACCTTCGCATCATTTCGTGTATGCAAGCTCAGAAGTGCTTACGAAAGGAATGGCATACATTCCTTGCACACATCGTCGATACGAGCCAAGAAGTGAAAGACATTCAGAACATTCCAGAAGTACACGACATTTCCAATATCCTTCCAGAAGAACTACTAGGATTACCACCGCAGCGCCAAGTTGAGTTTCAGAATCGACTTAGTTCCAGGAACTACCCCTGTAGCCAAATCGCCTTATCGTCTAGCTCCAGCTGAGATGCATAAACTTCCCAGTCAGCTTAACGAACTTCTCAGGAAGGGATTTCTCACGATGGGGAGCATCGGTTTTGTTCGTGAAGAAGAAAGACGGATCGTTTCATCGATGACATCCTTATCTACTCCCGAAGTAAGGAGGAGCATAGTCAACACCTCCAAATAGTACTATATTCACAGAGCACGAGAACGTGCAACACACATATGACCAGGAAGAGTTATCACCCCAGTAAAGGCAAACAAAAGAAACAAAGCAGTACCCCCCCCCCCCCCGCCCCGATAGTGAAAGGTTCGCTTGAATGCCATGCGAGGACCTGAATTCACTTGGGAACGCGAGGATCAAATGAAACAAAAGTACCCACATCTCTTTCCCTAATCCACAAATATGTACCTTACATTAAATTTCGGGACGAAATTCCCTCTAACGGGGGGATGATGTGACAACCCGATATTTTGAATCAATGTAATGACCTAAAAAGTCAATAATTGTAACCTCTTGTGATTTAATGAAGTTATCATCAAAAAATAAAAATGTTCAAAAGTCTCTACTGGATTTCATAAATGATAGATATCGTGTCAAGAGTTTCAGAAATATAAAGAACACTAAAATCGGAGTTATAACGAAGAAGTTATGACCAACCTAAGATTCACAGCAAAACCGTCAATACTGTTAAACGTAAAACACGAAGTTTCAATACAATAATTTTTAGCCTTAGCTATCAAAATGAAAGTTATAGATTTCATTAGACCGTAAACGTACATGAAAAGATCGTCCAAATCTAACTTCGTATGAGAAAGTTATGATTTTTCCAAGTTCCGGATATAGCAGTAGACAACTAAAAACTCGAAATAGAAATCGAGAGACTTTTGGCCGAAACAACCTAAATGAGAATCGAAGATCTCATCAATAGTAGTGCAACGGTGAAAATTCTCGCGAAAACGGACGTCGGATGAAGAAGTTATGGATTTTTAACGGACTTTTCCAGTCCTGGCTTGTTAAAAATATAATATTAAAAATAAAGTCGAAATTAGCCGACGGACCTATACGGGGTTGACGACCCCGCACCTAAACTGTTAGCTACAGTTAGACCGGCAGGTCTGGGGTGACAAATGTCGACATTAGTACTACGTCTAGTATGGTTATGAGAAACTCACAAACCGCGGAAACAACAACTCTTGTACGTAGTAATATATATTTAACTCAATCATGCTCAGGGGGTAATAACTATACAATGGAGTATTATTAGCATGTTGATAATTCGGGATAAACACCCTTTTAACCAGTTTTACTTAAACATAAAACTCTACATTTTTTTATTCTATGCATGACACATTTGCTTACAGGTTACAGTCTTGCTTATTAAGACTGCTTCTCACTTAAAAGAAAATATAGGATTTTCTAGTAGATCATTCAAACTTATTCAATTATCAAGGAAGATACTCTCTTAAACAAAATACTTACGAACTCACCAGCTTAAATGCTGACCTACGCTTTCAAAACAACTTGTATTCTCAGGTCATCGGTAGACAGGTACAGTCGACCAGGTTTTGAGAAGACGGAGCACGTTCAAGACTCGTCATTTATTTTGATTACTTATTTTGGTGTCATATTACTATGAAAGAACACACATGTATTAAACTATACTATTAATGCAATGGATGATGTTGTTGCTTGTTTACTACTTTGCATTGTTATGATACTGTACATGACGTCCTCCACCCCAGAACATTTCTGCCGTTCTTGGTTTTAGGGTGTGACACAAGTCAACAGTCCATGTTGACTCAACTCGTCGAGTGTATCTATGCGACTCGTCGAGTTTTTTCTATTCTCAGAAAATCGGAAAATTCGAGTAAACTCGCCGAGTTGTCTCACCAACTCGTCGAGTTTGCACATTGTCCACAATATCGGGGAAAACCCTAACCAACTCGTCGAGTTCCTTCAGCCCCTTCTCTCATTAAGACGCTTTTATGCGAGATTAAGGTCCCAAACTCTAGATCTAGCCTTCTAGGGCTGAGATACCACGTAAAGCTGCAAGCTTTACATCCATGCATGGCATTTAGGGGCTAACTTTGCCAAAAACAAGGCTCAACAAGGGGTTTTAGGCATAAAGATTGGCCAAAGCTTGATAAAGCTTGTGTCTTTAGGCCTAAAGGGCCTAATAGGGTCCAGATCTGAAGTCTTAGCTTCAAAGCATGCTTAAACGCAATAATGACTCAAGAAGAAGCTAGAAATGGCCATAAACTCTCTAATGGAGAGATCTAACAAACAAGTGATCAAGGTGATAGCTTTTTACCTTCAAATGACTACTACCACCGAGTGGATGTCGGATCTAAAGGCTTCTTCTTGTACCAAGCCCTTTACTCTTCAAGTTTCTGCAAGGAATGCACCAAAAACACACACTCTTAGCCTTACACACACTTAAGATGGAAGATAGCTAGATTAGGGTTTGTCTCTAGGTGATAAAGTGATGAGGGAGGCGGGGTAAAGGACTTAAGGTCCTTAATAGGGTGCTAACCTTAAAAATTAGGGTTTTCACACTCAGCTCCGACTCGTCGAGTTGAGCCTTACAACTCGTCGAGTAGATTTGTAAGACTGCGCGACCTCCTTGGTTTCTACACGACGAGTCGGGGCCTCCCAACTCGTCGAGTAGGTCCTAAAATAAGCACAAAACCCCGAAATTCCATACTTGCGAATGCCGATGTTACACCAAGAGTCCAAATGACAGGGCTACCTAGCCTAAACATCTATATGTACCACTCACTGACCACACACTCAATCATGTAACCCAAGATGCGATACCTGGACCCAACGGTCTCTACCAGGTCGCACCTGTATTTCCATAATTACATGGGCCTCGCCCACGGGTCCCACCCAAACTATACCACGAAGTGGGCTAACCCATGGGTCTTACCCCTCTAGAGCTACACAGGCCCAACTCAGCCTTGGACCCCAATGGTCCTCAATCTAAAATAGAGAAATGCTCGTTGATAATCCTAACCATCGTGCCCAAGGAATGAACTGATCCTCCTCTAAACTCATGACCACTTCAATGGTAGGCTACCTCAACTGGTGAATGCTACGATCCCCTTGCAGCCTTCCAACACTTCTAACCAACCATAGCTACCATCCATTGTGTTATCACAACGAAACCATTACCGCCCCACTCACCCTGAGTCGAACTCGCATCCAACTGTATCCAATCATATGTTCGGGTCCTGCTTCGAACCCCAAAGCCCTCAACCTGGATTCATCCATAAGTCCGCTATGCATAACAAAGAAGACACCGACCACTCGTTGGAAGTTTCCTGAACTTCCAACCCACACAACTTTAATCCAAATGACCACCTGGGTCGTCTCTCCTCTTGGTTGGGATGAAAAACTTGCCCTGGTTCCACCATTGTTCCAACTCCCGAAATTTCTAGTCGATTCTCCCCCACTTGGATTAGTCGAAACTCTCTCATCTCACAAAAATTCATGGATTCCCAACCCATCCTATCTTCATAAAACATGAACCGACTATAACCTGCGTTTACCAATACTAGCGTTCCATTACTAGCCGATCTCAATGACTGCCCAACTCCTTAAATATGGATAGATACTCCCCGAGATCACAACATCCCGATAGCCCCAAACAATTCCCATGATACAACACCAAACCCTGAAGTCCTTTAAACCGACGACTAATGACCATACCTCTTGCTCGGAACTGGGGAATATTCACCCCAACTCACCAGCCTAAAAAAATTACCGAATTCTAACTATCTACCACCCATGCGAAATATACAATTCCCCCTGGCACTTCCAATGACCAAACAACTCATGCAACAGTCACCACCATCTTCTTACTACCGCTCCTCCCCTAGCAACGATAATGTTTGAATCGAAAAGTTATTCCACAGACTACTGTCGATCCCACCAGATCAAAAGATAAAACAACTGAACCCTGACTTCACTGGAGAGCTAACCCGCTAACCCTGACCATAGATCCTCCAAATAATACCCCTGAATTGATCCCATCAAGAACCATAATAGCAACCGAACACACTGAAACCTGCTTAACAAGTTACGACCCACTAATGATACATTAGAGACTCTCGGCATGCAGAATGGTATATAACAATCCTTGATAATATAACTCAAACAATAGCAGAAAACCAAATCAGGGATAATTCTTACCCTAATCAAAGCAAGATTCTAAGGCAATTATGATAATAACCAATAAAACAGCAAAGGATAACATACCACCAGAAGAAATTGAAAGAATCCTAACTTCATCCTCCTGGGTTACCCTGACCATCGTATTAACTACCTGAACAGCTGAGGTCTGACCCTCGAACATGGCGACCAATATATCAATGACCCGCCCAATGATGTCGGGTAACTCCTCGCGTAAGGCTCGTGAAACCTCCTCGAAAATCCAATCATTGAGTCGACCCTCCTGAGGACATGGTGCAAAACTCACCTCCAATCCCAAATGGCAAGAACTAACAATAGGATCCTCCTTCCTGAAGGATTCTAGGGATCCACAAGCTTTGGGCTACAGATGAGCCCCCAATTGGCCCGCTACAATCTCGACCCGAAAGGCCCCGAGATGACCATCCAAGCTCTCCAAAATCCCTTCCTTGATTGAACAAAAGATCACAGGAGTCCTTCCCGAGAGCTCATCACCATACTATTAAAACAACATGCAAAATGATTAGAACATGCCCAATAATCCTCATCCCACAGGCTCCCTAGCTTCTTCGAAACTTTCCCCGACTCGAGTATGGATCCTGTGCTTTCAGTAGTACAAGCCCAATACTACATTCCAAACCTATCCATACTTTCCTCAAGAATCATCCCAAATCCTCTAGGTCACCTTCTCAAACTGATACTCCACATGATCGCTAAACAGCGCAACGAAAACCACCGAAGCACCTCCTAGGCTTTCCCTAGGTTCCCGGCCTCACCCTGCCATCAGCTGATGAAGAACTCCCCATAATGCCAGTAACCACCTCGTGAATACAATCACATGCAACAAAGCGTAGATAATCCTTCGAGTAACAAAATCATCCCTACACCGGTTGTAATCAGACAAGAGCTGTGCAATAGGGTCAAATCCATCACTATGAGATTATTCAACCTTTGTCACATATGACTTAACATATTCACTTAGTCGTTAACTCCAATCACCTAAGAGTTCCACAAAGCACAAAGCACAAAGCAAACAACATTAGTGCAGTAGCACTCCAATCCAAAGAAATACCAAAGAATATTCAAACTCACACACCATAACTCATGCTAGGAACCTTCACCCTCACTGCCGACTGCCTTACGCATACAGTTTATACCCAATCGAGCATCCCGTGCTTCCTAAGCTACAAGGCATCACCTATCAGGCCAATCTATCACTGACTAATCAGAACTAGCATGTAAGTCTACAAGATCATAGAATAGGCATACAAGGCATCTCTCCTAGCATTCTATCATGCAAACACTGAGCAGATCCTTAGCCCTAACTAGCATGCGATTCACAGATTCATAAATCAAATCATATCAGATAACATGTGTGGGTATTTTGGGAAAATTTACTTGAGCTCGGTAGATTGCATGGACCATATCCTTTCTTGTTTTAGAAAACTTGTTTTTCCTTTTTTAAATCATTTTTCTTTCATTTTTGAAAAGCATTACGAAATCCCCAGTTTGAGTTCAAACACACCCGAGGGTATGTCCAAATCCTTCAAACCAAGGCTTTGATACCAACTTGTAACGTCCCAAACAAAAGACCCAAAAGGTTCATTTTTAATTTAATAAAACCAGTATTCCAAATACATCATCAATACAATCCAAATAAAACAAGTGTATCAATCTCCATATGAAATTAGAGTAAATCACAAAATGCGGAACAAGGTGGGGTGTGCGCTGCAATCATCCCGAGCTCTTGTATTTGAAAACCAAAGTACCTGAAACATAAACTGAAAACCATAAGCACAAAGCTTAGTGAGTTCTCCAAGATACCACATACCATACATATCAACATATACTGGGCCCCGCCCATCATCAGACCCCCACCCGACCTCAGACCTCGTCCGACATTGGGCCCAACCCGACATCAAGCCCCACTCGGTATACAGATCTGTTATTTTTAGGCCCCTCCTGACATCGGTCCCCACCCACTCTACACATAAACATATAAACATACAACACATGCCATAATCACGGAGATAAATAGCATACATACTAGTCATCGGGCCTCGCCCGACATCGGGTCATACCCGGTAATCATCAGGACACATACCAATAACTAACATACAAAGTACTCATCAGGTCCTGCCTGGCAGCAGACCCCGCCTAACATCGAATATCATACATGTAGAATCACGCAGACAGCTAGCATTATAAACATAAATAACCATGGGCCGACATTGCTGCATTAGTCCCACTAAACCGAGTAAGGAAATTCACATTGCACTTCTGAATCCCGTAGATAAGTCTCTGGCCGTTGGACAACTAAAATCCCCACGCTATAAGCACAATACATCATCAAATTAATACTTGGATCCCAACTCACACCAAGAGTCTAAACTAGGGTAAAAGACCTTTTTACCCTCTCCATAACTTGGCCCAAGGCCAATGCCCAATCCAACAATTCAAAGGCCCAAATCCTAGTTAGCCACCCAAGGCCCAAATCATGGCCTAATAATCCAAATTGGGCCCAAATCCCATACTGGGCCTTTCCAAAATAATTATCAATAAAAAATTTGATGGCCTAACACGGCCCAAAAGCATCTAAGCCCAAAGGATGGCCCAAAACGAAGCTCAAACACCGAAATCCATTCCTGCTGAGTACGCGGGGCGTACTCAGCTTATACGCTAAGGGTACTGGCTTAAGGGCTTTTACGCTGCGCGTACAGGCTTGTACGCCCAACCTACTCCACCATTCAACCCAAACTCATTTTTATTCCTTAATCCACTAAGACATTGATCTAAAACATAAATCTGACTTACTTGAGCTGGATCATCATGTAAAGTTGCTAACTTTACGTTCATTCATGGCTAAATGAAGCTCTTAAAGCTCAAAAGGACTTATTAGGTGACTTAACACATGCATGCTACCATAGACCTCATAAAGCTTCCACCTTTATGCTTAAGAACCTCATAACAACTCAGATCTAAAAGAAAAAGTCATTCAAACATCTTAACTCATTACTCAACCGAAAAAGGGACCCAAAAGCATGAAAATCAAGACAATAAGAGATCTAAGCATTAACAAGTCAAGATTTGTACTTGATACCTCTAGGAGCTTGCAAAGTGATGATTGATTATGGATCTCTAAGTTCCCCGCCAAGCTTTGAACCTTTCTCCTTCTTCAATCTCTTCAAAATGAGCAAAAGAAAACCAAATTCTCCTCAAGAGCTCAAATGCACATTAATAGAGGCTAAGGGACGATTTCTAGTGTTTTGGGGGCTTAGATGGTGGTAAAAAAGCCAACCCTAATGACTTATGGTGTCTGTATAGGGAGGATCACTCTAAATTTGGGTTTCATTAATTCCCACGTACGCCCCGCGTACACAGGTGTACGCTCTGCGTACGTGTCCATAGTCCCGTCATAACCTCGCATCCGTACGCCCCGCGTACACCATCGTATGCCCCGTGTAATGGCTCTAGTACTAGTATGCCATGCGTACACATGTGTATGCCCTGCGTATTGCTTAACCCTAAACCATGAATCTTCCGAAGGTCATAACGTTTTCTTTATAAGTCCGTTTCCGTCGATCCTTATATCCACGAAGAGGTAACGAAAAGCTCTACACTTCGATCAACTCAAACATGCCTTAAAACTTCCCGAACAAAAATCCAATTCCCATAAAAGCCCGGAATGTCACTTTACCGAAATACCCCTTGGCTCCAAAACACAAACCGAGCACCCGAATCATCCAAATTACATCACCCACACCCAAAAGGTAAAATGATTCAGGACAAGGAGTTACAGTCTACTTTATCGCCAATCCATTTTCTAAAATAGATTACATGGAACATATTATGAACTCACTCCAAATCTTTTGGCAACTCAAGTTGATAGGCTTGCTTTGCCACACGCTCCAACACATTCAAAGGCCTAATATATCGAGGGTTCAATTTCCATCTCTTCCTAAAATGAATTACACCTCTCTAATGGGATACTTTAAGTAAAGCTTGATTACCCACTTCAAAAGTCATTGGTCGATTCTTAATATTTGCTTTACTCTATTGTTAATTTTTAGCCGCCAACATTCTTTCACGTATAATTTCTACTTTATCTGTATTTATTTGAATTAGACTTGGCCCCACGAACACTTTCTCCCCCGCTTGTAGCCAACATGAAGGGATCTACACTTTTTTCTATTCAAAGCCTCATACGGAGCCATTATAATAGTTGAATGGTAACTATTATTGTATGAGAATTCTATCAAGGAAAGGTGTTTATCCCAACTACCCGTAATTTCCAAAAACACGCCCTCAACATATCTTCCAAAGTTCGAATGGTTGTTTAACTTTGGGCATCGGTTTGTGGGTGGTAAGCGGTACTCAAACACAACCTCCTCTCGAGGTCTTCTTGCAAGCTCCTCCAAAAATGAGATGTGAAACAGTTGTATCTGTCAGATACAATAGAGAGAGGAACACCATGTATTTTCACTACCTCCTTCATATAAAGCTTGGAGAACTTCTGAATTGGCCATGTTTCATTTGTTGCAAGAAATAATGTGATCTTAGTCAACCAGTCCACTATTGCATATATCATATTATGCCCTATCTTGGTCCTTGGTAACTTTTTCACAAAATACATGGTTATTTTATCCCACTTCCACTTTGGTGCATCCAATGGTTCCATGTCTCCATACAGTCTCTGATTCTCACTTTTTACCAAAGAACAAGTCAAAGGATTGATCATGTATTTTGCAATATCTATCTTCATCGTGGGCCACCAACACATTGTCTTTAAATCCAAGTACATCTTGGTACTTCCTAGATGTACTGAATACTTGGACTTATGTGCTTCATCAAGGAACATTTTTTGGGAATCACCAAAATTTGGGACCCAAATACGTCCAAAATTGTTTTCAAATACAACAGACTTTCCCAACTTTTCTTCCCTTTTGTTTTTACGATTGATTGCTTGAATTTGAGTTTCCTTAAGAATTCCTACAATAGAAGACGCCACCTGATTACTCAAGGACCTTGCTCTCTGTTTTTCCATTTGTCAGCTTTCTACTTAAGGCATCCGCTACAACATTAGCCTTTCTAGAATGATAAGTAATGTCATAGTCATATATTTTAAACAACTCAATCCATCATCTCTGGCATCAATTTAGTTATTTTATTGAAAACAAATACTACAAGCTCTTGTGATCAGTAAAAACTTACAGTTAGTGCTATACAAATAATGCCTCCATATTTTCAATGCATGAATGGTTGTTGCAAGCTCTAAATCATGAGTTGGGTAATTCTTCTTGTGCTCTTTCTGTTACCTGTAAGCATATGATATAACCTTGTCCATTTGGGTGAGAACACACCCAAGAACCATCCCTTAAGCATCACCATAAACGTCAAAGTCTTCCACGCCACTAAGTAGTGTAAGAATGGGAGCTTCACATAACCTCAAACATTCAGTTCGTTGAAGGTTTCATTTTGTTTGTTGATCCACTCATATTTCACATACTTCCAGGTCAAATAAGTCAAAGGGCCTGGAATTCTTGAAAAATTCATGATGAACCGCCAGCAAGAGACTGCTACCCAAGGAAACTTCTAATTTCAGCAGGACTCTTTTGGCACTTCCCACTCCATTACTGCTTCGATCTTTTCCGGATCAACTTTAATGCCTTCCTTGTTCACCACATGCCCGAGAAATTGCACTTCTTAAATCCAAAATTCACACTTGGTGAAGTTTGCATAAATATGTTCATTCTTTAAGGTTTCCAATATTTGTCTCAAATGTTCACTATGTTCATCCACCGACTTTGAGTAGATAAGAATGTTGTCAATAAATACAGTCATGAACTTATACATGCAAGGCTTGCATACTCGATTCATAAGATCCATAAAAGTCGTTGGCGCATTGGTCAAGCCGAAAGGCATCACCAAAAATTCGAAATGTTTGTCACGTTTTCGAAAAGCAGTATTCCTCACATATTCACTCCTTACTTTTAATTGGTGGTAACCAGATTGAAAAACAATCTTTTAAACGTAACACGCTCCATGCAGTTGGTCGAAGAGATCATCAATTCTCGGTAGAGTGTATCGATTCTTGATGGTTACCTGGCTCAAATCACGATAATCAATGCACATCCTCAATGACCCATATTTCTTTTTCACAAATTAGATAGGAACTCACCAAGGTGTAACACCCGTTTTCTAGGATGGATCAGTTGGGGACTTAGAGGGATCAAACGTAAGGTTTTTAGGAAAAACCTTGTTCCACAACATGGTGAATAAGCTACCATGACATAGCATGCCAAATGCATGGAATGCACATCTCATGGCCGCCACGACGTGGCTAGAGGAATGTCGTGAAGAGGAAGGGCTGCAGCCTAAGACCATGATTTTAGGGTTTCTTCCATATTTAAGCATCTAAACTCAAGGATTACGACATCCTCTTCAGGCTCCTACCCTGTAAGACGAAACCATAGCCTCCATGGATGATTAAGAGCTCGCTTGCTTGATTCAAGACCTTATTGTTAAATTTTTGTGAAGCTTGAGGAAGGATGAAGATCCTTTTGGTGCAAGGGAGCAAGGAACCAACTTAGATCCATCATCTCCTTCAGATTTTTGAGTTATTGGAGGTATAAATCTCATATCTTGACCTTGGTTCTTCTTGATACAATTTTAAGTTCTTTTTTTATGATTTTGGTCCCTTCCATAGATGCTTTTGGAGCTTAAGGAACTCCATAGCTTGTTATGTCCATGCTTAATTTTTGGTCACAATAAAGACTTAATGGACTTAGGGTTTTAGATCTTTCCATGATGTAAGGTCCTAACGGATAAAGTTGGAAAATTTATCCATTAAGTCATTGAAAAGGATTAGATATGAAGTTATGGGTTTAGATCTGTAAGAATGAAGCTTTTAATGAAGATTATGACATTTATCCAGGAACCACAATGTGGCCGAGGGGATGCCAACACATGGCGGTCTCCTTCATGTCGAGTATTTTGTCCTGACATGCCCACAACATGGCTAATAGGTCTTCACGTCGTGCTGAGCATTGACTTGGTTGACCGTTGACTTTTGATCAGTTTGACTTTGGGTCAAAATTGAAGGACATGGGTTGTTGTCTAAGGATCTATCTAATGGGATTTCTGGATTACTTCTATGTACTTGCGCAATTTCACATAACAATCATGGGCACATTCAACCTAGAAAAACTATGCCTTTTCTTATAATAGCAACGTACTTTAAAAAACTAAATAACCCTAGCAATAATAAAAACTCGCAAGGTTTGATTACATACCTTATTGCTATTATCACAAATATCAATTTACTTTGAATAACCCTTCTTAGAATGCTAACCCTAATAATGTGGAAGCCTCTAATATGTCACACCTAAAACTTAGGAAACCTTAAGAAATAAATAAGAGAGATAGGAGAAAATAATTTTGAATTCTCTAAGTGAGGACGAGAGATAAATTTTGGCTTAGGGTTAGGACCCTATATATAGCTGCCAGATAACATTAAAACGCTAGATTTGATTAATAAAGTGATATTGTTATATTCCTATTCAAATCTTGTTTCCTTATTTGATTTAGGAGGATTACAGAACCCTTCCAAAGCTTCTCAAAACTGTCCGTAGGCTGGAGGTTTCTAGAATTTCCTTTCTTGTTCAACTATTGAACATTTGCAATTTAACCCTTCGACCTTTTAATTATATTTAATTACCTCAAAATTAATTCCATTTAGTTCTAATTAATTCTTAATTAATTACTAACTATTTTTAATTAATATATCAATCATATTATATATTAATAAATCTTTTATCTCTCTCTTAATATCAATCCAAGCAATTTCCTTGGTTATAAGGGAAACCTAAAAAGAACTTTACTACTATTCACTCAATATATCAATTTAGTTATGATCATAGACACCCTAATCCAATAGTCTCCCACTTGGATAAGTCATCATATAAATTTACAAGTATACCTCTCTAAATAACTAGTAAAGAGTGTATTCTAAGCCAGTGCTACACTCTGATTAAATCATACGTTAGGCCTAAGTTAAGTAATCAACTATTCCTCTGTTTTACAAGATATCGTAGGGACAAGAGACATAGATTAGAATCAATCTCATGGTCCAAGATTTTGTTTCTCGATTTCCGATTTATGATGACCGGATTCAGACTACTAATTGAACACATCAATTTAGTTCGGGCTAGGCCTAGCACATGCATGTCAACATCAAATCACTGAGGGCCCAAAGATACCGCTTTCCTTAAATAGGAAAAAGGAACTTATAAACTTTGACTATATAATCATACATTTTACTCGTCATGTCATGCATGGAAATACACTTTATGACATCTAGTTACAGATGCATGGATACAAACCAATGCATAAAAACTTCAGAAACTATGACCTATATAACTCCATTTCAAGAATAAAAGATATTATCGCCTTAAAATTGCTCATGATTTAAATCCATGAGGTAATCTCTAAGCGTGGGTTTATCCAAATCTCAAAATCCCCATTTTCTAAGTACTCATGAATATTGCAGTAATCCCTATGCAATGCCCAATCACCATGGATAATCTACATACTTTGAAAGTCTTAAATCGGCATTTCGAATAAATTAATATTCAGGAAGTAACACGCTAAATGAAAGACAATGATAAAATAATTTTTCTATGGCATCATACTCTTTGAATACAAATAATTCCCCATTATTTAATCACCATAACACTTATAGATTTATTAATTGTATAAATGTCTTGGGTAATCGAATTAACAACTTGTTAGGAATAAATCTGAGATGACGAATGCGGAATATCAAGAACAATCAAAATCAAACACCACAATATGCAAGTAATCTGATAAAGGTTTTTCTTGTATTGAATATGAGATGAACGTACAGAGAAAACTCTAATCTGGTCAAAAGCTTACACCAAAAGTGAACCTAACGATTATTTATAGGGAACAATAAATATCTACCATAAATATAAAGTAAATGCCTAATATAAAACCAATGCCTTAGAAGAGCTCGATTAAGAACTTCTACTGTAAAGGCATCGTAGGGAATCATAAAATGATTAACCCTAAAAAGGCTTATCTAAATAACCAAATATGCCATATCAGTTTCAATATCTCAAATACTCAACAATCTCCCCCTAGATGTTGAAACTGATGAAGATCACGATTTCCGATCTTCTTGGCATTTCTCCCCCTAAATTGTGATACTCATCAGCACATGGGGTCTTCAAAGCGAGAGAAATAAAAATAATCTTCCAAATACGAACTCCCCCTTGAATAATCATCACTCCCCCTTTAATCTTCAACAAATACCATGGAGAGAATCCGGAAAGTTAAGAAGAATCACCAGCAATCTTCAAAACCCATCATATTTGATGAAATAATTACCTTTAGAATAAACACAATCATCAAAAATTAAAACCGGAAAAATAACAAAAAAATAATTTTGTATTTTTCGATTTTTAAATTTAGACAAAAGAATAGAATAAGAAGCAATTATTTTAGAAGGGTTTAAAAAGAATAAGACCAAAGAAAAAGGATAAGAATTGAAAATCTTTTGGAAAGAAGGGATAAAAGTGGTAAAATCCCAAAAATATTGTGAAATATTGGGATATTGGATAAATCAGTCAAGCCACGCAAACTTCAGGGACATGAAATGAAAAGTTACTCATCATCTTCATTGAGTCAGATAACACGCTTTTGACTTGCGAAGATAAATGGAAATTGCCAAGTTGTTCAAACACCGGGGACCGAAACTATAAAATAGTTGTAGTTTCAGGGACCAATAATGTAATAGTCAAAATTGATGAACGCAAAAAATAGTCGTCTTCTTCACTGGAACGCAAAAAAAACACGCCTTTGACTCTTAAAAGTCAAAATTGATGAACGATCTTATTCAATCCAAATAACAAAATGAAATCGAGTTCCGATCGACATGATAGCATCATTCCGATTTCAGTTTTCGTTCAAATTCCGAGAGACAAAATTCTGATTTCTGTTCCTGGTCAGAATACAATCCAAGTACAATGCGTAGCTACTGATTTCAGTTCCGATTTTGCTTCTGATTTTAGTGCAACATTCAATTCCAAGTTAGTAATATTCGAAATCGCTGAAGGCTGATACGATCGATTTCTGTTTTACCTCCCGATTCCAAATCGATTACACATTCAATTATAAGCGAGCCTTCGTTTACGATTAATGCGATTTCAAAATCGAGTCAAGAACTGTGATTCTAAAGATTACACATCGTTCCAAGTGTGCGACTGATCTCCGAACGAATGTGGCTTGTGCGAAAGCAGAATATAAAGCTTGAACACGAACGAAAGTGTTACAGAGCGAAACCGATTTCTCCCGACTTTCGCTTCTTGACCTGCAAATTCTGGTGAGTTCGGTTCTTGACGAACAAGCCTTCGCCTCTTGTGGCATTCGGTTCCAACTGTGAATCCAGATTCGTTCCTTTCGCTCCCAATCGATTGGTCTAGAACCGAAAGCTAATCAAGGACCGAAAGCGAATTGCAGGTTTACTTCAATTTCATACCCAAAGCGAAATCAACCGAACGTTCGGTTATGAACAGTAGATTCGGGTTTGGTTCTTGTGAGTTCGGTTGTTAATTTGAGTTCGGTTCTTAATCTGAGTTTCGCTTCTTAACTTGAGTTCGGTTCTTATTCGTGAGGTTCACCTCTATGAGTTCGGTTCTTATTCGTGAGTTTCGCTTCCAAGTTTGTTGATGCTACACCCAAAGCGAACGTTCGCTTCAATAAGAAACCTGCACATTTGACTTCGCTTCATTGACTTTGATGTTGAGGTTCGCTTTTGGTTGACGAAGTTCGTTGGTTGATTTTGAGTTCGTTTCTGGTTGTAAGATTCGCGTCTTGGCATTCACATTTTGTGACAATCGTGTTTTTGAGTTCGCTTCTGTGCTTCAGTGAACGAATACGACATAGAGATTTCAAAAGCAACCCCTCCTGTTACAGTAAACTGACAGTTTGTACCCTTTAAGCAGAAAAGTGTCAGAAGGTAGCTTTCTTTTTGCAGAAAAATGACACTTTTCACCCCTTTTTCAACTTTTTCAGCTTTTTGTCAATTCCAACACAAAAAAAAAACAATAAATTTGATTTCTTCAACACAATATCATATCTTTGAACCAAATCCACCAGATTTCACCAAGATTTTGTCCCCATTTTTTTTTAATCTGATAAAACTTTTATGGGGCTTTTGGTACCCATTTAAGGTTCAACATTGAAGTTCGTTTCTTGCAAACCCATTTATTTGAAGAATATCTATCATCCTCTACAAATAATACCCGCTTCTTAGTTGGAAAACAAAAATTTCTAAAAAATTCATTAAACCAACCGAACACTATTTTCTCTTTTCTCCAACTCTTAACATATTCACCTGAATAAAATTTTCTTTGAACATTATTGACTTCAACTTTTTCAACTTTTTCACAAGCATTGGGCACTTGTACCTTGGTCATCCAAACCTTCTTTGTTTTACTCTTGTTCTTTCTCTTCTTCCTCCTTTTCTTATTTCTACGCTTCAGAAACAAATTTCGGATCTGGACATCTTTTTCTTCTTTCTGAATCTGAACATTTGAAGACTTTGACACACAAACTTTTGGAGTTTGGTAAATCTGAATTTCATGAAGAATTGGCTTTCTGTAAGGAATCATTCATTCAAAGATATCATCAGAACATAAAGAATCATCTGTTTGAGTTCCAATAGAACAAAATGTCTTCACTTTCACGATTTCAGATGAATTTCTTTGAGATTCATCTTCTGAAGTACCTGATTCGGAATGTAACTCTTCTGAAAAAAATGAACCACTTGACTCCCCCTCAACATGAACATTTGGAGTCACTTTTTCTTCAGAAACTTGAAGAACAACATGAACTTCTTCGTTTTCTTTTTCAGCCCTTTTTATCTTCAACATCTGTTTATGTTCCCGATTTAAATGTTCATATATAATATGAAATTGTTCTACTATTCTCTCATCCTCTCTTAACTCATGGTGATTAACATATGAGTATCTAGATATTTTCTTATCAACAAGAAGATTACACAACTCAGGAATATCATTCAACATAGATCGACCACTGATTTGAAACATGGTCACTTTGATAACACCATAGATGGGTTTAGTAACCTTTAATCCAAGTTCTAAAATGGTGTCAAACAATAAATTTGTTTTATCCATTAGATCTTCAACAAATGATAGAACTTGAAGAGGAAAGTAGATCTGATAAGAGTTCTAGAGAGAGAAAACAGATCTGAGAGGGTTTCTAGAGGGAGAAAACAGATCTGAAACGATTTTTAGAGAGATAAAGTAGATCTAAACACAAAATTTTCTTCTAATTCTCTTCTAGAACACGATTCAAGAACAAATCAGATGAAATAATGAGTTGAAGAAAACAGATTTGAACAAGATTTTTCAATAAAAACGAGGTGTAGACTTTTTCTTTTCAGAAAACTTACAAAACTTGAAGAACAAGGTGAGATTCATGATAAAATATCGCCATAAACAAGATCGATTCTTGCAAAAATCACTGAGATCTACAAGAACCCGCTCTGATACCGCTTGTTAGGAATAAATCCGAGATGACGAATGCGGAATATCAAGAACAATCAGAATCAATGACCACAATATGCAAGTAATCTGATAAAGGTTTTTCTTGTATTAAATATGAGATGAACGTATAGAGAAAACTCTAATCTGGTCAAAAGCTTACACCAAAAGTAAACCTAATGATTATTTATAGGGAACAATAAATATCTACCATAAATATAAAATATATGCCTAATATAAAACCAATGCCTTAGAAGAGCTCGATTAAGAACTTCTACTGTAAAGGCATCGTAGGGAATCATAAAATGATTAACCGTAAAAAGGCTTCCCTAAATAACCAAATATGCCATATCAGTTTCAATATCTCAAATACTCAACACAACTAAACTTGTCAACATTTCTCATGCCAATTCTCTTAGCGTGAACATCATAATTTCCTTTTGTCGTCACTATTGTGAACAAATCATCGAAAATATATCCACTCTCCATGTTCAACCCTTTTCTTAGATGTAATGGATTTCCTCTTCTTATGCATTGACCTTTTGTGGTCTTAAAGATCATTAGGCAACACGACCGCATCTTCATAAAACATTTCTAATGGTAATTTGTTACTTAAAACAAATCCATGGTCAACTATGAAGTTTTCTAGTCCAAGTACGCTCATTGGATACTTCACTTGCACTAAAGTAATTTGACTAATATTGTTGAGTCTATCACCATCTCCTACATGAAACCTTTCATATCACCAGACTACTATTTAGAATGAATGTCCGTTTGGACTATGACTCAGAGTCATATCTAAAATTTATGTCACTATAACTCTTCTCAATCATGTTCTCTACTGTTTACAAGCAACCGGTGTTTGGTATTCTTTAATACCTCATAATGTTCTTCACAGTTGTCTAGCGATTCACTCGATCCAATTTTTGATACAATCACATGATGTTCAAAACATCTGATACATCAAAATAAGCACAAGTCATACCATTAATGATCGATCCTATATACGAAACATATAGACCCTGTCAAGGAAATTTATTTAAACATCCTGTTTACCATATCTTTAGCCAAAGAGGACAATAATGGTAATAAACAATCGAATAGACCCTTTCTCAACAATTAGTGAGAATGTTTTCCCATATTTGATTTCTTGAGTTTGAACGAAACCCAGTTCTACCATACTAGCTTTGAATGTGTCTACATTCCTATCCATGGTAGTCTTTGTATCGAATATCTAATTCTAATGCATTGTTACAAGACTAGGAAATGGATCGACCAATTTCAAAATTGGTTATTAGTCATTGACTGAATTTCACTATCCTTAGACTCTTCTCACTGGCAGCCGAAGGGCCTACCATTGCTTGCTAGTAGTTATCAGGCTTATCCAAATTGATCAATGTTTTTATCACTAATCAACGTATCTTCTTCCACAGTCATATGAAACTCATAAAGCTTGGGAGGTTCTCTAACTCTATTATATCTTGAGAAGAGGTAAGGCAATATCATATGACTCAAATGGTATTTCAACCTCAAGTTGAGAGCTAGTGCCAACTATAGGTTCATTTTCGGTTATATCTTGAATTTCTTCAAGATCAATATTAATCCCATTGACTTCTTGATATGCATATGTTCTTTCTCTTAACGAAAACTCCTTTTGAGATACAAGCAACAAATATCAAAAGTCTCAAGTGAACACCGAGCAATGTCACATTTCTCATATCTTGATTTAAGTTAGTCAATGATTTCTTGTCTAACAAAAAATCTCACAAAACCATACCTAAATGTCAGGGAACTTTCCAACTCTATCCTCTTAGTTGATTACAAGGTTCAAAATGCTCTACTATTTCAAGTGTATATTCCCAAATAATGTGAATGGTAGCGAATCACGACTCATCGTATACCGAACCATATATCATTTAATTCTCCTTTTTGGCAACATCATTCCATTGTGGTGTCCTCAGAGAAGCCACTTATGGAAACCATTCCACAATATCTAAGATGATAATTGAACTTGATATGAAGGCATTCTCCTTTCCTTTTGGATTGAAGATCCTTTATCATCCTGTCCAATCAATTCCCTACTTTGTTTTGATATTCTTGAACTATTCAAAGTGACAGACTTATGCTTAATCATATAAACGTAATCACATTTACTAAAAGTATCAGTAAATACACCATAGTAGTATATACTGTCCCTTATAGTAGATTTGAAGGGTCCACACACATTAGTGTGTACAAGATCAAACATACCTTCACCTTATTCACATACCTATGTGAATGGTGATTCAATTGCCATGCCAACGAACAACATTTTCATACATCATCCAACCCATGGTCGAATGATTCCATGTTCGATCCAATTGGAGCTTGGTGATGTGATTCTTAGTTTTGTGGCTAAGTAGATTATGCCACAAGTGCGATTATATCTAAACTATTAGAGGAATCAATATTAAGGTTTAGAGGAATCAATATTAAGGTTAACCTTACTATTATTAGAAAAAAAACTATAAATTCATGAATTCCAATTGTAAGAAGATGTTTTAAACATAAATCAATCATCTTTATAAACTAGAATTGTCACCTTTCGATTATCAAATAAAAATTGATATTCATGTTTATACAACACACAAGATAAAATTTTGGTTTCCAAACATCTCCGAAGAGTAATAGCAAATAACTAGTTTATACTAACTCCAATACTAAGCACAAGATCGAAATCCTCAATCATGACAACATTCTTCCATTCCAATGATTAGGTCTTAGCTATCGATGCTTAGGATTGTTCTTTCCTTTAGATCCTACAATTCCATCAACATGTGACTACCATATCATGCATGAAGGAATTACGACTCGGAAGTATTTGGAGTTCAATTGTTTAAGTACATGATCTACAGTCAAACATTTGACTTTACCATCTGCAAGATTTCACAAATAGTTAGGGCACTTTTTTTTTCCTATGATCATTGTCATCTCATTAATAGAAATTTGCCTCTTTTGAATTGTGGTTGTGTGTGATAGAGGACACACCAATCCTATTCCCTCATAAAGGAGAGTTTCGGCTGAAGCCATTCATTTCCATTTGGGATTCAACCATTTCCACTTCTTTCCACCAACATTCAAAAGCCATAACTGGAACTGTTTGAGACATCTGATTAATCTGGCTTCTACATTTTTTGAGAAGGTTTAATAATTCCATCAATTCCTCATCATAAGAACTAGTGAGACATCCAAGCATAAGATCTTATAGCAATACTCTTCTCAAGGAAAACATTGAGAATCTTGTGTTTATCTATGTAGCTCTCTTTGAGCACATACAAACAATCTCTCCTTTATCTTGCATGCAATTAGGAACTTTTGACGATTTTCAAATCACTCTTTCCTTGTCGTTGGTGAAACATTTCATCCAATTGCAAGTTTCATTTTATAGGTTCACATGTTCACAAAAGATCATTTTGGAACATATAGGAGATAGACATAATCATGAAAGAGATATTTTTAACAAATCTACATGATTATGGGAATAATAACTTCTTCAAGTTTACGTATTAATAATTTGATGGAGATTCTCATCATGGACATGTTTCCCAACATCAAAATGGGGAACAAAGAGAAGACAGAATGCGGGAGGTTGTGGGAAAGGATTTCCATATAACCTAAGAGAAAAGGTTTAAATAAGTCGATTCAATCCTTATATATTAACCTAATTTTAAATTAAGGCTATTATCCAGATATACGATTCGTAATATGAAGGGGATGCCGTAATCACATCATAAATCTATATTAGGTAGGTAAAGCACGTTACCAATTTCAATCACAATGAAACTCCTAGATCTCTTAAGACTCTATGAACTATCAATGACATGTTAATCTCAGATTATGCTCTTTGATTTTGTGACCGGGATGCCGAGGATCACAAAGAAGATGTGAATAACCATGCAAACCCGCGCAAAATCCTCAAGGTCGTTTATGATCTCACATTGACGTTCCAGTTAGCCACACACGCTCCATCAACAATAATAAATTTCGAGTATATACCATCATTTCAACTTTGTAGTCCCAAATTAGTATGTCGGTTAACCTCACACGCTCCACTAACGACTCACAAAGTAATAACGTGCGTTTTCATGGATTAGCATACAATTTCACATTGTTCCTAAGTAACTAGAGTGAGATTTTATAGATGGTTCTAGTACTTATACATTATACTTTTAATGTGATTATATCCTATCAAAATCGTTCGGCTAACGATCCTCCACCACTAAAAGAAGCGGTGGGTGAAAAGGACACCCATTCAAAGGTTATTTTATAGGTCGTTTTCTTATACCTCTTTAGCGTGTGGCTTTGTGAATGAGGCCTACAATTGATCCGACTACTTTTAGTTATACATATAGTATTTATAATCTCATATATATATATATATATATATATATATATATATATATATATATATATATATGTATATATATATATATATATATATATATATATATATATATATATATATATATATATATATATAGCGTGTATGTTAAAACTTTTTAATTTTACAAGTTTTAAATTGAATTATCTTGATTACAATTAATTAATTAATCTTTTAAACCATCTATGATTTAATATTTATCTTATAATTAAACAATTAATTAAATTAATAAAATCATTTAAGAATTAAATAATTATCTTTAATTAAACAATTAACTAATTAATCTATTTAGTCTTAAGCCTTCCTTAAATTCAAAATGAGGGTTTTAAGTTTCCTAGTTTTATTTATCCAAATTTTAGGCAAGTAACATAACAAATAAGGAACCTAGGAAAACCCTAGCAAATTTCGAAAAAGGCAAGGAAGCAAGGGATTTTTGAAAAACCCTAGACAAAAAGCTCGACATCATCATCTACTGCAAGTCTTCCAAGGAGATCTGGGATGTGCTCAAAAATCTTTACCAGGGGTCAGAACAAGCTCAGGAAAAAAAGCTCACCATTGGTCTCAATAAGTTTAACAACTTCAAAGCTCTTCCCGGTGAAAGTCTTGACGATTCATTCAAATGGTTCAACCTCATCATCACGAAGCTGTCAAATGCTGGTACAATCCGCAGTAATCACAAAACAAACCTTCAATTTCTAAATGGTTAGGGTAGACACTAGACTGCTGCTAAGATGATAGTCCAAGGAGACAAAAAGATCCACACTTTCTCACTATTCAAGCTATACGGTGAACTTCAAGCCCAAGAATCGACGGTGTTAAATGATTGTGCAGAACTGGGTGGACCACTTGCCTTGATGGCTCAAAGTCCACAGTTCAAAACTCCTCAGTACCCATATTCCACAGAATCATCATACCAACACTCATATGACAGCTCACCGCAGTCAGATGAAGCTGATGTAAAACTTGATGACGAGGAAGAATTTCATAATGCCATTACCCTGGTCAGCCAACAATTCAACAGACTGCCACCACCATCCTTTTGTAAAAACCAACAGGTCAACAAACCACCTTTCAATCGCACTTTCAACTCGCAGAGTAACCATCCAAGATATTCCAGAAATCGTCATCATTCTCCACAATCGCAGATGGCTCCTTCAAAAGAGATACCGCATACCAACAGACCTTCAGACTTCGGTACCAATACCGAAGACAAAGATGGAGTCATTATTTGCCAAAAATTTCACAAGGAAAACCACTTTTCCAAAGACTGCAAAACAAACGTGGTAAATGACAAGGCATTCTACCTCAGAATGGCTCTAGAAATGGAGGAAAGAGAAAAGGCAATAGCTTATGTTCCACAAGTGAGAAGGGATCATCAAGTGTGGTCCTCGGGTGATGAAAATGAATAAATTGACAACAACAAGAAGAAAAGGAAAATTTGCATGGTGGCAACTAGTGAGAAAGACGGATCAACAAACCTACAGAGGAACTACTGCTACATGGGAAAAGATGGAACTCTCAGCGTCATCGAACAGGTAAAAACTATGATTCAGTCAAATAACTACAACATGCATGAATGTGAACCTTACCTAGAAAGACTTAATGAAACTTGGGATGTCGTCCTTACAAACGACAACAAAGCCCTAGACGAAAAGAATATAGCAACCCAAGAGATGTACCATGTGAGAGGAAGACTAGAAGACAAAAAACTTAAGGTCATAATGTTATAAAAGGATTTGTCGTTAGAGAAAGATGCTAGAGTGTTAGGTGAAACCCAACTAGATATTTCTCTGAATCAATGGGATCTTGCCCAAAAAAAATTGTACGCTTAAATCGTTTAATTGAAAAACTCTTTACTGAAAGTGAAGCTATTGAGAATTTATTGGATAATGGGACCGTAGAAAACACTTATAATTGGGGATGGTCAAATGGGTATTGTACCGATGAAAACTCTCCTCCCCGGTTTGATGGTAATCGTCCCTATGTCCCACCAGACCAGATTTATCACTATCCAGTGAATGACAAAACTTATCTCGAAGACATAAGATGTCACTTCGGTAGAATTCATGAACTGAGCAACATATGTGTTATTGAGGAAATTCTTCCTGAATCCTCGGGTAATGTAGATAATTTATTACCCATCATTGGCATAATTTGTCCCAGTTCTCAGTCAAGGTTCAGTGAAGAAATTGTTTCGGAAGGACCTGAATTAATTGTAAATTGTTCATCTTTTCCCTCCAAGACATGTCCCAACCAAGAATTATAAAAGACTTACTCTGCGGTAGTCCAGTCCTCTATACCGCAGACCCCAGTCAAAAGCACAACTACTCTTCAGCCCATTTTGCATGAACTTCCCATTGATAATTTCAAATTTGGACAATGTTCTCAAGGTCATGAACTATCTATTTCTGATGACTCAAGTCCACGATATTTACCTCAAACAAAGAATTCCAAGAAACCTCAACTAAATGTTTTTGATGTTGTCACACCAAAGAAGGAAGCAATGATGGCTCTGGAAAAGGAGATCTGATCCCGACGTGAAAAGCGGGAAGTTGAATTCAAAAAAAAAAACTTTCAAAAACCAGGCCACGTTTTCAAACAAAAGGAAATTTGAAAAATACACGACTGCAAAAAGTCGTGTTCAGTGACTAAACCTCTTGACTCAAACAAAACTGAAAATTTTCAAAAAGGGGTCAAGTCAACATCATCAAATTCCTTAAAAGACACAAAAATGAAGGGTATTGTACACACTTCACAAACTTCAAAAATCCTTCCATCATTCAAAGGGTATAAACCTGAGACAACGTTTTTCAAAAAACCTTCTCAAAACCCAGGAGACAATACCAAGGGACATCATACTCGGACCAGTCACAAACAAAAGACCACACCGTTTAGACCGTTGACTACGTATGGTTTGTAAAATAATGAAAATAACTTATCTTTTTTGCTTTTATCCACTGCCATCGAAGACCGGTCCAATCCCAATTCATAAAACTCCAAAAGATGTGACTCATCATGGTTCCAAAAAGAAATCAGTGTCTAAAACCCACATGCATGCATATGTTAAGAAAATTCCCCACGTTACCACGAGCTTCAAACTTGTTTGGGTGCCCAAACTAACCAACTGATTTTGTAGGTAATGTGCAAGGAGGAACAAGAAGAAGAATGGTTAATCAATAGTGCTTGCTCCTTGCACATAACATGAAGGTTGGAATACCTTCGAGATTTCAGGCCAATCAGCAGTGGTGGACACGTCACCTTTGGAAACAAAGAAGATAGGATCATCAGGGGTTATGGAGTATTGACTACAGGGAGCTTCTCTATTCAACGAGTTGCTTACGTAGAAGGTCTAAAACATAATTTGATCAGTGTGGGTCAATTATGCATAGCTGGTCATCGGGTTGAGTTTGATAGTGAATATTGCTACATGATGACAAATGACAGGAACACTTTCATGATCAAATCTAAAGCCGAAGGGACAATGTATCCATTGGATGTCTCTCTGATCATTGGCAAACCACATTTGTGTTTTCTGTCAAAGGCAATATCCGAAGTGAATTGGTTATGGCACCACAAACTTTCTCACCTCAACTTCACATACATCAACAACCTGGTAACCGAAGAGTTAGTCCGTGGACTACCAATCTTGAAGTACAAAAATATATTATGCCCAGCCTGTGAATATGGTAAACAAATAAAGGGTGGCTATCCTTTGATAGTTGATTCTTCAATTGTTGAACCTCTAGAGCTACTTCACATTGATCTCTGCGGTCCATCAACTGTAGCCAGACTTCACCACAAGAAATATACTCTGACCATTGTTGATGACTTTACTCGCTTCACTTGGGTCTTCTTTCTGAGACTGAAATCAGATACACCGAAGATCATGATCAACTTCATCAAGGAAATAGAGCTCCAGATCAAACTACTAGTCAGACGGATAAGGACTGATAATGGCACTGAATTTACTAATCAGATCTTGAATGACTTCTTAGTTTCTAAGGGCATCAAGCAACTTCTTGGCACCTTACAGACCATAAAAAAACGGAGTAGTTGAGAGAAGGAATAAAACATTAGTCGAAGCAGGCATATCGATGTTGAACTTTGCCAATTTACGTCTCTACTTCTGGGCAGAAGCAGTGGCAACTACATGTTTTTCTCAAAATCGAAGTATCATTTGCAAACGCCTCAACAAGACTCCCTATGAAGGTCTCAACAATAGAAAACCTAATGTCCGTTTCTTTCACATTTTTGGTTGTAGGTGTTTTGTGATCAACAACAAGGATAATCTTAATAAGTTTGAACCGAAGTTAGATGAAGGCATTTTTCCGGGTTACTCAACCAACAAAGTTGCATACAGGGTTCTCATAAGGCGTACAAGACTAATCGTTGAAAGCTTTAATGTCAAATTTGATGGCTATTACGTCTGCAACACTGCTCCTTCAACAGAAACAAATTTCATCTTGGAAAGTGATATCCCAACCTCATCGTGTCCATTAAGCATAGTTGAACTAAACTATTATGATCTCTTCGATCCCGCAAAGACAGCTTATCTTTTAGAAATTTTGGTGTCTCCAGTAGCCCAACAACAACATGCAGAAGTATCTGGACCAATCCAGTCTGAAGGAACATCATTCAATACTTCCACCTCGCCGATTGAGGGGGAAAGTTCATTTCCTTTGGAAGTTACAACCATCGAGGTTCTAGTATTTGAAGATGTTGCCCCAACACCTACCCGCAGACCAACCAATAAATCGAGCGTATCAGAAGACTCTGAGGATGAAGAAGTTGAAAACATCGATAGAAGAACGGATCCAAGGATTATTAACCACTCGTCAATCCATGGGGAACCAACGTCACTGGCTCAGGGGGAACCATCATCGGTTCAGGGGGAACTCCCATCTACAATCTAGGGGGAACTTCCACTACCTACCGCAAAGCCCATTCCAACAGTCAAAGATTCATCTGTGGGCTGTTCACACATCGAGGGGGAACTACCTTCAACAAGCAGACCCACAGAGTCCTTAGATGTAGAGGATATTCCCTCAACCGCAGCTGCAGACCATCAGCAATCTTGTCTACACATTTGGACGAAAGATCACCCACCGGGTCAAATCATCGGCAACCCGTCTTCAGGTATTCAAACTCGTTCTTCTACTTATATAAATAACTATTGTCATTTTGTAGCATTTATGTCGTCTGTAGAGCCCAGAACCACAAAAGCAGCACTTATGGAGCCCAATTGGATGATTACAATGCAAGAGGAACTTGCTGAGTTTGAACGTAATAAAGTTTGGAAATTGGTACCAAAGCCAAAAGGTCAAACCATTGTCGGTACAAGATGGGTTTACAAAAACAAGCTAGATGAAACATATGCACCAGTTGCTAGGATGGAAGCCATACATATTTTCTTAGTGTATGCAGCTCATAAAAACATCAAGGTCCATCAGATGGATGTGAAAAGTGCCTTCCTAAATGGCAAAGTGAAATAGGAAGTCTATCTGCAACAACCTCCAGGCTTTGAAAGCTTCGAATTTCCAAATCATTGCTATAAGCTGGAGAAAGCAGTCTACGGTTTAAAGCAGGCACCAAGAGCATAATATGAGACTCTTTCAGAGTTTCTTGTCTCTTCATGGTACAAAAGAGGTTTGATTGATCCCACTTTATTTAAACGAGAAAATGACAATCACTTGATGATTGTTCAAATATATGTGGATGATATCATCTTCGGTTCAATGGATTAGGGAATGATGGATGAATTTGCAAAGCTCATGACAAGCAAATTTCAAATGAGCATGAACAGAGAGATTAACTTCTTTCTGGGTCTTCAGGTTAAACAAGTCCCTCAAGGGATTTTCATTCATCAAGAGAAGTACACCATTGAACCGTTGAAGAAGTTTTCAATGGATAATTGCTTCTCAGTAAAGGTCCCTATGGCCTTTGGCTACAAAATCTAAGCTGACCCTACCGGAGAGTCAGTTGATCACAATATTTATCGAGGAATGATTGGTTCATTGGTGTACCTCACTGCTAGTCGACCAAACATCGTGTTTGCTATGGGTTTATGTGCCAGATATCAATCGGATACCAAATTATCCCGCTTGACCGCAGTTAATCAGATCTTCAGATATCTAAAAGGGAGTAAAGCATTGGGTATTTGGTACCCTGCGTGTAACGACTTCAGCCTTCAAGCTTTTACAAATGCTGATCATGTCGGATGCAGACTCGATTGAAAGAGCACTTCGGGTGGATGTCAGTTTTTGGGTGGAAGATTAGTTAGCTGGTCTTGAAGTAAACAAAACTGTGTTTCATTGTCTACCGCAGAGGTAGAATATGTGGCCGCATCCAGTTGTTGGTCCCTAGTCCTTTGGATTAAGACACAATGGAAGATACTGTTCAACAAGTTCAAAACATGGAGGATATTCCTGGTCCTTCAAAGCCTCCTCCAAATGATGAAGTCCATGACTTAAACGATGATGGTACCACAATAGAAATCAGCTCAGCACCAATGTTTGGTCTTGATGATGACAATCTTGACGACATTCAACAGCCTCCTCGTTCAGACGATTTCATTATGGTTATTGATGATGATGAATCGAGTGGATCTCAACACTCCACTTCAAAGCCTAAACTTAAGAAGAAGATGAAGATTGTAGTGTCAGGGAAAGAAATTCTCAATCTTCAAGCCAAAGTAGATCAAATCTTGGTCGAAGTCTCTTCCTCCACCTCGCAAAGCACTGAGACTCCAAAACCGTAGTCACTCATTGATCGTGTTGAAATCTTAGAGACTAGAGAAATAATGAATGCACAAAGGATTCTTCTGTGGATTGAAATGGGTATCAGGGATCTTGACAATCGAAGAACCGCATATCACAAAGAATTCTTGTCCAAGGCTGAATACTTCATCAAAAAAGTAGAGGATTTGAAGAATGACCTCCAACAAGCCCTGCAAACCCAAGCCAGCAACTCCAAGCAGCTTGTGGATGAAACTCATACCGCATACGAAACAGGGTTTGTGGTACTCCAAGACACCATCAATGGATTAAGAAGATCCCTCACTGCAAAGCAAACTGTTGATGAAATTCTCTGCCTAAAAAAGGAGATTCATCAACATCTCTTCAGTCCTGCGATTCCCAACAACCAACAAGTGTGTGCTTCAATGAAAAACCATTTTGATGCCACCTTCCAAAAGATTGATGAATTGAAGCTATGGTTTGAGGAACAGATAGAACCTGCTTCCTCAAAAGGGGGAAGTGAACAACGCAATCAAAATCGATCAGGCAATCACTCTGTCACTCCTCCTTAGGATCCATCCTCTCAAGTGCACCACAGAGAACGAACGCCTCCTAAAACCAAGCTCCAACCGCAGAGATCATCAAAGAAGTCAACAAAGAACAAAATCTATGGACATCTCCTCAAATTCCAAGTCCCCATGGTTCACCTCAACAAGACGAAATGTCATCTGATCATACTGATGACTCTCCGGCTACATCCCAACGAAAAGGAGACTGGAGAGCTACCAAGTTTGCAGATGAAATTTGGAAGGAACAAGGGTTTGACACTACATTTGACAAAACCCTGATCAATTTATGGGTAAACCCAACCCGCATACTTCTTGATGCTGATTACACTACTCATCTCACATACGTATAACCTCCATCAGACAGCTATTGGGACATTCCAGTTTCTCCCAACTCTAAATTTTTACCAGTCTTTCAATTGCTTAATATCAACCCCCCTGATGATAGAAGGCTTCCCATGGAGTTTTAACGCTTGAACCACTTTCATGCCAAGTTGTTGGATTAGGTGTCTAAGTTTATAACTATTTCTGGATTGTACTTGACCCGGTTGGCATGGTCCATTTGGGTTGCATGGCATTGCAACACTTGGATAGACTACATGAGAGAAAGGACACTTATGGTTTATTAATATATTATAAGTTCTAATATATTAATAATATTATTTAATTATTATTGATCAAGAATTAATTTAGAACTAATTTGGTGATCAAAAGGAGACTAATTAAATATATGGGGTTGATTGTGTAAATCATCCATTCTTTTATAGTGGGCTAATGATCCATGGTTTATTGAATTGGGCTAAAACCTATTAGGTGCTCCATGGATAGACCATGGAGGTGATAAACCCATGGATCATGGAATATGAAAAGCCATGTCAATTAGGGTTTACATGTTGTAACGCTACTTGTGACACAACTATAAAAGGACCCCACAGGCTACCAAAATCGGTACTATATGTGTAGAACAAGAGGGCTAGCCGATTTTGAGTGATAGTGTACTTCTCTCAAAGTTATTCCAAGAGTTGTGGTGTTGTGTGAAACATTTGAGGCATCGCACTTGAGGTGCTAGGCTCACAAGGTTCTCAAGGAATCCAAGCAACAAGAAAGGTATGTTCTTCTACTAGCTTTTATGTTTCAAAGTTCCCCATGCCATGCTAGTCAGGTTAAGAACCTTTGGGAAATCAAATTTTCATGTATCTTAGTAAAATATAGATCCAAGGTTTCTAGGGTTGCATTTACACCTTAGGAGTGTTAGAATGCTCAAAACCCTTCAGTGGTATCAGAGCCTAGTCTTGTTTTGTTGATACTTGTTGCAAATTGTTGAAAAAACTCATGATTTCTGCATTCTGCTGAGTGAACTCGCTGAGTCCATGGGGGGACTCGACGATTCCATGTGTTATTTCATCCTACTCGTCGTGTAGGTTCTTGCACTCGACGAGTAGGAGGCTCTGAATGCATATTTTCGAGTTTTGCTGCTGGAAATGGATTAGAAACATTACCCTAAACTATTTTGGTCTAATAAAACTTCTTTTAGATGGTGTAATGGTTATGCTAATCCATTTACAATGGCTATTATCAAAATTTCAAGTTTTGTATGTGTTATTTATGATTCTTGAAATTGTTGATATGAATGTTCATACACTTATGAGTTTAGAAGATCATAGGAATTATTTCCAAATAGTTTGTTACTTTAATTCTTCATCTTGATGTGTTTTAATGGAATCCATAATTTGTCCTCAAGTTATGGATTACCAAAAGTCTTCCTTTTAAAGTCCATTAATGAACACATAGGTTAAAAATGAAGTGTCTCTCATTTTAATAAACCATTAACTCATAAGTTATGAAGTTGAAAAGTTTTGAAAGTTACAAAACTTGCCCTCAAGTATTGGAACATGTAAAGTCACCTTAAAAACTTTAATTCCAACCCCTAGAATTTTAAAAGTTAAAATTTAACCCTTATACTTTATAATATTATATATATATATATATATATATATATATATATATATATATATATATATATATATATATATATATATATAAGATCAAGTCATTTTACCGTTAGTAAGCCTCATTCACGATGCCGGTCTATAAGGGGGTATAAGGTTATTGCCTATAAAATGGCAGCTTAATGGGTGTCCACTCTCACCCACCGCTTCCTTGACTGGTGGAGGGTGGTTAGCCAAACGGGTAGTACAATGACTTTAAATCCTCATTAAAAGTATGATGGTTATAAAGTAAGTAAATGTTTTTTATAAATTCTAAATCTTAGTTATTTTAGGAAAAATGTGAATATGGTGCCAACCCATGAAATTACACTTTGCACTTTGCTTAAGTCGTTAGTGGAGTGTGTGTGGTTAACCGCCACACTAACCTGGACTTAACAAGGTAGGCAAAGGGTGGCTTAAGGGTTATCATAGATCGGTGGAGCGCGTGTGGTTAACCGACACATCGGTTAGGTGATAAATATTAAGAGTACCAAGTAATTTGCATGGTTAATTCACACCTTGTTTTGTGATCATCGGCATCCCAGTCACAAAACCTGAAGGGCACAATCGAGATTGAAACACGCCATTGAAAAGTTCAATGAATCTCAAAAGAATCTAGGAGTTTCAAAACCAACAAACCTAATAATTTATTTCGTTTTTCATGGTGGAAATTGGTGAATCGTCATTCACCTAACTTCAAATATTTTATAGCTTGAATTACGACATCCCAGTTCTTAGTTATAAAATATTGTGTTGGGTCCTACCCTTAATATTACATTTGGGTGTCTTATTAAGGACTATCTTTATATCTAATCTAAACTTGTTCTTCTTTATTTTTCAGATGTCTTCCAACAATGCTGCTTCTGGGTCAAACCCTACCGGCTCCTTCTCTCTCATGAACCTTTATGGGAGAGTCATCTTCGATGGATCCAACTTTATGGATTGGATCAGGAACATCAGGATGGTCACTCGGTATGAGGACAAGGAATATGTCCTCGACAAGGAGCTTAAGGAACTTGATGAGTCGTCTGCTACTCCTGAGGAGATCGCTGAATTTCAGACTCATGAGAGAGATTCCACCATAGTTGCATGTATCCTGTTAGCCACGATGACAGCCGAGCTCCAAAAGTCCTATGAGGACTAATATCCTTTTGAGATGCACCAGGATTTGATGGATAGATACCATCAGAGTGCTCGTCAAGAGCGATATGAAATCATCTCCTCCATGATAACAACCCAAATGAAGGATGGTGAACCAATCACTGACCACATGCAGAAAATGCTAAGATTCGTGGACCGTTTGCTGAAATTGAATGTGAACTCCCCCGAGGAGTTGACAATTGACATCATTTTGCACTCCTTTCCTTCGTGTTATTATTAATTTCGAATGACATATCACATGAACAAGGAGGAAGTTACACTCAGCAAACTTCAAGGACTTTTGAAGACCACCAAAAGTGGTCTTAAAGGTAAATCGGTTGTTACCACTCCTACTCCTACCACGGCCCCTGTCTTGGCAATCGGGCAAGGTAAAGGGAAGAAGATGAAGAGCCCTTCGAAGGGTACCAAGGGAAAGTCCCTTGATGGCTCCTCTTTGAGTGGAACCAAAAGAGGTTATGTCACTCCTTCTGCCAACCCTAAAGAGGTTGAATGCTTCTATTGCCATGAAATGTTGCACTGGAAGCGAAAATGCAAAAAGTACTTGCATGATGTTAAGGATGGGAAAGTAAAACCCAACCATGCAGGTATTTACACTATATTGTCTAATAACTCACCCCATTCGAATTCTTGGGTCCTTAATACAAGTTGTGGGATTCAAATATGTTATGATTTGCAGGGACTAAGAAGAAGTGAGAATGTGGAGCATGGGAAGATAAACTTGATAATCGGGATATCACCAAGATTGGAGTTTATTCTTTGTTGCAAAGTAGTAGGTTAACATTAGGTTTGAATAAATGTTGTTACTCGTCTGAAATGGCGATAAATATTATTTCCTTTCATGGTTTGTACAAACAAAGGTTTACCTTTTCGTTTGATAATGAATGTGGTGGTATTAATGCTTTCTTTAATAATGTTCTTTATTTGAAAGCATTACCCTGTGATGGTGTGTGTGAAACTGTGTCGGTTGTAGATAAACTAGGAAATAATGTGTTGCGTATTGATTCTTCCACTAACTTGGATAAAGCATCATTATGGCATTGTCCTCTTGGACATGTAAGCAAGAAACGCATAGGCCAACTCCAAAAGGATGGAGTCTTGGAGTTATTTGACCTAAAGTCGGATGATAGTTGTGAATCATGTTTACTTGGAAAAATGACAAAGTCACCCTTCACTAGTTCTTGTGCTAGGGGTGAGGGTTTGTTGGACCTCATACATACTGATGTGTGTGGACCCTTCAGAACCGCCACAAGAGATGCTAACCGCTTCTATGTGACTTTTACTAACGATTATAGTAGATATGGATATGTCTACTTAATCAAACATAAGTCAGAAACCTTTGAAAAGTTGAAGGAGTTTAAACAGGAAGTGGAGAATCAGTTCGACAGGAACATTAAGATGCTTCGATCCGATTGAGGTGGTGAGTATCTTAGTACAAAGTTCCTTGACTATCTTAAGGAATGTGGGATTGTGTCACAATTGATACCTCCCAGGACACCACAGCTTAATGGTGTGGCTGAGAGGCGTAATCGAACCTTGTTGGATATGGTTTGTTCCATGAGTCGAGCTTCACTACCAATCTCATTTTGGGGGTATGCCTTAGAGACTGCCACCCATATCCTTAATCTAGTCCCTACCAAAAAGGTTGGCAAAACACCTCACCAGATGTGGACTGGAAAAGTTCTTAATCTGGACCATATCAAGATTTGGGGTTGTAAGGCTTTTGTGAGGCACGAGACTCACGATAAGCTCGAACCTCGAAGTGAGAGGTGTATTTTCATCGGCTACCCACAGAATTCCTTTGGTTACCTCTGCTACAGACCCAATGATAGTGTGGTCTTTGTAGCAAAGAGAGGAGTCTTTCGAGAGAGAGAGAGAGAGACAGTTCATAAGCCAAGGAAACAGTGGGAGGCAAATTGACCTTGAAGAAATTCAAGTGTCAAGTGGTGAAGGAACCTCAAACCCTAGCAATCAACCTGAGGAGGAAACCCCTGTTGATCTGACTGAGGAGTCCGTACCTCTGAGGCGTTCCACGAGAGTTAGGAATGTACCTGAGCATTACTATAGTTTCCATATTACTGCGGAAGGTGATACACTTATCAGTGATAACACACTGGTAAGTCTGGATGAACCTAACAGCTACACGGAACCCATGACAGGCCCTGAGGCTTCCAAATGGAAAGAGGCTATGGACAGAGAGATACAGTCCATGTATGACAATCAAGTTTGGAACTTGGTTGACAATGTACCAGGTCGTAAGACAGTCAGGTGCAAATGGATCTTCAAGAAGAAGACTGACATGGATGGTATTATACACACTTATAAGGTGCGACTGGTTGCAAAGTGCTTTTCTCAAACTCCGGGAGTTGATTATGATGAGACCTTTTCACCAGTAGGAAAGATTAATTCTATTACGGTTATGTTAGCCATTGCTGCATTTCATGATTATGAAATATGCCAAATGGATGTCAAAACCACTTTCCTTAATGGAAGGTTGGCTGAGGATGTTTAGATGAGTCAGCCAGAGGGTTTTGTCAGTACATAGTACCCTAATAGAGCGTGTAAGCTTGAGAAATCCATCTATGGATTGAAACAAACACCTCGCAGATGGAATCTTTGTTTCGATGAGAGATTCAAAGAGTTTGGCTTTTCGAGGAGCGAAGATGAATCTTGTGTATATGTCAAGGCTAGTGGGAGTATAGTTAGCTTTTTGGTACTGTATGTGGATGACATACTACTCATAGGAAATGACATCCCAACTCTACAGGAAGTGAAGTCCTCGATTGGGAAGTGTTTCGCTATGAAGGACCTTGGAGAAGCTGCCTATATTCTAGGGATAAGGATTTTGAGAGATAGGAGTAAGAGACTAATTGGACTTAGTCAGAGTACCTACTTGGATAAGGTGCTGAATAGGTTCAGCATGCAAAATTCCAAGAAAGGAGAGTTACCGATCCAGAGTAACGCCAGATTGAGTAAGACTCAGAGCCCGCGCACAGAGGCTGAGATAGCTGAGATGAGTCGAGTACTGTATGCTTCCGCTGTAGGCTCGATCATGTATGTTATAACTTGTACTCGTCCTGATGTGGCCTTTGCGTTGAGCATGGTCAACAAATTTCAGGGGAATCCTGGCAAGGGTTACTGGACTGCGATAAAGAACATTCTCAACTACATGCGGAGGACTAATGTGACAACCCGAAATTTCTATCTTGTACAGTCATTCAATTCAATCACAATCAGACTCACATCTGCTATCTTTTAGCATTGTTTAGGGTCTGTTTGAGTGTTCTAAGCCTAGTGCATTCAAGGTTTGGGTTTAGGGATGAGTTAACTTAGGTTCATCGGGTTGCATTCGGGCCAAACACTCCATCAAGAGGAGTGTACGACCGTACACATGAGTGTACGGTCGTACACATGAGTGTACGGCCGTACACCCAAGGTGGCCGTAAACCCAAACCCATATATAAGCTTTTCCCTCATTCTTTCACACTTTCTCACACTTTCACCTCAAGAAATCTGATTCTCTCTCAGCTATCATCAAGTTTTTCACCTTGATCTTCAAAGATGTAAGTATTCATTCCATTGATTAGTTGATACATGGCTTTATCTAGTGAAGATCCATGTTTTCATCCATGAAATCTTCTCTTTTGGATAGATCTTCAAGTCTTCTTCACTTTCACCAAGAACACCTACTTGTTTTTGGGCCGTGAACTCCTTAGAAGCCTTCAAAAGTGTGAGTATCTCTTCTATCTACTTGTTAAGCTTAAGAAACACTTGATTCCTAGCCTTGATTCATCATCTAATGCATGAACACCAAGGGTGTACGGCCATACACACCTCATATGGTCGTAAACCCTTGTTTAGTGCATGTATTGGCCTCAAACTCACCTCATATCCCAACATAAGATCATGAACACTTAATGGATGCTAGATAGGGCCATAAACACCCCTTTTTGCATGCTTCTTCCATGAGTGTACGACCGTACACTCCATGGTCGTACACTCCATGGCCGTACAATCCATGGCCGTACACTACATTGGCCGTACACACCTTGGCCGTACACTCCCTTATGTGGGCATAAACCCCTTTAGTGCAATCACATGTGATTGTAACACTTCAATTCAAGTATTTCCTAGTCCCTAAAGTGGTTTCCTATCATAATTAGTTGTTATATACACTAATTATATCCATATATGTATCATTATATGCTTAATAGGATCCGTTTGTGCTTGAGATTTCAATTGACACTTAGCATACTATATCGACCTTTCACTCGAATCACTCACTATAGGTGAGTTGATACCCCCGTATTTTTATAATTTTTACTGTTTTAGGGGGGAGGGGGAATACAAGTCTAACACAAAGATTTTGTGTTATAAACAAATGGTTTCAAATATCTTATCAAAATAGATTTCAGTTATCATCAAATCAAATGGTTTTCAATGATTGTATCAAAATGTATTTCAAATTATTAAACTTCTTTTAATGTTTTTATAAACTTATATTTCTACCAGAAATCATACTTGTATATATATATATATATATATATATATATATATATATATATATATATATATATAAGATTTAAAAGGCTTAGGACTGATAAACCACTTTGGTTCCTTTTCCTTGTTTGGATGTGGGATTATAAGCATTAGTTATTTGTCCGAGTGTCTTTTAAATTTTACTTATATATATTTGTATATGTATACAAGTATAAAAGTTAGTTCATTAAGTTTCAATTACCCTTTGTAACATGTTGAGCAAAGGATTGCATTCATGAATACTCGGTATCAATTCAGAAAGTACATATAAAATATAATAGGTATAATTTATGATTCACAGAACATTAATTCACGATTCAAGTATACTAAAGTACATTGTTTTACAAGAATAAAGTTTTGATTCAAAACTAATCATGGGTATACATCTTTCAGATACATGTTAAGAATACTAATTCAAGAACATACTATCAATCATTTATTTCAGAATGATTGGGTTTCCATAACTAATATACATGTAACGTTTATATGATTTTTATGAGTCAATTGATACATGTTGTTTAATTCATTTCAACAATATAGTTAAAGTCCTGACATTATAACAAGAATCTCCAGTCGGAGATCGAAACAATGTGTGTATAGATCTTTATTGGGATTGACAACCCCGCACTCGGACTGCTAGCTATAGTCAGACATACACGCCTACGAGTGACAGTTGTTATCATCAGCTTTCAATGCATTCATAGCGTTGGGTCAGGCCATCTAGTCACTATGGTTATACTAATTCATATAAAATATATTAATAATACGTTAGTGTATAATTAAGTAAACATAAGTACATTTTCAAAGTCCTAGTTTACAAGATACATTTTACAGTATTACATTACAGTTTACAATAACAGTTGATGAAACCAGGTACACTCTCAGATACAAGTTTACAAAAGGATTACAAATACAGAACATTGGTTTACAAATAGTACAATTTTATGTAACTAAAACGACTTTTCATATACAGCAGAAAATATAGGATTTTCTGCAACAGTTTACATATTCAAGAAACAAAAAACATTCTTTCAAACATAAATACTTATGCACTCACTCAACTTTATGTTGATACTCTCTTTTCAAATTACTTGTATTCTTAGGGAACCAGTAGACAGGTACTCCCCGTGCTTTTGAGAAGATAGAGCTATTTATGTCTTGTCTTCTTCTTTTGTATAACTATTTGGTTTCAGTATACAATGATGAAACATATATAAATACTTATACTTTTTAAATACAGTGTGACAACTAATGACTGGGTCCTTACCCTCGGTATATCATAAGACATCGAATAGAAGAAGGACTCCTCGTGGAAAAGAGGGTATCATCGGATGAGAACCCAGCAGATCCCCTCACGAAGGGACTAGGTAGGGTTAAACATCTTCAGCATGCAAGGCGCATAGGGGTAAAGGATGATATTAGTTTTAGAAATTAGATAGCTTTGAAATTTGTAAAGTGTAATTGACATTTGATGATAAATAAAAGTTGTTGTTTATTTATAAGTAAAGTGTTGCTATCTTCTGTCAATCGTTTACTATCATTTCATTTTGCATGTTTTGACTTCCAGAATAATTATGTTATGGTATATCATATTATTCCAAATCTCCTCAGTCGGTCATATGTTGGAAGTATATATGAATCAAGACTGTCATGAAGTTGGATTGTAGATGTCTAAGGTGTTGGACATAGCAAGAGTTGCTACAACACTCATGAGTGCTCATAAGTTATGAGTATTAGATTCAACCCACACTCACTTGTATCACTTCATGGAATTTATCTCGAGTGATCGTGAGACGGTAATATCATATAAGTCTTCAAACCTAGAGATATGAGTTGTTGACTATGAGTTGGTTATACATTGATTGTACGAAAACGCATTGGTAACTCGATGTTATAAAACGTGCCATTGTGTATAATTCAACAAGTAGTAGAACAAGCATATGAGTCGAAGTTTATCTGTTCCTTCTTGGATTCGAAGCGATATCTGGGCCCCTTGATGATTTTCTTTTGACCTATGTACCGGGCCCGGTCAGAACTAAATTGATGTGTTCGATTAAGTTCAATGTTAAACAAATCGGAAATCGGGAAACAAACTGCTGGACAATAAGTACGACATTGTTCCATGTATTTGTCCGGCTGATATCTAGAACAGAGGATTATATGATCACTTATCTTAAATGGTGTATCATCATCATCTCAGTTCTGAGAGACTTTGAAAAAGCTACGATTGCTGCTCGGTTCCTGAAGTCATTCTTGCAGTTATAGTTATTAGACTTATCCAAGTGGGAGACTATTGGATTAGGTGTCTAAGTTCATAACTAATTTTGGAATGTACTTGACCCGGTTGGCATGGTCCATTTGGGTTGCATGGCATTGCAACACTTGGATAGACTAAATGAGAGAAAGGACACTTATGGTTTATTAATATATTATAAGTTCTAATATATTAATAATATTATTTAATTAGTATTGATCAAGAATTAAGTTAGAACTAATTTGGTGATCAAAAGGAGACTAATTAAATATAGAGGGTTGATTGTGTAAATCATCCATTCTTTTATAGTGGGCTAATGATCCATGGTTTATTGAATTGGGCTAAAACCTATAAGGTGCTCCATGGATAGTCCATGGAGGTTATAAACCCATGGATCATGGAATATGAAAAGCCATGTCAATTAGGGTTACATGTTTAACCCTACGTGTGACACAACTATAAAAGGACCCCATGGGCTACCAAAATCGGTACTATGTGTGTAGAACAAGAGGGCTAGCCGATTTTGAGTGATAGTGTACTTCTCTCAAAGTTATTCCAAGAGTTGTGGTGTTGTGTGAAACATTTGAGGCATCACACTTATGGTTTATTAATATATTATAAGTTCTAATATATTAATAATATTATTTAATTAGTATTGATGAAGAATTAAGTTAGAATTAATTTGGTGATCAAAAGGAGACTAATTAAATATATAGGGTTGATTGTGTAAATCATCCATTCTTTTATAATGGGCTAATGATCCATGGTTTATTGAATTGGGCTAAAACCTATAAGGTGCTCCATGGATAGTCCATGGAGGTTATAAACCCATGGATCATGGAATATGAAAAGCTATGTCAATTAGGGTTTACATGTTTAACCCTACGTGTGACACAACTATAAAAGGACCCCATGGGTTACAAAAATCGGTACTATATGTGTAGAACAAGAGGGCTAGCCGATTTTGAGTGATAGTGTACTTCTCTCAAAGTTATTCCAAGAGTTGTGGTGTTGTGTGAAACATTTGAGGCAACACACTTGAGGTGCTAGTCTCACAAGGTTCTCAAGGAATCCAAGCAACAAGAAAGGTATGTTCTTCTACTAGCTTTAATGTTTCAAAGTTCCCCATGACATGCTAGTTAGGTTAAGAACCTTGGAAAATCAGATTTGCATTTATCTTAGTAAAACATAGATCCAAGGTTTATAGGGTTGCATGTACACCTTAGGAGTGTTAGAATGCTCAAAACCCTTCATAAGCATGGTTCCAAGTTTGAGAAAATCTGGTCGAATGATTGACTAGATAGGGTGAAGAACTACAATGTTAGAAAATTCATGAAAACTGAATTTTTCTAATACACCCTGACCAGAAGAGGAAGTGAATATATAAGATTTCAAGCTGATTTCGTGTGCATGAACCCCGAAGAGATATTTTTGATAGCTAGGGTGTTTCAGCTGAAGGCTGAAAAATATCCCAAGATGAAGGTTACCTTTGAAAGGGCTTGTGAATTCTTCAAGGCATTGGTATGCGATTTTGGGAATATTGATGTTGAAATACATCCAATCCTTGCCAACAAGTTTAATTTTCCTCCCTTCGAGCATATGCCAAACTTCACTGAAGGATTCCAAGATATGTCTTTTGGAGCAACAAGCTACCTTGAACTAGGGGTTGTGTAGAAGAAAACTCAAGATGGTCCCAAGTACTTCATTCTTCTAACCACAATCCATCGACTAAAAAAGGCAACTAGATATCACATTGGCTTCAGTGCAAAGATCAAATCACACAATTGATGAAGTCAAGTTCGAGATTTCATGAAGAATCCAGTGGTTGTTTGAAGTTAGAAAATTTTGGTGGATTATCATCAGGTTCCTAAAAATGAACACATGAAGGAAATAAGCTGAGAGGTCACTTTGGGGAAAATTGTTGAAACAAAAAGTGACCCTCTTCAGCTAAGGAACCGCAAACCTGTTGTCTTGATGATACCACATAGAAGCTTCTACCAGAGATCGTTTTGTGAACGTTGAAGAACCACAAAGTTGAAAAGATGAACCGCATAGTGAAGATTTGCATTAAGGTAGTTTAGTTTATTTTAACTGACATTGCTTCTATTCCATGTATTATCCGACGAACCATTCATGGTCACCGTAGTCAATTACTTTAGATTATTTTACTATTTCTATGTAACTTTTGGGACTCTATAAATAGAGCATCCATCTTCATGTATTCTTACCACTACTTCCAGAACTCTTATTGAAATACAAGATCGTTCATATCTATCTATATTATATTAACTGGCTGAGTTCCTCTTCACTTTAGTTGATCACACTTACTAACATGTGTTTGCATGCAAACATTGTTATGAATCAACTTGGTGTCTACTTGATATAACTTGTTGCTATTTATTTCTTTTATATTTCCGCAATCTAACTCTTCTAACTTGTTATTGTTGAGCTAACAAGATCCTTAGACATTAACTTATTATTCTGCAACTTATCATCTTGTACTAACGTTTGTTCAAGTTTTTCTCTCAACATTTTACTCAATATACCAATTTAGTTAAGACCTTAAACACCCTAATTCAACACTATCGTTGTTTGGTGCTACTCGGTATGCGGTATCGATAAGTACAGGGAGTGAGGGTGTTGTTGTGCTCATTGGGTCTTTGATTCATGTGTGTTTCCTCACTATAATATGTGTTATAGTATATAAATCTTGTGTGTTAGGATATACGAGTAGTTGTATGCTGGTTAGAGTACTAAGAGGTCGGTGATCGTCTTGTTGAGTACCATAGGGGTTGTATGCAGTCATGTAGGATAGCCTGAGAACTCTTCATCTAGGTTTTCTTGCCTTTTCCTTGTTTGGTTGTGGCTCTAGAGTGGGATTACCTATTCGAATGTCTATCTCACCTCCGATTATATATAGATATGCATTCATTAGTGATCTACTAGTGGTGACTTAGAGTATGGTATGAGGCCCGATATATGTAAGTGAGTAGTCTCAGTATATTACCTATATCATAGTAGTATGTATGCTAGACTAACTAGTTCTTATTTGTTGATTGTTGTTTAATGTATCATTGAGTTGCTGATAACTCTAGGACTACTGATAGTCGGCATGGTTGTTGATAGCCCACAGGGTGCTATGATCCCATAGGACTTCTAATAGTCCACATGAGTGTTGATAGTCTGAGGGTTGCTGATAATACATACTTGTTTATATTGTGTGTTGTATGTGATATTTAGGAATGTTGATAGTCCTCATGACTGTTGATAGTCTGAGGGTTGTTGATAACCCATACTTGTTTATTATGTTGTGGTGTATGTGGTATTTTTGGGGAACTCGCTAAGCTTTGTTTTGTAGTGATGGATTAATTTTTTTTCAGGTACCATTCATAATCGTGGGAAGGTGAAGGTGTGCATGTACATACTCATCAGCAACATCAGAGACACCATATTTATTTTATTACTTAGATTTTCAAACAATTGTATTTTTGAAAAAATGAGTTTTTTAACTTGGGTTGTATGAAAATAGTGTTTTACCCTAATTTAAAATGAAAAATTAGTTTGTGAAAATGGGACGTTACAAGTTGGTATCAGAACCCTGGTTTGATGGATTTGGAGGAACACTTGTGTGAATTCAAAATGAAACTAGGATCTGAGAATTTTCACAAAATGTTTTCAAAAAAGAATTTTTTGAATAACACGGTCGGGTTAGAGGCATGGGCTTGATCTCTTGTCATGTTCTTGTTTGATTGTTGGCTTGGGATCGTGAACATGGATCTTGACTCGACCTTGGTTTTACAAGAAGATACGATGTAAATTTTTAGAAATGCATGTTATTGGATAGGCTAAGGATCTCTTTAGGAACTGCATGATAGTATTGCCTAACTTTTGTGATGCCTTATATCCTAGGGATTTTCTTGTTATACGCTACTTGATAAGGTTAATTACTAAGTGTATGCTGTGTAGCTGTATACGGTTAGGATTATATAGCCTTAGAATAATTGACTTTGCCTTTTTTACTATTCCTTGTTTGGTTGTGGGCTTAGGGTAGAGTCATTTATACTTGCATGCACAAGGCAACCACCGGTGCAAAAACGTGATTAGGGAGAATCCTAGGGGGAGTGCCTAGGAATTTTCATTTATGTAGACGATGGGTATATTTCCAGTTATCTATTTTTCATTTATATATTAAGTTTTTCTTTGAAAGATTTCCATTTGGTTAATTTTTTTCTTTTGTGAGAATTTTCATTCGCGGCGGTACTGGGTGCTAGGTAGACTGCAGTGTTGGGGTGACCTAGACTCGGAACTTTCAAATTGACCTCTCTATCTGTTCTTGTTTGATGAAGGTTTTGGGGTTGATTTGAATGGTTCGAAGGACTATCTTACTCCGCTTCTGGTTTATTCTTATGCAAAGGAATGGGTAGTACTCCATTTAGTTTGACTTTTAGCTTTAGTTTCATATTTGCTACATTTGAACAATTTGCATATTCCAAGTGGGTGAGAGTGGATATTTCGTAGTGGGAGAATCTCGTACCGAGAGGTAGTCTCCAGCCATAATTGATCAAGTTAAGGACTTTTGCGCAAGTTCTTAATCTTCAGGGTTCCACATTGTAGGTGTTACAAATTGACAATATTCCTTTCGGATTGTCTTAATTTCACCTTGTATTAGTGTTTCGTGGGGCGTCATTGTTCTTAAGGGTCCTAAGGTGTTAGGAGCTCAGGTCGAGGGCTGTGATGAGGATATACTTGTATGTTTTTGTTTGGTTGGGACCCGAGGGTCTAAATCATGACCTAAAGGCCTTCTTGGGATAACTAAGTTTCGCAGGTTTGGTGTGTGCGTATGTTAGGCTGAGTGGCTTCGTTAGTGGATGACAAATCGGGGGTGAGCCCGAGATGCATTAGTGGATGAAAGATCAAGGGTAAGCCCAAGAGTCATTATGGTTGAAGGATCGGGGGTAAGCTCGAAAATAGTTAGTGGTGGACAGATCGGAGGTAAGCCATGGAGTCGTTAGTGGTTAACAGATTCGGGGTAAGCATGAGATTCGTTAGTGGTTGGCGATTTGGGGGTAAGCCCGAGATTTGTTAGAGGTTAGTGGATCAGGTATGTTAGAGTCGGGTGGGTATATAGTAAACTTTAGTATATGCTTGATAGGTTTCCAATTAGGGTTGCATAAGTGCTTCGTATGCAAGGTTATCGGCCATGATGGTCTGCCATGGATTCTGTAATTCGGTCTATCAGTAGTACGATGAAAGTCCGAGGAGATCTTTTTCATATCGAATCTGTTAATTTACGGTCAGCATGGTTAATTTAAAGTGTGAAATTGTTCACCAGACTGTTGGGCACGACATTGCAGTCTTCAAATTATGGTAAGGAGTTAGTTTCTCGCAATATGCTTAATTTTTGTTTCTCCAACGGGGCGCGTTTTTTCTCTAAAATATTAAATCACCATTGGTTTCGGAAATGTTCGTCTTGGTAGGGCATCGATCAAGTGTTACTGTAGTTGAGAGATCAATTGTTAGGAGTCTCGTCATAGAATAGACTTTGCATAAGTTCATGAAGACTTGGAGGTGGTAACTGATAACCATCGTAAGAGAGTTGTGTCGGCCAGTGCAATTGAAGAGGGATCAGAAGAACCCGTAAGAGGGTCATAATATATAAGAGGTAATTTCTAAGGACCGATATCAAGGATGAAATATAATTTAAGTGGGGGAGAATTGTAACACCTATTTTCTAGGATGGATTAGTTGGAAATGAGAGGGATCAAAGGTAAGCTTTTTGGGAAAAACCTTATGTCACAACGTGGTGAATGGGTTACCACAACATGGCATGCCAATTGCATGGAATGCACATCTGATGGCCGCCTCGACGTGGCAATAGGAATGCCACGACGTGGCAGCGGCTGCAACGCAAGCCCATCATTTTAGGTTTTCTTCCATATTTAAGCACCTAAACTGAAGGATTAAAGCATCCTCTATAGCCTCCAACCCTTCAACACAAAAACCTAGCATCCATGAGCGTGTTTGCTTGATCTAAGACATTGTTCTTAAATTTTAGTGAAGCTTGAGGGAGGAAGGAGATAATTTTGTTTCAATAAATCATATTGGAAGTATAAAGCTCACATCTTGACCTTAGTTCTTATTTATGCAAGTTTAAGTTCTTTTTGTATGATTCTGGTCCCTTCCATGGATGCTCTTGGAGTTTAACGAACTCCCGAGCTTGTTATAGCTTTCCAATGTCAATAGGCTTTTGATGAATTTGAAAGAGAGTCATGTTTGGAGTACCTTGTACCCATGCTCAAGTTTTGGTCATATTAAGTACTTAATGGAATTAACGTTTTAGATCTTGCATTCGGGTGAGCACCTAATGGATAAAGTTGGAAATTTTATTCATTAATTCATTGAAAAGGATTAGATCTAAAGTAATAGGTTTACATCTATAAGAATTAAGCTCTTAATGAAGATTATGACATTCTACCAGGAAATACGTCGTGTCCAAGGGCTTGCTACGACGTGGGGGTGTCCTATATGTCAATTATTTTTCCTGGCATGCCCACGATGCAGATTATAGACCGTCACATTGTGGTGAGAGTTGACTTGGTTGACCGTTGACTTTTGACTAGTTTGACTTTGGGTCAAACTTTAAGGAGTTGGGTTATTTTCTAAGAATATAACTTTGTTTGGTGCTAGTCTCTTTGGGGGATCCATCAGTGCAGGGAGTGAGGGTGTTGTTGTGTTCCTTGGGTCTTCGATTTAGGTGAGTTTACTCACTAACTATGTTGTACAGTATATATCCTTGTGTGTTAGGATATAAGAGTTTTGATGCTGGTAAGCGTACCAGGAGGTCGGTGATCGTCTATTTGAGTGCCCTATGGGTTATATGTAGTCATGAAGGATAGCCTGAGAACTATTGATCTAGGCGTTCTTGCCTGTTCCTTGTTTAGTTGTGGCCGTAGAATGGAATCACCTGTTCGACTGACTATCTCACCTCTGAGTACATATAGTTATGTGTTCATTAGTAGTCTAGCAATGATGATGTAGAGTACTGTATGAGGCCCGACATGCGGTAGTGAGTCTTATCACTATATTACCTATGTCATAGTAGTGTGCATGCTAAATTGGATGAGTCATTTTTGCTGATTGATGTTATATGTATCATTGAGTTTCTTATAACTCTACGACTGCTTATAGTCCACAGGTTTGTTGATAACCCACAGGGTGCTGTGAGTCCATTGGACTGTTGGTAGTCCACAGGACTGTTGATAGTATGAGGGTTGCTGATAACCCATAACGGTTTGTATTGTTGTGTTGTATGTGATATTTAGGACTGTTGATAGTCCTCAAGACTGTTGATTGTCCCATGGTTGCTAATAACCCATAGTTGTTTATTATGTTGTGTCGTATGTGGTATTTTGGGGAAACTTACTAAGCTTTGCCTTATAGTTGTGGATTTAAGGTTTTTCAGGTACCACTGGTGATCGTGGGAAGGTGAAGGCGTGATTGTAGACACTCATCATCAACATTGGAGATTTCGTATTCATGATATTACTATGATTTTCAAATAATGGTATTTTGGAACAAATGAGTTTTCTTTACTCGAGTTTTATGAAAATGAAGGAAAATGGGACGTTACACATGGTGATGAGCTAGGTATAATAAATCCCTTATCCACTAATTCTTGGATTTAGGTCATCAATTCTTTCAATTCCAATGATCCTAACTGGTAAGGATTTTTGACAATGGGTAGCGTTCCTAGTGCTAAATCGATAAGGAACTCCACTTAACAATCAGGTGGTAATTTTGGTAAGTCTTTGGGAAAAACCTTTAGGAACTCCCTAACCACATCAATGTTATCTTTGGAAACTTTTTCCTTTGTCAAATCCACAACATATGCAAAGTATGCTTGGAATCCTTTTGCCAGACACCTTCTTGTCTTTGCTATATTATTCAAATCATTAGTTACTCTTTTCCTATAATCAAATATCAACCCTTGCTTCACTTCGGGTGAATTTACCATTACCATCTTCTTCCCACACAAAATCTCGGTCTCAAAGTCAATCAATCATTGTCAATAATGATAATGAATTCTCCAACCTACATAGCGATACGATTGATCTTGAACTCCCCTCCACCACATTCTCTAATGTAAACTCAGGATATTCTCTACTTACTGTGATGTATTTTGCGTCCACATTGTCCATAACTAATCCCTTCGCCAATTACTGTGAAGGAATTTTTAATTTACCATAAAAGTCGAGAGACACATAAAGCAATATTATGGGACACGAATCTATTAGGAAGTTACCTGACGACATAACATATATATGTAAAATTATTTGCATACCAAAATTTTCACATCATACATTAGGTAAAAAAATATGAGCTAGATAAGGGTTTTGTAGAATTATTATATCTGAAATGACGTTGTTATCCTAATTCACCTCAGTAGCAATCATCTGATAAGCTCTTCCCTTAGCTTCCGGTTGATCTTTCTTCGCACTGCCTCCGCTCTTGTCAGGTTTCTTCTTTGTGCACTCACTGATTTCGTGACCTTCCTCTTGACATTGAAAACATTTCAGGGGAAATTTCTTGCAATTGTTAGCATAGTGCCCTATTTTTACATACTTGTGGAATACGACAAAATCCAAACATCTTCCCTAAGTCGGAAAGCTTCAAGTACTCTTTTCCTATTTCTACTTCTTTTGGTTGGAAATGCCCTTATTGTTGGCATCACTTTCTGCCTTCCTCTTTCCATAATGGTTGCCAAGTCTATCACTGTCTCGTTCCGCAAGGGTCTTTTCAATTTCTCACAAATTTCTCATCGCATAATCCAAATTTGCGGGTTGTCCAAAGTTCAATTTGAATTTCCAAGGTAAAACCCGCTTATAGCAGTCAACTTTGGTTCCATCATTTGGAGCCAATCTTCTTGAAAAGCCAAAAAATTCTTGAACTTGGTGTTATATTCTTTCACAGTCAACTTTTCTTTCTTCAAATCAAGGGACTCCCTCTCTAAGTCATGTACCTCATCTTCTGAGCAAAACCTTTCCTTTAGCTTCTCCAAGAATTCATCCCAGGTTACCTTTTCAATCACACTCAGATTCACATTGGATTTTAGTTCAAGCCACTAATCAAGGGCGTCCTTTTTAAGGACAGTAATGGAAAAATTCACTTTCATGATATTCAGAAATGGCATGCATAGAACACCATCTCCATCTCATCTATCCACTTGTGATGTGCAACCAGATCCATTTCCCTATCATAGTTTAGGGGCTTGCACATGCTGAAATCCTTGTAGGTATAGTTATTTTAAGTTACTTCTTCTTCTTTGGGAATGATTTATGTACGGGGTCCACATTTCATGCTCCATGCACATCCATTATAGTTTCCACCGACAGCCTCGGGTGAAATTGGTTCTCCATGAAATCTTCTTGCCTCACTCCTAAGGTGATTATCCTGTCCCTCAAGCATTTCATGTACTTTTTCAAGTATTTTCTTTTCATGGATTGCCATCAAATCAATCATGAATGCTTGAAGTTGTCCAAGTATAGCTGGTTCATGTTGAACCACCTCAGTCACAAGTTCATCTTGAGGTTCCATAGTGGTAGTTCGACTTCTTGTGTTCCCTATTTCTGAGACATTTACATGTTAGCTCGTAAGATAACAATTAAGCATCTAGATCCCTACACACATAATTTATCATATAACATATTTCATATAATTATGATACCTAATCCTCTTCGTAGCACCTAGTTTAATCAAACCATTGCTCTGATACCAATTTATAACACCCCTCGGTATGGCCATTTGTTAAATCATTTTCAAACAAAGTATAAACACTTAAGAGTTCAAAGGTTTCAAGTTTGATGTGGAAAAATTTAACGGTCTTAAAAGTATAATAATAGTTTTAAGGAGCCAGGTTTTTCATTAGGTTTCATAACAAAGGTTCAAGTTCCCTACAAGTCGGGGTATTCTAAAATCCGTGATATCCCCTAAGCACCAAGTCTTTAAATCTGAATATACATCCAATATAAGTTAGACAATGCAATTTATAGTGAGTTACTCGAATTGATCCTGCTAAAAACTTATAAATAATATTTTCTTTCAACAATGCAGAAGATGAATAAGATTTTAATTGTAAATGCAATGGTATGCATTCATCTATTCCCAACCCCATGATAATCTCAAAGTCCAACTCACAAATTCATGGTCGTATGTGAAGAGCACATGACAGACAGAATTGTGAAGTTTACCCTTACATCTATAAACAAGGCAATAAGGGCCATCCAACTTAGGCCACACGAGGGGTAGAAAGCCTCTATCTGTGCATGTGAGGATTATCTACAAATCTACTCGAAACAACAACAATAAAGAATTGTCAAGTAGGGTAACCGAGATCTCAAGTCACTCCCACCCTAGTATGAATATGCACACATAGGATGATGAAAACATTTTTCCAAGATTTAAACTTTTTCGCTTTCTTTTAAAATAACATTTCATAAAGGCACAATTTGTCACATAGAAATTAAAGGGTACTTAAAGCACTATGCAATGAAAATCAAGTGGGACTTATCAAATAAAATGAGTAGGTGATGGATGTATGTTCTCCTTAACTCACCCTAGTTCCTAGCTTCTTACGCCACTTTTCTTCAATGAGTAACCACCCTCAATCACTACTTATATGAATTGAAAGTACATTACTATTTTTATTGAAATAATCTATGACTTTGAAGTAAAAGTATAAACAGTTCAGATTATAAGTCACCAAAACATAGTGAATGCTTAAAACTAGAATTAAGCTCATTCGAGAAACAATCCAACATCAAAACGGGGTCTATTGGGCAGAGCGTGTCGCGCCAAGGGGTGGTCGCACCACACTTTCTGTGCAGACAGGTTCTAGCCTCCTGTTTTGTTCCATTCTTTAGACCAATTGCAATTCCATTAAGCACTTTATTATTCCTCAACAAAAATATCAATACAAGTATGAAGCCATTAAGCCACACCCATTAATTTGACTTAATCTATAAAGCGTTCCCAATGATTTAGGCATCAATTGTTCATTAAGCCCCATTATATGGATAAGTACAGAATTTACCTCAAGAACATGATTTCTCTATTTTATTCCCATTTTGCACTTTTGTCTCAACAATCACTAGAACCACACTAGGACGTTATGATTCTTCATGTTTACCTTCAATTCATAAACCACAGCATAGAACCATTATAATAAACAATAAATACTCCTTATAACACCACCAATCACCATTATTGTTCATAACTCGTACTTATCCACAAATCTCATAATCTAAATAAATGATTTACCATTGTTTGAATTGTGCTATTCAATGAAGATTTGGAATCAAACATTCCTCAATGGTCATGGAATCATGTAAGGGCTAGATTCTCACATCATCATTGTTATTGGAAAAATATAGGGTTTGTGGAGATTTAGCAATTCCAACATCAAATCTACCATGAGACGATGGATTTGATTTGGAAACTAACATAATCATATTAGCTTGCTTAAAACACAAGACCTTAATTTTCAAATGAGATTAAAATCAAATTCTACTCTCAAGCAACATGTGAAACTTGATTTTGTACACCAAGTGAGGAAGAAGGCATACTTTGAACCACTAGATTACTTCATAACTTACACCAAATGAAATAGAAAAGATTAAGATCGAATCCTATGGTGTTTTTATGCTTGAATCGCAAATTTTCACAGCACTAGCTTCATGCAATCAATCCCATCTGCTGGAATGAAGAGTGTGAGGCTCTTAATTCCGAATTTTATACCACCCACCCTCATATTTTAAGTTTTTGGCAAATTTGACCCAAAGTGCTATCAAGTGGGATGTAACTTTGCTAGCAGGCATCCTAAGTCCTTCTCCGTCCAAAACATTATCAAACTAGTCCTAAGTAGTTAAATTGGGTTCAAGTCTAGTGAACTCATACTTTTGAAAATTTTACATATTTAGTCCCCAATTACAAAAACATTACAAAATTATTGTCCTAAACTTCTTAAATATTTTATTTTATTTCCAAAATTTATCTATTTATCGTTGTAAGTATTTTCGTGCATTTATTTATACTTATATAAGTATTTTTTTTAACCTTTAGCCCAAAATTCAAAATGTTACATTATATTCTAGTATTTTCATTATAAACTGTATACACGGTGTGTGAATGGTTGAATGAAGTGTTCATAAATGAATGTAGTTGTGTGATCATCTCTACATATAACATGAAAAGGCATTGGTTAATTGTAAATACGTTATAGAAAATTACCATTATTTTGATTTCCAACACCACTAAGATGGAACTTCTTGTAGTGAAATATTGGTCGATTATATATGGTAAAAACATATACGATAATATAGTTGTCAGTAGGAAACTAATGGTGAACATATATTAATTGGTTTTTTCTTTCCACCCTAGTTTGGAATGGGATGAAGATCATATCATGTATCATAAGCCATGGGAAGATCATGTTCATGCGATGAGACATAGGTAAATAGTGGTTTTAACCATGTCTATAAACAAGTTCAAATGGAGTGATTAGGTCATTCATTGCCCAAAATATACAAATACAATAACATAAACATGGTTTTAAAGTAATATTTTTAGAACAAATGGTTTTAAATTTTAGATTTTGTGTCCAAATGGTATATATCTCATGTGATATTATTGTCTTGTGTGCTTTTATTTTATGTGACATGCATTCCATGTTTAAGGATGAAGATATAAATGAACTAGTTTTCTAGAGGTGGATTTTATAATGGTTATAATAATAGACATGAGAGTTAGCATGAGAGAAGCAGTTAGAAATTAATTTTAACTTAAGGGATTTTGTAATATTGTATAGCTTCTCTATGTATTTTCATTTTTGTAGCCACAATATGGACATGTTTTCATTCATTTATACAAAATCCTATGGTAAAAAGGTAAGCTCGATAATGAACATACATCCAATATATGTTATGTTCTCAATACTCTAGATATTTTTACTACACTAAATAGGCCTAATACTTAACATAAGTAATGAAATTATTTTGTATACATATAAAAGCGTACGACTTACTAACATATATTAATCATTTTTATTCAATTTAATACCAAGGAAACATAATTCTCCCAATTAACTAAATCCCACATTTTTTAAACACACAATGTCTAAGTTCTATAATAGCAATGTACTTTAGTTTTAATGTGATCTTAACTTTCTCCTAAGATAACTTTCATATAAAATATTCGTCAAAGATTATTCTTTAACACTTAATTTAATAATTTATTATCTCATTAGATATTTTTATTTATTTTCCCACTTAATAGTCAAAATTTTGTTCCCAACTGGCGGTTGTTATAATTACCTCCAATAATTAGGACGATTCTATCCTTAGAATCACAAAACCAAGGAACAAGTAAGGCTAATATATTTCCACTTTAGATTTTAGTTTCTACACAAATGTAGACCAATATAACACATATGCATTTATCCATATTTCCCTATACACAACAAGTTCTTGATAGTGAGAGGCTTGCATATAATCTAATCAATCAGTTTAATACACTTAGTTGATTCTTTAACTTCACATTATACCCTTGAAGGTTTGAACCTTAATAATTTGTTTATATATTATTTCTCAATTAATAGGTCGTTGGTTGTACTAAGTATCTTGTAATCACTTGAAAAACAAAAAGGTAAATATTGGTCACATTTAAGAATATAGCCAAAGACATACCTTGGGATTAGTTTATCTTAAATCTCACTTACTTTCATCATGGATCAGAAATGGATGGTCTTCATATGAACCTTCATACTTCTCATGTAATATATTGAAAGATCTAGTATGCTCAAGAGTCATATTAAAGTGATATTGCTAGTTAACATATGATCCTAAGGGTCACACTGACAACAACTTGACACAATTAATTATGTATTAGAAGTTTATTTTAATAAATATTCGATAAACTCTTATAATTAATTGGAAATCATTTATTTAAGGGAAATATTAATTTCATTAGCAAGTAACATAATATATCATATTGTATGACTTATAATTCATGCACACCATTTGAACTAGATAAATCCTTTTGTCTTTTACCAAAAAGTTAAAGGTTATATTTTATAAACTAGTTTATAAAATTTGTAACACTTGTCTTCTTTTTAGTTCTTATTTTCAAAAATTGGAGAACACAAACGAAGGCATGGGCTTTTGATAAGTTTAATCAAACTCATGTCTTGCCTTAAAGTCATGGGAGACAAACTAGCTTTAGGGGCATAAATGCTTAAATGGTTAAAGACTTATGGACTTTGTTCTTATTTTAAGACTAGCATCAAAGGTTTTTATTTGGTACACTTCTTGAGTACCATAACCGTAAGATGCATGTGGTAGGCATTCTCACTTAATTTTGTTCATCTTTTTGAATAATACTTCCTTCTTAATACTCTCATCAAGTTCATACTTTGGTTATGAACTTTAAGCCTAAGATCTTAGAAGTTTATAAGATTATCGTTTTAAATCAAGTTGGATTATTGTTGGTGTCTCAAAGGTTCAACCTTTTCATCAACTTCCAAGTCTCCCCTAGAGGATTCAAAGTATATAAAGGTTGTTAAGCTGTTCTTCTTCTTTGGTGTTTGTTTTCTTTCCAAACTTTGCAAGAAGATCCATGGTTGGTTATAGCTAGTTTTTAATTGTTCGATATATTAATGTCTTCCGTTGCTTAAATCTCTTCTTTTTTAAACTAATTTTGAATAAAAGTCCAACAATTGGTATCAGAGATATCCTTCCAAGTTTGGTTAGATATTATGATTTTTGGAAATCTTAGTTTTTGAAAAATATGAATAACTTGTTTTTGTAAGAACATGAGTTCATACAAATTTTCTATGACAACTTTATAATTGTTACTTTTGTGACAAAAGTTTTCATGCATATTTTGTCATTTAAAGTTGTCTTAGAAAAACAGAGGTTGTTTTATGTATATGTTGATTTGTATGATGTGCATAAACTAGCCAATGACCCTTGTGTTGTTGTGTTTGTTGTTTTGTTGAGAAAGGGTTGTAATAATATATTTATTCATATGGTATGTAATAATTAGATATATAGTTTTTCTTAGTTTATTTTTTGTAAGTAATAAATTAGTTTTTCAAAATAATTTATTTATACAAAAAGTAACAAGAAATAAGGATGGAGCCATTTTTTGAAACTGTCACTAAAGTTGTCACTGTTGGTTGTTTTCTTAAGGGATGTTGTAACATCCCAAATTTTCGAGCCAATTTAAAACTTTTGGATTCATTTGAAACCGTTCAATTATTACAATTTGTTTTCAAAATAGTTTATACATCAGAGTTCCCAAAAATCATAATCGTAAATCGAGGAAGTGTACGGTCACGCCATCACCTACCCGCGGCCATCCGCTGAACCTGAAACAATAAACTGAAACTGTAAGCCCGAAAGCTTAGTGAGTTACCCCCAAAATACCAACCTCATACAACCATAATCATATCATATCCACAAATACAGAACAACCATGCATCTCGGGTATACAGTGTGACTGGTCCGCCCGCACCGGGCCTTCAGTCCACCCGGTCCACTCTCTGAGTCTACAGTATGACTGGGCCGCCCGCAACGGGCCCACAATCTATGTGGATCTATCTCGAGCCTTCGGTATGACTAGACCGCCATACGGGCCTACAGTCTATCCGGACCGCTCGTAGGGTATGTTGGCCTTCAGCACAAAGCAGGACCGCCTCAAGCCAAACATCAAGCAAATAACCATGTGCACATATAACAGGTAATCACATAACAGTCCATAGACAGACAAACCGATCTAGCAGATCATATAGTATAGCAACATCCTAACCAGGATACCGACCTAACCGGTCACTAACATAATATCATCCTATATACCAGCATACCGACCCTAACCAGGTTACTAAACATAATACCGTCCTAATTACCAGGACGCCGATCTAACAGATCAATAAACATATCAACAATCCTATAACCAGGATATCGACCTAACCGGTCACTAACATAGCATATCACCATCCTAACTACCAGGATGTAAATCAGTAAGCATATCATGCAATAATCCAAATACAAACCATAAAGGGCCGTCATTGTTGCCTTAGACCCTGTTGATATAGTGAGGATAACTCACCTTGCTATGCTGGATCGAACCATGAAAGCACGCTCCCGAAACACTGCCCCAAACTCCAACACCTATAATCATCAATGATCCAATCATAAATACCTGCTTACCAATTATCCTCAAAAGTCAAAATGGTTAACCCTTGGTCAAAGTCAAAGTGAACTATCAAGGTCAACAGTCCATGTTGACCTCAACTCACCGAGTATCCTCAGCTACTCGCTGAGTTCCTTGCATAACTTGCCAACTTGCCGAGTCACCATGCCACTCGCCGAGTCCAAGACAATCTTCATCGGACTCACCGAGTTGTTCATCCAACCCGTCGAGTTCATGAGCATCTTCATATGACTCGCCGAGTCTAGCATGCGACTCACCGAGTCCCTTCAGTCCTTCATCCATATAGATGCTTTTTAAGCCATGCTAAGACTCCATACGGCAGATCCAACTTCCCAGGGCAAGCTTATCACGTAAAGTTGCAAACTTTACGTGCATGCAAGGCTCTAATGACTCATAATGCCAAATCCAAGCTTGAAATGGGGTTTTATACTTAAGGAGGGGTTCATACTTGCCAAATCAAAGAGAGTTCAGATTGGAAGTTACAACTTCAGATCTGAGCTCATACCCAAGAATAGCTTCATAACCAAGCCAAGAAGCCCTAAACTTCATCCAAAGAGATCTAGAAAGGAATGAGGCCAAGATCATGAATTGATACCTGAAATGAAGCTAACTGAGATAGATTTTGCAGATCCACACAAGCCCCTTGCTGCTAGCTACTTGACCTTCAAGCTCCCTTCACAAGTTCCACCTTCCAAAGCTCAAAAAGACACTCAAATGAAGCTCTCTCACGAAATAGGGTTTTCTAGACTGTCAAGAGGCTGCAAAGGGACTAAGGGAGGCTAATGATCCCTTAAATAGGGTGCTAAACCCCGGAAATTAGGGTTTCACCCTCCAGCTCCAACTCGTCGAGTCACTCTTCCGACTCAACGAGTTGGTCACTTAAACACGTGGCCCAAACCCGCTGCTACTCGACGAGTCAGGCAACCAACTCGTCGAGTAGATCTTGAATTCATGAGAATTTATAGCCATAAATTGGTATGCGAGAATCGGGGCGTTACAATTCTCCCCCACTTGAACTAGACTTCGTCCTCGAAGTCTGCTGCGGTGAACATCCTCGGATAGTGCTCCCGTATCTATGCCTCCGGCTCCCACGTCCACTCGGACCCTCTTTGGTGCTCCCACTCTACCCTTACCAAAGGTACCTCCTTGTCCCGTAGAACCTTCACCCCTCTCTCCAGGATGGCCACAACCCTCTCCACATAATCCAGGCGCTCACCGACCTGAATGTCATCCAACGAAACTACCGCCTCCTGATCCATGACACACTTTCGCAACTGCGAAACGTGAAATATGATGCAAAACCCAATCGAACCTTGTAGAAAGGTCTAACCTACAAGCCACTTTGCCAACTGACAAAATCTTGATGATCCAACGTATCGGAAACCCAACTTTTCCTCTTCCAGAAGCGAACCCTTTGTGCTGACAGGACAATTGTCCCTCGTCATCATACAAAATAAATCCACTGAAACACGAACACTCATGCCTGGCCCAATCATCCTTGGGCTGGAGTACCAGGTGAGCCTACGACGGCTCCAATCATCCCCAGGATGGAATACGCTCGTATCCCTCACATGTTTGGCCCAATCAACCCTCGGGTTGGAATACCAAACATATCAAGTCCAGTCAATCATAGGGTCGGTCATCCTCAGGATGGAATTATTGGAGATAGTGTCTAAGTCCATAACTATATTTGGTATGTACTTGACCTGACCCGGCATGGTCCATTTGGGTTGCACTTCACCCGAACAATTTACGGATAATCTTTTGAGAATAGTATAAGTTATGATTTATTAATATATTATAAGTTCTAATATATTAATATAAAATCATATTATTTAATTAGTGTTTATCTATAATTAATTTAGAATTAATTTAGAGATCAAAAGTATGACTAATTAAATATGGGCTAATGCTTATTTGGAATGGGCTAGGCTTGGATGGAAAGTCCATGGATACTCCATGGAGCTTTAACCCATGGATCTCATGGAAATGAAAAGACATGGGTATTAGGGTTTACATGGATGTAACCCTAATCCACCACACTATATAAAGGAGGCTTTGGTTCTTGAAATAACACTAGTTGATGTGTGTAAACCAAGAGGGCCGATTTCAAGAAGTTGTGACTATTCTCTCAAGTTTCCAAGTTTGTGGTGATTTGTGACTTCCATTTGAGGCATCCACATTATTGGTGCTAGGCTCTCAAACTCCAAGCAATCAACTACTACTACAAGGTAAGTAATTCTACTAGTTTTATTTGATTCAAGTATCCCATTCCATGCTAGTTAGGATAAGAACCTTGGAAAAATAATTATTTGCATGTATCTTAGTCAAACATAGATCCAAGGTTTCTAAGGTTGCATGTACACCATAGGAGTGTTAGAATGCTCAAAACCCATCAGTGGTATCAGAGCCTTGTTTGTTTATTTGATACTTGATGCAAAAAAAAAAACTTGAAAAATCGAAGTTTTGTTCAAAAGCTCGTATCAAAATTTCAAGTTTTGTATATGTACTTACGATTCTTGAAATTTTTGATATGAACACTCATATACATATGAGTTTAGAAGATCATAGAAATTATGTGCTAATAATTGATTAGATTAATTCTTGATCTTTATGTGTTTTAATGAAGTCCATAACTAGTTCTTAAGTTATGGATAACCAAAAGTCACATTTATAAATAACCATTAAAAGAACACATAGGTTACAAAAATGAAGAGTCTTCATTTTTAATAACCATTAACTCATAAGTTATGAGAAATGAAAGGTTTTGAAAGTTTACAAAACTTGCCCTCAAGTTTTGGAACATGTAAAGTCATATTAAAAACTTTAGTTCCAACCCCTAGAATTTTAAAAGTTAAAATTCAACCCTTATACTTTATAAGATTATAAGTTTAAAAATATTTATATATGTATAAGATCAAGTCGTCTTACCGCTAGTACGTCTCATTCACGAAGCCGGTCTATAAGCGGGGTATAAGGTTGTTGCCTATAAAATGGCAACTTAATGGGTGTCCACTCTCACCCACCGCTTCCTTGATCGGTGGAGGGTCGTTAGCCGAACGGGTAGGACAAGGACTTATTAATTCTCATTAAAAGTATAATAATAATACTAAAGTAACTAAACTTTATTGAATTCCCAATCTTAGTTATTTTAGGAAAATGTGAATAAGGTGCTAATCCATGAAATTAAACTTTACACTTTTTTTAAGTCATTAGTGGAGCGTGTGTGGTTAACCTGCACAATAACTTGAACTTAACAAGGTAGGTAAAGGGTGACTTAATGTTTATCATAGTATCGATGGAGAGTGTGTGGTTAACCGGCACATCGATTGAGGGGTAATACATTAAGGGTACCAAGTAATTTGCATGGTTACTTCACACCTTGTTTTGTGATCCTCGGCATCCCAGTCACAAAACTTGAAGGGCACACTCGAGATTGAAACATGCCATTGAAGAAAGTTCAATGAATGTCAAAGAATCTAGGAGTTTCTAAACCAATTAAAACCTAATTAAATATTTCGTTTTTCATGGTGGAAATTGGTGAATCGTCATTCACCTACCTTCAAATATCTTATAGCTTAGATTACGACATCCCTCTTCTAAGTTATAAAATATTGTGTTGGGTCCTAGCCTTAATATTACATTTGGGTGTTTTGTTAAGGACTATCTCTATATCTAATCTAATCTATTCCCTCTTCTTTTCAGATGTCTTCCAATAACAATGCTTCTGGCTCAAACCCTACTAGCTCCTTCTCTCTCATGAATCTTTGTGGGAGAGTCATCTTTGATGGGTCCAACTTTACAGATTGGATCAGAAACATCAGGATGGTCACTCGGTATGAGAACAAAGAATATATTCTCGACAAGGAGCTGAAGGTACCCGAGCCAACTGCTACTCCTGAAGAGCTTGCTGAATATGAGGTACATGAAAGAGATGCTACAAAAGTCGCATGCATCATTATGGCCACCATGACAGCCGAGCTCCAAAAGTCCTATGAGGACTATTATCCTTTTGAGATGCACCAGGACTTGATGGACCGCTATCCTCAAAGTGCTCGTCAAGAGCGATATGAAATAGTCTCCTCCATGATAACAACCCGAATGAAGGATGGTGAACCCATCACGGGCCACATGCAGAAAATCCAAAGGTATGTGGACCGTTTACTGAAGCTGAATGTGAAATTCCCTAAGGAGTTAGCAATAGACATCATTTTGCACTCCTTGCCATCGTGTTATGATCAATACTGCATGACATATCACATGAACAAGGAACAAGTCACCCTCAGCAAACTTCAAGGACTCTCGAAGACCGCCGAAAGTGGTCTAAAGGGTAAGTCGGTTGTTACTACTCCTACTCCTACTCCAACTGCGGCCAATGTCTTGGCAATCGGGCATGGCAAAGGGAAGAAGAGAAAGAACCCTTCTAAGGGTACTAAGGGTAAGACCCTTGAAGGCTCCTTTTCAAGCAAAACCAAGAAAGGTTTTGTCACTCCTTCTGCTAACCCTAATGAGGCTGAATGCTTCTATTGCCATGAAAAGTCGCACTGGAAGCGAAACTGCCCAAAGTACCAGCAAGATTTGAAGGATGGGAAAGTAAAACCCAACCATTCAGGGACTAAAAAGAAGTGAGAATGTGGAGCAGGGAAAGATAAACTTGATCATGGGAAACAGGAAAGCTTCACCTGTCAGCAAGATAGGAGTTTATTCCTTAATGCTAAATAGTGGGTTTACATTAGATTTGAATAAATGTTATTATTCGCCAGAAATGGCAAGAAATGTTATTTCCTTTCATGCATTGTATAAACAAGGTTTTACCTTTTATTTTGATAATAATAATGGTAGTATTGATGCTTTCTTTAATAATGTTCTTTATTTTAAAGCATTACCTTCTGATGGCGTGTATGAAACTGTATCTGTTGTAGATAATCTAGGAAATAATGTATTGTGTATTAACTCTTCCACTAGCTTAGGTAAAGCATCCTTATGGCATTGTCGTCTTGGACATGTAAGCAAGAAACGCATAGGCCAACTCCAAAAGGATGGAGTCTTGGAGTCATTTGACCTAAAGTCAGATGATAGTTGTGAATCTTGTTTTCTTGGTAAAATGACAAAGTCACCTTTTACTGGCACTTGTGCTAGGGGTGAAGGTTTGTTGGACCTCATACACACGGATGTGTGTGGACCCTTCAGAACCGCCACAAGAGATGCTAATCGGTTCTATGTGACTTTTACTGATGATTTTAGTAGATATGGATATGTCTACCAAATCAATCATAAGTCAGAAACCTTTGAGAAATTCAAAGAGTTGGGCAGGAACATTAAGATGCTTCGATCCGATCGTGGTGGTGAGTATCTTAGTACTGAGTTCCTTGACCATCTTAAGGAATGTGGGATTGTCTCACAATTGACACCTCCTAGGACACCACATTTGAATGGTGTAGCTGAGAGGCGCAACCAGACCTTGTTGGACATGGTTCGTTCCATGATGAGTCGAGCTTCGCTACCAATATCATTTTGGGGGTATGCCATAGAGACTTCCGCCCATATCCTTAATCTAGTCCCTACAAAGAAGGTTGCCAAAACACCTCACGAGTAGTGGACTGGAAAAGTTCCCAATCTAGACCACATCAAGATTTGGGGTTGCGAGACTTTCGTGAGACGCGAGACTCACGATAAGCTCGAACCCCGAAGCGAAAGGTGTATTTTCATCGGCTACCCACAAAAATCCTTTGGTTACATCTTCTACAGACCCAGTGATAATGTGGTCTTTATAGCAAGAAGAGGATTATTTCGAGAGAGAGAATTCATGAGCCAAGGAGACAGTGGGAGGCAAATTGACCTTGAGGAAATTCAAGAGTCAAGTGGTGAAGGAACCTCAAACCCTAGCCCTCAACCTGAGGAGGAAACTCCTGTTGAGCCGACTGAAGAATCTATACCTCTGAGGCGTTCCACCAGAGTTAGGAATGCACCTGAGCATTATTATGGTTTTCATATTACTGCAGAAGGTGAGACACTTATCAGTGATAACACACTGGTAAATCTGGATGAGCCTAACAGCTACACGGAAGCCATGGCAGGCCCTGAGGCTGCTAAATGGAAAGAGGCTATGGATAGCGAGATACAGTCCATGTATGACAATCAAGTTTGGAACTTGGTTGAGAATGTACCTGATCGTAAGATAGTTGGGTGCAAATGGATCTCCAAGAAGAAGACTGACAGGGATGGTAATGTACACACTTATAAGGCACGACTGGTTGCAAAGGGTTATTCTCAAACTCCGGGAGTTGATTATGATGAGACATTTTCACCAGTGGCCAAGATTAAGTCTATTAGGGTTCTGTTAGCCATTGCTGCATTTCATGATTATGAAATATGGCAAATGGATGTCAAAACCGCTTTCCTTAATGGAAAGTTGGCTGAAGATGTTTACATGGTTCAGCCAGAGGGTTTTGTCAGTACAGAGTACCCCAGTAGAGTGTGTAAGCTCGAGAAATCCATTTATGGATTAAAACAGGCACCTCGCAGATGGAATCTTTGCTTTGATGAGAAAGTAAAAGAATTTGGCTTTTCAAGGAGTGAAGATGAATCTTGTGTCTATATCAAGGCTAGTGGGAGTATAGTCAGCTTTTTGGTATTGTATGTGGATGACATACTACTCATAGGAAATGACATCCCAACCCTGTAGGAAGTAAAGTCCTGGCTTGGGAAGTGTTTCGCTATGAAGGACCTTGGAGAAGCTGCCTATATCCTAGGGATAACGATTTTGAGAAACAGGAGTAAAAGACTAATTGGACTTAGTCAAAGCACCTATGTGGACAAAGTGTTGAAAAGGTTCAACATGCATAACTCCAAGAAAGGAGAGTTACCCATCCAGAGTAACGCCAGATTGAGTAAGACATAAAGACCTAGTACTAAGGCTGAGATAGCAGAAATGAGTCGAATACCTTATGCTTCAGCTGTAGGATCGATCATGTATGCTATGACGTGTACTCGACCTGATGTAGCCTTTGCTTTGAGCATGGTTAGCAGGTATCAGGGGAACCCTGACAAGGCACACTGGACTGCGGTAAAGAATATCCTCAAGTACCTACGGAGGACTAAGGATTGGATCCTTACCCTCGGTGGCAGTGAGGACTTGAGAGTTGTAGGGTACAGTGATGCTAGCTTTCAGACTGACAAGGATAATTTCCGCTCTCATTCGGGCTGGGTCTTTACTCTAAACGGAGGGGCAATTACTTGGAAAAGTTCCAAGCAAGAGACAGTGGATGATTCCACTTGTGAATCAGAGTATATAGCAGCAAGTGAGGCAGCAAAGGAGGCTATATGGCTAAAGAACTTCATCGGAGACCTTGGAGTTGTACCAGCTATAAAGGGGCCAATGGAGATTTTCTGTGACAGCAATAGTGCGGTTGCCTTAGCCAAGGAACCAAGAGATCATGGGAGATCCAGACACATTGATAGAAAATATCACTTCATCAGACATCGAATAGAAGAACGAATCCTCGTGGCAAGGAGTGTATCATCGGATGAGAACCCAGCAGATCCCCTCACGAATGGACTGACTCGGGCTAAGCATCTCCAGCATGCTCGGAGCATAGGGCTGAAGGATGATATTAGTTTTAGTAGTTAGATAATCTTGAAATTTGTAAAATGTAATTGACATTTGATGATAAATAAAAGTTGTTATTTATGAGTAAAGTGTTGCTATTTGTTGTCAATCGTTTACTATTTTTTTTTTTTTTGCATGTTTTGACTTCCAGAATAATTATGTTATGGTTTATATCATATTATTCAAACTCTCCACAGTCGGTCGTATGTTGGAAGTAGATATGAATCAAGACTGTCATGGGTTGGCTTGTAGAGGTCTAAGATGTTAGACAAAGCGGGGCTACAACACTCATGAGTGCTCATAAGTTCTGAGTATTGGATTCAACCCACGCTCTCTTGTATCACTTCATGGAATTTATCTCGAGTGATCGTGAGACGGTAATATCATATAAGTCTTCAAACCTAGAGATATGATTTGTTGCCTATGAGTTGGTTATGCATTGTTTGCATGAAAACGCATTGGTAACTCGATGTTATAAACCGTGATTTTGTGTGTAATTCAACAAGTAGTAGAGCAAACATATGAGTCGAAGTTTATCTGTTCCTTCTAGAATTAGAAGCGATATCTGGGCCGCTCGATGATTTTGTTTTGACCTATGTACCGGGCCCGGTCAGAAGTAAATTGATGTGTTCAGTTAAGTTCTATGTCAAACAAATCGGAAATCGGGAAACAAATGTTGGACAATAAGCAAGACCATGTTCCATGTATTTGTCTGGCTGATATCTAGAACAGAGGATTATATGATCACTTATCTAAAATGGTGCTTCATAGTTCAACAGAGTTTTAAGAGCTACGATTGCTGATCGGTTCCTGAAGTCATACTTGCAACTATAGTTATTAGACTTATCCAAGTGGGACACTGTTGGAGATAGTGTCTAAGTCCATAACTATATTTGGTATGTACTTGACCCGACCCGGCATGGTCCATTTGGGTTGCACTTCACCCGAACAATTTACGGATAATCTTTTGAGAATAGTATAAATTATGATTTATTAATATATTATAAGTTCTAATATATTAATATAAAATCATATTATTTAATTAGTGTTGATCTATAATTAATTTAGAATTAATTTAGAGATCAAAAGTATGACTAATTAAATATGGGCTCTTGTGTTTATATAGTGTGGGCTAATGCTTATTTGGAATGGGCTAGGCTTGCATGGAAAGTCCATGGATACTCCATGGAGCTTTAACCCATGGATCTCATGGACATGAAAAGACATGGGTATTAGGGTTTACATGGATGTAACCCTAATCCACCACACTATATAAAGGAGGCTTTGGTTCTTGAAATAACACTAGTTGATGTGTGTAAACCAAGAGGGCCGATTTCAAGAAGTTTGTGACTATTCTCTCAAGTTTCCAAGTTTGTGGTGATTTGTGACTTCCATTTGAGGCATCCACATTATTGGTGCTAGGCTCTCAAACTCCAAGCAATCAACTACTACTACAAGGTAAGTAATTCTAGTAGTTTTATTTGATTCAAGTATCCCATGCCATGCTAGTTAGGATAAGAACCTTGGAAAAATAATTATTTGCATGTATCTTAGTCAAACATAGATCCAAGGTTTCTAGGGTTGCATGTACACCATAGGAGTGTTAGAATGCTCAAAACCCATCACGAATACCCTAGATTGGAATACCTCCATGAACATAACTCGGGTCTACTCATAACTTGAGATCCAAGGATCTATCCTTGTGTCTCATCCACCATCCTTAGATTCGTCACAACCGAGTAAAACTCCCCCGAATCTTCAACAATACATCCAATCCGAATGCGCTCCTACAACAGACATAACCAACACAATCTCTATGCCCACAGCCTATGACTGGAATACCCTATCGTGGTCCTCAGCATAGGTCTGGATTGTCTCTGAGCCCACAACATGAATCTGGTATGCCATCCTCGGCCCTCAGCTCACGAATGGAATGCTCCCGATGACCGATCGACACTACTGTCGTTACCTCAGATGCCCAACACTCCGACCCTGCAGATATACACTTTCCTCTGCCATTCGAAAGTCTAATCGACGCTCCTCTCATCAACGAGCAACAAGGTAGGTAAAGGGTGTGTGGTTAACCGGCACACTAACTTGGACTTAACAAGGTAGGTAAAGGGTGACTTAAGGTTTACCATAGCATCGGTGGAGCGTGTGTGGTTTACCGGCACATCGATTGAGTGATAAACCTTGAGGGTACCAAGTGGTTTGCATGGTTACTTCACACCTCGTTTTGTGATGCTCAGTATCCCAGTCACAAAACTTGGAGGGCACACTCGAGATTGAAACATGCCTTTGAAAAGTTCATTGAATCTCAAAAGAATCTAGGAATTTCTAAGAACCAATTAAAAACCTAATATTTATATTTCGTTTTTCATGGTGGAAATTGGTGAATCGTCATTTACCTACCTTTCAAATATGTTATAGCTTGGATTACGACATATATCTTCTAAGTTATAATATATTGTGATTGGATCCTAGCCTTAATATTACATTTGGGTGTTTTATTAAGGACTCTCTTAATACCTAAACTAATCTTGTTCTCTTCTTTCAGATGTCTTCAAACAATGTTGCTTCTGGCTCTAATCCTAATGGCTCCTTTACCCTTATGAACTTGTGTGGGAAATTCATTTTTGATGGATCCAACTTCAATGAATGGATCAGAAACATCAGGATCATTACCCGCTACGAGGACAAAGAATATGTCCTTGACAAGGAGCTTAAGGAGATTGATGAGACCACTGCAACTCCCCAGGAGATCGCTGACTTCCGGGCACATGAAAAGGGATGCTACAAAAGTGGCATGCATCATGTTGGCCACCATGACAGCGGAACTCCAAAAGTCCTATGAGGACTTCTACCCTTTTGAAATGCACCAATATCTGATGGAAAGATACCATCAAAGTGCACGACAAGAGAGGTATGAAATCATATGCTCTATCATAACAACCATGATGAAGGACGGGGAATCCGTCACGAGCCACATGCAGAAAATGCAAAGGTATGTGGATCGGTTGCTGAAGCTTAATGTGAACTTCCCTGAGGAGCTTGCAATAGATATCATTTTGCACTCCTTACCATCGTGCTATGATCAATTCCGCATGACATATCACATGAATAAAGAAGAGGTCACACTCATCAAACTTCAGGGACTCCTCAAGACCGCAGAAACAGGTCTTAAGGGTAAGTCGGTTGTTAACACTCCTACTCCAAACTCCGCCCCGGTTTTGGCAATCGGGAAAGGTAGAGGGAAGAAGAGGAAGAGCTCTTCGAAGGGTACCAAGGCTAGGACCCTTGATGGCTCTTCTTCAAGTGGAACCAAGAAAGGTTTTGTCACTCCTTCTTCTGACCCTAAAGAGGCTGAATGCTTCTATTGCCATGAAAAGTCACATTGGAAGCGGAACTGCCAAAAGTACCAGCAAGATGTGAAGGATGGGAAAGTTAAACCCAACCATGCAGGTATTTACACTATCTTATCTAATAACTCACCCCATTCTAACTCTTGGGTCCTTGATACCGGTTGTGGTATTCATATCTGTTTTCTGATTTGCAGGGACTAAGAAGAAGTGAGAATGTAGAGCATGGAAGAATAAACTTAATCATGGGGAATAGGAAAGCTTGACTTTATCGCTAAGTAGTGGGTTTAGTTTAGATTTGAATAAATGTTGTTATTCGCCAGAAATGGCAAGAAATATTATTTCCTCTCATGCATTGTATAAACAAGGTTTCACCTTTTCATTTGATAATGAAGTTGGTTCGATTAATGCTTTCTTTAATAATGTTCTTTATTTTAAAGCATTACCTTGTGATGGTGTATATGAAACTGTATCTGTGGTTGATAACTTAGGAAATAATGTATTGTGTATTGATTCTGTTAATGATAATAACTTGGATAAAGCATCATTATGGCATTGTCGTCTTGGACATATAAGCAAGAAACGCATAGGCCAACTCCAAAAGGATGGAGTATTGGAGTCATTTGACCTAAAGTCAGATGATAGTTGCGAATCATGCTTACTTGGAAAAATGACAAAGTCACCCTTCACAGGTTCTTGTGAGAGGGGTGAAGGTTTGTTGGATCTTATACACACGGATGTGTGTGGGCCCTTCAAACATACCACAAGGGATGCTAATCGTTATTATTTGACTTTTACTGATGATTACAGTAGATATGGATATGTCTACTTAATTAAGCATAAGTCAGAGACTTTTGAGAGGTTTAAAGAGTTTAAACAGGAAGTCGAGAATCAATTGGGCAGGAACATTAAGATGCTTCGATCCGATCGAGGTGGTGAGTATCTTAGTTCAGAGTTCCTCGACTATCTTAGGGAATGTGGGATTGTCTCACAATTGACACCTCCCAGGACACCGCAGTTGAATGGTGTAGCTGAGAGGCGTAATCCAACCTTGTTGGATATGGTTCGTTCCATGATGAGTCGAGCTTCGCTACCAATCTCATTTTGGGGGTATTCCTTAGAGACTGCCGCCCATATCCTTAATCTAGTTCCCACAAAGAAAGTTGCCAAAACTCCTCATGAGATGTGGACTGGTAAAGTACCCAAACTAGACCACATTAAGATTTGGGGTTGCGAGGCTTTCGTGAGACGCGAGACTCATGATAAGCTCGAACCTCGAAGTGAGAGGTGTATTTTCATCGGCTACCCACAGAAATCCTTTGGTTACCTCTTCTACAGACCTAGTGAGAATGTGGTCTTTATAGCTAGGAGGGCTTTCTTTCGAGAGAGAGAGTTCATAAGCCAAGGAGACAGTGGGAGGCAAGTTGACCTTGAAGAAATTCAAGAGTGAAGTGGTGAAGGAACTTCAAACCCTAGCACTCAACTTGAGGAGGAAACTTCTGTTGAGCCAATTGACAAGTCTGTACCTCTGAGGCGTTCCACAAGGGTTAGGAATGCACCTGAGCATTACTATGGATTCCATATTACTGTGGAAGGTGATACCCTTATCAGTGATGAGACACTGATAGGTCTGGATGAACCTAACAGTTACGCGGAAGCCATGGCAGGCCCTGAGTCAGCCAAGTGGAAAGAGGCAATGGACAGCGAGATACAGTCCATGTATGACAATCAAGTTTGGAACTTGGTTGAGAATGTACCAGGTCGTAAGACTATAGGGTTCAAATGGATCTTCAAGAAGAAGACCGACATGGATGGTAATGTACACACTTATAAGGCAGGACTGGTTGCAAAGGGTTTCTCACAAACTCCGGGAGTTGATTATGATGAGACCTTTTCTCCAATGGCCAAGATTAAGTCTATTAGGGTTCTGTTAGCCGTAGCCGTATTTCATGACTATGAAATATGGCAAATGGATGTCAAAACCGCTTTCCTTAATGGAAAGTTGGCTGAGGATGTTTACATGAGTCAGCCAGAGGGTTTTGTCAACACAGAGTACCCTAATAGAGTGTGTAAGCTTGAGAAATCCATTTATGGGTTAAAGCAAGCACCTCACAGATGGAATCTTTGCTTTGATGAGAAAGTCAAGGAATTTGGCTTTTCTAGGAGTGAAGATCAATCTTGTGTATATGTCAAGGCTAGTGGGAGTATAGTTAGCTTTTTGGTATTGTATGTGGATGACATACTACTCATAGGAAATGACATCCCAACTCTGTAGGAAGTTAAGTCCTGGCTTAGGAAGTGTTTCTCTATGAAGGACCTAGGAGAAGCTGCCTATATTCTAGGGATAAGGATCTTGAGAGACCGGAGTAAAAGACTAAGTGGACTTAGTCAGAGTACCTACTTGGATAAGGTGCTGAAGAGATTCGGCATGCAGGACTCCAAGAAAGGAGAGTTACCCATCCAGAGTAACGCCAGATTGAGTAAGACACAAAGCCCTAGTACTGAGGCTGAGATAGCAGAAATGAGTCGAATACCTTATGCTTCGGCTGTAGGATCGATCATGTATGCTATGACGTGTACTCGACCTGATGTAGCCTTTTCTTTGAGCATGGTTAGCATGTATCAGGGGAACCCTGGCAAGGCACACTGGACTGCGGTAAAGAATATCCTCAAGTACCTACAGAGGATTAAGGACTGGGTCCTTACCCTCGGTAGGAGTGAAGACTTGAGAGTTGTAGGGTATAGTGATGCTAGCTTTCAGAATGATAGGGATAATTTCCGCTCTCAGTCAGGCTGGGTCTTTACCTTAAATGGAGGAGCAATTTCTTGGAAGAGTTCCAAGCAAGAGACAGTGGCTGATTCAACTTGCGAATCAGAGTATATAGTAGCTAGCGAGGCAGCAAAGAAGGCGATATGGCTGAAGAACTTCATTGGAGACCTTGGAGTTGTACCAGCTATTAAAGAGCCAATGGAAATTTTCTGTGATAGTGAAAGTGCAGTTGCCTTAGCCAAGGAGCCAAGGGATCACGGGAGATCCAGACACATTGACAGAAAATACCATTTCATCAGACATCGAATAGAAGAAGGACTCCTCGTGACAAAGAGGGTATCATCGGATGAGAATCCAGCAGATCCCCTCACGAAGGGACTGACTCGGGTTAAGCATCTCCAGCATGCTCGGAGCATAGGGCTGAAGGATCATATTAGATTTAGTAGTTAGATAACCTTGAAATTTGTAAAGTGTAATTGACATTAGATGATGAATAAAAGGTGTTTTATTTATGAGTAAAGTGTTGCTATCTCTTGTCGATCGTTTACTATATTTCTTTTGCATGTTTTGACTTCCAAAATAATTATGTTTGGTATATCATATTAATCGAACCTCCACAGTCGGTCATATGTCGGAAGTAGGTATGAATCAAGACTGTCATGATTGGTTGCAGAGGTCTAAGTTGTTGGACATGGCTACAACACTCATGAGTGCTCATAAGTTATGAGCATTGGATTCAACCCACGCTCACTGGAATCACTTCATGGAATTTATCTCGGGTGATCGTGAGACGGTAATATCATATAAGTCTTCAAACCTAGAGATATGATTTGTTACTTATGAGTTGGTTATACATTGATTGTACGTTAACGCATTGGTAACTCGATGTTATAAAACGTGCTTTTGTGTATAATTCAATGAGTGGTAGAACAAACATATGAGTCGAAGTTTATCTGTTCCTTCTTGGATTAGAAGCTAATATCTGTGCCCCTCGATGATTTTGTTTTGACCTATGTACCGGTCTCGGTCCGAACTAAGTTGATGTGTTCAATTGGGTTCTATGTCAAACAAATCGGAAATCGGGAAACAAACTGTTGGACACAAAGTAAGACACTGTTCCATGTATTTGTCCGGCTGATATCTAGAACAGAGGATTATATGATCACTTATCTTAAATGGCGTATCATCATCTTCTCAGTTCCGAGAGACCTTGAAAGAGCTACGATTGCCGATCGGTTCCTGAAGTATTGCAGTGATAGCTATTAGACTTATCCAAGTGGGAGACTGTTGGATAAGGTGTATTAGTCAATAACTATTTCTGGTATGTACTTGACCCGACCCGGCATGGTCCATTTGGGTTGCACGGCACCATGCAATTGGATAAACTAAAATGAGAGAAATAACACTTATGGTTTATTAATATATTATAAGTTCTAATATATTAATAATATTATTTAATTAGTTTGATCAAGAATTAATTTAGAATTAATTAAGTGATCAAAAGATAACTAATTAAATATATGGGTAGATTATGTAAATCTTCCATATCTTATATAGTGGGCTAAGAGGCTCCATGGATTATCAAGTTGGGTTCCACCCATAGGATGCTCCATGGATGCTCCATGGGAGTTACAAACCCATAGGTCATGGAAATGAAGAGTCATGACACATTAGGGTTTACATGGTGTAACCCTAGATGTGTCAACACTATATAAGAAACCCATTCTCCACCAAAATTGGTGACACTAAGAAACAAGAGGGCTAGAGCCGATTTTGCAAGTGTAAGATTCTCTCAAAGTTTACTCCTTTTCATTTGGTGTTGTGTGAAGCATTTGAGGCATCACACTTGGGGTGCTAGGCTCACAAGGTTTCAAGGATCATAATCAACAACAAGGTAAGTTATTCTATCTTTCATTCAAGTTAAAAATGTTCCCCATGTATGCTAGATAGGAATATAACCTTGGAATTGAACTTTGCATGATTATTAGACAAACATAGATCCAAGGTTATTAGGGTTGCATGTACACTTAGGAAGTGTTAGAATGCTCAAAAACCATCAGTTTCTCCAGCGAAGTCGAAACCTCCTTGGTCCCAACTTGTCTGTCCACTACCCGATCATAAGACACCTCACCAATTACTAAACCAAAAGACACATACACACAGCAGTCCCACACGTCTCTCGAAAAGAATCCGACTGGCTGGACTTGCTTCCATGCCCTGCCAATATAATGAACACTACATGACCCACGTCAGCCTCACATCCTACCTGGTCTTTAGTGACCCATTTTTTTCCCTTACTTCAGACATGCTATGGCCCTTTCGTAGATGAACCAACCCAAGGAACACCTTAATAACTCAAACCATCATCACCATACCAACCACTACCGGCCAACCAGGACGACACTCATATCTAACCCATATCACCCCTTCGGGTTGGAATACCAACATGTCTATTCAATTCAAGTATTGAGTTGAAATTCTCAGGGTTTGTTGGCCTACCGCCTCAACCCCACCACTTCCTTCGAGCCTCCGTGCCTACGAATTACAGTCGGCCTGCACCGGGTATCTTGGCCTACCGCACAAAGCAGGACCGTCTCAACCCCAACCAAATGCCATAGACGATCATGAGAAAGATCTAACCCGGTTCCCAAAACCTGAATGACAGGATATTCTAATCCCAAACCTTCCCAAAACTGACTAATACCCATTCGGATCCACTCTCAGTCCCTAACTGGATTATTACCCGATCCTAGAAGATGAAACCTCAGAGGCACTCCGAACTGATGGGATCACCAAGATCCTTTGCACTCCTTCTGATCTCTAACAACAACTTCCGATCAAACCAAAATACGCTGGAGTCTTCAGCCTACTCCAACAGCATGTTCAACACTTAGAACAGACCTATTGATTGCTATAGCATAGCATCCTACTCAATACACGAACATAGATCTACAAACATATACAGAGTCTTCAGCCTGACTAGACAGCCCTACCAGGCCTTCAGTCTATCTGGACCACTCTCAGAACCTTCAGCATGTCTGGACCTCCTCTCTGGGCCTTCAGCATGTCTGGACCGTTCTCCGAGCCTTCGGTCTGACTGGTACGCCCCACTGGCCTTCAGTCTATCCAGACCGCTCTAAACTGTTGGACATCTCCCTGGACCACCCCTCTTGATGCTCTCTCCCATGCATCCTGTTCTCACCCACTTGGGGCTTTTAACTCCTGATCTACTCTATGGACTATATCCCCAGCCTAACTCTAGGCCTCATGTCGATTGTCCACCCTCTCGGAAATCCGTGGCCTGTTCCCTGAACCGCGTGTCTACTACATACGCTAAATACCCTACACTCCCGTGCTGAGTGTATTGTCGAGCCCTGGCAGCTAACAAAACCCTCAATCTATCAATCCAAAAACCCTCAAAGTCGAGCACACCGTCGACCGAATACTCAAACTAAACTCAAACCATGATCAAAACTCCAACCTGATTTCCACGAATTCTGTTATCAACCACCAAGAAGACGTGATACACAAGCTGGGGAGTTTTACCAAACTCCCAACTCACACAATCCTCCAACCAAACAGCCACTTGGATTGTCTTCCTTCCTGCCAACGATGCGAGACTTATCCCATTTTCAACACCGCTCCTGCTTCTGTATCCTGGGACGATTCTCCCCGACTTAGATTCGACTAAGTCTTCACAACACATGGACATTGGGGAAATTCCCAACCCTCCCCACTTTCCCACAATCGATCCGATGACAACCAACTCTTTCCCAATTGATCACACACTTCTAATAACTAGATGAACACTTTCTGTATCCCAGTGTAACCGACAGTCACTAATGCTTGAATGGTCCCACTCTCATGTCCTGAAGGCCAAACGATAAATTCTGCAAATAATACCTCAGCAACGAACCACTTCCCTTGGCGCTTTCATTCGTAAATCACTAACGGTTGCTGAAACCACTGAATCCTGACGATGATGGATAACCCCCCTGTGGAACCCTATCCGCAGACTTCACACCTAATACCCTTTTCCCAAAAGGTGCTCCAAACAAGTTTCCCGCTCCTGGGCTCTAGAATCATTCTATTCAGGATTCGCACCCTAACTCACTTACCCGCTCAAACGTCCACATCTGAACGGCAACAATTGAAGCAATCTCTGTCCTAACTTAGGCTACGAACTACTTCCCAAGACATAGTCTACCATTCCAAAAGTGCAATAGATCGCACAATAAACCCCTTTCCGTCCGATACAAGAGATCTAAGGCAAACCGGACATCACAAAACACTTATGCCACATCGACCCACCTGTTCTCAACGATGCTGAAATAATATCGCCAATCCCTTCAACCAACTGACCCCGAGCTGGAATACAACCTGATCCTGGGGTCACAAGTCTGCTCTCTCCTTCGAGCTCGAAAAACTGAGAGGGCACAATCCTCGCTCTACAAAACGACAATCCAATCCCTCAATAAACCATTCTCCTTCCAGCTGCAAAACCCCAGTTGAACATAATCATCATTCCCTTCTGAAGCTCCCGCGACTCACATTCCGGCCTCGAGCAAACCCCCGAGCCTCTAATCTAGAAACCCACGTGCTAACCTCTCCCGCTCAACCCGCGGAAATATAACGAGTACAGATCATCTTCCCGATCCCAAATAACTGCAGCCCTCTCCTCATCACAATATGTCCCAGAACTAGGAAGCTCGACCAGCTCCTTTCTTTGCCGTCGTTACAGCTGTTAAAGCTGCCGCGACAACCGTCTCGGCAATGGTTGCATAGCGCTCGTCGAAATACTCAACCATGACGGTCTTAAAATGTCACACCCCAAAACCAAGAACAGCGGAAACGTTCAGGGGTGGAGGACTGTTGGGTTTTGAGCATTCTAACACTCCTATGGTGTACATGCAACCCTATAAACCTTGGATCTATGTTTTCTCTATTATACATGTAAATATTAAATATTCCAAGGTTTCATCCTAACTAGCATATTATGAAGCACCTATACTACAAAGTTCTAGTTAGATGACATACCTTTTGATGTAGCTTGATGTCTTCAAGCTTTAAGAGCTTAGCCCCAATAGTGTGGAAGCCTCAAATGGAATCACAAATCATCAAAACACCTTGGAAGAACTTGAGAGAACATGTATGCACACTAAAATCGGTCCACTCTTATTTTCACACACTTGTGCGAGTTTTGTGAGCCAAGGACCCCTTTATATATTATGGAGGATTAGGGTTACATCCATGTAAACCCTAATACCCATGACCTTTCATTTACATAGGATCCATTGGTTAAAAGCCCCATGGACCATCCATGAAAGCTTAGCCCAACCTAAATGAACTTGGCCCATTCCATATATATAAGAGTCCGTATTTAATTAGTTCTTTTTGATCACTTAATTAATTCTAAATTAATTCTTGATCAATACTAATTAAATAATATGATTCCATATTAATATATTAGAACTTATAATATATTAATATAAATCATAAATATACTATTCTCAAAAGACTATCCATATAAATTGTGCCGGTGAAGTGCAACCCAAATGGACCATGCCGGGTCGGGTCAAGTACATACCAAATATAGTTATGGACTTACACATTAATCCAACAGTCTCCCACTTGGATAAGTCTAAAACTATTATTGAGTATGACTTCAAAACCTAACTGGCAATCGTAGCTCTTAAAGTCATTGTCGAACTCTGACCTTGTCAATGACTTGTCCATTAGATAAGGGATCATATATTCCTCCATTCTAGATATCATATGGACTGAGACATGGATTATAATCATTCTCTCTGTCCATTTGTTGTTTCCTGATTTTCGATTTATGATGACTGACTGATTGAACAAATCAAATCAGTCCTGGCTTCGCCAAGCACTCACATGTGTCATCGCTAAATCATCGAGGGGCCCACAAATATCGCTTTTATCCCGAAGGTAAAAGGAATGGATAAACTTCGACTCATATGGCTTGTTCTACTACTTGTTGAATCATACACAAAGGCACGTTTTATAACATCGAGTTACCAAATGCGTTTTCGTGCAATCAATGTATAACCAACTCATAGTAACAACTCATATATCTAGGTTTGAAGAATATAATATATTATCGTCTCATGATCACTCGTGATAAAATCCATGAAGTGATTCAAATGAGCGTGGGTTGAATCCAATACTCAAAACTTATGAGCACTCATGAGTGTTGTAGCACCACTTTGTCCACCAACTTGGACCTCTACAAACCAACCCATGATAGTCTTGATTCATATCTACTTCCAACATATGACCGACTGTGGATGGTTTGAATAACTTAATCATTCAGGAAGAGCGACTTAGTTATTCTGGAAGTCAAAACATGCAAAGTGAAACACAAGAATAAATGAATCAAATATGGTATCAAACCCTATGAATATAAATAAACACTTTTATTTATCACCATACTGATTACTCATTATTCATTGTTTCGGTTTTATCAACTTTATACTTGAATTAAAAACACTAGTTGTCCCATGCTCCAAGCATGTACACTATGTTTTTCTTAAACAATAGCATTGCCATACACCAAGTATGCACTCTATGTTTGTCTATGATCCTTACTTTGTGAAATAAACCAATTGAACATAATTTCAATGATTCTAATTTCACACTCCCAAATCCTTATCGAAAAATGTGAGAATTTCAAATTCCTATCATTTATCGAAATCTGTTTAGATTTTAAACTTATATGCACTGACCCTCCTGTAATGAATATGTACAAAGTCACAAAGACTTGTCAACAGTCATTATAAGGTATTCCAATGGAGATCAACTCCATGGAAACTAAGTCTCATATTCAAAGTACATTGCTTTGGACATGCTTCTTGCATTAAGTTTTCTAATCTTACACAGATAACTTCCACCTATGGAGACAACTCCATATTCTCATTTTGACTATCACTTCTGAATAAGAGATGACTCTTTTCAGAATATGTCAAAATGGTCCTTCCAAAATTAGCACTATACTTCCAACTGTCCCTGAGCAACCAATCCTTGGTAAACCTCAGATTGTCCTCGACAATTGCTTAATCATTTTAGTCATATCCAATTCTAGACCTTTTCCCTTCTTAATGCCTCTGGGCATTTGGAAAAATTTAGAAATGACAAATATTATAGCACATGCAATCGATCCTGTACCCAAAGCAAATGGTACACGATTCATGATGTCTCACATAAAGACATGATTCTAGACCAGTCTTTTGCTACAATATTTTTATTTGCCATGTTTTCAAAATTTGACTATGAAGAGGGATGCCGTAATCATAATCGAATTTTGAGAACGCAATATATAGAATTTCCTTAAGTTGAACCAATGCAACATGAAATTCATATATATATTCTTGACTAAAGATGATTAAGGTCTCAATCTAAGCCTTTAGAACTGAAATGAAGTATATTCCCTCCCTTAATTATAGCAAAACAATTTTTTCAATCCCTGCAGCCTCACGAATTGAAACTTTTGTTTTCTATAATTAACATTGCTAACTTGCAACACTAACAATAATTATCATGCTCCCACTAACATGATGATTATTAGCATAACACTTATGCTCCCACTAGCTTTGACATGTACTTAGAAATCAGCTGGACTTCTAGAAATCAATACTTTATTGACTTTCTTACCAAAGTTTAGATTTCTGAAACGAGATGCTTTGATAAAACATTATCAAAATCATACACCTTTCCTTAGATAGCATGCATGTGTGTCTAAACAATTTCAGAACTATGAAAAGGGATGCCGTAATCATAGTCTCAATTGTTTAGACCTTTTGCCATCTGCTTCAAATCAACTTGGTGGAAGTGTTTCCTCACCATCATTTTCATGAATCGGAGAGAAACCTTATGACCCTTAGATTTTATGGTGTATGTGTTCTTATCCATGTGAATCGTCAAAACCATAGTCACAAGACAAGGATAATGACAAATCCAAACTCATATGGACTGAACTTATGCAATCTTTACTTCTTGCCACCTGGCAGTACAGGGCCTGTTATGCTTCCAAGTTTTTATGCTACCAATTGAGAACTTTCAGAACTCCAATGCAAAGCCAACTTTAACTGGAATGGGCACAGAATATGTCAACACGATAGGTTATAAACCTCAAGTCGTGTGCTAGTGAAGAACCTCAGGTTTTATTCTTGATTAGTTCTTGAAATTCTTTTTAGGATCTTTAAGACTCCCACTATCCTCTTGACATATAAGACTATCTTGCCAAATATTCAAGAGATAGTGCGGATTCTTTATCAAGACAAACACTTCACACAATTGGCCTTAGTTGGTCTTTGTTTTATCCAAAACATCACAACTTACCAATTTCAAATGTACAAGAGTAGGACACTTTTACTCTTACATTTGACAAGTGTTTTAAACCTTTCTTTAAGATATGTCACTCAAGTTACAATCTTGGAGTATGACTCTAAGAATTGTTTTGGAACGAAGTATGACTCATCTTCCTGATCTAACCTTTTCAACAATTCATGACTCCTCTTCTTAGTCATAAGAATGCACTAAGATGACCTTTAGACGACTAATTGTGATTTGATTTCTAAATCATTAAGATGATCACAAACATGATACTAAAGTACTCTCCCATCTTTTCAGATTTGAGAAACTTTTATCTTTCTGCCTAATTTGATTCTTCCCATTCGTTCTGCCATACATTGAGACTTTTCCAATGTTTCAGAATTATACTTAAACTTGTAAGTATAACCATATTTACAAAACTTTAGTAAATCAAATAGTCTTAACGAGCTTTGTGGTGGACATGACCAGTGCACAAGAATGTGTACTCGATCCCTTTAGTCCTTCACTTGACTCACACATCCATGTGAACAAGTAATTAGTCTTGATTTTCCAATGCTTGAAAGTTCTTATTCATCATACTATTCAACTTGCATGATTCCAAGTTTCGGTCCAATTGAAACTTGGGCGATGAGGAACTTTCCTGATTTGGTAAATTTAGACACTACCACAAATGAAAGAATCAAATCCATTTTCCAATATTGCTGTCAGTGGAATCATATAAGCAATAATTTTCCACAAATGCCATTGTAAGGATACTTCAAATAAATAAAATTAAACAATTTTCTTTTATTTTAAAACTTTGCGGAAAAACTTATCCTTACAATCCACATGGAAGATTGTTGTTATCTATTCCTTAGCAATATATCATAACTTCTTAAGCAACTGCTCAAAATTCTGATGCGATCGAAATCCACCTTCGCGATTGCTCTCTATTCTTTGATTCTTAAAACATCAACATGTGACCCAGTCACATCATGTAATGAGGATCTCAGAATAGAACTTAATAGAGTTAGATAATGGGCTCTACCTGATGTAGAGTCAAACTTATTGACTTTAACATACTTAGGTAAATTTGGCAGCTTTGCAATCAACGCCCCTTCCTTTGGCAAAATAAACATATGGACCCTTTGGTAATGGGACTATCTCAGACTTAGCCTTTCTCTTTACCATTTGGTCAACCGGGTTGACTAAGGCCAATCCCTTTCCATTGGGAAGAGAATGATTTTTCTGGATTTCCAGTGTCACCATTGTCACTGTCCATAAAGTTTTTGGGAAGTTGATCTTCTAATCAAATTTGCTTTACTATCGTTCCACATCATTGCTGATTCAGCAGCACCAAGCAAATAGATATGATCATTAAGGTTCATGTCATAGTTTGTTTCATAGTAGTCCTAAAGGAACTCACTATGTGACTTAGAAAGTGATTGAACATCCAACTTTCTCAAGACTTTGACACCCAACTCTCCCGGCTTGTCAATATGTGACTTCATCTCTAAGATGTGATCACACATAGACCTTGCTTGCCATTAGGGCTTGAGTGACATTGAACTTGTGGGTTAGGGAGAATAACTGGAGGAGGTGGAGGAAGAGAAGTATGACTTCCATGAGCCAAACTCGGGAAGTCATATTCATTAGGAAAGCTTGGTTTGGGAAGATCATTGTTGTCTAAACCAGACATCAACAATAGGAGAAATTCACGTAAAGTTGATTTAAGTCCTTAATATAACACCCAATATGATATATTAAGGCTAGGACCCAACAAACTATTTTATAACTTGGAAGAGGGATGCCGTAATCCAAGCTATAAAATATTTTAAGGTAGGTGAATGACGATTCACCAATTTCACCAAGATAAACGAAATGTATTATTAGGTTTTAATTGGTTTTGAAACTCCTAGATTCTTTTGAGATTCATTGAACTTTTCAATGGCATGTTTCAATCTCGAGTGTGCCCTTCAGGTTTTGTGACTGGGATGCCGAGGATCACAAAACAAGGTGTGAAGTAACCATGCAAATATACTTGGTACCCTTAATATTTACCCCTCAATCGATGTGCAGGTTAACCACACACGCTCCAACGATACTATGATAAACATTAAGTTACCCTTTGCCTACCTTGTTAAGTCCAGGTTAGTGTGTCGGTTAACCACACACGCTCCACTAACAGCTTAAACAAAATGCAAAGTGTAATTTCATGGATTAGCACCTTATTCACATTTTCCAACGTAACTAAGATTGGGAATTTATAAGTGTTTAGTTGCTTAGTATTTATCATTATACTTATAATGAAGGGAGAATTATAGTCCTTGTCCTACCTGTTCGGCTAACGACCCTCCTGTTGGATTAATGTCTAAGTCCATAACTATATTTGGTATGTACTTGACCCGACCCGGCATGGTCCATTTGGGTTGCACTTCACCGGCACAATTTATATGGATAGTCTTTTGAGAATAGTATATTTATGATTTATATTAATATATTATAAGTTCTAATATATTAATATGGAATCATATTATTTAATTAGTATTGATCAAGAATTAATTTAGAATTAATTAAGTGATCAAAAAGAACTAATTAAATATGGACTCTTATATATATGGAATGGGCCAAGTTCATTTAGGTTGGGCTAAACTTTCATGGATGGTCCATGGAGCTTTTAACCCATGGATCCTATGTAAATGAAAGGTCATGGGTATTAGGGTTTACATGGATGTAACCCTAATCCTCTATAATATATAAAGGGGTCCTTGGCTCACAAAATTGGCACAAGTGTGTGAAAATAAGAGTGGGCCGATTTTAGTGTGCATACATATTGTCTCAAGTTCTTCCAAGGTGTTTTGGTGATTTGTGATTCCATTTGAGGCTTCCATACTATTGGGGCTAAGCTCTTAAAGATTGAAGACATCAAGCTACATCAAAAGGTATATCATCTTACTAGAACTTTGTAGTATAGGTGCTTCATAATATGCTAGTTAGGATGAAACCTTGGAATAGTTGATATTTGCATGTATAATAGAGAAAACATAGATCCAAGGTTTATAGGGTTGCATGTACACCATAGGAGTGTTAGAATGCTCAAAACCCAACAGTGCTATCAGAGCCATGGGTTGTTTTCTGTTATATTAATGCAAATATTTTATTTTCAAGTTGAAAAAAAGGAAAAAAAAAATATGACGTTTGTCAAATTTTAAGATAATTACTTGTTTTGTGAAAAACGAATTATTTGTAAAATTTGAATCATTTGTTATATGAGTTGAATTAGGTCAAATTTAGTAAAAGATAAAATGATATGATTATTTTATTAGTTTTAAAAGTTTGATCTAAATGTTTTAAGGAGTTACATATTTTGTCATAAAATTTTGGAGCTCAAAAGTTTTTTTTAAATTTGTGATCTTAAGGGTTTTTGAAACTTCCATAAGTTATGGATATGCAAGTTTTTTTTTTAAAAAAAAAATTGATTCAAGGTTTTTATGGAGTTACAAAATTTGGTGTTAATGTTTTAAAGAATTCCATAACTTGTTCTTAAGTTATGGAACATGGAAACTTTCATCATAAAACATCATTAATTCCATAAGTTATGGAATCCAAAGGTTTTCAAAAATTACAAAACTTGTCCTCATGTTTTGGAATTTGAGAAAAGTTTTTTTATGAAAAAAAGAATTGAATTCTAAAACTATTGGGTTCATAACTTAAACAATTAATTAAACGGTTTTAATTTTGAGTTTAATAATTGGAATTATGATGTTTTGTTGAATAGTTCAAATTAACTCTTATGGACTTTATTAATAGTTAATTAAAGCGTTTAATTAAAAGAGTATTATTAATCCATAAATATATGGTTTGAGTTTAATTAAATTAAAAGTCTAGTTTAATTAATAGATTAAACCACCAAGTATTTTAAATGTCTAAAATACACCCTTATACTATTATAATATTAAAAGTTTAATATATTATATGTATAAGAGCAAGTCGTCTTACCATTAGTAGGCCTCATTCATGAAGCCGGTCTATAAGGGGGGTATAAGGTTACTGCCTATAAAATGACAGTTTAATCGGTGTCCACTCTCACTCACCGCTTCCTTGACCGGTGGAGGGTCGTTAGCCGAACAGGTAGGACAAGGACTATAATTCTCCCTTCATTATAAGTATAATGATAAATACTAAGTAACTAAACACTTATAAATTCCCAATCTTGGTTACTTAGGAAAATGTGAATAAGGTGTTAATCAATGAAATTACACTTTGCACTTTGTTTAAGCTGTTAGTGGAGCGTGTGTGGTTATCCGGCACACTAACCTTGACTTAACAAGGTAGGCAAAGGGTAACTTAATGTTTATCATAGTATCGTTGGAGCGTGTGCGGTTAACCGGCACATCGATTGAGGGGTAAATATTAAGGGTACCAAGTATATTTGCATGGTTACTTCACACCTTGTTTTGTGATCCTCGGCATCTCAGTCACAAAACCTGAAGGGCACACTCGAGATTGAAACATGCCATTGAAAAGTTCAATGAATCTCAAAAGAATCTAGGAGTTTCAAAACCAATTAAAATCTAATAATACATTTCGTTTATCTTGGTGGAAATTGGTGAATCGTCATTCACCTACCTTAAAATATTTTATAGCTTGGATTACGGCATCCCTCTTCCAAGTTATAAAATAGTTTGTTGGGTCCTAGCCTTAATATATCATATTGGGTGTTATATTAAGGACTTAAATCAACTTTACGTGAATTTCTCCCATTGTTGATGTCTGGTTTAGACAACAATGATCTTCCCAAACCAAGCTTTCCTAATGAATATGACTTCCCGAGTTTGGCTCATGGAAGTCATACTTCTCTTCCTCCACCTCCTCCAATTATTCTCCCTAACCCACAAGTTCTAGGTCACTCAAGCCCTATTGGCAAGCAAGGTCTATGTTTGATCACATCTTAGAGATGAAGTCACATATTGACAAGCCGGGAGAGTTGGGTGTCAAAGTCTTGAGAAAATTGGATGTTCAATCACTTTCTAAGTCACATAGTGAGTTCTTTTGGGACTACTATGAAACAAACTATGACATGAACGTTAATGATCATATTTATTTGCTTGGTGCTGCTGAATCAGCAATGATTTGGAACGATAGTAAAGCAAATTTGATTAGAAGATCAACTTCCCAAAAACTTTATGGACAGTGACAATGGTGACACTGGAAATCCAGAAAAAGCATTCTCTTCCCAATGGAAAGGGATTGGCCATAGTCAACCCGGTTGACCAAATGGTAAAGAGAAAGGCTAAGTCTGAGATAGTCCTATTACCAAAGGGTCCATATGTATATTTTGCCAAAGGAAGGGGCATTGATTGCAAAGCTGCCAAATTTACCTAAGGATGTTAAAGTCATTAAGTTTGACTCTACATCAGGTAGAGCCCATTATCTAACTCTGTTAAGTTCTATTCTGAGATCCTCATTACATGATGTGACTGGGTTACATGTTGATGTTTTAAGAATCAAAGAATAGAGAGAAATCTTAAAGGAAGTATATGCTGATTCTGATCGCGAAGGTGGATTTCGATCGCATCAGAATTTTGAGCTGTTGCTTAAGAAGTTATGATATATTGCTAAGGAATAGATAACAACAATTTTACATGTGGATTGTAAGGATAAGTTTTTCCGCAAAGTTTTAAAATAGAAGAAAATTGTTTAATTTTATTTATTTGAAGTATCCTTACAATGGCATTTGTGGAAAATTGTTGCTTATATGATTCCATTGACAGCAATATTGGAAAATGGATTTGATTCTTTCATTTGTGGTAGTGTCTAAATTTACCAAATCAGGAAAGTTCCTCATCACCCAAGTTTCAATTGGACCGAAACTTGGAATCATGCAAGTTGAATAGTATGATGAATGAGAACTTTCAAGCATTGCAAAATCAAGACTAATTACTTGTTAACATGGATGTGTGAGTCAAGTGAAGGACTAAAGGGATCGAGTACACATTCTTGTGCACTGGTCATGTCCACCACAAAGCTCGTTAAGACTATTTGATTTACTAAAGTTTAGTAAATATGGTTATACTTACAAGTTTAAGTATAATTCTGAAACATTGGAAAAGTCTCAATGTATGGCAGAACGAATGGGAAGAATCAAATTAGGCAGAAAGATAAAAGTTTCTCAAATCTAAAAAGATGGGAGAGTACTTTAGTATCATGTTTGTGATCATCTTAATGATTTAGAAATCATATCACAATTAGTCCTCTAAAGGTCATCTTAGTGCATTCTTATGACTAAGAAGAGGAGTCATGAATTGTTCAAATGGTTAGATCAGGAAGATGAGTCATACTTCATTCCAAAACAATTCTTAGAGTCATACTCCAAGATTGTAACTTGAGTGACATATCTTAAAGAAAGGTTTAAAACACGTGTATAATGTAAGAGTAAAAGTGTCCTAGTCTTGTACATTTGAAATTGGTAAGTTGTGATGTTTTGGATAAAACAAAGACCAACTAAGGCCAATTGTGTGAAGTGTTTGTCTTGATAAAGAATCCGCACTATCTCTTGAATATTTGGCAAGATAGTCTTATATGTCAAGAGGATAGTGGGAGTCGTAAAGATCCTAAAAAGAATTTCAAGAACTAATCAAGAATAAAACCTGAGGTTCTCACTAGCACACGACTTGAGGTTTAGAACCTATCGTGTTGACATATTCTGTGCCCATTCCAGTTAAACTTGGCTTTTCATAGGAGTTCTAAAAGTTCTCAACTGGTTGCATAACAAATTGGAAGCAATGGCAGGCCCTGTACTGCCAGGTGGCAAGAAGTTAAGATTGCATAAGTTCAGTCCATATGAGTTTGGATTTGTCATTATCCTTGTCTTGTGACTATGGTTTTGACGATTCACATGGATAAGAACACATACACCATAAAATCTAAGGGTCATAAGGTTTCTCTCCGATTCATGAAAATGATGGTGAGGAAACACTTCCACCAAGTAGATTTGAAGCAGATGGCAAAAGGTCTAAACAATTGAGAGTATGATTACGACATCCCTTTTCATAGTTCTGAAATTGTTTAGACACACATGCATGCTATCTAAGGAAAGGTGTATGATTTTGATAAAGTTTTATCAAAGCATCTCGTATCAGATATCTGAACTTTGGTAAGAAAGTCAATAAAGTATTGATTTTTAGAAATCCAGCTGATTTCTGAGTACATGTCAAAGCTAGTGGGAGCATAAGTGTTATGCTAATAATCATCATGTTAGTGGGAGCATGATAATTATTGTTAGTGTTGCAAGTTAGCAATGTTAATTATAGAAAACAAAAGTTTCAATTCGTGAGGTTGCATGGATTGAAAAAGTTGTTTTGCTATAATTAAGGGAGAGGATATACTTCATTTCAGTTCTAAAGGCATAGATTGAGACCTTAATCATCTTTAGTCAAGAATATATATATGAATTTCATGTTGGATTGGTTCAACTTAAGGAAATTCTATATATTGCGTTCTCAAAATTCGATTATGATTACGACATCCCTCTTCATAGTCAAATTTTGAAAACATGGCAAATAAAAATATTGTAGCAAAAGACTGGTCTAGAATCATGTCTTTATGTGAGACATCATGAATCGTGTACCATTTGCTTTGGGTACAGGATCGATTGCATGTGCTATAATATTTGTCATTTCTAAATTTTTCCAAATGCCCAGAGGCATTAAGAAGGGAAAAGGTGTAGAATTGGATATGACTAAAATGATTAAGCAATTGTCGAGGACAATCTGAGGTTTACCAAGGATTAGTTGCTCAGGGACAGTTGGATGTATAGTGCAAATTTTGGAAGCACCATATTGCATTATTCTGAAAAGAGTCATCTCTTATTCAGAAGTGATAGTCAAAATAAGAATATGGAGTTGTCTCCATAGGTGGAAGTTATCTGTGTAAGATTAGAAAACTTAATGCAAGAAGCATGTCCAAAGCAATGTACTTTGAATATGAGACTTAGTTTCCATGGAGTTGATCTCCATTGGAATACCTTATAATGACTGTTGACAAGTCTTTGTGACTTTGTACATATTCATTACAGGAGGGTCAGTGCATATAAGTTTAAAATCTAAACAGATTTCGATAAATGATAGGAATTTGAAATTCTCACATTTTTCGATAAGGATTTGGGAGTGTGAAATTAGAATCATTGAAATTATGTTCATTTGGTTTATTTCACAAAGTAAGGATCATAGACAAACATAGAGTGCATACTTGGTGTATGGCAATGCTGTTGTTTAAGAAAAACATAGTGTACATGCTTGGAGCATGGGACAACTAGTGTTTTTAATTCAAGTATAAAGTTGATAAAACCGAAACAATGAATAATGAGTAATCAGTATGGTGATAAATAAAAGTGTTTATTTATATTCATAGGGTTTGATACCATATTTGATTCATTTATTCTTGTGTTTCACTTTGCATGTTTTGACTTCCAGAATAACTAAGTCGCTCTTCCTGAATGATTAAGTTATTCAAACCATCCACAGTCGGTCATATGTTGGAAGTAGATATGAATCAAGACTGTCATGGGTTGGTTTGTAGAGGTCCAAGTTGGTGGACAAAGTGGTGATACAACACTCATGAGTGCTCATAAGTTCGGAGTATTGGATTCAACCCGCGCTCATTTGAATCACTTCATGGATTTTATCACGAGTGATCATGAGACGATAATATCTTATATTCTTCAAACGTAGAGATATGAGTTGTTACTATGAGTTGGTTATACATTGATTGCACGAAAACGCATTTGGTAACTCGATGTTATAAAACGTGCCTTTGTGTATGATTCAACAAGTAGTAGAACAAGCCATATGAGTCGAAGTTTATCCATTCCTTTTACCTTTGGGATAAAAGCGATATCTGTGGGCCCCTCGATGATTTAACGATGACACATGTGAGTGCTTGGCCAAGCCAGGACTGATTTGATTTGTTCAATCAGTCAGTCATCATAAATCGAAAATCAGGAAATAACAAATGGATAGAGAGAATGATTATAATCCATGTCTCAGTCCATATGATATCTAGAATGGAGGAATATATGATCCCTTATCTAATAGACAAGTCATTGACAATATCAGAGTTCGACAGCGGCTTTAAGAGCTACGATTGCCAGTTAGGTTTTGAAGTCATACTCAATAATAGTTTTAGACTTATCCAAGTGGGAGACTGTTGGATTAATGTCTAAGTCCATAACTATATTTGGTATGTACTTGACCCGACCCGGCATGGTCCATTTGGGTTGCACTTCACCGGCACACTTTATATGGATAGTCTTTTGAGAATAGTATATTTATGATTTATATTAATATATTATAAGTTCTAATATATTAATATGGAATCATATTATTTAATTAGTATTGATCAAGAATTAATTTAGAATTAATTAAGTGATCAAAAAGAACTAATTAAATATGGACTCTTATATATATGGAATGGGCCAAGTTCATTTAGGTTGGGCTAAGCTTTCATGGATGGTTCATGGAGCTTTTAACCCATGGATCCTATGTAAATGAAAGGTCATGGGTATTAGGGTTTACATGGATGTAACCCTAATCCTCCATAATATATAAAGGGGTCCTTGGCTCACAAAATTGGCACAAGTGTGTGAAAATAAGAGTGGGCCGATTTTAGTGTGCATACATATTCTCTCAAGTTCTTCCAAGGTGTTTTGGTGATTTGTGATTCCATTTGAGGCTTCCACACTATTGGGGCTAAGCTCTTAAAGCTTGAAGACATCAAGCTACATCAAAAGGTATGTCATCTAACTAGAACTTTGTAGTATAGGTGCTTCATAATATGCTAGTTAGGATGAAACCTTGGAATAGTTCATATTTGCATGTATAATAGAGAAAAACATAGATCCAAGGTTTATAGGGTTGCATGTACACCATAGGAGTGTTAGAATGCTGAAAACCCAACACATCCACCGGTCAAGGAAGCGGTGAGTGAGTGTGGACACTCATTAAACTGTCATTTTATAGGCAGTAACCTTATACCCCCCTTATAGACCGGCTTCGTGAATGAGGCCTACTAATGGTAAGACGACTTGCTCTTATACATATAATATATTAAACTTTTAATATTATAATAGTATAAGGTGTATTTTAGACATTTAAAATACTTGGTGGTTTAATCTATTAATTAAACTAGACTTTTAATTTAATTAAACTCAAACCATATATTTATGGATTTAATAATACTCTTTTAATTAAACGCTTTAATTAACTATTAATAAAGTCCATAAGAGTTAATTTGAACTATTCAACAAAACATCATAATTCCAATTATTAAACTCAAAATTAAAACCATTTAATTAATTGTTTAAGTTATGAACCCAAGAGTTTTAGAATTCAATTCTTTTTTTCATAAAAAACTTTTCTCAAATTCCAAAACTTGAGGGCAAGTTTTGTAATTCTTGAAAACATTTGGATTCCATAACTTATGGAATTAATGGTGTTTTATGATGAAACTTTCCATGTTCCATAACTTAAGAACAAGTTATGGAATTCTTTAAAACATTAAAACCAAATTTTGTAACTCCATAAAAACTTTGAATCAAATTTTTTTTTTAAAAAAAACTTTCATATCCATAACTTATGGAAGTTTCAAAAACCCTTAAGATCACAAATTTAAAAAAACTTTTGAGCTCCAAAATTTTATGATAAAATATGTAACTCCTTAAAACATTTAGATCAAACTTTTAAAACTAATAAAATAATCATATCATTTTATCTTTTACTAAATTTGACCTAATTCAACTCATATAACAAATGATTCAAATTTTACAAATAATTCGTTTTTCACAAAACAAGTAATTATCTTAAAATTTGACAAACGTCATGTTTTTTTTTCCTTTTTTTTCCAACTTGAAAATAAAACATTTGCATCAATATAACAGAAAACAACCCATGGCTCTGATACCACTGTTGGGTTTTGAGCATTCTAACACTCCTATGGTGTACATGCAACCCTATAAACCTTGGATCTACGTTTTCTCTATTATACATGCAAATATTAACTATTCCAAGGTTTCATCCTAACTAGCATATTATGAAGCACCTATACTACAAAGTTCTAGTTAGATGACATACCTTTTGATGTAACTTGATGTCTTCAAGCTTTAAGAGCTTAGCCCCAATAGTGTGGAAGCCTCAAATGGAATCACAAATCACCAAAACACCTTGGAAGAACTTGAGAGAATATGTATGCACACTAAAATCGGCCCACTCTTATTTTCACACACTTGTGCCAATTTTGTGAGCCAAGGACCCCTTTATATCTTATGGAGGATTAGGGTTACATCCATGTAAACCCTAATACCCATGACCTTTCATTTACATAGGATCCATGGGTTAAAAGCTCCATGGACCATACATGAAAGCTTAGCCCAACTTAAATGAACTTGGCCCATTTCATATATATAAGAGTCCATATTTAATTAGTTCTTTTTGATCACTTAATTAATTCTAAATTAATTCTTGATCAATACTAATTAAATAATATGATTCCATATTAATATATTAGAACTTATAATATATTAATATAAATCATAAATATACTATTCTCAAAAGACTATCCATAAAAATTGTGCCGGTGAAGTGCAACCCAAATGGACCATGCCGGGTCGGGTCAAGTACATACCAAATATAGTTATAGACTTAGATATTAATCCAACAAGAACATCCTAGACCGTAAACACCTTTGATCTTGTGTTTCTTGGGTGTTTTCTTGATGATTAGAAATGTAACAAGTCTTATAATACACTAGGTTAAGAGTACTTACTAGGTAGAAGCTTGAAAAGGTGCTAAAAGTCCAAGAACACTAGTGTGTGTTCTTGGTGTTCTTGGTGAAACTTGAAGATCTACACTTTTGAAATGATTTCACAGATGGAATCATGTACGATCACTAGATTAAGTAAGATATCAACTTTTTAGGGATAGAAACACTTACAAAGTTGAAGATCAAGAAGAAATGTTGGGTGATACTTGAGAGGATTTGAGTTTGGATCTTGAAAATGTGAAAAAGTGGTAAATAATGACTAAGTGTCATACTTATACCCCCTTTTAGGGTTTACGGCCGTAAACACCTTTGTTTAGGCCGTAAACTCCAAACTCTTGGCGTTTTGGGACATTATTGTTGCACAATAAACCCTAGGGCATCCTCTCTCCTGTTATCTCCTGAAGTACTAACTTCTAAACACTCAAACTTACTCCAGAAAGCTTGAAAGTTAGCAGAAACTGTTCTGACTTCTATTGAAGTGAATGGTTGTACAGAATAAAAATTTCGGGTTGTCACATCATCCCCCCATTAGAAGGAATTTCGTCCCGAAATTAGAGTTTAAGCAAATAAGTAGTTACAAATAACTAAGTGAAAAGACGAGGATATTTCAGTTTCATCTGATCCTCTCGCTCCCAAGTGAATTCAGGTCCTCGTTTGGCGTTCCAGCGAACCTTCACTATCGGGATACGACTTTGTTTCGTTTGCTTGACCTCCCGGTCCATGATCTCTATGTTGGATTAATGTCTAAGTCCATAAATATATTTGGTATTTACTTGACCCGACCCGGCATGGTCCATTTGGGTTGCACTTCGCCGGCACAATTTATATGGATAGTCTTTTGAGAATAGTATATTTATGATTTATATTAATATATTATAAGTTCTAATATATTAATATGGAATCATATTATTTAATTAGTATTGATCAAGAATTAATTTAGAATTAATTAAGTGATCAAAAAGAACTAATTAAATATGGACTCTTATATATATGGAATGTGCCAAGTTCATTTAGGTTGGGCTAAGCTTTCATGGATGGTCCATGGAGCTTTTAACCCATGGATCCTATGTAAATGAAAGGTCATGGGTATTAGGGTTTACATGGATGTAACCCTAATCCTCCATAATATATAAAGGGGTCTTGGCTCACAAAATTGGCACAAGTGTGTGAAAATAAGAGTGGGCCGATTTTAGTGTGCATACATATTCTCTCAAGTTCTTCCAAGGTGTTTTGGTGATTTGTGATTCCATTTGAGGCTTCCACACTATTGGGGCTAAGCTCTTAAAACTTGAAGACATCAAGCTACATCAAAAGGTATGTCATCTAACTAGAACTTTGTAGTATAGGTGCTTCATAATATGCTAGTTAGGATGAAACCTTGGAATAGTTAATATTTGCATGTATAATAGAGAAAATATAGATCCAAGGTTGATAGGGTTGCATGTACACCATAGGAGTGTTAGAATGCTCAAAACCCAACAGTGGTATCAGAGCCATGGGTTGTTTTCTGTTATATTGATGCAAATGTTTTATTTTCAAGTTGAAAAAAAAGGAAAAAAAACATGACGTTTGTCAAATTTTAAGATAATTACTTGTTTTGTGAAAAACGAATTATTTGTAAAATTTGAATCATTTGTTATATGAGTTGAATTAGGTCAAATTTAGTAAAAGATAAAATAATATGATTATTTTATTAGTTTTAAAAGTTTGATCTAAATGTTTTAAGGAGTTACATATTTTGTCATAAAATTTTGGAGCTCAAAGGTTTTTTTTAAAGTTGTGATCTTAAGGGTTTTTGAAACTTCCATAAGTTATGGATATGAAAGTTTTTTTTTTAAAAAAAAAAATTTGATTCAAAGTTTTTATGGAGTTACAAAATTTGGTGTTAATGTTTTAAAGAATTCCATAACTTGTTCTTAAGTTATGGAACATGGAAAGTTTCATCATAAAACACCATTAATTCCATAAGTTATGGAATCCAAAGGTTTTCAAGAATTACAAAACTTGTCCTCAAGTTTTGGAATTTGAGAAAAAGTTTTTTTTGAAAAAAAGAATTGAATTCTAAAACTCTTGGGTTCATAACTTAAACAATTAATTAAATGGTTTTAATTTTGAGTTTAATAATTGGAATTATGATGTTTTGTTGAATAGTTCAAATTAACTCTTATGGACTTTATTAATAGTTAATTAAAGCGTTTAATTAAAAGAGTATTATTAAATCCATAAATATATGGTTTGAGTTTAATTAAATTAAAAGTGTAGTTTAATTAATAGATTAAACCACCAAGTATTTTAAATGTCTAAAATACACCCTTATACTATTATAATATTAAAAGTTTAATATATTATATGTATAAGAGCAAGTCGTCTTACCATTAGTAGGCCTCATTCACGAAGCCGGTCTATAAGGGGGGTATAAGGTTACTGCCTATAAAATGGCAGTTTAATGGGTGTCCACTCTCACTCACCGCTTCCTTGACCGGTGGAGGGTCGTTAGCCGAACAGGTAGGACAAGAACTATAATTCTCCCTTCATTATAAGTATAATGATAAATACTAAGTAACTAAACACTTATAAATTCCCAATCTTAGTTACTTAGAAAAATGTGAATAAGGTGCTAATCAATGAAATTACACTTTGCACTTTGTTTAAGCTGTTAGTGGAGCGTGTTTGGTTAACCGGCACACTAACCTAGACTTAACAAGGTAGGCAAAGGGTAACTTAATGTTTATCATAGTATCGTTGGAGCATGTGTGGTTAACCGACACATCGATTGAGGGGTAAATATTAAGGGTACCAAGTATATTTGCATGGTTACTTCACACCTTGTTTTGTGATCCTCGGCATCCCAGTCACAAAACTTGAAGGGCACACTCGAGATTGAAACATGCCATTGAAAAGTTCAATGAATCTCAAAAGAATCTAGGAGTTTCAAAACCAATTAAAACCTAATAATACATTTCGTTTATCTTGGTGGAAATTGGTGAATCGTCATTCACCTACCTTCAAATATTTTATAGCTTGGATTACGGCATCCCTCTTCCAAGTTATAAAATAGTTTGTTGGGTCCTAGCCTTAATATATCATATTGGGTGTTATATTAAGGACTTAAATCAACTTTACGTGAATTTCTCCCATTGTTGATGTCTGGTTTAGACAACAATGATCTTCCCAAACCAAGCTTTCCTAATGAATATGACTTCCTGAGTTTGGCTCATGGAAGTCATACTTCTCTTCCTCCACCTCCTCCAATTATTCTCCCCAACCCACAAGTTCAAGGTCACTCAAGCCCTAATGGCAATCAAGGTCTATGTGTGATCACATCTTAGAGATGAAGTCACATATTGACAAGCCGGGAGAGTTGGGTGTCAAAGTCTTGAGAAAGTTGGATGTTCAATCACTTTCTAAGTCACATAGTGAGTTCCTTTGGGACTACTATGAAACAGACTATGACATGAACCTTAATGATCATATCTACTTGCTTGGTGCTGCTGAATCAGCAATGATTTGGAACGATAGTAAAGCAAATTTGATTAGAAGATCAACTTCCCAAAAACTTTATGGACAGTGACAATGGTGACACTGGAAATCCAGAAAAAACATTCTCTTCCCAATGGAAAGGGATTGGCCATAGTCAACCCGGTTGACCAAATGGTAAAGAGAAAGGTTAAATCTGAAAAGTCCCATTGCCAAAGGGTCCATATGTTTATTTTGCCAAAGGAAGGGGTGTTGATTTCAAAGCTACCAAATTTACCTAAGGATGTTAAAGTCAATAAGTTTGACTCTACATCAGGTAGGGCCCATTATCTAACTCTGTTAAGTTCTATTCTGAGATCCTCATTACATGATGTGACTGGGTCACATGTTGATGTTTTAAGAATCAAAGAATAGAGAGAAATCTTAAAGGAAGTATATGCTGATTCTCATCGCGAAGGTGGATTTCGATCGCATCAGAATTTTGAGCAGTTGCTTAAGAAGTTATGATATATTGCTAAGGAATAGATAACAATAATTTTCCATGTGGATTGTAAGGATAAGTTTTTCCGCAAAGTTTTAAAATAAAAGAAAATTGTTTAATTTTATTTATTTGAAGTATCCTTACAATGGCATTTGTGGAAAATTGTTGCTTATATGATTCCACTAACAACAATATTGGAAAATGGATTTGATTCTTTCATTTGTGGTAGTGTCTAAATTTACCAAATCAGGAAAGTTCCTCATCGCCCAAGTTTCAATTGGACCGAAACTTGGAATCATGCAAGTTGAATAGTATGATGAATGAGAACTTTCAAGCATTGGAAAATCAAGACTAATTACTTGTTCACATGGATGTGTGAGTCAAGTGAAGGACTAAAGGGATCGAGTACACATTCTTGTGCACTGGTCATGTCCACCACAAAGCTCGTTAAGACTATTTGATTTACTACAGTTTAGTAAATATGGTTATACTTACAAGTTTAAGTATAATTCTGAAACTTCGGAAAAGTCTCAATGTATGGCAGAACAAATGGGAAGAATGAAATTAGGCAGAAAGATAAAAGTTTCTCAAATCTGAAAAGATGGGAGAGTACTTTAGTATCATGTTTGTGATCATCTTAATGATTTAGAAATCATATCACAATTAGTCCTCTAAAGGTCATCTTAGTGCATTCTTATGACTAAGAAGAGGAGTCATGAATTGATGAAATGGTTAGATCAGGAAGATGAGTCATACTTCGTTCCAAAACAATTCTTAGAGTCATACTCCAAGATTGTAACTTGAGTGACATATCTTAAAGAAAAGTTTAAAACACTTGTCAAATGTAAGAGTAAAAGTGTCCTACTCTTGTACATTTGAAATTGGTAAGTTGTGATGTTTTGGATAAAATAAAGACCAACTAAGGCCAATTGTGTGAAGTGTTTGTCTTGATAAAGAATCCGCACTATCTCTTGAATATTTGGCAAGATAGTCTTATATGTCAAGAGGAGAGTGGGAGTCTTAAAGATCCTAAAAAGAATTTCAAGAACTAGTCAAGAATAAAACCAGAGGTTCTTCACTAGCACACGACTTGAGGTTTATAACCTATCGTGTTGACATATTCTGTGCCCATTCCAGTTAAAGTTGGCTTTGCATAGGAGTTCTGAAAGTTCTCAATTGGTTGCATAACAACTTGGAAGCAATGGCAGGCCCTGTACTGCCAGGTAGCAAGAAGTTAAGATTGCATAAGTTCAGTCCATATGAGTTTGGATTTGTCATTATCCTTGTCTTGTGACTATGGTTTTGACGATTCACATGGATAAGAACACATACACCATAAAATCTAAGGGTCATAAGGTTTCTCTCCGATTTATGAAAATGATGGTGAGGAAACACTTCCACCAAGTAGATTTGAAGCAGATGGAAAAAGGTCTAAACAATTGAGACTATGATTACGACATCCATTTTCATAGTTCTGAAATTGTTTAGACACACATGCATGCTATCTAAGGAAAGGTGTATGATCTTGATAAAGTTTTATCAAGATCTAGAAGTCCAACTGATTTCTGAGTACATGTCAAAGCTAGTGGGAGCATAAGTGTTATGCTAATAATCATCATGTTAGTGGGAGCATGATAATTATTGTTAGTGTTGCAAGTTAGCAATGTTAATTATAGAAAACAAAAGTTTCAATTCGTGAGGCTGCAGGGATTGAAAAAGTTGTTTTGCTATAATTAAGGGAGAGGATATACTTCATTTCAGTTCTAAAGGCTTAGATTGAGACCTTAATCATCTTTAGTCAAGAATATATATATGAATTTCATGTTGGATTGGTTCAACTTACGGAAATTCTATATATTGCGTTCTCAAAATTCGATTATGATTACGACATCCCTCTTCATAGTCAAATTTTGAAAACATGGCAAATAAAAATATTGTAGCAAAAGACTAGTCTAGAATCATGTCTGTATGTGAGACATCATGAATCGTGTACCATTTGCTTTGGGTACAGGATCGATTGCATGTGCTATAATATTTGTCATTTCTAAATTTTTCCAAATGCCCAGAGGCATTAAGAAGGGAAAAGGTCTAGAATTGGATATGACTAAAATGATTAAGCAATTGTCGAGGACAATCGGAGGTTTACCAAAGATTGGTTGCTTAGGGACAGTTGGAAGTATAGTGCTAATTTTGGAAGGACCATATTGACATATTCTGAAAAGAGGCATCTCTTATTCAGAAGTGATAGTCAGAATGAGAATATGGAGTTGTCTCCATAGGTGGAAGTTATCTGTGTAAGATTAGAAAACTTAATGCAAGAATTATGTCCAAAGCAATGTACTTTGAATATGAGACTTAGTTTCCATGGAGTTGATCTCCATTGGAATACCTTATAATGACTGTTGACAAGTCTTTGTGACTTTGTACATATTCATTACAGGAGGGTCAGTGCATATAAGTTTAAAATCTAAACAGATTTCGATAAATGATAGGAATTTGAAATTCTCACATTTTTCGATAAGGATTTGGGAGTGTGAAATTAGAATCATTGAAATTATGTTCATTTGGTTTATTTCACAAAGTAAGGATCATAGACAAACATAGAGTGCATACTTGGTGTATGGCAATGCTGTTGTTTAAGAAAAACATAGTGTACATGCTTGGAGCATGGGACAACTAGTGTTTTTAATTCAAGTATAAAGTTGATAAAACCGAAACAATGAATAATGAGTAATCAGTATGGTGATAAATAAAAGTGTTTATTTATATTCATAGGGTTTGATACCATATTTGATTCATTTATTCTTGTGTTTCACTTTGCATGTTTTGACTTCCAGAATAACTAAGTCGCTCTTCCTGAATGATTAAGTTATTCAAACCATCCACAGTCGGTCATATGTTGGAAGTAGATATGAATCAAGACTGTCATGGGTTGGTTTGTAGAGGTCCAAGTTGGTGGACAAAGTGGTGCTACAACACTCATGAGTGCTCATAAGTTTTGAGTATTGGATTCAACCCACGCTCATTTGAATCACTTCATGGATTTTATCACGAGTGATCATGAGACGATAATATATTATATTCTTCAAACCTAGAGATATGAGTTGTTACTATGAGTTGGTTATACATTGATTGCAAGAAAACGCATTTGGTAACTCGATGTTATAAAACGTGCCTTTGTGTATGATTCAACAAGTAGTAGAACAAGCCATATGAGTCGAAGTTTATCCATTCCTTTTACCTTCGGGATAAAAGCGATATCTGTGGGCCCCTCGATGATTTAGCGATCACACATGTGAGTGCTTGGCGAAGCCAGGACTGATTTGATTTGTTCAATCAGTCAGTCATCATAAATCGAAAATCAGGAAACAACAAATGGATAGAGAGAATGATTATAATCCATGTCTCAGTCCATATGATATCTAGAATGGAGGAATATATGATCCCTTATCTAATGGACAAGTCATTGACAAGGTCAGAGTTCGACAACGACTTTAAGAGCTACGATTGCCAGTTAGGTTTTGAAGTCATACTCAATAATAGTTTTAGACTTATCCAAGTGGGAGACTGTTGGATTAATGTGTAAGTCCATAACTATATTTGGTATGTACTTGACCCGACCCGGTATGGTCCATTTGGGTTGCACTTCACCGACACAATTTATATGGATAGTCTTTTGAGAATAGTATATTTATGATTTATATTAATATATTATAAGTTCTAATATATTAATATGGAATCATATTATTTAATTAGTATTGATCAAGAATTAATTTAGAATTAATTAAGTGATCAAAAAGAACTAATTAAATATGGACTCTTATATATATGGAATGGGCCAAGTTCATTTAGGTTGGGCTAAGCTTTCATGGATGGTCCATGGAGCTTTTAACCCATGGATCCTATGTAAATGAAAGGTCATGGGTATTAGGGTTTACATGGATGTAACCCTAATCCTCCATAATATATAAAGGGGTCCTTGGCTCACAAAATTGGCACAAGTGTGTGAAAATAAGAGTGGGCCGATTTTAGTGTGCATACATATTCTCTCAAGTTTTTCCAAGGTGTTTTGGTGATTTGTGATTCCATTTGAGGCTTCCACACTATTGGGGCTAAGCTCTTAAATCTTGAAGACATCAAGCTACATCAAAAGGTATGTCATCTAACTAGAACTTTGGAGTATAGGTGCTTCATAATATGCTAGTTAGGATGAAACCTTGGAATAGTTAATATTTGCATGTATAATAGAGAAAACATAGATCCAAGGTTTATAGGGTTGCATGTACACCATAGGAGTGTTAGAATGCTCAAAACCCAACACTCTACTGGTTCTTCCACGAAGTTGAGGCTCTCGTTGATCTTGATCTCGTCGAGTGGGATTACAAGAGTCTCGTTAGATAGATACTTTTTCAAGTTCGAGACGTGGAAAGTAGAATGTACGTTACTGAGTTCGTGTGGTAAGTTAAGTTTGTAAGCTACATGACCGATTCTAGCGAGAATCTCGAAAGGCCCTATGTATCTTGGATTTAGCTTTCTACGCTTTCGAAAGCGTATCAAGCCCTTCCAGGGTGAGCTCTTCAATAGAACACGGTCTCCGACCAGGAATTCCAACGGTTTCCTTCGTTTATCAGCGTAGCTTTTTTTTCGGTCTCTAGAGGCTTTCAATCGTTCACGAATCTGAACGATCTTCTCTGTCGTTTCCCGAATGATCTCCGGACCCGTGAGAGTGCTTTCAGGAACTCACCCTTTAGCTAACTGGGTATCACCCACCTCAGGCCAGCACAGAGGGGATCTGCACTTTCGGCCATAGAGGGCCTCGAATGGAGCAGCCTTTATGCTCGTGTGATAACTGTTGTTGTAGGAAAATTCGACAAGGGGTAAATGATTATCCCATGCCTTCCCAAAGGCGATCACACAGGCTCGCAACATATCTTCCAAGGTTTGGATAGTTGTTTCATTTTGTCCGTCAGTCTGTGGATGGTACGCTGTACTCATGTCCAGCGTAGTTCCTAGGGATCTTTGTAGCGACTGCCAGAACCTCGAAGTGAATCTACTATCTCTGTCCGAGATAATGGATATGGGAACACCGTGCAGTCGTACAATCTCCCGAATGTAGGTTCTTGTAAGCTTCTCCATCTTGTCTGTTTCTTTGATAGGCAGGAAGTGTGCGGACTTGGTCAATCTGTCGACGATGACCCATATGGTATCAAGTCCACCCGTTGTCTTGGGCAACATGGTTATGAAGTCCATAGTGATCCGCTCCCACTTCCATTCTGGTATCTCTGGTTGTTGTAGAAGACCGGAGGGTTTCTGGTATTCGACCTTGACCTTGGCGCAAGTAAGGCATTTACATACGAAGGTAGCAATCTCTGCTTTCATGTTAGGCCACCAGTATAGCTTTTTAAGATCCAGATACATCTTATCTGAACCTGGGTGGACGGAATAACGAGTGTTGTGTGCCTCGGTCATGACCAAGTCTCTGAACCCACCGTGTTTCGGTGTCCAGATCCGATCCATGAGGTATAAGGCTCCGCCACCCTTGACTTCCAAATTCTTATCCATCCCTCTTAGGGTTTTACTTGCCACATTTTCAGGTTTCAAAGCGTCGAGCTGAGCCTCCTTAATTTGCGTGGACAAGTGTGAATGGATAGTCATAGTCAATGATTTGACTCTACGACCAGAGTATTCTTTCCGACTTAGGGCATCGGCTACTACGTTGGCTTTACCCGGATGATAATGAATTTCACATTTGTAATCACTGAGTAGCTCGACCCACCGTCGTTATCTCATGTTGAGCTCCTTCTAGTCGAATATATGTTGTAGCCTTTTGTGGTCTGTAAAGATAGTACTTTTTGTACCATACAGGTAGTGTCTCCAGATCTTCAGAGCAAACACAACTGCTCCTAGTTCAAGATCGTGGGTGGTGTAGTTAACCTCGTGTGTTTTCAGCTGTCTCGAGGCATATGCGATGACCTTACCTCGTTGCATCAGAACACAGCCGAGCCCTTGATTTGAAGCATCACAAAACGAAGTCTTCTATCCCTTCGGGGAGGGATAGTATTGGTGCGGTGCACAAGGCTCGCTTGAGCGTTTGGAATGCTTTCTCCTGCTTCTCTTCCCAGTCAAAGGACATGCCCTTCTGGGTCAGTGTTGTAAGAGGTTTCGCAATTTGGGAGAAGTTCTGAATGAACATGCGATAGTAGCCAGCGAGACCTAGAAATTGATGAATTTCTGTAGGTGTCTTCGGTGCTGACCAGTTCTCCATGGCCTTGATTTTGGAGGGGTCCACGTGAATTCCCTCTTCACTAACTACGTGGCCCAAGAATTCAACTCTTCGAATCCAGAATTCGCACTTAGAGAATTTCGCATAGAGCTTCTCCGATCGTAATGTTTCTAAGACTCTTCGTAGGTGTTGACTATGTTCCTCCTTACTTCGAGAGTAGATGAGTATGTCATCGATGAAGACAATGACGAACTGATCCAAGTAAGGACGACACACCCTATTCATTAAATCCATGAATACTACGGGCGCGTTTGTTAATCCGAACGACATCACTACAAACTCGTAGTGTCGATAACGAGTTCGGAAGGTTGTCTTGGGAACATCCTCCTCTAACACTCGTAGTTGGTGGTACCCGGATCGTAGATCTATCTTCGAGAAGTAGTTGGCTCCTTGAAGTTGATCAAATAAATCGTCAATGCGGGGTAAGGGATAACGATTCTTAATGGTAAGCTTGTTGAGTTCCCTGTAGTCGATGCACATACGAAACGATCCGTCTTTCTTCTTGACGAACAAGACGGGTGCTCCCCATGGTGAGAAGCTTGGCCTAATGAATCCCTTCTTGAGAAGTTCGTTAAGCTGAGTGGAAAGTTCCTGCATCTCCGTCGGTGCCAGACGATATTGAGATTTGGCTACTGGAGTAGCCCCTGGCACTAAGTCGATTCTGAACTCGACTTGGCGTTGAGGTGGTAATCCCGGTAGTTCTTCTGTAAAGATGTCGGGAAAGTCGCGTACTTCTGAGATGTTCTGAATGTCTTTCACTTCTTGGCTTGTATCGACGATGTGTGCGAGGAATGCATGATATTCCTTTCGCAAGCACTTCTGAGCTTGGATACACGAAATGATGCGAAGGTTCGTACTAGGTTTGTCGCCGTAGATAACTAGGGTTTCGCTGTTAGGGAGGTTAAGACGAACTGCTTTCTCAAAGCACATGATGTCGGTGCGATGATGACTTAACCAATCCATGCTGATTATGACGTCGAAACTTTTAATTAGGACCGACATGAGGTCTATTTTGAAAGTATGACCATCTAAAGTTAGAGTACAACCTACGTATATGCAGTTAGTACTTTTCGTTTTCCCGTTTGCCATTTCTACAGTAAATGATTCATCTAGTGCACGTGGTTTTTGTTTAAGCATGTGTGCAAATTTCTGGTTTACGAAGCTTTTCTCCGCTCCACTGTCGAAAAGTATGCATGCATAAGAGTTATCGAGGAGAAACGTACCAGTGACCACTATGGGGTCAGCAACCGCTTCCTCATGCCCTATGGCCAGAACTCTTCCTACTCCGCCAGCTATCCCTGCCTTAGGGCAGTTCCTCTTATAGTGGCCCACTTTGCCACAACCGTAGCAAGCTTGGCCCATACCGGTGTTAGGAACTTGAGCGTTCGGCCTTGCTGGAGTCTTGCAGAAATGGGCAGTATGCCCCCTTCTGTTGCAGTTAGTGCACTGCGTTTCCAGGCAAGGTCCGTTATGATGGAAGGTGCATTTGTTGCACTTCGGAAGATTACCGGCATAAGGCTTCGCTGGTAAGGGATTAGCAGGGACAACAGGAGTTACCGTGGCAGCATTGATTGTAACTAGTTGTTGTCTCTTTGAGGATTCTTGTGAAGTCCCGCTTTTCCTCTTGCTCCACCCCTTTTTTTGTTGTTGTTGTTGTTTCCTTTTTGTTGCTCGGGTGTAGAAATTGTTGGGTTCTGGTAGTTTCCGTGATCTATAAGAGATTGTGCCAGGTCTTTAGCGCTGTCAAAAGTAACAGACCTTGATGCTAACACACTTGACTGGATCTGGGGCGACAGTCCCCAAATATATCTCTCTATTTTCTTGCTCTCTAGAGTAACCATATCAGGGCAAAGAATTGCCAGATCACATAATCTATTAGTATAAAGAATGAAAGTGTCTTGTGAACTAAGTTTCCATAGTTCGATGGGAATTCCTTATATCAAAAGAAAAGATGTACTAGACATCTTCTACCGGCGATGGGAATTCCTGGGGAGAATCCTCATATCCGCCAGTTGACATACCACGTCTTGGAGATGTCGCTCGTGAGCCCTCTGACGAACTCGAAGTTCTATGACTTTGGTCCGAGATGCAGCTAACTGTTGCCGCAGAGTCTCATTGGTTCTTCTCGTCCCTTCGACAGCGTCTTCCAGATGTCGAATGCGGACGGTGTTAACGCCAGAGTTGGCATCAATTTCCATGACTCGGTCGATGGTTGCTCGACCTTGCTCGACATTTCGAGCATTCCTACGGATCATAACAGGCAGAGCTCGATCCGCAGAGCCACCTCCGCTAAGGTCATAGAAGCTTCGGTCCCCATAGTGGGGTAAGGGTTGACCCTGTTCATCGCTCCAGCGATTCAAGTTTGTTGCCCACAAGGGTGTGGGACCTTGAAACGCGGGTTGGGGTTGAGATTCGGGACCTAACCCACTTGGGGTAGGTTGTTGACTTCAGGCTCTGAGTCAGAACTATCAGAAAAGCCTTCAGCATAGTGATCATCCAAAGGGATTGGTTGATCATCTTCTGGTTCTTCCTCAAGCCATCCAGCATCGCCTTGGTTTGGGAAGTATTGGTTGCCGTGGGGATGGAATCCAGCCATAATATCTACGCGAGAAAAGGGATATAAGAAATAACTAAATAGATGTACTAATAAGATAATTATCAGATGATCTTTATCAGTTACTCCAATACTTGTTTAGTGCATACCAGTTATATGTACTCAGGACAGGATAGACCTTCGAATAAGTGACCCTAACTCTAAGCCCACAACCAAACAAGGAACAAGAAGTAAAGCAAAGATCACAAATTATAACTCTATGACGTCCTAGGTACATATAATCTTAGTGTATCCACTTAGCAACTATTGACCTACTAATAAAGACCTTTTTAGTTCGCAGATAAGTAATTATAGTAACACCAAATACTCCCATAGTATTTCATTGTGGTAGTGTTGGTAAGTTTTTAGACTTGTTGCCATATCACAACCATTCTTGGGCATATGCTAATCACTCCTCGGACCAGCATAGTTGATCAGGCTATACCACTCCCAGGACTGACCATACATCCCCGAGCTTACCTGTGATATTCAACAATCGTAATACTTTTGTTTTTGTCATTGTGACACTGATTTTTAGTATGAATGCAGGCATGTATACTTAGTTAAATATTTTATTATTTAAAAGTATAAACTCTTGGTCAGAGTATTTTAATCCCATTTTATTTATAGTCTGTATATCTTTTATGGGTTGATATACTCAATTCACTATAAAAAATGCTCTGATACCAATCTGTCACACCCCAAAACCAAGAACGGCGGAAACGTTCAGGGGTGGAGGACGTCATGTAAAGTATCATAACAGTGCAAAGTAGTAAACAAGCAACAACATCATCCATTGCATTAAAAGTAAAGTTTTAATACATGAGTGTTCTTTCATAGTAATAAGACACCAAAATTTGAAATCAAAATAAAAGACGAGTCTTGTCTGTGCTCCGTCTTCTAAAAACCTGGTCATCGTACCTGTCTACTGGTGACATGAGAATACAAGTTATTTTGAAAGCGTAGATCAGCATAAAGCTGGTGAATTCATAAGTATTTTAGTGTCATTGATTTGAAAAGCTGTTATGAAAGACTTGTAAATGTTTAATGAAACATTTAGTATAAGTGTGAAAACCCTAGAAAATCCCATATTTCCTACTAGTAAAAAAAAAGTAGTCTTCTACCAAGACCCGAATGCTTTGAAGGTTTGCATTTCTGTATCAATGAAGGTTTTTCCTATGTGCAACTATTATTATAAATATATAGTCTACCTCATCGTTTATGTGAATGTGTCACAAAATAAAAGTAATAGGGAAAATTATATAATCAATGAAATCGTATCCTTTTGCCTTAGGATAATCACGGCGTGGAAACTCGCCGAACAGTACAACCGAGAACATCCGTAGATGAACAGGTCCCGCTGTAGCTAGCAGCCAGGTGTAGGATGGTCAGTCCTGTATAGTATATATAGTATCTCTCTCTGTATAGTATATAGTATTTCTCTCTGTATAACAAGTAATAGTATCTCTTCATATAGTATTTAGTATATTTGTATAGACTCATGAATGAACTGACTCTTATGTCATTCCTTGTACTAGGAATAATATTTTGTATCTCCTAAACTATACCTATAATAGTTTACTGGAATGTAGATTGAATGTCCAAGTAGGTTTATACACCCTTGCTACACAAGAGTGTTGGAACTGAAGAAAGAATGAAAGCTCTCATATCAATACATATATGTATGAAACATAAGTGTATAGATATGGTTTTTAACAATAAGTTGAAAGAGGTTTTGTAATACATTTTAAGAGTTTTGAACAATAAGTAATAATGACTTGATGTCAGTTTATAAAACGATTCAAAAGTAGTTCATTTGATAACAAAGAATAAAATAACTGAAAACCATTGTATTTAACACATTTTGATGTATGTGAAATCAGTTGGTTGAAAACACAGTTATAAATCACATATGATTGATTCTATAACTTCCTATTTTCTACTTGTATTCCCCCCCATGAAAGCATTTAAAATTATTTAAAAGGATTGATTAAGGGGTATGAACTCACCTGTAGTGAGTGGTTTGGATGAACGGATGATTTAGGATGCTAAGTGTCAAGTGAAGACTTGTACACACAATGATCCTAGTTAACATATAATAACACATATATGTGTCCAATTAGTCATAAAACAACTAATTAACCAAATTTAAGACATCTTAAGACATGTAAAACACTTGATTTAAGTGCTATAAGTCCTAAGGATTGCATCTAAGGGTGGTAGGACCTTTTAATTGAGTTTAGGGTTCAAGGGTAAACTCCTTTGGAGTTTACGCTTTTGTGACCAACTCTTATTGAGTTTACGGTCGTAAACTCATGCGTTTACGGCCATAAACTCATGGTACTTTTACCATGTTGAGTTTTGAAGCCTAAAAGGTCATAAGAAGCATTCCTACTTCATATCTAAACCTTTGGAAGTGATTGGGGCACCATTTCACTCCTTTGTGGAGTTTACGGTCCTTGGACCACTTCTCCTTGGGTTTACGGCCGTAAACCCAAATGGTTTATGGTCTTTTTGATGTTTCAAGTCCTAAGCACTTTATGGATATGATCTAGACTAGTACCCAAGGCTTGGTAAGGGACTAGGGCACATTTTGGCCCCTTTATTAGGGTTTACGGTCCAAGAACATCTTGGACCGTAAACACCTTTGATCTTGTGTGTCTTGGGTGTTTTCTTGATGATTAGAAATGTAACAAGTCTTATAATACACTAGGGTAAGAGTACTTACTAGGTAGAAGCTTGAAAAGGTGCTAAAAGTCCAAGAACACTAGTGTGTGTTCTTGGTGAAACTTGAAGATCTACACTTTTGGAATGATTTCACGGATGGAATCATGTAAGATCACTAGATTAAGTAAGATATCAACTTTTTAGGGATAGAAACACTTACAAAGTTGAAGATCAAGAAGAAATGTTGGATGATACTTGAGAGGATTTGAGTTTGGATCTTGAAAATGTGAAAAGTGGTAAATAATGACTAAGTGTCATATTTATCCCCTTTTAGGGTTTACGGCCGTAAACACCTTTGTTTAGGCCGTAAACTCCAAACTCTTGGAGTTTTGGGACATTATTGTTACACAATAAACCCTAGGGCATCCTCTCTCCTGTTATCTCCTGAAGTACTAACTTCTAAACACTCAAACTTACTCCAGAAAGCTTGAAAGTTAGCAGAAACTGTTCTGACTTCTATTGAAGTGAATGGTTGTACAGAATAGAAATTTCGGGTTGTCACATAAAAGACCCAATCATCTCCGGAATCTGTCCCCGAACTATCTCAATCACCTACTCCCGGATGATCCCCTCCTGCCACAATCCTCTGACAATACTGGCCTATCCTGGTTGCCAGCTCTCGATCTTGATCCGGATCCGGTGTCGAAACGTCTCGAATAATCCATACCATAATCATGGGAACCGACTCCAACCCAACCCTGGGGGTTGTGACTTCCTTGATACGCGTATGGGTCCTGTGCTTTTAGTAGTACGGGCCCATACTACCTTCCACACCTACCCATATTTGTCTCAAGTATCACCACAACACCCTACAATATACATATACATAGCGAGCGATAAATCCTCACTCTAGACGAATGCTAAATATCTCATCACTGGCCTCCCGACCTCTCGCTACCCACCCACCCATGAAACTTCCATCAACCCCTGCAGCACTACTGTATGCTAGCCATACATAACGCTGGACCCTATAGACTTTCGAATATCCAATCCTACCCTAAGCCCTAATCAATAAGAACAGGACATAAGGCCAGATCAAACATTCTCAGGCTATAAGATCTTAATTATATACAATTGTGATGCATACACAAGTAACAACAGTAATGATGTCAATCTCATATAAGGAAAACCCTAGGCTAACAGGCATCATGAAATCAGGTAATTCTATCATGCAATTCATGAAGATCCCTAGCCTAGTACTAGCACGCTGTTCTAACATATCACAATATCAAATAACAGTATGGTATTTTTGTTGGATAAGGTGTCTAAGTCCATAACTATTTCTGGTATGTACTTGACCCGACCCGGCATGGTCCATTTGGGTTGCATGGCACCATGCAATTGGATAAACTAAAATGAGAGAAATAACACTTATGGTTTATTAATATATTATAAGTTCTAATATATTAATAATATTATTTAATTAGTTTGATCAAGAATTAATTTAGAACTAATTAAGTGATCAAAAGATAACTAATTAAATATATGGGTAGATTATGTAAATCTTCCATATCTTATATAGTGGGCTAAGAGGCTCCATGGATTATCAAGTTGGGTTCTACCCATAGGATGCTCCATGGATGCTCCATGGGAGTTACAAACCCATGGGTCATGTAAATTAAGAGTCATGACACATTAGGGTTTACATGGTGTAACCCTAGATGTGTCAACACTATATAAGAAACCCATTCTCCACCAAAATTGACTACACATAAGAAACAAGAGGGCTAGAGCCGATTTTGCAAGTGTAAGATTCTCTCAAAGTTTACTCCTTTGCATTTGGTGTTGTGTGAAGCATTTGAGGCATCACACTTGTGGTGCTAGGCTCACAAGGTTTCAAGGATCATAATCAACAACAAGGTAAGTTATTCTATCTTTCATTCAAGTTAAAAATGTTCCCAATATATGCTAGATAGGAATATAACCTTGGAATTCAACTTTGCATGATTATTAGACAAACATAGATCCAAGGTTATTAGGGTTGCATGTACACTTAGGAAGTGTTAGAATGCTCAAAACCCATCAGTGGTATCAGAGCCTAGGTTTGTTTGTTGTTTTTTTTTTGTGTGCAAACAGCTTGAAAAAAAATAGTTTTTCTGTTTTCTGCTCGTATGAAAGTTTGCACATTTGTTGCTGGAAATGGACTAGAAACATTACCCTAAACTGTTTTGATGTTTTAAAGCTTGTTTTAAATGGTGTAATGTTTATGCTAATCCATTTACAATGGCAATTATTAAAATTACAAGTTTTTTTAAGTGTAATTTTTTGATTCTTGAAAGTGTTCATATTCATGTTCTTGAACTTATGAAGATTAGATGATCATAGGAATTGTTTGTAACCTTCATGGTAGTTTAATTCATGATCATAATGTGTTTTAATGGAGTCCATAACTTTTCCTCAAGTTATGGAAAACCAAAAGTCTCACTTTTATTAAAGCCATTAAAAGAACACAAGAGTTATAAAAATGAAGAGTCTTCATTTTTATTACTCAATTAATTCATAAGTTATAAGAAATGAAAAGTTTTTGAAGTTTACAAAACTTGCCCTCAAGTTTTGGAACATGTAAAGTCTTGATTAAAACTTTAGTTCCAACCCTTAGCATTTTAAAAGTTAAAATTCAACTCTTATACTTTATTATATTATAAGTTACTAATATATATATATGTATAACAACAATTTGTCTTACCGCTAGTACGACTCATTCACGAAGCCGGTCTATAAGGGGGGGTATAAGGTTGTTGCCTATAAAATGGCAACTTAATGCGTGTCCACTCTCACCCACCGCTTCCTTGATCGGTGGAGGGTCGTTTGCCGAACGGGTAGGACAAGGACTTATAAATTCTCATTAAAAGTATGATGAATATTATAAAGTAACTAAATGCTTTTATTAAATTCACAATCTTAGTTACTTTAGGAAAATGTGAATAAGGTGCTAATCCATGAAATTACACTTTACACTTTGTTTAAGTCGTTAGTGGAGCTCGTGTGGTTAACCGGCACACTAACTTGGACTTAACAAGGTAGGTAAAGGGTAACTTAAAGTTTATTATAGGTCGGTGGAGCTCGTGTGGTTAACCGGCACATCGATTGAGTAATAAACATTGAGTGTACCAAGTGATTTGCATGGTTACTTCACACCTCGTTTTGTGATCCTCGGTATCCCAGTCACAAAACTTGGAGGTCACACTCGAGATTGAAACATGCCTTTGAAAAGTTCATTGAATCTCAAAAGAATCTAGGAATTTCTAAGAACCAACTAAAAACCTAATATTTATATTTCATTTTTCATGGTGGAAATTGGTGAATCGTCATTCACCTACCTTTCAAATATGTTATAGTGTGGATTACATTTGGGTGTTTTATTAAGGACTCTCTTAATATCTAAACTAATCTTGTTCTCTTCTTTCAGATGTCTTGAAACAATGTTGCTTCTGGCTCTAATCTTAATGGCTCCTTTACCCTTATGAACTTGTGTGGGAAAGTCACTTTTGATGGATCCAACTTCAATGAATGGATCAGAAACATCAGGATCATTACCCGCTACGAGGACAAAGAATATGTCCTTGACAAGGAGCTTAAGGAGATTGATGAGACCACTGCAACTCCCCAGGAGATCGCTGACTTCCGGGCACATGAAAGGGATGCTACAAAAGTGGCATGCATCATGTTGGCCACCATGACAGCGGAACTCCAAAAGTCCTATGAGGACTTCTACCCTTTTGAAATCCACCAAGATCTGATGGAAAGATACCATCAAAGTGCACGACAAGAGAGGTATGAAATCATATGCTCTATCATAACAACCATGATGAAGGACGGGGAATCCGTTACGAGCCACATGCAGAAAATGCAAAGGTATGTGGATCGGTTGCTGAAGCTTAATGTGAACTTCCCTGAGGAGCTTGCAATAGATATCATTTTGCACTCCTTACCATCGTGCTATGATCAATTCCGCATGACATATCACATAAATAAGGAAGAGGTCACACTCAGCAAAATTCAGGGACTCCTCAAGACCGCAGAAATAGGTCTTAAGGGTAAGTCGGTTGTTAACACTCCTACTCCAAACTCTGCCCCGGTTTTGGCAATCGGGAAAGGTAGAGGGAAGAAGAGGAAGAGCTCTTCGAAGGGTACCAAGGCTAGGACCCTTGATGGCTCTTCTTCAAGTGGAACCAAGAAAGGTTTTGTCACTCCTTCTTCTGAACCTAAAGAGGCTGAATGCTTCTATTGCCATAAAAAGTCACATTAGAAGCGGAACTGCCCAAAGTACCAGCAAGATGTGAAGGATGGGAAAGTTAAACCCAACCATGCAGGTATTTACACTATCTTATCTAATAACTCACCCCATTCTAACTCTTGGGTCCTTGATACCGGTTGTGGTATTCATATCTGTTCTAATTTGCAGGGACTAAGAAGAAGTGAGAATGTGGAGCATGGAAGAATAAACTTAATCATGGGGAATAGGAAAGCTTTACCTGTCACCAAGATTGGAGTTTATATTTTATCACTAAGTAGTGGGTTTAGTTTAGATTTGAATAAATGTTGTTATTCGCCAGAAATGGCAATAAATATTATTTCCTTTCATGCATTGTATAAACAAGGTTTCACCTTTTCATTTGATAATGAAGTTGGTTCGATTAATGCTTTCTTTAATAATGTTCTTTATTTTAAAGCATTACCTTGTGATGGTGTGTATGAAACTATATATGTGGTTGATAACTTAGGAAATAATGTATTGTGTATTGATTCTGTTAATGATAATAACTTGGATAAAGCATCATTATGGCATTGTCGTCTTGGACATATAAGCAAGAAACGCATAGGCCAACTCCAAAAGGATGGAGTATTGGAGTCATTTGACCTAAAGTCAGATGATAGTTGCGAATCATGCTTACTTGGAAAAATGACAAAGTCACCCTTCACAGGTTCTTGTGAGAGGGGTGAAGGTTTGTTGGATCTTATACACATGGATGTGTGTGGGCCCTTCAAACATGCCACAAGGGATGCTAATCGTTATTATTTGACTTTTACTGATGATTACAGTAGATATGGATATGTCTACTTAATCAAGCATAAGTCAGAGACTTTTGAGAGGTTTAAAGAGTTTAAACAGGAAGTCGAGAATCAATTGGGCAGGAACATTAAGATGCTTCGATCAGATCGAGGTGGTGAGTATCTTAGTTCAGAGTTCCTCGACTATCTTAGGGAATGTGGGATTGTCTCACAATTGACACCTCCCAGGACACCGCAATTGAATGGTGTAGCTGAGAGGCGTAATCGAACCTTGTTGGATATGGTTTGTTCCATGATGAGTCGAGCTTCGCTACCAATTTCATTTTGGGGGTATGCCTTAGAGACTGCCGCCCATATCCTTAATCTAGTTCCCACAAAGAAAGTTGCCAAAACTCCTCATGAGATGTGGACTGGTAAAGTACCCAAACTAGACCACATTAAGATTTGGGGTTGCGAGGCTTTCGTGAGACGCGAGACTCATGATAAGCTCGAACCTCGAAGTGAGAGTTGTATTTTCATCGGCTACCCACAGAAATCCTTTGGTTACCTCTTCTACAGACCAAGTGAGAATGTGGTCTTTGTAGCTAGGAGGGCTTTCTTTCGAGAGAGAGAGAGTTCATAAGCCAAGGAGACAGCGGGAGGCAAGTTGACCTTGAAGAAATTCAAGAGTCAAGTGGTGAAGGAACTTCAAACCCTAGCACTCAACTTGAGGAGGAAACTTCTGTTGAGCCAATTGACAAGTCTGTACCTCTGAGGCGTTCCACAAGGGTTAAGAATGCACCTGAGCATTACTATGGATTCCATATTACTGCGGAAGGTGATACACTTATCAGTGATGAGACACTGATAGGTCTGGATGAACCTAACAGTTACGTGGAAGCCATGGCAGGCCCCGAGTCAACCAAGTGGAAAGAGGCAATGGACAGCGAGATACAGTCCATGTATGACAATCAAGTTTGGAACTTGGTTGACAATGTACCAGGTCGTAAGACTATAGGGTGCAAATGGATCTTCAAGAAGAAGACCGACATGGATGGTCATGTACACACTTATAAGGAACGACTGGTTGCAAAGGGTTTCTCACAAACTCCGGGAGTTGATTATGATGAGACATTTTCTCCAGTGGCCAAGATTAAGTCTATTAGGGTTCTGTTAGCCATAGCTGTATTTCATGATTATGAAATATGGCAAATGGATGTCAAAACCACTTTCCTTAATGGAAAGTTGGCTGAGGATGTTTACATGAGTCAGCCAGAGGGTTTTGTCAATACAGAGTACCCTAATAAAGTGTGTAAGCTTGGGAAATCCATTTATGGGTTAAAGCAAGCACCTCGCAGATGGAATCTTTGCTTTGATGAGAAAGTCAAAGAATTTGGCTTTTCTAGGAGTGAAGATGAATCTTGTGTATATGTCAAGGCTAGTGGGAGTATAATTAGCTTTTTGGTATTGTATGTGGATGACATACTACTCATAGGAAATGACATCCCAACTCTGCAGGAAGTTAAGTCCTGGCTTGGGAAGTGTTTCTCTATGAAGGACCTACGAGAAGCTGCCTATATTCTAGGGATAAGGATCTTGAGAGACCGGAGTAAAAGACTAATTGGACTTAGTCAGAGTACTTACTTGGATAAGGTGTTGAAGAGATTCGGCATGCAGGACTCCAAGAAAGGAGAGTTACCCATCCAGAGTAACGCCAGATTGAGTAAGACACAAAGCCCTAGTACTGAGGCTGAGATAGCATAAATGAGTCGAATACCTTATGCTTCGGCTCTAGGATCGATCATGTATGCTATGACGTGTACTCGACCTGATGTAGCCTTTTCTTTGAGCATGGTTAGAAGGTATCAGGGGAACCCTGGCAAGGCACACTGGACTGCGGTAAAGAATATCCTCAAGTACCTACAGAGGACTAAGGACTGGGTCCTTACCCTCGGTGGGAGTGAAGACTTGAGAGTTGTAGGGTATAGTGATGCTAGCTTTCAGACTGATAGGCATAATTTCCGCTCTCAGTCAGGCTGGGTCTTTACGTTAAACGGAGGAGCAATTTCTTGGAAGAGTTCCATGTAAGAGACAGTGGCTGATTCAACTTGCGAATCAGAGTATATAGCAGCTAGCGAGGCAGCAAAGGAGGCGATATGGCTGAAGAACTTCATTGGAGACCTTGGAGTTGTACCAGTTATTAAAGAGCCAATAGAAATTTTTTGTGATAGTGAAACTGCAGTTGCCTTAGCCAAGGAACCAAGGGATCACGGGAGATCCAGACACATCGACAGAAAATACAAATTCATCAGACATCGAATAGAAGAAGGACTCCTCGTGGCAAAGAGGGTATCATCGGATGAGAATCCAGCAGATCCCCTCACGAAAGGGCTGACTCGGGTTAAGCATCTCCAGCATGCTCGGAGCATAGGGCTGAAGGATGATATTAGATTTAGTAGATAGATAACCTTGAAATTTATAAAGTGTAATTGACATTAGATGATGAATAAAAGGTGTTTTATTTATGAGTAAAGTGTTGCTATCTCTTGTCGATCGTTTACTATATTTCTTTTTCATGTTTTGACTTCCAGAATAATTATGTTTGGTATATCATATTATTCGAACCTCCACAGTCGGTCATATGTCGGAAGTAGGTATGAATCAAGACTGTCATGATTGGTTGCAGAGGTCTAAGTTGTTGGACATGGCTACAACACTCATGAGTGTTCATAAGTTCTGAGCATTGGACTCAACCAACGCTCACTGGAATCACTTCATGGAATTTATCTCGAGTGATCGTGAGACGGTAATATCATATAATTCTTCAAACCTAGATATATGATTTGTTACTTATGAGTTGGTTATGCATTGATTGTACGAAAAGGCATTGGTAACTCGATGTTATAAAACGTGCTCTTGTGTATAATTCAATGAGTAGTAGAACAAGCATATGAGTCGAAGTTTATCTGTTCCTTCTTGGATTAGAAGCTGATATCTAGGCCCCTCGATGATTTTGTTTTGACCTATGTACCGGGCCCGGTCAGAACTAAGTTGATGTGTTCAATTGAGTTCTATGTCAAACAAATCGGAAATCGGGAAACAAACTGCTGGACACAAAGTAAGACACTGTTCCATGTATTTGTCCGACTGATATCTAGAACAGAGGATTATATGATCACTTATCTTAAATGGTGTATCATCATCTTCTCAGTTCCGAGAGACCTTGAAAGAGCTACGATTGCCGATCAGTTCCTGAAGTATTGCAGTTATAGTTATTAGACTTATCCAAGTGGGAGACTGTTGGATAAGGTGTCTAAGTCCATAACTATTTCTGGTATGTACTTGACCCGACCCGGCATGGTCCATTTGGGTTGCATGGCACCATGCAATTGGATAAACTAAAATGAGAGAAATAACACTTATGGTTTATTAATATATTATAAGTTCTAATATATTAATATTATTATTTAATTAGTTTGATCAAGAATTAATTTAGAATTAATTAAGTGATCAAAAGATAACTAATTAAATATATGAGTAGATTATGTAAATCTTCCATATCTTATATAGTGGGCTAAGAGGCTCTATGGATTATCAAGTTGGGTTCCACCCATAGGATGCTCCATGGGAGTTACAAACCCATGGGTCATGGAAATGAAGAGTCATGACACATTAGGGTTTACGTGGTGTAACCCTAGATGTGTCAACACTATATAAGAAACCCATTCTCCACCAAAATTGACTACACATAAGAAACAAGAGGGCTAGAGCCGATTTTGCAAGTGTAAGATTCTCTCAAAGTTTACTCCTTTGCATTTGGTGTTGTGTGATGCATTTGAGGCATCACACTTGGGGTGCTAGGCTCACAAGGTTTCAAGGATCATAATCAACAACAAGGTAATGTATTCTATCTTTCATTCAAGTTAAAAATGTTCCCCATGTATGCTAGATAGGAATATAACCTTGGAATTCAACTTTGGATGATTATTAGACAAACATAGATCCAAGGTCATTAGGGTTGCATGTACACTTAGGAAGTGTTAGAATGCTCAAAACCCATCAATTTTGGGGTCTACTTACTGGCTCCGGCCGATCGTACACTCTGCATCCTCCTTTACTTATTTTGAAAACCATTTTAGAAATCATTTTGAAAACCTTTCCTTGATTTGAGACTGGATTCACACGAATGTTCCTCCAATTCACTCAAACCAAGGCTCTGATACCAACTTGTAACATCCCAAATTTTCGAGCCAATTTAAAACTTTTAGATTCATTTGAAACCGTTCAATTATTACAATTTGTTTTCAAAATAGTTTATACATCAGAGTTCCTAGAAATCATAATCGTAAATTGAGTAAATGTATGGTCACGCCTTCGCCTACCCGCGGTCATCCGTTGAACCTGAAACAATAAACTGAAACAATAAGCCCGAAAGCTTAGTGAGTTACCCCCAAAATACCAACCTCATACAACCATAATCATATCATATCCACAAATACAGAACATCCATGCATATCGAGTATACAGTGTGACTGGTCCGCCCGCAGTGGGCCTTCAGTCCACCCGGTCCACTCTCTAAGTCTACAGTATGACTGGGCCGCCCGCAACGGGCCCACAATCTATGTGGATCTATCCCGAGCCTTCGGTATGACTGGACTGCCATACGGGCCTACAGTCTATCTGGACCGCTCGTAGGGTATGTTGACCTTCAACACAAAGCAGGACCGCCTCAACCCAAACATCAAGCAAATAACCATGTACACATATAACAGGTAATCACATAACAGTCCATAGACAGACAAACCGATCTAGCAGATCATATAGTATAGCAACATCCTAACCAGGATACCGACCTAACCGGTCACTAACATAACATCATCCTATATACCAGGATACCGACCCTAACGACATCACTAAACATAATACCGTCCTAATTACCAGGACGCCGATCTAACAGATCAATAAACATATCAACAATCCTATAACCAGGATATCGACGTAACCGGTCACTAACATAGCATATCACCATCCTAACTACCAGGATGTAAAGCATCAGTAAGCATATCATGCAATAATCCAAATATAAACCATAAAGGGCCGGAATTGGTGCCTTAGACCCTATTGATATAGTGAGGATAACTCACCTTGCTATGCCGGACCGAACCATGAACGCACGCTCCCGAAACACTGCCCCAAACTCCAACACCTATAATCATCAATGATCCAATCATAAATACCCGCTTACCAATTATCCTCAAAAGTCAAAACGGTCAATCCTTGGTCAAAGTCAAAGTCAACTATCAAGGTCAACAGTCCATGTTGACCTCAACTCGCCGAGTATCCTCAGCTACTCGCCGAGTTCCTTGCATAATTTGCCAACTCGCCGAGTCACCATGCCACTCGCCGAGTCCAAGGCAATCTTCATCGGACTCGTCGAGTTGTTCATCCAACCCGTTGAGTTCATGACCATCTTCATATGACTCGCCGAGTCTACCATGCGACTCGCCGAGTCCCTTCAGTCGTTCATCCATACAAATGCTTTTTAAGCCATGCTAAGACTCCATACTGCAGATCCAACTTCCCAAGGCATGCTTATCACTTAAAGTTGCAAACTTTACGTGCATGGAAGGCTCTAATGACTCATAATGCCAAATCCAAGCTTGAAATGGGGTTTTACACTTAAGGAGGGGTTCATAATTGCCAAAGATGATAGCTTTATGGACTTACAAATCAAAGAGAGTTCAGATCGGAAGTTACAACTTCAGATCTGAGCTCATACCCAAGAATAGCTTCATAACCAAGCCAAGAAGCCCTAAACTTCATCCAAAGAGATCTAGAAAGGAATGAGGCCAAGATCATGAATTGATACCTCAAATGAAGCTAACTGAGATAGATTTTGCAGATCCACACAAGCCCCTTGCTGCTAGCTACTTGACCTTCAAGCTCCCTTCACAAGTTCCACCTTCCAAAGCTCAAAAACACACTCAAATGAAGCTCTCTCACGAAATAGGGTTTTCTGGACTCTCAAGAGGCTGCAAAGGGACTAAGGGAGGCTAATGATCCCTTAAATAGGGTGCCAAACCCCGGAAATTAGGGTTTCACCCTCCAACTCCAACTCGTCGAGTCACTATTCCGACTTGACGAGTTGGTCACTTAAACACGTGGCCCAAACCCGCTGCTACTCGACGAGTCAGGCAACCAACTCGTCGAGTAGATCTTGAATTCATGAGAATTTATATCCATAAATTGGTATGCGAGAATCGGGGCGTTACAGATGTTGGACCTTTTGCGGCACTTTCTACAACACTTTTTGAAAGTGTTGCATGTTGCTGAATTACTACTTTCAAGATGATTTTCAAACTTTCTCTATGGGTGTTTTCTTAAGTGTGATCTTCTACAACAACATTACTAGAATAATTTTGGTCCTTCTAAATGTCCCTTTAGGAATAGACTTGACATCTTTTGTGTTGGCTCACAAAAATGTCATTAGTTGGTTATGTTTATGCACATATGTGTATGCATGCTTGTGTTGTTTATTTTATGCAATTATTATGTGTGGTTGATAAATTAGTTTTACACTTGCTAAATTCATTTTTAATCAAAATAAACATCACCTGGAGTTTGGTTTTCAAAATTTATAATGTGGACATTAGATGTAACAAGTTACGGTTTTAAAATAAAATCGGTTTATAAAAACGTTAATAACGGCAAATTTTAAAATACTCAATTATAAGTTTTGAAATGGTAATTTTTGTAACTTATACAAAGTCCAAATATATAATTAATAAAATGAAGTTTTATTAAAGATGTAAAATATTCAAATGCATTCAAATTCGAACCTAATACCGGTTGTTAAATTTAAAATTGAATCATGTCAAATTATATAAAAACTAGCTTTTTATATAGAACCTTTAAAAGTGACTTTCTTTTGAAAAGTGGTATCATGGCTTATTATATGCATGCAATAACCATGATATCATATGTTTTTAAAAGTAGAATTATAAAACATAAAAAAAACCCTTACAAACCTCAAATCTATGCAATCCATTTTTAAGAACACTCGCACAGTTCTTTTTTCACTAGTTGGATAAAGTCCACCTAACTGCTTAGTGTTATCTTTTGATGGTCGGGGTGTATTCGCGATTTCTATAACCATGTTATATGCCTATTACACAAGTTTTTCAAATTGGATGATTTGATCGGAAATATTTTGTGATAAAGGTCACCTAAGCAAGAGAGTTTTAAGGCATAGATGAGATCCAACATGTCTAATTAAATTAGTTATTAGCTGTGAGATCCCAAAATTTAGGTCATAGACTGCAAACGACTAAATTCCAGTAAATCTCTTTGTAATTTAACATTAAGTTTTAGTGCATCTAATGTGAAATAAATGAGTTCATTTCAAACATTATAAAATATCAAATGATACCTTATTTCCAAATATGTAAACTGTCAAACAAATCAAACCGCTCAAACTCCAACACTCGTTAATGCGTCTTAAAAACTGAAATTTTGTATTAAGCAGTTATGAGAAAAGAAAACATTTTAACCTTATAATACATGTTCCCTGTTTCCGAAAATATAAAGAACGTCCAAAACGGAGTTCGTATGCAAAAGATACAACAGTTTTAAGAAAACAGACAGTAAAAATCTAATTTTCTTTAATCGCGTAAAACCGAATCTATCCATTGAGGCACTTACACACCTGATTTTTGACTCAGACTATGGCCTAATATTAAATTTTGTACTCAAAATATTTTTAGCAAAAATATTTGCAAAAGTCGAAAAATCGAGCATTACAGACTATTTAGACGCGAAACTTTAAATGCGGTTTCCCAGAGTTCCCTAACTTGAAAAATTAACTCATTTGGGTTTTTGGAATCCTTGAATTAAACTTTATCTAATGGCACATTCAGAAAAATTTATCGACATCGAGATCCTGATGCACCCAATTATGTCTGTTTTGGGCAATTAAAGGAATTAGGGTTTATGTGGGACCCACTAGCTTATGAGGGACAAAAATCTCCAGCTATCCCCCACCCTCCTCATATCTCACATGACCTTTCTTCCTTCACCCTTTCCACCTTGAGTGTATACTTCTACAAGAGAGTACAAAGCATGTTGGTTAAGTATGGTCCTTAAGGAGTGTGTGGGTGTGTATGTGTGTGTGTGTGTTCTTGACTATAAAAAGGAGTTCATATCATCTCAAATGAACACACCAAAAATCACCGCTTCTATCTCTCCAACTGTATCTCTCTATCCCTCATGATTTCAACATCACCACCACAACACCACCATCACCCCACCACAAAACCACCACCCCAAACCACCCTTATACCCCTAAGCACAACTCAACCCCTCTCCTCTCCTTCCTTCATTGAATTATGCCCAAAGCAGAAGATAAAACTAAAAGCAGTAGTCACTAGAAGCCAAAACTCCACCACTTGCCACCCTACTGCCACCACCAGAGATCACCCTCCCCAACCAATTTTTTCTGTTGTTTTCGACCACCACGGCCTCCTCCCTCTTACCGTTCATCTTCCGTGTCGAATTTAAGCAAGAAAGAAGCAGCAGAAGACCACCAGATCCGCCTCCTGCCGCACGTCGCCACCCCACTTCCGTTGCCGTCAGAGATCATCGCCACCATCAATGGATTTGTTGCTTGCTGCTACTATCTCCCTTACACCGTGAGTCTTCCTTGCACCACCATTTTTTACTAAGAGCTTGTTCCAGTCATCGTGAAACTGAAGAATGCAATATATATATATATATATATATATATATATATACATATATATATATATATATATATATATATATATATATATATATATATATATATATATATATATATTGTAGTGGTGTTGATTATGATGGCAGGTGCGAAATAATAAAAGATCTAGTGAATCATCATACAAATCATGAACACATGGAGTAAAAAAATATTTTAAGCTATCATTAGTTGAATTAGAAAGAGTACAAATGAGTTTGCTAGTTTCTCTCTCTAAACCTAATGCTCTCCAAATGGTTCATTAGATAATGGTAGTCACTCACTTCCTATTTATAGGAAAAGACTCAACCCATTTACACATACAAGACGGTGAGCCACATCCAAGTGTGACTTTGCACCCTAACACACATACATACACACACACACACACACACACACACACATATATATATATATATATATATATATATATATATATATATATATATATATATATATATATATATATATAATTTTTTTTGCTTCGTATGCATGTCGTCGAACACAGATGGAGGAGGAGGATGACCTCCTCCACTGTGCAAACTTACTTTCGATATAATTACATTATAGCCGGTTTAAATTTGTTATAAATATAGTTCCAATATTCCTAAACTCCACTTTAAATTATTCATAAAACCCTCCTGCATTCGAAATCCTTTACAAACTTGGTCCAAAGTTGACTCAAATGTGGCAGTTTCTATTCCAATTCGAAAATATCCTTTCCAGCTAAACCAAAACCTTCAAACTTCAAATTAAAATTTACAGTTTTTACCCCAACTTAAAACTCTTTTTCTAAACATATCCAAACTTCAAATAAAAATGTACATAATTTACCCCCACTCGAAAATCCTTTCAAAATGTGTCCAAATTAACTAGACTTCGATTTTATTTAAAAAATTAAATAAGTTATTTTTAGTCTCTCATTTGGAAATTATCAACTAATTTAGTCCCACCTAATTTATTTTAATTAATAAATGGGTCCTATGTTTTAGTTAAATTTCCAAATAACCCTCCAAATATTAACTGATATTAAATTTCCTAGGAAACTAAATTAATCACGGAGTTTCGTGTTCAACACAACACGTCCCGGTTCACGCATCCAATACTTAAAACAACTCGACAACTGCATTTTAAGGTGAGTGTTGCGGCCCCTCTTTTTGTATTTTTACATATTTTTTGGAAGAATACATGTGCAATATGATATAAATTCATATATAATACACATAAAATACTATTATTTTATGCAAATACTATACTAGTTATGAAATAATAGCTTGACATTATATGTCATGAATACGAGTTTTCAATATCACGATAATCATATGTTATGTTGTTACGATATTGCAACTATTAAAATAACGTATGCCTTACTACTACATAGTTTATTCAAGGAATCATACTTAGATATATACCAATTATGCTTTTATAAACTCTATACAAATTCATTATGCGTGATAACTTATCCACTTATAAGTTTGGGCTGAGAACTTTTTTTTAACTACCTTAGTTAAGGGCTTTTTAGTGAGACTCTATTCATTAACTAAGTCTAAATACTTAGTATACCCACACTACTATAACCGTTAATCTTCGGAGTGAGATACATATGTATATATCTATACAGAGTTGACATCCCACCCTATGGTTGTTAGCTATAACCGCGACTAATTTATATGACATATAATGAAGCAACGTAAGGGTGAAACATCCCAAAAATACGGTCCAAATATTTGATTTTATATTGGCAAATAAACCCAAAGTTATCAAAATATTTCATCATAACATGAGTCAAAATATCTCAAAACATTATTATCATAGTTTCCAAATCAAAACATCAGAGTAATCATCCCAGGGTAAACATAATGGTGTGTGCACTGTAGTCATCCTAAGCTCTTCCCTTTGCTACTGGAAGTACCTGAAACCAAAACTGAAAATCGTAAGCACGAAGCTTAGTGAATTTCCCCAAAACTACCACATACCATACACATAACATGCAACTAGGAGATACGGACCCCGCCCGCACTCAAGGAGATACGGGCTCCACCCACACTCGGCTATCTGTGAGATATAGGCCTCGCCCGCACTCAGCTAACTATGAGATATGGGCCTCGCCCACACTCAGCTATCTATGAGATACGTGACTCACCCACACTCTGGTAACTAGGAGGTATGGGTCTAGCCCACACTTTGCTGACTAGGAGATACGGGCCTCGCCCACACTCTGCTAACTAGGAGGTACGAGCCCCACCCACACTCCGCTAAATACGAGATACGGGCCTCGCCCACACTCTGCTATCTACGACATGCATATAAGTATCACACAAACAACAAGTATAATCAAACTCTACCAATCCAAAACCATACTCAAATAATACTTAGATATGGGCCCGACCCATACTTAGAAACTAATAAACACACATAACATACACAGGCCGACCTTGGTGGCTTCGCCCCGTTCAAACCAGGAGGAAACTCACCTCAAATGTCGGATGACAGCTGAAACGTCTCTACCCGATAATTATCTCTACCCACTACCTAAACCAAAACAACCCCTCAGGTACCATTTCATGCTCATAACCCCTTTAGGGTTAGTTATTGTCAAAGTCAAGGTCAAGTCAAAGTCAAAGTCAAAGTCAACACTTGGACGTGACTCAACTCGCCGAGTTTACCCTTCAACTCATCGAGTTCCCACGAATCACATAATCACAAAATCACGATGTCACTCGTCGAGTCTATCTTTGATCTCGCCGAGTTCTTCTTTTCAACAGAATCGGGACTCTTCACTTCAACTCGTCGAGTCCATCCTTGAACTCGTCGAGTTCTTCCCTTAAAAGGAATCGGGACAGTTCGACCCCAACTCGTCGAGTTCCTCATAGTTCTTAGTCTATTACGCCCTTTCCTCATATCTAAGGTATCCGAGTACATATCACCATTGTTTTCATGGTATACATCTGTAAAGTCGACAACTTGATGGCTTTGCATGCCTCAAATGGACCTAATCTCGAGATATAGCAACCTGCTTCTATGGATATGGTCTTTTCTTGAGGATGAACGGGTTTAGGACCCCCTTTTATGAATCTAAGGACCAAATAACACTGAGAATAGAAGTTTTTAGCATCAGGACTATGAAGGTTTATCATGCTCCCACAATGGGGTCAAAAAGATCCATAAAAAACACTAAGATAGATCTAAGCTCTTAAGCATCATGTTTGAGACTTTTTACCTCGGAAAGTTTCCAAAGACGAACAAGATCCTAGATCTAATGCTTCTCTTCAAGCTCAATGACCTTCTAGTTCTTCCAAGTCCTTCACCAAGCACAAGAACACACAAAAATCCACTCAAAAACCTATAGTTTCTTAACAAGGAGCTCACAATAAATTTTGGGGTTTAGGGAGGCTGTTGAGGGCTGGTGGAAAGATTAAGTCCATTAAATTCTCTACTCGACGAGTTGAGGCATCTCAACTCGTCGAGTAGGTCACTTATTTACGCGGCCCTTATATTCTCTACTCGACGAGTTTGGGGCTTCCAACTCGTCGAGTTGATTTTATGATTCAAATAAATAATGAATTAAATACATACCAGGATCCATGAGTTACAATTATCCCTCATCTCCTCCTCTGCCTCCCAAGTCCATTCCGAGCCCTTATGGTAGCAAAAGACTAGTCTAGAATCATGTCTTTATGTGAGACATCATAAATCGTGTACCATTTGCTTTGGGTACAGGATCGATTGCATGTGCTATAATATTTGTCATTTCTAAATTTTTCCAAATGCCCAGAGGCATTAAGAAGGGAAAAGGTCTAGAATTGGATATGACTAAAATGATTAAGCAATTGTCGAGGACAATCTGAGGTTTACCAAAGATTGGTTGCTCAGGGACAGTTGGAAGTATAGTGCTAAATTTGGAAGGACCATATTGACATATTCTGAAAAGAGGCATCTCTTATTCAGAAGTGATAGTCAAAATGAGAATATGGAGTTGTCTCCATAGGTGGAAGTTATCTGTGTAAGATTAGAAACTTAATGCAAGAAGCATGTCCAAAGCAATGTACTTTGAATATGAGACTTAATTTCCATGGAGTTGATATCCATTGGAATACCTTATAATGACTGTTGATAACTCTTTGTGACTTTGTACATATTCATTACAGGAGGGTCAGTGCATATAAGTTTAAAATCTAAACAGATTTCGATAAATGATAGGAATTTGAAATTCTCACATTTTTCGATAAGGATTTGGGAGTGTGAAATTAGAATCATTGAAATTATGTTCAATTGGTTTATTTCACAAAGTAAGGATCATAGACAAACATAGAGTGCATACTTGGTGTATGCCAAAGCTATTGTTTAAGAAAAAACATAGTGTACATGCTTGGAGCATGGGACAACTAGTGTTTTTAATTCAAGTATAAAGTTGATAAAACCGAAACAATGAATAATGAGTAATCAGTATGGTGATAAATAAAAGTGTTTATTTATATTCATAGGGTTTGATACCATATTTGATTCATTTATTCTTGTGTTTCACTTTGCATGTTTTGACTTCCAGAATAACTAAGTCGCTCTTCCTGAATGATTAAGTTATTCAAACCATCCACAGTCGGTCATATGTTGGAAGTAGATATGAATGAAGACTGTCATGGGTTGGTTTGTAGAGGTCCAAGTTGGTGGACAAAATGGTGCTACAACACTCATGAGTGCTCATAAGTTCTGAGTATTGGATTCAACCCGCGCTCATTTGAATCACTTCATGGATTTTATCACGAGTGATCATGAGACGACAATATCTTATATTCTTCAAACCTAGAGATATGAGTTGTTACTATGAGTTGGTTATACATTGATTGCATGAAAACGCATTTGGTAAATCGATGTTATAAAACGTGCCTTTGTGTATGATTCAACAAGTAGTAGATCAAGCCATATGAGTCGAAGTTTATCCATTCCTTTTACCTTCGGGATAAAAGCGATATCTGTGGGCCCCTCGATGATTTAGCGATGACACATGTGAGTGCTTAGCCAAGCCAGGACTGATTTGATTTGTTCAATCAGTCAGTCATCATAAATCGAAAATCGGGAAATAAAAAATGGACAGAGAGAATGATTATAATCCATGTCTCAGTCCATATGATATCTAGAATGGAGGAATATATGATCCCTTATCTAATGGACGCGTCATTGATTTGTTCAGCGTTCGACAGCGGCTTTAAGAGCTACGATTGCTAGTCGGGTTATGAAGTCGTACTTGTAATAATAGTTTTAGACTTATCCAAGTGGGAGACTGTTGGATTAGATGTCTAAGCCCATAACTATTATTGGTATGTACTTGACCTGAGAGTAGCATAGTCCATTTGGGTTGCATATCATCAGGACAATTTGTTAGGATGGACTTTTGAGAGAATGTTATTTATGGTTTATTAATATATTATAAGTTATAATATATTAATATGAAATCATATGTTTTAATTAGTATCGATCAAGAATTAATTTGGAATTAATTTAGTGATCAAAAGAGACTAATTAAATCTATGGGGACTAATTATGATAATTAGTTATATTTATATGTGTTGGGCTTATGATCCATGTTGGACCAAGTTTATGTATGGATACATAAAGAGTTGGGCCACATGAACCGTGGATCATAAAACCCATGGGTATGGATTATGGGTTATACCCATGACCCTTGGAATCCTACATATAAATAGGTTACTCCATAGCCAAAATCACCACTTCTTTTCTTAGAGAAATATGGAGGTGTTTTGGTGCATGGAATTCTCTCTCAAGAGCCACCTTTGTCCTAGGTGTGTTGTGATTCCATTTGAGGTATTTCATACTATTGGTGCTAAGCTCTTAAGGCCAAATACATCAAGACTTCAAGCCACATAAAAGGTATGTTTCCCTAACTAGTATATTATATGGTTTATGTCAAATGCATGCTAGTTATAGGTTTAATGCCTTGGAAACCATTTGCATGTATAATAGAGAAAACATAGATCCAAGGTATTTAGGGTTGTATGTGCACCATAGGATGTTGTAGTATACTAAAACCCAACAAAGATAACTTCAGAGAAGTGTATTCAGAATAGATAGATGCGTGTGTTGAGATTATTGAATACAAAGAGAATGAGCTCTATTTATAGAGACTCACGAAGTACAATAGATTACATCTCTAACAGTAGCCATGTAAGGCATACTGGACACTAGATAGTATTACAGTAAAGACAAGTAAAGTAATCTAGTAAAGTGACTGCGGTAGGTAGAGACTCCGGATGCGGTTGCTGATGAAGTAGCTTGACTGCGGGTGCTTGACGACTGCGGTAGCTGAAGTTCAAGAGGGTCACTTTTATGATTCAACAATTTCCCCCTAAGTGACCTCTTTAACTTTTATTCAGCAGTCAAGTTTAAGAAACTTGATCAGTATCCACCAAAACTTCCTGATGTTTTCCAACCAGATGATTCTCCTTAAAATCTCGAACTTGACCTCTGCAGTAGTGTGCTTCGATTTTTCAACTGCGGTTCGACAAATATCAAGTTGCTTTCTGGTGAGACAAAGCATGGGAGTTATAGGAATGAAGTATTTGACATTATCGGTCTTCCTTTTGAAAATGACTCCAAGTTCAGGAAAATTGGTTGCACCTAAGGATCTTTCTTGATAGCCTTCGGTAGGCATCGGTGCAGGATTAAGTGGTGGCAGATCAAATTTCTGGGCAATGGTGGGATAGATGTCTGCATCGATTTTAGCAAAATCACAGACCGTTTCTTTCAAAAAAGTATTAGCCCTTTCAAGCGCAATCTTCATCTTCGGATGCTTTTCCGACTTGTTCTGAAACACCTTAGCTATAAGAAAGACTTCTTCTGGATTCATGCAAGGGAAGTCAGCTTGGGTGCGAACATAGTATTGTCCTCTTCAAGTGAGGGTGTATTGGATTAAGTCAGTCTTCATGAACTTCCGGACCTTGTAGTTCTTGACTGCGGATGGTCTATCGTTAGACCGTATTTTCTCAATGGGAGAGGCATGCTTAGCATAGAAATGACTAAGTCTCTTAAATTCCATTGGCAGTCTTTTGTGGTCAGGAAGGCTGCGGTGAAATTGCTCAAACACTGTGAAGTATTTGGAATTTGGAGAGATTGGGGCATCCCAGTAACCATCCGAAGGAGGTTCAGCATAGGTGAGGTGAGGTCTGTAGTCTTCATCAAGCAGTCTGCGGTGAGGATTGAACCAAGAATTTATCAATGATTCGTCCATGATGGTATCAAAACCGCATTCTCTCCATATGAGCTCTGCCAGTTTAGCTGCCTTCCAATATTTTTTCCTTTGGTAGGAGGCAGGAGAATCGTTTGAGCTTGGAGAGGACATGTGCTCAACCAGGTTTTTGAAGTGAGGGGGAGTCTCTGGTTTGTCAGGGTTGATCTCCTTTTGCGGTGGATTGTTATGATGAGGTGGAGTATGATGAGATGGTTGCGGTGAGGGTTGCGGTGTAGGAATTTTTTCCGTGATGATGGGGGGACTATGATGCTGTGAGGTGGAGTGATGTGAATGATGGACTTCTTCTTCACTTCCCCCTCTTGAGGAATGCAACTCAGGGGCTTCCTCAAGCCATTGACGAAGGCCATCAACTTTGGCAAACACGTTTTAAAATTGAGCTTTGAGGTCATCCGCCAGTTGTTGATTATTGGGGATAGTGGAGTTGAAGAGCAGTTTATGAATTTCGTTTGTGAGCTGAAGAATCTCGGGACCGTGGAAGTTGGAGGACAGGGATCGTTGCAGTCTATTGATTGTGGCTTGAAGAACTGAGATAGTGGACTCATACGCAGTGTGAGTCTCAACTATCAGTTTTTGAGACTGTGTGGCTTGATCCGCAATGGCTGCTCGGAGATCCTTTTTAATTGCGGTCACCTCAGAGATGAGGCGTTCCGCAGCAGCCATGAAGTCCTTGTGATCTGCTTTGCGGTTGTTGTCAAGGGACCGGATTCCCATTTCGACTTTGAGAGAAATTCTCTCAGCAGCCAATCGCTCACATGTTTCCAAATGCTCTATCCGTTCGATGAGAGACTGCGGTCCTGGGGTGTCTTCTGGTTGCGGTTGTGTTGGCTTGACCGCAGCTAGAATTTGATCAACTTTAGCTTGTAAGCTCAGAAATTCTTTTCTCGTGACCGCATTCTTCTTCTTTTTCTTCTTCTCTTTGGGTTTGGAAGTTGAATGATGAGAGCCGCTGGATTCCTCTTCTTCATCGAACATTATCAGGTCATCATCAGAGGGACTGGGCTTATTTACCTCCTGAATATCCTCATCATCAAGACCGAAGGTGGGAGCAGAACTGACTTCTATTGCGGTTCCTTTGTCTTATGATTCATGGACTGTTGGAGTTGGAATTAGATTTGGAGTTGCTCTGGAGGGGCCCGCACCTTCGCCTGTTGCTTGGGCTTTAAGGATTGTTTCAGCCATCTCGGTCATCCAGTCTTGAACCTTTTGAATGGTGGCTACGGTATTGGCATTATTGATTGCATCTGCCCAATTGTTAGCCAATGACTAGATATCTTGTTCCTTTTGTTGTTGTTGCTTGAGCTGTTGTTCCTTGCGGGCTTGGAATGCCCTCTTGAAAGCGGCATATTTGTTGATTTTTGACTTAGTTACTGGAGTGTAGCGTAACCATGAGTCATTTGATTCATCTCCGTTAAATCCTTGAAAGCGCACCGAAGTGTCCTTCGGGTCCACGGATCCCTGCACATTTGTGCTCACCGTGCCTAAACCACCTGCTGCGGATGTAAACAGAGTAGGATTTCCTGAGCTTCCTTGGTCTCCTTGACCCGTAGTCAAGTTTGGCCTCAGCTCAGTTCTGGCATGGGCGGAAGAAGTGCCCTGCGGTTGGGGGGTGTTTGAAGTGTTTGGGTTACGTTCAAAAGGATGGAGTGCAACTCCTCAGAAGAAAAGAAATGCAGTCGGGAAGCCCTGGAGACCTTAGGGCGTGCACCAGTATCATCCTCTTGGGAGTGAACTGGGGGGAGTCTCCACGAAGTGATGAAACAACCTCACTTTCTGAGCTTGAGTGGTATTCGATGGTGGTGGTGAATGGGTCTGTGGCCACCCCAAGGATTACCGGAGCCTTTTGAGAGGCTTCAGTATCGGTCCGGTCACGCATTTGGCCAGAGGTATCGGTTTTCCTTTTCTTAAGGATGGCAATTGGTTGCGCATCCTCATCAGAGTCACTATCAGGTGTGGGTGCGGTAGGTTTGGTTTTACGTTTCTTGGTGGGTGCGGTTGTTTTGGGAGCAACCTTCTTGGGGGTTCTTTTTTTCTTCTTGGAGGCCAATTGCTTTCTTCTTTGAGAAAGATTGGATAGACTAGTGGAAGAAGCGACCGCGGTACCTTCAAGGTTAGGGATTGCGGATGGGTTTTGAACAGGCGGGGTAGGAAGGTATGGGGCAATACCTTCCGTAGCCTCAATATGATCTGAGACATCAGCAGTCTCAAGACCAAGAGTAGACAGAATGTGGGTAGGATGTCTTCGAATTGGTCCAAAAATGGATTGATCAGAGGAAGGATTGTACCTTTTAAGATCCTTGGGGACAAAGAAATTGATGTCACTGCCCATGTCGATCCCTGCATCCGCATGGAGGTCTGAAATGCAGAGGGACCAAAACCTTGCAAAAGTGAGTTCAGTTGGGTTCTCCCTTGGGCTCTCCTTGAGAATGTATTGAAGAAAGTCGTCCCATAGGATCTGCTCATAGTTTACGTCATGACCTATGAAGATACTCCACACCAGCTCCAAATGTTTGAGTCCCATATTGTCCGTGCCTCCGGTTCTGCCGGATAGACTGCGGATGACGAAGTGGCAAACAAATTGCCAGACCGCAGGTAGCTGGTTTTTCTTGAATTCACCAACTCCTCTAATCTTCTTCTGATATCCCATCTGGTAAAGTGCCGATGTGACGTCTGTCATAGATGGGGTGAAAATTTTGATTGAGGGATGAACAAGGAGGCTAATGGCAGAAAGAAACTTTTCTTTGGACAGAATGACCAAAGAATCGTTAGCTAGGTTAAGATGAACTTCTTGTGGGTTTTCAAGTGGGCGATAGGCTAAAAAGGCACATTTGAATAGGGTTGAGATTGGGACAATGTCTGTGAAAGCATCGAAGGGGCCAAACAGGGGATGATTCTTCAAAAACTTGATCATCAGCTTGATCGGAACATTGTAGGATGAATGATCTTCGAATATAGCTCTGAAGTTGCTTGAAGCAATCGTGGGAGAGTCTGAACCAGTAGGGTTCACTGATCCAGATGCCTTGGATTGTTTCTTGGAAACACCGGATTTCACCATTGTTGAAGCTTGAGAGATAGAGTAGAAAACAGAGTGCTTGTGGATTTTGAGAGGGAGGATTCAATGTTCAGAAAGCATAAAGTGTTTTCGGGAAGAAGAAGGGTTTATATAGGGGTGAATTGGAGTAGTAACTATTTTTACCCTAGGTAAAAGAGAGGATAGGGTAAAAGGTCGTTTGGAGGGAATCTTTGAATTGGGGATTAAATCTCAGCCACATAAGACGAAACGGTTTAAAAAAGGTTTTGAGAATTTACCAAAAGGGGATTTGCATTTAATGAAAAGTTAGACGTACATCATTACGTCAGGTGATCATGTAGTGAGGGGACAAGAAGTTGTAACGGATGGGACGTGCTGGGTAAGAGGAAAAGACAGATTAAGGATGCGTTTACGGAAAAGCGTTCTTTTTGTCATCATACCTAAAATAGGTCTGACACAAGGTTTATTCAAAAAGGAGAATGAGACAGTTTCTCAAGGAATGTTTTTTTTATTAATGTTTTATTTAATGAAGGATCATTAAATAGCACACTATGATACAAGGGTTGATGAAATAGTTGAGAAATTATCAATGTGATTGCGGATGACCAGATGTCATTGTGGATGATCGGATGTCATTGCGGATGGATAGATATATGACTACAGTAGAAGAAACTGAGGAGAGCCTTGTACAAAAAGTTAGTAATAACAAACAATAAGGACCCATGAGAGATACGTATGATATATGGTTGCGGTACATAGACTGCGGTACCAAAACCATCTGTCATAAGTAACTTTCAGTTAGAACCGCAACGGAGACCAAGGATGGTCTGCGGTATCTAACAATTCAAAAAGAATTGCGGGTCTGGATTCATCATTCCTAACATTTGTAGGAAGGTGTTAAGTTTTGTGGATTCGAGCGCTTTTGTGAACACATCAGCAATCTCTTCATGAGAATGAACAAAGATGAGTTCAATGTTACCTTTCAAGATGTGGTGTTTGATGAAATGATATCGTAGTTCGATATGCTTAGTCTTGGAGTGCTGAATTGGATTGTGAGAAATAGCAATAGCACTTTCAGAGTCACAATAGATCGGTATCCTCAGCATTCTATATCTGTACTCCAGTAGTTGAGTTTTCATCCAAAGGACTTGAGAACAACAGTTAGCTGCGGCCACATACTCAGCTTCTACGGTAGACAAAGATACACATCTTTGTTTCCTTGATGACCAGCTGACGAGTCTTCCACCCAGAAATTGACATCCACCTGAAGTGCTTTTTCGATCTAGTTTGCATCCGGCATGATCCGCATCTGTGAATGCTTGAAGGCTGAAATCATTGCCTGCAGGGTACCATAATCGAAGAGACTTGCTTCCTTTCAGGTACCGTAGTATCTGTTTGGCTGCGGTCATATGTGACACTTTTGGGTCAGCCTGATACCTTGCGCATACGCCTGTTGCAAAGACAATGTCTGGCCTGCTTGCGGTGAGGTACATCAAAGAGCCTATGATACCTCTATAAGTCTTGTGATCCACAGATTCGCCTAAGGGATCAGCAGAGATCTTATATCCGAAGGCCATGGGGACCTTAGCTGAAGAACAGTTGTTCATAGAATATTTCTTTAATAGTTCAGTGTTGTATTTCTGAAAGGACCCACACTTTCATATATATATATATATATATATATATATATATATATATATATATATATATATATATATATATATATATATATATATATATATATATATATATATATATAACAATTGTTACTCCGAAACATGCTACATGCATATTCATAAAACAATATTTTACATTGATAAAGTGGTTAATAACTATTGGATACAAACCCACTATTTCATAGTGTCTCATATTACATAACTTCCCAGGATTCTATAGATTTATACATATGGGAGTGCAAAATACAATAGTCTCAAACTATTCGAAAATCTTCTATCAAAACAATAGTTTCAAACTATTCAAAAATCTTCCATCAATATATATAACTATACTGGAAGCTTATCTCCTGCAATTTAGTTAAACATTGAGAGGGGTAAGCGGTGACGCTTAGTGAGTTCAATAATAGATACAATATAACGTTATGCCATATATATACTTTACTATGGCAGAGGCAAGGAGGATCAAGGAACAACAAAGGCATATGAGAATCATGTGACAAACTTTCCATATCAATCATTGATTTGATTAAAAAATATACAATCAATGAGACGTAACAATTACCATACTTGATATACATCAATAAAGCTTTGGCCCAATTGGCACAGAAGACATACAACTTTGGTTTAACCTTTTGGTAGATTTCAGGATTTCACGCCCTGTCTAACCATCTGTCAATACCATATCATAGAAATTATTCTCTTACGGAGACATGTTCTACATGGCCAGAGGCTACGTACCAGTACCAATATGAATCTAAGTCCTTTCACTGATCACATGGTCAAAGGTATTACTTTGCTATTAAACATAGCGAAGAAAATTAACATGGGAAAATAAACCAGAATAACAACACTGAAAAGCACATAGCACATATAACACATAACATACAATTGTTCCTATATATTAAACTTATCGAGAAATAACCGGGGGTCAAAATAGTAATTCGGGCAGCACTTCGGCTCTAAATATGACTTTCTTCGTTGAAAACCGGGCTCTGCGAAGGTAGAGCTTCGAAACCGAAAAGATAAATTTTTCGGGCTTCACAGGAATCTCGGGGCATGTTTCGGGCTTTGGAATAAGTACCGGGGCTTCGGGGGAAGTCGGAAGGTAAGAAAATGTTGAAAAGGGTGAAAAAGTGTGAAATTTCTAACATTAGCCGGGAGGGTTCGCACCCTCCTATTTATAGGAGGCGAAGGTCTTCGGCCGAAGGGAGGAGGGGCAGCTGGCAGTTCGCGAGAGGACCAGACGGCGTGCATGCGAGGGCTCCAGGTGGCTCGGTTCGGACGCGACAGACGTCTTCGGATGCGAGGAGTCACCGGGTGACTAAGCTGCTTCGGACGACTCATCGCGACACGCGTCAGATCTGGGCAAGGGTGACTTACGACGTTGGAAACGAGGCGGACACGGCATCGGACCAATCAGAGGGTGCCACGCGAGGCTGCGGTCCAATCAGAAGATGCCACGTGGATCAACACTATTCATGCGAAAATTAAATGAAAATGTGCCCAATCTTGTAAAATCCATAACTTTCTCATACGGGCTCCATTTTTGACGTTCTTTATATGCACGCATAGAGAAAATTATGCTCTACAACTTTTGTTTAGACTCTGTCGGAAAATTTTGACTTTATGTTTATATTATTATTTTTAACAGACCGGGACTGGTATCCGTTAAAAATTCATAACTTTTTCATCCGACGTCCGTTTTCGTCAGACTTTTTACCGTTTTATTGCTAATGACGAGACCTTTGATTCTCGTTTAGGTTGTGTCGGCTAAAAAATACTCGATCTAAAATTCGAGTTTTTAGCTGTCTACTGTTAAGCTGAAACTTGTAAAAATCATAACTTCTTTTTATCGAACTTCTCGGTTTAACGAATACTAAGACTTTCATTTAGATCACTAAGGCCAAAAAGTAGTTTATCAAAAACTCACTTTTTACGTCATTCGACATGGTGCCGGTTTTATCGCGGATCTTCGATTGGTCATAACTTCTTTGTTATAGTCGAATTTCGACGAGGTTTTCGCCTACGTGTTTCTAACGAGATTATCTACAACTTTCAACAATAAAATTTTACTTATTTCAATTTTTATATTTTCGCTAAATTTCACTATTTAGCTTTTAATTGGAATCTCATAAGACTTCCAATAATTTATGAGTGATTCTAAACATAGTTTTACTTTATTTATAGTAAAAACTATCTGTTGGAACTCAATACTCAATATCACATAATATTTCATAATATTATTTATATAAAACACGATCTCAAAACGTGTATGTTACAAATACCTCCACCTTTTGAGAATTTCGTCCCCGAAATTACATAGATTAAAATAAATGGGGATATTTCGCTCTTATCTCATTCTTATTCTCCCAAGTATAGTTCGGGCCTCGATGGTGTTTCCACTTGACAAGCACCAACTCTACTTCTTTATTACGTAGCTTAGTCGTTCTTTCGTTTACAATCTCTTCAGGCTCTTCTACATAAGTTAACTTATTATCCAGTTTCACCTCGGATAATGGAACTGCTTCATCATAGACGCTCAAGCATTTGCGCAGATAACTCACATGGAAGACATCATGAATACCTGCCAAATCTTCAGGCAATTCCAAGCGGTATGCTTGTTTACCAATCCTCTGGAGGATTTTGAAAGGACCAACAAATCTAGGACTTAGTTTTCCTTTCTCTCCAAATCGCATAAGACTTTTCCATGGGGATACCTTCAACATTACGAAATCCCCCACCTGGAATTCTATTGGTCGCCTCCTTTTTTCCATATAGGACTTTTGTCGATCCTGGGCGGCTTTCATTCTTTCTCGTACAATTTGAATCTTGTCATTTGAATCTTGTCGGTGGTGTCTTGAATCATTTCAGGGCCTCCAAGGATTTTCTGTCCTATTTCACGCCAACATAATGGAGTACGACACTTGAAGCGTGGTAACTGTTATTATAGAATGCCTCATATGGTGACCATAGAATGCCTCATTTCAGGTCCTCCAAGGATTTTCTGACCATAGAATGCCTCATATGGTGGCATTTTAATTGAAGCGTGGCAACTGTTATTATACGAGAATTCGATAAGAGGTAAGTATTTATCCCAGTTACCACCGAACTCCAAGACACATGCACGAAGCATATCTTCTACAGTTTGGATTGTTCTCTCCGTCTGACCATCTGTCTGGGGATGATAGGTTGTGCTGAGAGCAACTCGAGATCCCAATTCACGTTGCATACTCGCCCAAAAGTGAGAAGTGAAGAGAGTATCATGATCGGAAACGATCTTTAGTGGCACACCATGTCTTGCAACAATTTCATCCAAGTATACTTGTGCGTATTTCTCCATTGGGGTCGTTTCACGCATGGCAAGAAAATGAGCGCTTTTAGTCAGGCGGTCGACGATTACCCAAATGTTGTCATGCTGTCTAGCAGTCTTTGGCAATTTGGTAATAAAATCCATGGACAGTTCTTCCCATTTCCATACAGGTACACTAAGACTTTATGGGGATCCGTAAGGCTTTTGGTGCTCTGTTTTGACTTGTAAGCATACCAAGCATTCCTGTACATATCTTCTAATGTCTCTCATTAATCCAGGCCACCAATAATCAACTCTTACATCGTAGTACATTTTACTTGTACCAGGATGTATTGACAGTTTAGACTTATGGGCTTCATCTAAAATATTCTTTCTTAATCCACCAATCTTCGAAATCCACAGCCGATTCTTGAATACCTTCAGTCCTTGGGGATCATCAAGTAAAACATCGGTGTAATGTACCATCCCTTCTTTCTTCACATATTCTGGCTTTAGGGCTTATACTTGCCATTTCTCTAGTTCATCTAGGATAGTAACCTTTACTGTGGTGTGAGTAATAGCATAACACATACTATTACGATAAACCTTTCTGCTAAGTGCATCGACAACTACATTAGCCTTTCCAGGATGATATAGGATTTCACAGTCATAGTCTTTGATCAGCTCCATGGCTCGTTGTTGTCTCATATTCAGAGTTTGCTGACTGAATATATACTTGAGACTCTTGTGGTCGGTATACAATTGATATTTTGTACCAAAGAGGTAATGTCTCCAAAGTTTTAGGGCAAATACCACTGCAGCGAGTTCGAGATCATGAGTGGGATAATTCTTTTCATATTCTTTCAGTTGTCTTGAGGCATAGGCTATCACTTTACCACGTTGCATCAACACACAACCGAGTCCTCATCTTGAAGCATCGCTATATACAGAGAAATCATCATCACCTTCTGGAAGTGATAAGATTGGAGCATGAGTCAAAAGATCTTTTAAAGTCGAGAAAGCTTTTTCTTGGGCTTCACCCCATTCGAACTTCACTTCCTTTCGTGTAAGACTCGTGAGAGGTACGGATATACGAGAAAAGTCTTTAATAAATCTCCGGTAATATCCGGCGAGACCCAAGAAACTACAAATTTCGGAAGCATTACGAGGCACCTCCCAATTTTGAATAGCTTCAACTTTAGTAAGATCTACGGATACACCGTGACCATAAATAACATGGCCGAGAAATTAAACTTCGCGAAGCCAAAATTCACATTTCGAGAATTTAGCATAAAGCTTCTCCTTTCGAAGAAGTTCTAACACCGCACGAATATGAATGGCATGATCAGCTTCAGACTTGGAATAGATTAGAATATCGTCTATGAATACGATGACAGATTGATCGAGCATTGGGCGGCGTACCCGATTCATCATATCCATGAATACAGCAGGAGCATTCCTTAAACCAAACGGCATAACAAGGAATTCGTAATGCCCATATCGAGTACGAAAAGCAGTCTTCGGTACATCCTGCTCGTGAACTTTCAACTGATGATAGCCAGATCTTAGATCAATCTTGGAGAAATAGCTAACACCCTGAAGTTGATCAAATAAATCGTCAATGCGAGGTTGTGGGTATTTGTTCTTGATAGTCACCTTATTCAGCTCACGATAATCAATGCACATCCGCATCGATCCGTCCTTCTTCTTGACAAACAATACCGGAGCACCCCAGGGAGAGGTACTTGGTCGGATAAAGCCTTTGTCAAGTAATTCCTGCAGTTGGATCATCATTTCTTTCATCTCAGCTGGCACAAGATGATAAGGAGTCTTAGCAATCAGAGCAGCACCAGGCATAAGGTCAATTCGGAATTCTACTTGCCTGTCCGGAGGAAGTCCAGGCAATTCTTCGGGAAAAACATCTGGATATTCCTTAGCAATGGGAACATCATTCACCGTTTTCTGATCTTCTTTCGAGACATCGACTGTGTAGGCCAGATAGATAGAATACCCTTTCGATATGAATTTACGGGCTTTAAGGAAAGATATTATTTTTAAGGTTCCTTCTTCACCAAAGACATAGATAGGATTCTCCCCTTCAGTGGGAATACGTACTATCTTTTCATAACACAAGAGGTCTGCGTGGTTCTTTGACAACCAATCCATGCCATGAATAATGTCAAAGTTGGGCAAGGAGATATGAATTAGATTAGCAAGAAAAGTGTAGCCTTCAATTTCTATAACACAATTCCTATAGACTTTATCGGCAAGTAATGATATACTTCCAGCAGTCTCTACGTGAAAGGGTTGCGCGAGTGCATAGCAAGCAATTTGAAAAGAATGCGTAAATTCATAAGACACAAAAGAATATGAGGCACCAGAGTCAAATAAGATGTGAGAAGGTCTAGAGTTAACAAGAAATGTACCCGTCACAACATTCGGGTCCTCGTGTGCCTCTTCTGTGGTGATCTGGAATGCACGACCCTTAGCTTTTGGAACCTCCTCCTTTTTAGTTGGAGTACCCCTTGATTGTTGAACAGGAGCTCGACTTTTCGCCGGTTGTTGAACAGAAGCTTGACTTCCCGTCATCTGACTAGTCAGAGTGGGGCAAAATTGCTTCTTGTGGCCAGTATTACCACATGCAAAACAAGTAACATCCTTTCTTGGGCAAGCTGGCTTAATATGACGCTTTTCTCCACATCCAAAATAGACAATAGATTCCTTGTCTATTTTGCATGGGCCCGGATGATTCCTACCATAAACACGACATGAAGGCGATTGAATAGAAAAAGATTGTGATCTACTGCGTCCACGGGAGGCATTTTGAGTTTTCACTTGATTACCAGGCTCAGTCCGAACGGTTTGAGCTGGTAGAAAAGAAGGAACAGGAACAGTTCTTTCAGTACGTGGATGCTTCGGAGCAGTAAGAGTGGCACCACGTATCTCCAAGTCATGCTCAACCTTTCGAGCATACTCAACAGCTTTATCAAACGATAGTACTTCCCGATTGGCAACGAAATCGTGAATTTCGTGCCGGAGTCCCTCCATGAACAACTGAATTTTCTCATCTTCAGTTGGAATATACTTTGTAGCAAACCTTGCTCTTTGATTAAACTGAGTTTCATACTCATTCACAGTCATCCCTCCTTGTTTAAGCTCGAGGAATCCCTTCTCCAATCTCCTCCTCATATCTAGAGGACAGTACTTCTCTAACACACGAGTTTTGAACATTTCCTAGGCTAAATTCTCCTGGTCAAACCCGTTTGGAGCTTCATATGTTGCTTCCCACCAGACCAATGCTTCTCCAATGAGTATTGCAGAAGCATAGTTAGCTTTGTCTTCATTATCCACATGAGAGATACGAAACACTTTCTCTGTGTTCTGGATCCAGGTAAGAACAACAATTGGATTAAGAACACTAGAAAACTCTGTAGCACCGCTACTTTTGAAATCCTTGAACGAGGGACGCTTCAACTCTCCTTTTGAAGATTCTCCAGTGGCTTTCTCTTTTCCTTTATCACCATTCTTTTTGTGTTCTTCGAGAGTCTGTCGAATATCACCAGTAAGTCTACCCAAGAGTCGCTCCTCACGAGGAGATACTGGAGTGTTCCCTTCCTCAGGTTGAGGACCTCCACCGACCTCGGGGGTATGGCTACTAACCTATTCAGCCATTGCTCTGCAATAGGGAGTAATATTGTATTTTTAGAATATTAGGGTTTACTATTACCTAATACTTTTATATATATATTTCCTATGGTTTGTATCCCTATACTTACAATGATTAAGTTCATATATTGAACTTCCAATAGTTTAAGTCTAAATACCAATCCGTGGAATTTAGTTCACTTAAACCACTGCTCTAATACCATGATTGAAAGGACCCACACTTTCATATATATATATATATATATATATATATATATATATATCTATATATATATATATATATATATATATATATATATATATATATATATATAACAATTGTTACTCTGAAACATGCTACATGCATATTCATAAAACAATATTTTATATTGATAAAGTGGTTACAAACTATTGGATACAAACCCACTATTTCATAGTGTTTTATATTACATAACTTCCCAGGATTCTATAGATTTATACATATGGGAGTGCAAAATACAATAGTCTCAAACTATTCGAAAATCTTCTATCAAAACAATAGTTTCAAACTATTCAAAAATCTTTCATCAGTATATATAACTATACTGGAAGCTTATCTCCTGCAATTTAGATAAACATTGAGAGGGGTAAGCGGTGACGCTTAGTGAGTTCAATAATAGATACAATATAACCTTATGTCATATATATACTTCACTATGGCAGAGGCAAGGAGGATCAAGGAACAACAAAGGCATATGAGAATCATGTGACAAACTTTCCATATCAATCATTGATTTGATTAAAAAATATACAATCAATGAGACGTAACAATTACCATACTTGATATACATCAATAAAGCTTTGGCCCAATTGGCACAAAAGACATACAACTTTGGTTTAACCTTTTGGTAGATTTCAGGTTTTCACACCCTGTGTAACCATCTGCCAATACCATAGAATAGAAATCATTCTCTTACAGATACATGTTCTACATGGCCAGAGGCTACGTACCAGTACCAATATGAATCTAAGTCCTTTCACTGATCACATGGTCAAAGGTATTACTTTGCTATTAAACATAGCGAATAAAATTAACACGGGAAAATAAACCAGAATAATAACACTGAAAAGCACATAGCACATATAACACATAACATACAATTGTTCCTATATATTAAACTCACCGAGAAATAACCGGGGGTCAAAATAATAATTCGGGCAGCACTTCGGCTCTAAATATGACTTTCTTCGTTGAAAACCAGGAGTTTTCTTGAAAACTGGGCTCTGCGAAGGTAGAGCTTCGAAACCGAAAAGATAAATTTTTCGGGCTTCTTGGGAATCTCGGGGTCCGTTTCGGGCTTTGGAATAAGTACCGGGGCTTCGGGGGAAGTCGGAAGGTAAAAAAATGTTGAAAAGGGTGAAAAAGTGTGAAATTTCTAACATTAGCCGGGAGGGTTTGCACCCTCCTATTTATAGGAGGTGAAGGTCTTCGGCCGAAGGGAGGAGGGGCAGCTGGCAGCTTGCGAGAGGGCCAGACGGCGCGCATGCGAGGGCTCCAGGTGGCTCGGTTCGGACGCGACAGCCGTCTTCGGATGCGAGGAGTCACCGGGTGACTAAGCTGCTTCGGACGACTGATCGCGACACGCGCCGAATCTGGGCAAGGGTGAGTTACGACGTTGGAAACGAGGCGGACACGACATCAGACCAATCAGAGGGTGCCACGCGAGGCTGCGGTCCAATCAGAAGATGCCACGTGGATCAACACTATTCATGCGAAAATTAAATGAAAATGTGCCCAATCTTGTAAAATCCATAACTTTCTCATACGAGCTCCGTTTTTGACGTTCTTTATATGCATGCGTAGAGAAATTTATGCTCTACAACTTTCGTTTAGACTTCGTCGGAAAATTTTGAATTTATTTTTATATTATTATTTTTAACAGACCGGGACTGGTAAATCCGTTAAAAATTCACAACTTCTTCATCCGACGTCCGTTTTTGTCAGACTTTTTACCGTTTTATTGCTAATGACGAGACCTTCGATTCTCGTTTAGGTTGTGTCGGCTAAAAATTACTCAATCTAAAATTCGAGTTTTTAGCTGTCTATTGTTAAGCTGAAACTTTTAAAAATCATAACTTCCTCATACAAAGTCAGATTTTGACGTTCTTTTTATCGAACTTGTCGGTTTAACGAATACTACGACTTTATTTTAGATCACTAAGGCCAAAAAGTAGTTTATCAAAAACTCACTTTTTACGTCATTCAGCACCGTGCCGGTTTTATCGCGGATCTTCGATTGGTCATAACTTCTTTGTTATAACTCGGATTTCGACGAGGTTTTCGCCTACGTGTTTCTAACGAGATTATCTACAACTTTCAACAATAAAATTTTACTTATTTCAATTTTTATATTTTCGCTAAATTTCACTATTTAGCTTTTAATTGGAATCTCATAAGACTTCCAATAATTTATGAGTGATTTTAAACATAGTTTTACTTTATTTCTAGTAAAAACTATCTGTTAGAACTCAATACTCAATATCACATAATATTTCATAATATTATTTATATAAAACACAATATCAAAACGTGTATGTTATAATTTATCTTGATGAATGAATATCCCTTGCGGAACTTGTTTCACTTGAAGTCCTAGAAAGAAGTTAATCTCTCTATTCATGCTCATTTTGAACTTGTTGGTCATGAGATTAGCAAATTCATCCACCATTCCTTGATCAGTTGATCCGAAGATGATATCATCCGCATATATTTATACAAGCATAAGGTGGTCACCATTTGCTTTTCTAAATAGAGTGGGATCAATCACTCCTCTTTTGTACCCGGACGAGACAAGAAATTCAGAGAGAGTCTCGTACCATGCTCTTGGGGCTTGATTCAGACCATAGACTGATTTTTCAAGTTTGTAGCAGTGGTCTGGGAATTCAATACTTTCAAAGCCTGGAGGTTGCTGAAGGTAAACCTCTTCTTTTAGTTCCCCATTGAGAAATTAACTCTTAACGTCCATTTGGTGTACCTTGACGTTTTTGTGGGCTGCGTATGCTAAGATGATCCGGATGGCTTCCATTCATGCCACCGGAGCATACGTTTCATCATAGTCAACACCTTCAAGTTGACTGTAGCCCTTTGCAACTAGCCTTGCCTTGTTTCTGACTACCGCACAAGATTCATCCAGCTTGTTTTTGAATACCCATCTAGTGCCAACAATGGTGTGACCATGTGGCTTCGGGATGAGCTTCCACACTTTGTTCCTTTTGAATTCTTCTAGCTCTTCGTATATTGTGGATATCCAATCAGGTTCTAGTAATGCTTCTTTGATCGTTCGGGGCTCGACTGAGGACATAAATGATGCATGGTGACAATGATCAGATAAGTCCTTGGAAGATCGACTCTGGATACCTGCGGATGGGTTCCTAATGATTTGACCTGGTGGGTGGTCCTTCGTCCATACGTGTAGACGGGGTTGTAGATGATCAGCAGCTGTGGTAGAGGGAATATCTTCAATATCAGAAGATTCTGCGGTTGGAGATGGCAGTTCCCCCTGGATTTGAGAACATCCTGCGGAATCATCTTGGTTTGTTGGAACGAGAATGGAATTTTCTTGAGCAATTGGGAGAGGTTCCCCCTGGATTGCTGATGGGAGTTCCTCTGGAACCTGAGAAGGTTCCAGCTGGACTGCGGATGGAAGAGTGATAATCCTTGAATCGGTTCTTGTATCAATGTTCTCTATGAGATCATCATCCGAATCCGAAGATATGTGTGATGGTAATGATTTTCTGTGGATAGGAACTTAAGCAGCATCAAGTACTGGAACCTCGACGATTGTTGCTTGAACCGGAGTAGAGCTTTCCCCCTCAACCGGAGAGGTGGAAGTATTGAGAGATACGACTTCGGATACTGATGGACTAGAAACATCAGCGTGTTGTTGTTGAGCTGCAGGTGACACAAGAACTTTGGATAGTTTTGCCGTTTCAACAGGGTCAAAATGATCGTCATAATTGACTTCAACTATATTTAAAGGACCTGAAGAGGCAGGAATATCACTTTCCATGATTGCGGTGGTTTCAGTGGATGGAGGGGCGTTGCGGATGTGAGAATCATCAAATTTCACATCGAAGCTTTCAATGATTAGCCTTGTGCGTCTGATGAGGACCCTGTAAGCAACTTTGTTTGTGGAATGGCCAAGAAAGATGCCTTCATCAGACTTCGGTGCAAACTTGTTAAGCTGATCGCGGTTGTTAATCACGAAACATCTACTCCCAAAGATATGAAAGAAGCGAACATTCGGCTTGCGGTTGTTAAGGCCCTCATACGGTGTTTTGTTGACACGTTTGCACACAATGCTACGGTTTTGAACAAAGCATGTGGTTACTACAGCTTCAGCCCAGAAGTAGAGAGGAAGGTGTGCGAAGTTGAGCATGGATCTGGCTGCTTCTACTAGAGTGCGGTTCCTTCTCTCTACTACTCCATTTTGTTGTGGTGTATAAGGAGCTAAGAAGTTGTGAGTGATACCTTTGGAAACCAAGAAACTGTTGAGAAGATGATTAGTAAACTCGATTCCATTATCACTGCGGATATGTCTTACTGGAAGCTTGATCTGAAGTTCTATTTCCTTGATGAAATTGATGAGAATCTGCGGTGTTTTTGACTTGAGTCTAAGGAAGAAGACCCATGTGAAGCGTGTGAAGTCATCTACTATAACCAGTATGTACTTCTTGTGATGGAGACTGGCTACGGTGGATGGACCGCAAAGATCAATCTGTAAGAGCTCTAGAGGTTCAGAGATTGAAGAATCAATCACCATGGGGTGACTTGCTTGGGACTGCTTCCCACATTCACATGCAGGACAGAGAGTATCGTTGCTGAATTTGAGAATAGGGAGACCTGTGACTAGTTCTCCGGTGACCAAATTGTTGATGTACCTGAAGTTGAGATGAGCTAGCTTGCGGTGCCAAAGCCAGCTGACTTCGGATACTGCTTTGGATAGGAAGCACAACTGCGGTCTGCCAATGATCAGAGAGACATCCAAAGGATACATCGTACCTTCGGATCGGGATTTGATCAGACACGTGTTCCTATCACTTGTCATTACATAGCAAAATTGGTCATCAAATTAAACTCGATGGCCTGCCTTACATAGTTGGCCAACACTGATGAGATTGTGTTTTAGACTTTCTACATAAGAAACCTTTTGAATAGAGAAGTTCCCCGTAGTGAGAACACCGTAACCTCGGATGATCCCATTCGCATTGTTGCCGAATGTGACATTTCCACCATTGCATATAGGCCTGAAATCCCGAAGGTATTCTAACCTTTCGGTCATGTGAAAGGAGCAGGCACTGTCAATTAACCATTCTTTTTCTTGTTCCTCCTTGCACAAAGCCTGAGAATGACACGGTTAGTTTAGGCATCCAAACTAATTTGGAGCCGGGGGCAATTGGTGAATTTCTGAAAGATGCATGGTCCGAGGTTGCAGGGACGGGTCTCTTGTAAACTTTTATTCCTAGTCCTGGGTGTTTGTGCAGATTTGGAGTTTTGTGAGTTTCAAAGTACGAGATTTCTGACTCCGACTAGATTTGACATTGGATGAATCCTTTTAACAACTACACTGACATTTACAAAAGGAGATTTTGTCTTTTAATCTGACACAATGCCTGGTCAGCGGTCTATAGGATGAATTGGACTTGTTACCGGTCCGAGGTTGGTAATTCCTGACATGAGTGGTGTTGGGTTTTGAAAAAGTTTGTTTGTGACAAGGTTTAGCATGTGTAGGTATTTTAGTTCTTTTTGGTGGAGTTGGTAAAATACCCTTCCACTTTTTGAAATTTTGACATGACTTTAAAAGTGTTGGAGTGGGTAAGATACCCTTCCATTTTGGGTCATCTGAGGAATAGACTTGAAAACCATTGTTTTGAAAAGACTTTACACCCTTTTGGGTTGTGTCAGATGAAATAGGAATGACTGATGAAACTCGACATTCCTTTTTGTGTGTTTTCATAATAGGAGAGTTTTTTGAAAAGTAGTGTGAGAAAACAAATTTTTCTGGACTCTTGGACTTTGGAAATCTGACATGCTTCTTGTTTTTCGAAAAAGTTTGTCTATTTGTGCCACGAGATCGAATTTCCTCTTCGAAAGCTTGTTTAGCTAAGGATTTTGGTGAACCGCAGTCTTTGTTGTTTAACTGCGGTTTCCTAGAACCCTTTGAAAATTTATGAATACGAGGGCTTTAGTCATCAGAACTTGAAGATTCAGGGATTTGAGAGCATTGACCCACTTCAAAGTTTTCTATGGGTAATTCATGATGAATTGGCTGAAGAGTCACAATTCCTTTTACTAATGACCACGGTAGTGATGAATTGACTACCGCAGAGTAAGTTGGGACTGCAGTGGGACTTTTGTGGGACTTTTGGCTATAGTGAGAAACACTACGGTCTGAGGGTAGAGATGGGAAGTCTATTGAGACTTCGGGGCCCTCAATGAAAATTTCTTCATCAACTATAGATGAGGTTTCAGAATTTGGATAAATGGTGCCACAGATAGGAATTAGATCACATGTGTGACCCGAAACCTCAGACACAATTTCCTCAATGACACAATTATTGCTTAGACTATGCAGTCTACCGAAGTGAGTTTTGATGTCTTCGGGAAAGGTCTTGTCATTGACTGGGAAATGAAATTCTCGCTCTGGAGGGACATATAGTCTGTCTTTGTTGAACCGGGGTGAGGAATCCATTGCGGTAGGATATCCATTTGACCAACCCCAATTGTATGTATTGTCCACGGTTCCATTGTTTACCAAGTTTTCAATAGCTTCACTTTCATTGAACAATTTTTCGATTAAAAGATTCAAGCGTACAATTTCACTCCGAGCTAAATCTCTTTGGTTCAAAGCTATTTCTAATTGGGTTTCACTCAACATTCTTGCATCTTTTTCTAACTCTAAGTCCTTCTCTAACATAGCCATTTTGAGTCTTTTGTTATCCAGTCGTCCTCTCACGTGGAACATCTCTTGGGACGCAATGTTCTTCTCATCTAAGGCTTTGTTATAGTCTGTAAGGACGGCTGCACAAGTGTCATTAAGATCATCTATGTAGGGTTGACAGTCATGCATGTTATAGTTTAGAGTTTGGATCATAAGTTTTACCTGTTCGACGATGCTTAGAGTTCCATCCTTTGCCATGTGGCAGTAGTTCTTGTCCAACTTTGTAGACCCATCATCATCCACAGTTGCCAGCATGCAGATTTTCCCTTTTCCTTTGACATTGCTGATGGCATCATCTTCATCTCCGGATGACCAAACTTGATGGTCTCTTTTGACATGGGCTACGTATGCCCTTGCCTTTTCCTTGTATTCCAACTCTTGAGCCATTCTAAGGTAGAATGCTCTGTCTTTTACTACATTGGCCTTACAATCTCTTGCAAACTGATTCTCTTTGTTGCATTTGTGACAAATTACAACATCAGTCTTGTCTTCTGAGGGAGTACCGGAGTCAGTGGTCTGAGTAGACTGCAGTGCCTCCTTTGGTTGATTATTTTGAGATTGCGGTGGTGGATGAGAACTTTTGGGATATCGAGGATGATTATTCTGGGAACCGAAGTTACGATTGAATGGAGGTTTGTTGAACTGTTCATTCTTGCGGAAGGAATGAGGTGGTAGACGGTTGAACTGTTGGCTAACCAGAGCAATAGCCTTCTGAAACTCTTCTTCATCATCATACTCTGAGTCAGCTTCGTATGACTGCGGTGGAGTGTCATATGATGGAGAGTAAGATTAATTATGTGGAGCTTGTGCTATGAGAGCAAGTGGTCCTCCGAAGTCAGCACAGTCTTTGAGTACGGTGGATTCTTGTGCTTGCAGTTCTACATAGAGCTTGTAGAGTGACAAAGAATGAATCTTTCTATCGCCTTGGACTATCATCTTAGCCGTAGTCTAATGTCTTCCCAAACCATTAAGAAACTGAAGATTTGTTTCATGGTTACTGTGGATGGTGCCCGCATTGGATAACTTGGTGACTATCAGGTTGAACCTTTTGAAGGAGTCTTCCAAGCTTTCGCCAGTATGAGCTTTGAAGTTGTTGAACTCATTGAGTGCGGTAGTAAGCTTCTTGTCTTGTGCTTGTTCTGAGCCTTCGTGCAGATTCTTGAGAACTTCCCAGATCTCTTTTGCTGATTTGCAATTTATGATAATATCGAAGTGGTCAGGAGAAACTCCACATGAGATTTCATAAAAAGCAACAACATCATTTTCCATTTTATCGAGATCATCCTTGGTGGGACGGTTCATGACTGGTTGACCTCCTCCTAGTCTGGTTGTAGCCCCGTCATTTTGGACTGGTGTAAGGACTGGGACATATGGTCCTTCTTCTACGGATCGCCATACATCTCTACCAAGTCTCCTTAAGTATCTTTCCATTCTTTGTGACCAGTGATGATATTCATTTGCTACCAGTATTGGGGCTCGATTAGAACCACGAACACTGTTGGAAACATTCAGAGATAACGATTGTGCCATTTGAAGTTTTTTTTTTAAGAAATGAGCTTCAGTGGTATAGAAGGCCCTTTGAAAATCAGAGTTCCGTTTTCAAAAAGAAACCACTATGGCTCTGATACCAATTGTTGAGAGAAAAACTTAGAGACACACTTGAACAAACGTTAGAACAAGTAGATTGCGGAATAGTTAATCTCGAAGGATCTAAAAGCTCAACAATAATATTAATAAGTTAGAGTTAGATAGTTAGAGAGTTAGTTCCGGAAAAGTAAAGAAATAGAAATGAAAACAATTGTTATATCAAGTATACACATAAGTTGATTCATAACAAGGAATGCATTCAAACCAAGTTAATAAGGAAGATCAAACTTAGTGATTAAGTCACGAAAGACTTGCTCAGAAGAGAGGTTATAATCAGTAGTATTCTAGTAAGATTTGAGAGTAAGAAGTGATGCGTAGTAAGGTACAGAGATAGAAAAGATAACTTCAGAGAAGTGTATTCAGAATAGATAGATGCGTGTGTTGAGATTATTGAATACAAAGAGAATGAGCTCTATTTATAGAGACTCACGAAGTACAATAGATTACATCTCTAACAGTAGCCATGTAAGGCATACTGGACAATAGATAGTATTACAATAAAGACAAGTAAAGTAATCTAGTAAAGTGACTGCGGTACGTAGAGACTCCGGATGCTGTTGCTGATGAAGGAGCTTGACTGCGGGTGCTTGACAACTGCGGTAGCTGAAGTTCAAGAGGGTCACTTTTATGATTCAACACTATCTACGAGATACGAGCCTCGCCCACACTCTGCTAACTAGGAGGTATGGGCCCCGCCCACACTCTGCTTACTAGGACATAAAAGCCTCACCCACACTCTGCTAACTAGGAGGTTAGGGCCCCGCCCACACTTCGCTGACTAGGAGATACGGGGCTCGCCCACACTCTGCTATCTAAGACATACATACAAGTATCACACAGACAACAAGTATAATCAAACTCTACCAATCCATAACCATACTCAAATAATACTAAGATATGGGCCCTTCCCACACGTAGCTACTAATCAGCACACATAACATACACGGGGTCAGACTTGGTGCCTTCGACCCCTTCAAACCAAGAGGAAACTCACCTCAAATGTCGGATGATAGCTGAAACGTCTCTGCCCGGTAATCAGCTCTACTCACTTCCTAAACCAAAACAACCCCTCAGGTACCATTTCATGCTCATAACCCCTTTAGGGTTAGCTATGGTCAAAGTAAAGGTCAAGTCAAAGTCAAAGTCAAAGTCAACGCTCCGAGTTGACTCAACTCGTCGAGTTTAGCCTTCAACTCGTCGAGTTCCCATGAATCACATAATCGCGAAATCATGATGCAACTCGTCGAGTCCATCCTTGACCCCAACACGTCGAGTTCTTCCTTTTAAAAGAATCGGGACAGTTTGACCCCAACACGTCGAGTTCCTCCATGAACTCGCCGAGTTCCTCATAGTTGTTAGTCTATTAAGCCCTTTCCTCAGATCTAAGGTATCAGAGTACAAATCTACGTTGTTTCCATGGTATACATCTGTAAAGTCGACAACTTGATGGCTTTGCATGCCTCAAATGGACCTAATATTGAGATATAGCAGCCTACTTCTATGGATATGGTCTTTTCTTGAGCATGAACGGGCTTAGGACCCTTTTTTATGAATCTAAGGACCATATAACACTGAGAATGGAAGTTTTTATCATCAGGACTATGAAGGTTTATCATGCTCCAAAAATGTAGTCAAAAAGATCCATAAAACAACACTAAGATAGATCTAAGCTATTAAGTATCAAGTTTTAGACTTTTTACCTCAGAAAGTTGCCAAAGACGAACGAGATCCCAGATGTAATGCTTCTCCTCAAGCTCAATAACCTTCTAGTTCTTTCAAGTCCTTCACCGAGCACAAGAACACACAAAAATGCACTCAAAACCTCTAGTTTCTCAACAAGGAGCTCACAATACGATTTAGGGTTTAGGGAGGCTGATTAGGGGTTGGTGGAAAGATTAAGTCCTTTAAATAGGGTGTAGAACCCTGGAAATTAGGATTTCATCCCAGACGGTCTACTCGTCGAGTTGAGGCCTCTCAACTCGTCGAGTAGGTCACTTATTTACGCGGCCCTTATAATCTCTACTCGTCGAGTTTCTCTTATGATTCGAATAAATAATGAATTAAATACATACCAGGATCCAGGTGTTACAAAGGGGGTACATACAGTCACATAGCTCGGTTATACGACTTAATATTAACAATAACTAAACTATCTTTATCTCTCTCTCTCACTACAAACCATGAATTTAGTTGATCTTAAATCTATTTTTATGTATGGATTTACTTATGATTCATTTCGAAAATTCAAATCTTATTTACAAACATTGTTTTCATACTTACAAAAAAAATAATTTTAGACCTTTTTAAAAGTATTATACTGCTGTTAGCAGAAAACCTGTGACTCTCACCAACCTTATGTTTACTTTCAAAATACATGTATTCTCAGGAAATTAGTGATTTCAAGCATTTCAGACATTAGGAAGTTCATGGATTGTAGGCAATTTAAATTCTAACTTTTGTTACGTTAAGCCTGTTTGTTATTGAAATTCATGTATTACTATTATATGTAAGAACCGTATATTCAAACTTAAAGATAGAATACAAATGATGTTTTGTTTATTGTTGTACTTGCCTTATATATTTAGTTTATCTATGATCCATGAACTTAGTGGTACAGCACGACATGTTCCGCCGCCTCGGTCGGGGGTGTGACTGATTGGTATCACATCTAAATTGGCTATAGAGAACTTGTATCCTCGAAAGAGGAAATAAAACTATATCAACAAGCTCCTAATAAATGTATTACTATAAATTACACTACTTCTTGGCTACATACGGTACGAGGAATCTAGTTTGAAAGGCCTCATATGGTTGATGGATTTCAGAACAACTTAATTGCCAAAATGATCATGCCCCCCGGTGTTTCCTGTCTGGCCCTCATCTATACATATTAGCCTTGGAGTGAAAAACAAAATTTTAATAATACCACAAACTTCACCAACACTACTATATAAGAGTTATATATATATTCTGACTTTCAATGAGAACACTTAATAAAATTTTAAACATCCTTTCAACAAAAACTACCAACTCAACCCTTTAGGTCAGACGTTACAATTAAGGTTAGTATCGTACATAAGCCATATCACAAATAAACCAATAATGCGTGCCTATTTTATTTATGGTCAGGCATGTCCCTAGAACGTTTATGTCAACCTTAAAACACTTATGCAATTTTAATAGATTTAAAAATTTACTAACACACTTGAAACCCTTTTATGTAGATTGCAGACATACCCAATGACCAATCAGCATGGATGCAGATTGCAGACCCTGACGAGTTACATGAGGTTCCGATACATCTAGTCGGGGATACATATTTCCCACAGGATGCTCCAGTTTCCCCCACTGATTTCTTAGAGGAGCATGATCCATCTGAGGACGACGAGGAAGATGAACCAGAAGAGGAAGAGGAGCCCGGTGATGAGGGCATACTACAGGATGTCGAGGAGATTGAGGACGATGGCCCCATCGAGGAGGGCCTTACTGATTAAGATCCTGCCTCACCTACCCCACCATTCTTACCGCCCAAATAACACTACCATCCATATCTCCTTCATGGAAAGGGTCCCCGTCTGATGAGGACCCTGGGGAAGAGTGCTCTTATCCTTTACCATTTGGATCCTGCTGAACATGTTTCCTGACCCACTTATGGTCAACTGGGGAAACAGACTATGTACCATGAGCCAGCTTGGCTCCTAGACCTCCTCCGCAAGAAGAGGATTACTGACCTTTCGCCACGATTCATATTGGCAAGCCTTCACGGGCACCACTCAGGGACGACCATGAGAATGATCCCATACCATTTCTTATATCTTAGACCGATCAGCTAGCAGATAGAGTTAGATCTCTAGAGAGTTTCGTCAGTGATTCATGCTCTACCTCACTAGGGCACCGAGTTGAGAGACTCGAGGAAGAGAATAAGGAGGATATTGAGGCCATCATGACCTTGTATCATCACGTAGATAATAAACGCACCGAGGTGAATGCCATGAGTGCTTACTATAGAGCACAAGACTACAGGGTATAGATTCTCGACACCCGAATGGCTGCAGCTGAGCACCAGGGGGTTGTTGTCGCATAGGAGAGACGTTATATCCTCGACCAGTTTCAGGAGTTTGTCCTCTATATGATGTCACATTTTAGGAGATAAATGCTTCATCTAGGGCGGCTTGTGTCCTTGGGTAGGGTTAGAACTTTTGAGGAATAGATTTTTTTTTGCAAGTGTTTATCACTGCTTGGTTTGTATTAGATCTTTTGTAAAGCTTTTCCATTTCTAACCTTACATGGTTGATACCTTTGTCACAAAAAAAGCAGTTCTAATGATAATATTTCAATATTTTGTTAAATGTTTGCACTTATTCTGTATTACTTGCAAAACACTATATCAGGTAAAACCTTCATTTTATGACTTGGAAGTCTGTAAGATTTCGGGAAAAAGCAAATTGAGTGAATACAAAACGTATGCATACTTGTTATAACTACATAGTGAAAAATAACTTAACATCTCCATCTAAAACATATTAGGACAATGCCTCCATGGAAAAGTTCACGAGTGTGACAACCCGAAATTTCTATTCTGTACAACCATTCACTTCAATAGAAGTCAGAACTGTTTCTGCTAACTTTCAAGCTTTTTGGAATAAGTTTGAGTGTTTTTAGATTAGTACTTCAGGAGATAACAGGAGAGAGGATGCCCTAGGGTTTATTGTGCAACAATAATGTCCCAAAACTCCAAGAGTTTGGATTTTATGGCCTAAACAAAGGTGTTTACGGCCGTAAACCCTAAAAGGGGGTATAAATATGACACTTAGTCATATTTTACCACTTTTCACATTTTTAAGATCCAAAATCAAATTCTCTCTCAAGTATCATCCAACAATTCTTCAAGATCATCAACTTGTAAGTGTTTCTAGCCCTAATAAGTTGATATATTACTTAATCTAGTGATTTAACACACTTCCATCCGTGAAATCATTCCAAAAGGTTAGATCTTCAAGTTTCACCAAGAACACCAAGAACACACACTAGTGTTCTTGGACTTTTAGCACCTTTTCAAGCCTCTATCTTGTAAGTACTTCTATCCTAGAATATAATAAGGCTTGTTACATTTCTATACATCAAGAAAGCAACCAAGAAACACAAGATCAAGGTGTTTACGGTCCAAGATGTTCTTGGACCGTAAACCCTAAAAAGGGTGCCAAAGTGTGCCCTAGTCCCTTCTAAAGCCTTGGAAACTAGCCTAGATCCCTTCCTTAATGTGTTTAGGACTTGAAAACATCAAAAGACCACAAACCATTTGGGTTTACGGCCGTAAACCCAAAGGGAAATGGTCTAAGGACCGTAAAGTCCTAAAAAGGAGTGAAATGGTGCCCTAACCTCTTCCTAAGGCTTAAACATGAAGTAGGAATGCTTCTTGTGATCTTTAAGGCTTCAGAAAACAAAATGGTCAAGAAACATGAGTTTACGGCCGTAAACTCATGGGTTTACGACAGTAAACTCAAGGAGTTATGGTCACAAAACCGTACACTCCAAGGGAGTTTACCCTTGAACCCCAAATTCAATAGCAAGGTCCTACCACCCTTAGATGCAATCCTTATGACTTATAGCACTTAAATCAAGTGTTTTACATGTCTTAGGATGTCTTAAACTTGGTTAATTAGTTGTTTTATGACTAATTGGATACATATATGGGATTATATGTTAACTAGGATCATTGTGTGTGTTCAAGTCTTCACTTGACACTTAGGATCCTACATCATTCAGCTCATCCACAACCACCCACTACAGGTGAGTTCATACCCCTTAATCAATCTTTTAAATGATTTTAAATGCTTTTACGGGGGGGGGGGGGGGGAATACAAGTAGAAAACATGAAGTTATAGAATCAATCACATGTGATTTATAACTGTGTTTTCAACCAACTGATTTTCGCATACTTCAGAATGTTTTAAATACAATGGTTTTCAGTTAAGTTATACTTTGTTATCAAATGAATTACTTTTGAAATCTTTTATAAAATGACATCAAGTCATTATTATTTGTTGTTCAAAACTCTTAAATGTTTTACAAAACCTCTTTCAACTTATTGTTAAAAACCATATCTATACACTTATGTTTCATATACATATGTATTGATATGAGAGCTTTCATTCTTTCTTCAGTTCCAACACTCTTGTGTAACAAGGGTGTATAAACCTACTTGGACATTCAATTTACATTCCAGTAAACTATTATAGGTATAGTTTAGGGGATACAAACTACTATTCCTATTACAAGGAATTACACAAGAGTCAGTTCATTCATGAGTGTATACTAATACATTACATGCAATATGAAGAGATACTATTACATAGATATCATTACATGGATACTTTTACATGGATTCTGTTACATAGATACTATATGATGAGATACTATTACATATTATATGTGTAGATACTATTATATATGTACGGGACTAACCATTCTACACCCAGCTGTTAGCTACCGAGGGAAAATGCACATCGACGGATGTCTGCGGTTAATACTATTCAGCAATTACTATGCCGTGTTTATCCTAGTACCAAAGGATAATACTTAAATGATTATATAGTTTCCCTTTTGCTTTTATTTTGTAACACATTCACATAAACGATGAGGTAGACTATATATTTATAATAATAGTCACATAGGGGAAAAACTTTCATTGATACAAGAAATGCAACTTTCAAAGCATTCAGGTCTTGGTAGAAGACTACCTTTTATACTAGTAGGAAATATGGGATTTTCTAGGGTTTTCACACTTATACTAAATGTTTCATCAAATATTTACAAGTCTTTCATAACAGCTTTTCAAATCAATGACACCATAATACTTATGAATTCACCAGCTTTATGCTGATCTACACTTTCAAAATAACTTGTATTCTCAGGTCACCAGTAGATAGGTACGATGACCAGGTTTTGAGAAGACGGAGCACATACAAGACTCGTCTTTTATTTTGATTACATATTTTGGTGTCTTATTACTATGAAAGAACACTCATGTATTAAAACTTTACTTTTAATGCAATGGATGATGTTGTTGCTTGGTTACTACTTTGCACTGTTATGATAGTTTACATGACGTCCTCCACCCCTGAACGTTTCCGCCGTTCCGGTTTTGGGGTGTGACAGATTGGTATCAGAGCTTTGTTTATAGTGAATTGAGGATATCAACCCATAAAAGATATACATATTATAAATACTTGGGATTAAAATACTCTGACCAAGAGTTTATACATTTAAATAATAAAATATTTAACTAAGTATACATGCCGGCATTCATACTAAAATCAGTGTCACAATGACAAGAACAAAAGTATTACGATTGTTGAATATCACAAGTAAGCTCGGAGATTTATGGTAAGTCCTGGGAGTGGCATAGCCTGATCAACTATGCTGGTCCGAGGAGTGATTAGCACGTGCTCAAGAATGGTTGTGATATGGGAACAAGTCTAAAAACTTACCAACATTACCACAATGAAATACCATAGGGGTATTTGGTGTTACTATAATTACTTATTTGAGAACTAAAAGGTCTTTATCAGTAGGTCAATAGTTGCTGAGTGGATACACTAAGATTATATGTATCTAGGACGTCACAGACTTAGAATCTGTGAACCTTTGCTTTACTTCTTGTCCTTGTTTGGTTGTAGGCTTAGAGTTAGGGTCACTTATTCGAAGGTCTATCCTGTCCTGAGTATATATAACTGGTATGCACTAAACAAGTATTGAAGTAACTGATAAAGATCATCTTATAATTATCTTAGTTAGTACGTCTATTAATTTCTTCTTATATCCCTTTTCTCGCATAGATATCATGGCTGGATTCCATCCCCACGGCGTCTCGTACTATCCCAACCACGACAATGCAGGATGGCTGGGAGAAGAGCCAGAAAATGATCACCCAATCCCTTTGGATAATCACGAAGCTGAAGGCTTTTCTGATGGTTCTGACTCAGAACCAGAAGTCAACAATCTACCCCCAGCTGCTCATGACCCAAACCCTCATCCAGCATTTGTAGGACCCACACCTCTGTGGGCCACAAACTTGAATAGATGGAGTCAGGAACAAAGTCAACCCATCCCCTACAATGGAGACAGAAGCTTCTACAACCTCACTGAGGGAGGTTCAGCTGACAGGGTCCTGCCCATCATGGTTCGTAGGATTTCCCAGAACACCGAACAGGGTCGAGCTGCTATTGACTGAGTCATGGAGATTGATGCCAACTCTGGTGTTAAGACAGTCCGCATTCGCCAACTAGATTCTGCTCATGAAAGGACTTTGGTCCACAATGCAGCTCTACAGAGAGAACTTGCTGGAACCCAAGCTGCAGTCAGGGAACTTCGAGCTCAACAAATAACATCTGACATGCGTGTGAGGGACATAGAACGCCTTCTGTCGGAATCAAGAACTCACTCTAGTAGTTCTCGTCGCCGATAGAATCTCATCGACTTCTCTTTTGGATATAACCTAGTTATGTAAAACTCTGGTCTAATTTCCTATCTCTGTAAATCTTAGACCTGTTAGGTCTTGATTAGGTCGTAGTCCTGTCAAAATTTTCCATCTTGGTTGATGTAAGGCCTCCTAGTAGGCCAATTTTTCCGAACTTGTTACATCTGTAATTCCAATAATATTGACAGGTACTTAATCTCATGGAAATTATTATCCAAATGCTATCATCTGTTAGTTCTAGAGCTACATTAAATCATGCTGTTGGACTATGAAGAGTTAGTCCATGAGTCATTTTCATCAACTTTCCTATTGAATTCTTATCAATCTCTTCATCTTTCTAAACTTATAGTTAAAATATGCCTCCTCGCAGAAATCCGAGGCATAACAATAATAACGAAACACCGATACCACCACCACCTCCACCACCTCCTCAGTTCGACGCTGCTATGTTCGAAGCACCTGTCATGGCGGCCGTAGCGGCTGCCATGTCCCACATCATAACTCCTGTCCGTAGTTGATCGGGACCAGTTGCACATCCTTCCCACTATGGCGAGAGTCATGGGCATCCCCGGGAATGCAACTACAAGGATTTTACGAATGCCAAACCCAGAAATTTCAATGGAAATGGAGGGGTGATGATCTTAAGGCACTGGATCGAAAAGACAGAAGCAGTCTTTGAAATCTGCGCCTGCCCAGAGAACAATAAGGTCAAGTTTGCTACTTGTGCCTTTTCTGACAGGGCTTTAACTTGGTGGAATGGCCACGTTAAGTCACTAACTCTAATAGTGGCAAATTCGATAAGTTGGGAAAACTTTAAAGCCATGCTGATGAGAGAGTACTGTCCACGAGGGGAAATTCAAAAACTCGAACAGGAACTCTGGGGTCTTGAAATGGTTGGTACTGACATATCAACTTATACTAATAGATTCTGTGATCTGGCAATTCTTTGCCCAGATATGGTTGCTCTTGAGAGCAAGAAAATAGGATATATTTGGGGACTGTCGCCCCAGATTCAGTCAAGTGTGTTAGCATCCAGGCCTGTTACTTTTGACAGCGCCAAAGAGCTGGCACAATCTCTTATAGATCACGGAAACCACCAGAACCCAACGATTTCTACACCTGAGCAACAGAAGGGGAACAACAACAACAACAACAAGAAAAAGAGGTGGAACAAGAGGAAAAGCGGGGCTTCGCAAGAATCCTCAAAGAGACAACAACTGGTTACAATCAATGCTGCCACAGTAACTCCTGTTGTCCCTGCTAATCCCTTACCAGCAAAGCCTTATGCCGGTAATCTTTCGAGGTGCAACAAATGCACCTTCCATCACAACGGAGCTTGCCGGGAAATGCAGTGCACTAACTGCAACAGAAGGGGGCATACTGCCCGTTTCTGCAAGACTCCAACAAGGCCGACCGCTCAAGTTCCTAACATCGGGGATGGGCCAAGCTTGCTACGGTTGTGGCGAAGTGGGCCACTACAAGAGGAACTGCCCTAAGGCAGGGATAGCTGGCGGAGTAGGAAGAGTTCTGGCCATAGGACATGAGGAAGCCGTAGCAGATCCTACGATAGTTATTGGTACGTTTCTCCTCGATAACTCATATGCTTGCATACGTTTCGACAGAGGAGCGGAGAAAAGCTTCGTAAACCAGAAATTTGCACACCTGCTTAAACAAAAACCATGTGCACTAGATAAATCATTCACTGTAGAAATGGCAAACGGGAAAACGGAAAGTACTAACTGCACATACGTAGGTTGTACTCTAACTTTAGATGGCCATACTTTCGAGATAGACCTCATGCCCGTCCCAATTAAAAGTTTCGACGTCATTATCGGCATGGATTGGTTGAGTCTTCATCGCGCCGACATTTTGTGCTTTGAAAAAGCAGTTCGTCTTAACCTTCCTAACAGCAAAACTCTAATTATCTACGGTGACAAACCTAGTACGAGTTTTCACATCATTTCGTGCATCCAGGCTCAGAAATGCTTACGAAAGGAATGTCATGCATTTCTCGCTCACATCGTTTATACGAGTCAAGAAGTGAAAGATATTCAGAACATCCCAGAAGTACGCGACTTTCTCGACATCTTTCCAGAAGAACTTCCAGGATTACCATCACAACGCCAAGTCGAGTTCAGAATCGACTTAGTGCCAGGGGCTACTCCAGTAGCCAAATCTCCCTATCGTCTGGCACCGGCGGAGATGCAGGAACTTTCCAGTCAGCTTAACGAACTTCTCAAGAAGGGATTCATTAGTCCAAGCTTCTCACCTTGGGGAGCACCGGTCTTGTTCGTCAAGAAGAAAGACGGATCGTTTCGTATGTGCATCGACTACAGGGAACTCAACAAGCTTACCATTAAAAATCGTTATCCCTTACCCCGCATTGACGATTTATTTGATCAACTTCAAGGAGCCAACTACTTCTCGAAGATAGATCTACAATCCGGATACCACCAACTACGAGTGTTAGAGGAGGCTGTTCCCAAGACAGCCTTCCGAACTCATTATGGGCACTACGAATTCATAGTGATGCCATTCGGATTAACAAATGCGCCCGCTGTATTCATGGATTTAATGAATAGGGTGTGTCGTCCTTACTTGGATCAGTTCGTCATTGTCTTCATCGATGACGTACTCATCTACTCTCGAAGTAAGGAGGAACATCGTCAACACCTGCGAAGAGTCTAAGAAACATTACGATCGGAGAAGCTCTATGTGAAGTTCTCTAAGTGCGAATTTTGGATTCGAAGAGTCGAATTCTTGGGCCACGTAGTTAGTGAAGAGGGAATTCACGTGGACCCTTCCAAAATCAAGGCCATTAAGAACTGGTCAGCACCGAAGACACCTACAGAAATTCGTCAATTTATAGGTCTCGCTGGCAACTATCGTAGGTTCATTCAGAACTTCTCCCGCATTGCGAAACCTCTTACCACACTGACCCAGAATGGCGTAGCCTTTGACTGGGAAGAGAAGCAAGAGAGAGCGTTCCAAACGCTCAAACAAGCCTTGTGCACCGCACCAATACTATCCCTCCCCGAAGGGATAGAAGACTTCGTTGTCTATTGCGATGCTTCAAATCAAGGGCTCGACTGTGTTCTGATGCAACGAGGGAAGGTCATCGCCTATGCCTCGAGACAGCTGAAGACACACGAACTCAACTACACCACCCACGATCTTGAACTAGGAGCAGTTGTGCTTACTCTGAAGATCTGGAGACACTACCTGTATGGTACAAAAAGCACGATCTTTACAGACCACAAAATCCTACAACATATATTCGACCAGAAGGAGCTCAACATGAGACAACGACGGTGGGTCGAGCTACTCAGTGATTACGAATGTGAAATTCGTTATCATCCGGGTAAAGCCAATGTAGTAGCCGATGCCCTAAGTCGGAAAGAATACTCTGGTCGTAGAGTCAAATCTTTGACTCTAACTATCCATTCACACTTGTCCACGCAAATTAAGGAGGCTCAGCTCGACGCTTTGAAACCTGAAAATGTGGCGAGTGAATCCCTAAGAGGGATGGATAAGAACTTGGAAGTCAAGGGTGGCAGAGCCTTATACCTCATGGATCGGATCTGGACACTGAAACGCGGTGGCTTCAGAGACTTGGTCATGAACGAGGCACACAACACTCGTTATTCCATCCACCCAGGTTCAGATAAGATGTATCTGGATCTGAAAAAGCTATACTGGTGGCCTAACATCAAAGGAGAAATTGCTACCTTCGCAAAGGTTCAGGTCGAATACCAGAAACCCTCCGGTCTACTACAACAGCCAGAGATACCGGAATGGAAGTGGGAGCGGATCACTATGGATTTCATAACCAAGTTGCCCAAGACAACGGGTGGACTTGACACCATATGGGTCATCGTCGACAGATTGACCAAGTCCGTATACTTCCTGCCTATCAAAGAAACAGACAAGATGGAGAAGCTTACGAGAACCTACATTAGGGAGAGTGTACGACTGCACGGTGTTCCCATATCCATTATCTCAGACAGAGATAGTAGATTCACTTCGAGGTTCTGGCAGTCGCTACAAAGTTCCTTAGGAACTAGGCTGGACATGAGTACAGCCTAGCATCCACAGACCGACGGACAAAGTGAGAGAACTATCCAAACCTTGGAAGATATGTTACGAGCCTGTGTGATTGACTTGGGAAAGCATGGGATACTCATTTACCCCTTGTCGAATTTTCCTACAACAACAGTTATCACACGAGCATAAAGGCTGCTCCATTCGAAGCCCTCTATGGCCGAAAGTGTAGATCCCCTATGTGCTGGGCTGAAGTGGGTGATACCCAGTTAGCTAAAGGACGAGTTCCTGAAAGCACTCTCACAGGTCCGGAGATCATTCGGGAAACAACAGAGAAGATCGTTCAGATTCGTGAACGTTTGAAAGCCTCTAGAGACCGACAGAAAAGCTACGCTGATAAACGAAGGAAACCGTTGGAATTCCAGGTGGGAGACCGTGTTCTATTGAAGGTCTCACCCTGGAAGGGCTTAATACGCTTCTGAAAGCGTGGAAAGCTAAATCCAAGGTACATAGGGCCTTTCGAGATTCTTGCCAGAATCGGCCCTATAGCTTACAAACTTAATTTACCGCGCGAACTCAGTAACGTACATTCTACTTTCAACGTCTCGAACTTGAAAAAGTGTCTGTCCGACGAGACTCTTGTAAACAAAACAAAGCCGTATCCCGATAGTGAAGGTTCGCTGGAACGCCAAGCGAGGACCTGAATTCACTTGGGAGCGAGAGGATCAGATGAAACTGAAATATCCTCATCTTTTTACTTAGTTATTTGTAACTACTTATTTGCTTAAACTCTAATTTCGGGACGAAATTCCTTCTAACGGGGGGATGATGTGACAACCCGAAATTTCTATTCTGTACAACCATTCGATTTAATAGAAGTCAGGACAGTTTCTACTAACTTTCAAGCTTTTTGGAATAAGTTTGAGTGTTTTAAAGTTAGTACTTCAGGAGATAACAGGAAAGAGGATGCCCTCGGGTTTATTGTGCAACAATAATGTCCCAAAACTCCAAGAGTTTGGAGTTTACGGCCTAAACAAGGGTGTTTACGGCCGTAAACCCTAAAAGGGGGTATAAATATGACACTTAGTCATATTTTACCACTTTTCACATTTTTAAGATCCAAAATCAAATTCTCTCTCAAGTATCATCCAACAATTATTCAAGATCATCAACTTGTAAGTGTTTCTAGCCCTAATAAGTTGATATATTACTTAATCTAGTGATTTAACACACTTCCATCCGTGAAATCATTCCAAAAGGTTAGATCTTCAAGTTTCACCAAGAACACCAAGAACACACACTAGTGTTCTTGGACTTTTAGCACCTTTTCAAGCCTCTATCTTGTAAGTACTTCTATCCTAGAGTATAATAAGGCTTGTTACATTTCTATACATCAAGAAAGCAACCGAGAAACACAAGATCAAGGTGTTTACGGTCCAAGATGTTCTTGGACCGTAAACCCTAAAAAGGGTGCCAAAGTGTGCCCTAGTCCCTTCTAAACCCTTGGAAACTAGCGTAGATCCCTTCCTTAATGTGTTTAGGACTTGAAAACATCAAAAGACCACAAACCATTTGGGTTTACGACCTTAAACCCAAAGGGAAATGGTCTAAGGACCGTAAACTCCTAAAAAGGAGTGAAATGGTGCCCTAAACTCTTCCTAAGGCTTAAACATGAAGTAGGAATGCTTCTTGTGATCTTTAAGGCTTCAGAAAACAAAATGGTCAAGAAACATGAGTTTACGGCCGTAAACTCATGGGTTTACGACTGTAAACTCAAGGAGTTATGGTCACAAAACCGTAAACTCCAAGGGAGTTTACCCTTGAACCCCAAACTCAATAGCAAGGTCCTACCACCCTTAGATGCAATCCTTATGACTTATAGTACTTAAATCAAGTGTTTTACATGTCTTAGGATGTCGTAAGCTTGGTTAATTAGTTGTTTTATGACTAATTTGATACATATATGGGATTATATGTTAACTAGGATCATTGTGTGTGTTCAAGTCTTCACTTGACACTTAGGATCCTACATCATTCAGCTCATCCACAACCACCCACTATAAGTGAGTTCATACCCCTTAATCAATCTTTTAAATGATTTTAAATGCTTTTATGGGGGGGAGGGGGGGTGGGAATACAAGTAGAAAACATGAAGTTATAGAATCAATCACATGTGATTTATAACTGTGTTTTCAACCAACTTATTTTCACATACTTCAGAATGTGTTAAATACAATGGTTTTCAGTTAAGTTATACTTTGTTATCAAATGAATTACTTTTGAAATATTTTATAAAATGACATCAAGTCATTATTATTTATTGTTCAAAACTCTTAAATGTTTTACAAAACCTCTTTCAACTTATTGTTAAAAACCATATCTATACACTTATGTTTCATATACATATGTATTGATATGAGAGCTTTCATTCTTTCTTCAGTTCCAACACTCTTGTGTAACAAGGGTGTATAAACCTACTTGGACATTCAATTTACATTCCAGTAAACTATTATAGGTATAGTTTAGGGGATACAAACTACTATTCCTATTACAAGGAATTACACAAGAGTCAGTTCATTCATGAGTGTATACTAATACATTACATGCAATATGAAGAGATACTATTACATAGATATCATTACATGGATAATTTTACATGGATTCTGTTACATAGATACTATATGATGAGATACTATTACATATTATATGTGTAGATACTATTATATATGTACGGGACTAACCATTCTACACCCAGCTGTTAGCTACAGAAGGAAAATGCACATCGACAGATGTCTACGGTTAATACTATTCGGCAATTACTATGCCGTGTTTATCCTAGTACCAAAGGATAATACTTAAATGATTATATAATTTCCCTTTTACTTTTATTTTGTGACATATTTACATAAACGATGAGGTAGACTATATATTTATAAAAATAGTCACATAGGGGAAAAACTTTCATTGATACAAGAAATGCAACTTTCAAAGCATTCAGGTCTTGGTAGAAGACTACCTTTTATACTAGTAGGAAATATGGGATTTTCTAGGGTTTTCACACTTATACTAAATGTTTCATCAAATATTTACAAGTCTTTCATAACAGCTTTTCAAATCAATGACACCATAATACTTATGAATTCACCAGCTTTATGCTGATCTACACTTTCAAAATAACTTGTATTCTCAGGTCACCAGTAGACAGGTACGATGACCAGGTTTTGAGAAGACGGAGCACAGACAAGACTCGTCTTTTATTTTGATTACATATTTTGGTGTCTTATTACTATGAAAGAACACTCATGTATTAAAACTTTACTTTTAATGCAATGGATGATGTTGTTGCTTGGTTACTACTTTGCACTGTTATGATACTTTACATGACGTCCTCCACCCCTGAACGTTTTCGCCGTTCCGGTTTTGGGGTGGGACAACGAGTCAGTCCACCACCAACTCCCCGAGGCAACAGAAGGAGTGCTCCAAAAGTAACTTAAACATCGGTAGAAACTCCAATGCCTGGAGGAGCTCCTGAGATAACTTTTGAAAACGAACCATTTCAAATCGAACCTATTCTAATGAAGACCTTGCTCACGTAAGGAATTGCTACAACACTAGACGACTATGAGGCTGTCAGAAATGACAATACTAGGAACAGCAGAAACGGTGGCAGCACTCCAGTTAATAATCAAAACGACTTTATAACTTTTTCTTACAAAAAGTTCATCAGTTGTAAACCCCGATCTTTCTATGGAACGGAAGGAGCCATTGGTCTATCCGGCTGGATAGAAATGATGGAGGCATTTTTTCACATCAATTCTTGCCCCCGATGACTATCGGGTCAAGTATGCTACCTGCACACTGATGGACTTCTCCTTAACTTGGTGGAATAGCCATGCCAAGTCCTTGGGAATAACTGAAGCCTACACCATGGACTGGGAACTGTTGAAATAGATGATGATCAAGGAGTACTTCCCATGGCAGGAAGTCCATGCTCTGGAATAGGAACTTTGGAATTTGACCATGCAAGGATCATAGGTGGCTGTCTACACTTCCTGATTAAATGACCTTGCCAACCTTTCAGCAGGAATGGTGACACCGGAAGACAAAATGACTGAGAGATACATTTGGGGACTTGCATCAGCGGTCCAAGGTTTGTCAACTACATCCAGACCCCCACTTTTGACAGTGCCAAACAACTGACCTATCAGTTCACTAAGCAATGTATCCATGGAGGTAACATGGCCCCGCCACAAGTAAAGAGACAAGTTGGGAGTACAAAGAGGAAGTTCAATGGAAAGTCGAAAGGGAACTTCAAGCACCGTAAGCCTAATCTAGAACCTATAACAGTATACGTTGCTGTCACAAACACTCCCACTCCAGCTAGGCGCGACCTCACTGCACCAAGTTGGAAATTACATGACCTACAACAACTACATTAAGGGGTCACGCCGCTAAGTTTTGCAGAAAGGCCCCTAACAACACAACTCCAACTACTGTTGCAGGAGGAAGTCGAAATCCTTAGAATGGAACGAACCAGTGCATTTCAAGAAAGACTGCCCTAAGCTGAAAAATTAGGGTGGTAAAGGAAGGGAATTCACGATAGGTGCGGGAGATGCACGCTAGGAACCAACTGTGGTTACTTGTACGTTTTCTATTAACAATAATTATGCTTCCGTATTATTTGATACTAGTACCGATAGGAGCTTTATTTCCCACAAGTTTAGGAGAATAATAAATCATAAATCGTACAAACTAAATGAATCTTACACGGTAGAAGTAAAAAATGGTCAAATAGAAAGCACCCTACAAATACTCACCAATTGCCTTCTCACCCTGAATAATCACGTTTTCCATGTCGACTTAATGCCCATGAACATTGGAAGTTTTGATGTGATCATCAGAATGGATTGGTTATCAACCCATTGAGCAAAGATTCTATGTTACAAAAAGGTTGTACAATTACCCTTACCAAATGACGAAGCCCTTGTGATTTTCGGAGACAAGGCAGGGAAGAACCTAAGAGTCATCACTTGCATGAAGGAAAGGAAGTATTTACAGAAGAGATGTTTCACTTTCTTGGCCCGCGTGGTGGATCTGCAAGACAAGGGCAAGGAAATGAAAGATATACTGCAAGTATGCATTTACCCAGACGTATATCCAGAAGATCAACCTGGAGTACCTCCGGTCAAACAGGTCGAATTTCGAATCGACCTAATTCCGAGTGCAGCACCAGTGGCACGATATCCTTGTCGTGTGGCTCCATAAAAAATGCAAGAACTATCCAGTCAACTTGAAAAACTTCTTGACAAAGTTTTTATTCGGCCAAGCTTCTCTCCATGAGGAGCCTTGAAATTATTTGTCAAAAAGAAGGATGGATTGTTCAGGATATGCATCGACCATCGAGAGTTGAACAAGCTCACCATCAAAAACCGGTATCCACTACCGAGGATCGATTACCTGTGCGACCAACTCCAAGGATCCTCCAACAACTCGAAGATCGACCTAAGATCCGACTACCATCAACTTAGAGTTTAAGAAGCAGATATTCCAAAAACGGTATTCTGAACTCGATATGGTCACTATGAGTTTCTAGTTATGTGATTTGGACTGACCAATGCACCAACCATATTCATCGACCTTATGAATCAGGTGTGTAAACCCTCTTGGTTAAATTCGTGATCGTCTTGATCGACGACGTATTAATATATTCACGAACCAAGGAAAAACATGGCCAACACTTACTTTAAATTATGGAACTATTAAGAAAAGAGAAACTTTATACAAAGTTTTCAAAAGGTGAGTTTTAGATTAAAGAACTGCATTTCCTCGGCCATGTGGTCAGCAGCAAAAGGATTCATGTCGATCCAACAAAGATTGAGGCGGTTAAGAATTGGAAAGCACGAAAAACACCAACCGAAGTACACCAATTCTTAGGGCTTGCAGGCTACTATCGGAGATTCATTGAATACGTTTCCAAAATATCCAAGCCTCTCACCGCACTAACCCAAAAAGACAAGAATTTTGATTGGGGAGACAACCAAGAGTCTGCTTTCTGCAAAATTGAAGCAATTGTTGTGCAGTGCACCAATTTTGGCCCTTCCAGATGGAACAGAGGACTTTGTAGTGTTTTGTGACGCCTTGCACCGAGGGTTAGGATGTGTACTAAATCAGAGAAATAAAGTCATTCCATACGCATCCCGACATCTGAAGCCAAATGAGACAAACTACACTACCGATGGCCTAGAGTTGGGAGTTGTAGTATTTGCTTTGATGATTTGGAGGCACTACCTGTATGGAACAAAGTGCGTCATCTTCACCGACCACAAAATCCTGCAACACATATTTAATCAGAAGGAGCTCGATATGAGACAACGAAGATGGCTCGAATTGATAAACGATTACAAATGTGAAATTCGTTATCATCCTAGTAAAGCAAATTTCATGGCAGATGTTTTAAGCATGAAAGAGCAAGCAAAGCCTCTTCGTGTAAAGGCTCTAACCCTAACCATGCACTCGAACCTCACCACTCAAATTCGTGATGCTCAGCTAGAAGCACTCAAACCTGAGAATACCGTAGAAGAAAACCTGTGAGGTATAGACAAATAGTTCAACCTCAAGGAAGACGGGAAACGATATTTCATGAACCGAATTTGGACCCCAAAGTTTGGTGAAGTCAAGAGTTTAGTTTTAAATGAAGCTGATAAATCAAGATACTCAATACATCCTGGATCTGACAAGATGTATCTCGATCTCAAAAAGCTTTATTGGTGGCCCAATATGAAAGCGAAAATTGCCACCTATGTCGGTAAATGTTTGAGTTGCGCCAAGTTCAAGGTAGTGTACCAGAAGCAGTCTGGTTTACTATAACAACCGTCGATCCAAGAATGGAAGTGCGAACAGATAACAATGGCCTTTATAACAAAGCTGCCAAAAACATCAAGCGGTTATGACACCATCTGGGTAGTGGTTGACCGTTTGACCAAGTCCTCCCACTTCTTAGCCATCAAATAAACTATCAAGATAGAGAAACTCACCAGGACCTATCTTAGAGAGATAGTCAGACTACACGGCGTGCCAATATCTATCATCTTGGAACGAGATAGTAGATTCACTTCCAGGTTTTGGCAATCACTACAAAGGTCCCTAGGAACCAAACTCGATATGAGTATAACATACCATCCTTAAACAGATGGACATGGCGAAAGAACAATATAAATTTTGGAAGATATGCTCTGCGCTTGTGTGATATACTTCGGTAACGCATGGGAAACTCACTTTCCGTTGGTTGAATTCTCATACAAAAATAGCTATCACACTAGCATGAAAGACCACTCCATCTGAGGCCTTGTACAGGCGTAGATGTCATTCTGCGATATGTTGGGAAGAAGTTGGAGATACACAATTAGTTAAAAAGTATGTTGCAGACACTCTGCTCACTAGTCCCGAGATCATTCATGAAACAAAGGAGAATATCGTTCTAATAAAGGAACGATTAAAAGCCGCACGTAGTCGACAGAACATCTATGCTGACAACAGACACAAGCCATTGGAATTCAAAGTAGGACACGATGTTCTGCTAAAGGTTGCTCCATGGAAGGGTGTCATAAGATTTGGAAGAAGAGGTAAAATAAACTCCCGTTACATCAGACCTTTCGAAATCCTGGAAAGGGTTGGTCCGGTGGCTTACAAGCTCAAATTACTTCAAGAACTCAGCAAAGTTCATGATGCCTTCCACGTGTGTAATCTCAAGAAGTGCCTATCTGGCGAGAGCGTCGTCATTCCACTCGATGAGATCCAGGTCAACACCAAGCTTCACTTCGTGGAGGAAATAGTAGAGATCATGGATCAAGAGATCAAAAGCCTCAATAAAATCTGCATACATGTAGTAAAAGTCTGATGGAACTCTCATAGAGGGCTGGAGTTTACTTAGGAACGCGAGGATCAAATGAAATAAAAGTATCCGCATTTGTTCAGTGATGCTCCTTCCAATAGTGAAAGGAGATAATAATAGTACAAAGTAGCCTAGAACTTAATATTTCAGGACAAAATTCGCTTAATAGGCAGGTAATGTGACATCCCGAAATTCAGGTCATAGACTACAAACGACTAAATTCCAGTAACTCTCTTTGTAATTTAACTCATTGAGTTTTAGTGCATCTAATGTGAAATAAATGAGTTCATTTCAAATATTATAAATATCAAATGATACCTTACTTCCAAATATGTAGATTGTCAAACGAATCAAACAACTCAAACTGCAACACTGGTTAATGCGTCGTAAAAACTGAAATTCCGTATTAAGCAGTTATGAGGAAAGCAAACATTAAAACCTTATAATACAAGTTCCCCTATTTCCGAAAATATAAAGAACATCCAAAACGGAGTTCGTATGGAAAAGATATGACAGTTTTAAGAAAACATTTAGTAAAACACTAGTTTTTTAAAATTGCGTAAAACCAAATCGATCCGTTGAGGCACTTGCACACCTCCGATGGAAATTTTGAGAGCGTTTTCGGACTCAAGATATGGCCTAATATTTAATTTCATACTCAAAATATTTTTAGCAAAAGTTTTTGCAAAAGTAAAAAAATTGAACGTTACGGGCTATTCAGACGCGAAACTTTAAACACGATTTTCCGGAGTTTCGTAATTCGAAAAATTAATCCGTTCGGGTTTTTGGAATCTTTGAGTTAACTCTATCTAATGGCACGTTCGTAAAAATTTCTTGACATGGGGATCCCGATGCACCCGATTATTTGTGTTTTGTGAAATTAAGGGAAATAGGGCTTTTTGTGGGACCCACTAGGTTATGAGGGACAAAAATCTCCAGCTATCCCCCCTTCCTCACATCTCACGTGAACTTTCTTCATTCACCCTCTCCACCTTAAATGTACACTTCCACAAGAGAGTACAAAGCATGTTGGTTAAGTATGGACCTTATGGAGTGTGGGTATGTGTTCTTGAGTATAAAAAGGAGTTGATATCATCTCCAATGAACACACCAAAAATCACAACTTATATCTCTCCCTCCATATCTCTCTATCCCTCTTGATTTCAACATCACCACCACAATACCACCATCACCCTACCACAAAACTACCACCCCAAACCACTTTTATACCCCCAAGCACCACCTCAACCCCTCTCCTCTCCTCCCTTCATTGAATTTTGCCCAAAACAGAAGATAAAACTTAAAGCAGCAGCCACCGATGGCCAAACCACCACCACTTTGCACCCTACTGCCACCATCGGAGATCACGCTCCTCAACCCATTTATGCTGTTTTTTTTACCACCACCGGCTCCTCCTTCCTCCCCTACATCTTCCATGTCGAATTTAAGCAAGAAAAAAGCAGCAGAAGGCCACAAGAGCAGCCTCCTGCCGCACTTCGCCACCCGACTGCCGCTTTCATCGGAGATCATGGCCACCATCATTGGATGTGCTTTTTGCTGCTACTACCTCCCTTACACCATGAGTCCTCCTTGCACAACCATTTTCTACTACGAGCTTGTTCTAGTTGATCATAAAACCGAAGAATGCAATGTATATATATATATATATATATATACACACACACACACATATATATATATATATATATATATATATATATATATATATATATATATATATATATGTATATATATATATATGTATATATATATATATATATATATATATATATATATATATATATATATATATATATATATATATATTTGTTTTGTGTGCATGTCGTCAAACACAGATGAAGGAGGAGGATGATATCCTCGACTGTGCAAACTTACTTTCAAAATAATTACATTATATTTGGTTTTTAAATTTGTTACAAATGCAATTCCAGTAGTCCTAAACTCCACTTTAAATTATTCATAAAACCCCCTGTCTTCAAAATCCTTTACAAACGTCGTCAAAAGTTGATTGAAATGTGGCAGTTTCTACCCCAATTTGAAAATATCCTTTCTAGCTAAACCAAAACCTTCAAACTTCAAATTAAAATTAATAGTTATTACCCCAACTATAAAGTCTTTTTCAAAACATATCCAAACTTCAAATAAAAATGTGCAGAATTTACCCCCACTCGAAAATCCTTTCAAAATGTGTCCAAATTAACTAAACTTCCATTTTGTTTAAAAATATAAATAAGTTATTTTTAGTCCCACATTTAGTACCAAATAACCCTCCAAATATTAAATGATATTAAAATTCCTAGGAAACTAAATTAATCATGAAGTTTCGTGTTCACGAAAACACGTCCCGGTTCATGCATCTAATACTCAAAATAACGTGAAAACTGCACTTTAAGGTAAGTGTTACGGCCCCTCTTCTTGTATTTTTATATATTATTTGGGAGAATACATGTGCAATATGATATAAATTCATATATAATACACATAAAATACTATTATTTTATGCAAACACTATACTAGTCATGAAATAATAGCTTGACATTATATGTCATGAATACTAGTATCCAATATCAAGATAATCATATGTTATGGTGTTAAGATATTGCAACTATTAAAATAACATATGCCTTGCTACTACATAGTTTATTCAAGGAAGCATACTTAAATAGATACAAATTATGCTTTTATAAACTCTATACAAATTCATTATGCCTAATAACCTATCCACTTATATGTTAGGGATGAGAGGTTTTTTTTAACAACCTTAGTTAAGGGCTTTTTGTGAGACTATATTCATTTTCTAAGTCTAAAAACTTAGTATACCCACATTACTATAACCGTTAATCTTCGGAGCGAGATACATATGTATAGATTTATGCGGGGTTAACATCCCCACCTGCGGTTCTTAGCAACAACATCGACTGGTCAATCGAAGCAAGTGATAAGTGTCTACAATCGTTACTACGGCGTATAATGAAGCAACATAGGTGGGTACATACACTCACATAGCTCGATTATAGGACTCACTATAAACATTAACTAAACTCTCTCTCTCTCTCTCTCTCTCTCCCACTACAAGCCATGGATTTGGTTGATCTCAAAGCTATTTTTAAGTACGAATTTACTTATGATACATTTCAAAAATTAAAATCTGATTTACAAACACTTTTTTTTTTACTTACAAAGAACATACTTTTAGACCATTTTAAAAGTATTATACTGCTGTTAGCAGAAAACCTGTGACTCTCATCAAGCTTGTGTTGACTTTCAAACTACATGTATTCTTAAAAAAATCATTGATTTCAAGCATTTCAGACATTGGTAAAGTCATGGATTGCAGGCAATTTAAATTCTAGTATTTGTTATGTTAAGACTATCTGTTATGACAATTCATGTATTACTATTATCTGTAATTTTCTCTACTACACGTTAAGTAGTATTCCAATAAATACAGTGATATTTTGTATTAAATTAGTTCAAACATTGGAATAGTACAAGGCTAAACAGAGTCACCTTTTGTGATCTAAGAGGCCCATGTTTTATGGACTGAACACCTTTAAGCCCATGAAATCCAATAAGGCCTACATAGATGGATCTTGTTTCTTTTGTGGAGAAATTGGATACTGAAAGAGGAACTGGTCATCTTATCTGAAAAGAAAGTTTAGAAGAGACTAGTACTTAAGGTATCTACTAGATAGAACTCTTACTTTTCATATAATGTTAATTCAATATTTTTAAATGGCTTGCAGGCATTTATAGAAGAGTAACTAGTTGAGCACATTCAATTTGGAACTGCTCTCTCGGAGTTTAGTTTATTATTTGTGGTAGGAACATAATGCACTTGTATTGTAAAAAAAATGTTTTTTTGGAACAATGTATGCATTTATTTAGCTTGTCTAAATGTGTGTCTCAATTAATTTATGAATGATTGTCCATTTACTTAAATCATTTTTCATAACGATCACCTTTATTTTCGGAAATGATTCAAATTCTTGTTATGAGACTAGATCTCTTAATAAGATTTATAAAGTAAACATCAATGCTTTATAAATAACAAGTTCTATATGCAAATTACTTTTTACTTAAAATTGTTTTGAATCAAGCTCATCTTTGACATTGTTATCCTTATTGAATAAATGACATTCACATATTCCAACTTCAAGAAATGGATCTTTGAAGGCGAAAAATGTAGTTTATTTGACATCTGTAAATCTTATTTATATATAAAATATTCCTAATGATATTTTCACTAAGTAGTAGAGAAAATTAATTATTAAGGGACTATATAATGTGATGTATGACTTCCTTTCTAATGATAGTCTAAGATTTAGCACAAGATACTAAATAAACTTTACAACTATAATAGTTATAATTTATATTTTACATGTTAAAACATAATTGTGAAATATTTGTTGAAGGTTTAATATAAAGTTGAGACACAAACTGATAAGGACCATCAAAAACCATAGTGATAATATAGGATGAATCAAATCTTACTTGATATGAACTTTCTAATCGGTGGAAATTATCTTCCTTTATTCTTTTTGCGATTATACCTTAATCACTATTACTTGTACTTCAAGTACAAACACTAACTAATAGGTAGATTAAACCCAAAATGTTTTGTGGATTTCCACCAAATTTAATGTTTTGTGGATTTGAAGCCTATGTATGACTAAAGCTTCTAAACCCAAAATCTACTAAATACATATTTGTATAATGCTCTAAATATGGTGTACATTATTATATGGAAACCCACCAAGAATAAGTTCTCTTATTTTACTGAAAGCTAATTTCACAGAAAGCAAGCTTTCAATGACAAAGCAAGTGGGAGGCACATAGAACTTGAAGCCAATCAAGAACCATAACATTTGGCACTAGCTTTAACAAGGGATTGTTAAACTTGAATAATATATATTCACAAATACAAATTGTTCGCATTAATTGTATAAATCATCTATGAGTTGAGAAATGTCGAATCTCTCATTGATGAGCTCTTCTTTGCGGTTTCTGGAAAATCCATTAACTACCAAGATGCAATATCAGATCTTGAATCTGATAAATGTCCTAGAGTCATGTACATGAGATGTAATCCATGTATACTAATCTAGTATGGTCTTGATTAAACTTCCTCTCTATAGAAAGGCTAGAAGGAGTAAGTGATTCTTCTAAAAAGAATACAATACATGGATAATTATACACATTTAAAGCAAGTCTTCTTATAAAAGGATTTTCTCATACTCGTGCCATTGACTATGGTCTTTATCATACTCATGAAATTAACTATGGTCAAACCTTTTTCATAAGTAGTTGTGATTAGATCAACAAGGATATTATTTACTATAAATTCATATTCTAAATATGCGATATATCAAATACATTTCAAGAAAGGTCGTTTTTCTTAATAGACATCTACTTGAAGATATCTATATAGCTTATCATGGAGGCTTTCTATATCCTAGTTATCGTACCAAAATGTGTAAAGCTTGAGATCCGCTTGTGGATATAAAGAAAATATTTCGAAGTTAGAATCGTAGTTAAATATTAAAATATAAGATGTACTTTTATATAAAAATGAAGAGAACATGTGTAATGGGAGCATAGTGACATTCCCAATCTTGTATGAATGAGACATACTTAATCATAAGAAATTACATTCTGACCATGCTAGGACTTTTCACCTTGACTCATAATATGTTTACAAGATGAAAGACCTAGAAATGACAAGATACATTCTTGTAATGTGAAATCTATAAGAGATAGATAAAAGATGAATGTTAAAAGTTTTATATCTTTATGCATATATTGATAATATATATCTTGAAAGAGATCAAAATATAAAATTCCTTTAGAGGAATCTTGGCATTGTCACATAGCACTAAGTCTGAGCTAGCCTCATAAGGACCTAGCTCAGAGATTTGAGCTAGATAAAATTATTTGTATTATATTCTCTTGACAAATAAAATTATCATTTATACCATATTTTGCATCAGACTTGTATATGATCATGTTGTGAGCATATCATAAGATACCAATTGAATACATGGTTAAGTGATTGGATGATTATAAGGACTGTCTAAGAGTACTTTAGAAGATTTAAGAGAATGTATACGGGATAATTAGTTTCCAAAGGATCTTTATATAAAGAGCTACACAAGATGTTGACTTCTAAACATACATAGATAATTATGAATTATAATTAGATTTTGAGTTCATTATGGAATGAAGAGTAAGTTTAGTTGGAATGAGGTCCAAGTAAAACAAAATGACACAATCTACTACAAAATAAGAATACACTACATTAGAGGTTAAAATCAAATATGATTGGATGAATGAGTTCATTGAAAAACTATGTTGACTTCTGCCATTCCAGGATCACATAGAAATCTTTGTGACTTCGAGAGTATACTTAGTCAAGCTAAGAGACTCTATATCACGAAAGAATACCAATCATATTCTCTAATATATTTATATATACATAGAGTAAAGTCAAATATGGAGATGATAGTATGTTGAAACTTCACTTGACACAGTCTTCGCTCACATAGTAAAAGAGGTAGAGGGATTGCTTCTTGACTGAAAGTCTTATATCCGAACAACTAGGTTGAGCTTGAAAGCTTAATGTGAACCATAGTTAAGGGAATCTATCTTTACTTACTTCCCGGCAAAGAAAAGGAGAAAGAGGTTCCCTATCTGCAGCTGCTTCACCTGATGACTTAAGGCGTATTTGCCCAAGCCTTATTCTATTTATTTGGCATTCAAATTCAAAGCTAAGTGGTAAAGGCACGGAATGAGATTAATCGTGATTAATCGTGATTAGAATCTCATGTTCAATATGATGTATGTGACAAAGGGATAATTGATAACTTACCTTATACACCAACTGTAGCTTTGAGCTTCTGGGGAATTGGACATTGATAGAATGGCACAAAGTCATATGTTGTTGGGGGAAGTGAAATGTTGCTACACATTCACCACTTTCTATATCAGTCAATATGAGTCTTACGCACGTCGGAGATTGAAAGATCTGGTACGCTCAAGATTCATATTAAAGTGATATTGCTAATTAATATATGATCCTAAGGGTCACACTAACAATAACTTGATGCAATTGATTATTTATTAGAAAATAATTTTAATAAATATTCAGTAAACTCTTATAATTAATTGGAAAATATTTATTTCATGGAAGTATTAGTTTTCATTATCATGTAACATAATATATGATATGGTATGATTTATAACTCATGCACAAAATTTTGGACTAGATAAATCCTTTTGTCTTTTATCAAAAAGTTAAAGTTTATATTTTATAAAGAAGAGGACCACTCGTCATTCGAGGGGGAGAATAAAGATGTGAATGACGATTCAGACGTTTAATCCGAATTCGAAGAAATAAACGCTGAATTGGATCCCTCTTATGATCCAAACTATCCTCCACTAGCCAAATGGACCAGAGATCACCTTAAAACCCAAGTAATCGGTGAATATTCTGCAGGAGTCCTTACGAGGTCTCAACAAAAAGCAAAATAACCTGCATTATTCGCTCAAGTAGAATATTGTATTTTTAACTCATTTGTTTCCAAGGTAGAACCCAAAAACATCAATACTGCTCTTGATCATTCTGATTGGGTGCAAGCGATGCAAGACGAACTCAATGAGTTTGAACGAAACAAAGATTGGAGGCGAATTCCAACTCCACCAGATGCATCGCTTGTAGGTTTAAAATGGGTATTTCGTAACAAAATGGATAAAGAAGGGAACGTTATAAGAAACAAGGTGAGACTCGTGGTTAAGGGATATTGTCAGGAAGAAGGCATTGACTATGAAGAAACCTTCGCACATGTTGAAAGTTTGGAATCTGTTCACATCTTCCTGGCATACGCAACACACAAGAACTTTGAGGTGTTTCAGATGAATGTTAAGTGTGCGTTCTTAAACAGAGAACTAGAAGAGACTGTTTACGTTGAACAACCACCTGCATTCATTAATGAGAGGTATCCCAATCACTTCTATATCTTGGATAAGGCAGTCTATGGTCTGAACCAAGCTCCGAGAGCCTGGTATGAAACTCTCACTCATTTTCTCAAAATGTCTAAATTTAAACAAGGTTCGGTTGACCCAACCTTCTTTCGCAAGAAAGAGGGTGACCACTTAATGATTGTCCAAATTTATGTTGATGACATCATCTTCGGTTCTACGGATCCTTGGTTAACAGCTGAATTCCGAAAGTTGATGGAGACTAAATTTGAGATGAGTTCCATGGGTCCAATTAAATTTTTCCTTAGATTGAATATAAGACAGGGACCAGAAGGCATTTTTATAAATCAGGAAGCATACACAAAGACCTTACTAACTAAATTTGGCATGGTGGGAGACTCCAAAGCGAAGGTTCCAATGGCATTCGGAACGAAACTGACACTATCTCTGGAAAAACCAGTTGTTGATATGACCCTTTATCGTCAAATGATAGGATCATTAATGTATCTAGCAGCTAGTAGACCAGATATTATGTTTTCTGTTTGTTATTGTGCTAGGTTCCACGCGAACCTCATATGGTGGCTGTCAAGAATATCTTCAAATATTTGAAACGAACCTCCTCTCTTGGCATATGGTATCCTGCGAAATTAGGCTTCTTCGTACAAGCGTTTTCAGATGCTGATATTGGAGGATGTGGATTAGATAGAAAAATCACAACTGGAGGATGTCAATTTATCGATGGCAAGCATGTCATATGGCAATCCAAGAAGCAAACTTGTGTGTCCTTGTCAACAGTTGAAGCTGAATATATAGTTGTTGCTTCATGTACATCTCAAGTCATCTGGATTCAAAGTCAGCTTCATGCCTATGGCTTAAGCATGAAACAAATCCCACTATATTGTGACTCTGAAAGTGCTATTCGCATTTGTCACAACCTAGTGCAACACTCAAAGACAAAACACATAGCACTGAGGTATCATTTCATCAAGGATCATGTAGAAGATTGTAACGTTGAAATTCATTTCGTGAGATCCGATGATCAATTGGCTGACATATTCACAACCTGAAAGTGAACCTCTAGCAATCCTAAGTACATATTCCGAAGTGTGTTGGTTCCGAAAGGAAAAGTAATCTGGAACCTGTCCGGAACTGGAGAAAAGAAGAAGAGAAGTATTTTGAAGAGGAACACATTCCGGAGCTAATCCTGAAGTCCGGAATGTATGCTGATCCGGATCAAACTTTCATCTCCGGAATAATACTTGTCCGGAATGAAGTCTTTCTGTCTTTAGTGCATTTATTACTTTTGTCTTGTATTTGATGTAACGTTTCATAGTACTTAGTCTAAAGTTGCATTAGGACAATCAGAATGTCAGACTTATGTCTTTTGTCCGGTCTTATGTAAACGCCTGGGTTAATTCGTTCTAGCATTCACTCCTTTAAATAGGAGCTTTCAATACAAGTCAACCACGGATCTTCCACTTACTTTTGGCATTTAATCTTATCACATTAAAACATTCTTCTTATTCTTTATTTATTAACTTTACCTTGATTATTATCTATTTTGTTCTCAATTAATGTCTTGATCATTTGTTGAACTGATCATCTAAGACTGTTGGAGATAGTGTCTAAGTCCATAACTATTTTTGGTATGTACTTGACCCGACCCGACATGGTCCATTTGGGTTGCACTTCACCCGAACAATTTACGGATAATCTTTTGAGAATAGTATAAGTTATGATTTATTAATATATTATAAGTTCTAATATATTAATATAAAATCATATGATTTAATTAGTGTTGATCTATAATTAATTTAGAATTAATTTAGAGATCAAAAGTATGACTAATTAAATATGGGCTCTTGTATTTATATAGTGTGGGCTAATGCTTATTTGGAATGGGCTAGGCTTGCATGGAAAGTCCATGGATACTCCATGGAGCTTTAACCCATGGATCTCATGGAAATGAAAAGACATGGGTATTAGGGTTTACATGGATGTAACCCTAATCCATAACACTATATGAAGGAGGCTTTGGTTCTTGAAATCACACTAGTTGATGTGTGTAAACCAAGAGGGCCGATTTCAAGAAGTTTGAGACTATTCTTTCAAGTTTCCAAGTTTGTGGTGATTTGTGACTTCCATTTGAGGCATCCATATTATTGGTGCTAGGCTCTCAAACTCCAAGCAATCAACTACTACTACAAGGTAAGTAATTCTACTAGTTTTATTTGATTCAAGTATCCCATGCCATGCTAGTTAAGATAAGAACCTTGGAAAATCAATTATTTGCATGTATCTTAGTCAAACATAGATCCAAGGTTTCTAGGGTTGCATGTACGCCATAGGAGTGTTAGAATGCTCAAACCCCATCAGTGGTATCAGAGCCTGGTTCGTTTATTTGATACTTGATGCAAAAAAAAAAAACTTGAAAATCGAAGTTTTGTTCAAAAGCTCGTATCAAAATTTCAAGTTTTGTATATGTACTTACGATTCTTGAAATTTTTGATATGAACATTCATAAACATATGAGTTTAGAAGATCATAAAAATTATGTGCTAATAATTGATTAGATTAATTCTTGATCTTTATGTGTTTTAATGGAGTCCATAACTAGTTCTTAAGTTATGGATAACCAAAAGTCACATTTCTAAATAACCATTAAAAGAACACATAGGTTACAAAAAATGAAGAGTCTTCATTTTTAATAACCATTAACTCATAAGTTATGAGAAATGAAAAGTTTTGAAAGTTTACAAAACTTGCCCTCAGGTTTTGGAACATGTAAAGTCATATTAAAAACTTTAGTTCCAACCCCTAGAATTTTAAAAGTTAAAATTCAACCCTTATACTTTATAATATTATAAGTTTAATAATATTTATATATGTATAAGATCAAGTCGTCTTACCGCTAGCACGCCTCATTCACGAAGCCGGTCTATAAGGGGGGTATAAGGTTGTTGCCTATAAAATGGCAACTTAATGGGTGTCCACTCTCACCCACCGCTTCCTTGATCGGTGGAGGGTCGTTAGCGGAACGGGTAGGACAAGGACTTATAAATTCTCATTAAAAGTATAATGATAATACTAAAGTAACTAAACTTTATTGAATTCCCAATCTTAGTTATTTTAGGAAAATAAGAATAAGGTGCTAATCCATGAAATTACACTTTACACTTTGTTTAAGTCGTTAGTGGAGCGTGTATGGTTAACTGGCACACTAACTTGAACTTAACAAGGTAGGTAAAGGGTGACTTAATGTTTATCATAGTATTGATGGAGCGTATGTGGTTAACCGGCACATCGATTGAGGGGTAATACATTAAGGGTACCAAGTAATTTGCATGGTTACTTCACACCTTGTTTTGTGATCCTCGGCATCCCAGTCACAAAACTTGAAGGGCACACTCGAGATTGAAACATGCCATTGAAGAAAGTTCAATGAATCTCAAAGAATCTAGGAGTTTCTAAACCAATTAAAGCCTAATTAAATATTTCATTTTTCATGGTGGAAATTGGTGAATCGTCATTCACCTACCTTCAAATATCTTATAGCTTAGATTACGGCATCCCTCTTCTAAGTTACAACATATTGTGTTGGGTCCTAGCCTTAATATTACATTTGGGTGTTTTGTTAAGGACTATCTCTATATCTAATCTAATATATTCCCTCTTCTTTTCAGATATCTTCCAATAACAATGCTTCTGGCTCAAACCCTACTAGCTCCTTCTCTTTCATGAATCTTTGTGGGAGAGTCATCTTTGATGGGTCCAACTTTACAGATTGGATCAGAAACATCAGGATGGTCACTCGGTATGAGAACAAAGAATATGTTCTCGACAAGGAGCTGAAGGTACCCGAGCCAACTGCTACTCCTGAAGAGCTTGTTGAATATGAGGTACATGAAAGAGATGATACAAAAGTGGCATGCATCATGATGGCCACCATGACAGCCGAGCTCCAAAAGTCCTATGAGGACTATTATCCTTTTGAGATGCACCAGGACTTGATGGACCGCTACCATCAAAGTGCTCGTCAAGAGCGATATGAAATAATCTCCTCCATGATAACAACCCGAATGAAGGATGGTGAACCCATCACGGGACACATGCAGAAAATGCAAGGGTATGTGGACCGTTTACTAAAGCTGAATGTGAACTTCCCTGAGGAGTTAGCAATAGACATCATTTTGCACTCCTTGCCATCGTGTTATGATCAATTCCGCATGACATATCACATGAACAAGGAAGAAGTCACCCTCAGCAAACTTCAAGGACTCTTGAAGACCGCCGAAAGTGGTCTAAAGGGTAAGTCGGTTGTTACTACTCCTACTCCTACTCCAACTGCAGCCAATGTCTTGGCAATCGGGCATGGCAAAGGGAAGAAGAGAAAGAACCCTTCTAAGGGTACCAAGGGTAAGACCCTTGAAGGCTCCTCTTCAAGCAAAACCAAGAAAGTTTTTGTCACTCCTTCTGTTAACCCTAATGAGGCTGAATGCTTCTATTGCCATGAAAAATCGCACTGGAAGCGAAACTGCCCAAAGTACCAGCAAGATTTGAAGGATGGGAAAGTAAAACCCAACCATGCAGGTATATACACTATATTGTCTAATAATTCACCTCATTCTAAGTCTTCAGTCCTTGATACAGGTTGTGGTATTCACATATGTTGTGATTTGCAGGGACTAAAAAGAAGTGAGAATGTGGAGCATGGAAAGATAAACTTGATCATGGGAAACAGGAAAGCTTCACCTGTCACCAAGATAGGAGTTTATTCCTTAGTGGTAAATAGTGAGTTTACATTAGATTTGAATAAATGTTATTATTCGCCAGAAATGGCAAGAAATGTTATTTCCTTTCATGCATTGTATAAACAAGGTTTTACCTTTTATTTTCATAATAATAATGGTAGTATTGATGTTTTCTTTAATAATGTTCTTTATTTTAAAGCATTACCTTGTGATGGCGTGTATGAAACTATATCTGTTGTAGATAATCTAGGAAATAATGTATTGTGTATTAACTCTTCCACTAGCTTAGATAAAGCATCCTTATGGCATTGTCGTCGTGGACATGTAAGCAAGAAACGCATAGGCCAACTCCAAAAGGATGGAGGCTTGGAGTCATTTGACCTAAAGTCAGATGATAGTTGTGAATCTTGTTTGCTTGGTAAAATGACAAAGTCACCTTTTACTGGCACTTGTGCTAGGGGTGAAGGTTTGTTGGACCTCATACACACGGATGTGTGCGGACCCTTCAGAACCGCCACAAGAGATGCTAATCGGTTCTATGCGACTTTTACTGATGATTTTAGTAGATATGGATATGTCTACCTAATCAAGCATAAGTCAGAAACCTTTGAGAAATTCAAAGAGTTTAAGCAAGAAGTGGAGAATCAGTTGGGCAGGAACATTAAGATGCTTCGATACGATCGTGGTGGTGAGTATCTTAGTACTGAGTTCCTTGACTATCTTAAGGAATGTGGGATTGTCTCACAATTGACACCTCCTAGGACACCACAGTTGAATGGTGTAGTTGAGAGGCGTAATCGGACCTTGTTGGACATGGTTCGTTCCATGATGAGTCGAGCTTCGCTACCAATCTCATTTTGGGGGTATGCCTTAGAGACTGCCGCCCATATCCTTAATCTAGTCCCTACAAAGAAGGTTGCCAAAACACCTCACGAGGTGTGGACTGGAAACGTTTCCAATCTAGACCATATCAAGATTTGGGGTTGCGAGGCTTTCGTGAGACGCGAGACTCACGATAAGCTCGAACCCCGAAGCGAAAGGTGTATTTTCATCGGCTACCCACAAAAATCCTTTGGTTACATCTTCTACAGACCCAGTGATAATGTGGTCTTTGTAGCAAGAAGAGGATTCTTTCGAGAGAGAGAATTCATGAGCCAAGGAGACAGTGGGAGGCAAATTGACCTTGAGGAAATTCAAGAGTCAAGTGGTGAAGGAACCTCAAACCCTAGCCCTCAACCTGAGGAGGAAACTCCTGTTGAGCCGACTGAAGAATCTATACCTCTGAGGCGTTCCACCAGAGTTAGGAATGCACCTGAGCATTATTATGGTTTTCATATTACTGCAGAAGGTGAGACACTTATCAGTGATAACACATTGGTAAATCTGGATGAGCCTAACAGCTACACGAAAGCCATGGCATGCCCTGAGGCTGCTAAATGGAAAGAGGCTATGGATAGCCAGATACAGTCCATGTATGACAATCAAGTTTGGAACTTGGTTGACAATGTACCTGATCGTAAGATAGTTGGGTGCGAATGGATCTTCAAGAAGAAGACCGACATGGATAGTAATGTACACACTTATAAGGCACGACTGGTTGCAAAAGGTTATTCTCAAACTCCAGGAGTTGATTATGATGAGACCTTTTCACTAGTAGCCAAGATTAAGTCTATTAGGGTTCTGTTAGCCATTGCTGTACTTCATGATTATGAAATATGACAAATGGATGTCAAAACCGCTTTCCTTAATGGAAACTTGGCTGAAGATGTTTACATGGTTCAGCCAGAGGGTTTTGTCAGTACAGAGTACCCCAGTAGAGTGTGTAAGCTCGAGAAATCCATTTATGGATTAAAACAGGCACCTCGCAGATGGAATCTTTGCTTTGATGAGAAAGTCAAAGAATTTGGCTTTTCAAGGAGTGAAGATGAATCTTGTGTCTATATCAAGGCTAGTGGGAGTATAGTCAGCTTTTTGGTACTGTATGTGGATGACATACTACTCCTAGGAAATGACATCCCAACCCTGCATGAAGTAAAGTCCTGGCTTGGGATGTGTTTCGCTATGAAGGACCTTGGAGAAGCTGCCTATATCCTACGGATAAGGATTTTGAGAAACAGGAGTAAAAGACTAATTGGACTTAGTCAAAGCACCTATGTGGACAAAGTGTTGAAAAGGTTCAACATGCATAACTCCAAGAAAGGAGAGTTACTCATCCAGAGTAACGCCAGATTGAGTAAGACACAAAGCCCTAGTAATGAGGCTGAGATAGCATAAATGAGTCGAATACCTTATGCTTCAGCTGTAGGATCGATCATGTATGCTATGACGTGTACTCGACCTGATGTAGCCTTTTCTTTGAGCATGGTTAGCAGGTATCAGCGGAACCCTAGCAAGGCACACTGGACTGCGGTAAAGAATATCCTCAAGTACCTACGAAGGACTAAGGACTGGGTCCTTACCCTCGGTGGCAGTGAGGACTTGAGAGTTGTAGGGTACGGTGATGCTAGCTTTCAGACTGACAGGGATAATTTCCGCTCTCAGTCGGGCTGGGTCTTTACTCTAAACGGAGGGGCAATTAATTGGAAAAGTTCCAAGCAGGAGACAGTGGCTGATTCCACTTGTGAATCAGAGTATATAGCAGCAAGCGAGGCAGCAAAGGAGGCTATATGGCTAAAGAACTTCATCGGAGACCTTGGAGTTGTACAAGCTATAAAGGAGCCAATGGAGATTTTCTGTGACAGCAATAGTGCGGTTGCCTTAGCCAAGGAACCAAGAGATCATGGGAGATTCAAACACATTGACAGAAAATAACACTTCATCAGACATCGAATAGAAGAAGGAATCCTCGTGGCAAAGAGGGTATCATCGGATGAGAACCCAGTAGATCCCCTCACGAAGGGACTGACTCGGGCTAAGCATCTCCAGCTTGCTCGGAGCATAGGGCTGAAGGATGATATTAGTTTTAGTTGTTAGATAATCTTGATATTTGTAAAATGTAATTGACATTTGATGATAAATAAAAGCTGTTATTTATGAGTAAAGTGTTGCTATCTCTTGTCAATCGTTTACTATTATTTTTTTGCATGTTTTGACTTCCAGAATAATTATGTTATGGTTTATATCATATTATTCAAACTCTCCACAGTCGGTCGTATGTTGCAAGTAGATATGAATCAAGACTGTCATGGGTTGGCTTGTAGAGGTCTAAGATGTTAGACAAAGCGGGGCTACAGCACTCATGAGTGCTCATAAGTTCTGAGTATTGGATTCAACCCACGCTCACTTTTATCACTTCATGGAATTTATCTCGAGTGATCGTGAGACGATAATATCATATAAGTCTTCAAACCTAGAGATATGATTTGTTGCCTATGAGTTGGTTATGCATTGATTGCACGAAAACACATTGGTAACTCGATGTTATAAACCGTGCTTTTGTGTGTAATTCAACAAGTAGTAGAGCAAACATATGAGTCGAAGTTTATCTGTTCCTTCTAGAATTAGAAGCGATATATGGGCCCCTCGATGATTTTGTTTTGACCTATGTACCGGGCCCGGTCAGAACTAAATTGATGTGTTCAGTTAAGTTCTATGTCAAACAAATCGGAAATCGGGAAACAAATGCTGGACAATAAGCAAGACCATGTTCCATGTATTTGTCCGGCTGATATCTAGAACAGAGGATTATATGATCACTTATCTAAAATGGCGCTTCATAGTTCAACAGAGTTTTAAGAGCTACGATTGCTGATCGGTTCCTGAAGTCATACTTGCAACTATAGTTATTAGACTTATCCAAGTGGGAGACTGTTGGAGATAGTGTCTAAGTCCATAACTATTTTTGGTATGTACTTGACCCGACCCGGCATGGTCCATTTGGGTTGCACTTCACCCGAACAATTTACGGATAATCTTTTGAGAATAGTATAAGTTATGATTTATTAATATATTATAAGTTCTAATATATTAATATAAAATCATATGATTTAATTAGTGTTGATCTATAATTAATTTAGAATTAATTTAGAGATCAAAAGTATGACTAATTAAATATGGGCTCTTGTATTTATATAGTGTGGGCTAATGCTTATTTGGAATGGGCTAGGCTTGCATGGAAAGTCCATGGATACTCCATGGAGCTTTAACCCATGGATCTCATGGAAATGAAAAGACATGGGTATTAGGGTTTACATGGATGTAACCCTAATCCATCACACTATATAAAGGAGGCTTTGGTTCTTGAAATCACACTGGCTGATGTGTGTAAACCAAGAGGGTCTATTTCAAGAAGTTTGTGACTATTCTCTCAAGTTTCCAAGTTTGTGGTGATTTGCGACTTCCATTTGAGGCATCCACATTATTGGTGCTAGGCTCTCAAACTCCAAGCAATCAACTACTACTACAAGGTAAGTAATTCTACTAGTTTTATTTGATTCAAGTATCCCATGCCATGCTAGTTAGGATAAGAACCTTGGAAAATTAATTATTTGCATGTATCTTAGTCAAACATAGATCCAAGGTTTCTAGGGTTGCATGTACACCATAGGAGTGTTAGAATGCTCAAAACCCATCAAAGACTTGACTAGTCTTTCCAGTCTAGACTTGAACATCCATTATTAAGCAGACATTGATCTCAAGGATTCACTCAAGGTTTGAGTTTTCAAACCTTGTCCCTGCGCATAGATCTTGTTCTCACAATTGGTATCAGAGCTCGAGTGCTTGTCCTTTGAATCCATAAGATCATATTACAGTTGGTTTGAATTTACCTTAGTATTTCAACCATTTCTGTGTTAAGGATAAAAGTTCTTCTATATACCACTTAAGCTTCAAGATATCTTGACTTCAATGGCTGCTTCAAATCCTCAGCAAATGATTTCAATGCAAATCGCAAATAGCGTGGGTGGCCCTACACGTGCCCCATTGCTAGTTGTGGAAGAATATGATCATTGGAAAGTTAGAATGGAAAGGTTTTTACTAGCCAAAGAGAAAGGTGAACAAATCTAGAGATCCGTCAAAGAAGGTCCTCATGTTCCCGTAAGAACAGTTGTAAGAGATGCAGCTGCTCAACTCATGCGAGAGGATGAAGCTCATCCAGTCCCTCTAACTGCAGATGATATTGAAAAGCTGCATGCTGATCAACTTGCCTTCTCAGAAATGGTGTTTGGTGTTCCTCCATCACTCTTTAAGCACATCAAGCTATGCAAATCAGCCAAAGAAATTTGGGACACTCTTCGGGATCTGATTGAAGGTTCCAAAAATATGAAGGACAAACGCCTCACCTCGGTTGTCAATGACTTTGAAACCTTCACCACTACACCAGGTGAATCTGTAGCCTCAGCCTCCAACCGATATCGAATTGTTGTTAATAACATAACTGCTCATGGGATTGTTCGAACTCCTCTCGAGTACAATCTCAAGTTCATTAACAGCCTTGGTAAAGGATGGGGAAATGTAAAATCTTGTCTTCAAAGCAATGGTTCCTTAAAAAAATTAAAACTCTATCAACTTTTTGATGAGCTTCAAGGACATGAATCAAACGTTGCTCAAATCATAAGGGAACTTTCCGGAGGACCACTTGCTCTCGTCAGTTCTTTTGAATCAACCATTCCGAACTCACCTACTCCGGAACCTTACAAACCCACTGTTCCATTAACTCAGTCATGCTTAACCACCTTACCCACACTCATCTATCCTGACGATGATTCTGAAACCTTAGATTCCGAACTCCGTTTCCAACAAGAGTTTGCCTTACTCTCAATGAAATACAAACGTCCTTTCAATCCCTCTTACAAACTATACCAAAAAAGATTCAGTGCTCCTCACCAAACCCATTCTCAACCACATTCCGCTCCAGAAGCAAAACAAACCTTTGAAAATCCTTCTGCATACAAGCCTAACCTCACTAAACCAAACTCCGCTCTGGAATCTTCTCAAAATTCCAAATCAGACAAACCAAAGATCTTGTGTCATAAATATGGTCATGCAAACCACTTTGCCAAAGATTGTCTAGTTGATGCTCCACAAAAACCAAAAGTCAAAGACTTAGCTTACTATGTCCGAAGAGCACAAGAAATGGCTGAAAGTGAGAAGGCATTTGTTACTACGGTTTCAAGAGATGTCGAAGGATATTCGTCATCCGGAGATGATGATGATTTGGTGACTGGAAGAAACATGTGTTTGATGGCAAGACAAACGGTTGAATGTGATGAAGGATATTGGTCTTCTGGGTCCGAAGATGAAGATGATGTTGCTGAACCTCACTACTGCTACATGGCCACTAACGATCCACCAGGTCTAAGCATCGTTCAGCAGGTAAAATCCATGATCTCTGATAATAATTTTGATTTGACTTTATATGAACCTTATCTGACCCAGATCCAAACAGATATGAACACCGTCTATAAAGCCTATGAGTCTGCCATAGACGCCAGTGAGAAGAAGGACTGTGAACTAAGTCGCCTTAGATTACGTTTTGAGGATAAGAAATTGAAAATCGAGAGTCTAGAGTGTGAACTTTTAATCTCAAAAGATGAATGTATCATTTGGAAAGATAAATGTGAAATCACTTATTCTGAACGAAATAATTTTATTTCGGATAACAAACGTCTCAATGCTAAAATAGATGCTTTGCATAACTCTGTAGACATGCTTGAAGCTGACATTCGGATGACTCATAATTTTCATCATCTATGATCCAAAGCTCCTGGTCTCGGAAGCTGTCACACCCCCAAACCAAGGATGGCGGAAACGTCCGGGGGTGGAGGACTTCATGTATAGTATCATAACAACAATTGTAATAGTAATTGAAGCAAACACAACCAACATATATATAATTGAAAAAGTGACATCATTGTATGAATTACATGTTTACGAATCAATTACAATATGTTGACAAAATATGAAATAGTAGACGCCTTAGCGCCCCATCCTCAAAAGCACTTGGTTACCTGTTTAATGATTTCCTGAGAATACAAGTTGTTTGAAAAAGTGTCAACACGAAGGTTGGTGAGTTCATAAGCTTTTGTTTGGTATTATTAAAAGCCTTTCGTTTGTAAAAGTAGTATTTGTGTTAGAAAATCCAATATTTTCCTTAATGTGTAAATGTAGTCTTAAAACCCAAAGACCGAAATGTACAAGTAATTTGTCATATTTATAGTAAAACAATGCAAGTTTAAATCGACATAAACTCGTTAAATTTTAATGAAGTTCCCATAAATTCCAATGTTTATTAATACTTTATGTGAGTTTATTATAACCATACTATGACCAAGGTTGCCTAAAACGACGTTCTTCAGACATCGGAAATGTTATGACATTTGTCACCCCAGACCTATCGGTCTAACTGTTGCATGCAGTTTAGGTGTGGGTTTGTCAAACCCAATATAGATCTATACACAACTATCACGCTCTCCCTCAAGGAGACTCTGGTTACAATACAGGACTTAATGGTAATTTGAAGTAAATGTCTCACAAAGTCATTAACGGAATTACGTGTTATGAAAACTTGGTACCGTATGGCCGTACCTTGCTTAATGAAAATATCCTTTGTATAAATGTACCCTTTTTAAGTGTATGTGTTATGTAATGTATCATAAATTATACCTATTATAGTTTATCAACCAAGGGTAGTACGTAGTAATGTATGCAAACTATATTCAAAATAGTTTATTAAATGTTTGAATGTATCGGTTGTACTTTGATTATAATCACTTGTTATTCTTTATATTTTATATGTCCAAATCCATTTGTAAACTGATGTGTGTCTAAATATTAAGATAAAATGTCATATATTGCAATAACATATAATCACATAAAGATATACACCTTGCTCAACATGTTACAAGGTGAAATGAAATTGACAGCAACTTTTTATTGTATACAGTTTCTGTTACTGTTCTTAGAAAATTTATAGAAAAATCATCAAAGCTCCAACTCCAAATCCGCAAATTCTGAGAGTTTGGAATATGAGTCTAGTTTGTTCGTAAATTTTATCATGATTTTTAGTGATCTCTAACGGAGGTGAAAATGTTCATAATCACAGACTGGTCCGGGTTTGCCTCTAAAATGATAGGCAATTTTGTAAAAATCACCATAAACTGTAGAACAATCATATGGAGATGTGCAAGTAGCCATTTTAAAGCTAAGAGTTTGGACTACTTGCACCTGGAACAGTTTTGAAAACTAAAATATTTAAGTTGACCAAAACAGTCCGTGATCGAAGTTCATCTTTTCTGATGTAATATGATAGAAAAAGTTTAATTGTGTTCTTGATGATTTTACTTGTATTCCCCCCTTAAAACTTAAGAAAAACATGTAAATGTAGGGGTATGAACTCACCTTATGTGGTTTCGGTAGATGAAAGTGAGAGAGAGGAAGTATTCAACCCAAGAACACTAAGAAGATGTCTTGATGATTCGAGAATCTAACACCGAATAAGATGGAATTTGTGTAAGATATCAATGATTTGAGTAGAATGGAGTGTAATAATTATATGAATGATGAAGATACATACTAATTGAAGAAAGAAATCCCTGAAGAAAGCCTTGAAGTTCTTGAAGTTGAGAGAAAAGATGAGAGAATTTTGGAGAGTGTCCTTTGGTTGCTAAGTGTAGAATGAAAGAACTTTATGGAGAATGAGGAGAGAGGATCAATCCTCCAGCTCTTAGAACATGGGAAGAGCTGGAGATTGGGTGTAAAGGTCCACTAAGGAGACAAGGGGTAGTGGGAAAGAGTGGCTGATCATAGAGTGAGGTGGTGGTGGTTTGCTTTTGCCATAAATTAAGGAAAAGCAAATATTCCTTCAATAATTAGTTCAACCACTAATTCTTTTAATATATTTTTATAAAAACCCTGGAGATTTATATATTTTGGGGCCTTAGTTTATAAAATAAAGTTTTGGGTGAAAATCCCACGTTAAAATAATGAAAAACGGAGTTAAAACGAAGTCGTAGTCGAAAAACCGGTAAAAAGGGGCCGTCTGCAAGACCCCTCGCATGGAGGCCGGATTCGGACCCTCGCATGCGAGGCTGCTGTCTGATGGCTTCGGATTCGGTCTCCTGAGAGGCTTCAGCTTCGGTCCTGATGAGAGGCTTCGGATCCGAGGCCTCGGATGAGAGGCTTCGGTCCTGAAGCTTCAGTTCCAGGTCCTTAAGGCTATTTTACCCGTTTTTACCCCGTTTCAAGCGATTTTTGACCCGGTTAAGGGTCGATATGACCCAAATGATTACAAAAAGTTAAAGTAACTTTTGAGAGAGATTTGGGAGAGATTTGGGAGAGATTTCAAATAGAAAGAGATAGAGTGAAAACGATTTAGAGAGGTTTCGTTTGTGATTAATTTGAGTGTCCGGCTTCACAACGCAAGGTTCGTAAACCCCGTTAAACCGTGTTTTAGTGTCGTACACAATCCCGATGATTGTGCAATAGTGTTTTATCGCTTTGGTTCGTTCTTTAGCATTGTTAAGGCTAAGGAAAATCAAATACATGAACTTTCCAAATGATGATTTCTCATTAAAATAGCGAATTGTATAGTGATTACATAACGTAAACCCTAACATACAAGGGTTATTGGAGTTGACCGGTTTGACTTGTTGACTTTGTTTGACTTTGACTTGACCGAAATTTGACGGTTGTCACAGAAGCGAGTTTCCGAAACCAATTGTTCGTCCCTTAAAGGAATTGCAAATTTTGACATTCATGGGAGAAGTTCCGAACATCAAACATTCAGACACCTCTGTTTCTCCCTTGTCACCTCTTCCGGAGGCTAAAAGACCTTTTGAGTCCCTAATTCCTGAGTTCCAACCAATAGTTGTCAAGTGTCCTGAGTCCACACCTCTTCCGCCTCTGATACACCTGAACCTGAATCGGACCACGAAATATCATTATAGTCTTCCAAATTGTGTAGATTATGTTCCAAAAAGTAATCACGTAAAGTTGAAGTCTCAAGCCATGTGTCCTCTGATTCATGTGAATCGGACTCCTTAGTGCTCTCAAAGACCAAATTGGTTCTCATTACTCCTGAGTTTACAAATCCATCCAAAGGAAAAACTTCTAGATCCTCTCTTCATCCTAAGAGAAAACTAATGTTGAATAGGAAAGATGTTGTAGATCCCAAGGTAGAAGCTAGAAATGATTACAAAAAGGAACTCAAGACTAGACAAAATTCCAAGTTCCTTGCTAACTCTAAACCAAATTCATCCCGGAATTCTGGTGTCTCCACTCATAGTCAAAATTCTTTTGTTTCCACTAGGATATTAAAAAGACCTTCCGAACCCCCTGCTCGTCCGGAACCTAAGGAAGTCCTTAGCTCCAATTCACCTCAAGCTCATGTTGATGTCAATGTCAAAACCATCCGTAATACTTCACCGGCACCTCGAAATGTTTCATCTGTCTTTATTGCAAAATCTGATGGCACAATTTTTAAACCTAGAATTTCAAGAAACAATGTGTCATCAAACAAATTCATAAGTACAAAAACCACTGTTTCAAAATCTTCAAACAAAAATCTTGTGTGGAAAATCAAAACATCTGTCAACAAAACAAAAATCCCGGAGGTAACAAAAATTGTCAATCCTTCGGATGCCAAAGGTCCGAAGAAGTCATCTCCGAACCTACGAGTAGTTGAATATAACTACTGGATAGATGAAAAGACATTAGCATTCTGTCTGTTTCCAAAGAATTCCAGTAATATCACCCAGAAACACAAAGTTGTTCCCAAGTCACAATCAAAGTCCAAAGCCCATGCCTACGTCCCAAAGTCTAACTCGGAGCCTAAAAAGTCCATTGCTCACTAATTTTGCAGGCACTTTGTGCTTCAGAGCAAGAATCAATATGGTATATTGATAGTGCTTGCTCCATGCACATGACGGGGCAGAAGGATTTTCTGCAAGATTTAAAGCTTTCTCCAAATGTTGGTTACGTGACATATGACAATAACTCCAATTCTCAAATTCATGGTTATGGAACTCTCACCAATGGAAACTTCTCTATTTCACATGTTGCTTATGTAGCTGATTTGAAACATAATTTCATAAGTGTTGCTCAGCTCACTGACTCAAGTCGACGTGTGGAATTTTGCAAAAAGTATAGCTATGTGATGACTGAAGACCAAAAAGAATGTTTGATAAAGTCACTTCGCAACAAGAACATGTACCCGCTTGACATCAACATGATTATTGGCAAACCTCAACTCTGCCTTCTCTCCAAAGCTGTTCCTGACGCCAGTTGGTTATGGCACCGTAGACTCGCTCATCTGAACTTTCGGTACATGAATGATATTGTATCAGGCGAAATGGTAAGAGGTTTACCTCTTCTCAAGTTCGAAAATGATCATTTATGTGCTGCGTGTGAGTGTGGTAAGCAATCAAAGAAGGGTCATCCTGTTATCATAGAAAAGTCCATCTCGGAACCATTGGAACTTCTACACATTGATCTTTGTGGACCATCCACTGTAGAAAGTCTTCATCATAAGAAATACATTCTTGTGATTGTTGATGACTTTACAAGGTTCACCTGGGTTTTCTTCCTAAGGCTGAAATCCGAAACAGCCTTTGAGCTTATCAACTTTATCAAAGGAATAGAAGTTCTTATCAAACTCCCGGTCAGGAGAATCCGAAGTGATAATGGTTCGGAATTTGTTAATTCCACCATTGAGAAATTTCTCACAGAAAAAGGAATCGATCACAACTTCTCAGCTCCCTACACTCCACAACAAAACGGTGTAGTTGAAAGACGCAATAGAACACTTGTTGAAGCCGCTCGATCAATGCTGAACAATGCAAACTTACCACTCTATCTTTGGGCTGAAGCTGTATCCACTGCTTGCTTCACTCAAAATCGAAGTATCATCAATCGACGTCTCAACATGACACCATACGAAGCAATGAATGGTCGAAAGCTAAAAATCTCATTCTTGCATGTCTTCGGATGTAGATCCTTCATCAAAAACAACTGTGATCAGCTTACAAAGTTCCAACCTAAAGCTGATGAAGCCATCTTTCTTGGGTACTCTTCCAAATCAAAGGCTTACAGATTTCTCAACCGAAGAACTCGTGTTCTGGAAGAAAGTTTTGATATTACCTTTGATGACAACTTCGTTCGGAATTTTGGCCCCACTCACATCACAACTCACATCATGGAGTCTGATGCTCCTCTGCCAGGATGTCCGAACCCTCAATCCATTCTTGAGGTTGACTTTGAAACCCTGTTTGGTCCTTCCGAAACCGCTCTTGATTTGGAATCTCGATCAAGACCATCTATAATTCCAATTCTTCCTTCGGAAGCCCCAGTTTCTCACAACCTCTCCGGTCCACTTCCAAGCCTCCCTCCATTTGATTCTGAACCGTTTCAACCTTCTCAGGTTGAGGGGGAGAATAATGCAAATCCCTCTCTTGAATCAAATGTGGATGGCTTCCAAGATGCAGCTGCCGATTTCGATGACTCTAATCCTCTCAACATTGACGAAAACGAAAATTTCTTTGAGTTTCCTTCTAATGATGATGTCAACCTCTCTGGTTCAGAAGTTCAGGGGGAGCATCATCCCAATATTCAAATCTATCAGGGGGAGCAAATCAATTCCACTGTTGATGTAGGATCTTCGGCTGCACAAGAACTCCGTCGATTGCATGTTTGGACGAAGGATCATCCTCCAAACCAAGTGATAGACAATCCGAATGTTGGTGTACAAACTCGCTCAGCTACCAACATCCAAAATGAATGTCATTTTTCAGCATTCATATCCATGGTTGAACCCAAATCCATCAAGGAAGCATTAGAGCATGCTGATTGGACTACAACCATGCAAGAAGAAATGGTAGAATTTGACCGAAATGAAGTCTGAACTCTCGTACCTCCTCCTCAACATCACCCCGTTGTCGGTACAAGATGGGTATTTCGCAACAAGCTAGACGATGCAGGAGTTATCATCCGAAATAAGGCAAGATAGGTAGCTAAAGGTTTTACTCAAATTGAAGGTCTTGACTACCATGAGACATTTGCTCCTGTTGGACGACTTGAAGCTATCAGAATCTTTCTAGCTGATGCTGCTCACAAAGGCTTCAAAGTTTACCAAATGGATGTTAAGAGTGCCTTTCTTAATTGTGAACTTGACACTGAAGTATACCTTCAACAGCCCCCCGGATTTATTAATCTTTCCTTTCCAAACTACTGTTATAAAATCCGAAAGGCTGTCTACGGACTCAAGCAAGCTCCTCAGGCTTGGTACGAGACTCTCACCGATTTTCTCAAACGCTCAGGTTTTCAAAGAGGAATACTTGATCCCACACTATTCCGAAGATCAAATGGAAAGCATCTCATGTTGGTACAAATTTATGTGGACGACATCATTTTTGGATCCACGGATTCATCTATGGTTGCTGATTTTGCCAAACTTATGGTCTCTCGATTCCAAATGAGCATAAATCGTGAATTAAGCTTCTTTCTTAGCCTTCAAGTCAAACAGACTAACAAAGGTATTTTCATTCACCAAAAGAAGTACATTTCTGAACTTCTCAAGAAATACTCAATGGACACCTGTGCCTCAGCAAAGGTACCTATGGGCTTCAGACACAAAATCTTTGCCGACCCTTCGGGTGTTTCCGTTGATGAAAAGAAGTATCGTGGAATGATTGGCTCCTTACTCTATCTCACTGCAAGTCGCCCGGACATTATGTTCTCAACATGTTTATGTGCCAGATTTCAAGTCAATCCGAAGATGTCTCATCTTTTGGCTGTGAAACAAATATTCTGATACCTCAAAGGTACAAAGAGCCTCGGAATCTGGTATCCAGCAAATGAAAGTTTCCTTCTGCAAGCTTACTCTGATTTAAACTATGGTGGTCTTCAACTCGATAGAAAAAGTACATCAGGAGGATGTCAATTCCTAGGTGGTCGATTAGTCAGCTGGTCATCCAAGAAACAGAACTGCATTGCTCTCTCTACAGCCGAAGCTGAATACATTGTTGCTGCCAGCTGTACCTCTCAAGTTCTTTGGATGAAATCTCAACTCTTGGCTTATGGTTACAGATTTCAACGCATTCCTATCTACTATGACTCTCAAAGTGTCATTGCAATCTCTCACAATCCAATTCAGCACTCCATGACGAAGCACATCGACATCCGGTACCATTTTATTAAAGATCATGTTCTAAATGGCAACATTGAACTTATTTTTGTTCCATCTGACGATGAGATTGCTGATGTATTTACTAAGGCATTAAACGAAACCAAATTTAATGGTTTTCTGAACAAAATGGGTATGATGATGCCTGATCCTCAATTCTTTCATGAGACATGTTCTCTTTGATAGAAGTATTTAGAAGAAAATTTTGCTCCGAACTCAATTATTTTGCTTCGGAACTATTTTCTCTCTAAATACATATGATCATTTTACTTGTCTTCATTACTGATTATCCCTTGAGTTTTTTTTAGCTGTACAGTTCAATCTATTCTCACGACTATCAAGATCAACCATCATTCAAATCTTTATTTCAGAACTCACTTCATAAAGGAATTCCGGAAATCCACTCCGGAAATTTCAAATTTGCTCTGGAATTTTCAAGTGTGCTCCGGAATTTCAAATTTGCTCCGAAATTTTCAAATGTGCTCCGTAATTTTCAAATTTGCTCCGGAATTTCAAATTTGCTCCGGATTTTCAAATGTGCTCCTGAATTTTCAAATTTGCTCAGGAATTTCAAATTTGCTCCGGAATTTTCAAGTGTGCTCCGGAATTTTCAAATGTGCTCCAGAATTTTCAAATTTGCTCCGGAATTTCAAATTTGCTCCGGAATTTTCAAGTGTGCTCCGGAATTTTCAAATTTGCTCTGGAATTTCAATTTTGCTCCCGAAATTATCAAAATTTGCTCCGGAATTTCAAAAGTGCTCCGGAATTTTCAAATTTGCTCTGGAATTTCAAATTTGCTCCGGAATTTTCAAATTTGCTCTGGAATTTCAAATTTGCTCAGGAATTTTCAAGTGTGCTCTAGAATTTTCAAATGTGCTCCGGAATTTTCAAATTTGCTCCGGAATTTCAAATTTGCTCCGGAATTTTCAAGTGTGCTCCGGAATTTTCAAGTGTGCTCCGAAATTTCAAATTTTTCCGAAAATTTTTAAAATGTGCTCCGGAATTTCAAAAGTGCTCAATGCTCCTGAATTCTCAAATTTGCTTCGGAACTTTTTTTTGTTAATAATATATGTTCCGGAACACAACTTTTACCCTCCGGATCATGCAATGTCCGGAACAACTCTTCCGGAATACCAAAAGGTAATAAGGCGAAACGGTTTTCTCAACGGTTACTTTTCAGGAAGATCCTTATCCGATCTTCCTCGATTTGCGTGACACGATTGCACGCCCACTAAACTAGAAATCGAATTGACTATTAAATTCTCCTTTTTTAGCCCCAATTTGCCTTGCCCTTTCATCTCACCTGTCCAATCTCATTCCCAAACATTAAATGCGACCCGATGGATCTCGGACCCTCATCATTACCTTTTTCAACCCGACCCATCTTTCCCTACCTATAAATACTCTTTCACATTCCCTTTTACCTCTTTACGCTCTCTTGACTCTCAAACCTCCAAACATCCCTCACTGTTCTTCGTGTTCATCAAGCTTTCTTCATTCTTCATCAATGGAGTCTTCAAAGAACCCAACTCAATCTGCACCACCTCCCAAGAAATCAATCGCCAGGAAGAAATCATCTAAAGGATCAAAGGGCTCATCCTCATCTACAGATCAAGAACCCTTTCTTAGGGACACAACTCAACTGTTCTCCTTAAACCCTCATGACTACGATGAATCAATCAGGATAATGATTGAGTTCCTCACAAATCATCCTCTCTCCATTCCACTTACCAAAACCCCTGATCCTCCACTCCGACTCTCTCATCTTCATCGTGCATTCACCAGCATCAAACTCGAAGATGGTGTTCTGTTAACTACCATTATTGGTGATCGCACCATTCCTGTCTACAAATCAACCTTCCTCAAGGCGATTGGAATCACACCAAATCCTACTGGTTTCGAAGTTGTTGAACCAACGGCTGAAGAGTTTCAGACGTTTCTAAACTTCATAGGGTACACGCAAGACTTCAAGGCAAAGGATTTCAAGAAAACTGTTGTTTCTGGGCTCTGGACCGTTCTTATGCATCTCATCATCCGTGGGTTATCTGGAAAGCATGGTGGTACTGATACCTTGAGCAAAGATTGGCTGAATGTAGTCTTCAGCATTTACTCCGGACGCAACAATGCTGTAGATCTTCCGGAAGTCTTGTGGCAAGACTTCTGCAAGTTCGCCATCAAGAGGAAGCCGAACAAAATTTCAAGCCCTAGATTTTGGGCTCTGACGATTGAACAAATCTTCAAGGAACTCAACGTAACAATTCCGGTTAGCACCATTCCTCCGGAGGTATGTGTCTTTTTTAAAATTGTTAAGGCTTATAGAATTCCGGACCAATCATCCTTTGGTCCGGTCGGACGTCTTCTGGACAACATGTTGGCCATCATTCCTTCCGACTCTCCCTATCTAAAACAACATATTGAGACTTCGGTTGTGTTCGACCCAACACAACCTGCCCCGGTCTCTGTTGAGCCAACTCCGGAAGAGGCTGTTCATGCTAAGTCCGGACCCAAAGTCAAGCAACCAGCCAAAAGAAAGGCTTCACCGACCAAGCCTAAGGCCAAAAAGAAATCCAAAGTCAGTGCCCCCTCTCAATAGGAGGGCACCCATGACATTCCGGCTGATTCTGGCCATCCACACACCCCTCCTGCCCACTCATCTGAGGTACCCCTCAATGTTTCATCATCACAAGCACACACTCATGGGGAGTCTCCACATCTTCCACCCTCACCCTCCCAAAAGGGTGATGCCGGTTTTGAAAAAAGTTCCTTGCATCCTCCTGGAACACACCCACGTGTCAAATTTGATATTCCCATTATCTCTTCCACACGCACACACTCCGGAACCATTGTTCCGGAACCTAAGCATCCGGAAGGAGGAGCAGTCTCTCCAACTTCCGATGCCACAACTGGTCTGATACCCGGAAGGCGTACAGGACGACTAGGCACTAATGATCCTCTTTGGAAATATTATGTGAACAGGGCCTCATCTCGACGTCCGGATCTTTCTCGAGCTCAAGTGGAGTCCACTCTCATCTCCATGAGGAATAGGGTCATCCAAAGCAATCTGCCCTATGTTCCTCCCACCGACAATGACACCTTCAATGAACTCACTGCGGAGCTACCCCCAATCACCACCCATCAAAGCATCTTCCACACTGATCCAGAAGAAGAAATCTCTGAAGAAGTCATGTTGGAAGAAGAGGAAACAACCATTCCGGATGCACATCTCACGACCTCCGTTCACTACCAATCCAAAGCATCCGTATCCAAGTCTGCCTTTGACTACGGATCCTCTTCCACTTCCACTCCGGACGACGGCTCCAACTCAAACCTTCAAGAACATGATGTTGCAACTGTTGGACAAGGTGTCTAAGTCCATAACTATTTATGGTATGTAATTGACCCGACCCGGCATGGTCCATTTGGGTTGCATGGCACCATGCAATTGGATAAACTAAAATGAGAGAAATAACACTTATGGTTTATTAATATATTATAAGTTCTAATATATTAATAATATTATTTAATTAGTTTGATCAAGAATTAATTTAGAATTAATTAAGTGATCAAAAGATAACTAATTAAATATATGGGTAGATTATGTAAATCTTCCATATCTTATATAGTGGGCTAAGAGGCTCCATGGATTATCAAGTTGGGTTCCACCCATAGGATGCTCCATGGATGCTCCATGGGAGTTACAAACCCATGGGTCATGGAAATGAAGAGTCATGACACATTAGGGTTTACATGGTGTAACCCTAGATGTGTCAACACTATATAAGAAACCCATTCTCCACCAAAATTGGCGACACTAAGAAACAAGAGGGCTAGAGCCGATTTTGCAAGTGTAAGATTCTCTCAAAGTTTACTCCTTTGCATTTGGTGTTGTGTGAAGCATTTGAGGCATCACACTTGGGGTGCTAGGCTCACAAGGTTTCAAGGATCATAATCAACAACAAGGTAAGTTATTCTATCTTTCATTCAAGTTAAAAATGTTCCCCATGTATGCTAGATAGGAATATAACCTTAGAATTCAACTTTCCATGATTATTAGACAAACATAGATCCAAGGTTATTAGGGTTGCATGTACACTTAGGAAGTGTTAGAATGCTCAAAACCCATCAGTGGTATCAGAGCCTAGGTTTGTTTGTTGTTTTTTTTTTTGTGTGCAAACAGCTTGAAAAAAAATCGTTTTTCTGTTTTCTGCTCGTATGAAAGTTTGCACATTTGTTGCTGGAAATGGACTAGAAACATTACCCTAAACTGTTTTGATGTTTTAAAGCTTGTTTTAGATGGTGTAATGTTTATGCTAATCCATTTACAATGGCAATTATTAAAATTACAAGTTTTTTTTAAGTGTAATTTTTGATTCTTGAAAGTGTTCATATTCATGTTCTTGAACTTATGAAGATTAGATGATCATAGGAATTGTTTGTAACCTTCATGGTAGTTTAATTCATGATCATAATGTGTTTTAATGGAGTCCATAACTTGTCCTCAAGTTATGGAAAACCAAAAGTCTCACTTTTATTAAAGCCATTAAAAGAACACAAGAGTTATAAAAATGAAGAGTCTTCATTTTTATTACTCAATTAATTCATAAGTTATAAGAAAGGAAAAGTTTTGGAAGTTTACAAAACTTGCCCTCAAGTTTTGGAACATGTAAAGTCTTGATTAAAACTTTAGTTCCAACCCTTAGAATTTTAAAAGTTAAAATTCAACCCTTATACTTTATAATATTATAAGTTACTAATATATATATGTATAACGTCAAGTCGTCTTACCGCTAGTACGCCTCATTCACGAAGCCGGTCTATAAGGGGGTATACGGTTGTTGCCTATAAAATGGCAACTTAATGGGTGTCCACTCTTACCCACCGCTTCCTTGATCGGTAGAGGGTCGTTAACCGAACGGGTAAGACAAGGACTTATAAATTCTCATTAAAAGTATGATGAATATTATAAAGTAACTAAATGCTTTTATTAAATTCCCAATCTTAGTTACTTTAGGAAAATGTGAATAAGGTGCTAATCCATGAAATTACACTTTACACTTTGTTTAAGTCGTTGGTGGAGCGTGTGTGGTTAACCGGCACACTAACTTGGACTTAACAAGGTAGGTAAAGGGTGACTTAAGGTTTACCATAGCATCGGTGGAGCGTGTGTGGTTTACCGGCACATCGATTGAGTGATAAACCTTGAGGGTACCAAGTGATTTGCATGGTTACTTCACACCTCGTTTTGTGATCCTCGGTATCCCAGTCACAAAACTTGGAGGGCACACTCGAGATTGAAACATGCCTTTGAAAAGTTCATTGAATCTCAAAAGAATCTAGGAATTTCTAAGAACCAATTAAAAGCCTAATATTTATATTTCGTTTTTCATGGTGGAAATTGGTGAATCGTCATTCACCTACCTTTCAAATATGTTATAGCTTGGATTACGGCATACCTCTTCTAAGTTATAATATATTGTGATTGGATTCTAGCCTTAATATTACATTTGGGTGTTTTATTAAGGACTCTCTTAATATCTAAACTAATCTTGTTCTCTTCTTTCAGATGTCTTCAAACAATGTTGCTTCTGGCTCTAATCCTAATGGCTCCTTTACCCTTATGAACTTGTATGGGAAAGTCACTTTTGATGGATCCAACTTCAATGAATGGATCAGAAACATCAGGATGATTACCCGCTACGAGGACAAAGAATATGTCCTTGACAAGGAGCTTAAGGAGATTGATGAGACCACTACAACTCCCCAGGAGATCGCTGACTTCCGGGCACATGAAAGGGATGCTACAAAAGTGGCATGCATCATGTTGGCCACCATGACAGCGGAACTCCAAAAGTCCTATGAGGACTTCTACCCTTTTGAAATGCACCAAGATCTGATGGAAAGATACCATCAAAGTGCACGATAAGAGAGGTATGAAAACATATGCTCTATCATAACAACCATGATGAAGGACGGGGAATCCGTCACGAGCCACATGCAGAAAATGCAAAGGTATGTGGATCGGTTGCTGAAGCTTAATGTGAACTTCCCTGAGGAGCTTGCAATAGATATCATTTTGCACTCCTTACCATCGTGCTATGATCAATTCCGCATGACATATCACATGAATAAGGAAGAGGTCACACTCAGCAAACTTCAGGGACTCCTCAAGACCGCAGAAACAGGTCTTAAGGGTAAGTCGGTTGTTAACACTCCTACTCCAAACTCCGCCCCGGTTTTGGCAATCAGGAAAGGTAGAGGGAAGAAGAGGAAGAGCTCTTCGAAGGGTACCAAGGCTAGGACCCTTGATGGCTCTTCTTCAAGTGGAAGCAAGAAAGGTTTCGTCACTCCTTCTTCTGACCCAAAAGAGGCTGAATGCTTCTATTCCCATGAAAAGTCACATTGGAAGCGGAACTGCCTAAAATACCAGCAAGATGTGAAGGATTGGAAAGTTAAACCCAACCATGCAGGTATTTACACTATCTTATCTAATAACTCACCCCATTCTAACTCTTGGGTCCTTGATACCGGTTGTGGTATTCATATCTGTTCTGATTTGCAGGGACTAAGAAGAAGTGAGAATGTGGAGCATGGAAGAATAAACTTAATCATGGGGAATATGAAAGCTTTACCTGTCACCAAGATTGGAGTTGATACTTTATCGCTAAGTAGTGGGTTTAGTTTAGATTTGAATAAATGTTGTTATTCGCCAGAAATGGCAAGAAATATTATTTCCTTTCATGCATTGTATAAACAAGGTTTCACCTTTTCATTTGATAATGAAGTTGGTTTGATTAATGCTTTCTTTAATAATGTTCTTTATTTTAAAGCATTACCTTGTGATGGTGTGTATGAAACTGTATCTGTGGTTGATAACTTAGGAAATAATGTATTGTGTATTGATTCTGTTAATGATAGTAACTTGGACAAAGCATCATTATGGCATTGTCGTCTTGGACATATAAGCAAGAAACGCATAGGCCAACTCCAAAAGGATGGATTATTGGAGTCATTTGACCTAAAGTCAGATGATAGTTGCGAATCATGCTTACTTGGAAAAATGACAAAGTCACCCTTCACAGGTTCTTGTGAGAGGGGTGAAGGTTTGTTGGATCTAATACACACGGATGTGTGTGGGCCCTTCAAACATGCCGCAAGGGATGCTAATCGTTATTATTTGACTTTTACTGATGATTACAGTAGATATCGATATGTCTACTTAATCAAGCATAAGTAAGAGACTTTTGAGAGGTTTAAAGAGTTTAAACAGGAAGTCGAGAATCAATTGGGCAGGAACATTAAGATGCTTCGATCCGATCGAGGTGGTGAGTATCTTAGTTCAGAGTTCCTCGACTATCTTAGGGAATGTGGGATTGTCTCACAATTGACACCTCCCAGGACACCACAGTTAAATGGTGTAGCTGAGAGGCGTAATCGAACCTTGTTGGATATGGTTCGTTCCATGATGAGTCGAGCTTCACTACGAATCTCATTTTGGGGGTATGCCTTAGAGACTGCCGCCCATATCCTTAATCTAGTTCCCACAAAGAAAGTTGCCAAAACTCCTCATGAGATGTGGACCGGTAATGTACCCAAACTAGACCACATTAAGATTTGGGGTTACGAGGCTTTCGTGAGACGCGAGACTCATGATAAGCTCGAACCTCAAAGTGAGAGGTGTATTTTCATCGGCTACCCATAGAAATCCTTTGGTTACCTCTTCTACAGACCTAGTGAGAATGTGGTCTTTGTAGCTAGGAGGGCTTTCTTTCGAGAGAGAGAGAGAGAGAGAGAGTTCATAAGCCAAGGAGACAGTGGGAGGCAAGTTGACCTTGAAGAAATTCAAGAGTCAAGTGGTGAAGGAACTTCAAACCCTAGCACTCAACTTGAGGAGGAAACTCCTGTTGAGCCAATTGACAAGTCTGTACCTCTGAGGCGTTCCACAAGGGTTAGGAATGCACCTGAGCATTACTATGGATTCCATGTTACTACAGAAGGTGATACACTTATCAGTGATGAGACACTGATAGGTCTGGATGAACCTAACAGTTACGCGGAAGCCATGGCAGGCCCTGAGTCAGCCAAGTGGAAAGAGGCAATGGACAGCGAGATACAGTCCATGTATGACAATCAAGTTTGGAACTTGGTTGAGAATGTACCAGGTCGTAAGACTATAGGGTGCAAATGGATCTTCAAGAAGAAGACCCACATGGATGGTAATGTACACACTTATAAGGCACGACTGGTTGCAAAGGGTTTCTCACAAACTCCGGGAGTTGATTATGATGAGACCTTTTCTCCAGTGGCCAAGATTAAGTCTATTAGGGTTATGTTAGCCATAGCTGCATTTCATGACTATGAAATATGGCAAATGGATGTCAAAACCGCTTTCCTTAATAGAAAGTTGGCTGAGGATGTTTACATGAGTCAGCCAGAGGGTTTTGTCAATACAGAGTACCCTAATAAAGTGTGTAAGCTTGAGAAATCCATTTATGGGTTAAAGCAAGCACCTCGCAGATGGAATCTTTGCTTTGATGAGAAAGTCAAAGAATTTGGCTTTTCTAGGAGTGAAGATGAATCTTGTGTATATGTCAAGGCTAGTGGGAGTATAGTTAGCTTTTTGGTATTGTATGTGGATGACATACTACTCATAGGAAATGACATCCCAACTCTGCAGGAAGTTAAGTCCTGCCTTGGGAAGTGTTTCTCTATGAAGGACCTAGGAGAAGCTGCCTATATTCTAGGGATAAGGATCTTGAGAGACCGGAGTAAAAGACTAATTGGACTTAGTCAGAGTACCTACTTGGATAAGGTGCTGAAGAGATTCGGCATGCAGGACTCCAAGAAAGGGGAGTTACCCATCCAGAGTAACGCCAGATTGAGTAAGACACAAAGCCCTAGTACCGAGGCTGAGATAGCAGAAATGAGTCGAATACCTTATGCTTCGGCTGTAGGATCGATCATGTATGCTATGACGTGTACTCGACCTGATGTAGCCTTTTCTTTGAGCATGGTTAGCAGGTATCAGGGGAACCCTGGCAAGACACACTGGACTGCGGTAAAGAATATCCTCAAGTACCTACGGAGGACTAAGGACTGGGTCCTTACGCTCGGTGGGAGTGAAGACTTGAGAGTTGTAGGGTATAGTGATGCTAGCTTTCAGACTGATAGGGATAATTTCCGCTCTCAGTCAGGCTGGGTCTTTACCTTAAATGGAGGAGCAATTTCTTGGAAGAGTTCCAAGCAAGAGACAGTGGCTGATTCAACTTGCGAATCAGAGTATATAGCAGCTAGCGAGGCAGCAAAGGAGGAGATATGGCTGAAGAACTTCATTGGAGACCTTGGAGTTGTACCAGCTATTAAAGAGCCAATGGAAATTTTCTATGATAGTGAAAGTGCAGTTGCCTTAGCCAAGGAACCAAGGGATCACGGGAGATCCAGACACAACGACATAAAATACCATTTCATCAGACGTCGAATAGAAGAAGGACTCCTCGTGGCAAAGAGGGTATCATCGGATGAGAATCCAGCAGATCCCCTCACGAAGGGACTGACTCGGGTTAAGCATCTCCAGCATGCTCGGAGCATAGGGCTGAAGGATGATATTAGATTTAGTAGTTAGATAACCTTGAAATTTGCAAAGTGTAATTGACATTAGATGATGAATAAAAGGTGTTTTATTTATGAGTAAAGTGTTGCTATCTCTTGTCGATCGTTTATTATATTTCTTTTGCATGTTTTGACTTCCAGAATAATTATGTTTGGTATATCATATTATTCGAACCTCCACAGTCGGTCATATGTCGGAAGTAGGTATGAATCAAGACTGTCATGATTGGTTGCAGAGGTCTAAGTTGTTGGACATGGCTACAACACTCATGAGTGCTCATAAGTTCTGAGCATTAGACTCAACCCACGCTCACTGGAATCACTTCATGGAATTTATCTCGAGTGATCGTGAGACGGTAATATCATATAAGTCTTCAAACCTAGAGATATGATTTGTTACTTATGAGTTGGTTATGCATTGATTGTACGTTAACGCATTGGTAACTCGATGTTATAAAACGTGCTTTTGTGTATAATTCAATGAGTGGTAGAACAAACATATGAGTCGAAGTTTATCTGTTCCTTCTTGGATTAGAAGCTGATATCTGGGCCCCTCGATGATTTTGTTTTGACCTATGTACCGGGCCCGGTCAGAACTAAGTTGATGTGTTCAATTAAGTTCTTTGTCAAACAAATCAGAAATCGGGAAACAAACTGCTGGACAATAAGTAAGACATTGTTCCATGTATTTGTCCGGTTGATATCTAGAACAGAGGATTATATGATCACTTATCTTAAATGGCGTATCATCATCTTCTCAGTTCTGAGAGACCTTGAAAGAGCTACGATTGCCGATCGGTTCCTGAAGTATTGCAGTTATAGTTATTAGACTTATCCAAGTGGGAGACTGTTGGACAAGGTGTCTAAGTCCATAACTATTTCTGGTATGTACTTGACCCGACCCGGCATGGTCCATTTGGGTTGCATGGCACCATGCAATTGGATAAACTAAAATGAGAGAAATAACACTTATGGTTTATTAATATATTATAAGTTCTAATATATTAATAATATTATTTAATTAGTTTGGTCAAGAATTAATTTAGAATTAATTAAGTGATCAAAAGATAACTAATTAAATATATGGGTAGATTATGTAAATCTTCCATATCTTATATAGTGGGCTAAGAGGCTCCATGGATTATCAAGTTGGGTTCCACCCATAGGATGCTCCATGGATGCTCCATGGGAGTTACAAACCCATGGGTCATGGAAATGAAGAGTCATGACACATTAGGGTTTACATGGTGTAACCCTAGATGTGTCAACACTATATAAGAAACCCATTCTCCACCAAAATTGGCGACACTAAGAAACAAGAGGGCTAGAGCCGATTTTGCAAGTGTAAGATTCTCTCAAAGTTTACTCCTTTGCATTTGGTGTTGTGTGAAGCATTTGAGGCATCACACTTGGGGTGCTAGGCTCACAAGGTTTCAAGGATCATAATCAACAACAAGGTATGTTATTCTATCTTTCATTCAAGTTAAAAATGTTCCCCATGTATGCTAGATAGGAATATAACCTTGGAATCCAACTTTCCATGATTATTAGACAAACATAGATCCAAGGTTATTAGGGTTGCATGTACACTTAGGAAGTGTTAAATGCTCAAAACCCATCAGCAACCAAACCGAGTCCCTCCTCAAATCCGAACGCACACCAACTTCCTCTGCATCACTCTAACTCTGATACAGAATCCTCAGCTGGTGATCACATTGACCCTTTCGCCCTTCTGGAAATCCGCAACAATGTCTCGGACACTATGTATAAAGTGTCCTCTGTAGAGGCATCCGTAACAAAGCTGAATTCTAAATTGGATCAAAAAGTCTCCGGACTTGATTCGAAACTTGATGCCATTCTCCAGTCTCTCTCCCAACAGTCCGGACCATCAGTGACAAAAAGAGAAGCCCACCTTAATCAACTGATTTCCATCTGGCTGAAGCACACTATTGAGCAAATTGACTCCAAGTATGACGCTCTGGTTGAAAATTATCTCAACACCATCTCCTCAACGCTCAAAGTTCATGACGATCTGGTGTCTACCACCAACGACCTAATCAAGCAGACCCATGTTCATCATGAAAAACAAATTCAACAACTGGAGAAGGAGATCTGGAAGAAGGATGATATGAACCTCATTATTCAACAAGTCCTCATCAAACTCCTGCGATCAACTTGGAACATTGTTGATGTTCCAAACAGGAAGTTTGATGAGATGATTGCCATCCTCAACAGCACATTCAAGTATCTCTCCGAACAATCTCCCATTGGCGAAGCCTATGACACTCTCACTCTTCAACTCTCCACAGGTCTTCAGAAGGTTTTCTCCAAACTTGATGATATCAAGGAAGACTTGACGCTTGCACCAGTCTCAAGATTCACCGATGTAATTGGGGGAGAAGGCCCAAGTAGACGATGGGAACCAGCCTCAAAATTCTCACTCAGGGATGAGGATCTCAATTCCGATGATGAAGATGTTCAAATCGATTTCGGAATCTTGGGAATCACTGAAGGAAACGAAGATGATGAAGATAATGAAGTATACATTCGGATGAAGCTCCCAAAGGAGTTTTTGGTCTTCGAGCTCCAAAGCTGACTACTCTGAAGGAGTTAACTGAGTAACAAAAGAGGATTTGGTCCGCAGTCTCCTGGCCATCCACTCTTCCGGACGCTTTTGATATGGCCGTCAAAATGACTAAGGCAAAATCATTTCTTACAGCTCAAGCCTTCCGAGCCACTCCTTTTGTGCTGTCTCCCACTCCCATTCCGGAACCAAAAATAGCCCCAATCGACCAGGGCTCTCCTCTCCCGACCCCAGATGAAATTCCGGAATAACCGCTACCAACTTCCACTCCGGAATTCATCATTGATGAGAACATGAAGATGGTCATTGATGCGCTTCAGAGAGACAAAGGGAAGAAACCGATGACTTTCGAACAATAAGCCTTCCACTCCGGACCTCCTCTCAAACAAAAATATGGATGGTCTGAGGAGGAAATTCGTAAGGCACTATAGGACAGCATCCGGATTCAAGCTTTAAAAGACAATCCCGATCCGATGCGTGGCATCTCTCCTCTTTTCCGTGAAGGCATCCTTCAAGCATAGGAAATCATCCCAACACTCTACTATGACCTTCCCATAAATGACATTGATAAACTGGATCTTCCTCTCTCTCTCCTTTTAGCAAATTCTATACGAAATTTGCTCTGTTCCACCCAACTGATAATCCGGAAGTGATCATCCGGACAGAGCGTGAACGGCTCAAAACCTTCTATGCAAAGAATGCTCAACCCTTCAAGGAAGTATGGACAAGAAAGAGGATCACCAACGTTCAAGGCTTTGGAAGAAAAATTTTAGTAAAATTTGAGCTGAACTGTCCTCTATTCCGTTTCCATCTCCTCCGGAACAAGCCATCTCCCCTGACCGTTACTGATGCGGATTTTCCTTCAATGAATCCGAACGACATCCTCACCCTAGCTGCTTACTTCAGAGAAAATTAGAAGGATGACATCAGTATGGGTGCCTACCACGCAACTCTCAGCTTTCTCAAAGATTATGTTGCTGAGTTCTGCCGCTGTGATTACGAACTTGCTCACCTCTACGGAACCAAACAATTCGTTGCAAAGATCGACTTTGTTCTTCCGGAAGCTGAAATTCTTGCAGATGGTCCGATTGAAGAACCGGTTCTAGGGTTTGTCTACACCACCAGAAGAACAAACAAGAAGGACTTCTTCCGAGTCCTTGATAAACACCTAGTACCTACCAAAGCTCTGAAGAAGTTCATATCCCGGGCATACAAGTCTGATGCTCTGGAACAGGTTAAGGCAAAGTTTGTAAGTCAACTGACTTGGTACATTGCGGTGCGTGAATGATTGTTCAGAGCATACACCTTCATCAAAGAAGAAATGAACTAAGCTTGCTGGATTGCTAAGTTCACTTAGGGGGAGATTGTTGGAACCTGAAAGTGAACCTCTAGCAATCCTAAGTACATATTCCGAAGTATGTTGGTTCCGAAAGGAAAAGTAATCCGGAACCTGTCCAGAACTGGAGAAAAGAAGAAGAGAAATATTTTGAAGAGGAACACATTCCGGAGCTAATCCTGAAGTCCGGAATGTATGATGATCCGGATCAAACTTTCATCTCCGAAATAATACTTGTCTGGAATGAAGTCTTTCTATCTTTAGTGCATTTATTACTTTTGTCTTGTATTTGATGTAACGTTTCATAGGACTTAGTGTAAAGTTGCTTTAGGACAATCAGAATGTCAGACTTATGTCTTTTGTCCGGTCTTATGTAAACACTTGGGTCAATTCGTTGTAACATTCACTCCTTTAAATAGGAGCTTTCAATACATGTCAACTACGGATCTTTCACTTAATTTTGGCATTTACTCTTATCACATTAAAACATTCTTCTTGTTCTTCAATTATTAACTTTACCTTGATTATTATCTATTTTGTTCTCAATTAATGTCTTGATCATTTGTTGAATTGATCATCTAAGACTTGACTGGTCTTTCCAGTCTAGACTTGAACATCCATTATTAAGCAGAGATTGATCTCAAGCATTCACTCAAGGTTTGAGTTTTCAAACCTTGTCCCTACGCATAGATCTTGTTCTCACAGAAACAACCTTCAATAGAATTATTCAAGGCCTTGGAATGATGGAAGAGGAATCTGTCCCAAAACCACTTTCGCATACATAATGATTATCCTGCGAATCGGTGCGAACGTTCGCAGTGGTTCATAGTCCACTGTTCATTCGCAGACTACTTTGTCACTACAAATCGGTGCGAACGCTCGCAGTAGTTCGCAACCTACTGTTCATCGGTGGTTCAAATTTTCAAATATCCTTTTGTACTTTATGTATATTACCTTTTATCTCTGTTTTCTCTTTAAATCTTTTCTGTTTTTATTTCTTTTTCAGAAAATTTCAAAATACAAAAATATTTTGTTTTTGTTTATTTCTATTTCTTCTATTTTCTCAAATCTCAAAATACCAAAAATATCTTAAGCACATCATGGAGGCACAGATTCGTGTGATAGGGAAGGTATAACATTCTTTATCTGTATATTAGCTAAGTGCCCCTAGAAGCATGCTGATGTATGTTGTCCAAAGCTTCGATTGACTCGATGTGAAGCCTTAATTAATCGAATCTACCATTCATTTCTTCCCAACCAGGCTGTTAAATTCACATTCGTCATGAGCTACCTTACGCTTCTCACATTGAGTTAAGAGTTATCTGCTTAGTCACTTTCATTTAGCAGAGGTGAATTCACTTCTTTGGAACCCTCTTCACATTTCTCCATTGACTTCATACTCATAAATGTAACCCTTGAGACTCTTAGCTATACCACTGAGGTTTATGGTTACACAACTTCTGTGTTAATGATCTTAGTTTCGTTCACCACGAACTGAGTGAAACCCCAAATCCAACACACTTATATGAATTGACGGTGAACAATTAAAAGTTCTAGAATTTCACCATGGAATTAACGAAAGCCACTTTCGTGGTCTGTACCTAGGAATCTCTTTTTCTTTTGCGAGGTCTTTATTCCAAGTAACTTCTTCCCATAAGGTCCAATTTTTTTTTTTGAGATCTCAAAGTTTAATCTTTTCACCTAAATAATTCCAAACCTACTCGTTCAAATGACTACACTGGTCACACGAGTACTTCAACCAACATTCGCACTTATATCAAGTTTGTTGTTTGGTTGGAGAAATATCCACCCGTTAAGCCTTAATAAAATATGCCTTTCAATGTTTATTATCAAACACTTGATCGTATTTCAATGGGAAACCATACAAACACTTCTTAGTCTCTCTTGACTTTGAAGGAAGAGATCTTTCCCCGGGATCAACAGTTTTATGTCATTAATGAGACATCACAAAATCCCATACAACAGTGTTTTATTTTTTTATCTTTGACACTCTTGCATGAAGATCCTTGTGATTTTCAAAAAGTATAGTTCATGGTACTTATGTTTGTTTCAGGATCGCAGTTTAATCAATGACGTTCGTTTCTAAGCTAGAGGAGTGTAATTGCTCTCAACTGCGAAAGGGCAAAGATGACGCGACATTTCCTATTGATAAGAATTCAAATGGGCGCATGAATTTGAATCAACAGCTACTTTATCGCCACATGACGTAAGGAAATGACACCTACAGTTGTCAAATCGCGCTTTTTCGGGCGACGTTTCAGTAACCGATGCTTTCTCTCTCTGGATTTCACTCACAAATCAAACGGTATAAAAGAGTTTTGACGACTCATTCTTCATTACCACTCTCAAAATACTCTCAAACTCTCCGGAGATCAAAGCAGTACTGTTCATCTTCTTCCTCACAGCTTCATCAATAACGGGTTCATTTGATCTCGATCCAGTCAAGTATGATAGCTTTATGCTACCCATGATCGAGTGCCTCAAGTATTCTCCTCTCACAATCGCTCTTTCACAAATGGAGAACGTTCCTCACACACTGCTGTCTAAATTTTAGCTTAATCATCAGCAAACTACATCAAGGAAGAACAAAGAATCACGTTCGAGATCCATGACCGCAAGACCTCAATCACAAAATCTTGATTTTGTTCTCTCCTTCAACTCCCTCAATCTGATGATATGGTCAACCCAGAGTCGGTGTCTAGTGTCGCTCTTCTCGAGATGTTCTACCAAATGGGTTACAAAGAAACCCTAACTGCTGTCTCGAAGTTCAGAAAACCCAATTTGCCTCCACAGTGGAATGGGCTCTTTACTCTATTGTTTAAGGGGTTCTCTGAAAGGGTTACTGGATCAGACTGTGCTAGCAAACTTTTCATGACCATTCTATATGGTCTCTACACTGGGTCCAATGTCGATTATGGGTCAGTTATATGGGCTCAAGTTGTTCAGAGCACTCTCTCCACCACACGTCACAGTGAGATTTCCTGTGTACGTTTCTGGACTCTCATCGTCAATCGTTCCAATGAAAAGCACCAGATCCCGGTAATGCAAAACACCTTGATGGCTTCAATCTATAATTTTCACACTACTGGAATTATCGTTTTAGATGCTTCCAAGTTTTCCTTTATTGGCTCAATCCTAGAAGCCATGTTTAGAAATGTGCCTCCTTCAAGCAAAATCTTAGACAGATACAAGAAGTTGACTCCATTTGGGCCTCATGAGTTAACAGACGAAATGCAAGCTTCTCTTACTGAGGCGGATAAACCCAAAAAGGGAGGGCAAAAAGGTTCGAAGAAGGGAGAGAAGAAATCTACTGATAAGGAAGGACCATCTGTCACTTCGAAACCCCCTTCCAAATGAAAGGCACAAACAAAAACTTCTATTGCTGCTCCAAAAAGGCGAAAGCAGCCGAATCGCAAACGAATGGCTCCCACACCCAGTGAAAGCGAAGGTTCGGAGTCTGACACTCCGTCAGACATTCGCAACAAGGAGGATCATACTGCTCGCAATGAAGATGAAATCATTCACAATACAGAGGAGACATCCAATCCTAAGGTAACTCCAACTTTCAATGATTATGTTCGTTCTCCACCTCCTTCCCCTAAAACCACTTTTATCCCAATTACCATTGCTCCATGCCCTCCTCCAGTCTCTTCACAACAACAAACCAGCATCCCTCTCTCTATTCCACTGTTCACTGATTCAACAGTTCCTCCTACTACCTCAACCCCACCTTTCGTTTCAGTCAACATATCTGATACGAGGGCTCAAAATTCAGGTTTCTCCACCCATATTTCACCTCCTGTTTCTCCTATTTAACACGATGACCCAAATATGGTCTTTGGTGATGATGAAGACGAAGATCTTGGAGGGTTTACTTATAGTCCCTTCCAAATTCGGATTGAGGGTGAAGATGAGGTGCAGATTACGAAAGGGCAACTTCAGTCCCTTCATGAAAAGATTGACAAATTAATTCTCTCTGCCAATGCTTCCTCTTCTGATGTATATGCTAAAGTCACGGTAGATTCACTCTTTGATCGAATCTATAAGGAGCATACAGCCAATGCTGACAAGATGAACAAGGTTTTTGCTGATTCTGTTGAGGTTTGCAAGACCACGACCGAAAAAGTCGATAAACTAATTGATGAAACTACTGCTTTCATGGAGAACTTTCAAACTACTTTCAACTCCAACACTACGTCAGCCAATGAAGCGTTGAAGAGTTTGGGCTCTCTCTTCAAAACTAAGAAGACGAAGCTGCAAGAGATTCGCACTGGTCTGAAAACTGACCATGAAACATTTCAAGCAACTATCTCCTCTCAGATTTCACAGCTTAAAGACGAACTGATAAAGGAGAGTACCATCAAGGACTCTCTCGCGCTCAAGTCAGAAGAAGCAAAAGTGTTAAGTACCAAACTGACAGCTTCAGAGAAGCAGGTCAATGATCTGTTATCTGAGAGGGCAATCATGCGAAGCTGTATAACTGATGTTACTGGCATGCTCTCGGATATCATTGAGACCAGGGACTTCCATGATCATCATCACAATGCGTAAGCATCTGGCAGAAAAGTTAAGGCCAGTCTTTGCAATGTTTCACCGCCTTGAAGGTGTTTCTGATCAATACTTTCATACGAAACAAAGGGAGAAGGTGTGGCTGGTGGATCACGAAAAGAAGAACCCAAAGCTCCTATCAAGCCCGTTGTCAAGAAAGAACCCAAGGGCATGGAAATATTGTTCAATGACGAGCCTATTCTTGATAATGAAGAAGAAGAAGTGCCTGATGAAGAAGAAATTAAAAGGAGAAAAGTTCGTGAAGCTGAACTGGTTGAGTACCAGCGAATCATCCGTGAGGCTGAAGAAAAGGAAAGCGCTGAGAAAGAAGCACAGGCTACTCTTCAGAGTAAAAAGCTCTTGTTTCCCAAATGGATCTTGAAGCGAATCCAGCGTGATGTTGTTGATCTTCCAAGCCAGTATTGGTTAGAGCTAGTAGTTTCGTTTCATCTTCAGAACACACGAGACTGACAACTGGATCTGCCAATCACTCCAAAAGCCTTAAGCTTCCTGTGAGTACAAGATCAATGCGCAGGGACAAGGTATGAAAACTCATACCTTGAGTGAATGCTTAAGATCAACGTCTGCTTGCTAATAAGTGTTCTAGTCAAGTCTGGAAAGACCAGACAAGTCTGGAAAGACCAGACAAGTCTAAGTTGATGTATTCAACAAATGATCAAGACATAAATGATGATTGAGAATAAATAATCAAGGTAAAGCTAATAAATGAAGAACAAGAATGTTTTGAATGAACTTAGAGAAAATACCAAAAGTGAATGAAAGATCTGTAGTTGACTTGTATTGAATACTCCTATAAATAGGAGTGAGTATTACATAGAATTAACTGAAGTGTTTACATAGGACCGGACAAAAGACAAATACAATAAATTCACCAAAGACAAAATAGTTACATCAGCATCATTCCGGACATGAGAGTCAGCTCATTCCAAATACAACTATAGACTAAGTCCTATGAAACGTTACATCAATACCAAGACAAATACAATAAATGCACTTGTATTGAATACTCCAAATACAACTATAGACTAAGTCCTATGAAACGTTACATCAATACCAACACAAATACAATAAATGCACTAAAGACAAAATAGTTTCACTCCAAATCAGCATCATTCCGGACATTAGAGTCAGCTCCGGAATGTCTTCAGTGTTCACATCTTCTTACCTGGTCCGGACAGATTCCGGACCACTCTCCACTTCGGAACATACACACTTCGGAATTAGTAGTTAGGATTTCTTGAGGTTCACTTTCAGGTTCCAACAATCTCCCCCTAAGTGAACTTAGCAATCCAACAAGCTTAGTTCATTTCTTCCTTGATGAAGGTGTAGGCACTGAACAACCACTCTCGGACCATAATGTACCACGTCAATTAACTCACAAACTTTGCCTCGACCTGTTCCGGAGCATCAGACTTGGACGCCCGGGATATGAACTTCTTTAGTGCTTTGGTCGGAACCAGATGTTTGTCAAGGACTTGGAAGAAGTCCTTCTTGTTTGTCTTTCTGGTTGTGTAGACAAACCCTAGAACCGGTTCTTCAATAGGACCATCTGCAAGAATTTTAGCTTCTGGAAGAACGAAGTCGATTTTGGCAACGAATTGTTCCGTTCCGTAGAGGTGTGCAAGTTTATAATCACATCAGCAGAACTCAGCAACATAATCTTTCAGAAAGCTCAGAGTTGTGTGGTATGCTCCCATACTGGTGTCATCCGTTTGATTTTCTCTGAAGTAAGCAGGTAGAATGAGGATGTCATTAGGATTCATAGAAGTAAAATGAGCATCAGTAACGGTCCAGGGTATTGGCTTGTTCCGGAGGAGGTGAAAACAGAATAGAGGGCAGTTCAGTTCAAATTTCACCAAAATTTATCTTCCGAAGCCCTGAGCTTTGGTGATCCTCTTCCTCGCCCATACTTCCTTGAAGGGTTGAGCGTTCTTAGAGTAGAAAGTTTTAAGCCTTTCTTGCTCAGTCCGGATGATCACTTCCGGATTGTCTGTTGGATGAAGAGGGGAAAATTTGGTATAAAATTTGTTGTAGGGAGAGAGAGGAAGATCCAACTGATCGGAGTCATTGGTGGGAACGTCGTAGTAGAGGCACGGAATGATTGCTTGTGCCTGAAGAATGCCTTCACGGCAAATAAGAGAGATGCCACACATCGGATCAGGATTATCCTTTAGAGCTTGGATCCGGATGCATGCTTCTAGTGCCTAATTGATTTCCTCCTGAGACCATCCATGTTTTTGCTTGAGAGGAGGTCCGGAGTGAAAGGATTGATGTTCGGCAGTCATTGGTTTCTTCCCTTTCTCTCTTCGAAGTGAAGATATAACCATCTTCATATTTTCATCAATCATGAATTCCGGAGTAGGAATTGGAGGTGGTTCTTCCGGAATTTCATCAGGGATCAGGGGGGGAGAGCCCTAGTCGATTGGAGCGATTTTTGGTTCCAGAATGGGGGGCTGCATGGAAGGCGTGGCTCGGAAAGCTTGAGCAGCTAGAAATGATTTTGCCTTAGCCATTTGAACGACCATTTGAAACGCATCCGGCAATGAGGATGGCCAAGAGACTCCATACCATATCCTCTTATCTTCCTAAGTCAGCACCTTTGGAGTTATTTTCTTTGGAGCTTCAAGACCAAGAAATCCCTTAGGAGCTTCATCTGGAATATATTTATCTTCATCTTCACTTCCTTCTTTTTTAGTGATCCCTAGCGTTCCGGAGACGATTTGAACTTCTTTTTCTTCAGAATCTAGGTCTTCATCTCGGAGTGTAAGTTCTGAGGCGGGTTTCCAAGGTTGGATTGGGCCTTCTCCCCCTCTTGGAACGGTGGATATTGGAACCGGTGGAAGCAGCAAATTCTCCTTGAGATCATCGAATTTGGAGAAGACTTTCTGAAGGCATGTGGTAAGTTGAAGAGTGAGGGTATCATAGGCTTCGGATGTGGGTGATTGAGCAGCAAGGTGCTTGAACATATTGCTGAGAATAGCAATCCTTTCATCAAACTTCTGGTTCGGAACATCAACAATATTCCAAGTTGAGCGAAGAAGTTTGATGAGGACTTGTTGAATGATCATGTTCATTTCATCTTTCTTCCGGATCTCCTTCTCCAGCCTTTGAATCTGCTTTTCATGACGAACGTGTGTCTGCTTAATCAGGTCGTTGGTAGCAACCACCAAGTCGTGATGCACTTTTAGCATGGAAGTAATGGTGTTGAGATAGTGGTAAACCAAAATGTCATACTTGGTTTCCACTTCCTCCATGGAGTGCTTGAGTCGGAGAGAGATTAACTGGTCCAGTTGGGCTTCTCGTTCCGCAACTGAAGGTCCGGACTGATGTGAAAGAGACTGGAGGATGTCATCAAGTTTAGAATCCAATCCAGAAACCTTTTGATCCATTTTGTTGTTGAGCTCAGTGACTGAAGTTTCAATGGAGGAGACCTTCTTCATGGTATACGAAACATTTGTTTGAATATCAAGGAGAGCGAAGGGGTCAATATAGTCACCAGCTCAGGATTTCGAATCAGAATCTGAGTGTTGCGGAGGAGCTTGGCGTGAGGAAGGATTTGTGGATGGACCTGGCTTGGTTGCAACATCATCCTCTTTCAGTTTGGAGTTTGATTCATTAATCAGAGTAGTTGAGGAGGAGGATCCGAAGTCATAGGCAAACTTGGATACGGATGCCCTGGATTGAAGATGGATTGAGGTCATGAAGTTTGTGTCCGGAACTTTTGTTGCTTCATCATCCAGTATGACTTCTTTGGAGATCTCTTCTTCCGGATCGGTGTGGAAGATGCTTTGGTGAGTGGTAATGGGCGGTAGTTCCGAAGTAAGCTCATTGACGACATCGGCATCGGTGGGAGGAACATAAGGCATGTTGCTTTGGATGGCCTTGTTCCTCATGGAGATAATAGTTGACTCCACTTGAGCCCTTGTGAGATCCGGACGTTTGGATGCAGCCCTGTTGAGAAAATCTTCCTATTGGGGATCATTTATACCTGGTCGTCCTGTACACCTTCCGGGTATCAGACCAGTTGAGGCTTCCAGAGTTGGAGAGACTGCTCCATATCTAGAAAGCTTAGTGTCCGGAACAGGGGTTCCGGAGTGTGTGCATGTAGAAGAAATAATGGGATCATCAAAAGTGACTCGTGGGTGTGTTCTAGGGGGCTGTAAGGAACTATGATGAACACCGGCATCACCTTTTTGGGAAGGAGAGGGTGGATTATGTGGAGACTCCCTGTGAGTGTGTGCAGGTGATTTTGAAACATCGAGGGGTACCTCGGATGAGTGGGTAGGTGGGGTGTGCGGACGGCCAGAATCAGTCGGAATGTCATGGGTGCCTTCCAGTTGAGAGGAGGCACTGACTTTGGCTTTCTTTTTAGTCTTTGGCTTTGTAGGAGAAGCCTTTCGCTTGGCTAGTTTCTTAATCTTAGGTCCGGACGCAGTAGGTTTGGCCTCTTCCGAAATGGGCTCAACAGAGACTGGGGCAGGTTGTGTTGGGTCGAACACAACTGAAGTCTCTAAGTGTTGTTTTAAATAAAGGGAATCGGTAGGAATAAGGGCCAACATGTGGTTCGGAAGACGTCTGACCGGACCAAAAGAGGATTAGTCCGGAATCCTATAGGCCTTAACAACTTTGAATGAGACACATACCTCCGGAGGAATGGTGTTAACTGGAAGTGGTTCGGAAGGCTCCATGAAGATTTGTTGAAGTGTCAGAGCCCAGAACCTAGGGCTCGAAATTTTGTTGTTCTTCCTCTTGACGGCAAACTTGCAAAAGTCTTGCCATAAGACTTCCAGAAGATCCACGGCATTTTCCCGTCCGGAGTAGATGCTGAAGACGACGTTGAGCAAGTCCTTGCTTAAGGTATCAGTTCCTCCATGCTTTCCGGACAGCCCTCTGATGATGAGGTACATGAGTATTGTCCAGAGTCCGGAGATAGCAGACTTCTTGAAATCTGTAGCCTTGTAGTCTTGAGTATACTCGATGTAATTCAGAAACGTCTGAAACTCTTCAGACGTTGGTTCTATGACTTTGAAACCATTTGGATTTGCTTTTACACCAATCTCCTTGAGGAAGGTGATTTGTAGATGGGAACGGTTCTATCACCGATGATTGTGGTCTCTAAAGTACCATCTTCGAGTCTGATACTGGTAAAAGCACGATGAAGGTGATGAAGTGGTAGTGGAGGTTCAGGGATTTTGGTAAGAGGAATGGAGATAGGGTGATTTGTAATAAACTCTATCATTACCCTGATTGATTCATCATAATCCAGTGGATTTAGGGAAAACAGTTGGGTAGTGTCTCTCAAAAAAGGTTCTTGATCGGCAGATGAGGATGAACCCTTGGATCCTTTGGATGATTTCTTCCTTGCAATCGATTTCTTGGGGATTGAGGCAATTTCAGTGGGTTTCTGTGGAGACGCCATTGTTGCAGGTGGATGAATGCTTGAAGAACACAAAGAACACATAGAGAAATAAGGGTTTGGAGGTAATGAGCGCGTAAAGTGGTAAAAGGGGGGTTTGAAAGTTATTTATAGGTAAGGTAGTGGGTCGGGTCGGAGGATGTAATGATGAAGATCCAAATGAGAAACGAATCGTATTTAATGATAGGGAGGTTGATTTGACTTAGGAGGTGAAAGGTAAAGTTGTTTGTGGCTAAAAATCTAGAAATCAACCGGCGATTCGATGGCTACTTTTATGGGGGCGTGCAATCGTGTCGCGAGAATCGAGGAGAATAGGATAGGATCTTCAGAAAAAGTAACCGTTGAGAAAGGAAACGTTTCACCTTATTACCCTTTGGTATTCCGGATGAGCGGTTCCGGACATAGTATGATCCGGAGGGAAAAGAGCTGTGTTCCGGAATATACTTATTTTGAAAAGAGGTCTGGAAAGCGAAAATGATTGGGAGGGAGTTTTGATTCTGGAGGAAAGATTCAGTTTGTTTTTGTAAATTCTGGAACAGAAACTCAGTTTATTTTTGGAAATTCCGGAATGGTGATTTTCAAGAGATTCCTTAGGGAATTTGAAAAAGCTTCCGGAACATAATTGTGAAAGCATTCCAGAGTGAGATTTTGTTTAACAAAATTCTGGAGCAAGATTTGTAAACCATTACGGGTTGAAATTTGAGAAACCTTTCGGAGTGAATTTTGAAATTCCGGAGTGCATTTTGAAATTCCGGAGCACATTTAGAAATTCCAGAGAGCATAATATAATACCTTTTCCGGAGTGGAATTCTGGGATGCTATTATGAAGTATATTCTGAGATAACAATTCAAGCACTATGACAAAGTGGACTTAAAATAGCAAACAATCAGGATGAACTGTACAACTTAAAAACTCAAGTGAGGGTCAGAAACAAAGACAAGTAAAATGATCCTATGTATTCCGAGAGAAAGTAGTTCCAAGATGAAAAAATTTTGAGACCGGAACTAGATTTCTTTCAAATACATCTATCAAAGAGAACAAGTCTCTTGAAAGAACTAAGGATCTGGTATCATCATACCCATCTTGTTCAGAAAACCATTGAATTTGGTTTCGTCTAATTCGTTGGTAAAGACATCAGCAATCTCATCGTCTGATGGAACAAAAATGAGTTCAATGTTACCATTAAGTACATGATCTTTTATGAAATGGTACCTTGTATTAATTTGCTTCGTCATTGAGTGTTGAATTGGATTGTGAGAAATCGCAATGGCACTTCGAGAGTCACAATAGATAGGAATGCGTTGAAAGCGGTAACCATTATCCAAGAGTTGAGACTTCATCCACAGAACCTGAGAAGTACAGCTGGCAGCAGCAATGTATTCGACTTCGGTTGTAGAGAGTGCAATGCAGTTCTGTTTCTTGGATGACTAACTAACCAACCGACCACCTAAGAATTGACAGCCACCTGAAGTGCTTTTTCTATCAAGTTAAAGACCACCATAACTTGAATCTGAATAGGCTTGAAGTAGGAAGCTCTTGTTTGCTGGGTACCAGATTCCGAGACTCTTAGTACCTTTAAGGTATCGGAAAATTTGTTTCACATCCAAAAGATGAGACATCCTTTGGTTGACTTGAAATCTGGCACATAGGAATGTGGAAAACATTATATCCAGACGACTTGCTGTGAGATAGAGTAGGGATCCAATCATTCCACGGTACTTCTTTTCATCAACAGGAGCACACGAAGGGTCGGCAAAGATCTTGTGTCCGAAGCCCATTGGTACCTTGGCGGAGGCACAGGTGTCTATTGAGTATTTCTTGAGGAGTTCCGAAATGTACTTCTCTTGGTGAATGAAAATTCCTCTGTTAGTATGTTTGACTTGAAGGCCAAGAAAGAAGCTTATCTCCCGATTCATGCTCATTTGGAATCGACTGATCATGAGTTTAGCAAAGTCAGCAACCATAGATGAATTTGTAGATCCAAAAATGATGTCGTCCACATAAATTTGTACCAGCATGAGATGCTTTCCATTTGATCTTCGAAATAGGGTATGGTCTAGAACTCCTCTTTGAAAACCAGAGCGTTTGAGAAAATCAGTGAATGTCTCGTACCATGCGCGAGGAACCTGCTTGAGTCCGTAGACAGCCTTCCGGAGTTTGTAACAGTAGTTCTGAAAGGAGAGATTAATGAATCCGGGGGGCTGTTAAAGGTACACTTCAGTGTCAAGTTCACCGTTGAGAAAAGCACTCTTGACATCCATTTGGTAAACTTTGAAGCCTTTATGAGCAGCATAAGCAAGAAAGATTATGATGGCTTCAAGATGTGCAACAGGAGCAAAGGTCTCATCGTAGTCAAGCCCTTCGATCTGTGTAAATCCTTTTGCCACCAATCTTGCTTTATTTCGAATAATAACTCTTGTGTCATCTAGCTTGTTGCGAAATACCCATCTTGTACCGACAATGGGATGATTCTGAGGAGGAGGCACGAGAGTCCAAACATCATTTCAATCAAATTCTGCCAGCTCTTCTTGCATGGCTGTAATCCAGTCAGCATGCTCCAATGCGTCCTTAATGGATTTGGGTTCAACCATGGATATAAATGCTAAAAATGACATTCATTTTGGACACTTGTAGCAGAACGAGTCTGTACACCAGCATTTGGGTTTCCGATTACATGGTTCGGAGGATGATCCTTTGTCCAAACATGTAATCGTGGGAGTTCTTGTGCAGCCGTCGATCCGATATCAACAGTGGAATTAATTTGCTCCCCCTGAATGATTTGAATGTTGGGATGATGCTCCCCCTAAACTTATGAACCAGAGAGATTGACATCATCATCAGAAGGGAACTCAAATAAGTTTTCATTTTCATCATTGTTGAGAGGATTGGAATCATCGAAATCAACAGTTGCATCTTGGAAGCCATCCACATTTGATTCAAGAGAGGGTTTAGCATTCTCCCCCTCAACCTGAGAAGGTTGAAATGGTTCGGAATCAAATGGAGGAAGACTGGGGATCGGACCGGAAACATTTTGTGAGACTGGGGCTTCCGAAGTAAGGATTGGAATGAGAGTTGGTCTTGATCGAGATTCCGAATAAAGAGCGGTTTCGGAAGGACCAAAGAGAGTTTCAAAGTCAACTTCAAGAATGGTTTGAGGGTTCGGATATCCTGGTGGAGGAGCATCAGACTCCATAATGTGAGTTATAATATGAGTGGGGCCAGAATTCCGAACGAAGTTGTTGTCGAAAGTAATATCAAAGCTTTCTTCCAGAACACGAGTTCTCCGGTTAAGAACTTTGTAAGCTTTCGATTTTGAGGAGTACCCAAGAAAGATGGCTTCATCAGCTTTAGGTTGGAACTTGGTAAGCTGATCACGGTTGTTCTTGATGAAGCATCTGCATCCAAAGACATGTAGAAACGAGATTGTTGGCTTCCAACCATTCATTGCTTCGTACGGTGTCATGTTGAGGCGTCGATTGATGATACTCCGATTTTGAGTGAAGCAAGCAGTGGATACGGCTTCAGCCCAAAGATAAAGTGGTAGATTTGCGAAGTTCACCATGGATCGAGGATCTTCAACGAGCGTTCTATTACATCTTTCGACTACACCGTTTTGCTGTGGAGTATAGGGAGCTGAGAAGTTGTGGTCAATCCCTTTTTCAGTGAGAAATTTCGCAATGGCGGAATTAGTGAATTCCGATCCATTATCACTTCGGATTATCCTAACTGGGAGTTTGATAAGAACTTTTATTCCTTTGATAAAATTTATGAGCTCTGAGGCTATTTCAGATTTCATCCTTACAAAGAAGACCCAAGTGAACCTTGTAAAATCATCAACAATCACAAGAATGTATTTCTTGTGATGAAGACTTTCTATAGTGGATGGTCCACAAAGATCAATGTGTAGAAGCTCTAATGGTTCCGAAATGGACTTTTTGATGATAACAGGATGAACCTTCTTCGATTGCTTACCACACTCACAGGCAGCACAGAAATGATCATTTTCGAATTTGAGAAGAGGTAAATCTCTCACCATTTCGCCGGATACAAGATCATTCATGTATCGAAAGTTTAGATGAGCGAGCCTTCGGTGCCATAACCACCTGACGTCAGGAACAACTTTGGAGAGAAGGCAAAATTGCGGTTTGCCAATAATCATGTTAATGTCAAGCGGGTACATGTTCTTGTTGCGAAAAGACTTGATTAAACACTCTTTCCGGTCTTCAGTCATTACATAACTGTACTTTTTGCAAAATTCCACACATCGATTATGTTTTAGATCAGCTACTTAAGCCACATGCGAAATAGAGAACTTTCCATTGGTGAGGGTCCCATAACCACGAATTTGAGAGTTGGAGTTGTTGCCATACGTCACGTAACCAGCATTTGGAGAAAGCATTAAATCTCGCAGAAAATCTTTCTACCCCGTCATGTGCATGGATCAAGCACTATCAATATACAATATTGTTTCTTGCTCCGAAGCACAAAGTGCCTGCAAAATTAGTAAATAATGGAGTTTTTAGGCTCCGAATTAGACTTTGGGACATAGGCACGGGCTTTGGACTTTGATTGCGACTTAGGAACAACCTTGTGTTTCTGGATGATATTCTTTGAATTCGTTGGAAACAGACAGAAGGCTAATGTCTTTTCATCTATCGAGTAGTCATATTCAATGACTTGGAGTTTCGGAATGATTTGCTTCGGACCTTTGACTTCCGGAGTGTTGGTAACATTTGTAACCTCCGGAATTGTTGTTTCATCAATGGGAGTTTTGACTTTCCACACAAAAATTTTCTTTGAAGATTTTGAAAAAGATGTTATCTTTGCGTTTGTGAATTTTCTTGATAACACATTGGTTTTTGAAAGATTTGGTTTAAAAATTGTGCCATCAGATTTTTCAATAAAAACAGATGAAACAGTCCGAGGTTCTGGTGAAGTGTTTCGGATGGTCTTGGTAGTTACATGAGGTTGAGGCTGAGTGGAGCTAATGATTTTCTTAGGTTCAACACGACCAAGAGGTTCGGAAGGTCTTTTGAGGATCTTAGTGGGAACAAAGAAGTTTTGACTATGGGTTGATGCATGAGAATTCTGGGATGAACTTGGTTTGGAGTTTGCAAGGAACCTGGAATTTTTTCTAGTCTTAGCTTCCTTTTTTATGTTCATTTCGAGCTTCTAATTTGGGATCTACAATATCCTTCCTATTCAACATTCGTTTTCTCTTAGGATGAGATGAGGATTTTGAGGTTTGTCCTACGGATGGATTCTTAAACTCAGGAGTAATGGGAACCAATTTAGTTTTTGAGATGACTAAGGAATCCAATTCGTAAGAATCAGAAGACACACAGCTTGAGACTTCAACTTTATCATCTAAGGATGCCCATACAAACTCAGAAGCAGTAGTTTCCGTTGTCAGCAGATTAATTTCTTCAATCACACAATTGTTCACGTGATTACTTTTAGGAACATAATCTACACAATTTGTGAGACTGTGATGAAAATCTGTGGTCCGATTCAGGTCCAGGTTTATCAGAGGCGTGGAATCAGGACACTTGACAACTATTGGTTTGAACTCAGGAATTAGGGTCTCAAAATGGTATGTAGTCTCAGGAAGTGGAGACAAGGGAGAAACAGGGGTGTCCGAATGTTTGATATTCGGAACCTCTTCCATGAATGTCAGAATTTTGCAATTCCTTCAAGGGACTAACAATTGGTTTCGGAAACTCGCTTCCGAGACCAGGTGCTTTAGACCAAGGATGACGAAAATTATGAGTCATCCGAATGTCCGCTTCAAGAATGTCTACAAAATTATGTAAGGCATCTATTTTTGCATTGAGACGTTTGTTATCAGCAATTAAAACATTTCGTTCAGAATAGGTGATTTCACATTTATCTTTCAAAATGATACATTTATCGTTTGACATTGGAGAGGTGTCTGACCTGCAGGAAGGTCAAGGTTGAGCACCAGAGACCTTACGGCAAGGTCCAACCTTTAGATATCCCGATGTGGAAGTGGGAGGATATTACGATGAACATCATTACGAAGCTTCCCAGGAATGCGCATGGAGTGGATTCCATTTGCGTCATCGTTGATCGGTTGACCAAGAGCGCCCATTTTATTGCGATTCAGGAGAGTATTTCGGCTGAAAAGTTGGCCGCCATCTACATCAGAGAGGTAGTGGCGTGGTACGGGGTACCAGTTTCAGTGATTTCAGACAGGGATGTGCGGTTGACTTCTAGGTTTTGGAAGAAGTTTCATGACGAGCTGGGTACTCGTTTGCATTTTAGCACCGCCTTTCATCTGCAGACGGATGGCCAGAGCGAGCGGACCATCCAGATGCTAGAGGATATGCTGCGGGCGTGTTTTTTAGATTTCGGATGTAGTTGGGATACTTACCTTCCGTTGGCCGAGTTCTCTTATAATAACAATTATCACGCGAGCATCGACCGTCCTCCTTTCGAGATGTTGTATGGGAGGAAGTGCAGGACCCCGATATGCTGGGGAAAGGTCGGACTGAGAGTCATGGGAAGTACCGAAGTGGTACTCAAGACTACGGAGAGGATCCAACAGGTTCGGAGTAGGCTTCAGACTGCTCAGAGTCGGCAGAAAAGTTATGCCGACAAGCGTCGATCGGACCTGGAGTTCTAGGTCGGGGATATGGTGCTCCGGAAGGTGTCGCCTTGGAAGGGGGTCATTCGATTCAGGAAGCGGGGCAAGTTGGGCCCCAGGTATATTGGACCCTTTAGGGTTGTAGCCCGGGTGGGCAAGGTGGCATATAGGCTGGATCTGCCAGCCGAACTTAGTCAGATCCATAGCACTTTCCACGTCTCCCAGCTGCGGAAGTGTCTGGTGGACGATTCGGCAGTGGTGCCTTTAGAGGATATTCAGGTTGATGACAGCCTGAATTACATCGAGCGGCCAGTGGCAATCCTTGACAGGAAGTCAAGGGATCTGAGGAACAAGAGGGTGGAGCTGGTAAAGGTGCAGTGGCAGCACCGCAAGGGGTCAGAATTGACCTGGGAGCCGGAGGACGAGATGAGGGAGCATTACCCCGAGCTTTTTCCGGATTCAGCGGCAGACTTCAAGGACGAAGTCTAAGATAAGTGGGGGAGATTTGTAACACCTGATTCCTGGTATGTATTTTATTCAAGAAATGTATGTATTTTCTCTGGGACTCGACGAGTGGGTGGCCCAACTCGTCGAGTAGAGACGGGATCTGCGGGAAGTTTAAGTGTCCTACTTGACGAGTCGGGATGCTGACTCGACGAGTAGGTGTTGTTTGAGTGAAACCCTAAATTTGAGGGTTTGCACCCTATTTAAACACCTTATCTCAGCCTCCATCGCTCTTATCACTCCCAAAAAGCTGTGAAACAAAACCCTAGCCGTTTTTGTGTGTTCTAAGGCCATTTTGGTACATTTGGTGGGTGGTGTAGCTTGGAGAAAAAGAAAGAAGCTTGAGAGTTCGAGTTGGGGCTTAGAGATTCAGGGATCTAGTTCCATTTTCATCTCAATCAAAGTAAAATGCCCCTGTCTTGGTTTTCTATGTGTTTATTCATCTTTGGATTTGGGTTTTGGGCACATTTAGGGCTTTCCAAGCCATATTCGGATTTGTGGAGTGTTATATGAGGTCTTGACTTCAAATCTGAGTCATTGGAAGGGTCTCATGGCATAAAGGTGCCAACTTTATGGCCATGAGAGCCCCATGCATCTTTTGGATCACTTTTAATGGCCTTTTGAGCCAAAGACCCTTTGCATGTGCACCAAGTTGGAAACTTTACGTGTAAAATGGACATTAGGGGACCAGATCTATGGTTTTGATGAGTTAAGACCCATCTAAATCGACTGTATAGTAATGGTCATGGATGGGCTCGATGAGTCGTTCTTGGGACTCGGCGAGTCGGTGTGTATTGACCACCAAATCCTTTCTGTGGATGGACCAGTTGTTAGGGAAGGAAGTCCCTTAGTTCTTTGAACGCAAAAAGGGGGCCTGGGAATCATGGGACTCGACGAGTGGATGAACAGACTCGGCGAGTCCAAGACAATCTACCAATCTTTGAAGATGGGCTCGACGAGTTGTTCATACGACTCGGTGAGTCATAGACTGAACACATTCTTATGAGGGAGATGAACTCGCCGAGTTCAAGGATGAACTCGGCGAGTCGGATGAATATGGTCCCGATGCTTTGAATGAAGGAGAACCTGTCAAGTTCTTGCTAGACTCGACGAGTAGAGTCGGGGTTAGATCGGGTTAGTGAAGTATGGACTCGACGAGTTGGTAGACCAACTCAGCGAGTCAAGTCAACTGGGTGTTGACTTTGCCCATTATTGACTTTGACTAGACTTGAGTTGAACCTGATTAGGGTTGTATGTTCTTTTTGATGACTTGAGGGTTGTCGTGTAGGGATTGAGGAGTCGAGGAGAGCCGACCTTCACGCCAAGGACAGTTCCGACACTACGCGACATCGAGGTGAGTTACCTTCCAGTAGAAGTGGGTCTAAGGCACCAAGGCCGGCCCACTAGTAGATGTTTAGCTGAGATGATTGTCTTTGTGATAATTGTCTGGTCTGCTATTGCTTGATATGAGAGTATGCTAGTTGCTTGATATGTGACTATGCTAGTTTGATATGTTACATGAGATAGTATCAGTAGAAGGGGAATAGTCCTCGAATTGGTCGTCAGGACCAACGGGTAGGTCGGACACCCTAGATATGTCTGACAGCATGATTGATATATGATATTATGTGTTAGCAGTACGGGGTCAAATAGTCCCTGTGTTCGGTTGAAAGACCGGAGGGTAGGTCAGCACCCCAGAACAACCTGACATGGGTAGGTCAGCACCCCAAAATGGCTTGACATGGATAGATCAGCACCCCAGAATGGCTTTATATGGGTAGGTCAGCACCCCAGAATGGCTTGACATGGGTAGGACGGGCGCCCCAGAATTTCCCGACAGTATGTATGCTATGTGATTGTATGGTATGTGGTATGATGGGAGAACTCACTAAGCTTTGTACTTACAGTTTTAGTTTTGGTTTCAGGTACCTCTTCGTCTAAGGGGAAGGAGCCGGCGGTGTAGCAGCGCATCACACACACATGGTTTCTGCATGGAGTTTTCTGAGAATGTACTCTGATTTATTTTACTTTTGACGATATGATTTTCAGACACATTGTTAAGTTTCTTTTTACAAATGACATGGCATGAGAAATGTTTTGGTAAACTATGTTGCGAATTACTTAATTAAAAATGAAAATTTTGGGCTTGAAATTTGGGATGTTACACACGTCGTTGACTGCTCTCACCGGAGGATAGGGACTTTGACGGCTCGGCTGGTCGGAATCGACAGAAATTGGTGGTGCGGCGTCGGGAGGTGAAGGAGGATGGCCGTCGGTGGTGGGAGGCATAAGGGTGAAGATGGCTGTTGGTGCTCATTTTAGGGTTAGGTTAATGCAACAGTTAAACACCCGACACCCACTCAAACTTCATTCCATAATGTCCATAATTTACTCTTTTAAGCCTTAGCATTAAAATCCCTTACAACATAGGTTCAAAATTTACCAAACAGCCCCCAATATCTTAATTATGACATATTCATCCCTTCCACCTCTTTTCCTTTTAAATTAAATCCACATAATTACCACGGAGCCCCTGTCTTCATAAATATGTATAAACTGAGTCCGGAACTTACACTTTTAACCCCCGACTTCTAAAATTGTGACAATTAGCTCTTTGAGAACATCCTTTTATATATAATTATTTATTTAGGGCTACTATTCGTTTATTAATTAGTTTATTTATTTAATAAATAAACGGGGTGTTACAGTGCGGTTCATTGCCACACCCAAGGAGTGGTGTCACACTTTATTTAAAAAAAAACATTATTCTTCTCCCCACCAATCACAAAATTGTCAAATTACCCCCACCCAATCACAAACCACGACCATTTTTTACCACACTGCGGTCTAAACCGTACCCAAACCCCAGTCAGAGGGCGGTGTTCCCATGTCTATGTGGCAAATAGTGCGGTAAAGACCGCACCACTCCCCACAGCCTTATTAAAATATGAGGGATGTTTTTCGGGTATATGACCATCTTATCGTGTCTTGTTCCTGTGTTCGTTCTTTGAAGCGGAGATGTCAAACAACCAAAAGCGAAAGTCTAGTATGCGAAAGTCAACATGATGCGAAAGTTAACATGATGTGATTGTTAACTAAGCGAAAGTTAGATTCGTAGGTTTCTTATCTGTGAAGCGAACGTTCGCAACGGACCTTATTCTTCTCCGCTCTCGCAACGAAAGTAGAGGATGAGGTTGCCCTTTCACATCTATAATCGTCCATTCATTGTTTATACATTCCAAATTCGCAATCGTTTTCTCCCACTTTCGTTTGGAGTTATGAAATTGGGATCAAAAATCTTTCGCACGAATCGAAATCAAATTACTGACGTTCGTGTTCTAGGAATGATGTGTAATCGTTAGATTTCCGGTTCTTGATGTTCCGTCGTTCGGCATTCGGGAGTTCAAATCAGAATCGGAGGTTTAAAATCGAAATTTTGGGTCCTGTTAACTGTTATCTTGATGCGAACAATCCCACCAACAGCGAAACTGAAATTGAAATTGTTCATGAGATTGGAAATTGGAATTTTGCGATCGTATCTTAATTGGAAATCGGCATTTTTGGAATCTTAATCAGCCTTTGACTTTCAATGGTCAACCAACTGCAATTCAATTGAAGAAGACAATATATGTTTCAATCCCAGTCCCTGAATATTTGCAATCTTTACAGTTTCAAACCCCCTTTGGGAGATATTATTTCTTTCAGTGTTAAAATGAAGAAAATGGGATATATTTTCATCCTTAGCCCTCTACCTTTCAGACCTTCACAGTTTCAACCCCATATCCAAAATTCTTTCCAAAATATATGGATTTTTACCATTTTTACCCCTTCATTCAAAAATATTTTCACTTCTTATCCTTTTATTTGGTCTTATTCGTTTTAATCCCTTCTAAATAATTGGTTCTTTTTTCTATTTTTTGTGTAAATTTAAAAATCAAAAATATATTGTTGAATCATAAAAAGTGACCCTCTTGAACTTCAGCCACCGCAACCCCTTCAGCTACCGCAGTCAATCAGCACCCGCAGTCACTTTAACTAGATTACTTTACTTAGTCTTTATTTCTGAAACACTCTCCATTGTCCAGTATGCCTTGCATGGCTACTCTTCGAGAGGTAATCTAGTGTACATTGTGAGTCTCTATAAATAGAGCTCATACTCTTTGTATTCAATATACTTACACGCATCTATCTATTCTGAATACACTTCTCTGAAGTTATCTTTTCTATCTCTCTATCTACGCATCACTTCTTACTCTCAATTCTTACTAGAACATAACTGATTATAACCACTCTCCGGAGCAAGTCCTCTGTGACTTAATCACTAAGATTGATCTTCCTTATTAACTTGGTTTGAATGCATTCCATGTTATGAATCAACTTAAGTGTATACTTGATATAATTATTGTTGTCATTTCTATTACTTTACATTTCCGCAACTAACTCTCTAACTTATTAATATTATTGTTGAGCTTTTAGATCCTTCGAGATTAACTATTCCGTAATACTACTTGTTCTAACGTTTGTTCAAGTGTGTCTCTAAGTTTTTCTCTCAACAATTGGTATCAGAGCCATAGTGGTTGCTTTTTGAAAACAGACCTCTGATTTTCAAAGGGCCTTCTATACCACTAAAAAGCTGATTTCTTCAAAAAAAACAATTTCAAATGGCACAATTGTTATCTCTAAATGTTTGCAACAGTGTTGGTGGTTCTAACCGAGCCCCAATACTGGTAGCAAATGAATATCATCACTGGTCACAAAGAATGGAAATATACTTAAGGCGACTTGGTAGAGATGTATGGTGATCCGTAGAAGAAGGACCACATGTCCCAGTCCTTACACCAGTCCAAACTGACGGCACTACAACCAGACTAGGAGGAGGACAACCAGTTATGAGCCGTCCCACCAAGGATGATCTCTCTAAAATGGAAAATGATGTTGTTGCTTTTTATGAAATCTCCTGTGGAGTTGCTCCTGACAACTTCGATATTATCATAAATTGCAAATCAGCAAAAGAGATCTGGGAAGTTCTCAAGAATCTATACGAAGGCTCAGAACAAGCACAAGACAAGAAGCTTACTACCGCACTCAATGAGTTCAACAACTTCAAAGCTCATACCGGCGAAAGTTATGAAGACTCCTTCAAAAGGTTCAATCTGATAGTCACAAAGTTATCCAATGCGGGCACCATCCGCAGTAACCATGAAACAAACCTTCAGTTTCTTAATGGTTTGGGAAGACATTGGACTAAGGCTAAGATGATAGTCCAGGGCGATAGAAAGATTCACTCTTTATCACTCTACAAGCTCTATGGAGAGTTGCAAGCACAAGAATCCACCGTACTCAAAGACTGTGCTGACTTCGAAGGACCACTTGCTCTCATAGGACAGGCCCCACCGTAGTCACTCTACTCTCCCTCATATAACACTCAACCGCAGTCATACGAAGCTGATTCAGAGTATGATGATGAAGAAGAATTTCAGAAGGCAATTGCTCTGGTTAGCCAACAGTTCAACCGTCTACCACCTCCTTCCTTCCGCAAGAATCAACAGTTCAACAAACCTCCATTTAACCGTAACTTCAGTTCCCAGAATAACCATCCTCGATATCCCAAAAGTCCTCATCCACCACCACAATCTCAAAATAATCAACCAAAGGAGGTACCGCAGTCTACTCCAACCACTGACTCCGGTACTACCTCTGAAGACAAGACTGATGTCGTGATTTGTCACAAATGCAACAAAGAGAATCACTTTGCAAGAGATTGTAAGGCCAATGTAGTAAAAGATAGAGCATTCTACCTTAGAATGGCTCAAGAATTGGAAGATAAGGAAAAAGCAAGGGCATACGTAGCCCATGTCAAAAGAGACCATCAAGTTTGGTCATTCGGAGACGAAGATGAAGCCATCAGCAGTGTCAAAGGAAAAAGGAAAATTTGCATGCTGGCAACTGCGGATGATGATGAGTCTACAAAGCTGGAAAAGAACTACTGCTACATGGCAAAGGATGGAACTCTAAGCATCGTCGAACAGGTAAAACTTATGATATAAACTCTAAACTATAGCATGCATGACTGTCAGCCCTACATAGATGATCTTAATGACACTTGTGATGCCGTCCTTACAGACTATAACAAAGCCTTAGATGAGAAGAACATTGCATCCCAAGAAATGTTCCATGTGAGAGGACGCCTGGATAACAAAAGACTCAAAATGGCTATGTTAGAAAAAGACTTAGAGTTAGAGAAAGGTGCAAGAATGCTGAGTGAAACGCAATTAGAGATAGCGTTGAACCAAAAAGATTTAGCTCATAATGAAATTGTACGCTTAAATCTTTTAATCGAAAAACTGTTCAATGAAAGTGAAGCTATTGAAAATTTGGTAAATAATGGCACTGTGGACAATACATACAATTGGGGTTGGTCAAATGGATATCCTACCGCAATGGATTCCTCACCCCGGTTCAACAAAGACAGACTGTATGTCCCTCTAGACCGAGAATTTCATTTCCCAGTCAATGACAAGACCTTCCCCGAAGAAATCAAAACTCACTTCGGTAGACTCCATAATCTAAGCAATAATTGTGTCATTGAGGAAATTGTGCCTGAGGTTTCGGGTCACACAAGTGATCAAATTCCTATCTGTGGCACCGTTTACCCAAATTTTCAAACCTCATCCGTAGTTTATGAAGAAATTGTCATTGAGGGCCCCAAAGTCTCAAAAGACATTCCATCTCTGCCCTCAGACCGCAGTGTCTCATACTATAGTCAAAAGTCCCTCAAGAGTCCCACTGAAGTCCCAACTAAGACTTACTCTGCGGTAGTCAAATCTCCACTACCGCAGTCCTCAATAAAAGGAACCGTGACCCTTCAGGCGATTCATCATGAATTACCAATAGAGAACTTTGAAGTGGGTCAATGCTCACAGACCCCAGAATCATCAAGTTCGAATGACTCAAGCCCACATTTTCAAAATCATTCTAAGAATTCTAGGAAACCGCAGTTGAACAAGAATGACTGCGGTTCACCAAAATCCTTGGCCAAAAAGGCCTTGAAAGAGGAAATTAGATCTCGAAGCACAAATAGACAAACTTTTTCAAAAAATAAGAAACATGTCAGAATTCCAAAGTCCAAGAGTCTAGAAAAATTTGTTTTCTCACACTACTTTTCAAAAAACTCTCCCTCCAAGAAAACAAACAAAAAGGAAAGTCCAGCTTCAAAAGTCACTCATGCTTCTTCTGACACAACCCAAAAGGGTGTTCAGTCTTTTCGAAACAATGGTTTTCAGGTCTATTCCTCAAATGATCCTAAATGGAAATGGATTTTACCCACTCCAACACTTTCAAAGCCACGTCAAAATTTCAACAAATGGAAAGGGATTCTACCAAATCCACCAAAAAGGACTCAAAGATTTGCACGTGCAAAACCTTTTCAAAAACAAACTTTTTCAAAACCCAACAACTGTCATGTCAGGGATCACTAACCTCGAACCGGTAACAAGTCCAATTCATCCTATAAACCGCTGACCAAGCATAGTGTCAGATCAAATGACAAAATCTCTTTTTGTAAATGTCAGTGTAGTTGTCAAAAGGATTCATCCCATGTCAAATCTAGTCGGAGTCAGAAACCTCGTACTTTTTCTAAAACTCACAACACTCCAATTCCACACAAACATCCAGGACTAGGATTAAAAGTTGACAAGAGACCCATCCCTGCAACCTCGGTCCATGAATCATTCTGCAACTCACCAATTGCCCCAGGTTCCAAACTAGTTTTGTGCAAGGAGGAACAAGAAGAAGAATGGTTAATTGACAGTGCATGCTCCTTGCACATGACCGGGAGGTTAGAATACCTTCTGGATTTCAGGCCTATATGCAATGGTGGAAATGTCACGTTCGGCAACAATGCGAATGGGGTCATCCGAGGTTACGGTGTTCTCACTACGGGGAACTTTTCTATTCAGAAGTTTGCCTATGTAGAAAGCCTTAAACACAATCTCATCAGTGTAGGCCAACTATGTAAAGCAGGACATCGAGTTGAATTTGATGATCAATTTTGCTACGTAATGACAAGTGATAGGAACACGTGTCTCATCAAATCCCGATCCGAAGGTACTATGTATCCTTTGGATGTCTCTCTGATCATTGGTCGACCGTAGTTGTGCTTCCTATCCAAAGCCGTATCCGAAGTCAGCTGGCTATGGCAACGCAAGCTAGCTCATCTCAACTTCAGGTACATCAACAACTTGGTCACAGGAGAACTAGTCAGAGGTCTCCTTATTCTCAAATTCAGCAACGATACTCTTTGTCCGACTTGTGAATGTGGTAAACAGTCCAAAGCAAGTCACCCTCTGGTAATGGACTCCTCAATTTCTGAACCACTGGAGCTATTGCACATTGATCTCTGCGGTCCATCTACCGTAGCCAGCCTCCATCATAAAAAATACATACTGGTTATTGTAGATGACTTTACACGCTTCACATGGGTCTTCTTCCTCAGACTCAAGTCAGAAACATCGCAGATTTTCATCAACTTCATGAAAGAGATCGAACTTCAGATCAAGCTTCCAGTAAGAAGGATCCGTAGTGATAATGGAACCGAGTTTACTAATCATCTCCTCAACAGTTTCTTGGTGTCCAAGGGCATCTCTCACAACTTCTCAGCTCCCTACACACCGCAACAAAATGGGGTAGTAGAGAGAAGGAACTGCACTCTAGTAGAAGCAGCCATATCTATACTTAACTTCGCACACCTTCCTCTCTACTTATGGGCTGAAGCTGTAGCCACCGCATGCTTTGGTCAAAACCAAAGCATTGTGTGCAAACGTCTCAACAAAACACCTTATGAGGGCCTTAACAACCGCAAGCCAAATGTTCGCTTCTTTCATATCTTTGGGTGTAGATGTTTCGTGAACAACAACCGAGATCAGCTTAACAAGTTTGCACCGAAGTCTGATGAAGGCATCTTTCTTGGTTATTCCACGAATAAGGTTGCTTATAGAGTGCTCATCAGACGTACAAGGCTGATCATTGAAAGCTTTGATGTGAAATTTGATGATTCTCACATCCGCAATGCCCCTCCATCCACTGAAACCACCGCAATCATGGAAAGCGACATTCCTGCCTCTTCAGGTCCTTTAAATCTAGTTGAAGTCAATTATGACGATCTTTTCGATCCTGTTGAAACGGCGAAACTATCTGAAGTTCTTGTGTCACCTGCAGCTCAACAACAACACGCTGAAGTTTCTGGACCATCTCTATCTGAAGTAGCATCTCTCAATACTTCCACCTCTCCGGTTGAGGGGGAAAGCTCTACTCCGGATCAAGCAACAACCGTCGAGGATCCAGTACTTGATGCTGCTCAAGTTCCTATCCGGAGAGAATCATTACCATCAAACGTATCTTCGGATTCGGATGATGAACTCATAGAGAACATTAACACGAGAACCGACCCAAGGATTATCACTCTCCCATCCGCAATCCAGAGGGAACCTCTTCCAACTGCTCAAGAAAATTCCATTCTCGTTCCAACAAATCAAGATGACTCAGTAGGATGTTCTCAAGTCCAGGGGGAACTACCATCTCCAACCACAGAATCTTCTGATATTGAAGATATTCCCTCTACCACAGCTGCTGATCATCTGCAGCCCCATCTACACGTATGGACGAAGGACCACCCACCAGGTCAAATCATTGGCAACCCATCCACAGGTATCCAGACTCGGTCTTCCAAGGACCTATCTGACCACTGCCATTACGCAGCATTTATGTCCTCGGTAGAGCCCATAACGATCAAAGAAGCTTTGCTCGAACCAGAATGGATAGCTGCAATGCAAGAAGAGCTAGAAGAATTTCAAAGAAACAAAGTTTGGCAGCTCGTTCCGAAGCCACGTGGTCACACCATTGTTGGCACTAGATGGGTTTTCAAAAACAAGCTGGATGAATCTGGTGCGGTAGTCAGAAACAAGGCAAGGCTAGTTGCAAGGGGGTATAGTCCACTTGAAGGCATTGACTACGATGAAACGTATGCTCCGGTAGCAAGCATGGAAGCTATCCGGATCTTCCTAGCATACGCAGCCCACAAGAACGTCAAGGTACACCAAATGGACGTTAAGAGTTCCTTTCTCAACGGGGAATTAAAAGAAGAGGTTTACCTTCAGCAACCTCCAGGTTTTGAAAATGTTGAATTCCCAGACCACTGCTACAAGCTTGAAAAAGCAGTCTACGGTCTGAAGCAAGCCCCAAGAGCATGGTATGAGACTCTTTCTGAATTCCTTGTCTCATCCGGGTACAAGAGAGGAGTGATTGACTCCACATTATTTAGAAAAGAAAATGGTAACCACCTTATGCTCGTTTAAATATATGTGGACGACATCATCTTCGGATCAACTGATCAAGAAATGGTGAATGAATTTGCTAAGCTCATGACTAACAAGTTCCAAATGAGCATGAATAGAGAGATTAAATTCTTTCTAGGTCTTCAAGTGAAACAAATCCCACAAGGAATTTTCATTCATCAAGAACAATACACCACTGAACTGTTAAAGAAATATTCTATGGACAATTGTTCTTCGGCTAAGGTCCCCATGGCCTTTGGTTATAAGATATCTGCTGATCCCTCCGGAGAACCTGTGGATCACAAAACTTATAGAGGTATCATTGGCTCTCTAATGTATCTCACCGCAAGCCGACCATACATTGTCTTTGCAACAGGTGTATGTGCAAGGTATCAGGCTGACCCAAAAGTGTCACATATGACCGCAGCCAAACAGATACTACGGTACCTGAGAGGAAGCAATTATCTTGGTCTATGGTACCCCGCAGGCAACGAATTCAGCCTGCAAGCTTTCACAGATGCGGATCACGTCGGATGCAGATTAGACCGCAAAAGTACCTCAGGAGGATGTTAATTTTTGGGTGGAAGACTCGTCAGCTGGTCTTCAAGGAAACAAAGTTGTGTATCTCTTTCTACCGCAGAAGCTGAATATGTGGCCGCAGCCAGCTGTTGTTCACAAGTCCTATGGTTGAAGACACAACTTATGGACTACGGATACAGAATGTTGTGGATACCGATATATTGTGACTCTGAAAGTGCTATTGCTATTTCTCACAATCCTATTCAGCACTCCAAGACTAAGCATATTGAACTACGGTATCACTTCATCAAAGACCACATCTTGAAAGGTAACATTGAACTCATCTTTGTCCATTCTCATGAAGAGATTGCTGATGTATTCACAAAAGCGCTCGACTCCACTAAACTTAACACATTCCTGTAAATGTTAGGATTGATGAATCCCGACCCTCAATTCTTTTTGAATTGATAGATACCGCAGATCATCCTTGGTCTCCGTTGCGGTTCTAATTGAAAGTTAATTATGATAGATGGTTTTGGTACCGTAGTCTAGGTACCGCAACCATATATCATACTTATTTTTCATGGGTCCTTATTATTTGTTATTACTAACTTCTTGTACAAGTGCTCTCCTCAGTTTCTTCTACTGCAGTCATAAAAAAAATATTCATCCGCAATGAAGTTTCCAACCGCAATGAAGTTTCGAACCGCAATGCAGTTTCCATCCGCGGTCACTTTGATAATTTCTCAACTGTTTCATCAACCTTTGAATCTTTGTGTGCTATTTAATGATCCTTCATTAAATAAAACATTAAATAAAAAAACATTCCCTTGAGAAACTGTCTCATTCTCTTTCTGAATAAACCTTGTGCCAGACCTATTTTTAGGCATGATGACAAAAAGAACGTATTTCATAATCACATCCTTAATTTGTCTTTTCCGCTTACCCAGAACGTCCCATCCGTTACAACTTCCTTTCCTCTCACCCCACGATCACCTGACGTATTGATGCACGTCTGACGTTACATTAAATGCAAACCCTCTTTTGGCAAATCTCAAAAAAATCCTTTTAAATCATTTCTTTTTTGTGGCTGAGATTTAATCTTCGATTCAAAAGATTCCCTCCAAACGACGTTTACCTTATTTTTTTATCTAGGGTTAAAAAAAAAATTCATCCCTTTATAAACCCATCTTCTTCCCCAAAATCACTTTACGCTTTCTGAACTCTGAACGTTCCCTCTCAAATCCTTCAAGAACTCAGTTTTTTCTACTTCTTCTCTCAAGCTCCTAAAATGGTGAAATCTGGTGCATCCAAGAAACAATCCAAGGCTTCAGGTTCAGTGAATCCTACTGGTTCAGATTCTCCAACGATTGCTTCAAGCAACTTTTGAGCAGTGTTCAAAGATCATCCATCCTACAATGCTCCTATCAAGCTAATGATCAAGTTTCTGAAGAATCATCCCCTGTTTGGCCCCTTTGATGCTTTCACAGATGTTGTCCCAATCTCAACCCTTTTCAAATGTGCATTATCTGCTTATCGCCCAATCGAAAACCCTCAAGAAGTTCATCTTAACCTGATCAACGATTCTTTGGTCATTCTGTCCAAAGAAAAGTTTCTTTCTGCAATAAACCTTCTGGTTCATCCCTCCATCAAGATTTTCTCTCCTTCCATGACGGACGATACCCGTGCCCTTTACCAAATGGGCTATCAGAAAAAGATAAAAGGAATTGGTGAATTCAAGAAACACCAATTACCTGCGTTCTAGCAGTTTGTTTGCCACTACATCATCCGCAGTCTATCCGGCAGAACCGGAGGCACAAACAATATGGGACTCAAGCTTCTGGAGCTAGTGTGGAGCATATTCACAGGACACGATGTAAACTACGGGCAGATCCTATAGGATGACTTTCTTCAATACATTCCCAAAGAGAGCCCAAGGGAGAACCCAACCGAGCTCACATTTGCAAGGTTGTGGTCACTCTGCATCTCAGACCTTCATGCGGACGCTGGAATCGACATGGGCAGTGGCATCAATTTCTTTGTCACTAAGGATCTTAAAAGGTACAATCCATCTTCTGATCAGTCTCTTTTTGGACCAATTAGAAGACTTCCCACCCATATTCTTTCTACTCTGGGTCTTGAGACTGCTGATGTCTCAGACCATATTGAGGCAACAGAAGGTATTGCCCCATACCTTCCTACCCCGCCTCTTCAGAACCCATCTGCAATCATTAACCCTGAAGGTACCGCAGTCCCTTCTTCCACTACTCTCTCCAATCTTTCTCAAAGAAAAAAGGAATTGGCCACCAAGAAGAAACAAAGAACTCCCAAGAAGGATGCTCCCAAACGAACCACACCCACCAAGAAACGTAAAATCAAACCCACCGCAACCACACCTGATATTGATTCTGATGAGGATAGGCAACCAATTGCTATCCTTAAGAAAAGAAAAACCGATACCTCTGGCCAAATGCGTGACCGGACTGATACTGAAGCCTCTCAAAAGGCTCCAGTAGTCCTTGGGGTGGCCGCAGACCCATTCAACACCACCATCATTTTCCAATCAGACTCAGAAAGTGAGTCTGATTCACAACATCGTGGAGACTCCCCCCCCAGTTCACTCCCACGAGGATGACACTGGTGCACGCCCTAAGGTCTCTAGGGCTTCCTGACTGCATTTCTTTTCCCCTGAGGAGTTGCTCTCCATCCTTTTGAATGTCACCCAAACACTTCAAACACCTTCCCAACGGCAGGGCACTTCTTCCGCCACTATTCAAAAGGTTCAAGACTGGATGACCGAGATGGCTGAAACTATCCTTAAAGCTCAAGCAATAGGTCAAGCTGCAGGCATCTCCAGAGTAACTCCAACTCCTACTCCAACTCCAAATCCAATTCCCACTCCAACAGTCCATGAATCCCAAGACGAAGGAACCGCAATAGAAGTCAGTTCTGCTCCCACCTTCGGTCTTGATGATGAAGACATTCAGGAGGTAAACAAGCCAAGTCCTTCTGATGATGACCTCATGATGTTCGATGAGGAAGAGGAATCTAGTGGCTCTCACCATTCGACTTTTAAACCAAAAGAAAAGAAGAAAAAGAAAAATAATGTTGTCACCATAAAAGATTTTCTGAGCTTACAAGCTAAAGTCGATCAGATCTTAGCTGCGGTCAAGCCAACTCAACCGCAACCAGACGATACCCCCGGGCCGCAGTCACTGATCGAACGTATAGAACGCTTGGAAACAAGGGAGCGCTTGGCTGCTGAGAGAATTTCTCTCAAAGTGGAAATGGGGATCCGGTCCCTTGACAACAACCGCAAAGCAGATCACAAGGATTTTATGGCTGATGTGGAACGCCTCATCACTGAGGTGACCGCAATCAAAACGGATCTCTAAGCAGCCATTGCGGATCAAGTTACACAGTCTCAAAAACTGATAGCTGAGACTCACACTGCGTATGAGTCCACTATCTCAGTTCTTCAAGCCACGATCAACAGACTGCAACGATCCCTGTCCTCTAACTTCCATGGTCCCAAAATTCTTCAGCTCACCAAGGACATTCACAAACTACTCTTCAACCCCTCTATTCCCAATAATCAACAGTTGGCAGATGCTCTGAAAGCCCAATTTGAAGAAGTCTATGCCAAGGTTGATGGCCTTAAAAAATGGCTTGAGGAATCCCCTGCGTTAAATTCCTCAAGAGGGGGAAGTGAAGAAGAAGAAGAAGTCCATCACTCTGACCAATCAATCTCTCAACATCAGAGCCCCCCGATCATCACAGAGAAAATTCCTACACCGCAACCATCTTATCATACCCCACATCCTCATAACACTCCACCGCAAGAGAAGGTCACTCCTGAAAAACCAGAGACTCTCCCTCACTTCAAAAACCTGGTAGAACACATGTCCTCCCCAAGCTTAACTGACTCTCCTGCCACCACCCAAAGGAAGAAAGATTGGAAGGCAGCCAAACTTGCAGAGCTTATATGGAGAGAATGCGGTTTTGATACTATGATGGACGAATCCTTGATAAACTCTTGGGTCAATCCTCACCGCATACTGTTGGACGAAGATTACAGACCCCACCTCACCTATGCTGAACCCCCTACTGATGGCTACTGGGATGTCCCAATTTCTCCAAATGCCAAATACTTCACAGTATTTGAGCAATTCGACCGCAGCCTTCCTGACCACAAAAGACTGCCAATGGAATTTGAGAGACTTAGTCTTTCTCATGCTAAACATGCCTCTTCCATTGAAAATATGTGGTCTAACGATAGACCATCCGCAGTCAAGAACTACAAAATCTGGAAGTTCATGAAGGCTGACTACATCCAGTATACCCTCACTAGAAGGGAGCATGACTATATCCGCACCCAGGCAAACTTTCCCTGTATGAATCCGGAAGAAATCTTTCTTATTGCCAAGGTTTTCCAAAACAAGTCAGAAAAGCACCCAAAAATGAAGATTGCGCTTGAAAAGGCCAATACTTTTCTGAAGGAAACGGTCTGTGATTTTGCCAAGATCGATGCAGATATCTACCCTATCATTGCCAAGAAGTTTGATCTACCTCCTCTCGATCCAGCACCGATGCCTACCGAAGGTTATGAAGAAAGATCCTTAGGTGCAACCAACTTTCCTGAACTTGGAGTCATTTTTCAAAAGGAAGGTTGATAATGTCAAATACTTCATTCCAATGACTGCCATGCATCGTCTCACCAAGAAGCAACTTGACATCTGTCGAACCGCAGTTGAAAGATCGAAGGAGACTACCACAGAAGTCAAGTTCGAGATCTCAAGAAGAATCACTTGGTTGGAGAACATCAGGAAGTTTTGGTGGATCCTGATCAAGTTCCTCAAACTTGATAGCTGAAACAAAGTTAAAGAGGTCACTTAGGGGGAAATTGTTGAATCATAAAAAGTGACCCTCTTGAACTTCAGCCACCGCAACCCCTTCAGCTACCGCAGTCAATCAGCACCCGCAGTCAACTTCTTCACCTTCAACCGCAACTGGAGTCTCTTCATACCGCAGTCACTTTAACTAGATTACTTTACTTAGTCTTTATTTCTGAAACACTCTCTATTGTCCAGTATGCCTTGCATGGCTACTCTTAGAGAGGTAATCTAGTGTACATCGTGAGTCTCTATAAATAGAGCTCATACTCTTTGTATTCAATATACTTACACGCATCTATCTATTCTGAATATACTTCTCTGAATTTATCTTTTCTATCTCTCTATCTACGCATCATTTCTTACTCTCAATTCTTACTAGAACATAATTGATTATAACCTCTCTCCGGAGCAAGTCCTCTGTGACTTAATCATTAAGATTGATCTTCCTTATTAACTTGGTTTGAATGCATTCCATGTTATGAATCAACTTAAGTGTATACTTTATATAATTATTGTTGTCATTTCTATTACTTTACTTTTCCGCAACTAACTCTCTAACTCATTAATATTATTGTTGAGCTTTTAGATCCTTCGAGATTAACTATTCCGTAATACTACTTGTTCTAACGTTTGTTCAAGTGTGTCTCTAAGTTTATCTCTCAACAAATACAAAATTATTTTTTTTGTTATTTTTCCGGTTTTATTTTTTTAGAATTGGGTATTTTCTAAAGGGATTTATTTCATCAAATGTGACGGGTTTTGAAGATTGTTGGTGATTCTTCTTAACTTTCCGGATTCTCTCCATGGTATGTGTTGAAGATTCAAGGGGGGTGATGATTATTCAAGGAGGAGTTCGTATTTGGAAGATTATTTTTATTTCTCTCACTTTGAAGACCCCATGTGCTGATGAGTCTCACAATTTAGTGGGAGAAATGCCAAGAAGATCGGAAATCGTGATCTTCATCAAGTTTCAACATCTAGGGGAAGATTGTTGAGTATTTGAGATATTAAAACTGATTTGGCATATTTGGTTATTTAGGGAAGCCTTTACAGTAAAAGTTCTTAATCGAGCTCTTCTAAGGAATTGGTTTTATATTAAGGCATAGATTTTATATTTATGGTATATATTTATTGTTCCCTATAAATAATCATTAGGTTAGATTTTGAGAATAGGATTTTTACCAGATTAGGGTTTTCTCTGTTCGTTCTTGTTATAATCAATATACATGAAAAACCTTTATCAGATTACTTGCATATGATGGTGATTGATTCTTGATTGTTCTTGATATTCCGCATTCGTCATCTCGAATTTATTCCCAACAACTAGTTTATAAAATTTCTAAAACTTATCTTCTTCTTAGTTCTTATTTTTGAGAAATGGAGAAGAGAAAAGAAGTCACGGGCTTTTTATTAGTTTAATCAAAAGCATGGCTTGCCTTAAGGACATGGGAGACAAACTTTCTTTAGGTACAAAGTGCTTAAATGGTTAAAGACTGGTGAACTTTATTCTTATTTTAAGACTAGCATCAAAGGCTTTCATTTGGTACACTTCTTAGGTAACAAACCGTAAGATGCATGTGGTTTGCATTCTCTCTCAATTTTGTTCACATTTTTTAAGAATACTTGCTTCTTAATAATCTCTTGAAGTTCATACTTTGCTTATGAACTTTAAGCTTAAGAGCTTAAGAGTTTTACAAAACTAGCATCTTATATCAAGTTGGATTATTGTTGGTGTCTCAAAGGTTCCACTTTCTCCATCAACTTCCAAGCTTGCCTAGAGGATTCAAAGTCTACAAAGGTTGTTAAACTCTTCCATTTCTACAAAGGTTCTTCTTTGTTATAACTAGTTTAAAATTGTTCAAAATATTAAAGTCCCCCGTTGCTAAAATATCTTGTTTTTTAAACTAATTTTGAATAAATACCCAACAAGTAATTAGACTCATGCATGTCTTAAAAATAAGGTTTAATAGTCTTCTATATTTCAACACTAGTTTATGACCATGAAAGTCTTCTTATCATGATTATAGATTATACAAAATCGATAAAAAAAATCATATACAAATCCCATACTTTATACGCACCATATCTTATGTCCAATTTGTAAAAAAATCGAGACACCAATCCAAAAGATTCCCAGAATGATCCAAAAACACTCATAGGATTTATAAATCCTCAAGAAACAATAAGATATCCAAAATTTTGATCAACATATTTTATCCATGATGCCTTGGTATGTCAAGACTTTGAAACTTGGCTCTTTTCCTTTTGACTATATCAGACACTTTTCTAAAACTTTCCTTATGTTCTTCCTCAAACTTTGTATATATAGGTGTATCTTAAAAAAGCACAAAGATTATTTGGTCAATAAATATTTCACAACCTAATTTACTAGGTCTAAGAATGCAGTCAATGTATTTGTCAAACCAAATGACATCACTTGAAACCAATAATAATGTGTGAAATTTGTACAAATGAAATTTCTCAACATCATCTACTTTCACTTTAATAAAACAAGATATGCCCATTTTTGTACCAGTTCCAAATACGAGGGACGTTGTGACATCCCCATTTTCATGACCAGAAAATACCGTTTTATTTATGCTTATTTTAAAACAAAGTTTATTTATAAATGCGGAATTTGTAACATAAAAAGTATTTCCGAAGAAATGTTTTCCATAGTTTCATTAAAACTTGGGATGTAATAAACGATACAAAACATAAGAATAAACAAGCCTTACATTATCTTAGACCAATAGTATACATCTCCTTGAATCTCTCATCATTCATGTACCTTTGTATCGCTAATTGTGATACAAAGAAACTGAGTGGGTCAGATTGGGAAATCTGGTGAGTACATAGGGTTTCAATCCCATAATGTTTTAATAATATATATCTCTTAAAATCTGTCAGATAATTAACACAAATACATCTCATATAAGCAATCTAACCCATCCCGTCGATCCTCACATGTTGATCCTAATCCATACTTTTGGATCAGGAATGAATGTCTTTACCTAATCCATACTCTTGGATCAGGAATAAATGATTGTATTTAATCCAGACTCTCAGATCAAGAATGAATAACTATACCCAATCCTTACTCTCATATCGGTAATAAATGACAATATCTAATCTATTATCTCGGATCATGAATAAATGACGAAATCTAATCTATACTCTTGGATCAAGAATATAAGAGTTGTATTATTCTCTCATGTCTCACACGTACTCATAAGAAGATTCTACCCATTATCCATCTTAATTAAATTTAAGCCTCCTTTGCACGTCTTATATTACCTCTCGGTAAGACTACAACGCTCAACTCTTAGTACCAACTTTGCTTAAGCAACATTATGCTACTTCAGTGTATATTTAACGCAAAGTATTTAGGTATTAATTAACCTTTATCCTTCTCTCTAATGATACTTCTATTATTATTACTATCATGGAATAGTAGATATATATCTTAACACATATAGAACCACATCTGTTTCCCATATTGTATATCGTAAAATATGTTTTTTACACATATTTCACGCAATAAGCATATAACTCACAAAAAACTATTCTACAGATGTAACATCCAAAAACTCATGACCAAAAATTTCATTTTTTAATTAAGTATTTATAAAACAGTAGTCTTAAAACATTAATAGTGTCATCCTATATCATAATCAAAACCCATATGCCAATAACCAAAACATGTCATAAGAAAACAATGTCACATTACAACTCCCAAAGATCTCATATGCAGAAAATCATAGTGTGATGCGCTGCGATCATGCTGGCTCCTTTCCTTTCGAAGAAGAAGTACCTGAAACCAAAACTGAAAATTGTAAGCACGAAGCTTAGTGAGTTCCCCCATCATACCACATAACAACATACTGTCAGACATATCTGGGTGCCCAGCCTACCCTGTCAGGCATATATGGGTGCCCGACCTACCCTGTTAAGCATATCTGGGTGCTCGACCTACCCTGTCAGGCATATCTGGGTGCCCGACCTACCTTCCGGTGTATTTCAACCGGTTACGGGGTCTATTTCGCCCCTACCACTACCACATAATAACATAGCATAAACATACTATCTGACATATTTGGGTGCCCAACCTACCCTGCCAAGCATATTTGGGTGCTCGACCTACCCTCCGGTTTATCTCTACCGGTTACGGGGTCTATTTTGATGGTTTTTTAGCATTCTAACACTCCTATGGTGTACATGCAACCCTAAATACCTTAGATCTATGTTTTCTCTATTATACATGCAAACTTGAACTTTCCAAGGTATTACCTTAACTAGCATACAAAACTTGATACTTGGGTAATAAAACAAGTTAGATAACATACCTTTTCTTGTAGCATGTTGGAAACCTTGAACCTTTAGCCTTTAAGAACTTAGTGCCCCAAGTGTTGCACCTCAAATGGAATCACACAACACCACCAAGAAAATGGAGGAACTTGAGAGGAGGTTACTAACACTCTTGAAATCGGTTTGCCTTCTTGTGTAACCACTAGTCACCACTTTAGTCTTGCTTAGAGCCAATTTCATGAGGTATATGGGTTCTTATATAGTGTGGCCAACTAGGGTTACACCATGTAAACCGTAATGACTTTCCATATCCCTCATGCTCCATGGGTTAAAACCTCCATGGAGTATCCATGGGTTACCAAATGGGTTTAGCCCAACATGAAGAACTATGGATCATATGCCCACTTTATCAGAATGAATGATTTACCAAATCAACCACTTATATTTAATTAGTCTCTTTTGATCACAAAATTAATTCCAAATTAATTCTTGATCAATACTAATTAAATAATATGATTTCATATTAATATATTAAAACTTATAATATATTAATAAACCATAAATAACCTCTTCTCAATTATCCATCCTTCAGATTGTTCCGGTGCCATGCAACCCAAATGGACCATGCTACTCTCGGGTCAAGTACATACCAATAATAGTTATGGACTTAGACACTAATCTAACAATCTCCCACTTGGATAAGTCTAATAATTATTATTAGAAGCATGACTCCAACCCGACTAGCAATCGTAGCTCTTAAAAGCCACTGTCGAACTCTAACATAGTCAATGGCGTGTCCATTAGATAAGGGATCATATATTCCTCCATTCTAGATATTAGATGGACTGAGACATGGATTATAATCATTCTCTCTATCCATCTATTGTTTCCCGATTTCTGATTTATGACGACCGAATAATTGAACAAATCAAATCAGTCCAGGCCTGATGTCATCATTAAATCATCGAGGGGCCCACAGATATCGCTTTTATCCACATGGGGTAAAAGGAACGGATAAACTTCGACCCAAATGTTCGCTTGTACTTACTCATCAAATTACACACAACAATATGTTTTATAACATCCAAGTTACTGGTGCGTTTACATATGTCAATGTGCAACCGAATCGCAACTACAACTCACATGTCTCCGTTTCAAGAATATAAGATATTATCGTCTCATGATCACTCGTGATAAAATCCATGAAGTGATTCAAATGAGCGTGGGTTGAATCCAATACTCGAATCTTATTCCAGGAGTACTTATGAACACTGCAGCCACCTTGTCCTAGACAAACTACAGACCCATTCATGACAGTCTTGCCTCAATACCTGCTTCCAAAGTATGATCGACTGTGGATGGTTTCAATAACCTAGTTATTCGGGAAGTCAAAACATGAAAAGTGAAACACAAGAATAATACTAATCCTATATGGCCCCAAAACTTCTGAGCCTTATTGATTACTCATCATTCATTGTATAATGTTTCGAGTAATCAACTTAATACTTGAATTAAAACAATAGTTATGCCATGCTCCAAGCATGCACACTATTTTTGTCTAAACAATAGTTATGCCATGAACCAAGCATGCACACTATATTCCTCTATGGTCCTTAATTTATGAAACATATCAACTGAAAAACATTTCAATGATGCTCATTTCAAAATTCCAAATCCTTATTGCAAGTGTAAGAATTCCAAATTCTTGTCACTACTAGAAAGTGTTAGATTCTAAACTATCATGCAATGATTCTTTTGTAATGTCTAGGTGCCAAAAGTCACAGAGACTTGACCAATGATATTAGAAAATATTCCTTTGGAGATTGTTACAAGACAATTCCATGGAAATGAAGTCTTAGATTCAAAGTACATTCCTTTAAATATCCTTCTTGCATAAAAGTTTCTAACTTTCTCATCTATTCTTCAACTCCCAATATGGAAACATTTCATATTTTCCATACGACAACTCATTATTAATAGACTCCTGTCTATTCCAAATAATGTCAATATGGTCCTTCCATTACTATACTTCCAACTGTCCTTAAGCGACCAATCTTTGGCGAACCTTAGATTTTTCATAACAGTAGTTTAACCACTTTAGTCATATCCGGTTCTATACTTTTCCCTCTAAATGCCCTAGTCATTTGGAAAATTAGAACACGAGAATATTATAGCATATCCAATCGATCCTATACCCGAACCATATGGGATACGATTCGTAATGTCTAACATAAAGACCTGATACTTAATCAGTCTTTTGCTATAATATTTCTATTTGCCATATTCTCATAATTTTGATTATTAAGACGGATGTCGTAATCATAATCAAATTTTGAGAACGCAATTAACATTTCCATATATAGAATTTCCTTATGTTGAACCCTTCCAACATTAAATTCATATATATGTGACTAAAATTGATTAAAATCTTAATATAAGCCTTTAGATTTGAAATGAAGTATAATTTCCTCTCCCTTAACTATAGCAAAACAACTTTTCAAACCCACATCTTTGCAAATTGAAAGTTTTGTTTTCAATAATTAACATTTCTAACTTGCAACATTTACCACAATAATTATGCTCCCACTAGCATACTAATTATTATTAGCATAACACTTATGCTCGCACTAGCATTGACATGTATTCAGAAATCAGGTGGACTTCTAGAAATCAATACTTATTGAATTTCATTACCAAAGTTCAGATTTCTAATATGAGATGTTTCGATAATACTTTATCTAGGCTTCTCCAAATAATACACCTTTCCTTAGGCTTCTCCATAATATAACCTATCGTGTTGCCATTCCTCACAATTTGAATTATGAAAAGGGATGTCGTAATCATAAGAAAATATCACAACTGCTATCTCCTTAAAATCTACTTCGTGAAAGCGTTTCCTCACCATCATTTTCATGAATCCGAGAAACCTTATGACACTTAGATTTTCTGATGTATGTGTTCCTATCCATGTGAATTTGTCATAACCATAATCATAAGACAAGGTTAGTGACAAATCCAAACTTATATGGACTAAACTTCTTCAATCTTAATTTCTTGCCACTTGGCAGCTCAAGGGCCTACCATTGCTTCCAAGTAGTTATGCAAACAACTGAGAAATCATAGAACTCAGATGTATAGTCAACTTTAACTGGAATAGCCACAGAAACAAGAATATGTCAACACGATAGGTTATAAACCTCAAGTCGTGTGCTAGTGATAAACAATAGGTTTATTCTTGATTAGTTCTTGAAACATTAAATATCTTTTAAGACTCCCACTGACCTCTTGACATATAAGATTCACTTTGCCAAGTAACATTACTTGACAAACAAATATTCAAGAGTTAGTGCGGATTCTTATCAAGACAAACACTTCACACCATTGGTCTTAGTTGGTCTTTGTCCTCACCAAGACATCAAAACTTACCAATTTCAAATGTATAAGAGTAGAAAACTTTTACTCTGCATTTGATAAGTGTTTTAAACCTTTCTTAAGATTATGTCACTCAAGGTTACAATCCTGGAGTATGACTCTAACACTTGTTTAGGGAACGAAGTATGACTCATCTTCTTGATTTAACCATTTCAACTATTCACGATACCTCTTCTTAGCCATATAGAGATGCACAAAGATAACCTTAGAGGATTAATAGTGATATGGTTTTTCCATAAACATTAAGATGATCATAAAACACGATACTAAAGTACTCTCCCATCTTTTCAGATTGGAGAAATTTTTATCTCTCTGCCTAATTTGATTCTTCTCATTCGTTCTACCATACATTCAACCTTTTCCAATGTTTCAGAATTATACTTAAACTTGTAAGCATAACCATGTTTACTAAAATTTAGTAAATCATGACGAATAGACTTACTGATCTTTGTGGTGGATTTTGGCCAGCGCACACCCAGTGTACCCGATCCCCTAGTCCTTCACTTGACTCACACATACATGTGAACAAGGAATTAGTCTTAATTTACCAAAGATGAAAATTCTCATTCGGCATACCATACAACTTCCATGATTCCAAGTTTCTGTCCAATTGAAACTTGGGTGATGAGAATCTTTCCTTATTTGGCAAATATTCGACACTACCACAAATGAAAGAATTAAATTCATATTGCTAACATAGAAACATACAAACATCAATTTTCACAAATGCCATTGCAAGGAGATATAATAAAATAAAAACAAAATTTTATTTATTTATAAAATGCAAAAAAAACTTTTTCTTACAATGTAATTACAAATGAAAGCTAAGTTATTACATATTTCTTAGCAATCTATCACAACTCTTAAGCAGCAGCTCAAAAAAGCTGATCTTCGAACCATGCGAATGAAATCCATCTTCGCGATCAGATTCATCATACTCTTCCTTTAAGATTCCTTCCCTTTGCATGATCCTACAAAACATCAAAATGCAACCTTGTCACATCATCTATTAAGAATCAACAATTAGGAAATTAATAGAGTTAGACAGTAGACTTACCTGAAGCAGAGTCAAACTTTTCGATTCTACCTTTTCTCAGATCTTTCAGGTAGTCAGGGCAGCTTGCAACCAATTCCCCTTCTCTTGGCAATAGAAACATATAGACTCTTTGGGAATGGTACACGGGTCAATCTCAGACTTAGCCTTTCTCTTTCCCTTGGAAAGAGATATCTTTTCTGGACATCCAATGTTTCCATTGTCAATGTCCACGAAAGTTTGGGGAGTAGATCTTCCAATCAAATTTGCTTTTCCAGTGCGCCAAATCATTGTTGATTCAGCAGCAACAAGCAAATAAGTAAGATCAACAAGGGTCATTTCGTGGTCTGTCACATAGTAGTCCTTAATGAACTCACTATATGACTCAGAAAGTGACTGAAGAACCCAGTCAACAGCCAACTTCCTTGAGACTTCAACACCCAATACTCTCAGTCTGTTAATATGTGACTTCATCTCCAAGACGTGAGTACACACAAGCCTTCCATCTTCATGTTTCATTGCAAGTAGGGCTTGAGTGACCTTGAATTTTTCAAGTCTTCGAGCTTGTGGGTCAGGAAGAATAATTTGAAGAGATGGAGGAAGTGAAGTATGACTTCCACGATCCAACCGCGGGACATCATCTTCAAGAGGAAAACTTGTTCCAAAGGATTTGGGAAGACCACAGTTGTCTGAACTAGACTTCTACAATGGGAGAAATTCAAGTTAGTTTATTTAGTCCTTAATATAACACCCAAATGAAATACTAAGGCTAGGACCCAACACAGTATTTTACAATTTGGAAGAGAGATACCGTAATCCAAACTGCAAATATTTGAAGGTAGGTAAATGACGATTTACCAATTTCCACCATGAGAAACGAAAAAGAATTTTAGGTTTTAAGTGATCTGAAACTCCTAGATCCTTTGAGATTCATTGAACAATGCAATGGCATGTTTAAATCTCTAGTGTGTCCTTCAAGTTTTTGACTGGGATGTCGAGGATCACAAACAAGGTGTGAATAACCATGCAAATTAGCTTGGTACACCCAATGTTACAACCACTCAATCAATGTGCCGGTTAACCACACACGCTCCATTGATGTATGATTAACATCAAGCTACCCTTTTCCACGCACTATCAGTCCCGATTAGTGTGTCGGTTAAACACAGACACTCCACTGACGACTTAACAAGGTGCAAAGTGCAATTTCATGGGTTAGCACCATATTCACATTCTCCTAAGTAACTAGGATTGGGAATTTATAAGTGTTTAGTTACTTTATATTTATCATTATACTTTTAATGAAAGGAGAATTAGAGTCTTATCCTACCCGTTTGGCTAACGACCCTCCACCAGTCAAGGAAACGGTGGGTGAGAATGGACACCCATTAAACTGCCATTTTATAGGCAGTAACCTTATACCCCCTTATAGACCGGCTTCGGAGGCCTACTAATGGTAAGACTGACTTTACTCTTATACATATATATATATATATATATATATATATATATATATATATATATATATATATATATATATATATATATATATTAAATCTATAATATTATAATAGTATAAGAGTTGAATCTTAAACTTTTAAAATTCTAGGGTTTGGAACTAAATGTGTCAAAAGAAGACTCTACATTTACAAATTCCAAAACTTGAGGGCAAGTTTTGAACTATTCAAAAACCTTTGGAATCCATAACATATGAGTTTAATATAGGCTTTAATGAAAAGACTCTGGGAAATCTATAACTTGAGGAAAAGTTATGGAGTTCATAAAAACATTTATGGAAAAAAAACTCTTCAAGACCATAACCTATGAGTTTAATGAAGTCTTTTAAAATAAAAAATTTTCATATTCGATAACTTGAGGACAAGTTATGGAGTACATTAAAGGCCATAAAGATCATCAAATAAACTAACAAGCATGTCAAATAATGTCCATGATCTAGATTAAACTCATATGAACAAGAGAATTCATATCAAACAAATTTCATGTAATTAGCATAATCATATAAACTAAAACAAAACATGAAACTTTGACAATTATCTTATAAATTGGATAAGCATGATCATTACCACATCAAAAATAGGTTTATAAGTTCTAAAACAGCTTAGGGTAATGATCCTAGTCCAATTCTAGCCAAAAACATCGAAAATCTGCATTCTGGTGCACCAACTCGTCGAGTGCAAGAACAAACTCGGCGAGATGGTCAGAATTATGCAGAGACTCGGCGAGTCCCCCAGTGGAATCAGCGAGTCCACTGTCCAGAACAGCAGAAAATCGATTATTCAAGCGTAAACAACAAGTAGCATCAAGTATAATTGAAAACAAGCCTAGGCTATGATACCACTGATGGGTTGTCCTAAGGTGTACATGCAACCCTAAATACCTTGGATCTATGTTTTCTCTATTATACATGCAAACTTGAAATTTCCAAGGTATTACCCTAACTAGCATACAAAACTTGATACTTGGGTAATAAATCAAGTTAGATAACATACCTTTTCTTGTAGCTTGTTGGAAACCTTGAACCTTTAGCCTTTAAGAACTTAGTACCCCAAGTGTTGCACCTCAAATGGAATCACACAACACCACCAACAAAATGGAGGAACTTGAGAGGAGGTTACTAACACTCTTGAAATCGGTTTGCCTTCTTGTGTAACCACTAGTCACCACTTTAGTCTTGCTTAGAGCCAATTTCATGAGCTAGAGGGGTTCTTATATAGTGTGGCCAACTAGGGTTACACCATGTAAACCCTAATGACTTTCCATATCCCTCACGCTCCATGGGTTAAAACGTCCATGGAGTATCCATGGGTTACCACATGGGTTTAGCCCAAAATGAAGAACTATGGATCATAAGCCCACTTTATAAGAATGAATGATTTACCAAATCAACCCCTTATATTTAATTAGTGTCTTTTGATCACAAAATTAATTCCAAATTAATTCTTGATCAATACTAATTAAATAATATGATTTCATATTAATATATTAGAACTTATAATATATTAATAAACCATAAATAACCTCTTCTCAATTATCCATCCTTCAGATTGTTCCGGTGCCATGCAACCCAAATGGACCGTGCTACTCTCGGGTCAAGTACATACCAATAATATTTATGGACTTAGACACTAATCGAGCATATTTCAGCCCTACCACTACCACATAATAACATAGCATATAAGCAGATAAATCTCATCAGGTAGTGGCATACCAGACAATTATCATGCAAAAAATTATCTCTACTACAAAAAACTACTAATGGGCCGGCATTCGTGCCTTTGACCCACTCATACCGGGAAGGTAATTCACCTGAATGCTGAATCTCACGGTAAAAAATCTCTAACGGCTGCTCTGACGACTCCCCGAGCTATTAGCACAAAATAACACTTAGTCAGAACCCAATAATCCTTCTTGGGGTAAGATGACCATTTTACCCCTGATCTAATTTGGTCCATGCCTAAAGCTCAAAACCATAACATGAAAGGCCCAATACTAGGTAGACTTCCCAAGCCCACTAATGGACCACCATTGGCCCAATTTTCTAAATTGGGCCCAAACCCTCTAATGGGCCTTACCTTAGACCCAAAATAAGACATAGTCCAATAAAGCCCAAAATGATGATCCACTAAGGCCCATAGTAGTAAAGTCCAAGAAAATGGCCCAAGGAAACCCACTGTCGGATTGAACGTAGGGCGTTCCCTTGTGGAACGTTAGGTGTTCCTCACCAGTCCAGATCGCGAGTTGTGGCCGGAACGCAAGGCGTTTCCGGACCTTACGCAGCGCGTTCGTGCCCAGATTCCAAAAAAGCGTCCATTAAGCACTTAATGCTTAAGCCATACCACCAAAACGTAGATCCAAGCCATTTAGGACCTCTAGAACTATAAAGTCACGGACTTGGTTACTTGCATGCCCCCAAAAGTCCCAACTTGAAGATATATCAATCTACTTCCACAAAAATGACCTTATCTCATGCATGAGCACATCAAGACCCTCAAGATGGCAACTTTCTGTATTAGGGACTCAAATAGCACCAAGGGTGGCAACCCTAAGCCTAGGAAACGAATTTGAGGATTAAAGCTTCCTCCTTGGGACCAAAATGATCCAAAAACTCAAAATAAGAGATTTAAATTCTCATGGATCAAGTTCAACACTTTATACCTTGAAAAGGTATGAAATGAAGCAACAATCTCAGATCTACAACTTCTCCTCTGCACCACCACCTTGCTTTGACCTTTACTTCCTTGGAGAATGGATCCAAAACACCAAAATGCTCTCAATAGGCCTTCCAAGAACAAGAACACACAAAATATGCATTAGGGTTTCGTAGGAGCAGCTTGAGGGTGAAAGGGTGGTTGGAATTTAGGGCATAATGTTCTTTATATATGGGTTAACCCTTAAATTTTAGGGTTTACACTTGGCACGTAAACGCAGTGCGTTCCTCATTGGAACGCCCCGTGTTCGGGCTCTGCCTCTAAAAATCCAAAATTGGCAGAAACCGTCCTTCCTTCCCTCAACCTTGAAATCATAAGGTCCAAAACTAATAATTCAACATATAAGGGACCAAAATATAAATAATACCTGGACTGAGAGTTACGACAGATATTTAATATTTTAATTAATACTTGTATTAAAATCATGTTCATGAAAGGGACTATACACTCAGTTGATAAAAGTGGATGCCTCGGAATTTGGGCAGAACTTCGCCTAGGCACTTTATCATTTCCTCTAATGTGATAGAGATAGGAAAACACACGGACATAACTCCAAACCCGAAAGCTCCTATTTGTCAGACTCTTAGACGCTAAGAACCTTGCCAAATACTTCAAGGAAACCCCAAAAAAGTCAGACTTAAGAAGAACTAGTATTCAAGAGAGAACGGGATTGAATTTTTGTGTGGAAAGAATGAAAAAAGAAGGAGGTATTTATACTACAAGGAAGGCTCACCACGCAAGGCCATGTAGCGTGCCACGTCCATCAATCTTGCTGGCTCCATCCTCTCTTCGCCATGCCTAGTATCCTGATATGTCCACATCTGCTTCTTCTAGAATGTGAAAGGAGTCACACTCTTATAAAGCCATGTTTTAAGTCCGTATCTTGCAATGTCACTTGTCTCTTGCAGGAGTGGGCGGCCGGACTGCAACGTGGTGCACTCCGGTGCTGACATCTCATCAACACATACGGTTTCTCGCAGATCTTCAAACGGCCAAAACTTTTGCATACAAGCTCCGTTTTCAACGTTCTTTATATCCATGGAATCCTCTTGACGTGTAACAATTGGGAATTTCCCATCACCAACTGTCACTAAAAATTAGCATCAACCAATGATAATAATAGAACTTTTCATATTGAAGGAAAATATGATCAGTTAAATGACGATAGTAGGGTCAAAAATGAGTGACCAAAAAGTTATATCACTTTTTATGATAGTTAGTGTATTTGGAAAGTACACAACAAAGTAATTCCAAAGATATAAGCATTTCAAAAATCTAACTCCGATTGGAGGAGTTATGATCTTATGAAAGATAAAAACCAATCGTGTTAATAACGCTATTAACGACAAAATGGCATAAAGAGATTAGTTTAGTTTCGACTAATGTCACTAAAATGAAAATCATAGTAACCCGTGAGATAAGTACTTTGAAAGGAAAAAGGTCAGAAACATAGTTCATATGAAGGAGATATGGTTTATTGAAAAATATAAAATACGAGTTATAAAAGAAAGTCAAAATTTGGCAGCGCGACTTTAAGGAAAGTTGTAGTACTAGTAGAGAGCTACACAAATATATAAAAAAGGGTAAGAAACAAGATTCGTATAAGGAAGATATGAATTTTTATAAAAGATTTAGGGGTGCAGGCAAAGTGTGCGTCATGCCCGTCACGCACACCTGACACCCATATCCGTCGAAGATTAGGGAGACGTGGACCATCAGAAGTGTGACACGGGGCAAGACCTAGATGGAGCCACGAAGCGAGTGCATGTCGCGCATGAAGTGGGCCGCACACACAACCCATATAAATAGAGGTGCTCACTTTTTGATTTTCTCATACAAAACACTCTTCCAAACACTCTCTTTATATCTCTCAAGCTGTTTCGGAGGCCCTTTCGATGGCGCGATGCTTTGGATGCAATGGCTCGGATGCTTCAGAATAAGCTACTAGAGTGAGTACACAGCCCCTATTTCATTGTTTTAAATGTTTTTATAGGGGGGAATACATGCTTATCAAATGGTTTTATGAAAATATATTTATAGTTATAAATATCAAATCACTTTATAAGGCTTAAAGACTCATCATAATGTAGCTATAGATACTATGCCTAGTTATAGGATACGATATTATACCTAAGAGATATGATGCCCGATAGTCTAGGAAGAGATAATACATTGATGTTATAATGCCCAAACCCCTAGGATAACGTAGTACCTAGAAGTCATGCTCGTAAAATTTAGGGATATGCAAAGTACTTAGTTGTTACTCTGCCCAAATATCATGTTTTTAGATAACCATAATTAGGATATATATATATATATATATATATATATATATATATATATATATATATGTATGTATATATATATATATATATATATATATATATATATATATATATATATATATATATATATATATATATATGAATACTTATATATACAAAATACTTATGAGCTCAAAAGTTATAATTATCAAATATAAAATTAAAGATTTATATTTTGATAGTAATAGGAAATCCATATGAAGGATTAAGATAAAAAGATAAAAAGATAAAAGATAAAAGATAAATACCTAAGGTCAATGCGTTAGTGAGAAGTTAATTCATCCAAAGGCCTTGATTAAATTCGGCAATCCCCAGATACCTATAATTGTTAATCTTGTGAGAGCTAAAAAGATATTTATATATATCTATATCGGATCTGACAACCCCACCTACGATTGCTAGCTACAATCTCGGCAAAATAACTTTCTTATTAGTCACTATTCGAAATTCGATGATATGTTGTGGTGGGGAAACATTATTAGTCAAACAGTATCGATTAGGGGGGCTCATGGTAATATATTATATAACCTTAGAGATCAGACAACCATTAGGGACGCCTTAGAATGGTAGATAAAATACATTAGGGTCCTTAGATATCCTACAAAGATAGTAAATTAGGATTAATAAATATATCCTAATAAGATAATAAGATAGGATCGTTAGATATCATGGAAGATAGTAAGCTAGGGTTGATAAAATACTCTAGGAAAGTTTTTCTGGAAGAAAAATGATTCTTCAATAAATACAACCAAATAAAACCCAAACACCATAAAAACTTATGCACTCAACAACAATATGTTGATATTTTCAAAAATGACACGTGTTCCTAGGATGGAGTAGAGATCCAGTCAAGAAAGGATTATCAGCATGAAGACTTGTAGATTTTTTTTGATAGGTAATTATGATTGGCACTCTGTGATTTGGGAAATCTTTGTACCTTCACCACTCGGCATTTCCCGCCATCGGCTGGGAGGGTGTGACAGATTGGTATCAAAGCTAGTTATTATAGTGAATTAGTATTTCTTTAGAATTACAACTATAGCTTAGGACATATAATACTATTATGTTTGTCCTCAAACCTACAAATAAAAGTAATATTATTAATTACTCTACTGATAGACTACGTATTGGAGATGTGCATAGGTTGGAACTATCGTCTTGGGTTGCTGGATTTAAAAATAACTATACGCCTACATGGTCCTTCCTACCGACTTTTCCTACCTGGCTGAACCATACATAGTCTAGAAGTAAATAATAATAATAATTGCCAATCTCTAACAGCATATACAAATCATGCATAAGACAAATATCCAAGATGGTTCAGTATCTAAAGGTTGAGTCACTCCTAAACGTAATCTGATCAAGTATGTTTAAACCTGAATGAACCAATACATCGACTAAATTAGGGATAGCTAAATGATAAAAACAGAAATCATAAATAGAAAATACAAACAGTATACATAAAGTGTATCAGAATGCATCATATGTACCAAAATACAAAACATCAAACCCAAAAACCACAACCTACTCCTTGATGCTCGTATACTCAGCCTCCTCGTCCTCTGTATCCTCATCGTTATCATCAGTATCTCCCGGATGAGTGCCTGAAGGACCGGAACCATCATGACCCGTGCCTCATGGTTGAGAAGGGTGTGGAACAGAAGTACTCGCCCTAGGAAAAGGTGGATGGTCCATCCCCAGATGCCACATCACCGCAACAATGAAGGCCATAATCCAGCGATGCTTCTCATGTGCAATGATTAGATACTGCATCACGTCACGTACAGTCGGCTCTGGTTGGTCAGGATCCACGTATCTAGGCCTCTGAAACTTAATGAAGGCAGGCTCAGGGATGTCGTCCGACTCTACCTGCTGAATCGGCTCCACGATATCGTCCTCTGGAATCCTCCATGGCTGCCCTACCACCCGAACCAATACCCGCATCATCCCGAGAGCGGTAGTACTCAGCTCCTAGATAGGCATAGGAACCATCCCACTAGTGTCAACCTCATAGGATAAGGCCAACCTAGTAACCCAATGACCCCCACAGATCCTGCTCGAAGGTGTAGACCCTAGATCCATGCTAGATAAGTAGAGAGCAAGAGAAAAAGGAGGATGAAGGCAAACCTCTGTCTGAGTGAGGCACCACATATAGAAAAGGTCGCCCGAGGGAACCTTGTCAGACTCATGTCTATGAAAAATGGTGGAAGCGACCAATCGCTGAATCAACCGATAGATAGGAGAACGGAAGGTGCTGTCCTTGGTCGTCCTAGAGACATAAGTCCCCCGAGCATGGGCCCAAACCTACATGTAGTTGTAATCCTATGGTGGAGCAGTAATATTGCTGTCAAGATAAGCATAAAAACTAGGACTCGAAGTCTCCTTAGTAGTGTAAATCCCTAGACACTTCCCCAGCTCAATCAGACTATAGGAGCGAGATACGCCTCCCAGGCAAAAAGTAACGGCTAATAGATCAGCACATCGTGTCGAATCCTTGTCGAAGCGGACCATAGAAAAGAATTCCCAGCAGATCTCCTTGTAGATCACCTCACGAACCCCAATAACCCGCCGCCATCCGTGGCAGATGAAAAGTTGTAGACCGCTATCATCCCACAATACACGGGTAAGAAACGGCGCCATTTGAGCTATCATCCCAGTATCATCCGCCACTCTCCAGGAAAGAGCCTAGGGAATACTGATCTTATTGGACACAAGAATAGTAAGGCGAGAAACAAAAGAGCTCTGATCAGGAAGATCATCGGGGAACTCTAGGAAAGGATGTGAAGGCCAGTTCGGAGGTAACTGACCCGCAGCTTGTCGACCTCGTCTCGACATATCAGTAAAAAATAGACAAAAGCAGTTAGCAATAAGTTAAAAGAGATAAAACTGCATTAGGTGTTGAAATGGATCAGACGTGCCAGATGCGCGTTGCGTGCAAGTGCACACAACACACATGCATCTGTGTGGCGTGCCTCAGGAACATGAAGAACAGTAGGCATGGCAGCTTGTTGTTCCGTCTAATTTTCAACCTAAAAACCATATAAGGGTGTTCAGCTAGTCCTCTAAAACAGATTTAGGTATCTCATTTCGTCTAAAACAACACGAATTTGCGGATTTAGTTAGAAATTTTCGAAAATTTGAAAACTCAAAACGATAATCAATAGATGAATTAAACCTAAAATTGAGTATATAGGGAGTAAAATTGGTAGTATAGGATGCTTTAGGGATCCTCTATTTCGCAAAATCAAACAAAAATTCATCGATTCATAAAAATCTCCAAAAACCCTAAAAACTCGAAATTTAGCCCAAATTTTAGGTTAAGATTCAGTATAGAGGTTACCTGGAAGTGGAGTGATCGAACGAGATGAAGAAATCGAAGAATGGAGGTAGGAACGCGAAGTGTGCATCATATGTGTGGAATCTAGTCGAGAAAAAGATGATGGGGACAGAAGGAATGTTCAAGAAAAGTTCGAATGATGCCAAAATTTGACTTTAATGTTGATCTACAAGTGCGCGACGCGCATATCGTGTACCCGGTGCGCATATTCAAAATTAACCCTTTTATTCCGAAAAACCATTAAATACCCTAAAATCCTTTAGGAGTTTAACTTAATTAAAAAATTAAGGGCAATTTCCTTAAAGTAGTAGGAAAATTTCATTGCTAGGGAAGCAATAAAAGCATGCTATAATTAGTAAATAGGTTGCTAGGGAAGCAACAGTAGCATGCTATAATCAAAAAATAGGTTCCTAGGGAAGCAACAGTGGCATGCTATAATTACTATATAAGTTGCTAGGGAAGCAACAGTGGCATGCTATAATCAGTAAATAGGTTGCTAAGGAAGCAACAGTAGCATTACAATAATCAGTAAATTATAGGTTGCTGAGAGAGCAATGACGTCATAAGAAGAAAAAAAATGACAAAAGATACCAATAAAGTCTTTAATTATCAAAGCGATAAGAAGACAAGTTGCTAGGAGAGAAACTGTTGTACCCTACAAATAGAAAAGTAGTGTTAACCCCATAGGAACAACAAATAACCTTCATGTCGCAATTTCAGGGCTACAACCCTGCTATGTTAACCTTGATAGACCTGACCACCATTCAGACCATGATTCAGCGTCAAGTCTCTAATGCATTAGGGAATCTCAGAGCTAACAAGGAAGAGGGAAGCAATAAGGAAGGTAATCAATTGATAAGAACTATCACGATTTTCTCAACAGTAAGTTGTGATCGTTTTATGGAGACAGGGGAGTAGATAGTGTGATCTATTGGGCGAAAGAGATAAAGAGCAAGTGTGCTAGTAAACATAGAGTCAAGTTCGCAACTTGCATGTTCGTGGGAAGATCTCTCCTCTGGTGGAGTATCCAGGTCAAGGCTTTGGGAGTAGACGAAGCCTACGCAACTTCCTGGGAAGAGTTGAAGAAGCAGATGATAAAGGAATTTTGTTCCGGCAGAGACTTGGAAAGAGCCGAGCAGGAACTTAATTATCTGAGCACCAAAGAGTCAGGATTGGCTTTCTATACGGTACACTTTGAGTACCTAGTCACCAAATGCCTTGAATTGGTCAACTCAGAGATCCAGAAGATCAATGCTCATCTATAAGGGTTAGCTCCCCATATCTGAGTCGAGGTGCAGTCACACCAGCCCAATACCTATGAGAAAGCTAAATATTTAGCCTTTAGTTTGAAGGATCATGTGCCCCAGAACCCAAGAAGGAGTAAGAAGAAGTCTAAAGAGCTTAAAAACAAGTGTGGAGGAATCATCAAGGGAAAGTTTAGTCGACCCTTGTGGAAGGCAAAGGAACAAGTTGGGAGGAATCATCAAGGGCAAGTTTAGTCGACCCTTGTGGAAGGAAAAATATGAAAGGAAGCCTCATGAGAGATCACCTACTTCACCAAAGGGATACTTGGGAAGATTCCCTTTGTGTAGTAACTGTGGACTTCATCATCTGGGAAAATACATGAAGTCTAGGTGTAACAAGTGCGGAAGGCCAGGGCACATCGCCAATTTCTACAAGAGTCAAGTAGGCAAGTAGAAGTAAATGTTGGTTATTAGAATACAGAGGTTTAGGAATTTTACTCATAGGAATGATTATGTAATAATTGCACAAGGGAATTGGAAACCCTTGAAATTTGTACTCAACATTATTATTATGTATAAAGGTCTATTTTGACTACATGTTGTGATAGGCAAATAAAAATAGAAATCCTTCCAGAAATCCACACTATATTAAGATAAGAGATTTACGTTTCCTATTGGCGTAAAATAAAGATAAGAGCAAATAGGATTTCAAAAGAAAAACATTAGATGCTAATGATAAAGTTGAAGAATTAGAAGTAAAAAACTAAAAAGGAAATTTAGTTATCCCAATAAGTAGGAAAAAGGAATCGATTTCATGATTAAGAAACTGGTCTCCCCACTTAAGATTACCATAAGGTACGAATTTCTAGGACGAAATTCCTAAAACAATGGGAGAATGTAACAGTTGGGAATTTCCCCTCACCAATTGTCACTAAAAATTAGCATCGACCAATGATAATGATAGAACTTTTCATATTGAAGGAAAATATGATCAGTTAAATGATGATAATAGGGTAAAAAATAAGTGACCAAAAAGTTATATCACTTTTTATGATGGTCAACATATTTAGAAACTATACAACAAAGTAACCCCAAAGATATAATCATTTAAAAAATCTGACTTCGATTGGATGAATAATGATTTTATGAAAGATAAAAACCAACTGCATTAATAACGCTATTAATGTCAAAATGATATAAAGATACCGGTTCAGTTTAGGCTAATGTCACTAAAAGGAAAATCACAGAAACCCGTGAGTTAAGGACTTTGAAAGGAAAAAAGTCAAAAACAGAGTTCATATAAAGGAGATATGATTTTTAGAAAAATATAAAATACGGGTTAAAAGCGAAAGTCAAAATTTGGCAACGCGACCTTAAGGAAAGTTGTAGTACTAGTACAGAGCTACACAAATATATAAAGAGGGTAAGAAACAAGATTCATATAAGGAAGATATGATTTTTTATAAAAGATTTAGGGGTGCACACCAAGTGCGCGCCATGCCCGTCACGCACACCTGACACCCAGATTCGTCGAAGACTATAGAGACTTGGACCATCAGAAGTGTGACACGTGGCAAGATCTGGATGGAGCAACGAAGTGAGTATATATCGTGCCTGAAGTGCGCCGCAAGCACAACCCCTATAAATAGCGGTGCTCACTTTCTGATTTTCTCATCCCATACAGTCTCTATATACCTCTCAAGCTATTTCGGAGACCCTCTCGATGTCGCGAACCTTCAGATGCAATGAATAAGATGCTTCAGAATATGCTACTAGAGTGAGTACATGACCCCTATTTCACTGTTTTAAATGTTTTACCGGGGGGGGATACATGTTTATCAAATGGTTTTATCAAAATATATTTATAGTTATAAATATCAAATCATTTTATAACGCTTAAAGTTTAGGATAATGTAGCTATAGATACTATGCCTAGTTATAAACTATATTATTATACCTAAGAGATATGATGCTCGATAGTCTAGGAGGAGATAAAACCTAGATGTTATAATGGCCAAATCCCTAGGATAACGTAGTACCTAGAAGTTATGTTGGTCAAAATAAGGATATGCACCGTACTTTGTTGTTACTCTGCACGAATATCATGTTTTCAAATAACCATAATTAGGGTATATATATATATATATATATATATATATATATATATATATATATATATATATATACAAAATAACTATGAGATCAAAAGTTATAATTATCAAATATAAGATAAAAGATTTATATTGTAATAGTTATAAGAAATCCCTACGAAGGATTATGATAAAAGATAAAAGATAAAAGATAAATACATAAGGTCAGTGTGTTAGTGAGCTGTTAATTCATGCAAAGGCCTTGATTAAATTCGGAATTCCCCAGATACCTATAATCGTTAATCTTGTGAAAGCTAGAAATATATGTATAGATCTATACGGGGTCTGACAACCCCACCTGCGATTGCTAGCTACAATCTCGGCAGGATAACTTTCTTATTATTCACTATTCGACGTTCGATGAAGCGTCGCGGCGAGGAAAACCTATTAGTCAAACAACGTCGATTATGGGGGCTCACGGTAATACATTAGATCACCTTAGAGATCATAATACCACGAGGGGACGCCTTAGAATGGTAGATAAAACACGTTAGGGTTGTTAGATATCCAACAAAGATAGTAAATTAAGATTAATAAATATATCCTACTAAGATAATCAGATATGATCATTAGATATCCTAAAAGATAGTAAGCTAGGGTTGATGAAATACTTTAGGAAAGGTTTTTCTGAAATAAAAATGATTCTTAAATTAATACAACCAAATAAAAGCTAAAAAGTATAAAAACATGTGCACTCACCAACATTATGTTGATGTTTTCAAAATCGTATGTGTTCCTAGGATGGAGTACAGATCTAGTCAAGAAAGGATTATTGGCATGAAGACTTGTAGATTTTCGTTAGATAGGTAATTATGATTGGCGCTCTGTGATTTGGGAAATATTTGTGCCGTCGCCACTCGGCATTTTCCGCCATCACCCGGGGAGGATGTGAAATGACGGGCTCTACAACTTTCATTAAGGTCTCAACATCTAATTCTTGATGTAACAAAAATTCATAATTAGACCGGTTTAGACTGTTAAAGTCCGTGCGAAATTTATAACTCCTCCTTATGAACTCCGTTTTCGACTGTCTATATATCGACGGGTTCATATTTACGAGATCTTCAACTCTTAATTCTTTTGTTTTGTCTAACAATCAACCAATTACAATTTCGATTTTTGTGCCCACAATGTTGCGCTGAAACTTCGAAAAATCATAACTTTCTCTCATGAACCCAAATTTGGACATTCTCTATATGCACGCTCTTGGTTTTGCGATAAATACGACTTTTGTTTAGATCAATTAGGCTAAAAAATAATTTATCAAAATTTCACTTTTTACGATACGTAGAGCCATGTCGGTTTAAACGCGAAACTTCGAAGAAGCATACCGTCTTCAAATGAAGTCGGATTTCCGCGGTCTTTGTATGTACGGAATCCTTGTAACATATACTATAACTTTGGTTAAGTATATTTTTCCTAAATAATCTTCTATCAAAAAGTCATTTTTAACTTTTATTATATCTCAACTGACTAGCCTGAATTTGCGGGTGTTACGGACATTTACCTAGAAATTTGTCAATCAGATCATTATCCTTAAGGACTTATCGTTATCTTCTTTTTATTTTCTTCAAATAAAATTTTGTTTTATAATTATGAACTCTACATAATCACACTAAAGAATCAGAATGATATCTCATATACCAATAATATCATATCACATATCTAAGTGATAGTTCATGTGATCTACACACATCAAAGGTCTTACAAAGACAAATTAGTATGTCCCCTGGAATCACTTGCAATGTTATAAGGGTGTCACAAACACATGTGAATGGGTCATAAGCCAATCACTTATAGTATACCCTATGGTGTCACAAATACAAATGAATATGTAACAATCTAATCCCTTGTAATGCACCATAGGAACTCTATAAAGACAAAAGAGTAGGTAACAACTAAATCACAACCAAAATCTCATCACAAACATAAAGTAACGGGTAACAATCATACGAGTCACATTTTACATTAGGAATATCACAAAGACAAGAGAGTATGTAACAACTTAATCACTCGCATTATACCTCAGAAGTGTCATAAAAGAAAATGAGTATGTAACAATTGAATCACTTATATTCTTTTATAATGGTGTTACAAACACAAAGGTATATGAAATAATTGAATTACTTATACTATACCTTATAATCATCATAAAGGCAAAGGAATATGTAAAAACCGAACGACTTTCATTGTACATTAAGAATATCATATAGACAAAGGCATATGTAACAACCGAATTAACCATATTATATACTGGAATCATTACAAAGACAAATAACTAGTTAAAAATTGAATCAATCACATTGTACCTTACAAGTTTCATAAAGACAAAGGAATATGTAAAAACCGAACGACTTTCATTGTACATTAAGAATATCATATAGACATAGACATATGTAACAACCGAATTAACCATATTATATACTAGAATCATTTCAAAGACAAATAACTAGTTAAAAATTGAATCACTCACATTGTACCTTACAAGTTTCATAAAGACAAAGGAATATGTAAGATTATAATAAATTTATTGCAACTTAGACATAGATCTTAAATAAAGTCAATCTTGATGGAAAGAAAAAATGAGTGAAGATATGTGTATCAAAACAATAAAAAATCTCCTTAGGAATGCCTTAGTGCAAATGATTTTTATTTAGATTTCATTTAATTTTTTAACTCTTGTATCACAAGAAACTTGGTCTTATTTTGTTTCTTGTTTCTTAGATGATTTTACTCCTATATAATTCTTTCATTCCTTCAAAGGATTAATGTCGACTTCTATACTAAATGGTCTAATCATACACACCATATTCCTTTATCTCATAGAGGGATAAAATGTAAAATAATAATTTGGGATACATATCTTACAACAATCCTTCTTTTTATCATCATTCCAATGGCTTTCAATAAACTTAAAATGAGTCAGGATTTTGTAACTACCCATGAAAATCCATTTTATGAATTACACATATGTGTATTTTTATATATTATATTATATGCATGGTAGTTATTCATTTTCTCATGTTAATTCATAATACATAGTCTAATCATACTCATCAATATCATCTTCTAAATATTCATCTATTCATATATCTTAATGCAATCCCTTCTAAAACAAATACTTTCATTATCGCAACACACATTCTCAAGAAAGCTAAAGATTCATTGTATACTTTCACTTCTTGATTCCTAGACAAACTCTTTGTCACAACATAAGGAAAAATTAATGTTTCTAATCATACTTCTTGTCTTTATCTCATACAACCCACTACTTCTCATAAATTCTAAGTCGGGTAAGAAAACCCTTGCTAAATGCATATATTATGTCTCATAAGGCATAACAAAAATCTAGTAATGGAATTTATAACATGTAATAGAAAACAAGGTGTTCAACCTAAGGCATTCTAGTATTCTCATATTAATCTCATTATCTGGTAAGAATCATAAGGCCTAAGCTGATAGGTGTAAAACCTGAGGCATGCTAGTAATATTTTCTCAAAATCATCTACCAATAACGTCCCGAAAATCCAAGGTAAAATTATCATTTTTATAAACAATAAATCATACAATGAGTTGTTCCAAAACCGATCAAAGTGAAAATATTATTTAAACATCAGAGTAATATTATTAATTGCCAATGCGGAAAACTCTGGGGGATGTTGTTCAGTCAGGTCGAGCCCTTCCCTTTAGAACTGAAAGTACATGAAACCATAAATATGAAACCGTAAGAACAAAGCTTACTGATTTCCCCAAAATACCACATACCAAAACATACAAGTGACATGGGCTACCGCCAATGGTCTTTTCTTGCAATCCTGAGGGCCAAATCTCGGTCTTACATACAAGTGCCATGGGCTACCCCCATGGCCTTTCCTTGCAATGTCGAGGGCCAAATCCTGGTCTTACATACAAGTGCAAGAGGCCAGGTCCTAGTGTTTCATACAATTGCCAGGGGCCATATCCTGGTCTTTAATGCAAGTATCACAAAGACAACTAACATTCCATATAACAAAGTAATGGGTTGTCATTGGTGCCTTCGACCCATGGATCTAGTGAGAAAACTCACCTCAAATTCTTAAAGACTAGTTGCAATGATCACTGCTCTAAAAGCTATCTCTACCGGTCAACTATACAATTAACAGGAACCCAAATCTCAAACTATAAATCAAATTACCCAAAATGCCCTTAGGTCAAAATCCTGGTCAAAGTCAAAAGTCAACCGAGTCGACCGGGTCAACTCAGTTGAGTATGTTGGGCGTAGTCAACATGTACGCGGGGCATACTACGCCATGACCAGAAGTCAAGGGGATGGCCACATATGCGCAACGTACCCTTTTGTACGCCCAGCGTAAGCGACTGTTTCGTCGGCCCGATATGCTGTGACGCTTACAGATTCGAAATGAGTGGCCCAGATTTATTACCTCGTTCTCAATTTTTTTTTTCAATTGAACCCTCTCATATATATATATATATATATATATATATATATATATATATATATATATATATATATATATATATATATATATATATATATATATATGTGTGTGTGTGTGTGTTAATCTGTAAAGAGCCTTCTAATTTACACTTTTTGATCCGATCTTTGTCTACAAGTTAATATCAAGGCACCCCTCTAGCTCACCTAACTTAATTCGTGTGAAAATTGATTCATCTTGTTGACTATCCAAAGTCATATCTAGTCTTCTTTTTCAGTTTAGAAAACGATATTGCGTTAGTGACTCTTGTTTAGATATAGTTCTGCCCATTAGCAAGCATAAGAAAAATATTGGTATGATGATGAAGAACTTTTCTAATTTCATTAATTAATTAATAACTTAATTATTTAATTGTTAATCAAGTTTATTATTAAATGATAAAATCAAATATTATATTTCTTTGGCAAAACTTCTAATTTCAGTAATTAATTAAATGTCTTTGAAAAAAAAATTCAGTCTTATGTTTTTTTCTTGTAAGTTTTTATTTTATATAAGGAAATGAAAACCAACTAATTAAACAAATAGGACAAGTTGTAATTTGATGAAATATCAAATCATTTTTTGTGAAGTAAATCCGTGACATTCAACAATCATATCATCAAAGCTAGGATTTGATGAGTTGGCAACGTGGCATTCCTTAAGAACGACCTGAGGATTCGGCAATCAGGTAGTATTGCTGAGTTGGTTCAGTATATACCATCTTTCAGTTTCGGCATATCGAGGTCGCACCCCAACTCGATAGAAATTTGCCACACCCGTCCTCTCTCGTTCATTAATTATTAGATTACTAGGTGTGAGACCCGTGTACTAAACGGATTGATTTAAAAAAAATTAAACAATTAAGTGTAAACAATAAATATTTTTTAATATAAAACTTTAATATCATATATATTATATTTAATACTTTACATATATAAGTATATGACTTTTATTTTAAAAATTGAAACAAACCAGAAATTGACAAATGGATAATATTTATTTCAAAAATACCAAAAAATGACAAGTGTCAAAATTCATGAGAGATTGACAAGTGGCAAAATTATTTTCGTTTATTAGAGAGGATTTCTTTCAAGTTCAGAATTTACATCATTTTCATCCAATATAAATAAAACCACTAAGTCTCAATTCCAATTTTCTCTCAAACAACCACACAGTTTTTTACCACTTTTAATTCCATTATTCTCCCAAAATATAATCATCAGACTATCCGAACACTCAAACATCCACTCGAAACAATCTAAACCTTTCACCTTATTACATACCACAAATGCATCAATCAGTTTATTCACCATCAATATATGATTATGGAGCTTTGCGACCATATTATATGTCATATCCAACCCAATTTCCAATCCCATTTCCAATTAAAAACCGAATTTGACCTTTTGGAAAATGTTCAAGAAACCTAATTTCAATCCCAACCGCAACAAGAGCCTCAATTCGAGCTTAAACCCAGCAGAAGAAAAGAAGTTGGCCTTAGCGTGAGTTGATGTTTTGGAGGACGAGAGGTCGGCACAACCTAAAGGGGCCAACTATTTTGACAAAAAGTAACAAAATGTTTTCTCGCTTAAATGAAAAAAGGAGAGTACCAGAAAAAGTAAAACTATAGTTAAAAAATTGGTAAATCTTTGTCGTGCTAAACAATATCATCATTGTTATCGTGTGCCTACACCATACACCACTTTTTTTAGCCATTTCCCACTTCTACAAATCCTACGATCAATATGTATATATGTAGTTTGCAAGATGTATATATGTAGTTTGCAAGAATTTGTACCTTCAAAGCTAAAGCTATAGACTTGTCTTGCTTGTTAGGCCTGTCACTTGTGCATCCTCCTACGTAGCATGTCCTCAACATAAGGTGTGAGAATCTCACACCTTATCTTAAGTACATGCTTCGTAGGATGATGCACAACTGACAATCATAACAAGCAAGACAAGCCTATAGCTTCAACGTTGAAGTTACAAATTCTTTCAAACGAGCCAAGTTATTGTGAGCTACTCAAGATCGACTCGTTAAAAGCTCGAGTTGAGATCGTTTTTAAATGGACCCAAGCTAAGCCCAGACTTAATATTAGGCTTGTTTATTAAACGATCTCAAGCTCAAGCCTGTGTTACATAGCTCGTTTAGGTTCGCGAGCTTAAACAAGCCTACATATATATATAACAAAACTATTTTTATTATATATATATATATATATATATATATATATATATATATATATATATATATATATATATATATATTAAGATAAATAAGTAATTAATAAATACCATTTTAGCGAAATAGGGTATACCAAGCCCAGACTCAGTATTAGGCTTGTTTATTAAATCGACACGGCTATGCGCATCGTAAAAAGTGAATCAGAGATAGGTTGCTTATTAGCCTGATTAATTTAAAGAAAATAGTAGTAATCGTGAAAGCGAACTCGTGCATATAGAGAACGTCCAAATCTGAATTCATATGAGAAAGTTATGATTTTTCGAAAGTCACATCGCAGTTGTGTTAGCACAGAAATTGAATTTCAAATCGGTTGATTATTAGGCAAAACAATCTAAACGAGAATCGAATATCTCGTAAATAGGAATCCGACAATATAAAGACAGTCGAAAACGGAGATCATATGAGAGATTTATGAATTTTATACGGAGTTTAGCAGTCCAAGCCTGTTAAAAATATAACTTTAAAAATAAATTGAGAACTAGCCGACGGAGTCTAAATAAAAGTTTTAGATCTCGTCAATAACTACAGGTGGATATAAACAACGTCAAAAATAGAGCTCGTATCAAGAAGATACGAATTTTTGAAAATTTCCCGTCGATGCCACAGGCGTATAGGCGCGGCGCACGCTTCTAGAAGCCAGGCACGTCGATCCAATCTATAGCTGCCACGTGTCACGAGGAGGAGGCCGACCAGCCAGGGCGCGACGTACCTCCAAGAAAAATCAGCCATAAATAGATTGTAATCCCCTCACTTCTTTCCTACACCACTAGAACCCTTTTCTATGGATTTCCTCTAAAATGTTCAAATTTCTCTAGCTAATAGGAAGTTGTAGTGAAGCCCTAGGGTATCTGAGAGCCCGAAAATTAGAAGTTATCAGGTCAGAGTTCCGCTAGTGCAATTTCCAGACTTTTGTCAAGAAAATCTTTGTAAGTTAAGCTACACTTATATTGCTTTCAGTGTAACTTATATTTATATTTGTAGTCATTGTTATGAATTTATAAATAAGATTTCTCAATGATTTCATGTCATAATCTTGATTGATCTACTTACAGGGGTGATGTCTAGACTAGATTTAGTAAGGTGTTTAAAGTGGGATTTCCAAATTGTATACTATGTATACCAAACAGACCCTACCTCTGATATGATCTTACCTGGTTGCTCCTTATCAGCTATAGATCAGTAGACATTAGGATTATTGAGGAATCTAGATTATCATTATTCACAAGGAATATAAGACTAAGACTTAGTGACATTCGTACCCAATTCACATCAAAGGAAAACTCAAGGTGAGAGGCGGAGCAATTCCTAATTGACTAGTCATCCACTTTTATCAAGTGAGTGCATAGTTACTTTCATATTACACATATATATGAAGTATTTAGATAATTAAATGCTACATTTTCTTATTATCTATGATTAAGATGTTATGTGCTAGATGAAGTAATATACGATGATTTTTATATGATTTTTACAGTATATGTATTTATATACTTATAATACATTGGGTAGTGATCGGCGATGAAATATGAATAATGATGAGGGCGACAGGTGACGAGAGAAGACAAATGATAAGGGCGATGGGTCACGAGAGATGAAAGTGATGATAATAGTATACGACTTTAATATTACTATTGTACTAATGATGTAGTCATCTAACCGAGTATATCTGATGACCACGGACTATTCTAGACATTCCAGTGGAACACATGTAGGTTTGTAACCTGTATGTGATGAACTACGTGTTTATATCCTATACTCTATTCCTTACTGACGTTTATTGTGGAGAAATCCCTGAAACAGTATTGTCAGCTTGATGTTCACGATGATTCTTAGAATATATTCCTTGGAGATGAACATAGACGGAAATAGGGATGGGTAAGGGCACATGCAACCTAAAAGGATCTATGTCTTACAATGCATAAAATCACTTAACAAGTAAGAAGGGCACATGCAACCTAAAAGGATCTATGTCTTACACATTGAAGGCAACATACTTTGAATAACAAAATCTATCATGAACCCTAGCCATTTCGGAAAAATAAGAAATTAGGGTTTACATACCTTTAGATCTATTATAGTAAATAGATCTCTTGATTCCTTCGTTTTCACTTTAAAAAGCTAGCACCAAAAGTTTAGTACCTCTAATGGTTTGTACCCAAACCCTAGTAACTAGATGAAAAGAGGAGATAGGATGTGAGAGGTAGAATTTTGGTTATCCTTCTATTAGATGTGGTGGACGAAAGTAAGGACCCTAAGGGTCCTATTTATAGATTATAGGAAAACCCTGGAAACCCAAGTCCTAAATAAAATAATACTATTTCAAATCCGGGTGGTTATCCAATTTCCTTATCTTCAAGAGGCTTCTAGAAACCCTAATAGGGGCTAGCCAAAACCGTCCACCTGGGGAAGGTTCTGGAACCTATTCATTATTCAACTATTGAACAATTACAACTTAAGTCCTTGCACCTTTAATTAATTCTAATTAACACAAAATAAAATCCAAATTAATTCTGATTAATTATTAATAAATCATTTCCAATTAGTTTATTATTCATATAAAAAAACTAACATATTATCCTCACTCTCTCCAAATGTCATTCTCTTCAGTTACTAGTTATGATGGCAACCCAAAAAGGAATTTGCTTCTAATTACAAGTATATACCAATTTAGTTATGAGTTTAGATAGCTTAATCCAACATTCTCCCACTTGTATAAGTCTATAACTACAATTGCAAGTATGACCTTGAATTAAACGGCAAAGTGTGCTTTCTGAAGCAACTGTCGAACTCTGATTCAAATTAGACATTGGCCCTAAGATAAGTGATCAACTTTTCCTTCGTTCTTCAAGATATGTATGGACACGAGACATGGAATCCAATCAATCTCATAGTTTAGAATTCTATTTTCGGATTTCCCGATTTGTGATTATGTCATTAGATTACTAATTGAATACATCAATTATGTCCTGGATGAGCCCAACACTATAATTTCAGCACCAAATCACCAAGGGCCCAAAGATATTTCTTTTCCCGTTAGGGAAAAAGTAACGAATAATCTTTGACTATACAATTGTGACATTTAATCACCAAATCATATATGATACTACGTTTTATAACATCATGTTATTGATGCATTTTCGTAACACCAATGTACAACCGATTTATAAATCAGAACTTATATATTTTTGTTTGAAGAATATACGATATTATCATCTTAGAATTACTCGTGATTGAATCCAGGAAATAATCTCTAAGCGTGGGTTTATCCGATACTCAAAATCTCTATTTTAAAAGTACCCATGAACATTATAGGAATCCCATGCAATGCCCAATCTCTATAGATAATCTACAATCGATTCGTGACAGTCTTAAATCACTACTTACATCTAAAAGTATGAGCGACTGTGGACTTTTGAATAATCAAATTACTCAGGAAATAAAATATACAAAGTGAAAAACAATAATACATAATTGAGGAAGGTAGTACAATACTCATAAATAATTCTCAGTTAATCATTCACCAAAATAAATTACATTTATTTTGTTACAAAGTTTCAAACCATCAACTAACTACTAAAGTTAATATCATCTCTTAAGTTAATGCTCATAGCATGCTGGTTGTGCTTGAACCTGCTCAGAGCCTTTATCAAAGGATCTACAGGATAATCTTCTGATGATACTCGTTTCACCAGAAGATGCCCTTCTTCAACCCTATGTATGATGTAGTGGTACTTTATATCGATATGCTTAGATCTCCCGTGATCCTTTTGTTCTTTAGTCAAAGCAACCACACCTTCATTATCACATAAGAGTTCCATTGGCTCTTTAATGGTCAGGACTACTCCCAGATCTTTAATAAAATTATTCAACCAAGCCACTCCATTTGATGCCTCACTCAGTGCGATGTACTCTGATTCATAAGTAGAATCAACCACTGTTGACTGCTTGGAATTTTTCCAAGTCACTGTTCCACCATTCAACAAGAAAACCCAGCCAGATTGAGAACAAAAGTTGTCATGGTCTATTTGAAATTTGGCGTCACTGTAACCACTCATTCTCAACGTATCATTGCTGCCAAGAACTAGAAACATGTATTTCGTTCTTCGTAAATAATTAAAAATATTCTTGACTACTGCCCAATGGGCTCTGCCAAGATTACCCTGAATCGACTAACCATGCTCAAATCATAAGCCATATCATGGCGAGTACATGTCATAGTATACATGATCGATCCTATAGCTGAAGCATATCGGACTCGACTTATGTCATCTATTTCTTCGTCGGTACTGGGACATTGAGTCTTACTTAATTTGACAGTACAGTGAATGGGAAAATCCTATTTCTTGGATTTCTCCATATTGAAACGCTTCAATATTTTGTCCGTACTCTGGCTAAGACCAATAAGACGTCTCTTTATATCCCTCAAAATTCTTATCCCTAGGATATATGTCACTGCCCCTAGATCCTTCATACAGAAACACTTCCCAAGCCAAGATTTCACTTCTTACAAGGTTGGAGTGTCGTTCCCTATAAGGAGTATGTCATCAACATCCAACACTAAGAAAGTTACTATACTCCCACTAGCTTTGACATACACACATGACTCATCCTCCCTCTTAAAGAATCCAAACTCTTTGACTTTTTCGTGGTAGGAAATATTCTAGCTACCAGAGGCTTGTTTCAATCCATAAATTGATTTCTCAAGCTTACACACTCTATCGGGATACTTGGCATGTACAAAACCTATTGGCTGACTCATGTAGACGTCCTCAATTAACTTACCATTTAGGAAAGTGGTTTTAACATCAATTTACCATACCTCATAATCATAAAAGGCAGCTATGGCAAGCATAATCCTGATTGACTTGATCTTAGCCAATGGTGAGAAGGTCTCGTCATATTCAACCCCTTGGGTTTGAGTAAATCCCTTCGCAACAAGTCGAGCCTTGAATGTGTGTACCTTCCCATCCATGTTGGTCTTCTTCTTGAAGATCCACTTGCAACCTACTGTCTTTCAACCAGGTTCATGATTAACCAAGTTCCTTGCTTGGTTATCATACATGGACTGAATCTCGTTGTCCATTGCCTCCTTCCATTTTGCAGCCTCAGGGCCTGCCATCGTTTTCTTGTAGTTAGCAGGTTCATCCAAATTCACCAGTTTTCTATTACGGACGAACGTGTCCCCATCTGCAGTTATATGAAAACCATAGAACTCAGGTGGCATGGTAACCCTACTGGACCGATAAAGAGGTAATGAATTGTCAATTGGCTCAACAGGATTCTCATCCTCTAGTTGAGAGTTATTGTCATTTTAGGTTCCTTAATTGGATAACTCTGGAATTTCTTCCTGATGGGATCTCTCTCGCGAAAGACTCCTCTTCGGGCTATAAAGACCACATTCTCACTAGGTCTGTAGAATGTATCTAAAGGAATTTTGTGGTAGCCAATGAAAATACAATTCTCGGCTCTAGGTCAAGTTTGTCATGAGTTTCTCATCTTAGTAAAGCTTCACAACCTTATACCTTGATATGTGCAAGAGAGGGTACTTTCCTTATCCACATCTCATGAGGTGTTTTGGCAAGTTTTTTAGTGGGAACAATAATTAAGAAGAATTAGGGCGGCTGTCTCTAAGGCATACCCCCAGAAAGATATAGGAAAAGAAGCTCGACTCATCAGGGAACGAACCATATTAAGTAAGGTTCGATTACGCCTCTCAGCAACATGAGTTAGTTGTGGTGTTCTGGGAGGATTCAATTGTGAAATAATTCCACATTCCTTTAGATAGTCTTGGAACTCGATACTAAGATACTCTCCACCTTTGTCAGATCGAAATAACTTTATATTCATACCCAATTGATTCTCGACCTCGTGCTTAAACTCTTTGAACCTTCCAAAAGTTTCTGATTTGTATTTGATAAAGTAGTTATCCCGTATCTGCTATAATCATTCGTAAATGTCACTTAGTATCGATTAGCATCCCTTGTAGCAGATCTGAAGGGTTCACACACATCCATATGAATGAGGTCAAACAATCCTTCACCTCTTTCACATGTTCTAGTGAAAGGTGATTTTGTCATCTTACCCAAAAGACTCACATGTTATAGTGAAATGTGATTTTGTCATCTTACCCAAAAGACAAGACTCGCATTCATCATCTGACCTTAAGTCAAATGATTGCAACAATCCATCCTTTTGGAGTTGGGTGATCCATTACTTTTTAATGTGCCCAAGATGACAATGCCACAAACACAATTTGTCTATACCATTAGACGAATCAATATGGAATACACTATTGCCTAAGTTATCAACATATGTCACAGTGTAACATCCCAAAAATTAAGACTAAAGAAATTTGATTTTTAAATTAATAAAACCATTATCCAAAACAACATCATAGAAACCATGGTGAATCAAAGTGTATCAATAAACATCCAAGTACATCAGAGTAATATAAAATGCGGAACGATGTGGTGTGTGAACTGTAATCATCCCAGGCTCTTCATCTTCGAACCAAAAGTACCTGAAACATAAACTAAAAACCGTAAGCACAAAGCTTAGTGAGTTCCCCAAAATACCACATACAATACATATCAAACATATAATGGGCCCCACCGGTCATCCGGCCTCGCCCGACATCGAGCCCCGCTCAGAACAGATCTGTCAGGCATCAGGCCCCGCTTGCCATCGTGCCCCACCCGATATACATACAAACGTATAATCACATGAAAAAATCACAAAGATAAATAACATACAGTACAATCATCAGGCCCCGCCCGGTTGACATATCAAAAACATACATGCATTGTTATACAGACAACTAGCATCCTAATCAAAATAAACCATGGGTCGGCATTGGTACTTTCGACCTGCTAAACACAGTGAGGAAACTCACCTCAGGCTGCTGAGTCTCTCAGATAAAGTCTCGGTCTGCTGATCCAGAAAATCCCCGCGCTAACATCATCAATAATACCCAATTAATCATTGGGTCTTAATCCAAAATCAAGAGTCTAAATTAGTTGACCATCATCCGGGGTAATTGACCAATTTACCCTTTTTCCTACTTGGCCCCAAAATCAAGGCCCAAAATTCTTAATGGCATCCCAAGGCCCATTATGGGCCAACTTCCTAATTGGGCCGAAAAATCAATATGGACCTAATCCAAAGAAGGTCCATAATACATCCATGACCCAAGGTCAGAAGTCCAATGGCCCAACAAGGCCCAAACTCTAAAAGCCCAAAATAACCCCGAGTCCAAAAGGCCCAAACAAAGAAAGCCTACTGCACTGAGTACGCTCGACGTACTCCTCGTACACGCGGCGTACGAGTGTTTACTCGAAAACGGGTGGCTGATCAAGTATGTGCAACGTACTAGGAACAATACCCAGCGTAGCGGCCACAGTCCCCTTTGGCAAGCTTTGTCTTAACCACTTAAGCTGTTAAGGTCAAAACCTCATATCTACTTCATTTCAAGGTATTAATGCATAAAGTTGGCAACTTTATCGTCTTGCATGTCTTATTGGGACCCTAAAACCCGATTTTGTATATTAAGACCTATAATAAGGGCTCTAACTCATCCATGGACCAATAAGAGTCATCAAGATGGCACCTTTTTACACAAGGAACATCATAGGGGTTAAGATCTAGCATACTAGCTCATTGAGGGACTCAAAGTCCCAAACAACCATAATAAGCTCAAAAACAAGCCCTAATCTCAATATAACACAAAGACGTTCCAAGATAAGAACTTTATACCTTCTGGAGCTTGCAAACATGATGAAGGTTCTGGATCTACAAACTCAAGTCCAACCAAATCTTGGTCAGCAAGCACCACCTTCTTCAATGCACACAAAACAACACAAAATTACTTTCCATTCTCAAGAACACGCTATGGGAGGCTACGGTTTCGATCTTAGGTTATAGGGGAATGAAGGCTGATAAATAAAGGGTCCAAGTGTGTTATAAGTTGCTTAAATATGGCACAAACCCTAAAAATTAGGGTTTGTCCCTGCATTACGTACGCCCTGCGTACTCCACGTATGCCCCACATACGTGGGTGAATCTCGTGTTCTAGAAATGAGCTAGTACGCTAAGTGTACTCATAGAGTACGCCCCGTGTACTAGCTAGGGACCAAGAAAGATATAAATTTTTCATGAAGGGGTTAAAAGGGAAACATACCAAAACTCGAATGTTACAATTCTCCCCCACTTGAATTAGACTTCTTCCTCGAAGTCCGCTGCCCCACATCTCAATATAATTCAAGCGATCATCCACCCGAATATCCTCCAATGGAACTACAGCGAAATCATCCACAAAACATTTCCTCAACTGAGAGACGTGGAACGTGCTCTCGATCTGACTAAGCTCCTCGGGAAGATCCAAGCAATAAGCAACCCGGCCTACCCAGGCCAAAACCCTGAAAGGACCGATGTACCTGGTCCCAACTTGCCACTCTTCCTGAATCAGATGACACCTTTACAAGGTGACACCTTCAGGAGAACCATATCCCCAACCTGAATCTTTAGGTCTGATCGGCGCTTGTCGGCATAGCTTTTCTGCCGACTCTGAGTTGTCTGAAGTCTACTCCGAACCTGTTGAATCAACTCGGTAGTCTTGGGTACCACTTCGGTACTCCCCATCACTCTCTGAACGATCTCACCCCAACATATCGGGGTCCTGCATTTCCTCCCATAGAGCATCTCAAAAGGAGGTCGATCAATGTTGGCATGATAACAGTTGTTATATGAAAATTATGCTAACAGAAGATACGTATCCCAACTCCAACCCAAATGCATACACACGCCCGAAGCATATCCTCCTAGGTATAAATGGTATGTTCGCTCTATCTATAAGTCTATGGGTGGAAAGTCATGCTGAAATGCAGACGAGTACCCAACTCCTCATGGAACCTCTTCCAAAATGTAGAAGTAAACCGAACATTTCTGTCTAAAACCACAAAAATCGGCACCCCATGCCATGCCACAACCTCCCTGATGTATATATCAGCCAACTTCTCCGTACAGATAGTCTCCTAAATCAGAATAAAATGCGCGCTCTTGGTTAATCGATCCATATTGAGCCAAATCGAATCCACTCCACGTGTAGTTCGAGGCAACTTCGTAATGAAATCCATGGTGATCTCCTCCTATTTCGAAACGAGAATGTCTAATAGATGCATCTTTCCGTAAGGCCGCTAATGCTCAGCCTTGACTTTCCTGCAAGTCAAGCACCTCTCCACATACCAAGCTACATCCTGATTCATACAGGGCAACCAATAACCAGGACGAAGATCTCTATACATCTTCGTCGCCCTAGGATGAATTGAGAATCTCAATTAGTGTGCCTCCTTCATCAAACTCTAACGTGCAGGACCCCAATAAGGAACCCATACTCTCTGATGGAGAGTCAATAATCCCCGACTATCATAATCAAAGGAAGCCGCCTGACCCACTATACGCTCACTCTTTTGGTGCTCTTCCTTCATAGCCTCAACCCGAGCCTCTCGAATCTGCTTCAAGAGTGGAGTAATCAATGTCATCCTCATACAGATATCCCTGATCGGAGCCGCGACCGCCTTGAGGCTGAGAACATCAGCCACCACATTGGCCTTCCCTGGATGGTAAAGGATCTCACTTTCATAATCCTTCACCAAATCCAACCACTGGTGCTGCCTCATGTTCAGATTCGGCTAATCCATCAAATACCTCAGGCTCTTGTGAACCGTGTAAATAGTACAGCGGACCCCATAGAGGTAATGTCGCCAAATCTTGAGGGCGAAAACCACTACCCGCAGCTCTAAATCATGTGTCAGATAATTTTCCTCATGAGGCTTCAGCTTCCTCGAAGCGTAAGAAATCGCACGACCCCTATGCATCATAAATGCATCTAAAACCGTGATCGATGTATCAAAATAAACTACGAAACCCTCGACGCCCTCTGACAGGCTCAAAATCGGCGCCTCACACATTCTCTGTCTCAGGGTCTAAAAAGTTGCCTGCTGCTCAGGCCCCCAGTGAAAAGTGACTGTCTTCTTTGTCAACCGAGTAAGAGGAACTGCTTTCTTGGAGAAATCCGGAATGACCCTATGATAGTAACCTCCTAACCCAAGGAAAATCTGAATCTCAGTTGGAGACTTCGGAACCTCCAATCCCATCACGGCATCGACCTTGGCCGAATCGACCTAAATACCATTCTGGTTGACAAGGTGCCCCAAAAACTACACCTCGCGCAACCAGAACTCGCACTTGGAGACCTTCGCATAAACTCTATCCCTCCTCAAGGTCTCCAACACCTCCCTCAAATGCTACTCACGCAATTCATGGGTATTAGAATAGACCAGGATGTCATCAATAAACACGATCACAGAACGATCCAACATCGTCCTACATACACGATTCATGAGGTCCATGAATGCGGCTGGATCATTGGTGGGCCCGAAGGGCATCACCACGAACTCGTAATGACCATAACGAGTCCGAAAGGCCGTCTTCTGCACATCCCCCTCTATGAACCTCATCTTCTGATAACCCGAACGAATATCAATCTTGGAAAACCAAGATGCATCCTGAAGCTGGTCAAACAAATCATCAATCCTCAGGAGTGAATAATGGTTCTTCACCGTTAGCTTATTCAGCTCCCGGTAGTCAATACACATCCTATAAGACCAATCCTTCTTCTTCACAAACAGGATCAATGCTCCCCATAGCGAACTGATCGGTCGAATAAACCCCTTGTCTAACAGCTCCTGTAGCTATGTAGATAACTCCTACATCTTTGGAGGAGCTAACCAATAAGGTGCTTTGGCTATCGGAGCCGCACCCGGAACCAAGTCAATCCTAAACACCACCTGCCTCTCCGGATGCACCCTAGGAAAATCCTCTCGAAAAACATCCGGGTACTCCCGTACAACCGACACATCATCCACAGTCGCCATACCCTTATCCCGGGTATCCATAACATAGGCGACATATCCGGAACAACCCTGATGAAGATAGCATCTGGCCCTAGCTGCTGAACATAGAATCGACCCACGTTGAGCTCTCTCTACCTGAACCACTAACTCTCCCCCACTTGGGGTCTGAATGCGCACCAACTGATGTTCTCAATCAATCACCGCCCCATTAGGGCTCAATCAGTCCATCCATATGATAACCTTGTTCACGCGTAAAGGAATGGGAGCCAAATTAATAGGATACTGCTCGTTGAACATCTCAAGAACACAAATGTGATGAACCCTCGACACCCGGACAGATCGATCATCCATAATCTCAACCTCTAAAGGACAATCCATCTCCCCCGGAGCTCCAACAAACCTCTTGCTAAGCGCAAGCGATACAAAAGATTGGGTAGACCCCGAATCAAACAATACCAACGCGGAGATACCGTTCACAAGGAACGATCCTAAAATAAAACACACAAATATCAGCAGAGAAATCAACATAAATAAAGAGATAAGGAGAAGATACCTACCCGTCACCACATCAGGTGTTGCGTGAGCCTCCTTGGCTATCAGCTGAAAAGCGTTGCTCCTCACCACAGGCACATCCGCCTTGCCCTGGTGGCCATCGGTAATCTGCAGAGTCACTGGAGCGGGTGCTACCACTGGTCCTGTTGCAGTCAAACTCGGATAATTGGCCTTTTGTGGCCCCTCTTATTGCAATGGAAGCAAATCATATCAGATACCAGGGTGGTGTTGGTAGTAGCAGTGCAATCCCTACTAATATGACCCGTCCGGGCGCACTTGAAGCAGCCAGAACCACCCACCTTGGACGTCCCATCGTGCGTCTTGCTACACTTGCCACAGCAGCTCCGTACTTGCTAGCCTCTCGATCTCGAATCGAATACGTTGGCCCTCTTGCCCGAACCCCCTAAAACCTGAGCCTGATCTGGATTCCTCTTCATGTCCATCTCTAGATCCACATCCCTCTCTATGGCTCTCGAATTCTTATCCTCTAGTGTCTTGCAATTGGATCGGCTCACGAACTGTCGAATATCACTCCTCAACATCGCATGGTATCTCGCCTTCTTCATCTCCTCATCTGCCACATACTGCGGAACTAACAGCGCCCTCTCGCAGAATATAGCAGTGATCTTAGCCATCGTCTCAGTAGTCTGGGAAAGGTCCTGGAACTCCCTCGCCAACTGCTGAACCTCAGTTACCGGTGTAAACTCAGCTTGAAATCTAGTCACAAAATCATCCCATGTCATCGAATCAACCGCCGCATCCTCCACGGAGCGCCCAACCTCCTCCCACCAATCTTGAGCTCTGTCTTTCAGGAGACAGGAAGCAAGTATGGCCTTTTGGCCATCGGGCCAACTGCTAGTGCAGAAGGCATTAGCAACATCCACTAACCATCACCTGCTCGCGATCGGGTCCTTCTCCCCGATGTACTCCAGAGCCCCACATGCTCATAACTCACGGAAGGTGAACGTGCAAACTCCTATCAATGCTACTGTAACGCCTGTTCCAAGCATTACTTAAATTATCTATTTAAGTTTAAGGTTCTGTGCATGGACTCGGCATGTTGGGAGTTCAATTCGTCGAGTATGAGCCTTGGGTTGACACGGGATCGAGACCTACTCGACGAGTCGGAAGGTCGACTCGACGAGTAGGAGCTGTAAAGAGAAACCCTAATTTTTAAGGGTTTTCATCCTATATAAAGAACATAACCTGCCCTTATTGCCTCCCTTAGCACCTTATCACACAGAGAAGAGAGTTTGCACCCGTAAACCCTTCTTGAGTGAGAGAAATAGCCTTTGTGAGCAATCTTGGCGTAATTGTGAAGGGATTTGGAGCTTGAAGAAGAAGGAGAGAGGAGAGGAACAGTAGATCCATCATCTACTTCATATTGGCCATCATCTTAAGGTATAAAGTCGTGACCTTGACCTCTAGTTGTTTAGATCCCTCTTCTTGGAAGTAAATGGCCATTCTTGGTGCAAATGGAGTCAAACTTGGATCTGGACTTATCATAAGGATAGGGTTCCAGATATGGACCTCTTTAGGTCCCAAATACCATAAAGTTGCTTCCTTTATGCAGTTTGGTCTCTTCCCATGCACAAAAACCTTTTAAGAAGCCTAGTTTTGAAGTTATAGCCTTGAAGGACCTTGCATGCACGTAAAGGCTGAACTTGGATCTGGAGTTTGGGACCCTATATCCCACTAAAAAAGGCTGAACTTGAAGAAGACTGAAGGAACTCGTCGAGTCCCTTAGCTGACTCGACGAGTCGAATGGGGTTTACCCGTTTTCGGTTGTAAAGAGTGTTCGGCTGTAAACAGTTTCCGGTTGTCATGAGTTTACGGTTTTCATGAGTTTACGGTTGTCATGAGTTTATGGTTGTCATGAGTTTTCAGTTGTGGACAAGGAGGGACTCGGCGAGTTACATAGGTAACTCTGCAAGTAGATGGATTACTCAGAAACTCGACGAGTTGCTGGATGCACTCGACGAGTTGAGGTCAACATGGACTGTTGACCTTGACCGGTGACCTTGACTGTGACCAGGGTTAACCAGAATTGACCTTAAGGGTAATTATGGGATTATGACAAGTTAATCACATAATGATTATTGGCAGCTAAGTGGGAGTAGCACGTGGGACCTATCTAATTCTAGCATGTCAGTTCAACATCCGAGAGGTGAGTCTTCTCACCATACCAATGGCTCTAAGGCACCAAGGCCGGCCCATTATGTGATTATGTTTATGTGTTAGTCAATTTTGTGATTTGATATGTTATGTGATGGTGTGTTATTGCATGGAAGACCCCGAGGGGAGCCTGTGGCATTGGATGTCAAACCATGTGGGGTAGCCCATGGCATTCCTAGGTAAAGACCATGTGGGGTAGCCCATGGCACGAAGGTGTAAGACCCTGGGGGGAGCCCACGGCATCCTTACAGGTTTATGTATGCATGGCTTATGTGTTATATGTAGCTTTTATAGCTAACAGGATATGTGATATGTGTATTGTGTGTGGTATGCTCTGAGAAACTCACTAAGCATTTAGCTTACAGGTTGTGGATTTGTTTCAGGTACTTCAGATTCGAAGGGCAAAGGCAAAGTGTGATGACGCGGCGTGCACTCTCTCCCAGGCGTTTTTATGGACACTCTGATGTTTGGAATAAAAGTTGTATTTGACATATGTTTTGAAAACAATTATGATTGAATTTCTTAAATCATGGAAATGTATTTGACTATTCAAAAATGAAAAAAATTCTTTGAAAAATTGGGTCGTTACAGCTACCATATCAGACTGAAAAGTGCTCAAACGCTCATCCAAAATCTCCAGAATGCCCTCTTTGACCGTACCAAAGATCATAGGAGTCTGCTCAAGTATGTTGCGGGTAATCTCAGACAAAATAAACTCCCGCGTCTGATCATCCAACTGTCCGGCTCCAGAACCACTAACCGATCTTCCTCGAAGAGTCACCAAATTGAAAATAGACCATTCAAACCATCAGAACACGCATAAATAAAAATTGATGAGCCTCATACTCTACAAGCTTCCTAGTATCATCGCAGCTCTCCTTGGCTCGAGTATGGATCCTCTGCTTGTAGTAGTACGGGCCCATACTACCTTCTAGATCTATCCGTACTTTCCTCAAGGATTGATGTGAATCCTCGAAGTCACTCATTATTTATACATGCAATCCTCAACAAGACAAGGCTCCCAACACTAAATCTCTTCCTAGGTATTCCTAGGGCAACCACCACACTACTCCCCGCCATCAGCTGCAGAAGGAACTCCCCCTAACATCCTCTAACTAGCCCACAAATACAATTACATATCGCCAACACTAGATAATTCTTTGAATGAAAGGTCTCACACTACAATGGTTGGACTTAAACAAGAGTTGCTCAATCGAGTTAAAACCTAACATTCAAAAATTATTTAGTCTCAACCATATGTAACTTAGTCTATTCGCTTACTAGTTAGCTGAAGTTAATGGGAACTCCTAGAAGCACAAAGCAAGCAGCATTCGAGCATCGAGTAATCAAAACAAGCATAACCTAAACATGCCATCTTATTACTGAATGATCAGTACTAGCATGCAAGTCTACAAGCACATACAGTAGGCATATAAAGCCATCTCTCTTAGAATTCTATCATGCAAATCCTGAGCAGATCCTTAGCCCTAACTAGCATGCATTTCACAGATTAATAATCAAAGCATAACATAAAACATGTATGGTATTTTGGGAAAACTTACTTGAGCTTGGTCTATTGCATGCACCACACCCCTTTCTTTTATTAGAAAACCCTTTTTATAAAACATTTCTTTTTGAAAAATCCTACCAAACCCACAGTTTAAGTTCATACACACCCGAGAGTACACCCGAATCCCTCAAACTAAGGCTCTGATACCAACTTGTAACATCCCAAAAATTAAGACTAAAAAGAATTCGATTTTTAAATTAATAAAACCATTATCCAAAACAATATCATAGAAACCATGGTGAATCAAAAAGTATCAATAAACATCCAAGTACATCAGAGTAATATAAAATATAGAATGATGTGGTGTGTGCACTGCAATCATCCCATGCTCTTCCCTTTCGAACTAGAAGTACTTGAAACATAAACTGAAAACCGTAAGCACAAAGCTTAGTGACTTCCCTAAACTAACACATACCATACATATCAAACATATTGGGCCCCGCCCATCATCGGGCCCCGCACGACATCGAACCCATCTCGGAACAGATCTGTCAGTCATCAGGCCCCAACCAGTATACATAAAAACATACAATCACATGAAAAAATCACAAAGATAAATAGCATACAGCATAATCATCAGGCCCCGCCTGGCATCGGGCCCCGCCCGGTAGACATATCAAAAACATACATGTAGAGTCACACAGACAACTAGCATCCTAATCATAATAAACCATGGGTCGGCATTGGTGCCTTCGATCCGCTAACTACGGTGACGAAACTTACCTCAGGCTGCTGAGTCTCTCAGATAAAGTATCGGTCTGCTGATCCGAAAAATCCCTGCACTAACATCATCAATAATACACAGTAAATAATTAGTTCTTAATCCAAAATCAAGAGTATAGATTAGTTGACCATCATCCAGGGTAAAAGACCATTTTACCCTTTTTTCTACTTGGCCCCAAAATCAAGGCCCAACCTAATTACATTAAAGGCCCAAAATCCTTAATGGCATCCCAAAGCCCATTATGGCCCAACTTTCTAATTGGGCCCAAAAATCAACATGGACCTAATCCCAAGAAGGCCCATAATCCATCCATGGCCCAAGGTTAGAAGTCTAATGGCCAAACAAGGCCCAAAAACTAAAAGCCCAAAATACCCCCGAGTCAAAAGGCCCAAACAAAGAAAGCCCACTGCACCGAGTACGCTCGGCATACTCCTTGTACGTGCGGCGTATGAGTGTTGACTCGAAAGTGGGTGGCTGACCCAGTACTTGCAGCGTACCAGGGACTACGCCCCGTGTACCGGCCAGAGTCCCTTTTGGCCAACTTTGTCTTAACCATTTAAGTCTGTAACATTATAACCTTAGATCTACTTCATTTCAAGGTATTAATGCATAAAGTTGGCAACTTTATCATCTTGCATGTCTTAATGGGACCCTAAAACCTGATTTTGTCCTTTAACACCCATAATAAGGGCTCTAAATCATGTATGGACCAATACTATTCATCAAGATGGCACCTGTTTACACAAGGAACATCATAGGGGTTAAGATCTAGCATTCCTAGCTCATGGAGTGACTCAAACTCCCAAAAAGAACCCAAATGACCATAATAAATTCACAAACAAGCCCTAATCTCAATTTAACATAAAGAGGTTCCAAGATAAGAACTTTATACCTTCTGGAGCTAGCAAACTTGATGAAGGTTCTGGATCTACAACCTCAAGTCCAACCAAAGCTTGGTCACCAAGCACCACCTTTTTCAATTCACATAAGAAAACACAAAATTACTTTCCAATGCTCAAGAACACCCTATAGGAGGCTAGGGTTTAAATCTTAGGTTATAGGGGAGTAGAGGTTGATCAATAGAGGGTCCAAGTGTGTTATAAGTTTCTTAAATAGGGCACAAACATGAATACAGAGCCTTCAGTCTAACTGGAACGCCCCAACGGCCTACAGTATATCTGGTACGCTCATAGAACCTTTAGCATGACTGGACCACCTCATCGGGCCTTCAGTTTATCTGGACCATTCTCTAGGACTTCGGCCTGACTGGTATGCCCCACTGTCCTGCAGTCTATCCAGGATGCCCAGGGTCTCTTGGCCTTCAGCACACAGCAGGACCACCTCAACCCAACACACCATCACATATCAATATATACCATATCAGGCCCTAGCTAGCATATACAGACTGTTATACAGATCTAACAGATCACAACAACACAACAACATACTCGATACCAGAACACAGATCTAACAGATCTCTAAGCATAATGTCATCCTATATACCAGGATACAGATCTAGTAGATCACTACAACATACAATCAAGCGATCAATAAGGATAACAATCCAAAGGGAATCCCTTGGTGCCTTCGACCCAAAAGTATAGTGAGGAAAACTCACCTCGCAAACTGAACAGAATCGATGAGGTCCAACTCCGAATCTCAGCTCTCTAACAGATACCTATTTTCACTAAGTGACCATTTCCATCAAAATCCCAAGATACCCAAAATACCCTCATGGTCTAACATGGTCAAAGTCAAGTCAAAGTCAACTGGTCAAACCTACTAAGTCAACTGAGTCAACCCAGCCGAGTCAACTCAACTGAGTAACCTCAACAAGGTTGACCCATGCGATTACGCGGGGCGTACTCCGGAGGTTTGCTTAGCTTATGCGAAGCTTCGCAGTTTACTGCTCATCGGGGTGATTGACCGGGTACGCGGGGCGTACTCCCATGTATACGGGGCGTACTCTCACATCCTCCAAAACCCATTTAGTGCTTAATGGCTTAAGCACTTAAGCTCATATTTCAGATCCATGATCAAAACACATCCTAGAGTCATAAAGTTTCTAACTTTATGACTTTACACGCCTAATAAGAGCTTAACACAAGTTCTTAAACCATTAAGACCTCCTACAAGATCCATGGAGAAAATCTAACCAAAGTGACTTCATTTTTATGGCTAAGGACCCTTCCTAGGGTCTGTAAGGACAACTCAAAACGTCCAAAACATGTCATGCTCAAGTGAGATTTTTGGGACCCAAAAGGTGACAAAAAAACCCCATTTATGGATCTACAAGATTAGAATATAAAGGTGCAAGCTTTATAACTTGAAAGGATTGCAAATGAAAGGTGAATCCCAGATCCAAGATGCTTCTTCTTCAAAGGCTCCTCAATATATCTTCTTTCCTTCTTCACGCACCAAGAACACACATTAAGCTCAAAACATACACTCCAAATGCTAGGGTTTGCAAAAACATCTCAAGGGAAATGGAGGCTGAAGAGGTGAGGGAAAATGAAGCTAAATGTTGCTTAAATACCACCCAAACTATAAAAATTAGGGTTTTCCTCCTAAAGCTAGTACACCCCGCGTACACACATGTATGCATGGCGTACTTCTCCTGCCTTAATTACAAAATTACCACTAGGGCTTCAAGGCACATTCTCATGGACTTAGGGGCCAAAATGACATATAATAAAATTAAAGGGATGGATTAATAAATACCAAAACATCGGGATGTTACAATTCTCCCCCACTTGAACTAGACTTCTTCCTCGAGTCGGCTGCGATGAACAACTCAGGATATGCATCTTAGCCTTCGGCTCCCAGGTCCACTCGGAGCCACCTTGGATGTTGCCACCGTACCTATACCAAAGGTACCTCCTTGTTCCGCAGGACCTTCATCTTCCTTTCTAAAATAGATACCGGCCTCTCAACATAGTTCAGGTGCTCATCGACTTAAATATCGCCCACGGAAACCATTGCATCCTCATCCAATACACAGTTTCCCAGCTGCAAAACATGGAAAGTGTTGTGAATCTGGCTGAGCTCCTCTGGTAGCTCCAACATGTAAGCAACCTTGCCAACCCTGGCAATCTCCCGAAAAGGCCCAATATACCGGGGACCCAACTTTCCATTCTTCCTGAAGCGTATCAAACCTTTCCACGGTGAGACCTTGAGTAATACCATAACACCGACCAGAACTCCAACTTGGATCGGTGCCGGTTGGCATAGTTCTGAAATCTGAAGTCTCGAATTGGTCCGACTCCTTGATAGACCGCCCATACTAGACCATTGCTAATTCCATTCCACTTGTCTTCCAGATTTACTACTCAACTTCTGATTACCTGAGGTTCCCACTACAAAATAGAATTGCAACCCATATGCTGATGTCTGAAACTTTTCACTTGACCGAAGGAACAGATATTCCCTCGAGAAAAGGCTCATCCTGATGATAACAAATCCCATGGATATAATGAACAATATGAGAACAACTGGGAGATAAATCTTCTAGTGTTGAATAAGACACTTCTTCCTTTATCTGCTGAACCAACATACCGTTGTTGAAAATTCTGAGATCCACACAGATAGAACCAACCAAAATACAATCACAAGAACCTGATCTGCCATCAAAACTGAACCATGCTTTAACCCTGAACCCTTCCACTAATACCTTTGTCATACATGTTTCTTATTTCATACCCTACTTAAATGAAGACCTTGCACATAAACACCCACGATTCCCAACTCGAATTCCCACCAAGAACTAACTCGGTACTTAACTAATAACCCGAGATCCAAGGACCTACAGTGGCATTTCACCTGAAATATTTTGATTCACGGAAACCCTTCACTAAACCTGGATATAAAGATCCCCAACCACCACTGATACTCCCAGTCTCACACCTGGGCTAGCCACCAGGTTCCTAAGAGTCCAAAAGGCAAGGCTACCATAGCCTAAGAATCCCTCTATGCAGCTCACTACCCACATAACCATTCCTACTAAACCAAGATCCATTATTTTGACCCAATAGTCTCTACCAGGTCCCACCTGAATTGTTATATGCACACGGGCCTCGCCCACGGGTCCTACTCAAACTAGAGCTAGGCCCGACTCCACCTCGGACCCCAATGGTCCTCAACCTGAAACAGAGAAACGATCTCCAACAATACTGTTTGGCGTGCCCAAGGTACGAACTGACCCCCCTTTATACTCACGACCACCTCAATAATTGTCTACCTCAAACTGGTGAATGCCACGATCCCATTGCAATCTTACAACACTTCCAATGTGACAACCCGAAATTTCTATCTTGTACTTTTAGTCAATTCAATCAAAGACAAACTAGTTTATGCTATCTTTTAGCATTGTTTAAAGCCTGTTTGAGTGTTCTAAGCCTAGTGTATTCAAGAATCGGGTATTAGGAAGTATCAGCTTGAGTCCATTGTGCCTTAATCAAACTCTTAACTCATTAAGAGGAGTTTACGACCAACACATGGTTGGGCCGTAAACTCATGTTTAGGCCGTGAACTCATGTTATATGCATGAGTTTACACCATTTTTTCATTCCTTTCTTCCATTTCTAGTCATGAACACCCAATATTCTCTCTCAAGTATCATAAGATCTTCACTTTGATCTTCCAAAAATGTAAGAATTCTTTCACTTGAATTGTTGTTACATCTCCTTATCTAGTGATTATACATGATTTCATCCATGAAATAATTCCATTTTGCTAGATTTTCAAGTGTTCTTCATTTCACCAAGAACACCAAGAACACACACTAGTGTTTTTGGACTTTATTCACCCTATCAAGCTTCTATATTGTAAGTACTCTCTCCTAAGCTTGCTATATACACGAAATACTTGAAGAACACTTAGGAATCATCTAATTGACAAGAACAAAGGGAGTTTACGGCCAAGGCAATCTCCTTTGGCCGTAAACCCATATATTGAAGCATATGTTGACTTTAAACACTCCTAAAGACTTCTAAACCCTTGAGTACCTTCCTTTGTGTAATACTTACTGATTATACTACTTGAAAACATAAAGAAATCAAGATCAAAAGGTGTTTACGGCCAAGGCAATCTCCTTGGGCCGTAAACCCTAATTAAGGGTGTAAATGAACCCTAAACCTCTTACTAAGCCTTGGAACTAAGTCTAGAACACCTCAAGGAAGAACCTAAGACTTTAAAACACAAAATGGTACAAGATACTATGAGTTTACGGCTGTAAACTCATATGGCCGTAAACCCTAGGCCGTAAACTCATATAAGACTTACCATGTTGGCCGTAAACTCATATAAGACTTACCATGTTGGACGTAAACTCATTAGAATGGCCATACACCCTTAGTATGCAATCATAAGTGATTGTAGTACTTAAAACCTAGAGTTTCGTAGTCTAATAGGGTGTTACCTTTCATGATTAGTTGTTTATTCACTAATTATAAACATATATGTGTCATTATATGTTCAATAGGGTCAGTGTGTGCCCAAGTCTTCACTTGACACTTAGCATCCTACACCAATCTTACATTTAAGTAACTTACAACAGGTGAGTTCATACCCCCGTATTTTCATGATTTTTACTGTTTTAAGGGGGGGGGGGGGAATACAAGTCTAACACAAAGATTTTGTGTTATAACAAATGATTTCAAATGGATTACAGTTATAAAAACAAATGGTTTCAAATATCTTGTCAAATCAAGTGGTTTTAAGTGGTTATTTCAAAAAGACATCAAGTTACCAAAATGGATTTCCAAAAATGAAACTTCTTTTAAATGTTTTATAAACTTATATTTTTCCCCAAAAATCATACTAGTATACATATATTTATATAAATAAGATTTAAAAGATTTAGGATTGACAACCCACTTTGGTTCCTTTTCCTTGTTTGGATGTGGGATTATAAGTATCCGTTGTTTATCCAAATGTCATTTAAATTTTAGTTATATATATTTGTATATGTATACAAGTATAAAAGTTTATTCAATTAGATTCAATTACCCTTTGTAACATGTTGAGCAAAGGATCCCATACATGAATACTCGTTAACAAATCAGAAAGTACATATAAATTATAATAGGTATAATTTATGATACCCAGAACATTAATTCACGACACTAGTATACTAGAGAACATGGTTTTACAAAAACAAAGGTTTAATTCAAAACTATTCAATTATATACATTCATTCAAATACATGTTAAGAGTACTAAATTCAAGATTATACTATCAATCATTTACTTCAGAATGATTGGGTTTTCATAATTAATATACATGTAACGTTTATATGCTTTTATGAGACGAGTAGTACAGGTTGTTTAATTCATTTTAAACAATATACTAAAATCCTGATATTATAACCAGAGTCTCCAGCAGGGGATTGAAACAATGGGTGTATAGATCTATATTGGGATTAACAACCCCGCACTCGGACTGCTAGCTATAGTCAGGCATACACGCCTGTGAGTGACAATTGTTATCATCAACTTTCAACGCATACATAGCGTTGGGTCAGGCCATCTAGTTAGTATGGTTATAATAACTCATTAAAAAGGTATTAACAATACATTAATGTATAATTACTAAACTTAAGTACGTTTTCAAAGTACCAGTTTACAATATTCAGTATACAAGATTCAGTTTTCGAGATACAGTTAACAAGATACAAGTTTACATAAAGATTACAAATACAAAACATTGGTTTACCAATAGAACAATTTTATACATATACAACTACTTTTCATATACAACAGAAAATATAGGATTTTCTGGAAACAGTTTACATATTCAAGAAACAGAAAACACTCTTAGAAAACATAATTACTTATGCACTCACTCAACTTTATGTTGATACTCTCTTTTCAAATTACTTGTATTCTCAGGGAACCCGTAGACAGGTACACCCGAGCTTTTGAAGATGGAGCAGTTTATGTTTTGTCTTTATCTTTTGTACAACTTTTTGGTTTCAGTATACAATTTGAAACACATGTAAATATTTATGCTTTTTAATACAGTGGTTGTTTGTACTATGATTACTATATTACATGTGTTATGATACTACAAATGAAGTCCTCCACCCCCGGACGTTTCCGCCGTCTGGTTTGGGGGTGTGACAGATTGGTATCAGAGCAATGTTTATAGTGAACTTAGTATATCAATCCATAAAAGATATACAAACTATAAATACATTTGGGGCTAAGAGCTCTGACTACAAGTATACTTTTAAAAATTTAAGTATTTTTACAAAAAGTGTACTAACACTCATACCTACAAGTACAATATCATAGTCATAAGAACTTAAAAGTATTTGAATGTTGAACATTACAGTCAAACCTAGACAGTTATGTAATCATATTTGGGATTAATATATCCTGATCAACTATATTGATTTGAAATATGACCAACATGTGTTTGGGAGTGATAGTGGTGTTGTGACATGTCTAAAACTTACCATACATACTCAGAAGAACTTAAGATCAGAACATAAAGATTAAAATACTATAGGGGTATTTTAGGCACTATAAACTAATAACAAACATGTGAAAACAATAGAACAAATTAAAGGTAGAACTATATATATTAAGGGTATATTACAATTATATATAATTAAAATTATATAGACTTAGAATATGTGATTTAGCTTCATTTCCTGTTCCTTGTTTGGTTGTGGATTTAGAGCCGGGTCATTTAATCGAAGGTCGAATATAACCAAGTTATATATAATTAATATGCACTTTATAGTTATAGTAATATCTAGAACAAGATGTACTTAGTATATTATTTGTTAATTGTAGGTCTTTCTTGTAGAAACTTATCGTTACTAACTATACTCTATATCTCTTATCCTTATTCTCGCTTAGGCAGAAATGGTTGAGATATGGTTTCATCCAAATGATACCCGTCGCCATTAGGAAATACTCTACTCATTCTTTTGGTTATAGTTAAGTCTATGGATTGGTTTTAGCATTATTTTTCAGGGTTTTTCAGTAAGACCACGAAAATTCTATTTTCGATAAGGTCTTCATGATGTAGATATTTTCTCAAAATTTTGTGTATTGTAGACCTGTCTAGGGTCAAATTTTCCAGACTTATGTATTCAATATGCTAATTTAATCGACATGCATCTTCGTACTCTTGAAAAAATAACCATTCAATTTCATATTATTCAGTTACAAGTTGTACTTGTCATAGACTTCTATTTCCAGTTCATTCCAAGATTAATGTCGAACTATCTGTTTTAGGTTCAGAGATATCATAATTTATATTCACTTTTGATATCTTATCATCATTGTATCTTTTAACTTTTATAGAAAAAGATGCCTCCTCGTAGGAATCCAAGACGTCAAAATACTGATGAACCACCGGTACCACCTCCGCCACCACCTCCTCAGTTCGACCCCGCTATGTTCCAAGCGGCGGTCACGGCGGCTGTAGCTGCTGCTATGGCTCAGATCAATACTTCTGGAGCTAGTGGTTCAGGAGCTGGTGCAAATCCCCCTAATCAGGGTGAAGGTCATGGTCATTCGCGAGAATGCACTTATAAAGATTTTACCAATGCCAAACCCAGGACCTTTAACGGAACTGGAGGAGTTATGGCATTAAGGCAGTGGATAGAGAAGACAGAAGCAATTTTCGAAATTTGCTCCTGCCTTGAGAACAGTAAAGTCAAATTCGCTGCTTGTACTTTTTCTGAAAGAGCTTTGACGTGGTGGAATGGTCACGTTAAGTCACTTACTCTAGTAGTGGCTAATTCAATCAGCTGGGAGAATTTTTATGTGGGAGTATTGTCCGTGAGGCGAAGTTCAGAAACTTGAAGAGGAGCTCTGGAGTCTCTGAATGGTTGGTTCTGATATATCAACCTATATTAGTAGATTTTGTGATCTGGCAATCCTTTGCCCGGATATGGTTGCTCAAGAGAGCAAAAAGATTAAGAGATATATTTGGGGACTGTCGCCCTAAATTCAAAATAGTGTTTTAGCCTCAAGGCCTGTTACTTTTGACAGTGCTAAAGAGCTGGAACAATCTCTTATTGATCACGGAACCCATCAACACTCGGCGGTTGCTACATCAGAACACCCAAACGGAAACAACAACAATAACAATAAAAACAACAACAACAAGAAGGGTCGGAACAAGAGGAAGGGCAAGTTTTCACAGGATTCCTCAAAGAAACAACAACTGGCTGCAGTCAACGTTGCGAGTGTACCTACTGTTGTTCCTGTTAATCCAGCACCAGCTAAGCCATATGCTGGTAATCTTCCGAAGTGCAACAAGTCCAATTTTCACCATAATGGAAATTGCAGAGAAATGCAGTGTCGTAACTGCAACAGGAAAGGGCATACTGCCCGATTCTGTAGAGCACCACCCCAACCACTTAACCAAGTACCTGCGGCTGGAGTTGGTCAGGCATGCTACAATTGTGGTGAAGTAGGACATTTCAAGAAAGACTGTCCTAAACCTGGAAATGCTGGTGGAGTCGGGAGAATATTAGCCTTGGGCCAGGAAGAAGTTGTGGCAAATCCCTCAGTAGTTACGGGTACGTTCCTTCTCAACAACACTTATGCATGCATTCTATTTGATTGTGGTGCTGAGAAGAGCTTTGTGAGCCATAATTTCAAACACTTGCTAAATCAAAACTCCCAACCATTAAAAGAAACATTCACAATCGAAATGGCTAACGGGAAATCCGAATCCACCAACGAAATATACATAGGATGTACTCTTACCCTGAATAACTTTTCGTTCCCAATTGACCTTATGCCGGTCTTTATCAAGAGTTTCGACGTAATAATAGGTATGGATTGGTTGTGTCTTAACCGTGCTGACACCCTATGTTATGAAAAAGCCATTCGTCTGAACTTGCTAACTAATGAAACTCTAATTATTTATGGCGACAAACCCGGAACGAACTTCCATATCATTTCTTGCATTAAGGCACAGAAGTACCTTCGCAAAGAGTACTGTGCTTTCTTAGCTCATGTTGTAGACAAAAAGCAAGAAGTAAAAGATATCGCGAAAATTCCAGAAGTCTGTAACTTTCTCGACGTTTTTCCCGATGATCTTCCAGGAGTACCTCCCGAAAGACAAGTCGAATTCCGAATCGACTTAATTCCAGGGGTTACCCCTGTCGCCAAATCTCCCTACCGTCTTGCACCTTCAGAATTGCAGGAATTATCCAGCCAGCTTAACGAACTTCTTAGTAAAGGTTTCATAAGACCAAGCTTCTCACCCTGGGGAGCACCGGTTTTATTCGTAAAGAAGACGGATGGATCATTCCGTATGTGTATAGACTATCGCGAACTGAATAAACTTACCATTAAGAATCGATACCCTCTGCCTCGCATTGACGATCTGTTCGACCAACTTCAAGGTGCGATCTACTTCTCAAAAAATAGACTTAAGATCTGGGTATCACCACTTACGAATTTTGGAGGATGACATTCCCAAAACCGCATTCAGAACTCGTTATGGTCATTATGAGTTCGTAGTGATGCCATTCGGATTGACGAATGCACCTGCTGTGTTCATGGATCTAATGAACAGAGTGTGTCGTCCATTCTTGGACAAATTCGTTATAGTCTTCATCGATGACATTGTTATTTATTCAAGAAGTGAAGAGGAACATGGCCAACATCTTTGTCAAGTTTTGCAAATTCTTAGAATAGAGAAACTCTATGCGAAGTTTTCAAAATGTGAAATTTGGATTAGAAAGGTTGAATTTCTAGGACACGTGGTCAGTTCTGAAGGAATATACGTCGATCCTTCCAAAATTAAGGCTATTGAAAACTGGTCAGCACCCAAAACACCTACGGAAATCCATCAATTCTTAGGTCTTGCTGGCTATTATCGCAGATTCATCCAAAATTTCTCAAGAATAGCTAAACCTCTTACCACCTTGACGCAAATGGGAGTAACTTTTAGCTGGGGAGAAAGACAAGAAACAGCTTTTCAAACGTTGAAGCGAGCTTTGTGTAGTGCACCAATCCTATCTCTTCCTGAAGGGACAGAGGATTTTGTAGTATACTGTGATGCTTCAAATCAAGGGCTTGGATGTGTTCTTATGCAAAGAGGAAAGGTGATATCTTATGCCTCAAGACAGCTAAAGACACATGAAGTCAATTATTCAACACATGACCGTGAAGTAGGAGCAGTAGTATTTGCTCTGAAGATCTGGAGACATTATTTATACGGCACGAAATGCACAGTATTCACGGACCATAAAAGTCTCCAGCACATCTTCAATCAGAAACAGCTGAACATGAGACAACGATGATGGGCGGAGCTACTGAACGACTACGATTGTCAGATTCTTTATCACCCTGGTAAAGCTAACGTTGTAGCTAACGCCCTTAGCAGAAAAGAATACTCGAGACGCCGAGTAAAGTCGTTGACCATGACAATCCATTCACATCTGTCCACACAGATCAGAGAGGCTCAACTCGAGGCCTTAAAACCTGAAAACATGACAGGTGAAACTTTGAGAGGAATGGATAAAAATTTCAAAGTCAGGGATGATGGAGTTTATTGTTTCATGAACCGGATCTGGACACCTAAGTTTGGTGGTTACAGAGAAGTAGTCATGAATGAAGCCCATAAAACCAAATACTCCATTCATCCAGGTTCAGATAAGATGTACTTGGACCTCAAGAAACTATACTGCTGGCCAAACATGAAGGCCGAAATTGCTACCTTTGTGGGCAAGTGCCTTACTTGTGCCAAGGTGAAGGTAGAATATCAGAAACCTTCAGGTTTATTGCAACAACCTGAAATACCAGAATGGAAGTGGGAGCGAATTACAATGGACTTCATAACCAAGTTACCCAAGACATCGGGTGGTTATAATACTATTTGGGTAATCGTCGATACATTAACCAAGTCCACGCACTTCTTACCGATCAGAGAAACTGATAAGATGGAGAAACTAACAAGAACTTACCTCAAAGAAATCGTTAGATTGCATGGTGTTCCAATATCTATTATTTCCGACTGAGATAGTAGATTCACTTCTCGTTTCTGGCAGTCTTTACAAAAATCTTTGGGAACTAGGCTGGACATGAGTACAACCTACCATCCTCAAACTGACGGACAAACTAAGAGGACAATTCAAACTTTAGAAGATATGTTACGAGCTTACGTGATAGACTTTGATAAGGCATGGGATACTCATTTACCCCTTGTCGAATTCTCGTACAATAATAGTTATCACACTAGCATAAAGGTTGCTCCTTTCGAAGCTCTCTATGGCCGTAAGTGCAGATCCCCTCTGTGTTGGGCTGAAGTAGGCGATATGCAGTTAGCTAGAAGTCAAGTTCCTGACGGTGCCCTCACTGGTCCGGAAATCATTCGTGAAACCACGGAGAAAATCGTACAAATCCGGGAGCGAGTTAAAGCTTCCAGAGATAGACAGAAAAGCAACGCCGACAAAAGAAGAAAACCTTTGGAGTTTCAGGTTGGTGACCGCGTCATGTTGAAGGTCTCACCCTGGAAGGGCATGATACGCTTTGGAAAGCATGACAAGTTGAATCCAAGGTATATAGGACCATTCGAGATTCTTGCTAGAATTGGTCCCGTAGCTTACAAACTCCAACTATCTCAAGAACTAAGTAACATACATCCTGTTTTCCACGTCTCAAACTTGAAAAAGTGTTTGTCCGACGAGACTCTTGTTATCCCACTCGACGAGATCGAGATCGACGAGAGCCTCAACTTCGTGGAAGAACCTGTAGAGATCATGGACCGAGAGGTCAAGCAAACGAAACAAAGCCGTATCCCGATAGTGAAGGTTCGCTGGAATGCGAAAAGAGGACATGAATTCACTTGGTAACGCGAGGATCAAATGAAACTAAAATATCCTCATCTTTTCGTTTAGTTATTAGTAACTACTTATTTGCTTAAACTCTAATTTTGGGACGAAATTCTCTCTAACGGGGGGATAATGTGACAACCCGAAATTTCTATCTTGTACTTTCAGTCAATTCAATCAAAGACAAACTAGTTTCTGCTATCTTTTAGCATTGTTTAGAGCCTGTTTGAGTGTTCTAAGCCTACTGTATTCAAGAATCGGGTATTGGAAAGTATCAGCTTGAGTCCATTGTGCCTTAATCAAACTCTTAACTCATTAAGAGGAGTTTACGGCCAACACATGGTTGGGCCGTAAACTCATGTTTAGGCCGTGAACTCATGCTATATGCATGAGTTTACACCATTTTTTCATTTCTTTCTTCCATTTCTAGTCAAGAACACCCAATATTCTCTCTCAAGTATCATAAGATCTTCACTTTGATCTTCCAAAAATGTAAGACTTCTTTCACTTGAATTGTTGTTACATCTCCTTATCTAGTGATTATACATGATTTCATCCATGAAATAATTCCATTTTGCTAGATTTTCAAGTGTTCTTCATTTCACCAAGAACACACACTAGTGTTTTTGGACTTTATTCACCCTATCAAGCTTCTATATTGTAAGTACTCTCTCCTAAGCTTGCTATATACACGAAATACTTGAAGAACACTTAGGAATAATCCAATTGACAAGAACAAAGGGAGTTTACGGCCAAGGCAATCTCCTTTGCCCGTAAACCCATATATTGAAGCATATGTTGACTTTAAACACTCCTAAAGACTTCTAAACCCTTGAGTACCTTCCTTTGTGTAATACTTACTGATTATACTACTTGAAAACATAAAGAAATCAAGATCAAAAGGTGTTTACGGCCAAGGCAATCTCCTTGGGCCGTAAACCCTAATTAAGGGTGTAAATGAACCCTAAACCTCTTACTAAGCCTTGGAACTATGTCTAGAACACCTCAAGGAAGAACCTAGGACTTTAAAACACAAAATGGTACAAGATACTATGAGTTTACGTCCGTAAACTCATAGGGCCGTAAACCCTAGGCCGTAAACTCATATAAGACTTACCATGTTGGCCGTAAACTCATATAAGACTTACCATGTTGGACGTAAACTCATTAGAATGGCCATACACCCTTAGTATGCAATCATAAGTGATTGTAGTACTTAAAACCTAGAGTTTCGTAGTCTAATAGGGTGTTACCTTTCATGATTAGTTTTTTATTCACTAATTATAAACATATATGTGTCATTATATGTTCAATAGGGTCAGTGTGTGCTCAATTCTTCACTTGACACTTAGCATCCTACACCAATCTTACATTTGAGTAACTTACAACAGGTGAGTTCATACCCCCGTATTTTCATGATTTTTACTGTTTTAAGGGGGGGAGGGGGGGAATACAAGTCTAACACAAAGATTTTGTGTTATAACAAATGATTTCAAATGGATTACAGTTATAAAAATAAATGGTTTCAAATATCTTGTAAAATCAAGTGGTTTTAAGTGGTTATTTCAAAAAGACATCAAGTTACCAAAATGGATTTCCAAAAATGAAACTTCTTTTAAATGTTTTATAAACTTACATTTTCCCCAAAAATCATACTAGTATATATATATATATATATATATATATATATATATATATATATATTTATATAAATAAGATTTAAAAGATTTAGGATTGACAACCCACTTTGGTTCCTTTTCCTTGTTTGGATGTGGGATTATAAGTATCCGTTGTTTATCCAAATGTCACTTAAATTTTAGTTATATATATTTGTATATGTATACAAGTATAAAAGTTTATTCAATTAGATTCAATTACCCGTTGTAACATGTTGAGTTAAGGATCCCATACATGAATACTCGTTAACAAATCAGAAAGTACATATAAATTATAATAGGTATAATTTATGATACCCAGAACAGTAATTCACGACACTAGTATACTAGAGTACATGGTTTTACAAAAACAAAGGTTTAATTCAAAACTATTCAATTATATACATTCATTCAAATACATGTTAAGAGTACTAAATTCAAGATTATACTATCAATTATTTACTTCAGAATGATTGGTTTTCATAATTAATATACATGTAACGTTTATATGCTCTTATGAGACGAGTAGTACAGTTTGTTTAATTCATTTTAAACAATATAGAAAAGTCCTGATATTATAACCAGAGTCTCCAGCAGTGGATCGAAATAATGGGTGTATAGATCTATATTGGGATTAACAACCCCGCACTCGGACTGCTAGCTACAGTCAGGCATACACGCCTGTGAGTGACAATTGTTATCATCAACTTTCAACGCATACATAGCGTTGGGTCAGGCAATCTCGTTAGTATGGTTATAATAGCTCATTAAAAAGGTATTAACAATACGTTAATGTATAATTACTAAACTTAAGTACGTTTTCAATGTACCAGTTTACAATATTCAGTATACAAGATTCAGTTTTCGATATACAGTTAACAAGATACAAGTTTACATAAAGATTACAAATACAAAACATTGGTTTACCAATAGAGCAGTTTTATACATATACAACTACTTTTCATATACAACAGAAAATATAGGATTTTCTGGAAACAGTTTACATATTCAAGAAACAGAAAACACTCTTACAAAACATAAATACTTATGCACTCACTCAACTTTATGTTGATACTCTCTTTTAAATTACTTGTATTCTCAGGGAACCCGTAGACAGGTACACCCGAGCTTTTGAAGATGGAGCAGTTTATGTTTTGTCTTTATCTTTTGTACAACTTTTTGGTTTCAATATACAATTTGAAACACATGTAAATATTTATACTTTTTAATACAGTGCTTGTTTGTACTATGATTACTATATTACACGTGTTGTGATACTACAAATGAAGTCCTCCACCCCCGGACATTTCCGCTGTCTGGTTTGGGGGTGTGACATCCAACCACACATGATTACCACCCATGGTCTTACTGTTGGATTAGGTGTCTAAGTTTATAACTATTTCTGGGTTGTACTTGACACGACCCGGCATGGTCCATTTGGGTTGCAGGGCATCATGCATTTGGATAAACTAAAATGAGAGAAATAACACTTATGGTTTATTAATATATTATAAGTTCTAATATATTAATAATATTATTTAATTAGTATTGATCAAGAATTAATCTAGTATTAATTAAGTGATCAAAAGATGACTAATTAAATATATGGTTTGATTATGTAAATTATCCATAACTTGTATAGTGGGCTAAAGGCTCCATGGATTATCAAGTTGGGCTAAGGTCCATAGGATGCTCCATGGGAGTTACAAACCCATGGGTCATGGAAATGAAGAGCCATGTTACATTAGGGTTTACGTGGTGTAACCCTAATTGTAACACACTATATAAAGGATATGAAGCTCACCAAAATCGGCACTAGAAGTAAGATTGAGGGCAAGCCGATTTCTAAGTGGGACATTCTCTCTCAAATTTTATTCCAAGTGCATTTGGTGTTGTGTGAGACATTTGAGGCATCACACTTGGGGTGCTAGGCTCTCAAGGTTTTTCAAGGAATCAAATCAATTACAAGGTATGTAACTCTAGCTAACTTTTATGTTTAGAAGTTCCCCATGTATGCTAGATAGGATTATGAACCTTGGAAAAAGTATTTCGCATGTATTTTAGACAAACATAGATCCAAGGTTTTCTAGGGTTGCATGTACACTTAGGAGTGTTAGAATGCTCAAAACCCAACAGTGGTATCAGAGCGTAGGCTTGTTTGTTGATACTTGATGCAAAAAAAAAATCGAATTTCTTGTTGTCTGCACAGGGTACTCGCCGTGTCCATGGGGGGACTCGACGAGTCCAAGCATAAACTCATCCTACTCGACGAGTAGGGTCTTGCACTCGACGAGTAGGAGCACCTGAGTGCAGATTTTCGACTTTTGCTGTTGGAAATGGACTAGAAACATTACCCTAAACTGTTTTGGTGTTTTAAAACTTGTTTTTGATGGTGTAATGGTTGTTCTAATCCATTTACATTGGCTAATATCAAAAATTACATGATTATATGTGTTCATATGTTCTTGAAATTTTGAAATAACTATTCTTGTTCTTATGAGTTCTTAATAGATCATAGGAAATACTTGTTTAATGCTTAATTCATGATCTTTATGTGTGTTAATGGAGTCCATAACTTGTCCTCAAGTTATGGATTACCAAAAGTCATTCTTTTAAAGTCCAATAAAGAAACACATAGGTTACATAAAATGAAAAGTCACTCATTTTATTAAACCATTAACTCATAAGTTATGAAAGATGAAAAGTTTTGAAAGTTACAAAACTTGCCCTCAAGTTTTGGAACATATAAAGTCACATTAAAAACTTTAGTTCCAACCCCTAGAATTTTAAAAGTTAAAATTCAACCCTTATACTTTATAATATTACATGTTTAATAATAATTATATACGTATAAGATTAAGTCGTTTTACCGTTAGTAGGCCTCATTCACGAAGCCGATCTATAAGGGGGGTATAAGGTTGTTGCCTATAAAATGGCGGCTTAATGGGTGTCCATTCTCACCCACCGCTTCCTTGACTAGTGGAAGGTCGTTAGCCGAACGGGTAGGACAATGACTTAAAATTCTCATTAAAAGTATAATGATTATTATAAAGTAACTAAATGTTTTATAAATTCCCAATCTTAGTTACTTTAGGAAAATGTGAATAAGGTGCTAATCCATGAAATTACACTTTGCACTTTGATTAAGTCGTTGGTGGAGCGTGTGTGGTTAACCGGCAAACTAACTTGGACTTAACAAGGTAGGCAAAGGGTGACTTAAGGTTTTTCATAGGTCGGTGGAGCACGTGTTGTTAACCGGCACATCGATTAAGTGAAAAACATTAAGGGTACCAAGTAATTTTCATGGTTACTTCACACCTTGTTTTGTGATCCTCGGTATCCCAGTCGCAAAACATGAAGGGCACACTCGAGATTGAAACATGCCATTGAAAGTTTAATGAATCTCAAAAGATCTAGGAGTTTCAAATCCAATTAAAACCTAATAATTTATTTCGTTTTTCATGGTGGAAATTGGTGAATCGTCATTCGCCTACCTTCAAATATTTTATAGCTTGGATTACGGCATCCCTCTTCCAAGTTATAAAATATTGTGTTGGGTCCTAGCCTTAATATTTCATATTGGGTGTTATATTAAGGACTTAAAATCAACTAACTTGAATATCTCCCAATGCAGATGTCTGGTTTAGACAACTGTGATCTTCCCAAATCTCATGGAAATCATATTTCTCTACCTCCACCTCCTCCATTTATTCTCCCTGACCCACAAGCCCGAAGACTTGAAAGGTTCAAGGTCACTCAAGCTCTACTAGAAATGAAACATAAAGATGGAAGACCTGTGTGCACTCATGTCTTAAGAATGAAGTCACACATTGACAGGTTGAGAATGTTGGGTGCTGTTATTTCAAGGAAGTTTGCTATTGACTGGGTTCTTCAGTCACTTCCTGTGTCGTATAGTGAATTTATTAAAGACTACTATATGACAGATCATGACATGACCCTAATAGATCTTTCTTATTTGCTTGTTGCTGCTAAATCAGCAATGATTTGGTGCAAAAGTCAAGCAAATATGGGTGGAAGGTCTATTTCTCAAACTTCCATGGACATTGATAATGGTAACATTGGAAGTCCTGAAAAGCTTTCTCTTCTCAATGGAAAGGGATCGGCCTTGGTCAACCCGGTTGACCAAAAGGTAAAGGGAAAAGCTAAGTCTGTGATAGTCCCATGTACCATTCGCAAAGAGTCCATATGTTTTCATTGTCATGAGAAGGGGCATTGGTTGCGAAACTGCCCTAATTACCTGAAAGATCTAAGAGAGAAGAAAAAATCAAGAAGATTTGACTCTACTTCAGGTAAGTCCACTATCTAACTCTATTAAGTTTCTTATTGATGATTCTTAATACAAAATGTGACTCAATTACATTTTTTTGTGTGTTTGGTAGGATCAAGCAAAGGGAAGGAAACTTAAAGGAAAGGTATGCTGAATCTAATCGCGAAGATGGATTTCAATCACATGGTTTGAAGATCGGATTCTTCAGCTACTACTTAGAGAGTTATGATAGATTTCTAGGAAATATGTAATAGCATAGTTTCCATTTAAAGTTGCATTGTAAGGAAAGTTTATTCAATTAGATTCAATTACCCGTTGTAACATGTTGAGCAAAGGATCCCATACATGAATACTCGTTAACAAATCAGAAAGTACATATAAATTATAATAGGTATAATTTATGATACCCAGAACAGTAATTCACGACACTAGTATACTAGAGTACATGGTTTTACAAAAACAAAGGTTTAATTCAAAACTATTCAATTATATACATTCATTCAAATACATGTTAAGAGTACTAAATTCAAGATTATACTATCAATTATTTACTTCAGAATGATTGGTTTTCATAATTAATATACATGTAACGTTTATATGCTCTTATGAGACGAGTAGTACAGTTTGTTTAATTCATTTTAAACAATATAGTAAAGTCCTGATATTATAACCAGAGTCTCCAGCAGTGGATCGAAATAATGGGTGTATAGATCTATATTGGGATTAACAACCCCACACTCGGACTGCTAGCTACAGTCAGGCATACACGCCTGTGAGTGACAATTGTTATCATCAACTTTCAACGCATACATAGCGTTGGGTCAGGCAATCTCGTTAGTATGGTTATAATAGCTCATTAAAAAGGTATTAACAATACGTTAATGTATAATTACTAAACTTAAGTACGTTTTCAATGTACCAGTTTACAATATTCAGTATACAAGATTCAGTTTTCGATATACAGTTAACAAGATACAAGTTTACATAAAGATTACAAATACAAAACATTGGTTTACCAATAGAACAGTTTTATACATATACAACTACTTTTCATATACAACAGAAAATATAGGATTTTCTGGAAACAGTTTACATATTCAAGAAATAGAAAACACTCTTACAAAACATAAATACTTATGCACTCACTCAACTTTATGTTGATACTCTCTTTTCAAATTACTTGTATTCTCAGGGAACCCGTAGACAGGTACACCCGAGCTTTTGAAGATGGAGCAGTTTATGTTTTGTCTTTATCTTTTGTACAACTTTTTGGTTTCAATATACAATTTGAAACACATGTAAATATTTATACTTTTTAATACAGTGCTTGTTTGTATTATGATTACTATATTACACGTGTTGTGATACTACAAATGAAGTCCTCCACCCCCGGACATTTCCGTTGTCTGGTTTGGGGGTGTGACATCCAACCACACATGATTACCACCCATGGTCTTACTGTTGGATTAGGTGTCTAAGTTTATAACTATTTCTGGGTTGTACTTGACACGACCCGGCATGGTCCATTTGGGTTGCAGGGCATCATGCATTTGGATAAACTAAAATGAGAGAAATAACACTTATGGTTTATTAATATATTATAAGTTCTAATATATTAATAATATTATTTAATTAGTATTGATCAAGAATTAATCTAGTATTAATTAAGTGATCAAAAGATGACTAATTAAATATATGGTTTGATTATGTAAATTATCCATAACTTGTATAGTGGGCTAAAGGCTCCATGGATTATCAAGTTGGGCTAAGGTCCATAGGATGCTCCATGGGAGTTACAAACCCATGGGTCATGGAAATGAAGAGCCATGTTACATTAGGGTTTACGTGGTGTAACCCTAATTGTAACACACTATATAAAGGATATGAAGCTCACCAAAATCGGCACTAGAAGTAAGATTGAGGGCAAGCCGATTTCTAAGTGGGACATTCTCTCTCAAATTTTATTCCAAGTGCATTTGGTGTTGTGTGAGACATTTGAGGCATCACACTTGGGGTGCTAGGCTCTCAAGGTTTTTCAAGGAATCAAATCAATTACAAGGTATGTAACTCTAACTAACTTTTATGTTTAGAAGTTCCCCATGTATGCTAGATAGGATTATGAACCTTGGAAAAAGTATTTCGCATGTATTTTAGACAAACATAGATCCAAGGTTTTCTAGGGTTGCATGTACACTTAGGAGTGTTAGAATGCTCAAAACCCAACAGTGGTATCAGAGCGTAGGCTTGTTTGTTGATACTTGATGCAAAAAAAAAATCGAATTTCTTGTTGTCTGCACAGGGTACTCGCCGTGTCCATGGGGGGACTCGACGAGTCCAAGCATAAACTCATCCTACTCGACGAGTAGGGTCTTGCACTCGACGAGTAGGAGCACCTGAGTGCAGATTTTCGACTTTTGCTGTTGGAAATGGACTAGAAACATTACCCTAAACTGTTTTGGTGTTTTAAAACTTGTTTTTGATGGTGTAATGGTTGTTCTAATCCATTTACATTGGCTAATATCAAAAATTACATGATTATATGTGTTCATATGTTCTTGAAATTTTGAAATAACTATTCTTGTTCTTATGAGTTCTTAATAGATCATAGGAAATACTTGTTTAATGCTTAATTCATGATCTTTATGTGTGTTAATGGAGTCCATAACTTGTCCTCAAGTTATGGATTACCAAAAGTCATTCTTTTAAAGTCCAATAAAGAAACACATAGGTTACATAAAATGAAAAGTCACTCATTTTATTAAACCGTTAACTCATAAGTTATGAAAGATGAAAAGTTTTGAAAGTTACAAAACTTGACCTCAAGTTTTGGAACATATAAAGTCACATTAAAAACTTTAGTTCCAACCCCTAGAATTTTAAAAGTTAAAATTCAACCCTTATACTTTATAATATTACATGTTTAATAATAATTATATACGTATAAGATTAAGTCGTTTTACCGTTAGTAGGCCTCATTCACGAAGCCGATCTATAAGGGGGGTATAAGGTTGTTGCCTATAAAATGGCGGCTTAATGGGTGTCCATTCTCACCCACCGCTTCCTTGACTAGTGGAAGGTCGTTAGCCGAACGGGTAGGACAATGACTTAAAATTCTCATTAAAAGTATAATGATTATTATAAAGTAACTAAATGTTTTATAAATTCCCAATCTTAGTTACTTTAGGAAAATGTGAATAAGGTGCTAATCCATGAAATTACACTTTGCACTTTGATTAAGTCGTTGGTGGAGCGTGTGTGGTTAACCGGCAAACTAACTTGGACTTAACAAGGTAGGCAAAGGGTGACTTAAGGTTTTTCATAGGTCGGTGGAGCACGTGTTGTTAACCGGCACATCGATTAAGTGAAAAACATTAAGGGTACCAAGTAATTTTCATGGTTACTTCACACCTTGTTTTGTGATCCTCGGTATCCCAGTCGCAAAACATGAAGGGCACACTCGAGATTGAAACATGCCATTGAAAGTTTAATGAATCTCAAAAGATCTAGGAGTTTCAAATCCAATTAAAACCTAATAATTTATTTCGTTTTTCATGGTGGAAATTGGTGAATCGTCATTCGCCTACCTTCAAATATTTTATAGCTTGGATTACGGCATCCCTCTTCCAAGTTATAAAATATTGTGTTGGGTCCTAGCCTTAATATTTCATATTGGGTGTTATATTAAGGACTTAAAATCAACTAACTTGAATATCTCCCAATGCAGATGTCTGGTTTAGACAACTGTGATCTTCCCAAATCTCATGGAAATCATATTTCTCTACCTCCACCTCCTCCATTTATTCTCCCTGACCCACAAGCCCGAAGACTTGAAAGGTTCAAGGTCACTCAAGCTCTACTAGAAATGAAACATAAAGATGGAAGACCTGTGTGCACTCATGTCTTAAGAATGAAGTCACACATTGACAGGTTGAGAATGTTGGGTGCTGTTATTTCAAGGAAGTTTGCTATTGACTGGGTTCTTCAGTCACTTCCTGTGTCGTATAGTGAATTTATTAAAGACTACTATATGACAGATCATGACATGACCCTAATAGATCTTTCTTATTTGCTTGTTGCTGCTAAATCAGCAATGATTTGGTGCAAAAGTCAAGCAAATATGGGTGGAAGGTCTATTTCTCAAACTTCCATGGACATTGATAATGGTAACATTGGAAGTCCTGAAAAGCTTTCTCTTCTCAATGGAAAGGGATCGGCCTTGGTCAACCCGGTTGACCAAAAGGTAAAGGGAAAAGCTAAGTCTGTGATAGTCCCATGTACCATTCCCAAAGAGTCCATATGTTTTCATTGTCATGAGAAGGGGCATTGGTTGCGAAACTGCCCTAATTACCTGAAAGATCTAAGAGAGAAGAAAAAATCAAGAAGATTTGACTCTACTTCAGGTAAGTCCACTATCTAACTCTATTAAGTTTCTTATTGATGATTCTTAATACAAAATGTGACTCAATTACATTTTATTGTGTGTTTGGCAGGATCAAGCAAAGGGAAGGAAACTTAAAGGAAAGGTATGCTGAATCTAATCGCGAAGATGGATTTCAATCACATGGTTTGAAGATCGGATTCTTGAGCTACTACTTAGAGAGTTATGATAGATTTCTAGGAAATATGTAATAGCATAGTTTCCATTTAAAGTTGCATTGTAAGGAAAGTTTTTTTTCCGCATTTGATAAATAAATAAAATTTTGCTTTATTTTATATCTCCTTGCAATGACATTTATGGAAAATTGATGTTTGTATGGTTCTAGCAATAATGGAAATGTGAATTTGATTTTCATTTGTGGTAGTGTCTAAATTTACCAAATAAGGAAAGATTCTCATCACCCAAGTCTTAATTGGACCGAAACTTGGAATCATGCAAGTCGTATAGTATGATGAGTGAGAACTTTCAGCTTTGGAAAAATTAAGACTAATTCCTTGTTCACATGTATATGTGAGTCAAGTGAAGGACTAAGGGATCGAGTACATATTCTTGTGCACTAGTCAAGTCCACCACAAAAGATTGATAAGACTATTCGTCATGATTTACAAAGGTTTAGTAAATATGGTTATACTTACAAGTTAATTATAATTCTGAAACATTGAAAAAACTTCGATGTATGGCAGAACGAATGAGAAGAATCAAATTAGGCAGAAGGATAAAAAAGTTTCTCAAATCTGGAAAGATGGGAGAGTACTTTAGTATCATGTTTTGTGATCATCTTAATGATTAAGAAACCATGTCATAATTGATCCTCTATGGAAATCTTAGTGCATTCCTATGGCTAAGAAGAGGAATCAAGAATTGCTGAAATGTTTGAATCAAGAAGATGAGTCATACTTCGTTCCAAAAACAAGTCTTAGAGTCATACTCCAAGACTGTAAGTTGACTGACATATCTTAAAGAAAGGTTTATAACACTTGTCAAATGTAAGAGTAAAAGTGTCCTACTCTTGCACATTTGAAATTGGTAAGTTGTGATGTTTTGGATAAAACAAAGACCAACTAAGGCCAATTGTGCGAAGTGTTTCTCTTGATAAAGAATCTGCACTATCTCTTGAATATTTAGCAAGTGAGTCTTATATGTCAAGAGGACAGTGTGAGTCTTAATGATCTTGGAAAAAGGATTCTAGATCTAATCAAGAAGGAAAACCTATAGTTTATCACTAGCACGCGAATTGAGGTTTGTAACCTATCGTGTTGACATATTCTTATTTCTGTGTCCATTCCAGTTAAAGTTGGCTTTACATATGAGTTCTGAGAGTTCTCAATTGGTTGAATAACAAATTGGAAGCAATGGCAGGCCCTTGCGCTGCCAGGTGGCAAGAAGTTAAGACTGCACAAGTTTAATCCATAAGAGTTTGGATTTGTCACTAACCTTGTCTTGTGATTATGGTTTTGACAAATTCACATGGATAAGAACACATACACCATAAAATCTAAGTGTCATAAGGTTTCTCTCCGATTCATGAAAATGATGGTGAGGAAACACTTTCACTAAGTAGATAACAGTTGTGATATTTACATTCTCAAAGTCGTTAGTGGAGCGTGTGTGGTTAACCTGCACACTAACATGGACTTGTGGGAAATGGCAAAGGTCTAAACAATTCAGACTATGATTACAGAATTCCTTTTCATAATTCTGAAAGTTTTTAGACACACATACGTTCTACCTATGGAAAGGTGTATGATTTTGATAAAGTTTTATCAAAAGCATCTCGTATCAGAAATGTGAACTTTGGTAAGAAGGTCAATAAAGTATTGATTTCTAGAAGTCCAGCTGATTTCTGAGTACATGTCGAAGCTAGTGGGAGCATAAGCATTATGCAAATAATCCTCATGCAAGTGGGAGCATGATAATTATGATAAGTGTTGCAAGTTAGCAATGTTAATTATAGAAAACAAAAAGGTTTCAATTGGGAAAAGTTGTTTTGCTATAATTAAGGGAGAGGAAATTATACTTCACTTCAATTCTAAAAGATTAGATTGAGGTTTTAATCATCTTTAGTCAAGGATATATATATATATATATATATATATATATATATATATATATATATATATATATATATATATATATATATGAATTTCATGTTGGAATGGCTCAACGTAAGGAAATCCTATATATGGGTCCATTATTTGCGTTCTAAAAATCGATTATGATTACGGCATCCCTCTTCATAATCTGAATTATAAGAACTTAGAAAATAGAAATAGAAATATGATAGCAAATGACTGGTCGAGTATCATGTCTTTATGAATCGTGTTCCATATGCTTCGGATATAGGATCGATTGCATGTGCTATAATATTCTTCTGTTCTAAATTTTTCCAAATGCCTAGTGCATTAAGAAGGAAAAAGTACTAGAACTAGATATGACTAATTTGATTAAGCAAATGTTGAGGACAATCTAAGGTTTACCAAAGATTGGTTGCTCAGGGACTGTTGGAAGTATAGTGTTAATTTTGGAAGGACCATATTGACATATTCTGAAAAGAGGCAACTCTTGTTCAAGAGTAATAGTCAAAAGCGAATATGGAAATGTTCCCATAGGTGGAAGCTATTCATTAAATCTGTGTAAGATTAGGAAACTTAATGCAAGAAGAATGTTCAAAGCAATGAACTTTTAATATGAGACTTCGTTTCCATGGAATTGATCTCCATTGGAATACTCTGTAATGTCTGTTGACAAGTCTTTGTGACTTTGTGCATAATCATTATAAGAGGACCACTGCATATAAGTTTAGAATCTAACAGAGTTAAGTAAATGCCAGGAATCTGGGATTCGTGCATTTGCAGTATGGATTTGGGATTGTGAAATGAGAATCATTGGAAGTATGTTCAATCGATCTATTTCACAGAGTAAATATCATAGACAGACTTAGTGTACATACTTGATGTATTGCATAACTAATGTTTAGAACATAGTGTGCATACTTGGTGTATGGCATGACTCGTGTTTAGAGAACATAGTGTACATGGTCGAAGCATGGGACAGCTATTGTTTTAATTCAAGTATAAAGTTGATAGTTTGAAACAGTATACAATGAATAATGTGCAATCAATATGGTGATAAATAAAAGGTGTTTTTATTTATATTCAAAAGTTCTGAGACCATAGTTGATTCGATTATTCTTGTGTTTCACATTGCATGTTTTGACTTCCAGAATAACTAATTTGTTCTTCCTGAATGACTAAGTTATTCAAACCATCCACAGTCGGTCATATGTTGGAAGTAGATATGAATCAAGACTGTCATGGGTTGGATTGTAGAGGCCTAAGATGTTGGACAAAGTGGTGCTACAACACTCATGCGTGCTCATAAGTTCTGAGTATTGGATTCAACCCACGCTCACTGGTATCACATCATCGAATTTTTATCTCGAGTGATCGTGAGACGGTAATATCATATAAGTCTTCAAACCTAGAGATATGACTTGTTGCCTATAAATTGGTTATATATTGATCGTACGAAAACGCATTGGTAACTCGATGTTATAACACGTGCCTTTGTGTATGATTCAACAAGTAGTAGAACAAGCATATGAGTCGAAGTTTATCTATTCCTTCTTCGATAAGAAGCAATATCTAGGCCCCTCGATGATTTTGTTTTCACCTATGTACCGGGCCCGGTCAGAACAAAGTTGATCTGTTCACTTAAGTTCTATGTCAAACAAATCGGAAATCGGGAAACAAACTGCTGGACAATAAGTAAGACATTGTTCCATGTATTTGTCCGGCTGATATCTAGAATAGAGGATTATATGATTATCTTAAATGGAGTATCATCATCATCTCAGTTCCGCGAGACCTTGAAAAGAGCTACGATTGCTGATCGGTTCCTGAAGTCATACTTGCAGTTATAGTTATTAGACTTATCCAAGTGGGAGACTGTTGGATTAGGTGTCTAAGTTTATAACTATTTTTGGGTTGTACTTGACCCGACACGGCATGGTGCATTTGGGTTGCATGGCATCATGCATTTGGATAAACTAAAATGAGAGAAATAACACTTATGGTTTATTAATATATTATAAGTTCTAATATATTAATAATATTATTTAATAAGTACTGATCAAGAATTAATCTAGTATTAATTAAGTGATCCAAAGATGACTAATTAAATATATGGGTTGATTATGTAAATCATCCATAACTTGTATAGTGGGCTAAAGGCTCCATGGATTTTCAAGTTGGGTTAAGGTCCATAGGATGCTCCATGGGAGTTACAAACCCATGGTTCATGGAAATGAAGAGCCATGTCACATTAGGGTTTACATGGTGTAACCCTAATTGTAACACACTATATAAAGGATATGAAGCTCACCAAAATCGGCACTAGAAGCAAGATTGAGGGCAAGCCGATTTCTCAGTGTGACATTCTCTCTCAAAGTTTATTCCAAGTGGATTTGGTGTTGTGTGAGACATTTGAGGCATCACACTTGGGGTACTAGGCTTTCAAGGTTTTTCAAGGAATCAAATCAATTACAAGGTATGTAACTCTAGCTAACTTTTATGTTTAGAAGTTCCCCATGTATGCTAGATAGGATTATGAACCTTGGAAAAAGTATTTTGCATGAATTTTAGACAAACATATATCCAAGGTTTTCTACGGGTTGCATGTACACTTAGGAGTGTTAGAATGCTCAAAACCCAACACTTACCACACTCATACCATCACACCCTACTCACTTTGAGTCGAAACCCGCATCCAACTGCATCCGATCAGATGATCGGGTCATGCTTCGAATCCCCCAAAGCCTTCGCTAAACGACAATAGATAGCGAGGTTCTAACACAAACCTCAACTTGGATCCATCCACAAGCCTACAATACATTATAGTGGAAACTCTGACTAGCTGTTGGAAGTTTCCTGAACTCCCAACTTACATAACTTCAATCCAAAAGCCACTTGTGTCGCTTCCCTCTTGACTGGGATGTGAAACTTACCTTAGTTCCATACCCGAGTCAGCTCCCGAAGATTCTGATCGATTCTCCCCCACTTGGATTCATCGAAGCTCTCCCATCCCACGAAATTTGTTGGATTCCCAATCCATCTTATCCTCATGAACCGACTATGACTTACGCTTACCAATAATAGCGTTCCAATACTATCTGATCTCGATGATTGTCCAACTCCTGAATTTCCCGAAGACTACTCCCCGAAGTCCTAGCAAGTCTGATGATCTCAATCGCTACTCAAGATACCACACCAAATCCTTAAGTCCTTTTTGTTGGCAACTAAAACCATAACCATTGCTATGAACTGGAAAATCTTTACCCTAACTTCTCATCCTCAAATGAATATTTGGATTCTATCCATCTACAATCACATGTGATAACAAAATTCCCCTGGCACTTCCAATGACCTAACTACTCATGCAACTGGTACCACCATTTCCTTTCCATCGCTCCTTCCCTAGCAATGATAATGAATGACCCTAAAGGTTCTCTCCTGGACAACTGCCGGTCCTACCTGAATGAATGTTATCACGTCCGAACTCCAACTTCGCTAATGAACTATTCTCGCCACTTTAACCACAGATCTTGCAACCCATTCCCTGAACTCGATCCACCAAAGGAACCAAAACAATCCACTGAACAGCTGAATCCCACCCAACAAGATACGACCCGCCGATGACTCTTGGCATGCGAAATGGCAGAACCAAAACAATCCACTGAGCAGCTGAATCCCACCCAGCAAGATACGACCCGCCGATGACTCTTGGCATGCGAAATGGAATATGAAGATTTACAATACATAAATCAGGAAAAACAAATAACTAACCCGAAGATACCACTTACCCATACCCAGCAAGATTCTAAGGCATATACAATACCGATCACCACAATTTCACCATAATATCGTTACATAATTGGGGTTCAAACCACACACCATATATTTCTTGTGGTTCGCCCTTGACCTCCTGAGGAACGATGAGCTCTGGAACCTGGACGCCCTCCGCCCCTAAAGCAGGACAGCTGGACCTAAAATGACCTGGCTACTGACAGTGAAAGCATATCTGATCCTTCTTACAATCCCATTGAACATGCCTTGTTTACCTACGCTTGAAACACCTGAACTTGTGACAAGCAAATTCATGAGTTCCCCCACACTTCCCACAAACCTCATGATTCTACTGACTTCCAGTACCCAGGTCAGCAGCCTCAGTCTCCTCGTTCTATGCTGAAAGAACCCTCTTCCTCTTTCCCAGTTGTGTCCCCACAACCAGATCTCCCCTATCAACTTTCTCATTAGCAGCACCTCTCACAGACTGCAAAGCTACAGTTTTCTCCTCGAGCCTGGAAATTACCCTGCCAGTGATCCGATCTACGACACCGAGCAATTCTTCTTGAAAAATCTGAAAAACCTGCACAGTAATCATCTCCCGCATCTGATCGATGGACAACACCGGCCTATCCTGGCCACTAGCTCCCGATCCGATCTACGACACCTAGGGGTTGTGACTTCCTTGCTACGCGTACGGGTCCTATGCTTTCAGTAGTACGCGCCCCTATTACCTTCCACACATACTCGTATTTGTCTCGGAGGATCATCACAACAACCCTACCAACACCCGCAAACTAGCATACTCATACACTCTATCCTCACTTCCTAGAGGAAGGCTAAACATAATGCAACTGGTCGGCTGACCCCACAGAACTCACCCAACCACAATCTGTTATACGACCCTCTATTTGTGCCAGATAACTATCGCATGAATACAATCACATGCCGCACAACTTAAACTATCTTAGACTAATAGATTCAATCCTACAACGATTGGACTCATACAATAGATGTGCAGCATGACCAAGTCCCTTACCCTAAGATCGTTTAACCCATGTAGCATGTGACTTAGCGTATTCACTCAATAGTTAGTTCACACATGAAAGAGTCATATAACAATCAATCAAGTATTCTATAACAGATAAGTCATCATATATCAGGAAATTCTATCATACAGTTCCTGAAGATCCCTATCATATCACTAGCAAGCTGTTCTAATATATCATAACATAATCTCAAATAACTATGTGGTAATGTGGGGTCTACTTACTGGCTCCGACTGATCGTACACATTGCATCCTCCTTGATTATTTTAAAAACCATTTGAAATTTGTTTTAAACATCTTTTTCCTTAGTTTGAGACTGGATTCACATGAGTGTTCCTCCAATTCACTCAAACTAAGGCTATGATACCAACTTGTAACATCCATAAAATCATGAAAAATTAAAACTTTTAAAAAAACAACCCAAGATCACAAATTGTTTACAACAGACTTTTCAAAACGGTTCTATGTATCAGAGTTATCCAAAATCATAAGTTCAAAAACATGAGGAGGTGTACGATCACGCTTTCGCCTTCTCGCGATCCTCTGAAGTACCTGAAACATAACCCAAAACTGTAAGCCAACGCTTGGTGAGTTCCCCCAGAGTACCAACACAACACATAATCATAATAATAACAGCAAACAGCATGCATACAGAGCCTTCAGTCTGACTAGAGCGCCCAACCGGCCAACAATCTATATCTTATGCTCACAAAACCTTCAGCATGACTGGACCGCCTCTGTACCTTCAGCCTATCAAGACCGTTCTCTGGGCCTTCGGCATGACTGGTACGCCCCACTGGCCTACAGTCTATCAGGGACGCCCTGGATCTCTTGGCCTTCCGCACACAGCAGGACCGCCTCAGCCCAACACACCATCACATATAAACATATACCATATCAATCCCTAGTTGCGCCCTAGTACGCTCAGCGTACACACATGTACGTATGGCGTACTCCTCCAGTCTTAATTACGAAAATACCACTACGGCTTTAAGGCACATTCTCATGGACTTAGGGGCCAAAATGGCATATAATAAAATTAAAGGGATAAATTTAGAAATACCAAAACATCGAGATTTTACAAGAAATGAGCTAGTACGCTAAGTGTACTCATAGAGTACGCCCCGCGTACAAGCTAGGGACCAAGAAAGATAAAAATTTTGCATCAAGGGGTTAAAAGGGAAACATACCAAAACTCGAATGTTACACATAGTTTCATACACACCATTACAAGATTTAGATTTGAATATAAAAACACCATTTCTATAAAGAAAAATTGAACCATTGTCATTATCAAACAAATATCTAAAATCTTTTATGAACGATGCATGAAATGAAATAATGTTTTTTGCCATTTCTGACAAATAACAACAATTAATCAAATCAACCCTAAACCAACTATCAAGAATAAGTCTATATGTCCCAATCTTGGTAACAACTGAAGAACACTTATTCTCCATGATCAGGTTCAACTTTCCATGCTCCACTTCCTCACTTTCTTTTAGCCCCTGCATATTAGAACAAATATGATAACTACATTCCGTATCATGGAACCAAGAATGATAAAGTTGTGTATTATTGCTGTGAATAGTGTATGTACCTGATGAGGGGTCAGATGGTTTGATCTTCCCCTCTTTCAACTCTTGAAGGTACATTGGGCAGCTTCTTCTCCACTGCCCTTTTTCTCCATAATAAAAGCAAGTGTCCTCTTCTGGATCACTAACAGTAGGAACATAAAATTTGGGCTTTTCCTTTAACCCACTGCCAGATGCTCCAGCATGGGCCTTTCCCTTCCAATTCGATGAGTTGGCCTTCCTCTTCTTTCTTCTATTTTGACCAATGGCAAGGACAGGAGCACTTGTTGCAGAAGGTACATGATTTTTATTCATTCCTGATTCAGCCATCTGCAACAAGTTGTGGAATTGGGTCAATGCCATCTCTGTGTTGTCCAAATGATAAGTCTGTTGGATTAGGTGTCTAAGCCCATAACTATAATTGGTATATACTCGAATTGATATTAGCATAGTCCTTTTTGGTTGCCCTCATAACTAGTAACTAGATAGGATGACTTTTGGAGAGAGGTTGAATTTATTATGTAATTAATAAATTCGAATAAATTATTTATTAATGTATTATGAAAATAATATATTTATTAGAAATCATATTATTTAATTAATATTAAATAAGAAATTAATTGGAATTATTTTTAGGATTAAAAGAATTAATTGAAAGTACAGGGACTAAAGTGCAATTTTTCAATAGTTGAGCAAGAGGTTCTAGAACCTTCCTAAGAATGCATGGACGGTTTAACTAAGGATAATTAGGGTTTCTAGATTATCCTATGTAGATAATTAAAGAGGTGGATAATTACCAATTTGAATTAATAATATTTTATTCAAGTTAGGGTTATCTAGTGTATCTTATCTGCAATAAAAATAGACCCATAGGGCTTGAGATTTTCCACCATCTAAATCCCAGAATGATAACCGAATTTCTAAGAGTTTCTCCTCCTCTCTCCTCTCTCATCCTCTTGCTTACTTTGGGTGTGATCTACTAGAGGCGTGACACTTGTGATGCTTGCTCTTGAAGTTCAAGATATCTAGGATTTCAATTGTTATTGCTATACAACAATCATGGTATGTTTTCTTAACCCTATTTTATAGATTTCGAAAATAATATATACCTTCTAGGGTTTTCTGTTTGATATTCAAAAGTTGTATGTTAAATTAGCGAAAACATAGATCCAACAATTAGGGTTTCATACACACATAGGTTTTTGTATGTTATGCTCAAAACCCATCAGTGGTATCAGAGCCTTGGCTTGTTTTCTATTGAATTTGATTGTAATTTTTTGAATTTGATCAATAAGGGTTTATGGCAGTTGAACCCTTTTGGACTTAGGGTCTTTCGAAGTTAGGGTTTCCTAACCTTAGGTTTCGAAATTTTGAAAAAGGGTTTTAACCCTTTCCCTTTTCCTACAAGTTTCAAAATTAGGGTTTCCTAAACCCTCTTGATTTTCAAAATAGGAAAGGGTTTAAATCCTTGCCTTCCTCCCCAAGAATAGGTATTTTCAAAAATTAGGGTTTCATGATAGGGTTTTCTTAATTTTGGTAATTATCTCTTTATGTGATTAACTGGATAATTATAAAATTTGAATTATCCCTCCCATTGTTTTTAAAAATTAGGGGGAGAGGATTAGGTTATATTATTTTGATTAATTTAATTGGATAATCCTAAATTGGTTTAGTAAATCAATTAAAGGTTTAATTAATAGATAATTATTAAATCAATTTCTTTTAAACTTAATTAAATTGTTTTAATTTCGAAATTTAACAGATTATAAAACCCTGGTATTTTGAAAAGTTGAAAATACATCCTTGTGGATCTTATGATTAATTTAATGATTAAGTAACAGATAATTAATAAATCCATAAGACGGTTTAAATTTAATTAAATTAAAAGTTTAATTTTTTAAAGGATTAAACCCTTGGAATTTTAAAATGTTTTAAAATACACCTTATACTATATGTAAAATTAAATGTTTAATAGTTACTATATGTATAAGACTAAGTCAGTCGAACCGCTAGTAGGCCTCATTCACGAAGCCGATCTATAAGGGGGTATAAGGAAACTGCCTATAAAATGGAAGTTGAATGGGTGTCCATTCTCACCCACCGCTTCCTTGATTGGTGGAGGGTCGTTAGCCGAACGGGTTTGATAGGAGATAACCTCATTAAAAGTATAATGATAAAAAGTAACTAAACTATTTTCTAAAATCCCACTCTTAGTTACTTTAGGAAACATGTGAATTTGATGCTAATCCATATAATTGCACATTACACTTTATAAGTCGTTAGTGGAGTGTGTGTGACTAACCGACACACTAATATTGGACTAATAAAGGGTGGTAATAGGTGTCTCGAAAATTATCTTTGTTTAATGGAGAGCATGTGGTTAGCCGACACATTAAAAGGAGATGATAAATGACATCGAGAGTACAAAGGTAATTTGTATGGTTATTCACATCTCATTTGTGATCCTCGGCATCCTAGTCACAAAGTGAGAGCATAATCGAGATTAAACATGTCATTGATTAGATTCAATGAATCTCAAATGAACTAGGAGTTTCATGAGATTTAAATTAGTAGATGTTTTACCTACCTAAAATAGATTCGAATTTGATTACAACATCCCTCTTCAACGTTCGAATCGAAAATATGGATCCTAGCCTTAATTTAAAGTTATGGGTTAATAATTAAGGATTAAAATCAACTGACTTGAATTCTCTTTGATCCTATTATAGATCTCAAGTTCAGAAAACAATGGTCTTCCTCGTTCTTCTGGAAATGTTTTTCCTCTACCTTCTGAATATGACCTTCCACATTTTGGTCGAGATGAAAGTGTGTTCCCTTCTTCAAGAAATGGTGGAAATGGAGGTCATGCTTCTTCAATTCTTCCTCCTCCTCCTCCGGTGACACTCCCCAAGTCATGTTTCCTTCAAGCTGAAAAATACAAAGTCACTCAAGCCCTGTTGGCATGAAAACATCAAGATAGAAAGTCTGTCTGTGCACATGTTATCAATATGAAATCGTACATTGATAGATAGGGAATGTTGGGTGTCGTTTTCCAAAGGGAGCTAGCCATTGACTTGGTTCTATTTTCACTTCCTGAGTCATATATTCAGTTCATGAAAGACTACTATATGAATGACCACGACATGACCCTAATTGATATGACACATATGTTGATTGTTGCTGAAGCCGAAATGATTAAGAGCACAAGTGAAGCAAAAGTGTTTAAGGATATGTCTCCGAAATTTCCATGGACATTGACGATGGCAATGATAGTCCAGAAAAGATTTCTCTTCCTAATGGAAGGGGATCGGCCAAGGTCAAACCATTTGACCATATGGTAAAGAGAAAGGCTGGTTCTAAGATAGTACCATGTGCTAATCCTAAAAGATCTACATGTTTGTATTGCCAATTGGAGGGGCATTGGTTGCGAAGCTGCCTTGACTACCTGAAAGATCTTAGAGATGGTAAAGTCAAGTGGTATGACTCTACTTCAGGTACATCCATTATCTAACTCCATTATTTTATAGGTTCCTATTAATAGATTCTTGATACATGATGTGATGATCACATTTTGAGGTTTTGCATGATCTAACAGAAAGAAGGGAGCTTAGGAAGAGTAAGCTGAATCTGATCGTGAGAGATGGATTTCGGTCGCATGGTTCGATGATCAGATTTTGGAGCTACTTAGGAGTTGTCATAATTTAATAGATTGTTTAGGAAATGTCTAGAAACATTGTCTTCATATTTTTGCATTGTAAGGACAACAATTTTTTTCCGCTTATTATCAATAAAAGTAAATTTTTTCTTTATGTAAGTTTACTTTATATTTCCTTGCAATGGCATTTATGAAAGTGTTGGTTACATTTCTATTATTAGCAATATTAATCGTGGATTCGATTCTGGTTATATCGCTTGTGGTATTGTCATAATTAACCAAGTGAAAAGGAATCGCCCAAGGTTCAATTTGAAAGAAACTTCGAGTCATGCAATTTCAATTTCGAGAATCTTGATCGTTGGAAGATTATGACTAAATCCTTAATCACATGTTTATGTGAATCAAAGTGAAAGACTAATGGATCTAGTACATGTTGATATGGACTATTCAGATCCACCACAAAGGATGATAACTTTATTCGTCATGATTACTGATGCTTTAGTAAACTGATGGGTTTTATGTACTCTAACATTCCTATGGTGGACATACAACCCTATTGCTTTGGATCTAAGTTTTATTTAATTATACATGCAACATTGTTTTTCCAAAGCATAAAGCCTAAACTAGCATGCAAGGTAACATTTGAATCATAAAACAGTTAGAAGATTACCTTGTGTAGTAGCTGGCTTGTCTTTGACCTTTAGGAACCTAGCACCTCAAGTGTGACGCCTCAAATGTCTTATAACAAACCAAGAACAAGAGAATGAACTTGAATGAGAGGTTTAGGAGATCAAAATCAGCTAGCTAGCACTCTAGTGTGCATGGAGGCCAATTTTAGGGTGTTAGGGACTTCTTATATATAATAGGATTACAACCACGCAAACCCAAATGACTCTTCATATTTCTTAGGCCTTTTGGGCTAAACCTTCTTGGACTTTCACATAGTTTTAGTCCAACTCTAATCAACATGAGTCATGAGTCCAAATAGAAGTATTACTGATTTACCTAATCAGTCCCTGTAAATTTAATCAGTTTCTTTTGATCACTAAATTAATACCAAATTAATTCTTGATCAATACTAATTAAATAATGTGATTTCTCAATTAATATATTATACTTATACTACATTAATAAATCACAATAGCCACTTTCTCAAATATCCATCCTATCAAATTGTTCCAGAGTGTTACAACCCAAATGGACCATGCTATTATCGGGTCAAGTACATACCAATTATAGTTATGGGGTTAGACACCTAATCCAACAGTCTCCCACTTGGATAAGTCTAATAACTATAATTGCCAATGCAGCTTCAAAATCCGAGTAGCAATCATAGCTCTCTAAAAGCCAATGTCGAATCCTGACGCGCCATTTAGATAAGGGATCATATAATCCTCTGTTCTTCAAGATATCATGCGGACAAATACATGGAACATAGTCATACTTATTGTCCAGCAGTTTGTTTCCCGATTTCTGATTTGTTTGACATAGAACTTATTTGAACACATCAATTTAGTCCTGACCGGGCCCGACACATAAGTAAAAGCAAAATCATCGAGGGGCCCAAGATATCGCTTGTAATCCTCTTAGGATAAAAGGAAAAGATAAACTTCGACTTATATGCTTGCACTAACTACTTGTTAAATCATACACAACAACACGTTTTATAACATCAAGTTACTGATGCGGTTTCACACTGTCAATGTACAACCAAATCATAATCAACAACTCATATATCTCGGTTTGAAAATTATACGATATTATCATTTCACAATCACTCGTGATAAATTCCATGAAGTGATTCATGTGAGTGTGGGTTTAGTCTAATGCTCAAATCTTATTTCAAGATCACTCATGAATGCTTGTAGCAAACCTTTGCAATGTCTAAAACCTTAAACAACCTTACAATACCCACTCATGATAGTCTACTTACATAACCTACTCCCAAATTATGATCGACTGTGGATAGTTTGAATAATCTTATTATTCTAGAAGTGAAAACATGCAAAATGAAACAATAGTAAATAATTGACACAAGATAGTAACTTTACTTATAAATAAAACTCCTTTTATTCAATCATCAAATGTAAATTACATTTTAGCTATTACGAGTTTCTAAATATCTATCTATCCAATACTCCTTGCATGCAGCAAGTGCTTATTCCTGCTGAGTCCCTATGTAAGGGGATCTGTTGGGTTCTTCTCTGACGATATCCTCTTGACTACGAGTAGTCCTTCTTCTACATGATGTCTTATAAAGTGATATTTTTTGTCGATGTGCCTAGATTTTCCATGATCCCTTGGTTCCTTGGCTAAGGCAACTGCACTCTCGTTGTCACTGAAAATATCTATAGGCTCCTTTGCAGCTGGTACAACTCCAAGGTCTTCAATGAAGTTCTTTAGCGTATTGCCTCCTTTGCTGCTTCCCTTGCTGCAATGTACTTTGATTCGCACGTTGAATCAGCCACAGTTTCCTCTTTGGAACTTTTCCATGTTACGACTCCTCCATTAAGGGTAAATACCCGGCCCAACTAAGAGCGGAAATTATCTCTGTCGGTCTGAAAGCTGGCGTCACTATACCCTGTCACTCTCAAGTCAACACTCCCACCGAGGGTAAGGACCCAGTCCTTAGTCCTCCGCAGGTACTTAAGAATGTTCTTTACAACAGTCCAGTGAGCTCTACCAGGGTTCCCTTGATATATGTTGACCATGCTCAAAGAAAAGGCCACATCAGGACGAGTACATGTCATAGTATACATGATCGAGCCAACTACAGAAGCATATGGTATTCGACTCATTTCTGCTATCTAAGCCTCTGTACTCGGACTCTGAGTCTTAATCAGTTTGGCATTGCTCTGGATAGGTAAGTCTCCTTTCTTGGAAATTTCCATGCTAAAACATTTCAACACCTTATCCAAGTAGGTGCTTTGACTAAGTCCTATTAGTCTTTTACTCCTGTTTCTCAATATCCTTATCCCTAGAATGTAAGCAGCTTCTCCGAGATCCTTAACCTCCTGCAAGGTTGGAATGTTGTTTCCTATGAGCAGTATGTCATCCACATATAACACCAGAAAGCTAACTATACTCCCACTAGCTTTGACATATACACAAGACTCATCCTCGTTTCTCGAAAATCCAAACTCTTTGACTTTCTCATCAAAACAAAGATTCCATCTGTGAGATGCTTGTTTCAATCCATAAATGGATTTCTCAAGCTTACACACCCTTTTAGGGTACTTTGCATTAACAAAACCCTCTGGCTGAGTCATGTAAACATCTTCAACCAACTTCCCATTACGGAAAGCGGTTTTGACATCCATTTTCCATATTTCATAATCATGAAATGCAACTATGGCTAGCATAACCCTTATAGATTTAATCTTAGCCACTAGTGAGAAGGTCTCATCATAGTCAACTCCAAGATTTTGAGTAAATCCTTTCGCAACCAATCTTGCCTTATATGTGTGTACTTTCCCATCCATGTTGATCTTTTACTTGAAGATCCATTTGCACCCGAATGTCTTACGGCCTGGTACATTGTCAACCAAGTTCCAAACTAGATTGTCATACATGGACTGAATCTCGCTGTCGATAGCCTCCTTCCATTTTGCAGACTCGGGGCCTGTCATGGCTTCCTTGTAGTTGTTAGGTTCAACCAAGTTTACCAGTTTACTATCACTGATAAATGTGTCACCTTCAGTAGTAATATGGAAACCATAAAACTCAGGTGCCTGTATAACTCTACTGGAATGCATCAAAGGTAAGGACTCGTCAATCGGTTTTGTTGGGTTTTGAGCACTATAACACTCCTATGGTGCACATGTAACCCTAAATGCTTTGGATCTATGTTTTCTCTAAGTATACATGCATATTTTCAATTTTCCAAAGCATATATCCTAACTAGCATACAAATTGTCAAATGAACAATAACACTAGTTATATGACTTACCTCTTAGAAGGACTTGTAGTTCTTGACCTTTGAAAGCTTGAGCACCTCAAGTGTGATGCCTCTAATGGTTCACAAACACCAATATGAAAGAAGAGGCTTGAGAGAATAAGTTACTTGCACAAAATCAATATCACTCTTCAAGAATGTTGTGGCAACCGATTTTGGCTCTAGAGGGTTTATTTATAGTGTAGCAAATGCTAGGGTTACACTTTGTAAACCCTAATGACCTTTCATATTACTTAGGATCCATGGGTTAACCTCCATGGACTATCCATGTATTATCTCATTGGTTTAGCCCATCCTAAATAACCATGGATCATTAGCCCTACACTATTAGAATCATTGATTTACACAATCAATCCCCATATATTTAATTAGTCTCTTTTGATCACAAAATTAATTCCAAATTAATTCTTGATCAATAATAATTAAATAATATGATTTCATATTAATATATTATATTTTTAATATATTAATAAATCATAAATAGGCTTATTCTCAAAAGTCCATCCTATCAACTTGCATTGGTGAAGGCAACCCAAAAGGACCATGCTACAATCGGGTCACGTACATCCAGTTATAGTTATGGGCTTAGACAACAAATCCAACAGTCTCCCACTTGGATAAGTTTAATAACTATAGCTGGCAATGCGACTTCAGGTACCGACTTAGCAATCTTAAGCTTTCAAAAGCCGTTGTAGAACTCTGGCCTAGTCAGTGACGCGTCCTTCAGATAAGGGATCATATACTCCTCTGTTCTTAAGATATCTATGCGGACGAATACATGGAACATAGTCATACTTATTGGCCTGCAATTTGTTTCCCAATTTCCGATTCGTCTGACATACAACATAACTGAACACATCAATTTAGTTCTGAACGGGCCCGACACATAGTCAAAAAAGAATCATCGAGGGGCCCAAGATATCGCTTTTAGTCCTCTTAGGATAAAAGGAACAGATAAACTTCGACATTATATGCTTGTACTAACTACTCATTAAGTCATGCACAACAATACGTTTTATAACATCAAGTTACTGATGCGTTTTCGTATCATCAATGCACAACCAACTCGTAGTCAACAACTCATATATCTTAGTTTGAAGATTATATGATATTATCGTCTCACAATCACTCGTGATAAATTCCATGAAGTGATTCATGTGAGTGTGGGTTTAGTCCAATGCTCAAATCTTATTTCAAGAGCACTCATGAATGCTTCTAACTTTCTCATAGATTCTTAATATACATCTCCCATTATGGAAACATTTCCACATTTGCCATATGACAACTCATTGTTAATAAAATCCTGTCTATTCATAATAATGTCAATATGCTCCATCCATTACTATACTTCCAACTATCCGTAAGCAACCAATCTTTGGCGAACCTTGGATTGTTCTTAACAGTTGTTTAATAGCTTTAGTCATATCCAGTTCTAAACCTTTTTCCCTCTTAATGCCCTAGGCATTTTGGAAAATTAGAACACATGAATATTATAGCATATGCAATTGATCCTATACCCGAAGCAGATGGGATACGATTCATAATGTCTTACATAAAGACATGACACTTGACCAGTCTCTTCCTATAATATTTCCATATATAGGATTTCCAATGTTGAAGCATTTCAACATGGTATTCATAAAAATCATTGACTAAATTTGATTAAAATCTCAATCTAAACTTTTTAGAATTGAAATGAAGTATAAGTTCCTCTCCCTTAATTATAGAAAAACAACTTTTCAACCCTGCAACTTTGCGAATTGAAAACTTTGTTTTCTATAATTAACATTGCTAACTTAAAACACTTACCATAATAATTATGCTCCCACTAGCATAACAATTTTTTGTTACTTGCATAATATTTATGCTCCCGTTAGGTGTGACATAAATCCATAAATCAGCTAGACTTCTAGAAATCAATACTTTATTGACTTTCTTACCAAAGTTCAGATTTTTGACACGAGATGCTTCGATAAGCCTTTATCTAAGCTTCTCAAACTCATACACCTTTCCTTAGATAGCTCACATGTGTGTCTAAAAAATTTTAGAACTTACAACAATAAGTCTCAAATGTTTAGACCTTTTTCCATTTCTCACAATTCGAACTATGAAGAGGGATGTCATAGTCATAATCGAATTTGAGAATGCAAATATCACAATTGCTAACTCTTTAAAATCTACTTAGCGAAAGTGTTTCTTCACAATCATTTTCATGAATTGGAGAGAAACCTTATGACACTTAGATTTTACGGTGTATGTGTTCCTATCCATGTGAATTTGTCAAAACCATAATCACAAGACAAGGTTAGTGACAAATCCAAAATCATATGGAGTGAACTTGTTCAATCTTAATTTTTTGCCACCAGGCAGCACAAGGGCCTACCATTGCTTCTAGGTTGTTATGCAAACAATTGAGAACTCATAGAACTCATATGCATAGTCAACCAACTGGAATGGGCACAGAAACAAGAGTATGTCAACACAATAGGTTATAAACCTCAAGTCGTGTGCTAGTGATTAACAATAAGTTTACTCTTGATTAGTTCCTGAAACTTTTCAAGACCTTTAAGACTCCCACTAACATCTTGACATATAAGTTTCTCTCTGTCAAGAAACATTACTTGACAAACAAATATTCAAGAGTTAGTGCGATTTCTTATCAAGACAAACACTTTTGACAATTGGTCTAAGTTGATCTTTGTTTTATTCAAAACATTACAACTTACCAATTTCAAATGTACAAGAGTAAAAACATTTTACTCTACCTTTGTTGATATGTCACTCAATATACAATCTTGGAGTATGACTCTAAGTCCTGATTTTGGAACGCAATATGATTTATCTTCTTCATTTAACCATTTCAATAATTCACGATTCCTCTTCAACAGTTTACACCTAGATATGAAGTATTTTCTATAAAATACGTGCTACGTGTAATTATATTAATTGTTTAATTGAGGTGACTGTTGAATAGATGTTTTATACAAGTTTTAAACTGTATATGTATTTTTATCTACAAATATGTTGGGTAAAACATGGGTAGATAGTTGATGTGTGATGAAATAAAATGATGAGAGGCCTCGATGTGATTGTGATCCAGTCATCTAGCGGAGTTTAGATGACGACCATGGACTTTTCTAGACAGTCCAGTGGAACGCTGGCAGGCCCGCAAACTGTAGGTGTTAATGAACTTGGGTGTTCATTTGTTGTACTCCATCCCCCTCATGGTTGCCTTTAGGACATGTATGGCTGAGGAAACCCCTTAGCAGTAGTGTCCATCCCGATGATATTCTTTAGGCTAGGTCACTTGTGATAAGTGTATAGGGACGTAAAGTGAGGATAACGGGAACAGGTAATCAGGGTTATTGTTGATTGATGAACTTAATAAGTTTATTATTATTGTGGGTTGAAAACCCTATATGCTCACCAGGCTCCCAAGCCTGACCCACTCAACTTTTTATGTTACAGGTAGTGGACCCTCAGCATAGTCGGAGGATGATGAGAGATTTTTGGATTATAGGCCAGTAGTTGTAAATAAGTGTTGAAAGGCTTATAATGTCTTGTTTATGCTTTTGATCAGTATCGGAACATGAAATCCCGAGGTTTTGATATGAAATGAAATTATATATTTCTTAAAGAAAGGTTTTGATAAACTCTTATCATGTTTTGTTTTGGGGACCAATTCCGCAACATCTTTTAAAAAGATTTCTCTGATTTTATTTTAAAAAAGCATAAATTAAATCGGTCTTTTCTGGCCGAGAAATTAGGGGATGTCACACAAGTACACTCCCATCTTTTCAGATTGGAGAAACTTTTATCTTTCTGCCGACTTTGATTCTTCTTATTCGTTCCGCTATACATTGAAACTTTTTCAATGATTCAGAATTACACTTAATCTTGTAAGCATAACCATATTTACTAAACTTTAGTAAACCATAACGAATAGTCTTATCATTCTTTGTGGTGGACCTGATCAGCGCACAACCAAGTGTACATGATCCCCTAGTCCTTCACTTAACCCACCTCTGTATGTGAACAAGGAGTTAGTCCTAATTTCCCAAAGATGAAGGTTCTCATTCATCATACAATACAAGTTGCATGATCCCAAGTTTCTGTCCAATTGAAACTTGGGTGATGAGAATCTTTCCTTATTTGGTAAATTTAGACACTACCACAAATGAAAGAATCAAATCCATATTGCTAAAATAAAAACACACAAACATCAATTTTCACAATTGTCATTGCAAGGAAACAATAACAAGATAAAATAACAAAATTTTATTTATTTATAAAAGGTGCAGAAAACCTTTTCCTTACAATGCAATTACAAATGAAAACTATGTAATTACATATTTCTAAGCGATCTATCATAACTCCTAAGCAGCAGCTCAAAAATCTGATCATCGAACCATGCGATCGAAATCCATCTCTTCGCGGTCAGACTTTGCATGCCTTTCCTTTAAGCTTCCTTTGATCCTACAAAACATCAAAATATAATCTTATCACATAATGTATTAAGAATCTACAAATAGGAACTTAATAGAGTTAGACAGTGGATTTACCTGAAGTAGAGTCAAACCTTCTCTTAGATCTTTCAGGTATTCAGGGCAGCTTCGCTTCCAATGTCCCTTTAAATGGTAGTAGAAACAAGTGGACTCTTTTGCATTTGCACATGGAACTATCTTAGAACTGGATTTTCTCTAATGGTCAAATCTTTTAACCATAGCCAATTCTCGTCCCATAAGAGAAGGGATCTTTTCTAGACTATCTATTTCATTTCCTATGTCCATGGCAGCTTGGGAAGGAGATCTTTCAATCAAATTTGCTTGACCATTGCACCAAATCATTGCTAATTTAGCAGCAATAAGTAAATAGGTAAGATCAATAAGGGTTACATCGCGGTCTGTCATATAGTAGTCTTTAACAAAATGACTATACGACTCAGGAAGTGACTGAAGAACCAAGTCAACAGCCAACTTCCTCGCTAAAACAACTCCCAACATTCCCAGCTTGTCAATGTGTGACTTCATATCCAAGACATGTGCACACACAGACCTTCCATTTTGGTGGTGTTTACTAGCCAATAGGGCTTAAGTGACCTTGAACTTTTCAAGTCTTCGAACTTATGGGACAGGGAGAATAATTGGAGGAGGTGGAGGAAGTGAAGTATGATATTGTGGAATATCATCTTCATTTGGAAAGCATTTTCCAAAAGATTTAGGAAGACCATAGTTGTCTGAACTAGACATCTACAAGAAAGAAATTCAAGTTAGTTGATTTAAGCCCTTAATATAACACCCAAAACGAAATACTAAGGCTAGGACCCAATACAATATTTTACAATCGCGAAGAGGGATGCCGTAATCCAATTGTAAAATATTTGAAGGTAGGTAATGATGATTAACCAATTTCCACCATGAAAACGAAATAAATTATTAAGTTTTAATTGGATTGAAATTCCTAGATCCTTTGAGATTCATTGAACTTTTTAAAGGCATATTTAAATCTCGATTGTGCCCTTTCAAGTTTGTGACTGGGATGTCGAGGATCACAAACAATGTGTGAATAACCATGCAAATTAGCTTGGTACACTCAATGTTACAAATCACCTAATCAATGTGTCGATTAACCACACACGCTCCATTGATCTATGATTAACATCAAGTTACCCTTTTCCACACATTGTCAGTCCTAGATTAGTGTGTTGGTTAACCATACACGCTCCACTAACGACTTAACAAGGTGCAAAGTGTAATTTCATGGATTAGCACCATTTTCACATTTTCCTAAAGTAACTAAGATTGGGAATGTAATAAAAGTTTAGTTACTTTATGTTTATCGTTATACTTTTAATGAGGGAGAATTAATGTCTTATCCTACCCGTTCGGCTAACGGCCCTCCACCAGTCAATGAAGCGGTGGGTTAGAGTGGACACCCATTAAACTGTCATTTTATAGGCAGTAACCTTATACCCTCCTTATAGACCGGCTTCGTGAATGAGGCCTACTAACGGTAAGAATGACTTGTCTTATACATAATAATAATATAAGGGTTGAATTTTAACTTTTAAAACTCTAGGGTTTGGAATTAAAGTTTCAATTGTGAGACTTTACAAATTCCAAAACTTGAGGGCAAGTTTTGAAACTTGTCAAAACTCTTCATTTGTATAACTTATGAGTTAATGTTAGTATTATGAAAAGACTCTTGATTTTCCATAGCTTGAGGACAAGTTATGGAGTTCATTAAAACATTTATGATAAGACTTTTCATGTTCCATAACTTGAGGACAAGTTATGGAACTCATTAAGGAACATTTAGATCAATTCTAACAAGGAAAATTATCATATAATATTCTATTGATCTAATATAACTCATATAGCAAGGCTATTCATATCAAATAATACAAATAATTAACCTATTATCTTAATATTTGACAATTGTCATTTCATTTCCATAACTTATGAGTTTAATGTCATTTTAATGTGTGAGACTTTTCATTTTCCATAACTTGAGGGCAAGTTATGGAGGTCATTAAAATTCATTTAGATCAATTTATCAACAACTAAAAATTATCATATAATTCAAGATTGATCTAGCTAAACTCATAAACAAGATAATATCAAGTCAACAATTTGCAAGCAACATTGTTTATCATATAAATCAACAATTATCTTAAAACTTTGACAATTATCTTGTGATTGGATGTGCATAATCACTACCATATCATAAATATAAAATTTAATGATGTAAAACAGTTTGTAGTAGTGATTCCAATCCAATCTAGGCCAAGAAAATTTCGAAATTTTGCAACCAGACCATTGACTCGACGAGTACATGAACTAACTCGTCAAGTTGCCCTTGTTACTGAGTGGACTCGTCGAGTCATCTAGTGGACTTGGCGAGTTCATCAGTCAGAGGCCAGAAATTCAATTTTTTTCAGCTTTGAAAATAACAAGCATCAAGTATAACAGAAAACGAACCTGGCTCTGATACCACTGTTGGGTTTTGAGCACTATAACACTCATATGGGGCACATGCAACCCTAAATGCTTTGGATCTATGTTTTCTCTAATTATACATGCATATTTTCAATTTTCCAAAGCATATATCCTAACTAGCATACAAATTGTCAAATAAATAATACAACAAGTTAGATGACTTACCTCTTAGAAGGACTTGTAGTTCTTGACCTTTGAAAGCTTGAGCACCTCAAGTGTGATGCCTCTAATGGTTCACAAACACCAATATGCAAGAGGAGGCTTGAGAGAATAAGTTACTTGCACAAAATTAATATCACTCTTCAAGAATGTTGTGGCAACCGATTTAGGCTCTAGGGGGTTTTATTTATAGTGTAGCAAATGCTAGGGTTACACTTTGTAAACCCTAATGACCTTTCATATTACTTAGGATCCATGGGTTAACCTCCATGGACTATCCATGGATTATCTCATTGGTTTAGCCCATCATAAATAACCATGGATCATTAGCCCACACTATTAGAATCATTGATTTACACAATCAATCCCCATATATTTAATTAGTCTCTTTTGACACAAAATTAATTCCAAATTAACTCTTGATCAATACTAATTAAATAATATGATTTCATATTAATATATTATACTTCTAATATATTAATAAATCATAAATAACCTTATTCTCAAAAGTCCATCCTATCAAATTGCCCTGGTGAAGGCAACCCAAAAGGACCATCCTATAATCGGGTCAAGTACATCCCAGTTATAGTTATGGGCTTAGACACCAAATCCAACAGGCTCAACCGTAGTTTCCTCCTCGTGTTAAGCGCTAGTGTTTGAGGTTCCTTCATTGCTTAATTCTTGAAGCTCTTCAAGGTCAATTTGCCTCCCACTGTCCTCTTGGCATATGAGTTCTCTCTCGCGAAAGACTCCTCTCCTTGCAACAAAGACAACATTGTCACTCGGTCTATAGAAGAGATATCAAAACGATTTCTCTGGATAGCCGATGAAAATACAACGCTCACTTCAAGGTTCGAGCTTGTCGTGAGTCTCTTTTCTCACAAAAGCCTCACAACCCCAAACCTTGATGTGTTCTAACGAGGGAACCTTCCCTGTCCACATCTCGTCAGGTGTTTTGGAAACCTTTTTAGTTGGAACTAGATTAAGGATAAGGGCGGCAGACTCTAAGGCATACCCCCAGAATGAGATAGGTAACGAAACTCGACTCATCATAAAACGAACCAATTCTAGCAAGGTTCGATTGCGCCTCTCAGCCACACCATTAAGCTGTGGTGTCCTAGGTGCTGTCAATTGTGAAACAATTCCACGTTCCTTAAGATAGTCGTGGAACTCGATACTAAGATACTTTTCAAAGGTTTCTGACTTATGCTTGATAAAGTAGATATTGCCATATCTACTATAATCATGTGTGAAAGTCACATAGAAGTGGTTAGCATCCCTTGTGGTGGTCCTGAAGAGTCCACACTGTAACGCCCGTAGATCCGGCCTAGTCAATTTAGAGATGATAAGCGTCAAAAATGACTTTTTTATAGAAGAGTGTTCAGAATAAATAATCTTAACCAAGTTGTAGTATATGTCACAAGGTTTCCGTCCATATAAAGAACGCTGAAATCCGAGTTATAACGAAGAAGTTATGACATGTCGAAGTTTCGCGACAGATTCGGCACGACGCTGTAGGACGTAAATAGTGAATTTATGATAGAGCAAATTTTAGCCTTAGCGATCTAAACGAAAGTTGTAGAATACGTTAAACTGAGAGCGTGCATAAAAGGGACGTCCAAATCTGACTTCGTATGGGGAAGTTATGATTTGTCTAAGTTTCAGCTTAGCAGTATGCAGCCCAAAACTCGATATTTAGATCGAGTGATTTTTAGCCGAAACAATATAAACGAGAATCAAAGATCTCATTAATAGTAGTGCAACGGTAAAAAGACAGACGAAAACAGACGACAGATGAAGAAGTTATGAATTTATAACAGACTTTTCCTGTCCCAGCCTACTAAAAATATAATATTAAAAATGAAGTCAAAATTAGTCGGCGAAGTCTAAATGAAAGTTGTAGAGCATAATCTCACCTACGCGTGGATATAAAGAACGTCGAAAACGGAGCTCGTATGCGAAAGATATGAATTTCTGACGTTCGGGGCACGAACTTCAATCTGTGTCAGAACTCACGACGTGAACATAGAGTTCACGACGTGAACTCAGTGATTGACACCTTCAGAGCCTGACAGACTGATGTCGCGACTACGCACCTGATGATACCAAGTTCACGACGTGAATAAGCCTGGTTCACGACGTGAAAAGCAAAATTCAGCCCTATAAATAGAAATCGAAGGCAGCCGCTTTTGGTTGCTAATTTCTCAACCTCTCTCCTACTTTTCTCATCATTAAGCCTACTTTTAGTCCCCCGAAGTCCCGATATCATCCCCGACACCCGAAGCAAGTCCCGAAGCCTCGAAGATCCCGAGAAAAAGAGTTTTCAAGCCGAAACTCTGCCCGCGTGAAGCCCGGTTTTTGAAGATATCTCGGTTTCATCGAAGAATATTACTTTATAGAGTCGTAGTGTTGTCGGATCATCGTCTTATCAAGTGAGGGCATAGTCACTTTCATGAACATGATTTTAATACAAGTATTATTTGAATGTATTAAATATATGTTTTGTGTGAGTTATTTGATGATGTCTGAATTAAGTGTTAAAGAACATACCTGTTTGTTTATGATAACTTAGGTTAAAGAGTAAACCTAAGGTTTGTTATAATGGTTATGGGGTTGTATCTCTTTATGAGTACGAGTGAGATATATACGGAGAATAGAACTTTAAAATATTTCATTGATCCGGAAGCATGGATTAGACATAGTTATTTGTCCCTAGTCTGAGAGTAAGGATTGGACTTAGTTAATTGTCATTAATCCGGGAGTATGGATTAAGACTTAGTCAGTTGTCATTAATCCGGGAGTATGGATTAAGACATAGTCAGTTTTCCTTAGTCCGGGAGTATGGACAGGACATAGGATCTGTCATTAGACCGGGAGTATGGACTTAGACATAGACCAATTGTCCCTTATCCGGGAGTATGGAATGGGCACAATCATGGACTCGAGAATATGGATTAGATCCGGGAGTAAGAGTTAAAATTTAAGGTCAATGGGTATGAATAGTCTCGTTGAGAGGATTGATGGGGTGGGGTAAGAGTTGGTTATATATATATATATATATATATATATATATATATATATATATATATATATATATATATATATATATATATATATACATATATATATATATATATATATATATATATAGAAAATTGTATATTGTGTGAATTCTAAATTATATATATGTTATAACACTGTGGGATTGAAATCCCTATGTACTCACCAGGTTTTCCAAACCTGACCCACTCAATATTTTTGTATCACAGGTATCGATACAAAGACACATTACACTGAGAGATTAAAGAGATGTATACCATTACTTTAGATGAATGTAAGTTCGGTTTATGCTTATGTGTCTGTATTGACCGGGACATCCCAAATGTTTTAAAACGAATAAAATACATCTCTTCGGAGATGCTTGGATAAAGTATTTCTCATGTTTTCTGGAAACAAATTCCACAACAGTTTTCTTTAAAAGATTACTCTGATTTTAAAACAAAGCATAAACAAATCGGTCTTTTCTGGCCGTGAAATTTGGGGATGTCATAGTTGGTATCAGTGCATTAGTTTAAGCGAACTAGGAATTTGTAGGATTTCTAGACTTAAACTTAGAATGCTAAGTGATGATTGTGAGATGAGTGTCTCCTATATTTTAGAGACGAGCACTAGTTTATTTTAGTAAAGATGCCTAAAATGCCTTTATGTGCTAAATACTATATGTTTACCATATATGCTATTATTTGTTTGGGTCTATGGTCTGTTGCCGACCGGATCTGGAAACCTTATATGTTTCAGATTCTAAGCGTATGACTACGATATTAGAACTAGCATGTAAACGTTTCGGAGTGATAAGAAGATTTATACGTCTATCGTAAATAAAGCTTTCCTATCTTAAAATTCTCGCCTAAGTACACCGAACGTCTGCTTGGGTGTACAAAACATTATGGTGAAGACTCGTAGAGAATTGAGTAAATTGAGGAAATGAAAGGCTTATGATAGTGAATGACACCTATCGGGAGATATCATAATAGTGGTATCTTGCCTTTAGAATATGTTTGATAAAATAACAGAACGTTTAGAGGAGTACAGTACATCTGAAGTACACCTTCGATTGGCAGGATGATGGAACGATTGGTGTAATTCTTGAAGTTGTCCCATCGTCTGGAATTCCCATCACCAACCGAGTTGAAGTAGAATTGATGATTGAAGATACGCATGGAAGAAGTCCTAGTAGAGTCTAGGAAAAATTTTATGATTAATTGGACATATTAGTATGTGTTAAATTGTTTTGTGATTTTAGTACTTGGGGACTGCGAGACAATACTTGGGACGAGTATGACTAGGTGTGAATAGTAGTAGAGATCTATACTAGTGGAAGCATAGGACTCACACTTGGATCAGGGAAAGTCACAAGGTTACCAAGAAGCTAGTAATTGATTCCGTTTTGTTCATGTATGCCATTACCATTGTTTCGGTAATGACTAAGAAGATGATTGTTATTCCGACCCTGGCGGTCATATCAAATTGAGTCCGACTATGATGAGTATGTTACGTGGTTCAGAGAACCAAGTTCGATGTAACATATGAATTAAGTCAGAAGATTTAAATTAATGCGATCGATAGAATCGTGCTCGTTGTTAGAGAAATAGGTAGCTAGAGATGATACATGTTAAACTGTAATTATATCACATCAGAACATAAAGGAAGGTATAGTTTGTTCTGAATTCGACTCTAAGAGACTTGAGTCTAAACGTTGCATCACACGATGATAGGTCATTAAAATATGACACATCAATCCATGGTAGTGATAAAAGAACTTGCCTTAAGTTTGTTAAAGAAGAAGAATGAGTCTCCAGTAAGGATCGAGATTGTGGCTTGAAGGTCATAATTTGGATCGAGACTTATCGAAGTTTCGCGACAGATTCGGCACGACGCTGTAGGACGTAAATAGTGAAATTACGATAGAGCAATTTTTAGCCTTAGCGATCTAAATAAAAGTTGAAGAATACGTTAAACCGAGAGCGTGCATAAAAGGAACGTCCAAATATGACTTCGTATGTGGAAGTTATGATTTTTCTATGTTTCAGCTTAGTAGTATGCAGCCCAAAACTCGATATTTAGATCGAGTTATTTTTAGCCGAGACAATCTAAACGAGAATCGAAGATCTCGTTAATAGTAGTGCAACGGTAAAAAGACGGACGAAAACGGACGACAGATGAAGAAGTTATGAATTTATAACGCACTTTTCCTGTCCTGGCCTACTAAAAATATAATATTAAAAAGGAAGTAAAAATTAGCCAGCGGAGTCTCAATGAAATTTGTAGAGCATAATCTCACCTATGCGTGGATATAAAAAACGTCGAAAACGGAGTTCGTATGCGAAAGATATGAATTTCTGAAGTTCGGGGAACGAACTTCAATCTGTGTCAGAACTCACGACGTGAACATAGAGTTCACGACGTGAAATCAGTGATTGACACCTTCAGAGCCTGACAGACTGATGTCGCGACTACGCACCTGATGACGACCAAGTTTACGACGTGAATAGCAAAATTCAGCCTTATAAATAGAAATCGAAGGCAGCCGTTTTGGTTGCTAATTTCTCAACCTCTCTCCTACTTTTCTCATCATTAAGCCTACTTTTAGCCCCCCGAAGTCCCGATATCATCCCCGACACCTGAAGCAAGTCCCGAAGCCTCGAAGATCCCGAGAAAAAGAGTTTTCGAGCCGAAACTCTGCCCGCGTGAAGCCCGGTTTTTGAAGATATCCCTGTTTCATCGAAGAATATTACTTTATAGAGTCGTAGTGCTGTCCGACCATCGTCTTATCAAGTGAGTGCATAGTCCCTTTCATGAACATAATTTTAATACAAGTATTGTTTGAATGTATTAAATATATGTTTTGTGTGAGTTATTTGATGATGTCTGAATTAAGTGTTAAAGAACATACCTGATTGTTTATGATAACTTAGGTTCAAGAGTAAACCTACGGTTTGTTATAATGGTTATGGGGTAGTATCTCTTTCTGAGTACGAGTGAGATATATACGGAGAATAGAACTTTAAAATATGTCATTGATCCAGAAGCATGGATTAGACATAGTTATCCGTCCCTAGTCTGAGAGTATGGATTGGACTTAGTTAGTTGTCATTAATCCGGGAGTATGGATTAAGACTTAGTCAGTTGTCATTAATCCGGGAGTATGGATTAAGACATAGTCAGTTGTCCATAGTCCGAGAGTATAGACAGGACATAGGATCTGTCATTAGACCGGGAGTATGGATTTAGACATAGACCAATTGTCCCTTATCCGGGAGTATGGAATGGGCACAATCATGGACTCGAGAATATGGATTAGATCCGGGAGTAAGAGTTAAAATTTAAGGTCCAAGGGTATGGATAGTCTCGTTGAGAGGATTGACGGGGTGGGGTAAGAGTTGGTTATATATATATATATATATATATATATATATATATATATATATATATATATATATATATATATATATATATATATATATATATATATATATATATACATATATATATATATATATAGAGAGAGAGAGAGAGAAAAAAAATTTTATATTGTGTGAATTCTAAATTATATATATGTTATAACATTGTGGGATTGAAATCCCTATGTACTCACTAGGTTTTCCAAACCTGACCCACTCAATATTTTTGTATCACAGGTATCGATACAAAGACACATTACACTGAGAGATTAAAGAGATGTATGTCATTAGTGTAGATGAATGTAAGTTCGGTTTATGCTTATGTGTCTGTATTGACCGGGACTTCCCAAATGTTTTAAAACAAATAAAATACATCTCTTCGGAGATGATTGGATAAAGTATTTATCATGTTTTCTGGGAACAAATTCAGCAACAGCTTTCTTTAAAAATTTACTCTGATTTTAAAACAAAACATAAACAAATCGGTCTTTTCTGGCCGTGAAATTTGGGGATGTCACACACACACATCGGTGTGTATGAGATCCAACAAACCTTCCCCCTTTCACAAGTACCAGTGAAGGGTGACTTGGTGATCTTTTCAAGCAAACAAGATTCACAAGTGTCATCCGATTTTAAGTCAAATGACTCCAAAACTCCATCCTTTTAGAGTTGGGCTATGCGCTTCTTGTTAACATGTCCATGTCGACAATGCCATAAGCATGCTTTATCCAAACCATTGGACGAATCGATATGCAATACATTATTTCCTAAGTTATCTAAAACCATCACAGTTTCATATATACCATTACAAGGAAATGCTTCAAAATAAAATACACCATTATAATAAGCATTAATACTACCAATGTCATTATTAAACGAAAAAGTAAAACCTTGTTCATACAAACCATGAAAGGAAATAATATTTCTCGCCATATCTGATGAGTAGCAACAATTATTCAAATCTAATTTTGATCCACTGCTAAGCAATAAAGAATAAACTCCAATCATGGTAACAGACGACTTTTTCCTATTACCCATAATCAAGTTCATCTTCTCGTGCTCCACATCCCTAGTTTTTTTTAGATCCTGTAAATCAGAACAAATGTGAAAACCACATCTTGTATCAAGGACCTAAGAATTAGCATTTGATGAGTTATTAGATAGAATAGTATAAATACCTGCGAAGGAGGGTTTGATCTTTCCATCCTTTATGTCCTGCAAGTACTTGGGGCAGCTTCGCTTCCAGTGCCCTTTTTCATGACAATGGAAACACTCTGCTTCCTTTGGATTTGAGGAGGGTGTAGAAGGACCACCTTTAGACCCACTAGAAGAGGATCCAACATGGGACTTTCCCTTGTGGCTCTTTAAGGAAGCTTTCCTCTTCTTTCCCTTCCCATGTCCAATTGCCAAGACAGCGGCAACAACAGTAGGAGTAGAAACAATAGATTTTCCTTTAAGACTACTTTCATCAGTCCTTAAAAGGCCATGAAGTTTGCTTAGAGTGACTTCCTCCTTGTTCATATGATAATTCATACGAAACTGATCATAACAAGGAGGCAAAGAGTGTACAATAATATCTATGGCCAACTCTTCATCGAAGTTGACATTCAACTTCAGCAAGCGGTCCAAAAATCTTTGCATCTTCTGCAAGTGGGCCGTGATATACTCTCCATCCTCCATTTTGGTTGTAATCATGGAGGCTATGATTTCATACATTTCCTGCCCAGCACTTTGATGGTACCTTTCCATCAAGTCTTGGTGCATTTCATAAGGCCAAAAGTCCTCATTGGACTTCTGAAGCTCAGCAGTCATGGTAGCAATCATAATACATAACACTTTGGTCGCGTCCCTCTCATGGGCCTTATACTCAGCAATCTGTTCGGGAGTAGCGGTAGATTCATCTATCTCCTTAAGCTCTTTGTCGAGAATATATTATTTGTCCTCGTAGCGAATGGCCATTCGGATGTTTTGAATCCAATCATTGAAGCTCTATCCATCACAAATGACCCTCCCACATAAGTTCATGAGGGAGAAAGAGCCAAAAGCAGTTGAGTTTGAAGCAGCGTTGAAAGACATCTGAAAAGAAAGAAAAAGTTTAGATTAGATAAGAATCCTTAATATAGCACGCAAACGAAATATTAACGCTAGGACCCAACACAATATTTTACAATTTGGAAGAGGGATGTCGTAATCCAATTGCAAAATATTTGAAGGTAGGTAAATGTCGATTAACCAATTTCCACCATGAAAAACAAAATTGATTATTAAATCTTAAATGAATTGAAATTCCTAGATTCTTTTGAGATTCATCGAACTTTTCAATGACATGTTTAAATCTCGATTATGCCCTTCAGGTTTGTGACTGGGATGCCGAGGATCACAAACATGGTGTGAATAACCATGCAAATTAGCCTGGTACACTTAATGTTACAAATCACCTAATCAATGTGTCGGTTAACCACACACGCTCCATTGATCCATGATTAACATCAACATACCATTTGCCACACATTGTCAGTACCAAATTAGTGTGCTGGTTAACCACACACGCTCCACTAACGACTTAACAAGGTGCAAAGTGCAATTTCACAGAATAGCACCATTTTCACATTTTTCCTAAAGTAACTAAGATTGGGAATTTATAAAAGTTTAGTTACTTTAATAATTATTATTATACTTATTAATGAAGATTAATGTCATATCCTACCCATTCGGCTAACGGCCCTCCACCAGTCAAGGAAGCGGTGGGTGAGAGTGGAAACCAATTAAACCACCATTTTATAGGCAGTATCCTTATACCCCCTTATAGACCGGTTTTGTGAATGAGGCCTACTAACGGTATGACTAACTTCTCCTATATATATATATATATATATATATATATATATATATATATATATATATATATATATATATATATATATATATAGGTATTAAACTCTTAATATTATAATAGTATAACGGTTGAATTTTAAACTTTTAAAATTGTAGGGTTTAGAATTAAAGTTTCATAAATGAGACTCTTCAAGTTCCAAACCTTGAGGGCAAGTTTTGTAACTTGTCAAAACTGTTGATTTCCATAACTTATGGATTTTTAAGTTCCATGAATGAGACCTTTCAAATCCCAAACTTGAGGACAAGTTATGAAACCTTTCAAGACCTCTTGAATTCTATAACTTACAAGAATTAATTGTTTCATAAATAAGGACTTTTCATATTCCATAACTTGAGGACAAGCTATGGAACTTTTCAAGAAACATATAGATTAAATTTAACTAATCCAATTATCATATAATTCATTATTTACCAATTTGACCTAATATGATTCATGTTACAAGATAATTTCAAATTTTACAAATAATTAGTTGTTCACAAAATAAAGTAATTATCTTAAAATTTGACAAACATCATGTTTTAGATGGGGATAAACATTACAATATTAGTAAAATCAAATTTTATGAACCAAAACAGTTTGTGGTAATGATCCTAATCCAAAACAGGCCAAAACTCGAAAATACTACTCACTGACGATCCAACTCGTCGAGTGCACTTATGAACTCGACGAGTTCATCTTCATAAGGAACCTACCTGTCGAGTTCATAGATGGACTCGTCGAGTAGGCCCTGGCAGAATCCAGAATTGTCATTTTTCAGCTTTTGAAAATCACACAATTGCATCAATATAATAGAAAACACCCATGGCTCTGATACCACTGATGGGTTTTATGTACTCTAACATTCCTATGGTGCACATACAACCCTATTCCTTTGGATCTAAGTTTTCTATAATTATACATGCAACATTGTTTTTCCAAAGCATAAAGCCTAAACTAGCATGCAAGGTAACATTTGAATCATAAAACAGTTAGAAGATTACCTTGTGTAGTAGCTTTCTTGTCTTTGACCTTTAGGAGCCTAGCACCTCAAGTGTGATGCATAAAATGTATTATAAAAAACCAAGAACAAGATAATGAACTTGAGTGAGAGGTTTGGGAGATCAAAATCGGCTAGCTACAACTCTAGTGTGCATGGAGGCCGATTTTAGGGTGTTAGGGACTTCTTTTATAGCTTAGGATTACAACCATGCAAACCCTAATGACTCTTCATATTTCTTCGGCCTTTTGGGCTAAACCTTCTTGGACTCTCACTTAGGTTTAGTCCAACTCTAATTAATATGAGTCATGAGTCCAACTAGAAGTATTACTGATTTACCTAATCAGTCCCTGTAACTTTAATCAGTTTCTTTTGATCACTAAATTAATACCAAATTAATTCTTGATCAATACTAATTAAATAATGTGATTTCTCAATTAATATATTATACTTATAATACATTAATAAATCACAATAACCACTTCCTCAAATATACATCCTATCAAATTGTTCCAGAGTGTTACAACCCAAATGGACCATGCTATTATTGGGTCAAGTACACACCAATTATAGTTATGGGCTTAGACACCTAATCCAACATAAACATGGTTATGTTTATAATATTAAACATAATTCTGATACTTTGAAAAGTTTTAAAGAGTGGCAAAACGAATAAGAAGAATCTGTTAGGCAGAAAGACAAAGGTTTCTCCAAATCTGAAAGGAAAGGAGAGTACTTTAGTATCGTATTTTGTGATCGTCTTAATGATTGTGGAACCATGTCACAATTTATCCCCGAAGAACATCCTAGTGCAATTGTTTGACTAAGAATAGGAATCGGATATTGTTGAGATGGTTCAATCAAGAGATGCGTCATACTTCGTATCCAATTAAAATATTAGAGTCATGCTCTAGTAACTACAAATCGTATCTTGAAACTTGTTTTTCGTACTAACTAGGTTTATATGTCACACCCTCAAAACCAAATGAACGGCGGAAACGTTCTGGGGTGGAGGACGTCATGTACAGTATCACAACAATGCAAGTAGTAAACAAGCAACAACATCATTCATTGCATTAATAATATAATTTCATACAAGTGTGTTCCGTTAAGTTTTAAAGACACCATAACAATATACATCAAAAAAATAAGATGAGTCTTGAACGAGCTCCATCTTCTTTTAACCTGGCTCCGGTACCTGTCTACTGGTGACCTGATAATACAAGTTATTTTGAAAGAGTTTATCAGCTTTAGAGCTGGTGAGTTCATAAGTATATTAGTGTCTGTGTTTGAATGAAAGCATTTGTAAGATGTTTTGTAAGATGTACTGTGTGTTTGTAAAAGTTTTGTATTTGTTTGAACTATCCTAGAAAACCCTATGTTTCCTACTAAAAGTAGCCTTCTACCAAGGCATCTAGTGTCTGTGCGTGTATCTTTTGTAAAAGTGAGTATTTTCCCAAATCCGACTATCATTAACCAAAAATATAGTTTTTACATTATTGTTTATTGTGTGAAATCACAAAGTAAAATGTAAAGGGAAAATGTTATAGTACTTTAATGTAGTATTATGAAACTACTGCTGTACTAACTACCTTAAGCCAATTGTATATTTTAAGGTAACATGTGATCGGCATGTATCTTGCTACCGACTCAATAGTAAAGTGACAATGTAAGATGCCACAAAAATGACGTTTGGCACCCGTAGACTTGCAAGTCCCACTGTAGCGAGCAGCAAGGTGTAGGATAGTCAATCCAGTATAGATCTATACACAAACTCATACGCTCCCCAATTAAGGAGATTCTGATAAAAAAACAGTCATGGCAGGTAGTGTCATGCCCTGTTTAATGGCTCACATAAATGTATTAATGTAAATGTTATGTGAATTGTGTGCTAGCTGTATTGTGTTCTTTCTCTGTCTAGCATGTATGTTTGTTTCTCATCACTCTGTTTCATGTTTGTTTCTCATTATAGTATGTATTGATTCATGTATGAACTGACTCATTGTATGTTTCATCGTTCTAGTAATAGTATCTTCCTAAACTACCCCTATGGTAGCTTACTAGCAATGTATGAACATGTTTGTATACCCTTGCTACCCAAGGGCATGGACTTGAATGAAGGAAAACCTTTTATATCTATAAACATATACATAATATATAACTAGGATTCAAACGACCCTCGGACAACTAACCTTGATACCCTAAGACCACAATCAAACAAGAACAGGAAGCAGGGTAGACTAACAGTCCTAAGTCCTTCCAATCCTACTTATATAACTATATTTATATAGATACACATAATATAAGTTAGAAGAGGTTGATAACACGTTTGGATACCCTTGCTACCCAAGGGTATGGACTTGAATGGAGGAAAAACTTTTATATCTATATACATATACATAATATATAACTAGGATTCAAACGACCTTCGGACAGCTAACCTTGATACCCTAAGACCACAATCAAACAAGAACAGGAAGCAGGGTAGACTAGCAGTCCTAAGTCCTTCTTAATCCTACTTATATAACTATATCTATATAGATACACATAATATAAGTTAAAAGAGTTTGATAAATGTATTTGACAATAAAAGAGTTTGTAAAACAGTTTGAGGTAAAACAGTTTGATAAACAGTTTAAAAAGTAAGAAAACCATTTGCTTGGTAGTTATTAATCACATGTGATTGATATAATAACTATAATTGTTCAACTTGTATCCCCCCCCCCATAAAAGCATTTTAAAAACATTTAAAAGGTTAATTAAGGGGTATGAACTCACCTGTAGTTGGTGGTTTGGATGAACTGAAGAAATAGGATTGCTAGGTGTCAAGTGAAGACTTGTACACACACAATGATCCTATTTAACATATAAATACAACATATATGTATCTAATTAGACTTTAAACAACTAATTAGCAAAGTTAAGACATCCTAAGACAAGTTAAACACCTTATATAAGTGTTATAAGTCTCAAGGAATGCATCTAAGTGTTGTAGAACAATGCTATAGGGTTTAGGGTTCAAAAGAAACCCTAACTTGAGTTTACATTTTTGTGACCTCAACCCAATGGGTATACGGTCGTAAACCCTAGAGTTTACGGCCGTAAACTCCCCTTCTTTTGACCATTTGTTGATTTGAAGGTTTCTAAGTCCTTTGAAGTGTTTCCACTTGAAGTATAAGCCTAAGGAAGAAGCTAGGGCACCATTTCACTCCTATTTGGAGTTTACGGCCCAAAGACCACATCCCTTTGGGTTTACGGTCGTAAACCCTTATGGATGTTGGTATTTTGATGATTTCAAGTCCTTAACACATCAAGGTAAGGATCCAAGTTAGTTACCTAGGCTTAGGAAGGGACTAGGGACATTTTGGTCCCTTAAGATGGGTTTACGGTTCAAGAATGTTCTTGGACCGTAAACACCATTTTCTTGGTGTTTCTTGGATGTTTTCATGTTATAATGAAGTATAGCAAGCTTAAACACACTCTAGGATAGAAGTACTTACTATATGGAAGCTTGAAATGAGCCAAAATGCCAAGAACACTAGTGTGTGTTCTTGGTGTTCTTGGTGAAAATGGAAGAATCAACCTTTTGGAATGATTTCACGGTTAGAAGGGTGCTAAAACACTAGATTAAGTGATCTACTAACTTGAAGTGGTTGAAAACACTTACTAGATCGAGATTTGGAATAAATCCCGGGATGATACTTGAGAGGATTTGCTTTTGTTCTTGAGAAATTTGAAAAAATGACATAAAATGACAAGTGTCATATATATACTCCAAGTTTCTGGGTTTTTGGCTGAAAATATTTTATTCTGGCAGTAAACTCCAATTTCTTGAAGTTTAGGAATAACAGTGTTGCACTATAACCCTAGGGCATCCTCTCTCCTGGTATCTCCTAAAGTGTAAATCCTAAAATAATCAAACTTAATCCAAAAAGTCTGAAATTTTAACTGTAATTGATTTGACTTCTATTGAATTGACATGTTGTACAGAATAGAAATTTCGGGTTGTCACATTATAACACCTCATGAAATGTGGAGTAGTAATACCTTCTTACTCTAGCACATTTGAAATCGGCAAGTTGTGATGTTTTGGTTAAAACAAAGGATAAACTAAGACCAATTACATGAGTGTTTTCTTGTCGAGAATCCATACTAACTTTTGAATATGTGTCTTTGCTCGTCAAGGATTGTTCCTTGAGAGAAAAAATTATATGTCAAGAAGTCAGTGGGAGTCTTATTAATCTTAAAGAGTTTCAGGAGTCAATCAAGAATAAACCTTTTAGTTATCACTAGCACATGACCCTGAGGTTGACAACCTATCATTTTAAGTTGACATATTCTTGTTTCTATGCATATTCCAGTTGAGTTGGCAATACTTATGAGTTCTATGGTTCTCGTTTGACTGTAAAAAGGAAGAGCACGTTGGTCAGTGATAGTACATTTGTCAATGGAAGTGAGCTGATTAAACAACATGGAAGCGCTGGTAGGCCCTTGTGCTACCAGAAGGAAAGAAATTAAGAACAAGTAAAGTTCAGTCCATCAAAGCTATATTAGAGTTTGAATTTTTCATAAACCTTGTCTTATGATTGTAGGTTGGAAATTATAGATTCACATGGATGGGAACACATACACCATAAAATCTGGGTGCCAAAAGGTTTCGCTCTAATTCATGAAAATGATTATGAGGAATAACTTTCGCTAGTAAATTTTAGAAGATTTTATAAATATCATTATGGTTAGTAATTGTGATAATTGCATTCTCAAATTCGCAATATGATTATGGCATCCCTTTTCATAGTTCGAATTGTGAGAAATGGAAAGGAACTTTTTGAACTTTCAGGACTTATAGCTATAAGCTATGAAAGGGTTTAAACACGCGCATATGCTATCTAATGAAGCTGTATAAGCTTGAGAAGTCTGACTGAAGAATTATCAAAGCATAACATATCATAAATCTGCACTTTAGTAAGAAAGTCAAAAAGTATGGATTTCTAGAAGTCCAGTTGAGTTTCGGATACAGTCAAAGCTATTGGGAGCATAATTGTTGTGATGTTGGGAGCATAATTGTTATGCTAGTAGGAGCATAATTGTTATGCTAAGTGTTGCAAGTTGGCAATACTAATTGTAGGACACAAAGATTTAAAATTTAGAAATTGCAAAGTTTGGGAATTGTTTTGCTATAGAAAGATTTAAAGGAGAGGGCACTCATACTTCATTTCAAATCTAAATGTTTAGATTGAAGTTTTAATAAAACTTAGTCTTGGTCATATATGAATATCATGTTGAATTGGTTCAATATAGGAAATTCGATGTATGAAAATATTATAGCAAGAGACTGATCAAATATCAGGGCTTTATCGAGTCCTATATGCTTCAGATATAGGATCGTTTACATATTCTATAATATTCACTTGTTCTGATTTTTCCAAATGCCTTGGGTACTGAAAGGGAAAAAGGACTAGAACTTGGTATGAATAATGTTGTTAAACAACTGCCAAGAACACTCTAAGGTTTACTGAAGATTGGTTGCTTGTGGACAGTTGGAAGTATAGTATTAATTTGGGTGGACCATATTGACATAATTCTGAATGAAGGTGACTCTTGTTCAGAATTGACATTTATATGGGAATATGGAAATGTTTCCATAGTGGATGTTGATGTTAAAATCTACATGTGAGTTAGGAACTTTGATGCAAGGAAGATGTTCAAGGAGTGTGTCTTGAATTTGAGACTTCGTTACCATCAAATTGTTTTAAGTTACAAAGTTTCAATGGAACATTTTGTAATATCGTTGGCAAAGTCTTTGTGACTTTGAAGCCTCGACGTCACAAAAGGATATTGCATGTAAGGTTGAACTCTAACACATTTAGTAGTGACAAGAATTTGGAATTGTGAAATGAGCATTATTGGATTAGTGTCCATTTGATCTGTTCACAAAGAAAGGACCAAAAAGAGACATAGTATGCATGTTTCTAACATGGCATGACTGATGTTTATTTCAAGAGTTTAGTTGATTACTCGAAACATTATACAATGAATAAAGTCTAATTAATATGGTGATTAAATAATAAGAGTTTTATTTATATTCAATAGCTTTGACACAATCGTTAGTTAGGTTATTATTGTGTTTCACTTCGCATGTTTTACTTCCCGAATAATTGGATTATTCGGAACTCCACAGGCGTTCATACTTTTGGAAGTAAGTAGAGAATTAGACTGTCATGAATTGAATTGTAGATTGTCTATGGAGATTAGACATAGCAATGGTTTTGCTACAATGTTCACGAGTACTTGGTAAATGGAGATTTTGAGTATTGGATAAACCCACACTCATAGAATTACTTCATGGATTTTATCACGATTAATTTTGACACGATAATATCTTATATTCTTGAAACAGAGATATATGAGTTGTTGTTTTCAAGTCAGTTGTGCATTGATAATACGTAAACACATCAGTAACTTGATGTTATAAAATGTATTATTGTGCGTGATTTGATGAGTGAATAGTGCAAGCATATAAATCGAAGTTTATCCGTTCCTTTTTCCCTAACGGGAAAAGCGATATCTTTGGGCCCCTCGATGATTTGATGTCGACATCTAAAGTGCTTGGCCAAGCCTGGACTGAATTGATGTGTTCAATTAATAGTCTGATTCTGGTCGTCATAAATCTGAAATAGGGAAACAAAACTTGGACAATGAGATTGATTATAATCCATGTCTCATGTCTGTATGATATCTTGTAGAACGGAGGAATATTTGATCACTTTCTTAGGACATGTAACTGATTGAGTAGAGTTTGATAGCAGCTTTGAGAGCTACAATTTGCTAATCAGTTTTTGAAGTTATATTGGAAACTATAGTTATTAGACTTATCCAAGTGGGAGACTGTTGGATTAGGTGTCTAAGCCCATAATTATAATTGGTATATACTTAAACTGATAGTAGCACAGACCTTTTGGGTTGCCCTCATAACTAGCAACTAGATATGACGACCTCTGGAGAGAGGTTGAATTTATTATGTAATTAGTAAATTGTAATAAATGATTTATTAATGTATTATGAAAATAATATATTAATTAGAAATCATATTATTTAATTAATATTTAATCATAAATTAATTGGAATTAATTTTGGGATTAAAAGAATTAACTGGAAGTGCTGGGACTAAAGTGCAATTGTTCAATGGTTGAGCAAGATGTTCCAGAACCTTCCTAAGAAGGCATGGACGGTTTTACTAAGGATACTTATGGTTTCTAGATTATCTTATGTAGATAATTAAGGAGGTGGATAATTACCAATTTGAATTAATAATATTTTATTCAAATTAGGGTTTTCCAGTGTATCCTATCTGCACTATAAATAGACCTATAGGGCTTGAGATTTTTTGCCATCTGAATCCCAGAAGGATAACCGAATTTCTAAGAGATTCTCCTCCTCTCTCCTCTCTCTCATCCTCTTGCTTAGTATGGGTGTGATCTACTAGAGGCGTGACACTTGTGACGCTTGCTCTCGAAGTTCAAGATAACTAGGATTTCAATTATTATTGCTATATAACAATCAAGGTATGTTTTCTTAACCCTATTTTATAGATTTCGAAAATAGTATATACCTTATAGGGTTTTCTGTTTGATGTTCAAAAGTTGTATGTTCATTTAGAGAAAACATAGATCCAACAATTAGGGTTGCATGCACACATAGGTTTTTGTATGTTATGCTCAAAACCCATCAAAGTCAAGATAAACTGATTATAACTAGGAGGTAAAGAATTAAAGACCATGTCAATAGCTAACTCCTTATCAAACGACACACTGAGCTTTTCCAACCACTTCACATATCTCTGCATTCTTTGCACATGAGCCCAAAGAGTTTCTCCTTCCTTCAACTTGCATGTCATAAGATACTTGACGACTTCATAGAATTCTTAGGGATTTCTTTTGAACCTTTTCAGCAGGATCCAAACTCATCTTTTATGGCCAGTAGTCCTCGTAGAACTTTTTTAGCTCAGGTTCCATGGTTGCAACCATTATGCAAGCGACCTTGGCGGCATCATCATTGTGCTTGTTATAAGCAGCAATTTCTTCAGGAGTGGCGGTGGATTCATATAGTTTAACAAGATGTTTCTCAAGAATATTGTAACAAATCGTTATTTCAAACCTATGTAATAGTATAGGTCAATGTGTAGTTCTTTTTATAATAATAAAGAGAAATTTTAGCACAATGTGCATATTTACATAATTGACCCTCAAAAATAAATTATTTAGCAATCTCGATTGGGATGACCCAAGTGATAGAGATTTTAACAAGGTTTCCAAAAACATAAAGAGCACTAAAATCCGAGTTATAACGAAGAAGTTATGACCAATCGAATATCCGCGACAAAACCAGCAAAACACTATTCAGTGTAAAAACTGAATTTTCGATAAAAGGCTTTTTAGCTTTAACAATCTAAATGAAAGTTGTAGTTTATGTTAAACCGAGAACTTTCATAAAAAGAACGGAAAAATCTGACTTCGTATGAGGAAGTTATGATTTTTCTAAGTTTCAATATAGTAGTGTACACCTAAAAACTCGAAATAAAGATCGAGCGATTTTTAGCCGACACAACCTAAACGAGAATTGAAGGTCTCGTCGGTAGTAGTTCAACGATAAAAAGACATACAAAAACGGACGTCGTATGAAGAAGTTATGAATTTTTAACGGATTCCCGTCCCGGTATGTTTAAAATAATAATATTAAAAATAAAATCAAACTTATCCGACGAAGTCTAAACGAAAGTCGTAGAGTATGATTTTACCTACGCGTGCATATAAAGAACGCCAAAAACGGAGCTCGTATGCGAAAGTTATGATTTTCGCAAGTTTGGCACAAAAATAAAGAGAAAATGGGAAAAACCGGGCAATTTCGCATGCCACGTCACCCTCGCACGTGGCAGCTGCTGAGTGGACCAAACCCATGCGTGGCACCTCCTGATTGGACCGCAGCCGAGGTCCATTTAGAAGCGAACAGCTTCGCATGAAGACACCCCGGAGACACCCCTCGCACACACCGCGGACACCCTCCTTCGCACGTGGCCTCTTCCCATTGGACCGAGGTTTGGTCCAATCTGAGCCAGCCAGCAGCGAGCCTCGGGTTCGAAGAAGTCCCCTCCCTTCGCCATCTGTCCGATGCGTGGCAGCCTCGCATAGGCTTGGGTCCGAACCTTCGGACTATATATAGCATGCGAGGGCTTCCCAAATTTTACACTTTTTCACCCCAATTTTCATTCTCTTTCACATTTTCCACTCTCATAAGCTCATATACAACCCCTAAAACCCCGGTATCAAGTCTTGAACCCTAAGCAAGCCTCGAAGCCCCGAGATTCCCGAGAAGTAACCTCTCTCCTGTCAAAACTCTGCCCAATTTGAGCCGGTTTCCCGACAAATAAACTCCTTTTCGTGAAACGAAACTCTGTCCGGTTCACCATCTATCAAGTGAGTACATACCCCCGTATTTTCATAATTTCTACTGTTTTAAGGGGGGATTAAAAGCATAACACAAGAACTTTGTGTTATAAAATCATGATTCAAATCATGATAAAATAACATTAAATTATCTAAAAATACTCAAAACATCAAACTATTTTATAATCTTATATTTTTCCCTAAAATTCATATTTATATATATATATATATATATATATATATATATATATATATATATATATATATATATATATATATATATATATATATATATATAAGATTTAAAAGGCTTAGGATTGATAACTCATTCTGGGTCCTTTTCCTTGTTTGGATGTGGGCTAATAGTTCCGGTTATTTGTCTGAGTGTCGTTTAAATTTTACTTGTATATGAAATTGTGTATGTATATAAATATAAAAGTTATTTCATCAATTCAAACACCTTTGTAACACGTTGAGCAAGGGGTTACATGCTAAATACAGTTATATACATATTCAGAAAGTACATATAAATTATAATAGGTATAATTTATACATAGAACAATAATTCATACTACAAGAATACACGATCTTACAAGAAACTAGGGTTTTGATACAGAACAAATCAAGGTTTACACTTATCAAATACATGTTTGAAATACTAAATCAAGAACATACTGTCAATCAATTATTTCAGAATGATTGGGTTTTCTTAACTAATATACATGTAACGTTTATATGCTTTTTATGAGACATTCAGGTTGTTTAATTCATTTTAGACAACCAAGGTAAAGCCCTGACATTATAATAAAAATCTCCAGCCTCGGGGATCGAAACAAGTTGTGTGTAGATCTATATCGGGATTGACAACCCCGCACTCAGGCTGCTAGCTATAGTCAGGCATACACGCCGATGAGTGACAATTGTTATCAACAGTTTAAACGCCCACAAAGCGTTTGTTTCAGGCCATCCGTCATAGTATGGTTATAAGAACTCATTAAAAAGATATTAACAATATGTTAGTGTATAAACAAGTAAACGAAAGTACACCTTCAAAGTACCAGTTTTCAGAATACAAACTACAATGGTTCAATACAGTTTTCAATAATAGCTGGCGGACCCAGGCACACTCTCAGTTACAAGTTTTCATAAAGGAATACAAATACAAAACGTTGATACAAAGAGAACGGTTTTTTGAGAATAAAACTACTTTTCATATACAACAAAAAATATATGATTTTCTGGAACAGTTCACATATACAAGATACAGATATACTCTTCTAAACATAAACACTTTTGCACTCACTCAACTTTATGTTGATACTCTCTTTTCAAATTACTTGTATTCTCAGGGAAATAATACACAGGTACTCCCCGAGCTTTTGAGAAGATGGAGCTTTGTTGAGTCATATCTAATTTTGTATAACTATATTTTGGTTCAATATACAATGATTGAACACATGTAAATACTTATACTTTTTAAATACAATGGTTGTTTGTACTTTGATTACTATGATGCATGTGTTCTGATACTACAATTCAAGTCCTCCACCCCCAGACGTTTCCGCCGTCTGGTTTGGGGGTGTGACAGATTGGTATCAGAGCATTGTTTATAGTGAACTCAGTATATCAATCAATAAAAGATATACAAACTATAAATACATCGGGGCAAGGAGCTCTGACTACAAGTATACTTTTAAAAATTTAAGTATTTTTATAAGAAGTATACTAACACTCATACCTACAAGTACAGTATCACAGTCATAAGAACACACTCATAGTTACAAGTACAATATCATAATCATAAGAACTTAAAAGTATTTGGATGTTGAGCACTATAGTCAAACCTGAGCAGTTATGTAATCATATCTGGAATTAATATAGCCTGATCAACTATATTGATTTGAGATATGACCAACATGTGTTTGGGAGTGATAGTAGTGTTGAGACATGTCTAAAACTTACCATACATATTCAGAAGAACTATAGAACAGAATACAAAGATTAAAATACTATGGAGAGTATTTTACTAATCTTATTTCTAATACAGAACCTATGGCTGCACCCAATTTACCGGGAGACCCCTACAATCCACAGAATGCAGGCTGGATCATAGACTCAGACGAAGAACCCTTTGAGGACAGCGAGTCAAGTGGTACAGATACAGAGCCACAAGTCTACAACCCTGGGGAGCGTCCCCAGAGGCAAGAGGACGCAAAACCAATACCTGAGTGGGGCCAATACATAAACCATTGGAGTCGACAAGACGGCCAACGCCCTCCATACGGAATGGCACGAGGTTTCTATAACGTATCTAGAAGAGGAACTGCTGACAGAGCTCTTCCAGTTATAGTAAACCGGATAGCCTGGTAGTTCGATCAATCAAGAATGTCGATCAATCGGATCCTAGAGGTGAATGCGGTTGCGCAGGCAAACACTGCAGATATCCTTCGTCTTGACGAGATGCAAGATGACACCCAACACCATACTGAAGCCCTTCAAAGGCAACTTAGTGCTGCTGAATCAGAGATCAGAGAACTAAGGGAGCATCAAGCTGCCCAAGAAAGGCGCTGGAAAGCGCAAGACGAAGCGGAACCTAGCAATCGTCGTAGAAATCGTCGCAAGTAGTGTTCGCACTACTCCTACTTTCTACTTTCTATATCGAATGTGTATACTACTTTCTATGTTATGTACAAATCAAGTATCAATAAAACGATAAGAACTTTACTTCAACAAGAGTTATTACAGTTTTCATAATCATCTTATTCCAAAGTTTTGGATCGCAGAAATGTTCCAGTGTTATTTTTCATACTTTCGATACAACCGCATAAATTTTATTTTTCCGGTAGGTTGGTTTGATGTCGACACTTTCTCAGTATTGGGGTATATTATAATCCTGCTTTAAGGTCAAGTTTTCTGGACCTTATATACTTAATATACCAATACAGTTGACATGTACATTCATACTTTTTAAAAATAACCATTCAATTTCATATTATCCTGTTGCAAGTTGTACTTGCACTAGATTTCTATTTCCAATTCTTTGTAAGATTCATGTTGAATTAAGTGTTTAGTTCAGAGATATCAAATTCATATTCATTCTTGATATCTCACTATCTTTTTATCTATTTGACTTTTATAGCAAGAGATGCCTCCTCGTAGAAATCCAAGACGTGTCAACACCAATGAAGCACCGACGCCACCCCCACCACCACCTCCTCAATTCGACCCCGCTATGTTTTAAGCGGCGGTCACGGCGGCTGTAGCGGCTGCCATGTCTCACGTTCATACTCCTGGTGTTAGTGGGTCGGGAGTCGGTGCACATCCTTCTAACCATGGCGAAAGTCATGGGCATTCGCGAGAATGCACTTATAAGGATTTCTCTAATGCCAAACCCAGGACCTTTAATGGGACTGGGGGAGTTATGGCACTAAGACAATGGATTGAGAAGACGGAAACAATCTTTGAAATTTGCTCCTGTCTTGAGGGTACCAAGGTTAAATTTCCTGCCTGTACTTTTTCTGATAGGGCTCTGACGTGGTGGAATGGCCACATTAAGTCACTCACTCTGATAGTGGCTACCTCTATCAGCTGGGAGAGCCTAAAAGCCATGTTAATGCGGGAATATTGCCCGCGAGGGGAGATACAGAAACTGGAGCAAGAACTATGGGCTCTTACAATGGTTGGTTCTGATATATCAACATATACCAATAGGTTCTGTGATCTGGCAATACTTTGTCCAGATATGGTTCCTATCGAGAGCAAAAAGATTGAGAGTTATATTTGGGGTATGTCGCCCCAAATTCAGTCAAGTGTTTTAGCTTCAAAACCTATTACTTTTGACAGTGCCAAAGAACCGGCACAATCTCTCATCGACCACGGAGCCCGTCAAAACTCTGTGGTCTCTGCTCCAGAACAACCCAAGGAGAACAACAACAACAGCAAGAAGAGGGTTTGGAACAAGGTGAAGGGCAAATGTCCTCTGGAACCAGCAAAGAAGCAACAAGTAGTGGCAGTCCATGCTACTACTGTACCTGCTACCATACCCGCTATTGTACATGCTGCTGTCCCTAATAACTTTGCACCACCAAAGCCCTATGCTGGTACCCTCCCTAAATGCAACAAGTACAATTTTCACCATAATGGAAATTGCCAAGAAATGTAGTATCGAAACTGCAACAGGAAAGGGCATACTGCCCGATTCTGTAGAATACCACCCCAACCCCTTAACCAAGTACCTGCCACTGGAGTAGGCCGAGCATGCTACCAATGCGGTGATGTGGGGCATTTCAAGAAAGATTGTCCAAAGGATGGAAATGCCGGTGGAGTTGGGAGGATTTTAGAACTGGGTCATGAAGAAGCGGTGGCAGACCCTGTTGTGGTCACGGGTACGTTCCTTCTCAATAATACTTATACATGCATTCTATTTGATTGTGGTGCTGAGAGGAGCTTCGTGAGCCATAATTTTAAACATCTACTAAATCAAAACTCCCAACCACTAAACGAAACTTTTACAGTAGAAATGGCTAACGGGAAATCCGAATCCACCAATGATATATACATAGGATGTATCCTTACCTTGAATGACTTATCTTTTCCAATAGACCTTATGCCGTTCTCTATCAAAAGTTTTGACATCATAATAGGTATAGATTGGTTGTGCCCCAACCATGCCGACATCCTATGTTATGAAAGAGCTGTTCGTTTAAACTTGCCAACTAACGAAACTCTTATTATCTATGGCGACAAACCCGGAACAAATCTTCAGATCATTTCTTGCATCAAAGCACATAAATATCTTCGCAAGGAGTACTGTGCTTTCTTAGCTCACGTGGTAGACAAAAAGCAAGAAGTGAAAGATATCGCGAGCATTCCAGAGGTCTGCAACTTTCCCGATATTTTTCCCGATGATCTTCCAGGACTACCTCCCGAACGACAAGTCGAATTCCGAATCGACTTAATCCCTGGAGCTATCCCCGTAGCCAAATCCCCCTATCGTATTGCACCTTCTGAAATGCAAGAATTATCCAGCCATCTTAACGAACTCCTTAACAAAGGTTTCATAAGACCAAGCTTCTCACCTTGGGGAGCACCGGTGTTGTTCGTGAAGAAGAAGGATGGATCATTCCGCATGTGCATAGACTATCGCTAGCTGAATAAACTTACCATCAAGAACCGATACCCTCTACCTCACATTGACGATCTGTTCGACCAACTTCAAGGTGCGAGCTACTTCTCGAAGATAGACTTAAGATCCGGGTATCACCAATTACAGATTTTGGAGGAAGACGTTCCCAAGACTGCATTTAGAACTCGTTATGGTCATTACGAGTTTATTGTGATGCCATTCGGATTGACGAATGCACCTGCTGTGTTCATGGATCTAATGAACAGAGTGTGTCGTCCATTCCTGGACAAATTTGTCATAGTCTTCATCAACGACATCCTTGTCTATTCAAGAAGCAAAGAAGAACATGGCCAACATCTTCGTCAAATATTACAAACTCTTAGGACCGAAAAACTTTATGCGAAGTTTTCAAAGTGCGAGTTTTGGATTAGGAAGGTTGAATTCCTAGGTCACGTGGTCAGTTCAGAAGGAATACACGTGGACCCTTCCAAAATCAAAGCAATTGAAAACTGGCCAGCACCCACAACTCCTACAGAAATCCGACAATTCTTAGGTCTTGCTGGCTACAATCGCAGGTTCATTCAAAATTTCTCCCGAATCGCTAAACCTCTTACCATCCTGACGCAAAAGGGTGTAACCTATAACTGGGGAGAGAAGCAAGAAACCGCATTCCAAACGCTCAAACAAGCCTTGTGCAGTGCACCGATCCTGTCCCTACCCGAAGGGACAGAGGACTTTGTAGTGTACTGTGATGCTTCAAATCAAGGGCTTGGGTGTGTACTTATGCAAAGAGGAAAGGTTATCTCCTACACCTCCAGACAACTTAAGACACATGAACTCAACTACACAACATACGACCTTGACTTAGGAGCGGTAGTGTTTGCTCTGAAGATCTGGAGACATTACCTATATGGCACGAAATGCACAATATTCACGGACCATAAAAGTCTCCAGCATATCTTCAATCAGAAAGAGCTGAACATGAGACAACGACGATGGGTGGAGCTACTGAACGACTACGAATGTGAAATTCTTTATCACCCTGGTAAAGCAAACGTAGTAGCTGATGCCCTTAGCAGAAAAGAATACTCGGGAAGCCAAGTAAAGTCGTTGACCATGACAATCCATTCACATCTGTCCACACAAATCAAAGAAGCTCAACTAGAAGCCTTGAAACCCGAAAACGTGGCAGGTGAAACCTGTTGGGTTTTGAGCATTCTAACACTTCCTAAGTGTACATGCAACCCTATTAAACCTTGGATCTATGTTTGTCTAAGATACATGCAAAATATTATTTTCCAAGGTTTATAACCTATCTAGCATGGCATGGGGTACTTTTAACCATAAAAGAACTAGATGAATTACATACCTTTTGTTGATTATTGATTCCTTGGAGTTTGAGAGCCAAGCACCAATAATGTGAATGCCTCAAATGGAAATCACAAATCACCACAAACTTGGAAAAGATGTATGAGAGAGTATACTAACTCCTTGATTTTGGCCACCACACTTACACACACATTAGTGTCTTTTTCATGCAACATAAGCTTGTTTATATAGTGTACATGGTTAGGGTGAAACCCTAATAACCCATGTCTTTTCCTCTTCCAAGGATCCATGGGTAAAAGCTCCATGGATCATCCATGGACTTCCATATAAGCTTAGCCCATTCCAAATGAGTGTTAGCCCACACCATATAAATATAATAGCCCATGATTTAATTAGTCTTCCTTTTAATCACTAAATTAATTCATAATTAATTCAAGATTAAAACTAATTAAGTAACATGACTTTATATTAATATATTATAACTTATAATATATTAATAAATCGTAAGTATACAACTCTCATAAAATTATCCATAACCAGTTCGGGTGAAGTGCAACCCAAATGGACCATGCCGGGTCGGGTCAAGTATATACCAAATAAGTTATGGACTTAGACACCTTATCCAACAGACTCCCACTTGGATAAGTCTAATAACTGTATTTGCCTATATTACTTTAGGAACCAACCGGCAATCGTAGCTCTCGAAAGCTCTTGTGAACTATGAAGCGCCATTTTAGATAAGTGATCATATAATCCTCTGTTCTCATGATATCAGCCGGATAAATACATGGAACAATGTCTTACTTATTGTCTAGCAGTTGTTTCTCGATTTCCGATTTGTTTGACAAAGAACTTAAATGAACACATCAATTTAGTTCTGACCGGGCCCGGTACATGGGTCAACAAAAAATCATCGAGGGGCCCAGATATCGCTTCTATTTCTAGAAGGAACAGATAAACTTCGACTCATATGCTTGTTCTACTACTTATTGAATTGCACACAAAGGCACGTTTTATAACATCAACTTACTGATGCGTTTACGTGCAATCAATGCACAACCAACTCATAGGTAACAACTCATATCTCTAGGTTTGAGGACTTATATGATATTACCGTCTCACGATCACTCGAGATAAATTCCATGAAGTGATACAAGTGAGCGTGGGTTTATTCCAATACTCATAACTTATGAGCACTCATGAACGTTGTAGCAACCATTGCTATGTCTAAACACCTTTAGCCATCTACAAACCCCATTCATGACAATCTTGATTCATACCTACTTCCGACGTATGACCGATTGTGGAGGTTTGAATAAATTAATTATTCTGGAAGTCAAAACATGCAAAACTGAAACAATAGTAAATAATTGACAATGATAGTAACACTTTACTCATAAATAAATCACACATTTTATTCATCATCAAACGTCGATTACATTTTACAAGTTTCAGAAAAATTATCTAATCTGTAAAACTAATATCGTCCCTCAGCCCGATGCGCCTCGCATGCTGCAAATGCTTAACCCTCGTCAGTCCCTTCGTAAGGGGATCTGCAGGGTTCTCATCTGACGATACCCTCTTTGCCACGAGGAGTTCTTCTTCTATCTTGTGTCTTATGAAGTGATATTTTCTGTCAATGTGTCGGGATCTGCCATGATCTCTCGGTTCCTTGGCTAAGGCAACCGCACTATTGCTGTCACAGAAAATCTCCATAGGTTCCTTAATGGCTGGTACAACTCCAAGGTCTCCGATGAAGTTCCTCAGCCATATCGCCTCCTTTGCCGCTTCACTCGCTGCTATGTACTCTGATTCACAAGTCGAATCAGCTACAGTCTCCTGTTTGGAACTCTTCCAAGTGATTGCCCCTCCATTTAAGGTAAAGACCCAGCCCGACTGAGAGCGGAAGTTATCCCTATCAGTCTGAAAGCTAGCATCACTATACCCTACTACTCTCAAGTCATCACTCCCACCAAGGGTAAGGATCCAATCCTTAGTCCTCCGCAGGTACTTGAGAATATTCTTTACCGCAGTCCAATGAGCCTTGCCAGGGTTCCCCTGATATCTGCTGACCATGTTCAAAGCGAAGGCCACATCAGGACGGGTACAAGTCATAGCATACATGATCGAACCAACAGCGGAAGCATAAGGTAATCGACTCATCTCAGCTATCTCATCTTCTGTACTCGGGCTCTGAGCCTTGCTCAGTTTGGCATTGCTTTGGATTGGTAATTCTCCTTTCTTGGAATTCTGCATGTTGAACCTTTTCAACACCTTATCCAAGTAGATACTCTGACTAAGTCCAATTAGTCTTTTACTCCTTTCTCTTAATATCCTTATCCCTAGGATATAGGTAGCTTCTCCAAGGTCCTTCATAGCAAAGCACTTCCCAAGCCAGGACTTAACCTCCTGTAAGGTTGGGATGTCATTTCCTATGAGTAGTATGTCATCCACATACAGTACCAAAAAGCTAACTATACTCCCACTAGCTCTGACATACACGCAGGACTCATCTTCACTTCTTGAGAAACCAAACTCTTTGACCTTCTCATCGAAACAAAGATTCCAACTTCGAGATGCTTGTTTCAATCCATAAATGGATTTCTCAAGCTTGCACACTCTATTGGGGTACTCTGCACTGACAAAACCTTCTGGCTGATTCATGTAAACATCCTCAGCCAACTTTCCGTTAAGGAAAGCGGTTTTGACATCCATTTGCCATATTTCATAATCATGAAATGCAGCAATGGCTAGCATAACCCTAATAGACTTAATCTTTGCTACTGGTGAAAAGGTTTCATCATAATCAATACCCTGAGTCTGAGTAAACCCCTTCGCAACCAGTCAAGCCTTATAAGTGTGCACCTTCCCATCCATGTCGGTCTTCTTCTTGAAGATCCATTTGCACCCGACTGTCTTATGGCCTGGTACATTGTCAACCAAGTTCCAAACTTGATTGTCATACATGGACTGTATCTCGCTGTCCATAGCCTCCTTCCATTTAGCAGACTCTGGGCCTGCCATGGCTTCCTTAACACTATTAGGTTCATCCAGATTTACCAGTGTACTGTCACTGATAAATGTATCACCTTCCGTAGTAATATGAAATCCATAATAAAACTCAGGTGTGTTCCTAACCCTTGTGGAACGCCTCGGAAGTATAGACTCGTCAGCTGGATCAACAGGAATTTCCTCCTCAAGTTGATTGCTAGTGTCTGAGGTTCCTTCACCAATTGAGTCTTGAATTTCTTCAAGGTCAATTTGCCTCCCACTGTCTCCTTGGTTTATAAATTCTCTCTCTCGAAAGACCCCTCTCCTAGCCACAAAGACCATATTCTCACTGGGTCTGTAGAAGAGGTAACCAAAGGATTTTTGTGGGTAGCCGATGAAAATACACCTTTCACTTCGAGGTTCGAGCTTGTCATGAGTTTGGCGCCTCACGAAAGCCTCGCAACCCCAAATCTTGACATGGTCCAAATTGGGAACTTTCCCAGTCCACATTTCATGAGGTGTTTTGGCAACCTTCTTTGTAGGGACTAGATTAAGGATGTGGGTGGCAGTCTCTAAGGCATACCCCCAAAAAGAGATTGGTAGCGAAGCTCGACTCATCATAGAGCGAACCATGTCCAACAAAGTTCGATTGCGCCTCTCAGCTACACCATTCAGCTGTGGTGTCCTGGGAGGTGTCAATTGTGAGACAATCCCACACTCCTTAAGATAGTCGAGGAACTCAGTACTAAGATACTCACCACCTCGATCGGATCGAAGCATCTTAATGTTCATGCCCAATTGATTTTCTACTTCCTGTTTAAACTCTTTAAACCTTTCAAAAGTTTCTGACTTATGTTTGATTAAGTAGACATAACCATATCTACTAAAATCATCAATAAAAGTCACATAATAGCGATTAGCATCCCTTGTGGCGGTTTTGAATGGTCCACATACATCAGTATGTATAAGGTCCAACAAACCCTCACCCCTTGCGCAAGTACCAGTGAAGGGTGATTTTGTCATTTTTCCAAGTAGACAAGACTCACAACTATCATCCGACTTGAGGTCGAACGACTCCAAGACTCCATCCTTTTGGAGCTGGCCTATGCGTTTTTTGTTTACATGTCCAAGACGACAATGCCACAAAGATGCTTTATCCAAGCTAGTAGAAGAATCAATACATAATACATTATTTCCTAAATTATCTACAACCGATACAGCTTCATACACACCATCACAAGGTAATGCTTTAAAATAAAGAACATTATTAAAGAAAGCATTAATACAACCAACTTCATTATCAAAAGAAAAGGTAAAACCTTGTTTGTACAAAGCATGAAAGGAAATAATATTCCTCGCCATTTCAGACGAGTACACACATTTATTCAAATCTAACTTTAACCCACTATCTAGCAACAAAGTATAAACTCCAATCTTGGTAACAGGTGCAACCTTCTTGTTCCCCATGATTAAGTTTATCTTTCCGTGCTCCACATCCTCACTTCTTCTTAGGCCCTGCAAGTCACAACAGATGTGAATACCACAACCTTTATCAAGAACCCAAGAATTAGAATATGGTGAGTTATTAGACAATATAGTGTAAATACCTGCATGGGATGGTTTCACTTTCCCATCCTTGACATCCTACAAGTACTTTGGGCAGTTTCGCTTCTAGTTCCCCTTATTCTCACAGTAGAAGCATTCAGCATCCTTAGGGATGGCAGAAGGAGTGATAGAACCACCTTTGGTTCCAGATGAGGAGCCTTCAAGGGACTTTCCCTTGGTACCCTTCGAAGGGTGCTTCCTCTTCTTCCCTTTGCCTTGCCCGATAGCCAAAACAGGGGTAGTAGTAGGAGTAGGAGTAGCAACCGACTTACTCTTAAGACCACTTTCGGCAGTCTTCAGAAGTCCTTGAAGCTTACTGAGTGTGACTTCCTCCTTGTTCATGTGGTATGTCATACGAAATTGATCATAACACGATGGCAAGGAGTGCAAAATGATATCAATTGCCAACTCCTCAGGGAAGTTCACATTCAGTTTCATTAGACGGTCCACATACCTTTACATTTTCTGCATGTGGCTCGTGATTGGTTCGCTATCCTTCATACAGGTAGTGATCATGGAGGAGATTATTTCATACCGCTCTTGACGAGCACTCTGATGGTACCTTTCCATCAGATCCTGATGCATCTCAAAAGGGTAATAGTCCTCATAGGACTTTTGGAGTTCAGCTGTCATGGTAGCCATCATGATGCATGCCACCTTGGTGGCATCTCTTTCATGTGCCTGATACTCAGCAACCTCCTCAGGAGTAGCAGTGGACTCATCAAGCTCCTTTAGCTCCTTATCGAGGACATATTCCTTGTCCTCGTAACGAGTAACCATCCTGATGTTTCGGATCCAATCCATGAAGTTGGAACCATCAAAGATGACCCTCCCATAAAGGTTCATGAGGGAAAAGGATCCAGTAGGGTTAGAGCCCGAAGCTTTGTTGTTGGAAGACATCTGAAAAGAAGAAAACAAGTTTAGATTAGGTATATGTCGAATCCTTAATAATACACCCAAATGTAATATTAAGGCTAGGATCCAACACAATATATTATAACTTAGAAGAGGGATGACGTAATCTAAGCTATAACATATTTGAAGGTAGGTGAATGAAGATTCACCAATTCCCACCATGAAAACGAAATGAATTATTAGGTTTAATTGGTTTTTGAAATTCCTAGATTCTTTTGAGATTCATTGAACTTTTCAATGGCATGTTTCAATCTCGATTGTGCCCTTCAAGTTTTGTGACTGGGATGCCGATGATCACAAAACAAGGTGTGAATAACCATGCAAATTCACTTGGTACCCTTAATATTATCACCTAATCAATGTGTCGGTTAACCACACACGCTCCACCGATCTATGATAAACATTAAGTCACCCTTCGTGATCCTTACTAGTCCAAGTTAGTGTGCCGGTTAACCACACACGCTCCACCAACGACTTGGTAAGGTACAAAGTGTGAATTTCATGGGTTAGCACCATATTCACATTTTCCTAAAGTAACTAAGATTGGGAATTTATAAAAGGTTTAGTTACTTTATAATATTCATCATACTTTTAATGAGAATTTATAAGTCCTTGTCCTACCCGTTCGGCTAACGACCCTCCACCAGTCAAGCAAGCGGTGGGTGAGAGTGGACACCCATTAAGTTGCCATTTTATAGGCAACAACCTTATACCCACCTTATAGACTGGCTTCGTGAATGAGGCGTACTAGCGGTAAGACGACTTTAATCTTATACATATATATAATAATTAACCATTAATGTTATAAATAGTATATGGGTTGAATTTTAACTTTTAAAACTCTAAGGGTTTGGAATTAAAGTATATTAAAGTGTGTGTAACTTTACAAATTCCAAAACTTTAATCTTCATTTCCATGTAACTTATGTGTTTTAAGTATGTGTTTAAAAGAAGTGACCTTTGGATATCCATAACTTGAGGATAAATTATCGACTCCATTAAAACACATAAATGATCAAGAATTAATCCTAAACAATTCAGCAAATAATTCCTATCATCTTCTAAATTCATAAGAACATGAACATGATCATCAAAGTTTCAAGAATTATATGAACACATACAAAGCATGAAATTTTGATATAAGCTATTGTAAATGGATTAGAACAACCATTACACCAACTAAAACAAGTTTTAAAACACCAAAACAGTTTAGGGTAATGTTTCTAGTCCATTTCCAGCAGCAAAAGTCGAAAATCTGCATTCTGAGGCTCCTACTCGCCGAGTGCACGAACCTACTCGCCGAGTAGGATGAGTTTACTCATGAACTCGGCGAGTCCCCCCATGGACTCGGCGAGTTCATCAGGCAGACAGCAAAAAATTCGACTTTTTTCACTATTTTGCATCAAGTATCAAACAAACAAGCCTAGGCTCTGATACCACTATTGGGTTTTGAGCATTCTAACACTTCCTAAGTGTACATGCAACCCTATTAAACCTTGGATCTATGTTTGTCTAAGATACATGCAAAATATTATTTTCCAAGGTTCATAACCTATCTAGCATGGCATGGGGTACTTTTAACCATAAAAGAACTAGATGAATTACATACCTTTTGTTGATTGTTGATTCCTTGGAGTTTGAGAGCCAAGCACCAATAATGTGAATGCCTCAAATGGAAATCACAAATCACCACAAACCTGGAAAATGTATGAGAGAGTATACTAACTCTTGATTTTGGCCACCACACTTACACACACATTAGTGTCTTTTTCATGCAACATAAGCTTGTTTATATAGTGTACATGGTTAGGGTGAAACCCTAATAACCCATGTCTTTTCCTCTTCCAAGGATCCATGGGTAAAAGCTCCATGGATCATCCATGGACTTCCATATAAGCTTAGCCCATTCCAAATGAGTGTTAGCCCACACCATATAAATATAATAGCCCATGATTTAATTAGTCTTCCTTTTAATCACTAAATTAATTCATAATTAATTCAAGATTAAAACTAATTAAGTAACATGACTTTATATTAATATATTATAACTTATAATATATTAATAAATCGTAAGTATACAACTCTCATAAAATTATCCATAACTAGTTCGGGTGAAGTGCAACCCAAATGGACCATGCCGGGTCGGGTCAAGTATATACCAAATAAGTTATGGACTTAGACACCTTATCCAACAAAACCCTGAGCGGAATGGATAAAAACTTCGAAGTCAGGGATAATGGAGTCTATTATTTCATGAACCGGATCTGGACACCAAAGTTCGGTGGTTACAGAGACATGGTTATGAATGAAGCACACAAAACCTGATACTCCATTCATCCAGGTTCAGACAAGATGTATCTGGACCTTAAGAAAATATACTGGTGGCCTAATATGAAGGCCGAAATCGCTACCTTTGTGGCCAAGTGCCTTACTTGTGCCAAAGTCAAGGTAGAATACCAGAAACCTTCAGGTTTATTACAACAACCTGAAATCCCTGAATGGAAGTGGGAGCGGATTACAATGGATTTCATAACCAAATTACCCAAGACTTCGGGTGGTTATGATACTATTTGGGTAATCGTCGACAGATTAACCAAATCCGCACACTTCTTGCCAATAAAAGAAACCGACAAGATGGAGAAACTAACCCGAACTTACCTCAAGGATATTGTTAGATTGCATGGTGTACCAATATCTATTATTTCGGACCGAGATAGTAGATTCACCTCTCGTTTCTGGCAGTCTTTACAAAACTCTTTGGGAACTAGGTTGGACATGAGTACAGCCTACCATCCACAAACCGACGGACAAAGTGAGAGGACGATTCAAACACTAGAAGACATGTTGCGAGCGTGCGTGATAGACTTTGGAAAAGCATGGGATATTCACTTACCCCTTGTTAAATTCTCTTATAACAACAATTATCACACTAGCATTAAGGCTGCTCCATTCGAAGCCCTCTATGGCCGCAAGTGCACATCCCCTCTATGTTGGGCTGAAGTGGGTGACACGCAGCTAGCTAGAGGTCAAACTCCTGACAGTGCTCTCACTGGTCCAGAAATCATTCGAGAAACCACCGAGAAAATCATACAAATTTGGCAGCGACTTAAAGCTTCCAGAGATAGACAGAAAAGCTACGCTGACAAACGAAGAAAACTCTTGGAATTCCAGGTTGGTGACCGCGTCTTGTTAAAAGTATCCCCCTGGAAGGGCATGATACGCTTTGGAAAGCGTGACAAATTGAGTCCAAGGTACATAGGACCCTTCGAAATTCTTGCTAGAATTGGTCCTGTAGCTTACAAACTTCGATTACCCCAAGAACTAAATAACATTCATCCTACCTTCCACGTTTCAAACTTGAAAAAGTGTTTATCTGATGAGACTCTTGTGATACCACTCGAGGATATCGAGTTAAACGAGAGCCTCAACTTTATCTAAGAACCCGTAGAGATTCTAGACAGGGAAGTTAAGAAAACCAAACAAATCTGTATCCCGATAGTGAAGGTTCGCTGGAATGCAAAACGGGGACCTGAATTCACTTGGGAGCGGGAGGATCAAATGAAACAGAAGTATCCACATCTTTTTCCCTAGTCTACCTGAAATACTAATTTCGGGACGAAATTCTCTCTAACGGGGGGGGGGGGGGGGGGGATAATATAACAAATCGTTATTTCAAACCTATGTAATAGTATAGGTCAATGTGTAGTTCTTTTTATAATAATAAAGAGAAATTTTAGCATAATGTACATATTTACATAATTGACCCTCAAAAATAAATTATTTAGCAATCTCGATTGGGATGAACCAAGTGACAGAGATTTTAACAAGGTTTCCAAAAACATAAAGAGCACTAAAATCCGAGTTATAACGAAGAAGTTATGACCAATCGAAAATCCACGACAAAACCGGCAAAACACTATTCAGTGTAAAAACTGAATTTTCGATAAAAGGCTTTTTAGCTTTAACAATCTAAATGAAAGTTGTATTTTATGTTAAACCGAGAACTTTCATAAAAAGAATGGAAAAATCTGATTTCGTATGAGGAAGTTATGATTTTTCTAAGTTTGAATATAGCAGTGTACAGCTAAAAACTCGAAATAAAGATCGAGCGATTTTTAGCCGACACAACCTAAACGAGAATTGAAGGTCTCGTCGGTAGTAGTACAACGGTAAAAAGACAGACAAAAACGAACGTCGTATGAAGAAGCTATGAATTTTTAACGGATTCCCGTCCCGGTCTGTATAAAATAATAATATTAAAAATAAAGTCAAAATTAGCCAATGGAGTCTAAACAAAAGTCGTAGAGTATGATTTTACCTACGCGTGCATATAAAGAACGCCAAAAACGGAGCTCGTATGCGAAAGTTATGATTTTCGCAATTTTGGCACAAAAATAAAGAAAAAATGGGAAAATCTGGGCAATTTCGCATGCCACGTCACCCTCGCACGTGGCAGCTGCTGAGTGGACCAAACCCATACGTGGCACCTCCTGATTGGACCGCAGCCGAGGTCCACTTAGAAGCGAACATCTTCGCATGAAGACACCCCGGAGACACCCCTCGCACACACCGCGGACACCCTCTTTCGCACGTGGCCTCTTCCCATTGGACCGAGGTTTGGTCCAATCCGAGCCAGCCAGCAGCGAGCCTCCGGTCCGAAGAAGTCCCTTCCCTTCGCCATCTGTCCGATTCGTGGCAGCCTCGCATAGGCTTGGGTCCGAACCTTCGAACTATATATAGCATGCGAGGGCTTCCCAAATTTTACACTTTTTCACCCCAATTTTCATTCTCTTTCACATTTTCCACTCTCATAAGCTCATATACAACCCCTAAAGCCCTCGTATCAAGTCTCGAACCCTAAGCAAGCCTCGAAGCCCCGAGATTCCCGAGAAGTAACCTCTCTCCTGTCAAAACTCTGCCCAATTTGAGCCGGTTTCCCGACAAATAAACTCATTTTCGTGAAACAAAACTCTGACCGGTTCACCATCTATCAAGTGAGTACATACCCCCGTATTTTCATAATTTCTACTGTTTTAAGGGGGGGGGAATAAAAGCATAACACAAGAACTTTGTGTTATAAAATCATGATTCAAATCATGATAAAATAACATTAAATTATCTAAAAATACTCAAAACATCAAACTCTTTTATAATCTTATATTTTTCCCCAAAATTCATATTTGTATATATATATATATATATATATATATATATATATATATATATATATATATATATATAAGATTTAAAAGGCTTAGGACTGATAACTCATTCTGTGTCCTTTTCCTTGTTTGGATGTGGGCTTATAGTTCCGGTTATTTGTCCGAGTGTCGTTTAAATTTTACTTGTATATGAAATTGTGTATGTATATAAATATAAAAGTTATTTCATCAATTCAAACACCTTTGTAACACGTTGACCAAGGGGTTACATGCTAAGTATAGTTATATACATATTCAGAAAGTACATATAAATTATAATAGGTATAATTTATACATAGAACAATAATTCATACTACAAGAATACACGGTCTTACAAGAAACTAGGGTTTTGATACAGAACAAATCAAGGTTTACACTTATCAAATACATATTTGAAATACTAAATCAAGAACATATTGTCAATCATTTATTTCAGAACGATTGGGTTTTCATAACTAATATACATGTAACGTTTATATGTTTTTTATGAGACATTCAGGTTGTTTAATTCATTTTAGACAACCAAGGTAAAGCCCTGGCATTATAACCAGAATCTCCAGCCTCAGGGATCGAAACAAGTTGTGTGTAGATCTATATCGGGATTCACAACCCCGCACTCAGGCTGCTAGCTATAGTCAGGTATACACGCCGATGAGTGGCAATTGTTATCAACAGTTTAAACGCCCACAAAGCATTTGTTTCAGGCCATCCGTCATAGTATGGTTATAAGTGTTGGATTAGGTGTCTAAGCCCATAACTATAATTGGTATGTACTTGAATTGATAGCAGCACAGTCCTTTTGGGTTGCCCTCAACCTAGCAACTGGACAAGGAAATTATGAAAGGAGAGATATTAATTTATAAGATTAATAAATTAATATATATAAATGATTTATTAATATGTTAAAAGATTAATATATTAATTAGAAATCATTATGTTTAATTAATAGTTAGCCAGAAATTAATCAGAATTAATTTTGGGGTTAAAAGAATTAATTATAAAGTGCAGGGACTAGTTTGTAATTAACTAATAGTTGAGTGGAAGGATCCAGAACCCCCTTGGAAGGAGGTGGACGAAATCCATAGGGGAAACCCTAGAGATTTCGTCCAAGGGGTCCAGATAAGGCCCTTGGGTTTTGCTTAGGCCCTAAGCAAAGGATAACTAGGGTTTTCCCTAAACCCTAGATCCCTCAGCTATTTAAGGAGCCTCCTGGCTCACATTTTAGGTCACTTGTTCTTTGGAAGAAACCCTGGCCGAAATTGCATACTCCCTCCCCTCTCTCTTCTTCTACTTTCCTTCTTGCTAGTTCTTGGGTGTGATTCCATTAGAGGCATTACACTTGTGGTGCTAAGCTTCTAAGAAGATCAAGATCAAGATCAAGGGAATTATCAATTGTTTGCTATAACAATTGAAAGGTATGTAACTCCTATACCCTAGTTTGTTAATTTCGAAATTAGCCTCCTCCTCTAGGGTTCTTGTTTTGCAATTCAAAGTTGTATGTTCAATAGTTAAAACATAGATCCAAAGTAGCTTGCATGTGAACTTAGGAATTGTTTTCTGGTTTATTTGTTTTACCTAAATCCCATCAGTGGTATCAGAGCCATTGTTTGTTTTAAACTGAATTGCTATAATTGTTGAATTGCAAATTAGGGTTTATAGCCTTTAAACCCTAAAGGCCAAATTTTCGAAATTAGGGTTTTGGATAAAAGGTTTTCGAAAACCCTAGCCTCCAAAGAACCCTAATCGAAATTAGGGTTAGGGTTTTGAAAACCCTAGCCTCCTCCCTTGTAAATTTCGAAATATGCTAGAAGTTTTAGGGTTTCTTGTTTTGGATAATTGTTACTTGATTAGATTAATTGGATAATTATCCTTACCCTAATTTTCGAAATTTAGAGGGATAAGGATTAGGATTAAATTAATTGATTAATTTGATTAGATAATCCTCACATGATTTAATAATTTGATTAACAGTTAATTAAAAGATAAATATTAAATCTAGTTATTTGGTTTATTTAAATTTAATTTAATAGTTTAAATTTCGAAATTTATATAAACCTTGAAGTTTTAAAAAGTTTAAAACACACCTTATATATGTATTATGATTAAAAGTTTAATATTATATATGTATAAGAATATGGTCAGTCAAATCGCTAGTATGCCTCATTCACGAAGCTAGTCTATAAGGGGGGTATACGGAAACTGCCTATAAAATGGTAGTTGAATGGGTGTCCACTCTCACCCACCGCTCCCTTGATTAGTATAGGGTCGTTAGCAGAACGGATTTGATAGGACAACTACTTCTCATTAAAAGTATAATGCTATTAAAGAAAGTACTAGAACATTATTTTTCAAAATCCCAACTCTAGTTACTTTAGGAAAAATGTGAAAAGTATGCTAATCCATGAAATTGCACATTATGCTTTATTGGTCGTTAGTGGAGCGTGTGTGGTTAACCAGCACACTAAAAGGCACTAATAAAGAGTAGTAATGGGTATCTCATAATTGTCATTTTGATGGAGCGTGTGTGGTTTACCAGCACATCAATAGTTAATGATAAAGACAATGAGGTTACCAAGAACATTTGCATGGTTATTCACATCTTGTTTGTGATCCTCGGCCTCCCAGTCACAAATAGAAGACCATATTCTGAGATCAAAACATGCCATTGAATAGTTTCAATGTATCTCAAAAGAATTAGGAATTTCACTTCGTTTGTTTCGTCTAATGGTGGAATTGGTGAATCGTCATTCACCTGCCTTTATGAAATTTACACTTGGATCTCGGCATCCCATTTCTTAGTTGTGAATCTTCATAGTTGGATCCTAACCTTGATATTTTATCTTTGGGTTATTATATTGAGGTATCTTGAAATCTAACTAAAACTTTCTTTCTTTTTAGATGTCTACTCCTGGAAACACTTCTGCTTCATCCTCCTCCAACCAAAACTTCTCTTTGCTCAATATCTGCTCCAAAGTCGTTATGGATGGCTCTAACTATAACGATTGGATGCGTAACATCAAGATGGCGCTTCGTTTTGAGAACAAAGAATATGTTCTTGAAAAGGAGCTCAAAGAGCTTGATGAGTATGAAGCTACTCCTGAAGAATATGCTGCCTACAAGAAACATTACGATGATGCTACCAAAGTGGCATGCATCATGGTGGCAACTATCTCCCCAGAATTGTAGAGGTACTATGAGGACTACTGGCCTTTTGAGATGAACAAGGAACTTATGGAAAAGTACCATAAGCGAGCTCGTCAAGAAAAGTTTGAAGTAGTCAAGTCACTCATGGCTTGCAAGATGAAAGAAGGGGATTTGGTTGTGTCACATGTGCAAAGAATGCAACGCTACATAGAGCGTTTGGTCAAGCTCAACATTCACTTTGATGAGGAATTGGCCATTGACATGGTCTTGAACTCACTTCCTGATTGTTATGGTCAGTTTATTCTAACTTACCATTTGAACAACACTGAGCAGACTCTGGCCCAACTGCACAACTTGTTGCAGACAGCTGAAGCAGGGATGAAGGGTAAAAGTATACCCTCCACACCTGCAAGTGCCCCTGTCTTGGCTATTGGACAGGGAAAGGGGAAGAAGAGGAAAGGTCCTCCCAAGCAAAACTGGAAGAGCAAGGCTCAAGCTGGGTCATCTAGCAATGGCCCAAAAGTTAAGCCCAATGGTTCCACTCCCCATGTTTCTGATCCAAAAGAGGCCGTTTGCTTTTACTGCAATCAAAAGGGGCATTAGAAGAGATCTTGCCCACAATATCTGCAGGATATCAAGGATGGCAAACTGAAGCCATCTTCGGCAGGTATTTACACTATTTCTGCTAATAACTCATTACCTTCTCGTTCATGGGTCCTTGACACAAGATGTGGTTTTCATATCTGTTCTGATATGCAGGGGCTAAAGGAAAGTGAGGAGATAGAGCGAGGAAGGATAAACTTGATCATGGGAAACAGAAAGTCTTCACCAGTAACCAAGATCGGAGTTTATCAGCTTTTGCTTAGTAATGATGTTAGATTAGATTTGATAAATTGTTGCTATTCGTCTGAGATGACGAGAAACATTATTTCATTTCATGCATTGTTCAGACAAGGTTTTAAATATTCTTTTAATGATTTGAATGGTTCAATTTCTGTTTATAAGAATGGTGTTTTTATGTTTGAAGCTTTGCCTTGTGATGGTGTGTATGAAACAGTGACTTGTGTTGATAGCTTAGGAAATAGTGTACATAATATTGACTTGTCTAATAGTGTAGACAAGGCATGCTTGTGGCATTGTCGTCTTGGACACATTAACAAGAAACGCATAGCCCAACTTCAAAAGGATGGAGTGTTGGAATCGTTTCACCTAAAATCAAATGATATGTGTGAAGCTTGTCTTTTGGGAAAGATAACAAAATCACCATTCACAGGGTCTTGTGAAAGAGGTGAAGATCTGTTGGATCTCATACACACAGATGTGTGTGGGCCCTTCAGATCAACTACAAGAGATGCTAATCGATTCTATGTGACTTTCACTGACGATTATAGCAGATATGGTTATATCTACTTGATCAAGCATAAGTCAGAAACCTTTGAAAAGTTTAAAGAGTTTAAGCATGAGGTCGAAAATCAATTGGGCAGAAAGATAAAGATACTTAGATCCGATAGAGGCGGGGAGTATCTTAGTATCGAGTTCAACGACTATCTGAAAGAATGTAGGATAGTCTCACAACTGACTCCTCCTAGGACACCACAGTTAAATGGTGTAGCTGAGAGGCGCAATCGAACCTTGTTAGACATGGTTCGTTCTATGATGAGTCGTGCTTCGCTTCCTATTCACTTCTGGGGGTATGCCTTAGAGACAGCCGCCCACATCCTCAATCTTGTCCCTACAAAGAAGGTTGCCAAAACACCTCACGAAATATGGACTGGGAAAGTTCCCTCGTTAGCACATATTAAAGTCTGGGGTTGTGAAGCTTTCGTAAGACGAGAGACTCACGACAAGCTAGCAGCTAGAAGTGAGAAATGTGTTTTCATTGGTTACCCAAAGCAGTCTTTTGGATATTTGTTCTACAGGCCTAGTGAAAACGTGGTCTTTGTAGCACGAAGAGGAGTCTTTCTAGAAAGGGAGCTCATATTCAAAGAGGACAGTGGGAGCACCATTGAACTTGAAGAAATTCAAGAGTTAGCCAATGAAGGAACCTTAGATGACACTAGCACTCAACCAGAGGAAACAGTTCCTGTTGAACCAATTGATAACTCATTACCTCTTCGAAGGTCCACTAGGGTGAGTGTGCCACCTGAGTTGTATGGCTTTCATATTACTTCATATGGTGACACATTCATAAGTGACAGAACACTGGTAAACTTAGATGAACCAGTCACTTATAAGGAAGCAATGGCAGGCCCAGAGGCTTCCAAGTGGAAAGAGGCAATGGACAGCGAGATTAAGTCCATGTATGACAACCAAGTTTGGAATTTGGTTGATAGTGCACCAGGTCGTAACACAGTTGGGTGCAAATGGATCTTCAAGAAGAAGACAGACATGGATGGGAATGTGCATACATTCAAGGCTCGACTGGTTGCAAAAGGTTTCACTCAAACCCCAGGGGTTGACTATGATGAGACCTTTTCGCCAGTAGCTAAGATTAAATCTATTAGGATATTGCTCGCCATAGCTGCCTTTCATGACTATGAAATCTGGCAGATGGATGTCAAGACTGCTTTCCTTAACGGGAAGTTGGTTGAGGATGTTTACATGAATCAGCCAGAGGGTTTTGTTGATGCAAAGTTTCCCAATAGAGTGTGCAAGTTTGAGAAATCCATTTATGGATTGAAACAAGCATCTCGCAGCTGGAATCTTTGCTTCCATGAGAAAGTCAAAGAGTTTGGTTTCTCTAGAAGTGAAGATGAGTTTTGTGTGTATATCAAGGCTAGTGGGAGTATAGTAACTTTTCTGGTGTTATATGTCGATGACATATTACTCATTGGTAATGACGTTCCAACCTTGAGAGATGTTAAGTCTTGGCTTGGAAAGTGTTTTGCCATGAAAGACCTTGGAGAAGCTGCCTATATTCTTGGGATTAGAATATTGAGAGATAGAAAGAAGAGACTAATTAGACTTAGTCAGAGCACATACTTGGATAAGGTACTAAAGAGGTTTAGTATGGAAAATTCCAAGAAGGGAGAGCTACCTATCCAGAGCAATACCAAATTGAGTAAGACTCAATGCCTGAGTACAGATGTTGAAATAGATGACATGAGTCGTGTACCTTATGATTCCGATGTCGGATCGATCATGTACGCTATGACATGTACTCGCCCTGATGTGGCATTTGCTTTGAGCATGGTCAGTCGCTATCAGGGAAGCCCAGGTAGAGCTCATTGGATAGCAGTAAAGAATATACTCAAGTATTTGCGAAGGACAAAGGACTGGGTCCTTGTACTTGGTGGCAATGATACTTTGAGAGTAGATGGTTACAGTGATGCCAGCTTTCAGACGGATAGAGATAACTTCCGTTCCCAATCGGGCTGGGTATTTTTACTGAATGGAGGAGCAGTTACTTGGAAGAGTTCCAAGAAAGATACGGTGGCTGATTCTACTTGTGAATCAGAGTACATAGCAGCAAGTGAAGCGTCGAAAGAAGCAGCTTGGTTGAGGAACTTCATCGGAGATCTCGGAGTTGTTCCAACCATCCAGGAGCCTATGGAACTGTTCTGCGATAATGAAGGAGCGGTTGCCTTGACAAAGGAACCGAGAGATCATGGTAAAACCAGACATATCGATAGAAAGTACCATTTCATCAGACATAGAGTAGAAGAAGGCCATCTTATAGTAAAGAGGGTGCCATCTGAAGATAACCCAGCAGATCCCCTCACAAAGGGTCTGAGTAGGGCTAAGCATATTCAGCATGCTCGGAGCATAGGACTGAAAGATGATATTAGTTTTAGTAGTTAGATTAGTTTTGTTCTGAAACTTGTAACAAAGTAAATGTAATTGACTTTTGGTGATTAAATAATAAAGTATTATTTATAAGTTTGGTTTCTGCCTTTTGTCAATTGTTTATTATTGTGTTTCATTTTTGCATGTTTTACTTCCCGAATAATAAGATTATTCAAACTCCACAGTTGCTCGTACTTTTGGAAGTAAGTAGTGAATCAAGACTTTCATGAACTGGATTGTAGATTGTCTAAAGGATAGACATGGCAATAGAATTGCTGCAACATTCATGAGTACTCAGAAATTGAGATTTGAGTATTGGATAAACCCTCGCTCAGAGTATCACTTCATGGAATTCATCACGAGTAATACTGAGACAATAATATCTTATAATTTTGAAACGAAGATATATGAGTTGTGATTTACAAGTCGGTCATGCATTGGTGATACGAAAACGCATCAGTAACTTGGTGTTATAAAACGTATTGCCATGCATAATTTGATGAGTAAAAGATACAAGCATATGAGTCAACGTTTATTCGTTCCTTTTGCCCTAACAGGAAAAGCGATATCTGTGGGCCCCTCGATGATTTGGTGTTGACTTATGTGCTGGGCCCAGCCAGGACTAAATTGATGTGTTCAATTAGAAGTCCTACATCATCACAAATCAGGAATCAGGAAACATAGATTCTGGACAAAGAGATTGATTACATTCCATGTCTTATGTCTAGGGATATCTAGCAGAACGAAGGATTATATGATCACTTATCTTAGGACACGTAACTGACTGGGTCAGAGTTCGGCAGCAGCTTTTGGAAGCTACAATTTGCTGGTCAAATTTAGAAGGCATACTAGCAATTATAGTTACAGACTTATCCAAGTGGGAGACTGTTGGATTAGGTGTCTAAGCCCATAACTATAATTGGTATCTACTTGAATTGATAGCAGCACAGTCCTTTTGGGTTGCCCTCAACCTAGCAACTGGACAAGGAAATTATGAAAGGAGAGATATTAATTTATAAGATTAATAAATTAATATATATAAATGATTTATTAATATGTTAAAAGATTAATATATTAATTAGAAATCATTATGTTTAATTAATAGTTAGCCAGAAATTAATCAGAATTAATTTTGGGGTTAAAAGAATTAATTATAAAGTGCAGGGACTAGTTTGCAATTAACTAATAGTTGAGTGGAAGGATCCAAAACCCCCTTGGAAGGAGGTGGACGAAATCCATAGGGGAAACCCTAGAGATTTCATCCAAGGGGTCCAGATAAGGCCATTGGGTTTTGCTTAGGCCCTAAGCAAAGGATAACTAGGGTTTTCCCTAAACCCTAGATCCCTCGGCTATCTAAGGAGCCTCCTGGCTCACATTTTAGGTCACTTGTTCTTTGGAAGAAACCCTGGCCGAAATTGCATACTCCCTCCCCTCTATCTTCTTCTACTTTCCTTCTTGCTAGTTCTTGGGTGTGATTCCATTAGAGGCATTACACTTGTGGTGCTAAGCTTCCAAGAAGATCAAGATCAAGATCAAGGGAATTATCAATTGTTTGCTATAACAATTGAAAGGTATGTAACTCCTATACCCTAGTTTATTAATTTCGAAATTAGCCTCCTCCTCTAGGGTTCTTGTTTTGCAATTCAAAGTTGTATGTTCAATAGTTAAAACATAGATCCAAAGTAGGTTGCATGTGAACTTAGGAATTGTTTTCTGGTTTATTTGTTTTACCTAAATCACATCAATAAGAACTCATTAAAAAGATATTAACAATACGTTAGTGTATAAACAAGTAAACGAAAGTACACCTTCAAAGTACCAGTTTTCATAATACAAACTACAATGGTTCAATACAGTTTTCAATAACAGCTGGCGGAGCCAGGCACACTCTCAGTTACAAGTTTTCATAAAGGAATACAAATACAAAACGTTGATACAAAGAGAACGGTTTTATGAGAATAAAACTACTTTTCAGATACAACAGAAAATATCGGATTTTCTGGAACAGTTCACATATACAAGATACAGATATACTCTTCTAAACATAAACACTTATGCACTCACTCAACTTTATGTTGATACTCTCTTTTCAAATTACTTGTATTCTCAGGGAAATAATACACAGGTACTCCCCGAGCTTTTGAGAAGATGGAGCTTTGTTGAGTCATATCTTCGTTTGTATAACTATATTTTGGTTCAATATACAATGATTGAACACATATAAATACTTATACTTTTTAAATACAATGGTTGTTTGTACTTTGATTACTATGATGCATGTGTTGTGATACTACAATTCAAGTCCTCCACCCCCAGACGTTTCCGCCGTCTGGTTTGGGGGTGTGACAAATATACTCATTGTTCTCATAGCGAAGAGTAGTATTCAGATTTCACATCCAGTCCATGTAGTTTTGACCAGTCAATTTCTCTTTTGACAGAATCGGCAAGAGAGTGAAGTTGGAGTTTTGAGTGTAGTTTTGAGCAACATGAGCATCACCTTTTCCAGACATCTACATTAAGAGAGATAGTTTTAGTTAGATGGTATATATCTTTAATATTTTAACCCAAATTAATATTCAAGGCTAGGATCCAAAATATAATTCGAAATTGAGAAGAAGGAAGTCGTAATCTAATTACAAATTTATTAAGGTAGATGAAATGATTCACCAATTTCAATCTTGTAAAATTCCTAGATCATCTGAGATTCGTTGAATAATGTCAATGGCATGTTTAATCTCGGGTTATGCTCTTTAAATTTGTGACTGGGATACCGAGGATCACAAACAAAATGTGAATAACCATGCAAACCCGCTTGACAACATCGATACCATTTATCATCTCAAATTTACATGTCGGTAAACCACACATGCTTCGTCAACGATGATAATTTTCGAGTTGTTCGATCATTTCAACTTTATAATCCCAAATTAGTGTCTCGGTTAGCCACACACACTCCATTAACGACTTATAAAGAATGGTGTGCATTTTCATGGATTAACATATATTTCATATTTTTCCTAAAGTAACTAGAGTGGGATTTTAAAAGAAGGTGATAGTACTTTATATCATTATACTTCTAATGAGATTATTTCTTTCCGAACTCATTCGGCTAACGACTCTCCACCATGCAAAGGAGCGGTGGTTGAAGAGGGCAGAAATTCAACGATATTTTTATAGGTTGTTTCCTTATACCCCTCTTATAGCATGGATTCATGAAGGAGGTCTACTATTGATTCGACTGACTTGTTCTTATACATATAGTATTAAACGTTTTAATATATACACACACACAAACATATATATATATATATATATATATATATATATATATATATATAAGAGTGTATTTTAAAATTTTTTTAAAACATAAGGTTTAAATATTCATTATCTAAATTAATCATATAAATATTTAATCAATTTAAACATATCATGTATTTATAATTATCTTTTAATTAGACTTTTAATTAAATTAATTATTAAATCCATAAGGATAATTTTAATTAATGTTATAATTAAACATTATCTTATTCAAGACTATCTCCTAATAATTAGGGTTTTATTTTAATTATCAAAGATGTGCAAAAATTAGATTTTGGCAGAAATCAAAAAAGATAATTACCAAATAACAACCACATAAATCAAATTAGGCAGAAAATCCTGAGTTTCCGGTTTTGAGTTCAGCTCACGTCATGACAAAGCTTATGTCAATTCGTGAGTACAGTATTTCGAAAAAAAAATGTTCGATTCAGTTAATGTACTTTCAATGTTAGACACACCAAGTAGCTCTGATGTCACTTATGGGTTTATTAGGTTACAACAATATGCACAACGCGGAAAATCACTTAACAATTAAGAAGCGCACATGCAACCTAAAAGGAGCTATGTCTTACACATTGAAGACAACATACTTTGAATATCAAAATCTAACATGAACCCTAGCCGTTTCAGAAAAATAAGAAATTAGGGTTTACATACCTTTAGATCTATTGTAGCAAATAGATCTCTTGATTCCTTCCTTTGCACTTCAAAAAACTAGCACCAAACATTTAGTGCCTCTAAGGGTTTGTACTCAAACCCTAGTAACTAGAAGACCAACAGAGAGAGGACGAGAGAGATAGAATTTTGGCTATCCTTTTATTATATGTGGTGGACGAAAATAAGCAGCCTAAGGGTCCTATTTATAGTTGATAGGAAAACCATGGAAACCCTAATCCTTAATAAAATAATACTATCTCAAATTCGGGTGGTTATCCAATCTCCTTATCTTGAGGAGGCTTCTAGAAACCCTAATAGGGGCTAGCCAAAACCGTCCACCCGGGGAAGATTCTGGAACCTCCTCAATATTCAACTTTTGAAAAATTACGGCTTAAGTCCTTGCACCTTTAATTAATTCTCATTGGCCTAAAATTAAAATCCAAATTAATTCTGATTAATTCTTAATTAATTATTACTATTTCCAATAAATATATTAATCATATAATATATTAATAAATCATTTCCAATTAGTTTATTACTCATATAATAAACTAACAATTATCCTCACTCTCCAAATGTCATTCTATTCAGTTACTAGTTATGAGGGCACCCCAAAAAGGATTTTGCTTCTAATTACAAGTATATGCCAATTTTGTTATGAGCTTTGACACCTTAATCCAAAACAAACATACATAGATAGTGATGATTGATGATAGATTCGAGGCGATGTAGGCCATTAGTATAATAAGATGATGTAAGGCCTGTTATGAATATGGTTATGCTTATGTTTCTTGTATCAGTTATAACATCCCAAGTTTTTATTAATCGTTGAAAAATATTTCTTCGGAAATACTTTTTAATAAAAGACCGATTTTGTTTATGTTTTATAAAAATTAGAGTACCTCTTTTAATAAAAATGTTGCGAAATTTGTTCCCAGAAAAACATGATAAATACATTATCAAAGCATTTTCGAAAAAATGTATTTTTATTCATTTTAAAATATTGGGATGTCATCGTCAATACAGAAACATAAGCATAAACAGAACTTACATTCATTATCACTAGTGATTTATGTCTCCTTATTCCCTCAGTGTGATGTAACCTCATATCGACACCTATGATACAAATAAACTGAGTGGGTCAGGTTGGGAACCCTAGTGAGTACATAGGGTTTTCAACCCACAATAATATAATTATTATGCTTAATCATCAAACAATTAACCCAATTACACATCCCCATTATCTTCTTTACTCTTAAGGATTTACCCTAAGAATCAGCTATTCCTCGTTCATTCATTCCTAAGGATTATCCTAAGGAATAGGCACGAAGTTCATCGTTGCCAATGACACAGCTGTCAATATTATCTATTAAGCACAGCTGCCAATATATCGTTTAGGCGCAGCTTCCAGAATTATGACATTCTCTATTAGGCGCAGCTGCCGATATTGTCCTGTGGGCGCAGCTGCCAGGGTTATAATGCTCTCTATTAGGCGCAGCTGCCCTATCCTTAGAGCGCAGCTGCTAGGATGTTTAGAGTAGATCAAAAACATCTACAGATTGTGGCGCAGCTGCCAATGCTCATCTATAGGGTACTAGGTCCATTGCTGCCAATGTTCACCTATAGGGCACTATGTCCAAACTGCCAATGTTCCTCTATATTAGCTTTCAACCCTCATCATTCATCTACCCATGTTTTACCCAACATATTTTGTAGATATAAAATACATATACAGTTTAAATCATTAAAAACATGTATAAAATCGTTCATCCAACGTAGATAGCAAGTATACAGATAATATGCACACATAACACGTAATTTATATAAAATACTTCATATCTATGTGTAAGATGAAAGTAACTATGCACTCACTTGATAAGGTGGTGACTCGGTACTCGGACAGCGCTTCGTTTACTTTAAAATAATTTCCTTCGACGAAACCTAGTATTATTACCACTAGATTTTAGTCTAATATTTACCGTGACTAATTATTAGTCTTATTATTATTATTATTATTATTATTATTATTATTATTATTATTATTATTATATAAGCGTTTAAACAATACTTTCCAACCACTATGTACAGACAGGCCAGAACCAGATTCTCCGTACCGCGAGTAGTTAAAAAGATATTATAACGACACTTATATAAGTCATAATAATAGCTCAAATATTTATTATAAGTTCATAATAACAATACTAATTTTAAATATAAGATATATTAAAATAGGTAAGCATAACTTACTTACAATGGGGTTTTAGCTAGGAGTCGGGCTCTGCAGGGGTAGAACTTCGTCGCTGAATCTTTCTAAGAAAGATTCGTGCAGCGCTTCAGCGCTCACCTTACTATACTAAAACTACAGAAAGAAAAGTCGAATCACGAGAGACAGAAATGTTCGGGGGATAAGAAGAGAAAGACTCTTGAATCAAGAGAATTGTGCAAGAAATATGAGATCTCAGGCCTCTTATTTATAGTAATTGAATTTACAAAAACTACCCTCCATAATTACTTAATGACATTATAGTTATATAAAGGACTAAACACCCCTTCATAATACTATTTTAAATAGATTTAACGATATTTGTACTAAACTAATGTCGAAAGTACTCAACACTAGTCTTATAATAACTGCATCGTCGATACCTTTCTAATGATATATACATTTGTATATATATATATATATATATATATATATATATATATATATATATATATATATATATATATATATATATCATTTATACTTTATTTTAATACGTAAATATGCTATTATAATTTGTAACTCATTCATACGAACTCCATTTTTGACGTTCTTTATATCCATGCGTTGGAATTTACGAGTACTACAACTTTCATTTAGACGCCATCAGCTAATTCTCATTTTATCTCAGATTTACAAAACTGTATCGAATTTATCGCGCTCGAAGAGTAGGGACCAAGTTTCGTCCATATCTTTAACATACGAGCTCTACTCTCAAAATTATTTATATCCACGCGTAGGTAAAAACAAGATCTAAAACTTTCATTTAGACTCTGTCGGCTAATTCTCGACCGATCTTAAATTTAACAGTAGCAGGAAATTATACTGTTAAATGTCCGCGTAAAATTCATAACTTCTACATACGGACTCCGTTTTCGTCTGTCTTTTTACCGTTGAGTTCCTATTAATGATATCTTCAACTCTCATTTAGGTCGCGTAGGCCAAAAACCGCTCGAACTAAAATTCGAGTTTCGGGTCGTGCACTGCTATGCCAAATCTTAGAAAATTCATAACTTCCTCATACGAAGTTAGATTTGGGCGTTCTTTTTTTGTATGTTCTCGGTTTAACGTATACTACAAATTTTGTTTAGATCACTAAGGCTAGAAAGTCTTCTACCGTAAATTCACTATTTACGTCTCCCGGTGCCGTGTCGGTTTTGCCGTAAAACTTCGACGGGCCATAACTTCTTCGTTATAACTCGGATTTCGGCGTTCTTTATATGTACGGAACCCTTGTAACATATACTACAACTTGGTTAAGATTAATCCTTCTAAATAATCTTCCATCAAAAACTTTTTTTTGATGCTCATCGTCTCTAAATTGACTAGCCCGGATCTGCGGGCGTTACATATAACATCCCAAGTTCTTAATAATCGTTGAAAAATATTTCTTCGGAAATACTTTTTACCGGACGAATTCTACAGCTATAAGTAAACTTTGAATTAAATTAAGGATAAATAAAAAGGTATTTTCTGACCGTGAAAATGGGGATGTCACACTTAGCACCACCTCAAGGATATAAATTGTCAAAACATTTAAACGAGCTCTATAGAAAAAGGACCACGCCTAGTTGTTAATAGAAATATTCTCAAGCCATACAATTACATTTTCCTTGGTTTGATTGTTGATTTTCTATTGAAGGTCTTTAATACACAACTGAAAATCAGATATGTTATAAAGTTTGCATGTCTGCTTAACCGTTGCGCTACCCTATTGCAACCAATCCTAGATCGTAAATTATGAGGGAACTGTCCTACAACAATACACATGATATGAATCCAAATAGACAATACTTAAGGCCAGTTTTATGGATATGGACATATCGCTTGTAAAGGAGAATTCTCTATCGCCCCCAAGGCATTCCTTCACCCTTTGTAGGAACGAGGTCTAACCTACGTTACTCTCTGTATTTCCAAAACCAAACATTATCAGCAGATAGTCATGTTTTCCATCTATCTCAACCGATATTAACAATGACCCTAAGATGTTACCATTTAAATGGACACTACCTATAAATATCAATAAGAACATGTACCTAAGAAATGATTGAATCTACAAAAGCAATGGTACCAATATTAGTTAAACAATAACTACAAATAAACTATATATATATATATATATATATATATATATATATATATATATATATATATATATATATATATATATGTGTGTGTGTGTGTGTATCGTCTTACCACACATCTTAAGGTCACGAAAACGAACGTAAACCGACCCATCACGGTTTACCCATCACATTTTTCTTGATTTTGGTTGAGGTATTGAGATTGGTTCTTTAAATATTATCAAAGATTATTGGTAGGTTGGAAATGCTTAATCGGGGAATATCACATTTGGTTGAAAATTGGGTTAAGCATCATATATGCGTATATCACTTAAGATGGGTTAGCTGGAGTGTTGTCGGCCACTTGGAGGGATAAATTCCTATTTATTTTAACATTAATTGTCACTTTGACATGTGTTGTCAGTTGGGGTAAATTTCCCATTATATTTTGACATGAGTTCTCGCTTTCACATGTGTTGTCATTTTGTAGAAATTCCTATTTATTTTACATTTGTTGTCGCTTGACATAAGTTATCACTTGGGATAAATTCCCATTTAGTATTAGCATTTGTTTTCGTTTTAGTTATGATGCTTAGGAATTGAATCATAAACTTATTATGTTTGTTGATCTTAATGATTATTTGACTAGAAAAAGGGACATTATTTGATTGTAGAGAACTTGGGTTGGCAATCTAAAAGTATGTGCATTACATACTTTGGTTTGCATTTTGACTTGATTATTACTCATGCTTATTATTTACATATATCTTATAAATATAAATGGTTTCAAAAATATTTTAGGACTTTGTATTTGGAACTGGATTATTGCCATTATTCAACTCCATTCAAAAGTCAAATTTCAGCTTTAGGCTCTCTAAGCCTAACGTTCCTACATGAATTCGGGTGGAAGGATTAATGAAGATTATTCAATGTCACACCCCACTAAAGCGGAAATATGAGGCGTGGCAGTATAAAGGGTTTCATAACAAAAGTTAAAAGACAACACCAACCATAGTATTAAAAATCATTACAAATTTACAATGGGTTTGAACAACTTTTAAAAGAAATTACAATGTAAATTGAAATACAACACATGTGAATGCTCCTAAAAGTGATGTATCTCTAACTGCCACTTACTCGATTATTCCTAAAAAAGCATGTAAAACGAGCATCAACTATAAAAATAGTTGGTGAGTACTCACAGATAAAAAAAATATTAGTTTCATTAATCGAAATCAAAGTTTTGATAAAAGTTTCCATAAATAAAAGTATATTGTTAAAATGAGTAAATAAGTTTTCATAAACAGAGTTCGTTGTCATCATGAGAGATAAAGTATGTTGCCCAAATGAGATGCAACGTTCATATTCTCATGGGAAATAAAGTTCGTTACTCAAACGAGTAAACAAGTTTCATTGCTAAAATGAGCAATCAAGTTCGTTGCTACAAGGAGCAAACAATTTCATTGCTAAAACAAGTATATAAGTTTCCAGTAATAAAAGTTTGTTGTTGTAATGAGAAACAAAGTTCATTTCTATAATTAATAAACAAGTTTATTGCCATAATAAATAACAAGTTTGTATGTACATGAGCAAACAATGAGTTCACAACCAAGCCTATGACTGATGTCCTATCAAGATCTATGCTTATCGTTCCATAGAGTAATATGGTATCATGCACTCAAGTAATCGGGCGAGTAAGGAGTTGTCAATTCCTAATAGCGCTATCCATAATGACCATTGGCTCAAATAGTTAATGGTTGGATTAAAGTGTAAGAGAAGGGACATAAGACGATAAGGCCTCATGTTTCAAGTTGCATAAACATACATAGAAAAATATAGCAATCATGTTTGATACAAATCAATTTAAATACAACGAGCTATAAAGAGTTTTTCGGACATGCTTTTCCACCCCAAAACATAAAAACCGAAAATAGGGGGATGCGTGAATACTCACAATGCTTTGAGATGATGCATATGATGTCTTGAACTACATTCCACTTGTACCACTATCGATTCCTACATGATGTTACACACTAATGAGTCTCTAATAGAAAGCTAATAGTAGTATACTTGCTACTACAATAGAATTATGCCAATATCGTGTCAAAATTTAATATTATTAAGTTTCAAACATTTTCTGAAATGGTGAAATTTTATAACTCATGTGATTAAGATAATTTTGGATATTATTTTCTAGATTTTTGTAATATTAAGTGAGGGTATTTCAATACATTTAAAGGTGTTTTAAACTCCTAAAAAACCAAAATATTCTCAAACAATTTCCAAAAATTCTCAAACTTTGCATTTTCATTCTAAACATAGTAGAGGTCTTCCATAAATTTTCGCTTGAATTTTTGATGTGATTAATTATTTTTACCAATTTTTAATCCTTCATAACAACATAAATTTGTTAGAAATAGTATCCAGATGATAAAAATTCTCAAACTTTTTATAATACTGCCATTAAACATACTTAAGCTGGGAAAAATATAAAAATGGGTTTCTAAACAGTTTAACCTGATTTTATGATTTTTATGCATCTATTCTAACAAAAATGGAAATAAATAGAAGAAGGTTTCCAAAATTGCCCAAACTTTTTGTAACACTGTTATTATACATATAGAAGATGTGAAAAATATAAACGATATTTTTCAATTAGTTTTGCTATTTTTCTTTGTTTTATTCTCTTGAATAATCATTAATTGGTGAATAATTATACAACAGTTAAATAAAATTACCAAAATTTTTGTAAAATTCATTTACAGTGTACATAATCCGTGAAAAATACCAATACTGATTTTTATATTTTGTAATCTGATTTTGAGGATTTAAGTGTATTTAATCTTGGAAAATAGAAAAAAAATAGAATACTGAATATAAAAATCATCCAAATTTTTATTTAGAGTTCGAATATTCTACAAGGTCTTCTGGTAAATTTTCATGAATTTTGGATAAGTAGAACTATTTTTCCCATTATTAGTCCATTATAAATACAAAAATCGGGGAAACATAGGTATGCATTATGAAAAATTCTGCAAATATGTTTCTGAGTATTCCACATGAGGTAGGATCTGCGAAAAATATTAGATAGCCTTTTCACATTCGCTAAAGTGGTTTTATGATTTATGTTAACTAAATAAAAAGAAAATTCAAAATCATACCAAACAGTAACCAAAATCGATGAAACTCACTGAGATGTCATCATTTACTTTCGGGGTCATCCAAGAATTTACCTAGGATTTATAGGGCTCAGAAAGTATTTTATATGAATTATTGCCCTACTTTCTTGCATTAATTATAATAATTCGAGAAAAATGAATTATTTTCTGAACATTTGTAGAACTTCTCATTTTGTTGGTGGAATTCTGGGAAAAATCAGATTTGATCAGGAAAATAAGTTTTAGGGATTTATTTGGGATTAAATCCTTCATGAACATATTTGAAAGCTTTTAACAACAAACATTGATCATCAAGCATCTAAGCTTGAAGATCATCACATGCATGTTGGATTTTGGGTGAAATAATATCATCATCATCATAAAAATCGTGGTTATGAACATGCATGTGAATAATCTTAAAGAAAAGTGTTTATGGAGAAGAAGAAATAGTAAAACTTGAAGGAATAGTGAAGTAGAAATCGATTTTACCTTCAATAACACCACAAGATGATGAAGATTTCGAGTTTGAGGTGTGTTCTTGGACATATTTTCTGGAAAATTTCGTGGGTATAGAGAGAGGAAGAGAGAGTTTGAGAGAAAAACTTGTTCTTGAAGGATGTAAAGAGGTGGAGTGAAGAGTGAGTGAAAATGAGTAGTGTGTGCCCTTTGAGTGTGAGAGAGAGATATGAGGAGAGAGGGATCCGAATTTTTGAGGTATAATACCCTCTATTTCTCTTTTGTGTTTATAATATTTAAATCTTTTATAAAAAAATATAAAACCTTGATTTTTCGCTTATAAATTAAGGGTAAATGTTAATGACTTAATTTTTATTTTCCTTGATTATATTTTCCTGAATTTAGTCATTTTAAATTGATATTATGAGGTTCATAACAAATTTTATGGAGTTTTAAGTGTTAAAGTTTATAAATTTGAGATTTTAGGGCTTTTAGGGTTTCTCGGATTTTGCTAAACTTTAGATATCAAGATAGATTGAATTTTGGAGGCATCAAATTATTTTTGTGTTTCCTAACTCTTATTCAAGTTAGAAATAATGTTTGTAATTTATTTTTATCGGTTTATTGGCATTCTATGTAGTGATTCCGAGATCTAAACGAAATTGAGGAATCAAGTATACTAGTCATAGTTTTCAACTTTAACTTAAGTTCCTACGAGACTCGGACCTAATTTCTACTACTAGGTCAAGTGCATGATGTGTGTATATGATTCATGAAAAGGTGTTCGAGTCAAAGAGTGACCCGAATATGGATATTCACCATAGTAAAGTAGTTGTAGAATTCACAGATCAATGTGAAATCTATGTACACTATACATTGATTCTAATTGTTTCCAAGTTTCAAGTAGGTTTTAACTTAGCTTCTAGTTACTAAGTCTAGTATGTGTCGTGCCTACATGTGCAACTAAGTTTATCAAATCTAGAACTAACTCGAATTTTGACGGTTGTCACATTCAAGGATTAGCTTTTGGATATTTAGAAGACTTTGAAATTTTTGATTCTACTGCATGTAAATTTATAGTTTAGTTATTGATTTTGATTCATTTGTTGCACCTTTTATGACTTCACCAATCTAAGGATGTTAATAAATTAACCATTTAGGACCAAATTTTTCCACAACAATACAAATCCAAATATTTCAGGTGCATATCACCACACAAGTTTTGAATCTACTTCAACTTTTAATATTACAAGTCCATTACAAATGAAAACTTAGAAATTTATATTTGGATAATGGAAGATCTAATGATAGGACCACCACGCCAAACGGTATATCTTTTTCTATCACACATTTTAAAATAATTTGCAACCATATTAGTGTTTTTACATATTACAATTAAGTTTGTTGAGTAGTTTCTTTGGCTAAACCTTTTTCCACATAAACAATGCATATTTTTTTATATAGTACTCTTACTATTTCACACGTAATGGTCGTCATGATCAACATTGCTTCTTTTTTATTCATTTTAAAAAAAAATTGTTACATTTCATTTTCAATGATACAATTATGCATATTTTTTTCTTCATATATAGGTTACCTTACAAATATTTTGAGGTATATTATAACTTTTTTCTTATATATTTTTCCCATTGCTTACTAATAATAGTAGCAAAAGTCAAACACTGGCATCAAGCAAGTTTAATTATATTGTCGGTAAAAATCAAATGTCAACACAAACATCTATAAAGACAAAAGAAAACAAAGAAAAGATTATTTGGATAATTGAAGATCAATTCAGACTTGCACCACACCAAACTTGCACCACACCAAACGTCAATATTATATATATTATATAATTTATCTTTCATCCATGTAATGTATAATTTATTGTGTAACAATATATTTTTTGTTTACTATGTTTGTTTTTTTTTTGTAATAACTAATATTTTTTTTCATAGCGTATATGGATTCTGCTCAACAATGTTTCGAATCTATTTCCAATTATACGACAAGAACTCTGTTATCTAACATTTCTAATGGTACATCTAATTTCTTTTCAAATTAGTTTTCCTACTATATAATCTACATAAATAAATATGTATGTACTCTATATAATTTAAATCATAATTTATTCCTTTTATTTCAAAATTCAATACTAACATTGATACTTTCTCAGGAAATAAACAATATTCCATATTGTCTGATAACATGAAAGCCACGTCTTCATCAACAATCACTAGAGATTCTTCTATCAATTTATATTTGACAAACAAAAAAATAAAAAAGGAAGATTCCAAATATATCTCATATCCCCATATTTGACTTAACATCAGATGCAGACTTAAACTATCAACATAATCATCTCCAATTAATTTCGGGTGTCTCGAAAGGTAACCCCAATTTTTATATAAAAACTATGACTCATTTCAAAAATAATGTATTTATATCTTTAATCAACTTTTTTTTAAACAGATTATATAGACCGTGGTGATCAGAGTTTTGCGTGTGCGAGGTGTCATGCAAAATTATGGCAAAATGAAGCCCTTAAAGGCAATAAAGATGGAAACAAAACATCATTTTCAATGTGTTATGGTAACGGAAAGATCTAGCTTCCATAATTAAAAGAAGCACCTGAAGATTATCAAAATCTATATCGTTCTGTTCATCCCAAAAGGAAATATGTTTTGAACAACATTCGTCTTTTCAATTCGATGTTTTCATTTATGTCTATGGGTGGAAAAGTTGATTATTCCATTAACAAAGGAAAAGGTCCCTATATTTCCAGACTTAGCGGTCAAAATTACCATTGTATGGGTAGTCTTCTACCTATAGATGGATCAAGACCAAAGTCCTCTCAACTATACATATATGATACTGAAAACAAAATTTCAAATAGACAACACACTTTTAGGTATTTATTCGTGTTTGTTTTTTATAACCCATTTTTTTCAATATACTTATTTACTTACTAAATATTACCTATAATCGTCATTTTTAACAGTACACAAAAAGACGGGTGCACATCAACTCCTCATTCACTTGATATCGAAATCATAAGATTTGAGAAGTTTATGTTGGATTTAACAAATGAGTTGATTAAGTGTTATAGAATGGCAAGAGATTGTTTTAATGCAGGTCCTAATATAGATCTAAAGTTACGTCTTATAGGAAGAAAGCAACAAGATGAAGGACATATAACCTACCTACCGCTTCTGAGGTTGCTGCTTTAATTGTTAGTGACATTGGTATTTTTGTTGATGATAGAGATATCATCGTAACAACGAAATCAGGCAGTCTACAACATATAAATGAATTACATCTTGCTTACCTTGCTCTTCAGTACCCACTGCTCTTTCCTTATAGAGATGATGGATACCGAGTTGACATTCGTTATAGAGGTGTTACGTGTTCGACAGATACCAAAAGACGTAACTGTACAATGAGAGAATTCTTTGCTTATATAATTCAAGACAGTTAATATTTTCTAATTAATTCTGAATTCAAGAAGGCTTTTTCAACAATTTCTGGTTGATGCTTATACGATGATTGAAAGTGAGAGATATATTACATACGCAACAAACAAAAAGTTCTTCGATGTGAATCCTATGAAACTTTACGCAGTGTGAAAAACAATGGAAATACAGATATTTCCAATATCGGACAACGTGTGATATTGCCTTCTTATTTTACTGGTGGTGCACGCTACATGATGCAGAACTATTTAGATGTCATATCACTTTGTAAGTGGTTTGGATACCCTGATTATTTCATAACTGTAACATGCAATCCAAAGTGGCCCGAAATACAAAGGTTTATTGCTAACACAAACCTCAAACCCGAAGACAGACCCGATATTGTATCTAGGTTGTTCAAAATGAAGCTAGATTCATTGATTAAAGACTTGAAGAAAAATTCGTTTTTGGGTTTGGTCCAAGCAGGTAATTTATATTAATAATGCATTTTTAAAGTGTTTTTATATATTTTAGTAATATGTTTTTTATTTATTTCAATATCTTATAATATGTATCTATGTAAATAAATTTTCAGTTGTTTATACGGTGGAGTTTCAAAAGCACGGCCTACGTCATGCCCATATGTGTCTATTCATGCACTCTGATTAAAAGCTCCCAGCCGTTGAACATATTGATCGAGTTATTTATGCTTTAATTCCAAACAAAGACGATTATCCAGAATTGTATACACTTGTCAGCGAGTTCATGATGCATGGTCCTTGTGGTAGTGATAATCCTAAATGCCCATGCATGATTGATAACAAGTGTTCAAAAAACTTCCCAAAGACATTCACAGAGCATACTTCGGTTGATGAAAATGGTTATCCAATATATAGAAGACGTAATGATGGATCTTTTGTTGAAAAGTCTGGTGTTAAGTTAAACAATAGAAGTGTGGTTCCATATCACAAACTCCTTTTGAAAAGATACCAAGTTCACATTAATGTTGAGTGGTGCAATCACAGTGCTTCTATCAAATATTTGTTAAAATATATTAACAAGGGTCCTGATCGGGCTACTATTGAGGTTGTACAAAGCAACAACGCAGATGATAATGATGATCCAGTTAATGAAATAAAAAACTACTATGATTTTAGATATTTTTCTACATGTGAAGCTTCGTGGCGTATATTCGTATTTGACGTTCATTTTCGGACTCCTTCTGTTGTGAGGCTTACTTTTCATCTTCCCGGACAACAAAATGTTGTATACGGTGTTGACGATGATATTAAAGATGTCCTCAATAAACAGTCTCTTCTTCGATGTTCTTAGCTTGGATGGAGTGTAATGAACATAATAAAGAAGCACGAAAACTTTCTTATGTTGAATTTCCTACTAAATTTGTTTGGAAATTGAAGGATCGTCACTGGAAGCCCAAAAAAAAGGATTTTCTATCGGTCGAATTCACACTGTCTCTCCTAATCTTGGAGAAGCATATTTTTCTAAAATCCTTTTAAATAAAGTCAAAGGTCCGAAATGTTTTGCATACATCCGCATGGTTAATGGACATGTGTGTGCTACTTTTAGAGAGGCGTGTTATGCTCTTGGACTTTTGGAAGATGATAGGGAATATAATGATGCAATTAAGGAAGTAAGTCATTCAGGTTCTGGATATTATTTGTGTTATCTATTTGCAACTATGCTGAAATCTAATAGTTTGTCTAGACCGTGCTTTGTCTGGGATAAAAAACTGGGCAATACTTATCAGATGGAATTCTCTACAATCAACAACTAAGATTAAAGACACCAGGTAACATGTTATTTTTCATTATTTAAATTACGGTTTTACTTAATAGTTCTTACATAATATATTATATTTATTCAATAAAACTTGTTATATATTTTTATATATTTAACAAAATGTTATTAACCTTATTATTATCAGTAAGTTTTAATTTTATATAGTTATATCTAAAAACTTAACATTCAAATTTCTACAGGTTTATCGCTTTCTGAGGATCAAGTTATGAACTTGACACTTTATGAGATTGAAATTTTTTTACTCCAGAACAATTCAAGCCTCAAAGATTTTGATGGAATGCCTTACCCTGATCATGAGTCTGTATCTTCTTCAAATAATCGATTGATTACCGATGAGCTAGATTTTGACAACACGACTCTATTGCAAGAGTTTTATCAGCTACTTGGTTCATTAATAGTTGAACAAATAGGTGTTTTCGACGATATTATCACAAATGTTAAACAAAAGAAAGGAGGCGTCTTTTTTGTTTACGGTTACGGAGGTACACGGAAAACATTTCTCTGGAAAACATTATCCGCTGCTTTAAGATCGGAGGGTGAAATCGTGTTAAATGTTGATTCACGTGGTATTGCTTCATTATTATTGACAGGAGGTAGGACAGCAGAGTTTATAATCCCTTTAAATATTACCAAGGATTCGTTTTGTTCTATAACCCCGAAAGTGATGTTGTTGAATTGTTAAAAAAACATCATTGATTATATGGGACGAGGCACCCATGATTCACAACCATTCCTTTGAAGCTTTGGATAGATCTTTGAAGGATATATTGGGTTGTCATCTTCGTAGCAACTCAAAATTGCCATTTGGAGGAAAAGCAATTGTTTTTGGAGGTGATTTCAGACAAATACTACATGTTGTTCCTAACGGAAGTAGACAAGCCATTGTGAATGCTTCAATAAGTTCCTCCTATATTTGGTCAAATTGCAAGGTCTTAAGATTAAGAAAAAACTTGGGGTTAAGTCTTCAAACATCTAATATTGAAGAAACAACCACATTTACAAACTGGCTTTTAGATATAGGAGAAGGAAAGGTTGGTGGTTTAAACGATGGCGAGGAAATTATTGATATACCAGATGATATTCTCATTACTGATTCATCGGATCCTATTGGTTCATTAATTGCATTTGTTTATCCTTCTATTATTGAAAATGCCAATAATCCGATGTTTTTTTCAAGAAAGAGCAATCCTTGCACCGAAAAATGAAGTCGTTCAAGAAATAAACAACCATTTGTTATCATTATTTCCTGGAGATGAAAAATAATACTTCAGTTTAGACATACTTTGTCATTCGGAATTTGTACACAATGACTTTGACGAATCTTTATACTCTCCTGATGTTCTAAATGGCCTTAGACCTTCAGGTTTACCGATTCATAAGTTGGTATTAAAAGTCGGTGTTCCGATTATGTTATTGAGGAATATTTATTAGAAATACGCTTTGTGTAATGGAACAAGGTTGCGAGTTATAGCATTGGGTAAGCGTGTTATAGAAGTAGAGATAATTTATAGAAGTAATATAGGAAAACATATGTTTATTCCAAGAATGTCACTGACCCCTTCGAATAAAAAGATTCATTTCACCTTTCAGAGAAGACAGTTTCCACTTGTTGTATGCTTTGCAATGACAATACACAAAAGTCAAGGACAGTCGCTATCAAATGTTGGTTTGTTTTTTAGACAACCTGTGTTTATTCATGGATAGTTGTATGTTGCATTGTCTAGAGTTAAAAGCAGAGACGAGTTGAAAATATTAATTTTAGACAATGAAGGTAACCTTACCAATAAGACATCTAATGTTGTATTCAGAGAAGTATTTGGAAATCTATGATTTTTTAACAATTATTCAGAATATTTCATTAGTGATTTTTTTGTAATTTGGGTTCAATTACATACTTATGCAATAAATTTTTTACTTATATGTATTGTATTACTTTAATAATTGGTTGGTGTTCAAAATTTTATATTAATTTTTTTTTAACAAATGCGTGTAATACACGGGTCTTACACCTAGTGTGTTATATATATATATATATATATATATATATATATATATATATATATATATATTAGAAAAAGAATAAAATCGAGTAAAATGCAAATTAAAAAATAAAAAAACTTAAACATTAACACAAAGTTTCACGTAATCACATGATTCACATTAGGCATCATAATTTTTTCAAAAAACCATACCCAGACTTATGGAAAAGTACATTGTCAATATGTTAATATTTTCTCACCCAATTCAAGAAGTAGGATAAAATTTGCTAATGTTTTTATAATCATTTCATGGAAATAAAGATCCATTGCTTCAACGTTTTCTTGAATGGAAATATCTTTGGATCTGAATTGAAAACATAACCAAATCTTATATTATCAAATCTTAATCCGATTTAGTTCGGTTTCAAACTTTAATAATTCATTTTTCTTCTTTGATTACGTCAACTAGAAAATTAATTCGATTGCAACCCAAATCTACTCAAAAAACCATATTCAAATTCCAAAATTATGTTTTCATTTAAACTGGTTTTTATTTAATCAATCTATAATTATAAATTATTAAGAAAAATCAAATATCCTCCTATCTTTTGTTTCAATTCATCTTCTTATTCAATAGATTAAACAAGTGTCGAAATCAAAAGACGAGATTAAGAAAAAAAAACTAATGGATTCCAATGTCATTATTTTATGTAAGGCTGGATGGATTGATATTACTTTTGTCGCACACTTTTTGCTTGTCACGTAGGCATCACGTTACTTTTTTTCTCACTACTTACTTTTTCGCCAGTTAGGGGATGGTTTGTCATGTTACATTTGTTTTTTATTTTGATTAGTATCTAAAACAATATAATTTATATGAAATTAAAATTTTCATTAAACTAAATGACAAGTACATGATAGAAAACAAGACATTTGAAATTAAATAAAAATAAGACATTTGAAATTAAAATATATGAGATATAAAACATAAAATAAGACTATTTCATATATTGACACCATTTTGCTCACTGCCTAACAACTTGCTAGAACTCTTGATACCATAATGGTTTGTTATTTTCTTTGCCGGAAATTTCAAAAGCATTGTTTAACATCATTCCATCATTTTCATCATTCCATCATTTTCATCATTTGGCCATTCACGTTTCACTCTATTAAACAAACTATCAAACAGTACTACTACTTTGTTAGTATGCTTCCATGCGGTGTAGATTTGATCTATGCTTCGATAGTGACCTTAACCCATTACGTTGTGGAATTGTTAGTCGATTATTTTCCAAAAATAAGACCGACTTACGTAGCCTTTGACCATCTGGTCCTCCTATACATTGGCAGGTCAAAGCTACATCTTTTGTCATGTCTAAGGATGAATTATTTTGAGAGAGTTTTATAAGTGTTGAATTTTTTAAATTGGTCAATATTGAAGGCTTGAGAGTGGTTAAAAATGAAGAAGGTTGTTTTGTATTAATTTTGGTTGAAAATGTTTAAAATTTAAATTTTCAACGAAAAAAATGGTTACTTTTTGAAAAGTGGTGTATTTTTTTAAATGGTAAAAAAGGAAAATCTCCAAAAAAAATCCCAATATTTTAGGAAAATTTACATTTTAGTCCCATTTTTTTAACAAAAAACACAGGATACCGTGTAAACTGAACATGTTGGCCCTTTTTTCATCCGGTCAACCTTATTTGACCGATTGTCTTTGCTGATGTGGCCAGGAATTGATGAGTCAATAGATGAGGGTGTTAAGGTTGTATTTAAAGAGCATTTGGTCTTCATTCTTGCCCTAAAATCACAACAAGAGCTTCATCATCAATGGTGTCTTCATCATCTATATCAAGCCAAAGAGCAAATTGTTTGAGAAGCATTTTCTATTATGGTGATCATGTAGGAAGATGGATATCTTGGACTCCCTTAAACCCGGGAAGAAGGTTCACCGGCTGTCCGAATTTCAAGGATAAACTCAAAGACTATAATTATTTTCATTGGGTCGATCCTCCTCTACCTTGCCTGTCACATCCATTTTTCCAGGTTTCTTTTTATGACTTAATCATTTCATAACTTTGGATTTTGCAGGGCCATGACGTTGCATAGGGTGGGCCACAACGTGGCATTCGTTGATGAGGAACGCACATCTGCACAACACCACAACGTGGTGACTGTTTTGGGCCAAAACCCTAATTTCGGGAATGATGCCTTATGTAAGGGCACTAACTCCAAGGGTTTCTCATTTTGGAAGCCTCCACCCTCTAAGGTCCTATCCCATCCAAACCCTAGCCTTATTTTAGCAGCATCCACCCTCTGAGGTCCTATCTCGTCACATTCCTGGTCTTTTGGAGGTATAAAGTCTTCACCTTGCTCATTATATATCTAGATCTAGTGCTAGGTCACTTTATGAGATTTTTTGTCCATATCCTCTTGTTCTTGGAGTTTCAGTGAGCTCCAGAACCTTTGAGTGCATTATTTGGTTTTTGGACCATGGTGGTGGTTAGAAACAGGGCTTATATGACTTAGTTGGATGCCCATGCTTTTGGTGAAAGCATTAAGAGCTTAAGAGTTGAGATCTTGGCTTATTAAGATGCCTTAATGGATAAAGTTGGAAACTTTATCCATCTAGACCTTAGGAAGGTTGAGATCTGAGATTTGGGGTTCATGGGGTTAAGGATTAAGAGCTTAATACATTAAGATGGGAAAGCTTAGTTCCCACGATGTGGCGGTCTGGTTGCCACGAAGTGGTTACTCGTGTCACCATGACTATTTTATCGTGTAGTTGCCACGACGTGGCTATGGGTGGCCACAACATGGAGGATAGCTGGGGGTTGACTTTGACTGTTTGCTTTGACCATGGTTGACTTTTGGTCAATTTAAGGGTTTGAGGGTGTAGACTGAGTGGGTACTTCCTTATTGTTGTTAGGTGTCTCGTAGTACCGGTCTGCACTAAATAGGAGCTGATGTATTTAACTATTATCTGCAAGGTAAGTTTTCTCACCATATTTACCTTTGTGTTAGTGTATACATGGTGACCAACTAGGTCTTATTTGTTGATTGTTGTTATGTGTATTACTGAGTTGCTGATAACTCCTGGACTGCTATGAGTCCCCATGGTGTTGATAACTCATGAGGTGTTCTGTTAATCCACAAGGCGTGTTGTTAGCCTACTGGGAATGCTAGTAATCCCCATGGTTTCTGATAACCCATAATTGTTTATATTGTGTGATGTATGTGATATTCAGACTGTTGATGGTCCCAAGGATGCTGATAACCCATAACCGATTATTATGACGTGTTGTATATGATATTTTGGGGAACTCACTAAGCTTTGTGTGCTTACAGTTGTTGATTAAAATTTTGCAGGCATTGATCAGATTATGAAGGCAAGACTGTACTCACATATCAAATGTTTTATGACGAGCTTACATTTATCGATTATTGTTTCAGGTACTTCTGACGATCGCAGGAATGCGAAGGCGTGATCGTACCGCTCCTCACACTTTATGATTTTATGTTTTGATATTGGGATACTCTGACAATATACTATTTTGAAAACAAGTTTTGTAATAATCATGAGTTTTGAAATGTTTTCAAAAAAAAGTTTAAATTTGGCATGATTTTTTTATGGATGTTACAAATTTTTGAATAATGGTTTATGAACAAATGGTTTGATCTGAATGTAACCTTATGAAAAATGTGTGTTTATTCTCTTTTAAAAAAGAAAAAATCATTCCGGCATCTTTGGGACGTTACATTGCTAGTGGTATTCAAACCTCTTAGAAGAATTTCACCACAATGTTCATTTGGAGAACCCTGAAATATTTAGAGACTTTATGGAACAACAACCAGTAGGGAACCACGGGCTATTTGGAGACTTGGTGGAACAACAACATCCACAACAATAAGTGGAAGAAGTGTCCATTCAACATGGAAATCAAGGTGGAAGATCGAAATCACTGTTTTATGACTTTGTGGTTATTTTTATTGGTTATGTTGAAATATTGATAGAAACAAAATGGAAGGTGGTTGTAATATGTTTTGGTTATGACTAAGGATTTTAAGGGTAGTATGATGTATGAATCATATGTGATCACGGTGTATTTCTAATGTCTCATCATATTATGAAAAAAAAAGTAAAAAGTTTATGTATTTGAAGTTGAAGTGTTTCCACTATTATCATGAACGAAATCAATAGAACGGAAAAAAACCATCATTGGAATCAATAATGAAAGAAAACCCTATTACCGGAATCAATAAAGAATGGTATCAACAATAACGAGAATCATTAAACATTTGAATCAACAATAATTGGGATCATTAAACATTGGAATCAACAATGACTGTAATCATTAAACATTGGAATCAACCATGACTGGAATCATTAAACATTGTAATCATGTAACATTGGAATCAACCGTGACTGGAATCATATATGCAATCATCAGTGTAATCATCCATTACTGGAATCATTAAACATTGTAATCATGTAACATTCTAATCATCTATTATTTATGGAAAAATTGAATCAACAGTGGAATCATCCATTACAATGACTAATATTACCTATGGAATCATCTATTAACATGACTAATATTACCAATGGAATCATCCAAAATCAAGCAAAATCATCCAAGAAATTTACCATGACTAATATAAGCATAATTAACCATTACCATGACTAATATAAGCATAATTAACCAAAATCAAGCAAAATCAACCAAGAAATTTACCAACAGAATCATCCATTACCATGACTAAATTTAACCAAAATATGATCAACATCTAATAATATTAACTAAATTGTATGCAGCTTATGCCCTAAGCCAAAGTTTGTACAAAATGGGCTATACACAAAAGTGGCTAACAACATTTACCCTTGGTTAAAGATTCTACATGCTTAACAAAAGAATGGTTTAACAATACCCTAATCTAGATTGACTGGCTTCTGTGCAGTCATCCCCATCCCATCCTTGGTAACCACACACTTCTTTAACTGCAATTCTGTTATCCTATTTGAAGGCCTCCTATTTCTCATACTTCTCTCATATTGTATCTCATATATGACCTCATCATTTGTGCCCTCATCATCTATAGATGCTTGAGTTTTAGGGACTACTTCTTTTTGGTTATCAACACCAACATCCTCAAGTGTCACTTCTTGCGTATCAACACTAACATTCTAAAGTGTAACTTCTTGGGTATCAACACCAACATCCTATATTAATAACAACATATATATATATATATATATATATATATATATATATATATATATATATATATATTAAATCTCAAGATATAAAATATGTTACTTATAAGATAGAAAGCCATACCTGGGACACATCAATCTCCACAACTACTTTTCTCACCCCTTTATATGCACTCAACTCGTCTGCAGTTAAACCAAGTTAATCCATGATATCTTCAGAACTATACTTTGAGGCTCTCAGGTTCAAGATGTCACTCTTTATTTGAGAGACTTTATTATCCACACTTGGATGACGTATTTCATGATCCATCAATCTTTCATTCTTATTAGCCTGAGATTCTGCATACTCCACGTTTGCATGAGGTATTTCATTCTCCATATTTGCATGAGGGACTTTATTGTCAACTACCTCTTCAACCACCTTTTCTGCTTTAGGGACTCCATCTCCCCTACCACCTTTTCTGCCATCACCTCTAGACCCTCTTTTAGTTCCTGGCCAATTCAGTAAATCATGGTCCAACCTAGGCCTACCCATCATATTTCTAGGTTGATGTTCATGCACTACTTTAGAATTATTGTATGATTTTGTTTATTGTGTCACCGTTGTAGCCACTTTTTATATTGGGCTGTTCTACCCTTGCGTGAAACTTGAGAGTACTTGTCCTTATTTTTAGATAGCAGTTTGACCATGACATTTGGCAATGAAATTTACTTTGTATTTTAACATGCATCTCCTTTCATTTTAAGTTAGGTTTCCCATATCAGCTCCTTCACAAATTGCCTTGCTAACCAGGTAGGATTCATAAGCTTTAGATTGGTTAAAATTCCTAACACATGTATGTAGGTCTACAATCTTATTTTACTTGGAATGACCTTTTATTACTCATCCAAGAAGCTCGGACCATGAGTGGGCACCTCTCTGGATCACTACCACATATTTCCACTAGTCTAACACTATCACACATCTTGAAACGGATTTGATAACCCTTACTAATAGCATAGTTAGTTAAGCATAATTTCAGCTCATGTGCAGATTCATACCATTCACAGAGCACTGATTTCATTTAAGTTCCATTTCACCTTTGGGTTGTGGGTGGAATACTCGAAATCATCATCAATATCTTCTTCATCACTACCTTGAACATACTCTGAGTCCGATTCTTGTTTATTGTTTTGAGGTTGAGCACCATTATTTGCATCATCATCTTCTTCACAGAGAATGTTCAGAAATTCATCTTTGCATCGGAAAATTGGTTTCCTTTTAAAATACTCATCAAGCTCCACATCTATCGTATCCAAATCATATACGTCGTCCATTTTCCCCCTTCAAGATAGGTAAAAACCCTATATTACTGATATGGGTGAAAACCATATATTACTGAGATGGGTGTAGGGGTGAGCAAAAATCGAACCAACAAAAATAAAACCGATAAAACCGCAACAAACCGCAACCGAAAAACCGAAATCGATGCAAAAACCAAGGGTGCAGATTTTATTTTTCTCAAAGACCGAAACTATTGGTGCAATGCAGTTTTTATTTAGAATCTGGTTAATAAACTCTAATATATATTATATGTTGAATTTGATGATAGTTAGGTTTAGCATTAATGAAATTGAGGATATGTTCAATTTGATGATAATTAGGTTCAAATATGTGAGGTTGAGTTTCTGACTTTGTGTAATCACTACATAGGCTGCATGTTAATAAATGCAAATTGAACAGAAATGAGTTTGAACTTTGGGTTGCAAATGAAATAATGAACCTCAAAATCATGGTTTCAAAAAATGAGGAGACATGTACCATGCTGTCATACATCCCCACATGATCATCATTGTTAAATATAAAACTACGCCATATGTTTGAATCGGTTTAAAACCGACACCGAACCGACACAAACTGAAACCGCACTCGAAAACCGCAAAACCGAGCCATTGAAAAACCGCACCCAATGGTTTCTAGAATGGAAAAACCGCACCTTGCGGTTTGCGGTTCGGTTTGGCCCTAAAATCGCACCAAACCGCACCATGTTTACCCCTAGATGGGTGAAAATAGAGAAAGGAGAGAAAGAAATGTTGGGGTTTTCTTTTGTAAATAAGGGTGAGTTTGACCGTATTCCACATAAGCCACTTAAGGCCACATCAACAAAGGCAACAGGTCAAATGAGGGTGACTGGATGATAAAGGCCAGCATGTTCAGTTTACCCGGTATCCTAGGTTTTTTTTGTTAAATTATTTAGGGACTAAAACGTACATTTTCTCAAAGTTTTAGAACTTTTCTGAAGATTTCCCTAAAAAACATACGCTTCTCTCTCTTATGAAGGTTACCGAGTTCACCCATAGAATTTGGCATGCCACAAACTGAGGAGATGTTTACCGAGCCACCTCAGCTCTTGCCGACTACCGAGGCATTGCCGAGCCCCAGGGGCGGAACACGAAAATTACAATTAGGGGGGCCGAAACTACTATTTCAAAACAAAGCCATATAAACTTGTTTAATTCAGTAAAAAGTTTTACTATATAAAAAATAATAATAATAATGTTCGAGCCCACTGCATAGTGAAAGTCTCTCTTAATTTCGCATTAGCTTTCAATGAAACTTCCATCTATGTAAGAAAAGTCTGAACCTCCCTTACTTTGTGGGCGCACTGACCATGAAAGTGTTCAGTAGGAAAAGACTGGAAGAAATGGGATTCGAACCCATGCATGATGCAATCTTCTTGTATGTCGATTTAGCAAATCAATGCCTTAAGCCCTTGTGCTATCCCCCATGATCAGATCAGATAGCCCTTTGGACAACCAACCCATTTCGCTCTATCATTTATTCTTTCTTTCCTAGCCTATTCAAAGGCCAAATCAGGATAGAAGTTCCAACTAGTAATCATCTCATTCATCTTTCGTGAAAGTGTTACTTATTTATAGTTTGCTCATTTTGAAAATGATATCTTTATTGTAGCATTTAGAAACCGTAGAAACTGGAAGAATAAGTATAAAGCTAACTATTTCAACAAATTCTATTTATACATGGAAACATTTGTTAGTATTAATGAAATTAATTCACTTTTTGATTGGATTAAACTATATTATATTAATAATTTATAAAGTATTAAGAATAAAATTAAAGTTTAAATATTTAAATAATCCAATCAAATAATATAAAGAAATAACAAGGTAATTCATTTGATTGCCCATTTATATATTATCACTAAATTCACAAAAATAATCTTAATTTATGTCATCTTTTACAACTTAATTTATCATTGATAAAATACTTTGAAAAGGTAATCACAAGGCCCAAGGTATGTAAGGGGTATATAGGTTATGTTTTCTATTATATTTTTATTTAGAATTTCAAAATTCACTGGGTTACTTTAATAACTTTATACAGGCTATATATTTAGTATGAAAGAAGATATTTAATTTCTCAATTATTAAACACCCCTACTAAAATAAACGGCATTAAATTGGTTATCAACTTATCTATCTAACACGTGGGCTATATAGGTGGTAAACAGAGTATAATCAATGGTGAAAACCGAAAACACAAACTACATTCCCCCAGTCGGTTCTGAAGACTAATCACACCCCAAAACCAGTAATCGTTACACTTCCATTCTTTCTTTCAGATCTCCACCTCACACATTCTTACTCACAATCTCTATCTCTTATGGAAATCTCCGCCACTCGCTACCTATAAAAACCCACTCTTCATTTTTCTTTTCATCCAACCCTCCATTAATTCCGGCTACTTTTATGTCCACAATGAACGGCGACAACCTTCACCACCGTTCTGTACCACAAACAACCACCCTCCTGAAAACCCCCAACAACATTTCCATTAATAAGATTAATCTCAAGAAGACCCCCAATTACGTGTCCTCTAATGGTAAGATGTCTGATCAGTGGCACACTCAGTGGTGGTCGTTGGCTGATGCTTCGTTTTTGCGGTGGACGGCGGCTGATATAATCGGCGTGTTCAAGTACCACCCTGTCCCGTGCTTTTTCGCGGTTACGTTGTTGTTTTTCATGGGTGTGGAGTATACGCTCCGGATGATACCGCCGTCGTCACCGCCGTTTGATATTGGCTTCGTCGCCACCGTCTATCTCCACCGTGTCCTCGCCTCTAGTCCTACTCTCAACACCGTTCTCGCTGGGCTTAATACGGTAATCAACCGATTTCGCATTTTCAAATCCGACTGAAAAATACGAGAGATCTGTGATTATGTTTATCAATTATCAATGCATGTTTTGGGATTTTAATTTTTGGGTTAAATTTCAATTTTGAAGGTGTTTGTGGGGATGCAAACGACGTATATAATAGGGACGTGGGTAATTGAAGGCCGGCCGAGAGCAACCGTTGCGGCGCTGTTCATGTTTACGTGCAGAGGGATTTTGGGTTATTCTACACAGCTTCCGTTACCTGAGGTACGACGTCGTTCTGTTAATCACCATAGAAATGATACTTTCACCTTGCACCTTACATTCTCGATAACGATTGTTTTGTTGATGGTTGGTTATCATTATTTGGAAATATACATTCATTTTGAATAAATCAGATACAATAAAACAAAATCTCAAATTACTTTTTATTGTTTTATAAATTACTTTTACAATTATCATAATTTATCAAAGCAATTACTAACAGCAAAATCCTCCTCAGATAATATCTTTTTATATAATGATTATTTATTATTATTATTATTTATTTCGAAATAATCCAAAGAAAAACGATGGAAAGTTGGGTTTGATTTTCGAATAAATTGTTAAAAATTTTATTCTTTTGTTTTTCAATAGGTAGAATAAATATAGTCAGGGTAATTAAGTCATTCATATTCTATGATTATATTGTTTGTAACATTGGAAATGTGACATTGCTACGTGTTCAGTAGAAGAGAAAAAATCAAAAACCCATAAACAGGTGTTTCATTTTTCGTGGGAGTTGTTGACAAATAGGGAAAGTTTCTTTATAGGGTAACAATAAATAGGAATATCGTTTTGTGGGACTATCCAATTTAAGTGTATATAAGATTTACAGTGATTGATTTATATCCACATATTTTATTGGTGAAAGTCTTAAAAGATAAAAAGATATTTATTTTTTAATATTTATAAAAATGAACAATTCAAAAGGCAAACACGTCTCTAGCTACTTTCATTATTATCATATATCACATGTGAAAAGGTTTTGTCCTAAACAAACAAATCTGCTTTTTACCAACCAAACCTTAGAATATCGTACAAAGCTTGTTTATTATAACACTAACCAAAAGTTAAAAAAAAATACTTATCATGAAAGAATTGAATTGACGATAGATTGTAAAAATCCTATACAATGCATTACTAAATACATTTTTTGTATTCTTTTAGGGATTCTTGGGTTCGGGAGCAGATTTTCCAGTTGGAAACGTTTCATTTTTCTTGTTCTATTCTGGTCACGTGGCAGGATCAGTAATTGCATCACTTGATATGAGGAGAATGCAAAGATGGGAATTGGCGATTTTATTTGACACATTGAACATACTACAAGTGATGAGGTTGTTGAGCACGAGAGGTCACTACACCATTGACTTAGCCATAGGTGTAGGTGCGGGCATGTTGTTCGATTCCCTTGCAGGAAAATATATGAAGAATGCAAGCTCGAATGTAGCAGAGGAAGATGGGTTATGTAGAAACCGGCCTCTTTTATCTTGATGTTTTTAGAGTTGGTTAAAGTTTAAATGTTGATATTTGTATACTTTAATTTTCAGATTTTTTAGTTTGTTTTGATACCTAATAGTTTTCATCGTGCATCAATCATTATATACTATTCACAATGGCAACTTCAACTTGTTTACTTATTGATAGGTTGAGTTAGGTTGTTAATTTTACCTTAAAGAGTCGATAAAATCATTATTCATAGGTTGAGTTAAGTTGTTAATTTTACTTTAAAGAGTCGATAAAATCAACAAATATAGCTGATAAAAAACCAGATCAAACGAGTTATAAGTCGTTGGTAGGTAATTTTTCATGCAAATGACCTTAAAACTCCCTTTACTTAGGTGATAAGATAATTACGATACCAAAATGTCTAACAAAGAGTTACTAACAAGGAGGTCCTGAGTTCTATCTTCGACATATACTAACCCGCCGTTCTAATAAAAAAAGAAAAAATAAATAAATAATTATGATATTAATATGGTTTTATTCATTATATTCAACTCATTGAAATATGTTTTTTGAAAAGTTGTATAAAGAGAAAAATTGTTTTATAAATGATCTTTTATTTTAACTAGTAGAAAAGCCCGTGCTTCTATTAGAGGATTGTTTTTGTTTTTGTTTTTTTTTAGTTTTTAATTTGTTGTTATTGTGTTATAACAGATTTCACAAAGATTAACCGCAATAGATTGTGTAGAAATCAATGATTTTTTTGTGTGTTGTTTTGATTAGTAACCATAGGCGTCAGATTACTTGGATTGTACTTTTACCTTTTTTTCTAATTAGGACATTATAGTTTGAAAGGTTTATTCTCATAATATTCGCTGCTCTTGTTGAAAATATCTATACACCATCCACTCTTGCAGCTTGAACTTCCACATATTTATAAAAAATGCCTCAAAAAATGCCTCCCTACAAGAACTTGTTAGAAGAATGAACTCCCATTATTAATAATGTGATTGTGAGGGATCAAAAGTTTTATAAAAAGGTAAAATAATGGCAAAAATGTTTAAAAAGTATTTCTTTTTGGATTAAGATTTTTATAATAACAAATTTGTAATTTAGTCACAAATCATTATAATTTTTTTGGATAGTATGATGCATAACCAAGAAAGTAAATTGGGGTAAATAAGACAAGAGAAAATTACAAAAATAACAAATTTCCTTAATTACTTTCCTTGAAAATAGCAAAAAAAAAAAAAAAAAAATTACAAAAGTAATCATCAAAATCGCAGATGGATTAAGGCCATCTGCGATTTCACCCATTCACCTGCGAAGGTACAATTCGGTGAAGCACAGACGCTCATTAGGAATTGTATGTTTGCAGATGAGTTTTTTTTTATCCGATATAAATACCCTCACACCTCACTAAAGTCGCAGATGAACTTAGTTCATCTGTGATTTCCTCTACAATTAATCTGCGATTTTGCGCAATTTTAATAATAATAATAATATTTTATTTTATTTTGACTACAAAATTGGTAGAGTTTGACTACGAAACAACCATATTATATATAAAGTTTTGCAAAAAATTATCACTTTAGTTGTTATTTCTTTGGAAAATTTGTTTAAAACATCTCTAATAAAATGAATGAATATTTGGTTTGTGTTGTAACTGGTTGGAGCTGGGAAGTTATGGAAACAAATCTTGAATACGTATGTTCGAAGGGAGGTATTTCTGAATTCGCTTTGATATTTTCTGAGTATATTAGTTATAGTGAGTTTGTATCTTTGGTGAGAAGGAAAACCGGTTTGTTAGACAGATATAAAATTAGTCTTCGTTTCCATCATCCTGAATTGAATCATTATATTACCATATTTGAAGACATTGATGTTAAAATGTTGATCAACATAATCAAATCGGTTGGAGGAAGGGTTATGAAAGTGTTTGGGGTGGCTGATGAAGGTTATGCGGTTACGGAAGGTGGCGAGAATGGAAGTGTGCCGGTTGCTAACTTATGCAGCGATATAGGGAGCAACAACCCAATAGGTACTTCATGACTACTAGTATACCTCTGTTTCATAGTGTTTCTGAAAATGTTATTGTAAGGTATTCACCTATTCACTATGTGGATCCTGAGAAATTACAAATACGTTGGTGATGATGATGTTGATACATATCTTAATGACGTGGGTGGTTGTTATGTTGACGTTCCCCAACAAGATGTTAAAGTTATGAATAGGGGCGGAGTGGATAATAGTAAAAAGAAAAAGGTTATGATTTAGAAAGATCATAATCTACATGGTGACGAGGATTTTGTTGATGTTGCTGATGTAACTTTAGATATAACTGACTTAGAAAGATATTCAAATGGAGATGAGTTGGGTGATGAACGTACACCTAAGTATCCTGATAACCTTTTTTACAGTATGTCCCCTCTACCAACATGTGCAGTTGATGTTAATGAAGATTTCCCATCACAGATGGTAGACCTCAATCAAAAGATTGAATGTCTCCGTATATTTATAACAAAGACCTTCTAAAACGGGCGATTTGGAAAAAATGTCTTCAAGAAGATTTTCAGAAGAAGACAAGTAGATCGACCAAATCAAGGTATGAGGTTGTGTGTGTTGGGAAAAATTGTTCTTGGTTACTAAGAGCAAAAGGAATTAAAAATTATGGCGGACTTTTCCAAGTGAATAAGTTTGTTGACGTACACACATGTTCTTCAACAATGTTGCAACCTAATCATCGATAAGCAAACAAACATGTTTTGGGTGAATATCTTGCTGGTGTTTTGGCTGAAGATTATAGTAGATTATATCAGGGACAAGATATTAATAATGATATGAATGCTCAATTAAAAATAAGTATCTCATACCATCAGGCTTGGTGTGCGAAGCAATATGTACTGTTGTTGTTAAGGGGTATGAAAGATGATTCTTTTACCAAACTTTTGGTTTATTTCCACAATTTTGTCAAACATAATCCTAGCACGGTGACACATATTCAAACAGATGGTGATGATAGGTTTGAGTTCTTGTATGTCGCACTTTGTTGCTCGGTTAGTATTACTAAATTTTATTATTATTATTTTTTATTTTGATGTACTTAACTATAATCAGTATATCTGAATATATATACAATGTTTCACACATTCAAGTTCTCAGCCAAAAAAAAACTTTTAATTAGAATAAACTTTACCGTAAAAAATATAAAACTTCAAATTCTACAAATAATACATGTTCCACACATCCAAGTTCTCAGCAAAAACAAATCAGTCTTCTGGCACACGATCATTTACTTCTTTCCCCAAAAAACCTTCACACAAAACATATATGAGACATGCTCTCACAGCATCATCGCCGGTAACTGCTAAGAAGAGCTGATTTAAAATGAAACTTTTCAAATCACTGATTTTACTCGGAAGGTCCCTACTGTTTGTTTTTGTTATGCCCTTGGTCCCTGTCTTACCTAAAAAACAAAACTATTTTTCCCATGATTTTTTAATTTATTTAAATAAACACACCCCTAACCCCACCCCATCACCTTACCTTATCTACCCACTATTTTCTCTATTTAAATAATATTTTTTTAGGTAAGACAGGGACCAAACGTGTAACAAAAACAAATAGTAGGGACCAAGCGCGTAACAAAAACAAACAGTAGGGACATTCCGAGTTAAAAAAATAAGTTAGGGACCAAGCGCGCAAATTACCCCAAAATATTGGGACCATTCGTTTAATTTACTCCAAATTAAACATCTTTTTGAACTACTAATTTTTTTTTTCCGACACTCTTTTTTTCCTATCAAACAAAACTCTTCGGGGCCATAAATAATTTTAGTATCTCCCACTTTAAAATACAACCGTTTTATGTTATATTGAGATACTGCTGCGTTTGGCCGTATCTGATGAAGAAATATTTTTTGAAATAGCAAGTCGTCCCCTTGTAAATGAGCGACGTCCAACAAATAACCAAAAACAATGCTTCTAAACGTTTCTCGTCGGGCACCGTTCAATACTTCAAATGTTTCTCATATATTACATCCCGATCCTTTTAGATTAACCACAACTTTAACATTAAGATTTTTAGAATCGTGTTGAAATACAAGAAGATGTTAGAAGGGTATAAAACATTAAAGGAAAGTAAGTTATAATAAATATTAACAAAACTGTCAAAAAAAAACAGTGTATTATAACAAAAATGCAACAATCTATATTAGAACTATTATATTTACACAAAACCAAATGTATATTTATAACCACATCAAAATTGCATCATATTTTTTAGAAATAAACCAAATGTATATAAACTATGAGAAATAAATCGATTGTATTTAAACCATATTTCAAAATTACAAATATATGCATATTTATAACAACAAAAACTAAATATTTATAACATAATAATAACATCAAAAATGAATATTTATCACAAAAACTATATCTATATAAACGATATTTGTCAAAATTGAATAATACTTTTTATATAATCTTCGAAAACCAAATGTACAACCCCACAAATGCAAATGTACAACATCAAGCAACAACAAAAATCATTTTTATATCAAAAAATCATATTAATACAACATATTAACACATTAATATTCTATATTAACAAAAAATACCAAATGTACAACCTCCCAATGCATGATTTACGCATCATGCACTTGTACAATCATAGATCCAAGTATGAAATACTATCAAAACTTCAAGGCTACTTATGAAATCCTCTAAATATCAAATATAACACACGTATATAAAAAAAAGCGGAAGAGCAACACCTTCGATTTTCATTTTTTTCAAAATTTTCCAGATATATCGTAAATAAACAAAGCCTAAACTTGATAAATGATGATTAAAAAACAAAATGAGTAAAGGTCTTACAATATTGTTGGGATTGTAGATAAAATCGACCATATCTTGCAAAATAAAACAAAAAAATAACGTTTTTATACCTTAAAAAAGTGAAAATCGCAGGTCATCGCAGATGGATTAGTTCATCTGCAAACGTACAACTCGTATTGCATATCTATGCTTTACACACTTGTACGTTCGTAGTCAAAGTAAAAAAAAATACATATTAAAAAAAATACAAAAATCGCAAATGAATTTCAGAGGAAATCTGCGATTTCAGTGAGGTGTGAGGGTATTTATATCGGAAAAAAAACCATCTGCGAACTGTAACATCCCAAAAATATAGTCCAAAAATTTCGTTTCAAATCATTTAATAAACAATAAATTACTGTTGATGAATAAAAATCATAAGTCGTGACAATCCCAAAACATCATATCCAAACCAGTATCAATATATCCAAAATCACATATAAACATCTTAGAGTAAATATCCCAGACTAAAGCTATGGAGTGTGTCATGCGATCATCCCGAGCCCTTCCCTGTACTAGTGGAAGTACCTGAAACCAAAACTGAAAATCATAAGCACGAAGCTTAGTGAACTCCCCAAACTACCGCATACCATACACATAGCAAATAACATAACTTTGGGACTCCGCCCAGCTTTATCGGGACGAACCCGACATCGGGCTTACCCTAGCATCAGACCACACCTGGCATCGGGCCTCGCCCAACATCGGGCTTCCCCGGCATACAACATCTCATATACATAAGCATATAACATAAGCATATAAACATAAACATACAAACATAAGCATATAAACATTCACCGGGCTTGCCCCGGCATCGGACCGGAGTCCGGAACATATAACGCATAACATATAAGCTAAACATGCATCGGGCTTTCCCCGACATCAGACCGAAGCCCGGAACACATAACACATAACATGCAAGAATCACAAAGACATTAAGCATACATAACGTTCCTCGGGACCGCCCCGACATCGAATCGTAATCCGGAAAGCATATAACCTACATCGGGCCCTGCCGGACATCGGACCGTAGCCCGAAACTACTAACATCTAAACGGGTCGGCATTGTGGCCGTAGACCCGTTCCTACTAGAAAATCAGAAAACTCACCTCGAATGCTAGCTGTGAAATCTCGTGTGAGGAATCCCCGACGGCTGCTCCAACGACTCCTTGAATTCGTCCACCCTATCATATCGTGGACGAATTCCAAGGCCTTATCCCCTTGAATTCGTCCACCCTATCATATAGGGAATCCTTTGCCCTACTTTGCAACTATCACATAATTACAGTTCAGTCCCCCTAGTTCAATTAACTTCTTTTGATCACAAAATTAATTCTTAATTAATTCTTGACCAATGTTAATTAAACAAATATGATTTCTCTTTTAATATATTATTCTTATAATATATTAATAAACCATAATAACCTCTTTCTCTATTATTTCTCCAGTCAAGTTGCTTTGGTGAAGGCAACCCAAAAGGACCATGCACAACCGGGTCAAGTACTTACCAAATATGGTTACGGGCTTAGAAACTAATCCAACAGTCTCCCACTTGGATAAGTCTAGTAACCATAAATGCAAGTAGAATCCGATTAGCAATCATAGCTCTCAAAGACGCTGTCGAACTCTGATCTTATCAGCAACCTGTCCTTTAGATAAGGGATTATATATTCCTCCATTCTATATATCGTATAGACATGATACATGGATTATAATCATTCTCTAAGTCTATGTGTTGTTTCCCGATTTCCGATTTATGACGACTGATAACAGACTACAGTTGAACACATCAACTTAGTCCCGGCTTGGCCAAGCGCTTAGGGTGTCATCACTAAATCATCGAGGGGCCCACAAATATCGCTTTTATCCCACTTTGGGTAAAAGGAACGGATAAACTTCGACTCAATGCTCGCTTGTACTCACTCACCGAATCACACACAACAATACATTTTATAACACCAAATTACTGGTGGGTTTACATATTGTCAATGTGTAACCGACTCGTAAGATACAACTTACACATCTCGGTTTCAAGAATATAAGATATTACCGTCTCACCAATCACTCGTGATAAAATCCATGAAGTGATCCAAGTGAGCGTGGGTTTAATCCAAATCTCTAATCTTATAGCAGCACTCATGAACTCTGCAGCAAACTTGTGCTATGTCTAAACGCTTTAGACAATCTACAGATGGATTCATGACAGTCTTCTTTCATACCTTCTTCCAAAGTATGAGCGACTGTGGAGGATTTGAATAATCTTATTATTCGGGAACTCAAAACATGCAAAGTGAAACACAAGAATAATACTAATCCCATATGGCCCCAAACTTCTGAGTATAAATAAAACACCTTTTATTTAATCACCATACTGATTAGTCATTATTTGTTGTTTCGGGTAATCAACTTCTTACTTGAATTATAACAACAGTTGTCCCATGCACCAAGCATGCACACTATGTTTACTTATGGTCTTTAATTTGTGAAATAGATCAAATGAACACATTTCCAATGATGCTCATTTCACAATTCCTAATAATAATCAATTAGTGTAAGAATACAAATTCTCGCCACTACTAGAATATGTCAGATTCTAACATTTTATGCAACGGCCCTTTCATAATATCACAGCGCCAAAGTCACCAAGATTTTGCCAATGAAATTACAAAGTACTCTATTGGAGATTGTTACAAGACAATCCCATAGATTTGAAGTCTCACATTCAAAGTACATTCCTTTGAACATCTTTCTTGCATAAAATTTTCTAATCTAGACATAGATTCTTAACGTCCAACTCCCAATAAGGAAACATTTCCATATTTGCCATACGACAACTCATTCCAAATAGAATCTTATTTATTTATAATAATGCCAATATGGTCCATCCATGACTATACTTCCAATTGTCCGCAAGCGACCAATTCTTGGCGAACCTCAGATTGTCCTTGACAGTTGTTTAATTATTTTAGTCAAACCAGTTCTAGTCCCTTTTCCCTCTTAATACCCTAGGCATTTGGAAAATTTTAGAACGGTCAAATATTACAGCATATGCAATCAATCCTATACCCGAAGCGTATGGGATACGATTCATAATAAAAAACGTGATACTTTATCAGTTTCTTGCTATAATATTGTCATAATGTTCCTATTTGCCGTGTTCTCAAAATTCGAACTATGAAGAGGGATGCCGTAATCATAATCGAACTTTGAGAATGCAAATAATAAATATATCATTGACTAAATTCAATTAAAATTTCTCTATCTAAGCTTTTAGATTGGAAATGAAGTACATCATTCTCTCCCTTAATTATAGCAAAAACAACTTTTCAACCCCTGCAACTTTGCAAAGTGAAACTTTTGTTTTTCTATAATTCATATTGCCAACTTGCAATACTTAAAATAATAATAATGATGCTCCCATGATGATTATATCCATTCCAGCATAACATTTATACTCCCACTAGCTTTGACACGTATTCAGAAAACAGTTGGACTTCTAGAAGACAATACTTATTGACTTCCAAAGTTTATATTTCTAATACGATGTGCTTCGATAAGCCTTTTATCTAAGCTTCTCAAACTCACACACCTTTCCTTAGACAGCTCACATGTGTGTCTAAACTAATTCAGAACTTATATTACTAAGTCCCAAATGTTCAGACTAATTGCCAAATCTCACAATTCGAACTATGAAGAGGGATGCCGTAATCATAATCGAATTTGAGAATGCAATTTACATAATCACTATCTCCTTAAAATCTATCTTAGTGAAAGCGTTTCCTCACAATCATTTTCATGAAGGAGAGAAACCTTATGACACTTAGACTTTATGGTGCATGTGTTTCTATCCATGCAAATTTGTCATAAGCATAATCATAAGATAACGTTTGTGACAAATTCAAACTCTTATGGACAAAACTTGTTCATTCTTAATTTCTTACCATCAAGGGTCCCACCATTGCTTCCAAGTTATTTAGCAGCTCAGCTATGCTAGTCAATGTACTTTCATTGAACAAGGTGTTTTCCCTTATGCAGTCAATTGAGAACGCGTAGAACTCATATGCATAAGCGACTTAACTGGAATGGCATAGAAATAAAATTTTGTCAACACGATGGGTTACAAACCTCAAGTCCTGTGCTAGTGTTTAATAGGTTTACTCTCGATTAGTTCTTGAAACTTTTCAAGATCTTTAGACTCCCACTGACCTCTTAACATATTAGATTCTCTTATCAAGGAACATTTCTTGACAAAACAAATATTCAAGAGTTACTATGTGTCTATATCAAAACAAAACCCACGCGCAATTTGGTACTAGTTGGTCTTCGTCTTATTCAAGACATCACAACTTACCAAAATGTGCGAGCGTAAGAACATTCCTACTTAAGATTATCTCACTCAAGTCACAATCTTTGAGTATGACTCTAAGACTTGATTTTGGAACGAAGTACGATACATCTTATTGACTTAACCATTTCAACAATTCTCCATTCCTCTTCTTAGCCAAACCAGTGCACTAAGGTATCCTTAGAGGATGCGTTGTAATATGGTTCTTACGATTACCAAGACGATCATAAAACACGATACAAAAGTACTCTCCCTTCTTCTTAGATTGGAGAAACTTTTTATCTTTCTGCCTAAATGATTCTTCTTATTCGTTCTTCAATTCATTGAAACTTTTTAATGATTCAGAATTACACTTAATCTTGTAAGTATAACTACATTTACTAGACTTTTAGTAAATTATGACGAATAGTCTTATTGTTATTTGTGGTGGACTTGACTAGTGCACAACATTGTGTTCTAGTCCTTTAATCCTTCACTTGACTCACATACTTGTGTGATCAAGGAATTTGTCTTAATTTCCTAAGTACCAAGATTTCCATACATCACATGATTCAAATCATATGATTCCAAGCTTTTGTCCAATTGAAACTTGAGTGATAGGAATCTTTCCTTACTTAGAAATTTTTTTGACGCTACCATAAATAACATAACTAAGAATCACATCCATTTATAGAAATACACAAACATCAATTTTTCATAACGATTTCATTGCAAGGATATATATAAATAAGACAAATCAAAAAAAAATTTATTTTATTCATAAAAGCAGCGGAAAACATGTCCTTACAATGCAAAATCAACTGAAGAACTATGTAATCAAATATTCCTAATAAATATATCATAACTTTCTAAGCTCAAAATCTGATCTTCGAATCCATGCGATCGTGATCCATTTCTTCGTGATCAGACTCATCTTGCTCTTCCATCAAGCTTCCTCTCTTTTCACTGATCCTGCAAAACATTTAAATGTAATCTTATCACATTATGTATTAAGAATCAACGAATAGGAACTTAATGGAGTTAGATAGTGGATTTTACCTGAAGTAGAGCCAAACGTCTTGACTCTCCCATCTTTTAGATCTCTTAGGTAGACTGGGCAGCTTCGTCTCCAATGCCCCTTCTCTTGGCAATAAAAACAAATTGACTCTTTTGGAACAGCACACTGAACTACTTCAGACTTTGCCTTTCTCTTATGATCAAACTTTTCGACCATGGCATGCCTTTCGTTGCCATTGCATATATCCATAGAGGTTTGGAAGGCAGATCCACCAATTAACTTTGCTTTTCCAGTGCGCCAAATCATCGCTGATTCAGCAGCAATAAGCAAATAGGTGAGATCGATGAGGGTCACGTCGTGGTCTATCATATAGTACTCTCTTACGAACTCACTATATGAGTCAGGAAGCGACTGAAGAACCCATTCAACAGCCAGCTCCTCACAGACAATGACTCCCAACATTCTTAACCTATAAAATTAGTCTTCGTTTCCATCATCCTGAATTGAATCATTATATAGCCATAGTTGAAGACATGGATGTTAGAATGTTGATCAACGCAATCAAATCGATTGGAGGAAGGGCTATGATAGTCTTTGTGGAGGCTGATGAAGGTGATGCAGTTACGGAAGGTGGCGAGAGTGGAAATGAGCCGATTGCTAACTTATGCAACCATAAAAGTAGAAACAATGCAATAGGTACTTTTATGACTCCTAGTGTACCTCAATTTTTAAAGTGTTGCTAAAAATGTTAATGTGAGGTATTCACATATTCACTATGTGGATCCTGAAAATTACAAGTACGTTGGTGATGATGATGTTGGTACATATCTTAATGACGTGGTTGGTCGTTATGTTGATGTTCCCCAATAAGAAGTTAAAGTTATGAATAGGGGTATAGTAGATAATAGTAAAAGGAAAAAAGTTATGATCCAGAAAGATGAAAATGTAAATGCTTACGGGGATTTTATTGATTTTGCTGATGTAGCTTTAGATATAACCGACTAAGAAAGCAATTCTGATGGAGATGAGTTGGGTGATGAACTTAAAGCTAAGTTTCCTGATAACCTTTTTTACGGTATGCCCCCTGTACCAACATGGTCAGTTGATGTTAATGAAGATATCCCATCACAAATGGTAGACATCAATCATCAAAAGATTGAATGTCTCAAAAGATTGGGAAAAAATGTATCCGAGAAGGTTTTCAGACGAGGACAAGTAGATCGACCAAATCAAGGTATGAGGTTGTGTGTGTTGGGAAAAATTGTTCTTGGTTACTAAGAGCAAAAGGAATCAAAAATTTTGGTGGACTTTTCCAAGTGAAAAATTTTGTTGATGTACAAACATGTTATTCAAAAATTTTGTAACCTAATCAGCGATAAGCAAACAAATATGTTTTGGGTGAATATTTTGCTGATGTTTTGGCTGAAGATTATAGTAGATTATATTGGGGACAAGATATTATTAATGATATGAATGTTCAATTGAAAATCAATATATCATACCATCAGGCTTGGCGTGCGAAGCAACATGCACTTTTGTTGTTAAGGGTACGAAAGAGGATTCTTTTACCAAACTTCCGGCTTATTTCCATAATTTGGTCAAACATAATCCAGGTACGATGACACATATTCAAACAGATGGTGATGATGGGTTTGAGTTCTTGTATGCCACACTTTGTTGCTCAGTTAGTATTATTATATTTTATTATTTTTATTTTTAGTTTGTTGTACCTAACTATAATCAGTGTATTTGAATAGATATACAATGTATTGTAGGTACGCGCTTTTGGCAATTTTTGTAAGCTGACCCTTATAGTAGATGGAGCCCACCTAAAGGGCGAGTTCAAAGGTACCATGTTACTTGCAGTTACTAAGGACGGACAAAACCAAATATTACCGGTTGCATATGGTATATACAAAAATGAGTGTACAGAATCTTGGGCATGGTTTTTTCAAAAACTACGTGATTGCATAGGCAATATGGAGGAACTTTTATATATATATATATATATATATATATATATATATATATATATATATATATGATAAGTCTCCATCTGTAGCGACATCTGTTGTCAACATTTTTCCTCACACTCATCACGGAATATGCGGTGTCCATTTGTATTTCAACATAGTAGCCAGATACGGGAAGAGTAAGACAGTTAAAGAAATTTTTTGGGAGGGTTGTAGAGCCTATACAGTTGATGGTTTTAATGCTGCAATGGACCTTATGAAAAAGACAAAAGAACCTGTATCGGAATACATACAAAGTATGAATCCTGAAACTTGGTCTAGGGCGCAATTTAGAGGCAACCGATACAATCTTATGTCGTCCAACAATGCGGAGTCTATAAATGCGTTATATAGACATGCACGTAAGGTGTCGATACTGATGTTGATCGACTTTTTGTTGGATTAATGTCTAAGTCCATAACTATATTTGGTATGTACTTGACCCGACCCGGCATGGTCCATTTGGGTTGCACTTCACTGGCACAATTTATATGGATAGTCTTTTGAGAATAGTATATTTATGATTTATATTAATATATTATAGGTTCTAATATATTAATATGGAATCATATTATTTAATTAGTATTGATCAAGAATTAATTTAGAATTAATTAAGTGATCAAAAAGAACTAATTAAATATGGACTCTTATATATATGGAATGGGCCAAGTTCATTTAGGTTGGGCTAAGCTTTCATGGATGGTCCATGGAGCTTTTAACCCATGGATCCTATGTAAATGAAAGGTCATGGGTATTAGGGTTTAAATGGATGTAACCCTAATCCTCCATAATATATAAAGGGGTCCTTGGCTCACAAAATTGGCACAAGTGTGTGAAAATAAGAGTGAGCCGATTTTAGTGTGCATACATATTCTCTCAAATTCTTCCAAGGTGTTTTGGTGATTTGTGATTCCATTTGAGGCTTCCACACTATTGGGGCTAAGCTCTTAAAGCTTGAAGACATCAAACTACATCAAAAGGTATGTCATCTAACTAGAACTTTGTAGTATAGGTGCTTCATAATATGCTAGTTAGGATGAAACATTAGAATAGTTAATATTTGCATGTATAATAAAGAAAACAGAGATCCAAGGTTTATAGGGTTGCATGTACACCATAAGAGTGTTAGAATGCTCAAAACCCAACAATAACAATCGAGAAAGAGAAGTACCCATTGCAGTTCCCTGAGGTTAATAATTTGTTAAATTTTTTTTGTAACATTAGCATGTCTTGGGTTAATAATTTCACCAGGTCTTATGATGTTCAAACTAAATTAAAATTTAAAAGCATAAGAACAACATCTTAAAAAATTATTAAAAACATTACAATATATAATAAATTAACAACTCTTGGACATGGTTTAATAATTTTTAATAATTGTAATGCTTTTAATAATTTTTTAATAATTACAATATATAATAAATTAACAACTCTTGGACATTAAAAACATTACAATATATATTGTAATGTTTTTAATAATTTTTGAAGATGTTGTTCTTATGCTTTTATATTTTAATTTAGTTTGAACATCATAAGACCTGGTGAAATTATTAACCCAAGACATGCTAATGTTACAAAAAAAATTTAAGAAATTATTAACCTCAGGGAACTGCAGTGGGTACTTCTCTTTCTCGATTGTTATTGTTGGGTTTTGAGCATTCTAACACTCCTATGGTGTACATGCAACCCTATAAACCTTGGATCTATGTTTTCTCTATTATACATGCAAATATTAACTATTCCAAGGTTTCATCCTAACTAGCATATTATGAAGCACCTATACTACAAAGTTCTAGTTAGATGACATACCTTTTGATGTAGCTTGATGTCTTCAAGCTTTAAGAGCTTAGCCCCAATAGTGTGGAAGCCTCAAATGGAATCACAAATCACCAAAACACCTTGGAAGAACTTGAGAGAATATGTATGCACACTAAAATCGGCCCACTCTTATTTTCACACACTTGTCCCAATTTTGTGAGCCAAGGACCCCTTTATATATTATGGAGGATTAGGGTTACATCCATGTAAACCCTAATACCCATGACCTTTCATTTACATAGGATCCATGGGTTAAAAGCTCCATGGACCATCCATGAAAGCTTAGCCCAACCTAAATGAACTTGGCCCATTCCATATATATAAGAGTCCATATTTAATTAGTTCTTTTTGATCACTTAATTAATTCTAAATTAATTCTTGATCAATACTAATTAAATAATATGATTCCATATTAATATATTAGAACTTATAATATATTAATATAAATCATAAATATACTATTCTCAAAAGACTATCCATATAAATTGTGCCGGTGAAGTGCAACCCAAATGGACCATGTCTGGTCGGGTCAAGTACATACCAAATATAGTTATGGACTTAGACATTAATCCAACAGTCTCCCACTTGGATAAGTCTAAAACTATTATTGAGTATGACTTCAAAACCTAACTGGCAATCGTAGCTCTTAAAGCCGCTGTCGAACTCTGACCTTGTCAATGACTTGTCCATTAGATAAGGGATCATATATTCCTCCATTCTAGATATCATATGGACTGAGACATGGATTATAATCATTCTCTCTGTCCATTTGTTGTTTCCCGATTTTCGATTTATGATGACTTACTGATTGAACAAATCAAATCAGTCATGGCTTGGCCAAGCACTCACATGTGTCATCGCTAAATCATCGAGGGGCCCACAGATATCGCTTTTATCCCGAAGGTAAAAGGAATGGATAAACTTCGACTCATATGGCTTGTTCTACTACTTGTTGAATCATACACAAAGACACATTTTATAACATCGAGTTACCAATGCGTTTTCGTGCAATCAATGTATAACCAACTCATAGTAACAACTCATATCTCTAGGTTTGAAGAATATAAGATATCATCGTCTCATGATCACTCGTGATAAAATCCATGAAGTGATTCAAATGAGCGCGGGTTGAATCCAATACTCAGAACTTATGAGCACTCATGAGTTTTGTAGCACCACTTTGTCCACCAACTTGGACCTCTACAAACCAACCCATGACAGTCTTGATTCATATCTACTTCCAACATATGACCGACTGTGGATAGTTTGAATAACTTAGTCATTCGGGAAGAATAACCTAGCTTATTCTGGAAGTCAAAACATGCAAAATGAAACACAAGAATAATTGAATCCAATATGGTATCAAAACCTATGAATATAAATAAGACACTTTTATTTATCACCATACTGATTACTCATTATTCATTGTTTCGGTTTTATCAACTTTATACTTGAAGTATAAACACTAGTTGTCCCATGCTCCAAGCATGTACACTATGTTTTTCTTAAACAATAGCTTTGCCATACACCAAGTATGCACTCTATGTTTTTCTATGATCCTTACTTTGTGAAATAAACCAATTGAACATAATTTCAATGATTCTAATTTCACACTCCCAAATCCTTATCGAAAAATGTGAGAATTTCAAATTCCTATCATTTATCGAAATCTGTTTAGATTTTAAACTTATATGCACTGACCCTCCTGTAATGAATATGTACAAAGTCACAAAGACTTGTCAACAGTCATTATAAGGTATTCCAATGGAGATCAACTCCATGGAAACTAAGTCTCATATTCAAAGTACATTGCTTTGGACATGCTTCTTGCATTAAGTTTTCTAATCTTACACAGATAACTTCCACCAATGGAGACAACTCCATATTCTCATTTTGACTATCACTTCTGAATAAGAGATGCCTCTTTTCAGAATATGTCAATATGGTCCTTCCAAAATTAGCATTATACTTCCAACTGTCCCTAAGCAACCAATCTTTGGTAAACCTCAGATTGTCCTCGACAATTGCTTAATCATTTTAGTCATATCCAATTCTAGACCTTTTCCCTTCTTAATGCCTCTGGGCATTTGGAAAAATTTAGAAATGACAAATATTATAGCACATGCAATCGATCCTGTACCCAAAGCAAATGGTACACGATTCATGATGTCTCACATAAAGACATGATTGTAGACCAGTCTTTTGCTACAATATTTTTATTTGCCATGTTTTCAAAATTTGACTATGAAGAGGGATGCCGTAATCATAATCGAATTTTGAGAACGCAATATATAGAATTTCCTTAAGTTGAACCAATCCAACATGAAATTCATATATATATTCTTGACTAAAGATGATTAAGGTCTCAATCTAAGCCTTTAGAACTGAAATGAAGTATATCCTCTCCCTTAATTATAGCAAAACAACTTTTTCAATCTCTGCAACCTCACGAATTGAAACTTTTGTTTTCTATAATTAACATTGCTAACTTGCAACACTAACAATAATTATCATGCTCCAACTAACATGATGATTATTAGCATAACACTTATGCTCCCACTAGCTTTGACATGTACTCAGAAATCAGCTGGACTTCTAGAAATCAATACTTTATTGACTTTCTTACCAAATTTCAGATTTCTGATACGAGATGCTTTGATAAAACTTTATCAAAATCATACACCTTTCCTTAGATAGCATGCATGTGTGTCTAAACAATTTCAGAACTATGAAAAGGGATGTCGTAATCATAGTCTCAATTGTTTAGACCTTTTGCCATCTGCTTCAAATCTAGTTGGTGGAAGTGTTTCCTCGCCATCATTTTCATGAATCGGAGAGAAACCTTATGACCCTTAGATTTTATGGTGTATGTGTTCTTATCCATGTGAATCGTCAAAACCATAGTCACAAGACAAGGATAATGACAAATCCAAACTCATATGGACTGAACTTATGCAATCTTAACTTCTTGCCACCTGGCAGTACAGGGCCTGCCATTGCTTCCAAGTTGTTATCCAACCAATTGAGAACTTTCAGAACTCCTATGCAAAGCCAACTTTAACTGGAATGGGCACACAATATTTCAACACGATAGGTTATAAACCTCAAGTCGTGTGCTAGTGAAGAACCTCAGGTTTTATTCTTGATTAGTTCTTGAAATTCTTTTTAGGATCTTTAAGACTCCCACTATCCTCTTGACATATAAGACTATCTTGCCAAATATTCAAAAGATAGTGCGGATTCTTTATCAAGACAAACACTTCACACAATTGGCCTTAGTTGGTCTTTGTTTTATCGAAAACATCACAACTTACCAATTTCAAATGTACAAGAGTAGGACACTTTTACTCTTACATTTGACAAGTGTTTTAAACCTTTCTTTAAGATATGTCACTCAAGTTACAATCTTGGAGTATGACTCTAAGAATTGTTTTGGAACGAAGTATGACTCATCTTCCTGATCTAACCATTTCAACAATTCATGACTCCTCTTCTTAGTCATAAGAATGCACTAAGATGACCTTTAGAGGACTAATTGTGATATGATTTCTAAATCATTAAGATGATCACAAACATGATACTAAAGTACTCTCCCATCTTTTCAGATTTGAGAAACTTTTATCTTTCTGCCTAATTTGATTCTTCCCATTCGTTCTGCCATACATTGAGACTTTTCCAATGTTTCAGAATTATACTTAAACTTGTAAGTATAGCCATATTTACTAAACTTTAGTAAATCAAATAGTCTTAACGAGCTTTGTGGTGGACATGACCAGTGCACAAGAATGTGTACTCGATCCCTTTGGTCCTTCACTTGACTCACACATCCATGTGAACAAGTAATTAGTCTTGATTTTCTAATGCTTGAAAGTTCTCATTCATCATACTATTCAACTTGCATGATTCCAAGTTTCGGTCCAATTGAAACTTGGGGGATGAGGAACTTTCCTGATTTGGTAAATTTAGACACTACCACAAATGAAAGAATCAAATCCATTTTCCAATATTGCTGTCAGTGGAATCATATAAGCAACAATTTTCCACAAATGCCATTGTAAGGATACTTCAAATAAATAAAATTAAACAATTTTCTTTTATTTTAAAACTTTGCGGAAAAACTTATCCTTACAATCCACATGGAAAATTGTTGTTATCTATTCCTTAGCAATATATCATAACTTCTTAAGCAACTGCTCAAAATTCTGATGCGATCGAAATCCACCTTCACGATCAGAATCAGCATATACTTCCTTTAAGATTTCTCTCTATTCTTTGATTCTTAAAACATCAACATGTGACCCAGTCATATCATGTAATGAGGATCTCAGAATAGAACTTAACAGAGTTAGATAATTGGCTCTACCTGATGTAGAGTCAAACTTATTGACTTTAACATCCTTAGGTAAATTTGGCAGCTTTGCAATCAACGCACCTTCCTTTGGAAAAATAAACATATGGACCCTTTGGTAATGGGACTATCTCAGACTTAGCCTTTCTCTTTACCATTTGGTCAACCGGGTTGACTATGGCCAATCCGTTTCCATTGGGAAGAGAATGTTTTTTCGAGATTTCCAGTGTCACCATTGTCACTGTCCATAAAGTTTTTGGGAAGTTGATCTTCTAATCAAATTTGCTTCACTATCGTTCCAAATCATTGCTGATTCAGTAGCACCAAGCAAATAGATATGATCATTAAGGTTCATGTCATAGTCTGTATCATAGTAGTCCCAAAGGAACTCACTATGTGACTTAGAAAGTGATTCAACATCCAACTTTCTCAAGACTTTGAAACCCAACTCTCCCGGCTTGTCAATATGTGACTTCATCTCTAAGATGTGATCACACATAGACCTTGCTTGCCATTAGGGCTTAAGTGACCTTGAACTTGTGGGTTAGGGAGAATAATTGGAGGAGGTGGAGGAAGAGAAGTATGACTTCCATGAGCCAAACTCGGGAAGTCATATTCATTAGGAAAGCTTGGTTTGGGAAGATCATTGTTGTCTAAAGCAGACATCAACAATGGGAGAAATTCACGTAAAGGTTATTTAAGTCCTTAATATAACACCCAATATGATATATTAAGGCTAGGACCCAACAAACTATTTTATAACTTGGAAGAGGGATGCCATAATCCAAGCTATAAAATATTTGAAGGTAGGTGAATGACGATTCACCAATTTCCACCAAGATAAACGAAATGTATTATTAGGTTTTAATTGGTTTTGAAACTCCTAGATTCTTTTGAGATTCATTGAACTTTTCAATGGCATGTTTCAATCTCGAGTGTGCCCTTCAGGTTTTGTGACTGGGATGCCGAGGATCACAAAACAAGGTGTGAAGTAACCATGCAAATATACTTGGTACCCTTAATATTTACCCCTCAATCGATGTGCCGGTTAACCACACACGCTCCAACGATACTATGATAAACATTAAGTTACCCTTTGCCTACCTTGTTAAGTCCAGGTTAGTGTGCCGGTTAACCACACACGCTCCACTAACAGCTTAAACAAAGTGCAAAGTGTAATTTCATGGATTAGCACCTTATTCACATTTTCCTAAGTAACTAAGATTGGGAATTTATAAGTGTTTAGTTACTTAGCATTTATCATTATACTTATAATGAAGGGAGAATTATAGTCCTTGTCCTACCTGTTCGGCTAACGACCCTCCACCGGTCAAGGAAGCGGTGAGTGAGAGTGGACACCCATTAAACTGCCATTTTATAGGCAGTAACCTTATACCCCCCCTTATAGACCGGCTTCGTGAATGAGGCCTACTAATGGTAAGACGACTTGCTCTTATACATATAATATATTAAACTTTTAATATTATAATAGTATATGGGTGTATTTTAGACATTTAAAATAATTGGTGGTTTAATCTATTAATTAAACTAGACTTTTAATTTAATTAAACTCAAACCATATATTTATGGATTAATAATACTCTTTTAATTAAACGATTTAATTAACTATTAATAAAGTCCATAAGAGTTAATTTGAACTATTCAACAAAACATCATAATTTCAATTATTAAACGCAAAATTAAAACCATTTAATTACTTGTTTAAGTTATGAACCCAAGAGTTTTAGAATTCAATTCTTTTTTTCATAAAAAACTTTTCTCAAATTCCAAAACTTGAGGGCAAGTTTTGTAATTCTTGAAAACCTTTGGATTCCAAAACTTATGGAATTAATGGTGTTTTATGATGAAACTTTCCATGTTCCATAACTTAAGAACAAGTTATGGAATTCTTTAAAACATTAACACCAAATTTTGTAACTCCATAAACACTTTGAATCAAAATTTTTTTTAAAAAAAACTTTCATATCCATAACTTATGGAAGTTTCAAAAACCCTTAAGATCACAACTTTAAAAAAAACTTTTGAGCTCCAAAATTTTATGACAAAATATGTAACTCCTTAAAACATTTAGATCAAACTTTTAAAACTAATAAAATAATCATATCATTTTATCTTTTACTAAATTTGACCTAATTCAACTCATATAACAAAAGATTCAAATTTTACAAATAATTCGTTTTTCACAAAACAAGTAATTATCTTAAAATTTGACAAACGTCATGTTTTTTTTCCTTTTTTTTCAACTTGAAAATAAAACATTTGCATCAATATAACAGAAAACAACCCATAGCTCTGATACCACTGTTGGGTTTTGAGCATTCTAACACTCCTATGGTGTACATGCAACCCTATAAACCTTGGATCTATGTTTTCTCTATTATACATGCAAATATTAACTATTCCAAGGTTTCATCCTAACTAGCATATTATGAAGCACCTATACTACAAAGTTCTAGTTAGATGACATACCTTTTGATGTAGCTTGATGTCTTCAAGCTTTAAGAGCTTAGCCCCAATAGTATGGAAGCCTCAAATGGAATCACAAATCACCAAAACACCTTGGAAGAACTTGAGAGAATATGTATGCACACTAAAATCGGCCCACTCTTATTTTCACACACTTGTCCCAATTTTGTGAGCCAAGGACCCCTTTATATATTATGGAGGATTAGGGTTACATCCATGTAAACCCTAATACCCATGACCTTTCATTTACATAGGATCCATGGGTTAAAAGCTCCATGGACCATCCATGAAAGCTTTGCCCAACCTAAATGAACTTGTCCCATTCCATATATATAAGAGTCCATATTTAATTAGTTCTTTTTTTGATCACTTAATTAATTCTAAATTAATTCTTGATCAATACTAATTAAATAATATGATTCCATATTAATATATTAGAACTTATAATATATTAATATAAATCATAAATATACTATTCTCAAAAGACTATCCATATAAATTGTGCCGGTGAAGTGCAACCCAAATGGACCATGCCGGGTCGGGTCAAGTACATACCAAATATGGTTATGGACTTAGACATTAATCCAACAGTTATATAGTCATCCCTAATTCTAGTTTTATCTTCCAAACGATCCTTTTGCACCCTAAGATGTATCACCTCTGCATCCTTGTCAGCAAGCCATTTTTCACTCATTTTGATAGTCTTCTTAGCCTTTTTTATCAATTCTTCATGCTCTTTGATTTTCTTTTTATTAAGGTCTATCCGTTCTTGAGCTTGTTTGCATTCTGATGCAATAAGTTTACGATGTTGACTGAGAAGTCGGGATGACTCTTTATCATGTTTTGTTGTTCTTCAGCCGTTTTCAATTCTTGAAAACTTTCATCTGACATATATGGGCCTTCTGAAGAGGGTGTAAAAAAGGGGTCGACTGGATCACAGTAATAACAATCTACTTCGTCGCATGAGCAAATTTCAAACTTTGAGGATGAACTCATAATAAAGTTGAGATTATATATTATTTTTAATAAGAAAATGATCGTATTTGTCGTATTTATACATCCTAGTCATCTGCAAATGATAGTCCAAAGGCAACCATTTCATATCCAGAGTTGGAATTCATAGTCAAACTTGGAGATGACTACACATAAATGACAAGTCACTGTAGTAACCTGTAAATCGTAGTCAAACTTCGAAAGGACAACACATAAATGACTGTTTGATATGATAAGTCACGGTAGTATACAGAGATTCCACTACAGTTGTCAAGACCTTGTTAACTCCTTTCTTTTATTATAAATAGATGTTTAATCTATACGAAACGAAAACCCATATCATCTATACGAAACGAACACCCATATTCGGAAATGTCGTCGAATGTAGCAACTTCTTCGAATGTAGTACCTGGTTCCAGTTCTCCACGACCAGGACGACAAACGAGGTGTTGGTTGTAACACGATGTCGGCTTAGTGTTAAGGAGGGTGTAACGCCACTGGCTCCCCCGCATTGTCTGGTAGGTGATGAATGGACCCGGATAACAGCTTTGTTCAACCATGAGATGGGAGAAGGACAACACCGGCTACAATTAGATATTGTCAGTAAATGGATGGATGTAAAGGGAGAAGTCACATGGTTCAATCGAGCGTGTAATTATGCGAAAATTACGAAAACTTATTATGCAGACGACGAAGAGCTTTTGGAAATTGTTAATTTTTTTTACATTTTGGAGCGTGAAGGCAGAGACTTCGAATATGAGGACGTTTGGAAACTTGTTAAAAATTATCAGTATTTCACGTAGACAACTCTATTATTATGCAAATTTCATATTTGTATTGTTTTATGTGTATTGCTTCATGGACTTGTTATTTTTAATGTATTGTTTTATGTGTAATTGAGTATGAGGACGTTTGGAATTGTTATTTGTAAGGTGTTATTTTATGTGTAAGGTTTTATGTTTAATGCTTCATGGAATTGTTAATTTAATGTATTGTAGTGTATCGTTAAAAATAACCCAACGAGTTTTCATAAATAAAATTAAACAGAGGAGGTAGATCTAACACAGACGAAATACATGTAAATAACCAAGTACAAACCTAATAGATAGAAATAGATATTAAATAAACAGGACATATTTCAAAATATTCCAAGGGGCTTCATACTAGAATTCCAACCCGTCACTAAAAGATTTGTATTCCTCCTTAGCAGCTTCCAAGATGACCTCCTCGGTAGCATTTAAAAGGGCGTCATCAATTTTGGTATAAAGATCGTTGAATAATAGAATTTCAGTTTTCATTTCGTACCATTTTGCTGTGATATCTAGGTTGTCACGATGGTTTGCTGCAGTCGTTCGAGTTTCAACGTTGAAGATATAGGTTAAACGAGTCCAAAACATTGGATCGTTCTACTTGCTGGTCTCGTACACATGAATATATGCACGACTAAGAACCAAGTACTCCTCATCGGTCCATGGTTTTGAAGTCATGTTTAGTGAAATAAAGAGAGTAAAGTTTCAAAAGTAATATATGAAGAACTAATATATCTTTAAGTAAAATGATTTTTTCACTGAAAGTAAATTTATAGTAGGCTTTATGACAACAATAAACGACATGTTTTTTATGTCCGTCAATAGCACATAAGTTTCTAACTAAAATAGTAGTCAATGTTTTTAATTTGTCTGCAATTCATAGTCCAACTTAATTGAACAACACAGTGTACCTATTGACAACACAAGAGAGGACTTTTTGAGTTGACAGCCCATTGCACTGACTGACAACACAATACACGACTGTTTGACTTGACAACACAGATTGAGTTACAAAAAGGGGATAAATAATTGTTCATATCCATATTAATTGTATCACCTTACAAATTTACCTTGCAACTAAGGACCCACCTGTACCACTCAGATGGAACATCGAAGAGGAGGTCGCTTTGGTTCATGCTTGGATCCTAACTGTAGAGGAGGATTTTCCACTAGGTCTACCATAAATTCGCAATGGATCATTTTGGTCTCATGTCTGTCATTTGTTTCACCATCAAATGGGTCGTACTCAATATCGTAGAAGAAGAGATGTCAAAGCCAAGTTTCTGGATTTGAAAAAAAGGGTCAAGCATTTTCAACGTATTTACAACGACCTGGATAATGAACATCTGAATATGGATGAAGACATTCTTATATAGGTGGCTATGGAGCTATACCTTTTCGAATCTGATGTTAGGGAGTTTACGCATGGAGAAGCATGGAATCTTTTAAAGAATGCCCCTCATTTTTAATATGCATGTTAGTTAAATAAGATAAGATGTAGAATGTTCGTTAGTTATGTTGTTTTTTTTATGTGTGTCTTGTTACTCCTTTTTTTTATGTTGTTTCGATAATGAACATATGTCACACCCCCAAACCAGAACGACGGAAATGTTCGGGGGCGGAGGACGTCATGTACAGTATCATAACAATGCACAATAGTAAACAAGCAACAACATCATCCATTTCATTAATAATATAATTTAATACAAGTGTGTTATGTGTATAGTTTGAAAGATACCAAAATATGAATCAAAATAAAAGACGAGTCTCGAATGTGCTCCGTCTTCCCAAAACCTGGTCATCGGTACCTGTCTACTGGTGACCTGAGAATACACGTTATTTTGAAAGAGTAGATCAGCATTTAAGCTGGTGAGTTCATAAGTATTTTAGTGTCATTGTTTGTATAAGTTTGATGAAAGTGTTTGTAAGGGTTTGATGTAATGTTTGTAAGTGTTTGATGTAAATGTTTGTAAGTGTTTGATGTAAATGTTTGTATACCTCCTAGAAAATCCTATATTTTCCACTTATAATGTAATGTAGTCTTCTACCAAGACCCGACTGTTCTGTATGTTTGTTCTTTTGTAAAAGTGAGTGTTTTTCCCAAGTATGACTATTATTACCAGAAAATAGGTTACATTACCGTTTATGTGAGAAGATCACTATATGAATGTAATGGGAAAATGAAGATGTACAATAGTATTGTCCAAAGTAAGTTCAGATGTACTAACTACCTTAAAACCAATTGTTTAATTAAGGTAAAATATGATGAGATTATAACCATACTTGATCGACTAGTAAAACACGACGCTCAAAGACATCGAAATGGTATGACATTCGTCACTCGTAGACCTACAGGTCTCACTATAGCTAGCAGCAAGGTGTAGGATGGTCAATCCCGTATAGATCTATACACAAATTCACGCTCTCCCTCCAGGAGACTCTGGTTACAAAACGTGACACAGCAGTATATTGCCATGTCATAAAGTAGTGGTTCACATTAATGTTATTTCGTTATTGTATTTGTATAGTATGTTCCTTCTGTTCTAATGTATAGTATGTTCCTTCTATTCTAGTGAATAGTATGTTCTTTCTATTTTAGTGTATAGTATGTTCTTTCTGTTCTAGTGTATAGTATGTTCTTTCTGTTCTTGTTATAGTATGTTCATCTGTTCTAGTGTATAGTATGTTTGAACTGACTCATGTATGAACTGACCCTTGTAAGTTTCATTGTTCTAGAAATACTGAGTAGTAATCCTCTAAACTATACATATTATAGTTTACTAGTATTGTTGTTTGAATGACTGATCATGTTTGTACACCATTGATGCCCAAAGGTATTGAACTGATTGGAAGAACTTTTATATCTACATACATATACATAATATATAACTATGATTTAAACGACACTCGAACAAACAGCAGATACCCTAAGTCCACAACCAAACAAGGAACATGAAATAAAGCGAGTTATCAGTCCTAAGCCCTTTCAACCTTATTTATATAACTATATCTATATAGACATGATTTTGACAATGTATAAGTTTAAAAGAGTTTTGTAAAACGATAAAGACTTTATTATATAAAAGAGTTTTAACCATTTTAATGGTTATTGATGACTTGATGTCAGTTTATAAAATGATTTGAAACAGTTTGTTTGATAATACAATTTTAAAGTATAAGAAATCCTCTTGTTTGATAGTTATAAATCACATGTGATTGATATTATAACTATAATGTTTTCTACTTGTATTCCCCCCCCCCCATAAAAGCATTTAAAATCATTGAAAGATAAGTTAGGGGTATGAACTCACCTGTAGTGAGTGATTGGAATGTAAGATCGATTAGGATGCTAAGTATGCCAAGTGAAGTCTTGAGCACAAACGGATCCTATTAAGCATATAATGACACATATATGTATATAATTAGTGTATATAATAACTAATCATGTAAGGGAACAACCTTAGGGACTAGGAAACACTTGGAATGAAGTGTTACAATCACATATGATTATATAAAGGGTGTTCACGGCCACACAAGGGTGTGTTTATGGCCAAGGGGTGTTCACGGCCAAGGAGTTTACGGCCAACACATGAACTTGAAGGGTTTACGGCCATGGCTTGAAGGGTTCACGACCACCTTATGAACTAAGAAGCGTTTACGACCCCAAGAAGGGTTTACAGCCGTAAACTCTTGATGTTCATGCATACAATGGTTGATTCTTGGATGCTAATCAAGTGCTTCTAATGGATAACAAGTATATGGAAAGGATACTTACGTTTTGGAAGCTTTATAAGGTGATTACGGTCCAAAGAACTAGTGTGTGTTCTTGGTGTTCTTGGTGATTTGAAGATCTAACCCAAAAGAGATGAATTCACGGATGAAATCATAGGTATTTAATTGAATGAGAAGTATACCAAGAAAGAATGGAAGAATCACTTACAACTTTGACGAGAAATGGAAGTGTTCTTGATGATACTTAAAAGAGAATGAGTTTTCAGCCTTGAAGATGTGAGAAATGAGGAAGAAATGAAGAAATCCTATACTTGAAGGAAGGGTTTTACGGCCAAGCTTGGGTTTACGGCCGTAAACCCACCTTGGGCCGTAAACATCCCTTGATGGATGTTCTTGGCTCAACTTGAAACCCATTAAATCCTTACTCACAATACATAGCATTAAGTCCTATGGGCACAAGGCTTAAAAACTTCAAGAATAATCCTTAGCAAAGCTAAAAGGTAACAGAAACTAGTCTGACCTTTGATTGAATTGAACGGCTTTACAAGGTAGAAATTTCGAGTTGTCACATCATCCCCCCGTTAAAGGGAATTTGGTCCCGAAATTAGATTTTAAGAAAATACAAATAACTAAGGAAAAATATGAGGATATTTCAGTTTCATTTGATCCTCGCGCTCCCAAGTGAATTCAGGTCCTCGCTTCGCATTCCAGCGAACCTTCACTATTGGGATATGGCTTTGCTTCGTTTGCTTGACCTCACGGTCCATGATCTCTATTGGTTCTTCCACGAAGTTGAGGCTCTCGTTGATCTCGATCTCATCGAGTGGGATTACAAGAGTCTCGTCGGATAGACACTTTTTCAGGTTCGAAACGTGAAACGTTGGGTGTACGTTACTAAGTTCTTGAGGTAGTTTGAGTTTGTAAGCTACAGGGACGATTCTAGCGAGAATCTCTAAAGGCCCTACGTATCTTGGATTTAGCTTCCCACGTTTTCCGAAGCGTATAAGGCCTTCCAGGTTGAGGCCTTCAATAGAACACGGTCGCCAACCTAGAATTCCAAAGGTTTCCTTCTCTTGTCTGCGTAGCTTTTCTGTCGGTCTCTAGAGGCTTTCAATCGTTCACGAATCTGAACGATCTTCTCTGTCGTTTTCCGAATGATCTCTGGACCTGTGAGAGTGCTGTCAGGAACTCGTCCTTTAGCTAACTAGGTGTCGCCCACCTGAGCCCAGCATAGAGGGGATCTGCACTTCCGGACATAGAGGGCTTCAAATGGAGCTGCCTTTATGCTTGTGTGATAACTGTTATTGTAGGAGAACTCGATAAGGGGTAAATGAGTATCCCATGCCTTCCCAAAATCTATCACAGAGGCTCGAAACATATCTTCCAGAGTTTGAATAGTTCTCTCACTTTGTCCGTCGGTTTGCGAATGGTTGGATGTACTCATGTCCAGCCTAGTTCCTAGGGAACTTTGTAGCGACTGCCAGAATCTTGAAGTGAATCTACTATCTCTATCAGAGATAATGGATATGGGAACACCATGCAGTTGTATGATCTACCTAATGTATGTTCTCGTTAGTTTCTCCATCTTATCAGTCTCTTTGATAGGCAGGAAGTGTGCGGACTTTGTTAACATGTCTATGATTACCCAAATGGTATCGAGACCACCCCTTGTCTTTGGAAACTTGGTTATGAAGTCCATTGTGATCCGCTCCCACTTCCATTCTGGTATCTCCGATTGTTGTAGTAAACCTTAGGGATTCTATTATTCGACCTTAACCTTGGCGCAAGTAAGATACTTGCTCACGAAGGTAGCAATCTCTGCGTTCATGTTAGGCCACCAGTATAGCTTTTTGAGATCCAGATACATCTTATCTGAACCTGGGTGGATGGAATATTGAGTGTTGTGCGCTTCAGTCATGACCAGGTCTCTGAAACGACCGTGTCTTGGTGTCCAGATCCGATCCATGAGATATAAGGCTCCGCCACCCTTGACTTCCAAGTTCTAATCAATCCCCCACATTTTCAGGCTTCAAGGCTTTTATCTGAGCCTCCTTAATCTGTGTGGGCAGATGTGAATGGACAGTCATAGTCAATGATTTGACTCTACGACCAGAGTATTCTTTCTGACTTAGGGTGTCAGCTACTACGTTGGCTTTACCGGGATGATAACGAATTTCGCATTCATAGTCATTGAGTAGCTCGACCCACAGTGGTTGTCTCATGTTGAGCTCCTTCTGGTCGAATATGTGTTGAAGGCTTTTGTGGTCTGTAAAGATAGTGCTTTTTCTACCATACAGGTAGTGTCTCCAGATATTCAGAGCAAATACCACCACTCCTAACTCAAGATCATGTGTGGTGTATTTGACTTCGTGTGTCTTTAGTTGTCTTGAGGCATAGGCGATGACCTTACCCCATTGCATAAGAACACAGCCAATCCCTTGGTTGGATGCATCGCAATAAACCACGAAGTCTTCTATCCCTTCTGGGAGGGATAGTATCGGTGTGCTGCATAAGGCTCGCTTCATCATTTGGAAAAAAAATTCTTGTTTCTCTTCCCAGTCGAAGGCCACGCCTTTCTGAGTCAATGTAGTAAGCGGTTTTGCGATTCTCGAGAAGTTCTGAATGAACCTGCGATAGTAGCCAGCGAGGCCTAGAAATTGACGAATTTCAACAGGCGTCTTCGGAGCTGACAAGTTCTCAATGGCCTTAATTTTGGAAGGATCAACATGAATTCCCTCTTCGCTAATCACGTGACCCAAGAATTCGACTCTTTGGATCCAAAATTCACATTTAGAGAATTTCGCATACAGCTTCTCTGCTCGAAGGGTTTCTAAAGTATGACGTAGGTGTTGACTATGCTCCTCCTTACTACGAGAATAGATAAGAATGTTATCGATGAATATGATAACGAATTGATCTAAGTAAGGACGGCACACCCGATTCATTAAGTCCATGAACACTGCGGGTGCACTGCTCAATCCGAATGGCATCACTACAAACTCGTAGTGTCCATAACGAGTTCGGAAGACTGTCTTGGGAACATCCTCCTCTAACACTCGTAACTTGTGATACCCGGATCTCAAATTAATCTTTGAAAAGTAATTCGCCCCTTGCAGTTGGTCGAACAAGTCGTCTATGCGAGGAAGAGGGTAACGATTTTTACGGTAAGCTTGTTTAGTTCTTTGTAGTTGATGCACATACGAAACGATCCTTCTTTCTTCTTCACGAACAACACCGATGCTCCCCATGGTGAGAAGCTTGGTTAAATAAAGCCCTTGCTAAGCAGTTCGTTAAGTTGACCGGATAGCTCCTGCATCTCGGCTGCTGCTAGACGATAGGGCGATTTGGCTACTAGGGTAGCCCCTGGAACTAAGTCAATTATGAACTTGACTTGACGTTGTGGAGGTAATCCTGGTAGTTCTTCTGGAAAGATGTCAGGAAAGTCGCGTACTTCTGGGATGTTCTTTATGTCTTTCATCTCTTGGCTCATATCGACTACATGAGCAAGGAATGTGTGACATTCCTTTCGTAAGTACTTCTGGGCTTGAATGCTCGAGATGATACGAAGGTTCGTGCCTGGTTTGTCTTCATAGATAACTAGGGTTTCGTTAGACAGTAGATTAAGATGAACAACCTTCTTAAAACACATGATGTCGGCATGATGAAGGCTCAACCAATCCATGCCGATAATGACGTCGAAACTTTTAATTGATACCGGCATGAGGTCGATTGGAAATGAATGGCTATCTAGAGTTAGGGTACATCCTATGTATATACAGCTAGTGCTCTCTGTTTTACCGTTAGCCATTTCTACAGTGAACGGTTCTTTAAGTGCACGTGATTGTTGTTTAAGTAAATGTGCAAATTTCTGGTTCACGAAACTCCTCTCCGCTCCACTATCAAATGCATGCATAAGAGTTATCGAGGAGAAACGTACCAGCCACCACTGTAGGGTCTGCTACCGCTTCCACATGGCCTATCGCCAAAACTCTTCCCATTCCTCCAGCATTTCCTGCCTTTGGGCAGTTCCTTTTGAAGTGTCCCACTTCACCACACCCGTAGCAGGCCTGGCCTGCTCCAGCACCAGGGACCTGAGTGATTGGCCTAGCCGGAGATCTGTAGAAACGGGCAGTGTGCCCTTTCTTGTTGCAGTTTGTACACTGCATTCCCCGGCAGGGTCCATTGTGGTGCAAGCTACACTTGTTGCACTTGGGAAAGCTTCCTGCATACTGCTTCATCGGCGTAGTAGCAGTAGGTGCTATCGCAGCATGAACATCCATGACCTGCTGCTTTTTGGCAAAGTTCTGCGACGCATTCTTTTTCTTGTTGTCCCAAAACTTCCGCTTGTTGTCAGCGGCTTTGGATGGTTCTGGGATGGCAAGGGTTGTTGTCATTGTCGGGGTGCGGACTCCGTGATCGATGAGCCACTGTGCCAATTGCTTGGCACTGTCGAAGGTAGTGGGGTTTGAAGCTAAAACATTCCCCTGAAATGGAGGCATCAGCCCCCAGATATACCTCTCGACTTTCTTCCCCTCAGTGGGGACCTTTCCCGGACATAGAGCCACCAGATCGCTAAACCTGGCGGTGTAGGCAACTATGTCAGATCCCTTCATGGTTAGGCTCCAAAGTTCTTGTTCAAATTTCTGAACCTCGCCCCTCGGGCAGTACTCCTCAATTATGAGCTCCTTTAGAGCTTCCCAGCCCATAGCATTAGCCACTATCAGGGTTAATGACTTGACATGGCTATTCCACCATGTCAGAGCTCTGTCCGCGAAGGTGCAAGCAGCAAATTTTACCTTGCTCCCTTCCGGACAGGAGCAGATCTCGAAGATCGACTCCGTCTTTTCGAACCATTGCGAGATGGAAATGATTCCACCAGTCTCGTTAAAGGTCATGGCCTTGCAGTTGGTGAAGTCCTTATACGAGCACTCTAGAGCGCACGGGAGCATCACCTTGAGTGGAATGCATAGTTGTTCCACTCCCGCTAGTACCGGTGGTGTTGAATTGAGCTAGGGCTGCCCGTAACAGCCACATTCACTGCAGCTTGGATAGCTGTTGGATTGTATTGTGGAGGAGGTAGTGGTGGTTGAGTTGGATTTATCAGAGTAGTGCGTTTGTTTGATCAACGAGGAGGCATCTCGTAGCTATAAGTTCACAAAGATGAAGATGATAGTAAGAATTTAATTGTGAGTATAATGAGAGTGATCCATGGACTAACTCACCATAGCCCAACTAAACAGATGAGAGTATGATTGAAATGAAGATCTAACAATAGAAGGATGAAAGCATTTGGATAAAGATTTCCCCAAACGGTTAGGTGTCTGTCAATAATATTGGCATTAAAGATGTAACGAGTTCCGGACAAATGACCTAGGAGTAGGTCTTATGTCAAACCAGAATAGGAAAATTTTGACAGCATAAAGACCTAACAGACTGAAGGTCCAAGGTCTTAACGTTTAACAGGAATTTTACAGGGAAAAGTGATACTTAGAGCATAGATAAGACGGCTATTCCTTAACCAAAAGAAGTGATGAGTAGAGCATCTCCTAGTGGCGACGGGCACCCCTTGGATGAACCCTTAATTCGGCCAGCTGACGCTCCACATCAAGAAGGTGTCGTTCATACACTATCTGGCGTGCTCGGAGCTCTATGACTTCAGCTCGGGTTACAGCTAGTTCTTGCTGCAGAGCCTCATTGTCTCTCATAGCTCTCCCATGAGCAACTTCAAGATTGCAAATACGATCTATATTGGCATTCGTATCCGCATCGAGCTCCACGTTTTATTGAATGGCTTTCATTCCTAGTTCAACATTGCGAGCCACTCGGCGAACCAAGATGGGAAGAACTCTGTCTGCAGATCCTCCCTCACTTATGTTGTAGAAGCTTCGGTCTTCGTTGTATGGTAAGGTTTGACCCTGCTCTTGACTCCACCTACCCACGTTCTCAGCCCACAAAGGCGTCGGGCCTTGAAAATCCGGACGAGGGTTAGGATTTGGGATGGGAGCTACCAGTGGTAGATCAATGACTTCTGGCTCGGAGTCAGAATCGTCTGGGAAGTTTTCTGCAAAGTCATCATCCAAAGGAATTGCATGATTCTCTTCTGGCTCCGCATCGATCCATCCACCATTTCCTTGGTTAGGGAAGTACAGATCTCCATGAGGATGAAATCCCGCCATGATATCCACGCGAGGATAGGGGTAAAAGAGATAGTTAATAGACGTACCACTATAGATAATTATAGGATGATCCTTACTAGTTATTCCAACATTTGCGTAGTGCATACTAATCACATGTAACCAAGATAGAATAGACCTTCGAATAAGTGACCCTAACTCTAAGTCCACAACCAAACAAGGAACAGGAAGTAAAGAAAAGGTCACAGATTCTAAGTCTATGACACCTTAGTCACATATAACCTTAGCGTATCCACTCAGCAACTATTGACATACTAGTAAAGACCTTTTAGTTTGAACATAAGTAATTATAGTAACACAAAATACTCCTATAGTATTTTAAGTTTACGTTTTGTACTAAAGTTTTCATTGTAGTAGTGTGGGTAAGTTTTGTTGGATAAGGTGTCTAAGTCCATAACAATATTTGAGATGCACTTGACCCGACCCGGCATGGTCCATTTGGGTTGCACTTCACCCGAACAATTTGTATGGATAATATTTTGAGAATAGTATGTATATGATTTATTAATATATTATAAGGTATAATATATTAATATGAAATCATATTATTTAATTAGTATTGATCTTAAATTAATTAAGAATTAATTTAGTGATCAAAAGGTGACTAATTAAATATGGGCTCTTGTATTTATATAGTGTGGGCTAATGCTTATTTAGTATGGGCTAGGCTTGCATGGGAGTCCATGGATAGTCTATGGAGCTTTTAACCCATGGATCCTTGCAAAGGAAGAGTCATGGGTATTTGGGTTTACATGGATGTAACCCTATTCCTCCACACTATATAAGGGAGTCTTTGGCACTTGATTTGGCACTAGTTGTGTGTGAACAAGAGTGATGGACGATTTCAAGGGTGTGCATTATTCTCTCAAGAGTTTTCAGTAGTTTGTGGTGATTTGTGATTTCTATTTGAGGCATCCACACTATTGGTGCTAGGCTCTCAAACTCCAAGCAATCAACCACTACTAAAAGGTATGTCATTCTACTAGTAGTTTTATGATTCAAGTTCCCCATGCCATGCTAGTTAGGATGTAAACCTTGGAAATTCTTATTTGCATGTATTTTAGAGAAAACATAGATCCAAGGTTTATAGGGTTGCATGTACACCATAGGAGTGTTAGAATGCTCAAAACCCAACAGTGGTATCAATGCCTAGGCTTGTTTTCTTGAAACCTTGATGCAAACTGTTGAAAATCGAAAAATCTTGTTGTCTGGACAGTGGACTCGCCGAGTCCATGGGGGGACTCGAAGAGTCCAAGCATATATTCATCGTACTCGTCGAGTAGGTTCATGCACTCGACGAGTAGGAGGCCCTGAGTGCAGATTTTTGAGTTTTTTAGTTGGAATTAGACTAGAATCATTACACTAAATTGTTTTGGACTTATAAAACTTGTTTTTGATATCGTAATGATTATGATAATCCAATTTCAAAGGCTATTATCAAAATTTCAAGTTTTGTATGTGTTCATATGATTCTTAAAATTGTTGATATGGATGTTCATGAACTTATGAGTTTTGTTAGATCATAGGAATTATTTGCAAAGTGTTTGTTAGTTGATTCTTGATCTTGATGTGTTTTAAATGGAATCCATAACTTGTCCTTAAGTTATGGATTACCAAAAGTATTTTCTTTTAAAAACCATTGGTTACACAAGTTGAAGAGTCTTTTCATCATAAATAGTTTTATGGACTCCATAACTTGTTCTCAAGTTATGGATGTCCAAGAGTCTCTTCATTAAAAGTTTTTTTAAAAACCTTAATTAAAACTCATAAGTTATGAAAATCCAAAAGTTCTTGAATTGTTCAAAACTTGCCATCAAGTTTTGGAATTTATAAAGTCTCACACACACTTTAGTTCCAACCCTTAGAGTTTTAAAAGTTAAAATTCAACCCTTATACTTTATAGTATTATAAGTTAATATATATATATATATATATATATATATATATATATATATATATATATATACATATATATGTAAGAGCAAGTCAGTCATACCGTTAGTAGGCCTCATTCATGAAGCCGGTCTATAAGGGGGTATAAGGTTGTTGCCTATAAAATGGCAGCTTAATGGGTGTCCACTATCACCGACCGCTTCCTTAACTGGTGGAGGGTCGTTAGCCGAACGGGTAGGACAAGGACTATAATTCTCATTAAAAGTATAATGATGAATATAAAGTAACTAAATGTTTTTTAAATTCCCAATCTTAGTTACTTTAGGAAAAGGTGAATTTGGTGCTAAACCATGAAATTTACACTTTGTACCTTACCAAGTCGTTGGTGGAGCATGTGTGGTTAACCGGCACACTAACTTGGACTAGTAAGGATGGCAAAGGGTGACTTAATGTTTATCATAGATCGGTGGAGCGCGTGTGGTTAACCGGCACATTGATTAGGTGATAATATTAAGGGTACCAAGTGAATCTGAATGGTTATTCACACCTTGTTTTGTGATCCTCGGCATCCCAGTCACAAAATTTGAGAGGGCACAATCGAGATTGAAACATGCCATTGAAAAGTTTAGTGAATCTCAAAAAGATCTAGGAGTTTCAAACCAATTAAAACCTAATTTTATTTTGTTTTTCATGGTGGAAATTGGTGAATCGGCATTTACCTACCTTCAAATATTCTATAGCTTGGATTACGACATCCCTCTTCCAAGTTATAAAATATTGTGTTGGGTCCTAGCCTTAATATTTCATATTGGGTGTTATATTAAGGATTTTAAATCAACTAACTTGAATCTCTCTCATTGTAGATGTCTGGTTCAGACAAGTATGATCTTCCCAAATCTCTTGGAACAAGCTTTCCTCTTGAAGATGATGTCCTACAACATCATGCTTCACTTCCTCCACCTCCTCCAATTATTCTCCCCGACCCACAAGCTCGAAGACTTAAAAAGTTCAAACTCACTCAAGTCCTATTGGATAGTAAACACAAGGGTGGAAAGCCAGTGTCTGCACATGTCTTGGAGATGAAGGCACACATTGACAGGCTAAGGATGATGGGTGTCGGGTTCCCAAGAAAGTTGGCTATTGATTGGGTTCTTCAGTCACTTCCTGAGTTATATAGTGAGTTTGTTAAAGACTACTATGTGACAGAACTCGACATGACCCTAATAGATCTTACCTATTTGCTAATTGCTGCTGAATCAGCAATGATTTGGCGCAATGGTCAAGCAACTTTGATTGGAAGATCCGCCTCCCAAGCTGACATGGACATCCCAGAAATGATTCCTTCTCCTAAAGGGAAGGAATTGGCCATGGTCAAAAGTGATGATCATAAGAGAAAGGCCATTTCTGAGATTGCTCTATGTGCTGGCTCAGATGAGCCTGTGTGTTTCTATTGCCAAGGAAAGGGACATTGGAATCAAAGCTGCCCTGACTACCTGAGATCTTTAGTCAGAATGTATGGTTCTGCTTCAGGTAAGTCCACTATCTAACTATGTTAAGTTCCTAACTGTTGATTCTTAATATATGATGTGATTGGGTTGCATTTTAATGTTTTGCAGGATCAAGCAAAGGGAAGGAAGCTTAAAAGAAAAGTATGTTGAATCTGATCGCGAAGATGGATTTCAGTCGCATGGTTCGAAGATCGGATTCTTGAGCTACTACTTAGGAGTTATGATAGATTGCTAGGAAATATGTAATAGCATAGTTTCCATTTAAAGTTGCATTGTAAGGAAAAAGTTTTTTCCGCATTTTATAAATAAATAAAATTTGTGTTTTACTTTATTTTATATCTCCTTGCATTGACATTTATGGAAAGTTAATGTTTGTATGTTTCTAGAAATAATCAATTTGATTCTTGCATCTGTGGTAGTGTCTAAATTTACCAAATAAGGAAAGATTCTCATCACCCAAGTTTCAATTGAACCGAAACTTGGAATCATGCAGGTTGTATTGCATGATGAATAAGAATTTTCATTTTTGGAAAGTTAAGACTAATTCCCTGACCACATGTATATGTGAGTCAGCTGAAAGACTAAAGGATCGGGTACACTGGGTGTGTTGTCACACCCCAAAACCAAGAACGGCGGAAACGTTTTGGGGCGGAGACAGTATCACAACAATTAATAGTAGTAAACAAGCAACAACATCATCCATTGCATTAATAATATAATTTTAATATAAGTGTGTTCTGACAATTTAATAGACACCAAAAATACAAATCAAAATGAAAGATGAGTCTTGAACGAGCTCCATCTTCTCTAAACCCTGCATCGGTACCTGTCTACTGGTGACCTAAAGATACAAGTTATTTTGAAAGAGAGTATCAGCTTTATAGCTGGTGAGATCATAAGTATTTTAGTGTCTGTATTTGTAAGAAAATATTTGTAAGTATGTGAAGTGTAAAAGGTTTGAATCTCCTAGAAAACCCTATGTTTCCTACTAAAAGTAGCCTTCTACCAAGGCATCTAGTATCTGTGTGTGTGTCTCTTGTAAGAGTATGTATTTTCCCAAATCTGACTATCATTAACCAAAAATATAGTTTTTACACTATTGTTTATTGTGTGAAGATCACAAAGTAAATGTAATGGGAAAATGAAATAGTATTGTAGTGTTGTATTAAGTAACTACTGTTGTACTAACTACCTTAAACCAATTGTAATTTAAAGTACCATGTGATCGGCCTGTATCCTGCTACCGACTCTATAGAAAAACGACGATGTAAGACGTCGAAAGAAATGACGTTTGGCACCCGTAGACTTGCAAGTTCCACTGTAGCGAGCAGCAAGGTGTAGGATAGTCAATCCAGTATAGATCTATACACAAACTCATACGCTCCCCAATTAAGGAGATTCTGGATACAAAACGGTCATGGCAGGTGATGCCATGCCCCGTTACGTGGCTCACATAACTGAAGAAATGTATATGTAATGTATGTGCTAGTTGTATTGTACGTTCTCCCTCTATCTAGCATGTATTGTAATGTACTGTGTATACTAGTTGTATTGTGTGTTCTCTCTCTATCTAGCATGTATTGACTCATGTATGAACTGACTCATTGTATGATTCATTGTTCTAGTAATAGTATTAGTAACTCCCTAAACTACACCTATAGTAGCTTACTAGTAGTATGATTTGAATGTATAAACATGTATGTATGCCTTTGCTACCCAAAGGTTTTGAATAGGAAGAAGGAACTTTTATATCTATATACATACACATAATATATAACTAGGATTCAAACGACCTTCGGATAAATAACCGATACCTTAAGTCCACAACCAAACGAGGAACAGGAGGTAAGGTGAGTTATCAGTTCTAAGTCCTTTCAATCCTACTTATATAACTATATCTATAAAGATATTCATTTAACAGAAAATAAGTGTAAAAGAGTTTAAGTAAAAGTAATTGACATGTAAAAGAGTTTAAGTAAAAGTAATTGACATGTAAAAGAGTTTAAGTAAAAGTAATTGACATGTAAAAGAGTTTAAGTAAAAGTAATTGACATGTAAAAGAGTTTGTAAAACAGTTTGAAGTAAAACAGTTTGAAAAGTAAGAAATACACTTGTTTGGTAGTTATTAATCACATGTGATTGATATAATAACTATAATAGATCAACTTGTATCCCCCCCCCCCCATAAAAGCATTGAAAAACATTTAAAAGGTTAATTAAGGGGTATGAACTCACCTGTAGTGAATGGTTTGGATGAACGGAATGTATAGGATGCTAAGTGTCAAGTGAAGACTTGAACACACACAAGGATCCTAGTTAACATATAATAACACATATATGTATCCAATTAGTCATTAAACAACTAATTAACCAAGTTTAAGACATCCTAAGACATGTAAAACACTTTATTTAAGTGTTATAAGTACTAAGGATTGCATCTAAGGGTGGTAGGACCTTGCATTTGAGTTTAGGGTTCAAGGGTAAACTCCTTTGGAGTTTACGGTTTTGTGACCATCTCTAATTGAGTTTACGGTCGTAAACCCTTGAGTTTACGGCCGTAAACTCATGGTACTTCTATCATTTTGTGTTTTGAAGCTCTACAAGTCATAAGAAGCATTCCTACTTCATGTCTAAGCCTTAGGAAGTGATTAGGGCAACATTTCACCCCTTTATGGAGTTTACGGCCCATGGACCATTTCTCCATGTGTTTACGGCCGTAAACCCATATGGTTTATGGTCTTTTTAATGTTTTAAGTCCTAAGCACATCAAGGATGGGATATAGACTAGTTTCCAAGGCTTAGTAAGGGACTAGGGCACACTTTGGCCCATTTATTAGGGTTTACGGTCCAAGGTGTTCTTGGACCGTAAACACCTTTGATCCTTTGATTCTTGGGTGTTTTCTTGATGATTAGAAGTGTAACAAGTCTTATAATACACTAGGATAGAAGTACTTACTAGGTAGAAGCTTGAAAAGGTGCTAAAAGTCCAAGAACACTAGTGTGTGTTCTTGGTGTTCTTGGTGAAACTTGAAGATCTACACTTTTGGAATGATTTCACGGATGGAATCATGTAAGATCACTAGATTAAGTAAGATATCAACTTTTTAGGGATAGAAACACTTACAAAGTTGAAGATCTTGAAGAAAATTCGGATGATACTTGAGAGAGAAATGGATTTTGGATCTTGAAAATGTGGAAAGTGGTAAATAATGACTAAGTGTCATATTTATACCCCCTTTTAGGGTTTACGGCCGTAAACACCTTTGTTTAGGCCATAAACTCCAAACTCTTGGAGTTTTGGGACATTATTGTTGCATAATAAACCCTAGGGCATCCTCTCTCCTGTTATCTCCTGAAGTACTAACTTTAAAACACTCAAACTTATTCCAAAAAGCTTGAAAGTTAGTAGAAACTGTTCTGACTTCTATTAAATCGAATGGTTGTACATAATAGAAATTTCGGGTTGTCACATCATCCCCCCGTTAGAAGGAATTTCGTCCCGAAATTAGAATTTAAGCAAATAAGTAGTTACAATTAACTAAGCAAAAAGACGAGGATATTTCAGTTTCATCTGATCCTCTCGCTCCCAAGTGAATTCAGGTCCTCACTTGGCGTTCCAGCGAACCTTCACTATCGGGATACGGCTTTGTTTCGTTTGCTTGACCTCCCGGTCCATGATCTCTACTGGTTCTTCCACGAAGTTGAGGCTCTCGTTGATCTCGATCTCGTCGAGTGGGATTACAAGAGTCTCGTCGGAGAGACACTTTTTCAAGTTCAAGACGTGGAAAGTAGAATGTACGTTACTGAGTTCGCGCGGTAAGTTAAGTTTGCAAGCTACAGGGCCGATTCTTGTGAGAATCTCGAAAGGCCCTCTATACCTTGGATTTAGCTTTCCACGCTTTCTGAAGCGTATCAAGCCCTTCCAGGGTGAGACCTTCAATAGAACCCGGTCGCCCACCTGGAATTCCAACGGTTTCCTTTGTTTATCAGCGTAGCTTTTCTGTCGGTCTCTAGAGGCTTTCTATCGTTCAGAAATCTGAACGATCTTCTATGTCGTTTCCTGAATGATTCTCGGACCCGTGAGAGTGCTTTCAGGAACTCGTCCTTTAGCTAACTGGGTATCACCCACCTCAGCCCAGCATAGAGGGGATCTGCACTTTCGGCCATAGAGGGCCTCGAATGGAGCAGCCTTTAAGCTTGTGTGATAACTGTTGTTGTAGGAAAATTCGACAAGGGGTAAATGAGTACCCCATGCTTTCCCAAAGTCGATCACATTGGCTCGCAACATATCTTCCAAGGTTTGGATAGTCCTCTCACTTTGTCCGTCGGTATGTGGATGGTAGGCTGTACTCATGTCCAGCCTAGTTCCTAAGGAACTTTGTAGCGACTGCTAGAACCTCGAGGTGAACCTACTATCTCTGTCTGAGATAATGGATATGGGAACACCGTGCAGTCGTACAATCTCCCGTATGTAAGTTCTTGTAAGCTTCTCCATCTTGTCTGTTTCTTTGATAGGCAGGAAGTGTGCGGACTTGGTCAATCTATCGACAATGACCCATATGGTATCAAGTCCACCCGTTGTCTTGGGCAACTTGGTTATGAAGTTCTTGCTGAGCAGTTCGTTAAGTTTACAGGACAGTCCTTGCATCTCTGCAGGTTTTTGGCGATAGGGCGATTTGGCTACTGGGGTAGCCCCTGGAACTAAGTCGATTCTGAACTCGACTTGACGTTGTGGGGGTAATCCTGGGAGTTTTCGGTTCTATGTGAATCTATTTCCTCGATTGGTGGGAAAAGCATCTGATTGGATTCTAAGTTTCTTCGTATGGCGATACGATCACTCGTAGTCTTGGGCAGTCTCCGTCCTAAAGTTCATATCAGAATTCATATTTGGTTCATCAATCATCGCTTCGTGTATGCGAGTCGTATATAATTAAGACTGAAAAGGTAGTCGAATAAATGATTCTTCCTTAAGCTCACATCCAAACAAGGAAAAGAACGTAAAGTTGAATCATCAATTCTAAGCCTTTAGAACCTTGATTATATACCACCCTTGCGTATACCTTCTCCAGTGATAGATCAATCGTATGGGTCTTCGGGTTGAACTTGACGTACTGTACGAGTGGTACTCCGGGGAGTTTTGCTGAAGTGTCTTCGGGAAGGATACGAGACATAAGGTACTCTCTGCATGAGTACCTCGGAGTTCTGGAATGACGGCTTCCATACAAAGGCGATTTCGGAGAAAATAATTTACACATGAAACTGGCATTGTGAGGATCGCATTTACTTGAGTTAAACAATAACGTCGGACTACTCGGAATAAAAGGCGTTAGACTAGATCATAAAGGGGTTACAAAACATCACAGTGCAACTTCAACAGAGTTTAAGTACCTTAGGTTTATCTATAAGACTACTGTTGCGAACAGGGTATACCACAAAAAGCAAGTATACGCAGCACGCGAGCCCCTTGACTGACGGGATCTCGCCAAAAAGATAAGACTCGATTTGCACTAGTTTTTAACAGTTTATAAGTCTAATAAAACGAAACGCCCTAATATTTCAACATGGGTCCGGAGTAGTCTCTCCTGCGGCTGTGATCCTTAGTATCTTCTCGTCTGCGCCAGAGTTCTTCGTTATTGGACAATCCTTCTTGAGATGTCCTATCTCACCACATAAATGACACATCTGGCTAGCACCCGCATCGGTGGTGGAAATTATGTGTCGGGTCAGGGTTATGTAGACACGGTCGCTTTCGCTGCTCCTCCTTTTCGAACAATTCCTCTTAAGGTGTCCGATTTCACCGGCATCATAGTAAGCCTGGCTGACTCCGATGTCAGGGGCTTTAGTGATGGGTCGTGCCGGTGCTCCACAGCTACGAGCATGGTGCCCTATTTTCAGGCAATTGCAACATTGGATTTCATGGTAAGCCCCATTATGATGAAAGCTACACTTGTCACACCTCGGAAGTTTTCCCTCATATGGTCTGATCGGTACTAGGAAGGTTGCCACTTGTTGCTGTTGCATGGCAAGTCTTTGGGATCGCTTGCGCTCCTTCTGGGCTTGGCACTTTCGTTTCTTGTTCTCTGTTTTTTGGCTTTGTGAGTCTGTGACTGTTATCATTTGTTGGCTTCCCGAATCGATACAACGATCAAAATTTTCAACCCCCTCGCTAGCCTTGCTCGGGCTGTTAGCGTTGAGGTATGCAAGGACAGCTGCCACGGCAGCTGTTACCACTGCTTGGAACGTAGCGGAGTCGATATGAAGGATAGTGGTTTCGTTGCTCGGCTGGTTATTCCTGGGTGACGACATGATTCTGTTATGCAAAAGAAAATGAGTTCGTCAGTGGTTAGGGTTGAACTTAGGAGTATTTCGACCATTCATGTAAAGAGTAGGAGTAAGTTCTCGAGGGTTTGACCTACATCCCTATGATGCAGTCCTAGTAAAGAGTAGAAGTAAGTTCATAGAATGGTTATAAGACAATTGCTATCCAACCTTCGGCAAGAATTGGAAGGAATCCTTTAGCTAATTCACCATATCTCATTAATTCGACGAAGTGAGGGTTTAGATAGGATTCTAACGATAGCAAAACGAAAGTATCTGAACAGGGATTGGCACAGAATTTAGCCGACTGACAATATCATTGATATTTAAGTTGTAATATATTTAGGAAAAATGACCTTGGAGTAGGTCTTACATCATATCCGAAGTAGCAAAAGTTTTGACGGCATACTGGCCTAACTAGAAAGTACTTATAGTACAAAGTTAGTTACTTAGAAAAGTGGTACTTAGAGCATAGATAGGAAGACTATTCTTTCCACCAAGGAAATAAAGGTAGAATATCCCCTACTGGTGACGGTTATCCCTTGGGTGAACCCTTAGTTCAGCCAGCTGACGCTCCATATCAATGAGGTGCCTTTCGTACACCCTTTGGCGTACTCGGAGCTCTATGACTTCAGCTCGAGTTTCAGCTAGCTCTTGCTGCAGGGTCTCATGGTCTACTCTAGATCTGTCACGAGCATCTTCCAGACGAATGGTGCGGAGGGTATGTATTCTCGTATTGGTGACAACTTCCGTGATTTGATGGAGAGCTGTCCTGCCTTGAATCTCATTTCGGGCCACTCTGCGGACCAGGATTGGCAAGACTCTGTCTGATGAGCCTCCTTCGCTCAGGTCATAAAAGCTTCGGTCTCCATTGAATGGCATGGGCTGATCCTGCTCTTGGCTCCATGTTTCCAAACTTTCCACCCACGGAGGCGTCGGGCCTTGAAAAGCCGGACGAGGGTTAGGATTTGGAACTAGAGCCATCGGGGGTAGGTTCTCAACTTCAGGCTCGGAGTCAGAACCATCTGCGAAGCCTTCAGCCTTGTGACCATCCACGGGGATTGGGTGGTTATTTCCTGGATCAGCTTCAAACCCTCCTCCATTACCTTGGTTAGGGAAGTACAAGTTTCCGTAAGGATGGAATCCAGCCATGATCTACACGAGAAAAGGGATATAAGAATCTAGCACATAAGTAGTTTATAGTAACACAAAATACCCCTATAGTATTTTAGGTTTATGTTCTATTGTTCTCATTGTGGAATTGTGGGTAAGTTTTTAGACTTGTTGCAACCTCACAACCACACTTAGGCACATGCTAGTCAACCCTCGGATAATATAGTTGATCAGGCTATATCTTCCCAGTTTTCACTATATGTCTCTAAGTCTACTTATGCTGCCCAACAATCGTAATACTTTTGTTTTGTCCTAGTGACATTGATTTTAGTATGAATGCAGGCATGTATACTTATTTAAATATTTTATTATTTAAAAGTACAACTCTTGGTCAGAGTATTTTAATCCCATTGTATTTATAGTCTGTATATCTTTTATGGGTTGATATACTCAATTCACTATAAACAAAGCTCTGATACCAATCTGTCACACCCCAAAACCAAGAACGGCGGAAACGTTCTGGGGCAGAGGACGTCATGTACAGTATCACAAAAATGAATAGTAGTAACCAAGCAACAACATCATCCATTGCATTAATAATATAATTTTAATATAAGTGTGTTCTGACAATTTAATAGACACCAAAAATACAAATCAAAATGAAAGATGAGTCTTGAACGAGCTCCATCTTCTCTAAACCCTGCATCGGTACCTGTCTACTGGTGACCTGAAGATACAAGTTATTTTGAAAGAGAGTATCAGCTTTATAGCTGGTGAGATCATAAGTATTTTAGTGTCTGTATTTGTAAGAAAGTATTTGTAAGTATGTGAAGTGTAAGTATGTAAAAGCTCGTGAATGTTTGTAAAAGGTTTGAATCTCCTAGAAAACCCTATGTTTCCTACTAAAAGTAGCCTTCTACCAAGGCATCTAGTATCTGTGTGTGTGTCTCTTGTAAGAGTATGTATTTTCCCAAATCTGACTATCATTAACCAAAAATATAGTTTTTACACTATTGTTTATTGTGTGAAGATCACAAAGTAAATGTAATGGGAAAATGAAATAGTACTGTAGTGTTGTATTAAGTAACTACTGTTGTACTAACTACCTTAAACCAATTGTAATTTAAACTACCATGTGATCGGCCTGTATCTTGCTACCGACTCTATAGAAAAACGACGATGTAAGACGTCATAAGAAATTACGTTTGGCACCCGTAGACTTGCAAGTCCCACTGTAGCGAGCAGCAAGGTGTAGGATAGTCAATCCAGTATAGATCTATACACAAACTCATACGCTCCCAAATTAAGGAGATTCTGGATATAAAACGGTCATGGCAGGTGATGCCATGCCCCGTTACGTGGCTCACATAACTGAAGAAATGTATATGTAATGTATGTGCTAGCTGTATTGTATGTTCTCCCTCTGTCTAGCATGTATTGTAATGTATTGTGTGTACTAGCTGTATTGTGTTCTCTCTCTATCTAGCATGTATTGTAATGTACTGTGTATACTAGCTGTATTGTGTGTTCTCTCTCTATCTAGCATGTATTGACTCATGTATGAACTGACTCATTGTATGATTCATTGTTCTAGTAATAGTATTAGTAACTCCCTAAACTACACCTATAGTAGCTTACTAGTAGTATGATTTGAATGTATAAACATGTATGTATGCCTTTGCTACCCAAAGGTTTTGAATAGGAAGAAGGAACTTTTATATCTATATAGATATACATAATATATAACTAGGATTCAAACGACCTTCGGACAAATAACCGATACCTTAAGTCCACAACCAAACGAGGAACAGGAGGTAAGGTGAGTTATCAGTTCTAAGTCCTTTCAATCCTACTTATATAACTATATCTATAAAGATATTCACTTAACAGAAAATAAGTGTAAAAGAGTTTAAGTAAAAGTAATTGACATGTAAAAGAGTTCAAGTAAAAGTAATTCACATGTAAAAGAGTTTAAGTAAAAGTAATTGACATGTAAAACAGTTTGTAAAACAGTTTGAAGTAATACAGTTTGAAAAGTAAGAAATACACTTGTTTGGTAGTTATTAATCACATGTGATTGATATAATAACTATAATAGATCAACTTGTATCCCACCCCCCCCCATAAAAGCATTTAAAAACATTTAAAAGATTAATTAAGGGGTATGAACTCACCTGTAGTGAGTGGTTTGCATGAACGGAATGTATAGGATGCTAAGTGTCAAGTGAAGACTTGAACACACACAAGGATCCTAGTTAACATATAATAACACATATATGTATCCAATTAGTCATTAAACAACTAATTAACAAAGTTTAAGACATGCTAAGACATGTAAAACACTTTATTTAAGTGTTATAAGTACTAAGGATTGCATCTAAGGGTGGTAGGACCTTGCATTTGAGTTTAGGGTTCAAGGGTAAACTCCTTTGGAGTTTACGGTTTTGTGACCATCTCTAATTGAGTTTACGGTCGTAAACCCTTGAGTTTACGGCCGTAAACTCATGGTACTTCTATCATTTTTTGTTTTGAAGCTCTACAAGTCATAAGAAGCATTCCTACTTCATGTCTAAGCCTTAGGAAGTGATTAGGGCAACATTTCACCCCTTTATGGAGTTTGCGGCCCATGGACCGTTTCTCCATGTGTTTACGGCCGTAAACCCATATGGTTTATGGTCTTTTTGATGTTTTAAGTCCTAAGCACATCAAGGATGGGATCTAGACTAGTTTTAAAGGCTTAGTAAGGGACTAGGGCACACTTTGGCCCATTTATTAGGGTTTACGGTCCAAGGTGTTCTTGGACCGTAAACACCTTTGATCCTTTGATTCTTGGGTGTTTTCTTGATGATTAGAAGTGTAACAAGTCTTATAATGCATTAGGATAGAAGCACTTACTAGGTAGAAGCTTGAAAAGGTGCTAAAAGTCCAAGAACACTATTGTGTATTCTTGGTGTTCTTGGTGTTCTTGGTGAAACTTGAAGATCTACACTTTTGGAATGATTTCACGGATGGAATCATGTAAGATCACTAGATTAAGTAACATATCAACTTTTTAGGGATAGAAACACTTACAAAGTTGAAGATCTTGAAGAAAAGTCGGATGATACTTGAGAGAGAAATGGGTTTTGGATCTTGAAAATGTGAAAAGTGGTAAATAATGACTAAGTGTCATATTTATACCCCCTTTTAGGGTTTACGGCTGTAAACACCTTTATTTAGGCCGTAAAATCCAAAATCTTGGAGTTTTGGGACATTATTGTTGCATAATAAACCCTAGGGCATCCTCTCTCCTGTTATCTCCTGAAGTACTAACTTTAAAACACTCAAACTTATTCCAAAAAGCTTGAAAGTTAGTAGAAACTGTTCTGACTTCTATTGAATCGAATGGTTGTACAGAATAGAAATTTTGGGTTGTCACATGTGTGCAGGTCAAAGTCCACCACAAAGATCAATAAGACTATTCGTCATGATTTACTAAAGTCTAGTAAATATGGTTGTACCTACAAGTTTAAGTACAATTCTGAAACATTGGAAAAGTTTCAATGTATGACACGGCGAATGGGAAGAATCAAATTAGGCAGAAAGATAAAAGTTTCTCAAATCTGAAGAGATGGGAGAGTAATTTAGTATCATGTGTTATGATCATCTTAATGATTATGGAACCATATCACAATTTTATTCTCTAAGGACATCTTAGTGCATGGCTAAGAAGAGGATTCATGAATTGTTGGAATGGTTATAATCAAGAAGATGAATCATACTCCATTCCAAAACAATTCTTGGAGTTAACTCCAAGATGGTAACCTTGAGTGACATAAAGAAGGGTTTAAAACACTTATCAAATGTAGAGTAAAATGTTTCTACTCTTGAACATTTGAAATTGGTAAGTTGTGCTGTCTTGGATAAAACAAAGACCAACTGAGACCAATTGTGCGAAGTGTTTATCTTGATAACAATCCGCAGTAACTCTTGAATATTCATTTGTTTGTTAAGGAATGGTTCTTGACAAAGAGAAACTTATATGTCAAGAGGACAGTGGGAGTCTTAAAGATCTTGAAAGGTTCAAGAACTAATCAAGGATAAAACCTATAGTTTATCGCTAGCACACGACTTGAGGTTTGTAACCTATCGTGGTGACATAATTCTTGTTTTCGTGCCTATTCTGGTAAAGTTGACTATGTATGTAAGTTATGTGAGTTCTCAATTGTGTGCGTAACAACTTGGAAGCAGTGGTGGGCCCTTGTGCTACCAAGAGGCAAGAAATCAGAATTGATCAAGTTCAGATCATATGAGTTCGAGTTTGTCACTAATCTTGTCTTGTGATTATGGTTTTGACAAATTCACATGGATAGGAACACATACACCATAAAATCTAAGTGTCATAAGGTTTCTTTAGATTCATGAAAATGATGGTGAGGGAACTGTAAGGTCCTTGATGGAAGGATCTATACCAATGATCAATCAAGCAAATGAAATAATAAAGAAGATGAGAAGAAGAATGATTAAAATTGAGCTTGCATACAATTATAGCTATAAGCATTTATTGTTTTTATTATTTGGGCCGAAAATAGTATAGGATTAATTGTAGCTTGGACCGAATACCCATGTGTTTTCAGTCTAGCATTGGAATATTTGTATTTTGGGCTTGGCCTTAGGTCCATATATATATATATATATATATATATATATATATATATATATATATATATATATATATATATATATATATATATATATATATAGGGTGAGGAGTGCATGTGAGGGTAAGAGCCAAGGAGCTTAAGTGTGTGTATTCTAAGGTGTGGGAGAATATAGAGAGAGAAGAAAGTGTGTGTGAATCTTGTGTATTGTTCATCATTCCAATCTTGAATACATCATAGATTCATCTTCTTCTTCTCCTTCTATTCTATTAGATCTGAAATCATCCGTTTGATTGGGATTCCGCACCATCAAATGGATCTGATTGATACACAAGCAGATTTGGGGACTTTCAAGTGCTTTGATACCACTTGAAAGTCCCCAAATTTGCTTGTGTATCAATCAGATCCGTTTGATGGTGCTGAATCCCAATCAAACGGATGATGTCAGATCTAATAGAATAGAAGGAGAAGAAGAAGATGAATCTATGATGTATTCAAGATTGGAATTATGAACAATACACAAGATTCACACACACTTTCTTCTCTCTCTATATTCTCTCACACCTTAGAATACACACACTTAAGCTCCTTGGCTCTTTCCCTAAAAACAGCCATAGCTATTTGCCATGTGATGTCCATCTCCTCCACATCCTCTGGATGGATCTGATCTAGGTCAGCAAATGATAATTGTGGGGAAAGTTCTCCGGCCACAAAAGCATTGTAGCAGTTCACCAGACCAGTGGCGAGGGCCAGATTTTCTTCCTTTTCTTTCAAAGATGAAGCTTGAGAAATGATTCCATGAGATTGAATGGGTGCATTTGAGGATGAACCAACAATAGAACCAACTTGTTGAAGAGAAGTTTGAGGTTGAGGAACTTGAATGTGTTGCATTGAAGGTATAACGTATGAGGTGGGCTGATGAGTCACATAGGGTTGAACTTGAGGAACATGAACTTGAGGAGCTTGAGGAGTAGAAAAGCTTGAGAAAGCAGTGTTGTTGGTGGTTTGGATCCCATGATTTTCTGAGGAGTATGAATTAACATGATTAATCTCCCTTTGCTTATCATCGAGATCGCAAGCCTTAATGATCGCCATTGTTTCCGCCAAACTCAACCGATTCAAATCTTTGGTCTTTTTAATCACTGAGACATTCATATCCTAGGATTTTGGCAGAGAGTTCAGAAACTTCTTGTTGATCTCCGATCTTGTAACCATCACACCACCAGAGCTCATTTCTGTGGTAAGTGTGATAAACCTTTGCAACTGATTCTTAAGTGTTTCTCCCAAGACATGGTTAAACATATTGAACTTCTGTCGCAACATGTCTTGGCGACTCTGTTTCATGTCTTCATTCTCTTCGTATACTTCGATCAGTGCTTCCCATAAGGCCTTTGCTGATGTATACTCACGAAAACCTTGAGCAATTTTCGGAGATAATTCCATGGTAAGTGTGGCGAGAGCCTTTTCCTGCTCCTCGACTCTCTCAAAATCATCGTCCGTGTAATTTTCAACCTGCTTGTCAGTTATGGTTCCATCTTCCAATGTGATTGTGATGCGGATTAGACCTCTAAGAATGCTTCGCCATATCTTGAAATCATTCATTTTGATGTACTTCTCGATCCTATATTTCCATTCTGGAAATCCTTCTGCGGATAAAAGTCGTGGAATTCGAGAAGTGGTTCCCATAATGGCATCTAATTCGTGATGAGCTGACATGCTTTGAGATTCCATTTTTGTTTTTGATTTTTGTTGTTTATTGTTTTTTTTAAAATTTTTAATAAAAATTAACTTGAAAAACAAGCAAAAAGGTCAAAGAAAAAGGTTTCCGGTTGAATTGTCTTGACCGAAAATAAGGTTTTCGGTATGATGAAGGGATTCGGTTGAAAGGAAAATAAGGTTTTCGGTTCTGAGGAAAGGAGGTTTTCTGTCTATGAAGATCAAGGGTTTTCGGTTTAAGGATGTTCAAAAGGTTTTCGGTTTCTGAATGTTCTGTGGGTTTTCGGTTTCTGAAGATTCAAAGAAAAATGATTTTTGGTCGAAGAACACAACAAATTTTGGTTGAAGAACAGTTTTCGGTTTCTAATGATTCAAGCAAGGAAGAACTTGAATAATAGTTTTCGGTTTCTGAAGATTGTTGGGTCATAAATATGGTTTATACTTTGCTTTTCTAAGCATTTATTGTTTTTATTATTTGGGCCGAAAATAGTATAGGATTAATTGTAGCTTGGACCGAAAACCCATGTGTTTTCGGTCTAGCATTGGATTATTTGTATTTTGGGCTTGGCCTTAGGTCCATATATATATAGGGTGAGGAGTGCATGTGAGGGTAAGAGCCAAGGAGCTTAAGTGTGTGTATTCTAAGGTGTGAGAGAATATAGAGAGAGAAGAAAGTGTGTGTGAATCTTGTGTATTGTTCATCATTCCAATCTTGAATACATCATAGATTCATCTTCTTCTTCTCATTCTATTCTATTAGATCTGAAATCATCCGTTTGATTGGGATTCCGCACCATCAAACGGATCTGATTGATACACAAGTAGATTTGGGGACTTTCAAGTGGTATCAGAGCTTGGTTGTATCAAAAAAAATTAGTGTTACCTCTATTTTATTTCTTGTTCAGAAAAATCAAAAAAAAATTCAAAAATATTGTGTGCTAACCTTGTTTTAGTTTTGTTTTTATCTTTTTGTTTTGTTTGTCTTGAAAAGTGAATCCAGGTGTAGATGAGACTCGTGGAGACTGTATTGAAAATTTCTGAGCCGAGGCTTCATCTGTGAGCATCGAAGAATTCTCATTCGAAGGAGCAAGAAATGAAGATTATTCTTTCGACATTCAATGCTTCAACCCCAGAAGCAAGGTGAAGCTGCACTTGAAGATTATGTGACAGATTGCATTGAAGCCTCCTCAATCAATTTGTTGCTATCTATGTACCTGCTGAAGTGATCCAGAAGATTCATTCTCTCTGATGTTCTCTCTGAAGATTCTCAAGCTGAAAGCGCTATCTTTCAAGAATCTTTTCAAGAAGCCTCCTCACCCAATGCGCGTTCAATGTCAAATTTTGAAGATAATCCCAACTGCTCCAGATGAAGTCATTCATTGAAGATTCATCAAGTTCATCTTGAAGTTGTGAAGAATTTGAAGATAAATGCTGAAGCCAAGCTCACAATGAAGATTAACAAGAAAAGCCAACTACCTTTTTAGGGGGAGCTTGTTGGGTCATTTAGAAAAGAAAGCTATAAACCAAGGGGGAGATTGTTGGGTCAAAAATATGGTTTATACTTTGCTTTTCTAAGCATTTATTGTTTTTATTATTTGGGCCGAAAATAGTATAGGATTAATTGTAGCTTGGACCGAAAACCCATGTGTTTTCGGTCTAGCATTGGATTATTTGTATTTTGGGCTTGGCCTTAGGTCCATATATATAGGGTGAGGAGTGCATGTGAGGGTAAGAGCCAAGGAGCTTAAGTGTGTGTATTCTAAGGTGTGAGAGAATATAGAGAGAGAAGAAAGTGTGTGTGAATCTTGTGTATTGTTCATCATTCCAATCTTGAATACATCATAGATTCATCTTCTTCTTCTCCTTCTATTCTATTAGATCTGAAATCATCCGTTTGATTGGGATTCCGCACCATCAAACGGATCTGATTGATACACAAGCAGATTTGGGGACTTTCAAGTGGTATCAGAGCTTGGTTGTATCAATCAATTTTTTCAGATCTGGAGCTTATTTGATGTTATTTTGGAAGGATTTTTGCGTTTTTGGACAGATCTCTGAAAAATAAGTGGGGTTTGTTCTTCGCGTTTTTGATAAAAACGAGTTTTTGATCGAGTTTTGGAGCAAAATTTGTGAAAAACGTCGTTTTTTCTTCGCATCTGAAGGGAGTTTTCGGTGTTTGAAGAGTTTACGGTCTTTGAAGGGTTTTCGGTCGGAGTTTTCGGCCGGAGTTTTCGGTCCGAAGACACGTGTTCGGTCCGAGGTTTTCGGTCCGAGGCTCGCACATGTTCGGTTCACGCACGTTTTCGGTCTCGCCTCTGGTTCACGGCTCAGCAGCCTCGCTCTCGGCCCAGCAGCGCGTTCGGCTCGCGTGTAGCTTAGCTCGCAGCAGCAGCAACAAATAATCAAAAGGATTTTTGAGGCGGCCAAGGATCGAACCCGGGCCCTCTAGTTGATCAAGTCTGCGCTTTACCAACTCGACTAGCAGACCCTTTGTGTCATCCCTTCGAAATTTAAATCATAAGCTGTCCTTCTCGGTTTCAACTTTCGAAAATTGACACTTTTAACCCAAAAAATTAAATTTCCTTTATTTTTAAATTTCATTTTCACCCAAAAATTTTAGTTTTTAATTTTTGACTTTTATTTTTTGTCTTTTGACTTTAAAATTTTGACTTTGACCTTCAATTTTGACCTTTAACTTTAAACTTTGACTTTTTCGTTTACCTTTTAAATTTTCAAATTTAGCCTTTCGGTTTGACTTTTAAGTTTGACTTTTCAAGATTGACTTTTTAAGTTTGACTTTTTAAATTTGAATTTGAAGGTTGACTTTCTCGGTTTTTAAGTCAAAAGGCAATTAAAAAAAAATAAAAAAATAAAAAAATAAGTTCCGCATCAATTCCGGTAAATGAAGTTTCATGTACTCCATCTTGTGAAACTACTATTAAATTTCTCCGAGATCAAATCGATTTATTAAAAAGAGAAAATGAGGACCTCAAATACGAAGGCTATACTCTTAGGAAAGGTCAGAAACCTCTGAAAGCTCAATTAGAGGCCAAGACTAAGAACTTTAGGAAATTACAAGAAGATTACAGCAACAAGTGTGAAAATTACGATCACATTAAGAAAAAACTTATTGCTGTAACTGAAGAACTTGACACTTTGAAAATTAAGTGTGGAAAAACAGATGTTAGTTTCAAAAATTATACTGCGTCAAGTAAGACAGTCGAGTCCTTATTTGAAAACCAATTAAAACTCAAAGATAATCAAAACAAGGGTCTAGGGTATGATAGTATTCCTCCCCCTTTCAATCATAACTATATATCCATCCCTATGACACAGGAAGAAATTGATAGGGAGGCACATCTTCAATATGGGAAACCTGTTGTGGTTGTGCCAGAAAAGGTTGAGGTGAACGTTTCTAATGATTCTGTTACATGTGCAGGTAAAGTAGCAGAAGATGAGAACAAGGAGAAAACAATTGAACAATCCAATGACTCCTTGAACTCTGAATCTGTTGCTTCAAACTCAGTTGCTTCTTATCAACCTGCTGTTGAGAAATACAGGCCACCAAAACAAGCGAAAGCGACGGCTTGTTGCAAGTGTGCATGTGGGAACAACCTGAGACAAGGCATGGACACGCCACCAGGGGCAGGAAGAAACAACTTCCCAGTGAAGAAAAAGACATGTTTTCACTGTGGAACACCTGGTCACATTGCCCGAAACTGTCCAAATCGCGCATACGTTCCCTACTACGCACAAGGATGGCAGAATGTGCCAAGAGGGAGACCTTCCAAAAGAAACCCCTCAAGGTCATGTTCAGACAATGGCGACTGGAATGCGCAGACGAGCAAGAATTCAACTCCCAAGGCCAAGAATCAAAATCCCAAGGTCAAGAAGGAAATGTCGGGCAAGAAGCCTAATCCAAGAGATGTTCCAGTGAAGCCAAGACCGGCTAGGTCAAAGTCATCTCAAAGGACGACTTCAAGTTCAAAATCAAGTGCCGAGGCACCCATCCGCTCGAACAAGAAATGGGTCAAACCCAACTACAGATGGGTACCAAAGGTTCAATCTCCCAAATCTTCTAACGATTCTAATATTTCGTCACCTTCTGTTTGTGATAAGCAGGATATGTCGTGGGAGAGAGTTCCTTGCAAAGATGACAAAGGTCGACCCAGTTTCAAAATGGATTGGGTTCCAAAGACCAACTGATCCTACTCTGTGTCGGAGAAGCTATGGAGGCATATCATCAGACTTCGGTTTGTTGATAGTGGCTGCTCCTGGTACATGATAGGGGACATCTCTCAAGTGAACAAACATTCAAAACTTTGTTTGAGAGTATGTGTCCTTTGCGGGAAAGGAAGAAAGGAAAGGATCACTCTTGAGGTTTTGTGCTTATCGACATGAAGAATTTTCGGATCTGTTCTGAGATTATGCGTGCTGTTCTCAGACCTTCTGGATGCAAATTCAATCGGTGACTTACGGTTTGAGTTTTCTTCTCGATACTCCTGAGTTTATCTTACACTGATTCGTTTTGAAGAAAATCTTTTACTTTCTTATAGTTTTTCGTTAGTAGGTATTATTGGGAAGTGATATGATCATGTGATAACAGGCAATTTTGGTCTGTGTAAAGTGCCAAAGCTGAACTGTCTAGGCTCTGTGTTCGATGCGCTGGTAGGCACGAAAGATTTTAAATGGACTTGACTAGGCTCAGATGAACTTAAGGAATCTAGAGACTTGACAAATCTTGACCTACATAGATCCATTTAGCATGATAATACGACGCTCATGTAGGTTGAGCAGGGAGATATACATGAGAATCTACCGGTCACATTAAAAGAACCCGTATCTAGAACTGTGGTTTAACTTTTCCTTGATGTACGAACTCATGTCCTTCATTCTGGTATTGACGGGGCGACTGGGAATTCCGATAAATTAGGTTTGTAGAAAGTTATTTTCTTTCTTTCTAACTGTTAGTCATATGTTGCCTCCTCTGCTTGATCGAAAGATCCGACCTGGACTTCAACATATGGAACTTTGTTTCTCTGCATCTTCGATCTATGCAATTCTTTCTATCTGTTAGCCATATGTTGTCTCCTTTGCATGATTAATAATCCGACCTGGTACACAGCATATGCAACCTTCTACTTCTCTATCCCACTAAAACTCTAGTCAGTCATATGTTTAACCCTCTGCCTGATTGGAAGAGATCCGACATGGGTGTACATCATATGCATTCTAAATCTATCCTCTCTCCTAATAATTGTCTGCTCACCAGAAGTAAGGAGTATCTCGGAAGTCCTTGATTATTGGGGTATATCAGGAAGCGGGAAACATGTTCTAGTACATCTAAAAATTGAACAATTATAGATTGTCTGTAGATCTCGCTGCTCAATTTAGGTGGACAACAATATCCTTGGTCGTCGTCAGCTGAATGGTCTTTAGGAAGTTTGTCTAGGAACACAGGATCACAATGTCTTGTCACTTGTAGTATGTCCTAAATTTGTCACTATCTTTCGTGTTTAAGTGGACCACAATACCGGCGATCGACCAGATCTATTCATGAAGGGGGAGGTACCGATGAACGGATTAAGGCTGTCTAACAACTTTGATCCCAAATATTTTTATTTTTGTTAAATTTGTTCATAGTTTTCCTCTATGCACAAATTTAGGGGGAGTATCAATTAAAAAAAATTCAAAAATCAAACAAAAATCAGAAAATTAAAAATCCAAAAATAGTGTTATATTCCGTTTTATTTCTTGTTCAGAGAAATCAAAAATCCAAAAATATTTTTGTTTCTGTTTTTATTTTTCCAGAAAATATAAAAACATCAAAAAATATTGTGTGCTAAGTTTTTCTTTTAGTTTTGTTTCCTCTTGAAAAAATGAATTCAGATTTAGATGAGACTCATGGAGACTGTATCGAAGATTTTCTGAGCCAAGGCTTTATCCGTGATCATCGAAGAATTCTCATTCGAAGGAGCAAGAAATGAAGATTATTCTTTCAACCCCAGAAGCATGGTGAAACTATAATTGAAGAGTATGTGACGGATTGCATTGAAACATCCTCAATCAGTCTGCTGCTATCTTTGTACCTGCTAAAGTGATCCAGAAGATTATTTCTCTCTGTTAGTTCTCTCTAAAGATTCTCAAGCTGAAAGCGCTATCTTTCAAGAATCTTTTCAAGAAGCCTCCTCACCCAATGCGCGTTCAATGTCAAATTTTGAAGATAAGCCCAACTGCTCCAGATGAAGTCATTCATTGAAGATTCATCAAGTTCATCTTGAAGTTGTGAAGAATTTGAAGATAAATGCTGAAGCCAAGCTCACAATGAAGATTAACAAGAAAAGCCACACAGTAAACAACACATTAAACAACTGTAGATCAACAACCGATCAACTGACACCTGACAACCTATATATACTAATGTGGACCGAAAACAGGTTTCGGTTAGGCTGACCGAAAGCCTGTTTTCGGTCACTCCCTAACCGAAAGCTCATCTAGACCGAAAACACCAAACATGCACAAAAGACTCCAAAATACATTGTCAAATGCCCTAACTCATCTATACATGTAATGCCTAGCCCAAACAATATATATTGGCCCTTCAGGAACGCTTTCACTTAGTAGATTTTAAGTAGATAGCAATTGTGACATTTGCATTCTCAAAGTCATTAGCGGAGCGTGTGTGGTTAACCGGCACACTAACATGGACTTGTGAGAAAGGTCTAAACATTATGATTACGACATCCCTCTTCATAATTGTTTAGACACACATGTGAGCTATCTAAGGAAAGATGTATGAGTCTGAGAATCTTAGATAAAGTTTTGTCGAAGCATCTCGTATCATAAGTCTAAACTTTGGTGATGAAAGTCAATAAAGTATTGATTTCTAGAAGTCGATTTCTGAGTATATGTCAAAGCTAGTGGGAACATAATTGTTGTGCTAAATAATTATTATGCTAGTGGGAGCATAATCAATTATGATAAGTATTGTTAATTATAGAAAACAAAAGTTTCGCTTGGGAAAGGTTGTTTTGCTATAATTAAGGTTGAGGAGATTATACTTCATTTCAAATTCTAAAAGTTTGGATTGAGATTTTAATCATCTTTAGTCAAGGATATATATATATATATATATATATATATATATATATATATATATATATATATATATTATGTTGGAATGGTTCAACATAAGGGAATTCTATATATTGCGTTCTCAAATTTCGATTATGATTACGGTATCCCTCTTCATAGTCGATTTTTGAAAACATGGCAAATAAAAAATATATATTGTAGCAAAAGACTGATCTAGCATCATGTATTTATGTGAGACGTCATGAATCGTGTCCCATATGCTTCGGGTATAGGATCGATCACATGTGCTATAATATTTATCCATTCTAAATTTTGAAAATGCCTAGAGCATTAAGAGGGGAAAAGGAATAGAACCAGATATGACTGAAATGATTAAGTAATTGTCGAGAACAATCTGAGGTTTACCTAAGATTGGTTTCTCATGGACAGTTGGAAGTATGATGTTAAATTTTGGAGAGGAACCATATTGACATATTCTGAAAAGAGGTAACTCTTATTCAGAAGTGATAGTCAAAATAGGAATATGGAAATGTTTTCCATATTGGAAGTTGGATTTTAAGAATCTATGAGAAAGTTAGAAACTTTTATGCAAGAAGGATATGCAAAGGAATGTACTTTGAATGTGAGACTTCGTTTCCATGGAGTTGATATCCACTGGAATACTTTGTAATGTTTGTTGCCAGGTCTTTGTGACTTTTGTGCATAGTCATTGCAAGAGGATCAATGCATATGAGTTTAAAATCTAACAGATTACAGTAAATGACAAGATTTTGATATTCTTACATTTACGGTAAGGATTTGGGATTGTGAAATAAGCATCATTGCAATCATGTTCAATTGATCTACTTCACAAAGTAAGGATCATAGACAAACATAGTTTGCATACTTGGAGTATGGCATGACTATCGTTTAGAAAACAGAGTGTGCTTGGAGCATGGGACAACTATTGTTTTAATTCAAGTGTTAAGTTGATAAATCGAAACAGAATAATGTGTAATCAATATGTTGATGAATAAAAGGTGTTTTATTTATATTCATAAGTGTTGAGACCATATTGGATTCAATTATTCTTGTGTTTCACTTTGCATGTTTTGACTTCCATAATAACTAGGTTATTCTTTCCGAATGACTAAGTTATTTAAACTCTCCACAGTCAGTCATATGTTGGAAGTAGGTATGAATCAAGATTGTCATGAATTGGGCTTGTAGATGTCTAAGGTGTTAGACATAGTAAGAGTTGCTACAACATTCATGAGTGCTCATAAGTTCTGAGTATTTGATTTAACCCACGCTCACTTGTATCACTTCATGGAATTTATCTCGAGTGATCGTGAGAGGTAATATCATACAAGTCTTCAAACCTAGAGATATGAGTTATTACCTATGAGTTGGTTGTACATTGATTGCACGAAAACACATCAGTAACTTGATGTTATAAAACGTGCCTTTGTGTATAATTCAACAAGTAGTAGAACAAGCATATGAGTCGAAGTTTATTTGTTCCTTTTAGTCCTTGGAGGATTAGAAGCGATATCTGGGCCCTTCGATGATTTTGTTTTGACCTATGTACCGGGCCCGGTCAGAACCTAATTGATGTCTTCAATTTAGTTCTATGCCAAACAAATCGGAAATGGGGAAACAAACTGATGGACAATAAGTATGACGTTGTTCCATGTATTTGCCCGGCTGATATCTTGAGAACAGAGGATTATATGATCACTTATCTAAAATGGCGCTTCATAGTTCAACAGAGTTTTGAGAGCTATGATTGTTGGTTGATTCCTTAAGTCATATCTGCAAATATATAGTTATTAGACATATCCAAGTGGGAGACTGTTGGATAAGGTGTCTAAGTCCATAACAATATTTGAGATGCACTTGACCCGACCTGGCATGGTCCGTTTGGGTTGCACTTCACCCGAACAATTTGTATGGATAATCTTTTGAAAATAGTATGTTTATGATTTACTAATATATTATAAGGTATAATATATTAATATGAAATCATATTATTTAATTAGTATTGATCTTAAATTAATTAAGAATTAATTTAGTGATCAAAAGGTGACTAATTAAATATGGTCTCTTGTATTTATATAGTGTGGGCTAATGTTTATTTAGTATGGGCTAGGCTTGCATGGGAGTCCATGAATGGTCCATGGAGCTTTTAACCCATGGATCCTTGGAAAGGAAGAGTCATGGGTATTAGGGTTTACATGGATGTAACCCTAATCCTCCACACTATATAAAGGAGTCTTTGGCACTTGATTTGGCACTAGTTGTGTGTGAACAAGAGTGGTGGCCGATTTCAAGGGTGTTAATTATTCTCTCAAGAGTTTTCCAAAGTTTGTGGTGATTTGTGATTTCCATTTGAGGCATCCACACTATTGGTGCTAGCCTCTCAAACTCCAAGCAATCAACCACTACTAAAAGGTATGTCATTCTACTAGTAGTTTTATGATTCAAGTTCCCCATGTCATGCTAGTTAGGATGTAAACCTTGGAAATTCTTCTTTTCATGTATTTTAGAGAAAACATAGATCCAAGGTTTATAGGGTTGCATGTACACCATAGGAGTGTTAGAATGCTCAAAAACCAACAAGTTTTTAGACTTGCTGCAACACCACAATCATTCCTAAGCACATGCTAATCATATCTCGGAAAGATATAGTTGATCAGGCTATATCACTCCCAGATCTGATTATATGTCCCCAAGCCTACTTGTGCTGTCCAACAACCGCAATACTTTTGTTCTGTTCTAGTATGACACTGATCCTAGTATGAATGCTTGTATGTATACTTTAGTTAAATATTTAATTATTTAAAAGTATAAACTCTTGGTCAGAGTATTTTAAATCCCGATGTGTTTATAGTTGTATATCTTTTATGGGTTGATATACTCAATTCACTATAAACAAAGCTCTGATACCAATCTGTCACACCCCCAAACCAGAACGGCGGAAACGTTCGGGGGCGGAGGATGTCATGTACAGTATCATAACAATGCACAATAGTAAACAAGCAACAACATCATGCATTGCATTAATAATATAATTTAATACAAGTGTGTTCTGTGTATAGTTTGAAAGATACCAAAATATGAATCAAAATAAAAGATGAGTCTCGAATGTGCTCTGTCTTCCCAAAACCTAGTCATCGGTACCTGTCTACAGGTCACCTGAGAATACAAGTTATTTTGAAAGAGGTGATCAGCATTTAAGCTGGTGAGTTCAAAAGTATTTTAGTGTCATTGTTTGTATAAGTTTGATGAAAGTGTTTGTAAGGGTTTGATGTAAAGTTTGTAAGTGTTTGATGTAAATGTTTGTAAGTGTTTGATGTAAATGTTTGTATACCTCCTAGAAAATCCTATATTTTCTACTTATAATGTAATGTAGTCTTCTACCAAGACCCGACTGTTCTGTATGTTTGTTCTTTTGTAAAAGTGAGTGTTTTTCCCAAGTATGACTATTATTACCAGAAAATAGTTTACATTGCCGTTTATGTGAGAAGATCACTATATGAATATAATGGGAAAATGAAGATGTACAATAGTATTGTATAAAGTAACTTCAGATGTACTAACTACCTTAAAACCAGTTGTTTAATTAAGGTAAAATGTGATGAGATTATAACCATACTTGATCGACTAGTAAAACACGACGGTCAAAGACGTCGAAATGGTATGACATTCGTCACCCGTAGACCTGTAGGTCCCACTGTAGCTAACAGCAAGGTGTAGGATGGTCAATCCCGTATAGATCTATACACAAATTCAGGCTCTCCCTCGAGGAGACTCTGGTTACAAAACGTGACACAACAGTATATTGCCATGTCATGAAGTAGTGGCTCACATTATGTAACACCATAAATTTCCAAACAAAATTTTCGTTTTATATTCATATAAATCTCATAACGTATTTCACAAATCTCATTTATTTAGTTTACAAAACGCATCTCCATAATTGTTTGTTTAATAATCTAGGATCCTCAAAAACATAACTCTTTCTCTGGTGTGTACAATCGAGTCGGTGCCTTCCCGCGATCCTGAGAAAAACCTAAAACACATAACACGTAACACGGTAAGCAAGAAGCTTAGTAAGTTCCCCAAAATACCACATACAACACATTAGCCACTCGAGGCTATAACTTTGTAAGACCCTCCGGTCAATGTGTCTTAGTGAAACCCTCCAGTCCCACGGCTCGTTGGACCCTCCGGTCCGGTCTGGTTGGGACCATCAAGTCCCATGGCTCGTTGGACCCTCTGGTCCGGTCTGGTTGAGAACCCTCCGGTCTCATAGCACATTGGACCCTCCGGTCCGGTCTATGTATCACATAATATAACATACAACACATATATCACACAGAAAATGCATAACTCAAGGAAGCGCATAAGACCCTCTGGTCACACATAAATTACCACTCTAGGTAAAGTATAGTGAGAAGACTCACCTCGAATGATGAACAGCCCCTAAAACGCTGTTGCCACGCACCGGTCTCTAACTCTGATCCAAATCCACAATTAACCCAATTAGGAACTAAGTCCATACTCTCACTCATTAGTTCTAAAGGAAGACCACTAACTGACCCATTAATAGCCTAAAACCCATTGGGCCCACCAAGTCCCAATAATAAATGGGCTAACCTGAGGCCCACTAACTAAATGGCAAGCCCAAACTCTATTTCAACAAGCCCAAACTCCAGGCCCAACACTCAAGGCCCAAAATGAGACTTCGCCCAAAAGTCCATAGTGAGGTTCTGCAGGGCGTACCTCTCTTGGTACGCTCAGCATACTCACGAATCCGGATTAGCCATCAGGGACATCTGGTCAGTACACGGGGCGTACAGGAATTATGCCCAGCATATGACCAGGATTACTTTTTCTACTCCTTTGGTCTTAACCCATTAAGACATTAACTCAAATCTCAGATCTGGACTCCTTAATGGCTCTCACTCCATAAAGTCAGTGACTTTAAGCCTTCGCATGGCTGATAAGGTCACCAACACACCAAACTCTCACTTTCTTAGCTCAAAATGCACATAACTCATTCATGGCTCGATTTCAACATCCAAGACCTGATTTTTATGAATCCTCTCCACTAGAAACACTTAAAGGGACATATAATAGGCTCTAGAGTTCAACAACTCATAAAGCTTCAAGATTTGGGACCAAAAACCCTAAAATGGACCCATAACAAAAACTAGCACAACAGTAAGCAAGTTTCAAATTTGATACCTCTGGAAGATGCACCAACAAGAGAAGAACATAGATCCAAAAGCTAGATGCTCAAGCTATTCTCTTTCGAAGCTCCTTTTTACTTCAAAAGCCAAACATAACAAGTCACCACCCCCACTAGATCCACATGAGAAAGCCACCAAGATTCAAACTTTATGCTTTCTGGAGCTAGATCAACCTGATTAGGGCTTGGATCCACAAGCTCCAAGCCAAGCAATGCTTCCTCAAGGAACTCCTTCTTCCACAATATACACCAAAAACTCACTTTATCACCAAAATGCTCAATAATCGCTCAAATGGAGGCTTAGGGCCGATTTCTAGGGTTTAGAGGGATGGAGGCTGAAGATATTATGGTTAGGTTATGAGATAAGGAGCTTAAATAGGGTCCAAGACCCTAAAATAGGGTTCAAGTCTCATTAGCGTACGCCCAGCGTACTCTGAAGAACATTCGTGACCACCCCTGGTCAGTACGCCCAGCGTACTCCAAAGTACGCCCAGCGTATTTCCTTCTTCACTAGTACGCCCAGCGTACTCGGCTAAGCCTGAAACCACAAAACTTTTGAAGGCCATAACTTCTTCGTTATAAATCTGTTTCCGACGATCCTTATATCCACTAAAAGGTAACAAGAAGCCCTACACTTCTATCAACTTTATTCCTCCTGAAGCCCACTCGAACTCAGATCCAAAATTCATGAAAAGCCCGAACCAGCGCCTTTAACAATACATTTGGGCTCTAAAGCACAAACCGAATTCTTTTATCACACAACCAATCTTACCCACATCCCAAAAGGGCCTAAACCTTTCTCTTTCAAAGCCTCAAAACCTTCTCATACTCGGATTAAGGCCCACGGGCCTTAAATCACAAAACTATCCAGAACAAGATGTTCCACATTAATGTTATTTCGTTATTGTATTTGTATAGTATGTTCGTTCTGTTCTAGTGTATAGTATGTTCCTTCTGTTCTAGTGAATAGTATGTTCTTTCTGTTCTAGTGTATAGTATGTTCTTTCTATTCTAGTGTATAGTATGTTCTTTCTGTTCTTGTTATAGTATGTTCTTTCTGTTCTAGTGTATAGTATGTTTGAACTGAGTCATGTATGAACTGACTCTTGTAAGTTTCATTGTTCTAGAAATAGTGAGTAGTAATCCTCTAAACTATACCTATTATAGTTTACTAGTACTCTTGTTTGAATGGCTGATCATGTTTGTACACCTTTGCTACCCAAAGGTATTGAACGCATTGGAAGAACTTTTATATCTACATACATATACATAATATATAACTAAGATATAAACGACACTCGGACCAACAACTGATACCCCAAGTCCACAACCAAACAAGGAACAGGAAATAAAGCGAGTTATCAGTCCTAAGCCCTTTCAACCTTATTTATATAACTATATCTATATAGACATGATTTTGACAATGTATAAGTTTAAAAGAGTTTTGTAAAACGATAAAGAGTTTATTATATAAACGAGTTTTAAGCATTTGAATGGTTATCGATGACTTGATGTCAGTTTATAAAATGATTTGAAACAGCTTGTTTGATAATACAGTTTTAAAGTAAAAGAAATCCTCTTGTTTGATATTTATAAATCACATGTGATTGATATTATAACTATAATGTTTTCTACTTGTATTCCCCCCCCCCCCCATAAAAGCATTTAAAATCATTAAAAGATAAGTTAGGGGTATGAACTCACCTGTAGTGAGTGATTCGAATGTAATAACGATTAGGATGCTAAGTATGCCAAGTGAAGTCTTGAGCACAAACGGATCCTATTAAGCATATAATGACACATATATGTATATAATTAGTGTATATAACAACTAATCTTTTAAGGGAACAACCTTAGGGACTAGGAAACACTTGGAATGAAGTGTTACAATCACATATGATTGTATAAAGGGTGTTCACGGGCACATAAGGGTGTGTTTACGGCCAAGGGGTGTTCACGACCAAGGAGTTTACGGCCAACACATGAACTTGAAGGGTTTCTGGCCATGGCTTGAAGGGTTCACGGCCACCTTATGAACTAAGAATGGTTTACGGCCCCAAGAAGGGTTTACGGTCGTAAACTCTTGATGTTCATGCATAAAATGGTTGATTTTTGGATGCTAATCAGGTGCTTCTAATGGATAACAAGTATATGGAAAGGATACTTACATTTAGGAAGCTTTATAAGGTGATTACGGTCCAAAGAACTAGTGTGTGTTCTTGGTGTTCTTGGTGATTTGAATATCTAACCCAAAAGAAATGAATTCACGGATGAAATCATAGGGTTTCAATTGAATGAGAAGTATACTAAGAAAGAATGGAAGAATCACTTACAACTTTGACGATAAATGGAAGTGTTCTTGATGATACTTGAGAGAGAATGAGTTTTCAGCCTTGAAGATGTGAGAAATAAGGAAGAAATGAAGGAATCCTATACTTGAAGGAAGGGGTTTACGGCCAAGCTTGGGTTTACGGCTGTAAACCTACCTTGGGCCGTAAACATCCCTTGATGGATGTTCTTGGCTCAACTTGAAACCCATTAAATCCTTACTCACAATACATAGCATTAAGTCCTACGGTCACAAGGCTTAAAAACTTCAAGAATAATCCTTAGCAAAGCTAAAAGGTAACAGAAACTAGTCTGACCTTTGATTGAATTGAATGGCTTTACAAGGTAGAAATTTCGGGTTGTCACAACATAAAACATGAATTAAGAAAACACATCCATTTTCATTTCATTAAAACATTAACCCATAACTACTACATAATAGGACATAAAATGGAAAGGGGTACATGACTAACTACTTCTACTTGGGACGTAACAGGACCACCCTTTCATTTGGTATTTCCCATTGCACATCTGATGGTAGATAATTCACCGTCTCAGATCCGAATGCAGCTCGATACACGGCAGAAGTCAGCTTATAATCAACCATTTCATGAATGGTTGTAGATGTACGGGATCTTACAGATGCTATAGCATGGCCACAAGGTATACCGCTTTTTTCCATTTCCCACAACTACATACCCTACGCTCAAGTTGTACTTTGCATGTGTCGAAATTTTTATCGACTTCAAATATATCCGCATAAATACGTCTTGCCTCCCAATTATAAGACTTTTTCACTCATTTTTGAACCTTATTCTCAGCATAAGGGGTAACACCAATAGAAATCCTCCATGCGAAATTGGTTAATTTAGAAATAATTACACAATAAAAACAAACTATAACTATAAATTTACCTCCAATTTCAGCCCGTTCAACATATGCCAATTGTATCGACTGATTGATTAACTCAAAGATTGTTGTTATAGGTAACTCATGTGTGTAGGTGGATATATTTTTCACAATTTGAGGAATATCAATCGATTTAACATGGTAACATACTTTAGGGAAAAATGTTTGTGCCCATTTTGAAATGGCTATATTGTCAAGCCAGACAATTGGATTCCTACATGCACTTTGAAAGCTTTCCAAACACAAGTAAAATTCATGCACACTATATGCATTGCATGACTTCCAAAACAAATTTTCGACAATAGTATCATTATGTCCGACAGAATCTCATATTTTCCAAGCTATATCCTTAGGACAATACCCATGATACGAATCTGGGTAGACTCTCCCAACGGAAAAGTCTATTTTATCACATAGGTGGCTTATGAAACCAACATCTTTATTGTCACCTTAACATTCTTTTAACTTCCTCATGAACCATGCCCAAGATTCCTCACACTCTAAGGTTCCCAAACCAACTACTAAGAGTAGGGGTTCATGGTTTCCGTCTAAAGCCACCGTAATGTACATTGTTGTCAGATAGTTACCAACTAGGGGTAAATAACCCACATATATTAATGGTATCATGCACCTAAGGAAGGTACGGATTTGCATAAAAATAAAACATACTTATATTAGTCACATGCAAAATCTAAACGAGGTACATTACCTACAACTATTAATTAAATCAATAAAATAAAGATGACATACCACACAACCTAAAGCCACGAAACAGAATTGAAAGCGGTTGGTATCTCTTTTCTTGATGGCTATGAAGGTATTAGGATTTGTTCTTTCAAGATTATGAAATAATATTGGTAGGTCACAAAAGCTTCTTTCGTTGTAAGAAGTCATTTTCACATGCAATAAAAGTGTATTACGATAATTACACGAATCCGATTATAAATATACAAAAGTTGGTATTAAAACTGGATTACTTCATAGTCAAACCAGATGATTTCATAGCCAAACCCTAAGCAAACTTTACTGATTGACAAGACAAGGCATTGTGCTTGTCTGATTGACAAGACAAGGCATTGTACTTGTCTGCACTTCATAGTTCAACTTGAAGGATTCATAGTCAAACCAGATGATTTCATAGTCAAACCATAAGCAAAATTTACTGATTGACAAGACAAGGCATTGTACTTGTCTGCACTTCATAGTTCAACTTGAGGGATTTATAGTCAAACCAGATGATTTCAAACCATAAACAGAATTTACTGACTGAAAATACAAGGCATTGTACTTTTCTGTAATTCATAGTTCAACTTGAAGGATTCATAGTCAAACCATATGAATTCATAGTCAAACCGTAAGCAGACTTTACTGATTGACAAGACAAGGCAATGTACTTGTCTATAATAAAAATTTCTGTATAAATGTGTAATACTCACTCCATGAAATTTATTTGTGAAGTTATTCATATTTGATCAAATAAATCAGGAAAATGGCATAGTGCAACTGCGTAGGGGAACGTATCATTAGGATATCAGGTACACCTAAAAACCCAGGAAGATTATTTTACGTTTGTCCAAAAATGGTATCATGATTTTTAGTTCCTTAATATTTACGCTATCATATTTCTACGAAAACTTATATTCTTATCTACCTTTAAATTCACAATGACCAAAATGCAGGTTTATCTGTTGGGTTGATGAAGAGAAGGACCAATCTTCTGTGGTAACAGCTAAGGTAGCTAAGTCAAATAAACACAGTCAATCTGAAAATAGGAAGTTGAAGATAGCATTGGTTTGTAGTTGGGTGTTGTTCTTGGTAATTATTGTTTACAAGTTGTAAGCTTTTTAATTTTTGGTTAAGTTTTAAGTTCTAACATTAATAAACATGGTGTAGTTTTTGTTATGTTTAAAGTTTTGAACTTCTAACGTCAATAAACATGGTGCAGTCGTTGTTATGTTATAAGTTTTGAAGTTATTACTACAGTATGTATGAAGTTATTAATATCTAACACTTGATTTATAAATTGAACATTCAATTATATATATATGTAATCCAGCTACATAGGACCAACACACGATCCCCAATAAATTTTTGCCATCCTTTCACGAAACTCTAAAGCTGCATTTTTTGGGTCTATAAGTTCCATATTGGTTGGCCTGATACTAGTTGTTCCATAAACATACAAACAAATACGACACAATCTCCCAACTCGCTACTTTGTTGGGGAACTTCTTTTTCCAAATTGAATTTCATATTCGATGGTATCCTTGGGATGTTCCTCCTCTGCCAGTAATTAATTTTGTCTAAAAAAATTTCCACTCGAGCCTCAAATTTGCTAAACGTTCCATCTGACTAAAATCTTTCATAAGCACTCCTACCGAGACTGTCATAAATATGGACTTCCATTGACTCCAGATGTAACAACCAATAATTTGGAAATGAATGAATCAGCATATAAACATGTACAAAGTTTAAAAAATAATTATTTATTCATATTACGATACAAAAAATGATAATAATGAAAGTAAGTTCAATAAAACTAACAATATACCGTATCCACATCCCACCAAGGAAACATAAAGTCGGGGTATGTAGCTATTCCAGACATAAATTCCCTCCAATCAAAACCATCTTCGAGAAGATGGCAAACAAAAAAATTTGGACGCATTATTGTATACCGATCAGTTTCAAATCGTCTCTCCATCAACAGTCTAATCCAAATCATCATATGCTGCGAGAGTTATGGTAATTTTGTTATTAATTAATAAATAAATATCAATTATAATCATAAACTTATAAATACTTACTACTTGATCTAACCATCCGTTGTGTGTATGCCCAAACAACACACTCCAAAACTCTTTATCTAATATCAAATGTAGAATCGGTGTTGCACGTTATACGCATGAAAAAAATAATTTTGTAATACAACCTCACCGCCTGCTACGTAAGGCTGCAGGCGCAAAACCGAAAAGTCATGATCAACGGTGATTGCTGGAGGAGGAACTGGGGTTGTTAATCTGGTATCAACATTCTTCTTTGCTCTTCGTTTTGGTTTTGATGTCGTGTTTAACTAAAACAATTTTCAAACAATTAAATCATTATGTTTTGAATATTTGACATAAAAAATATTCTTCCCATATTAGCTTTTAATGTATACCTTCATGTAAGGAGTACACACAAACTTCGATGGATTACGAAGCCTATGTATATCGGGTGTAGCTTCATTAACATCAAAAACATGATCATCAAAGTAATTTGTACTCCCTGTAACTATTACCTCTTCATCTAACACCTACATTAATACATTATAATTATTAATAAAATGTATGTATTTATTAACAAATAATATCATAAATGTAAGAATAATAACTTGTTTAGCTTCATTATCATCAAAATCCAAAACATCATCATCGAATTGATTTGTACTCTGCCCCCTTCGTGCCCCCTTGCATCCAACACCTACATTAATACATAATTATTAACAAACAATATACATAATTATTTACAATTTATATCATAATTAGAATCTATAATAACCTTTTCAGGTTCATTATCATCAAAAACATTCTCATCGAATTGATTTCTAGTTCGCGACCCATCATCTAAAACCTACATTAGTACATTTAAATTATTAAAAAATATACATATTTATTAACAAATTTTCATAAAAAAAAAATTTGTTTCAAATTTTGCTGGTTGATCAAAAGTTATGTTGTTCTATATACTTTCGTCATCCACTTCTTACACAATCACCTCGGTGCGTTCTCGGTTCATATACACCTGCTACTTGAGTGCAAATAACCGTTTCGCCAACTCTTCTAATCTTGGTTTCCCACTTCGTCCACCTCTACCGTGGGAGCGACCACTAGAAGATACACTACATGAAGATTCGTCTTGCCTCCTAAATGTTTCCGCACTGGGGATGGAACTGAATGTGGTTCACCATATACATACTCTTGATATGACATATAATAAGAAGACCTTCTCTCATCATCAGTCGCTGTCATGCTATGTCTTGGTCTTCGTCCATCCTAAAACAAATTAACATATTTATAATATAGGTAAAAGTCCAAACATAAAATTTAAATAAATAAAATAAAATATAAAAACCTTTGTCATATCAAAAATCTTGTTCACATCAATTCATTTCAATTTTCTGGTTGCACTCCATCGCTTCATCCGAGGTGTTTCTTTGTTTTTGATAACGCAAAACCACCACCTCGAACAAATGGAAGTATCTCATAGAGTCATATCTATAATTTTAGCAATTATATTAATAACAATTATAACAACCAAAATACTTGTTATATCTTAAAAATAATTTTATATTTGTATAATCTGAATGGCGCCGTAAATCCTGACACAGAGTATTTGAAAGCTTGACGAGACTCAGGTAGTGATAAATATTTATTGAACTTTTCCATGTATCCTCAAGGTCATCGTAGGTGAAGTCCCACAAATAGCTACCCCAAGCAAAACTACAATAAAATACTTTTAATTATAATAAAAATTATCATAAAAAATATAAAAGTTTCAAAGTCAACAAATAATATATGTTCCACCCATCCAATTTCTCAGCTAAAAAAAACCAGTCTTGTGGCACACGATCATTTGCTTTTTTTTCCCAAAAAGTCTTCACACGAAACGTATATGAGACATGCTCTAACTGCATCATCGTCGGTAGCTGCTAAGAATGAATGATTTAAAATATAACTTTTCAAATCATAGATTTTCACCAAACTATTAGTGTGGTTCGGAAAAAGACGTTCCCGCAATAAACATCTTTTTTGACAACTAATTTTTTTTTTGACACTTTTCTTCCAATCAATTTTGGATAAACTCCAAAATTAAACCCGGTTATCAAACAAACTCTTCCGGGCCAGAAACCATTTTAGTATCCCCCAATTTAAATACAACCGCTTCATGTCATCTGGGGATACTACTGCGTCCGGCCATAACTGATGAAGAAACATTTTATGAAACAACAACCCGTCCCCTTGTAATTGAGGGACGTCCAACAAGTAACCAAACAAAGTGTTTCTAAAACTTTCCCGTTGCACACCATGCAATACTTCAAATGTTTGTCATATGTTACATCCCGATCCTTTTAGGTTAACAACAGCTTTAGCATTTACATTTCTATAATCATGTTGCAATACAACATGTTAGAAAACATATTATTGTAACAAAAACTCAACACTTATAAACTATTATATTTAAAAAAAAAATCGGCAATTTAAATCACAAAATAAACCAAATATCTATTTATAACTAGGATAAGTAATCCAATTATATATAAAATATATTTCTATTTATAAGCATTTTTATAACAATACCAATTAAATAAACATTTTTTGATAAATTATATATACAACATCAAAATGCAAAGGTACAACATCATCAAGTAGCAATAATCATTATTATATCAAAAAATCATATTATTAAACTTATTAACAAAAAGGTACAACCACACAATGCACAATTTACATATTATACACTTGTACAATCATACATCTACTTATCAAATACCATCAAAACCTCAAGGCTACTAATAAAATCTACTAACTATCAAATATAACACATAGATCTAAGAAAATCGAATAATAAAACACAATAAAGTTTCGTTTTTTTTCAAAATTTTCGGAATAAATCATAAATAAACAAGGCCTAATGTTGATAAATGATGACTAAACCACAAAATGAGTAAAGATCTTACCATATTATCGGGATTGTTCATGAAATCGTCCATAATCGCAGATGGGCAAAGAAAATCGCTTCCCAGAGAGTTTTCCAACAAAAAAGAGTGAAAAATGAAGCAAACAAAAATTTGTTTTTATACTTGGCACGACGATGTTCGCAGATGGGTAGCTATGTTCGCAGATGGACTAGTCCATCTGCGAACGTACAATTCGCTAAAGCACGGTTATGCTTTAGCGACTTGTACATTCGCAGATGGGTTGCCAAATCGCAGATGGATTAATCCATCTGTGATTTTGGTGGCTAAAAATGTAATTTTTTTTAACTATTTTCTACAAAGTAATTAAGATATTTGGCTAAATTTGCAATTTTCTCCAAAACTTAAACAAATGGTCTTAAACCATATAAATTTGCAATTTTCTCCAAAATTACATCTAAAACTTAAACGAACCGTCTTAAACCATATAAAATAATTTATTTGCCCTTTTTAATTTCTTTTTTCTTGTATAATGTATTTTAATTAAAAAATGAATAAAACATTTACAGCCTCAATTTCTAGTATCATACACCGTTCCCCTCTTTCTCTCTCCCCTACTTCTCTTTCTCTCTTCGTAGCAACATACCATCGGTGCCAAACCATGGTACGACTATCTACCGGTGACAATCCTAACACACTGATGCTAAACCATTGCACCACCATCTACCGGCACCAAACCCCCCCTCTACAATCGGTTTCTTGGTGGGTCTTTTCTGAATGATTTTTCTGATTGGTTGGTCAAAGGGAACATTCATCCCATTATCTCCATTCTTCATTTGTGATGTTTGCACAATGTCATATGCTCTTGATTAGTGATAGATAAGCGTATGTGTGTGTTTAGTTTCATATCTGTGTGTTTGTGATGGGTAGGTGTGTGTAGGGATGAGCTTTAGAACGGGACCAGTTTGGAACCAGAACTGGTTTTCCTATATTATAAGAACCGGAAACCGGACCACCGATTCTACCGCTAGTTCCGGTTCCGGTCTTGGCTTTTCGGGTATTTTTCAAACTAGAACCGGTTGAAATATTATAGATGATATGTTATCTTTCGGAGCTTGTAAATGATTCAATATTTAACCAAATTATGATTTTTTACATTCTAAATTGAAGCCCAAACATTAAATTACATGATGAAAAAAGAATCAAGTAATTTTGACTTCATATGAGTGAGTTATGCACATTTTAAAAGCGGGACAAAATTCCAAAAAAAATATTGAAACAGAAAATATGCAGCATTGATATGTTGTCTTCCGAGGTCTGTAAATGATTCAATATCTAACCAAAATATGTGTTTTTGATAATCTAAAATGAAGTACAAACACCAAATTACATGCTAGAAAAAAAATAAAGTAATTCCGACATCATATGAATAAGTTATGCACATTTAAAAAAAATGGGACAGATTCAAAAAAACAAAGAAAAAAATGTTGAAATAGAGAAAACGCAGCATCGATATTCTTTCTTTCGGGACATGCGTCTGATTCAATATCAAACCAAAACATATGTTTGTATAGTCAAAAATGAATTACAAACTCCAAATTACATGTTGGAAAAAATCAAATAATTTCGACTTCATACGAGTGAGTTATGCATATTTTAAAAAACGGGAAAACTGTCAAACCGGTTTCGGTTTTTAGAACCGGGACCGGTTTTCATAAAAATGGAGAACCGGTAACTGGACCTTGTTACCATTTCCGATTCCGGTTTCAGTCTGGTTCCGATTCGGTTCTGGTTCTAGTCTGGTTCCGGTTCTGGCGGTCCTAATGCTCATCCCTAGGTGTATGTGTGGGCAGGCGATTAAGGTTATTACAAGAAGAAAGCAAAATTATCACTTCTTCACCATTATCAACATGTTCCGCTGGTAATCGACCAGTTGAATTCGGGCATGATTAAGAATTTGCAGCGGAAAAATAAAGTTCTAATGGGTACGTTATTGTTGTTGAATACTTATTCTCACAAGAAAACTACCATGCTTTTGTTTCAATATATATTATGTTATTATTGGTACATATAGGCACCTTCTACATCAACCAACTATTGATTTATTAGAACATTGATTGTTTTAAAGGAAGTCAAAGGAAGTCAGACCTAAAATAATGTTTTTGAGTTAAGATTCGGTTTTCAGATATTGATGTTCTTTTCTTTGCTTATTTTGGTCCTTACATCATACATACTTATAAAGCTAGCATTTTTCCTTGAAGCTCATGCATTTGAAACCCCCATAAAAATTTGCAAACACCTCATGCATTTGAAACCTCTTATTTTAATGAATACCACCCAAAAGTCTCTTAATAATGATTAACAATTCAAAGGTTTTATAACTTATATAATATATTTAATAAACAATTAATGGATACTCTACTATAAAAAGGTCAATCTTTTTGAGTAGACACACACATACAAATCACATACAAAATTCACAAAGAAAACAAATTTAAAGTTTTTGTGTTGGTTTGAGGGCTTTGAACAATTTTTCGAGCCATTTTATTATGTTGAAGTTTTTAATTTGTAAGTTTGTTATATACTAATTTTTTTTGTATTTTCTTGATTTAAGTATTTTTTTAAGAATATCATTGTATGTTGTGGTTGATGTTATCGATCATATGTTATGGAAGGTGATATATATATAATATTTAATTAACTATTGTATACATGTTTGTATGTTCATGTTGCTTCAAAACAATAATTAATTAAAAATCATGGATATGTCATATTATCCATATTATCCATGTAAGCTTTTTTTAAAATGCAAATTGTCTATCTTATCACTTTATATTTTAGTATATGTTTAACATTTTAGTTATAATAATAAGTGCTTTTTAAAAGTTTCTTTCACTTATTAATAATAACAAATGGTTTTAAAATTAATAAGCAATAATTATAAATAATAAAATCAAATTACATGGATATGTCATATTATCCATGCAAGTCTCTTTTGAAATGCAAATTGTCTATCTTATCACTTTATTATTTAGTGTTTCTTAAAAGTCTTCTTTAACTTATTATTAATAATAAGTGGTTTAAAATTAATGAATAACAATTTTAAATGATAATAACATCAAATTATAAATTACATTTAGCTATAAATAAATTGTATTTTAAATGAACATCTTTATTGAAATTAGAAAATGATCACATAAGTAAAAATATAATTAATCAATAATAATAATTGTTAGAAATAATACTAAATAGATAATTATATTTGATTCTATTAATGAGGAATGTGGGTTGATGTCAATGAATATTATTGTTCAAAATAATTGAGATTATATATATATATATATATATATATATATATATATATATATATATATATATATATATATATCATACATACTTATAAAGCTAGCATTTTTTCTTGAAGCTCATGCATTTGAAACCCCCATAAAAATTTGCAAACACCTCATGCATTTGAAACATCTTATTTTAATGAATACCACTCAAAAGTCTCTTAATAATGATTAACAATTCAAAGGTTTTATAACTTATATAATATATTTAATAAACAATTAATGGATATACTATAAAAATGTCAATCTTTTTTAGTAGACACACACATACAAATCACATACAAAATTCACAAAGAAAACAAATTTAAAGTTTTTGTATTGGTTTGAGGGCTTTGAACAATTTTTCAAGCCATTTTATTATGTTGAAGTTTTTAATTTGTAAGTTTGTTATATACTAATTTTTTTTTTGTATTTTCTTGATTTAAGTATTCTTTTAAGAATATTATTGTATGTTGTGGTTGATGTTATCGATCATATGTTATGGAAGGTGATATATATAATATTTAATTAACTATTGTATACATGTTTGTATGTTCATGTTGTTTCAAAACAATAATTAATTAAAAATCATGGATATGTCATATTATCCATATTATCCATGTAAGCTTTTTTTTTAAATGCAAATTGTCTATCTTATCACTTTATATTTTAGTATATGTTTAACATTTTAGTTATAATAATAAGTGCTTTTTAAAAGTTTCTTTCACTTATTAATAATAACAAATGGTTTTAAAATTAATAAGCAATAATTATAAATAATAAAATCAAATTACATAGATATGTCATATTATCCATGCAAGTCTCTTTTGAAATGCAAATTGTCTATCTTATCACTTTATTATTTAGTGTATGTTTCACATTTTAATAATAATATTAAGTGTTTCTTAAAAGTCTTCTTTAACTTATTATTAATAATAAGTGGTTTAAAATTAATGAATAACAATTTTAAATGATAATAACATCAAATTATAAATTACATTTAGCTATAAATAAATTGTATTTTAAATGAACATCTTTATTGAAATTAGAAAAATGATCACATAAGTAAAAATATAATTAATTAATAATAATAATTGTTCGAAATAATACTAAATAGATAATTATATTTGATTCTATTAATGAGGAATGTGGGTTGATGTCAATGAATATTATTGTTCAAAATAATTGAGATTATATATATATATATATATATATATATATATATATATATATATATATATATATATATATATATTATCTCAAAGTTAATGTCAATAACATAACCATTTTAAACATATATTTTTCAATATTTTAACAATATATTTTTAATCTTCGCTGCGCAACGCGTGAGAATTCGTCTAGTTCTAACTAAAAGATGTAACAGTGGTATGCCTTTGCTTCGGTGGATATGTAAGCCACATGTTTGTGAAAATTCAAATACAGTTTGCTGATTCTAAACAAAAAAAATTTCTTAGAATAACAGACCAAATTAAGCATGCTAGTGAAATTAGTGTTAAAGTTGCAAAAAATCGATCCCCATCTACTTAATTTGAAAACCTCCCGAAATGATCTTACCAATTTTGTTTGTTTGTTGTCCTGACCTTGAATCGTGATTTGTTTTCGGTTGTTTAGATTATGAATTAATTAAATTTTGATTTATTCTCCTCCTTTTATTCAATTTATTTATTGACTCCTCTTTTATTTATTTATTTATTTATTTAGGATCTTCAAAGTCAACAAGTTGTTTACAACCACCATGAAGTAAGTATTTAATGTAACAAATTTTTGAACTTCTATTTTGTTTTTCGTTTTAGTTTCATCATTGATGTATCACATATGAATAGATTACATATTTTTATCGAATTTATAAAAAATGAATTGGTTACTTTCGTTTGCTGATGAATATGTCTGTCAATTGTAAATAATCCTTTTTTAGCTTTAGAATCATTGATTATCTTTTGCTTATAGTTTTCGGTGCTTAATTTTTTAGGAAGTTACAACATTACTGATTAAATTGTATGTTGTTGGAAGCTCACCTTGGGTGACATATTTTTAACTTTAATCACTTTATTAATTTAGTAGCCTTTTTGTAGATCTTCCTATACATTTTTTTTTCTTTTTTTTTTTGGAAAAATTGAAGATTACGATTAAATTTAGGGACACGAATGAAGCAATTTTAGAAATGTAATTTTCACCAAAATTGCACTTTACACTTTTATCTTTTTCTATTTTCACATACTATCAATTATTTCATTTGTCATAGCAATATCATCCTACATTTTTTTGTACAACCACCAACTCTAGCATTATACTTCAAAACATTTTCTTTTTAGAGTATTATGAAGAAAGATTCTTATGAAGCAATGGATAGACAAAAGGGAAACACAAACAAACATACTATGAAACACTTTTTCTACGTAATTGTATTCATCTAACAACTCATAATAGCAATGTAGTTACATTTGTTTACATATAATAACACATTTATGTACCTTTCCTTACCTATAATACCAACTTATTACATTTATGTAGTAATAATAATAATAATAATAATAATAATAATAATAATAATAATAAATAACAAGGTCTATAAATATAAGTTTATTGTTTTTTGTTTTAGCAAAAAAGTCTTACTATAAGACATGGGACACGTATGAGAGTTTCTCAAACTTTTCTCCTCATCCAATTCGACTCGCTGATGAGAATGGTGATTATGTTACTTGGGGAAGTGTAGAACACCATTATCAAGTATTTTTGTTGCTATAATACAATAGATTTTTCAACGTATAATATATTTGAAAGTACAATAATAAAATTGGATAGATTTTTCTAAGTATAATATCGTAATGAAGAAATATTAGGAAGTACAACAATATAATAGAAAAAAAGGGAAATATGAATGATAGCATGTTAGGTTCATCTTTATGCATCATTTTAAAATATTTTATTAATCATATTCGTGAGATATTGTATGTATTTAGTATGAATGATAGCATGTTAGGTTCATTTTTACACATCATTTTAAAATATTTTATTAATCATATTTGTGACATATTGTATGTACTTAGCATGCATTTCATATGTTTCATTATATCGTTTGTTTGGGACAATTTTAATTGTTTATGTTTATTTTTTGCAAATTTATCTAAACGGGTAATGATATATTTGAGCATCGATAGAAGTCACATGGAAGTCACTGCAACCACAATTGAAGTCTCGTACCAACATTCACAATAGAGCAATAACATGAAGCAAATTAAAGATTTTTTGGAAATTCGGTAACATTGTGTAATCTTAATCAAGGGGCTGGATCGAAGGATAAACGTGGCTGTATTGAGCTGAAATTTTACAGATGACTTCTCAACTTATTGATTTGTTGGAAATTGAATTTGACAAGGTTTGATGCACCATTCCGAGCTCATGAACAACAGCATAAATTATGTCCAACAAGCACTAACATGGCAGCTCAAAGTGAACCCATAAAACTGATTTATTTTAGCCCATACTGCAGTCCATTTAGTTAATTTAAATCCACCATATAATTTGTAATTTAGTCTTGTTTGGCAGCCCATATTAAATGAAGTCCTAGCCTATGTTTGATAAAGAGAGGGCTAATCTAGTTTTGGTTCTATAACCTGGTTTAGGTTATAGAAAAAGGAAACAAAAAAGGGCTCATGTGACCGTATATTTTGGGACTCAGTCTCACGCACGACAGAAGAAAAAAAAAAAAAAAGGAACAAATTTCAAGATTTCTAGCATTAAAACAATATTTTATTCCCTTTTTAAGTTTTAATTCTTATTAATTGAATTGTTTTCATAGGTTAGCCATTTGAATTGGTTAAATCATCACGGTTGATGTTTGAATTAGTTTACACATTTGATTTTTGTTTTAGATTTTTAGATGAGATTGTTATTTAAATCGATACACTCTTATCCATATGATTTTTTTTTCATTAATTTGGTTGCTACATTTAAGTTGGATTTGAACAACCTGATTAGAGTTTTAATAACGAATTACTAATCAATAAATTGAATTTGTGATTGTTATTTTAATTGGTCTAATTAGAAAATAATACACTTAATCTCGAGATGAAAGTGAGCCTTGTATTATGAAATCATGTTGGTATAATGTAAATTCTCCGAGTTTATGTGAGACTTCATTGTGTTTGGTATTTCTCTTATGCTTTAATGTGGCTCTCACCTATTTACAAATTGTTGGTTTGATAATTTTGTAGTGAGTTAATTCTAATTGAGGCACTTGTTTTAGTTAGATAAGTTCGCAGCGTAGTTAAAAAGTTTTTTTTTAATCAAGTGTCTAGCGAAACAGGTTGTTAAACTTTGTTGACAGCTGCGGCCAAACTAGGAATTGTTTAAAATCATTGCACGTAACAATCCATGATCACACGTCTAAATCGGTGTTTTGATGTGAATTCAATTATCAATTATTAGTACTTCGTAATATTTATTTATCGTATTTTAGTTAACACATCCGGTTTCGTAGTTTGAACTTTATTTTTATATAGTTGATCATATGATTTGATGTTGAATTGATAATTTATCTAGTGAATTTGGTTTCGTATTAATTAAAATTTTGATTTTGATTTTGATTGTTGTTGGCCACTTGAATTAGGGTTCGATCATTCAAGTTATTTGATTTCAAAAATCCGTACTTGTTTTGTGAATTAAAACAAATAACAAGTATTAATTTGATTTCCACTTAATGATTTTAATGTAAACTAAATTGCACGTTTTTATGCTTCCAAGCTTGTGAGAAGTATTAAAAGTTGTTGTGAACGTTTTCACAAAATTTAATGCAAACTTTCAGTTTAGTCTATTTCTAAGATTTTGTTTAGAGTAGGTTAATAAAACTAAGTTTAATTCAAAGAGCTTTTTTGTTTAAACAATTTGGTGAATGAAAGATACTAGAGCTTCTTAATACCTTCAAGTACCAACTTAGATTCAATTTGACATTGATTCATCATGTGCTTATATCAATTAGGTGAATAAAGCTCGGAACCAGATTGTTTTAACTCTTATATCTAGTATTTATTTTACCATATGTTAGTTTAGTTTACTTGATTTCAAATTTGTTGTACTTACTATTTTATGTATTGGAATAAAACATGATCATTTTGGTTTAATTATCGATTAAAACCGAGATCTTAAGGCTCGACCATGTTTGCCACTACACTATTATTTTTAAGTCATACATCTTTGATTATTTTATGCTTTTTAATAATTGGAACTAGATTATGACCCGCGTTAAACGCGGGGAACATAAATTAAATACATATCATACTAATAGGTGACATTGTCTTAGGTGAAATTTTAGAAAAAATGTTAGATTCATTTTAGAGTTTTTGAACCAAACTTGTTAAATAAAAATATTTAATATTTATATTAGAGCAATTCGATTTTTTAATACAATAATTTTTAATATAAATGATCCACATGATCTTTGTTTTATCACAACATGATGCGACTCATTGATTAAAACATGTTGTATAGTAGCTTTATGAATTGATTTTGTTCGGTGTACCAACCTCTATGGCTCATATGGCTCTTTTCATATTGTCTATGTAAAACCAAAAGCAACAATAAGTTGTTATATGTACCAGCAACGTTAAATTCTACAAAGAAATTCGATAAACATTATAATTAAAGTGCATTGCTATAACCATAAACATCAAATTCAGACATTGTAATTTGATCAATTTCTAAAGTATTTTTTCCTTATAAGAATTAAAATATGATTTTTCAGGCTACACCCTATCACATATACATATCTTTCGATCAAAGAAATTATTACAAAAAAAATGTTATGAACAAAAATATATCATTAGTTTCATAATTTGCCAAAGGCTAACACTAATAAATAATAATGAACTTTCACAAATCTTGCATTTTGGTCACTGCATCCAACTAACAAATGAAATTCAATTTAGAGGATTGATTCAAGAAGTGCATCCATGACTTCTTGTAGCTGAATTTGGGGAAATGCTAAGACCTACTGAGATATGAGGGAACAGTCTGTGAGACTATGGTTGGTTTCTGGAGGGCAATACAAATTCAAAATCATTAGCACATATCTTTCCTACCTACTTCAATTATCAAATTTAGATCAAACTTGTCAAATTCAATTTACAAAAAAAAAAAAAAAAAAAAAAAAGAACTCAGATATGTAACCTAGCAATCAAACAACATATTTTTCATAGAAATAAATATCACAAATCTACAATTTACACTTTATATAATATTCTTAAATTATATCTTACATTTTCATCTTTAATGGTCATTAACACCTCTTTCTGTCCTATTCTTGTGACACAAAATAACTATAGAGTACACACATGGTTAGTCGTACCGACAACAATCAATGTTTTTTTTCTGAGAAATATTGATGTAAGTTTAAATTATATAATAAAAAAAGTAAAATGAAATATGAGGGTAAAAATAATCCAAAAACTATTTGACATAATGTATATTTCATAAATGAAAGTTAAGTATATAAACCCCATCAACTTGTTGGAGATCAAACTTATGAAGGAAAATCGTCATTTGCAGAGTAGAGGATGGAGGACGAAGCGTTTCTACAATTAGCAGATGTGCTTTCTGGACTGGATTTGACAAGAAATCTTAACAATAAAGAAGATGTTGTTTTTGTTGTTTTAAAATAGGATCATTGATGAAGATCCTAGTCGTAGTGAAGCAATTTGTGACGGAGAAACGTTATGAAACGATGCATAATGAAGTTGGTATAAATTTATATTCATTTATAGTAAAAGGATTAATAATATTTTGAAATTTTTTTAAGGTGTAAGTTGTTAATCATAGTATGAACAAACCTCTATAATAAGATATTTTTTCCGCATTGAATAACAACTATCATACGAGTTTGTTTCTTATTTTCCAAATAGTCAGCAAACTGTTGTGCATACCCATCCCAGAGTGTTACATTTATTTGTTTGCTTCTACAAAAGCCAAAAACATAATAAATATACAATATAAAATGACATTATAAAGTAAAATTTGACACAAAATTTCGAAAAGTAAACATACTCTAGATCTTCCAAGCTCAAATTGACTCTCTTTGATAATTTAATTTTTCTTGTTCATAAGGGTTTCCATTGGGAAGCATGTCACAACATCTCCAATAACATCTATTATATAAGATAAAAAAAATGGAAGATTAGTATAAAAGTTTCGTTATGGTGAGTGATGGTAAATAACAAAATATCGTTATATAGATCGTTAGATTGTAACATATAAACCAACCAACAGGTGTGTTCTCAATAAAAACACCATCCAAAATGGAGTTGAAGTTTGCAAAAGAGAATCCATAAAGTAATCTAGTCCACTGACTGCATGGTGTAACTTTGGTTGTGATATAAATATTGATTTTGTTTTCATTATTAACAAAACTATTTTCGTTTTGATTAATACCAAGTTGTGGATTTTGGATGTAGTAACAACCATCCTCATGAAACAAACTTTAAAATCTTTCAACCTATCTATTAGTAACCTCTGTCTCGATCTTCCTTCCCTAAATGCACAAAAAAAATCAGTTTATATATTGTTATAAGTGGTTCGAATGAAATTGTAAGAAAATTTACAAAAAAAATGTTATTACATGTTCATTAATGAGAATCATATTAGTTTTGTAAGTCTTTGTTGAAGATCCATAATCAAGATGTTTCATGAGACGGATTATTCTTACTCTCATGGTAAATTGACTTTTTGAAACATCAAGTTGGTCTATGAAGGTAATGTTGCTTTGAGCCATGTTTCTGTTTATGAAAAAATTAATGATTGTTAAACACATGTGACCCAACCAAGTAATTAATATGGATCGGGTAAAATAGGCAAAACAAGAACAATTCAAAATCATAGGATCGGAGTGAAAATATAGTTTTAAGGACGGAATTTATAACTTTTGACATAACTCAAGGACGCTGAATGTAATTTAGTCTAAAACACATAATGTAGAAAGTCTTTTGTATGTAATCAAAATCAAAATTATAAATATAAAATAAAATTATTATCATCCAAATATGAATGATGTTATATATACTTTTAAAAAACCTCATAATGCAAACTTGACAATAAAGTAAGTATAAATAGTTTTTATTGATGCTCATCAGAAAACATATCAAGCAGTAGAAGGGGGGCATCAATGGTAGGGGTAGGGGTATTTCAGGTAAAGAGAATGTATACATAGATGTTGTTCTACCCTCATTCATCATGCAAATAAAATTCAATGTAGAGGAGTATTTTTTTATATGGTGTATAGAAATATATCAGTTCCATTCATTGATATATACCATTGTATTTGATTCATGATTACATTTGATAACCCTCACATATTAAGAACATCGATTACACAAATTTCAGGAATGTTGCAAACAAAGTATATAACGTTGATTATACACAGACTCGTAAACAAACATAGGTGAACACATTAAAAAATCGATATAAAGGATATAATTTTATTTTTGTAACTAAATGAATGAAACTAATATGCTTAAAGTAGATTGATTAATTTTTTTTATGACCTCTCAATAGGAATACAGTAATAACAGGTAATAAGAACGGAGTAATGCATAAAATTGGAGAAGAAGAAGGAGAACAAAGTAAAGAAAAAACTTGGTAAAAGGAATTGGAGAAGAAGACCGCTGAAGAAAACACTGTAAATCGTAGGTCACAATCCAAAATCTTAAGAATAACAACTTCAATGTAATCGTATATATAGGGTGTTTTTGAATAAAAAAAATCATTATCTTCCAAAAAATTGGGATCCTAAGATATCATCTTGGAGATTTTCGGCTATTCATTTGGAAAAAAAGGAAGATATCACTTATACCGATTCAAAATTTTAAATTAATTGACTTGCTTATTTAACGAGTTTTAAAATTCAAACCAATATCTTAAATTGATTCATTTTATGTGGGATATATTGGGAGATAAATTATGAATAATATTGACCTTAATTTTGACACTAAAATATTTTGTTGATTTAATGGGATATGATTAGATTTTATAGGTTAATAACTAAATTATTGATATGCTTATTTAATTATTTTTTTCAAAAAAAAAAAAGAGAGTTAAATGGATTTGAATTTTAAAGCCAAAAGCTATAAATAATAGAGTTAAATTATGAACAATATTAATTAGAGAAACTGATATCTCGTATATAAATAGAATGATATGCTTCAATAGATAACATAATTGCCGAATTTAAAGATTCTATAATTATTAAATATTCTATAATTAAATGTAATTGTGTTTGATTTTTTTTTTTGGAAGATGATGTCAGCAATTTAATCTAAGGGTGAAAAACATAGGATTGAAATACAATCAATGGCCCCAATTGCTTCATTGGTTAATTAAAGGTTCTCTTTTAATAATATTTAGAGAGACTTGACATATAAAGTGAGTGGGTTGAAAAACATAAAATTAAATGGAGTGAAAAAAAATTAAAAGTGTTTTTTGTAGTGTTAACAAAAAAAGATACTATACACAATCATTCAGAATGTTGTGCATGTTTAGAATTTTAAATGGCGAATATTTGTAGTATCATTTTAATTGAAAAGGATCGAGTGCCTGTAGTTACGGGTGAGCAAAATCGAATCCGGAAAACAAAAACCGACAACACCAAAACTAAAAACTGAAATTGTAATAGAAACCGAACACGTTTTGGTTTGCTTTTTAAAAAGAAAAAAATGAAATATTGGGTCGGTTTTTGTTTTATAAAATGTAATAACCGAGAAAAACCAAATCGAACCAAATTTTGTGAAACATTTGTACTCTGCGAATTATATTTGTGTATATATGTGTTAGATGCGTTTAAAACACAAACGAAAACATGGTGTAGTGGTTAAGGCGTTGTTGTGCCTTTCTTGAGGTCACAAGTTCAAAAATATTCACCGTCCTTACTTCCATAAAATGATTTATCATGTTTCCAAGAATTACATGAGATTCTGATTGGGTTTGGGTTTAAACCCAAAACCGAACTGAGAAGAAACCAAAAAACTGAGAAACCGAACTGATGGGTTTAGGTTGGGTTCGGTTTTAATTAATTGAAAACCGATGTTCTCGGTTTGGGTTCGGTTTTAGGTCAAAACCAACCCAAACCGATTTGTGCATATACCCCTACATGTAGCTGTAATATATGAAAATTCATGCTCTAACTTTTTCAATGAAAAACTTGTAGTTTTTGTTAGTTTGGAATACATTTGGTATGTTAGAAAAGAGCTACAAGTGTCCTTAATTTACGAGTGGACTGGCATTTGTAGTCTTTCAAAGTCTTTAACGCCAAGGTCAGTTATCTTATTTCTCCCTTTTTCCAATTGACGCACAAACCATCACACACCAGTCGGCCGATAATTACAAGGCCTCAACCACTGCCGACCCGACAAATACAAGGCCTCAACCAATGACGACAACCAGGTAAGTAACTCTATTTTCCTCCTTACCTTTTGTGTATCTTTCACCCCACACCGATGATCATCCTCATAGTCATTTTTCACCACTCAATCAACAAAAAGTTGCAAAAGTTCAGAGAGTAAGAGTCTACAAAGATATGAAGATCAAGAAATATCATGAAGAAAAGTTCCAAAATCGAAGACTCAATTTGAAGAATAAGGCAATTTGCCAAGTTATTTATTGTAATTTTTCTTTCTAGGTTATTTTTCCGTGTGTATGCTTGGGGGCTTAACCAAAAATACCTTGAGTTTAAGAAAGTTTTCTGAGGATATATTCAGAGGGATACATAAAATGAGTGTTGGAGTGGGGAAGTGTTTATGAAGATTGTGAGTATTTAGGATTGGGGAAGTTCTTAGGAAAATTTAGACACAAATACATGCATTCTGGTCTTGGAGTAATGAAGAGGCTTGTAACGACCCAATTTTTAAAATAAAATTTTCATTTTTAAATTGTCAAAAACATCTCTAATAACCCATAAAATCTCGAGTACATTTGTTTTCAAATTCATAAAATCAACAATATTATTCCAAACATCAGAGTGTCCCATAAAAACGCCTGAGAAAGAGTGCATGCCGCGTCATCAAGCCTTGCCCTTGCCCTTAGGCTCAGATGTACCTGAAACAAATCCACAAACTGTAAGCTAATGCTTAGTGAGTTCCCCAGAGCATACTCCACACAATCCACATAATCACATAATCATATTAGCTATAAAAGCTACATAAGCCATGCATACAAACATATAAGGACGCCGTGGGCTCCTCCCAAGGTCTTACTCCAGGATGCCATGGGCTCCCCCACATGGTATTACACCTAAGTGCCATGGGCTCCCCCATGGTCTTTAGCTGAAAAGCTATGGGCTTCCCCACATGGTCTTACATCCAGGTGTCATGGGCTCCTTCCATGGTCTTTACTTGAAATTCCATGGGATTCCCCCACATGGTCTTACATCCAGGTGCCATGGGCTCCCCCCCATGGTCTCCCGTGCAAGTATCACATATATAAGTAGCATAACTTACTATCATACCACGTATCTCAACAACAACGAGTGTACCACATATCACAAAATGGGTTGGGCTTGGTGCCTTAGACCCATTGGTATGGTGAGGAGACTCACCTCTCAAGAATGTTGAACTGACAAGATAAGATCAGATAAGTCCCAATGCACAGCTCCAACTCAACTTCCTAATAATCATCATGTGATTAACTTATCAAAATCCCGAAATACCATAAATACCCTCAAAGTCAACCCTGGTCAATTCTTGTCAAAGTCAAGGTCAGCAGTCCATGTTGACCCCAACCCGTCGAGTGCATCCAACAGCTCGTCGAGTCCATTCAGAGTCCATACAAACGAAATCCCGAGTCAACTTGTCAAGTCACCTGAGTAACTCGTCAAGTTCCTTAATATCCAAGGGCCGAAAACTCTAAACCAAAATCTCTTGACCGAAATCTCTTAGTCAGATCACCGAAATCACTCTGGATCCCGAAAATGGGAAAACCCTACCCGACTCGTCGAGTTGGCTAAGCAACTCGTCGAGTCCCTTCAGCCCTTTTTGTGTTCACTCCTTTCCAGTGGGATCTACGGCTCCAAACTACAGATCCAACCCCTTATAGTGTAGTTACCACGTAAAGTTGCAAACTTTACGTGCATGCAAGGCCTCACAAGGGTAAACCACTAAAACTAAGGTTCCTACAAGGTTTTAGTGCATGGAAAGGGCCTAATATGGATAAAGTGGGGTTACCACTCGCCCACACTCCGCTGTCTAAGAGATTCGGGCCCGCCCACACTCTGCTGTCTAGGAGATTCAGGCCCTGCCCGCACTCCACTATTTAGGAGATTCGGGCCCTGCCCACACTCCGCTGTCTAGGAGATTCGGGCCCCGCCCGCACTCTGCTGTCTAGGAGATTCGGGCCCCGCCCACACTCCGCTACTAACATGCATACAAGTATTACACAGACAACAAGTACATCTACCAATCAATCACATATCTATACTCAAATAATACTATAAGCATCGGGCCCCGCCCACTCTAACTACTATGAGCTTCGGGCCCCACCCACACTTAGCTACTACATATAAGCATCGGGCCCCGCCCACTCCAATCTACTACATATCACTTATACGGGCCGACCTTGGTGCCGTAGACCAGTTCCTCCTGAAGGAAACTCACCTCGCAATACTGACTGCTGAAAACTCGTGTGAGGAATCCCTGTCTGCTGCTCCGGCGACTCTCTGGCTATCAATTCCATAATAACACTTCATTAAAAACTGCTAATCCTCACTTAGGGTAAAATGACCATTTTACCCCTGGTTAAAGTCAAAGTCAAAGTCAAGGTCAACTCTAGTCAACCTAACTCGTCGAGTTATCTCCCAACTCGGCGAGTGCCTGAACTCTTAAACCCGTGGTCAAATAAGTCAACTCGTCGAGTCCTTTAACAGATTCGTCGAGTTCTTGCTGTCATAAAAATCAGGACAACACGATACGACTCGTCGAGTCCCTTAACAGACTCTTCGAGTCCTTCTGTCTGTTTGGCCATCTTAACAGATTAAGCCCCAATTTTCTAGATCCAATGTTCTTAGCTCGTTTGTCCACTGGAAAGGCCTTCCTAAGGGTAAAGTTTCCAACTTTACCCATTCGAAGCTCCTCTAAAGGGTTTAGACAAAACCCTAATTCTTATAATACATGATTCTTGTCCAAAAGGCCATATAATCTCAAATCCACGCATACAAACCCAGATCTAAGGTCTTAGCATCAGTTGGACAGATAAAGCTTCGAAATTTCCTTCCATGCATGGTCTTTGCATGGGGCTTCCATGGTCATAAAGTTTGCACCTTTATGTGATGGAACCCTTTCTAGATCCTAGATCTGAGATATAAGTCACTTGGGACGTCCCAACCCCAAGGACCAAGGTTCTTGACCCAAAGCTTTCATAATATGGAGTTAACTAGATCTAAGAGAAGAATGATTAAGTTAGAAGCTTGATTACCGAAAAATGCAGTAAATGAAGTGTAGCTCCTGGATCTACTTCTTCCCCTTTGAGTCTTCAATCTTCTACTTCTTCTACAAACTTCACAATGCACAAAAACACTCAAAAATTGCAAGAACTAGCTCAAGATAACTTATGGCAGATTAGGGTTTCGATAATAGGGTTTGGAGGTGATGAAGGATGGGGTGGAGGCCAGAAATGATGCTTAAATAGGGTCCAAACCCTAAAAATTAGGGTTTCCTCCTGATGAACCTACTCGCCGAATCCAGGCTTTGACTCGTCGAGTAGTCCATTTAAATCCCACGACCAAGCTGGCACCTACTCGACGAATTAGGGCCACCAACTCGTCGAGTAGCACTTACAAAATGAATATTTTAAATAAATTAAATACATACCAGGAACGGGGCGTTACAATTCTCCCCCACTTGTCTCAGACTTCGTCCTCAAAGTCTGCCGCGTCTGAAAATAACTCCGGGTAGTGCTCCCTCATATCTTCCTCGGGCTCCCATGTCCATTGTAAACCGTTGCGGTGCTGCCACTGCACCTTTACTAACTCCACCCTCTTGTTCCTCAGCTCATTCGTCTTGCGATCTAAAATCACCACTGGTCTCTCGATGTAGTTCAGGCTGTCATCAACCTGAATATCCTCAAGGGGTACCACTTCTGAGTCATCCACTAAGCACTTTCGTAACTGAGAAACATGGAAAGTGCTGTGGATCTGGCTGAGCTTTGCTGGAAGATCTAACCTGTAAGAAACCCGACCCACTTGGGCCAACACCCTGAACAGACCTATGAACCTGGGGCCCATCTTGCCCCGCTTCCGGAACCTGATAACACCCTTCCAGGGTGACACCTTCAGGAGGACCATATCGCCTACCTGGAACTCCAAGTCTAAACGCCACTTGTCGGCGTAGCTCTTTTTCCGACTCTGAGCAGTCTGGAGCCTGCTCTGGACCTGCTGGATCCGCTCGGTGGTCTTGAGTACTACCTCCGTACTCCCCATAACTCTCTGACTGACCTCACCCCAATAGATTGGGGTCCTACACTTCCTCCCATAGAGCATCTCAAAGGGAGGCCGGTCTATGCTTGCATGGTAACTGTTGTTATATGAAAATTCCGCTAACGGAAGATACATATCCCAACTGCCACCGAAATCTAACACGCATGCGCGTAGCATGTCCTCGAGAGTCTAAATCGTCCTCTCACTCTGCCCGTCCGTCTGGGGATGGAAAGCGGTGCTGAAGTGGAGACGAGTACCCATCTCCTCGTGAAACCGCTTCCAAAATCTGGAAGTAAACGGACATCTCGGTCTGACACCACCGAGACAGGCACTCCATGACGTGCCACTACCTCTCGAACATAAATCTCGGTTAACTTCTCGACCGAGATGCTCTCCTGGATCGGTATGAAATGGGCGCTCTTGGTCAACCGATCCACGATGACCCATATCGAATCGACCCCACGTGCGGTCCTGGGGAGCTTAGTAATGAAATCCATGGTGATATCCTCCCTTTTCCGCACGGGAATGTATAACGACTGCATCTTGCCGTGCAGTCTTTGGTTCTCTGCCTTGACCTTCCTACAGGCCAGGCATCTCTCTACGTACCAAGCTACGTCCCGCTTCATGCAGGGCTACCAGTAATTGGGCCGAAGATCTCTGTACATCTTCGTCGCCCCGGGATGGATGGAGAACCTCGACTTATGAGCCTCATCTATCAAAACTACCGTACTCCGTCCCAGTACGGAACCCAGACCCTCCCATGCAGGGTCAACAACCCTCGGTTGTCATAATCAAATGAGGCCACCCGACCCACAATCCTCTCACACTTCTGACGCTCCTCATTCAGGCCCTTGACCTGCTCCTCTCTAATCTGCTCCAATAGTGGAGTAATCACTGTCATCCTTAGACAGATGTCTCAGATCGGGGACGCTACCGCCTTGTGGCTCAGGGCGTCGGCTACTACGTTGGCCTTGCCCGGATGGTAAAGGATCTCACAATCATAGTCCTTCACCACATCTAACCACCGACGCTGCATCATGTTCAAATTCGGCTGATCCATGAGGTACCTCAAACTCTTGTGATCCGTGTATATCGTACACCGGACCCCATAGAGGTAATGCCGTAAAATCTAGAGGCTAAATACCATTGCCCGCAGCTCTAAATCATGTATCGGATAGTTAGCCTCGTGAGGATTCAACTGTCTCGAGGCATAAGCTATCACATGACCCCGCTGCATCAACACTGCTCCCATGCCTGTGATCGAAGAATCGCAGTAAACTACGAAGTCATCTACACCCTCTGGCAGTGTGAGAATCGGTGCCTCGCACAATCGCTACCTGAGCGTATCAAAGGCTGCCTGCTGCTCAGGTCCCCAACGAAAAACTACCAACTTCTTGGTCAGTCGGGTCAACGGAACTGCAAATCTTGGAGAAGTCCTTAATAAATCTCATGTAATACCCTGCCAGACCCATGAAACTTTGAATCTCGGTTGGAGACCTCGGAATCTCCCACTACATCACAGCCTCTATCTTGGACGGATCGACCAGAATACCCTTCTGGTTGACAAGATGCCCAAGGAACTGTACCTCGCGCAACCATAACTCACACTTGGAGAACTTCGCATACAATCTCTCCCTCCTCAGTGTCTCTAGCACCTCCCTCAGGTGCTCCTCATGCTGCTCCTGAGGCTTGGAGTAAACCAAGATGTCATCAATGAAGATTATTGCAAACCGATCCAAAATCAGTCTGCACACGCTGTTCATGAGGTCCATGAACGCGGATGGAGCATTGGTAAGCCCAAACGACATCACCACAAACTTATAATGATCATAGCGAGTCCTAAAAGCTGTCTTCTGCACATCATCATCCCCGACTTGCATCTGATGATATTCTGACTGTAGATCAATCTTGGAGAACCAAGATGCTCCCTGAAGCTGATCAAAGAAATCATCTATCCTCGGAAGTGGGTAACAGTTCTTCACCGTTACCTTGTTCAGATTCCGGTAATCGATACACATGCGATGTGACCCGTCCTTCTTCTTCACAAACAGGATCGGGGCTCCCCATGGTGAACTGCTAGGCCTGATGAAACCCTTGTCTAGCAGCTCCTACAGCTGCGTAGACAACTCCTGCATCTCGGGAGGAGCCAACCGATATGGTGCCTTGGCTATCGGAGTCGCACCAGGAACCAGGTCAATCCTAAACTCAAGCTGTCTCTCCTGAGGTACCCCAGGTAAATCCTCCGGGAATACGTCCGGGTACTCTCGCACTACCAGTACATCATCAACGGTCGCCTTACCCTTATCTCGGGTATCCATGACATAGGTGACGTATCCTGTGCAACCCTGCTAGAGGTGGCGCCTCGCACTCGCTGCTGAACATAAGATCGGTCCGCGTTGTGGCCTCTCGCCCTCAATCACTAGCTCTCTCCCACTAGGAGTACGAATCCTCACTAGCTGCTGCTCACAATCAATCATTGCCCCATTGGAGCTCAACCAATCCATACCCACTATGACCTTATTCCCACGCAGGGGAATAGGAACCAGATCCACTGAAAACGGCTGATCGAATAACCGTAGCGTACATCCTCTATGAACCCTCGCAACCCTGACGGTCCTATCATCGGCTATCTCTACATCAAGTAGGTAATCCAGCTCCCCCGGAGCTCTGCTAAATCATTTGCTAAGTGCGAGCGACACAAAATATCGGGTAGCCCACAGCTGATATGTCGTTCACTAAGAATGATCCTATACACAAACATACAAACATGAGTAATAATCAGAAATAATAAAGAGATAATGGAGAAGATACATACCCGTAACCACATCAGGGGCTACACGTGCCTCCTCTGCTGTCAACTGGAAGGCTCTGCTCTTCGCCGCTGGCACCTCTGCCCGGCCCTGACGGCCGTCTGTAGTCCTCAAAGTGGTAGGAGCGGGTTCCACCACCTGTCCTGCTGATGTTAGACTCGGATACTAGGACTTCTTGTGTCCTCTCTAATTGCAATGAAAGCAAATCAGATCAGATGCTGTAGTGTGGTGGTAGTAGCAGTACAATCCATGCTGACATGTCCTGTTTGGCCGCACTTGAAGCAGCCCGAACTACACGCCCTACACGACCCCTCATGCCCCCTACCGCACTTGCCACATCGGCCTTGGCCCTGCTGGCCCTTCCCTCGGGAATCTACCTTGGGCCTCTTGCCCGAACCCTCCATGCCAAACACTGTCTCAGGCTTCCTCTTCCTCTCCATATCCAATTCAATCTCCCTCTCATGATCCCTCGCTATCATATCCCCCAGCGCCCTACAGCTGGATCGGCTTACAAACTGTCTGATATCAATCCTCAGCATCTCATGGTATCGGGCCTTTTTCATCTCCTCGTCTGCCACGTACTGCAGAACGAGAAGGGCCCTCTCCCTGAACTTGGCAGTAATCTCTTCCACTGTCTCAGTCGTCTGTCGGAGATCCTGGAACTCCCTAGCAAGCTGTTGCACCTCAATAACAGGTGCGAACTCGGCCCTGAACCTGGTCCTGAAATCACTACAGGTCATCGCATCCAACACTGCATCATCACCAATAGTTCTCCCAACCTCCTCCCACCAGTCACGTGCCCTGTCCTTTAGAAGACAGGACGCAAGCCTAACCTTGTCCCCCTCGGGACATCTGCTGGTGCGGAACGCGTTGGCAACATCAACCAACCATCTGCTGCTAGCAATGGGGTCCCGAGCCCCATGGTAGTCGGGAGCTCCACATGCTCTGAACTCTCGAAAGGTAAGTGTGCACGATCCTATCATGGCCACTATCTCAGTGCGAAAAGCGCTCAGCTTCTCATCCAGAATCTCTAAAATACCCTCCTTGACCGATCCAAAGATCACATGAGTCTACTATAGAATGCTACATGTAACCTCAGACGAAAGAAACTCCCTCGTCTTCTCATCCATCTGCTCGGATCCAGAGCCCAAGCCTGATCCCTCACCTGAAGTGCCCGCCGGCCTAGGACGTAGAACCACCATACTGAAAATACACCATAACAAACATCAGTATACTCATCAAATCTCAAGGGATCTAACATACTACAAGTTCCCTGGATTCACCTCAGCCTTCCTTGATTCGAGTACGGATCCTTTGCTTTCAGTAGTACGAGCCCATACTACCTTTCACATCTATCCGTACTTTACTCAAGAATTGCCTTGACTCCATCAAGTCCCTTCTACTACTACTTCTGATCTCATACTAAACTCTTCCTAGGCTTGCCCTAGGGTAATCACTAACCCACTCTCCGCTATCAGCTGCATAAGAAGTCCCTGCTACCTTCCCCTAACTAGCTCATGAATACTATTACATATCACTAATACTAGATAATTCTTCGAATGAGAGATCCTACCCTACAATGGTTGGACTCAAACAAGAGCTGCGCAATAGAGCTAGACCTAACCTTCTGAAATTATTTAATCCTCGCAATATGTAACGTAACATATTCATTTACTAGTTAGTAAAAGATAACTAAGACTCCTAAAAGCACAAAGCAAGCAACATTCGAGCATCGAGTAAACATAATCAAGCATATCTCTTTCAAGATATCCATGACTAATCTGTACTAGCATGTAGTTCATAAGTTGAGATACATATAACAGACACATAAGGCATCCTTCCTAGATCCTTAGTCCTAATCTAGCATGCTGTTCTCATAAAGCTGATAATCATAACATAACATAAAACTGTATGGGTAATTTGGGAGTACTTACTTGAGCTCGGCTGATTGCATGTACCACACCCATTTCTCCTTTTCAAAGTTCTTTTCTCTTTTCAAAAATTCTTTTCTTTTTCTCAAGTTCTTTTTATAAAAATGATTTTCCTTTGAAAATTTTCATACCAATCCCTTAGTTTGAGTTCAGACACACCCAAGAGCGTGCCTGAATCCCTCAAACCAAGGCTTTGATACCAACTTGAAACATCCTAAAAATACGGTCCAAAAATTTCGTTTTAAAATCATTTGTAATAAAACCATACGTCATCCATCATCATAAAGAAAACCATAATCATGTATCTAAAAAACATCGTGTCAAACTACCGTATCAAATCATATGAAAATATCAGTCTAATCATCCCAGGCTGAAGCTGTGGTGTGTGCCATGCGATCATCCCGAGCCCTTCCCCTTGCTAGTGGAAGTACCTGAAACCAAAACTGAAAACTGTAAGCACGAAGCTTAGTGAGTTCCCCAAGCTACCACATACCACACAAATATTAAGAAACTAGGAGATACGGGCCCCGCCCACTCTCATGGAGATTCAAGTCCCGCCCACACTCCGCTATCTAGGAGATTCGGGCCCCGCCCACACTCCGCTGTCTAGGACATTCGGGCCCCACCTACACTCCGCTATTTAGGAGATTCGGGCCCCGCCCACACTCCGCTGTCTAGGAGATTCGGGCCCCGCCCACACTCCGCTACTAACATGCATACAAGTATCACACAGACAACAAGTAGATCTACCAATCAATCACATATCTATACTCAAATAATACTATAAGCATCGGACCCCACCCACTCTAACTACTATGAGCTTCGAGCCCCGCCCACACTTAGCTACTACATATAAGCATCGGACCCCGCCCACTCCAAGCTACTACATATCACTTATACGGGTCGACCTTGGGGCCTTTGACCCGTTCCTACTGAAGGAAAGTCACCTCGCAATACTGACTACTTAAAACTCGAGCGAGGAATCCCTGTCTGCTGCTCCGGCGAGTCTTCGACTATCAGTTCGATAATAACACTTAATCAGAAACTGCTAATCCTCACTTAGGGTAAAATGGTCAAAATCAAAGTCAAAGTCAAGGTCAACTCCCAGTCAACCTAACTCGTCGAGTTATCTCCTAACTCGGCGAGTTCCTGAACTCTTAAACCCAAGGTCAACTGAGTCAACTCGTCGAGTCCCTTAATAGACTCGTCGAGTTCTGGCTGTCATAAAAATCAGGACAACATGATACGACTCGTCGAGGTCCCTTATGGACTCGACGAGTCCTTCTGTCTGTTTGGCCATCTTAACAGATTAAGCCACTATTTTCTAGATCCAAAGTTCTTAGCTCGTTTGTCCACTGGAAAGGTCTTCCTAAGGGTAAAGTTTCCAACTTTACCCATTCATAGCTCCTCTAAATGGGTTTAGACAAAACAATAATTCTTATAATACATGATTCTTGTCCAAAAGGCCATATAATCTCAAATCCACGCATACAAACCCGAATCTAAGGTCTTAGCATATGTTGGACACATAAAGCTTCGAACTTCCTTCCATGCATGGTCTTTTAGGGCTAAAAAGACCATAAACTTGCTCATATGCTTGCATGGCGCTTCCATGGTCATAAAGTTTGCACCTTTATGCCATGGAACCCTTTCCAGATCCTAGATCTGAGATATAAGTCACTTGGGACGTCCCAACCCCAAGGACCAAGGTTCTTGACCCAAAGCTTTCACAATATGGAGTTAAATAGATCTAAGAGAAGAATGATCAAGTTGGAAGCTTGATTACCAGAAAATGCAGTAAATGAAGTGTAGCTCCTGGATCTACTTCTTCCCCTTTGAGTCTTTAATATTCTACTTCTTCTACAAGCTTCACAATGCACAAAAACACTCAAAAATGGCAAGAACTAGCTCAAGATCACTTATGGCGGATAAGGGTTTCGATAATAGGGTTTGGAGGTGATAGAGGCTGGGGTGGAGGCCAAAAATGATGCTTAAATAGGGTGCAAACCTTGAAAATTAGGGTTTCCTCCTGATGGACCTACTCGCCGAGTCCAGGATCGGACTCGTCGAGTAGACCATTTAAATCCCACGACCAAGCTGGCACCTACTCGACGAGTTAGGGCTACCAACTCGTCGAGTAACTCTTACAAAATGAATATTTTAAATAAATTAAATACGTACCAGGAACGAGGCGTTACAAATTGATGGATTACGGTTTGAACTTTCTTGACACCTCCATTTTTTGTGATAATGATGCTGCGATACAAATTGCTAAAAATCCCGTTCATCATTCCAAAACCAAGCACATCGATATCAAAATTCATTTTATCCGAGACTGTTATGAGCGTAAGCTTATCCGTTTGGAGCAGATCCACACTGATAATAATGTGGCGAACCTGTTTACCAAACCGTCCAGTAAAGCTCGATTCGATGTGCTTGTGGGCTTTCTTAAAATGATTCGTTTCAAAGACAAATTTTTACATTTGCGCATTTATTTTCTTTCTTCCCCATTCCCAGATTAAGGGGGAGAAATCAAAATAAAAAAAATTGTAAAATCAAAAATACAAAGATATGTTTTCTTTCGTAAGTACTTTTGGGAAGTGATATGAAGTATAAAGCTAATGGACAATATGAAATTCGTGTAATGCACTGAAGCTAAATTGTCTAGACTTTGTGCTCAGTGTGCTGGTTGGCACGAAGGATTTAAAAGGACCAGACATAGCTGACAATGAAAGGATTTGACAGTGTGGACTTAGATAGTTTCATTTAGACCGACCTGGGACACAACATATGCAACCTACTATGTCTGTAACCCTCTATCTATGTTATTCATATGTTGTTCCCTCTGCGTGATTGGAAGAGATCCGACCTGGGAATACAACATACGCATCTCTAAATCTGACTTCTCTCTTAATGATTGGATACTCACCTAAAGTAAAGAGTTCTTTGGAAGTTCTTAATTACCGGGGTATGTCGGGAAGTGGGGAACACGTTCTAGTGCATCTAAAATTGAACCATTTAATAGGTTGTCTGTAGATCTCCCTGCTGAATTTAAGTGGACAACAATATCCTTGGTCGTTGGCAGCTAAATGGTATATTTAGGAATATAGGTGCAAAGGTCTTGTCACGTATATTTTGTCCAAAATTGGCAAAAAGAATCCTTTGTGTTTAAGTGGATCATAATAATGATGATTTACCAGATCTAAACATGCAGGTGTGTGCTGATAAATGATATTGAATTGCTTGACAACTTTGATCCCCAAAAGTCTTAAATTTAGTTATTATTTTTGTTTTTGTTAAATTTGTTCATAGTTTTCTTCTATGCACAAATTTAGGGGGAGAATTAAAAAAATTAAAAATCAAACAAAAATCTAAAAAAAAATCCAAAAATATGTTTATTTATGTTTTTATTTATTTTTCAGAAAAATCAAAAATCCAAAAATATTTTTGTTTTATTTTGAGTGTATTTTATTTTTGGTCTTTACTTGTTAGTGATTTCTATTGTGTGCTAAGTTTTTATTTTAGTTTGTTTTTATCTCAAAAATTTTCTTTGTCTTGAAAAGCGAATTCAAAAATAAGAGAACTCAAAGGAAGAAGAGACTCAGGGAGAATGTATCAGAACTTTCTGAGCCAAGGTTACATCCTTGAACAACTCTGGTGAGAAGGGTTTTTCATAACTCTGTGATCCATAGGGACTTTTTAGTCATGATTACTTTTCAAGGCGCAAAGATGATCATTGAAGAAAGTTCTTTCGAAGGAACAAGAAGTGAAAATTATTCTTTCAACATACAATCTTTCAACCCCAGAAGCAAGGTGAAGCTGTACTTGAAGATTATGTGACGAATTTCATTGAAGCCTCCGCAATCAATTTGCTGCTATCTATGAACCTGATGAAGTGATCCAGAAGAATTCGTCTCTCTGTTATTCTCTCCGAAGATTCTCAAGCTGAAAGTGCTGATTTTCGAGAATCCATACAAGAAGCCTCCACACGCAACGTGCATTCAAAGTTAAATTTTTGAAGAAAAGCCCAACTGTTCAAGATGAATTCTTTCATATAGAAGATTCATATGATCATCTTGAAGTTGTGAAGAAATCGAAGATAAACGCTGAAGTCACGCTCAAACCGAAGATTGAAAAGAAAACCAAGCTACAAACCCAGGGGGAGTTTGTTAGGTCATAAGAAAAGAAAGCTATAAACCAAGGGGGAGACTGTTGGGTCTAAATTTATGGTTTATACTTTGCTTTTCTAGGCATTTGTAGTTTTCGGTCTAGGGCCGAAAACAATCTTGGGTTTAGTTGTAGTTTGGACCGAAATCACATGTGATTTCGGTCTAGCTATTGGGTTTTGGGCTTAGGTTTTGTCCTTATGTATAAATAGTGTGTTATTAGGCATGTGAAAGGTGTTAGAAAATAGAAAAGAGAGTGTCTAGAGGGTAGAAAACGTGAAAGGGTCTTCCATTGTTATACAAGGTGTTCTAGAGAGGGAAAGAAGAGAGAACGTGTTTGTGTGAATCTTGTGTACCGGATCATCATTCAATATTATTGTGTGCATTGAAGATCCATCTTGGTCTTCTTCTTCTTCTTCTTCTCCATTTCATCTTGCATCATCCACTTGATTGGGATTCCGCACCATCAAGTGGATCGGATTGATACATGAAAGCGAATTAGGGACTTACAGTGTTGTTTGAGAATGAGGTTGATATGGTGGTTTTCTTCGGTATCTGGATGATTGATTGTAGTGGTGATGTGGATTGTTATATGGCTGGTAGTTGCAGTTAAAGGTAGGTTTAGTAAACTGTTGATTTTTTGAAAGTTTAGTGGTGGAAGCCTGTTGAATTGTTAGCTTACAAGGGCTAAGGCATTCTAAAAAGCTTCTTCATCCTTAATTTATATCTCATGTTCATATGAATGTAGTGAGTTTTCATATGAATTTTGATACATTTGGTATCATGGCTCTCCGGTATTATGATATTGTGGTGTTTTGTTAGCATGGTGCGGTGAGCGGTCGATCAAGGCGAATGGTCTACTAATATCCATACAATCGTTCATCACCATAGACTCTTGAGTTTGATGTTCATAATAGAGTTTGTATAGAGAGAGATAGAGAGAGTCTTGATCTTGTTTTCTCCTTGGACTATCATCATCACCATATTCTGCTATTTACCTAACCCATACAAGAACTGTAAGTTTGTTTCATGACCACTTCGAGTAATACCTACATATGAGAGTTTGATGAAGATAAGGTTGAATTTTCGAACGAATCATCAATACTTTCTCTAATGAGAGCGTTGAAGTTGTTGAAATCATTCAGGGCAATTGTTAGCTTCTTATCTTAAGCTTGTTTAGTTCCTTTATTTAGATTCTTGAGGACATCCCATATTTGTTTTGCAGATGTATAGTTGATGATAAGATGAAAATTGTCAGTTGGTACACCATAAAAAATCTCATAGAAATTTATTTCATCTTTCTCCATTTATCTATATCAGCGTTAGTAGGTGTGGTCATGGCGAGTTGACAACTTCCAATTCTCACTTGATCTCCATCAGTGTGAATGGGTGTAAGAAAGTTACATGTGGTCCTTCTTCTACATATCTCCATACTTCCTTACCAAGTCTTTTATATATCTTTCCATTCTTTGAGACCAATGATGATACTCACTTGCAACAAGTATTGGAGCTCGATTTGAACCTCCAACATTGTTAGAGACATTTAAAGAGTTAAGTTGTGCCATTTTCCTTATGTTTAGAGAAAGGTGAGCTGACTAATATAGAATGTCTTTTAAATCAGAGTCTTTTCAAAAGATTATAATGATTTTTTTAAAAAGTTAAAAAGCAACCACTATGACTCGGATACCAATCGTTGACATTATAGCTTAAGCTTAAGAGATTATGATCCGTAATATTAATTTCATCTAATGGATCTTTAGTTAGCTCAAAAATAATAAGATTACAGAATTTAAGATGGAAACATAGCAACAAAATACAAAAATAAATATAAGCAAGTTAGTAATACATGTTGAATTGTAATTGATGGGTTTTTGATACAAAATATAAGTTTGTTTTCATAAAAACCTACAACGGAAGACTTAACAATAACTAGTTTATTTTTAGTTTATAACAAAACCAAACCATCATGGATCCATTTATAGAGGTTATAATGAAATAAAAAACAGCCAAATAAATTTTTTAATATGACTACCTTCGAAGCCTTTGAACCCACTTGGTTTTGGGGTGTTGATGAACATAGAAAAAATCAAAGAATATGATTTCTCTATGTGTATCCACCATCAAGAGTAAGGCACTGGGAATGCTAGTTCCTTCGTTTTATTCTTGAGTGTCTTAAGCCTTTAAATGCTTAACTCAAATAAGCACTAACGGAGGCAACTCAAGAGAACTTTTAAACCACCAAACTAACTTCAAAAGAGAGAGAGGAGGAGGGATAAAAAAAGTTTCGCCCATATGCTTATTTTGAGAGAAATTGTGCAAGACTTAAAACAACTAGCATCAAAACCATACATAAGGCTTCCTTATATATTCCTATGCAAGACATACCTTTACATTAAAATAATATAAAGCAACTCTAGCCTTTTAAGAGGCATGGGGGACAAGGTGTGGAGGTTGACAAGCAACCTCCATGCCCTTTAAAAAATTCGGCCATACCTTTATTAATAAGAAAGATTCTTCAATTTTTATAAAATCTAAGTTTATAAAATATAAACTTTGTGTTTAGGTAAAATACAAAAGAATCCAACTAGTCCAAAAGGTTGCGCACGACTTATTAATTTATACCATATGAAATAATAACTACTTATACTCTCTTGTAATTATTATTTTCACAAAAACATAATTATTTCCTAATTAAAATACAAGAATTGATATCATTTACTAATAATAATATTAGTAATAAAAATAAAAAATGTGCCAACTTGATAAAGGTGTGACACTATAGGATCATATATTATTAGAAATGTCACTCCATAATGATTCTTGGGCATATAGATTCAAGAATCTCCCACTTGCATAAGATTCATTATAGACTAACATAGACCGTAGCTAACGTCTAGAAATGGGCTACTGCCCCTAACAACATATGAAGGGTTCCATCTCATCAATAGCTAATTACAGGAGCTCTAAGCTACAATTGTTACTAAAGGTGTGGTATCAATTATTCCTTTGTCACAGACATCATGTCGAACATGAAATATGGATCGCCGTCAATCTCACTTAGTGTTCAAATTTTAGTAAGGCCTTATATGTCTAATTCTCAACGAATTAGAGGTACAAATCCCACCTCGACTACATACGGCCATCAATGTAGTTCATTTCATACCCAATGATGGACCTTATGACTGTCTTTAACAGAACAGTCATAAACCATGTCAAAGCACAACAATTCCTACACTTCAAGTCCCAAATATGTATCTCAGGTCAAAGAATACAAAGATAGAACCTTGATCAAAACATCACTCTTGACCACAATCCATAGAGTGATTTTTATGCGGGTCAGATCCAACATTTATTATCCTAATCAAGTACTTACGAAGTTGGTAGCAGCTCTTCTTAGTTTCATCTCCATGAAAATGAACCAATCCACTCATATTAGTCTTACCTCATTGATGCTCGCACAACTATGAATGACTATGTATATTAAGAATAATCTAGTTATTCAAGGATTTAAACTTGCTAATATAGAACACACCAATTATTTAATGAAAGACTCATATCCAATATCTCAACTCATTACATTATATGTTTTTTTTATTGTTCCAATATCCAAATACTAATTTCAATCAAATACATCTACTTATATCAACAAGTTTCTATAACACCAGCTTGACTTTCATGCTTTAGCTAATGAAGGAACATACTGAAGTAGATTTGACAAACTTCATTTGTATAAACTTTGCGAATGCAAACATTTTCAGTTTTATAAGTATAAATCATATAAGAAGAACACTAATGATAATGTATTTGATGCTTAAATACGAGTTAGACACCAATACTTGCGTAATGGGATTACTTATAGTCATAATGAACTATACATTAAGCATCTTTGTATGTGGTTCTCCAAAGCACAATGTACTTTAACTCGGATGTGTAACTGTAATTAAAATCTACATGGAAGCACTATCCATGTAACTTTATCTTCATTCATAATGAGAACACGCCCGACTATGACCAAGAGTCATCTCAATCTATTTAAAAGTTTAGCACATGTGTAACAGCTTTAAACATATCTTTCTTTCAAATACTCCGCAGATTACAAATATAGTTCTTGAAAGTACTTTAGAATATTCCTATAAGTCACACAATGACTCATTCTCAGATTATACTGGTATCATTTGACATGCTCTAAGCATATGATCTATTTGGCATTCATGCATAATCATGACATATATGATTACTCAAATTGCAGCAGCATATGGAATACAATCATGTTATCTAGTTCAAAACATTTGCACTAGGATTTTGCTTAAAATTCATTTCATGTGGTATTTGACAAGATAAATCTTTCAGAGTCTTTAATTTTGAGATCTTTAAGATCCTTGACAATTCATACAATTTTGCTTAATAATTTAAGTTGCCATGGTCTATTTATGTAGATCTTTACATCAAGAATTAGTATGTCGACTACATATAAGACTAGGAATGTTACTGCGCTCCCATTAGCATCATAGAAAAAAACAATAGTCATCTTGATTTATAATCAAATCACAACTACATAATTATATTTTAAGAAATAAGATTCTTACTTTGAGATGTTAGCTTAAATCTTGGAAAGATTTTCATTCATGTATGTTTTCTCCTCTGAAAACTCACTTACTCTTTATATTCATAATAGATTGAGGAAGATTAATGAAGCTCAAACTTGATAATCATATATGAATGCATCTCTTTGGGTTTTATTAGTTTCTGATCAACTATTTAGCAGATTCAACAATAGTTGAAAACTTGGTAGTTACAAACTATGATGCATTTATCTTATGGATCTTTAGCACTTAAGGTTCCTAATAGCTCCCACTTAGCACACGAACTTTCTAATAACTTGTCTTTTGGAATGACGATTAGTGGGATTAGTAGAAACATCCTTCTAAACATTCATTTAGGATAGTCTACATAAATGCAATTAGTAGATGCTTGATTGGTTAAGCTCATTGTCTAACATAAGCTCCATAACTCCATACCTTTTAGATAAGGACAAAACCATTACATCCTTAGTCTAGCGAAAGTATTTAATCCACTTTTTTGGTTGAAAAAACTATATATTCAATATGTATTTGTTGCAGAAAGCATAATTCCATAAATTTTATAAATTAAATAGTTCTTTTAAAACAACATATAATAGACTAAAAAGTCTATTTTTATCCTCTTAATAAACTTGTACTATCAACATTTAGCTAGTGGTCCAGTGACCCTATCCCATTAGACAATACGAAGGCTACCTCGAACATCAAAAGATAGATCCTAGTGACCAAGTGATTCGGTGCCACAAGAACCATACTAATGACGCATGAGTATTTTGACGGAATGACTTCTGAAACAATTCCACAACTCCTAAGACGTTCCAAAAAGACATGGTTTACAAAACTCATTTTCTTTATCAGAAGGAAAGGTTAATGATTATCTCATTAAGTTGAATCTCAATTTTTAATATGAAACAATTTGAGCAAATAAAAGGTTTCAACAATAACGAACAAAAAATCATCAGTGAAATTGACTAAGCATCTATCACAAAATCTATTCATGGATTGAAAAGATTACATACATCACTTATGTATAATTCTTTTTCAAGCCTTTTTTTCTTTAACTACTAATAGATAAAGACACTTGCGACTCATCTTCCCATATAAATAGGATTCACATATATCAAATGAATCAAGCTCATTTACCTTTAAAAATTCCATCCTTTTGAAGTTTGTATATTTATTTTATATTTATATAGTCATGATGATTATGACATAGATAAGTTTTAATAAAATATTATATTATTAATTAGGTGTTATGATTAGAATCATCAATTTAATGAAAGGTTATAGATTTACTTCATAACAAACATTATGAGAAAATATTCTTTAACACAGAATACATCGTTTCAGAACATGAATGTGAACATTCATTAAACGATAAGTAAATCTAGATTTATTCATCAATTTACAATTGTTACATGTCTCTATAAAATAGGTAAAAAACATCTATTGTTTAAATAAAAGACAATAACAACACTTGTTATATCTTCAACACGAAATTCCATTTGTATGTAATCAATCGATTATTTCTTCCAACCATCAGCACATAATATCGATTATTAGTGTCACCTAAAGTACAATATACTCAAGTGAATGATGGAAAAATAAATAGTTTTATCATATAGATATCTGAAGTCTTGTCTAAGTCAGACTTCTTCACCTCGATGAGATTAGAGGAGCAATTCCTCTTTTAGTGTCTTCTTTCTTCCAAATTAGAAACAACGTTAATCATTTAAATCCTTTCTTGATTTATGGGTTTATGTTGTATTTCCCTTGACTGAACAATAAGACTATTTGAGTACACAATCTATATGAATTCCTTTTATTTAATGATTGAACAAACTTGAAGCACTTTCTAGTGTTCTGATTGAATATCTAGTTTACTTGATGATACATCTGATATGTTTCATAATTATCCAAGACTTTCTACAAGTCAAGCTTAATTACTCCAGTATGATGTGAGACACATCAACATTATCACAATAATACTTCCATCAAAGTATCATGATCAGACAGGCTGGTTTGTAGAGGTTATTCAGGTATGAGATCTTTTCAGTATATATAATTTCTTTTTATCCTTAAGGTGGAAACTCAAGATATTATACCAGTTATAAAAATTATAGCCATCAAATGTTACTGTCTCTTGAAACTCAACAAGAAATAGGTTTTGCAGGGCGTATGAGTATTAATAGTTATCAGCATAATTTAACAAACATTCATTCAGTATTTTCAATATTTAGTCTTTAAAAATTAATACCTTTTATTGTTTCTTACAACATTAATTTATTAAAGTCTATGATCCATGTAACGAAACAAGTATATGGTTATGTGATCTTTATCCCATTAACTTAATCAAACTCGGTAGATTACGATTACTAATTGCTTACAATATGTAATCCTAAACAACTATTGTTTAACTTGGCATGTTTTCCCATCTATGCCTTCGACCTCTCATGCTTAAGTGACCTTTATCACATAAGATTCCGATCAAGTCATCCTACTTGAAACAACTTATAGTATTGTAACTTTCCAGTGACAAGGTGACCCTTTAGAAAGCAGAAAATACAAAACTAGCCCGAACATCATAACACAATCCTAATGACCAGGTGACCTTGTGACACTAAGACCATACAAATGATAATGTGTGTTCTTCAAAAGGAAGGCAATGACTTGCATTTTTTAGAAACAGTTTTATATATGTTTTATAATTATAGTTTATAAAAACATGGTCTCATGAATATTGCATGCATCCAACAATTCATGTACACTTTTGTAAAATTCATATAACTTGTTATGAGGTTCTTTAGGTGCCAAATAAAACTTCATTTTATTTATCAATAGCCGCGATCAATTCTAAACTAAAATCTGGTATTTTAAAGTCTAGTTGTAGATTGGTTTTAAGAACCGATAATAGTCTTAATAAAATTTCATTTTATACTTAAGACATGGAGTTTTGGATGAGTTATAAAATAACTATTTTAAATATCCTTTTAACAATCAAAAACTTTTGACCCTATAGGATCATATATTTTTAGCAATGTCACTCCATAATGATTCTTGGGCATATAGATTCAACAATTTCCTACTTGCACAAGATTTATTGTAGACTGACATAGACACTAGCTGACGTCTAGAAATTGGCTACTGCCCCTAACAACATACGAAGTGTTCCATCTCATCAACAGCCAATTCTAGGAGCTCTAAGCTACAATTGTTACTAACGGTGTGGTATCAATTATTCCGTTGTCTCAGACATCATGTCGAACATGAAATATGGATCGCCATCAATCTCACTTAGTGTTTAACTTTTAGTAAAGCCTTAGATGTCTGACTCTCAACAAATAAGAGGGACAAATCCCATCTCGACTACAAACGGCCATCAGTGTAGTTCATGTCATACCCAACGATGGCCCTTATGATTGCCTTTAATGGAACAGTGTTAAACCATGTCAAAGCACAACAATTCCTACACTTCAAGTCCCAAGTATGTACCTCAGGTCTAAGAATACAAAGACATAACCTTGATCAAAACATCACTCTTGCCCACGATCCATAAAGTGATTTTGATGCGGGTCAGGTCCAGTAATTATTCTCTTAATCAAGTGCTTACGAAGTTGGTAGCATCTCTTGTTATTTTCATATCAATGAAAATCAACCAATCCACTCATATTATTCTTACCTCATAGATGCTCCCACAACCATGAACGACTATGGATATTTAGAGTAATCTAGTTATTCAAGGATTTAAATATGCTAATATAGAACACAACAATTATTTAATGAAAGACACATATCCAATATCTCAACTCATTACAATATATGTTTCTTTTATTGTTCCAATATCCAAATACTAAATTTCAATCAAATACATCTGCTTGTATAAACAAGCTCCTATAGCACCATATTGACTTTCATGCTTTAGCTAATGAATGAACTTAGTTAAGTAGATTTGAGAAACTTCATTTTTATAAACTTTGCGAATATAAACATTTTTATTGTTATATATATAACTCATATACGAAGAAAACTAATGAGAATGTATTATATACTTAAATATGACTTAGATACCAATACTTTAGTAATGGGATTACTCATAGTCATAATGAACTATACACTAAGCATCTTTGTATGTGGTTCTCCAAAACACAATATACTCTAACTATGATGTGTAACTGTAATTAAAATATACATGGAAGAACTATCCAGGTAACTTTCTCTTCTTTCATAATGAGGGCACGCCCGACTGTGACTAAGAGTCATCTCAATCTATTCGAAAGTTTAGCACATGTGTAACAGCTTTAAACATATCTTTCTTTCAAATACTCTGTAGATTTGGAATATAGTTCTTGAAATAACTTTATAATATTCTTATAAGTCAGACAATGACTTGTTCTCATATTATACTGGTATCATTCGACATGCTCTAAGCATACGATCATTTGGAATTCATGCATAATCAAGAAATATATGATTACTCGAATTGCAGAAGCATATGGAATACAATCATGTTATCTAGTTCAACACATTTGCATTAGCATTTAGCTTAAAAATAATGTCATGTGGTATTTGACAAGATAACTCTCTCAGAATCTTTTATCTTAAGCTCTTTAAGACCCTTGAAAATTAATACAATTCTACTTAATCATTTAAGTTGCCATGATCTATCTATGTAGATCTTTATTCCAAGAATTAGTATGTAAACTACATATAAGACTAGGAATGTTACTGGGCCCTCACTTGTATCATAGAAAACACAAGAGTCATATTGATTTATAGTCAAATCGCACTATGTAATTATCTTATAAGAAAGAAGATTCTTACTTTTAGATGTTAGCTTAAATCTTGGAAAGATTTTAATTCATGTATGTTTTCTCCTCTTAAAACTCACTTACTCTTTATATTCGTAATATATCGAGGAATATTAATCAAGCTCATACTTGATAATCATACATGAATGTATCTCTTTGTGTTTTATTAGTTTCTGATAAACTATTGAGCAGATTCAACAACAGTGGAAAACTTGGTAGTTCCAAACTATGATGCATTTGTCTTATGGATCTTTAGCACTAAAAGTTCCAAATAGCTCCCACTTAGAGAAAGAACTTTCAAAGCACTTGTCTTCTAGGAATGACGGTTAGTGGGATTAGTAGAAACTTCCTCTGAAACAATCATTTAGCATAGTCTTCATAAATCTGAGTAGTAGATGTTAGATTGGTTAAGCTCGTTGTCTAACATAAGTGTAGAGTTTAATTGTGTTGCGTCTTGGGCTTTATGTTTTGTATCCGGATTGGGCCTGTCCATCCGTGATTATCTAGTAGGGTTATACTATAAATATGCATGCATGTATGCATAATACGCTGTTGATTATTACGTTTATTGTTTTGTAACCCTAAACACCTCTACAGTCGAAGTTCTTAATCGAGCTCTTCTGAGGTGTTGAAGCATTAATCATACGACATATTCAAAGCCATACTCGTGTTCTTATTTACATTCATAATTGTTTGCTTGCATAGAATCTAACGATCGTAATAGAACATTGTTCTAACAATTGGTATCAGAGCAGGAGACTGTGTGATCAATACACATTCCTTCTGTATTCAGAATTTCTTAGGGTTTCCGCTTTTATCGTACAAATAGAAGTCGTCTTCTTCATATCGACGGTAACTCTGTTTCTGATAAAACCCTAATCTCAAGTTTACAGGTTTGATTCTAGCAGCTCACCATGTCTCACGAAGATTCGCAAACAAATCCCATCAACATCTCAAACAACATTGGATCTACAACCAGAATACCCATTCTTTACACTCAAGACTATGAAGTATGGGCGCATCACTTTGAAGACTACGTGGTTGGATCTGAAGATAATGGCTATCTCATCTGGGAAGCTATCACGCTTGGGCCGTTTGTTCACTCAGGAACGAACACAACAGTTAAGTCTCAAAAGGAATATAACAAGCTGGTGGCGGATGTAGATAAGATGCCACAGGACGAGAAAGACAAATTGCTATGTAATGTGAAGGCCATGAGAATGATCAGATTCGCCTTGCAATCTGAAACCTTTTGGTTGGTTGGTTCATGCACGACGGCCAAAGAAATCTGGGATAGGTTGAAAGAACTTTATTCAATTGATGAAGATCTGGAACACTCCATTCAAACCTTGCTGCTGTCAGAGTTTGGAGTTTTCGAACAGAAACCAGAGGAGAAACTCATACAAACTTTCGATCGGTTTAATCATCTTCTAAGTAAGATGATCAAGCATGGAATAGAAAGAAAGTTGATCGAGCAGAAGGTGACCTTCATGAATGGATTGAGACCGGAATGGATGGCTGTGGTTTCAACCGTGAAAGCACACGAACAGTTTAAGTCTTACTCACTAGCGAAACTTATGGGAATACTAAAGTCCCATGAAAGTGTAGTAACCAAAGAAGCGAAAGTGGTTTCTGGTGTGGGATCGCTGGCTCTTGTCTCAAAAGGAAAAAGCATTGCAGAAGAAGAAGAAGAGTTTGATATGTCTGAGTGTGATCTTACAAGGGAAGAATACGCTATGATGGTCACCAATCCAAAGAAGTTTGCACGAAGAAAATTTCCTGTCAACAAGAACCGAAACTGGTAGGGAAGTTACAGCTCTGAGAAGGTGAAGGATGAAGTGAAAATCACCTCTCAAAAGGATGAAGATAAGAAGGAGAGCAAGCTTGCAGGAGACTCTGGGTACGACTGCAATTACTGTCACGGCAAAAACCACTTTGCCAAAGATTGCATGCTAAGAAAAATGACTGAGAAAAGAGACGGTGAAGATGATGAGGCGTACTACATGCGCAAGTTGGAATAGATCAAGAAAAAGAAGGCAACTAACAGTTCTATGAGTTCCCTGATTGTGCAGGAGAATGCAGGTGAAGATGAGTTCGGTGGCGTCGAAGTATGGTCAACCGATTCTGAAGATGAAGAGGTAAGAAAGCCCACTCATGGAAAGGCTTATGTGACAAAGGAAGTAGGTTCGGCTGGAAGGTGTTTAATTGTCACAGCTGGTTCATCAACCGAAAGTGCAAGTGAGGAACCGAACTTGACTGAGGACAAGTGTTTTGTAGCCAAGCCTGTGAGTGAGAAGATCAACGACTGCGATCGGTTGATCAAAAAGGTACAATCCATCCTTGAATCACTTAAAGTTCCAATAACAGATTATGAAGAAGAATTAAATGAATTAAAATTTAAATTTTCTAACTTAAGTGGTAGTCTCATGCAAACTCGCTTAGCGAATTCTAACCTAACTGACCAACTCAGCAGGGTGTCTTCAAAAAGTGAGGAGAGGAGGATGTGGATTGAGCTGAAGGAGGGAGAATTAAATAGAGCTAGGGACGAAAGTATTTATTTACAAAGAGACAATTTAAAGTTTTTAAAACAAAGGAATGTTTTTTGTTTAATTGCTAAGCGTTTATACTTTAATATTGCTCAATTGCATTTAAATTGTGAGATAGGAAAGAAGATTCATAAAATGATGTTACCCTTCCTTGAATTTAAGGAGGATGAGGTCATAGCAGAATGTGAATCAGAAGTGTCCTCAGAAGAAACGTCAATTCATTACAAAATCGGACTATTAAATTATTTGACTCGTCAAACGCAAAATTGATATCAGAAAATAAAATGAACTTAGAAAATACGTCTGAGTTTGATGAGGAAAGTGAGATGAGCGAGATCTCAGTTGAATACGAAGTTGATTGCTCTGAGTTCATGAAGAAAGAAACCGAAAATGAGAAACCCCTTATTTCAGAAAGGTTCAAACTGTGCCGAATCAGGTATATGCAGTTACAGGAGTCACTGCTAAACAAACGGCAGAATTAAAGATCTTGGTTGACAAAGACAATGCTGAAGGATGTGACCATTATTTCTGGTCTGCCCCTATTGACAAAGCAGACGAAACCGTTGGCTTATCTGAGCAAATGTCATGGAGGGTTAAAGGAAGATATGTTGCTGAACCCATCAACAAACCCTCAAGTTTTGACAAACCAAGCACGAGTGGAACTAAAGAAATTCCTAAAGAACCAATGACAGAAACAACTGTTCCAGCCAATACAACCGAAAGTCAAAAGGAGAAGCTAAAGGCCAGATTCAATATCCACAAATCTCAGAAAGACTTAGCTGAACAAAAACGCTTGAGAAATCAAAGATACGCAAAGAATCTGAATGAACGAAAACGTCACTGGGAATCTCAAAATCCCAACTACGTTCCTCATAAGAAAGAATCAACGGATAAAGGAAAGGAAAAACTGAATGGAAAAGAAAACTTCAGCCCAAGTTCCTATTATTCCAAAATTCAGAACCGAAAGTCCAGTTTCGGTCCCCAAGAGGGCTCTCAGAACCGAAAGTCAAGTTTCGGTCCCTACACAGGCTCACATAATCAAAACATAAGATTCGGTCCGAACGTTATGGTTAACAACCGAAAGTAAGCTTTCGGTCCCAACACCGTCACTCAGAACCGAAAGTCAGGTTTCGGTCCTAAGTCCAGTTTCGGTCCTAAGTCTAGTTTCGGTCCTTCCAAGTCCCAATGCAAAACAAATTCTGTGAAGGACATCAAAGGAAAGGGAAAGCTAGCATCAGATTCTAAGTTCCATAATAAGAAATTTTCAGCTAACCCTAGGAGTCAAAAGAAAAATCCTAAACCATCTAATAGCACACCAAGTAATGCACCAAAAATCAAACAAGATAAAACTAAAATCAAGGTGTATACAATTAAAAGAAAAGATCAAACCACTCTAGTAAAAAGAACATGTTTGGTTGATATTTCTTCTGTAATTCCTTTCTCTGTGAAAGACTCACCAGGACCCAAGAAACTTTGGGTTCCTAAATCTACTTGAATTTGCAGGTAATCAGTGACGAGCAGTTCGATGATGAATGGTATATAGACAGTGGCTGCTCGCGTCACATGACAGGAAGGAAGGAAGAGCTAAGAGAGTTTCGGTCCCTGAAAGATGGTGGGTGTGTAAAGTATGGAAATAACTCCTATGGAACAATCAAGGGATACGATATGATAACAAATAGAGATTTCTCGATTCGAAAAGTGGCGTATGTGGAAAGATTGCAACATAACCTCATTAGTGTGTCACAATTAGTTGTGGGCACAGGTTTGAAGGTTTCATTTGATGATGAGGGATCTGAGATAATTGAGAAACAATCTAAGAAGGTTCTGTTGAAATGTGAACGCAAGGGATAGATGTACCCTTTAAATCTCAACCCAATACGAGGAAAACCAGCAATATGTTTGCTGTCAAAGGCAAACACTGATGAAAGCTAGTTGTGGCATCGGCGACTATCGCACCTGAACTTCAAAGAAATTAATAAGTTGGTGCTTGGTGATCACGTTCGAGGCCTCCCTCTTCTCAAGTTTGACAAAGAACATCTGTGTGCAGCGTGTGAGATGGGAAAATAAAGCAGAAAGAGCCACCCTACACGAATCAATACGAAGATTGTTGAAGCTCTTGAACTTCTGCATATTGACCTATGTGGACCTTCGACTATCGAGAACATCGGTGGTAGTAAGTACATCCTTGTTATAGTAGACGATTTTTAGTGCTTCACCTGGGTTTTCTTTCTTAAACAGAAATCAGATGCAAATCCCAAGTTGAAGACATTTATCAAGCAATTAGAAGTACAGCTGAGGAAAACGGTGAGGAATATCAGAGGTGACAACGGTCTGGAATTCAATATTAACGATTTTGAAGACTTTCTGGCTGACAAGGGGATCACTCACAATTTTTCAGCTCCTTATACACCACAACAGAATGGGATTGTTGAAAGACGAAACCGATCTTTGTGTGAAGCAGCCAGAACCATGCTTAGTTTCGCTTCTCTTCCGTTATACTTCTGGGCTGATGCAGTAGCAGCCACATGCTACACTCAGAACCGATCTTTGCTCAACAAGAGATTCTCGATCACTCCATAAGAGATCATAAACAATCGGAAGCGCAATGTCAAATTTTTCCATGTGTTCGGTTCAAGGTGCTTCATCTTTAATTCAAAGGAGAACCGAAACAAGTTTGACGTCAAAGTAGATGAAGGAATTTTTCTTGGTTATTCACTCTCTTTAAAAGCTTACAAAGTGTTAAACAAACGCTCCAAACGTATTGAAGAAACCTATTACGTCACCTTTGACGATAATTACAGGAAGAAAGTGCAAAGGAGTGAAGGTGACTTAGCTGAAATATTTCCAGAATCTGGACAGGTCTCGGTTCCTATCTCCAACTTGTTTGAAGAGTACATTCGCTTATTCGATGAACCAGAGAAAGCGGCACACTCAGAGGCGAAAGCAGCATATAACAAAATTGATACTCTCAAAAAGATCATAGATGAAGCTGCCAAAGAAATGGAAAGTGAACCTCTTAAAACTACAGATGGTCAATCCTCAACCGACTCTCCAATTAACGGCCCAATATTCAAGGGGGAGAGTTCATCAACACCAAAGACAACTGGAGTATCTTTCGGGGGGGGGGGGGGAGAATCCAATTTCATCCCCGATTCTTATAGGTCCAGGTGTAGGGGACAACTTTGCCACAAACCCACTCAATAGCAGTTCAATCGAGGGGGAGAATCCATCTCCAACAGAGGATGCAAGTTCTAATACTGCGACAGGTTTCACTTCGCCAGTCGAGGGGGAGAAAGAGAATACAACTGACGAAGGCGAGGGTGATCAATCCGAATTGGAAGAGGAGGTGGATGCCGAATTGGATCCTGCATATGACCCAAATTATCCTCCATTAGTCAAATGGACCAAGGACCATCCCAAAGCTCAAATTATTGGAGAATCATCTGAAAAAGTGCTCACTCATTCACAGTTGAAAGCGAAACAAACTGCATTATTCTCTAAAGTTGAATTCTGTATGTTTAATTCATTCATCTCCAAGGTTGAGCCAAAAACAATTAATGCCGCACTTGATCATTCTGATTGGCTTCAAGCAATGCAAGATGAGCTCCATGAGTTTGAAAGCAACTGAGTTTGGAGGCTGATTCCTACACCAAAGGATGCTTCAGTGGTTGGCTTAAAATGGGTCTTCAGAAATAAATTGGATAAAGAGGGTAATGTCATTCGCAATAAGGCTCGGTTGGTGGTTAAAGGTTATTGTAAAGAGGAAGGGATAGATTATGAGGAAACCTTTGCTCCAGTAGCTAGGTTGGAATCAGTAAGAATCTTCCTTGCATATGCTGCTCACAAAAATTTCGAAGTCTTCCAAATGGATGTCAAATGTGCTTTCTTGAATGGAGAACTAGAAGAGACAGTGTATGTTGAACAACCTCCTGGGTTTGTGAACGAGAAATTTCATGATCATTGCTATGTGTTGGATAAAGCAGTCTATGGATTGAAGCAAGCGCCTAGGGCCTGGTCTGAAACTTTAACTCGCTTTCTGAAAATGTCGAAATTTAAGCAAGGTTCGGTTGACCCAACCTTCTTTCGAAAGAAAGAAGGCGAACATCTAATGATAGTTCAAATCTATGTCGATGACATCATCTTCGGCTCTACGAATCCTAGCTTAACAGCTGAATTCAGGAAGTTGATGTAGACTAAATTTGAAATGAGTGCAATGGGTCCGATTAATTTTTTCCTTGGTCCGAAAGAAAGAAGGTATCTTTATCAACCAGGAGGCGTATACAAAGACCTTACTAACAAAATTTGGCATGACAGGCGACTCTAAAGTGAAGGTTCATATGGCATTTGGCACTAAGTTAACACCATCTCTGGAAAAACCTGCTGTTGACATAACACTATATCGTCAAATGATAGGGTCCCTTATGTATCTAACAGCTAGTAGACCGGACATTATGTTTTCTGTTTGTTATTGTGCCAGGTTTCAAGCTAATCCAAGAGAACCTCACATGGTGGCAGTGAAAAATATATTCCGTTACCTGAAGCGAACCTCATCTCTTGGTCTCTGGTATCCTGCAAGATCTGGATTCTTCATTCAAGCCTTTTCTGATGCTGATCTTGGAGGATGTGGTCTAGACCGAAAGAGCACTACAGGTGGATGCCAATTTCTTGATGGAAAACTCGTTAGCTGGCAGTCCAAAAAGCAAACCTACATGTCACTTTCAACAGCCGAAGCTGAGTATATAGCTGCTGCATCTTGTACTTCTCAAGTCATATGGATTTAAAGTCAACGGAGAGATTACATGCTAAATATGAAGAAGATTCCTCTCTATTGTGACTCAGAAAGTGCAATAAGGATTTGTCACAATCCAGTGCAACACTCAAAGAGTAAGCACATTGCACATAGATATCATTTCATCAAGGATCATGTAGAAGATGGGAACGTGGAAGTGCATTTTGTTCGATCCTCTGATCAACTGGCTGACATATTCACTAAGGCCTTACCTGAAGCACGTTTTAATAAAATTTTACAAGGCCTGTGAATGATGGAAGCAGAGTCAGTACCGAATCCTCAAATCTTACACTAAAAATTAGACAGGCGAAATGGAGCGACCGCTCGGTATATTTCGGCTCCATAATTTTCGGGAACCGAAATGAACCGAACGCTCGGTCTATTTCGGCTCTGGAATTTTAAGGAACCGAAATGAACCGAACGCTCGGTCTATTTCGCTTCATTCAATAAAGATAAGGTTTCGGTTGTATATTCGGTGTTTTCTATAATCTATATTCTTTTAACTACTTTTTGTTTTTATTATTTTTCAGAAAACTTCAAAACTCCAAAAATATTTTCTCTTTCTGTTTTTATTATTTTTCAGAAAACTTCAAAACTCCAAAAATATTTTCTCTTTTTGTTTTTTTTATTTTTCAGAAAACTTCAAATCTCAAAAATATTTTTTTGTTTGTTTGTTTTGTTTGTGTGGTGTGTTTGTTTGCTCTTTCTTTTTATTAGATCATAAGCGAACCAGTCCAACAGAATTTGGAGCTAAGGCAGGTACAATCATTTCCATAATAACTAGTTAAGGGTCCCTAGAAGCATGCTGCTGCATGTTGACCAAAGCCTCTTTGACTAAGAGCAAAGCCTTAATGAATCGATCTCTACCTATCATTTCTTCCCAATCAGGCTATTAAAATTAACTCAGTCTAGAGCTACCTTACTCTTCTCATATGAGTTAAGAGTTTTTCTGCATTGTCCCACCTATATAGCAGAAGGTACCTTCAGTTCTTTAAACCACCTTCCTTATATTCTCCATTTACTTTCGGTTCATCACTGCAACCCTTGAGACTCTCGGTCCTTACCTCTGAGGTTTATGGTTGCACAAAATATGTGTTTATGATCTTAGATGCGTATACCACGTGCTAAGTGAAACCCAAAATTCAACACCTATAATGAATTGACGGTGAATTCTTACATTCAAGATCTTACTGATTACTGATTGAAATCTTATTTTTATTTTTGAGTGATCTTTTATGAATTCGTCTAACACCAAGGCTTTTCTTCCCATAAAGATCCACTTTATTTTTGTTTTTAAGATTTCTATATCTTCTTTAGTCATAATAAAATATCCTACCTACTTGTTCAACAGACCACATCGGTCTCACAAGTACTTCTTCCAACGTTCGGTCTTATGTTAAGACTTGGAGTTCGGTTGAAGATGAACTACCCACAGCCTAATATTCAAAAGAAGCCTTTCAATGTTTCTCTACAAACACTTGATCGTATTTTTCGGGAAACCACACAAGCACTTCAAGTCTCTCTTGACTTTGAAGGAAGCGATTCTTGCCCGGAATCCCCTGCTTTCTGTCTTATAATAAGACATCACTCACATCCCATACACATTTGATTTATTTCTTTATCTTTTGTCATTCTATTGCACGAAAATTTTATTTCTTTATCTTTTGTCATTCTTTTGGCTAAACAGGGGTTATCCTGAATTTTGGAACGACGCAGAATTTCAAACGACGATTGAGGATAAGAATTTGGGCACGTGAATTTGAACGGTCTCTATACCCACGCGTGCTGACGTATTCCTGGGAATAACCACACTGTCACATCGCGCTTTTTCAGGCGACGTTTTAGTGATCACGTCATTATCGTCATGATTTTTCTCTCTCCTGGCAACGGTATATAAAGGGGTTCTCCTTTTGTTTGTCTTTTACCAGCAACAAATTCTCTTAAATTACAAGGCACGTTCAAACTGTTCATCTTCCTTCTTCGATTAACAATGGCGGCTTCTTCATCAGTTCACGATCAGACTGCTTCGTCCACATTGCTTTCGATAAAGCCAAATCAGAATATGATCATCGAACTCAATCCGTTTTTGTATGATTCATATATGTTGCACGTAGTTGAATGTTTGAAGTATTCACCGTTGGTTCTAGCCCTAACGCAGGTGGAAGCCGTTCCGATGTCGCTCTTATCGCAGGTCTACTCTACTGCCATGTATGACAAGAACAAAGAACACATCTACTTTCAAATACATAATAAAAAGGCTTCTATTTCAAAGGGGAGATTCTGTTCGTTGATGCATCTTGCCGTGGATTCCTCTGTCATCTCGCCAGACTTTATCACGACTACTCAATTATTCTCGATGCTTTACGAGATGGGGTATACGGATGTGCTCACCACAGTTACAAAGGTTAAGAAGTCGTGTTTACCATCTCAGTGGAATGGATTACTTACTCTTCTCATCAAGAGTTTAGCAGAAAGGAGTGGTGGATCTGATGGCACCAGCAAGGCTTTTCTGACCCTTCTCTATGGACTTTACAATGGTCTCAATCTTGATTATGGGACAATTATCTGGTCTCAAGTGGTGCAGAGCCTCAACACTTCTACGAGGCATTCAGAGATTTCGTGTGGACGCTTCTGGACTCTTATTACACGCAGGGCGATTAACACTTTGGATATTCCTGTAATAAAGGATACCCTAGTCGCGTCAATTGCCACGTTTCACACCAAGAAGATAATTATTTCTGATCCAATCAAGTTCCCTCACATTGGATCTATTCCTGAGTCTATGTATCGATGTGTCACAGCCCAGAGTACGGTAATGGCTGATTATCGCAAACTTACTCCTACAGGACCGAGAGTCCTTTCTCCAGAACAGCAGGCTGCCCTGGAAGCTGTGGACAAGCCTGGAAACCGAGGGAAAAGGGCTACAACAAAGAAGGAGACAACAGAGGAGGACAAGTCTAAGGCTTCTAAGTCAAAGAAGCGAAAGTTTGATAAAGGAGATTCTTCCAAGCCCAAGAAGATTAAAAAGATGGCCAGAAGGTCCAAGAGTCCCACTCCTCCTACCTCAGAAAATGACAAGGAAGATGAAGAAGAGGAAAGTCATCATGAATCACCGAGAGGTAATACTCCTCCCCGCTCCCCAACTCCAACCGAACCTATTCATGACAAAATTCCTACCCCACCTTCATCACCGAAACCGACAGTTCCAGTTTCTGTTCCACCTATTCCTCCACCTACCACATCACCAACTACAACTTCTTTACCACCACTACCACCAGTTACTTCTACTCCTATTTCTACAACTCGCTTACCACCTCCAATAATTTCCCAGTCTACCACCACCACTATTCCTGAACCGACAGTAGTGGTCAACGTATCTGATACGGGGGCAACTACTGAAACCAAACCTCCTGTCATCACTAAACCTATTTCACCCACTAACTCAACCGACTCTGGTGCCACTCTCGGTGGTGCTAATGATGAGTATGACTCTACATACTTCAGTCCCTATCGGCTTCCTACTGATGAGGATGATGATGCTCCTATTACCCGCCAACACTTGCAGAGCATTCATGAAAAGTTGGATAAGTTGCTTGAAGACAACAAGTCCTATAGTGGAGTGGTGCTCAAAGCCTTTATGGATACTGCTCTAGAGCAATACACAGAGTCAATTGAAAAATCCACAAAAGCCATTGATGCGTCTACCTCCTCTTGCAAAAAGGCCACCAGTGATGTTACTGACATTGTTCATACCACTCAGATTTTCCTTGAGTCGCTGAAAGGGCATGCCGACACAAATACAGCCAAGGTTCAAGCCTCTGTGGATTCCTTTTCTAAGTCTCTTCAAGAAGAGCAAATAAAGTTTGAAGCTGTGCGTTCATCTATTCAAACCAAGAATTCATCACTTATCAGCTCAGTGACTTCTCGCCTTGAATCTCTTCACGCTAATCTAGCAACAAAAAGTGCTCTGAAGGAAGAACTGGCCCGACAATCCTCCACTATTGAAGTACAGAAAGTGCAGCTAGCCTAAGCAGAAAAAGAGATTTCTTTGTTGAAGACCGAAAGGGATGTATTCCGTAGCTGTGCAGGAGATGTGAAGGACATGTTGACCAATCTTCTTGGTGCTCATGATCCTATTCTTACTTTGACAATCAGAAATCATCTCACGACAAAACTTCTTCCTGCTCTTGCCGTGTTGCACGAATTGAAAGGTGTTTCGGAGCCATTCACTTCTCCAAAACAAGGGGGAGAAGGTGTTCAACAGAAGGTGATTGTGAAAACAGAAACTACCCAACCGAAAGTCAAAGTCACAACCGAACTGAAGGATAATGTAGCTTCAGGTTCTGGTTCTCAAGCTAAGCGAAAGGAGATCAATGATGACAGTGATAGTGATGTGGAAGAAACCATTGCTGAGGCTCTCCAAAGAAAGAAGAGAGACCGAGAGTTGGATGAGAATTTAAAGGTTGCAAAGGAAGCAGAGGAGAGGGAAAGGAGAAACAAGGAAGAAGAAGAAGCCTTGATCTGCAAGAAGGCCTTGTTTACCTCATGGACTAAAGAGGCACTTATCAATCAAGCTATAGAGTTTCCAAGTCTTTATTGGTTGGAACCTGTTGCTTCGTTTGACTGTGATAACTCTAAGGACTCGCAGTTCGACATGCCAATCACAAGAAAAGCATTCACGTTTCACTGCTTTGACTCGACTGCTGACGTTCCTTTTCGTCATCCAAAGGTTGAACGAGAGCTGATTGATTTCTATTTGAAGTATGGACAACCTCAGTACTTGACATGGAGCGCACAGAAAATAATCACTGTCAAGGTACTCAAACCAACACCTGCTGGGAAGTTTGTGAATGTTAATTTCAAAATCACACGAGGTTCTGCAAACTCGGTGTCGATTATTTCTTTAGCAGATCTTCCTAATCTTAACCCTCATGATTGGATTTTGCTGTTCAACATTCTGCTCACAAATCCAAGAGAATATTAGCCGATTTTGGAACACTTGAAGAGGATGTTGGCTTCTTACATCCATGAGGTTGCGGCTATGGATCAAGAGATAGCAAAAGTAATGAACAAGAAACCGACCATCAAGCCAACACCGAAACCAGGAGATGTAAACAAAATGAAGATGGGCCAAATAGATTCAATACATCTCACTGTGATGTTTACCAAAGGCGAAGCTCACAGATTTTTATTCGCTCTTGTGGATAAACACTTGTTTTCAAACGACTGCTTAGAGCACATCATCAACATTATTCATCGGTGCAAGCAGAACTCGGATGCTGATAAGAAGAACTTCACTGACATGCTTCGGTGGTACATAACTTTTCGTCATCATCTTTTGGCTATCATTCCGAAGGTGTTCAAAACAATAAAGAAGACTTCTGCAGCTCAACCGAAGTGAGCTTTCGGTTCCAAAGACGCAAAGGGGGAGATTGTAGAGTTTAATTGTGTTGCGTCTTGGGCTATATGTTTTGTATCCGGATTGGGCCTGTCCATCCATGATTATCTAGTAGGGTTATACTATAAATATGCATGCATGTATGCATAATACGCTGTTGATTATTACGTTTATTGTTTTGTAACCCTAAACACCTCTACAGTCGAAGTTCTTAATCGAGCTCTTTTGAGGTGTTGAAGCATTAATCATACGACATATTCAAAGCCATACTCGTGTTCTTATTTACGTTCATAATTGTTTGCTTGCATAGAATCTAACGATCCTCATAAAAAATTGTTCTAACAATAAGCTCCATAACTCCAAACCTTTTAGATAAGGACAAACCATTACATCCTTAGACTAATGAAAGTATTTAATCCTCTTGTTTGGTTGGTAGATATATATATACATATATATATATATATATATATATATATATATATATATATATATATATATATATATATATATATATATATTTGTTGCAGTGAGCATAATTCCAAAGATTTTATAAAGTAAATAGTTCTTTTAAAACATCATATAATAGACTGAAAGGTCTATTTTTATCCTCTTTGTTGAAGCAAGAAAGTGACCCTCTTAAACTTAGTCAATCCGAAGTCATCTCTTCAACCGCAATGATCTTCCAACCGCAATCAACTTCTTTTATCCGCAGTATCTTCAACAAAGACTTAGTATTTTAAACTTTTCAATTTACATTGTATTGTCTAGCGTACCTTGCATGGACACATCTATCTAAACTTTAGTCTTTGTTTACTTCTCATGTAATTTCTTGGAGCTCTATAAATAGAGTGCTCCACTTCTGAATGAAACACCTTCACATCTATCATTCTCTTATCTCTTAAGATATCTCTTACGCTCTCTATTCTTACCTTCTAAGATCTTTGTGAACTTACTCTCATATATTAAGATCGAACTCTCAAACTGTCCTTCGGAGCAAGTCATCGTGACTTCCTTCACTTCAGGATGATCACATATACGAACTTGGTTTGAATGCAAACCTTGTTAAGAATCAACTTAGTGTTTACTTGATATATAACTTGTTGTCATTTACATTTCCTTTACTTTTCGCAATTACCTTTCCGTATCTAACAACTCTAACAACTCTAACTAACTATTGTTGAGCTTTATGATCCTTTCAGATTAACTTCATTCCGCAATATATAACTTGTACTAACGTTTTTTCAAGTGTTTCTCAAAAGTTTTTCTCTGAACAATTGGTATCAGAGCCAAAGTGGTTGCTTTTTAGACAAAACTCTGATTTTCAAAAGCCTTCTATACCACTAAAGCTCATTTCGTTCGTAAAAAAAAAAAAATACAAAAAAACAAAGAAAAAAATGGCACAGGCATTATCTCTAAATGTTTCCAACAGTGTTGGTGGTTCTAATCGAGCCCCGATACTTGTGGCAAATGAGTATCATCACTAGTCACAAAGAATGGAGAAGTATCTAAGAAGACTTAGACGAGATGTGTCGAGATCCGTAGAAGAAGGACCTCACGTCCCTATCCTTACTCCAGTTCAAACCGACGGCGCTCAAGCCAGACTAGGAGGAGGTCAACCTACCTTAAATCGCCCTAGAAAAGATGATCTTGATAAGATGGAAAATGATGCGGTTGCTTTTTATGAAATATCCTGTGGAGTTGCTCCTGACGACTTTAACATAATCATAAACTGCAAATCAGCCAAAGAGATCTGGGATGTTCTCAAGAACCTGTACGAAGGTACAGAGCAAGCTCAAGATAAGAAGCTCACCACCACACTCAACGAATTCAAAAACTTCAAAGCTCATACTGGTGAAAGTCTTGAAGACTCCTTCAAAAGATTCAACCTGATTGTCACAAAGTTATCAAATGCTGGCACCGTCGGAAGTAATCATGAGACAAACCTTCAATTTCTTAATGTTCTGGGTAGAAACTGGACTATAGCAAAAATGATAGTCCAAGGAGATAGAAAGATTCACACATTATCTCTCTACAAGTTATATGGTGAACTTCAAGCACAAGAATCAACCGTTCTTAAAGATTGTGCAGACTTCGGAGGACCACTTGCTCTCATAGCTCAAACTCCTCAAAGTAAAAACATCCAACCTTACTCTCCCTCGTATGACCACCCACCGTAGTCATACGAAGCTAACACATAATACGATGATGTAGAGGAATTCCATAATGCAATTGATCTTGTTAGCCAACAGTTCAACCGACTACCACCAACTCCTTTCGCAAAAATCAGCAGTTCACTAAACCTCTCTTCAACCGTAATTTCAATCCACAGAACAATCACTCAAGATATCCCAAAAATCATCACCAGTCTCCGCAACCTCATGACACTCATCAATCTAAGGAGGCACCACAGCCTGTCAATCCAACTGACTCCGGTACCTCAACAGAAGACAAGAAAGATGTTATAATTTGTCACGAGTGCAACAAGGAAAACAACTTTGCTAAAGATTGTAAAGCCAATGTGGTGAAAGACAGAGCAGTCTACCTTAGAATGGCTCAGGAGATGGAAGAAAAGGAGAAAGCAAGGGCATACGTAGCCCAAGTTAAGAGAGACCATAAGGTTTGGTCATCATGAGATGAAGATGAAAACTTCAACAACATCAAAGGCAAAGGAAAAAATTGTATGATGGCAACTGCAGATGAGGATGGATCAACAAAGATGGAGAAAAACAACTGCTACATGGCAAAGGATGGAACTCTGAGCATCGTTGAGCAAGTAAAACTCATGATCCAAACTAATACTTATAGCATGCATGATTGTCAACCATGCTTAGACAATCTCAATGACACTTGTGCTGCCGTCCTTTCAGACTATAACAAAGCCTTAGATGAGAAGAATATAGCGTCCCAAGAAATGTTTCATGTGAGAGGACGACTGGAAGACAAGATACTTAAAGTAGAAATGTTAGAAAAGGATCTAGTGTTAGAAAAAGATGCCAGAATTTTATGTGAAACTCAGTTAGGAATAGACTTAAATCAAAGAGATCTAGCTCAAAATGAAAATGTACGTTTAAATCTATTAATCGAAAAATTGTTTAATGAAAGCGAAGGTATTGAAAACCTGGTGAATAATGGGACAATATATAACACATATAATTGGGGTTGGTCCAATGGGTATTCTACCGCAGAGGACTCATCAGCCCGATTTAATAAAGACCGTCCATATGTCCCTCCGGACCGAGAGTTTCATTTCCCAGTCAATGAAAAAACCTATCCCGAAGATATCAGATCCCATTTCGGTCGACTTCATAAACAAAGTAACAATTGTGTCATTAAGGAGATTCTTCCTAAATCCTCGGCTCATTCAAGTGATCAAGTACCTGTCTCTGGCACAATTGATCCCAACTCTCAGACTTCATTAGTTGTCGATCAATAAATTCTTATGGAAGGACCCGAAGCTCTTATGAACTGTCTATCTGTGCCTTCAGATGGCAGTTCATCACATTGCAGTCCCGATCCGCAATCTGTTTAACTGCCTTCTATCAATTGTCCCACTAAAGAACCAACCTTCACTTACTCTGCGGTAGTCCAGTCTTCTTTACCGCAGACCGCAGTCAAGAGCTCAGTGACTGTTCAGCCAATTCATCATGAATTGCTCATAGAAAATTTCGAATATTGTCAATGCTCTATGAGTCCCAAATCTTCTAGTTCAGGTGACTCGAGTCCTCGTTTTCAAAAGCAATCTCAGGTTTCCAGGAAACCGCAGTTGAACATCACTGACTGCGGTTCTCCAAAAACTCAAGCAAAACTGGCTTTCAAGGAGGAACTTAGATCTCGCGGTAAAAAGTGGGAAATATCTTCAGAAATTAGAAAACAAGTCAGAATTTCAAAACATAAGAGTCCTGGAAAATATGTTCTTTCAAATCACTTTTTGAAAAACACTGCAGTGAAGAAATCCAACAAAAAGGAATGCACTGTTCCGAAAACTTTTTCTAACTCTCCTGACAAGTCCCAAATTAGAGTCAAGTCTTCTAAAAAATATTGTTTTCAAATCTATTCCTTAGACTAACCGAAATGGAAAGGAATTTTACCAACTCCTACACTTTTCAAGTCACCTCAACTTTTCAGAACACAACCTAGGAGGATCTCATGTGTTCACACCTTTCCAAATCACATTTTTTCAAATCCCAAGGACTCAGTAGTCAGAACTGTCAGAACTCACTCTTGGACTGGTCATAAGACTCACACTGCACCTTCTGGACCGCTGACCAAGTACAGTGTCTGGATGAATGAAAAAATCTCTCTTTTGGATTTTATCATCAAAAAGGTCATGTCAAGTCCAACCTCGCACCTTTCAAAAACCTCGCAACTTTCCGAAACCTAGTAACTTTCTAAAACCCCGGAACTCTCCAAAAATTCACAAACATCCAGGTCTAGGTCTTAAGATTGACGTGAAACATGTCTCTGCAACCCCTGTTCATGCATCTACAAAGAATAATTCACTTGTAACCCCGGGCTCCAAACTTCTTTGGGTGCCCAAACTAACCGTGTAAATTATTAGGCAATGTGGAAGGAGGAACAAGAAGAGGAATGGTTGATTGATAGTGCCTGCTCCTTGCACATGACCGGAAGGTTAGAATACCTTTGGGATTTCAGGCCTATATGTAACGGTGGAAATGTCACATTCGGCAACAATGCGAATGGTGTCATCAGAGGTTACGATGTGTTAACAACAGGGAATTTTAAAAATATAAAAGGTTGCTTACGTAAAAGGCCTCAAGCATAATCTGATCAGTGTAGATCAACTATGCAAAGCAGGCCAGTGGGTTGAGTTTAATAATGAATACTACTACATCATAACAAGTGATAGAAGCACTTGTTTGATCAAATCTAAGTCGAAAGGTACAATGTATCCTTTGGATGTCTCATTGATCAATAGAAAACCACAGTTGTGTTTTCTGTCCAAAGCAGTCTCCGAAGTTAGCTGGTTGTGGCTTCGCAAGCTGGCTCATCTGAACTTTTGGTATATCAACAACCTTGTCACCGGAGAACTCGTCCAATATCTCCCCATCCTAAAGTACAACAACGATACACTCTTGCCAGCCTGTGAGTGTGGTAAAAAATCAAAGGAAAGCCATCCACTGGTGATTGATTCATCAATTTCTGAACCCTTAGAACTCTTGCACATTGATCTCTGCGGTCCATCTACCATAGCCAGTCTCCATCACAAGAAGTACATACTGGTTATAGTTTATGACTTCACTCGTTTCACTTGGGTCTTCTTTCCGAGACTCAAATCTGAAACACCGCAGGTGATGATCAACTTCATCAAAGAGATTGAACTTCAAATCAAGTTACCCGTGAGAAGGATCCGAAGTGACAATGGAACCGAGTTTACTAATAATCTCTTGAATATCTTCCTGGTTTCCAAAGGAATCAGCCACAACTTCTCAGCTCCCTACACATCGCAGTAAAATGGAGTAGTAGAGCGAAGAAACCGTATACTGGTGGATGCAGCCAGATCTATGCTTAACTTTGCAAATCTTCCTCTATACTTCTGGGCAGAAGCAGTGTCAACTACATGGTTTGTTCAAAACCGAAGTATCATTTGCAAGCTTCTAAATGAAACTCCTTATGAGGGCCTCAACAATCGCAAACCGAATGTCAGATTCTTTCACATCTTTGGGTGTAGATGTTTTGTGATCAATAACAAAGATCATCTTAATAAGTTTGCACCGAAGTTAGATAAATGTATTTTTCTTGGCTACTCAACAAACAAAGTGGCCTACAGGGTTCTCATCAGACGCACTAGATTAATAGTCGAAAGCTTCGATGTGAAATTCGATGACTATTACATCTGTGACACTGTTCCTTCAGGTGAAACGAAAGCAATCCTGGAGAGTGATATCCCAGCCTCTTCGGGTCCCTTGAACATAGTTGAAATAAACTATGATGAACTTTTTAACCCTTCAGAGACTGCTCATCTCTCTGAAATTCTTGTGTCCCCAGAAGCCCAACAACAACATGTTGAAGTCTCTGGCCCAACTCTATCCGAAGACCTCAGCAGTCTCAACACTTCCACCTTGCCGGTTGAGGGGGAAAGTTCAACTCAGGCTCAGGTGACAACCATCGAGGTTCCAGTGCTTGAAGAAGTAGCTTCGGTATTTACCTGCAGAGTCCAAAACCCATCAAATGTCTCCTCAGACTCTAACGATGACGATATAGAGAACATCGACACAAGAACTGATTCAAGGATTATCACTCGCTCCTCAATTTAAGAGGAGCCATCTCAAGTTCAGGGGGAACTCCCATGTACAACTCAGGGGGAACTCCCATCCGCAAACCAAGGGGAACTCTCGTCCGCAATCCAAGGGGAACCTCACTCTAATGCTGATCACAAGTCGAGGGGGAACTGCCCTCCCCAACCGCAGAATCTCCTGACATCGAAGACATTCCCTCCACCGCAACCGCTGATCACCTGTAACCTTGTCTGCATGTCTGGAAAAAGGACCACCCACCTGGTTAAATCATCGGTGACCCATCAGCAGGCGTACAAACTCGATCTTCCAATGACCTAACGGACCACTACCACTACGCAACATTTATGTCTGCAGTAGAGCCTCGATCCATCAAGGAAGCTCTCCTAGATCCTGACCGGATCACCGCCATGCAAGACGAACTAGCCGAATTTGAAAGAAACAAAGTTTGGAAGCTAGTTCCGAAGCCAAAAGGTCACACTATTGTTGGAACAAGATGGGTGTACAAAAACAAACTGGATGAATTCGATGCCGTCGTGCGAAACAAAGCAAGATTAGTTGCTAAGGGGTATAGTCAATTGGAAGGTGTTGACTATGAGGAAACTTATGCCCCCGTAGCCAGGATGGAAGCAATACGCATCTTCTTAGCGTATGCGGCGCACAAAAATATCAAAGTACATCAAATGGATGTAAAAAGTGCCTTCCTGAATGGTGAACTGAAAGAAGAAGTGTACTTACAACAACCTCCAGGCTTCGAAAGTCAAGATTTCCCAGATTATTCTTACAAGCTCGAGAAAGCAGCCTATGGTCTTAAGCAAGCACCGAGGGCGTGGTACGAGACTCTCTCGAGTTTCTTGTAACATCCGGATACAAAAGAGGTGTGATTGACCCCACATTATTTAGAAAGGCAAATGGTAATCACCTTATGCTTGTCCAAATCTATATGGATGATATCATATTTGGGTCAACAGATCAGGGGATGGTGGATGAATTTAAATGCTCATGACCAGCAAGTTCCAAATGAGTATGAATAGAGTGATTAGTTTCTTTCTAGGACTCCAAGTGAAACAAGTCCCTCAAGGGATATTCATTCATCAGGAAAAGTATACCTCTGAACTACTGAAGAAATATGCAATGGACAACTGTTCCTCAGCCAAGGTTCCTATGGCCTTCGGATATAAGATTTCTGCTGATCCGTCCGGAGAATTAGTAGACCACAAAACTTATAGAGGAATAATTGGTTCTTTAATGTATCTCACTGCAAGAAGACCAGATATTGTCTTCGCAATAGGCTTATGCGCAAGATACCAAGCCGATCCCAAAGTATCACACTTGACCGCAGTTAAGCAAATCCTCAGATACTTGAAAGGAAGCAAAGCTCTAGGCCTCTGGTATCCTGCAAGGAACGACTTCAGGCTTCAAGAATTCACCGATCCGGATCGTGCCGGATGTAGATTGGATATTAGAGTACTTCAGGTGGTTGTCAATTTCTTGGAGGAAGACTGGTCAGCTGGTCCTCAAGAAAACAAAATTGTGTCTCGTTATCTACCGCAGAAGCTGAGTATGTGGCCGTAGTCAGCTGTTGTTCTCAAGTCTTGTGGATGAAAACCCAAATGATGGACTATGGATACAGAATGCTGCGGTTACCGATTTACTGTGACTCATAGAGTGCCATTGCGATTTCTCACAATCCCATTCATCACTCAAAGACGAAACACATTGAACTCCGGTATCACTTCATCAAAGACCACATTCTCAAAGGTAATATTGAACTAATTTTTGTCAATACTCATGAAGAGATTGTTGATGTGTTTACAAAGGAACTTGATGCAACAAAGCTCAACAATTTTCTGCAAATGTTAGGGATGATGAATCCGGACCCGCAATTCTTTTTGAATTGATAGGTACCGCAGACCACTTCTGGTCTCCGTTGCGGTCCTATCACAATATATCTATCATACATGGCTCCAGTATACTCTGTACACCACAACCATATATCATACTTATATTCTTTGGGTCCTTATTGTTTGTTATTTCTGACTTTCCACCAAGTGTCCATTTCAGATCTTGCTACCGTAATTGCGCTGCCTTCCACAGCAATCACTAATCCATCCGCAGTCACATTGAATGAATCCTCAACAACTTTTTAAACCCACTGATATTATTGTGTTTGTGTGCTATTTAATGATCTTCATTAAATAAGAAAAACATTCTAAACAAAACATTCATTTTGTAGCATACAACATTTCAGTTTCTTTCAAAATCACCCTTTTTCATGTAAGACCTATTTCAGGATAAATGACAAATAATTTGTTTTACCCATAACATAAACCTTACCCAAGATGTCTAATCCGTTTCCACTTCCCCATTACCCACTGGATTTTCAACTCCCCCTCCACACGATCTTCAAACGTGGCCTGACATTCACTAAATGATCGATATTTAAAAAAAAAGTAATAAATCTTTTCTTATATGAATGGCTAATAATGGCTTAAACCCAAGGGTTTTTACCATTAACAGCTGTTAATAAATTAAATCATATAACTGTTTGAGATCAGTAACTATAAAAACCCTTTTTCCCTCCCAAGAAAGCTTTACGCTTTCTGAACTCTAAGATGATCTTTCTCTTCTCCACCTTCTTGCTCAATGTTTTCCTGCAAGTTCTTCAACCTTTTCAAAATGGTGAAATCTGGAGTTTCAAAAAAGCAATCCAAAGCTTCTGTGTCGGCTCAACCAACTGGTTCTGACTCCACAATGAAAAACCCATCTCCGACGACTGCCTCAAGCAATTTTAGGGCTGTGTTTGAAGATCATCTGTACTAAAACGAATCAATTCGACTGATGATCAAGTTCTTATCATCTCATCCACAGTTTGGAGCCTTCGACTCTTTTACAGATGTTGTTCCTCTTTCAACTCTCTTCAAGAGTGCATTCTCTGCCTTTCGCCCAATCAGCAATCTGCAAGAAGTTCATCTGAACTTAATCGTTGATGGGTTATCAGAAATCATCTGTGACCTATCAGCAATCTGCAAGTAATCAATCTGAGGGTTCCTCCCTCGATAAGAGTCTACTTTCCAACCATCAACGGCATAAATTCAACCCTGTATCAGATGGGTTATCAGAAAAGGATCAAGGGAATTGGAGAATTCAAGAAGAACTAACTCCCTGCGGTTTGGCAATTTGTCTGTCACTTCATCATCCGGAGTCTCTCTGGCAGAACCGGAGGCAGAAACAACATGGGTTGAAAACTGTTAGAAATTGTATGGAGCATTTTCACTGGGAATGTTGTTAACTACGGACAGATCCTCTGGGATGATTTCTTCCAGTATGTTTCCAAGGAGAATCCAAGAGAAGACCCAACCGAACTTACATTTGCACGCTTCTGGTCTCTCTGCATCTCGGATCTTTACATGGATGCAAAGCTCAACATGGGTGATGACATCAACTTCTTTGTCACCAGAGACTTGAAAAGGTACACTCTTTCCAAAGATCAATCAATTTTTGGACCTCTCAGACGGCTACCAGAACATATTCTCCAATCTTTTGGTCTTGAAACCCGAGAAGTCACTGATCATCTCGAGTTTACGGATGGTATTCCCCATACCATTCTTACCCACCTCATCTCAGTCAGCAAATTATAGCTACCACCGCAACCCAAGGTCCTTCAAAATCTGTACCTGCCTCAGTCCCTTCTACCGCAGAAGAATCCAACCCTCCCACAACAACACGACGAAAGAAGATTGTTCACTCCAAGAAAGCTCCCCGCAGTAAAGGCAAGAGAGGTGAAACTTCTAAGAAACGCAAGACCAGGGTCATCGAATCTACGAAGAATATGATGATGACTCTGTTCCACTTCTCAGACACAAAAGACAAAAGACCATCCCTAGCCAGAGCCAAATGCATGACCCGACAAATACTGCAGTCTCTCAAAAGACTCTGGTAGTCCTTGGTGCCCCCTCAGGCATATTCGCTTCAACCATCTCTAGCTACTCAGATGCAGCAAGTGCATCTGTCTCACTTGATCATGGAGACACAACCTCATCGGGATCTCAAGAGGATCTCAGTGGTACTACTCGCCTTAAGGTCTGCATGGCTTACCACCTTCATATCTTTGATCCAGAGGAGTTGCGCTCCATCCTTCTGTCTGTCACCCAAACACTTCAAACAAATAACCAATTGAAGGGCACGTCTTTCGCCCTTGCCAGAACCAAACTGAGGCTACACTTGACTACAGGTCAAGGAGACCGAGGAAGTTTGGGAAATCCAACTCGGCCACCTTTACATTCAAGTGGTTTAGGCGTGGTGAGCACAATCGTGCAAGGATCCACGAACCCGGGGGACACCCCGGTGCGTACACAAGGATTTGACGGTTAATGTTCTGATGTCTCATGGTCACGGTTTAAACCAACCACCGAGATTGAAATCAGGAAGTATGAAGCTTTCAAGAGAGCATTCCAGGCCCGCAAAGCTCAACAAACGAAGCAACTGCAGCAAAAGGAACAAGAAATACAAACCGTAGCCAATTACTGGGCAGAAGCCATCAGCAACGCTAAAGGTATCCATGATATTCTCAAGATTCAAGAGTGGATGTCCAAGATGGAAGCTACAGTACACAAGGCTCAAAATCTCAATGATGTTGGTACTTCTAAACCTCCCCCACTGTTGAACAACATGACTCCTTCGCCGATGGCACCGCAATCGAAATCAGTTCAATTCCGGTGTTCGGACTCGATGATCTTGAAATTGATGAAGTCGATCAGCCTGTTCACTCTGATAATTTCGTGATGATCTTTGATGAAGATAAAGAGTACAGTGGCTCTCAGCACTCCACCTCTAAGCCAAAAGAGAATAAAAAGAAGAAGAAGATTGCTGTTACTCGTAAAGAATTTCTCAGTCTTCAAGACAAAGTGGATAAGATTCTAGCCTCAGTCACAACCCCTCAACTGCAACAGACTGAAGTTGCTGGGCCGCAATCCCTTGCAGAATGGGTTGAACGTCTTGAAACCCGGGAAAGAATGGCTGCCGAAAGGATTTCCTTAAAAGTTGAAATGGGCATTAAAGCCCTAGATAACAACAAAACTGCTAATCACAAAGCGTTCCTGGGAACTGTTGAACGTTTGATCCAAGAGGTATCTGCAATCAAAACTGAACTCTAATCTATAATTGCGGATCAAGCAGTCTAGTCAAAGAAGCTTGTTGAGGAAACTCATAACGCTTATGAGTCCACAATTGCGGTCCTTCAATCCACAATCAACAGCTTAAGGCTTTCTTTATCCGCAAGCTTCCATGGTTAAGAGATAATCAATCTTACCAAAGAAATTCATCAATTTCTCTTCAACACCAAGATTCCAGAAAATCAACAACTCTCAGATCTGATCAAGTCTCAGTTCACCACCGCATTCTCCAAGATTGATGGTCTCCGTTAGTGGTTTGAGGAGCAACATGTTGTTACTTCCTCAAAAGGGGGAAGTGAACACTAAAATCCACAAATCCACCAATCTACTAAAGCAATTCCCACTCCAAACTTCGGTCCATCTCACTTTAATACATCACAACCAAGAATCGAAATTCTACAACACTCTCCTCAGCAAACTCTAATTGCAATTGCGGATATACAAAAGCCTTCCTCTCCAATACAAGCTCATCACTCCCTTTCACCTCAACTCTCACCAATTCAAGAAATTCATCATTCTCCACCTCGTCCGGAAACCCCACCTCACTTCAATAATCTGGAGCCAAACATGTCATCCGAACACTCCAATGACTCTCTTGCCACCATTCAAAAGAAGAAAGACCGGCAAGCTGCAAAATTCTTTGAACAAATTGGGAGAGATCATGACTATGATACGACTATGGATGAATCACTGATTAACTCCTGGGTTAATCCTACAAGAAGACTGCTCGATGATGACTACATGCCAGTTCTGACCTATGCAGAACCTCCCTCGGATGGATACCGGGACATTCCAATCTCTCCGAATGCCAAATTCTTCACGGTGTTTGAATCTTTCGACCGCAGTTTCCCAGATGACCAGATGCTCCCTCTTGAATTTGAGTGTCAGAACAAATTTCATGCCAAGCACGGATCCGCCCTTGAAAATATTTGGTCTAACGATAGACCTTCCGTAGTTAAGAGCTATAAGATCCGAAGATTCATGAAGTCAGACTTTGTCCAGTACACACTGAAAAGAAGAGGTGACAATTATATCAGGACTCAAGCGGACTTTCCCTGCATGAATCCAGAGGAAATATTTCTAATCGCCAGGGTGTTTCAGATCAAGTCTGAGAAACATCCAAAGATGAAAGTTGCATTTGATAAGGCGTGTGAATACCTCAAATCTGCAGTAGTAGAATTTGCAAAGATTGATGTAGACATTTATCCTACCCTTGCTCAAAAACTCGATCTCCCTGCACTTGATCCGGCTCCCTTCTTCACCGAAGGATATCAAAATTGATCCCTAGGTGCAACCAACTTTCCAGAGTTGGGAGTTGTGTTCAAAAGAGAAAAAAGCAATGTTAAGTACTTCATTCCCATCACTGCTATACACCGCCTAACACGCAAGCAACTGGAAGTCACACAGACTTCGGTGCAGAGAACCAAAAATACTACGGATGAAGTAAAATTTTAAATCACAAGGAGAATCACTTGGCTGAGTGAAGTAAGGAAGTTTTGGTGGTTGTTGATCAAGTTTTTGAAGCTTAACAATTAGTGAAGTTGAAGAGGTCACTTAGGGGGAAATTGTTGAAGCAAGAAAGTGACCCTCTTAAACTTAGTCAATCCGAAGTCATCTCTTCAACCGCAATGATCTTCCAACCGCAATCAGCTTCTTTTATCCGTAGTATCTTCAACAAAGACTTAGTCTTTTAACCTTTTCAATTTACATTTTATTGTCCAGTGTACCTTGCATGGACACATGTATCTAAACTTTTGTCTTTGTTTACTTCTCATGTAATTTCTCGGAGCTCTATAAATAGAGTACTCCGCTTCTGAATGAAACACCTTCACATCTATCATTCTCTTATCTCTTAAGATATCTCTTACTCTCTCTATTCTTACATTCTAAGATCTTTGTGAACTTACTCTCATATATTAAGATCGAACTCTCAAACTCTCATTCGGAGCAAGTCCTCGTGACTTCATTCATTTCAAGCTGATCACATATACTAACTTGGTTTGAATGCAAACCTTGTTAAGAATCAGCTTAGTGATTACTTGATATATAACTTGTTGTCATTTACATTTCCTTTACTTTTCGCAATTACCTTTCCGCATCTAACAACACAAACTTATTATTGTTGAGCTTTATGATCCATTGAGATTAACTTCATTCCGCAATATATAATTGTACTAACGTTTGTTCAAGTGTTTCTCAAAAGTTTTTCTCTCAACACTCTTCAAAAACTTGTGCTATTGACATTCAGCTAGTGGCCAGGTGACCCTATCCCATTAGAGAATACGAAGGCTACCTCGAATTCAAAAGATAGATCCAAGTGACCAAGTGATCCGGTGCCACAGGAACCATACTAATGACGAGTGAGTGTTTTGATTGAATGAGTTATGAATCAATTCCACGACTACTAAGATGTTCCAAAAAGACATGGTTTTGTTGGGATAAATAATGTTGTGTCAATTTTTTTGTACTAGAATAGTCCATACTGTAATGGGTTTGGCCTGTCCACCCGAGTTTTAATGGTTTTAGGGTTAGACTATTTATAGTGCATGCATGCACCATTTTACGGTGAACCAGTTGTATTACCCTACGTAGCCTTTACAGAGAAGTTCTTGTTGACCTCTTCTAAGGCTATTAAATCTAAGCATTCGACACAACTTGATCTTCATTGTTCTTATTATTTGGTTGATAGCACTTGTTAGAATCTATCGATCTATTAATTATTGTATCAACAATTGGTATCAGAGTAGGAGGTTGTGTAACTCATACGCAATTGTTCTGTCGAGTGTTATTAAGTTTTTCCGTTTTTGGTGGATCTGTTCTTGTCGTCTTCATTATTTTCATCGATTGTAGATGTTGGATTTGGGTCCTTATTTTTTCCTAGACTCGATTATTGTTTTATACATCTGATTCTAAAAATGTTTTTGAAAATCGGCATCATGCAACCAGAGGATCCTCATACTCTTTCCTTCAATCGGTCCAACAGCATCGGATCTACTACCAGAATCCCACTCATTTTTCGCAGGATTAAGAGGTCTGGGCGCTGCAATTCGAAGATTAGGTTCTTGGCCTTAAAGATCATGTCACCTTCATATGGGAAGCCATGACCCAGTAGAAGTTTACTCACACTATTACGAGGAGGATCATTAAGACTCAAGTCGAATATAATGCTCTTCTTGTTGACGTTAAAGATGTTCCTCAAGATGAAAAAGACACATTGATAAGTAATGTCAAGGCGATGAGAATAATCAGGTTCGCTCTTCCTCCAGACATGTTTCGTCTGGTAAGTGCTTGTGATACAACGAAGCAGATATGGGATAGTTTGAAAGAGCTTTACTCAAGCGATGCAGATCTGGAACACACAGTTCAAACATTAATTCTTTCTGACTTTGGTGCATTTTCTCTGATGTCTGATGAAAAGCTCGATCAGACCTTCAATCGTTTTAACCATCTTTTGAGCAGGATGCTTAAACACAAAAATAGACATGAAATAATAGAGCAAAAGGTCAAGGTTAGGAATGGTTTGAGGTCCGAATGGAAGGCAGTGGTGTCGACAGTAAAAGCTCATGGATAGTTTAAAAGCTACACTTTGGCGAATCTGGTGGGAATTCTTAGATCCCACGAAGATGAAGTAATTGTTGGGTTTTATGTATACTACAACATCCTATGTTGCACATGTAACCCTAAATGCTTTAGATCTATGTTTTCTCTAATGATACATGCAATATTGTTTCCAAAGCATAAAGACTACAACTAGCATACAATTGACATAATCAACATAATAGTGAGTTATAGAATTACCTCTTGATGTAGCTTGTAGTTTCTTGGCCTTTAAGAACTCAACACCCCAAATGTGATGCCTCAAATGGTTCATAATACACTTTGGACAAAAGATGACTTTTGAGAGAGAAGGTCTTGCACAAAATCAACTCAATGAACTCTTAGAACACTAGTGTGCCGATTTGGTGATTTAGGGACTCCTTTTATAGTGTGGCATAACTAGGGTTACAACCATGCAAACCCTAATGCTCCATGACCATTCATATTACTTAGGTTCCATGGGTTAAACCTCCCTGGGCTATCCATGGACTATCATATTGGTTTAGTCCATCCTAAATAACCATTGGCCCACACTATAAGAATCATTGATTTACTTAATCAGTCCCCGTATATTTAATTAGTCTATTTTGATCACTAAATTAATTCCAAATTAATTCTTGATGAATACTAATTAAATCATATGATTTCATATTAATATATTAGAACTTATAATATATTAATAAATCATAAATAACCTCTTCTCAAAAGTCCATCCTATCAAATTGTGGTAGTGATATGCAACCCGAAATGGACCATGCGAGTCTTGGGTAAAGTACATACCGATTATAGTTATGGGCTTAGACATCTAATCCAACAGTCTCCCACTTGGATAAGTCTAATAACTATAATTACAAGTATGACTCCACAACCCGACTAGCAATCGTAGCTCTTAAAAGCCGTTGTCGAACTCTGACCTAGTCAATGATACGTCCATTAGATAAGGGATCATATATTCCTCCATTCTACAAGATATTATATGGACTGAGACATGGATTATAATCATTCTCTCTGTCCATCTGTTGTTTCCCGATTTCCGATTTATGACGATTGACTAATTGAACAACTCAAATTAGTCCAGGCTTGGCCAAGCGCTTCAGATGTCTTCACTAAATCATCGAGGGGGCCACAAATATCGCTTTTATCCATCTAAGGGTAAAAGGAATGGATATACTTCGACTCATATGCTTGCCATATTTACTCATCAAATCACACACAACAATATGTTTTATAACACCAAGTTACTGGTGCGTTTACATATGTCAATGTGTAACTGACTTGTAAATTACAAATCACATGTATTGGTTTCAAGAATATAAGATATTATCGTCTCATGATCACTTGTGATAAAATCCATGAAGTGATTCAAATGAGCGTGGGTTTAATCCAATACTCGAATCTTATTCCAGGAGTACTCATGAACATTGTATCAAACTTGTGCTATGTATAAAACACCTAGACAATCTACAGTCAGATTCATGAATGTCTTGCCTCAATACCTACTTCCAAAGTATAATCGACTGTGGATGGTTTGAATAACCTAGTTATTTGGGAAGTCAAAACATGCAAAGTGAAACACAAGAATAATCGAATCCAATATGGTCTCAGAACTTATGAATATAACTAAAACACCTTTTATTTAATCACCATATTGATTACACATTATTCATTGTATAATGTTTCAAAAAAATCAACTTAATATTTGAATTAAAACAACAGTTATGCCATGCTCCAAGCATGCACACTATGTTTGCCTATGGTCCTTTCTTTGTGAAATAGATCAATTGACAAAAATTCAATGATTCTCATTTCACAATTCCAAACCCTTATCATAAGTGCTATAATATGTTTAGATTCTAAACTTATATGCAATGATCCTCTTGTAATGACTATGCATAAAATTCACATCGACTTGGGAACATACATTACAAAGTATTCCAACAGAGGGTAATTCCATGGAAACGACGTCTCATATTCAAATTACATTCCTTTGAACATCCTTCTTGCATTAAGTTTTCTAATCTTACACAAAATTAAAGAATAACTTCCACTTATGGAAACATTTCCATATTCGCATTTTGACTATCACCCCTGAACAAGAGTTACATCTTCTCAGAGTATGTCAACATTGTCCTTCCAAAATTTAAAATATACTTCCAACTGTCCATAAGCAACCAATCATTAGTAAACCTCAGATATTCCTCGACAATTGCTTAACCATTTTGGTCATATCTCGTTCTAGTCCCTTTTTCCCTCTTAATGCCCTAGGCATTTTGAAAATTAGAACAAATTAATGTTATAGCATACGTAGTCAATCCTATACCCGAAGCATATGGGATATGATACATAATGTTTCACATAAAGACGTGATACTTTACCAGTCTCTCACTATAACATTTCCATATATAGAATTTCCTTATGTCAAATCTTTTCAACATAACATTCATATATATCCTTTGACTATATTTGATTAAAATCTCAATCTAAGCATTTAGATTTGAAATGAAGTATGAATTCCTTTCCCTTAATTATTGCAAAACAACTTTTCAAACCCTGCATCTTTGCAAATTGAAACTTTTGTTTTCTATAATTAACATTGCTAACTCGCAACACCTACCATAATAATTAGCATAATAATTATTATCTTACTAGCATAACACTCATTCTCCCACTAGCTTTAACATGTATCCAGAAATCAGTTGGACTTCTAGAAACCAATACATATTGACTTTCTTACCAAAGTTCATATTTCTGATACGAGATGCTTCGATAAGACTTTCTCTAGGCTTCACAGAATCATACACCTTTCCTAAGATAGCACGCATGTGTGTCTAAACAATTTTGTGACAACCCGAAATTTCTATTCTGTACAACCATTCACTTCAATGGAAGTCAGAACTGTTTCTGCTAACTTTCAAGCTTTTAGGAATAAGTTTGAGTATGTTTAAGTTAGTACTTCAGGAGATGTCAGGAGAGCGGATGCCCTAGGGTTTATTGTGCAACAATAATATTCCAAAACTCCAAGAGTTTGGAGTTTACGGCCTAAACAAGGGTGTTTACGGCCGTAAACCCTAAAAGGGGGTATAAATATGACACTTAGTCATATTTTACCACTTTTCACATTTTCAAGATCCTAAATCAAATTCTCTCTCAAGTATCATCCAACATTTCTTCAAGATCTTCAACTTGTAAGTGTTTCTAGCCCTAATAAGTTGATATCTACCCTAATCTAGTGATCTAACATGATTCCATCCGTGAAATCATTCCAAAAGTGTAGATCTTCAAGTTTTACCAAGAACACCAAGAACACACACTAGTGTTCTTGGACTTTTAGCACCTTTTCAAGCTTCTACCTAGTAAGTACTCCTACCCTAGTGTATTATAAAGCTTGTTACATTTCTAAACATCAAGAAAACAACCAAGAAACACAAGATCAAGGTGTTTACGGTCCAAGATGTTCTTGGATCGTAAACCCTATTAAGGGTGCCAAAGTGTGCCCTAGTCCCTTCTAAGCCTTGGAAAACTAGTCTAGACCCCTTCCTTACTGTGCTTAGGACTCAAAACAACCAAAAGACCATAATCATTTGGGTTTACGGCCGTAAACCCAAAGGGAAATTGTCTAAGGACCGTAAACTCCTAAAAAGGAGTGAAATGGTGCCCTAACCTCTTCCTAAGGCTTAAACATGAAGTAGGAATGCTTCTTGTGATCTTTAAGGCTTGAAAACACAAAATGGTCAAAGAAACATGAGTTTACGGCCATAAACTCATGGGTTTACGACCGTAAACTCAAGGAGTTATGGTCACAAAACCGTAAACTCCAAGGGAGTTTACCCTTGAACCCCAAACTCAATAGCAAGGTCCTACCACCCTTAGATGCAATCCTTATGACTTATAGCACTTAAATCAAGTGTTTTACATGTCTTAGGATGTCTTAAACTTGGTTAATTAGTTGTTTTATGACTAATTGGATACATATATGGGATTATATGTTAACTAGGATCATTGTGTGTGTACAAGTCTTCACTTGACACTTAGGATCCTACATCATTCAGTTCATCCACAACCACCCACTACAGGTGAGTTCATACCCCTAAATCAATATTTTAAATGATTTTAAATGCTTTCATGGGGGGGGGGGGGGGGAAATACAAGTAGAAAACAGGAAGTTATAGATTCAATCACATGTGATTTATAACTGTGTTTTCAACCAACTGAGTTCACATACTTCAAAATGTGATAAATACAATAGTTTTCGGCTGTTTTATACTTTGTTATCAAATGATTTACTTTTGAATCTTTTTATAAACTGACATCAAGTCATTATTATTTATTGTTCAAAACTCTTAAATGTTTTTACAAAACCTCTTTCAACTTATTGTTAAAAACCATATCTATACACTTATGTTTCATATACATATGTATTGATATGAGAGCTTTCATTATTTCTTCAGTTCCAACACCTTGTGTAGCAAGGGTGTATAAACCTACTTGGACATTCAATTTACATTCCAGTAAACTATTATAGGTATAGTTTAGGGGATACAAACTACTATTCCTATTACAAGGAATTACACAAGAGTCAGTTCATTAATGAGTCTATACTAATACATTACATGCAATATAAAGAGATACTATTACATGGATATCATTACATGGATACTTTTACATGGATTCTGTTACATAGATACTATATGATGAGATACTATTACATATTATATGTGTAGATACTATTATATATGTACGAGACTAACCATTCTACACCCATCTGTTAGCTATAGAGGGAAAATGCACATCGACGAATGTCTACGGTTAATACTATTCGGCAATTACTATGTCGTGTTTATCCTAGTACCAAAGGATAATACTTAAATGATTATATAATTTCCCTTCTACTTTTATTTTGTGACACATTCACATAAACGATGAGGTAAACTATATTTTTATAATAATAGTCGCACATGGGTAAAACTTTCATTGATATAGAAATGCAACTTTCAAAGCATTCAGGTCTTGGTAGAAGACTACCTTTTATACTAGTAGGAAATATGGGATTTTCTAGGGTTTTCACACTTATACTAAATGTTTCATCAAATATTTACAAGTCTTTCATAACAGCTTTTCAAATCAATGGCACCATAATACTTATGAATTCACCAGCTTTATGCTGATAAACTCTTTCAAAATAACTTGTATTCTCAGGTCACCAGTAGACAGGTACGATGACCAGGTTTTGAGAAGACGGAGCACAGACAAGACTCGTCTTTTATTTGGATTACATATTTTGGTGTCTTATTACTATGAAAGAACACTCATGTATTAAAACTTTACTTTTAATGCAATGGATGATGTTGTTGCTTGTTTACTACTTTGCACTGTTATGATACTTTACAGGACGTCCTCCACCCCTGAACGTTTCCGCCGTTCCGGTTTTGGGGTGTGACAGATTGGTATCAGAGCTTTGTTTATAGTGAATTGAGTATATCAACCCATAAAAGATATACAGACTATAAATACATTGGGATTAAAATACTCTGACCAAGAGTTTATACTTTTAAATAATAAAATATTTAACTAAGTATACATACCTGCATTCATGCTAAAATCAGTGTCACTAGGACAGAGCAAAAGTATTACGATTGTTGGACAGCACAAGTAGACTTAGAGACATATGGTCAACCCTGGGAAGATGTAGCCTGATCAACTATATTATCCGAGGAGTGATTAGCATGTGCCTAAGTATGGTTGTGAGGTTGCAACAAGTCTAAAAACTTACCAACACTACTACAACGAGAACAGTAGAACAGAACATAAACTTAAAAATACTATAGGAGTATTTTGTGTGGCTATTAATTTCTTATCTGAGAACTAAAAAGGTCTTTATTAGTATGTCAATAGTTGCGTGGTGGATACATTAAGGTTATAGGTAACTAGGATGGCATAGACTTAGAATCTGTGATCTTTGCTCTACTTTCTGTTCCTTGTTTGGTTGTGGGCTTCGAGTTAGGGTCACTTATTCGAAGGTTTATCCTGTCTAGGTTACATATGACTGATATGCACTACGCAAATGTTGGAGTAACGGATAAAGATCATCTTATAATTATCTAGTAGTTCGCCTATTAATTATTTCCTTATCCCTTTTCTTGCGTAGATATAATGGCTGGATTTCATCTTCCCGGTGACCCGTACTATCCCAACCACGACAATGCAGGATGGCTGGGAGAAGATCCAGAAGATGATCACCCAATCCCTTTGGATGATCACGAAGCTGAAGGCTTTTCTGATGGTTCTGATTCAGAGCCTGAAGTCAACAACCTACCCCCAGCTGCTCAAGACCCAAACTTGAACCCTCGTCCAGCGTTTCAAGGACCCACTCCTCTGTGGGCCACAAACTTGAATAGATGGAGTCAGGAACAGGGTCAACCCATACCCTAAAATGAAGACAGAAGCTTCGACAACCTCACTGAGGGAGGTTCAGCTGACAGGGTCCTACCCATCATGGTTCGTAAGATTTCCCGGAACACCGAACAGGGTCGAGCTGCTATCGACCGAGTCATGGAGATTGACGCCAACTCTGGCGTTAACACGGTCCGTATTCACCAACTAGAGTCTGCTCATGAAAGGACTATGGTCCACAATGCGGCTCTGCAGAGAGAACTTGCTGGAACCCAAGCTGAAGTCAGGGAACTTCGAGCTCAGCAAATAAGATCTGACAGGCGTGTGAGGGACATAGAACGCCTTCTGTCGGAATCAAGAACTTACTCTAGTAGTTCTCGTCGCCGATAGAATCTCATCGACTTCACTTTTGGATATAACCTAGTTATGTAAAACTCTGGTCTAATTTCCTATCTTTGTAAATCTTAGACATGCTAGGTCTTGATTAGGTCGTAGTCCTGTCAAAATTTTCCATCTTGGTTGATGTAAGGCCTCCTACTAGGCCATTTTTCCCGAACTTGTTACATCTGTAATTCCAGTAATATTGACAGGTACCTGATCTCATGGAAATTATTATCCAAATGCTATCATCTTTTAGTTCTAAATATACATTTAATCGTGCTGTTGGACTATGAAGAGTTAGTCCATGAGTCATTTTCATCAACTTTCCTATTGAATTCTTATCAATTTCTTCATCTTTCTAAACTTATAGTTAAAGGATGCCTCCTCACAGAAATCCGAGGCGTAACAATAATAACGAAACACCGATACCACCACCACCTCCACCACCTCCTCAATTCGACGCTGCTATGTTCCAAGCAGCTGTCACGGCGGCCGTAGCGGCTGCCATGTCCCACATCAATACTCCTGTCCCTAGTGGATCGGGAACAGGTGCACCTCATTCCAACCATGGCGAGAGCCATGGGCGCTCCCGAAAATGCACCTACAAGGATTTTACGAATGTCAAACCCAGAAATTTCAATGGAACTGGAGGGGTTATGATCTTAAGACAGTGGATCGAAAAGGCAGAAGCAGTCTTTGAAATCTGCGCCTGCCCGGAGAACAATAAGGTCAAGTTTGCTACTTGTACCTTCTCTGACAGGGCTTTAACTTGGTGGAATGGCCACGTTAAGTCACTGCCTCTAATAGTGGCAAATTCGATAAGTTGGGAAAACTTGAAAGCCATGCTGATGAGAGAGTACTGTCCACGAGGGGAAATTCAAAAACTCGAACAGGAACTCTGGGGTCTTGAAATGGTTGGTACTGACATATCAACTTATACTAATAGATTCTGTAATCTGGCAATTCTTTCCCCAGATATGGTTGCTCTTGAGAGCAAGAAAATAGAGAGATATATTTGCGGACTGTCGCCCCAGATCCAGTCAAGTGTGTTAGCATCCAGGCCTATTACTTTTGACAGCGCCAAAGAGCTGGCACAATCTCGTATAGATCACGGAAACCACCAGAACCCAACGATTTCTACACCCGAGCAACATAAGGGAAACAACAACAACAAGAAAAAGGGATGGAACAAGAGGAAAAGCGGGGCTTCGCAAGAATCGTCAAAGAGACAACAACTGGTTACAATTAATGCTGCCACAGTAACTCCTGTTGTCCCTGCTAATCCCTTACCAGCGAAGCCTTATGCCGGTAATCTTCCGAGGTGCAACAAATGCACCTTCCATCACAACGGACCTTGCCAGGAAATGCAGTGCACTAACTGCAACAGAAGGGGGGATACTGCCCATTTCTGCAAGACTCCAGCAAGGCCGACCGCTCAAGTTCCCAACGTCGGGGTGGGCCAAGCTTGCTACGGTTGTGGCGAAGTGGGCCACTACAAGAGGAACTGCCCTAAGGCGGGGATAGCTGGCGGAGTAGGAAGAGTTATGGCCATAGGCCACGAGGAAGCCGTAGCTGATCCTATGATAGTTACTGGTATGTCTCTCCTCGATAACTCATATGCTTGCATACTTTTCGACAGTGGAGCAGAGAAAAGCTTCGTAAACCAGAAATTTGCACACCTGCTTAAACAAAAACCACGTGAACTAGATAAATCATTCACTGTAGAAATGGCAAACGGGAAAACGGAAAGTACTAACTGCACATACGTAGGTTGTACTCTAACTTTAGATGGCCATACTTTCGAGATAGACCTCATGCCGGTCCCAATTAAAAGTTTCGACGTCATTATCGGCATGGATTGGTTGAGTCTTCATCGCGCCGACATCTTGTGCTTTGAAAAAACAGTTCGTATTAACCTTCCTAACAGCGAAACTCTAATTATCTACGGTGACAAACCTAGTACGAGTTTTCGCATCATTTCGTGCATCCAGGCTCAGAAATGCTTACGAAAGGAATGTCATGCATTTCTTGCTCACATCGTTGATACGAGTCAAGAAGTGAAAGATATTCAGAACATCCCAGAAGTACGCGACTTTCTCGACATCTTTCCAGAAGAACTTCCGGGATTACCACCACAACGCCAAGTTGAGTTCAGAATCGACTTAGTGCCAGGGGCTACTCCAGTAGCCAAATCTCCATATCGTCTGGCACCGGCGGAGATGCAGGAACTTTCCAGTCAGCTTAACGAACTTCTCAAGAAGGGATTCATTAGGCCAAGCTTCTCACCATGGGGAGCACCGGTCTTGTTCGTCAAGAAGAAAGACGGATCGTTTCGTATGTGCATCGACTACAGGGAACTCAACAAGCTTACCATTAAAAATCGTTATCCCTTACCCCGCATTGACGATTTATTTGATCAACTTCAAGGAGCCAACTACTTCTCGAAGATAGATCTACGATCCGGATACCACCAACTACGAGTGTTAAAGGAGGATGTTCCCAAGACAGCCTTCCAAACTCGTTATGGGCACTGCAAATTCGTAGTGATGTCATTCGGATTAACAAACGCGCCCGTTGTATTCATGGATTTAATGAATAGGGTGTGTCGTCCTTACTTGGATCAGTTCGTCATTGTCTTCATCGATGACATACTCATCTACTCTCGAAGTAAGGAGGAACATAGTCAACACCTGCGAAGAGTCTTAGAAAGATTACGATCGGAGAAGCTCTATGCGAAGTTCTCTAAGTGCAAATTTTGGATTCGAAGAGTCGAATTCTTGGGCCACGTAGTTAGTGAAGAGGGAATTCACGTGGACCCTTCCAAAATCAAGGACATTGAGAACTGGTCAGCACCGCAGACACCTACAAAAATTCGTCAATTTCTAGGTCTCACTGGCTACTATCGCAGGTTCATTCAGAACTTCTCCCGCATTGAGAAACCTCTTACCACACTGAACCAGAAGGGCATGGCCTTTGACTGGGAAGAGAAGCAAGAGAGAGCATTCAAAACGCTCAAACGAGCCTTGTGCACCGCACCAATACTATCCCTCCCCGAAGGGATAGAAGACTTCGTTGTCTATTGTGATGCTTCAAATCAAGGGCTCGGTTGTGTTCTGATGCAACGAGGTAAGGTCATCGCCTATGCCTCGAGACAGCTGAAGACACACGAAGTCATCTACACCACCCACAATCTTGAACTAGGAGCAGTTGTGTTTGCTCTGAAGATCTGAAGACACTACCTGTATGGTACAAAAAGCACGATCTTTACAGACCACAAAAGCCTACAACATATATTCGACCAGAAGGAGCTCAACATGAGACAACGACGATGGGTCGAGCTACTCAGTGATTACGAATGCGAAATTCGTTATCATCCGGTTAAAGCCAACGTAGTAGCTGATGCCCTAAGTCGGAAAGAATACTCTGGTCGTAGAGTCAAATCTTTGACTCTAACTATACATTCACACTTGTCCACGCAAATTAAGGAGGCTCAGCTCGACGCTTTGAAACGTGAAAATGTGGCGAGTGAATCCCTAAGAGGGATGGATAAGAACTTGGAAGTCAAGGGTGGCGGAGCCTTATACCTCATGGATCGGATCTGGACACCGAAACGCGGTGGCTTCAGAGAGTTGGTCATGACCGAGGCACACAACACTCGTTATTCCGTCCACCCAGGTTCAGATAAGATGTATCTGGATCTTAAAAAGCTATACTGGTGGCCTAACATGAAAGCAGAGATTGCTACCTTCGTAAGTAAATGCCTTACTTGCGCCAAGGTCAAGGTCGAATACCAGAAACCCTCCGGTCTTTTGCAACAGCCGGAGATACCGGAATGGAAGTGGGAGCGGATCACTATGGACTTAATAACCAAGTTGCCCAAGACAACGGGTGGACTTGATACCATATGGATCATCGTCGACAGATTGACCAAGTCCGCACACTTCCTGCCTATCAAAGAAACAGACAAGATGGAGAAGCTTACGAGAACCTACATTCAGGAGATTGTACGACTACACGGTGTTCCCATATCCATTATCTCGGACAGAGATAGTAGATTCACTTCGAGGTTCTGGCAGTCGCTACAAAGTTCCCTAGGAACTAGGCTAGACATGAGTACAGCCTACCATCCACAGACCGACGGACAAAGTGAGAGAACTATCCAAACCTTGGAAGATATGTTACGAGCCTGTGTGATTGACTTTGGGAAAGCATGGGATACTCATTTAACCCTTGTCGAATTTTCCTACAACAACAGTTATCACACGAGCATAAAGGCTGCTCCATTCGAAGCCCTCTATGGCCGAAAGTGCAGATCCCCTCTGTGTTGGGCTGAGGTGGGTGATACCCAGTTAGCTAAAGGACGAGTTCCTGAAAGCACTCTCACAGGTCCGGAGATCATTCAGGAAACGACAGAGAAGATCGTTCGAATTCGTGAACGATTGAAAGCCTCTAGAGACTGATAGAAAAGCTACGCTAATAAACGAAGGAAACCGTTGGAATTCCAGGTGGGAGACCGTGTTCTATTGATGGTCTCATCCTGGAAGGGCTTGATACGCTTCGGAAAGCATGGAAACCAAAATCCAAGGTACATAGGGCCTTTCGAGATTCTCGCAAGAATCGGCCCTGTAGCTTACAAACTTAACTTACCGCGCGAACTCAGTAACGTACATTCTACTTTCCACGTCTCGAACTTGAAAAAGTGTCTGTCCGACGAGACTCTTGTAATCCCACTCGACGAGACCGAGATCAACGAGAGCCTCAACTTCGTGGAAGAACCAGTAGAGATCATGGACCGGGAGGTCAAGCAAACAAAACAAAGCGGTATCCCGATAGTGAAGGTTCGCTGGAACGCCAAGCGAGGACCTGAATTCACTTGGCAGCGAGAGGATTAGATGAAACTGAAATATCCTCATCTTTTTACTTAGTTATTTGTAACTACTTATTTGCTTAAACTCTAATTTCGGGACGAAATTCCTTCTAATGGGGGGATGATGTGACAACCCGAAATTTCTATTTTGTACAACCATTCACTTCAATGGAAGTCAGAACTGTTTCTGCTAACTTTCAAGCTTTTAGGAATAAGTTTGAGTATTTTTAAGTTAGTACTTCAGGAGATGTCTGGAGAGGGGATGCCCTAGGATTTATTGTGCAACAATAATATTCCAAAACTCCAAGAGTTTGGAGTTTACGGCCTAAACAAGGGTGTTTACGGCCGTAAACCCTAAAAGGGGGTATAAATATGACACTTAGTCATATTTTACCACTTTTCACATTTTCAAGATCCTAAATCAAATTCTCTCTCAAGTATCATCCAACATTTCTTCAAGATCTTCAACTTGTAAGTGTTTCTAGCCCTAATAAGTTGATATCTACCCTAATCTAGTGATCTAACATGATTCCATCCGTGAAATCATTCCAAAAGTGTAGATCTTCAAGTTTCACCAAGAACACCAAGAACACACACTAGTGTTCTTGGACTTTTAGCACCTTTTCAAGCTTCTACCTAATAAGTACTCCTACCCTAGTGTATTATAAAGCTTGTTACATTTCTAAACATCAAGAAAACAACCAAGAAACACAAGATCAAGGTGTTTACGGTCCAAGATGTTCTTGGACCGTAAACCCTATTAAGGGTGCCAAAGTGTGCCCTAGTCCTTTCTAAGCCTTGGAAAACTAGTCTAGACCCCTTCCTTACTGTGCTTAGGACTCAAAACAACCAAAAGACCATAATCATTTGGGTTTACGGCCGTAAACCCAAAGGGAAATTGTCTAAGGACCGTAAACTCCTAAAAAGGAGTGAAATGGTGCCCTAACCTCTTCCTAAGGCTTAAACATGAAGTAGGAATGCTTCTTGAGATCTTTAAGGCTTCAAAACACAAAATGGTCAAAGAAACATGAGTTTACGGCCATAAACTCATGGGTTTACGACCGTAAACTCAAGGAGTTATGGTCACAAAACCGTAAACTCCAAGGGAGTTTACCCTTGAACCCCAAACTCAATAGCAAGGTCCTACCACCCTTAGATGCAATCCTTATGACTTATAACACTTAAATCAAGTGTTTTACATGTCTTAGGATGTCTTAAACTTGGTTAATTAGTTGTTTTATGACTAATTGGATACATATATGGGATTATATGTTAACTAGGATCATTGTGTGTGTACAAGTCTTCACTTGACACTTAGGATCCTACATCATTCCAGTTCATCCACAACCACCCACTACAGGTGAGTTCATACCCCTAAATCAATATTTTAAATGATTTTAAATGCTTTCATGGGGGGGGGGGGGAATACAAGTAGAAAACAGGAAGTTATAGAATCAATCACATGTGATTTATAACTGTGTTTTCAACCAACTGAGTTCATATACTTCAAAATGTGATAAATACAATAGTTTTCGGCTGTTTTATACTTTGTTATCAAATGATTTACATTTGAATCTTTTTGTAAACTGACATCAAGTCATTATTATTTATTGTTCAAAACTCTTAAATGTTTTTACAAAACATCTTTCAACTTATTGTTAAAAACCATATCTATACACTTATGTTTCATATACATATGTATTGATATGAGAGCTTTCATTATTTCTTCAGTTCCAACACTCTTGTGTAGCAAGGGTGTATAAACCTACTTGGACATTCAATTTACATTCCAGTAAACTATTATATGTATAGTTTAGGGGATACAAACTACTATTCCTATTACAAGGAATTACACAAGAGTCAGTTCATTAATGAGTCTATACTAATACATTACATGCAATATAAAGAGATACTATTACATGGATATCATTACATGGATACTTTTACATGGATTCTGTTACATAGATACTATAGGATGAGATACTATTACATATTATATATGTAGATACTATTATATATGTACGGTACTAACCATTCTACACCCAACTGTTAGCTATAGAGGGAAAATGCACATCGACGAATGTCTACGGTTAATACTATTCGGCAATTACTATGTCGTGTTTATCCTAGTACCAAAGGATAATACTTAAATGATTATATAATTTCCCTTCTACTTTTATTTTGTGACACATTCACATAAACGATGAGGTAGACTATATTTTTATAATAATAGTCGCACATGGGTAAAACTTTCATTGATACAGAAATGCAACTTTCAAAGCATTCAGGTCTTGGTAGAAGACTACCTTTTATACTAGTAGGAAATATGGGATTTTCTAGGGTTTTCACACTTATACTAAATGTTTCATCAAATATTTACAAGTCTTTCATAACAGCTTTTCAAATCAATGGCACCATAATACTTATGAATTCACCAGCTTTATGCTGATAAACTTTTTCAAAGTAACTTGTATTCTCAGGTCACCAGTAGACAGGTACGATGACCAGGTTTTGAGAAGACGGAGCACAGACAAGACTCGTCTTTTATTTTGATTACATATTTTGGTGTCTTATTACTATGAAAGAACACTCATTTATTAAAACTTTACTTTTAATGTAATGGATGATGTTGTTACTTGTTTACTACTTTGCACTGTTATGATACTTTACATGACGTCCTCCACCCCTGAAGGTTTCCGCCGTTCCGGTTTTGGGGTGTGACAAATTTTAGAACTTACAACAATATGTCTCAAATGTTTAGACTTTTTCCGTTTCTCACAATTCAAACTATGAAGAGGGATGCCATAATCATAATCGAATTTGAGAATGCAAATATCACAATTGCTAACTATTTAAAATCTACTTAGTGAAAGCGTTTCCTCACAATCATTTTCATGAATAGAAGAGAAACCTTATGACACTTAGATTTTATGGTGTATGTGTTCCCATCCATGTGAATTTGTCATAACCATAATCACAAGACAAGGTTAGTGACAAATCCAAACTTATATGGACTGGACTTGTTTAATCTTAATTTCTTGCTACCTGGCAACACAAGTGCCTACCATTGCTTCCAAGTTGTTATGCACACTATTGAGAACTCATAAAACTCACATGCATAGTCAACTAACTGGAATGGGGACAATAATAAGAATATGTTAACTCGATAGGTTATAAACCTCAAGTCGTGTGCTAGTGATTAACAATAGGTTTAATCTTGATTAGTTCTTGAAACTCTTCAAGATCTTTAAGACTCCCATTGATATAACACCCAAAATGAAATATTAAGTCCTTAATATAACACCCAAAATGAAATATTAAGGCTAGGACCCAACACAATATTTTACAATTCGGAAGAGGGATGTCGTAATCCAATTGCAAAATATTTAAAGGTAGGTAAATGTCGATTTACCAATTTCCACCATGAAAAACGAAATTGATTATTAAGTTTTAAATGAATTGAAATTCCTAGATCCTTTGAGATTCATTGAACTTTTCAATGGCATGTTTAAACTCGATTATGCCCTTGAAGTTTGTGACTGGGATACCGAGGATCAAAAACAAGGTGTGAATAACCATGCAAATTAGCTTGGTACTCTCGATGCCATTTATCATCTAATCAATGTGCCGATTAACCACACACGCTCCATTGATTTATGACAAACTATGAGCTACCCTTTGCCACCCTTGTTAGTCCAAGTTAGTGTGCCGGTTAACCACAAATGCTCCACTAACGACTTGGCAAGGTGCAAAGTGCAATTTCATGGATTAGCACCAAATTCACATTTTTCCTAAGTAATTAAGATTGTAAATTTATAAGTGTTTAGTTACATGGTATTTTCATTATACTTTTAATGAGAATGTTCTATCCTACACGTTCGGCTAACGACCCTCCACCAGTCAAGGAACCAGTGGGTGAGAGTGGACACCCATTAAACTGCCATTTTATAGGCAGTAACCTTACACCCCTCTTATAGACCAGCTTCGTGAATGAGGCCTACTAACGGTAAGACTGACTTTAAACATATACATATATAATTATTAAACTTTTAATTTTATATAGTATAAGGGTGTGTTTTAAACTTTTAAAATACTAGGGTTTGGAACTAAAGTACTCATAAGGGTGACTTTACAAATTCCAAAAATTAAGGGCAAGTTTTGAACTATTCAAAAACTTTTGGTTTCTATAACTTATGAGTTTAATGCATTTTTAATGGAAAAACTTTTCAGGTTCCATAACTTGAGGACAAGTTATGGAAGACTTTAAAACCATTAAAAGAGATACTTTTCATTTTCCATAACTTGAGGACAAGTTATGGAGTTCATAAAAGGCATTAAGATCAAATATCCTAATTAATGAAACTATCAAATAACTTTTCTATAATCTAGTTAAACTCATAAGTCAAGATAATTCATATCAACAATTTGCAAGAAATTAGCCGAATCATATAAACTAATACAAATTTTGAAATTTTGACAATTATCTTTTAACTGAAAAAGCATGATCACTACCATATCAAAAAAATCAAATTTTATGAACTAAAACATTTTATGGTAATGATCCTAATCCAAAACAGGCAAAAAAACCTCGAATTTCTGCAACCAGAGCCTGCAACTCGTCGAGTGCATGAACTGACTCATCGAGTTGCTCTGTTTCTGAGTGGACTCGACAAGTCAGCCAGTGGACTCAACGAGTCCATCAGTCAGATGAAAAAAATTCGATTTTTTTTTCAACTTGGAAAACTAACAACCATCAAGTATAACAAAAAACAACCCTAGGCTCTGATACCACTGTTGGGTTTTATGTATACTACAACATCCTATGGTGCACATACAACCCTAGATGCTTTGGATTTATGTTTTCTCTAATTATACATGCAATATTGTTTCCAAAGCATAAAGCCTACAACTAGCGTACAATTGACATAATCAACATAAAAGTGAGTTATAGAATTACCTCTTTTTGTTGCTTGCAGTTTCTTGGCCTTTAAGAACTTAGCACCCCAAATGTGATGCCTCAAACAGTTCACAACACACCTTGGACAAAGGATGACTTTTGCGAGAGAATGTCTTACACAAAATCGGCTCAATGAACTCTTAGAACACTAGTGTGCCGATTTGGTGATTTAGGGACTCGTTTTATGGTGTGGCATAACTAGGGTTACAACCATGCAAACCCTAATACTCCATGACCTTTCATATTACTTAGGCTCCATGAGTTAAACCTCCATGGACTATCCATGGACTATCATATTGGTTTAGCCCATCCTAAATAACCATTGGCCCACACTATAAGAATCATTGATTTACTTAATCAATCCCTGTATATTTATTAGTCTCTTTTGATCACTAAATTAATTCCAAATTAATTCTTGAACAATATTAATTAAATCATATGATTTCATATTAATATATTAGAACTTATAATATATTAATAAATCATAAATAACCTCTTCTCAAAAGTCCATCCTATCAAATTGTCGTGGTGATATGCAACCCGAATGGACCATGCTACTCTCGGGTCAAGTACATACCAATTATAGTTATCGGTTTAGATATATAATCCAACGAAAACAAAGGAAGGGAAGATTGTGTCTGGAATGGGATCATTGGCCCTGGTTGCGAAGGAAAAAAGGTAGCAGAAGAATATTCACAGTCCGATCTCTAAGATTGTGAGATTATGAAACAGGAATACGCTCTGATGGTGTCAAATCTCAAAAAGATTGCTAAAAAGAATTTTGGACTCCTCAAAAACAAGAATTGGCAAGGGCACTACATTTTAGACAAAGCAAAGGATGAGAGCCTCAATAACTCTCAAAAGGATGAGGTGAAGAAAGAGAAGAGGTTGATGGGCGATTCCGGCTATGACTACTACTATTGTCATGGAAAGAATCATTTGGCCAAGGAGTGTATGTTGAGAAGAATGAGTGAGAAGAAGGATGAAGAAGATGATGAAGCTTACTATCTTCGAAAGATAGAAGAGCTTATAAAGAAAAAGAGTGTTGATATTGCTAAGCCTCCTTTGATTGTGTAGGGGGATGATGATGAGTTTGGACGTGTTGAAGTCTGGTCAACTGATTCGGAAGACGAGGAAGTTCGGAAGCCCACACATGGTGGATGTTTCGTAGTGAAGTCTGGAGTCCCTGAGTACGAGGGAAGATGCTTGATGGTTCGCGGTGATGTCTCAGAGCAGAGAGGATACACCACTGATAGCGCCGAGGCCTATGACAATTGTTTTGCTGCAATACCTATTTCTGAACAGGTCAGTGAATGCGAGAAAGTCATCAGTAAGGTAGAATCTATACTCCAGTCTCTTAATATTCCTTTCACTTGTTACGAATCTGAATAAGATGATTTGAAATTTACTGCCTCTAGTTTAAGTGATAGCTTAAAAAGAACACGTTTAAGTAATTCTAACCTAAATGATCAAATCAGCAGGATAACAAACAGGATTGAAGAGAGACAGATGTCGATAGATAAGTTGGAGATAGAGCTGACTAGGTCTAGGGATGATGTTATTTATTTAAAAAGAGACAATTTAGCGCTTTTAAAACAAAGAAATATTTTTTGATTGACTGCGAAGCGGTTATATTTTAACATTACTCAACTGCATCTTGATTGTGAAATAGGTAAAATTATATAAAAAATGATTTTACTCTTTCTCGAACTGAAAGAGGATGGAATCGATGCAGAGTGTTATAAGTGCGAATCCATTGTGTCCTCGGATGATGTATCTGAATCTTAAAAAATTGGACTTGACAAAATTGAAGCATATATTCAGTCCAAAGAACATAAAAGCATGTTAAAGCAAATGTTGGATCAAAATGATAAATAACATATTAAATCTAATATTATGCAAAAAATTGACTCTTTATAAACAAAATTGAGTTCGGAAAACACTTTTGATGCTGAAAATGTTTCTGAATTTGACGAACGTGACATGAGTGAGATTTATGTACAAGATGAGTTCGATTGTTCAACATTTGTACAAAATGAGTCTGAACCAAAGAAAAAGTTGATTTCTGAAAACTCAGTTGAATATGTTCGTTTTGTTGAAAATAAGGGTTCGAATGTTTTAAAAACAAAAGCTACAGTATTTCCAAAAGCACAAATCGTTCCTAATCAATTTTTCGTAAAAACCAGACTGAACAAAAATAAAACATCTGAACTAACGTCCTTAGTAGATGATGATAATACAGATGGTTACGATGAATTCTTTTGGTCAGGACCAATTGATAACTCTGATGAAACCAAAGGTCTTTCCGAAATAACTTCATGGAAAACCAAAGGGAGATATGTCATAGAACCATTTAATTACGTTAACCCTTGTAATAATAAAGCTGGTCCGAGTGGCACCAAAAATGTTCCAAGTGAAACATCTTCCGAATAGACTGACATACCTGTTAGAAAATAGAAACCTAGAGCTAACGTTCATAAGTCAGCTGAGGAACATATTGCTAAGAAAAGGAAACTAAATGGTAGATATCAGAAAAAATTTAAAAGAAAGAAAGCGATTCTGGAAAAATAAAAATTCCAATTCTATTAACCCTGAAGATCTGCAAATCAAAATGTGAAATCTTCTTCAAATCCGAAAGCTATAAAAAAATCTTATTTACGAAAGAAGAGAATTCCACTTTGATAAAAGATCTTATTTGGTTAATGAAGCTATAACTTTTTCTGTTCTGAAGAAAACCTCACAATGACCCAAACAACTCTGGGTTCCTAAATCTCTCTGAATTTTGTAGGTGATCAGTGACGAACAGTACGATTCCGAATATTATATTAACACCGGCTGTTCATGTCACATGACTGGTAGGAGAGAAGAGATGAGGGAATTCCGATCACTGAAGGACACAGGCAAAGTGAAGTATGGAAATAATGCTACAGGAGAGATCAAAGGATATGACATGATCACGAATGGCAAATTCTCCATTCAGAAGGTAGCATATGTGGAAGGCCTACAACATAACTTAATAAGCGTTTCGCAACTGGTTGTAGGTACAGGGCTCAAAGTATCATTCAATGATGAGGGATCAAAAATCGTAGAGAAGAAAACAAAGGCAGTGTTGCTGAAGTCCAAAAGAAATGGATAGATGTTTCCTTTGAACATAAAACCGATCACCGGAAAGCCTTCAATTTGCCTACTTATGAAAGCATCTTCGGATGACAGTTGGTCGTGGCACCGAAGGCTTTCGCGTCTAAATTTCAAGGACATCAACAAACTTGTACTTGGCAATCTAGTACGAGGACTCCCTCTTCTGAAGTTTGAGAAGGAATATCTATTTGCAGCATGCGAACTGGGAAAGCAAAGTCCGAAGAGTCATTCGACTATCATCAACACCAAAGTGATCGAGACACTTGAACTATTACATATAGATCTGTGTGGTCCTTCTGCCATCGAGAGTATTGGTGGTAACAAATACATTCTAGTTATTTTTGATGACTTTTCCAAATTTACTTGGGTTTATTTTCTTAAACAAAAATCAGATGTAACTTATAAGCTTAAGGACTTCATCAAGTAGATCGATCTTCAATTGCGAAAGATAGTTTGGAACGTTCGCAGTGATAACGGTTCGGAATTCAAAAACCAGGTGTTTGAAGAATTCCTGACTGAAAAAAGGAGTTGCTCATAGCTTCTCTACTCCTTACACTCCCCAACGGAACGGTGTCGTTGAAAGACGAAACTGGTCTCTTTGCGAAGCTGCAAGGACTATGCTATCTTTTACGAACCTTCCACTTTACTTCTGGGCTGAAGCTATCGGAACTGCTAGTTTCACTTAGAATCGATCTCTCATCAATAAAATATTTTCAATCACTCCTTATGAGATTCTAAATAAACGAAAACCTAATGTCAAGTTCTTTCATGTCTTTGGTTCTAGGTGTTTTATCTTCAATTCTAAAGAGTAATGGGACAAGTTCGATGTGAAAGCAGACGAAGGGATCTTTTCGGGGTATTCTCTTACTTCGAAGGCATATATGATTCTGAACAAAAAGTCAAAAAAGATAGAAGAAACCTATAATGTCACGTTTGATGATAACTATCTGAAGAAGTATCAGAAGGATGATTGTCAATCTGGGGAGATTTTTCCTATGACAAATCCGATGACGATTCCTCTTTCAAATATTTACGATGAATTCATGAACCTGTTTGATGTGCCATAAAAGGCGATCTCTTCATAATCAAAAGAAGTAGATAATAAGGAAGATGAAATGCAGAAGATCATTAATGATGCTGCTAAAGACCTTGAAAAGAGCCTCAAATTTCGAATACATCTGAAAAACCACCACATCCACAGGCTTCTAATGCTCCAGTTCAGGGGGAGGGTTCCACTTCAACCATCACATCGAGTACACATGTTCAGGGGGCGCATTCAAATCCTCAAGTCAACCACAAGATTCCAATCCAGGGGAGCACCCGATTCCGAACGTAGAGCCACATGCATCATTCCAGGGGGATAATGAGAGCGAAAATAATGACTCAGATTCTCAGTCGGAATTCAAAGATGTAAATGTAGAATTGGATCCATCCTATGATCTGAACTACCCTCCTTTGGAAAAGTGGACCAAATGTCATCCTGAATCACAAGTGATTGAGCATCTTCTTCCGGTGTTCTCACTAGAGCTCAACAAAAAATGAATCAGACTGTATTATTTTCCAAAATGAAATTTTGCATGTTTAATTCGTTCATCTCCAAGATCGAGCCAAAAACAGTTAGGATTGCTCTTGATCATTTCGATTGGGTGCAAGTAATGCAGGAAGAGCTCAATGAGTTTGAGCGCAATAAAGTTTGGAGGATGATTCCAACTCCGAAGGATGCATCGGTTGTAGGTTTGAAATGGGTATTTCGTAATAAGCTTGACAAAGAAGGCAATGTAATCAGCAATAAAGCACGATTAGTAGTGAAGGGATACTACCAAGAGGAAGGCATAGACTATGAAGAAATATTCGCACCGGTTGCAAGGCTAGAAACTGTTTGCAATTTCCTTGCCTATGCTGCTCACAAAAATTTCGAAGTCTATCAAATGGACGTCAAATGTACGTTTCTGAATGGTGAATTAGAAGAAACTGTCTATGTGGAACAGCCACCAGGTTTCGTAAATGAGAAATATCCAAATCATTTCTATATTTTGGATAAAGTGGTTTAAGGTTTAAAACAAGCTCCTCGTGCATGGCATGAAACCCTAACTCGATTCTTAAAACAATCTAAATTTAAACAAGGCTCGATCGAACCAACCTTCTTTCGTAAGAAAGATGGTGACCATCTGATGATCGTCCAAATCTATGTTGATGATATCATTTTCAGATCTACTAATCCTAGATTAACAGCTGAATTCCGAAAATTGATGGAAACTAAATTTGAGATGAGCTTAATGGGTCCCATTAACTTTTTCCTTGGTTTAAATATTAGACAGAGTTCGGAGGGCATTTTAATCAACCAGGAAGCCTACACGAAGTCCTTGCTTGTGAAATTCGAAATGATGAGCTATTCAAAGGTAAGGGTTCCTATGGCATTCGGAACGAAGCTTACACCATCATTGGACAAGCCAACAGCCGACATGACTCTTTATCGACAAATGATAGGTTCATTAATGTATCTAACAGCTAGTTGTCCATACATTATGTTTTATGTTTGCTATTGTGCCAGGTTTCAGGCGAATCCACGTGAACCACATTTGACTGCGGTAAAGAACATCTTCTGATACCTAAAACGAACATCCTCACTCGGAATCTGGTACCCTTCAAATTCAGGTTTCTTTGTGCAAGCATTCTCTGATGCTGATTTTGGTGGATGTGGTCTTGATCGTAAAAGTACAACTGGAGGATGTCAGTTTCTAGATGGAAAACTCGTCAGTTGGCAATCTAAGAAGCAAACATGCGTCTCCTTATCTACCACTGAAGCTGAGTATATCACAGCTGCCTCATGTACTTCTCAAGTGATATGGATTTAAAGTCAGCTTAGAGATTACGGGATAAATATGAAGAGGTTCCCCTTATACAGTGATTTTGAAAGTGCTATTCGCATTTACCATAACCTAGTGCAACATTCCAAGACCAAACATATAGCACTGAGGTATCATTTCATAAAGGATCACGTAGAGGATCGCAATGTCGAAATTTAATTTGTGAGATCCGCTGATCAACTAGCCGATATCTTTACGAAAGCTTTACCTGAACACACCTTCAATCGAATTCTACAAGTCTTAGGAATGATAGAAGTAGATTATGTTCCGAAAACAACATAGTAAAGTAAAGCAGTGTTCTTTCTTCGAACCGCTTCCAGCCCTCAGAATGCTTCAGAATCTATACTTAATGTTCTGAATGGTTATGAGCCCTCGGAACGACTCGGAGTCCACAGTTCATGTGAAGGTTCGGAAGTTTTGTATCCTTTGTATATTAAGTCTCTTCCGACTGATTCAGAAGTTACTGTACATTTCTGTTTTTGAGTTTATTTTTCTGTTTTTATTTTTTTTTCAGAAAACTCAAAAAAAAATCACAAAAATAGTTTCTTTATTTCTGTTTTTATTTATTTTTCAGAAAAATCCCAAAATTATTTTTTTTTCGGTTTTATCTTTTTCAGAAAAACCCAAAATTACCAAAAATATATTTTTTATTTTATTTGATATTTTCAACATGTATTTTAGATGCAGGTGTATATTCATCATGCTTTCAAATCAGAACGATGGGGAAAGGTTTATAATTTCGAATCTTTGCATTAGTTAAGTGTCCCTAGAAGCATGCTACTGCATGTTGCCCAAAGCCGCTGAGACTCTATGTTTGAAGCCTTACTGAATCGATAACACCAATTGTTTCTTCCCAAATGGGCTATAAATTAACATAAGTCAACGAGCTACCTTACTCTTCTCAACTGAGTTAAGAGTTCACTGCTTGGTCAGTCTTATATAGCAGAGGTACATTTTATCTTTAGAACCACCTCCACTATTTCTCCATCATTTTCACTTCCACAAATGTAACCCTCGAGACTCTCAGCAATTCCCACTGAGGTTTATGGTTACACCACATCTGTGTATAATCTTAAATTTTTTATCACCACGAATTGAGTGAAATCCAAAATCCGAAACCAATTTCTGAATTGACGGTGAACAATTAATAAGTTCTACATATTTTCACCACTGAATTGACGAGTAAAACCTTTATGGTGTGTACCCTTCATGTTTGAAATCTCATTTTTTTGTGTGGTCTTTACGAAAATCTCTCAACCCAAGACTTGTCTTCCTTAAAGATCCAGTTTTTATTTTTCTTGAGATTTCTACACTATCCAGCCACTTAATTAATTCCAAAGCATACTTGTTATTATGACTACACTGGTCAGACAAGTACTTCTTTCATACTTTCAGACTCATGTTGAGATTTGGAATTTGGTTGAAGCTTAAGCCACCCTTTAAAGCCTAAATGAGAAGAAGTCTTTCACTGTTTCACAACAAACATATGATCGTAATTCAATGGGAAACCACACAGACACTTTTGAGTCTCTCTTGACTCCGAAGGAAGAGATCGTTGCCCGGGATCCAACTGTTTTTTATGTTGATTTAGAATTGACATCACAGATTCCCAGATAAAATTTGTTTTATTTCTTTATCTTTGGCACACTATTGCACAAAAATCCTTGTGAGTTTTCGTAAGTCTAGTTTCATAATTCTGAACGGTTACTTTTAATTCCGGGAACAGTTTATGGAAAATTTATGCTTGATTACGAATGCGAAGAACTGAAACGAAGGATTTCTAGGGATAAGATTTCAATCAGGCGCGTTAATTTTGAAAAGCGTTGACATCACGCCTGTCAGTTACGCCGCCTGACATCATCCTGCTTTCACATAATTCTAAGCGCTTTATCGACACTTGATTTTCTTTTACCACACTCAAAGTCTTCAAACTCTCCGACGAAAATACCTCTTTTCTCTCTGCGCTATTCATTATCTTCTCCAACGGTTTCCATGGCTAACTCTTCTGAAACTCCATCCATTGCTAAACAAACCGCTTCATCGGTTATACTGAACATCAAACCTAACCAAAACCTCATCATGGATCTTGATTCATCCAAGTATGCTGACTCTCTCAAGCCTATGATTGAGTGCTTCTGTTACTCTCCGTTGGCTCAAGCCCTACCGATGGCTGAGAATGTCCCATTGGTCCATCTGTCCAAGGCATTCTTGTAACCCCAAATCACATTTCTCAAAAACCACAAATGTATAAGTTGTCAAAACACAAGTCAACAATTGTTTGATAATAATCCAGAATCCTCAATAAACATAAACTCCAACTCGTGTGTACAATCAAGTCGACGCCTTCCCGCGATCCCGAGAAGTACCTGAAACACATATCACACAACACTATAAGCATGAAGCTTAGTGAGTTCCCCAAAATACCATGCACATATAATTAGCCTCTCATGGCTAAATCTCAATAAGGACCCTGTGGTCATGTGTCTCAGTGAGGACCCTCCGGTCTCACAACTCGGGTCGGACCCTCCAGTCCGATATCTAAGTGAAGACCCTCCGGTCTCACAACTCGGTTTGGACCCTACGGTCCTAACTCAATAATGCACATAAATAATATACAACATAAATCACAAAGACAAAATGCATGATACCACTCAGTATAAGCACATAAGACCCTCCAGTCAATAACTCAAATAAGACCCTCCGGTCAATAACTCACACAAGACCCTCTGGTCACACAGTATTACCATTTAGGTAAGTATAGTGAGAAGACTCACCTCGTTTGCAAAGCAAGTATGTATTGTACTCAACGATCGGTCTCGACTCCGCCTACATATCATAATCATTTCTAATTAACACTTTATAATAACCGCTCTAAAGATATAAAGCTAACCCCTTTACTAACTCTTGGAAAGGGAGAAAAGACCATTTTACCCCTCTATGGTCTCCATATCCATCACTTGACTAAACCCTAAAAGTCAACGGAAGTCAACACTCGAGTCAACAGTCCATGTTGACCCAACTAATCGAGTGCACCTATGCGACTCATCGAGTTCCTCCTGTTCTCTAGAAAATCGGGAAAACTCCAACTCAACTTGCCGGGCCGTCTCATCAACTCCTCGAGTTTGCGCGCGTCCAGACTATAGGGGAAAACCCTAACCGACTCGTCGAGTCGACTCATGCACTCGTCGAGTCCCTCTAGTCTAATTCTAATTCATACGATTCTAAGCAAAACTAAAGTTCCAAACTCTAGATCTAGCCTCCTAAGGCTGAAATACCACGTAAAGCTACAAGCTTTACGTCCATGCATGGCACCTAAGGCTTAAAATGTAAAAGACCCTAACTTTCGTACTAAAGACATTGTCACTCCAAAACATATACTTGCATATTCATAAAAAAATATTTTACATTGATAACTTGTTTACATAAGACTGGATACAACCCGACTATTACAAATTTTTATATGTTACATAACTTCCCAGGATACTATAAGTTATACATACATTATTACTATATACAATAGTTTCAAACTATTCAAAATCTTCTATCAGTATATAACTATACTGGTTGCTTATTGCCTGCAATTGTTAAACTTTGAGAGGGGTAAGCGGTGACGCTTAGTGAGTTCAATAAAAGATACAATATAACGTTATGCCATATATATACTTCAGTACGGCAGAAGCAAAGAGGAACAAGAAACAACAAAAGCATATGTGAATCATGTGTCCAACTTTCCATATCAATCAATGATTTGATACAAAGATATACGATCAATAAAGCTTCGGCCCAAATGGCACAGAAGACATACACTTTCTGATTTAAACATTTTGGTAGATTTCAGGCTTATAGCCCTGTCTAACCATCTACCAATGCCATAGAATAGAAGTCATTCTCTTACGGAGACATGCTCTACATGGCCAGAGGCTACGTACCAGTACCACCGTGAATCTAAGTCCTTTCACTGATCACATGGTCAAAGGTATAGCTTTGCTATCACAAATAGCAGAAATAAAAATAACACGGGAAAATAACCCGGAATAATAACACTGAAAAGCACATAGCACATATAACACATAACATACAATTGTTCCTATATATTGAACTCACCGTGAAATAACCGGGGGTTAAAATAGTAATTTGGGCAACACTTCGTTACTATAATTGACTTTCTTCAATGAAAACCGATAGTTTTCTTGAAAACCGAGAGTTTTCTTGAAAACCGGGCTCTGCGAAGGTTGAGCTTCAAACCGAAAAGATAAATTTCTCGGGGTCTTCGAGCACTTTGGAACGTATTTAGGGTGTTGAAAATAATATTGGGGCTTCGGGGGAAGTGGAAATAGTGGAAATATGAATTTAGGGGTGAAAAAGGGGTAATTTCTCAAAAATACCCGGGAGGTCTCGCAGCTACTATTTATAGTAGCGAGGTCTGGAGCTTCGGCCGAAGGGAAGGAGGACACGCGGCGCAGATGCGAGGCTCGGATTCGGATGCAACGAGTCATCGCGACACACGTCGGATGGAGGCAGCTTCAGACGGAGTTGCACACGCGTCGCTCCTCGGACGCGCCACGATGCAGACACGCGGCTGCTGACTCACCAAGATCGGACACAAGGCGGTTCGCGAGAGCGGGTGACGTGGCCGGTATTGTTCATGCGAAAATTCCCGGTTTAATCTCTCAAAAATACCCGGGAGGTCTCGCAGCTACTATTTGTAGTAGCGAGGTCCGGAGCTTCGGCCGAAGGGAAGGAGGACACGCGGCGCAGATGCGAGGCTCGGATCCGGATGCGAGGAGTCATCGCGACACGCGTCGGTCGGAGGCAGCTTCGGACGGAGTTGCACACGCGTTGCTCCTCGGACGCGCCACGATGCAGACACGCGGCTGCTGACTCACCAAGATTGGACACAAGGCGGTTCCCGCTATAATCCACTATTTCTCGGTTTTTGAGCCAAAATCTTCCGAAATTCATAACTTTCGTACACGAGCTCCGGTTTTGACGTTATTTATATGCACGCGTAGGTAAAATTATACTCTACAACTTTCATTTAGACTTCGTCGGCTAATTTTGATCTTATTTTTAATATTATTATTTTTAACAGACCGGGACAGGAAAATCCGTTAAAAGTTCATAACTTCTTCATCCGACATCCGTTTTCGTCAGTCTTTTTACCGTTGTACTACTAATGATGAGACCTTCGATTCTCGTTTAGGTTATGTTGGCTAAGAATCACTCGATCTGAAATTCGAGTTTTTAGCTGTCTACTGCTAAGCTGAAACTTAGAAAAATCATAACTTCCTTATACGAAGTCAGATTTGGGCGTTCTTTTTATAAAAATTCTCGGTTTAACAAATACTACAACTTTATTTTATATCACCAACGCTAAAAAGTAGTTTATCAAAAACTCACTTTTTACGTCATTCGGCGCCGTGCCGGTTTTGTGGCGGATCTTCGATTGGTCATAACTTCTTCGTTATAACTCGGATTTCGATGAGGTTTTCGCCTAAAAGTTTCTAACGAGATTCTTTACAACTTTGAATAATAAAATTTTACTTATTCCAAATTTTATATTTTCGTTAAATTTCGATATTTGTCTTTTGATTGGAATCTCATAAGACTTCCAATGTTTTCCGATTGATTCTAAACATAGATTTAATTCATATATTGTAAAAACTATCTGTTAGAACTCAATACTCATAATTATATAATATTTCATAATATTATTCACTTTTAAAATTACATAACACGATATCCGAACGTGTATGTTACAAATATCTCCTGCTTTTGAGGATTTCGTCCCCGAAATCATAACTATATAAATGACTGGGAATATTTCGCTTTTATCTCATTCTTATTTTCCTAATTATAATTTTGGCCTCGATGGTGTTTCCACTTGACGTGCAGCAACTCCAAAACATATGCACAAAGCATATCTTCTACTGTTTGGATTTTTCTCTCCGTCTGACTATCTCTTTCTTCAATTCTCTGACAAAAATTTCGTCACTACACGAGACATGGTTCTCTGAACCAATCACCTCACTTCGCAGATCTATTTTAGTCGGACTCGATTCTTTACGACCATTAAGGTCTGAACGAAAATCATCTTCTTAGTCATCACCGAAACGAAGGTAATGACATACTCGAACAAAAACGAAATCGATTACTAGTTTCTTGGTAACCTTGTGACTTTCCCTGATCCAAGTGTGAGTCATGTGTTTCCAGTAGTATATGCCTTTACTACTATTCACACCTACTCATACTCGTCCCAAGTATTGTCTCGCAGTCCCCAAGTAACCATATCAAGAATTTTTACAAAGAAACTTATCACACATGAATGTGTTGAAACAAGTACATATGGCAATTTCTCCTAGAGTCAACTGGGGATTTTTCATTTCTATCAAACATATCTTGGATTTCCTAAATTCATCTTCTAGAATTCTTTTATGCATAGGCTCGATCTAGCATATCCTAATATTTCTCCTAATTCGAAAGGAATTTCAATTCCAGACCAAGGTCGGCAACAGACCTTAAACTTTCTCAAGTAATAGCAATATAAGTAAGCAACCTAAGGCATGCTATATCTATTTATCATTTAGCACATATTAGAATATAAGGCATTTCTCCTCTAATATTCTAGTGCTTGTGTCCATTTAGGTGTTTAACCTAAAATATACCAGATACACATCGTATCATCATTACTTAGCAATTCATGTTTAAGTCTAGAATTTCTCAAAATTTCTGGTTCACTTAAACTAATTCTCTAAATATTTTGATGTAACTTAATATTTTAAAATAGTAGGGTTTATCACTACCCAATACCCCACTTAAATCTTTCCTATGGTTTGTATCCATATACTTACAAATGACTCTGTTCATATATTCAGCGTTAGACAGTTTAAGTCTAAATACCAATCCGTGATATTTAGTTCGCTTAAACTAGTGCTCCCATACCATGATCAAAAGACCCTAACTTTAGTACTAAATACATTGTCACTCCAAAACATATACTTGCATATTCATAAAAACAATATTTTACATTGATAACTTGTTTACATAAGACTGGATACAAACCGACTATTACAAATTTTTATATGTTACATAACTTCCCAGGATACTATAAGTTATACAGACATGATTACTATATACAATAGTTTCAAACTATTCAAAATCTTCTATCAGTATATAATTATACTCGTTGCTTATTGCCTGCAATTGTTAAACATTGAGAGGGGTAAGCGGTGACGCTTAGTGAGTTCAATAATAGACACAATATAATGTTATTCCATATATATACTTCAATATGGCAGAAGCAAAGAGGAACAAGAAACAACAAAGGCATATGTGAATCATGTGTCAAACTTTCCATATCAATCAATGATTTGATACAAAGATATACGATCAATAAAGCTTCGGCCCAAATGGCACAGAAGACATACACTTTCTGATTTAAACATTTCGGTAGATTTCAGGCTTATAGCCCTGTCTAACCATCTACCAATGCCATAGAATAGAAGTCATTCTCTTACGGAGACATGCTCTACATGGCTAGAGGCTACGTACCAGTACCACCGTGAATCTAAGTCCTTTCACTGATCACATGGTCAAAGGTATAGCGTTGCTATCACAAATAGCAGAAATAAAAATAACACGGGAAAATAACCCGGAATAATAACACTGAAAAGCACATAGCACATATAACACATAACATACAATTGTTCCAATATATTGAACTCACCGTGAAATAACCGGGGGTTAAAATAGTAATTTGGGCAGCACTTCGTTAATATAATTGACTTTCTTCAATGAAAACCGGGAGTTTTCTTGAAAACCGCGGTCTGCGAAGGTTGAGCTTCAAACCGAAAAGATAAATTTCTCAGGGTCTTCGGGCACTTCGGAACTTATTTTGGGTGTTGAAAATAATACCGGGGCTTCGGGGGAAGTGGAAATAGTGGAAATATGAGTTTAGGGGTGAAAAAGGGGTAATTTCTCAAAAATACCCGGGAGGTCTTGCAGCTACTATTTATAGTAGCGAGGTCCGGAGCTTCGGCCGAAGGGAAGGAGGACACGCGGCGCAGATGCGAGGCTCGGATCCGAATGCGAGGAGTCATCGCGACACGCGTCGGACGGAGGCAGCTTCGGACGGAGGTGCACACGTGTCGCTTCTCGGACGTGCCACGATGCAGACAAACGGCTGCTGACTCACCAAGATCGGACATGGGGCGGTTCGCGAGAGCGGGTGACGTGGCCGGTACTATTCATGCAAAAATTCCCGGTATTATCCACTATTTCTCGGTTTTTGAGCAAAAATCTTCCGAAGTTCATAACTTTCGCACACGAGCTCCGTTTTTGACGTTCTTTATATGCATGCGTAGGTAAAGTTATGCTCAACAACTTTTGTTTAGACTTCGTCGGCTAATTTTGAATTTATTTTTAATATTATTATTTTTAACAGACCGGGACAGGAAAATCCGTTAAAAATTCATAACTTCTTCATCCGACATCCGTTTTCGTTAGTCTTTTTACCGTTGTACTACTAATGATGAGACCTTCGATTCTCGTTTAGGTTGTGTTGGCTGAAAATCACTCGATCTAAAATTCGAGTTTTTAGCTGTCTATTGCTAAGCTGAAACTTAGAAAAATCATAACTTCCTCATACGTAGTCAGATTTGGGCGTTCTTTTTATCAAAATTCTCGGTTGAACAAATACTACGAATTTCGTTTAGATCACCAAGGCTAAAAAATAGTTATCAAAAACTCACTTTTTACGTCATTCGGCGCCGTGCCGGTTTTGTCGCGGATCTTCGATTGGTCATAACTTCTTCGTTATAACTCGGATTTCGATGAGGTTTTTGCCTAAATGTTTCTAACGAGATTCTATATTTTCGTTAAATTTTGATATTTGTCTTTTGATTTGAATCTCATGAGACTTCCAATATTTTCCGATTCATTCTAAACATAGATTTACTTCATTTATAGTAAAAACTATCGGTTAGAACTCAATACTCATAATTATATAATATTTCATAATATTATTCACTTTTAAAATTACATAACACGATATCCGAACGTGTATGTTACAAATATCTCCTTTTGAGGATTTCGTCCCTGAAATCATAACGATATAAATGACTGGGAATATTTCGCTTTTATCTCATTCTTATTTTCCTAATTATAATTTGGGCCTCGATGGTGTTTCCACTTGACGTGCAGCAACTCCAAAACATATGCACAAAGCATATCTTCTACTGTTTGGATTTTTCTCTCCGTCTGACGATCTCCTTCTTCAATTCTCTGACAAAAATTTCGTCACTACACGAGACATGGTTCTCTGAACCAATCACCTCACTTCGCAGATCTATTTTAGTCGGACTCGATTCTTTACGACCATTAAGGTCTGAACGAAAATCATCTTCTTAGTCATCACCGAAACGAAGGTAATGACATACTCGAACAAAAACGAAATCGATTACTAGTTTCTGGGTAACCTTATGACTTTCCCTGATCCAAGTGTGAGTCCTGTGCTTCCAGTAGTATAGGCCTCTACTACTATTCACACCTACTCATACTCGTCCCAAGTATTGTCTCGCAGTCCCCAAGTCACCATATCAAGAATTTTTACAAAGAAACTTATCACACATGAATGTGTTCAAACAAGTACATATGACAATTTCTCCTAGACTCAACTGGGGATTTTGCATTTCTATCAAACATATCTTGGATTTCCTAAATTCATCTTCTAGAATTCTTTTATGCATAAGCTCGATCTAGCATATCCTAATATTTCTCTTAATTCGAAAGGAATTTCAATTCCAGACCAAGGTCGGCAACAGACCTTAAACTTTCTCAAGTAATAACAATATAAGTAAGCAACCTAAGGCATGCTATATCTATTTATCATTTAGCACATATTAGAATATAAGGCATTTCTCCTCTAATATTCTAGTGCTTGTGTCCATTTAGGTGTTTAACCTAAAATATACCAGATACACATCGTATCATCATTACTTAGCAATTCATGTTTAAGTCTAGAATTTCTCAAAATTTCTGGTTCACTTAAACTAATTCTCTAAATATTTTGATGTAACTTAATATTTTAAAATAGTAGGGTTTATCACTACCCAATACCCCACTTAAATCTTTCCTATGGTTTGTATCCATATACTTACAAATGACTCTGTTCATATATTCAACGTTAGACAGTTTAAGTCTAAATACCAATCCGTGATATTTAGTTCGCTTAAACTAGTGCTCCCATACCATGATCAAAAGACCCTAACTTTAGTACTAAATACATTGTCACTCCAAAACATATACTTGCATATTCATAAAAACAATATTTTACATTGATAACTTGTTTACATAAGACTGGATACAAACCGACTATTACAAATTTTTATATGTTACATAACTTCCCAGGATACTATAACTTATACAGACATGATTACTATATACAATAGTTTCAAACTATTCAAAATCTTCTATCAGTATATAATTATACTGGTTGCTTATTGCCTGCAATTGTTAAACATTGAGAGGGGTAAGCGGTGACGCTTAGTGAGTTCAATAATAGACACAATATAATGTTATGCCATATATATACTTCAATATGGCAGAAGCAAAGAGGAACAAGAAACAACAAAGGCATATGTGAATCATGTGTCAAACTTTCCATATGAATCAATGATTTGATACAAAGATATACGATCAATAAAGCTTCGGCCCAAATGGCACAGAAGACATACACTTTCTGATTTAAACATTTCGGTAGATTTCAGGCTTATAGCCCTATCTAACCATCTACCAATGCCATAGAATAGAAGTCATTCTCTTACGGAGACATGCTCTACATGGCTAGAGGCTACGTACCAGTACCACCGTGAATCTAAGTCCTTTCACTGATCACATGGTCAAAGGTATAGTTTTGCTATCATAAATAGGAGAAATAAAAATAACATGGGAAAATAACCCGGAATAATAACACTGAAAAGCAAATAGCACATATAACACATAACATACAATTGTTCCAATATATTGAACTCACCGTGAAATAACCGGGGGTTAAAATAGTAATTTGGGCAGCACTTCGTTAATATAATTGACTTTCTTCAATGAAAACCGGGAGTTTTCTTGAAAACCGCGGTCTGCGAAGGTTGAGCTTCAAACCGAAAAGATAAATTTCTGGGGGTCTTCGGGCACTTCGGAACGTATTTTGGGTGTTGAAAATAATACCGGGGCTTCGGGGGAAGTGGAAATAGTGGAAATATGAGTTTAGGGGTGAAAAAGGGGTAATTTCTCAAAAATACCCGGGAGGTCTTGCAGCTACTATTTATAGTAGCGAGGTCCGGAGCTTCGGCCGAAGGGAAGGAGGACACGCGGCGCAGATGCGAGGCTCGGATCCGAATGCGAGGAGTCATCGCGACACGCGTCGGACGGAGGCAGCTTCGGACGGAGGTGCACACGTGTCGCTTCTCGGACGTGCCACGATGCAGACAAACGGCTGCTGACTCACCAAGATCGGACATGGGGCGGTTCGCGAGAGCGGGTGACGTGGCCGGTACTATTCATGCAAAAATTCCCGGTATTATCCACTATTTCTCGGTTTTTGAGCAAAAATCTTCCGAAGTTCATAACTTTCGCACACGAGCTCCGTTTTTGACGTTCTTTATATGCACGCGTAGGTAAAGTTATGCTCAACAACTTTTGTTTAGACTTTCGTCGGCTAATTTTGAATTTATTTTTAATATTATTATTTTTAACAGACCGGGACAGGAAAATCCGTTAAAAATTCATAACTTCTTCATCCGACATCCGTTTTCGTTAGTCTTTTTACCGTTGTACTACTAATGATGAGACCTTCGATTCTCGTTTAGGTTGTGTTGGCTGAAAATCACTCGATCTAAAATTCGAGTTTTTAGCTGTCTATTGCTAAGCTGAAACTTAGAAAAATCATAACTTCCTCATACGTAGTCAGATTTGGGCGTTCTTTTTATCAAAATTCTCGGTTGAACAAATACTACGAATTTCGTTTAGATCACCAAGGCTAAAAAATAGTTATCAAAAACTCACTTTTTACGTCATTCGGCGTCGTGCCGGTTTTGTCGCGGATCTTCGATTGGTCATAACTTCTTCGTTATAACTCGGATTTCGATGAGGTTTTTGCCTAAATGTTTCTAACGAGATTCTATATTTTCGTTAAATTTTGATATTTGTCTTTTGATTTGAATCTCATGAGACTTCCAATATTTTCCGATTCATTCTAAACATAGATTTACTTCATTTATAGTAAAAACTATCGGTCAGAACTCAATACTCATAATTATATAATATTTCATAATATTATTCACTTTTAAAATTACATAACACGATATCCGAACGTGTATGTTACAAATATCTCCTTTTGAGGATTTCGTCCCTGAAATCATAACGATATAAATGACTGGGAATATTTCGCTTTTATCTCATTCTTATTTTCCTAATTATAATTTGGGCCTCGATGGTGTTTCCACTTGACGTGCAGCAACTCCAAAACATATGCACAAAGCATATCTTCTACTGTTTGGATTTTTCTCTCCGTCTGACGATCTCCTTCTTCAATTCTCTGACAAAAATTTCGTCACTACACGAGACATGGTTCTCTGAACCAATCACCTCACTTCGCAGATCTATTTTAGTCGGACTCGATTCTTTACGACCATTAAGGTCTGAACGAAAATCATCTTCTTAGTCATCACCGAAACGAAGGTAATGACATACTCGAACAAAAACGAAATCGATTACTAGTTTCTGGGTAACCTTATGACTTTCCCTGATCCAAGTGTGAGTCCTGTGCTTCCAGTAGTATAGGCCTCTACTACTATTCACACCTACTCATACTCGTCCCAAGTATTGTCTCGCAGTCCCCAAGTCACCATATCAAGAATTTTTACAAAGAAACTTATCACACATGAATGTGTTCAAACAAGTACATATGACAATTTCTCCTAGACTCAACTGGGGATTTTGCATTTCTATCAAACATATCTTGGATTTCCTAAATTCATCTTCTAGAATTCTTTTATGCATAAGCTCGATCTAGCATATCCTAATATTTCTCTTAATTCGAAAGGAATTTCACTTCCAGACCAAGGTCGGCAACAGACCTTAAACTTTCTCAAGTAATAGCAATATAAGTAAGCAACCTAAGGCATGCTATATCCATTTATCATTTAGCACATATTAGAATATAACGCATTTCTCCTATAATATTCTAGTGCTTGTGTCCATTTAGGTGTTTAACCTAAAATATACCAGATACACATCGTATCATAATTACTTAGCAATTCATGTTTAAGTCTAGAATTTCTCAAAATTTCTGGTTCACTTAAACTAATTCTCTATAAATTTTGAAGTAACTTAATATTTTAAAATACTAGGGTTTATCACTACCCAATACCCCACTTAAATCTTTCCTATGGTTTGTATCCATATACTTACAAATGACTCTGTTCATATATTAAGCGTTAGATAGTTTAAGTCTAAATACCAATCCGTGATATTTAGTTCGCTTAAACTAGTGCTCCCATACCATGATCAAAAGACCCTAACTTTAGTACTAAAGACATTGTCACTCCAAAACATATACTTGCATATTCATAAAAACAATATTTTACATTGATAACTTGTTTACATAAGACTGGATACAAACCGACTATTACAAATTTTTATATGTTACATAACTTCCCAGGATACTATAAGTTATACAGACATGATTACTATATACAATAGTTTCAAACTATTCAAAATCTTCTATCAGTATATAATTATACTGGTTGCTTATTGCCTGCAATTGTTAAACATTGAGAGGGGTAAGCGGTGACGCTTAGTGAGTTCAATAATAGACACAATATAATGTTATGCCATATATATACTTCAATATGGCAGAAGCAAAGAGGAACAAGAAACAACAAAGGCATATGTGAATCATGTGTCAAACTTTCCATATCAATCAATGATTTGATACAAAGATATACGATCAATAAAGCTTCGGCCCAAATGGCACAGAAGACATACACTTTCTGATTTAAACATTTCGGTAGATTTCAGGCTTATAGCCCTGTCTAACCATCTACCAATGCCATAGAATAGAAGTCATTCTCTTACGGAGACATGCTCTACATGGCTAGAGGCTACGTACCAGTACCACCGTGAATCTAAGTCCTTTCACTGATCACATGGTCAAAGGTATAGTTTTGCTATCATAAATAGGAGAAATAAAAATAACATGGGAAAATAACCCGGAATAATAACACTGAAAAGCACATAGCACATATAACACATAACATACAATTATTCCAATATATTGAACTCACCGTGAAATAACCGGGGGTTAAAATAGTAATTTGGGTAGCACTTCGTTAATATAATTGACTTTCTTCAATGAAAACCGGGAGTTTTCTTGAAAACCGCGGTCTGCGAAGGTTGAGCTTCAAACCGAAAAGATAAATTTCTCGGGGTCTTCGGGCACTTCGGAACGTATTTTGGGTGTTGAAAATAATACCGGGGCTTCGGGGGAAGTGGAAATAGTGGAAATATGAGTTTAGGGGGTGAAAAAGGGGTAATTTCTCAAAAATACCCGGGAGGTCTTGCAGCTACTATTTATAGTAGCGAGGTCCGGAGCTTCGGCCGAAGGGAAGGAGGACACGCGGCGCAGATGCGAGGCTCGGATCCGAATGCGAGGAGTCATCGCGACACGCGTCGGACGGAGGCAGCTTCGGACGGAGGTGCACACGTGTCGCTTCTCGGACGTGCCACGATGCAGACAAACGGCTGCTGACTCACCAAGATCGGACATGGGGCGGTTCGCGAGAGCGGGTGACGTGGCCGGTACTATTCATGCAAAAATTCCCGGTATTATCCACTATTTCTCGGTTTTTGAGCAAAAATCTTCCGAAGTTCATAACTTTCGCACACGAGCTCCGTTTTTGACGTTCTTTATATGCATGCGTAGGTAAAGTTATGCTCAACAACTTTTGTTTAGACTTCGTCGGCTAATTTTGAATTTATTTTTAATATTATTATTTTTAACAGACCGGGACAGGAAAATCCGTTAAAAATTCATAACTTCTTCATCTGACATCCGTTTTCGTTAGTCTTTTTACCGTTGTACTACTAATGATGAGACCTTCGATTCTCGTTTAGGTTGTGTTGGCTGAAAATCACTCGATCTAAAATTCGAGTTTTTAGCTGTCTATTGCTAAGCTGAAACTTAGAAAAATCATAACTTCCTCATACGTAGTCAGATTTGGGCGTTCTTTTTATCAAAATTCTCGGTTGAACAAATACTACGAATTTCGTTTAGATCACCAAGGCTAAAAAATAGTTATCAAAAACTCACTTTTTACGTCATTCGGCGCCGTGCCGGTTTTGTCGCGGATCTTCGATTGGTCATAACTTCTTCGTTATAACTCGGATTTCGATGAGGTTTTTGCCTAAATGTTTCTAACGAGATTCTATATTTTCGTTAAATTTTGATATTTGTCTTTTGATTTGAATCTCATGAGACTTCCAATATTTTCCGATTCATTCTAAACATAGATTTACTTCATTTATAGTAAAAACTATCGGTTAGAACTCAATACTCATAATTATATAATATTTCATAATATTATTCACTTTTAAAATTACATAACACGATATCCGAACGTGTATGTTACAAATATCTCCTTTTGAGGATTTCGTCCCTGAAATCATAACGATATAAATGACTGGGAATATTTCGCTTTTATCTCATTCTTATTTTCCTAATTATAATTTGGGCCTCGATGGTGTTTCCACTTGACGTGCAGCAACTCCAAAACATATGCACAAAGCATATCTTCTACTGTTTGGATTTTTCTCTCCGTCTGACGATCTCCTTCTTCAATTCTCTGACAAAAATTTCGTCACTACACGAGACATGGTTCTCTGAACCAATCACCTCACTTCGCAGATCTATTTTAGTCGGACTCGATTCTTTACGACCATTAAGGTCTGAACGAAAATCATCTTCTTAGTCATCACCGAAACGAAGGTAATGACATACTCGAACAAAAACGAAATCGATTACTAGTTTCTGGGTAACCTTATGACTTTCCCTGATCCAAGTGTGAGTCCTGTGCTTCCAGTAGTATAGGCCTCTACTACTATTCACACCTACTCATACTCGTCCCAAGTATTGTCTCGCAGTCCCCAAGTCACCATATCAAGAATTTTTACAAAGAAACTTATCACACATGAATGTGTTCAAACAAGTACATATGACAATTTCTCCTAGACTCAACTGGGGATTTTGCATTTCTATCAAACATATCTTGGATTTCCTAAATTCATCTTCTAGAATTCTTTTATGCATAAGCTCGATCTAGCATATCCTAATATTTCTCTTAATTCTAAAGGAATTTCAATTCCAGACCAAGGTCGGCAACAGACCTTAAACTTTCTCAAGTAATAGCAATATAAGTAAGCAACCTAAGGCATGCTATATCTATTTATCATTTAGCACATATTAGAATATAAGGCATTTCTCCTCTAATATTCTAGTGCTTGTGTCCATTTAGGTGTTTAACCTAAAATATACCAGATACACATCGTATCATCATTACTTAGCAATTCATGTTTAAGTCTAGAATTTCTCAAAATTTCTGGTTCACTTAAACTAATTCTCTAAATATTTTGATGTAACTTAATATTTTAAAATAGTAGGGTTTATCACTACCCAATACCCCACTTAAATCTTTCCTATGGCCAGTACTATTCATGCGAAAATTCCCGGTATTATCCACTATTTCTCGGTTTTTGAGCCAAAATCTTCCGAAATTCATAACTTTCGCACACGAGCTCCGTTTTTGACGTTCTTTATATGCACGCGTAGGTAAAATTATGCTCAACAACTTTTGTTTAGACTTCGTCGGGTAATTTTGAAATTATTTTTAATATTATTATTTTTAACAGACCGGGACAGGAAAATCCGTTAAAAATTCATAACTTCTTCAACCGACATCCGTTTTCGTCTGTTTTTTTACCGTTGTACTACTAATGATGAGACCTTCGATTCTCGTTTAGGTTGTGTTGGTTAAAAATCACTCGATCTAGAATTCGAGTTTTTAGCTGTCTATTGCTAAGCTGAAACTTAAACAAATCATAACTTCCTCATACGAAGTCAGATTTGGGCGTTCTTTTTATCAAAATTCTCGGTTTAACAAATACTACGACTTTTGTTTAGATCACCAAGGCTAAAAAATAGTTTATCAAAAATTCACTTTTTACGTCATTCGGCGCCATGCCGGTTTTGTCGCGGATCTTCGATTGGTCATAACTTCTTCGTTATAACTCGGATTTCGATGAAGTTTTCGCCTAAATGTTTCTAATGAGATTCTTTACAACTTTCAATAATACAATTTTACTTATTAGAAATTTTATATTTTCGTTAAATTTCGATATTTGTCTTTTGATTGGAATCTCATAAGACTTCCAATATTTTCCGATTGATTCTAAACATAGATTTACTTCATTTCTAGTAAAAACTATATGTTAGAACTCAATACTCATAATTATATAATATTTCACAATATTATTCACTTTTAAAATTACATAACACGATATCCGAACGTGTATGTTACAAAATGCCAAAACAGAGCTCTATAGAAGGATTAATGCTTGGAACTTGGTCAATAGCTTGACAAAGCTTGGATCTTTATGCTCAAGGGACCTCATACAGTCCAGATGTGAAGTTTCAACTTCATGTCATGCTCAAATAACTCAAAGGCTAAAAAGGAAGATGGAAATGGCCATAAACTTCCTAAAGAAGAGATCTAACCAAACAATGATCAAGGTGATACCTTTTTACCTCCAATTAGCAGCTAGTACTGAAGGAACAATGGATCCAAGGCCTTCTTCTCGTTCCAAACCTTTTGATCTTCTTTCTCCTTTCAAGATTGCACCAAATCTCACACTTTTATCCTCTCTCTCTCTCTCTCTCTCACAGATGATACCAGCTCGTTTAGGGTTTCTCTCAGGGTGTTAAAGTGATAAGGGAGGCAGAAATGAAGGCTTAAGGTCCTTTAAATACGGTACAAATCCTGAAAATTAGGGTTTTCTCACTCAGCACCTACTCGTCGAGAAAGTCCACCAACTCGTCGAGTAGCCCTGAAAAAATGAATATAATTTAGTTAGATATTATACTTAAGAGTCGGGATGTTACAATTCTCCCCCACTAGAATCAGACTTCGCCCTTGAAGTCATTCTCCGGAAACAACTCTGGGTACTGCTTACGCATCTCGGACTCTGGCTCCCAAGTCCACTCGGATCCCTTCCGATGTTGCCACTGAACCTGAACCAATGGCACCTCTTTATTCCTCAAGACCTTCACCTTCCTATCCAAGATCGCTATTGACTTCTAATGTAGTTCATGCGATCATCAACCTGAATGTCCTCTAAAGGGACCACTGCCGTCTCATCGGCTACACACTTCTTCAGCTAGGACACATGGAAGGTGTTATGAATCTGACTCAACTCTGCAAACAACTCTAACTGATAAGCTACCTTACCCACTCGAGCGATCAGTCTGAAAGGACCAATGTATCTAGGGCGTAGCTTGCCCCGCTTCCTGAATCTGATCACCCTTTTCCATGGGGATACCTTCAGGAGGAAATAATCCCCAACCTAGAACTCTAGCTCTGAACGTCGCCAGTCTGCATAACTCTTCTGACGACTCGGGGCCGTCAGTAACCTCTGTCTGACCTGATGGATCTGCTCTGTTATCTTGAGCACTATCTCAGTGCTCCCCATAACTCTCTGCCCTACCTCTCCCCAACAGATGGCAGTCTAGCACCTCCTCCCGTATAAAAGCTCAAAGGGAGACATACCAATACTGGAGTGATGGTTGTTGTTGTATGAAAACTCAGCCAAGGGCAAGTAAGTGTCCCAACTTCCACCAAAGTGGAAGATGCAGAGCTAGAAGAAAATCACGAAATTCCCTTAGATGATGATTTTGTAGAAAATTTTCCTAAAAACAATGATTCCGGATCAGAAGCTTATAATCCACCACCAGTTGCCCAAAATCCTAACCCTCGTCCGACTTTTGAAGGCCCGATGCCTCTGTGGGCGGAAAGCTTGGAAACATGGAGGTAAGAGCAGGGTCAACCCATGCCATATAACGGAGACAGAAGCTTCTACAACCTGAGCGAAGGAGGCTCATCAGATAGAGTCCTGCCAATTCTGGTCCGCAGGGTTGCTCGAAATGAAGTATAGGGTAGGACAGCCATCAACCGAATAATGGAAGTTGATACCAATGCGGGAGTTAATACAGTCCGCATTGTTCGTCTTGAAGATGCTCGTGACAGAGCAATGAGAGACAATGAAGCCTTACTACAAGAGTTACCTGTAACTCGAGCTGAAGTCATAGAACTTCGAGCACGCCTGACAGTGTATGAAAGACATCTACTTGCCGTGGAGCGTCAACTGGCTGAGCTGAGGTTTCGTCCAAGTGATACCCGTCGCCAGTAGGAGATGCTCTACTCATTTCCTGTTCACTCTTTTGGTTATAGTTTATGTCTACGGATAGGTTCTAGCGTAATTTTTCATGTTTTTTTTAGTACGATCGTGAAAATTTCGTTTTCGGTAGGTAAGTATGATGTCGATGTTTTCCCAGAATTTGGTATATTGTAGACCTGTTTAGGGTCAAGTTTTCCAGACTTTATGTATTCAATATGCCAATTTAAATCGACATGCATTTTCATACTCTTTGAAAAATAACCATTCAATTTCATATCATTCTGTTACAAGTCGTACTTGTCGTAGACTTCTATTTCCAATTCATTACAAGATTCATGTTGAACTATATGTTTTAGTTCAGAGATATCAAAATTTATATTCACTCTTGATATCTTACCAGATTTTTATCTTTTAACTTTTATAGAAAAAGATGCCTCCTCGTAGAAATCCAAGACGTAACACTGTTAATGAAGCACCGAGACCACCTCCGCCACCACCTCCTCAGTTCGACGCTGCTATGTTCCAAGAGGCGGTCACGGCGGCTGTAGCTGCTGCCATGTCTCATATTAATACTCCTGGTGCTAGTGGGTCGGGAGCTGGTGCACATCCTTCTAACCATGGCGAGAGCCATGGGCATTCGCGAGATTGCACTTATAAAGATTTTTTTCAATGCCAAACCCAGGACCTTTAATGGGACTGGAGGAGTTATGGCATTAAGATAGTGGATAGAGAAGACAGAAGCAATTTTCGAAATCTGCTCCTGTCCAGAGAGCAGCAAAGTCAAATTCGCTGCTTGTACCTTTTCGGTTAGAGCTTTAACATGGTGGAATGGCCATGTTAAGTCACTGACTCTGTTAGTGGCTAACTAGATAAGCTGGGAGAACTTAAAAGCCATGCTAATGCGGGAATACTGTCCGCGAGGGGAAGTTCAGAAACTCGAGCAGGAGCTCTGGGGTCTTACAATGGTTGGTTCTGACATATCAACATATACCAGTAGATTCTGTGATCTGGCAATTCTTTGTCCGGATATGGTTGCTCTGGAGAGCAAAGAGATTGAGAGATATATTTGGGGACTGTCGCCCCAAATTCAGTCAAGTGTTTTAGCTTCGAGGCCTGTTACTTTTGACAGTGCCAAAGAGCTGGCACAATCTCTTATCGAGCACGGAGCCCGTCAAAACTCAGTGGGTGCTGTACCAGAACAACCGAAGGGAAACAACAAAAACAAAAATAACAACAACAACAACAACAACAACAACAACAACAACAAGAAGGGTCGGAACAAGAGGAAGGTCAAGTTTTCACAGGAATCCTCAAAGAAGCAACAACTAGTTGCAGTCAACGTTGCTACTGTACCTGCTGTTGTTCCTGTTAACCCTACACCAGCTAAGACTTATGCTGGTAACCTCCCCAAGTGCAACAAGTGAAATTATCACCATAATGGAAATTGTTGGGAAATGCAGTGTCGTGACTGCAACAGAAAAGGGCATACTGCCCGATTCTGTAGAGCACCACCCCAACTGCTTAACCAAGTACCTGCCGCTGGAGTAGGTCAAGCATGCTACCAATGTGGTGAAGTAGGGCATTTCAAGAAAGATTGTCCAAAAGCAGGAAATACTGGTGGAGTTGAGAGAATTTTAGCCTTGGGTCATGAAGAAGCGGTAGCAAACCCCGCAATGGTCACGGGTACGTTTCTTCTCAACAACACTTATGCATGCATTCTATTTGATTGTGGTGCTGAGAAGAGCCTTGTGAGCCATAATTTCAAACATTTGCTAAATCAAAACTCCCAACCACTAAAAGAAACATTCATAGTCGAAATGGCTAACGGGAAATCCGAATCCACCAACGATATATACATAGGATGTACTCTTACCTTGAATAACTTCTCATTCCCAATAGACCTTATGACGGTCTCTATCAAAAGTTTCGACATTATAATAGGTATGGATTGGTTGTGTCATAACCATGCTGACATCCTATGCTATGAAAGAGCTGTTCGTCTGAGCTTACCAACTAACGAAACTCTTGTTATTTACGGCGACAAACCCGGAACAAACCTCCAGATCATTTCTTGCATCAAGGCACAAAAGTACCTTCGCAAAGAGTACTGTGCTTTCTTAGCTCACGTGGTAGACAAAAAGCAAGAAGTGAAAGATATCGCGAGCTTCTTGAGGTCTGCAACTTTCCCGACATTTTTCCCGATGATCTTCCAGGAGTACCTCCCGAACGACAAGTCGAGTTCAGAATCGACTTAATCCCTGGGACTACCCCTGTAGCCAAATCCCCCTATCGTCTTGCACCTTCTGAAATACAGCAATTATCCAGCCAGCTTAACGAACTCCTTAGCAAAGTTTTCATAAGACCAAGCTTCTCACCCTGGGGAACACCGGTTTTGTTCGTAAAGAAGAAGGATGGATCATTCCGTATGTGCATAGACTACCGCAAGCTAAATAAACTTACCATCAAGAATTTATATCCTCTACCTCGCATTGACGATCTGTTTGACCAACTTCAAGGTGCGATCTACTTCCCAAAAATAGGCTTAAGATCCGGGTATCACCAGTTACGGATTTTGGAGGATGATATTCCCAAAACTGCGTTTAGAAGTCGTTATGGTCATTACGAGTTCGTAGTGATTCCATTCGGATTGACGAATGCACCTGCTGTGTTCATGGATCTAATGAACAGAGTGTGTCGTCCATTCCTGGACAAATACGTCATAGTCTTCATTGACGACATCCTTATCTACTCAAGAAGTGAAGAGGAACATGGCCAACGTCTTCGTCAAGTATTGCAAACTCTGAGATCAGAGAAACTCTATGCGAAGTTTTCAAAGTGTGAATTTTGGATAAGGAAGGTTGATTTCCTAGGTCACGTGGTCAGTTCAGAAGGAATACACGTCGACCGTTCCAAAATAAAGGCAATTGAAAACTGGTCAGCACCCAAAACACCTACAGAAATCCGTCAATACTTAGGTCTTGCTGGCTACTATCGCAGATTCATCTAGAATTTCTCTCGAATAGCTAAGCCTCTTACCACCCTGACGCAAAAGGGTGTATCTTTTAGCTGGGAAGAAAAGCAAGAAACAACGTTCCAAACGCTGAAACGAGCTTTGTGTAGTGCACCGATCCTCTCTCTTCCTGAAGGGACAGAGGATTTCGTAGTGTACTGTGATGCTTCTAATCAAGGGATTGGATGTGTTCTTATGCAAAGAGGAAAGGTTATATCCTATGCCTCAAGACAGCTAAAGACACATGAAGTCAACTATATAACACATGACCTTGAACTAGGAGCAGTGGTATTTGCTCTGAAGATCTGGAGACATTATTTATATGGCACGAAATGCACAGTATTCACGGACCATAAAAGTCTCCAGTGTCACAACTAGCATTCTAGCTAGGAAATTCAGTACTCTTGTAAACATTATCTACTGTAACTCGTAAACCCTAATTCATGTTATGCTTGAAATTCAACCTATGGAAGCACATTCAAACCTAGATTCATCAAGTAAAGTTGAACACACTAGAAATCCCGGTTTAAGTCGATTATGGATTAGGATTTCCTTATTGGGCCAATAAACTTCCAATGTGACTATTTTGGGCTTAGAACTCGTAATCGGGCTCTAATTCAACCCACTTTCATGAAATATAACATTTTGGGCCATAATGGGCCTAAAATGAAATAAATTACCCTAATGGGCCTTAACTAAACTAATAAGCATTATTGGGTCGTGAAACACAATCTTTTAAAAATTATTGGGCCTATGATTTTGAATTAGGGCAACTAATGGCCCAAAATACTCAACTCGTTTTCCCTAGCCCAATTCTCGGCCCACACCCATGAGATTAATAAAAAAAAGGGAGAGAAGTGAATTATTGAGGGTTAGACACCTAATCTTTACATTTTGGGCATCCATGCACCATCCTCTCCTCCCCATGCACCATCACTTCATCTATTTATCTCTCCCCTCTTCTCTCCTACTCTCGGCCGAAGGTAGACACACACACATACATAATTCATTTCAAACTCTTTCCAAATTCCCTCAAAGAACACTTTCATTCATCCATCAAAATTTCGAGATCTAGGGCATTTGAAGGAGGTTCTTCCATAAGAAATCATTATCCTTGGTAAGTTGTACTTAGATCCATGGTTTAGTTTCTTGATTCTTTCATAAATCTCCTTCTAACTCATGAAAGTTCATGATCATGCTTCTTAGAACCTATCTAAGCCAAATTCTTCTCAAGAAGCTTTCTAGGGCCGAAGATAACTTCAAACTCTTCCATTTCTTTCTTCAAATCAAAAACAACAAGCAAAGGTGAGTTCATACCCATCTATTTTTGGTTTTCATATGACTTATGGGGGAGAATACAAGTAAAATGTGAAGATCTATGTGTATTTGTATGTTATGTGTGATTTCTTGTGTTTTTTGTGGTAAATATGTGCTAAAAATGAAAGATGTTTCGAGATCTATAGTTCAAGAAGGAAAAATATGTGATCTAGGTCGTATTTCACTTAACATGTCAAGATAAACTACTATACAAGCTTTAAAATAACACACTACAACATAAAACTCATTATTGGACTATTTTTGTCAAATAAACAAAAGTTTGGGAAAAGTTGTCATTTACGGTTTTTACAAGGCTCAAAATGTCAAAACAGTTAAAATGGAAGTTTCTATGAACATTATGTTTTTCAAAGGACTAAAAATGAAATTTGTAGCTTATTGGGCTAAAATTTTGGGCTTTTCGACCCATAGGCCCAAAGTTGCGAAAAATATGGTTTAAGGGGGGCTGAAATGGTGAATTTCTCAAAACAGTGGGTAGAAAAGTAAATAAATCTATTTCTGGGGTTAAAATGACCTTATTTGCTAAAAAGGATTGAAAATGCAAAGATTTTGGATTTTGGGTAAAAAGTGTAAATATTGCGAAAAGTGTGGATTAAAATGCAAGTCTTTTAACTAAAGGGTTGAGAACTTTCTAAAAATTTACTTTTGGACTTAAAACATTATTTAAATAAGTGTTTGGGTCAAAAATGTCAAGAAAAATAGTTCAAGGACCTAATATGTCATTTTTTTATGAAAAGGACTAAAATTGCCAACTTTACCAAAATAAGGGGCTGAATAGGTCAAACTAATATTTTTGGTCAATTATGTTAATAATAAAATAATTGGGTCAAAATATACAAAACTTTATAACTTATGGGTTTTAAATAGAAAAATAACTATTTTTATAAATCTATGAATCATTATAAAACAAATTCGTGATTTTTACGACATACCGATTAAACAACTCGCAACATTAATACTATACAAAACAAGTAAACATTCAAATGGTTGGGCTTGAGAGATTCTAATCATGCTTATTGGGCCTTCGTGACTCATTAACATGACTTTTGGGCCCAGCATAAATAATACATGTTAATGGGCCTCCTGTGACCCAATTACATGCTTAAGGGACCCTCAATGGTTTTTACATGCTATTGGGCCTCAATGGCCCATTAGCATTACTAGTAAGGTCCAAATAAATCATATGCAAAATGGGCCAACGCGCTTTTCGTATACTCGACAGCCTCAAATAACATACGAAACTAGTAGGGCCTAGTAGTCCTCTTCTCCTCGTCTGTTAGCCTTACCTTCTCTTCAAGTAAACTAAAATCAGGTCATTAATCAAGGTTAATCAAATTCATGTGGATTAAGTGAGTAATAACGGGTGACACCAATAAGTGTCGGTCGTAGTCTGTAGTTGTAATCAAAGTCTCCTGGAGGGAGAGCGAGAGTTTGTGTATAGATCTATACGGGGGTGACTCCCCCACACCTAAGCTGTTCGCTACAGTTAGACTCGGCCAGTCTAGGGTGACAAAATCTTAAGATCAATTTCGGTGTTCATTAGAATGCCAAGACAGACGAACTAGTCATTATCATGCATGGTTATAACGACTCACGTAGAAATCCGATATCATTTAAGTAATCAAGGGAAATCATATTCATTCGATGTGACGATACAATAATGTAAAACCATCATAACTTTTTATCGGAAAACATCGGGTTTTCCGGGGAAACTAATCTTGCTCATTTGTACTTTCAAAAACTATAATGCAAAACTTCTCATTTATTCATGTTTTGAAATCATTCACGCATATACTTACAGGATCATCACAACATTTTCAAGAAAAGTCTTAATACATAAAATATTGGATTTTATGGGTTTTACGAACGACATAAACTATTTTACATCAAACACACTTATGAACTCATCAACATTATATATGTTGACCATTTTCAAAATAACTTGTATTCTCAGGTAATCGTTAGACAAGGAAGCATCCAGTGTGTTGAAAGTTTCTTTTGTAGTTGCTAATCACCAAACACTTTATATTTTGGAATCATGTAATATAAACCTTGTACTTGATGTAAACAATGCCAGTTGTACTATGTAATGTTTGGTGATGAATGTGTTATGTTTCGTGTATATTCATTGTGATGATATTTCAATTTAAGTCACGCGAGCCCTTGGACATTTCCGCCGTCTGGTTCGGGGGTGTGACTGATGGGTTTTGCGCATTCTAACACTCCTAAGTGTACATGCAACCCTAAATACCTTGGATCTATGTTTTCTCTATTATACATGCAATTATGAACTTTCCAAGGTATTACCCTATCTAGCATACAATACTTGATACTTGGGTAATCAAATGGATAAAATACATACCTTTGTTTGATGTAGCTTGTCTCCATGAAGCTTGAGTGCCTAGTGCCCCAAGTGTGACACCTCAAATGGTTCACACAACACCAAATGCACATGGAATAACTTGAGAGAAATGGAACACACCTTGAAATCGTCTAGCCCTCATATTCACACATTAGTGCACGATTTCTTGAGCCATGGGATTCCTTTATGTGGTGGCTATTAGGGTTACACCATGTAACTCATAACTTTACCCATTCCTTATGCTCCATGGATTTTAACCTCCATGGAGTATCCATGGGTCACCCCATGGACTTAGTCCAACATAAGGAAGCTTGGATCACAAGCCCACATATATAAGAATGAATGATTTACACAATCAACCCATATATTTAATTAGTCTCCTTTTGATCACTTAATTAATTCCAAATTAATTCTTGATCAATACTAATTAAATAACCTTATTAATATATTAGAACTTATAATATATTAACCAACCTTAAGTGTTATTTCTCTCATTATAGTCTATCCAAATGCATGACGCCATGCAACCCAAATGGACCATGCCGGGTCGGGTCAAGTCTTACCAATTATAGTTATGGACTTAGACATTAATCCAACAGTCTCCCACTTGGATAAGTCTAAAACTATTATTGCGTATGACTTCAGGAACAGTTCAGCAATCGTAGCTCTCAAAAGCTTCTGTCGAACTCTGACCTTGTCGATGAACTCTGACCTTTGTCAATGACTTGTCCATTAGATAAGGGATCATATATTCCTCCATTCTAGATATCATATGGACTGAGACATGGATTATAATCATTCTCTCTGTCCATTTGTTGTTTCCCGATTTCCGATTTATGACGACTGACTAATTGAACAAATCAAATCAGTCCAGGCCCGGCCGAGCACTTATGTTTGTCATCAGCAAATCATCGAGGGGCCCACAGATATCGCTTTTATCCCGAAGGTAAAAGGAATGGATAAACTTCGACTCATATGGCTTGATCTACTACTTGTTGAATCATACACAAAGGCACGTTTTATAACATCGAGTTACCAATGCGTTTTCGTGCAATCAATGTATAACCAACTCATAGTAGCAACTCATATCTCTAGGTTTGAAGAATATAAGATATTATCGTCTCATGATCACTCGTGATAAAATCCATGAAGTGATTCCAATGAGCGCGGGTTGAATCCAATACTCAGAACTTATGAGCACTCATGAGTGTTGTAGCCCTTTGTCCAACATCTTAGACCTCTACAAGCCAACCCATGACAGTCTTAATTCATATCTACTTCCAACATATGACCGACTGTGGATGGTTTGAATAACTTAGTCATCCAGAACAATGACCTAGTTTATTCTGGAAGTCAAAACATGCAAAATGAAACACAAGAATAATTGAATCGAATATGGTATCAAAACCTATGAACATAAATAAAACACCTTTTATTTATCACCATATGATTACACATTATTCACTGTATACTGTTTCAGCTATCAACTTTATTCTTGAATTTAAAACAATAGGTGTCCCATGCTCCAAGCATGTACACTATGTTTTCTAAACACTAGTCATGCCATACACCAAGTATGCATACTATGTTTGTCTATGATCTTTACTTTGTGAAATAGATCAATTGAACATAACTCCAATGATCCTCTTTTCATAGTCCCAAATCCTTACTGCAAATGCAAGAATTCCAAATTCATGCCATTTACTGAAATCTGTTAGATTCTAAACTTATATGCATTGATCCTCTTGTAATGATTATGCACAAAGTCAGATAGACTTGACAACAAACATTACAGAGCATTCCAAAGGAGATCAACTCCTTGGAAACATCCTTCTTGCATTAAGTTTCGTAATCTTACACAGATTGAATAATTTCTAACTTTGAAACATTTCCATATTCCATTTTGACTATCACTTCTGAACAAGAGTTTCCTCCTTACAGATTATGTCAATATGGTCCTTCCACAATTATCATTATACTTCCAACTGTCCTTGAGCAACCAATCTTTGGTAAACCTTAGATTGTCCTCGACAATTGTTTAATCCTTTTAGTCATATCCAACTCTAGACCTTTTCCCTTCTTAATGCCCCAGGCATTTGGAAAATTGTAGAAAGGATGAATATAGCACATGCAATCGATCCTATATCCGAAGCATATGGGACACGATTCATGATGTATCACATAAAGACTAAACCAGTCTTTTGCTATAATATTTTCCATTTCAATTTGCCAAGTTCTCATAATTCAGATTATGAAAAGGGAAGTCGTAATCATAATCGAATTTTAGAACGCAAATAATGGACCCTATATTAGAATTTTCTTATGTTGAGCCATTCCAACATAACATTCATATATGTACTTGACTAAATACGATTAAAACCTCAATCTAAGCTTTTAGATTTGAGATGAAGTATAATTTCCTCTCCCTTAATTATAGCAAAACAACTTTTTCCCAATTGAAACCTTTTGTTTTCTATAATTAACATTGCTAACTTGCAACCTTTATCATAATTATCATGCTCCCACTAACATGATGATTATTAGCATAACACTTATGCTCCCACTAGCTTTGACATGTACTCAGAAATCAGTTGAACTTCTAGATAAAACAATACTTTATTGACTTTCTTACCAAAGTTCAGATTTCTGATACTAGATTGCTTTGATAAAACTTTATCAATATCATACACCTTATCTTAGATAGCTCACAGGTGTGTCTAAACAATTTCAGAACTATGAAAAGGGATGTCGTAATCATAGTCTCAATTGTTTAGACCTTTGCCACTTATCACAAGTCCATGTTAGTGTGCCGGTTAACCACACAGCTCCACTAACGACTTTGAGAATGCAAATATCACAATTGCTATCTACTTCAAATCTACTTGGTGGAAGTGTTTCCTCACCATCATTTTCATGAATCGGAGAGAAACCTTATGACCCTTAGATTTAATGGTGTATGTGTTCTTATCCATGTGAATTGTCAAAACCATAGTCACAAGACAAGGATAATGACACATCCAAACTCATATGGACTGAACTCAATCTTAATTTCTTGCCACCTGGCAGCTCTAGGGCCTGCCATTACTTCCAAGTTATTGTGCAACCAATTGAGAACTCTAAGAACTCATATGCAAAGCAAACTTTAACTGGAATGGGCACAGAATATGTCAACACGATAGGTTATAAACCTCAAGTCGTGTGCTAGTGAAGAACTTCAGGTTTTATTCTTGATTAGTTCTTGAGACTTTCAAGACCTTTAAGACTCCCACTGTCCTCTTGACATATAAGACTTTCTTGTCAGATATTCAAGAGATAGTGTGGATTCTAATCAAGACAAACACTTCACATAATTGGCCTTAGTTGGTCTTTGTTTTATCCAAAACATCACAACTTACCAATTTCAAATGTACAAGAGTAGAAAACTTTTACTCTTACATTTGATAAGTGTTTTAAACCTTCTTTAAGACATGTCACTCAAGTTACAATCTTAGAGTATAACTCTAAGAATTGTTTTTGGAACGAAGTATGAATCATCTTCTTGATTTAACCACTTCAATAATTCATAACTCCTTTTCTTAACTATCAGAATGCACTTAGAGGATGAATTGTGATAAGGTCTCAAAATCATTAAGATGGTCTTAAACATGATACTAAAGTACTCTCCCATCTTTTCAGATTTGAGAAACTTTTATCTTTCTGCCTAAATTGATTCTTCTTATTCGCTCTGCCATACATTGGAACCTTTTCCAATGTCTCAGAATTACACTTAAGCTTGTAAGTATAACCATATTTACTGAGCTATAGTAAATTATGACGAATAGTCTTATCGATCTTTTGTGGTGGACTCTGACCAGTGCACAAGAATGTGTACCCGATCCCTTAGTCCTTCACTTGACTCACACACCCATGTGAACAAGTAGTTAGTCTTAATTTTTCCAATGCTCGAAAGTTCTCATTCATCATGCTATACAACTTGCATGTTTCCAAGTTTCTATCCAACTGAAACTTGGGTGATGAGAATCTTTCCTTATTTGGTAAATTTAGACACTACCACAAATGAAAGAATCAAATTCATATTTCCACTCTTGCTCTTAATGGAATCTTATAAGCAACACAGATTTCCACAAATGCCATTGTAAGGATATTTTAAAATAAATAAAATCAAAAGATTTACCTTTTATTTTAAAACTTTGCGGAAAAACTTATCCTTACAATCCATATGAAAACTTGTTGTTATGTATTCCTAAGCAAAATATCATAACTCCTAAGAAGTAGCTCAAGAATCCGATCTTCAAACTATGCGATAGAAATCCATCTACGCGATCAGATTCAGCATATTCTTTCTTTAAGTTTCTTCACTTTTCTTTGATTCTTAAAACATCAACATGTGACCCAGTCACATCATGTATCAAGAATATCAGAATAGAAACTTAGCAGAGTTAGATAGTGGACTTTACCTGAAGTAGAGTCAAACTTATTGACTTTAACATCCTTAGGTAAATTTGGCAGCTTCGCAACCAATGCCCCTTTCTTTGGCAATATAAGCATATGGACCCTTTGGTAATGGGACTATCTCAGACTTAGCTTTTCTCTTAACCATTTGGTCAACCGAGTTGACTATGGCCGATCCATTTCCATTGGGAAGAGAATGCTTTTTTGGATTCCCAGTGTCATCATTGTCAATGTCCATAAAGTTTTTAGGAAGTTGATCTTAGCAAATAGATAAGATCATTAAGGGTCTTGTCATAGTCTGTTTCATAGGTGTTCCAAAAGAACTCACTATGTGACTTAGAAAGTAGTTGAGCCACCAACTTTCTCAAGACTTTGACACCCAACTCTCCCGGCTTGTCAATATGTGACTACATCTCCAAGATGTGATCACACATAGACCTTTGCTTGCCAATAGGGCTTGAGTGACCTTACACTTTTCAGGAACTTGTGGGTTAGGTAAAATAATTGGAGGAGGTGAAAGAAGTATGATTTCCATGGGACATCATCTTCATTTAGGAAAGCTTGTTTCAAGAGATTTGGGAAGACCATAAACGTCTAAACCAGACATCTTTTGGGAGATACTCAAGATAGTTGATTTAAAGTCCTTAATATATCACCCAATTATTGGATTAGTGTCTAAGTCCATAACTATAATTGGTATGTACTTGACCCGACTCGGAATGGTCTATTTGGGTTGCATGGCATCGGAACATTTGGATAGACCGTTTATGAGGAAAAGACATTTTGTGACATATTAATATATTATAAGTTCTAATATATTAATATGAAATCATGTTATTTAATTAGTATTGATCAAGAATTAATTTGGACTTAATTTAGTGATCAAAAAGAGACTAATTAAATATATGGGGATTGATTGTGTAAATCATTCATTCTTATATATGTGGGCTTATGATCCAAGATTCCTTTATGTTGGGTTTAACCCATGTGGTGATCCATGGATACTCCATGGAGGTAAAAACCCATGGAGCATAAGGAATGGGTAAAGTCATGAGTTACATGGTGTAACCCTAATAGCCACACTATATAAGAACCCCTTTAGTTGAAGAAATTGGCACTAGTGATACATATTTTGAGGGCTAGCCGATTTGAACATGTATGTCTTCTTCTCATGGTTATTCCAAGAGTTCATGATGTTGTGTGAACCATTTGAGGTGTCACACTTGGGGCACTAGGCTCTCAAGCTTCATGGAGTCAAGCAACAACAACAAGGTATGTATTCTATCTATTTTAGTATCCTAGTATCAATGTTTTGGTATGCTAGTTAGGATAATACCTTGGATAATCATATTTGCATGTATAATAGAGAAAACATAGATCCAAGGTATTTAGGGTTGCATGTACACTTAGGAGTGTTAGAATGCTCAAAACCCAACAGTGGTATCAGAGCCTAGGCTTGTTTTCAATTATACTTGATGCAAATTGCTGAAAAATGTTGAAAAAGTCGAATTTCGGGCATTCTGGGCATTGGACTCGCCGATTCCACTGATGAACTCGCCGAGTCCATGAAGAAAATCATCCTACTCGGCGAGTAGGTTGATACACTCGACGAGTAGGAGCCCCAGACAGCATATTTTCGAGTTTTTTGGCTAGAAATGGACTAGAAACATTACCCTAAGATGTTTTTGAACTTATAAACTTGTTTTTTATGTGGTAATGCTCATACTAATCCAATTTCAAAGATAATTGTCAATAGATTCATGTTTTGTATTAGTTTAGTGATTAGGCTAATTACATGAAAAAGTTTGATTTGAATTATCTTGTTCTTATGAGTTGCTTAGATTAATAGAAAAGTTAATTGATTATGTGTTTTCAATCCATTTTAATCTAAGATTTGATTCTAAAATGTGTTTTTGTAACTTGTCCTCAAGTTATATGAAAAGTCACATTTACGTTTCATAAAACTCATAAAAGTTGGCAATGGTTACAAAAATGAAGAGTCTTGTCCTCAAGTTATGGAGGTTCAAGAGTCACTTCATTAAGTAATAAAATGTGTAACCTTAATTAATTCCATAAGTTACAAAATAAAGAAAAGTTACATTCTTTTATTAGTTTAAAGTCTTCCATAACTTGTCCTCAAGTTATGGAACTTGAAGAGTTTTTTAATTAAAACTAATTTAAACACATAAGTTATGCAATTAATTAGTTTTGAATAGTTTCAAAACTTGCCCTCAAGTTTTGGAATTTGAAAAGTTTCACTTATGAATACTTTAATTCCAAGTTAGCCCTTAGAATTTTAAAAGTTAAAATTCAAACCCTTATACTATTATTATAATTTTAATTATATAGATATGTATAAGATAAAGTCAATCTTACCGTTAGTAGGCCTCATTCACGAAGCTGGTCTATAAGGGGGGTATAAGGTTACTGCCTATAAAATGGCAGTTTAATGGGTGTCCACTCTCACCCACCGCTTACTTGACTGGTGGAGGGTCGTTAGCCGAACAGGTAGGACAAAGACTATAATTCTCCCTTCATTAAAAGTATTAATGATAAATACTAAGTAACTAAACATTTATAAATTCCCAATCTTAGTTACTTAGGAAAATGTGAATTTGGTGCTAGCCCGTAAAATTACACTTTGTACCTTACCAAGTCGTTAGTGGAGCGTGTGTGGTTAAGTGGCACACTAACATGGACTAGTAAGAGTGGCAAAGGGTAACTTAACTTTATTATAGATCGGTGGAGCGTGTGTGGTTAACCGGTACATCGATTAGGTGATAAAGTTAAGGGTACCAAGTCAATTTGCATGGTTATTCACACCTTGTTTGTGATCCTCGGCATCCCAGTCACAAACTTGAGAGGGCACAATCGAGATTCAAACATGCCATTGAAAGTTCAATGTATCTCAAAAGATCTAGGAGTTTCAAATCCAATTAAAACTTAATTATATTTCGTTTTTCATGGTGGAAATTGGTAAATCGTCATTTACCTACCTTCAACTATTTTATAACTTGGATTACGGCATCCCTCTTCCAGTTATAAATAGGTTGTTGGGTCCTAGCCTTAATATTTCATATTGGGTGTTATATTAAGGACTTTAAATCAACTATCTTGAATATCTCCCAAAAGATGATCTTCCCAAATCTTTTGAAACAAGTTTTCCTAAAATGAAGATGATGTCCCATGGAAATCATGCTTCTTTCACCTCCTCCAATTATTCTCCCTAACCCACAAGTTCCTAAAAAGTTTAAGGCCACTCAAGCCCTATTGGCAAGCAAAGGACTATGTGTGATTACATCTTGGAGATGTAGTCACATATTGACAAGCCGGGAGAGTTGGGTGTCAAAGTCTTGAGAAAGTTGGTGACTCAACTATTTTCTAAGTCACATAGTGAGTTCCTTTGGGACTCCTATGAAACAGACTATGACAAGACCCTTAATGATCTTATCTATTTGCTAAGATCAACTTCCTAAAACTTTATGGACATTGACAATGATGACATTGGATATCCAGTAAAGCTCTCTCTTCCCAATGGAAAGGGATCGGCCATAGTCAACTCGGTTGACCAAATGGTAAAGAGAACGGCTAAGTCTGAGATAGTCCCATTATCAAGGGTCTATTGCCAAAGAAATGGGCATTGGTTGCGAAGCTGTCAAATTTACCTAAGGATATTAAAGTCAATAAGTTAGACTCTACTTCGGGTAAAGTCCACTATCTAACTCTGCTAAGTTTCTATTCTGAGATTCTTGATACATGATGCGACTGGGTCACATGTTGATGTTTTAAGAATCAAAGAAAAAGTGAAGAAACTTAAAGAAAGAATATGTTGAATCTGATGGCATAGATGGATTTCTATCGCATAGTTTGAAGATCGGATTCTTGAGCTACTTCTTAAGAGTTATGATATATTGCTTAGGAATAAATAACAACAAAGTTTTCATGTGCTTTTGCATTGTAAGGATAGTTTTTCCGCAAAGTTTTAAAATAAAAGAATTTTTTTTTTGATTTTATTTATTTTAAAATATCCTTACAATGGCATTTGTGAAAATTTTTGTTGCTTATAAGATTCCATTAAGAGCAAGAGTGGAAATATGAATTTGATTCTTTCATTTGTGGTAGTGTCTAAATTTACCAAATAAGGAAAGATTCTCATCACCTTAGTTTCAGTTGGATAGAAACTTGGAATCATGCAAGTTGTATAGCATGATGAATAAGAACTTTCAAGCATTGGAAAAATTAAGACTAACTACTTGTTCACATGGATGTGTGAGTCAAGTAAAGGATCGAGTACACATTCTTGTGCACTGATCAAGCCCACCACAAATAATCGTTAAGACTATTCGTCATTATTTATTAAAATTCAGTAAATATGGTTATACTTACAAGCTTAAGTGTAATTCTAAGACATTGGAAAAGGTTTCAATGTATGGCAGAGCGAATAAGAAGAATCAACTTAGGCAGAAAGATAAAAGTTTCTCAAATCTAAAAGATGGGAGAGTACTTTAGTATCATGTTATATAATCATCTTAATGATTAAGAGACCTTATCACAATTCATCCTCTAAGTGCATTCTGGTAGCTAAGAAGAGGAGCTATGAATTGTTGAAGTGGTTAAATCAAGAAGATGATTTATACTTCGTTCCAAAAACAATTCTTAGAGTTATACTCTAAGATTGTAACTTGAGTGACATGTCTTAAAGAAGGTTTAAAACACTTGTCAAATGTAAGAGTAAAACTTTTCTACTCTTGTACATTTGAAATTGGTAAGTTGTGATGTTTTGGATAAAACAAAGACCAACTAAGGCCAATTGTGTGAAGTGTTTGTCTTGATTAGAATCCACACTATCTCTTGAATATCTGACAAGAAAGTCTTATATGTCAAGTGGACAGTGGGAGTCTTAAAGGTCTTGAAAGTCTCAAGAACTAATCAAGAATAAAACCTGAAGTTCTTCACTAGCACACGAATTGAGGTTTATAACCTATCGTGTCGACATGTCTATGCCTATTCAAGTTTGCTTTGCATAGGAGTTCTGAGAGTTCTCAATTGGTTGCACAGCTACTTGGAAGCAATGGCAGGCCCTTGAGCTGCCAAATGGCAAGAATTTAAGATTGCACAAGTTTAATCCATATAAGTGTGGATTTGTCAGTAACCTTGTCTTGTGATTATGGTTTTGACAAAATTCATATGGATAGGAACTCATACACCATAAAATCTAAGTGTCATAAGGTTTCTCTACGATTCATGAAAATGATGGTGAGGAAACACTTTCACTAAGTAGATTTTAGCTAGATAGCAATTGTGATATTTGCATTCTCAAAGTCGTTAGTGGAGCGTGTGTGGTTAACCAATACACTAACATGGACTTGTGAGAAGTGGTAAAGGTCTAAACAATCGAGACTATGATTATGGCATCCCTTTTCATAGTTCTTAAAATTGTTTAGACACAACTGTGAGCTGTCTAAGATAAGGTGTATGATATTGATAAAGTTTTATCAAAGCAATCTAGTATCAGAAATCTGAACTTTGGTAAGAAAGTCAATAAATTATTGATTTCTAGAAGTCCAGCTGATTTCTGATTACATGTCAAAGCTAGTGGGAGCATAAGTGTTATGCTAATAATCATCATGTTAGTGGGAGCATGATAATTATGATAAAGGTTGCAAGTTAGCAATGTTAATTATAGAAAACAAAAGTTTCAATTCGTGAGGCTGCAGGGGTTGAAAAAGTTGTTTTGCTATAATTAAGGGAGAGGAAATTATACTTCATTTCAATTCTAAAAGCTTAGATTGAGATTTTAATCGTATTTAGTCAAGGATATATCTATGAATTTCATGTTGGAATGGCTCAACATAAGGAAATTCTATATATGGGTCCATTATTTGCGTTCTAAAATTCGATTATGATTACGGCATCCCTTTTCATAATCTGAATTATGAGAACTTGGCAAATAGAAATGGAAATGTTATAGCAAAAGACTGGTTTAGTCTTTATGTGAGACATCATGACTCGTGTCCCATATGCTTCGGATATAGGATCGATTACATGTGCTATATTTATCCTTTCTAAAATTTTCCAAATGCCTGGGGCATTAAGAAGGGAAAAGGTCTAGAACTGGATATGACTAAAATGATTAAGCAATTGTCGAGGACACTCTAAGGTTTACCAAAGATTGGTTGCTCAAGGACAGTTGGAAGTATAGTGATAATTCTGGAAGGACCATATTGACATAATCTGTAAGGAGGCAACTCTTGTTCAGAAGTGATAGTCAAAATGGAATATGGAAATGTTTCAAAGTTGGAAATTATTCAATCTGTGTAAGATTAGGAAACTTAATGCAAGAAGGATATTTCCAAGTAGCTGATCTCCTTTGGAATGCTCTGTAATGGTTGTTGTCAAGTCTTTCTGACTCTGTGCATAATCATTACAGGAGGATCAATGCATATAAGTTTAGAATCTAACAGATTTCAGTAAATGGCATGAATTTGGAATTCTTACATTTGCAGTAAGGATTTGGGACTGTGAAAGAGGATCGTTGGAGTTATGTTCAATTGATCTAATTCACAAAGTGAAGATCATAGACAAACATAGTATGCATACTTGGTGTATGGCATGACTAGTGTTTAGAAAACATAGTGTACATGCTTGGAGCATGGGACAACTATTGTTTTAAATTCAAAAATAAAGTTGATAGCTGAAACAGTATACAATGAATAATGTGTAATCATATGGTGATAAATAAAAGGTGTTTTATTTATGTTCATAGGTTTTGATACATTATTAGATTCTATTATTATTGTGTTTCATTTTGCATGTTTTGACTTCCAGAATAACTAGGTCGTTCTTCCTGATTGACTAAGTTATTCAAACTATCCACAGTCGGTCATATGTTGGAAGTAGATATGAATCAAGACTGTCATGGGTTGGCTTGTAGAGGTCTAAGATGTTGGACAAGGGGCTACAACACTCATGAGTGCTCATAAGTTCTGAGTATTGGATTCAACCCGCGCTCATTGGAATCACTTCATGGATTTTATCACGAGTGATCATGAGACGATAATATCTTATATTCTTCAAACCTAGAGATATGAGTTGTTACTATGAGTTGGTTGTACATTGATTGCACGAAAACGCATTCGGTAACTCGGTGTTATAAAACGTGCCTTTGTGTATGATTCAACAAGTAGTAGAACAAGCCATATGGGTCGAAGTTTATCCATTCCTTTTACCTTCGGGATAAAAGCGATATCTGTGGGCCCCTCGATGATTTGGTGATGACAAATGTAAGTGCTCGGCCGGGCCTAGACTGATTTGATTTGTTCAATTAGTCAATCGTCATAAATCGGAAATCGGGAAACAACAAATGAATAGAGAGAATGATTATAATCCATGTCTCAGTCTATATGATATCTAGAATGGAGGAATATATGATCCCTTATCTAATGGACAAGTCATTGACAAAGGTCAGAGTTCATCTACAAGGTCAGAGTTCGACAGCGGCTTTTGAGAGCTACGATTGCCAGTTGGTTCCTGAAGTCATACGTAATAAAAGTTTTAGACTTATCCAAGTGGGAGACTATTGGATTAGTGTCTAAGTCCATAACTATAATCGGTATGTACTTGACCCGACTCGACATGGTCCATTTGGGTTGCATGGCATCAGAACATTTGGATAGACCGTTTATGAGGAAAAGACATTTAGTGACATATTAATATATTATAAGTTCTAATATATTAATATGAAATCATGTTATTTAATTAGTATTGATCAAGAATTAATTTGGACTTAATTTAGTGATAAAAAACAGACTAATTAAATATATGGGGATTGATTGTGTAAATCATTCATTCTTATATATGTGGGCTTATGATCCAAGATTCCTTTATGTTGGGTTTAACCCATGTGGTGATCCATGGATACTCCATGGAGGTAAAAACCCATAGAGCATAAGGAATGGGTAAAGTCATGAGTTACATGGTGTAACCCTAATAGCCACACTATATAAGAACCCCTTTAGTTCAAGAAATTGGCACTAGTGATACATATTTTAAGGGCTAGCCGATTTGAACATGTATGTCTTCTTCTCATGGTTATTCCAAGAGTTCATGATGTTGTGTGAACCATTTGAGGTGTCACACTTGGGGCACTAGGCTCTCAAGCTTCATGGAGTCAAGCAACAACAACAAGGTATGTATTCTATCTATTTTAGTATCCTAGTATCAATGTTTTGGTATGCTAGTTAGGATAATACCTTGGATAATCATATTTGCATGTATAATAGAGAAAACATAGATCCAAGGTATTTAGGGTTGCATGTACACTTAGGAGTGTTAGAATGCTCAAAACCCAACACCAATATGAAATATTAAGGATAGGACCCAACACAATACTTTTATAACTTGGAAGAGGGATGTCGTAATCCAAGCTATAAAATATTTGAAGGTAGGCAAATGACGATTCATCAATTTCCACCATGAAAACGAAATATATATTATTAGGTTTAAATTGGTTTTTGAAACTCCTAGATCTTTGAGACTCATTGAACTGTTCAATGGCATGTTTCAATCTCGAGTGTGCCCTTCAGGTTTTGTGACTGGGATGCCGAGGATCACAAAACAAGGTGTGAAGTAACCATGCAAATTACTTGGTACCCTTAAGTGTTTACCCCTCAATCGATGTGCCGGTTAACCACACACGCTCCATCGATACTATGATAAATATTAAGTTACCCTTTGCCTACTTTGTTAAATCTAGGTTAGTGTGTCGGTTAACCACACACGCTCCACTAACGGTTTAAACAAAGTGCAAAGTGTAATTTCATGGATTAGCACCTTATTCACATTTTCCTAAGTAACTAAGATTGGGAATTTATAAGTGTTTAGTTACTTAGTATTTATCATTAATACTTTTAATGAAGGGAGAATTATAGTCCTTGTCCTACCCGTTCGGCTAACGACCCTCCACCAATCAAGGAAGCGGTGGGTGAGAGTGGACACCCATTAAACTGCCATTTTATAGGCAGTAACCTTATACCCCCCTTATAGACTGGTTTCGTGAATGAGGCCTACTAACGGTAAGACTGACTTGCTCTTATACATATATTTATTATTAACTTATAATACTATAAAGTATAAGGGTTGAATTTTAACTTTTAAAATTCTAAGGGCTAACTTGGAATTAAAGTATTCATGGGGAAAACTTTACAAATTCCAAAACTTGAGGGCAAGTTTTGAAAATATTCAAAACTAATTAATTCCATAACTTATGTGTTTAAAGTAGTTTTAATTAAAAAAAAACTCTTCAAGTTCCATAACTTGAGGACAAGTTATGGAAGACTTTAAACTAATAAAAGAATGTAACTTTTCTTTATTTTTGTAACTTATGGAACTAATTAAGGTTACACATTTTATCATTTAATGAAGTGACTCTTGAACCTCCATAACTTGAGGACAAGTTATGGAGTCATAAATCGATTTAATGAGGAAAAGACTCTTCATTTTTGTAACCATTGCCAACTTTTTATGAGTTTTCTGAAACTTAAATGTGACTTTTCATATAACTTGAGGACAAGTTAGAAAAACACATTTTAGAATCAACTCTTAGATTAAAATGGATTGAAAACACATAATCAATTAACTTTTCTATTAATCTAATAAACTCATATGAACAAAGATAATTCACATCAAATTTTTTTTCAAGTAATTAGCATAACTTTTAAACTAATACAATTCGATTTTTCAGCTAATTTTGCAAGTATAACAAGAAAACAAGCCTTGTCTCTGACACCACTGATGGGTTTTGCGCATTCTAACACTCCTAAGTGTACATGCAACCCTAAATACCTTGGATCTATGTTTTCTCTATTATACATGCAATTATGAACTTTCCAAGGTATTACCCTATCTAGCATACAATACTTGATACTTGGGTAATCAAATGGATAGAATACATACCTTTGTTTGATGTAGCTTGTCTCCATGAAGCTTGAGTGCCTAGTGCCCCAAGTGTGACACCTCAAATGGTTCACACAACACCAAATGCACATGGAATGACTTGAGAGAAATGGAACACTCCTTGAAATCGTCTAGCCCTCATATTCACACATTAGTGCACGATTTCTTTAGCCATGGGATTCTTTTATATGGTGGCTATTAGGGTTACACCATGTAACTCATAACTTTACCCATTCCTTATGCTCCATGGATTTTAACCTCCATGTAGTATCCATGGGTCACCCCATGGACTTAGTCCAACGTAAGGAATCTTGGATCACAAGCCCACATATATAAGAATGAATGATTTACACAATCAACCCATATATTTAATTAGTCTCCTTTTGATCACTTAATTAATTCCAAATTAATTCTTGATCAATACTAATTAAATAACCTTATTAATATATTAGAACTTATAATATATTAACCAACCTTAAGTGTTATTTCTCTCATTATAGTCTATCCAAATGCATGATGCCATGCAACCCAAATGGACCATGCCGGGTCGGGTCAAGTCTTACCAATTATAGTTATGGACTTAGACATTAATCCAACAGTGACATCCAGCATATCTTCGATCAGAAAGAGTTGAACATGAGACAACAACGATGGGTGGAGCTACTGAACGACTACGATTGTGAGATTCTTTATCACCCTGGTAAAGCTAACGTAGTAGCTGACGCCCTTATCAGAAAAGAATACTCGGGACACCGAGTAAAGTCGTTAACCATGACAATCCATTCATATCTGTCCATATAGATCAGAGAGGCTCAACTCGAAGCCTTAAAACTTGAAAACGTGACAGGTGAAACTTTAAGAGGAATGGATAAAAACTTCAAAGTCAGGGATGATGGAGTATGTTGTTTCATGAACTGGATCTGGATACCAAAGTTTGGTGGTTACAAAGACATGGTTATGAATGAAGCACACAAAACCCGATACTCCATTCATCCAGGTTCAGACAAGATGGCCCTCAAGAAACTATACTGGTGGCCAAACATGAAGGCCGAAATTGCTACCTTTGTGGGCAAGTGCCTTACTTGGGCCAAAGTCACGGTAAAATACCAGAAACCTTAAGGTTTATTACAACAACCTGAAATCCCTGAATGGAAGTGGGAGCGGGTTACAATGGATTTCATAACCAAGTTACCCAAGACATCGGGTGGTTATGATACTATTTGGGTAATCGTCGATAGATTAACCAAATCCGCACATTTCTTACCAATTAAAGAGACCGACAAGATGGAGAAGCTAACAATAACTTACCTTAAGGAAATCGTTAGACTGCATGGTGTGACAATATCTATTATTTCTTACCGAGATAGTAGATTCACTTCTCGTTTCTGGCAGTCTTTACAAAAATCTTTGGGATCTAGGCTAGACATGAGTACAGCCTACCATCCACAAACTGACAGACAAAGTGAAAGGATGATTCAAACTTTAGAAGATATGTTGCGAGCTTGCGTGATAGACTTTGGTAAGGCATGGAATACTCATTTACCCCTTGTCGAATTCTCTTATAACAATAGTTATCACACTAGCATAAAGGCTTCTCCTTTCGAAGTTCTCTATGGCCGCAAGTGTAGATTACCTCTGTGCTGGACTGAAGTGGGTGACACGCAGCTAGCTAGAAGCCAAGTTCCTGACAGTACTCTCACTGGTCCGGAAATCATTCGTGAAACCACAGAGAAAATCGTACAAATCCGGGAGCGACTTAAAGCTTCCAGAGATAGACATAAAAGCTACGCTGACAAAAGTAGAAAACCTTTGGAGTTACAGGTTGGTGACCGCGTTATTGTTGATGGTCTCACCCTGGAAGGGCATGATACGCTTTGAAACGTGACAAGCTGAATCCAAGGTACATAGGACCATTCGAGATTCTTGCTGGAATCGGTCCAGTAGCTTATAAACTCCGACTACCTCAAGAACTAAGTAACATACATCTTGTTTTCCACGTCTCGAACTTGAAAAAGTGTCTGTCCGACGAGACTCTTGTTATCCCACTCGACGAAATCGAGATCGACGAGAGCCTCAACTTCGTGGAAGAACCAATAGAAATCATGGACCGAGAGGTCAAGCAAACGAAGCAAAGCTGTATTCCTATAGTGAAGGTTCGCCGGAATGCCAAGCGGGGACCTGAATTCACTTGGGAGCGCGAGGATCAAATGAAACTGAAATATCCTCATCTTTTTGCTTAAGTTAATTGTAATTACTTAATTTTATTAAACTCTAATTTCGGGACAAAATTCTCTCTAACGGGGGGATAATGTGACAACCCGAAATTTTTATCTTGTATAGTCTTTCAAATTCAATCACAGTCAGACACGTTTCTGCTATCTTTTAGTATTGTTTAGGGTCTGTTTGAGTGTTCTAAGCCTAGTACATTCAAGGTTTGGGTTTAGGGAAGAGATAACTTAAGTTCATCGTATTGCATTCGGGCCAAACACTCCATCAAGAGGAGTGTACGGCCGTACACCCAAGGTGGCCGTGAGCCCAAACATATATATATACACACACACACACATATATATATATATATATATATATATATATATATATATATATATATATATATATGTGTGTGTGTTTTCCCTTCATTCTTTCTCATTTCTCACACTGTCACCTCAAGAAAATCCAATTCTCTCTCAACTATCATCAAGTTTTACACCTTGATCTTCAAAGATGTAAGTATTCCTTCCATTTGAATTGTTGTTACATGGCTTTATCTAGTGAAGATCCATGTTTTCACCCATGAAATCTTCTCTTTTGATTGGATCTTCAAATCTTCTTCACTTTCACCAAGAACACCAAGAACACGTACTTGTTCTTGAGCCTTGAACTCCTTAAAAGCCTTCAAAAGTGTGAGTATCACTTCTATCTGCTTGTTAAGCTTGAGAAACACTTAATTCCTAGCCTTGATTCATGATCTAATGCCTGAACATGAAGGGTGTACGACCGTACACACTTCATATGGCCGTAAACCCTTGTTTAATGCATGAATAGGCCTCAAACTCACCCCATGTTTCAACATAAGACCATGAACACTTAATGGATGCAAGTTAGGGCCATAAACACCCATTTTTACATGTTTCTTTAATGAGTGTATGGCTGTACACTCCATGGTCGTACACATCATGGTCGTACACTACATGGGCCGTACACATCAAGACCGTACACCCCCTTAAGTGACCCTAAATCCCTTTAATTCAATCACATGTGATTGTAACACTTAAATTCAAGTGTTTCCTAGTCCTTAAAGTGGTTTCCTATCATAATTAGGTGTTATATACACTAATTATATCCATATATATATATATATATATATATATATATATATATATATATATATCATTATATGCTTAATTGGATCCGTTTGTGGTCAGGACTTCACTTGACACTTAGCATCCTACCTCGACCTTTCACTCGAATCACTCACTACAGGTGAGTTCATACAAAGATTTTGTGTTATAAACAAATGGTTTCAAATATCTTATTAAAATGGATTTAAGTTATCATCAAATCAAATGGTTTTCAATGATTGTATCAAAATGACATCAAGTCACCAAAATGAATTTCAAAATATCAAACTTCTTTTAAATGGTTTTATAAACTTATATTTCTCCCAAAAATCATACTAATATATATATATATATATATATATATATATATATATATATATATATTTATATAAATAAGATTTTAAAGGCTTAGGACTGATAACCCACTTTGGTTCCTTTTCCTTGTTTGGATGTGGGATTATAAGCATCAGTTATTTGTCCGAGTGACATTTAAATTTTACTTATATATATTTGTATATGTATACAAGTATAAAAGTTAGTTCATTAAGTTCAATTACCCTTTGTAACATGTTGAGCAAGGGGTTGCATTCATGAATACTCGTTATCAAATCAGAAAGTACATATAAATTATAATAGGTATAATTTATAATTCACAAAACATTAATTCACGATTCAAGTATACTAAAGTACATTGTTTTACAAGAACAAAGGTTTTATTCAAAACTATTCAAGGTTATACATCTTTCAGATACATGTTAACAATACTAATTCAAGAACATACTGTCAGTCATTTATTTCGGAATCATTGGGTTTTTCATAACTATTATACATGTAACGTTTATATGATTTTTATGAGTCAAGTGGTACAGGTTGTTTAATGCATTTAAACAATATAGTTAAAGTCCTGACATTATAACCAGAATCTCCAGCGGGGGATCGAAACAATGTGTGTATAGATCTATATTGGGATTGACAACCCCGCACTCGGACTGCTAGCTACAGTCAGGCATACACGCCTGTGAGTGACAATTGTTATCACCAGCTTTCAGCGCATTCATAGCGTTGGGCCAGGCCATCTAGTCAGTATGGTTATAATAACTCATATAAAATATATTAACAATATGTTAGTGTATAATTAACTAAACCTAAGTACATTTTCAAAGTACTAGTTTACAATATACAATTTACAGTATTACATTACAGTTTACAATAATAGTTGATGAAATCAGGCACACTCTCAGATACACGTTTACAAAAGGATTACAAATACAGAACATTGGTTTACAAATAGAACAGTTTTATGTAACTAAAACCACTTTTCATATACAGCATAAAATATAGGATTTTCTGGAACAGTTTACATATTCAAGTAACAGAAGACATTTGTCAAACATATATACTTATGCACTCACTCAACTTTATGGTGACACTCTCTTTTCAAATTACTTGTATTCTCAGGGAACCAGTAGACAGGCACTACCCGAGCTTTTGATAATATGAAGCTATTTATGTCTTGTCTTCTTCTTTTGTATAACTATTTGGTTTCAGTATACAATGATGAAACACATGTAAATACTTATACTTTTAAAATACAATGGTTGTTTGTACTCTGATTACTATAATGCATGTGTTTTCATACTACAAATGAAGTCCTCCACCCCCGGACGTTTCCGCCGTCTGGTTTGGGGGTGTGACATTTAATTCCAAATTAAACCCTAGAATTTTAAAAGTTAAAATTCAACCCTTATACTATTATATTATTATAATTTTATATTTATATATATGTATAAGAACAAAGTCAGTCTTACCGTTAGTAGGCCTCATTCATGAAGTCGGTCTATAAGGGGGGTATAAGGTTACTGCCTATAAAATGGCAGTTTAATGGGTGTCCACTCTCACCCAACGCTTCCTTGACTGGTGGAGGGTCGTTAGCCGAATGGGTTTGACAGGAAATTTAAATTCTCATTAAAAGTATAATGAAATACTAAGTAACTAAACACTTATAAATTCCCAATCTTAGTTACTTAGGAAAATGTGAATTTGGTGTTAACCTATGAAATTGCACTTTGCTCCTTGTTAAGTCGTTAGTGGAGCATGTGTGGTTAACCGACACACAAATTTGGGACTGACAGTGCATGAAAAAGGGTAGCTTGATGTTAATCATAGATCAATGGAGTGTGTGTGGTTAACCGACACATTGATTAGGTGGTTGTAACATTGGGTGTACCAAGCTAATTTGCATGTTTATTCACACCTTGTTTGGGAGTCTCGACATCCCAGTCACAAACTTGAAGGGCACAATCGAGATTTAAACATACCATTGAATAGTTCAATGAATCTCAAAGTATCTAGGAATTTCAATCCATTTATAACTTAATAATCAATTTCGTTTTTCATGGTGGAAATTGGTAAATCGTCATTTACCTACCTTCAAATATTTTGCAATTTGGATTACGACATCCCTCTTCCGAATTGTAAAATATTGTGCTGGGTCCTAGCCTTAATATTTCGTGTTGGGTGTTATATTAAGGACTAAAATCAACTAAACTTGAACTTCTCCCATTATAGATGTCTAGTTCAGACAACTATGGTCTTCCTGAATCTTTTGAAAAAAAACTTTCTTTATAAAGATGATTTTCCACAAGGCGATCAAGGTGAAAGATTAATCCCTTCTTCGTGCTGTAGTGGAACTTCACTTCCTCTACCTCCTCCAATTATTCTCCCTAACCCTCAAGTTCAAGGTCACTCAAAGCTCTATTGGCAGGAAGGAAAGTATGTATGTGCTCACGTCTTGGAGATGAAGTTACATATTGACCATCTGGGAGAGTTGGGTGTCGAAGTCTCAAGGATGTTGGCTATTGACTGGGTTCTTCAATCACTTCCCGAGTCACATAGTGAGTTCGTTAAGGACTACTATGGGACAGACCACGACATGACCCTTATTGATCTAACATATTTCCTTGTTGCTGCTGAATCAACAATGATTTGGCGCACTGGTAAAGCAAATTTGATTGGAAGATCTACTTCTCAAACTTCCATGGACATTGACAATGGTAACATTGGAAGTCCAGAAAAGATTTCTCTTCCCAATGGAAAGGGATCGGCCATAGTCAACCCGGTTGACCAAATGGTAAAGAGAAAGGCTAAGTATGTGATTGTCTCATGTGCCAATGCAAAAGAAGCCATTTGTTTCTACTGCCATTTGAAGGGACATTGGAAGCGAAGCTGCCCTGACTACCTGAAAGATCTAAGAGAAGGTAGAATCAAAAAGTTTGACTCTGCTTCAGGTAAGTCTACTGTCTGACTCTATTATGTTCCTAATTGTTGATCCTTAATACATGATGTGACAAGGTTGCATTTTGATGTTTTGTAGGATCATGCAAAAGGAAGGAATCTTAAAGGGAGAGTATGTTGAATCTGGTCGTGAAGATGGATTTCAATTGCATGGTTCGATGAGCGGATTTTTGAGCTGCTGCTTAAGAGTTATGATAGATTGCTTAGAAATATGTAGTAACATACTTTTCATATGTAATTGCATTGTAAGGAAAAGTTTTCTGCATATTATAAATAAATAAAATTTTTGTTGATTTTATCTTATCTTATATCTTCTTACAATGGCATTTGTGAAAAATTGTTGCTTATATGTTTCCATTGATAGCAATATTGGAATATAAATTTGATTCCTTCGTTTGTGGCAGTGTCGAGAATTTGCCAAATAAGGAAAGATTCTCATTACCCAAGTTTCAGTTGGATAGGAACTTGGAATCATGCAACTTGTAGTGTGTGTGAGGAATGAGAACCTTCATCTTTGGGAAATTAAGACTAATTCCTCGTTCACATGAATATGTGAGTCAGGTGAAGGACTAGGGGATTGGGTACATTGGGTGTGCGCTGGTCAGGTCCACCACAAAGAACGATAAGACTATTCGTCATGATTTACTAAAGTTTAGTAAATATGGTTATCCTTACTACTTTAAGTATAATTCTGAACATTGGAAAAGTTTTAATGTATGGCAGGACGAATAAGAAGAATCAAATTAGGCAGAAAGATAAAAGTTTCTCCAATCTGAAGAGATGGGAGACTACTTTAGTATCGTGTTTTATGATCATCTTAATGATTATGGAAAAACTATATCACAATTGATCCTCTAAGGATATCTTAGTGCATTTGTATGGATAAGAAGAGGAATCATGAATTGTAGAAATGGTTAAATCTAGAAGATGAGTCATACTTCGTTCCAAAAACAAGTCTTAGAGTCATACTCCAAGCTTGTGCCTTGAGTGACACTAAATTAAGAAGGTTTATAACACTCATCAAATGTAGAGTAAGGTGTTTCTTACTCTTGTATATTTGAAATTGGTAAGTTGTGATGTCTTGGATAATACAAAGACCAACTAAGGCCGATTGTGTGAAGTGTTAGTCTTGATTAGAATCCACACATTTACTCTTGAATATTTGTTTGTCAAGTAATGTTCCTTGACAAAGTGAATCTTATATGTCAAGAGGTCAGTGGGAGTCTTAAAGATCTTCAAAGTTTCAAGAACTAATCAAAGGTAAACCTATTGTTAAACACTAGCACACGACTTGAGGTTTGTAACCTATCGTGTTGACATATTCTTGTTTCTGTGCCATTCCAATTGGTTGACTATGCATATGAGTTCTATGAGTTCTTAGTTGTTTGCATAACAACATGGAAGCAATGGCAGGCCCTTGTGCTGCCAGATGGCAAGAAATTAATATTGAACAAGTTCAGTCCATATGAGTTTGGATTTGTCACTAACCATGTCTTGTGATTATGGTTATGACAAATTCACATGGATAGGAACACATACACCATAAAATCTAAGTGTCATAAGGTTTCTCTCCAATTCATGAAAATGATTGAGAGGAAACGCTTTCACTAAGTAGATTTTAAGGATTGTGATTTTTGCATTCTCAAATTCAATTATGATTACGACATCCCTCTTCATAGTTTGAATTGTGAGAAATGGCAAAAGGTCTAAACATTTCAAACTTATGGCTTTAAGTTCGAAAATTGTTTAGACACACATGTGAGTTATCTAAGGAAAGGTGTATAAGTTTGAGAAGCCTAGATAAAGTCTTATCGAAGCATCTCAGATCAGAAATCTGAATTTTGGAAAGGAAGTCAATAAGTATTGATTTCTATAAGTCTAGCTGATTTCTGGGTACATGTCAAAGCTAGTGGGATCATAAGTGTTATGCTAGTAAGATAATAATTATTATGCTAGTAGGAGCATAATTATTATGGAAAGTGTTGCAAGTTAGCAATGTTAATTATAGAAAAACAAAAGGTTTCAAATCGCAAAGTTGCAGGGTTTGAAAAGTTGTTTTGCTATAATTAAGGGAGAGGAAATTATACTTCGTTTCAAAATCTAAAAGCTTACATTGAGTTTTTAATCAAATTTAGTCATATATATATATATATATATATATATATATATATATATATATATATATATATATATATATATATATATATATATATATATATGAATATTATGTTGGAATGGTTCAATATAAGGAAATTCTATATATGAAAATGTTAATTGCGATCTCAAAATTTAATTATGATTACGACATCCCTTTTCATAATCAAAATTAAGAGAACATGGCAAATAGAAATATTATAGCAAAAGCCTGATCAAGTATCATGTCTTTATGTTAGACATTAGGAATCGCATTCCATATGCTTCAGGTATAGGATCGATTGCATATGCTATAATATTCTCGCGTTCTAAATTTTCCAATTGCCTAGGGCATTAAGAGGGATAAAAGGAATAGAACTGGATATGACTAAAGTGGTTAACAACTATCAAGGACAATATAAGGTTCGCCAATGATTGGTCGCTTATAGTTGGAAGTATAAAATGGATGGACCATATTGACATATTCTGAAAAGAGGCAACTCCTGTTCAGAAGTGATAGTCAAAATGGGAATATGGAAATGTTTCCATAAGTGGAAGTTATTCTTTAAATCTGTGTAAGATTAGGAAATATAATGCAAGAAGGATGTTCAAAGGAATGTACTTTGAATTTGAGACCTCGCTTCCTTGGAATTTCTTTGTTATCAATCTCCAGTGGAAAGTTTTGTAATATCGTTGGTCAAGTCTATGTGACTTTTGGTGCCATGACATTACAAAGGCTGCATTACATGAAAGTTTAGCAGTGACATGAATTTGGAATTCTTACACTTGCAACAAAGATTTGGAATTGTGAAATGAGCATCATTGAAATGTTTTTTTTAATTGATCTATTTCACAAAGTCAGGACCATAGACAAACATAGTGTGCATGCTTGGAGCATAGCGTAGCTATTGTTTTAATTCAAGTATTAAGTTGATAAATCAAAACATTATACAATGAATAATGAGTAATCAATATGGCACTCAAAAGTTTTGGGGCCATATAGGATTAATATTACTCTTGTGTTTCACTTTGTATGTTTTTACTTCCCGAATAACTAGGTTATTTAAACCATCCACAGTCGATCATACTTTGGAAGTAGGTATTAAGGAAAGACGGTCATGAATGGGTCTGTAGTTTGTCTAGGTGTTTTAGACATAGTTGCAGTGTTCATGAGTACTCTTGGAATAAAATTCGAGTATTGGATTGAACCCACGCTCATCTGAATCACTTCATGGATTTTATCAAGAGTGATTGTGACACGATAATATCTTATATTCTTGAAACGGAGACATGTGAGTTGTAGTTGCGAGTCGCTTGCACATTGACGTATGTAAACGCACCAGTAACTTAGCGTTATAAAACAAATTGTTGTGTGTAAATTGGTGAGTAAGTACAAGCAAGCATTTGGGTCGAAGTGTCACACCCCCAAACCGGAACGGCGGAAACGTTCGGGGGCGGAGGACGTCATGTATAGTATCACAACAATTGAATAATAGTAATCAAATAAAAAACAACCATTGTATTAATAGTATAATGATTACATTACATTACATTTCAATCATACACGATTGAGTCCAAAAGTAAATACAAGTAAAGACTCGAAGCTACTATGCTCCGTCTTATTGAATACGGGCGTATACCTGTCTACTAATGTCCTGAGATTACAAGTAGGTTTTGAAATAGTATCAGCATAAAGCTGGTGAGTTCATAAGCGTTTTGTTTCGAAAATGGTTCTTTGTTTTCTTTCGAAAAGTGCATTATGTTTCTCCAGAAAACCTTATATTTTCTAATGTAATGAATGTATAAACCTTAAATAAAAATGATTCTTACAAGTTCCTCCTGCGAGTACTTAGTGTATACAAATCATATGCAATCCAGATCGAACAAACAATCAATTGTGTGGTTCTGCCCCAAGTCCACAACCAAACAAGGAACAGGAAATGGGGCGGAGGCCACACATTCCACTGGTTGTCGGATCCTCATGTACATAATCCTGAAGTATTCACTAGATACTTACAATGCTAACTATATTGATCCTTTGATATCTGTTGAAAGTGTTTGTCAAAAAAATCCATTATTTTCTTATTGAATGCATGATTAACTAATTCCTTTTTATAACTACTTAGCTCATACTAGCTATGTATAAACCAATATCGAACAGACGATTGATTGTGTGGATCTGCCCTCAGCCCACAACCAAACATGGAACAGGAAATGAGGCGGAAACCACACATTCCATGGTCTATCGGATATTCTTCATACATATCCTGGATGCATAAACTAAGAAATTACAGAATTAACAATGAATATTCATGAATGAAATGATAAACCGATTTGTCACACCCCAAAACCAGAATGGCGGAAACGTTCGGGGTGGAGCACATCATGTATAGTATCACAACAATGAATAGTAGTAAACAAGCAACAACATCATCCATTGCATTAATAATATAATTTAATACAAGTGTGTTCTGTGAAGTGTATAAGACACCAAAAATGTAAATCAAAATAAAAGATGAGTTTTGAACGAGTTCCATCTTCTCAAAAACCTGGCATCGGTACCTGTCTACTGGTGACCTGAGAATACAAGTTATTTTGAAAGAGTTTATCAGCTTTAAAGCTGGTGAGATCATAAGTATTTTAGTGTCATTGTTTGTATGAAAGCGTTTGTAAGTACATGATGTATAAGTTTGTAAATGTTTGAATCTAGTAGAAAACCCTATGTTTTCTACTAAAAGTAGCCTTCTACCAAGGCATCAAATGTTTGTATGAAAATGTTTGTAGTTGTTTGTAAATGTTTGTAAATGTTTGTAAATGTTTGAATCTCCTAGAAAATCCTATGTTTTCTACTAGAAGTAGCCTTCTACCAAGGCATCAAATGTTTGTATGAAAATGTTTGTAGTTTTTTGTAAATGTTTGTAAATGTTTGTAAATGTTTGAATCTCCTAGAAAACCCTATGTTTTCTACTAAAAGTAGCCTTCTACCAAGGCATCAAATGTTTGTATGTGTATATCTTGTAAGAGTATGTATTTTCCCAATTCTAACTATCATTAACCAAAAATATAGTTTTTACATTACGGTTCATTGTGAGAAGATCACAAAGTGAATGCAATGGGGAAATAAAATAGTACTGTAGTGTTGTATTAAGTAACTACTGCTGTACTAACTACTTTAAACCAATTGTTATTTAAAGTACCATGTGATATGCCTGTACCATACTACCAACTAAAAACACGACGATGAAAGACGTCGGAAGAAATGACATTTGGCACCCGTAGACTTGCAAGTCCCACTGTAGCGAACAACAAGGTGTAGGATAGTCAATCTAGTATAGATCTATATACAAATTCAACGCTCTCCAATTAAGGAGACTCTGGATACAAAACGAGCCATGACAGGTGATGCCATGCCCCGTTACGTGGCTCACATACCTGTTGTAATGTACTTGTATATGTATTGTGTGTACTAGCTGTATTGTATGTTCTCTCTGTCTAGTATGTATGTATGTTCTCTCGGTTTCTCATAATAGTATGTTCTCTTGTATAATGTATAGTACGTACTAGCTGTATTGTATGTTCTCTCTGTCTAGTATGTATGTATGTTCTCTCTGTTTCTCAAAATAGTATGTTATGTTTCTTTCTCATCAATATATGTTATGAGTCATGAATGAACTGACTCATTGTATGTTTCATTGTTGTAGTAATAGTATTTGTAACTTCCTAAACTATACCTATTATAGTTTAATAGAAATGTTGTTTGTATAAATGAACATGTTTGTATACCTTTGCTACCCAAACGCATTGAACTGAAAGAAGGAACTTTTGTATCTATATACATATACATAATATATAACTAAGATTCAAAATCATGATGTTTCATGCATAAGGTGATTTCCATGGGCTTTCAACAATCAATGAAGTTTTCTAGACTCAATACTAAGTATTAGGAAAGGCTTAAAGTCATATTGCACCCTTCATAAGGGTTTTCGGTCTAAGGAGATGCACTAGACCGAAAACACCTTTTGTTCTTGGATAATGACGATTTCTAGGCCCTAAATCAAGTATCCTTACTAGATAACAAGTATAGGAGATAGATACTTACAATATGGAAGCAAAGAAGGGTGTTTTCGGCCCAAAACACTAGTGTGTGTTCTTGGTGTTCTTGGTGTTCTTGAGGAACACTTGAAGATCTAAGAAAATGGAATGATTTCATGGATGAATCATGTAAGATCACTAGATAATGGAAGAGATCAACTAAACAAGGAAGGAAACACCTACAATCTTGAAGATCTTGACAAAAATTCGGATGATACTTGAGAGAGAATTGTGCTTCACTTGGAAATGGGAAAAATGACTAAAAATGACTAAGTGTCATTTATATACCCTTTAGGGTTTTCGGCCCTAACACTATTTTGGGCCGAAAACTCCAAACTCTTGGAGTTTGGTGACGTAAATGTTGCACAATTAATCCTAAAGTATACTTCCTCTAATTATCTCTTGAAGTACTAGCCTTTAGAACACTCAAACTGACTCCAAAAAGCTTAAAAATTAGCAGAAATAAATCTGACTTCCATTGAAGTGAATGGTTGTACAAGATAGAAATTTCGGTTTGTCACATCATCCCCCCGTTAGAAGGAATTTTGTCCCGAAATTAGAGTTTAAGCAAATAAGTAGTTACAAATAACTAAGTAAAAAGATGAGGATATTTCAGTTTCATCTGATCCCCTCGCGCCCAAGTGAATTCAGGTCCTCGCTTGGCGTTCCAGCGAACCTTCACTATCGGGATACAAATTTGTTTCGTTTGCTTGACCTCCCGGTCCATGATCTCTACAGGTTCTTCCACGAAGTTGAGGCTCTTGTTGATCTCGATCTCGTCGAGTGGGATTACAAGAGTCTCGTCAGACATACAATTTTTCAAGTTTGTGACGTGGAAAGTAGGATGTACGTTACTAAGTTCGTGAGGTAGGTTGAGTCCGTAATCTACAGGGCCGATTCTGGCGAAAATTTCGGAAATCCCTATGTAACTTTTCTGTCGGACTCTAGAGGCTTTCAATCGTCCATTAATCTGAACGATCCTCTCTATCAATTCCCTCTAACTCTAGATCGTGTATTGCATAGCTGGCTTCGAGTGTCTTATGCTGACGGAAGGCATAGGTAATGACTTTACCTTATTGCATCAATATGCAACTGAGCCCTGGATTTAGATGCATCGCAATAGACTACAAAGTCTTCTATTCCTTTTTAGGAGGGATAGTATCATCGCGGTGCAGAAGGCTCGTTTTAGCGTTTGGAACGCTCTCTCCTGCTTCTCTTCCCAGTCAAAGGCCACGCCCTTCTGGGTCAATGTTGTAAGGGGCTTCACGAATCGTGAGAAGTTCTGAAAGAACCTACTATAGTAGTCTGCGAGACCTAGAAATTAAAAAATTTCTGTAGGTGTCTTCGGATCTGACCATTCTCAATGGCCTGGATTTTGGAAGTGTCTACATGAATTACCTCTTCACTAACAACGTGACACAGGAATTTGACCCTTCGAATCCAAACTCGCGTTTAAGAGAATTTCGCGTAGAGCTTTTGTGATCGAAATGTTTCCAAGACCTGCTGACTATGTTGACTATGCTCCTCCTTACAACGAGAGTAGATAAGTATGTCATCGTTGAAGACGATGACGAACTGATCCAAGTAAGGACGATACACCCTGTTGATTAATCTATGAATACTGCGGGTGCGTTTGTTAATCCGAACGGCATCACTACGAGTTCGTAGTGTCCATAACGAGTTCGGAAGGCTGTCTTCGGAACATCCTCCCTTAATACTCGTAGTTGGTGATACCCGGATCTTGGATCGACTTTTGAAAAGAAGTTCGCCCCTTGCAGTTGATCAACTAAATCGTATATGAGAGGCAACGGATAACAATTTTTTTTTGACGCTTAGTTTGTTGAGCTCCCTGTAGTCGAAGCACATGCGAAACGATCCGTCTTTCTTCTTCGCGAACAAGACTGGAGCTCCCCAGGGTGAGAAGCTTGGTCTTATAAAGCCCTTGATGAGCAGTTCGTTAAGTTGACTGGACAGTTCTTGCATCTATGCAGGTGCTAGACGATAGGGCGATTTGGCTACTGGGGTAGCCCCTGGAACTAAGTCGATCCTAAACTCGACTTGACGTTGCGAAGGTAATCCTGGGAGTTTTCTGTTCCATCTGAATCTCTTGTCTCGATCGGTGGGAAAGGAATTTGATTGGCTCCTAAGTTTATTCGCATGGCAGTGCGATCACTCGTATTCTGGAGCGGTCTTCGTCCTGAAGTTCTTTTCTGGAAGTTATATTTGCTTCATCAATCACGGCTTCGCGTACACGAGTCGTATATGATTAAGATTGAAAAGGCCGTCGAATAAATGTTTCTTCTCTAGCTTACATCTAAACAAGGAAAATAAGTTAAAGCGGAACCACCAATTCTAAACTTGTAGAACCTTGATTATATACCACCCTTGCATATACATTCCACAGCGATGGATTAACCGTATGGGTCTTCGGATGGAACTTGACGTACTGTACGAGTGGTATTCCGGGGAGGTTTCTTCAGGAAGGATACGAAACATAAGATACCCCTCGCATGAGTATCTCAGAGTTCTGGAATGACAGTTTCGCTAGAAAGGAGACTATGGGAAAAAGGATTTTCGCACGAGACTGGCATTGGGAGGATCAAATTGAATCATGTTACATGATAATGTCGGACTACTCGAAATAAGAGGCGTTAGACTAGATTATAAAGGTGTTACAGAAACATAATGGTGTAACTTGACAGAGTTTCAGTACTTTAGCTTATCTTACAAGACTGTTGCTGCGAACAAGGTATACTACAAAAGCAAGTACACGCAGCACGAGAGTCCCTTGACTGACGGGATCTCGCAAAAGATACGACTCGAGTTGCACTAGTTTTTAACAGCTTATAAGTATAATAAAACGGAAACGCCCTAGGATTTTAATGTGGGTCCGGAGTAGTCTCTCCTTCAGCAGTGATACTTAGAATCTTCCCGTCTGCGCCAGAGTTCTATGTTATGGGACAATCCTTCTTGAGATGTCCTATTTCACCGCATAAATGACAAATATGGCTTGCCCCAACATCGGTGGTGGAAGTGAAGTGTCGAGTCGGAGTTATGTGGACACAAGCGCTTGCATTGCTCTTCCCCTTTGGAAAATTCCTTTTATAGTGTCCGGTCTCACCACAACCATAACAAGCCGGGCAGACTCCGATGTTAGTGATTTGGAAGATGGTTTGTGCCGGCGCCCTACAGACACCAATAGTGTGCCCCATTTGATTGCAATTTATGCATTGCGGATCACGGCAAACTCCTGTATGATGAAAAGTACACTTTATACACTTCGGGAGTTTTCCCTTATATGGTCTGAACGGTGTTGAAGTGGCAGGGGTTGCCACTTGTTGTTGTTGCTTGGCAACTTTTTGAGATCGTTTGCGCTCCTTGTAGGCTTGACGCCTTCGTTTCTTACCCTCTGCTTTGCGGCCTTGGGTGCTCGTAACAGTTATCATTTGTTGATTTCCCGGGTGGTTACAACAATTTGAACTGTCAACAGCTTTTACAGCCTTGCTTTTGTTACTAGTGTTGAGGTGTGCAAGGACAGCTATCACGGCAGCTGTTACCGCTGCTTGGAAGGTGGCAGCGTCTATATGAAGGATCGGGGTTTTATCGTTCGACTGATTACCTCTAGATGACGACATGATTCTGCTATTTGACAAGAAAAGGAGTTTGTGAGTGATTATGGTCGGCCCTAGATGTATTCTACTCATTCATGTAAATGTAAAGTTTTTGTTTTGTTAAACTATTCTCGATGGTTTGACCTACATCCCTATGATGCAGTACTGGAAAAGAGTTGAAGTAAGTTCGTAGAATATTCACTAGACAATTGCTATTTTGAACTAGACTATCATTGGTTGGTGGATAACCGGATTCAACCTTTGACAAGAATTGGAAGTGATCCTTGAGTTAATTCACCATAACTCAATAATTTGACGACGTGAGGTTTAGATAGGATTCTAACGATAGCAGAACGAAAGTATTGAACAAGGATTGGCACAGAAATTAGCCGACTGTCAATATCATTGATATTTAAGATGTAATACGTTTGGGAAAAATGACCTTGGGGTAGGTCTTACAACATATCCGAAGTGGAAAAAGTTTGGACGGCATACTGGCCCTACTAGAAAGTACTTACAGTACAGGGTTAGTTACATAGAAAAGTGCTACTTGGAGCATAAATAGGAAGACTATTCTTTCAACCAATGAAATAAAGGTAGAATATCTCCTACTGGTGATGGTTATCCCTTGGGTGAACTCTTAGTTCAGCAAACTGACGCTCCACATCAAGTAGGTGCCTTTCGTACACCCTTTGGCGTACTCGGAGCTCTATGACTTCAACTCAAGTTTCAGCTAGCTCTTGTTGCAGGGTCTCGTGGTCTCCCCTAGATCTCTCACGAGCATCTTCCAGATGGATGGTGTGGATGGTATGCATCCTGGCATTGGCATCAACTTCCATGATTCGATGGAGAGCTGTCCTGCCCTGAATTTCGTTCGGGCAACTCTGCGGCCCAGGATTGGCAAGACTCTGTCTACCGAGCCTCCTTCGCTCAGGTCATAAAAGCTTTGGTCTCCGTTGAATGGTATGGGCTGATCCTGCTATTGGCTCCATGTTTCCAAGCTTTCCACCCACGGAGGCGTCGGGCCTTGAAAAGCCGGACGAGGGTTAGGATTTGGAACAGGAGCCACTGGGGGTAGGTTCTGAACATCTGGCTCGGAGTCAGAACCATCTGCAAAGCCTTCAGCCTGGTGATCATCCACAGGGATTGGGTGATCATTTTCTGGCTCTGCTTCAAACCTTCCTCCATTACCTTGGTTAGGGAAGTACAAGTCGCCGTGAGGATGGAATCCAGCCATGTTATCTACGCGAAAAAAGGGGTATAAGAAATAACTAAATAAAAGTACTAATTAGGTAGTTATAAGACCTTTTTAGTTTGCACCTAAGTAAATTATAGTAACACAAAATACTCCTATATTATTTTAAGTTTATGTTCTGTTCTAAGGTTTTCGTTGTGGTATTGTTGGTAAGTTTTTAGACTTGTTGCAACCTCACAAACACTCTTAGGCACATGCTAGTCACTCCTCGGATAATATAGTTGATCAGGCTATATCTTCCCAGATTTGACTATATGTTTCTAAGTCTACTTGTGCTGCCCAACAATTGTAATACTTTTGTTCTCTCCTGGTGACACTGATTTTAGCATGAGTGCAGGTAGGTATACTTGGTTAAATATTTTATTATTTAAAAGTATAAACTCTTTGTTAGAGTATTTGTAAATCCCATTGTGTTTATAGTTTGTATATCTTTTATGGGTTGATATACTCGATTCACTATAAACAATGCTCTGATACCAATCTGTCACACCCCAAAACCAGAACGGCGGAAACGTTCGGGGGTGGAGGACATCATGTATAGTATCACAACAATGAATAGTAGTAAACAAGCAACAACATCATCCATTGCATTAATAATATAATTTAATACAAGTGTGTTCTGTGAAGTGTATAAGACACCAAAAATGTAAATCAAAATAAAAGATGAGTCTTGAACGAGCTCCATCTTCTCAAAAACCTGGCACCGGTACCTGTCTACTGGTGACCTGAGAATACAAGTTATTTTGAAAGAGTTTGTCAGCTTTAAAGCTGGTGAGATCATAAGTATTTTAGTGTCATTGTTTGTATGAAAGTGTTTGTAAGTACTTGGTGTATAAGTTTGTAAATGTTTGTACATGTTTGAATCTCCTAGAAAACCCTATGTTTTCTACTAAAAGTAGCCTTCTACCAAGGCATCAGATGTTTGTATGAAAATGTTTGTAGTTGTTTGTAAATGTTTGTAAATGTTTGAATCTCCTAGAAAACCCTATGTTTTCTAGTATGAAAATGTTTGTAGTTGTTTGTAAATGTTTGTAAATGTTTGAATATCCTAGAAAACCCTATGTTTTCTACTAAAAGTAGCCTTCTACCAAGGCATCAAATGTTTGTATGTGTATCTCTTGTAAGAGTATGTATTTTCCCAATTCTAAGTATCATTAACCAAAAATATAGTTTTTACATTACGGTTCATTGTGAGAAGATCACAAAGTGAATGCAATGGGAAAATAAAATAGTACTGTAGTGTTGTATTAAGTACCTAGTGCTGTACTAACTACTTTAAATAATTGTTATTTAAAGTACCATGTGATATGCTTGTACCATACTACCGACTAAAAACACGACGATGAAAGACGTCGGAATAAATGACATTTGGCACCCGTAGACTTGCAAGTCCCACTGTAGCGAACAACAAGGTGTAGGATAGTCAATCCAGTATAGATCTATACACAAATTCAACGCTCTCCAATTAAGGAGACTCTAGATACAAAACGAGCCATGACAGGTGATGCCATGCCCCGTTACGAGGTTCACATAACTGTTGTAATGTACTTGTATATGTATTGTGTGTACTAGCTGTATTGTATTTTCTCTCTGTCTAGTATGTATGTATGTTCTCTCGGTTTCTCATAATAGTATGTTCTCTTGTATAATGTATAGTATGTACTAGCTGTATTGTATGTTCTCTCTGTCTAGTATGTATGTATGTTCTATCGGTTTCTCATAATAGTATGTTCTCTTGTATAATGTATAGTACGTACTAGCTGCATTGTATGTTCTCTCTGTCTAGTATGTATGTATGCTCTCTCTGTTTCTCATAATAGTATGTTATGTTTGTTTCTCATCACTATATGTTATGACTCATGAATGAACTGACTCATTGTATGTTTCATTGTTCTAGTAATAGTATTTGTAACTTCCTAAACTATACCTATTATAGTTTACTAGCAATGTTGTTTGTATAAATGAACATGTTTGTATACCTTTGCTACCCAAAGGCATTGAACTGAAAGAAGGAACTTTTATCTATATACATATACATAATATATAACTAAGATTCAAACGACCTTCGGACAAACAACCGATACCCTAAGACAACAACCAAACAAGGAACAGGAGGTAGGGTGAGTTATCAGTCCTAAGTCCTTTGAATCCCACTTATATAACTATATCTAAATAGATACACATTGAACAAAATATATTTGTTTGAAAGACAAAGAAGTGTTGTAAAACCTTTTGGAGAGTTTAAATAAACATTGATGACTTGTTGTCATTTGATAAAACGATTTCAAAGCAGTTTGGCATAAAGAAACAAGTTTGATAAAGAGTTTAACATGTAAAGGAGTTTGATAAGCATTTGAAGTAGTTTGTTTGATAATATAGTTTGAAAAGTAAGAAAATCGATATGTTTGATAGTTATTAATCACATGTGATTGATATAATAACTATAATAGTTCAACTTGTATTCCCCCCCCCCCATAAAAGCATTTAAAATCATTTAAAAGGTTGATTAAGGGGTATGAACTCACTTGGAGTGAGTGGTTTGGATGAACGAATGGTATAGGATGCTAGTGTCAAGTGAATACTTGAGCACACACAGATCCTATTTAACATATAATAACACATATACGTATCCAATTAGTCATTTAACAACTAATTAACCAAGTTAAGACACCCTAGGACATGGAAAACACTTTGATTCAAGTGCTAGAAGTACCAAGGGTTGCATCTAAGGGTTGTATAGCCACTTAAAGGAGTTTTCGGTCCAAGTAGTATGTTTCTTGAGGTTTTCGGCCCAAAGGGTCTTCGGTCCATATGGTTTTCGGTCCAAAGAGGTTTTCGGTCTAAATCGTTGGCAGAAAACTCATGATGTTTGATGCATAAGGTGATTTCCAAGGGCTTTCAACAATCAATGAAGTCTTCTACACTCAATACTAAGTATTAGGAAAGCCTTAAAGTCATATTGCACCCTTCATAAGGGTTTTCGGTCTAAGCAGATGCACTAGACCGAAAACACCTTTTGTTCTTGGATAATAACGATTTCTAGGCCTTAAATCAAGTATCCTTACTAGATCGCAAGTATAGGATATAGATACTTACAATATGGAAGCAAAGAAGGGTGTTTTCGGCCCAAAACACTAGTGTGTGTTCTTGGTGTTCTTGGTGTTCTTGAGAAACACTTGAAGATCTAAGAAAATGGAATGATTTCATGGATGAAATCATGTAAGATCACTAGATAATGGAAAAGATCAACTAAACAAGGAAGGAAACACTTACAATATTGAAGATCTTGACAAAAATTGGGATGATACTTTAGAGAGAATTGTTCTTGACTTGGAAATGGGAAAAATGACTAAAAATGACTAAGTGTCATTTATATACCCTTTAGGGATTTCGGCCCTAACACTATTTTGGGCCAAAAACTCCAAACTATTTGAGTTTTGTGACGTAAATGTTGCACAATTAATCCTAAAGTATACTTCCTCTAATTATCTCTTGAAGTACTACCCTTCAGAACACTCAAACTGACTCCAAAAAGCTTAAAAATTAGCAGAAATAAATCTGACTTCTATTGAAGTGAATGATTGTACAAGATAGAAATTTCGGGTTGTCACACGATTGTTTATAAAATACTGATGTTTACCCTGGAAAATCCCATATTTTCCTTAAATGCAAGTTATTGAATTATCCGTTCTAAATCGAAGAGTACAAGTATCTACCATACTTATATCGTTAAAGCATTATTCTTTTTGAAAACCCTGGCTACCTCCAGTAATGTATATTAGTCTTATTACATAAATAAAACTGGTTGAAAATGTAGTATCCTATATCCTGAAAGTGTTGTTAATGCCCACATGTGATCACTTAGCACATACGAGTTATAGAAATCTAGATCGAACAAACAGTCGATTGGGTGATTCTGCCCTAAGCCCGCAACAAAAAAAGGAACAGGAAATGAGGCGGAAATCACACATCCCACTGCAAGTCGGATGTTAATTTCAAATTACCCTGATGTACATACTAAGTCATCACATAGTTACTAAACCTGTTGACTGATTGATAAATACATTATTACATGGACGAGTCGTTGTTTCACCTGTGGATTCTTATAACCATACTATGGACGATCAATATAGCGACGTACTCGGACGTACGTCGTGAAAAATGACGTTTGTCACCCTCGGTTGACTGTAGCTAATAGTCAGGGTGCGAGATTGTCACTCACGTATAGATCTATACACAAACTCACGCTCTCCCTCCAAGAGACTCTGGTTACTAGGCGTATCACACTGTAGTTCTCTCAACGAATCCACGAATAATTCTATGAAAACCCTTTTTGTTATTAACATGAATCCTTATATAATAATATCTTTTATTTCATAATTCATAAGTTTGTTTCCTTAGTTCTGAAAACTGCTTTTGCAAGCTTTGTATCCTGACTCGTTTTGTAAAACTGATTTCTACGTTCGATGTATACTAATGATGGAAATATATTAAACAAAATAATATTTTTGAACACAAGATTACGTGTGCTTTACTTGTATTCCCCCCTGAAAACATTAAAAACTCTGAAAATATAGGGGTATGAACTCACCTTATGTGTTTGATTCGATTGAAGGTTCGCGTAAGGATGAGAAGTTCCACAAATGAATTCCCGAGACACAAACGAGTCCTAAATGACATATAATGGCATATATAGGCATGTAATTAGTGTTTTGGACAACTAAAATGCAAGGAAACACACTTAGGGACTAGGAAACACTTGAAACTAAGTGTTACAATGACATGTGATTGACTGAAACGGGTCTACGGTCATACAAGAGAGTGTATGGCCAAGGGTTCACGACTATGTGTGTGTACGGCCCATGAGTGTACGGCCAATGAGTGTACAACCGTACACCCATGGAAGGAACATACAAAATTGGTGATTTGATCCATGGGGAAACTAGTAGGTCTAATGTTCAACAAGAAGTTGGGCAAAACACTCGATTTGGACCCTTTTTGGGTGTGTACGACCAACCTATGAAGGGTTTACGGCCGTACACCCTTCAAGATCATGAAGGTGATGCTGAAATGTGAAGAATCGAGGCTTGGATCTAAAGGTATTTCAAGTATAACAAGTTAATGGTTGAAATACTTACGTTTTTGGAGCCTTTGGGGTGTTCACGGCCGATGATAGTTGAGAGAGAATGGGAGCGATCTCGGTTCGGAGGAGGGAAAAATGAAGAGGAAATGAGCACTACATATATATAGAGGGTGGTGTACGGCCATAGACGCTGTGTACGGTCGTACACACTTTGGGAATGGTTTCCGGAACGAGTCAAACTCTCCAGCCTCGAGTAAACACTAAGGTTAGAAGCTCTTGAGGTGAAAGTGAAGGAATATGATACATATGGGGTGAGTTCACGGCCACCTTGAGTGTACGGCCGTACACCCATGTGTGCGGCCGTACACTCCTCTTGAAGGAGTGTTTGGGTTGAATGCAACTCGATGAACTTAGAAGAACTCATCCCCAGACCCAAACCTTGAATGTACTAGGTTTAGAACACTCAAACAGACCCTAAACAACGCTAAAAGATAGCAGAAACGAGTCTGACTTTCAATGATCGAGGTAACTTAGAGATAGAGATTTTCGGGTTGTCACATCATCCCAACGTTAGTGGGAATTTCGTCCTGTAATTCGGATTCCGAGTGGATGGTTAAGGATAAGGAAAAGAGACGGTTACTTTGGTTCCATTCAATCCTTGCGTTCTTTCAATGAATTCAGATCCTCGCTGGTTGCTTCAGCGGATCATCATTGATGGGTGCGATGTTCTGATCTATGATGGGCATTGTAACACTAGTCAAAATAGGTCAATAGACAATCACATGTGATTATGCCAATCATGTAATGTGATTTTGTTAAACTAGTAATGTGATAAGAGTGCCATGTAGTTCATGATAAATTCTAATACAAATATGAACTTTGTTTATGATACAACTCAAAGTATACGTCCATACGATTCCAAAAATATAGAGAATGTCTGAATCTGACTTCGCATGAAGAAATTATGATAAACTGAACACTATAAATCTCTATAATAAGAGGAATTTATAATAGACTTAGAATTAGCTATTGGAGTCTAAAAGAGAATTGTAGTTCTTGTAAATACCTACGTGTGTATATATAGAACGTCAAAAATGGAGTTCGTATGTGAAAGTTACGACCTTCCGAAGATTCAGCTGTTAGAAACCCTAATCTGACTGAGCTCACGACGTGCGTAGTCATTTTGCCACATCTCGGAATCTAGAAGGTGTGCGACGAGGCTGTGAGGGGATAAGATCCAAACTCACGACGTGAGCAAGGATATCTCACGACGTGAAGAGTCACATGTCCACCTTCCGAAGCTAGGGACGCAAATGTCAAGTTTACGGGGATAAGATCCAAACTCACGACGTGGACCTTATAAAACTCACGATATGAGGGTCCAAAATCCTTACTATAAATAGTAGTTCCGACTTCAGCCATTCTTACACCTAAACTTCTTTCTCCTCTCTCCTTTGCTAAAGCCATCTTGCATCCCGAGCCCCGACGACCTCGTACGCTGACCGTTTCTGCTTAGATTACATAAAATCATGCTACTAGGGTGAGTTTCACGGCCCCACTTTCTAATATTTTGGGGGAAAACGCATGCTAAATATTGTATATACATTACTATTATGTCTATATGATAGTATATAGTTATAATAGCCAGGGTATAGTTGTTCTAAATATAATATTTTGAATATATAGAACTATTATCAACTTGTTAGCATGTTATTATACTAATGTAGATCTTGAGTTATACTTAGGATTCTATATATATGTTGTGTGTGATATAGTTCCGAAGTTATATTCGGAAGTTTTATATGTTAATTTATAAAGTATGTTGCTATTATTGGTTTTATATCAAGATAAAACTTGGTATGTTATATGATGTTATTGTTAGTTTTATGACAAGATAAAACTTGGTATGTTATATGTTGTTGCTGTTATTGGATTTATGTTAAGATAAAACGTGGTTTTACTTCAAGTTATAGTTGTTATACTGCCTAAATGTTATGAAGTTAGGAGTAATGTTTAAAAGCATAGTCTAGTAACTTAGGGTTTTAGACATGAAAATGCTTTTGTTGTTAGAGCTATAGGAAGCCGTCGAAGTGTACATGAGTAATTGTATTCATCAACTAAGATTGGGGATCTTAGCGGAAATCCTCTGAACTGTAACCGTTAATCCCGTGTGAGTGAGGAAGTCGTGTACAATTAGTATACGGGTTGACCACCCCACTTGTGACTGTTAGCTACAGTCAACCAAAAGCGAGTGATGAACTATCCTTTTACTTGTTATTGTTCCGGCATCGATGAAGTGTACAGTGTTGTTTCTCATGGTAAATCATGAGTGTGTTGTTTCTCATGGTAAATCATGAGTGTGTTTTATCAGAGGTATTATGCCATAGCAGCGGTTACAGGCTCATGGTAGCAAATTGTTAGAAACATTATACTTTCTCGTATACAAGTATTAATGTTAAGTATAAGTTTCCCCCTACTTATACCTTAGGTTTATGGAATGTTTAGGTATAACACTTAATTGATAAGTAAACTATTATACCTAATATACATACTAAATGTTGGAGAGTCAAAATGATACTTTCAAAACTATACTTTTGAACGTGGAAAATGTATTATTTTATGGAGTCAAAACCTGTGGACTCACCAACTTTATGTTGACGTATTTTAAAATGCATGTGTTTTCAGGAACTTGAAAAGCTGGTATGTATTTGAACAGAAGAAGTTTTACTATTACCTTTTTGTTCTTTAAGAAGTATGCCATAGTCGGATATTATGTAATAGGTCCTAGAAAAACAGTTATGTAACTTTCAGTTATCAATAAAGGTATGTATTTTCTTTAGTACTGTTCAATGTATGTTATATAACTGTGATACGAAGAATGACGTTACACCACCCGGTATTTCCGCCGATGGCTGGGGGTGTGACATACGTGTAGGTTTAGTTTGCTCAACCATGTTCATCCAACTGGTAGAATGTCCTTTCATAGTTCTGAGCAGCCTTTGTCCTGAAGTTCATGGTGGGACTCATACCTGGTCCATCTACCATTGTCTCATGTACACAAGTCGTATATAATTAAGATTGATAAGACGGTCGGATGGGTGACTCTGCCCCAGGTCCACAACCATACAAGGAACAAGAGATAGGGCAGAAACACACATCCTAAGTCCATAGAATCTTAATTATATACCACCTTCACGTGTACATTTAACATCGATAGGCTAACCGTATCTGTCCCTAGCCTCTGTGCTTGAACTTGACTTGCTGCGTAAGTGGTATTTCCAAAATGGTCTGCTGAAGGTGCTTAAGGAAGGTTACAGGTGGATACCATACTCCTCGCATGAGTATTTTCGGGGGTTTGAAGCGAGAGATAATTTCGAAGTTCGCATCTAGTTTGTCGTTATGAGTGACGAGAGTTTTGTTATTCGGTCGGTTTAAGGCAAAGGGTCTCCTCGGTGACATGTAGGTTTGGTATAATGCAGAATCAGTCGGACAAAGCGGGATGACGTCGTCGAATTGCATGTTAAGTTAGTTCGGAGAGAGTGTTTCGTTAGAATATCGGTGCATCTGAGTGTATGTTTCCGGTGCTTTATGTTTTGATCCTGATATTACTACTACGATAGTTTTCTATTGACTTACGTGCGTATTAACCGAAAGATTGCTCTCGTGAATGAAACTTGATATTATGATCCCTATCCAGTCTCTCTATAATCTCTTGGTGTGTACAAGTCATATATAATTAAGAGTGATAAGACAGTCGACTGAGTGACTCTGCCCTAAATCCACAACTAGACAAGGAACAGGAAATAAGGCGGAATCACGCACTCTAAGTCTATTGGTCCTTAATTATATATGGCCATAATGTTTACACCCAGTCATTATAGCTTACCAGAAAGAGTATTTAGTTTCTACATAAACTATGTGCTTGCTTAGACGAGGAAGAAAACATTATAGTTAGAATTTAGTTGTGAGACGGTCTCCTTGAAAATGTAGGTTTGGGAAAAAATTTGAGTTGGAAGACGTACCGCTGTTCTCAGGTGGTGCCGGGGTAGACTCTCCTGTAGTGATCATTAGCACCCGTCCTTCTACATCAGGGTTCCTAGCCAATGGACAATCTCTCCTGTAGTGTCCTGTTTCACCACATTCGTGGCAGGGCTGACTCACTTCCTCAAATGGGACCTAAGAGATTGGTCATGTTGGCGCCCTACAGAAGCAGATGGTGTGTCCTCTTTGGAGGCAGTTCTTGCAATACAACTTCCGACACCTTCCGGTATGATGGAAGTTACACTTATTGCATTTAGAAAGGGTTCCGGCGTAACGACTGCCGGTTGCTATTGTGGATGGGGTCGTGGCAGTATAGGCTGTGCATGTCTGTTGTTTCTCGGAGGGTTCTTGTGTTAATTGTCTGCTCTTTCTGCTCTCGGACCTTTGATTATCATCGCCTCCTTTCGTTGACCCATGAACGGGGTCCATTATGCCTTGGCGGATCCCATAATCCACCAATGTTCGAGCCAGGCGTTTGGCGCTGTTAAACATAACAGGTTTCGCTGCCAATACGTTTCCTTGGATTGGAGAAGGTAGTCCCCAAGTGTATCTCTCTACCTTCTTACTCTCCGGGGTAACCATCCCCGGGCATAGTGCAGCTAAGTCGCTGAATCTGTCAGTGTAAGCTTCTATGTCTGAACCTGCCATGGTAAGATTCCACAGCTCATGCTCTAGTTTATGTACTTCGCCCCTCGGCCAGTATTCTTCCAGCATCATTTCCTTTAGATTTTCCCAGCCCATTGCATTTTCTATAGGAAGAGTCAATGACTTAACATGGCTGTTCCACCATGTAAAGGCTCTGTCAGAGAAGGTGCATGCAACAAACTTCACTTTGCTTCCTTCGGGGTACACGCATAACTCGAAAATCGATTCTGTCTTCTCGAACCATCGCATTAGGGCGATGACTCTCCCATTTCCATCGAAGGATTTGGGTCCACAAATTATGAAGTCCTTGTATGAGCACTCCCTTGTGTGTCCGTGGTTAAAGTTGTACCACTACCCGATCCACCGGTACCACTTGCATTCATTTGAGTCATGCAACTGTTACTGCGGCTGTTACTGCCGCCTGAAAGACAACCGGGTCATACTGAGGAGGTGGTGGCGGTGGTGCGTTGTTTTTGTTTTTGTTTGACTTCTTCGGTGGCATAATGCTGCCAAAACGTTTAAAAGACGAAACGAGGGTAAGTCCTTAGATGTTATGAATCGAATGTATTCTGGATCGAAGTTATCTTAGTTCTGAGTGTTTCCTGTTCTGACGTTTGAAGTAATTCATAACAGAGGTCTACGCAACATAGACTTATGAATTTGATAGTCACTACCCTCTTAATGAAGTTATGGAATCTGGTTTACTATTACTTAGTTGCTATCATAAAGGCAATAATCCTGACACATAGTGTAAACAGTGTAATTACTAACTCACTAGATCATATTAGTTAGTTACTTATTAGTCTGACGTATATGGTGCTCTACCACCTTGCGGGCCTCGGGAGGGGTTTCTGTTCTAGTTATGATGGTCCTTAATTCGGCTGGGAGGGTTTGTTGTCTCTGAACTTTCCTATAGTTTGCCTTATTCACTGTAGCTCATGCTTCAGGTTCTACCACATATCTCCATCACCTACCGATGGAAGATTTTCCTCCTCGTATGATTCCTTCTCGGAATCCACTTTACGAACCCTCTCTTATTCCTCATTGACTTCTCTATTGGCGGTTGGAGTGGCTATCTATATCTAGGTTGTTCGTGCGAGAATGGGGATGTCTAAAGAATCCTATGAGATTAAGTAGAACATTTCTTCTGTAGTTATTGATGATCCAAACTGGGTCCTCCTATAGTCAAGCAGTGCATGAAAGCTATATATAACCAAGATCAAATAGACCTTCGAATAGATGATCCTACTCCAAAACCATAACCAAACAAGGAACAGGTAGTAGAGTGTAGATCACCAATTCTGAGTCTATAAGATCCTAATTATATATAACCCTGGAAGCATGGACTCCACAACTATAGACCTGCCAGTAAAGGTCTTTTAGTTCTCATTCAAGTTTATTATAGTGCCTAAAATACTCCTATAGTATTTTATCTTTATGTTTTGTTCTAAGAATACTTTTGTATATGGAGTTAGGAAGTTTTAGGCTCGTTGCAACCCCACCATCACTCCCAATCACATGTTGGTCGTATCTCGAATAAATATAGTTGATCAAGTTATATTTATTCCAGATATGATTACATAACTGCTTAGGTTTGACTGTAGTGTCCAACATCTAAATACTTTTATTCGTTTTGTTCTTATTTGTTCTTATTGTGATACTTGTTCTTAGTATGTATGCTTATTAGTATACTTAGCGTAAAATACTTATATTTTAAAAGTATACTTTTAGTCAGAGCACTCCGGCCCCATTGTATTTATAGTTGTATATCTTTTACTGGTTGATATACTAAGTTCACTATAAACAATGCTCTGATACCAATCTGTCACACCCCCAAACCGGAATGGCGGACACGTTCGGGGGCGGAGGACGTCATGTATAGTATCACAACAATTGAATAATAGTAATCAAAGAAACAACAACCATTGTATTAATAGTATAGTGATTACATTACATTACATTTGAATCATACACGATTGACTCCAAAAGTAAATACAAGTAAAGACTCGAAGCTACTATGCTCCGTCTTCTTGAATCTGGGCGTATACCTGTCTACTAATGTCCTGAGAATACAAGTAGGTTTTGAAAGAGTATCAGCATAAAGCTGGTGAGTTCATAAGCATTTTGTGTTTGGAAAACGGTTCTTTGTTTTCTTTCGAAAAGTGCATTATGTTTCTCCAGAAAACCTTATATTTTCTAATGTAATGAATGTATAAACCTTAAGTAAAAATGATTCTTACAAGTTCCTCCTGCGAGTACTTAGTGTATACAAATCATATACAATCCAGATCGAACAAACAATCGATTGTGTGGTTCTGCCCCTAGTCCACAACCAAACAAGGAACAAGAAATGGGGTGGAGGCCACACATTCCACTGGTTGTCGGATCCTCATGTACATAATCCTGAAGTATTCACTAGATACTTACGATGTTAACTATACTGATCCTTTGATATCTGTTAAAAGTGTTTCTCAAGAAAATCCATTATTTTCTTATTGAATGCATGATTAACCAATTCCTTTTTATAACCACTTAGCTCATACTAGCTATGTATAAACCAATTTCGAACAGATGATTGATTATGTGGATCTGCCCTAAGACCACAACCAAACAAGGAACATAAAATGAGGCGGAAACCACACATTCCATGGTCTATCAGATATTCTTCATACATAAGCTGGATGCATAAACTAAGAAATTACAGAAATAACAATGAATATTCATGAATGAAATGATAAACCGATTATTTATAAAATACTGATGTTTACCCTGGAAAATCCCATATTTTCCCTAAATGCAAGTTATTGAATTATCCGTTCTAAATTGAAGAGTACAAGTATCTACCATACTTATATCGTTAAAGCATTATTCTTTTTGAAAACCCTGGCTACCTCCAGTAATGTATATTAGTCTTATTACATAAATAAAACTGGTTGAAAACGTAGTATCCTATATCCTGAAAGTGTTGTTAATACCCTCCTGTAATCACTTAGCACATACGAGTTATAGAAATCTAGATCGAACAAACAGTCGATTGGGTGATTCTGCCCTAAGCCCACAACTAAACAAGGAATAGGAAATGAGGCGGAAATCACACATCCCACTGCAAGTCGGATGTTAATTTCATATTACCCTGATGTACATACTAAGTCGTCACATAGTTACTAACCCTGTTGACTGATTGATAAGTACATTATTACGTGGACGAGTCGTTGTTTCACCTGTGGATTCTTATAACTACACTATGGACGATCAACATAACGACGTACTCGGACGTACGTCGCGAAAAATCACGTTTGTCACCCTCGGTTGACTGTAGCTAATATTCAGGGTGCGGGATTGTCACACCCGTATAGATCTATACACAAACTCACGCTCTCCCTTCAGGAGACTCTGGTTACAAGGCATCTCACACTGTAGTTCTCTCAACAAATCCACAAATACTACTATGAAAACCCTTTTTGTTATTAACATGAATCCTTATAAAATAATATCTTTTATTTCATAATTCATAAGTTTGTTTCCTTAGTTCTGAAAACTGCTTTTGCAAGCTTTGTATCCTGTCACGTTTTGTAAAACTGATTTCTACGTTCGATGTATACTAATGATGGAAATATATTAAACAAAATAATATTTTTGAACACAAGATTAATTGTGCTTTACTTGCATTCCCCCACGAAAACATTAAAAACTCGGAAAATATAGGGGTATGAACTCACCTTATGTGTTTGATTCGATTGAAGGTTCGCGTAAGGATGAGAAGTTCCACGAATGAATTCCCGAGACACAAACGAGTCCTAAATGACATATAATGGCATATATAGGCATGTAATTAGTGTTTTAGACAACTAGCATTCAAGGAAACACCCTTAGGGACTAGGAAACACTTGAAACTAAGTGTTACAATCACATGTGATTGACTAAAAAGGGTCTACGGCCATACAAGAGAGTGTACGGACAAGGGTTCACGACTATGTGTGTGTACGACCCATGAGTGTACGACCAATGAGTGTACGGCCGTACACCCATGGAAGGAACATGCAAAATTAGTGATTTGATCCATGGGGAAACTAGTGGGTCTAATGTTCAACAAGAAGGTGGGCAAAACACTCGATTTGGACCCTTTTTGGGTGTGTATGACCAACCTATGAAGGGTTTACGGCCGTACACCCTTCAAGATCATGAAGGTGATGCTGAAATGTGAAGAATCGAGGCTTGGATCTAAAGGTCTTTCAAGTATAACAAGTTAAAGGTTGAAATACTTACGTTTTTTGAGCCTTTGGGGTGTTCACGGCCGATGATAGTTGAGAGAGAATGGGAGTGATCTCGGTTGGGAGGAGGGAAAAATGAGGAGGAAATGAGCACTACATATATATAGAGAGGGTGGTGTACAACCGTATACCCTGTGTATGGCCGTACACACCTTGGGGTGAGTTCACAACCACCTTGAGTGTACGGCCGTATACCCATGTGTGCGGCCGTACACTCCTCTTGAAGGAGTGTTTGGATTGAATGAAACTCGATGAACTTAGAAGAACTCATCCCCAGACCCAAAACTTGAATGTACTAGGTTTAGAACACTCAAACAGACCCTAAACAATGCTAAAAGATAGCAGAAACGAGTCTGACTGTCAATGATCGAGGTAACTTAGAGACAAAGATTTTCGGGTTGTCACACAAAGTTTATTCGTTCCTTTTACCCCATGTGGATAAAAGCGATATATGTGGGCCCCTCGATGATTTAGTGATGACACCCCTAAGTGCTTGGTCAAGCCTGGACTGGTTTGATTTGTTCAATTAGTCAGTCCTCATAAATCGGAAATCGTGAAACAACAGATGGACAAAGAGAATGATTATAATCCATGTATCAGTCCATATGATATCTAGAATGGAGGAATATATGATCCCTTATGTAATGGACGCGTCATTGACTACATCAGAGTTCCATAGCGGCTTTTAAGAGCTACGATTGCTAGTCGGATTGTGGATTCAAAGTTGCTATAATAGTTATTAGACTTATCCAAGTGGGAGACTGTTGGATTAGGTGTCTAAGCCCATAACTATAATTGGTATGTACTTGACCCGAGAGTAGCCTGGTCGATTTGGGTTGCATATCACCAGGACAATATGATAGGATGGACTTTTGAGAAGAAGTTATTTATGATTTCTTAATATATTATAAGTTCTAATATATTAATATGAAATCGTATTATTTAATTAGTATTGATCAAGAATTAGCTTGGAATTAATTTTGTGATCAAAAGAGACTAATTAAATATAATGCCACATCCCCTAATTTCTCGGCCAGAAAAGACCGATTTAATTTATGCTTTTAAAAATAAAATCATAGTAATTCTTTTAAAAGATGTTGCGGAATTTGTTCCCATAAAAACATGATAATTATATTATCAAATCATTTCCGAAGAAATGTATTTTATTCATTTAAACCATTGGGATGTCATCGTCAATACAGAAACATAAGCATAAACAGAACTTACATTCACTTACACTAGTAAACTACATCTCTTTTAATCTCTCAGTGTAAAGTAACTTCGTATCGATACCTGTGATACAAACAAGTTGAGTGGGTAAGGCTTGGGAGCCTAGTGAGCATATAGGGTTTTCAACCCACAATAAATAAATTTATTAAGCTTAAACATCAAACAATCAACCAAATTACCCAACCCCATTATCTTATTTATTTCTTAAGGATTTACCCTAAGAATCAACTATCACTCATTCCTAAGGATTCATCCTAAGGAATAGGCACGAAGTCACATCGTCGCCAGCGTTTATACAACAAGCACTAAGTCCATAGCAGTCAGGGTTTATACAACATGGCTAAGTCCATAGATCTTATTTATCGACAATATTATTCACGGGAATCCACCTGCAATACATGTCAATGGGTTTTTTTAGAGTACAACCGATGAACATATAGTTCACACACTTACAGGTTGCGAGCCTGCTAGTGTTCCACAGACCATCTAGAAAAGTCCATGGTTGTCATTCATACTCTGTTGAATGACGGGGGCCAACGTTTGGGTAAGTGATTCTCTCATATTTTACTACTCACCCTCATCTCATGATCTATATCACTGATCATCTCATTTATCCAACTCATCTTTCATCACATACCAACTATTTCATCTACCCATGTTTTACCCAACATTTTTGTAGATAAAAAAATATACGTATACAGTTTAAATTATTTAAAAACCTGTATAAATCATTCCTTCAACATCCATCTCAAATAAAAAAACAATATATATTCACATAGCACGTATTTTATATAAAATACCTTATATCTATGTGTAAGATGAAAGTAACTATGCACTCACTTGATTTAATGATAATCGGGCAGCACTTCGTTTCCTAAAACAATCGTTTCTAATAAAACCGAGAGTTTTATTGAGAAATCGGGCTCTACGAGGGTTGGACTTCAAAACCGAAAAGATAAATTTTTCTGGGTCTTCGGGCACTTCAGGACGTATTTTGGGTGTTTGGTATAATACCGGGGCTTTGGGGGAAGTTGGAAAGGAAGAATTATGGGTTTAGGGGTGTAAAATGGCAATTTTCCAAATTATCCCCGGGAGGTCTGGCACCCTTCTATTTATAGGGGGAGGCTTCGGACCGAGGGGGAGGATAAGTGAACACACGGCTCGCATGCGAGGCTCCAGGTGGCTCGCTTCGCATGTCAACACGGGGAAGGGCGGGTGGCGGCTTCTGATTGGACCGAAGGCTCGGATGCGAGGGTTGCGACACGCGACGGACAGCTGGCTTCGGACGCGCCACGAGGCGGACACGGGGCAGCCTCTCAGGCGAGGTGACGTGGCCGAAGTCTGACTATGCGAAATTCCTCGGATTTTGGGTTTTTTCTCGATTTTTGTGCCCCAAACTTCTAAAATCCATAACTTTCGCATACGAGCTCCGTTTTCAACGTTCTTTATATGCACACGTAGATAAAATTACGCTCTACAACTTTCGTTTAGACTTCGTCGGCTAATTTTGAATTTAATTTTATTATTATTATTTTTAACAGACCGGGACAGGAAATCCGTTAAAAATTCATAACTTCTTCATCCGACGTCCGTTTTCGTCTGTCTTTTTACCGTTCTACTACTATTGACGAGACCTTCGATTCTCGTTTAGGTTGTGTTGGCTAAAAATCACTCGATATAAAATTCGAGTTTTTAGCTGTCTACTGCTAAGCTGAAACTTAGAAAAATCATAACTTCCTCTTACGAAGTCAGATTTGGACGTTCTTTTTATACATACTCTCGGTTTAACGAACACTACGACTTTCATTTAGATCACTAAGGCTAAAAAGTAGTTTATCAAAAACTCACTTTTTACTACATTCGGCACCATGCCTGTTTTGTCGCGGAACTTCGACAGGTCATAACTTTTTCGTTATAACTCGGATTTTGGTATTCTTTATATATCCGGAATCCTTGCCACGACTAGTACAACTTTCTTAACAAATATCAGCTTTCTCTAATATTTATTTTTGACGCTTATTTTTATTCTTAATTAATTAATTCCTAATAATTAAGCATAAAACACATAATTCACATAATAATCACATAATTCCTCTTGATTTCTTCAAAATGGGTTACAAAGGTTGACCTAGACTATTACATCATCATAATGCCTATATTAGAAACACGGGCGTTACAATTCTCTCCCCCTTAGGATGATTCTGTCCCCGGAATCACACATCAGCAAACAAATGCGGGTAGAGACTCATCATGTCACTCTCTGTTTCCCAGGTGAGATTTGTCCCATTCGTATGTTTCCATCGCACAAGCACTAAATCGACCATCTTGCGTCGCAACTTCGTAGTCTTACGGTCAACGATTACCTCTGGTTCGTCAATTAACCTCTTGTTTTCATCCAACCTTAATTCAGGAATTGGAATTATGTCGGGCACATCTCCCATGAACTTTCTCAAATAACACACATGAAAGGTGTTATGAATACCCTCTAGTTCTTCTGGTAATTCTAGCTTGTAAGCTTAATTCCTGATCCTCTGAAGAACATTAAACGGTCCAATAAACCTTGGACTCAACTTTCCCCTTTTACCAAATCTTATAAGTCCCTTCCACGACGAGACTTTAAGTAAAACCAAATCTCCAACTTCGAATGATATCGGTTGTCTTTTCTTGTCGGCATAGCTCTTTTGACTATCTTGAGCAGCTAACATCCTTTCCCTAATCACTTTCAACTTTTTAGCACTCTGATGGACTATTTCAGGTCCCATAAACTGCTTTTCCCCAGCTTCCAGCCAATCATGACGGCGTTCGACACTTTTCTCGATACAAAGCTTGGTAAGGTGCCATCTTGATGCTTGAGTGGAAACTATTATTATAGGAAAATTCTACCAGAGGTAGGTGTTCATCCCAGTTACCTTGGAATTCCAGGGTACATGCTCTCAGCATATCCTCCAACGTTTGAATTGTTCGTTCACTCTGACCATCGGTTTGTGGACGGTAAGCTGTACTCAAACACAACTTGGTATCCAATTCCTCTTGTAGACTCCTCCAAAACCTTGAGGTAAAACGGCTGTCATGATCTGATACAATCGTTAACGGAACACCGTGAAGCCTCACAATTTCCTTTATGTAAGAATTCACAGGCTTATCTATAGACCATTTCTCGTGGGCTGCTATGAAATGCACACTCTTAGTGAAGCGATCAACGACCACCCAAATCATGTCGTGACCGTTCTTTGTTTTGGGCAGTTTAGTCACGAAATCCATGGTGATGTCTTCCCATTTACCCATGGGTACAGGTAAAGGTTCTAAACTCCCATACAGTTTCTGATGTTGTGCCTTGACCCTAGCACATGTTACATACTCGGCCACATACTTAGCAACATTGAGCTTCATCGTCGGCCACTAGTAGTAGGGTTTTAGATCCCTATACATTTTTGTGCTGCCGGGATGAATCGAGTACATGGTCTTGTGAGCTTCTTCCATCAGAAGATCTCTTACTCCTCCCATCTTAAGTACCCAAATCCTATCTTGGAATACCTTTAGTCCTTGACCGTTTGTATCAAACACTAACGTTTTGCCCAAACACTCTTTCTTTCGGTCATTTTTCTTCAAAGCTTCCTCTTGAGCTTTCTTTATACTTTCCACAATTGTCGAGACAACTTCAATTCTCAACGCTCTTGGCCTTTTCTTTTCAAGGTTTACCTTCCGACTGAGAGCATCAGCAACAACATTTACTTTACCAGGGTGGTAAAGTATCTCACAGTCGTAGTCCTTGAGTAACTCTAGCCAGTGTCGTTGCCTCATGTTCAATTCCTTCTGATTAAAGAGATATTGAAGACTCTTATGATCAGTGAAAAGTTTGCATTTAGTGCCATAAAGATAGTGCCTCCATATCTTTAAGGCGAATACTACCGCTGCCAACTCCAGATCATGAGTGGGGTAGTTCTTTTTCATGCTCTTTCAATTTCCTCGATGCATACGCTATCACGTTATCCCTTTGGGTCAGAACACAACCTAATGCAACTCCAGATGCATTGCTATAAACCGCGAAGTCTTCAACTCCTTCTGGTAAAGAAAGAATCGGTGCTTAACACAATTTCTTCTTTAACTTCTCAAAAGCTTCCTTATGCCTCTCATTGCAAGTATAAGTAGCTCCTTTGTGGGTCAAAGCTGTTAATGGAGTAGCGATCGAAGAAAAGCCTTGGATAAACCTTCGGTAATATCCAGCTAATCCTAAAAATCTTCAGATCTCCGTAGGACTTTCAATCGTAACCTTCGAGTTACAAAATAAATCCTTATTGAGGACTCCTTCTTCTTCTTAGAATAAGTACTTTCCTTCATTTATTGTAACAGACCAATGGGTCATGTTCTAATGATCTCTCATCGTATAATGCAATGCTTAGACTCAGGTCTCTTAGAGACAAATTCCGGAATAGACTATACCTTCCTTCAATTTCTAATATGATACAATCACATTTCAACATGTATCATTTCTAACTACCAACTTTTTTAACAACGAGCGTGATACTTCTATTGATCGCTTTAATCATCTTTCACTTCATACTTCTGGCTTAAATCAAATGCTACATCGAACTTGGTTCTCTGAACCACGTGACATAATCATCTTAGTCGGACTCGATTCGATATGACCTCTAGGGTCGGAATAACAATCATCTTCTTAGTTATTACCAAAACGATGGTAACAACATACTTGAACAAAAACGAAATCAATTACTAGCTTCTTGGTAACCTTGTGTCTTTCCCTGGTCCAAGTACGAGTCCTGTGCTTCCGGTAGTATAGGCCTCTACTATCATTCACACCTACTCATACTCGTCCCAAGTATTGTCTCGCAGTTCTCCAAGTCACCATACTAGAATTTCAAATAGTCATTCAATTCGTCAGATGACAAAACCAGGGTTTATATTATTTCTTGAAACGATTACACAGAGGTTCAAGTTTACTCTATACTATGCCTCTAATAGGCTAAACCACCTGTTACTATTCGCATTACTACTTCACAGCTTGATCCTCGGGTATCAAGTCTTTACTTCTAATTCCTAGCATTGATATTTGCTTTGTCGAGGATATTCTGAAATTCCTTTGGTGTTGGCGGTTCGCTTGGCCTTGTTACTTCATTTTTCTTCGGGCAGTCCTTAGAAAGATGTCCTTCTTCCTTACATCTGTAACACACCCTCTTGGGAATCGTACACTCATCGGTGTAATGCCCAATTTCTCCACACTTGAAGCAGTTCACCTTCCTGCCATAATTCCCAAAGTGTTTATTTTTGCACTTCCCGCACCATTTTCCTTTACCTCCTATTTTGCCAGTCTTTGAGAACATGTTGCTCTTGTTGGACCTTGAAGACCCCTCAAATTTCCTTTTCTTGCCAACTTTAACCTTGTTGGCGGTCCTGTCGTTGATTATTTCTTCAATAGACTTAGCAACCCAGATAGTTGCCTCAAGAGGAGATGCCTGATGTACTGGCACAGTAAGTTCGTCCTTACTTTGTTGAAGTAAACGTTTTATCTCTTCCTATGTTGATCCAACATCGTACGCACCATTGCCTGTACCCCAGCCATCGTGATTGGCTCAGGCTGCAGATTATCGTTTCCGAATCCACTTTGAGTACTCGCCATTTCGATCTATACACCAATCGTAGGTGAATTTAGATCTTTATTTTTGATAGACATTAAATCTTCGTTATTACTTCGAAACGTTTACATGCTAGTTCTAATATCGTAGTCATACGGTTAGAATCCTGAACACATAAGTTTTCCAGATCCGGTCGGCAACAGACCATAGATCTGAACAAATAATGACATATACGGCAAACATATAGCATTTAGCACATAAAAGCATCTTAGGCATCTTTCGTAAAATATACAAGTGCTCATGTCTAAAATATGGTAGACACTCATCTCACGATCATCACTTAGCACTCTAAGTTTAAGTCTAGAAATCCTACAAATTCCTTGTTCGCTTAAACTAATGCTCTGATACCAACTGTGAAATCCCCTAAGTTCTCGGCCAGAAAAGACCGATTTAATTTATGGTTTTAAAAATAAAATCAGAGTACTCCTTTTAAAAGATGTTGTGGAATTTGTTCCCATAAAAACATGATAATTATATTATCAAATCATTTCCGAAGAAATGTATTTTATTCATTTAAACCATTGGGATGTCATCGTCAATACAAAAACATAAGCATAAATAGAACTTACATTCACTTACACTAGTGATCTACATCTCTTTTAGTCTCTCAGTGTAAAGTAACTTCGTATCGATACCTGTGATACAAACAAACTGAGTGGGTCAGGCTTGGGAGCCTGGTGAGCATACAGGGTTTTCAACCCACAATAAATAAATTTATTAGGCTTAAACATCAAACAATCAACCAAATTACCCAACCCCATTATGTTATTTATTTCATAAGGATTTACCCTAAGAATCAACTATCACTCATTCCTAAGGATTCATCCTAAGGATAGGCACGAAGTCACATCGTCGCCAAGGTTTATACAACAGGCACTAAGTCCATAGCTGCCAGGGTTTATACAACATGTGCTAAGTCCATAGCTCTTATTTATCGACAATATTATTCACGGGAATCCACCTGCAATACATGTCAATGAGTTTTTTTAGAGTACAACTGATGAACATATAGTTCAGACATTTATAGGTTGCGAGCTTGCTAGTGTTCCACATACCATCTAGAAAAGTCAATGGCTGTCATTCATTCTTTGTTGAATGACGGGGGCCAACGTTTGGGTAAGTGATTCTCTCATATTTTACCACTCACCCTCATCTCATGATCTATATTACTGATCATCTCATTTATCCAACTCATCTTTCATCACATACCAACTATTTCATCTACCCATGTTTTACCCAACATTTTTGTAGGTAAAAAAAATACATATACAGTTTAAATTATTTCAAAAACTTTATAAATCATTCCTTCAACATCCATCTCAAATAAACAAACAATATATATATTCACATATCACGTATTTTATATAAAATACTTCATATCTATGTGTAAGATGAAAGTGACTATGCACTCACTTGATTTAATGATAATCGGGCAGCACTTCGTTTCCTAAAACAATTGTTTCTAATAAAACCGAGAGTTTTATTGAGAAATCGGGCTCTGCGAGGGTTGAGCTTCAAAACCGAAAAGAAAAATTTTTCCGGGTCTTCGGGCACTTCAGGACGTATTTTGGGTGTTTGGTATAATACCGGGGATTTGGGGGAACTTGGAATGGAAGAATTATGGGTTTAGGGGTGTAAAATGGCAATTTTCCAAATTATCCCCGGGAGGTCTCGCACCCTTCTATTTATAAGGGGAGGCTTCGGACCGAGGGGGAGGATAAGTGAACACGCGGATTGCATGCGAGGCTCCAGGTGGCTCGCTTCGCAGGTCAACACGGGGAAGGGCAGGTGGCGGCTTCTGATTGGACCGAAGCCTCGGATGCGAGGGTTGCGACACCCGACAGACAGTTGGCTTCGGACGCGCCACGAGTCGGACACGGGGCAGCTTCTCAGGCGAGGTGACGTGGCCGAAGTCTGACTATGCGAAATTCCTCGGATTTTGGGATTTTTCTCGATTTTTGTGCCCCAAACTTCTTAAATCCATAACTTTCGCATACGAGCTCCATCTTCGACGTTCTTTATATGCACGTGTCGATAATATTACGCTCTACAACTTTCGCTTAGACTCCGACATCCGTTTTCGTCTGTATTTTTACCGTTGTACTACTATTGACGAGACCTTCGATTCTCGTTTAGGTTGTAATGGCTAAAAATCACTCAATCTAAAATTCGAGTTTTTAGCTGTCTACTGCTAAGCTGAAACTTAGAAAAATCATAACTTCCTCATACGAAGCCAGATTTGGACGTTCTTTTTATACATACTCTCGGTTTAACGAACACTACGACTTTCATTTAGATCACCAAGGCTAAAAAGTAGTTTATCAAAAACTCACTTTTTACGTCATTCGGCACCGTGCCGGTTTTGTCGCGGAACTTCGACAGGTCATAACTTCTTCGTTATAACTCGGATTTCGGTATTCTTTATATATCCAGAATCCTTGTCACGACCACTACAACTTTCTTAACAGATATCGACTTTATCTAATATTTATTTTCGATGCTTATTTTTATTCTTAATTAATTAAATCCTAATAATTAAGCATAAAACACGTAATTCACATAATAATCACATAATTCCTCTTCATTTCTTCAAAATGAGTTACAAAGGTTGACCTAAACTATTACATCATCATTAATGCCTATCTTAGAAACACGGGCGTTACATATAAAGGGTTGATTTTGTAAATCATTCATTCTTATGTTGTAGGCTAATGATCCATGATTCCTTTGTTTGGGCTAAACCCATGTGACAACCCATGGATGATCTATGGAGGTTTAAACCCATGGACCCTAAGGAATATGGAAAGTCATGCCCATTACGGTTTACATGGTGTAACCCTAATCATGCCACACTATATAAGATGTCCCTTAGCATACAAAATGGCACAATAGGGTTCTTGGAGATCATTGAGTCGGTTTTGGTGTAAGAATATTCTCTCATAAGTCATTGTTTGTCCAAGGTGTGTTGTGATTCCATTTGAGGCATTCACATTATTGGTGCTAAGTTCTTAAAGGCCAAATACAACAAGTTCTACAAGTTACATAAAGAGGTAAACTCCTAACTAGTATTTTATGTTGTTTATATCAATTGTATGCTAGTTGTAGGCTTAATGCTTTGGAAACAATATTGCATGTATAATTAGAGAAAACATAGATCCAAATCATTTAGGGTGGTATGTGCAGCATAGGATGTTGTTGTATACTAAAACCCATCAGTGGTATCAGAGCCTAGGATTGCTTTCTATTATACTTAATGATTATTGTTTTTTAATAGCAAGAAAAATCATTTTTTTTGGAATCTGCCTGATCACCACAAGGTGGTAAAAATTACCACGAGGATTTGACTGTTCAGTGGGCAAAATTTTCAGTTTTTTGGCCTGTTTTAGATTATGATCATTACCACAAAATGTTTTTGTTCATAAAAATTGACATTGTTGCTATGGTAATGATCATCCTCATCCAAATAAAAGATAATTGTCAAAGTTTCATGATTTGTATTAGTTTATATGATTAGGCTAATTTCTTGAAATTTTTCTGATATGAATTATCTTAATTTATGAGTTTAATTAGATCATAGACAAATTGTTTGATTTTGTTAGTTACAATTTTTAATCTAAATGTTTTTTGATGAAATCCATAACTTGTCCTCAAGTTATGGAAAGTGAAAAATGTCATTTTTAAATTCCATCATAAAATGGTTTTAAGTCTTCCATAACTTGTCCTCAAGTTGTCTTTTACATAAATGTTTTTATGAACTCCATAACTTGTCCTCAAGTTATGGAATGTCAATAGTCTTTTCATAAAACCTATATTAAACTCATAAGTTATGGATACCAAAAGTTTTGACAAGTTTCAAAACTTGCCCTCAAGTTTTGGAATTTGTAAAGTTTCTCTTATGAACACTTTAATTCCAAATTAAACCCTAGAATTTTAAAAGTTAAAATTTAACCCTTATACTATTATATTATTATAAGTTTTTATATATATATATATATATATATATATATATATATATATATATATATATATATATATATATATATATATATATATATATATACGAACAAAGTCAGTCTTACCGTTAGTAGGCCTTATTCACGAAGCCGGTCTATAAGGGGGTATAAGGTTACTGCGTATAAAATGGCAGTTTAATGGGTGTCCACTCTCACCCATCGCTTCCTTGACTGGTGGAGGGTCGTTAGCCGAACGGGTTTGACAGGACATTTAAATTCTCATTAAAAGTATAATGAAATACTAAGTAACTAAACACTTATAAATTCCCAATCTTAGTTACTTAGGAAAATGTGAATTTGGTGCTAACACATGAAATTGCACTTTGCACCTTGTTAAGTCGTTATTGGACCGTGTGTGGTTAACCGGCACACTAATTTGGGACTGAGAGTGTGTGGAAAAGGGTAGCTTGATGTTAATCATAGATCAATGGAGCGTGTGTGGTTAACCGACACATTGATTAGGGGGTTGTGACATTTGGTGTACCAAGCTAATTTGCATGGTTATTCACACCTTGTTTGTGATCCTCGGCATCCCAGTCACGAACTTGAAGGGCACAATCGAGATTTAAACATGCCATTGAATAGTTCAATGAATCTCAAAGGATCTAGGAATTTCAATCCATTTAAAACTTAATAATCAATTTTGTTTTTCATTGAGGAAATTGGTAAATCGTCATTTACCTAACTTCAAATATTTTGCAATTTGGATTACGGCATCCCTCTTCCGAATTGTAAAATATTGTGTTGGGTCCTAGCCTTAATATTTCATGTTGGGTGTTATATTAAGGACTAAAATCAACTAAACTTGAATTTCTCCCATTATAGATGTCTAGTTCAGACAACTATGGTCTTCCTGAATCTTTTGAAAAAAAACTTTCTTTATAAAGATGATTTTCCACAAGACGATCAAGGTGAAAGATTTATCCCTTCTTCATGCTGTAGTGGAACTTCACTTCCTCCACCTCCTCCAATTATTCTCCCTAACCACCAGTTCAAGGTCACTCAAAGCCCTATTGGCAGGAAGGAAAGTCTATATGTGCTCACGTCTTGGAGATGAAGTTACATATTGATAATCTGGGAGAGTTGGGTGTCGATGTCTCAAGGACGTTGGTTGTTGACTGGGTTCTTCAATCACTTCCCGAGTCACATATTGAGTTCGTTAAGGACTACTATGGGACAGACCATGACATGACCCTTATTGATCTAACATATTTGCTTGTTGTTGTTGAATCAGCAATGATTTGGCACACTGGTAAAGCAAATTTGATTGGAAGATCTACTTCTCAATGGAAAGGGATCGGCTATAGTCAACCCAGTTCACCAAATGGTAAAGAGAAAGGCTAAGTCTATGATTTTCTCATGTGCCAATGCGAAAGAAGCCATTTGTTTCTACTGCCATTTGATGGGACATTGGAAGCGAAGCTGCCCTGACTACCTGAAAGATCTAAGAGAAGGTAGAATCAAAAAGTTTGACTCTGCTTCAGGTAAGTCTACTGTCTGACTCTATTAAGTTCCTAATTGTTGATCCTTAATACATGATGTGACAAGGTTGCATTTTGATATTTTGTAGGATCATGCAAAAGGAAAGAACCTTAAAGGAAGAGTATGCTGAATCTGGTCGCGAAGTTGGATTTCAATCGCATGGTTCGATAATCGGATTTTTGAGATGCTGCTTAATAGTTATGATAGATTGCTTAGGAATATGTAGTAACATAGTTTTCATATGTAATTGCATTGTAACGAAAAGTTTTTCCGCATATTATAAATAAATAAATTTTTTGTTGATTTTATCTTATCTTATATCTCCTTACAATCGCATTTGTGAAAAATTGTTGCTTATATGTTTCTATTGATAGCAATATTGGAATATCAATTTGATTCCTTCGTTTGTGGTAGTGTCGAGAATTTTCCAAATAAGGAAAGATTCTCATCACCCAAGTTTTAGTTGGATAAGAACTTGGAATCATGCAACTTGTAGTGTGTGTGATGAATGAGAACCTTCATCTTTGGGAAATTAAGACTAATTCCTCGTTCACATGAATATGTGAGTCAGCTGAAGGACTAGGGGATCAGGTCCACCACAAAGAATGATAAGACTATTCGTCATGAATTACTAAAGTTTAGTAAATATGGTTATGCTTACAATTTTAAGTATAATTCTGAACATTGGAAAAGTTTCAATGTATGGCAGGACGAATAAGAAGAATCAAATTAGGCAGAAAGACAAAAGTTTCTCCAATCTGAAGAGATGGGAGACTACTTTATTATCGTGTTTTATGATCATCTTAATGATTATGGAAAAACCATATCACAATTGATCCTCTAAGGATATCTTAGTGCATTTGTATGGCTAAGAAGAGGAATCATGAATTGTAGAAATGGTTAAATCTAGAAGATGAGTCATACTTCGTTCCAAAAACAAGTATTAGAGTCATACTGCAAGCTTGTGCGTTGATTGACACTAAATTAAGAAGGTTTATAACACTCATCAAATGTACAGTAACATGTTTCTTACTCTTGTACATTTAAAATTGGTAAGTTGTGATGTCTTGGATAAGACAAAGACCAACTAAGGCCGATTGTGTGAAGTGCTAGTCTTGATTAGAATCCACACTAACTCTTAAATATTTGTTTGTGAAGTAATGTTCCTTGACAAAGTGAATCTTATATGTCAAGAGGTCAGTGGGAGTCTTAACGATCTTGAAATTTTCAAGAACTATTCAAGGGTAAACCTATTGTTAAACACTAGCACACGACTTGAGGTTTGTAATCTATCGTGTTGACATATTCTTGTTTCTGTGCCATTCCAATTGGTTGACTATGCATGTGAGTTCTAAGAGTTCTCAGTTGTTTACATAACAACCTGGAAGCAATGGCAGACCCTTGTTTTTCCAGACGGCAAGAAATTAAGATTGAACAAGTTCAGTCCATATGAGTTTGGATTTGTCACTAACCATGTCTTGTGATTATGGTTATGAAAAATCACATGGATATGAACACATACACCATAAAATCTAAGTGTCATAAGGTTTCTCTCCAATTCATGAAAATGATTGTGAGGAAACGCTTTCACTAAGTAGATTTTAAGGATTGTGATTTTTGCATTCTCAAATTCAATTATGATTACGACATCCCTCTTTATAGTTTAAATTGTGAGAAATGGCAAAAGGTCTAAACATTTCAGACTTATGGCTGTAAGTTCCAAAATTGTTTAGACACACATGTGAGCTATCTAAGGAAAGGTGTATGAGTTTGAGAAGCCTAGATAAAGTCTTATCGAAGCATCTCGGATCAGAAATCTGAACTTTGGAAAGGAAGTCAATAAGTATTGATTTCTAGAAGTCCAGCTGATTTCTGGGTACATGTCAAATCTAGTGGGAGCATAAGTGTTATGTACAGTATCATAACGATGCACAATAGTAAAACAAGCAACAACATCATCCATTGCACAACATGCTCCGTCTTCTCAAAACTTGGTCATCGGTACCTGTCCACTGGTGACCTGAGAATACAAGTTATTTTGAAAGAGTAGATCAGCATTTAAGCTGGTGAGTTCATAAGTATTTTAGTGTCAAATGTTTGTATAAGTTTGATGAAAATGTTTGAAAGTGTTTGATGTAAAGTTTGTAAGAGTTTGATGTAAAGTTTGTAAGAGTTTGATGTAAATGTTTGTATACTTCCTAGAAAATCCTATATTTTCTACTAAATTGGAAAGTAGTCTTCTACCAAGACCCGATTGTTTTGTATACTTATTCTTTTGTAAAAGTGAGTGTTTTCCCAAGTATGACTATCATTACCAGAAAATAGTTTACATTACCGTTTATGTGAGAACATCACTACATGAATGTAATGGGAAAATGAAGATGTACAGTAGTATTGTATAAAGTAACTACAGATGTACTAACTACCTTAAAACCAATTGTTTAATTAAGGTAAAATGTGATGAGATTATAACCATACTTGATTGACTAGTAAAACTCGACGATCAAAGACGTCGAAATGGTATGACATTCGTCACCCGTAGACCTGCAGGTACCACTATAGCTAGCAGCAAGGTTTAGGATGGTCAATCACGTATTGATCTATATACAAACTCACGCTCTCCCTCCAGGAGACTCTGGTTACAAAACGTGACACAACAGTATATTGCCGTGCCATGAAGTAGTGGCTCACATTTATGTTATCTTTGTTATTGTATTAGTATGTTCCTTTTATTCTAGTTGTAGTTTGTTCCTTCTGTTCTAGTATGTTCCTTCTTGTTCAAGTATTATTATGTTTGAACTGACTCATGTATGAACTGACTCTTGTAAGTTTCATTGTTCTAGAGATAGTATGTAGTATTCTCCTAAACTATACCTATTATAGTTTACTAGTGTGATTGTTTGACTGTTACTGATGTATAGAAATGACTCAATTAATTACCAAGCAACTAAATTAAGTATAATCCTTAATGAGTTTAATATCCACATAAGTATTTAATAAGTATAACTTTGATTTAACCGACATTCGGACTAGTGATCCTACCCCAAGCCCACAACCAAACAAGGAACAGGATTCAAGGTATTTAGCAATAGTCCTAAGTTTGTTAAAGCATACTTATACGTAAATAGATAGACGGATATGATTTGATGTAAAAGAAGTTTATAAAATGATTTGAAACGGGTTGTTTGATAACACAGTTTTGAAGTTTAATAAATTCTTTTTTTTATAGTTATAAATCACATGTGATTGATACTATAACTATATTGTTTTCTACTTGTATTCCCCACCAAAAAAGCATTTAAAATCATTAAAAGGTAAGTTTAGGGGTATAAACTCACCTGTAGTGAGCGATTCGAAAGAATGATCAATATAGGATGCTAAGTATGCCAAGTGAAGTCCCGAGCACAAACGGATCCTATTAAGCATATAATGACACATATATGTATACAATTAGTGTATATAACAACTAATCATGTAAGGGAACAACCCTATGTACTAGGAAACACTTGTAATGAAGTGTTACAATCACATATGATTGTATGAAAGGGAGTTTACGGCCACACTAAGATGTGTTCACGGCCAAGGAGAGTTTACGGCCACACATGAGGTGTTTACGGCCCAAGGCTTGATCTAATGAAGGGTTTGCGGCCAAGTAAGGACGGTTGACGGCCATATCAAGATCTTATGAAGGGTTCACGGTCGTGAACTCTTTGAAGATCTTGCCCAAAGTGGTTGTTTCATGGTTGGAAATCAAGAGCTTCTAATGGATAGCAAATGTATGGAAAGGATACTTACTTAATGGTAGTCTTGAAGGTGTTCACGGCTCCAATAACAAGTGTGTTCTTGGTGAAAAGATGATAATTTGAAGATCTAGACCCTAAAGAGTTGAATTCATGGATGAAATCAAAGGGTTTCATTTGAATAAGAAGGATATCATGTCACACCCCAAAACCGAGAACGGCGGAAACGTTCTGGGGTGGAGGACGTCATGTACAGTATCATAACAATGCATAATAGTAAAGAGAAGCAACAACATCCATTGCATTAAGATAATAATTGTAATACAAGCATGTTCTGTACAGTTTTAAGACACCAAAAGTATAATCAAAATAAAAGATGAGTCTTGTATGTGCTCCATCTTCTCAAAAGCTTCACCTGTACCTGTCTACTGATGGCCTGAGAATACAAGTTATTTTGAAAGCGAGTATCAGCATAAAGCTGGTGAGTTCATAAGTATTTAGTGTCGTTGCTTGTATAAAAATGTTTACAACCATGTAGTATAATAGTTGATATCAATGTTTGAGAATAGTATGCTCCCTACAAAATCCTATATTTTCCAGTAAAAGTAGTTTTCTACCAAGACCCGATTGGTTGCATGTTTGATCCTTTGAAAATGTAAAAGTTTTCCCAGTGAAACTATCAGTATGAAAATATAGTTTTAAACTTCATTCATATAAAGTAATCGGGAAAATAATGCTTTACCCCAGCAGTGTCACTGCCAGCTTAACGTAAAGAAAATGCAGACTCCAGGTAGTATTAAATTTACAATACCCCTCGGGGAATCCGTTTTGCCTTTAGTTATTAAAGTGTTAATTAAAGGTCTGAATGTGAACTCGTATGTAACCATGCTGATTGACGATCGAATAACTGATGACCCTCCGAGTCATACGTAGTGATGTGACATTTTGTCACCCCTTAGCCTTTCGGCTGGGACTGTAGCTAGCAGTCGGGATGTGGGAGTGTGTGTCCCGTATAGATCTATACACACAATTGATGGGTTTAGGCCATCAGAACATCCTATGTGCTCATGCAAACCCTAATGCTTGGATCTAGGTTTCTCTATTGTACATGCATTCATCCAAGACTATAAACCCTAGATCTAGCATGTGATAATCAATATTAACATATGAATTAGGGTTTAGATCATACCTTAATTGTTATGTAGCAATAACAATCTCAAATCATCCTTGTAATGGCTTTAGAAAGCTTAGAGTCACAAGTGTCACTCCTCTAATGGCTCACAAACACCAAGAGCAAGAGGATGAAGAATAAGGAAAGAGGAGGATGCCCAAAACGTGTGGAAACCCTAGTGGAACTCTTAGACAAATTTTTGGGGCTTAAAGGTACTATATATACATGTAGGCTATTAGGGTTTTCAACTAGGAAACCCTAATCTGACTGCTTAAGCCCTAAGCAGCCCATGGACCCTTTTAGAATATCCCTTGGGTGATTTCTAATGGGTTTCCCCATAGAATTCGTCCAAACTATTATTCCAAGGTGATTCATAGCCCAAATGCAATTATCTTATAATTACAGTTCCAGTCCCTTAAGTTTAATTAATCTCTTTTAGCCACAAAATTAATTATCAATTAATTCTTGACTAATAGTAATTAAACAATATGATTTCTCCTTTAATATATTATTCTCATAATATATTAATAAATCATAATTAATCCTTTCTCTCCATAATTCATCCTATCAAGTTGCTTTGGTGAAGGCAACCCAAAAGGACCATGCACCATCGGGTCAAGTACATACCAAAATAGTTATGGACTTAGACACTAATCCAACAGTCTCCCACTTGGATAAGTCTAATAACTATTCTGCGTATGACTTCAGATCCTGATCTGCAATCGTAGCTTTCAAAAACCGTTGTCAACTCTGATCCTATCAGAAGCGTGTCCTTTAGATAAGGGATCATATATTCCTCTATTCTAGATATTGTATAGACTGAGACATGGATTTAAATCATTCTCTCTGTCTATGTGTTGTTTCCCGATTTCCGATTTATGACGATTGACAACAGACTACAATTGAACACATCAAATTAGTCCCGGCTTGGCCAAGCGCTTAGTTGTCATCATTAAATCATCGAGGGGCCCACAGATATCGCTTTCATCCTATTTTGGATAAAAGGAACGGATAAACTTTGATTCAATGCTTGCTTGCACTCACTTACCGAATCATACACAACAATATGTTTTATGACACCAAGTTACTGGTGCGTTTACATATTATCAATGTGTAACCGACTCACAAGATACAACTCACACATCTCGGTTTCAAGAATATAAGATATTATCGTCTCACCAGTCACTCGTGATAAAATCCATGAAGTGATCCAAGTGAGCGTGGGTTTAATCCAATGCTCAAATAATATTCATAAGCACTCATGAACGTTGCAGCAAACATTTGCTTATGTCTAATACACTTTAGACAGTCTACAAACCAATTCATGACAGTCTTCATTCATACCTACTTCCAACATATGAACGACTGTGGACCATTCGAATAATTTGATTATTCTGAAATAATTTAATTATTCAGGAAGTCAAAACATGCAAAGTGAAACACAAGAATAATACTAATCCCATATGGCCCCAAACTCTGGGTATAAATAAAACATTTTATTTAATCACCATATTGATTACTCATTATTTGTTATTTCGGGTAATCAACTTCTTACTTGAATTATTACTACACTTGTCCCATGCTCTCAGCATGCACACAATGTTTACCTATGGTCCTTTCTTTGTGAAATAGATCAAATGAACACATTTCCAATCATATTCATTTCACAACTCCCAATCCTTATCACAAGTATAAGAATATCAAATTCTTGTTACTTATGCTAGATTCTAACATTTTATGCAATGATTCTTTCGTAAAGTCACAGCTCAAAATCATCAAGACTCGGCCAATCTCTATCAGAAACAATTCTATAGATATGATGTCTCTCACTCAAAGTACATTCCTTTGAACATCCTTCTTGCATAAAAGTTTCTAATCTAGACATAGATTCTTAATATCTAACTCCCAATATGGAAACATTTCCATATTTGGCATATGACAATTCATTCTTAATAGAATGTTATCTATTCTTAATAATGTCATCCAATACCATACTTCCAACTACTCACAAGCGACCAATCCTCAGCGAGCTTTGGATCGTCCTTTGATAGTTGTTTAATTATTTTAGTCAAAACCGATTCTAGTCCTTTTCCCCTCTAAATGCGCTAGACATTTTGAAATTTTAGAATGGTCAAATATTATAGCACTTGCAATCGATCATATACCCGAAGCGTATGGAACACGATGCATAATGTCTTACATAAAGATATGATGCTTTATCCATCTTCTGCCATAATATTTTATGTGTCTCGTTCTTACAATTCGAACTATGAAGAGAGATGCCGTAATCATAATCGAAATTTAAGAACACACTATGTATCCTTTGACTAAATTTATTAAAATTTCTCAATCTAAGCTTTAGATTTTGAAACGAAGTACAATATTCTCTCCCTTAATTATAGCAAAACAACTATTCAACCCTTACGACTTTGCAAAGTATGACTCTTGTTTTCTATAATTAATATTGCTAACTTGCAATACTTGCCCTAATAATCATACAAGCACAACATTTATGCTCCCACTATCATGATGATTATTATCATATAAGCATAACACTTATGCTCCCACTAGCTTTGACATGTTTTAGAAAACAACTGAACTTCCAGAAAACAATACTTATTGAATTTCTGAAGTTCATATTTCTAATACCTAATGCTTTGATAATCCTTTATCTAAGCTTCTTAAACTTATACACCTTTGCCTTAGATAGCTCATATGTGTGTCTAAACAATCCAGACTAATTGCCAAATCTCACAATCGAATTATGGAAAGGGATGCCGTAACCATAATAGAATTCGAGAATACAATTTCACAATCACTATCTTCTTAAAATTTCTCTTAGTGAAAGCATTTCCTCACAGTCATTTTCTTGAAGGAGGGAATCTTATGACACTTAGATTTTAATGGTGTATGTGTTCCTATCCATGCGAATTTGTCAAAACCAAAGTTTGCGACAAATCCAAACTCATATGGACTGAACTTTCTCAATCTTGATTTCTTGCCTTATGGTAACACGAGTGCTCACCATGTCTTCCAAGTAGTTAAGCAGCTCACCCTTTCATATCAACGTACTTTTCATTGATCAAGGTGCTTGCCTTTTATGCGTTCAAATGAGAACTCATAGAACTCACATGCATAATTAACTTAATTGGAATGGCACAGAAACAAAATAATGTCAACACGATAGGTTGTAAACCTCAAGTCGTGTGCTAGTGATGATCGATAAGGTTTATTCTCGATTAGTTCTTGAAACTTTTCAAGACCATTAAGACTCACACTGACTCCTTGCCATATAAGATTCTTTTGTCAATAAACATTTCTCGACAAACAAATATTCAAGAGTTAGTGTAGTTTTTATCAAGACAAAACACTTCACTAAATTGGCCCTAGTTGGTCTTTGTCTTATCCAAGACATCACAACTTTCCAATTGTGCAAGAATAAGAAAACCTTTTCAAATTTCACATTTGATGAATGTTATAAACCTTCTTAAGACTTGTCACTCAATTCACAATCTTAACTCTAAGACTTGGTTTTGGAACGAAGTATGATTGACTTCTTGATTTAACCATTTCTTCAATTCTTCATTCCTCTTCTCAGACATACAATTGCACTAAGACTCACTTAGAGGATCAATTGAGATATGGTTCTTAATCATTAAGACCTATCATAAAACATAATAAAAAGGTACTTTCCCTTCTTCTTAGAATAGAGAAACTTTTATCTTTCTGCCTACTTGATTCTTCTTATTCGTTCTGCTATTTATTGAAACTCTTTCAATCAATTGAGAATTACACTTAATCTCATAAGTGTAATCATATTTACTTAACCTTAGTAAATCATGACGAATATCTTTGTTACTCTTGTGGTGGACTTGATCAACACACAACCTTGTGTACTCGATCTCCTAGTCCTTCACTTGACACTTTGTCAATGAATTAGTCTAATTTCCAAATATGAAATTTCTCATTCATCATGCAACCAAGTTGTATGATTCCAAGTTTCTATCCAATTGAAACTTGGGCGATGAGAAACTTTCCCTATTTGGTAAATTCTTGACCTTTCCACAAATAACATAATTAAGAATCAAATCCATTATTGCTAGTAATAGAAACTTACATCAATTTTTCATACACACCATTGCAAGGATAAATAAATAATATAAAATCAAAATTTATATTATTGCGGAAAAATTTGTCCTTACAATGCAATTCAACTGAAAAACTATGTTGTTAAATATTCCTAAGCAATCTATTCTAACTCCAAGTAGTAGCTTAAGATTCTAATCTTCAAGTAATGCGATCAAAATCCATTTCTTCACGATTAGATTCCGCTCACTTCTTCCCTTAAGATTCCTCTCTTTTCTTCGATCCTACAAGACATCGAAATGTAATCTTATCAGATTATGTATTAAGAATCTAGAGTAGGAACTTAAAAGAGTTAGTTAATGGATTTTACCTAAAGTAGAGCCATACGTTTTGACTCTCCCATCTCTTAGATCTCTTAGGTAAATAGTGCAGCTTCGTCTCCAATGCCCCTTCTCTTGGCAATAAAAGCAAATTGACTCTTTTGGAACAACACACAGAACTACTTCTGACTTTGCCTTTCTCTTATGATCAAACTTTTCGATCATGGCATGCCTTTCGTTGCCATTGTCTATATCCATAGAGGTCTGGAAGGCAGATCCACCAATCAACTTTGCTTTTCCAGTGCGCCAAATCATTGCTGATTCAGCAGCAATAAGCATATAGGTGAGATCGATGAGGGTTACGTCGTGGTTCATCATATAGTACTCTCTTACGAACTCACTATATGAGTCAGGAAGTGACTGAAGAACCCAGTCAATAGCCAGCTCCTCACAGACAACAGACCCCAACATTCTTAACTTATCAATGTGCGACTTCATCTCTAGGACGTGTGCACACACTGACTTTCCTTCTTCATGTTTACTTGCCAAAAGGGCTTGAGTGAGTTTGAACTTTTCAACCTTTTGAACTTGTGGGTTAGGGAGAACAATAGGAGGAGGTGGAGGAAGTGAAGCATGATCTCGTGTTCCTCTATCGAATCGTGGAATATCGTCTTCATGTGAAAAGCTTGTTCCACGGGATTTGGGAAGACCATAGTTGTCATACTTTGACATCTACAAAACGGGAGAAAAATTCAAGTTAGTTGATTAATTGAGTCCTTAATAAATCACCCAAATGAGATATTAAGGCTAGGACCCAACACAATACTCTACAACTTGGGAGAGGGATGTCGTAACCCAAATTGCAGAACATTTGAAGGTAAGTGAATGACGATTCACTAATTTCCACCATGAAAAACGAAAAAGAAATTTAAGTTTTAAATCTATTGAAAATTCCTAGATCTTTTGAGATTCATTGAACATTTCAATGGCATGTTTAAATCTCGATATGCCCCTCGATTTGTGACTAGGATGCCGAGGATCACAAAACAGGGTGTGAATAACCATGCAAACTTACATGGTGCCCCCAATGTTACAGTCACCTATTCGATGTGTCGGTTAACCACACACGCTCCACCGAACTATGACAAACAATGAGTCACCCTTTGCTACCTTTGCTTAGTACCATTTAGTGTGCCGGTTAGCCACACACGCTCCACTAATGTCTTTGCAAGGGCACAAAGTGTAATTTCATGGAATTGCATCAATTCACTTTTGTCTAAAGTAACTAAGATTGAGAATTTTGTATAAGACATTTAGTTACTTAATACTTCATTATACTTTTAATGGAAAGGGTTTGCCCTATCCTACCCGTTCGGCTAACGACCCTCCACTAGTCAAGAGTGCGATGGGTAAGAGTGGATACCCATTCAATCACCATTTTATAGGCAATTTCCTTAAACACCCCTTATAGACTAGCTTCGTGAATGAGGCCTACTAACGGTAAGACTACTGTTTACTCATACATATATATAATACTAGACTTTTAATGTTATATATATAGTATAGGGTGTATTTTACACTTTTAAAATACTAGGTGGTCTAATTTAATAAAACATACTTTTAATTTAATTAAATGTAAACCATATCACTATGGATTTATTAACTCTCTTTTAATTATACACTTAATTAATTTAATAAAACCATAAGGGTGTGATTTGAACTTTTCAAAAACAATACTAGGGTTTTAGAATCTAACATTTCTAAATTAAACTTTCAATCAACTTTTAAATTCCAAAACTTGAGGGCAAGTTTTGAAACATTTCAAAACATTAGGGTTTAGAATTTAAATATTTCAAATCAAACTTTTTAATCAAAATTTAAATTCCAAAACTTGAGGGCAAGTATTTGAAACATTTCAAAAACACAAGGATCAAATAGCAAATAATTTAAATTAAACAATTAATTTAATGATTATCTAAATTTGACCTAATTTCAATTTCTTGCAAGATAAGTTACCCAATTAATACAAATAATTAATCTTTAATCATATAAGGAAGTTATTATCTAATCAATTGGTAATTATCATTTGTTTAATCAAGGATATTCTCAAATATAAGATAAAATTCGAATATTAAAGACCCAAAACAATTAAGGCAAGTATCCTCAAGCAAAATAGCAAGAAATCCCGAAATCTGCTCTTACTGACGCTCGAACTCGCCGAGTTCCTCTATGGACTAACCGAGTTCCTCTATGGACTCGTCGAGTTGGAGCAACTCGCCGAGTCCACTTTGGAACTCGCCGAGTTCATCAGTCAGGGAGCCATAAAATCGATTTTGAAGCTTGAACAAATAACCAAGGCATCAATACAATAGAAACCAATCAAGGCTCTGATACCACTGATGGGTTTAGGCCATAAGAACATCCTATGTGCTCATGCAAACCCTAATGCTTGGATCTAGGTTTCTCTATTGTACATGCATTCATCCAAGACTATAAACCCTAGATCTAGCATGTGATAATCAATATTAACATATGAATTAGGGTTTAGATCATACCTTAATTGTTATGTAGCAATAACAATCTCAAATCCTCCTTGTAATGGCTTTAGAAAGCTTAGAGTCACAAGTGTCACTCCTCTAATGGCTCACAAACACCAAGAGCAAGAGGATGAAGAATAAGGAAAGAGGAGGCTGCCCAAAACGTGTGGAAATCCTAGTGGAACACTTAGCCACGTTTTTGGGGCTTCAGGGTACTATATATACATGTAGGCTATTAGGGTTTTCAACTAGGAAACCCTAATCTGACTGCTTAAGCCCTAAGCAGCCCATGGACTCTTTTAGAATATCCCTTGGGCGATTTCTAATGGGTTTCCCCATAAAATTCGTCCAACCTATTATTCCAAGGTGATCCATAGCCCAAATGCAATTATCTTATAATTACAGTTCCAGTCCCTTAAGTTTAATTAATCTCTTTTACCCACAAAATTAATTATCAATTAATTCTTGACTAATAGTAATTAAACAATATGATTTCTCCTTTAATATATTATTCTCATAATATATTAATAAATCATAATTAATCCTTTCTCTCCATAATTCATCCTATCAAGTTGCTTTGGTGAAGGCAACCCAAAAGGACCATGCACCATAGGGTCAAGTACATACCAAAATAGTTATGGACTTAGACACTAATCCAACAACAATGCCCACTCTCCCTCCAGGAGACTCTGGTTACACGGTGATACCACTGTGAAGTGTCGTATCGAGAAGTAGTATGTCACATTCTAATTATAGTATATTCTCTTGTATATTGTATAATGTATTTTCTTGTATATTGTATATAGTGTTCCTCTTGTATAGTATATAGTATTCTCTTTGTATAGTATTTAGCATGTATTGACTTATAACTGTACTGACTCTGGTAGGTGTCACGGTAATAGTAGTAATGAGTAGTAATCCTTAACTATACCTATTATAGTTAAAAAGTAATCTTGGTTGCATGCCTTTGTTACACAAAGGTACCGAACTGAAGTGAAGACTTTTGTATCCAACACAAATATATATGATATATAACTAAGAATTCAATGACAGTCAGACAAATAACGGAATACCCTAAGTCCACAACCAAACGAGGAACAGGAAATAAGGTGAGCTATCAGTCCTAAGTCCTTCAAGTCTTACTTATATGGATATATTAGTATAGATATGGTTTTGAAGATAAAACAAGTTTAAAAGAGTTTGAAAATAGTTTTAGCATTTAAAGAATTTGATAAAAGGTTTGAAACACTTGAAAACCCAAAGTTTGATGGAAATCTGAAAGTAGTAACAAATCATGTAGTCTGTTCTAGTTATTAATCACATGTGATTGGTACAATAACTCTTAACAGTTCAACTTGTATTCCCCTCCCCCCCCATAAAAGCATTTAAAATCATTTAAAAGGTTGATTTAGGGGTACGAACTCACCTGTAGTGAGTGGAGTGGATGGAAGTGCCGGGTAGGATGCTAGGTGTCAAGTGAGGACTTGAACACACACGCGGATCCTATGTAACATGGAGTGATACATAAATATATCTAATTAGTTATTTAATCACTAATTAAGCAAGTAAAGACACTCTAATGTATGAAAACACTTTTTCAAGTGCTAGGAGTGCTAAGGGTTGCATCTAAGGAGAGTATGGCCTCACATTGGAGTTTACTCCTCATTTGGTAGTCTTTATGTGTGTTTACGGTTTCTGGACCATTTCCCCCATGAGTTTACGGCCGTAAACTCGTGGAAATGGTGTATTTGTGTGTTTCAAGGTCCTATATCTCACAAGGAAAGGCTCTAAGTTCGAATGAAAGGCTTAGGAAGTGGTTAGGGCACAAAAGGACCCCTCATTGGAGTTTACGGTCCTTCGACCATCCTTGAGAGTTTACGGTCGTAAACACTTGGGTTTACGGTCATAAACCCATGAGTTTATGGCCGTAAACTCATGTATGCCTCAACCTTTTCGTGTTTTGGTGTTTCTAGCTCGTGCATGCAAGTTTCTAGCCCTTTATCCAAGCATTTGAAGGTGTTAGGGGCATCAAAACACCATTTGGGGGTGTTTACGGTTTTGGGAGATCCACAAACCGTAAACACATATGTTCTTGGGGTTTTTGATGATTTTCCAAAGGATTAACAAGTATACTAAGCAAGTAACTAGATAGGAAGGGTACACTTACTTATATGAAGCTTGTAAGAGTAATTAGAGCCCAAAAACACTAGTGTGTGTTCTTGGTGTTTTGAAGAACACTTGAAGATCTAAGTAAAAACCAAGAATCCATGGATGAAATGATGTATAAACACTACATTAAGTGTTGTATGAACGAATCTAGGAAGGAAACACTTACATTTTGGTGGATTTGAAGAAATGAACTTATGATACTTGAGAGAAAAAGCTTGGTGTTCTTGAGGTGGGAAGTGGAGAATGAGGAAAAAGGTGTGTAAACTCATGCTATATGCATGAGTTCTTGGGAAAAATGGTGTTTATGGCCCAAACACCTCTTGTTTGGCCGTAAACACCTAGCTAAGGTGTTGATTGTTTTGTTTGCTACACACCACTAATAACGACACTTCCTTTTATTTAATCGTTTGGCGAAAAATAAAATAAAACACCCAAACGGACTTAAATCCGGCAAAAAATTTACTGAAATGTTTTTGACTAATATTTGAAGTGTTTGACTGTAGAAATTATACAAATGAAAATTTCGGGTTGTCACATATCATGTAAGAATGGAAGAATCACTTACACTTTTGAAGCTCAAAGAGGATATCCTTGATGATACTTGAGAGAGAAAGGAAAATTCTTGACTTGAAGATGTGAGAAATGAGGAATAATGAAGGAACACCATTCATATGAAGAGGGGTGCACGACTACCATGGGTTCACGGTCGTGAACCCTAGTTTACGGCCGTGAACTCCTTGTGAAGGTGGTTCCGATTTAATTGCAACTCAATGATTTCAAGTTAATACATCCTAGGACATAATCCTTGAGTGTAGTAGGCTTAGACCTCTCAAACGGACCCTTAACACAGCTAAAAGTTAACAGAAACAAGTCTGAATTTTGATTGAGTTTATTGGCTTTACAAGATAGAAATTTCGGGTTGTCACATATAATATTCTCGCGTTCTAATTTTTCCAAATGCCTAGGGCATTAAGAGGGAAAAAAGGAACAGAACTGGATATGACTAAAGTGGTTAGCAACTATTAAGGACAACTTAAGGTTCGCCAAGGATTGGTCGCTTGTAGTTGGAAGTATAAAATGGATGGACCATATTAACATATTCTGAAAAGACGCAACTCCTGTTCAGAATTGATAGTCAAAATGAGAATATGAGTGCTCCTGGAATAAGATTCGAGTATTGGATTCAACCCACGCTCATCTGAATCACTTCATGGCTTTTATCAAGAGTGATTGTGAGACGATAATATCTTATATTCTTGAAACGGAGACATGTTAGTTGTAGTTGTGAGTCGGTTGCACATTGACGTATGTAAACGCACCAGTTTCTTGGTGTTATAAAACATATTGTTGTATGTAATTTGGTAAGTAAGTACAAGCAAACATTTGGGTTGAAGTTTATCTGTTCTTTTTACTCAGTCCATATGATATCTAGAATAGAGGAATATATGATCCCTTATCTAATTGACGCGTCATTGACTACGTGAGAGTTCGACAACGGCTTTTAAGAGCTACGATTGTTAGTCGGGTTATAGAGTCATACTTGCAATAATAGTTATTAGACTTATCCAAGTGGGAGACTGTTGGATTAGGTGTCTAAGCCCATAACTATAATTGGTATGTACTTGACCCGAGAGTAGCATGGTCCATTTGGGTTGCATATCACCAGGACAATTTGATAGGACGGACATTTGAGAAGAGGTTATTTATGATTTCTTAATATATTATAAGTACTAATATATTAATATGAAATCATATTATTTAATTAGTATTGATCACAAATTAGTTTGGAATTAATTTTGTGATCAAAAGAGACTAATTAAATATAAAGGGTTGATTTGGTAAATCATTCATTCTTATGGTGTGGGCCAATGATCCATGATTCCTTAGGTTGGGCTAAACCCATGTGACAACCCATGGATGATCCATGGAAGTTTAAACCCATGAAGCCTAAGGAATATGGAAATTCATGCCCATTAGGGTTTACATGGTGGAACCCTAATCATTTCGCACTATATAAGAAGTCCCTTGGCATCCAAAATGCCACAATAGTGTTCTTGGAGATCATTGAGTCGATTTTGGTGTAAGAATATTCTCTCAAAAGTCATCCTTTTTCCAAGGTGTGTTGTGATTCCATTTGAGGCATTCACACTATTGGTGCTAAGTTCTTAAAGGTCAAATACAACAAGTTCTACAAGCTACATAAAGAGGTAAACTCCTAACTAGTATTTTATGTTGTTTATATCAATTGTATGCTAGTTGTAGGCATAATGCTTTGGAAACAATATTGCATGTATAATTAGAGAAAACATAGATCCAAAGCATTTAGGGTTGTATGTGCACCATAGGATGTTGTAGTATACTAAAACCCATCAGTGGTATGAGAGCCTAGAATTGATTTCTATTATAATTGATGCTTATTGTTTTTTAAAGCAAGAAAAATCGTTTTTTTTTGGAATCTGCCTGATCACCACGAGGTGGTAAAATTTACCATGAGGTGGTGACTGTTCAGTGGGCAAAATTTTCAGTTTTTTTTCCCGTTTTGGAATAGGATCATTACCACAAAATGTTTTTGTTAATAAAATTTTATTTTGTTGCTATGGTAATGATCATCCTCATCCAAATAAAAGATAATTGTCAAAGTTTCATGATTTGTATTAGTTTATATGATTAGGCTAATTTCTTGAAATTTGTTTGATATGAATTATCTTACTTTATGAGTTTAATTAGATCATAGACAAATTGTTTGATTTTGTTAGTTACATCTTTTGATCTAAATATGTTTTGATGAAATCTATAACTTGTCCTCAAGTTATGGAAAGTGAAAAGTCACATTTTTAAATGTCATCATAAAATGGTTTTAAGTCTTCCATAAATTGTCCTTAAGTTTATGGAACTTGAAGAGTCTTTTACATAAATGTTTTTATGAACTCCATAACTTGTCCTCAAGTTATGGAATGTCAAAAGTCTTTTCATAAAACCTATATTAAACTCATAAGTAATGGATACCAAAAGTTTGGACAAGTTACTTGCCCTCAAGTTTTGGAATTTGTAAAGTTTCTCTAATAAATACTTTAATTCCAAATTAAACCCTAGAATTTCAAAAGTTAAAATTCAACCCTTATACTATTATATTATTATAAGTTTATATTTATATATATGTATAAGAACAAAGTCAGTCTTACCGTGTCACACCTCCAAACTAGAACGGCAGAAACGTTCGGGGGTGGATGACGTCATATGTAGTATCACAACAACTGCATCATAGTAATCATATTAAACACAACCATTACATTGAATAAATATATGAAAAGGTATTTACATCTGTTTGATTCTTGTTTTTATACATCAAAAGTATAATCAAAAGAAAAAGACGTGACTCTATACGCTCCGTCTTCTCAAAACTCCAGGAGGTACCTGTCGACTGATTTCCTGAGAATACAAGCAGTTTTGAAAGCATATCAGCATAAAGTTGGTGAGTTCATAAGTGATGTTTTTGTAATGAAAGCCTATTGATGACATTTGTCACCCCAGGCATGCCTGCCTAACTGTAGCTAGCAGTTCAGGTGTGGGATTGTCAGTCCTGAATAGATCTATTCACAAATTTCATGCTCTCCCTCTAGGAGACTCTGGTTATACTATGATAGGATATAGCCTGTACCCCGAAGGGTACAATATAAGTGTTGTCTCAAAATCCTATATTAACTAGTTTACCTGTTGTTCTGTATTATTCACTTGTATTTGAATCCGTTGTATTCTGTATAAGGTAATAATTATACTTAAATAATTATTAAATGTTCTACTCTTACAGTAATGTATGTCATAAACTAAATCTGTCATAGTTTATATGTTTACCCATGTATGAAATCTGAATCGGTAAAAGCTGTGTATTGAATTTCCCAAACTATACCCATTATAGTTTGCTTGAAATGTTATGTACTTGGTTTGTAAATCGTTCTGAAAATCACGCAATCATGTTTTCGAGTTGAAAGTGTCCCTTATGCTCCGCATAGTACAAAAGGGATAAAATATCTATATATTATATAGAAATCTTTGGACTGTTTCAATTGCATAAGTTTTAAACTTGTTGAAATCCTTTTGTTTTAGTTCACAAAATTATTTGTGTTTGGCTTGTATCCCCCCCTGAAAACGTTAAAAATCATAAAAGCGTAGGGGTATGAACTCACAGTTAGTTGTGTACAAGCGTCAAATCAACGGACTGAAATGAAGACCCTCGAGTTATAGTGTGTGGCACTTAACGGAATCCTAATAACAATTAAATATATATATATATATATATATATATATATATATATATATATATATATATATATATATATATATATATCTAAATTAGTGATTTCGTTAGATAAAGTGTTAGAAAAACACTTGCTTTCGGTTAACGAATGTTACCAGGACTTGATTGAATCGAGGAAAGTGAGTTTTCACTCTAATGCACCACTTAGGAAGTATGTATGGTCGTGAATGGGATTTACGGCCGTGAAGGGGGTTTATGGTCGTGACCTGTTTACGGCCGTGAACTGCCTCTCGAATGGTTTACGGCCTTTGAAGGTTTGAAGTGTGTACGGCCATGAACTAGTGTACGATCAATGAAGATTTGCAGACTTGAAGGGTGTACGATCGTACACTCAAGAACAAGGTTGCTGGATTCGATGAAAAACGTGTTCTAGATGCTCCAAAATGACTCCCAATAGTGATTCTCGATGATTCCCGGAAGAATAAGGGTGTTTTCGGGGTGTACGGGCAAGAGGTAGAGAGAGAAGGGAAGAGTTTTCGGCCAAGAAAGGTGTAAATAAGGGGTAAGGTCTCTTATTTATAGGGGTTTTCGTGGTCGGTGGTGGGGTCCACCCAAAGTTGGCCGTAAACGAGTGTACGGCCGTACATGGGTTTACGGCTGTAAACTCACTTAGGCCGAAAACCGATGTTTTTATTGAAAGATAACTCGAAATTTCTTGAAGTTTTGGTCCCGACTAATATAAAAATTTAATTTATATAAACTAGATGAGTTTCTAAACCAAGAAGTTTCACGGGAAACTTAATAAAATTCAAATTTTATTAACGGAATCGCTTAATGCAAATGGAAAAAGGTTCAGGTTTTCACATCATCCCCCCGTTAGAGGAAATTTCGTCCCGAAATTCAAACACTGAATACCAATCATGGACTCGGAAATAGATGAGGGTACTTTTGTTTCATTGAATCTTCGCGCTCCCAAGTGAATTCAGGTCCCCGCTTGGCATTCCAGCGAACCTTCACTATCGGGATACGACTTTGTTTCATTCTTTTGACTTCCCGATCAATGATTTCTACAGGTTCTTCCATGAAGTGTAAGCTCTCGTCTAGTTCGATCTCATCGAGGGGTATCACAAGTGTCTCATCAGACAGACACTTCTTTAGGTTCGACACGTGGAAGACGGGATGTACGTTGCTAAGTTCTCGTGGTAGGCGAAGTTTGTATGCTACGGGACCGATCCTAGCGAGGATCTCGAATGGTCCTATGTATCTTGGATTCAGCTTTCCACGTTTTCCGAAGCGTATCATACCTTTCCAGGGTGAGACCTTCAAAAGAACACGGTCACCAACCTGGAACTCCAAGGGTTTTCGTCTCTTATCGGCGTAGCTCTTTTGTCTATCTCTTGAGGGCTTTAGTCGTTCTCGGATTTGTACGATCTTTTCAGTAGTTTCTCGGGTGATTTCTGGGCCTGTGTGAGTGCTATCGGGGACTTGAGCCGTGACTAGCTGTGTGTCACCCACATCAGCCCATCACAGAGGGGATCTGCACTTACGACCATAGAGGGCTTCGAACGGCGCAGCCTTGATGCTGGTATGGTAGCTGTTGTTGTAGGAGAATTCAACCAAGGGCAAATGAGTGTCCCACGACATGCCAAAGTTTATGACGCAAGCTCTCAACATATCTTCCAAAGTTTGAATGGTTCTCTCACTCTGCCCATGTGTCTGTGGATGGTAAGTTGTGCTCATATCCAGCTTAGTCCCAAGAGCCTACGTAGTGACTGCCAAAATCTCGAGATAAGCCTGCTATCCCGATCGGAGATTATGGACACATGTACACGATGCAGGAGGACAATATCTCGAATGTAGATTCATGTCAATCTCTCCATTTTAAAGTTTTCTTTGATTGGCTGGAAGTGGGCGGATTTAGTTAGTCGATCGACAATTAACCAGATGGCGTCGTGCCCACTCGGAGACTTGGGCAACTTAGTGATGAAATCCATTGTAATCCTTTCCTACTTCCACTCAGGTATTTCTGGCTGCTGAAGTAGACCTGAGGGCTTTTGATATTCCACCTTCACCTTGTCGCAAGTCAGGCACTTGCCCACCTTCTCCTTGTCTCAAGAATCATCCATCTACTTCTTCCTAAATTCTCAAGATTTTGCTTAGGTTTCAAGAGGAATTTAACAAGATAATCATCATTCTTGGTAAGTCTTTACACATTTAAGTTTTATAACTCCATCTTCATGATAGATCACTCTTTTAAACAAAGTTTTTGGTGATCATACTCTTAGAAATCTTCTTAAGTTCGAGATCTACTCAAGGAAGTAGTTGCTAGGGCCGAAAATCACTTCATCTTTTCCACTTCTTCCTCAAAAACCGAAACATCAAGAAAAAGGTGAGTTCATACCCCCCTTGTTTTTGAGTTTTCATTAGATTTTTGGGGGAGAATGCAAGTAAAATGTGTAGATCTATGTGTTATATGCATGTTTTGTATGAATTCTTAGTTTGTTTGGTAATAATAGGTTAGATCTTAGCAAATCTCAAAATTTTTAAGTATTATTTAACAAAGATCTATGAACTATGACATGATATACATTACATTATCAAGCCAAAAGTGAATACATGTTTAAGATGCAAAAGAATTCAACAAAAACCTTGTTAAAGGTCAAAATCGTTAAGAAAACAAAAGTTAAGGGTAAAAAGTGAAAATTATGTTTTTAAAGGGGCCAAACAAGTCCTACATGTATAAAAAGGTACTTTTATGCTAAACATACTTTTAAAAAAGACCAAAAATGCAAATTTTAGCTAAAATGGGCCAAAACTTTTCGGCCTCACGGTTTTGGGCCCAATTTGCGAAAAAAAGAGTTTTGGGGTTAAAAATGTTATTTGGACAAAGTTTGAGTCATAAATGTAAATAAACCAAATTTAGAGGTGAAAATATCATTTATTTTCAAATTGGACCAAAAATGTAAAGTTTTCCAAAAATCGGGCCGAAAGTGTAAACTTTTACAAACAAGGGGCTGAAAATGTATTTTTCTGCAAAACGGGGTTCTAAATGTGAAAATATAACATTTTGGGTTAAAATCGTAAATTTATAGACATTTGGGACAAAATTGCAAACTTTTATAAATTATGGACTAAAGTGTCATTTTTACAAAACTTTGGGCCTAATTTAAAATTGGGATAATGACTTGAGAGGGTCACATACTATTGCATTTTGTCACATTTGGTCACTAAACTTTTTTTCGTGCTCTAATAGCCATTTAACTTGTTCATTCGTGTAAATTTCCCCCCTACGACTGCTTTTGCCGGTTTCAATGGACTGGTCGATCCTACATGTCAGTTTGATCCTACGTGGCATGTAGGGCTAATGTTATTATAAGAGGGGTGTATGCGGTTCCTTGATTGTGCCCTAATACCCTGATAGCTTCCTCCTATAGCTTCTCATCATCCCTCAATCGATCAAGCAAGAAATCAACTGCGAACGATCCAAAAACTTGTGATTGTGGGTTCCCTGCATGTATTCTAACATCAAAAACACCAAAGAATCCAGGGAGACATTTCATGGTGTGCAATGAGGTAAACTATTTCACTTGAATCTTCTCCCTTTTCTGATTCTTTTTTCCTAATTTGAAATCTCATTATGAGTTATTTGTGTTGAAGGGTAAATGCAAATATTGGAAATGGTTGGATGTAGAACCTGTAGAAATGCCTCTAATGGAAGTGGTGGAGGGAATGAAAGCTGAATTAGTAGCATTGAAGACCGAAGTAGAGAAGGTGAAGGAAGACATGGAACAAATGAAGAAGTAAAAGTACTCTGATGCCATTGCAATGAAGGAAAAAATATATAAGTTTACCATAGGATTTCTTTTTTTGATCATCGTGTATATGATGAAATGATGTGAATGATGTATTGAAAGATGTTGTTTGAATGGAATGAATGTATTATCTTAACTTCTTGTTGGAATGGAATGAAGTGATTTTGACTGGAATGGAATCACAAAGTAGTAATTTTGACTAGAATGGAATAACAAAATAGTAATTTTGACTGGAATGGAATCACAAAGTAGTAATTTTGACTAGAATGGAATCACAAAATAGTAATTTTGACTGGAACGGAATCACAAAGTAGTAATTTTGACTGGAAGGAAGGCATATATGTACAATTAATAGCATTACACATCAAGACTTCTTTCTAACTCCAGTCAAAAGCTTAGCTAATTCCAGTCAACAGCTTAGCTAATATGACCATAATCTTTCATAATGCTCAATTAGACTTCCTTCAATTAATAACATTACACATCAAGATGTCTAAATAACTTGTAACAGACTAGAAAGTAGGAATTGACGAAACTACCCTTGGTAGTTAAAACTGATTAACTGTCATATTATCTAAGCTAACAATATAGGATTCCATTCTTTGACTGTAATGGAATCAATGAGACAACAATGCATAGAAATAATAAGAAACTAATTGAATATGGTGGTTGAATTCATTGAAATACTCCATCAATATTCTAAATTAAATAAAGGGTGAGTAGTTGTCTGCATACAAAAAAGATAGGACAAAAGATTCCTTCTAGGGACCACAAAAGAAGGGCCACCATGTGCCCACAAACCCAAAAGAAAAGCATAAATAAAACATAGTATTGTCTTTACATCACAACTTGATAACAAAAGATGTGCCCACCCACTACCTACAAGCCAACTTAGGTAAGGACTGCAGGGTTCTCTGCACTGCTCCCAACCCCAGGTATGTTCCTCCTCAATTCCATTTTGACAATCCTTTCAGAATATTTCCTCCGTCCAGTTCTACCAATTGGCGCCCTTCTTGGGACAGGCCTTGCAGCTGGTGGTGGTGGTGGTGGTGGAGGTGGTTAGGCTGCTACTGGTGGTGGTGGTGGAGGTGGTTGGGCTGCTGGTGGTGGTGGTGGTGGAGGTGGTTGGGCTGCTGCTGGTGGTTGACTTGGTCCTGCTCCACTACCCCTGGATGAACTTGGTGCTGCAAAAAAATTGAAGTCTCAATTACTTATCAAAATGATGTATTATGTTCAGATGATTGGGACATTTACCTGATGTATTTGTTTGCTGCTTAGATGGACACTTTTTCTTGTTATGACCTGGTTCCTTGCAAATACTACACTTTATCAGGGATCCCCTTCTTGTCACAGAATGTCTAAGTGGTCCACTCAACTCCCTTTCCACTGCATCCCTCTTCCTTTTCACTGATGGCCTACCAGGTAATATTCTTCTTTTGAGAGGCAAAGGCTTTCGATAAGGAACTTCTGGCCACATATCACTACCATTGAGAGTGTTAATGCTATAATTATAGCATTTTAGATAAGCCTCTTTACTGTATGATTAGGACACATATGTTTCTGCATCTTGATTCAGGGAAGAGATTGCAGCTACTCCATGTAAACATGGTATCCCTCACAAAAGACCCAGGGTTTGTCCTCAGAATTTCATGACCATATGACCATAATCTCCCATAATGTTCAATTAGACTTCCTTCAATTTCTTGTAATGCAAATTTCTTTGCATTTCTGCATTGCCCCTCACTCACATTTATATTGAATGTTGTTGAAACTTTAGCTTTCATCTTCCTAACACTCATTTTTTGCTTCTCTATAATTTCACTCATAAACTGTTTTCCTAACCAGTTATAAGTTACTATGGACCCAAACTTAAACACCCTGCTACAATTATGTTCACTAACTAAAGATATTATCGGAAAAGTCCTCTCTTTACTCATCCAAGAGGCCCAAAGTCTAAATGGACAATTAGGTGACTTGGTTTTTTTGCAACACTTAACTAACAACCTTTGGGAGTCATTTTTTTCAAACCAGAGATCATATCCATTAGCAACTGCATAGTTGCTCAACTTGTTTTTAAGCTCATCAGGGTTAGAAAATCGCATACCTAACAGTGGTTTCATCTGATTCCATGGTTGTCTATCATCATGTACACGGTATTGAGGTTCAACATATTCAACATCTTCATCTAATGTGTGTAGACAAAGTTTGTTTAAGAACCTGTCACCCTTGGTTTTGTTGGCTGGGAATGGATATTCAACATCATCTTCTTCGTGGTCAACAGAATAAGTCTCCGACAATACTGAGTCTTCATCCTCTTCACAGCTGTAGTCTTGATCTTCATTTTCCTCTTCCTTAATCCATTCGAAGACTGGTTCATTATAGTGGTCCACATACACATTCATTCTCCTCTCATTTGCATAAGTCAAATCCAAAAATTCTTTGTAATCACCGTCATTCACCAGTGTATGAATTCCCTGACTTAAAGACTCTTGTGGAAGGCAGAAGTAAATGTCTTTGCTTCTAGTTCTGGTGAGCTTTTGAAGGAATTCCATGAACTCCTCGTACTCAAATGCACTAAAGTTAACATCTCCTACTGATTGTCTGTCGGGATCAAAGTATACTAATGGGTTGGGTGCAAACGTTCCATTATAGTGGAAATCCACTACAATGAAGTTTCGATCAACGGGACAGTGTGATGAAGCCATTATAGAGACCGATTGAAGATTGAAGCAGAAAAAATCGGGGGTTAATGAGATGTGCCCTAATCGAATTTAAGGGCCAAACGAGACTTCACTCTTAACTTTAATGAGGATGGGAGGCAAAATCGGGGCCTACATGCCACCTCATTGGCCACCTAGGAAAAAAAAAGCCACATCAGACCCATGCAATCGTTGAAACCGGCTATAATCAGTCATAGGGGGGAATTTTACACGAATCAACAAGTTAAATGGCTATTAGAGCACGAAAAAAAGTTTAATGACCAAATGTGACAAAAATCAATAGTATGTTACCCTCTCAAGTCATTATCCCTTTAAATTTTTGAGGATTTATGGCCAAAAATGTCGTTTTTACAAAAAGAGGATTTTTATCACCAATCTATTGAACTTTGAGGCAAAACAAACAACAGAATAAAACAAAACGAACGAAATACAACAATAACTATTTATTGGGCCTAATATACACATTACTTGGCCATTGGACGCTAAGGGCCCAATTAAGTGCATATTGAGCCCAATGTTTTTCCATGACGTGTTTATTGGGTCATACGACCCACTTACATGTAAATTTGGGCCTAAGTTATGGATTACATGTTTATTGGGCTTTTGTGGCCCATTTACATGCCTATTGGGCCTAAATTACCCTTTTATTTGTTATTGGGCCCTTGTGGTCTAACTACATGTTAATAGGGCTTGGAATGGAAATTTCACTTGCTAATAGGCCGTAAATATACCTTTCCGAAATCATTAAATGTCGTATACTTTTATATGTACCTTTCGAATACAAAAACATACCACATATACGTAAACATTAAACATAGAACAAAAAGGGGTTAAGAATTTAGTGAGACATGTCGGTTGGCACCTCTGAGTGTACAATCGTAGCCTGTAGTTATAATCAGAGTTTCCTGGTAGGAAAACGGGAGTTTGTGTATAGATCGATACGGGGTGACCCCTCACGCCTTAGCAAGACCGGCATTTGGAAAAATACCAAGACGGGCGACCTAGTCATTATCATGCATGGTTATAACGGCTCATGTAGGGATTCAATACCAAAAGATAACCTTTTGAAGATAAACTCTTTAATTGTGTTAATGCAAAAGGACTTACTTAACGATACAAGAATTTAGACGTTGTTATAAAACGGAAAATATCGGATTTTCTGGGAAATTATTCATACACGCTTATCATTTATTCAAAATACAATGAATCTAAACTACACTCATACAATTTTTAACTATGAAATTCACACATGCATTTATACTCGATTTTCACATCATTTTTAAAACATTTTACAGAAAATATCGCATTTTCTGGGTTTTTATGAAAGATACAAAGACTTTTACTCAAACATACTTATGAACTCACCAACATTATATATGTTGACCGTTTTCAAAATAACTTGTATTCTCAGGAAATCGTTAAGACGGAAGAATTGCAAGTGCGTATGGTTTCGTTTATGTAATAGCACTTATCGTACCTTTAACAATTTGAACTTATGTATTTTAACAATGTACTTGATGTGAACAATGCTAGTTGTATTATGTAATGTTGGTGATGATTGTGTTATGATTCATGTATATTCATTGTGATGATTATTCAATTATTAGTCACACGAGCCCCCAGACGTTTCCGCCGTTTGGTTCGGGGGTGTGACATCTGGTTTTAAGGCTTCCAGCTGAGCCTCTTTGATTTGAGCGGATAGATGGGAACAGATGGTTATTGTCAGTGCCTTCACTCTACGACCTGAATACTCTTTTCGGTTGAGGGCATCCGCTACCACATTGGCCTTGTCGGCATGATAGCATATTTCGCACTCGTAATCACTGTGTAGCTCTACCCATCGCCACTGTCTCATGTTCAACTCTTTTTGATCGAAGATATGCTGTAGGCTCTTTTGGTCGGTGAAGACAGTGCACTTGGTTCCGTAGAGATAATGTCTCCATATTTTTAACGCAAAGACCACTGCTCCCAACTCTAGATCGTGAGTTGTGTAATTGACTTCGTGTGTTTTCAGCTGTCTTGAGGCATAGGCAATAACCTTTCCTCGCCGCATGAGCACAAAACCTAGGCCCTGATTGGATGCATCACAGTAGACAACGAAACCCTCCGTCCCTTCAGGCAGGGACAAGATAGGCGCGCTGCATAGGGCCTGCTTCAATGTTTGAAACGAAGTGTCTTGCTTTTCTCCCCAACTAAAGGTTACACCTTTCTGTGTCAGGGTGGTTAAAGGCTTAGCAATTCTGGAGAATTTATGGATAAATCTGGGATAGTAGCCAGGGAGACCCAAGAATTGACGGATTTCTGTGGGCGTCTTCGGTGCTGACCAATTCTCAATCGCTTTGATCTTGGAAGGGTCCACATGTATGCCTTCCTCGCTAACCACATGACCAAGGAAAATTACCTTTCTGATCCAGAATTCGCACTTAGAGAATTTTGCATAGAGTTTTTCTTCCCTTAGTGTTTCTAACACTAGTCTCAAGTGTTCTCTATGGTCTTCCTCACTTCGGGAATAGACAAGTATATCATGAATGAACACTATCGTGAACTTGTCTAGGAAAGGTCGGAACACCCGATTCGTTGGTTAGACCAAAGGGCATTACTACAAACTCGTAGTGTCCATAACGAGTTCGGAATTGTGTCTTGGGAACATCATTCTCATGAAATCGCAACTGATGGTACCCAAATCTTAGGTCTATTTTTGAGAAGTAACTGGCTCGCTAAAGTTGATCGAAGAGGTCATCGATTTTGGGTAAGGGATAACGGTTCTTGATGGTAAGCTTGTTCAGTTCTCGATAATCATTGCACATCCGAAAGGATCCATCATTCTTTTTCACGAACAAGATTGGGGCTCCCCAGGGTGAGGAACTTGGTCTGATGAATCCTTTGCTGAGTAGCTCATTAAGCTGACCGGATAACTCTTTCATTTCTGCCGGCGCTAGACGTTATGGGGATTTAGCTACAGGGGTAGCTCCGAGGATTAAGTCGATACGAAACTCAACTTGGCACTCGGGAGGGATTCCTGGAAGTTCTTCGGGGAAGACATCAGGAAATTTGCAGACTTCGGGGATACTCTCGAGGTCCTTAACTTCCTGTTTTTCGTTAACGACATGAGCTAGGAATGCATGGCACTCCTTTCGCAGATATTTCTTGGCTTGGATGCATGAAATGATATGAAGGTTTGAGCTGAGTTTATCGCCGTAAACTATGAGAGCTTCGCCCGAGGGCAGATTGAGACGGATGGCTTTATCATAACAAAGGATATCAGCACGATTGGGGCTCAACCAATCCATGCCGACGATGACGTCAAATCTTTTTATGGAAACTGGCATAAGATCGATGGGGAAAGAACAGTCATTTAAGGTAAGGGTACAACCTATGAAGATGTCGTTAGTGCTCTCTTTCTTTCCATTATCCATCTCGACGCTAAATGTTTAAGTTAAAGGTTGAGATTTACACTTGAGTAAATGTTTGAATGCATGACTAACAAAACTCCTCTCCGCACCAGAATCGAAAAGAATGCATGCATAAGAGTTGTCGAGGAGGAACGTACCCGTAACAATGGTGGGATCAGCAACTGCCTCCTCCTGGGCCATCGCCAGCACTCTCCCTGTGTTGCCAACTGTTGTTGTCTTGGGGCAATTTCTCTTGAAGTGTCCAACCTCCCCACAGCCATAACAAGCTTGACCAGCGCTTGCTCCAAGAGCCTAATTGGTTGGTTGGACCGGTGCCTTGCAGACTCGAGCTGTGTGTCCCTTCTTACCACAGCTGTTGCACAACATCTCCCGGAACTACCCATGATGATGGAAGTTGCACTTGTCGCACCTTGGAAGAGTACCGGCATACCTACTGGCAGGTGCTTGGGTGGTTGGAATAGCAGCAGGAGTAGTAGCAACGTAGACTGCCACCGTTTGTTGTTTCTTGGAGGGCTCCTACGAAGACTGTCCCTTTCGTTTGTTCCAGAACTTTTTCTTCCCATCACTCGCCTTTGGTGGTTCGGGAGCGGCTGTCACTTCATCAAGATCAACCCTGTGATCTATCAGGGTCTGCGCTAGGCACTTGGCGTTGTCAAATGTAGAAGGCTTAGCAGCCAAGACATTCCCTTGAGTTCGGGGCGTCAATCCCCAAATGTATCTTTCTATCTTCTTGCTTTCCGGGGTGACCATTCCCGGACATAGAAGAGCCAGATCGCAGAATCTAGCTGTGTAAGCGGCAATGTCGGAACCCTTCATCTTCAGGTTCCAGAGCTCATGCTCTAACTTCTGCATCTCTCCCCTTGGGCATTTCTCAGCAAGCATGGGTTCTTTTAAGCTTTCCCAACCCATGGCATTCGCTACGAGCAGGGTTAGGGATTTGACTCGACCATTCCGCCAGGTCAGTGCTCTGTCGGTGAAGGTGCAGGCGGCGAACTTCACTTTCTTTGCCTCGGAACAAGCACAAATTTCGAAAATGGATTTGATCTTCTAGAACCATCGGGTTAAGGCAATGACTCCTCCATTGCCGTCAAAGGATTTAGGTTTCGCGTTCATGAAATCCTTATAGGAACACTCCTTTTGATGTCCCTGATCGCCGAGATTCTGGGGATGAGTACCACCTTCGGATCCGCTAGCCCCACCGGGGTTTATTTACGCCATTGCTGCAGTCACAACGGTTGTAACTGCTGACTAGAACATGGCAGGATCGAACTGAGGAGGTGGTGGCGGTGGAGGGTCGTTGTAATGAGGAAGAAGAGGATGGTAAGTGTCCTAGATCTTAAATTAACAGATATGAAACAAGATATATCTCATCCTGATAGATAAAGTGTTCTGGTAAGCGATAAATAGAGAAAGGTTACTAATGCAAGTAAACTATCGCTAGGAAGAAATAAGTAGAAACACTTGGAATGAATCTATACACTGAATTTGGCTCTACCTAAAATACTCCTACAGTATTTTAAGTTGTATGTTCGGTTCTAACGATATCTTGATGTATATAGCTTGGTAAGTTTTAGGCTTGCTGCAACACCACAATCACTCCCAGACACATGTTGGTCATGTCTCAAATAAATATAGTTGATCAGGCTATATTGATCCCAGACATGATTACATAAGTATCCATGTTTAACCACAGTGTTCAACATCCAAATACTTTTGTTTTGTTCTACTCATGATATTGTTTCTGGTACTCATGTATACTTGTATACTTCTTATAAAATACTTATATTTTAAAAGTATACTTTTAGTTCAGAGCACTTCGGCCCCTTAGTGTTTATAGTTGTATACCATGTAAGGTTCGGTATACTTAGTTCACTATAAACAAGAGCTCTGATACCAATCTGTCACACCCCCAAACCGGAACGGTGGAAACGTTCGGGGGTGGATGACACCATATGTAGTATCACAACAATTGCATCATAGTAATCATAGTAGACACAACCATTACATCGAATACATATATGAAAAGGTATTTACATCTGTTTGATTCTTGTTTTTACACATCAAAAGTATAATCAAAAGAAAAAGACGTGACTCTATACGCTCCGTCTTCTCAAAACTCCAGGAGGTACCTGTCTACTGATTTCCTAAGAATACAAGCAGTTTTGAAAGAATATCAGCATAAAGCTGGTGAGTTCATAAGCGATGTTTTTTTAGTGAAAGCCTCTTGATGACTCTATAAAAATGTTCGCATGTTTCCAAGAAAATACAATATTTTCTTTAGTAAAAGTGTGATAATTTCAGTTCCATCTATGACTACTTAGTTCATGCTAGCCATGTAATAACCAATATCGAACAGACAGTTGATTATGTGGATCTGCCCTAAGCCCACAACTAAACAAGGAACAGGAAATGAGGCGGAAACCACACATTCCACAGCCTATCAAATACTCTCCATACGTAGCCCTGATGCCTAAACTAAGGAATTATAGAATTTACTATGAATGTTTGTTACTGTATCCTGTTATTGTATAGGAAAAACATTAGTTTGCATGACTGGTTACTACCAATCATAGTATATGTGTATTCTTGTATAAAAACCTTTGTATAGTATGTTCTCTTTGAAAACCCTGGCTACCACCAGTATGTATAGTATGTTCTGTTTGAAAACCCTGGCTACCACCAATATGTATAAAAGTTTTATTACTTAAAATAAAACTAAGGAATAATGAAATCTCGTAAACAAATGGTTAGTTTATACTATTGTGAGTCGTATAACCATTCTTCATATGACCTAGTGACCTTTACGACGTTCTTCAAGTGTCGGTTAAATGACATTTGTCACCCAGGCATGTCTGCCTAACTGTAGCTAGCAGTTCAGGTGTGAGATTGTCAGTCCCAAATAGATCTATTCACAAATCTCACGCTCTCCCTCCAGGAGACTCTGGTTATACTATGATAGGATTTAGCCTGTACCCCGAAGGGTACAATTGAAGTGTTGTCTCACAATCCTGTATTAACTAGTTTACGTGTTGTTCTGTATTGTTCTCTTGTATTTGAATCCGTTGTATTCTGTATATGGTAATAATTATACTTAAATAATTATTAAATGTTGTACTCTTATAGTAATGTATATCATAAAGTAAATCTGTCATAGTTTATATGTTTACCCATGTATGAAATCTGAATCGGTAAAAGTTGTGTATTGAATTTCCCAAACTATACCCATTATAGATTGTTTGAAATGTTATGTATTTGGTTTGTAAATCGTTCTAAAAATCACACAATCATGTTTTCGAGTTGAAAGTGTCCCTTATGCTCCGTATAGTACAAAATGGATTAAATATTTATATATTATATAGAAACCATTGGACTGTTTCAATTGCATAAGTTTTAAACTTGTTGAAATCGTTTTGTTTTAGTTCACAAAATCATTTGTGTTTGGCTTGTATCCCCCTGAAAACGTTTAAAATCATAAAAGCGTAGGGGTATGAACTCACAGTTAGTTGTGTACAAGCATCGAATCAACAGACTGAGATGAACACCCTCGAGTTGTAGTGTGTGGCACTTAACGGAATGCTAATAACAATTAAATACATATATTTATCTAAATTAGTGATTTCGTTAGATAAAGTGTTAGAAAAACAGTTGCTTTCGGTTAAGGAATGTTACCGGGACTTGATTGAATCGAGGAAAGTGGGTTTTCAGTCTAATGCACCACTTAGGAAGTGTGTACGACCGTCAATGAGGTTTACGGTCGTGAAGGGAGTTTACGGTCGTGAACTGTTTACGGCCGTGAACTGCCTCTCGAAGGGTTTATGGCCTTTTAAGGTTTGAAGTGTGTACGGCCGTGAACTATTGTATGGCCAATGAAGATTTGCAGACTTGAAGGGTGTACGGTCGTACACTCAAGAACAAGGTTGCTGGATTCGATGAAAAACGTGTTCTAGATGCTCCAAAATGACTCCCAATGGTGATTCTCGATTATTCCCGAAAGAATAAGGTCTTTTTGGGGTGTACGGTCAAGAGGTAGAGAGAGAAGGGAAGAGTTTTCGGCCAAGAAAGGTGTAAATGAAGGGTAGGGTCTCGTATTTATAGGGGTTTTTGTGGTCGGTGGTGGGGTCCACCCAACGTTGGCCGTAAACGAGTGTACGACCGTACACGGGTTTACGGCCGTAAACTAACTTAGGCCGAAAACCGATGTTTTGATCGCAGGATAACTCGAAATTTCGTGAAGTTTTGGTCCCGACTCATATAAAAATTTAATTTATATAAACAAGATGATTTTCTAAACCAACAAATTTGACGGGAAACTTAATAAAATTCAAATTTTATTAACGAAATCGGTTAATGGAAACGGAAAAAGGTTCGGGTTGTCACATACCATTAGTATGCCTCATTTACGACGCTGGTCTATTAGGGGGTATAAGGTTACTGCCTATGAAATGGCAGTTTAATGGGTGTCCACTCTCACCCACCGCTTCCTTGACCGGTAGAGGTTCGTTAGCCGAACGGGTTTCACAGGACATTTAAATTCTCATTAAACGTATAATGAAATAGTAAGTAACTAAACACTTATAAATTCCCAATCGTAGTTACTTAGGAAAATGTGAATTTGGTGGTAACCCATGAAATTGCACATTGCACCTTGTTAAGTCGTTATTGGACCGTGTGTGGTTAACCAACACACTAATTTGGGACTGAGAGTGCATGGAAAAGGGTAGCTTGATGTTAATCATAGATCAATGGAGCGTGTGTGGTTAACCGACACATTGATTAGGTGGTTGTAACATTGGGTGTACCAAGCTAAATTGCATGGTTATTCACACCTTGTTTGTGATCCTCGGCATCCCAGTCACAAACTTGAAGGGCACAATCGAGATTTAAACATGCCATTGAATAGTTCAATGAATCTCAAAGGATCTAGGAATTTCAATCCATTTAAAACTTAATATTCAATTTCGTTTTTCATGGTGGAAATTGGTAAATCGTCATTTACCTACCTTCAAATATTTTGCAATTTGGATTACGGCATCCCTCTTCTGAATTGTAAAATATTGTGTTGGGTCCTAGCCTTAATATTTCATGTTGGATGTTATATTAAGGACTAAAATCATCTAAACTTGAATTTCTCCCATTATAGATGTCTAGTTCAGACAACTATGGTCTTCCCGAATCTTTTAAAAAAAACTTTCTTTATAAAGATGATTTTCCACAAGATGATCAAGGTGAAAGATTAAGCCCTTCTTCGTGCTGTAGTGGAACTTCACTTCCTCCACCACCTCCAATTATTCTCCCTAACCCACAAGTTCAAGGTCACTTAGAGCCCTATTGGTAGGAAGGAAAGTCTGTATACGCTCACGTCTTGGAGATGAAGTTACGTACTGACAATCTGGGAGAGTTGGGTATCGAAGTCACAAGGATGTTGGCTGTTGACTGGGTTCTTCAATCACTTCCCGAGTCACATAGTGAGTTCGTTAAGGACTACTATGGGACAGACCTCGACATGACCCTTATTGATCTAACATATTTGCTTGTTGCTGCTGAATCAGCATTGATTTGGCGCACTGGTAAAGCAAATTTGATTGGAAGATCTACTTCTCAAATTTCCATGGACATTGACAATGGTAACATTGGAAGTCCAGCAAAGACTTCTCTTCCCAATGGAAAGGGATCGGCCATAGTCAACCCGGTTGACCAAATGGTAAAGAGAAATGCTAATTTTGTGCTTGTCTCATGTGCCAATGAAAAAGAAGCCATTTGTTTCTACTGACATTTGAAGGGACACTGGAAGCGAAGCTGCCCTGACTACCTGAAAGATCTGAGAGAAGGTAGAATCAAAAAGTTTGACTCTGCTTGACTCTATTAAGATGGATTTCAATCGCATGGTTCAATGATCGGATTTTGAGCTGCTGCTTAAGAGTTATGATAGATTGCTTAGAAAGATGTAGTAACATAGTTTTCATATGTAATTGCATTGTAGGAAAAGTTTTTCCGCATATTATAAATAAATAAAATTTTTGTTGATTTTATCTTATCTTATATCTCCTTACAATGGAATTTGTGAAAAATTGTTGCTTATATGTTTCCATTGATAGCAATATTGGAATATGAATTTGATTCCTTCGTTTGTGGTAGTGTCGAGAATTTGCCAAATAAGGAAAGATTCTCATCACCCAAGTTTCAGTTGGATAGGAACTTGGAATCATGCAACTTGTAGTGTGTGTGATGAATGAGAACCTTCATATTTGTGAAATTAAGACTAATTCCTCGTTCACATGAATATGTGAGTCAGCTGAAGGACTAGGGGATCGGGTATACTGGGTGTGCGATGTTCAGGTCCACCACAAAGAACGATAAGACTATTCGTCATGATTTACTAAAGTTTAGTAAATATGGTTATGCTTACAAGGTTAAGTATAATTCTGAACATTGGAAAAGTTTCAATGTATCGCAGGACGAATAAGAAGAATCAAATTAGGCAGAAAGATAAAAGTTTCTCCAATCTGAAGAGATGGGAGACTACTTTAGTATCGTGTTTTATGATCATCAGTAACACGTAAAGCAGCAGGAGCAGGAGCCTGGGCTGATCCCTGAGTGAGCTGAGGACACTCGGCCTTCCGGTGGCCAGTCTGGTTGTAATGAAAGCAAACCGAAAATCCCTTGGGGTAGTCCCTCGCCATGTGCCCCTCATTGCCACATTTGTAGCAAATCCCGATTCGGCAAGATCCCTCATGACTCTTGCCGCACTTGCCACAAGTGCGGCCCTTCTGGCCTCCTGCTCTCGAATCAGCGGGCTTAGCCCGCTTTGTCGCCGGCTGCGACTGCATTGGCCTCCTATCTCTCCCATGCTTCTCTCCAACCTCTCTGGTCTGAATCTCCAACTAAATTTCTCTTCGCCTGGCATTGGTCTACAAATCAGCCAATGTCCGATATGATGAGTTCGCCATGAACTCTCGTATATCTCTCCTCAAGATGCTCAAATACTAGCTCACATGTCCCTGCTCAGTAGACACGTGCTCAGGGCAGAACAACACCCTCTCATGGTGTTGAATTTGGTGTCTAAGCCCAAAACTATAATTGGTATGTCCTTGACCCGATTGTAGCATGGTCCTTTTGGGTTGCCTTCACCCTTGCAATTTGATAGGATGAATTTTGAGAATAAGGTTATTTATGGTTTATTAGTATATTATAAATATAATATATTAATACGGAATTATTTAATTAGTATTGATCAAGAATTAATTTATTAATTTTGTGATCAAAAGAGACTAATTAAATATATGGGGATTGATTATGTAAATCAATTATTCTTGTAGTGTGGGCTAATAATCCATGATTATGGGCTAAAGTAATCCATGGATAGTCCATGGAGGTTAAACCCATGGAGCATGAGAATGTAGAAAGTCATGGGTTATTAAGGTTTACCAAGTGTAACCCTAGCATGTCCAACACTATAAATAGAAGCCTCCATAGACCAAAATCGATGGCCTCTTTTCTATGAAATAAATAGATTATTCTCTTAAATCATCCTCTTGCATATTGGTGTTTGTGAACCATTAGAGGCATCACACTTGAGGTGCTCAAGCTTTCAAGGGTCAAGAACTACAAGTCCTTTAAAAGGTATGTCATCTATCTAGATGTTTGATTCAATTAGCAATTTGTATGCTAGTTAGGACAATGCTTTGCAAAAATTGAAAATATGCATTTATAATAGAGAAAACATAGATCCAAAGCATTTAGGGTTGCATGTGCACCATAGGGGTGTTATAGTGCTCAAAACCCAACAGTGGTATCAGAGCCTAGGATTGTTTTCCATTATATTTGATGCTTACTTGTTTTTCAAAGCTAAAAAAGTCGAAATTTTGGCCTCTGGCTGGTGAACTCGCCGAGTACATGAACAGACTCGACGATTCCACTCAATAGCAGAGCAACTCACCGAGTCCAGTTCATGTACTCGACGAGTTGAAGGATCTGTGTGCAGAATTTCGAGTTTCTTGGCCTTGTTTGGATTTGGAACACTACCACAAACTGTTTTGGATCATTAGAAATGTTTTTTATGATATGGTAGTGCTTGTACTCATCCAACCACAAGATAATTGTCAAAGGTTTCAGATAATTGTTGTTTTTATATGATAAACAAAATTGCTTTCAAATTGTTGACTAGAAATTATCTTGATTATGAGTTTAGTTAGATCATAGATTATGTGATAATTTTAGTTGTTAGAAATATGATCTAAATGAATTTTAATGACCTCCATAACTTGTCCTCAAGTTATGGAAAATGAAAGGTCTCATACATTAAAATCTTATTAAACTCATAAGTTATGAATGTGAAGAGTTTTGACAAGTTTCAAAACTTGCCCTCAAGTTTTGGAATTTGTAAAGTCACACTAATGAAACTTGAATTCCAAACCCTAGAGTTTTAAAAGTTAAAATTCAACCCTTATACTTTATAATATTGTAAGTTTAATAATATATATATATATATATATATATATATATATATATATATATATATATATATATATATATAAGACAAAGTCGGTGTATAAGGGGGGGTATAAGGTTACTGCCTATAAAATCGTAGTTTAATTGGTGTCCACTCTCACCCACCGCCTCATTAAAAGTATAATGATAAAAAAATATAAAGTAACTAAACTTTTATTAAAATTCCCAATTTTAGTTACTTTAGGAAAATGTGAAATGGTGCTAATCCATGAAATTACACTTTGCACCTTGTTAAGTCGTTAGTGGAGCGTGTGTGGTTAACCAGCACACTAATCTGGGACTAACAATGTGTGGCAAAGGGTAACTTGGTGTTAATCATCGATCAACGGAGCGTGTGTGGTTAACCGGCACATTGATTAGGTGATTTGTAACATTGGGTGTACCAAGCTAATTGCATGGTTATTCACACCTTGTTTGTGATCCTCGACATCCCAGTCACAAACTTGAAGGGTACAATCGAGATTTAAACATGCCCTTGAAAAGTTCAATGAATCTCAAAGATCTAGGAATTTCAAACCAATTAAAACTTAATAATCTATTTTTTTTTCATGGTGAAGTATTGTAAATCGTCATTTACCTACCTTCAAATATTTTACAATTGGATTACGGCATCCCTCTTCGCAATTCTAGAATATTGTGTTGGGTGCTAGCCTTAATATTTCATATTGGGTGTAATATTAAGGATTATCATCTAATGTAAACTTTGATCTTCTTCTTTTATACATGTCTATCCCAAACAATGCTTCCAACCCAATCCCTTCATGCTCTTTCTCCCTAATGAATCTATGTGGGAGGGTCATTTTCGATGGCTCGAATTTCAATGGTTGGATTCGAAACATCAGGATGGCTATTCGTTATGAGGACAATGAATATGTCCTGGATAAAGAGCTCAAAGAGATTGATGTCACCACTGCTACTCCTGAACAAATCGTTGAACACATTACTCAGGAGAGGAATGCGACAAAGGTGTCGTGTCTAATGATTGCAACCATGACCGTTGAGCTGCAGAAGTCCTATGAGGACTAATATCCTTATGAAGTTTATCATGATTTGATGGAAATATACCATCAAAGTGCTCGGCAGGAGAGGTATGATATCATTGCCTCCACGATCACACCCAAAATGAAGGATGATGAACCCATCACGGCCCACTTGCAGAATATGCAGAGATTCGTGGACCGCTTGCTTAAATTGAATGTCAATTTTGATGAAGAGTTGGCCATAGATATTATTGTACACTCTTTACCTTCTTGTTATGATCAGTTTTGAATGACCTATCATATGAACAAGGAGGAGGTCACTTTTAGCAAGCTTCAAGGCCTTCTTAGGACTGCAGAAAGCAATCTGAAAGGCAAATTGGTTGTGTCTACTCCTACAACTACTTCTGCCCCTTTTCTGGCAATCAGACAAGGAAAGGGAAAGAAGAGGAAGGCTCCCTACAAGAGCCGCAAGGGAAAGTCTCTTGATGGATCCTCTTCAAGTGGCACCAAAGTTGGTTGTGTTAATCCTTCTTCCAATCTGAAGGAAGCAGAGTGCTTCCACTGTCATGATATAGGGCACTGGAAACGAAGCTGCCCCAAGTACTTGCAAGACATTAAGGATGGGAAGATCAAGCCCTCCTTTGCAGGTATTTACACTATTCAATCTACTAAGTCATCACATGCTAATTCTTGGGTCCTTGATACAGGTTGTGGTATTCATATTTGTTCTGATTTGCAGGGACTAAAAAGAAGTAGGGATGTGGTGCATGGGAAGATAAACTTACTCATGGGAAATAGGAAAGTGTAGTCTGTGACCAAGATTGGAGTTTATTCTTTATTGCTTAGTAATGGTTTAAATTTAGATTTGAATAATTGTTGTTACTTAGCCGATATGGCGAGAAATGTTATTTCCTTTCACAGTTTGTATAAACAATGTTTTAACTTTTCTTTCAATAATGAAAATGGTGGTATTTATGCTTATTGTAATGGTGTATTTTAATTTGAAGCATTACCTTGGAATGGTATATATGAAACTATGATGATTGTAGATAACTGAGGAACTAATGTGTTGAATATTGATTCCTCCAATGTATTGGACAAGGCATGCTTGTGGCATTGCCGTCTTGGACATGCCAACAAGAAGCGCATAGCCCAACTCCTAAAGGATGGAGTTTTGGAGTCATTCGACTTAAATTCGGATGACACTTGTGAATCTTGTTTACTTGGAATGATGAACAATTCACCCTTCACTGGTACATGTGAAAGGGCTGAGGGTCTGTTGGATCTCATACACACTGATGTGTGTGGACCATTCAGAACCGCTACAAGGGATGCTAACCGCTTGTATGTGACTTTTACTAATGATTATAGTAGATATGGTTATATTTACTTAATCAAGCATAAGTCAGAAACTTTTGAAAAGTTCAAAGAGTTTATGCAAGAAGTGGAGAATCAATTGGGCAGGAAGATAAAGATGCTGCGATCCGATCGTGGAGGAGATTATCTTAGTATCGAGTTCCTTGACTATCTTAGGAATGTGGAATTGTTTCACATATGACGCCACCTAGGACACTACATCTTAATGGTATGGCTTAGAGGCACAATAGAACCTTGGTAGACATGGTTCTTTCCATGATGAGTCGAGCTTCGTTACCTATCTCATTCTGGGGGTATGCCTTAGAGACTGCCGCCTATATCCTTAATCTAGTCCTTACCAAAAAGGTTTCCAAAACACCTTACGAGATGTGGACAGGGAAAGTTACCACATTAGACCATATCAAAGTTTGGGGTTGTGAGGCTTTTATGAGAAAATAAACTCACGACAAGCTCGGACCTTGGAGTGAGTGATGTATTTTCATCGGCTACCCACAGAAATCCTTTGGATCTCTTCTACAGACTCAGTGACAATGTTGTCTTCGTTACGAGGAGAGGAGTCTTTCGCGAGAAAGAACTCGTAGGCCAAAGAAACAGTGGGAGGCAAATTGACCTTGAAGAGCTTCAAGAGACAAGCGGTGAAGGAACCTCAAACACTAGCAACCAACCTAAGGAGGAAACTCTGGTTGATCCAATTGACGAGTCCTTACCTCTGAGGCATTCCGGTAGGGTTAGAAATACACCTGAGTTTTATGTTTTCAATATTACTACTAAAGGTGATACATTTATCAGTGATAGCACACTGGTTAATTTAGATGAACCTAACAAGTACAAGGAAGCCATGGCAGTCCACGAGTCTGCACAGTGGAAAGAGGCTATGGACAACGAGATTCAGTCCATGTATGACAATCAAGTTTGGAACTTGGTTGATAATGTACCGGGTCGTAAGACAGTCGGGTGCAAATGGATCTTCAAGAAGAAGACCGACATGGATGGGAAAGTACACACATATAAGACGAGACTGGTTGCGAAGGGGTTTACTCAAACTCCGGGAGTTGACTATGATGAGACCTTCTCACCAGTAGCGAAGATTAAATCTATAAGGGTTATGTTGGCCATAGCTGCATTTCATGATTATCAAATATGGCAAATGGATGTTAAAACCACTTTCCTTAATGGAAAGTTGGCTGAAGATGTTTACATAAGTCAGCCAGAGGGTTTTGTCAATGCAAATTACCCTAATAGAGTGTGTAAGCTTGAAAAATACATTTATGGATTGAAACAAGCATGTCGCAGATGGAATCTTTGTTTTGATGAGAGAGTCAAAGAGTTTGATTTTTCGATAAGCGAGGATGAATCATGTGTATATGTCAAAGCTAGTGGGAGTATAGTGAGCTTTCTGGTATTGTATGTAGATTACATACTGCTCATAGGAAACGACATCCCAACCTTACAGGAGGACAAGTCCTGGCTTGGGAAGTGTTTCGCTATGAAGTACCTCGGAGAAGCTGCTTATATTCTAGGCATAAGGATATTGAGAGACAGAATTAAAAGGCTAATAGGACTTAGTCAAAGTATCTAATCGGACAAAGTCTTGAAACGTTTCAGCAAGGAGAACTCCAAGAAAGGTGACTTACCTATCTAAGGCAATGCCAAACTGAGTAAGACTCATAGTCTGAGTACAGAGGCTGAGATAACGGAAATGAGTCATATACCATATGCTTCCGCATTTGGTTCGATCATGTATGCTATGACTTCTACTCGCCCTGATGTGGTCTTTGCTTTGAGCATGGTCAGCATATATCAAGGGAATCCTAGTAAAGCTCATTGTACTGCAGTTACAAACATTCTTAAGTACCTGCGGAGGACAAAGGATTGGATCCTTACCCTATGTGGGAGTGATGACTTGAGAGTGACAGGGTATAGCGACGCCAGCTTCCAAACCGACAGAGATAATTTCCGCTCTCATTCGGGCTGGGTGTTTATCGTGAATGGAGGAGCAATGACATGGAAAAGTTCCAAGCATGAGACTGTAGCTGATTCAACATGCGAATCAGAGTACATAGCAGCAAGCGAAGCATCGAAGGAGGCGATATGGTTGAAAAACTTCATCAGATACCATGGAGTCACTCCATCCATAAAGGAGCCTATGCATATTTTATGCGATAATGAATGGGCGGTTGCCTTAACCAATGAACCGAGAGATGATGGTAGATCCATACATATCGACAGAAAGTACCACTTCATAAGACATCAAGTAGAAGAAGGGCACCTCGTGGTTAAGGGGATATCGTCAGAAGACAACCCATCAGATCCTCTTACAAAAGGACTGACTAGGGTTAAGCACTTGCAACATGCGAGGGGCATTGGGCTAAAGGACTATATTAGTTTTTGTAATTAGATAAATCGAAACTTGTAATAGCTAAATTGTAATTGACATTTGATGATTAAGTAAAAGGAGTTTTATTTATAAGTAAAGTTACTGTATTGTGCCAGTTATTTACTATTGTTTCACTTTGCATGTTTTGACTTCCAGAATAATAAAATTATGATTATTATTATTATTCAAACTATCCACATTCGATCATACATTGGAAGTAAGTATGAAATAAGACTGTCATGAGTTGGCTTGTAGATTGTCTAAGGAGTTAGGCATAGAAACAGTTTGCTACATCATTCATGAGTGCTCTTGAAATAAGATTTGAGTATTGGATTCAACCCGCGCTCACCTGAATTACTTCATGGAATTTATCACGTGTAATTGTGAGACGATAATATCATATAATCTTCAAACCAAGATATATGAGTTGTTGACTACGAGTTGGTTGTGCACTGATGACATGAAAACGCATCAGTAACTTGATGTTATAAAACGTGTCGTTGTGCAAGATTTAATGAGTAGTTAGTACAAGCATATAATGTCGAAGTTTATCTGTTCCATTTATCCTGAGAGGATTAAAAGCGATATATTGGGCCCCTCGATGATTCTACTTTGACTTATGTGTCGGGCCCAGTCAGAACTAAATTGATGTGTTCAGTTATGTTCTATGTTAGGCGAATCAAAAATCGGGAAACAAGTTGCAGTACAATAAGTATGACTATGTTCCATGTATTTGTCCACATAGATATCTTGAGAACAGAGGAGTATATGATCCTTTATCTGAAGGACGAGTCACTGACTAGGTCAGAGTTCGACAACGAATTTTGAAAGCTTACGATTGCTAAGTCAGATCCTGAAGTGCATAAGCAGTAATAGTTATTAGACTTATCCAAGTAGGAGATTGTTGGATTTGGTTTCTAAGGCCATAACTATAACTGGTATGTACTTGACCCGATTGTAGCATGGTTCTTTTGGGTTGCCTTCACTAGTGCAATTTGATAGGATGAATTTTGAGAATAATGTTATTTATGGTTTATTAATATATTATAAGTATAATATATTAATACGAAATTATTTAATTTGTATTGATCAATAATTAACTTATCAATTTTGTGATCAAAAGAGACTAATTAAATATATGGGGATTGATTATGTAAATCAATCATTCTTGTAGTTTGGGCTAATGATCCATGATTATGGGCTAAACTAATCCATCGATAGTCCGTGGAGGTTAAACCCATGGAGCATGAGAATGTGGAAAGTCATGGGTTATTAGGGTTTACCAAGTGTAACCCTACCATTTCCAACACTATAAATAGAACCCTCCATAGACCAAAATCGGTGGCCTCTTCTCTTTGAGATAAATAGATTATTCTCACAAATCATCCTCTTACATATTGGTGTTTGTGAACCATTAGAGGCATCACACTTGAGGTGCTCAAGCTTTCAAGGGTCAAGAACTACAAGTCCTTCAAAAGGTATGTCATCTATCTAGATGTTTGATTCAACTAGCAATTTGTATGCTAGTTAGGAAAATGCTTTGGAAAAATTGAAAATATGAATGTATAATAGAGAAAACATAGATCCAAAGCATTTAGGGTTGCATGTGCACCATAGGAGTGTTACAGTGCTCAAAACCCAACACATGGAACATCCTCGTAATCTCTGACACTGACTCTGTCTTCTGCTTGAGAGACAGAAACTCCTGTGCCAAACGTTCCCTCTCCACATGGGGAACATACTCATCTCTGAATAACTAGGTAAACCTCTCCCAAGTCACTACAACATGATATGTAGGGGTAAAATCAGTCATCACGAACTTCCACCGGTCCTTCATTCCCAAGCGAAGCTAGTTCAGTGCAAACCGAACTCTCAAGTGCTCCGGGCACGAACACATATAGAAACACCCCTCAATGTCGGAGATCCATCTCATGGCAGTAATTGAGTCCTGGGTCCCGTCAAGCTCTGGTGGCTTCGTGTTTCTGAACTCTCGGAACAACAACGAGTCACCTCCCTCTGGCCACGCAGCAGCTACTGTTGTGGTGGTAGCTACAGCAGCAGCAGCCTCCGTGACAGTAGCGTATCGCTCATCAAACGTCTCAATAAACATGGTCTTAATAGACGCAAACATCTCTGGTATAGCCTCTCTGATAGTTGCGACCACCTCCTCTTGAATGATCCTGCGGATCTCCTCGTCAGTGGTACCACTGCTCCCTGGGTTGTTATGGGTAATCACCATAGTTCCTCTAAAACACAAACACAAAAATCATAAGAGACTAGCTCAAGCACTCACGCCATTACCCACCCCTACATGTTCCTTAGTATCCTACGGTTCTTACTTGGGTCGCGTACATATCCGGTGCTTTCAGTAGTACGGGCCCAATACAACCTTCTACACCAACCTGTAGTCGTCATATGTCCTCCTCCTAGGATCCTAATTCACAAGTACTCTATCCCTAACGGATCTCAACTACTATCTCAGTAGATTCCTTAATGCTCATCTAGGTATCTCTCATAGATTACTCAAAACTCTCTCTAAAAGGTTCCTGCTATGTATCCCTACTCAGCACACACAGAGCAACTAGCAGATAATATCAATCAATAGCATTTCCTAGGAGAAGGCATCATGAATCAGGCACTCGAGCTATAAATCCCTGAAAGACCTAGCCTATTCTCTACCATGCAACTCTAATATCTCATAAGTATCTCATAATATAAAAAAATATTCATATTTTAGGAAATCACCGTTCGGGCTCTGGCTGATTGTACACACTACTCCATCTCGTTTTCTCTTAAAAGCTCTTACTCGTTTTTAGAAAAAATCATTTCCTTTTAGAAAGTTTTCTCAAATCCTCAGTTTGAGTCCAGACATACCCGATAGTACATCCGAATCCCTCAAACTCGGGTCGGACCCTCCAGTCTAATATCTCATTGAAGACCCTCCGGTTTCACAACTCGGTTTGGACCCTCCGGTTCTAACTCAATAAAGCACATAAATAATATACAACATAAATCACAAAGACAAAATGCATGATATCACATAACTCAGTATAAGCACATAAGACCCTCCGGTCAATAACTCAAATAAGACCCTGCGCTCAATAACTAATACAAGACCCTCCGGTCACAAAGTACTACCACTCAGGTAAGTATAGTGAGAAGACTCACCTCGTAAGCAAAGCAAGTATGTCTCGTACTCAACGATCGGTCTCGACTCCGCCTACATATCATAATCATTTCAAATTAACACTTTGTATTAACCTCTCTAAAGATATCAAGCTAACCCCTTTACTAACTCTTGGAAAGGGTGAAAAGACCATTTTACCCCTCCATGGTCTCCATATCTATCACTAAACTAAAACCTAAAAGTCAACGGAAGTCAACACTCGATTCAGCAGTCCATGTTGACCAAACTCGTCGAGTGCTCCTATGTGACTCGTCGAGTTCCTCGTGTTCTCAAAAAATCGGGAAAACTCCAAGTCAACTCCCCGAGTTTGCACACATCCAGACTATAGGGGAACACCATAACCGAATCGTCGAGTCGACTCATGCACTCGTCGAGTCCCTCTAGTCCAACTCTCATTCAGATGATTCTAAGTAGAAATAAAGTCCCAAACTCTAGATCTAGCCTCCCAAGGCTGAAATATCACGTAAAGTTGCAAGCTTTACGTCCATGCATGGCACCTCGGGCTCAAAATGCCAAAACAAAGCTCTATAGAAGGTTTAAATCTTGGAACTTGATCAATAGCTTGATAAAGCTTGGATCTTTATGCTCAAGGGACCTCATACAGTCCAGATCTGAAGTTTCAACTTCATGTCATGCTCAAATGACTCAAAGGCTAAAAAGGAAGAGGGAAATGGCCACAAACTTCCTATAGAAGAGATCTAACCTAACAATGATCAAGGTGATATCCATTTTACCTCCAATTAGCAACTAGTATTGAAGGAACACTAGATCCAAGGCCTTATTCTCGTTCCAAACCTTTTACTCTTCTTTCTCCTTCCAAGAATGCACCAAATCTCACACTTTTAGCCTCTCTCTCTCTCTCTCTCAAATGATACCAGCTCGTTTAGGGTTTCTCTCAGGGTGTTAAACTGATAAGGGAGGCGGAAATGAAGGCTTAAGGTCCTTTAAATATGGTACAAACCCTGAAAATTAGGGTTTTATCACTCAACACCTACTCGTCGAGTTGGGTCCACCAACTCGTCGAGTAGACTCTTAAAATCCCGCGACTATTTCCATCTCTACTCGGTGAGTTGGGGCCTCCAACTCGGCGAGTCGCCCTGACAAAATCAATATAATTTAGTTAGATATTATACCTGGGAGTTGGGATGTTACAATTCTCCACTGTAAGCTACTAACAGAGTGAGGTTGTGATAACCTTTGAGGTTGATACCCACAAAACCTCCATATCCAAGGCCCGATTTAGCAGGATGCTAGGGTTTTCTTCAACAGAGGGTTTGGTTGATCCGTAATCAATTTCTACATCTATGATTCTGCACATGTTCTACCAAATGGGGTATTTGGAAAACCTCTCTCTCCTATTGAAGTTCAAGAAGCCTAACCTTTCTCCTATGTGGAATTGGCTTTTCACGCTACTGTTTAAGAGCTTCTCATAGCGAGTTACGGGTTCAGACAGTGCTAGCAAGTTTTTCTGCACAATAATCAATGGTCTATATTTTAGGATTAACCTTGATTATGATTCAATCCTCTAGGCTCAACTGGTTCAAAGCACACTTTCGACTACACGACACTCGGAAATCTCTTGCGCTCGCTTCTGGTCAATCATCGTCAAGCGTGCAATTGTTCACCTTCAGCTTCAGGCACCAGATGACTATGTCATTGCTACGATTCCAATCTTTCACACTTATAACTTTCTCGTGTTAGATCCCACCAAATTCAACTTCTTTGGATCCATTCTGGAGGCCATGCTACTCAATGTGCCTGTGGACAATTTGCTAATGAACGAGTATCGTAAGAAGCCTGCCTCAGGTCCTTGTCATATGCCTGAAGATTTACGAAGGGCACTTGAAGAGGGAAAAAAGCCCAAAAAGGGAGGAAAGCGAAAAGGGAGAGTTGGACCTTCTGAGCCAGCTCAAACTGTGAAAAAGAAGATTAAGAAGGCTGCTTGCAAACCTAGATCTCTTTCTCCTATTGCTCAAGAGGATTCGGATTCTGACACTGTTTCGGAGATTCGGAGGACTGAACAAGTTCAGAAGGAAACGAAGATACTGCAGCGACTTCACAGCCCATGGTCTCGGAGCCCATTCCTACTCAGTCTACTGCGAATGTATCATCTCTAATTTCCACTTTAATTCCCTTGACAGATGATTACTTTCATGTTCCTGCTCCTCCACCTTCTCCTACTACTACTTCTACACCAATCTCTACGCCCATCACCATAGCTCCCTTTCCAAATGTATCTATTGGGATTTCGCAACCACATATCTTCATTGCACAAACCACTCCACTTTACACCAATTCTACTTCAACAACAACCACTGCCACCACTAGTTCACCTCCAGTGACTGTCAACGTATCTGATATGGGGGCAGGTACTTTTGCTGTTACGGTCGGTCCAAGTTCTTCCACAGTCTCGCCCTTATGGGATGATGATCCAGATACGATTTTTGGTGATGATCGAGATGATTTTCAAGACTTCCATTACAGCCCATTCACTATTTAACAGTCTAGTGATGATGATGAGACCCGCATGACGAAAGGGCAGTTCAAGGTTTTAAACGACAAGTTGGATACTTTGCTCGAATCTTCCAAATCTTCATCCACCAGTGAATATTTTCTTGAGTCTCACAAAGCCCTGATTGAGACTTCAACAAAATAGCATGCCAATAATCTTGCTAACTCAACCAAAGCTGTTGAAAATTCTGAAAAGACAGTTCGTGAAACGACCGAGAAACTCAAAAAACTACTTTCTGATGTGACGCAGTTTATGCAAAAATTCCGAAAATCTCCAGACCAAAATACTGTATCCGCTAATAAAGTTATCACCAGTCTCGACAACACTCTTCAAACGGAGAAAGAATCTCTTTCCAAAGTTCGTTCCACCATCAAGGTTTACAATGTTGAGTTGAGTGCTTCGATAGTGTCCAAGATTGAGAAGCTATAGGAGGATCTGGCTACCGAGAACAACCTCATGGATAAGATGGCTGTCAAATCTGAGAAAACGAAAGTTCTTTCTGTGAAGCTTTCTCATGCCAACAAACAGGTAGACGTTCTTAACTCCGAAAAGGCTGTTCTCAAAAGCTGTGTCGCAGATGTCAACCTTTACTTCAAGAATCTTGTAGAGACGCGTGACTCGTTGCTCACGGTCTCGTTACGACAACATCTTGAGGAAAAACTCAAACCAGTTTTCTCCATGCTTAATCGTATAGAAGATGTTGATGGGTTTTGTATACTACAACATCCTATTGTGCACATACAATCCTAAAAGCATTGGATCTATGTTTTCTCTAATTAAACATGCAATATTGTTTCCAAAGCTTTAAGACTATAACTAGCATACAAATGACATAAACAACATAAAATACTAGTTAGGAGTTTACCTCTTTGTGTAGCTTGTAGAACTTGTAGTATTTGTCCTTTAAGAACTTAGCACCAATAGTATGAAATGCCTCAAATGGAATCACAACACACCATGAACAAAGGGTGACATTTTGAGAGAGAATCCTTGCCACCAAAATCGTCCATAATCTCCAAGAATTCATTAGTCATGATTTTGGTTATGGAGTAACATATTTATATGTGGGATTCCAAAGGTCATGGGTAAACCCTAATCCCATAGCCATGGGTTTATGATCCATGGTTCATGTGGCCCAACTCTTTATGTATCCATACATAAAATTAGTCCAACATGGATCATAAGCCCAACATATAAATATAACTAATTTACACAATTAGTCCCCATTGATTTAATTAGTCCCTTTTGATCACTAAATTAATTCCAACCCAATTCTTGATCAATACTAATTAAATCATATGATTTCATATTAATATATTAGAATTATAATATATTAATAAACCATAAAGAACCTCTTCTCAAAAGTCCATCCTAACAAATTGTCATGATGATATGCAACCCAAATGGACCATTGTAAAGTCCTAAAACGGATCTTTACCAATGATCAAGCAATCAAACAATCAAAAGCAAATAGAATAAGAGTAGAAGAAGAAGAGAAATCAAGCTTGCACACGTTTATTGCTGTAAAACGTCTGGTACAACTCGATACAATGGACTGTGAACTCTGTGGCATCAACAACCAACAATGACCTAGACAACCTCTATATATAGTGGACTTGGGCCGGAAACTGGGTTTACGGCCGTAAACAGGCTTACGGCCGTAAACTCACTCCAGGCCATAAACTCACTAATAACCTACTAAACCACAATAAAGACTCAAAAGAACTATTACAATGAAAGCCTAGACCATACCACTAACTGGACCCTTCAATCTCCCCCTTGGTTTGGTGCTAGCTTGGACTTAGTCTTTATCAACCACCAGCACGTCTGACTTCCCCATAGCTCCATACCACATTTCTTTTCTGATAATTTCAGCAACCATGGCAGTGTACTCTTTAGCAGCAGACTCAAAGATGTCTTCAGCAACCTTGATCTGATGCAGACTCAGCTGATGAATATCCCATTTTCCAAACTGAAGTAAATCTCTTTTGTCATATAGACGAATGCATCCATTTTCAAGCGTTATGATAGCAGAGGCTGTAGTTTCATCAAACACCCAGTAAAGCATGGACTTTAAAGATCCATCTGGATGATTCTGAAGAATAGGAATCTGCTTTACTTGATCGGTAGCAGGCCACATCACAGATCAAAGAGGTTGATTGGTTTTAGGATCAATTACACTTGGGTATACTTTGATAATCGACTTTGCAGTCTTCATTGAAGGAAAACCCTTAAGCACTTGATCTTCCAAGAAATGCTTGAATTGTGTAGCCTTGGGATTTTGAGAGGGATTCGCAAAAGGAGCCTTTGATAACTCTGAAAGATCAATCCTGGTCTAGGAATGAAAATCATGGGCATCTTTATATAATTCTGTGTTGCCACTTTTTCGTCTCACGATCCACAAATTTAAAGTGTCGTGAAATCCACATGAGATGATCTCTGATCTATCACCATATACATCCCTAAAGCGATTCTCTCCAAGATCTGTAACAGTGATGTTAGGCTGATCCCCAGGAGCATTCTGATCAGAGCTCCTTTTGAACAATAGCTATCCCTTCTCATCAGATTTAGCCAGTTTGGCACGTTTCAAGGCCACAACATTCGGAGCCTGTGCTGGTTCTTTATCAAAACGATCTACGACTCGGGTTGTTCCTACAGGTGGTGGAACTATGGGAGCAGCTTGATTAGGAATATAGATCCTTGGTTCATCGACGGACTACTTAAATTTGTCACCAAATTTTTCTTCCAGCTTCTTCTTTAAGTCATAGTAACTGGCAGTCAACAGACCAAAGTGAGTCTGAAGATCAGTGATCTGCATAGTCTTCAGTGCTTTGTCTTCTAGAAGATCAGCAACTTGAATGATGAGCTTGGCGTTTTCAGTCTGAAGATCAGTAACCCGGATATCAAGCTCTATATTCTTCTGATTTAGTACATTGATCTCCTTCTTTAGTCCAAGAATAGTAGGATTCTCTTCTCCTGAGCTGCCTTCCCCAAAAGATATTCCTTTACCACGGGAGGGAGGAGTTGAGAATTGTTCTTCAGCCAAATGCATGGCTAGCCTCACTGAAGCAGCATCATGATCGGGCCTGGGAGGAGAAAATCCTGTGGGGAAAGGAGAACCACCAGCTTCATAAGTGGTGCTAGGACCTTCACTGAGAGGTTCTGATGAGACAATTGCAGAAGTGGTTATCGGTGGTGTTGAAAGGCCTTGAAGTGTACCAGGAACAAGAAATTCCCTGTCTTGGGTCATGTCTTCTTCTTTTCATGGGAGGTTGAGAGGTCTGTGTTGTTGTGCGATCACTCTCAAGTGGCTTAGATGTAGGAGAAACAAAATCAAGGGGAGGAATCCCTGACACTGTCTCCATAAGAGTTGTTGTTTCAGCCACTTGTTTGGTAGTAGGAGGCGTAGATTCAAGAACGTCTTCAGTTTCCCGTATCTTCGTTGCTGGATGAGCAACATCATTGATATTGTCAAGCAGTCAGTTGAGATTCTCACTTGACAAGAAATCTTCATTACTTCCAAAATTCAGTGGAATTTCATCCTTATCGAAGCCAGAAAGATCAAGATCTTCGTATAAATTAGTCTCAGTTCCACTCTGTCACACCCCCAAACCTGAACGGCGGAAACGTTCAGGGGCGGAGGACGTCATCTACAGTATCATAACAATTGAATAGTAAAGAAAGTACACACCACCATAATATAAATGTATTTGAAAAGTTTACATGATTGTATATGTTACATGTTTAAATATCAAATACAATAAGGTGATCCAAAATATGTTACTAATGCCAGCGCGTTAGTCTTCAAAAAGTAGTTGCTACCTGATTTAGCGTTTTCCTGAGAATACAAGTTATTTCAGAGAAAAAGTGTCAACAACAAAGTTGGTGAGTTCATAAGTAGTGTTTTGATAAAATGTATGCCATTCGAAAGTTCATGTATGTTTTCCAGAAAATCCGATATTTTCTAACAAATGTATGTAATGAGTATGAAAGATCGTTGTATAAACTGTGTGTATTTGTACCAGGAAAATCCTATATTTTCCTAAAAGTGAAATGTAGTCTCAAATGTCCAAGACCGTAACCTGTAAGCAAATATGACATGCTCAAAAGATGATGTATAGTCTTATTATAAAACAAAACTACAAGAAGATTTGTATTTGAATGTGAAAAGAATTGTATTTGTTACTTTTCCCCATTAAAACGTAATACCATAATAATTGTCTATCCAGTGAGTTTTTATAACCGTACTATCATAGTTTGCCTGTAGCGACGTTCTTCAGGCGTCGAAATGAGATGACACTTGTCATCCCGGGGACTGTAGCTAGCAGTCAGGGCGCGGGATCATTAGTCTCGTATAGATCTATACACACTTGTCACGTTCTCCGGACGGGAGATTCTGGTTATAAACAGGACTTCTAGTGGTACCTTTAAAAGGTATATTGAAGATGAATGCCTCACGAATTCTCAATTAAGTCACGTATTAAAATGTATATGTTTGTTTCTGTAACGATTATCCTTTTTCATAATGATAATAAAGGCATAAAATGTTTTGTATGTTCTTGTATGTATAAAGATGTCATCACGAAAGTGGTTACCCTAAATATGATGTAAACGTATAAATAGAGCTTATGATATTTATACTCATATTCCATTCCGTGAGGGTAAAGTAAAGTAAGATGTTTTGTATGTTAGACATGATCCATGTGATAGTTATTAAAAACAGTCTGGAATGTATAACGAAAGATAGATGTTTTCACATAGGATTAACCGTGTGTTTACTTGTATTATCCCCCGTAAAGTGTTCAAAAGCATTTAAAATCAGTTAAAAGCGTAGAAATGGGGGTATGAACTCACTTGATTGAACTGGTTGTTTTGAAGTAGTCGAGAGAAGAATCGAGCAGAACTTCGACTAGAGAGAGTTGAAATCATGGGATTCTCGGGGATCTCGGGAGTGTAGAACTTCCTTCGGGACTCGAGTATGGAAAACCGGGGCTTCGGGAAGGCTTCTCGAGGTAATCACGCAGAGTAACGGCACTTAGATGGAAAGAGACGAGCACCAAACCCGGCACCCTTAAGCTTCTATTTATAGGGGCTGATTTGGGGTCTCACGTCGTGAGTTTTGGATTGCTCACGTCGTGAGGCTTAGTCAGCATGATCCTCTTCGATGAGTTGACGTGGCTGACACTCTGGAACCCATCAGTCACGAGCTCACGTCGTGAGCATGGTTCCCTCACGTCGTGAGGCTGAGTCAGCCTCGGGTTTTGTGTCCCGAACTTGTAAAATCCGTAACTTTCGCTTACGAACTCTGATTTCGACGTTCTTTATACGTACGCGTAGGTGTGAAAAGGCTCTAAAACTATCGTTTAGACTCCACCGGCTAATTTTGAATTTATTTTTATTATATTATTTTTAACAGGCTGGGCCTAGAAAAGTCCGTTTAAATTCCATAACTCCTTCATCTGATGTCCATTTTCGTCATACTTTTTACTGTTGTACTCCTATTGTCGGGGTCTTCAACTTTCATTTAGGTTGTGTCGGCTAAAGACCGCTCGATCTCTATTTCGAGTTTTTAGCTGTCTACTGTTAGGTCAGAAACGTCGAAAAATCATAACTTGCTCATACGAAGTCAGATTTGAGCGTTCTTTTTTTGTATGTTTACGGTTTAATGATATCTACGACTTTCATTTAGATACTTAAGGCTAAAAAGTATTTTATTGGAATTTCGTATTTTACGCTTAACAGTGTTTTGTCGGTTTTGTTGCGGATCTTCGATTGGTCATAACTCCTTCGTTATAACTCGGATTTTAACGTTCTTTATATTTTTGGAAACCTAGTTACGATATCTACCACTTAGTATACTCAATTATGGTTACTGAACAAATTTATTTTTGACCTAATTTTGCTGGTGTTACATTATCCCCCGTTAGAGAGAATTTCGTCCCGAAATTTGCATTTTGACTGGGACTTCAATCGTTCAGGAAAGATGTGTGTACTTCGGTTCCATTTGCTCTTCTTGTTCTCTAGTGAATCTAGATTCTAGCGTGGGTGTTCCTGCGGACCTTTATTCTCCGTATATTGTTTCGACCGGTAGAGGTCGTGTGGATTTGGGTTTTTTGTCTATGTTCATCTAAATGTTAGTATTGATTACTCGTAATACAGGTCGGCTTTATCTTGAACTTCATAGTTGAATTCATACCTGGTCCGTCTATCATCGCTTTCTGTATACCATTCGCATACACACTTTGTAGTGAAAGGTTAACCGTAATCATTCCTAGCCTCCGGGTTTTAACTTGACTCGTCGTACGTGTGCTATTCCTAAATAGTCTGTCGGTAATACTTCGGGAAGGTCGCAAAGGATATAGTACTCCTCATATGAGTGCTACGGGATTTTGAAACTAGAAACGATTTGGGAGTTGTGTCAGGTTTGTCGTTATAAATCGATAGAGTTTCGTTAGCCAACGGTGAAAGTGAAGGGTCTTTTCATAGCACATGAAATTGGCATGGTGAAGACCAAGCCAATCCATTTCTAGTAGCTATTTGGGAACTTCTTATCGTAATAATTGTGAAGTCGATCAGGACAAGTGTTCGTTAGTGGGATAGTGTATTCTACATATGTGTTTTCAGTGCTTTTAGTCTATCTTTGTTATTACTACTATGAAGGTTTTGCTTAATGATTGGGGTGTTTGTTTGAGTAGATTTTTAAATTTGTGACTTATGGAACTCCTCTTCGCTCTTATTATCAAATGGAATGCATGTAAATGAGTTATCGAGGAGAAATGTACCCGGAATAACCGTGGGGTCTGCAATAGCCTCCTCTTGGCCCGTTGCGAATACTCGGCCTCCTCCACCAGCATTCCTGTTGTTTGCCTTCGGGCAATCCCTTCGGAAGTGCTCCGCTGCTCCGCACTCATAACAAGTACGGTCTACTCCCATATTTGCGGCTGGAGTGGTTGGTTGGGTTCGTTCCCTGCAGTAGCGGACGGTGTGTCCCTTACTATTTTACCTAGTGCAATGCATTTCACGGCAGGGTCCGTGATGATGAAAGTTGCATCGGTTGCACTTAGGCTGGTTGCCGTTGTACGGCCTTGTGGGTGTGGGGGTGGTAGGGACAGTAACATCGTGAGCTGTCACTAATTGTTGCATCTCGGGGTTCTCCTGCATGGTTTCCCCCTTTCTCTTATTCCAGGATTTCCTTCGGTCCTCTATATCCTTCGGTGGCTCCGAGACAGTGGTAATAGTACCCTGTTTAACACCGTGATCAATCAATCATTGAGCCAAGCGCTTCGCACTGTTGAATGTTATTGGGTTGGAGGCCAAGACATGTCCTTGAATCTGGGGTGACAACCCCCAGATGTATCTTTCCACTTTCTTCGGCTCCGAGTTGACCATTCCCGGGCAAAGGGCTGACAAATCACTGAACCTGGCCGTGTAGGCGGCTAGGTCAGAACCAACCATTTTCAGGTTCCATAGCTCCTGCTCCAGATTTTGAATTTCGCCCCTCGGGCAGTATTCTTCCAACAGTAGGACCTTCAAGTCCTCCCAGTTCATGGCGTTGGCGACTGGAAGAGATACGGATTTCACATGGCCCTTCCACCATGTGAGGGCTCGGTCCGTGAAGGTAGTAGCAGCAAACTTGACCTTGCTTATTTCTTGGCATGAACAGATTTCAAAGACCATCTCGGTCTTTTCAAACCATTGCATAAGTGCAATGACTCCTCCAGTGCCGTTGAACATTTTTGGTTTGGCGTTCGAGAATTCTTTGTAGGTGCATTCCCTAACATGACCATGACCAGTGCCATGGTTCTGATGATTGGTACTACTCCCGCTCCCTCCGGCTCCATTAGAGTTTATTTGGGATAGCGCAGCTGCTACTGCTGCGGTGATGGCAACCTGTACCATAGCGGGATCGTAAGTTGGAGGTGGTGGTGGCGGTGTTGGTGTCGTATTTCGGCGTGCTGACCTACGAGGAGGCATCTAGCTGCCGAAGAAATAACAATGAAGACAATAAGTCTTTGATTGATTGAGAGTCGTGTGTTAATGAGTTAGCCATTTTCAACATTTCATCAATTAGGTTCGACCTAAACAAGGTTCTCGATTTTGATTTATAATAAGAGTTTATAGATAAAGTTATGAATTCGAGTGGTATGCAAAGAAATAACACACAAAAGAAGTACTTCCTTATATATTAAACATATATTTGGTTACATTCCGAAGTCAGGAAAATTTTGACCTTTCTAAAGGTCTCTGATTACAAAAGTTAGAGAAAAGTAAGACTTTTAGCCGAGATCCTATTCTATAACAAAATTTTGGGAGTCGGGCAAGTACTACCTGGAGTACATACTAAGGTTATTCCACAAACCAACAGAAAGAGCGAGTAGAGTATCCTCTACTGGTGGCGGGAACTGTTCTGCTGAGCCTTTTGGCCTGCTAACTGACGTTCCATCTCGAGCAAACACATTTCATACCTTGCCTGGCGTGCTCTAAGTTCCCAGACTTCAGTTTGAGTTTCAGTTAGCTCTCTCTACCAAGCTTCATTTTGATTTACTATTCTACCATGAGCTAATCCTAACTGTCGGATGCGAACTGTATTGACTCCAGTGTTCGCATCATTCTCCTCAGTTCGATGGATGGTTGTCCTTCCTCGTTCATCAATACGAGCAATTCGGCGAACCAAAATAGGAAGGACTCTGTCTGCTGAGCCTCCCTCGCTCAGATTGTAGAAGCTTCGGTCTCCATTGTATGGAAGGGGTTGACCCTGTTTGCGACTCCACCTATTCAGGTTGGTTGCCCATAGAGGTGTCGAGCCATGAAATTCCGGTCGAGGATTAGGATTTTGAATTTGAGGCGCTAAGGGTAGGTTATTGTCCTCGGGATGTGGGTCTGAGTCTTCTTCCGTTTCTTCTTCTGGATCATTCTCTATCCCTTCTCCACTGTCTTGGATCGGGTAGTAGGGGTCTCCTGGTAGGTGGAATCCGGCCATTGTGTCTGTACGAGAATAGGGGTATAAGAATTATCTAGAATTAAGGCACATAAGGCTGATTATTAAAGTTAAACTAGGGTATGCATAATATCCTCCTATAGAATTCTAAATGTTATGTTTGATTCTAAAGTTTATAAGTTTGGTAAGTTTTAGACTTGTTGTCCATTGTGGCTATCCCCTGGCATATGTTGGTCGGCTCTCGGACAAATGTAGTTGATCAGGCTATATTCATCCCAGTCCCGATTACATATCCCAAGGCATACCTGTATTGTACAACTCATCTATAATACTTCTATATTGTTTTCATTATGATACTGACCCTGTTATATAATGTATGCCTGTATACTTTATAAAAATTTCATTTTAAAAGTATAACTCTCACTCAGAGTGTTTTTTCCCAGTTGTGTTTATAGTTGTATATCAAAAATGGTTTTCATATACTCAGTTCACTATAAACAATGCTCTGATACCAATCTGTCACACCCCCAAACCTGAACGGCGGAAACGTTCGGGGGCGGAGGACGTCATGTACAGTATCATAACAATTGAATAGTAAAGAAAGTACACACCACCATAATATAAATGTATTTGAAAAGTTTACATGATTGTATGTGTTACATGTTTAAATATCAAATACAATAAGGTGATCCAAAATATGTTACTAACGCCAGCGCGTTAGTCTTCAAAAAGTAGTTGCTACCTGATTTAGCGTTTTCCTGAGAATACAAGTTATTTCAGAGAAAAAGTGTCAACAACAAAGTTGGTGAGTTCATAAGTAGTGTTTTGATAAAATGTATGCCATTCGAAAGTTCGTGTATGTTTTCCAGAAAATCCGATATTTTCTAACAAATGTATGTAATGAGTATGATAGATCCTTGTATAAACTGTGTGTATTTGTACCAGGAAAATCCTATATTTTCCTAAAAGTGAAATGTAGTCTCAAATGTCCAAGACCGTAACCTGTAAGCAAATATGACATGCTCAAAAGATGATGTATAGTCTTATTATAAAACAAAACTACAAGAAGATTTGTATTTGAATGTGAAAAGAACTATATTTGTTACTTTTCCCCATTAAAACGTAATACCATAATAATTGTCTATCCAGTGAGTTTTTATAACCGTACTATCCTATTTTGCCTGTAGCGACGTTCTTCAGGCATCGAAATGAGATGACACTTGTCACCCCGGGGACTGTAGCTAGCAGTCAGCGCGCGTGATCATTAGTCCCATATAGATCTATACACACTTGTCACGTTCTCCGAAAGGGAGATTCTGGTTATAAACAGGACTTCTAGTGGTACCTTTAAAAGGTATATTGAAGATGAATGCCTCACGAATTCTCAATTAAGTCACGTATTAAAATGTATATGTTTGTTTCTGTAATGATTATCCTTTTTCATAATGATAATAAAGGCATAAAATGTTTTGTATGTTCTTGTATGTATAAAGATGTCATAACGAAAGTGGTTACCCTAAATATGATGTAAATGTATAAATAGAGCTTATGATATTTATACTCATATTCCATTCCGTGAGGGTAAACTAAAGTAAGATGTTTTGTATGTTAGACATGATCCATGTGATAGTTATTAAAAAACAGTCTGAAATGTATAACGAAAGATAGATGTTTTCACACAGGATTAACCGTGTTTTTACTTGTATTCTCCTCCGTAAAGTGTTCAAAAGCATTTAAAATCAGTTAAAAGCGTAGAAATGGGGGTATGAACTCACTTGATTGAAGTGTTTGTTTTGAAGTAGTCGAGAGAATAATCGAACAGAACTTCGACTAGAGAGAGTTGAAAGCTCAGGATTCTTGGGGATCTCGGGAGTGTAGAACTTCCTTCGGGACTCGAGTATGAAAAACTGGGGCTTCGGGAAGGCTTCTCGAGGTAATCAGGCAGAGTAACGACACTTAGATGGAAAGAGACGAGCACCAAACCCGGCACCCTTAAGCTTCTATTTATAGGGGCTGATTTGGGGTCTCACGTCGTGAGCTTTGGATTGCTCACATTCGACGAGTTGACAGGCTGACACTCTGGAACCCATCAGTCACGAGCTCACGTCGTGAGCATGGTTCCCTCACGTCGTGAGGCTGAGTCAGCCTCGGGTTTTGTGTCCCGAACTTGTAAAATCCGTAACTTTCGCGTACGAGCTCCGATTTTGACGTTCTTTATATGCACGTGTAGGTGTGAAAAGGCTGTACAACTCTCGTGTAGACTCCGTCTGCTAATTTTGATATTATTTTTATTATATTCTTTTTAATAGGTCGGGCCTGGAAAAGTCCGGTTAAATTCCATAACTCCTTCATCTGATGTCCATTTTCGTCAGACTTTTTACTGTTGTACTCCTATTGTCGGGGTCTTCAACTTTCGTTTAGGTTGTGTCGGCTAAAGACCGCTCGATCTCTATTTCGAGTTTTTAGCTGTCTACTACTAGGTAAGAAACTTCGAAAAATCATAACTTCCTCATACGAAGTCAGATTTGGGCGTTCTTTTTTTTGTATGTTTACGGTTTAATGATATCTACGACTTTCATTTAGATACTTAAGGCTAAAAAGTATTTTATCGGAATTTCGTATTTTACGCTTAACAGTGTTTTGTTGGTTTTGTTGCGGATCTTCGATTGGTCATAACTCCTTCGTTATAACTCAGATTTCAATGTTCTTTATATTTTTGGAAACCTAGTTACGATATCTACCACTTAGTATACTCAATTATGGTTACTGAACAAATTTATTTTTGACCTAATTTTGCTGGTATTACACAATCTTTGAAGACCCTTCGTTATAATCACCTTGAACTGGAACTGATGTCAGATCATGTTCCTCTGCCACATGAGCATTTGGAGTTACTGTCTCTTCTCTTTCTTCATGATCTGACACTGTGATAACATCATCTTCTGAAATCACCCTTTCTGAAGAAGTTGGCTCAATGGATACTTTATCTGAAGATCCATGAGACTCGGATGATTCGTTTAGCTGAGCAAATTTTCCAAACTTTACAAGAGGATACAGTCCTTGGAAAACGACCTTTCCCTTTCGATTCTGCTTTATGAGCCCAACAGTATGGGGACCTAAGGACTTCATATCTAGGATATCTCCCTCCTTGATCATCTCCGGAAATTGAATATTGATGAACAGTTGGATGAACCTAGGATACATCAAGAAAGTATCCCGAGTTGTTGCGTTGATGTTCACCACGAACTCGTCTAAAATAAACTTCAAGAAATTAAAGTCTATTCCAGCAGCAAGAGAAGCAAAGGCTCCAGTGTTCCTTAGAGAAATCTCGTCAGCTCCAGACCTTCTCCCAGAAATACAGCTCACAAATACATGAGCCAAGAATCTCCAGTATGGTGGCAGAAGCTTTTTCACAGTGGGAGGAAAGATGCCTTCGTAACCCATCTTTTTAAGAACCTTCTGGGCATCTTCAATCCCAATCTCAGTAGGAAAGTCAGATCGGTCATCAATCAGCAACGCTTCTCTAATGAATTGTTCAGTAATAGCAATCTTGCATCCTTTCACAACAGCTTCTACAGTAACTGCTCCGTCATCATCTGTCTTCAGTTTGGCAGTCCTCCAGAATTCCCTGATGATATTCTGAAAAACCACGGGATTCACAGTAATAGCAGACGCCAAGCAGCAATTCCTCAGCCTGTGGATCATCGACCTGAATTCTCCATGGACAGCAGGAGGATCAGCCAGTACGATAGCCAAGTTGTGCAAGTCAGCGAACTTCAAACTTGCCATTTGATCTGCACTAAACAAGCCAAGTAAGAAAACAAAAATATTTGAACAAATAATGTTTTAAGTTTTCTTAATTAATCCATTTAATTTTGGCCTTAAAAAAATTGTTTTGACCAAACGGGAGTTTACGGTCAACTAAGGGTTTACGGCCGTAAACCCATGGCCGTAAGCTCATGGTTGTAAATGGAGTTTACGGCCGTAAGCTCATTGGCCTTAAGCTCTTGAAATCCATTTTTCTACGATTGAAACCCTAAGATTCGTCGATTTCATGGTCAAAACCCATATATACGATCGGAGGCTGAGTTTACGGCCGTAAGCTCATTGGCCGTAAGCTCCGGCCGTAAACGCCGAAAGAGGTTTTTCTTCGATTAAGGCTTCAAAATCCGTCGATTTGATGAACAGAACACATTCCCATGGTCGTTTTTATCATACCTTTGAGATGAACCGAGCAATTTCACAAAAACACGAGAAATTTTTTTCGAGAGGAGAGAGACTGAGAGAAAGTTTGCGGCCGGAATTAGAAAAAGTGAAGAGAGAAAAGAATTTCCGGCTGTAAACCCTCCTTTTATACCCTCTGCGATTTTACCTGTCTTCCACACAGTGTAAGGCACAGTCCAGATCCTAAATAATTTTCAAAATAAAACTTTTTGACGATTTTAAAAATAAAATTAAAATTAAAATCAACTAAAAATAAAAATAAAATAATTTCTAAAATTTAAGAATTTTAAATTTTAAATTTTGACAATTATAAAAATAAAATAAAATAAAATAAAAATAAAAAATAAAAAATAAAAATGAGATAAAATAAATGCAGACTAAAATTTATCTCAAAAATCACTGAAAATAATTTTGTGACACTGGGATCAAAGTTGTTAGACAGCCTTAATCCACTTGTCGGTACCTTTGTCTTCACGTCTTTGTCTGGTCGATCGCCGGTATTGTGGTCCACTTAAACACGAAAATTTTATGATATATTTGGACAAGCTAAGAAAGACAAGACATTTTGATCCTTTATTCTTAGATAGAATTTCCTAGGGACCATTTAGGTTACTACGACCAGGGATATTGTTGTCCACCTAAATTGAGCAGCGAGATCTATAGACAATCTGTAAGTGTTCAATTTTAATTGTACTAGAACATGTTTCCCGCTTCCTGATATGTTCCAGTAATCAAGGACTTCCAGAATACTCCTTACATCGGGTGAGCAGACAATTATTGAGAGAGAAGATAGATTTAGAATGCATATGCTATACACCCAGGTCGGATCTCTTCCAATCACGCAGAGGGTGAAACATATGACTAACTGAAGTTATAGAGGGATTGAGAAAAAGAATGATGCATATACTGTGTACCAGGTCAGATTGTAAGTCACGCAAAGGAGACAGTATATGGCCAACAGATAGAAAGAATTGCATAGATAGAAGATGCAGAGAAATAGAGTTGCATATTTTATAGTCCAGGTTGGATCTCTCGATCACGCAGAGGAAGCAACATATGACTAACAGATAGAGAGAAAGAAAATAATCTTCTACAGACCTAACTTATCGGAATTCTGCAGTCACCCCATCAATACCGGAATTAAGGACAGAATCCGCACACCGAGGAAAAGTTAATCCACAGTTCTAGATACGAGTTCTTTAAATGTGACCAGTAAATTCTCATGTATATCTCCCTGCTCAACCTATCCAAGCGTCGTATTGTCAGGCTAAACGGATCTAACTAGGTCAAGATTTGTCAAGTCTCTGAATTCCTGAAGTTCAACTCTGCCTAGTCAAGTCCATTTAGAATCTTTCGTGCCTACCAGCGCATCGAATCACAGAGCGTAGACGATTTAATTTTGGTACGTTACGCAGATTCAGATTGCCTGTTATCACTTGATAATATCACTTTCCGTCACAACACCTACAAGCAAAACTATCAGCAACATATTTTGATTTTCTGATTTTCTAATGTTTTTGGATTTTTGAATATTTTCTAAAAAAAATAAAACAGAAACAAAATGCTTTTGGATTTTTTTTAATTTTTCAAGTTTTGTTTGGTTTTCGTTTATCTCTCCCCCTAAATTTGTGCATGCGTGAGAATGAAATAAAAATACGCAAATTTAAACTAATTTAAAACAAAAATTAATCCTCAAAACGAATCATTTTCAAAAATCCCACAAGCACATCGAATCGAGCTTTGTTAAAAGGCTTGGTGAACAGATCCGCCACAATATTAGCAGAAGGAACTTGTTCCAGCCGGATGAGCGAGCGCTCATAACAGTCTCTGATAAAATGAATTTTGATATCAATGTGCTTGGTTTTGGAATGTTGGACAGGATTTTTAGTAATTTGAATCGTGGCCTCATTATCCCAGTAAATGGGGGTTTCTAGATAATTCAAATCGTAATCCAACAGCTGATGTTGGATCCAGATAACTTGAGAACAACAAGCAGATGCAGCAACATATTCCGCTTCTGCTGTTGAGGTTGAGACGGTATGCTGTTTCTTGCACTGCCATGACACCAGCCTATCTCCAAGGAATTGACACCCTCCTGATGTAGATTTCTTGTCAAGCTCATAGCCTCCATAATTACTGTCAGCAAAAGCATATAAATCAAATTCAGAATTTTTCGGATACCAAAGACCCAATTTTGGACAGCCTTTGATATACCGAAAAATCCTTTTGACAGCAATAAGATGTGAAAGTTTAGGATTAGCCTGATAACGTGCGCATTGACAAACTGCAAACATGATGTCGAGACGACTTGCAGTAAGATACATCAACGATCCGACCATCGATCTGTAGTGTGTCTGATCTACGGATTCGCCATCAATATCTGGATTCAGCAGGGGTCTTTCGCCCACTGGTGTCGATGCAGGTTTTGCGTCTTGAAACCCGAACTTCTCAAGAATATCCTCCACATATTTGGCTTGATGGAGCAGGATTCCGGTTGAATTCTGTTTGACGTGAAGCCCCAGAAACATGGTCATTTCACCCAACGAACTCATCTCAAACCTATTTTTCATCACGCCTTCAAACTCTTTGCATAGTTGTGGACTGGTGGACCCAAAGATAATGTCGTCAACGTAGATCTGGACTAGATTTTGATCATTACCAACATGCTTGATGAATAAAGTTTGATCGATAGTGTCACGAGAATATCCATGCTCGAGCAAGTGCTTTGTGAGAGTCGCATACCACGCTCGAGGAGCTTGATGTAACCCATACAACGCCTTGTCCAACTTGTAGACATGATTAGGAAGCTTCGAGTTAACGAACCCAGGGGGCTGATCAACGTAGATTTCTTCCTTCACCTTGCCATACAAGAAGGCTGTCTTGACATCGATTTGGTAAACCGTGAAGTTCATGTAGGAAGCATATGCAAGGAAGATACGAATAGCCTCCAAGCGAGCCACTGGAGCATAAACCTCAGTATAATCAAGACCCTCGACTTGACGAAACCCGCGAACCACCAATCTTGCTTTATTGCGCACTATAACACCAGAATCATCCTGCTTGTTTCGATAGACCCAACGTGTGTCAAGAGACTTTTTGCCCTTTGGTAACTTAACCAATTTCCAAACCCTGAGCTTTTCAAATTGATTTAGCTCTTCATGCATAGCATCTACCCAGCTGGGCTCATTCAAAGCCATTTCAACATTCTTGGGCTCTATTTGAGAGATAAAGTAAGAATAGAGACATGTATTGACATCTCCACTCTGACTTCTGGTTCTAACTCCATCACCCAGCTGGCCAATGTTGTTGTCGATCGGATGACCGCGTTGAATTCTTGAAGGTATGTCTTGGTTGATATCATTGAGTGAAACGGGAAGTGAAACCTCCATCATTTGCTGATTGTTCCACATTGCATGAATCTGATACAAACTCATTAGCAATTTCTTCAGGAAAGAGAAGTTCCATAAAAGTTGGAGTGACAGCGGAAGCATCTTTAGACATGAACTCTCTTTCAACAGGAGTAAGAGGTGTAGCATCAGCATCTGGAGTGTCATTTTGAACTGGAGACTCTGGACTACCAAGTCGAACAAGTGACCCCCCCTCAGGTGGAGCAGATGACTCCCACTCAAGAGGTGAAGAGGGTACCGTTGGAGGTCTGTAAACAACTTCTTCGTCTTCGTCTTCAGAAACAATCTTCGCACCAGAGGAGGACCCATATGAACCATCTGAAGACACATTAATGGATTTGAAAAGCGATGTGTAATCAAATAACCAATCAGGGCCCACTCGAGCATCCGTTGCATTCTCCTCCAACCAACGCACATCAAAGGATTCTACAATCTGCTTCGTCTTCTTATTGTAAACCCTATACGTGGTGCGTGCAACATATCCTATGAAGTAACAATCATCGGCTTTGGCATTGAACTTGGGGTTGGACTCCAGGTGAAGAAGGGTGCAAGGGCAGCCAAATACACGGAAATGACTGACTGAAGGCTTATGACTATATAGAATCTCGTACGGTGTCTTCATCTGAGCTTTGTTGATTAAAACACGATTCTGAATGTAACAAGCAGTGTTAATCGCCTCAGCCCAAAAGAAAACAGGTAACTTGGAGTCACACAGCATCGTCCTTGCGGCGTCTTTCAATGTTCTATTTCTCCTCTCAGCAACACCATTTTGTTGAGGCGTGTGAGCAGAGCTGTATTGACGCACAATTCCATTTTCTGCGCAAAAGTGATCAAGAATAGCATTCTTGAATTCTGTTCCATTATCAGTACGAAGCGCCTTCACCCGGTTGTTGGTTTGGTTCTCAATCATCACAATGATCTTCTTTATCATATCAGCAACCCCAGCTTTGTTGGATAAGAAGAAGACCCACGTAAGACGAGCGAAATCATCGATCACAACCAGACAGTACGAACTTCTGTTGATGCTCAGGACGTTGACCGGACCAAATAAGTCCATATGCAATAATTGGAGCACCTGACTAATTGAGTTAACTTGTTTTGGCAGGTGTGGTTTTCTATGATGTTTACCTTGGGCACATGACACACACTTCTCAAAAGTAATAAAGTCTCTGACAGGTAAGCCTCGGATCATCTCATTCTTTGCAAGACGATTTAGGTTTTTAGCGTTAGCATGACCGAGTCTTCGGTGCCACAGCATTGCATTCTGTTCTGAGACTTTCGAAAAGAGGCAAGTGACTTGTTCAGGAATGTTGTTGTTCATATCAATAATGTAAGCATTCCCATCCCGCTTAGATTTGACAAGAATCCACTCTTCCGGGATGACAATGCCTGGCTTGAGAATCATGCACTCTTTGTTGGTGAAATGGGTAGAATAACCTTTGTCACAGATTTGGGAAACACTCAACAAGCCGTGCTTTAACTCAGGAGAAAAGTTGACATTCTCGAAACTTAGCACTCCATTTGTAACGGTTCCTCTATGAGTGATCTTGTCACCTTCTCCGCCCGCAAAGGAAACATATCCCCCATTAAAAGATTGAATGTCTCTCAATTGGGAGATGTCTCCTGTCAAATTCCGGGAGCAGCCGTTGTCGACGTACCAAGGACGGACGACATTCCTCTGCAACTGTCCCTGCAAAATGAGCGGGATCATTTAGATTTGGGAACCCAGGTCATCACTGTCCTGGGTTGCCTTTTCACTTTCTCTGATTTATCTTTCAAAACTTTCGATTCTAAAGCATCATTTCTAAGCTTTTCAGAGGATGCTGATGATTGATTGGAAATTGATTTGGGCATCCAATGATATTTAGGTTTTCTAACAATCACAGGTGGTTTTGAAATTTGTTTCTTATCAGTTTGCACTGAGCCTCTGGATGTTCTACCAGAAGTGGTTGAAGATCCAGAACTGCTCTTTGACGAAACCGATATTGGCGGATCCTTGTTCGGTTTTGGCAAACTGTTTGGAACTTTGTTATGTAAAACCTTATTATTCTTTTGAAAAAGAGCCCTTTTTCTACTTCGATCATCCTTCCAATCATCATCCCGAGTGCGAGTTCTTGAGGACTTTGTAATTAAAGACCTTCCTCTAGATTCGTTCTCTCCTCTTGGCGACATATAGTTCACAAACAACCTATTTTGACAATTCCTAGCTATATGTCCACCAATACCACAATTAAAACAAATCTGTTTATTATTACTGGAACTGGTACTACATTTCTCAGATTTATTTTCTTGACTGACACTCTTACTCTTCTCACAGGAACATGTATGAGAAACAGGTTGTGATATAAGTGAGAGTGCATCAGATGGTGTGACTTGTGGAATTGGTGTGTTTTCATTAGAAGCACAAACATCAGGATTATCAAACAATTCATCAAACATTTCAAAGAAATTAAATTCAACAGGAGCAGATGTGGAAGCATCACAAAAAACATTGTCATTTTTAACATCAGAAACAAAAACATCATAATCAGACTCAATTTTATTATCAGAAACAGATTCTCCAACTTCTTGCTTTGCCTGATCTAAGGATTGATCTGTAGGGGAAGTAGAAACGTTAGTACTTTCAACATTAATAAATCCTCCTAAAACAAAACCAGATGGCTTGCCATAAACCATGAATGGTTCGTTGGCAATCTCCTCATTAGACAAAGGTTGATACTGATATGTATGATTAAAAGGAGGAGGTACATTATTGTATCCTAAACCCTTTTGTTGGTTTCGTTTGAACTACAGGCAATGGTCAATCATGTTGGCAACTACCTCGCTTGATACATCAAACCTTTTAAAATCAAAATTTGCAGTTTCAAATTGTCTGTTTAATGTATCAAGCTCAGTAATTAACTCATCATTCTGTCTCTTAATATAATCATAAAGTTCACAGTTTTCACTGTATTTTGTCTGAATTCTCCTAATGTCCTTTATTTTTGTCTCTAACTGGGCCTTTAGGGGTTTTTATCCTTTTCTAAGTTGATAGCCCTCATATCTAAGATCCTCTACCTCTTTACGTAATAGTTGTATTTCGTCATGAAGAAGTTTAACATATTCAGTACATGCCTGAGAACAAGAAGGTAGATTTACCTCACGTTTCTTGGGCTTGGAAGTAGAAGATACCATCATTGCAAACTGCAGCTCCATCATCTGCTCTTCAAGATCAGCTGCATCATTCTTCAGGGGAGCATCATCATTGATTTGGGCTAGGTGAGCATTTTCAGGTTTTGAAATATTCAGAGCCTAAATCTGGTCCTCCCAGTCAAATGACTGAGCAACCATAGCAGTCTCACTACTAGCCACAGCACCTCCACGATTGTTTCCCACCGCAACCATCGTCCTATCATTGTTCAACCTTCGATCTGGTTTTGGGCACTCACGAGCAAATTGACCTGGCTCGTGACAGTTGAAACATTGTAGCTTTCCCTTGTTGAACCCTACCTTTTTATCAGCATTCATCCCCCAGTTATTTTTCCCTGTCTTCTTGGCAAACTGCTTCGCCCTGAACACTGCCATAGCAATTTGCCATGTGATATCCATCTCTTCCACATCTTCTGGATGAATCTGATCCAGATCAGCAAATGACAACTGAGGTGGAAGCTCTCCAGCTACAAAAGCATTGTAGCAGTTAACAAGTCCTGTGGCGAGAGTAAGATTTTCATCAATTTCCTTTGTGTTTGAGGAAGAGGCTACAACTAGCACATTTGGGGGGGACAGCTTGTAGAGAGACAAATGGCTGACTTTGAGAGTGAGGCATGGATGACGCAGTAGTAAAGGTTTGAATCTGAGGTTGTTGAACAGCAAATCCGTGACCTAAGGAAGAGATGATTGATGAAAGAGCATTGTTAGAGGAAATTCCGAATTTGCAGTCGAATACGAGCTGACATGGTTAATCTCTCGCTGTTTATCATCAATATCACAAGCCTTGATGATCGCCATTGTTTCAGCAAGAGTAAGGCGATTCAGATCCTTGGTCTTCTTAATCACAACAACATTCATGTCCCATGACCTTGGAAGAGCATTCAATAGCTTTTTGTTTGTCTCGGACTTGGTCAAGAAAATCCCAAATATGTTCATATTAGTAGTAAGAGTTGTGAATCATTGCAGCTATGCCTCCAGAGTTTCTCCAGGAATGTAGTTGAACATATTGAATTTCTGTCGCAACATGTCCTGGCGACTTTCCTTCATGTCTTCATTTCCTTCATATACCTCAATCAAAGCTTTCCACAGATCTTTAGCTGAAGTATACTCTCTGAAACCTTGAGCTATATCAGGAGATAATGCCATAGTTAGAGTGGCTAAATCCCTTTCCTGTTTTCAACTTTCTTAAATTCTTCATCTGTATAGTTCTCAACTGCTTTGTCAATCACTTGTCCTCCAACTGTCATAGTAATTCGAACAGGACCCTTGATGATGCTTCTCCAAACTTTGAAGTCTTTCATTTTAATGTACTTTTCAATCCGGTATTTCCATTCTGGAAAACCATCCGCAGACATCAATCTTGGAATACGTGTGGTTGTGCCCATGACAGTATCCAGTTCATGAAAATGTGTTTGACTTTGAGAATCCATTGGTGATTAGACTTTAAATCAGAAATTAAAACAGGAAAATGATGTGAAAACTGAGTTTACGGTTGATGTGTTTATGGCCGTAAACTGAGTTTACGGTCGGACGTTTACGGTTAGGGTGTTTACGGTCTGAGCGTTTACGGTCTTGTTTTTACGGTTGTTGAAGCTTAGTTTACGGTTATTGAAGATGCCTTGTTTACGGTCCAAGAACACAGTTTACGGTTTATAAATGTTCTTGAGTTTATGGCTGTAAACTGGGTTTACGGTCGGCAGTAAACTCCCAGAAGTTCTTCGAAAATGCGATTTTGGAGTAGATTCAATCCCTTTAACAACGAAAACACCAAAACCAATCTCGAATAGTGAAGAATATCAGTTTAAACAACCGAAAACTCGATTGAATGATACTTTGACAACGGTTTTGCTCTGATACCAATTGTAAGGTCCTAAAACGGATCTTTACCAATGATCAAGGAATCAAACAATCAAAAGCAATTAGAATAAGAGTAGAAAAAGAAGAGAAATGAAGCTTGCACACGTTTATTGCTGTAAAACATCTGGTACAACTCGATATAATGGACCGTGAACTTTGTGGCATCAACAACCAACAATGACCTAGACAACCTCTATATATGGTGGACTTGGGCCGGAAACTGGGTTTACGGCAGTAAACAGGCTTACGGCCGTAAACTCACTTCAGGCCGTATACTCACTAATAACCTACTAAACCACAATAAAGACTCAAAAGAACTATTACAATGAAAGCCTAGACCAAATCACTAACTGGACCCTTCAACCATGCTACTCTCGGGTCAAGTACATACCAATTATAGTTATGGGCTTAGACACCTAATCTAAAAGTTTCCCACTTGGATACGTCTAATAACTATTATTTCAAGTACGACTCCAAAATCCCGACTAGCAATCGTAGTTCTTAAAAGTCGTTGTCGAACTCTGACCTAGTCAATGACGCGTCCAATAGATAAGGGATCATATATTCCTCCATTCAACAAGATATAATATGGACTTAGACATGGATTATAATCATTCTCTCTGTCCATCTGTTGTTTCCCGATTTCCGATTTATGACGACCGACTAATTGAACAAATCAAATTAGTCCAGGCTCGGCCGAGCGTTTAGGGTGTCATCACTAAATCATCGAGGGGCCCACAGATATCGCTTTTATCCCCCCAAGGGTAAAAGGAATGAATAAACATTGACTCGTATGCTTGCTCTATCTACTCATCAACTCACACACAATGATATGTTTTATAACACCGAGTTACCGGTGCGTTTACATATCATCAATGTGCAACCGAATTGTAAACTGCAACTCATACCTCTCCGTTTGAAGAATATAAGATATTATCGTCTCATGATCACTCATGATAAAATCCATGAAGTGATTCAAATGAGCGTGGGTTGAATCCAATACTCGAATCTTATTCCAGGAGTACTCATCAACACTACAGCCACCTTATCCTAGACAAACTACAGACCCATTCATGACAGTCTTGCCTCAATACCTACTTCCAAAGTATGATCGACTGTGGATGGTTTGAATAGCCTAGTTATTCGGGAAGTCAAAACATGCAAAGTGAAACATAATAATAATACTAATCCTATATGACCTAAAAAAACTTTTGAGTCATATTGATTACTCATTATTCATTGTATATTGGTTCGAATAATCAACTTAATACTTGAATTAAAACAATAGGTATGCCATGCTCCAAGCATGCACACTATCTTTGTCTATGGTCCTTACTTTGTGAAATAGATCAATTGAACACATCTTCAATGAAACTTATTTCACAATTCCAAATCTTTATCACCAGTGTAAGAATTCCAAATTCTTGTCACTTCCAGAATGTGTTAGATTCTAAACTATCATGCAATGATTCCTTTGTAATGTCTAGATACCAAAAGTCACGGAGACTTGACAACTGACATTACAAAGTATTCCAATAGAGATCAATTCCATGGAACCGAAGTGTCAAATTCAAAGTACATTCCTTTGAAAACCCTTCTTGCATTAAGTTTTCTAATCTTACACAGATTTAAAGAATAACTTCCACTTATGGAAATATTTCCATATTCCCATTTTGACTATCACTTCTGAACAAGAGTTACCTCTTCTCAGAGTATGTCAATATGGTCCTTTCCAAAATTTAAAATATACTTCCAACTGTCCATGAGCAAACAATCTTTGGTAAACCTCAGATTGTCCTCGAAAATTGCTTAACCATTTTTGTCATATCCGGTTCTAGACCTTTTTCCCTCTTAATTCCCTACGCATTTGGAAAATTAGAATGGATGAATATTATAACACATGTAATCGATCCTATATGGAAGCATATAGGACACGATTCATGATGTCTTACATAAAGACATGATACTTGACCAGTCTTTTGCTATAATATTTCTATTTGCCATGTTCTCATCATTCGAATTATGAAAAAGGGATGTCGTAATCATAATCAAATTTTAAGAATGCAATTAGCCCATCCATATATAGAATTTGCTTATGTTGAACCGTTCCAACATAACATTCATATATATATTTGACTAAATATGATTAAAATCTCTATCTAAGCTTTTAGATTTGAAATGAAGTAGTAATTTCCTCTCCCTTAATTATAGCAAAACAACTTTTCAAACCCACAACTTTGCGAATTGAAACTTTTGTTTTCTATAATTAACATTGCTAACTTGCAACACTTACCATAATAATTATGCTCCCACTAGCATAATAATTATTATCTTACTAGCATAACACTTATGCTCTCATTAGCCATGACATGTACCCAAAAATCAGTTGGACTTCTAGAAATCAATACTTATTGACTTTCATTACCAAAGTTCAGATTTCTGATAAGATATTCTTCGATAAGACTTTATCAAAATCATACACCTTTCCTTAGAGAGCACACATGTGTATCTAAACAATTTAAGAACTTACATCAATAAGTCTCAAATGTTTAGACTTTTTGTCATTCCTCACAATTCGAATTATGAAAAGCTATACCGTAATCATAATCAAATTTGAGAATGAAAATATCATAACTGCTATCTCCTTAAAATATACTTAGTGAAAGCGTTTCCTCACCATCATTTTCACGAATCGGAGAGAAAAGTTATGACACTTAGATTTTATGGTGTATGTGTTCCTATCCATGTGAATTTGTTCAATCTTAATTTCTTGCCACCTGGCAGCACAAGGGCCTACCATGTCTTCCAAGTTGTTATACAAAACAATTGAGGACTCATAGAACTCACATGCACAGTCCACTTTTAACTGGAATGAGCACAGAAATAAGAATATGTCAACACGATAGGTTAAAAACCTCAAGCCGTGTGCTAGTGATAAACAACAGGTTTTATTCTTGATTAGTTCTTGAGACTTTCAAGATCTTTAAGACTCCTACTGACCTCTTGACATATAAGATTCACTTTATCAAGGAACATTACTTGACAAAACAAATATTCAAGAGTTAGTGCGAATTCTTATCAAGATAAACACTTCACACAATTGGTCTTAGTTGGTCTTTGTCCTTACCAAGACATCACAACTTACCAATTTCAAATGTACACGAGTAAAAACATTTAACTCTACATTTGATGAGTGTTATAAACCTTTCCTAAGATTATGTCACTCAAGGCACAATCTTGGAGTATGACTCTAAGACTTGTTTTGGAACGAAGTATGACTCATCTTCTTGATTTAACCATTTCAACAATTTGCGATTCCTCTTCTTAGCCATACAAATGCAGTAAGATATCCTTATAGTATCAATTGTGACATGGTTTTCATAATCATTAAGATGATCATAAAACACGATACACAAGTGTCACACCCTCAAACCAGACAGCGAAAACGTCCGGCGTGGATGACTTCATTTGTAGTATCACAACACATGCATTATAGTAATCAAAGTACAAACAACCATTGTATTTAAAAAGTATAAGTATTTACATGTGTTCCATCATGGTATATTGAAACCAAATTAGTTATACAAAAGAAGAAGAAGACTTGACTCAAAATAGCTCCATCTTCTTAAAAGCTCAGGGAGTACCTGTCTACTGATTCCCTGAGAATACAAGTAATTTGAAAAGAGAGTATCAACATAAAGTTAAGTGAGTGCATAAGTATTTATGTTTGAAAGTATGTTTCTGTATCTTGAATATGTAAACTGTTCCAGAATATCCTATATTTTCTACTGTATATGAAAAGTAGTTTTAATCTCATAAAACCGTTCTGTTTGTAAACCAATGTTTTGTAGTTGTATTCCTTTATGTAAAACTTGTAACTGTGAGTGTGCCTGGTTTCACCAGCGGATATTGTAAACTGTAATGTAATACTGTAAATTGTATCTTGTAAAACTAGTACTTTGAAAATGTACTTATGTTTAGTTAATTATACACAAACATATTGTTAATATCTTTTTAATGAGTTATTATAACCATACTGACTAGATGGCCTGACCCAACACTATGAATGCGTTAAAGCTGTTGATAACAACTGTCACTTGTAGGCGTGTATGTCTGACTGTAGCTGGCAGTCTGAGTGCGGGGTTGTCAATCCCAATATAGATCTATACACACATTTTTTCGATCCCCTACGGGAGATTCTGGTTATAATTTCAGGACTTTAATTATATTGTTTAAATAAATTAAACAACCTGAATCAAATGACTCATAAAAAGCATATAGACGTTACATGTATAATAGTTATGAAAACCCAATCATTCTGAAATGAATGATTGACAGTATGTCCCTGAATTAGTATATGAAAAATGTATACTCTTGAATAGTTTTGAATCAAACCATTGTTCTTGTAAAACAGTGTACTTTAGTATACTTGAATCGTGAACTAATGTTCTATGAATCATAAATTATACCTATTATAATTTATATGTACTTCCTCAGTTGATACTAACTGTTCATGAATGCAACCCCTTGCTCAACATGTTACAAAGGGTATTTGAACTGAATGAAATAGCTTTTATACTTATATACATATACAAATATATATAAGTAAAATTTAAATAACACTCGGATAAATAACCGATACTTATAATCCCACATCCAAACAAGGAAAAGGAACCAAAGTGGGTTGTCAGTCCTAAGCCTTTTAAATCTTATTTATATAAATATACATACATATATATATATATATATATATATATATATATATATATATATATATATATATGTATATATATATATGTATATATATGATTTCTCGGGAAAAATATAAGTTTATAAAACCATTTAAAAGAAGTTTAATATTTTGAAATATTTTTGGAGACTTGATGACATTTTAACACAATCTTTGAAAACCATTTGATTTGATGATAACTGAAATCAATTTTGATAAGATATTTGAAACCATTTTTTTATAACACAAAATCTTTGTGTTAGACTTGTATTCCCCCACCCCCCCCCCCCTTCAAACTGTAAAAACTATGAAAATACGGGGGTATGAACTCACCTTTTGGAGGGTGATTCAAATGATGATTTGATATAGGATGCTTAGTTCCACGAGTGAAATCCCGCAAGAAAACAAGTCCTATATAGTGATTTGTATATCATATATGCATCCAATTAGCTAAAATAATCATAGGAATGATTAGAAATCGGACTAATTTTTAAGTATAACTTACAAATTGAAGTGTTTGAAGCTAGATTGGAGGCTGAAATGGGTTTACGGTAAGGAGGGTTTAAGGCCAAGTGTTTACGGCCAGGTGTTCTTGAAGAATGAAGAACACTTGATGATCCTAGACCAGATTCTAAGAAGATTCAAAGGTTTTGAGGTGCTTGTTCTTCGTGCTCTTCACGCGTTCTTAATGAAAACTAGTGAAATCAATAGATTTTAGCCTAGTAAATGAAGATGGAAGGGTGTTCTTGAAGTGATAAGAAGATCAAGAATTTATACCTATTAGATCTTGTGAAGAACTAGTGTTTAACACTTGAATATGATGAATAAGGATGATCTTGATGTGTTCTTGAGGAGATATGATGTCCTTGGTGGATGATACTTGAGAAAAAAAGGCTTGAAATCTCGAGTGGAAGTGAAGAAATGAAGTAAAAACTAGTTGGAATATATATATATATATATATATATATATATATATATATATATATATATATATATATATATACATATATATATATTTATATATATATGTGAGGGTTCACGATCCGAGGGTTTACGGCCGTGAACCTCGTTTACGGTCCGAGGTCGGCTAGTGTTTACGACCGAGAAGGTGCCCCAATACGATAAGGTTCGGTTTCCGAGGCGATAAGGTTCGAAGAGTTTACGGCCGAAGCCTGATTACGGTCGAGTTCACGGCTGCGAGGGTTTACGGTCCGAGGAGTGTACGGTCGTAAACCCTTTGCGGTTCGAAGTGTTTGTGGTCCGAAGCGAAGGAATAAGATGCGAAGTTTCTCGGTTTTTAAGCCTTTTCCTTCTAAATTCAATTGTAATTATTTTAAGGATTTTTAACAAGTAAAGGTTAGTATTATAACCTAAGTAAAAACCCAAACAATAAAAAGGACCTTAGTTGACCCTCGTTTGACTTTAGTTGATTAAGGTTGACTTTACAAATAGAAAGTAACGGGATGTTACATTATCCCCCCCCGTTAGAGAGAATTTCGTCCCGAAATTTGGGTTAAAGAGATACAATAAGACTAGGTAAAAAGATGTGGATACTTCTGTTACATTTGATCCTCCAGCTCCCATGTGAATTCAGGTCCCCGTTTTGCATTCCAGCGAACCTTCACTATCGAGATACGACTTTGTTTGGTTCTCTTTACTTCCCTATCTAAAATCTCTACGGGTTCTTCCACGAAGTTGAGATTCTCGTTAACCTCGATCTCATCGAGTGGGATCACAAGAGTCTCATCAGATAAGCACTTTTTCAAGTTAGAGACGTGGAAGACGGGATGTATGTTACTTAGTTCTTGTCACGCTTTCCAAAGCGCATCATGCCTTTCCAGGGTGAGACCTTCAACATGACGCGGTCAGCAACCTGGAATTCCAAAGGTTTTCTTCTTTTGTCAGCGTAGCTTTTCTGTCTATCTCTGGAAGCTTTAAGTCGCTCCCGGATTTGTACGATTTTCTCCATAGTTTCGTGAATGATTTCAGGACCAGTAAGAGTACTGTCAGGAAATTGACATCTATCTAGCTGCGTGTCACCCACTTCAGCCCAGCACAGAGGTGATCTGCACTTGCGGCCACAGAGGGCTTCGAAAGGAGCATCCTTTATGCTAGTGTCATAATTGTTGTTGTAAGAGAATTCGACTAGGGGTAAATGAGTATCCTATGCCTTCCCAAAGTCTATCACATAAGCTCGCAACATGTCTTCTAAAGTTTGAATCGTCCTCTCACTTTGTCCGTCGGTTTGTGGATGGTAGGTTGTACTCATGTCCAGCCTAGTTCCCAAAGATTTTTTTAAAGACTTCCAGAAACGAGAGGTGAATCTACTATCTCGGTCTGAAATAATAGATATTGGCACACCATGCAGTCTAACGATCTCTTTGAGGTAAGTTCTTGTTAGCTTCTCCATCTTGTCGGTTTCTTTTATTGGTGAATCTACTCATGTTCAGCCTAGTTCCCAAAGATTTTTGACTTTGGCACAACTAAGGCACTTGCCCACAAAGGTAGCGATTTCGGCCTTCATGTTAGGCAACTTGTATAGTTTCTTGAGGTCCAGATACACCTTGTCTGAACTTGGATGAATGGAGTATCGGGTTTTGTGTACTTCATTCATAACCACGTCTTAGTAACCACCGAACTTTGGTGTCCAAATCCGGTTCATGAAACAATAGACTCCATCATCCCTGACTTTAAAGTTCTTATCCACTCCTCTCAGGGTTTCACCTGCCACGTTTTTGGGTTTTAAGGCCTCGAGTTGAGCCTCTCTTATCTGTGTGGACAGATGTGAATGGATTGTCATGGTCAACGACTTTACTCGGCATCCCGAGTATTCTTTTCTGCTAAGGGCATTAGCTACTACATTTTCTTTACCAGGGTGATAAAGAATCTCACGTTCGTAGTCGTTTAGTAGCTTCACACCACCGTCGTTGTCTCATGTTCAACTCTTTCTGATCGAAGATATGCTGGAGACTTTTATGGTCCGTGAATATTGTGCGTTTCGTGCCATATAAATAATGTCTCCAGATCTTCAGAGTAAATACCACTGCTCCTAGTTCAAGGTCATGTGTTGTATAGTTGACTTCATGTATCTTTAGCTGCCTTGAGGCGTAGGATATAACCTTTCCTCTTTGCATAAGAACACATCCAAGCCCTTGATTAGAAGCATCACAGTACACTACGAAATCCTCTGTCCCTTTAGGAAGAGACGGGATTGGTGCACTGCACAGAGCTCGCTTTAGCGTTTGGAACGCTGTTTCTTGCTTCTCTCCCCAGCTAAAAGTTACACCCTTTTGCGTCAGGGTGGTAAGAGGTTTAGCAATTCGGGAGAAATTCTGGATGAATCTGTGATAGTAGCCTGCGAGACCCAAGAATTGATGGATTTCTGTAGGTGTTTTGGGTGCTGGCCAGTTCTCAATTGCCTTGATTTTGGAGGGGTCCACGTGTATTCCTTTTGAACTGACCACGTGACCTAGGAAATCAACCTTCCTGATCCAAAACTCGCACTTTGAGAACTTCGCTTAGAGATTCTCTGTTCTAAGAGTTTGCAATACTTGACGAAGATGTTGGCCATGTTCATCATCACTTCTTGAGTAGAAAAGGATGTCATCAATGAAGACTATGACAAATTTGTCTAGGAATGGACGACACACTCTGTTCATTAGGTCCATGAACACAGCAGGTGCATTCGTCAATCCGAATGGCATCACTACATACTCGTAATGACCATAACGAGTTCTGAACGTAGTTTTGGGAATGTCCACCTCTAAAATCCGTAACTGGTGATACCCGGATCATAAGTCTATTTTTGAGAAGTAGCTTGCACCTTGAAGTTGGTCGAACAGATCGTCAATGCGAGGCAGAGGATATCTATTCTTCATGGTAACTTTCTTCAGCTCGTGGTAGTCTATGCACATACAGAATGATCCATCGTTCTTCTTTACTGTAACAACCCGATATTTTTAAGTCAATGTAACATTCGAAAAGTCAAATGTAATAAACTGTTTGGAATCAACGAAAATAGCATCAAAAATGAAGTGTTCAAAAATCTAAATTGGGATACTCAAAGTGTTAGATATCGTGCCAAGGTTTCCAAAAACATGAAGAACACTCAAATCCGAGTGATAACGAAGGAGTTATGACCAATCGAAAATCCACGACACACCCGGTAAAACACTGCTAAACGTAAAAAGTGAAACTTCGATAAAATACTTTTTAGCCTTAGGTATCTAAACGAAAGTTGTAGATTTCGTTAAACCGTGAGCATACATAAAAAGAACGCCCAAATCTGACTTCATATGAGGAAGTTATGATTTTTCTAAGTTTCGGAACAGCGGTAGACAGCTAAAAATTCGGAACAAAGATCGAGCAATTTTTAGCCGACGCAACCTAAACGAGAGTTCAAGGTCTCTACAATAGTAGCACAATGGTAAAAAGACAGACGAAAACGGACGTCGGATGAAGAAGTTATGGATTTTTAACAGAATTATCGTGTCCCGGCCTATTAAATAAAATATAATTAAAAATAAAGTCAAAATTTGCCGACAAAGTCTAAATGAAAGTTGTAGAGTATTTTCTCACCTTCGTGTGGATATAAATAACGTCAAAAACGGAGCTCGTATGCGAAAGTTACGCATTTTTGAAGTTTTTGGCACGCATTATGAAGCTTATCCGAAGGAGTACGCCCATCGTACTGAATGGAGGGCCTCGGATCGGCCACGTCGCCCCTACCACTCTACTGCCATCCCATCCGAAGACCGGAGACCGCGACATCATCGCTGACGTACGCCCCGCGTACGAGGGTACGCCCAGCGTACGAGGTACGCCCCGCGTACTTCGGAGTACGCCCAACATACGAGGGCAGTGTTCCTCACCTATAAATAGGATGCGAGACCTCCGACTTTCCTTGCCCATTTCCTCCTTCTCTCTCATTCTTACTCCACATTTAGCATCCCGAGACAATCCCGACATCCCGGTTTCATACCTCATCCCCGACGAAGGTCCGAAGCCCTGAGATTCCCGAGAATCTCACCACTTTCCGGTCGAGGTGCCGCCCGAGGAAAAATATCGTTTTCTACGAATCATCACACTTTCCAGGTGAGTTCATACCCCTACTTTTTCACGTCTTTTCATGTTTTAGGGGGGGAATACAAGTGCAATACGAGAAAAACTTATCGTTTTATATGGATTCACATACATCACCTACATTTTTATAAATGTTAAAATAACTTTGATATCAACGTTATACTTTACATGCAAAGTTAGTATTACATCGAGTTTTTATCGCCAAATGGAACACACTTTCGGAAAAATTATAATGGGTATAGTTTGCGGGTTATTCATTACATCTTTACGTAAACATTGTGAAAATGAAATACTTTCATCTACACGAAATATAGACTTTTCTTTTCGTAAATCTATTAATTACTAAGAGTTGTAAGACATTCAGCTTCAACGTACTCTCAAGTACGTATTTCAAGTCCTGTATTATAAACCATAATCTCTTGGGGGGAGAGCGTGATACTTGTATATAGATCTATACGGGATTGACAATCCCGCACCTAAACTGTTAGCTACAGTTAGACCGGCAGGTCTGGGGTGACAAACGTCATAACACTACAACGCCTGAAGAAGGTTGTTACAGGCAGTCTTGGTCAATATCATGGTTATAAAACTCACACAGTAGTATTAAAATAAGTTTGATTTACGATACTTTTGATACATTCAGTAAATACATTATTTGAGTATAAATACACTATCACTATTCGAGCACGAAAGACACCATTGTACTCCAACCTTTGGAATCTTTTTCAAACTATATGTAGAAAATATTGGATTTTCTGGAAAACACGTTCAGTTATTTTTACTAAAGGACAGACAAATTTCAGTACAAAAACGCTTATGAACTCACCAACTAAATTGTTGACATTTTTTTTCAAAACTACTTGTATTTCTCAGGGAATCAGTAATACAGGTAACCATCAGCTTTTGTAGAAGGAACGCTAAAGCGTCTATTATCAAAACATTTTAAATCATCATATTTGTAATATTCTTTTGAAACATGTATTACATGCAACAATGTAAGTTTTTATTATATTTATGATGGTTGTGTTTACTTTCTTTACAATATTCAACTGGTATGATACTACGTGAAGTCATCCGCCCCCGAATGTTTCCGCCATTCTGGTTTGGGGCTGTGACAGATTGGTATCAGAGCATTGTTTATAGTGAACTAAGTATATCGAACCACATAAGATATACAAACTATAAATGCAAAGGGACCAAAAACCCTCTGACAAAACGTTTTCATAAACGATACTTTTAATAAATTAAAGTGATATACATTTTTTTATATATATATATAAAAGTATAAGTACACGCATGCATCGGTCTCGTATCATAGAAATTTTTTATAAAAAGTATTAAGGCAAGTTGCGACACTACGACTAGGCCTCGGGGTATGTAATCAAATCAAGAATAAATATAGCCTGATCAACTATATTCATCCTGGACGTGACCAACGTATGTCGAGGAATGGTCGTATTAAGCAACAAGTCGAAAACTTACCGAATTAAATACTAGAATCAAACTCACAAATTTGAAATACTATAGGAGTATTTTGTAAAAACTAAAAGAACTGTTATAATCATGCGAATCTCAGTATTTTAATTAGAAATAGGAATCGTCGAATAAAATTTACCCTTATCGAAAATTTCCCTTCTTACTCCCGAGTTTTATATAATTCTCTTGCCCCTATTCTCGATCAGACGAAATGGCAGGTTTTCACATTCCCGGGGATCCCTACTACCCTAACCAGGGTAATGGAGGCTGGATTGAGGACGACCAAGAAGAGGATTCCGAAGAGGAAATTCCCGAGGAAGAACCCGAAGAAGAATCTGAAGAGGATCCTGAGGAAGACCCAGACGAAGATACAGAAGAGGAAGTAGATGGTGGGAGCACAGACTCGGAGCCTGAGATCTACAATCCTCCCCGAGGAGCAGCAAATCCCCCAAGGAACTTTCAGGGCCCGGCGCCCCGCCGGGCTGAGGATCTGAAGCGATGGAGCAGGGAACAAGGGCAACGCCCACCTTACGGCATGGCACGAGGCTTTTATAACCTCCGCAACGGGGGCTCGGCTGACAGGGCACTCCCTGTCATGGTTCGACGCATTTCCAACCAAGGGGAGCAAGCAAGAGCAAATGCCAACCAACTCTTAGACAATGGGGCCACCACTGCTATCACCGCGGTACGTCTTTGTCGTCTGGACGAAGAGCATGAGCGAACAATAGAGCACACCTTTTCCCTGTAGAAGGACATCACTGCTACTAGAACCGAAGTGAGGGAGCTCCGTAGGAGCCAAGCCACAATGGAGAGGCGGGTCATCGAGGCTGAATGTCAAGTAGCCCGAGCTAAGGTTTCCACAACCACATACCATGGTCCGCAGCGTGCCACCCGCTCAGAGTAGAGCGCGTACTTCTGGCGCTATGTATATACCTATCAAACAAATGTTGGTGCTACTCTTTCCTTTAAGAATGTAAACCCGACGAATTGTGAGAACGCAGTTCGGGGCTCGGAATTGCGGTCAAATTTTCCCATTTTCGTTGATGTACCCTAGACCTATATAAGGTCAAATTTTCCTGATCGTTGTATCATGTACTAATATCAATGAAATTGACACGCATTTATTATTTCCTTGAGTATTCCATTAAATTCTTAAAAGGATCATACACTCCTTTTTGAAAGTTTCCATTTACATGCGAAAACCAGAACTAAAACTGATAATACTAAAACCTTCCATAATCATTTCTAATGACTTATCAAGAATTCGTCTCTTAACTTGTGGCAGAATCATGCCACCAAGGAGAAATCCCCGACGTTTCAATACAAACGGAGCACCAGCACCACCTCCACCACCCCCTCCATCAATGGATGCTGCTACCTTTCAGGCTGCTGTAACAGCTGTCGTAACCGCAGCAATGGCACAAATGAGTAACAACGGATCAGGATGAGGAATAAATAGCTCTACCAATGGCCAAAACCAAGGTCGTTCCGGGGAATGTACCTATAAGGACTTCTCCAACAGCAAACCCATCCCCTTTAATGGAACTGGGGGAGTGATTTCTCTATCCTAATGGATAGAGAAAACAGAAGCTGTGTTCGAGATATGCTCATGCCCCGAGGAAAGCAAAGTAAAATTTGCCGCCTGTACTTTCTCCGAGCGAGCCCTAACGTGGTGGAATGGCCACGTCAAGTCACTAACTTTGGTGGTGGCAAACTCAATGGGTTGGGAGAACCTGAAACGGATGCTACTACGAGAGTACTGCCCAAGGGGCGAGATTCAGAAGCTCGAGCAGGAGCTTTGGGGCCTTACGATGGTAGGCTCGGACATCACAAGCTATACGAATAGGTTCAGTGATTTGACAATACTTTGCCCAGGAATGATGATTCTGGAAAGCCAAAAGGTGGAAAGGTATATCTGGGGGCTGTCGCCCCAGCTTCGAGGAAGTGTGCTAGCTTCCAAACCCACGACGTTCGACAGCGCCAAAGAACTGGCACAATCTCTCGTTGATCATGGGGTCTGCCAAAGTGTCACGACCGTCGTCCCGGAACCAACCAAAGGAAGCAACAATAATGACCGCAATGCCAACAACAACAACAACAAGAAGAAGTTTTGGAACAAGAGGAAAGGTCAAACTTCGCAAGAACCTTCAAAGAAACAAATAGTGGCAGTCCATGCCACTACTGCCCCCACTACTGTTCCCGCTACCCCGGCGCCGACAAAACAATATGTTGGGAACCTACCAAAGTGCAACAAATGCAATTATCATCACCACAGTAATTGCCAGGAGATGCATTGTAAAAACTGGGACAGGAAAGGGCACACTGCCCGTTTCTATAAGGCACCAGCGCGCCCAATCACCCAAGTTCCTGGTACTGGAGTAAGCCAGGCATGTTATGGGTGTAGGGAAACTGGGCACTTCAAGAGGGATTGCCCTAAGGCAAATAATGCTGGCGGTGTAGGAAGAGTGCTGGCAATAGGGCAGAACGAGGCAATAGCCGATCCCACGGTGGTTACGGGTACGTTTCTCCTCAACGACATTTATGCATGCATACTCTTTGACTGTGGTGCGGAGAGAAGTTTCGTGAGTCATAAATTCAAACATTTACTTAATCAAAAACCCCAAGCACTCAATAAAATATTCACAGTAGAAATGGCAAACGGTAAAACGGAAAGCGCAAACGATATGTACATAGGCTGTACGTTAAATTTAAACGAACACTCGTTCCAAATCGATCTAATGCCAATTACTATAAGAAGTTTTGATGTCATCATCGGTATGGACTGGTTAAGCCTTCACCATGCCGATATACTTTGTCACGAAAGGGCCGTTCGCCTCAATCTGCCAAGCGGCAAAACTCTTATCTTTAATGGGGACAAACCCAATACAAATTTACAAATCATCTCTTGCGTCAAAGCCCGAAAATACCTTCGCAAAGAATATCGTGCCTTTCTAGCCCACGTGATAGACAAGAAACGAGAAGTGAAATACATTAAAGACATTCCGGAAGTCTACAATTTCCCCGACATTAGTCCCTGAAGATCTTCCAGGAGTCCCACCAGAACGTCAAGTCGAGTTCAGGATCGACTTGATACCCGGAGCTACCCCAGTAGCAAAATCGCCGTACCGTCTAGCACCGGCAGAAATGCAGGAATTATCTAGCCAACTGAACGAACTTCTAAGCAAAGGATTCATTAGACCAAGCTTCTCACCATGGGGAGCACCGGTCCTGTTCGTAAAGAAGAAGGACGAATCTTTCCGCATGTGCATCGATTACCGAGAACTGAACAAACTCACGATCAAGAACCGATACCCCTTACCGCGCATAGACGATCTGTTCGACCAACTACAAGGATCGAGCTACTTCTCTAAGATCGATTTAAGATCTGGGTATCACCAGCTGCGAGTCTTGGAAGGAGACATTCCCAAAACGGCATTCCGAACTCGCTATGGTCACTACGAGTTTGTAGTAATGCCCTTTGGATTGACAAATGCATCGGCGGTGTTCATGGACTTGATGAACCGAGTATGTCGTCCTTTCCTGTATAAATTTGTGATCGTGTTCATAGATGATATACTCATCTATTCAAGGAGCAAGGAGGAACATAGCCAACACCTCCGACAGGTCTTGGAAACATTAAGGACAGAGAAGCTATACGTAAAATTTTCAAAGTGCGAATTTTGGATTAGGAAAGTGGATTTCCTAGGTCACATGGTCAGCAAGGAGGGGATACACGTGGACCCTTCCAAAATCAAGGCAATCGAGAACTGGACAACTCCAAGAACTCCAACGGAAATCCGGCAATTCTTGGGCCTTGCTGGGTACTACCAAAGGTTCATACAAAACTTTTCGAAGATTGCTAAACCACTTACCACCCTGACTCAGAAGGGAGTAACCTTCAATTGGGGAGAAAAACAAGACAATGCGTTCCAAACACTGAAGCGAGCTCTGTGCAGCGCACCTATATTATCCTTTCCAGAAGGAACAGAAGACTTTGTGGTCTACTGTGATGCGTCAAATCAGGGACTTGGATGTGTCCTAATGCAGCGAGGGAAGGTCATCGCCTAAGCCTCAAGACAACTGAAGACGCACGAGGTAAACTACACCACGCACGATCTCGAACTAGGAGCCGTCGTTTTCGCTCTAAAGATCTGGAGGCACTATCTTTACGGCACGAAATGTACAATCTTCACCGATCATAAAAGCCTTCAACACATCCTCAATCAAAAGGAACTCAACATGAGACAAAGACGGTGGGTAGAACTACTAAACGATTACGAATGCGAAATTCGTTATCATCCCGGGAAAGCTAACGTAGTAGCTGATGCCCTCAGCTGGAAGGAATACTCGGGCCGCCGAGTGAAATCCTTAACTATGACTATCCATTCACACATGTCCACACAAATCAAGGAAGCCCAAATAGAAGCCTTGAAATCCAAAAATGTGGCAAGTGAAGCCTTAAGAGGAATGGAAAAAAATTTTGAAGTCAAGGAGGACGGAGTTCGTTACTTCGCGAATCAGATCTGGACGCCGAAGTTTGGCGGATTTAGAGATATGGTCATGGATGAAGCCCATAAGACACGATACTCCATACATCCCGGTTCAGATAAGATGTATCTGGAACTTAAGAAACTGTATTGGTGGCCGAACATGAAAGCCGAAATTGCTACCTATGTAGGCAAATGTCTGACTTGCGCCAAGGTCAAGGTGGAACACCAAAAGCCCTCGGGATTGTTGCAACAACCGGAAGTACCCGAATGGAAGTGGGAGCGGATAACCATGGACTTCATAACCAAGTTATCCAAGACGACAAGCGGACTCGACACCATCTGGGTGATCGTCGACAGGTTAACCAAATCCGCGTACTTCCTACCAATCAAAGAAACGGATAAACTGGAAAAGCTAACCAGAACATACATCCGAGAGATTGTACGACTGCATGGTGTACCAATATCCATTATCTCAGACCGGGATAGTAGATTCACCTTGAGGTTCTGGCAGTCGCTACAAAAGTCTCTAGGAACAAGGTTAGACATGAGTACCGTTTATCACCCACAGACCGACGGCCAGAGTGAGAGAACCATACAAACCTTAGAAGATATGCTAAGAGCTTGTGTGATCGATTTTGGTAAGACGTGGGACACCCATTTACCATTGGTCGAATTCTCGTACAACAATAGCTATCACACTAGCATCAAAGTTGCCCCATTCGAAGCCCTCTACGGCCGTAAGTGCAGATCACCTATGTGTTGGGCTGAAGTGGGTGACACACAACTAGCAAGAGGACAAGCAACCGACAGCACGCTCACTGGACCAGAAATCATAAGGGAAACTACGGAGAAGAATGTTCAAATCCGGGAGCGACTGAAGTCTTCAAGAGACAGACAAAAGAGTTATGCAGATAAAAGAAGGAAACCCTTAGAATTCCAGGTTGGGGACCGGGTACTACTAAAAGTCTCACCCTGGAAGGGATTAATACGTTTCGGAAAGCGTGGGAAATTAAACCCAAGGTATATCGGACCATTCGAGATCCTTGCCAGGATCGGCCCAGTGGCATACAAACTTCGATAACCGCAGGAACTCAATAACGTGCACCCTACCTTTCACGTATCAAACCTAAAGAAGTGCTTGTCCGATGAGACCCTCGTTATCCCTCTGGACAAAATTGAAATCAACGAAAATCTCCAATTCGTAGAAGAACCAGTAGAGATCATGGATCGGGAAATTAAAAAGACTAAACAAAGCCGCATACCCATTGTGAAGGTCCGTTGGAACGTCAAGCGAGGACCTGAATACACCTGGGAACGCGAGGATCAGATGAGACAAAAGTACCCACATCTTTTTCTTAATCCATAAACTTTGTCTTAGATTAAATTTCGGGACGAAATTCCCTCTAACAGGGGGATGATGTAACAACCCGATATTTTTAAGTCAATGTAACATTCGAAAAGTCAAATGTAATAAACTGTTTGGAATCAACGAAAATAGCATAAAAAATGAAGTGTTAAAAAATCTAAATTGGGATACTCAAAGTGTTAGATATCGTGCCAAGGTTTCCAAAAACATGAAGAACACTCAAATCCGAGTTATAACGAAGGAGTTATGACCAATCGAAAATCCACGACACACCTGGTAAAACACTGCTAAACGTAAAGAGTGAAACTTCGATAAAATACTTTTTAGCCTTAGGTATCTAAACGAAAGTCGTAGATTTCGTTAAACCGTAAGCATACATAAAAAGAACGCTCAAATCTGACTTCGTATGAGGAAGTTATGATTTTTCTAAGTTTCGGAACAGTGGTATACAGCTAAAAATTCGGAATAAAGATCGAGCGATTTTTAGCTAACGCAACCTAAACGAGAGTTCAAGGTCTCTACAATAGTAGCACAATGGTAAAAAGACAGACGAAAATGGACGTCAGATAAAGAAGTTATGGATTTTTAACGAAATTATCGTGTCCCGGCCTATTAAATAAAATATAATTAAAAATAAATAAAAATTTGCCGACGAAGTCTAAATGAAAGTTGTAGAGTATTTTCTCACCTTCGTGTGGATATAAAGAACGTCAAAAACGGAGCTCGTATGCGAAAGTTACGCATTTTTGAAGTTTTTGGCACGCATTACGAAGCTTATCCGAAGGAGTACGCCCAGCATACTTCGAAGTACGCCCAGCGTACTGAATGGAGGGCCTCGGATCGGCTACGTCGCCCCTACCACTCTACTGCCATCCCATCTGAAGACCGGAGACCGTGACATCATCGCTGACGTACGCCCCGCGTACGAGGGTACGCCCAGCGTACGAGGTACGCCCCGCGTACTTCGTAGTACACCCAGCGTACGAGGGCAGTGTTCCTCACCTATAAATAGGATGCGAGACCTCCGACTTTCCTTGCCCATTTCCTCATTCTCTCTCATTCTTACTCCACATTTAGCATCCCGAGACGATCCCGACATCCCGTTTCATACCTCAGCCCCGACGAAGGTCCGAAGCCCCGAGATTCCCGAGGATCTCACCATTTTCCGGTCGAGGTGCCGCCCGAGGAAAAATATTGTTTTCTACAAATCATCACACTTTCCAGGTGAGTTCATACCCCTACTTTTTCATGTCTTTTCATGTTTTAGGGGGGGAATACAAGTACAATACGAGAAAAACTTATCGTTTTATACGGATTCACATACATCACTTACATTTTTATAAATGTTAAAATAACTTTGATATCAACGTTATACTTTACATGCAAAGTTAGTATTACATCGAGTTTTTATCGCCAAATGGAACACACTTTCGGAAAAACTATAATGGGTATAGTTTGTGGGTTATTCATTACATCTTTACGTAAACATTGTGAAAATGAAATACTTTCATCTACAAGAAATATAGACTTTTCTTTTCGTAAATCTATTAAATACTAAGAGTTGTGAGACATTCAGCTTCAACGTACTCTCAAGTACGTATTTCAAGTCCTGTATTATAAACCATAATCTCTTGGAGGGAGAGCGTGATACTTGTGTATAGATCTATACGGGATTGACAATCCCGCACCTAAATTGTTAGCTACAGTTAGACCGGCAGGTCTGGGGTGACAAACGTCATAACACTACAACGCCTGAAGAACGTTGTTACAGGCAGTCTGGGTCAATATCATGGTTATAAAACTCACACGGTAGTATTAAAATAAGTTTGATTTACGAGACTTTTGATACATTCAGTAAATACATTATTTGAGTATAAATACACTATCACTATTCGAGCACGAAAGACACCATTGTACTCCAGCCTTTGGAATCTTTTTCAAACTATATGTAGAAAATATTGGATTTTCAGGAAAACACGTTCAGTTATTTTTACTAAAGGACAGACAAATTTCAGTACAAAAACGCTTATGAACTCACCAACTTAATTGTTGACATTTTTTTTCAAAACTACTTGTATTTCTCAGGGAATCAGTAATACAGGTAACCATCAGCTTTTGGAGAAGGAACGCTAAGGCGTCTATTATCAAAACATTTTAAATCATCATATTTGTAATATTCTTTTGAAACATGTATTACACGCAACAATGTAAGTTTTTATTATATTTATGATGGTTGTGTTTACTTTCTTTACAATAATCAACTGTTATGATACTACGTGAAGTGATCTGCCCCCGAATGTTTCAGCCATTCTGGTTTGGGGGTGTGACATTTACAAACAAAATCGGTGCTCCTCAGGGTGAGAAGCTTGGTCTTATGAAACCTTTGCTAAGGAGTTCGTTAAGCTAGCTGGATAATTCCTTCATCTAAGAAGGTGCTAGACGATAGGGGGATTTGGCTACAGGGGTAGCCCCAGGGATTAAGTCGATTCTGAATTCGACTTGTCGTTCTCGAGGCACTCCTGGAAGATCGACGGGAAAAATGTCGGGAAAGTTGCAGACCTCAGGAATGCTCGCGATGTCTTTCACTTCTTGCTTTTTTTCTACCACGTGAGCTAAGAAAGCACAGTACTCTTTGCGAAGGTACTTTTGTGCCTTGATGCAAGAAATGATATGAAAGTTCATTCCGGGTTTGTCGCCGTAGATAATAAGAGTTTCGTTAGTTGGCAAGTTCAGGCGAATGGCTCTTTCATAGCATAGGATGTCAACACGGTTAGGGCACAACCAATACATACCTATTATGATGTCGAAACTTTTGATAGAGATCGGCATAAGGTCTATTGGGAACGAAAAGTTATTCAAGGTAAGAGTACATCTTATGTATATATCGTTGGTGGATTCGGATTTCCCGTTAGCCATTTCGACTGTGAAAGTTTCATTTAGTGGTTGGGAGTTTTGATTTAGCAAGTGTTTGAAATTATGGCTCACAAAGCTCTTCTCCGCACCACAATCAAATAGAGTGCATGCATAAGTGTTGTTGAGAAGAAACGTACCCATGACCACTGTAGGGTCTGTCACCGCTTCTTCGTGATCCAAAGCTAAAATCCTCCCAACTCCATCGGCATTTCCAGCTTTTGGACAATCTCTCTTGAAATGCCCCACATCACCGCATTGGTAATATGCTTGACCTACTCCTGCGGAAGGTACTTGGTTAATCGGTTGGGGTGGTGATCTACAGAATCGGGCAGTATGCCCTTTTCTGTTGCAGTTACGACACTGCATTTCCCGGCAATTTCCATTGTGGTGAAAATTGCACTTGTTGCATTTGCGGAGATTACCAGCATAAGGCTTAGCTGGTGCAGGGTTATCAGGAACAGCAGCAGGTACAGTAGCAGCATGGACTGCCACTAGTTGTTGCTTTTTCGAGGGTTCTTATGAAGACTTGCCCTTCCTCTTATTCCAACCTTTCTTCTTGCTGTTGTTGTTGTTGTTGTTATTGTTGTTGTTGTTTCCCTTCTGTTTTCCTGGTGCAGCAACCACTGAGTTTTGACGGGCTTCGTGAGCGATAAGAGACTGTGCCGGCTCTTTGCCACTGTCAAAGGTAACAGGCCTGAAAGCTATGTCACTTGACTGAATCTGGGGCGATAGTCCCCAAATATACCTCTCGATCTTTTTGCTCTCCAGAGCAACCATTTCTGGACAATGTATTGCTAAGTCACAGAATCGATTTGTGTAGACTGTTATGTCCGAACCAACCATAGTAAGACCCCAGAGCTCTTGCTCAAGTTTTTGAATTTCCCCTCGCGGACAGTACTCCCGCATCAGCATGGTCTTTAAGTTCTCCCAACTTATAGAATTAGCCACTACCAGGGTTAGTGACTTAACATGGCCGTTCCACCATGTTAGGGCTCTATCAGCAAAGGTACAAACATCGAATTTGACCTTGCTTCTCTCCGGACAGGAGCAGATTTCGAAAATTGCCTCTGTCTTCTCAATCCATTGTCTTAACGCCATAACTCCTCCAATGCCATTAAAGGTCCTGGGTTTGGCGTTCGAGAAATCTTTATAGGTACACTCTCATGAGTGCCCGTGACTCTCGCCGTGGTTAGAGGGATGCGCACCAACTCCTGATCCACTTGCACCAGGGGTGTTTATATGAGACATAGCAGCTGCAACAGCTGCCGTGACCGCCGCCTGAAACATGGCAGCGTCGAATTGAGGAGGTGGTAACGGAGGTGGTGTTGGCGCTTCATTAACATTGATAAGCCTTGGATTTCTCCGAGGAGGCATCTTTTAATATAAAAGTTAAAAGATGAAAAGATGGTAAGATATCAAGAGTGAATATGAATTTAATATCTCTGAACTAAAACATTTAGTTCAATATGAATCCTGTAATGAATTGGAAATAGAAGTCTACTGCAAATACAATCTGGCAACATGATATTATGAAATTGAGTGGTTATTTTTCAAAGAGTATGAAAATGCATGTCGATTATATTGGCATATTGAATACATAAACTCTGGAAAACTCGACCGTAAACAGGTCTACAATACGCCAAATTACTGGAAAAACATCGACATCAAACCGACCTACCGAAAATGAAATTTTCGCAGTCGTACTGAAAAACATGAAAAATAACGTTAGAACATATCCGCAGACTTAACTATAACCAAAAGAGTAAACAGAGAGCGAGTAGAGTATAATTTATTTCTTAAACCAAAAGAAAGGATAAGTAGAGCATCTCCTACTGGCGACGAGTACCACTCGGATGAACCCTTAATTCGGCCAGTTGACGCTCCACATTAAGCAGGTGTCTTTCATACACTGTCTGGCGTGCTCGGAACTCTATAACTTCAGCTCGAGTTGCAGCTAGCTCTTGCTGCAGAGTCTCATTGTCTCTTATAGCTCTTCCATGAGCAAACTCAAGATTGCGAATACGATCCGTATTGGCATTTGTGTCTGCATCAAGCTCCACAGTTTGTTGAATGGTTGTCATTCCTAGCTCAACATTTCGAGCCACCCAGCGAATCAAGATGGGAAGAATTCTGTCTGCAGAGCCTCCCTCACTTAGGTTGTACAAGCTTTGGTCTCCGTTGTATGTTAATGGTTGACCCTGCTCTCGGCTCCACCTACCCAAGTTCTCAGCCCACGAAGGGGTCGGGCCTTAACTAGCCGGACGAGAGTTAGGATTTGGGATTGGAGCCACCAAAGGCAGATTATTAACTTCTGGTTCGGAGTCAGAATCCTCTGGAAAGTTTTATGCAAAATCATCATATAAGGGAATTTCATGATTCTCTTCTGGCTCTGCATCTTGCCCTTGATCGGGAAAGTAAGGGTCTCCGGGTAAATGAAATCCAACCACTGATATCTAAGCGAGAATAGGGATAAGAGATATAGAATATAGTTAGTAACGATAGGTTAAGGATATAAGTTTCTACGAGAGAGACTTACAATTAACAAGTAATGTAATCTGTATGACTTGTTCTAGGTATTACTATAACTATAAAGTGTATACAAATTATATATAACTTGGGTATAATCGACCTTCGATTAAATGACCCGGCTCTAAATCCACAACCAAACAAGGAATGGAAAATGAAGCTAGATCACATATTCTACGTCTATATATCGAAACTTATCGAAGTAGCCACTACCAGGGTTAGTGACTTAACATGGTCGTTCCACCATGTTAGGGCTCTATCAGCAAGGGTACAAACAGCGAATCTGACCTTGCTGCTCTCCGGACACGAGCAAATTTCGAAAATTGCCTCTGTCTTCTCAATCCATTGTCTTAACGCCATAACTCCTCCAGTGCCATTAATGTTCCTGGGTTTGGCGTTCGATAAATATTTATAGGTACACTCTTCTTAGTTCCCGTGACTCTCGCCGTGGTTAGAGGGATGCGCACCAGCTCCTGATCCACTTGCACCAGGGGTGTTTATATGAGACATAGCAGCTGCAACAGCTGTTGTGACCACCGCCTGAATCATGGCAGTGTCGAATTGAGGACGTGGTGGGCGGAGGTGGTGTTGGCGCTTCATTAACATTGACATGCCTTGGATTTCTCCGAGGAGGCATCTTTTACTATAAAAGTTAAAACATGAAAAGATGGTAAGATATGAAGAGTGAATATGAATTTGATATCTCTGAACTAAAACGTTTAGTTCAATATAAATCTTGTAATGAATTGGAAATAGAAGTCTACTGCAAATACAATCTGGCAACAGGATATTATGAAATTGAGTGGTTATTTTTCAAAGAGTATGAAAATGCATGTCGATTATATTGGCATATTGAATACATAAAGTCTGGAAACCTCGACCCTAAACAGGTCTACAATACACCAAATTACTGGAAAAACATCGAGATCAAACCGACCTACCGAAAATGAAATTTTCGCGGTTGTACTGAAAAAACATGAAAAATAACGCTAGAACATATCCGCAGACTTAACTATAACCAAAAGAGTAAACAGAGAGCGAGTAGAGTATAATTTATTTCTTAAACCAAAAGAAAGGATAAGTAGAGCATCTCCTACTGGCGACGAGTACCACTCGGATGAACCCTTAATTCGGCCAGTTGACGCTCCACATTAAGCAGGTGTCTTTCATACACTGTCTGGCGTGCTCGGAACTCTATAACTTCAGCTCGAGTTGCAGCTAGCTCTTGCTGCAAAGTCTCATTGTCTCTTATAGCTCTTCCATGAGCAAACTCAAGATTGCGAATACGATCCGTATTGGCATTTGTGTCTGCATCAAGCTCCACAGTTTGTTGAATGGCTGTCATTCCTAGCTCAACATTTCGAGCCACCCAGCGAATCAAGATGGGAAGAATTCTGTCTGCAGAGCCTCCCTCACTTAGGTTGTACAAGCTTCGGTCTCCGTTGTATGGTAAGGGTTGACCCTGCTCTCGGCTCCACCTACCCAAGTTCTCAGCCCACGAAGGGGTCGGGCCTTAACTAGCCGGACGAGAGTTAGGATTTGGGATTGGAGCCACCAAAGGCAGATTATTAACTTCTGGTTCGGAGTCAGAATCCTCTGGAAAGTTTTATGCAAAATCATTATATAAGGGAATTTCATGATTCTCTTCTGGCTCTGCATCTTGCCCTTGATCGGGAAAGTAAGGGTCTCCGGGTAAATGAAATCCAACCATTGATATCTAAGCGAGAATAGGGATAAGAGATATAGAATATAGTTAGTAACAATAGATTAAGGATACAAGTTTCTACGAGAGAGACTTACAGTTAACAAGTAATGTATTCCGTATGAGTTGTTCTAGGTATTACTATAACTATAAAGTGTATACTAATTATATATAACTTGGGTATAATCGAACTTCGATTAAATGACACGGCTCTAAATCCACAACCAAACAAGGAACAGGAAATGAAGCTATATCGCATATTCTAAGTCTATATAACATTAATGATATATAACCGTAATATACCGTTAATATTTATAATTCTACCCACAATGGTTCTTTTGTTTTCACACGTTTGTTATTAGTATACAGTGCCTAAAATACTCCTATAGTATTTTAATATTTATGTTATGTTCTATAGTTCTTCTATATATGTATGGTTGGTAAGTTTTAGACATACCGCAACACTACCATCACTCCCAAACACATGTTAGTCATATCTCAAATCAATATAGTTGATCATGCTATATTAATCCCAGATATGATTACATAACTGATGGGTTTTAGACATACAATCCTATGTGTGCATGCAACCCTAGAATTGGATCTATGTTTTCACTATTAGATACACAACATTATGAACTCATGAATAAAACCCTAATGTAGCTTGCTATTTTCGAAATTCATATATAAGGTTAGATCACATACCTCTTGTTGTTATATTGCAATAACAAATTAAATCTTCAAACCCTAAATCTTGAAAGCAAGCACCACAAGTGTAGTGCCTCTAATGGCTCACAAACACCACAAGCAATTGGAGAAGCTATAGAGAAAGAAGGGGAGAGGTAGAAATCGTCCTTGGGACTTCTTAGAAGCATGTACACGAATTCCTAAGGCCTTAGGGGTCTTTATATAGGGTTGGGATTAGAGTTTCAGTCCTTATCCTTATCCAGTTACTTGCCCACCAAGCAACCACAAGATAAGCCTTGAAAACCCTTATCTCTTGGACCTTGGACGATTTTAAGGATATCCTTATCCTTGAATTCGTCCATCCTTTAACAAGGATAACCATTGCCCTATTTTGCAACTATTACATAATTACAATTCAGCCCCTCTAGTTTATTTAATTACACATGATCACAAAATTAATTCTTAATTAATTATTGACCAATATTAATTAAACAAATATGATTTCTCCTTTAATATATTATTCTTATAACATATTAATAAATCATAATAACCTCTCTCTCTATTTAATTTCTCTAGTCAAGTTGCTTTGGTGAAGGCAACCCAAAAGGACCATGAACAACCGGGTCAAGTACTTACCAAATATGGTTACGAGCTTAGACACTAATCCAACAGTCTCCCACTTGGATAAGTCTAGTAACCACAAATGCAACGTACAACTCGATTAGCAATCGTAGCTCTCAAAGACGCTGTTGAACTCTGATCTCATCAGTAACCTGTCCTTTAGATAAGGGATCGTACAATCCTCTGTTTTGATATTATGCGGACAATTTTTAAGGAACTAATTGTCCAGCAGTTGGTTTCTCGATCTCAGATTCATTTGACATAGAACTTAATTGAACACATCAATTCATTCCTGACCGGGCCCGACACATGATTCAAATCAAATCATCAAGCGGCCGTGATATCGCTTTTACCCTCTTAGGATAGAAGTAACAGATAAACTTCGACTTATATGCATTTACTTATCCACTAATCAACTATACACAACAATGCGTTTTATGACATCAATTTACTGATGCGGTTTCGCATTATCAATGCACAACCAATTAGTAAATAATAAACCATATATCTAGGTTTTAAGACCATATGATATTATCGTCTTGCGATCACTTTTGTCACGTTCCGTAAAGTGATTCCAGCAAGCGCGGGTTTATTCCAATGCTCAAAACTTGTTCATAAGCACTCATGAACGTTGTAGCAAACCTTTGCTATGTCTAATACCATTTAGACAATCTACACACCAATTCATGACAATCTTCATTCATAACTACTTCCAACATATGAACGATTGTGGACTATTTGAATAATTCGATTATTCCTAATAAACTCAATTATTCTGGAAGTCAAAACATGCAAAGTGAAACAATAGTTAAACAATTAACATAAGACAGTAACTTTACTCATAAATAATACTCCTTTATTTAGGGTAAAGACCCAGCCCGATTGCGAACGATAGTTTTCTCTGTCGGTCTGGAAGCTGGCGTCACTATACCCTCGCACCTTTAAGTCATCACTCCCTCCGAGGACTAAGAACCATTCCTTGGTCCTCCGAAGGTACTTAAGTATATTCTTGACCGCAATCCAATGGGCTCTGCCAGGGTTCCCTTGATATCTACTGACCATGCTCAAAGCAAAGGCCACATCAGGGCGAGTACAAGTCATAGCATACATGATCGAGCCAACTGCGGAAGCGTAAGGTACTCGGCTCATCTCTGCTATCTCGGCTTCGGTACTCGGACTTTGAGTCTTACTCAACTTGGCATTACTCTGTATCGGTAGTTCTCCCTTCTTCGAGTTTTCCATACTAAAACGTTTTAGTACCTTATCCAAGTAAGTATTCTGACTAAGTCCTATTAGTCTCTTACTTCGATCTCTCACTATCCATATTCCCAAAATATAGGAAGCCTCTCCGAGGTCCTTCATAGCGAAGCATTTCTTGAGCCAGGACTTAACATCCTGCAGTGTCGGGACGTCGTTTCCTATGAGTAGTATGTCATCGACATACAGAACGAGGAAGCTAACTATACTCCCACTGGCTTTGACATATACACATGATTCATCTTCGCTTCGTACAAATCCAAACTCTTTGACTTTCTCATCGAAACAAAGATTCCATCTGCGAGACGCTTGCTTAAGCCCATAAATGGACTTCTCAAGCTTGCACACTCTATTCGGATGCTTCGGATCAACAAAACCCTCTGGCTGAGCCATGTAAACATCCTCAGCCAACTTTCCATTAAGGAAAGCGGTCTTGACATCGATTTGCCAAATCTCATAATCATGAAATGCGGCAATTGCTAGCATCACCCTAATAGACTTTATCTTAGCAACTGGTGAGAAGGTCTCATCATAGTCAACTCCGGGAGTTTGAGTAAAGCCCTTCGCAACCAATCACGCCTTATATGTGTGTACGTTTCCATCCACGTCGGTCTTCTTCTTGAAGATCCATTTGCACCCAACGGTCTTACGTCCGGGCACATTATCAACCAAATTCCAAACTTGGTTGTCATACATGGACTGGATCTCGCTATCCATTGCCTCTTTCCATTTTACAGACTTCGGGCCTGTCATGGCTTCCTTATAGCTATTAGGTTCATCTAGATTTATTAGTGTACCATCACTAATATACGTGTCCCCTTCGGTAGTAATATGAAAACCATAAAACTGGGGTTGAACTCTAGCTCTTTCGGAACGTCTAAGAGGTAAGGACTCGTCAATTGGTTCAACCGGAGTTTCCTCCTCGGGTTGAGTGCCAGCGGTAGAGGTTCCTTCATCAATCGACTCTTGAATCTCTTCAAGCTCGATTTGCCTCCCACTGTCTCCTTGGCTTATGAGTTCTTGCTCTCGGAAAACTCCTCTCCTTGCAACAAAGACAACATTGTCCTTCGGTCTATAGAAGAGATATCCAAAGGATTTCTGCGGGTAGCCGATGAAAATACATCGCTCACTACGAGGTTCGAGCTTGTCGTGAGTATCTCGTCTTACGAAAGCCTCGCAACCCCAAACCTTGATATGTGCCAACGAGGGAGCTTTCCCTGTCCACATCTCGTGAGGTGTTTTGGCAACCTTCTTCGTAGGGACTAGGTTAAGGATATGGGCGGCAGTCTCTAAGGCATACCCCCAGAACGAGATAGGTAGTGAAGCACGACTCATCATAGAGCGGACCATGTCTAACAAGGTTCGATTACGCCTTTCTGCCACACCATTCAACTGCGGTGTCCTAGGTGGCGTCAATTGTGAAACTATTCCACACTCCTTGAGATAGTCGTGGAATTCAAGACTTAGGTACTCTCCTCCTCGATCGGATCGAAGCATCTTGATTCTCCTGCCCAATTGATTCTCCACTTCATTCTTGAACTCTTTGAACTTTTCAAACGTTTCTGACTTTTGCTTGATTAAATAGATATACCCATATCTACTATAGTCATCGGTAAAAGTCACATAGAAGCGGTTTCCATCCTTCGTGGTTGATCTAAAAGGTCCACATACATCGGTATGTATGAGGTCCAATAAACCCTCACCCCTTTCACATGTACTAGTGAAGGGTGACGTGGTCATCTTTCCAAGTAAACAAGACTCGCATGTGTCATCTTCCCTAAGGTCGAATGACTCCAACACTCCATCCTTCTGGAGTTGGGCTATGCGCTTCTTGTTGACATGTCCAAGACGACAATGCCACAAGGATGCTTTATCCATACTATTGGAAGAATCCATGCATAAAACATCATTTCCTATGTTATCTACAATCATAACAGTTTCATAAATTCCATTACATGGTATTGCTTCAAAATATAAGACACCATTTAGATAAGCACAAATAGAACCATTCTCATTATTAAAAGAAAATCTAAATCCTTGTCTAAACAAACCATGAAATGAAATGATGTTTCTTGCCATTTCTGGCGAATAGCAACAATTATTCAAATCTAAACATAAACCATTCCTAAGCACTAGAGAATACACTCCAATCTTGGTCACAGGCGACGATCTTCTGTTCCCCATGATTAGATTTATTCTTCCATGCTCCACATCCCTATTTCTTCTTAGTCCCTGCAAATCAGAACAAATGTGGTAACCACACCCTGTATCAAGAACCCAAGAAATAGCATGAGATGAATCATTAGATTTAATTGTGTATATACCTGCAAAAGATGGCTTGATCTTTCCATCCTTGATGGCTTGCAGGTATTCTGGGCAGCTTCTCTTCCAATGCCCTATTTTGTGGCAATGGTGGCACTCTGCCTCCTTTGGGTTAGTACAGGGTTTAGCAGGATCAACTTTGGTCCCACTAGAAGAGGCACCATCTCGGGACTTAACCTTGCGATGGTTCTTAGACGAAGCCTTCCTCTTCTTTCCTCTTCCTTGCCCAATGGCCAAAACAGGAGCAGCGGGTGGATTGGGAGTGGGTGCAACAGACTTGTCCTTGAGGTTGCTCTCAGCAACCCTAAGGAGACCTTGGAGCTTACTTAGGGTGACCTCTTCCTTGTTCATGTGGTAGGTCATCCTAAATTGGTTGTAACACGAGGGCAAGGAGTGAAGAATAATGTCGATAGCCAAATCCTCCCCAAAGTTAACATTTAACTTGCGAAGACGATCAACATATCTTTGCATCTTTTGCAAGTGTACGGTAAGAGACTCTCCACTTCCCATTTTAGCAGTGATCATATTCGTTATGATCTCATAGCGCTCTTGCCTCGTGCTTTGGTGATATCTCTCCATCAAGTCTATATGCATCTCATAAGGATACATGTCCTCATAGGACTTTTGGAATTCGGAGTTCATTGTGGCTATCATGATGCAATGGACTTTCGTTGCATCACGTTCGTGGGTCTCAAAGACAGCCATTTCTTCGGGAGTAGTGATTTCTCGATTGATCTTCTCGAGCTTCTCGTCGAGGACATACTCTTTGTCCTCGTAACGCGCGATGGTACGAATGTATCTTATCCATTCGCTAAAGTTCGATCCATCGAAAGTCACTTTTGGACAAAGACTCATTAGCGTGAATGAGTTAGCAGCAGCGTTGTTTGCGTTAGACATCTACAAATAGAAAAAGGACAAAGTTTGATTAGAATTGAATCCCTAATTAAACACCCAAAATGAAAAATTAGGGCTAGGACCCAACAACATTATTTACATATTAGAAAAGGGATGCCGTAATCCAACACGCAAATAATTTGGAGGTAAGTGAATGACGATTCACTAATTCTTCATCATGAAAAACATAAGCTTAAGTTTTAAATGTATTGAGAATTCCTAGATTTTCTTGGAGATACATTGAACTTTTCAATGGCATGTTTGAATCTCGATATGCCCCTCTCGTTTGTGACTGGGATGCCGAGGATCACAAAGTGGGTGTGAATAACCATGCAAATCTACATGGTGCCTTCATTGTTACAATCACCTATTAGATGTGCCGGTAAACCACACACGCTCCATCGAACTATGATAAACAATGAATCACCCTTTGCCACCTTTGCTTAGAACCAATTAGTGTGCCGGTAAACCACACACGCTCCACTAACTTCTTTAGCAAGGGTGCAAAGTGTAATTTCATGGGATTGCATCAATTTCACTTTTGCCTAAAGTAACTAGGATTGGGAATTTGTAAAAAAACGTTTAGTTACTTTATTATACTTATTAATGAAGAGTGGATTGCCCTATCCTACCCGTTCGGCTAACGACCCTCCACCAGTCAAGCAAGCGGTGGGTGTGAGTGTACACCCATTAAGCGCCATTTTATAGGCAGCAACCTTATACCCACCTTATAGACTGGCTTCGTGAATGAGGCCTACTAACGGTAAGACTAGCCTTTTAATTATACATATATATTTATTAAGCTTGTAATAATATAATAGTATAGGGTGTATTTTAGACATTTCAAAATTCTAGGGTTTTAATCTTCAATTTAAAATTTTCGAATTTAATACCATTTAAATTAAAATTTTAAATATTAAAACAATTGATTTAATAATTATCTTAAATTAAACTATTAATTTAATTATCAAATCATAAGGGATTATCTAAATCATAAGGATAATTACCATTTAAACAATTAATTTATCCTAATCCCTTTAATCCCTCTAAATTTCGAAAAATAAGGGGATGGGATAATTCCAAATCTTTGATTTAACATATTTAACCATTAAAAGATAATTACAAGATATGGGATTATCCAAATCCCTAAAATTTAGGATCTTATCTTGGGGAAGGAGGCAAATCTCGAAATCTAAGGGTTTGCAAACCCTAGATTTCGAAATCTTGGATTAAAAGGAAAGGATTCAAAAACCCTTTCAAGATTTTCGCAAATTAGGGTTAGGAAACCCTAATCTCGAAATCTATGGCCTCTTGGGGTTTATTGGCTATAAACCCTAATTTGTCAAGTTCATACAATTGAATAATACTAATTGAAAACAAGTTAACCAATGGCTCTGATACCACTGATGGGTTTTAGACATACAATCCTATGTGTGCATGCAACCCTAGAATTAGATCTATGTTTTCACTATTAGATACACAACATTATGAACTCATGAATAAAACCCTAATGTAGCTTGCTATTTTCGAAATTCATATATAAGGTTAGATCACATACCTCTTGTTGTTATATTGCAATAACAACTTAAATCTTCAAACCCTAAGTCTTGAAAGCAAGCACCACAAGTGTAGTGCCTCCAATGGCTCACAAACACCACAAACAATTGGAGAAGCTATAGAGAAAGAAGGGGAGAGGTAGAAATCGTCCTTGGGACTTCTTAGAAGCATGTACACGAATTCCTAAGGCCTTAGGGGTCTTTATATAGGGTTGGGATTAGAGTTTCAGTCCTTATCCTTATCCAGTTACTTGCCCACCAAGCAACCACAAGATAAGCCTTGAAAACCCTTATCTCTTGGACCTTGGACGATTTTAAGGATATCCTTATCCTTGAATTCGTCCATCCTTTAACAAGGATAACCATTGCCCTATTTTGCAACTATTACATAATTACAATTCAGCCCCTCTAGTTTAATTAATTACACATGATCACAAAATTAATTCTTAATTAATTATTGACCAATATTAATTAAACAAATATGATTTCTCCTTTAATATATTATTCTTATAACATATTAATAAATCATAATAACCTCTCTCTCTATTTAATTTCTCTAGTCAAGTTGCTTTGGTGAAGGCAACCCAAAAGGACCATGAACAACCGGGTCAAGTACTTACCAAATATGGTTACGAGCTTAGACACTAATCCAACAATAACTGCCCAGGTTTGACTGTAATGTCCAACATCCAAATATTTTAAGTTCTTATGGGTGTGATATTGTACTTGTAGGTATGATTGTTAGTATACTTCTTGTAAAAATACTTAAATTTTTTTTAAAAAGTATACTTGTAGTCAGATCTCTCAGCCCCAATGTATATATGGTTTGTATATCTTTTATGGATTGATATACTGAGTTAACTATAAACAATGCTCTGATACCAATCTGTCACACCCCCAAACCAGACGGCGGAAACGTCCGAGGGTGGATGACTTCATTTGTAGTATCACAACACATGCATTATAGTAATCAAAGTACAAACAACCATTGTATTTAAAAAGTATAAGTATTTACATGTGTTCCAACATTGTATATTGAAACCAATATAGATATACAAAAGAAGAAGAAGAAGAAGAAGACAAGACTCAAAATAGCTCCATCTTCTCAAAAGCTCGGGGAGTACCTGTCTACTGATTCCATGAGAATACAAGTATTTTGAAAAAAGAGTATCAACATAAAGTTGAGTGAGTGCATAAGTATTTATGTTTGAAAGTATGTTTCTGTTTCTTGAATATGTAAACTGTTCCAGAAAATCCTATATTTTCTGTTGTATATGAAAAGTAGTTTTAATCTCATAAAACCGTTCTGTTTGTAAACCAATGTTCTGTAGTTGTATTCCTTTATGTAAAACTTGTAACTGTGAGTGTGCCTGTTTTCACCGACTGTTATTGTAAACTATAATGTAATACTGTAAATTGTATCTTGTAAAACTAGTTCTTTGAAAATGTACTTATGTTTAGTCAATTATACACTAACGTATTGTTAATATCTTTTTAATGAGTTATTATGACCATACTGACTAGATGGCCTGACCCAACGCTATGAATGCGTTAAAGCTGTTGATAACAACTGTCACTCGTAGGCGTGTATGCATAACTGTAGCTGTCAGTCTGAGTGCGGAGTTGTCAATCCCAATATAGATCTATACACACATTGTTTCGATCCCCGACTGGAGATGCTGGTTATAATGTCAGGACTTTAACTATATTGTTTAAATAAATTAAACAACCTGAATCAAATGACTCATAAAAAGCATATAGACGTTACATGTATAATAGTTATGGAAACCCAATCATTCTGAAATGAATGATTGACAGTATGTCCCTGAATTAGTATATGAAAAATATATACTCTTGAATAGTTTTGAATCAAACCTTTGTTCTTGTAAAACAGTGTACTTTAGTATACTTGAATCGTGAATTAATGTTCTATGAATCAGAAATTATACCTATTATAATTTATATGTACTTTCTGAATTGATACTAACTGTTCATGAATGCAACCCCTTGCTCAACATGTTACAAAGGGTATTTGAACTGAATGAAATAGCTTTTATACTTATATACATATACAAACATATATATAAGTAAAATTTAAATGACACTCGGACAAATAACCGATATTTATCATCCCACATCCAAACAAGGAAAAGGAGCCTAAGTGGGTTATCAGTCCTAAGCCTTTTAAATCTTGTTTATATAAATATATAAATATATATATAAATATATAAATATATATATATATATATATATATATATATATATATATATATATATATGATTTCTGGGAAAAAATATAAGTTTAGGTGAAAGAAATAAACTAGAAAACAATTCCTAAGTTCACATGCAACCTACTTTGGATCTATGTTTTAACTATTGAACATATAACTTTGAATTGCAAAGCAAGAACCCTAGAGGAGAGTGGCTAATTTCGAAATTAACAAACTAGGGTTAAAGAGATACATACCTTTCAATTGTTATAGCAAACAATTAACAATCCTCTTGATCTTGATCTTCTTGGAAGCTTAGCACCACAAATGTAATGCCTCTAATGGAATCACACCCAAGAACTAGCAAGAAGGAAACTTGAAGGAGAGAGGGTAGGGTATGCAATTTTCGGCCTAGGGTTTCTTCCAAGGTAGGAGTGGCCGAAATTGTGAGGTGGGAGGCTCCTTATATAGCTGAGGGATTTAGGGTTTAGGGAAAACCCTAATACTCCTTTGCTTAGGGCCTAAGCTAACCCAAAGAACTTATCCAAAGCCCCTTGGACGAAATCCTTAGGGTTTCCCCTATAGATTTCGTCCACCTCCTTCCAAGGAGGTTCTGGATCCTTCCACTCAACTATTAGATAATTGCAAACTAGTCCCTGCACTTTACAATTAATACTTTTAACCCCAAAATTAATTCTAATTAATTTCTGGCTAACTATTAATTAAACATAATGATTTCTAATTAATATATTAATCTTTTAACATATTAATAAATCATTTATATTAATTCATTAATCTTATAAATTAATATCTCTCCTTTCATAATTTCCTTGTCCAGTTGCTAGGTTGAGGGAAACACAAAAGGACTGTGCTGCTATCAGTTCAAGTACATACCAATTATAATTATGGGCTTAGACACCTAATCCAATAGTCTCCCACTTGGATAAGTCTGTAACTATAATTGCTACTATGACTTCTAAATTTGACCAGCAAATTGTAGCTTCCAAAAGCTGTTGTTGAACTCTGACCCAGTCAGTTACGTGTCCTTAGATAAGTGATCATATAATCCTTCGTTCTGCAAGATATCCCCAGACATAAGACATGGAATGTAATCAATCTCTTTGTCCAGAATCTTTGTTTCCCGATTTCTGATTTGTGATGATGTAGGACTTCTAATTGAACACATCAATTTAGTCCTGGCTGGGCCCAGCACATAAGTCAACACCAAATCATTGAGGGGCCCACAGATATCGCTTTTCTGGTTAGGGCAAAAGGAACGAATAAACGTTGACTCATATGCTTGTATCTTTTACTCATCAAATTATACATGACAATACGTTTTATAACACCAAGTTACTGATGCGTTTTCGTATCACCAATGTATAACCGACTTTGCAAATTACAACTCATATATCTTCGTTTCAAGATTATAAGATATTATCGTCTCAGTATTACTCGTGATGAATTCCATGAAGTGATACTCTAAGCGAGGGTTTATCCAATACTCAAATCTCAATTTCTGAGTACTCATGAACATTGCAGCAATTCTATTGCCATATCTATCCTCAAACAATCTGCAATCCAATTCATGACAGTCTTAATTCACTACTTACTTCCAAAAGTACGAGCGAATGTGGAGTTTGAATGATCTTATCATCCGGGAAGTAAAACATGCAAAATATGAAACACAATAATAAACAATCGACAAAAGACTGTAACCAAACTTATAAATAATACTTTATTATTTAATTACCAAAAGTCAATTACAATTACTTGTTACAAGTTTCAGAACAAAACTAATCTAACTACTAAAACTAATATCATCTTTCAGTCCTATGCTCCGAGCATGTTGAATATGCTTAGCCCTACTCAGACCCTTTGTGAGGGGGTCTGCTGGGTTATCTTCAGATGACACCCTCTTAACTACAAGATGGCATTCTTCTACTCTATGTCTGATAAAATGGTACTTTCTGTCGATATGTTTGGTTTTACCATGATCTCTCGGTTCCTTTGTTAAGGCAACCGCTCCCTCATTATCACAGAACAGTTCCATAGGCTCCTGGATGGTTGGAACAACTCCGAGATCTCCGATGAAGTTCCTTAACCAAGCTGCTTCTTTCGACGCTTCACTCGCTGCTATGTACTCTGATTCACAAGTAGAATCAGCCACCGTATCTTGCTTGGAACTTTTCCAAGTAACCGCTCCTCCATTCAATAAAAATACCCAGCCAGATTGAGAACGGAAGTTATCTCTATCCGTTTGAAAGCTGGCATCACTGTAACCATCTACTCTCAAAGTATCATTGCCACCAAGTACAAGGACCCAGTCCTTTGTCCTTCGCAAATACTTGAGTATATTCTTAACCGCTATCCAATGAGCTCTACCCGGGTTTCCCTGATAGCGACTGACCATCCTCAAAGCAAATTCCACATCAGGGCGAGTACATGTCATAGCGTACATCATCGATCCGACAGCGGAAGCATAAGGTACACGACTCATGTCTGCTATTTCCTCATCTGTACTCGGGCATTGAGTCTTACTCAATTTGGTATTGCTTTGGATAGGTAGCTCTCCCTTCTTGGAATTTTCCATACTAAACCTCTTTAGTACCTTATCCAAGTATGTGCTCTGACTAAGTCCAATTAGTCTCTTCTTTCTATCTCTCAATATTCTAATCCCAAGAATATAGGCAGCTTCTCCAAGGTCTTTCATGGAAAAACACTTTCCAAGCCAAGACTTAACATATTTCAAGGTTGGAACGTCGTTACCAATGAGTAATATGTCATCAACATATAACACCAGAAAAGTTACTATACTCCCACTAGCCTTGATATACACACAAAACTAATCTTCACTTCTAGAGAAACCAAACTCTTTGACTTTCTCATGGAAGCAAAGATTCCAGCTGTGAGATGCTTGTTTCAATCCATAAATGGATTTCTCAAGCTTGCACACTCTATTGGGAAACTTTGCATCAACAAAACCCTCTGGCTGATTCATGTAAACATCCTCAGCCAACTTCCCGTTAAGGAAAGCAGTCTTGACATCCATCTGCCAGATTTCATAGTCATGAAAGGCAGCTATGGCGAGCAATATCCTAATAGATTTAATCTTAGCTACTGGCGAGAAGGTATCATCATAGTTAACCCCTAGGGTTTGAGTGAAACCTTTTGCAACCAGTCGAGCCTTGAATGTGTGCACATTTCCATCCATGTCTGTCTTATTTTTGAAGATCCATTTGCACCCAACTGTCTTACGACCTGGTGCACTATCAACCAAATTCCAAACTTGGTTGTCATACATGGACTTAATCTCACTGTCCATTGCCTCTTTCCACTTGGAAGCCTCTGGGCCTGCCATTGCTTCCTTATAAGTGACTGGTTCATCTAAATTTACCAGTGTCCTATCACTGATGAATGTGTCACCGTCTGAAGTAATATGAAAACCATACAACTCAGGTGGCACACTCACCCTAGTGGATCTTCGAAGAGGTAATGAGTTATAACTGGTTCAACAGGAACTGTTTCCTCTGGTTGAGTGCTAGTGTCATCTAAGGTTCCTTCATTGGCTGACTCTTGAATTTCTTCAAGGTCAATGGTGCTCCCACTGTCCTCTTTGAATATGAGCTCTCTTTCTAGAAAGACTCCTCTTTGTGCTACAAAGACCACGTTTTCACTAGGTCTGTAGAACAAATATCCAAAAGACTGCTTTGGGTAACCAATGAAAACACATTTCTCACTTCTAGCTGCTAGCTTGTCGTGAGTCTCTCGTCTTACGAAAGCTTCACAACCCCAGACTTTAATATGTGCCAACGAGGGAACTTTCCCCGTCCACATTTCGTGAGGTGTTTTGGCAACCTTCTTTGTAGGGAAAAGATTGAGGATGTGAGCGGCTGTCTCTAAGGCATAGCCCCAGAAGTGAATAGGAAGTGAAGCACGACTCATCATAGAACGAACCATGTCCAACAAGGTTCGATTACGCCTCTCAGCTACACCATTTAACTGTGGTGTCCTAGGAGGAGTTAATTGTGAGACTATTCCACATTCTTTTAGATAGTCGTTGAACTCGATACTAAGATACTCCCCGCCTCTATCGGATCTAAGTACCTTTATCTTTCTGCCCAATTGCTTTTCGACCTCATGCTTAAACTCTTTGAACTTTTCAAAGGTTTCTGACTTATGTTTGATTAAGTAGATATAGCCATATCTGCTATAATCATCAGTGAAAGTCACATAGAATCGATTAGCATCCCTTGTAGTTGATCTGAAGGGCCCACACACATCTGTGTGTATGAGATCCAACAGACCTTCACCTCCTTCACAAGACCCTGTGAATGGTGATTTTGTCATCTTTCCCAAAAGACATGATTCACACATATCATCTGATTTTAGGTCAAATGATTCCAACACTCCATCCTTTTGGATTTGGGCTATGCGTTTCTTGTTAATGTGTCCAAGACGACAATGCCACAAGCATGCCTTGTCTACACTATTAGACAAGTCAATATTAAATACACTATTTCCTAAGCTATCAACACAAGTCACTGTTTCATACACACCATCACAAGGCAAAGCTTCAAACACAAAAACACCATTCTTATAAATAGAAATTGAACCATTCAAATCATTAAAAGAATATTTAAAACCTTGTCTGAATAATGCATGAAATGAAATAATGTTTCTCGTCATCTCAGACGAATAGCAACAATTTAATAAATCTAATCTAACATCATTACTAAGCAAAAGTTGATAAACTCCGATCTTGGTCACGGGTGAAGACTTCTTGTTCCCCATGATCAAGTTTATCCTTCCTCGCTCTATCTCCTCACTTTCCTTTAGCCCCTGCAAATTAGAACAGATGTGAAAACCACATCCTGTATCAAGGACCCATGAACGAGAAGATAATGAGTTATTAGAAGAAATAGTGTAAATACCTGCCGAAGATGGCTTTACTTTGCCATCTTTGATGTCTTGCAGATATTGTGGTCAGGATCTCTTCCAATGCCCCTTTTGATTGCAATAAAAGCAAACGGCCTCCTATGGATCAGAAACATGGGGAGTGGTAGCATTGGGCTTAGCCTTTGGGCCATTACTAGATGACCCAGCTTGAGCCTTGCTCTTCCAGTTTTGCTTAGGAGGACCTTTCCTCTTTTTCCCCTTTCCCTGTCCAATGGCCAAGACAGGGGCATTTGCAGGAGTGGAGGCTATACTTTGACCCTTCATCCCTGCTTCAGCTGTCTGCAACAAGTTGTGCAATTGGGCCAGTGTCTGCTCAGTGTTGTTCAAATGGTAAGTTAGAATAAACTGACCATAACAATCAGGTAGTGAGTTCAAGACCATGTCAATGGCCAATTCCTCATCAAAGTGAATGTTGAGCTTGACCAAACGCTCTATGTAGCGTTGCATTCTTTGCACATGAGACACAACCGACTCCCCTTCTTTCATCTTGCAAGTCATGAGTGACTTGACTACTTCAAACTTTTCTTGACGAGCTCGCTTATGGTACTTTTCCATAAGGTCCTTGTTCATCTCAAAAGGCCAGTAGTCCTCATAGTACCTCTGCAGTTCTGGGGACATGGTTGCCACCATGATGCATGCCACTTTGGTAGCATCATCGTAATGTTTCTTGTAGGCAACATATTCTTCAGGAGTAGCTTTAGACTCATCAAGCTCTTTGAGCTCCTTTTCAAGGACATATTCTTTGTCCTCAAATCGAAGCGCCATCTTGATGTTACGCATCCAATCGTTATAGTTAGAGCCATCCATAACGACTTTGGAGCAAATGTTGAGCAAAGAGAAGTTGTGGTTGGAGGAGGATGAAGCAGAAGTGTTTCCAGGAGTAGACATCTGAAAAGAAAGAAAGTTTTAGTTTGATTTCAAGATACCTTAATATAATAACCTAAAGATATAATATCAAGGTTAGGATCCAACTATGAAGATTCACAACTTAGAAATGGGATGTCGAGATCCAAGTGTAAATTTCATAAAGGTAGGTGAATGACGATTCACCAATTCCACCATTAGACGAAATAAACGAAGTGAAATTCCTAATTCTTTTGAGATACATTGAAACTATTCAATGGCATGTTTTAATCTCAGATTATGCTCTTCTATTTGTGACTGGGATGCCGAGGATCACAAACAAGATGTGAATAACCATGCAAATGTGCTTGGTAACCTCATTGTCTTTATCATTAACTATTGATGTGCTGGTAAACCACACACGCTCCATCAAAATGACAATTATGAGATACCCATTACTACTCTTTATTAGTGCCTTTTAGTGTGCTGGTTAACCACACATGCTCCACTAACGACCAATAAAGCATAATGTGCAATTTCATGGATTAGCATACTTTTCACATTTTTTCTAAAGTAACTAGAGTTGGGATTTTGTAAAATAATGTTCTAGTACTTTCTTTAATAACATTATACTTTTAATGAGATGTAGTTGTCCTATCAAACCCGTTCTGCTAACGACCTTCCACTAATCAAGGAAGCGGTGGGTGAGGGTGGACACCCATTCAACTACCATTTTATAGGCAGTTTCCTTATACCCCCCCTTATAGACTAGCTTCGTGAATGAGGCATACTAGCGATTTGACTGACCATATTCTTATACATATATAATATTTAACTTTTAATTATAATATATATAAGGTGTGTTTTAAACCTTTTAAAACTTTAGGTTTATATATAAATTTCGAAAATTAAGCCATTAATTTTAAATTTAAAAATAAACCAAATAACTAGATTTAATATTTATCTATTAATTAACTTTTAACTAATTTATTAAATCTTGCAAGGATTATCTAATTAAATTAAACAATTAATTTAATCCTAATCCATATCCCTTCTAGATTTCGAAAATATGGGGATAGGATAATTTCCTTATTTTTCTCAATTATCCAATAAGGCAGCTATTATCCAAAACAAAGAAACCCTAAAAGGGGCTAGCATATTTCGAAATTTTAAGGGAGGAGGCTAGGGTTTTCAAAACCCTAACCCTAATTTCGATTAGGGTTCATGGAGGCTAGGGTTTTCGAAAACCCTTTGAACCAAAACCCTAAAATCGAAAAAAATTTGGCCTTTAGGGTTTAATGGCAATAAACCCTAATTTGCAATTCAACTATTATAGCAATTCAATTTAAAACAAACAATGGCTCTGATACCACTGATGGGTTTTAGGTGAAACAAATAAACCAGAAAACAATTCCTAAATTCACATGCAACCTACTTTGGATCTATGTTTTAACTATTGAACATATAACTTTGAATTGCAAATCAAGAACCCTAGAGGAGAGAGGCTAATTTCGAAATTAACAAACTAGGGTTTAAGAGATACATACCTTTCAATTGTTATAGCAAACAATTGACAATCCTCTTGATCTTGATCTTGATCTTGATCTTCTTGGAAGCTTAGCACCACAAATGTAATGCCTCTAATGGAATCACACCCAAGAACTAGCAAGAAGGAAACTTGAAGGAGAGAGGGTAGGGTATGCAATTTTCGGCCTAGGGTTTCTTCCAAGGTAGGAGTGGCCGAAATTATGAGCTGGGAGGCTCCTTATATAGCTGAGGGATTTAGGGTTTAGGGAAAACCCTAATACTCCTTTGCTTAGGGCCTAAGCTAACCCAAAGGACTTATCCAAAGCCCCTTGGACGAAATCCTTAGGGTTTCCCCTATAGATTTCGTCCACCTCCTTCCAAGGAGGTTCTGGATCCTTCCACTCAACTATTAGATAATTGCAAACTAGTCCCTACACTTTATAATTAATACTTTTAACCCCAAAATTAATTCTGATTAATTTCTGGCTAACTATTAATTAAACATAATGATTTCTAATTAATATATTAATCTTTTAACATATTAATAAATCATTTATATTAATTCATTAATCTTATAAATTAATATCTCTCCTTTCATAATTTCCTTGTCCAGTTGCTAGGTTGAGGGCAACCCAAAAGGACTGTGCTGCTATCAGTTCAAGTACATACCAATTATAGTTATGGGCTTAGACACCTAATCCAACAATATACATATACAAATATATATATATATATATATATATATATATATATATATATATATATATATATAAGTAAAATTTAAATGACACTCAGACAAATAACCGATACTTATCATCCCACATCCAAACAAGAAACAGGAACCTAAGTGGGTTATCAGTCCTAAGCCTTTTAAATCTTATTTATATAAATATATAAATATATATATATATATATATATATATATATATATATATATATATATATTTATATATATATATATATATATATATATATATATATATATATGATTTCTGGGAAAAAATATAAGTTTATAAAACCATTTAAAAGAAGTTTAATATTTTGAAATACTTTTGGAGACTTGATGTCATTTTAACACAATCTTTGAAAACCATTTGATTTGATGATAACTGAAATCCATTTTGATAAGATATTTGAAACCATCTGTTTATAACACAAAAACTTTGTGTTAGACTTGTATCCCCCCCCCCCCCCTTAGAACAGTAAAAACTATGAAAATACGCGGGTATGAACTCACCTTTTGGAGGGTGATTTAAATGATGATTTGATATAGGATGCTTAGATCCACGAGTGAAATCCCCCAAGAAAACAAGTCATATATAGTGATTTGTATAACATATATGCATCCAATTAGCTAAAATAATCATAGGAATGATTAGAAAACCGGACTAATTTGTAAGTATAACTTACAAATTGAAGTGTTTGAAGCTAGATTGGAGGCTGAAATGGGTTTACGGTCAGGAGGGTTTACGGCCAGGTGTTCTTGATGAATGAAGAACACTTGATGATCCTAGACCAGATTCTAAGAAGATTCAAAGGTTTTGAGGTGCTTGTTCTTCGTGTTCTTCACCTGTTCTTCGCGTTCTTCATGAAAGCTAGTGAAATCAATGGAGTTTAGCCTAGTAAATAAAGATGGAAGGGTGTTCTTGAAGTGATAAGAAGATCAAGAATTGATGCCTGTTAGATCTTGTGAAGAACTAGTGTTTAACACTTGAATATGATGAATAAGGATGATCTTGTTGTGTTCTTAAGGAGATATGATGTTCTTGGTGGATGATACTTGAGAGAAAAAGGCTTGAAATCTCGAGTGGAAGTGAAGAAATGAAGTAAAAACTAGCTGGAATATATATATATATATATATATATATATATATATATATATATATATATATATATATATATATATATATATATATATATATGCGAGGGTTCACGGTCCGAAGGTTTACGGCTGTGAACCTCATTTACGGTCCGAGGTCGGCTAGTGTTTACGACCGAGAACGTGCCCCAATGCGATAAGCTTCAGTTTCCGAGGCGATAAGGTTCGGAGAGTTTACGGCCGAAGCCTGATTACGGCCGAGTTCATGGATGCGAGGGTTTACGGTCCGAGGAGTGTACGGCTGTAAACCCTTTGCGGTCCGAAGTGTTTGTGGTCCAAAGCGAAGGAATAAGATGCGAAGTTTCTCGGTTTTTAAGCCTTTTCCTTCTAAATTCAATTGTAATTATTTTAAGGATTTTTAACAAGTAAAGGTTATTATTATAACCTAACTAAAAACCCAAACAATAAAAAGGACCTTATTTGACCCTCGTTTGACTTTAGTTTATTAGGGTTGACTATACAAACAGAAAATAACGGGATGTTACAACAAGTACTCTCCCATCTTTTCAGATTGGAGAAACCTTTATCCCTCTTCCCAATTTGATTCTTCTCATTCGTTCTGCCATACATTGAAACTTTTCCAATGTTTCAGAATTATACTTAAACTTTGTAAGCATAACCATATTTACTAAACTTTAGTAAATCATGACGTATAGGCTTGTCGTTCTCTGTGGTGAACCTGAACAGCGCACACCCAATCTACCTGATCCCCTAGTCCTTCACTTGACTCACATAAACATGTGAACAAACAATTAGTCTTAATTTCCCAAAGATGAAGGTTCTCATTCATCACACAATACAAGTTGCATAATTCCAAGTTTCTATCCAACTGAAACTTGGGTGATGAGAATCTTTCCTTATTTGGCAAATTCTCGACGCTACCACAAACGAAAGAATCAAATCCATTTTCCTAATATTGCTATAAATGGAATCATATAAATAACAATTTTTCACAAAAGCCATTATAAGGAAATTTTAAAAATAAGATTAATTTTAAAATTTTTCTTTATTTATAAAATTTGCGGAAAACTTATCCTTACAATGCAAATACAAGTGAAAATATGTTGTTATCTATTCATAAGCAATCCTTCATAACTCTTAAGCAGCAGCTCACAAATCTGATCATTGAACCATGCGATCGAAATCCATCTCTTCGCGATCAGACTCAACATACTCTTCCTTTAAGCTTCCTTTCATTTCTTTGATTCTTCAAAACATCAAAATGTAATTACATTACATCATGTATCAAGAATCTCCAAATAGGAACTTAATCGAGTTAGATAGTGGACTTTACCTGAAGCATAGTCAATTTTGTTTTTGACTTTTACCATCCTAGTGAATTTTCAGGTAAATAGGGCAGCTTCGCAACCAATGCCCCTTCTCTTGGCAATAGAAACATACAAACTTTTTTGGAATGGTACATGGGACAATCTCATACTTAGCCCTACGCTCCAAATCATTGTTGATTCAGCAGCAACAAGCAAATAGGTAAGATAATTAAGGGTCATGTCGTGGTTTGTCACATAGTAGTCCTTAATGAACTACCTATATGACTCGGAAAGTTATTCAAGAACCCAGTCAACAGTCAGCTTCCTCTACACTTCGACACCAAACTCTCCCAGCTTGTCAATATGTAACTTCATCTCCAAGTCGTGAGCACATATAGAGTTTTCTTCCTGCCAATAGGGCTTTGAGTGACCTAGAACTTGTGGGTTAGGGAGAATTATTGGAGGAGGTGAAGGAAGTGAAGTTCCACTAAAGCACAAAGAAGGGATTAATCTTTCACCTTGATTGCCTTGTGGAAAATCATCTTTATAAAGAAATGTTTTTTTCAAAAGATTCGGGAATACCATGGTTGTCCGAACTTAGACATTTATGAGGGAGAAATTCAAGTTTAGTTGATTTTAGTCCTTAATAAAACATCCAAAATGAAATATTAAGGCTAGGACCCAACACAATACTTTACAATTCAGAAGAGGGATGTTGTAATGCTTTTGCAGAATATTTGAAGGTAGGTAAATAACGATTTACCAATTTCCACCACGAAAAACGAAAAAGGAACTTTAGGTTTTAAGTGAATTGAAATTCCTAGATCCTTTGAGATTCGTTGAACTTTTCAATGGCATGTTTAAATCTCGATTGTGCCCTTCAAGTTTGTGACTGGGATGCTGAGTGTCACAAACAAGGTGTGAATAACCATGCAAATCAGCTTGGTACACTCAATGTTACAACCAGCTAATCAATGTGTCGGTTAACCACACACGCTCCATTGTGTGACAACCCGAAATTTCTATTCTGTACAACCATTCACTTCAATAGTAGTCAAAACTGTTTCTGCTAATTTTCAAGCTTTTTGGAATAAGTTTGAGTATTTTAAGATTAGTACTTCAGGAGATAACAGGAGAGAGGATGCCCTAGGGTTTGTTGTGCAACAATATTATTCCAAAACTCTAACAGTTTGGAGTTTATGCCCTAAACAAAGGTGTTTACGGCCGTAAACCCTAAAAGGGGGTATAAATATGACACTTAGTCATATTTTACCATTTTTCATATTTTCAAGATCCAAATCTCAATTCTCTCTCAAGTATCATCCAACATTTCTTCAAGATCTTCAACTTGTAAGTGTTTCTTACCCTAATAAGTTGATATATACCTTAATCTAGTGATTTGAGATGATTCCATCCGTGAAATCATTCCAAAAGTGTAGATCTTCAAGTTTCACCAAGAACACACACTAGTGTTCTTGGACTTTTAGCACCTTTTCAAGCTTCTACCTAGTAAGTACTTCTATCCTAGAGTATTATAGAGCTTTTTACACTTCTAAACATCAAGAAAACACCCAAGAAACCAAGGATCAAAGGTGTTTACGGTCCAAGATGTTCTTGGACCGTAAACCCCAAAAAGGGTGCCAAAGTGTGCCCTAGTCCCTTATAAGCCTTGGAAACTAGCCTAGATACACTCCTTGATGTGCTTAGTACTTGAAAACATCAAAAGACCATAAACCATTTGGGTTTACGGCCGTAAACCCAAAGGGAAATGGTCCAAGGACCGTAAACTCCTAAAAGGAGTGAAATGGTGCCCTAATCTCTTCCTAAGGCTTAAACATGAAGTAGGAATGCTTATTGTGATCTTTAAGGCTTCAAAACACAAGATGGTCAAAGAAACATGAGTTTACGGCCGTAAAATCATGGGTTTACGACCGTAAACTCAATGAGTTATGGTCACAAAACCGTAAACTCCAATAAAGGGTTCCCTTGAACCCTAAACTCAATAGCAATGTCCTACAACACTTAGATGCAATCGTTAGGACTTATAGCACTTAAATAAGGTGTTTTACATGTCCTAGGATGTCTTAACTTTGTTAATTAGTTGTTTAAAGACTGATTGGATACATATATGTGATATTATATGTTAACTAGGATCATCGTGTGTGTACAAGTCTTCACTTGACACCTAGCATCCTATACATTCCGTTCATCCAAACCACTCACTACAGGTGAGTTCATACCCCTTAATTAACCTTTTAAATGTTTTTAAATGCTTTTATGGGGGGGGGGGAATACAAGTTGAACTATTATAGTTATTATATCAATCACATGTGATTAATAACTACCAAACAAGTGGATTTCTTACTTTTTAAACTGTGTTATCAGACTGTTTTACAAACTCTTTTACATATCAAATACTTTTATTAAACTCTTTTAACTTATATTTTGTGTATCTATATGGATATAATTTTATAAGTAGGATTGAAAGGACTTAGGACTGATAGCTCGCCTTACTTCCTGTTCCTTGTTTGGTTGTGGACTTAGGGTATTCGGGTTATTTGTCCGAAGGTCGTTTGAATCCTAGTTATATATCATGTATATGTGTATAGATATAAAAGGTTACTTCTTTCATTCAGTTCAATGCCTTTGGGTAGCAGGGGTATACAAACATGTTCATATACACAAACAACATTACTAGTAAACTATAATAGGTATAGTTTAGGAAGATACTATTACTAGAACAATGAAACATACAATGAGTCAGTTCATTCATGAGTAATACATAGTGATGAGAAACAAACATAATACATAGTGATGAGAAACAAACATAATACATAGTGATGAGAAACAAACATAATACATAGTGATGAGAAACAAACATAATACATAGTGATGAGAAACAAACATAATTCATGGTGATGAGAAACAAACATAATACATAGTGATGAGAAACAAACATAATACATAATGATGAGAAACAAACATAATACACAGTTATGAGAAACAAAACATACAGGCTAGACAGAGAAAGAACACACAATACAGCTAGCACATACATATACATATACATATACATTACTTACAGTTATGTGAGCCACTTAACGGGGGCATGTCACTACCGGTCATGACCCGTTTTGTATCCAGAATCTCCTTAAGTGGAGATCGTATGAGTTTGTGTATAGATCTATACTGGATTGACTATCCTACACCTTGCTGCTCGCTACAGTGGGACTTGCAAGTCTACGGGTGCCAAACGTCATTTCTTACGACGTCTTAGATCGTCGTTTTTCTATAGAGTCGGTAGCAGGATACAGGACGATCACATGGTACTTTAAATAACAATTGGTTTAAAGTAATTAGTACAGCAGTAGTTACTTAATACAACACTACAGTACTATTTCATTTTCCCTTTACATTTACTTTGTGATATTCACACAATAAACAATAATGTAAAAACTATATTTTTGGTTAATGATAGTCAGATTTTGGGAAAATACACACTCTTACAAGAGACACACACACAGATACTAGATGCCTTGGTAGAAGGCTACTTTTAGTAGGAAACATAGGGTTTTCTAGGAGAGTTCAAACAATTACAAACTTATACAAAACTTATACATTACAGACTTACAAACACTTTCATACAAATACAGACACTAATATACTTATGAACTCACCAACTTTAAAGTTGATAAACTCTTTCAAAATAACTTGTATTCTCAGGTCGCCAGTAGACAGGTACCGGGGCCAGGTTTTTGAGAAGATGGAGCTCGTTCAAGACTCATCTTTTATTTTGATGTATATTTTTGGTGTCTATAAAACTTGACAGAACACACCTGTATTAAATTATATTGTTAATGCAATGGATGATGTTGTTGCTTGTTTACTACTTTGCATTGTTGTGATACTGTACATGACGTCCTCCACCCCCGAACGTTTCTGCCGTTCCGGTTTTGGGGTGTGACACATTGACCTATGATTAACATCAAACTACCCTTTGCCACGCACTGTCAGTCCCAGGTTAGTGTGACAATTAACCACACACGCTCCACTAACGACTTAACAAGGTGCAAAGTGCAATTTCATGGATTAGCACCATATTCACTTTTTTCCTAAGTAACCATGATTAGGAATTTATAAGTGTTTTGTTACTTAATATTTCATTATACTTTTAATGAGAATTTAAATGTCCTATCAAACCCGTTCGGCTAACGACCCTCCACCGGTCAAGGAAGCGGTGGGTGAGAGTGGACACCCATTAAACTGCCATTTTATAGGCAGTAACCTTATACCCCCCCTTATAGACCGGCTTCGTGAATGAGGCCTACTAACAGTAAGACTGAATTTTACACTTATACATATATATAAATATTAAATTTTAATATTACAATAGTATAAGGGTTGAATTTTAACTTTTAAAATTCTAAGGTTTGGAATTAAAGTAATCAGGGGGGGGGACTTTACAAATTCCAAAACTTGAGGGCAAGTTTTGAACTTTTCAAAAACTTTTGGATTCCATAACTTATGAGTTTAATAAGGTTTTTATTGAAAACTTTTCAAGTTCCATAACTTGAGGACAAGTTATGCAAGACATTAACACCATTAAAATGAGACTCTTCCATTTTTCATAACCTATGAGTTTTAATGACTCTTTTAAAAGAAAAAAAACCCTTCATTTTCCATAACTTTAGGACAAGTTATGGAAAATAAAAACCATTAAGATCAAATATTCTAATTAACACAATAATCAAATAATTTTCTATGATCTAGATTAAACTCATAAGTAAAGATAACTCACATCAACAATTTTCAAGAAATTAGGTAATCATATAAACTAATACAAATCTTGAAACTTTGACAATTATCTTGTTTTTGGATGAGTATAATCATTACCATAGCATCAAAATCAGATTTTATGAACAAAAACATTTTATGGTAATGATCCTAATCCAAAACAGGCCAAAAAACTCAAAAATCTGATGTCAGGGGCACCAACTCGTCGAGTGCATAAAATGACTCGGCGAGTTGGTTGAATTATAAGGTGAACTCGGCGAGTTCCCCAGTGGACTCGCCAGTCCACTGTCCAGACAGCACAAAAAAAGATTTTTTCACTTTGAAACCAATAATAACATCAAGTATAATAGAAAACAACCCATGGCTCTGATACCACTGATGGATTTTGTATACTACAACATTCTATGGTGCACATACAACCCTAAAAGCTTTGGATCTATGTTTTCTCTAATTATACATGCAATATTTCCAAAGCTTTAAGCCTACAACAAGCATACAAATGACATAAGCAACATAAAATACTAGTTAGGAGTTTACCTCTTTGTGTAGCTTGTAGAACTTGTAGTATTTGGCCTTTAAGAACTTAGCACCAATAGTATGAAATGCCTCAAATGGAATCACAACACACCATGAACAAAGGAGACATTTTGAGAGAGAATCCTAGCCACCAAAATCGTCCATAATCTCCAAGAATTCATTAGTCATGATTTTGGCTATGGTAACATATTTATATGTGGGATTCCAAAGATCATGGGTAAACCTTAATCCCATACCCATGGGTTTATGATCCATGGTTCATGTGGCTCAACTCTTTATGTATCCATACATAAACTTAGTCCAACATGGATCATAAGCCCAACATATAAATATAACTAATTTACACAATTAGTCCCCATTGATTTAATTAGTCTCTTTTGATCACTAAATTAATTCCAAACTAGTTCTTGATCAATACTAATTAAATAATATGATTTCATATTAATATATTAGAGCTTATAATATATTAATAAACCATAAATAACGTCTTCTCAAAAGTCTATCCTAACAAATTGTCCTCATGATATGCAATCCAAATGGACCATGCTACTCTCGGGTCAAGTACATACTAATTATAGTTATGGGCTTAGACACCTAATCCAACAGGTGCTTCGGAGTCCGATGCTCTTCCGAAACAAGGGGAGAAGCTAAGAAGACATCTGGTGAAGAACCCAAGAAAACAACTGGTGATTTTGGTGAGTACGAACACAAACCACATCCGAAAATAAAAGATCAGAAGGGTAATGAAGCTTCTGGATCTAAAGACAAAGGAAAAATGGTTGATGACGATGATGAAGAAGAAGAAGATTTATCAGAAGGGGAAAAGATCAAAAGAAAGTCTTATGACAAAGAGGTTGATGACCTTGAGCGTGTTGCAAAGGAAGCTGGAGCTCGTGAAAAGGAGGCTCGTGATGCACATGTCGCACTTGAAACTCAGAAGGCCCTCTTCCCTCCTTGGTCCATGGAGCGGATTCTGAATGAGGCTATTGACAATCCGAGTGTTCACTGGTTGGAGCCAGTTGTCTTATTTGACCTGGATAACTCTTCGGAATCTCAGCTTGATCTTCCGATCACTCCGAAGGCCTTTCTGTTCCGAAGTTTTGAAAATATTGAGAGAGCTCCTTATTCGGATAATGATGTCAATCACATGCTTTTCTCCTTTTATCTTATGCACGGAAAGCCCCAATATCAGACATGGAGTTTGAAGAATATAGCTGCAGGGAGTTCGGTCATTGAATTCACTCTCGCTGACTTGTCGTGCCTAAATCCATACGATTGGATTTCTTTGTTCACTCTTTTCTCAAAATATGAACATAAGTTTGAACCAATAGTGGCACATCTGAAAAGAATTTTAGTCTCCCACATTCAAGAAATCGACAGAATGGATGTGGAGATTGCTGATGTGCTCAGAAAGAAACTGACTGTGCAACCTAAAGAAGCTACGAAGGATATCAGAAAGATGAGGTTGGTAAAAATCTGAATGGATAACTAGAGCATGGCGTTTCGACAGAGAGAAGGTGAGAAAGTTCAGAAGTGCTTGTTCTCATTACCAGACAAGCATCTTTATTCTACATCTTGTCTGAACTACATTTTGGGGATTACAGAACAATGCAAAGCGCATGATGTTGCGGATAAGAAGTGCTTCGCAGACATGATCAAATGGTATATTGTGGCTTGCAACACACTGATTGGATTTATGCCCAAGCTATTTAAAGTTCAGAAGGTTCAGAGATGAAGAATCTCCTTTCTTTAGTTGACACAAATGGGGAGATTGGTGGGATAAATAATGTTGTGTCAATTGTTTTGTATTAGAATAGTCCATATTGTAACGGGTTGGGCCTGTCCACCCAAGTTTTAATGGTATTAGGGTTAGACTATTTATAGTGCATGCATGCACCGTTTTAGGGTGAACAAGTTGTATTACCCTACGTAACCTTTACAGAGAAGTTCTTGTTGAACTCTTCTAAGGCTATTGAATCTAAGCATTCTGCACTATTTGATCTTCATTGTTCTTATTGTTTGGTTGATTGCACTTGTTAGAATTTATCGATCTATTAATTATTGTATCAACTGGTTTATAGAATTCATTTTCTTTATCACAAGGAAAGGTTAATGATGATCTCATTAAGTTGAATCTCAATCTTTACTATGGAAAAATTTGAGAAAATCAAAGCTTTTAACAATAACGAATAAAAAATCATCAGTGAAATTGATTAAGCATCTATCACAAAATCTATTCATGGATTCACATAGATCAAATGAATCAAGCTCATTTTTCTTCAAAAATTCCATCCTTTTGAAGTTAGTATATGTGTTTCATCTTTATATAGTCATGATGATTATGTCATAGATAAGTTTTAATAAAATACTATTTGATTAATTAGGTGCTATGATTAGAACCATCAACTTAATGAAAGGTTATAGATTTACTTCATAATTAACATTATGAGAAAATATTCTTTAACACAGAATACATCATTTCAGAACATGAATGTGAACATTCATTAAACGATCAGTAAATCTAGATTCATTCATAAATTTACAACTGCTACATGTCCCTATAAAATAGGTACAAAACATCTATTGTTTAAATAAAAGACTATAACAACACTTGTTATATATTCAACACGAAATTCCATTCGTATGTAATCAGTCGATTATTTCTTCCAATAATCAGCACATAATATCAATTATTAGTGTCACCTGAAGTATAATATACTCAAGTGAATGATGGAGAAATAAATAGTTTTACCATATAGATATTTGAAGTCTTGTCTAATTCAGACTTCTTCACCTCGATGAGAATAGAGGAGTAATTCCTCTTTTAGTGTCTTGTTTCTTCCACATTAGAAAAACTGTTAATCATTTAAATCCTTTCTTAACTTCTGGATTTATGTTGTATTTCCCTTGACTGAACTATAAGTCTCTTTGAGCACACAATCTCTTAGACTTCCTTTTATTCAATGCTTGAACAAAATTGAAGCACTTTCTAGTGTTCTATCTGAATATCTACTTTACTTGATGATACATCTTATATGTTACATAATTATCCAAGACTTTCTGCAAGTCAAGGCTAATTACTCCAGTATGATGTGAGACATATCAACATCATCACAATAATACTTCCATCAAAGTATCATGATCAGACAGACTGGCTAAGAGAGGTTATTCAGGTATGGGTCTTTTCAGTATATATAATTTCTATTTATTCTTAAGGTGGAACCTCAAGATATTATACCAGTTATAGAAATTATAACCGTCAAATGTTACTATCTCTTGAAACTCAACAAGGGAGTGGTTTTGTAGGGCGTAAGAGTATTAACATTTATCAACAGAATTTAACAAAGTTTCATTTAGTATTTTCAATATTTATTCTTTAAAAATTAATACCATTTATTGTTTCTTAAAACATTAATTTATTAAAGTCTAGGATCCAAGTAACGAAACAAGTAAATGGTTATGTGATCTTTATCCCATTAACTTAATCAAACTCGGTAGGTAGCGATTACCAAATGCATAGAATATTTAACTCCTAGATTATGGGATCCTAAACAACTATTGTTTAACTTGGCATGTTTATCCCATCTATGCCTCAGACCTCTCATGCTTAGGTGAACTTTATCACACAAGATTTCAATCAAGTCATCCTACTTGAAACAACTTGTAGTATTGTAACTTTCCAGTGACAAGGTGACCCTTTAGAAACAAGAAACTATAAAACTAACCCGAACATCATAAGACAATCGTAATGACCAGGTGACCCTGTGACACTAATGTTGGATTTGGTGTCTAAGCCCATAACTATAACTGGTATGTACTTGACCCGATTGTAGCATGGTCCTTTTGGGTTGCCCTCACCATTGCACTTTGATAGGATGAATTTTGCGAATAAGGTTATTTATGGTTTATTAATATATTATAATTATAATATATTAATACGGAATTATTTAATTAGTATTGATCAAGAATTAATTTATTAATTTTGTGATAAAAAAGAGACTAATTAAATATATGGGGATTGATTATGTAAATCAATCATTCTTGTAGTGTGGGCTAATGATCCATGATTATGGGCTAAACTAATCCATGGATAGTCCATGGAGGTTAAACCCATGAAGCATGAGAATCTGGAAAGTCATGGGTTATTAGGGTTTACCAAGTGTAACCCTAGCATGTCCAACACTATAAATAGAACCCTCCATAGACCAAAATCGGTTGCCTCTTCTCTTTGAGATAAATAGATTATTCTCTTAACTGATCCTCTTGCATATTGGTGTTTTTGAACCATTAGAGGCATCACACTTGAGGTGTTCAAGCTTTCAAGGGTCAAGAACTACAAGTCCTTCAAAAGGTATGTCATCTATCTAGATGTTTTATTCAATTGGCAATTTATATGCTAGTTAGGACAATGCTTTGGAAAAACTGAAAATATGCATGTATAATAGAGAAAACATAGATCCAAAGTATTTAGGGTTGCATATGCACAATAGGAGTGTTATAGTGAAAAAAACCCAACAATGGTATCAGAGCCTATGTTTGTTTTCCATTATATTTGATGCATAATAGTTTTTCAAAGTTGAAAAAGTCGAAATTTTGGCCTCTGACTGGTGAACTCGTTGAGTACATGAACAAAATCGACAACTCCACTCAGTAACAGAGCAACTCGGCGAGTCCAGTTCATGTACTTGACGAGTTGAAGGCTCTGTGTGCAGAATTTTGAGTTTCTTGGCTTGGTTTGGATTTGGAACACTACCACAAACTGTTTTGGATCATGGGAAATGTTTTTTATGATATGGTAGTGCTTGTACTCATCCAACCACAAGATAATTGTAGAAGTTTTAAAATAATTGTTGTTTTTATATGATAAACAAAATTGCTTTCAAATTGTTGAATAGAAATTATCTTGATTATGAGTTTAGTTAGATCATAGATTATGTGATAATTTTGTTGTTAGAAAAAATGATCTAAATGCATTTTAATGACCTCCATAACTTGTCCTCAAGTTATGGAAAATGAAAGGTCTCTTACATTAAAATCCAATTAAACTCATAAGTTATGAATGTGAAGAGTTTTTTGACAAGTTTCAAAACCTGCCCTCATTTTTTGGAATTTTTAGAGTCTTACTAGTGAAACTTTAATTCCAAACCATAGAGTTTTAAAAGTTAAAATTCAAACCTTATACTTTACAATATTATAAGTTTAGTAATATATATATATATATATATATATATATATATATATATATATATATAAGACAAAGTAGGCCTCATTCACGAAGTCGGTCAGGGGGTATAAGGTTACTGCCTATAAAATGGTAGTTTAACGGGTGTCTACTCTCACCCACTGCTTCCTTGACTGGCGGAGGTTCGTTAGCCGAACGGGTAGGATAAGACATTAATTCTCCCTCATTAAAAGTATAATGATAAAAATATAAAGTACACTTTGCGCCTTGTTAAGTCGTTAGTGGAGCGTGTGTGGTTAACCGGCACACTAATTTGGGACTGATAATGTGTGGCAAAGGGTAACTTGGTGTTAATCATAGATCAATGGAGCGTGTGTGGTTAACCGCACATTGATTAGATGATTTGTAACATTGGGTGTACCAAGCTAATTTGCATGGTTATTCACACCTTGTTTGTGATCCTCGGCATCTCAGTCACAAACTTGAAGGGCTCAATCGAGATTTAAACATGTCATTGAAAAGGTTCAATGAATCTCAAAGATCTAGGAATTTCAAATCCAATTAAACCTTAATAGTCTATTTCGTTTTTCATGGTGGAAATTGGTAAATCGTCATTTACCTACCTTCAAATATTTTACAATTGGATTACGACATCCCTTTTCGCAATTGTAGAATATTGTGTTGGGTCCTAGCCTTAATATTTCATATTGGGCGTAATATTAAGGATTATTCCTTCAGACTCTTTATCCCTCATGAACCTATGTGGGAGGGTCAATTTCGATGGCTCGAACTTTAATGATTGGATTCGAAACATCAGGATGGCTATTTTCTATGAGGACAAAGAATATGTCCTTGATAAAGAGCTCAAAGAGATTGATGTCACCACTGCTACTCCCGAACAAATCAATGAACACACTACTCATGAGAGGGATCGACAAAGGTGTCGTGTCTAGTGATTGCAACCATGACTGCTGAGCTGCAGAAGTCCTATGAGGACTACTACCCCTATGAAATGTATCATGATTTGATGGAAAGATACGATCAAAGTGCTCGACGGGAGAGGTATGAGATCATTGCCTCCATGATCACAACCAAAATGAAGGATGGTGAACCCATCACGGCCCACTTATAGAAGATGCAGAGATTCATGGACCGCTTGCTTAAATTTAATGTCAATTTTGATGAAGAGTTAGCCATAGATATCATTCTACACTCTTTACCTTCTTGTTATGATCAGTTTCGTATGACCTATCATATGAACAAGGAGGAGGTCACCCTTATCAAGCTTCAAGGCCTTCTTAGGACTGCAGAAAGCAATCTGAAAGGCAAGTCGATTGTGTCTACTCCTACTACTATTCTGCCCCTATTCTGGCAATCGGACATGGGAAGGGGAAGAAGAGGAAGGCTCCATACAAGAGCCGCAAGGGAAAGTCTCTTGATGGATCCTCTTCAAGTGGGACCAAAGTTGGTTCTATTAATCTCTCTTCCAATCCGAGGGAAGCAGAGTGCTTCCACTATCATGATAAAGGGCACTGGAAACGAAGCTGCCCCAAGTACTTGCAAGACATTAAGGATGGGAAGATCAAACCCTCCTTTGCATTTATTTACACTATTCAATCTAATAACTTATCACATGCTAATTCTTGGGCCCTTGATACAGGTTTGTGTATTCACATTTGTTCTTATTTGCAGGGACTAAAAAGAAGTACGGATGTGGAGCACAGGAAGATAAACTTAATCATGGGAAATAGAAAAGTGTCGTCTATGACCAAGATTGGAGTTTATTCTTTATCGCTTAGTAATGGTTTAAATTTAGATTTGAATAATTGTTGTTACTCGGCTGATATGGCAAGAAATGTTATTTCCTTTCACAGTTTGTATAAACAAGGTTTTACCTTTTCTTTCAATAATGAAAATGGGGGTATTTATGCTTATTGTAATGGTGTATTTTATTTTGAAGCATTACCTTGCAATGGTATATATGAAATTGTGATGATTGTAGATCACTTAGGAACTAATTTGTTGAATATTGATTCTTCCAATGAATTGGAAAAAGCATGCTTGTGGCATTGTCGTCTTGGACATGTCAACAAGAAGCGCATAGCCCAACCCCAAAAGGATGGAGTTTTGGAGTCATTTGACTTAAAGTCGGATGACACTTGCGAATCTTGTTTACTTGGAAAGATGACCAAGTCACCCTTTACTGGTACTTGTGAAAGGGGGAAGGTTTGTTGGATCTCATACACGCTGATGTGTGTGGACCATTCAGAACCGCCACAAGGGATGCTAACCGCTTCTATGTGACTTTTACTGACGATTATAGTAGATATGGGTATATTTACTTAATCAAGCATAAGTCAGAAACCTTTGAAAAGTTCAAAGAGTTTAAGCAAGAAGTGGAGAATCAGTTGGGCAGGAAGATAAAGATGATGCGATCCGATCGTGGAGGAGAGTATCTTAGTATCGAGTTCTTTGACTATCTTAAGGAATGTGGAATAGTTTCAAAATTGACGCCACCTAGGACACCACAGCTTAATGGTGTGGCTGAGAAGCACAATAGAACCTTGCTAGAGATGGTTCATTCAATGATGAGTCAAGCTTCGTTACCTATCTCATTCTGGGGGTATGACTTAGAGATTGCCATCCACATCCTTAATCTAGTCCCTACCAAAAAGGTTTCCAAAACACCTCACGAGATGTGGACATGGAAAGTTCCCACATTATACCACATCAATGTTTGGGGTTGCGAGGCTTTTGTGAGAAAAGAAACTCACGACAAGCTCGAACCTCAGAGTGAGTGATGTATTTTCATCGGCTACCCACAAAAATCCTTTAGATATCTCTTCTATAGACCGAGTGACAATGTTGTCTTCATTGCGAGGAGAGGAGTCTTTCGAGAGAGAGAGAGAGAGAGAGAGAGAGAGAGAGAGAGAGAGAGAGAGAATTTATAGTCCAAGGAAACAGTGGGAGGCAAATTGACCTTGAAGAGATTCAAGAGTCAAGCGGTGAAGGAACCTCAAACACTAGCAATCAACCTCAGGAGGAAACTAATGTTGATCCAATTGACGACTCCTTACCTCTGAGGCGTTCCAGTGGAGTTAGAAATACACCTGAGTTTTATGGTTTCCATATTACTGCTGAAGGTGATACATTTATCAGTGATAGCACACTGGTAAATTTGGATGAACCTAACAACTAAAAGGAAGCCATGGCAGGCCCCGAGTTTGCAAAATGGAAAGAGGCTATGGACAGCGAGATTCAATCCATGTATGACAATCAAGTTTGGAACTTGGTTGACGATGTACCGGGTCGTAAGACAGTCGGGTGCAAATGGATCTTCAAGAAGAAGACTGACATAGATGGGAAACTACACACATATAAGGCGCAACTGGTTGCGAAGGGATTTACTCAAACACCGGGAGTTGACTATGATGAGACCTTCTCACCAGTAGAGAAGATTAAGTCTATAATGGTTATGTTGGCCATAGCTGTATTTCATGATTATGAAATATGGCAAATAGATGTCAAAACCGCTTTCCTTAATGGAAAGTTGGCTGAGGATGTTTACATGAGTCTGCCAGAGGCTTTTGTCAATGTAGAGTACCCTAATAGAGTGTGTAAGCTTGATAAATCCATTTATGGATTGAAACAAGCATCTCGCAAATGGAATCTTTCTTTTGATGAGAAAGTCAAAAAGTTTGGATTTTCGAGAAGCTAGGATAAGTCATGTGTATATGTCAAATCTAGTGGGAGTATAGTGAGCTTTCTGGTATTGTATGTAGATGAGATATTACTCATAGGAAATGACATCCCAACCTTGCAGGAGGTTAAGTCCTGGCTTGGGAACTGTTTTTCTATGAAGGACCTCGGAGAAGCTGCTTATATCCTAGGGATAAGGATATTGGGAGACAGGAGTAAAAGGCTAATAGGACTTAGTCAAAGTATCTACTTGGACAAGGTGTTGAAACGTTTCAGCATGGAGAACTATAAGAAAGGTTATTTACCTATCCAAGGCAATGCCAAACTGAGTAAGACTCAGAGTCCGAGTATAGAGGCTGATATAGCAGAAATGAGTCATATACCATATGCTTCCGCAGTTGGTTCGATCTTGTATGCTTTGACATGTACTCGCCCTGATGTGGCGTTTGCTTTGAGCATGGTCAGTAGATATGAAGGGAATCCTGGTAAAGCTCATTGGACTGCAGTTAAGAACATTCTTAAGTACCTGCGGAGGACTAAGGATTGGATCCTTACCCTTGGTGGGAGTGATGAATTGAGAGTGATAGGGTATAGCGACGCCAGCTTCCAAACCGACAGAGATAATTTTCGCTCTCAGTCGGGCTGGGTGTTTACCCTGAACGGAGGAGCAGTGACATGGAAAAGTTCCAAGCATGAAATTGTAGTTGATTCAACGTGCGAATCAGAGTACATAGCAGCAAGCGAAGTATCGAAGGAGGCGATATGGTTGAAAAACTTCATCGGATACCTTGGAGTCATTCCATCCATAAAGGAGTCTATGGAGATTTTCTGCTATAATGAAGGGGCGGTTGCCTTAACCAAGGAACCTAGAGATCATGGTTGATCCAGGCATATCCATAGAAAATACCACTTCATTAGACATCAAGTAGAAGAAGGGAACCTCGTGGTAAAGGGGATATCGTCAGAGGACAACCCAGCAGATCCTCTTACAAAAGTACTTACTAGGGTTAAGCACTTGCAGCATGCGAGGAGCATTGGGCTAAAGGACGATATTAGTTTTACTAATTAGATAAATCAAAACTTGTAATAGCTAAATTGTAATTGAGATTTTATGATTGAATAAAAGGAGTTTTATTTATAAGTAAAGTTACTGTCTTGTGTCAATTATTTACTATTTTTTCACTTTGCATGTTTTGACTTCCAGAATAATAAAATTATGATTATTATTATTATTCAAACTCTCCACAGTCGATCATACATTGGAAGTAAGTATGAAATAAGATTGTCATGAGTTGGCTTGTAGATTGTCTAAGGAGTTAGATATAGAAAAAGTGTGCTAAACCATTCATGAGTGCTCCTGAAATAAGATTTGAGTATTGGATTCAACCCGCGCTCACCTGAATTGCTTCATGGAATTTATCACGAGTAATTATGAGACGATAATATAATATAATCTTCAAACCAAGATATATGAGTTGTTGACTACGATTTGGTTGTGCATTGATAGCATGGAAACGCATCAGTAACTTGATGTTATCAAATGTGTCGTTGTGCATGATTTGATGAGTAGTTAGTACAAGCATATAATGTAGAAGTTTATCTGTTCCTTTTATCCTAAGAGGATTAAAAGCGATATCTTGGGCCCATCGATGATTCTGCTTTGACTTATGTGTCGGGCCCGATCAGAACTAAATTGATGTGTTCAGTTATGTTCTATGTCAGACGAATCAGAAATCGGGAAACACATTGCAGGATAACAAGTATGACTATGTTCCATGTGCTTGTCGACATAGATATCTTGAGAACAGAGGAGTATATGATCCCTTATCTGAAGGACACGTCAATGACTAGGTCAGAGTTCGACAGCGGCTTTTGAAAGCTTACGATTGCTAAGTCAGATCCTGAAGTACATTAGCAGTAATAGTTATTAGACTTATCCAAGTGGGAGACTGTTGGATTTGGTGTCTAAGCCCATAACTATAACTGGTATGTACTCGACCCGATTGTAGCATGGTCATTTTTGGGTTGCCTTCACCAGCGTAATTTGATATGATGAATTTTGAGAAAGGTTATTTATGGTTTATTAATATATTATAAGTATAATATATTAATACTGAATTATTTAATTAGTATTGATCAAGAATTAATTCATTAATTTTGTGATAAAAAAGAGACTAATTAAATATATGGGGATTGATTATGTAAATCAATCATTCTTGTAGTGTAGGCTAATGATCCATGATTATGGGCTAAACTAATCCATGGATAGTCAATGGAGGTTAAACCCATGGAGCATGAGAATGTGGAAAGTCATGGGTTATTAGGGTTTACCAAGTGTAACCCTAGCATGTCCAACACTATAAATAGAACCCTCTATAGACCAAAATCGGTTGCCTCTTCTCTTTGAGATAAATAGATTATTCTCTTAAATCATCCTTTTGCATATTGGTGTTTGTGAACCATTAGAGGCATCACACTTGAGGTGCTCAAGCTTTCAAGGGTCAAGAACTACAAGTCCTTCAAAAGGTATGTCATCTATCTAGATGTTTTATTCAATTGGCAATTTGTATGCTAGTTAGGACAATGCTTTGGAAAAATTGAAAATATGCATGTATAATAGAGAAAACATAGATCTAAAGTATTTAGGGTTGCATGTGCACCATAGGAGTGTTATAGTGCTCAAAACCCAACAACTAAGACCATACAAATGATAACGAGTGTTCTTCAAAAGGACGGCAATGACTTGTATTTTTTAGAAAAGGTTTTATATATGTTTTACAATTATAGTTTATAAAAACATGTTCTCATGAATATTGCATGCATCCAACAATTCATGTACACTTTTGTAAAATTCATATCACTTGTTATGAGGTTCATTAGGTGCCATATAAAACTTCATTTTACTTTTCATTAGCCGCGATCAATTATAAAGTGAAATCTGGTATTTTAATGTTTAGTCGTAGATCGGTTTTAAGAACCGGTAATAGTCTTAATAAAATTTTATTTTATACTTATGAATTGGAGTTTTGGATGAGTTATAAAATCACTATTTTAAATCTCCTTTTAACAATTAAAAACTTATGACTTCAAGAATTTATAGAATAAAGTCATTTTATTTTATAAACTCATTTTTATGCATCTTATCATAAAAGTCATATTTTGATAAACCAAAACTTGGGTGATGATACTTATGCTTTAAATATCATTTGGCATGCATAAAACATAATATCAACATGTTGCGTTATGTTTAAAACACCAATATCATATATTAAGTTTTGACGCAAAAAATAATCACTAGTTTTATTATTTGACGTTATAACGCTATAAACTGATTTTAGTATTTTTAATAAAAACTTCTTATTTATTATAAAGATATGGAGTTTATATAATGATTAAACATCTTTTAAACATTTTCAATTATTTTAAAGTTGGGTATTTTCAAGTTTTACAATAAAACTATTTTTAACAAAAAATCGATTTTTAACCGATAACCGGTAAAAACGTTTTTATAAATATCCATTTATAATCATCTTATGTTATCTTTTAAATATTTTTTTACTTAAACTCCAAGTGATATTATCTTGTGTTAAAATTTTATTTAGTATGTAAAAAACATTTTCATACACAAAACATAACATACAACAACATAAAATAAACATCAAATGCATGCATTATAATGTGTATAAACCAAACCATGTCTAGTAATAATTTTTGTAAGCCATCACAAGAATTATTAAGTCATTCCTAAACGGCTTAAGGGACACTTCAAAATGTGTTCAATCTCCCACTTGTCAAGTCAACTCTTGCTTGCAAAAGGACTTCAAATCTTTATGTTGTGAAAGTTACAACACCTAAACCATTAAGACTATAATTAAGCCCAAAACCAAAAGTAGAAGCTTATGGTTGGGATTATGGTCTTAAATGGTTAAGTCATCTTCAAGGAGGTCATTTCTTCATCTTGTTACATTTAAAAAGAAATAAAACTAGTCTAACTAATTTATTATAACAAATCAACAAATGAAAAATTGCATATTTATCTATTACATCTTATGAATAAATAAATATCAACCAAACACAACACAAATGTCCAAATGGCTTGTTTATACACAACAATATATCAAATATTATAAAAAACAACTCTTTGTTTTTTCTAAGGAAACTTTTATATAACCAAAATGCATGAAAAATTGTTATATATAAAAATAAACAATTTTAACCAAGAAGTTGCCAAAGAAGACAAATATAGATTTTTATTAACCAAAAGAAATCAATGCTTGTTTTTCAAAAACCAAAGACTATCAAACATTAAAAATCATTCTAACATATAAAAGATGGCTCTGATAACACTTATGGGTTTTGATAAAAAATTTAAGTTTGTTTTTCATAAAAAATCGCAACGGAAGACTTAAAAATAACATGTTTATTTTTCGTTTATAACAAGACCAAACCATCATGGATCCACTTATAGAGATTATAATGACAACCTTTGAATCCTTTGAACCCACTTGGTTTTGGGGTGTTGATGAAGATAGCAAAAATCAAAGAATATGATTGTATTCTTGAGTGTCTTAAGCCTTTAAGTGCTTAACTCAAATAAGCACTAAAGGATACAAATCAAGAGGACTTCTAAACCACCAAACTAACTTCAAAAAAGAGAGAGGATGAGGGATAAGAGAAGTTTCGGCCGTATGCTTATTTTGAGATAAATTGTGCAAGACTTAAAACAAATAACTTTAAAACCATGCATAAGACTTCCTTTTATACCCCCATGCAAGACATGCCTTTATATTAAAATAATCTAAAGCACCTCTAGCCTTTTAAGAGGCATCGGGGACAAGGTATGTGTCACACCCCCAAACCAGACGGCGGAAACGTCCGGGGGTGGAGGACTTCATTTGTAGTATCACAACACATGCATCATAGCAATCAAAGTACAAACAACCATTGTATTTAAAAAGTATAATTATTTACATGTGTTCAATCATTGTATATTGAAACCAAAATAGTTATACAAAAGAAGAAGATATGACTCAAAATAACTCCATCTTCTCAAAAAGCTCGGGGTGTACATGTTTATTATTTCCCTGAGAATACAAGTAATTTGAAAAGAGAGTATCAACATAAAGTTGAGTGAGTGCATAAGTATTTATGTTTAAAGGGATGTCTCTGTATCTTGAATATGTAAACTGTTCCAGAAAATCCTATATTTTATGTTGTTTATGAAAAGTAGTTTTATTCCCATAAAACCGTTCCAGTTGTAAACCAATGTTCTGTATTTGTAAAACTTGTAACTAAGAGTGTGCCTGGTTCCACCAGCTGTTATTGAAAACTGTAATATACTATTGTAGCTTGTATTTTGTAAACTGGTACTTTGAAGATGTACTTACGTTTAGTTGATTATACACTAACGTATTGTTAATATCTTTTTAATATTATTATTTTTAACAGACCGGGACAGCAAAATCGGTTAAAAATTCATAACTTCTTCATACGACGTCCTTTTTTTGTCTGTCTTTTTACCGTTGTACTACTATTGACGAGACCTTCAATTCTCGTTTAGGTTGTGTTGGCTAAAAATCACTTGATCTTTATTTCGAGTTTTTAGCTATATACTATTATACTGAAACTTAGAAAAATCATAACTTCCTCATACGAAGTCAGATTTTGACGTTCTTTTTATGAAAGTTCTCGGTTTAACATAATCTACAATTTTCATTTAGATTGTTATGGCTAAAAAGCCTTTTATTGAAAATTCACTTTTTACACTGAACAGTGTTTTGTCGGTTTTGTAGCGGATCTTCGATTGGTCATAACTTCTTCGTTATAACTCGGATTTTAGTGTTCTTTATGTTTTTGGAAACCTTGTTACAATATCTACCACTTTGTTCATCCCAATCGAGATTGTTTAATACTTTATTTTTTAGGGTCAATTATGTAAATGTACACAGTATGCTAAAATTTCTCTTTATTATTTAAAAAGAACTACAAATTGACCTATATTATTAAATAGGTTTGAAATAATGGTTTGTTACATTATCCCCCCGTTAGAGAGAATTTTGTCCCGAAATTAGCATTACAGATAGACTAGGGAAAAAGATGTGGATTTTTCTGTTTCATTTGATCCTCCCGCTCCCAAGTGAATTCTGGTCCCCGTTTTGCATTCCAGCGAACCTTCACTATCGGGATACGGCTTTGTTTGGTTTTCTTAACTTCCCTGTCTAGAATCTCTACGGGTTCTTCCACAAAATTGAGGCTCTCGTTTAACTCGATTTCCTCGAGTGGGATTACAAGAGTCTCGTCGGATAGACACTTTTTCAAGTTCGAAATGTGGAAGGTAGGATGAATGTTACTTAGTTCTTGGGGTAGTCGAAGTTTGTAAGCTACAGGACCGATTCTGGCAAGAATCTCGAACGGTCCTATGTACATTGGATTCAGTTTGTCACGCTTTCCAAAGCGTATCATGCCCTTCCAGGGTGAGACCTTTAACAAGACGCGGTCACCAACCTGGAATTGCAAGGGTTCTCTCCTTTTGTCAGCGTAGCTTTTCTGTCTATCTCTGGAAGCTTTAAGTCGCTCCCGAATTTATACGATCTTCTCGGTAGTTTCTCGAATAATTTCCGGACCAGTAAGAGCACTGTCAGGAGTTTGAACTCTAGCCAGCTGCGTGTCACCCACTTTAGCCTAGCACATAGGGGATCTACACTTGCGGCCATAGAGGGCTTCGAATGGAGCAGCCTTTATGCTAGTGTGATAAATGTAGTTATAAGAGAATTCAAAAAGGGGTAAATGAATATCCCATGCCTTTCCAAAACCTATCACGCAAGCTCGCAACATGTCTTCTAATGTTTGAATCGTCCTCTCACTTTGTCCGTCGATTTGTGGATGGTAGGTTGTACTCATGTCCAGCCTAGTTCCCAGAGAGGTGAATCTACTATCTCGGTCTGAAATAATAGATATTGGCACACCATGCAGTCTAACAATCTTCTTGAGGTTAGTTCTTGTTAGCTTCTCCATCTTGTCGGTTTCTTTTATTGGCAAGAAGTGTGCGGATTTGCTTAACCTATCGACGATTACCCAAATAGTATCATAACCACCCATTGTCTTCGGTAACTTAGTTATGAAATCCATCGTAATTCGCTCCCACTTCCATTCAGGGATTTCAGGTTGTTGTTATAAACCTGAAGGTTTCTGGTACTCTACCTTGACTTTGGCACAAGTAAGGCACTTGCCCACAAAGGTAGCGATTTCGGACTTCATGTTAGGCCACCAGTATGGTTTCTTGAGGTCCAGATACATCTTGTCTGAATCTGGATGAATGGAGTATCGGGTTTTGTGTGCTTCATTCATAACCACGTCTCTGTAAGCACCGAACTTTGGCGTCCAGATCCGGTTTATGAAATAATAGACTCCATCATCCCCGACTTCGAAGTTCTTATCCATTCCTCTCAAAGTTTCACCTGCCATGTTTTCGGGTTTCAAGGCTTCAAGTTGAGCTTCTTTGATCTGCGTGGACAGATGCGAATGGATTGTCATGGTCAACGACTTTACCCAGCGTCCCGAGTATTCTTTTCTGCTAAGGGTGTCATCTACTACGTTTTCTTTACCAGGGTGATAAAGAGTTTCACATTCGTAGTCGTACACTAGCTCCACCCATCGTCGTTGTCTCATGTTCAGCTCTTTCTGATCGAAGATGTGCTGGAGACTTTTATGGTCCGTGAATATTGTGCATTTCGTGCCATATAAGTAATGTCTCCAGATCTTTAGAGCAAACACCACCGCTCCTAGCTCAAGTTCATGTGGTGAATAGTTGACCTCATGCGTCTTAAGCTATCTTGAGGCGTAGGAAATAACTTTTCCTCTTTGCATAAGAACACACCCAAGCCCTTGATTTGAAGCATCACAGTACACTATAAAGTCCTCTGTCCCTTCGGGAAGAGACAAGATCGGTGCAGTGCACAAGGTTTGTTTGAGCGTTTGGAATGATGTGTCTTGCTTCTGTCCCCAACTAAAAGTTACACCCTTTTGCGTCAGGGTGGTAAGCGGTTTAGCGATTCGGGAGAAATTTTGGATGAATCTGTGATAGTAGTCAGCAAGACCTAAGAATTGTCGGATTTCTGTAGGTGTTTTGGGTGCTGGCCAGTTTTTAATTGCCTTGATTTTGGAAGGGTCCACGTGTATTCCTTCTGAACTGACTACGTGACCTAGGAATTCAACCTTCCTAATCCAAAACTCACACTTTGAAAACTTCGCATAGAGTTTTTCTGTTCTAAGGGTTTGTAATACTTGATGAAGATGTTGGCCATGTTTCTCTTTGCTTCGTGAGTAGATAAGGATGTCGTCAATGAAGACTATGACGAATTTGTCCAGGAATGGACGACACACTCTGTTCATTAGGTCCATGAACACAGCAGGTGCATTCGTCAAATCGAATAGCATCACTATAAACTCGTAATGACCATAACGAGTTCTGAACGCAGTTTTGGGAATGTCTTCCTCCAAAATCCGTAACTGGTGATACCCGGATCTTAAGTCTATTTTCGAGAAGTAGTTCGCACCCTGAAGTTGGTCGAACTGATCATCAATGCGAGGCAGAGGATATCGATTCTTGATGGTAAGTTTATTCAGCTCGTGGTAGTCTATGCACATGCGGAATGATCCATCCTTCTTCTTTACGAACAAAACCGGTGCTCCCCAGGGTGAGAAGCTTGGTCTTATGAAACCTTTGCTTAGGAGTTCGTTAAGCTGGATGGATAATTCCTACATTTCAGAAGGTGCAAGACGATAGGGGGATTTGGCTACAGGGGTAGCTCCAGGGATTAAGGCGATTCAGAATTCGACTTGTCATTCAGGAGGTACTCCTGGAAGATCATCAGGAAAAATATCGGGAAAGTTGCAGACCTCATAAATGCTCGCGATATCTTTCACTTCTTGCTTTTTGTCTACCACGTGAGCTAAGAAAGCACAGTACTCTTTGCGAAGGTACTTCTGTGCCTTGATGCAAGAAATGATCCGAAGGTTCGTTCCGGGTTTGTCGTCGTAGATAATAAGAGTTTCATTAGTTGGCAAGTTCAAGCGAATAGCTTTTTCATAGCATAGGATGTCGGCATGGTTGGGGCACAACCAATCCATACCTATTATGATGTCAAAGCTTTTGATAGAGACCGGCATAAGGTCTATTGGGAAAGACAAGTCATTCAAAGTAAGGATACATCCTATGTATATATCGTTGGTGGATTCGGATTTCCCGTTAGCCATTTCAACTGTGAAAGTTTCATTTAGTGGTTGGGAGTTTTGATGGTAGATGTTTAAAATTATGGATCACGAAACTCCTCTCAGCACCACAATCAAATAGAATGTATGTATAAGTATTGTTGAGAAGGGACGTACCCGTTACCACCACAGGGTCTGTCACCGCTTCTTCGTGACCCAGTGCTAGAATCCTCCCAACTCCACCGATATTTCAAGCTTTTGGACAATCTCTCTTGAAATGCCCCACATCACCGTATTGGTAGCATGCTTGACCTACTCCAGCGGCAAGTACTTGGTTAATTGGTTGGGGTGGTGTTCTACAGAATCGGGCAGTATGCCCTTTCCTGTTGTAGTTATGGCACTGCATTTCTCGGCAATTTCTGTTGTGGTGAAAATTACACTTGTTGCATTTAGGGAGGTTACCAGCATAGGGCTTAGTTGGTTCAGGGTTAACAGGAACAGCAGCAGGTATAACAGTAGGTATGGTAGCATGTACAGTAGCGGCATGGATTGCCACTACTTGTTGCTTCTTTGAAGATTCCAGAGGAGATTTGCCCTTCCTCTTGTTCCAACCCTTCTTCTTGCTGTTGTTGTTGTTGTTGTTTTCCTTAGGTTGTTCTGGGGCAGCAACCATAGAGTTTTGACGATTTCCGTGGTCAATAAGTGACTGTGCCAGCTCCTTTGCATTGTCAAAGGTAACAGGCCTAGAAGTAATGAAACTTGCCTGTATCTGGGGCGACAGTCCCCAAATATACCTTTCAATCTTTTTGGTCTCCGGAGCAACCATTTCTGGACACAAAATCGCCAAGTCACGGAACCGATTCATGTAAGTTGTTATGTCTGCACCGGCCATGGTAAGGCCCCAGAGCTCTTGCTCAAGTTTTTGAATTTCCCCTCGCGGACAGTATTCCCGCATCAGCATGGTTTTTAAGTTCTCCCAGCTTATAGTATTAGCCACTACTAGAGTCATTGACTTAACATGACAGTTCCACCATGTTAGGGCCCTATCTGAAAAAGTACAGGCAACAAATTTAACTTTGCTACCCTCCGGACAGGAGCAAATTTCAAAGATTGCTTCTGTCTTCTCAATCCATTGCCTTAAAACCATCACTCCTCCAGTTCCATTAAAGGTCCTGGGTTTGGCATTCGAGAAGTCTTTATAAGTTCACTCTCACGAGTGCTCATGACTCTCGCCATGGTTAGAAGGATGTGCACCAGCTCCCGACCCACTAGTACCAGGAGTATTGATATGAGACATGGCAGCAGCTACAGCTTCCGTGACCGCCGCTTGGAACATAGCGGGGTCGAATTGAGGAGGTGGTGGTGGCGTCGGTGCTTCATTGACATTGTTATGTCTTAGATTTCTATGAGGAGGCATCTTTTTCTATATAAGTCAATAGATAAAAAGATAGTGAGATATCAAGAATGAATATGAATTTGATATCTCTGAACTAAACACTTAATTCAACATGAATTTTGTAAAGAATTGGAAATAGAAATCCACTGCAAGTACATCTTGCAACAGGATAATATGAAATTGAGTGGTTATTTTTTCAAAGAATATGAAAATGCATGTCGATTGTATTGGTATATTAAGTACATATGGTCTGGAAAACTTGACCTTAAAGCAGGTCTATAATATACCACAATACGGAGAAAGCGTCGACATCAAACCGACCTACCGAAAATAAAATTTTTGCGGTCGTCTTGAAAAGCATGAAAAATAACACTGGAACGTATCTGTAATCCAAAACTTTGGAATAGGATGTTTAGGAAAATTGTAATAACTCTTGTTGAAGTAAAGTGCTTATTATTTTATTGATACTCGGTTTTGTACATATCATGAAAAGTGGCATATACATTCAATATATTAAACTAGTAGAAGTAGTATTAACACTACTTGCGGCGGTTGCTACGACGGTTGCTGGCACCTGCTTCATCCTGTTTTTTCCAGCGCCTTTCTTGTGCAGCTTGATGCTCTCTCAATTCCCTTATCTCAGATTGAGCAGCATTGAGTTGCCTTTGAAGGGCTTCTGTATGATGTTGGGTGTCGTCCTACATTTCATCAAGACGAAGGATATCTGTAGTGTTAACCTGCACAACCGTATTTACTTTAAGGATTTGATTGATCGAAATCCTTGCTTGATCGGCTTAGCGGGCTATTCGATTTACTATAACCGGAAGAGCTCTATCGGTTGATCCTCCTCTAGAGACATTATAGAAACCTCTAGCCATCCCGTAAGGAGGACGTTGTCAATCTTGCCGACTCCAGTGGTTTATATACTGACCCCATTCTGGTATGGGTTCTGCTTCACCTTATCTCAGGGGGACATTCCCCAGGATTACAGACTTGTGGTTCTGTGTCATTACCACTTGATTCACTGTCTTCAAAGGGTTCTTCATTTGAGTCTGAATTCCAACCCGCATTTGGTTGATTGTAGGGGTCCCCAGGTAAATTGTGTTCAGCCATATTATATGTATTAGAGTAAGGATAGTAAAATACTCTCATAGCATTTTAATCTTTGTGTTCTGTTCTATAGTTCTTCTAAATATGTATGGTTGGTAAGTTTTAAACCTGTCGCAACACTACTATCACTCCCAAACACATGTTGGTCATATCTCAAATCAATATAGTTGATCAGGCTATATTAATCCCAGATATGATTACATAACTGCCCAGGTTTGACTATAATGTTCAACATTCGAATACTTTTAAGTTCTTCTGATTGTGATACTGTACTTGTGTCACACCCCAAAACCAAGAACGGTGGAAACGTTCTGGGGCGGAGGACGTCATGTAAAGTATCACAACAGTGTAAAGTAGTAAACAAGCAACAACATCATCCATTGCATTAATAGTAAGATTTTAATACATGGGTGTTCTTTCATAGAATAAGACATGAATATAATAAATCATAATAAAAGACGAGTCTTGACTGCTCCGTCTTCTCAAAACCTGGTCATCGTACCTGTCTACTGGTGACCTGAGAATACAAGTTATTTTGAAAGTGTAGATAAGCATTTAAGCTGGTGAATTCATAAGTATTTTAGTGTCATTGATTTGTAAAACTGTAAAGAAAAGACTTGTAAATGTTTTATGAAAAGTTTGTATAAGTATGAAAACTCTAGAAAATCCCATATTTCCTACTAGCATAAAAAGGCAGTCTTCTATCAAGACCCGACTGTTTTGAAGGTTTGCACCTCTGCAAAAATGAAGGTTTTTCCCCTGTATAACTATTATTATCTAAATATAGCTATACATAAATGTGTATGTGATAAAATCACAAAGTAACTGTAATAGGGAAAATAATATTTTACCTCAGCAGTGACACTGCTGGCTATAAAGTGATTAAAACACAGACTCCAGGTGGTATTAAATGAACAATACGCATCGGAGAGTCTAAATGAATGAAATGCAGACTCCAGGTGGTATTAAATGAACAATACGCCTCGGAGAGTCTAAATGAATGAAATGCAGACTCCAGGTGGTATTAAATGAACAATACGCCTCGGAGAGTCTAAATGAATGAAATGCAGACTCCAAGTGGTATTAAATGAACAATACGCCTCGGAGAGTATAAATGAATGAAATGCAGACTCCAGGTTTAGGATGGTCAGTCCCATGGGGAGTAGTGTATGTACTAGTGCATCTTCATATAGTATACAATAGTGTCTCTTCATATAGTATGTAATAGTGTCTCTTCATATAGTATGTAATAGTGTCTCTTCATATAGTGTGTAGTATATTTGTATAGACTCATGAATGAACTGACTCTTGTGTGATTCCTTATACTAGGAATTGTAAATAGTATCTCCTAAACTATACCTATTATAGTTACTAGTAATGTATGTATATGTATGATGAAAGTATGCCTTTGCTACCCAAAGGTACTGAACTGACTGATAGAACTTTTATGTCTATATATGTATAAATAATATATAACTAATAGTTAGTTGACATTCGGACAAATAACCGATACCCTACGGCCACATCCAAACAAGGAAAAGGAATTAAAGCGGGTTAGCAGTCCTAAGTCCTTTAAACATTACTTATATAACTATACATATATAGGCATGCATTTGACAATATCAAAGTTTAAAAAAAGTTTTGTAAAACATTTGAAAAGTTTAATAATAAGACTTGATGACATGATGTCAATTTATAAAAGATTTAAAAGCAGTTTGTTTGATATAAACAGTTTAAAGTATAAGAAATCCCTTATTTGGAACACAGTTTGAGGTACATGAAATCCTTTGTTTGAAACATAGTTATAACAGAATTTGAAAGGAAAGGTGTAGTTTAGAAAACAAGTTTGATAAAGAGTTTAATGTGTAAAAGCGTTCGAGAGATCATTTTGAAGTAGTTTGCTTGGTAAAACAGCTAAAAGTGTAGTAAATCCATAGTTTGGTAGTTATTAATCACATGTGATTGATATAACAACTATCATGATTCAACTTGTATTCCCCCCATAAAAGCATTTAAAAACATTTAATAGGTTAATTAAGCGGTATGAACTCACCTGTAGTGAGTGATTTGGATGGAAGTGCCGGATATGATGCTAAGTGTCAAGTGAGGACTTGAACACACACACGGATCCTATTTAACATGTAATGATACATATATGTATCCAATTAGTCATTTAACAACCAATTTATCAAGTAAAGACACCCTAATACGTGGATAACACTTTGATTCAAGTGCTAGGAGTACTAAAGGGTTGTATCTAAAGAGAGTATGGCCTCACATTGGAGTTTACTTCCCATATGGTAACAACACATGAGTTTACGGCCCATGGTCATTTCCCTCATGAGTTTACGGCCGTAAACTCATGGTAATTAGTACCATTTTGAGTTTTAAGGTCTTATACCACACAAGGAAGTGATCTATACTTGTATCCAAGGCTTAGGAAGGGACTAGGGCTCAAAATGGCCCTTTATTGGAGTTTGCGGTTTTGGGACCAACTCCCATGGAGTTTACGGTCGTAAACCCATGAGTTTACTGCCGTAAACCCATGGTAACTCCTACCATTTCGTGGTTTAAGGTCTTTAGGTTAAGCATGCTAGGTTCTAGTCCAATATCCAAGCCCTAGAAGGAAATGGTGGCACATATGCACCACCTTATGGTGTTTACAGTCCAAGGAGATTGCCTTGGCCGTAAACCCATGCATTCTTGGGTGTTCTTGATGTTTTTCAATGGTTTAACAAGTATTCTAAGTAAATAACTAGCTAGGAGGAGTGTACTTACTTATAGGAAGCTTGCAAGAGTGTTTAAGGCCCAAGAACACTAGTATGTGTTCTTGGTGTTCTTGGTGTTTTTGAAGAACACTTGAAGATCTAAGAAAAGTGAAGATTTCATGGTTGAAATGATGCATAACTACTAGATGAAAGGTTTTAACAACAAATCAAGTGAAGAAACACTTACATTTTTGGAAGATTTGGAAGATGAACTTATGATACTAGAGAGAGAAAGTGGAAGTTCTTGAGCTAGGAAGTGAAGAATGAGAGAAATGGGGAGTAAACTCATGCTATATGCATGAGTTTACGGCCAGAAGGAGTTCACGGCCCAAACTCCATTTTTTTTACCGTGAGCACCTAACCAAGGTGTTGGTTGATTTGTTGATGCTCCATAGTCCTAGAATATACTTCTATTTATTCGTTCATTTGAGGAGCAAATATTAAAAACACTCAAACGGACTTTAAACCGGCTAAAATTTAGCAGTAAAGTATTTGACTTTTATTTGAAGTGCTTGACTGTAGGGTTTGTACGTATGGAAATTTCGGGTCGTTACAACTTGTAGGTATGAGTGTTAGTATACTTCTTGTAAAAATACTTAAAGTTTTAACAAGTATACTTGTAGTCAGAGCTCCTAGCCCCGATGTATTTATAGTTTGTATATCTTTTATGGATTGATATACTGAGTTCACTATAAACAATGCTCTGATACCAATCTGTCACACCCCCAAACCAGACTACGGAAACGTCCGGGGGTGGAGGACTTCATTTGTAGTATCACAACACATGCATCATAGCAATCAAAGTACAAAAAACCATTGTATTTAAAAAGTATAAGTATTTACATGTGTTCAATCATTGTATATTGAAACCAAAATAGTTATACAAAAGAAGAAGATATGACTCAAAATAGCTCCATCTTCTCAAAAATCTCGGGGTGTACCTGTTTATTATTTCCCTGAGAATACAAGTAATTTGAAAAGAGAGTATCAACATAAAGTTGAGTGAGTGCATAAGTATTTATGTTTAAAGGGATGTCTCTGTATCTTGAATATGTAAACTGTTCCAGAAAATCCTATATTTTATGCTGTTTATGAAAAGTAGTTTTATTCCCATAAAACCGTTCCATTTGTAAACCTATGTTCTATATTCGTAAAACTTGTAACTGAGAGTGTGTCTGGTTCCACCAGCTGTTATTGAAAACTGTAATATACTATTGTAGCTTGTATTTTTTAAACTAGTACTTTGAAGATGTACTTACGTTTAGTTGATTATACACTAACGTATTGTTAATATCTTTTTAATATTATTATTTTTAACAGACCGGAACAGGAAAATCCGTTAAAAATTTATAACTTCTTCATCCGACGTCCGTTTTTTGTCTGTCTTTTTACCGTTGTACTACTGTTGACGAGACCTTCAATTCTCGTTTAGGTTGTGTCGGCTAAAAATCACTCGATCTTTATTTCGAGTTTTTAGCTGTATATTGTTATACTGAAACTTAGAAAAATCATAACTTCCTCATACGAAGTCAGATTTTGACGTTCTTTTTATGAAAGTTCTCGGTTTAACATAATCTACAACTTTCATTTAGATTGTTATGGCTAAAAAGCCTTTTATTGAAAATTCACTTTTTACACTGAACAATGTTTTGCCGGTTTTGTCGCGGATCTTCGATTGGTCATAACTTCTTCGTTATAACTCGGATTTTAGTGTTCTTTATGTTTTTGGAAACCTTTTTACAATCTCTACCACTTTGTTCATCCCAATCGAGATTGTTTAATACTTTATTTTTGAGGGTCAGTTATGTAAATGTACACAGTATGCTAAAATTTCTCTTTATTATTTAAAAAGAACTACAAATTGACCTATATTATTACATAGGTTTGAAATAACGGTTTTTTACAGTATGGAGGTTGACAAGCAACCTCCATGCCCTTTAAAAAATTCGGTCCTACCATTATTAATAATAAAGATTCTTCAATTTTTATAAACGCTAAGTTTATAAAATATAAACTTTGTCTTTAGGTAAAAGACAAAAGAATCCAACTAGTCCAAAAGGTTGTGCATGACTTATTAATTCATATCATATGAAATAATAACTAGTTATACTCTCTTATAGTTATTATTTTCACAAAACAATAATTATTCCCTAATTAAAATACAAGAATTGATATTATTTATTAATAATTGTATTAATAATAAATATACAAAATGTGTCAACTTGATAAAGGTGTGGCCCTATAAGATCATATATTATTAGCAATGTCACTACATAATGATTCTTGGGCATATAGATTCAACAGTAACAAGGTTTGCATGCAAACACAATTTTGATCAATAAACATGATTATCGATTTATAGAAACAAAAGGTACAATCTTTTAAGTGGTCAATACAAAAAGTATGGAGAACATGCGACCATTTTTACCACGTGTATTCGACAAAGCAAACCATACACACAATGTCAGATAACGATGATCATTGTACTAACTCCTCGCATCCACAACAGACAAAAACACCAAGTCTTCTCTAAGACTTCATTATCTTCGGTCTTCAGATTTAACTCCTCACTTCATCAAAGCTCAAGTCTACGAATACCAATATTTCAACTCTTCGCACATCCAAAATTATTTTAGTTGTCAAGGTCTTCAACGTTCATGAGGTATTGACCATGTGTAGTTGACTTCGTCTATTTCTTTTTCTTAAGCCTTGAGTTCTTGTGCAATATTTCACTAGAAAAACGATGGCAGTCCAAGATACTGAATAAATCCAAGATCCTGGGCTTGCCCGAAATATTGGTTCAAGTTCAAGATATAAAAGGTCAGTCAAAATTTCTCCCCAACAATATATATATATATATATATATATATATATATATATATATATATATATATATATATATATATATATTGTTGGATTAATGCCTAAGTCCATAACTATATTTTGTATGTACTTGACCCGACCCGGCATGGTCCATTTGGGTTGCACTTCACCGGCACAATTTATATGGATAGTCTTTTGAGAATAGTATATTTATGATTTATATTAATATATTATAAGTTCTAATATATTAATATGGAATCATATTATTTAATTAGTATTGATCAAGAATTAATTTAGAATTAATTAAGTGATCAAAAAGAACTAATTAAATATGGACTCTTATATATATGGAATGGGCCAAGTTCATTTAGGTTGGGCTAAGCTTTCATGGATGGTCCATGGAGCTTTTAACCCATGGATCCTATCTAAATGAAAGGTCATGGGTATTAGGGTTTACATGGATGTAACCCTAATCCTCCATAATATATAAAGGGGTCCTTGGCTCACAAAATTGGCACAAGCGTGTGAAAATAAGAGTGGGCTGATTTTAGTGTGCATACATATTCTCTCAAGTTCTTTCAAGGTGTTTTGGTGATTTGTGATTCCATTTGAGGCTTCCACACTATTGGGGCTAAGCTCTTAAAGCTTGAAGACATCAAGCTACATCAAAAGGTATGTCATCTAACTAGAACTTTGTAGTATAGGTGCTTCATAATATGCTAGTTAGGATGAAACCTTGGAATAGTTAATATTTGCATGTATAATAGAGAAAACATAGATCCAAGGTTTATAGGGTTACATATACACCATAGGAGTGTTAGAATGCTCAAAACCCAACAGTGGTATCAGAGCCATGGGTTGTTTTCTGTTATATTGATGCAAATGTTTTATTTTCAAGTTGAAAAAAAAAGGAAAAAAAAAACATGACGTTTGTCAAATTTTAAGATAATTACTTGTTTTGTGAAAAACGAATTATTTGAAAATTTTGAATCATTTGTTATATGAGTTAAATTAGGTCAAATTTAGTAAAAGATAAAATGATATGATTATTTTATTAGTTTTAAAAGTTTGATCTAAATGTTTTAAGGAGTTACATATTTTGTCATAAAATTTTGGAGCTCAAAAGTTTTTTTTTAAAGTTGTGATCTTAAGGGTTTTTGAAACTTCCATAAGTTATGGATATGAAAGTTTTTTTTTTTTAAAAAAAATTGATTCAAAGTTTTTATGGAGTTACAAAATTTGGTGTTAATGTTTTAAAGAATTCCATAACTTGTTCTTAAGTTATGGAACATGGAAAGTTTCATCATAAAACACCATTAATTCCATAAGTTATGGAATCCAAAGGTTTTCAAGAATTACAAAACTTGCCCTCAAGTTTTGGAATTTGAGAAAAGTTTTTTATGAAAAAAAGAATTGAATTCTAAAACTCTTGGGTTCATAACTTAAACAATTAATTAAATGGTTTTAATTTTGAGTTTAATAATTGGAATTATGATGTTTTGTTGAATAGTTCAAATTAACTCTTAAGGACTTTATTAATAGTTAATTAAAGCGTTTAATTAAAAGAGTATTATTAATCCATAAATATATGGTTTGAGTTTAATTAAATTAATAGTCTAGTTTAATTAATAGATTAAACCACTAAGTATTTTAAATGTCTAAAATACACCCTTATACTATTATAATATTAAAAGTTTAATATATTATATGTATAAGAGCAAGTCGTCTTACCATTAGTAGGCCTCATTCACGAAGTCGGTCTATAAGGGAGGTATAAGGTTACTGCCTATAAAATGGCAGTTTAATAGGTGTCCACTCTCACTCACCGCTTCCTTGACCGGTGGAGGGTCGTTAGCCGAACAGGTAGGACAAGGACTATAATTCTCCCTTCATTATAAGTATAATGATAAATACTAAGTAACTAAACACTTATAAATTCCCAATCTTAGTTACTTAGGAAAATGTGAATAAGGTGCTAATCCATGAAATTACACTTTGCACTTTGTTTAAGCTGTTAGTGGAGCGTGTGTGGTTAACCGGCACACTAACCTGGACTTAACAAGGTAGGCAAAGGTTAACTTAATGTTTATCATAGTATCGTTGGAGCGTGTGTGGTTAACCGGCATATCGATTGAGGGGTAAATATTAAGGGTACCAAGTATATTTGCATGGTTACTTCACACCTTGTTTTGTGATCCTCGGCATCCCAGTCACAAAACCTGAAGGGCACACTCGAGATTGAAACATGCCATTGAAAAGTTCAATGAATCTCAAAAGAATATAGGAGTTTCAAAACCAATTAAAACCTAATAATACATTTCGTTTATCTTGGTGGAAATTGGTGAATCGTCATTCACCTACCTTCAAATATTTTATAGCTTGGATTACGACATTCCTCTTCCAAGTTATAAAATAGTTTGTTGGGTCCTAGCCTTAATATATCATATTGGGTGTTATATTAAGGACTTAAATCAACTTTACGTGAATTTATCCCATTGTTGATGTCTGGTTTAGACAACAATGATCTTCCCAAACCAACCTTTCCTAATGAATATGACTTCCCAAGTTTGGCTCATGGAAGTCATACTTCTCTTCCTCCACCTCCTCCAATTATTCTCCCTAACCCACAAGTTCAAGGTCACTCAAGCCCTAATGGCAAGCAAGATCTATGTGTGATCACATCTTAGAGATGAAGTCACATATTGACAAGCCGGGAGAGTTGGGTGTCAAAGTCTTGAGAAAGTTGGATGTTCAATCACTTTCTAAGTCACATAGTGAGTTCCTTTGGGACTACTATGAAACAGACTATGACATGAACCTTAATGATCATATCTATTTGCTTGGTGCTGCTAAATCAGCAATGATTTGGAAGGATAGTAAAGCAAATTTGATTAGAAGATCAACTTCCCAAAAACTTTATGGACAGTGACAATGGTGACACTAGAAATCCAGAAAAAGCATTCTCTTCCCAATGGAAAGGGATTGGCCATAGTCAACCCGGTTGACCATATGGTAAAGAGAAAGGCTAAGTCTGAGATAGTCCCATTACCAAAGGGTCCATATGTTTATTTTGCCAAAGGAAGGGGCGTTGATTGCAAAGCTGCCAAATTACCTAAGGATGTTAAAGTCAATAAGTTTGACTCTACATCAGGTAGAGCCCATTATCTAACTCTGTTAAGTTCTATTCTGAGATCCTCATTACATGATGTGACTCGGTCACATGTTGATGTTTTAAGAATCAAAGAATAGAGAGAAATCTTAAAGGAAGTATATGCTGATTATGATCGCGAAGGTGGATTTCGATCGCATCAGAATTTTGAGCAGTTGCTTAAGAAGTTATGATATATTGCTAAGGAATAGCTAACAACAATTTTCCATGTGGATTGTAAGGATAAGTTTTTCCGCAAAGTTTTAAAATAAAAGAAAATTGTTTAATTTTGTTTATTTGAAGTATCCTTACAATGGCATTTGTGGAAAATTGTTGCTTATATGATTGCACTGACAACAATATTGGAAAATGGATTTAATTGTTTCATTTGTGGTAGTGTCTAAATTTACCAAATCAGGAAAGTTCCTCATCACCCAAGTTTCAATTGGACCGAAACTTGGAATCATGCAAGTTGAATAGTATGATGAATGAGAACTTTCACGCATTGGAAAATCAAGACTAATTACTTATTCACATGGATGTGTGAGTCAAGTGAAGGACTAAAGGGATCGAGTACACATTCTTGTGCACTGGTCATGTCCACCACAAAGCTCGTTAAGACTATTCGATTTACTAAAGTTTAGTAAATATGGTTATACTTACAAGTTTAAGTATAATTCTGAAACATTGGAAAAGTCTCAATGTATGGCAGAACGAATGGGAAGAATCAAATTAGGCAGAAAGATAAAAGTTTCTCAAATCTGAAAAGATGGGAGAGTACTTTAGTATCATGTTTCTGATCATCTTAATGATTTAGAAATCATATCATAATTAGTCCTCTAAAGGTCATCTTAGTGCATTCTTATGACTAAGAAGAGGAGTCATGAATTGTTGAAATGGTTAGATCAGGAAGATGAGGCATACTTCGTTCCAAAACAATTCTTAGAGTCATACTCCAAGATTGTAACTTGAGTGACATATCTTAAAGAAAGGTTTAAAACACTTGTCAAATGTAAGAGTAAAAGTGTCCTACTCTTGTACATTTGAAATTGGTAAGTTGTGATGTTTTGGATAAAACAAAGACCAACTAAGGCCAATTGTGTGAAGTGTTTGTCTTGATAAAGAATCCGCACTATCTCTTGAATATTTGGCAAGATAGTCTTATATGTCAAGAGGATAGTGGGAGTCTTAAAGATCCTAAAAAGAATTTCAAGAACTAATCAAGAATAAAACCTGAGGTTCTTCACTAGCACACGACTTGAGGTTTATAACCTATCGTGTTGACATATTCTGTGCCCATTCCAGTTAAAGTTGGCTTTGCATAGGAGTTCTGAAAGTTCTCAATTGGTTGCATAACAACTTGGAAGCAATGGCAGGCCCTGTACTGCCAGGTGGCAAGAAGTTAAGATTGCATAAGTTCAGTCCATATGAGTTTGGATTTGTCATTATCCTTGTCTTGTGACTATGGTTTTGACGATTCACATGGATAAGAACACATACACCATAAAATCTAAGGGTCATAAGGTTTCTCTCCGGTTCATGAAAATGATGGTGAGGAAACACTTCCACCAAGTAGATTTGAAGCAGATGGCAAAAGGTCTAAACAACTGAGACTATGATTACGGCATCCCTTTTCATAGTTCTGAAATTGTTTAGACACACATGCATGCTATCTAAGGAAAGGTGTATGATTTTGACAAAGTTTTATCAAAGCATCTCGTATCAGAAATCTGAACTTTGGTAAGAAAGTCAATAAAGTATTGATTTCTAGAAGTCCAACTGATTTCTGAGTACATGTCAAAGCTAGTGGGAGCATAAGTGTTATGCTAATAATCATCATGTTAGTGGGAGCATGATAATTATTGTTAGTGTTGCAAGTTAGCAATGTTAATTATAGAAAACAAAAGTTTCAATTCGTGAGGCTGCAGGGATTGAAAAAGTTGTTTTGCTATAATTAAGGGAGAGGATATACTTCATTTCAGTTCTAAAGGCTTAGATTGAGACCTTAATCATCTTTAGTCAAGAATATATATATGAATTTCATGTTGGATTGGTTCAACTTAAGGAAATTCTATATATTGCGTTCTCAAAATTCGATTATGATTACGGCATCCCTCTTCATAGTCAAATTTTGAAAACATGGCAAATAAAAATATTGTAGCAAAAGACCGGTCTAGAATCATGTCTTTATGTGAGACATCATGAATCGTGTACCATTTGCTTTGGGTACAGGATCGATTGCATGTGCTATAATATTTGTCATTTCTAAATTTTTCCAAATGCCCAGAGGCATTAAGAAGGGAAAAGGTCTAGAATTGGATATGACTAAAATGATTAAGCAATTGGCGAGGACAATCTGAGGTTTACCAAAGATTGGTTGCTCAGGGACAGTTGGAAGTATAGTGCTAATTTTGGAAGGACCATATTGACATATTCTGAAAAGAGGCATCTCTTATTCAAAAGTGATAGTCAAAATGAGAATATGGAGTTGTCTCCATATGTGGAAGTTATATGTGTAAGATTAGAAAACTTAATGCAAGAAGCATGTCCAAAGCAATGTACTTTGAATATGAGACTTAGTTTCCATGGAGTTGATCTCCATTGGAATACCTTATAATGACTGTTGACAAGTCTTTGTGACTTTGTACATATTCATTACAGGAGGGTCAGTGCATATAAGTTTAAAATCTAAACAGATTTCGATAAATGATAGGAATTTGAAATTCTCACATTTTTCGATAAGGATTTGGGAGTGTGAAATTAGAATCATTGAAATTATGTTCAATTGGTTTATTTCACAAAGTAAGGATCATAGACAAACATAGAGTGTATACTTGGTGTATGGCAAAGCTATTGTTTAAGAAAAACATAGTGTACATGCTTGGAGCATAGGACAACTAGTGTTTTTAATTCAAGTATAAAGTTGCTAAAACCGAAACAATGAATAATGAGTAATCTGTATGCTGATAAATAAAAGTGTTTATTTATATTCATAGGGTTTGATACCATATTTGATTCATTTGTTCTTGTGTTTCACTTTGCATGTTTTGACTTCCAGAATAACTAAGTCACTCTTCCTGAATGATTAAGTTATTCAAACCATCCACAGTCGGTCATATGTTGGAAGTAGATATGAATCAAGACTGTCATGGGTTGGTTTGTAGAGGTCCAAGTTGGTGGACAAAGTGGTGCTACAACACTCATGAGTGCTCATAAGTTCTGAGTATTGGATTCAACCCGCGCTCATTTGAATTACTTCATGGATTTTATCACGAGTGATCATGAGACGATAATATCTTATATTCTTCAAACCTAGAGATATAAGTTGTTACTATGAGTTGGTTATACATTGATTGCACGAAAACGCATTTGGTAACTCGATGTTATAAAACGTGCCTTTGTGTATGATTCAACAAGTAGTAGAAAAAGCCATATGAGTCGAAGTTTATCCATTCCTTTTGCCTTCGGGATAAAAGCGATATCTGTGGGCCCCTCGATGATTTAAAGATGACACATGTGAGTGCTTGGCCAAGTCAGGACTGATTTGATTTGTTCAATCAGTCAGTCATCATAAATCGAAAATCGGGAAACAACAAATGGACAGAGAGAATGATTATAATCCATGTCTCAGTCCATATGATATCTAGAATGGAGGAATATATGATACCTTATCTAATGGACAAGTCATTGACAAGGTCAGAGTTCGACAGCGGCTTTAAGAGCTACGATTGCCAATTAGGTTTTGAAGTCATACTCAATAATAGTTTTAGACTTATCCAAGTGGGAGACTGTTGGATTAATGTCTAAGTCCATAACTATATTTGGTATGTACTTGACCCGACCCGACATGGTCCATTTGGGTTGCACTTCACCGACACAATTTATATGGATAGTCTTTTGAGAATAGTATATTTATGATTTATATTAATATATTATAAGTTCTAATATATTAATATGGAATCATATTATTTAATTAGTATTAATCAAGAATTAATTTAGAATTAATTAAGTGATCAAAAATAACTAATTAAATATGGACTCTTATATATATGGAATGGGCCAAGTTCATTTAGGTTGGGCTAAGCTTTCATGGATGGTCCATGGAGCTTTTAACCCATGGATCCTATGTAAATGAAAGGTCATGGGTATTAGGGTTTACATGGATGTAACCCTAATCCTCCATAATATATAAAGGATTCCTTGTCTCACAAAATTGGCACAAGTGTGTGAAAATAAGAGTGGGCCGATTTTAGTGTGCATACATATTCTCTCAAGTTCTTCCAAGGTGTTTTGGTGATTTGTGATTCCATTTGAGGCTTCCACACTATTGGGGCTAAGCTCTTAAAGCTTGAAGACATCAAGCTACATCAAAAGGTATGTCATCTAACTAGAACTTTGTAGTATAGGTGCTTCATAATATGCTAGTTAGGATGAAACCTTGGAATAGTTAATATTTGCATGTATATTAGAGAAAACATAGATCCAAGGTTTATAGGATTGCATGTACACCATAGGAGTGTTAGAATGCTCAAAACCCAACAATAATATCATAACAAAAATCATAGATTCATCAAGTAAATACATGCATAACTGACAATTATCACAAAGACAATCAGCTCACTACATCAGAAACTAGTGGGTCGGCTTTGGTGCCTTCAACCCATAGATACAACGAAGGAAAACTCACCTCTCGATCGGTAATCAACTATTGTTGCTCTCACGATCAGCTACACCCGTGCTACTCCACACCTAGATAATCATGCAAGGCAAACCTTAGATTTGCCCTTCAAAACCAAGAATTAACCAAAAGTCAACTCAGGTCAAAAGTCAACGCCTAAGGTGAAAGGTCAAGTTTCTCCTTAGCTCACCCTCACGTCGTGACCACTAAGGCTAACGTCGTGAGGATAGTCTTGACCCAGACCCACTCATCGAGTCGATTCAGTTTCAATTATCCAACAGAATCCTCAGATTGGGACAACCACCTGGCTCACGTCGTGAGGTTCCATTTCTCACGTCCTGAGATCGGTTCTGACCAACTTTGAGCATTAAGTTCTTAATCCTTTAAGACATACATTGAGACTTTCCAGAACACCTTCCTCGACCCTAAGGACCTTAAAAATCGTAGCTTTTCAGTCATGCATGTCAATGCATGACTTAGACACTAACTAGGTCAAAAGAAGGGTATTAAGATCAAGACTCAAGCTTGGAGTCCAAAACTCAAATCCAAGGACTCAGATGCAGAAGATGACTCAATGATCCATAAAGTTGCTAACTTTATGGATCTCATGTATGTTAAACAACCCAAACATGCAAAGAAAGGTTCCAAAGATTATATCTAGAATTTTTAAGGCAAAAAGATAAGAGCTTTATGACTTACGAATGCTCACAAGCTCAACAAATCCAAGAGGTAGAAGCTAGATTGCCAAAATGAAGCACCACAAGAGCCTTCTTCCACTTTAAAGAACCAAAAACCTCCAAGTAAGCTCTTAAAAATCACTAACAATGGTCCAAGGTCTCAAGGAGGTCGAAATTAGGGTTTCCAGGGAGATGGAGAGTGAGAGAGGCTGAGGATGGGCGATCATAGCCCTCTCATTCCATTAAATACTCAGAAATTAGGGTTTTGGGTTATCAGACCTGGCTCACGCCGTGAGACCTTATGCCTAACGTCGTGAGGTTTGAGGATACGGGTCAAATGGTCAATGGGCATTCTCACGTCGTGGCCACCATGGCTCACGTCGTGTGCCTCCTCAAAAATGCAAAATTTCAAGAATTTAAGTACCTCAAGGATTCGGATGCTACATTAACGTTAAAAATTACTAAAATACCCTTTATAATATTTTTGAAAATTTTGGTCTACAATCATCCATACATCCACACAATAGATAGTTAGAATACTTGAACACAACACACACACTCACACACACACACACACACACACACACACACACACACATATATATATATATATATATATATATATATATATATATATATATATATATATATATATATATATATAGGATCCATGGAGATTAAAAAAATAGAGATCTTGAAATTCAACCTCAGCCACATACTTCACATCTGCCGCTCTATCTATCTGGCGTACAGGAGCGGTAGGCCAGCTATAATCATAAATGATTATATAGCGCCGCCCGTTCCTTTCTCCTCCGCAACCATCCCTACCATTACAATTGCCACCACCACCACCACCACCACTACCACCATCTCTTACAACAGCCGACCTCACCACCGCCACATCCGTCACTTATACCAACGCCACCTCTGCCACCACCATCTCTTCTGCCGCCAACTGTTATATTCATATATGATTACTCAATCTGTGAACAGACATATATGTATAATCATTTAATATTAGGCATATACGTATAAACATGTATAATCATATATGATTATACCTCTCTGCCATATAATCATTTATGATTAGGCATGCCTTGCTGCTTCCGGTATGCTGCAACGTTAGAGCGGCAAATAAGAAATATGTGGCTGAGGTTTAATCTTAAAATCTCTATTTTTTTAGTCTCAAGTGAACCGTCTCCTATATATATATATATATATATATATATATATATATATATATATATATATATATATATATATATATATATATATATAGGGCTTGGTTATAATGTGGATGGACAACTATTGTGTGGACGTATGGACAATGCTATTCTATGAGAATTATTAAGAGAATAAGTTGTTTAGTAATGTAATGCGTTTAATCTCACACAAATATTGTCATTTTTATGCATTCTCAGTAATTGTTATTCATTTTTGTTCTCACGCATCACTTTTTGCTCATTTTTCTTTCTTACAGAATACGACTCAATAAATAAAATTCTGACAGAATGAGAATAATTAAAAAAAGTCTATAATAACTTTATAGACGGTTTAACTAATGAGAATGTGTGATAATGAGAATAATTATGTAAGATTAAATGTATTACAATATATTTTCTTTGTTATTCTCGTAAAATAGCATTGTGTACACGTCCGCACTATAGATATCAATCCACATTTGAATCTCTCTCTCTCTATATATATATATATATATATATATATATATATATATATATATATATATATATATATATATATATATATATATATATATATATATATATATATATATACTTTCTTCTTTTCCTGCACGATGGCGTCCAGGGAGGCAAGTGTAACATGCTTTTCGAGTCGTATCTTACGGCTGTAATTTCGTACATTTTCTATGTACCTTTTTCATTCATATGTATATAATCATGGCGGGATGCGTAACATTTAGTTCAGATTATTCAAAAAAAAAATATCTAACAAAAGGTGCTGCTCACGACTCCCTCACATTAAATTATATAAAAAAAATTACTATAAAAAATTAAAAATGTGTGCACCTTGTCTAGAATTTTAATCATTGTTATCATATCACATACGAAAATTAAAGTTGGACGTGGCGTATTTATTTATTTTCATTTACCTATTCAATTTGTAAAAGTTTTAAAATTTTGTAATTTTTATCTTATGCTCTTTTTAGTTTTATGTATCAATTTAATTACATAAAAGTTTCAACTTTTGCCTTTTAACAAATTGTGTTGTTAAAAGATATGCTAAACATATTCAAAATTTTACTAATATTTAATAAGGTTAACTTTAAGAAATAGAATGTTCTAAATATCAACTAATAATAGCAAGCCTCGAGTTTATGAGTTTTTGAAAAAACAAATAGTTTTTAAGACGTCATCATATGACAATTTCGCAAAATATCAACTAAGTTTTAGAATTTTCAACCTAACAAATTTTCATTATTTTAAAGTCAAAATCGTAAAAATTGTCGTTGTGATTGTTAAAATTCTGTGATTTTGGTCAAAAAAAATTTAGTGGTGCATCAATAATCCAAAATTGGAACTTTTTATTATTTTTTGTCCATATACACTTTAAAAGACGATTATGCCCTTATAATTTATATTTTTTATTTTATTTAATTATTAAAATACATAAACTAATTTATTTTATATATTTTAACTTAAAAGAAAAAAAATAAAAACGGGTCCACCCACCCCATTTCTCTGCCATCACCGTTCCCCACCACCATCTGCCACCAACCACCATCATTTGCTGCCAACGACCTCAATTTCCCTCACCTTTACCCCCATCTCTCATTCGTTATCCCCATAAAAGTTCACCAAAGACCACCAGACCATCGTTTGCCACCACTATCAGTCGCCATCCACCCCATCCCCACTATCCTTACTCCCCGTGTCTCGTCGGAATCCACTAACACAGCTGAAAACCACCATTAACATATCCCCTTCTTGCCCAGATCCGAACCAAGTGCCCAAATCGATGCAAAAGGGTGCTTAAACCTAGAAACGAAACCCAAACCCAAACGCCATCTCTACCCTATCTCACCGGAAACCACTGACAACCGCCATTCTTTCCTAATACCACCGCCAATGTCACCATTATCGTTAGGGGAACAATCATAGAAAAATAATGTAGTCGTCACTACCCTTCATTAGCATCGTCAGTTACCCAAAAGCACCATCACTGTCATCGAATGCCTTCATAACCTCCACAACCTCCATTTCCATATGTTATAGCCTTACACACAAGCATAAACCTTCACCATCCCACCAAAAGCACCCCTGCACCTTTAGAGTACATCTGGTGAACACATCGTTCACAACACCTACAGGTTGCGAGTCTGCTAGCATTCCATTGGATTGTCTAGAATAGTTTGTAGTTGTCATCTATACTCTGCTAGATGATTGGGCATCGCTTGGGTCAAGGCTTCTCATCATCTTTCACCTCTCATCATCTATATCATCTTTCATCTCTCATCATTCATCTCATTTTTCATCTCTCATCTCATCTTTCATCTACCTATCTTTACCCATCATAATTATAGGTATAAAATATGTATACATTTTAAATCGAATAAAACATGTATGTTTTGTTCATCCACTCAATTATAGGTATAAAATATATATACACACATAACATGTAATTTATATTAAATAATTCATGTCTATGTGTAAGATGAAAGTAACTATGCACTCAATTGTTAAAGTGATGATTCCAAACTCGGGCAACGCTTCGCTTCTAACAATTCTATTCTCCTTTGACGAAACCTAATATTTATAGCGACTATTTACGAGCGATATTGTTTTATAAGTGTTAAACAATACTTTTCAACCACTATGTACAGACAGGGGTCAGACATAAAACACCAGAGCACAGGGCCATTTTTGCATTTAAGCACTTCTGAAATCCAACAAGCCTATGCGGCCCTTCAAACCAGATTCCCCATACCGCGAGTAGTTAAAGATATTATAATAACACTTTGTATATTATATTTTATAATATATATTGTTTATAAGCTCAAAATAATGATATTGAACTTAAACATAAGCTATACTTAAAGTGGGGTAAGCATAACTCGCTTACTAGGAGGTTTGGCTAGGAACCGGGCTCTACGGGGGCAGAACTTCCGAGCCGAAAGCTCTTCTTCTTGGAGCCTTCCGGCGCTCCGGGACTCACCTCTTAGCACTTGGGAAGTACTGGGGATTGGGAGGGGTTTAGAGAGAAGTTTGAGAGAGAAAGAAAGGCTAAGGTGTGAAGAATATGGGAGGGCCTCACATCTTATTTATAGTGGCTGGCTTCGAACTACGCTGGGCGTACTCCTCGGGGTACGCTGCACGTACTCAGTATGATGCGCGTACAAGGCTACGCTGCACATACGAGGGGATAGGTGTTGTTCTTCGGATGGGTCGACGTGGAAGCTGCTAGGACCGCGTATGTGAGTGCGCGGGGCGTAATGCCAGCTACACGGGGTGTAGATGTGTCTCCTCGCATCCTAATCCATAAACTTCTAAATTCCATAACTTTCTCATACGAGCTTCGTTTATGACGTTCTTTATATCCACACGTAGGTGGGGAAGTACTCTACAACGTTTGTTTAGACTCAGTCGGCTAATTTTGAATTTATTTTTAAAGTTATATTTTAACAGACCTGGACATGTAAAGTCCGTTAAAAATTCATAACTTTGTCATCCGACGTCCGTTTCCATTTGTCTTTATATCATTGGGTTCCTATTAATGAGATCTTCGATTCTCGTTTAAGTTGTGTTGGCTAAAAGTCGGTCGATCAAAAATTCAAATTCCGGGCTGTGCACTACTATGCCAAATCTTAGAAAAATCATAACTTCCTCATACGAAGTCAGATTTGGACGTTATTTTTATGCACGATCTCAGATTAACATATACTACGACTTTCGTTTAGATCACTAAGGCTAAAAAGTATTTTATCGTAAACTCACTTTTTATGTCACATAGTGTCGTGCTAGTTTTGTCGCGAAACTTCGACAGGTAATAACTTCTTCGTTATAACTCGGATTTTAGCGTTCTTTATATGTACGAAACCCTTGTGACATATACTATAAATTAGTTAATATTATTTGTTCTAAATAATCTTCTATCAAAAAGTCATTTTTGACGCTCATTTTCACTAAATTTACTAGCCCAAATTTGCGGGAGTTACAATTATCTCCCCTTTAGGATGATTACGTCTCGTAATCATCAACAAAATATGGCTTGTATAATGACTCCATACATTTATCTTTTCATCCTAGGTAATAGCCGTAACTATTATGTCCTTTGAAATGAGTATCTAACTCTTGGACTTCTTGACTGTTGGCGATGCTCAATCTTGCATCTGCTATTCGTACTATGTTGGACTTTCAATTGTAACATTCTAGTTACAATCTCTGTTCTCATTGGAAACTCCTTCTTTTTCTTTACAGGCTTAAGATAAGTTATTTCCTTCGATTACCATAATAGACCGATGGGTCATGTTTTAATGACCTCTCATCGTATGATGCAACGCTTAGACTCAAGTCTTTTTTAGTCAGATTCTAGAATGGAAGTTTCCTTCCTTCATGTTCTAATGTGATATAATCACATTCTAGCATGTAGCATTTCTAGCTACATGTTACTTACTTTAACAACGGTTGTGATGCTTCTATCGATCGCTTCGATTATCCTTCACTTCAATCTTCTGGAATAAGTCAGATGCTACATCGATTTTGGTTCTCTGAACCACGTAACATACTCATCTTATTCGAAATCTATTTGATATGACCACTAGTGTCGGAATAATAATCATCTTCTTAGCCATTACCGAAGCGATGGTAACGACAGACATGAATTAAACGGAAACAATTACTAGCGCCTTGTTAACCTTGTGACTTTCCCTGATCCAAGTGTGAGTCATGTGCTTCCGGTAGCATAGGCTTCTACTACCTTTTCACACCTACTCATACTCGTCCCAAGTACTGTCTCGCAGTTTTCCAAGTCACCATACAAGAATTTCACATAATCATTTAACACATCGGATAACATAACTAAGGTTGATATTACTGCTCGAAACGATTACATGGGTATTCAATTTCACCCTACACTACACCTCTTATATTATGCTACACCACATGATACTATATATCTACTTTATTGATCCTTACTTCTAATCCCTTGCATTTCCACCTGCTTCATCAAGGATCATCTGGAATGCTCTCGCCTTTGGCTTCGGCAGCACATGTTGCCTTGCAAATTCGTTCTTCTTTGAGCAGTTCTTTGAAATATGCCCACCACCTCCACATTCGTAACACTTCCTATTGTCGAATGTATAATCTCTAGAATAGTGACCGGTCCTACCACACTTATAGCAGTCACTTCTCCATCGCGTCTTCCAAAGTGCTTCTTCTTGCACTTCTCACACCACTTGGTTCCACCACTACCTCTATACTTTTGGTCGTCCAGGGTGGACTTCGTGAATTTTCCTTTCTTATAAGATCTTGAGGATACCTCCATCTTCCACTTTTCTCCTGCCTTATCTTTTTCTAGACCCTTTTCTCTTATCTGGGTCTTTACATTCTTAGCTGCTCTAACGACTGTCTTCAAAGTAGTTTCCATTTTGACCGTTAGGCCAAAGTCCGTTGGCAATCCGTTACAAAATCTATCTATCTTTGAGAGTTCAGGAGGTACCAAGTATGGGAATAGCTTCATCCTCTCGGTGAACGCGGTGGCATACTCATCAACACTCATTTTCCCTTTCTTTAGGTTCTGAAACTCGTTGTTTAGGTCTATCATATCTATATCTGAGTAGTATTGCATTTTCAACTGCTCCATGAATGCTTCCTAAGACATCCGCATGGCTTTTCCCTGTGACATTGTATTTGCCAACAACTTCCGCCAACTTAAGACTCTGGTCTTTAGTTGTCTGACTGCAAAGAAGATCTTTTTCTTATTGCTGCAGTTGCAGCTTTCAAATACCATTTCCATCTCGGAGATCCAGTCCATAATTTCCACTGGCTTTGGGTTTCCAGAAAGACTTGGTGGTTTGGCACCCAATAATTTCTTATACATGTGCCCATCCCTGTCAATCCTTCTGTCCGGGTCGTTCCTCCTGACCACTCGAGGTCCAACTTGACTCACAGTATGACTGTAATTTCCACCTCTGACAGTTCTTCATTCATTTTGGGTTGCACAATAGGCATAATAGGTTCACCCCGATTAAGCAACATTTGCCTCATCTCCTCCCTTTGTTCGGCGATCATAGCCTGTTGAGTTGAAAACTCTTAAGATCGAATAGATTCAAACAAGTAAAAAGAATCAAACACAAAATATGAATCAAGAACGTGTCGAATGATTATAAGTCACAGCCTCAGAAGAGCTCGATGAAGAACTGCTACTGTAGAGGCTATGTAGGGTTTACAATGACACGATTAATAAATACACGATGCATGCATGCACCTTAAATAGTAAAACCCTAATCATTAATCACGGGTGGACAGGCCCAACCCGGATACACAAAAGACTAAGTAAAAATCCCAAAAGACGCAACATTAAATACTCAACAATCTCCCCTTTTGCGTCGATTGAGGCGAGAGTCCTTCACTGCTGAGTTCGCTTCTGCACTTCAAAAGCTTTCGGAATGACGCTTAGCAGAACCTTGCAAACTTGGATGTACCATTGAATCATATCCGAAAATCACTTCTTATCGCTTTTGTTGTTCCCTTTGTGTTTGCACACGAATTCCAAGATATATTCTAGGCAGGAAGTGGTGAAAAGATGTTTGTCATTGAGAAAGAAACAAGCTTTGTGAAAGTCTGCATCAGTTCTCTCCTTCAATTGAAAAGCCACACACCATCCGTCCTTTCGTATCTTCCCAAGTTTCATTTTGTCAAAACCTTCAGGGACTTCTTTGGGGAGTACACTTGGCTTCGTTCGCAACACAACAACAATCTCAACATCCATCTTGAAAGATCTAGTATGCTCAAGAGTCATATTAAAATGATATTGCTAAATAACATATGATCCTAAGGGTCACACTAACAACAACCTGATACAATTGCATATTTATTAGAAATTGATTTTAATAAATATTCATAAACTCTTATAATAAATTAAGAAAATATTTATTTCAAGTAAATAATTATTTTACAATACAAGTAACACATTATTTCATAATGTATGAATTAATAAGTCATGTACAACATTTTGGACTAGTTGAGTCTTTTGCCTTTTACCCAAAGACAAAGTTTATATTTTATAAAATTTAAACTATTTGTCTTCTTTTGAGAGCATGGATTTTGTATTTGTTTAATGCAAAAGTAACCATCCTAGGAGACATGATTGATGACTTAGGGGCATGGTAGCCTTAAAAGTGTAAATACCTCATGGTTAAAGACAATGCTTTATGGCTATAAAAGGATGAAGCTTGCACTTGTATTACATACACCTTTTGGCTTGCATTTTTTGCCCAAAAATTTATGAGCTTCTTCATCCTCTCTCCATCTCTTCTTTAGCTTTGAGTTCTTGAAGAAATTGTTACTTGTTTTTCTCTCTTGGAATATATACTTGGGTATTTTGTTCCAAGCTTAAGAGTTAACATAAGAACTAACATTCTAATCAAGTTGGGATATTGTTAGTGTCTCAAGGGTTCATCCTCACTCCATCAACTTCCAAGCCTCCCCTAGAGGACTCAAAGTGCTTCAAAGGTTGTTACCACTTCTTCCTTCTATGGTTGTGTTTTAAATCTTTCTTATACTTGCAAGATAATCCTTGGTGGGTGATAAAATGTTTATGTTATTTTATAAAACTGAAGTTTTCTGTTTGCCATTATTTGTAGTTTTTGAAACTAAGTTTTAAATAAAACCCAACAATTGGTATCAGAGCCACCTTGCAAGTTTGGTTAGATTTTTGATTTATGCAAATCTTAGTTTTTGGAGAATATGGATAACTTGTTTTTGAATAAAAACAAGTTCATACATAGTTTCTTTGACAACTTTATAATTATTATTTTATGTGACAAAACTTACATGCATTTTTGTCACTTAAAGTTGTCTTAGAAAAATAAAGGTTGTTTTACGTTTATATGTGTTTTAGAGTGCATAAACAAGCCTTGGACCATTTGTGTTGTTGTTTGTGTGATTTGGTTGAAAATGGTTTGTAATATTCTTTTATTCATAAAGTATGTAATAAAAGTAGCTAGTTTTTATTCTTGTTATTTTTTATGTAATAGCTTAGTTTTATACTAGATTTATTTTATGAAAAATGTAACAAGATGAAGATGGAGGCCATTTCTTGAAGAACCATGGAGACCCACAATTTTTATAAAGATTTTATAAAGGTTGATAACTTTTATAAAGTTTTTATAAAATTGCAACAAAGTTGGTTGTCAATACAAGTGGGAGCTTGAAGATCACATGAAGAAAAAGTTGTAATATTTGGTCCCTTTGTCCCTTAGGAAGGACTTAACACTTTTGTGTTGGCTCACAAAAGTGTTATATAGTTTAAGGCTTGTTTATGTCAAATGCATGCTTGTGTTATTTTTCAAGTAATATTTTGTGTGATTTATAACTTAGTTTTTCACAAACTCAAACTATTTTTAACAAAAATAAACATCACATGAAGTTTGGATTTCAAAAGGTAAAATATGGACATAAGATGTAACATATTCTAGCAATAAAATTGTTAATTACGACAACTTTTGAAATATTGAATTATTGGTGTAAAAATCATGTTTTTATAACTTATTCAAACTCTAAAGTATTATTTAAAGAAAGGAAGTTTTATTAAACAATATTTAAAAGGTTCTACATGGGTCAAACACAAACTTAATACTAGTTATTAATTTTTAAAATTGAACCAAGCCGAAATATAAAAACCGGGTTTTTTTATAAGAACCTTAAAAGTGATTTTTTAGAAAAATTGATACCATGACATATTGGATGCATGCAATTGTCATGATATCACATGTTTTAAATAGAATAATAAAACATACAAATCCTTTTTTTTTTCAAAATTCAAGTCTATGCCATCCAATTTTAGAAACATTTGCACATTACTTGTATAATGCTAGTGGGATAAAGGATACCTAACCATTAGTATTATCTTTAGATGGCTAAAGTATTTTTGCGATTTATATAACCAAGTTATGGACCAATTGTAAAACTTTCTCTAATTGGAGGACTTGATTGGAAACCTCTTGTGATAAAGGTCACCTAAGCAAGAGTATTCCAAGGCATAGATGAGACAAAACATGTCAAATTAACAAATGGATTGTTAAGGGTCTCATAAATCAAGGAATTACAAATGGTGTAATTAATACAAGTTAATTACCTTGTTAAAATTGGGTAAATGAGATAAAGGATACCTAACCATTTATTTAATTTGTAACTTGGATCCTAGACTTTAAATAAATAATATTTTAGGAAACAAAAGGGATATTATTATTTAAAGAATTAAATACTAAATGATAACTTTGTTGAACTTTTGTAGATGGCTCCACCAATTACTGTAACACATCACACAATGAACATTCGGTCAATTATTGACAAGGATAAGCTCAACCACTCCAACTTTTTGGACTGGCACAGAAATTTAAGAATCGTTTTGAAACAAGAAAAGAAAGACTATGTCCTTGAAAACCAAACCCCTGATGAACCACCTGCTCTCCCAAAGGCTGCACATGATGCATGGCTAAAGCATATAGATGATTCACTTGATGTTTCATGTCTTATGCTTGCCTCTATGGTTCTCGATCTTCAGCGGGATCTGGAACACTACACTGCCTTTGACATGATTGAACATGTCAAGGAGATGTTTGGAAAACAAGCTAGAACCGAAAGGTTTGACATTGTGAGAGAACTTCACGCCATGAACATGGAGGAGAATGGGAATGTGAGCACACATGTTCTCAAGATGAAAAGCTACATGGATCAATTAGATAGATTGGGCTCTCCATACCCACAAGACTTGGCTACATATATCATTTTGAACTCTTTACGAAAGTCTTACAATGCTTTCATCATTAACTATAACATGAATGGGTGGGAGAAACCTATCTCTGAGTTGCACGGGATGCTAAAAACTACAGAGAAGAATATCCCAAGTAAAACTCCCCAAGTGCTCATGATTAGAAAAGGAAAAGTCAAAAAGAACAAAGGCAAGAACTTCAAGGGAAAGCCACAAGCTGGCAAGTGAAAAGGGAAGAAAGCTCCTTAAAACCCACCACCCAAGAAGAAGGAAAAGGTTGCCAAATATGACACATGCTTTGAGTGTGGAGTTGTCGGGCATTTGAAAAGGAATTGTCCTAAGTACCTTGCAGAGTTGAAAAACAAGAAGGTCGGGGAAGGCCCTTCAGGTATATCCATTTTCATGATTGAAATGGAATTATTTACTTTTTCATCTAACACTTGGGTATTAGATACGGGTTGTGGAACTCATATTTGTAATTCGTTGCAGGGGTTCAGAAAGAGTAAGGAACTGAAAGCAGATGAGTGTTGGGTTTTGTATACTACAACATCCTATGGTGCACATACAACCCTAAATGCTTTTTATCTATGTTTTCTCTAATTATACATGCAATATTGTTTCCAAAGCATTATGCCTACAACTAGCATACAGTTGACATAAGCAACATAAAATACTAGTTAGGAGTTTACCCCTTTATGTAGCTTGTAGATATTGTTGTATTTGGCCTTTAAGAACTTAGTGCCCCAAATGTTGCACCTCAAATGGTTCACAACACACCTTAGACAAAGGATGACTTTTGAGAGAGTTTATGCAGACTAAAATCGGTTATGGCTCTCTAAGAACACTCTAGAAAAACTTGTGCAACACATTTTAGGCTATAGGGTGTCATATATATAGTGTAGGAATCCAAGGGTCATGGGTAAACCCTACTTGATACACTTGGGATTATTATCCATGATCCATGATTCAAGTTGGCTAACTCTTTATGGATTCATACATAAACTTAGTCCATCATGTATCATAAGCCCAAACCATATATATAACTAATTTACATAATTAGTCCCTATTAATTTAATTAGTCTATTTTGATCAATAAATTAATTCCAAATTAATTCTTGATCAATACTAATTAAATCATATGATTTCATATTAATATATTAGAACTTATAATATATTAATAAATAATAACTAACCTCTTCTCAAAAGTCCATCCTATCAAATTGTCATGGTGATATGCAACCCAAATGGACCATGCTACTCTCGGTTCAAGTACATACCAATTATAGTTATGGGCTTAGACACCTAATCCAACAGTCTCCCATTTGGATAAGTCTAATAACTATTATTGCAAGTACGACTCCAAAATCCCGACTAGCTATTGTAGCTCTTAAAAGCCGTTGTCGAACTCTGACCTAGTCAATGACGTGTCCATTTGATAAAGGATCATATATTCCTCCATTCTAGATATCGTATGGACACGAGACATGGATTATAATCATTCTCTATGTCCATATTCTGTTTCCCGATTTTCGATTTATGACGACCGACTAATTGAACAAATCAAATCAGTCCAGGCTTGGCCAAGCACTTAGGGTTGTCATCAATAAATCATCAAGGGGCCCATATATATCGCTTTTATCCCTCTAAGGGTAAAAGGAATGGATAAACTTCGACTCAAATGCTTGCTTGTACTTACTCATCAAATCACACACAACGATATGTTTTATAACACCAAATTACTCATGCGTTTACATATGTCAATGTGCAACCGACTTGTAAATTACAACTAACATGTCTTGGTTTCAAGAATATATGATATTATCGTGTCGTGATCACTCGTGATAAAATCCATGAAGTGATGGAAATGAGCGTGGGTTGAATCCAATACTCAAATCTTATTACAGGAGTACTCATGAATACTGCATCAAACTTGTGCTATGTCTAACACCTCAGACAATCCTACAGACCCATTCATGAAAGTCTTTCCTCAATACCTACTTCCAAAGTATGATCGACTGTGGATGGTTTGAATAACCTAGTTATTCGGGAAGTTAAAACATCCAAAGTGAAACACAAGAATAATACTAATCCTATAAGGCCCCAAAACTTTTGAGTGTAAATAAAACAGCTTTTATCTAATCGCCATATTGATTAATCATTATTCATTGTATAATGTTTCGAATAATCAACTTAATACTTGAATTAAAACAATAGTTATCCCATGCTCCAAGCATGCACACTATGTTTGCCTATGGTCCTTTCTTTGTGAAATAGATCAACTGACAACATTTCAATGATGCTCATTTCACAATTCCAAATCCTTATGATAAATGTAAGAATACCAAATTCTAGCCATTTACTGAAATCTGTTAGATTCTAAACTTATATGCAATGATCATCTTGTAATGACTATGCACAAAAGTCACAGAGACTTGGCAGCAGACATTACAAAGTATTCCAATGGAGAGCAATTCCATGGAAACGAAGTCTCATATTCAAAGTACATTCCTTTGAACATCCTTTTTGCATTAATTTTTCTAATCTTACACAGATTTAAAGAATAACTTCCACTTATGGAAACATATCCATATTCCCATTTTGACTATCACTTCTGAACAAGAGTTACCTCTTCTCCGAGTATGCAAACATGGTCCTTCCAAAATTTACACTATACTTCCAACTGTCCATAAGCAACCAATCTTTGGTAAACCTCAGATTGTCCTTGACAATTGCTTAACCATTTTAGTCATATCCAACTCTGGTCCATTTTCCCTCTTAATGCCCTAGGCATTTGGAAAATTCGAAACACATAAATATTATAGCATATGCAATCGACCCTATACCCGAAGCATATGGGATACGATCCATAATGTCTCACATAAAGACGTGATACTTTAGCAGTCTCTTGCTATAATATTTCCATATATATAATTTCCTTATGTTGAATCTTTTCAACATAACATCCATATATATTTTTGACTAAACTTGATTAAAATCTCAATCTAATCTTTTAGAATTAAAATGAAGTATGAATTCCTCTCCGTTAATTTTAGCAAAACAACTTTTCAAACCCTGCAACTTTGCGATTTGAAACTTTTTGTTTTCTATAGATAACATTGCTAACTTGCAACACTTACCGTAATAATTATGCTCCCACTAGCACAATAATTATTATCTTATTAGCATAACACTTATGCTCCCACTAGCTTTGACATGTACCCAGAAATCAGCTGGACTTCTAGAAATCAATACTTATTGACTTTCATTACCAAATTTCAGATTTCTGATACAAGATGCTTCGATAATATTTTATTTAGGCTTCTCAAAATCATACACCTTTCCTTAGATAGCTCACATGTGTGTCTAAACAATTTTAGAACTTACGGCAATAAGTGTCAAATGTTTAGACCTTTTTCCATTTCTCACAATTCGAACTATGAAGAAGGATGTCGTAATCATAATCGAATTTGAGAATGAAAATATCACAATTGCTAACTATTTAAAATCTACTTAGTGAAAGCGTTTCCTCAGAATCATTTTCACGAACTGGAGAGAAACATTATGAAACTTTGATTTTTATGGTGTATGTCTTCCAATCCATGTGAATTTGTCATAACCATAATCACAAGACAAGGTTAGTGACAAATCCAAACTCATATGGATTGAACTTGTTCAATCTTAATTTCTTGCCACCTGGCAGCACAAGGGCCTACCATTGCTTTCAGGTTGTTATGCAAACAAATGAGATCTCATAGAACTCACATGTATAGTCAACTTTAACTGGAATGGCCACAGAAATAAGAATATGTCAACACAATAGGTTGCAAACCTCAAGTCGTGTGCTAGTGATAAACAATAGGGTTAGTCTTGATCAGTTCTTGAAACTTTTCAAGATCTTTAAGACTCCCACTGACCTCTTGACATATAATATTTTCTTGTCAAGAAACATTCTTGGCAAACAAATATTCAAGAGTTAGTTGGGTTTCTTATCAAGAAAAACACTTCACACAATTGGTCTTACTTGGTCTTTGTTTTATCCAAAACATCATAACTTACCAATTTCAAATGTACAAGAGTTTTAACATTTTACTCTACATTTGATGAGTGTTATAAACCTTCCTTAAGATTATGTCACTCAAGGCACAATCTTGGAGTATAACTCTAAGACTTGTTTTTGGAACGAAGTAATACTCATATTCTTGACATAACCATTTCAACAATTCACGATTCCTCTTCTTAGCCATACAAATGCACTAAGATGTCCTTAGATGATTAATTGTGATATGGTTTTCCATAATCATTAAGATGATCATAAAACACGATACTAAAGTAATTTACCATCTTTTCAGATTGGAGAAACTTTTATCTTTCTGCCTAATTTGATTCTTCTCATTCGTTCTGCCAAACATTGAAACTATTCCAATGTTTCAGAATTACACTTAAACTTGTAAGCATAACCATATTTACTAAACTTTAGTAAATTATAACGAATAGTCTTATCGCTCTTTGTGGTGGACCTGTCTAGCGCACAACCAAGTGTACCCAATCGCCTAGTCCTTCACTTGAGTCACATATACATGTGAATAAGGAATCAGTCTTAAATTCCCAAAGATGAAGGTTATCATTCATCACATAATACAAGTTGCATGATTCTGAGTTTCTATCCAATTGAAACTTGGGTGATGAGAATCTTTCCTTATTTGGTAAATTTTGACTCTACCACAAACGAAAGAATCAAATCCATTTTCAAATATTGCTATCAATGGAAACATATTACTAACAATTTTCACAAATGCCATTGTAAGGAAACTTAAAATAAGTTAAATTTCAAAAATTTTCTTAATTTATAAAAATTGCGGAAAACCTATCCTTACAATGCAAATACATATGAAAACTATGTTGTCATCTATTCCTAAGCAATCTATCATAACTCTTAAGCAACAACTCAAAATTCTGATCATCGAACCATGCGATCGAAATCCATCTATTCACGATCAAAATCAGCTTACTCTTCCTTTAAGCTTCCTTTCATTTCTTCGATTCTACAAAACATCAAAATGTAATTACATTACATAATGTATTAACAATATCCAAATAGGAACTTAATAGAGTTAGACAGTGGACTTTACCAGAAGTAGAGTCAAACATTTTGACTTTACCATCCTTGCGATCTTTCAGGTAAATATGGAAGCTTTGCAACCAATGCCCTTTATCTTGGCAATAGAAACAAACAGACTCTTTTGGAATGGTACACGGGACTATCTCAGACTTAGCATTTCTCTTTACCATTCGGTCAAATGACTTGACCATGGCCGACCCCTTTCCATTGGGAAGAGAAAGCTTTTCTGTACTTCTAATGTTACCATTGTCAATGTCCGTGGAAGTTTGGGGAGTAGATCTTCCAATCAAATTTGCTTTACCAGTGCACCAAATCATTGTTGATTCAGCAGCAATAAGCAAATTGGTAAGATCGATAAGGGTCATGTCGTGATCTGTCATATAGTAGTCCTTAATGAACTCACTATACGACTCAGGGAGTGACTGAAGAACCAAATCAACAACCAGCTTCCTTGAGACATCGACTCCTAACACTCCCAACCTGTCAATGTGTGACGTCATCTCCAGGACATGTGTACACACAGACCTTCCATCTTGGTGTTTGCTAGCCAATAGGGTTTGAGTGACCTTGAACTTTTCAAGTCTTTGAACTTTTGGGTTAGGGAGAATTATTGGAGGAGGTGGAGGAAGTGAATTTCCACTACAACACAAAGAAGGGATTAATCTTTCACCTTGATTGTCTTGTGGAATATCATCTTCATGAGGAAAGCTTTTTACAAAAGATTTGGGAAGACCATAGTTGTCTGAACTAGACATCTATAATGGGAGAAATTTAAGATAGTTGATTTAAGTCCTTAATATAACATCCATAATGAAATATTAAGTTTAGCATCCAACACAATATTCTACAATTTGGAAGAGGGATGCCTTAATCCAATTGTAAAATATTTGAAGGTAGGTAAATTACGATTTACCAATTTCCACCATGAAAAACGAAAATTATTATTAAGTTTTAAATGAATTGAAATTCCTAGATCTTTTGAGATTCGTTGAAATTTTCAATGGCATGTTCAAATCTCGATTGTGCCCTTCAAGTTTGTGACTGGGATGCCGAGGATCACAAACAAGGTGTGAATAACCATGCAAATTAGCTTGGTACACTTCATGTTACAAATCACCTAATCAATGTGCCGGTTAACCACACACGCTCTATTGATCAATGATTAACATCAAGCTATCCTTTTCCACTCACTGTCAGTCCCAGATTAGTGTGCTGGTTAACCACACGCGCTCCACTAACGACTTAACAAGGTGCAAAGTGCAATTTCATGGGTTAGCACCAAATTCACATTTATCCTAAGTAACTAAGATTGAGAATTTATAAGTATTTAGTTACTTGGTATTTTCATTATACTTTTAATGAGAATTAATGTCCTATCCTACCCGTTCGGCTAACGACCCTCCACCAGTCAATGAAGCGGTGGGTGAGAGTGGACACCTATTAAACTGCCATTTTATAGGCAGTAACCTTATACCCCCCTTATAGACCGGCTTCGTGAATGAGGCCTACTAAAGGTAAGACCGACTTTTTACTTATACATATAATATATTAAACTTTTAATATTATAATAGAATAAGGGTGTATTCTAAACTTTTAAAATACTAAGTGGTTTAATCTATTAATTAAACTATACTCTTAATTTAATTAAACTTAAGCCATTTCATTATGGAATTATTAATTCTATTTTAGTTAAACACTTTAATTAACTTTAATTAACTATTAATAAAGTCCACACAGATGTAATATGAATTATTCAAAACGTCAAGATGCTAAAACAAAATTAAAACTATTGAATTTATTATTAAGTTATGAACCCTTGAGTTACACTTTTGAAAACTTTTCAATTAACTTTAGTTTTAGAATTCAATGTCTCATAAAAAAAAACTTTTCAAATTCCAAAACTTGAGGTCAAGTTTTGTAACTCTTGAAAACTTTTAGAATTCTATAAAAGAGACTTTCCAAGTTCCATAACTTGAGGGCAAGTTATGAAACTCTTCAAAGCCATTTATAACAAATTTTGTAACCTTTGAAGACTCTTGGAATTCATAACTTAAAGAGTTAATGAATGATACTTTTCACATCCATAACTTATGGAAGTTTCAAAACTCTTAAGATCATAACTTTTAAAAAAGACTTTTGAGTTCCAAAATTTTATGACAAAATTTGTAACTCCTTAAAAACATTTAGATCAGACTTTTAAAACAAATAAAATAATCATATCATTATATATTTTAATAAATTGACCTAATTCAACTCTTGTAGTAAAATGACTCAAATTTTACAAATAATTAGTTTTTCATAAAATCAAGTAATTATCTTAAAATTTGACAAACTTCATGTTTTTTTTTTCTTTTTTTTTTTCAACATTCAAAAATCAAACATTTGCATTAATATAACGGAAAACAACCCATGGCTCTGATACCACTATTGGATTTTGTATACTACAACATCCTATGGTGCACATCCAACCCTAACTGCTTTGGATCTATGTTTACTCTAATTATACATGCAATATTGTTTCCAAAGCATTATGCCTACAACAAGCATACAATTGACATAAACAATAAATACTAGTTAGGAGTTTACCTCTTTATGTAACTTGTAGAACTTGTTGTATTTGGCCTTTAAGAACTTAATGCCCCAAATGTTGCACCTCAAATGGTTCACAACACACCTTAGACAAAGGATGACTTTTGAGAGAGTTTATGCACACTAAAATCGATTATGGCTCTCCAAGAACACTCTAGCAAAACTTGTGCAACACCATTTAGGCTATAGGGTGTCATATATATAGTGTAGGAACCCAAGAGTCATGGGTAAACCCTAATCCATACACTTGGGCTTATAATCCATTATCCATGATTCAAGTGGGCTAACTCTTTATGGATTCATCCATAAACTTAATCCATCATGTATCATAAGCCCAAACCATATATATAACTAATTTACATAATTAGTCCCTATTAATTTAATTAGTCTCTTTTGATCACTAAATTATTTCCAAATTAATTCTTGATCAATACTAATTAAATCTTATGATTTCATATTAATATATTAGAACTTATAATATATTAATAAATCATAACTAACCTCTTCTCAAAAGTCCATCCTATCAAATTGTCGTGGTGATATGCAACCCAAATGGGTCATGCTACTCTCGGGTCAAGTACATATCAATTATAGTTATGGGCTTAGACACCTAATCCAACAATGAGATGGTATTACATGTCGGCAATGGAGCACGTGTTGCGGTCCAAGCTTTAGGACATTTTGATTTATGTTTACCATCTGGTCTGTACTTGACATTAGACAATGTGTGTTCTTTTGACCCTCAACAGACATGGGACTTTATGCCTTGGACTCGTCGAGTCCCAAGAACGGACTCGCCGAGTCGATAACGTCCACACCCTAAATCCTCGATTTCTGATGTACAACCTTTGACCAAAAGATAGATCCAAGCTCCTAATCTTGATCTAGCACGTAAAGTTTCGAACTTTACGTGCATGCATGGGACTTTTGGGCCTAAAAGGTTCTAAAATGGCTCTTATGTTGCATGGGGCCTTCCTTGAGTGCAAAAGCAACCCAAATCTGCCTTGTGACCCCTCCCACGACTTAGATCCGAAGTCTTGACCCCCAACCATGTTTGCAAACATGGTTGGCTACCTCATATGGCTTAAAAAGCCCTAAATCTTCCCCAAAAAGGGATCTAACAAACAAGCAAGCAAGGTACAGACTTTATACCTTTCAAAGACAGCAAATGATGAACCAAACTCGAATCCTTCAGTCTCATCTTGATCCTTCTATGCTCTTCCTCCTTCCTTGAGGTCAAAACCCACAAAAATCACTCAAAAGCCGTAGATCTTGCACCACAACACTTAGGGTTTGCTATGGAGGGTTTCTGGGAGCATAAAGGGGCGATGGAGGCTGTATAAGGTTGTTTAAATAGGGTGCAAACCCTCAGATTAGGGTTTTGTCCAGTCAGAGCCTACTCGTCGAGTTCGGGACCCGACTTGACGAGTCCATCACTTAAATCCCGCGTCTCATCCCGCTTCTACTCGACGAGTTGGGCCTTCAACTCGCCGAGTCCTAGGCCAAAAATGCAAAATTACTTAAATAAAATACATACCAGGAACCAAGTGCTACAAATCTCCCCTACTTATTTTAGACTTCGTCCTCGAAGTCTGCTGCTCGATCCTGGAATAGCTCTGGGTAATGCTCCATCATCTCATCCACTGGCTCCCAGGTCCATTCCGAGCCCTTCCGGTGCTGCCATTGCACCTTCACGAGCTCCACCCTCTTGTTCCTCAGATCCTTCGACTTCCGGTCGAGAATCGCTACAGGCCGCTCAATGTAATTCAGGCTGTCATCGACCTGAATATCCTCTAATGGTACCACTGCCGAGTCATCCACCAAACATTTCCGTAACTGGGAGACGTGAAAAGTGATATGAATCTGACTGAGTTCGGCTGGCAGATCCAACCTATATGCCACCTTGCCCACCCGGGCTATAACCCTGAAGGGTCCAATATACCTGGGACCCAACTTTCCCCGTTTCCTGAATCGGATGACGCCCTTCCATGGCGACACCTTCAGGAGAACCATATCCCCGACCTGAAACTCCAGGTCCGATCGGCGCTTGTCGGCATAACTTTTCTGCCGACTCTGAGCAGTCTGAAGTCTGCTCCGAACCTGCTGAATCCTCTCTGTCGTCTTGAGCACCATTTCGGTGCTCCCCATGACCCTCTGGCCAACCTCACCCCAACATATCGGGGTTCTGCACTTCCTCCCGTATAACATCTCGAAGGGAGGACGGTCAATACTCGCATGATAGCTATTATTATACGAGAACTCCGCCAACGGAAGGTAGGTATCCCAACTACCTCCAAAGTCTAAAACACATGCCCGCAGCATATCCTCTAGCGTCAGGATGGTCCGCTCGCTCTGACCATCCGTCTGCGGGTGAAAGGGGGTGCTAAAATGCAGTCGAGTACCCAGCTCGTCATGAAACTTCTTCCAAAACCTAGAAGTGAACCGCACATCCCTGTCAGAAATCACTGAAATGGCACTCCGTGCCGTGCTACCACCTCTCGGATATAGATGTCGGCCAACTTCTCGGCCGAGATGCTCTCCTGGATCGGTATGAAATGGGCACTCTTGGTCAACCGATCCACGATTACCCAAATCGAATCCACTCCCCGTGCAGTCTTGGGAAGCTTAGTGATGAAATCCATGGTAATATCTTCCCATTTCCACATGGGAATATCTAACGGCTGCATCTTGCCGTGTGGCCTCTGGTGCTCGGCCTTGACCTTCCTGTAGGTCAAGCCCCGCTCCACATACCATGCTATGTCCCGCTTCATGCAGGGCCACCAATAATCAAGACGAAGATCTCTATACATCTTCATCGCTCCGGGATGGATAGAAAATCTGGATTTGTGTGCCTCCTCCATCAGAATCTGGCGCACGCCTCCATGATGAAGGACCCACACCCTACGGTGAAGAGTCAATAACCCTCGACTATCATAGTCGAAGGAGGAAACCTGGCCCACTATACGCTCGCTCTTCCGATGTTACTCCTTTATAGCCTCCTGATGAGCCTCCCGGATCCGCTCCAATAGTGGAGTCACCACTGTCATCCTCAGACAGATATCCCTGATCGGCGCTGCCTTGCGGCTAAGCGCGTCGGCCACCACATTGGCCTTCCCCGGGTGGTAGAGGATCTTGCAATCATAATCCTTCACCACATCCAGCCACCGACGCTGCCTCATGTTCAGGTTCAGCTGATCCATGAGGTACCTCAAACTCTTATGGTCCGTGTAGATGGTACAATGAACACCATAGAGGTAATGACGCCAAATCTTGAGGTAAAAAACAACAGCCCCCAACTCCAAATCATGTGTCGGGTAATTCGGATCGTGAGGCTTCAACTGCCTCGAAGCGTATGCAATAACATGCCCTCTATGCATCAGTACCGCGCCCAACCCTGAGATGGACGCATGACAATATACCACAAAATCCCCCATGCCCTCTGGCAGGGCTAAGATTGGCGCCTCGCAAAATCTCTGTCTCAGTGTCTCGAATGCGGCCTGCTGCTCAGGCCCCCAGCGAAAGACCACGACTTTCCTTGTCAGCCTGGTCAGGGGCACGACTATCTTGGAGAAGCCCTGAATGAATCTCTGATAGTAGCCTGCCAATCCTAGAAAGCTCCGAATCTCAGATGGAGACCTCGGGACTTCCCACATCATCACGGCCTCAACCTTGGCCGGGTCCACCGATATCCCGTTCTGGTTGACAAGGTGCCCGAGAAACTGCACCTCGCGCAACCAGAACTCACACTTGGAGAACTTAGCATACAAGCTCTCCCTTCTCAAAGTCTCCAGAACCTCTCGCAGATGCTCCTAATGCTGCTCTCGCGTCTTGGAGTAAACCAAGATATCATCAATAAACACTACCACAAACTCATAGTGGCCATAGCGCGTCCGGAACGCATTCTTCTGTACATCCTCCTCTCTGACCCTCATCTGATGATACCCTGATCGCAAATCAATCTTGGAGAACCAGGATGCTCCCTGTAGCTGGTCAAAGAGGTCATCAATCCTCGGGAGTGGGTAACGGTTCTTCACCGTTACCTTATTCAGCTCCCTATAATCTATACACATCCGATGCGACCCGTCTTTCTTCTTCACAAACAGAATCGGGGCTCCCCAAGGTGAACTGCTCGGTCTAATGAACCCCTTGTCTGACAGCTCCTACAGCTGTGTGGACAACTCCTGCATCTCAGGAGGAGCCAACCGATACGGTGCCTTGGCTATCGGAGCCGCACCAGGGACTAGTTCAATCCTGAACTCTACCTGCCTCTCCGGAGGTATCCCAGGCAACTCCTCGGGGAATACATCCGCAAACTCTCGTACCACGGGCACATCGCTCACCGTTGCCTTACCCATCTCCCGGGTATCCATCACAAAGGCAACAAATCCTGCGCAACCCTGCTGAAGGTAACGCATAGCTCTCGCTGCTGAACATAAAGCTGGTCCTTGCTGTGGCCTCTCGCCCTGAATCACCAGCTCTCCCCCACTTGGGGTCCTGATCCGCACCAACTGCTGCGCATAGTCAATCACTGCCCCATTGGGGCTTAGCCAATCCATACCGATAATAACCTTGTTCCCCCGCAAAGGTATGGGAACTAGATCTACCAGATAACGCTCGTCAAACAGTCGCAGGACGCAATCTCGGTAGACCTCTGATGCTCGCACTAACCAGTCGTCCGCAATCTCGACCTCTAGAGGGCAATCCAACATGCTCGACGACTCAGGAAACTTCTTGCTAAGCGCAAGAGAGACAAACGATCGGGTAGCACCCGAATCAAACAATACATGAACTAGGATACCGTTCACATGGAACGATCCTAAACAGAGCACATACATAACATATCAAGATCACAGCGCCATAAAATAAAAGCATAAGAAAGGAATCATACCCGTCAATACATCGGGTGCAGCGCGTGCCTCCTCGGCTGTTAACTGAAATGCTCGGCTCCGCACCACTGGAGCCCCTGTCTTGGCCTTCCGGCCATCTGCAACCCGCGCTGTCGCTGAAACCGGCACCGCTGCTGGCGATGCTGCTGACGCTGCTGTCAATCTCGGGCAATTGCCCTTTTTGTGGCCCCTCTGATTTCAATGGAAGCAAATCAGGTATGTCATCTGTACTGTGGGGGCGGGGGCAGTACAATCCCTGCCAAAGTGCCCCGTCTTGTCACACTTGTAGCAGCCTGACGATCCTGCTCTACAAGCTCCCTCATGCAGCCTGCCGCACTTCCTGCAGCGGCTCTGGCCTGGCTGGCCCTTCGACCTAACGTCGGATCCCTTGGGTTTCTTCCCCGAAACCCCTGTAACCTGCTCAGACTCAGCTTTCCTCTTCCTCACATGCTCCAAATCGAGCTCCCTCTCCCGCACCCTGACAATCATGGACTCCAGGGTCGGGCAGGCAGAGTAGCTGACATGCTCCCGAATATCAGCCCTCAACATATCATGGTAGCGGGTCTTCCGCATCTCCTCATCCCCCGCATACTGGGGTACCAACAATTCTCTCTCCCGGAACTTGGCGGTGATCTCCGCCACAGTCTCCGTAGTCTGCCTCATATCCAAAAACTCTCTGGCCAGCTGCTGAAGCTCTACAGCCGGCGCAAACTCAGCTCTGAATCTGGTCACGAAATCTGACCACGTCATAGCCTCGACGGCTGGGGCTCCCAATGAGTCACCAATCGACTCCCACCAGTCTCTAGCTCTATCCCTCAAACATCCCGCAGTAAAGCGGACCTTCGACCCTTCCGGGCAGAAGCTCGTCAACTGCGCAGACTCAATGTCTGCGATCCATCTCCTGGCAGCAATGGGGTCTTTTACCCCGTGATAATCCGGTGCACCACTCCCACAGAAGTCCTTAAAGGACAGTATGCGCGTACTCGTCTGGCTAGACGCCATATCACTCCTGAATGCCCGCAGGCGATCCTCCATCAGCTCAACAATCCCTTCCTTGATCGACCCGAAAATGACCGGGGTCGACTCAAGAATGCCTCTCGTGATCTCAGACGCGATGAACTCGCGCAGCCTGTCATCAACCTGCTCGGATCCTGCACCCGAGCCTGATCCTGATCCTGATCCGGAACCTCCTGCTCCATGTCGCGTGGTCACCATGCTGAAAATACACGCATAAATGTCAGGATCATACATACTCTCGAGAGGTCTAACACACTCTCCAAGGTTCCCGATCTGTCTCAACCTTCCTTGATTCGAGTACGGATCCTCTGCTTCCAGTAGTACGGGCCCATACTACCTTCCACATCTACCCGTACTTTCCTCAAGGACTGTCTCGACTTCACCAGGTCCCTTAACGAATATCCCTTTCCATCTAGTCTTATCCCAGGCTTTCCTGGGGCACTCTCTGACCTACTCTCCACCATCAGCTGCACTAGGAGTCCCTACTTCCCTTCCCTAACTAGCTTGCGAGTACTGATAAATATTCGCTCACTAGTTAGTTAAAGTTAGTCAGGACCCCTTAAGCACAAAGCAAGCAACATTCGTGCATCAAGTAATCGCATCAGGCATAACCTAATCAGGCTATCCTACTGCTGACTAAACAGTCCTAGCATACAGCTCGTACAACAGGCATATAAGGGATCCTTCCTAGATCCTTGGCCCTACTCTAGCATGCAGTTCTCAAAATCATATACATCAGGCATACAAGGCATCCTCCTAGATCCTTAGCCCTAATCTAGCATGCAGTCCTCAGAATCATATATCATATAACTTATTATAACAGGTATGGGTATCTTGGGGAAAACTTACTTGAGCTCGGCTGGTCGCACGCATCACACACCTTGTTCTTTCTCAAAACCCTTTGACTCAGATTTTAGAAAACCATTTTCTTTGTAAAAATCTTTTAAATCCATCGGTTTGAGTCCAGACACTCCCGAGGGTGTGTCCGAATCCCTCAAACCAGGGCTCTGATACCAACTTGTAACATCCCAATTTCCAAGCCCAATTTTTTTTTTAAATTAAGTAATTCTCAACATAGTTTACCAAAACATTTCCCAAGCCATATCATTTGCAAACAAAACTATAACAATGTGTCTGAAATCATAATGTCAAAGTAAAATCAATCAGAGTACAATCCCAGAAAACTCCATGCGGAAATCATGTGTGTGTGATGCGCTGCTACACTGCCGGCTTCTTTTCCTTAGACGAAGAGGTACCTGAAACCAAAACTAAAACTGTAAGCACAAAGCTTAGTGAGTTCCCCCATCATACCACATACCATACAGACATATCGCATTCATACTGTCGGGCAATTCTGGGGCACCCGACCTACCCAGTACGGCCATTCTGGGGTGCCGACCTACCCGTGTCAAGCCATTCTGGGGTGCTGACCTACCCATGTCAAGCCATTCTGGGGTGCTGACCTACCCTTCGGTCCTATCAACCGAACCTCGGGGACTATTCCACCCCCTACTGCTACTATCACATATATCATAACGTAAACATACTGTCAGACGTTTCTGGGGTGTCCGACCTACCCTTCGGTCCTGACAACCGAACTTGAGGACTATTCCCTCCCTACTACCACAATCACATATGACATATCATGCCAGCATATAATCATATCATCACATACTGTCAGACATATTTGGGGTGTCTGACCTACCCTCCGGTCCTAACAACCGGACTCTACTACTGTCACATATACATATCATGCTAGCATATAACATATCAGGTAGTAGCAAACCTAGATGAATATCACAAAGACAATCATCCAACATACAACTCCTACTGGTGGGCTGGCATTGTGGCCGTAGACCTACCGCTACTGGAAGGTAACTCACCTCAAACGAGTAGTTGCTGATAACCTGTGCGGGAAATCTCTGTCTGCTGCTGCTCCGGAAATCCTCCGGCTATAATCCCCACAAAACACTTAATCAGAGTCTGAAATCTATTCTTAGGGTAAAATGACCATTTTACCCCTGGCCAAGTCCAGGTCAAAGTCAAAGTCAACTTCCAGTTGACCCGAATCGCCGAGTTGGGCCGCCAACTCGTCGAGTCCCTATCTCTTCAACTGTCCTCATCCACGACTCTACCCGTAGAGTTTAGCAACGACTCGACGAGTTCCTCTTCGATATGAACATCGAATGAACCTTCATCCGACTCGCCGAGTTGTATGAACAACTCGTCGAGTTCACCTTCATCTGATGAACAAGTTCTGACCTTGACTCGCCGAGTTGTATGAACAACTCGTCGAGTTCATCTTCAACCATAAGGAGATTGCCTTGGACTCGCCGAGTCTGTTCTAGCACTCGTCGAGTCCCATGAACTCCAGGTCTAAGGCTAAGTCCAATACATTGGGTCACTCCTTCGGACCTTCTACAACCTTTCTAACACCCAACTGACTTCTTTTGACCCTCAACAGACATGAGACTTTATGCCTTGGAATCGTCGAGTCCCTAGAACGGACTCGCCGAGTCGACAACGTCCACACCCTAAATCCTCGATTTCTGATGTACAACCTTTGACCAAAAGATAGATCCAAGCCCCTAAGCTCGATCTAGCACGTAAAGTTTCGAACTTTACGTGCATGCATGGGACTTTTGAGCCTAAAAGGCTCTAAAATAGCTTTTTTGTTGCATGGGGCCTTCCTTGAGTGCAAAAGCAACCCAAATCTGCCTTGTGACCCCTCCCAAGACTTAGATCTGAAGTCTTGACCCCCAATCGTGTTTGCAAACATGGTTGGCTACCTCATATGGCTTAAAAAGCCCTAAATCTTCCCCAAAAAGGGATCTAACAAACAAGCAAGCAAGGTACAGACTTTATACCTTTCAAAGACTGCAAATGATGAACCAAAATCGAATCCTTCAGTCTCCTCTTGATCCTTCTATGCTCTTCCTCCTTCCATGAGGTCAAAACCCACAAAAATCACTCAAAAGCCTTAGATCTTGCACCACAACACTTAGGGTTTGGTATGGAGGGTTTCTAGGAGCATAAAGGAGCGATGGAGGTTGTATAAGGTTGTTTAAATAGGGTGAAAACCCTCAGATTAGGGTTTTGTCCAGTCAGAGCCTACTCGTCGAGTCCGGGGCCCGACTCGACGAGTCCATCAATTAAATCCCGCGTCTCATCCCGCTTCTACTCGGCGAGTTGGGCCTTTAACTCACCGAGTCCCAGGCCAAAAATGCAAAATTACTTAAATAAAATACATACCAGGAACCAGGTGCTACAGAGTAATTTGACATATGTGAATCGTGTTTATGTGGCAATATGACAAAATCCCTTTTCTTTGGAACAAGTGAAAGGGCAAGTGTTTTATTAGGAATCATACACACCGATGTACGTGGACCTTTCAAAACAATGTCAAGATATGGTGAGAGATATTATATCACCTTTACTGATGACTTCAGTTGTTTTGGTTGTGTGTATTTGATGAAACATAAACATGAAACATTTAAAAAGTTTAAATTGTTTCAAAGTGAAGTTGAAAATCAACTCGACAAACCAATCAAAATCCTTCGTTCGGAGCAAGTACTTGAGCTAACAGTTCCAAGACCATCTAAGGAGTCGTGGGATTATCTCATTACTCACTCCACCTAGAACACCACAACTTAATGGTGTTTTTGAGAGGAGAAATATTACCTTACTTGATATGGTTCGATCCATGATGAGTCTAAGTACCCTTCCTTTATCATTTTGGAGTTATGCTTTACTCACCACAACCCATATCTTGAATATGGCACCAACTAAGAAGGTAGAGAAAACACCTTATGAGATGTGGTATGGAAGACCTCCATCCTTATCTTATATGAAAGTTTGGGGATGCGAAGCTTATGTTAGACAAGAGACTTCCAGCAAACTTGAGCCTTGATCTACCAAATGCATCTTTGTAGGATATCCTAAAGATTGTTTAGGATATTACTTCTACATCCCTAGTGAAAATAAGATCTTTATTTCACGAAAAGCTGAATTCTGAGAAAGCAAGTTTCTAACGGATGAGGCTAGTGGGAGGCATGTGGAACTTGAAGAAGATCAAGAATCACAACCCGATGCATCTTTAGTTGGCACTAGTATTGAACAAGAGGTTGTTGAAGATGTAGAGATCATTGTCCTTCAACCTACTGAAACACAAGGCGTTCGCAGATCTGGTAGAATTCGTCATGAACCTGAGAGATATGGATTTCTCATTGACGAGTGCTTCGTAATGACGAATGCTGATGAGCCGGTCAGCTACCGATATGCAATGTCAGATCTCGAATCTGACAAATGGCTTGAAGATGTGAACGTTGAGATGCAATCCATGAGAGAAAATCAAGTCTGGGACTTGGTTGATCTTCCTCCCAATAGCAAGACTGTTGGAAGTAAGTGGGTCTTCAAGAAGAAGATTGACATGGATGCCAACTTAAACACATTCAAAGCAAGATTGGTTGCCAAAGGATTCACTCAAACTCATGGGGTTGATTATGATGAAACCTTTTCGCCAGTAGCTATGATTAAATCAATTAGGATACTATTTTCCATAGTTGCATATTATGACTATGAGATATGGAAAATGGATGTCAAAACCGCTTTTCTTAATGGACACTTCGAAGAAGATGTCTATATGGATCAACCCGAAGGTTTTGTCGATAAAAAGCATCCTAATAAAGTGTGTAAGCTCAAGAGATGCATTTATGTGTTAAAGCAAGCATCTCGTAACTGGAATCATCGTTTCGATGATGAAATCACAAACTGTGGTTTTATTACAAATGAAGATGAATCTTGTGTTTACATGAAAACTAGTGGGAGCTCTGTGACATTCTTGGTCCTATATGTGGATGACATATTGATAATGGTAAATCACATTTTAACTTTACAAAGTGTAAAGACTTGGCTTGGAAAGTGTTTCTCAATGAAGGACCTAGGTGAGGCACAATACATTCTTGGAATCAAAATCTATAGAGATATATCAAAACGATTAATAGGTCTAAACCAAGGTACATATATTGAGAAAGTATTGAAGCGGTTCAATATGGAAAACTCTAAGAGAGGATTTGTACCCATGGCACATGGCAGTATACTAAGTTCATCTCAATGTCCTAGCATAAAGGCTGAGCTAGACAAAATGAAAGATATTCCATATGCTTCTGCAATTGGATCCATCATGTATGCCATGAATTGTACAAGACCTGATCTTGCTTATGCTATGAGCATGGTAAGCAAGTTCCAACAAAATCTAGGGGAGAGTCATTGGAAAGCTGTGAAGAACATCGTAAAGTACTTACGAAGAACTAAGGATTTGTTCCTCGTCTATGGAGGCGTGGAAGATAGCTTAAATGTAAAGTGCTACACTGATGCTTCCTTCAAAACTGATCGAGATGATTGCAAATCACAATTTGGATATGTGCTCATTATCAATGGTGGTGCGGTGTCTTGGAAAAGCTCCATGGAAAGTGTTGTTGAAAAATCCACTACAGAGTCAGAATACATTGCTGCTTCTGAAGCTGCACAAGAGGTTGCTTGGATGAAGAAATTCATTGGGGATCTAGGGGTAGTCCGTACCATTCAGGACCCCCTAGACGTTTTCTGTGACAATGAAGGTGCTATTGCTTTGGCAAAAGAACCCCGAGCACACAAGGAGACCAGGCATATTAGCCGCATATTCAACTTCATCTGGTATAAAGTTGAAGAAGGTGAAATTAGTATTCGCAAAGTTCACACCGATGAAAATTTGGCGGACCCTTTCACGAAGCCTCTTCCTCAAGCAAAAGTTGAAGGACATGCTCGAGGAATAGGACTTCGCTATTCTAGTGATTGGATTTGACCTATGTATTAGTGATACCAATCCTTAGTTCTTCGTAAGTACATACCATCTATTGTAATGAATATGATATATGGCATATGTGTTGGATTAGTGTCTAAGTCTATAACTATAATTGGTATGTACTTGACCCGATTAGCATGGTCAAATTGGGTTGCATGGAATCGGAACAATTTGGATAGACTTTTGTGAGAAAAGGATATTAATGATTTGTTAGTATATTATAAGTTCTAATATATTAATATGAAATCATATTATTTAATTAGTATTGATCAAGAATTAAATTGGAATTAATTTTGTGATCAAAAGGAGACTAATTAAATATATGGGGATTGATTGTGAAAATCATTCATTCTTATATATGTGGGCTTATGATCCATAGTTTTTCATGTTGAGCTAAACCCATGGAGTAACCCATGTATACTCCATGGAGGTTTTAACCCATGGAGCATGGAGAATATGGAAAGACATGAGTTACATGGTGTAACCCTAATAGCCACAATATATAAGGGCCCCATGGCTCAAGAAATTGGCACTAAGGTGTGTACACATGAGGGCAAGCTGATTTGAGCATAAGAACTTTTCTCTCAAGTTATTCCAAGTTGTTAGTGGTGTTGTGTGAACCATTTGAGATGTCACACTTGAGGCACTAGGCTCTTAAGCTCCATGTAATCAAGCTACAACATCAAAAGGTATGTCATTCTACTAGATTCTTGTAGTATAGTTACTTCTTATTATACTAGTTAGGATGAAACCTTGGAATATCAAATATTTGCATGTATAATAGAGAAAACATAGATCCAAGGTTTATAGGGTTGCATGTACACCATAGGAGTGTTAGAATGCTCAAAACCCTTCAGTGGTATCATAGCCTAGGCTTGTTTTCATTTATACTTGATGCAAATTTCTGAAAATCAAAGTTTGTATGTTGTCTGGACAGCTGACTCGTCGAGTCCATTAAGGGACTCGACGATTCCATGCCTAAATTCATCCAACTCGTCGAGTTGGTTCATGCACTCGACGAGTTGGACCCCTGACAACATATCTTCGAGTTTTAAGGCTGGAATTGGTCTAGAATCATTACCTTAAGCTATTTTGGAGCTATAAAACCTATTTTTGATGTGGTAATGATTACGGTAAACCAATTTCAAAGTTGTTATCAAAATTTCAAGCTTTAAGTGTTTTTATGTAATTCTTGAAATTGTTGATATGATTTTTCATACACTTATGAGTTTTGGTAGATCATAGGAATTATTTGCAAAATTGTTTGTTAGTTAATTCTTCATCTAAATGTGTTTTTAGTGGAGTCCATAATTTTTCCTCAAGTTATGGATTACCAAAAGTCATTTCTTTTAAAGATCCATTAAAATGCATAGGTTACAAAATTGAAGAGTCTTTTTGTTTTATGAACTCCATAACTTGTACTCAAGTTATGGATGTTCAAGAGTCTATTCATTAAAGGTTTTAAAACCTTAATTAAACTCATAAGTTATGAAAATCCAAAAGTTTTTGAATAGTACAAAACTTGCCCTCAGGTTTTGGAATTTGTAAAGTTTCTCCTCATGAATACTTTAATTTCAAGTTAAACCCTTAGAACTTTAAAAGTTAAAATTCAACCCTTATACTTTATAGTATTATAAGTTAATAATATATATATATATATATATATATATATATATATATATATATATATATATATATATGTATAAGAACAAAACCAGTCTTACCGTTAGTAGGCATCTTTCACGCAGCCGGTCTATAAGGGGGTATAAGGTTACTGCCTATAAAATGGCAGATTAATGGGTGTCCACTCTCACCCACCGCTTCCTTGACTGGTGGAGGGTCGTTAGCCGAACGGGTAGGACAAGGACTATAATTTTCATTATAAGTATAATGATAAATATAAAGTAACTAAACCTTTTATAAATTCCCAATCTTTGTTACTTTAGGAAAATGTGAATTTGGTGCTAACCCATGAAATTACACTTTGCACCTTGCTTAAGTCGTTAGTGGAGCGCGTGTGGTTAACCGGCACGCTAACTTGGATTTAACAAGGTAGGCAAAGGGTAACTTAATGTTTATCATAGTATTGGTGGAGCGCGTGTGGTTACCCGACACATCGATTAAGTGATAAATATTAAGGGTACCAAGTATATTTGCATGGTTATTCACACCTTGTTTTGTGATCCTCGGCATCCCAGTCACAAAACTTGAGAGGGCACAATCGAGATTGAAACATGTCATTGAAAAGTTCAATGAATCTCAAAAGATCTAGGAGTGTCAAAGCCAATTAAAAACCTAATAAACTATTTCGTTTTTCATGGTGGAAATTGGTGAATCGTCATTCACCTACCTTCAAATATTTTGTAGCTTGGATTACAGAATCCCTCTTCCAAGTTATAAAATATTGTGTTGGGTCCTAGCCTTAATATTTCATATTGGGTGTTACATTAAGGACTTAAATCAACTAACATGAATATCTCCCATTGTAGATGTCTGGTTTAGAGAACTATGATCTTCCCAAATCCCTAGGCACATGCTTTCCTAATGAATATGATGTCCCGTGGTTGGCTCATGGAAATCATACTTCTCTTCCTTCACCTCCTCCAATCATTCTCCCTAACCCACAAGTTCTTGAAAAGTTCAAGGTCACTCAAGTCCCATTGGCAAGCTAAGTCTATGTGTGCTCACATCTTGGAGATGAAGTCACATATTGACAAGTCGGGAGAGTTGGGTGTCAAAGTCTTGATAAAGTTGGTTGTTCAATCACTTTCTAAGTCACATAGTGAGTTTCCTTTGGGACTACTATGAAACAGACTTTGACATGACCCTTAATGATCTTATCTATTTGCTAGGTGCTGCTGAATCAGCAATGATTTAGAGCACTGGTAAAGCAAATTTGATTGGAAGATCGACTTCCCAAACTTCTATGGAAACTGACAATGGTGACATTGGAGATCCAGAAAAGTTTTCTCTTCCCAATGGAAAGGGATCGGCCATAGTCAACTTGGTTGACCAAATGGTAAAGAGAAAGGCTGAGTCTGAGATAGTCCCGTGTACCATGACTAAAGAGTCCATAAGTTTCTATTGCTAAAAGAAGGGGCATTGGTTGCGAAGCTTCCCTATTTACCTGCAAGTTCACTAAGATGGTAAAAGTCAAAGTTTAATTCTACTTCTGGTAAGTCCACTATCTAACTATATTAAGTTCCTATTTAGAGATTCTTATTACATGATGTGACTGGGTCAGATGTTGAAGTTTTAAGAATCAAAGAAAAGAGAGGAAACTTAAAGAAGAGTAAGCTGATTCTGATCGCGAAGATGGATTTCGATCGCATGGTTCGGTGATCAGAATTTTTGAGCTGCTGCTTAAGAGTTGTGATAGATTGCTTAGGAATAGATAACAACATTGTTTTCATATACATTTGCATTGTAATGATAAGTTTTCCCGCAAGTTTTAAATAAAAGAAATGTTTCTTTTTTATTTATTTAAAGTATCCTTACAATGGCATTTGTGAAAAAATTGTTGCTTATATGATTCCGTTAATAACAATATTGGAAAATGGATTCGATTCTTTGATTTGTGGTAGTGTCTAAATTTACCAAATAAGGAAAGATTCTCATCACCCAAGTTTCAGTTGGATAGAAACTTGGAATCATGCAACTTGTATTGTATGATGAATGAGAATTTTCATCTTTGGAAAATTAAGACTAATTCCTTGTTCACATGTATATGTGAGTCAAGTGAAGGACTAAGGGATCGAGTACACATTCTTCTGCACTGGTCAAGTCCACCACAAAGGTCGATAAGACTATTCGTCATGATTTACTAAAGTTTAGTAAATATGGTTATACTTACAAGTTTAAGTATAATTCTGTAACATTGGAAAAGTTTCAGTGTATGGCAGAACGAATGAGAAGAATCAAATTAGGCAGAAAGATAAAAAGTTTCTCAAATGTGAAAAGATGGGAGACTACTTTAGTATCATGTTTATGGTCATCTTAATGATTATGAAACCATATCACAATTGATTCTCTAAGGACATCTTAGTGCATTTGTTTGACTAAGACGAGGAATCGTGAATTGTTGAATTGGTTAAATCTAAAGATGAATCATACTTCGTTCCAAAATTGAGTCTTTGAGTAATACTCCAAGATTGTAACTTGAGTGACATAATCTTGAGAAGGTTTATAAAAATTTTCAAATGTAAGAGTAAAATGTGTGCTACTCTTGTACATTTGAAATTGGTAAGTTGTGATGTTTTGGATAACACAGAGACCAACTTAGGCCAATTATGTGAAGTGTTTGTCTTGATAAGAATCCGCACTATCTCTTGAATATTTGTTTGTCAAGGATTGGGTCTTGGCAAGAGAATCTTATATGTCAAGAGGACAGTGAGAGTCTAAAAGATCTTGAAAGAGTCTAATCAAGAATAAAACATGTAGTTTATCACTAGCACACGACTTGAGGTTTATAACCTATCGTGTTGACATTTCTGTGCCCATTCTAGTTAAAGTTGGCTTTGCATATGAGTTCTGAGAGTTCTCTATTGGTTGCATAACAACTTGGAAGCAATGGCAGGCCCTTGTGCTACCAGGTGGCAAGAAGTTATGACTGCACAAGTTCAGTCCATATGAATTTGTCACTAACTGTATCTTGTGATTATGGTTTTGACAAATTCACATGGAAAGGAACACATACACCATAAAATCTAAGTGTCATAAGGTTTCTCTCCGATTCATGAAAATGATGGTGAGGAAACGCTTTCACTAAGAGGTTTTAAGTAGATAGCAATTGTGATATTTTCATTCTCAAAGTCGTTAGTGGAGCGTGTGTGGTTAACCGTCACACTAACATGGACTTGTGAGAAATGGCAAAGGTCTAAACAATTAAGACTATGATTACGGCATCCCTTTTCATAGTTCTGAAAATGTTTAGACACACATGTGTGCTATCTAAGGAAAGGTGTATGATATTGATAAAGTTTTATCAAAGCATCTCGTATCAGAAATCTGAACTTTGGTAAGAAGGTCAATAAAGTATTGATTTCTAGAAGTCCAGCTGATTTTTGAGTACATGTCAAAGCTAGTGGGAGCATAAGTGTTATGCTAATAATCATCATGCAAGTGGGAGTATGATAATTATAATAAGTGTTGCAAGTTAGCAATGTTAATTATAGAAAAACAAAAGTTCAATTGGGAAAAGTTGTTTTGCTATAATTAAGGGAGTGTCAATTATACTTCATTTCAAATCTAAAAGCTTAGATCGTGAGATTTTAATCATCTTTAGTCAAGGATATATATATATATATATATATATATATATATATATATATATATATATATGAATTTTATGTTGGAATGGTTCAACTTGAGTAAATTATATATATAGTGCGTTCTCAAAATTCGATTATAATTACGATATCCCTCTTCATAGTCGAATTATGAAAACATGACAAATAAAAAAATATTGTAGCAAAAGACTGGTCTAGAATCATGTCTTTATGTGAGACATCATGAATCGTGTCCCATATGCTTCGGATATAGGATCGATTGCATGTGCTATAATATTTATCCTTTCTAAATTTTCCAAAGTGCCTGGGGGCATTAAGAGGGGAAAAGGTCTAGAATTGGATATGACTAAAATGATTAAGCAATTGTCGAGGACAATCTAAGGTTTACCAAAGATTGGTTTCTCAGGGTCAGTTGGAAGTATAGTGTTAATTTTGGAAGGAACATATTGACATATTCTGAAAGGAGGCAACTCTTGTTCAGAAGTGATAGTCAAAATGGGACTATGGAAATGTCTCCATGGGTGGAAACTATTCAATCTGTGTAAGATTAGAAAACTTAATGCAAGAAGGATGTTCAAAGCAATGTACTTTGAATATGAGACTTCATTTCCATGGAGTTGATCTCCATTGGAATACTCTGTAATGTCTGTTGATAAGTCTTTGTGACTTTGTGCATAATCATTACAGAGGATCATTGCATATAAGTTTAAAATCTGACAGATTTCGGTAAATGGCAGGAACTTGGAATTCTTGCATTTGCGGTAAGGAGTTGGGATTGTGAAATGAGAATCATTGGAATTATGTTCAATCGATCTATTTCACAAAGTAAAGATCATAGAAAAACTTAGTGTGCATACTTGTTGTATGGCATAACTAATGTTTGGACAAACATAGTGTGTGTACTTGGTGTATGGCATGACTAGTGTTTAGAAAACATAGTGTACATGCTTGGAGCATGGGACAACTATTGTTTTAATTCAAGTATTAAAGTTGATAATTTGAAACAGTATACAATGAATAATGTGTAATCAATATGGTGATAAATAAAAGGTGTTCTATTTATATTCATAAGTTCTGAGACCATATTGGATTCGATTATTCTTGTGTTTCACTTTGCATGTTTTGACTTCCAGAATAACTAGGTCATTCTTCCTGAATGACTAAGTTATTCAAACCAATCACAGTCGATAATACATTGGAAGTAGGTATTAAGGCAAGACTGTCATGAAGCTGGTTTGTAGATGTCCAAGGTACTGGACATATCAAGAGTTGCTACAACATTCATGAGTGCTCATAAGTTCTAAGTAGTGGATTAAACGCACGCTCATTTGACTCACTTCATGGATTTTATCATGAGTGATCATGAGACAATAATATCTTATATTCTTCAACCCTAGAGATATGAGGTGTTGCCTATGAGTTGGTTATACATTGATTGTACGAAAACGCATTGGTAACTCAATGTTATAAAACGTGCCTTTATGTATGATTCAACAAGTAGTAGGACAAGCATATGAGTCGAAGTTTCTCCATTCCTTTTACCCTTGATGGGATAAAAGCGATATATGTGGGCCCTCGATGATTTAGTGATGACACCCCGAAGTGTTTGGCCAAGCCTGGACTGATTTGATTTGTTCAATTAGTCGGTCGTCATAAATCGGATATCGGGAAACAACAAATGGATAGAGAGAATGATTATAATCCATGTCTCAGTCCATATGATATCTAGAATGGAGGAATATATGACCCCTTATCTAATGGACGCGTCATTGATTGGTTCAGAGTTCGACAACAGCTTTTAAGAGCTACGATTGCTAGTCGGGTTGTAGAGTTATACGCCATAATAGTTTTAGACTTATCCAAGTAGGAGACTGTTGGATTAGTGTCTAAGTCCATAACTATAATTGGTATGTACTGGACCCGATTGGCATGGTCCATTTGGGTTGCATGACATCGGAACAATTTGGATAGACTTTTGTGAGAAAAAGAAATTAATGATTTGTTCATATATTATAAGTTCAAATATATTAATATGAAATCATATTATTTAATTAGTATTGATCAAGAATTAAATTGGAATTAATTTTGTGATCAAAAGGAGACTAATTAAATATATGGGGATTGATTGTGTAAATCATTCATTCTTATATATGCGTGCTTATGATCCATAGTTCTTCATGTTGGGCTAAACCCATGGAGTAACCCATGGATACTCCATGGAGGTTTTAACCCATGGAGCATGGAGAATATGGAAAGACATGAGTTACATGGTTTAACCCTAATAGCCACAATATATAAGGACCCCATGGCTCAAGAAATTGGCACTAAGGTGTGTACACATGAGGGCTAGCCGATTTGAGCATAAGAACTTTTCTCTCAAGTTATTCCAAGTTGTTGGTGGTGTTGTGTGAACCATTTGAGGTGTCACACTTGAGGCACTAGGCTCTTAAGCTCCATGGAATCAAGCTACAACATCAAAAGGTATGTCATTCTACTAGATTCTTGTAGTATAGTTACTACTTATTATGCTAGTTAGGATGAGACCTTGGAATATCAAATATGTGCATGTATAATAGATAAAACATAGATCTAAGGTTTATAGGGTTGCATGCACACCGTAGGAGAGTTAGAATGCTCAAAACCCTTCAATATGATCTTTTCATTAAATATTTGTTGTGTTCTTTATTAACATGTTTAATCCTTGAGTAAATTTATTCACTCTAAAACTCCATAGTCAATTGTTATTGTGGGAGCAATAATGAAATAAGACTAATATGAAATAGGATGGTTGACAAAGCGTTGTAATCAGTTTCATAGATACTTACTAGAGAATAAGTATTGGAGTGACCCGTTCAAGATCACTTCATGGATCGCTGTCATGAATGATACTAGATAAAAGGTAATATTTGTATATCCTTAACACCTGAGATACATATATGGGACTTGAGTATGGGGAACGTTATGCTTTGATGTAGTAAAAAGTTGTTCTTTTATTAGGCAGTTATAAAAGCTATCATCAGGTATGATGTAAACTATGAAAGAGGCGTGTGTAGTCAATATGGGATTTGTTCCTCTTATTCGTTGAGAGTTAGACGTCTAAGGCCTGATGTAAAGTTGAACACTTACATGAGATTGACTGCGATCCATATCTCATGTTCAACATGATGTCTGTACCAAAGGGATAACTGATAAACTTACCTTACTCACCAATTATATCCTTGGGGCTTCTAGGGAATTGGGCGTTGATGGAATGACACTACGTCATATGTTGTTGGGGGCAGTGAAATATTGCTAGACGTTCACCACTGTCTATATCAATTTGATATGAGTCTTACGCAAGTGGGAGATTGAAAGATCTAGTACGTTCAAGAGTCATATTAAAATGATATTGCTAAATAGCATATGATCCTAAGGGTCACACTAACAACAACTTGATACAATTGATTATTTATTAGAAATTGATTTTAATAAATATTCATAAACTCTTATAATAAATTGAGAAAATATTTATTTTAAGGAAATAATTATTTTACGATACAAGTAACACATTATTTCATAATGTATGAATTAATAAGTCATGTACAACATTTTGGACTAGTTGAGTCTTTTGTCTTTTAGCTAAAGACAAAGTTTATATTTTATAAACTTTAAGTTTTTAAAATTTAAACTATTTGTCTTCTTTTGAGAGTATGGCTTTTGTATTTGTTTAATGCAAAAGTAACCACCCTATGAGACATGATTGATGACTTAGGGGCATGGTAGCCTTAAAAGTGTAAATATCTCATGGTTAAAGACCATGCTTTATGGGTATAAAAGGATGAAGATTGAACTTGTATTACATACACCTTTTGGGTTGCACTTTTTGCCCAAAAATTCGTGAGCTTCTTCATCCTCTCTCCATCTATTCTTTAGCTTTGAGTTCTTGAAGAAATTGTTACTTGTTTTTCTCTCTTGGAATATATACTTGGGTATTTCTTTCCAAGCTTAAGAGTTAACATAAGAACTAGCATTCTAATCAAGTTGGGATATTGTTAGTGTCTCAAGGGTTCATCCTCACTCCATCAACTTCCAAGCCTCCCCTAGAGGACTCAAAGTGCTTCAAAGGTTGTTACCACTTCTTCCTTCTATGGTTCTGTTTTAAATCTTTCTTATACTTGCAAGATGATCCTTGGTTGGTGATAAAATGTTTATGTTATTTTATAAAACTCAAGTCTTCTGTTTGCCATTATTTGTAGTTTTTGAAACTAAGTTTTAAATAAAACCCAACACATCTTGCCAACCTCTTGAATGTAGGAGATTAACATATGTTTGAGGTGAACAACAACGGGCTCAAACTTCTGTTCATCCCTTAGCAACAAGTTGTACAACACGATCCAGTCGTACAGGTTTAGGCATGGCAGATCAACAAGTGTGAATTTGTAGACCTGACTCGACGAAACTCTAGCAACCTTAAACTTCGCATTTGGGAAGCTATCGGTTTCAGTAGGACCCGTGACCTTCACAACCGTAATTTTGCTCACACTCCACGTTTCGTACTGCGGCTTGATGTACTTTAGGTAGAAAGAAAAAAGCAAGTGATCTGCATCGTTGTCTGTTGCTGGGACATTCACAACTTTAGCAAAATTGCGAAACTTGAAGGCTTTCGGTGTCATCGGAAGATCCAGTTGCGAATCTTGTGTATTTTGAAGATCAAAAGACACAACTGGTTCCAACCAATAAAGACTCAGCATATCCACGGCCTTACTAAGAATTCACTTCAAAGAACATGCTGGGAATAAAATCTTTCGGCTTTCTAGCGTGACCTAAGCTTCGCGTTCGGCTTTTTCCTTCTCTTTAGCCCCGCGAACAATTCTTTGATGCTCATCTATCTGAGCTTCACAATCTCTTCTTCTTTTTAGTTCGTGTTCTTCTGGCTCTTCATCTTCACTGTTATCAATTATTGGTTCTTTACTGATCAGCTTCTCTTTGCCTTTCGAATCCGAAGCTACATTACCCTTCGGTTCGTTGTCAGACTTTGGCTTGGGATTTTCTTTCTAAGTTAGCTTCACATTTTCTCCCCCTTGTTTCGGAATTGTGCTCGACTCCGAAACACCTTGAATTTGGTTCAACATCGCGAACACCGGCCTTAGTTTTTCAGATAGATGCTTCCTGACAGAGATCGTGATCATAGAGTCACGAGTCTCAATGATTTTGGAGAGCAATCCATTCACATATGAAACACAGCTCTTTATAACTGCTCTTTCTGACAAAAGTTTGACAGCGAGAACCTTCTCGTTTACCATTTTCTCTGCAAGCTGATCCTTAAGACTGTGTTCTGAAGCCAAGTCATCTTGAAGCTTTTAAAGTTTAGATGAAATGGAGGAGTTGAACTCAGAATGATCAGCTTGGAGGCCAGTGCGAACTTCGTCGAGCTTTGCCTTTTCGGTGCGAAGAGTAGATCCAAGGGTGGAAATAACTTTGTTCACCTTCGTAACATTTGACTCGAACGAGCACTGAAAAGTGCCCATGAAGGAACGAGCATCTGTAATTATTTTATCGACTTTTTCGGTCGTCTCCTTGCAGACTAAGGCTGAAGAATCAACGGCCTTATTCGCCTTCTCAAGATTCGAAGTGTGTTCTTTTGTTAGTGTTTCGAGAAGAGACTTCACGGTGGTCTGAGAATATTAGTGTTGGAGGATTTTAGTAGAGAATCCATCTTTTCATGAATAGCCTTGAGTTGAGCTTTTGTAATAGGAGCTTCATCATCACTTTCGGACCGAATGGTGAAAGGACTGTAGGTGAAACATCCAAAGTCTTTTTCATCACCCCCATAGATCATATATGGATCATCTTGTCTAAAAGGTGAGAGGGGTGGAGTAGAGTGACTAACTGTGAACGTTGGTGTGGTGGTGGTTGAGCTTGTAAAGAGTGGGGTTTGGGTTAGTGAAACACCAAGAGATACTGGTGGGCATGGGGGGATGGTGATTGGGGTAAAAATAGTGGATGTAGGAGAAGGGATGGAAAAATCCTAAAAAATATCTTCTGTAATAGGAACAGAGGTTGGGATTTCAAATATTACCTCAGGGTTCGTGGTTGTAGTCTCCGAAACCTTCGGATTAGATGTTGCTGCAGTATCATCCTCCTGTCCGTTTGTTGTACCACCCTGCACAGGTACCTCCGAAAGTGTGTGTAACTGCGAATCCTCGTCGACACTTGGAGTGGGAGATCTTGTCCTACGAGCCACCTTCTTGATCTTCTTCTTTTTCGGTGCTTGGGGAGGTTCGGAAGGTCCTTGATTGGATTTTCGTTTACTACTCTTATTTGGTGATGGAACTGGTTTATATGGACCAACATTTGCACCATTTTTCTTGCTTCCCTTCTTGGGTTTGTCCGCCTCATCGAGGACCTTTCGCATTTCATTAGACTAGTGGCGAAAGCCTGAGATGGGCAAACTACGATAGGCTCGCAACACATCACTCATTGCTGGAACATCACGAAGCATTGCTTCATGAATGGAACTGATAAAGCTGAACTTTGAGTTATCAACGAGTATGATGTTCGTTGTGTGGAAAATTTTGATCGAATCCATACAAGACCCTTCTAAGACGTAACTTTGAGTTTGCTAATCGCCCATTGAACGATGATGGTCCAAAAACTAGAACATGAGATTTCACTGTGTCGTGAGGTAGAAAGAGTGCTTTGAACCAACTGATTCCAGAGAACAGACCTGTAATCCAAGTTGATGCCAGAGTAGATGCCATACATCACAGTCATTAATAGCTTGCTTGCACAGTCCGGGCCAGTAACCCTTTCCGAGAAGCTCTTAAAGATCATCGTGAATAGACCGTTCCGCATCGGCGACAAGTTAGGCTTCTTGAACTTAGAAACTACTACCAGTGTTTCCTTGTAGCCCATCTGGTAGAATATCTCCAGGCTTGCTAAGTTGGAGATGCTCTCAGGGGCAATTAGGTCACGACCCTGTTGAAGCCCTAGGAGTTGACAGAACCTCGATTTTTTTATTTGGGTCTTTTTGTTGAAAATCTCGAACGAGATCAAATCTTCCCCTTTTGTATAACTCGCAGTTGAGTAAGCCTTTGAGAGATGCACCAAAGTCACAATTCCAAACTTGGTAAGCGCGATAACGAGAAGGGAGTACTTCATGCACTCGACGATTGGTTGGAGAAACACTTCATATTTCGCTGGGTCAAGATCGAGGATCAAGTTTTGATTGGCTTTCAGGTTGTGGATTGAGGACTGGGCCACGTTTTCTGTAGCTGAAGGAGTATCTGAAGAAGCTGCCATTGAAGCTTGATGAAGAAGACGATGAACTATAGAGACTATAATCACCGAAGGATTTTTTTGCTTTTTGAGAGTGGTAATTAAATAAAGAAGCGTCGAAATCCTTTTATACGGAGTAGTAGGTGAGAGAAAAATCGTCGATTGGTGGCATCGGTTACTAAACAGTCGCCTAAAAAGGCGTGACTGACAGCTGTGACGTATGTCAGGCGGCGTCAAATCAGCGTCGTTTCAAATTCTCACACCCAATCTTATCCTTTAAGATGCCGCGTCAGTTACACGTTTTCTCAGTTGATTCTTTTATGAACTTTCGCAATGAATTGCCATCAACCTGTCTGCAAAACTAAAAGGAAATATGATGACCACGAAACAGACTTTGGAAAATCACAAGGATCTTCGTGCGAGAGTGTGCCAAAGATAAAGAAATAAATCAATACTATTCTAAGGGATTCTAGTGATGTCTTATTAGGACACGAAACAGATGGATCCCGGACAATGATTGTCACACCCCCAAACCAGAACGGCGGAAACGTTCGGGGGCGGAGGACGTCATGTACAGTATCATAACAATGCACAATAGTAAAACAAGCAACAACATCATCCATTGCATTAATAATATAATTTAATACAAGTGTGTTCTGTGTAAAGTTCGAAAGACACCAAAAATATATAATCAAAATAAAGACGAGTCTTGAATATGCTCCGTCTTCTCAAAACCTGGCCATCTGTACCAGTCTACTGGTGACCTGAGAATACAAGTTATTTTGAAAGAGTACATCAACATTAAGGCTGGTGAGTTCATAAGTATTTTTGTGTCAAATGATTTCATTAGTTTGATGAAAATGTTTGTAAGTGTTTTGATGTAGTTGTTTGTATACTTCCTAAAAAATCCTACATTTTCTACTAAAATGGAAAGTAGTCTTCTACCAAGACCTGACAGTTTTGTATGTTTGTTCTTTTGTAAAAATGTATGTTTTCCCAAGTTTATGACTATCTTACTAGAAAATAGTTTGCATTACCTTTTATGTGAGAATACCACTATATGAATGTAATGGGAAAATGAAAGTGTACAGTAATGTTGTAGAAAATAACTACTGAAACACTAACTAACTTAAAACCAATTTGTTAATTAAGTTTAAAATGTGATGTAGTTATAACCATGTTGATTGACTAGTATTTAACACAACGACCTGCTGACTAGTATTTAACACAACCCCTTGGCTTGTCTGTCGGGCTGTAGCGAACAGTTAGGATGTGGGATTGTCAGTCCCGTATAGATCTATACACACAATGCCCGCTCTCCCTCCAGGAGACTCTAGTTACAAAACGCGACATAACAAGTATATTGCTATGCCGTGAAGTAGTAGTTTCACTTGTTATAGTATGTATGTTCCTTTCTATTCTAGTTATAGTATGTTCCTTCATGTTCTAGTTATAGTATGTTTGAACTGACTCATGTATGAACTAACTTCTGTAACAACTTATTCATGTAAGTTTCACTGTTCTAGAAATAGTAAGTTGTAACCCTCTAAACTATACCTATTATAGTTTACTAGTATGATTGTTTGACTGTTACTGATTTGTAGAAAAGACTCAATTACTAACCATAAGCAACTAAGTTAAGTATAATCCTTAAAAATGGGTTTAATACTCATATATGTATTTAATAAGTATAACTATGATTTAGCCGACAGTCGGACTAGTGATCCTACCCCAAGCCCATAACCAAACAAGGAACAGGAGTCAAGGTATCTAGCAATAGTCCTAAGTCCGTTAAAGCATACTTATATGTAAATAAATAGACGAATATGATTTGATATAAAAGAAGTTTATAAAAGATTTAAAAGAGTTTTAACAAGTTTTGAGTATAAGAAATCCTTTTGGATGTTGTTTTCACATGTAAATGGTTAACACAATATCATTGTGTTCTACTTGTATTCCCCCCCCTCCCATAAAAGCATTTAAAAAGCATTTAAAAGTGTATTTGTAGGGGTATGAACTCACCTGTAGTGATTGATTCGAATGAATGATCGATATAGGATGTTAAGTATGCCAAGTGAAGTCTCGAGCACAAAAGGATCCTATTAAGCATATAATGACACATATATGTATACAATTAGTGTATATAACAACTAAAATGTAAGGGAAACAACCTTACGAACTAGGAAACACTCTCAATGGAGTGTTAGAATCACATATGAGAAGGGTGTTCATGGCCAAACAAGGAGTGTTCACGCCCTTAGAAGGGTTCACGAACAAGAACACTTGAAGTGTTCACGGCCCAATTCTTGATCCTATGAAGGGTTTACGGCCATGGATGGAGGGTTCATGGCCCAACCTTGCATCTAAGAAGGTTTCACGGCCCTATGAAGGGTTCACGGCCGTGAACTCTTGAAGATCTTTCATATAAGTGTTTGTTTCATTGGTGGAATCAAGTGTTTCTAATGGACAACAAGATGATGGATGAGATACTTACGTTTTGGAAGCCTTTAGAAGTGTTCACGGTTGAAGATAATTGAGAGAGAAAGGGTGTGTTCACGGCTAAAGTTGAAGAAGTGAAGAAAAAATTAGTCAACTCTATATATATGAAGGATGTTCACGACCCAAAGATGGATTCACGGCCGTGAACCTAGATGTGGCCGTGAACTCCTTTTTGATGGTGTTTCCGGCTCGATTGCAACTCAATAAACTCAATCTAACAGTTCCTAACACACAATCTTTGAGTGTACTAGGCTTAGAACTCTAAAACAGACCCTTAACAAGAGTAAAAGATAACAGAAACAAGTCTGACTTTTCATTGAATTGATTGACTTTACAAGATAGAAATTTCTGGTTGTCACATATTCAGTCTCACCAAGGAGATTTATCAACAGCTCTTCAACCCGGAGATCCCAACAAACGAAGTTGTGTATACTCAGATGGAAAACCAGTTCAACAAAATGTTTCAAAAACTTGTCAATTTGAAGACTTGGTTAAAGGAGCAGGCTGAGCCTGCTTCCTCAAAAAGGAGGAAGTGATAGTGATCCGAACAAAGCGATATGGATTGAAACCGTTTCTTCCCCTGAATCCCCTAAGACCAAAACTCCCTCGGTTCAAAATTTTTAACTCCTCCTCGGCATCAACCATCTACAGAGAATAGCAAAGAACCAACTCCTCAGGGTTCTCCTCAGTATCCAACTCCTCAGGATTCTCCCTAACAATCAAGTCATCCTCACCTCAAGAACTTGGAACAAGAAATGTCATCAGGCTACACCGATGACTCTCCTGCAACAACTCAAAAGAAGTAACACTTGAGGGCTGCCAAGTTCGCAGAACAGATTTGGAGAGCGCAAGGGTTTGATACAACCTTCGGTGAAACCCTAATCAAGTCACGGGTAAAGCCTACCCACAGACTCCTAGACTCTGACTACATTCCAATTTCTCCAAACTCCGTATATTTGTCAGTATTCCAATCCTTTGAACTCACCATACCCGCAGACAGAAGGCTCCCCATAGAGTTTGAGCGTTTGAGTCTTTTCCATGCTAAGCACGGTGGAAAATTCAAAGACATATGGTCCAACGACAGACCAGAAGGGTTGAAAAATTACAAGATCAGGAAATTCATGAAAATTGAATTCTTTCAATACACCCTGGCCTCAAGAGGACATGAGTATGTCAGATCTCAAGCAGAATTCGTCTGAATGAATCCTAAAGAGATCTTTTTGATTGCTCAGGAGTTCCAGCTTAAGGCAGAAAAATATCCCAAAATGAAAGTTGCCTTCGAAAGGGCTTGTGAATTTCTGAAGGCCTTGGTGTGTGATTTTGGAAAGATAGATGCATAGATTCATCATGTTCTTGCCAACATGTTTGATTTTCCTCCTTTCGATCACGTTCCAAACATCAATGAAGGATTCCAAGAGATGACCCTTGGTGCAACAAGCTTTCCAGAGCTCGGGATTGTATACAAGAAGTCTTAAGACAATCCAAAATTCTTCATTCCGGTTATAACAATTCATCGTCTAACCAAGAAGCAACTGGAGATCACCTTAACTTCGGTACAAAAGCCCAAGCACACCTTTGAAGAAGTAAAGTTTAAAATTTAAAGGAGGATTAAATGGCTTTTCGGAGTCAGGAATTTTTGGTGGATCATCATTAAGTTCCTCAAGATGAACCAATGAAGAACTTAGCTGAGAGGTCACTTTGGTGGAAATTGTTGAAACAAGAAAGTGACCTTCTTCAGCTAAGAAGGACCCGAAGACCCCTTTACCTAAGTGAACCCAAAGAGAGCTACCCGGAGACTACTGTTGTCATCACTTGAACCCATAGACATGAACATAATCCGCAGATGAACCATGCATGAAGACTGTCATAAGTTACTTTTACTGACTTTGCTTGTATTCGTTGTAATATCCGATGTACCATTCAAGGTCACCGTAGTAAGTTGCTTTATATTAGTTTAATATTTTCGTGTAAGTTTTGGGACTCTATAAATAGAGCATCCCACTTCATGTATTCTTACCACTTTCAGATCTTATCAAATATAAGATCGTTCATCTCTATATCAAGTTATCTTAACTAATACTTAAACCGAGTCCCTCTTTACTTTTGTTGTTCGTCATATACTAACTTGTGTTTTCATGCAAACCATGTTACGATTCAACTAAGTGTCTACTTGTTTAATGCTTATTGATATAAACTTGTTGCTATTTACTTTCCTTACATTTCTGCAATCTAACTTATCTAACATATTATTGTTGAGCTAACAAGATCCATTGAGATTAACTTATCATTCCGCAACTAATTATCTCGTTACTAACGTTTATCATGTTTTTCTCTCAACAAACACACCCTTGATGAACCCTCAAATCACTCACTGAACGATCATTAGCAATATCTACCTCCAATGGATAATCTAAAATCCGTGGAACATCACTAAACTTCTTGCTAAGCGTAAGGGATACAAAGGATCGGGTAGCACCCGAATCGAACAAAACATGATCAGTCATACCATTAACTAAGAAAGTCCCCATATATTATCAAATAAAATATTAGTATTAACAATGGAAATTATAATAAATAAGTTAAGGAGACATACCCGCAATCACATCAGGCACTGCTCTCGCCTCCTCAACCGTCAGCAGAAATTTCGGGCTCTTCACTACAGGTGCCTTCGCCTTGATCGGGAGGTCATCGGTAATACTCAAGGTGGTTAGTGCAGGCGCCGACACTGCTCCTCCCGTCAGCCTCAGACAATCGGCCTTTTTTTGGCCTGTCTGATTTCAATGGAAGCAAATCAGCGCACCCCGGGGGCAGTCCCTACTCATATGGCCAGTGTGTCCAAATTTGAAACAAGCCTATCATGTCACTCTACATGCCCACCATGCATCTAGCCGGACCTTCCACAACGGCTCCGACCCTGCTAACCCTTAGTGTGTGAATCAGAAGTCTTGGGCCTTTAAGCCTGGCCCACCGCTGTTTGTACCTGCTCCGGCTTACGCTTCGTTTGAAGCTCCAACTCAATCTCCTATTGTTGGGCTCTCTTAATCATTTCATTTAGGGTCTTTCACCTTGAAAAAAGATCACAAAATCTCTGATATCATCCCTCGACTTATCATTGTATCTCGTCTTCTTTATCTCCTCATCCGCAGCATACTACGGAATCAACAGAGCCCTCTCACAAAACTTAGCAGGGATCTCCACCACAGTCTTAGTAGTCTGGCGAAGGTCCTGAAACCTCCCTCGCCAGCTATTGCACCTCAATCGTTGGTGAAACCTTCTCCTGGAATCTCGTAATAAACTCATCCCAATTCATGGCCATCACTGTCGAGATCCTAATGCACAACCAACCTCTTCCCACTAGTCACAGGCTTGATATCTCAGAAGGCAGGAGGCAAACCCTACTTTTACCCCCTCAAGGAAGAAGCTCATCCACTGATCATTCTCCATATCATCAATCCATTTGGTGGCTAGCAATGTGGTCCTTAGCCCCCAAAGAACGCAGGAGCTCTGCATGCCTTGAACTCCATAAATGAGGGAGTTCGCACTCTTAATTTCCACGCGGCGATCTTTGCCGAATAGGCCCCGATTCATTCATCCAAGACCTCCATAATCCCCTCTTTGATGGTACCAAAAATCACTAGCGTGGCCTCCATGATACCGCGAGTAATCTCTGACGTGATAAACTCGCATAACCGCTCATCCATCGGTTCGACACCAATGCCAGAACTAGGTCTAGAAGCTCCTTCTCGAGTGGTCACCATACTCAATTGAAATACAAAAATACAAACGATCAGCATAAACTGGAGAGAACATCTGCCCCTTCGAATTTCTGAGACAATCCTTGACTCGAGTACAGATCATGTGCTTTTAGTTATACATGTCAAATACTACCTTCCACACCTATCTGTACTTTCCTCAAGAACCATCATGACTCATCTAAGTTAACCACTAAGACCATACACACCATCCCTATGCTGAACATCATACATATCCTACTACGTCATTTCCTAGGCTCTTCTAGGTGCTCCAATTCGACCATCCTGCAATACTGAGAATTTCAACCAACATTGTTGGTTGCCTAATGCATGCAAGTTGTACACAAAATGGGATCACATAGATTATCGAATAAGGATTCTACCCTCAGTCCACAACCAAACAAGGAACAAAAAAAAGGCTAAACCAATCATTCTATGTCTATATGAACCTAATCGTATACAACTTTTGAACTATACACTTAGCAATTAAACTAGGCCGATATTAATCCCAACCAATACATAGCATCTATACCTCCTAGGTTATAAGGCATCACACAAATAAGGAAATTTTAACATATAATTCCTGAATGTATCCTTAGCCCTACTCTAGCATGCAGTTCACATAACAGGTATCATAAAACATAGGTATAGGTATTTTGGGAACCACTTACTTGAGCTCGCTTGATTGCACGCATCACAACCCTTTTCTTCTTTGTAAAAATCCATTTGAAATTTCATTTTTCTTTTGAAATATTGTCAATTCCTCAGTTTGAGTTCTAACACACCCGAAAGTGTAACTGAATCCCTCAAACCAAGGCTCTGATCCCAACTTGTAACGTCCAAAAAATTATGATACAATTTTTCATTTTATAAATGATTAATACCATACATCAAATGTCTCAAAATCAACCACGATACAATATATCAAAAATCATTAGTGTAATAATAGTCATAAATGCGGAATCACAAGGGGGATGTTGTGCAATCACATCGGGCCCTTCCCTTTTGTACAGGTAGTACCTGAAACGATAAACATAAAATTGTAAGCACAAAGCTTAGTGAGTTTTCCCAAAGTACAACATACCATACATATAGTTGGGCCTAGCCTTGGGGTATATTTCAACCCAACATACAATCATGGGCCCCACCTTGGGGCCTAGTCCTGGGGTATGTTTCAACCTAAACATCTAGAGATGGGTCTAGCCCTAGGTTTTTTCTTAAACCCAAACATATATTTATGGGCCCAACCCTAGGGTTTATTTCAACCCAAATGTACAAACATACAAGAGTCACAATGGGATTTAGCATCCTACATAAGTTAATCTAGTGGGCCGACATTCATGCCTTTGACAAATAATTACAGTGAGAAGACTCACCTATGAGTCGATACATAACTGCTACTACTCTCACTTGTAATGCCCGTGTTTCTAGGCTAGGCATTAATATTGACATAATAGTCTAGGTTAACCTTTGCGACTCATTTTGAAGAAATGAAAATGAATTATGTGAATATTATGTGTTTTATGTGTTTTATGCTTAATTATTAGGGTTTAATTAATTAAAAATAAAAATGAGCGTCAAAAATTAAATTTTAGATAACCCCGATATCTATTAAGAAACTTGTAGTGGGCGTGACAAGGATTACAGATATATAAAGAATGCCGAAATCCGAGTTATAACGAAGAAGTTATGACCTGTCGAAGTTTCGCGACAAACCGGCACGGTGCCGAATGCCGTAAAAAGTGAGTTTTTGATAAACTACTTTTTAGCCTTAGTAATCTAAACGAAACTCGTAGTGTTCGTTAAACCGACAAGTTTGATAAAAAGAACGCCCAAATCTGACTTCATATGAGGAAGTTATGATTTTTCGAAGTTTCGGCTTAGCAGTAGACAGCTAAAAACTTGAATTTTAGATCGAGTGATTTTTAGCCGACACAACCTAAACGAGAATCGAAGGTCTCATAAATAGTAGCACAACGGTAAAAAGTCTGACGACAACGGATGTCGGATGAAGAAGTTATGAATTTTTAACGGATTTTCTGTCCCGGTCTGTTAAAAATAATAATATAAAAATTAAAATCAAAATTAGCCGAGGAAGTCTAAACAAAAGTTGTAGAGCGTAATTTTACCTACGCGTGCATATAAAGAACGTAAAAAACGGAGCTCGTATGCGAAAGTTATGGATTTTAGAAGTTTTGGCGCGAAAACCAAGAAATTTCGCATAGGTGGCTTCGGCCCCGTCACCTTCGCTGAAAGAGTGCCACGTGTCCGAAATTGGTGAGTCATGCGAGCCACGTGTCACCTTCCCTCGCATGAACAGTAGCCGCGTGTCGGATTGTGATACGACCGAAGGGAGGCCCAACTGAAGCATGTCGCGTGTCCGATGCTGCTGAGTCATCCGAGGCCAACTGTCCGACCCGTGTCGCACCCCCTCGCACCGAAGGCTCGGTTCAATCAGAAGCCTCCAACGAGGCCCTCGCACGCGCAGCCCATGTGCGAGCACCTGCGCACCTTCGCCTGCGGACCCCACCTTCCCTAGCCGACTTCAGACCCTATAAATAGAAGGGGTATGCGAGCCTTCTCGGGTAGTTTTGGAGTTTTGCCATTTTTAGCCCCTTTTTCCATATTTTCTTCATCTTAACATTCCCCGAAGCCCCGGTATCGATTATAACCCCCGGAATACGCCACGAAGTGCCCGAGAAGCCCGGAAAATTTATCTTTTCGGTTTCGAAGCCCGACCCTCGTAGAGCCCGGTTTCTTAATAAAACTCCCGGTTTTATTAGCAACGATCGTTTTAGGAAACGAATTGCTGCCCGATTTTCATTAAATCAGGTGAGTGTGTAGTTACTTTCACCTTACACATAGATATGAAGTATTTTACATAAAATACGTGTTGTGTGAATATATATTGTTTGTTTATTTGAGATGGGCGTTGAAGGAATGATTTATACAGGTTTTTAAATAATTTAAACTATATATGTATTTTTATCTACGAAAAATGTTGGGTAAAAACATGGGTAGATGAAATAGTGGGTGTGATGAAAGGTGAGTTGGATAAAGGAGATGATCAGTAATATTGATCATGAGTTGAGGGTGAGTGGTGAAATTTGAGAGAATCACTTACCCAAAATGTTGGCCCTCGTCATTCAGCAGAGTATGGATGACAACCATGGACTATTCTAGACAGTCTGTGGAACACTAGCAGGCCCGCAACCTGTAGGTGTAATGAACTATATGTTCATTTGTTGTACTCTAAGAACCCATTGACATGTATTGTAGGGGGGGAATACCTATAAATAATACTGTCGATAAATGAGAGCTATGAACTTAGCATATGTTGAATAAACCTTGGCAGCTATGGACTTAGTGCCCATTGTATAAACCCCGGTGGCGAGGTGACTTTGTGTCTATTCCTTAGGATGAATCCTTAGGAAGGAGTGATAGTTGATTCTTAGGGTAAACCCTTCAGAAATAAATAAGATAATGGGGTTGGGGTAACACGGTTGATTGATTGATGTTTAAGCATATTAAATTATGTATTGTGGGTTGAAAACCCTATATGCTCACCAGGCTTCCAAGCCTGACCCACCCAGCTTTTTATATTACAGGTAGTGGACCCCGAGCATAGTCGGATGATGACGATAAGTGATTTTTGGATTATAGGCCAGTAGTTATAAATAACTGTTGTAAGGCTTATAATGTCTTGTTTATGCTTTTGATCTGTATCGGAACATGGCATCCCGAGGTTTTGTTATAAAGGAAATTTTATATTTCTTAAATAAAGGTTTTGACAAAATTTTATCATGTTTTGTTTTGGTAACAAATTCCGCAACATCTTTTAAAAAGATTTCTCTAATTTTATTTTAAAAAGCATAAATTAAATCGGTCTTTTCTGGCCGAGAAATTAGGGGATGTCACAGTTGGTATCAGAGCATTAGTTTAAACGAACTAAGAAATTGTAGGATTTCTAGACTTAAACTTAGAATGATAAGTGATGATTGTGAGATGAGGGTCTGCCATATTTTAGACACGAGCACTAATTTATTTTAGGAAAGATGCCTAAAATGCTTTTACGTGCTAAATGCTATATGTTTGCCATATATGCCATTATTTGTTCGGATCTATGGTCTGTTGCCGACCGGATCTGTAAACCTTATGTGTGTAGGATTCTAAACGTATGACAACGATATTAGAACTAACATATAAACGTTTCGGAGTAATAACGAAGATTTAACGTCTATCGAAAATAAAGATCTAAAATCACCTACGATTGGTGTATAGATCGAAATGGCAAGTACGCAAGGTGAATTCGGAAACGATAATCCGCAGCCTAAGCCAATCACGATGACTGGGGTACAGGCAATGGTGCGTACGATGTTGGATGAACAGATGGAAGAAACAAAACGTTTACTTCAACAAAGTAAGGATGAACTTACTGTGCCAGGACATCAGGCATCTGTTCTTGAGGCAACTACTAGGGTTGCTAAGTCTATTGAAGAAATGATCAATGACAGGACCGCCAACAAGGTTGAAGTTGATAAAAAGAGGAAACTTGAGGGGTCTGCAAGGCCCAACAAGAGCAACATATCCTCAAAGTCTGGCAAAAGAAGAGGTAAAGGAAAATGGTGCGGGAAGTGCAAAAATAAACACTCTGGGAATTGTGACGGGAAGGTGAAGTGCTTTAGGTGTAGAGAAATAGGGCATTACGCCAATCAGTGTACGATTCTCAAGGGGGTGTGTTATGTATGTAAGGAAGAAGGCCATATTTCTAAGAACTGTCCGAGGAACAATGAAGTAACAAGGCCAAGTGCACCGCCAACGCCAAAGGAATTTCAGGATATCTTGACGAAGCGATTAATAACGCTAGGAAGTAGAAGTAAAGACTTGATACCCGAAGATCAAGTTACGAAGTAGTAATGTGAATAGTAACAAGTGGTTTAGCCTATTAGAGGCATAGTATAGGGTAAACTTGAACCTTTGTGTAATCGTTTCAAGGAAATATTATAAAACCTGGTTTTATCATCTGATGAATGGAATGGTTGGTGTAATTCTTGAAGTTGTCCCATCGTCTGGAGTTTCCATCACCAACCAAGTTGAAGTAGAATTGATCATTGAAGATACGCATGGAAGAAGTCCTAGTAGAGTCTAGGAAATTTTTATGATTAATTAGACACATTTGTATGTGTTAAATTGTTTTGTGATTTTAGGACTTGGGGACTGCGAGACAGTACTTGGGACGAGTATGAGTATGTGTGAATAGTAGTAGAGATCGATACTACTGGAAGCACAGGACTCACACTTGGATCAGGGAAAGTCACAAGGTTACCAAGGAACTACTAATTGATTCCGTCTTATTCTAGTCTGTCGTTACCATCGTTTCGGTAATGACTAAGAAGATGATTGTTATTCCGACCCTAGTGGTCATATCAAATTGTGTCTGGCTGCAATGAGTTTGTTACGTGGTTCCGAGAACCAAGTTCGATGTAGCATTTGACTTAAGCCAAATGATTGAAGTGAAAGATGATCAAAGCGATCAATAGAAGTATCGCACTCATTGTTGAAGAAGTTGATAGTTAGAAATGATACATGTTGAACTGTGATTGTATCACATTAAAACATGAAGATAGGTATAGTTTGTTCTGAAATTTGTCCCTAAGAGACCTGAGTCTAAGTAGTGCATTATACAATAAGAGATCATTAGAACATGACCCATCGGTCTGTTACAATAAACGAAGGAAAATACTTATTCTAAGAAGAAGAAGGAGTCCTCAATAAGGATTTATTTTGTAACTCGAAGGTTACAATTGAAAGTCCTACGGAGATCTGAAGCTTTTTAGGATTCGTCGGATATTACCAAAGGTTTATCTAAGGCTTTTCTTCGATCGCGACTCCATTAACATCTTTGACCCACAAAGGAGCTGTTTATACTTGGAATGAGAAGCATAAGGAAGTTTTGAGAAGTTAAAGAAGACGTTGTGCGAAGCACCGATTCTTTTGTTACCTGAAGGAGTTGATGACTTCACATTTTATAGTGATGCCTCTGGAGTTGGGTTAGGTTGTGTTCTGACCCAAGGGGATAAAATGATAGCGAATGCATCGAGGCAATTGAAGGAGTACGAAAAGAACTACCCTACTCATGATCTGGAGTTGGCAGCGGTAGTATTCGCCTTGAAGATATGGAGGCATTATCTTTATGGTACTAAGTGTAAACTTCTCACTGATCATAAGAGTCTTCAATATCTCTTTAATCAGAAGGAATTGAACATGAGACATCGGCGCTGGTTGGAACTACTCAAGGAATACGACTGTGAGATACTTTACCACCCTGGTAAAGCAAATGTTGTTGCTGATGCTCTCAGTCGGAAGGTAAATCTTGAAAAGAGAAGGCTAAGAGCGCTGAGAATTGAAGTCGTCTCGACAATTGTGGAAAGTATAAAGAAAGCTCAGGAGGAAGCTTTAGAAAAGAATGACCGAAAGGAGGAACGTTTGGATAAGAAAAACGTTGGTGTTTGATAAAAACGGTCATGGATTGAATGTATTCAAAGATAGGATATGGGTACCTAAGACGGGAGGAGTAAGAGGTCTTCTGATGGAAGAAGCTCACAAAACCATGTAATCGATTCATCCCGGCAGTACGAAAATGTATAGGGATCTAAAAAAAAACCTATTACTGGTGGACGACGATGAAGCTCGATGTTATTAAGTATGTGGCTGAGTGTGTAACTTGTGCTAGGGTTAAGGCACAACATCAGAAACCGTATGGGAGTTTAGAACCTTTACCTGTACCCATGGGTAAATAGGAGGACATTACCATGGATTTTATGACTAAACTGCCCAAAACAAGGAACAGTCACGACATGATTTGGGTGGTCGTTGATCGCTTCACTAAGAGTGCGCATTTCATAGCAGCCAACGGGAAGTGGTCTATGGATAAACTTGCGAATTCTTACGTGAAGGGAATTATGAGGCTTCACGGTGTTCCGTTAACGATTGTAACTGATCGTGATAGTCGTTTTACCTCAAGGTTTTGGTGGAGTTTATAAGAGGAATTGGGTACCAAGTTGTGTTTGAATACAGCTTACCATCTGCAAACCGATGATCAGAGCAAACGAACAATTCAAACATTGGAGGATATGCTGAGAGCATGTACCCTGGAATTCCAAGGTAACTGGGGTAAACACTTACCTCTGATAGAATTTTCCTATAATGATAGTTTCCACTCGAACATCTAGATGGAACCTTATCACGCTTTATATGGGGAAAAGTGTCGAACACCGTCATGTTGGCTGGAAGCTGGGGAAAAGCAGTTTATGGGACTTGAAATAGTCCATCAAACTGCTGAAAAGTTGAAAGTGATTAAGGAAAGGATGTTAGCTGCTCAAGAGAGCTATGCTGACAAGAAAAGACAACCGATATCATTCGAAGTTGGAGATTCGGTTTTACTTAAAGTCTCGCCGTGGAAGAGACTTAAGAGGTTTGGTAGAAGGGAAAGTTGAGTCCATGGTTTATTGGACCATTTAAAGTTCTTCTGAGGATCGGGAATCAAGCTTACAAGCTAGAATTACCGGAAGAACTAAAGGGTATTCATAACACCTTTCGTGTGTGTTATTTGGGAAAATTCACGGGAGGAGTGCCCGACATAATTCCCATTTCTGAATTAAGGTTGGATGAAACAGGAGGTTAATGGAAGAACCTGAGGCAATCGTTGACCGTAAGACTAAAAAGTTGTGACGCAAGATGGTCGATTTAGTGCTTGTGCGTTGGAAACATACGAATGGGCCAAATCTCACCTGGGGAAAAACGGAGAGTGACATGATGAGTCGCTACCCGTATTTGTTTGTCGATGTGTGATTCCGGGGACGGAATCATTCTAAGGGGGAGAGAATTATAATGTCCGTGTTTCTAGGCTAGGCATTAATATTGACATAATAGTCTAGGTTAACCTTTGTGACTCATTTTGAAGAAATGAAAAGGAATTATGTGAATATTATGTGTTTTATGTGTTTTATGCTCAATTATTAGAGTTTAATTAATTAAGAATAAAAATGAGCGTCAAAAATTAAATTTTAGATAAACCCGATATCTATTAAGAAACTTGTAGTGGGCGTGACAAGGATTACAAATATACAAAGAATGTCGAAATCCGAGTTATAACGAAGAAGTTATGACTTGTCGAAGTTTCGCGACAAACCGGCACGGTGCCGAATGCCGTAAAAAGTGAGTTTTTGATAAACTACTTTTTAGCCTTAGTAATCTAAACGAAACTCGTAGTGTTCGTTAAACCGAGAAGTTCGATAAAAAGAACGCCCAAATCTGACTTCGTATGAGGAAGTTATGATTTTTCGAAGTTTCGGCTTAGCAGTAGACAGCTAAAAACTCGAATTTTAGATCGAGTGATATTTAGCCGACACAACCTAAACGAGAATCGAAGGTCTCGTAAATAGTAGCACAACGGTAAAAAGCCTGACGAAAACGGACGTCGGATGAAGAAGTTATGAATTTTTAACGGATTTCCTGTCCCGGTCTGTTAAAAATAATAATATAAAAATTAAAATCAAAATTAGCCGAGGAAGTCTAAAAGAAAGTTGTAGAGCGTAATTTTACCTACGCGTGCATATAAAGAACGTCAAAAACGGAGCATGTATACGAAAGTTATGGATTTTAGAAGTTTTGGCGCGAAAACCGAGAAATTTCTCAAAGGTGGCTTCGGCCACGTCCCCTTCGCTGAAAGAGTGCCACGTGTCCGAAATTGGTGAGTCATGCGAGCCATGTGTCACCTTCCCTCGTACGAACAGTAGCCGCGTGTCGGATTGCGATACGACCGAAGGGAGGCCCAACCGAAGCATGTCGCGTGTCCGATGCTGCTGAGTCATCCGAGGCCAGCTGTCCGACCCGTGTCGCACCTGTTGGATTAATGTCTAAGTCCATAACTATAATTGGTAAGACTTGACCTGACCCGGCATGGTCCATTTGGGTTGCATGGCATCATGCATTTGGATAGACTATAATGAGAGAAATAACACTTAAGGTTGGTTAATATATTATAAGTTCTAATATATATTAATAAGGATATTTAATTAGTATTGATCAAGAATTAATTTGGAATTATTTAAGTGATCAAAAGGAGACTAATTAAATATATGGGTTGATTGTGTAAATCATTCATTCTTATATATGTGGGCTTGTGATCCAAGATTCCTTATGTTGGACTAAGTCCATGGGGTGACCCATGGATACTCCATGGAGGTTACAATCCATGGAGCATAAGGAATGGGTAAAGTTATGAGTTACATGGTGTAACCCTAATAGCCACCATATAAAAGAATCCCATGGCTCAAGAAATCGGGCACTAATGTGTGAGTGTGAGGGCTAGACGATTTCAAGGAGTGTTCAAGTTTCTCTCAAGTTATTCCAAGTGTATTTGGTGTTGTGTGAACCATTTGAGGTGTCACACTTGGGGCACTAGGCACTCAAGCTTCATGAAGACATTCTACATCAAAGAGGTATGTACTATATCTTGTTATATTTATTATTTTGTATGCTAGATTAGGATAATACCTTGGATGTTCATAATTGTATGTATAATAGAGAAAACATAGATCCAAGGTATTCAGGGTTGCATGTACACTTAGGAGTATTAGAATGCTAATAACCCAACAGTGGTATCAGAGCCTAGGCTTGTTTTCTTGTTATACTTGCAAAAGTAGCTGAAAAATCGAGTTGGATGCATATATTCGATTGTTTTGGCTGGAATTGGACTAGGAACATTACCCTAAGATGTTTTTGTAAACTTGTTTTTGATGTGGTAATGTTCATGCTAATCCAATTTCTAAGATAATTGTCATAATTTCAAGATTTGTATTAGTTTGTATGTTCATCCTAATTTCTTGAAGATTGATGATTTGAATTATCTTGTTCTTATGAGGTTCTTAGATTAATAGAAAAGTTGTGTGAAATAGTTGTTTTCAATCCATTTTAATCTAAGAGTTGATTCCAAAGTGTGTTTTTGTAACTTGTCCTCAAGTTATATGAAAAGTCACATTTAAGAATCATAAAACTCATAAAAGTTGGCAAATGTTACAAAATGAAGAGTCTAGTTCTAATTAAATGGTTTTATGACTCCATAACTTGTCCTCAAGTTATGGAGGTTCAAGAGTCTCTTCATTAAATTAAAAAAAAAGTGTAACCTTAATTAGTTCCATAAGTTACAATAAAAAAAAGTTATTTTTTTATTAATTAGTTTAAAGTCTTCCATAACTTGTCCTCAAGTTATGGAACTTGAAGAGTTTTTTCTTTTTAATTAAAACTACTTTAAACTCATAAGTTATGGAATTAATTAGTTTTGAATAGTTTCAAAACTTGCCCTCAAGTTTTGGAATTTGAAAAGTTTTCACTTATGAATACTTTAATTCCAAGTTAGCCCTTAGAATTTTAAAAGTTAAAATTCAACCCTTATACTTTATAATATTATAAGTTAATAATATTTATATATATGTATAAGAGTAAAGTCAGTCTTACCGTTAGTAGGCCTCATTCACGAAGCCGGTCTATAAGGGGGGTATAAGGTTACTGCCTATAAAATGACAGTTTAATGGGTGTCCACTCTCACCCACCGCTTCCTTGACTGGTGGAGGGTCGTTAGCCGAACGGGTAGGACAAGGACTATAATTCTCCTTTCATTAAAAGTATTAATGATAAATACTAAGTAACTAAACTCTTATTAATACCCAATCTTAGTTACATAGGAAAATGTGAATTTGGTGCTAACCCATGAAATTACACTTTGCACTTTGCTTAAGTCGTTAGTGGAGCGTGTGTGGTTAACCGGCACACTAACCTGGACTTAACATGGTAGGCAAAGGGTAACTTAATATTTATCATAGTATCGGTGGAGCGTGTGTGGTTAACCGGCACACTAATTAAGGGGTAAATATTAAGGGTACCAAATATATTTGCATGGTTATTCACACCTTGTTTTGTGATCCTCGGCATCCCAGTCACAAAACCTGAAGGGCACACTCGAGATTGAAACATGCCTTTGAACAGTTCAATGAATCTCAAAGATCTAGGACTTTCAAATCCAATTAAAACTTAATAAATTATTTCGTTTTTCATGGTGGAAATTGGTGAATCGTCATTCACCTACCTTCAAATATTGTATAGCTTGGATTACGGCATCCCTCTTCTAAGTTATAAAATAGTTTGTTGGGTCCTAGCCTTAATATTTCATATTGGGTGTCATATTAAGGACTTTAAATCAACTATCTTGAATATCTCCCAAAAAGATGTCTGGTCTAGACATTTATGATCTTCCCAAATCTCTTGAAACAAGCTTTCCTAAATGAAGATGATGTCCCATGGATATCATACTTCTTTCACCTCCTCCAATTATTCTCCCTAACCCACAAGTTCCTAAAAAGTTTAAGGTCACTCAAGCCCTATTGGCAAGGCAAGGTCTAGGTGTAATCACATCTTGGAGATGTAGTCACATATTGACAAGCCGAGAGAGTTGGGTGTCAAAGTCTTGAGAAAGTTGGTGGCTCAACTACTTTCTAAGTCACATAGTGAGTTCTTTTGGGAATCCTATGAAACAGACTAAGACAAGACCCTTAATGATCTTATCTATTTGCTAAAATCAACTTCCTAAAACACTATGGACATTGACAATGATGACATTGGATATCTAGTAAAGCTCTCTCTTCCCAATGGAAAGGGATCGGCCATAGTCAACTCGGTTGACCCAATGGTAAAGAGAGGCGAAGTCTGAGATAGTCCCATTATCAAGGGTCCATAGGTAACTATTGCCAAAGGAAGGGGCATTGGTTACGAAGCTGCCAAATTTACCTAAGGATGTTAAAGTCAATAAGTTTGGCTCTACTTCAGGTAAAGTCCATTGTCTAACTCTATTAAGTACATGCTGATTCTGATCGCGAAGATGGATTTCAATCGCATGGTTCGGTGATCAGAATTTTGGGCTATTACTTAAGAGTTATGATATTTATATTGCTTAGGAATAGATAACAACAAGGTTTTCATATGGATTGTAAGGATAAGTTTTTCCGCAAAGTTTTAAAATAAAAGAAAAAGGTTTTGATTTTATTTATTTTAAGTATCCTTACAATGGCATTTGTGAAAAGTTGTTGCTTATAAGATTCCATTGATAGCAATATTGGAAAAATGGATTTGATTCTTTCGGTTGTGGTAGTGTCTAATATTACCAAATAAGGAAAGATTCTCATCACCCAAGGTTCAATTGGACCGAAACTTAGAATCATGCAAGTTGTATAGTATGATGAATGAGAACTTTCAGCTTGGAAAATTAAGACTAATTCCTTATGTGAATAAGGAAAGGACTAAGGGATCGAGTACACATTCTTGTGCACTGGTCAAGTCCACCACAAAAGATCAAGAAGACTATTCGTCATGATTTACTTAAGTTCAGTAAATATTGTTATACTTATAAGTTTAAGTATAAGTCTTTAGCATTGGAGAAGTTTCAATGTGAGACAGAACGAATAAGAAGAATCAAAGTATGGCAGAAAGATAAAAGTTTCTCAAATCTGAAAAGATGGGAGAGTACTTTAGTATCATGTTTGTGATCATCTTAATGATTAAGATACCATATCACAATTGGTCCTCTAAAGTCATCTTAGTGCATTCTTATGACTAAGAAGAGGAGTCATGAATTGTTGAAATGGTTAAATCAAAAAGATGAGTCATACTTCGTTCCAAAACAATTCTTAGAGTCATACTCCAAGATTGTAACTTGAGTGACATATCTTAAAGAGGGTTTGTTAACACTAGTCAAATGTAAGAGTAAAAGGTTATCTACTCTTGTACATTTGAATTGGTAAGTTGTGATGTTTTGGATAAAACAGAGACCAACTTAGGCCAATTGTGTAAAGTGTTAGTCTTGATAAAGAATCTGCACTATCTCTTGAATATTTGACCAAGGGAGTCTTATATGTCAAGAGGACAGTGGGAGTCTTAAAGCTCTTGAAAGTTTCAAGACTTAATCAAGAATAAAACCTAAAGTCCTTCACTAGCACACGACTTGAGGTTTATAACCTATCGTGTTGACATATTCTGTGCCCATTCCAGTTAAAGTTGGCTTTGCATAGGAGTTCTGAAAGCTCTCAATTGGTTGCATAACAACTTAGAAGCAATGGCAGGCCCTGTACTGCCAGGTGGCAAGAAGTTAAGATTGCATAAGTTCAGTCCATATGAGTTTGGATTTGTCATTATCCTTGTCTTGTGACTATGGTTTTGACGATTCACATGGATAAGAACACATACACCATAAAATCTAAGGGTCATAAGGTTTCTCTCCGATTCATGAAAATGATGGTGAGGAAACACTTTCACTAAGTAGATTTTAGCTAGATAGCAATTGTGATATTTGCATTCTCAAAGTCGTTAGTGGAGCGTGTGTGGTTTACCGGCACACTAACATGGACTTGTGAGAAGTGGCAAAGGTCTAAACAATTGAGACTATGATTACGGCATCCCTTTTCATAGTTCTAAAATTGTTTAGACACACATGTGAGCTATCTAAGAGAGGTGTATGATTTTGATAAAGTTTTATCAAAACAATCTAGTATCAGAAATCTGAACTTTGGTAAGAAAGTCAGCTGATTTCTGAGTACATGTCAAAGCTAGTGGGAGCATAAGTGTTATGCTAATAATCATCATGTTAGTGGGAGCATGATAATTATAACAAAGGTTACAAGTTAGCAATGTTAATTATAGAAAACAAAAGTTTCAATTCGTGAGGTTGCAGGGGTTGAAAAAGTTGTTTTGCTATAATTAAGGGAGAGGAAATTATACTTCATTTCAATTCTAAAAGCTTAGATTGAGATTTTAATCGTATTTAATCAAGGATATATATATGAATTTCATGTTGGAATGGCTCAACATAAGGAAATTCTATATATGGGTCCATTATTTGCGTTCTAAAATTCGATTATGATTACGGCATCCCTCTTCATAATCTGAATTTTGAGAACTTGGCAAATTGAAATGGAAATATTATAGCAAAAGACTGGTTTAGTCTTTATGTGAGACATCATGAATCGTGTCCCATATGCTTCGGATATAGGATCGATTACATGTGCTATATTCATCCCTTCTAAAATTTTCCAAATGCATGGGGCATTATGAAGGGAAAAGGTCTAGAATTGGATATGACTAAAATGATTAAGCAATTGTCGAGGACAATCTAAGGTTTACCAAAGATTGGTTGCTCAAGGACAGTTGGAAGTATAATGTTAATTCTGGAAGGACCATATTGACATAATCTGTAAGGAGGCAACTCTTGTTCAGAAGTGATAGTCAAAATGGAATATGGAAATGTTTCAAAGTTAGAAATTATTCAATCTGTGTAAGATTAGGAAACTTAATGAAAGAAGGATGTTTCCAAGGAGCTGATCTCCTTTGGAATGCTCTGTAATGATTGTTGTCAAGTCTTTCTGACTTTGTGCATAATCATTAAGAGGATCAATGCATATAAGTTTAGAATCTAACAGATTTCAGTAAATGGCATGAATTTGGAATTCTTGCATTTGCAGTAAGGATTTGGGACTGTGAAAAGAGGATCATTGGAGTGATGTTCAATTGATCTATTTTACAAAGTAAAGATCATAGACAAACATAGTATGCATACTTGGTGTATGGCATGACTAGTGTTTAGAAAACATAGTGTACATGCTTGGAGCATGGGACAACTATTGTTTTAAATTCAATTATAAAGTTGATAAAACCGAAACAATGAATAATGAGTAATCAGTATGGTGATAAATAAAAGTGTTTATTTATATTCATAGGGTTTGATACCATATTTGATTCATTTATTCTTGTGTTTCACTTTGCATGTTTTGACTTCCAGAATAACTAAGTCGCTCCTCCTGAATGATTAAGTTATTCAAACCATCCACAGTCGGTCATATGTTGGAAGTAGATATGAATCAAGACTGTCATGGGTTGGTTTGTAGAGGTCCAAGTTGGTGGACAAAGTGGTGCTACAACACTCATGAGTACTCATAAGTTCTGAGTATTGGATTCAACCCGCGCTCATTTGAATGACTTCATGGATTTTATCACGAGTGATCATGAGACGATAATATCTTATATTCTTCAAACCTAGAGATATGAGTTGTTACTATGAGTTGGTTATACATTGATTTCACGAAAACGCATTGGTAACTCGATGTTATAAAACGTGCCTTTGTGTATGATTCAACAAGTAGTAGAACAAGCCATATGAGTCGAAGTTTATCCATTCCTTTTACCTTCGGGATAAAAGCGATATCTGTGGGCCCCTCGATGATTTAAAGATGATACATGTGAGTGCTTGGCCAAGCCAGGACTGATTTGATTTGTTCAATCAGTCAGTCATCATGAATCGGAAATCGGGAAACAACAAATGGACAGAGAGAATGATTGATAATCCATGTCTCAGTCCATATGATATCTAGAATGGAGGAATATATGATCCCTTATCTAATGGACAACTCATTGACAAAGGTCAGAGTTCATCGACAAGGTCAGAGTTTGACAGAAGCTTTTGAGAGCTACGATTGCTGATCGGTTCCTGAAGTCATACACAATAATAGTTTTAGACTTATCCAAGTGGGAGACTGTTGGATTAATGTCTAAGTCCATAACTATAATTGGTAAGACTTGACCCGACCCGGGATGGTCCATTTGGGTTGCATGGCATCATGCATTTGGATAGACTATAATGAGAGAAATAACACTTAAGGTTGGTTAATATATTATATGTTCTAATATATATTAATAAGGTTATTTAATTAGTATTGATCAAGAATTAATTTGGAATTAATTAAGTGATCAAAAGGAGACTAATTAAATATATGGGTTGATTGTGTAAATCATTCATTCTTATATATGTGGGCTTGTGATCCAAGATTCCTTATGTTGGACTAAGTCCATGGGGTGACCCATGGATACTCCATGGAGGTTAAAATCCATGGAGCATAAGGAATGGGTAAAGTTATGAGTTACATGGTGTAACCCTAATAGCAACCATATAAAAGAATCACATGGCTCAAGAAATCGGGCACTAATGTGTGAGTGTGAGGGCTAGACGATTTCAAGGAGGGTTCAAGTTTCTCTCAAGTTATTCCAAGTGTATTTGGTGTTGTGTGAACCATTTGAGGTGTCACACTTGGGGCACTAGGCACTCAAGCTTCATGAAGACATTCAACATCAAAGAGGTATGTATTCTATCTTGTTATATTTATTATTTTGTATGCTAGATTAGGATAATACCTTGGATGTTCATAATTGTATGTATAATAGAGAAAACATAGATCCAAGGTATTTAGGGTTGCATGTACACTTAGGAGTGCTAGAATGCTCATAACCCAACAGCACCCCCTCGCACCGAAGGCTCGATCCAATCAGAAGCCTCCAGCGAGTCCCTCGCATGCGCCGCCCATGTGCGAGCACCTACGCACCTTCGCCTGCGAACCCCACCTTCCCTAGCCGACTTCGGACCCTATAAATAAAAGGTGTATGCGAGCCTTCTCGGGTAGTTTTGGAGTTTTGCCATTTTTAGCCCCTTTTTCCATATTTTCTTCATCTTAACATTCCCCGAAGCCCCGGTATCGATAATAACCCCCGGAATACGCCACGAAGTGCCCGAGAAGCCCGGAAAATTTATCTTTTCGGTTTCGAAGCCCGACCCTCGCAGAGCCCGGTTTCTCAATAAAACTCTCGGTTTTATTAGAAACGATCGTTTTAGGAAACGAATTGCTGCCCGATTTTCATTAAATCAGGTGAGTGTGTAGTTACTTTCACCTTACACATAGATATGAAGTATTTTACATAAAATACGTGCTCTGTAAATATATATTGTTTCTTTATTTGAGATGGGCGTTGAAGGAATGATTTATACAGGTTTTTAAATAATTTAAACTGTATATGTATTTTTATCTACGAAAAATGTTGGGTAAAACATGGGTAGATGAAATAGTGGGTGTGATGAAAGGTGAGTTGGATAAAGGAGATGATCAGTAATATTGATCATGAGTTGAGGGTGAGTGGTGAAATTTGAGAGAATCACTTACCCAAAATGTTGGCCCCCGTCATTCAGCAGAGTATGGATGACAACCATGCACTATTCTAGACAGTCTGTGGAACACTAGCAGACCCGCAACCTGTAGGTGTAATGAACTATATTTACATTTGTTGTACTCTAAAAACCCATTGACATGTATTGCAGGGTGGGAATACCTGTAATTAATACTGTCGATAAATGAGAGCTATGAACTTAGCATATGTTGAATAAACCCTTGCAGCTATGGACTTAGTGCCCGTTGTATAAACCCCGGTGGCGAGGTGACTTTGTGTCTATTCCTTAGGATGAATCCTTAGGAAGGAGTGATAGTTGATTCTTAGGGTAAACCCTTAAGAAATAAATAAGATAATGGGGTTGGGGTAATTCGGTTGATTGATTGATGTTTAAGCATATTAAATTATGTATTGTGGGTTGAAAACCCTATATGCTCACCAGGCTTCCAAGCCTGACCCACTCAGCTTTTTATATTACAGGTAGTGGACCCCGAGCATAGTCGGATGATGATGATGAGTGATTTTTGGATTATAGGCCAGTAGTTATAAATAACTGTTGTAAGGCTTATAATGTCTTGTTTATGCTTTTGATCTGTATCGGAACATGACATCCCGAGGTTTTGTTATAAAAGGAAATTTTATATTTCTTAAAGAAAGGTTTTAATAAACTTTTATCATGTTTTGTTTTGGGAACAAATTCCGCAACATCTTTTAAAAAGATTTCTCTAATTTTATTTTAAAAAGCATAAATTAAATCGGTCTTTTCTGGCCGAGAAATTAGGGGATGTCACATCACTACCAGAAATATCGATGCTACGCACAACCTATACAGTTATACCAGATAAGCCCTTAGCTTTTCTTCCAAAACTAGGTGTTTGACCAAAATTCTACTCAAGTTAAAAATCGGTGGTCAAAGTCAATGATTAATGTTAACTTCAGTCATCTGCCACACCGTGGCCATCCATGGCCACGTTGTGGCCCTCGCACATCAAAACAGTCGACTTTTTCCCAGTCGTAATGCCATTGCGACATAAGGCCACGTTGTGGGCGTTGGGTTTCCAACAACTTAATGGGTAAGCACTTTTCTTTGATCCCCACAGCTCCAAAGTTCAGATCTAGTCCAAAACATGGTTTAAAAAGATCAAGTTTCCAACTTTACCCATTTAGACCACCCAAAAGGTCAATATCTCAAACCCAAGGTTCTAAAAAGGCTAAACAATACATGGATTCATCAATGAAGCACTTATTCGAAAAATTCCTCAAGTCATTTACTCAAGAAGGGTTTCTAACACCAAAACTAACATAAACGTTGGAGCTTTGTTACCATGCATGTCCAATGGATGTATTGAAACCATAATGAGTCAAAATAAGGGTTTTTGACAAATATCTCATGCATGGCTCAAAAACTCAACTATACTTCAAATCTAAACCAACAATCATACCAAAAGTTCCTGAGATTTATAAAGTTGCAAACTTTATGAGATCTCACCACTCTAACTAATAAGAACATTAAGATTAAGGGACAAAACTCAAGATCTAGCAACCTATCGTGATAAAAATTGAGTCTTGGACACTTACAAAGGTCCAAAAGAGTGCTAGGACAAAGAACGGAGACTTGTTTGCTGAATCTTAGCTCACTTCTTCCTGTTTGTTCTTTCAAGGACTTCAAATAGTACCAAAAAGGGATTAAATAATGGAGGAAGGAGATTAGAGTTTTTTCAGATCTTTAGGAGGATGATGGAGGATGACGGTGAGCAAACCCTAGCCTCCCCATTCCTTTAATTAGGGAGAAACCCTGGAAATAGGGTTTTTCGTCAGCTAGTTGCCATGCCGTGGCGACTCAAATGAAACATACGTTTCAGGCTTTCCTCGGCACGTCATGGTGGTGCCTCCAATAGGATGTGGCAACCCTAAAAGTCCACAAAAACTAAAATATAAAGTACCTCAAGATTCGGTCGTTACACTACCATGAGTAAGATGAAACATATCTTCGTCATCAGAGCCTGAGGACCAGATTTCATAGGTTCCATCATCATCATTGGATTCCTTCGCAACCAATGAAAGATTCTTTGTCTTGAAATGAACTTTTTTAAGCTTCATTGCATAGTACGCCTCATCCTTCATATTCTCTTTCTTCTCCTCTTGTTTCCTCAACATACAATCCTTCGCAAGATGACTATGCCCATTACAGTAGTTTCAATTGTAAGTAGAATCACCTTTAAGCTTGTTCTCAATTTTCTTCTCTTCTTCTTTCTTCTCCACCTTTTCAACACTCTTTTGTCCAGCACTAGAGTTCGGCAATAGCTTTTTCACAGAGCTATTCTAAAGTTTCCATTTATAGGCTTTTTGTAGAACTTCTTCAATCTATTATTAGAGTGATAAGCAATAGCTTCGTCATCATAGTTAAGAAGAACACCTTCTTTATTTTCCTCAACTTCATTATCAGAACCATTCTCGTTCCTAGTTCCTTCACCTCGTACTCATGTGCTTTCAAAATATTGTAAAGATTCGACAGAGAGTAGGTGTCGAAATTTTATTGAGTTTTGATCATAAGGAAAATGTTCTTCCATTCTTTCTTTAAGCCTAGGATGAAGGTGATGTTGAACTCAAGTGTGGTAGAAACAATGCCATATTTGGTACACTTGTAGATAAGTTCTTTGAATCTATTGTAATAGGATTCGATAGACTCACTCTCCTTCTGCTTGAAATCGGCCAACTTCAATAATCATTGAGTGACTGAGGTCTTCTTGGTTTTTTCATTTCCTTGGTATTTCTCCTTCAAAGTGTCCCAGATTTCTTTTTGTTGTCTTACAACCTTGAATGTAATTGTAAAACACTGGTGGCAAAGCTCTATGCAATTTACGAAGACATATTTTGTCATTCGTCTTCTTCTTGTTGCCTTGAGCAATCATGTCTACAAAAGCACAATCATTTGCAGTTGCTTGAATAAGATCAGCACGATAAGGTCCTTTCACGATTGAACACCATAAATCGTCATCAATCCCATTGACCCATTGAGATAGTCTTCCATACGGTCCGCCTTATTAATCGTAATACTCAGGAAGCAGCATTGGAATTTTCGGTGCAGGTCCAAAAAAGTTACTGTAGTTTATCACGGTTTTGACATTCAGATTTGCCATTTTATTGATTGAAAAGAGGAAAAACTTTGAAAATAAAGAAATGGTATGCAAAAATGATTAATAAAATGATTGAATAATCGTAAAATCATAGTGATCAGACACAGAATTACATTTTCACTTGCCGAATTATTGAATCAGGAAGAACGATTCAATAAGATGAAAATGTGAATGAGATTCTTCAAACAATGTGTAGATTCCTGCTCCGATACCAATTGAAAGGATGATTGAATTGTGTTTTAATCAATCGTAAATGTAATCAAAGTAAGTATGAACACCGAGATCTAAATATAATCTTGATTCATATCAATTAATCTGGAATGAGTACAAGTGAAGTTGCAATGAGAGAGAAAGCTCAATGCGTAAGAGTGCTCAAGATGTTACAATCCACTTATGTACCTACCCTATTTATAGGATACTCACAGATACAAAAAATACTAGGACTTCGACATTGAATAACGAACCTCTAATGTGCCTAGTAAATACATACAAAATAAAGTCTTGCGGACCTTCTTCGTTTACAAACTATTCGCTAACAAGACAACAACCTAATGTTCAATATATCACAACATAAATATACTCAACAAAGAACCCCATGTATTATAGGTATTTGTATTATGAAGTTCGATCATATAAGTATCTTACGTAGAGTCAGACGCTTTGCCATTACCATCCTTGAGATCTTTCAACTACTGTGGGCAACTTCGTTTCCAATTCCCCTTAACGCCACAGTAGAATCATAATGCTTCTTTTGGATCACTCACTGCTGGAACAAAGTTTTAAAATTTACCCTTATTTCTACTTGGTAACGTGAAGCCATAATTTTTCCTTTCTACTTGTGATTGGAACACTTCATTTTCTGTCCACGGCCATTCTGAATGGTGAGAATTTGAGCTTGAGGTTAAACATAATTTTTCTTCACACCGACTTCAACACTCTTCAGGAAGTTGTAGAGCACCATCAACACCCTATCCACACTATTCAAATGATAACTCATGATGAAATTATCATATGAACTGGGGAGAAAACCAATGACTATATCAACAACTACGTTCTTATCAAAGACAACATCGAGGTTCTCAATTCAGTCTATGTAGATCTTAATTTATTCAACATAAGTACACACTAAACCACCCTCTTTGAGTTTGCATAACGTTAGGGATTTGGAAACCTCAAAGCATTCTTGCCTTTCCCTTTGTTGAAAAAGTCCAGCCAATTGCAAGTTCATTTCATACACCCAAGTGTTCTCAAAGGTATTTTTGCAAATCTGAGGACATGGTGGCAATCATGAAGAAAGACACCTTGTTTGATTTATCAACTTGTGTGGCATGGGAAAACTTTCCTTCATCAGTATAGGACTCATCGATATCGGTGATAGGATTATTAACCACACACTCACGATTGTTGCACCTCAATGTAATCGTAAGGTCTCACATCTAATCGAGATAGTTAACTCCGCCAATGATCTGCTTTCTTCAGAGAATAGAGATTAGGAGAATTTTGAATTGGTGAATGGAGGAGGTGGGAGAGGAAGACCATTGATACCAGACATCTAAAAAAAGAAAGACAGTTTAGTTAGTTTGATTTAATCCTTAAATAATTACCCAATTTTTTTGAAGGCTAGGATCCATATTTTAGATTCATTTTATGAAGTGGGATGCTGTAATCATATCATGAATTTATTTTAGGTAGGTAATTCACATTACCAATTTCAATCTCTATCAAAATCCCTAGATCCCTTGAGATTCTTTAAAACTATTAAATGTCATGTTAGTCTCGAATAAGTACATCCTCCATTTGTGCCTACGATACCGACGTCTCACAAATAAGATGGTGAACCAACCATGAAAAAATGTGTGACCTCTCGATTATGTCATTGCTCTCCACTTAACATGTCGATTAACCACGCATGCTCAACCAACAAACCATAACCACAAGTACCACAACATCTTCTCCTTACATCTCAAATTTATGTGTTGGTTACCGACACACGCTCCATAAATAGACAAGAAGGAATAATGTGTGTTTTTCATGGGTTAGCAATTATTCACATTTTACTAAAATAACTAGGACGAGAATATTTGTTCTAGTACTTTATGTGTTATACTTTTAATGATGCATCGTCCTGTAACATCCCGATGTTGAGGTAATTTTGATTTTAACCCTATCTATGAAGAAATATTTTATTTTGACCCTTGGGCTTGAGAAAGTTTGCAATAACAGCCCATAGTGGGTTTTTGGTGATTTTGGCCAAAGGCCTAGTACATTGGGCGTACGTTGTGTATGTTGGGCGTACTAGGGCGGACCATAGTACGCTAAGCATACACCGCGTACGCAAGGAGTACGTGAAGAAGCCTCAAACCTTAATTTTTAGGGTTTGGTCCATATATAAGCATCATTATCACCTCATTTCTCATACCCTAAACAACTTCCACTTGAGAAAATGTCCCTCTAGCAAACCCTAAGTGAGAAGAGTTCATTTTGAGCTCATTTGTGTGTTTTGGTGGTATTCTTGAAGAAGAAGAATTTGATAGAAGGACCTTGAAGCTTGGAAGAATCTTACATTTGGGATTCTCTGCTTGCTAGCAACCTCCAGGATGTAAAAAGCTCATAACTTGATCATCCTATCTTGTAGATCTAGCCATTTCTTCATTTAGGCATTTTTGGTACCAAATATGGTGATTCTTCAGCATAGCATGCTCTTAATCGAATATGTTGTCCTATCAAACCTTATGAGGGGTCTTAAGTCATAAAAATGTGATCTTGATGCTTAATTTTTCTCCATGCATTCTCTAGAGGGTATTAAGGTGTTCTGAAGTTGGGATTTGGTGCACTAAGCACTTAGTGGGCATGCACAGTCATAAATTTGGGAACTTTATGACTCTTAGTGGTATTTTGGCCTTGGATCTGAAATTTGAACATGAGAGCTTAATGCATTAAGCTCTTATTGAAGAAAGAAGACTTTGAGTGTATGTCGTGCGTACCTCAGCGTACGCTGCGCATACTCGGCTGAGTGGGCCAACATAGGAGTTGAGTACGCCCCACGTACTCGGCTGAGTGGGCCAAGTTGACTCCTTGGTTCGTTGACTTTGACTATGACTTTGACTGTGACTTTGACCAGGGTTGACCAAGTTTGACTTAAGGGCATATTGGGTATTTTGAGTTATAGTTAAGCATTGGTCTCTATTTGTGGAATAGGTGACCTGTAGAGCCGGTATTCGGAGCAATGCATTGTTCAACAATTCGTCAGAATGAGAGGTGAGTTTCCTCACTGTTCGTGTGGGTCGAAGGCACCAATTCCGGCCCCTTTAGTTATTTACCCTAGTATATAGGATGTTACTATCCGGTGGTGATTTATAGATTTGTCTGCTAGTCTATCAATTGTTATGTATATGTTGACATGATATGGTGGGGTTGAGATTGTACTGCTTTGTGCTCTAAGTCAACAAACCGGGGCATTCCAACCAGAAGGTTGTGGGCCGAGGCATTCCATCCGAAGGGTTGTGAGTCGGGGGTAATCCAACCAGGAGGTTGTGGACACGTTATGTATTGAGAAAGCCAACCGAAAGGTTGTGGGCCAGGGATAATCCAACCAGGAGGTTGTGGACCCGTTATCTGTTTAATTATTTGTATGTGTGGTGGTACTTTGGAGGAAACTCACTAAGCTTTAACTTACAGTTTTAGTTTATGGTTTCAGATACTTTCGAGGATCGTGGGAAGGCGAAGGCATGATCGTACACAGCTTCTTGCTTTATGTATCTGGGTCTTGGGGAAAACTCTGATTTTTCAAATAATTCTTTTCAAACAATGACTATTTTTGTAAACAATGTTAATGAATGGTTGATTTTGAAAATTTAAATTTATTGTAATTTTTGAGTGTTACAAGGTGGTATCAGTGCGTTGGTTTGAGAGAATTGGATGAGCATTCGTGTGAATCCAATATAAAACTAGGGAATTTCAAAAGTTTTTAAACTGATTTTCAAAAATGGTTTTCAAAAGTAAACAAGGAAGGATGTGGTGTGTACAATCAGCCAGAGCAAGAAAGTATACCCCAAATGACCCACGCTGTTATTTTTTATTATGTTTATGATAGAATAACATGCTAGTGATAGGATAAGGATCTTCAGGAATTGCATGATAGAATTGCCTGATAATTTATGCATGCTAGCCTATGGTATCTTTCTTGTATGGAATTGACATCATTATTGTAGTTGCTTAGTGTATGCATCATAGTTGTACATAACTAAGATTCTATAGACTGAGAATGTTTGATTTTTCCTTATTTGATGTTTATGTTTGATGAAGGTATTAGGTTAGAATCAGGTATTCGATTGTCTATAGGACTCGTGTTATGTATGATTAGCATACACGAGGGTTGCAGGGTAGGTGGCAGTTTCATTGAGGAGTTGTGTGGGGTCATCCGGCCAGTTGAGGAATGTCTAGCCTTTCTGTAGGAAGTGAGAATAGGGTGTATGCATATTCGAGTGTGTGTTGTTAGGGTTGTTGCGATGATCTTTTGAGATAAATACGGGTAGGTGCGGAAGGTAGTGTGGGCTCGTACTACCGGAAGCACAGGACCCGTACGCATAGCAGGGAAATCAAAACCCCTAGGGTTTTATTATTTGGAATATCTCATGTTGTATGAAATATGCCTCGTCTGATATTTTCTGGTTTATTTTCAGTATGGTGGTTACGAGGAGACTCGATGCAGGAGTTGGATCGAGTGGCTAGGATAGGTCAGGACTAAATGAGGACCAGGTTAGGGAGATGATTCATGCTGAGGTTGTTTCTATTGTGCAGGGGGAAGATACCAGAGTTGTTTGGGTATATAAAGACCGCCATGATGGAGTTCTTTGATGACTGATACATTGCACTTTCTGAGGTCGCTGCTGTTGCAGCTACTGCAGCCGTCGTATCTGCGGGGATTGGCGCGGAGAGAGCCTTCCAATATCGGGACTTCGACAATACGAAGCCCCCAGTGTTTTATTGGGTTCAAGATTTTATTATTTCTATGAGGTGGCTGTCAGATGTTGAGGGATGTTTCTTTAGATGCTCCTTCCCTACTGACCAGAAGGTCAAGTGTGCTCTGAACCTTCTCCGGGCAGGGGCAAAGGACTGGTGGAGGTTGGTGACTAGCTCATACACTCTGGAGCAGAGGGCTGCCATGTCTTGGGAGCAGTTCTCTGATATGTTCCGCTCGAGATATGTTCCATTAGTGGAGCAGGAGAGGTTGGCTCATAAGTATTTGAATTTGAGACAGGGGAGTGAGTCGGTAACTGACATCACCAAGATGTTTACGGAGAGAGCTATGTTTTGTCATGAGTTTGCTGCTTCTGATCAAGCTCAGATGACCCGGTATTTGAGCATGATCAAGACGGGTATCTACCAGTTCGTATCCACACATCACTATGGTACACTTGTGGAGCTACAGGAGGCCGCGAGGAGGCAGGTGATTGAGATGGATCTCCAGGTGAGAGAGCGGAGGCAGGCTCCGATTCAGACACAGCTTGTGGCGACGCGGTTCAAGCCTGCTGATTCGAGGTATGGAGGGCAGAGGGTCCGAACTTGTGGTAAGTGCGGTAAGGTTCATGAGGGTGTTTGTTGATCTTCATCTCGTTCCCACAAATGTGGAAAGGAGACACATTACGCCAAGGACTGCCATCAGCAGGCTCCAGTATCGAGCACCAGAATTTGCTATCACTGTGACTAGGTGAACCATATGAATGCCCAGTTCCCATTGTTTACTGCTAGATGGGCGCAGGCTCCAGCGCCGACTACTCTAAGGATCACTGATGGGAGCCAGGGCAGGGCGGAGCTCCCTAGGGCTCGAGGTTGCACTCTTTATCTCACCACAGAGGAGGCCAGGGCGACACCAGACGTTATTACCGGGATGTTTCTATTTATCACTTTGTCAATTATTTTATGGTATGCTTATGTTTATGTTTCTAATAGGTACATTCTTAGTGAATTATTTTCCTGCTCTTATGTTATTCGACTCGGGCGCAAGTCGATCCTTTCTAGCCCAATCTTTTAGTAGGGATTTTGATATGACCCTTAGCGAGTTTGAGTTTCCGTTGTGGGTTTCTATCGCCAACGAACATGGGATTTCTGCATCTAGAGTGTATCAGGGTTGTGTTTTGGAGATTTTCGGGGTGCCTTATGTGAGTGAGCAGGTTTGGTATTATGATTGACTGTGAGGGTCAGCGAGTAGTAGTTCGAACCCCAAGTGGGGGAGAACCGATCATCTATGGAAAGGGTACCAAGGTTGGATCAGGGTTTTGTTCGGCTGTTTGGGCTCGGTAGCATATTCAGCATGGGTGTATGGGTTATCTTGCCTATGTGGTTGTTACTCAGGTTGGGGAGCAGGTCTTGGTTTCAGATCTACGAGTTGTCATGGATTTTTTTGATGTGTTTTTGGAGGAATTACTTGGTGTGCCTCCCGAGAGACAGGTTCACTTCAGGATTGACCTAGTGCCATGTTCGGCTCCGATTGCCAAGGTGCCATACCATTTGGCACCGCCCGAGATGCAAGACTTATCCTCTCAGCTTCAGGAGCTGATAGGCAAGCAGGTCATCAGACCAAGCAGTTCGTCATGGCGAGCACCGATATTTTTCGTCAAGAAGAAGAATGGTTCACACTGGATGTGCATTGATTACCGAGAGTTGAATAAGTTGACGGTGAAGAACAGTTATCCCCTTCTGCATATTGACGACCTCTTTGATCAATTGCAGGGTGCATATTAGTTCTCTAAGATCGATCTGAGGTCGGGGTATCATCAGGTGAGGGTGAGAGACGAGGATGTGGAAAAGACAGTATTTCAGACTCGTTATGGGCATTATGAGTTCGTGGTGATGCCATTTGGGATCACCAATGCGTATGCGGTGTTTATGGACTTGATGAATCGGGTATGCATGTCGATGCTTGATCGATGCTTGATCGATCAATTATTGTTTTTATTGATGATATACTGGTGTATTCCAAGACCAGGAAGCACCACGAGGAGAACCTTTGAGAGCTTTTGGGAGTACTGAGGCGGGAGCGGTTGTATGCTAAGTTCTCAAAGTGTGAGTTTTGGTTACGAAAGGTCCAGTTCTTGGGGCTTCTCGTTAACCAAAATGGGATTTTGGTTAACGATCCAGCCATGATTGACGTCGTGATGCAGTGGAAGGTTCTAAAGTCTCCTTTAGAGATCAGGAGTTTCTTCAGTTTGGCAGGATATTATCGGAGATTTATCCATGATTTCTCAATGATTGTTGTAACCCTCGCTCGTCGGACGAGAAAGGGAGTGGATTTCTGATAGGGCCCTAAGCAGCAGACAACATTTGAGGCACTGTGACAGAGGTTATGTGAGGCCCCGGTATTGACCCTTCCCGAGAGTGTCAAGGATTTCGTAGTATTTTGTGATGCATCCATCACTGGTTTGGGGATGGTTCTTATGTACCGGAGGTGAGTGGTTGCATATGCTTCTCGGCAGCTAAAGTCGCATGATGTACGTTATCCTACTCATGATCTGGAGTTGGGGGCAGTGGTGTTTTCCCTCAAGATTTGGCGAAACTACTTGTATGTCGTCCATTGTACTATTTATACGAGTCACAAGAGTTTGAGATATCTTATGGACCAGTCGAACCTAAAAATGAGGCAACGCAGGTGGCTTGATATGGTCAAGGATTATGACTTTTTAGATTCTTTACCATCCGGGTAAAGCAAACGTGGTCGCGGATGCTTTGAGCAGCAAGTTGGTTGGATCTTCAGTTGGGGATATGTGTATGAGGATATCCATTGATTCTCCACTTTTGGATTCGATCAAAGGGGCACAGGCAGAAGGAGTCAAGAAGGAGAACTGGAAACAAGAGAGGATCAGGGGTGAGATCGACAAATTTGTCACCGATAGTCGGGGATTATTGACCCGGTGTGGTTGGATATGGCTTCCGGTTTCTAGTGGGATCAGGCGAACGGTTCTAAAGGAGGCACATAAGTCTCGCTTTTCGATACATCCGAGAGCCACCAAGATGTATCGGGACTTGAGACTAAGTTATTGGTGGTCGTCTACGAAGAAGGAGATAACCTGGTACGTTGATAGGTGCTTGACCTGTAGGATGGTCAAGGCCGAGCATCAAAGGCCGCATGGAAAGTTGTAGCCTTTGGAGGTTCCCATGTCGAAGTGGGAATAGATCACCATGGATTTTATCACCAAGCTACCAAAGAACGCCAAGGGTTTTGATGCTATCTGGCATCGTGGATTGATTGACCAAGAGTGGCCACTTTTTGGCCATCCGGGAGAGCTCCTCGGCCGAGAAATTAGTTGATGTGTATGTTCGGGATATTGTTGCTTGTCATGGGGTTCCATTTTCCATTGTATCAGACTGAGATGTTCGATTCACTTCCTGATTCTAGTAGAAGTTCCACGAGGAACTGGGTATGAGGCTACATTTCAGCATTGCTTATCATCCGCAGACCGACGACCTGAGTGAGCGGACCATCCAGACACTTGAGGATATGTTGCGGGCTTGTGTCATAGATTTTGGTGGGAGTTGGGATTCCTACCTACCTCTTGCGGAGTTTTCGTACAACATCATCTATCACTCTAGCATGGTCGGATATGTCATACCCCAGTTTGTTGGGGGAGGTTGGTCACAGAGTCATGGGGAGGACTGAGGTACTTCTCAAGACTACAAATCTCATCTAGTAGTTCAGACATGGATTGCAGACAGCTCAGAGTCCGCAGAAGAGCTATGCCGACCGATATCAATCAGAGTTAGAGTTCCAGGTCAACGATATGGTACTACTGAAGGTTTCTCCCGGGAAGGGTGTGATATGCTTCAGGAAGACGGGAAAATTGGGCCCCTGGTATATTGGACCATTCGGTGTGATCTCCAGGGTAGGCAGGGTGGCCTACCAATTAGATTTGTCGAATGAGCTCAGCCAGATCCATAACACATTCCATGTTTCGCAGTTGCGGAAGTGTGTGTTGGACGATGAGGCAGTGGTCCCTTTGGATGATATTCAGGTCGATGAGTGCCTGAATTGTAATGAGAGGTCGGTAGCGATAGTGGAGAGAAAGATGAAGGTCCTACGCAACAAGTAAATACCTTTGGTAAAGGTTCAGTGGCAACATCGGAGAGACTCCGAGTGGACCAGGGAGCCGGAGGCAGAGATAAGATAACATTATTCAGAGTTATTTGCAGCAGTTGACTTTGAGGACAAAGTCTAGTTTACGTGGGGGAGAATTATAACATCCGATATTGAGGTAATTTCGATTTTAACCCCATGTATGAAGAAATATTCAATTTTGACCCTTGGGGTTGAGAATGTTTGCAAGAATGGCCTATAGTGGCATATTGGTGATTTTGGCCAAAGGCCTAGTACGTTGGGCGTACATTGTGTACACTGGGCGTACTAGGGTGGACCTTAGTACGCTAAGCACACACCACGTACGAAAGACGTATGTGAAGAAACCCCAAACCCAAGTTTTTTGGGTTTGGTCCATATGTAAGCATCATTATCACCTCATTTCTCATACCCTAAACATGCTCCACTTGAAAAAACGTTCCTCTAGCAAACCCTAAGTGAGAAGAGTGCATTTTGAGCTCATTAGTGTGTTTTGGTGGCGTTCTTGAAGAAGAAGAAGTGAGTAGAAGGACCTTGAAGCATGGAAGCAACTTAGATATAGGATTCTATCCTTGCTAGCAACCTTCAGGAGGTAAAAAAAACTCATAACTTGATCATCATGTCTTGTAGATCTAGCCATTTCTTCATTTAGGGCATTTTTGGTCCCAAATATGGTGATTCTTCAGCATAGCATGCTCTTAATCGAATAAGTTGTCCTTTCAGACCTTATGAGGGGTCTTGAGTCATGAAAATGTGGTCTTGATGCTTAGTTTTTCTACATGCATGCTCTAGAGGGTCTTAAAGTGTTAAGAAGTTGGGATTTTGTGTATTAAGCACTTAATGGACATGCAAAGTCATAAAGCTGGAAACTTTATGACTCTTAATGGTATTTGGCCATGGATATGAAATTTGGACGCGATAGCTTAATGCATTAAGCTCTTATGGAGGAATGAAGACTCTGAGAGTACGTTATGCGTACCTCAGAGTACACCGCGTATATATGTTCAACCTCCTGAATCTGGTCAAGGAACTGAGTATGCCCCGCGTACACGGTTTAGTGGATCAAGTTGACTCCTTTAACCTTTGGCGTTGACTTTGACTTTGACCAGGGTTGACCAAGTTTGACTTAAGGGTATTTTGGGTATTTTGAGCTATAGTTAAGCCTTGGTCTCTATTTGTGGAATAAGTGACTTGTAGAGCCGATATTTGGAGCAGTGTATTGTTTAGCTATTTGTTAGACTGAGAGGTGAGTTTCCTCATTGTTTGTGTGAGTCGAAGACACCAATGTCAACCCATTTAGTTATGTATGCTGGTATATAAGATGTTACTATATGGTGGTGATTTGTAGATTTGTGTGCTAGTCTGTTAACTAGTTCTATGATTATTTGTTTTTAGATATGTGTTAATTGCTATGTATATGTCGACATGATATGGTGGGGTTGAGACTTTACTGCTTTGTGTTTTATGTCAACAGACCGGGGCATTCCAACCGGAAAGTTGTAGGCCAGGGCATTCCAACCGAAAGGTTGTGGGCCAGGGGTAATCCAACCAGGAGGTTGTGGACCCATTATCTTTTTAATTATTTGTATGTGTGGTGGTACTTTGGGGGAAACTTAGTAAGATTTGGCTTACAGTTTTAGTTTATGGTTTCAGGTACTTCTGAGGATCGTAGGAAGGCAAAGGCGTGATCGTACACAGCTTCCTGATTTATATATCTGGGTCTAGGGAAAAACTCTGATTTGAAATAATTCTTTTGAAACAACGACTATTTTTGTAAACAATGTTGATGAATGATTGTTTGACAATTTAAATTTATTGTGATTTTTTAGTGTTACACGTCCTATCAAACCCTTTCAGCTAATGACAATACACCACATAAAAGAAGCATTGAGTGAAAAGGACACTCATTCAATGGTTATTTTATATGATGTTTACTTATACCTTTCTCATAGCATGGTTTCATGAATGAGACTTACTCTTGATTTGATAAACGATCTGTTTAAACTTTTAGTTTTACATGTACTATATATAAACTGTTATAATAATATGTAAGGTCTATTTTAAACAATTTAAAATTACTTGATTTAAACATATTATCTTTAATTAACTATTAATTAATAAAGTTTGATTCAATTATCTATAATTTCAAATTACTCCGGCATATTTATCCTCCTAGTTTAATTATTCTGGTTTAACAGACTAAAACAATATTTAAATCTAGGGATAAAACTTAAAATTCGAAATTATAGCTAAAAACCCACGAACGGCACGTCACATCCTGCGATTAACATGTTTCTTTTGGTTTTCTGATTTTTGTAATTAGTTCATATAACTAAAATATAATGGCTCTGATACCACTAATTGGCCTTCCATGCATCTAACATGAATTTTAGACAATGAAAGCAGTTAAAATAACCCTAAGTGTAGGTTTTGCTAGTTGTAGCAACCAATTTTGAATACTACAATATTAATGCTACAAGAAGGATACGATTACTAACCTTTAAGAAATATTGAAATTGCTTCTTGACCACTTGTAGATCTCAAACTGTTTGTTGCTCTTGGACGATCTAGCACCCAAAGTAGAGTAACTCTAAAGAATTACACCCAAAAGACAAAACACTAGAAAATTATGGAGAAAGGAAAGGGAATACAAGAGCCGAATTATTACCCTTGCAATGGTCTAGGATCAAATTTATAAAGGCCATGGAGGTCTTTATATAGTTGAGGTAACTTGTAGATAAAGCTGATTTCAATTAATTAAATAATCAGATTTAATCCTAATTCAAATCATTTTCTTATTAGCTACCATGAATAATTTCCAGATGGCTTCTAGAGCCTCTCTGAAACCATCCACTCCCTTGGGGATTCCAGAATGTTCCTCTTTCTCAACTATTGAACAATTACCATTTCGTCCATGTACCTTTAAATAAACCTTGATTCATTCTAATTGATTCCAAAATTAATTCAAATTAATTTCAACTAGTTTCTAATTAACTACCAAGCTATGATAAACTAAAAAACTATTTATCTCACTCTCACAAATCCTTTTCTAGCTATTTTAGCTCTTGAGGGTAAATCTAACAGGATTTTATTATTATTCATAAAGTTATACCAATTAGTTATGACATTGAACACCTATTTCCAATATGCTTCACTCCTAACCTAGAATAGTAATAACAGGTAACTAAACAATAGCTTGAGAATTAACTTTAATCAATACTGGATAACGACTTATTCAAATGATCAATGAGTAAAAACAAATTTTAAATGGTGTATTTCAACAAACAATGAAATATATATTGTATCACTCAAACCACAGAAGTTCACATTTTTGGCTAATGATTTCACCAAAGTATAGAAAGCCACAAATATACTAAAATGTATTAGCTAAATAAAACCTTAGGAATCGTTTCAAATTATCTTATATAATAGTAATAAACTCAATTTTAGCGCAACAGTGCTAAAGCAAAATTTTAAATTATGACTCAAATTTCAACTAGCATGTAATTTTCTATATTCGACCTCATACCCTGCAATTTAATCATACAACTCCCCCATTGTATACATAAGAAAAATAAAGAAACGAGATAAAAGGCAATAGACACCCCTGAGATATTAGTAGCATGTTTGAATTGAGTGTCACGGTTTGCCTCAAAATCGTGTTCTAATGATACCATGCTAAAAATCTGCTACAAAATTGAGAATTTGTATTGTATTAAGTCGTCCAAGAATGCTGAAAAAATAATGAATGATCAAGACAAGCATCATATAAAATTGTGAATGGCATAGCAACAAAGTCAACGTTTTGGAGCGACAACCAAATGCAGGTAAATACTAAACAACGCGTCGTGAATTCCAAAAATCTTGGAGAAGAAATCATGATAAAAAAATCTTCATGTGTTGCGAACTTCTATGTATGCATCGCATTCACTTTTCTATTTGCTATAATTGACTTGAATCGACTATTGGGTTTTTATTCAAAAGTAGTCCAATCATAGATACAAATTCAACATAATTAGCAATAGAAGCAATTTTAGATTTAAATAAACTAAAACCATTTTACCCACCAATGATCATTTTGCAAAGCTAGGAAAGATTAAAACAACCATAGATGGAAAGACTTATAACCTTTGAAGACGTTGGTTCCCTTTGTCAATTAGGAAACTGATGTAGAATGTAGAGCAAAGCTCCTTTTTGTTTAGGACACCAACAATAGCTCAACTTGATAGATGTGCTATCCAAAATCATGTAGTAAATGATCACTCTTAAGTTTTAAGTTAATACCCAAGTAATAACTTAAATTGAGTGTCAAAGTATCATCTTCATCTTCATATGGACTTAACCGTTAAGTGTTAGAGAATAAAAGAAGGGAGATGGCGAGCATGTTCACAGTTTTTCAAGGGAAAACCAAAAGAGAAAAACTAGCTCTAATTCTCCGTATATGTACCAGAAATAAGTCAATCAACTAACCATAAGACCATAGTATCACATAATAAAAGTCAATATGCATGAGACCATGTACCTATGGAGAATACAAGAAGCAATCCCCAATTCCTCCCCCACGATAAAAAATATGGTTTTTGGGTGAAAACAAAGGGAAGATTGTCTTGCACTCTTCCTAATTTATATATAAGCCTTCTGGTTATTTTATAAAAACTAACAAGTTTGGTTTATATAAAAAGAAAATGGTTTATATAAATATTTCAATTCCTTTTATTAATTTCTTTCATTAGAAAAATATTATTTTTACAGCATAATCTTTTTCAAATTAATTACATGAACTATAAATATTTATTAACAATCAAATCCTTATAAATTATATATATATATATATATATATATATATATATATGTGTGTGTGTGTGTGTATTAATATAAGTATTTATCAAGAATTAAATTCTTATAAATAATATATTATCATCAAGTTGTTCTTAGTGTGGCCATTCAAAACCATATATTATCTACCAATATCATTATATAATGTCTCTTTGGCATAAAGATCTTTCATCGACTTGATTAGACACTTTTTTTGTCTCTTGTATAAATTTTATCTTTTATTTCCAACGCCTTTCAAAACCACTTCGAGGAACCTATGCGTTGAACGAATTGCCATCATTCTTACTAGGCTTAAATTATGTGCCAGAAATATAAAGACACTAAAAAATAAAATTAAGTCAAAAAACCAAATTCAACACACAAGTTTAAAAAAAATCAAAAATCAAACAAACAAAGTCATAGTACGAGGTTTTAAAAACAAACAAATAAAATAAAAAAGGATCAAAGCATGATAGACCAATCTCTCATCATTAAATATCTCAATAACTTCGTATGACATGTCTCTTATGTCATTAACTTGTTTATAAGGAAATAGGTGGTGTCTTGTGATTCCCTCTCAATCCATCAATGCTTCAAGAGAATTACCAACCCACTACATACTCCTTCTTAACGAATTATTGTTCATTTGTATCTTGTCCATCCTTTTTGTAAACTCTTTCATGCTAACCTCTCCTTTCTCATGGTTCTCAGTCTCAAATTTCTTGTTCTCTCTCTTTTTTTTTGGTTTAACTGACCTCTAAATAGTACCAACTTGATTTTCAGCATAAATCCTCACCACCTTATCTTTCTTCTCCAAAACCTTCTTACCTATCAAAAATCCTATATTTTGACTCGCCTTGGCTCCAAACCCTCCAATATTTGTACCATCCCATATTTTAGTATACCATAAGAACATGCTAACGATGTGAAAAAATTTCCACCTCACATTTGGTTTTTTTAAGCTTTGACCCTTGTCCTTTTGTCTAATATAAATTGTCAATTGATACAGAATATTCAGATGGGAGCTTGGCTTTAATAAGTGACACATAAAAATGTTAACTAAAGTGTTCAATGAGGAAGTGATTCATCTATTTAATCAACCCCATGATTGTGGCTAAATGCCAATTTAATGTATTAGTCTCCATAATGTCCTTTTGTAGCAACTTCACAAGCCTATCATTGTAGTAATCTGTTAAATCAAGAGCGATGCTCTCTAAAAATTGTTTGAACTCGTGATTAGTCATTTTCTGAAAATAGTCAAACAAAACTAATCCATTAGAAACAAAACTAATCCATTAGAAACAAAACAACACCATAATTTCCCATTTGTTCAGCAAATGTGTCATGACATATAAACATACGCATCATAGTTTCATCGGACTAGAAATTTGAAATCGGGGAAATTCCAGGACAAATTAGTTCAAATCAAACCATTAATTTGCTTAGGGTTTACTAATAAATCATTCAGAAATCCATTAATGTCAAAGATTTCATTAATGACACACAAAATTACACCAATTACTTCAAACCCTAGTATTTTTGAACAAAACTACTAAGCCAATCAATAATTACAAACAATTAAGACAATTGAAAACAAAGGAGTAACGAAAGCATACCTTACTAGTGAATTATAGCGGAAAAACATAAAAAAATTCTTTTTTGAATGACGATTTCTTAATGAAAATAGTGTAATGTGAATAACAGTAAAGTAAACAGTAAAAAGGGTAAGAAAAATAAAACATGATTAACCCTTACTGATAAAAAATAATGTTGCGGATAGTAGGGACTATGCGTCACGGATAGTTGTGTTCATCCATACATATCAACTGATAGGAAGAACGTGTCGCGGAAAACAACTTGTTGCATCGCGGATAACATGAATTTCTTATTCAAAATATTCATGGGAGTTATGTAACATGTTATTTATTTCAAAAATACATGAAAAACCATCTAAACTTGTCTGATCAGTGACCGGAATAATCATACTTATGAAAACAAATGAAAAAAGCCTTAAAAATGCAAATTGGATAACAAAACCTAATGAATGGGTTGCCTCTTGCAAGATGCTTCTTTTATTGAAGTCTTGAGCTGGACTCTCATCCTTCTACTCAAATAGCTTTTGGATTCTTCTCCGTGAAACTTGGAACAAAACCTTCGTATAAGACTTGAAAGATTTTCCCAACTTGTCCTTTAATTCGTAGGATTAATGTTTGGTATTTTCCTAAGCATGATATCAGTTGTAGGTCCAACCCTCTTTGCCAAAAATTCTTTTTTTTTTTGTTCCTTTTTCAAAATCTTCAGTGAATTTAGTCAACATGTCTTCGAAACTTAACTTCTTTTCTTGAATTGGTTACTCCAAATGTAGTATCCTATTATTATACAATCCTCGTCCATTTTTCCTCCATATTCCTTGCATCTATTTTTCATTAATGCATTCTTCATAAGGTTTCTATTTATTAACTAGTGTTCGATGATCAAACCTTTCACATGTTGAATCACACACTTGAGCCTTTTTGTTCCCATTTTTTCCAAGTAGTCGTCCTTTGTAAGATATGATCCACTGCAGTTGTCACAACCCACCTGAATTGCATGGATTTTTTTATTCATTTGCTTCATGTCTCTACTAATTTCTTCCAGTTTTGTGTTCGAAGAAGCCATTCCCTTAGAGTTGTCCCCGATCGATTTCTTCCTAAATGACGAATCCCTTGATGAGTTCCACTTATTAGAATGTTTGGCGAGCTTACCAACTATTGCATAACCATCAAATGGATTTTTCTTTTTAATCGGTCCTTGTGATTTGACCATCTGATGGGTACAAACATCCAATCCATTGTAGAAAGTTTGAACAACATGTTGAGCGTTCAGATCATGTTGAGGGCACTTTTGAAGCATCTCCTTATAGTGGTCCCAAACGTCATACAAGATCTCGTCTTCAGATTGTTGGAAATTTTGCATTTTCTCTTTCATCTTTTCAATAAATAACGATGGGTTGAATTAATTAATAAATCACTCTATCAAAATATCCCACATAGTGATAGATTTAGTTGGCTGATTTAGCGATCTTTTCACAGTTTCATAAAGTGTTATCGGAAACACTCTTAGCATAATAAGGTCCTATGAGATACCAGGAATGTTGAAGAAGTCAATTGTTTTTAGAACCTTATCGACATGTTGGTCCACATATTCGTGGTATTTACCACTGGAAATTTTTTCTTTGAGAAGGTGTAAAAATTTCCCTTTCAACTCAAAATTGGTTGTAGTAGGTATCGTAGGTCAGACCAATCCAGATTTTTCTCCATCTGTGACACGGGTTACGTACTCCTCTGGGGAGAGGTTTGATGAATCTGTTGCCACATTCTCTTCTTCGGTTGATGATTCTTTATCGGTATCAACTTTGGGTTTTGTGTCTTCTTCGCTTTCGGACCATTTAATTTATCGTTCCCTTTCCTTAGATTTTTAGAATTCGTGTTTTTGTTCGTCAAATGATGGGAAAAGATTTGATTATATGCCTCGACCCATACGCTGCAAAACAGATAATAAAGGCACTTAAATTAACCTAAAATTTTGATAGGAAAAACATAATCTGTTCACCTAGTAAACGCGTCGCGAACACTTAAGCAACCACGTGGCGTAAAGCGATGATCAGTGTTATTACAAAAAAATTAACTTTTTGCAAGGAACATCGAAGAAAAGATCGATTAATTAATAAACAAAAATCTAAGTTAAATAAATATTTTCCACAACAACGACGCAAAAAACATGATGTGGTTTTAACTAGTTAGGTTTTAAATTTATAACGTAATCTACCAATATCGGACTGCTATACACCTTAGGAAAGTAAACCTAAGCATGTAATATTATAGAAATTGTAAGACTAGTTGTCATACTCAAAGGGAATGTGTATGATTTAGTTTGGATATCTATAGATTAATTAATCTAGACATGTATTTAAACGAGAGATTTCGTTTATCGAACGTAAATCAAATAAACTAAGTAAAACTTGAAAACAATCGTAAGAAGATACATTCACTTAGATTTTATTCTCATTTTAGTTATGACTAATTCAATGATGTGTAATTAATATTTTTTTTATTACTTACTGCTCTAATATAAATTATGATTGATTATGTGATATGTGACGCGTGCAAATAGCTACACCTAATTTTACCTCCTATCCTACTAGTTATTCGACCCATGGCAATGTACCCTTTCGCAAATAGTATAGCACAAACAGTCGGGTATCGATCTCAGGGAACGAAATTAATTATTTAACCTACTTACTATTAAATTAACCTAAAAATCTAGGAAAAGTAAAATGGTTTTTATCTAATTTTGCACGTTTAGACAAACTTAAATTTTCAACAACTTATTCAATCAATTATCAAAAACACTTCTGTTAGTTTGAATCCACTTTCCCTCAATGGTTAGCTATTAATTATGACAATTCGAGTTGATTACTAAATATTATATTATTAGTAATTCAAGTCTAAATATACTAATGTTGAATTAATTCATGTAGAGCTATGCATGATCACACATAATTTAACGCATAATCAATTATTAGATAGGATTGGAGCTATGTAAGATTGAGTTAACAAACACTATTATGTTCACAATATGTGTTCTCCAGCACAGCCACATTCAAATACTTTAATTACTTATCTAAGATTGGTTCGATCTTAGCTCTAATAATCTAATGTTCACTAAATTACTAGGTAATCAGATTCATGCTGATTAATGATCACTAACTACACAGAATATGAATATAATCAATCTAGTATCAAATTAAGCATGCTAGGTATAAACAATCAAACACAAGCCATTAACCAAATAGAAAAATCCATACTAACATAACCAAACCATGAGTTCCAGCTTCATCTAGCTAACAGAAGTAGCTAGAATTAGCTACTCATAATAACAATCAAGAAAGTAAACTTCATAATTGAGAATATATTAATGTACCAAACTAAGAATAAAGTATGATCTTCTTCTTCTTCCTTCGTTTCTTCCTTCTTTTCTTCTGAAAAAATGACTCTAGAAACTCTATTTTCTCCAGCTAACCTCTCAAATCCGTAAGCATCAAGGGTATTTATAATATTCGAAATTACCCTCCTCATGTCGTGAGCAAAGGCTTCTCACGTCGTGAGTTGAGTACTAATCCGTATTGAATATAAATTCTTGCTTTCGGATGCTTATCTTCTAGAATCTCCATGCTCACGTCGTGAGACACTAATACTCACGTCGTGAGAGCGACTTTTTGCCGATTTCTTCATCTTTTAAGCTTTTAACCTCCAAAGTTCGGATCTTGTCGCTTTTAGTCCTTATTCTACAAGATGTCTTCTTTTGGCTGCAGAATATAATTTAATCTTATAAGTACCACTTATCTATGCAAATAACCAAAATATTAATAAAAATACAATCAAATATTGCCTAAAAATATATATAAATATGGCAATATCAAATACCCCACACTTAGCTTTTGCTTGCCCTCAAGCAAAACTAATTATTTTAAATTGAAACCTTCATCACTAGCATTACATAGAACAATCCATTTTGAACTCAACCATTATACCAAGACCTTAACGCGCATATTTGTGTCTAAATCTCCTAATAACTTCCCCAATCCTAGCTACTCACAATCCATATGAACCTTCACCCCTTAGCTTATACGATACTCATTTCTACAACCCTCTAAATCAATCCTCGTATATATTTCTTAACCTCAAGGTATTTTTGGTTAAGCTACCCAAGCATACATAATCTAGAAATTACAACTTTAGGTACCACAATGGAGCTATTTGGAATTTTTCACTTCTTTGATATTTGATCTTTGATTTCTTTGAATTCACCACCTATTTGTTTGATTTTTGGTTTCTTCAACTTTTAATTCTTTAGAATTTTGATCTTTTGATCTTCATACTTGATAGCTCCAAAATTCTTACAACAACTCTTTGGTAATTTCTCTCTCTCTCTCTCTCTCTCTTTTTTAATATAACTCACTTTTTTCGCTCAATTCCTACATGCTTAAGCAAGGGAGCTTAACTTCAACATTTATTGGTTAGAGATATTAGTCTAAGTGCAATGACTACATAAGCTCTCCTGGATAGATTTCAGGTTTAGGCTGCAAAACATATTATGCCATAAAAACTACCAGATTACCTTTCATATCTCATGACTTTTCACTAAGACTTGAGAAGCCACAAATATACTATAACATATGTTGGCTCAATTAAACATTTGATATCTCATTGGATCATCCCACGTAACACTAGCAACTTAACTTTAAACTATTATTACTAGATTCAATTTTTAGATTATTATCTCAAATCTATTTCTAAATTTATTTCTAAATTTTTAAATTTTCTAATTTTTCTGGCAATTTAATTTTTTGACCCCCTACCCGACATTTATTACATACAATGCCCTCATTGTATGCATACCATAAATTAAAAGCAATAAAAGGGAGAAAAATGAACAGACTCCCCTGGGGTAATAGTGGCGAGATCGATTTCTGAACGTGCGGATAACTCGAACATCTTGAATTTGACATCTTTTAAAATGGAACTTGGATCTTCAACAAATGAGATATGTAAATGTGCCGACAAAAATTTGAATCCGAGACCTGAATCTTCAATAAGAGTGGTGTAGAAAAATCCTCAAAGTATAATAGGACAATGTGGGAAAGCATACGCCACATTGTATGGTCGAGAAAATGAGTCATTAGCAGCTTCATGATATTTCTAATAAGGGCAATAGTGACCCAGGAACGAAATATGGAATAAAGGTCTTCATTTTCGTACAAATGTCAGATTCACGACGTGAGGATTAGTATCCACGACGTGATGTCGAATAAAATCAAAATTCGAAAAGTGTTGTTAACGAGCTCACGACATGAGAGATAAGTGATCACGTCGTGAATAGTAGGTCTCATAGAATGCAGTTTTCTAAAGTCTTCATTCAATAAGTGCAATGCAAACTTTTTGTCTTAACAGATTAAGACCCTTCTCAAACTCTATATTACGTGACTCTTCTCTATACTTGCTTCTCTCTTTTTTAACCCCACACTTATCTAAAATTGTGGGTCTCGACTCTCGACTCTAAATACCCAGCTAAAACTTGTATACACTTTCATATCTCTAATTCTTCATTTCCGCGTTTTTCTCTCACAAATTTCTGTAAATAAACAACTAAAGGAAGCTGAAAAGAAACATAACAATCTTAAAGTTTTGTTACACAACCAAATCAAACCAAAATAAAATCAAACACACCGAAAATAAAGTTGATAAAAACTGAAATAAAAATAAAAGGATAAAAACTAATCATCATCCTTCTCATGCAATCCGCTTCCTCCGGCTCCATCATCTCGTCGCATCCATAACTCCTCCCATGTCGGAAAGACTAGATAATGATCTCCCAAGTGAGGTGGTTGCTCAATGTTAAAGTGCCAGACTATGTTTTCCATAGTTCCCCCAATCCAATTCATACTTAAAGATAATTGGTCAAAATAACCACCCATAGTTTCTCCTCCAAAACTAGCTCCTCATATGGGTACATTATGATGCACCGGTTGTCCTCTCTCTCCGCGTCCTCTCACATTCCTCCTTCCTCTAGGTCGTGGCTGTTGTCCGGGTTCCTCTTGTGGTTGCTCGAAATCCTCATCATCACTATGTGGTATACTCCAATGAGTACCCATGTTGACCACCACCCACATAGTCTCCAGATAACCCATAGAAAACTCATTCCCCTATTTGCAAGTAAGGGTCCTAGTGATCCCGGGAAAGATTATTCCATATGAACGTGCCAAACGGGTGACAAAATGCCCACCATATATCGGGCTCCCGGGACGAGAACCGACCGCATGCTCGAGCAGCTACTCGTAAAAACGCAGCAAATACCGGGGTCATCGTTTCATGGGCCTCATACAAGCCTATTCTCCACGCAAATTCTCCAAGACTACACTCCCGATACTCCCCTCCTAAAAAGAAAACCAAAGCTTGGGAGAAATTGGGGCCTTCCACATTATCTTGGAACCGATCCAATAATCCCACTTTCCTTGGCTTAATACAACTAATTGTTGGGGCCACCGCGAACTCTCGGCTATGAAGCCATCCCAGTCGATTAGTATACCGTTTATACACTTCACGTGATATGATAGTTGGGAAGGTATACAACGGGTGTAAGTTTGCGACACCACCTGGAGCTTCTTCAACATCCCTCTGAGGACCCATATTCCTGCAAGAAAAATAACATAAAAAACAAAACCCAAAGCATAACAACCATTAAATATAAATCAGAGCATAAAATATTTCTGAAATTTAGTATTCACTTCGTGAGGGTCAAATGCACGGCGTGAGTATGGTGCGAACGCAGTCAGTCAAATTCCCAAAATCGTACCAAATTCCAAGCAAAATAGGTGCAAGTATCACATAGGTTTTTGTCAAATAGCAATTCTAAACACTAATAAGCAACATGCAAGACGTATTTCACACAAAATCAGGAGTAATTGCAAATCTTGAAGATATGAGCATAAACCCTAACCCCTAAATCTAGTAAATTGGTCAAGCATTAAGATAATGAATTGTTTACCTTAAAATGAAGATTACGTAAGCAAGAAAGTGGATGATGGATGATATCGCCGAAATCAAACGTGGGGGGACCAGAGAATTTGAGTTGACTTCGTGAGTATAGAATAAGGATAGTCAAATGTTCTTCTGATTACTTAAATTTGTGGTCCCGTGTATTTTAAAGTTCACGTCGTGGCTTTTAAGCTCACGTCGTGAATACTGTCTGGGCTAAAGACATCGGTCCATTTTAAATGAACACGAGGTGGGCTTGGACCACGACGCGTTTTCGAGTTTTTCCATTAAAAATCCATTTTTTCCTTAAAATAAAAATTACAACTCAACTTCTAAGGACCCCACACTTGATTTTTATTATAAATTAGACAACTAGATGATTAATATCCTTAAATACAAATAAAAAAATGCAAAAACTAAAAGAAAATGCAAAACGAAAAGAAAATCGCAAACCAAGCTCAGTTTGCCTCCCGAGAAGCGCTTCTTTTTGTTGGAGTCATGAGCCAGACTCCGTGCCACCTCACGTTGAATTTGCCGGAGTGTCCATCACCAATTGTATCTTCTGCTCCTTCCACCTTCTTTTGTAAGCTTGAACTCTTCTAATATTAGCCCTTTCAGAATTTTCTTTTTAACCCTTGTATCATTCTCTTCAAGCTTCCTCTTAACTCCCTTATTTACCACAAGTTTTACCTTTTCTTCATTCTTTAGCTCAACGGGAACATCCTTCTTATCCATGGTTGAACTCCTTAAGTTAGAAGTAACCTCTTCCTCATCACTGGATACCGATTCTTCTTTTTCCTCACTTACCCAAGATGTTGGAGTTTGATAAGCAATCACTTCAAAAACAAGTGGAACGGATGCTCTTGGTTTGGTGTGTTTACTTGTTGAATCTCATATTCCATTAACTTTTCCATTTCTTCAAGTTCATTCTCTTCATCTATATTGAAAACTTCACCTTGAACATCATTATTTTGAAAACCATCTTCCATTTCAAAGGTAACTTCATCATCTCCCGCTCTCAAAGTAAGTTTGGACTCGCGAATGTCTACCAAGGCCCTAACAGTATTTAGCAGAGGGCGACCAAGAATTATGGGGACATTTGAATCTTCCTTCATATCTAAAACGACAAAGTCAATTGGAAAAACAAATATCCTAATTTTTTACCAAAATATCTTCTACGATTCCCCTTAGATGTGTCACTGAACGGTTAGCCAGGTGAATTGTTATTCTTGTAGCCTTCAAATCTGGAAGGTTTAGCTTTAGATTTATGCTAGCTCCAGAATCGGATAAAGCATAAGTTTGTGTGATATTTCCAAATTCACACGGAAGAGTGAGGCGTCCAGGATCTCGTATTTTCTTTGGCAACTCTCCCAATATAACTTTAGAGCTTTGCTCACTAAGTATTACCTTGGAATTCCTCTTTAACTACTGGCGAGTATCTAGTAGATCTTGCAAGAACTTGGCATATTCAGGAACTTTAGACAATGATTCAATGCAAGGGGTATTAATTGAAATACCATTTACTTGCTCCATAAACTTTAAGTGTTCTTGTTCCAGTGGATGAATATGAGCTCTAGACGGAAAAGGAAGCGGAGGACGATAAGCTTGCACATTGGCTGAATTTTTCTGATCAGACCCTCCCCACGTCGTGGGTTCAAAGTTTCAGCAATATTCTTATCCTCGAGTTTGGACTTCTTTGGTTTGGTCCGTTCTGATTTGTATCGACTTCAAGTGCTTCAAGGAACTCGGAGATGGTATCCTCTTCACTTTCTATTACCATTACATGTGATTGAGGCTTTTCTCGGGAATTGGTGAAGATAATCTTTCATTCACCAAAGTGGTTAGTTGACCAAGTTGGGCTTCGATATTTTGGATTGATGTTTGGTGATTCTTTAGCAATGCTTGCTGGTCCATTATCACTGCATCGGTGCCATCATGTATTTTCTCCGAAGCCTCCATGAATCTTGTTAGCATGGACTCACGATCAAATTTCTTTTCTGGTGGTTGCTCTTTTTGATAAAAGGCCTTTATCAAGTTGCTTATACTTTTCTTCTTTTTGCTTCTTATATTCATCATATGGAAACCACTCTTTTTTTTGTTTCCTCCAATCTGCATCATACTTATCTCCACTCAAGTAGCAAACTTGCACCTTTTTATTTCCATTATCATCCAAGTGGAAATCTTTTGTTAAGTGCGGACCATTACATCTTTTACAACCAACTCTAATAGCATGAATTGACTGGTCCATCTTAGTCATTCTCCGGTCCATAGTATTCAGCATGGCTGGTTCAACTGGTATATCTTCAGAAGTTCCACTACCAATCCCTTTTGCCCCATCATGCCTAGGATTGTTGTACTCACGAGAATGCTTGGAAAATTCTTCAATTAACTCCTTGATTTCAGCATGATTTTTTTTAGTCAATGGCCCTTGAGAATCAAGGAGTTGCCTTGTCATGACATTAACCCCATCATAAAAAATAGAAACTTCTTGTTGCTCATTCAAGTCATTTTTGTGGCAATTCCTTATCAATCCCTTATAGCGTTCCCATGCTTCATATAGTGACTCCCCCGGTTGTTGCTCGGAATTTGCTATGACTTTCTTGAGTTTAGCAACCTTGGAAGGTGGGCAAAAGTGTTCCAAAAATTGCTCACGTATTTGCGCCCATGTAGTAATTGCACCGGGTGGAAGTGCCTTTAGCCAATCGTTAGCGGCTCCCTTGAAAGTAACGGGAAGCATTCTCAAAATCACCGTCTCTCTTGGAACGTTAGGGATGTTGAAGTAATCTGCTATGTCATTGACTTCATCAAGGTGTTTGTATGCATCCTCATAGTCTTTCCCGGAAAATGGAACATCTTTAAGTGTGGAAAGAATATGTCCTTTAAGCTCGAATGTAGCAGTGGCTGGAATTGCGGGTTGTACTAGACCGGGACCGGTGTCCTGTCGGATCCTCTTCTTGTATGCCTCTATTGACATATCAACAATGTTTTCCATCTCATTGTTTGGCTCGTCCTCACAATCACTTTCTTCAAACTCGAGCTCAGTCTCGTACTCGGTATCATTAGGATTTTTCTCTAAGCTTTCAATCTTATTTCCGTCTTTTGAAGAATTGCTAGATTCTCCTACGTTCGTCCCTTTCTTCTTTCCAAAACTGATTTAAGGTCTTTGAAAGGTGACTTCTTGGGTGGGTTGGCTTCTCCTACGTTTTTATCCGTCTTTTTGTGAAGGGCTGACTCTGGATCTTCAAGCGGTGGTATCAAAGGTGTGTTGGATCCTCGAGTCATGAACTACTGCAAGAAAAACAAAAACAAAAGCATAAAAACGAACAAAAACTAAATAAAAATGCCTACTGACAGATCACCATGACGTGGTAAAGGGTACCACCTCGTGTTGTCGCAACTAATCTAAACAGAAACGAAAAAACGAAAAAAATGAAAGTGACTGATCTCACTTCGTGAGCTTATGGCTCATGTCGTGAGTTCAGTACTGCAGTAAAAAACTAATGCAAAATTTAAATTTTTCCAGGTTTTAACCCACAAAAAGGATCGATTAACTTAAAGCAAATAAATTCCTAACTAATTAGCCGTTCCCCAGCAACGGTGCCAAAAACTTGATGCGTGGAAATAGTTACACCTAATTTTACCACATATCCTACTAGCTATTCGACCCAGGGCAGTGTACCCTTTCGCAAATAGTATAGCACAAACAGTCGGGGTATCAATCTCAGGGAACAGAATTAATTATTTAACCTACTTAGTATTAAATTAACCTAAAATTCTAGCAAAAGTAAAATGGTTTTTATCTAATTTTGCAAGTTTAGAAAAACTTAAATTCTCAACAACTTATTCAATCAATTATCAAAAACACTTCTGTTATTTTAAATCCACTTTCCCTCAATGGTTAGCTATTAATTATGACAATTCCTGTTGGTTACCAAATATTATATTATTAGTAATTCAAGTCCAAATATACTAATGTTGAATAAATTAATGTAGAGCTATGCATGATCACACATAATTTAACACAAAATCAATAATTAGATAGGATTGGAGCTATGTAAGATTGAGTTAACAAACACAATTATGTTCACAATATGTGTTCTCCAGCACAACCAAATTCAAATACTTTAATTACTTATCTAAGATTGGTTCGATCTTAGCTCTAATAATCTAATGTTCACTAAATTACTAGGTAATCAGATTCATGCAGATTAATGATCACTAACTACACAGAATATGAATTTAAGCAATCTAGTATCAAATTAAGCATGCTAGGTATAAACAATCAAACACAATTCATTAACCAACTAGAAAAATCCATACTAACATAACCAATCCATGAGTTCCAACTTCATCTAGCTAACAGAAGTAGCTAGATTTAGCTACTCATAATAACTAACAAGCAAGTAAACTTCATAATTGAAAACATAGTAATGTACCAAACTAAGAATAAAGTATGATCTTCTTCTTCTTCCTTGGTTTCTGCCTTATTTTCTTCTGAAAAACGACTCTGGAAACTCTATTCTCTCCAGCTAACCTCTCAAATCTGTAAGCATCAAGGGTATTTATAATATTCGAAATTACCCTCCTCACGTCGTGAGCAAAGGCTTTTCACGTCGTGAGTTGAGTACTAGTCTGTATTGAACATGAATTCTTGCTTCCGGGTGCTTATCTTCTAGAATCTCCATGCCCGCGTTGTGAGACACTAATACTCACGTCGTGAGAGTGACTTTTTGATAATTTCTTCATCTTTTAAGCTTTTAACCTCCAAAGTTCCGATATTGTCGCTTTTAGTCCTTATTCTTCAAGATGTCTTATTTTGGCTGCACAATATAATTTAATCTTATAAGTACTACTTATCTATGCAAATAACCAAAATATTAATCAAAATACAATCAAATGTTGCCTAAAAATATGTATAAATATGGCAATATCAATATGCAAAGAATATTTTTCATTATTTACTGATTTCTAATATTGTTTAGTTTCTTGACAAGACTCTAACCACAATGGTTATACATTTAGTTAACATAATAGTTATGGATTAACTATTCTCATTACCTTTATTTAATTCGTATTAAATTAGATTCAATCCTTATTAATCTAAATTTTCATAAAAATCATCTGACATACATAGAATGGTCATCCATATCATTCTTACACACTAAAGTTACTAGTTTACTATCTATCACTATGATTTGATTAATTATTATTCACAATAGTTGTAATGGTCTAAAACAGTTACTAATACAAAAATAATAATAATAATAAATAAATAGAAACACTATTTCATATATACTTATTTAACTCTATCTTAAACCAATTAGATGTAAAAAATAATAATGTTGAAAAATCAATAATAACAGCTCTCATATACAATTTTTGTAAATCAATTTTATTTCTTTAAAATGGAATAATTTGATAGTTTATAAATTAATTTTATTTCTATAAAACGGTAAAATTTTATAGTGTTATTAAATTTTTTTAGTCAAATCCTATATACGACATCTCATTGATTTTGAGGGCATGTACGAAAAATAAAAATATGTAGATTTTTTTTTATATATATAAGAAAAATTCGTTAATACTACGATAAGTTAAAAACAAAAAGCAAAATAATATGATATATAACTTTACATAGTTATATATATCGTGAGACTCTCATAGTATTTTTGGAAGCAAAGTTGGTCATCAACTATTCATACTCAATATTCACTAATATATCGTTCTCAATAAGTATCATTGTCAATCCATTATGTTTTTCTTATGACATTGTGGTCCGTAAGTAAGAGTTTAACAACTTTAATTTTAAGAAACTTAAGCCACTATTATTGGAATAATCAACTATATGTAATTGCATTAGAAAAACAATCCACTATTTTCATATATTTTAAAACATCGGTGGGTTGGTAGTTTTACACATTAACAACACGTCAAACAATTTTGACTCTATAAAAAGTTCATTGACATGAATATATGATAATTCACCATACATAAGTGCGACTTCGAGAACGCTACTACATAATTTATGAGTTTTTCCTTTATTTTATTTTTTTGAAAAAAAAACCAAAATCTTTTCATACTTTATGTATTGTTCACGTATTGTTTTAAGAGAAACTCTTGATTTATCAACAATATATAAAAAGAAATTAACTTTAATTTCCCATTGACTGAAAGTACAACATCTTGATTACTTGAATTCTCATCTAATTGTTTTTTCCTATGAACGAGACACTTTTAAAGGAATATCTGATCAATATTCATTCAAATTGAAAGTTTCATAGCATAGTCAATCGTCTTAAAGAACATGTTTCTGTAAACCCTCAAAAGGTCAATCAATATATTCACTTCTTTAATAGCAACATCGAGATCAAAACATATCATTTTATTGTAAATTTTTGATGACTAAGTTCATCATGTATAATATTTGATATTGATACTAAAAACTCAAATTCACCAAGCTCTATATTTTGTTAGGAATTCAGTTTCACTTTATAGTATTATTATTTTTTCTATCAAAACTTATGTGGGTACATTAAACTTAAATGTATATATATGTGTACGTATAGTAAAATTGGGCTCCCTTAATGACATAGGCCTTATGTGGTCATCCATATCGTATACCCTTCACTTCTATGCTATAAACAATTTTTTTAAAAATATTTTTTAAAATTTTTTGTCGTGTCCATGTAAATATATATGGTCTAATCAATTATAAGCCTTTCTAATCCTCTAAATCCTAAATTTATATATACTTATAATATACTTATATTTTATTTTATCTATTCTAATAAATGAATGTTTTTTTGACAAATGTTATACTCTCATTCAGTTTGCCAAATGTCATTTTATGGTTATTTTGAATTGTTTTTTTCAACATGTCATTTTATAAGTTTTTCTATTTTATTAAATTCCATATTATATATTAATGTAATAATTGCAATAAATGTAATAATAAATAGATATAAATTTCATTAATGCACTTACCTTTAAATTTTCAAAATTTCAAATTAAACCTCATTAGTTTCTTTTGTTTATTTATTTAAATTATTTGTTTGTATTTAAAAGATAAAACATTTGAATTATAATAATTTTTTTTATTTTCTTATAAATTCAAAGTTCTCATAAATTTTGACCTATGTATTTAAATTTTTTTTAATTAACTCATTTAATACATGGGTCTCACAACTAGTACTTAATATTATTCCACCTTAGATGTACTGTGAAGCATTGATATTCGACAACATTTGAGAAATCCGAATAACTAAAATATGATTATAAACACATTGAGGCTATTCCTAGACGGACAACTATATATGGACAAGTTTAAATTCAAAGGCGTGTTCGGCACAGAGTGTTTGAGAGCTTCTACCTTCTAGCGTTTGACAAAACGTTCCGTTTTGAACAGAAAGCTACACTACAAGCTTCTAGCGTTTAGTTTAAACAAAACGCTCCAAATCCAAATACTACTTCTTGTAGCGTTTAAAAAACGTTACAAGCCACAAGCTACCCGCTACCAGTTAATTTTACCGAACACCGTCAAAGAATCCTAACAACAAACTTTCTCACGACTTTTTAATTAATTCAAACGAAAAATAGCCCTAACCTTTTAAACAAGGAATTTTAATTTTTTATTGTCAATTTCGAAAAACCCCAAACACTCAAATGCACACTTTTTGTTCGATGCTTCTTTTCATATTTATGACAAGTCTTTCAGTAGTTTTGGTGCAACATTCAGAATAAAGAAATATTTTAATCTTACATTTTCAAGTTTCAATAATAAAAATAAGAACGGTAAAAGTATATTTTAATCTTACATTTTCAAGTTTCAATAATAAAAATAAGAACGGTAAAAGTATGGAATTGTTTCAATAGGAATTAGTTATTTACTTATTTATATATTTTAAATTATTAAAATTGATTAAATTTATAATATAGATAAATATGATATTTTGAAATTTTATAAAATGTATAAATAATATTTTAAACTTAGATTTATAAATCTAATAAAAATATAATAGTCAGTTGATAAAATTAATGATTTAAAATTATTATAAATGTTAAAAATAAAGATTTGAACAAATATAATATTTTAAAAGTTAACAAATGATAAATATGATGTTTATAAATTAGACTGGACATATATACTATTGTAATATTTAAAAAAGACAAATTTTGAATGTTTACGTTGAGATTATAAAACAAGTTCTAATGAACAAATTTAATGCTGGAGTTGAAAGTTTTATTTTTCTTAAACTTATTTAAGAGAATTACAGTTATTTTAGTATAAAAATAATGAAACAAAAATCAACGACACTCAAGGTTGAATTGAAACGAGACATTCATTAATCATGATGATTCGTGAGTTTAGTTTTTAATTCACAGATTTAGATTTACCCTTTATTAAATCATACTCGATTTCCCACTACCATTTCCACAATATTCCACAATATTCCACATGAGGGTGTTTATGTACATTCACATCCTTAACTAACAATAACAAGGTGCTCTTCGTAAAAAACTATTACTCAGGGGTGATAAACTAATTTTATATTTATTTAACTAACCCCACTTGAAGCCTAAAATTCCGCTATATATACCCACGAGAACCGCACAAACTACTTACCGCAATATAACAACAATATGAGAAACTTATTGGTGTCAGTCGCCGACTCCGACGGTGGAAAGCAATCGGGTAGCCGGAAAATACCATTTTCCGACGTAGTGATCACAGGCACCAGAAACAACTTTTGGGGTCGAAAGTGGCGGACGATTGACATCCAGGTGGCGTTATGGGTTACTTTTGTTCATGTTCTTGCACTCTTTGCACCATTTACGTTCACCTGGGATGCGTTTTCCGTCGCATTCTTTGGTTACTTGTTAACCGGACTTGTGGGCATAACTCTCTCTTATCACCGGCTTCTAGCCCACCATAGTCTCAGACTTCCAAAATGGCTCGAGTACACATGTGTTTATTTCGGGGTCCTAGCCGCTCAGGTTCGTCATTGGTTCAATCATTTATATATTATATAATATTAATCTAATTTTCATTTAATTTTATTCGATTATATATATTCATGCAGAGAGATCCGATATTTTGGGTGAGCATGCATAGATATCATCACCAGTTTGTCGACTCGAATAAAGATACACATTCACCGATTAATGGGTTCTGGTTTAGTCATATGGGCTGGCTTTTTGACAGCGGATACATTCTTGAAAAGGTATTCCATGATCAATATTCCCATTTGATCCCTTTATTGATCCTTTAATTATTAAATCTTTACTTTATGATTAAACATTTGTATATATATTGTTGTTACCGTTTTGTAATCGAATCTCACGTGCTATGAGATTTAAAAAGTCGTATAATTATATTATAATGTTTTTTTGTTTGTTTAATGCAGTATAAGGAACGGAAAAATGTGGAAGATTTAAAAAAACAGCCGTTCTATATGTTTATACGAAAGACGTACATGTGGCATATAATAGGATGCGGGGCTGTGTTGTATGCTTGGGGTGGCTTTCCGTACTTCGTTTGGGGCTTGGTATAGTAATCTTATTCGTATTTGTGTTTTTAGATTCTGCATACGTCATTGATTAATGATATATCTCATTTGAATAAGTCTTTTTTGTAACTTATCTTTTTTATATAATTTTAATAACCGATACAAAAGGACAGATTTATTTGAAAGAGACCACATGCACATATTCAACAAGTGGGTTGAAACTGTGCAATGGGACAAGTTAAAGGCATTAGAATATGTTAACACTTCTTTTTCATACATTTTTTATTTTTATATATGATACATTTTGTTTTTTAGTATATTGGAGGTCGGTATAATAAAAAATTGATTGCTTAATAGGGGAATGGATCAAAATTGTTAACTTTATATGATTTTGCCAAAACTAGCCTATACGAGAACAACGGTGACGCGACTGCAAAGTTTGACTACGATACTTAATGTATCAAAGTTTTTTTTTTATAAAGACACTACTATAAATCTTTTTATTGTTTATTTTAGGCTACATAAAGATCAATGATATACATGATATTCACCTGCATGTAGACCCCTTCGCGACAATGATTATGTTTTGTATACATTTTAAAATATTTGAATAAGTAGATATATGCTTTTGCATTTGTAATTATATGGATTAATTATATATTGCTTTTGCATTTGTAATTATATGAGAAAGTATCTCAAATTTGATTGATGATTTTTGGTAGATAGTTTGGTTTTAAACAGAAATTAACAAAAATATAACTCTAGGAAAATCATATGTATCAATTGTGTTTAATATGACATAAAATTAATTTAATTTTTTTAATGATGTATACAGGGTGTTAGAACCATATGGGTTTATCATCTCACATTTCTGGTGAATTCTGCTTGTCACATTTGGGGAAACCAAGTTTGGAACACTGGTGATCTCTCCAGAAACAACTGGTATGTATCTCAAATGTCTTAATGTAATAGGTATACTAAACATTAGCATAATCATATATTTGTCCAAATATCATGAAGGTGGGTGGCAGTGCTTACTTTTGGAGAAGGATGGCATAACAATCATCATGCATTTGAGAATTCAGCTCGACATGGATTAGAGTGGTGGCAACTAGATGTTTCTTGGTATATCATACGATTTCTTGAAATCATAGGATTGGCAACCAATGTCAAAGTGCCGAATGAAGCCCAAAAGCTCAAAAAATCGATTTTCACTTCTGATAATACATTCAAATGATTAATCATGTTGCTCGCCACACGAATTATACCGTAAACAACATAAACATTAGGATATGATCAGATTATACGTATTAATACATGTATAATATGTTTTTTTGTTTGATCGCGGCGGCGTATTTCGTTGACACGAAAGGCCTTAGTTTATGTTTTGCTAATATTTGTTTCAAATAAATATGTAATTTGTAATTTCGAGATATCTTGTATGTTATATGTCAGACAATAAACTTATTTTGTTTGTATTGCTTATTTTATCTAGTATATCTTGTTTGAACCATAAAGATTTCAGTTACTAATACTTTATTATCTGATTGTTTCTTAGAAATGTCAAATATTTTATATTTATCATGTGAACATTTGATTTTTTTTTGTCAAAGTTATCAGAATTGTCCATTGGAAAATCGAAATGATTATTTTATGCTACATTTTTCACTTATCTTGATCTAATTATGTTGGTTATAAGGTTGTGCACAATGCTTTCACCGTCTAAAGTAAACTAGTTATAATTATAATTATAAATATAATAATAGTTATTGCTACTACTAGATATTCATAAAAATGGCACACGATATTGTAGAATACAACATTTTGTCATTTACTGAAATGATTTTTCTATCCCAAATAAAGCCACTTTTGATTAAAGACGATACATATTGCGTTTCTTTTTCATTGATACTTGGTCTTTGGATTTAAAAATATAAATCGAAATGTTTAATAGGATTCAGTCAAAGCACAAAAAGGTTCAATATGGAAAATTCCAAATGGATCTTTCATATGCTTCGTAGCAAGGAATTGATTGAATCTCAAAAGTCGTATTTAGTGACGAGGCTAGATATAAGGAAGGTGGGTCCTAGGACCCATCTAATTTTTTTAGTTTGTCTAAAATTTCTATTGAAATTTTTTAAGGACTTACCTTAAAAAAAATTTAAAACCTACCTTAACTATAAAAATCTTTGACTTTGCATAGAAAAATTTATATAGAAAAATTAGTGAACTATGTAGTTTTCTATTCTAGACTCGCCATTGTTTGTACTAGTCATGAAAATGATAGGATGATTCGAGTCACGTATACTTATGCTTTGTATATAGGATCGATCATGTATGATGTGACTTATGCATGTTTTGATGTCTTAGATGTTTTGAGCATCATGAGATTGTTCAGAAAATTGCTCGACAGAATCGCTAGACACATGTCAAGAACATTCTAAGATTTTGAAAGATACCAAAGAATGGATGCTTGTAGACAGTAGAGAACATGATTGAGAAGAGTTATAGTGACATGAGTTTTAGAGATGACTTTGAGTCATAGTCTAAATAGATGTTCATTTTGCGTTGTGGCATGAAAGATTTCACGAAGGAGATGGGGTAGATTCGCCAATGGGAGTAAGACTACATTAGTGCAAGTGAAGTATCCAAGGAGTGTACCTAGACTAGGAAACTTCATAGTTGAACTTGGATTTATTTCAGTAACAAATTGTCATTATAGATATTTTGTGAAAGTGCATTCGAGTTGACTAATGATTCTTGAAAACATAGAAGGTCAACACATAGAAAAATGAAATTCCACTACATCCAAGAAAAGGGTTGAGGATGGAGATCTAGTTGTGAGGTGAATGTATTTTCGATGATTCATTCGTAATAGTGATGAGCAAAGGAAAACATGATATACATGCTAAGAGCATTGGCATGAGAAATGTTTACAAGTTTAGTTGTTAAGTCGATTTCCCCGAAACATTTATACAATAGATAAATTTGTAATTCTTATGGTGATTAAATAATGAGGAATTATTTGTATTTAAAAGCATGATGTCATAGAAAAATTAGTTTATTATTTTGTTTCATTTTGCGTGTTATTTCCTGAATATTAACGTATTCGAAATGCCACAGTCAGTCATGCTTTTGCGAGTGGGTATTGATTTAAGACTGTCAGTGAATATTTTTAGATTGTCCATGGTGATTGGACATTGCATGAGGATTGCTGTAATATTCATGAGTACTTGGAAAATAATCATTTTACGTATTGGTTAAACCCGCGCTTAGAGATTTCTTCATTTATTCAATCACGATTAATTCTAAGACAATAATATCTTATATTCTTCAAACGTAGATAGATAAGTCATAGTTTGCAAGTTTGTTGTACATTGGTTTGAATCAACGCATCCGTAGCTGGATGTCAATCAGTGTAATTCCATGTTTGACATCATAAGTAAAATGTATGATTATATAGTCAAAGTTTATTTGTTCCTTTTTCCTTAACAGGAAAGCGATATCTTTGGGTCCCTCGATGATCTAATGTTAACATTCATGTTGTAACGCCTGCGGATTCGGGCTAGACGATTAAGATATAATAAGTGATAAAAACGAAATTCTTATATAAGGTTATTTAGGATAAATAACCTTAACCAAAGTTATAGTATATGTGACAATGATTCCGTACATATAAAGAACTCTGAAATCCGACTTCGTATGAAGAAGTTATGCTTCTTCGAAGTTTCACGATTAAACCGACATGACTGCTTATTAGCCTAAGAAATCTAAACAAAAGGCGTGTTAATTGTAAAACCGAGAGCGTGAATATACAGAACATTCAAATCTTACTTCATACGAAGAAGTTATGATTTTTCGAAGTTTCAATGCAGCTGTGTTAGGATAGAAATCGAAATTCAAATCGGTTGATTTTAGCCGTAACAACCTAAACACGAGTTGAATATCTCGTAAATAGGAGTATGTCGATATAAAGACAGTCGAGAATAGATATCGTATGAAAAATATATGAATTTTAAACGGAGTTTAGCACTCTAAGCCTTCTAAAAATAATAAATAATATAACTGAGAATTAGCCGACGGAGTCTTCACTAAATTTGTAGATCTCTTCGATAGCTACATGTGGATATAAAGAACACCACAAACGGATTCCGTATGAAGAAGTTACAAATTTTTGAAGTTTTCCCGAGTGTGCCACGCGCAAAAAGGAACGGCGTGCGACCTTCTAGAAACTGCCACGTCGCTCCAGCCAATGCCTGACACGTGTCACACCAGGGGAGGCTGACCAGGCCAGGGCACGGGGCGCCTTTGGTCTGGGCGCGACGCGCCTCCTACGAATTTTTCCTATAAATAGCTCATCAACCTCATTCAGTCTCCCACACCATTCTAGCTATTCTCTCACGATTTTATCTACATTTTGCCCAACTTTCCCTTAGTTTCTAAGATTCCACTGAAGCTCTGGGGTCCCTAAGTGCCCGACATTAGTAGCTATCAGGCCGGAGTTCTGCTAGTGTAATTTTCAGACTTTTGTCAGGAAAATCTCTGTAAATTAAGCTACACTTATATCGCTTTCAGTGTAACTTATATTTATGTTCACAGTCGTTATTATGAACCTATAAATAAGATTTATCGTTAATTTTAAGTCATTATACTGATTAACCTACATACGGGAATGATGTCTAGGTTGGATTTAGTGAGGTGTTTAAAGTGAGATTTCCAAACAGTATACTCTACATACCAAACCGACCCTACCTCCGATATGATCCTACGTGGTTATTCCTTACTTAATAGACTTTGATGTAGACATTGGGATTAGTGAGGAATCTAGACTATCATTAGTCGAAATAAATACAAGACTAAGACTTAGTGATATTCGTACCTAGGTCACATCAAAGGAAAAGCTAAGTGCTTAGGCAAAGTTCTGCCCAAATTCCGAGGCATCCACTTTTAACAAGTGAGTGCATAGTTACTTTCATCTTACACATAGATATGAAGTATTTAGATAATTAAATGATATATGTGCTTATGTGCAAAATGTTATGTGTAAGATGAAACAATATAAGATGATTTTATATGATTTACCATATGTGTATTTTCATATTTATAAATATATTGGATAGTGATGGGTAATGAGGGATGAATAGAATAATGAGGGAGATGGATAATGAAAGATGAAAATAATTATAGGCCTTGACTTACTAGTACTATTGTACTAAGCGATGTAGTCATCTAACATAGTATAGATGACGACCACCAGACTATTTGATGACAGCCCCTTGGAACGCAAGCAAGATCATAAACATGTAAGCGATGAACCACATGTTCGTTTGATGTACTCTACTTCCTATTGACATGTATTGCGGAGAAATCCATGTAACAATACAATCAACATTGATGATTTAATGATCCTTAGGATAGATCCTTAGGAATGAATATAAAAGAAAGCCTAATGATATGTACTGCAGAGAAATCCCTATAATTGTACAGTCAGCAATAATGATTATGATGATTCGTAGGGTAGATCCTTAAGACTAAAAATAGAAGAAAATGGGGATGTGTAATTGGGTTTTTTGTTTGATGTGATATATATATATATATATATATATATATATATATATATATATATATATATATATATATATATATATATATATATATATAAAATTTAAAGTAATAACAAAGATCATGCATCTAAACATAACTAAAACATTCTCTATCATAATAAACTCGTGTACCATGAACGATTGTTCTAGTGTATAGAACGTCATGGTAAGAATGCAAACCGCATTAGGAAACAATAATGGAAATCGACAGCCTGAGCCTGAGCGTGTGATTGGTCCTGCACCGGTCGTCGTACCTACACCCGAACCTACCACAATGGCAGGAGTTCAGGAAAGGATGCGGTCCATGCTAGACTGAAAAATGGAGTAGACAAGACAACTACTTCAGGAGAATAAGGATGAAATTATTGCACTAGTTGTCCAATCCAAGTTGAATAAGGAACAACCAGAAGAAGTAAACTGCAGTTGAACCGTTAGACAAGCTGAACCATGAAGGGATAGGAAGGACCATACCGAAGAAAAGGTTAATAGAGATGGATGCAAGTATGAAGACTTCATGGCATCCCAACCACGAAGCCTTTCCGGAAAGCCAACGCCAATGGCAGTAATGGATTGGATTTATGAAATGGAGATGGCATTTGAGAGTTACGTCTATAACGACAGTCGGAAAACAATCTTCGCAGCCAGACAACTATAGACTGGTGTTTAAGCAAGTGGAAACGATTGGTCATCACTATGCCGAAGGGATAAGCATGGGATATGTCGTGGGAAGACTTCCTTGTACAGTTAAGAAAGGAAATACAACTCAGAAAGAGACATGTCGTAAATGAGCAAGGAATTCCAAAATTTGAAGAAAGGAAACATGAGTGTCAGTGAGTACGCTGCAGTATTTACTGAGAAAATAAAGTTAGTTTCTTACCTGGTTCCCAATGAACCCTCCAATGTAAGAAGATTTGCTAATGGACTACCAACAGATTTTGGTCCAATGGTAAAATTAGCAAGTACACTGGAAGCAGCCATCTGAATTGCCAAATCTCTTAAAGACATGATCAAAGGAAAAACCACCACACAAGTCGAAGTCGGAGAAAAGAGGATACATGAAGGATCCTCACAATCCAAAAAAAAGATTAGGTTTTCAAAACCTAGCCCCAACAATAAGAATCCTGGGGATAATAACGAGTCGAAATGGTGTGAAAAATGCAGAAATAAGAATTTTGGACAATGTAAAGAAGATATAATCTGCTACCAGTGTGGAATAATTGGTCATTATGGTAATGAATGTAGACATCTTGAAAGGGTATGTTTCAAATGTAAGGAAGAAGGGCATGTATTGAAGGACTGCCTAAGGAAGAAAGGAGCTGCACGAGCTTCTCACATTACTCTCAAGGCGGTAAAGGAGGAAGCATATGTAGCTTTCGGAAACCAATAGATGGAAGCTGCTTATCCAGGATGTCTACGATATAAAGTAGTCAATTCATATAAATAGTATCGTAGGATATAGCCTGATGTAAAATGCATGATGTATGATGAACTTGAATAACAATGTAATCTTTTTCAAGAAGTAATATAATACCTAAATCATGTTAAAATACCCGATGGGTTAAATTACTATATAACTTTCTTATTTGAGGACTTGGGGACTACGAGACAATTATTGGGACGAGTATCAGTAGGCGTGAAAGGTAGTAGAGGTCTATATTACTGGAAGCACAAGACTGGCACTTGGATCAAGAGGAGTTACAAGGTTACCAAGACACTATTAGTTAAATTCGTTTTTGTTCATGTCTATTCTTACCATTGTTTCGGTAATGAATAAGAAGATGAATACTATTCCGACCCTAGTGGTCATATCAAATCTAGTCCGACGAAGATAAAAGCTACAAAGTAAGTTACTCGGTTCAGAGTAGGGATGTGTTTCGGGCCAGAACCGACCCGAACCCGAATAACCTGAAACCCGAATTGGATGAAAAGTAGGAACCGAAACCCATACCAATTATACTAATACGGGTCCGGTTCGATTCGGGTACTACGGGTTTCGGTTTGGTTAATAACCTGAAAGGACCGAAATAACCCAAATAAACATTTACACTATGCTTTTGAACCGAATAGCCCAAATAAACCAAAATGACTTGAATAACCCGAATAAACCGAAATGACCCTAATAACTAAAATAAGGAAATTCTATATCTAGTTCAAGAAAAAAATATTAATTTAATACTTTTTTTCTTGAACCAGATATAGAATTTCCTTATTTGGCTTATTCAGGCCATTTTGGTTTATATGGGTTATTCGGATCATTTCAGATTATTTGGGTTATTCGGTTCAAGTGACTATTCACTGTTCGGGTTTGTCTTTTTGGCCCTATTAAACCATTATTCGGGTAACCCGGAACGAATAACCTGAAACCAGAATTGGGCAAAAACAGATACCCTAGAACCGACCCAAATAACTTATTTGGTCCTAATTAAGGATCGGTTCAGTCCGGGTTTCGGTTTCGATTCGGGTATTCGGTCCAAACACACATCCCTAGTTCAGAGAACCAAGTTCGATGTAGCATCCGACTTAACTCATAGGATTGAAGGAAAAGATAATCGAAGCGATCGATAGATGTATTGTGGTTATCGCTAAGACAAAACAACATGTAGCTAGAAATGCTACATGTTATAATGTAATTACATCACATTAGAACATGAAGGAACGTATCTTCCATCCTGGAGTCAGACTCAAAGAGACATGAGCCTAGACATTACATCATGCAATGGAAGTTCATAGAGCATGACAAATAGGTCTATTATGGTAATCGAAGTAAAAAAAAAACTTATCTTAGGCTAAGCCTATTCTAGAAGGAGCAGGAGTATCTAATGAAGATCAAATTTAGAATGAAGAGCAGGTGCAAAATTGAGCACCGCTAGTAGTCAAGAAGTCTAGGAGTTAGAGGCTCATTTGAAAATACATAAGATTTAAAGTTATTACCTAGGATGGAAAGGTAACATGCAGAGTCATTATACAAGCCATATTTTGATGATGATTCCAGGACGTAATCATCCTAAGGGGGAGATAATTGCAACACACACAGATTCGGGCTAGACGCTTAAGATATAAATAAGCCATAAAAATGACATTTTTATAGATGGTTATTTAGGATAAATAAACTTAGCCAAAGTTATAGTATATATGACCACGATTCTGTACTCATAAAGAACTCTAAAATCCGACTTCGTATGAATAACTTATGCTTCTTCGAAGTTTTGCGATTAAACCGAAACGACTGTATGTATCGTAAAAAGTGAATTATAGATAGATTGCTTGTTAGCCTAATAAATCTAAACGAAATTCATAGTAATCATAAAACTAAGAGCATCCATATAGAGAACGTCCAAATTTTACTTAATATGAGGAAGTTATGATTTTTCGAAGTTTCAGCGCATCTATGTTATCACAGAAATCGAAATTCGAATCGGTCGATTTTTAAATGAAACAACCTAAAAAAGAGTTGAAGATCTCGTAAATAGGATTCCTTCGATATAAAGACAGTTGACAATGGATATCATATGAAAACAATATGAATTTTAAATGGATTTTAGCAGTCTAATCCTTCTAAAAATAATAAATAAAAAATAAAGTGAGAATTAGCCAACATAGTCTAAATGAAAGTTGTAAATCTCATCGATAGCTACGGGTGGATTTAAAGAACTTCAAAAACAGAGTTCGTATGAAGAAGTTGCGGATTTTTGGATTTTTCTTAAATGCTCCACGCACAAAAAGTCACGGGGTGCAACATTATAGAAACTGCCATGTCACTCCAACCATTGTCTGAGACATGTCATACTTAGGGAGGCCAACCAGGCCAGGGAATAATGTGCCTCTGGTTTGGCCATGGCACGCCTCCTAAGAATTCCTCTTATAAAAATATTAGCAACCTGATTCTGTCTCCCACAACTTTCCTGCTATTCTCTCTTGATTTTCTCTACACTTTGCCTAATTTTCCCTTACTTTCTAGGATTCCAGCAAATCTCTGGGTTCCCTGAGTTCTCGACATCAGTAGGTAGCAGGCCGGAGTTCTGCCAATGCAATTTCCACACTTCTGTCAGCCAAATCTCTATAAGTTAAGCTATACTCATATCGCTTTCAGTGTAACTTATACTTATGTTCATAGTCGTTATTATAAATCTATAAATAAGATTTATCAGTAATTTCAAATCATTATACTGACTGATATACTAGTTGTAATGATGTCTAGGTTGGATTTAGTGAGGGTTTTTAAAGTGGGATTTCCAAACAGTATACTCTATATATCAAACAGACCTTACCTCCGATATGGTCCTACATAGTTATTCCTTACTTGATAGATCTTGATGTAGACATTGGGATTAGTGAGGAATCTAGACTATAATTATTCGATAGGAATATAAGACAAATACTTAACGATATTCGTACCTAGGTCACATTAAAGGAAAAGATAAGTTGTAACACCCATATGCTCAGGTTCTATTTCTATATTAATTTTATGCCTTTTATGCATTTTAGGTACCCTACGTAGGGCGTAGGATAGCCTCCTACGCAAGATGTAGGCCAATAAGTCCATGCGAGGGTTTAGTGTCCTACACAGGGCATAGAGACATCTACGCAGGGCGTAGTAGAGCAGCTTCCAAACCCTAATTGAGGGGTTATGAGCCCTATTTGAAGGCTCTAACTCCTTGAGGGCCTTCCCATACTCAGCCTCCACCCTTATATTCAGTTACATCGAAACTGTAGCCACCAGTGTGAGAATTTAGATGCATTTGTGTGTTCCTTTGTGTGTTTTGTAAAGGAGTCCATTGAAGAAGCTCTTGGGAGTCCATAGCATTGTAGATTCAGGATTTTCACTTAATCAACCTTATCCAGGAGGTATAAAGCTTGCATCTTGATATAACTTTTGTCAGATATAATTAGTTCATGGGATTTTATGTTTTTTGTCTCTTAGTGTGGGTCTTTATGAGTATGAGCTACTCCAGACCCTATAATTACCATTTCCAGTAATTTTTAAGCTTGTTGAGCCATAAAAATAGGAGCTTGGTCATTCCCATCCACTGATGCATGAGTTCTTGATCATTTGAGTGTGTTTTGGACTTAAGGATTAATATTATGCTATTTTAAACAATATAAAGGTGTAAAGTCTGAGAATTTATCACTTAGGACGTTTATTTGGTCTAGATCTGAGAATTGGATGTTTATATCTTAAGTATTAAGAGCTTAATGAGAAGTTGGTAAATAACGTAGTTATGTAGGGCGTAATCTGGGCTATGCATGGTGTAGCATTAATTGTCCCTGTTTTTCATTAAGGCACTATGTTGGGTGTAGAGCATGGTGTACGTTGGGCATAGCATCAGAAGGGGAATTTTGGATTATTGGTTAAGAGGGATGAGTTCTAGTCTTGGAAGGGTAAAATAGTCTTTTACCCACGAGAGAGAGAGAGAGAGAGAGAGAGGGAGAGAGAGAGTCAGATTATGAAATAATGCCTTGAGTGGGACTTATTACATCAATGTCTAATTAGGATCATATTATATATTAATTAGTGTGGGGAGTTCCAGTATCGACAGCTCGAGTGTGAGATTTGTCTGTCTTCAGATTGAGGTGAGTCGTCTCATTATATTGTGTAGGGTGCTAGCTGTCTTTGTGACCCTTGCATGTGTATGTTGGGATGGGCCCATTTATCATATTTTAGGTTGGGCCCATTGATTTGTATGTTAGGCCGGGCCCATTTATTATATCTTGGGATGGGCCCATATATATATATATATATATATATATATATATATATATATATATATATATACATATATATATATATATATATATATATATATATATAATATATATATATATATATATATATATATATATATATATATATATATATATATATATATATATATATTAGGCTGGGCGGATTTGTATGATTGGGCTAATCCTATTTGCTATATGTTGGGATGAGCTCATTTGCATGATTGGTTTGGGCCTATTTGTGTATATATTGGGTTGGGCCCATTTACACGTTAGGCTAGCCCCATTTGTATGGTATGTGGAATTTGGGGGAACTCACTAAGCTTTGTGATTACATTTTTGTGGTTTAACATTTTTAGGTACTTCAAGTTCAAAAGGGAAGAGCCCGACGTGATCGCACAACATCCCCTCAATTTTATTCCGCGTGTCATTTGATTTCACTCTGATGTTGAGAATATTTATACTATGGTTGATTTGGAACAATTTGGTTGTATTTTTGGGTGTTTGAAAAATTAAAATTTTACTACTATTTTTGGGACATTACAAGTTTGTACTAGAGCCTTGTTTTGAGGGATCCAAGCACAGTATCAGGTGTATCTAAACTCAAACTGAGGAATTGATAATCTTTTCGAAAAGGAAAAGAAGTTTTCTAAAAAGATTTTTACAAAAAAAAGGGGTGCTTTGCGTGCAATCGTATGATATAATTGCCTGATTTGTGTGATGCCTTGTAGCCTAGGAGGAATGGGATTATATGTATTACTTGGAATCTATATTGGCAGAGTTCAATGCTAAGTGTATGTTTAAAAATTGTACACATTTAGGATCATATAGCCTTAAAATGATTGATTTATCCTTATTTCTCGTTCCTTTTTTTTTTGGCTTAAGTTAGAATCATTATTCGACAGTCTATCTGATTCCGTATTATGTATAATTTGCATGCATAAGGCAACTGACGATGTTGGTAGAAGTTCCTTGTATTGAGAGGCTAGCAAGGCGAGGATTCCTAGGAGAGCCTAGGGAGTACTCCAGTGGTGTTATGTATGATACTTAATGGATTCAGGATGGTTCTTGAGGAAAGTACAGATATGTGTTGAAGGTAGTATTGGGCCTGTACTACTGGAAGCATATGATTTGTACTCGAGTCAAAGATGGCCTCAGAGATTCTAAGGAGCTTGTGGTGTGAGAGATCCCTCGAGTATTTTCTAATCATTTATATGTTTGCATTTCAGTATGGTGACCACTCGAGGAAGAGGTTCTTGATCGGGTTCTAGTTCCAGCTCTGGAACAAAACATAATGATGAGAGGATATGTGAGTTCATTACATCAGAGATTCCTAGCGTTATTATAGATGCCAACACTATGATTTTGGTACCATCAAGGAGGGGATCATGGAGCTTTTAGACGAGCGTATGGGGATTTTCGGGCTGAGATTTTGGTAGGACGGTTGGGGGCTCGAACTCTCTCTTTTTGGGAGTTCAAGGCTTGTGGAGCTCTAGAATTCTTTGGGGCTAAGGACCCTATTGGTAGCTGCCGATGGATCACTGACTCGGAGAATGCTCAACGAGTGAGCTTCTGCCCCGATAGGTCGAATATGGGGTTCTCATCATGCCTTCTGAGGGACCGAGCTCGTGACTGGTGGGAAGAGGTTAGTCATGCATTGGGATTTGTGGATGTGGTGGCCATGACATGGGCCTAATTCTTGACGAGGTTTTAGCATAGTTTTCACCAGTGATTGAGGTATAACAACTAGCGAGGGAGTTACATAACCTTTACCAGACTACTGACACTGTGGTGGAGAGCACTGCCAAGTTCCGGGAGAGAGCTATTTTGGTTCCACAGTATGTAGCACATGAGGAGATGAAGAAGACGAGATACCACGATATGTCGAGGGATGACATTAGGGAGTTTATGAGCTTGTCGGGGTGTAAGACCCTGGATGGTATGATTTCTAGAGACCAGGGACGGGAGATTGATTTGGATCTTTTGAGGAAGCGGAGACCAGTGTAGACACCGACATCAGAGGGCCAGGCTAAATGGCCTAAGACTGTTGACTCGAGATAAAGGGGCCATCAGGGCCGAGGCCGTTGTGCCAAGTGTGGGAAGAATACCGAGGGAGGATATCGAGAGAAGGGATGGAGCTGTTTCAAATGCGGCCAGTCGGGCCATTTTAGCAGGGATTGCACTCGTGGAGCATTGATATGCTTCCACTGCAATCAGACTGGATATAAAAAGGCATATTGCCCAAGACTGAAAGAAGGAGTAGTGGTAGCGTCTGTACTAGCCACTTTGAGGATCACCATGGCCTCCAGGGTAAGGCGGATGCTCCTGTGGTGAAGAGCAAGGCATTCCAGTTGACAGTCGAGGAGGCACAGGCGGCTCCTGATGTGGTTACCGGTAAGTATCTTTACCATATCTTTTACTGATTTCCTTGTTTATGCTTATGTTATATTTGATCATGTATAAGGACTTTCTTAGTTAATGGTATGAAATCTCATGTTCTGCTCGATTTGGGTGCTACTCGATCTTTTGTATCTCTTGTGCTTAACAAGAAGTTTAGCGATGCTCCAGGGACTCTGGACTACCCTTTGGAGGTAGAGATCACCGACGGACGTTCAGTTAGTGCTTCAAGGGTTCATTTGGGTTGTAGTATGAACATGTTCAACGAGAGGTACTCGATCGATTTGGTTCTGATTCCTCTGCGAGGGTCGAAGGTTATTGTGGGTATGGATTGGTTGGGCCCCAATGGGGCTATGATTAATTGTGAGCACCAGATGGTGAGTGTTCGAACCCTAAGTGGGGGAAAAATGGTTATTCATGGAGAGGGTGCTTAGCATGGACCACCAGTCTATTCAACTACGAGGGCTAGGAGGTATATTCAACAGGGATGCTCTGGGTTTCTTGTTATGTGATGGATACGAGAGAAGAGGGTAAGAGGGTGGTGGAGGACGTACCTATTGTTCCCTGCTTACACTTCGAGGCAGTTGAAGCCTCACAAGGCGAATTACCCTACACACGATTTGGAGCTGGGGGCTATAGTATTTTCCTCAAGATTTGGAGGCATTACCTGTATAGGGTCAGGTGCATTATTTATACTGATCATAAGAGTTTAAGGTATCTTATGGATCAGCCATACTTGAACATGAGGCAGCGGAGATGGTTGGATGTGGTAAAGGATTATGACTGTGAGATTTTATATGAACCAAGGAAGGCCAATGTTGTGGCCGATGCCTTGAGTCGCAAGGCAGCGAGCACACCCATCAGGGATCTGTGTTTGCGGATGGTTATGGTTTCACCATTATTGGATTTAATCAAGAAAGCTCGGGTAGAGGGACCGAAGAAGGAGAACTAGAAGGAGGAGAGGATCACAGGTCCTATTTCACTTTTCACCATGGATAGTCATGGGCTGTTGACTCAGTGGGGCAGGGTGTGGGTCCCAATTGTTGGTGGGGTTAGACAAATATTATTAGAGGAAGCCCATAAGTCTAAGTTTTTGATTCACCCGGGGGCCATGAAGATGTATAGATACTTGAGATTGAGTTACTATTGGCTCTATATGAAGAGGGGGATAACATGGTGTGTGGAGTGGTGCTTGACTTGTCGAAAAGTCAAGGTTGAACATTAGAGACCCCACGGCAAGATGCAGCCGTTACCCATTCCCATGTGGAAATGAGAGGAAATCACCATGGATTTTTATCATGAAGTTACCGAGGACGGCATGCGAGGTTGATTCTATTTAGGTCATTGTTGATAGATTGACCAAGAGTGTTTATTTCATCCCTATCGCTGAGAGTATATCTGTTGAGAAGCTGGTTGACATCTACATTAGAGAGGTAGTGGTTCTGCACAGGGTGCCAGTTTTGGTGGTTTCTGATCGAGATGTTCGTTTTACTTCCAGGTTCTGGAGGAAATGTCATGAGGAGTTGGGTAATCAGCTACATTTCAGCACCGCTTACCACCCTCAGACTGACGGAAAGAGTGAGTAGACCATTCACACTCTTGAGGATATGCTTCGGGCATGCATATTAGATTTTTGCGGGATTTAGGATAACTACCTTCCATTAGCGGAGTTCTACTACAACAACTGTTACGCCAGTATCGATCGACCTCCTTCGAGATGCTTTATGGGAGGAAATGTCGAACCCCGGTTTGTTGGGGTGAGATCAGGCATCGGTTTATGATTTTGGAAAGGTGTCATCCCATTCCGGAAGCGGTGCTAGTTGCGCCCCCGATATATTGGCCCTTTCAGGATTATTTCCCGGGTGGGCAAGGTTACATAGAGATTGGAACTGCCATATGAGCCCATCCAGATCCATAACACGTTCCACTTCTCTCAGTTGTGGAAGTGTCTAGCTGATGATTCCGTAATGGTTCCCTTGGATGATATTTAGGTTGATGAACGCCTGAATTTTGTACAGATACCGATCGTAATCCTTGATTAGAAGATGAAGACGTTGCACAACAAGGTGGTGGCCTAGGTTAAGGTGCAATGGAAGCACCGGAAGGGTTTAGAGTGGATATGGGAGCCCGAGGAGGAGATGAGAGAGCATTACCCAGAGTTATTTGCAACATTGGACTTTGAGGATGAAGTCTGATTCAAGTGGGGGAGAGTTGTAACACTTGTATGCTTACGTTCGATTTCTATATTAATTTTACTCCTTTTGCGCATTTTGGGTGCCCTACGCAGGACGTAGGTCAATAAGTGCATGCGAGGGATCAGTGTCCTAGGCAGGGCGTAGAGACATCTATGCAGGGCATAAGAGAGCAGCTTATAAACCATAGTTAAGGGGCTATGAGCCTTATTTAAAGGCTCTAACTCCTTAAGGGCCTCCCTATACTCATCCTCTACCCTTATATTCAGTGACCTCGAAACCCTAGCCATCTTATGAGAATTTTGAAGCATTTGCGTGTTCCTTTATGTGTTTTGTGAAGAAGGAGTCCATTGAAGAAGCTCTTATGAGTCCATAGCTTTGTAGATCCAAGATTTTCACTTCATCAACCTTCTCTAGGAGGTATAAAGCTTGCATCTTGATGTTCCTTTTGTTAGATCTAATTAGTTGATCGTTTTTATGCTTTTTGTCCCTTAGCTTGGGTCTTTGTGAGTATGAGCTACTCCAGACCCTATGTGTATCATTTCCAATGAATTTTGAGCTTGTTGAGCCATAAATATTGGGGCTTGGTCACTCCCATCCATCCATGTATGAGTTCTTGAGCATTAGAGTGTGTTTTGGACTTAGAGTTTGGTATTATGCTCTTTTAAGCCATGAAAAGCTGTAAAGTCATAGACTTTATCACTTATGATGTCTATTAGGTCTAGATCAGATAATTGGACGTTTAGATCTTAAGTATTAAAAGCTTAATGAGAAGTTTGCAAACAACATAGTTCAACGGGGTGTAATCTGAGCTACACATGGTGTAGCCTTATTTATCCCTATTTTTCATTAAGGCTCTATGGTGGGAGTAGAGCATGGTGTATGTTGGGTGTAACACCAGAAGGGGAATTTTGGATTATTGGTTAAAGGGAATGAGTTCTAGTATTGGAAGGGTAAAATGGTCTTTTACGCTAAAGAGAGAGAGAGAGAGAGAGAGAGAGAGAGATAGAGAGAGAGAGAGAGATTATGAATTAAGGCCTTGAGTGGGACTTATTACCTTAATTTCTAATTAGGGTGTTATTGTATATTGGTTACTGTGGGGAGTTCCACTATCGGCAACTCGAGTGTGAGGTTTGTTTGTCTTCAGATTGAGGTAAGACTTCTCACTATACTGTGTAGGATGCTAGCTGTCTTTATGACTCTTGCATGTGTATGTTGGGTTGGGCCTATTTATTATATCTTGGGTTAGCCCATTTATTTGTATGTTGGGCTAGTCCATTTATTATATCTTGGGCCGGGCTATTTATATGTATGTTGGAATGGGCCCATTTGTATGATTAGGTTGGGCCCATTTGTTATATGTTGGCCTGGGCCCATTTACATGATTAGGTTGGGTGTATTTGTATGGTATGTGGTATTTTGAGAAACTCACTAGGTTTTTTGCTTACGGTTTTGTGGTTTAACATTTTTCAGGTACTTCCTGTTCGAAAGGGAAGAACCGGGCGTGATCACACAACATCCCCTCGATTTTATTCCGCGTGTCATTTGATTTCACTCTGATGTTGAGAATATTTATACTATGGTTGATTTGGAATAATTTGTTTGTATTTTTGGGTGTTTGCAAATGAAAATTTTACTACCATTTTTAGGACGTTACATAAGTGCTAAGGCGAAGTTCAGCCAAAATTCTGAGGCATCCACTTTTAACAAGTGAGTGCATAGTTACTTTCATCTTACACATAGATATGAAATATTCAGATAATTAAATGCTATATGTGCTTATGTGCAAAATGTTATCTGTTAGATGAAACAATATAAGATGATTTTTATATGATTTATCATATGTATTTTCATATTAATAAATATATTGGATAATGATGGGTAATGAGGGATGAATAGAATAATGAGGGAGATAGATGATGAAAGATGAAAATAATAATAATAAGGCTTGACTTACTAGTACTATTATACTAAGTGATGTAGTCATCTAATAGTGCATAGATGACGACCACCAGACTATTTGATGACAGTCCCATGGAAGGCAAGCAGGCTTATAAACTTGTATTCGATGAACCTCATGTTTATTTGATGTACTCTACTTCCTACTGACATGTATTGTGGAGAAATCCCTGTAATAATATAGTCAGCATTGATGATTTGATGATCTTTAGGATAGATCCCTAGGAATGAATATAAAAGAAAACCCATTGATATGTAGTACGGAGAAATCCCTATAATTTACAACCATCAATAATGATTATGATGGTCCTTTGGGTAGATCCTTAAGAATAAAAATAGAAGAAAATGGGATGGGTAATCGGGTTAACTGTATGGTAATTAAACACATGAACTATATTATCGTGGGTTGAAAACCCTATGTACTCACCATATCCAATGACGAAAGCATTTCGTATTTCCTCAGCAACTTGAGAAGGATCTATATCACATAAAATCTTTGTGATTGTGATGAGATTATTAAGGTTAATCAATGGAAAATCTTCGATTGTAAAATCAAAAGCAACATTATCTGCTCGCACCACAAAATATAAAAAATTCTACATTACCTCCTCGAACAAAAAATCAATTACTATTGAGATAACTCTAACAATCTTCACCAAAGACCAAAACTTGTAGGAACCCATTTGTATGTTCGACTAGTTGCAGAATAATAAGATCTTGACATTTAACGATAACAAAAATATAAATGAAGAACATAAGATGAGTAATCGAATGATATAATAGAAAGAGAGGTTACAATATGAAGAACGAAGAACACCTCGGTGGGAGAGATCCCAACCGAGAGTTTCTCTGTAACTAAAAAAAGACTACATATTTGGTGCACTCTAAAATAATGACCAATCCCTCTCTATTTATAAAGAGAGGTACCTTAAAAACAATAAAGGATAATAAAATAACCTAACTTATCACTCATAATTTGTAAAACATTTCCATGCTCCAACAATCTCTCCGTAAATGTTCGCAAATGATGAGGGATACAAATATAGTGATAAAAGGGTAAAATACATAGTAACCAACTAGCAAGTGCGGTAATAAAATGATACATAATGAGAATCAAATGTTGAAATGTATCTGAAACTCTGAAGTGCTGTGATGTCTGAAACTGGGAAATGAAATCTCTGTAGTCGAAGTCTTCTAAGCAACAAAGTCCATCATCTCCGGTGTTGAAGAGTGAGATTCCAATCTATAGATATGATTAGTAAAACAAGATGATCAACTTCAAAATTGTATCTCAATAACTTCTTAACCAAACGTCCTGTAATCAAGTCACACTTCGGCTTCAAATTCTGAAACATCTCTAATTCTCGAATCATAATATACCAAAATTTTTTCAAAAGACAAACCTGCTAAAACATGAAAACATCCTGTGATAGAGTTGGAATAACAAACAAGTATAGATCGAGGAATAGAAGCTGTAGTGATCCACACAAGGATCAGACTTCAAACATCAATCAAAACTATCATCATGGCATCGATTTGACTAAACAAGTAGATGATAAGCTAAGATCAATTAGCACCTCAACATACTAAATAATCTCCTTTTCCCAGATATCTTCAAATCTACACTCTGAAAAACATAATCAATAATCTGGATGCTCATAATATTATATCCCTATTTTTGATAACCAAGCCCGGATATCAAAAATAAATAAATCAATCAGACTGGAGAGTGTCGGATACCAAGAGCTTCGCATGCTCTCCCTATATGTATGAAGAATCTCGATAAAACACAAGACATAAAATATATTAATACTTCCGAGGTCATAATTAGCCGGTTGATTATGTTGCTGAAAACTGCTTCGAACAAGAACCGTAGTAACAAATAAGAACTTCGCGTGTAAAACCTCTACTCTGCAAAGAAACGCTGATGTGACCAGACTACGGTGTCAGAACTCTGGAAGCGGTCTTCAATAAATAAAGTCCACTTGCTCAAGACACATGGTTCGTCAACCGAAGATCAAGAGCGACAAGTCATAAAAGGTGTACGTAGAGCGAAGATTGCAAAACAATTTTTTTTATCAGACGCAACTGCAGTGCCAACTTCGCGAAGTGGAATATGATGCCTAAGACACTGATCCAAGGAATGTTGGTCGACGGACCTTGATTAAAGGGCAATCCTCTTGGAAAGAATACAATTCTTCCAATATAATCAGCAAGAAGTAATACATCGTGACGATCGAAGCTTGAATAAATCTTCAATGATAATCTCTTTTGCGAAGGCAATAAATCTAGTCTTGTAAAAATCATTCTTCACAAAAGTGCTTCCGATCATGGTGCAATGGTAAAAGTTGGTGTTAATAAAAATAATTGATTTTAAAAAAATTGGTGTTAAAATAAAAATTGGTGAAAAAAAATAATGGTTTTTTTTAAAGTAATTGGTTTTAAAAAATAAATGAGTACAAAAAATAATAAAAGGCTGAAAAAAAATTGTGGAGAAAAAAGTAAACGAGAAACAAGAGAAAACAAATTGGCTAAAAAAATAAGGTTGAAGAAAAAAAATTAGGTTGCGGTATTTTAACGATGAAACGAGATTTAGGAGATAATGGGAGGGGGAAAAGTGACAGAAAGTATGAGAGAGAAAGACAAAAAGTAAGAATAAGGTATGTATTTAAAGTAAAATGTTGCTTTATCACATGGAAATGTCATGAAAGTATGGGAAGAGTTCATGGTGAAGTAAGGACATGCATATTTATCATTCTTTTAATATAGCAAAAGAAACATACCACTAGTATTCGTAGTATGATCTTTAAAAGTTTGCAGATACATTCTCCAAATATCAAGTCTTCACCAAATATCCATGATATTTTGTCTTCATTCCAAAGCAACAAAAGTGCCCGAAGTAAAATCTTCAAGAGTTTTAGACCACAACTATCATTTTTCTTCTTCTTTTTCTTTAACAACAAGATAAAATCTTCTTAAACCTAGATTTTCAGCAGATATATGAATGAGACAGCAACAACATTTATTCTTGAAAGCTTGAAAAATCTTTGAATCAACACTTCAAAAAAGCAAAAACTCATCATAAAAATTTCCGGTTGCGAACCCATAAATTCTTGTATGAAATCGAAAAACACAAGATGAAATTAGTCGATTGGGAGTCGTTCCATTGAAATAATCGCTTAGATCTTAAATGTATGGCTCTGATACCAATTGTAGGAACCCATTTGTAGGATCGACTAGTTGCGGAATAATAAGATCTTGAGATTTAACAATAACAAAAATATAAATGAAGAACATAAGATGAGTAATCAAATGATATACTAGAAAGGGAGGTTACAATATGAAGAACAAAGAACACCTCGGTAGGAGAGATCCCAACCGAGAGTTTCTCTCTAACTAAACAAAAGACTACATATTTGGTGCACTCTAAAATAATGACCACTCCCTCTCTATTTATAGAGAGAGGTACCTTACAAACAATAAAGGGTAGTAAGATAACCTAACTTATCACTCATAATTTGTAGGGCATTTCCATGCTCCAACAAACCTCCTACTCGCTTTTACCGATGACTGCGTGAAAGCAAATCTTCAGTATTTTGAATTCATTTTTGTAACTGAAAATTTCAGTGGGTTTGAATTGACTGAAAGTACACATCATATGATTTATTGGAGCATAAAGCTGAGTGAAGTCGGAGTTTTCGATGTCATATCTTTTCTTGGCTCTCTTCATAGACCCATCCACTTTATCGAGCACAATAATTTCAGTAGTTTCATAACACCAAGACTTATCGGGATTACCCTTGTTTAAGCCTGGTGGATCATTCACCCTTTGATTCATTTTGATATTCACTTGCCTTTTCCTTTCGATTTCAATCTCTTTCTGCCTTTTCTTCTCTTTTTTGGAAGGTTCAACCTAGATACTTTTACCTTTATATTTGGGATCGACTGTTGATGTTGTTTTGATGATTGCAGAACTCAAACCTCCCTCACCAATCGAAATTCGCTTCTTCTGCAATTTTGACCAATCAACATTAGCTTGACGATCATTCGTTATTGTTGTCATTGTTATTGTTGTTGAAGTAATTGGTTTCATTGGAATCGATGTAGGAATTTGTGTGGACAAAACTCTTCCCATGACTACACCCTTATCTTCGCCATATCCCTTGCAAGAACCAACTCCTCTTTCTTCCCCTTGCGAGACTTGCGTAGGACGTGGAGCATTCATTCGTAGGAGAAGAAAGAAATTCCGTATTGGAGCCAACTCAGCTTTGAAGCTTGACTCAATAGACGAAACCATGGTAGAAATAGAGTGTTGTTAGATAGAAGATTGAGACGAAAGAGAAACTTTTGACAAAGTATCTTGAAAGTCATAAAGAGACTTCTCAACCTTTTCAAAAACATTTGCATCCGTTTCAGAATTGACCTTGAGATCATCAGAATAATCCTTGTTGAAAGTTGTAAGGTCTTCTACCAGTCAAGTTGTTGCATCAGCCAATACATCAACTTTCTTATGCAACGAAACAGAGAAATAATCTAGTTTTTGAACTTCTTTGGATAACAAATCACTTAGATTCTTAATCTTTAATTCAACAGAAGCTTTTGAATCAGACACCATCTTTTCAAAGAGTTCATAACGCTCTTTCGTGGCATCTCGTAATTTTCAAATCTCAAAATCAGAATAGGAGAATGAGTTTCCAATCTATCGTCATTTCTTTTACCAACATCTTCAATTAGAGTTCGCATGCGAGACTCTTGAGCTTTTAATAAGTATTCAACCTAAACACCACTAACATATATCTTTCCAGCAGTATCAATAAACAATGGAAGAATTCAGTTCATCTCGCAGTTAAGAATTTTAAATTGTTTACCCGACATGATTGCTTCATCAGGCACATCATCTTCCTCTGGATTGAACTATAGATCAGCAAATGAAACCATCATACCATCGTCATCATCTACATCTTCTTCAGTAACAGTCTTCTCGGCCTTAGTAGATTGAGAGGAGAATAAAGTTTTGATTGGTTCTTGCATCACGATTTCAAAAGTAGGAGAAACTGTTGCTGTAGTGGATGTAGGTGGAATGATTGATGTTTGTGGTGGTGAAATTGGTGGTGGTGGTGGAACAGTAGTGGTTTCGATAATGGTAGTACTAGTGGTTGATGTTTCAATTCTTGTGCTCCCTTCACCCATGTTAACATGTATGTCCTTATTAGATAAGTTCGCATTGATGTTTAAAGTTTCGTCCTCCTCCATGTTGGACTCGGAATGCGAAACCTCGGGCAGTGTGACTTTTGTGTTCTTGGGGGTTGAGGTACTTGTTTGTTCACCAGAATTGATGTTTACATTCGTATTAGATACGTTTTCATTGACATCAGGAATACTTGTCTCCTCGAAAGTTGATTTGATAGAGGTATCCTTCCTTTGTGAAATGTGAAATGAACCATCTATTTCTATATCTGTTTCGTCACTATCATGATTAGACTCCACTACAACATTCTCTATTGGTTCATTTACAGGAGTAGGCTTATGTTTCTTCAACTTTTGCACTACTTCTAAAGCTTGTCGTTTCTGGATGAAGGAGAGCCAGGACTTGACACTTCCCTACATATAACTCCTCTTTTGGTCACCTTCAGTTGCACTTTCTTAGACTTCTTTTAAACTCCCTTTTTAACAATAGTTTTGCCTTCTTGAATGGTACTTTAAGCAATAATAGTAGAAATCTCCTTAGCTACTTCCTCTGCATGTTTATCCCCTTGCTTCTCTAATGGTTTCATGGGTTCTAACTCTGATGGTTTCTCAATAGCAGTTTTCTTCATTTTCTTGAGCACCCCCTTTCTTGACTTTGTGGGTAATGTCGCTTTTCCACTTCTGTCTACTTTACCACTTCTTCCTCTACTAACTTAGGTTTTGAAGCTGGCTGCTTCTTTTTCTTTCCTTTTGCTACTTTGGATGATCCATCTGTACCTTCAGAAGTAACTCATGGTGGAAGAATACCAGTGGGAGTAGGATCCATAGTAGCTTGATACTTAACCAACAATTTATTAGTACGGTTCACCAATTTAAGCATCGAATTAGGAATTCGAGCAACCGTTGGAAAAATCGTAGCATTATCAATAACAGTCCTAAGAATAGTCATTGGACCAAGTTGAGCAAAATAAACATAAGAAGGAATAAGAATACCTTCTTTAGAATAATCCTCTTTCAAAATCAATCCCCAAAACCTAGCACTCAAAACCTCAGTTGTCATCTTCGAATGAGAAATTGAATTCCCAAACTCAACCCAAAGTAATGATGCGTAATCAACGTTCAAACCATAATACACACCAGCCATTATCGAGTAAACTTCAAGTTTAGCTTTATCCAAACCTAAACTTCTGCGTGTCAAACATCGTAGAGTAATCCCAAAGAAAAAGCTCCAAAGACTTGGTAGATTCGACTTCATGAAGTGACTGATAGACGAAAGAGTAAGTTGATGACCCATCTCATTGAACATATGGATCATCTGGTCAGTAGTAACTTCATAGAACTCACCTGTAAAAGGTAACTTCAGGATTTGGGCAAACTGCTTCCTCGTTAATTTCTTAGTCTTGGTTGATGTCAACTGGAACATAACAATTCCAGTCGTCTTATTGTAAACAACAATAGAAGCAGCCAACGACAACCACTGCAATAGAATCGCAAACGAGGATAATAATGCATAAGTAAGAATAGATTTGTTCAATACTTGTAGCAACATTTCCAGTTCTTCAGGATACATGTCGATTGAAGGATCGAACAAAGGATTGTTGTGTTGAGTCTTCATCGTAGGTTGTGAAATTTCTTCATCGTTGGTGTTGAATTGATCAACTACATTTTGTTCAGTAGCCATTGTAAGCAATTGAGAAAGAATATTGGGAGAGTATTTGCAAAGAACAGTTAGCGCTTTTGCGTGAATTCTTGAAACGTAAAGTTAGAGTTGGAATGATCAACTTCTTTAAATAACCGACATCAAATTTGAATACAAACGTTGCCCAATCGTATAATGCCACATGGAATGCAGGTTACCTAACCGTCACCATATAAAACTGTCACGTGTAAAAGTGATGATCACCTTTTGTCTCGAGCCACAAGAAAGTACTAAACTGTCACACCCCCAAACCAGACGGCGGAAACGTCTGGGGGTGGAGGACTTCATTTGTAGTATCACAACACATGCATTACAGTAATCAAAGTACAAACAACCATTGTATTAAAACGTATAAATATTTACATCAGTTTCACTAATGTTTACTATAACTAAAAAGTTGTACAAAAGAAGAAGACAAGACATAAACAACTCCATCTTCTCAAAAGCTCGGGGTGTACCAGTCTACTGGTTCCCTGAGAATACAAGTAATTTGAAAAGAGAGTATCAACATAAAGTTGAGTGAGTGCATAAGTATTTATGTTTTGAAAGAATGTTTTATGTTTCTTGAATATGTAAGCAGTTTCCAGAAAATCCTATATTTTCTGCTGTATGTGAAAAGTAGTTTTAGTTGCATTAAACTGTTCTATTTGTAAATCAATGTTCTGTATTTGTAATCCTTTTGTAAACGAGTATCAGAGAGTAAATCTGAATTCATCAACTGTTATTGTAAACTATAATGTAATACTGTAAACTGTATCTTGTAAACAAGTACTTTGGAATAGTACATAAGTTTAGTTAATTATACACTAACGTATTGTTAATATCTTTTAATGAGTTATTATAACAATACTGACTAGATGGTCTGACCCAACGCTATGAGTGCGCTGAAAACATGTCGATAACAATTTGTCACTCACAGGCGTGAATGCCTGACTGTAGCTAGCAGTCTGAGTGCGGGGTTGTCCATCCCAATATAGATCTATACACACATTGCTTCCATCCCCGGCTGGAGATTCTCGTTATAATGTCAGAGCTTTACTATATTGTTTAAATGAATTAAACAGCCTGTATTACTTGACTCATAAAAGCATATAAACGTTACATGTATAATAGTTATGAAAATCTAACCATTCTAAAGTAAATGACTGATTTTATGTTTTTGAATTAGTATTCTTAACATATATTTGAAAGAATGTATACTCCTGACTAGTTTTGAACCAAACCTTTGTTTTTGTAATACAATGTACTCTAGTATACTTGAATCATGAATTAATGCTCTTTGAATCATAAATTATACCTATTATAATTTATATGTACTTTCTGATTTGATAACGAGTATTCATGAATGTAACCCCTTGCTCAACATGTTACAAAGGGTAAGTGAAACTTAATGAATAAACTTTTATACTTGTATACATATACTAAAATATATAAGTAAAATTTAAATGACACTCGGACAAATAATTGATACTTGTAATCCCACATCCAAACAAGGAAAAGGAACCAAAGTGGGTTATCAGTCCTAAACCTTTTAAATCTTATTTGTATAAATATATGTATACTAGTATGATTTTTGGGGAAAATATAAGTATGAAAAAAATATTTAAAAGAAGTTTAATATTTTTAATTCCATTTTGGGTGACTTGATGTCATTTAGAAACTATCATTTAAAACCATCTGATTTGATAATAACTGAAATTCATTTTGATAAGATATTAGAAAATCATTTGTTTATAACACAAAAACTTGGTGTTAGACCTGTATCCCCCCCCCCCCCTAAAACAGTAAAAACTATGAAAATACGGGGGTATGAACTCACCTATAGTAAGTTATTCAAATGAACGACTGGTTAAGGATGCTAAGTGTTAAGTAAACTCTTGAGCACAAAAGAATCCTAATAGCATATAATCACACATATATGAACATAATTAGTGTTTATACATCTAAATATGTTAAGAAACCATTTTAGGGACTAGGAATCACTTGAACTATTTGTTAGAATCACATGTGATTCATCTAAGGGGAGTGTATGGTCACAATGAGGAGTGTGCGGCCCTGTGTGTGCGGCCATGGAGTGTGCGGCCGCACACTCCTACGAAAAATGGGCAAAAAGTGGTTTCCATGGTTATATCTTGCATCCCATAAGTGTCTGTGATCATGTGGTAGCTTACAATTTGAGTTTGAGGCCCTTAATCACTAAAGAAAGGGGTGTACGGCCACATGAGTGTGTGCGGCCGCACACTCCTTGATGATCTTGTTCTAGACGTTTTCTATGGTGTTAATCTAGTGTTCTTATCAAGTACTAAGTCTATGGAAGAAGTAATTACGATCTGGAAGCTCAAAAAGGTTCACAATCACTAAGAACAAGTGTATGTTCTTGGTGTTCTTGATGAAAGATGAAGATCTAATCATAATAGAAGATTTCATGGATGAAAACATAGATCTTCAGTTGATAAAGCCATATATCAACACTTAAATGGAAGGAATACTTACATCTATGAAGGTTAGGGTGAAGAACTTGATGAACTTTGAGAGAGAATCGACTTTCCTTGAGGTGTAAGTGTGTGAAATGAGAGAAAATGAAGGAAAATCCTTGATATATGTTTGGGTTTGTTGTCACACTTGGGTGTACGGGCGTACACCCATGTGTACGGTTGTACACTCCTGTGTACGGTTGTACACATGTGTACGGCCGTACACTCCTCAAGTTGGAGTGTTTGGCCCGAATGTTATACGATGGCTTAAGTTATCTCATTCCTAAACTTATATCTGGAATGTACTTGACTTAGAACATTCAAATAGACCCTGAACAATGCCAAAAGTTAGCAAAAATGAGTCTAACTGTGATTGAATTTGAAAGACTGAACAAGGTAAAATTTCGGGTTGTCACATAAACCGTCCCATCCAATGGACATTTCACTTCTCCCAACAAAATTGAACTGTCATAAGTTTCGACACCATATAAGAACCTTTCGTCGATATGGAGGATTGGATCATTCACTTATAGGAATGATAAGCAAAATCATTTGTCAAACTTGCGAAATCTAGGTCTAAATTGATAATACCCATAACCTCGAGGTTTTCAGTGCTTACGTGTGCCAAACGAAAAGATCAAATCAATATAAGAAAATTTTGGACATCGTGATATCAAATAAACTTTGATATAAAAGAAAATAGATATCGGGAAAAGATACGGTTCATTGATCATTTGCTTGTGCGGTTTCCAGTGAATTACAATCGAAAACTCATTAATGAGTAATGAAGGGCCTCTTTTAATAAGGTTCGTGGGTGGCTTCATTTTCACACAAATTTGCAACTTTACATAAGTGCATATAATTGTGCAAAAATACTTGGATGACCAGTATAGTAAAAAACAAGTAAGCATTGAAAAATTTGAAGTAGCAAGGGATTTAGAAAAATGTTGAATCAGAAATCTCATTTCATAAAAACTTTAAAATTTTGGATCTATTGGAAAGAAATGACTTGGGATGATTACATTTCAATAAGATCACGCAAAGGAAATGAAAATGAGATTTTGAACATTGAAAGTGGTACAGTGAAACAAATGTTTTGTTAAAATCTTGAACATAAAATGTTCCTAGTCAATTCATGAAGTTTGTTTTATTTGGGTTTCACCTTCATCACGGAAAATGATTTAGGATCATAAAAACAGATTTTTCACATACATATATTCTGGTTGGTTTCGACCAGAAATGTCTTGGGCATGTGTCATTGTGTGTGATTGTGTGAGAAATTTTGGGTGAAAAAGATTGGATGCGAAAACTCATTGTACCTCTCCAAAAAAATTGGACTTAGCAGTAATCTCTTTACTGAATATGAGAAGAGAAAGGTACCTCGTTGACTATTGTGAATACAACTTAATTGGGAAGAAACATTTGTATGAAAATTTTCATTAAGGCTTTGTACACAAAGAGTCTATGAGGCTTGTGGACAACATGCTTCTAGGGACACCTAACTAGTACAAAAGTTTTGTATCATACCAGCTCCATGTGGATCTGCTCATTTGACATGCAAAAATGCAACATGTTGTGACAATGGAGTTCTTTAATATCAAAAGAAAGTAAGGAAAATATAGTTATTAAAATTTTGACTTTTGAAAATAAAAATTCAATGAAAACAAAAATATTTTTCGACATTTGATTTTTTTATAATGAAAAGACAAAAATAAGAAAATATATTTGGATTTTTGAATTTTATAATGAAAAAATGAAAATAAGAAAAGGATATCACTAACATTGGTTATTTGTTAGAGAAAACAAATATTTCGTATGCCAACCAATGTTTTCCCATTCTCCATAGAGTTTTCCCCAAAGAAAGCGCTCATCAAAGATATGTATTTTCCATCGAGAGACTATTTTCATGAGTTAGATGTGAACTGACGCTGAATGAATCAGAGATAAAACGAATGTGAAGCAAGTCGAACACTTAATGTGAATAGTAATCGTTGAATGAAAATTGGACAAGAAAAAAAAGTGAGTACAACAATAAAAAATTATTCCATCTAGCGAAAGTCAGTATAACACGCAAAAATTATTCGAACTAGCGAAAGTTAGTTCAACTAACGAAAGTTAGTCCAACAATTTCGCATATCAAATTCAAGAAGAATTATGTAGAATTAGGAACATAAGAAGCTTCCATCACTCCCAACCCATTTAAAATTCTTAAAAATGATTTTTCGTCCAATGGTTTTGTAAAAATATCAGCAATCTGATAATTTGTTTTAACAAAATGAACTTCAATATTCTCATCTTCAACATGATCTTTGATGAAGTGGAATCGGAGTGGAATATGCTTAGTTTTCGAATGTTGAATTGGATTATGACATATGCGAATTGTGCTTTAAGAATTGCAATATAATGGAATTTTCTTCATCTTTATCGCATAGTGATGTAGTTGACTCTAGATCCAGATCACTTAAGAAGTACAAGCTGCAACAATAATGTATTCAACCTCAGTTGTCGAAATCGATACACATGTCTGCCTTTCCGACTGCCAACTCACGAGTTTCCCATCTGGAAATTGACATCCTTATGTAGTACTCTTTCGATCTAATTGACAAACCCATAGATCTGCTCTGAGAACGCTTGGATAAAGAATCCTATGTTCGTCGGATACTATAACCCGAGAGTCTTTATACCGTGAAGATAGGCAAAATAATCTTCACTTGTAAGATGAGGTTCTCTTGGATTCGCTTGATACCTGTTACAATTGCACACAGAAAACATTATATCAAGTCGACTTGCTGTAAAACACAAAAGTGAACCGATTATGCTTCTATATGTTTTGAGATCAACAACATGCTTATCCAATGAAGGACCTAAGCGAGTTCCAACTGCTATGGGAACTTTATCTTTCTTGAAATTCGTCATTCCAAATATTTCAAGTAGGTTTCGTGTATAATTTTCTTGATTAATGAAAATTCCTTCCCTACTCTGACGAATATTCAAACCCAAGAAATAATTTATTTTCCCTATAATGCTCATTTCAAAGTGACTCTTCAATAGCTCCGCAAACTCCTTTGACAACGAAGGGCCAGTTGAACCAAATAAAATGCCATCGACATTAATTTCAATGAGCATCAGGTGATCCCCTACATTCCTTTGAAATAAAGTTAGAACAACCGATCCTTTCAAACAATTGGTAAGAGTCGCATACCCATCACGAGGAGCTTGTTTTAACCCATAAATTGCCTTGTCGAGGATATATCAATGATCAGAATACTAATCATTGACGAATCCGGGTGGCTGTTCAGCCTCGAGTCTTGCGCCAGGGGTAAAGGTTTCTTCATAATCAATTCACTCTTGTTGATAATAACCTTTTACGACTAATCTAGCTTTGTTTATTACAATATTGACTTCTTTGTCCATTTTATTTTTAAAAACCCATTTGAGACCAACAATCGAAACATCATCAGGTTTGGGAATTAACCTCCAAACTATGTTTCGTTCGAATTCAGCCAACTCAGATTGCATTGCAACAACCCAATCAAGATGTTCTAATGCATTTTTCACTGCTTTCGGTTCGATTTTTGAAATAAAGATATTAAACATACAAAATTCTTGATGATCATTTAGAACCTCATTCCTGGATCGAACCTGTGCTCGTGTCAACACACCCGAACTTGGATCACCAATGATTTGTTCTTTGGGATGATCCCTACTCTATTTCACCATCCTATCGTCATGATTCGAGCCACTTGGCTCCCTCTCAACCAATGGATTCGTTGTCTGGTGCCCCCCCCCCCAACAACAGTTTGAGAAGTCAATAACTCCCCCCTAAACACCTGCATGTGAACTCAACAACTCCCCCTCAACTTGATATTGAGAAGTTAAATTTAGTCATTCGATATGAGATGAAGAAATTAAGTTCTCCCCCTCCACTTAACCATCCGTCAAATTTTATGTTCATTCGACATTGGTTCTTGAAGTTGATGATGAATGTGTTTCATTTTCTTCATTAGTCAGTATAGAATCATCTGACTGTTTCGATGCCTCTGGTATTTGATTATCTTAAATATTGATTTCAACATCAATTGCCCTGTCAGGAATACCAAAAATTAAATCAAGATCGACATCAAAAGTAAGCATTTGTTTGGATTCTTCCATCATTTCAAAAATTATAGGTTTCTTCGAAAATTATTGTTCAACTCTTTTGTCATAGTAATTGTTAAATGTGAGATTGAATGTTTCTTCAACTTTTCGAGTTCTTTTGTTCAATATCCTATATGCAACAGAGTTGTGTGAATATCCCAAGAAAATTCCCTCATCAGCTTCCATCTGAAATTTGGAGAGGTTATCTCTGAGATTAATTATAAAACATCTGCAACCAAAAACTTTGAAAAAATTAACATTAGGTTTCCTTTTGTTAATGATTTCATAAGGTGCAATGTGTTGGGTTTTGAGCATTCTAACACTCCTATGGTGTACATGCAACCCTATAAACCTTGGATCTATGTTTTCTCTATTATACATGCAAATATTAACTATTCCAAGGTTTCATCCTAACTAGCATATTATGAAGCACCTATACTACAAAGTTCTAGTTAGATTACATACCTTTTGATGTGGCTTGAAGTCTTGATGTATTTGGCCTTAAGAGCTTAGCACCAATAGTATGAAATGCCTCAAATGGAATCACAACACACCTAGGACAAAGGTGGCTCTTGAGAGAGAATTCCATGCACCAAAACACCTCCATATTTCTCTAAGAAAAGAAGTGGTGATTTTGGCTATGGAGTAACCTATTTATATGTAGGATTCCAAGGGTCATGGGTATAACCCATAATCCATACCCATGGGTTTTATGATCCATGGTTCATGTGGCCCAACTCTTTATGTATCCATACATAAACTTGGTCCAACATGGATCATAAGCCCAACACATATAAATATAACTAATTATCATAATTAGTCCCCATAGATTTAATTAGTCTCTTTTGATCACTAAATTAATTCCAAATTAATTCTTGATCGATACTAATTAAAACATATGATTTCATATTAATATATTATAACTTATAATATATTAATAATTCCTATCATTTATCGAAATCTGTTTAGATTTTAAACTCCCAAATCCTTATCGAAAAATGTGAGAATTTCAAATTCCTATCATTTATCGAAATCTGTTTAGATTTTAAACTTATATGCACTGACCCTCCTGTAATGAATATGTACAAAGTCACAAAGACTTGTCAACAATCATTATCAGGTATTCCAATGGAGATCAACTCCTCGGAAACTAAGTCTCATATTCAAAGTACATTGCTTTGGACATGCTTCTTGCATTAAGTTTTCTAATCTTACACAGATAACTTCCACCTATGGAGACAAATCCATATTCTCATTTTGACTATCACTTCTGAATAAGAGATGCCTCTTTTCAGAATATGTCAATATGGTCCTTCCAAAATTAGCACTATACTTCCAACTGTCCCTGAGCAACCAATCTTTGGTAAACCTCAGATTGTCCTCGACAATTGCTTAATCATTTTAGTCATATCCAATTCTAGACCTTTTCCCTTCTTAATGCCTCTGGGCATTTGGAAAAATTTAGAAATGACAAATATTATAGCACATGCAATCGATCCTGTACCCAAAGCAAATGGTACACGATTCATGATGTCTCACATAAAGACATGATTCTAGACCAGTCTTTTGCTACAATATTTTTATTTGCCATGTTTTCAAAATTTGACTATGAAGAGGGATGCCGTAATCATAATCGAATTTTGAGAACGCAATATATAGAACTTCCTTAAGTTGAACCAATCCAACATGAAATTCATATATATATTCTTGACTAAAGATGATTAAGGTCTCAATCTAAGCCTTTAGAACTGAAATGAAGTATATCATCTCCCTTAATTATAGCAAAACAACTTTTTCAATCCCTGCAGCCTCACGAATTGAAACTTTTGTTTTCTATAATTAACATTGCTAACTTGCAACACTAACAATAATTATCATGCTCCCACTAACATGATGATTATTAGCATAACACTTATGCTCCCACTAGCTTTGACATGTACTCAGAAATCAGCTGGACTTCTAGAAATCAATACTTTATTGACTTTCTTACCAAAGTTCACATTTCTGATACGAGATGCTTTGATAAAACTTTATCAAAATCATACACCTTTCCTTAGATAGCATGCATGTGTGTCTAAACAATTTCAGAACTATGAAAAGGGATGTCGTAATCATAGTCTCAATTGTTTAGACCTTTTGCCATCTGCTTCAAATATACTTGGTGGAAGTGTTTCCTCACCATCATTTTCATGAATCAGAGAGAAACCTTATGACCCTTAGATTTTATGGTGTATGTGTTCTTATCCATGTGAATCGTCAAAACCATAGTCACAAGACAAGGATAATGACAAATCCAAACTCATATGGACTGAACTTATGCAATCTTAACTTCTTGGCACCTGGCAGTACAGGGCCTGCCATTGCTTCCAAGTTGTTATGCAACCAATTGAGAACTTTCAGAACTCCTATGCAAAGCCAACTTTAACTGGAATGGGCACAGAATATGTCAACACGATAGGTTATAAACCTCAAGTCGTGTGCTAGTGAAGAACCTCAGGTTTTATTCTTGATTAGTTCTTGAAAGAATCTTTAAGACTCCCACTATCCTCTTGACATATAAGACTATCTTGCCAAATATTCAAGAGATAATGCAGATTCTTTATCAAGACAAACACTTCACACAATTGACCTTAGTTGGTCTCCGTTTTATCCAAAACATCACAACTTACCAATTTCAAATGTACAAGAGTAGGACACTTTTACTCTTACATTTGACAAGTGTTTTAAACCTTTCTTTAAGATATGTCACTCAAGTTACAATCTTGGAGTATGACTCTAAGAATTGTTTTGGAACGAAGTATGACTCATCTTCCTGATCTAACCATTTCAACAGTTCATGACTCCTCTTCTTAGTCATAAGAATGCACTAAGATGACCTTTAGAGGACTAATTGTGATATGATTTCTAAATCATTAAGATGATCACAAACATGATACTAAAGTACTCTCCCATCTTTTCAGATTTGAGAAACTTTTATCTTTCTACCTAATTTGATTCTTCCCATTCGTTCTGCCATACATTGAGACTTTTCCAATGTTTCAGAATTATACTTAAACTTGTAAGTATAACCATATTTACTAAACTTTGGTAAATCAAATAGTCTTAACGAGCTTTGTGGTGGACATGACCAGTGCACAAGAATGTGTACTCGATCCCTTTAGTCCTTCACTTGACTCACACATCCATGTGAACAAGTAATTAGTCTTGATTTTCCAATGCTTGAAAGTTCTCATTCATCTTACTATTCAACTTGCATGATTCCAAGTTTCGGTCCAATTGAAACTTGGGTGATGAGGAACTTTCCTGATTTGGTAAATTCAGACACTACCACAAATGAAAGAATCAAATCCATTTTCCAATATTGCTGTCAGTGGAATCATATAAGCAACAATTTTCCATAAATGCCATTGTAAGGATACTTCAAATAAATAAAATTAAACAATTTTCTTTTATTTTAAAACTTTGCGGAAAAACTTATCCTTATAATCCACATGGAAAATTGTTGTTATCTATTCCTTAGCAATATATCATAACTTCTTAAGCAACTGCTCAAAATTCTGATGCGATCGAAATCCACCTTCGCGATCAGAATCAGCATATACTTCCTTTAAGATTTCTCTCTATTCTTTGATTCTTAAAACATCAACATGTGACCCAGTCATATCATGTAATGAGGATCTCAGAATAGAACTTAACAGAGTTAGATAATGGGCTCTACCTGATGTAGAGTCAAACTTATTGACTTTAACATCCTTAGGTAAATTTGGCAGCTTTGCACTCAACGCCCCTTCCTTTGGCAAAATAAACATATGGATCCTTTGGTAATGGGACTATCTCAGACTTAGCCTTTCTCTTTACCATTTGGTCAACCGGGTTGACTATGGCCAATCCATTTCCATTGGGAAGAGAATGCTTTTTCTGGATTTCAAGTGTCACCATTGTCACCGTCCATAAAGTTTTTGGGAAGTTGATATTCTAATCAAATTTGCTTTACTATCGTTCCAAATCATTGCTGATTCAGCAGCACCAAGCAAATAGATATGATCATTAAGGTTCATGTCATAGTCTGTTTCATAGTAGTCCCAAAGGAACTCACTATGTGACTTAGAAAGTGATTAAACATCCAACTTTCTCAAGACTTTGACACCCAACTCTCCCGGCTTGTCAATATGTGACTTCATCTCTAAGATGTGATCACACATAGACCTTGCTTGCCATTAGGGCTTGAGTGACCTTGAACTTGTGGGTTAGGGAGAATAATTGGAGGAGGTGGAGGAAGAGAAGTATGACTTCCATGAGCCAAACTCGGGAAGTCATATTCATTAGGAAAGCTTGGTTTGGGAAGATCATTGTTGTCTAAACCAGACATCAACAATGGGAGAAATTCACGAAAAGTTGATTTAAGTCCTTAATATAACACCCAATATGATATATTAAGGCTAGGACCCAACAAACTATTTTATAACTTGGAAGAGGGATGCCGTAATCCAAGCTATAAAATATTTGAAGGTAGGTGAATGACGATTCACCAATTTCCACCAAGATAAACAAAATGTATTATTAGGTTTTAATTGGTTTTGAAACTCCTAGATTCTTTTGAGATGCATTAAACTTTTCAATGACATGTTTCAATCTCGAGTGTGCCCTTCAGGTTTTGTGACTGGGATGCCGAGGATCACAAAACAAGGTGTGAAGTAACCATGCAAATATACTTGGTACCCTTAATATTTACCCCTCAATCGATGTGCCGGTTAACCACACACGCTCCAACGATACTATGATAAACATTAAGTTACCCTTTGCCTACCTTGTTAAGTCCAGGTTAGTGTGCCGGTTAACCACACACGCTCCACTAACAGCTTAAACAAAGTGCAAAGTGTAATTTCATGGATTAGCACCTTATTCACATTTTCCTAAGTAACTAAGATTGGGAATTTATAAGTGTTTAGTTACTTAGTATTTATCATTATACTTATAATGAAGGGAGAATTATAGTCTTTATCCTACCCGTTCGGCTAACGACCCTCCACTAGTCAAGGAAGCGGTGGGTGAGAGTGGACACCCATTAAACTGTCATTTTATAGGCAGTAACCTTATACCCCCCTTATAGACCGGCTTTGTGAATGAGGCCTACTAATGGTAAGATTGACTTTATCTTATACATATCTATATAATTAAAATTATAATAATAGTATAAGGTTTGAATTTTAAACTTTTAAAATTCTAAGGTCTAGTTTGGAATTAAAGTATACATGGGGGGTAACTTTACAAATTCCAAAACTTGAGGACAAGTTTTGAAACCTTTCAAAACTCTTGGATTTTTCATAACTTATGAGTTTAATTAAGGTTTAATGAAAAAAAAAATTCAAGTTCCATAACTTGAGGACAAGTTATGGAAGACATTAAATCATTTAATGATGACATTAAAAATAGTGACTCTTCTATTTTCATAACCTATGAGACTTAAAGACACTTTAAAAAGAAAAACTCTTCACTTTCCATAACTTGAGGACAAGTTATGGAGTTCATAAAAACCATTAAGATCAAATATTCCAATTAACACAATAATCAAATAATTTTTCTATGATCTAGATTAAACTCATAAGTAAAGATAATTCACATCAACAATTTTCAAGAAATTAGATAATCATATAAACTAATACAAATCTTGAAACTTTGATAATTATCCTTTGAAGACTCTTGGAATTCATAACCTAAAGAGTTAATAAATGAGACATTTCACATCCATAACTTATGGAAGTTTCAAAACTCTTAAGATCATAACTTTAAAAAAAAAACTTTTGAGTTCCAAAATTTTATGACAAAATTTGTAACTCCTTAAAACCATTTAGATCAAACTTTTAAAACAAATAAAATAACCATATCATTCTATCTTTTAATAAAAATTTGTAACTCCCCCTCCACTTAACCATCCGTCGAATTTTATGTTCATTCGACATTGGCTCTTGAGGTTGATGATGAATGTGTTTCATTTTCTTCATTAGTCAGTATAGAATCATCTGACTGTTTCGATGCCTCTGGTATTTGATTATCTTAAATATTGATTTCAACATCAATTGCCCTGTCAGGAATACCAAAAATTAAATCAAGATCGACATCAAAAGTAAGCATTTGTTTGGATTCTTCCATCATTTCAAAAATTATAGGTTTCTTCGAAAATTATTGTTCAACTCTTTTGTCATAGTAATTGTTAAATGTGAGATTGAATGTTTCTTCAACTTTTCGAGTTCTTTTGTTCAATACCCTATATGCAACAGAGTTGTGTGAATATCCCAAGAAAATTCCCTCATCAGCTTCCATCTGAAATTTGGAGAGGTTATCTCTGAGATTAATTATAAAACATCTGCAACCAAAAACATTGAAAAAATTAACATTAGGTTTCCTTTTGTTAATGATTTCATAAGGTGCAATGTGTTGGGTTTTGAGCATTCTAACACTCCTATGGTGTACATGCAACCCTATAAACCTTGGATCTATGTTTTCTCTATTATACATGCAAATATTAACTATTCCAAGGTTTCATCCTAACTAGCATATTATGAAGCACCTATACTACAAAGTTCTAGTTAGATTACATACCTTTTGATGTGGCTTGAAGTCTTGATGTATTTGGCCTTAAGAGCTTAGCACCAATAGTATGAAATGCCTCAAATGGAATCACAACACACCTAGGACAAAGGTGGCTCTTGAGAGAGAATTACATGCACCAAACCACCTCCATATTTCTCTAAGAAAAGAAGTGGTGATTTTGGCTATGGAGTAACCTATTTATATGTAGGATTCCAAGGGTCATGGGTATAACCCATAATCCATACCCATGGGTTTTATGATCCATGGTTCATGTGGCCCAACTCTTTATGTATCCATACATAAACTTGGTCCAACATGGATCATAAGCCCAACACATATAAATATAACTAATTATCATAATTAGTCCCCATAGATTTAATTAGTCTCTTTTGATCACTAAATTAATTCCAAATTAATTCTTGATCGATACTAATTAAAACATATGATTTCATATTAATATATTATAACTTATAATATATTAATAATTCCTATCATTTATCGAAATCTGTTTAGATTTTAAACTCCCAAATCCTTATCGAAAAATGTGAGAATTTCAAATTCCTATCATTTATCGAAATCTGTTTAGATTTTAAACTTATATGCACTGACCCTCCTGTAATGAATATGTACAAAGTCACAAAGACTTGTCAACAGTCATTATCAGGTATTCCAATGGAGATCAACTCCATGGAAACTAAGTCTCATATTCAAAGTACATTGCTTTGGACATGCTTCTTGCATTAAGTTTTCTAATCTTACACAGATAACTTCCACCTATGGAGACAACTCCATATTCTCATTTTGACTATCACTTCTGAATAAGAGATGCCTCTTTTCAGAATATGTCAATATGGTCCTTCCAAAATTAGCACTATACTTCCAACTGTCCCTGAGCAACCAATCTTTGGTAAACCTCAGATTGTCCTCGACAATTGCTTAATCATTTTAGTCATATCCAATTCTAGACCTTTTCCCTTCTTAATGCCTCTGGGCATTTGGAAAAATTTAGAAATGACAAATATTATAGCACATGCAATCGATCCTGTACCCAAAGCAAATGGTACACGATTCATGATGTCTCACATAAAGACATGATTCTAGACTAGACTTTTGCTACAATATTTTTATTTGCCATGTTTTCAAAATTTGACTATGAAGAGGGATGCCGTAATCATAATCGAATTTTGAGAACGCAATATATAGAACTTCCTTAAGTTGAACCAATCCAACATGAAATTCATATATATATTCTTGACTAAATATGATTAAGGTCTCAATCTAAGCCTTTAGAACTGAAATGAAGTATATCATCTCCCTTAATTATAGCAAAACAACTTTTTCAATCCCTGCAGCCTCACGAATTGAAACTTTTGTTTTCTATAATTAACATTGCTAACTTGCAACACTAACAATAATTATCATGCTCCCACTAACATGATGATTATTAGCATAACACTTATGCTCCCACTAGCTTTGACATGTACTCAGAAATCAGCTGGACTTCTAGAAATCAATACTTTATTGACTTTCTTACCAAAGTTCACATTTCTGATACGAGATGCTTTGATAAAACTTTATCAAAATCGTACACCTTTCCTTAGATAGCATGCATGTGTGTCTAAACAATTTCAGAACTATGAAAAAGGATGCCGTAATCATAGTCTCAATTGTTTAGACCTTTTGCCATCTGCTTCAAATATACTTGGTGGAAGTGTTTCCTCACCATCATTTTCATGAATCAGAGAGAAACCTTATGACCCTTAGATTTTATGGTGTATGTGTTCTTATCCATGTGAATCGTCAAAACCATAGTCACAAGACAAGGATAATGACAAATCCAAACTCATATGGACTGAACTTATGCAATCTTAACTTCTTGCCACCTGGCAGTACAGGGCCTGCCATTGCTTCCAAGTTGTTATGCAACCAATTGAGAACTTTCAGAACTCCTATGCAAAGCCAACTTTAACTGGAATGGGCACAGAATATGTCAACACGATAGGTTATAAACCTCAAGTCGTGTGCTAGTGAAGAACCTCAGGTTTTATTCTTGATTAGTTCTTGAAAGAATCTTTAAGACTCCCACTATCCTCTTGACATATAAGACTATCTTGCCAAATATTCAAGAGATAATGCAGATTCTTTATCAAGACAAACACTTCACACAATTGGCCTTAGTTGGTCTCCGTTTTATCCAAAACATCACAACTTACCAATTTCAAATGTACAAGAGTAGGACACTTTTACTCTTACATTTGACAAGTGTTTTAAACCTTTCTTTAAGATATGTCACTCAAGTTACAATCTTGGAGTATGACTCTAAGAATTGTTTTGGAATGAAGTATGACTCATCTTCCTGATCTAACCATTTCAACAGTTCATGACTCCTCTTCTTAGTCATAAGAATGCACTAAGATGACCTTTAGAGGACTAATTGTGATATGATTTCTAAATCATTAAGATGATCACAAACATGATACTAAAGTACTCTCCCATCTTTTCAGATTTGAGAAACTTTTATCTTTCTACCTAATTTGATTCTTCCCATTCGTTCTGCCATACATTGAGACTTTTCCAATGTTTCAGAATTATACTTAAACTTGTAAGTATAACCATATTTACTAAACTTTGGTAAATCAAATAGACTTAACGAGCTTTGTGGTGGACATGACCAGTGCACAAGAATGTGTACTCGATCCCTTTAGTCCTTCACTTGACTCACACATCCATGTGAACAAGTAATTAGTCTTGATTTTCCAATGCTTGAAAGTTCTCATTCATCTTACTATTCAACTTGCATGATTCCAAGTTTCGGTCCAATTGAAACTTGGGTGATGAGGAACTTTCCTGATTTGGTAAATTCAGACACTACCACAAATGAAAGAATCAAATCCATCGTTCTGCCATACATTGAGACTTTTCCAATGTTTCAGAATTATACTTAAACTTGTAAGTATAACCATATTTACTAAACTTTGGTAAATCAAATAGTCTTAACGAGCTTTGTGGTGGACATGACCAGTGCACAAGAATGTGTACTCGATCCCTTTAGTCCTTCACTTGACTCACACATCCATGTGAACAAGTAATTAGTCTTGATTTTCCAATGCTTGAAAGTTCTCATTCATCTTACTATTCAACTTGCATGATTCCAAGTTTCGGTCCAATTGAAACTTGGGTGATGAGGAACTTTCCTGATTTGGTAAATTCAGACACTACCACAAATGAAAGAATCAAATCCATTTTCCAATATTGCTGTCAGTGGAATCATATAAGCAACAATTTTCCACAAATGCCATTGTAAGGATACTTCAAATAAATAAAATTAAACAATTTTCTTTTATTTTAAAACTTTGCGGAAAAACTTATCCTTACAATCCACATGGAAAATTGTTGTTATCTATTCCTTAGCAATATATCATAACTTCTTAAGCAACTGCTCAAAATTCTGATGCGATCGAAATCCACCTTCGCGATCAGAATCAGCATATACTTCCTTTAAGATTTCTCTCTATTCTTTGATTCTTAAAACATCAACATGTGACCCAGTCACATCATGTAATGAGGATCTCAGAATAGAACTTAACAGAGTTAGATAATAGGCTCTACCTGATGTAGAGTCAAACTTATTGACTTTAACATCCTTAGGTAAATTTGGCAGCTTTGCACTCAACGCCCCTTCCTTTGGCAAAACAAACATATGGATCCTTTAGTAATGGGACTATCTCAGACCTAGCCTTTCTCTTTACCATTTGGTGAACCAGGTTGACTATGGCCAATCCCTTTCCATTGGGAAGAGAATGCTTTTTCTGGATTTCTACTGTCACCAGTGTCACTGTCCATAAAGTTTTTGGGAAGTTGATCTTCTAATCAAATTTGCTTTACTATCGTTCCAAATCATTGCTGATTCAGCAGCACCAAGCAAATAGATATGATCATTAAGGTTCATGTCATAGTCTGTTTCATAGTAGTCCCAAAGGAACTCACTATGTGACTTAGAAAGTGATTGAACATCCAACTTTCTCAAGACTTTGACACCCAACTCTCTCGACTTGTCAATATGTGACTTCATCTCTAAGATGTGATCACACATAGACCTTTCTTGCCATTAGGGCTTGGGTGACCTTGAACTTGTGGGTTAGGGAGAATAATTGGAGGAGGTGGAGGAAGAGAAGTATGACTTCCATGAGCCAAACTCGGGAAGTCATATTCATTAGGAAAGCTTGGTTTGGGAAGATCATTGTTGTCTAAACCAGACATCAACAATGGGAGAAATTGACGTAAAGTTAATTTAAGTCCTTAATATAACACCCAATATGATATATTAAAGCTAGGACCCAACAAACTATTTTATAACTTGGAAGAGGGATGCCGTAATCCAAGCTATAAAATATTTGAAGGTAGGTGAACGACGATTCACCAATTTCCACCAAGATAAACGAAATGTATTATTAGGTTTTAATTGGTTTTGAAACTCCTAGATTCTTTTGAGATTCATTGAACTTTTCAATGGCATGTTTCAATCTCGAGTGTGCCCTTTAGGTTTTATGACTGGGATGTCGAGGATCACAAAACAAGGTGTGAAGTAACGATGCAAATATACTTGGTACCCTTAATATTTACCCCTCAATCGATGTGCCGGTTAACCACACACGCTCCAGCGATACTATGATAAATATTAAGTTACCCTTTGCTTACCTTGTTAAGTCCAGGTTAGTGTGCCGGTTAACCACACACGCTCCACTAACAGCTTAAACAAAGTGCAAAGTGTAATTTCATGGATTAGCACCTTATTCACATTTTCCTAAGTAACTAAGATTGGGAATTTATAAGTGTTTAGTTACTTAGTATTTATCATTATACTTATAATGAAGGGAGAATTATAGTCTTTATCCTACCCGTTCGGCTAACGACCCTCCACTAGTCAAGGAAGCGGTGGGTGAGAGTGGACACCCATTAAACTGTCATTTTATAGGCAGTAACCTTATACCCCCTTATAGACCGGCTTTGTGAATGAGGCCTACTAATGGTAAGATTGACTTTATCTTATACATATCTATATAATTAAAATTATAATAATAGTATAAGGTTTGAATTTTAAACTTTTAAAATTCTAAGGTCTAGTTTGGAATTAAAGTATACATGGGGGTAACTTTACAAATTCCAAAACATGAGGACAAGTTTTGAAACCTTTCAAAACTCTTGGATTTTTCATAACTTATGAGTTTAATTAAGGTTTAATGAAAAAAAAAAATTCAAGTTCCATAACTTGAGGACAAGTTATGGAAGACATTAAATCATTTAATGATGACATTAAAAATAGCGACTCTTCTATTTTCATAACCTATGAGACTTAAAGACACTTTAAAAAGAAAAACTCTTCACTTTCCATAACTTGAGGACAAGTTATGGAGTTCATAAAAACCATTAAGATCAAATATTCCAATTGACACAATAATCAAATAATTTTTCTATGATCTAGATTAAACTCATAAGTAAAGATAATTCACATCAACAATTTTCAAGAAATTAGATAATCATATAAACTAATACAAATCTTGAAACTTTGATAATTATCCTTTGAAGACTCTTGGAATTCATAACCTAAAGAGTTAATAAATGAGACATTTCACATCCATAACTTATGGAAGTTTCAAAACTCTTAAGATCATAACTTTAAAAAAAAAACTTTTGAGTTCCAAAATTTTATGACAAAATTTGTAACTCCTTAAAACCATTTAGATCAAACTTTTAAAACAAATAAAATAACCATATCATTCTATCTTTTAATAAAAATTTGTAACTCCCCCTCCACTTAACCATCCATCGAATTTTATGTTCATTCGACATTGGCTCTTGAGGTTGATGATGAATGTGTTTCATTTTCTTCATTAGTCAGTATAGAATCATCTGACTGTTTCGATGCCTCTGGTATTTGATTATCTTAAATATTGATTTCAACATCAATTGCCCTGTCAGGAATACCAAAAATTAAATCAAGATCGACATCAAAAGTAAGCGTTTGTTTGGATTCTTCCATCATTTCAAAAATTATAGGTTTCTTCGAAAATTATTGTTCAACTCTTTTGTCATAGTAATTGTTAAATGTGAGATTGAATGTTTCTTCAACTTTTCGAGTTCTTTTGTTCAATACCCTATATGCAACAGAGTTGTGTGAATATCCCAAGAAAATTCCCTCATCAGCTTCCATCTGAAATTTGGAGAGGTTATCTCTGAGATTAATTATAAAACATCTGCAACCAAAAACATTGAAAAAATTAACATTAGGTTTCCTTTTGTTAATGATTTCATAAGGTGCAATGTGTTGGGTTTTGAGCATTCTAACACTCCTATGGTGTACATGCAACCCTATAAACCTAACTCCAACAAAACATAACTCCAACATACTCTCTCTCCTATGAAAACCCACCACAGTCTTACGGAGGTGACACTGAGTATGATGATGAAGAAGAATTCCAGAATGCTATTGCTCTTGTCAGTCAGCAGTTCAATCGATTACCTCCTACCTCCTTTCCCGAAAATCAGAAGTTCACTAAGCCTCCCTTTAACCGAAATTTCAACCCTCATGTTGGTGCATGGAAATGCTCCACAAATAATGAGTGTTTATTAGGTTGTATTTTCCCTTTATGTATTTATGGTGTAAATACTCTCCCTCCTATATAAAGGGAGAGTTGGTCATATCTTACTTTAGCTAGCTCACTTTTTCTAAGTTAGTGATTACTTTTCTTACAATGTAATCCTAGAGAGAGAACTGGTGGGTTATCCCACCCAGGGAGAGTTTCTCTCCCACCATGTTCTTCATGCAATATTATGATTATTCTCTCTTGTTCTTAGTCTTTTCTTATGAACTCATAATATGTTCTTCGTGTTCATTCTTCCGCACTCACCGTTCGTAATAAAAATGGGTCTCAACAATTGGTATTAGAGTCGTACCTTGAAGATCTCACGATTATTTTAAGGTAACGACTCCCGTTCGGTGATTATCTTGTGATTTTTCCGTGTTTCTGCAAGAAAAATTTTTCGGGTTTCTTACCGGAATTTTTTTAATGAAGTTCGTTCTTAGTTCTACTTTATGGGTGATTCTATCTTAGTAAAATAAATTGTTGCTGCTGCTGCTCATTCTATTTATTGCTGGAAGAAGATGTTCTTAAAAATTACTATTATTTTGTTGTTGAAGAAATGAAAAAAAATGGGAGAAGAAATTAATTTTGTGGTCTCTTAAAAATGTTGAAGATGTTCTCCAGGAGGTTCTTTTTCTTGGATGTGAAGACACAAAGATTAATGGGCTTATTATTCATGAAGAAAGTGGAGAATTTCTTTTGAAGACTTTTTCCAGCACTTTTTCTCATCATAAGAGGTATTATCTTCATATCTCTCAATTTTAAATTGTTGCTGTGGATCTTTGATTTGAAGAAATTTGGACGTATTATTTGTTTGCAAAAAACATATTGTCCTTGTTACTCTTTTGGGTAAAGAGTATTCCACTATTTGTTCCCTCAAAAAGACAAAAACCATGTGACATTGTCCAATCCCATCACCTTTTGTTCCTAAAACCCCCCTGCACACTCCACTTTTTGCCTTCCCAAGACCCACCTTTGACTTAGAATGCTTTATAAAAAGATTCTCTTATTAAAATATGAATAAATGGCCTTTGCGGTACCATTTTTCATGAAAAAATAGCATTTTTCGTCACCTGTTCAGCCCCTCTCAGCCCCCCGGACCGCAGTCAAAAACTGCCTACCGGAGTCCCCTTAGAAGCCTACCCGCAGCCCTTCTTAGCCTTGGTACCATAGCCCCTCTCAGGCCCAAGTACCGCAGTTCTCTTAGTCTAAATCCGAGGACCGCAACCTCCCTCTTGCCTTCAGACCGAAGTCCGGACTCCCTACCGCAAGCCTGACCTACCGCAGTCATGGATCAGCAGCGTCGGACTGCAGGCACGCCTACTGCAGTCTCTCATCCGCAACCGCCTCGCCTTCCTTCTGAACCACAACTACTTCACTGACTTCGGTACCCAGTCCTTCCTTTCCGTCCGCACCCAGGCCCTTCCATCCGCACCCAAGACCCCCACCTTCCCCTCTGATCCGCAATCACCTCCACCCGCAATCACCTCCTACCGCAACCACCATACACCTACAACCCTCCTGACTTCGGCCCCTCCCCTCCTTCTCCTTTAGTTCTTCAGCCCTCCCTTCTCCTCCTCCCTCCTCCCTCCTCCTTCCTTCTTCCTTCCTTCCCTCCTCCTCCCCCCTCCTTTCCACCTTTTTTTTTCCTCCCCTCCCCTCCTTTTTCCTTCTTTTTTTTAACCCCTTTTTTTTAAACTTCATTATTTTTTTTATTCAACCATTTTATTATTATTATTATTATTATTATTTTTTAAATTATTTTTTTTAACGACAATTACTTTTTTTATTCAGCCGATTATTTTTTTTACAACAATTATTTTTATTTAGCCTATTTTTTTATTAAAACCAATTTTTTTTATTACACCAATTTTTTTTTAACACCAATTTTTGCCACAACGGAACCTTGGATTGTCACATTGGTTCATTTCATGCCGGTTATTATTGGAAGAATACTCCTACCGCAGTCAGACTTCATATTATTTTTTGTGATGCTTGCACGTAACGGCGATTGATCAACAAAGTTGTTTCGCATTCTTCACATTATGGGATTTTATGACTTGTCGCTCTTGATTTTTGGTTGACGAATCATGTATCTTGAGCATGTGGACTTTATTCTCTATTGGAGACCACTTCAAGTGTTCCGGCACCGCAGTTTGGATATTTGGATATATTTTTGGCACAACAGATTATTCTCAGTACAACTTCAGCAACTATGTCACCCGCCTCCTCATGACCGCAAGAGTATCTCTTTTACCCTGTCTCGTTTCTTATCGAGACCCTTCATACATCTAGGGAGAGCTTCTCTGTTAGCTCTTGGTATCCGACACTCTCCATCCGATGATTTGTTGATTTTTGATATCCGGTCATTGGTTATCAAAAATAGGGAGAGAATATCATCCGGATTTGGTTATTATGATTGTTTGAGTTTGGATTTTTGAAGACTTCTGAAGACGATTATTTATCTAGTGATGCGATGTGGCACTTATTTTTGGTCTTTACGGATCAAATTTTTGGCATTACTCGATGTTTTCCGATTCAGAATATTTATTATTTGGACTCTACCATAGGATGATTTTGTGTTCGCATCCGGTTCAGATTTTATGGTTTCACGAGTTTGGATTTGTGATACGTTGAAGACGAAGATTATTTTGGCAATGTGACGTGGCACTTATTTTTGGTCCTTGGATCAAATTTTCGGCATTGCTGGACCATGTTTTTGGACTCACATTATTTTTATTTGGACTTCATTTTATGGATGCTTCACATTTTTAGCAGGTTATTTTTTGAAGAATTTTGGTGTATTATGATTCGAGAATTCGAGATGTTTTTCAGACATTTGAAGCCGAAGTGTTTCTTTTATTGGATCTTCTACTTGCTCATGGTGACCTCCTTCTTCGGGTGATTATGACTGGTTTGAAGATTTGGATCTAATTTTTTCTGCTTCATTGGTTGTGCTTTGAAGCCGAAGACCTTCATTGTTAGAGATTCATGGCCAGTTTCAGATTTCACAGACACTTCAGAGTTTCAGAGACATTTCAGCACTTGATTTCAATTGATTACCACACTTGCTAGTCGGATTACTGTATTATAGCGTTGTATCACTTATTGGATCTCTCATCATTTGTAAGCATTTAGGGAGAGAATGTTGGTGCATGGAAATGCTCCACAAATAATGAGTGTTTATTAGGTTGTATTTTCCCTTGATGTATTTATGGTGTAAATACTCTCCCTCCTATATAAAGGGAGAGTTGGTCATATCTTACTTTAGCTAGCTCACTTTTTCTAAGTTAGTGATTACTTTTCTTACAATGTAATCCTAGAGAGAGAAGTGGTGGGTTCTCCCACCCAGGGAGAGTTTCTCTCCCACCATGTTCTTCATGCAATATTATGATTATTCTCTCTTGTTCTTAGTCTTTTCTTATGAACTCATAATATGTTCTTCGTGTTCATACTTCCAAAAACACGATTAATTTCGAGATATCCTTCTTCCGCACTCACCGTTCGTTATAAAAATGGGTTTCAACACCTCAAAATAATCACCCTTGATACCCAAAACACCCTCATCAATCTCTGCAACCAATTAACTCTCATCAAGAAAAGGAGACACCGCAACCTACTAGACCAACTAACTTCGGTCCCTTGACCGAAGTTAAAGAAGATGTTGTCATTTGTCATAAGTGCAACAAAGAGAATCACTTTTCTAAAGACTGTAAAGAAAATGTTGTAAAGGACAAAGCCTTTTATCTCCGAATGGAACAAGAATTGGATGAAAAAGAAAAGGGAAGGGCATATGTGGCCAAGGTGAAAAGAGTGTTGGGTCGAAAATATGGTTTATACTTTGCTTTTCTAGGAAAATGTATTTTTGTGTAATATTTTATGAGTTTATGGCCAGGGGGGTGTTTACGGCCGTAAACCCTGTTTACGGCCCAATGGGTGTTTACGGCCATAAACCCATTCACGGACCATGTTCACCAAGCCCATATTCCCTTGTATATATATAGGTGTTAGGGGTGAGGAGTAGGATTTGATGAACGTGAGAAGAGAGAAACTAGAGAGAAGAAGAGAGCATTTTGTGTGTGTGAATCTATTGTAAGGAACTTAATTCTAATCATATCATTCAAGATTCATATTATTCTTCTTCTCTTTCTCTTCTATTTGATCTGACATCATCCAATTGATTGGGATTCCGCACCATCAATTGGATCTGATTGATACACAAGCATATTTGGGGACTTACAATTGGTATCAGAGCAAGGATTGTATCAGTCAATTTTGTCAGATCTGGAGCTTATTTTATCTTATTTTCGAAATATTTTTGCGATTTTGGATAGATCTCTGAAAATTAGGGGGGGGTTTCTTCTTTGCATTTTTCATAAAAACGAGTTTTTGATCGAGTTTTGGAGCAAAAAAGGGTGAAAAACGTCGTTTTTTCGCGAATCTGTTGAAGGTTTACGACCTTTGAAGGGTTTACGGCCGGAAACAGTTTACGGTCGGCGGCAGCGTTTACGGCTAGGGTTTCCGGAGTTTACGGTCCGAGGTTTACGACCCCGGAGCTTGCGGTCCGAGTTTGCGGCCCAGTAGTGTTTCCGGCCTCGCAAGCAGCAGCCTCGCTCAGCCTCGCTTCGCATTTAAAAAAATAGGAGGCGGATTTGGAGGTGCCAAGGTTCGAACTCGGAACCTCAGGGTCATAAACACAATGCCTTATCCAAGTCGGCTACCTGATCCCTTGTTACAATCTTTCGAAATTTAATTCATAACCCGTTATTCTCGGTTCCAACTTTCAAAATTTGACACTTTTAATCCAAAATTCAATTTCTTTTAATTTTTTTTTAAATTCCCTTTCATCCAAAATAAAAAAATATATATATAAATAAAAAAAAATAATAATTATAATAAAAAAAAATTATTAATAAATAAAATTATATTTTGATTTTTGACTTTTTTTAACTTTTGACCTTAAATTTTGACTTTGACTTTCAAGTTTGACCTTTGACTTTAAACCTTGACTTTTTCATTTAACTTTTAAATTTTCAAATTTAGCTTTTCGGTTTGACTTTTAAGTTTGACTTTTCAAGTTTGACTTTTGAGTTTAACTTTTAAATTTGACTTTTAAGGTTGACTTTTGAGGTTTATAATCAAAGGGTTTGACTTTTAAGTTTGATTTTGGCTTCTAGTTGTGCTTTTTAATGGCTTTTAAGGTCTATGAGGGAGTTGAAAACATGAAAGAGAGTCGTCAGGATATGTTAAGACAAAATTTCAACATTTTCGATTATATCCCTGGAGAAACCCTCGAAACTCAGTTGCAGCGATTTACCACACTCACTACTGAGATGAATATAACTGGGATCTTCTTGACTAAATCTGAGATAAACAAAAAGCTGCTGAATGCACTTCCGAAATCGTGGGATATGAACGTGGCTGACATCAAGAAGACAAATGATCTCAATCGTCTTAGTCTTGCTGATATAATTGAAGAACTTGACGCTTTGAATTGTCGAAAAACAATGAGTTCCGCAAACCTTCCGGTCAATAAAGTTTCATGTTCTCAATCATGTGAAGTTTCATGTACACTATCTAGTGAAGACACGATTAAACTTCTTCGTGAACATAATGATTTATTAAAAAGAGAAGTTGAGGACCTGAGATATGAAGGTTATCAACTCAGGAAAGGACAGAAACCCCTAAAGGCCCAATTAGAAACAAAAATAAAAGATTTTAAAAGAATTCAGACAGAATACAGTGAAAAATGTGAGCTTTATGATTATGTTAAGAGACAAAATGATGAGTTAATTACTGAGCTTGATACATTAAAAAGACAATCTGAAACTGCAAATTTTGATTTTAGAAAATTTGATGGATCAAGCGAGGTAGTGGCCAACCTGATTGATCACTGCATGCAGTTTAAACGAAACCAACAAAAGGGTCTAGGATATGATAGTGTACCTCCTCCTTATAATCATACATATCAGTATCAACCCCTATCCAAGGATGAGATTGCCAACGAACCATTTATGGTTTATGGCAAGCCATCTGGTTTTGTTTCAGGAGGATTTATTAATGTTGAAAGTACTGACGTTTCTACTTCCCCTGCAGATCAATCCTTAGATCAGTCAAAGCACAAAGTTGAAGGATCTGTTTCTGATAACAAAACTGAGCCTGAACCTGATGTTTCTGTTTCCAATGAACAACCTTCTATTTCTGATATTAAAGTTGATGATGTTGGATAAGGTGTCTAAGTCCATAACTATTTCTGGTATGTACCTGACCTGACCCGGCATGGTCCATTTGGGTTGCATGGCACCATGCAATTGGATAAACTAAAATGAGAGAAATAACACTTAGGGTTTATTAATATATTATAAGTTCTAATATATTAATAATATTATTTAATTAGTTTGATCAAGAATTAATTTAGAATTAATTAAGTGATCAAAAGATAACTAATTAAATATATGGGTAGATTATGTAAATCTTCCATATCTTATATAGTGGGCTAAGAGGCTCCATGGATTATCAAGTTGGGTTCCACCCATAGGATGCTCCATGGGAGTTACAAACCCATGGGTCATGGAAATGAAGAGTCATGACACATTAGGGTTTAGATGGTGTAACCCTAGATGTGTCAACACTATATAAGAAACCCATTCTCCACCAAAATAGGCTACACTAAGAAACAAGAGGGCTAGAGCCGATTTTGCAAGTGTAAGATTCTCTCAAAGTTTACTCCTTTGCATTTGGTGTTGTGTGAAGCATTTGAGGCATCACACTTGGGGTGCTAGGCTCACAAGGTTTCAAGGATCATAATCAACAACAAGGTAAGTTATTCTATCTTTCATTCAAGTTAAAAATGTTCCCCATGTATGCTAGATAGGAATATAACCTTGGAATTCAACTTTGCATGATTATTAGACAAACATAGATCCAAGGTTATTAGGGTTGCATGTACACTTAGGAAGTGTTAGAATGCTCAAAACCCATCAGTGGTATCAGAGCTTAGGTTTGTTTGTTGTTTGTTTTTTTTTTTTTTTTTTTTTTTTTTTTTTTTTTGTGTGCAAACAGCTTGAAAAAAAAAAACGTTTTTCTGTTTTCTGCTCGTATGAAAGTTTGCACATTTGTTGCTAGAAATGGACTAGAAACATTACCCTAAACTGTTTTGATGTTTTAAAGCTTGTTTTAGATGATGTAATGTTTATGCTAATCCATTTACAATGGCAATTATTAAAATTACAAGTTTTTTTTTTAAGTGTAATTTTTGATTCTTGAAAGTGTTCATATTCATGTTCTTGAACTTATGAAGATTAGATGATCATAGGAATTGTTTGTAACCTTCATGGTAGTTTAATTCATGATCATAATGTGTTTTAATGGAGTCCATAACTTGTCCTCAAGTTATGGAAAACCAAAAGTCTCACTTTTATTAAAGCCATTAAAAGAACACAAGAGTTATAAAAATGAAGAGTCTTCATTTTTATTACTCAATTAATTCATAAGTTATAAGAAATGAAAAGTTTTGGAAGTTTACAAAACTTGCTCTCAAGTTTTGGAACATGTAAAGTCTTGATTAAAACTTTAGTTCCAACCCTTAGAATTTTAAAAGTTAAAATTCAACCCTTATACTTTATAATATTATAAGTTACTAATATATATATATATATATATATATATATATATATATATATATATATATATATATATATATATATATATATATATATATATATATATATATATATATATATGTATAACAACAAGTCGTCTTACCGCTAGTACGCCTCATTCACGAAGCCGGTCTATAAGGGGGGTATAAGGTTGTTGCCTATAAAATGGCAACTTAATGGGTGTCCACTCTCACCCACCGCTTCCTTGATCGGTGGAGGGTCGTTAGCCGAACGGGTAAGACAAGGACTTATAAATTCTCATTAAAAGTATGATGAATATTATAAAGTAACTAAATGCTTTTATTAAATTCCCAATCTTAGTTACTTTAGGAAAATGTGAATAAGGTGCTAATCCATGAAATTACACTTTACACTTTGTTTAAGTCGTTGGTGGAGCGTGTGTGGTTAACCGGCACACTAACTTGGACTTAACAAGGTAGGTAAAGGGTGACTTAAGGTTTACCATAGCATCGGTGGAGCGTGTGTGGTTTACCGGCACATCGATTGAGTGATAAACCTTGAGGGTACCAAGTGATTTGCATGGTTACTTCACACCTCGTTTTGTGATCCTCGGTATCCCAGTCACAAAACTTGGAGGGCACACTCGAGATTGAAACATGCCTTTGAAAACTTCATTTAATATTTATATTTCGTTTTTCATGGTGGAAATTGGTGAATCGTCATTCACCTACCTTTCAAATACGTTATAGCTTGGATTACGGCATACCTCTTCTAAGTTATAATATATTGTGATTGGATCCTAGCCTTAATATTACATTTGGGTGTTTTATTGAGGACTCTCTTAATATCTAAACAATGCTGCTTCTGGCTCTAATCCTAATGGCTCCTTTACCCTTATGAACTTGTGTGGGAAAGTCACTTTTGATGGATCCAACTTCAATGAATGGATCAGAAACATCAGGATGATTACCCGCTACGAGGACAAAGAATATGTCCTTGACAAGGAGCTTAAGGAGATTGATGAGACCACTGCAACTCCCCAGGAGATCGCTGACTTCCGGGCACATGAAAGGGATGCTACAAAAGTGGCATGCATCATGTTGGCCACCATGACAGCGGAACTCCAAAAGTCCTATGAGGACTTCTACCCTTTTGAAATGCACCAAGATCTGATGGAAAGATACCATCGAAGTGCACGACAAGAGAGGTATGAAATCATATGCTCTATCATAACAACCATGATAAAGGACGGGGAATCCGTCACGAGCCACATGCAGAAAATGCAAAGGTATGTGGATCGGTTGCTGAAGCTTAATGTGAACTTCCCTGAGGAGCTTGCAATAGATATCATTTTGCACTCCTTACCATCGTGCTAAGATCAATTCTGCATGACATATCACATGAATAAGGAAGAGGTCACACTCAACAAACTTCAGGGACTCCTCAAGACCGCAGAAACAGGTCTTAAGGGTAAGTCGGTTGTTAACACTCCTACTCCAAACTCCGCCCCGGTTTTGGCAATCGGGAAAGGTAGAGGGAAGAAGAGGAAGAACTCTTCGAAGGGTACCAAGGCTAGGACCCTTGATGACTCTTCTTCAAGTGGAACCAAGAAAGGTTTCGTCACTCCTTCTTTTGACCCAAAAGAGGCTGAATGCTTCTATTGCCATGAAAAGTCACATTGGAAGCGGAACTGCCCAAAATACCAGCAAGATGTGAAGGATGGGAAAGTTAAACCCAACCATGCAGGTATTTACACTATCTTATCTAATAACTCACCCCATTCTAACTCTTGGGTACTTGATACCGGTTGTGGTATTCATATCTGTTCTGATTTGCAGGGACTAAGAAGAAGTGAGAATGTGGAGCATGGAAGAATAAAATTAATCATGGGGAATAGGAAAGCTTTACCTGTCACCAAGATTGGAGTTTATACTTTATCGCTAAGTAGTGGGTTTAGTTTAGATTTGAATAAATGTTGTTATTCGCCAGAAATGGCAAGAAATATTATTTCCTTTCATTCATTGTATAAACAAGGTTTCACCTTTTCATTTGATAATGAAGTTGGTTCGATTAATGCTTTCTTTAATAATGTTCTTTATTTTAAAGCATTACCTTGTGATGGTGTGTATGAAACTGTATCTGTGGTTGATAACTTAGGAAATAATGTATTGTGTAATGATAATAACTTGGATAAAGCATCATTATGGCATTGTCGTCTTGGACATATAAGCAAGAAACGCATAGGCCAACTCCAAAAGGATGGAGTCTTGGAGTCATTTGACCTAAAGTCAGATGATAGTTGCGAATCATGCTTACTTGGAAAAATGACAAAGTCACCCTTCACAGGTTCTTGTGAGAGGGGTGAAGTGTTGGGAGTGTGTCCAAGATCATTAACTAGTTGGTGATGTTTCTAATAATAGCAGGGTCCTCTTGGGTTGCCCTCAAGACTCAAGATTGAGTAGAATATATAATAGGAGTAATTAGTTTATTAATTATTATGGTTTAATAATTAATTAGAAACTAATTGGAAAACAATTTGGGAATTAATTAACAGTTTAATTAATAGAAGGGTTGAATGTGAATTAACCAATAGTTGATTGATCAGGAAACATTCCAGAACCCTAGAATGAAGGGGGTTGGACGAAAATTCCCTTTGGATAAAGGGAATTTCGTTCCTAGCATATTCCATCCCACATGGGTGGAAGGATAAAACCCTAGGAAGTATCCAAGGCTATAAATAGGGCCTTAGGGATTCATTCCTCCTTGCTCATTTTTGGCTTGAGTATTCGCCACCTTCTTTCTCCCTCATTATGGAAGAACTTTTCGTGAGTTCATCCCTCCTAGTTTATATTTGTTTCTACTCCTTCGATTTTATTGGGTGTGAGCCAAGAGAGGGATTCTGGTTTGGATCCTCATCATCCAAACAAGGTGGCACGCACAAGGAGTCAAGCTCGAAGATCATTGGCTGCTAAAGAGGTTAGTATTCTTCTTGTATTTTCGGTTTTCCTAGGGTAGAAGTAATAGTATGAAGCCATAGATCCATAGGGTGCATGTACACTTAGGTAAATCGTTTTGTTGTTTCGATTATTCCGCTGCCTAGTTATAGAGTGTATTTGATGCATATGTTTCTCAACAGTGGTATCAGAGCCATTGGTTCATAGTTACTATCACCCTACCTCCATGTTTTCTGAATATATTGCTTTGGAACTGAATGATGAAAGTTTAATTGAAAACCCTAAGTTCACGACGTGAAAAGAGTAGTTCACGACGTGAACATTGGCAGATCAGAACTATCGGTTTTGATCTTGCTTATTTTTCAAATTAAGACTTTATCTTGCATGGATAATTACCTAATTGGATTAGATCTGAAAAATTCGAAATGTATGAAACCCTAATCACAGCTCACGACGTGAGAGCTATGAGCTCACGACGTGAGCTCAGCAGATTCAGGATTTTTATTTATTTTATTCCATTTTAAATTTGAAGTTTTGTTTAATATGGATAAATGTCAAATTTCAATTGTGTAAATCTGAAAATAGATAAATATTATTTAAATGGTGATTTTAATATTTAATATTGTTTATAATATAGTTTTATGAATTTGAATATTAATCCCTCATGTTTTATTAATTGTTATATTGCATCCTTGTAATTAATTTGAATTAATAATAGACAACTAGATTTAAAGAGTTTTAAATTTGGCCCTTATATATGTAAGATACATATATTGTATGTATAAGAAAATTACAATATGCGCCCTCGCGTATTTTAAATATTGACATTGTCGGTCTTACCTCGACTAGGCTCACCCGTTCTAATGTAGGGGTTTAAGGAGGTCTCTATGATTCCTAATGAGGTCGGTTTTTAATATGCTTCGCGCTTACCACCCTCACCGCCTCATTGCATTTTGTGAATGGAGTTACCGAAAGGGTTTGATAGTGATAATGGTCAATCTAGAAGTATTTTAAATACAAGTATAAAACAATATCCCGTTTTATTTAAATAAAGTGAATCTTATGTTGTCCATAAAAATTGCACATTCTCTTTATAACTTGTTGATGGAGCTCGTGTGGTTAACCGGCACGTCAATTAGAGAGTATAAGTAGAGAATGATGTGAGACTCACGAATCTCAAGCGTAACTTGAGCCGGGGACCACGTAATTTTGTATGGGTGATTCGCCATCTATTCAATGATCCGCGACATCCCCGTCATTGAATTTGAGATGAACATAATCCGAGATGAACATGCCATTGATAGTCAATGAATCTCAAAGATCTAGGAATTTCATGGTGATTGAAATTGACAAAGAGCTTTGTCTACCTAAATAACTTTGTGGTGTGTTTACGGCATCCCTTTACGTATCATGAAGCCAAACATGGATCCTAGCCTTAATCCAATAACTCATTTAGGGTAATTATTAATTAAGGACTTATATCAAACTAATTGGAGTCTTATCTTTTGTAGATGTCGAACCAAGCAAACAACAACAACAACGATTTGCCTCTTCTTCCTCCTCCTCCTCCAACTCAAAACTCAAGCTTCTCTCTCATGCCGGTTCTTAATAGGGAGAAACTCAAGGAAGATGGATCCAACTATCTTGATTGGATCAGAACCTTGAGGATCACGTTAAGATATGAGAACAAGGAGTATGTTCACGACGAAGATGTCCCCGTGCTTGGAGAAAACCCTACCCCGGAAGAAGTTATTGGCTACAACAAGCATTACGATGAATCGACCAAAGTGGCTTGCCTTATGTTAGCGACCATGGGTTCTGGTCTCCAAAAGAACTTTGAGACATGGGGTGCTTTTGACATCAACCAACAACTCGAGGAAATGTTTCAAGAGCAAGCAAGGCAAGAACGATTCGAGATCGTTAAATCCCTCATGGCATGTAAGCTACAAGAGGGAGCTTCTGTGTGTGCGCACATCCAAAAGATGAAGTCGTACATAGACAAACTTGGGAATCTAGGTGTCGAGCTGCCTAAGGAGTTGTCCATTGACATGGTCTTGAACTCGCTTACTAGTTCGTATTCTCAGTTCATCATGAACTTCAATATGAATGGCCTCGACAAGACCTTAATGGAGTTACATAGCATGCTCAAAACTGCTGAAGCGAGCATGAAGAAGCCCAACAACTCTAACCCTACTGCTCCCGTGCTGGCTGTTGACCGTGGTTCTTCTAAAAGGAAAAGGGCGCCTCAACCCAAAGAAAAGGGTAAGGGTAAGGTCGGAAAGTCTGGTCCTCCTCCCAAGAAAAGGGCCCAAGCTGAAATAGCTCCTTCTTCAGATCCAAAAGAGGCCATTTGTTTTTACTGCCAGGAAAAGGGACACTGGAAGCGTAGTTGCCCTAAATACCTCGAGGACCTTAAGAAGGGCAAAGTCAAGGTGGCTAGCACCTCAGGTATGTTCATGATAAAACTCCATAGCACATTTACTTCTAACTCTTGGATTCTTGATACAGGATGTGGTACTCACATTTGCTCTGATATGCAGGGACTAAGACAAAGTAGGAAGTTAAAGCATGGTGAGCTCAACCTAATCATGGGAAACAGGCACAAGTCAGCTGTTACAAGGATTGGGAACTATGAGCTAATGCTTAGTGGTGGTGTTTATCTAAGTTTATTAAATTGTTGCTACTCGTCTGATATGGCACGAAACATTATTTCTTTTCATGCACTTTATAAGGATGGTTGTCGATTTTCTTTTGATAATGATAATGGTGACATTTTGGTTTATAAGAATGGTTGTTTTATTTTCAAAGCTAGTCCTTGTAAAGGTGTGTATGAAAGTATTGTTTGCGATGGTGATGTTGATAAACTAATTATGAATGTTGGTTCATCTAATAGTGAATTAGATAAATCATGTTTGTGGCATTGTCGACTTGGCCATATAAACAAGAAACGCATTGCCAAGCTCCAATCTGATGGAATCCTGGAATCATTTGACCTCAAGTCGGATGATGTATGCGAATCTTGCTTACTTGGCAAGATGACAAAGGCGCCATTCACAGGCCACTGTGAAAGAGGCAAGGATTTGTTAGACCTCATCCACACAGATGTTTGTGGACCCTTCAAATCCGCCACAAGACATGGAGAAAGATACTTCGTGACTTTTACCGATGATTTTAGTAGATATGGATATATCTATCTAATCAAGCATAATTCGGAAACCTTTGAGGTGTTCAAGGAGTTTCAAAATGAAGTAGAAAACCAATTGGGCAGAAAGATCAAGATGCTCCGATCCGATAGGGGTGGAGAATATCTAAGTCTTGAATTCTACGATCATCTTAAGAATTGTGGTATAGTTTCACAATTGTCTCCTCCTAGAACACCACAGTTGAATGGTGTAGCTGAAAGGAGAAATCGAACATTGTTAGACATGGTTCGATCTATGATGAGTCGAGCTACACTTCCGATATCTTTTTGGGGGTATGCATTGAAGACAGCCGCCCATATCCTAAACCTCGTACCTACTAAGAAGGTTGCTAAAACACCCTCTGAAATGTGGAGTGGGACACGTCCTTCTCTAGGACATGTAAAGGTTTGGGGATGCAAAGCTTTTGTTCGCCGTGAGGCGAATGACAAGCTTGAACCCCGATCGGAGAAGTGTTACTTCATTGGCTATCCGCAAAAATCGTTTGGATACTTGTTCTACAAGCCTTCGGAAAACAAGGTGTTTGTTGCTCGAAGGGGATTCTTCCTTGAGAGGAATCTCATTTCCAAAGAGGACAGTGGGAGCCACATAGATCTTGAAGAGCTTCGAGAATCGAATGAAGAAGAACCTTTAGTAGACACTAGCACTCAACTTGAGATGCAACAGCCCTTTGAGGAAACTCGAACCGGGGCTGAGCAATCTGTTGAGCAAAATGATATATCTCCACCTCCCTTTCGCAGATCCAATAGAGTTCGTCTTCCTCCTGAATTCTATGGTTTCCATGTAAGTACAGAAGGAGACGTATTGATCAGTGATCGTACACTGGTTGATATGGATGAGCCATCCAACTATAGGGAAGCGATGGCAGGCACTGAAGCTGCTAAGTGGAAGGAAAGCATGGAGAGCGAGATTCAGTCTATGCATGACAACCAAGTTTGGAATTTAGTTGATCCTGCACCTGGCACTAAAATTGTTGGGTGCAAATGGATCTTCAAGAAGAAGACAGGCATGGATGGGAATGTGCACACGTTCATGGCTAGGTTGGTTGCAAAGGGTTACACCCAGACTCAAGGAATTGATTATGAGGAAACCTTTTCACCAGTAGCCAAGATCAAGTCTATTAGGATATTACTTGCCATAGCAGCCTTTCATGATTATGAAGTATGGCAAATGGATGTGAAGGCCGCTTTCCTTAATGGAAAACTCACAGAGGAAGTGTATATGGCACAACCTGAAGGTTTCATAGATCCAAAATATCCAAATAGAGTGTGTAAGCTTGAAAGGTCATTATATGGACTGAAACAAGCATCTCGCAGCTGGAACCCTTGCTTTCATGAGAAGATCAAGGAGTTTGGATTTTCAAGAAGTGAAGGGGAGTCCTGCGTATATATAAAAGCTAGTGGGAGTAATGTAGTCTTCCTAGTGTTGTATGTGGATGATATACTCCTTATAGGAAAAGATATCCCGACGTTGCAAGGTGTTAAGACGTGGCTTGGGAGTTGTTTCGCTATGAAGGATCTAGGAGAGGCTGCATACATACTTGGTATAAGGATCTATAGAGATAGATCAAAGCGTCTAATAGGGCTAAACCAAAGTACATACTTGGATAAGATCTTGAAGAAATTCAAGATGCAGGACTCCAAGAAAGGGTATCTACCTATGCAACATGGCACAAAATTGAGTAAAACTCAATGTCCTGAGTCTAGTGATGAACAGGAAAGAATGAGTCGAGTCTCGTATGCTTCTGCTATAGGATCGATCATGTATGCCATGACGTGTACTCGTCCTGACGTCTCATTTGCTCTGAGTATGGTGAGTCGTTTTCAGGACAACCCAGGCGAAAGTCATTGGACGGCAATAAAGAACATTTTGAAATACCTAAGAAGAACAAAGGATATGTTCTTGGTATATGGGGGTAAGGATGAGTTGAAAGTTACAGGTTATACAGATGCAAGTTTCCAAACTGATAGGGACAACTCATGTTCGCAGTCGGGATGGGTATTCTTGCTTAATGGAGGAGCGGTCACTTGGAAGAGTTCCAAGCAGTCGACAGTGGCAGACTCTACGTGTGAGTCAGAGTATATAGCAGCTAGTGAAGCTGCAAAAGAAGCTACATGGTTGAAGAATTTCATTGATGATCTTGGTGTCGTTCCGAGCATCAAGGATCCCTTGGAGATCTTCTGTGACAATGAGGGTGCAGTCGCATTGACTAAAGAACCCAAATACCATGGTAACTCAAGACATATACTTAGAAAGTTCCACTATGTAAGACATCGAGTCGAGGATGGAGATATTTTTGTGAGCAGAGTATCGTCAGAGGAGAATCCAGCCGATCCGTTCACTAAACCACTATCAAGGATCAAGCATGATAGTCATACGAGATCTATAGGCATTAGATTTGCTGAAGATATGGAATAGTTGTTTAGTTGTTTAGTTTGATAATCCTTGAAACATTGAGCAGTATGAATTTGTAATAGAAGTGATGTTTGTTTTGTGGAGACTTAATAAAATGCTGGATTGCTATCATTTCTGTTTATTTATTACTATGTTTCACTTTTGCATGTTTAGAACCACTTCCCGAGTACTAAGTACTCAAACCTCCATAGTCGGTCATACTCTTGGAAGTAAGTAGTGATTCAAGACTGTCATGAGTGTTGGTGGATTGACCATTTTGATTGGCGTAACATAGTGATTGTGTCAACACTCGTGAGTGCTTAGTGGAGATTTAAGCATTGGAACAACCCGCACTTAGAGATTACTTCATGGATTTAGTCACAAGTAATTCTAAGATGATAATATCTTCTGTTCTTCAAACCGAGATACATGTGGGGCTTTGCTCTAGGATTCTGTTATGCATTGGTGTACTTCAACGCTATTCGTAACTGGTGGCTATAACGGGTACATTCATGTGTGACATGATGAAATGGACAAGGACTATGTAGTCGAAGTTTATTCGTCCCTTCTGCTTTAATAGGAGAAGCGATATCTATGGGCCCCTCGATGATTTGGTGCTGACATCTTAAAACCTGGCCGGGTACTGACTAGAATTGATGTGTTCGATTTAGTAGTCAGATGTAGTCGTCACAAATCTATATCGGGAAACATAATTTTGAATTCTGGGGTTGACCATTATCCATGTCTCGAATTCATACAGATATCACTAGGATGAAGGAATAGTTGATCACTTATCTGAGGGCTGATACTGATTAGATCAGAGTTCGGCAGATGCATTGGATGGCATTCTCTATGTTGATTATTTGAGAAATATAGAACCATGCATATCTAGTTGATGACTTATCCAAGTGGGAGACTGTTGGGAGTGTGTCCAAGATCATTAACTAGTTGGTGATGTTTCTAATAATAGCAGGGTCCTCTTGGGTTGCCCTCAAGACTCAAGACTGAGTAGAATATATAATAGGAGTAATTAGTTTATTAATTATTATGGTTTAATAATTAATTAGAAACTAATTGGAAAACAATTTGGGAATTAATTAACAGTTTAATTAATAGAAGGGTTGAATGTGAATTAACCAATAGTTGATTGATCAGGAAACATTCCAGAACCCTAGAATGAAGGGGGTTGGACGAAAATTCCCTTTGGATAAAGGGAATTTCGTTCCTAGCATATTCCATCCCACATGGGTGGAAGGATAAAACCCTAGGAAGTATCCAAGGCTATAAATAGGGCCTTAGGGATTCATTCCTCCTTGCTCATTTTTGGCTTGAGTATTCGCCACCTTCTTTCTCCCTCATTGTGGAAGAACTTTTCGTGAGTTCATCCCTCCTAGTTTATATTTGTTTCTACTCCTTCGAGTTCATTGGGTGTGAGCCAAGAGAGGGATTCTGGTTTGGATCCTCATCATCCAAACAAGGTGGCACGCACAAGGAGTCAAGCTCGAAGATCATTGGCTGCTAAAGAGGTTAGTATTCTTCTTGTATTTTCGGTTTTCCTAGGGTAGAAGTAATAGTATGAAGCCATAGATCCATAGGGTGCATGTACACTTAGGTAAATCGTTTTGTTGTTTCGATTATTCCGCTGCCTAGTTATAGAGTGTATTTGATGCATATGTTTCTCAAGAATCATGCTTACTTGGAAAAATGACAAAGTCACCCTTCACAGGTTCTTGTGAGAGGGGTGAAGGTTTGTTGGATCTTATACATACGGATGTGTGTGGGCCCTTCAAACATGCCACAAGGGATGCTAATCGTTATTATTTGACTTTTACTGATGATTATAGTAGATATGGATATGTCTACTTAATCAAGCATAAGTAGAGACTTTTGAGAGGTTTAAAGAGTTTAAACAGGAAGTCGAGAATCAATTGGGCAGGAACATTAAGATGCTTCGATCCGATCGAGGTGGTGAGTATCTTAGTTCAGAGTTCCTCGACTATCTTAGGGAATGTGGGATTGTCTCACAATTGACACCTCCCAGGACACCGCATTTGAATGGTGTAGCTGAGAGGCGTAATCGAACCTTGTTGGATATGGTTCGTTCCATGATGAGTCGAGCTTCGCTACCAATGTCATTTTGGGGGTATGCCTTAGAGACTGCCGCCCATATCCTTAATCTAGTCCCTACAAAGAAAGTTGCCAAAACTCCTCATGAGATGTGGATTGGTAAAGTACCCAAACTAGACCACATCAAGATTTGCGGTTGCGAGGCTTTCGTGAGATGCGAGACTCATAATAAGCTCGAACCTCGAAGTGAGAGGTGTATTTTCATCGGCTACCCACAGAAATCCTTTGGTTACCTCTTCTACAGACCTAGTGAGAATGTGGTCTTTGTAGCTAGGAGGGCTTTCTTTCGAGAGAGAGAGTTCATAAGCCAAGGAGACAGTGGGAGGCAAGTTGACCTTGAAGAAATTCAAGAGTCAAGTGGTGAAGGAACTTCAAACCCTAGCACTCAACTTGAGGAGGAAACTTCTGTTGAACCAATTGACAAGTCTGTACCTCTGAGGCGTTCCACAAGGGTTAAGAATGCACCTGAGCATTACTATGGATTCCATATTACTGCGGAAGGTGATACACTTATCAGTGATGAGACACTGATAGGTCTGGATGAACCTAACAGTTACGCGAAAGCCATGGCAGGCCCTGAGTCAGCCAAGTGGAAAGAGGCAATGGACAGCGAGATACAGTCCATGTATGACAATCAAGTTTGGAACTTGGTTGAGAATGTACCAGGTCGTAAGACTGTAGGGTGCAAATGGATCTTCAAGAAGCAGACCGACATGGATGGTAATGTACACACTTATAAGGCACGACTGGTTGCAAAGGGTTTCTCACAAACTCCGGGAGTTGATTATGATGAGACCTTTTCTCCAGTGGCCAAGATTAAGTCTATTAGGGTTCTGTTAGCCATAGCCACATTTCATGACTATGAAATATGGCAAATGGATGTCAAAACCGCTTTCCTTAATGGAAAGTTGGCTGAGGATGTTTACATGAGTCAGCCAGAGGGTTTTGTCAACACAAAGTACCCTAATAGAGTGTGTAAGCTTGGGAAATCCATTTATGGGTTAAACCAAGCACCTCGCAGATGGAATCTTTGCTTTGATGAGAAAGTCAAAGAATTTGGCTTTTCTAGGAGTGAAGATGAATCTTGTGTATATGTCAAGGCTAGTGGGAGTATAGTTAGCTTTTTGGTATTGTATGTGGATGACATACTACTCATAGGAAATGACATCCCAACTCTGCAGGAAGTTAAGTCCTGGCTTGGGAAGTGTTTCTCTATGAAGGACCTAGGAGAAGCTGCCTATATTCTAGGGATAAGGATCTTGAGAGACCGGAGTAAAAGACTAATTGGACTTAGTCAGAGTACTTACTTGGATAAGGTGTTGAAGAGATTCGGCATGCAGGACTCCAAGAAAGGAGAGTTACCCAGCCAGAGTAACGACAGATTGAGTAAGACACAAAGCCCTAGTACTGAGGCTGAGATAGCAGAAATGAGTCGAATACCTTATGCTTCGGCTGTAGGATCGATCATGTATGATATGACGTGTACTCGACCTGATGTAGCCTTTTCTTTGATCATGGTTAGCAGGTATCAGGGGAACCCTGGCAAGGCACACTGGACTGCGGTAAAGAATATCCTCAAGTACCTACGGAGGACTAAGGACTGGGTCCTTACCCTCGGTGGGAGTGAAGACTTGAGAGCTGTAGGGTATAGTGATGCTAGCTTTCAGACTGATAGGGATAATTTCCGCTCTCAGTCAGGCTGGGTCTTTACCGGAGGAGCAATTTCATGGAAGAGTTCCAAGCAAGAGACAGTGGCTGATTCAACTTGCGAATCAGAGTATATAGCAGCTAGCGAGGCAGCAAAGGAGGCGATATGGCTGAAGAACTTCATTGGAGACCTTGGAGTTGTACCAGCTATTAAAGAGCCAATGGAAATTTTCAGTGATAGTGAAAGTGCAGTTGCCTTATCCAAGGAACCAAGGGATCACGGGAGATCCAGACACATCGACAGAAAATACCATTTCATCAGACATCGAATAGAAGAAGGACTCCTCGTGGCAAAGAGGGTATCATCGGATGAGAATCCAGCAGATCCCCTCACGAAGGGACTGACTCGGGTTAAGCATCTCCAGCATGCTCGGAGCATAGGGCTGAAGGATGATATTAGATTTAGTAGTTAGATAACCTTGAAATTTGTAAAGTGTAATTGACATTAGATGATGAATAAAAGGTGTTTTATTTATGAGTAAAGTGTTGCTATCTCTTGTCGATCGTTTACTATATTTCTTTTGCATGTTTTGACTTCCAGAATAATTATGTTTGGTATATCATATTATTCGAACCTCCACAGTCGGTCATATGTCGGAAGTAGGTATGAATCAAGACTGTCATGATTGGTTGCAGAGGTCTAAGTTGTTGGACATGGCTACAACACTCATGAGTGCTCATAAGTTCTGAGCATTGGACTCAACCCACGCTCATTGGAATCACTTCATGGAATTTATCTCGAGTGATCGTGAGACGATAATATCATATAAGTCTTCAAACCTAGAGATATGATTTGTTACTTATGAGTTGGTTATGCATTGATTGTATGTTAACGCATTGGTAACTCGATGTTATAAAACGTGCTTTTGTGTATAATTCAATGAGTGGTAGAACAAACATATGAGTCGAAGTTTATCTGTTCCTTCTTGGATTAGAAGCTGATATCTGGGCCCCTCGATGATTTTGTTTTGACCTATGTACCGGGCCCGGTCAGAACTAAGTTGATGTGTTCAATTAAGTTCTTTGTCAAACAAATCGGAAATCGGGAAACAAACTGCTGGACACAAAGTAAGACACTGTTCCATGTATTTGTCCGGCTGATATCTAGAACAGAGGATTATATGATCACTTATCTTAAATGGCGTATCATCATCTTCTCAGTTCCGAGAGACCTTGAAAGAGCTACGATTGCCGATCGGTTCCTAAAGTATTGCAGTTATAGTTATTAGACTTATCCAAGTGGGAGACTGTTGGATAAGGTGTCTAAGTCCATAACTATTTCTGGTATGTACTTGACCCGACCCGGCATGGTCCATTTGGGTTGCATGGCACGATGCAATTGGATAAACTAAAATGAGAGAAATAACACTTAGGGTTTATTAATATATTATAAGTTCTAATATATTAATAATATTATTTAATTAGTTTGATCAAGAATTAATTTAGAATTAATTAAGTGATCAAAAGATAACTAATTAAATATATGGGTAGATTATGTAAATCTTCCATATCTTATATAGTGGGCTAAGAGGCTCCATGGATTATCAAGTTGGGTTCCACCCATAGGATGCTCCATGGGAGTTACAAACCCATGGGTCATGGAAATGAAGAGTCATAACACATTAGGGTTTACATGGTGTAACCCTAGATGTGTCAACACTATATAAGAAACCCATTCTCCACCAAAATAGGCTACACTAAGAAACAAGAGGGCTAGAGCCGATTTTGCAAGTGTAAGATTCTCTCAAAGTTTACTCCTTTGCATTTGGTGTTGTGTGAAGCATTTGAGGCATCACACTTAGGGTGCTAGGCTCACAAGGTTTCAAGGATCATAATCAACAATAAGGTAAGTTATTCTATCTTTCATTCAAGTTAAAAATGTTCCCCATGTATGCTAGATAGGAATATAACCTTGGAATTCAACTTTGCATGATTATTAGACAAACATAGATCCAAGGTTATTAGGGTTGCATGTACACTTAGGAAGTGTTAGAATGCTCAAAACCCATCAGATGATACATCTTATGATGCTTTTGATGCTTTTGCATCGGATCATGTTGAGTTAAATTTTTTTGACATATTTGATTATTTGTTTGAAAATACTGATGTTCCTGTTTCTAGCACATCTACTTCATATGCAGGTAAAGTAGCAGAGGATGAGAACAAGGAGAACACCACTGAACAAACCAACATCTCCTTGAGCTCTGAATCTGTTGCTTCGAACTCAGCTGCTTCTGATCAACCTGCTGTTCAGAAATACAGGCCACCAATTCCAGTGAAACAGAGTGCCTGTTGTAATTGTGCTTGTGGGAACAATAAGAGACAAGGCAAAGACACGCCACCAGGAGCAGGAAGAAACAATTTCCCAGTGAAGAAAAAGAATTGTTTTCACTGTGGAACACCTGGTCACATTGCCCGAAACTGTCCAAATCGCGCATACGTTCCCTACTATGCACATGGATGGCAAAACGCGCCAAGAGGGAGATATTCCAAAAGAAACCCCTCAAGGTCACGTTCAGACAATGATGACTGGAATGCGCAGAAGAGCAAGAATCAAAATCCAAAGGACAAGAATCAAAATCCCAAAGTCAAGAAGGAAATGCCGGCCAAGAAGCCAAATCCAAGAGATGCTCCCGTGAAGCCAAAATCAAAGTCATCTCAACGGCCGACGTCAAGTTCAAAATCAAGTACCGAGCCACCCATCGGATCTAAAAAGAAATGGGTTAAACCCAATTACAGATGGGTATCAAAGGTTCAATCTCCCAAATCTCTTAATGCTTCTAACGTTTCTTCATCTTCTGTTTGTGATAAACAGGACATGTCGTGGGAGAATGTTCCTTGCAAAGATGACAAAGGTCGACCCAGTTTCAAAATGGACTGGGTTCCAAAGACCAACTGATCACGCTCTGTGTTGGAGCAGCTATGGAGGCATATCATCAGACTTTGGTTTGTTGGTAGTGGCTGTTCCTGGCACATGATAGCAGACATCTCTCAACTGTACAACACTCAGAACATTGTTTGAGAGTATGTGCCCTTTGCGGGAAGGGAAGAAAGGAAGAGATCATAAACGGGGGTTAGTGCTTAATGACATGAAGAATTTTTGGATATGTTCTGAGATTATGCGTGCTGTTCTCAGACCTTCTGGATGCAAATTCAATCGGTGACTTACGGTTTGAGTTTTTCCTCTCTATACTCCTGAGTTTTTCTTAAGCTGATTCGCTTTAAAGACTAATTTTTGTTTTAGGATAGTTTAAATTTGTGCATTTACTTTCGTTTCTCTCCTATGCACAAATTTAGGGGGAGAAATAAAAAAAAAATTAGAAAGTTTTAAAAATCCAAAAATATTAAAAAACAAATAAAAAAAATATGGTGTTAATGAAATGTGCTTGAGGGAGATGTTTTGGGAAGTGATATAATCAGGTGATAACAGGCAATCTAAATCTGTGTAAGGGACTGAATCTGAATTGTCTAGGCTCTGTGTTCGATGCGCTGGTAGGCACGAGAGATTAAAATCGACTTGACTAGGCATTAATGAACTTAAGGAATTCATAGACTTGAAAAATCTTGACCTAGATAGATCCATTTAGCCTGACAATACGACGCTCAGATAGGTTGAGCAGGGAGATATACATGATAATCCACCGGTCACATTAAAGTTATCCGTATCTAGAACTGTGGTTTAACTCTTCCTCGATGTACAGACTTTGTCCTTAATTCCGGTATTGATGGGGCGACTGGGGAATTCCGATAAAGTAGGTCTGTAGGAAATTATTTTCTTGCTTTCTTTTTGTTAGTCATATATTGCCTCCTCTGCGTGATTGAAATACATCCGACCTGGAGTGCAACATATGCAACTCTATTTCTATGCATCTTCTATCTATGCAATTCTTTCTATCTGTTAGCCATATACTGTCTCCTTTGCGTGACTCACAATCCGACCTGGTACACCGTATATGCACCATCCTACTTCTCAATCCCTCTAAATCTGGTTAGTCATATGTTTCACCCTCTGCGAGATTGGAATAGATCCGACCTGGGTGTATAGCATATGCATTCTAAATCTGACTTCTCTCATAATAATTGTCTGCTCACCTAAAGTAAGGAGTACTTTGGAAGTTCCTGATTATTGGGGTATGTCAGGAAGCGGGAAACATGTTCTAGTACATTTAAAATTGAACACTCACTAGGTTGTCTGTAGATCTCGCTGCTCAATTTAGGTGGACAACAATATCTTTGGTCGTCGTCAGCTGAATGGTCCTTAAGGAATATTATCTAGGATCTTAGGATCACATTGTCTTGTCACTCAAAGTATGTCCTAATTTTGTCACAATCTCTCGTGTTTAAGTGGACCACAATACCGACGATTGACCAGATCTATTCATGAAGGGAGAGGTATTGATAAACGGATAAAGGCTGTCTAAAAACTTTGATCCCAAATCACTCTTAAAGTTAGATATCATTTTTATTTTTGTGAAATTTGTTCATAGTTTTCTTCTAATTTAAATATTAGGGGAGAATTAAAAATTTTAAAAACCAAACAAAAATCAGAAAATAAAAAATACAAAAATAGTGTTATTTTTGTGTTATTTCTTTTTCAGAAAATATGAAAAATCCAAAAATATTGTGTGTTAAAATTTTCTTTTAGTTTTGTTTTGTCTTGAATAGTGAATTCAGGTGAAGATGAAACTCATGGAAGTTTGTGTCGAAGATTTCTGAGCCAAGGCTTCATCCGTCATCATCGAAGAGTTCTCATTCGAAGGAGCAAGAAATGAAGATTATTCTTTTGACATTCAATCTTTCAACCCCAGAAGCAAGGTGAAGCTGCAATTGAAGATTATGTGACGGATTGCATTGAAGCCTCCTCAATCAGTCTGCTGCTAACTTGAACCTGCTGAAGTGATCCAGAAGATTTGTTCTCTCTGACATTCTCTCTGAAGATTCTCAAACTGAAAGCGCTATCTTTCAAGAATCAGTACAAGAAGCCTCCTCATCCAATGTGCGTTAAATGTCAAATTCTGAAGAAATGCGCAACTGCAAGACATTTATTGAAGATTCATCAAGTTCATCTTGAAGCTGTGAAGTCATCAAAGATAAAAGCTGAAGCCAAGCTCCCAATGAAGATTATCAAGAAAAGCCAGCTACTTTTTAGGGGGAGCTTGTTGGGTCATTTAAGAAAAGAAAAGAAAGCTATAAACCAAGGGGGAGATTGTTGGGTCAAAAATATGGTTTATACTTTGCTTTTCTAGGAAAATGTATTTTTATGTAATATTTTATGAGTTTACGGCCAGGGGGTGTTTACGGCCCAATGGGTGTTTACGACCGTAAACCCATTTACGACCGTAAACCCATTCACGGCCCATGTTCACCAAGCCCATATTCCCTTGTATATATATAGGTGTTAGGGGTGACGAGTATGATTTGATGAACGTGAGAAGAGAGAAACTAGAGAGAAGAAGAGAGCATTTTGTGTGTCTGAATCTATTGTAAGGAACTTAATTCTAATCATATCATTCAAGATTCATATTATTCTTCTTCTCCTTCTCTTCTATTTGATCTGACATTATCCAATTGATTGGGATTCCGCACCATCAGTTGGATCTGATTGATACACAAGCATATTTGGGGACTTACAAAGAGATCATCAAGTATGGTCTTCGGGTGATGAAGATGAAGATGTCAACATCAAGGGCAACGGTAAGATTTGCATGTTGGCAACCGCGGATGAAGATGGAACGACCAAGCCTGAAAAGAACTACTGCGATATGGCCAAGGACGGAACTCTGAGCATAGTCGAACAGGTAAAACTTATGATTCAAACTCTGCATTATAACATGCACGATTGTCAACCCTTCTTAGACAACCATAATGACACATGTGTTGCCGTCCTTTCAGACTATAATAAAGCCCTAGATGAGAAGAACATAGCGTCCCAAGAAATGTTCCATGTAAGAGGACGACTAGAAGACAAAAGACTCAAAGTGGCCATGCTAGAAAAAGATTTAGGATTAGAGAAGGATGCAAAAATGTTATGTGAAACCCAGTTAGGAATAGCATTAGATCAGAAGGATTTAGCAAAACAACAAATCGTACGTTTGAACTTGTTAATTTAAAACTTGTTTAATGAGAGCGAGGCAATTGAAAATCTTGTGAATAATGGAACTGTTGACAATACATATAATTGGGGTTGCTCCATTGGGTACTCTACCGTAAAGGACTCATCACCCCGTTTTAACAAAGACCGTCTCTATGTCCCTCCGGACCGAGAGTTCCATTTCCCAGTCAATGAAAAAACCTTTCCAGAAGACATCAGAGCTCATTTCGGTCGACTTCATAATCTAAGTAATAATTGTGTCATCGAGGAAATTCTTCCTGAAACCTCGGATCATCCATGTGATCAAATACCCATCATTGGCATAATTTATCCCAACTCTTAGACTTCATCAGTTGTTGATGAAGAAATTCTTATGGAAGGACCCGAACCGAAATCTGTCCAACTGCCTTCCATCAAGTGTCCCAAAAAAGAATCCACTTTGACTTACTTTGCGGTAGTCCAATCATCCTTACCACAGACTGCAGTCAAGAGCTCAGTGACTATTCAAACAATTCATCATGAGTTTCCTATTGAAAATTTCGAATATGGTCAATGTTCTCAGAGTCCTGAACCTTCTAGTTCAGATGAATCAAATCCTCGTTTTCAAGAACAATCAAAGGTTTCAAGGAAACCACAGTTGAACATCAATGACTGCGGTTCACCAAAAACTCAGGCAAAACTGGCTTTCATGGAAGAACTTAGATCTCATAATAAAAAACAGGAAATCTTTTCAAAAAACAGAAGACAAGTTAGAATTTCAAAACACAAGAGTCCAGAAAAACTTGTTTTCTCAAATTACTTTTTGAAAAACTCTACAGTCAAGAAATCGAACAAAAAGGAATGTACAATTCCTAAGATCTTGTCAAACTCTCCTGACAAAACCCAAAAGCGTGTAAAGTCTTTTCAAAGTAATGGTTTTCATATTTATTCCTCAGACGACCCAAAATGGAATGGGATTTTACCAACTCCGACACTTTTCAAGTCACATCAATTTTTCCGAAAAACACAACCTAGGGGATTTACACGAGGTCACACTCGTTCAAACCATACTTTTCCAAATTCCAAGGGCACCTTTGTCAGATATCATTCTCGGACTGGTCATAAGACTCACCATATACCCTCCGGACCGTTGACCAAGCATAGTGTCTGGATGAATGAGAAAAATATCTCATTTGGATTTTATCTTCAAAAGGGGTCACCTCAAGTCCAATCTCGCACCTTTCAAAAACCTCGTAACTTTACTAAATCTCACAACACTCCAAAGATTCACAAACACCCATGTCTAGGTTTCAAGATTGACACAAAACATGTCCCTACAACCTCAGTTCATGCATCTATGAAAATCCCATCTGTCACCCCGGGCTCCAAACTCGTTTGGGTGCCCAAACTAACCGTGTAATTTTTCAGGCAATGTGCAAGGAGGATCAAGAAGAGGAGTGGTTAATAGACAGTTCCTGCTCCTTGCACATGACCGGAAGGTTAGAATACCTTTGGGATTTCAGGCCTATATGCAACGATGGAAATGTCACATTCGTCAACAATGCGAATGGAATAATCCGAGGTTACGGTATGCTTACTACAGGGAACTTCTCTATTCAAAAGGTTTCTTACGTGGAAGGTCTCAAACACAATCTCATCAGTGTAGGCCAACTATGCAAAGCAGGCCATCAGATTGAATTTGATAATGAATACTGCTACATAATGACAAGTGATAGAAGCACCTGTTTGATCAAATCTAAGTCTGAAAGGACCATGTATCCTTTGGACGTCTATCTGATCATTGGGAAACTGCAACTATGTTTTCTATCCAAAGCAGTATCAGAAGTCAGCTGGTTATGGCACCGCAAGCTAGCTCGTCTGAACTTCCGATATATCTATTGGGTTTTGAGCATTCTAACACTCCTATGGTGTACATGCAACCCTATAAACCTTGGATCTATGTTTTCTCTATTATACATGCAAATATTAACTATTCCAAGGTTTCATCCTAACTAGCATATTATGAAGCACCTATACTACAAAGTTTTAGTTAGATGACATACCTTTTGATGTAGCTTGATGTCTTCAAGCTTTAAGAGTTAGCCCCAATAGTGTGGAAGCCTCAAATGGAATCACAAATCACCAAAACACCTTGGAAGAACTTGAGAGAATATGTATGCACACTAAAATCGGCCCACTCTTATTTTCACACACTTGTGCCAATTTTGTGAGCCAAGGACCCTTTATATATTATGGAGGATTAGGGTTACATCCATGTAAACCCTAATACCCACGACCTTTCATTTACATAGGATCCATGGGTTAAAAGCTCCATGGACCATCCATGAAAGCTTAGCCCAACCTAAATGAACTTAGCCCATTCCATATATATATAAGAGTCCATATTTAATTAGTTCTTTTTGATCACTTAATTAATTCTAAATTAATTCTTGATCAATACTAATTAAATAATATTATTCCATATTAATATATTAGAACTTATAATATATTAATATAAATCATAAATATACTATTCTCAAAAGACTATCCATATAAATTGTGCCGGTGAAGTGCAACCCAAATGGACCATGCCGGGTCGGGTCAAGTACATACCAAATATAGTTATGGACTTAGACATTAATCCAACAGTCTCCCACTTGGATAAGTCTAAAACTATTATTGAGTATGACTTCAAAACCTAACTGGCAATCGTAGCTCTTAAAGCCGCTGTCGAACTCTGACCTTGTCAATGACTTGTGCATTAGATAAGGGATCATATATTCCTCCATTCTAGATATCATATGGACTGAGACATGGATTATAATCATTCTCTCTGTCTATTTGTTGTTTCCCGATTTTCGATTTATGATGACTGACTGATTGAACAAATCAAATCAGTCCTGCCTTGGCCAAGCACTCACATGTGTCATCATTAAATCATCGAGGGGCCCACAGATATCGCTTTTATCCCGAAGGTAAAAGGAATGGATAAACTTCGACTCATATGGCTTGTTCTACTACTTGTTGAATCATACACAAAGGCACGTTTTATAACAACGAGTTACCAAATGCGTTTTCGTGCAATCAATGTATAACCAACTCATAGTAACAACTCATATCTCTAGGTTTGAAGAATATAAGATATTATCGTCTCATGATCACTCGTGATAAAATCCATGAAGTGATTCAAATGAGTGCGGGTTGAATCCAATACTCAGAACTTATGAGCACTCATGAGTGTTGTAGCACCACTTTGTCCACCAACTTGGACCTCTACAAACCAACCCATGACCATCTTGATTCATATCTACTTCCAACATATGACCGACTGTGGATGGTTTGAATAACTTAATCATTCAGGAAGAGCGACTTAGTTATTCTGGAAGTCAAAACATGCAAAGTGAAACACAAGAATAAATGAATCAAATATGGTATCAAACCCTATGAATATAAATAAACACTTTTATTTATCACCATACTGATTACTCATTATTCATTGTTTCGGTTTTATCAACTTTATACTTGAATTAAAAACACTAGTTGTCCCATGCTCCAAGCATGTACACTATGTTTTTCTTAAACAATAGCTTTGCCATACACCAAGTATGCACTCTATGTTAGTCTATGATCCTTACTTTGTGAAATAAACCAATTGAACATAATTTCAATGATTCTAATTTCACACTCCCAAATCCTTATCGAAAAATGTGAGAATTTCAAATTCCTATCATTTATCGAAATCTGTTTAGATTTTAAACTTATATGCATTGACCCTCCTGTAATGAATATGTACAAAGTCACAAAGACTTGTCAACAGTCATTATAAGGTATTCCAATGGAGATCAACTCCATGGAAACTAAGTCTCATATTCAAAGTACATTGCTTTGGACATGCTTCTTGCATTAAGTTTTCTAATCTTACACAGATAACTTCCACCTATGGAGACAACTCCATATTCTCATTTTGACTATCACTTCTGAATAAGAGATGCCTCTTTTCAGAATATGTCAATAGGGTCCTTCCAAAATTAGCAATATACTTCCAACTGTCCCTGAGCAACCAATCTTTGGTAAACCTCAGATTGTCCTCGACAATTGCTTAATCATTTTAGTCATATCCAATTCTAGACCTTTTCCCTTCTTAATGCCTCTGGGCATTTGGAAAAAATGACAAATATTATAGCACATGCAATCGATCCTGTACCCAAAGCAAATGGTACACGATTCATGATGTCTCACATAAAGACATGATTCTAGACCAGTCTTTTGCTACAATATTTTTATTTGCCATGTTTTCAAAATTTGACTATGAAGAGGGATGCCGTAATCATAATCGAATTTTGAGAACGCAATATATAGAATTTCCTTAAGGTGAACCAATCCAACATGAAATTCATATATATATTCTTGACTAAAGATGATTAAGGTCTCAATCTAAGCCTTTAGAACTGAAATGAAGTATATCCTCTCCCTTAATTATAGCAAAACAACTTTTTCAATCCCTGCAGCCTCACAAATTGAAACTTTTGTTTTCTATAATTAACATTGCTAACTTGCAACACTAACAATAATTATCATGCTCCCACTAACATGATGATTATTAGCATAACACTTATGCTCCCACTAGCTTTGACATGTACTCAGAAATCAGCTGGACTTCTAGAAATTAATACTTTATTGACTTTCTTACCAAAATCATACACCTTTCCTTAGATAGCATGCATGTGTGTCTAAACAATTTCAGAACTACGAAAAGGGATGCCGTAATCATAGTCTCAATTGTTTAGACCTTTTGCCATCTGCTTCAAATCTACTTGGTGGAAGTGTTTCCTCACCATCATTTTCATGAATCAGAGAGAAACCTTATGACCCTTAGATTTTATGGTGTATATGTTCTTATCCATGTGAATCGTCAAAACCATAGTCACAAGACAAGAATAATGACAAATCCAAACTCATATGGACTGAACTTATGCAATCTTAACTTCTTGCCACCTGGCAGTACAGGGCCTGCCATTGCTTCCAAGTTGTTATGCAACCAATTGAGAACTTTCAGAACTCCTATGCAAAGTCAACTTTAACTAGAATGGGCACAGAATATGTCAACACGATAGGTTATAAACCTCAAGTCGTGTGCTAGTGAAGAACCTCAGGTTTTATTCTTGATTAGTTCTTGAAATTCTTTTTAGGATCTTTAAGACTCCCACTATCCTCTTGACATATAAGACTATCTTGCCAAATATTCAAGAGATAGTGCGGATTCTTTATCAAGACAAACACTTCACACAATTGGCCTTAGTTGGTCTTTGTTTTATCCAAAACATCACAACTTACCAATTTCAAATGTACAAGAGTAGGACACTTTTACTCTTACATTTGACAAGTGTTTTAAACCTTTCTTTAAGATATGTCACTCAAGTTACAATCTTGGAGTATAACTCTAAGAATTGTTTTGGAACGAAGTATGACTCATCTTCCTGATCTAACCATTTCAACAATTCATGACTCCTCTTCTTATTCATAAGAATGCACTAAGATGACCTTTAGAGGACTAATTGTGATATGATTTCTAAATCATTAAGATGATCACAAACATGATACTAAAGTACTCTCCCATCTTTTCAGATTTGAGAAACTTTTATCTTTCTGCCTAATTTGATTCTTCCCATTCGTTCTGCCATACATTGAGACTTTTCTAATGTTTCAGAATTATACTTAAACTTGTAAGTATAACCATATTTACTAAACTTTAGTAAATCAAATAGTCTTAACGAGCTTTGTGGTGGACATGACCAGTGCACAAGAATGTGTAGTCGATCCCTTTAGTCCTTCACGTGACTCACACATCCATGTGAACAAGTAATTAGTCTTGATTTTCCAATGCTTGAAAGTTCTCATTCATCATACTATTCAACTTGCATGATTCCAAGTTTCGGTCCAATTGAAACATGGGTGATGAGGAACTTTCCTGATTTGGTAAATTTAGACACTACCACAAATGAAAGAATCAAATCCATTTTCCAATATTGCTGTCAGTGGAATCGTATAAGCAACAATTTTCCACAAATGCCATTGTAAGGATACTTCAAATAAATAAAATTAAACAATTTTCTTTTATTTTAAAACTTTGCGGAAAAACTTATCCTTACAATCCACATGGAAAATTGTTGTTATCTATTCCTTAGCAATATATCATAACTTCTTAAGCAACTGCTCAAAATTCTGATGCGATCGAAATCCACCTTCGCGATCAGAATCAGCATATACTTCCTTTAAGATTTCTCTCTATTCTTTGATTATTAAAACATCAACATGTGACCCAGTCACATCATGTAATGAGGATCTCAGAATAGAATTTAACAGAGTTAGATAATGGGCTTTACCTGATGTAGAGTCAAACTTATTGACTTTAACATCCTTAGGTAAATTTGGCAGCTTTGCAATCAACGCCCCTTCCTTTGGCAAAATAAACATATGGACCCTTTGGTAATGGGACTATCTTAGACTTAGCCTTTCTCTTTACCTTTTGGTCAACCGGGTTGACTATGGCCAATCCCTTTGCATTGGGAAGAGAATGCTTTTTCTGGATTTCCAGTGTCACCATTGTCACTGTCCATAAAGTTTTTGGGAAGTTGATCTTCTAATCAAATTTGCTTTACTATCGTTCCAAATCATTGCTGATTCAGCAGCACCAAGCAAATAGATATGATCATTAAGGTTCATGTCATAGTCTGTTTCATAGTAGTCCCAAAGGAACTCACTATGTGACTTAGAAAGTGATTGAACATCCAACTTTCTCAAGACTTTGACACCCAACTCTCCCGACTTGTCAATATGTGACTTCATCTCTAAGATGTGATCACACATAGACCTTTCTTGCCATTAGGGCTTGGGTGACCTTGAACTTGTGGGTTAGGGAGAATAATTGGAGGAGGTGGAGGAAGAGAAGTATGACTTCCATGAGCCAAACTCGGGAAGTCATATTCATTAGGAAAGCTTGGTTTGGGAAGATCATTGTTGTCTAAACCAGACATCAACAATGGGAGAAATTGACGTAAAGTTGATTTAAGTCCTTAATATAACATCCAATATGATATATTAAAGCTAGGACCCAACAAACTATTTTATAACTTGGAAGAGGGATGCCGTAATCCAAGCTATAAAATATTTGAAGGTAGGTGAACGACGATTCACCAATTTCCACCAAGATAAACGAAATGTATTATTAGGTTTTAATTGGTTTTGAAACTCCTAGATTCTTTTGAGATTCATTGAACTTTTCAATGGCATGTTTCAATCTCGAGTGTGCCCTTCAGGTTTTGTGACTGGGATGTCGAGGATCACAAAACAAGGTGTGAAGTAACCATGCAAATATACTTAGTACCCATAATATTTACCCCTGAATCGATGTGCCGGTTAACCACACACGCTCCAACGATACTATGATAAACATTAAGTTACCCTTTGCCTACCTTGTTAAGTCCAGGTTAGTGTGCCGGTTAACCACACACACTCCACTAACAGCTTAAACAAAGTGCAAAGTGTAATTTCATGGATTAGCACCTTATTCACATTTTCCTAAGTAACTAAGATTGGGAATTTATAAGTGTTTAGTTACTTAGTATTTATCATTAGACTTATAATGAAGGGAGAATTATATTCCTTGTCCTACCTGTTCGGCTAACGACCCTCCACCAGTCAAGGAAGCGGTGGGTGAGAGTGGACACCCATTAAGCTGCCATTTTATAGGCAACAGCCTTATACCCCCCTTATAGACCGGCTTCGTGAATGAGGCCTACTAATGGTAAGACGACTTGCTCTTATACATATAATATATTAAACTTTTAATATTATAATAGTATAAGGGTGTATTGTAGACATTTAAAATACTTGGTGGTTTAATCTATTAATTAAACTATACTCTTAATTTAATTAAGTTTAAACCATGTCATTATGGAATTATTAATTCTCTTTTAATTAAACACTTTAATTATCTATTAATAAAGTCCATAAGAGTTAATTGAATTATTCAATAAAAACATCATAATTCCAATTATTAAATTCAAAATTAAAACCATTTAATTAATTGTTTAAGTTATGAACCCAAGAGTTTTAGAATTCAATTCTTTTTTTTTATCATAAAAAAACTTTTTCCAAATTCCAAAACTTGAGGGCAAGTTTTGTAACTCTTGAAAACTTTTGGTTTCCATAATTTATGGAGTTAAATACTTGTTTTATGATGAAACTTTTCATGTTCCATAACTTAAGAACAAGTTATGGAATTCTTTAAAACATTAAGACTAAGTTTTGTAACTCCATAAAAAACTTTGAATCAATTTTTTTTAAAAACCTTTTCATATCCATAACTTATGGAGGTTTCAAAAAACTCTTTAGATCAAACTTTTAAAACTAATAAAATAATCATATCATTTTATCTTTTACTAAATTTGACCTAATTCAACTCATATAGCAAATGATTCAAATTTTACAAATAATTAATTTTTCACAAAAACAAGTAATTATCTTAAAATTTTGACAAACGTCATGTTTTTTTTCCTCTTTTTTTTTCCAACTTGAAAATAAAACATTTGCATCAATATAACAGAAAACAACCCATGGCTCTGATACCACTGTTGGGTTTTGAGCATTCTAACACTCCTATGGTGTACATGCAACCCTATAAACCTTGGATCTATGTTTTCTCTATTATACATGCAAATATTAACTATTCCAAGGTTTCATCCTAACTAGCATATTATGAAGCACCTATACTACAAAGTTCTAGTTAGATGACATACCTTTTGATGTAGCTTGATGTCTTCAAGCTTTAAGAGCATAGCCCCAATAGTGTGGAAGCCTCAAATGGACTCACAAATCACCAAAACACCTTGGAAGAACTTGAGAGAATATATATGCACACTAAAATCGGCCTACTCTTATTTTCACACACTTGTGCCAATTTTGTGAGCCAAGGACCCCTTTATATATTATGGAGGATTAGGGTTACATCCATGTAAACCCTAATACCCATGACCTTTCATTTACATAGGATCCATGGGTTAAAAGCTCCATGGACCATCCATGAAAGCTTAGCCCAACCTAAATGAACTTGGCCCATTCCATATATATAAGAGTCCATATTTAATTAGTTCTTTTTGATCACTTAATTAATTCTAAATTAATTCTTGATCAATACTAATTAAATAATATGATTCCATATTAATATATTAGAACTTATAATATATTAATATAAATCATAAATATACTATTCTCAAAAGACTATCCATATAAATTGTGCCGGTGAAGTGCAACCCAAATGGACCATGCCGGGTCGGGTCAAGTACATACCAAATATAGTTATGGACTTAGACATTAATCCAACAATATCAACAACCTTGTCACCAGAGAACTCGTCCGACGTCTCCCCATTCTAAAGTACAACAACGATAATCTCTGCCCAGCCTGTAAGTGTGGAAAACAGTCTAAAGGAAGCCATCCGATGGTGATTGATTCATCAATCTCTGAACCCTTAGAACTCTTACATATTGATCTCTGCGGACCGTCTACTGTAGCCAGTCTCCATCACAAGGAATACATATTGGTTATAGTTGATGAATTCACTCGTTTCACTTGGGTCTTCTTCCTAAGACTCAAATCAAAAACACCGCAGGTTCTGATCAACTTTATCAAAGAGACCAAACATCAAATCAAATTACCAGTGCGCCAAATCCAAAGTGATAATGGCACTGAGTTCACAAATCATCTCTTAAACAGTTTCCTGGTGTCAAAAGGTATTAGTCACAACTTCTCAGCTCCCTACACACCTCAACAAAACGGAGTTGTAGAGCGAAGGAATCGCACTCTAGTAGAAGCAGCCAGATCTATGCTAAACTTTGCAAACCTGCCTCTATACTTCTGGCCAAATCAGTGGCAACGACATGCTTTGTCCAAAATCGAAGCATTGTCTGCAAGTGTCTCAACAAAAGACCTTACGAGGGCCTCAACAATCGAAAACCTAATGTCCGATTCTTTCACATTTTCGGGTGTAGATGTTTTGTGATCAACAACAAGGATCACCTTAACAAATTCGCACAGAAGTCAGATGAAGGCATATTTCTTGGCTACTCTACTAATAAGGTGGCATACAGAGTTCTCATCAGACGCACGCGGCTAATAGTTGAAAGCTTCGTTGTCAAATTCGATGACTATTACATCCGAAACATTGCTCCTTCAAGAGAAACGAAAGCAATCATGGAAAGTGATCTCCCAACTTCTTCGGGTCCTCTCAACATAGTTGAAGTTAACTATGACAACCTCTTCGACCCTATAGAGACTGCTCAACTGTCCAAAATTCTTGTGTCTCCAGAAGCTCAGCAACAACACGCCAAAGTCTCTGGACCCTCCATCTCTGATGATTTGTCTCAAGGAACTTCTATGTCGCCGGTTGAGGGGGAAAGCAATTCTCCGGCTCTTACGACAAACATCGACGTTCCAGTACTTGAAGAAGCAGCTCCCGCCTGTATCTGCAAAGACTCTAATCCATCAAATGCTTCCTCTGATTCAGATGAAGAAGAAAATATTGACACAAGAACTGATTCAAGAGTTATCACGCATTCTTTATCCCAGGGGGAACCATCCTCAGTTCAAGAGGGACTCCCATCCGCAATCCAGGGGGAACCTCATTCTGATCCGTCTCCAACAGTCCAAGTCCAAGATACTTCTGCAGGCTCTTCACAAGTTGAGGGGGAACTGCCTTCTCCAACCGCATAATTCTCTGACGTGGTTGACATTCCTTCCATCGCAACTGCTGATCATCAACAATCCCGCTTACATGTCTGGACAAAAGAACACCCTCCGGGTCAGATCATCGGAAACCCATCTGTAGGTGTACAGACTCGATCTTCTCACGATCTTACGGACCACTGCCACTATGCAGCCTTTATGTCCACAGTCGAGCCCCGATCCATCAAGGAAGCTCTTCTGGAGCCTGACCAGATCTCTGCCATGCAAGAAGAATTAGCAGAGTTTGAAAGAAACAAAGTGTGAAAACTTGTTCCGAAGCCTAAAGGCCACACTATTGTTGGAACAAGATGGGTGTACAAAAACAAACTCGATGAATCCGGTGCGGTTGTTTGTAACAAAGCAAGGTTAGTTGTAAAGGGGTATAGTCAATTACAAGGTGTTGACTACGATGAAACATATGCCCCTGTAGCCAGGATGGAAGCAATACGCATCTTTTTAGCATATGCAGCACACAAAAATATCAAAGTACATCAAATGGATCTAAAAAGCGCTTTCCTGAATGGTGAATTGAAAGAAGAAGTTTATTTGCAACAACCTCCAGGCTTTGAAAGTCTAGAGTTCCCAGATTATTGGTTCAAGCTTGAGAAAGTAGTTTATGGTCTTAAGCAAGCCCCGAGGGCATGGTATGACACTCTCTCTGAGTTTCTTGTCATGACGGGATACAAAAGAGGAGTGATTGACCCCACATTGTTTTGAAAGGCAAATGGTAATCACCTTATGCTTGTACAAATCTATGTGGATGATATCATTTTTGGGTCAACAGATCAAGGTATGGTGGATGAATTTGCAAAGCTCATGACCAACAAGTTCCAAGTGAGCATGAATAGAGAGCTCAACTTCTTTCTAGCACTTTAAGTAAAACAAGTTCCTCAAGGGATATTCATTCATCGGGAAAAATATACCTCTAAACTACTGAAGAAATACTCAATGGATAATTGCTCCTCAGCCAAGGTTCCTATGGCCTTCAGATATAAGATCTCTGCTAATCCATCCGGTGAATCAGTAGACCACAAGACTTATAGAGGTATGATTGGTTCGTTGATGTACCTCACCGCAAGTAGACCAGATATTGTCTTCGCAACAGGCTTATGTGCCAGGTACCAAGCCGATCCCAAAGTATCTCACTTAACCACAGTCAAACAGGTCTTCAGATACTTAAAAGAAAGCAAAGCTCTCGGTCTATGGTATCCTGCAGGGAACGACTTCAACCTTCAACCCTTTACAGGTGCGGATCATGCCGGACGCAGATTGGATAGGAAGAGCACCTCCGGTGGTTGTCAATTTCTGGGAAGAAGACTAGTAAGCTGGTCTTCACGAAAACAAAATTATGTCTCTTTGTCTACCGCAAAAGCCGAATACGTGGCCGCAGTGAGCTGTTGTTCTCAAGTCCTTTGGATGAAAACTTAACTGATGGACTACAGATACAGAATGCTGCGAATACCGATTTATTGTGATTCAGAGAGTGCGATAGAGATTTCTCATAATCCTATTCACCATTCAAAGACGAAACACATTGAACTTCGGTACCATTTCATCAAATATCATATACTCAAAGGTAACATTGAACTAATTTTTGTTCCATCTCGCGAAGAGATTGCGGATGTGTTTACAAAAGCACTTGATGCAACGAAACTCAACAGTTTTCTACAAATGTTATGGATGATGAATTCGGATCCATAATTCTTTTTGATTGATATGTACCGTAGACCTCTTCTCGTCTCCATTGCGGTCCTAGTTAAATATATCTATCATACATGGTTTCAGTATACTTCGTGTACCGCAACCATATATCATAGTTATATTTCTTGGGTTATCGTTTGTTATTTCTGATATTTTGTCAAGTGTTCTTCAGTTTATACTACCGCAGTCGCATGACCATCCACCGCAGTGAAGAATCAATCCGCATTGATGAATCAATCCGCAATCACATTGAATAAACTCTCATAAACTACTTCATAAATTCTTTGGAAAATTGTGTGCTATTTAATGTTTCTCATTAAATAAAAATTCTTCATATTAAATTCAAGCATTCGTTTTGTAGCATACAACGTTTCAGTCCTTTCTCAAATAACCTTTTGGTGTCAGACATATTATAGGGATAATGACAAATAAACCAGTTTTCCATAAAAGAAATATTTTAAGAAATCTTTTTCCTTAAACTGTCCAATCTTCTTTTCAAAATATTTTAAATCCTTTACCCCAAGCTTTCAAATCTGTTCCATATTCCACCTTTATTCAACGGATTATTGACCTTGACCACACGATCTCCAAACGTGTGTAAGTGGGCCTGACAATTCATTAAATGCCCTATTTTTGGAAAAATAAATAACATAATAACTTCTATTTAATTTATTTTATTTACGGCTAATGATGATTAAAACCTAAGGGTTTCTATCATTAACTGCCATAGATAGGGTGAATTCAATATCTGTTTGGAATCCGGAACTGTAAAAACCCCTTTTTCCCTCCCAAGGAAGTTTTACGCTTTCTGAACTCTAGATGATCTTCATCTTCTTCCTCTTGCAATCAAAAGATTTTTGCAAGTTGTTCAACTATTTTCAAAATGGTGAAATATGGAGTATCAAAGAAGCAATCCAAAGCTTCAGGATCAGTACAACCCACTCGTTCTGAATCCACAACCAAAAATCAATCGCAAGCAATTGCTCCGAGCAATTTTAGGGCAATTTTTGAAGATCATCCCTCCTACAACGAATTAATTCGTCTGATGATCAAGTTCTTACCTTCACACCCTCTGTTTCGATCATTTGACTCATTTACTGATGTTGTTCCACTTTCGACTCTTTTCAAATGCGCATTCTCAGCGTTTCGCCCAATCAACAACCTATAGGAAGTTCATCTTAACCTAGTTGATTATTCTTTGGTCATCTTGACTAAAGACAAATTTCTGAATGCTATCAACCTTCATGTTTATCCATCTACAAGGTGTTACACTCCAATCATGAATGACATTGTCACTTCACTCTATCAGATGGGCTATCAAAAGAAACTCAAAGGCATTAGGGAATTCAAGACGAACCAGTTGCCTGCAATCTGGCAGTTTCTTTGTCACTTCATCATCCGGAGTCTCTCTGGCAGAACCGGAGGAGCTGACAACATGGGCCTGAAGTTGCTTGAACTTGTGTGGAGCTTCTTCACTAGGAACGACATCAACTACGGTCAAATATTGTGGGATGAATTCCTTTAGTATATTCCAAAGGAGCATCCGAGGGCAGGCGCAACAGAACTCACAGTTGCACGCTTCGGGTCCTTGTGCATTTCAGACCTTCACCATGACGCAGGAATCATCATGGGCAACGGCATCAACTTCTTCATCACTCATGATCTTAAAAGGTATGCACCCTCTTAAGATCAATCTATCTTTGGACCTTTGAGACGTTTACCCATATACTTGTTGATGTCTGTTGGACTGGAAGCCAAAGAAGTCACTGACCATATAGAGGCTACGAAAGGTATTGACCCATATCTTTCTACCCCGCCTCTACCCAGTCAGTCCATTTTAGCCTCGACAGAACCAAATTGTCCATTGAGTACCGAAGAACCATCTACCACTACACAGTCAAATCAACCCTTATCTCAAAGGCAAAAAAAGCTGGTATCCTCAAAGAAAGCCCCCCACCGCAAGTCAAAGAAAGTTAAATTTTCAAAGAAACAAAAAGCAGTTGTGTCCTCAGATGAATCCCCTCCTCATCCTCAAAACTCTCCTGTCTATATTGAAGAAGAATCTGACAGTGCCACCGGACCAATTCTTGTTCGCAAGAAACAGAAAACAAACCCAAGTCCTAGCCATATGCGCAAACGGATTGATACCGAAGTCACTCAAAAGACTCCGGTGGTCCTTGGGGTCGCCGTAGACCAATTAGCTTCACCCTCCCCAGCCACTCAGATACAGTAAGTGTGTCTATTTCATCTGATCATGGAGACTCGACCCCAATTGAATCCCAAGAGGATCTTGTTAGTTCCAAACGCCCTAAGGTCTCCAGGGCTTCCCATCTTCATTTTTTTTGAGGAACAGGCGTTGCGCTCCATACTTGATTCTGTCATCCAAACACTCGATACACATTCCCAACCGCAGGGCAATTCTTCAGCTCTAGCCAGAACTAAGCCGATGCCAAACTTGACTATAGGTCAAGGAGACCGAGGAAGCTCGGGAAATCCTACTCTACTTACCTTACAATCAGGTGGTTTAGGCATGGTGAGCACAAATGTGCAAGGATCCATGAACCCGGGGGACACCCCAGTGCGAAAAAAAGGATTTGATGGATATGACTCTGATGACTCTTGGGTTCAGTATAACCCACAGACTGAATCCGAAGTCAAAAAGTATGAAGCTTTCATAAGGGCATTCCACGCCCGCAAAGATCAGCAAACCAAACAACAACAAATAAATAGCAGGAAATTTAAACAGTTGCCAAGTACTGGGCGGATGCGATCAATAATGCCAACACAGTGGCCGCAATCCTTAAAGTTCAAGATTGGTTGACCTCCATGGCTGAAACCATCCAGAAAGCCCCAACTCTTCAAAGTGGCGCAGGTTCCTCAAAGCCCACTCAAATTGCCAAAATTCATGCATCCAACGAAGATGGTCCCGCAATAGAAGTCAGCTTTGGACCAACTTTTGGTCTGGATGATCTTGATATGACTGAAGTTAATCAACCACCTCAGTCAGATGACTTCATGATGGTGTTTCATGATGAAGATTCAAGCGGTTCTCAGCACTCAACTTCCAAACCAAAAGAGAAGAAGAAAAAGAAGAAAATGATTGTAACTCGTAAGGAATTTTTGAGCCCTCAAGAAAAGGTTGATAAAATCTTAGCCGTAGTATCAACCCCTCCACAAACCGAAGCTACTGGTCCTTAGTCTATTGCTGAAAGACTTGAACGATTAGAAACAAGAGAACGCTTGGCTGCTGAACGAATATCGCTGAAAGTTGAGATGGGATCCGTGCCCTTGACAGCAACAGAACAACAGACCACAAGGAATTCTTAGCCGCTGCTGAAAGAGTCATTCAAGAGGTCACCGCAATCAAAACAGAATGTCAATCAGTGATTGCGGACCAGACAATTCAATCCAAAAAGCTTGTTGAGGAAACTCACAACGCTTATGAGTCAACTATTTCAGTGTTCCAGACAACGATCAACAATCTTCGACGCTCCCTGACCGCAAGCTCTCATGGTCAGGAAATCCTCAAGCTAACCAAAGACATTCATCAGTTGTTGTTCAACATAAAGATCCCCGATAATCATCAACTATCTGATATTCTAAAGTCCCAATTCAACGATGTATTCACAAAGATTGATGGACTCCGTCAGTGGTTTGAGGATCAACATGTTAATTCCTCAAAAGAGGGAAGTGAGCACTGTGATCCGCAGCTCCATCAATCTCCGGTTACGCCAGACTTCGGTCCATCTCACTTCGCTCCAAAACAACCAATTGCAACCCCTGAAGCTCACCAATCTCTGATTTTAACTACGGATCGAACTAAACCTCCCACTCCGGTGCCTTCTCCTCAAAAATCTCCTCCGCATATTCAAATTGAGCAACATGAATCTCCTCCTCGCCAAGAAACCCCACCTCATTTCAGAAACTTGGCACCAACTGTGTCGTCAGAACACTCCGATGAATCCCCCGCAACGGAGCAAAAGAAGAAGGACTGGAAGGCGGCAGTGTTCACGGAACAAATATAGAGAGACCATGGCTTCGACACTACCATGGATGAAACTCTAATTAACTCATGGCTTAATCGATCCCGCAGACTTCCGGATGATGACTACATGCCAGTGCTGACATACGCTGAGCCTCCGGAAGATGGCTACTAGGACATTCCCATTTCTCCAAATGCCATGTTTTTCACAGTTTTTTAACCATTTGACCTAAGTCTCCCTGATGATTAAAGACTACCTCTGGAGTTTGAACGTCTAAACAAGTTCCATGGAAATCATGGATCCAAATTTGAGGACGTATGGTCAAGTGATAGGCCTTCTGGAGTCAAGAACTACAAGGTCCATAAATTCATGAAGTCCGAGTTCATCCAATACACGTTGACAAGAAGAGGACGTGATTACATCCGAACTCAGTCTGACTTCCCGTGTATGAATCCGGAAGAAGTATTTTTAGTCGCAAGAGTGTTTCAACTCAAATCCGAAAAACACTCCAAAATGAAGATAGCGTATCAAAAAGCTTGCGAGTACCTACAGTGTGTAATATGCGATTTTGCTAAAATAGATGCTGACATTCATCCGGCCCTGGTTCAGAAATTCAACCTTCCTCCAATTGATCCCGCACCAGTCTATAATGAAGGTTATCAAGAACGTTCTTTGGGTGAAACCAACTTCCCAGAACTGGGAGTTATGTTCAAAAGAGTTAATAGTGATGTCAAGTACTTTATTCCCATCACTACCATGCACCGCCTGACCCGAAGGCAACTAGAAGTCACTCTGACTTCGGTTCAAAGATCAAAGCACACAAAGGACCAAGTCAAGTTCGAGATCACTCGAAGAATCAAATGGCTGGGAGAAGTTAGAAAATTCTGGTGGCTACTGATGATGTTTTTAAAGCCCAACAAGTGAGAATGTTAAAGAGGTCACTTAAGGGGAAATTGTTGAAGCAATAAGTGACCCTCTTGAACCTCCATCCGAAGTCACCATTCTACCGCAATACTGCTTCTTCTACCGCAACGTGAAGCGAAGATGTTGTCTGCAACCTTCTTTCCAGAACAAAGACTTAGTATTTTTAACTTATGTATTTAGTATATTTTGTCCAGTGTACCTTGCATGGACACTTCTTTTAGTCTTTGTTTATTTCTTATGTATTTACTATGTTTTTAACTTAGTATTTTTAACTTATGTATTTACTATGTTTTGTCAATTGCCCTGTCAGGAATACCAAAATTTAAGCAAGATCGACATCAAAAGTAAGCATTTGTTTGGATTCTTCCATCATTTCAAAAATTATAGGTTTCTTCGAAAATTATTGTTCAACTCTTTTGTCATAGTAATCGTTAAATGTGAGATTGAATGTTTCTTCAACTTTTCGAGTTCTTTTGTTTAATACCCTATATGCAACAGAGTTGTGTTAATATCCCAAGAAAATTCCCTCATCAGCTTCCATCTGAAATTTGGAGAGGTTATCTCTGAGATTCACTATAAAACATCTGCAACTAAAAACATTGAAACCATTAACATTAGGTTTCATTTTGTTAATGATTTCATAAGGTGCAATGTTGAAATGACGATGAATAAATGAACGATTTTGAGTAAATCAAGTTGTTGTAATTGCTTCTGCCCAAAAGTATTGAAGAAAATTTGCATATATGAGCATCGTTCTAGCCGCTTCACACAAGGAATGGTTCCTCTTTTCGACAATACCATTCTGCTGAGGTGTGTAAGGAGACGAAAATTTATCTGAAATTCCCAGTTTAGTCAAAAACGAATATAAAATTCGACTTTTAAACTCCGATCCATTGTCGCTCTTTATCTTGTGAACTTTATTCTTAAAACTTGGTTTAATGTTTTTGATAAAATCGATAATCACTTCAGCTGCTTTTGACTTTTGTCGAAGAAAGAAAACCCAAGTAAATCGTGAAAAATCATCAACAATAACAAGTATGTAATTCTTCTTATTGAGAGATTCAACAGCAGAAGGACCACATAAGTCGATGTGAAGAAGTTCCAGCGGTTCAACAATCTTGAAAACAATAGTGATTGGATGACCTTGACGATGTTGTTTAACCATTTCACAAGCTGCACATAACGAATCATTGTCAAACTTTAAAATAGGCAAACCATGAACAAGATCATCAAGAACAAGTTTGTTTAGAATTTTTAAGTTAATATGAGAAAGTCTTCTATGCCAAATCCAACCGAGGTCATAGGAAGCTTTCGATAGTAAGCACACGTAGGGTATGGCCACTATAGGTTTCATGTCCAAAGTGAACATATCACCCTTTCTCTTTGACTTTAACAATACTTCATTTGTCTCTTTGTTCGAAATAACAATTCCTTCCTCATCGAAAAGTACTTGATCCCTAGTTCCTACCACGAGTTGAGATACACTTATGAGGTTATGCTTTAACCCTTCGACATGAGCAACTCGTTTCACTGTGAATTTTCCATTTGTAACTTTCTCATATCCCTTGACCTTGCAATTTTTATTGTTCCCAAAATTTACTACTCCAGCATTCTCTATCTTGCGATAATCTCTTAAAATATCCTTCCTACCAGTCATGTGACACAAGCACCTACTATCGATATACCGGTTCTCGTCATATTGTTCATCACATAGTACCAGCGATCCATTAGAGATTTAGGTCCCCAAGACCTTTTGGGTCCTTAGACATTAGTTTGGAATACAGTGTGCAACAAAGAACTAATGATCAAATTTCGAACTTTGGTTTTAATTTTTTCGATTAAGTCAACTTCATCAACTTTAGGCATTGATATGTATTCATGCAATGGCGAAATTTCAACTTTTCGTTTCTCTTTTTCAACTTTTCCTTGAGAAACATCAATTTTCGTTGCTTTACCTTCTTTCTATTTTGACACTTTGGACATTGATTCTTGTGAATAAGTACTTCCATTCATGGTTTCATTCAAGTAATTCTCGTAAGCCTCTTGGACTTGTTTTTTAGAATACTTTTTCAACTGAAATTTTCTTCCTTTTCCCTCCAACCAATGATTAAAATTTTTCATGTCATTTTTGTCTTTGACGAAAGATATTTTTGACTTTTCTTTCAAATTAGTATTTAAAAAATTTGGACCTTTAGGTTTGAATGGTACATGTTTCTTTGTAACATTATTCACTTTTGTAAAATTCATTTGTGAAGATAGCTTGTGTGGTCGTTGTTGAAAACGATTTTGGCAACGATTTTGATAAGCAAAATGAGAATCCATTTGAAAAACTTTTTGATTTTGAGAAAAAATTCTTTGACCATTGTTCTAAAAATGATTTTGTAGTATCATTCAATTATTTTAAAAACCGTTCTTCTTTTGAACATTTTTCTCAACATAATTTTGATGAAAACTTTCTTGAACATTCTGTTGGGCAGGATTTGAAATTTTCTCATTCTTTTTCTCATTCGCTTTTTGAACAACTTTCGTTTTTGGCGAAAAATCACTTTTGTTATCAACATTCCTTTTTACATTTGTCAAATCACTTTAGATGATTCTTTTTAAATATTAATTTTTGATGTTTGTGAAAACTTCTTTTCAGGATTTTGTGAATTCTTTTATTTTAAAAACTTTGATTTTTGCTTTTCTTTTTGTTTCTTCCAAAAATCCTTGTTTCGTGCTTTATTTCCGGAAATTTATAGTTTCAAATCTGATTTCTCAACTTCTTTATCTTGATTTGGAAATTTTCCATTTTGATTTTTGAAATATTTATCATGTGAAAATGATTTTTCCTTCTTTTTGAATTCATTAGCTTTCGCCTTTTTATTACTAGAATCATTAGGGAAATGTTGCTCACTGTTTTCTTCAATTTTACATTCGACATATTGGGGTTTTCTGTTTTCACGACCCAAACTTTGTTCGATTTCTTTTCATTTTCTTTGGAAAAAAGGTTTTTGACTCTTCTGTCATTGAAAAACATATGATCTTTTGTTTAACTTGTTTTCCTCTATATTGTGATTTGAGTAAAAACCTTCACCAATCACATTTTGATTGTCCTTTTTCAACAATTCGTTTATTTTTGGATCAAAATTATCAACATTTCCTTTCGTTACAAACACTTGGTTGGTAGACCTTTAATACATGACAGATAAAGAACTATATTTGGTTGGGTAGACCTTTAACGACTCGAGGAATTTCCGTCTCACAAGAATCATCGTCACTATCACTTTTGTTATTTCTAATATCCTCAACAATAACTTTCTCTTTTTGAGAATCACAAGTGTTGGTTGTCGAAGAAGACTTATTGTTTAATTTTGCTTCTGATTCAACTTTATCTTTATCCTTATAACATAGTGACATTAATGACTAACAATGTTGAAGCAAGAAGTGACCCTCTTGAACCTCCCTCCGAAGTCACCACTCTACCGCAATACTGCTGCGTATACCAAAACGTGAAGCGAAGATGTCATCCGCAACCTTCTTTACAGAACAAAGACTTAGTATTTTTAACTTATGTAGTTACTATGTTTTGTCCAATGTACCTTGCATGGACACTTCTTTTAGTCTTTGTTTATTTCTTTTGTAACCTTCATGGAGCTCTATAAATAGAGCCTTCCGTTTCAACTTGCAATACACATCTTTCTTTCATCTTATCTTATCTTTCATTACTTTCTTACTGTCAATATCCTGTTGTACTTAAATCTCTTATCTAAAGATCATAATCTCTCCTCGGAGCAAGTCACACTTGACCTAATCACGTTAAGTTGATCACATTTATTAACTTGGTTTGATTGCAATACTTGTTACGAATCATCTTAAGTGTATACTTGATATAATACTTGTTGTCATTTATATTTCCTTATATTTCCGCATCTAATTATCTAACTCTCTAACTCTAACTCATTATTGTTGAGCTTTATGATCCTTTGAGTTAAACTTATTACGCAATATAACTTGTTCTAACGTTTGTTTAAATGTGTTTCTTAAGTTTTTCTCTCAACAAACAATTTCGAGCAATCAACACATTCCTCTTCCTTGATTTACTGATATTGTCAGGGTTATCTTCGATATCAGCAAAATTTTGTTGAGTACTTTGTACCGATTTCTCGGTCTTGTGAAAAATTTTGATTTCTTCATTTTTAATCAAGGTCTCATTCATAATTTTAACAAGCTCATTAGCATTTAAACAATCATCTATGTTAACTACACCATAATCATATGAATCATTAGGAATGGTGGCATAGTTAACTACTTACTCTCACAGTCGAAAGTAGTCTAATAAACTAACTCTCGTTTGAAAGTAATAAAGGGAAGCAATTTTCTATGTTGTTCAACATAAATGTCAACAGAATGATAAAGATTAGTCAATTTACCATACAAGCATTTTAGAGTATTTTAGTAAATATTACGTTGTTTGATTAACATCTTATTATCCATCCTAAGACCATCGCTATCACACATGATAGTCATTATATGAAGCTATAAACTCTCTATCTTACTGTTCTTTTCTTCCAACTTATTTCGAGCTTCATAAAAGGATGCCTTAGATTTCTCGACTTCACTACTCATAAAAATAAGCATGTCATTCAAATAAGTACAAGTTTCATCAAAATCGCATAAAACAACGTGATAAGAATATAAAGGAATATTAAAGGAAACGAGAAGATCACGCACCTTAGCGCTCATTGGAGATTTTGGCGTTGTAAAAACAAAACACCTTCAAATGGTCTCCACATCATCTCCATCACTTTCCTCATCTTCTGCGTTCTCATCGAGTTGTTCATCACTATCTATCATATCTTTCCTAAACAAGCTCTTTTCACCAGATCCGCCTTCCTCATATTTCGCAAATAACACACCATGAGTATAATGATATATTTCCTCGTCATCAGATCCGAAAGACCAAATTTGATAAGGCCATCGTTATCATCACCTCCTTTAGCCATTAGGGAAAGATTCTTGGTTTGAGCACAAACTTCCTCAAGCCTTTTTTGCATAGTAGGCTTTATCTTTCACTTTCTCTTTCTTCTCTTTCTTTTTTCCCAACATGTAATCCTTAGCCAAGTGATTATGGCCATTGTGGTAATTGCAGTTATAGCCTGAATCTCCTTTTAGTTTCACCTCAGTATTCATCTCTTCTTCTTTCTTCTCAACTTTCGCCATCACTTCCTGACTTCCACCAACATTCGAAATTTGCTTCTTTTCCATGGTATTTTTGAAATTTACACTAATAGGTTTCTTGAAAAAAAATTCTCCCTATTGTTTGAGTAATAGGCAACAACTTCATCCTCGGAATTTAGCAGAAATCCTTCTTCATCTTCTTTCGTATCTCCTTCAAATATTCCTTTGCATTTGTTTTTGACACCAACACCATTGGACCACCATAGTTAAACTTATCCTCTTCACCAATTTCCATTACTTTTGTTTCATGCGTTTTTAGAATATTATACCAATATGATAGAGAATATGTATCAAAATTCTCTTTTGTCTTGAACATCAAACAAATTTTGCACCATTCTTTTTTGAGTCCATAAACGAAAGTAAGGTAGAATTCTAAAGTTTTACAAATAACTCCATACTTGTTGCACTTGAAGAACAAATCATTCATCCTGTCGTAGTACGCCTCGATATTTTTGTTTTCCTTTTGCTTGAAATCTACAAGTTTAGAGAAACACTTTGTCACCAAGCTTTTCTTCGTCCTCTCATTACCTTGATACTTTTCTGTCAAAGTATCCCATATTTCCTTAGCATCTTTTCATCCACGAACATAGTTGTAGACGACAGGAGGAAGAGCTCCTACCAATTCACGGAGACACTTCTTATCGTTATCTTTCTTCTTATTCCCTTGCGCAATCATGTCTTCAGCTACTCCATCTACCAACGACTTGAACCAAATTTTCACGATAAGGTCCAAACTCGATCGATCTCCAGAGATCCTCATCGATACCGTTAAGGTAACCCTGCATTCCATCAACCTACTGATCATAATACTCTGGGATCAGCATCAGGATTTTAGTTGCAGATCCTAGAAGTTTTTCAAAATTCATCATTGTGTTTATATTGAGATTAACCATTTGATTTGATGAAAAGAGGAATTTCTAGAATAGAATTTAGATGATTATAAGATCGATTGAGAAAAACAATAGAAAAATCGATTAATCACCCTTGATAAAATGAAGAATTACGTTTTTAATTTTGCGGAAAAATGAATCAGAATGAACGACTCAAAAAGATTAAAACGTGATACTGATTATGCAATCAAAGTTATGATTCCTACTTTGATACCAAATTAAAGAGTGTTTAGAAACGAGTTTGAGTCAATCGATTAAGAAAAGCAGGAAAGAACAAATAGATCTAAATAAGATATGTTTAGCCTAGTTAATGTCTGGAATAATTCAAAGAGATTATGAGTACAAATATTTTTTTGAGATAGTTCATTATTCTAACCTCTGAGTACTTACCCTATTTATAGGGTACTTCACATACAAAAACATACAAGGAGTAGACGTTAAAAGCAAAACTCTAATCATCCTTGTAAATAGATAAGATAACGACAGTCCTTAAAATTTTGTTACTTACAGACTAAAAACTAAAGACACTACCTTCAAATCTCAAAACTCCTTTCGAACCTACAAATTTCAGCTATAATTCTTATCGACACATGACTATGGGTTCATCTCAAAATTATGAAAGTGATTTCTCAGGTGAATTTGAAGGAAAAAACTTAGGTGTTAAAAATCATGTTTATCAAAACAACATGAAGCGATCTGGTTCAAAAATTATTCAATCAAGGTCGAATCCCTTAGTGTCCAACAATAAAGAAGTTAAAGGAAGTCAAAAGTGTCTAATGGCATGCAGTGATGCTTTCTCAACTAATGAAGGAAAGAGCGGCGACTCAAGTACATTTAAGGCTGATCTAGCTAAAAGTTTCCACTGTCTATAAGTTTCATGACTGGGGCTCGTCATCCTTATATCAGGTAAACAAATTTGATACCTATTCTGATAACGAAAAATGCATAATGTTCGATTTTTGTGTCTTCTTCTCTCAAAAGTTAATCAAGAAAAACGTTCTCTTAAATTAGAAATTAAGACTCTGATGAATAGTATCACTGAAATGAAAAATACTCTTGCTTCAAAAAATATTAAAGTTTCCAATCTATCTCTTACTAATGTTCATATTCACAACAAAAAGGATAACGCTGAGTTGCATGCAAGTACGTTGCTAGGTTTTGTTGACAATTGGGCACATTCTCATCATAAGGTAAACAAGATAATAAGCCTCCAAATACCTGATCAGTGTGAGAAGATCATTGGTGGAAATACTGATGAAGTTGTCAAGATTTATAAACAAACTAACTCTAAACCAAATATTTCTTCTCTTAGTGATCTTAAGAAAGATTTTTAATCGAGGTTTGTCAGCCACACCTTTATAAATCAATCCCTTATTAATAAACATTGTACAACTAACACTGATGGTATTACTATTTGTAATTCTCGTCTAACCGCTTTGGATCCTACCATTAGAAACCTTGTTTATGATAATCCAACTCCAACCACTGAAATGTATATCAAATATCCCATCTCTAATGGTGAGTTTCACTCAGCTCATGAAATACTCAGTGACTCCCCAAATTATAATTGTTGGTGCATGGAAATGCTCCAGAAATAATGAGTGTTTATTAGGTTGTATTTTCCCTTTATTGTATTTATGGTGTAAATACTCTACCTCCTATATAAAGGGAGAGTTGGTCACTTATTACTTTAGCTAGCTCACTTTTTCTAAGTTAGTGATTACTTTTCTTACAATGTAATCCTAGAGAGAGAAGTGGTGGGTTCTCCCACCCAGGGAGAGTTTCTCTCCCACCATGTTCTTCATGCAATATTATGATTATTCTCTCTTGTTCTTAGTCTTTTCTTATGAACTCATAATATGTTCTTCGTGTTCATACTTCCAAAAACACGATTAATCTCGAGATATATTTCTTCCGCACTCACCGTTCGTTATAAAAATGGGTCTCTACAATTGGTATCAGAGCCGTACCTTGAAGATCTCACGATTATTTCAAGGGAACGACTCCCGTTCGGTGATTACCTTGTGATTTTTCCGTGTTTCTGCAAGAAAAAAATTTCGGGTTTCTTACCGGAATTTTTTTATGAAGTTCGTTCATAGTTCTATTTTCTGGGTGATTCTATCTTAGTAAAATAAATTGTTGCTGCTGCTGCTCGTTCTATTTATTGCTGGAAGAAGATGTTCTTAAAAGTTTAATATTTTTTTTGCTGTTGAAGAAATGAATAAATGGGAGAAGAAATTAATTTTGTGGTCTCCAAATTGTTGAAGAATTTGCTCCAGAAGTTCTTTTATTCTTCGATGAGAAGACACAATTAATGGGCTTATTTTCTTTGAAGTGGTGCTCTTTTTTTTTTACCCAGCAACTTGAAAATCTTCTTGAGGTATGAAGCTTTTATTCCTCTTTATTCTTGATGAGAATCTTAATTTGAAGAAATATGGACGTAAGTTGTTGTTTGCATAAAGCACTTTGTCCTTTTTACTCTTTTGGGTAAAGAGTATTCCACTATTTGCTCCCTCAAAAAGACAAAAACCATGTGACATTGTCCAATCCCATCACCTTTTGTCCCTAAAACCCCCCCTGGACACTCTTCTTTTTGCCTTCCCAAGACCCACTTTTGACTTAGAATGCTTTATAAAAAGATTCCCTCATTAAAATATGAATAAATGGCCTTTGTGGTACCATTTTTCATGGAAAAATAGCATTTTTCGTCACCTGTTCAGCCCTTTCCGGACCCCCGAACCGCAGCCAAAAACTGCCTACCGGAGTCCCCTGAGAAGCCTCTCAGCACAATTCTCAGCCCATATCGGAAGTCCTCTCAGGTTCCTATCCGCAGCCGAGAGACTGCAGTCATTTGCTTATTCCGAACCGAAGCCATCAGCAGCCTCGGACCGCAGCGGCCATCCGCAGTCTCGGACCGCAACGGTCTGACCGAAGTCGTTCGCCTGCTCATGCCTACCGCAATCGGACTTCATATTATTTTTTTGATACTTGCACCGCAACGGCGATTGATCAACAAAGTTGTTTCGCATTCTTCACTTTATGGGATTTTATAACTTGTCGCTCTTGAGTTTTGGTTGACGAATCATGTATCTTGAGCATGTGGACTTTATTCTCTATTGAAGACCACTTCAAGTGTTCCGGCACCGCAGTTTGGATATTTGGATATATATTTTTGGCACAACAGATTATTCTCAGCACAGCTTCAGCAACTATGTCACCCGCCTCCTCATGACCGCAAGAGTATCTCTTTTACTCTGTCTCGTTTCTTATCGAGACCCTTCATACATCTAGGGATAGCTTCTCTATTAGCTCTTGGTATCCGACACTCTCCATCCGATGATTTGTTGATTTTTGATATCCGGTCATTGGTTATCAAAAATAGGGAGAAAATATCATCCGGATTTGGTTATTATGATTGTTTGAGTTTGGACTTTTGAAGACTTCTGAAGACGATTATTTATTTAGTGATGCGATGTGACACTTATTTTTGGTCTTTACAGATCAAATTTTTGGCATTACTCGATGTTTTCCGATTCAGATTATTTATTATTCGGACTCTACCACAGGATGATTTTGTGTTCGCATCCGGTTCAGATCTTATGGTTTCACGAGTTTGGATTTGTGATATGTTGAAGACGAAGATTATTTTGGCAATGTGACGTGGCACTTATTTTTGGTCCTTGGATCAAATTTTCGGCATTGCTGGACCATGTTTTTGGACTCACATTATTTTTATCCGGACTTCATTTTATGGATGCTTCATATTTTTAGCATGTTATTCTTTGAAGAATTTCGGTGTATTATGATTCGAGAACTCGAGATGTTTTTCAGACATTTGAAGCCGAAGTGTTTCTTTTATTGGATCTTCTACTTGCTCATGGTGACCTCCTTCTTCGGGTGATTATGACTGGTTTGAAGATTTGGATCTTATTTTTTCTGCTTCATTGGTTGTGCTTTGAAGCCGAAGACCTTCATTGTTAGAGATTCATGGCCAGTTTCAGACTTCACAGACACTTCAGAGTTTCAGAGATATTTCAGCACTTGATTTCATTTTATTACCACACTTGCTAGTCGGATTACTGTATTATAGCCTTATATCACTTATTGGGTCTTTCATCATTTGTAAGCATTTAGGGAGAGAATGTTGGTGCATGGAAATGCTCCACAAATAATGAGTGTTTATTAGGTTGTATTTTCCCTTTATTGTATTTATGGTGTAAATACTCTCCCTCCTATATAAAAGGAGAGTTGGTCACTTATTACTTTAGCTAGCTCACTTTTTCTAAGTTAGTGATTACTTTTCTTACAATGTAATCCTAGAGAGAGAAGTGGTGGGTTCTCCCACCCAGGGAGAGTTTCTCTCCCACCATGTTCTTCATGAAATATTATGATTATTCTCTCTTGTTCTTAGTCTTTTCTTATGAACTCATAATATGTTCTTCGTGTTCATACTTCCAAAAACACAATTAATCTCGAGATATATTTCTTCCGCACTCACCGTTCGTTATAAAAATGGGTCTCTACAATAATGTTAGTGAATCTTGCACTGACTACCCTTGTTCCTCTAACGCTTATGAATTCTTAAATATATCAGCATGTCACTCTCACAAATTGTTTGTGTCCAGAACTTTCTCTAAAATTCATAAAAAGATCTCGTCTCACTGGAAACCTAAATGTCATAAAATGTCAACAACAATAAAAAAAACATGGTGTACGGATATGCTATTGTTGTGGAGATTATTCTCATAATATTAGTGAGTGTTCTTCTAATAAAAATACTAAGAGAGTCGACAACATTCGTTTAAGAAATGAAAATGGTTAAAAAAAGGGCAACTCTTTAAATTGTATTCCTTCTATTTGTTATGATATCTTAGTAAAAAGGACACATTGAAAAATGGGTCAACGCGTCCTAACTTTCTTTTCTTGGAAAGCTATAGGGTCAGGAGCGTATTTGATATCTTGACATTGGAGATTCCAGGCACATGATAGTACTCAAGTCTATCCTGAATGATTTTGTCAGAAAATATGGCCATGTGGTAACTTATGGAGATAACTTCAAAGTAAAAACAAAGGGTTTTGGAACAATTAAATGCAGGTCTGTTAAATTCAAAAATGTTTCATATGTTAAAGGTATTAAACTCCTTTTAATCTCACAGCATATAATTATATTCTAGCAGCCTACAAACTCCTTTTAATCCCATGACAGATAATTATATTATATATTAGTACCTTCGTAGCGCTACTTGTGATACAAGAAACTGAGTGTGTTAGGTTGACTTTTATTGACTTGAAAAAAGGGTTGTTACACTGTGGAAACGAGGACGTGGGTTTAGTGGAAGTTTCTCATCTTTTCCAAAAAGTGGCAGCCAACTTCATATTTCGATCTATCGATGTTGGGAGCACTTTGGGCGATTTTCTGGAGAATTTTGGAGTTGATTCACACTTGGGAACATTTGATTTCATTTTGTAAGCACTTTAATTTCATTTTCTTGATTTGTGATTTTGTTCTAGTCATGTGTGGCTAGAACCCTAGATTCTCCAACTTTATGTTTTGACTCTTTAGTTGTGATTTCAATCATATGACTTGATGTTTGCTTTGAATTTTATTTCTTATCGACCATTTGAATTAGGGTTAGATCAATTAAGTTATCAAAATTGCAAAATCTGTAATTATTTTGCTAATTAAACTAAGTAACAAGCACTAAACTGATATTCATTGAATAAATTTAGTGTAAATCTTATTGACACACTCTTACGCCCCGAGGCTGTGAGGGGTATTGAGCGTTGTTGGGAATATTCACATCAAACTTAATGCAACCTTTCAATCTAATACTAAGAGCTTATTTAGGTTAGGTTAGTGAGGTTAAGCTTAATCAAAGAGCTTTATTTAGTTAATTAATGTGGTGAATGGGAAGTGTTAGAGCGTGTTAGCATTTCCAAGTACGAACTTAGGTAGAATTGGATAAATATCATGTCATCTTGGAATCACATTACTAACTCATCATACATAGAGTTAGAGTCCTCACAAATTATGAATTTGTTTTATTTAATCGATGATTTATTTATTGCTTTATTCTCTTCTTTACATCATTGTATATTGTAACATCCAGTTTCTCTAAGGAACTTTTTTTATAAATAATTCTCGAGTTTTGGTTGACCATGACGTGGTGAAGGCTCACCATGACGTGGCCATGCTAGAATTTCCATCAGACTTTAATGAGCCCCCATGACGTGGCATTGTTGGCCACGAAGTGGCGAGCGGATGACTTTATAACCAAATTTCTAGGATATTTAAAGGAAAGAGGGACGCTAAGGTTGGCCACCCTCAACATCCATCATTCCTAAACCTCTAAGTTCATAACCTTAATCTCCTTTGAAGCTTTTGAGCTCATTTGGGCCTTTGTGGGTGTTTTTTAGCTCCTTTTTGAAGAAGAAGACACCATTGGTGTATTTTTTGGAGCAAGCAAGCTTCTTTCCATCATCTTGTGTTGTTGTTGGACGTTTGTAAGTTGTCAAGTTTCTACCTTTCTCTTTCAAGCATGCTAGATCCAGGTTTTTGTTCTTATTTCTTCATAGTGTGTTAAGTGGAATGCATGGAGTCCTTAAAGTTGGCAACTTTATGGATTATTATGTTCCTTTGCTATCATATGTTTCTGATCTGCAATTTAATGCTATTTTAAATTCCATGCATGAGTTTTTTAGTGGTATTGTGTCATTTTGACCTAAGTTGGGATCTAGACTTGTTTTGGGCACGCATGTTTGAAAAAACAATAATCTTTGGAATATTTTAGGCCTTAGTAAGGATCCTGGAAGGTTGGAAGGAAAGGTCTTAACATATTAAGGGCTAAATCTATTAAGTTGATGGAACCCAGTTCCCATGACATGGCATTTAGATGTCACGACGTGGCGACTGGCGAAACCCGACTATTTTGTCATGAAGTGCCCATGACGTGACACTGTGAGGCCACGATGTGGTGATATGAGTAATTGATGTTGATCGTTGGCTTTGACCATGATTTTGACCAAGTGTGACCTAGGGCTATTTTTGGTATTTTCAGCAGAAGTTTGAGACTAGGTCCTTGTTAGATGTATAGGTGACTTGTAGAGTCACCAGTTGGAGCTGTGAACTGTTCAACTATCTTTTTAGTGGATTTAGGTGAGTCTTCTCACGGTACTTGCGGGTTGAAGGCACCAATGTCGGCCATTGGATTAACTTATAGTATGGTAGTTGTATTTGTGAATCTTGCATGCGTTGTCTATGTATGTATGTATACCGAGCGGGGCCCGATGCCATGTGGTTTTTGATGAATGTAATGAGCGGGGACCGATGACCGGCGGGTCCTAATGTATCTATGTATGCATGATATGTATGATATATGGTATTTTAGGGAACTCAGTGAGCTTTGTGCTTACAATTTATATTAATGGTTTCAGGTACTTCTGGTTCAAAAAGGCAGGGCCCGACATAACTGCACAACATCCCCAGAGTTTAATTCCACATTGATAATTTTTACTTTGATGTTTAAATGCTATTTTTTTTTTATCTTGAATGATTTTGAGAACAATTTGTTATATAAATTATTGTTTTAAAAATGAAAATTTTACCTTGGATTTTCGGGACGTTACAAGATGGTATCGGAGCCATTGGTTTGAGGGATTCAGGCACACTCTCGGGTGTGACTGCTCTCAAACTGAGGAGTTGGCAATCTTTTAAAAGAAACGAATTTCGAAAAAGAATTTTGTAAAGTAAAAGGGGGTGTAATGCGTGCAATCAGTCGAGCTCAAGTAAGTGATTCCCAGAATACCCATACATGTTGATATGTTATATGATATGAATGTTTGCATGCTAGGATAAGGCTAGCGATACTTTCAAGAACTATATGATAGATTGACCTGATATGTGATACCGTGTAGACTCGGAAGCATTGGATGCTATGCTAGATTGGGAAGATGTATTGGCAACAATAATTGATAAGTGAATGCTTTAAAAATTACATACGATTAGGATCATATAACCCTAGAATGACTGATTTGGCCTTGTTTCCTGTTCCTTGTTTGGTTGTTGTCTTAAGGTATAGTCTTTTATTCGACAGTCTATTTCTTCTTGTATTGTATATAATTTGCATGCATAAGGCAACCGACAGTGAGAGTGGAAGTTCCTAGTATGGGTTGTAGTAAGTGAGTCAGGATGTTCTTTGTTCTTTTGTAGCTTGGAGTGTTACTGCGCGTATGTTGCTTGCTTTGTGCTTTATGGAACTCTTAGTGGTGTGAGTTAACCATTAAGTGAATATGTTAAGTCACATGTTGCAAAGGTTAAATAATATCAGAGTGATGGATTTGACTCTATTGCGCAACTCTCGTTTGAGTCTAACCGTTGTAGGGTTGAGTCTCTTACTCGAAGGACTATCTAAGCTTTATGGAATTTGATTGTATTCATGAAGTATTTAGCTTTCATTAGTGGGAGTTCTTCAGCAGCTAATGGCAAGGTGTGGTCGAAACGTAAGAGAGCCTAGGAAGTGCTTTAGTGGGCTTGGTTGTGCTGCTTAGCAGGTACTTGGAGTACCAATCTGAGAAGGTGACTTGGAGAATTCGGGATAATTCTTGAGGAAAGTATGGGTAGGTGTGGAAAGTAGTATTAGGCCCGTACTACTAAAAGAACAGGATCCATGCTCGAATCGAGGAGAGTCATAAAGAATGTAGGAAGCCTATGTATTGTGGATTTTTGAGTATGTTTCGGTCATATGTATGACTGCTACTTGGAATGGTGATGAGCATGCATGGAGGAGGTTCAGATTCTAGTTCGGTTTTAGGTGCAGGTAGTAGGCCGATTTATGAACTTATGCGGGGGTTCACTTCGTCGGAGATCACCCGTGGTTTTTGGAGCAGACGCTTGTGATCTTTGTAAAAGTCAAGGAGGGGATTATGGATATTTTGGACGAGCGTCTACGCACATTCCACGCTGAGATTATGGCTATTGTGGGAGCTTGCGCTCTTTCCTACCCCAATTTTCGCTCTTGTGGAGCTCCCGAGTTCTTTCAGGAGAAGGACCCTATTGCTAGTAGAAGGTGGTTAGCGAATATGGTGAACGCTTTCCGGATGTGTTTCTGCCTTAAGGGGTTGAAGTTCAGGTTTGCTTCCTATTTTCTGAAAGATAGGGATCGAGATTGGTGGAGGAGGTACATGTCCCTTTGGAAGCGAAGCCATTGAGACAATGACTTGGGATGAGATTCTGACCCATTTTAGGTCAGGGTTTGCGCCAACTATTGAGGTGCATCAGTTGGCACGGGAGTTTCAGTTCCTTCGCCAGACGACTGAGACTGTGACGGAGATCACCGCCAAGTTTAGGGATTGGGCTCTTTTGGCTTCCCCAGTATGTCGCAGATGAGGAGATGAATAAGACAAGGTACCACGATATGCTGCGAGATAATATCATGGAGTTTGTTAGATTTTCAGCTTGTCAAACTTCGTAGGACATGATTGCTTGATCCTGAGAATGGAAGATTGATATGGAGCACCTAAGGAAGAGGAATCCAATGTAGGTGTAGATAGCTGGTGGTCCTATAAAGAGACCCAAGCCTTATGATCATAGATTGAGGGGCCAGCAGGGCCGACGTTAGTGTAATACTTTCAGGAAGCAGCAATGGGGTTTGTCGATCTAGGGGATAGGTTACTACAAGTGTGGAAGGATTGGTCATGTCAGCAGAAATTGTCCCCAGGGGACGACTTCGTTATGTTTTCACTGCAACCAAGTGGGCCACAATAAGGCCGGTTGTCTGGATTTCGTGAGAGGAGCGGCGAGGGCACCTGCTCCAACCACACTGAGGATTACTGATGGTCGTGAGGGTAGAGTGGAGGTTCCTGTGGGGAGGAGTCGAGCATTGCAGTCACAGGCCGAGGGGATCGAAGTCCAATCAGTTGACGTCACTAGCATATAATTTATTCTCGTCCTACATGCTCTTATTAATAGTGCTTATGGTAGCATGATTGTGTGTGAGACGTTATATGTGGTTTATCTAAGTCTCCACCTTGAAATTAGAGTTTTTTCATGATGGTCTATGTTTTGGTCAAAAAATGATTAAACTAAGATCGACCAAATTGTATGAGAGGCTGTGATGTTCAGAATAATGCAAGTATGAAATTTAAATCAAAGTGACACAAGTTGTTTACAAGGAAATCCCTTGAACCTTGCTAGGATCTCTGTCATAAAACCTCGGGAGGTGATAATGATCACCCGCCTTGATGATTTTTTTGATTGAAATGATTGATTATAGAGAAAATGTAGAGAGTATGAGTACAAGTGCTATTGTTCTGCCAAGTATCGTGTGTAGTGTGATGATAACAAGTGATTTATATAGTCTAAAACTAATAACTCCGAAAATTATGGGATCCTCCGAGATCAACTTATAGACGTTGCATGACGTGGTCATCGGGGTCTTTTGGAGTTAGTTTGCCAAAATTAAAAGGGATAATTTAAAAATAAAAAGAAATAAATATGTAAAGGGTTTTGAATTTTAAACCCTAACGGATAGGATTTATTCATTCAATAACCATCATAACCGGTCTAATCGTTCTTTCTCTTTTCTCTGCAATCAACATAAATAGAGGAAGTCGATTAGGGTTATTATTATGCGCGTCTTTTAGCTCTCATCTATGAGTTTACTAGTCATCTTTGAAGGTACACTTCTCGCTTCTTCCCCTTATTTTTCCTTTCACTAACAATGGGCAAGAAAATGACTGCATGTCGTAAGAACATCTTCACTCCTTCTGAGGATGATTTCATCGACCAATGGATCTTATCATATGACGAGATCTATTCTTTCAATGAGGATGATATCGAGTCATTGAAAACAGTCGACACTATCTCCAATGAAGTTCTCTTCAAACCGTTTGATCCAAAACCCCAACTTGATTTCGCTTCCTCCTCTTGGGTCTGCTTTCCCGGATACCCCTTTGGTTTGGGTATGAAGTATCCCTCTTCCAGGATCAGCTCCCATTTCTTTGAAGTTACCCAAATCTCTTATATCCACGCCATGCCCATCGTATGGAGAATCTTCTTTTGGATTGAGAAGTTGAACCAGTCCAACGATCTAGATATAGGTTTAGCTGAGTTGGCTCATGTGTATGATCTTACTACCTTTGGGAACTCCCTTTTTTTTCTTAGGCTTAAACCCCACAAATCCACTCTTGTTATGAAAACAAAACATAATGACGGTGCTTGGAAGGAGAAATACTTTTTTATGAGACATGATTCGATCCCTGGTGGGTATTCCTTACCGAAGACCTAGATTAAAAAGGGTAGGAATAACTTTTCCTTGTACTGAGGATCCTGGAATTCACATTTCATTATTTTGTTTGATGTTTTGCAGCTTTCAAGTTTGAAGAATTCATTCTTGCTGCCAAGGATACTGAAGAGAAGATAGAGAAGCTCTTCACTATTTCTACAGCCGATAGGTCATTCAGGTTTGATTGCTCTAGTCTCCAAGAAGGATCATCCACCACTGCGTCAATGGCTAGTGGTAAGAACCCTTGTATTTTCTGTGGTTGTTTAGAATCCATGAGGATCCAGAATTAATGAGGATCCTGAATTGATGAGGATCTTATGCGCCATGCAGGATCCAAGGCTACTCGTTCCAATGTTCGATACGCTCTATCTGATCTTGAAGAAAATGTGTCTAGCGGCCCGATCGTAGTCAAGAGGAAGAAAGTTACCTTGCCTCTTCCTCCTAAGAGATCTCTCATTGATCTTACTGTGCAGACCCCAACCTCTCGTAAGAGGTAGACCTCCGAATCCACGAATCTAAACTTGGAGAATCTCAGAGCCGAAGAGGCGCTTCAAAAGTTGCTTTACTTTTCTCAAGTTGTAAGTGTTCGTGTGACATTAGTTTATGATTTCTACTTGTTTTTACTAACGCCATGCTTATTTCAGGTTTCCGCTTACATTTCCCAATTTGTGGTTGACGTAAGGATACAGGCTGAGGAGGCTGAGCGAGTTCTGCAGGAGTGTTATAAGGAGTGGAAGGCGCCCAATGAAGATCTCTTCAAGAGGATCGATTTGTTCATAAAAAGAGAAGGATGAGAAGGAGGAGGAGCGCATCCTGGAGATCAAGGAGGATATTGGAAATGCAAAGGCAAGTGCTACAGTGGCTATTTGGGAGGCCAAGATCAAGCTCGCGGAGGATCTTGAGAACTCAGGATCTTGGAATGTAGCTGGATGGCGCGAGGAACTAGCCAAAATAATTGGCAAGCTTGTCACTGCTACTGAGGATCCTAGGTCAAAGCCTACAGAGGAGGAGAAGGAGAAGGATGCGGCCGATGATGACTAGGCCCTTTTTTCAATTCTATGGTTGTATTTCTCTTTCATATTTCTTTTTTGATTATAATGCATGACTGTTATGGTACTAGGATCCTTAAATAACTAGGATCCTGAAAAACTTGGTTCTTGTAAATAATCTTAAGGTAAAACTCTTTCTGTAAGTAACAAACCATCTTTAATAAATAACCTTTTTGAGAGTCAACTTAAAGATTGGAGGTCTGATAACCAAATACTATTTATCTGGGATCCTGAAAAGTTTGGGATCCTCGGACCTTAGTTAGATAGATTTTAATTTTTTTAAAATAAGGATAGACAGAACCTGGTTATCTTTTGACTTAAGAAAAATGTGAAGTTATTACTTCTCTATCTTCGTATGATCATGATGCTATTATGCGAAAGGATCTTTTCTTTAGAAGTCGGTTGGGAAGGATACTTTTTTTACTTCGTCTTAGCAAACTCCAGAAAGGATCCCTTATTGAAATTATCTTTAACTTGAGGAAAGTCTTTGTATGGTGATGCTACACATCTTGTTTACTTTCTGGCGATTATCCCATCTTCAGACAATATGCTAATGTTATGACTTTATAGCAAGTCTCTTGGGAAAATCCAAATTCAATGTAACACGTTAATGTTACAAACCTTAGTTAGTTACTGGGGAAAATCCCAAACCGTATGATAAAAATGATATAAACCTTATGTATTTTCTGGGGAAGATCCCAACTTGAGATATCATGTAGATGTTATAAACCTTAGCAATTTTATGGGGAAGATCCCAACATGAGATAACGTGTAGATGTTATAAACCTTAGGAATTTTCTGGGGAAGATCCCAACTTAAGATAACATGTAAATGTTATTAACCTTAGATTCAAACTTTAGGATCTTAACTTATGTTTAGAAATAAGAGGGTTGCCATGTCATTGACGCATGAAAATCTCCCCTTATTCACATCCCATAGTTACATAACATGCATCCAAGCGGGGTGTATAAACCATAGCTCGTATAATTCACTCTTTAAACCTTAGAGGGGATTAAGAACCCTTATTCATAGGAGAGATGATCAATCTCTATTCTTGGGATGTTCATATTGTGAATTGTAGGATGTCTGCAGTCATGGGACTCTTATGTGCAAGTGGTACTTTGGATATCAGGTTCCTTGAATATTCATCTATTAAGATCCTTGGAGGTCAGGATCCTTAAGCGTCAAGGTCCTTAAGTATCGTGATGCTTAAGTGTCAGGATCCTTACGTGTAAGGATCCTTCAGTCCCCACGTATAGCAAACGTTAGCTAGGGGTGGGCGTTAGCCTGACTAACGCCCCTCTGATGCTTAAGTTAGTAATGATATATAAAGATAATAAATAATGAAAATGAAGGATAAAAGGTAAATAGCATGTGTACCTTGAGTGTGTTGGGAGACGACTAAACTTACTTACATGAAATAGGCTTTGAGATGTATAGCATTCCATGATCTTGGCAAGGTATTTCCATCTAGAGTAACCAACCATATGCCCCATTTCCTGCTTCGGCGTCTACGAGATATAGCCCTTACCATTTAGGTGCCAGTTTACCTGCACTAAGATCCTTGGTATTTTGGAATATTTTCCTTAGTACCAAGTCTCCTACTTGGAATCTTCTGACTGTGATACTTTTATTGTATGCCTTGGTGATCCTCCGTTGATTAGCAGCAATACAGATCTTGGCAAGATCCCTAAGTTCATCTATTGTGTCAAGATCGTGGGCCAGGATCCTATTATTTTCTTCTTGGTTTTGAAGTAGGTATCTTGTTGTCGGGATCACTACTTCAGTGGGAATCATTGCTTCCGTTCCAAACACTAATCAGTATGGGGTTTGACACATAGCTACTTTGGAAGTGGTTCTATCTGCCCATAGTACGAAAAGAAGTTATTCTGTCCATCTTCCCTTCTTCTCATCCAACCTTTTCTTCGAGTTGTTGACTATAATTTTATTGTAGGATTCTGCTTGGCCGTTGGCTTGAGGGTGGACAGGAGTGGACATCACCATATTGATTCCCCAACTTGTGCAAAAGTCCCTTGTCCTTTTTCTTATGAATAGGGATCCATTGTCGCATATAATTTCGGCAGGGATCCCAAACCTGGTAAAGATGTTACGTTTAAGGAAGGAGACTACCTCTTTGTCTCCTACTTGGATGTAGGCTTCAACTTCTATCTATTTTGAGAAGTAGTCAGACATCACTAGCATGAAGACCTTTCCTCTAGGGGCTACTGACAGTTTACCAACTATATCCATTCCCCATTTCATAAATGGCCAAGGGGAGATGATGGGATGTAGAGGTTTTGTTGGTTGATGCAGGAAGTTGTTATGTCTTTGAAAAGCATCACATTTCTGGGCATGAAGGAAGGAATCTTTCTTCATCGTTGGCCAGTAGTATCCCGTCCTCAACACTTTGGAGCATAAGGATATGCCCCCATTGTGGTTGTTGCAGTCTCCTTTTTGTATATCCTTTAGGACCTCTACAGCTTCATGATCTTCTAGGCACCTAAGGTATGGACCTGCTACAGATTTTTTGTATAAGTTACCTCAGATTATAAAAAACCTTGAGATCCATGTTCTGAAAGCCCTTTCATTTTTCTCTTCCTTAGGGATCGTGCCATTCTGGAGGTATTCCATAATCGGTTGGTGTCACACCCCAAAACCAAGAACGGCGGAATACGTTCTGGGGTGGAGGACGTCATGTACAGTATCACAACAATGCATAATAGTAAAGACAAGCAACAACACCCATTGCAGTAATATAATAATTGTAATACAAGCGTGTTATGTATAGTTTGTAAGACACCAAAAGTATAATCAAAATAAAAGATGAGTCTTGTACGCTCCATCTTCTCAAAAGCTTCATCTGTACCTGTCTACTGATGACCTAAGAATACAAGTTATTTTGAAAGAGTTTATCAGCATAAAGCTGGTGATTTCATAAGTATTTAGTGTCATTGCTTGTATAAAAATGTTAGTAACAATGTAGTTTAGTAATTTATCTCAAATTTTTTGTAAATAGTATACTCCCTAGAAAACCCTATGTTTTCCAGTAAGAAGGTAGTCTTCTACCAAGACCCGATTGTTTTGAATAATTGTTCTTTTGTAAAATGTAAGAGTGTTTCCCTAGTGAAGCTATCAGTATGAAAATATAGTTCTAGACTTCAATCCGTTAATGTGATTACAAAATAAATGTATTAGGGAAACTAGTGTTTCACCATAGCAGTATCACTGCTAACGAATAGTAATGAAAATGCAGTCTCCAGGTAGTATTAAATGTACAATACACCTCGGGGAGTCTGCTTTACCTTTAATTCTCAATAGGTTAATTAAAGGTTTGAATGTGAACTCGTATGTAACCGTACTGATCAACAGCTGAATAACTGATGACCCTCCAGGTCATATGTAGTACTGTGACATTTTGTCACCCCTGGGCCTTATCGGCTAGGACTGTAGCTAGCAGCCGGGATGTGGGAGTGTCTGTCCCGTATAGATCTATACACATAATGCCCGCTCTCCCTCCAGGAGACTCTGGTTATAAGGTGATACCACAATGAAGTGTCGTATCGAGAAGTAGTATGTCACATTCTGTTATAGTATTCAATACTTGTATAGTGTATAGTATATTCTCTTGTATAGTGATCCTCCGTTGATTAGCAGCAATACAGATCTTGGCAAGATCCCTAAGTTCATCTATTGTGTCAAGATCGTGGGCCAGGATCCTATTATTTTCTTCTTGGTTTTGAAGTAGGTATCTTGTTGTCGGGATCACTACTTCAGTGGGAATCATTGCTTCCGTTCCAAACACTAATCAGTATGGGGTTTGACACATAGCTACTTTGGAAGTGGTTCTATCTGCCCATAGTACGAAAAGAAGTTATTCTGTCCATCTTCCCTTCTTCTCATCCAACCTTTTCTTCGAGTTGTTGACTATAATTTTATTGTAGGATTCTGCTTGGCCGTTGGCTTGAGGGTGGACAGGAGTGGACATCACCATATTGATTCCCCAACTTGTGCAAAAGTCCCTTGTCCTTTTTCTTATGAATAGGGATCCATTGTCGCATATAATTTCGGCAGGGATCCCAAACCTGGTAAAGATGTTACGTTTAAGGAAGGAGACTACCTCTTTGTCTCCTACTTGGATGTAGGCTTCAACTTCTATCTATTTTGAGAAGTAGTCAGACATCACTAGCATGAAGACCTTTCCTCTAGGGGCTACTGACAGTTTACCAACTATATCCATTCCCCATTTCATAAATGGCCAAGGGGAGATGATGGGATGTAGAGGTTTTGTTGGTTGATGCAGGAAGTTGTTATGTCTTTGAAAAGCATCACATTTCTGGGCATGAAGGAAGGAATCTTTCTTCATCGTTGGCCAGTAGTATCCCGTCCTCAACACTTTGGAGCATAAGGATATGCCCCCATTGTGGTTGTTGCAGTCTCCTTTTTGTATATCCTTTAGGACCTCTACAGCTTCATGATCTTCTAGGCACCTAAGGTATGGACCTGCTACAGATTTTTTGTATAAGTTACCTCAGATTATAAAAAACCTTGAGATCCATGTTCTGAAAGCCCTTTCATTTTTCTCTTCCTTAGGGATCGTGCCATTCTGGAGGTATTCCATAATCGGTTGGTGTCACACCCCAAAACCAAGAACGGCGGAATACGTTCTGGGGTGGAGGACGTCATGTACAGTATCACAACAATGCATAATAGTAAAGACAAGCAACAACACCCATTGCAGTAATATAATAATTGTAATACAAGCGTGTTATGTATAGTTTGTAAGACACCAAAAGTATAATCAAAATAAAAGATGAGTCTTGTACGCTCCATCTTCTCAAAAGCTTCATCTGTACCTGTCTACTGATGACCTAAGAATACAAGTTATTTTGAAAGAGTTTATCAGCATAAAGCTGGTGATTTCATAAGTATTTAGTGTCATTGCTTGTATAAAAATGTTAGTAACAATGTAGTTTAGTAATTTATCTCAAATTTTTTGTAAATAGTATACTCCCTAGAAAACCCTATGTTTTCCAGTAAGAAGGTAGTCTTCTACCAAGACCCGATTGTTTTGAATAATTGTTCTTTTGTAAAATGTAAGAGTGTTTCCCTAGTGAAGCTATCAGTATGAAAATATAGTTCTAGACTTCAATCCGTTAATGTGATTACAAAATAAATGTATTAGGGAAACTAGTGTTTCACCATAGCAGTATCACTGCTAACGAATAGTAATGAAAATGCAGTCTCCAGGTAGTATTAAATGTACAATACACCTCGGGGAGTCTGCTTTACCTTTAATTCTTAATAGGTTAATTAAAGGTTTGAATGTGAACTCGTATGTAACCGTACTGATCAACAGCTGAATAACTGATGACCCTCCAGGTCATATGTAGTACTGTGACATTTTGTCACCCCTGGGCCTTATCGGCTAGGACTGTAGCTAGCAGCCGGGATGTGGGAGTGTCTGTCCCGTATAGATCTATACACATAATGCCCGCTCTCCCTCCAGGAGACTCTGGTTATAAGGTGATACCACAATGAAGTGTCGTATCGAGAAGTAGTATGTCACATTCTGTTATAGTATTCAATACTTGTATAGTGTATAGTATATTCTCTTGTATAGTGTATAGTGTGTTCTCTGGCATAGTGTATAGCGTGTATTGTTACTCAATGTAGTACTTATGTAGTGATTCATAACTGTACTGACTCTTGTATGAGTAATAGTATTAGTGAATAGTAATCCCTTAACTATACCTATTATAGTTAAATAGTAAGGTTGTTTGGATGCCTTTGTTACACAAAGGTACTGTACTGAAGTAACAAATTTTATATCCAACACTTGTATATATGATATATAACTAAGAATGCAACGACATTCGGACAAATAACGGGATACCTTAAGTCCACATCCAAACAAGGAACAGGAAGTAAGGTGAGCTATCAGTCCTAAGTCCTTCAAGTCTTACTTATATAAATATACTGGTGTAGATATGGATTTAAAAATATTGTAAGTATAAAAGAGTTTGAAAACAGTTTTAGCATCTAAATGGTTTAATAAAAAGGTTTAAAAGCTTGAAAATCCATAAGTTTGATAATAATTTGAAAGTAGTAGTAAATCTTTGTGTTCATCCTAGTTATTAATCACATGTGATTAAAGCAATAACTAGAATGTTTCAACTTGTATTCCCCCCCCCCCCATAAAAGCATTTAAAAACATTTAAAAGGTTGATTAAGGGGTATGAACTCACCTGCAGTGAGTAACTCAAATGAAAGGTCGATGTAGGATCGCCGGGTGTCAATTGAAATCTTGAGCAGAAACGAATCATATTTTCCATGTAATAACACTTATATGAATACAATAGTAGATATAACCACTAATGGTGATAGGGACATGTCTTAAGGACATAAAAACACTTAGAATTAAGTGTTACCAACTCATATGGTTGCACATAAGGAGTGTATGGCCCTATATTGGGGTGTAAGGCCACAAAGCATGAGTTTTGTGTGTGTGCGGCCAAGCCTGTGTGCGGCCGCACACTCACTATGGAGTGTGTCAAAAACGTGGTTCCAAGCCTTTGGGATGTTCTAGTGAAGGCGTTTTGACCATTCATTAACCGGATTGGGAGTTTGTTGTCATTTTGGACCCTTAAAAGGGTGTGTGCGGTGGCACAGGGCGTGTGCGGCCAGGTGTGTGCGGCCAGACCTATGTGCGGTCGTACACACTCCTACAAATGCGTCCAAATCGATTTTCCAAGGCTTTGTGATGATGCTAAGAAGGTGTTTTGGTCGATGCTAGGCTTGGATGAGTGTTTAAGCCCATTTTAGGACCAAAATATGTGTGTGCAGTCACACATGATGTGTGTGCGGCCGTACACACATGAAGATCATCAAGAATGATGATTTCATGGATCAAACTCGAGGAAAAAGGCGTTATAATGTGTTGTAGTAAGATCTAAGGATGTTTACTTACTTGTTTTGATGATTGGAGAGGAAACTTGAAGAACTCTTGAGAGGAAATGTTCCAGCTTTGAAGGAGTGTGAAAAAGGGTGTATGGTTGACTTAGGGTCCTTTATATAGGCTGGAGTGTGAGGCTAAGAGGGTGTGCGGTTGGCTGTGTGCGGCTGGCTGGCCGCACACACCTTGCTAGGTGTGTTTGGCCCGTTTTAGTGATGCTACACGCATTCTCACCCTTCCTAAGACTCATATCAAGGTTATACTAAGTCTCAAGCACTCATATAGACCCAAAACTTCATTACAAAATAGCGAAACGAGGCTAACTTTGATGAAAATGAAGAATGTACACGTTAGAAATTTTGGGTTGTAACATCATCCCCCCGTTAGAGGGAATTTTGTCCCGAAATTAGAGTTTAAACAATAAGTAGCTACAAATAACTAAGCGAAAAGATGAGGGTATTTAAGTTTCATTTGATCCTCCCGTTCCCATATGAATTCCGGTCCCCGCTTGGCGTTCCAGCGAACCTTCATGATTGGGATGCGACTTTGTTTCGTTCGTTTGACCTCGCGGTCCATGATCTCTACAGGTTCTTCCACGAAGTTGAGGCTCTCGTTGATCTTGATCTCGTCGAGTGGAATTACAAGAGTTTCGTCAGATAGGCACTTTTTCAAGTTCGAGACGTGAAAGGTAAGATGTATGTTACTAAGCTCGTGAGGTAGATTGAGTTAGTATGCTACAGGGCCGATTCTAGCGAGAATCTCAAAAGGCCCTATGTATCTTGGATTTAGCTTTCCACGCTTTCCGAAGCGTATCAAGCCCTTCCAGGGTGAGACTTTCAAAAGGACTCGGTCTCCCACCTGGAATTCCAAAGGTTTCCTTCGTTTGTCTGCGTAGCTTTTTTGTCGGTCTCTAGAGGCTTTCAATCGTTCACGAATTTGAACGATCTTCTCTGTCGCTTCCAGAATGATCTCCGGACCCGTGAGAGTGTTGTCAGGAACTCGTCCTTTAGCTAACTGAGTGGCACCCACCTCAGCCCAGCACAATGGAGATCTGCACTTTCGGCCATAGAGGGCTTCAAATGGTGCAGCCTTTATGCTCGTGTGATAACTATTGTTGTAGGAAAATTCGATGAGGGGTAAGTGAGTATCCCACGCCTTCCCAAAGTCGATCACACAGGCTCGCAACATATCTTCTAAGGTTTGGATAGTTCTCTCACTTTGTCCATCGGTCTGTGGATGGTAGGCTGTACTCATGTCCAGCCTCGTTCCTAGGGATCTTTGTAGTGACTGCCAGAACCTCGAAGTGAACCTACTATCTTTATCGGAGATAATAGACATAGGAACACCATGTAGTCATACGATCTCCCTAATGTAGGTTCTTGTAAGCTTCTCCATCTTGTCTGTCTCTTTGATAAGCAAGAAGTGTGCGGGCTTGGTCAATCTGTCGACGATGACCCAAATGGTATCAAGCCCACCTGTTGTCTTGGGTATCTTGGTTATGAAGTCCATAGTGATCCACTCCCACTTCCACTCAGGTAACGCCGGTTGTTGGAGTAGACCTGGCGGTTTCTGGTATTCGACCTTGACCTTGGCGCAAGTAAGGCATTTGCTCACGAAGGTAGCAATCTCTGCTTTCATGTTAGGCCACCAGTATGACTTTTTGAGATCCAGATACATCTTATCTGAACCTGGGTGGACGGAATATCGAGTGTTGTGTGCTTCCTTCATGACCAAGTCTCTGAAGCCACCGTGTTTCGGTGTCCAGATCCGATCCATGAGATATAAGGCTCCGTCACCCTTGATTTCTAAGTTCTTATCCATTCCTCGCAAGGATTCTCCCGCCACATTTTCAGGTTTCAAGGCTTCAAGCTGAGCCTCCTTAATTTGTGCGGATAGATGCGAATGGATAGTCATTGTTAATGACTTGACTCTTCGACCAGAATATTCTTTCCGACTTAGGGCGTTTGCTACCACGTTGGCTTTACCCGAATGATAACGAATTTCACATTCGTAGTCATTGAGTAGCTCGACCCACCATCGTTGTCTCATATTGAGCTCCTTCTGGTTGAATATGTGTTGTAGGCTTTTGTGGTCTGTAAAGATAGTGCTCTTCGTACCATACAGGTAGTGTCTCCAGATCTTTAGGGAAAATACGACTGCCCCTAATTCGAGATCGTGTGTGGTGTAGTTGACCTCGTGTGTCTTCAGCTGTCTTGAGGCGTAAGTGATGAACTTTCCTCGTTGCATCAGAACACAGCCGAGCCCCTGGTTGGATGCATCGCAGTATACCACGAAGTCTTCTATCCCTTCGGGGAGGGACAGTACCGGTGCGGTGCATAAGGCTCGCTTCAGGGTTTGGAATGCCTTATCTTTCTTCTCTTCCCAGTCAAAGGCCACGCCTTTCTGGGTCAATGTCGTAAGGGGTTTCGTGATTCGAGAGAAGTTTTGAATGAACCTGCGGTAGTAGCCAGCGAGGCCTAGAAATCGACGAATTTCTGTAGGCGTCTTCAGTGCTGACCAGTTCTCGATGGCTTTAATTTTGGAGGGGTCCACGTGGATTCCTTTTTCGCTAACCACGTGTCCTAAGAATTCGACTCTTCGGATCCAAAATTCGCATTTAGAGAACTTCGCATAGAGTTTCTCTGAGCGTAGGGTTTCTAGGACTTGTCGTAGATGATCGCTATGCTCCTCCTCACTTCGAGAGTAGATGAGTATATCATCGATGAAGACGATAACGAACTGATCCAAGTAAGGACGGCATACCCTATTCATCAAGTCCATGAATACTACGGGCGCATTGGTCAATCCGAATGGCATCACCACGAACTCGTATTGCCCGTAACGAGTTCGGAAGGCTGTTTTCGGGAAATCCTCCTCAAGCACTCGTAGTTGGTGATACCCGAATCTTAGATCGATCTTGGAAAAGTAGCTCGCCCCTTGCAGTTGGTCTAATAAATCGTCTATGCGAGGAAGAGGATAATGATTTTTGACTGTAAGCTTGTTGAGTTCCCTATAGTCGATGCACATACGGAACGATCTGTCTTTCTTCTTGACAAACAAGACCGGAGCTCCCCAGGGTGAGAAGCTTGGTCTTATAAAGCCTTTGCTGAGTAGTTCGTTAAGTTGACCGGATAGTTCTTGCATCTCAGCAGGTGCTAGACGATAGGGCGATTTGGCTACGGGGGTAGCTCCTGGAACTAAGTCGATTCGGAACTCGACTTGACGTTGCGGGGGTAATCCTGGGAGTTCTTCCGGAAAGATGTCGGGAAAATCGCGTACTACGGGGAGGTCTTTTAAGTCTTTTGTTTTCTGGCTCGTATCGACAATGTGCGCCAGGAATGCACAATATTCCTTACGCAGGTACTTTTGGGCTTGAATACTTGAGATGATACGAGGGCTCGTACTGGATTTGTCTCCGTAGATCAACAAGGTTTCGTTATTCGGTAGATTTAGACGGATTGCTTTGTCGAAACACAAGATATTGGCACGATGGAGACTCAACCAGTCCATGCCTACAATGACATCGAAGCTCTTGATTGCTACTGGTATGAGGTCGATTGGGAATAAATGGTTATCTAGCGTGAGGGAACAACCTATGTAAATCTCGTGAGAACTCTCTGTCTTTCTGTTAGCCATTTCTACGACGAAGGTTTCTCCTAGTGTTTGCAGTAAGTGTTTAAGCAAGTGTTTAAAGTTTTGGTTTACGAAGCTCCTCTCTGCCCCACTATCAAATAGGATACAAACATAAGAGTTATCGAGAAGGAACGTACCCGTGACTACTGTGGGGTCTGTTACTGCTTCATTGTGGCCAATAGCAAGTAGTCTCCCTGATCCTCCCGCATTTCCAGCTTTAGGGCAGTTTCTTTTGAAATGCCCTACCTCGCCACAACCGTCGCAGGCCTGGCTTACTCCTGAACTGGGGACCTGGGAAATCGGTTTGGGCGGTGTTCGGCAAAACCGGGCGGTATGGCCCTTCCGGTCGCAATTAGTGCAGTGCATCTCACGGCAGGGGCCGTTATGATGGAAAGAGCACTTAGCGCACTTGGGTAGGTTCCCTGTATATGTTTTCGCTGGTACAGGGGCAGCAGGAGTAGTGGCATCATGGACAGCCACCGTTTGTTGTTTCTTGGAAGGGTGTTGATTTGATTTGCCCTTCTTTCAGTCCCAACGCCTCTTCTTGTTGTCAACTGCGTTGGTTGGTGTGGGGGTAGTAGTTGTGGTTGTTGTTTGAGTAGAAGGAGCTTCATGATCGATGAGCCTTTGGGCCAATTCCTTGGCACTATCAAAGGTCGCAGGGTTGGATGCTAGAACGTTCCCACGATACGGGGGTACCAGACCCCAGATGTATCTTTCGATCTTTTTGTTTTCGATGGGGACCATGTTAGGACTTAAAGCCACCAGGTCGCAGAACCTGGCTATATAAGCCACTATGTCGGAACCCTGCATTTTGAGGTTCTACAGCTCCTCCTCGAGTTTCTGAATCGCGCCTCTCGGGCAGTACTCCCTTGTCATAAGGTCCTTCAGTGTATCCCAGCCCATGGCGTTGGCTGTTACCAGTGAGAGTGATTTGACATGGCCATTCCACCATGTCAGGGCCCTTTGTGTGAAGGTGCAAGCAGCGAACTTTATCTTGCTTCCTTCAGGGTATGAGCACCTCTCGAAGATGGCTTCAGTTTTCTCGATCCACTGGGACAGTGCAAGGATCCCTCCGATTCCGTTGAAGTATGTCGGTTTGCAGCTGGTGAAATCTGTATAGGTGCACTCCCGTGCACGCGGTTGGGTTTTACCATGGCTAGAGATAGTGCCCATTCCACCTCCACTGGCGCCACCAGAGTTTACCTGAGCCATGGCCGCATTTACAGCTGCGGTCACAGCTGCTTGGAACATAACCGCATCGAACTGCGGAGGAGGTGGTGGTGGTGGAGTTTGAGTTGAAAGTCTACCCCGGGTCGGACGTGGACGTGGCAGCATCTTTTACTGAAAAGTTGATAGGGATGATGACAATAGTAAGAATCAATTGTAAGTGAGGGGAGAGTGATTTATGGACTAAATCGCCATAGTCCAACTATCAGATAGAGATATAACAGTAGAGTGGGGAAACACAAGGTACTGACTTTCCCATAGATTAGACAACTGCCAATATTACTAGTATTACTGATGTCAAAAGAGTTCGGGAAAAATGACCTAACAGAAGGTCTTACATCAAACCATAAAAGGAAAATGTTGGCAGCTTAGAAGTCTAGTTAGAGTACTTTAAAAACTAGAAATATTTTACAGACAAGTGCTCCCTAGGGCACAAAAGGAAAGGCTATTCCTTAATCCAAAAGAAAAGATGAGTCGACATCTTCTAACGACAGCGGTTATTCCTCGGGCGGACCCTCAGGTCTGCCAGTTGGCGTTCCAAGTCGAGTAGGCGCCGCTCGTACACTCGCTGGCGTACGCGATGCTCTATGACTTTCAACCTAGTCTCAACTAGTGCCTGAAGTAGAGACTCGCGGTCACTTCGAGTCCTCTCGTTAGCGTCTTCCAGATGACGGATGTTGATGTCACTCATCCTTGTGTGGGTGACTATCTCAGCAATTCGGTTAAGGGCGGTTCTCCCCTAAATCTCGTTTCGAGCAACCCTGCGGACTAGAATAGGCAGGACCCTGTCCGTAGTGCTTCCTTCGTTCACGTTGTAGAAACCTTGGTCTCCATTGTAGGGGATGGGTTGGTCTAGCTCTTGACTCCAAGCCTCCAAACTCTCCACCCACAGAGGTGTTGGGCCTTGGAAAGTTGGGCGTTGGTTAGGGTTCGGAATTACTGGGGGCGTTGGTCTAGCTCTTGACTCCAAGCCTCCAAACTCCAAGCCTCCAAACTCTCCATTGTAGAAACCTCTACTTCGGAGTCAGAGCTATCCGAGAAGCCTTCCGCACGGTGATCATCCAAAGGGATTTGGTGATCGTCTTCTGGCTCATTACCGAGTCACCCACCATTCCCTTGGTTGGGGTAGTGCGGATCGTCGGGGAGATGGAAACCAGCCATGCTATCTACGCGAGAATAGGGGAAAGAACAGTTAATAGACGTACTTATCTAGGATGATCAATAGATGATCGTTATTAGTTAATTCAATACTTGCCTAGTGCATACTAATTACATGCAACCGAAACATGATAGACCTTTGAATAAGTGACCCTAACTCTAAATCCACAACCAAACAAGGAACAGGAAATAAAGCAAAGATCACAGATTCTAAGCCTATAACGCCTTAGTCACATGTAACCTTAGAGTATCCACTTAGCAACTATTGCCCTACAAGCAACGACCTTTTTTTTTGTTCTCACATATGTAAATTACAGTAACGCAGAATACTCCCATAATATTCTGTTCTAATGCTCTTGTTGTAGTAGTGTTGGTAAGTTTTTAGACTTGTTGCAACACTACAATCATTCTTAGGCACATGCTAGTCACTCCTCAGAAAATATAGTTGATCAGGCTATATCCCCTTAGGTTTGACTATATGTCTCTAAGCCTAATTGTGATGTCCAACAATCATAATACTTTTGTTCTGTTCTAGTATGATACTGACTCTGGTATGAATAGATGTATATATATACTTAGTTAAATATTTTATTATTTAAAAGTATATATTCCTGATCAGAGTGTTTTAATCCCGATGTGTTTATAGTTCGTATATCTTTTATGGGTTGATATACTTGATTCAGTATGAACAGTTCTCTGATACCAATCTGTCACACCCCAAAACCAAGAACGGCGGAATACGTTCTGGGGTGGAGGACGTCATGTACAGTATCACAACAATGCATAATAGTAAAGACAAGCTACAACACCCATTGCATTAATATAATAATTGTAATACAAGCGTGTTATGTATAGTTTGTAAGACACCAAAAGTATAATCAAAATAAAAGATGAGTCTTGTATGCTCCATCTTCTCAAAAGCTTCATCTGTACCTGTCTACTGATGACCTGAGAATACAAGTTATTTTGAAAGAGTTTATCAGCATAAAGCTGGTGAGTTCATAAGTATTTAGTGTCATTGCTTGTATTAAAATGTTAGTAACAATGTAGTTTAGTAATTTATCTCAAATGTTTTGTAAATAGTATACTCCCTAGAAAACCCTATGTTTTCCAGTAAGAAGGTAATCTTCTACCAAGACCTGATTGTTTTGAATAATTGTTCTTTTGTAAAATGTAAGAGTGTTTCCCTAGTGAAGCTATCAGTATGAAAATATAGTTCTAGACTTCACTCCGTTAATGTGATTACAAAATAAATGTATTAGGGAAACTAGTGTTTCACCATAGCAGTATCACTGCTAACGAATAGTAATGAAAATGTAGTCTCCAGGTAGTATTAAATGTACAATACACCTCGGGAGTCCTCTTTACCTTTCATTCTTAATAGTTTAATTAAAGGTTTGAATGTGAACTCGTATGTAACCATGCTGATCGACGGCTGAATAACTGATGAGCCTCCAGGTCATATATAGTAGTGTGACATTTTGTCACCCCTAGGCCTTATCGGCTCGGATTGTAGCTAGCAGCCGGGATGTGGGAGTGTCTGTCCCGTATAGATCTATACACATAATGTCCGCTCTCCCTCCAGGAGACTCTGGTTACAAGGTGATACCACAATGAAGTGTCATATCGAGAAGAGGTATGTCACATTCTGTTATAGTATCCAATACTTGTATAGTGTATAGTATGTTCTCTTGTATAGGTTATAGTGTGTTCTCTTGCATAGTTTATAGCGTGTATTGTTACTCAGTGTAGTACTTATGTAGTGATTCATAACTGTACTGACTCTTGTATGAGTAATAGTATTAGTGAATAGTAATCCCTTAACTATACCTATTATAGTTAAATAGTAAGGTTGTTTGGATGCCTTTGTTACACAAAGGTACTGTACTGAAGTAACAGCTTTTATATCCAACACTTGTATATATGATATATAACTAATAATTCAACGACATTCGGACAAATAACGGGATACCTTAAGTCCACAACCAAACAAGGAACAGGAAGTAAGGTGAGCTATCAGTCCTAAGTCCTTCAAGTGTTACTTATATAAATTTACTGGTGTAGATATGGATTTGAAAATATTGTAAGTATAAAAGAGTTTGAAAACAGTTTTAGCGTCTAAATGGTTTAATAAAAAGGTTTAAAGGCTTGAAAATCCATAAGTTTGATAATAATTTGAAAGTAGTAGTAAATCTTTCTGTTCATCGTAGTTATTAATCACATGTGATTAAAGCAATAACTAGAATGTTTCAACTTGTATTCCCCCCCATAAAAGCATTTAAAAACATTTAAAGGGTTGATTAAGGGGTATGAACTCACCTGCAGTGAGTAACTCAAATGAAAGGTCGATGTAGGATCGTCGGGTGTCAATTGAAATCTTGAGCACAAACGAATCCTATTTTCCATGTAATAACACTTATATGAATACACTAGTAGATATAACCACTAATGGTGATAGGGACATGTCTTAAGGACATAGAAACACTTATAATTAAGTGTTACCAACTCATATGGTTTCACATAAGGAGTGTATGGCCCTATATTGGGGTGTAAGGCCACAAAGCATGAGTTTTGTGTGTGTGCGGCCAGAGTGTGCGGCCAAGCTTGTGTGCGGCCGCACAATCACTATGGAGTGTGTCAAAAACGTGGTTGCAAGCCTTTGGGATGTTTTAGTGAAGGTGTTTTGACCATTGATTAACCGGATTGGGAGTTTGTTGTCATTTTGGACCCTTAAAAGGGTGTGTGCGGCCAGGCCTATGTGCGGTCGTACACACTCCTATAAATGTGTCCAAATCGATTTTCCAAGGCTTTGTGATGATCCTAAGAAGGTGTTTTGGTCGATGCTAGGCTTGGATGAGTGTTTAAGCCCATTTTAGGACCAAAAGATGTGTGTGCGGTCACACATGATGTGTGTGCGGCCGTAGACACATGAAGATCATCTAGAATGATGATTTCATGGATCAAACTCGAGGAAAAAGGCGTTATAATGTGTTGTAGTAAGATCTAAGGATGCTTACTTAATTGTTTTGATGATTGGAGAGGAAACTTGAAGAACTCTTGAGAGGAAATGTTCCAGCTTTGAAGGAGTGTGAAAAAGGGTGTATGGTTGACTTAGGGTCCTTTATATAGGCTGGAGTGTGAGGCTAGGAGGGTGTGCGGTTGGTTGTGTGCGGCTGGCTGGCTGCACACTCGGGTGTGCGGCCGCACACACCTTGTTAGGTGTGTTTGGCCCGTTTTAGTGATGCTACACGCATTCTCACCCTTCCTAAGACTCATATCAAGGTTATACTAAGTCTCAAGCACTCATATAGACCCAAAACTTCATTATAAAATAGTGAAACGAGGCTAACTTTGATGAAAATGAAGAATGTACACGTTAGAAATTTCGGGTTGTCACAGTTGGATCCAGGATCCTGTGGTTGGAGAGGGATCCTTGATGTCGAGATCTTGATGTTGAATTGTCGAATCAGGATCTTCGATTGTGGTGACGTCAGTAGTGTCCATGTGATTCTCGGGATCCTTCAGTCTCTTGGTAGATCCTAAATTGGCTAAAGCATCTGCTTCAGCATTGTCTTCTCTAGGAACCAGGTTTAGGCTGAATGTTTCGAATTCTGAGGCCCTGTTTTTGAGGTTCTGGAGATATAATGCTAACTTTTCTCCTTTCACTGCATAGGATCCATTATAATGGTTAGTTAATAGTAAATAATCGACGAATACCTGAAGATCCTTGATTTGATGATCTTTTGCTAGTTGTAGTCCCATGATTAGTGCCTTGTATTCTGTTTTGTTCTTGGTTTCATTAAAATCTCAACTCATTGCTTGGGGTAGGATGTACCCCTATGGTTTCATTAAAATCACAACGTCCATCTTCCCATGTTCTCTGTAGAGGTCGCGTTATGTTGTGAGGTGTCAAATTGTCTTATGTCCTTATTAGTGTCGAAGTATGTAATGCTGTATTCGTTGTATATATTTCATAAGGTCACTTTTGTATGTCGAAGCGTAATCAATTTAGCCCTTATGTATTTTTTGTTAACTTCTGTAATTCCTAGAAATAGGGATATGTACTAGAGATAGAGTAACTTTTGGGCATTTCGTGTTCTTACTCTATTCACTCTTGTAACCTTCAGAAGTTTAATTGAGCCATCCAGATTATATGTACTCTTGTGTTCTAGATTCAGTTCAAACTCAGATTTCATTTCATTTACTCGATCAATACGAACTACATTTGGTATCAGAGCAGGATTCTAGCAATTGGTTTTTGATTTTCTCTTTGTTTCAAAAGTTTTTGAGTCGTTGTTCTAGATTCAAAAATATTCCGTACTTTTGATCTAGAAAATCTTTTCTAATCAATTGTTTTGATTCGATTCTGCTGTTCGTTTGATAAATCAAGTGTTCAGTGTTTGTTATCTGAAAGATTTATTCCTTTGATTCCTCTTTTTGAAGCTATTTCATCATTTGTGTTCGTACAACAATGGCGAACTTCAATATAAACACAATCAATGGATTTTCTCATCTCCTCGGTTCTTCAACAAAAATTTCCTATGTTGATTCCTGAGTACTATAATCAATGTACTGATAGGATGGAAGATTATCTGACTGGGATCAATGAAGATCTATGGCAATGTGTTAAGGGTAGAAACTTTCCTCCTTCAATGCTTGCTGAAATCGGAAATGCTGGTTCATCTGTTGATGTTGCTACTCAAACTGACAAATACAAATCAAATGCCAAACGTTGTATGCGTGAAATGTGTGGAGCTCTTCCACCGATGGTGTACAACTATCTTCGTGGATGCAAAACGGCTAAAGATATTTGGGATACTTTGAAAGATAAGTATCAAGGGAGCGAGAAGACAAAGAAAAGTTGTGTTAAGCAGTGTCTGCTTGAATTAGGAGAATTCAAACAGAAGGAAGGTGAAAATAGTGAACTTTATTATGATCATCCGAATGAATTAATCTTCAAATGCAGTCGATATGGAGTCAATCATACTACTCTTGAATTTAACTTGACTTTTCTGATGGGGCTACATAAAGAGTGGTTTAATATTAGTCTGATGATTAAGACCCAACAAAGTATTTACAACCATTCTCTTGGTGATCTCTACAATGTTTTGAAGGCTCATGAAAGTGAGATCAACGAAATATCTGGAGAAACGAAAATGAATTTGGGAGGTCCTCTAGCACTGGGGTCGAAGGTGACAGTTAGAGAAGTTGAGGTCGAGTCAGCTGAGAATGATGGATCAGAAGAAGAAGGTATGCTTATTAATTCTGATGACGAAGCGGTGGCTTTTTACTCACACAATAAAGTGAAGAATTTTTTCAAGAAGCCGTTCAATTTGAAGTTCAAAGGAAAAGGTGATTTTAAGGGAAACTCATCTACTACGAAGGGTATGAGAGAGGAGGCGAAGGTGGAGATAAAAGATAAGAAGTCTGAGGTTGTGAAGCCAAAGAATAAATTGAAAGGTGATTCTGGTTTCGATTGCCATTACTGTAATGGTGCGAACTATATTGCAAGTGACTGCATGTTGAGGAAGAGAGAAGAGAAGAAAGAACGACTGAAGGACGAGGCATACTATACTGAGAGGCTAGAAGAGGTGAGAGCTCACGCATGGAGGAATGTATTTGGTTGCAAGAGGAAATGGCGAAGGACGAAATTTTGTATTTGTTATAATATACTGAGAGGCATACTATTTCAGCATACGAAAGTTTGTATTTGGTTGCAAGAGGAAATGGCGAAGGACGAGGCATACTAGACTGAAAGGCTAGAAGGGATGTCTTTGGTTCACGAGGAAATGGCGAAGGGGATGGAACGTACCAAATCTGGTCATCTGGATCAGATGATAAGGAAATGTGAAACCCCACACATGCAGCCATGTATGCTGAGTACGAGGAGGAAGATAAGGTGACGGGCAAATGATTCGTTTCTACTAGTGCCAATAAGTCTCCAATGACTTCTATGGTATGCACTGTTCTCGAATCCTTTGATATTCCTTTTAGTTCATATGATGATATTTTGTCTGACTTTGATAATACTTTATCTTGCTTTAATGACATTCTTATTTATGTTAGTAGTGATGCTGAGAAATCAAAATCTTTACTACTAGAATCTCAAAAAACGTTGGGAGTCGAAGCGAAGTAGAGTAGATCATTTAGAATTGGAGCTTAAGAATGTTACCAGTGATAGGGATGGTTTGAGATTAGACAATTGTATTCTGCTAAAACAGAGAAACATTTATTGTAATTCTAAAAAGAGAATTTATGCTAAGTTGACTGCGTTACATCATTCGTCGGATATAAGTAAAGAACAACACAGAAAACATTTTCCCTTTTTAACATTCAAAAGGGAAAAGATAGATTCGACTTTTTATGACTGTGAGAAAAAGATTTATGAGTTTGATAAGGTTTCAAATGATTCATATGCATATGCTATTGTTAAATTTGATGAATGTTTGGATGCTAATGATTTTGTTAATATTGTGAATGAGACCTTGACTAAAACTGAACAAATTAAGATTTTGAAAAAGACTGAGAATTCGATATCAAACTCTCAAAACAATTTTGATGATATCGAAGATGACTCTGACAATATCAGTGAAATTGAGGAGAAGTAAGTTGTTGATTATTCTCAGCTCTCTGTCATTAATGTCACATTGATGACTAAGGGTAAAGAAAAATGTGATGATTCATTGGATAAGGTTAACAAGGATCAACCTTCAACATCGAAAGCTCGTAACTATAAACATGTTGTTGTCGAAGATAGTCAAACTGATAGTGACAATGATGATGAAGATGTTTCAGTTGAAACAACAATTCCCAAAGTGGTTGTCGATCAGGTGTATGAGGAAACAGAGAAGTTTGAGAAAGTGTTAAAGGAAAAAGGTTCTCATTATCTCGAATCGAACACTGTTGTTTATCAAAATTTCAAGTGCACTGATGATGTGGTGTTTCCAAATAGAGTATTTGTCACATCAGAAAATGGTGACAAAGTGAAACCTGAAATCAACAAAATTGTTGATGAAGATAACAAAGATGCAACGACAGAAGGTTTTTTTATCAAATCAAAGCACAGTCGAAAACAATCTTAACAAAAACTCGTCCACTTTTCAAAGACAAAAACCAAAATGAGTTTGGGAAATTAAGAAAGAAAAAGAAAATTATAAAAACCTTCAAATGAATCAGTTTCTCAAAAGACAAAAGCTCAAATGTTTTATGAACAAATTCTAAAGATTTCAAAAGATGAAGGAATTTCGATGTCTAAAGCAAGGAAAAAGGTTTATTGGCAAAATGCCAAGTCTCGTAAGAAACAAAAAGTTTTGTTAACAATATCATCTGAACAAAAAAAGGCTGAACAAGTTAAGACTTCTTCTCAAAATAAGTCTTTTGTTCAGAACAAATCTGGTCAAAACCAAAATGATTTATCAAAAATTCATTCCAAAGTTCAAAATCTATGTTAAAAACCGGTTGTTCAAACTCCAAGAAATGAGAATTTGGTTAAAAACCAACAACAAAGGACTTTTGTTCCTAATCAACAAAATGAACGATTTTCGCAAAATAATTTTTCATAGAAGTGGTTTTCAACACAATGAATAAAGATTTTATCATCAAGTTCAAAATCAAAGAAGATTTTCAAATGGACAACATGGTTATAATCAAACATCTGTTGGTTATAACAAACATTTTCAAAACCGTTTTCACAATCGTCGTACACCATCATTTTCAAAGAGAGAATTCGACAAGTTGGAAGTTAAAGGAAGAACGAGTGAACCATTTAAACCAAAACCACCTCACTTTCCTAATCCTAGTTTAAATCTGAAATTCAAAGCTTCATTTGTCAAAGGGAAAACTGACACGGAGAACATAAATCATTGGCTTGAAGGAAAATGAAAGTCATATCAATCAGGGAAATTTTCATAAGAATAAATTAGGTATGCTTACGAAAGCTACTTAAATGAGTCTCAAACTGGTAGTTCTTCGTCAATGGAATCGAATCGCTCTGTTCGAAAGTGGACAGCTGTTCCCAAAGTGAAAGTAGAGTCACAACAAACTGTTGCTGGAAAAAGGAAAGTTAGTGTTGAACCTAAACCAATGAATGATTTCATTTCGATACCTAAGTCAGTACAAGTTGACTTAATTGATAACTTGAAGTCTAAAGTTCGAAGTTGGGTTTTAGGATCTTCATTTCATAATGCATTCAACTCTAATAACTAAGGACCCAAAAATCCTTAGGGACCTAAATTTTTTAATTGATCGCAGGTGTTGAGTGACGAGCAATACGATGAACATTGGTACATCGATAGTGGTTGCTCTCGTCACATGACTGTGTTTTGGTCAAAAATTACAAAAGTACTAATCAACCAAATTGAATGAGAGGTTGTGATGTTTAGATTGTGTAATAGCAGGTGGTAGAAGAAAGTGACACAATGGTTTACAAGGAAAGCCCTTGATCCTTAGTAGGATCTCCAACATAAAACCTTGGGAAGAGATAATGATCACCTGCCTTGATGATTTTATTGATATAAAATGAAGATTACAGTGAGTTTTTAGTAAGAATAAGTAGAGAATTTCGTAGAGTAAGCTTAAGCTAATGAACAGTGTCTTGTGTGCAGATTACAAGTGGTAATTTATAGTCTAATTTAGCCAACAAGATGTCCGATATTTTCGGGATCCTCTATGACCAGCTTCACGAACGTTATTTGACCAAGTATTCCGGGTCTTTAGCATAGTTGAGATGATTATTCGTTGAGAATTGGTCTACCCTTGACTAATTCGTTGAGAATTGGTCTACCCTTGACTACTTCTCCAACGTGGGTTTGTTTTCCTGGATATCCATTCACTCTCGGTCTGACTTATCCTTTGACTGGTATTGTTCGTGATTTCTTTTTGTGTACCCAAATCTCCTATATCCAAACTATGCCTATGGTTTGGAGGATCCTCTTTTAGATTGATCGCTTGAATCAGTCCAAAAATATGGTCATTGGATTAACTGAGTTGGCCTCTATCTATGATCTTTCTACTTTTGGTTCTTCTCGTTTCCTGTTAAGAGTTAAGACAAATAAACCCTACCTCATTCTGAAATCTAAACAAAACGATGGCACTTGGAAAGAAAAATATTTCTTTGTGAGGCGCGATTGGATTCCTGAAGGGGATTCTCTGCAAAGATCATGGGTTAAAAGGGTAGGAAACAAATTTAGATATCAAGGATCCATAAATTTACTTGCCTTATTTTGTTTGTTTTGATGCAGCGTTTAGGTTTGAGGAGCTAATTCCTGCCGTTGGCCATTATGAGGACAAGATATCCAAATTCCTCACACTTCCTGCAGTGGAGAGGTCATTAAGGCTTGAATATTCCGGTCTTCAAGAGGGTTCCTCCACTACTGCTTCTATGGCCATTGGTAACATTACTTTTCTTGGATATGTTTTTTCATAGGATCCTGACTTGGTGGGGATCTCTAGTAGGTTCTAAGACTACCCGATCCACGGCCCGCTTTGGTTTGGGAGATCTTAAAGATGATATGACCAGTGGTTCAGTCAAAGCTAAACAAGAAAAAGGTGTCATTCTCCCTCCTCCCAAGAGATCTCATATAGATCTTACGGTTAAGGCTTCATGATCCCGAAAACAAAAGACTTCTGAGGCTGTTGATTTCAACTTAGAGAACCTCAGGATTGAAGATGCTCTCGGAAGCTATCTTCGTTTTCTCAAGCTATAAGAATAGGCAATATTCATATTAATTTATCATACCTGTTATTTTTCATGTTGATATTTATGTTTCTTCCAGGTCTTCGCTCATGTTTCTCATGTTACGAACGACCTCAGGGTCCGTGTTGATAAAGTCGAGATTGTTATAAAAGAGCAGGAGAAGACATGGAGGGTCACCAAAGAGGATCTTCTAAAAAGGGTGGAGTTGCTGAGCAAGCAGAAAGTCGAAAAGGAAGAAGAGCATCTGGCGGATCTGGAGGAGGGGATTGTTGATGCCAAAACGAGCGCTGCAATAGCTATTCTGCAGGCCAAGATCAAGCTAGTTAGGGATCTGGAAAATGCGAGCTCCTGGGACGTGGAGGGATGGCGTGAGGTATTGGCTAAGCTGATCGATAAGCCTGTTGTCGCCAATCAGGATCCTGTGTTGATGTTGACCGGAGGGGGGGAGAAGGAGGTCACAACCAATGATGACCAGACTAAGGTCTAGGCCTACAAAAAATTGGTTTGAGTAGTTTTTGTTTTGTTAGTGATGTAAGACAATTAACCTTTTGGTTGTGTTGATATGCAACTCTTTTTTCTTTTGGGTGATATGGTAGAATTTTCCTTTTACATCTCTCTTATGGTTTTTCTGCATGGCCGATTGTCTTCGAGTTTTTCTTTAAGCTTCATGAGTCTTTGAATTTTAGAATTTACTGAGGATAAATTCCAACCTAGGAGAGAACTTTGGTTCAATGTTGGGAATGAGGTCCCTTACTAACGAGGTTCGATGAGGATCCTTAACGGTGAGGATCCTTATGGTCAGAGATCCTACAAAATAAAGATCTTGGATCTTATAAGGGAAATTTATCCTTAGGATAATCCTGTTTAGATTATATACCTAGACAAAATAGATAACACGTAAATGTTATATTCTGGGAAGGATCCCTACTTAAGATATAATTCATTGGGTAGGTAACATGAAAATGTTACAATCTGACCGGTTTTCTGGGGAACATTCCCAACGTATGACAACATGAAGATTTTATAGGTCTTGTGTAATTTCTTGGGAAAAATCCCACTCTTTGATAACATAAAAATGTTATGAGCCTTAAGTAGTTACTGGGGTAAAATCCCGATAACATGAAAATGTTATAAGCCTTAAGTAGCTACTGGGGTAAAATTCCGATAACATGAAAATGTTATAAACCTGGAGTAATCACTGGAGTAGGATCCCGATTTATGGATAACATGAAAATGTTATAAACCTTAAGGATCTCAACTTGTGTTCAAAGATAAGAGGGTTGCCAAGCCACTGAATCATGAAATGATCCCGTTATCCGTATCCCACAGTTAGATATCAGGCGTCCAAGCGAGGTATATAAACCTTAGTTCCTGTGAAAGATGTAATTAGCTCTTTAAAACTTAGAGGGGATTAAGTACCCTCAGGCGTGGGAGAGATGATCAGTCTCTAGCTTGTATACATGATAGTTTAGGGATTATGTTGTTAAATATAATGGGGTTTACCAAGTATTGGGATCTTTATGTGTCAAGATCCTTGTGCTTCGGGGTGTTCAAACTTGAGGGTCCAGACGTTTCGGGATCTCCGATTGTGAGGATTCCGATGTTTCAGGATTTCTACTCTTGAGGATCCTTAACTGTATGCCATTATGCATAGCAAACATTAGCTAAAGGTGGGCATTAGTCTAGCTAACACCCCTCCGATGATTAAGTTAGTAATGTGTTCGAGGAGAAAATCAGTAATAATAAAAGTTTTAAGGTAAAAGACATGTGTACCTTGGTTTTGTTGTGGATCATTCAATCCTACTTACATGTAGTATGCTTTAAGGTGTATGGCATTCCAGGATCTTGGCAGAACGTCTCCTTCGAGTGTTGCTAGCAAGTATGCTCCTTTTCCTGCTTCAGCATCTACAAGATATGGTCCTTCCCATTTGGGAGCCAATTTTCTTGCACTAGGATCCTTGGTGTTTTGGAATGTTTTCCCTAATACCAAGTCTCCTATTTGAAACCTTATGACCCTTATATTCCTATTGTAAGCCTTGGTGATTCTTTGTTGATGAGCAGCAATTCGTATTTTGGCAAGATCCCTATGTTCATCAATAGTGTCAAGATCATGTGCTAGGATCCTGTCATTATTCTCTTGGTCTTGCAGCAAGTATCTTGCCGTTGGATCACTACTTCAGTAGGGATTACTGCTTCTGTCCCAAACACCAAGGAATAGGGGGTCTGAGTTGTGGCTACTTTGGAAGTGGTTCTATGTGCCCATAAAATGTAAGGAAGTTCTTCTGCCCATCTTCCCTTCTTTTTGTCCAGCCTTTTCTTCAAATTGTTAACTATGATTTTGTTGCTGGACTCCGCTTGACCATTAGCTTGGGGATGAACAGGAGTGGACATTATCATTTTTATCCCCCAGCTTGTGCAAAAGTCTTTTGTACATTTGCTAATAAATTGGGAACCATTGTTGCATATGATTTCAACCGGGATCTCGAACCTATTCATAAAATCTTTATACTTGCAATGGCCTCTAGGTTCATCATCCCCTCGGACCATTTATTCTTCTGGTCCTTGATAACTCTCTGAGTAATTGTTTCCTTCCTCGACCGTTGTTGCATGACAAAGGATCGGTCCATTCTTAACTCGCTCAACGACTATCTGCTCGTTGACTACTAGTGATCCACCTTTAGTGTTTCCAATACAAATTGATGAGCTAAGAGCTGCCTAAACTCATGGTGTTGCTGTTCAAGAAAATCTCTCATCATGGCTCGAGCTTCATTTATCGAATTTTAAGCAGCTCGTGCCGCGACGTTCTAAGGTGCTGGACCTCCTTCGTTATTGATGAATCTACCGCTCCTTGTGATTGTCATAACTTTCTAAACCCAAAGGTTCGAATACTTAACATAGTAATATGTTACTTACTATATATGATTACCTATTTAGCACTTAAAAAGGTATTTTAGTAGCTAAGGTATCTCCCTATAGTATACTAGTGCTCGTGACTATAGCAGTTTAGGTATCTATCCTAAAGCATGTTACTATATAAATAATTTAGCATATAATAACAATTAAGGCATGGTCCCTAAAGTATTTGTGTTAAGTTAGGTATACTACCCAGAATGTAATCGACACACACACACCACATGATCATCTCTTATCATTCTAATATTAAGTCTATAAATTCCCTAAAAACCCTAGTTCACTAAAACTAATGCTCTCACACTAGTTGTGACATCCCCAAATTTAAGGCCATTTTAAAACTTTTTATTTATGCTTATTTTAAAATCAAAGTGATCTTTATAATGCGGAATTTGTCCCATAAAAAGTATTTTCGAAGAAAGTATTTTTCATTGATTTATTAAAACTTGGGATACCATAACTAATACAAAACATAAGCATAAACGGGCCTTACATCAATCATCTAGCAGCAAATAAATTCCTCTTAATCTCTCGTCAGATAATTATGTTATCTATCAATACCTTCCTATCGCTACCTGTGATATAAAAAGCTAAGTGGCTCAAGTTGGGAAACCTCGTGAGTACAAAGGATTTTCAACTCACAATATTATAATGTTTAATAATATATTCTTCAGCATTCAAATAACCCCAATTACCCCATTACCGTTATCCTCACTTTCTAATCCTAGTATGATGATCTCGGGCGATCTTACTTAACGGACCTTTGTCAACAGAAAACTATATTTCCTAAATGGTTAGGCACGACAGTATAATAATATTTCAGGTGCGCATAGTAGTCTAATGATACTTTCGACATAGCACCGCAGTACGTTAGTACTTTCGTTAAACATGTTAGTACAATAGTAATTTGAGTAGACATGGCAGTACACAAGTACTTTGAGTAGGCATTGCAAGCCACAACTTATTATTCCGCACAGTTCTCACTAGCCTATCACGGCCACCGTTTTACACAGTCCTAACACAACCTCTCATTTATTATTTCACACAACACTTTACTATCCAATCATATTATTACGTATGATAACATATGTATATATATATATATATATATATATATATATATATATATATATATATAGTTTAATCAATTAATAATTATAACAAGTTGCACATATATATTAAACACAGCAAGACAACGCACGTAGGATTTAAGCATTTAGAATACATATATCTATGTGTAATTTGAAAGTAACTATGCACTCACATGTTGAAGTGATGATTTGAAACTCGAGCATCGCTTCTCTTCTAGGACTTGACCTTTCCTTTGACGTGACCTAGTTTCATTATTATTGAGTCTTAGTCTAACGTTTCTAATGATATCCCAGACCTATCAATTATTCCAATATATACCGATTGTTCAGTCAAATAAGGATCAGCCAGGTAGGACAATTGTGAGGCAGGACCATTTCATCATAATAGTTATCCTGAAACATGAACATTCTATTCACCTGTCCCGTAAGTAGATCAATCCGTATTATAACCTCGAATTACTGATAGTTCTTATTTATAAGTTCATAATAACGAGTTATCACTATAAATATAAGTTACACTATAAAAACTAGAGTGTAGCTTAACTTACAGAGGTACCTGCTAACCAAAGTCTGGAAATCACACTCGTAGGGATCTTATTTGATGGCTACTACTCACTTGAGTACCTCAGGGATTGCAGGGCTTCGCTGGAACACAGAAACTCAAGAAAAATGGTCTAAAAGTGAAGAATACTCAAGATAGATTATGTATAGGGGTGTGGGGTGAAAGCACATACGAAGCCAAATGTTTATAAGCAAGACAAACATTGCGCGCCGTGAAATCTAAACATGCGTACTGCACACTAGGGTGGTGTTGGCTCCTTTGGGCTTCTAACACGGGGCGTCGCCTCCTTCGTCCGTGCACTCCTCTTCTAGAAGGTTGTCACACCCCCAAACCAGCCGGCGGAAACCTCCGGTGGTGGATGACTTCATTTGTAGTATCACAACACATGCATCATAGTAATCAAAGTACAAATAACCATTGTATTTAAAAAGTATAAGTATTTACATGTGTTCAATCACTGTATATTGACACCAAAATAGTTATACAAAAGAAGAAGACATGACTCAAAATAGCTCCATCTTCTCAAAAGCTCGGGGAGTACCTGTCTACTGATTCCCTAAGAATACAAGTAATTTGAAAAGAGAGTATCAACATAAAGTTGAGTGAGTGCATAAGTATTTATGTTTGAAAGTATGTTTCTTTTTCTTGAATATGTAAACTGTTCCAGAAAATCCTATATTTTTTGCTATATATGAAAAGTAGTTTTAATCTTATAAAATTGCTCTGTTCGTAAACCAATGTTTTGTATTTGTATTCCTTTATGTAAAACTTGTAATTATCAGTGTGCCTCGTTCCACCAGCTGTTATTGTAAACTGTAATGTAACACTGTAAATTGTATATTGTAAAACTAGTACTTTGAAAATGTACTTATGTTTAGTTAATTATACACTAACGTATTGTTAATATCTTTTTAATGATTTATTATAACCATAATTAGTAGATGGCCTGACCCAACGCTATGAATGCGTTAAAGCTGTTAATAACAACTGTCACTCGTAGGCGTGTATGCCTGACTGTAGCTAGCAGTATGAGTGCGGGGTTGTCAATCCCAATATAGATCTATACACACATTGTGTCGATCCCCCGACTGGAGATTTTGGTTATAATGTCAGGACTTCAACTATATTGTTTAAATGAATTAAACAACCTGAATTAAATGACTCATAAAAAGCATATAGACGTTACATGTATAATAGATATGAAAACCCAATCACTCTGAAATAAATGATTGATAATATGCCCTTAAATTAGTATATGAAAAGTAACATTCGGATTCCCAGGTATCTTATTTTAAGCTTTATCTTGAGTTTTAGGGAGGGACTCGGCGAGTAGGCGCTCAGACTCGCCGAGTAGGATCGCAAATTCTTGTCTGGATTAATGAGGGACTCGACGAGTCGATGCGTGGACTCGGCGAGTCCGCACTGTAAAATGAAACAATAAATCTCAGGGCATGAGCCCTATTTAAAGGCCCTTATGGCCTTCATTGGCGGCTACCATCCCAGAGAGAGAACCCCCATCGATCTTGAGTGTGTAGAGTGAGAGAGAGAAGACCATCTGAGCTTTTGGTGTGATTTTGCAAGAAAGGAGAGGAGCTCCAGCAAAAAGGATCAAAGGAGTTTGCTATTCTGAGTTAGCTAAGCAAGGAGTTCACCTTGAGGTACAAAATCGGATCTCTCTCTCCCTCTATTGTATGGGTTTTATTAATTAGGGTTAGGGCTTGAATCCTTCCTTTTTGGGGGTTTTGGATGCCTCCAACCCCCATTCTTCGAGTTGTGTTAGAGATCTGGACCCTTTTAGGTCCAGGAAGTCCCAAGCATCCAGCTTTATGCAGTTTCAATGGAGTCTTGAACCTAGGTTGCCATTTTAGGAGCTATTTCACCAAAAAGAGCCTTATGAGTGTTGCATGAGTATAAAGGTTGGACCTTTACGTGACTTTTGAGTGTTTAAAGGCCAGATCTATAAGATAGAAAAACAGATCTGACCTCAGAAGGTCATTTGAGAGATGTTATCGAGGCAACTCGCCGAGCCCATAAGGGACTCGACGAGTCGAGTCGGGTTGCCCTGCGATTCGCGACCTGTGATAACCCGTTAAGGAAAGGGGTGACTCAGCGAGTCGAGTGAGGACCAGGCGCGAAGTGGACATGCATGTACTCGACGAGTCGCACGATTGCACTCGACGAGTCGGGTCAAAGTTTGACCGTTGACTTTCAGTGACTTTTAGGGTTTTGGTCAACATTTGGACTTTTGGGTAAATGAGGGGTAAAATGGTCTTTTACCCTTCTGAGGGATCGTAGAAGGGGATTTAATCTAGCCTTTGAGAGCCATTATTTATTTGAGGATGTTGTGTATGTGATTAGGCGGGGGTAGAAGGGGATTTAATCTAGCCTTCGTGTGCGAGATCATCCGAGATACCCAAGGTGAGTCTTCTCACTATACATTACCTAGAGTGGTATTTATGAGTGGACCATAGGGTCTTGTATGCTATGTGTATATATGAGATTATGTGCATTTTGTTATATATATGCTATGTGTCGTATTGACCGGACCGGAGGGTCCAACGATATAGACCGGACCGAAGGGTCCAACGATATAGACCGGACCGAAGGGTCCAACGACACAGACTGGGTCGAAGGGTCCGACGAGCTATGACCGGACCAGAGGGTCCGACGAGCTACGGGACTGGAGGGTCCCGCTGAGACACACCGACCGGAGGGTCGTACTGTAGCGTCGAGTGGCGTATGTGTTGTGTGTGGTATTTTGGGGAACTCACTAAGCATTTATGCTTATAGTTTTTGTGTCATGTGTTTCAGGTACTAGCGAGGACCATGGAAAGGTGCCGGCCTGATCCGTACACACTGAGAGGATTTATGTATTTGAAGATCTTGGGATTTGTTTATTGTGATAACATGTGATACATTGGTTTACTATGATATTATATGAACGAAAGTATGTTTTAAAAATGAAAAATTGTTTGGAAATTTACATTGTTACAAGTTGGTATCAGAGCCTTGGTTTGAGGGATTCGGGTGCATCTTCGGATGAATCTGAACTGAAACTGAGGATTTGAGAAAGTTTTTCATAAAATAAACAATTTTTCTAAGAGAGTAAAAGATTTTGAGAAAGGCAGAAGGAAGCAGTGTGTACGATCAGCCAGCGCCTGAGCGGTGATTTCCCAAAATACCCTTACGTTATGTGTTATGAGATATGTTATGATATGATATGCATGCTAGAGTTGGCTAGGTATTCATATTAGGACTAGAGTGGCCTGATTTTGTGATGCCTTAGCCTAGGAAGGATTTTGCTGCTATGTGATGCTTGAGAGCAAGTAGGTAGTAGTGAGGAGTTGATGAGAGGTCTACCGAAGGGTAGCCTATGCCAGTAAGATATAGAGTACTTGTGATCTGGGATCCTAGGAGGAGGACTTGGGGTGAACATTGATGCGGTGTGGACGGTAGTATAGGGCCGGTACTACTGAAGACACCGGATCAGTGCACAGTCTAAGTAAGAATCCTTAGGGTACTAGGGAACAAGTAGGGTTGAGTTATCGAGTGCGAGTATGCTCGAGCGAGTCTCTGATATTATTATGTTGTATTTCAGAGACATCATGGTTGGGACACGCCACAGATCTGAGACGAGCAGCATGAGTGACGAGGAGCTTCGTCAGATGATCCACGATGAGGTGGCAGCGGCGATTCGAGCCGAGATTCCGGAGATGTTTGGGTCTATCAAGACCACATTGATTGAGACTTTTGATGAGCGGTACCCAGCGGTGACTGAGGCTGCGGCTGCTCCAGCTACTGCAGCTGTGGCTGCTTCCAGACCTCAGGGAGGTGACTCGTTGTTGCTTCGAGAGTTCAGCAACACGAAGCCACCAGAGTTTGACAGGACGCAGTATCCGATTGCTGCGATGAGGTGGATTTCTGATATTGAGGGATGCTTCTATACGTGTTCATGTCCGGAGCATCTGAGAGTACGGTTCACGCTGAACCAGCTTCGCTTGGGGACGAAGGATTGGTGGAAGTTCGTGACGGCGAGCTTCACTCTTGCAAAGATTACAGAGGTGACCTGGGAGAGGTTCACCACCATGTTCAGAGACGAGTATGTTCCCCCGATGGAGAGGGAACGGCTGGCAGAGGAGTTCTTGACCCTCAAGCAGGGTACTGATTCTGTTAAAATGGTTACCAGGAAGTTTCATGAGAGGGCGATGTTCTGCCCTGAGCAGGTGTCTACCGAGCAGGCACGCATGAGCCGGTATTTGGGCGTTTTGAGGAGGGATATTCGGGAGTTCGTGTTGAACTCGACTTACCGGACATTTGCTGAGCTCCAGGCAAATGCCCGGAAGAGGGAGATTGAGTTGGACACTTAGGCCAGGGAAGAGTCCGAGTCTCAGAGGATGGATCGGCGGCCGGCACAGTCTCAGCCGGCAGGCAAGCGGGCAAAGTCCACTGATACGAGATCTGGAGGAGGTCCGTGCAGCGCCCAATGTCGTGGCCGGTATGTATTCTTTTACTTACTTATTTTGAGTTTGAGATTTCGTGCTTATATTATGGTATACTTAGGTACTTTTCTTGTGAGTTCTGTACCTGCGTTGGTGTTATTTGACTCGGGTGCGAGTCGATCTTTCGTGTCCTTAGCATTTAGTTAGCACATCAGTGTTCAGCGAGAAGCATTGAGTCGACCTCTACGAGTTTCCATAGCTGACGAGCAAGCGGTGTATGCTACGGATGTGATTCGAGGATGTGTACTCGAGATCTTCGGTGTTGAGTTTCTGATTGACCTGGTCCCGATTGCAATGGGGGACGTGTGTGTTATAGTGGGTATGGATTGGTTGAGCCGTTTTGGGGCTGTTATAGACTGCGAGCGACAGTTGGTGACGATACGAGACCCTAATGGGGAAGTTCTTACGGTGTACGAAGAGGGTACCCGTTTAGGGTCAGCATTCTGTTCGGCTGCTAGAGCGAGACAGAGTCTACAGCAGGGCTGTAGTGGGTTTGTGGCCTATGTGATGGACACACGAGTAGTAGCGGAGAGGCCTAGTTCTGTTGATGATGTGCCGATAGTGCGTGAGTTCCCGGACGTTTTCCCCGAGGAGTTGCCGGGTGTGCCTCCCGAGAGGCAGGTGGAGTTTCGCATCGATTTGGTTCCGGGAGCGGCGCCTATCGCCAAGGCGCCCTATCGCCTTGCGCCACCAGACAGGAGTTGTTGGGGAAAGGATTTATCAGACCGAGTAGCTCGCCGTGGGGAGCGCCGATCCTTTTTGTTAAGAAAAAGGATCGTTCACACCGGATGTGTATTGATTACCGGGAGTTGAACAAGTTGACGGTCAAGAACCGTTACCCCTTACCGAGGATCCAAGATTGATCTGAGGTCGGGATATCATCAGATGAGAGTTCGTGATGAGGATATCCAGAAGACGGCGTTCAGGACTCATTATGGGCATTACGATGTGATGCCTTTCGGGCTCACCAATGCACCAGCGGCGTTCATGGATCTCATGAACAGGGTGTGCAGACCGATGTTGGATCGTTCAGTGATCGTGTTCATTGATGATATATTGTTGTATTCGAGATCCAGAGAGCAGCATGAGGAGCATTTGAGGGAGATCCTCGGAGTTCTGAGATCGGAGAGGCTTTACGACAAATTCTCCAAGTGTGATTTCTGGTTACGAGAGGTCCAGTTCCTAGGACATCTCATTAACCAGAATGGGATATTGGTCGAACCGGCCAAGATTGAGGCGGTGATGAGTTGGGAGGTGCCGAGATCCCCCACCGAGATCAGGAGTTTTCTGGGGTTGGCCGACTATTATAGGAGATTTATTAAAGATTTCTCCAAGATTGTTGTTCCTCTCACCAGGTTGACCCGGAAGGGCGTGGCCTTCAGTTGGGGCCTGGAGCAGCAGGCCTCATTCGAGACACTTTGCCAGAGATTATGTGAAGCCCCAGTATTAGCCCTTCTGGAGAGGATGGAGGACTTTGTGGTGTATTGTGACGCGTCGATATCGGGATTGGGTGCGGTGCTGATGCAGAGAGGGAACGTGATAGCATACGCATCGAGGCAGTTGAAGCCTAATGAGACGAGATATCCTACTCACGATCTGGAGTTGGGGGCTGTGGTGTTCGCCCTCAAGATTTAGCATCACTATTTGTATGGAGTTCGGTGTACCATATACACGGACCACAAGAGCTTAAAGTATCTGATGGATCAGCCCAACCTGAACATGCGCCAGAGGAGATGGTTGGATGTGGTAAAGGATTATGAGTGTGAGATCCTGTACCACCCGGGCAAGGCTAACGTTGTAGCCGATGCCTTGAGTCGTAGGGCGGAGAGTGCTCCGATACGAGATGTTTGTATGAGGTTGACGGTGATGACTCCAGTGTTGGACACCATTCGAGAGGCCCAGGTAGAGGCCATGAGACCGGAGAACCGCAAGAGAGAACGGGTGATCGGGTAGGTATCTGAGTTCATTGCCGATAGGCGAGGGCTTATGACCTTTCAGGGTCAGATTTGGGTGCCATTTGAGGGCGGGGCACGTTCCATTCTGATGGAGGAGGCGCATAGATCGAGGTTTTCGATCCATCCCGGGGCCACTAGGATGTATTTGGACCTAAAGAAAGACTATTGGTGGCCCTGTATATGAAGAGGGATGTTGCGTGGTTTGTGGAGAGATGCTTCACCTGTCGCAGGGTTAAGGCAGATCACCAGCGTCCACACGGCAAGTTGCAGCCACTTGAGGTTCCCCAGTGGAAGTGGGAACAGATTTCCATGGATTTTATCACTAAGTTGCCAAGGACCGCAAGAGGTGTCGATGCAATTTGGGTGATTGTCGACCGGTTGACGAAGAGCGCTCACTTCCTTGCTATTAGTGAGAGCTCTTCTGTAGAGAGACTGGCAGAGCTATATGTGAGAGAAGTGGTATCGCGGCATGGAGTACCGATCTCGATTGTGGCAGATCGAGACGTACGTTTCACTTCCAGATTCTGGAAGAAATTCCATGAGGAGTTGGGTACGAGGCTGCACTTCAGCACCGCATACCACCCACAGACGGAAGGACAGAGTGAACGGACGATTCCGACGCTCGAGGACATGCTTCGAGCATGTCTGTTGGACTTCGGAGGGAGCTGGGACACATACCTACCATTGGCTGAGTTTTCTTATAACAACAGCCACCATTCGAGCATTGGTATGCCTCCCTTTGAGTTGTTGTATGGGAGGAGGTGTTGGACTCCCATTTGCTGGGGAGAGGTAGGACAGCGCGTGATGGGCAGCACTGAGATAGTGCTTTAGACGACCGAGCAGATACAGCAGGTTAGACAAAGGTTGTTGACAGCTCAGAGCCGCCAGAAGAGTTATGCGGATAGGCGACGATCCGAGCTGGAGTTTCAGGTAGGAGACTTCGTACTCCTCAAGGTGTCTCCTTGGTGATGGGTTTTCTGCATTCTAACACTCCTATGGTGCACATGCAACCCTAGAAACCTTGGATCTATGTTTGACTAAGATACATACAAATAATTATTTTTCCAAGGTTCTTATCCTAACTAGCATGGCATGGGGTACTTAAATCAAATAAAACTAGTATAATTACTTACCTTGTAGTAGTAGTTGATTGCTTGGATTTTGAGAGCCTAGCACCAATAATGTGGATGCCTCAAATGGAAGTCACAAATCACCACAAACTTGGAAACTTGAGAGAATAGTCACAACCTTCTTGAAATCAGCCCTCTTAGTTTACACACATCAACTAGTGCAATTTCAAGAACCAAAGCCTCCTTTATATAGTGTGGTGGATTAGGGTTACATCCATGTAAACCCTAATACCCATGTCTTTTGATTTCCATGAGATCCATGGGTTAAAGCTCCATGGAGTATCCATGGACTTTCCATGCAAGCCTAGCCCATTCCAAATAAGCATTAGCCCACACTATATAAATACAAGAGCCCATATTTAATTAGTCATACTTTTGATCTCTAAATTAATTCTAAATTAATTATAGATCAACACTAATTAAATATTATGATTTTATATTAATATATTAGGACTTATAATCTATTAATAAATCATAACTTATACTATTCTCAAACGATTATCCATAAATTGTTCGGGTGAAGTGCAACCCAAATGGACCATGCCGGGTCGGGTCAAGTACATACCAAATATAGTTATAGACTTAGACACTATATCCAACAGTCTCCCACTTGGATAAGTCTAATAACTATAGTTGCAAGTATGACATCAGGAACCGATCAGCAATCGTAGCTCTTTAAACTCTGTTGAACTACGAAGCGCCATTTTAGATAAGTGATCATATAATCCTCTGTTCTAGATATCAGCCGGACAAATACATGGAACATGGTCTTGCTTATTGTCCAGCATTTGTTTCCCGATTTCCGATTTGTTTGACATAGAACTTAACTGAACACATCAATTTAGTTCTGACCGGGCCCGGTACATAGGTCAAAACAAAATCATCGAGGGGCCCAGATATCGCTTCTAATCCTAGAAGGAACAGATAAACTTTGACTCATATGTTTGCTCTACTACTTGTTGAATTACACACAAAAGCACGGTTTATAACATCGAGTTACCAATGCGTTTTCGTGCAATCAATGCATAACCAACTCATAGGCAACAAATCATATCTCTAGGTTTGAAGACTTATATGATATTACCATCTCACGATCACTCGAGATAAATTCCATGAACTGATACAAGTGAGCGTGGGTTGAATCCAATACTCAGAACTTATGAGCACTCATGAGTGCTGTAGCCCCGCTTTGTCTAACATCTTAGACCTCTACAAGCCAACCCGTGACAGTCTTGATTCATATCTACTTCCAACATATGACCGACTGTGGAGAGTTTGAATAATATGATATAAACCATAACATAATTATTCTGGAAGTCAAAACATGCAAAAAGAAATAATAGTAAACGATTGACAAGAGATAGCAACACTTTACTCATAAATAACAGCTTTTATTTATCATCAAATGTCAATTACATTTTACAAATTTCAAGATTATCTAACTACTAAAACTAATATCATCCTTCAGCCCTATGCTCCGAGCATGCTGGAGATGCTTAGCCCGAGTCAGTCCCTTCGTGAGGGGATATGCTGGGTTCTCATCCGATGATACCCTCTTTTCCACGAGGATTCCTTCTTCTATTCGATGTCTAATGAAGTGATATTTTCTGTCAATGTGTCAGGATCTCCCATGATCTCTTGGTTCCTTGGCTAAGGCAACCGCACTATTGCTGTCACAGAAAATCTCCACTGGCTCCTTTATAGCTGGTACAACTCCAAGGTCTCCGATGAAGTTCTTTAGCCATATAGCCTCCTTTGCTGCCTCGCTTGCTGCTATATACTCTGATTCACAAGTGGAATCAGCCACTGTCTCCTGCTTGGAACTTTTCCAAGTAATTGCCCCTCCGTTTAGAGTAAAGACCCAGCCCGACTGAGAGCGGAAATTATCCCTATCAGTCTGAAAGCTAGCATCACTGTACCCTACAACTCTCAAGTCCTCACTGCCACCGAGGGTAAGGACCCAGTCCTTAGTCCTCCGTAGGTACTTGAGGATATTCTTTACTGCAGTCCAGTGTGCCTTGCCAGGGTTCCCCTGATACCTGCTAACCATGCTCAAAGCAAAGGCTACATCAGGTCGAGTACACGTCATAGCATACATAATCGATCGTACAGCTGAAGCATAAGGTATTCGACTCATTTCTGCTATCTCAGCCTCAGTTGTAGAGCTTTGTGTCTTACTCAATATGGCGTTACTCTGGATGGGTAACTCTCTTTTCTTGGAGTTATGCATGTTGAACCTTTTCAACACTTTGTCCACATAGGTGCTTTGACTAAGTCCAATTAGTCTTTTACTCCTGTTTCTCAAAATCCTTATCCCTAGGATATAGGCAGCTTCTCCAAGGTCCTTCATAGCGAAACACTTCCCAAGCCAGGACTTTACTTCCTGCAGGGTTGGGATGTCATTTCCTATGAGTAGTATGTCATCCACATACAGTACCAAAAAGCTGACTATACTCCCACTAGCCTTGATATAGACACAAGATTTATCTTCACTCCTTGCAAAGCCAAATTCTTTGATTTCTCATCAAAGCAAAGATGCCATCTGCGAGGTGCCTGTTTTAATCCATAAATGGATTTCTCGAGCTTACACACTCTACTGGGGTACTCTGTACTGACAAAACCCTCTGGCTGAACCATGTAAACATCTTCAGCCAACTTTCCATTAAGGAAAGCGGTTTTGACATCCATTTGCCATATTTCATAATCATGAAATGCAGCAATGGCTAACAGAACCCTAATAGACTTAATCTTGGCCACTGGTGAAAAGGTCTCATCATAATCAACTCCCAGAGTTTGAGAATAACCCTTTGCAACCAGTCGTGCCTTATAAGTGTGTACATTACCATCCATGTCGGTTTTCTTCTTGAAGATCCATTTGCACCCAACTATCTTACGATCAGGTACATTGTCAACCAAGTTCCAAACTTGATTGTCATACGTGGACTGTATTTCATTATCCATAGCCTCTTTCCATTTGGCAGCCTCAGGGCCTGCCATGGCTTCCGTGTAGCTGTTAGGCTCATCCAGATTTACCAGTGTGTTATCACTGATAAGTGTCTCACCTTCTGCAGTAATATGAAAACCATAATAATGCTCAGGTGCATTCCTAACTCTGTTGGAACGCCTCAGAGGTATAGATTCTTCAGTTGGCTCAACAGGAGTTTCTTCCTCAGGTTGAGGGCTAGGGTTTGAGGTTCCTTCACCACTTGACTCTTGAATTTCCTCAAGGTCAATTTGCCTCCCACTGTCTCCTTGGCTCATGAATTCTCTCTCTCGAAAGAATCCTCTTCTTGCTATAAAGACCACATTATCACCGGGTCTGTAGAAGATGTAACCAAAGGATTTCTGTGGGTAGCCGATGAAAATACACCTTTCGCTTCAGGGTTCGAGCTTATCGTGAGTCTCGCGTCTCACAAAAGCCTCGCAACCCCAAATCTTGATGTGGTCTAGATTGGGAACTTTTCCAGTCCACACCTCGTGAGGTGTTTTCACAACCTTCTTTATAGGGACTAAATTAAGGATATGGGCGGCAGTCTCTAAGGCATACCCCCAAAATGAGATTGGTAGCGAAGCTCGACTCATCATGGAACGAACCATGTCCAACAAGGTCCGATTGCGCCTCTCAGCTACACCATTCAACTATAGTGTCCTAGGAGGTGTCAATTGTGAGATAATCCCACATTCCTTAAGATAGTCAAGGAACTCAGTACTAAGATACTCACCACCACGATCGGATCGAAGCATCTTAATGTTCCTGCCCAACTGATTCTCCACTTCTTGCTTAAACTCTTTGAATTTCTCAAAGGTTTCTGACTTATGCTTGATTAGGTAGACATATCCATATCTACTAAAATCATCAGTAAAAGTCACATAGAACCGATTAGCATCTCTTGTGGCGGTTCTGAAGGGTCCACACACATCCGTGTGTATGAGGTCCAACAAACCTTCACCCCTAGCACAAGTGCCAGTAAAAGGTGACTTTGTCATTTTACCAAGCAAACAAGATTCACAACTATCATCTGACTTTAGGTCAAATGACTCCAAGACTCCATGCTTTTGGAGTTGGCCTATGCGTTTCTTGCTTACATGTCCAAGACGACAATGCCATAAGGATGCTTTATCTAAGCTAGTGGAAGAGTTAATACATAATACATTATTTCCTAGATTATCTACAACAGATACAGTTTCATACACTCCATCACAAGGTAATGCTTTAAAATAAAGAACATTATTAAAGAAAGCATCAATACTACCATTATTATTATCAAAATAAAATGTAAAACCTTGTTTATACAATGCATGAAAGGAAATAACATTTCTTGCCATTTCTGGCGAATAATAACATTTATTCAAATCTAATATAAACCCACTATTTAGCACTAAGGAATAAACTCCTATCTTGGTGACAGGTGAAGCTTTCCTGTTTCCCATGATCAAGTTTATCTTTCCCTGCTCCACATTCTCACTTCTTTTTAGTCCTTGCAAATCACAACATATGTGAATACCACAACCTGTATCAAGGACCCAAGACTTAGAATGAGGTGAGTTATTAGACAATATAGTGTATATACCTGCATGGTTGGGTTTTACTTTCCCATCCTTCAAATCTTGCTGGTACTTTGGGCAGTTTCGCTTCCAGTGCGATTTTTCATGGCAATAGAAGCATTCAGCCTCATTAGGGTTAGCAGAAGGAGTGACAAAACCATTCTTGGTTTTGCTTGAAGAGGAGCCTTCAAGGGTCTTACCCTTGGTACCCTTAGAAGGGTTCTTTCTCTTCTTCTCTTTGCCATGCCCGATTGCCAAGACATTGGTCGCAGTTGGAGTAGGAGTAGGAGTAGTAACAACCGACTTACCCTTTAGACCACTTTCGGCGGTCTTCAAGAGTCCTTGAAGTTTGCTGAGGGTGACTTCTTCCTTGTTCATGTGATATGTCATGCGGAATTGATCATAACACGATGGCAAGGAGTGCAAAATGATGTCTATTGCTAACTCCTCAAGGAAGTTCACATTCAGCTTCAGTAAACGGTCCACATACCTTTGCATTTTCTGCATGTGGCCCGTGATGGGTTCACCATCCTTCATTCGGGTTGTTATCATGGATGAGATTATTTCATATCGCTCTTGACGAGCACTTCGATGGTAGCGGTCCATCAAGTCCTGGTGCATCTCAAAAGGATAATAGTCCTCATAGGACTTTTGGAGCTCGGCTGTCATGGTGGCCATCATGATGCATGCCACTTTTGTAGCATCTCTTTCATGTACCTCATATTCACCAATTTCCACCATGAAAAACGAAATATTTAATTAGGTTTTAATTGGTTTAGAAACTCCTAGATTCTTTGAGATTCATTGAACTTTCTTCAATGGCATGTTTCAATCTCGAGTGTGCCCTTCAAGTTTTGTGACTGGGATGCCGATGATCACAAAACAAGGTGTGAAGTAACCATGCAAATTACTTGGTACCCTTAATGTATTACCCCTCAATCGATGTGTCGGTTAACCACACATGCTCCATCGATACTATGATAAACATTAAGTCACCCTTTACCTACCTTGTTAAGTTCAAGTTAGTGTGCCGGTTAACCACACACGCTTCACTAACGACTTAAAGAAAGTGTAAAATGTAATTTCATGGATTAGCACCATATTCACATTTTCCTAAAATAACTAAGATTGGGAATTCAATAAAGTTTAGTTACTTTAGTATTATCATTATACTTTTAATGAGAATTTATACGTCCTTGTCCTACCCGTTCGGCTAACGACCCTCCACCGATCAAGGAAGCGGTGGGTGAGAGTGGACACCCATTAAGTTGCCATTTTATAGGCAACAACCTTATACCCCCCTTATAGACCGGCTTCGTGAATGAGGCGTACTAGCGGTAAGACAACTTGATCTTATATATATATATATATATATATATATATATATATATATATATATATATATATATATATATATATATATATATATATATATATATAATTAACTTATAATATTATAAAGTATAAGGTTTGAATTTTAACTTTTAAAATTCTAGGGGTTGGAACTAAAGTTTTTAATATGACTTTACATGTTCCAAAACTTGAGGGCAAGTTTTGTAAACTTTCAAAACTTTTCATTTCTCATAACTTATGAGTTAATGGTTATTAAAAATGAAGACTCTTCATTTTTTTGTAACCTATGTGTTCTTTTAATGGTTATTTATAAATGTGACTTTTGGTTATCCATAACTTAAGAACTAGTTATGGACTCCATTAAAACACATAAAGATCAAGAATTAATCTAATCAATTATTAGCACATAATTTCTATGATCTTCTTAAACTCATATGTTTATGAATGTTCATATCAAAAATTTCAAGAATCGTAAGTACATATACAAAACTTGAAATTTTGATACGAGCTTTTGAACAAAACATCGATTTTCAAGTTTTTTTTTTTTTTTTTTTTTTTTGCATCAAGTATCAAATAAACAAACCAGGCTCTGATACCACTGATGCGGTTTCTGCATTCTAACACTCCTATGGTGTACATGCAACCCTAGAAACCTGGGATCTATGTTTGACTAAGATACATGCAAATAATTATTTTTCCAAGGTTCTTATCCTAACTAGCATGGCATGGGGTACTTGAATCAAATAAAACTAGTAGAATTACTTACCTTGTAGTAGTAGTTGATTGCTTGGAGTTTGAGAGCCTAGCACCAATAATGTGGATGCCTCAAATGGAAGTCACAAATCACCACAAACTTGGAAACTTGGGAGAATAGTCACAAACTTCTTGAAATCGTCCCTCTTAGTTTACACACATCAACTAGTGCAATTTCAAGAACCAAAGCCTCCTTTATATAGTGTGGTGGATTAGGGTTACATCCATGTAAACCCTAATACCCATGTCTTTTCATTTCCATGAGATCCATGGGTTAAAGCTCCATGGAGTATCCATGGACTTTCCATGCAAGCCTAGCCCATTCCAAATAAGCATTAGCCCACACTATATAAATACAAGAGCCCATATTTAATTAGTCATACTTTTGATCTCTAAATTAATTCTAAATTAATTATAGATCAACACTAATTAAATATTATGATTTTATATTAATATATTAGGACTTATAATGTATTAATAAATCATAACTTATACTATTCTCAAACGATTATCCATAAATTGTTCGGGTGAAGTGCAACCCAAATGGACCATGCCGGGTCGGGTCAAGTACATACCAAATATAGTTATGGACTTAGACACTATATCCAACACTTGGAAATGAGTGATTCGATTCAGGAAGAGGGGCAAGCTGGGGCCCCGGTACATTGGGCCGTTCAGGGTGACCGCGAGGGTTGGCAGGGTAGCGTACCGGTTGGCGCTACCTACGGAGTTGAGCCAGATTCATGATACCTTCCACTTGTCTCAGTTGAGAAAGTGTATAGCCGACGAGTCGGTAGTGGTGCCACTGGGGGATATTCAGGTGGATGCGAGCCTAAATTATGCTGAGAGGCCAATCGCGATCCAGGATCGGAAGATCAAGGTTCTGAGGAACAAGGAGGTATCCCTGGTTCAGGTCCAGTGGAAACATCGGAGAGGGTCCGAGTTGACTTGGGAGCCGGAGGCGGAGATGCGAGAGCAGCATCCTGAGTTATTTACGGAGCGAGACTTCGGGGGCGAAGTCTGATTCTAGTGGGGGAGAATTGTAACATCCGGATTCCCAGGTATCTTATTTTAAGCTTTATCTTGAGTTTAGGGAGGGACTCGGCGAGTAGGCGCTCAGACTCGCCGAGTAGGATCGCGAATTCTTGTCTGGATTAATGAGGGACTCGACGAGTCGATGAGTGGACTCGGCGAGTCCGCGCTGTAAAATGAAACCCTAAATCTCAGGGCCTGAGCCCTATTTAAAGGCCCTTATGGCCTTCATTGGCGGCTACCATCCCAGAGAGAGAACCCCCATCGATCTTGAGTGTGTAGAGTGAGAGAGAGAAGACCATTTGAGCTTTTGGTGTGATTTTGCAAGAAAGGAGAGGAGCTCCAGAAGCAAGAAGGATCAAAGGAGATTGCTATTCTGAGTTAGCTAAGCAAGGAGTTCACCTTGAGGTACAAAATCAGATCTCTCTCTCCCTCTATTGTATGGGTTTCATTGATTGGGGTTAGGGCTTGAATCCTTCCTTTTTGGGGGTTTTGGATGCCTACAACCCCCCTTCTTCGAGTTGTGTTTGAGATCTGGACCCTTTTAGGTCCAGGAAGTCCCAAGCATCCAACTTTATGCAGTTTCAATGGAGCCTTGAACCTAGGTTGCCATTTTAGTAGCTATTTCACCAAAAAGAGCCTTATGAGTGTTGCATGAGTATAAAGGTTGGACCTTTACATGACTTTTGAGTGTTTAAAGGCCAGATCTATAAGATAGAGAAACAGATCTGACCTTAGAAGGTCATTTGAGAGATGTTATGGAGGCAACTCGCCAAGCCCATAAGGGACTCGACGAGTCGAGTCGGGTTGCCCCGTGATTCGCGACCTGTGATAACCTGTTGAGGAAAGGACTGACTCAGCGAGTCGAGTGAGGACCATGGGCGAAGTGGACATGCATGTACTCGCCGAGTCGCACGAGTGCACTCGACGAGTCGGGTCAAAGTTTGACCGTTGACTTTTGGTGACTTTTTGGGTTTTGGTCAACATTTGGACTTTTCGGTTAATGAGGGGTAAAATGGTCTTTTACCATTCTAAGGGATCGTAGAAGGGGATTTAATCTTGCCTTTGAGAGCCATTATTTATTTGAGGATATTGTGTATGTGATTAGGCGGGGGCTAGATCAGTATATTAGTGTGCGAGATCATCCGAGATACCCGAGGTGAGTTTTCTCACTATACATTACCTAGAGTGGTATTTATGAGTAGACCAGAGGGTCTTGTATGCAATGTGTATATATGAGATTATGTGCATTGTGTTATATGTATGCTATGTGTTGTATTGACCGGACCGGAGGGTCCAACGATATAGACCAGACCGAAGGGTCCAACGATATAGACCGGACCGAAGGGTCCAACAACACAGATTGGGCCGAAGGGTCCGACGAGCTATGACCGGACCAGAGGGTCCGACGAGCTACGGGACTGGAGGGTCTCGCTGAGACACATCGACCGGAGGGTCGTACTATAGCCTCGAGTGGCGTATGTGTTGTATGTGGTATTTTGGGGAACTCACTAAGCATTTATGCTTACAGTTTTTGTGTCATGTGTTTCAGGTACTAGCGAGGATCGTGGAAAGGCGCCGGCGTGATCTGTACACACTGAGAGGATTTATGTATTTGAAGATCTTGGGATTTGTTTATTGTGATAACATGTGATACATTGGTTTACTATGATATTATATGAACGAAAGTATGTTTTAAAAATGAAAAATTGTTTGGAAATTTACGTTGTTACATGAAAGATGTATACTCTTGATTAGTTTTGAATCAAATCTTTGTTCTTGTAAAACAATGTACTTTAGTATACATGAATTGTGAATTAATGTTCTATGAATCATAAATTATACCTATTATAATTTATATGTACTTTTTGAATTGATATTAAGTGTTCATGAATGCAACCCCTTGCTCAACATGTTAGAAAGGGTATCTGAACTGAATGAAATAACTTTTATATTTATATACATATACAAATATATATAAGTAAAATTTAAACGACATTCGGACAAATAACCGATACTATAAGCCCACATCCAAACAAGGAAAAGGAACCAAAGTGGGTTATCAGTCCTAAGCCTTTTAAACCTTATTTATATGAATATATATATATATATATATATATATATATATATATATATATATATATATATATATATATATATATATATATGTATATATATGATTTCTAGGGAAAAATATATGTTTATGAAATCGTTTAAAAGAAGTTTAATATTTTGAAATACTTTTGGTGACTTCATGTCATTTTAACACAATATTTGAAACCATATGATTTGATGATAATTGAAATCCATTTTGATAAGATATTTTGAAACCATTTGTTTATAACACAAAATCATTGTGTTAGACTTGTATTCCCCCCTCCCTCCCCCTCTTAAAACAGTAAAACCTATGAAAATACGGGGGTATGAACTCACCTGTAGTGAGTGATTCGAATGTAAGATCGATATAGGATGTTAAGAATGCCAATTGACGTCTTGAACACAATTGGATCATATTAAGCATATAATAACACATATATGTGTATAATTAGTGTTAATTAGAACTAATCATGTAAGGTAAACAACCTTAGGTGTTAGGAAACACTTTAAATGAAGTGTTACAATCACATGTGATTGAAAGAAAGGTGCTCACGGCCACACTATATGTGTTTACGGCCATAGAGGTGTTTACGGCCACACACATGATGTGTTTACAGCCAAGACTTGTTCTTATGAAGGGTTTACGGCCACATGATGATCTTATGAAGGGTTTATGGCCACCTCAGGATCATATGAAGGTTTCACGACCATAGATGAAGGGTTCACGGCCGTGAACTCTTAAAGATCATGCATTCGGGTGTTTGTTTCTAGGTTGGAATCAAGTGTTTCTATTGTATAACAAGATGTTAGAAGAGTTACTCACGTTTTGGAAGTCATTTAGGGAGTTTACAGCCCAAGAACAAGTGTGTGTTCTTGGTGTAAAGGATGATGATTTGAAGATCTAAACCAAAAGTGATGAATTCATCGATGAAATCAAAGAGTTTCTTGTGAATAAGAAGGATATCAAGTAACAAGGGATGAATGACTTACGATTTTGAAGAGAAAAAGGAGTGTTCTTGATGATACTTGAGAGAGTTTTCAGAGTTTCTGACTTGAGAATGTGAGAAATGAAGAATAATGAAGGAATATCATACTGATGATGAGGAGTTCACGGCCGTAAACCCTAGTTTGCGGCCGTGAACTCTTAGTGAAGGTGTGTCCGGCTCAATTGCAACTCAATGATCTCAAGTTAATACTTCCTAACACACAATCCTTAAGTGTACTAGGCTTAGAACTCTCAAATAGACCCTTAATTGTTGAGAGAAAAACTAGAGACACACTTGAACAAACGTTAGAACAAGTATAGTTGCAGAATAGTTTATCTCAAAGGATCTAAAAGCTCAACAATAATAATAAGTTAACGAGTTAGATAATTAGAGCGTTAGTTGCGGAAATGTAAGGAAATATAAATGACAGCAGGTGTTATATCAAGTATACACATAAGTTGATTCTTAACAAGGAATGCATTCAGACCAAGTTAGTAAGCGAGATCAAACTTAGTGATTAAGTCACGAATGACTTGCTCCGAAGAGAGATAATATTTAGTTATATTCAAGTGAATTTTTGAGAGTAAGAAGGAGAGAGTAATAGCAGAAGATATGAGATTCAAGATTCGTAATCAGATAGATGTAAGAGATGTGTAATTAATAACAAAAGATTGAGCTCTATATATAGAGACTCAAAGATTACAGTGGATCAATTCTCTATGTGTAGCCATGCAAGGCATACTGGATAATAGAGAGTATTCTAACAAAAGTACATAAAGAGTTAAACTAAGTAAACTAGAAAGTAAATTGCGGTTGATGATGACTTCGGATGAGGTTGCTGATAAGGGTTTACTGTGGATCCTTGAGGGCTGCGGTAGATCAAGTTCAAGATCGTCACTTTTATGATTCAACAATTTCCCCCTAAGTGACCTCTTTAACTTCTCTTCAGTTATCAAGTTTTAGGAACTTGATTAGAATCCACCAAAACATTATGACATTCTCCAACCAGGTGATCCTCCTTAAAATTTCGAACTTGACTTCGGCAGTTGGGTGTTTTACCTTTTGAACTGCAGTTCGACAAATTTCAATTTGATTCCTTGTAAGACGATTCATGGTCGTCACAGGAATGAAGTATTTGGTTTCATTGAGCTTTCGCTTAAAGATGACTCCAAGATCAGGGAAGTTTGTTGCACCCAGAGATCTTTCTTGATAACCTTCAGTAAGCATTGGTGCAAGATCAAGTGGTGGTAGATCAAACTTTTTGGCAAGGTCAGGATGAATATCTGCATCAATCTTTGCGAAGTCACAGACAGTTTCCCTTAGGAATGCGCTTGACCTTTCAAATGCTATCTTCATCTTAGGATACTTTTCAGATTTGTTTTGGAACACCTTAGCTATCAGGAATACTTCTTCTGGATTCATGCATGGGAAGTCAGCATGGGTGCGGACGTAGTCCTGATTCCTTCTTGTAAGAGTATACTGGATAAAGTCAGCTTTCATGAATTTCCAAGGCTTAAAGTTCTTGACTGCGGATGGTCTATCATTAGACCAGATTTTTTCTATTGAAGAAGCATGTTTGGTATAGAATCGATTGAGTCTTTCGAATTCCATGGACAGTCTCTTGTGATCAGGTAGGCTGCGGTGAAACGACTCAAATACAGTGAAGTATTTAGCATTGGGGGAGATTGGAACATCCCAGTAACCGTCAGAGGGAGGTTCAGAAAAAGTAAGATAGGGTTTATAGTCATCATCCAACAGTCTTCGGTGGGGATTGATCCAAGAATTGACTAAGAATTCATCCAAGGTGATGTCGAATCCGTTTTCTCTCCAGATAAGTTCATCAAATTTGGCTGCTTTCCAGTCTGCTTTCTTCTGTTTCGTTGCGGGAGAGTCATTGGAATGTTCGGGTGACATGTTGGATGCTAGATTCTTGAAGTGGGGAGGAGTCTCCGGACGCTCAGGAGAAGTTTCTTGAATGATTTTCTGTTGCGGTGGAGACTGATGTTGCGGTGGTGTCTAATGGCTTGAATTCTTGTGAGGAGATGGTTGTGGAGAGGGAACTTTTTCATTGATGACAGGGGGGCTCCTATGTTGACAGACGTTGTTTGAATGATGGTCTTCATCACTTCCCCCTCTTGAGGAATGCAAAAGCGGAGCATCCTCAAGCCATTGCTTAAGACCATTGACTTTGGCACACACCTCCTGGAGTTGAGCTTTGAGAGCATCAGCCAGTTGCTGATTGTCTGGGATGGCAGTGTTGAAGAGTAGTCGATGAATCTCCTTGGTAAGTTGAACAATCTCAGGACCATGCAAGTTTGAAGACAGAGAGAGTTGAAGTCTGTTGATGGTAGATTGAAGAACCAAGATGGTGGACTCATAGGCAGTATGAGTTTTAGCTATCAGCTTCTGTGAGTGAGTTGATTGGTCCGCAATGGCTGTCTGTATATCTGCCTTAATTGCGGATACTTCAGAGATGAGGCTCTCCGCAGCAGCCATAAACTGCTTATGATCAGCCTGACGACTTGTATCTAGGGATCGAATTCCCATTTCAACTTTTAAAAAAATTCGCTCAACAGATAGGCGTTCACGAGTTCCCAGTCATTCGATTCTTTCAATGAGTGACCGCGGTCCTGGTATGTCTTCAGGTTGCGGTTGAGTGGGCTTAACCGCAGCAAGAATTTGATCTACTTTGGCTTGTAGACTCAGAAATTCTTTTCTGGACACATCAGTCTTATTTTTCTTCTTTTTCTCTTTCGGCTTGGTGGTTGAGTGTTGAGAGCCTCTCGAAGCTTCTTCCTCATCAAAAATCATTAAATCGTCAATAGAAGGGATAAGCTGATTTACCTCATTGAGATCAAAGTCATCGAATCCGAATGTAGGACCGGAGCTAACTTCTATTACGGTGTCATCACCATCAGAATCTCTAACAGTTGGAGTTGGAGGGAGTTTTGATGTACCTTCACCACCAAAAGTGGACTGAGCATTGCGGATTGTTTCAGCTATTATGGACATCCACTCTTGTACTTTAAGAATGGTGGCTACGGTATTGGCGTTATTGATGGCGTCCAGAAAAGAATTTCTGAGTCTACGGATTGAATCTCTTGTTGTTTCTGTTGAAGTTGCTTGATTTGCTGATCCTTTCTTGCTTGAAATGAACTACGGAAAGCGACATATTTCTTGATGTTGGATTCTGAGATTGGAATGTAGTGTAACCATGAATCATTTGATTCGTCACCGTCAAATCCTTGAAAACGCACCGAGGTGTCCCTCGGGTCCACAGATCCTTGCACAATGGTGCTCACCGTGCCTAAACCACCTAGAAATGATGTAAGCAGGTTAGGATTTCCTGAGCTTCCTCAGTCTCCTTGAACCGTGGTCAAGTCTGGCCTCGGCTCAGTTCTGGCAAGGGCAGAAGAATTGTTATGCGGTTGGGAAGGTGTTTATAGTGTTTGGGTTACAGACAAAAGGATGGAGTTCAGCTCCTCGGGAGAAAAGAAATATAGACGGGAAGCCCTGGAGACCTTAGGGCGAGAACCAATTCCATCCCCTTGGGAGTGAGCTGGGGGTGAGTCCTCATGTTTAGTTGAAACAGACACACTTTTTGTGTTTGAGTGGAATTCGATGGTGGTATTGAATGGGTCTGCAGCCACCCCAAGGACTACCGGAGCCTTTTGAGAGGCTGCGACATCAGTCCGGTCACGCATTTGGTCAGTGGGATTGGTCTTTCTTTTCTTGAGGATAGAGATGGGTTGTGCGTCATCATCAGAATCACTCATAGAGGGAGAGTGAGATCGATTTTCAGTTGATTCGTCATCTGAGGACACAGTTTGTTTGAGTTTTCTTTTCTTTGATGGTTCAGTGTGTTTGGGAGCATCTTTCTTCTTTGGGGTTCCATGTTTCTTGGTGATGTTGCGGGGGCCTTGGCGGGCTGAGGCTAGCTGCTTGCGTCTTTTCGATAAAGATAAGTTGGATAGAGTGGTGGAGGATGGGACTGGTGTACTACCAGGGATGGTGAATGCGGATGAGGCTTGTCTAGGTAGAGGGGGGGTAGGAAGGTATGGGTCAATACCTTCCGTAGCCTCTGTATGGTCTGTGACATCAATGGTTTCAAGTCCAAGGGTAGACAGAATGTGGATTGGTAGCCGTCTAATGGGTCCAAAAATAGATTGATCCGTAGAGGGGTTGTACCTTTTTAGATCTTTTGTGATGAAGAGGTTGACATCGTTGCCCATGCTTAGTCCTGCGTCCGCATGAAGATCTGAGATGCATAGAGACCAGAATCTAGCAAATGTGAGCTCGATAGGGTTTTCTCTTGGACTTTCCTTGGGAATGTACTGCAAGAAGTCATCCGACAAGATCTGACCATAGTTGACATCGTGGCCAGTGAAAATACTCCACACTAACTCTAACAGCTTGAGGTCCAAGTTATCAGTGCCTCCGGTTCTGCTTGACAGGCTGCGGATCACGAAGTGGCAAACGAATTACCACACCGCAGGCAACTGATTTTTCTTGAATTCGCCTATGCCTTTCAGCTTCTTTTGGTAACTCATTTGGTAGAGTGCAGAAAGGATGTCTGCTATGCTTGGGGGTGAAGACCTTTGTTGAAGGATGAACTAGCAGGTTGATAGCATTGAGGAATTTTTCTTTGGTCAAAATAACCATGGAATAGTTCACCAGATTCAGATGCACTTCTTGAAGATTGCCGAGGGGTCGATATACAGAGAAGGCACATTTGAAGAGGATTGATAAAGGAACCACATCTGTGAAGGAATCGAAGGGACCAAACTGTGGGTGATTGGACAAGAACTTAATCATCAACTTGATCGGAGCATTGTAAGAGGAATGCTCTTCGAATACTGCCCTAAAATTGCTTGAAGCGATTGATGGCATTTGGTTTCTTGAAGAAGAGTCTTAACCAGTTGGGTGTGATGAGGCAGATGCCATGGAATGTTTCTTCCAGATACCGGATTTCACCATTTTTGAGGAGTTTGAAGAACTTGCAAGAAAACTGAGTGCAAGAAGATGAAGGAGAAGTTCGTCGAGTTTTCAGAAAGCGTAGAACTTCCTTGGGGAAGAAGAAGGGGGGTTTTATAGTGGCGGATTTGAAACTGTTATTAATTTTACCCTAAGTGAAATTGGATAAGGTAAAAACGTTTGGGTTGTTTTCTTTGATTAGGAAAAGAAATCTCAGCCACAGATAAGAAAACGTTTATTATATTTTTTTGAGATTTTCCAAAAGGGGTTAGCATTTAATGAAATGTCAATCCCTAAAACATCACGTCTGAAGAACGTGTGGTGAGGGGGGGTTAATCCATTGTATAAAAGGGGAAGATGTAACGGATTAGACATTTTGGGGTAATAGGAAGAGACAGTTTAAAAGGGATTTTTATGGAAAATCGTTCTTTTTGTCATCGTACCGAAAATAGGTCTGACACAAGGTTTATTCAAAAACTAGAACTGAGACAGTGATATGCTTCACAAGGAATGTTTTTTGAATTTTTTTCTTATTTAATGAATGATTATTAAATAGCACACCATGTTTCAGGAATTTGTGAAGCGGTTGAGAAATCAATCAATGTGATTGCGCACTGAGACTTCATTGCGGATGGATCTTTTGTCATTGCGGATGGATGGTTAGATGACTGCAGTAGAAGAACTGAGGAGAACACATGAACAAGAGTTAGTAACAAAAAACAATAAGGACCATTGAAAGATAGATATGATATTTAGTTGTGGTACATAGAATGTACTGCGGTACACAAGATATACCAAAACTATCTATCATAAATAACTTCATTTAGGACCGCAACAGAGACCAAGGATGGTCTACGGTACCTATCAATTCAAAAAGAATTGTGGGCCCCGATTCATAATTCCTAACATTTCTAAGAAACTGTTGAGTTTTGTAGAGTCAAGTGCCTTTGTGAATACATCAGCAATCTCTTCATAAGTATGGACAAAAATTAGTTCAATGTTACCTTTCAGGATGTGGTCTTTGATGAAGTGATATCGTAGTTCAATATGCTTTGTCTTAGAGTGCTGAATTGGATTGTGAGAAATCGCTATAGCACTCTCAGAGTCACAATAAATTGGTATCCACAACATTCTGTATCTGTAGTCCATAAGTTGTGTTTTCATCCACAAGACTTGTCAACAACAGCTGGCTGCGGCCACATATTCAACTTCTGCAGTAGACAGTGATACACAATTTTGTTTTCTTGGTGACCAACTGACGAGTCTTCCACCCAGAAATTGACATCCACCGGAGGTGCTTTTTCGATCTAGTTTGCATCCGGCATAATCTGCATCAGTTAATGCTTGTAGGCTGAAGTCATTCCTTGCGGGGTACCATAAACCAGGAGTCTTGCTACCCTTTAAGTATCTTAGAATCTGCTTGGCTGCGGTCATATGTGACATTTTTGGATCAGCCTGGTACCTTGCGCATACACCTGTTGCAAAGACAATGTCTGGTCGGCTTGCGGTGAGGTACATCAATGAGCCAATTATACCTCTATAAGTCTTGTGATCCACTGATTCGCCAGAAGGATCAACATATATCTTATATACGAAGGCCATGGGGAACTTAGCCGAAGAACAATTGTCCATTGAATATTTCTTTAACAGTTCAGTGGTGTATTTCTCCTGATGGATGAATATCCCCTGAGGGACTTGTTTCACTTGAAGTCCTAGAAAGAAGTTAATCTCTCTATTCATGCTTCTTTGGAACTTGTTGGTCATGAGCTTAGCAAATTCATCCACCATTACTTGATCAGTTGATCCGAAGATGATATCATCCACATAGATTTGTACAAGCATAAGGTGATTACCATTTGCTTTTCTAAATAAAGTGGGATCAATCACTCCTCTTTTGTATCCGGACGAGACAAGAAATTCAGAGACAGACTCGTACCACGCTCTTGGTGCTTGCTTTAGACCGTAGACTGCTTTTTCAAGCTTGTAGCAGTAGTCTGGGAATTCAAGACTTTCGAAGCCCAGAGGTTGCTGAAGTTAAACCTCCTCTTTTAGTCCACCGTTGAGAAAAGCTCTTTTCACATCCATTTGATGTACCTTGATGTTCTTGTGAGCTGCGTATGCTAAGAAGATTCGGATGGCTTCCATTCGTGCCACCGGAGCATACGTTTCATCATAGTCAATACCTTCAAGTTGACTATATCCCTTAGCAACTAGCCTTTCCTTGTTTCTTGTGACAACCCGAAATTTCTATCTTGTACAAACCATTCACTTCAATAGAAGTCAGAACTATTTCTGCTAACTTTTATGCTTTTTGGAGTCAGTTTGAGTGTTCTAAAGCCTAGTACTGCAAGAGATAACTGGAGAGAGGATACTTTAGGGTAAAGTGTGCAACATTTAAGTTCCAAAACTCCAAGAGTTTGGAGTTTATGGCCCAAATGGTGTTGGGCCCGTAAACCCTAAAGACTATATAAATGACACTTAGTCATTTTTAGCTTTTTTTCACATTTTCAAGTCTAGAAACCCTTTCTCTTTCAAGTATCATCCAATTCTTCTTAAAGATCTTCAAGAAAGTAAGTATTTCTTTCCTTGTTTAGTTGATCTCTTCCTTAATCTAGTGATCTTACATGATTTCATCCATTCATTCCATTTGTTTAGATCTTCAAGCATTCTTCATTTCACCAAGAACACACACTAGTGTTCTTGGGCCGTGAACTCCCTTTCAAGCTCCTTTATTGTAAGTATTCTTACCCTAGTGTGTTATAAGGCTAGTTCCACTTCTTATTCAACTGGAAAACACAAAGAAACACAAGATCAAAAGGTGTTTACGGCCAAGACATGTTCTTGAGCCGTAAACCCTAATAGATGGGGCAAAGTGTGCCCTAGTCCCTTCCTTAGCACTGGATACTAGTCTAGATCACTTCCTTGAAGTGTTTAGGACCTTAAACATGAAAAAGATCAAGAACGCATTGAGTTTACAGCCGTAAACTCATGGAGAATTGACCATGGGCCGTATACTCTATAAAGTGGTGCCATTGTGCCACCACGACTTCCTAAGGCTTGGACTTGACTATAAGATGCTAAATCATGACTTGTAAGACCTTTTAGCACAAAAATGGTACTTAATACCATGAGTTTATGGCCGTAAAGTCATGGGGAAACGACCATGGGCCGTAAACTCATGAGTTGTTACCATATGGGCCATAAACTCCTTTGAGAGGCCCTACTCCCATTAGATGCAACCCTTTGGTACTCCTATCACTTAAATCAAAGTGTTATCCATGTTTTAGGGTGTCTATACTTGATTAATTAGTTGTTAAGTGACTAATTGGATACATATATGTGTTATTATATGTTAATTAGGATCCGTGTATGTGTTCAAGTGTTCACCTGACACTTAGCATCCTATAACATCCGTTCATCCAAACCACTCACTACAGGTGAGTTCATACCCCTTAATCAACCTTTTAATTGATTTTAAATGCTTTTATGGGGGGGGGGGGTGGGGGGGGAATACAAGTTGAACTATTATAGTTATTATATCAATCACATGTGATTAATAACTACCAAACAAGTGGATTTCTTACTATTCAAATTGTGTTATCAAATAAACTACTTCAAACTGTTTTACAAACTCTTTTACATGTTAAATACTTTTATTAAACTCTTTTAAACTTATATTTTGTTAAATGTGTATCTATATAGATATAGTTATATAAGTAGGATTGGAAGGACTTAGGACTGATAGCTCACCTTACCTCCTGTTCCTTGTTTGGTTGTGGACTTAGGGTATCGGTTGTTTGTCCGAAGGTCGTTTGAATGCTAGTTATATATTATGTATATGTATATAGATATAAAAGTTCCTTCTTTCAATTCAATACCTTTGGGTAGCAAAGGTATACAAACATGTTCATACATACAAACAACATTGCTAGTAAACTATAATAGGTATAGTTTAGGAAGTTACTAATACTATTACTAGAACAATGAAACATACAATGAGTCAGTTCATACATGAGTCAACACATACTATTATGAGAAACAGAGAGAACATACATTCATACTAGACAGAGAGAGAACATACAATACAGCTAGTACATACTATACATATACAAGAGAACATACTATTATGAAAAACAGAGAGAACATACATTCATACTAGACAGAGAGACAACAAACAATACAGCTAGTACATAGTATACATTATACAAGAGAACATACTATTATGAGAAACAGAGAGAACATACATACATACTAGATAGAGAGAGAACATACAATACAGCTAGTACATACTATACATTATACAAGAGAACATACTATTATGAGAAACAGAGAGAACATACATACATACTAGACAGAGAGAGAACATACAATACAGCTAGTACACACAATACATATACAAGAACACTACTACAGTTATGTGAGCCACGTAACGGGGCATGGCATCACCTGTCATGGCTCGTTTTGTATCCAGAATCTCCTTAAGTGGAGAGCGTTGAGTTTTTGTATAGATCTATATTGGATTGACTATCCTATACCTTGTTGCTCGCTACAGTGGGACTGGCAAGTCTACGGGTGCCAAACGTCATTCCTTCCGACGTCTTACATCGTCGTGTTTCTAGTCGGTAGTATGGTACAGGCAGATCACATGGTAGTTTAAATAACAATTGGTTTAAGGTAGTTAGTACAGCAGTAGTTACTTAATACAACACTACAGTACTATTTTATTTCCCCATTGCATTCACTTTGTGATCTTCACACAATGAACAGTAATGTAAAAACTATATTTTTGGTTAATGATAGTCGGATTTGGGAAAATACATACTCTTACAAGAGACATACATACAAACATTTGATGCCTTGGTAGAAGGCTACTTTTAGTAGAAAACATAGGGTTTTCTAGGAGATTCAAACATTTTACAAACATTTAGAAACTTATACATCACATACTTTCAAACACTTTCATACAAACAATGACACTAAAATACTTATGATCTCACCAGCTTTAAAGCTGATAAACTATTTCAAAATAACTTGTATTCTCAGGTCACCAGTAGACAGGTACCGGTGCCAGGTTTTGAGAAGATGAAGCTCGTTCAAGACTCATCTTTTATTTTGATTCATATTTTTGTTGTCTATTAAACTTGACAGAACACACTTGTATTAAATTATATTATTAATGCAATGGATGATGTTGTTGCTTGTTTGCTACTATTCATTGTTGTGATACTATACATGACGTCCTCCACCCCCGAACGATTCCGCCGTTTCCGGTTTTGGGGTGTGACAGATTGGTATCAGAGCACTGTTTATAGTGAATCGAGTATATCAACCCATAAAAGATATACGAACTATAAACACAGCGGGATTTAAAAATACTCTGAAAAAGAGTTAATACTTTTAAATAATAAAATATTTAACCAAGTATACGTACCTGCATTCATACTAAAATCAGTGTCACTAGGACAGAACAAAAGTTTTACGATTGTTGGGTTGCACAAGTAGACTTAGAGACATATGGTCAAATCTGGGAAGATATAGCTTGATCAACTATATTATCTGAGGAGTGACTAGCATGTGCCTAAGTGTGGTTGTAAGGTTGCAACATGTCTAAAAACTTACCAACAATACCACAACGACAACCTTAGAACAAAACATAAACCTAAAATACTATAGTAGTATTTTGTGTTACTATAAATTACTTATGTGCTTATTTCTTATATCCCTTTTTCTCGCATAGATATCATGGCTGGATTCCATATCCCCAGAGACCCGTACTATCCCAACAACGGCAATACAGGATGGCTGGGAGAAGAGCCAGAAGATAATCACCCAATCCCTTTGGATGATCACCAAGCCGAAGGCTTTTCTAATGGTTCTGACTCAGAGCCGGAAGTCAACAACCTACCCCCAGTAGCTCCAAACCCAAACCCTCGTCCAGCATTTCAAGGACTCACACCTCTGTGGGCCACAAACTTGAGCAGATGGAGTCAGGAACAGGGTCAACCCATTCCCTACAATGGGGACAGAAGCTTTTACAACCTCACCGAGGGAGGTTCAGCTGATCGTGTCCTGCCCATCATGGTCCGAAGGATTTCTCGGAACACCGAGCAAGGTCGAGCAACTATCGACCGAGTGGTGGAGATTGACGCCAACTCTGGCGTTAACACGGTCCGCATTCGCCAACTCGAGGTAGCTATGGAAAGGGTTAGGATAACCAGTGGGACTCTGCAGCAACAGCTAGCTGCATCCCAAGCTAAAGTTAGGGAACTACGGGCTAGGCAGTCAATGTATGAAAGGCGCATGAGAGACATAGAACGCCTTCTGTCAGAGTCAAGAACTCACCCTAGTAGTTCTCATCATAGATAGAGTCTCCTCGACTTCTCTTTCGGATATAACTTAGTTTATGTAAAAACTCTAGTCTAATTTCCTATCTTTGTTAGAACTTGGACCTGTTAGGTCTTGATTAGGTCGTAATTCTGTCGAAATTTTTCCATCTTGGTTGATGTAAGGCCTACTTCTAGGTCATTTTTCCCGAACTTGTTACATCTGTAATTCCAGTATTATTGACAGATACCTATCTCATGGAAATTATTATCCAAATGCTTTCCTCTTTTAGTACTAAATCTACATTCAATCGTGCTATTCAATTGTGCTGTTGGGCTATGGAGAGTTAGTCCATGAGTCATTCTCATCACACTATCCCTATTAAATTCTTATCAATATCTTCATCTTTCTAAACCTATAGTTAAAAGATGCCTCCACGTCGATCAACGAGACGCGATCCTCCGGTAACTGCAACACCACCTGCTCCCCAAATCGATACGGTAGCTCTGAATGCTGCTGTAGCTGCGGCTGTGGCTACAGCCATGGCTCAATATCATTCCACCAACGCCAGTGGTGCGGAAATGCCTGTTCATTCTACCCATGGTGAAGCTCCTGTGCGCTTGAGAGAGTGCTCGTATAAGGACTTCACCAACTGCAAGCCATTATCCTTTAAAGGGACTGGCGGAGTCATTGCCCTCTCGCAATGGTTCGAAAAGATAGAGTCGATCTTCGAAATCTGCTCATGCCCGGAAGGAAGCAAACTGAAATTTGTTGCGTGTACCTTCGAGGCAAAAGCCCTAACATGGTGGAATAGCCATGTCAAGTCACTATCTCTCACAGTGGCTAATGCTATGGGTTGGGAAGCTCTGAAAGAGCTAATGATTGAAGAGTACTGCCCGAGGGGCGAGATCCAAAAACTGAAGCAGGAACTGTGGAGCCTAACCATGAAAGGCTCCGACATAATCTCCTACACCGCCAGGTTCTGTGAGCTGGTGGCCCTCTATCCCAACATGGTTCATACAGAGGGAAAGAAGATAGAGAGATACATATGGGGGCTGGTGCCTCCATTCCAGGGGAATGTTTTGGCTTCAAACCCCACTACATTCGATAGTGCCAAGCGGTTGGCACAGCGTCTTATTGACCATGGGGTTCGTACCCCGGCCGCAACAACCCTGGCCATCTCAGCACCCGCCAAAACCGCTGATTCCAAGCGGAAGTTCTGGGATGACAAAAGGAAGAAGAAGGCTGCCAAAAAGCAGCAGGTCGTGGCAGTTCATGCTGCGATAGCACCTGCCGCTGCTGCTCCAGTAAAGCAGTACGCTGGAAGTTTGCCCAAGTGCAACAAATACAACTTCCACAACATTGGAGCCTGCCGCGAAATGCAGTGCTCTAACTGCAGCAGGAAGGGGCACACTGCCCGCTTCTACAAGGCTCCAACAAAACCAATCACCCAAGTCCGCGGCGCTGGTGTGGGCCAAGCTTGCTACGGTTGTGGTGAGGCGGGCCACTACAAAAGGAACTGCCCGAAGGCAGGGAACGCCGGTAGAGTGGGAAGAGTTCTGGCCATAGGCCATGAGGAGGCGGTTGCCGACCCCACAGTGGTCACTGGTACATTTCTCCTCGATAAATCTTATGCATGCATACTGTTTGATAGTGGAGCGGAGAGGAGTTTCGTGAACCAAAAATTTGCTAATTTACTTAAGCAAAAATCACGAGCACTTAAAGAACCGTTCACTGTAGAAATGGATAATGGAAAGACGGAGAGCACTATCAGTATATTCATAGGGTGTACCCTAACTCTAGATAGCCATTCATTTTCGATCGACCTCATGCCGGTCTCAATTAAAAGTTTCGACGTCATTATCGGCATTGATTGGTTGAGTCTTCATCGTACCGACATCATCTGTTACGAAAAGGCAGTTTACCTTAATCTGCCGTCTGGCGAAACTCTGGTAGTTTATGGCGACAAACCCAGCACGAACCTTCGTATCATCTCGAGCATTCAAGCCCAGAAATTCTTGCGAAAGGAATGCCGCGCATTCCTTGCTCATGTGGTAGATGTGAGCGAAGAAACGAAAGACGTTAAGAACATTCCAGTAGTACGCGACTTTCCCGATATCTTTCCAGAAGAACTCCCAGGATTACCTCCGCAACGTCAAGTCGAGTTCAGAATCGACTTAATTCCAGGGGCTACCCCAGTAGCCAAATCGCCCTATCGTTTAGCACCTGCAAAGATGCAAGAACTGTCCAGTCAACTTAGCTAACTTCTCAGCAAGGGCTTTATAAGACCAAGCTTCTCACCCTGGGGAGCTCCAGTCTTGTTCGTCAAGAAGAAAGACGGATCGTTTCGTATGTGCATCGACTACAGGGAGCTCAACAAACTGACCGTCAAGAATCGTTATCCTCTGCCTCGTATTGACGATTTATTTGATCAACTGCAAGGGGAGAACTTCTTTTCAAAAATCGATCTAAGATCCGAATATCACCAACTATGAGTGCTAGGGGAGGATGTCACGAAACGAATTCGTAGTGATGCCGTTCGGATTAAAAAACGCGCCCGCAATATTCATGGATTTAATGAATAGGGTGTGTCGTCCTTACTTGGATCAGTTCGTCATCGTCTTCATCGATGACATACTTATCTACTCTCGTAGTAAGGAAGAGCATAGTCAACATCTGTGACTAGTCTTAGAAACGCTGCGTTCGGAGAAGCTCTATGCGAAGTTCTCGAAATGCGAATTTTGGATCCGACGAGTCGAATTCTTAGGGCACGTGGTTAGCGAAGAGGGAATACACGTGGACCCTTCCAAAATCAAAGCCATTGAAAGTTGGTCAGCACCGAAGATGCCTACCGAAATTCGTCAATTTCTAGGCCTCGCTGGCTACTATCGCAGGTTCATACAGAACTTCCCTCGAATTGTGAAACCTCTTACAACACTGACCCGGAAGGGCGTGGTGTTTGACTGGGAAGAGAAGCAGGAGAGAGCGTTCCAAATGCTCAAGCGAGCCTTGTGTACCGCACTAATACTGTCCCTCCCCGAAGGGATAGAAGACTTCGTTGTCTATTGCGATGCGTCAAATCAAGGGCTCGGATGTGTTCTAATGCAGCGAGGTAAGGTCATCGCCTACGCCTCGAGACAGCTGAAGACACACGAGGTCAACTACACCACACACGATCTTGAGCTAGGAGCAATTGTGTTTGCTCTGAAGATCTGGAGACACTACCTGTATGGTACAAAAAGCACTATCTTTACAGACCACAAAAGCCTACAACATATATTCGACCAGAAGGAGCTCAACAGGAGAAAACAACGGTGGGTCGAGCTACTCAGTGATTACGAATGCGAAATTCGCTATCATCCGGGTAAAGCCAATGTAGTAGCTGACACCCTAAGTCGGAAAGAATACTCTGGTCGTAGAGTAAAATCATTGACTATGACTATCCATTCACACTTGTCCACGCAAATTAAGGAGGCTCAACTCGACGCTTTGAAACCTGAAAATGTGGCGAGTGAATCCCTGAGAGGGATGGATAAGAACTTGGAAGTCAAAGGTGGCGGAGCCTTATATTTCATGGATCGGATCTCAACACCGAAACACGGTGGTTTCAGAGACTTGGTCATGACAGAGGCACACAACACTCGTTATTCCGTCCACCCAAGTTCAGATAAGATGTATCTGGATCTTAAAAAGATATACTGGTGGCCTAACATGAAAGCAGAGATTGCTACCTTCGTGAGTAAATGCCTTACTTGCGCCAAGGTCAAGGTCGAATACCAGAAACCCTCAGGTCTACTACAACAACCGGAGATACCGGAATGGAAGTGGGTGCGGATCACTATGGACTTCATAACCAAGTTGCCCAAGACAACGGGTGGACTTGATACCATATGGGTCATCGTCGAAAGATTGACCAAGTCCGCACACTTCCTGCCTATCAAATAAACAAACAAGATGGAGAAGCTTACAAGAACCTACATACGGGAGATTGTATGACTGCACGGTGTTCCCATATCCATTATCTCGGACAGAGATAGTAGATTCACTTCGAGGTTCTGGCAGTCGCTACAAAGTTCCCTAGGAACTAGGCTGGACATGAGTACAGCCTGTCATCCACAAACCGACGGACAAAGTTAGAGTACTATCCAAACCTTGGAAGATATGTTGCGAGCCTATGTGATCGACTTTGGGAAGGCATATGATACTCATTTACCCCTTGTCGAATTTTCCTACAACAACAGTTATCACACGAGCATAAAGGCTGCTCCATTCGAGGCCCTCTATGGCCGAAAGTGCAGATCCCCTCTTTGTTGGGCTGAGGTGGGTGATACCCAGTTAGCTAAAGGACGAGTTCCTGAAAAGCACTCTCACGGGTCCGGAGATCATTCGGGAAACGACAGAGGAGATCGTTCAGATTCGTGAACGATTGAAATCCTCTAGAGACCGACAAAAAAGCTACGCAGATAAACGAAGGAAACTGTTGGAATTCCAGGTGGGAGACCGTGTTCTATTGAAGGTCTCACCTTGGAAGGGCATAATACGCTTCGGAAAGCGTGGAAAGCTAAATCCGAGATACATAGGGCCTTTCGAGATTCTCGCTAGAATCGGCCCTGTAGCTTACAAACTTAACTTACCTCGCGAACTCAGTAACATACATTCTACTTTCCACGTCTCGAACTTGAAAAAGTGTCTGTCCGACGAGACTCTTTTAATCCCACTCGACGAGATCGAGATCAACGAGAGCCTCAACTTCATGGAAGAACCTGTGGAGATCATGGACCGGGAGGTCAAGCAAACGAAACAAAGCCGTATCCCGATAGTGAAGGTTCGCTGGAACGCTAAGCGAGGACCTGAATTCACTTGGGAGCGAGAGGATCAGATGAAACTGAAATATCCTCGTCTTTTTACTTAGTTATTTGTAACTACTTATTTGCTTAAACTCTAATTTCGGGGCGAAATTCCTTCTAACGGGGGGATGATGTGACAACCCGAAATTTCTATCTTGTACAAACCATTCACTTCAATAGAAGTCAGAACTATTTCTGCTAACTTTTAAGCTTTTTGGAGTCAGTTTGAGTGTTCTAAACCCTAGTACTGCAAGAGATAACTAGAGAGAGGATACTTTAGGGTAAAGTGTGCAACATTTAAGTTCCAAAACTCCAAGAGTTTGGAGTTTATGGCCCAAATGGTGTTGGGGCCGTAAACCCTAAAGACTATATAAATGACACTTAGTCATTTTTAGCTTTTTTTCACATTTTCAAGTCTAGAAACCCTTTCGCTCTCAAGTATCATCCAATTCTTCTTAAAGATCTTCAAGAAAGTAAGTATTTCTTTCCTTGTTTAGTTGATCTCTTTCTTAATCTAGTGATCTTACATTATTTCATCCATGAAATCATTCCATTTGTTTAGATCTTCAAGCATTCTTCATTTCACCAAGAACACCAAGAACACACACTAGTGTTCTTGGGCCGTCAACTCCCTTTCAAGCTCCTTTATTGTAAGTATTCTTACCCTAGTGTGTTATAAGGCTAGTTCCACTTCTTATTCAACTAGAAAACACAAAGAAACACAAGATCAAAAGGTGTTTACGGCCAAGACATGTTCTTGAGCCGTAAACCCTAATAGATGGGGCAAAGTGTGCCCTAGTCCCTTCCTTAGCCTTGGATACTAGTCTAGATCACTTCCTTGAAGTGTTTAGGACCTTAAACATCAAAAAGATCAAGAACACATAGAGTTTACGGTCGTAAACTCACGGAGAATTGACCATGGGCCGTAAACTCAATAAAGTGGTGTCATTGTGCCACCATGACTTCCTAAAGCTTGGACTTGACTATAAGATGCTAAATCATGATTTGTAAGACCTTTTAGCACAAAATGGTACTTAATACCATGAGTTTACGACCGTAAACTCATGGGAAAATGACCATGGGCCGTAAACTCATGAGTTGTTACCATATGGGCCATAAACTCCTTTGACATGCCCTACTCCCATTAGATGCAACCCTTTGGTACTCCTAGCACTTAAATCAAAGTGTTATCCATGTTTTAGGGTGTCTATACTTGATTAATTTGTTGTTAAGTGACTAATTGGATACATATATGTGTTATTATATATTAATTAGGATCCGTGTATGTGTTCAAGTGTTCACTTGACACTTAGCATCCTATAACATCCGTTCATCCAAACCACTCACTACAGGTGAGTTCATACCCCTTAATCAACCTTTTAAATGATTTTAAATGCTTTTATGGGGGGGGGGGAATACAATTTGAACTATTATAGTTATTATATCAATCACATGAGATGAATAACTACCAAACAAGTGGATTTCTTACTTGTGTTATCAAATAAACTACTTCAAACTGTTTTACAAACTCTTTTACATCTTAAATACTTTTATTAAACTCTTTTAAACTTATATTTTGTTAAATGTGTATCTATATAGATATAGTTATATAAGTAGGATTGGAAGGACTTAGGACTGATAGCTCACCTTACCTCCTGTTCCTTGTTTGGTTGTGGACTTAGGGTATCGGTTGTTTGTCCGAAGGTCGTTTGAATGCTAGTTATATATTATGTATATGTATATAGATATAAAAGTTACTTCTTTCAATTCAATACCTTTGGGTAGCAAAGGTATACAAACATGTTCATACATACAAACAACATTGCTAGTAAACTATAATAGGTATAGTTTAGGAAGTTACTAATACTATTACTAGAACAATGAAACATATAATGAGTCAGTTCATACATGAGTCAACACATACTATTATGAGAAACAGAGAGAACATACATTCATACTAGACAGAGAGAGAACATAAAATACAGCTAGTATATACTATACATTATACAAGAGAACATACTATTATGAGAAACAGAGAGAACATACATTCATACTAGACAGAGAGAGAACATACAATACAGCTAGTACATACTATTCATTATACAAGAGAACATACTATTATGAGAAACAGAGAGAACATACATACATACTAGACAGAGAGAGAACATACAATACGGCTAGTACATACTATACATTATACAAGAGAACATACTATTATGAGAAACAGAGAGAACATACATACATACTAGACAGAGAGAGAACATACAATACAGCTAGTACACACAATACATATACAAGAACACTACTAAAGTTATGTGAGCCACGTAACGGGACATGGCATCACATGTCATGGCTCCTTTTGTATCCAGAATCTCCTTAAGTGGAGAGCGTTGAGTTTGTATATAGATCTATACTGGATTGACTATCCTACACCTTGCTGCTCGCTACAGTGGGACTTGCAAGTCTACGGGTGCCAAACGTCATTCCTTCCGACGTCTTACATCATCGTGTTTCTAGTCGGTAGTATGGTACAGTACTATTTTATTTCCCCATTGCATTTACTTTGTGATCTTCACACAATGAACAATAATGTAAAAACTATATTTTTGGTTAATGATAGTCGGATTTGGGAAATTACATACTCTTACAAGAGACATACTCTTACAAGAGACATACATACAAACATTTGATGCCTTGGTAGAAGGCTACTTTTAGTAGAAAACATAGGGTTTTCTAGGAGATTCAAACATTTTACAAACGTTTTACAAACATTTACAAACTTATACATCACATACTTACAACACTTTCATACAAACAATGACACTAAAATACTTATGATCTCACCAGCTTTAAAGCTGATAAACTCTTTCAAAATAACTTGTATTCTCAGGTCACCAGTAGACAGGTACCGGTGCCAGGTTTTGAGAAGATGGAGCTCGTTCAAGACTCATCTTTTATTTTGATTCATATTTTTGGCGTCTATTAAACTTGACAGAACACACTTGTATTAAATTATATTATTAATGCAATGGATGATGTTGTTTCTTGTTTACTACTATTCATTGTTGTGATACTATACATGACGTCCTCCACCCCCGAACGATTCCGCCGTTCCGGTTTTGGGGTGTGACATTTCTGACGACCGCATCGGATTCATCCAAATTATTCTTGTACACCCATCTAGTACCAAAAATGGTGTGACCTTGTGGCTTCAAAATGAGCTGCCACACTTTGTTTCTTTTGAATTCTTCTAGCTCTTCTTGCATTGCGGATATCCAGTCTGGTTCTAGTAATGCTTCTTTGATCGTTCGGGGCTCGACCGAGGACATAAATGCTGCGTAGTGACAGTGATCAGATAAATCCTTAGAAGATCGAGTCTAAATACCTGCTGCTGGGTTGCCGATGATTTGACCTGGTGGGTGGTCCTTCGTCCATATGTGTAGACGGGGTTGCTGATGATCAGCAGCTGCGGTAGAGGGAATGTCTTCGATATCGGAAGACTCTGCGGTTGGAAATGGTAGCTCCCCCTGGACTTGAGAACATCCTGCTGAATTGTCTTGAATTGGAACTGGGGAATCAGTGTTTTCTTGGGCACATGGTGAAGGTTCCCCGTGGATTGCAGACGGGAGTTCGCCTTGAACCTGAGAAGGTTCCCCCTGGATTGCGGATGGGAGCGTGATAATTCTCGAGTCTATTCTTGTGTTAATGTTCTCTATGTTCTCATCATCCGAGTCTGAAGAAACGTTTGATGGTTGAAATCCTCTGCGGGGAGGGATTGGAGCTGCATCTTCTAGTACTGGAACCTCGATGGTTGTTGTATGGTCCGGAGTTGACTTTTCCCCCTCAACCGGCGAGGTGGAAGTATTTAGTGATGTAGAAGTATTTAATGATACCTCATCGGATGGTATAGGACCAGATACGTCTGCATGTTGTTGTAGAGCTTCCGGGGACACAAGAACTTCGGATAACTTGGCTATTTCTACAGGGTCGAAGAGATCGTCATAGTTTACTTCAACTATGTTTAGTGGACCCGAAGAAGCAGGAATATCACTTTCTAGGATTGATGTGGTTTCGATTGATGGAGCCGTGTTGCGGATGTGATAGTTATCGAATTTGACATCGAAGCTTTCAATTATCAGCCTTGTGCGTCTAATGAGAACCCTATAAGCAACTTTGTTTGTTGAGTAGCCAAGGAAGATGCCTTCATCAGACTTCGGTGCGAATTTATTAAGGTGGTTTTTGTTGTTGATTACGAAACATCTACACCCAAAGATATGAAAGAATCGGACATTTGGCTTGCGGTTGGTAAGGCCCTCATAAGGAGTTTTACCGAGACGCTTGCACACAATGCTTCGGTTCTGCACAAAACATGTTGTGGCCACTGCTTCAGCCCAGAAGTAAAGAGGAAGGTGTGCGAAGTTGAGCATAGATCTGGCTGCTTCTACCAGAGTACGGTTCCTTCGCTCTACTACCCCATTTTGTTGCGGTGTGTAGGGAGCTGAGAAGTTGTGAGTGATGCCCTTTAAAACCAAGAAACTATTTAAGAGATGGTTGGTAAACTCGGTTCCATTATCACTTCGGATGCGACGCACTGGTAGTTTGATTTGAAGTTCTATCTCCTTGATAAAATTGATGAGTGTCTGCGGTGTATCTGACTTTAGTCTAAGAAAGAAAACCCACGTGAAGCGTGTGAAGTCATCAACTATAACCAATATGTATTTCTTGTGATGAAGACTGGCTACGGTAGATGGACCGCAAAGATCAATGTGCAGGAGTTCCAGTGGTTCAGAAATTGAGGAGTCAATCACTTAGGGTGACTTGCTTTGGATTGCTTTCCACATTTACATGCAGGACAGAGTGTATCATTGCTGAACTTGAGGATTGGAAGACCTCGGACTAGTTCGCCGGTGACTAAATTGTTGATGTATATGAAGTTGAGATGAGCTAGCTTGCGGTGCCATAGCCAGCTGACTTCGGATACTGCTTTGGATAGGAAGCATAACTGCGGTTTGCCTATGATCAGAGAGACGTCCAGAGGATTCATAGTACCTTCGGATCGGTATTTGATCAGACACGTGCTCCTATCACTTGTCATTACATAGCAAAATTGGTCATCAAATTCAACTCGATGTCCTGCCTTACATAGTTGGCCAACACAGATGAGATTGTGTTTAAGGCTTTCTACATAAGCAACCTTTTGAATAGAGAAGTTTCCCGTAGTAAGAACACCATAACCTCGGATTATCCCATTCGCATTGTTGCCGAATGTGACATTTCCACTGTTGCAAATTGGCCTGAAATCCCGAAGGTATTCTAACCTTCCGGTCATGTGCAAGGAGCAGGCACTGTCGATTAACCATTCTTCTTCTTGTTCCTCCTTACACAAGGCCTGAGAATTTCACGGTTAGTTTAGGCATCCAAACTAGTTTGGAACCTGGGACAAAAGATGAGTTTCTGATTGATGCATGAACCGAGGTTGAAGTGACTGGTTTCGTGTCAACTTTTAATCCTAGCCCTGGGTGTTTGTGAGTTTTGGGAGTGTTGCGATTTTTAGAAAAGTTACGAAGTTTCTGAAAAGGACCAGATTTGACATGAGACGAACCATTTTGACAACTATATTGACATTGACATGCTGAAATTTTTGTCTTTTGCTCTGACACTTTGTTTGGTCAGCGTTTAAATGATGATGTAGGCTTGTGACCGGTCCGAGGGTGGTGAGATCTGACATTGGTGCTGTTGGAATTTGAAGAAGTTTGTTTCGAAAAGGATTTAGCACGTGTAGATTTTTTGGACCTTTTTGTTGGGTTTGGTAAAATACCCTTCCACTTGTTAAAATTTTGATGTGATTTTAAAAGTGTTGGAGTGGGTAAGATACCCTTCCATTTTGGATCATCTGAGGAATAGATTTGAAAACCATTGCTTCGAAAAGACGTTACTTTCTTTTGGGTTGTGTCAGATGAGTTTGGAATGACTGTTGAAACTGTACATTCCTTTTTGTATGTTTTCTTGATGGGAGAGTTCTTTGAAAAATAGTGCGAGAAAACAAACTTTTCTGGACTATTAGATTTTGGAAATCTGATATGTCTTTTTTTTTAGAAAAGATTTGTCGATTTGTGCCTCGGGATCGAATTTCCTCTTTGAAAGCCTTTTTAGCTAAGGTTTTTGGAGAACCGCAGTCATTGGTGTTCAGCTGCGGTTACCTGGATACCTTTGAAATTTTTTTAAAACGAGGGCTAGATTCATCCGAACTGGAAGATTCAGGGTTTTGAGAGCATTGACCCACTTCAAAGTTTTCTACGGGTAATTCATGATGAATTGGCTGAAGAGTCATAGAGCTTTTGATTGAGGACTGTAGTAGGGACTTCTGTGGGACTTTTGTGGGACTTCTGTGGCTCATGACTACAGTGAGAGACACTGCGGTCTGAGGGCAGCGATGGGAAGTCTTGTGAAACTTCGGGACTCTCTAGAATAATTTCTTCATCAACAACTGATGAAGTCTGAGAATTTGGATAGATTGTGCCACAGATAGGAGTTTGATCACTTGTGTGACCCGAAACCTCAGGCACAATTTCCTCAATGACACAATTATTACTTAGATTATGAAGTCTACCGAAGTGTGTTCTGATGTCTTCAGGAAAGGTCGTGTCATTGACTGGGAAATGAAATTCTCGGTCGGGAGGGACATACAGTCGATCTTTGTTAAACCGGAGTGAGGAATCCTTTGCGGTAGGATATCCATTGGACCAACCCCAATTGTATGTGATGCGTCAACGACCTCCGGCGAGTCTTCTGGTCTTCTGCTGCGGCGGAGATCTGGATATCACAGTGCAAAGTCGTTAGAGCCGCCCCAGGGACTGTGCCCCAGGAGCGGACTCCGACGATCAAGTTAGATCAGCTAGAAGATCTGAGATGGTCCTCCATAGCTGGAGAGAACCATCTTGGTGCTGGTGGCTGACGGCGGCGGGTGGCGGCTGAGCCACCCGGCCGGAGTATAGTGGCGGCTGAGCCATGGGGTCTAGTGGTGGCTGAGAGCCACTTGGGGAAGGGTCCCCCTTCATGGAGGAGGCACTATTCTATTTATAGTGGACAATTAGGTCAGGCCTTGGGCCAGCCCAATTCAGGCCCAGCTAGCAAGGAGCTGGGCAAGGCCGCCCGGAGGCGCCGGGCAGAGCTGGCGGGCGCGCGCCAGGAAAGGATGGCAGGGGAGCGCCAGGCGAGGAAGCGCCTGGCCGAGCCGACAGGAGAGTCCCTAACTGGGCTGGCAAGGGAGTCCCCAGCAAGACTGGCAAGGGAACGCTAGGCAGTGCTGGCAGGAGCGCGCCAGGCCAGGCTGGCGCGCTAGAGCAGTCTAGGCCATGCCAATGGACCATATATCATCAAGTCCCCCCAGTCTGGTGTTATTGGTACGCGGCCAATGACATCGGACTGGAACTAGTCATATGAATTGTGCGTCGTCAATTCCCCCTAGTCTGATGCGATTGGGTTGCTGACAATCGGATCGGACTAGATAAAGCACCAAAGCATTTAAACAATAGAGAGAATGACCGAACCTCGCCCACGAGAGCCTTGGGGTTGTGCAATGAGCCAAACACTTCTTATGCAGCTTGAGCTGACTTGATCCTCCTTCCTTGAGAGGAGTGTGAGCTGATCGTTGCAACGCAACGTAACTGTTGCTGCGGTCATATAGAGCAAAGCTGCAAATAATTTTATTGCGGAGCGGGGCTGCCAAAGAGTGTTACGCGACACTGATGTCGGTGGAATGTCGGATCGGGGAAGCTAAGAAGCGTAACCTCGTCATATAGTCTATGAGACTGTTATCCGACGTGATTGTTGTGGTAGCCGTGCGAGATGGGATGTCACCAGTAACCATCTACATAGTCTGCATTAATAACCATCTTGAGGGTCTTTCTTGCTCGGGCTACACCTAGCTAGATTCCCCCTAGTATGATGTGGGTAGCGTAGGTAGCCGTTTCAGACTATGTTGTCAAACCAATAAACCGTAAGGTTGTTGACCAAAATATAAGTGGAAGGGATTCCAAGAGTTGTGCAATTAGGTTGCTTGCGTAGGTCACATAGCGAGACTATTGTCGATAGCCAGACAACATAATTGTTGAGGGATAGGCAATGAGGCTATAGGTTGGGGTTGCATAGCAAGACCGTTTCCGAGAGCCAGGAAACAAAGGCGCTGTGGGGTACGCGGCGAGGCTACAGGTAGGGTTGCACAGCGAGTCAATTTCCGAGAGACAGGAAACAGAGATGTTGTGGGGTACGCGGTGAGGCTACAGGACGGGTTACGCAGCAAGACCGTTTCCGAGAGCCAGGAAACAGAGATGTTGTGGGGTCGTCGGTAGCAGGGCCACTGTCGGGATGACCTTCTTGCTGGAGAGTATCCTCACTATAGCATGATGTAATGTAGATAACAATTCATTGATCGTCCGAGCACAAGAGAACCATGATGACTGTGAGAGAGGAAGCACCAAGATCATGGTGTGGAATAAGCTTGTGATGCGCGACTTATGGTGCGCGACGATGCGCGACTTATGTTGCCCAACGATGCGTGAATTATGTTGCACGACTTAGGAGAGTAGCTTGAGCTTACCAGCCAATGATCATGGAGATGTTACGCGGGAGAGCATCGCGTGGAATGGATTGGGCTTGGCTGCTAGTGATCGTAGATAGATCACGCAGGAGAGCATCGCTTGGAATGGATTGGGCTTGGCTTCTAGCGATCGTAGATAAGTTACGCGGAAGAGCGTCGCGTGGAATGGTCGGAGCATGTTGTTATAATGGAGTCGGGCTAAGAAGCCAGGCGACTCGAGGCAAAGGTACTAAACCTCGCATGCGGAGCTTGCCGCTATAACGGAGTCGGGCTGAGAAGCCAGGCGACTCGAGGCGAGGGTACTGAACCTCGCATGCGGTGCTTGCCGCTATAATGGAGTCGAGCTGAGAAGCCAGGCGACTCGAGGCGAGGGTACTGATCCTCGCATGCGGAGCTTGCCGCTATAATGGAGTCGGGCTGCCAAGCCAGGCGACTCGAGGCGAGGGTACCGAACCTCGCATGCGGAGCTTGCTGCTATAATGGAGTCGGGCTAGGAAGCCAAGAGACTCGAGGCGAGGGTACTGAACCTCGCATGCGGAAAAGGGAAATGATTGTCATATAGCTGTTAATAAGAGCCGGGTAGCACGATTGTTGGTCAGACGACACAACTGTTGATGACTGGGCTTTGCCGCTATTGTGCTGGACCGCATTGCTACTGAGGGTCAGGCTGCGCGACCGCTAAGATCCAAGCGGCGCGGCTATTGAGAGCCGAATAGCGATATTGGCGTGGCTGATCAACGTGAGTGGAGATAGCTGAGTAGCGAGACTGCCTAAACCTGGTCAACACGACTACTGGTAGCCGGGCAGCGCTGCTGCTAAGGGTTACTTCGGAACGCGTCACGAGTAGTAGCGTACTACTCTTCTCCCTCCCTCTCTTTTTTTTTGAAACGTTGAGTGGCTTTGGATGGTTAACACATCCTTGCGATCTGAATTTTGTTGAGCGAGATCGCCGCATACGATTGTCGGGTGGCTGCTGGATAAAATATTTTTTGTAAAAATGACCAAATTAATCATTGAGGTAGGCAAAAAAATATTAGATAGCCGAATTGATAGGAGCCCAAAACGAAAATGTAGTCTATTAGGCCCACGTCTCCTTTTTTTTTTTTAATTTCGAGTGGTCCCGGCCGCAATGCATTTTCTGAAAACGTATTTTGTTGGGGAAAACGCAGCAGGAGCGGTTGAACGACTCCTTGGCTAATTTGAGTCAATAAAATAAAAGGTTACTTGAGAGGGCCCAAAATGAGACCTCTAGAACTCATTCCTGAATTTGAGCCATGTGCTTCTTTCGAATTGTGCTGCTAAGCCCACAATTACTTCCCCTTTTTTTGTGAGTTAATTATGAGAAACGAATTAGATCTATGTACCACATGTGGGGCCCAAATCGAATGATGTAGCCCAAATATAGTATTGTGACCATTTGATGGAATAGGCCCAACTTCTTTTCTTGTTTTTGACTTTAATTCCCAGCGAAGATTTGAGAGAACAGGGGATCTGCTAAAGGTGTTGTTTTGGATCAGGTCGTCGGCGTCGAGTCAAGAAACAAGAGCCAACGGATACTGCCTCGCCGGAGCTGGAGGTTCTTCGTCACCTGTGCTTAAGGTGGGTGGTGGAGTTGGATGTTCCAGATAGTCTTCTCGATGAGCTGGGACCGACCGGTAATGGCTCCGGCGACCTGCTACCGGAGGAGTTAAACCGGATTTGGAGTAAATTGATTTCCAAGAACTTCCTGGTGAGGAAGATGATTTAGGTGGGGATCGGTTCCCCCTCTTTTTTTTTTGCTTTTCTTTGCTGACTTATCAGCTAATCTTCTTTTTTTTTCTTTTTTTTTAGCTTTTGTCGACCGGTAATGACAGATTGTTGCCGACGGGGAACGAGGGCAACTGCTCGGTGGTTCAGTAGGCGTCCCCGACTGCCTAATTGTGGCGGCGATATGTCGTTCGGCGGTCGTTGACTGCTCTCAAAATGGTCATGGACCAGGTGGGTCGCCGATTCTTGGCGTTGGTGATCGATGATCAGAGGTTGCTGGGTCAGAATGGAGATGGCAATTTGAAGGATTCCGTTGCCGGCTAGTCTCGAGAGACCACCTCTGGGAAGAGAGATGGAAGGGGGTCGACCGAAGAAGGTGGTCATCAGACCACCGCGTCTTCTGTTTGATGGAGGCGAGTGAGACAGGTGGGGCCCACCTGTGGTCTTTTGTGTTTTCAATTGACTTTTAATAGTGTTCTGTATTCGTGGGGCCCTCTATGTAATTGACAGGAAAGATAATAGTAGATGGTATAGCTAATTACCACCTCCTCCAATTTTTTTTTGGTCGGCCATGAAATAACAGAGAGCTGTATACAGCTGTTGTATCTCATTTTTTCGTTGATATGAAAAGGAAACACCATTAAATTTTGTATATCCGTCTCCTTTCTCTTCTTTTTTTACTGAGTGCTTTCTTTCAACACTTCATCTCTACTCTCTCTTTTTCTTTTTTTTAAAACCATCTACTGATGGTAAAAATTACTTTACCAGTGTCTTTAAATGTATAAGGATTACAGCACAACTTAATCAAACTTATACACATAAACTCAGTACTAAAATGAAGTTTTAATAATATATTAATTGGAAGACGGTAAAATTTATAAAAACTTTCTTTCTTCCCAACATCTCTCGTAAGTCATCAAAAAGAATGTCAAAACTGATAAGAGACAAAAATATGTTTTCTGAAAGTTTGAGAGGATAAAAAATTCATAGAAAATTATTTTCTTCCTTCTAGATTCTAAACAAATTAAATCAACTTGTTCATGGAAAATCACGAATGAGATTTTCTAAAAAGGTATGAACAGAGATGGGTAAAAACCCATAAAGACTTCTTTTCTCTTTTCTTTTCCTGAACGGGTTTTATAAAATGTACCAGCTACACAGTTGTATGTACAAATAAATGCTTCAGGAATTGAAGTTCATTATAGAAAATCTAAACTAAAATCGTTTTTCTGTAACATATAAACAGAAAATGAAGTAAAAACTCATAAAAATTTCTTTTTTCTGAAGTTGCTCAACAAACCCCCAACATATAAACAAAAACGGATTTAAAAAGGTTTTTGCAAGCTTGGGGAATGTTTGAAAGGCCAAATGATTCTAGGACAGATCTGAAAAGATCTTGGCAAGAACCAAATGGTTCTTAAACAGATCTTGGCAAAGGCCCAACGGATCTGATGCGGTTTCCTTCTCATAAAACCTTTTTCCTCTACAACTTGCTCAACAAGCTATCAAAATATGAGCAACAAACATATCTGAGAAATTTTTGTTTCATTTTCTAATCTTTTAAAGAAAATAGACAGCTTTGAAAGAGTTTTGCAAAGAAACCATAAATTGAAGATGATTTCTCTACAACATACACTGAAATAGAGTAACCAAAATGTTCTTCAACTCTCAAGTTGCTTGGATAAAGCACCAAAATATGAACAAATATGGAGAAGAGCTCCTAAAAACCTCTTCTCTCCCCGAAAATATCAGTAAAAACGGGTCTGAGTTGGTGTTTTTGAACTTGAGAGGTGATTAAGTGAACAAAAACGTTTGGATCTAATGATCTGAGCTAAAAATGAAGTAGGTCTACAGATCTGAACAAAAGGTGCATCAGATCGAAAGATCTGAAACATACCTAATTAGATCTGGGTAGATGTTGAGAAGATCCAAACGGATCTGAACTAAGGAATGTAGAACTAAACAGATCTGAGCAAACCTTAGATGAGAACACATCAGATATGAATGGATCTGGGCAAAAACGAGCTTGAGACCAACTAAGGTTTTTGCTACTTGCTCGAATCCGGGATGGCGCCAAATGATGCGTCAACGACCTTCGGCGAGTCTTCTGGTCTTCTACTGCGGCGGAGATCTGGATATCACAGTGCAAAGTCGTTAGAGCCGCCCCAGGGACTGTGCCCCGGGAGCGGACTCCGACGATCAAGTTAGATCAGCTAGAAGATCTGAGATGGTCCTCCATAGCTGGAGAGAACCATCTTGGAGCTGGTGGCTGACGGCGGCGGGTGGCGGCTGAGCCACCCGGCCGGAGTATAGTGGCGGCTGAGCCATGGGGTCTAGTGGTGGCTGAGCGCCACTTAGGGAAGGGTCCCCCTTCATGGAGGAGGCACTATTCTATTTATAGTGGACAATTAGGTCAAGGGGAATTGGGTCAGGCCTTGGGCCAGCCCAATTCAGGGCCAGCTAGCAAGGAGCTGGGCAAGGCCGCCCGGAGGCGCCGGGCAGGGCTGGCGGGCGCGCGCCAGGAAAGGATGGCAGGGCAGCGCCAGGCGACGAAGCGCCTGGCCGGGCTGAGAGTCCCCAACAGGGTTGGCAAGGGAGTCCCCAGCAAGGCTGGCAATGGAACGCCAGGCAGGGCTGGCAGGAGCGCGCCAGGCCAGGCTGGCGCGCTAGAGCAGTCTAGGCCATGCCAATGGACCATATATCATCAGTATGTATTTTCCACAGTTCCATTATTCACCAAATTTTCAATAGCTTCACTTTCATTGAACAGTTTTTCTATTAATAGATTTAAGCGTACAATCTCACTCTGAGCTATATCTCTTTGGTTCAAAGCTATCTCTAGTTGTGTTTCACTCAACATTCTTGCATCTTTTTCTAACTCTAAGTCCTTTTCTAACATAGCCATTTTGAGTCTTTTGTTGTCCAGTCGTCCTCTTACATGAAACATCTCTTGGGACGCTATGTTCTTCTCATCTAGAGCTTTGTTATAGTCTCTAAGGACGGCAACACATATGTCATTAAGATTGTCTATGAAGGGTTGACAGTCATGCATGCTATAGTTTAGAGTTTGAATCATGAGTTCTACCTGTTCGACGATGCTTAGAGTTCCATCCTTCGCCATGTAGTAGTAGTTCTTTTCCAGCTTTGTAGACCCCTCATCATCCGCAGTTGCCATCATGCAGATCTTGCCTTTTCCTTTGACGTTGCTGATGGCTTCTTCTTTATCTCCGGATGACCAAACTTGATGGTCTCTTTTGACATGGGCTACGTATGCCCTTGCCTTTTCCTTTGCTTCCAATTCTTGAGCCATTCACAGGTAGAATGCTCTGTCTTTCACTATGTTGGCCTTGTAATCTTTTGCAAAATGATTCTCTTTGTTGCACTTATGACAAATCACAACATCATTTTGGTCTTCTAAGGGAGTACCGGAGTCAGTGGTTTGGTTGGACTGCGGTGCCTCCTTTGGTTGAGTATTTTGAGATTGCGGTGGTGAATGAGAACTTTTGGGATATCAAGAATGGTTATTCTGCAGGTTGAAGTTACGGTTGAAAGGAGGGTTGTTGAACTGCTGATTCTTACGAAAGGAATGAGGTGGCAGCCGGTTGAACTGTTGACTAACAAGAGCAATAGCCTTCTGAAATTCTTCTTCATCATCATACTCTGAGTCGGTTTCGTATGACTGTGGAGGAGTGTCATAGGAGGAAGAGTAGGATTGATTATGTGGCGCTTGTGCTATAAGAGCAAGTGGTCCTCCGAAGTCAGCACAGTCTTTGAGTATGGTGGATTCTTGTGCTTGCAGTTCCCCGTAAAGCTTGTAGCGAGACAACGAGTGACTCATTCTGTCCCCTTGAACTATCATTTTAGCAGTAGTCCAATATCTTCCCAAACCATTGAGATACTGAAGGTTTGTTTCATGGTTACTACGGATGGTGCCATCATTAGATAAATTAGTGACTATCAGGTTGAACCTTTTGCAGGAGTCTTCCAAACTTTCGCCAGTATGAGCTTTGAAATTGTTGAACTCATTGAGTGTAGTTGTGAGCTTCTTATCTTGAGCTTGTTCTGAGCCTTCGTATAAATTCTTGAGAACTTCCCTGATCTCTTTTGCTGATTTACAGTTTATGATAATGTCGAAGTTGTCAGGAGTAACTCCACAAGAGATTTCATAAAAAGCAACATCATCATTTTCCATTTTATCGAGGTCATCTTTAGTAGGACGGTTCATGACTGGTTGACCTCCTCCTAGTCTGGCTGTGGCGCTGTCAGTTTGAACTGGTGTAAGAACAGGGACATGTGGTCCTTCTTCTACGGACCGCCATACATCTCTACCAAGTCTCCTTAAGTATCTTTCCATTCTCTGAGACGAGTGATGATATTCATTTGCCACCAATATTGGGGCTCGATTTGAACCACCAACACTATTTGAAACATTCAGAGATAATGCTTGTGCCATTTTTCCTTGTTTTTTTTAAAAGTTTTTTTTAAGAAATGAGCTTTAGTGGTATAGAAGGCCTTTTGAAAATCAGAGTTTTGTTTTCAAAAAAGCAACCACTATGGCTCTGATACCAATTGTTGAGAGAAAAACTAGAGACACACTTGAACAAACGTTAAAACAAGTATAGTTGCGGAATAGTTTATCTCAAAGGATCTAAAAGCTCAACAATAATAATAAGTTAACGAGTTAGATCATTGGAGAGTTAGTTGCGAAATGTAAGGAAATATAAATGACAGCAGGTGTTATATCAAGTATACACATAATTTGATTCTTAACAAGGAATGCATTCAGACCAAGTTAGTAAGTGAGATCAAACTTAGTGATTAAGTCACGAATGACTTGCTCCGAAGAGAGATAATATTCAGTTATATGCAAGTGAACTTTATGAGAGTAATAAGGAGAGAGTAATAGCAGAAGATATGAGATTCAAGATTCGTAATCAGATAGATGTAAGAGATGTGTAATTAATAAGAAAGATTGAGCTCTATATATAGAGACTCAAAGATTACATTGGATCAATTCTCTATGTGTAGCCATGCAAGGCATACTGGATAATAGAGAGTATTCTAACGAAAGTAGATAAAGAGTTAAACTAAGTAAACTAGAAACTAAACTGCGGTTGATGATGACTTCAGATGGGGTTGCTGATAAGGGTTGACTGCGGATCCTTGAGGGCTGCGGTAGATCAAGTTCAAGATAGTCACTTTTATGATTCAACATTAACAAAGCTAAAAGTTAACAGAAACTAGTCTGACTTTTGATTGAATTGATTGACTTTACAAGATAGATAATAACAGGATGTTACATTATCCCCCCGTTAGAGAGAATTTCGTCCCAAAATTTGGATTAAGGAGATACAGAAAGACTAGGGAAAAAGATGTGGATACTTTTGTTGCATTTGATCCTCCCACTCCCATATGAATTTCGGTCCCCGTTTTGCATTCCTGCGAACCTTCACTATCGGGATACGGCTTTGTTTAGTTCTCTTTACTTCCCTGTCTAAAATCTCTACGGGTTCTTCCACGAAGTTGAGATTCTCGTTTACGTCGATCTCGTCGAGTGGGATAACAAGAGTCTCGTCGGATAAGCACTTTTTCAAATTAGAGACGGGGAAGATAGGATGTATGTTTCTTAGTTCTTGGGGTAGGCGGAGTTTGTAAGCTAATGGACCGATTCTAGCATGAATCTCGAATGGTCCTATGTACCTTGGATTTAGCTTGTCACGCTTTCCGTAGCTTATAATGCCCTTCCAGGGTGAGACCTTCAACATGACACGGTCACCAACCTGGAATTCCAAAGGTTTTCTCCTTTTGTCAGTATAGCTTTTCTGTCTATCTTTGGAAGCTTTAAGTCGCTCCCCGATTTATACGATTTTCTACGTAGTTTCGCGAATGATTTCCGGACCAGTAAGAGTACTGTCAGGAATTTGACTTCTAGCAAGCTGCGTGTCACTCACTTCAGCCCAGCACAGAGGTGATCTGCACTTGCGGCCATAGAAGGCTTCGAAAGGAGCAGCCTTTATGCTAGTGTGATAACTGTTGTTGTAAGAGAATTCGACAAGGGGGAAATGAGTATCCCATGCCTTTCCAAAGTCTATCACGCAAGCTTGCAACATGTCTTCTAGAGATTTAATCGTCCTCTCACTTTGTCCATCGGTTTGTGGATGATAGGCTGTACTCATGTCCAGACTAGTTCCCAGAGAGTTTTGTAAAGACTTCCAGAAACGAGAGGTGAATCTGCTATCTCGGTCAGAAATAATAGATATTGGCACACCATGCAGTCTAACAATCTCTTTTAGGTAAGTTCTTGTTAGCTTCTCCATCTTGTCGGTTTCTTTTATTGGTAATAAGTGTGCGGATTTGGTTAATCTATCGACGATTACCCAAATAGTATCATAACCACCCGATGTCTTGGGTAACTTAGTTATGAAATCCATCGTAATCCGCTCCCACTTCCATTCAGGGATTTCAGGTTGTTGCAATAAACCTGAAGGTTTTTGGTACTCTACCTTGACTTTGGCACAAGTAAGGCACTTACCCACAAAGGTAGTGATTTCAGCCTTCATGTTAGGCCACCAGTATAGTTTCTTGAGGTCCAGATACATCTTGTCTGAAACTGGATGAATGGAATATCAGGTTTTGTGTGCTTTATTCATAACCACATCTTTGTAAACACCGAACCTTGGTATCCAGATCCGGTTCATGAAACAATAGACTCCATCATCCCTGACTTCGAAGTTCTTATCCATTCCTCTCAGGGTTTCATCTTCCACGTTTTTGGGTGTCAAGGCCTCGATTTGAGCCTCTTTGATCTGTGTGGACAGATGTGAATGGATTCTCATGGTCAACGACTTTACTTGGCGTCCAGAGTATTCTTTTCTGCTGAAGGCGTCAGCTACTACGTTGGCTTTACCAGGGTGATAAAGAATTTCACATTCGTAGTCGTTCAGTAGCTCCACCCACCGTCGTTGTCTCATGTTCAACTCTTTCTGATCGAAGATATGTTGGAGACTTTTATGGTCTGTGAATATTGTGCATTTCGTGCCATATAAATAATGTCTCTAGATCTTCAAAGCAAATACCACTGCTCCTAGCTTAAGGTCATGTGTTGTATAGTTCACTTCATGTGTCTTTAGCTGTCTTGAGGCGTAGGATATAACCTTTCCTCTTTGCATAAGAACACACCCAAGCCCTTGATTAGAAGCATCACAGTACACTACGAAATCCTCTGTTCGTTCAGGAAGAGATAGGATCGATGCACTGCATAGAGCTCGTTTCAGCGTTTGAAACGTTGTTTCTTGTTTCTCTCCCCAGCTAAAAGTTACACCCTTTTGCGTCAGGGTGGTAAGGGGTTTAGCAATTCGGGAGAAATTCTGGATGAATCTACGATAGTAGCCAACAAGACCTAAGAATTGACGGATTTCTGTAGGTGTTTTAGGTGCTGACCAGTTCTCAATTGCCTTTATTTTGGAAGGGTCCACGTGTATTCCTTCTGAACTGACCACGTGACCTAGGAAATAAACCTTCCTGATCCAAAACTCGCACTTTGAGAACTTCACATAGATTTTCTTTTTTCTAAGAGTTTGCAATACTTGACGAACATGTTGGTCATGTTCCTCTTCACTTCTTGAGTCAATAAGGATGTTGTCAATTAAGACTATGACGAATTTGTCCAGGAATGGACGACACACTCTGTTCATTAGGTCCATGAACACAGCAGGTGCATTCGTCAATCCAAATGCCATCACTACAAACTCGTAATGACCATAACGAGTTCTGAACGTGGTTTTAGGAATGTCCTCCTCCAAAATCCGTAACTGATGATACCCGGACCTTAAGCCTATTTTCGAGAAGTAGTTCGCACCTTGAAGTTGGTCGAACAGATCATCAATGTGAGGCAGAGGATATCGATTCTTGATGGTAAGTTTATTCAGTTCGCGGTAGTCTATGCACATACGGAATGATCTATCCTTCTTCTTTACGAACAAAACCGGTGCTCCCCAGGGTGAGAAGCTTGGTCTTATGAAGCCTTTGCTAAGAAGTTTGTTAAGCTGGTTGGATAATTCCTACATCTTAGAAGGTGCAAAACGATAGGGGGATTTGGCTACAGGGGTAGCCCCAGGGATTAAGTCGATTCTGAATTCGACTTGTCGTTCGGGTGTCACTCCTGGAAGATTGTCGGGAGAAATATCGGGAAAGTTGCAGACCTCAAGAATGCTCGCGATATCTTTCACTTCTTGCTTTTTGTCTACCACGTGAGCTAAGAAAGCACAATACTCTTTGCGAAGGTATTTCTGTGTCTTGATGCAATAAATGATCTGAAGATTCGTTCTGGGTTTGTCTCCGTAGATAATAATAGTTTCGTTAGTTGGCAAGTTCAGGCGAATGGCTATTTCATAGCATAGGATATCAGCATGGTTAGGGCACAACCAATCCATACCTATTATGACGTCGAAAATTTTGATAGAGACAGTCATAAGGTCTATTGGGAACGAAAATTTATTCAAGGTAAGGGTACATCCTATGTATATATCATTGGTGGATTTGGATTTCCCGTTAGCCATTTCGACTGTGAAATTTTCATTTAGTGGTTGGGAGTTTTGATTTAGCAGGTGTTTGAATTTATGGATCACGAAGTTCTTCTCAGCACCACAATCAAATAGAATGCATGCATAAGGGTTTTTGAGAAGAAACGTACCCGTGACCACCGTAGGGTCTGCTACTGCTTCTTCGTGACCCAAAGCTAAAATCCTCCCAACTCCACCGGCATTTCCAGATTTTGGACAATCTCTCTTGAAATGCCCCACATTACCACATTGGTAGCATGCTTAGCCTACTCCAGCGGCAGGTACTTGGTTAATCGGTTGGGGTGGTGATCTATAGAATCGAGCAGTATGCCCGTTTCTGTTGCAGTTACGACACTGAATTTCCCGACAATTTCCATTGTGGTGAAAATTGCACTTGTTGCACTTGGGGAGATTACCAACATAAGGCTTAGTTGGTGCAGGGTTAGCAGGAACAGCAGCCGGTACAGTAGCATCATGAACCGCCACAAGTTGTTGCTTTTTCGAGGATTCTTGTGAAGACTTGCCCTTCCTCTTATTCTAACCTTTCTTCTTGATGTTGTTGTTGTTTCCGTTGGGTTGTTATGGGGTAGTAACCATAGAGTTTTGATGAGCTACATGGTCAATGAGTGACTGTGCCAGCTCTTTGGCACTGTCAAAGGTAACAGGCCTGGAAGCAATGACATTGGCCTGAATCTGGGGCGATAGCCCCCAAATGTACCTCTCAATCTTTTGGCTCTCCAGAGCAACCATTTCTGGACAAAGTATCGCTAAGTCACAGAATCTATTTGTATAGGTTGTTATGTCTGAACCAACCATTGTAAGACCCCAGAGCTCTTGCTTAATTTTCTGAATTTCTCCTCGCGGACAGTATTTCTGCATTAGCATGGTCTTTAACTTCTCCCAACTTATAGAATTTGCCACTACCAGGGTTAGTGACTTAACATGGCCGTTCCACCATGTTAGTGATCTATCAGTAAAGGCACAAACAACAAATTTGACCTTGCTACTCTCCGGACAGGAGCAAATTTCGAATATTACCTCTGTCTTCTCAATCCATTGTCTTAACGCCATCACTCCTCCAGTCCCGTTAAAGGTCCTGGGTTAGGCGTTCAAGAAGTCTTTATAGGTTCACTCTCATGAGTGCCTGTGAATCTCGTCGTGGTCAGAGGGATGCGCACCAACTCCTGATCCACTTGCAACAGGGGTGTTTATATGAGACATAGCAGCTGCAACTGCTGCTGTGGCCGCCGCCTGAAACATGGCAGCGTCAAATTGAGGAGGTGGTGGCGGACGTGGTGTCGGCGCTTCATTAACATTGACACGCCTTGGGTTTCTCCGAGGAGGCATCTTTTACTATAATAGTTAAAAGATGAAAAGATGATAAGATATGAAGAATGAATATGAATTTGATGTCTCTGAACTAAAACACTTAGTTCAACATGAATCTTGTAAAGAATTGGAAATGGAAGTCTACTACAAATACAATCTTGCAACATGATATTATGAAATTTGAATGGTTATTTTTCAAAGAGTAAGAAAATGCATGTCGATGATATTGGCATATTGAGTACATAGAGTTTGGAAAACTTGACCCTAAACAGGTCTACAATACACCATTGTACTGGGAAAAACATTGACATCATATCGACCTACCGAAAATGAAATTTCCGCGATCGTACTGAAAAACATGAAAATTAATGCTAAAATATATTCGCAGACTTAACTATAACCAAAAGAGTAAACAGAGGGCGAGTAGAGTATAATCTAGTTCATAAACCAAAAGAAAGGATGAGTAGAGCATCTCCTACTGGCGACGGGCACCACTCGGATGAACCCTTAATTTGGCCAACTGACGCTCCACATTAAGCAGGTGTCTTTCATACACTGTCTAGCGTGCTCGGAGCTCTATGACTTCAGCTCGAGTTGCAGCTAACTCTTGCTGCAGAGCCTCATTGTCTCTCATACCTCTCCCATGAGCAAATTCAATATTTTGAATAAGATCCGTATTGGCGTGCGTGTCCGAATCAAGCTCCACGGTTTGTTGAATGTCTTTCATTCCTAGCTCAACATTTCGAGCCACTCGGCGAACCAAGATAGGAAGAATTCTATCTGCAGAGCCTCCCTCACTTCGGCTGTAGAAGATTCGATCTCCGTTGTAGGTTAAGGGTTGACCCTGCTTCTGGCTCCACCTACCCAAGCTCTCATCCCACGAAGGCGTCGGGCCTTGAAAAGTCGGACGAGGATTAGGATTTGGAATTGGAGCCACCAAGGGTAGATTATTGACTTTTGGCTCGGAGTCAGAGTCCTCTGGAAAATTTTATGCAAAATCATCGTCTAAGGGAATTTCATGATTCTCTTCTGGCTCTGCATTTTGCCCTTGATCGGGAAAGTACGGCTCTCCGGATATATGAAATCCAACCATTGATATCTAAGCGAGAATAGGGATAAGAGATATAGAATATAATTAGTAAGGATAGATTACAAATACAAGTTTCTACAAGAGAAACTTACAGTTGACAAGTAATGTATTCTGTATGACTTGTTCTAGGTATTACTATAACTACAAAGTGTATACTAATTATATATTGATGGGTTTTGAGTATTCTAACACTCCTAAGTGTACATGCAACCCTAGAAAACCTTGGATCTATGTTTGTCTAAAATACATGCAAAATAGTATTTCCAAGGTTCATAATCCTATCTAGCATACATGGGGAACTTTTAACATAAAAGATGTCTAGAATTACATACCTTGTAGTTGTTATGATTCCTTGAAAACCTTGAGAGCCTAGCATCCCAAGTGTGATGCCTCAAATGTTTCACACAACACCAAATGCTTTGGAATAACTTTAGAGAATGTATAACAATTGTAAAATTGGCTTGCCCTCACTTGTTCTTAGTGTAACCGATTTTAGTGAGTATCATGTTCCTTATATAGTGTGTCACATCTAGGGTTACACCATGTAAACCCTAATGTGACATGACTCTTCATTTCCATGACCCATGGGTTTGTAACTCCCATTGAGCCTCCATGGAGCATCCAATGGGTTTAACCCAACTTGATAATTCATGGAGCCTTTTAGCCCACTATACAAGTTATGGATGATTTACATAATCAACCCATATATTTAATTAGTCATCTTTTGATCACTTAATTAATTCTTGATCAATACTAATTAAATAATACTATTAATATATTAGAACTTATAATATATTAATAAACCACAAGTGTTATTTCTCTCATTTAGTCTATCCAAATGCATGATGCAATGCAACCCAAATGGACCATGCCGGGTCGGGTCAAGTACATACCAGAAATAGTTATGGACTTAGACACCTTATCCAACATATATAACTTGAGTATAATCGACCTTTGATTAAATGATCCGGCTCTAAATCCACAACCAAAAAAGGAACAAAAAATAAAGCTAGATCACATATTCTAAGTCTATATAACTTTAATTATATATGACTATAATATACCCTTAATATTTATAGTTCTACCCACAATGGTTCTTTTGTTTTCACATGTTTGTTATTAGTGTATAGTGCCTAAAATACTCCTATAGTATTTTAATCTTTATGTTCTGTTCTAGGTTACATAACTGCCCAGGTTTGACTGTAGTGTCCAACATCCAAATACTTTTAAGTTCTTATGACTGTGATACTGTACTTGTACGTATGAGTGTTAGTATACTTCTTGTAAAAATACTTAAATTTTTAAAAAGTATACTTGTAGTCAGAGTTCTTAGCCCTAATGTATTTATAGTTTGCATAGCTTTTATGGATTGATATACTGAGTTCACTATAAACAATGCTCTGATACCAATCTGTCACACCCCCCAAACCAGACGGCGGAAACTTCCGGGGGTGGATGACTTCATTTGTAGTATCACAACACATGCATCATAGTAATCAAAGTACAAACAACCATTGTATTTAAAAATTATAAGTATTTACATGTGTTCCATCACTGTATATTGACACCAAAATAGATATACAAAAGAAGAAGACATGACTCAAAATAGCTCCATCTTCTCAAAAGCTCGGGGAGTACCTATCTACTGATTCCCTGAGAATACAAGTAATTTGAAAAGAGAGTATCAACATAAAGTTGAGTGAGTACATAAGTATTTATGTTTGAAAGTATGTTTCTGTTTCTTGAATATGTAAACTGTTTAAAAAAAATTTCTATAGTTTCTGTTGTATATGAAAAGTAGTTTTAATCTCATAAAACTGTCTGGTTTGTAAACCAATGTTTAGTATTTGTATTCCTTTATGTAAAACTTGTAATTGTGAGTGTGCCTGGTTCCACCAGCTGTTATTGTAAACTGTAATGTAATACTGTAAATTGTATCATGTAAAACTAGTACTTTGAAAATGTACTTATGTTTAGTTAGCTATACACTAACGTATTGTTAATATCTTTTTAATGAGTTATTATAACCATACTGACTAGATGGCCTGACCCAACGCTATGAATGCGTTAAATTTGTTGATAACAACTGTTACTCGTAGGCGTGTATGCCTGACTGTATCTAGCAGTCTGAGTGCGGGGTTGTCAATCCCAGTATAGATCTATACACACATTGTTTCGATCCTCCGATTGGAGATTCTGATTATAATGTCAGGACTTTAACTATATTGTTTAAATGAATTAAACAACCTGAATCAAATGAGTCATAAAAAGCATATAGACGTTACATGTATAATAGATATGAAAACCCAATCATTCTGAAATACATGATTGATAATATGCCCTTGAATTAGTATATGAAAGATGCATACTCTTGATTAGTTATGAATCAAATCTTTGTTCTTGTAAAACAATGTACTTTAGTATACTTGAATCGTGGATTAATGTTCTATGAATCATAAATTATACCTATGATAATTTATATGTACTTTCTGAATTGATACTAAGTGTTCATGAATGCAACCCCTTGCTCAACATGTTATAAAGGGTATCTGAACCGAATGAAATAACTTATATATATATATATATATATATATATATATATATATATATATATATATAAGTAAAATTTAAACGACATTCGGACAAATAATCGATACTATAAGCCTACATCCAAATAAGGAAAATGAACCAAAGTGGGTTATCAGTCCTAAGCCTTTTAAACCCTATATATATATATATATATATATATATATATATATATATATATATATATATATATATATATATATATCGTCTAAGGGAATTTCATGATTCTCTTCTGGCTCTGCATTTTGCCCTTGATCGGGAAAGTACGGCTCTCCGGATATATGAAATCCAACCATTGATATCTAAGCGAGAATAGGGATAAGAGATATAGAATATAATTAGTAAGGATAGATTACAAATACAAGTTTCTACAAGAGAAACTTACAGTTGACAAGTAATGTATTCTGTATGACTTGTTCTAGGTATTACTATAACTACAAAGTGTATACTAATTATATATTGATGGGTTTTGAGTATTCTAACACTCCTAAGTGTACATGCAACCCTAGAAAACCTTGGATCTATGTTTGTCTAAAATACATGCAAAATAGTATTTCCAAGGTTCATAATCCTATCTAGCATACATGGGGAACTTTTAACATAAAAGATGTCTAGAATTACATACCTTGTAGTTGTTATGATTCCTTGAAAACCTTGAGAGCCTAGCATCCCAAGTGTGATGCCTCAAATGTTTCACACAACACCAAATGCTTTGGAATAACTTTAGAGAATGTATAACAATTGTAAAATTGGCTTGCCCTCACTTGTTCTTAGTGTAACCGATTTTAGTGAGTATCATGTTCCTTATATAGTGTGTCACATCTAGGGTTACACCATGTAAACCCTAATGTGACATGACTCTTCATTTCCATGACCCATGGGTTTGTAACTCCCATTGAGCCTCCATGGAGCATCCAATGGGTTTAACCCAACTTGATAATTCATGGAGCCTTTTAGCCCACTATACAAGTTATGGATGATTTACATAATCAAGCCATATATTTAATTAGTCATCTTTTGATCACTTAATTAATTCTTGATCAATACTAATTAAATAATACTATTAATATATTAGAACTTATAATATATTAATAAACCACAAGTGTTATTTCTCTCATTTAGTCTATCCAAATGCATGATGCAATGCAACCCAAATGGACCATGCCGGGTCGGGTCAAGTACATACCAGAAATAGTTATGGACTTAGACACCTTATCCAACATATATAACTTGAGTATAATCGACCTTTGATTAAATGATCCGGCTCTAAATCCACAACCAAAAAAGGAACAAAAAATAAAGCTAGATCACATATTCTAAGTCTATATAACTTTAATTATATATGACTATAATATACCCTTAATATTTATAGTTCTACCCACAATGGTTCTTTTGTTTTCACATGTTTGTTATTAGTGTATAGTGCCTAAAATACTCCTATAGTATTTTAATCTTTATGTTCTGTTCTAGGTTACATAACTGCCCAGGTTTGACTGTAGTGTCCAACATCCAAATACTTTTAAGTTCTTATGACTGTGATACTGTACTTGTACGTATGAGTGTTAGTATACTTCTTGTAAAAATACTTAAATTTTTAAAAAGTATACTTGTAGTCAGAGTTCTTAGCCCTAATGTATTTATAGTTTGCATAGCTTTTATGGATTGATATACTGAGTTCACTATAAACAATGCTCTGATACCAATCTGTCACACCCCCCAAACCAGACGGCGGAAACTTCCGGGGGTGGATGACTTCATTTGTAGTATCACAACACATGCATCATAGTAATCAAAGTACAAACAACCATTGTATTTAAAAATTATAAGTATTTACATGTGTTCCATCACTGTATATTGACACCAAAATAGATATACAAAAAAAGAAGACATGACTCAAAATAGCTCCATCTTCTCAAAAGCTCGGGGAGTACCTATCTACTGATTCCCTGAGAATACAAGTAATTTGAAAAGAGAGTATCAACATAAAGTTGAGTGAGTACATAAGTATTTATGTTTGAAAGTATGTTTCTGTTTCTTGAATATGTAAACTGTTTAAAAAAAATTTCTATAGTTTCTGTTGTATATGAAAAGTAGTTTTAATCTCATAAAACTGTCTGGTTTGTAAACCAATGTTTAGTATTTGTATTCCTTTATGTAAAACTTGTAATTGTGAGTGTGCCTGGTTCCACCAGCTGTTATTGTAAACTGTAATGTAATACTGTAAATTGTATCATGTAAAACTAGTACTTTGAAAATGTACTTATGTTTAGTTAGCTATACACTAACGTATTGTTAATATCTTTTTAATGAGTTATTATAACCATACTGACTAGATGGCCTGACCCAACGCTATGAATGCGTTAAATTTGTTGATAACAACTGTTACTCGTAGGCGTGTATGCCTGACTGTATCTAGCAGTCTGAGTGCGGGGTTGTCAATCCCAGTATAGATCTATACACACATTGTTTCGATCCTCCGATTGGAGATTCTGATTATAATGTCAGGACTTTAACTATATTGTTTAAATGAATTAAACAACCTGAATCAAATGAGTCATAAAAAGCATATAGACGTTACATGTATAATAGATATGAAAACCCAATCATTCTGAAATACATGATTGATAATATGCCCTTGAATTAGTATATGAAAGATGTATACTCTTGATTAGTTATGAATCAAATCTTTGTTCTTGTAAAACAATGTACTTTAGTATACTTGAATCGTGGATTAATGTTCTATGAATCATAAATTATACCTATGATAATTTATATGTACTTTCTGAATTGATACTAAGTGTTCATGAATGCAACCCCTTGCTCAACATGTTATAAAGGGTATCTGAACCGAATGAAATAACTTATATATATATATATATATATATATATATATATATATATAAGTAAAATTTAAACGACATTCGGACAAATAATCGATACTATAAGCCTACATCCAAATAAGGAAAATGAACCAAAGTGGGTTATCAGTCCTAAGCCTTTTAAACCCTATATATATATATATATATATATATATATATATATATATATATATATATATATATATATATATATATATATGATTTCTGGGGAAAAATATAAGTTTATGCATTATTTAAAAGAAGTTTAATATTTTGAAATACTTTTGGTGACTTGATGTTTTTTTAACATAATCTTTGAAACCTTTTGATTTGATGATAATTTAAATCCATTTTGATAAGATATTTTGTAACCATTTGTTTATAACACAAAATCTTTGTGTTAGACTTGTATTCCCCCCCTTAAAACAGTAAAAACTATGAAAATACGGGGGTATGAACTCACCTGTAGTGAGTGATTCAAATGTAAGATCGATATAGGATGTTAAGAATGCCAATTGACGTCTTGAACACAATTAGATCCTATTAAGCATATAATAACACATATATGTGTATAAGTAGTGTATATAACAACTAATCATTTAAGGTAAACAACCTTAGGTGTTGAGAAACACTTGAAATGAAGTGTTACAATCACATGTGATTGAAAGAAAGGTGTTCATGGCGACACTATATGTGTTTACGACCATAGAGGTGTTTACGGCCACACACATGATGTGTTTACGACAAAGACTTGTTCTTATGAATGGTTTACGGCCACATGATGATCTTATGAAGGGTTTACGGCCACCTCGAAATCATATGAAGGGTTCACGGCCATGGATGAAGGGTTTACGGTCGTGAACTCTTGAAGATCATGCATTTGGGTATTTGTTTCTTGGTTGGAATCAAGTGTTTCTATTGTATAACAAGATGTTAGACGAGTTACTCACGTTTTGTATGTCTTTTAGGGAGTTTACATCCCAAGAACAAGTGTGTGTTCTTGGTGTTCTTGGTGTAAAGGATGATGATTTGAAGATCTAAACCAAAAGTGATGAATTCATGGATGAAATCAAAGAGTTTCTTGTGAATAAGAAGGATATCAAGTAACAAGGGATGAATCACTTACGATTTTGAAGAGAAAGAGGAGTGTTCTTGATGATACTTGAGAGAGTTTTGAGAGTTCTTAACTTGAGAATGTGAGAAATGAAGAATAATTAAGGAATATCATACTTATGATGAGGAGTTCACGGTCGTGATGGGTTCATGGCCGTAAACCCTAGTTTGTGGCCGTGAACTCTTAGTGAAGGTGTTTTCGGCTCAATTGCAACTCAATGATCTCAAGTTAATACTTCCTAACACACAATCCTTGAGTGTACTAGGCTTGGAACTCTCAAATAGACCCTTAACAAAGCTAAAAGTTAATAGAAACTAGTCTGACTTTAGGAACGAACTATATTTCCCCTGAGAATATGAATGTTGCATCTCATTTTGGCAACGTACTTTATTTCTCATGATGACAAAGAACTTTGTTTATGAAAACTTATTTACTCATTTTAGGAATGTACTTTTATTTATGGAAATTTGTATCAATAATTTGATTATGATTCATGAAACCAATATTTTGATAAATCTGTGAACTCACGAACTATTTTTATAGTTGACGCTCGTTTTAAATGCTTTTTCAGGAATCTTCTGGTAAAAGGCACCTAAGAACACATCACTTGTAGGAGCATTCACATGTGTTATCTTTTAAATACATTGTAATTTCTTTTAAAAAGTTGTTCAAACTCATTGTAAATTTGTAATGCTTTTTAATACTAAGGTTGGTGTTGCCTTTTAACTTTTGCTATGAGACCCTTTGTACTGCCACGCCCTGTGTTTCTGCTTTAGCGGGGTTTGAGAGTACTGGAGATAGAGTAACTTTTAGGAATTTCATGTTCTACTCTATTCACTCTTGTAACCTTCAGAAGTTTAATTGAGCCATCCAGATTATATTTACTCTTATGTTCTAGATTCAATTCAAACTTTGATTTCATTTCATTTACTCGATCAATACGAACTACATTCTTCATCTAGAAGTTGTTTGGCTTCTATTTCAACTTCAGCTCTTAGATCATCACTAAATTCAGCCACAAAATCTGGCAATGCTTGGGAGTTTATGGCGGATCTTGGTTTGTACTTTATGTCATACGTGCTTAACTTCACAGACCATTTTTCCATTCTTCCTAAAATTTATGGTTTTCTCATAACATTCTTAATTGGATAGTTAGTTCTTACTGTTATAGGGTGTGTTTAGAAATAATTTCTCAATTCAGTAGAAGTTATTACTAATGCAAGTATAAGTTTTTCAATGTAGGAATACCTGGTCTTAGGATCCAGGAGACTTTTACTTACATAGTATATGGGATGTTGGTCGCCATTGAGATCCTTAGCTAATAATGCGTTTACCGCCTTTGAGGATATTGAGAGGTAAAGAAGGAGTTGTTCCCTGTATAGTGGTTTTACCAATAGGGTGGTGAACTTAAATATCTTTTAAGCTCTTGGAAAGCATGTTGGTGTTCTTGGGTCCACTCGAATCTTTTGTTTTTATTCAAGATGTCGTAGAAAGGCTTGCATTTTTCTGAGTATCTTAAGATGAACTTGTTCACAGCTGCTACTCTTCCTGTCAGTCTCTGAATATATTTTGTCGAGGATGGTGATCTTAGATCAAGGATCGCCTTGATTTGCTCCGGGCTTGCCTCGATTCCTCTTTTGGTCACTATGTATCCTAGGAACATACCTGATCTCATCCCAAAGTGGCACTTGGAGGTTTCAGCTTCGTGTTATATTACTCCAGGATGTCGAAGGTTCTTCAAGATCCATGAGGTGATCCTCGGATTTTGTGGACTTGACCACCATGTCATCGATGTAGACTTCCATCATGTCCCCCAGTTTCTCTTTGAACATATTCTTGACAAGTCTTTCGTATGTTGCACCTGCATTTTTAAGACCAAATGGCATTGCAGTGTAACAATAGATACATGTTGGAGTTATAAACGTCATGTCTTCTTGGTCAGAGGGTTCCATCTGGATCTGTTGGAATCTTGTTGATGCATCCATGAATGTTAGTAATTCATGGCCTGCTGTTCCATCTATCATGGAGCCGATGTCTGGTAGAGGGAAAGGATCCTTGGGACAAGCCTCGTTAAGATCCACGTAATCTACACACACTCTCCATTTACCGTTCTTCTTTTGTACCATGTCGACATTAGCTAACCATCTTGGGAATTTCACCTCCTTGATCCTGCTAGTTTTGAGAAGTTTCTCTACTTCTTCTTGTATAACTTGGTTTCTTTTCGGTGCAAACTTCCTTCTCTTTTGTTGTATTGTCTTGAAAGATGGATCAATGTTATGTTTATGGGTTATCACTCTCTTATCAATACATGTCATGTCCTCATGCTTACATGCGAATGTCTTGCTTCTAGCCTTGAGGAACTTTATGAGGTCATGTTCGATTTGTTCGGGCATTGAGGATCCTATGAGAACTTTCGCTTCAGGGTCTCTTCTTTTATACCATGCTCTCTTGCTTCTATCACGTCTCGTGCCCCTGCCTTAATTGCTATGCTTGTCGAGGTATTGTTGAGGATTTCATCGAAGTCTTGTAGCATTCCTTGGATTCTTGTCGGTCTCCTTTGACCTTCACTGTCCCCCATGGAGTGGGCATCTTTACGCATTGATGATATGTCGATGGAACGACCTTCATTTTGTGGATCCACGGTCTACCTAGTATGACATTATAATAGGATAATGTATCAATGACACAAAAACGTTGTACATAATTTACCCCCCTCTATGTAGATTGGTAGCTTTATTTCGCCGATGGTGTGATTGGTTTCATCGCTGAATCCGATCAGCACTGAGGATTTTGCAACTATCTTATACTCTGGGATGTTCATTCTTTTCAATGCGTCCAGGAGTATGATATTAACCGAGGATCCTCCATCAACGAGGATCCTTCTAACGAAGCGGTTAGCGATGTAGAGAGTAATCACTAGTCCGTCATGATCAGGATCCTGGATGTCTTGTCTATCCGCTTCGTCGGAGGTGATCTCCTTTTCGTTCATGATCATTGTGTTCTTCCGTGGTCCTTTTTCTTTCTCCGTTTTGGATACATTGGCTTGCCTCTTTGCTTCAGAATAAGAGGTACCACAAATCTCAGATCCTCCAAAGATCACATTGATTACCTTGGCGTTAGCAGGAGGGGATCCTGGTCTATTGAGGATCTTCTGAGGATCCTGGTATTTTTCTTTGGATCTCTCCTTTCTTCTTCCAAGGATTTCTTTGAGGTATCCTTTTCCTAGGAGATAGCTGATATCCTTCCTGAGAGCTATGCAATCCTCTGTGACGTGACCAAAATCTTGATGGTATGCACACCATTTGGACTTGTCTTTCCAGGCTGTGGATTTTTCTCCTTTTCTTGGCCATCTCGCTTTGTCTCCAAGATCCTGCATTGCAAATATTAAATCTGGAATATCCACTGAAAAAAATAGTCAGTAATCTTAGGAAAATCTTCGTCCTCTCCCTCAAATTCAAGGGCATTAACCCTGTGATGATCAGGTTTAGAATAAGGTCTCGATTTTTAGGATCTTTGGGCCAAGGAATCAGAATTCCTATTGGAGTGATCATAAGAGCTTGGTGGGTTGCTCCACTTTTGGATATCCTAGTCTTCTTCGAGGCTGATGAATCTCTATGCTCCGCTTCTAACTTCGTCCATCCTCTTGCATGGAGTTATCACGAGATCTTCATAGAAGGGAGAATCCTTCTTTAAGCCCATTTTAAAGGCTTCCACTGCATTTGCCATGTCGATGTTGGGGATACTTAGTGTGACAACCTGAAATTTCTATTATGTACAACCATTCACTTCAATAGAAGTCAGAACAGTTTCTGCTAACTTTCAAGCTTTCTGGAGTAAGTTTGAGTGTTTAGAAGTTAGTACTTTAGGAGGTAACAGGAGAGAGGATGCCCTAAGGTTTATTATGCAACAATATGGTCCCAAAACTCCAAGAGTTTGTAGTTTACGGCCTAAACAAAGGTGTTTACGGCCGTAAACCCTAAAAGGGGGTATAAATATGACACTTAGTCATTATTTACCACTTTTTCACATTTTCAAGATCCAAACTCAAATCCTCTCAAGTATCATCCAACTTTTCCTCTTGATCTTCAACTTTGTAAGTGTTTCTATCCCTAAAAAGTTGATATCTTACTTAATCTAGTGATCATACATGATTCCATCCGTGAAATCATTCCAAAAGTGTAGATCTTCAAGTTTCACCAAGAACACACACTAGTGTTCTTGGACTTTTAGCACCTTTTGGAGCTTCTACCTGGTAAGTACTCTTACCCTAGTGTATTATAAGACTTGTTACACTTCTAATCATCAAGAAAACACCCAAGAAACACAAGATCAAAGGTGTTTACGGTCCAAGATGTTCTTGGACCGTAAACCCTAATAAAGGGGCCAAAATGTGCCCTAGTCCCTTACCAAGCCTTGGATACTAGTCTAGATCATATCCTTAAAGTGCTTTGGACTTGAAACATCAAAAAGACCATAAACCATTTGGGTTTACGGCCGTAAACCCAAGGAGAAGTGGTCCAAGGACCGTAAACTCCACAAAGGAGTGAAATGGTGCCCTAATCACTTCCAAAGGCTTAGATATGAAGTAGGAATGCTTCTTATGACCTTTTAGGCTTCAAAACTCAACATGGTAAAAGTACCATGAGTTTACGGCCGTAAAGTCATGGGTTTACGACTGTAAACTCAATAAGAGTTGGTCACAAAACCATAAACTCCAAAGGAGTTTACCCTTGAACCCTAAACTCAATTAGAAGGTCCTACTACCCTTAGATGCAATCCTTAGGACTTATAGCACTTAAATCAAGTGTTTTACATGTCTTAGGATGTCTTAAATTTGGTTAATTAGTTGTTTTATGACTAATTGGATACATATATGTGTTATTATATGTTAAACTAGGATCATTGTGTGTGTACAAGTCTTCACTTGACACTTAGCATCCTACATCATCCGTTCATCCAAACCACTCACTACAGGTGAGTTCATACCCCTTAATCAATCCTTTTAAATGATTTTAAATGCTTTCATGGGGGGGATACAAGTAGAAAACAGGAAGTTATAGAATCAATCATATGTGATTTATAACTATGTTTTCAACCAACTGATTTCACATACTTCAAAATGTGTTAAATACAATGGTTTTTAGTTATTTTATTCTTTGTTATCAAATGAACTACTTTTGAATCGTTTTATAAACTGACATCAAGTCATTATTACTTATTGTTCAAAACTCTTAAATGTATTACAAAACCTCTTTCAACTTATTGTTAAAAACCATATCTATACACTTATGTTTCATACATATATGCATTGATATGACAGCTTTCATTCTTTCTTCAGTTCCAACACTCTTGTGTAGCAAGGGTGTATAAACCTACTTGGACATTCAATCTACATTCCAGTAAACTATTATAGGTAAAGTTTAGGAGATACAAAATATTATTCATAGTACAAGGAATTACACAAGAGTCAGTTCATTCATGAGTCTATACAAATATACTAAATACTATATGAAGAGATACTATTACTTGTTATACAGAGAGAAATACTATATACTATACAGAGAGAGATACTATATATACTATACGGGACTGACCATCCTACACCTGGCTGCTAGCTACAGCGGGACCTATTCATCGACGGATGTTCTCGGTTGTACTGTTCGGCGAGTTTCAACGCCGTGATTATCCTAAGGCAAAAGGATACGATTTCAATGATTATATAATTTTCCCTATTACTTTTATTTTGTGACACATTCACATAAACGATGAGGTAGACTATATATTTATAATAATAGTTGTACATGGGAAAAACCTTCATTGATACAGAAATGCAAACCTTCAAAGCATTCGGGTCTTGGTAGAACACTACTTTTTTTTACTAGTAGGAAATATTGGATTTTCTAGGGTTTTAACACTTATACTAAATGTTTCATTAAACATTTACAAGTCTTTCATAACAGCTTTTCAAATCAATGACACTAAAATACTTATGAATTCACCAGCTTTATGCTGATCTACGCTTTCAAAATAATTTGTATTCTCAGGTCACCAGTAGACAGGTACGATGACCAGGTTTTGAGAAGACGGAGCACAGACAGGACTCGTCTTTTATTTTGATTGCATATTTTGGTGTCTTATTAATATGAAAGAACACTTATGTATTAAAACTTTACTTTTAATGCAATGGATGATGTTGTTGCTTGTTTACTACTTTGCACTGTTATGATACTTTACATGACGTCCTCCACCCCTGAACGTTTCCGCCGTTCTTGGTTTTGGGGTATGACAGATTGGTATTAGATCATTGTTTATAGTGAATTGAGTATATCAACCCATAAAAGATATACAGACTATAAATACAATGGGATTAAAATACTCTGACCAAGAGTTTATACTTTTAAATAATAAAATATTTAACTAAGTATACATGCCTGTATTCATACTAAAAATCAGTGTCACAATGACAAAAACAAAAGTATTACGATTGTTGAATATCACAGGTAAGCTCGGGGATGTATGGTCAGTCCTGGGAGTGGCATAGCCTGATCAACTATGCTGGTCCGAGGAGTGATTAGCATATGCCCAAGAATGGTTGTGATATCGCAACAAGTCTAAAAACTTACCAACACTACCACAATGAAATACTATGGGAGTATTTGGTGTTACTATAATTACTTATCTGCGAACTAGAAAGGTCTTTATCAGTAGGTCAATAGTTGCTAAGTGGATACACTAAGATTATATGTACCTAGGACGTCATAGACTTAGAGTCTGTGATCTTTGCTTTACTTCTTGTTCCTTGTTCGGTTGTGGGCTTAGAGTTAGGGTCACTTATTCGAAGGTCTATCATGTCCTGAGTACATATAACTGGTATGCACTAAACAAGTATTGGAGTAACTGATAAGATCATCTTATAATTATCTAATTAGTACGTCTATTTAGTTATTTCTTATATCCCTTTTCTCGCGTAGATATTATGGCTGGATTCCATCCCCACGGCGACCAGTACTTCCCAAACCAAGGCGATGCTAGATGGCTAGAGGAAGAACCAGAAGATGATCACCCAATCCCTTTGGATGATCACCATGCTGAAGGCTTTTCTGATAGTTCTGACTCAGAGCCTGAAGTCAACAACCTACCCCAAGTGGCTTAGGCCCCGAATCTCAACCCCCAACCCGCGTTTCAAGGTCTCACACCCTTGTGGGCAACAAACTTGAATCGCTGGAGCGACGAACAGGGTCAACCCTTACCCTACTATGGGGACCGAAGCTTCTATGACCTTAGCGGAGGTGGCTCTGCGGATCGAGCTCTGCCTGTTATGATCCGTAGGATTGCTCGAAATGTCGAGCAAGGTAGAGCGGCCATCGACCGAGTCATGGAAATTGATGGCAACTCGAGCGTTAACACCGTCCGCATTCGATATCTGGAAGATGCTCTCGAAGGGACGATAAGAACCAATGAGACTCTGTGGCAACAGTTAGCTGCATCTCGGACCAAAGTCATAGAACTTCGAGTTCGTCAGAGGGCTCACGAGCGACATCTCCAAGAGGTGGTACGTCAACTGGCGGATATGAGGAATCTCCCCAGGAATTCCCATCGCCGGTAGAAGATGTCTAGTACATCTTTTCTTTTGATATAAGGAATAGCCTTTCCTAACTGAGCTCTAAGTAGCACTTTTCTGTAAAATATTCCTGTGTCTCAAGTACTTTCTTAGATTTCTAAACTGTCGACATTTTCCTTATGGTATGATGTAAGACCTATAGTTAGGTCATTTTCCCGAACTCATTTACATCTTATATACCAATAATTTCGGCATTTATCTAATCTATTTAGAAATTCATACTCTCATTTGATATCGAACTATGGCGACTTAGTTCACAAGACACTTTCATTCTTTATACTATTGGATTCTTATCATTGTTTCTATCTTTTAAACTTGAAGTTAAAAGATGCCTCCTCGCAGAAATCCAAGGCGTAACAATAATAACGAAACACCGATACCACCACCTCCACCACCTCCTCAGTTCGACGCTGCTATGTTCCAAGCAGCTGTCACAGCGGCCGTAGCGGCTGCCATGTCACACATCAATACTCCTGTCCCTAGTGGATTGGGAACAGGTGCACCTCCTTCCAACCTTGGCGAGAGTCATGGGCACCCCTGGGAATGCACCTACAAGGATTTTACAAATGCCAAACCCAGAAATTTCAATGGAACTGGAGGGGTTATGATCTTAAGGCAGTGGATAGAAAAGACAAGCAGTCTTTGAAATCTGCGCCTGCCCTGAGAACAATAAGGTCAAGTTTGCTACTTGTACCTTTTCTGACAGGGCTTTAACTTGTTGGAATGGCCACGTTAAGTCACTGACTCTGATAGTGGCAAATTCGATAAGCTGGGAGAACTTGAAAGCCATGTTGATGACAGAGTACTGTCCACGAGGGGAAATTCAAAAACTCGAGCAGGAACTCTGGGGTCTTGTAATGGTTGGTTCTGACATATCAACCTATACTAATAGATTCTGTGATCTGGCAATTCTTTGCCCTGATATGGTTACTCTAGAGAGAAAGAAAATAGAGAGATATATTTGGGGACTGTTGCCCCAGATCCAGTCAAGTGTGTTAGCATCAAGGCATGTTACTTTTGACAGCGCTAAAGAGCTGGCACAATCTCTTATAGATCACAGAAACTACCAAAACCCAACAATTTCTACACCCGAGCAACAAAAGGGAAAAACAACAACAACAACAAGAAAAAGGGGTGGAACAAGAGGAAAAGCGGGACTTCACAAGAATCCTCAAAGAGACAACAACTAGTTACAATCAATGCTGCCACAGTAACTCATGTTGTCCCTGCTAATCCCTAACCAGCGAAGCCTTATGCCGGTAATCTTCCGAAGTGCAACAAATGCACCTTCCATCACAACGGACCTTGCCGGGAAATGCAGTGCACTAACTGCAAGAGAAGGGGGCATACTGCCCGTTTCTGCAAGACTCTAGCAAGGCCGAGCACTCAAGTTCCTAACACCGGTGTGGGCCAAGCTTGCTACGGTTGTCGCGAAGTGGGCCACTATAAGAGGAACTGCCCTAAGGCAGGGATAGCTGGCGGAGTAGGAAGAGTTCTGGCCATAGGCCACGAGGAAGCAGTTGTCGACCCCACAGTGGTCACTGGTACGTTTCTCCTCGATAACTCTTATGTATGCATACTTTTCGACAGTGGAGCGGAGAAAAGCTTCGTAAACCAGAAATTTGCACACTTGCTTAAACAAAAACCACGTGCACTAGATGAATCATTCACTGTAGAAATGGCAAACGGGAAAACGGAAAGTACTAACTGCGTATTCGTAGATTGTACTCTAACTTTAGATGGTCATACTTTCAAAATAGACCTCATGCCGGTCCCAATTAAAAGTTTCGACGTCATAATCGGCATGAATTGGTTAAGTCATCGTCGCGCCAACATCATGTGCTTTGAGAAAGCAGTTCGTCTTAACCTCCCTAACAGCAAAACCCTAGTTGTCTACAGCGACAAACCTAGTACGAACCTTTGCATCATTTCGTGTATCCAAGCTCAGAAGTGCTTGCGAAAGGAATATCATGCATTCCTCGCACACATCGTCGATACGAGTCAAGAAGTGAAAGACATTTAGAACATCTCAGAAGTACGCGACTTTCCCGACATCTTTCCAGAAGAACTACCGGGATTACCACCTCAACGGTAAGTCGAGTTCAGAATCGACTTAGTGCCAGGGGCTACTCCAGTAGCCAAATCTCCATATCGTCTGGAACCGGCGAAGATGTAGGAACTTTCCAGTCAGCTTAACGAACTTCTCAAGAAGGGATTCATTAGGCCAAGCTTCTCACCATGGGGAGCATCCGTCTTGTTCGTCAAGAAGAAAGATGGATCGTTTCGTATGTGCATCGACTACAGGGAACTCAACAAGCTTACCATTAAGAATCGTTATCCCTTACCCCGCATTGACGATTTATTTGATCAGCTTCAAGGAGCCAACTACTTCTCCAAGATAGATCTACGATCCGGGTACCACCAACTACGAGTGTTAGAGGAGGATGTTCCCAAGACAGCCTTCCGAACTCGTTATGGACACTACGAGTTTGTAGTGATGCCGTTCGGATTAACAAACGCGCCCGCAATATTCATGCATTTAATGAATATGGTGTGTCGTCCTTACTTGGATCAGTTCGTCATTGTCTTCATCGATGACATACTCATCTACTCTCGAAGTAAGGAGGAACATAGTCAACACCTATGAAGAGTCTTAGAAACATTACGATCGAAGAAGCTCTATGCGAAGTTCTCTAAGTGCGACTTTTGGTTTCGAAGAGTCGAATTCTTGGGCCACGTAGTTAGTGAAGAGGGAATTCACGTGGACCCCTCCAAAATCAAGGCCATTGAGAACTGGTCAGCACCGAAGACACCTACAGAAATTCGTCAATTTCTAGGTCTCGCTGGCTACTATCGCAGGTTCATTCAGAACTTCTCCCGAATTGCGAAACCTCTTACAACACTGACCTAGAAGGGCGTGGCCTTTGACAGGGAAGAGAAGCAGGAGAGAGCGTTCCAAACTCTCAAGCGAGCCTTGTGCACCGCACCAATACTATCCCTCCCCGAAGGGATAGAAGACTTCGTTGTCTATTGTGATGCTTCAAATCAAGGGCTCGGCTGTGTTCTGATGCAACGAGGTAAGGTCATCGCATATGCCTCGAGACAGCTGAAGACACACGAGGTTAACTACACCACCCACGATCTTGAACTAGGAGCAGTTGTGTTTGCTCTGAAGATCTGGAGACACTACCTGTATGGTACAAAAGTACTATCTTTACAGACCACAAAAGCCTACAACATATATTCGACCAGAAGGAGCTCAACATGAGACAACGACGGTGGGTCGAGCTACTCAGTGATTACGAATGTGAAATTCGTTATCATCCGGGTAAAGCCAACGTAGTAGTCCACGCCCTAAGTCGGAAAGAATACTCTGGTCGTAGAGTCAAATCATTGACTATGACTATCCATTCACACTTGTCCACGCAAAGTAAGGAGGCTCAGATCGACGCTTTGAAACCTAAAAATGTGGCGAGTGAAACCCTAAGAGGGATGGATAAGGATTTGGAAGTCAAGGGTGGCGGAGCCTTATACCTCATGGATCGGATCTGGACACCGAAACATGGTGGCTTCAGAGACTTGGTCATGACCGAGGCACACAACACTCGTTATTCCGTCCACCCAGGTTCAGATAAGATGTATCTGGATCTTAAAAAGGTATACTGGTGGCCTAACATGAAAGTAGAGATTGCTACCTTCGTAAGTAAATGCCTTACTTGCGCCAAGGTCAAGGTCGAATACTAGAAACCCTCCGGTCTTCTACAACAACCAGAGATACCGGAATGGAAGTGGGAGCGGATCACTATGGACTTCATAACCAAGTTGCCCAAGACAATGGGTGGACTTGATACCATATGGGTCATAGTCGACAGATTGACCAAGTCCGCACACTTCCTGCCTATCAAAGAAACAGACAAGATGGAGAAGCTTACAAGAACCTACATTCGGGAGATTGTACGACTGCACAGTGTTCCCATATCCATTATCTCGGACAGAGATAGTAGATTCACTTCGAGGTTCTGGCAGTCGCTACAAAGTTCCCTAGGAACTAGGCTGGACATGAGTACAGCTTACCATCCACAGACCGACGGACAAAGTGAGAGAACTATCCAAACCTTGGAAGATATGTTGCGAGCCAGTGTGATCGACTTTGGGAAGGCATGGGATACTCATTTAACCCTTGTCGAATTTTCCTACAACAACAGTTATCACACGAGCATAAAGCTTGCTCCATTCGAGGCCCTCTATGGCCGAAAGTGCAGATCCCCTCTGTGTTGGGCTGAGGTGGGTGATACCCAGTTAGCTAAAGGACGAGTTCCTGAAAGCACTCTCACGGGTGCGGAGATCATTCGGGAAACGACAGAAAAGATCGTTCAGATTCGTGAACGATTGAAAGCCTCTAGAGACCGACAGAAAAGCTACGCTGATAAACGAAGGAAACCGTTGGAATTCCAGGTGGGAGACCGTGTTCTATTGAAGGTCTCACCCTGGAAGGGCTTGATACGCTTTGGAAAGCGTGGAAAGCTAACTCCAAGATACATAGGGCCTTTCGAGATTCTCGCTAGAATCGGTCCTGTAGCTTACAAACTTAACTTACCACGTGAACTCAGTAACGTACATTCTACTTTCCACGTCTCGAACTTGAAAAAGTGTCTGTCCGACGAGACTCTTGCAATCCCACTCGACAACATTTAGATCAACGAGAGCCTCAACTTCGTGGAAGAACCAGTAGAGATCATGGAGCGGGAGGTGAAGCAAACGAAACAAAGCCGTATCCCGATAGTGAATGTTCGCTGGAACACCAAGCGAGGACCTGAATTCACTTGGGAGCGAGAGGATCAGATGAAACTGAAATATCCTCGTCTTTTTACTTAGTTATTTATAACTACTTATTTGCTTAAACTCTAATTTCGGGACGAAATTCCTTCTAACGGGGGGATGATGTGACAACCCGAAATTTCCATTATGTACAACCATTCACTTCAATAGAAGTCAGAACAGTTTCTGCTAACTTTCAAGCTTTCTGGAGTAAGTTTGAGTGTTTAGAACTTAGTACTTCAGGAGGTAACAGGAGAGAGGATGCCCTAGGGTTTATTGTGCAACAATAATGTCCCAAAACTCCAAGAGTTTGGAGTTTACGGCCTAAACAAAGGTGTTTACGGCCGTAAACCCTAAAAGGGGGTATAAATATGACACTTAGTCATTATTTACCACTTTTTCACATTTTCAAGATCCAAACTCAAATCCTCTCAAGTATCATCCAACTTTTCTTCTTGATCTTCAACTTTGTAAGTGTTTCTATCCCTAAAAAGTTGATATCTTACTTAATCTAGTGATCTTACATGATTCCATCCGTGAAATCATTCCAAAAGTGTAGATCTTCAAGTTTCACCAAGAACACACACTAGTGTTCTTGGACTTTTAGCACCTTTTCAAGCTTCTACCTAGTAAGTACTCTTACCCTAGTGTATTATAAGACTTGTTACACTTCTAATCATCAAGAAAACACCCAAGAAACACAAGATCAAAGGTGTTTACGGTCCAAGATGTTCTTGGACCGTAAACCCTAATAAAGGGGCCAAAATGTGCCCTAGTCCCTTACCAAGCCTTGGATACTAGTCTAGATCATATCCTTAAAGTGCTTAGGACTTGAAACATCAAAAAGACCATAAACTATTTGGGTTTACGACCGTAAACCCAAGGAGAAGTGGTCCAAGGACTGTAAACTCCACAAAGGAGTGAAATGGTGCCTTAATCACTTCCAAAGGCTTAGAAATGAAGTAGGAATGCTTCTTATGACCTTTTAGGCTTCAAAACTTAACATGGTAAAAGTACCATGAGTTTACGGCCATAAACTCATGGGTTTACGACCATAAACTCAATAAGAGTTGGTCACAAAACCGTAAACTGCAAAGGAGTTTACCCTTGAACCCTAAACTCAATTACAAGGTCCTACCACCCTTAGATGCAATCCTTAGGACTTATAGCACTTAAATCAAGTGTTTTACATGTCTTAGTGTAAGGGTCGAATTGTTGTAATTAGTTGAAGTATATTTTGGACTCTTCGAATGTTTTGTAATGTATTTTACTAGGGCGCTTTTATTCGAAGCTTTAGAGTCAATGCCTTAGTATATTTTTTGTATGCTTTCAGTTCCCTATAAATAGGGTTATTTACTAGATATGATAAGAACTTTTACAGACTTGTCTATTGCACTCTGTAAAGGATTCGAAAGCATAATAGAGCGTAACAAGATCATATTTACATCTTGTGTTCAAATCTCGCATTCTGACTTGAATTCATACTCTGATTAATTCATTACTCGATTCATTGGTTCTTCAATTGGTATCAGAGCAGGAATCATTTCTCTGATCTGATTTTCACACTGTTCAAAAAGTTTTTGAATCAACTTTTTGATTCAAAAGTTTCCGCACTTTTTGAAAGTGAAAAATTGTCAAGATCTTAGTCTGTGATTCGATTCTGCATTTGAATTGTTGAATCGAGTGTTATTCTCATCAATTCGATTTTCAATCTCAATTGTTGAATCGAGTGTTTTCAAATTCTCAAATCTTTTCAAACTTCTCAAAATCTTCTTCCGTACAACAATGGCGAGTTTCAATCTCAATTCAATGACCTCGTTTTCTCATCTGCTAGGTTCATCAACCAAAATTCCAATGCTAATCCCTGAATACTATGATCAGTGGGCTGATCGTATGCAGGATTATCTGAATGGTCTGGATGAAGAGTTATGGTCATGTATCACTGGAAATGTCAATGTTCTAGTGAATGTTCAACCTATTGGATCATCTTCTACAAATTCTGGAGTTGATAATCAAACTGATCGTCTGAAGAAACTGGAGAAGAGGTGTATGAGGGAACTGTGAGGTGCATTACCTCTAGTTGTGTATAATTACGTTAGGAGTTGTACAACTGCAAAGGAAATCTGGAACAATCTGAAAGATAAATTTCAAGGAAGTGAGAAGACAAAAATCAATTCAGTTAAACAGTGTTTGGTTGAGTTGAAAGACTTCAAACAAAAAGAAGGAGAAACAATTGAAGTTTACTATGATCGTCTGAACGAGTTAATCTATCGCTGCAATCGCTATGGAATTACCAGGACTTCAGTGGAATTCAATCTCATCTTTGTAATGGGGATTCGAAAAGAATGGAGAAGTGTGAGTATGATGGTGAAGAATCAGCAAAGTTTTGATACATCAACTCTCAATGATTTGTACAATCAGTTGAAAACACATGAAAATGAAGTAAATGAAATTATTGATGAATCGAAGTTGAATTTGGGAGGTCCATTAGCTCTTGTGTCTAAGATTTCTGAGAAGGAATCTGACAATGGTGATTCTGAGTAAGAAGAAGGATTCATCATTAATTCGGATAATGAAGCAATAGCATTTTACTCGAATAATCGTGTCAAGAAATTTTTCAAAAAGTCGTTGAGTTTGAAGACTAAGCTTGCTGAGGTGAAAGGAAATTATGTGAGTAAAAATGTTGTTGAGGAGAAAAAGAAAGTTGAGAAGCAAGATTCGAAGATAGCTGATGGAAAGGGTGAGAAGAAGCTGAAAGGTGATGCTGGAATAGATTGTCATTATTGCAACGGTGCGAATCATCTTGCAAATGACTGTATGCTTCGAAAGAAGGATGAGAGGAAGAATAAGGTCAAAGATGAGGCATACTATGCTGATAAGCTTGAGGTGGTTCGTGCTAAAGCAAAGAATTTGTCATTGGTTGCAAAGGGTGAGCATGAGGATGAAGATGGAACTTATCAAATCTGGTCATCCGGGTCAGACGATGAAAAATGAGGAATCCAACGCATGGAGCATTGTATGCAAAAATGGGGGAGGACTCAGATGATGAGGAATTCGAAGTGAGGGGACGATGCTTCGTATCCAAAGCAGCTGAAAAATCTCCAATGACAACAAAGGTACATAAAATTCTCGAATCTTTTAATATTCCTACACATGCTTATGACTCTGAACTAATTTCTTTTGATGAGACGGTTACTTATTTTGATTAAATTGTTGTGTCTGCTAGCAATGAGGCCAACAAGTTGTCAATGGAGTTGTTAGAGGTCAAAAAGAGATTAGACATGAAAATAAGCAAAATTGAATGTTTAGAATTACAAATGACAAATATAATGTGTGATAGGGATAGGTTATCGAGTGATGTTAAACTTTTGCTAGCACAATGAAACATCTACTGTAATCCTGCTAAACGACTTTATAGCAAATTAACTGATTTACATCATTCGTGTGACATAAGTAAAGAGCAACATAGAAAATTACTACCTTTCATAGCATTCGAAAGAGCCAAGGTAGATAATATTTCGTATGATTGTGAGCAAATAATAGCTGATTTTGACAGAGTTCCTGATGATAGATATAAATATGGAATTGTCAAAATTGATGAATGTCTTGATGCGAATGAATTAGTTAACATAGTGAGTGATACTTTGACTAAATCTAAACAAATTCATATTTTGAAAAAGACTGAGAATTCAACATCTGATTCTCAATCTAATTTTGTTGATATTGAAGATTATTCTGACAATATTAGTGAAATTAGTGAACTTGAAGATGTTGATTTTTCTCAGTTGACTGTTGTTAATGTTGCTTCAACATCTAAAGGAAAAGAAAAAGTTAAGGATTTGATGGTTGAAAATGAAACTGATATACCCTCAACTTCGAAAGTTTATGATATGAACTTCGTGGATCTCAAAGACAGCCAAACTGATGATAGTGATGATGAAGATGAAGTGAACATTTCGAAGGAAAAGAAATCTTCAAAGGAAGAAGAAACTCCTCGAATTGTGGTTGATCAAGTGTATGGTGATACACAAAAGTTCAAAAAAGTGATGAATGAAAAAGGTGAACACTATCTTGAAACGAATTCAGTGGTTTATCCAAATTTCAAATGTACAGATAATGTCATTTTTCCAAATCAAGTTTTCGTAACTACTGGAAATGTTGAGAAAATCAAACCAGAATTAAAGAAGTTAGTTGAAGAGGATAATTCAAAAACAACTGATGAAGGTTTTTTCGCAAATCAAAGCATAGTTGAAAACAACTTAACAAAGAATTCGTATGTTTTCCAACGTCAAAAACCACAAAGAAAATGGGTTGAAAAATCAGAAATTGAAAAAGAGAATTCAAAACAAGTTGAAAAGGAATGTGAAAAAGTTGTCAAATTAAAATCCAAGGAATTCAAAGATCAAATTGACAAATTTTCGAAGGAAAACAACATTTCAAAAAGACAAGCAAGAAAGAAAATATTTTGGCAAAATGTTGAGTCTTAAAAGATGTCTGAATCACAATCACCCAAAAATGTTTTCAAAGCTAAAAATTCATCTTTTTCAACAAAACCTCAACACTCATCTCAATTAAATCATTCAAAGTCTGAGGTGAATAAACAACCAATGTTTTCGAAAGTTTCAGAAACTAATATTCCAAGAAAATTTTCAAATAAGTCAAAACCAAATCAAAAATTCTTTCAACGTCAACATTTTAAATCAACAGTTGATACATCATATGCTAAATCTTTTATAACAAATCCAAAAGTTGATTTTGTTCCTAAAATGCCAAATTTTCCAAATCAAACGAAGAAAGAAACTCTGAAAACTTCACGAGAAAAAGGAATAACGTCAAGGAAGAACATTGATCATTGGCTTGAAGGCAAAGGAAGGATGTATCAGTCAAATACATTTTCAAAGGACCAAATTCATGAAGCATATGAAAAGTATGTGAATAATTCATCAAATGGCAGTTCATCGTCTAAGGATTCGAACATTTCAGTCAAAGCATGGAAACCTGTAATAAAAGCAATGAATGTTCATTCACAACCTCAGAATTTGAAGGGTAATGTTAGTGAACATTCAAAACCATCAAAAACTTATGTTTTGGTTCCTTTAAATGAAGATGTAAACTTAATTGATAGTCTCAAAACAAAAGTTTGTGATTGGGTTAAAAGTTCTTCATTACATTCGAAATTGAAATCTAATTTCCAAGGACCCAAAAAGCCTTGGGTACCTAAATTTTTCCATTGAATGTAGGTGCTATGTGATGAGCAATATGATAACAAGTGGTACATCGATAGTGGTTGCTCTCGTCACATGACTGGGAAGAAGGAGAATTTACGTGATTTTCGAAGTCTCAAAAATGTTGGTGTAGTGAAATTTGGGAACAATAAAAAATGTCAAGTCAAAGGATATGGGAAGATCACGAATGGACAATTCACAGTGAATCGTGTGGCGTATGTTGAAGGTCTTCAACATAACTTGATAAGTGTTTCTCAACTTGTTATGGGCACTGGCAATCAAGTTCTTTTAACGAAGAAGGAAGTATTATTTCGAATGTCACAACAAAAGAGGTGTTACTAAAATCCAAAAGGAAAGGTGACATTTTCACTTTGGACATCAATCCGATAGTAGAGAAACCTGCTATATGTCTTCTTTCGAAAGCAACATCAGACTTAAGTTGGCTTTGGCATCTAAGACTTTCTCATCTCAATTTTCGAAACATCAATAAACTTGTGGTACAAGATCTGGTAAGAGGTTTACCTGTACTTAAATTTGACAATGATTCTTTATGTGCAGCTTGTGAAGTTGGCAAGCAACATAAACAAGGTCATCCAATTACGATTGATTCGAAATTAGTTGCACCTCTGGAGCTCCTACATATTGATTTGTGTGGACCTTCGACAGTTTCAACTCTCAACAAGAAACGGTATATTTTAGTGATTGTTGATGATTTTTCTAGATTTACGTGGTTTATTTTCTCAGGCTTAAATCTGAAGTTGCAGAAATCATGATTGACATTATCAAAAAGATGGAAACAACATTGAAGAACATTGTTCGAAAAATTCAGAGTGATCATGGAACTGAATTTAAGAACAATGTTCTTGATTCATTTTTGGTGGACAAAGGGATTTCACATAATTTTTCATCTCCATACACACCACAACAAAACGGTGTTGTTGAACGAAGAAATAGGTCTCTATGCGAAGCGGCAAGGACTATGTTGGCATATGCGAAGCAGTATCAACCGCATGTTTCACTCAAAACAGATCTTTTATTCATCGTCGTTTTAACATAACTCCATATGAAATTCTCAACAATCGAAAACCTAACGTCAAATTTCTTCGTGTTTTCGGATGTAGATGCTTCATTATGAATCTCAAGGATCCTCTTACGAAATTTCAAGCAAAAGCAGATGAAGGGATTTTCTTGGGTTATTCGCATAATTCAGTCGCATATCATGTGTTGAATAAAAGAACACGAAAAGTTGAAGAAACTTTTAATCTTACATTTGATGATTACTACGTTAAACAAACAAAATCACAGTTTGAAAATCATCCAATTCTGAAAAACATACAAGATGAATCAGAACCCTCACAAACCTTAGATAATGATTATGATTTAATTTTTGGAATTTCAGATCATGTTGTTGATGCTGAAATAAATGCAAGTGATAATCATATCTCTGAATTAACAAAGCTTAATGATGCATCAACATCAAATTCTCCAAAGAAAGGCGAAAGTATGCAAAACAATCCAGTGGAGGGGGAGCATTGGATTTGAATACATTAGATGACAACATGCATTCTTTCGAGGGGGAGAAAGAAAGATTGAATGATGATATTGAGGGGGAGCATAATGTTGAGGGGGAGCATTCAGAAAATATTGAAGATAATAATGATTTTGATGATGCTTGTTCGATTGTAGGCTCAGAAAACGATGATATATACGAAGATGCACCTTTGGAATTTGATCCAGAATATCCACCAATGGAAAAGTGGAAAAAAGATCATCTGAAGGATCAAGTAATAGGGAATCCACAAGAGGGAGTTTTAACAAGAGCTCAAATTCGTGCAAAGAATGAGGTATTGAATACTCATCAAGAATTTTGCATGTTCAATGTTTTCATATCTAAGATTGAGCCAAAAACAGTTAAGATTGCAATGGAACATTCAGATTGGGTTGTTGCAATGCAATCTGAATTGTCTGAATTCGAAAGAAACAAGGTTTGGAGATTAATTCCTAAACCTGAAAATGTTTCGATTGTCGGTTTAAAATGGATTTTCAAAAATAAAACCGACAAAGATGGAAATATTGTTCGAAACAAAGCTAGACTTGTTGTTAAAGGATATTCACAACAAGAAGGAATCGACTATGAAGAAACTTTTTCCCCTGTCGCAAGACTCGAGGTGGTTCGTATATTTCTGGCTTATGCAGCTCACAAAGATTTTGATGTTTATCAAATGAACGTGAAATGTGCATTTCTAAATGGAGAGCTTGAAGAAACTGTTTACGTGGAACAACACCCAGGTTTTATTAACGAAGAATTTCCAAGTCATGTTTATACTTTAGATAAGGCAGTTTACGGTTTGAAACAAGCACCAGGAGCATGGTATGCAACTCTTACTTCATTCTTGAAACAATCTAAATTTAAACAACGATCGGTTGATCCCACATTATTTAGAAAGAAGTGGGGAATCATCTAATGCTTGCTCAAATTTATGTTGATGATATTATTTTTGGCTCGACTGACCCTGCTTTGTCTAGAGAATTCGAAGATTTGATGAAAAGTAAGTTCGAAATGAGCATGATGGGAAAAATCAATAATTTTCTTGGTTTGAATATTCGTCAAAACAGAGAAGGAATTTTTATTAATCAAGAAAAATATACGAAGAATCTGTTGGAAGAGTTTGGATTGACGAATAGCACGAAGTTACGAGTTCCAATGGCAATGGTCATAAAGCTAACATCGTCGTTAGATAAACCTGCTGTTGACATAACTTTATATAGGAGCATGATTGGTTCATTACTTTATCTCACAGCTAATCCACGAGAACCACATCTCACTGCTGTAAAGAATATTTTTCGTTATCTTAAAGGAACAATTTCGTTAGGATTGTGGTATCCTTCGAACATTGGGTTCTTTGTGCAAGCATATTCGGATGCAGACCTGGGTGGTTGTAATCTTGATCGAAAAAGCACAAGTGGTGGATGTCAATTTCTTGATGGCAAATTGGTGAGCTGGCAGTCGAAAAAGCAAACATGCGTATCAATTTCAACAGCTGAAGCAGAATATGTGGCTGCTGCTGCTTGCACTTCACAAATAATATGGATCCAAAGTCAATTGCGTGATTATGCAATTAATATGAAAAAGATTCCATTATATTGTGATTCTCAAAGTGCAATAAGAATTTGTCATAATCCTGTGGAGCATTCGAAGACTAAACATATAGCTCTTCGTTCTCATTTCATCAAAGATCACGTGGAAGATGGAAATATTGAAGTACATTTCGTGAAAACAACTGATCAGTTAGCTGACATTTTCACGAAAGCTTTGGATGAAAAATCCCTTGTGAAGATTATAGAAGGACTTGGAATGATCGATGGAAATTCTGTTCCATGCGAAAAAGAAGAATGATGCATGATAAGGAATGATTCAGAGGCGCTGACTAAAAGATAATGCAGACTCATTCAGCATTCAGAGGTTATTGTTCATATTCAACGCTTCGACCCCTTCGAATTCGCACATTTATTACTTATTTTAAGGGTTGATTCAGAGGTTACTGTTCATAGTCAACGCTTCGACCCCTTCGAATTCGTACATTTGTATCAAGTATTATTTCAATTTTCGAAAATTCAAAAATCCAAAAAGATTTTCGTTTTTTTTGTTCTTTAATTTTTGAAAATTCAAAAATCCAAAAAGATTTTCGTTTGTTGTGTCATTTAATTTTCGAAAATTCAAAAATCCAAAAAGATTTTCGTTTATTTTTTCATTTAATTTTCGAAAATTCAAAAATTCAAAAAGTTTATCGTTTGTTCTGCCTTTATTTTCGAAAAATCAAAACAACAAAAATATTTTGTTTCATATTTCTTTTTAGTATTTTGAAGCAGATTCTCATGAAGATACAGAGGAGATTATGCTTGCAGTACTCGGGTAAGGTACACTTTTCGTATGAATCGATAAATTTTTCATCATTTGAACTAGTTAGGATGTCCCTAGAAGCATGCTGCTGTATGTCAATTTCTTGATGGCAAATTGGTGAGCTGGCAGTCGAAAAAGCAAACATGCGTATCAATTTCAACAGCTGAAGCAGAATATGTGGCTGCTGCTGCTTGCACTTCACAAATAATATGGATCCAAAGTCAATTGCGTGATTATGCAATTAATATGAAAAAGATTCCATTATATTGTGATTCTCAAAGTGCAATAAGAATTTGTCATAATCCTGTGGAGCATTCGAAGACTAAACATATAGCTCTTCATTCTCATTTATCAAAGATCACGTGGAAGATGGAAATATTGAAGTACATTTCGTGAAAACAACTGATCAGTTAGCTGACATTTTCACAAAAGCTTTGGATGAAAAATCCCTTGTGAAGATTATAGAAGGACTTGGAATGATCGATGGAAATTCTGTTCCATGCGAAAAAGAAGAATGATGCATGATAAGGAATGATTCAGAGGCGCTGACTAAAAGATAATGCAGACTCATTCAGCATTCAGAGGTTATTGTTCATATTCAACGCTTCGACCCCTTCGAATTCGCACATTTATTACTTATTTTAAGGGTTGATTCAGAGGTTACTGTTCATAGTCAACGCTTCGACCACTTCGAATTCGTACATTTGTATCAAGTATTATTTCAATTTTCGAAAATTCAAAAATCCAAAAAGATTTTCGTTTTTTTTGTTCTTTAATTTTTGAAAATAAAAAAAATCCAAAAAGATTTTCGTTTGTTGTTTCATTTAATTTTCGAAAATTCAAAAATCCAAAAAGATTTTCGTTTATTTTTTCATTTAATTTTCGAAAATTCAAAAATTCAAAAAGTTTATCGTTTGTTCTGCCTTTATTTTCGAAAAATCAAAACAACAAAAATATTTTGTTTCTTATTTCTTTTTAGTATTTTGAAGCAGATTCTCATGAAGATACAGAGGAGATTATGCTTGCAGTACTCGGGTAAGGTACATTTTTCGTATGAATCGATAAATTTTTCATCATTTGAACTAGTTAGGATGTCCCTAGAAGCATGCTGCTGTATGTTGACCAAAGCCTCCATGACTCAATGTGTGTGTACGAAAGCCTTAATGAAATTATTGATACGAAGATTTCTTCCCAATCAGGCTTATATTCACATTAGTCTCTGAGCTAACTTACTCTTCTCAAAATGAGTTAAGAGTTTACTGTTTGGTCCAAACATAACAGAGGTACTTTTCGTGTCTTACATTAATCTTTTTCATCCATAAAGTTCTTACACGATCACACACGAAGACATACGTCCGAGAGGTCTCCGATCAAACCCATCGAGACTTAGATATATCAAAACTTTGTGTTTATGATCTGACATCATGAGACCGTGATGAAAGTGAAACCCAATTTTCATTACCTTTTAAGGAATTGATGGGGAACTAAGTTCCATATTTTCACGAAACTTTAGTTTCTGTACAAAAATTCGAAACTCCAAATCATATTCATTTCAAATGAGTGGTCTTGATCAAAGATTTGAAACCCACGATGTTTGTTACCCAACAAGATCCAGCACACAAATTTTTTTCTTGAATATGATTTCCGTGTGAGTTTCATTCGAATGTCCTAGTCATTTCAAAAATTTTCAAAGCCAACTTGTCACTGACTACACTGGTCAAACAATTAATTTCTGTTACAATTTCTCACCTTATGTTTAGGATGAAATGTAACGAAATTTTAAACCATCCACAAAGCATTATAAAAGAAGCCCTTTGATATTTATCAACAAGTATTCGATTGTAATTCACGGGAACCCACACAAGCTATTGATCATTTCTCTTAATGATTAATGAAGTAATCTTTGCCCGGGATTTCATCTACTTTTGTGTCAATGGTTTGACATCACAATATCCCAAAATTTTCTTATATTTGTTTCTTGTCTATATTCTTTGGAACATTGCACTCACGAAATCCTTGAGGTTCTGAGTAATACCAACTCAGGCTGATTATTTCAAACTTCTGGCGTATGACTTCGCTTTTCATCCCAAAAGTGAAAGAGCCTTGCTTCCATTCGAAGGGTTCTTACGGTTACAATTTTCTTGGGGATTACAAGACAGGCTGTTTATAAATGACGTATGGTATTCTGTCCGTTTTTCAAGGTGATGTGACAGCTACTTTTTGACGCATGGCTACTTTTACGCAGTAATGGTCCGATTTTCAAGGTGCCACGTCGGATATCATTAAATACATATCCCGCTTCAAATTCAAATTTAAGGGTTACGTATAAAAGGGAATTACAGGGGTTCATTGTCAGTTTACGCGATCAAAAAGCAAATTTCCCAAAATTCTCTGTTCATCATCATCTTCAAACCCTAACAATGGCGACTTCTGCTCATGTTGATTCTCATACCACTGAAGATGACTCTTCATTACCAATAATGAAGATTCAAGAAACAAACTACTACTTGGAGGTTGAAGTTTCTCAGTACCCGGAAGAATTAAAGATGCTCATAGTTGCTTTGAAGAACTCGGTTTTGGCCAAAGCGATGTTCAACTCTTTCTCTGTTCCATTGTCCTGGCTTTCTCAAGCAGGATCAACTGCGACATACAACAAAGCATCTGATACGATTACTTTTCATCTGGTGAACGACAAAAAGGTCAGGCTAACCAAGAAACTATTTTGCCAAATTCTTGATATTCCGAATTCGCCTCCATATGTTTCATTTACTTTTCCACAAATCGTTCACATGTTTAATGAGATGGGATATCAGCCTCCACTATCAAAGATTAGTGATTTTAAGAAATCAGGTCTTCCAAGAATATGGAATTTCTTATTTGGAATTTTTCTAAGATGTTTAACTAGGAGATCAGTTGGACTTGACAAGGGGAGAATGGAGGTTTATGCAATGGTTGCTGGCATCTATTATGATCTTCAGGTGGACTACTCTACACAATTATGGAAGGAATTTCAAAAGCGTGTAGAACACACGAATTCTATTCATGGTATTTCGTGTGCAAGATACTGGAGTTTGATTTTGCAACACTTTTACAATAAGGAAGGGATTTTGGTACCCAATGATGAAGACAAAGTAGTTTTTCAATCATACCACTATCCGAAGGATGTCACAGATAGTGCTGACGTTTTTCCATCAGTTGCTCGTATTCCAGATGTTATGCTTAAAAGAGTTGATCCTTCGAACTCTGTATTGGTGGCATATTTGAAGACTATTGATTCTTCAATCAAAATTGGCATACTCTTGGATAGAGATGATATGAAATCCAAGAAGACGAAGAATAATGAAACTGAGTCAAAATCTTCGAAATCTCCAAAGAAGAAGCTTGAAACTGATGTAGTGTATGTTGCTGAGACTCAACTGATTGAGCCTATTCTTGAAGAAACTCAAGAAAATGTTATCATTCCTTCGAAGACTGGAATGTTTCAAACAATTAAAATGAAGTCAACCTATAAACGCAAGTCTCCCATACAACAAGTGATTCGAAAACCTCAAATCACTCATCAAGGCATTTTAATTAGGGAAGTGCCCGCACCTGTTTCACCGGTGTCCAAGAAATGAAGGGCTGAAGATATGGCAAAGCATTTCTCAAAGAAAAAGAAGAAGAAGACTCGAAAACTTGTAATCTCTACTGAGTCAACAGAAGATGATAGTGAATGAATTCCAGAAACTCCAGAGTTTACTCTTATCACAGAAAGTTTCACTCCTGAGAAGACAGTTGTCATACCACCCGAAGATTCGATTGCCAAATCAGTTCCTGAGGAGGTTCGAACTTCAGGCATCCCTGCACACGTATCTGATACGGATGCAAATGTCAATATGGGTGAAGGAGGTTCGAAAAATGAAGCTACAGGTCCATCTACTTCTGCTCCGTTTGCAAGTATTGTTTCTTTACCGTTATCTTCTACTCCTCTTACTTCCACAACAGATTCCCCAACATTCGAACAGATTCTTGATCAACCCTTTACGTCTATTTTTTCTTCTCAATCTACTGAGCCACCCAAACCAACTTCACCTATTCAAGAAACTGCTTTTATGGAGACAGAGACTGATAATGAGGGGTTTGACGGTATGTTTGAAGACTTGGAGTTTCATGAAGAAGAAGAGCAGTTTCCAGATCACATGCTGATGACCATGAAGCAGTTTAAGATTTAAATCAAAAGTTGAATTATGTCATTCAATCTCAAGCAGATCTAGGGGTTGGTTCGTCTGTTTCAAGTGTTGAAGTTGATTCGTTGTTGAAGGTGTTTGAATCCAGAATCATAAGTAAAGTATCGGGGATGCTTAAAGATTCTGAATCTCGAGTCTTGGAGAAGATTGATCATAATGATCAAAACAATGAAATTCGGATCAATTCTCAGGGTTCGAAGTTTGCTGGTAATCTGAAAGAATTGAAGAATGTTGCAAAGGAACGGCATGTTCTTTTTATTTAAGATGTGAAGAAAGTACGAGAGAATGTAAACGTGCAGATTCACGAACTTCGTGAAGATATGCAAAAAGAAATTGTCACATTTCAACAAGATTATGCATCCTTGAATCAAAAGGTTGATATCATTTGTGACGCAATCAATCGATTTGTTAAGTTGTATGAAAATTTGAGTCCTCAAATTACTCAACTTTCAACATCCGAAAGTGCAAGCTTTGAGGAAGTGCTTAAGTTGCTCAAGGAGTTAAAAGAGATTTCTGATAGGCCGGTTTCTTCTCCATTCATTACTCCTGAATTTTTATCTCAGAAGTTTATCCAATTCGAAGTCATTCTCAACAAGCAACTTGCTCCTCTCTTTCGCATATCAAGTCTTCTTCCAACCACAAATGCCCTACCTGTTTTCACAGGGGTGCAAGGGGGAGAAAGAAAAACTAGTGAGTCGAAGACTAGTGGAGAAGATGCGAAAGTTGTGGGAAAAGTCTTTTCTTCGAAAATCCCTACAATAAAACCAATAATTGTTTCTGCTGAACAGGTGACTTAAACAGTCGTAACAACAATGCCAATTGCAAGACCAATTTCGAAAGGAATTGTGATTGGTAAATCTTCGGAGACTGGTGGGAGTTGTTCAAAACCAAAAGAGACAACTGACAATCAAGCATTGAAAGATAAAGGGAAATCGATTGTTGTGGAAAAATCAAAAGAAGAAAAGAAGGCTGAAGCTGATGCTGAAATCGAAAAGCTCAGAATGGTTGAAAGCATTATGGCTCAACGAGCAAATGATCCAAAGGGAATGGATAAAGGGGATCCAACTAAACACTATAACTACGAAACAATCGAGGCCAATGTTGCATTCAATCACATGTATTCATTTGAGAAGAAACCAAAGCAGAGTTATTTGGTCACAAATACTGATGCGAGCCAGCTTGATTTTCCCATAAACGAAATGATGTTTATCATGCCTTAGTTCAAAGCAGAAGGGAATTTTAAAAATAAAGATGAAGGTACACACATGAAAATTCATTTTCATGCTGTTCTTGGTAAGGCCCCTGAAGAACTGTGGTCATTAATCAAAATCAAGAAGGTCATAAGTATGAAAAAGGATGTGGTTTTCGAAAACACAGTCCAAAATGTTAAGTATGTGGTTGCCAGGGCAAATGGAAATATTTGCGAATTCACTGTTGCAGATTTTCCATTAATGAACTTGTATGATCTTATACAAGTTGCATTACTTTTGAAAGACAAATCATTCTCATTCCTTCAAAACACAAAACCAGATGAATTCAAGATTGGAGTAGCTCACATCAATATTTTTATCGAAAACTATTATGAGTGCTTGGCACTAACAGATGTTGAATTAGCTACTGCCAAAGGAATAGAAATTAAAGCTCCGATGGCTCCTACGAAGACTCAGGCGGATTTGAAGAAGTATGCTGATGGTGAAATTTACCTGAAGCCTTTTGGAATTGTCTTCGCAGGAAAAGACAAAGCTGGAAAGTCTAAACGGTTCTTATTCCAAGCAAGTGAAGTCGAGAGATATTCAACATCTCAATATACTAACTTGATTGTTCATATGAATCATTGCAAGAAGAACAATGAAGGTGACAAGAAAGAGTTGAAGAAGATTATCTCCTGGTACACGGAGATTCGAAGAGTATTATTGTATTCCATCACACTTCTTACAAATTGAAGACTTCGACTAAGTATGTTTTGGACTCTTCGAATGTTTTGTAATGTATTTTACTAGGGCGCTTTTATTCGCAGCTTTAGAGTCAATGCCTTAGTATATTTTTTGTATGTTTTCAATTCCCTATAAATAGGGTTATTTACTAGAGTTAGATAAGAACTTTTACAGACTTGTCTATTGCACTCTGTAAAGAATTTGAAAGCATAATAGAGCGTAACAAGATCATATTTACATCATGTGTTCAAATCTCGCATTCTTACTTGAATTCATACTCTGATTAATTCATTACTCGATTCATTGGTTCTTCACTTTGGATGTCTTAAATTTGGTTAATTAGTTGTTTTATGAATAATTGGATACATATATGTGTTATTATATGTTAAACTAGGATCATTGTGTGTGTACAAGCCTTCACTTGACACTTAGCATCCTACATCATCCGTTCATCCAAACCACTCACTACAGGTGAGTTCATAACCCTTAATCAATCCTTTTAAATGATTTTAAATGCTTTCATGGGGGGGGGATACAAGTAGAAAACAGGAAGTTATAGAATCAATCATATGTGATTTATAACTGTGTTTTCAACCAACTGATTTCACATACTTCAAAATGTGTTAAATATAATGGTTTTCAGTTATTTCATTCTTTGTTATCAAATGAACTACTTTTGAATCGTTTTATAAACTGACATCAAGTCATTATTACTTATTGTTCAAAACTCTTAAATGTATTACAAAACCTCTTTCAACTTATTGTTAAAAACCATATCTATACACTTATGTTTCATACATATATGTATTGATATGAGAGCTTTCATTCTTTCTTCAGTTCCAACACTCTTGTGTAGCAAGGGTGTATAAACCTACTTGGACATTCAATCTATATTCCAGTAAACTATTATAGGTATAGTTTAGGAGATACAAAATATTATTCCTAGTACAAGGAATTACACAAGAGTCAGTTCATTACTTGTTATGAAGAGATACTATTACTTGTTATACAGAGAGAAATACTATATACTATACAGAGAGAGATACTATATATACTATACGGGACTGACCATCCTACACCTGGCCGCTAGCTACAGCGGGACCTGTTCATCGACGGATGTTCTCGGTTGTACTGTTCGGCGAGTTTCCACGTCGTGATTATCCTAAGGCAAAAGGATACGATTTCAATGATTATATAATTTTCCCTATTACTTTTATTTTGTGACACATTCACATAAACGATGAGGTAGACTAATTATTTATAATAATAGTTGTACATGGGAAAAACCTTCATTGATACAGAAATGCAAACCTTCAAAGCATTCTGGTCTTGGTAGAAGACTACTTTTTCTTACTAGTAGGAAATATGGGATTTTCTAGGTTTTTCACACTTATACTAAATGTTTCATTAAACATTTACAAGTCTTTCATAACAGCTTTTCAAATCAATGACACTAAAATACTTATGAATTCACCAGCTTTATGCTGATCTACGCTTTCAAAATAACTTGTATTCTCAGGTCACCAGTAGATAGGTACGATGACCAGGTTTTGAGAAGACGGAGCACAGACAAGACTCGTCTTTTATTTTGATTATATATTTTGGTGTCTTATTAATATGAAAGAACACTCATGTATTAAAACTTTACTTTTAATGCAATGGATGATGTTGTTGCTTGTTTACTACTTTCACTGTTATGATACTTTACATGACGTCCTCCACCCCTGAACGTTTCCGCCGTTCTTGGTTTTGGGGTGTGACACTTAGACCTTCCCTGCCAGACCTGTTCACAAAAGTCCTAAGAGATTCGTTAGGATCCTGAACTACCCGATAGAGATCCTAGTGATCTTTTTGAATGTTCTGCTACAAGAAACTTGATTGTTAAATAAATTAATCAAATGAGCAAATGATGTAATCGAATAAGGAGGAACGATAAGGAGCCATTTTAGAGCGGATCCTATGAGGGTGGAACCAAAACCCTTGCATAGGAGAGCTTCTTTCAAGTGAGTGGGGATGGGAATGATCTCCATCCTATCCCTATATTGTGCAACGTGCTCCTCAGGATCCGTAGTTCCGTCGTAGGGCTTCGTGTTGGGGGTCTGGAAGCGCTTTGGAACTTCGGTGTTAGCTATCGTTTTAATGAATCTGGAGATCCTGTGGCCCGTTGGGGATACTTCTGGTACATGTTGAACTACTCCGGGTACGCTTTAGATAATTTGTCTTAGTTTTTGTAGCTCCTTAGCCATGATCGGGCTTAAACCTACATCAAGATCCATAGAGTTACTGGGAAAGATATTGTTATTGACAAGGTTACGATGATCGTTGTTATTGGGAGTAACAAAGGTTTCGTTGGGATCTTGGGTCGTATGAGCTTGTTCTCTTGGAGTCGCACCCCAGGTGGGAACAGAGGTTGCTATCGAGGATCCTATCTCACGGCGAATCGTTGAGGATCTTGTGTTGTTAAAGTTCAAGATTTTGGGCTGCAAGATCGAGGGTGCCGCTTCCTGAGGCTTGTGGATTTCTGTCCTCGTTCTTTCCACTTCCTTGAGAATTTTCCTATTGTCCTCCTACTGCTAGGCGACTTGTTGTAGTAGTCTCTTCATCATAGCCAAGATTTCATTATTGGAAATCAGCACAGGATGATCCTGGAGTCCTGAGGTAACGACTGGGGATGTATTTTTCTTCGGCGCTTCTGAGGCTTTCTTGGGAGCTCCAGCTGGACGAGGTGGAACGTTTTTGGAGTAAATGGGAGGAATGAAGGAAGAGGAGGGGGTGATTGTGTATACATGATTTTCTTTATGGATTTTGAACACCACGGCCCCACGGGGGGCGCCAAATTGTTTTTGTCAAAAATGATTAAACTAAAATCGACCAAAGTGTATGAGAGGCTGTGATGTTCAGAATAATGCAAGTATGAAATGTAAATCAAAGTGACACAAGTTTTTTACAAGGAAAGCCCTTAGTCCTTCCTGGGATCTCCGACATACAACCTTAGGAGGTGATAATGATCACCCGCCTTCATGATTTTGTTGATTGAAATGATTTATTACAGGGAAAATGTAGAGAGTATGAGTACAAGTGCTATTGTTCTGCTAAGTATCGTGTGTACTGTGATGAATACAAGTGATTTATATAGTCTAAAACTAATAACAAGAACTCCAAAAATTATGGGATCCTCCGAGATCAATTTCTAGACGTTGCATGACTTGGTCCTCAAGGTCTTTTGCATGGTTGTGACAACAATTTGTTGAGAATGAGAATTTGACTGGTTATTTCTACACATGTGAGAAACATAATAAAGTATATAACCATTATTAATATTAGAAAAATAACGGTCAGGTCTTGAAGTATGTTTAGTATCCTGAGGTTCGAGGATCATGAGGTTTGAGGATCCTTAGGCTTGAGGATCTTATTGTAGTTCTGAGATCCTAGCCCTAACAGTCTAGACATTTTATCTTGAGAATCTTTTATGCCATTTTGCATACCGAGAGACGTGTTTAGGGGATTTTGGGTGAGCCAGTTTTGGATTTTGGTATGGCAGGCATCGGCCATCATCAGAACAAGCTAAAAGTGAGAAAAGATTGACATTTGATTTGATCTTTGGTAGTATTAGCAAGAAGTCAAGGAATCCATGAGGTGGGCATTCCAGGTTTGAATGCAAGGTATGTAGGGGTTCTTCTTTCTTTTTTGGCAATGAGGAATTGATTTGATCATGAGTGTAAAACCGGTAGTTGTGAATATCATACCATCGTATTGTGGTCAGTTGCAGGTTCGCACATGAATTTGTCTAAGTGCAAGTAGGTCGTGGAATCGGTTGTGTACCCGTTTCGATAGTTGAGATGTTGTTCTTTGTCATCTGATAAGTCGCTGAGGACTTGTAGTGAAGTCATGGAGACTACTTGGGATTATTGAGCTCGTTGAGGTTTTAGAAAGTATTCATCTGGTTTTGGAATTTGTGTGATCGCTAAGATTGGATAGTAATGGAATGATAGTTCTTGGAAGCTCATGTTGAATTGTAAGGTAATGAGATGGATTGGAAATCTATCAATTTCTATGGATTGGAAGAGCGTAGTCGAATCCAATTCGGGGATAATCGTTTGGTCTAAGGGTTGGACAATAATGGATCATGAACAGGATGGTGATGGTTGTGTTAGGGCCTCTCTATATGTTCTTGTCTGATTAAGGCTTTGGGATTCGAAGCATAACCCAAACTCCTGGTAGGGGTATAGTTGGATGTGGGTTCGACTCAGGATGGTGATGGTTGGTATGGTAAGTGAGCGGTAAGACCATGGGATGGGACCATGGCAGTATAGAAGTATGGTAAGACTGTGGGACTGGTCGTAGCATTCACTAGGTTAGAAGGTAGTGTGGTAGTGTTGTAAGACTGCGAGGTGACCCATAGCATTCTCCTGGTTCTTGAGCAGCAGTGAGAGCGTGGAAGATCTATGATTTGGCTCATAGTTTCTTGTAGGTGCGATTAGACCATGGCAGCACAATATTGTCGGAGTACTTCTCTTTGTGTTGTTATACGGATCATTGGATACGAGGTGAGGTTAGGTCTGTATAGTACTCGTTTGGTTATGATTGGCTGAGACTCGTGGGAAAGGCCCATTTTATTGTGAAGATTGGGTGAGACCCATGAGCGAGGCCCGTTTGGTTATGATAGACTGGGTGAGGCCCGGTGGAAATTGGCTTGAGCACGGTATTGGATCACGCTTAGAGTGTGATGACTAAGTTGTCAGTGATTGGTATCATTGTTATGGTTAAGCCAGGGTAGCCCTTATCAGTTAGATTTTTTTAGCCGAAGCCTTATGGTGGGACCATATATGAGACTGTCAGTATTTGCAATTGATTGGGGAGTTTACATCCAAGTTCAGTGGGAGGTCCCAATGGATGCGGGAGATCCTGAATAGATCTAATTTGCAAAATTTTGGTTGGTTATCAGGATGTGAGTTTTTAGATTGATTTAGCACTTAGGCATGAGAGTTGCATTGCGAGTCACCCTTGACCTTAATTGAAGATTTCATCAGTGATGAATGGTTGGTTATGTTATCCTCGGTTAGACCAGGAGGGTTGTTGGAGCCATTAGGGCAGGCGAGCTAGGACAACTCTTGCCATATAGAACCTCGTTCAGGAGTCGCATAGTAGGATTGTGTGAGGCTATCAGCCTCAACAACCAGTTGTAAATATGGTATTTTTGTAGATTCATAGGTGAGCACGAGACCCGGGAGGTCACATTTTCATCACAAACGTAATTATGAGACAACAATATGGGCCTGGGATGGTGCCTGTAATTGAGACTTGTGTTAGGAGTCGCTTTGTTATCAAGTGAAAGGTTTTCGGCAGCGATGAATGGTAAGGGAATCTGTTTCTAGTGGAGACAACAAGATATCCAGGGTTGAAAGGGTTTGTGCTTAGTTGGATTGCAAAGTGGAGTCAAATAGGCAATGATTCTGAATGGTCCGTCTGTCGGGGATTCATAAAAGGTTTGGGATTTCGGATTTCGGGCACAATAGTGATGGTTATTCTTCATTCGTTAACGCTAGTGGGGTAAGGATCCATTCGTCTTCATGATATGAAAGCCCTTCTAAGGCTAGGTTCGATTATAGTTTTGGGAAGTTGTGGTATCTATGAGTCAACTTCTCAGTCTGTATCGGGGTTAGGGGAGTATCATCCAGGTTGTCGGGCGTCTGGAAGGTAGTGAGGAGTGATTTCGAGGACGAAATCTAATTCAATTGGGGGAGAGTTGTAACATCCGGTTTCTCTAAGGAGAATTTATATAAATAATTATTGAGTTTTGGTTACCCACGACGTGGTGAAGGCTCACCACGACGTGGCCATTCTAGAATGTTTGCAGGACTTATTGATCCCCCACGACATGGCATTGTTGGCCATGATGTGGCAAGTGGCTAAGATGTTAAACCCTAATTTATCGTGTATTTAAAGGAAAGAGGGAGGCTAAGGTTGCCCACCCTCAGCCTCCATCACTCTTAAACCTCTGAGTTCATAAGCTTAATCTGATTTGAAGCTTTTGAGCTCATTTGGGCCTTTTTGGGTGGTTTTTAGCTCCTGCTTGAAGAAGAATACTCCATTGGTGTATGGTTGTGGAGAAAGAAAGTTTCTTTCCATCATCTTATGTTGTTCTTGGGCCTTTGTAAGTTATCAAGCTTTTACCTTTCTCTTTCAAGCATGCTAGATCTAGGTTTTTGTTCTTATTTCTTCATGTTGGGTTGAGTGGAATGCATGCAGTCCATAAAGTTTTCAACTTAAAGGTCCCTTGCTATCATATGTTTCATATCTAGAGTTTAATTCTATTTTGAGTTCTATGCATGAGATTTTTAGTGGTATTGCCTTATTTTGACCTAGGTTGGGATCTAGACTTGTTTTGGGCGTGCATGTTAGAAAAGGAAAAGATCTTTCTAATATTATAGACCTTAGTAAGGATTTTGGAAGGTTAGAAACAAAAGGGCTTAACATATTAAGGGCTAGATCTGTTAAGCTACTGGAACCCAGTTCCGACGATGTGACGACTGGGGAAACCCGACTATTTTGTCGTGAAATGCCCACGATGTGCCACTGTGAGGCCACGATGTGGTGACATATCTAGCTGACGTGGACCGTTAGATTTTACCATGATTTTGACCAAGTGTGACCTAGGGGTATTTTGGGTATTTTGAGCAGAACTTTGAGACTAGGTCTTTGGTTGATGTATAGGTGACTCGTAGAGTCGGCAGTTGAAGCTGTGATCTGTTCAACTATCTTTTTAGCGGATTAAGGCGAGTCTTCTCATAGTACTTGTGGGTTAAAGGTACCAATGCCGGCCCATTGGATTATGTTATAGTATGTTAGTTGCTTTCTCACTCTTTCATGTGTTGTCTATGTATGTATGTATACCGGGCGAGGCTTGATGAATGTACTGGGTGGGGCCCGAAGACTGGCGAGTCCCAATGTATGTATGTATGCATGATATGTATGGTATGTGGTATTTTGGGGAACTCACTATGATTTGTGCTTACGGTTTATGTTTATGGTTTCAGGTACTTTCGGTTTGAAAGGAAAGGGCCTGGCCTGACTGCACAACATCCACAGAGTTTAATTCCGCATTGATATTTTTTACTCTGATGTTTAAATGCTATTTTTTAATCTTGAATGGTTTTGAAAACAATTTGTTATATAAATTATTGTTCTAAAAATGAAAATTTTACCTTGGATTTTCGGGATGTTACACATATGACCTCTCCCCCCCCCCCCCACTACTCCACCGCCACTTCTGTGACCATTTTTGTACCTTACGCAAAAAAGGTATAAGCATTTGTTCCGTGTCTTTTTGGATCGACCCTAGTTACCTTGTATTACATTTATAGTGCAAAGGAACAGTGTTTTTGGAGTCATTTTGTACACCTTTATTTGTTGGGCTTGACACGCCTAACAAATTGGCCCTGTTGTCGGGGACACGGTGTTACTAATGCAGATCACAATAAAAAAAACAAAAAACAAAAAAAAACAAAAAAACAAAAAAAAGTGGGGCTCAGAAATAAAAAATCCTTTCATTAAAGACCAACTTTCTGACCTAGCCCAGTTAGTTATGATGATTGGAAATGACCAAAGTGTCTAGTCCACACTAATTCCTTATGATTTTTGCACTAAAAATGGACATCATACGAACATCTCTCCATATTTACAAGGAGAATGGGAAGAAGTGTAAGAAATGGCAAGCTACTATTGGCCAAACCAATTGAGTTATGATCAACCTTAATATGATTAATTGTGGGACAACAACTAAGCTTGGGGAAACAATCAATACCAAGCTTGGGGAAATGACCAATGCCAACAAACTCCACAGTTCCAACAACCATATCCTCCACATCCTCAACAAATTGAAATGTCGAGCATGTCCTTGGAAGAGATTGTGAAAAGCATTGCCACTACTACCCTAAATTTCCAGGAAACAACCAAAGCTAGCCTTAAAAGCTTAGTGCAACAAATTTCACAACTTACTCAATCTGTGAGTATAATGGAAGGTCAAGGTGAATTACCATCGCAAACCGAAGAGGACCCAAGGAATACCGTTTCTACTGTTACCTTTAATGATGGGAAATTTTTTCATGACCCAAGATTTCAATTTAAAGATGAGGAAGAAAAGGAAGAAGTACAAGTAGAAAAGGATGTCAAAGAGGTTATATAGGAGGTGTTGGATGTTGACAAGAGAGAGAGAGAGAGAGACACTAAGTCACCCATTACAATTGAGAAACTCCTTTCACTGGTATACGAACCACAAGAACCTAAAACGATATTTTTGCCAAACCCTTCAAATTATATGTATCTCGAGAAGGAATACACCCAACCGGTCATCAACTCAACCACATTATCAAAGAAGGAAGAGTTGACGACCTTACTAGACAAGTACAAGACAAGGGTCGGTTGGACGATTCTTGTTATGAAGGGTCTGAGTCCAACATGGTTCCCACGCAAAAAGAAATTCAAGTACAAGATAAGTGTTCCATTGAAGGAGGTGGTGAGAATGTTGATGTTTTCGAGAGCCCCACATACTTAGACTATTGCATATTTAGGGGCCATGTAGAGCCATCGACTTTAAAAAAGGGCAGCTAACCAAGAGGCAACCTGGGGGTATTTTTGTCCTTTCCTTTACAAATTTTTAGTCTTTGTTAAATTTCAAACATTTTTAATGCCTAGCAAGTGAATCTCGGGCTCCAAAATTATCTCACGGAATGCTTGGGGGGGGGGGGCGGGGTGAAGAGGAGGTTCTCACCACAATGGTAAGGCTCCAAGAACGATTTAGTAAATTATTTTCATATCTTTAATCATTCATATTTTGCTTAAAAATTCAATTGGTATGCATTTGTTACTATTTTGGACCGATTCTAACCTGGATACTATCCTCCACCACCCCTAATAATTATATGGTTTATCCCTCTTCGAGCGTTGGGGACGATACTATATATTAAGCTTGGGGAGGGGCATCCATCCAAGCAAATGGATCTCGTTGCATGTTGGTTGCAGTTTTGTACATATTTTTAAATTTCTTATCTTCAGTATAAAAAGAAAATTCAAAACGATTTTCAACTTTTTTATTTTCATTTTTCTTTCATTCTACATTTCAAAATTTAAAAAACCAAAAAAAAAAATCTTTCTATCTTAAATTTAGAATTTTTGTATTTCATTTTCTGCATTGCATTCAAAACTATATATAAAATAAAAAATAAATAAATAAAAAGATTTTCTCATTTGCATCAAACTTAGAAAATTCAAAAATATTTAATTCCATGTTTGTTTTTTATCCAATACAAGGCAACCTAATCTTCTAAAAACAGTTGAGTTGGTAAGTAAGTCGTATGCCATGAGATTAGACTTCTTCATTTTTATTGAAAATCATAAAGCGGTCCAATCACACACAAGCACGTATCCCGAAGCTACTTGTACAAAACAAAAAGTGATAAGGTTATCAACACCGAAGCATAATAACAAGTATATGTTAGCCTTTGGAGTGCACAATCGGTCTTATTGTTTGTAATGCTCAATCATAACCAAATCTCAAATTCAATAAAGAATATAAAATAAATATAAAATTTCAGTGGTCCAAACCTTTCAGCGCTCTAGAAAGTTCTTTCTACCTATTCCCTTCTAAGTACCCTGCTTGGGACATTGTTTCTAACTATACTTACGGGTATTTTCATGTTAACATCAGTCCCGTGAAAAATGCCTTATAAATACCTCATGGTAATAGACGTGAGATGTCTCACTAATACAAAAAGTCAATGATGAAAATGTAAAGAATTAAGCCAAAAAAATAGTCATTGAGTCAATAAGTGGAAAATTCCACAAGTTTTGAGTCAACAGTCAATAAGTGAACAATTCCACAAGTTTTGAGTCAAGAGTCAATAAGTGGCAAATTCCATAGTGTTGAGTCAATAAGTGGACAATTCCACATCAACTTCAGTTTCATAAATGAATACAATTCGGAAAACTTGGCTGCCTAAATATTCTCGTGGACTTGGACTTGAACTCATGACATTTAACTGATCGTTAACTACTTTGACTGGTGTAAGCGGTTTGAAACATATAACCAATCTGGGTAAATATTATTGGATTTTTAGAAAAGATTTTTTAGAAAAATATTATTGTTAGTCAACAAATAGCTGGAGTCAGCAATTGTTATGTTTTGTAAAATGAAGATGATTGAGCATATTTTTTCAAAACATATGTTTTCACGAAAGCAAGACCATAATTTGTTCCATGTGCTGACCTAATACAAGTAAGAGTGAACAAGTGTTGTGACTTTTGATTTTGTTGAGATGCATTAGGGAGTGGCTAAAAGACTTTTTTTTCACTATTATGCATATCTTTGAGGGACTAATGCCAAGTTAGATCAAGGCATAACAGTTATATTCTTAAGTATGCTGTAAATAAATTAATAAGGTTAACTGGGTTGGATTTCTTGCATGTTTTTCTTATTTGTTGCATTAATCTTCAAAAGTTTGGATTTTGATTTTTGCTTTCTTCTTTTTTTCCTCCCAGTTTGTACTTTGGTTTTCTTTTTTCTTGGGTACAAGAAAGTTTTAAGCTTGGGGAGATTTGTTCGGTGCATTGTATGCACCTTTATTCCACACCATTGCATTGCATTTCGGATTAACCCCATGTATTTTACATGTTTTCGGGATATTTCATGATATTATTTCACACGCACAATTCTATGATGTTTTAAGGACTTTTGGAGGTAGGATCTCAATTAGATAGGTAACTAGAAGGTACAGACAAGATTCCACGACTTTCAGATCACAGAGGAAGAAGTTGCAGAAAATTGAGGAAATCCCGCAGCCAGAGATTTCCACGGCCGCAGAAATTTTAGCCTTGAATTTCCATGGGCGGTGGAAATGTACCTGTTGTATCCAAATTTTTGTGTTTCCACGGATCGTGTAAATGACAGTTTAAATTTATGTGGGCCGTGGAAACGAGGACGTGGGTTTAGTGGCGGTTTCTCATCTTTTCTAAAAGGTGGCACCCGACTTCATTTTTCGATCTATCGATTTTTGGAGCACTTTGGGGAATTTTATGGAAAATTTCGGAGTTGATTAACACCTGGGAACATTTGATTTCCTTTTGTAAGAACTTTAATTTCATTTTCTAGATTTGTGATCTTGTTCTAGTCATGTGTGGCTAGAACCCTAGATTCTCCAACTTTATGTTTTGACTCTTTGCTGGTTATTTCAATAATATGACTTGATGTTTGATTTTCAGTTTCTATCTAGTGAATTTGATTTTGTTTCAATCGAATGTTTGATTCTAATTTTATTTCTTATTGGCCATTTTAATTAGGGTTAGATCAATCAAGTTATCTAAATTATAAAATCTGTAATTTTTTTGCGAATTAGACTAAGTAAGAAGCACTAAACTGATTTTCATTAAATGAATTTAGTGTAAATCATATTCACACACTCTTACGCCCCCGAGCTTGTGAGGGGTATTGGGTGTTGTTGCGAACATTCACATCAAACTTAATGCAACCTTTCAATCTCATACTAAGCGCTTATTTAGGTTAGGTTAGTGAGGTTAGGCTTAATTACTTATTTTGGTTAATTAATGTGTTAAATTGGAAGGGTTAAAGCTTGTTAGCACTTCCAAGTACCAACTTAGGTAGAATTGGATAAATATCATGCCATCTTGGAATCACATTGCAAAGTCATCATACATAGAGTTGGAGTCCTCACAAATTCTAAACTTGATTCATTTAATCGATCATTTACTTATTGCTTTATTCTCTTGTTTAAATCATTACATATAAACCCCCACTTCCATGACTATTTTTGTACCTTACGCAAAAAGGTATAAGCAATTGTTCCGTGTCTTTATGTATCGAACCTGCTTACCTTGTAGTATATTTTTAGTGCAAAGTAGCAGTGTTTTTCGAGTCATTTTGGACCCCTTTATTTTTTGGGCTAGACACTCCTAACAGCACGGTAGTAGGTTACTACTTTGGGTAAACATGGCAGTACAATACTTCTTTGAGCAGGCATGACTGTACAATAGTACTTTCAGTAGGCATGGCATCACGGCTTATTATTTCGCATATCTCTCACTAAACCTATCACGTCCACTACCTTACACAGTCCTAACACAACCTCTCATTTATTATTTCACACAACCCTTTACTATCTAATCAAATTATTAAGTATGATATTATATATATATATATATATATATATATATATATATATATATATATATATATATATATATATATATATATATATATATATAGAGAGAGAGAGAGAGAGAAAGAGAGTTTAATCAACTAATAATTATATCAAGTTGCACGAATATATTAAGCACAACAAGATAGCGTACATAGCATTTAAGCATTTAGAATATTAACACAAGACAACATACACAATAAGACACGTATATATTAAACACAAAACACAACACAGTAAAGGTCATGCACTCACTTGCTAAAGTGATGATTTGAGACTCAGGAAGCGCTTCGCTTCTAGCACCTGACCTTTCCGTTGACGTGACCTAGTATCATTATTACTGAGTCTTAGTCTAACGTTTCTAATGATAGCCCATACCTATCAATCATTCCAATAAATATTGATTGTTAATCAAATAAAGATCAGGCAGGTAGGATAGTTGGGAGGCAGGACTATTTCGGCATGATATCTATTCTAAAATCCAACAACCAAGCCAACATGATCATTATAGTAGCCTCTCCCATTAGTAGATCAATCAGTATTATAACTTCGAATTACTGATAGTTTTCTTTATAAGTTCATCATAACGAGATATGTCTATAAATATAAGTTACTCTAAAAGAACTAGAGTATAGCTTAACATACTGAGGATCATCCTAAACAAAGTCCAGAAATCGCACTCGTAGGTGTCGTATTTGGTGGCTACTACTCATTTGAGTACCTTAGGGGTTGCAGGGCTTCGTCAGAACACAAAAACTCAAGAAAAGTGGTCGAAAGGTGAAGAATACTCGAGAGAGAATGTGTGTAAGGGTGTGGGGGTGAAAGCATATAAGAAGTCGGATATTTTTAGGTAAGAAAAACATTGCACGTTGCACACTCTAGGCATGCGCGTCATGCACTAGGGTGGTGTTGTCTCCTTTGCGCTTCTGTCATGTGTCGCCGCCTCGTTTGTCCGCATACTCCTCTTCTAGAAGGTGTCACGTGTCACCTTCATATGGTGCCACATTTCGAAATCTCATTGGTCCACCTTGGCATGTCTTTGAAGAAAGGGGCTGCCCCGACTTGGCCACGTGGCGCTCTCTCATGGTGCCACGTCATCGTATGCGTCGTGCACTTCGCGTGCGATTTTCCAGATTTTTAAAATGGCGTAAAATCTGCATACGAGCTCCATTTTTTATGTTATTTATATCACCGGAAAGCTCTAACCGAGATTTACAACTTTCTGTTAGACCTGAAAAAGATAATTCTTAATTTAACAAGAGTATATATTTTTGATGGGCTTAGGCTGTTAGAAATCGTTGCAGGGAGTGTAAATCCAACATACGAACTTTGTTCTCGGCGTTCTCTATATCGATGGACTCCTATTGATGAAATATTCAATTATCATTTATATTATTTTGTCTAATAACCTACCATTCTAGAATTTGATTTCTTTACCCACACTCCTACGCTGAAACTTCGAAAAATCATAACTTCCTCTTATAAAGTCAGATTTGAATTTTCTCTATATAAACACTCTTGATTTAATGACCACTACCACTTTCGTTTAGATCTCTTAGCATAAAAAGTGATTTATCAAAAATTTACTTTTTATGATATGTAGAGCCATGTCAGTTTAATCACAAAGCTTCGAAGAAGCATAGCTTCTTCATACGAAGTTGGATTTCAGCGTTCCTTATATGTACGGAATACATGTCACATATACTATGACTTTGGTTAAGATTATTTATCCAAAATAATCTTCTATCAAAAAGTCATTCTTGACGCTTATTATGCCTTAACTAACCGATCCGAATCTACGGGTGTTACAATTGTCTCCCCCTTAGGATGACTACGTCTTAGAATCATCAATAAACTAGGGCTTGAATAATGATTATGTGTGTTACCTTTCCATCCTAGGTAATAACGGTAATTATTTTGTCTCTTCTATTGAGTTTCTAATTCTTAGATTTCTTGACTATTGATGGTGCTCAATCCTGCACCTGCCCTTCCTTATAAATTCGATCTAGATTAGAGGCTCATGCTCTTTCTATAATTGACTTAACCTAATATAAGGTTTATAATTTGATTATCATAACAGAATGATGGGTCATGCTCTAATGAACTTTCATGGAATCACGCAACGACTAGACTCAGGTCTCTTTGAGTCGGATTCTAACACGAAAGATACCTTCCTTCATGTTCTAATGTGATATAATCACATTCTAGTTTGTAGCACTTCTAGCTACATGTAGCTTAATTCTAACGGAGATCGTGATACTTCTATTGATCGTTTCGATTATCTTTTCCTTTAATCTAAAGTCGGATGTTATCTCGAACTTTCTTCGTAGATTAGTCGGACTCGATTTGATGTGACCACTAGGGTCGGAAATAACATTCATCTTCTTAGTCGTTAACGAAACAATGATGACGACGGACATGAATAAAACAAATTCAATTTCTAGTGCCTTAGTAACCTTGTGACTCATCCTGATTCAAGTACGAGTGATTTGCTTCCAATAGTATGGGCCCATACTACCTTCCACCCCTACTCATACTCGTCCCAAAAATTGTCTTGCAGTTTCCAAGCCACCATAAAAGAATCATGCAACCAATTAACACATATAAATGTGCTTAAGCACACAGTATAATATAACACAACTAAGGATTTTATATCTTTCGAAAATTATTATAGTTATTCTTTTAGAGTGTATTACACATTATGCATCTTATATCATGCTACATATAACAATATTATCTATAAAGGATGATTGCTTCAGCTTTGGATAAGCAGTTTCCTTCTCCTACTTTCCTCAAGCGTCCTCTGCTTCATCTTCTTTCGCATCCAGGATCATCTCGGATGCTCGTACCTTTGGTTTTGGTGGCACATTCTGCCTTGCAGCTTCTTTCTTCTTTGGGCAGTCCTTTATAACATGACCTTCTTCTCTATACTCAAAACACACCCTTCCATTGTACTTGAACTCATCAGAATAGTGACTAGGTCTTCCACACATGTAGCAGGTCACTTCTCTTTTACATTGTCGAGCATGCTTCTTTTTGCATTTTTTTGACCAGTCTGCTTCATTATTACCCCCAGACCTCTTGTCAATGGCTTCAAACCTTGAGATTTTACCCTTTTTATTGGACTTTAATAGTCCTTCACTTTTCCTTTTCTCGCCAACTTTAGTCTTGTCAGCGGTTCTTTGCTTGATCATATCTTTCACAGACTTTAAAGCCCAAACTTTTGCTTCAATGGTAGGTGTCTGCTTAACCAGCATAGTGTACTCCCATGTTATCCCCTTGGCGTACCTATCAATCTTGGCTACTTGGTCTGGGACAATGTGCAGGGAAAACTCATCTTATCGCTCAAAGCATTGGTGTACTCCTCCACAATCAAACTCCCATTCTTCAAATTCAGGAATTGGTTCTCCAGTTCCAGTATGTTCTGAGCAGAACAATAACTATTCTTGAAATGCACCAGGATCTCCACCCATGTTAGTTACAATGGCTTATTTTGGCTTATTATCTTTCCCAATGTGTTCCACTAGTGAGCAGCTGAGCCCGTAAACTGTCTCACCGTGTAGGTGGTTTGCAACTTTCCTATGGAACGCAAGTGATGAAATCTAGTTCCATCTCTTAAATCCAATTCATAACTCCGACTTGATCTTCCTTTCCATTAATATATGATGGCTTAAAAGTCATAAAATCTTTATACTTGCAATGGCCTCTAGTTTCATCATCCCCTCGGACCATTTGTTCTTCTGGTCCTTGATAACTCTCTGAGTCATTGTTTCCTTCCTCGACCGTTGTTGCATGAGAAAGGATCGGTCCATTATTAACTCGCTCAACGACTATCTGCTCGTTGACTACTAGTGATCCACCTTTAGTGTTTTCCAATACCAATTCATGAGTTAAGAGCTCCCTAAACTCATGGCGTTGCTGTTCAAGAAAATCTCTCATCATGGCTCGAGCTTCATTTATCGAAATTTAAGCAGCTCATGTCGCGACGTTCTGAGGTGCTGGACCTCCTTCGTTATTGATGACTCTACCGCTCCTTGTGATTGTCATAACTTTCTAAACCCAAAGGTTTGAATACTTAATAAAGTAATATGTTACTTACTATATATGATTACCTATTTAGCACTTAATAAGGTATTTTAGTAGCTAAGGTATCTCCCTACAGTATACTAGTGCTCTTGACTATAGCAGTTTAGGTATCTATCCTAAAGCATGTTACTATATAAATAATTTAGCATATAATAAGAATTAAGGCATGTTCCCTAAAGTATTTGTGTTAAGTTAGGTATACTACCCAGAATGTAATCGACACACACACACCACATGATCATCTCTTATCATTCTAAGATTAAGTCTATAAATTCCCTAAAAACCCTAGTTCAGTAAAACTAATGCTCTCACACTAGTTGTGACATCCCCAAATTTAAGGCCATTTTAAAACTTTGTATTTATGCTTATTTTAAAATCAAAGTGATCTTTATAATGCGAAATTTGTCCTGTAAAAAGTATTTTCGAAGAAAGTATTTTTCATTGATTTATTAAAACTTGGGATGTCATAACTAATACAAAACATAAGCATAAACGGGCCTTACATCAATAATCTAGCAGCCAACAAATTCCTTTTAATCTCTCGTCAGATAATTATGTTATCTATCAATATGTTCGTATCGCTACCTGTGATATAAAAAACTAAGTGGCTCAAGTTGGGAAACCTCGTGAGTACAAAGGATTTTCAACTCACAATATTATAATGTTTAATAATATATTCTTCAGCATTCAAATAACCCCAATTACCCCATTACCGTTATCCTCACTTTCTAATCCTAGTATGATGATCTTGGGCGATCTTACTTAACGGACCTTTGTCAACAGAAAACTATATTTCCTAAATGATTAGGCACGACAGTATAATAATATTTTGGGTGCGCACAGTAGTCTGATGATACTTTCGACATAGCACCGCAGTACGTTAGTACTTTCGGAAAACATGTCAGTACAATAGTAATTTGAGTAGACACGGCAGTACACAAGTACTTTGAGTAGGCATTGCAAGCCACAACTTATTATTCCGCACAGTTCTCACTAACCTATCACGACCACCATTTTACACAGTCCTAACACAACCTCTCATTTATTATTTCACACAACGCTTTACTATCCAATCATATTATTACGTATGATAATATATATATATATATATATATATATATATATATATATATATATATATAGTTTAATGAATTAATAATTATAACAAGTTGCACATATATATTAAACACAGCAAGACAATGCACGTAGTATTTAAGCATTTAGAATACATGTATCTATGTGTAATTTGAAAGTAACTATGCACTCACATGTTGAAGTGATGATTTGAAACTCGAGCATCGCTTCTCTTCTAGGACTTGACCTTTCCTTTGACGTGACCTAGTTTCATTATTATTGAGTCTTAGTCTTACGTTTCTAATGATATCCCAGACCTATCAATTATTCCAATATATACCGATTGTTCAGTCAAATAAGGATCAGCCAGGTAGGACAATTGGGAGGCAGGACCATTTCAGCATAATAGATATCCTGAAACATGAACATTCTATTCACTTGTCCTGTAAGTAGATCAATCCGTATTATAACTTTGAATTACTGATAGTTCTTATTTATAAGTTCATAATAACGAGTTATGCCTATAAATATAAGTTACACTATAAAAACTAGAGTGTAGCTTAACTTACAGAGGTATCTCCTAACCAAAGTCTGGAAATCACACTCGTAGGGCTCTTATTTGATGGCTACTACTCACTTGAGTACCTCAGGGACTGCAGGGCTTTGCCGGAACACAGAAACTCAAGAAAAATGGTCTAAAAGTGAAAAATACTCAAGATAGATTATGTATAGGGGTGTGGGGGTGAAAGCACATACGAAGCCAAATATTTATAAGCAAGAAAAACATTTTGCGCCGCGAAATCTAAACATGCGTGCTGCGCAGTAGGGTGGTGTTGGGTCCTTTGGGCTTCTAACACGTGTCGTCGCCTCCTTCGTCCACGCACTCCTCTTCTAGAAGGTTGTCACACCCCTAAACCAGATGGCATAAACGTCCGGGGGTGGATGACTTCATTTGTAGTATCACAACACATTCATCATAGTAATCAAAGTACAAACATCCATTGTATTTAAAAATTATAAGTATTTACGTGTGTTCAATCACTGTATATTGACACCAAAATAGTTATACAAAAGAAGAACACATGACTCAAAATAGCTCCATCTTCTCAAAAGCTCGGGGAGTACCTGTCTACTGATTCCCTAAGAATACAAGTAATTTGAAAAGAGATTATCAACATAAAGTTGAGTGAGTGCATAAGTATTTATGTTTGAAAGTATGTTTCTGTTTCTTGAATATATATACTGTTCCAGAAAATCCTATATTTTTTACTGTATACGAAAAGTAGTTTTAATCTCATAAAATTGTTCTGTTTGTAAACCAATGTTCTTTATTTGTATTCCTTTATGTAAAACTTGTCATTATGAGTGTGCATGGTTCCACCAGGTGTTATTGTAAACTGTAATGTAATACTGTAAATTGTATCTTGTAAAACTAGTACTTTGAAAATGTACTTATGTTTAGTTAGTTATACACTAACGTATTGTTAATATCTTTTTAATGAGTTATTATAACCATACTGACTAGATGTCCTGACCCAACGCTATGAATGCGTTAAATTTGTTGATAACAACTGTCACTCGTAGGCGTGTATGTCTGACTGTAGCTAGCAGTCTGAGTGCGGGGTTGTCAATCCCTGTATAGATCTATACACACATTGTTTCGATCCCCCGATTGGAGATTCTGATTATAATGTCAGGACTTTAACTATATTGTTTAAATGAATTAAACAACCTGAATCAAAAGAGTCATAAAAAGCATATAGACGTTACATGTATCATAGATATGAAAACCCAATCATTCTGAAATAAATGATTGATAATATGCCCTTGAATTAGTATATGCAAGATGTATACTCTTGATTAGTTATGAATCAAATCTTTGTTCTTGTAAAACAATGTACTTTAGTATACTTGAATCGTGGATGAATGTTCTATGAATCATAAATTATACCTATTATAATTTATATGTACTTTCTGAATTGATACTAAGCGTTCATGAATGCAACCCCTTGCTCAACATGTTATAAAGGGTATCTGAACCGAATGAAATAACTTTTATATTTATATACATATACAAATAACCGATACTATAAGCCTACATCCAAACAAGGAAAAGGAACCAAAGTGGGTTATCAGTCCTAAGCCTTTTAAACCTTATATATATATATATATATATATATATATATATATATATATATATATATATATATATGATTTCTGGGGAAAAATATATGTTTATGAAATCATTTAAAAGAAGTTTAATATTTTGAAGTACATTTGGTGACTTGATGTCCTTTTAACACAATATTTGAAACCATATGATTTGATGATAATTGAAATCCATTTTGATAAGATATTTTGAAACCATTTGTTTATAACACAAAATCATTGTGTTAGACTTGTATCCCCCCCTCCCCCTTAAAACAGTAAAAACTACGAAAATACGGGGGTATGAACTCATCTGTAGTGAGTGATTCGAATGTAAGATCGATATAGGATGTTAAGAATGCCAATTGACGTCTTGAACATAATTGGATCCTATTAAGCATATAATAACACATATATGTGTATAATTAGTGTTTATAACAACTAATCATGTAAGGTAAACAACCTTAGGTGTTAGGAAAGACTTGAAATGAAGTGTTACAATCACATGTGATTGAAAGAAAGGTGTTCACGACCACACTATATGTGTTTACGACCATAGAGGTGTTTACAGCCACACACATGATGCGTTTACAGCCAAGACTTGTTCTTATGAAGGGTTTACGACCACATGATGATCTTATGAAAGGTTTACGGCCACCTCAAGATCATATGAAGGGTTCACGGCCATGGATGAAGGGTTCATGGCCGTGAACTCTTGAAGATCATGCATTTGGGTGTTTGTTTCTTGGTTGGAATCAAGTGTTTCTATTGTATAACAAGATGTTAGAAGAGTTACTCACGTTTTGGAAGTCTTTTAGGGAGTTTACGTCCCAAGAACAAGTGTGTGTTCTTGGTGTAAAGGATGATGATTTGAAGATCTAAACCAAAAGTGATGAATTCATGGATGAAATCAAAGAATTTCTTATGAATAAGAAGGATATCAAGTAACAAGGGATGAATCACTTACGATTTTGAAGAGAAAGAGGAGTGTTCTTGATGATACTTGAGAGAGTTTTGAGAGTTCCTAACTTGAGAATGTGAGAAATGAAGAATAATGAAGGAATATCATACTTATGATGAGGAGTTCATGGCCATGATGGGTTCACGGCCGTAAACCCTAGTTTGCGGTCGTGAACTCTTAGTGAAGGTGTTTCCGGCTCAATTGCAACTCAATGATCTCAAGTTAATACTTCCTAACACACAATCCTTGAGCGTCTTAGGCTTAGAACTCTCAAATAGACCCTTAACAAAGCTAAAAGTTAACAGAAACTAGTCTGACTTTTGATTGAATTGATTGACTTTATAAGATAGAAAATAACAGGATGTTACATTACCCCCCCCCCCCCCGTTAGAGAGAATTTTGTCCCAAAATTTGGATTAAGCAGATACAGAAAGACTAGGGAAAAAGATGTGGATACTTCTGTTGCATTTGATCCTCCCGCTCCCATGTGAATTTCGGTCCCCGTTTTGCATTCCTGCGAACCTTCACTATCGGGATACGGCTTTGTTTAGTTCTGTTTACTTCCCTGTCTACAATCTCTACGGGTTCTTCCACGAAGTTGAGATTCTCGTTTACCTCGATCTCGTCGAGTGGGATAACAAGAGTCTCGTCGGATAAGCACTTTTTTAAATTAGAGACGGGGAAGATAGGATGTATGTTTCTTAGTTCTTGGGGTAGGCAGAGTTTGTAAGCTACTGGACCGATTCTAGCAAGAATCTCGAATGGTCCTATGTACCTAGGATTTAGCTTGCCATGCTTTCCAAAGCGTATCATGCCTTTCCACGGTGAGACCTTCAACATGACGCGATCACCAACCAAGAATTCCAAAGGTTTTCTCCTTTTGTCAGTGTAGCTTTTATGTCAATCTCTGGAAGCCCTTAGTCGCTCCCAGATTTGTACAATTTTCTCCGTGGTTTTGCGAATGATATCCGGACCAGTAAGTGTCACCCACTTCAGCCCAACACAGAGGTGATCTGCACTTGCGGCCATAGAAGGCTTCGAAAGGAGCAGCCTTTATGCTTGTGTGATAACTGTTGTTGTAAGAGAATTCGACAAGGGGGAAATGAGTATCCCATGCCTTTCCAAAGTCTATCACGCAAGCTTGCAACATGGCTTCTAGATATTTAATTGTCCTCTCATTTTGTCCATCGGTTTGTGGATGATAGGATGTACTCATGTCCAGACTAGTTCCCAGAGAGTTTTGTAAAAACTGCAAGAAACGAAAGGTGAATCTGCTATCTCGGTCAGAAATAATAGATATTCGCACACCATGCACTCTAACAATCTCTTATAGGTTAGTTCTTGTTAGCTTCTCCATCTTGTCGGTTTCTTTTATTGGTAAGAAGTGTGCGGATTTGGTTAATCTATCGACGATTACCCAAATAGTATCATAACCACCCGATGTCTTGGGTAACTTAGTTATGAAATCCATCGTAATCCGCTGCCACTTCCATTCAGGGATTTCAGGTTGTTGCAATAAACCTGAAGGTTTTTGGTACTCTACCTTGACTTTGGCACAAGTAAGGCATTTACCCACAAAGGTAGCGATTTCAGCCTTCATGTTAGGCCACCAGTATAGTTTCTTGAGGTCCAGATACATCTTGTCTGAACCTGGATGAATGGAATATCAGGTTTTGAGTGCTTTTTTCATAACCACATCTCTGTAACCACCGAACCTTGGTGTCCAGATCCGGTTCATGAAACAATAGACTCCATCATCCCTGACTTCGAAGTTCTTATCCATTCCTCTCAGGGTTTCATCTGCCATGTTTTCGGGTTTCAAGGCCTCGAGTTGAGCCTCTTTGATCTGTGTGGACAGATGTGAATGGATTCTCATGGTCAACGACTTTACTTGACGTCCCGAGTATTCTTTTATGCTGAGGGCGTCAGCTACTACGTTGGCTTTACCAGGGTGATAAAGAATTTCACCTTCGTAGTCGTTCAGTAGCTCCACCCACCGTCGTTGTCTCATGTTCAACTCTTTTTGATCGAAGATATGCTGGAGACTTTTATGGTCCATGAATATTTTGCATTTCGTGCCATATAAATAATGTCTCTAGATCTTCAAAGCAAATACCACTGCTCCTAGCTTAAGGTCATGTGTTGTATAGTTCACTTCATGTGTCTTTAGCTGTCTTGAGGCGTAGGATATAACCTTTCCTCTTTGCATAAGAACACATCCAAGCCCTTGATTAGATGCGTCACAGTACACTACGAAATCCTATGTCCCTTCAGGAAGAGATAGGGTCGGTGCACTACATAGAGCTCGTTTCAGCATTTGAAACGTTGTTTCTTGTTTCTCTCCCCATGTAAAAGTTACACCCTTTTGTGTCAGGGTGGTAAGGGGTTTAGCAATTCGGGAGAAATTCTGGATGAATCTACGATAGTAGCCATCAAGACCTAAGAATTGATGGATTTCTGTAGGTGTTTTAGGCACTGACCAGTTCTCAATTGCCTTTATTTTGGAAGGGTCCATGTGTATTCCTTCTGAACTAACCACGTGACCTAGGAAATCAACCTTCCTGATCCAAAACTCGCACTTTGAGAACTTGTCATAGATTTTCTCTGTTCTAAGAGTTTGCAATACTTGACGAAGCTGTTGGTCATGTTCCTCTTCACTTCTTGAGTCAATAAGGATGTCGTCAATGAAGACTATGACGAATTTGTCCAGGAATGGACGACACACTCTGTTTATTAGGTCCATGAACACAGCAGGTGCATTCGTCAATCCAAATGCCATCACTACAAACTCGTAATGACCATAACGAGTTCTGTACACGGTTTTAGGAATGTCCTCCTCCAAAATCCGTAACTGATGATACCCGGAGCTTAAGCCTATTTTCGAGAAGTAGTTCTCACCTTGAAGTTGGTCGAACAAATCATCAATACGAGGCAGAGGATATCGATTCTTGATGGTAAGTTTATTCAGTTCGCGGTAGTCTATGCACATACGGAATGATCTATCCTTCTTCTTTACGAACAAAATCGGTACTCCTCATGGTGAGAAGCTTGGTCTTATGAAACCTTTGCTAAGGAGTTCGTTAAGCTGGCTGGATAATTCCTGCATCTTAGAAGGTGCAAGACAATAGGGGATTTGGCTATAGGTGTAGCCCCAGGGATTAAGTTGATTCTGAATTTGACTTGTCGTTCGGGAGGCACTCCTAGAAGATTGTTGGGAAAAATGTCGGGAAAGTTGCAGACCTCAGGCGAATGGCTCTTTCATAGCATAGGATATCAGCATGGTTAGGGCAGAACCAATCCATACCTATTATGACGTCGAAACTTTTGATAGAGACAGGCATAAGGTCTATTGGGAACGAAAATTTATTCAAGGTAAGGATACATCCTATGTATATATCATTGGTGGATTCGGATTTCCCGTTAGCCATTTCAACTGTGAAAGTTTCATTTAGTGGTTGGGAGTTTTGATTTAGCAGGTGTTTGAAATTATGGCTCACAAAGTTCTTCTCAGCGCCACAATCAAATAGAATTCATGCATAAGTGTTGTTGAGAAGAAACGTACCCGTGACCACAGCAGGGTCTGCCACTGCTTCTTCGTGACCCAAAGCTAAAATCCTCCCAACTCCACCAACATTTCCAGCTTTTGGACAATCTCTCTTGAAATGCCCCACATCACCACATTGGTAGCATGCTTGGCCTAATCCAGCGGCAGGTACTTGGTTAATCGGTTGGGGTGGTGATCTACAGAATCGGGCAGTATGCCCTTTTCTATTGCAGTTACGACACTGCATTTCCTGAAAATTTCCATTGTGGTGAAAATTGCACTTGTTGCACTTGGGGAGAACACTAGCATAAGGCTTAGCTGGTGAAGAGTTTTCCTTCCTCTTATTCCAACCTTTCTTTTTGATGTTGTTGTTGTTTCCCTTGGCTTGTTCTGGGGTAGTAACCATAGAGTTTTGATGAGCTCCATGGTCAATGAGCGACTGTGCCAGCACTTTGGCACTGTCAAAGGTAACAGGCCTGGAAGCAATGACACTGGCCTGAATCTGGGGCGATAGCCCCCAAATGTACCTCTCAATCTTTTGGCTCTCCAAAGCAAACATTTCTGGACAAAGTATCGCTAAGTCACAGAATCGATTTGTATAGGTTGTTATGTCTGAACCAACCATTGTAAGACCCCATAGCTCTTGCTCAATTTTCTGAATTTCTCCTCGCGGACAGTATTTCCGCATCAGCATGGTATTTAAGTTCTCCCAACTTATAGAATTAGCCACTACCAGGGTTAGTGACTTAACATGGCCGTTCCACCATGTTAGTGCTCTATCAGCAAAGGTACAAACAACGAATTTGACCTTGCTACTCTCCGGACAGGAGCAGATTTCGAATATTGACTTTGTCTACTCAATCCATTATCTTAACGCCATCACTCCTCCAGTCCCGTTAAAGGTCCTGGGTTTGGCATTCAAGAAGTCTTTATAGGTACACTCTCATGAGTGCCCGTGACTCTCGTCGTGGTTAGAGGGATGCGCACCAGCTCCTGATCCACTTGCACCAGGGGTGTTTATATGAGAGATAGCAGCTGCAACAACTGTCGTGACCGCCACCTGAAACATGGCAGCGTCAAATTGAGGAGGTGGTGGCGGACGTGGTGTCGGCGCTTCATTAACATTGACACGCCTTGTGTTTCTCCGAGGAGCCATCTTTTACTATAATAGTTAAAAGTTGAAAAGATGGTAAGATATCAAGAATGAATAAGAATTTGATATCTCTGAACTAAAACACTTGGTTCAACATGAATCTTGTAAAGACATGGAAATAGAAGTCTACTACAAATACAATCTTGCAACAGGATATTATGAAATTTGAATGGTTATTTTTCAAAGAGTAAGAAAATGCATGTCGATTATATTGGTATATTGAGTACATAGAGTTTGGAAAACTTGACCCTAAACAGGCCTACAATACACCATTGTACCTGGAAAAACATCGACATCATATCGACCTACCGAAAATGAAATTTCCGCGATCGTACTGAAAAACATGAAAAATAATTCTAAAATATATCCGCAAACTTAACTATAACCAAATGAGTAAACAGAGGGCGAGTAGAGTATAATCTAGTTCATAAACCAAAAGAAAGGATGAGTAGAGCATCTCCTACTGGCGACGAGCACCACTCGGATGAACCCTTAATTCGGCCACCTGACGCTCCACATTAAGCAGGTGTCTTTCATACACTGTCTGGCGTGCTCGGAGCTCTATGACTTCAGCTCGAGTTGCAGCTAACTCTTGCTGCAGAGCCTCATTGTCTCTCATATCTCTCCCCTGAGCAAATTCAATATTGCGAATACGATCCGTATTGGCGTGCGTGTCCGTATCAAGCTCCACGGTTTGTTGAATGGCTTTCATTCCTAGCTCAACATTTCGAGCCACTCGGTGAACCAAGATGGGAAGAATTCTATCTGTAAAGCCTCCCTCACTTAGGTTGTAGAAGATTCGAACTCCGTTGTAGGTTAAGGGTTCACCCTGCTCCCGGCTCCACCTACCCAAGTTCTCAGCCCACGAAGGCGTCGGGCCTTGAAAGTCGGACGAGGATTAGGATTTGGAATTGGAGCCACCAAGGGTAGATTATTGACTTCTGGCTCGGAGTCAGAGTCCTCTGGAAAATATTCTGCAAAATCATCGTCTAAGGGAATTTCATGATTTTCTTCTGGCTCTGCATTTTGCCCTTGATCGGGAAAGTACGGTTCTCCAGGTAGATGAAATCCAGCCATTGATATCTAAGCGAGAATAGGGATAAGAGATATAGAATATAATTAGTAACGATAGATTACAAATACAAGTTTCTACGAGAGAAACTTACAGTTGACAAGTAATGTATTCTGTATGACTAGTTCTAGGTATTACTATAACTACAAAGTGCATACTAATTATATATAACTTGAGTATAATCGACCTTTGATTAAATGATCCGACTCTAAATCCACAACCAAACAAGGAACATGAAATGAATCTAGATCACATATTCTAAGTCTATATAACTTTAATGATATATGACTATAATATACCCTTAATATTTATAGTTCTACCCACAATGGTTCTTTTGTTTTCACATGTTTTTTATTAGTAAATAGTGCGTAAAATACTCCTATAGTATTTTAATATTTATGTTCTGTTCTAGGTTTCTTCTTTATATGTATAGTTGGTAAGTTTTAGACATGTCGCAACACTACAATCACTCCCAAACACATGTTCGTCATATCTCAACCAGTATAGTTGATCAGGCTATATTAATCCCAGATATGATTACATAACTGCCCAGGTTTGACTGTAGTGTCCAACATCCAAATACTTTTAAGTTCTTATCACTGTGATACTGTACTTGTAGGTATGAGTGTTAGTATACTTCTTGTGAAAATACTAAAATTTTTAAAAAGTATACATGGAGTCAGAGTTCTTAGCCCCAATGTATTTATATTTTGTATATCTTTTATGGATTGATATACTGAGTTCACTATAAACAATGCTCTGATACCAATCTGTCACACCCCCAAACCAGACGGCGGAAACTTCCAGGGGTGGATGACTTCATTTGTAGTATCACAACACATGCATCATAGTAATCAAGGTACAAACAACCATTGTATTTAAAAAGTATAAGTATTTACATGTGTTCAATCACTGTATATTGACACCAAAATAGATATACAAAAGAAGAAGACATGACTCAAAATAGCTCAATCTTCTCAAAAGCTCGGGGAGTACCTGTCTACTGATTCCCTAAGAATACAAGTAATTTGAAAAGAGATTATCAACATAAAGTTGAGTGAGTGCATAAGTATTTATGTTTGAAAGTATGTTTCTGTTTCTTGAATATATATATTGTTCCAGAAAATCCTATATTTTTTACTGTATATGAAAAGTAGTTTTAATCTCATAAAATTGTTCTGTTTGTAAACCAATGTTCTGTATTTGTATTCCTTTATGTAAAACTTGTAATTGTGAGTGTGCCTGGTTCCACCAGCTGTTATTGTAAATTGTAATGTAATACTGTAAATTGTATCTTGTCAAACTAGTACTTTGAAAATGTACTTATGTTTAGTTAGTTATACACTAACGTATTGTTAATATCTTTTTAATGTGTTATTATAACCATACTGACTAGATGGACTGACCCAACGATATGAATGCGTTAAAGTTGTTGATAACAACTGTCACTCGTAGGCGTGTATGTCTGACTGTAGCTAGCAGTCTGAGTGCGGGGTTGTGAATCCCAGTATAGATCTATACACACATTGTTTCGATCCCCCGACTGGAGATTCTGATTATAATGTCATGACTTTAACTATATTGTTTAAATGAATTAAACAATCTAAATCAAATGAGTCATAAAAAGCATATAGACGTTACATGTATAATAGATATGAAAATCCAATCATTCTGAAATAAATGATTGATAATATGCCCTTGAATTAGTATATGAAAGATGTATACTCTTGATTAGTTTTGTATCAAATCTTTGTTCTTGTAAAACAATGTACTTTAGTATACTTGAATCGTGGATTAATGTTCTATGAATCATAAATTATACCTATTATAATTTATATGTACTTTCAGAATTGATAGTAAGTGTTCATCAATGCAACCCCTTGCTCAACATGTTGCAAAGGGTATCTAAACTGAATGAAATAACTTTTATATTTATATACATATACAAATATATATAAGTAAAATTTAAACAACATTCGGACAAATAATCGATACTATAAGCCTACATCCAAACAAGGAAAAGGAACCAAACTGGGTTATAAGTCCTAAGCCTTTTAAACCTTATATATATATATATATATATATATATATATATATATATATATATATATATATATATATATATATATATATATATATATATATATATATATATATATATGATTTTTTGGGAAAAATATAAGTTTATGAAATCATTTAAAAGAAGTTTAATATTTTGAAATACTTTTGGTGACTTGATGTCATTTTAACACAATCTTTAAAACCATTTAATTTGATGATAATTGAAATCCATTTTGATAAGATATTTTGAAACCATTGTTTATAACACAAAATCTTTGTGTTAGACTTGTATTCCCCCCTCCCCCCCCCCCCCCTTAAAACAGTAAAAACTATGAAAATACGGGGGTATGAACTCACCTGTAGTGAGTGATTCGAATGTAAGATCGATATAGGATGTAAGAATGCCAATTGACGTCTTGAACACAATTGCATCCTATTAAGCATATAATAACACATATATGTGTATAATTAGTGTGTATAAAAACTAATCATGTAAGGTAAACATCCTTAGGTGTTAGGAAACACTTGAAATGAAGTGTTACAAGCACATGTGATTGAAAGAAAGGTGTTCATGGCGATACTATATGTGTTTACGGCCATAGAGGTGTTTACGGCCACACACATGATGTGTTTACGGCCAAGACTTGTTCTTATGAAGGGTTTACGGCCTCATGATGATCTTATGAAGGGTTTACGACCACCTCAAGATCATATGAAGGGTTCACGGCCATGGATGAAGGGTTCACGGTCGTGAACTCTTGAAGATCATGCATTTGGGTGTTTGTTTCTTGGTTGGAATCAAGTGTTTCTATTGCATAACAAGATGTTAGAAGAATTACTGATGTTTTGGAAGTCTTTTAGGGAGTTTACAGCCCAAGAACAAGTGTGTGTTCTTGGTGTTCTTGGTATAAAGGATGATGATTTGAAGATCTAAACCAAAAGTGATGAATTCATGGATGAAATCAAAGAGTGTCTTGCTAATAAGAAGGATATCAAGTAACAAGGGATGAATCACTTACGATTTTGAGGAGAAAGAGGAGTGTTCTTGATGATACTTGAGAGAGTTTTGAGAGTTCTTGACTTGAGATTGTGAGAAATGAAGAATAATGAAGGAATATCATACTTATGATGAGGAGTTCACGGCCGTGATGGGTTCACGGCCGTAAACCCAAGTTTGTGGCCGTGAACTCTTAGTGAAGGTGTTTCCGGCTCAATTGCAACTCAATGATCTCAAGTTAATACTTCCTAACACACAATCCTTGAGTGTAATAGGCTTAGAACTCTCAAATAGACCCTTAACAAAGCTAAAAGTTAACAGAAACTAGTCTGACTTTTGATTGAATTGATTTACTTTAAAAGATAGAAAATAACGGGATTTTACAAAGGTTCCATGTGTCACCATTCTATGGTGCCACGTGTCAAAATCTCCTTGGCCCACGTCAGCATGTCTCTAAGAAAGGAGCTGCTCCGACATGGCCACGTGGCACTCTCTCATAGTGCCACGTCATCGTCCGCGCCGCGCACTTTGCCTGCATGATTTTCAAATTTTTTAAAATTGCGTAACTTCTTCATACGAGCTCTGTTTTTGACATTATTTATATAACTAGAAATCACTCAACGAGATCTACACCTTTCCTTTAGTCCTCAACAACTAATTCTTAATCTATCAAAAAACTATATTTTTGATGGGTTTAGGCTGTTAGAAATCGTTGCAGAAAGTGTAACTCCTTCATACGAACTCCATTCTCAATGTTCTCTATGTCGATGGACTCCTACAGATGAAATATTCAATTATGGATTAGAATGGTTTGCTAAATAAACTAGCATTCCAGAATTTGATTTATCTACCCACACTACTGCGCTAAAACTTCGAAAAATCGTAACTTCCTCTTATGAAGTCCGATTTGGATGAATGACTACTACAACTTTTGTTTAGATCTCTTAGGCTAAAAAGTGATTTATCAAAAATTCACTTTTTACGATACGTAGAGTCACGTCGGTTTAATCCAGAAACTTCGAAGAATCATAACTTCTTTATACGAAGTCAGATTTTAGCATTCTTTATATGTACAGAATCCTTGTCACACATATTATGACTTTGGTTGGGATTATTTATCCTAAATAATATTCTCTCAAAAAGTCATTCTTGACGCTTATTATGCCTTAATTAACTTGCCATGAATCTATGGGTGTTACAGTTATCTCCCCCTTTAGATGATTATGTCCCATTATCATCAACAAAACAGTGCTTGTATAATGACTGCACATGTTAACTTTCCTTCCTAGGTAATAACCATAATTATTTTGTCTCTTCTATTGAGGTTCAAATTCTTGGACTTCTTGATTGTTGACGGTGCTCAATCCTACACCTGTCCTTCCTTGTATATTCGATCACCATTAGAGGCTCCATCTCCTTCTATAATTGACTTCACCAAAGACAAGATCTTTACTTTGACTGTTATATCAGACCGGTAGGTCATGCTCTAATGCCCTTTCTCTTTTAGTCGGGTTCTAACATGAAAGATAGCATCCTTCATGTTCTAATGTGATATAATGAGAATCTAGTATGTAGCACTTCTAGCTATAGGTTGCTTAATCCTAAAGGCGATCTCGATACTTCTATTGATCACTTCGATTATCTTTTCCTTTAGTCTAAATTTGGATGCTATGTTGAACTTTCTTCGTAGATTAGTCGGACTCGATTTGATGAGACCACTAGGGTCGAAAATAACATTCATCTTCTTATTCGTTACCGAAACGATGGTGACGATGGACATGAATAAAACAATTTATATTTCTAGTGCCTTAGTAACCTTGTGACTCATCCTAATTGTGGTATGTGTCATGTGCTTCTGGTAGTACGGGCCCATACTACCTTCCATACCTAATCATACTCGTCCCAATAAATTGTCTCACATTTTCCAAGCCACCATAAAAGAATCACACTGCCAATTAACACATATAAATGTGCTTAAGCACAGAGTATAATATAACACAAATAAGGATTTTTTATCTTCCGAAAACGGTTATAGTTAACTTTTAGAGTCTATTACACATTATGCCTCTTATATCATACTACATACAAAAAGACTATCTATAAGGGATGATTGATTCAACTCTAGATAAGCAGTTTCCTTCTCCTGCTTTCCTCAAGCGTCTTCTGCTCCATTTTCTTCTGCATCACGGATCAGTTTGAGTGCTCGTGCCTTTGGTTTTGGTGGCACATTCTTTATTGCCGCATTTCCTGTTTGGACAGTCCTACATGACATGCGCTTGTTCTCTACACTAGAAACACACCCTTCCATCGTACTTGCACTCATCAGAATAGTGCCAGTTGAGTCGATTTTGAGGTCTCTATGGCCTTGCTTGAGGTAGTGCTAGTTGTGTTGTAGGACTTAATATGGAAGCGATTGTGATGATCGGCTAAGCTGGAGGATGAATAATTGGCAGAAGAATTGGGATGTCACTATCTTCGACATGGGTTATGTATTTCCAAATTTTCGTGTTCGAAGGAAAGAGAGAGCAGACAGGTGATTTCCAGAGTTGGGTTTATAGACCCAACATGAGTCTAGATAATTCTGGTTCTCTTGGCGACAGGTATTGCAGTGTGGGAATATACAAGAGGATACTTGTGGTGTACTTACCTTGATATAAGGTCAAAGGTCTACTTTCTTTGAATATAGTTAGGTCGGGTGATAGTTAATTGCTTCAGGAATCAGGGAAGTGAATCGGGAATGAAAAACTTTTGTTTTCTCTAATGTATCCCGACTATGAGAATGATGGCTCCTATATTTATGATTGATTCTCGTGATGAATTGATGGTTGAGAATTTATAGGCAAGGTGTGTGGTAGTCTATTTTTTTCTAGATGAATAATTGGTGCTATGAATAGAGCATGTGCATCTACAAGTATTCTCGAAGTTAGGGGCAATTATGATTGGGAAGTTTTCGAGGTCTCCATCTGAGATTCAGAATCTCTTTGATTTTGCTCGGTCTTTATCTGGAAGTTCATCTTGCATTGTATTATACATTCCAAGGGTCAGGGATGTTATGTATTTGGTTGAGCCGATTTGAGTTTTGGTCTATTTGCAGTGGCATTTTGTGGTAGTTCGAACCCTAAGTGGAGGAGAACTGGGTATTCTACTTGGAGGATCATCGATCTGTTAGATATTATGGTTTCAGAAGAATGGGTCATAGATATCTGCGGTCCGGTTATGCGAGACAGTGGCTCAAAATTTGGTCAAGTCGGGAGTGCAGAGCAAGTTACCATCAGATGTATGTGCTCAGGGATACATTTGTTGTCTTCATGTCAGGAAGCTATTGGACAAGGAGCTCGTTGTAGCCAGTGATTGCTTTCGGGATGCCTATAGATCAACAGGCGTTTTGGTCTCTTAGGTTGAGTATTGGTTGTTGAGGAATTCGTCAGCTTGTTGTATAAATTACTATAGATAATCTAGGTTGGGAAGTTGTTGATCAGTAAATTAGCTTTAGACTTGGGTATGTTTAATTCCACATGGGTTTTTTTTAGCAGTGTATTGGATCAATGGAGTAGTTATCAAGGCAGTCTTGATCATTGGCCATTTCGTTAATCGTTAATGGTTTAGGTTCTTCAAAAATTTAAGGTTGTATCAGTGGGGATTCAATTGATGCATTAGCTTATCATCAAAAATTTTACATTCTACTTTTGGCTTTTTGGGTATGGGTACCCTCAGTTGTTGGCTATGGAAGTATTGTTCAAAGCGGGCTTGGGTTGGCAGTTATCCTTGGTAAGTAGGAGTTCAAACGTTGGAGTGGTATTGTTTACTTATCAGGCGTGGCTTTGGATCTATGTAGATACTAATTCCGGTATGTCGTGTCGACATGGTTGGTATTTGAATTGATCCAACCAAGGTTTTAGCAGCATTTCTGGATAACTTTGGAAGTTTATTGAGCTAGTTACGTATTGGTGGAATCTGTTTTGTTTCAGTCAAGGGGTAGGACCTTGTTTAGGTCATTTATGAGGATGATTTTGTTTGCGATTGAGGTCTATCATTTCGTTAGATCTACTAGTACTTCACCCTTAGGGTAAGGTCAGAAGGAAAAAGTGTCACACCCCAAAACCGGAACGGCAGAAACATTCTAGGGTGGAGGACGTCATGTCAAGTATCACAACATATGCAGTATAGTAATCAAAGTACAACAACCATTGCATTAATAGTAATAATTTTACATAGGTTACATTTAACAACAACATCAAAAGTAGATATAGGAAATAACATAAGCTGCAGCTTGGTACTAGGCTGACTTCGCAAAAGCTCCCGGAGTGTACCTGTCTACTGATGACCTGAGAATACAAGTTATTTTGAAAGCGAGTATCAACATTTTTAATGCTGGTGAGTTCATAAGTATTTAATGACATTGATATAAATACATGTTTTACTTCAAAATAACCTCACTAGATAATGGTGATTTGAGGTTACAGAGTATTAAAATTCTTTCCAGAAAATCCTATATTTTCTAATAAAAGCAGTCTTCTACCAAGACCCAATTGTTTTATGGTTAAGGAGTAATTTCCCCTAAAGGTAACTATTATTATCAAAAATATAGTTTATACTTTAAGGAATATGCGAGAAGGTCACAAGCAAAAGCAATAGGGAAAAATACAATTCTACCTCAGCAGTAACGTTGCTGACTAAAAGTGAATAAAACATAGACTCCAGGTGGTATCGAATGAATCAATACGCCTCGGAGAGTCTAAGGGAATGAAGTATAGACTCCAGGTGGTATCAAATGAGAAATACCCCTCGGAGAGTCTAAGTGAATGAAATACAGACTCCAAGCGGTATTAAGTGAACAATACGCCTCGGGGAGTCTAAATTAACCTTTAATCCTAAGTAGGTCAGTTTAAAGGTTTAAAATGTAGCCTAGTGTATAACTAGGAAAATATACTATGAGGGTTCCATATGTAGAAAAATACCATGATAATAGTTATTTCTTTAAAGCCTTGAATTATAAGGTAAATGTAAAGATACTCGTAACCATACTGATCGACGGATGTAAACTTGACGACCTGTTGGCTTCGGAATGAATGTGACATTTGTCACCCCTTGGCTTGGTCGGCCGGGACTGTAGCTAGCAGTCGGGATGTGGGAGTGTCTGTCGCGTATAGATCTATACACACAATGCCCGTTCTCCCTCCAGGAGACTCTGGTTACCACTCGACAACGGTGAAATCTGCGTTTGAGGATGCATCTCGTGTTTTGAAATCTATATACCTTTCTTTTAGTAAAAGTACAAGTGTTTTAGAATATAGATATAACTAAGTTCTTCTTCATGATAGTTAGGGTTGGTTTCTAAACTATACCTATTATAGTTTACTTGAGAAGTCATCTAGATGCCTTTGCTACCCAAAGGTGTTGAACTGGAATGAGAGTTGTAATATCTAACCAGATATACATAATATATAACTAGAACTTCAACGACACTCGAACAAATAACCGGATGTTCTAAGTCCACAACCAAACGAGGAACAGGAAATAGAACGGGCTATCAGTCCTAAGTCCTTCAAGCCCTACTTATATAACTATATCTATATAGACATGAATCTATCAAGAAAATAAGTTTAAAAGACTTGATAAAAGCTTTAACAATCAAAAAGGGATTTTCGTATTTTAAAAGAGATTTGAAAACAAGATTTGAAAACCTTTAGCTTGACAAACAGTTTAACATGCAAAAATCTATTTGCTAGACAGTTATTAATCACATGTGATTGAATTAATAACTTATCAGTTCAACTTGTATCCCCCCATAAAAGCATTTAAAATCATTTAAAAAGGTTAATTAAGGGGTATGAACTCACCTGAAGTGGGTGATTCGGATGAACGGGTGGTACAGGATGCTAAGTGTCAAGTGAGGACTTGAACCCACACGCGGATCCTATTGAGCATGCAATGATACATTTATGTATCTAATTAGTCATTTAATAACTAATTAAGCACGTAAAGACACTCAATTATATGAAAACACTTTGTTTCAAGTGCTAGGAGTGCTAAGGGTTGCATCTTAAGAGAGTATGGCCGCACATTGGAGTTTACTCCCCATATGGTAGCACCATATGGGTTTATGGTTCTGGGACCATTTCCCCCATGAGTTTACGGCCGTAAACTCATGGTAATGGTGTCATTGGGTGTTTTAAGGTCCTACACCACACAAAGAAGTAAGCTAGACTCGAATCCAAGGCTTAGGAAGTGACTAGGGCTCGAAATGGCCCTTCTTTGGAGTTTACGGTCCTTGGACCACTCCTTGGGAGTTTACGGTCGTAAACACATGTGTTTACGGTGGTAAACCCATGGGTTTACGGCCGTAAACTCATGTTTATCCAACCATCTCGTCTTTTGGTGTTTCTAGCTTATGCATGCAAGGTTCTAGTCCTTTATACAAGCCATGGAAGGTGTTAGGGGCACTTACACACCATTTGAAGGTGTTTATGGTTCTGGAAGATCTCCCCAAACCGTAAACACATATGTTCTTGGGGATCTTGATGTTCTTCAAGGTTTTAACATGTATTCTAAGCAAACAACTAGTTAGGAGGAGTGTACTTACTTATCGGAAACTCGAATGAGTGTTTAAGGGTCAAAAAACACTAGTGTGTGTTCTTGGTGTTCTTGGTGTTTTGAAGAACACTTGAAGATCTAAGAAAAGAGGAGATTTCCATGGATGAAATCAAGTAAAAACACTAGATAAAGTGTTATATGAACGAACCAAGGAAGGAAACACTTACATTTTTGGCGGATTTGACGGAAAGTGATATGATACTTGAGAGAAAAACTTGGGTGTTCGCTTTACAAATTAAAAATAAAAATACTCAAACGGACTTAAAACCGGCCAAAAATGTTCCGAGATGAATTTGACCATTATTTGATGTGCTTGACTGCGGAGTTTATACAAATGAAAATTTCGGGTTGTCACAAAAAGGAATTCCATAGATCTAGGGTTGGTATTGGGTTCTTTGAAGGTATGTATTATGGTAAGTTTATTAGATATTTTCGGGAGGGGTGTATGTGGGCTGAACAAGATAGAAAAGGAGCACTTGGTTCGTATTATAGGCATGTTTATTATTTGGGTTATATCCTTACATTGGAACAAGATTACAATAGCCTATCTCATTCTCTGGTTGTGTGTGGTCATGTTTTTGTTTGATTTTGCGTTAGTAGCAGCCGGTTCTGTGAAAAGAAGTATGCGTTATAGAAGGGTATGTATCATGTGTTGTTTGGTTAGTATTGAGAGGGATGTTGATTAGGTTCCAGCAATTCAGTGGGTTGATGAATGTGTATCTTTAGGCCCCTGTGGTGTTGGTCATGATCCTTCAGGCTAATGTTGGAATGTCATCAAGATCGGCGTAGTACCGTGAGCTGATCGTTTTAGTGGTTAGAAGGTGTCACGATGTATCGTGAACCAGTGGTTGTATGATTCATATGGGTGGGATCTGGTAGCCATTTGATTAAGACTCTTAGGTCTAGGATCGTTAGTCTTATTGAAATGTTTTGGTGTTAGTGCATTGTTGGGAGTCGGCAGACTCGGTAACCACCTAGTTTGGATCATGTGGACAGTATAAGTTTGTTGGGAGTATTAATTTTATATCCGAAGTCTCTTGCTGAATGTTTTCCTTATGAACCACATTTTCTTGCGGTCTGCTTATTAGGAGGTTGGTTGCCAATGTTGGGTATCAGTTCTGAAATCTCGAGTCATGAAGTTCCACATAAATGTCTCAAGTGTTTTGTCAGGTGGAGGTACACTTGATCTGATGAGGGATTTGGATGCAACGTGAGATTCTTGGATTGACCATCATTATACTCGAGGGATTGGGTGAAATTCACGATCAGGACGTTTTTAGTATTCTTTCTACATGGTTTGGCGGTGTTTCTAGTCAGGGAACCGGGGGTAGGTACGACGATTGGATGATCATCAGTCCTAGGGTATGGTTTCTGAAGTTTGGGCTAATGGGTTTCCGGTTCAGGGAATATATTGTTGGAATTGGTTATGGATGTATTCTTGAGAGCTCCCCGTTTGAGTGGTTTTCTCTGGAATTTGGGTTATACAGTTAGAGAGATAAATAAAATTGTTGCGGTTGAGCATTTTCAAGTTATCGGGTTGTTTTTTGGCAGTTATGGGTTTCCGAGTGGTCTCTCATATTTTCTTTATAAGATGCCTTGATGTCGAGCTGGATAGAGGGACCTTATGGAATACGTTGACATTCTTTTAGAGATCCTAACCAAGATGGATTTCGAGGACGAAATCCAGTTTCAGTGGGGGAGAATTGTAGCATCCTGTTTCCAGAGGTTTCTTATTTCGGAATTAAGGATAGTGAATGGATCAATTAAAGTTCTTGGGCTTCAATGTAATAGGGTTAGACCCCGTTGGATATGGATAACATTGGTTATGTGATCCAAGATCTTGGTTTGTGTTTTGGAGTCAAAGGGTAAATATGGGAAAAGTGATGTTTCAGACTTCTTTCATGAATTAAGGATTTTAGTTCGGTATGCTTTAAGTCATAAGTAATTAGTTAGGGTTGTGGGGCTCTTCAATAACTTTTCGTGCATATATAGAACATAGAAAACAGAGTTGAAACGAAGAAGTTACGGTAGTTTGAAGTTGAAGTGTAAATTAGAAATTTTTGGATTACACGTGGCGTAACTAAAAGTTATTTGGGGCGTCAAGGGGACGTTAACGAATTATAATGGGCCTAGATAAGAAGTAGGCATGGAGTACTCGGCCAGACTGCAAACCCTAAATTTGGGAGTTTTGAACCCTATTTAAACACCTTAACCCTCAAAAACCCCTTCCATCTTCAGCCTCCATTCTCCAAAACGACTCCCTTGCCCATATTTGAGTATAGTGAGCTTAAGAGTGTTTTTTAGTGCTTTTAAAGGAATAAAAAGTTGGGGGTGGTTCTTTGAAAGCTTCAAGCCTTGTGGATCTATATCTTACATCTCCTTATCATCTTCCAGGAGGTATAAAGTTGTGAACTTGATGAATACTTAGCTAGATCTTGTTAGTTCTAGGGTTTATGTGCATTTTCGTCCCAGAATCTTAGTCTAGATGAGCATGAGCTACTCCATACCTTATGAGTAGCCTTTTCAGACCTGTTGAAGTGCATGGACTCATAAAAATGTAATCTTGATCCTTTCTTTCCATCCATGCATGATTTATGGGGCTTAGAATCTTGAGATAAGTTAGGGTTTTAGATTTAGACACTTTCTAGACATTTAAAGTCATAAAGATTGAAACTTTCTGATTTAGGATGCTATTTGGGGTAAGATTTTAGTATTGGATGAAGGGTCTTAAGGGGATAAGTGTGTAATGGAAAGTTTGTTTTTCGCATGATTATGCAAGGTGAACCTAAGGTTACGTATCATGTAGCTTAGAAGTGTCCCATAAAAGCCAAGTCACCCTCTACAGAGTGCGTAGAGTTGGAGTATGCGAGGTGTACTCGGTCTAGTCATGACCATTGACCTTGACCGTTGACCGTTGACTGTTGAATTTGACCAAGTTTGACTTTAGGACATTTAGGGTAATTTGGGTTGTAGATTGAGGTCTGGTCCTTCGTTTTCTGTATAGGTGACCTGTAGATTCAATATTCGGATTTCCGTTCTTTTCAGGTATCGTTTTTGTTTTGAGGTGAGTGTTCTCACTATGCCTATGGGTCGATGGCACCAAGGTCGGCCCATTCGTTGTGTTATGTACTTGATGTAGGACCATTAAATGATTAATTTATTACTCTCATTTGTCGACATATTTGGATGGTTGGGTTGAGGCGCTAAGCCAACAAACCCGAATGGTTGGGTTGAGGTACTGCTCCGTTTGGTGGACCAATAAACCCAGATGGTTAGGTTGAGACTCTATGTCAACAAACCCGGGATGGTTGGATTGAGGCCATGGGCCAAGAAACCCTATATGTATGCACTGCAATTGTAGTTATAATGTGTTGGGTATTTGGGAAACTCACTAAGCTTGGGCGTACAGTTGTGGATTTCTTGTTTCAAGTACTTTAGATGATCGGGGAAAGGCTAAGGCTTGATCGTACACATTCTCTACAGTTGTTGATTTCCACTTATTTTGGATACTATTATTTTGGGATGGTTGTATTTGTCACTTATATTTTGTGACTTGGGTTTTATGAAAACAATGGTTTTATCTAAATGAAAAACAAATTTTTTATCATGATTTTTGGGATGTTACAACCTCTATCCTTCTGGTTTGAAGTTGTCAACACTGTATGTTATACTCAAAATAGATCCATCATTGTTAAGCGTCATGGGAAAACCTCCTATCAAATTCTAAAAGGGAGAAAACCAAATATCTCCTACTTTAACTTTTTTGGATGTATGTGTTTTAGTTTGAACCAAAATGATCAACATACAAAGTTTGAAGAAAAAGATGATGAAGGCTTCTTTTTAGTTTACTCAAATGAATCTAAAGCTTATTGGGTCTTCAACATAAATTCACAAATTATTGAAGAATAAATTAATGTGATCTTTAATGATGACTCATATGCCAATGATCAAATTGATCATCCTTCATCCATTGTTGATAAGCTCACTCATTAACGTTATAAGAATTATGAGATCATTGAACTTGTCATTTCTTTTGAAGCTGATCTCCCTTCATCTCCCTCATCTTCTCATAAATATAATGATCAAATCGATGTATCTATTGAACTAAGTGAAAATGTCTTTATTGGTATTATCAATGAAGATTCTTCTGCTCATCCTGAGGAATCTCTCATGGACTCAAGTGAATATGGATCCTCTCTAATCAACTTACATTATGTTCTCGGTCATCCCACCGATCAAATCATTGGTAGCATCTCAGATGGTGTTCGTACTCGGTCTCAAGAAACAGACAACTTTTTCCTGTATCTAAACTTCGTCTCCTTAATCTAGCCCAAAAAGATAAATTATGCTTTAAAAGATGATGATTGGATTAAGGGCATGCAAGATGAACTTAATGAGTTTGAGCGTCATAATGTATGGACTCTTATTCTTCGCCCTGAGAAAAAGACTATAATAGGCACTCGATAGGTTTATGGAAACAAGATGGATAAGGATGGGATCGTTACAAGAAATAAAGCACGATTGGTGGCTCAGGGGTTTACTCAATTACAAGGATTAGACTATGATGAAACATTTGCTCATGTTGTAAGAATCGAAGCAATTTGACTCTTTCTCGCATATGCATCACCTGTTAACTTCAAAGTGTATCAAATGGATGTCAAAACTCCTTTTCTGCATGGAGTACTTCAAGAAGAAGTCTTTCTCAAACAACATCCTATATTTGAACATAACAAATTTCCAAATCATGTTTATAGGTTAGACAAAGTTGTTTATGGTCTGAAACAAGCTCCTAGGGCATGGTATGATACTTTGGGAAACTATCTAGCTCGGAATGCATATCAATGTGGTGCCATTGATAATACCCTTTTCATCAAACAATCAGAGTCCCATATCATTCTTGCACAACTATATGTCGATGACATCATTCTAGAGTCAATGGATGAAGATCTGAGCAAAGAATTTGTTGAAGTTATGGTTCATAAATTTTAAATGAGTATAATGGGTGCATTAACCTTTTTCTTGGGGCTTCAAGTAAAAACACATGTTGATCGCATCTTCATTTGTTAGAGTAAATATGTGCAAGATATGTTAAATAAACTCTATTTCAGTTACTATAAGCCTGCCAAGACTCCTATGGCCTCTCCTTCAAAAACTCATGTTAACGTTGATGGTGTCAATGTCAATCCTACCTTGTATCTAGGAAGGATTGGATCTCTGATATATCTTACAACAACTCCCCCTAACATCATATTTGAAACTAGCATGTGTGCTCGCTATCAAGCTCATTCCAAAGAGTCTCATCTCAAAGTTGTAAAGCGTATCTTTAGTTACCTAAAGAATTTTCAAATCTTGGACTATGGTATTCTCATGATTCCCCTTTTAAGTAACTTGGTTTCATTGATTCTGATTTTACGGTTGTTCTTTATATTGAAAAAGTACTTATGGTGGATGTCAACTCCTAGGAAAAAGATTAATTAGCTGGTCTAGCAAGAAACGGACTTTTGTTGCCTGTTCAACTGTCGAAGCTGAGTATATTGCCGTTGGAAGATGTTGTGCACAAATTCTTTGTATTCAAAATTAGCTTCTTGATTATGGATTTAAAGTCTTAAAGACTCTCGTTTGTTGTGATAACACCAGTGCTATTCGCATTACTCAAAATCATGTCCAACACTCCAAAACAAAGCACATAGAGATTCGACATCACTTTATCACGGATAATGTTCAAAAAGGGAAGGTTGAATTGATGTATATTCCAACTGATAAGCAACTTGTGGATATCTTCACCAAGCCACTGGATGAACGAAAGATCAGCTTTCTCATTGGAGAATTAGGCATCATTTCCATGTCCTAAGGTCACTTGGACATTGCTTCTTATATTTCTAAGTACTCTTTTCTTTTATTTATAGAACTTCAAAAATAAGTCTTTATTTTCTTTAATTGCTTTGCTTTCAATAATTACAAAAACAAGCCTTTTGCTTTCACAACATCAGAAAAAAAAAATATTCTTCCTTTTACCAAAGGAGTATACATTGCATATTCTTTTCTTCTCATACCTTCTTACTTAAATATCAAGATCTCTACTCTTTCATCTTCAATGATTGCTCTGCAACTTTCTTTTCTAAAGATATACCAACTCGGCCTAATATTCCTTATACTTTGTTGCAAAACTTTTTCTTTGAGCCTTCTCTTAAAATTATCTTATTCCATCATTTCTCGTGTTTTTATTCCACACCTATCTTCACTTATAATTGTTTATGTTCACAATCTTGTGTACCTTCGTATACCTTCCTGTTGATTTGGGTATCATAAAGGCTACAAAGATTGAACATTTTAACTCGTTGGTTACAAAGATTATGATTCTTCAAACACCTCATCATGATGAATTTGAAGCTTCGGATCTATCAAAATTATGAACTTCACAAATAATAAGATCATTTCTCTCTTCACTTTTTGTACTTAATTTTTGGTTATATGAAATGTGTTATAATATCTATTTTTTATATAGACAGAAGTTTGGTGCAGATATGTTGAAAATAAGAAATGTCCTCATGAGTATTAATTTCAAAAGATACACCAAATCGGGATATTATTCTCTTTCTGAAAAAGGTTGCACTTTTCTCTTTTTTACCATCCCTTTATGATTGATTCCTTCTATCTGTATTTATTTTCTTATTTTTATTGTATTGTATAAAAGGAATTAATGGTGAATCACTGATTCTAGACTGAAACTGTAACTTTATGATACTAGGAGTTGAACCACTCCTATTAATGAGTTGATCACTATCTATGATTCATACTGATTTCACATCAGTGTGATTGAGACATCCCTTCTCTTACTTCCAATAATTTGGTATAATGACTTGGCGATTCACTGTGAAATGCCACACAATGATGAAAGTTCCTAAAGCTGTGTCGATGGTTAGACTATGTATCATAGTCTATCACACGCACCAACCCTTCCTTAGCCTCAATTTCTTATTAAAAAGCTTTATGATTCAATGTCAAATACCAGACGCTGATGAGAACTTGAACAATATGTATCGTAGTTCATCACACTCACCAATCCATTCTTTACCTTACATTCTTCTTAAAAGCTTTATGGTTCAGTATCAAATACCAAACACTGTTGAGAGCTTGAAAAATCTATGTCGATGGATATAACATGTAATGTGGTATATTACACGCACCTTCCCACTCTCACCCTATTAAGCTTCTAACACAAATGTTGATGATTCACTGTATTAGCCATATACTGATAAAACTTCGACACTCTATATCGATGGATATGTTACATACCGGAATGTATTACACGTATCATGTGACAACTAGCAAACTTGGGTCGAGTAAAAACTAGATTTAAACCATGTACAAAAGAATTAACAATGTAACCTTGTTACAATTGATTCTTGTAAATGAAAAAGGACATTGTTGTGTGAATACATATATAAGCATACCGTGAGAACTAGATTCGTAACAAATGCCTAAAAGTTAAAATAGACCAAATAGTTAAAACATGAATCAAAAGTGGGATTGCTTTAGGGTTTTCGGCCAAGAAAGACTCTAAAACCGAAATCACCCTTAGTGGGTGATCTCTAAGCCGAAAACCCCTCCCCCATGCAAAGCAAAAACCGAAAACCTCCTCCTTGGCAAGGTGGTTTCGGTTGGGTGCAAGATTCAAGAGTTTGACTTTAGGATATGACACACCAACTTTACATTCCTTTACCCTCCAAACATCCATACCATACATACAAATACACACCAAACATCCATACCATACATACAAATACACACCAAACCTCCATACATGACACCTAAATGACCACCAAATAATAAGAAAGCCAACTCCCCCTCTCCATTTATACCTCGGCCTAGAGGCCTTTCACCACCTTCACAAAGTTCATATTCTTCCATTCTCTCATCTCTTTCTCTCAAGATCGATCAAGACCCTTCAAGGATTTATTTTTCTCCAAGTGATTCTAAGATTTTGGTAAGTATCTTCGAAATCCTCTAGTGTTTTAAAACATCTTTATGTCGATTTTCCTCATTCTTACACACATCATTATGTGATAACATCCTTAGGATAACCACACCTCCAAGAAGCTCATCAACTCCATACAAGAAGCTAGACTCGAAATCCTCATCTTCTTCCTTCAAACCATCCGCAAAAACTAACTCAAGGTGAGCTTCATACCCCTATTTTCTCCAATTTTTCATGCTTTTAGGGGGGGGGGGGGAATACAATTCTAAAATAGTCTGTCTTATGGATATTTGCATGTTTCATTCTTATTATTTGAATATGAAATAATATTTATATAAGATGTAGATATCACCACTTTTTACACAAAAATCATGACATATGAAGTTTGATATGCAAAGTTAACAAAAACATAAATCAATATGTGATACAAGTATCAAAAGAAAAATATGAATGGTCTAAACAATACATACAAGATTATGTTTTGGTAATTTGTACTAAAAATAGCTTTTTTTAGCAAAAATGGTTATATTTCAGCCATTTACTGTTTTGGTGGTTTACAACCCAAAGATATTATGTTTTAGTAACATATATTAACACTAGACAAGATTACAGCTTTACATTTGTATAAAAGATTATATAAATGGTCTAAACAATACATACAAGATAAACTATAATAGGTATAGTTTGGGAGTCAAAACGACATTTTCATTTCGAAAAATCTCTATAATTATCCAAAGGTATAATTAGTTCATCTTACAAGAAAAAGGAATCTTATTTAACGTAAATCCGTTGATGCTCTTGTGAGACATTCTCTTCACCGTACCTACCTAGTGTACACTTTACGTCCTGCATTATAACCAGAGTCTCCTAGAGGGAGAGCGAGATAGTTGTGTATAGATCTATATGGGATTGACAACCCCGAACCTAATTTGTTCGCTACAGTTAGACCGGAAAGTCTAGGGTGACAAATGTCAACCAATTCCGACGCCTGAAGAACATCGTTCAGGCATATCAGTCATATTAGGCATGGTTATAATAACTCACATAGGGATTAACAAAACATTTGATATACGGGGTAACTTTCACTTCATCAGTTTTATGATAATTAAAACTACATACTATCCTCCAGTACATCATTACATACTTTTCTAGTCTTAGGGTTTTAACACTATCGTTCATATTTAAGAAAAATATTGGATTTTCTGGAAACATACATTATCATTGTACAAGGAAAAGATACAAAAGAAATGCATACATTTTAGTCTTGGATATAAGACTTACAACCTATTTTTATAGAAAATATCGGATTCTCTGGAAGTATACAAAACCAATTTAAGCGGAACAATTACAAATCCCTTTCATACAAAAATGCTTATGAACTCAACAACTTAATTGTTGACACTTTTTAAAATCACTTGTATTCTCAGGGAACCAGTAAACAGGTATCTAATCCATTTTGAGAGAAGGAGATGTTGCAACATGTTTTTCTACTTATTAGTTTCAATGTACTTGCTTTTAAACAAACAATGTTTGTAAACAATGTAAACTTGTAATCTCAATGTATGATGTTTTGGGTTTCTATGGTTCATTTATAGGCAATTGTTATGATAATGTACAAAGACGTCATCCACCCCCGGACGTTTCCGCCGCTCCGGTTTGGGGGTGTGACAGATTGGTATCAGAGCATTGTTTATAGTGAACTGGTATATCAAAACATACAAGATATACAACTATAAATACAATGGGGCTAAAACACTGTGACTGAAAGTATACTTTAAAAGTATAAGTATTCTATAAAAATATACATACATGCATGCATATTAGGAATAGTGTCATAACAAGAAACGAATAAAAAAAATTTAGAAGAGTTGTACATCGCGATTAAGCCTAGATAGTTATGTAATCATATTGGGGATAAATATAGCCTGATCAACTATATTTATTCGAGAAATGAGCAACATATGTTTAGGAATGGTCGAGGTGGACAACAAAATCTAAAATTTACCAACCTTATACCAAAAAGCTCTAAGAACCAAACATAAAGAATTAAAATACTACAGGAGTATTTTAGCACATTATAAACCTTTCATGTATTTCTCGTACTTACATTCTCGTACAGACATGATGGTAGGTTTCCACATCCCAGGAGATCCCTACTTCCCTAATCAGGGGAATGGAGGATGGATCGAGGAGGATCCTAAGGTGCATCCCGAGGAGATCATCGTAAGGAGCCAAAGGAAGAGGAAGAAGAGTTTGAGGAAGAGCCAGAGGAAGAAGAAGAAGAAGAACCAGAAGATGAGTCTGACGCGGAATCGTAGGTTATCAACCTTCCTTATGTAGCCAGGGTTCCCGCGAACCAACATGGCTACTAGGGACCTACGTCCCGCTGGGCGAAAGACCTAGAGAGGTAGAGCAGCCTCCAGCACCAGTACCATCGCTCGCCTTTTAGTATCCTATGGAGGGTCGTAATGCTGCCAATTTTTTTTAATCTCTGATGTACTGTAGACCTTTTTAGAGGTCAATTTTTCAAAATATTGTACTAGTACCTTATCTTTAATGAACCGGATATGTTTTTCATTTTATTGGATGTTGTTATCTGCTATGTCTTTTCTTTTCATTATTATTTGGTGCAATAAAATTGCAATTATAAAGTACAAGAAACTCACAACAACAACTAGACTCGATACAAACAAGGAGTTCCATTACAGTAGTGTCTGAACCATAACTCTTATCAAAAACTTATCGTCATTCCACTTTATGGCAGAAATTGTCGCCACAAAGATATAACAGGCGCAAGAACAACACATCAGCAGCACCACCACCGCCGCCTCCCCCACAAATGGACATTGCAGTATTCCAAGCTGCAGTGACAGCTGTTGTGGCTGCTGTCATGACCCAAATCAGCAGATGCAGCAACGGAGGCGGAAATGGTACAAACAGTTCCAATCAAAGTGAGAACCATGGCACCCAAGGGAATGTACTTATAAAGACTTTGCAACTGTAAGCCCAAGCCCTTCAATGGAAGCGGTGGCGTCATTGCTCTGACGCGGTGGTTTGAGAAGACAAAATCAGTATTTGAAATTTGTGCCTGCCTAGAGGAGAACAAAGTCAAATTTGCAACCTGCACCCTTTCTGATAGGGCCCTATGGTGGAATTGCAACATCAAAGCGCTAACACTCTCAGTGGTGAACTCGATGAGTTGGGATGATCTCAAAATCATGATGCTCGAAGAGTACTGCTTAAGGGGCGAGGTACATAAGCTAGAATAGGAGCTTTGGGATCTCACAATGAACGGCTCTGACATCGAAGCCCACACCGCCAGATTCAGCGACCTGGCAATCCTATGCCCTAGAATGATCACTTCAGAGTGCAGGAAATTAGAATGTTTCATCTGGGGGTTGTCTCCCCAGATTCAGGGGAACGTAATTGCTACCAACCCAACAACTTTTGACAGCGCCAAGTGCCTCGCTCAAAAGCTCATCGATGATGGAGTACGACAAGGCATAATGACTCCCGCCCCCGAACAGAAAAAGGGAAGTGCTAACAAGAGGAAGTTCATAAACAATAAGGAGAGTCAGCCAACCCAGGAGCCCGCAAAGAAACAACAGGTCGTGGCGGTTCATGCCGCTACCGCCCTAGCCGCACCAACACCTACCAAGCCATATGTCGGTACCCTCCCAAAGTTTGACAAGTGCAATTTTCACCACAACGGCGCCTGCCGGGAAATGCACAGTACAAACTGCAACAGGAAAGGGGCACATTGCCCGATACTGCAGAACATCCGCACAACAGGCCATCCAACCCACAAATATTGGGGTGAGCCAAGCGTGCTATGGTTGTGGGGAAATGGGCCACTACAAGAGGAACTGTCCACAGGCCAACAACAGAAATACTGGGGGAATGGGAAGAGTCCTAACAATTGGACACGAGGAGGCGATGAAAGACCCTGCAGTAGTCACCAGTACGTTGCTCCTCAATAACATTTATGCATGCATACTATTTGATAGCGGTGCAGAGAGAAGATTTGTGAGTCATAACTTTAAACATCTACTCAAACAAAACCCACAAACACTAAACGAAACATTCACCATGGAAATGGACAACGGAAAAACTGAAACAACGAATTATGTATACATAGGATGCACGCTAACTTTAAACAATTACTCCTTCCAAATCGACTTAATGTCGGTTACCATAAGGAGTTTTGATGTTATCATCGGCATAGACTGCCTAAGTCCTCACCGTGCCGATATTATGTGTTACAAGAAGGTCGTTCGCCTTCACCTACAAAGTGACGAACCTTGGTCGTACACAGTGACAAACCCAGTACGAACCTCCTAATCATCTCGTGTATCAAGGCCCAAAAGTGCTTACACAAGAAGAACCACGCCTTTTTAGCTCACATTGTCGATAAGAAGAAATGAGAAAGGGACATTAAGGACATCCCGGAGGTCTACATCTTCCCCGGCGTATTCCCCGAAGACCTCCCTAGAGTACCCCCCCCCCCCCAAGCGACAAGTCGAATTCAGAATCGACTTGATTTCCAGAGCCACACCAATCGCCAAGTCACCATACAGACTAGCTCCTGCAAAGATGCAAGAACTTTCCAGTCAATTGAGCGAATAATTGGACAAGGGGTTCATAAGTCCAAGCTTCTCGCCTTGGGGAGCTCCGGTCTTATTTGTAAAGAAGAAGGACGGATCATTCCATATGTGCATCGATTACTGAGAACTAAACAAACTCACCGTCAAAAACCGATACCCCCTATTCCCGGATCAACGACCTATTCGACCAGCTACAAGGATCAAGTTACTTTTCAAAGATAGATCTAAGATCCGGGTACCACCAACTACGGGTCCGGGAAGAAGATATCCCCAAGACTGTATTCCGAACTCGCTACGGTCACTATGAATTCGTAGTAATGTCTATCGGTCTAACGAATGCGCTTGCCTCATTTATGGACTTAATGAACCGGGTGTGTCGATGTTACCTAGACAAATTCGTGATAGTATTCATTGATGACATACTAGTCTTCTCACGAAGTAAGGAAGAACATATTCAACACCTGCGACAAGTCTTGGAAACATTAAGGGCAGAGAAACTGTATGCAAAGTTCTCCAAATGAGAATTCAGGATCCGCAGAGTGGATTTCTTAGGTCATGTGGTCAGCGAAGAAGGGATACACGTAGACCCTACCAAAATAAAGGCAATCGAAGGCTGGTCAACACCAAGAACCCCAACGGAGATCAAGCAATTCTTAGGCCTCACTGGTTACTACATGAGGTTCATACAGAATTTGTCCAAGATCGCTAACCGTTCACCGCCCTAACTCAGAAGGGTGTAACATTCATCTGGGAGAGGAAACAAGAGGCTGCTTTCCAAACCTTGAAACAAGCTCTATGCAGTGCCCCAGTCTTGTCTCTCCCAGAAGGGACGGAAGACTTCCTGGTCTATTGTGATGCATGCAGTCAAGGGTTAGGCTGCGTACTCATGCAGCAGGGAAAGGTCATAGCCTACGCGTCAAGACAACTAAAGACCCACGAGGTGAGCTACACCACACATAACCTCAAGCTGCGAGCAGTAGCGTTTGCACTAAAGATCTGGAGGCACTATCTTTACGGTACGAAATGCACCATTTTCACGGATCACAAAAGACTCCAGCACATTCTAAACCAGAAAGAGCTCAACATGAGGTAGCGGCGATGGATAGAACTACTAAACAACTACGAGTGCGAGATCTGGTATCATACGGGCAAAGCCAACGTGGTAGCAGATGCCCTGAGCCAGAAAGAATACTCGGGTCGCCGAGTAAAGACACTAACCATGACCATCCATTCTCACATATCTTCACAGATTAAAGAGGCCCAGCTAGAAGCCTTAAAACCTAAAAATTCCATGAGTGAAGCCTTGCGTGGAATGGAGAAAAATTTTGTGGTCAAGGATGACGGAGCTTACTATCTCATGGATCGGATCTGGACACCGAAGTTTCATGGGTACTGAGACGTCGTCATGAATGAGGCTCAAAAAACAAATTACTCCATTCATCCTGGTTCTGATAAGATGTATCAGGACCTGAAGAAATTTTATTAGTGGCCGAACATGAAAGCAGAGATCGCTACCTATGTGAGCAAGTGTCTGACTTGTGCCAAAGTCAAGGTAGAATATCAAAATCCCTCGGGTTTACTCCAGCAACCAGACATACCCGAGTGGAAGTAGGAGCGGATAACTATGGACTTCATAACTAAGCTGACCAAGACAGCGGGTGGGCTTGACACCATTTAGGTAATCGTTGACAGGTTAAACAAATCCGCCAACTTCCTGCCAATAAAGCAGACTGGCAAGATGGAGAAGCTAACCAGGACCTACATAAAGGAGATCGTGAGATTACACGGTGTGCCAATATCTATTATCGTCGACAGAGATAATAGATTTACCTCACGGTTTTGGCAGTCACTTCAAAAGTCCATAGGAACCATACTCGATATGAGTACAACTTACCATCCCCAAACAGACGGGTAAAGTGAGAGGACCATTCAGACAATAGAAGATATGCTAAGAGCTTATGTGATAGACTTAGGCAAGGCATGGGATACCCATTTGCCACTTATTGAGTTTTCATATAACAACAACTATCACAATAGCATCAAGGTCGCTACATTTGAGGCTCTATATGGACGTAAATGTCGGTCACCTCTGTGTTGGGCTGAGGTGGGAGACCCACAGCTGCCAGAAGGGCAAGTACCCGACAACACTCTCACTGGTCCCGAGATCATCAGAGAGACAACCGAGAAGATCGTCCAAATTTAGGAACGACTAAACGCATCCATGGACCGACAAAAGAGCTCTGCGGATAAACGACGGAAGCCCTTGGAATTTCAATTTGGCGACCGTGTGCTTTTAAAGCTCTTTCCTTGGAAAGGGATGATATGCTTTGGAAAGCGTGGAAAATTAAATCCAAGATACATCGGACCATTCAAGATTCTTGCCAGGATCGGTCCGGTGGCTTACAAACTTCAGCTACCACAAGAGCTCAACGATGTACATCCTGTCTTCCATGTGTCTAACCTAAAGAAATGCCAGTCTGATGAGACCCTGGTAGTCCCACTTGACGAGATTGAAATAAACGAGAATCTCCACTTCATTGAGGAGCATGTAGAAGTAATGGATAGAAAAGTCAAGAGGACAAAGAAAAGTCACATTCCCATTGTGAAGGTCCAATGGAACGCCAAACAGGGACATGCGTTCACTTGGGAGCACAAAGATTAAATGAAGCGGAACTATCCACATCTCTTCCCTAGTACATGAGTGTCTACTCTACAAACAATTTCGGGACGAAATTCCCTCTAACGGGGGGATGAAGTGACAACTAGCAAACTTGGGTCGAGTAAAGACTAGATTTCAACCATGTACAAAATAATTCACAATATAACCTTGTTACAATTGATTCTTGTAAAATCAAAAAGGACATTGTCGTGTGAATACATATATAAGCATACCGTGAGAACTAGATTCGTAACAAATGCGTAAAAGTTAAAATAGACCAAACAGTTAAAACATGAATTAAAAGTGGGATTGATTTAGGTTTTTCGGCCAAGAAAGACTCCAAAACTGAAATCACCCTTAGTAGGTGATCTCTAAACCGAAAACCCCTCCCCCATGCAAAGCAAAAACCGAAAACCTCCTCCTTGGCAAGCTGGTTTCGGTTGGGTGCAAGATTCAAGAGTTTGACTTTAGGATATGACACACCAACTTTACATTCCTTTACCCTCCAAACATCCATACAATACATACAAATACAAACCAAAAATCCATACCATACAAACAAATACACACCAAACCGCCATACATGACACCTAAATGACCACCACTTAAAAAGAAAGCTAACTCTCCCTCTCCATATATACCTCGGTCGAGATGCCTATCACCACCTTCACAAGGTTCATATTCTTCCATTCTCTCATCTCTTTCTCTCAAGGTCGAGCAAGACCCTTCAAGGATTGATTTTTCTCCATGCGATTCTTAGATTTTGGTAAGTATCTTCGAAATCTTCTAATGTTTTATCACATCTTTATGTCGATTTTCCTCATTCTTACACAGATCATTATGTAATAACATCCTTAGGATAATCACACCTACAAGAAGCTCAGCAACTCCATACAAGAAGCTAGATCGAAATCCTCATCTTCTTCCTTCAAACCATCCGCAAAAACTAACTCAAGGTGAGATTCATACCCCCATTTTGTCGAATTTTTCATGCTTTTAGGGGGCGGATACAAGTCAAAAATAGTTTGTCTTATGGATATTTGCATGTTTCATTCTTAGTATTTGAATATGAAATAATATTTGTATAAGATGTAGATATCACCACTTTTTACACAAAAATCGTGACATATGAAGTTTGATATGCAAAGTTAACAAAAACATAACTCAATATGTGATACAAATATCAAGAGAAAAATATGAGTTGTAAAACTACAAGGTTTTTGGTAATTTGTACTAAAAATAGCTTTTTTTAGCAAAAATGGTTATATTTCAGCCATCTACTGTTTCGGTGGGTTACAACCCAAACATATTATGTTTTGGTAACATATATTGTCACTAGACAAGATTACAGCTTTACATTTGTATAAAAGATTATATAAATGGTCTACACACTACATACAAGATAAACTATAATCAGTATATTTTGGGAGTCAAAACCACACTTTCATTTTGGAAAAACTCTATAATTATCCAAAGGTATAATTAGTTCATTTTATTATAAAAAGGAACCATAGTTCACATAAATCCGTTGATGCTCTTGTGAGACATTCTCTTCACCGTACCTACCTAGTGTACACTTTAAGTCCTGCATTATAACCAGAGTCTCCTGGAGGGAGAGCGAGATAGTTGTGTATAGATCTATACATAATTGACAACCCCGCACCTAAGTTGTTCACTACAGTTAGACCGGCATGTCTAGGGTGACAAATGTCTACCAATTCCGACGCCTGAAGAACGTCGTTAAGGCATATCAGTCATATTAAGCATGGTTATAATAACTCACATAGGGATTAACAAAACATTTTATTTACGGGGTAACTTTCACTTCATCAGTTTTATAAAAATTAAAACTACATACTATCCTCCAGTACAGCATTACATACTTTTCTAGTCTTAGGGTTTTAATATTACCGTTCATATTTAAGAAAATATTAGATTTTCTAGAAACATACATTATCATTGTACAAGGAAAAGATACAAAAGAAATACATATATTTTAGTCTTGGATATAAACTTACAACCTATTTATATAGAAAATATCGGATTCTCTAGAAGTATACAAAACCAATTTAAACGAAACAGTTACAAATCCCTTTCACACAAAAATGCTTATTAACTCACCAACTTTATTGTTGACACTTTTCAAAATCACTTGTATTCTCAGGGAACCAGTAAACAGGTATCTAATCCATTTTGACAGCAGGAGATGTTGCAACATGTTTTTGTTGAGTTAGGAGCATTCTAACACTCCTATGGTGTACATGCAACCCTAAATACCTTGGATCTATGTTTTCTCTATTATACATGCAAATATCATTTTCCAAGGTATTGTTCTAAGTAGCATAATATAAAGTACATGTAATATAAAATCTAGTAGAATTACATACCTCTTTGTTGTAGCTTAATTCCATAGAGCTCAAGAGCTTAGTGCCCCAAGTGTGTCACCTCAAATGGTTCACACAACATAAAAACAACTTGGAATAACCATGAGAAGAGATACTTCACTTTAGAAATCGACTTGCCCTCTTGTGTATGCATTAGTGCCGATTTTACCAACCAATGGGGTCTTTATATAGTGTGCACATTAGGTTTACACCATGTAACCCATGACTTTACCCATTCCTTATGCTCCATGGGTTTTAACCTCCATGGAGTATCCATGGGTCACCACATGGGTTAAACCCAACATAAGGAATCATGGATCATAAGCCCACATATATAAGAATGAATGATTTACACAATTGTCACACCCCGAGACCAAAATGGCGGAATCGTTCCGGGGTGGAGGACGTCATGTTTAGCATCACAACCAGTGTATAATAGCAATCATAGTAAACACAACCAAACATTGCATAGCTGAAAATTAAATAAGTTTATATCGGTTTTAAATCTGATTCGAATACATCAAAAGTATAAGGAAGTATAAAGACCAAATCTTATTAGCTCCGACTTCTTCACAATGCTCGGATGTTACCTCTCTACTGATTCTCTGATAATACAAGCAGTTTAAAAGAATATCAGCATAAAGCTGGTGAGTTCATAAGCATTTAATTTTGGTGGAAAAATGTTCTTTGAATCCTTTTGAAAAGTGTTCCTCAAGAAAATCCTATATTTTCTTATGAGAATCGATTTTGAAAGAGGGTCTATTAGTAGGAAATAAACCATCAGTTTTAGAAATGCCAGTGTTATCTTGGGAAAATCCCATATTTTCCCTAAAAACAGGTTATCCAACCTAGAGGTAGAGATGCAAGTGTAGAAATCTCGGCTTACTATCAGTATGTATATGAAAGTAGTTTTATTACTCAAAATAAAACAAATGAAGGGTAGAGTCCGTAAACCAAATTTAGTTTATACTTATTTGCGAGTCGTATAACCATACTTGATATGACCTAGAGACCTTTATAACATTCTTCAGGCGTTAAGCTCAATGACATTTGTTCACCCCAGGCGTGCCCGCCTAACTGTAGCTAGCAGTTCACGTGTGGGATTGTCAGTCCCGAATAGATCTATTCACAAATCTCACGCTCTCCCTCCAGGAGACTCTAGTTATACTAAAAGGATTTCATCCTGTACACCTAAAGGTACCATATTGAGGTAGAGCCTCACAATTCTGTATAATCTAGTTTACTAGCGAGAAACAATATAAAACAATAATTATCCTTGAATAACAGTACTCTATACTACTGATGAAAATAGATAACATAAACTAAATCTGCCATAGTTTATACATATTCATTTATGAAATCTGATTAGGTAGAAGTTGCCTAGAGGGTTATCCCAAACTATACCCCTTATAGTTTATTAAAGGTGTTATGGAAAATGCTTTGTAAAACCTTTCTGAAAGTTATGAAGTTAGATTTCCAAAATAACAATTTCTCTTATGCTCAACATATTACAAAAGGGATAAAATATCCGAGTATGTTATTAAACGTGGAAATCATTGGACTGTATTAATAAGTTTAAAACTTAATAAAATACTTTGAGTTTGGCTTGTATTCCCCCCCTGAAAACATTAAAAACACGGAAAAATGTAGGGGTATGAACTCACCTCGGGCAATTTGAATGAAGGATCGATACAGAATGCGGAATGTTCAAGTGAAGCCTTGAGCACAATTTGATCCTAATTAACACGCAATGACACATAAATGAGTCAAATGAGGGTATTTCACCACTAGATGTGATGGAGAACCACTCTAGGGACTTGGAACTACTTGCAGTAAGTGTTAGGACCTTAAAGGATTGCACGAGGGAGGTGTATGGCCACCTTAAAGGTGTGTACGGCCTTGGGTGTGTGGCCCAATGGGTGTGCGGCCGTACACTCATGTTAGAAAGTGTCTTTGAGGTGTTTCAAGGTCCATACTTTCATTCCATGAAGTGTTCTAGGTCTATACTCAATTGTAGTGCAAGTTTAAGGTCCCTAAAAATAGGTTTGTGGTCCTAGAATGTGTGTGTGTTCGCACACAAGGGTATGTGGTCGCACACTTGGGTGTGTGGTCGCACACTTGAGTGTGCGGCCGCACACTTGAGTGTGTGGTCATACACCCAACAAGATAATGTCCAAAATGCCAATTCTAAGGTGCAATCAAGGCTAGGGTCATGTCTATCTCGAGTTTGGAAGTCAAATTCTCACTTTGGAGGGTGTTTTAAGGGTGTGCGGCCACCTTAAGAGGGTGTACGGCCGCACTCTCTTCCAAGCACGAAGAACATGTCGATTTTTGTACAGTTAAGGCTTAGATAGAGTGGTCTTTCATGGATATCAAGTTAGAGGATGAATTACTCACGTTCTTGAAGCTTTGGAGGGTTTGTGGTTGAAGAAGCTTGAGAGGAAAAGTGTTGTGTGCTGCCAAGGTGTCAAAGGAATGAAAGGAAAGGGGGCTACCCTTTATATAGGGGTGAGTGTGCTGCCCAGAAGGGAGTGTGTTGCCCAGAGGTGAGTGTGCGGCCGCACACCCATGTGTACGGCCGTACACTCCCCATGAGGGTGTGTATGGCCCGGTTTCGACACTATATGACTTGTTGACTCATTCCTAAACTCAACCTTGGTCATACTCAAGCTTAGAACACTTAAATGTACCCTTAAACAGCACGAAAAGTCTACAAACAAGTTTAATATTGATTGAATTTGACTAAGTGTAGAAGATAGAAGTTTCGGATTGTCACATCATCCCCCCGTTAGAGGGAATTTCGTCCCGAAATTCAAGGATAGAGCACAATCATGAACTTGGAAAGAGATGAGGGTACTTCTGTTTCATTGAATCCTCGCGCTCCCAAGTGAATTCAGGTCCCCGCTTGGCATTCCAGCGAACCTTCACTATCGGGATGCATGTCTACTTCGTGCGCTTGACCTCTCGGTCCAAGATTTCGACAGGTTCTTCCACGAAACGTAGACTTTCGTCTAGCTAGATCTCGTCAAGAGGGATCACAAGTGTCTCTTCGGACAGACACTTCTTTAGGTTCGACACGTGGAAGACAGGGTGGACGTTGCTGAGTTCTCAGGGTAACTGGAGTTTGTATGCTACGGGACCGATCCTAGCAAGGATCTCGAATGGCCCAATGTACATTGGGTTTAGGTTTCCACATTTTCCGAAACGTATCATGCCTTTCCATGGTGAGACCTTCAAAAGGACACGGTCACCAACCTGGAATTCCAAGGGTTTTCGTCTTTTATCGGCGTAGCTCTTTTGTCTATCTCGAGAGGCTTTCAGTCGTTCTCGGATTTGTACAATCGTTTCAGTCGTTTCTCGGATGATCTCAGGACCAGTGAGAGTGCTGTCAGGGACTTGACCCTTGACTAGCTGCATGTCACCCACTTCAGCCCAACACAGAGGGGATCTGCACTTGCGGCCATAGAGGGCTTCAAACGGCGCCTCCTTGATGCTGGTATGGTAGCTGTTGTTGTAGGAAAATTCGACCAATGGAAGGTGAGTGTCCCATGACATGCCGAAGTCGATGACGCAGGCTCTCAACATATCTTCCAATGTCTGAATTGTTCTCTCACTCTGTCCATCTGTCTGAGGATGATAAGCCGTGCTCTTATCCAACTTAGTTCCAAGAGCCTTTTGCAACGATTGCCAAACTCTCGAGGTTAACGTGTTATCTCGGTCAGAGATAATGGATACAGGTACTCCATGAAGGCGAACTATCTCTCGAACGTAGATTCGCGTAACTCTCTCCATTTTGAAGTTTTCCTTGATTGGCAGGAAGTGGGCGGATTTAGTCAACCGATCGACAATTACCCAGATGGCGTCGTGCCCACTCGGAGATTTGGGTAACTTGGTGATAAAATCCATGGTGATCCTTTCCCACTTCCACTCAGGTATTTCCGGCTGCTGAAGTAAACCTGAGGGCTTTTGATATTCTACTTTTACCTTGGCACAAGTCAGGTACTTGCCCACGAAGGTAGCAATTTCTGCTTTCATGTTCGGCCACCAATAGAGTTGTTTGAGATCCAAATACATTTTATGTGAACCTGGGTGAACGGAGTATCTCGTCTTGTGAGCTTCGTTCATGACAACTTCTCTATAACCACCATACTTCGGGGTGCAGATACGGTCCATGAAATAGTAAACTCCGTCTCCCTTGACCTCTAAGTTCTTTTCCATTCCTCTCAAGGCTTCATCCGACGTGTTCTCTGGTTTTAAGGCTTCCAGCTGAGCCTCTCGGATTTGTGTGGGTAATCGGGAATGGATGGTCATTGTCAATGCCTTCACTCTACGACCAGAATACTCCTTGCGGCTGAGGGCATCTGCTACCTCATTGGCCTTCCCGGGATGGTAGCGAATTTCGCACTCATAGTCACTGAGTAGCTCTACCCATCGCCGTTGTCTCATGTTTAACTCCTTCTGATCAAAGATATGTTGCAAGCTCTTATGGTCGGTGAAAATGGTGCACTTGGTTCCGTAGAGATAGTGTCTCCAGATCTTTAATGCAAAGACCACGGCTCCCAATTCTAGATCGTGAGTTATGTAATTGACTTCATGTGTTTTCAACTGCCTCGAAGCATAGGCGATAACCTTTCCTCGTTGCATGAGCACACAGCCTAGGCCCTGATTGGATGCGACACAGTAGACAACGAAGTCTTCCGTCCCTTCGGGCAGGGACAAAATAGGTGCGCTGCATAGGGTCTGCTTCAATGTTCCAAACGCAGTGTATTTCTTGACTCCCCAACTAAAAGTTACACCTTTCTGTGTCAGAGTAGTTAAAGGCTTAGCGATTCGGGAGAAGTTCTGGATAAACCTGCGATAATAGCCCGCGAGACCCAAGAATTGTCGGATTTATGTGGGTGTCTTTGGTGCAGACCAATTCTCGATCGCTTTGATTTGGAAGGGACCACGTGTATGCCTTCCTCGCCAACCATGTGACCAAGGAAGGTTACTTTCCTGATCCAAAACCCACACTTTGAAAATTTTGCATATAGCTTCTCCGCCCTCAGTGTTTCGAGTGCCTTCCGCAAGTGTTGTTTATGATTATCTTCGCTCCGCGAATAAACAAGTATGTCGTCAATGAACACGATCACGAACTTGTCTAGCAAAGGGCCGCACACCCGATTCATCAGGTCCATGAATACCGCCGGTGCGTTGGTTAGACCAAAGGGCATTACTACAAACTCGAAGTGTCCATAGCAAGTTCGGAATGTTGTCTTGGGCACATCATTCTCATGAACCCGCAACTTATGATACCCTGATCTTAGGTTTATCTTCGAAAAGTAACTGGCTCCCTTAAGTTGATCGAAGAGGTCGTCGATTCTGGGTAGGGGATAACGGTTCTTGACAGTAAGCTTGTTCAGCTCTCGGTAATCGATGCACATCCGAAAGGATCCATCTTTCTTCTTTACGAATAAAATCGGGGCACCCCAAGGTGAGGAACTCGGCCTTATGAATCCTTTGTGGATCAGCTCATTGAGTTGGCTGGATAATTCTTGCATTTCTGCAGGCGCTAAACGATAGGGAGATTTAGCTACAGGAGTAGCTCCAGGGATTAGATCGATACGGAACTTGACTTGATGCTCGGGAGGAATTCCTGGGAGATCTTCGGGGAAGACGTCAGGAAAGTTACAGACTTCGGGGATGCTCTCGAGGTCTTTAACTTTTTGCGTCTCGTCGACAACATGAGCTAGGAATGCATGGCACTCCTTCCGCGGATACTTCAGGACCTTGATGCATGAAATGATACGAAGGCTCGAACTGAGTTTATCACCGAAAATAGTGAGGGCTTCGCCAGAGGGAAGATTGAGACGGATAGTCTTCTCGTAGCAAAGGATATCAGCACGATTGGGGCTTAACCAATCCATGCCGATAATGACATCGAAACTCTTAATGGATACAGGCATAAGGTTGATGGAAAAGAAATGACCGTCTATAGTAAGAGTACAGCCTATGAATATATCGTTAGTGCTCTCCTTCTTTCCGTTAGCCATCTTGACGGTAAATGTTTCGGTTAGAGGTTTAGATTTACACTTGATTAGATGTTTGAATGCATGACTAACAAAACTTCTCTCCGGACCAGAATCAAAAAGAATGCATGCCTAAGAGTTGTCAAGGAGGAAGGTACCCGTAACAATTGTAGGATCAGCGACCGCTTCCTCCTGGCCCATCGCCAGCACTCTTCCTGTATTACCGCCCGTTGTCGCCTTAGGGCAGTTTCTTTTGAAATGCCCAACTTCCCCACATCCATAGCAGGCTTGGCTAGCACCCGCACCAGGAGTCGGATTAGTTGGTTGGGCTGGTGCCCTGCAGTATCGGGTCGTGTGTCCCTTCCTTCCACAGTTGTTGCAATTCAAATCATGGCAGGGACAATGATGATGAAAGGTACACTTGTTGCACAGAGGTAGTTTCCTTGAATAATCACCGGTAGGAGCTTGGGTGGTTGGAACAGCAGTTGGAGCGGCAGTAGGAGTAGTAGTAGCATGGACTGCCACCGTTTGTTGTTTCTTGGAGGGATCCTGAGGCGACTGGACCTTGAGTTTGTTCCAAAATTTCTTCTTCTCACCACTCTCCTTTTGTGGTTCGGTGACTGATGATGCCTCATCCAGATCGATTCCATGATCGATTAGAGTCTGTGCCAAATCCTTGGCGCTTTCAAATGTAGTCGGTCTAGCAGCCAAGACATTTCCTTTGGTTGGTTGTGTCAGTCCCCAAATGTACCTCTCGATCTTCTTGCTTTCCGGGGTGACCATTCTCGGACAAAGGAGAGCCAGATCATAGAATCTAGCGGTGTAGGCAGCGATGTCGGAACCCGTCATCTTCAAATTCCAGAGTTCGTGCTCCAACTTTTGCACTTCGCCTCTCGGGAAGTATTCCACAAGCATGAGTTCCTTCAGTCTTTCCCAACCCTTGGCATTAGCCACTGACAGGATTAGGGTTTTGACTCGACGATTCCACCAGGTCAAAGCTCTATCGGTGAAGGTGCAGGCGGCGAACTTCACCTTGTTGGCTTCGGAACAGGCGCAAATTTCGAAGATGGATTCAATCTTCTCGAACCATCGAGTTATAGCGATAACACCTCCATTTTCGTCGAAGGGCTTGGGTTTTGCGGTCATGAAGTCCTTGTAGGAACACTCCTTTTGATGTCCCTGACTTCCGTCTTGCCGCTGGGGGTCGGTTCCACCTCCAGCCCCACCAGAGTTCACTTGTGCCATTGTTGCGGTTACAGCGGCGGTAACTGCTGCCTGAAACATGACGGGGTCGAACTGAGGGGGTGGTGGTGGTGGTGGAGTGTCGTCGTTTCTTCGGATGGGTCTTGGTCGGGGAGGCATCTTGTTATAGAAACAATCAGGAAGAAGAGGATGCTAAGTCCTCGAGATATATATAACAAGATATATCTCATCCTGATAATAAAAGTATACTACCGAGCAATAAGCACAGAAAGGTTACTAACGCAAGTAAGTTATCGCTTAAGAAGAAAGTGGTATCAACACTTGGAGTAGATCTGTATACTGAATTTTGCTCTACCTAAAATACTCCTATAGTATTTTATGTCGGATGCTTTTGTTCTTGGTAAGTTTTAGGCTTGCTGTAACACCAAAGTCACTCCCAAGCACATGTTGGTCATGTCTCGAATAAATATAGTTGATCAGGCTATATTGACCCTAGACATGATTACATAACTGCCCAGGTTTAACCGTAGTGTCCCAACATCCAAATACTTTTGTTTCGTTCTATCTATGACTCTGGTTCTGTTATGTATGCATAGTAGTATACTTGTTACAAAATACTTTATATTTTGAAAATATACTTTTAGTTTAGAGCACTTAGGCCCCTTAGTGTTTATAGTTGGATACCATGTAAGGTTCGGTATACTTAGTTCGCTATAAACAAGGGCTCTGATACCAATCTGTCACACCCCGAGACCAAAATGGCGCAATCGTTCCGGGGTGGAGGACGTCATGTTTAGCATCACAACCAGTGTATAATAGCAATCATAGTAAACACAACCAAACATTTCATAGCTGAAAATTAAATAAGTTTACATCGGTTTTAAATCTGATTCGAATACATCAAAAGTATAAGGAAGTATAAAGACAAAATCTTATTAGCTCCGACTTCTTCACAATGCTCAGATGGTACCTATCTACTAATTCCCTGAGGATACAAGCAGTTTAAAATAATATCAGCATAAAGATGGTGAGTTCATAAGCATTTAATTTTGGTGGAAAAATGTTCTTTGAATCCTTTTGAAAAGTGTTCCTCAAGAAAATCCTATATTTTCTTATGAGAATCGGTTTTGAAAGAGCGTCTATTAGTAGGAAATAAACCATCAGTTTTAGAAATGGCAGTGTTATCTTGGGAAAATCCCACATTTTCCCTAAAAACAGGTTATCCGTCCTAGAGGTAGAGATGCAAGTGTAGATATCCCGGCTTACTATCAGTATGTATATGAAAGTAGTTTTATTACTCAAAATAAAAAGAAATGAAGGGTAGAGTCCGTAAACCAAATTTAGTTTATACTTATTTGCGAGTCGTATGACCATACTTGATACGACCTAGAGACCTTTATAACGTTCTTCAGGCGTTAAGCTAAATGACATTTGTTCACTCCAGGCGTGCCCGCCTAACTGTAGCTAGCAGTTCAGGTGTGGGATTATCAGTCCCGAGTAGATCTATTCACAAATCTCACGCTCTCCCTCCAGAAGCCTCTGGTTATACTAAAAGGATTTAATCTTGTACACCTACAGGTACAATATTGAAGTAGAGCCTCACAATTCTGTATAATCTAGTTTACTAGCGAGAAAACAGTATAAAACAATAATTATCCTTGAATAACAGTACTCTATACTACTGATGAAAATATATAACATAAACTAAATTTGCCATAGTTTATACATATTCATTTATGAAATCTGATTAGGTAGAAGCTGCCTACAGGGTTATCCCAAACTATACCCCTTATAGTTTATTAGAGGTGTTATGGAAAATGCTTTGTAAAACCTTTCTGAAAGCTATGAAATTAGATTTCCAAAATAACTGTTTCTCTTATGCTCAACATATTACAAAAGGGATAAAATATCTGAGTATGCTATTAAACGTGGAAATCATTGGACTGTATTAATAAGTTTAAAACTTAATAAAATACTTTGAGTTTGGCTTGTATTCCCCCCCCCCCTGAAAACATTAAAAACACGGAAAAATGTAGGGGTATGAACTCACTTCGGGCAATTTGAATGAAGGATCGATACGGAATGCGGAATGTTCAAGTGAAGCCTTGAACAAATTTGATCCTAATTAACACGCAATGACACATAAATGAGTCAAATGAGGGTATTTCACCACTAGATGTGATGGAGAACCACTCTAGGGACTTGGAGCTACTTGCACTAAGTGTTAGGACCTTAAAGGATTGCATGAGGGAGGTGTATGGCCACCTTAAAGGTGTGTACGGCCATGGGTGTGCGGCCCAATGGGTGTGCGGCCATACACTCATGTTAGAAAGTGTCTTGGAGGTGTTTCAAGGTCCATACTTTCATTCCATGAAGTGTTCTAGGTCTATACTCAATTGTAGTGCAAGTTTAGGGTCCCTAAAAATAGGTTTGTGGTCCTAGAATGTGTGTGTGTTCGCACACTTGGGTGTGTGGTCGCACACTTGGGTGTATGGTCGCACACTTGCGTGTGCGGCCGCACACTTGAGTGTGTGGTCGTACACCCAACAAGATAATGTCCAAAATGCCAATTCTAAGGTTCAATCAAGGCTAGGGTCATGTCTATCTCGAGTTTGGAAGTCAAACTCTCACTTTGGAGGGTGTTTTAAGGTTGTGCGGCCACCTTAAGAGGGTGTGCGGTCGCACTCTCTTCGAAACACGAAGAACATGTCAATGTTTGTACACTTAAGGCTTAGATAGGGTGGTCTTTCATGGATATCAAGTTAGAGGATGAATTACTCACGTTCTTGAAGCTTTGGAGGGTTTGTGGTTGAAGAAGCTTGAGAGGAAAAGTGTTGTGTGCTGCCAAGGTGTCAAAGGAATGAAAGGAAAGGTGGCTACCCTTTATATAGGGGTGAGTGTGCTGCCCAGAAGGGAGTGTGCTGCCCAGAGGTGAGTGTGCGGCCGCACACCCATGTGTACGGCCGTACACTCCCCATAAGGGTGTGTATGGCCCGGTTTCGACACTATATGACTTGTTGACTCATTCCTAAACTCAGCAATGGTCATACTCAAGCTTAGAACACTTAAATGTACCCTTAAACAGCACGAAAAGTCACAAACAAGTTTAATATTGATTGAATTTGACTAAGTGTACAAGATAGAAGTTTCACATTGTCACAACAATCAATCCCCATATATTTAATTAGTCTCTTTTGATCACTAAATTAATTCCAAATTAATTCTTGATCAATACTAATTAAATAATATGATTTCTTATTAATATATTAGAACTTATAATATATAAATATGTCACAAATATCCTCTTCTCACAAAAGGTCTATCCAAATGTTCCGATGCCATGCAACCCAAATGGACCATGCCGGGTCGGGTCAAGTATATACCAATTATAGTTATGGACTTATACACTAATCTAACAGTCTCCCACTTGGATAAGTCTAATAACTATTGTTTCAAGTACGACTTCATAACCGGACTAGCAATCGTAGCTCTTACAAGCCGTTGTCAAACTCTGAACAAATCAATGACGCGTCCATTATATAAGTGATCATATATTCCTCCATTCTAGATATCATATGGACTGAGACATGGATTATAATCATTCTCTCTGTCCATTTATTGTTTCCCGATTTCTGATTTATGACGACCGACTAATTGAACAAATCAAATCAGTCCAAGCTTGGCCAAGCACTTTGGGTGTCATCACTAAATCATCGAGGGGCCCACAGATATCGCTTTTATCCCTTTATGGGTAAAAGGAATGGATACACTTTGACTCATATGCTTGTACTAACTACTTGTTGAATCATACACAAAGGCACGTTTTATAACATCGAGTTACCAATGCGTTGTCGTGCAATCAATGTATAACCAACTCATATCTCTAGGTTTGAAGAATATAAGATATTATCGTCTCATGATTCACTCTTGATAAAATCCATGAAGTGATTCAAATGAGCGTGGGTTTAATCCAATACCCAGAACTTATGAGCACTCATGAATGATGCACCAACTCTTGCTATGTCCACTACCTTGGACATCTACAAACCAGCTTCATGATAGTCTTGATTCAAATCTACTTCCAACATATGACCGACTCTGGATGATTTGAATAACTTAGTCATTCGGGAAGAATGACCTAGTTATTCTGGAAGGCAAAACATGCAAAGTGAAACACAAGAATAATACTAATCCTTATGGCCCCAACACTTTGAGTGTAAATAAAACACCTTTTATATAAGCACCATATTGATTACTCATTATTCATTGTATAATGTTTCGATTTATCAACTTAATACTTGAGTAAAAAAAATAGTTATGCCATGCTCCAAGCATGCACACTATGTTTGTCTAAACAATAGCTATGCCATACTCCAAGTATGCACACTATGTTTGTCTTATGATCCTTACTTTGTGAAACAGATCAATTGACAATATTTTAATGATGCTCATTTCACAATCCCAATCCTAATTGTAAATGTAAGAATACCAAACTCTTGTCATTTACTATAATCTATTAGATTCTAAACTTATATGCAATGATCCCCTTGCAATGAATATGCACACAAGTCACAACGACTTGGCAACAGACATTACAAAGTATTCCAATGGAGAGCAATTCCATGGAAACGAAGTCTCACATTCAAAGTACATTCCTTTGAACACCCTTCTTGCATTAAGTTCTCTAATCTTACACAGATTCAAAGAATAACTTCCACCTATGGAGACAATTCCATATTCCCATTTTGACTATCACTTTTGAACAAGAGTTGCCTCCTTTCAAAATATGTCAATATGGTCCTATCTCTATACTTCCAATTATCCATGAGCAACTAATCTTTGGCAAACCTCAGATTGTCCTCGATAACTGCTTAATCATTTTAGTCAAATCCAGTTCTATTCCTTTTTCCCTCTTAACGCCCTAGGCATTTGGAAAATTTAGAATGGATAAATATTATAGCACATGTAATCGATCCTATACCCGAAGCATATGGGACCCGATTCATGCTAGAAAATTTTTTTATTTGCCATGTTCTCAAAATTCAAACTATGAAGAGGGATGTCGTAATCATAATCGAATTTTGAGAATGCAACATATATAGAATTTCCTTATGTTGAACCATTCCAACATAACATTCATATATATCCTTGACTAAAGTTGATTAAAATCTCAATCTAAGCTTTTAGAATTGGAATGAAGTATAAATCCTCTCCCTTAATTATAGCAAAACCACTTTTCAAAGCGAATTGAACCTTTTGTTTTCTATAATTAACATTGCTAACTTGCAACACTAACCATAATAACCATGCTCCCACTAGCACAATAATTATTATCTTACTAGCACAACACTTATGCTCCCACTAGCTTTGACATGTACTCAGAAATCAACTAGACTTCTAGAAATCAATACTTTATTGACTTTCTTGCCAAAATTCAGAGTTCTGATACAAGATTTCTTTGATAAGACTTTATCAAAATCATACACCTTTCCTTAGATAGCTCACATGTGTGTCTAAACAATTATGAAGAGGGATGTCGTAATCATAATGTTTAGACCTTTTTCCATTCTCACAAGTCCATGTTAGTGTGCCGGTTAACCACACACACTCCACTAATGACTTTGAGAATGCAAATATCACAATTCCTATCTACTTAAAATCTACTTAGTGAAAGCGTTTCCTCACCATCATTTTTCATGAATCGGAGAGAAACCTTATGACACTTAGATTTTTATGGAGTATGTGTTCCTATCCATGTGAATTTGTCAAAACCATAATCACAAGAAAAGGTTAGTCACAAATCCAAACACATATGGATTGAACTTGCGCAATCTTAAATTCTTGCCACCTGGCAGCACAAGGGCCTGCCATTGCATCCAAGTTGTTATGCAACCAATTGAGAACTCATAGAACTCATATGCAAAGCCAACTTTAACTAGAATGGGCAAAGAAATAGGAATATGTCAACACGAAAGGTTATAAACCTCAAGTCGTGGGTTAGTGATTAACAATACACTTGATTAGTTCTTGAAACCATCTCAAGATTTTTAAAGACTCCCACTGACCTCTTGACATATGAGATTCTCTTTTGTTAAGAATCATTCCTTGACAAAACAAATATTTAAGAGTTAGTGCGGATTCTTATCAAGTTAAACACTTCTCACAATTGGTCTTAGTTGGTCTTTGTTTTATCCAAAACATCACAACTTACCAATCTCAAATGTACAAGAGTAGAAAACATTTTACTCTACATTTGACAAGTGTTTTACACATTTTTAAGATTATGTCACTCAAGGCTCAATCTTGGAGTATGACTCTAAGATTTGATTTTGGAACGAAGTATGATTTATCTTTTGATATACCATTTCAATAATTCACGATTCCTCTCCTTAGCCAAACAAATGCACAAAGGTGTCCTTAGAGGATCAATTGTGATATGGTTTCATAATCACCAAGATAACCATAAACCAAGATACTTAAGCACTCTCCTACATTTTCAGATTGGAGAAACTTTTATCTTTCTTCCTAATTTGATTTTTCTCATTCATCCTGCCATACATTGAAACTTTTCCAATGTTTCATAATTACACTTAAACTTGTAAGTATAACCATATTTACTAAACTTTAGTAAATCATGACGAATAATCTGATCATTCCTTGTGGTCGACTTGACCAGCGCACAACCAAGTGTACCAAATCCTTTAGTCCTTAACTTTACTCACATATACATGTGAGCAAGGACTTAGTCTTAATTTCGCAACGATGAAAATTCTCATTCATCACACAATACAACTTGCATGATTCCAAGTTTCTATCCAACTGAAACTTGGGTGATGAGAATCTTTCCTTATTTGGTAAATTATGACACTACCACAAATTAAAGAATCAAATCCATTTTCCAATATTGCTTATCAATGGAAACATATAAACAACAATTTTTCACAAATGCCATTGTAAGGATACTTAAAATAAATAAATCAAAATTTTTATTTATTTTTAAACTTTGCGGAAAAATCTTATCCTTACAATGCAAATACATATGAAAAACATGTTGTTATCTATTCTCAAGCAACATATCATCACTCTTAAGCAACAACTCAAAATTCTGATCATCGAACCATGCGATCGAAATCCATCTTCGCGATCAGAATCAGCACACTCTTTCTTTAAGCTTCTTTTGATTCTTCCAAAACATCAAAATGTAATTACATTACATCATGTATTAAGAATCTCCAAAAGAGACTTCATAGAGTTAGATAATGGACTTTAACCTGAAGCAAAGTCAAACCTTTTTGACTTTTACCATCCTTATGAACTTTCAGGTAAATTCGGCAGCTTCGTAACCAATGTCCCTTCCTTTGGCAAAAGAAACATATGGACCTTTTCGAAATGGTACACTTGATTGTCTCAGACTTAGCCTTTCTCTTTACCATTGGTCAAATGACTTGACCATGGCCAATCCCTTTCAATTGGGAAGAGAAAGCTTTTATGGACTTCCAATGTCACCATTGTTAATGTCCAAATAGGTTTGGGAAGTAGATCTTCCAATATAATTTGCTTTACCAATGCTACAAATCATTGTTGATTTAGCAGCATCAAGCAAATAGGTAAGATCACTAAGGGTCATGTCGTGATCTGTCATCAGGGAGTGACTGAAGAACCAAGTCAACAGCTAGCTACCTCGAGACTTTGACACCCGACTCTCTCGGATTGCCAATATGTGACTTAACCTCCAAGATGTAAGTACATATAGTCTTTGCTTGCCAATAGGGATTGAGTGACTTAGAACTTTTCAAGTCTTGAAACTTGTGGGATGGGGAGAATTATTGGAGGAGGTGGAGGAAGTGAAGCATGATTTCCAGTCCCATTAATGCACAACAAAGCGATTAATCTTTCACCTTGATTGCCATGTGGGATATCATCTTCATTACGAAGGCTTGTTCGTAAAGATTTGGGAAGACCATAGTTGTCTCAACTAGACATTTATAATGGGAGAAATTCAAGTTGGTTGATTGAAAGTCCTTAATATAACACCTAATATGAAATATTAAGGCTAGGACCCAACAAACTATTTATAACTGGAAGAGGGATGCCGTAATCCAAGTTATAAAATATTTGAAGGTAGGTAAATGACGATTTACCAAATTTCCACCATGAAAACAAAATATAATTAAGTTTTTAATTGGATTTGAAACTCCTAAATCTTTTGAGATACATTGAACTTTCAATGGCATGATTGAATATCGATTGTGCCCTCTCAAGTTTGTGACTGGGATGCCGAGGATCACAAACAAGGTGTGAATAACCATGCAAATTAACTTGGTACCCTTAACTTTATCACCTAATTGATGTGTCGGTTAACCACACACGTTCCACCAATCTATGATAAACATTAAGTTACCCTTTACCACACATTGTCAGTCCCATGTTAGTGTGCCGGTTAACCACACACGCTCCACTAACGACTTAACAAAGGTGCAAAGTGCAATTTCATGGGTTAGCACGATTTCACATTTTCCTAAGTAACTAAGATTGGGAATTAATAAGTGTTTAGTTACTTAGTTTTTATCATTATATTTTTAATGAAGGGAGAATTAGAGTCCTTATCCTACCCGTTCGGCTAACGACCCTCCACCAGTCAAGGAAGCGGTGGGTGAGAGTGGACACCCATTAAACTGCCATTTTATAGGCAGTAACCTTATACCCCCCCCCCCCCTTATAGACCGGCTTCGTAAATGAGGCATACTAACGGTAAGACTAACTTATTCTTATACATATCTATATAATTAAACTTTTAATATAATAATAGTATAAGGTTTGAATTTTAAACTTTTAAAATTCTAGGGTTTGATTTGGAATTAAAGTATACATAAGGGGTAAACTTTACAAATTCCAAAACTTGAGGGCAAGTATTGAAACTATTCAAAATATTGGATTTTCATAACTTATGAGTTTCATTAAAGTTTTAAAAACTTTAATGAAGAGACTCTTGAACATCCATAACTTGAGGACAAGTTACGAAGTCCATAAAACTATTTATGAGAAAAAGACTCTTCATTTTGTAACCTATGGCACTTTTATGAGTTTTAAGATTCATAAATGTGACTTTTCATATAACTTGAGGACAAGTTACAAAAACACATTTTATGAACTTCTTTTAGATCAATTTGGATTGAAAACAACTAACACATAATTTTTTTCATTAATCTAAATTAACTCATAAAACAAGGTGACACAAAAAAAACTTGGTAATCCATAACTTGAGGACAAGTTATAGAGTCCATACAATGTCATTAAGATCAAGAATTACACTAACAAACAATTTGCACATAATTCCTATGATCTACCAAAACTCATAAGCATGAACAATCCATATCAACAATTTTCAAGAATCATATAAACATATATAAAACTTGAAACTTTGATAATAACATTGAAATTGGTTTACCATAATCATTACCACATCAAAAATAGGTTTTATAAGTCCAAAACAGTTTAAGGTAATGATTCTAGACCAATTCCATCCTTAAAACTCGAAGATATCCTTTTAGGGGCTTCTACTCGTCGAGTGTATGAACCTACTCGACGATTAGGATGAATTTCTTCACGGACTCGGCGAGTCCATCAACGGACTCAGCGAGTCCAGTGCCCAGGAAGCCTGAATTTTTGATTTGTAAGCTATTTCAGCATGTATAACTTGAAAACAAGCCTACGCTCTGATACCACTGTTGAGTTATGAACATTCTAACACTCCTATGGTGTACATGAAATCCTAAATACCTTGCATCTATTTTTTCTCTATTATACATGCAAATATTATTTTCCAAGGTATTGTTCTAACTAGCATAATATAAAGTACATGTAATATAAAATCTAGTAGAATTACATACCTCTTTGTTGTAGCTTAATTCCAGGGAGCTCAAGAGCCTAGTGCCCCAAGTGTGACACCTCAAATGGTTCACACAACATCAAAACAACTTGGAATAACCATTAGAAGAGATGCTTCACTCTAGAAATCGGCTTGCCCTCTTGTGTATGCACTAGTGCCGATTTCACCAACCAATGGGGTCTTTATATAGTGTGCACATTAGGGTTACACCATGTAACCCATGACTTTACACATTCCTTATGCTCCATGGGTTTTAACCTCCATAGAGTATCCATGGGTCACCACATGGGTAAAACCCAACATAAGGAATCATGGATCATAAGCCCACGTATATAAGAATGAATGATTTACACAATCAATCCCCATATATTTAATTAGTCTCTTTTGATCACTAAATTAATTCCAAATTAATTCTTGATCAATAATAATTAAATAATATGATTTCTTATTAATATATTAGAACTTATAATATATTAATATGTCACAAATATCCTCTTCTCACAAAAGGTCTATCCAAATGTTCTGATGCCATGCAACCAAAATGGACCATGCCGGGTCGGGTCAAGTATATACCAATTATAATTATTGGCTTAGACACTAATCCAACAGTTTTCTACTTATTAGTTATATGTACTTGCTTTTGAACAAACAACGTTTGTAAATAATGTAAACTTGTAATCTCAATGTATGATGTTTTGGGTTGCTATGATTCATTTATACTCAATTGTTGTGATACTGTACAAAGACTTCATCCGCCCCCGGACGTTTTCGCCGCTCCGGTTCGGGGGTGTGACACATCATACCATTCTCTCCCATTCTTTTCTTCTAATAAAAGTATTTAATGATTCATCGTATAAAATCATACAATAAGGTGACTTCGTAACACTGTGTATATGATCTACAACTGAAATAACAAAATTATGTGATACGCCAAAATCCCTCCTATTATTCCGCTGCGTAACTTTGCTGCTGAAGAAGAAGCAAACACTGAAGATTCTTATCATTCACTGATGTAAAGCCTCTTCAGACTGTGTTCCCAGACAGTTACTATAATGACGCTGATGTTAAGGGGGAGTAAAATATCCCTCAAGGATAACCAAGTGATGTTGAATCAGATGATAATGTTTGACCACATCAAACACTGTTATTTTTCCATTACTAAAGCTAAAGTCTCTAACTAAAGCGGAAGTTCTCGACAAGATACCAGGATATCATGCTACTACTAAGGGGGAGTTCTTATATTCTAATTATGCCAAAAGGGCGAGATAACTACATTTCATCCATATTGTTTCAGTATCAATATTCTCCAGCTATACTTTCGAGTGGGAGAACTATCAAATCAAAGATATATTTGGGTTTTGACATCATCAGATTAGGGGAGATTGTAAGCACACTTAGAATCTGATAATGCAAAACACCTCACGCTGACCCTCATCAGCGTCAGCGTCTCACCAATGCCAGTATGAAGCTTAGCCATTCCAACATACTAGTTTATTAGTGTAATATGTTGTGTATATATATATATATATATATATATATATATATATATATATATATATATATATATATATATATATATATATATATAGATACTTAGTTTGTTAGTAGCTACAATATCTTAGAGATATCAGATATATTCTGTTATTTATGTAGATTAGTTGATATCCCTGGAACGTAGGGATCCACACGTCTTTACTTCTCTATATGTACTAGGGTTCATATAATTATTGATGATCGAACCCTAGAAAACTTTGTGCTTGTTCTCTTAGTGAGAACCTTTTCTTAGTGAAAAACCTTTGTGATATATCTTTTTGTTCTTTCAATCTTCTTTGTTTTTAATCATTATAAGATCAAGGGAACCTTCAGTTGTTCATGTGAAGAGCTCGGCGGGACTATACACTCGCATCGAAGATATTGTTCCTGTTGTTTTGTAACTCAACTCTGTTAATCATATATGTTTCAAAAAAGTGGATGTTACAACATGATTTCAAATAAAGCGTATTTGTTACTTAACCTATTTTATATGAAAAATCTCTTTTGTAATTTTTGGGACGTTACAACAAGTCTACTATGTATAGTTAATGGTTGGGACAGCAGCTTAGAAAGGTGTAAATTTGATTTTTGGAGAATTATAAACGAACCTTTAATTTGAGTGTATGTTGGTTTATTGAAAGACATTAATGACATATATATATATATATATATATATATATATATATATATATATATATATATATATATATATATATATATATATATTTGGGTAACTAATTTATGTATTGTTGATATGGTTATTCACTAAGCTTGTTGTTGCTTACCAATTTGTTGTGTGTGTCTTTCAGGTTCAGGTAAACTTAGTAGCCTGAAGTGGATTTAGTAGCGCCTGACTTGGATTCTTACACGAGGTTATTGTAAGATCATCTTCATAACTACTTGTACTAATTTATGATGCGAATGTACACCAAATTTGTTATTATTTATTTTTTAAATGCGAAAAATTTGGATGTAGTTTCTATTAAAAATTCGGGTGTTACAGTGTATTTGTACCAAAAAATCTCTTAAAAAAACACCCGCAACAAAAAAATTCAAGTTAGAGTGTGTGTGTGTGGAGGGAGAGAAAGAGAGATAGAGAGAGAGATAAGAAAGTAAAGGCTACATTAGGGTTTTTAAGAAAAGAAAGAACTGAAGCCTTTAACTAAGATCATGTTGTTATTTTTGCATTAACCTCATTTGTAATCATTAGGAAACATTTTATAATGTTGAAACATTTCAAATTAATGGTGGATGATTCAAAACAACCCAAGAAAGTATTATTTCACCCATGGTTGTCAAGAAGTTCAAAAGAAATGTTGCACGGGATGTGGTTTTTGTATATATTTTTTCTTACTAATTATGTACCTTTATATACAACCTCATACATGTAAGGAACTCCCCATAATGATGTGAAAATAACATAAATAAAATCATAGTTGCTTTATTTTTAGTTAAGGGTTATGTGACAACCCGTTATTTCAAATAAATGTAATAATCTAGGTCAACTATTGTAACTTATTTTGAAATAATAAAATAATAATAATAATAATAATAATAATAATAATAATAATAGAAATTAATTGAGATGAAAAGTAGCGTCAAAAATAAAGTATTAAATAAACTTATTTGGGATGAATAAAGTGGTAGATATCTTAACAAGGATTCTGAAACTATAAAGAACGCCCAAATCCGAGTTATAACGAAGAAGTTATGACTTATCGAAGATCCGCGACAAAACCGGCAAAACACTGTTTAACGTAAAAAGTAAGTTTTCAATAAATTGCTTTTTAGCCTTAAGTATCTAAATAAAAGTTGTAGCATAAGTTAAACCGAGAGTGTCCATAAAAAGAACGTCCAAATCTGACTTCGTATGAAGAAGTTATGATTTTTTTAAGATTCGACATAGCAGTACACAACCCGGAATTTGAAACAAAGATCGGACGATTTTTAGCCGACACAACCTAAACGAGAATCAAAGGTCTCGTCAATAGTAGTACAACAGTAAAAAGACAGACGAAAACGGACATCGGGTGAAAAAGTTATCAATTTTTAACGGATTTTCCTCTTCCGGTCTGTTAAAAATAATAATATTAAAAATAAATTCAAAATTAGCCAACGGAGTCTAAACAAAAGTTGTCGAGTATAATCTCACCTACGCGTGGATATAAAGAACGTCAAAAACGGAGCTTGTATGCAAAAGTTATGAATTTTTGAAGTTCGAGGCACAAAAACCGAAAACCTTCGCATATGTGAGGCCAGGGTTCGGCCACGTCCGTTTCTCGCAAGCCTGCCCCGTGTCCGAAATGGTGACTCGACCAAAGTGCGGCCCAACCAGAATCTGACACGTGTCGTGTCCGTGGAGGCATCCGAACCGAGCCGCGTGTCCCGCCTGCCGTCCGACGCGTGCTTCCCCCTTCGAATCCGAGGCCGACACGTGCCCCCTCCCTCTCTCCGGATCCGAACCTCGTACCATATATAACGAGGTGCGAACCCTCCCGGTTCCTTAGCTACTTTTACACCAGTTTTCACCCTTTTTCACATATTTCACCCCCATAAACCTCCTTACAACCCCCGAAGTCCCAGTAACTTATCTAACGCCCGAAGAACATCCCAAGCCACCTGAAGTCTGCACGAAAAGAGTCTTTCGGTTTCTAAACCCGACCCACGCAAAGCCCGGTTTTCAGCAGTAAAGCCTTTTCTAGCAACGAAGTGGTGCTCAAATCACCACTACTATCAAGTGAGTTTATACCCTTATATTTTCACTATCTTTATAATATTTTTTTTGGGGGGGGGGGGGGGGGGGGCGGGGGGAATACAAGAAAATCTTGTATAAATAACAAAAATTATTCAAATAGTTTACGATTGTTATTTTTATTAAAATAAACATATTATTTTTACTAGTTCGGGATTTATTACAAAAACAAGCATATAAATTATAATAGGTATAATTTATGATTCATGCACACTTATTAATAAAGTTTATGAAACTTCCATATTTCTTTACATATTCAGAATAACTTACGAAAATAACCATATAAATTATATTAAATATAATTTATGAGATATTTACAGTTTATCTATTACAAATATATTTTTCATTATTCTATACGTAACCGTCAATATAGCATTTGTGAGACACGCTTCAGGTACTTATTTAAATATAAAACAAAAGTCCTAAAAATTATAACCAGAGTTTTCTTGAGGGAGAGCGTGACATTTGTGTATAGATCTATATGGGACTGACAATCCCGCACCAGAGCTGCTTGCAACAGCTAGGTCGGCAGACATGTGATGACAATTGACGTACCATATTTCGACGCCTAAAGAACGTCGTGTTTCAAGCGAGGCTTAGGTCATCAAGCATGGTTATGATAACTCACAATTTGGTATTGAATAACGCGATTAGTGTATGAATAAGAAAACAACTTTATATAGCTTTATTAAATAATAAAACTATAACATAGTATTTTACAATACAAATGGTAAACCTAGGCTTCTATAGAGAATTCATAATAGTATAAAATACAAAATACTATTTTTTTACAGGGAAAATATTCATTTTATAGTTTTATGTGAATTAAAACTATATGATACTATTTCAGAACACAAATACATATACAACAGAAAATATAGGATTTTCTGGGTGAATATATTTATATTTTTAAGAAACAAATGACAGAGTTATTTTACAAAAATACTTATCAACTCACCAACTTAATTGTTGACACTCTTTTTTCAAAACTACTTGTATTTTCAGGAAATCGATAAACAGATATCCACAAGTTTTGAGGAAGACAGAGTTTCATATAATTATGTCTTTTGATTATACTTTTTTGTTTCAAATATACAATGATTTGAATACGAATGTAAAGTTATATTTTATCAATGTAATGGATGTTGTACTTTGATTTCTCTATTGCATTGTTGTGATACTGAACATGAAGTCATCCACCCCCGAATGTTTCCGCCGTTCCGGTTTGGGGGTGTGACAGGTTAAAATATAAAAAAATGGTATTGTTTTTTTTTTTTTTTTGCACTTTTGGACTTTAGATGTTGACTTTTGTTTTGTTAAACCATCACCAAACGATGCTCGTAAGACCTTAATAAACACTTGATTCATCCATGATATGTGTGGTTACATCTGTTTAGGTTTTTTAAACAAAAAAGCGCAACTGTTTTTTCTAGTAGAGTTGTTGGGTTTTTTTTGATGTTTTTACTTGCATATAACACCCTACCAGTACCTATGACTGGTCCAAAACTACTAGTGATTAAAAGAGTAAAATAATGAATGTATAGGTAAATTATGTTTTGGTTTCATGCAATAAAAATGAGAAAGAACGGTTGTCAATCATTCACATAAGTTCAGGAAAACGTAACATGTGTATGATAAAGGGATCGAATTTAAGCATAGGAAGAGAAATGGTTAGTCTAGAATAGGAAATAACATGGTTCCAACTCAAGTGAATCCAATAAAAAAAAAAAGTTAGTAATACTTGTGTTGGGTCGGGTCCAAGTCCTTAAAAATCCAAACCGACTAGTTCAACTGGCAGCCGATCACCTGACAAATTCAAAAAAAAAATTAAAATCATTTGCAATTGAACACGAAGAAATCGTTAGGTTTAGCGAAAAGTTGGTTGAACCAAGAGGTTATACCAGTAACACACCACCGTTCTGTTTTTTCAAATATAATTTTTTTCAACTTAAATTGAGCTTGATATTGCTAGAAGGTCTAATTGACTCAATCTTTGTAAATAAATTGTAAATTGGTTTTTACACCATTTAATTTTTTCTTAACAATTAATGACGAAAAACACTAAAATCGTTTGCTTTATATAAGAGTTATATTGTCAATTATTTTCTTTTTGCGTCGACGTGGGTCTTAATAGCCTCGCCCCTAAGAAAGAAGGCATGAAATCTCTTTCGCTTTCTCTCTCTCTCTCTCTTTCTCTCTCTCTCTCTCTCTCTCTCTCTCTCTCTCTCTCTCTTTATATATATATATATATATATATATATATATATATATATATATATATATATATATATATATATATATATATATATATATATATATATAGCGCTAGGTTCATGTGTTTCATACATTTATTGTGTGTTGGAATGCATCAATAGAAATTAAGTAAAATTAAATAATTATTTAATTTAATAAAGATAAATATTAAATCATTTCCGTAATTGTATGTATATTAAATAATATCCATAATTATAATTCTCTTTTTGTGGAAACTAATTAAATTCATCCTTAAAGTCAACAATAATATTCTTTCAGAATGAATTCACATCTAGGTTTTTATGTATGGGTTCGTGTTTTGTTTATGGACCCACTCACTTAAAATAGAACAAAGTTGCATGAAATATGAAGAACGAAAGTGTATTCTACTAGAATACACTGTCATTCTTTTATAATATACTCTAATTCTTCTAGAATAAACTTTCATTCTGCTAGAATACACTCTCGTCCTCCATGTTCAAGAAAACTTTGTTGTATTTTGAGTGAATGAGTCATGAAACAAAATACGAACCCATACATGAAAACCTAGATGAGAATTCATTCTAAATGAATATTATTGCTGATATTAATGACGAATTTAATTAGTTTTCAGAAAAAAATAATTATAATTATGGATATCATTTAATATACATATAATTATAGAAATCATTTAATATCTATCTTTATTTGATTAAATAATAATTTAATTTTTACTAAATTCTTATTGGTGCATTGTAGCACACAATAGATGTGAGAAACATTTGAACCTAGATCTATATATATATATATATATATATATATATATATATATATATATATATATATATATATATATATACATATATATACACAGATGCATACATACATACATACATAAATATATATATATATATATATATATATATATATATATATATATGCACACACACACACACGCCATGCTAGCCAAATCATTAAACAAGAAAAAAGAAAATAAATAATCATGGAGAGGGGTGGACGAATTCTTACATGCTTGGCAAGGTAAAAGTAGTAATACATTATTTAGCTATTAAGTATTAAGAAACTGTAATTTAGGATCTAATAACTTTTTTCTATAAATTAAGCAATTTACTTACTGTGGAATCATAAATGATGATTAATTATTTAAAAATGGGTAAGTAAGGTGCATAAAGGCTGAAATTGAGTTATATGTTGTAACACCCTGTTATTTTATTCTTGTAAAGTCAACCCTAGTCAATCAAAGTCAAACTTGGGTCAACTAAAGTCCACTTAAATCTTATTCTATCTTAAATGGGTTAGATTAATATTTTATAAGTGTTTACACCTTGTATTCAAGGTGTTATATGTTTAAGAGGTGAAAACTTGAAGTCCGAAGACCATTCTTTCTTTCCCTTCGGACAGCAGCCTCGCAGCCAAGAACAAATAGGCTTCGGCCGTGAACGAGGGCCGCAAGCCCTCGGACCGTGAATGCGTTCTCGGCCACCACCGCCTTCGGACCACAAACGAGCTTCACGTCCATGAACACTTCGGACCGTGAACCCTCGCATATATATATATATATATATATATATATATATATATATATATATATATATATATATATATATATATATATATATATATATATATATATATATATATATATATATATATGGGTGTTAGCCATTTTCTCCTCATTTCTCATCTTCCAACCGTGAATTCTCCCATTCTCTCTCAAGTATCATCCACGAAAGGGACTTCTATCACCTCAAAAACGTCAGTAACTCACCCCTCTTCTTGTTGTTTCTTGAAAGCCCTTTACCTTCCATCCTAATTCATCATCTTTTCATCTTGAAATTCAAGATCTTCAAGCTTAGAGTCATGAACCATTCATCACGGGGCCGTGAACCCTTCAACTTGGTCGTGAACCCTTCATACATTCATCAATTGGGCCGTGAACACTTCAAGTGTTCTTCATGTTCTTGGGTCGTGAACTCCATTTCAGCCTCCTAATTTGCTTCTAACACTCCTTTGGTGAGTTGTTCTTGCATCCTAGGTTGATTCCCTCACACCTTTGTGGTTATAAACACTAATTGTAGGCCTATATATGTTAACATATGCTAAATAGGATCTATTTGTGCTCGGGACTTCACTTGGCATACTAAGTATCCTATATCATATCTTCAATCGAATCACCAACATAAGGTGAGTTCATACCCCTATAATCTACCTTTTAAATGGTTTTAAATGCTTTTAAGGGGGGAATACAAGTTGAACACAATCTAATTGTGTTAATAATTGTATGTGATATCAATAACACAAAGGATTTCCTTACCTGATGCTTTTAAGGATTACCAAATACTTTCGTAATGACTTAAAGTCATGTTACCTCTTTTAAAAGTCACATAAACTCTTTTTAGAACACCGTTAAACTCTTTTAAATGTTTTTATAACTATTTAAACTTATAATTGTCAAAATCATGTTTATATATGTATAGATATATAAATAAGACTTAAAGGGCTTAGGACTAATGAATTGCCTTATTTCCCTTTCCTTGTCTGGATGTGGACTTAAGGTGGTGTTATTTGTCTGAAGGTCGTTTCCTTCTTAATTATGTGTAACAACGTAAATTTCCAAAACAATTTTTCATTTTTAAAACATACTTTCATTCATAAAACATCATAGTAATCCAATGTATCTCATGATATCACAATAAACAAATCCCAGAATCTCAAAAACATAATCTCTAAGAGTGTGTACGAATCATGCCGGCGCCTTCCCGCGATCCTCGCTAGTACCTGAAACACATAACACAACAATTGTAAGCATAAATGCTTAGTGAGTTCCCCAAAATACCACATACAACACATACGCTACTCGAGGCTATAATACGACCCTCCGGTCGATGTGTCTCAGCGGGACCCCCCAGTCCCGTAGCTCGTTGGACCCTCTTGTCCGGTCATAGCTCGTCGGACCCTTCGGTCCGGTCTGTATCGTTGGACCCTTCGGCCCGGTCTATATCGTTGGGCCCTCCAGCCCGGTCTGTTCACACATAGCATTCATATAACGCAATGCACATAAACTCATATATACACATAGCATGCAAGACCCTCTGGTCTACACATAAATACCACTCTATGTAATGTATAGTGAGAAGACTCACCTCGGGTATCTCGGATGATCTCGCACACGAATATACTAATCTAGCCCCCGCCTAATCACATACACAATATCCTCAAATAAATAGTGGCTCTCAAAGGCTAGATTAAGTCCCCTTCTACAATCCCTCAGAAGGGTAAAAGACCATTTTACCCCTCTCATGGCTCAAAGGCCCTAACATTGACCAAACCCTAAAAGTCAACGAAAGTCAACGGTCAAACTTTGACCCGACTCGTCGAGTGCACTAGTGCGACTCGGCGAGTACATGCATGTCCACTTCGTCCCTGGATCTCAATCGACTCGCTGAGTCAGCCCTTTCCTCAACGGGTTGACACAGGTCGCGAGTCGCGCGACAACCCGACTCGACTCGTCGAGTCCCTTATGGGCTCGACGAGTTGCCTCCATAACATCTCTCAAATGACCTTCTGAGGTCAGATCTGCTTCCCTAACTATCAGATCTACCCTTCAAGTGTTCAAATGTCACGTAAAGGTGCAACCTTTACGTGCATGCAACCCACATAAAGCTCTTTTTGGTGAAATAGCTCCTAAAATGGAAACCTAGGTTCAAGACTCCATTGCAACTGCATAAAGCTGGATGCTTGGGACTTCTTGGACCTATAAGGGTCCAGATCTCTATCACAACTCGAAGAAGGGGGTTGGAGGCATCCAAAACCCCTAAAAAGGAAGGATTCAAGCCCTAACCCCAAATCAATGAAATCCATACAATAGAGAGAGATCCGATTTTGTACCTCAAGGTGAACTCCTTGCTTAGCCAACTCAGAATAGCAATCTCCTTTGATCCTTCTTGCTGGAGCTCCTCTCCTTTCTTGTAAAATCACACCAAAAGCTCAAATGGTCTCCTCTCTCTCACTCTACACGCTCAAGATCGATGGGGGTTCTCTCTCTGGAATGGTAGCCGCCAATGAAGGCCATAAGGGCCTTTAAATAGGGCTCAGGCCCTGAGATTTAGGGTTTCATTTTACAGCGCGGACTCGCCGAGTCCACGCGTCTACTCGTCGAGTCCGGTCATTAATCCAGTCAAGAACTCACAATCCTACTCGGCGAGTCTGAGCGTCTACTCGCCGAGTCCCTCCATAAAATCCAAGATAAATAACTAAAATAGGATACCTGGGAATCCGGATGTTACAATTCTCCCCCACTAGAATCAGACTTCGCCCCCGAAGTCTTGCTCCGCAAACAACTCTGGATGCTGCTCCCGCATCTCCAATTCTGGCTCCCAAGTCAGCTCGGACCCTCTTCGATGTTGCCACTAGACCTGAACCAGGGGCACTTCCTTGTTCCTTAGAACCTTGATCTTTCGATCCAAAATCGCGATCGGTTCCTCAACATGATTCAACCTCGCGTCTATCTGAATGTCCTCCAGCGGCACCACCGCTGACTCATCGGCTATACACTTCCTCAACCGCGACACGTGGAAGGTATCATGAATCTGGCTCAACTCCGCAGGTAGCTCCAAACGATACGCTACCTTGCCCGCTCTCGCGGTCACTCTGAACGGACCGATGTATCGGGGCCCCAACTTGCCCCTCTTCCTGAATCGAATCACTCCTTTCCAAGGAGATACCTTCAGGAGTACGAAATCTCCCACCTGGAACTTGAGCTCGGATCGTCGCCTATCCGCATAACTCTTCTGGCGACTCTGAGCTGTCAATAATCTCTGTTTGACCTGTTGTATCTGCTCTGTCGTCTGAAGCACTATCTCAGTGCTACCCATCATGCGCTGCCCTACCTCTCCCCAGCAAATGGGTGTTCGACACCTCCTCCCATACAACAACTCGAAGGGAGGCATACCAATACTCGAATGGTGGCTGTTTTTGTAGGAAAACTCAGCCAACGGCAAGTACGTGTCCCAACTTCCTCCGAAGTCCAACACACATGCTCGGAGCATGTCCTCGAGTGTCTGAATCGTCCGTTCACTTTGCCCGTCCGTCTGTGGGTGGTAGGCGGTACTGAAATGCAACCTCGTACCCAACTCCTCGTGGAACTTCTTCTAAAACCTGGAAGTGAATCGCACATCTCGATCTGATACAATCGAGACTGATACTCCATGACGCGATACCACCTCTCTCACATACAACTCGGCCAGCCACTCAGGGGAAGAGCTCTCACTGATAGCAAGGAAGTGAGCGCTCTTAGTCAGCCGGTCAACTATCACCCAAATTGCATCGACGCCCCTCACGGTTCTCGGCAAATTGGTGATGAAATCCATAGAAATATGTTCCCACTTCCATTGGGGAACCTCAAGTGGCTGAAACTTGCCATGCGGACGCTGGTGCTCGGCCTTAACCCTGCGACAGGTCAAGCACCTCTCGACAAACCACGCAACATCCCTCTTCATACAGGGCCACTAATAGTCCTTCTTCAGGTCCAAATACATCTTAGTGGCCCCGGGATGGATCGAGAACCTCGATCGGGGCGCCTCCCCCATCAAAGTGGTGCGCATCCCGCCTGCATACGACACCCAAATCCGACCCTGAAAGGTCATAAGCCCACGACTATCGGTAACAAACTCAGGTACCTGCCCAATCACCCGCTCTCTCTTGCGGTTCTCCGGTCTCACGGCCTCTGCCTGGGCCTCCCGAATGGTGTCCAACACCGGAGTCAACACGGTCAATCGCATACAAATATCTCGTATCGGGGCACTCTCCGCCCTACGACTCAAGGCATCGGCTCCCACATTAGCCTTGCTCTGGTGGTATAGGATCTCACACTCATAATCCGATCTCAGAATTCTGAGGATCTCCCTCAAGTGCTCCTCATGATGCTCTCTGGATCTCGAATACACCAGTATATCATCGATGAACACAATCACCGAACGATCCAACATCGGTCTGCATATTCTGTTCATGAGATCCATGAACGCCACCGGTGCATTGGTGAGCCCGAAGGGCATCACCACGAACTCGTAATGCCCATAACGAGTCCTGAACGCCGTCTTCTGGATATCCTCATCACGCACTCTCATCTGATGATATCCCGACCTCAGATCAATCTTGGAGAACCAAGACGCTCCCTGCAACTGATCGAACAAATCATCGATCCTTGGTAAGGGGTAACGGTTCTTGACCGTTAGCTTGTTCAACTCCCGGTAATCAATGCACATCCGGTGTGAACCATCTTTTTTCTTGACAAAAAGGATCGGCGCTCCCCACGGCGAGCTACTCGGTCTGATAAATCCTTTCCCCAACAACTCCTGAAGCTGTGAGGATAACTCCTGCATCTCTGGTGGCGCAAGGCGATAGGGCGCCTTGGCGATAGGCGCCGCTCCCGGAACCAAATCGATGCGAAACTCCACCTGCCTCTCGGGAGGCACACCCGACAACTCCTCGAGGAAAACGTCCGGGAACTCACGCACTATCGGCACATCATCAACAGAACTAGGTCTCTCCGTTGCTATTCGTGTGTCCATCACATAGGCCACAAACCCACTACAGCCCTACTGTAGACTCTGCCTCGCTCTAGCAGCCGAACAGAATGCTGGCCCTGAACGGGTACCCTCGCCGTACATCTTAAGAACTCCCCCACTAGGGTCTCGTATCGTCACCAACTGTCGCTCGCAGTCTATAACTGCCCCAAAACGGCTCAACCAATCCATACCCACTATAACACACACGTCCCCATCGCAATCGGGACCAGATCAATCGGAAATTCAACACCGAAGATCTCGAGTACACATCCCCGAATCACATCCGTAGCATATACCGCTCGCTCGTCAGCTATGGAAACTCGTAGAGGTCGACTCAACGCCTCCCGCTGGATACTGATGTGCTGACTAAACGCTAACGACACAAAAGACCGACTCGCACCCGAGTCAAATAACACCAAAGCAGGTAGAGAACTCACAAGAAAAGTACCTACGCATAACATTATATAAGCACAATATCTCAAAATCAGCATAAATAAATGAAAGAATACATACCAGCCACGACATCGGGCGCTACGCGGACCTCCTCTGCTGTCAACTGGAAGGCTCTCCCGCGAGCCTTCGGTGCCTCGGCCTTCGCTGGCCGGGTCTCAGTAGCTCGAGCAGCAGGTGCAGATCCCTGCGCTGATCCCTGCAGCAGCTGTGGGCACTCGGCCTTCCGATGGTCGGTCTGGTTGCAATGAAAGCAAACCGAGAATCCCTTGGGGCAATCCCTCGCGTAATGCCCCTCCTTCCCACACTTGTAACACACCCCAGCTCTGCACACTCCCTCGTGGCTCTTGCCGCACTTTCCACAAGTGCGGCCCTTCGGACCTCCAGATCTCGAATCAGCGGGCTTTGCCCGCTTGGCTGCCGGCTGCTCCTGTGCCGGTCGCCTGTCCCTCCTCTGAGACTCGGCCTCCTCCCTGACCTGAGTCTCCAACTCAATCTCTCTCTTCCGGGCATTTGCCTGGAGCTCGGCAAATGTCCGGTATGACGAGTTCGCCACGAACTCACGGATGTCCCTCCTCAGTATGCTCAAGTACCGGCTCATACGTGCCTGCTCATTCGACACGTGCTCAGGGGAAAACAACGCCCTCTCATGAAACATCCTCGTAATCACCGTCACAGACTCAGTTCCCTGCTTGAGGGACAAGAACTCCTGGGCTAGACGTTCCCTCTCCACAGGGGGAACATACTCATCTCGAAACATCGTGGTGAACCTCTCCCAGGTCACCGCAGTAAGCTCTGCCGTAGTTAAGTCTGCCGTCACAAACTTCCACCAGTCCTTCGCTCCCAAGCGAAGCTGGTTCAGCGCAAACCTAACCCTCATATGCTCCGGACACGAGCAGGTGTAGAAGAATCCCTCGATATCAGAAATCCACCTCATCGCAGCAATCGGGTCATGCGTCCCATCAAACTCTGGTGGCTTCGTGTTGCTGAACTCTCGGTACAGCAACGAGTCACCTCCCTGCGGCCTGGCAGCAGCGACAGCTGCGGTGGCCGCAGCAATAGCAGCCTCAGTAAGAGCGGCGTACCGCTCATCAAAAGTCTCGATCAACATGGTCTTGATAGACCCGAACATCTCTGGTATCTCAGCTCGGATGGCTGCGGCCACCTCCTCATGAATCAACCTGTGGATCTCCTCATCACTGGTACCACTGCCTCCTGGGTGTTGGCGCGTCCTAACCATGATGTCTCTAAAATACAACACAAAAGAAATCAGAGACTCGCTCGAGTATTCTCGCACTCGATACTCAACCCTACTTGCTCTTTAGTACCCTGAAGATTCTTACTTGGGCTGCTCACTGATCCGGTGTTTCTAGTAGTACGGGCCCTTATACCACCTTCCACAGCGCATCGGTATTCACCCCAAGTCCTCCTCTTAGGATCCCAGATCACAAGTACTCTATATCTCACTAAACTCAGGCTACTCTCTGGTAGACCACTCATAAGTTCCTCGCTGCTACCTACTTACTCTCGAAGTATCTCATAGTTGCAGTAACTCCTAGGCTAAGGCATCACAAATCAGGTCCACTCTAGTCCTAACCATGAATACCTATCCTACTCTAGCATGCATAACATATCACATAATATCTCATAACACATAATGTAAGGGTATTTTGGGAAATCACTGTTCGGGCGCTGCCTGACCGTACACACTGCTCTGTTCTGCTCGTTTCAAAACCTTTTACTCTTTTTAGAAAAATTGTTTTATTGCGAAAAATTCCTCAAATCCTCAGTTTGAGTTCAGATACGCCCGAAGGTGCGTCCGAATCCCTCAAACCAAGCCTCAGATACCAACTTGTAACAACGTAAATTTCCAAAACAATTTTTCATTTTTAAAACATACTTTCATTCATAAAACATCATAGTAATCCAATGTATCTCATGTTATCACAATAAACAAATCCCGGAATCTCAAAAACATAATCTCTAAGAGTGTGTACGAATCATGCCGGCACCTTCCCGTGATCCTCGCTAGTAACTGAAACACATAACACAACAACTGTAAGCATAAATGCTTAGTGAGTTCCCCAAAATACCACATACAACACATACGCCACTCGAGGCTATAATACGACCCTCCGGTCGATGTGTCTCAGCGGGACCCCCCAGTCCCGTAGCTCGTTGAACCCTCTGGTCCGGTCATAGCTCGTCGGACCCTTCGGTCCGGTCTGTATCGTTGGACCCTTCGGCCATGTCTATATCGTTGGGCCCTCCATCCCGGTCTGTTCACACATAGCATACATATAACACAATGCACATAAACTTATATGTACACATAGCATGCAAGACCCTCTGGTCTACACATAAATACCACTCTAGGTAATGTATAGTTAGAAGACTCACCTCGGGTATCACGGATGATCTCGCACACGAATATACTAATCTAGCCCCCGCCTAATCACATACACAATATCCTCAAATAAATAGTGGCTCTCAAAGGCTAGATTAAGTCCCCTTCTACAATCCCTCAGAAGGGTAAAAGACCATTTTACCCCTCTCATGGCTCAAAGGCCCTAACATTGACCAAACCCTAAAAGTCAACGAAAGTCAACGGTCAAACTTTGACCCGACTCGTCGAGTGCACTAGTGCGACTCGGCGAGTACATGCATGTCCACTTCGTCCCTGGATCTCACTCGACTCGCTGAGTCAGCCCTTTCCTCAACGGGTTAACACAGGTCGCGAGTCGCGCGGCAACCCGACTCGACTCGTCGAGTCCCTTATGGGCTCGACGAGTTGCCTCCATAACATCTCTCAAATGACCTTCTGAGGTCAGATCTGCTTCCCTAACTATCAGATCTACCCTTCAAGTGTTCAAATGTCACGTAAAGGTGCAACCTTTACGTGCATGCAACCCACATAAAGCTCTTTTTGGTGAAATAGCTCCTAAAATGGAAACCTAGGTTCAAGACTCCATTGCAACTGCATAAAGCTGGATGCTTGGGACTTCTTGGACCTATAAGGGTCCAGATCTCTATCACAACTCGAAGAAGGGGGTTGGAGGCATCCAAAACCCCTAAAAAGGAAGGATTCAAGCCCTAACCCCAAATCAATGAAATCCATACAATAGAGAGAGATCCGATTTTGTACCTCAAGGTGAACTCCTTGCTTAGCCAACTCAGAATAGCAATCTCCTTTGATCCATCTTGCTGGAGCTCCTCTCTTTTCTTGTAAAATCACACCAAAAGCTCAAATGGTCTCCTCTCTCTCACTCTACACGCTCAAGATCGATGGGGGTTCTCTCTCTGGAATGGTAGCCGCCAATGAAGGCCATAAGGGCCTTTAAATAGGGCTCAGGCCCTGAGATTTAGGGTTTCATTTTACAGCGCGGACTCGCCGAGTCCACGCGTCTACTCGTCGAGTCCCGTCATTAATCTAGTCAAGAACTCGCAATCCTACTCGGCGAGTCTGAGCGTCTACTCGTCGAGTCCCTCCATAAAATCCAAGATAAATAACTAAAATAGGATACCTAGGAATCCGGATGTTACATTATGTATATTATACATATATGGATATGAAAGGTTACTTCAGTCGGTATCATTACCTTTGTATCATGCTGAGCAAAGGGGTACACTCATGAGAGATCATACTAATCAGATAGAACGTATAAATTATAATAGGTATAATTTATGAAACAAACGAGAAATCTATTTTCTAGATAAGTATACGAGGTCTAAACTACTTTGTCAAGAAAAGAGTATAATTCGATCTTTACTCAAACTAAATAGTGATAGTACGTCTTCAGGACATAACAATATATTTGCTATGTTACATTCTTGTAACCAGAGTCTCTTGGAGGGAGAGCGAGCATTATGTGTATAGATCTATACGGGACTGACAATCCCACATCCCGACTGCTAGCTATAGTCCGACAGACAACCCATGGGGTGACAAATGTCACATATTCAATTTCGACGCCGGAAGGTCGTCGTATTTATTCTAGTCTATCAGCATGGTTACAACTTTATCACATTTTAACCCTAATTAACCAGTTTAATAATAGGGTTGTTATTACACCAGCAGTGTATTTTTAAGAAATACTACTACACCAATCACTTTCCATAAGCAAAACAGAAAGCATTCTTCTTATAATTTTATGATGAATTAAAATTGTGTCATACTAGGTTACAAGTACATTAACTCTTAAATAGAACGGTTTTATGGGGATTTAAAACTACTTTACAGAACGGTTTTATGGGGATTTAAAACTAATTTACATAATGGTTTTATGGGATTAAAACTACTTATCAGTTGTAAAGTAGAAAATATAGGATTTTCTGGAATGTATTCAGTCACTTTCTTAAAACTAGTATAACATAAAGAACCGTTAGTGGTTAATTCTATAATTCCTTAGTTTATACATTAAAGTTATATATAAATAATATCCGATAGGCAGTGGAATGTGTGACTTCCGCCTCATTTCCTGTTCCTTGTTTGGTTGTGGGCTTAGGGAAGATTCACACATTTAACTGTCTGTTCGATATTAAATTATATATAGATAGTATAAACTAAGTGATTATAGAAGGAACTATTGTGGTTACCAGTTTACTTAAGAAAATATATGATTTTCTTAAAGAAACATTTCATCAAATGTCAAGGAATTATTACGGTTAACTCCGTAAGCACCTAGTGAATACGTCATGGTTATATACAATAGGATCTAACAAACAATGGAATGTGTGACTTCCGCCTCATTTCCTGTTCCTTGTTTGGTTGTGGGCTTAGGGCAGATTCACACAATCGATTGTCTGTTTGATCTGGATTGTATATAACTTGTATTCATTAAGTACTCATAGAAGGAATTGTAAGAGTCATTTTTACTTATCTCTCGTCCCATCAGAAAATGTAGGATTTTCTGAAGGAACAGGCGAACTCTTCCAAAAGAACTTAGAGTATACTTTTTATAACAAAAATACTTATGAACTCACCAGCTTAAATGTTGATCCTCTCTTTCAAAATAACTTGTATTCTCAGGGAATTCAGTAAATAGGTCCACACCCGGAGCTTTTGAGAAGACAGCCTAGTGTCGCGTTGCGTCTGTTGTCTTTTACTGTACCTACTTTTCATGTCGAATATCTAATGTATAAACACTTATGTAAAAACTTATACATTATTAATGCAATGTTTGTTGTACTTTGATTACTGTAATGAATGTGTTGTGATACTTGACATGACATCCTCCACCCTAGAATGTTTCCGCCGTTCTGGTTTGGGGTGTGACAGATTGGTATTAGAGCATTGTTTATAGTGAACTCAGTATATAAGTCATAAAACATATACAACTATAAACACATTGGGATAAAACACTCTGACCAAGAGTTATACTTTAAAATATAACAATATTTTATAAAAGTATAAGTACATGCGGAATATATATATATATATATATATATATATATATATATATATATGTATATATATATATATATATATATATATATATATATAAATACTAGAACGAGTATCACAAGAAGAACAAAATAAAAGTATTTGGATGTTGGACACTATAGTTAAACCTGGACAGTTATGTAATCATATATGGGATCAATATAGCCTGATCAACTATATTTATTTGAGATATGACCAACATGTGTTTGGGAGTGATCTTAGTGTTGCAACGACTCTAAAACTTACCTAGATACCAGAAGAATACTAGAACCAAACATAAAGTTTAAAATACTATAGGAGTATTTTATGATACTATAGCAACAAAACTGAAAATTTATCAACTTCATATATCAAGAAGTTCAAGAATCAAACATATATTTAAAATACTATAAGAGTATACGTTAAAGTTATATATAGTTGAGATTCTATAGACTTAGAATAAGTGATTTTCACTCTACTTCCTTTTCCTTGTTTGGATGTGGTTTTAGAGTAGGATCACTTATTCGAAGGTCTATTTGATTTGGATTAAATATAACCAGTACACACTATGTGATTATAGAAAGATCGGAAAGGATAACCTTCGTAAAAATTTAATTTTTATAAATTTCATAGATTCTTTAGACATTCCCATTCTCGTGTAAACCACTTAGATAGATGTAACCACCTCACCACAACAACCAACAGAGGAATCAACGAAGATCCAGAAGAGATTCGTTAGGAGGATTCCGAGAAGGAAACAGTTGAGGAGTAAAAGAAACTATGGAAACCATCAAGTGCCTTTGCCTTATTAAGGGCACCGATGGGAGGTTCGCATGAACTTCCCGGATTCGAACTCTTCATTATGAAGTAATGGGGATCAGTGGCAGAATCGGAAGAAAGACAGCACAGGAATTCAATATACATACACAGGAGAAGTACACCATATAGATACTAGGAAAGAACAAACCATTACCGCCCAGATTAGGACAGAGAACAAAGGGAAACCACGTGTGTTGCATGCAAAGTGGTTGAGTGCCTTTTACGTCACATTAATAACTAATAAATTGATACAACCTAGTGAGTTAGTGATTACATTACTCACATTAGGTATTAAGCTTATCAACTTTTCCTGTCATGACTAATAACAGAAAATCGGATCACGAAATCTCAATTGAGAATGATTAGATCTCAAAATTCATAAGTCTAATCCATGTAGACTCTATTATGAATTGTTTTCAAATCTTTTCGAAAGTTGGAAAACGATATCCACCAGTCAAATATAACTTAGTTCGGATGACAGTCGGTTCATAACCATTCTAGAAACTTACATCTGTTCTTTACCAGGAATGAATCATAGGGATGTAGTTCGAAACACTGAGAACAGTTTAACAAAACGACAAATTTATATGTATATATAAATGATTAGAATACATCTAGAGACAACCATTTTTGCTCACGAGCTCGTTTTCTCTTCGTGTAGCAGCATCATGCCTCCAAAAAAACGTAACCAACCCACCGGTAAAACACCAATCCTTTAAATAGATGCGGCTACGTTTCAATCTGCAGTCACAGCAGCCGTAGTAGCAGTCATGGCTCATCTTAATGCTAACAACACAAATGTTAGAGAAAATATTATCGGCAATCCCGATCATGGTGATAACCAAGTACAGCAACGAGTGCCTGTTTGTAAAGACACTCCGGACCTCAAACCTAATATCCTTAAACGAAAATTCGAGAACGAGAAAGGGAGTAGTTCAACTCAAGGACCTACTGAAGGGCAACAAACTGGGGCAGTCAATACCCCCATTAGCCGTGCTATCCCAACATCGACCACACTGTACTTAGGAAACCTCCCACACTACAGCAAGTGCAACTACCATCATCATGGAGTTTGTCGACTGCTGCATTGCAATAGATGCAACATGAAAGCGCATACCGCCCGCATCTGTAGAACTTCGGTCGAGTTCATCACTTCAACTACCAATTTTGGAAACCAGTCCAATATATCATCTTTCTGGTGAAATAGGACATTTCAAGAGGGACTGTCCAACCGAGACGAATGACGGGGGAGCAGGAGGAGTTTGACCCCAGATCACGGGGAATTATCAAAGAACCCTGCTATAATTTTGGAACGCTTCCAAACCCCAATAATTATCTATAATTACGCTATCGTTCGAACCAAATCACCATACTCGTATAAAAACTCGAAACCCTAACAGGTAAGCTATGATGGATTAGTGTATACTTTAGGGTCATTTATAATTAAGATTTGTAGACTTAGAGTGAGTGATCCCGCCTCATTTCCTGCTCCTTGTTTGGTTGTGGATTTAGGGCAGGTTTGCTCAGTCAACGGTCTTACTAATCTTAATTATACATGACTTGTGTACACCAAGCGGTTATAGAGAGACCTAGTAGGGATCTTTTCATGAAAGTTCATTATTTCAAATTATCAGAACCCTCGTTTATTTTTGTACTTATTAGTTTTGGTACAAAAAGGGTTCGCAGTAATGATAACTGAATGAAACCGAAAGCGCGGAAAACATATGTATGTAGGATAGTTCATCGTCCTAGTAATCACTTCTTCCAAGTTGACTTAATATCTATTACGTCGAGGAGTTCCGACATCGTCAGTCGACATGGTTTGGCTTGGTCCTCACCATATCAATTTCCTATTTTGTGTAAGGAAATTTTCCCTGAATCAACCGTCAAACGAAATTCTTTCGATCTATAACAGCAAGCCTAATACGAATCCTTATATCGTCTCTTGCTTCAAAACTTCAGAAGTACCCATGCGAGGGGTACCACGCCCTTGTAGCCTAATCAGTAGATAGGAAACTCGAAGCGAAAAACACCAAAGAAGTCTCAGAGGTTAGTAACCACCCGTAGAATACCCAATAGACCTCATAGGAAGACCACTTGTGTCGTAAGTCAAGTTCGAGAATAGAGTCTAAGAACTCATGAGGTTAATCTATCACTGCTAAGTGTATACGCAAGAGTGGTATATAATTTATACTTACCAAGATTTAGGATGTGTGATTCCGCCCTATCTCCTATTCCGTGTTTGGTTGTGGACCTGGGGCAGAGCCACCCATCCGAACATTTTTTCAAATCTAAATTATATACGACTTGTATACACAAGGTGTTGATGGATGAGCCAAGTATGATTCCTATCATGAACTTCATAGAAAAAGGCTGTAGGCTTACTACAATAATCAGAGATACCTGAGTGGAAGTTGTAGCGGATTACAATGGGCTTCATGATCAAGTTACCCAACGCAACAGGTGGACTACATACCATTTTGGCCGATCGTCGACAGATTAACCAAGTCCACACACTTCCTGCAAATCGAAAGAAACAGGAAAAATAGAGAAGCTAACTAGAATATGTGTCCGAGAGATTAGTTAGACCACGGTGATCCAATATTTGCTATCTCCGTTCGAGATAGTAGAATCACCTCCCAGTTCAGTTGAATATGTGTCTGGGAACTGGACTAATCATGAGCATAGCCTACCATCCTTAAACCGACAGACAGAATGAGAGGACGATTCAAGCATTTGAAGTCATGTTGAGAGCATATGTGATCGACTTTGGTAAAGCATGGGATACCCATTTACCAACTAGTTGAGTCATTTACCATGCTAGCATTTAAAGTTGCTCCATTCGAAACCTTCTATGGTCGCAAGTGCAGATCCTCTCTGCATTGGATTAAAGTAAGTGACACGCAACTAGCTAGAGGTCCAATTTCCAGACGACACCTTCGCTGGTTCAGAATTCATCTGAGAAACTACCGAGAAGAGAGTACGAATCAGGAAGTGACATAAAGCTCCCAGAATCAATCAGAAAAGTTACGCCTTCAATAGGAGAAAACCCTTGGAATTCTAGGTTGGTGACCACGTCATGTGAGGGTCTCACCCCGGAAGGACATGATACGCTTCAGAAATCGTGGAATACTAAATCCAAGGTACATAAGACCATTAGAGATTCTTACTGGCTTATAGACCCCGCCTACCTCAAGAATTCAATAACATATACCCTACCTTCCACATCTTTAACTTGAAAAAAAATGTTTCTCCGACGAGACTCTTGTTATCCTACTCGATTCGATCGAGGTAAACGAGAACCTTCACTTCGTGGAAGAATCCGTAGAAATTCTAGACACCGAAGTCGTTAGGACTAATCAGATCCCTATCCTGATAGTGAGAGTCCGCTTAAAGTGCATAGCGAGGACTGAAATTCACTTGGGGTCGTGAGGATCATCAGAAACGTAAGTATCCACATTTTTTCCCTTCATCCAAGTGTATCCTTTAGACTTAATTTCGGAACGAAATTCTCTCTAACGGGGGGATAATGTAACACCCCATTATTTTCTTCTTATAAAGTCAACCCTAGTCAATCAAAGTCAAACTTGGGTAAACTAAAGTCAACTTAAATCTTATTCTATCTTAAATGGGTTAGATTAATATTTTATAAGTGTTTACACCTTGTATTCAAGGTGTTATATGTTTAAGAGCTGAAAACTTGAAGTCCGAAGACCATTCTTTCTTTCCCTTCGGACAACAGCCTCGCAACCGAGAACAAACAGGCTTCGGCCGTAAACGAGGGCCGCAAACCCTCGGACCGTGCATGCGTTTTCGGCTACCACCGCCTTTGGACCGCAAACGAGGTTCTCGGTCGTGAACCCTTCGGACCGTGAACCTTCGTGTATATATATATATATATATATATATATATATATATATATATATATATATATATATATATATATATATATATATATATATATATATATATATATATATATGGGTGTTAGCCATTTTCTCCTCATTTATCTTCTTCCAACCGTGAGTTCTCCCATTCTCTCTCAAGTATCATCCACAAAAGGGCCTTCTATCACCTCAAAAAACGTAAGTAACTCACCCCTCTTCTTGTTGTTACTTGAAAGCCCTTTACCTTCCATCCTAATTCATCATCTTTTCATCTTGAAATTCAAGATCTTCAAGCTTAGGGCCTGAACCATTCATCATTGGGCCGTGAACCCTTCAAACATTCATCAATTGGGTCGTGAACACTTCAAGTGTTCTTCATGTTCTTGGGCCGTCTACCACTCATCGGGACGTGAACCCTTCACTCTTGGCCGTGAACTCCATTTCAGCCTCCTAATTTGCTTCTAACACTCCTTTGGTGATTTGTTCTTGTATCCTAGGTTGATTCCCTCACACCTTTGTGGTTATAAACAATAATCGTAGGCCTATATATGTTAACATATGCTAAATAGGATCTATTTGTACTCGGGACTTCACTTGGCATACCAACCATCCTATATCATGTCTTCAATCGAATCACCAACACAAGGTGAGTTCATACCCCTATAATCTACCTTTTAAATGGTTTTAAATTCTTTTAAGGGGGGGGGGGGGGGAATACAAGTTGAACACAATCTAATTGTGTTAATAATTACATGTGATATCAATCACACAAAGGATTTCATTATGCTTTTAAGGATTACCAAATACTTCCTGTAACAACCCGAAACTTTTGTCCTGTGCAATCGACCTTTATAGCAATATTAAACTCAATTTTCATCACCATTTTACGCTATATAAGGGTCCGTTTAAGTGTTCTAAGCTTGAGTACAGTTAGGAATGAGATTAGGAATGAGTTCACATGTTGTTTAGAAACAAAATCGGGCCATACACCCTCATGAGAGGTGTGTACGGCCGCACACATGGGTGCGCGGCCGCACACCCACTCGCCAGCCGCACACACCCTTATATATATATATATATATATATATATATATATATATATATATATATATATATATATATATATATATATATATATATATATATATATATATATATAAGGGGACCCCTTCACTCATTCCTTTCCTTTGGCTGCACTCTACTTTCTCTCACTACTTTCTCTCTCTAAAAACTTCATTCAAGAACACTCTAAAGGGCTCAAAAACGTGAACTATCTCATCAATCAGCTCATTATATCGGTAAGACACTTGAATCAAAGCCTAAAACTCATAGTGTTCTTCGTGTTCTTCATCCTTTGAAGGTGTACGGCCGCACACCTTCATAAGGTGGCCACACACACACTAAACTCTCCAAAGTGAAGAGTTTTGGCCTTCATTTACTAATAGGACTTGGTATTAGCACAAGAGCACCTCGAAAACACCTCAAAATCGACATTTCGGACACAAACGAGGAGTGTACGGCCGCACACACCCTCTGTACGGCCGCACACTCCTGTGTGCAACCGCACACACAGTCTGGCCGCACACCCTGGCCGCACACACATACTGATGGCCGTACACTTCCTTTATTCGATCAATTATGGCTCCGACACTTAGTTCCAAGCATTTCCAAGTCCCTAGGGTGGTTTCCCATCGTGTTTTATCATGAAATGCCTTAATATAATACCTATAATCATTATTATATGTTAATAGGATCCACTTGCATACGAAACATCGGTTGACACTCAACACTCGTAACCAATTGTGCTTTCGGATCCTACGATAAACTGTGAGTTCATACCCCTACGCTTTTATAAGTTTTACAACGTTTTCAGGGGGGGAATACAAGCCAAACATAAAGGTTTTCACAACATAAAAACTAATGCAATTACGATGGTTTTACGTTAAACATTTAGTTACTTTATCCCTTTTGTAGTATGTGGAGCATAAGGGACGTTTTCTAAACATAATTGCATAGTTTTTCCGAAATGTTCATAAACGTAACTTATCAATCAAACTATAATAGGTATAGTTTGGGGATTTCATTATCAGTTTTCAGAATCAAAACTCCAAGCAAGTCAAACATATAAACTATGATCGATTTTGTTTATCCATACGAATAACGAGAGTATCTTACTAGATAATTATTTTGTATAATTATTATACTCCACATCGTTTATCAATGATTTCGAACTCGAGAACAACTGAATTACTCGTAAACTAGTTAATACAGGATTGTGAGATTAATCTTCGTTTTTGCCCTTCGGGGTACCAATAAATCCTGTCCGGAAGTATAACCAGAGTCTCCTGGAGGGAGAGCGTGAAATTTGTGAATAGATCTATTCGGGACTGACAATCCCATACCTGCACTGTTAGCTACAGTGGGGCGGGCACGCCCGGGGTGACAAATTTTGTAATCGTACGACGTCCGAAGAAACGTCAAGAAGGTCTCGGGTCAAATTAGCATGGTTATCCGACTCACAATATGTATAACTAACCGTTGTTTACACGATATTTTCTTCAATAGTTTTAATTAATTGTTAAAACTATCTATCTACTTACTGGAAGGGAGTACAGCGATTAAATCCTTGGTTTTATTTGAATAATAAAACTACTTATCTACTGGTGGCAACCAGCGTTTTTCGAATGAAACTTACTCTTATTCAACGAACATGTTAGAAAATATGGGATTTTCTTGGAAAGCATGCATATCTATTTCTAAAGTCAATAACGAATGTTTTCGATACCAAACGATATTTACTTATAGTACAAAGAAATAATTTATAAAAATTCAGTGACTAGTTTCCAATACAATAACATGCTTATGAACTCACCAGCTTTATGCTGACCCGTTTTCAAAACCCCTTGTATTCTCAGGACATCGATAGACAGGTACCTCCGTTCATTTTTGGAGAAGATGGAGCTTCTTGAATTTCAGTCTTTATCTTTTGTTTCTTCTAAACATAACGATATGTACAAATTATGTTTCCAAACAGATGTAAATATTCTTAAATCAATGTAATGGTTGTGTTTACTTTGATTACTATGATACGATTGTTGTGATACTACACATGACGTCCTCCGCCCCGGAGCGTTTCCGCCTTCGGTTCCGGGGTGTGACAGATTGGTATCAGAGCTATTGTTTATAATGAACTAAGTATACCGAACCTTACATGGTATACAACTATAAACACTAAGGGGCTAAAGTGCTCTGAACTAAAAGTATACTTTTCAAAATACAAGTATTTTCGCAAAAAGTATATAAGTATACCTACGTACCAGAAACAGTCTCATGAACATAACAAAACGAAAGTATTTGGATGTTGAACACTGCAGTTAAACCTGGGCAGTTATGTAATCATGTCTAGGGTCAATATAGCCTGATCAACTATATTTATTCGAGACATGACCAACATGTGCTTCGGAGTAATGGTGGTGTTACAACAGACCTAAAACTTACCAAATATCCATACACCAAGTCGTCGAAAGAACGAAACAATCAAACTTAAAATACTATAGGAGTATTTTACTAAAGTCAATTCATCGCAGAAATTCACTTCCAAGTGTTGCTACTCATTCCTTTTAGCGATAATTTATTTGCATTGGTAGTCTTTCCTTGCTTATCGCTTAGTAGAACACTCTAGCTATCATAGAGAGATATATTAGCTTCATATCTCTTGATTCAATTCAGAGGACTTACCATCCTCATCTTCCTATTCATTTTAGAACAAGATGCCTCCTCGAAGAAGACCCATCAGAAGAAATGATGATGCTCCACCACCACCACCGCCACCTCAGTTCGATCCCATTATGTTCCAAGCAGCTGTTACTGCCGTTGTGACTACTGCGATGGCCCAAGTTAATTCTGGGGGATCTAGTGGGCAAGGAAGTGGTACTCATCCCCAGAATCAGGAAGGTGGTCAGGGACACCAGAAGGAGTGCTCCTATAAAGATTTCATGAACGCAAAACCTACTCCCTTCGACGGTACTGGAGGTGTTATTGCCCTGACTCGATGGATTGAAAAGATCGAGTCCATCTTCGAAATCTGCTCTTGTTCCGAAGCCGACAAGGTGAAATTCGCCGCTTGCACTTTCACCAACAAAGCATTGACCTGGTGGAATGGTGCGGTCAAGTCCCTAACCCTGCTGATAGCAAATGCTATGGGTTGGGGGAGATTGAAGGAGCTCATGCTAGCTGAGTACTGCCCACGGGGCGAAATGCAGAAACTGGAGCACGAACTCTGGAACCTAAAGATGAAGGGTTCCGACATTTCTGCTTACACTTCTAGGTTCGAAGACCTAGCACTTCTCTGTCCAGGAATGGTCACCCCGGAAAGCAAGAAGGTTGAAAGATACATTTGGGGGCTGACCCAACTGACCAAAGGAAATGTCCTGGCTGCTAGGCCAAACACCTTCGACAGCGCCAAGTGCCCAGCACAAACTCTGATCGATCATGGAGTCGATCTCGATGAAGTGACAGCCACTCCTGAACCGGCTAAAGGGAGTGGTGAGAAGAGAAAATTCTGGAAACAGAAGAAGGGTCAGTCTTCGCAGGAGCCCTCAAAGAAGCAACATACGGTAGCAGTTCACGCTGCTACTACCCCTGTCGTTGCTCCAGCAACTCAAGCACCTACCAGTAGATATACTGGTACCCTCCCTTGGTGCAATAAGTGCAGTTATCATCACCGCATCCCTGGTCCATGTCGCGAGATGGTTTGCAACAACTATGGTAAAAAGGGTCACCTAGCTAAAGGCTGTAGAAACCCAGTCCAACCAACCGATCAGGCATCTGGAGCAGGTGTTAGTCAAGCCTTCTACGGTTGTGGGGAAGTCGGGCATTTCAAGAGGAACTGCCCCAAGGCAACAACAACTGGCAACACCGGGAGAGTACTATCCATGGGGCAAGAGGAGGTTGTGGCTGACCCTACCGTTGTGTTGGGTACGTTCCTCCTCGATAACTCTTATGCATGCATTCTTTTCGATTCTGGTGCTGAAAGAAGTTTTGTTAGTCATGCATTCAAGCATTTTCTAAAACATAACCCTCAACCCTTAACCGAAACATTTACCGTCGAAATGGCTAACAGTGAGAAGGAGAGCGCTAATGAAATAATCCGCGGTTGTACTCTTACTCTGAACGGTCATTTGTTTCCCATCGATCTTATGCCAGTTTCCATAAAAAGCTTTGATGTCATCATCGGCATGGATTGGTTGAGCCCAATCGTGCTGATATCCTTTGTTTCAAAAAAGCCATCCGTCTCAACCTTCCCTCTGGTGAAGCTCTCATAATCTACGGCGATAAACTTAGTTCAAACCTCCAAATCATTTCATGCATCCAAGCCCAGAAACTCCTGCGAAAGGAGTGTTATGCATTTCTAGCCCACGTCATTAACGAAAAACAGGAAGTTAAAGACCTTGAGAGCATTCCCGAAATCTGCAACTTTCCGGACGTCTTTCCCGAGGAGCTTCCGGGAATCCCTCCCGAACGTCAAGTCGAGTTTCGTATCGACTTAGTCCCCGGAGCTACTCCCGTAGCTAAATCTCCATATCGCCTAGCACCCGCAGAAATGCAGGAGCTATCTAGCCAGCTTAATGAGCTGCTCAACAAAGGATTCATCAGACCAAGTTCCTCACCCTGGGGAGCCCCTATCTTATTCGTGAAAAAGAAGGATGGATCCTTTCGAATGTGTATTAACTATCGAGAGTTGAACAAGCTCACAGTCAAAAACCGTTACCCTCTTCCTCGAATCGATGATCTGTTCGATCAACTTCAGGGAGCCAGCTACTTCTCGAAAATAGATTTAAAATCAGGGTACCATCAGCTGCGAGTCCGTGAAGGTGATGTTCCTAAAACAGCATTTCGGACTCGATATGGTCATTACGAGTTCGTAGTAATGCCCTTCGGTCTAACCAACGCACAGGCTGTGTTCATGGACCTGATGAACCGGGTGTGTCGTCCTTTCCTGGACAAGTTTGTCATCGTATTCATCGACGATATACTTGTCTATTCCAGAAGCGAGGAAGATCACAAACAGCACTTGAAATTGGTGCTGGAAACTCTAAGGGTGGAGAAGCTTTACGCGAAGTTCTCCAAGTGCGAATTCTGGATTCGAAAAGTAACCTTCCTAGGACACGTGGTAAGCGAAGAAGGCATACACGTGGACCCTTCCAAAATCAAGGCGATAGAGAACTGGTCAGCACCGAAAACACCCACAGAAATACGCCAATTCATGGGTCTCGCTGGCTATTATCGCAGATTTATTCAGAACTTCTCCAGAATTGCCAAACCCTTAACCTCTCTGACTCAGAAAGGTGTACCTTTCTGTTGGAATGAAAAGCAAGACTCTGCGTTCCAGACTTTGAAACAGACCCTATGCAGCGCAACTGTCCTGTCTCTGCCCGAAGGGACGAAGGATTTCGTTGGTTACTGCGATGCATCCAATCAGGGCCTAGGTTGCGTGCTCATGCAGCGGGGAAAAGTTATCGCTTATGCCTCGAGACAGCTGAAAGCACACGAAGTCAACTACACAACGCATGACCTGGAGTTGGGAGCAGTGGTCTTCGCACTGAAGATATGGAGACATTATCTCTACGGAACCAAGTGCACTATCTTCACCGACCATAAAAGTTTGCAGCATATCTTCGATCAGAAGGAGCTGAACATGAGACAACGGCGATGGGTTGAGCTACTCAGCGATTACGAGTGCGAAATCCGCTACCATCCCGGCAAGGCAAATGTGGTGGCAGATGCCCTCAGCCGAAAAGAGCACTCAGGTCACAGAGTGAAGGCACTAACTATGACTATCCATTCCTATTTATCCGTGCAAATCAAGGAGGCTCAGCTAGAAGCCTTAAAACCAGAGAACGTCACGGATGAATCCTTAAGAGGAATGGAAAAGAACCTAGAAATCAAGGAAAACGGAGTCTATTATTTCATAGACCGGATCTGGACCCCGAAATTCGGAGGTTACAGAGAGCTCGTCATGAATGAAGCTCACAAGACCAGATACTCCGTTCACCGAGGTTCAGACAAGATGTACCTCGATCTCAAGAAGTTATATTGGTGGCCAAACATGAAAGCGGAGATCGCTACATTCGTGGGCAAGTGTCTGACTTGCGCCAAAGTGAAGATCGAATATCAGAAACCCTCAGGTCTGCTTCAAGAGCCAGAAATTCCCGAATGGAAGTGGGAGAAGATTACTATGGATTTCATCACCAAATTACCCAAATCTCCGAGTGGGCACGATGCCATCTGGGTGATAGTCGACCGTCTGACTAAATCCGCTCACTTCCTGCCTATCAAAGAAACCTTCAAGATGGAGAGACTTACACGAATCTACATCCAAGAGATAGTCCGACTGCACGGTGTGCCTGTGTCCATTATCTCCGATCGAGATAGCAGGTTCACATCGAGATTATGGCAGTCACAACAGAAGGCTCTTGGAACAAAGCTGGACATGAGTACAGCTTATCATCCCCAGACAGACGGGCAGAGTGAGAGAACTATCCAGACCCTAGAGGACATGCTGAGAGCGTGTGTTATCGATTTCGGAAAGTCGTGGGACACCCATTTACCCTTAGTCGAGTTCTCTTACAACAACAGCTACCATACTAGCATCAGCGCTGCGCCTTTCGAAGCCCTCTATGGCCGCAAGTGCAGATCCCCTCTGTGCTGGGCTGAGGTGGGCGACACGCAGTTACCCAAGGGACAAGTCCCAGATAGCACTCTCACTGGTCCTGAAATCATTCGCGAAACCACATAAAAGATTGTCCAACTCCGAGAACGATTGAAAGCCTCACGAGATAGACAAAAGAGCTACGCCGACATACGACGAAAACCCTTGGAGTTCGACGTTGGAGACCGTGTCCTGTTGAAAGTCTCACCCTGGAAAGGCATGATACGCTTCGGAAAGCATGGAAAACTAAACAAGAGGTACATAGGACCATTTGAGATCCTCGCTAGGATTGGCCCCGTAGCCTACAAACTCCGATTACCTCAAGAGCTTAGTAACATTCATCCCGTCTTCCACGTCTCAAACCTTAAAAAGTGCTTATCCGACGAGACTCTTACTATTCCTCTCGATGAGATTGAAATCAACGAGAATCTAAACTTTGTGGAAGAACCAATCGAAATCATGGATCGAGAGATCAAACGAACGAAACAAAGTCGCATCCCGATAGTGAAGGTTCGCTGGAATGCCAAGCGGGGACCTGATTACACTTGGGAGCGCGAAAATCAGATGAAACAGAAGTATCCGCATCTCTTTTCTAATCCATGATCGTATTTCTATATTCGAATTTCGGGACGAAATTCCCTCTAACGGGGGGATGATGTGACAACCCAAATCTTTTGTCCTGTGCAATCGACCTTTATAGCAATATTAAACTCAATTTTTATCACCATTTTACGCTATATAAGGGTCCGTTTAAGTGTTCTAAGCTTGAGTACAGTTAGGAATGAGATTAGGAATGATTTCACATGTCGTTTAGAAACAAAATCGGGCCATACACCCTCATGAGAGGTGTGTACGGCCGCACACATGGGTGTGCGGCCGCACACCCACTCGCCAGCCGCACACACCCTTATATATATATATAAGGGGACCCCTTCGCTCATTCCTTTCCTTTGGCTGCACTCTACTTTCTCTCACTACTTTCTCTCTCTAAAAACTTCATTCAAGAACACTCTAAAGGGCTCAAAAACGTGAACTATCTCATCAATCAGCTCATTATATCGGTAAGACACTTGAATCAAAGCCTAAAACTCATAGTGTTCTTCGTGTTCTTCATCCTTTGAAGGTGTACGGCCGCACACCTTCATAAGGTGGCCACACACACACTAAACTCTCCAAAGTGAAGAGTTTTGGCCTTCATTTACTAATAGGACTTGGTATTAGCACAAGAGCACCTCGAAAACACCTCAAAATCGACATTTCGGACACAAACGAGGAGTGTACGGCCGCACACTCCTGTGTACGGCCGCACACTCCTGTGTGCAACCGCACACACAGTCTGGCCGCACACCCTGGCCGCACACACATACTGATGGCCGTACACTTCCTTTATTCGATCAATTATGGCTCCGACACTTAGTTCCAAGCATTTCCAAGTCCCTAGGGTGGTTTCCCATCGTGTTTTATCATGAAATGCCTTAATATAATACCTATAATCATTATTATATGTTAATAGGATCCACTTGCATACGAAACATCGGTTGACACTCAACACTCGTAACCAATTGTGCTTTCGGATCCTACGATAAACTGTGAGTTCATACCCCTACGCTTTTATAAGTTTTACAACGTTTTCAGGGGGGAATACAAGCCAAAAATAAAGGTTTTCACAACATAAAAACTAATGCAATTACGATGGTTTTACGTTAAACATTTAGTTACTTTATCCCTTTTGTAGTATGTGGAGCATAAGGGACGTTTTATAAACATAATTGCATAGTTTTTCCGAAATGTTCATAAACGTAACTTATCAATCAAACTATAATAGGTATAGTTTGGGGATTTCATTATCAGTTTTCAGAATCAAAACTCCAAGCAAGTCAAACATATAAACTATGATCGATTTTGTTTATCCATACGAATAACGAGAGTATCTTACTAGATAATTATTTTGTATAATTATTATACTCCACATCGTTTATCAATGATTTCGAACTCGAGAACAACTGAATTACTCGTAAACTAGTTAATACAGGATTGTGAGATTAATCTTCGTTTTTCCCCTTCGGGGTACCAATAAATCCTTTCCGGAAGTATAACCAGAGTCTCCTGGAGGGAGAGCGTGAAATTTGTGAATAGATCTATTCGGGACTGACAATCCCATACCTGCACTGTTAGCTACAGTGGGGCGGGCACGCCCGGGGTGACAAATTTTGTAATCGTACGACGTCCGAAGAAACGTCAAGAAGGTCTCGGGTCAAATTAGCATGGTTATCCGACTCACAATATGTATAACTAACCGTTGTTTACACGATATTTTCTTCAATAGTTTTAATTAATTGTTAAAACTATCTATCTACTTACTGGAAGGGAGTCCAGCGATTAAATCCTTGGTTTTATTTGAATAATAAAACTACTTATCTACTGGTGGCAACCAGCGTTTTTCGAATGAAACTTACTCTTATTCAACGAACATGTTAGAAAATATGGGATTTTCTTGGAAAGCATGCATATCTATTTCTAAATTCAATAACGAATGTTTTCGATACCAAACGATATTTACTTATAGTACAAAGAAATAATTTATACAAATTCAGTGACTAGTTTCCAATACAATAACATGCTTATGAACTCACCAGCTTTATGCTGACCCGTTTTCAAAACCGCTTGTATTCTCAGGACATCGATAGACAGGTACCTCCGCTCATTTTTGGAGAAGATGGAGCTTCTTGAAGTTCAATCTTTATCTTTTGTTTCTTCTAAACATAACGATATGTACAAATTATGTTTCCAAACAGATGTAAATATTCTTAAATCATGGTAATAGTTGTGTTTACTTTGATTACTATGATACGATTGTTGTGATACTACACATGACGTCCTCCGCCCCGGAGCGTTTCCGCCTTCGGTTCCGGGGTGTGACACTTCCGTAATGACTTAAAGTCATGTTAACTCTTTTAAAATTCACATAAACTCTTTTTTGAACACCGCTAAACTCTTTTAAATGTTTTTATAACTATTTAAACTTATAATTGTCAAAATCATGTTTATATATGTATAGATATATAAATAAGACTTAAAGGGCTTAGGACTAATGAATTGCCTTATATCCTTTTCCTTGTCTGGATGTGGACTTAAGGTGGTGTTATTTGTCCGAAGGTCGTTTCCTTCTTAATTATGTATATTATACATATATGGATATAAAAGGTTACTTCAGTCGGTATTATTACCTTTGTATCGTACTGAGAAAAGGGGTACACTCATGAGAGATCATGCTAATCAGATAGAACGTATAAATTATAATAGGTATAATTTATGAAACAAATGAGAAATCTATTTTCTAGATAAGTATACGAGGTCTAAACTACTTTGTCAACAAAAGAGTATAATTCGATCTTTACTCAAACTAAAATGTGATAGTACGTCTTCAGGACATAGCAATATATTTGCTATGTTACATTCTTGTAACCAGAGTCTCTTGGAGGGAGAGCGAGCATTATGTGTATAGATCTATACGGGACTGACAATCCCACATCCCGACTGCTAGCTATAGTCCGACAGACAACCCATGGGGTGACAAATGTCACATATTCAATTTCGACGCCGGAAGGTCGTCGTATTTATTCTAGTCTATCAGCATGGTTACAACTTTATCACATTTTAACCCTAATTAACCAGTTTAATAATAGGGTTGTTATTACACCAGCAGTGTATTTTTAAGAAATACTACTACACCAATCACTTTCCATAAGCAAAACAGAAAGCATTCTTCTTATAATTTTATGATGAATTAAAATTGTGTCATACTAGGTTACAAGTACATTAACTCTTAAATAGAACGGTTTTATGGGGATTTAAAACTACTTTACAGAACGGTTTTATGGGGATTTAAAACTAATTTACATAACGGTTTTATGGGATTAAAACTACTTATCAGTTGTAAAGTAGAAAATATAGGATTTTCTGGAATGTATTCAGTCACTTTCTTAAAACTAGTATAACATAAAGAACCGTTAGTGGTTAATTCTATAATTCCTTAGTTTATACATTAAAGTTATATATAAATAATATCCGATAGGCAGTGGAATGTGTGACTTCCGCCTCATTTCCTGTTCCTTGTTTGGTTGTGGGCTTAGGGAAGATTCACACATTTAACTGTCTGTTCGATATTAAATTATATATAGATAGTATAAACTAAGTGATTATAGAAGGAACTATTGTGGTTACCAGTTTACTTAAGAAAATATATGATTTTCTTAAAGAAACGTTTCATCAAATGTCAAGGAATTATTACGGTTAACTCCGTAAGCACCTAGTGAATACGTCATGGTTATATACAATAGGATCTAACAAACAATGGAATGTGTGACTTCCGCCTCATTTCCTGTTCCTTGTTTGGTTGTGGGCTTAGGGCAGATTCACACAATCGATTGTCTGTTTGATCTGGATTGTATATAACTTGTATTCATTAAGTACTCATAGAAGGAATTGTAAGAGTCATTTTTACTTATCTCTCGTCCCATCAGAAAATGTAGGATTTTCTGAAGGAACAGGCGAACTCTTCCAAAAGAACTTAGAATATACTTTTTATAACAAAAATACTTATGAACTCACCAGCTTAAATGTTGATCGTCTCTTTCAAAATAACTTGTATTCTCAGGGAATTCAGTAAATAGGTACACACCCGGAGCTTTTGAGAAGACAGCCTAGTGCCGCGTTGCGTCTTTTGTCTTTTACTGTACTTACTTTTGATGTCGAATATCTAATGTATAAACACTTATGTAAAAACTTATACATTATTAATGCAATGGTTGTTGTACTTTGATTACTATAATGCATGTGTTGTGATACTTGACACACCCCCGAACGTTTCTGCCGTTCTGGTTTGGGGGTGTGACAGATTGGTATCAGAGCATTGTTTATAGTGAACTCAGTATATCAGTCATAAAAGATATACAACTATAAACACATTGGGATAAAAACACTCTGACCAAGAGCTATAGTTTAAAATATAACAATATTTTATAAAAGTATAAGTACATGCAGAATATATATATATATATATATATATATATATATATATATATATATATATATACACTAGAACGAGTATCACAAGAAGAACAAAACAAAAGTATTTGGATGTTGGACACTACAGTTAAACCTGGACAGTTATGTAATCATATCTGGGATCAATATAGCCTGATCAACTATATTTATTTGAGATATGACCAACATGTGTTTGGGAGTGATCGCAGTGTTGCAACGAGTCTAATACTTACCTAGATACCAGAAGAATACTAGAACAAAACATAAAGTTTAAAATACTATTGGAGTATTTTATAATACTATAGCAACAAAACTGAAAATTTATCAACTTCATATATCAAGAAGTTCAAGAATCAATCATATAATTAAAATACTATAAGAGTATTTTAGGCACCATAAATAACTTTTGTGAAAAATTTAAAAGACCCTTTCTGGTAGGGCTATAATTACTAAGTGTATACGTTAAAGTTATATATAGTTGAGATTCTATACACTTAGAATAAGTGATTTTCACTTTACTTCCTTTTCCTTGTTTGGATGTGGTTTTAGAGTAGGTTCACTTATTCGAAGGTCTATTTGATCTGGATTAAATATAATCGGTACACACTTTGTGATTATAGAAAGATCGGAAAGGATCACCTTCGTAAAAATTTAATTTTTATAAATTTCAAAGATTCTTTAGACATTCCCATTCTCGTGTAAACCACTTAGATAGATGTAACCACCTCACCACAACAACCAACAGAGGAATCAACGCAGATCCAGAAGAGATTCGTTAGGAGGATTCCAAGAAGGAAACAGTTGAGCAGTAAAAGAAACTATAGAAACTATCAAGTGCCTTTACCTTATTAAGGGCACCGATGGGAGGTTCGCATGAACTTCCGGGATTCGAACTCTCCATTATGAAGTAATGGGGATCAGTAGAAGAATCGGAAGTAAGACAGCACAGAAATTCAATATACCTACAGAGGAGAAGTACACCATATAGATACCAGGAAAGAACAAACCATTACCGCCCAAATTAGGACAAAGAACAAAGGGAAACCACGCGTGTTACATGCAAAGTGGTTGATTGCCTTTTACGTCACATTAATAACTAATAAATTGATACAACCTAGCTAGTTAGTGATTACATTACTCACATTAGGTATTAAGCTTATCATATTTTCCTGTCATGACTAATAACAGAAAATCGGATCACGAAATCTCAATTGAGAATGATTAGTTCTCAAAATTCATAAGTTTAATCCATGTAGACTCTATTATGAATTGTTTTCAAATCTTTTGGAAAGTTGGAAAACGATATCCACCAGTCAAATATAACTTAGTTCGGATGACAGTCAGTTCATAACCATTCTAGAAACTTACTTCTGTTCTTTACCAGGAATGCATCATAAGGATGTAGTTCGAAACATTGAGAACAGTTTAACAAAATGACAAATTTATATGTATATATAAATGATTAGAATACATCTAGAGACAACCATTTTGATCACGAGCTCGTTTTCTCTTCGTGTAGTAGAATCATGCCTCCAAAGAAACGTAACCAACCCACCGGTAAAACACCAATCCTTCAGATAGATGCGGCTATGTTTCAAGCTGCAGTCACAGCAGCTGTAGCAGCTGTCATGGCTCATCTTCATGCTAACAACGTAAATGTTAGCGAAAATGTTATCGGCAATCCTGATCGTGGTGATAACCAAGTACAGCAACGAATGCCTGTTTGTAAAGACACTCCGGACCTCAGACCTAATATCCTTAAACGAAAGTTAGAGAACGAGAAAGGGAGTAGTTCAACTCAAGGACCTACTGAAGGGCAACAAACTGTGGCAGTCAATACCCCCATTAGCCCTGCTATCCCAACATCGACCACACCAAACCTCCCACACTGCAGCAAGTGCAACTACCATCATCATGGAGTTTGTCGACTGCTGCATTGCAATAGATGTAACATGAAAGGGCACACCGCCCGCATCTGTAGAACTCCGGTCGAGTTCATCACTTCAACTACCAATCTTAGAACCAGTCCAATATGTCATCTTTCTGCTGAAATAGGACATTTCAAGAGGGTTGTCCAACCAAGAGGAATGATGGGGGAGCAGAAGGAGTTTGACTCCAGATCACGGGGAATTATCAAAGAACCCTGCTATAATTTTGGTATGCTTCGAAACCCTAATAATTAATTATAATTACGCTCTCGTTCGAACCAAATCACCATACTCGTATAACAACTCGAAACCCTAACAGGTAAGCTATGATTGCTTAGTGTATACTTTAGGGTCATTTATAATTAAGATTTGTAGACTTAGAGTGAGTGATCCCGCCTCATTTCCTGTTCCTTGTTTGGTTGTGGATTTAGGTCAGAGTTGCTAAGTCAACGGTCTTACCAATCTTAATTATATATGACTTGTATACACAAAGCGGTTATAGAGAGACCTAGTAGGGATCATTTCATGAAAGTTCATTATTTCAAATTATCAGAACCCTCGCTTATTTTTGTAGTTATTAGTTTTGGTACAAAAAGGGTTCGCAGTAATGATAACTGAATGAAACCGAAAGCGCGGAAAACATATGTACGTAGGATAGCTCATCGTCCTAGTAATCACTTCTTCCAAGTCGAATTAATATGTAGTACGTCGAGGAGTTCCGACATCGTCAGTCGACCTGGTTTGGCTTGGTCCTCACCATATCAATTTCCTATGTTGTGTAAGGAACTTTTTCCTGAATCAACCGTCAAACGAAATTCTTTCGATCTATAACAGCAAGCCTAATACGAATCCTTATATCGTCTCTTGCTTCAAAACTTCAGAAGTACCCATGCGAGGGGTACCACGCCCTTGTAGCCTAATCAGTAGATAGGAAACTCGAAGCGAAAAACACCAAAGAAGTCTCAGAGGTCAGTAACCACCCGTAGAATACCCAATAGACCTCATAGGAAGACCACTTGTGTCGTAAGTCAAGTTCGAGAATAGACACTAAGAACTCATGAGGTTAATCTATCACTGCTAAGTGTATACGCAAGAATGGTATATAATTTATACTCAATAAGATTTAGGATGTGTGATTCCGCCCTATCTCCTATTCCTTGTTTGGTTGTGGACCTGGGGCAGAGCCACCCATCCGAACGTTTTTTCAAATCTAAATTATATACGACTTGTATACACGAGGTGTTGATGGATGAGCCAAGTACGAGTCCTATCATGAACTTTAGAGAAAAAGTCTGTAGGCTTACTACAATAACCGTAGATACCTGAGTCGAAGTTGTAGCAGATTACAATGGGCTTCATGATCAAGTTACCCAAGGCAACAGGTGGACTTGATACCATTTTGGCCGATCGTCAACAGATTAACCAAGTCCGCACACTTACTGCAAATCGAAAGAAACAGGCAAAATAGAGAAGCTAACTAGAACGTGTGTCCGATAGATTAGTTAGACTGCACGGTGCTCCCATATATGTTATCTCCGTTTGAGATAGTAGAATCATCTCCCAGTTCAGTCAGTCACTTGAAGAAATTTCTGGGAACTGGACTAATCATGAGCATAGCCTACCATCCTTAAACCGACAAACAGAATGAGAGGACGATTCAAGCATATGAAGTCATGTTGAGAGCATATGTGATCGACTTTGGTAAAGCATGGGATACCCATTTACCAACTAGTTGAGTCCTTTACCATGCTAACGTTTAAAGTTTCTCCATTCGAAACCTTCTATGGTCGCAAGTGCAGATCCTCTCTGCACTGGATTAAAGTAACTGACACACAACTAGTTAGAGGTCAAATTTCCAGACGGCACCTTCGCTGGTCCGAAATTCATCCGAGAAACTACCGAGAAGAGAGTACGAATCAGGAAGTGATGTAAAGCTCCCAGAATCAATCAGAAAAGTTACGCCTTCAATAGGAGAAAACCCTTGGAATTCTAGGTTGGTGACCACGTCATGTGAGGGTCTCACCCCGGAAGGACATGATACACTTCAGAAAGCGTGGAATACTAAATCCAAGGTACATAAGATCGTTAAAGATTCTTACTGGCTTATAGACCCCGACTACCTCGAGAATTCAATAACATATACCCTACCTTCCACATCTTTAACTTGAAAAAAAATGTTTGTCCGGCGAGACTCTTGTTATCCCACTCGATTAGATCGAGGTAAACGAGAACCTCAACTTCGTGGAAGAATCCATAGAAATCCTAGACACTGAAGTCGTTAGGACTAATCAGATCCCAATCCCGATAGTGAGAGTCCGCTTAAAGTGCATAGCGAGGACCCAAATTCACTTGGGGTCGTAAGGATCATCAGAAACATAAGTATCCACATCTTTTCCTTTCATCCAAGTGTATCCTTTAGACTTAATTTCGGGACGAAATTCTCTCTAACGGGGGGATATTGTAACACCCCGTTATTTTCTTCTTGTAAAGTGAACCCTAGTCAATCAAATTCAAACTTGGGTCAACTAAAGTCAACTTAAATCTTATTCTATCTTAAATGGGTTAGATTAATATTTTATAAGTGTGTACACCTTGTATTCAAGGTATTATATGTTTAAAAGGTGAAAACTTGAAGTCCGAAGACCATTCTTTCTTTCCCTTCGGAAAGCAGCCTCGCAACCGAGAACAAACAGGCTTCGGCCGTGAACGACGGCCGCAAACCCTCGGACCGTGAATGCGTTCTTGGCTACCACCGCCTTCGGGCCGCAAACGAGGTTCACGGTCGTGAACCCTTCGGACCGTGAACCCTCGCATATATATATATATATATATAGAGGTAAGTTCAATTGAGAAAATAAAAAAGGTTGAGAATGGGGGAATCATTCTCAGCCACTCATTTAATCTAAGCATAAAAGACACGGTGGCAAACTTGTAAATATGATAATAAACTTCAATCTCAAATACGTAACATCGATTTCTTTGTTGAATACTCCGAATTTGAAATTCCCAGATTCGCAAACGAACTCAGTTGGAATTGGAATTTCTTTGTTGTTCATGAAATTGGAATTGGAATTCTGGACTCGCAGTCACAGTCGACATTGAAGGACTCAGAATCGGTACTCATAGGTTCCTAATCGGATTTTCGGAAATCAAAATCAAAATGTGAAATCGATCAGACATAGGATGTCGCATCTGAACTCAGAAGCTTTTGAAATTGGAACATATATTCTAATCGGAACAGTTCGCGTCTTGATTATTAGTATTACAAAGAAATCTGGAATCGGGATTTCAAGGTTTCAAAATTGAAATCAGATTTTTTTTTTGGAATGAAATGAAAATCGGAATTGCACGCTTCAAAGTCGAAATCGGAAGTATATCATGATTTGGAATTGATAACTTGAATTGGAAGTATCATGTTTTTAACATTTTTAAAAAAGTTAACTTGTATGCACTCTAACTGTTTGATGAAATGCATAAACTAAATTACCATGTTACATTCACATATGAATATGTTTTCCGACCTGAATCAGTATATGATTATTAAAAAAAAACAAATATGCAAGTCTGTATGTTATTCATATGTGAATAACGTATAAAAATTATATATATTTGTGAAAACACATTGTAATATTCATATGTGAATATACTGTGTAATATTCATAAGTGAATATATCATATTATATTCACAAGTGAATATACTATGTAAAATTCACATGTGATATACCATGTAATACTATGTAATATTCACATATGAAAATATCATATAATATTCATAAGTGAATATACCATCTAATATTCACAAGTGAATATACTATGTAATATTCACAATTGAATTCATCGTCTAATATTTAAATATGAATATACTATGTTTATTATATGCTATATTCATATATGAATGATATTTAAATTATAAAAAAATTAATCATACTTTTTATTCATAAGTGATAATGTATTTTTTTCGGAAAAAAAAAACATTGTTTTGAGGTCCTAAGCAAGTTTGTAATTCATATGTGAATAACATATAAGAATTATATCCGCATGTGAACATATGTAATATTCACAAATGAATATATAAGTAATAATCAAATGTGAATATATATGTATTATTCACAAATGAATAAAACTGTGAATAAAATCGAGGACTACAAAATATATAAAATTAAAGATAAAAAAAGATTTGATAAGAATATATATTTATTCACATACAACTAATCTTTTTAGGTTAATAAAATAATTATATAAGCATATATATTTTTATTAATGTTATATTCATTTGTGAATAAATGATAACTTTTTTCGGAAAATTATAAAAATAGAAAACGTCATTTTGAGGCCCTAAACAGTCCCGAATGGCCGAAAAACACCGTACGTCACGGCGAAGCTGTGAGTTTTGTAAATCGCACCATTTTACATCAAATATGCGAATTTCGTCCAATTCCGAGACTAAACTTCATTGCGGCAAATTGTTTTGATGATGTCACTAAATTTTCATTCCTACTAGTGATGACATCATCATGACATGCTATTTATTCATATATGAATAAAGTTTAGAAATCATTACGACATATTTACTGATGATGTTACTAACTTCAATCACACTAGTAAAAACATCATTGTAATCTGTTATTTTTATTTATGTGAATAAACTATACATGTTGATTTATTTATTTTGTGAATACAACCTTTATATATAAAAATAAATAATACACTATAAGAATTGGTTTGTGAATAGTTTTTTTGTATATTGTAACAATATTATTTTACATGTAAAATCAACATTATACTAATACAAACAACATTGTATTGGTTAATGAAAATCATTTGCATTTGAATTTAACACGATCAAAATGAAGAATATATTAAATTGTATATCATTTACACGTGAATATAAAAACATATTGTCTTCATCAATGATATCTTCTCAATTACGTCAACCAATGGTCAACCACCGGGATATGAACCAACCATTGATTAAAATGTTATTCTTTTATTGAGTTATAATGATGCCTGAAAAACATGTGAATACACATAAAAAAATGTTAAAAATATACTTTTAATTCATAATAATAGTGATTTATCACATTCTAATTATCATATGGTATATTCACACATGAATGTATAATCTTATGTGAATATTATATGATATATGCTGTTTATATTGTATATTTACATGTGATATTACATGGTATATTCACAAATGAATATTACATAGTATTTTCACATATGAATATTATATGGTAGATTCACATGTGAATAGTATATGGTATATTTACTTGTGAATATTACACATTCTAGTCACATCTAAATATTGCATGGTATATTCATTCATGAATATTACACAATATATTCACATATGAATAATATATAGTATATACACTTGTGAATATGATACAATATATTCATATTTAAATATTAAATGATGCATTCACTTGTGAATATTACATAGTATTTTCACTTGTAAATATTAGATGATATATTCACTTATGAATATTAGATGGTATATTCATATGTGAATATTACACAGTTTATTCACATATGAATATTACACAGGATATTAACATATGAATATTACAAGGTATATTCACAAATATATATAATTTTTATATGTTATTCACATATGAATAACATATAAAATTGTATATTTGTTTTTTTTAATAATCATATACTGATTCAGGTCCGAAAACATATTCATATGTGAATATAACGTGGTAATTTAGTTTATGCATTTCATCAAACAGTTGGACTGCATCCAAGTAAGTTTTTTTAAAAATGCTAAAAACATGATACTTTGACTATTTAAAACTTACAAAATAGTAGATTGATAGAGAATTATATGAAATTTTTCAAAAAAAAATGATTTGACGTTTTTCTAACCTTAATTTAGAAGTTTTGTTTGATGATCGATGTTGAATGAATGATATGAAGTGAAATTGTTGTTGATTATCGATGATGTTGATCTAATGACACTGGGAGTATACTTAATCGTAGATGTTGATTATATGCTCGAATTCAAGCATAATTGAAGGTTGGATTGAAAGAACCAAAAACGATTTTTTTTGTCTACTGTTGAATGATGTTGACGAACGTGTTTTTGACAAAGATGGATGATTGATTAACACTGGATGATGTTGATCGAGGATTTAATTGAAGAAATCTGGATGATCGTTGAAGCTTGGAGAAGAAATTTGGATGATGAACGATCGAGTAGTAATGAATTTGAATTGTTATCAAATTATCCACAATTATGTATCTGTGATTGAAGGATATCATATCATATTTACAATTTTGCCACCGTGTATTTTATGTTAAGATGCTAATTAAATGATTGGCTGAGAATTATTCCCCCATTCTCAACCTTTTTTTTTTCTCAATTGAACCCTCCTTTCTCTCTCTCTCTCTCTCTCTCTCTCTATATATATATATATATATATATATATATATATATATATATATATATATATATATATATGGGTGTTAGCCATTTTCTCCTCATTTATCATCTTCCAACCGTGAATTCTCCCATTCTCTCTCAAGTATCATCCACAAAAGGGCCTTCTATCACCTCAACAAACGTAAGTAACTCACCCCTCTTCTTGTTGTTACTTGAAAGCCCTTTACCTTCCATCCTAATTCATCATCTTTTCATCTTGAAATTCAAGAACTTAAAGCTTAGGGCCTGAACCATTCATCATTGGGCCGTGAACCCTTCATCTTGGCTGTGAACCCTTCATACATTCATCAATTGGGCCATGAACACTTCAAGTGTTCTTCATGTTCTTGGGTCGTCAACCACTCATAGGGCCGTGAACCCTTCACTCTTGGCCGTAAACTCCATTTCAGCCTCCTAATTTGCTTCTAACACTCCTTTGGTGAGTTGTTCTTGCATCCTAGGTTAATTCCCTCACACCTTTGTGGTTATAAACACTAATTGTAGACCTATATATGTTAACATATGCTAAATAAGATCTATTTGTGCTCGGGACTTCACTTGGCATACCAAGTATCCTATATCATATCTTCAATCGAATCACCAACATAAGGCGAGTTCATACCCCTATAATCTACCTTTTAAATGGTTTTAAATGCTTTTAAGGAGGGGGGGGAATACAAGTTGAACACAATCTAATTGTGTTAATAATTACATGTGATATCAATCACACAAAGGATTTCATTATGCTTTTAAGGATTACCAAATACTTCCGTAATGACTTAAAGTCATGTTAACTCTTTTAAAAGTCACATAAACTCTTTTTAGAACACCGCTAAACTCTTTTAAATGTTTTTATAACTATTTAAACTTATAATTGTCAAAATCATGTTTATATATGTATAGATATATAATAAGACTTAAAGGGCTTAGGACTAATGAATTTTCTTATATCCTTTTCCTTGTCTGGATGCGGACTTAAGGTGGTGTTATTTGTCCGAAGGTCGTTTCCTTCTTAATTATGTATATTATACATATATGGATATAAAAGGTTACTTCAGTCGGTATCATTACCTTTGTATCATGTTGAGCAAAGGGGTACACTCATGAGAGATCATGCTAATCATATAGAACGTATAAATTATAATAGGTATAATTTATGAAACAAACGAGAAATCTATTTTCTAGATAAGTATACGAGGTCTAAACTTCTTTGTCAAGAAAAGAGTATAATTCGATCTTTACTCAAACTAAAATGTGATAGTACATCTTCAGGACATAGCAATATACTTGCTATGTTACATTCTTGTAACCAGAGTCTCTTGGAGGGAGAGCAGGCATTGTGTGTATAGATCTATACGGGACTGACAATCCTACATCCCGACTGCTAGCTACAGTCTAGCAGACAAGCCATGGGGTGACAAATGTCACATATTCAATTTCGATGTCGGAAGGTCGTCGTGTTTATTCTAGTCTATCAGCATGGTTACAACTTTATCACATTTTAACCCTAATTAACCAGTTGAATAATAGGGTAGTTATTACACCAGTAGCGTATTTTTACGAAATACTACTGCACCAATCACTTTTCATAAGCAAAACGGAAAACATTTTTCTTATAATTTTATGATGAATTAAAATTATGTCATACTAAGTTATAAGTACATTAACTCTTAAATAGAACGGTTTTATGGGGATTTAAAACTACTTTACAGAACGGTTTTATGGGGATTTAAAACTACTTTACAGAACGGTTTTATGGGATTAAAACTACTTATCAGTTGTAAAGCAGAAAATATAGGATTTTCTGGAACGTATTCAGTCACTTTCTTAAAACTAGTATAGCATAAAGGACCGTTAGTGGTTAATTCTATAATTTCTTTGTTTATACATTAAAGTTATATATAAATAGTATCTGATAGGCAGTCGAATGTGTGACTTCCGCCTCATTTCCTGTTCCTTGTTTGGTTGTGGGCTTAGGGCAGATTCACACATTTAACTGTCCGTTCGATATTAAATTATATATAGCTAGTATAAACTAAGTGATTATAGAAGGAACTATTGTGGTTACCAATTTACTTAAGAAAATATATGATTTTCTTAAAAAATCTTTTCATCAAATGTCAAGGAATTATTACGGTTAACTCCGTAAGCACCTAGTGAATACGTCAGGGTTATATACAATGAGGATCTAACAAACAATGGAATGTGTGTCTTCCGCCTTATTTCATGTTCCTTGTTTGGTTGTGGGCTTAGGGTAGACTCACACAATCGATTGTCTGTTTGATCTGGATTGTATATAACTTGTATTCATTAAGTACTCATAGAAGGAATTGTAAGAGTCGTTTTTACTTATCTCTCGTCCCATTAGAAAATGTAGCATTTTCTGAAGGAACAGCCGAACTCTTCCAAAAGAACTTAGAGTATACTTTTTATAACAAAAATACTTATGAACTCACCAGCTTAAATGTTGATCCTCTCTTTCAAAATAACTTGTATTCTCGGGGAATTCAGTAAATAGGTACACACCCGGAGCTTTTGAGAAGACAGCCTAGTGTCGCGTTGCGTGTTTTGTCTTTTATTGTACCTACTTTTGATGTCGAATATCTAATGTATAAACACTTATGTAAAAACTTATACATTATTAATGTAATGGTTGTTGTACTTTGATTACTATAATGCATGTGTTGTGATACTTGACATGACGTCGTCCACCCCCGAACGTTTCCGTCGTTCTGGTTTGGGGGTGTGACATATGTATGTTAGGTCCCCTACCGGATTAAACCAGGTTTGAGATGGAGGGTGATAATCTCTAGTATTTGTGGTTTTGTTAAAGGTGAATACATAGTGTTTTTTTAGAACACGTCACTATAGAGGTAATTTGATTCGTTTAAGTTATTTTCTATATGTTGGATATTTAGTATATGTGTTATGTGTTAAGTTTATGATATGGTATAAGTGTTATGTTGTTGTTCCTCCTGTTGCTAAGATTTTCTACCATGATCTATGCTTGATGTACCTGTTGTTATGCTACCTGGTTGCCAATGTTTGTGTCGTTGTTGTTATTAACATAATGTTATTTTTGCAACGTGCGGATATTGCCATGCTTAGTATTAGTTGGTTATTTAGTCATCTCATATTGGGAGTGTGGGATACTTTGATGTAAGTGCCATGATCTTTATTGTGTTCTTCTGCTATTAGTGTTGTCATCATTATTGATAGAGTGTGATGACAACCATTAATCTTTCTAGATGGGTCATGTCAACACTAGTTGGATAGCTACCCGAAGGTGTTAGGTGGTGTTCCAATCGTTGGGATTAGCTATAATAGATTTCCTTTATGCAAATACTTCACCCCTATATATATTCACTTATCCCATGTGGAGGAACTCCCGAAGTCATTTACACATTGTTGTTTCCTATATATTAACTTATCATATATGGAGAAACCCATACAGTTGTGTAGTCGTTGCTATCGTCCATATATTGGCATATCAAGTTTGAAGGAACCCCTACAGCCATTGGTTTATTGTTGTTTAGGATTTTATGGCGAAAGATGATTGGGGTGGGATTTATGCATTTATTTGCTATTTAGCATTGTTATGGTGAGAGATTACTAGGTTATTTATAGTGGAAATGTTTTGTTGTACAATATTTATGGTATGTTGGAGTCAAGAACTATGTGTCTCACCAGGCTTTCTAACATGACATAATATTTTGGAGCAAGTCTCATGCAACAGAGTTAGGGACACCATTTTGAGACGCATGATTTTTCTTAGTTGTTTTAAAGACTTCTTATGATTTGGGCCTTATTAATAAATATGAATGTACTATTGTTGTGATGCTTGATCGATACATCCATGGAAGTTTAAAATTCGAACGTTTTTCGGTTTATATAAATGTTTTAATATATTTGTGATTTTTTTCATTGCCAGCTTTTGAAGGAAAATATATTTTTTAGTAAAAAAGAATTTTCAGAATTGGGCTGAAATCTAGGGTTGTCAAGTATCAATGCGTTATTTTAATTGAAATAGGTTTAGTAGTTATTCATATACTGAAACTATATATGCTTAAGTGATTATTATGAGAGTGACATGACATGATTTTGGTTGTGTACCTTAGTTCGTCATTACTTGGACACTAGAATTAGCATGATTTAGGATAGGTGCCTTCAAATTATTATATGTTAACTGATTTATTTCATTTTATTTACTCTTAAATATTAAGCGTGTTAGTATGGGTATTGGTACTTTGGGGGTCTATTTATATATAACGAATAATCAATAAAGATTGTAAGTGGTTGTAACAACAACATTGAATCATATACTATTTAAGGTCTACCGAGTAATGAAGATGGTGATGGATTTAAGGGTCATAATTTAAAGTTGCGATACGGTGATGATTCTTTCGAAATGAGTATAATCAGTTAGATAGCAAGAACTTGACAACAATTTTTGTCAATAATTCAGGCTAAAAAACATGATTTACCAACTCGACTAATCAAGTCTCTAGATAGTAGAATCTTATTTATGTGTCTACAAAATAGTGTCCTAAATTATGTCATTGTAAAGCCTATATTACTTTCACTAAAAATTGTGTGTTCTATGTAAACTAAGCCAAAATTAGTATACAAAATCAAGATGACAAAGACAAACATTATTTTAGGAAATATACGTGCTAATGTGATATAGATGTTAAGGGTTTTGCCATCAAATTGTGGGATAGCTTTTTTACCCAAGAAAATAAGGATGATTCCTTATGAAAGACTTATAGAAGACTGACATGGAAGAAGAAAATAGAATCCTAATTTATAAGGACATGTGTAATTACTTGAGAATCATTTCCTTATAGTGAAAATAAAATATCAAAATGTGGAAGAGTATGCATGGAAATTTGAAAACAACTTGCAGGAAGATGTGTGAAATATGTCAAAATTACATTTGTTTCACTTATGGAGATTGGGACCATTCAGACACAAAGTGTCGTATGTATTAGAGGCATTATGCTTGTGAATTAAGTGAATTATAAGGCATAAAATTGAAATTTTTATGAGAATTATGTTATCCTTATAAAGGAAGATATACATGTTCAAGATATATGAATCCTTATCTTGTAAATCCTATATGGTTGATGTGGGTTATGGAGCTATGATTTCATGGCTATTGATGTTAATGGTGTATATATTGTGTATACCTCTAAGGATACATGTAGTTTTTTAAATCAACCCAATCGAAGTTATGATGCTCAAGTTATATTTGAGTAACTAACAAATTATCAAAGTTGAATATTTTGACATAGTTATTAAAGTTTGAAGAAGCTCTTGGTAGAATTAGAGGAAACCTAAACTAATAAACTTATAGGTAACTAAACTTTCTTTTGACAGAGCTTTGGATAAGCTTAACTAGATTTCTTGTGTGTGGGTCATGGTTAATAAACTACTAAGCTATAGTAAGAGGACCAAGAATCCACATGATGTGCTAATTTGGAGTCCTATATTTCTAGTTGATATAAGCTACCTGACAAAATTGAAATGGGTAGAAAAGCATTCAAGTTAGACAAGGATGTGAAGCTAAGTTGGGACTATTGGAGGTAGTGCAAACTCTTAAAGACTTTTCCATGAAATCCACCTTCTAAGCTAAGGTAATGTTGATCGGTGTAAAGTCCTAATATTTACAAGATGATGTTTGATCTTCAAAGGTATGTTAAGGGTTTAAGGTGCTTATATCTTATGATTCATACATGTAAAAGTTCTTTTGATAAGTAACCCAAATAAGGAGGTGAATGTGATTTGAGTGGAACATACCTTGAATAGTGGTGTAATAGGTGGATTCTTTATTAGATGTTGGCCAAATATATTTTATATGTATCATTTACTATTTTAGGTTAACACCTTATGGATTGGAATTGACTTTTAGAAGTCAAATGATGAGGTGGTATTACTTATAAAGCTCAATTAATGAGATGGAAGAAACTTATAGAAAAATACATGTCGTACTATCTTATAGATGTAGTAATGAAATGAAAAAGTTTCCATGTTAAAAACTATTTATAAGATCTTCGATGATGATTTATGATGTGCAATGAATGTTTGGGGAAGTATTATCCTTTTGTAAAGGATTGGGATATTATGAGTCGAGGTATATCGAAATAGAAATTCAAGAAATAGAAAGAACATTGTGATAGGAGTCTAAACATGTAGTGACTAAAAACATGAATCTTCACACGTAAGGAATACGTTCATGAATCATAAGTAAGGGATTCTATTCTTTAGGAACCTGGCGATTGACCGTTTTGTATCACTATAATTTGAACATATTTGACTATAAAACATATATGTTTACTTGGGAACAGTCATACTTTGATGTTTGTTTGAACTATTGTGTTTGGGAGAAAACAATGGAAATGCATGTGAGAATGATAAACCTGTTGGATTAAGAAGTAGAAAAGCCAAGCTAAGGAACAAAGCAAAATGATTATTAAGGTTTATGAAAATTTGCAAGATCAAAAGCTAAAGAATACGAGCACATTGTACGAATGAACAAAGTAATTAGTAAAAGGATGATGTTGGAATGATTGACCATTCCTTAGTATTTTGATCATTGCCAACGTTTTGTGCTCCAATTCATTTGACTCAAGTTAGCGTATAAAAATGAAAAAAAAAATACCTATAACTTTCATGTTTTGCGTTTTTCTCAATATTTTCTTTATCATGGTCTAAATCAGCATGGAAGATGGACCAAAATTGTTATTGAAATCCAATAATCATGAACTATACATGTCTGACATCTAGACTCAAAACCATTTTACTTATTCCTTAAGGAATCTTTAATCCTTTCTAATCTCATTACAAATCTTAATTTATCATCCCACATCACCCATAAAGTAAACCCAACCTCTTAACTTAACCTATAAATACATCATCATTCCATCACTTTCAAATCACCCTTTCAAGAGTTAAAATTATTATTAAGGAGCAATATATATCTTAAATCCTTCAATTAATAATGACGCATGTAGAGATGGCAATGGGGGGTGGGGAATACAGGGGACCCAATCCCCATCCCTATCCCTGAATTCTCATTCCAACCCTCATCCTCATCCCCACCGGGAAATATAAATAAACCCCCATCCCCACCCCCAACGGGGACTAGGGATCCCCAGCGGGGAATCGGGGATTTTTTTTCTCTTTTAATATAAAAACTTTTACTTAATAAAAAACTCTAAATTTCAATTTTACCAACATAATTTTAAAGATTTTACAAAATATAAAAATATCCATAGATTGTATAAAAATATAAACAAAATTTCTACCAAAATTAAACAAATACATGAAAAATCAAGTAGAAAAAAATTATTAGAGTGATATTTTAGGTAAAATAGATAAACCAAATAGAAAAAAATTATACACGAATTTAAATTAGATAAAAGAAAAAGAAAATGTATAATATCAACCAAGTAATTACTAATGAATTAGATTACTTTGATCAAATTTTATGTATTGTAAATTGTACTATAAGTATATGTTTTGTATTATTTTTATATATTCATATATCTCGGGGGCGGGTCCGGAGTCGTTGATTAAGGGTATCCTCATCCCCATCCTCATCCCTACTTTTTTATTCGGGGATACCCCATCCCCAAATCCCCGTCCTTATCCCCGCTCAACTTGGGGATTCCCTAGTCAAAACGGGTGCAGGTTTCAGGTTCCCCATCGGGCATGAGGTTTTTTGACATCACGCATGGACTAAACAACGTCATGAGCGATTAAGCATCTCATGAGCATAATTTGGTAATTATATCTTTAGGCTAAAAACTTTTGTTATTTATTTTTCCATTTTGTAACATAATATTTATCTTTTATTACTTTATTAATGCACAGTTTTAATTTATGATTGTTTGGGATCGATATAAATTGTCATTTGTATTAAACAAATTAATTAAATAATTATTAATTTTGACTGTAATATAAGTAATTCTACTAACGAGGTCGGTATCTAGACTAGTTAAGTTGGTATGGTTGTATTTTCCGAAAGGTTATATATTGAAAAGGCCCTGCCTACCGACTGTTTTCCTTGTCTTGTCTAACCATTCTTTATTTGATAGTCAACATATTACAATGGAACCAATAAGTAATATATGTAATGCAATTTATTCACCCTAAGACAGATCATTGTAACGGATCAATGATGTAAAACAAATCGTGCTGAACTCTCCCAAGTTTAGGAGCTAAGATAGTTTGTAGCCAAACCATTGAGAGTGCCTAAAGTGTGTCACTTTTTATATTAATTATTTAATCATGTCTACGTTATCTCCCTTACATTCAGAAAAGAAAACTAATAATTTAATTTAATTTCCTTGTCGACATAGGATATCAGGCATGGTTACTTTTCTCATTAAATTTAAATGTCCTTTATATTTTACTTTTAGTTTTCTAAATTATAAATATACGATTATGATGTTTCTTCCTTTTTATTTTTATTTTTATTTTTTCAAAAGTTATGAATTTTCGCTACCTCTTTAGTATTTAATTGATTACTTCAACACATAATTTAACCACAAACTCCATAAGGATTCAACCCGACTTGCCCTAGCTACCTAGATTAGTTCACTTTATTTTTTATCGAGACGTTGACCACGATCACCTAGTTGTGACCATACTTGTTCTATTGATATAATTTTTAGTCGTAGGACATTTTTGGTGTGTGAAGGAAAATCCGATAGAGATAATGCAGAGTGTGAAAGGGTATTGTTTATGACGTGGGGTGATATGCAAATGAATGAATTGAGACCTTGATAGGATAGTAAATATGGCTAGATAATGGTATCCTGTAGATTTCAAAATTATATGTGTTATTGGCTAATGTGTATCTATACATCATGAAACACTAGGTGTGTGTGGCTTCCTAGCCACGATTTACAACTCATAAAGAGAATTCAGTATAAGATGTGGAATCCATGATGGATTCTAAACCATTAGTTATAAGCAGATACCCTTGATGTCCCATGAAGAGGTAACCTTGTTATGTTGAATTAACCAACGACATAGTCAAGGAGTAAGGATGATCACGAGCCAAAAATGCATACCTTAGTTTATTGGTCTTCATAATACCTTACATACGTTATGGATGATGTGACATTGATGTATTATATACGATGTGACATATATAAGTAATTTTATTCTTTTGATGATATTGAGGTCAAAGAGTAACTCCTTGAGGATGATTATCAGATTGTTCTTTGAGTATATTGTCAGATGACTTTGTAAAAAATAAGATGTTGGGTGATGAGCATATGAGTTATCTCTATGCATGTGATAATCTTATTCATTGGGATATGTAAGATATAATAGTGAATAGTGGAACTATGAGGTATGACTTAAGATCGATTATGAGATATCATTTTATGATGAAAAATGGATTGGTATGATTTGATAACTTATTGATTCCAAGGACGAAATAATCCCAAGATGGGGAGAATAGTTCATACATAGATACATATACCTACATGGGATAAAGTGTAAGGCATGATTAATTTATAATAGAATAAAAACATGTGGAACCTTCATAGCCATTTTAATGGTTTAAATGGAAAATAATTATTTTATTTAGTAAACATTAATTAAGAACTTATAATTTTGGATATATCTGTTTTTTTAATTATGAGATTTAATTGATGTAGAACCACAAATTACAATTAATGATTTAATAAGATGTAAATAAAGTGTATAAAGGATTAGAACAAATTACATTTATGTTTAATTCCGTTAACATATTCAACCATTTAAGAGATAGAGGGTGTTAATCTCTACTTTCTGTGGTTTTTATTTGAAATGAGTACATAATATTTTCTGAGCACACATCATTATAAAAATAACTTGTTTTACTTAAGTTGGTTTCCATATACTTGATGTTTATGGGTTGAGTCTATGATATAGAATACATGATGTGTTGTTGTTGATGATGATGATATTGCTTGTCATGGTCTGTGCTTGATGTACTTAATCGTATATTACCTAGTTGGCACACTTGGATTGTTGTTACTGTTGGATTAGGTGTCTAAGCCCATAACTATTTTTGGTATGTACTTGATTTGATTATGAACATGGTCCTTTTGGATTGCCTTCACTCATGCAACTTAATAGGATGACAAGAGGAGAGAGAGTAGAATTTATTATGTGAATAATAAATTCGTACTCAAAATGGTTTTATTAATATATTACAAGATTAATATATTATTTGGAAATCATATTATTAATTAGTAATTAATCAGAAATTAATCAAGTATTAATTTTAGGATTAAAAGAGACTGATTAATAATTGGGGGACTGTTATGCAAATCATTGATAATTGTATAATTGGGCTGATTGACTCCATAGAGTGGAGTGGATGAAACTTATGAGGAAGCCCATAATAATTCGTCCATGGGCTCTAAGGAAGGAGTTCATGGGCTGCTTGTTGCCTAAGTTAGGTATTAGGGTTTCCTCCTGAAAACCCTAGCAGCCCACACAGCTATATAAGGACCCCTTTGCTAGAGGAATTCGCCCCTATGAGTTTCTGGGAAGCCCTCGCCGAATTCTTCTTCTCTCCTAAGTCATTCTCCTTGCATTGGGTGTTTATGACTCCATTAGAGGTGCAAAACTTGTGGCACTAGGCTTTCAGAAGTCAAGATCAAGAAGGATTAAACTTGTTATTGCTACATAACAAGAGAGGTAAAGATTCTAAACCTAATCATATGTGATTTTCGATATATGTATGCTAGTGATAGGGTTATTGCTTTAGTATTCATAGTTGTATGTTCAAATTAGAAAAACCTAGATCCAAAACAATTAGGGTTGCATGTACACCATAGGAACGATGTTATGCTCAAAACCCAACAGTGGTCTCAGAGCCTAGGTCGTTTTTCTATTGAATAGATGCAAAAGTGAACTGCCAAAGATCAGGAAATCGAAAAACTTGCTGTCTGACTGGCTGACTTGCCGAGTTCATGTATGGACTCGGCGAGTTGCATGAACTCGACGAGTTCCATAGTCGAATCAACGAGTTGAGTGACCTGGTGCCCGGATTTTCGATTTTCTGGCCAGATTTTGATTAGGATTATTACCAAAACTCGTTTTTCTTGCCTAAATTCGATTTTTTTATGATTGGTATGGATATCCTTATCAAAATTGGCGGCTTTGGTTAAATATGGATAATATAGGATTATTTTGATTCAAATATTTAACCTAGTAATTTTAAAAAAGTTTTAAATTACATCCTTTAAGTTTTATAGTTTAAATTTGAAATTAAAAGTTTTAGTTTTTGAAATTTAAATTGTTAAACCCTAATATTTTGAAAGGTTTCAAAATTTGTCCTCATGTTTTGGAATTTGAAATTTAATTAAAAATATTAATTTTGAAATATTAAATTCTAAAACCCTAGTGTTTTGAAAAGTTCAAATTACACCCATATGGATCTTATTAAATTAATTAAGTGTTTAATTAAAAAAGAATTAATAAATCCATAACTGTATAGTTTAAGCCACGTAGTATTTTAAATGTATAAAATACACCCTTAATTATATAAAATTAAAAGTTTAATTTATTATATGTATAAGTGAAAGGTCAGTCTTACCGTTAGTAGGCCTCATTCACGAAGCTGGTCTATAAGGGGTGTTTAAGGAAGCGGCCTGTAAAATGACCGCCATTGGGCATCCACTCTTACCCACCGTACCCTTGACTAGTGGAGAGTCGTTAGCCGAACGGGTAGGATAGGACACAACCTTCCATTATAAGTATAATGAAATACAAAGTAACTAAACACTTTTATAAGTTCCCAAATCTTAGTTACTTTTGGAAAAAAGGTGAATTTGGTGCTAATCCATGAAATTGCACATTGCACCTTGTTGGTCGTTAGTTGAGCGTGTGTGGTTAACCGGCACACTAATATGGGACTAATGAAGGATGGCAATGGGTAGCTCGTAGATTATCATAGATCAATGGAGCATGTATGGTTAACCGGAACATTGATTAGGTGATAAACATCTTCGAGAGTACCAAGCTAATTAGCATGGTTATTCACATCTTGTTTGTGATCCTCGGTATCCAAGTCACAAACTTGAAGGGCATAATTGAGATTAAACATGCCATTGAAAAGTTCAATGAATCTCAAAATATCTAGGAGTTTCAATTCATTTAAAACCTAATTTTTATTTTCGTTTTTCATGGTGGAAATTGGTAAATCGTCATTTACCTACCATCAATTATTTTGCAATTGGATTACGGCATCCCTCTTCCGAATTGTAGAATATTGTGTTGGGTCCTAGCCTTGATATTTCATTTGGGTGTTATATTGAGGATTAAATCAACTAACTTGAATTTTTCCCTTTTGAAGATGTCAAATTCTAACAACTATGGTCTTCCTGAATCCTTTGGAAAAAGCTTTCCACATGAAGATGATGTTCCACGATTGGATCGTGGAAATGGAAATCGTTCTTCACTTCCTCCACCTCCTCCAATAATTCTCCCTGGCCCATGTGTTCGTCGAATTGAAAAGTTCAAGGTCACTCAAGCCCTGTTGGCAAGCAAACATGAAGATGGAAAGTCTATATGTGCTCACGTCTTAGGGATGAAGTTGCATATTGACAAGTTGGGAATGTTGGGTGTCGACGTCTCGAGGAAGCTGGCTGTTGACTTGGTTCTTCAATCACTTCCTGACTCATATAGTGATTTCATTAAAGATTACTATATGAAAGACCACGACATGACCCTTATCAATCTTACCTATTTGCTAATTGCTGCTGAATCAGCAATGATTTGGCGCACTGGTAAAGAAACTTTGACTTATAGATCAACCTCCCAAACTTCCATGGACATTAACAATGGCAACATTAGAAGTCCAGAAAATTTTTCTCTTCCCAATGGAAAGGGATTGGCCATGGTCAAATCGTTTGACCGGATGGTAAAGAGAAATGCTGAATCTGAGATTGTCCCGTGTGCTATTCTGAAAGAGTCCGTTTGTTTCTACTGCCAAGAGAAGGGGCATTGGTTACAAAGCTGCCATATCTACGTGAAGGATTGAAAGGATGGGAGAGTCAAGATGTATGACTCTGGTTCAGGTAAAATCCACTATCTAACTCTATTAAGTTCTTATTTGTAGATTCTTAATACATGATGTGATAAGATTGCATTTTGATGTTTTGTAGGATCGAAGAAAAGAAAGGAAGCTTAAAGGAAAAGTATGCTGAGTCTGATCGCGAAGAGATGGATTTCGATCGCATGGTTCGATGATCGGATTTTTGAGCTGCTGCATAGGAGTTATGATAGATTGCTTAGGAATATTGAATAACATAGTTTTCATTTGTAATTGCGTTGTAAGGACAAGTTTTTCCACATTTTTTTGTAAATAAAATAAATTTTGATTTTTGTCTTGTTTATATATATCCTTGCAATGACTTTTGCAAAAATTGATGTTTGTATGTTTCTATTATTAGCAATATTGAAAATGGATGTTATTCTTAGTTATGTTGTTTGTGGTAGTGTCGAAAATTTACCAAATAAGGAATGATTCTCATCGCCCAAGTTTCAATTGGATAGAAACTTGGAATCATGCAACTGGTATTATATGATGAATGAGAACCTTCGTATTTGGGAAATTAAGACTAATTCCTTGTTCACATAAGTATGTGAGTCAAGTGAAGGACTTAAGGGTCTAGTACGCATTGTTGTGCACTAGGTCAAGTCCACCACAAAGAACGATAAGAATATTCGTCATGATTTGCTAAAAGTTTAGTAAATATAGTTATGCTTACAAGATTAAGTGTAATTATGAATCATTGAAAAGTTTCAATGTATGCAGAACGAATAAGAATAATCAATTAGGCAGAAAGATAAAAGTTTCTCCAATCTGAAAGGAAGGGAGAGTACTTATGTATCGTGTTTTATGATTAACATAGTGATTATGAAACCGTGTCACGATTGATCCTCCAAGGACACCTTAGTGCACTAGTATGGCTAAGAAGAGGAATCGACAGTTGTTGAAATGGTTAAATCAAAAGGAGAATCATACTTCGTTCCAAAATCAAGTCTTAGAGTTATACTCCAAGATTGTGACTTGAGTGACATCATCTCAAGAAAGGTTTATAACACTCATATAATGTGGAATAGAAAAATGTGGTTCTTACTCGGGCACATTTGAAATTAGTAAGTTGTGATGTCTTGGATAGGACAAAGACCAACTAAGACCAAATGGTGTGAAGTGTTTGTCTTGATAAGAATTCGCACTAACTCTTGAATATTTGTTTGTCAATGAATATTTCTTGACAAGAGAATATTATATGTCAAGAGGTCAGTGGGAGTCTTAATTGTCTTGAATAGCTTTAGGAACTAATCAAGAATAAACCTATTGTCTATCACTAGCACACGACTTGAGGTTTATAACCTATCGTGTTGACATATTCTTGTTTTCTGTGCCATTCCAGTTTAGTTAACTATGCATGTGAGTCCTAAGAGTTCTCAATTGATTGCATAAGGCAAATCACCTTGATTGGTGAAAGTTCATTGATATGTATGGGTGAGCTGCTTGACTACTTGGAAGACATGGTAGGCCCTTGTGCTGCCAGGTGGCAAGAAATTAACATTGGACAAGTTCGGTCCATATGGTTTTGGATTTGTCACAACCTTGTCTTATGATTATGGTTATGACAAATTCACATGGATAGGAACACATACACCATAAAATCAAAGTGATAAGGTTTCACTCCAATTCATGAAAATTATTGTGAGGAAACGCCTTCACTAGGAAGATTTTAAGGAGATAGCGATTGTGTAAATTGCATTCTCAAATTCGATTATAATTACGACATCCCTCTTCATAGTTCGAATTGTGAGACTTCATAGGTCTGAACATTTGGGACTTATTGATATAAGTTCTGAAATAGTTTAGACACACATATGAGCTTTCTAATAAAAGGTGTATGAGCTTAGATAAATTCTTATCGAAGCATCTCGTATAAGAAATATGAACTTTGGTTAAGGAAGTCAATAAGTATTGATTTCTAGAAGTCCAGCTGATTTCTAAATACATGTCAAAGCTAGTGGGAGCATAAGTGTTATGCTGGTAAGGAAATAATTATCATGTTAGTGGGAGCATGATTATTATGTTAAGTGTTGCGAGTTAGCAATATTAATTATAGAAAACAAAAGTTTCAATTCGCAAAGTTGTAGAGTTTGAAAAGTTGTTTTTCTATAATTAAGGGAAAGGAACTTATACTTCATTTCAAATCTAAAAGTTAGATCGAGAAATTTTAATCAAATTAGTCAAAGGACATATATGAACGTTATGTTGAAAAGGTTCAACATAAGGAAATTCTATATATGGCAATATTATAGCAGGAGACTGGTAAAGTATCATGTTTTTATGTAAGACATTATGAATCGTATCTCATACGCTTCGGGTATAGGATCGATTACATATGTTCTAATATTTACCTATTCTGATTTTCCAAGTGCCTAGGGCATTAAGAGGGAAAAATGTCCAGAACCGGATATGACTAAAATAATTAAACAACTGTTAAGGACGATCTAAAGTTCGCCAAGGATTTGTTGCTTGTGGGCAGTTGAAAGTGTAGTAATGAATGGACTATATCGACATTATTATGAATAGATAGGATTCTATTTAGAATGTGTTGTCATATGGCAAATATGGAAATGTTTCCATAATAGGAGTTGGATATTAAGAATATATATAGATTAGAAACTTTTAGGCAAGAAGGATGTTCAAAGGAATGTACTTTGAATTTGAGACTTCATGTCTATGGAGTTGTCTTGTAACAATTTCTAATACAACACTTTGTAATATAATTGGAAACGTCTAGGTGGCTTTGGTGTTATGTCATTACAAAAGGATCATTGCATAAAATGTTAGAATCTAACAAGTTCTAGTAGTGGGAAGAACTTAGTGTTCTTATACTTGTGATAAGGATTAGGAATTGTGAAATGTGTGTCATTGGAAGTGTGTTCAATTGATCAATTTCACAAAGTAAGGACCATAGGTAAACATAGTATGAATGCTTGGAGCATGAGATAACTAATGTTATAATTCAAGTATTAATTTGATTATCCGAAACATTATACAATGAACAATGTGTAATCAATATGGTGATTAAATAATAAGTGTTTTATTTATACTCAAAAGTTTTGAGACCATATTGGATTCGATTATTCTTGTGTTTCACTTCGCATCTTTTGACTTCCCGAATAACTAGGTTATTCAAACATCCACAGTTAATCATACTTTGGAAGTAGGTAATGAGGTAAGACTGTCATGAATCCGACTATAGATTGTCTGAAGTGTTTAGACATAGCAAAAGTCTGTTGCAGTGTTCATGAGTACGCCTGAAATAAGATTTGAGTATTGGATTAAACCCACACTCACGTGAATTACTTCATGGATTTTATCACGAGTGATTGTGAGAGGATAATATCTTATATTCTTGAAACGGAGAGATATGATTTGTTGTTTGCAAGTCGGTTGCACATTGATAATGCGTAAACGCATCAGTAACTTGATGTTATAAAACGTATTGTTGTATGTGATTTGATGAGTAAATAGTGCAAGCATATGAGTCGACGTTTATCCGTTCCTTTTACCCAATGTGGGATAAACGCGATATTGTGGGCCCCTCGATGATTTAGCGATGACACTTAAGCGCTTGGCCAAGCCTGGACTAAGTTAATGTTTTCAACTGAAGTCTATTGTTAGTCGTCTTAAATCGGAAATCGGGAAACAACACATAGACAGAGAGAATGATTATAATTTATGTCTCATGTCTATATGATATCTTGTGAATGAAGGAATATATGATCCCTTATCTAAAGGAAGCGTTTATGATAAGATCAGAGTTCGACAACGGCTTTTGAAAGCTACGATTGCTAATCAGATTCTGAAGTCGTACACAATAATAGTTATTAGACTTATCCAAGTGGAAGACTGTTGGATTAGGTTTCTAAGCCCATAACTATTTTTGGTATGTACTTGATTTGATTATGAGCATGGTCCTTTTGGGTTGCCTTCACTCATGCAACTTGATAGGATGATAAGAGGAGAGAGAGTAGAACTTATTATGTGAATAATAAATTCGTACTCAAAATGGTTTTATTAATATATTACAAGATTAATATATTATTTGGAAATAATATTATTAATCAGTAATTAATCAAGTATTAATTTTAGGATTAAAAGAGACCGATTAATAATTGGGGGACTGTCATGCAAATCATTGATAGTTGCATAATTGGGCTGATTGACTCCATAGAGTGGAGTGGACGAAATTTATGAGGAAGCCCATAAGATTTCGTCTATGGGATCTAAGGAAGGAGTTCATGGGTTGCTTGTTGCCTAAGTTAGGTATTTGGGTTTCCTCCTGAAAACCCTAGCAGCCCACACAGCTATATAAGGACACCTTTGCTAGTGGAATTCGCCCCTATAAGTTTCTGGAAAGCCCTGGCCAAATTCTTCTTCTCTCCTAAGTCATTCTCCTTACATTGGGTGTTTGTGACTCCATTATTGGTGCAACACTTGGGGCACTAGGCTTTCAGAAGTCATGATCAAGAAGGATTAAACTTGTTATTCCTACATAACAAGAGAGGTAAAGATTCTAACCCTAATCATATGTGATTTTCGATATATGTATGCTAGTCATAGGGTTATTGCTTTGGTATTCATAATTGTATGTTCAAATTTGAAAAACCTAGATCCAAAGCAATTACGGTTGCATGTACACCATATGAATGATGTTATACTCAAAACCCAACAATTACTATTACCGTAATGTTATTGTTTTTTTTTTCTTTTTGATATTGTTATGCTTAGTATTAACTTTGTATTTAGTCATCTCATACTGAGGGGTGTGGGAGATGTTTCCATTTAGTGATCATGACCATTGTTGCACTATTTTGTTGTTTTTATTGTTTGATCGGTAGAGTACAATGAAAACCAATTATCATTGGGTCATATGGAAATTAGCATGTTAGCTACATATATGTGTTTGTTGGTATTCCAGTCATTGGATGTGGGTGTACTAGGTTTCCCCCGTATTGTTACTCTCTACCCATACATTGATATATCATGTGTGGAGGAACGTCGAAAGTCGTATAGTCAATGTTGTTACCCATATATTGAGTTATCACGTATAGAGGAACCCCTAAAGTTGTGCTGTTAATATTTTTACTCATATCATATGTGGAGGAATGCCTAAAGCCATATGGTTACGTCTATTTAGGGTTGTTGTATTGAGAGAAGAGTGAGGTGGAAAGTATGTATTTACTTGCATTGATGTTCACATATCATATAGATATTATTTTTGTTGTTGTTGTATCTTGTGTTGTTACTAGTATTCGGTTTTGTGTTGCTTAAATGTTATGATGTTGTGTATAACATATATGGTATGTTTGGAGTCAAAACTTATGTGTCTAACCATGTTTTCTAGCTTGATGTATTTTTGGCATGTGTCTCTTGTAGCAGAGTTAGGGACACTTGCGGTAATAGACGCATGATTTGGCTTTAGTGTTTTGGAGATGATTTTTCTCGTTTTAGTACTTATGCTTTTATTATTGTTTGTGATGCGTGATTGAAATATCACTGATATATTTTAAAAAAAGGCTCGAATTTGGGGATGTCACATGATTTCATCGTAAATTCAGGTTGCAAACGTTATTAGGGTTCTTGTCATACATGGTACAAAAGTATTTATATCTCAATGTTTATATATTTACCTCTGCCATCACGACATTGAGAATACTAGAGTTGCATTGTCTCATGGAAACACCTCAATGAATGTCATTATCGTCACATTTTGATTATCTATTGATAACAATAACGTGTTTATGACATTGACAATGTTAGGGGTCATTATATTATAATTTACGCTAGGGAAGCACGCCCTTGCCCATTAATCATGACTAATATTGTCAGTCCATTTACGTTGAAGCCTAGCCAAACTCATTGAAATAAGAAATTATATATATATATATATATATATATATATATATATATATATATATATATATATATATATATATTATGTTTCTCATCACAAACTTTTTACTATTGGTTTTTTTTCCCTGCGTTATCTCGTAAATTGATAATCATTTTTTGACAAAGTATAATGTGATATAAATTTAGAAAGGCGGGTCTAATGGCCATGTAACTAGAATTGGTCATATCATATATGATAGTTAAATTACCAACCTCCCCAAGGTATTCCTTTAGCCTAATAAAAAACTAGGATCATGATTACCTACTCATTAGTTTTACCTCTCTGCATGCTAAGGGCATGATTTGTTGGTTTCCTTCCATGTAAAACGCTAAGAACAATTTTGCAGTTTTGTCTATAAGATTAAGTACATCCGAAATGTACTTTCTAAAAAAAGATAGCTCCAAATGTCAATATCTGAAACACTTTAATTCTCGTCATGTCAAAAACTATACGCTCCGGTATGATTTCGTCTTAATTTGAAACCGGACATTCTAAAAATTGTTTTTAATATCCGAAAAAGTCTATATAAATATATAAGGAAGAAGTAATTTAGCAAAAACTTTTTTTTAAGTCAATAAATAAAAAGAAATAAACTTATCTAAAATTTTATTTATATCAATACATATTTTATACAAATACTTTTATACAAATACTTAAAATAACTTATTACTAGTGGTATCAAACTTAATAATCACTTCAAAGTCCCAAATATGCTATGAAATTATAGAAGCGTCTTGCAGTTGGTTGTTTTGGTGGGTTCACAGACCCTCTTTAAACTCCAGCCATCCCACTCTCTAAAACGTGTTTATCGACTAGCACACAAAGGTCAACAGAACCACCGTCATGACCCACCATCACCATGCTGCGTTCCTTTCAGATGTGGGTCTTCACCCATTCTGCACAGGTGGGTTTCAAACGCGCGCTTCTCCTTTTCTGCTCATACACTCCCTATGTTCTCCAGTATGTTCAATGAATCTAAAAGAAAACCCCTAACTGAAGCTATAAGGACCACTTCAATTAATCCTATATGTGTGTTTGACTGTTTGTGCGAGTCTTTTTTTATTTTAAATGTTAATTAATCTTCATATTCCCCTTCACCGGTGGGCTTTAATTTCAAAGGTTAGCCATCGTTAACTGCATGGGGGGAAGGATAAGCCGGTGGGAATGTCTCTTGACCGGAACTTCTCACACTGCGAGAGGCCGAGAAAGGGGTCAACGGACAACAAAGGGTGTTTAGGGGGTCGTGGGGCACGTAGTATATAATATGGTAATTTCATGCAATTAAAAAAACCAAGTCAATGCCGGAATGCGGGTAACCGGCAAAGCATAAACTACTGATTAAATTGTGGAAACAAAAATATAATATTATTTATTATATATCCTCTTTAATTTAATTTGAGGATTTGACACACTGAACCGAAAAATGTATAGATTGAATATTAAAGAAAAAGAAAAAAAATGGAAAACGACTAACTACAACATGATTTATAGATTAATATGGCTATAAATAGAAATTTATCTATTCTTAACTGGATTGGGATTTGGGACCAACAAATGATAACATCGAAAATGAGTTTCTATAAATGAGCCCATGAATGTGAAGTCGTCTAGGCATGGATGATGGACCCAAGTTTTTGGGTATTTTTAATGATAGAAATTAAATATGACACTACTGGAATATGAGAATATCCATCTATACTTCGTAAGGAGACTAATAAACAATGAACCTCATTGACATTTACTTGGTTATTTATTGATTTCGATTTCAAAATCCCTCCATGTCATCAATTGTAACATCTTAATACATAATATTATTATTTTTTTCAAAAAATAATCACTATTTTATGCTTTGCCGGTTACAGGCATTAATGACTTGGCTTTTTTAATGGCATGAAATTATCATATTATATTACATGGCCCCACCACCCCCAAACACCCTTTGCTCTCCGTTGACCCCTTAGCGTTCCGGTGTATTTTCGCCGACCTCCCCTCTAGTTTGAGAAGTTCCGGTGAAGAGACATCCCCACCGGCTTCCTTCCCCCATGCAGTTAGCGATGGCTAACCGCTGAAAATAAAACAATCAAACCCACCGGTGAAGGCGAATATGAAGTACAGCATAATATATGTTCCAATCTTCTTACTTATCCTATAGTCAAGTTACAACTCTATAAGAAACATTATTCTCATTAAATTACTTTGACACACTGAACCGACAAAGATATAAATTGAAAGTTGAAAAAAAAAAAAAAAAAAAAAGGTTTACCTAAAATGGGTTATATAGATGACATAACTGCACAAACGGTTCCTGTGGTTAGCTCAAAATTGTCATTTTGGTCCAAAAAAATTTGGACTAGTACTAGAGGTCCAAACTTTTCATTCTGTTGCGAGTTTGGTCCAATTTGCTTTGAAATTTTTTCAAGTGACAAATTTGTCCTTATTAATTTCTTTTTCTATTTCTTTTATAATTTTATTGTATTTGTGATTTAAAATTATATAAAAAAAATACAATCTCATGCTACCCCACCTACATACCTCTAGAAACACTAACATCATCTCTCTCTCTCTCTCTCTCTCTCTCTCTCTCTTCATTACTGCCGGACCAGCACCTCCCGTCGACCACCGCCGTCGAACCACCACCACTTGACGGACTATCGTCTGCCGGACCACCGCTACTTGTCGTCCTATCCTAGCTACCTCCAGCAACGTAGATCAGAATACCTGACGACATAGATCTAAAGAGCCCCACTACCGGTCTCTTCCTGGAACGCCATCGTCGTCGGAAAAGTCTGGATCTCCGGCAAAAACTTACAAGATATTGAAACCCTTTTCACCGGTCTCTTCCTGGAATATCACCGCCGTCAGAAAACCATACCAGGTGTTGAAACCCTTTGCAGATATGTCGATCTATCTCGAGGTGACGATGATGCTTGGCGACATAGACCGAGAAAGGGGGCGTCACAGATCTGAAAAAAAAGGAGAAAGTCGAAGCTAGGGTGGCAAGCTACGCTGCTGCCAGAGACGATCTGCAATACGATCACCACTTTTTCGTCTTCTTCTTTATAGATCTGAGATGGTTTCCGGTCGCATTCCAATGGTGGTTCGGTGACTGCTCTATTGTTCCAATGGTTGTCGGAGAAGGAGCAACACGGGGGCATCAACATCGTCGAAGAAGGAGCAAGATGAAGCCGATGATGTTCCAAATCTCCGTCTGTGGTGACTCCGATGATAACAGCTCGAGAGGTGTTCTAGAGACTAGTGGTCAGTGGTGAGTTTTCTGACGGTGGTGCCATGTTCGATGGAGGTGGATTGTGGTGGTTGGCGGTTGTAGTGGTGGTAGATACAGGTGGCCGACGGTGGTGCTGGTAGATAATGCTGGAAACAAGTGTTTGTTCTAAAATGTGTGTGAAAATGTACTTGAGTGTTTATGAATGTGTGAGAGAGAGGGGGGTTGGGTGGGGTGGGTATTTTTTTTATTTATGTTAAAAATAATTATAAAAATAAAATTGAAAGGGTAAATTTTCTTTTTTTTTTCTTTTAATCATAAAAGCATTTAATTAAATATAAAAAACTGAAAAAGAAATAAGTAAGGGTAAAATCGTCATAAAAAACTTCAAAGCAAACTGGACCAAAGTCGCAACAAAAATGAAAAGTTTGGACCTCTGGTGTTAGTCCAAACTTTTTTGAATCAAAGTAATAATTTTGAGCTAACCACATGGACTATTTGTGCAGTTTTATCAATATAGATATAAATCGCTATAAATAGAAATTTTCTATTCTCAAATGGTACTATAACTTGGGACCAACAACCACCGATAACATCGAAAATGAGTTTCCATAAATGAACCGGTGAATGTCATAGTCGTGTCCGCATGGATGATGGACCCCGCATTTTGGGTATTTTTAATGACACTATTGGAATATCCATCTATACTTTTGTAAATAGAATAATAAACAATGCACCTCATTTACTACGTTTTTATTGACTGCTTTCAATTTCCTTCCATGTCATCAATCTTATCTATTTTTTTTTCTTTTTAGTTTATGTTTAATAAATCATTATCTTTATTTTACAGTTTTATAGTTTATTTTTAATACATCATTATCTTTTTTATTATAAAGATTGTATCAATTTTGCAGAATTATGTTCCGGGCAGCGTATTATAATACGCTGTAAATGTATAAATTAAGTTTATTTTTGTTTTTTTTAACATAGTTTCATAAAATTTAAAGAAAATAAGATTTTACTTTAGACAATTAAAATAATATATATATATATATATATATATATATATATATATATATATATATATATATATATATATATATATATATATATATATATATATATATAATCTCTATCTATATTTATATTTATATTATCTAATAAATAAGACAAAGTTGCAAAAATGGTCCCTGTGGTTTGTCAATTTCTGTGGGTAACGTAAAAAAAAAGTGTATTAGCAAAAAAGTTCCCTATTAGATTTTTATTGTGGTTTGGTCCCAACCTCGTTAAGTTTAACAGCATGACTGTTAACTATTGGCAAATAATGGATTTACCCTTGATACCATTTCTGCAGTTTTGTCTTTTTACCAAACTACAAGGACTAATTATGCAATTTTTCTTTTTCATTTTATTGAATTATTATATATTAATTATTTTAATTACTTTTTTCTTTTTAACCTTTTTCTTATTGTATTATTTTTTTTATTGGATTATTATATAATAATAAATATTATTTTTAATATATTATATTTATATATTTATAAATATTACCTTTTTATTATTAATTTTTTTTAATTATTTTTTTTGAATTTCTTCTTTAATGCATTATTTATTTTTATTGGATTATTATATATTAATAAATATTATTTTTAACATATAATACTTATGTATTAGTAAGTGTTACATTTTTGGATTATTAAATTCATTTAATTAATTTGCTTTTAATTTTTTAATTTCGTTAATTATTTCGTTATATTTATATATTAATAAATATTACTTTATTATTATTTTTTTTAATTGATTTTTTTTAATTTCTTCTTTATTGTATTAATTATTTTTTATTGGATTATTATATATTAATAAATATTATTTTTAGCATATAATATTTATCTATTAGTAAGTGTTACTTTACTGGATTATTAACTTCATTTAATTATTTTTTTTAATTTTTTTATTGCATAAGTTCTTTTTATTGGATTATTAATCTAAATTTATTATTTTTATTTATAATAAATAATATTTATTTAATTTATTTTATTTTATTTTAATTTCTTTCTTTATTGTTTTAAATAAAAATACCAAACACTCCGGGTTAGCTCCTCCATTCGTTGCATTTTACCACCTTACGTCATCGTATCATCTTGCTGGAAATCATCGATCATCGACTACAGTCGGCCATTCTCGACGAAAACTACACCATTTCAACAGTGGCTATTGTGTGGATAGTCAACTGGTGTATGTTTCGTCGAGAATGGCCGACTGTAGTCGATAATCGATGATTTCCAACAAGATGATACGACGACGCAAGGTGGTAAAATGCAGTGAATGGAGGAGCTGACCCTGAGTGTTTGGTCTTTTTATTTAAAACAATAAAGAAAGAAATTAAAATAAAGTAAAAACAATTAAATAAATATTATTTATTATAAATAAAAAATAATAAATTTAGATTAATAATCCAATAAAAAGAACTAATGCAATAAAAAAATTAAAAAAAATAATTAAATGAAGTTAATAATCCAATAAAGTAACACTTACTAATAGATAAATATTATATGCTAAAAATAATATTTGTAATATATAATAATCCAATAAAAAATAATTAATACAATAAAGAAACACTTATTATATATTAACAAATATTATTTTTAGCATATAATATTTATCTATTAGTAAGTGTTATTTTATTGGATTATTAACTTCATTTAATTATTTTTTTAATTTTTTTTATTGCATTAGTTTTTTTATTGGATTATTAATCTAAATTTATTATTTTTATTTATAATAAATAATGTTTATTTAATTGTTTTTATTTTATTTTAATTTATTTCTTTATTGTTTTAAATAAAAATACCAAACACTCCAGGTCAGCTCCTCCATTCATTGCATTTTACCACCTTGCGTCGTCGTATCATCTTGTTGGAAATCATCGATCATCAACTACAGTCGGCCATTATCGATGAAAAGTACACCATTTCAACAGTGACTATTGTGTGGGTAGTCAACTGATGTAATTTTCGTCGATAATGGCCGACTGTAGTCGATGATCGATGATTTCCAGCAAGATGATACGACGACGCAACGTGGTAAAATGCAACGAATGGAAGAGCTGACCCGGAGTGTTTGGTATTTTTATTTAAAACAAAAAAGAAAGAAATTAAAATAAAATAAAAATAATTAAATAAATATTATTTATTATAAATAAAAATAATAAATTTAGATTAATAATCCAATAAAAAGAACTAATGCAATAAAAAAATTAAAAAAAAAATAATTAAATGAAGTTAATAATCCAATAAAGTAACACTTACTAATAGATAAATATTATATGCTAAAAATAATATTTGTTAATATATAACAATCCAATAAAAAATAATTAATACAATAAAGTAACACTTATTGTATATTAACAAATATTATTTTTAGCATATAATATTTATCTATTAATAAGTGTTACTTTATTGGATTATTAACTTCATTTAATTATTTTTTTAATTTTTTTATTGCATTAGTTCTTTTTATTGGATTATTAATATAAATTTATTATTTTTATTTATAATAAATAATATTTTTTAATTGTTTTATTTTATTTTAATTTCTTTCTTTATTTTTTTAAATAAAAATACCAAACACTCCGGGTCAGCTCCTCCATTCGTTGCATTTTACCACCTTGCGTCGTTGTATCATCTTGCTGGAAATCATCGATCATCGATTACAGTCGACCATTATCGATGAAAAGGACACCATTTCAACACTGGCTATTATGTGGGTAGTCAACTGGTGTATTTTTCGTCGAGAATGGCCGACTGTAGTCGATGATCTATGATTTTCAACAAGATGATACGACGACGCAAGGTGGTGAAATGCAACGAATGGAGGAGCTGACCCAGAGTGTTTGGTATTTTTATTTAAAACAATAAAGAAAGAAATTAAAATAAAATAAAAACAATTAAATAAATATTATTTTTTATAAATAAAAATAATAAATTTTGGTTAATAATCCAATAAAAAGAACTAATGCAATAAAAAAATTAAAAAAAATAATTAAATGAATTAATAATCCAATAAAGTAACACTTACTAATAGATAAATATTATATGCTAAAAATAATATTTGTTAATATATAATATATCCAATAAAAAATAATTAATACAATAAAGAAGAAAATTAAAAAAAAATCAATTAAAAAAATAATAATAATAAAAGTAATATTTATTAATATATAAATATAATATATTAAAAGTAATACTTATTAATATATAATTATCCAATCAAAAGAATTAACGAAATAAAAAAATTAAAAAAAAATTAATTAAATGAATTTAATAATCCAAAAAAGTAACACTTACTAATAGATAAATATTATATGTTAAAAATAATATTTATTAATATATAATAATCCAATAAAAATAATTAATGCAATAAAGAAGAAATTCAAAAAAAAATAATTAAAAAAATTAATAATAAAAAAGTAATATTTATTAATATATAAATATAATATATTAAAAATAATATTTATTAATATATAATAATCCAATAAATAAATAGTACAATAAAAAAAAGTTAAAAAGAAAAAAGTAATTAAAATAATTAATATATAATAATTCAATAAAATGAAAAAGAAAAATTGCATAATTGGTCCTTGTAGTTTGGTAAAAGGATAAAACTGCAGAAATGGTCCTAGGGGTAAATCCGTCATTTACCAAAAGTTAACACCCATGTTGTTAAACTTAACGAGATTGGGACCAAAAACACAATAAAACCATCAAATAAGGACCTTTTTTGATAATAAACTTTTTTTTGGACCTTACCCACAAAAGTTGACAAACCACAAGGACCATTTTTGCAATTTTGTCATTAGAAAAACAAAATTGCTATATTCATGTATAGAACCAATTATAGAATAAAATAATGAAATATCATTAATGTTTTCCTGCCTTATCTTCTTGAAAGTCTCATTTTGCCGCTTGAACAGAAAGCAGCTGCCATTTTTCTGCAGATATGAAGTTTGTTGAGAGGACCCTCCGTTGGTAGTAATAATATTTAATCTATAGATATGTTTACTAATACAAAATATATATGTAAATGAATAACATAGCTACAACCAACATTTTGGTTTATTACTTTAATATTTAACTAGGTGTAAAACCCGTGTATTACACAGGTTGATTAAAAAAAATAAAATATTAAAATGTAAATAATAAATATTTTTAAAATAAAATTTTGAAATAAGGAATGAAGAAACATATTAATAGCAATTTAGTATATTATTTATTGCATTTGATACTTTATATATATATATATATATATATATATATATATATATATATATATATATATATAAGTATTATGTGGATTTTTAATTTTAAAAATTGAAAAAAACTATAAATTGACATGTGGATATTATTTATTGAAAAAATATCACAAAATGACAAGTGTCAAAACTAATTAGAGATTGACATGTGGCAAAATTATCTTCATTTATTATAGTCAAGGTTCTAAATAACGTAAGGCGTGACTTGGCGGCAATGTCAAGCCTCAAGCTTTTCTGAGCCTTGGCGAGCCACGTCGTTTGTAAGGCGTGACTTAAGGCGGCAATTTTGTATATAATTCATATTTTTATATGTATTTTCTACTATTATTCATTATTATACACATATATGAGTCAATGCGGCGTTTTGGTAAAGCTTGGCGGCACATACAAGCCTTGGAGCCATGGCGCGCCATGGTGGAGCCATGACGAGCTTTTTAGAACCTTGATTATAGTAGATGCTTTGAAGTTATATTTTGGAAAGACAAAACTACAAATTTGGTCCTTGTGGTTTGCAAAAATCTTTGGATGGGGTCCAAAAAGTTTCCAGCTTGCACAGAATGTCCAAAATCAAGGTTTTTTTAGGTTTTTAGTCCAAAAAAACTTGAAAAGACGATTATACCCTTTTAATTTCTTTTTTCTATTTTTACAATTATTCTAATATCATTTGAACTTAAAAATGAAAAGAAAAGAAATGTATTATCCCCCACCACCCATACATTCTCTATCTCTCTCTCTTTCTCTCTCTCTCTCTCTCTCTCTCTCTCTCTCTCTCGCTATCTCCCTTCACCAGTTGTTATGCATCTCTGGCGTAGGAGGAAACCGGTGGAACTAGGAGACCACCAATCGTCACCATGACAGTACTCCTCCTCTTCCTAATCTGCTCACCGATCTCAGCCAAAGACCCCTTTGATCGTTACTGCTACTGATCAAATCCATAGCCTACAACGAGAAAGGAAGCAGTTGAGTGGAGCACCGGAGCTACCCCTTCCTCCGTGGCGATTGGTCGAGGAACACCTCCCAAACACCCCTGACTCGTTCACTACCGACGATGAGAAAGGAAGCCACGATGGGCCTGCCGGAGACGTCGATTGCAGCCCCTCCTATTGAAGAAGAATCACCCAAATGCTTCCCATGCCCACTGCTACTTCCGACTGAAGACAACAACCCCCGATGAGGTTTTGCTGTCGATGGATCGCGCCGGAAAACCGACCATCTGGGTTTCAATTTTTTCTCGATTTGTTGTGATTGTGTTCAGTCTAATAAACCATATTCCATTTGGTGGTTCCATAATTTCACTGCAATAAGACGGTTTGCATAGAAATTGAGGTTTGGATTGACTCAAGTGTATCGAGATTTTGAAGGATACATCATTGAAAAGAAGGTTTAATAGTGATTCCACTATTGCTCCATGTTTTCATCCTTCTGTTTGCGATCCCATCACTGCTACATGTCGGAGCTTCCACCACCGATACATGTCTAGAGCTATCGCCGGAGTTGGATAACTCGTCAGTGGGTCTTGAATCCAAAGATGAAACCCTAGTAATAGTCGGAGAAGCACAACTCAGTGGCACAAAGAACAGAGAAGGGGAATTTGTCGATGGGTCTTTAATCATCGGAGCTGGAAAAATCATATATAAGGTTTAGCAAAACTGTTTTTTTTCACTATGTGTGTGTGTGTTTAATTTTCTTTGTGTGTGTAGAGTTTTGTGAGTGTGTGTTATTGAGGAGATGATTTTTGAAGGTACATCGAGAATGCAAAGTTCTCTGATGAAAAATACACTGTGAGTGTGTGTGTGTGTGTGTGAGAGAGAGAGAGAGAGAAGTATCAGTGAAGGGAGGGAGGGTGAAAGAGACGTAAGAGAGATAGAGTTTTACCTATTTTATTATTATTATTATTATTATTATTATTATTATTATTATTATTATTATTGTTGTTGTTGTTGTTGTTGTGGTTGTTATTATTATTATTATTGAAATGTTAATAAAATGTAAAAAAAATGTAAATGTAATTAAATAAGGGTATAACCGTCTTTTCAATTTTTTTGGACTAAAACCCAGAAAAACCTTGATTTTGGATCTTCTGTGCAAGCTGGAAACTTTTTGGACCCCATTCAAAAAATTTTGCAAACCACAAGGACCAAATTTGCAGTTTTGTCTTTTGGAAACAATAATATTTGGTAAATATTTATGTTTTTATATAACCAAAATGACTATAATATTTTGTGGTTTTCTTAAAATATAGAGTAAATTACAGAAATGATCCCTGTGGTTTGATCGAATTCGTAGTTTTGGTTACAAAGTTTAAATTTTGATAGGTTGCATCCCTGTGGTTTTTGAATATTACACTGCAGGTCCTTGCTCCATATAAAAAGACCAAATTACCCTTTCTTTATTTTTTCTTTTTCTTTGAACAATTTATTATTATATATATATATATATATATAACTTTATTTTAATAGAATTAATATCGATTATTTATAAAATTATTTTTATTTTTTAAATCAATTATCTAAATTATAAAAAATCATATTATTATTTATTCTTAGAATTCTTTATTTATATGGTTTAAAAATCTTTTAATATTTTTGACGTTTTATGAAAGAACCCCTTTCTAAACTTTCGTATCTCTGAAAGACCCAAACTTTCATACTTGACAATTGTTACTCCAAAACATGCTACATGCATATTTATAAAACAATATCTTACATTGATAAAGTGATTACAAAAGATTGGATACAAACCGACTATGTTTTAATATTTTACATAACTACCCAGGATATTTAAGCTTTTATACATACGTAAACCCAAGTACAAAAGTAATAGTATAAACTATTCTAAATCTTCCAACAATATACTATTATACTGGTTACTTATCTCATGCAATTTGTTAAACATTGAGAGGGGTAAGCGGTGACCCTTAGTGAGTTCAATAATAGATACAATATAACGTTATGCCATATATATACTTCAATATCGCAGAAGCAAAGAGAAACAAGGAACAACAAATGCATATGTGAATCATGTGACAAACTTTCCATATCAATCAATGATTTGATTCAAAGATATACGATCAATGAGACATGACAATTTCTATACTTGATATACATCAATAAAGCTTCGGCCTAAATGGCACAGAAGACATACACTTTCTGATTTAAACATTTCGGTAGATTTCAGGCTTATAGCCCTGTCTAACCATCTGCCAATGCCATAGAATAGAAGTCATTCTCTTACGGAGACATGCTCTACATGGCCAGAGGCTACGTACCAGTACCACCGTGAATCTAAGTCCTTTCACTGATCACATGGTCAAAGGTATAGCTTTGATATCATAAATAGCAGAAATAAAAATAACACGGGAAAATAACCCGGAATAATAACACTCAAAAGCACATAGCACATATTACACATAACATACAATTGTTCCTATATATTGAACTCACCGTGAAATAACCGGGGGTTAAAATAGTAAATTGGGCAGCACTTCTGCTCTAAATATAACTTCCTTCGTTGAAAACCGGAAGATTTATTGAAAACCGGGCTCTGCGAAGGTAGAGCTTCAAACCGAAAAGATAAATTTCTCGGGCTTCTCAGGCACTTCGGGGTGTGTTTCGGGTGTTGGAAATGATTTCGGGGCTTCGGGGGAAGTCAAAATAGCTAAAATATTGATTTAGGGATCAAAATTGGCAATTTTCCAAAATTACTCGGGAAGGCTTGCAGCCTTCTATTTATAGGAGGGGAGATGCGAGGTTCAGCCGAAGGAAGGGAGAGTCACCGGACACGCGACAGCGAGGGAGCGAGCCACGAAGCAACGTCGGATGCGAGACACGGAAGCGAGCTCGGACGCGAGACACGTGGTACGAGGCGCGTCGGACGCGCATTGGACCGCTGTTCGGACGAATCAGATGGCCACACGTCATCGGTTGGGTCTTCGGCTCGGACACATGGCGCGCATGACTCACCAAAATCGGCCTTATCCTAGCGAGATTCCTCGGATATTGAGCCCAAATCTTCTAAAATCCATAACTTTCGCATACGGGCTCCGTTTTTGACGTTCTTTATATGCACGCGTAGGCGGGAATATATTCTACAACTTTCGTTTATACTTCGTCGACTTATTTTGAATTTATTTTTAATATTATTATTTTTAACCGAGCGGGACAGGATAATCCGTTAAAAATTCATAACTTCTTCATCCGACGTCCTACTTTTTAACCGAGCGGGACATGATAATCCCTTTTCATCAGTCTTTTTACCGTTGTACTACTATTGACGAGACCTTCGATTCTCGTTTAGGTTGTGTCGGCTAAAAATCACTCGATCTAAAATTCGAGTTTTTTAGCTGTTTACTGCTATCCCGAAACTTAGAAAAATCATAACTTTCTCATACGAAGTCAGATTTGGACGTTCTTTTTATGAAAAATCTCGGTTTTAAAAAATACTACGACTTTTATTTAGATCACCAAGGCTAAAAAGTAGTTTATCAAAAGCTCACTTTTTACGTCATTCGGCGTCGTGCAGATTTTGTCGCGGATCTTCGATTGGTCATAACTTCTTTGTTATAACTCAGATTTCGATGAAGTTTTCGCCTAAATGTTTCTAATGAAATTATCTACCACTTTCAATAATAAAATTTTACTTATTTCAAATTTTATATTTTCGTTAAATTTCGATATTTATCTTTTGATTGGAATCTCATAAGACTTCCAATATTTTTCCGATTGATTATAAACATAGTTTTACTTCATTTCTAGTAAAAACTATCCGTTAGAACTCAATCCTCATAATTATATAATATTTCATAATATTATTCACTTTTAAAATTACATAACACGATAACTGAACGTGTATGTTTCAAATACCTCCTCCGTTTGAGGATTTCGTCCCCGAAATCATAACGATATAAATGACTGGGAATATTTTGCTCTTATCTCATTCTTATTTTCCCTAATTTTATAATTTAGGCCTCGATGGTGTTTCCACTTGACGCGCACCAACTCCAAGACATATGCACAAAGCATATATTCTACTGTTTGGATTGTTCTCTCCGTCTGACCATCTCCTTCTTCAATTCTATGACTGAAATTTCGTCACTACACAAGACATGGTTCTTTGAACCGATCACCTCACTTCGCAGATCTATTTTAGTCGGAATCGATTCTTTACGACCATTAAGGTGTGAACGAAAATCATCTTCTTAGTCATCACCGAAACGAAGGTAATGACATACTCGAACAAAAACGGAATCAATTTCTAGTTTCTTGGTAACCTTGTGACTTTCCCTGATCCAAGTGTGAGTCCTGTGCTTCCGGTAGTATAGGCCTCTACTACCATTCACACCTACTCATACTCATTCCAAGAATTGTCTCGCAGTCCCCAAGTCACCATATCAAGAATTTTTACAAAGGAACTTATCACACTTGAATGTGTTAAAACAAGTACATACGACAATTTCTCCTAAACTCAACTGGGGATTTTGCGTTTCTTATCAAACATATATTGGATTTCCTAAATTCATCTTCTAGAATTGTTTTATGCATAAGCTCGATCTAGCATATCCTAATATTTCTCCTAATTCGAAAGGAATTTCACTTCCAGACCAAGGTCGGCAACAGACCTTAAACTTTCTCAAGTAATAGCAATATAAGTAAGCAACCTAAGGCATGCTATATCCATTTATCAATTAGCACATATTAGAATATAAGGCATTTCTCCTCTAATATTCTAGTGCTTGTCCATTTAGGTATTCAACCTAAAGTATACTAGATACACATCGTATCATCATCCCTTAACAATCTATGTTTAAGTCTAGAAATTCTCAAAATTCCTAGTTCACTTAAACTAATTCTCTGAAAATTTTTAAAGTAACTTAATATTTTAGAATACTAGGGTTTATCACTACCCAATACCCCACTTAAGTATTTCCTATGGTTTGTATCCATATACTTACAAATGACTCCGTTCATATATTGAACGTTAGACAGTTTAAGTCTAAATACCAATCCATGATATTTAGTTCGCTTAAACTAGTGCTCTGATACCATGATTGAAAGAACCCCTTTCTAAACTTTTGTATTTCTGAAAGACCCAAACTTTCATACTTGACAATTATTACTCCAAAACATGCTACATGCATATTTATAAAACAATATCTTACATTGATAAAGTGATTACAAAAGATTGGATACAAGCCGACTATGTTTTAATATTTTAGATAACTACCCAGGATATTTAAGCTTTTATACATACGTAAACCCAAGTACAAAAGTAATAGTATAAACTATTCTAAATCTTCCAACAGTATACTATTATACTGGTTACTTATCTCATGCAATTTGTTAAACATTGAGAGGGGTAAGCGGTGACGCTTAGTGAGTTGAATAATAGATACAATATAACATTATGCCATATATATATACTTCAATATGGCAGAAGCAAAGAGAAACAAGGAACAACAAAGGCATATGTGAATCATGTGACAAACTTTCCATATCAATCAATGATTTGATTCAAAGATATACGATCAATGAGACATGACAATTTCTATACTTGATATACACCAATAAAGCTTCGGCCCAAATGGCACAGAAGACATACACTTTCTGATTTAAACATTTCGGTAGATTTCAGGCTTATAGCCCTGTCTAACCATCTGCCCAAATGGCATAGAAGTCATTCTCTTACGGAGACATGCTCTACATGGCCAGAGGCTACGTACCAGTACCACCGTGAATCAAAGTCCTTTCACTGATCACATGGTCAAAGGTATAGCTTTGCTATCATAAATAGCAGAAATAAAAATAACACGGGAAAATAGCCCGGAATAATAACACTGAAAAGCATATAGCACATATAACACATAACATACAATTGTTCCTATATATTGAACTGACCGTGAAATAACCGAGGGTTAAAATAGTAAATTAGGCAGCACTTCGGCTCTAAATATAACTTCATTCGTTGAAAACCGAAAGATTTATTGAAAACCGGGCTCTGCGAAGGTAGAGATTCAAACCGAAAAGATAAATTTCTCGGGCTTCTCGGGCACTTCGGGGTGTGTTTCGGGTGTTGGAAATGATTCTGGGGCTTCGGGGAAAGTCAAAATAGCTAAAATATTGATTTAGGGGTCAAAATTGGCAATTTTCCAAAATTACTCGGGAAGGCTCGCAGCCTTCTATTTATAGGAGGGGAGATGCGAGGTTCGGCCGAAGGAAGGGAGAGTCACCGGACACGCGGGAGCGAGGGAGCGAGCCACGAAGCGACGTCGGATGCGACACACGGAAGCGAGCTCGGACGCGAGGCACCTGGAGCGAGGCGCGTCGGACGCGCATTAGACCGCTGTTCGGGCGAATCGGATGGCGACGCGTCATCGGCTGGGTCTTCGGCTCGGACACGTGGCGCGCATGACTCACCGAAATCGGACTTATCCTTGCGAGATTCCTCGGATATTGAGTCCAAATCTTCTAAAATCCATAACTTTCGCATACGGGCTCCGTTTTTTCCGTTCTTTATATGCACGCGTAGGCGGGAATATATTCTACAACTTTTGTTTAGACTTCGTCGACTAATTTTGAATTTATTTTTAATATTATTAATTTTAACAGACTGGGACAGGAAAATTCGTTAAAAATTCATAACTTCTTCATCCGACGTCCATTTTCGTCAGTCTTTTTACCGTTGTACTACTATTGACGAGACCTTCGATTCTCGTTTAGGTTGTGTCGGCTAAAAATCACTCGATCTAAAATTCGAGTTTTTTAGCTGTCTACTGTTACTCCAAAACTTAGAAAAATCATAGCTTCCTCATACGAAATCAGATTTGGACGTTCTTTTTATGAAAATTCTCGGTTTAACAAATACTACGACTTTTATTTAGATCACCAAGGCTAAAAAGTAGTTTATCAAAAACTCACTTTTTACGTCATTCGGCGTCGTGCCGGTTTTGTCGCGGATCTTCAATTGGTCATAACTTCTTTATTATAACTCAGATTTCGATGAGGTTTTCGCCTAAATGTTTTAATGAAATTATCTACCACTTTCAATAATAAAATTTTATTTATTTCAAATTTTATATTTTCGTTAAATTTCGATATTTATCTTTTGATTGGAATCTCATAAGACTTCCAATATTTTTCCGATTGATTCTAAACATAGTTTTACTTCATTTATGATAAAAACTATCTGTTAGAACTCAATGCTCATAATTATATAATATTTCATAATATTATTCACTTTTAAAATTACATAACACGATAACTGAACGTGTATATTACAAATACCTCCTCCTTTTGAGGATTTCGTCCCCGAAATCATAACGATATAAATGACTGGGAATATTTCGCTCTTATCTCATTCTTATTTTCCCTAATTTTATAATTTGGGCCTCGATGGTGTTTCCACTTGACGCGCACCAACTCCAAGACATATGCACAAAGCATATATTCTACTGTTTGGATTGTTCTCTCCGTCTGACCATCTCCTTCTTCAATTCTATGACTGAAATTTCGTCACTACACAAGACATGGTTCTTTGAACCGATCACCTCACTTCGCAGATCTATTTTAGTCGGACTCGATTCTTTACGACCATTAAGGTGTGAACGAAAATCATCTTCTTAGTCATCACCGAAACGAAGGTAATGACATACTCGAACAAAAACGGAATCAATTTCTAGTTTCTTGGTAACCTTGTGACTTTCCCTGATCCAAGTGTGAGTCCTGTGCCTCCGGTAGTATAGGCCTCTACTACCATTCACACCTACTCATACTCGTTCCAAGAAGTGTCTCGCAGTCCCCAAGTCACCATATCAAGAATTTTTACAAAGGAACTTATCACACATGAATGTGTTAAAACAAGTACATACGACAATTTCTCCTAGACTCAACTGGGGATTTTGCGTTTCTTATCAAACATATATTGGATTTCCTAAATTCATCTTCTAGAATTGTTTTATGCATAAGCTCGATCTAGCATATCCTAATATTTCTCCTAATTCGAAAGGAATTTCACTTCCAGACCAAGGTCGGCAACAGACCTTAAACTTTCTCAAGTAATAGCAATATAAGTAAACAACCTAAGGCATGCTATATCCATTTATCAATTAGCACATATTAGAATATAAGGCATTTCTCCTCTAATATTCTAGTGCTTGTCCATTTAGGTATTCAACCTAAAGTATACTAGATACACATCGTATCATCATCCCTTAACAATCTATGTTTAAGTCTAGAAATTCTCAAAATTCCTAGTTCACTTAAACTAATTCTCTGAAAAATTTTTAAGTAACTTAATATTTTAGAATACTAGGGTTTATCACTACCCAATACCCCACTTAAGTATTTCCTATGGTTTGTATCCATATACTTACAAATGACTCCGTTCATATATTGAACGTTAGACAGTTTAAGTCTAAATACCAATCCGTGATATTTAGTTCGCTTAAATTAGTGCTCTGATACCATGATTGAAAGAACCCCTTTCTAAACTTTTGTATTTCTGAAAGACCCAAACTTTCATACCAGATACAATATAACATTGAGAGGGGTAAGCGGTGACGCTTAGTGAGTTCAATAATAGATACAATATAACATTATGCCATATATATATACTTCAATATGGCAGAAGCAAAGAGAAACAAGGAACAACAAAGGCATATGTGAATCATGTGACAAACTTTCCATATCAATCAATGATTTGATTCAAAGATATACGATCAATGAGACATGACAATTTCTATACTTGATATACACCAATAAAGCTTTGGCCCAAATGGCACAGACGACATACACTTTCTGATTTAAACATTTCGGTAGATTTCAGGCTTATAGCCCTGTCTAACCATCTGCCAATGCCATAGAATAGAAGTCATTCTCTTACGGAGACATGCTCTACATGGCCAGAGGCTACGTACCAGTACCACCGTGAATCAAAGTCCTTTCACTGATCACATGGTCAAAGGTATAACTTTGTTATCATAAATAGCAGAAATAAAAGTAACACGGGAAAATAACCCGAAATAATAACACTGAAAAGCACATATAACACATAACATACAATTGTTCCTATATATTGAACTCACTGTGAAATAATCGGGGTTAAAATAGTAAATTGGGCAGCACTTCGGCTCTAAATATAACTTCCTTCGTTGAAAACCGGAAGATTTATTGAAAACCGGGCTCTGCGAAGGTAGAGCTTCAAACCGAAAAGATAAATTTCTCGGGCTTCTCGGGCACTTCGGGGTGTTTTTCGGGTGTTGGAAATGATTCCGGGGCTTTGGGGGAGTCAAAATAGCTAAAATATTGATTTAGGGGTCAAAATTGGCAATTTTCCAAAATTACTCAGGAAGGCTCGCAACCTTCTATTTATAGGAGGGGAGATGCGAGGTTCGGCCGAAGGAAGGGAGAGTCACCGGACACGCGGCAGCGAGGGAGCGAGCCACGAAGCGACGTCTGATGCGAGACACGGAAGTGAGCTCGGATGCAAGGCACCTGGTGCGAGGCGTGTCGGACGCGCATTGGACCGCTGTTCGGACGAATCGGATGGCGATGCGTCATCGGCTGGGTCTTCGGCTCGGACACGTGCCACACATGACTCACCGAAATCGGCTTTATCCTTGCGAGATTCCTCGGATATTGAGCCAAAATCTTCTAAAATCCATAACTTTCGCATACATGCTCCGTTTTTTACGTTGTTTATATGCACGCGTAGGCGGTAATATATTATACAACTTTCGTTTAGACTTCGTCGACTAATTTTGACTTTATTTTTAATATTATTATTTTTAATAGACCGGGACAGGAAAATCCGTTAAAAATTCATAACTTCTTCATCCGACGTCCATTTTCGTCAGTCTTTTTATCGTTGTACTACTATTGATGAGACATTCGATTCTCATTTAGGTTCTGTCGGCTAAAAATCACTCGATCTAAAATTCGAGTTTTTTAGCTTTCTACTGCTATCCCGAAACTTAGAAAAATCATAACTTCCTCATACGCAGTCAGATTTGGACGTTCTTTTTATGAAAATTCTCGGTTTAACAAATACTACGACTTTTATTTAGATCACCAAGGCTAAAAAGTAGTTTATCAAAAACTCACGTTTTACGTCATTCGGCGCCATGCCGGTTTTGTCGCGGATCTTCAATTGGTCATAACTTCTTTGTTATAAGTCAGATTTCGATGAGGTTTTCGTCTAAATGTTTCTAATGAAATTATCTACCACTTTCAATAATAAAATTTTACTTATTTCAAATTTTATATTTTCGTTAAATTTCGATATTTATCTTTTGATTGGAATCTCATAAGACTTCCAATATTTTTCCGATTGATTCTAAACATAGTTTTACTTCATTTCTAGTAAAAACTATCCGTTAGAACTCAATGCTCATAATTATATAATATTTCATAATATTATTCAATTTTAAAATTACATAACACGATAACTGAACGTGTATGTTACATTTTATTTGAATATATTAGTTGGTATTGTTTTTTTAACGTTTTGTTCGTTTACATTATAAAATGATTATTTTACATTTTGCTTGAATGAACAAATTAATAATAACCCGGATATTTTTGACGTTTTATTTGAATATGTTGTTTGATATTGATTTTAAATGTTTTGTTCGTTTACAAATTAATAATAACTCGAATATTTTAGACATTTTATTTGAATATATTAGTTGATATTGTTTTTTTAAACGTTTTGTTCGTTTACATTACAAAATGATTATTTTACATTTTGTTTGAATAAACAAATTAATAATAACCCGATATTTTTGATGTTTTATTTGAATATGTTGTTTGATATTGATTTTTAATATTTTGTTCGTTTACATTATAAAATGATTTTTTACCTTTTTATTGAATAAACTAATTAAGGATAACCTGCATATTTTTGAAGTTTTATTTGAATATATTTTTTAATGTTGTTTTTTAACATTTTGTTCGTTTACATTATATAATGATTTTTTTTACGTTTTGTACAAATAAACCAACTAGAATAATAACGCAAATATTTTTAACGTTTTATTTGAATATATTATTTGATGTTGATTTTTAACGTTTTGTTCGTTTACATTATATAATTACTATTTTTTACGTTTTGTTTGAATAAACAAATTAAAATAATAACCCATATATTTTTAACGTTTTATTTGAATATATTATTTGATTTTGTTTTTTAAAGTTTTGTTCATTTACATTTTATAATGATTTTTTTTACGTTTTATTCGAATAAACAATTAAAATAATAACCCGGATAACTATCAATCATCCAAAACATGTTATTATTTTAATTTTTTATTCAAACAAAACGTTAAAAAAATCATTACATATTTAAACGAACAAAACATTAAAAAACAACAACAAATAACATATTCAAATAAAACATTAAAAAATTTTGAGTTACTATTTTAATTTGTTTATTCGTACAAAACATAAAAAAAAGTCATTAAATAATGTTAACGAACAAAACGTTAAAAATCAACATCAAATAATATATTCAAATAAAACGTCAAAAATACCCGAGTTATTATTTTAATTTTTTTATTCGAACAAAATATAAAAAAAATCATTTTATAATGTAAACGAACAAAACGTTTGAAAAACAACATCAAATAATATATTCAAATAAAATGTAAAAAATATTAAATTATTTTTAAATCACAAAAACAAAGATAAATAAGAAATCTAAGAATAGATAAAAATATGATTTTTATAATAGATAATCGATTTAAAAAATAAAAATGATTTTATAAATAATCTATATTAATTCTATTAAAATAAAATTAAAATAATATATATATATATATATATATATATATATATATATATATATATATATAATTAAAATAATATATATATATATATATATATAAAATAAAATTAAAATAATATATATATATATATATATATATATATATATATTGTTAAAAGAAAAAGAGAAAAGAAAGAAAGAGTAATTTGGTCTTTTTATATGGAGCAAAGATCTGCTGGTTTTTTATATGGAACAAAGATCTGCAGTGCAATATTGAAAAAACCACAATACCCCGATTTCCCGGAGGCTTCCGAGAAAGCTATTTCAGCTTTCCAAACAGTTAAGGGCAATTCCTACGCCTCATCGGTGGGTATCCCCACCGCCGCATAACACTTACTATATTTTTCAAGAAAAACTGAAAAAAACGCTTCACTTCTTGACGTTATTCTCGAGTAGGAAGGGTTCTCGCTACTAAATAAATTTCTTCAGTTGAAGTAGCTCTTTCCTGAGTTGCAACCTATCAAAATTTAAATTTAAGGACAAAAATTACGAAATCGACCAAACCATAGGGACCATTTCAATAATTTACTGTTAAAGATATAATATATTTAAGAACCAAAACAACAATCATATAAACAGATTTGACTATGATTTAGACAACAGTAATGTTTCTTCTTTGCGTAGCATCATAAAAATTTAACTTTGAAATTTCGTAACTTTGGCATACGAAGTCCATCTTCAACGACTCTTATATATCCATGTAGGTCTCGTCGTACTCTACAACTTTTCTTTTGGTCGTTTTGGCTAGTTTTGATTTTTATTTTTCGACTAGTTTTTATTACCATTATGATTTATAAAAGTCATAACTCTCTTATTAAGTTTCCTATTTTATGGGTTATCTGCTTCATAATTCCTACTTTGAGTAGCAGTACAATTGTCCTTTTGGTGACTTATTCCAAAAGTCTTTCATTCTCATTGTAATTTTCGTCGTTGTAAATTCTTATGTACGGTAGATATTTATTTACTAAAAACGTCATATCTTATTCATACTGAGTCGAATTGTTGCGAAGTTTATATTTCTGAGATCGCGGTAACTTATATTATCTAAAAGTGTTGACATGCTCTTAAAGTGTCGCGGATTTTTGTGCAATTATTTTTGAGCCTAAAGGTTGACGTAATTAAGGATGTAAATTTGAATATATTATACTATATCAGGTGGTTACAAGATTGCCTTTTTTACATTTTCGCGTTTTGTCGTTAATTATTAACGACGGTCAATGATGTATTTTCCAGGTTGTCACATCCACCCCCCCCCCCCCCCCCCCCCCCCCGTTAAAGGAAATTTCATCTCGAAATTTAAATGGTAGTCCGGAAGTTTTTAAACACGTGGGGATACTTTCTTCTCATTTGATCTTCACGTTCCCATGTGTACTCCGACCCTTGCTTAGTGTTCCATCTTACCTTAACTATGGGAATGCGGCTCTGTTTAAGCCTCTTGACTTCGCTATCCATAATCTCGATTGGTTCTTTGAAGAAGCTGAGGTTTGCGTCAATCTGGATTTCGTCGAGAGGTACAAATAGTGTGTCCTCAGAGATACATTTCTTAAGGTTTGATACATGGAAAACATTGTATACGTTGTTGAGCTCTTGGGGCAACGTGTGTCGGTAGGCTACCGAGCCTATTTTAGCAAGGATCACAAAAGGTCCTATGTATTGATGGGTTTTAGTATACTACAACATCCTATGGTGCACATACAACCCTAAATGCTTTGGAGCTATGTTTTCTCTAATTATACATGCAATATTGTTTCCAAAGCATTAAGCCTACAACTAGCATACAAATGACATAAACAATATAAAACACTAGTTAGGAGTTTACCTCTTTATGTAGCTTGTAGAACTTGTTGTGTTTGGCCTTTAAGAGCTTAACACCAATAGTATGAATGCCTCAAATGGAATCAAAACACACCTTTGGACAAAGAATGACTTTTGAGAGAATATCTTGCACCAAAATCGACTCCATGAACTCTTAGAACACTAGTGTATCTAGTCCCCAATTTTGGATGCTAAAAGGCTTCTTATATAGTGTGACAAGATTAGGGTTACACCATGTAAACCCCAATGGGAATGAATTTCCATATTCCTTAGGCTCTATGGGTTTAAACCTCCATGGATCATCCATGGATTGTCACATGGGTTTAGCCCAACCTAAGGAATCATGGATCATTGGCCCACACCATAAGAATGAATGATTTACCAAATCAACCCCTTATATTTAATTAGTCTCTTTTGATCACAAAATAAATTCCAAATTAATTCTTGATCAATACTAATTAAATAATATGATTTCATATTAATATATTAGAACTTATAATATATTAACAAATCATAAATAACCTCTTCTCAAACGTCCATCCCATCTAATTTTCCTGGTGATATGTAACCCAAATGGACCATGCTACTCTTGGGTCAAGTACATACCAATTATAGTTATGGGCTTAGACACCTAATCCAACAGTCTCCCACTTGGATAAGTCTAATAACTATTATTGCAAGTACGACTCCACAAGCCGACTAGCAATCATAGCTCTTAAAAGCCGCTGTCGAACTTTGACCTAGTCAATGACGCGTCCATTAGATAAGGGATCATATATTCCTCTATTCTAGATATCATATGGACTGAGACATAGATTTTAATCATTCTCTCTGTCCATCTGTTATTTCCCGATTTCCGATTTATGACGACTGACTAATTGAACAAATCAAATCAGTCCAGGCTTGGCCAAGCACTTAGGGGTGTCATCACTAAATCATCGAGGGGCCCACAGATATCGCTTTTATCCACATGGGGTAAAAGGAACGGATAAACTTCGACTCAAATGCTTGCTTGTACTTACTCATCAAATTACACACAACAATATGTTTTATAACACCAAGTTACTGGTGCGTTTACATACGTCAATGTGCAACCGACTTGCAATTACAACTCACACGTCTTGGTTTAAAAAATATAAGATATTATCGTCTCATAATCACTCGTGATAAAATCCATGAAGTGATTCAGATGAGCGTGGGTTGAATCCAATACTCGAATCTTATTCAAGGAGTACTCATGAACACTGCAGCCACCTTGTCCTAGAAAAACTACAGACCCATTCATGGCAGTCTTGCCTCAATACCTACTTCCAAAGTATGATTGACTGTGGATGGTTTGAATAACCTAGTTATTCCGGAAGTCAAAACATGCAAAGTGAAACACAAAAATAATACTAATCCTATATGTCCCCAAAACTTTTGAGTGCCATACTGATTACTCATTATTCATTGTATAATGTTTCGTATAATCAACTTAATACTTGAATTAAAACAATAGTTGTCTCATGATCCAAGCATGCACACTATGTTTACCTATGATCCTTACTTTGTGAAATATATCAATTGAAAAACATTTCAATGATGCTCATTTCACAATTCCAAATCTTTATTGCAAGTGTAAGAATTTCAAAATCTTGTCACTGCTAGGAAGTGTTAGATTCTAAACTATCATGCAATGATTCTTCTGTAATGTGTAGGTACCAAAAGTCACAGAGATTTGACCAACGATATTACAAAATATTCCTTTGGATATTGTTACAAGACAATTCCATGGAAATGAAGTCTCAGATTCAAAGTACATTCCTTTGAACATCCTTCTTGCATAAAAGTTTCTAACTTTCTCATCTATTCTTTACATCCAACTGCCAATATGGAAACATTCCATATTTGCCACACGATAACTCATTATCAATAAAATCTTGTCTATTCATAATAATGTCAATATGGTCCATTCATTACTATACTTCCAACTGTCCTTAAGCGACCAATCCTTGGCGAGCCTTAGATTGTCCTTAACAGTGGTTTAACCACTTTAGTCATACCCGGTTCTATTCCTTTTTCCCTCTTAATGCCCTAGGCACTTGGAAAATTTGAAGACGAGAATATTATAGCATATGCAATCGATCCTATACCCGAAGCATATGGGATGCGATTCATAATGTGTAACATAAAGACATGATACTTGATCAGCCTTTTGCTATAATATTTCTATTTGCCATGTTCTCACAATTTTGATTATGAAGAGGGATGTCGTAATCATAATCAAATTTTGAGAATGCAATTAACATTTCCATATATAGAATTTCCTTATGTTGAACCATTCCAACATAACATTCATATATATATATATATATATATATATATATATATATATATATATATATATATATATATGACTAAATTTGATTAAAAACTCAATCTAAGCTTTTAGATTTGAAAAGAAGTATAAATTCCTCTCCCTTAATTATAGCAAAACAACTTTTCAAATCTACAACTTTGCGAATTGAAACTTTTTGTTTTCTATAATTAACATTGCTAACTTGCAACACTTGTCATAATAATTATGCTCCCACAAGCATAATAATTATTATCTTACTAGCATAACAATTATGCTCCCACTAGCTTGACATGTACCCAGAAATCAGGTGGACTTCTAGAAATCAATACTTATTGACTTTCATTACCAAAGTTCAGATTTCTGATACGAGATGCTTCGATAAGACTTTATCTAGGCTTCTCAAAATCATACACATTTCCTTAGATAGCTCACATGTATGTCTTAACAATTTTAGAACTTACAACCATAACTCTGAAATGTTTAGACCTTTGTCATTTCTCACAATTCGAACTATGAAGAGGGATGCCGTAATCATAATCGAATTTGAGAAAGCAAATATCACAATTTTTATCTCCTTAAAATCTACTTAGTGAAAACATTTCCTCACAATCATTTTCATGAATTGGAGAGAAACCTTATGACACTTAGATTTTTATGGTGTATGTGTTCCTATCCATGTGAATTCGTCAAAACCATAATCATAAGACATGGTTAGTGACAAATCCAAACCCATATGGACTGAACTTGTTCAATCTTAATTTCTTGCCACCTGGCGGCACAAGGGCCTACCATTGCTTCCAAGTTGTTATGGAAACAATTGAGAACTCATAGAACTCACATACATAGTCAACTTTAACTGGAATGGGCACTGGAACAAGAATATGTCAACACTATAGGTTATAAACCTCAAGTCGTGCGCTAGCGATTAACAATAGGTTTACTCTTGATTAGTTCTTGAAGCTTTTCAAATCTTTAAGACTCCCACTGACCTCTTGACATATAAGTTTCTCTTTGTCAAGAGACATCACTTAAGAAACAAATATTCAAGAGTTAGTGCGGTTTCTTATCAAGACAAACACTTAACAAAATTGGTCTTAGTTGGTCTTTGTCTTTTCCAAGACATCACAACTTACCAATTTCAAATGTACAGGAGTAGAAACATTTTACTCTACATTTGATGAGTGTTATAAACCTTCCTTAATTTGATGTCACTCAAGGCATAATCTTGGAGTATGACTCTAAGACTTGTTTTTAGAACGAAGTATGACTCATCTTCTTGACTTTAACCATTTCAACAATTCACGATTCCTCTTATTAGCCATAGAAATGCACTAAGATGACCTTAGAGGATCAATTGTGATATGGTTTTTTCCATAATCATTAAGATGATCATAAAACACAATACTAAAGTACTCTCCCATCATTTCAGATTGGAGAAACTTTTATCTTTTTTCCTAATTTGATTCTTCTCATTCGTTCTGCCATACATTGAAACTTTTCCAATGCTCATAATTATACTTAAACTTGTAAGCATAACCATATTTACTAAGCTTTAGTAAATCATGACGAATAGTCTTATCGTTCTTTGTGGTGGACCTGACCAGCGCACAACCAAGTGTACCCGATCCCCTAGTCCTTCACTTGACTCACATATTTATGTGAACAAGGAATTAGTCTTAATTTCCCGAAGACGAAGTTCTCACTCATCACACAATACAACTTGCATGATTCCAATTTTCTATCCAATTGAAACTTGGGTGATGAGAATCTTTCCTTATTTGGTAAATTATAACACTACCACCAATGAAAGAATCAAAAATACATTTTCCAATATTGCTATTAATGGAATCATATAAACAACAATTTTTCACAAATGCCATTGTAAGGAAACTTAAAATAAGATAAAATAAAAAACTTTTCTTTATTTATAAAACTGCGGAAAAACTTTTCCTTACAATGCAATTACAAATGAAAACTATGTTGTTATGTATTCCTAAGCAATCTATCACAACTCTTAAGCAACAACTCAAAATTCTGATCACCGAACTATGCGATCGAAATCCATCTCTTCGCGTTCAGAATCACCTTATTCTTCCTTTAAGTTTCCTTTCATTTCTTCGATTCTACAAAACATCAAAATGTAATTACATTACATCATGTATTAAGAATCTCCAAATAGGAACTTAACATAGTTAAATAGTGGACTTTACCTGAAGTAGAGTCAAATATTTTGACTTTACCATCCTTGCGATCTTTCAGGTAAATTTGCCAGCTTCGCAACCAATGCCCCTTCTTTTGGCAACAGAAACATATGAACTCTTTTGCATTGGCACATGAGACAATCACAGACTTAGCCTTTCTCTTTACCATTTGGTCAACCAGGTTGACTATGGCCGATCCCTTTCCATTGGGAAGAGAAATCTTTTCTAGACTTCCAATGTTACCATTCGCAATGTCCATGGAAGTTTGAGAAGTAGATCTTCCAATCAAATTTGCTTTTCCAGTGCGCCAAATCATTGCTGATTCAGCAGCAACATGCAAATAGGTAAGATCAATAAGGGTCATGTCGTGGTCTGTCACATAGTAGTACGTAATGAACTCACTATATGACTCGGGAAGTGATTGAAGAACCCAGTCAACATCCAAGTTCCTTGAGATAACGACACCCAATACTCTAAGCCTGTCAATATGTAACTTCATTTCCAAGATGTTGGCACATACAGACTTCCATCTTTGTGTTTGCTTGCGAATAGGGCTTGAGTGACCTTAAAATTTTCAAGTCTTCGAACTTGTGGGTCAGGGAGAATAATTGGAGGAGGTGGAGGAAGTAAAGCATGATGTTGTGGAATATCATTTTCATGTGGAAGGATTGTTCCTAAAGATTCGGGAAGACCATAGTTGTCTGAACTAGACATCTATAACGGGAGAGATTCAAGTTTAGTTGATTTTAGTCCTTAATATAACACCCAACATGAAATATTAAGGCTAGGACCCAACACAATATTTTACAATTCGGAAAAGGGATGCCGTAATCCAAATTGAAAAATATTTGAAGGTAGGTAAATGACGATTTACCAATTTCCACCATGAAAAACGAAATTTATCATTAGGTTTTAAATGGATTGAAACTCCTAGATCCTTTGAGATTCATTGAACAATTCAATGGCATGTTTAAATCTCGATTGTGCCCTTCAAGTTTGTGACTGGGATGCCGAGGATCATAAACAAGGTGTGAATAACCATGCAAATTAGCTTGGTACACCCAATGTTACAACCACCTAATCAATGCGCCGGTTAACCACACACGCTCCATTGATCTATGATTAACATCAAGTTACCCTTTGCCATGCACTGTCAGTCCCAGATTAGTGTGCCGGTTAACCACACACGCTCCACTAACGACTTAACAAGGTGCAAAGTGCAATTTCATGGGTTAGCACCAAATTCACATTTTCCTAAGTAACTAAGATTGGGAATTTATAAGTGTTTAGTTACTTAGTATTTCATTATACTTTTAATGAGAATTTAAATGTCCTGTCAAACCCGTTGAACTAACGACCCTCCACCAGTCAAGGAAGTAGTGGGTGAGAGTGGACACCCATTAAACTGCCATTTTATAGGCAGTAACCTTATACCCCCTTATAGACCGAATTCGTGAATGAGGCCTACTAACGGTAAGACTGACTTTAATCTTATACATATATATAAATATTAAAACTATAATATTGTAATAGTATAAGGGTTGAATTTTAAACTTTTAAAATTCTAGGGTTTGGAACTAAATGTTTTAAAGTAAGACTTTGCATTTACAAATTCCAAAACTTGAGGGCAAGTTTTGAACTATTCAAAAACTTTTGGAATCCATAACTTATGAGTTTAATATAGGTTTTAATGAAAAGACTCTTGAAAATCCATAAATTGAGGATAAGTTATGGAGTTCATAAAACATTTATGAAAATGACTCTTCATGTTCCATAACTTGAGGACAAGTTATGGATGACATAAAACCATTTAAGATGACATTTAAAAATGAGACTCTTCACTCTCCATAACTTGAGGACAAGTTATGGAATTCATCAAAAGACATATAGATCAACAATTGTAACTTACAAAATCAAACAATTTGTCTATGATCTAAATTAAACTCATAAGAACAAGACAATTCATATCAAACAAATTTCATGTAATTAGCCTAACCATATAAACTAATACAAAACATGAAACTTTGACAATTATCTTTTAAATTGGATAAGCATGATCATTACCTTAACAAAAAAAAAATCAAATTTTATGAACTAAAACATTTTGTGGTAATGATTCTAATCCAAAACAGGCCAATAAAACTCGAAAAACTGCCCACTGGAGCACCAACTCGGCGAGTACATGAATTGGACTCGTCGAGTTGGACTTTTTCTGAGTGGACTCAACGAGTCCCCCAGTGGACTCGGTGAGTTGGCCATTTAAAGAGGGGACTCGGCGAGTCACCCAGTGGACTCGGCGAGTTCACTGGGCAGAAGGCAGAAAAATCGATTTTTTTACTTTGAAAACCAATAGAACATCAAGTATAATAGGAAACTACCCTAGGCTCTAATACCACTGATGGGTTTTAGTATACTACAACATCCTATGGCACACATACAACCCTAAATGCTTTGGATCTATAATTTATCTGATAATATATGTAATATTTTTTCCAAAGCATTAAGCCTAGAACTAGCATACAAATGACATAAACAATATAAAACACTAGTTAGGGGTTTACCTCTTTATGTAGCTTGTACAACTTGTTGTGTTTGGCCTTTATGAACTTAGCACCAATAGTATGAATGCCTCAAATGGAATCAAAACACACCTTTGGACAAAGGATGACTTTTGAGAGAATATCTTGCACCAAATCGACTCCATGAACTCTTAGAACACTAGTGTATCTAGTCCCCAATTTTGGATGCTAAGGGGCATCTTATATAGTGTGGCAAGATTAGGGTTACACCATGTAAACCCTAATGGGCATGACTTTCCATATTCCTTAGGCTCCATGGGTTTAAACCTCCATGGATCATCCATGCATTGTCACATGGGTTTAGCCCAACCTAAGGAATCGTGGATCATTGGCCCATACCATAAGAATGAATGATTTACCAAATCAACCACTTATATTTAATTAGTCTCTTTTGATCACAAAATTAATTCCAAATTAATTCTTGATCAATACTAATTAAATAATATGATTTCATATTAATATATTAGAACTTATAATATATTAACAAATCATAAATAACCTCTTCTCAAACGTCCATCCTATCAAATTGTCCTGGTGATATGCAACCCAAATGGACCATGCTACTCTCGGGTCAAGTACATACCAATTATAGGTATGGGCTTAGACACCTAATCCAACATGTATGTCGGGTTGAGTTTTCCCTTTTTTCCCCTATTTTAGCAAGGATCGCAAAAGGTCCTATGTATCTCGGGTTGAGCTCGTGGGGAAACGCGTGTCGGTAGGCTACTACACATGCTATGAGAAAATCCTCTAGCGTGTGGATGGTCGTTTTGCTTTGACCATCTGTATGTAGGTGGTAGGTTGTGCTCATATCGATTCGGATTCCCAATCTCTGTTGCATTGTTTGCCTGAACCGGGACATGAATCAACTATCTCTGTCTAAGATGATAAATGTTGGTAAGCCGTGTAACCGGACTATCTCTTTGATGTAAGTCCTGGATAACTTTTCCTTTTTTTCCGTCTCCTTGATGGGTAGGAAATGGGCAGACTTAGTCAGGCAATTGATTACTACCCAAATCGTTTCGTAACCACTAGGCATCTTGGTTAGTTTTGTGATGAATTCCATGGCGACTTGCTCCCATTTCCACTCAGGTATTTTGGGTTGTTGCAGTAGACCCGAGGGTTTTTGGTATTCTGCCTTGACCTTAGCGCATGTTAGGAATCGAATCATGTAGGTGGCGATTTATGCTTTCAAGTTTGGCTGCCAATACCTTTTCTTTAAGTCAAGACACATTTTATCAAATCCCGGGTGAACTGAATATCTTGTCCTGTGAGCTTCGTCCAATATTAGACTCCTGATGTCTGCTAATTTTGGTACCCATATTCGGTCCATGAAACGTAAAGTTCCATCTTCCTTGGACTCTCGTTGTTTCTCCATACCTCGTAAGCATTCTTCTGCCTTATTTTCTTCCTTAAGTGCCTCCATATGTGCTTCTTAGATTTGGAAAGGAAGGTTTTATTGAATGGTTATAATGAGTGCTTTTACTCTACGAGGTTTGGCTTGTTCCTTTCTACTCAGGGCATCGGCTACTACGTTAGCTTTTCCTGGGTAGTATCAAATCTCGCACTCATAGTCGTTCAGCAGTTCTAGCCATCTCCGTTGTCACATGTTGAGTTCTTTTTGGTTGAAGATGTGTTGAAGACTTTTGTGGTCGGTGTATATGACACACTTCGTCCCATACAAATAGTGTTGCCAGATCTTTAAGGCGAAAATTACAGTTCCCAATTCCAAGCCATGGGTGTTGTAATTATTCTTGTGAGTCTTAAGTTGGCACGAAGCGTAGGCGATGACCTTATCTCTTTGCATAAGTATACATCCCATTCCCTGGTGTTATGCGTCGTAATATACAAAAAAGTCTTTGGTTCCTTCCGAATGTGAAAGAATTGGCACACTACACAACATGTGTTTCAATTTCTGAAACGCAGATTCTTGTTGTTGTTTCCATTCAAACTTCATGTCCTTCTGCGTAAGTGTGGTAAGAGGTTTGGGTATCTTTTAGAAATTTTCTATAAATATCCAGTAATAGTATGCTAATCCTAGAAATTGAGGCACCTCTAGCGTTGTGGGTGCTTCCCAATTCTTTATTGCTTTGATCTTGGAAGGGTGCACGTGAATTTCTTTGTTGCTTACTACATGTCCTAGAAAATGTACTTACCTTATCCAAATTTCGCACTTCAAGAATTTTGCGTACAATTTCTCTTTTCTTAACAACTCCACAATGATTTGAAAATGTTGTCCATGTTCTTCCTCTATTTGTGAGTATATCAATATATCATCGATAAAACACAATCACAAACTTGTCCAAGTAAGGTTTACAAACACGGCTCATTAGGGCTATGAAGTGATGGGTTTTGAGCATTCTAACACTCCTATGGTGTGCATGCAACCCTAGAAACCTTGGATCTATGTTTTCTCTATTATACATGCAAATTTGATTTTCCAAGGTTCTCAAACTAACTAGCATGTTATGGGGTACTTGTATTATAAAACCTTAGTAGAATAACATACCTTTCTTGTGGTTGATTACTTGGAGGTTCAAGAGCCTAGCACGAATAATGTGGATGCCTCAAGTGGAATCACAAATCACCAAACCAAGTTGGAAGCCTTGAGAGAATAGTATGCACTTGTAGAAATCGACCCACCTTTGACCCCACACACACTGGTGCCATTTCATGTGCCAAAGACCTCTTTATATAGTATGGTGGATTAGGGTTACATCCATGTAAACCCTAATACCCATGACCTTTAATTTCCATAGGATCCATGGGTTAAGAACTCCATGGACTATCCATGCAAGCTTAGCCCACCCTAAATGAACATTGGCCCATTCTATATATATAAGAGTCCATATTTAATAAGTCTCTTTTGATCACTAAATTAATTCCAAATTAATTCTTGATCAATACAAATTAAATAATATGATTTCATATTAATATATTATAACTTGTAATATATTAATAAATCATAAATATACTATTCTCAAAAGAATATCCATACAAATTGTTTTGGTGAAGTGCAACCCAAATGGACCATGCCGGGTCGGGTCAAGTATATAACAAATATAGTTACGGACTTAGACACCTTATCCAACAGTCTCCCACTTGGATAAGTCTGATAACTATAGTTGCAAGTATGACTTCAGGAACCAACCAGCAATCGTTGCTCTTAAAACTCTGTTGAGCTATGAAGTGCCATTTTAGATAAGTGATCATATAATCCTCTGTTCTAGATATCAGCCAGAGAAATACATGGAACAATGTCATACTCATTGTCCAACAGTTTGTTTCCCGATTTCCTATTTGTTTGACATAGAACTAAACTGAACACATCAATTCAGTTCTGACCGGGCCCGACACATAGGTCAAAACAAAATCGAGGGGCCCAGATATCGCTTTTAATCCTCCAAATACTTAAAGGAACAGATAAACTTCGACTCATATTCTTGTTCTACTACTTGTTGAATCATACTGATGCGTTTTCGTACAATCAATGCACAACCAACTCATAGGAAACAACTCATATATCTAGGTTTGAAGACTTATATGATATTACCGTCTCACGATCACTCGAGATAAATTCCATGAAGTGATACAAGTGAGCGTGGGTTTAATCCAATACTCAAAACTGATGAGCACTCATGAATGTTGTAGCAACTTTTTCTATGTCCAACACCTTAGACATCTACAAGCCTAATTCATGACAGTCTTGATTCATACCTACTTCCAAAGTACGACTGACTGTGGATAATTTGAATAAAGTAATTATTCTAGAAGTCAAAACATGCAAAGTTGAAACAATAGTAAACGATTCACACAAGATAGCACTGATAAATGTATCACCTTCCGCAGTAATATGGAAACCATAGTAATGCTCAGGTGCATTCCTAACTCTAGTGGAACGCCTCAGAGGTACAGACTCGTCAGTTGGTTCAACAGGAGTTTCCTCCTCAGGTTGATTGCTAGGGTTTGAGGTTCCTTCACCGCTTGACTCCTGAAGCTCTTTAAGGTCAATTTTCCTCCCACTGTTTCCTTAGCTTATAAAGTCTCTCTCGTGAAAGACCCCTCTCCTTGCCACAAAGACCATATTATCACTGGGTCTGTAGAAGAGGTAACCAAAGGATTTATGTGGGTAGCCGATGAAAATACATCTCTCACTTCGAGGTTCGAGCTTGTCGTGAGTCTCGTGCCTTACGAAAACCTCGCAACCCCAAATCTTGATGTGGTATAAATTGGGAACTTTCCAAGTCCATATCTCATGAGGTGTTTTGGCAACCTTTTTGGTAGGGACTAGATTAAGGATATGGGCGGCAGTCTCCAAGGCATACCCCCATAATGAGATTGGTAACGAAGCTCGACTCATCATGGAACGAACCATGTCCAACAAGGTTCGATTGCGCCTCTCAGCCACACCATTAAGCTGTGGTGTCCTAGGAGGTGTCAATTGTGAAACAATTCCACATTCCTTAAGATAGTCAAGGAACTCTGTACTAAGATACTCTCCTCCTCGATCGTATCGAATAATCTTAATGTTCCTACCCAGCTGATTCTCCACTTCCTGTTTAAACTCTTTGAACTTGTCAAAGGTTTCTGACTTATCCTTGATTAAGTAGACATAACCATATCTACTGTAATCATCAGTAAAAGTCACATAGAAGCGGTTAGCATCGCTTGTGGCGGTTCTGAAGGGTCCACACACATCTGTGTGTATGAGGTCCAACAAACCTTCACCCCTAGCACAAGTACCAGTGAAGGGTGACTTAGTCATTTTTTCAAGTAAACAAGATTCGCAACTATCATCTGACCTTAAGTCAAAGGACTCCAAGACTCCAGTCTTTTGGAGTTGGCCTATGCGCTTCTTGTTGACATGTCCAAGACGACAATACCACAAGGATGCCTTATCCAAACTAGTGGAAGAATCGATATGCAACACATTATTTCCTAATTTGTCTACAACTGAAATAGTTTCATATACACCATCACAAGGTAACGCTTTAAAATAAAGAACATTATTATAAAAAGCATTAATACCACCACATTCATTATCAAATGAAAAAGTAAACCCTTGTTTGTACAAACCGTGAAAAGAAATAATATTTCTCGCCATTTCAGATGAGTAACAACACTTATTCAAATCTAACACTAACCCACTACTTAGCAACAAAGAATAAACTCCAAACTTGGTGAAAGGTGAAGCTTTCCTATTACCCATGATCAAGTTTATCTTTCCGTGCTCCACATCCTCACTTCTTCTTAGGCCCTGCAAATCAGAACTTATATGAATACCACAACCTGTATCAAGGACCCAAGAATTAGTATGCAGTGAGTTATTAGACAAAATAGTGTAAATACCTGCATGGGTAGGTTTGACCTTCCCATCCTTAACATCTTGCAGGTACTTGGGGCAGTTTCGTTTCCAATGCCCCTTATCATGACAATAGAAGCATTCAGCTTCCATTGGGTTGGAAGAAGGAGTGACAAAACCACCTTTGGTTCCACTCAAAGAGGAGCCATCAAGAGACTTTCCCTTGGTACCCTTCGAAGGGGTCTTCCTCTTCTCCCTTCTACTTTTCCTGATTGCCAGGACAGGGGCGGTGTTAGGAGTAGGAGTAGTAACAACCGATTTACCTTTGAGACCACTTTCAGCACTCTTCAACAGTACTTGAAGCTTGCTGAGTGTGACTTCCTCCTTGTTCATATGATAGGTCATTCAGAACTGATCATAACAAGTAGGTAAGGAGTGTAGTATGATGTCAATATCCAACTCCTCGGGGAAGTTCACATTCAATTTTAGCAAACGGTCCACAAAACTTTGCATTTTCTGCATGTGGCCCGTGATGGGTTCACCATCCTTCATTCGGGTTGTTATCATGCAAGAGATGATTTCATACCTCTCTTGACGAGCACTCTGATGGTATTTGTCCATCAGGTCCATGTGCATCTCAAAAGGGTAAAAGTCCTCATAGGACTTCTGGAGTTCAGCTGCCATTGTGGCCAACATGATACATGCCACCTTGGTGGCATCTCTCTCATGAGTCCTAAAGTCAGCGATCTCCTGTGGAGTAGCAGTAGACTTATCAATTTCTTTCAGCTCCTTGTCAAGGACATATTCTTTGTCCTCGTAACGCGTGACCATCCTGATGTTCCTGATCCAATCATTAAAGTTGGAACCATCAAAGATGACTCTCCCACAAAGGTTCATGAGAGAGAAGGAGCCTGTTGGTTTTGAGCCAAAACCAACATTGTTGGAAGACATCTGAAAAAGAAGAAAGACAAGTTTAGATTAGATATAGAATCCTTAATAAGACACCCAAATGTAATATTAAGGCTAGGACCCAACACAATATCTTATAACTTGGAAGAGGGATGCCGTAATCTAAGCTATAAAATATTTGAAGTTAGGCGAATGACGATTCACCAATTTCCACCATGAAAAACGAAATAAATTACTAGGTTTTAATTGGATTGAACCTCCTAGATTCTTTTGAGATTCATTGAACTTTTCAATGGCATGTTTAAATCTCGATTGTGCCCTCTTAAGTTTGTGACTGGGATGCCGAGGATCACAAACAAGGTGTGAATAACCATGCAAATTAACTTGGTACCCTTAATATTATCACCTAAATGATGTGCCGGTTAACCACACACGCTCCACCGATCTATGATAAACATTAAGTTACCCTTTCCCACACTTACTAGTCCATGTTAGTGTTCCGGTTAACCACACACGCTCCACTAACGACTTGGTAAGGTACAATGTGTAATTTCATGGGTTAGCACCAAATTCAGATTTTCCTAAAGTAACTTAGATTAGGAATTTATAAAACATTTAGTTACTTTATAATCATTATACTTTTAATGAGGATTATAGTCTTTGTCCTACCCGTTCGGCTAACGACCCTCCACCAGTAAAGGAAGCGGTGGGTGAGAGTGGACACCCATTAAGCTGCCATTTTATAGGCAACAACCTTATACCCCCTTATAGACCGACTTCGTGAATGAGGCCTACTAACGGTAAGAACGACTTGATCTTATACATATATATATTATTAACTTATAATACTATAAAGTATAAGGGTTGAATTTTAACTTTTTAAAACTCTAGGTTTTGGAATTAAAGTGCGTGTGAGACTTTACAAATTCCAAGACTTGAGGGCAAGTTTTGAAACTATTCAAGACTTTTCATTTCTATAACTTATGAGTTTTAATGGTTTTAAAGAAAAGACTTTTGGAATTCCATAACTTGAGGACAAGTTATGGAGTCCATTAATTGGCATTTAGATCAAGAATTACATAACAAACAATTTGCAAATAATTCCTATGATCTACTAAAACTCATAAGCATGAACATTCATATCAACAATTTCAAGAATCATATAAACATATATAAACTTGAAACTTTGATAATAACCTTTGAAAATGGATTAGCATAATCATTACCACATCAAAAACAGATTTTGTAAGTCCAAAACAGTTTAGGGTAATGATTCTAGTCCATTTCCAACAACAAAACTCGAAAATCAGCACTCTGGGCCTCCTACTCGCCGAGTGCAAGAACCTACTCGACGAGTATGATGAGTTTTCACTTGGAATCGTCGAGTCCCCCCATGGACTCGGCGAGTCCACTGAACAGTGAGCATATTTTCGATTTTTTCAAGCAGTTTGCATCAAGTATAATGAAAACAAGCCTAGGCTCTGATACCACTGATGGGTTTTGAGCATTCTAACACTACTATGGTGTGCATGCAAGCCTAGAAACCTTGGATCTATGTTTTCTCTATTATACATGCAAATTTGATTTTCCAAGGTTTTCAACCTAACTAGCATGTTATGGGGTACTTGTATTATAAAACCTTAGTAGAATAACATACCTTTCTTGTGGTTGATTACTTGGAGCTTCAAGAGCCTAGCACTAATAACGTGGATGCCTCAAGTGGAATCACAAATCACCAAACCAACTTGGAAGCCTTGAGAGAATTGTATACACTTGTATAAATCGGCCCACCTTTGATCTCACACACACTAGTGCCATTTCATGTGCCAAAGACCTCTTTATATAGTATGGTGGATTAGGGTTACATCCATGTAAACCCAAATACCCATGACCTTTCATTTCCATATGATCCATGGGTTAAAAACTCCATGGACTATCCATGCAAGCTTAGCCCATCCTAAATGAACATTGGCCCATTCTATATATATAAGAGTCCATATTTAATTAGTCTCTTTTGATCGCTAAATTAATTCCAAATTAATTCTTGATCAATACAAATTAAATAATATGATTTCATATTAATATATTATAACTTATAATATATTAATAAATCATAAATATACTATTCTCAAAAGAATATCCATACACATTGTTTTGGTGAAGTGCAACCCAAATGGACCATGCCGGGTCGGGTCAAGTACATACCAAATATAGTTACGGACTTAGACACGTTATCCAACATGAAGACTGCTGGAGCATTGGTACGACCAAAAGGCATAACTAGAAATTCGTAGTGGCCGTAGCGAGTCCTAAATATCGTCTTTCAGATGTCTTCCTCTTGTACTCAAAGTTTATGGTACCCTAACCTTAAATCAATCTTTGAGTAAAAGTTGGATCCTTGTAATTGATCGAATAGATCATCGATCCTTGGAAGTGTATATCTATTCTTGATCATCAGCTTATTCAACTCTCGATAATCGATGCACATTCTGAAGGTTCCGTCCTTTTTGACGAATAGCATCGGGGCTCCCCAGGGTGAGAAGATTGGTATTATGAATCCCTTATCCAAAAGCTCTTGTAGTTTCCTAGACAACTCTTGCATTTCCGAAGGGGATTTTTTATATGGAGATTTTTCCACTGTCGCTGTCCCTGGAACTAGGTCAATTCAAAATTCAATCTCGCGAATTGGAGGTAGGCGTGGCAAGTCCTCCGGAAATATGTCGGGAAAATCAGATACTTAGGGTATATCTTTGATTTCCTATTTATCGCCTCTTTTATCTACGACGTGGGGTAAGAAAACGTGATACTTCTTGTGAATGTATTTCTGCGCCTTAATGCAAGAGATGATTATAAGGTTTTTGTTGTGCTTGTCTCCTTAGATCACTAAGGATTCCCCGTTGGGCAAAGGCAATCGTACTGGTTTATCGTAGCATAAGATCTTGGCTCGGTGTGGCAATAACCAACCGATGATCATAGGCATGAGGTTGATGTGAAAGGTGTGGTTTTAGCGAGTTAGAAGACAACTTTCTAGTATTTCCTAAGTACTACCTGATTATCCGTTGTCCATTTCTACTACATAAGGCTCATCTAAGTTCCTAGACTTATGGTTTAAAAGTTCTCTAAACTTAGGTAAAATAAAGCTACTTTCCACACCGGAATCGAAGAGTATAGATATGTGTAAACCGTAAACATGAAACATACATATTACAACGGTGGGGTCCTAGATGGCATCCTTTGCGCCAATCACAAACGCACTTCCCCGGGCGTTCCCTCCATCGTTCCTCAGCTTCAGGCAGTTCCTCTTGATGTGCCTAGTAATCCCACACTCAAAACAAGCTCGATTTTCTGGCAAGGTAGTCACCTGTCACACCCCCAAACCGGAACGGCGGAAACGTTCGGGGGCGAAGGACGTCATGTGTAGTATTAGAACAATTGAATAATAGTAATAAAAGCAACCACAACCATTATACTGATAATATAGTGTTTACATCATATTTGAATCACATATGATTGACTCCACTAGTAAATAGCAAAGTAAAGACTTGAAGCTACTATGCTCCGTCTTCTCGGAACCCGGTGCGTGTACCTGTCTACTAGTGTCCTGAGAATACAAGTGGTTTTTGAAAGTGTGTCAACATTAAAGTTGGTGAGTTCATAAGCATTTGTTTTGAGAAAATATGTCCTTTGATCCTTGAAAACCTTAGTATGTTCTTCCAGAAATTCTTATATTTTCCGATGTGATGTAAAGTAAGAAATGTATCCCATGATAGTTCCTTCTACGAGTACTTAGTGTACAAAAGTTATATATAATTTGGATCGAACAGACAATCGACTATGTAGTTCTGCCCGAAGCCCACAACCAAACAAGGAACATAAAATGAGGTGGAAATCACACATCCCACTGTCTGTCGGATCTTTATTGTATATAACCCTATCACATTCACTAAGTACTTACAGAGTTAACTGTAATGGTCCTTTTTGAAAGGTAAGTATATCCTTCCAGAAAATCCTATATTTTCTGATGTTATGTAAGTTCCGTTGACTCGTAATTGGAAAAGTAATGTAATATGACTGTGTTTGTATTTAGAAAATGCTAGTATGATTTTCCAGAAAATCCAATATTTTCTATAGTGAATGTTATGAAGTCATGTGTATTCCTTGAAAAATGTATGTTGTAGTGGCGCACTTATTACTAGAATAGTGTATTGAATGTATTTTTGTATGAATACCCTTGTATGTGTGTATGTTACCGTCAGTTGTAGCGTAGAGTAGTGTATCCTTGTAGTGTTTGTATGAAAACCTTGTATGAATATCTGGATACCCCAACTGTAGTGTAAAATAGTGTACCATAGAGTAATATAGTTTTATTTAAGTAATATAAAACCAATGAAGTTATATTAATCCCGTAAACATGTGTGTTAGAATACTGTTGTGAGTTTCATATAACCATACTTGATATGACCTAGTGACCTCTGCGATCTTCTTCAGGCGTCCGAACGAAATGACATTTGTTACCCCTGAACTTCCGTTCCAACTGTAGCTAGCAGTCGGCGCATGGGATTGTCAGTTCCCGTATAGATCTATACATAAATCTCACGCTCTCCTTCTAGGAGACTCTGGTTATACTTTATAGGATTTAGAAACGGTACCCTAATGGGTACAACAAAGTAGTGCCCCACAACCCTGTATTAACTAGTTTACATATAGTGTGGTGTAGTGGCCTTTTCTGTTATTTGAATATGTATGTATAACCTTGTAGTGATGTACTTGTAATAATAAAATAATTATATTTAAAATAATTATTTAGTAGTGTGTTCTTGTAACATTGTATTAGAGTAGTGCTTCCCAAACTATACCTATTATAGTTTGAATAGATGTTTTGATTCCGTGTATTGTTCTTAGCAAAGTAACGTAGAAATTTCAAAACTATACCAATTATAGTTTATTTGTAATGTTTTGTAATGCCCTGAAATCGTAATGTAATGTACTAAAAACGTTTGCAATTTAATTGTATAAAAGTTGAATACCCTTATGCTCGACATATTACAAAAGGGTGAAAATATATAAAATATTTTTAGAAAGTGTAGTGAATACTCGTTATGAAACAATTGCAAAGGTTTTTGAAATATTTAAAATATTTGTATAACACAATAGAACTTGTGTTTTACTTGTATTCCCCCCCCCCTAAAAATATTAAAAACATTTAAAAACGTAGGGGTATGAACTCACCTTAGATGTGCGTTAATTAGAAGTAGTGAGTTGTAGAGACGATCCCCGGGTAAGCGTACGTGCTAATAACGTTACCCTAAAAGTAATTGTATTCGTCGTCGTATTTAAATTAATAAGATATTAATTTAAATAATAGGGTTAAATAATAATTTAATTATATAAAAGGAGGACTTACAATTTAGTTGGGAATTAATTGGGAAATGTTGAAAATCTGTGTTTGGTGAGCAAAAGTGGGAATTCGGTCAAGACTTGATGAATTCGGTGGGATGTTGAAGATTTGAATATATGAGTGTGCGTTCTTGGTGTTCTTCGGGAGAATAAGAAGATTTGAAGATCTTATGGGCAAAAACACATGAGTTTTGAGAGCAAAATTTGGCAAGAATTTGGTGAGGAATGTGTGAAATGAATTGGGTGTTTAGCTGAATGTATATATATAGGATTGGGAATTCGGTGTTAGTGGGCTTGACAATGTGTGTGTTTGGTCCTAATGGGCCATGTTCTTTGTGTTTTCGGTCATGCCAAGACCGAACACACATTTTATTTGAATTACATGGTCGAACACTCCATTTAGATTAGATTCCCTAAACCGAATTTAGTGTTCAAATGGATTAAATGACCGAATTCACCATTTAATTGTGATAATTTATCATTTAACCCTTTATCTTTTGCCAAAATTTGATTTATACAACCCTAAACCAACTTAGTCTTCAATCCAAGTCTAGTTATTTAGCTTATAACAACCCTAAAGGCTATAGAGGACATAAGGCAACAAGAGATGCAATGTAAGTTCACTTGTGCTAGGTTAGGGTTTAGGCTTTGCTAGGTCTAAAATTTTGAGTTGTGACACCACCCCTAGGTAGGTTATAGCGGCAGGAGCAGTCGCGGGCTGTCGACAGTAGTATACGGTATGCCCTCTACGATTGCACCTGGTACAATACATGTAGTTGCCGGAGTGGTGGAAGTTTCACAACATGCATTTCGGGGGTATACCTGCGTATTGTCCTTGGGGTGTGGGGGTTGCAGCCGATGTTGGGACTGGACTGACGGTGTACGCCTTGAAAGTTTCATGTCTCTTGCTTGGGTCTTGTTTGGAGGTACCCTTAAATTTGCTTCCAAATTTGCATTTGTTTTCCCCTAACTTCGGGATGTCATCTTTCTGGACCAAAGTGCCTCGTCTTTTCTCTTGTTTAGTTAAGTTGTATGCTAACCTCTTGGCACTATCTTATGTTGTTGGTCGAGATGTTGTGACCAACCCTTGGATGGGTTGAACCAATCCCCATATGTAACTTCTACCTTGATATACTCGGGATTCACGAAGTTTGGACAAAGGGTCTTGAGATCATTGAACCTATTGGAGTAGGTCGAGATGTCGGTGTTGCTCATCTTCAGGTTCCATAATTCTTGCTGCAAATGTTGCATTTCCTCCCTAGGACAATATTCCTCGATGAACATTTGCTTCAGTTGCTCCCAAGATAAAGCATTAACGTTGGCGAGGCCTAGGGTATTGACGGGGTTGTTCCACCAAGACATGGCCGCATCCACAAAAGTGCATGTGACGAACTTTACCTTGCATTCTTCCGCACAAGAGCTGATTTCGAAGACAGACTTAGCCTTCTCAATCCATCTCGTGAGGCCTACGACCCCTTCTTTCCCATAGAACGTTTTTGGCTTGTAGTTTGCAAAGTCCTTGTATGTGCTCTTGGATCACCTTAATGGTTTACTTGGGAGCATTCACCTCCCGCTCCTATCCTAGATTTTGTGTGAAGATTGATCGCAAGTGTTGCTAGAGCATCAATTATTCTCTGCTCAACCATGGCTTCGAGAGTCGTATGGTCCAGAGGTGGGTTACTCAGAGCAGATTGGACGTCTTGCTGAGCTTGAAGACCTTGGCTGGATCTGGTAAGTCTTGGGGGTTCCATTACTAAATTCCTAAAGTTAGTGTCGAGATGTGATTTATTTGATCGCTTTTGTGAGTTGGTGTCCTCGTGGATATGGTTATGTCCTTGTGTGTTAGTGTTAGTGTTAACTGAAGCAGTAGAGGAATAACACAATAACATAGAACTTTTGCAACCATATAAGTATATTATGCATTATATTATCATACAGTGAGGCCACAAAAAAAATGGGTGGTTAGAGGAAGAAAAGCTCTGAGGTTAGAAAATAAGAAAGTATGTTTAGTGAGCTTTTCTAGCACTCTAACCCAAAAATATAATCTTGTCCATCCTAGCCATCATGCTAGGGAGAAAAAAGAAACTAATATTCGCAGTACATAACCAAAAGAGCCATCAATTGAACTAACTATCTATACACATAATCGATCCAAACATCTGAAAAGGAAACTCGTGACTATGTCCTCTTTACCTAGAGCTCCAACCTCGCTGTGTGTTTGATAACCTTCTCCAACATCGGATGATAGAACTGAGCCTCATCCCTCGCCTCTTGCAACTGGTCCTAAATGAGTATGGTCCTCATCTCTATCACATCCCTCTCCTCCTTAAGATACTATACCCTCTCTATAAGCTGCCTCAGGGCCATCCTCAAAAGAAAGAGCTCGGAGTCCATCGCTCCTATGTAGAGGAATCCCCAGCTCGAAATGCGAGCTAATATCCACCTTCTGTATCCAAGCTCTAATCTTCGACATCCAAGTGGCGTCTCCACATGGTTTCTTCGCTGGTGGTGGTGATGATGGAGGGGATGCTGCTCTCTTTCAAGACGGAATATGAGTGGGGTATTTCTCGGGGTAACCTGAGTACCAATAAAGCAGAGACGATGTGATCAGGGAGTAGGAAGAGGTGGTGAGATCTCTGGGGAGGTGGCAGAATCCTCCTCATCCTCGTTTGGCTTATACTCAGAGCTGAGAAGCTCGAGTCCAACTGGTGTGTAGTCTGGTGAATGAATGGGCTCGGAAGGCTCTGGGCTGGAGTGATCAGTTAGGGTATAGTCGGGCTCAGACGGGTGCTCAGCTGGAGTATAGTCGGGCACGGTGTCATCACTATCCTCCATTGGATCCTCCTCAGAAGCCACAGTCAATGCTGGTTTGTCAATAGGGTCAGAAGCACCATGTACTGCATTCTCCTCTGATGGTAGGGAAACTGCACTCCATGATCCTGCTCCTTCCATACTCTCGGGCAAACCTGCATAAGACATCAAACAGTAAAGATGTTTATAAGAGATGTGAAGATCAATTAAATATAATATTGTATCCATTTATAACTATGTAATAGATAGAAATCCTAAGCCAGAAATCCTCAAACATAGATGTCGTTGAGCTAGAAATCCCCAGACGTAGATGTCGTTATGAAAAAAATCCTCACACGTAGATGTCGTTATTCCATAAATCCTCAGATGTAGAAGCCTCTAAAAGAAATCTTCCAGTATAGAATCCTTGTCTATGTATCCAATACTGAAGTCCTCAAGCGTTTAGTTTGCCAACCACCGCATCCGAGTTTGATCATGCGTCGGTCGGACCATAATAAAACCTAGTTGCATATTCTAGGTCTAGTTGTGGTATGACCGTTGTACTATACCAACGCTAAATATGGTTTTTGACCTGAAATCCTGAGTTGCGATTTCGTGGATTCATGTTGGTGGGTAGTAGATATATTTCTATCAGCATATCTATATTGCTCTATATCTTTTAATCTTTTTTGGGTTGCGTATATCTTATTGTCTTTCATGTTTTGTACTCCAAGACTATCAAATAAGGTTCGGCGATGTGAGAAGTACCGGAGGGTAGGACAATTTTAGCAAATAGTTGTTCTTAAATCCAGCAACCCAAGTGATAGTTCCAACTAGTCACCTCTCCCGTAAGTAGTCGAGAAGTATTGTAATTAATATTAATACTTTTAAAGGGTCCTAAGCATCTTAACGAGGGTTTAGACGAGGGTTCCTCCACTTCACATCGCTAATCATAGAGGAAGAAAATTTGACTAATGCTAACTAACTATCTGATGAATACTAATACATGTCGATATATTTAAATAGTCTTTCAATTGAAGGATTCAACTCTATAACGGTAGGAGTCAAACAAGAGTTGCGCAATAGAGACAAATCGAACATTCTAAAACTGTTTAATTTTATAAGCATGCAACTTACGTATCCATCCAATAGTTAACAAACATAGGTTTCTTAGTTTTTACCAGATTTATGTGTTAACCCATGTCTAAAACTAGTGCTTATAAGATTTCTATTGTTATTTAGTTTATATGAACATTGGTAACAAGGGTGTACCAGTTCGAATGGGTGGATCATGGCTAGCGTCTCTCGCACCAATCAAAAATACTCTTCCACGAGCATTGCCTCATTGATCTCTCAATTTCGGGAAATCCTTCTTGAAGTGGCCAGCTTCTCCACACTCAAAATAGTTGTGATTTCCACTGGTACTAGTTCCTTCGTTTTCAATAAGTGTCGGGCTCCTATAGAACCTAGTGGTATGGAGTTCTTGTCGTAGTTATTGCAAACCGGTTGTCTACATGCACCTATGTCGTGTTAGTTGCACTTATTGCATAATGGGAGATTACTTGCATATTGTCTTAGTGGAGTGGGTGATGGGATAATCATTGCGTACTTTTTCCCTAAGTCATCTTCTCCCCATGAAGGTTGCCCTGAATCACCATCAGACTTTATCTTGTTGTTTCCAGACATCGGAAGGTCAGTCTTTTGGACCATAGTGCCCTGGCGGATTTCCTGATTGGTTAGGTTAAAGGCTAGCCTCTTGGCACTATCGTACATACTTGGCTTGGAAGCAGTTACCAATCCTTGAGTTGGCTTAACCAAACCTCATATGTATCTCACCACCTTCTTATACTTTGGGGTGACCAAGCTGGGGTAGTAAATGGCAAGATCATTGAAGCAGTTGGTATTAGTTGCAATATGTGCATCCTTCATGGTAAGGTTCCGGAGTTCTTACTCCAGCTTCTGTATCTCTTCTCTGGGACAGTACTCATCAATCAATAATTGTTTCAGTTCATCCCAGGACATGGAATTAGCTGTGCTAATGCCCATAGTTTTGGCATGTCCGTTCCACCATGTCAATGATGTATCAGCGAAGGTACAAGAGACAAACCTGACCTTGCAGTCTGTGGCACAAAATCTTATTTCGAACACCGACTCCATTTTCTCGATTCAAAGAGTCAGTCCAACAACTCCTTCATGTCTGTAAAAGACTTCGTCTTGCGGTTCATGAAGTCTTTATATGTAGAGGTCCTTAGGCCTCCTCCATTGTTGATATTTGAGCTACTTCCGCCTCCAGCACTGCTTCCGGATCCAGTGTTCCTATTGGCTTCGTATTTAGCCAGAGCGCCCGCGACGCATTGAGCAATTAGTGCCTTCATGGCGGCTTAGTACATTGGTGTTGGATTTGGGTTTGGTATTGATGTTCCAGGATTGCATCTGGTGACTCGTATTGGAGGCATGATTCAGTCCCTATAATAGTTAATGTAAGAAGAGTACGTTAGTTGTTTGAAGCTTTTCGTTAGTCATCCAAATGTGAGTAACGATTATTATTTCAAGCGCATGACTTAGTGCAAATTTTTTTAGGAATCTCGTCAGGATTAATATATTGTGATTTGTAAAACATCATATGAGGTAGCTGAGAAGTTGGTTTATGATTCCTTTATGATAAATGAATGAGTTGGTTTGTAGTAACACTCATTTCGTATATATTTCTTTGTACAACTTCATTTTTTCTAAAAGTTGGTTAAAAACCACGAGAGTTTAGTGGGGTTAGTGTGGAAAAGTTTGATGTACTAACATCCGAAGGACTATGTCGAAAGAGATGGTGAGGATACTATACACTTACCTATAATGTCCTTTCCGTGTATCCTTAGTTCCAAGATATTATAGTACATTATGTTAGAGTAAGCCTACCATAACTCAAAGATGGTATCTAGTGAAGAAGCTAGGTCAGAGACATGATGCTGAGTGGAGTGGGCTCTTATATCTAATGCATAGGCACTAGTCTATCTAGTGGTTGTCCTTTGCTCTGTGACCTATGCCTAGAGCCTTAATCCCTTTCATCTATCCTTCGATCGTCCTTTAAGATTTGGACCCTGTTAGACTAGTCCATGTTGTTCCCTTCGATGGTCTTTAGTTTATTGTTGACAGTGCAGATCCGATTAGCGTGGTATGTGGTCTGAGCGGCCAGAGTAGGTATGGCAGGATCAAAGGATGTCTCGAGGGGATGGATAGGTAGTTGATTCTTCTCCCCACTGAGGGGATTTGTTTCTTATTCTTCTTCTGGATCCTCCTACGATTGGTGTTCAACTTCTTCCTTAGGTTGTTCATTTGTCTCTTCTTCTCCAGCGGGACTATCCTCCTCGTGTGTTTCCTTGTCGGGGGATAAGGAGATAGTGGTATAGGAACCTCAGAAAATGGGTATTCTTTGGCTTAGGAGAGTGTGGCACAACCTGATCATCCTCTAGAAATGGTATTGTTGTCAATGATTTGTCATATTCGTGCGGTGATCTAGTAGATCCTAAACGTTATCCTTCCTAGAAAGTAATGGCATGAATCGTGGCGTTTAACGCTCTATGGAATTCTAGAGCGTTTAGTATATCAACTACAATATTCAAGTTTAGTTGTATATCAGTCAGTAATGCCTGCAAATTTGGGCTAAACATTGAAATATAATAAGTGATATATATTTATAATTAAAATCCCCGTATAGGACATTTATTCGTCGTATGCGTTACGGGCGATAAATAAAATTTTAATTAGAAGGTGATTATAGAATCAATAATCTTAACTACATATGTAATAGTCGTAATGAAAATCTTGTGGCTATAAGGAACGCTTAGATCTGACTTCGTATAAGAATTTATGATCCTTTAAAGTTTCGCGTTCAAACGTATACGGCAAGCATGTCGTAAAAAGTGAGTTAGAGATAGGTTGCTTATTAGTCTAAGTAATCTAAACGACAGTCGTACTAATCGTAAAAGAAATAGCATACATATAGAGAACACCAATATCTGACTTTGTATGAGAAAGTTATGATTTTTCAAAGTTTCGGTGTAGTAGTGTTGACACAGAAATCGAATTTAAAATCAGTTAATTGTTAGTCAAAACAATGTAAACGAGAGTTAAAGATCTTATGAATAGGAATCCATTGATATATAGACAGTCGAGAACGAAGTTCGTATAAAGGAGTTATGATTTTCACACGGACTTTAACAGCCTAATCTGTATAAATATATGAATTTAGGATAGTGTGAGAATTAGATATTTAGACATGAAGGAAAGTTGTAGTACTCCTCGAGAGGATTTCGAGGACATAAAGAACGTCGAAAACAGAGCTTGTATGCAAAATTTATGGTCATTCGAAGATTTCAGGAAAATACGTGCTATGATGACGTGGCGACCCGAGAGCGTTCCACATGGCAAAGATAGCACCATAGACTTCCACCGACCAGCCGACATGGTACCATGAGAAGCAGAAATGTGGCACCATAGAATGGTGACACGTGGAAACGTTCTAAAAGGCGCGATGCAGACTATCCAATATCTGACATGTGGCACTGCAAGATACTGTACTGCGTCAGCCTTGAGCACGGTGTGCGTACCTATAACTGCTATAAATAATGTCGAAAATCAGCCATTTTGCTCACAGAATTCAAGTCTCTTTCTCTATGAGTTACTTCTTTTCTTAAGTCCAATTTCTCTAGTCTTTTAGAGCATTTTAGAAGGGCTCGGAGTCATCGCGGAGTTCAACAACTAGAAGCTTTCGGGTCGGAGTTTTGTCTGCGAATTTTCCGTACTTTTGTCAAAAAAACTCTGTAAGTTAAGCTGCACTTATATGCTTTAAGTGTAACTTATTCTTCAGTTCATTATCGTTATTATGAACCTATAAACAAGATTTATCAGTGATTCCATGTCACAATATTGATTGATCTACTTATGGGAGTGATGTCTAGGCTAGATCTAGTGAGGTGTTTAAAGTAGGATTTCCAAACAATATATTTTGTTTACCAAATGGACCCTATCTCCGATATGATCTTACTTGTTTTCTCCTTAATCGATATATCTTGATGTAGTAATGGGATTATTGATAAATCTAGACTATCATTATTATAGTGGCGAGAAATATATGACTAATACTTAGTGATATTTATATTTAGGTCTTTTGGAGGGAAAAGCTAAGGTGTTAGGAGAAACGCTGCCCTAATCACAAGTCATCCACTTTTAATAAGTGAGTGCATAGTTAATTTCATCTTATACATAGATATAAAGTATTTGGATAATTTAATGTTATGTGCTTATTATCCGTGTTCTTGATATTTGTGTTAGATTCAATAATATGATATGATTTTACTTGTATATTTATTTTATTATATTTAAATTGTATTGGGTAGTGAAGGGTTGAGGGAAAAAAAATTAATGGTAAGATGCCATGCATTTTACTATTGTACTATTGGGATCAGTCATCTAACAGAGTATAGATGATGACCATTGACTATTCTAGACAGACTCATAGAACACTAGCAGGCTCGCCGCCTGTAGGTGTTAATGATCATGCTTTTCAGGGAAAAGGAAAAACTATTCATTTGGGTACTTTATTCCCCTCTTGGTTAAATTATTGACATATATTGCTACGGAATCCCCGAAGTAGTATTGTCTACCCATCGCATACATAGATCCTATAGGATAGGTTCCTTGAGATCATCATTCTAGGATTAGGGAGTGAGAATAATGGGAATGGGTAATCGGGTTATTTTTTTGGTGCAAAATATATAAAAGATTATAATTATATTATTGTGGGTTGAAAAACCTACATGCTCTCCAAGCTCCTAATCCTAACCCACTCAGTTTCTTTGTATCACAGGTAGCGGTATAAAAGATACAAGGATATTGATGCTTGAATCTGTCGAGAGATTTAAGGAGTTTTAGGCCATTTAATAAATTGTTATAATGCCTGTAAAGACTACTTTATGCTTATGTTTATGTATGGGTTATGACATCCCAAGCTTTTAAATATTAATGAAAAATGTTTCTTTGGAAATGCTTTGATATTATCTCACATTAATATTATTTTTGGGACAAGTTCCACACTAATAAAAGAATACTCTATTTCAAATAAGCATAAAGAAAAAGTTTTTAATTGGCCGTAAAATTGGGGATGTCACAGTTGGTATCAGATTACTAATTTAAACGAAGTAGGAATTTTGGAAATTCTAGACTTTAACATAGAATGCTAAGCAATGATTGTGATGTGTGTGTCTAAATTATTTTAGGTTGTATACCTGAATTGACACATACACTAGAATACTTAATGGTATGTGCCTAAATTTCTCTTATCTGCCAAATGACTTATATTAGAGCATGCTTTAGGTTGCCTACCTAGATTGCTATTTGAAAAGAGTTTATGGTCTGTTTCAGACTTTGATTTGGAAACTTTATGTGTTCAGGATTCAAAACATATAATTAATGTATTAGAATTGGCATATAACTTTTCGAAATAATGAGGATTATGTGTCTTAACATAACTAAAACCTTCCCTATCATAATATACTCGATATTCTAATACACAGAGCGATTAATCTGGTGTACAAAACATCATGGTGAGAACTCGCAGTGGATTAGGAAATGGTAACGGGAATCAACAGACTGAACCTCGACGTGTGATTGAGTGTACACCAGAAGTCGTACCAACAGTCGAACCAATAACGATGGCAAGAGTTCAAGATATGATTTGGGCAATGCTAGTTGAACACATGGAGGAGACCAAACAACTGCTCCAAGAGAATAGGAGAGATCTGATTGAACCGGTTGTTGATCCAGTGATAAATAAAGCTCAGCCCAAAAAAGGAAGCTACAGTAAGATTGCAAAATCAAGCTGAACTACGAAGGGTTATGTCACACCCCCGAACCAGACGGCGGAAACGTCCGGGGGCTTGCGCGTGACTTCATCCTTGGAGTATCATCACAAAGTATATAATTGAAACATAACATCATCATCACCACACATGTAATATAAGTAACGTACATTGGTTACATCGAGTATTGTGTTTGAATATTACATGCCAAAATAATTATAGTCTGATGAAATAGAAATATAACAAAACATCCATTAGTCTGTTCATCCCAACCTGCTTCAACGGTTTCCTGAGAATACAAGTTAATTTAAAAAGGTCAACATAAAAATGTTGGTGAGTTCATAAGCATGTTTGAGAAAATGATTTTTATAACTTTGTAACCACAAGAAAATCCTGTATTTTCTTAAACTAGTTTAGCATGTTTGTGTCTGATCTAGTATTAATGCATGTGTGTTATCGTTTAATAGAATGCCAAAAGTGAAGGAAGAGAATGTAAAGAGAATGCCCCCAAACAACCCTATGTTGCCTGTAAAAGAGAATGCTGTCATACCAACCCCCGAGGTTGAGTACGAGTGCGAGTATGTTCCTGAGTAATCCAAAGAGAAAAGAGAATGGTCTCCCGTAAATTTCATAACGTTAATTCCTCTAAGTGAGCCGTCATAACCATACTAATTAATGACAATTTCGCTTGTCTTAGCGTTTGTGAACGCCATCGGAAAATAGAATAAGGTCATCGTCACCCTAGACTGATGTAGTCCAACTGTAGCGAACAGCTCAGGTGTGGGGTGTCATCCCCGTATAGATCTATACACAAAACCCCGCTCTCCCTCCAAGAGACTCTGGTTATAACTACGTGCTACGATCGTACACTCAATAAGTGTCAACGGACACATCTCACTAGATCCTTAATCGAATTTTACGCGAAGAGAAACATAAAAAACTCATTCCGGGCCCAATAAAGTATGTAAGCGGACCACTGAGTCTTACTAAACACGTAAGTCATTTTCAGGCTCGAAAGGAATGAAATTATATAACATGGGCCCAAAATATATGTAAAAGAACAACTAAGGCCCATTTCACACGTAAGGTATTTATAGGCCCAAATAGCACGCAAATAGTATCCAAGGTCCGTCGCGCATGTTAATGGGTCAGTGAGGCCCAATAAACAAATAAATAATATTCAAGACCTATCAAGCATATTAATGGGCCACTAAGGCCCAATAACATGAGAATGACAAAATTACCCAGTTTGTTATTATTTTGCTAGCATTAGCTTAATTATTTACTAAAATAACATAAAAAGCCTACTTTTTGTAAAAATGACATTCCTGGCCCAATAAGCCAAAAATTTACAATTAAGGCCCAATTTTAGTCAAAATAACATTTTAGGCCCCATTTTGGACAAAACTTGTACTTTAAGGCTAGTCTTTGTAAAAATAACATTTTTAACTCATTTTTGTCAAAAATATCATTTTTGGCTTGATTTTTGTGAAAATATACATTTTCGGCCCATTTACAGAAAATTTCATCTTTTTGGCCCAAATGTTCATAATTTCCCAACTTTGACCCTTTTTATCAAAAATTTACATTTTTGACACAACTTTCTTGAAAATGACAATTTAACCCACAAAAGATCAAAAATTACCATTTTTGGGCCCAAAACCGTGAGAAGCCCAAATAAGGCCCATTTATAAAAATATTTACATTTTGGTCCCTATAAGGTTTCAAATGTCGAGTTTAGCCATTATTTAGCAAAAAATTCCTTTTGAACCACCTGGTAGCCGAGAGTTACAAAAACGACCCATATTTTGCCACTTTTGTCATTTTTAGCCCCTTTCATGAAGTTTTCTTAGATTCAAGTATTCTTGGTGTATTTTAAACCTTTTTCTTGTGAGATATGTTGAAAAGAGTGTTATGTTATACCAATATCATCATCTTTTTAGTAGATCTTTTAGTTCATGAAGCTTACAACACATAAACACATATGTAACCAAAGAAAACACACAAAATCATGCATACACACATAGATCTACACAAAACAACTTGTATTCTACCCTAAAACCAAGTAAAAATCGAAAATAGGGGGTACGAACTCACTTTGAGGTTTGGTTCGGTTTTGATGAAGAGATATGAGAAGATGATGTTGTTTTCGGCCTAGCTTACTTCCTTGAAAAGATCTTGAAGATGTGGATGGTCCTAAGGCCTTATATACGAAAATAATGTTATAATAACAAGAATCTTGTTATAGACTTGAAACAAATAATGAGGATTAACAAGCCTTACCAAGAATGATGCCCTTTGATGAAGTGTTCTTCAACACTCACACAAGCTCACACGAAAATTGAAGAGGAAGGATGAGGGAGTTTTTGAAGGTCTAGAGAGAATTGTTGGATGTAGTTGTAATGGACAGAAAGTGAGAATGGTGGTGGAGTCTCCTTGGCCGAAATAAGAAGAGAGAGAGAGAAGGTGGTGGTTTTTGCATGATGGTCACAAGCTAGCTTGCATGGAAGTATGTTAAATAATAACATTGTTGTTTGGTGGTAAATTGTGAGGTGTCACTCCTATAATTATCCATTCTTTTCTCCTTTTTTTGTGTTGTTGGGCCGATAGAGGGGAAAGAGGAAAGTAAAAGAGAAGATTTGGGCCCTTTCTTGTCTTTGTTCGAGTTTATGAGGCCCAAATATATATTTTTCGGCCTATTGGGCCTTTATGAGGGTTCACGGCCCAAAGAAGCCCAATGATGTAGTTTACGGCCCATTATGGCTTATGAAACTAGTTATGGCCCAACATGGTCCATTAGAAATAAGATGGATCATTCTAGTCCCATATGACCCAAAATACCCTAATTTGATGAATGTGGGTCCAATTAGAGCCCAAATAGGGTTCCTAGGCCCAAAGTAGTCAAATTGAAAGTTTATTGGTCCATTAGGCCCAATAAGAGAATCCTAGTCCGTAATAATCTTGAACCGGGATTTTTAGGGTTTTCAACCCATAGTTGAACATATGGGATGTATTGTATTAGGTTTTGAACTTCACTCAATAGTTTGGATTCAAATGGATGATTTCATGTTAGCATATAGCATGGTATTCACTTAGAGTGCAAGTCTTTACAATAGTGGATGTTTACATGGGAATAGAATTTCCTAGCTGAAAATGCTAGTTGTGATAGGTTAGGAGGAACGACACCGAGAAAGATATTGATAGAAATGGATGCAATTATGAGGACTTCATGGAATCCCAACCACCAAGTTTTTCTGGAGAACCAACACCAGTGACAGTTATGGATTCGATCAATGAAATGGAGATGACATTTAAGAGCTGCAACTACAGCAAAAAACGAAAGACAATATTCACAGCCAGACACGTACAGACTGAAGTGTTAAGCTGGTGGAAAAGATTGGTTGACACTATGCCAAATGGAGAAGCAAGGAAGATGTCGTGGGAGGAATTCTTGTGTCGTTAAAAAGGGAATACTTCTTAGAACGAAACCTTTTGGAACTAAGCAAGGAATTCCAGAATCTGAAGAAAGGAAAGATGAGCATTGGCGAGTACGTTTCAGCCTTTACTTAGAAAATGAAGTTAGTTCCTTACCTGGATCCTACTAAACTCTCCAAGATAGAGAGATTTGCTAATGGAATACCAACAAATTTTGGTCCAGTGGTGAAACTAGAAACTACCTTAGAAGCAGCCATCGGGGCTGCCAAATCTATTGAACACATGATCAAGGGGAGAACCGCCGACTAAGCTGAAGTTGAAAAAAGAGAAAGAATGAGGGATCCTCAAAATACAATAAAATAGTAGAATTTCAAAGCCTAGCCCCAACGACAAGAAGCTTGGGACTAACAACAAGGCAAAATGGTGTGAAAAATGTAGAAAGAAGCATTTTGGGCAACACATAGAAGATGTCACCACCTATAAGTAGTGCAAGACTTGTCACTATTCTAGCAAATGTGCATCCAATCAGAAGGTGTTACTCGAGTGTAGAGAACCAGGGTATTTCAAGAATGGCTGCCAAAGGAATAAAGAAGATGCAACACCAAATGTGTCATCGAAACCAAAGTCACGAACATTTCAGATGACTCTGGGGCTGTAACGCCAACGTTTCCTGTTAGGCATTAATATGATGTGTAATTGACATTGGTGAACAATATTAATCATTTGATGAATAAATAAAAGGAAATGGTTTGAATCTATGTGATTTATGAGCTTATATTATGTGTATATAATATTAGGTGAAAACTTAATAAATATGGCTAAAACAAATACTAAAAATAAAATATTAATTAGGATAAATAGCCTTGATGAAAGTTGAATTAGTCATGATGAGGATTCTGGGGATATACGGAACGCTTAAATCTGACTTCGTATGAATAAGTTATGATCGTTTGAAGTTTCGCGTTCAACCCGATACGGAAAAATGTGTCATAAATAGTGAATCGGAGATAGATTGCTTATTGGCCTAAGTGATCTAAAAGATAGTCGTAGTAATCATAAAACTGAGAGCATGCATATAAAGAACGCCTAAATTTTACTTCATATGAGTAAGTTATGATTTTTTGAAGTTTCAACACAACTGTGTTAACAAAGAAATCAAATTTTATATTGGTCGATTGTTTTCTGAAACAATCTAAAAGAGAGTTAAAGATCTCATCAACAGGAGCTCAACGATATAAAGACAGTCGAAAACGAAGTCCGTATGTAAAAGTTATGAATTTTACACGGTCATTAGCAGTGTAATCTTCGTAGACTGTTAAATTTAAGATCGACTGAGAATTAGCTAACGGGGTCTTAATGAAACTTGTAGTACTCGGAAATACCTACGTATGGATATAAAGTACATCGAAAATAGAGTTGGTATGGTCGATATATGAACTTTTAAAGAAGCAGCAGTACCTACCTGCTTTGCCACGTCGCCCCACTACCTGATCGCCACGTGTCACGTTCTAAGAGGAACCCTTGCCGACCAAGCTTGCGCACTGCGCGCAGCACGCCTGCCCCAAATTTGGCCTATAAATTCAGAAGTCAACTCATTTGATTTCCACACAATTCCAAACACTCTTTCTCGACTTCCTACTATTTTGGTCTGATAAATCCTTAGTATCTAGGGTATTTTGGCGAAGCCCTGAGGTCCATAAGATCCCTGCATCTAGTAGCTATCTGGCCATAGTTATGCCCGTGCAATTTCTGGACTTCTGTCTAAGAAATCTTTGTAAGTTAAATTACACTCAGTTTTATCTTAGTGTAATTTTTATTTATATTCATAGTCGTACTTATGAATCTGTAAATAAGATTTATCAATAATTCCAAGTCATTATACAAATTGATCTACTTATGGGAGTGATGTCAAGGCTAGATTTAGTGAGGTGTATAAAGTGGGATTTCCAAACAGTATACTTTGTATACCAAATAGACCTTACATTCGATATGATCTTACATGGTTGCTCCGTACATGATAGATCTTGATGTAGACTTTAGGATTGTTGAGGAATCTACACTATCATTAGTCATAAGAAATAATAAAATAAGACTTAGTGATAATTGAACCTAGGTCACATCAAAGGAAAAACTAAGTGTTGAATGAAGTGCTACCCAACTTTCTAGTCCTCCACTTTATCAAGTGAGTGCATAGTTACTTTCATCTTCTCATATATATAAAGTATTTAGATGATTAAATGCTATGTGTGCCTATTATCTGTATTACTTGGTATCTTTGTTAAATGAATTATATGATTTCTAATTGATTTAATCATATATGTATTTTGATATATTTATATAAAATATATTGGGTAGTGATGGTTGATGAAAATGATGAGATGATGATGAAAGGACATGACTATTGATGAACTAGTCGTCTAGCAGAGTATAGATGGCAACCACGAACTATTCTAGACAGTCCAATATAAACACTGACAGGCTCGCAACCTATATGTGTTAATGACTATCTGTTCATTTGATGTAATGTATCCCCCATGATTGCCTTATTGACATATATTGCTAAAGGAATACCCCAAGCAGTATTGTCTACATGTTGTTTTTGATGATCCTTAGGATAGGTCCCTTGAGATCAATATTTTAGGATCAATATGTGAGAATAACAGGAATGGGTAATTGGGTAAATTATTTTATGTGAATTATATAATTAAAGAACTTAATGGCAGTGGGTTAGAAACCCTATGTGTTCACCAGACCCCGAAGCCCGACTCACTCAGTTTCTTTGTATCACGGGAAGCGGTATAAAGGCACATGGATGATGAGTGATTCGAGGAGTGTGTATTCCATTAATATAAATAAATGTTATAAGGCATGTTTAAACGTATTTATGCTTATGTATCTGTAACGAACGATGACATCCCAAGGTTTTTATATATAAATAAAATTATTTTTCTTCGAAAATACATTATGTTTTGGGAACAAATTCCATAATAAGTTTCATACTATGAATTAAATAAGCATATATAAAAATTTTAAATTAGCTGTGAAAATGGGGATGTCACATTATACAATCCCTAATTATGTTATACAATTCAATGTGTGTTCAATGACTGTGATCCAATGTCGAACGTCGCACAGTCCAACGTTTCCGTCATCAGTCGAGGATGTGACAATGAGGAACTATAGTTTCAACATAATGGATTAACTAGGCACCAGTGATGCTGATAGAACTAGTTCAAGGGCGTTTATCCCCATAGCAGTAGAATAAATTTTGTATAGTGTGCTTTTTAAAGTGGACACTACACGAGAAAGAATTTTTACAGGGACTTTAGAAGTAGAATTATGATAAAGGTTATGTAGTCTTTAATGACCAAAAGTAGAAGAGCATAACCTTTTATTATGAAGACAACATTTTAGTGAATAAATTTTTAAAGACCTCTTTCATGTTGAAAATTTGTGTAGATTAATGATGCTGAGATAAAGAAGTGTAAAGTTAGAATTAGCTAGGTCAAGCATATGCGCAAGAATGATCCTAGAAGAGGATTCTAGGAAAAATTCATATGTGTGTGGTAAAATGCATAGTCATTATTAAAGCGCCTAGTAGATTTTATCTGGACATGTGCTTATTTGGACACATTTGTATGTGTTAAATTGCGTTGTGGGTATTATTTATAGAAATGACTTGGGCGCTGCGAGGCAATTCTTGGGACGAGTATGCATAGGTGTGAAAGGTAGTATAAGCCTAAACTATCGGAAGCACATGATCCTTACTTGAATCGGGAAGAGTCACAACGTTACTAAGGCACTAGTAATTGATTTTTTTTGTTTGTTTCCATTATTACGTTCGTTTTGGCGATGATTAGGAAAATGATTTTTGTTCAGACCGTAGTAGTCATAAAGAATCGAGTCCGATTAATTTACGAAGTGAGTCGATTGGTTCAAAGAACCATGTCCGGTGTAGAGAAGGACTTTAGTCAAGGATTGGAGAAGAAGATGATCGAAGTGGACAATGTAAGGTCACACCTTATGATCTGATGAGTCAAACACTCTACATGTTTTCTATCTGCATTAACGTCTACATCAACACCAGTGACATCGTAGAAAACCTGTCAGCGTCAACTCTTAGTATAGTTATTCTATGTAATGTTTTGTATATTAGGTAATGATATAGATAAGTATATAATAGATAGTAGATATGATATCCTTGTGATGAGGATCAGTTCTTAGTATAGATTATACACTGTTGGGTTTTGGTATAATACAACATCCTATGGTGCACATACAACCCTAAATACCTTGGATCTATGTTTTCACTAATTATACATGCAAATGGTTTCCAAGGTATTGAACCTATAGCTAGCATGCAATTGTCATACAAACTACATAAAATACTAGATATTATAACATACCTTTTTGTGTGGCTGGAGGTCTTGATGTATTTGGCCTTAAGAACTTAGCCCCAATAGTGTGGAAGCCTCAAATGAAGTCACAACACATCAAGGACAAAGGTAGGACTTGAGAGAGAATCTCCATGCACTCTAAAACCTTCATGAACTCCAAGAGCATGCACACACACTAAGGGTTTGACTAGGGGTTGGCGGTTTTAGGTCATAACATATGTATTTATATGTGATGAATTCTATGAGTCATGGGTATAACCCAAACCCATATCCATGGATTTTATGATCCATGGTTCATGTGGCCCAACTCTTTATGTATCCATACATAAACTTGGTCCAACATGGATCATAAGCCCAACACATATAAATATAACTAATTACCATAATTAGTCCCCATAGATTTAATTAGTCTCTTTTAACCACTAAATTAATTCCAAATTAATTCTTGATCAATACTAATTAAAACATATGATTTCATATTAATATATTATAACTTATAATATATTAATAAACCATAAATAACCTTCTCTCAAAAGTCCATCCTAACAAATTGTCCTGATGATATGCAACCCAAATGGACCATGTTACTCTCGGGTCGAATACATACCAATAATAGTTATGGGCTTAGACACCTAATCCAACAGTCTCCCACTTGGATAAGTCTAAAACTATTATTGCGTATGACTCCAACACCCGACTAGCAATCGTAGCTCTTAAAGCCGCTGTCGAACTCTGAACAAATCAATGACACGTCCATTAGATAAGGGATCATATATTCCTCCATTCTAGATATCATATGGACTGAGACATGGATTATAATCATTCTCTCTGTCCATTTGTTGTTTCCCGATTTTCGATTTATGACGACTGACTAATTGAACAAATCAAATCAGTCCAGGCTCGGCCGAGCACTTACGTTTGTCATCACCAAATCATCGAGGGGCCCACAGATATCACTTTTATCCCTCCAAGGGTAAAAGGAATGGATAAACTTCGACTCATATGCTTGTTCTACTACTTGTTGAATCATACATAAAGGCACGTTTTATAACATCGAGTTACCAAATGCGTTTACGTGCAATCAATGTATAACCAACTCATAGGCAACAAGTCATATCTCTAGGTTTGAAGAATATAAGATATTATCGTCTCATGATCACTCGTGATAAAATCCATGAAGTGAGTCAAATGAGCGTGGGTTTAATCCAATACTCGAATCTCATTCCAGGAGCACTCATGAATGTTGCAGCAACTTTTGCTATGTCCACTACCTTGGACATCTACAAATCCGATTCATGACAGTCTTACCTTAATACCTACTTCCAACATATTATCGACTGTGGATGGTTTGAATAACTTAGTCATTTGGGAAGAATAACCTAGCTATTCTGGAAGTCAAAACATGCAAAGTGAAACACAAGAATAATACTAATCACTCTATGGTCCCAAGCACCTTTGAGAGTAAATAAAACACCTTTTATTTAAACACCATATTGATTACTCATTATTCATTGTATAATGTTTCAAATAATCAACTTTATACTTGAATTAAAACAATAGTTATCCCATGCTCCAAGCATGTAAACTATGTTTTCTAAACACTAGTCATGCCATACACCAAGTATGCACACTATGTTTATCTATGATCTTTACTTTGTGAAATAGATCAATTGAACATGATTCCAATGATGCTCATTTCACAATCCCAAATTTTTTTATCGCAAATGTAAGAATGCCAAATTCCTACCATTTAACGAAATCTGTCAGATTCTAAACTTATATGCATTGATCCTCTCGTAATGACTATGCACAAAGTCACAAAGACTTGTCAACAGACATTACATAGTATTCCAATGGAGATCAATTCCATGGAAATGAAGTCTCACATTCAAAGTACATTCCTTTGAACATCCTTCTTGCATTAAGTTTTCTAATCTTACACAGATTTGAAGAACAACTTCCACCTATGGAAACCTTTCCAGATTCCCATTTTGACTATCACTTCTGAACAAGAGTTACCTCTTTTCAGAATATGTTAATATGGTCCTACCAGAATTAACAATATACTTCCAATTGTCCGTGAGCAACCAATCTTTGGTAAACCTTAGATTGTCCTCGACAATTGCTTAATCATTTTAGTCATATCCAATTCTAGACTTTTCCCTTCTTAATGCCTTAGGCATTCGGAAAATTTAGAAAGGATAAATATTACAGCACATGCAATCGATCCTATATCCGAAGCATATGGGACACGATTCATGATGTCTCACATAAAGACGTGATCATAGACCAATCTTTTGCTACAATATATATATATATATATATTTTATTTTCCATGTTCTCAAAATTTGACTATGAAAAGGAATGCTGTAATTATAATCGAATTTTGAGAACGCAATATATATAGAGTTTCCTTATGTTTGGCCATTCCAACATAAAATTCATATATATATATATATATATATATATATCCTTGACTAAAGATGATCAAAATCTCAATCTAAGCTTTTAGAATTGAAATGAAGTATAATTTCCTCTCCCTTAATTATAGCAAAACAACTTTTCCCAATTGAAACCTTTTGTTTTCTATAATTAACACTTAACATAATGATCATGCTCCCACTTACATGATATTATTAGCATATCACTTATGCTCTTACTAGCTTTGACATGTATCCAGAAATCAGTTGGACTTCTAGAAATCAATACTTTATTGACTTTCTTACCAAAGTTCAGACTTCTGATACAAGATGCTTTGATAAAACTTTATCAAAATCATACACCTTTCCTTAGATAGCTCATATGTGTGTCTAAACAATTTTAGAACTATGAAAAGGGATGCCGTAATCATAGTCTCAATTGTTTAGACCTTTGCCACTTCTCACAAGTCCATGTTAGTGTGCCGGTTAACCACACACGCTCCACTAACGACTTTGAGAATGCAAATAACACACTTGCTATCTACTTAAAATCTACTTAGTGAAAGCGTTTCCTCACCATCATTTTCATGAATCAGAGAGAAACCTTATGACACTTAGATTTTATGGTGAATGAGTTCCTATCCATGTGAATTTGTCAAAACCATAATCACAAGACAAGGTTAGTGACAAATCCAAACTCAAATGGACCGAACTTGTGCAATCTTAATTTCTTGCCACTTGGCAGCACAAGGGCCTGCCATTGCTTCTAAGTTGTTATGCACCCAATGCATAACCAACTTTAACTGGAATGGGCACAAAAATGTCAACACGATAGGTTATAAACCTCAAGTCGTGTGCTAGTGAAGAACTTCAGGTTTTTATTCTTGATTAGTTCTTGGAACTTTCAAGAGCTTTAAGACTCCCACTGTCCTCTTGATATATAAGACTCTCTTGTCAAGAACCATTTCTTTTCAAGAGTCAGTGCAGATTCTTATCAAGACTAACACTTCACATAATTGGCCTTAGTTGGTCTCTGTTTAACCCAAAACATCACAACTTACCAATTTCAAATGTACAAGAGTAGAGACACATTTTACTCTTACACTTGACAAGTGTTACAAACCTTCCTTAAGATATGTCACTCGAGTTACAATCTTGGAGTATCACTCTAAGACTTGTTATGGAACGAAGTATGATTCATCTTTTTTATTTTAACCATTTCAACAATCCACGATTTCTCTTCTTAGCCAAACAAATGCACTAAGATGTCCTTAGAGAAACAATTGTGATATGGTTTCATAATCACTAAGATAATCATAAAACAAGATACTCAAGTACTCTCCCATCTTTTTAGATTGAGAAACTTTTATCTTCCTGCCTTGTTTGATTCTTCTCATTCGTTCTGCCATACATTGAAACTTTTGCAATGTTTCAGAATTATACTTAAACTTGTAAGTATAACCATATTTACTAAACCTTAGTAAATCATGACGAATAGTCTTATCGATCTTTGTGGTGGACTTGACCAGTGCACAAGAATGTGTACTCGATCCCTTAGTCCGTCACTTGACTCACATATACATGTAAACAAGGAATTAGTCTTAATTTTCCAAAGATGAAAATTCTCATTCTTCATACAACTTGCATGATTCCAAGTTTCTACCCAACTGAAAACTTGGGTGATGAGAATCTTTCCTTATTTGGTAAATTATGACACTAGCACAGTCGAAAGAATCAAATCCATTTTCCAATATTGCTATCAATGGAAACATATAAACAACAATTTCTCACAAATGCCACTGTAAGGATATTTTAAAATAAAATAAAACCTTTTCTTTTATTTTAGAACTTTGCGGAAAACCATATCCTTACAATTCAAATGCATGTGAAAAACTATGTTTTTATGTATTCCTAAGCAATCTATCACAACTCTTTAAGTAACAGCTCAAAATTCTTCCTTTAAGATTCCTATTCACTTTGATTCTTAAAACATCAAAATGTGATCTAGTCACATCATGTAATAAGAATCTCCAAATAGGAACTTAATAGAGTTAGATAGTAAATTTTACCTGAAGTAGAGTCAAAACTTTTGACTTTACCATCCTTACAGACTATCAGGTAAATTTGGCCAGCTTCGCAATCAATGCCCCTTCCTTTGGAAATAGAAGGTTTGGGAAGTCGATCTTCTAATCAAATTTGATTTTACCAGTGCTCAAAATCATTGCTGACTCAGCAGCACCAAGCAAATAGGTAAGATCATTAAGGGTCATGTCATGGTCTGTCACATAGTAGTCCCAAAGGAACTCACTATATGACTTAGAAAGTGATTGAACATCCAACTTTCTCAAGACTTTGACATCCAACTCTCCCGGCTTGTCAATACGTGACTTCATCTCCAAGATATGATCACACATAGACCTTGCTTGCCAATAGAGCTTGAGTGACCTTGAACTTGTGGGTTAGGGAGAATAATTGGAGGGGGTGGAGGAAGTGAAATTCCAAGAGATTTGGGAAGATCATAGATGTCTAAACTAGACATCTACAATGGGAGATCTTCAACTTAGTTGATTTTTAAGTCCTTAATATAACACCCAATATGAAATATTAAGGCTAGGACCCAACACAATATTTTACAACTTGGAAGAGGGATGCCGTAATCCAAGCTATAAAATATTTGAAGGTAGGCGAATGACGATTCACCAATTTCCTCCATGAAAAACAAAATAGTTTATTAGGTTTTATTTGGTTTTGAAACTCCTAGTTCTTTTGAGATTCATTGAACTTTTCAATGGCATGTTTCAATCTCGATTGTGCCCTCTCAAATTTTGTGACTGGGATGCCGAGGATCACAAAACAAGGTGTGAATAACCATGCAAATTCACTTGGTACCCTTAATATTATCACCTAATCGATGTGCCGGTTAACCACACACGCTCCACCGATCTATGATAAATATTAAGTTACCCTTCGCCACTCTTACTAGTCCATGTTAGTGTGCCGGTTAACCACACACTCTCCACTAACGACTTGGTAAGGTACAAAGTGTAAATTTCATGGGTTAGCACCAAATTCACATTTTCCTAAGTAACTAAGATTGGGAATTTATAAGTGTTTAGTTACTTAGTATTTATCATTAATACTTTTAATGAAGGGAGAATTATAGTCCTGTCAAACACGTTCGGCTAACGAGCCTCCACCAGTCAAGGAAGCGGTGGGTGAGAGTGGACACCCATTAAACTGCCATTTTATAGGCAGTAACCTTATACTCCCCTTATAGACCGGCTTCGTGAATGAGGCCTACAAACGGTAAGACTGACTTTTACTCTTATACATATATATAAATATTAAACCTATAATATTATAATAGTATAAGGGTTGAATTTTAAACTATTAAAATTCTAAGGGTTTAACTTGGAACTAAAGTATTCATGGGGGGAAACTTTACAAATTCCAAAACTTGAAGGCAAGTTTTGAACAATTCAAACACCTTTTTCAATTCCATAACTTATGAATTTAAAGTAGTTTTAATAAAAACTCTTCAAGTTCCACAACTTGAGGACAAGTTATGGAAGACTTTAAAAAACATTTAAGGAAAAAAAACTCTTCATTTTCATAACCTATGAGTTTAAAGAATCATAAATGTGACTTTTCATATAACTTGAGGACAAGTTACATATGGAAATCTTATGAGTTTTAAAGAATCATAAATGTGACTTTTCATATAACTTGAGGACAAGTTACAAAAACACATTTTATGAGCAACTTTAAGATTAATATGGATTGAAAACAAATTATCACATAACTTTTCTATTAATCTTGACTAACTCATAAGAACAAGACAATTCAAATCAAACTTTTTCATGAAATTAGCCTAACCATTAAACTAATACAAAACATGAATCTATTAACAATTATCTTTGAAATTGGTTTAGCATGAACATTACCACATCAAAAATAGGTTTACAAGACAAAAAACAGCTTAGAGTAATGTTTCTAGTCCAATTCCAGCCTTAAAAGTCGAAAATATGCTGTCAGGGGGTCCTACTCGTCGAGTGCATGAACCAACTCGACGAGTTGCATGAATTTCTTCATGGACTCGGCGAGTTCATCAGTGGACTCGGCAAGTCTAGTGCCCAGACAGCCAAAATTTTCGATTTTTCAGCCATTTCAGCAAGTATAACATGAAAACAAGCCTTGGCTCTGATACCACTGTTAGGTTTTGGTATAATACAACATCCTATGGTGCACATACAACCCTAAATACCTTGGATCTATGTTTTCACTAATTATACATGCAAATGGTTTCCAAGGTATTGAACCTATAGCTAGCATGCAATTGTCATACAAACTACATAAAATACTAGATAGTATAACATACCTTTTTGTGTGGCTGGAGGTCTTGATGTATTTGGCCTTAAGAACTTAGCCCCAATAGTGTGGAAGCCTCAAATGAAGTCACAACACATCAAGGACAAAGGTAGGACTTGAGAGAGAATCTCCATGCACTCTAAAACCTTCATGAACTCCAAGAGCATGCACACACACTAAGGGTTTGACTAGGGGTTGGCGGTTTTAGGTCATAACATATGTATTTATATGTGTTGAATTCTAAGAGTCATGGGTATAACCCAAACCCATATCCATGGATTTTATGATCCATGGTTCATGTGGCCCAACTCTTTATGTATCCATACATAAACTTGGTCCAACATGGATCATAAGCCCAACACATATAAATATAACTATTTACCATAATTAGTCCCCATAGATTTAATTAGTCTCTTTTAACCACTAAATTAATTCCAAATTAATTCTTGATCAATACTAATTAAAACATATGATTTCATATTAATATATTATAACTTATAATATATTAATAAACCATAAATAACCTTCTCTCAAAAGTCCATCCTAACAAATTGTCCTGATGATATGCAACCCAAATGGACCATGCTACTCTCGGGTCGAATACATACCAATAATAGTTATGGGCTTAGACACCTAATCCAACATACACAATCCCTTTAATCAAGGGATATACTTGTATAGATTAGTATATAATCTACATTATGGTAAACCCAAATGTTGAGAGTTTGTCTTTGTGACCGTTTTTGTGACAAACCGTCTTCTTGGTGAAGACAAAACCCTTTCTCGGTGAAAGAAAATTTGGAGAACTCCATGTGTTATTTATTTTTTGTTCTTTGTTTTCTTAGATTAGTTTGTTTTTGTCCTTTATACTTGAAGTGTATACAATCGATACAAACCTTCAATTGGTATCAGAGGAGGTTGTTGATACACTGAAGATACCATGTCGGCCACTTTCATTCCAAAATCAATTGTCTGCAATAAGATCCCTCCGTTTGATAAATACAACTTCTCTGCTTGGAAATTAAAGGCCATGGAAGCTATCGAGTTCATGGACTTTGATATGGTCGACATCGTAAACAAAGGTCCTATCGCCGCCATGCATCAATCATCTAATGATGGTGCATCTGGTTGTAAGTTGAAAGCGAAATTTGTGCCTGGATATAACAATGAAGAGAAAAGGATGTTGAATCTTGATGTAAAGGCGAGAACTGCTATTGGAAACTCACTCCCTTATTATGTCTATCGTTTGGTTGAAAACTGTTCAACTGCTCAAGAGATGATGATTACACTATCATCTGCTTTTGAAAAAGAAAACTCCTTAGATGATGAAGGTAAGTGTCTCATGTCCCAGATCGTTGAATATCATACTGACACTTCAATTTTCAACGCTAAGACTCTTGAAGACGATCCTTCTCAAGCTACTTTAGACCTTAAGATAAAATGGGATGCTACATCAGCATATCCGGTAGAAAATATTGTCAACTACTCTTCTGTTGAAAACACCAAAAAAGATGACATGATTGATCATTTGCGTATTAATTTATTGGTCTCAAATAAAGAAAGATCTTCTCTCAGCTATGAGTTAAAGAAACTAATCAAAAAACTCTTTTTTATTGAAAAATCTCTTTCTGCATTAAAAAAGGAAAACACATGTGTCTCGCTGACCAATAATTTTCTTCACACGGAAAAAGAAAAAGTTGTTGATCATGCTAAATGCATTCAACTTATTTTGAAAAACTAGGCCTCTTCTCACTTTAATGTCACAAGAATTATGTAATGGTGAAGTTCATTCGGTAAACGAAATTCTTATCATTTTTCCTCAGTGCTCCGTTAGCAATTCTGAACCTGAACATCAATCAAAGTCCTCTACTTCAGATGACTCTTCAATGTATGATGAGCCTCATGAAAAGGTAGTATCTGAGCATACAATCGATAACATTCCTTGTTCCAGAACTAAAACAAGAACTCTTAAATCAAAGAATTAAAATAACTCCTTTCGCACTGACAACATCATGACTCATAATGATAAGTGGATTAAAAAGGGAAACTCGTTGAATTGTCTCCCTGATGATTGTTATAATATCTTTTCTTGAGTTCCCCGTTGCAAAATGAGTCGGTGTATATTGTGTGTAATCTTTTTTCTTTTGTTAGGGCTTATTGTATATTTTAGTTTCAGGGTAAAGAACATAGTTGGTATTTAGATAGCGTCTGCTCAGGAAATATGACCGGATTCAAGTCTCTCCTAGAATATTTCATAAAGAAGGATGGCCCGACTGTTACATATGGAGATAATAGGAAGAGAGCTTCAAAGGGATATGGATCCATCAAGTGCAATTGTGTTGTTTTCAAGAATGTCTTTTATGTGAAAGGTCTTCAGCATAGTCTCATTTCAATCAGCCAACCGTGTGATGATGGCTATGAAGGCCTCTTCAACAAGAGAGAAGGGAAGGTTGTTGATCAAAAGAATGTCATTGTTCTGACTACAAACAGATAGAATGACATATATGTTTTGGATATGTTTTCTGCTGAAAACTCTCTCCATCGTTGCTTTTTCTCTCGTGCTAAGTATCATCTAAAATTTTTGTGGCACAAGAGGCTATCACATTTGAATTTCAAGAATGTCACACCCCCGGACGAGGTGGCGGAACATGTCGGGCTGTGCAACTAAGTTCATGGATCACAGATAAACTGAATATATAGCACAAGTACAACAATAAACAAAACAACATTTATATTCCATCTTGGTGTTTGAATACAAGGTTCTTACAGATAATAGTATAATATATGAATTTCCTTAAACAGGTAGGCGGATATAACAAAAAGAGTAAACTAAATTTCCTGAGATCCCTGATTATCCCTCGTCTGAATTTGGTCGATGACTGATTTCCTGAGAATGCATGTAGTTTTGAGGGTCAACACAAGGTTGGTGAGGGTCACATGTTTTCAGCTAGCAGCAATAATGATACTTCTAAAAGCATTTCAAAAGGTATTTTCATTATAAGTAAACCATATTTAAATAAGCTTTTGAAAAATCCAAAAGGTGTCTTGGTATAAGTAAATTCATGCTTAAAACGGTTTTTAAACAAATCAAGTTTATGAGTTGTAGTAAGAGAGAGAGAGAGAGAGAGAGAGAGAGATATGTTCAAGTTAATTTTTATAGTGAGTTCTATAATCGAGCTATGTGACTCAGTGTACCTGGCTACAATGCTTCATTAGACATTGCAGTAATGATCGTAAACACTTATCACCCGCTTCGATTGATTGGTCGAAGTTGTAGCTAGCAAGCGCAGGTGGGGATGTTAACCCCGTATAGATCTATACATATGTATCTCGCTCCAAAGATTAACGGTATAGTAGTGTGGGTATGCTAAGTGTTTAGACTCAGTAATGAATAACGTCTCAGTAAAAAGCCCTTAACTAGAAAGTATGTGAATAACTCTCAGCCCTGACTTAATTATGGATAAGTTATAGGCATAATGAATTTCATGGTATCAAGTTTATAAACTCCGAGTATGTTTGACATGTATGTAAAGTATAAGGCACTCACTTTTATAACAAAGTATGTTTCTTTTATAAACTCCATAGTAAAAAGGTATATATCATTTCAATAGTTGTATTATTCTAACGACATAACACACTAGGATATTGAAGTTTAAAACGATATTATTTACTTATAATATATAAGAGTTAAACAATGTTTTGCAACTACTATGTATAGAAAAGGGCCAGACATGAAACACCAGAGGGCAGGATCATTTTAGCAATTAAACCGTTCTAAAATCCAACAACCCTATGCGGCCTTTCAAACCAGATTCCCTGTACCGTAAGTAGTCAAACGGTAGTGTGGTAATATTTTTGTATAATTTTATAATGCTTAGTACATGTATTCTCCCCAAAAATAAGTAAATACAAAAGAGGGGCCGTAACACTCACCTTAAAGTGTGTTTATCGATGGGTTTCGAGAATTGATGCGAGAAAGCCAAGATGTATTGTCGTGAACACGATACTTCGAGATAAATTTGTTTTCCTAAGTAAATATTTATATAAGTTAATATGGGGAGGGTATTTGGTATTTTAACTAAGAAAATGGCCTATTTAATAACTTCCAAAGTTTTATTAATCCAAAATTTATTTAACTAATTATTTATTTAAATAAATTTATCTAATTCCAAATAATTTAATATTTTCCAAAATTTTTTAATTAATTCCAAAATTTATTTAAATGAAAATATAATTAATAATTTCTAAAAATTTATTTAATCTAAGGTTGAATTAATAATAATTAAATGAATAAAAAAATTAATTAATTAATTAAATTTTATATTAAAACTTTGGATTCAATTAAAAGGATTTTTCCAAAATGGGGTAGGTTATGAAAATTTTTAAATGATGTTTAATAGCCTTGGACCTGTTTTGTAAAGTTTTTCTAAAATTTGGATATTTTATTTAATTTGGAAACCATTTTTGCAGAGTAACTTTCAATTCACATAGGATGTTCATACCTCATGTGTATCCATCGATGGCCATGCATACGAAAAAAAATGGCCATGTGGTTATGATCGATCGATGAAAGCAACGCCATTGAGTAAAAATGGTTGTTTGGGAGGAAGCTTACTAGAAAAATGGAGGTGGCAGGAGGTGGTGGCTCACAGTGGAAGTGGAGGTGCGGTGATGATGAAGGAAGTCCGACAGCCTCCTGTTGCCGGGTTTTTCTTGGTTCTTTGACGAGGATGAAGACAGGGGGAGGGTGGAGAATGTCACTAAGTAGCACATAGAATCAAGGAAGGGTGGCGGAGGTGGTTTTTCAGGTTTAAATAAGGAGGTGGAAGTGGGGTGGCGGGTGGCGGCAGTGAGGTGGCAGGCGGTGGTTCCTCCGGATCTTCCTCCTTTTTTTGAGCTGGATTTCGAATGGAAGGGGGCATGGGGTGATGTTGGAGTTTAAGGGGGTTACAAGGGCGGTGTAGTGGTGGGTTTAGGGTAGTGAAATGGTGGTGTGTGGGTGGTGTTATGTGGTATACTGAGAGAAAGACTGGAGGGGGTTTAGAGAGAGAGATCTGTATTACGAGAATTAGAAGAGAAGCTGGAGGTTGTGTTGTGTGTTTTGAGGATCCATAAGCCTCATTTTATAGTGAAATCACACACTCACGAGCCCTTTTGAGCCATACCTCAACATCCTTACCTTGTACCTTTGGTGTTGTGTGCAAGAAAGAGAGTGAGGAGAAGAAAGAGTCATGTGGGGATAGGCAAGAGTGGAGGCCTAAAATCTTATTATCTAGCTTCTTGAATCATAAGTGGGCCCCACATGAGGTTATACCCTCATTAGGTGCTCAAAAACACCCATAATCGGGTGCATGGGGATCCGAATGTTGAGAATTTTTTTTCGAACGTGCCGTTAGATAGAGCTAAATTCAAGGATTTCAAAAACTCAAACGGATTAATTTTTCGAGTTATGGAACTCCAGGAAATCGTGTATAAAGTTCTACGTCTAAATAGCCCGTAAGGCTCATTTTTTTGATTTTCGCGAATATTTTTGCTAAAAATACTTTGAGTATGAAATTAAATATTAGGATATAACCTGAGTCCAAATACGCTCTCAGAATTTCCATTGGAGGTGTCTAAGTGTCTCAACGGATCGATTCGGTTTTACGCGATTAAAGAAAACGAGTGTTTTACTGTTTGTTTTCTTAAAATTGTCGTATTTTTTGCATACGAACTCCATTTTTGATGTTCTTTATATTTTCAGAAACAGGGGAACATGTATAATAATATTTTAACGTTTTCTTTTCTCATAACTGCTTAATACGAAATTTAAGTTTTTCAGACGCATTAATCAGTGTTGCAGTTTGAGTGGTTTGATTCGGTTGATAGTTTACACATTTGGAAGTAAGGTATTATTTGAAATCTTATAATATTTGAAATAAACTCATTTTTTTACATTAGATGCACTAATACTGAATGAGTTAAATTACAAACAAATTTACTGTAATTTAGTCGCTCGTAGTCTATGCTCTAAATTCTGGGATGTCACATTACCTCCCCGTTAAGGGAATTTTCTCCCGAAATTAATAAGTTCTAGGATACTTTGTGCTATCATTAACTCGTTTCCTTCGTGGAGGGAGCATCGCTGAACAAGTTTGGATACTTTTCTTTCATTTTATCCTCGCGTTCCCAAGTAAACTTCGGCCCTCTACGAGAGTTCCATCAGACTTTTACTATAGGTATGCGACTTGTCTTGAGTCTCTTCATCTCCCGATCCATGATATCCACAAGTTCTTCCACGAAGTGAAGTTTGGTGTTGATTTGGATCTCATCGAGTGGAATGACGAGGTTCTCACAGGCTAGGCACTTTTTGAGATTACACACGTGGAAGATATCGTGAACCTTGCTGAGTTCTTGAGGTATTTTGAGCTTGTAAGCTACCGGATCGACCCTTGCTAGGACTTCAAAAGGTCCGATGTAACAGGGGTTTAGCTTTCCTCGTTTTCCAAATCTGATGATGCCCTTCCATGCAGCAACGTTTAGCAGGACACGGTCTCCTACTTTGAGTTCCCATGGTTTGCGTCTGTTTCCAGCATAAATCTTATGCCGACTACGTGCGGCTTTTAACCGTTCCTTTATCTGAACAATCTCCTCCATTGTTTCTTGAGTTATTGCCGGACCAGTAAGTAGTGTATCCCCAATATGTTTTCTAGCTAGTTGGGTATCTTTAACTTCTGCCCAATATAGCATTGAACGACATTTGCGCCCGTACAAGGCCTCAAATAGAGCAGCCTTAATGCTATACTGTTAGCTATTGTTGTATGAGAATTCAACCAATGGAAAATGAGTATCCCATGCACTCCTGAAGTCTATTACACAAGCGCGGAGCATATCTTCCAAAGTTTGTATTGTTCTTTCGCTCTGGCCATTCGTTTGGATGGTATATTGTACTCATATCGAGTTTGGTTCCTAGGGATCTTTGCAGTGATTGCCAAAATCTAGAAGTGAATCTACTATCTCGGTCCGATATGATAGATATTGGTATGCCGCATAGTTTGACTATCTCTCTGAGATAGGTCCTGGTGAGTTTTTCCATCTTGTCAGTTTCCTTGATGGCTAAGAAGTGGGCGGACTTGGTCAAACGGTCAACCACTACCAGATGGTATCGTAACCGCTTGATGTTTTTGGCAGTTTTGTTATGAAGTCCATTGTTATCTGTTCTCACTTCCATTTTGGACTTGACGGTTGTTGTAGTAGACCAGATGACTTCTGGTACTCTTCCTTGACCTTGGAGCAGGTCAAACATTTACCGACATAGGTGGCAATCTTTGCCTTCATATTGGGCCACCAATAAATCTTTTTGAGATCAAGATACAATTTGTCTGATCCTGGATGTATTGAATACCTCTATTTATGAGCTTCGTTTAAAACTAAATCCCTGACTTCTCTAAATCTTAGAGTCTAAATCCGGTTCATGAAATATCGCGTTCCGTCTTCTTTGAGGTCGAACTGTTTTTCCATACCTCGTTGGTTTTCTTCCACGATATTCTCGGGTTTGAGTACTTGTAGCTGAGCATCACAAATTTGGATGGTGAGGTTCGAGTGGATGGTTAGGGTTAGAGCCTTTACACGAAGAAGTTTTGCTCGCTTTTTCCTACTTAAAGCATCTGCCACGACGTTTTCTTTACCAAGATGATAACAAATTTCGCATTCGTAATCGTTTAACAATTCGACCCATCTTCGTTCTCTCATATTGAGCTCTTTCTGATGAAAGATGTGTTTGAGGCTTTTGTGGTCGGTGAATACAACACACTTTGTTCCATACAGGTAGTGCCTCTAAATCTTCAAGGCTAACACTACATCTCCCAACTCTAGGTCATGGGTAGTGTAGTTTGTCTCCTTTGGCTTCAGTTTTCGGGATGCATATGCAATAACCTTATTTCTCTGCATTAGTACGCATACTAAACCTTGGTGTGAGGCATCCCAGTATACTACAAAGTCTTCTGTTCCCTTAGGAAGAGACAAAATCGGTTCACTGCACAACAAATGCTTCAATTTCTGGAAGGCATACTCTTAACTGTCTCCCCAATCGAACTTTTTTTTATCTTTTTGGGTTAGTGCGGTGAAAGACTTGACTATTTTGGAAAAGTTCTCGAGGAATCTCCGATAGTAGCCTGCAAGCCCTAAAAATTGGCGTACTTCGGTTGGCATGGTTGGTTTTTTCCAATTCTTAACCGCTTCAATCTTCACGGGCTCAACATGAATCCCCTTACTACTGACCACATGTCCGAGGAAATGCACTTTGTTAATCCAAAACTAACATTTTGAAAACTTTGCATTAAGTTTCTCTTTTCTAAACAGCTCTAGGATTAAACGCAAATGTTGGCCATGTTCTTCCTTGGTTTGTGAATATATCAATATGTCGTCGATGAACACGATCACGAATTTATACAAGTAGGGTTTACACACCCGATTCATAAGGTCCATGAATACGGCTGGTGCATTGGTTTGTCCAAACAGCATAACTAGAAACTCGTAGTGACCATATCTAGTTCGAAATGCATTCTTTGGAATATCTGCTTCTTGAACTCTAAGTTGATGGTAGTTGGATAGCATATCGATTTTTGAGTAGTAGCAGGATCCTTGCAGCTGGTCAAACATTCATCGATCCTCAGGAGTAGATATCGATTTTTGATGGTGAGCTTATTCAACTCTCGATAGTTGATGCATATCCTGAACGATCCATCCTTATTTTTGACAAATAATACCGGAGCTCCCTATGGAGAGAAGCTTGGTCGGATAAAGCCTTTGTCGAGAAGTTCTTGAAGTTGACTGGATAGTTCTTGCATTTCCGATGGAGACAGATGATAAGGAGATCTTGCCAGTGGTGCTACACCCGGAATTAGGTTGATTCGGAATTTGACCTGTCAGATTGGAGGTACTTCAGGCGGATCCTATGGAGATAAGTTCGGGTAGTCACACACTTGCAGTATGTCTATGATTTCCGTAACCTTGTCTTGCATATCCACCACATAGGCCAAGAAAGCGAAGCATCTCTTCTATAAAGACTTTATCGCCTTCATGCAAGTGATGATTCTTAGATTCTTCCCCGCCTTATCTCCGTAAATCACAAGGGCTTCATCGTTATGGAAGGGTAGTCGAACGGATTTTTCGTATCATTAAACTTCCGTTCGATGTGGTGATGACCAATCTATTTTGACGATCACATTGAACTTCCAATGGTCATAGGTATTATGTCGACGCGAAAGATGTGGTTATTAAAGGTGAGAAGGTAATTGGTGAGTATTTCTATAGTGATGTCTAATTGGTTTGATTTCCATTTCTATTCTGTAAGTTTTATTAAGTTTGTAGAATTTATGTTTTATCGTTGTTTTGGTCAAAAATTACACAAGTATAAATCAACGAAATTGAATGAGAGGTTATGATGTTTGAATTGTGCAATAGAAAAAGATAAAGAGAATGACACGATTGTTTACAAGGAAAGCCCTTGATCCTTGCTAGGATCTCCGACACAAAACCTTGGGAGGTGATAATGATCACCTGCCTTGATGATCTTATTGATATAAAATAATGATTACAAAGAGTATTTTAGTAAGTAAAAGTGAAAAAGTTCGTAGAGTAAGCTAAGAGTAAGTAGAGTGTGTCGTGTGTGAGATACGTGTGTTAATTTATAGTCTAAACTAGCTAACAAGATGTCTGATATTCTCGGGATCCTCTATGACCAACTTTGTAAATGTTGATTAAATAGGTATTCCGGGTCGTTGGCATAGTTGAGACGAAACTCTGTTGAGAATAAGTCTTCTCTTGACTATTTCTGCACGTGTGTTAGTTAAGAACGAAATATAACCGTTATAAATGTTAGTAAATCATAATAACGGTAATAGTCGGGATCCTGAGATAGTTGAGGATCCTGAATATCTGATGAAGTTGGAGGATCCTGAATGCTTTGAGGATCCTGGCCCTAACAATTGCCCCCAAGTTATTCTTGAAAATATACGAGTTAATTTCGAGAATATTAAAGGGATAACTTAAATTAAAAGAGAAGATAAAGAAGAGTTTATAAATTGTCCCTTAATGGATAAGTTTTATCCATCCTGAGGTAACCGAGAAGCAGTCAAATCTTCTTTCTTATCTCTTCTTTGCTATAAATATGGGCTTCTGGTAAATTCTTCTTTACTTTCTTCAGTCGTCATCGTCTTATTGCGAAGGTAAATTTTCCTCTTACTTGTTTTCTTCTGTTCCTCCGTTTTTCTTCGTCATGGTCAAGAAAACTATTCGTTCTCGAGCTAGCGTTGTTACTTCTCCTGATAACAATTTTAGTGATCAAATAATCTTATCTTATGATGAGGTTTTCTCCTTCAATGATGAGGATATGGAATCGTTGAAAGCTATTGGGGCTTTTCCTTCCGATGTAGTTTTTCGACCTTTAGAGGCCACCGGTCAACCGGATTTTGTTTCTCCAAAGTGGGTTTGCTTTGACGAATACCCATTTACTCTAGGTTTAACTTATCCTTTTATGGGTATCGTTCGTGATTCTTTTCAACTACCTAAATTTCTTATATCCAAGCTATACCTGTGGTTTGGAAGATCCTGTTTTGGATTGATCGCTTGAATCATTCCAAGAATATGGACATCGGGTTACCTGAACTGGCTCTCGTTTATGATCTTTCTACCTTTGGTTCTTCCCGTTTCCCTTTAAGAGTTAAGACAAACAAAAACCACCTCATTTTCTAATCTAAACAAAATGATGGTGCTTGGAAGGAAAAATACTTCTTCGTGAGACGTGATTCGATTCCCGACGGGGATTCCCTGCCAAAAACATGGATAAAAAAGGATAGGATTTGAGTTTAGATTTTAAGGATCTTGAAATTTACTTCCCTTCTTTTGTTTGTTTTGATGCAACATTCAGATTTGAGGAGCTTGTTCCTGCTACTGGTGATTCTGAGGACAAGGTTTTCAAATTTATAGCACTTCCTGCACTTGAAAGGTCGTTCAGGTTCGAACATTCTAGTCTCCAAGAGGGTTCTTCTACTACTGCTTCTATGTCTACTGGTAACATCATTTAGCTTGGATACTTTTTCTAGATTGATAAGGAGCCTGAGTTGATAGGGATCTTTCGCAGGTTCCAAGACTACTCGGTCCAAGGGCCGTTTTGGTTTGGCAGATCTTAAAGACGATATGACCAGCGGTTTGATCAAGCTTAAGCAAGAAAAAGGTGTCACTCTTCTTCCTCCCAAGAGATCTAATGTAGACCCGACAATTAAGGCTTCAGGATCCCGGAAGCGGAAGCCTTCTGAAATCGTGGATTTTGGTTTAGAGAATCTCCGCATTGAGGATGCTCTCAGGAAGTTGACCACTATCACTCAAGCCGTAAGTTTTTCTTTCATTCATTGTTATTTTTCTATTTCTTATTGTCATTTGATATTTTTCAGGTTTCCGACCATATCTCTGCCGATTTGAGGCTCCAGGCTGAGAGAGCTGAGCAGACTCTTCAAAAACAGGAAAAGATGTGGAAGGCGATCCATGAGGATCTTCTGAAGCGAGTGGAACTCTTGAGTAAAGAGAAGGCTGAGAAAGAGGGTGAGGATGCTGCAGAGATTGAGGTGGTGGTTACTGAGGTGAAGATTAGCGCTGCGATAGCTATTTGGGAAGCTAAGATCAAGCTTGTTGAAGATATTAAAATTCGGGATCCTGGAATGTGGTTGGTTGGCGTGAGGCATTTGCCCAGCTGACTGGCAAGCTTGTTCCTGTCACTAAGGATCCTACATCGCAACCGTTGGAGGGAGGAGCAAAAAATGGTGCCAATGATGATCAAACTAAGGTCTAGGCCTGCAAGAAGATAAATTAAGTAGTTTTTGCTTTATGTAAGACATTTTAGCTTTTGCCTTAGTAGGTTGGTGTGCAACTTTTTAAATGACATGGTAGCATTTCCCTTTTATCTGTCTTTATTTTTCTGCTTGACTATTACGATAATCGGATCCTTAAATAATCAGGATCTCGGAAAACTTGGTTCTTACAAACAATCCTGAGACAAAATTCTTTTACTGAATCATTTTTAGTACACTCAAATTCTGATAACCAAATGATTTTTTCTGAGGATCCTAGAAAGTTCAGGATCCTTAAACTTTACTTAGAGTTTTTCGAGAATAAGGATAGATGAAACCTGATTGTCTTCAAGTTTCTCCTTAAGCTTCATAAGCTTTTCAATCTTAGAATTTACTGACGATAAATCTCAACTTAGGAAATAACTTAGGATCGATATCGACTTCTGATGATAAGGTTCTTACTGATGAGGATCCATACCGATGAGGATCCTTAATGTTGATGAGCCTTAAGGATGAGGATCATTAATGATGAGGATCCTTAATCATTAGATCATACAGGGGATTTCCCTTCTTAGGATAACTTGTTTGACAAAATTCTTGAGTAATATCATAAGTTCAATTGATAACATGTTAATGGTATGTACTGCGGAGGATCCCAACTTTTGAAATATTTCATGGGAAAGATCCATACTTATGATAACATGAAAATGTTATGATTCGTGTGTATTTTATGGGGAAAAATCCCAACGTGTGATAACATGAAGATGCTATAAACCTTATGTAATTTCCGAGGTAAGATCCCAATTTCATATAACATGAAAATTTTAGAAACCTTAAGGATCTTAACTTATGTTCAAAGATAAGAGGGTTGCCAAGCCACTGCATCGTGAAATGATCCCCTTATTCGTATCCCATAGTTAGATATCGTGCGTTCAAGCGAGGTGTATAAACCTTAGTTCATATGAAAGAGGTAATTAGCTCTTTAAACCTTAGAGGGGATTAAGTACCTTTAAGCGTAGGAGATATGATCAGTCTCTAGCTTGTGTATATGATAGTTTAGAGATCATACTGTTGATATAATGGAATTGTTCAAGTGTGAAGATACTGAGATCTTCATGTGTCAAGATCCTTATGTTTCAGGATCTTCAACCTTGAGGATCCTTATGTTTCAGGATCATTGCTTAAGGAGATCCTTAGCTGTATGTTGTTCTGCATAGCAAATGTTAGCTAGGGGTGGGCGTTAGTCTAGCTAATGCCCCTCCGATGCTTAAGTTAGTAATGTATTCGATGAGAAAATAAGTAATGATGAAAAGCTTAAGGTAAAGAACATGTGCACCTTGGTTTTGTTGAAGACCAATCGATATTGTTTACATACATTATGTATTGAGATGTATAGCATTCCAGTATCTTGGCAAAATGTCTCCTTCAAGTGTTGCTAGCCAATATGCTCCTTTTTCCTGCTTCAGCATCTATGAGATATGGTACTTCCCACTTAGGAGCTAATTTACCTGCACTAGGATCCTTGGAGTTTTGGAATGTTTTCCTTAATACCAAGTCACCTATTTGGAATCTTTTGACTTTTATGTTCTTGTGGTAAGCCTTGGTGATCCTTTATTGATGAGTAACAATGCGTATCTTGGCAAGATCTATGAGTTTGCCAACAGTGTCAAGATCCTGGGCCAGGATCCTGTCATTTTTTTCTTGATTTTGGAGCAAGTATCTTGTTGACAGGATCACTACATCGGTAGGGATCATTGCTTCTTTCCCAAACACCAAGGAGTAGGGGGTCTGACATGTGGCTTCTTTCGAAGTAGTCATATCTGCCCATAGGACGAAAGGAAGCTCTTATGCCCATCTTCCTTTCTTTTTATCTAGCCTTTTCTTCAAGTTGTTTACTATGATCTTATTGCTAGATTTCGCTTGACCATTAGCTTGGGGATGAACAGGACCGAACATTATCATTTTGATTCCAGGTGAAAAAGTGTCTTGTCCTCTTGCTTATGAATTGGGATCCATTGTCGCATATGATTCCAGCCAGGATCCCGAACCTGGTCAAGATATTACGTTTAATAAATGAGACTACCTTTTTGTCTCTAACCTGAACAAAGGCTTCACCTTTGATCCACTTCGAGAAGTAATCAGTCATCACCAACATGAAGACTTTTCCTCCTGGAGCTATTGGTAATTTTCATACTCTATCCATTCCCCATTTCATGAATGGCCGTGGAGAGATAATAGGATGTAGAGGTTATGTCGGTTGATGTAGGATGTTGATGTGTCTTTGGCAAGCATCACACTTTTGAGCATGTAGAAAAGAATCTCTCTTAATGGTTGGCCAGTAGTATCCTGTTCTCAATGCCTTGGAGCATAAGGATCTGCCCCCAATGTGATCGCCACAGACTTTTTATAGAGTTTACCTTGGATTATTACGAATCTTGAGACTCTTGTTCTGAATGCTCTTTCACTTTTTTATTCTTTTGGGATCGTGCCATTTTGGAGATACTCCATAATGGGTTGGATCCATGATTGTGGACTTCTTCGAGGATCCTGTTCGTCGGGATCCCTTTGAGGAGGGGTCTGAGGGTCAGGATCTCCGATGGCTGCTACACTTATTGGTTGTTCAGGGTCATCAGGTTTGTTGGAAAAGGCTTCTATAGCTGGAGTTATTATGTGGGTCACATGGATCTTCATTTCTGGTGGGATCCTTAAGGAGGATCCTAAGTTGGCTAATGCATCTGCTTCTGCTTTTTCTTCTCTGGGCACTTGGGTTAGGCTCAAGTTTTCAAAATCAGAGGCTAATTTTTTGAGGATCTCGAGGTATAATGCTAATCTTTCACCTTTCACTGTATAAGATCCATTGAAGTGATTGGTTAATAATAAAGAATCAACAAATACCTAAAGATCCTTGATTTTAAGATCCCTAGCCAATTGTAGTCCCATGATGAGTGCTTCATATTCTGCTTCGTTGTTGGTTGCGTTGAATTCGCAACTAACTACCTGGGGTAGAATGTCCCCCTATGGCGACTTTAGTATGATCACTGCTCGGTTCCTTTTTGGTTTGAAGCTCCATCTGTGAATAGTGTCCATTTTCCCAAGTGTTCATCTTTTAGGAGTTGTTTGGCTTCAATGTCTACTTCGTTTTGTAGATCATCACTAAAGTCAGCCACAAAGTCTTATAGTTAGTTTTCACATGTATAGTATGTGTCTCTAAATAAAGTCTTAATTTAGTAGAAGTAGTTACTAATGCAAGAATTAATTTTTCAAGATGAGAATACCTAGTTTCAGGATCCAGAAGACTTTTACTTACAGAGTAGATAGGATATTGGTCTCCGTTAAGATCATTGGCTAGGACAGCACTTACCGCACTTGAGGATACCAAGAGGTAGAGGAGAAGAGGTTCTCCTTCTATAGGCTTCACCAGCAGTGGCGCGGAACTTAAGTATCTTTTGAAATCCTGAAAAGCTTCTTCGTGTTTTTCGGTCCATTCGAACTTCTTGTTCTTCTTCATGATATCATAGAAGGGTTTACACTTTTGTGAGGATCTTGAAATGAACCTGTTGAGTGCTACTACTCTTCCGGTTAGCCTTTGGATGTATTTTGTTGAAGATGGAGATTTCAGCTCGATTATTGCTTTGATCTACTCCGGGCTTGCTTCTATTCCTCTCTTGGTTACCATATGCCCAAGGAACTTGCCCGACTTCATCCCAAAGTGGCATTTAGATGGATTCAACTTCATGTTGTATTCATCTAGAATGTCAAAGGCTTCTTCAAGATCCCTAAGATGATCTTCAGCTTTCAACGACTTTACCACCATGTCGTCAATGTAGACCTTCATGGTGTCTCACGGCTAGTCTTTAAACATCCGGTTCACCAGTCTTTGATATGTTGCATGTGCATTTTTGAGACGAAAACGCATTACAGTGTAACAATATATACCTATTGGTGTTATAAACATCGTATCTTCTTAATCGGATGGTTCTATCTGGATTTGTAGGAATCCTACTGAAGCATCCATGAAGGTTAAGAGTTTCTAGCCAGTCGTTACATCTATCATGGAGTTAATGTGTGGCAGAGGGAAGGGATCCTTAGGACAAGCCTTGTTAAGATCCGAGTAGTCTACACATACTCACCACTTACCCTTCTTCTTTCGTACGACAACTACATTAGCTAGCCATCTTGGGAACTTCACTTCCTTAATCATCCTTGTCTTGAGGAGCTTTTCCACTTCTTCTTGGATGATCTGATTCCTTTCGGGTGCAAACTTTCTTCTCTTTTGATGTATTGGTATGAAAGAAGGATCAATATTAAGTTTGTGAGTGATATTACTCTTGTCTATACCTGTCATATCTTCATGTTTCCATGCGAACGTCTTGATTCTGGTTCGAAGGAAGTTTAACAGTTCTTTGTTAATTTGCTCAGGTATTGAGGATCCTATGAGGAATTTGGATTAGGATCCTCGCTGCTCAGGGGCACTTCCTTCACGTCTTGCTCCATTGTTTCTAGAACATGTCGTGGCCCCTGCCTTAATTGATATGCTTGTTTGGGGTTTATCGCAGGCTTCATAGAGATTTTATAACATTCCTTTGACTCTTGTTGATCTTCCATGATCTTCACTGTTCCCCACGAAGTAGGCATCTTTACACAGTGATGATATGTTGATGGAACCGCTTTCATCTCGTGGATCCATAGTCTTCCTAATATCACATTATAAGAAGATAAGGTGTTAATAACACATAAATTTTGTATAGATTTTACCCCCTCTATGTATATTGGTAGCTTTATCTCCCTGATGGTGTGTTTTGTTTCTTCGCTAAATCCTATGAGGACTGAGGATGTTTTGATTATCTCTGATTTCGGGATGTTCATCCTCTTCCGCGCGTCCAAGAGTATAATGTTGACCGACGATCCTTCGTCAATAAGGATCCATCTGACGAAGTGGTTGGCTATGTACAGTGTTATCACGAGTCTGTCATGATGAGGATATTGGATCTCTTCCATGTCCGTCTCGTCAAATGTGATTTCCTTTTCATTGCTAACCGAGGTATTCTTCTGTGGTCTATCCTCCTTTTCAGTTTTAGAGACCTTGGCGTGTCTTTTAGCCTAAGAATAAGAAGTGCCACAAATGTTAGATCCGCCTGAGATAACGGTAATTATCTTGGCTTTTCGGGGGTGGAGATCCTGGTTTCTCTGGGATCTTGTGACCATCCTTGTTATTTGCCTTAGACTTTTCTTTCTTTATTTCGAGGATCTCTTTTAGATGCCCTTTGCTAAGGATGTAGCTGATCTCCTTTCTTAGGGCTATGCAATCCTCTGTCATGTGACTGAAATCTTCGTTGTAAGCACACCGTTTGGACTTGTCTTTACAACTGGTTGACTTGTTATCCTTCTTTTGCCACCTTGCTTTGTCTCCGAGATCCTGCATAGCATAGATTAAACCTGAAACATCCACAGAAAAACAATAGTCAGTGATGTTAGGGGGTTCCCCTTCCTCTCCTTCATCTCCGAGGGCATTAACCCTATGATGATCTAGTTTGGAATTGGGCTTCGATTTGTAGTATCTTGGAGCCGAGGATTCGTCCTTCCTGTTAGGATTCTCATATTGACTTGAAGGGTTGCTCCTTTTCTAGACTTCTTTATCCTCTTCAAACCTTATGAACCTCAATGCTCGACACCTAACTTCGTCCAATCTCTTGCATGGAGTCATCACGAGATCTTCATAGAAGGGTGAACCCTTCCTTAGACCCATCTTGAAGGCCTCAAAAGCAGTCACCATGTCAATGTTGGGGATTCTCAAAGCTTCCCTGCCAAACCTGTTAGCAAAATCCCTAAGTCGTTCTTTGGGATCCTGAACCACCCGATAGAGATCAATAGTGATCTTCTCGAAGGTTCTGCTACAAGAAAACTGGTTATTGAAAATATTGACTAAGTGTGCAAATGAAGTAATAGAATAGGGAGGAACGTTTAGAAGCCATTTGAGAGCTAATCCCGTGAGGTTTGAACCAAAGCCTTTGCATAGGCAAGCTTCCTTCAAGTGCACTGGGATGGGAATGATCTCCATCCTTTCATGATATTGTAGGATTCGTAGTTCCATCGTAAGGCTTCATGTTAGGAGCCTGGAAGCGTTTAGGAACTTCGGTATCGACTATCGCAAGAAAAAATCTCGAGATCCTGTGACTTGCCAGAGATGCTTCAGGTATGGGTTGAACTACCCCGGGTACGCTTGAGATCATCTGTCTCAACTACTGAAGTTCCCTAGCCATGTTTGGACTTATCCCTACATCAACATTCATAGAGTTAGTATTGATAGTATTGTTGTTTAAGATGTTACTAGAATCAAGGTTTCTAGGAGTATTAAAAGGCTCATCGAGATCATTGATCATAGATGCTCGATGGTTCATAGTTGTTCCCCAGGGTGATGCAGCAATAGCAGGAGCTGTGTTCCCTAGTTGATTTCCTGAGGATCCTGCATTGTCGAAGTTCAGGATCCTTGGTTGTACAACTGTGGGCATCGTTTCCTGGGATCTCTGAAATTCCGCTTTCATAATCTCCATTTCTTTAAGTAGTGTTCTATTATCCTCTTGCTGTTGAGTCATCTGTTGCGTCATTTTCCTCATCATAATGAAGAGTTCAGCAGTGGTGACTAGAGCAGTCGGATCCTGGAGTCCTGAAGATCCCATACTTCCTTGGTTACTGCCCGGAAGGGTGTTTTTCTTGGAAGTATCAGACGCTTTCCTCTGACCAGGGGGTCAACTTGGAGGAGGTGGTAGGTTTTTGGTTGGAATGGACAGAGCGGATGATGAAGAAAGGATCAGTTGTGTAGACATGATCTTTCGAGGATTTTGAACACCACGGCCCCATGGTGGGTGCCAAATTGTTTTGGTAAAAAATTACACAAGTATAAATCAACCAAATTGAATGAGAGGTTGTGATGTTCGAATTGTGCAATAGAAAAAGATAAAGATAATGACACGATTGTTTACAAGGAAAACCCTTTATCCTTGCTAGGATCTCCGACAATAAACCTTGGAAGGTGATAATGATCACCTGCCTTGATGATCTTATTGATATAAAATAACGATTACAAAGAGTATTTCTGTAAGAACAAGTGAAAAAGTTCGTAGAGTAAGCTAAGAGTAAGTAGAGTGTGGCGTGTGTGAGATACATGTGTTAATTTATAGTCTAGACTAGCTAACAAGATGTCTGATATTCCTAGGATCCTCTATAACCAGCTTTGTGAATGTTGTTTGACTAGGTATTCCGGGTCTTTAGCATAGTTGAGACGAAACTCTGTTGCGAATAAGTCTTCTCTTAACTATTTCTGCACATTTGTTAGTTAAGAAGGAAATATAACTGTTATAAATGTTAGTAAATAATAATAACGGTAATAGTCAGGATCCTGAGATAGTTGAGGATCCTGAATATCTGATGAAGTTTGAGGAACCTGAATGCTTTGAGGATCCTGGCCCTATCAATCGTGTTTCTAAAATTATGGTCAATAAAGCTTATATCGTTATCAGTATCAAATAATACGGAAGCATAAATACTGTAGATATGAAACGTACCAGTAACCACAGTTGGGTCCTGGCGAGCATCTCCTGTATCAATCGCTATGTGCTTCTTTTGCAACTCGGATTCTCCAACTTAGGGCAATCCTTCTTGAAGTGTCCCGGTTGGTTGCATTTGAAGCAGTTACGTATTTTTCCTACATCAGTGTTTGAGGCTGTAGTGGCTGGGGTCTTTCTACAGAACTTAGTGGTGTGACTTCTTAAGCTACAGTTGTTGCAATTCATGCAATTCCCAACATGGTGAAATTGCACTTGGTACAATGGGGTAAAGTACCAGAGTAGGACTTGGACAGATTGGGAGTGTTTGTGTTTGCGTCTAGACAGTCACATGTTCTAATTTGTGTTTGAGGAGTTTGAAGTTCCCTTTGGACTCCTCATGGTACTTCCGTTTCTAACCCTTCGCCTGATTCTACTTCGTATGTTGGGTTGTGGTACTCGGACGAAGATATTGTTGAGTCAATTGATATGCCAATTTTTTAGCACTATCAAAGGTAGTGGGTCTGAATGCAATGACCAGACCTTGCACTGGGGGAGTTAGCCCCCAAATGTACCTTTCAATCTTTTTGTATTCTGAGTTTACTATACTCGGGCAGAGGTTGGCGAGGTAGTTAAATCGGTAGGTGTAAGAAGTCACCTCTGACTCTTTCATAGTAAGATTTAACAACTCTTGTTCTAGGGCCTGAATTTCTTGTCGAGGACAATACTCCTCGATCAACATTTGTTTCAGGGCTTCCCAAGAAAATGCACAGACTGCATCGATTCCTATAGACTTGGTATGGTTATTCCACGAGGCCAGGGTGGAATCCATTAGCATATAAGTGGCATACTTAACAGGGCAGTCATTAGCGCAAAATTTTATGTGGAACACTGCTTCCATCAAATCTATCCAACGGGATATACCAATGGCTCCTTCCGTACCGAAGAAGGATTGGGGTTGGTAGGCTAAGAAATCCTTGTATGAACAGGATCTGGGGTTGTTTTTGTTAAGGACTGGAATACCGCCATTATTTCCACTGTTCACATAAGGTTCATTCTGGGCGACCTGATACGTAGCTAAAGTTGTGGCAATCCCTTGTGCAATCAAGGTTTGTTATAGTGTTGAGTCCATTCGAAATGATGGTGGTGGTTGAACTCGCAGATTCCTTCGAGGGGCCTTTATCCAAAACATTTAGAAAAGACATACTTAAGTTCTTTATACTACTTAATCATAAAGAAGTATGTAGGAGTTGTATTGTATGATAGTGTTTTAGTATGATTTGTTCTTAGATCCCATAGGTTTCCAAATTATCGAGTAATATTGATTTCTGAAATCCTACCGATTTCCAAACGACAGGGGAAAGGTGATTGATTCGGAAATCGTCCAGATTTCCAAATGATAGGGAGGGAATTGAAATCCTTCTGATTTCAAATAATAGAGAGGATTAAAATCTTTGTCATCTTTGGAAGAGAGAAGTTTGGAGACTATTGAATGATGGACTGGGAACTTATGGGTTTCTCTGCTACGAACATAGCAGAGCTATCAGTTCTTCGATTATAGGTGAACTAGGAAAATCTAAATGTTATCCCATATTCTTAAGTATTTTTATGATTTAAAATGTATACGTTGTTTTGGGGTTGATATAAGGTTTCTAAGGTACTAGGTATTTGCAAAAAATCTTGAGAACATTCTTCAATCTCTAAAAAATTCAATCGTTGTAGTGTGTCAAACTAATTGCTCAAGGTTTGTTGTGCACCGGTCTGACCATAAATAACATGGGCGCATGTTCTAGGTTTATTCGTGTTGTGGATTATGTATGATACTAACCTTAATGAGGCGTTTGACCTAAAGGCTTGAGTTGGTAGTTTTAGTTGAAGGGATGTTCGGAATTTAGAATAAGTGTTCACATCGCGGGTCAGAGTATATATCAACTCATATATATTATGGTTGGTGGAGTTTATAGTATTATTAATTTTTGTTTTATACTTCCTTTCTACGAGCACAGACGAGGGTAATACATGAAGCACCAGAGGGCAGGATCATTTTGGCAGTTAAGCTGTTCTGAATCCAACAACCTTATGCGGCCCTTCAAACCAGATTCTCCGTACCGTAAGTAGCCAACAAGTAGTGTAATTAATAATAATACTTTGATTAGGAGCTTGTTGTTATAGTTGTATTTCCTCTTTCAAGGATACGAGTTCTCTATAGCCAATTTATCTCTGATACCAATCTGTCACACCCCGACCGAGGCGGCAGAACATGCCGGACTATGCGACTAATTTCATGGATCACAGATAAACTGAATATATAGCACAAGTACAACAATAAATAAAACAACATTTATATTTCATATTGGTGTATGAATACATGGTTCTTATAGATAATAGTATAATAGATGAATTGCCTTAAACAGGTAGGCGGACATAAAAAAAATGAGTAACCTAAATTGCCCAAGATCCTTCATTATCCGTCGTCTGAATTTGCTTGATTACTGATTTCCTGAGAATACATGTAGTTTTGAGGGTCAATACAAGGCTGGTGAGGGTCACAGGTTTTCTGCTAGTTGCAGTAATGATACTTTTACTAGCATTTCAAAAAGTACTTTCATTACAAGTAAACCATATTTAAATAAGCTTTTGAAAAATCTAAAAGGTGTCTTGGTATAAGTAAGTCATGCTTAAAACGGTTTTTAAACAAATCGAGTTTATGAGTTGTGGTAAGAGAGAGAGAGAGAGAGAGAGAGAGAGAGATATTCGAGTTAATGTTTATAGTGAGCTCTATAACCGAGCTATTTGACTGAGTGTACCCGACTAAAACGCTTCGTTGGACGTTGCAGTAACGAACGTAGACACTTATCACCCGCTTCGATTGATCGGGTCGAGGTTGTAGCTAGCAACCGCATGTGGCGATGTCAACCCCGTATAGATATATACATATGTATCTCGCTTCGAAGATTAACGATTATAGTAGTATGGATATGCTAAGTCTTTAGACTCAGCTACTGAATAACGTCTCATTAAAAAGCCCTTAATTAAGAAGTATGTGAATAACTCTCAGCCCTAACCTAATTGTGGATAAGTTCTAGGCATAATGAATTTCATGGTATCAAGTTTATAAAAGCTGAGTATGTTTGACATGTATGTAGAGTATAAGGCACTAACTTTTATAACAAAGTATGTTTCTTTTATAAACTCAATAGTAAATAGGCATATATTATTTCAATAGTTGTATTATTCTAACGACGTAACACACTAGGATATTGAAGTTTAAAACGATATTGTTTACTTATAATATATAAGAGTTAAACATTTTATGCAACTACTATGTACAGATGAGGGTCAGACATGAAACACCGGATGTTAGGATCATTGTTGCAATTAAGCCGTTCTGAAATCCAAGAACCCTATACGGCCCTTCAAACCAGATTCCCCATACCGTAAGTAGTCAAAAGGTAGTGTGGTAACATTTTTGTATAATTTTATATTATTTAGTACATGCATTCTCCCCCAAAATAAGCAAATACAAAAGAGGGGCCGTAACACACTCACCTTAAAGTGTGTTTATCAATGGGTTTCGAGAATTGATATGAGAAAGCCGGGATGTATTGCCATGAACACGATACTCCGAGATAAATTTGTTTTCCTAAGGAAATATTTATATAAGTTAATATGGGGAGGGTATTTGGTATTTTAACTAAGCAAAGGGCCTATTTAATAATTTCCAAAGTTTTATTAATCCAAAACTTATTTAAATAAAATTTATCTAATTTGAAATAATTTAATATTTTCCAAAATTTTTAATTAAATCCAAAATTTATTTAAATCAAAATATAATTAATAATTTTTAAAACTTTATTTAATCTAAAGTTGAATTAATAATAACTAGTAAAGAACCCGTGGCTACGCCACTTTTGGGGTAATATGGAAAAAATCGGCCAACTTTAAAAAATATGTGCTGAAATTGTAAATCACCATAAATATGGGAGAAAGTCGACAACTCCTAAAATTAGATGTCAAAAGTGTACAACGAAAAGAAGGGACATTGGTGGAGAAAATCCAAAAATGTTGTGGCAATAATGTTAAAGTTGTCAAAGTTGGGAAAATATGGTGGCAAATTCATTAAAGTTGTCAAAGAAGGGACATTTTTGTGTTTTTTATGTCAAAATATAAAAGTTTTGACTACAAGGACGAAAAGTGTCAAATTCATTAAAGATTTGTGGCAAAAACACCAAAATGTAAAACCTTTGACTGCAAGGACTAAAAGTGTCAAAGTCATTAAAGATTTGTGGCAAAAACCTTAAGGCACAAAAACTTAATCAAAAGGCAAAAATGTAAAATTTTTGACTTTAGGGACTAAAAGTGTCAAATTCAGTAAACTTTTGTGGCAAAAACCTAAAGCCTAAAAAGGTACTATTCCTAAGCTCCTTTGGATTTAATATATATATATATATATATATATATATATATATATATATATATATATATATATATATATATATATATATATATAATTAAATCAATAAAATAAATAAATTTATTAAATTTTATATTAAAACTTTGGATTCAATTGAAAGGATTTTTTCCAAAATGGGGAAGGTTATGAAACTTTTTAAATGAAGTTTAATATCCTTGGACCTGTTTTGTAAAGTTTTTCCGAAATTTAGACTTTTTATTTAATTTGGAAACCATTTTTGGACAGTGACTTTCAATTCACACAGGAGGTTTATACCTCCTGTGTATCCGTCGATGGCTATGCATACGAAGAAAAAAAATGGTCTTGTGGTTTTGATTGATCGATGAAAGCAACGCCATTGAGTAAAATGGGGTGTTTGGGAGGAAGCTTACAACAGCAATGGTGGTAGCAGGAGGCGGTGGCTCACAGTGGCAGTGGAGGTGCGATGATGACGAAGGAAGTCCGCCAACCTCCTTCTGCCGGGTTTTTTCTTGGTTCTCCGGAGAGGATGAATACGGAGGGAGGGTGGAGAATGTCACAAATTGTCACACCCCCAGCCATCGGCGGAAACACCGGGTGGTGTAACGTCATTCTTCGTATCATAGTTATATAACATACATTGAACAGTACTAAAGAAAATACATACCTTTATTGATAACTCAAAGTTACATAACTGTTTTTCTAGAACCTATTACATAATATCCGACTATGACATACTTCTTAATGAACAGAAAGGTAATAGTAAAACTTCTTCTGTTCGAATACATACCCGCTTTTCATGTTCCTGAAAACACATGCATTTTAAAATACGTCAACATAAAGTTGGTGAGTCCATAGGTTTTGACTCCATAAAATAATACATTTTTCTATGTTCAAAAGTATAGTTTTGAAAGTGTCATTTTGACTTTCCAACATTTAGTAGGTATATTAGGTATGATAGTTTACTTATCAATTAAGTGTTATACCTAAACATTCCATAAACCTAAGGTATAAGTAGGGGGAAACTTATACTTAACATTAATCCTTGTATACGACAAAGTATAATGCTTCTAATAATTTGCTAGCATGAGCCTGTAACCGCGGCTGTGACATAATACCTCTGATAAAATAGACTCATGATTTACCATGACAAACAAACACACTCATGATTTACCATGAGAACAACACCGTACGCTTCATCGACGCCGGAACAATAACAAGTAAAAGGATAGTTCATCACTCGCTTTTGGTTGACTGTAGCTAACAGTCACAAGTGGGGTGGTCAACCCGTATACTAATTAAACACGACTTCCTCGCTCACACGGGATTAACGGTTACAGTTCAGAGGATTTCCGCTAAGATCCCCAATCTTAGTTGATGAATACAATTACTCATGTAGACTTCAAAGACTTCCTATAGCTCTTACAACAAAAGCATTTTCATGTCTAAAACCCTAAGTCACTAGACTATGCTTTTAAACATTACTCCTAACTTCATAACATTTAGGCAGTATAACAGCTATATCTTGAAGTAAAACCAGGTTTTATCTTGACCTAAAACCAATAATAACAACATATAACGTTCCTAGTTTTATCTTGACATAAAACTATCAATAACAATACTAAGTTTTATCTTGACATAAAACTAACAATAACAACATATAAAATTCCTAGTTTTATCTTGACATAAAACCAATAATAGCAACATACTTTATAACTTAACATATAGAACTTCTGAATATAACTTCGGAACTATATCGCACACAACATATATATAGAATCCTAAGTATAACTCAAGATCTACATTAGTAAAATAACATGCCGACAGGTTGATAATAGTTGTATATATTCAAAATATTATATTTAGAACAACTATACCCGGCTAATGTAACTATATGCTATCATATAGACATAATAATAATGTATATATAATATTTAGCATGCGTTTTCCCCCGAAATATTAGAAAGTGGGGCCGTCAAACTCACCCTAGTAGCGTGATTTTATGTAATCTAAGCAGAAACGGTCAGTGTACAAGGTCGTCGGGGCTCGGGATGCAAGATGGCTTCAGCATAGGAGAGAGGAGAAAGAAGTTTAGGTGTAAGAATGGCTGAAGTCGGACCTGCTATTTATAGTAAGGATTTTGGACCCCCACATCGTGGGTTTTATAAGGCCCACGTCGTGAGTTTGGATCTTATCCTTGTAGACTTGCCATTTGCGTCCCTACCTTCGGAAGGTGGCCATGTGACTCATCACGTCATGAGATATTCTTGCTCACGTTGTGAGTTTGGATCTTATCCCATCGCAGCCTCGTCACACACCTTCTAGATTCCGAGATGTGGCAAAATGACTCCTCACGTCGTGAGTTCTGTGCTCACGTCGTGAGTTTAGTCAGATTAGGGTTTTTGACAGCTGAATCTTCGGAAGGTCGTAACTTTCACATACGAACTCCATTTTTGACGTTCTTTATATGCACGCGTAGGTATTTACAAGTAATACAACTCTGTTTTAGAAACCAATAGCTAATTCTAAGTCTATTTTAAATTCCTCTTATTATAGAGATTTATGGTGTTCGGTTTATCATAACTTCTTCATGCGAAGTCAGATTCAGACATTCTCTATATTTTTGGAATCGTATGGACGTATACTTTGAGTTGTATCATAAAGAAAGTTCATATTTGTATTAGAATTTATCATGAACTACATAGCACTCTTATCACATTACTAGTTTAACAAAATCACATTACATGATTGGCATAATCAATGTGATTGTTTATTGACCTATTTTGACTAGTGTTACATTCTCCCCCCGTTAGAATAATTTCGTCCCAAAATTTATCTTATGTATGGGATTTTGTCAAACAGTTGGGGGTATTTTTCTTTCATCTGATCTTCACGTTCCCAAGTAAATTCAGGTCCTCGTAAAGAGTTCCATCGAACTTTCACTATGGGAATACGACTTTGCTTTAATCGTTTGACTTCTCGATCCATGATCTCAAAAGGTTCTTCTACAAAGTTGAGTTTTGTATTGACTTGTATCTCTTCGAGAGGTATAACAAGACTGTCATCGGAATGACATCTTTTGAGATTTGATACGTGAAAAACATCGCGCACATTACTTAGCTCATGAGGCAACTTAAGTTGGTATGCGACAGAACCAATTCTAGCTAGAATTTCAAAAGGTCCTATATACCGTGGGTTTAGTTTGCCTCGTTTCCCGAATAGAATTACACCTTTCCAAGGAGAGACCTTCAACATTACTTTATCTCCAACTTGGAATTCTAAAGGCTTACGTCTTACGTCAGCATAGCTCTTTTGACGATCACGTGCAACCTTTAATCGATCCTTAATTTGCACGATCTTTTCAGTTGTCTCGTGGATTATTTCTGGTCCAGTACGTAAGGTATTACCTGTACATTCTCTGGCCATCTGTGTATCTCCAACTTCTGCCCAACACACTGGGGAACGACATTTTCGTCCATAAAGAGCCTCAAACGGTGCAGCCTTGATGCTGGTGTGATGACTATTGTTGTATGAAAACTCAATTAACGGTAAATGAGTATCCTACGCATTTCCAAAGTCTATTACATAGGCTCGGAGCATATCTTCTAAAGTCTGAATGGTTCTCTCACTCTGACCATCAGTCTGTGGATGGTAAGCTGTACTCATATCTAGACGTGTTCCTAAGGATTTTTGTAGAGATTACCAAAATCTTGAAGTGAATCTACTATCTCGGTCAGAAATAATAGAATTTGGAACTCCATGCAATCTGACAATTTCCTTAAGATAAACTCTAGTCAGCTTCTCCATCTTGTCGTTCTCCTTAATTGGTAAGAAATGGGCGGACTTAGTCAATCTATCGACTATTACCCAAATAGTGTCGAACCCACTAGGAGTTTTAAGTAACTTAGTGATGAAGTCCATTGATATCTGCTCCCATTTCCATTCAGGTATTTCCGGTTGTTGAAGTAAACCTGAAGGCTTTTGATGTTCTGCCTTTACTCTAGAACAAGTCAAACATTTGCTCACATAAGTAGCAATTTCTGCCTTCATGTTTGGCCACCAATAATGTACTTTTAAATCTAAGTACATTTTGTCAGAACCTGGATGCACGGAATATTTGGACTTGTGGGCTTCTTCTAAGACCAAGTCCCTGACTCCATCAAACTTAGGCGTCCAAATTCGGTTCATAAAGTGTCGCGTTCCGTCATCTTTTTGTATAAGTTGCTTTTCCATTCCTCGCAAAGCTTCGTTCTTGATGTTTTCTTCTTTTACAGTCTCAAGTTGTGCTTCTCTTATTTGTGCGGTAAAGTTAGAATGGATAGTTATAGTTAATGCTCGTACCCGATGGGGTTTAATATATTCTTTCCGGCTCAAGACATCTGCTACCACGTTTGCCTTTCCGGGATGATAACGAATCTCACATTCGTAATCATTCAACAATTTGACCCATCTTCGTTGTCTCATATTAAGATCTTTTTGGTTGAAGATGTGCTGGAGACTCTTCTGGTCAGTAAAAATAGTATACTTAGTACCGTATAAGTAATGTCTCCAAATTTTTAGTGCAAAAATTACAGATCCCAATTCAAGATCATGGGTAGTGTAATTATTCTCATGCACCTTAAGTTGTGATGCATAGGCGATGACTTTTCCTCTTTGCATCAACACACATCCCAATCCTTGATTTGATGCGTCGCAGTATACAACGAAATCTTCTGTTCCATCTGGAAGGGATAGGATTGGTGCATTACACAACATTTGCTTCAGTTTCTGAAAAGCTGCTTCTTGTTTGTCTTCCCAGTTGAACTTCGTATTCTTCTGGGTTAGTGTTGTAAGCGGCTTGGTTATTTTGGAGAAATTCTCTATGAATCTACGGTAATAGTCAGCAAGTCCTAGGAATTGACGCACCTCTGTTGGCGTCTTTGGTGCTTCCCAATTCCTGATTGCTCCAACTTTGGATGGGTCAACATGAATTCCTTTGTTGCTAACTACATGACCTAAAAATTGTACTTCTCTAATCCAAAACTCACATTTGGAGAATTTAGCGTACAACTTTTCTTTTCTTAGTAGTTCCAAGATTATTTGCAGATGTTGACCATGTTCTTCCTTGGTTCGTGAATATATCAATAAATCATCGATAAATTCGATCACGAATTTATCCAAGTATGGTTTGCAAACACGATTCATGAGATCCATAAACACTGCTGGGGCATTGGTCAATCCAAAAGACATAACTAAGAACTCATAATGACCATAATGAGTTCTAAATGATGTCTTTGGAATGTCATCTTCTTGTACTCTGAGTTGATGGTATCCTGATCTAAGATCTATCTTTGAGTAGTAGCTGGATCCTTGCAGTTGATCGAATAGATCATCAATTCTTGGAAGTGGATAACGATTCTTGATCGTTAGCTTGTTCAGCTCCCGATAATCAATACACATTCGAAAGGATCCGTCCTTCTTCTTGACAAACAAGATTGGTGCTCCCCAAGGTAAAAAAACTTGGTCGGATAAAGCCTTTGTCAAGAAGTTATTGTAGGTTGCTAGACAATTCTTGCATTTCGGATGGAGCCAACCGATAAGGAGATTTCGCTACTGGTGCTGCTCCTGGAATTAAGTCGATTCGAAACTCGACTTGTCGGACGGGAGGTATTCTAGGTAGATCTTTAGGAAACACGTCAGGGAAATCACATACTTGAGGTATGTCCTTGATTTCTTTTGTCTTTCTCTTCCTATCTACAATGTGGGCTAAGAATACGCTACATTTCTTATGTAGATATTTTTGGGTCTTAGTATAAGAGATGACTTTGAGGTTCTTCCCAGATTTATCAGCATAGATAATCAGGGCTTCACCGTTTGGTAAGGGTAGTCGTATGGCTTTTTCATGACATAGAATTTCGGCGCGGTGTGAAGATAACCAATCCATGCCAATTATGACAATAAAACTACCAATAGGCATTGGCATGAGGTTGACGTGAAAAGGGTAGTTATTAAGAGTTAACATACAGTTTTCTAGGATTTCATGTGTTCTCTCGGTTTGACAATTAGCGATTTCTACTTCATAGATTTCTTTTAATCTGCTAGACTTATGACTTAACAATTTTCTAAACGTCGGAGTTATAAAACTTCGATCTGCTCCAGAGTCGAAGAGTATAGTAGCATATAAATTATCTATAAGAAACGTACCAGATACGACCAAAGAGTCCTGGATAGCCTCTCTGCTTCCGATCACAAACGCCCTGCCACGTCCTATGCCTCCTTGACTCCTTAACTTTGGACATTCTTTCTTGATGTGTCCAACCTCCCCACACTCATAGCATTTTCTTCCTTCACCACGGCCTGTCCCATTATTGGTTTGCTGATCGACTGTTGCAGGTGTTGTGCTCCTGCAGTAACTAGCAGTATGCCCCTTTTTCTTGCACTTCATACAGACAAAACAGTCACCTGGATGATGACGGTTGCACTGATTGCACCATGAAGATTTTGGTTGTGTAGGTACTGCTGTTGTGGCTACATAATTGGTTGCCACTTCTTGTCTTTTCTCAGATGATTGTTTAGGATTCTTCCTATTAAACTTGCGCTTGTTTGTTCCAGATTTGGGAGAGTCAGCCTTTGAGACCACTTCTATTCCTTGGATCTCTGTGAGGGTTAGCTGATGAGCTATTCTATTGGTGCTGTCATAGGTCGTAGGCTTTGATGCGATCACCATGCCTTTAATTTGTGATGCTAAACCCCAAATATATCGCTCAATCTTTTTATATTCAGGGGTTACAAGTGCTGGACACATCATTGCAAGATCATTAAGTCTAGCGGTATAAGTTTTTATCTCTGAACCCTTCATGGTTAGGGTCCACAATTCTTGTTCCAACTTCTGTATTTCCTCCCTAGGACAATACTCCTATACTAGCATCATTTTTAGCTCTTCCCATTTCATGGAATTTGCAGTATCAATTCCCATTGTATTCACATGGTTGTTCCACCATGTGAGTGTTGCATCAACGAAAGTACATGCTGCAAATCGTACTTTACAATCATCTGGACATAAGCTTATTTGAAAGACGGACTCTGTCTTTTCTATCCACCTAGTCAAATTAACTACCCCTTCATTTCCATGAAAGCTTTTTGGCCTGCAATTCATAAAATCTTTGTAGGTACACCTTCTAGCGGTCCCTACATGGCCTTCATTTCTAACTCCATCTCTTGTGACATTAGATAGAGCCGCAACAATTCTTTGAGCTATGATTTCTTCCAGTTGTGCTGTATTTATTGGAGGGTTTGGTTCTGGTGGTTGTTGTTGTGGTGCTGATGGTTGGTTAGGGTTTAGCCGAGCACTACTCCTTCTAGGGTTTTTGTTTTAGTTCCTAAAATAATAAGAATTTTATGAGTTTTGTTAATCATTTAATACACGAGTACTAAGTACTTCAATTATTCTTCAAAGTGTAAAACATAATGGATAACACAATGGTTACTGTAATATATGCTTCATATTATTACCGGTGGTTACATCAGTTTATTTAGGCTTATAAGAGAAAAGTTTCTATAAACATTACAAAATTTGCAAGGTTTTCCACATCCTTGCTATAAACTTTCCTCTTCTTGCCTTAAATAGTCTGATTTTTCTATTTACACAACCACTAGTTTTAACTTATCTACCAGTAACCTAGGTGATGACCTAGCACGTCCGTGACATTAACCACTTGCTCCTCAAGTGCTTTAGTTGTCTGCTCAAGACTTCCCGTGTGTTCTTCATTTCTTGAGGTTTGATTGTAGAGTTCTAACTCTGCAATCCTTGCATCGTGAGTAATCATGTCGTTATAGGCAAAATTTATACGATGATGGACATCCATCACCGATTCCTGATCTCGTGTCCTTTGTCCTTCTAGCCTTCGTACTCTTCCAGAGAGATGAGTAGCCCTTCCTTCGTCAATTTCCATCTTATCTTCAATTTTCACACTTTTCTCAAACAATTGAGATAAACTGTTAACTTCGGAAGAATGTGGGAGATGTGGTCGAGATGATTGACCAGTCTCATACATCTTAGAAACTCTTTCTTCCACCACCCACCTATCAACGGTTTGTGCTATCTGTGCAGGTTCATCTTGAACTCTGTGACTTCCTGAAGATGTTGTCTTCTGATTCTTCTTAATCTTTTGCCATATCGGTATCGATTTACGTGCCATGCGTTTCATTTTTGCTCCTCCTGGAACTTTACGGTAAAGAGTGTTCATTGGTGGTAGAGATGATGCAACCAATTCTGTCTCCTCCATTGATTCGCTCTCTTCCATTGGTTCACTCTCTTCCCATTCGTTGGAGGGTAAAGGTGCTCCATCGTCAGAAGGTAATGGATGAAAGGTGGTTGGATTTATAGGGTAGTAAGGATCGCCTACCATCATAGGGAATGAAACTTCCTCTTCTTCATCCGTATCCTCGATGATTATCCATTCTCATGAATGTGCCATGTCGAATTCCTATACGTTTTGGATTCACCAAGAGTTTAGTCTATCAAATATTACTCCCAAATTAAATAGTTCATATGATCTGATCATAATAAAATGTAGTTGCGCACCTACACCTAATTGTGATAGGATATATGCACATATAAACTTTAGTTGGAATATTTGATCTAAATCCTTGAGATCAAAAACATTCCGGGTATTAAGGTGTATTCTCATCGCGGGTCTGAGTCTTTATATATGACTCTATATTCTTATTTATTGTATTCACGCTTTAACTATTGTTTGTTACTTCAGGTCTATCTAATAAGGCTCCGGCCAGTCAGGACAGTCGAAAGGGCAGGATCATTTTAGCATACAGCCGTTCTGGAATCCAACAACCCAAATCGACATGTCTATCCTTGACACCGCTCCCGTAAGTAGTCCTTCAGTAAAATAATTAATAATACTTTTTATTGTAGGCCCTAATAGAGTAAGCCCTAAACTATAGTCGTGCTTTCCTGAGAAAGTACTAGTTCACTATAGTTAATAGCTCTAACACCAATTTCTGTCACACCCCCAGCCATCGGCGGAAACACCGGGTGGTGTAACGTCATTCTTCGTATCACAGTTATATAACATACATTGAACAGTACTAAAGAAAATACATACCTTTATTGATAACTGAAAGTTACATAACTGTTTTTCTAGAACCTATTAGATAATATCCGACTATGGCATACTTCTTAATGAACAGAAAGGTAATAGTAAAACTTCTTCTGTTAATACATACCCGCTTTTCAAGTTCCTGAAAACACATGCATTTTAAAATAATTCAACATAAAGTTGGTGAGTCCACAGGTTTTGACTCCATAAAATAATGCATTTTTCTACGTTCAAAAGTATAGTTTTGAAAGTATCATTTTGACTCTCCAACATTTAGTAGGTATATTAGGTATGATAGTTTACTTATCAATTAAGTGTTATACCTAAATATTCCTTAAACCTAAGGTATAAGTAGGGGGAAACTTATACTTAACATTAATACTTGTATACGACAAAGTATAATGCTTCTAATAATTTGCTACCATGAGCCTATAACCGTGGCTGTGACATAATACCTCTGATAAAATACACTCATGATTTACCATGAGAAACAAACACACTCATGATTTACCATGAGAACAACACCGTACGCTTCATCGACGCCGGAACAATAACAAGTAAAAGGATAGTTCATCACTCGCTTTTGGTTGCCTGTAGCTAACAATCACAAGTGGGGTGGTCAACCCGTATACTAATTATACACGACTTCCTCGCTCACACGGGATTAACGGTTACAGTTCAGAGGATTTCCGCTAAGATCCCCAATCTTTGTTGATGAATATAATTACTCATGTAGACTTCGACGACTTCCTATAGCTCTAACAACAAAAGCATTTTCATGTCTAAAACCCTAAGTCACTAGACTACGCTTTTAAACATTACTCCTAACTTCATAACATTTAGGCAGTATAACAGCTATATCTTGAAGTAAAACCAGGTTTTATCTTGACCTAAAACCAATAATAACAACATATAACGTTCCTAGTTTTATCTTGACATAAAACTATCAATAACAATACTAAGTTTTATCTTGACATAAAACTAACAATAACAACATATAACATTCCTAGTTTTATCTTGACATAAAACCAATAATAGCAACATACTTTATAACTTAACATATAGAACTTCCGAATATAAATTCGGAACTATATCGCACACAACATATATATAGAATCCTAAGTATAACTCAAGATCTACATTAGTAAAATAACATGCCAACAGATTGACAATAGTTGTATATATTCAAAATATTATATTTAGAACAACTATACCCGACTAATATAACTATAGGCTATCATATAGACATAATAATAATGTATATATAATATTTAGCATGCGTTTTCCCCCAAAATAGTAGAAAGTGGGGCCGTGAAACTCACCCTAGTAGCGTGATTTTATGTAATCTTAGCAGAAACGGTCAGCGTACAAGGTCGTCGGGGCTTGGGATGCAAGATGGCTTCAGCAAAGGAGAGAGGAGAAAGAAGTTTAGGTGTAAGAATGGCTGAAGTCGGACCTGCTATTTATAGTAAGGATTTTGGACCCCCACGTCGTGGGTTTTATAAGGCCCACGTCGTGAGTTTGGATCTTATCCTCGTAGACTTGCCATTTGCGTCCCTAGCTTCGGAAGGTGGCCATGTGACTCATCACGTCGTGAGATATCCTTGCTCACGTCGTGAGTTTGGATCTTATCCCCTCGCAGGCTCGTCACACACCTTCTAGATTCTGAGATGTGGCAAAATGACTCCTCACGTCGTGAGTTCTGTGCTCACGTCGTGAGTTTAGTCAGATTAGGGTTTCTGATAGCGGAATCTTCGGAAGGTCGTAACTTTCACATATGAACTCAGTTTTTGACGTTCTTTATATGCACGCGTAGGTATTTACAAGTACTACAACTCTATTTTAGACTCCAATAGCTAATTGTAAATCTATTTTAAATTTCTCTTATTATAGAGATTTATAGTGTTCGGTTTATCATAACTTCTTCATGCGAAGTCAGATTCAAGCATTCTCTATATTTTTGGAATCGTATGGACGTATACTTTGAGTTGTATCATAAAGAAAGTTCATATTTGTATTAGAAATTATCATGAACTACATAGCACTCTTATCACATTACTAGTTTAACAAAATCACATTACATGATTGGCATAATCACATGTGATTGTTTATTGACCTATTTTGACTAGTGTTACACTAAGCATCACACAGCAACAAGGGACGGTGGTGGAGATGGTTTTTCTGGTATAAAGATGAAGGTGGCAGTGGGGTGGCGGGTGGCGGCAGTGAGGTGACAGGGGGTTGTTCCTCCGGTTCTTGCTCCTGTTTTTGAGCTGGATTTCGAATGGAGGGAGGCCTGGGGGTGATGTTGGAGCTCAAGGGGGTTACAAGGGAGGTGTAGTGTTGGGTTTAGGGTGGTGAAAAGGTGGTGTGTGTGTGGTATTATGTGATATACAGAGAGAGAGGGAGAGAGAGAGAGAGAGAGAGAGAGAGAGAGAGAGAGAGAGAGGGAGAGAAGATGGAGGTTATGGTGAGTGTTTTAAGGCTCCATAAGCCTCATTTTATAGTGAAATCACACACTCACAAGCCCTTTTGAGCCATACCTCAACATCCTTACCTTGTACCTTTTGGTGTTGTGTCCAAGTAAGAGAGTGAGGATAAGAAAGAGTCATGTGGGCATGGGCAAGAGTAGAGGCCAAAAATCTGATCATCTAGCTTCTTGAATCATAAGTGGGCTCCACATGAGGTTATACCCTCATTAGGTGCTCAAAAACACCCATAATCAGGTGCATCAGGATCGAAATGTCGAGATTATTTTTGAATGTGCCGTTAGATAGAGTTTCATTCAAATATTTCAAAAACTCAAACGGATTACTTTTTCGAGTTACGAAACTCCGGAAAATCACGTTTAAAGTTTCGCGTTTAAGTAGCCCGTAACGCTCGTTTTTTCGATTTTCGCGAATATTTTTGCTAAAAATATTTTGAGTATGAAATTAAATATTAGGCTATAGTCTGAGTCCAAACACACTCTCGGAATTTCCATTGGAGGTGTGTAAGTGTCTCAACGAATCGATTCGGTTTCACGCAATTAAAGAAAACGAGTGTTTTTTACTGTCTGTTTTCTTAAAACTGTCGTATCTTTTTCATACGAACTCCGTTTTGGATGTTATTTATATTTTCAGAAACAGGGGAACAAGTACTATAATCTTTTAATGTTTGCTTTGCTCAAAACTTCTTAATACTGAATTTCAGTTTTTCAGACGCATTAATCAATGTTGCAGTTTGAGTGATTCGATTCGGTTGACAGTTTACACATTTGGAAGTAAGGTATTATTTGACATCTTATAATATTTGAAATAAACTCATTTATTTTACATTAGATGCACTAAAACTGAATGAGTTAAATTACAAACGGATTTACTATAATTTAGTCGCTCGTAGTCTATGCCCTAAATTTCAGGATGTCATAAAGAATATATTAAAGATCTCAGGGGATCAACTTGTAAGAGGAATACCTAAGATTTGGTTTGTCAAGGATAAGTTGTGCTCAACATGTGAAAAGGGAAAGAAAACCAAATCTTCTTTCAAACCAAAGTCCTGCTCTTCCATTATCCAACCTCTTCATCTTCTTCATATAGATCTTTTTGGACCAATTTCGGTTAAGTTAAGAGCTAGAAAGAAATACACTCTCATCATTGTGGATGAATTTTCAAGGTTTATGTGGGTAGTCTTTTTAATGAAGAAGAGTCATGTCATTGATGAAATCATTGCTCTCATCAAGCAGTGGGAAGTTCTCTATGATCACAAAGTAAGGCAATTACATAGTGATCATGGAACTGAATTAAGAAACTCCTCTCTGGATGACTTTTGTTCAATCTCAGGAAATTGTTAGAACTTATCTGCTGATAGAACTCCCTAGAAAAATGGTATTGCTGAGAGAAGAAACAAAACTCTCATTGAAGTTAAAAGAACTATGATCATTGAAGTTGGTCTTCCTTTGTCATTTTGGGCTGAAGCTGTTAATACAACGTGCTATACCCAAAACTAGTCCATCATTGTTAAGCGTCATGAGAAAACTGTGTATGAGCTACTGAAGGGAAGGAAACAAAACATATATTATTTTCATGAGTTTGGATGTGTTTGGTACATTTTGAATCAAAGATATTAGCGCTCGATGTTTGAAGCTAAAGCTGATGAAGGAGTGTTTCTAGGTTATTCCAGCGTATCCCAAGCTTTCAGGGTATTCAATCTTTCAACGCAAACTGTTGAGGAAACAAGTCATGTCACCTTCAATGAAGACTCGTTCATTCATGATCAAGTTGATTACCCCTCATCAATTCTGAATGAACTTACTTACAGTCCTTCAAACCCTGTTCCTGATTTTGTGCCAAATGACGTTGATCCTGTTGTTCTCAATATTGATCAATTCGTCAACTCACAACCTATCTCGGAAGATCATCCTTTCATCCCTGAAGAAGCTAAACCCTCCAATCAGGAAGACTCTGCTCAAAGTAATACAAATGAAAGTTCCAATCTAAGAATTCTTTGAGATCATCCTGAATCTCAGATCATTGGAGATGTAAATTTTGGGATTGTCACTTATAGTAGAGTCAGCAACAACTTTTGCATGTTTGTAAACTTCTTCTCCATGATTGAACCAAAGAATGTCGTTGATGTATTGAAAGAAGCTGATTGGATCAAGGCTATGCAGGATGAGCTGAATGAATTCGAATGACATCGTGCGTGGATTCTTGTTCCCAAACCTCAAGGAAAGACAATCACTGGCACTCGCTAGGTTTTCAGGAACAAATTGGATGAAGATGGGATCGTAATAAGAAACAAAGCTAGACTTGATGCTCAAGGTGTCCGTCGGCTAGAAGGGTTAAACTATGATGATACATTTTTTCCTGTTGCTAGACTTAAATCAATTCGTTTTTTTCTTGCCTTTGCTTCTTTCAAAAACTTCAAAGTCTATCAAATGGAAATAAAGTCTACCTTCTTACATGGAGATCTTCAAGAAGAAGGTTTACTGAAACAACCTCCAGGGTTTGAGAGTGAAGAGTTTCCAAATCATGTGTAGCGTCTTGATAAAGTTGTCTTTGGTTTAAAATAGACATCTGGAGCATGGTATGAGACATTGGCGAGCTATCTTCTTACAAGTGGATATAAATGAGGAAAGATTGACAACACCTTGTTCATCAAGCATTCAAGACCTCATATGATTCTTGCTCAAGTGTATGTTGATGATATCATTTTCAGATCCACTAATGAAATGCTAAGTTCAGAATTTGCGGAGATCATGGCAAAAAAGTTTGAGATGAGCATGATGGGTGAACTAATCTTCTTTTTGGTTTTGCAGGTCAAACAACTAACTAATGGATTTTTTGTTTTCCAAGCTAAATATATTGCAGATATGCTGAAAAAGTATGGTTTCTCTGATTGCAAGCCGACAAAGACTCTGATGTCCTCATCAGCGTCTATTGGCGCTGATCCAAATGGAGTTGATATGAATGCAACTTTGTTTCGAGGAATGATAGGATCTCTACTCTATCTTACTGCCAGTCGCCCTGACATCATGTTTGATATTATATTGTGTTCTCGTTATCAATCTAGTCCTAAGGAATCTCATCTTCTCGCTGTGAAAAGGATCTTTCGTTACTTAAACCATACACACAATATTAGGTTATGGTATCCTCATGATTCTGGGTTCAAGCTGGTGGGATACAATGACTCCGATCATGGTGTATGTGGTATTGATCGCAAAAGCAATTCAGGAGGAGCTCAAATGCTTAGAAATAGATTGGTAAGCTGGTCCAACAAAAAGCAGACATCGTTGGCTTGTTCTACCGTTGAAGCTGAATATTTAGCCGTTGGAAGGTGTTGTGCTCAGATCCTATTGATTCAGAATCATCTCTTATATTATGGTCTAAACTTCTCAAAGAATCTCATCTGCTGTGACAACACCAGTGCCATTCAGATTATACATAATCCAGTATAGCCTTCCAAGACCAAGCACATTGACATCCGTCATCATTTCATCAGGGACATAGTTTAGAAGGGAAAAGTGGAGTTGTTCTACATTCCATCCACTCATCAGTTGGCTAACATTTTCATACATGCATTGGACGAGAAGATTTTAAACAAATTGATTGCAGATCTTGGCATGCTTTCAATGACTTAATTGTTTTTCTAACTCTTTTGATTTAACATTACTTCTGGTTGCTTTCTGAAAAACACAAAAACAAAATATGCTTTTATTATGTTTACTAAATTTTTACATAGTTTGCATAAGCTTTGCGTCTAGTATTATAAGTATTCTATTTTCTCTCTTATTCATTTTCAGGCCTATCTAAGATTTATCTGCATCTCCTTCCTTCAGAGTTTGTGAGAACTGGAGTCATCCAGAAATATCTCAGTGCTCTTGGTACTAAGAGAAAGAGTGACATCATGTCCTCTTATTCTTGAGAATACCCTCTTTCTCCACCACTCACTGTTACGGATGCAAAGGGAAACCATCAATGCAGTTTTATCTATTGAGTTATAATCAAATAAAACCTCAAATTCCCTCGTGTTTATCTTGAGGACACGATGGTTTCATGGATTTAAGCCAGTTAACTCGTTTATTACAAAGACTAATTTTCGCTTCTCTCTTGCTCTTGATGAATATGAAGCTTGGAGTCCATCGACAACATTTCAACGATAAATGGCTTCATAATTCTTGATTTATACTGAGATGTATTTCTGATTTATACTGAGATGTATTTATGTATTGACATATTTATGTATTGACGTTTTTATTTTCACTTGTGTTTTTTTGCCCTTATATTCTTCTTTAAAGCTTTATGATTCAACGTAATGTACCATACGTTGATGAGAGCTTGAAAAATCTATGTCGATGGTTAAGCTAAAACGCCACAGCTTATCACACGCATCAAACCATTCTTTCCATAAATCTTCTTTAGAATTTTTATGATTCGGCGTATGATACTAGATGTTGATGAGAATTCGAAAATTCTGTGCCGATGCGTATATCAGTGTCCGTGATATATTACACGCACCTACCCACTCTTTCCCAATAATTCTTCTATTAAGAAGTTAATGATTCACTATATTAGCCATACATTGATAAAACTTTGACACTCTTTGCCGATGGGTACATTTCATAACAAAATGTATTACACGCATCTTACCACTCTTGCCCCTTTTTCTTCTAATATAAGTGATTAATGAGTCAGCTTATGAAAGCACACCCTGATGAAATCTCACACTACTATGTCAACAAATGGTAGTTCATACCTAAACTATCAGGAGACATCAAAATCTTACTAGACTTCATGCTGCAACTTTGATACAATGGTCGATTCCTACAAACCCTTAATTGTTGCTGATGTCAAAAGGGGGAGAAACTAGCTAAAGCTGAAGAAACTACTAGATGTTCTTAATCTAAAGAAAAACACAATATAAGGGGAAATCAAGTTGGCATAAACATTATCCAACATCCGCTGACATCAAAATTATCCGTCATCCACTGCGATTCATAAACGCTGCCTCAACTGCTTGATAATCATGGGAAGCCATTCATCTTCTAAGGAGGAGAAAAAGCTAAAGAATTCATTGAAGATTAGTTTTGACATCATCAGATAGGGGAGATTATAAGTTCACACCTTATGATCTGATGAGTCAAACAGTCTACATGTTATCTGTCAGTGTCAGCATCTACATCAATGTCAGCGCCAGCGTATCAAGCCTATCAGCGTCAGCGCTAATTATAGTTATTCTATGTAATCTTTTGTATATTAGGTAATGATATAGATAAGTATAGAATAGATACCATATCCAATATCCTTGTGATGAGCACTGGTTCTTAGTATAGATTAGACGCAATCCCCTTAATCAAGGGATATACTTGTATAGATTAATATATAATCTACATTAGGGTAAACCCTAATGTAGAGAGTTCGTCTTTGTGACAAACCATCTTCTTGGTGAAGACAAAACCCTTTTTTTTGTGAAATACAATTTGGAGAACTCCCTATGCTACTTATTTTCTGTTCTTTGTTTCCTTAGATTAGTTTGTTTTTGTCCTATATACTTGAAGTGTATTCGATCAATACAAACCTTCAAACAACAAAAGAATTACAGCCATCGTTAGGAATAAGAAGACAGTAGCTAGAAATGCTACTTGGTATGGTGTGATTGTACCAGATTAGAACTTGAAGGAAGGTAGATCCCGTGTTAGATGAAGACAAGAGTTTAGTTCATTGCACAATGCAAAATGAAGATCATTAGAATGAGACCATTCAACATATTATTATAGCCAAAGTAAAACCTTATCTTTGGATTCAACCTATGACCTAACTTGAGTAGGAACAAGAGTCTTCGATGAAAATCAAGTGAATAAGTCGAAGTTTAGGACAGAAGGTCCAACAGAGGATGAAAAGCGGGTGTAAGTTTGAGCACCTCCAATAGCTAAGAAGTCCAAGAGTTTGACACTCGTTTGACGAGAGTTGCGGTTGTTGTAGAAAGGAGTGCATAGAACCACGATGTGTCATTAGTTATAGTCGAAATAAACACATACTTAGGGAAAGAAAGGGGACCTGAGGAATCACTACTCACAGTTGTTTTGTTGATGTATGATTCCGGGACGTAATCATCCTAAGGGGGAGATAACTGTAATGCCAACAAATTTGGGCAAGACATTGAAATATAATAAGTAATAATTATTTATAATTAAAATCCTCGAATAGGACAATTATTCGTCATATGCATTACGGTCGATAAATAACATTTTAATTAGAATTTTATTTAATATAAATAATCTTAACTAAATATGTAATAGTCGTAATGACAATCTCATGGATATAAGGAATGCTTAGATCTGACTTCGTATGAAAAAATTATGATCCTTTGAAGTTTCGTGTTCAAACTTATATGACAAAGCGTGGCCTAAAAAGTGAGTTAGAGCGCGATTTCTTATTAGTCTAAGTAATAAAAATGAAATTCCTAGTAATCGTAAAAGAAAAAGTGTGCATATAAAGAGCTCCCAAATCTGACTTCGTATGAGAAAGTTATGACTTTTCAATGTTACGGTGTGGCAATGGTGACAAACCATCTTCTTGGTGAAGAAAAAACCCTTTTTTGGTGAAATACACTTTGGAGAACTCCCTATGCTATTTATTATTTGTTCTTTGTTTTCTTAGATTAGTTTCTTTTTTTCCTTTATAACTGAAGTGTATCCGATCGATACAAACCTTTAAACAACAAAATAAGTACAACATTAGAACTAGAAGGAAGGTAGATTCTGTGTTAGATGAAGACAAGAGTTTAATTCATTGCACTGTGCAAAAGGAAGATCGTTAGGATGAGACCATTCAACCTGTTAGTATAGCCAAACTAAAACCTTATCTTTGGATTGAACCTATGACCTAACCTGAGCAGGAACAAGAGTCTTCGATGAAAATCAAGTGAATAAGTCGAAGTTTAGGATTGAAGGTCCAGCAGAGGATGAAAAGAGGGTGTAAGTTTGAGCACCTCCAATAGATAAGAAGTCCAAGAGTTTGACACTCGTTTGACGAGAGTTGCGGTTGTTGTAGAAAGGAGTGCATAGAACCACGATGTCTCATGAGTTATAGTCAACCAAGTAATAAAAGAATGTTTTTCTGGGCATCAAGTCGTTGGGGATAACAGTGTGTGAAAACTCGTACTAAAATAAACACATACTTAGGGAAAGAAAAGGGACTTGAGGAATCACTACTCAGAGTTGTTTTGTTGACGTATGATTCCAGGATGTAATCATCCTAAAGGGGAGATAACTATAACGCCCACAAATTTAGGCAAGACATTGAAATATAATAAGTAATAATTATTTATAATTAAAATCCTCGAATAGGACAATTATTCGTCCTATGCATTACGGGCGATGAATAAGATTTTTAATTAGACATTTATTTAGAATAAATAATCTTAACTAAGTATGTAATATTCGTAATGACAACCTCATGGATATAAAGAATGCTTAGATCTGACTTCGTATGAAGAAATTATGATCCTTTGAAGTTTCGTGTTCAAACTTATATGACAAAGCCTGGCCTAAAAGGTGAGTTAGAGCTCAATTTCTTATTAGTCTAAGCAATATAAATGAAATTTGTAGTAATCGTAAAAGCAAAAGCGTGCATATAAAGAGCTCCCAAATCTGACTTCGTATGAGAAAGTTATGATTTTTCAATGTTTCGGCGTAACAATGGTGACAAACCATCTTCTTGGTGAAGACAAAACTCTTTTTTGGTGAAATAAAATTTGGAATACTCCCTATGCTATTTATTTTTTGTTCTTTGTTTGCTTAGATTAGTTTGTTTTTGTCGTTTATACTTGAAGTGTATCCGATCGATACAAACCTTCAAACAACAAAAGAATTACAACCATAGTTTGGATTAAGAAGACAGTAGCTAGAAATGCTAACTGGTATGGTGTAATTGTACCACATCAGAACTTGAAGGAAGGTAGATGCCGTGTTAGATGAAGACAATAATTTAGTTCATTGCACTGTGCAAAAGGAATGTCATTAGAATGAGACCATTCAACCTGTTATTATAGCCAAAGTAAAACCTTATCTTTGGATTCAACCTATGACTTGACTTGAGCAGGAACGAGAGACTTCGATGAAAATCAAGTGAATAAGTCGAAGTTTAGGACTGAAGGTCCAGTAGAGGATGAAAAGCGGGTGTAAGTTTGAGCACCTCTAGTAGCTAAGAAGTCCAAGAGTTTAACACTCGTTTGACGAGAGTTACGGTTCTTGTAGAAAGGATTGCATAGAACCATGATGTGTTATGATTTATAGTCGACCAAGTAATTAAAGTATGTTTTTCTGGGCATCAAGTCATTGGGGATAGCACTGTGTGAAAACTCATACTAAAACAAACCCATACTTAGGGAAAGAAAGGGGACTTGAGGAATCACTACTCAGAGTTGTTTTGTTGACGTATGATTCTGGGACGTAATCATCCTAACGGGGAGATAACTGTAACGCCCACAAATTTGGGCAAGACATTGAAATATAATAAGTAAAAATTATTTATAATTAAAATCCTCGAATAGGACAACTATTTGTCGTATGCATTACGGGCGATAAATAACATTTTAATTAGAATTTTATTTTAGAATAAATAATATTAACTAAATATGTAATAGTCGTAATGGCAATCTCATGGATATAAGGAATGCTTAGATCTGACTTCGTATGAAGAAATTATGATCCATTGAAGTTTCGTGTTCAAATTTATATGACAAAGCGTGGCCTAAAAAGTGAGTTAGAGCTCGATTCTTTTTAGTCTAAGTAATATAAATGAAATTCGTAGTAATCGTAAAAGCAAAAGAGTGCATATAAAGAGCTCCCAAATCTGCCTTCGTATGAGCAAGTTCTGATTTTTCAATGTTTCGGCGTAGCAGTGGTGACAAACCATCTTCTTGGTGAAGACAAAACCCTTTTTTGGTGAAATACAATTTGGAGAACTCCCTATGCTATTTATTTTTTTGTTCTTAATTTTCTTAGATTAGTTTTCTTAGATTAGTTTGTTTTTGTCCTTTATACTTGAAGTGTATCCGATCGATACAAACCTTCAAACAACAAAAGAATTACAGCCATTGTTAGGATTAAGAAGACAATAGCTAGAAATGCTACCTGATATGGTGTGATTGTACCACATTAGAACTTGAAGGAAGGTAGATCCCGTGTTAGATGAAGACAAGAGTTTAGATCATTGAACTGTGCAAAAGGAAGGTCATTAGAATGAGACCATTCATCCTGTTATTATAGCCAAAGTAAAACCTTATCTTTGGATTCAACCTATGACCTAACTTGAGCAAGAACAAGAGTCTTCGATGAAAATCAAGTGAATAAGTCGAAGTTTAGGACTGAAGGTCCACCAGACGATGAAAAACGGGTGTAAGTTTGAGCACCTCCAATAGCTAAGAAGTCCAAGAGTTTGACACTCGTTTGAAGAGAGTTGCGGTTATTATGGAAAGGAGTGCATAGAACCATGATGTGTCATGAGTTATAGTCGACCAAGTAATGAAAGTATGTTTTTAATAGGGCATCAAGTCGTTGGGGATAACACTGTGTGAAAACTCGTACTAAAATAAACCCATACTTTAGGAAAGAAAGGGGACTTGAGGAATCACTACTCAGAGTTGTTTTGTTGACGTATGATTCCGGGACGTAATCATCGTAAGGGGGAGATAGCTGTAACGCCCACAAATTTGGGCAAGACATTGAAATATAATAAGTAATAATTATTTATAATTAAAATCCTCGAATAGGACAATTATTCGTTGTATACATTTCGGGCGATAAATAACATTTTAATTAGAATTTTATTTAGAATAAATAATCTTAACTAAATATGTAATAGTCGTAATGACAATCCCATGGATATAAGGAATGCTTAGATCTGACATCGTATGAAGAAATTATGATCCTTTGAAGTTTCTTGTTCAAACTTATATGACAAAGTGTGGCCTAAAAAGTGAGTTAGAGCTCGATTTCTTATTAGTCAAAGTAATATAAATGAAATTCGTAGTAATCGTAAAAGAAAAAGCGTGCATATAAAGAGCTCCCAATTCTGACTTCGTATGAGAAAGTTTTGATTTTTCAATGTTTCGGCATACCAGTGGGGACACCGATCTCGAATTTCAAATCAGTTGCTTGTTAGCCAAAACAATGTAAACGATAGTTAAAGATCTCATGAATAGGAATCTGTCTATATAAAGAAAGTCAAGACTGGAGTTCGTATAAAGGAGTTATGAATTTCACACGGACTTTAACATTATAATCTCTATAAAAATATCAATTTAAGATAAAATGAGACTTAGCTGCTAAGAACTGAAGGAAAGTTGTAGTTCTTGTCGAGAGGATTTCAGGGATATATAGTACGTAAAAAAGGGAGCTCGTATGCGAAATTTATGGCCATTCGAATATTAAAGGAAAATACTCGTTGTAATGATGTGGCGTCCCGAGAGCGGGCCACGTGGAAAAGATGGCACCAGAGACTTCCACCGACGAGCCGACGTGGCACCATAAGAAGCGGACACATGACACCATAGAATGGTGACACGTGGCAACGTTCTAGAAGGCATGACGCGGACTATCCAACATATTACATGTGGCACCGCAAGATGTCGGACGCGTCATCCTTTAGCATGGCACGCTTATGTATGAGGCGTGGCGTGCCTACCTATAAATCCTATAAATAGATGTCGAAAATCAGCCATTTTGCTCACGAAATTCAAGTCTCTTTCTCTATGGGTTACTTCCTTTGTTGAGTCTGGTTTCTCTAGACTTTTAGACCATTTTAGAAGGGTTCGGAGTCATCACGGAGTCCAACAACTAGAAGTTTTTGGGTCGGAGTTATGCCTACAAATTTTATGGGCTTTTGTCAAAAAACTCTGTAAGTTAAATTGCACTTATATTTCTTTAAGTGTAACTTATGTTTAAGTTCATTATCGTTATTTTGAACCTATAAACAAGATTTACCAGTGATTCCATGTCATAATATTGATTGATCTTCTTACGGGATTGATTTCTATGCTAGATCTAGTGAGGCATTTAAAGTGGGATTTCCAAACAGTATACTTTTGATACCAAACGGACCCTACCTCCGATATGATCTTACATGGTTGTTCCTTATGTGATAACTCTTGATGTAGTCATTGGATTATTGAGGAATCTAGACTATCATTATTCTAGTCACGAGAAATATAAGACTAATACTTAGTGATATTTATATCTAGGTCTTTTGGCAAGAAAATCTAAGGTGTTAGGCGAAGCGCTGCCCTAATCACAAGTCATCCACTTTTAACAAGTGGGTGCATAGTTAATTTCATCTTACACATAGATATAAAGTATTTGGGTAATTGAATGGTATATGTGCCTATTATCTGTTTTCTTGATATATGTGGTAGATGCAATAATATGATATGTTTTTACTTGTATATTTATTTTATCATATTTAAATTGTATTGGGTAGTCAAGGGTCGAGGGAAAATAAAGTCAACGGTGAGAGGCCATGTATTTTACTATTGTACTATTGGGACCAGTCATCTAACAGAGTATAGATGACGATCACTGACTATTTTAGACAATCTCGTGGAACACTAGCAGGCCCGCCACCTGTAGGTGTTAAAGATCATGATTTTTAGGGAAAATGAAAGATTGTTCATTCGGGTACTCTATCCCCTTCATGGTTGCGTTATTGACATATATTGCTTTGGAATCCCCGAAGTAGTATTGTATATCCGTCGCTTACAGAGTTCCTTTAGGATAGGTTCATCGGGATCATAATTCTAGGATCAGGGAGTGAGAATAACAGGAATGAATAATCGGGTTATTTGTTTGGTGTGAAATATATAAAAGATTATATAATATTATTGTGGGTTGAAAACCCTATGTGCTCACCAGGCTCCTAAGTCTGACCCACTCAGTTTCTTTGTATCATAGGTAGTGGTACGAAAATACAGGGATGTTGATGTTTGAATTTGTTGAGAGATTTAAGAAGTTTTAGGCCATTACATAAATTGATGTAAGGCCTATAAATACTAGTTTATGCTTATGTTTATGTATCGGTTATGACATTCCAAACTTTTAAATATTAATGAAAAACGTTTCTTTGAAAATGCTTTGATACTATCTCACATTAATAATGTTTTTGGGACAAGTTCCGCACTAATAGAAGAAAACTTTGTTTTAAATAAGCATAAAAAAAACTGTTTTAATTGGCCATAAAATTGGAGATGTCACACGATCTAACCATAATTAAGCATAGGTGTGCAGTCTATGCCTAGTTGTTCGGCCCATATCTTATGCTAACCTCAAATATCGTACTTGACCTAAACTCTTGAGTTTGGATTTCTATGGTTTTTGTTGTGTGATATATACATATATATAAGTGTTTTCTTCGAGGGTATGAGTTATATATATATATATATATATATATATATATATATATATATATATATATATATATATATATATATATATATATATATATATATATGAAGTTAGTTTGTGTGTTTTATTAATTTTTGTTTTGTACTTCAAGACTATCAAGTAAGGATCAGCCAGCCAGGAAAATTCGGAGGGCATGACCATTTCGCGTATAGCTTTTCTGAAATCCATCAACCCAAGGTGACATGTCCATCCTAGACATCTTTCCTGTAAGTAGTCAATCAGTACTATAACATCCCAAAAATCATAAGTAAAAATTTCATTATTAATTCAACCCAAACACTATCAAAATCTCATATCAACCATTCAAAAGTATGTCATAGTAAAATAGTTATCAGATTACAATTCCCAAAATCATATAAGTGCGGAAAAACATGGGTTGATGCGTTGCAATCAGGCTGGGATCTTCCCCTTCGAACTGGAATTACCTGAAACATAAAATTAAACCGTAAGCACTAAGCTTAGTGAGTTGCCCAACTACCACATACCATACATATCATACTCACATCATACATACATATCATAGTAAAACATGTACGGGTGTATTTTACCCCTGAGCCCCTTACGATTCACTCAATCGGTATGGATCTGTTTCACCCCTACAGATAAGCATACAATCACATCAGCAGGAGTCACAAAGACAACAAGCTCATGCATACATATCAGTAACTATCACAAAGATCACTACTATTCTACTACATAATCCAGTGGGCCGACAGTGGTGCCTTCGACCCATAAGTACAGTGAGGAGACTCACCTCATTCTGAAGATAGAAAAATCACACTCCCGAGCTACTGCTACCACAACTCCTCACACTAAACATTCCAAATTAACCCTAATAAATAATCAGGGTAATAACCTATAAAAGGTCCAACCTACAAACTAACATGCTTAAGGGGTAAAAGACAATTTTACCCTTCCCTTAAGGGGCCCCTCAACCCATAGCCCAAGCCCAACAGACTTAAGGCCTAACAAGGCCAAAGAGACCTAAGGTCCAATAATGACTCAAAACCTAAGGCACAACAATGGCCAAAAAAACCAAGGCCCAACAATGGACCAAAAGACCTAAGACCCAAAAAGGGGTTCTGGTGAGTACGCTAAGCGTACCACCTAAGTAGGCCCGACGTACAACTTACACCACAAAGGAAAATTAAGGGCTTAGATGCGTACGCTCAGTGTACGCTTATGTACTCCCCGCGTACGCTCCAAGTTCCCAAAACCTTATTAACCACTTAAAGCTTTAAGTCCAAATGTCAAATTTCCAGATCTAGCTCTAGGGGAATGTCTTAAACAATAAAGTCATCAACTTGATGCCTTTGCGTGGCTCAAAGAGACCCAAAATGAATTTCTAACATTATAACCTCAAATTAAGACTATCAACTCATGCACGGTTGAGCTTAACCCATCAAGATGTCATTTTTATGATTCTACAACTCCATAAATACCAAGAAATGACCAATACATATTCTGGAGTAACTCCTACTCAAAAGAACCAAACCAGGGGACCAAAGCATGCCAAATATAATCCCAAATCTGGATCTAAGCTAAGCAATCAAAAAGTTTGAAGCTTTATACCTCCAGAAGATTGCAAAGGTGAAGAGAGTGTTGGATCTTCAAGCTCTAAGCAAACCAATCCACCTCCAATGAGCTCTTCTTCTTCTAGATGCACCAAACACACACCAAAAGACACACAAGGGTCAAATCTCTCTAAAAATGGGTTAGGGTTTCAAGATAATGCTTTTGGGGACAATGGAGGCTGATAACGAGAGAACCATCGGGGCATAAGGTGCATAAACAGGGTCCAAACCATAAAATTTAGGTTTTACCCATGGTTTACCTATGCCCAACATACATAGGTACGCTCAGCGTACCAGGCAGGTTGACCCCATGTCCAAGTTTCATAAGGTACGCCCTATGTACTTGATTATGCCCATCGTACTTAACCTTAATGCACCACAAATTAATATTTAAAACTAAAGAAATTTACCTGGGAACCCGGGTGTTACAAGTACTGTTATTAATCATAATACTTTTATTATTAGGCTTCAGTTATAAAGCTAACTGGAGTATAAGCCCTAGGCTGTAGTCGTAATTTCTTAAGAAAGTTGTAACACCCCGTTTATTAAGTAGATAAATAAATGAATTAATGGATGTATAGTAGCCCTAAAATAAATAATTATATAGCAAGGTGTTGGTCTTGGGATGCCAAAGGCCATAAGTTAGATATTTCGGGGGTTAAAGTATAAATTCAAGATTTATTTTGTAAAGATTTTAGAAGACAAAGGGATATTTGGTAAGTATTAGACCTAATATGAAAGGATTTATTAAAGCGGGGGCTAAAGAATAAATAATGGACCTCATTTGTCAATAATTGTAGAGGGAGGGGCTACTTGGTAAAATATGGGACTTTATTTGTAAGAGATTTCAGAAGATGGGGTTAAAAAGGTAAAATGTGGACTCATTTTGAAAGAGAAGGGGAAGGAGGGACCAAACATGTTATTATGGGATACATTCTTAAGGGCTCGGGGTATATAAGACCCGTCACCCTGTTCTAAACCCTAACCCTAAAAGAAGTTCCAGCCGCCACCCTCCACCCTTATACCTCCCTTCCACTTCCGGCGCTGCACCACCATCATCGTGGAGATCGGAAACCACCAACGGCTATCCCATCTGCCGGCAAGGGTGTTACCGCCACTGTTACATTGCTTCTCCGACCAACGAGCCGCCATCTCCGGGCGCTAGAGCTGATGTCGCTGTCGTGCCGCTGCTGAGCCGCCTCTCCGCCTTCTTCTGTCACCGCAATGTCGCCGTATGTCACACCCGAAAACCGGAACGGCGGAAATGTTCTGGGGTGGAGGACGTCATGTATAGTATCACAACAGAGCATAATAGTAAACAAGCAATAACATCCATTGCATTAATAGAATAATTTTAATACAAGCGTGTTCTGTATAATTTGTAAGACACCAAAATGAATGATCAAAAATAAAAGATGAGTCTTGTATGTGCTCCATCTTCTCAAAAGCTTCATCGGTACCTGTCTACTGATGAACTGAGAATACAATTTATTTTGAAAAGAGTTTATCAGCATAACGCTGGTGAGTTCATAAGTATTTAGTGTCATTGCTTGCATGAAAATGTTTGTAACAACGTAGTGTAAATGTTCGTAACTGTTTGTAATTGTTTGCAAATAGTGGAACTCTCTAGAAAATGCTATATTTTCTACTGAAATGTAGCCTTCTACCAAGACCCGACTGTTTGTATGTTTGTTCTTTTGTAGCGTAAGAGTTTTTCCCCAGTGAAACTATCATTATGACAATATAGTTTTAAGACCTCACTTATGCGAGATGATTACAAAATTAAATGTAATAGGGAAAGTAATGTTTTACCCCAGCAGTATCACTGCTGGCAAAGAGTGATGAAAATGCAGACTCCAGGTAGTATTAAATGTACAATACACCTCGGGGGGTCTGTTTTGCCTTTAATTCTTAATTGGTTAATTAAAGGTTTGAATGTGAACTCGTATGTAACCATGCTAATCGACGGCTGAATAACTGATGACCCTCCGGTGTCATATGTAGTGAGGTAATATTCTGTCACCCCTTGGCCTTATCGGCTGGGACTGTAGCCAGCAGTCACGGTGTGGGAGTGTCTGTCCCATATAGATCTATACACACAATGCTCGCTCTCCCTGCAGGAGACTCTGGTTACAAATTGATACCACAATGAAGTGTCGTATTGAGAAGTAGTATGTCACATTCTGATTATCGTATTCAAATGTTTGTATAGTAGGCCATAGTGTAGTGATGTTTTCTCCGTACTAGTATATAGTATATTCTATTTCATAGTGTATAGTGGGTTCTCTTGTATAGTGTATAGTATGTTGTTTCTCATAATAGTATGTATGCAGTGACTCGTAACTGTATTGTCTCTTGTATGTGTCGTTGCAATAGTAATAGTGAGTAGTAATCCCATAACTATACCTATTATAGTTAAATAGAAATGTTGTTTCTATGCCTTTGTTACACAAAGGTACTGAACTGTAGTAAAAGCTTTTATATCCACACATATATATACGATATATAACTAAGATTTCAACGACATTCGGACAAATAACAGGGCACCCTAACTCCACAACCAAACAAGGAACAGGAAATAAGGTGAGCTATCAGTCCTAAATCCTTCAAATCCTACTTATATAAATATAGCTGTATAGATATGAGTTTGACAGTAATGTAAGTTTAAAAGAGTTTTGAAAACAGTTTTAGCATTTAAAAGAGTTTAGCAAAAGGTTTTGCAGTGCTTGAAATCCATAAGTTTGATAGCAACTTCAAAGTAATAGTAAATCTTTCTGTTTATTCTAGTCACTAATCACATGTGATTAATATAATAGCTAGAATATTTCAACTTGTATTCCCCCCCATAAAAGCATTTAAAATCATTTCAAAGGTTGATTAGGGGTATGAACTCACCTGCAGTGAGTAACTCGAATGAAAGATCGATATAGGATCGTCGGGTGTCAATTGGAGTCTTGAGCACAAACGAATCCTATTTTACATGTAATAACATATATATGAATACACTTAGGGTATATAACCACTAATAGACACATAGACACGCCTTAGGGGCATGAAAACACTTAGAATTAAGTGTTACAAACACCTCTTGAAGTCCCTAAATGAGTGTAGGGCCTTAGATTTGAGTGTAAGGCCACCAAACTCGACTTTTATGTGTGTGCGGCTAGGTGTACGGCCAGGGTGTGCGGCCAGGCCTGTGTGCGGTCGTACACTCCCATACAAATGTGCCCAAATCGATTTTCCAAGGCTTTGTGATGATCCTAAGAAGGTGTTGTGGCCGATGCTAGGCTTAGATGAGCGTTTAAGTCCATTTTAGGGCCAAAAGATGTGTGTGCGGTCACACATGATGTGTGTGCGGCCGTACACACTTGAAGATCATCTAGAATGATGATTCCATGGATCAAACTCGAGGAAAAGGCTTTCTAATGTGTTGTAGTAAGGATCTAAGGATGTTTACTTACTTGTATTGCCGATTGGAGAGGAAAACTTGAAGAACTCTTGGGAGAAAATGTTCCAGCTTTGAAGGAGTGTGAAAAGGGGTGTAAGGTTGACTTAGGGTCCTTTATATAAACTAGAGTGTGAGACTGGGAGGGTGTTCGGTCGGCTGTGTGCGGCTGGCTGGCCGCACACTCGGGTGTGCGGCCGTACACACCTTGCTGGGTGTGTTTGGCCTGATTTTGTGATGCTACACACATTCTCACCCTTGCTAAGACTCATATCTAGGTTATACTAAGCCTCAAGAACTCATATAGACCCAAAACATCATTATAAAATAGCAAAACGAGGGTAACTTTGATAAAAATGAAGAATGTACAAGTTAGAAATTTCGGGTTGTCACATCATCCCCCCGTTAGAGGGAATTTCGTCCCGAAATTAGAGTTTAAGTGACTAAGTTATTACAAATAACTAAGTAAAAAGATGAGGATATTTATGTTTCATTTGATCCTCGCGCTCCCAAGTAAATTCCGGTCCTCGCTTGGCGTTCCAGCGAACCTTCACAATCGAGATACAGCTTTGCTTGGTTCGTTTGACCTCTCGGTCCATGATCTCTACTGGTTCTTCCACGAAGTTGAGACTCTCGTTGATTTCGATTTCGTCGAGCGGGATCACAAGAGTCTCGTCGGATAAGCACTTTTTCAAGTTCGAGACGTGGAAGGTAGGATGTACGTTACTAAGCTCGTGGGGAAGGTTGAGTTTGTAAGCTACAGAGCCGATTCTAGCAAGAATCTCGAAAGGCCCTATGTATCTTGGATTTAGCTTTCCACGCTTTCCGAAGCATATCAAACCCTTCCAGGGTGAGACTTTCAACAAGACTCGGTCTCCCACCTGGAATTCCAAAGGTTTCCTTCGTTTGTCTGCGTAGCTTTTCTGTCGGTCTCTAAAGGCCTTCAATCGTTCACGAATCTGAATGATCTTCTCTGTCGTTTCCCGAATGATCTCCGGACCTGTGAGAGTGCTGTCAGGAACTCGTCCTTTAGCTAACTGAGTGTCACCCACCTCAGTCCAGCACAGAGGGGATCTGCACTTTCGGCCGTAGAGGGCTTCAAATGGAGCAACCTTTATGCTCGTGTGATAGCTGTTGTTGTAGGAAAATTCTGTTAGATATAGTGTCTTAATCCATAACTATATTTGGTATGTACTTGACCCGACCCGGCATGGTCCATTTGGGTTGCACTTCACCCGAACAATTTACGGATAATCTTTTAAGAATAGTACAAGTTATGATTTATTAATATATTATAAGTTCTAATATATTTATATAAAATCATATTATTTAATTAGTGTTGATCTATAATTAATTTAGAATTAATTTAGAGATCAAAAGTATGACTAATTAAATATGGGCTCTTGTATTTATATAGTGTGGGCTAATGCTTATTTGGAATGGGCTAGGCTTGCATGGAAAGTCCATGGATACTCCATGGAGCTTTAACCCATGGATCTCATGGAAATAAAAAGACATGGGTATTAGGGTTTACATGGATGTAACCCTAATCCACCACACTATATAAAGGAGGCCTTGGTTCTTGAAATTGCACGAGTTGATGTGTGTAAACTAAGAGGGCCGATTTCAAGAAGTTTGTGACTATTCTCTCAAGTTTCCAAGTTTGTGGTGATTTGTGACTTCCATTTGAGGCATCCACATTATTGGTGCTAGGCTCTCAAACTCCAAGCAATCAACTACTACTACAAGGTAAGTAATTCTACTAGTTTTATTTGATTCAAGTACCCCATGCCATGCTAGTTAGGATAAGAACCTTGGAAAAATAATTATTTGCATGTATCTTAGTCAAACATAGATCCAAGGTTTCTAGGGTTGCATGTACATCATAAGAGTGTTAGAATGCTCAAAAACCCATGAGTGGTATCAGAGCCAGGTTTGTTTATTTGATACTTGATGGAAAAAAAAAAAAAAAAAAACTTGAAAATCGAAGTTTTGTTCAAAAGCTCGTATCAAAATTTCAAGTTTTGTATATGTACTTATGATTCTTGAAATTCTTGATATGAACATTCATAAACATATGAGTTTAGAAGATCATATAAATTATGTGCTAATAATTGATTAGATTAATTCTTGATCTTTATGTGTTTTAATGGAGTCCATAACTAGTTCTTAAGTTATGGATAACCAAAAGTCACATTTATAAATAACCATTAAAAGAACACATAGGTTACAAAAAATGAAGAGTCTTCATTTTTAATAACCATTAACTCATAAGTTATGAGAAATGAAAAGTCTTGGAAGTTTACAAAACTTGCCCTCAAGTTTTGGAACATGTAAAGTCATATTAAAAACTTTAGTTCCAACCCCTAGAATTTTAAAAGTTAAAATTCAACCCTTATACTTTATAATATTATAAGTTTAATAATATTTATATATGTATAAGATCAAGTCGTCTTACCGCTAGTACACCTCATTCACGAGCCGGTCTATAAGGGGGGTATAAGGTTGTTGCCTATAAAATGGCAACCTAATGGGTGTCCACTCTCACCCACCGCTTCCTTGATCGGTGGAGGGTCGTTAGCCATGAAATTACACTTTACACTTTGTTTAAGTCGTTAGTGGAGCGTGTGTGGTTAACCGGCACACTAACTTGAACTTAACAAGGTAGGTAAAGGGTGACTTAATGTTTATCATAGTATCGATGGAGCGTGTGTGGTTAACCGGCACATCGATTGAGGGGTAATACATTAAGGGTACCAAGTAATTTGCATGGTTACTTCACACTTTGTTTTGTGATCATCGGCATCCCAGTCACAAAACTTGAAGGGCACACTCGAGATTGAAACATGCCATTGAAGAAAGTTCAATGAATCTCAAAGAATCTAGGAGTTTCTAAACCAATTAAAACCTAATTAAATATTTCGTTTTTCATGGTGGAAATTGGTGAATCGTCATTCACCTACCTTCAAATATCTTATAGCTTAGATTACGGCATCCCTCTTCTAAGTTATAAAATATTGTGTTGGGTCCTAGCCTTAATATTACATTTGGGTGTTTTGTTAAGGACTATCTCTATATCTAATCTAATCTATTCCCTCTTCTTTTCAGATGTCTTCCAATAACAATGCTTCTGGCTCAAACCCTACTAGCTCCTTCTCTCTCATGAATCTTTGTGGGAGAGTCATCTTTGATGGGTCCAACTTTACAGATTGGATCAGAAACATCAGGATGGTCACTCGGTATGAGAACAAAGAATATGTTCTCGACAAGGAGCTGAAGGTACCCAAGCCAACTGCTACTCCTGAAGAGCTTGCTGAATATGAGGTACATGAAAGAGATGCTACAAAAGTGGTATGCATCATGATGGCCACCATGATAGCCGAGCTCCAAAAGTCCTATGAGGACTATTATCCTTTTGAGATGCACCAGGACTTGATGGACCGCTACCATCAAAGTGCTCGTCAAGAGCGATATGAAATAATCTCCTCCATGATAACAACCCGAATGAAGGATGGTGAACCCATCACAGGCCACATGCAGAAAATGCAAAGGTATGTGGACCGATTACTGAAGTTGAATGTGAACTTCCCTGAGGAGTTAGCAATAGACATCATTTTGCACTCCTTGCCATCGTGTTATGATCAATTCCGCATGACATATCACATGAACAAGGAAGAAGTCACCCTCAGCAAACTTCAAGGACTCTTGAAGACCGCCGAAAGTGGTCTAAAGGGTAAGTCGGGTGTTACTACTCCTACTCCTACTCCAACTGCGGCTAATGTCTTGGCAATCACGCATGGCAAAGGGAAGAAGAGAAAGAACCCTTCTAAGGGTACCAAGGGTAAGACCCTTGAAGGCTCCTCTTCAAGCAAAACCAAGAAAGGTTTTGTCACTCCTTCTGCTAACCCTAATGAGGCTGAATGCTTCCATTGCCATGAAAAGTCGCACTGGAAGCGAAACTGCCCAAAGTACCAGCAAGATTTGAAGGATGGGAAAGTAAAACCCAACCATGCAGGTATATACACTATATTGTCTAATAACTCACCTCATTCTAAGTCTTGGGTCCTTGATACAGGTTGTGGTATTCACATATGTTGTGATTTGCAGGGACTAAAAAGAAGTGAGAATGTGGAGCAGGGAAAGATAAACTTGATCATGGGAAACAGGAAAGCTTCACCTGTCACCAAGATAGGAGTTTATTCCTTAGTGCTAAATACTGGGTTTACATTAGATTTGAATAAATGTTATTATTCGCCAGAAATGGCAAGAAATGTTATTTCCTTTCATGCATTGTATAAACAAGGTTTTACCTTTTATTTTGATAATAATAATGGTAGTATTGATGCTTTCTTTAATAATGTTCTTTATTTTAAAGCATTACCTTGTGATGGCGTGTATGAAACTGTATCTGTTGTAGATAATCTAGGAAATAATGTATTGTGTATTAACTCTTCCACTAGCTTAGATAAAGCATCCTTATGGCATTGTCGTCTTGGACATGTAAGCAAGAAATGCATAGGACAACTCCAAAAGGATAGAGTCTTGGAGTCATTTGACCTAAAGTCAGATGATAGTTGTGAGTCTTGTTTGCTTGGTAAAATGACAAAGTCACCTTTTACTGGCACTTGTGCTAGGGGTGAAGGTTTGTTGGACCTCATACACACGGATGTGTGTGGACCCTTCAGAACCGCCACAAGAGATGCTAATCGGTTCTATGTGACTTTTACTGATGATTTTAGTAGATATGGATATGTCTACCTAATCAAGCATAAGTCAGAAACCTTTGAGAAATTCAAAGAGTTTAAGCAAGAAGTGGAGAATCAGTTGGGTAGGAACATTAAGATGCTTCGATCCGATCGTGGTGGTGAGTATCTTAGTATTGAGTTCCTTGACTATCTTAAGGAATGTGGGATTGTCTCACAATTGACACCTCCTAGGACACCACAGTTGAATTGTGTAGCTGAGAGGCGCAATCGGACCTTGTTGGACATGGTTCGTTCCATGATGAGTCGAGCTTCGCTACCAATCTCATTTTGGGGGTATGCCTTAGAGACTGCCGCCCATATCCTTAATCTAGTCCCTACAAAGAAGGTTGCCAAAACACCTCACAAGGTGTGGACTGGAAAAGTTCCCAATCTAGACCACATCAAGATTTGGAGTTGCGAGGCTTTCGTGAGACGCGAGACTCACGATAAGCTTGAACCCCGAAGCGAAAGGTGTATTTTCATCGGCTACCCACATAAATCCTTTGGTTACATCTTCTACAGACCCAGTGATAATGTGGTCTTTGTAGCAAGAAGAGGATTCTTTCGAGAGAGAGAATTCATGAGCCAAGGAGACAGTGGGAGGCAAATTGACCTTGAGGAAATTCAAGAGTCAAGTGGTGAAGGAACCTCAAACCCTAGCCCTCAACCTAAGGAGGAAACTCCTGTTGAGCCGACTGAAGAATCTATACCTCTGAGGCGTTCCACCAGAGTTAGGAATGCACCTGAGCATTATTATGGTTTTCATATTACTGCAGAAGGTGAGACACTTATCAGTGATAACACACTGGTAAATCTGGATGAGCCTAACAGCTACACGGAAGCCATGGCAGGCCCTGAGGCTGCTAAATGGAAAGAGGCTATGGATAGCGAAATACAGCCCATGTATGACAATCAAGTTTGGAACTTGGTTAACAATGTACCTGATCGTAAGATAGTTGGGTGCAAATGGATCTTCAAGAAGAAGACGGACATGGATGGTAATGTACACACTTATAAGGCACGACTGGTTGCAAAGGGTTATTCTCAAACTCCGGGAGTTGATTATGATGAGACCTTTTCACCAGTGGCCAAGATTAAGTCTATTAGGGTTTTGTTAGCCATTGTTGCATTTCATGATTATGAAATATGGCAAATAGATGTCAAAACCGCTTTCCTTAATGGAAGGTTGGCTGAAGATGTTTACATGGTTCAGCCAGAGGGTTTTGTCAGTACAGAGTACCCCAGTAGAGTGTGTAAGCTCGAGAAATCCATTTATGAATTAAAACAGGCACCTCGCAGATGGAATCTTTGCTTTGATGAGAAAGTCAAAGAATTTGGCTTTTCAAGGAGTAAAGATGAATCTTGTGTCTATATCAAGGCTAGTGGGAGTATAGTCAGCTTTTTGGTACTGTATGTGGATGACATACTACTCATAGGAAATGACATCCCAACCCTGCAGGAAGTAAAGTCCTGGCTTGGGAAGTGTTTTGCTATGAAGGACCTTGAAGAAGCTGCCTATATCCTAGGGATAATGATTTTGAGAAACAGGAGTAAAAGACTAATTGGACTTAGTCAAAGCACCTATGAGGACAAAGTGTTGAAAAGGTTCAACATGCATAACTCCAAGAAAGGAGAGTTACCCATCCAGAGTAACACCAGATTGAGTAAGACACAAAGCCCTAGTACTGAGGCTGAGATAGCAGAAATGAGTCGAATACCTTATGCTTCAGCTGTAGGATCGATCATGTATGCTATGACGTGTACTCGACCTGATGTAGCCTTTGCTTTGAGCATGGTTAGCAGGTATCAGGGGAACCCTGGCAAGGCACACTGGACTGTGGTAAAGAATATCCTCAAGTACCTACGGAGGACTAAGGAATGGGTCCTTACCCTCGGTGGCAGTGAGGACTTGAGAGTTATAGGGTACAGTGATGCTAGCTTTCAGACTGACAGGAATAATTTCCGCTCTCAGTCGGGCTGGGTCTTTACTCTAAACGGAGGGGCAATTACTTGGAAAAGTTCCAAGCAGGAGACAGTGGCTGATTCCACTTGTGAATCAGAGTATATAGCAGCAAGCGAGGCAGCAAAGGAGGCTATATGGCTAAAGAACTTCATCGGAGACCCTGGAGTTGTACCAGCTATAAAGGAGCCAATGGAGATTTTCTGTGACAGCAATAGTGCGGTTGCCTTAGCCAAGGAACCAAGAGATCATGGGAGATCCAGACACATTGACAGAAAATATCACTTCATCAGACATCGAATAGAAGAAGGAATCCTCGTGGAAAAGAGGGTATCATCGGATGAGAACCCAGCAGATCCCCTCACGAAGGGACTGACTCGGGCTAAGCATCTCCAGCATGCTCGGAGCATAGGGATGAAGGATGATATTAGTTTTAGTAGTTAGATAATCTTGAAATTTGTAAAATGGAATTGACATTTGATGATAAATAAAAGCTGTTATTTATGAGTAAAGTGTTGCTATCTCTTGTCAATCGTTTACTATTATTTCTTTTTGCATGTTTTGACTTCCAGAATAATTATGTTATGGTTTATATCATATTATTCAAACTCTCCACAGTCGGTCATATGTTGGAAGTAGATATGAATCAAGAATGTCATGGGTTGGCTTGTAGAGGTTTAACATGTTAGACAAAGCGGGGCTACAACACTCATGAGTGCTCATAAGTTCTGAGTATTGGATTCAACCCACGCTCACTTGTATCACTTCATGGAATTTATCTCGAGTGATCGTGAGACGGTAATATCATATAAGTCTTCAAACCTAGAGAGATGATTTGTTGCCTATGAGTTGGTTATGCATTGATTGCACGAAAACACATTGGTAACTCGATGTTATAAACCGTGCTTTTGTGTGTAATTCAACAAGTAGTAGAGCAAACATATGAGTCGAAGTTTATCTGTTCCTTCTAGGATTAGAAGCGATATCTGGGCCCCTCGATGATTTTGTTTTGACCTATGTACCGGGCCCGGTCAGAACTAAATTGATGTGTTCAGTTAAGTTCTATGTCAAACAAATCGGAAATCGGGAAACAAATGCTGGACAATAAGCAAGACCATGTTCCATGTATTTGTCCGGCTGATATCTAGAACAGAGGATTATATGATCACGTATCTAAAATGGCGCTTCATAGTTCAACAAAGTTTAAAGAGCTACGATTGCTGATCGGTTCCTGAAGTCATACTTGCAACTATAGTTATTAGACTTATCCAAGTGGGAGACTGTTGGATATAGTGTCTTAGTCCATAACTATATTTGGTATGTACTTGACCCGATCCGGCATGGTCCATTTGGGTTGCACTTCACCCGAACAATTTACGGATAATCTTTTGAGAATAGTATAAGTTATGATTTATTAATATATTATAAGTTCTAATATATTAATATAAAATCATATTATTTAATTAGTGTTGATCTATAATTAATTTAGAGATCAAAAGTATGACTAATTAAATATGGGCTCTTGTATTTATATAGTGTGGGCTAATGCTTATTTGGAATGGGCTAGGCTTGCATGGAAAGTCCATGGATACTCTATGGAGCTTTAACCCATGGATCTCATGGAAATGAAAAGACAGGGGTATTAGGGTTTACATGGATGTAACCCTAATCCACCACACTATATAAAGGAGGCCTTGGTTCTTGAAATTGCACGAGTTGATGTGTGTAAACTAAGAGGGCCGATTTCAAGAAGTTTGTGACTATTCTCTCAAGTTTCCAAGTTTGTGGTGATTTGTGACTTCCATTTGAGGCATCCACATTATTGGTGCTAGGCTCTCAAACTCCAAGCAATCAACTACTACTACAAGGTAAGTAATTCTACTAGTTTTATTTGATTCAAGTACCCCATGCCATGCTAGTTAGGATAAGAACCTTGGAAAAATAATTATTTGCATGTATCTTAGTCAAACATAGATCCAAGGTTTCTAGGGTTGCATGTACACCATAGGAGTGTTAGAATGCTCAAAAACCCATCAAATTCGACGAGGGGTAAATGAGTATCCCACGCCTTTCCAAAGTCAATCACACAGGCTCGCAACATATCTTCTAAGGTTTGGATAGTTCTCTCACTTTGTCCGTCATTTTGTGGATGGTAGGCTGTACTCATGTCCAGCCTCGTTCCTAAGGAGCTTTGTAGTGACTGCCAGAACCTCGAAGTGAATCTACTATCTCTATCGGAGATAATAGATATAGGAACACCATGCAGTCGTACTATCTCCCGAATGTATGTTCTTCTGAGCTTCTCCATCTTGTCAGTTTCTTTGATGGGCAGGAAGTGTGCGGACTTGGTCAATCTGTCGATGATGACCCAAATGGTATCAAGTCTACCCCTTGTCTTGGGTAACTTGGTTATGAAGTCCATATTGATCCGCTCCCACTTCCATTCAGGTATCTCCGGTTGCTGGAGTAGACCTGATGGTTTCTGGTATTTGACCTTGACCTTGGCGCAAGTAAGGCATTTACTTACGAAGGTAGCGATCTCCGCTTTCATGTTAGGCCACCATTATAACTTTTTAAGATCCAGATACATCTTATCTGAACCTGGGTGGACGGAGTAACGAGTGTTGTGCGCTTCCTTCATGACTAAGTCTCTGAAGTCACCGTGTCTCGGTGTCCAAATCCGGTCCATGAGATATAAGGCTCCGTCACCCTTGACTTCAAAATTCCTATCCATTCCACGCAGGGATTATCCCGCCACATTTTCAGGTTTTAAGGCTTCGAGCTGAGCCTCCTTAATTTGTGCGGATAGATGCGAATGGATAGTCATCGTTAATGACTTGACTCTTCGACCAGAATATTCTTTCCGACTTAGGGCGTCTGCTACCACGTTGGCCTTACCCGGATGATAACGAATTTCACATTCGTAGTCATTGAGTAGCTCGACCCACCGTCGTTGTCTCATGTTGAGCTCCTTCCGGTTGAATATGTGTTGCAGGCTCTTGTGCTCTGTAAAGATAGTGCTCTTTGTACCATACAGATAGTGTCTCCAGATCTTTAGGGCAAACACAACTGCTCCTAACTTGAGGTCGTGAGTGGTGTAGTTGACCTCGTGTGTCTTCAGTTGTCTTGAGGCATAGGCGATGACCTTACCTCGTTGCATCAGAACACAGCCGAGCCCTTGATTTCATGCATCGCAATAGACCACGAAGTCTTCCGTCCCTTCGGGGAGGGACAATATCGGTGCGGTGCATAAGGCTCGTTTTAGCGTTTGGAATGCTTTCTCCTGCTTCTTTTCCCAGTCAAAGGCCATGCCTTTCTGGGTCAATGTTGTAAGGGGTTTCGCAATTCGAGAGAAGTTCTGTATGAATCTGTGATAGTAGCCAACGAGGCCTAGAAATTGACGAATTTCGGTAGGCGTCTTCGGTGCTGACCAGTTTTCAATAGCTTTAATTTTGGATGGGTCCACGTGGATTCCTTCTTTACTAACCACGTGTCCTAAGAATTCGACTCTTCGGATCAAAAATTCGCACTTAGAGAACTTCGCATAGAGTTTCTCTGATCGTAAGGTTCCTAGGACTTGTCGTAGATGATCGCTATGTTCCTCCTCACTTCGAGAGTAGATAAGTATATCATCGATGAAGACGATGACAAACTGATCCAAGTAAGGACGACATACTCTATTCATCAAGTCCATGAACACTGTGGGGGCCTTGGTCAATCCGAATGGCATCACTACGAACTCGTACTGTCCGTAACGAGTTCGGAAGGCTGTCTTCGGAATATCCTCCTCAAGCACTTGTAACTCGTGATACCCGGATCTCAGATCAACCTTTGAAAAGTAACTCGCCCCTTGCAGCTGGTCGAATAAATCGTCTATGCGAGGTAGAGGGTAACGATTCTTGACTGTAAGCTTGTTGAGTTCCCTATAGTCGATGCACATACGGAACGATCCGTCTTTCTTCTTGACGAACAAGACCGGGGCTCCCCAAGGTGAGAAGCTTGGTCTTATAAAGCCCTTGCTGAGTAATTCGTTAAGTTGACCGGATAGCTCATGCATCTCGGCTGGTGCTAGACGATAGGGCGATTTGGCTACTGGGGTAGCTCCTGGCACTAAGTCGATTCGGAACTCGACTTGACGTTGCGGGGGCAATCCTGGAAGTTCTTCCGGAAAGATGTCGGGAAAATCGTGCACTACGGGGAGGTCTTTTAGGTCTTTGGTTTTCTGGTTCGCATCGACTACGTGTGCAAGGAATGCACGATATTCCTTACGCAAGTACTTCTGGGCTTGAATACTTGAGATGATACAAAGGCTCGTACTGGGTTTGTCTCCGTAGATCAACAAGGTTTCGTTATTCGGTAGGTTTAGGAGGACTGCCTTCTCGAAACATAGAATATCGGTACGATGGAGACTCAACCAGTCCATGCCCACAATGACATCGAAACTCTTGATTGCTACTGGTGTGAGGTCGATTGGAAATGAATGATTATCTAACGTGAGGGTACAACCTATGTAAATCTCATTTGAACTCTCTGTCTTTCCATTGGCCATTTCTATGACGAAGGTTTCTTTTAGTGCTTGCGGTGCTTGATTAAGTAAGTGTTTAAATTTTTGGTTAACGAAGCTCCTCTCTGCCCCACAATCAAATAAGACACATGCATAAGAGTTATCGAGGAGGAACGTACACGTGACTACTGTGGGGTCTGCCACGACTTCATTGTGGCTAATAGCAAATAGTCTTCCTGCTCCTCTCGTACTCCCAGCTTTAGGACAGTTTCTGTTGAACTGCCCTGTCTCGCCACACCCGTAGCAGGCCTGTCTCACTCCTGCACCAGGAGTCTAGGTGTCAGATTTGGGTGGTGCTCTGCGAAACCGGACAGTATGGCCCTTCCTGTCATAGTTGGTGCGGTGCATTTCCTGGCTGGGGCTGTTATGATGGAAAGTGCACCTGGTACAGGGGCAACAGGGGTTGTGGCAGCATGGACAGCCACCGTCTGTTGTTTCTTGGAAGCGGGTTGAGTTGATTTACCCTTCTTTCGGTCCCAACGCTTCCTTTTATTGTCGGCCGCGTTGGTTGGTGCTGAGGTGGCAGTTGTGGTTGTTGTTGTAGAAGAAGGGACCTCGTGATCGATGAGCCTTTGGGCCAATTCCTTGGCACTATCAAAGGTCGTAGGTTTCGATGCTAAAACATTCCCTCGATACGGGGGTACCAAACCCCAGATGTATCTCTCGACTTTCTTGCTTTCAGTGGGGACCAGGTTAGGACATAGAGTCACCAGGTCGCAGAACCTAGCTGTATAAGCCGCTAAGTCGGAACCCTTCATCTTAAGGTTTCATAGTTCCTCTTCGAGCTTTTGAATTTCGCCCCTTGGGCAGTACTCCCTTGTCATCAGATCCTTCAGTGTATCCCAGCCCATGGTGTTAGCTGCTACCAAGGAGAGGGCTTTGAGATGGCCATTCCACCATCTCAGGGCCCTTTCGGTGAACGTGCAAGCAGCGAACTTAATCTTGCTTCCCTCAGGGCATGAGCACATCTCGAATATTGCTTCTGTTCTCTCGATCCATTGGGACAGCGCAATAATCCCTCCGGTTCCGTTGAAGTTCGTTGGTTTGCAGCTGATGAAATCTTTATAGGTACACTCCCATGTACACGATTGGATTTCACCATGGCTAGAGTTTGTGCCAGTCCTAGCTCCACTTGCACCACCAGAGTTTACTTGGGCCATGGCTGCGGTCACAGCTGCGGTCACCGCTGCTTGAAACATCACCGCATCAAACTGCAGAGGGGGTGGTGGTGGTGGAGTTTGATTTGCAGGTCTGCCCTGGTCGGACGCGGACAAGGCGACATCTTTTATTGAAAGTTGATAAGTATGATGACAATTGTGAGAATCAATTGTAAGTATGATGAGAGTGTTTCATGGACTAAATCGCCATAGTCCAACTATCAGATAGAGGTATAACAGCAGAGTAGGGTAACACAAGGTAAATACTTTCCCATAGATTAGATAACTGCCAATAGTACTGATATTAATGATGTAAAATGAGTCTGAGAAAAATGACCTAACAGTAGGTCTTACATCAAACCATAAGGGAAAATATTGGCAGCTTAGAAGTCTAGTTAGAGTACTTGATAGATAGGAATGGTTTACAGACAAGTGCTACATAAGATACTGAAGGAAAAGGTTAGTCTTTTAACAGAAGAAAAGATGAGTAGATTATCCCCTACTGGCGACGGGCACCCCTTGGGCGAACCGTTAAGTTGGCCAGCTGGCGCTCCATGTCGAGAAGGCGCTTCTCGTACACTCGCTAGCGCACGCGATGCTCTATGACTTCACCCTAGTTTCAGCTAGTGCCTGAAGTAGGGACTCGCGGTCTCCTCGAGCCCTTTCGTTAGCATCTTCCAGACGGTGGATGTTGACATTACTCATCCTTGCGTTGGCGACTAGCTCTGCAATTCGGTTAAGGGCGGTTCTACCCTGAATCTCGTTTCGAGCAACCCTGCGGACTAGAATAGGCAGGACTCTGTCTACTGTGCTTCCTTCGATCACGTTGTAGAAACCTTGGTCTCCATTGTAGGGGATGTGTTGGTCTAGTTCCTGACTCCAAGTCTCCAAACTCTCCACCCACAGAGGTGTCGGGCCTTGAAAAGCTGGGCGTTGGTTAGGGTTTGGAGCTACTGGGGGTAGGTTGTTGATCTCCGATTCGGAGTCAGAGCCATCCGAAAAGACTTCTGCATGGTGATCATCCAAAGGGATTGGGTGATCGTCTTCTGGCTCATCATCGAGCCCCTCACCATTTCCTTGGTTGGGATAGTACCGATCGCCAGGGAGATGGAAGCCAGCCATGTTATCTACGCGAGAATAGGGGAAAGAATAGTTAATAGACGTACTAATACCGACTCTTCTTAGTTTTACACATAAGCACTTATAATACCATAAAATACTCCTATAGTATTTAGGTTTATGTTCTGTTCTAATGTTCTCGTTGTAGTAGTGTTGGTAAGTTTTTAGACTTGTTGCAACACCACAATCATTCTTAGGCACATGCTAGTCACTCCTTGGAAAATATAGTTGATCAGGCTATATCACCCTAGATTTGACTATATGTTTCTAAGCCTAATCGTTTTGTTCAACAATCGTAATACTTTTGTTTTGTTCTAGTATGATACTCACCTTGGTATGAATAGATGTATGTATACTTAGTTAAATATTTTATTATTTAAAAGTATAACTTCTTGGTCAGAGTGTTTTAATCCCGATGCGTTTATAGATTGTATATCTTTTATGGGTTGATATACTTGATTCACTATAAACAATGCTCTGATACCAATCTGTCACACCCCAAAACCGGAACGGCGGAAACGTTCTGGGGTGGAGGACGTCATGTATAGTATCACAACAGAGCATAATAGTAAACAAGCAACAACATCCATTGCATTAATAGAATAATTTTAATACAAGCGTGTTCTGTATAATTTGTAAGACACCAAAATGAATGATCAAAAATAAAATATGAGTCTTGTATGTGCTCCATCTTCTCAAAAGCTTCATCGGTACCTGTCTACTGATGACCTGAGAATACAAGTTATTTTGAAAAGAGTTTATCAGCATAACGCTGGTGAGTTCATAAGTATTTAGTATCAGCATAATGTTCCTAACTGTTTGTAATTGTTTGCAAATAGTGGAACTCTCTAGAAAATCCTATATTTTCTACTGAAATGTAGCCTTCTACCAAGACCCGACTGTTTGTATGTTTGTTCTTTTGTAGCGTAAGAGTTTTTCCCCAGTGAAACTATCATTATGAAAATATAGTTTTAAGACCTCACTTATGCGAGATGATTACAAAATTAAATGTAATAAGGTAAAGTAATGTTTTACCCCAGCAGTATCACTGCTGGCTAAAAGTGATGAAAATGCAGACTCCAGGTAGTATTAAATGTACAATACACCTCGGGGAATCTGTTTTGCCTTTAATTCTTAATTGTTTAATTAAAGGTTTGAATGTGAACTCGTATGTAACCATGCTAATCGACGGCTGAATAACTGATGACCCTCCGGTGTCATATGTAGTGAGGTAACATTCTGTCACCCCTTGGCCTTATCGGCTGGGACTGTAGCTAGCAGTCAGGGTGTGGGAGTGTCTGTCCCGTATAGATCTATACACACAATGCTCGCTCTCCCTGCAGGAGACTCTGGTTACAAATTGATACCACAATGAAGTGTCGTATCGAGAAGTAGTATGTCACATTCTGATTATCGTATTCAAATGTTTGTATAGTAGGCCATAGTGTAGTGATGTTTTCTCCGTACTAGTATATAGTATATTCTATTTCATAGTGTATAGTGGGTTCTCTTGTATAGTGTATAGTATGTTGTTTCTCATAATAGTATGTATGCAGTGACTCGTAACTGTACTGTCTCTTGTATGTATCGTTGCAATAGTAATAGTGAGTAGTAATCCTATAACTATACCTATTATAGTTAAATAGAAATGTTGTTTGTATGCCTTTGTTACACAAAGGTACTGAACTGTAGTAAAAGCTTTTATATCCACACATATATATACGATATATAACTAAGATTTCAACGACATTCGGACAAATAACAGGGCACCCTAAGTCCACAACCAAACAAGGAACAGGAAATAAGGTGAGCTATCAGTCCTAAATCCTTCAAATCCTACTTATATAAATATAGCTGTATAGATATGAGTTTGACAGTAATGTAAGTTTAAAAGAGTTTTGAAAATAGTTTTAGCATTTAAAAGAGTTTAGTAAAAGGTTTTGCAGTGCTTGAAATTCGTAAGTTTGATAGCAACTTGAAAGTAATAGTAAATCTTTCTGTTTATTCTAGTCACTAATCACATGTGATTAATATAATAGCTAGAATATTTCAACTTGTATTCCCCCCCCCCCCATAAAAGCATTTAAAATCATTTCAAAGGTTGATTAGGGGTATGAACTCACCTGCAGTGAGTAACTCGAAGAAAAGATCGATATAGGATCGTCGGGTGTCAATTGGAGTCTTGAGCACAAACGAATCCTATTTTACATGTAATAACATATATATATATATATATATATATATATATATATATATATATATATATATATATATATATATATATATATATATATATATATGAATACACTTAGGGTATATAACCACTAATAGACACATGGACACGCCTTAGGGGCATGAAAACACTTAGAATTAAGTGTTACAAACACCTCTTGAAGTCCCTAAATGAGTGTAGGGCCTTAGATTTGAGTGTAAGGCCACCAAACTCGACTTTTATGTGTGTGCGGCCAGGTGTACGACCAGGGTGTGCAGCCAGGGTGTGCGGCCAGGCCTGTGTGCGGTCGTACACTGTGACAACCCGAAATTTCTATTCTATACAACCATTCACTTCAATAGAAGTCAGAACAGTTTCTGCAAATTCAAGATCCAAACTCAATTCTCTCTCAAGTATCATCCATCAATTCTTCAAGATCTTCAACTTGTAAGTGTTTCGAGCCCTAATAAGTTGATATATTACTTAATCTAGTGATTTAACACACTTCCATCCGTGAAATCATTCCAAAAAGTGTAGATCTTCAAGTTTCACCAAGAACACACACTTGTGTTCTTGGACTTTTAGCACCTTTTCAAGCTTCTATCTAGTAAGTACTCCTACCCTAGTGTATTGTAAGCCTTGTTACACTTCTAAACATCAAGAAAACACCCAAGAAACCCAAGATCAAAGGTGTTTACGGTCCAAGAACACCTTGGACCGTAAACCCTAAAAAGGGTGCCAAATTGTGCCCTAGTCCCTCCTAAGCCATGGAAACTAGCATAGATCCCTTCCTTGATATGTTTAGGACTTGAAACCATCAAAATACCATAAACCATTTGGGTTTACGGCCGTAAACCCAAAGGCAAATGGTACAAGGACCGTAAACTCCATTTAGGAGTGAAATGGTGCCCTAGTCACTTCCATAGGCTTATACTTCAAGTAGAAATACTTCTAAGGACTTATAAGGCTTCAAAACTCAAAATGGACAAAGAATCATGAGTTTACGGCCATAAACGCATGGGTTTACGACCGTAAACTCAATGAGTTATGGTCACAAAACCGTAAACTCAAATGAGGGGTTCCCTTGAACCCTAAACTCAATAGCAATGTCCTACAACACTTAGATGCAATCCTTAGGACTTATAGCACTTATATAAGTTGGTTTACATGTCCTAGGATGTCTTAACTTTGATAATTAGTTGTTGAAAGACTAATTGAATACATATATGTGTTATTATATGTTAACTAGGATCATCGTGTGTGTACAAGTCTTCACTTGACACTTAGCATCCTATACAGTCCGTTCATCCAAACCACTCACTACAGGTGAGTTCATACCCCTTAATCAATCTTTTAAATGTTTTTAAATGCTTTTATGGGGGGGAATACAATTTGAATCATACTAGTTATTATATCAATCACATGTGATTTATAACTAGTATACAAATGGATTTACTACTCTCTTAGCTGTTTTACCAAACAGATTACTTTAAATGGCTTTCTCAAACGTTTTTACATGTTGAAAGTCTTTAAGAAACTGTCTTACAAACTGTATGTTTCCTTTCAAAATCTGTTACAGTTGTGTTTCAAACAAAGGTTTTCTTGCACTTAAACTGTCTTGTCAAACTGTTTTCAAATCGTTTTAAAATCTGACATCAAGTCCTCATTTCTTAGTTATTAAACTTTTCAAAGGTTTTACAAAACTTCTTTTATACTTTTGTATTGTCAAATACATATATATATAGTCCTAAAAGTTCCATCAGTTAGTTCAGTTCCAATACTCTTGGGTAACAAGAGTGTATAAACCTACTTGGACATTCAATCTACACTCCAGTAAACTATTATAGGTATAGTTTAGGGGATACAAAATACTATTGCTATTACAAGGAATTACACTAGAGTTAGTTCATTCATGAGTCTATACTAAATGTTATATGAAGAGATACCGTTACATGGATACTTTTACATGGATACTATTACATAGATACTATATGATGAGATACTATTACATATTATATGTGTAGATACTATTATATATATATACTTTACGGGACTAACCATTCTACACCCAGCTTTTAGCTACAGAGGAAAATGCACATCTACGGATGTCTACGGTTAATACTATTTGGCAATTACTATGCCGTGTTTATCCTAGTACCAAAGGATAATACTTAAATGATTATATAATTTTCCTTATTACCTTTATTTTGTGACACATTCACATAATTGATGAGGTAGATTAGGTTTGTTTATCCTAGTACCAAAGGATAATACTTCAGTTATTATATTATTTTCCTTATTACCTTTATTTTGTGGCACATACACATAACCGATGAGGTAGATTAAATTTGAATAATAATAGTTGTGCAAGGAAAAACCTTCACTTATGTAGAGGTTCAAACTTTCAAAACATTCGGGTCTTGGTAAAAGACTACTTTTTATACTAGTAGGAAATACGGGATTTTCTAGGGTTTTCACACTTATACTAAATGTTTCATTAAACATTCACCAGTCTTTCATAACATCTTTTCAAAGTAATGACGCTAAAATACTTATGAATTCACCAGCTTTATTGCTGATACTCACTTTCAAAATAACTTGTATTCTCAGGTCACAAATAGACAGGTACCGATGCAAGGTTTAGAGAAGACGGAGCAGTCAAGACTCGTATTTTATTTTGAGTATTCATTATGATTGTTTTGTACTATGAAAGAACACACTTGTAAGCAAAATTATACTATTAATGCAATGGATGATGTTGTTGCTTGTTTACTACTTTGCATTGTTGTGATACATTACATGACGTCCTCCACCCCAGAACGTTTCCGTCGTTCTCGGTTTTGGGGTGCGACAGATTGGTATCAGAGCATTGTTTATAGTGAATTGAGTATATCAACTCAGAAAAGATATACTAACTATAAATACAATGGGATTAAAACACTGTGACCAAGAGTTAATACTTTTAAATAATAAAATATTTAATAAAGTATACGTGCCTTCATTCATGCTAAAAGCAGTGTCACATTGACAAGAACAAAAGTATTACAATTGTTGAATATCACCAGTAAGCTCGGGGATGTATGGTCAGTCCTCGGAGTGGCATAGCCTGATCAACTATGTTGGTCCGAGGAGTGATTAGCATATGCCCAAGAATGGTTGTGATGTGGCAACAAGTCTAAAAACTTACCAACACTACCACAATAAATACCATAGGGGTATTTGGTGTTATTATAATTACTTATATGATAATTAAAGGTCTTTATCAACAGGTCAATAGTTGCAAAGTGGATACACTAAGATTATATGTATCTAGGATGTCATAGACTTAGAATCTGTGAATCTTTGCTTTATTTCCTGTCCTTGTTTGGTTGTGGGCTTAGAGTTAGGGTCACTTATTCGAAGGTCTATCCTGTCCTGAATACATATAACTAGTATGCACTAAACAAGTATTGAAGTAACTGATAAAGATCATCTAATAATTATCTAATTAGTACGTCTATTTAGTTATTTCTTACATCCCTTTTCTCGTGTAGATATCATGGCTGGATTCCATCCCCACGGCGACCCGTACTACCCTAACCACGGCAATGCTGGATTGCTCGGAGAGGAGCCAGAGAATGATCACCCAATCCCTATGGATGGTCACCAAGCTGAAGGCTTTGCTGATGGTTCTGACTCCGAACCTGAAGTGGAGAACCTACCCCTGATGGCTCTTGTTCCAAATCCTAACCCTCGTCCGGCTTTTCAAGGCCCGACGCCTCCGTGGGTGGAAAGCTTGGAAATATGGAGCCAATGACAGGATCAGAACCATGCCATTTAATGGAGACCGAAGCTTTTATGACCTAAGCGAGGGGGGCTCAGCAGACAGAGTCTTGCCAATCCTGGTCCGCAGAGTGGCCTGAAATGAGATTCAAGGTAGGACAGCCCTCCATCAAATCACGGAATTTGTCACCAATGCGAGAATGCATACGATCCGTACCATTCGCCTGGAAGATGCTCGTGAGAGATCTGAGAGAGACCATGAAACCCTGCTGCAAGCACTGGCTGAATCACGAGCCGAAGTCATAGAACTCCGAGTACGCCAGAGGGTGTACGAAAGACTCATGCTTGACATGGAACGTCAACTGGCTGAACTAAGGGTTCACCAGAGGGATGACCGTCACCAGTAGTAGATGCCTTACTTTCTTTCCCTGTTAAAAGGAATCGTTTTTCCTGTCTATGTCCTATGTGGCATATTTCTATGAAACTATTTTGTACTGTAGGTACTTTTAGTTAGGCCTTTATGCGGCCAAAACCTTTCTACTCCGGATATGATGTAAGACCTTCTACAAGGTCAATTTTTCCCGAAAATATTACATCATAAATATCAATGATATTGACAGTCGGCTAATTTCTGTGTCACCCATTGTCCAAATACTTTCATCATTCTATCGTTGGAGTCTATCTGAAACCCCATCTAGTCAAGTTATTGGATTAGGGTAATTTAGCTCAGGTATCATTCCCGATTCTCTTTCAAAGGTTGGATCATGCTATTCACCAACCAATGGTACCCTCGATTTGAACGACAAACGTCATGAGACCATTCTACGAACTTACTTCTACTCTGTACTAGGGCTGCATCATAGGGATGTAGGTCAAACCTTCGAGAACATACTTCTATTCTTTGCATGAACGATCAAAATACATCTAGGTTCAACCATAATCGCTCACCAATTCATTTTCTTCCTGTGTAACAAAATCATGTCGCCAAAGAAAAGTAATCAACCCATCAACCAAACGCCGACTCTTCAGATTGATGCAGCTACCTTTCAAGCTGCAGTCTCAGCTGCCGTGACAGCTGTTCTGACTCACCTTAACGCTGACAACGCAAATGTTAGCGGAATGGTTATCAATAATTCCAATAAAGGTAACAACCAAGTACATCACCGAGTAACGAACTACCACAACACTCCGAATCTCAAGCCCAAGAATAACAAACGAAAGTTCAGGGATAGAGTCCAAGGCAAATCACCCCAAGGGGCGAGCAAAAGACAACAACATGTGGCAGCCTTCGTGGCCACGACATCTGTACCTCCTACTGCCATTCTTTCTAGTATCCCAGTTATCCCTAACCCAGCCAGACAGTATGCTGGCAATCTCCCAAAGTGGAACAAATGCAACTATCACCATCATGGACCATGTCGGGAAATGCAGTGCGTAAACTGCAACAAAAAGGGACACACCATCCGTTACTGCAAGACTCGGATCCAACACATTACTTCAACCACCAATGTCGAAATTTCTCGGATATGCCATATATGTGGTGTAATGGGACATTTCAAAAGGGACTGCCCAACAGAGAAGGGTGACGGGGGAACAGGAGGGGTTTGACCTCAGAATGGAAAAGACAACAAAGGACCCTACTATAGTATAGGAACGCTTCCAATCGGCAGTATTTTGTATGCTTTCAAACTGTTTAAAACTAGTGCAACTCGAGTCTCATCTTTTGCGAGATCTCGCCACTTAAAGGGACCCTCGTGCTGCGTATACTTGCCTTTTGTAGTATACCTTGTTCGCAGCAGTAGTCTTGTAGTTAATCTGAAGTACTGTAACTCTGTTAAAAGTTGCACTGTTGTGTTTTGTCTGTAACGCCTTTATGATCAAATCTAGTGCCCTTACTTCCAAGTGATTCCGATTTTATCATATAACTAGAGTCCATTCGAATCCTCACAATACCAGTTTCGTGCGCACATCTCTTTCTCCGAAATCGTCATTCTAGCGAAGCCGTCATTTCAGAACTCCGAAGTACTCATGTATAGAGTACCTCATGTTTCTTATCCTTTCAGAAGAAACCTCAGCAAACCTCCCCGAAGTACCACTCGTACAGTACGTCAAGTTCAATCCAAAGACCCGTACGGTTGATCTATCGCTGAAGAATGTATACACAAGGGTGGTATATAAGCAAGGTTCTACAGGTTTAGAATTGATGATTCCACTTTAACTTCTTTTCCTCGTTGGGATGTGAGCTTAAAGAAGAATCATATATTCGACTACCTTTTCAATCTTAATTATATACGACTCGTGTACACGAGACTGTGATTGATGAATCATGTATGACTTCTAATATGAACTTCAGGACGGAGAATGCCCAGGACTACGAGTAATCGTATCGTCATGCGAACAAACTTAGAACCCAGTACGACTCCTGTAAACAGATCGCCCTACACTCTAACACCCACCGAGCTGCAAGAACTGTCAGGTCAAACCTAACGAACTCCTCATCAATGGAATTTAAAGACCAAGCTCCTCACAATGGAGAGCTCCGGTCTTGTTCTTCAAGGAGAAAGACGAATTGTTTCGTAGATCCATCGACTTCAGAGACCTCGACAATATCTCCAGTAGAAATCATTACTATCTTCCTTGCATAGATGAATTGGCCGACCAACCGCAAGGAACGATGTACCCTTCAGAAATGGACCTGAGATCCGAATATCACCAGTTGCGAGTATTAGAGAAGGATGTCCTGAGGACAATCTTCCAAACTCGATGCGGACACTACGAGTCCGTAGTGATACCCCTCGAATAGGACCAATACGCCCGTAGTATTCATGAACTTAATGAATAGGGTACGCCATTCTTACTTGGATCAGTTCGTCATTGTCCTTGTAAATGACTTACTTATCTACTCTCGTAGTAAGAAGGAAATCATAAAGAGCATCTACAACAAACCATGGAAACAATACAATTTGAGAAGCCTTACACGAAGTTCTCTAAATACGAGTTTTGGAATTGAAGAGTCAAATTCCTAAGACACACTATTAGTGATATGGGAATTCTTGGGGACCCTTTCAATTAATCAAAACCGTTGAGAATTTGTCAGCACCGAAGACGCCGACGGGAATTCGCCAAATTCTAGGTCTCGCTGACCTACTGTCGTAGTTCATTTAGAACTCCTCGCAAATTATGGAACCTCTTACGACTTTGACCCAGAAGGGAGCGGCCCTTGACTGGGAAGAGAAGCAAGAGGGAGAAACCTTTGGAACTCCAGGTGAGAGACCAAATTCTTTTGGAAGTCTCACATTGGGAAAGCTTGATACGCTTCGGAAAGCGTGGAAAGCTAAAATCCAAGATAGTTAGGACCTCCGAGATTCTTGCCAGAATCGGCCCTGTAACTCACAAATTCAACCTACTCGCGAACTCAGTAACGTACATTTTACCCTCCATGTCTCGAACTTGAAAAAGTACCTTTCCGTCAGGACTCTTGTAATCCCACTCGACGAGATCGAGATCAACGAGAGCCTCACCTTCGTGGAAGAACCGTAGTGACCATGGATCGAGAGGTCAGACGAATGATTCAGAGCCATTTCCCATTAGTGAAGGTTCCCAGGAATGCCAATCGAGGACCTGAATTCACTTGGGAGCGCGAGAATAAATCGATTAGGAAGTATCCCCACTTCTTGTCTCGATTATTCATGCCTACTCCTTTACCTAAATTCTAATTTCGGGACGAAATTCCTTCTAACGGGGGGATGATGTGATAACCCGAAATTTCTATTCTGTACAACCATTCACTTCAATAGAAGTCGGAACAGTTTCTGCAAACTTTCAAACTTTTTGGAATAAGTTTGAGGGTTTTAAGATTAGTACTTCAAGAGATAACAGGAGAGAGGATGCCCTAGGGTTTATTGTGCAACAATATTATTCTAAAACTCCAAGAGTTTGGAGTTTACGGCCTAAACAAAGGTGTTTACGGCCGTAAACCCTAAATTGGGGGTATATATATGACACTTAGTCATTATTTACCATTTTTCACAAATTCAAGATCCAAACTCAATTCTCTCTCAAGTATCATCCATCAATTCTTCAAGATCTTCAACTTGTAAGTGTTTCTAGCCCTAATAAGTTGATATATTACTTAATCTAGTGATTTAACACACTTCCATCCGTGAAATCATTCCAAAAAGTGTAGATCTTCAAGTTTCACCAAGAACACACACTAGTGTTCTTGGACTTTTAGCACCTTTTCAAGCTTCTATCTAGTAAGTACTCCTACCCTAGTGTATTGTAAGCCTTGTTACACTTCTAAACATCAAGAAAATACCCAAGAAACCCAAGATCAAAGGTGTTTACGGTCCAAGAACACCTTGGACCGTAAACCCTAAAAAGGGTGCCAAATTGTGCCCTAGTCCCTCCTAAGCCATGGAAACTAGCATAGATCCCTTCCTTGATATGTTTAGGACTTGAAACCATCAAAATACCATAAACCATTTGGGTTTACGGCCGTAAACCCAAAGGCAAATGGTACAAGGACCGTAAACTCCATTTAGGAGTGAAATGGTGCCCTAGTCACTTCCATAGGCTTATACTTCAAGTAGAAATACTTCTAAGGACTTATAAGGCTTCAAAACTCAAAATGGACAAAGAATCATGAGTTTACGGCCGTAAACTCATGGGTTTACGACCGTAAACTCAATGAGTTATGGTCACAAAACCGTAAACTCAAATGAGGGGTTCCCTTGAACCCTAAACTCAATAGCAATGTCCTACAACACTTAGATGCAATACTTAGGACTTATAGCACTTATATAAGTTGTTTTACATGTCCTAGGATGTCTTAACTTTGATAATTAGTTGTTTAAAGACTAATTGAATACATATATGTGTTATTATATGTTAACTAGGATCATCGTGTGTGTACAATTCTTCACTTGACACTTAGCATCCTATACAGTCCGTTCATCCAAACCACTCACTACAGGTGAGTTCATACCCCTTAATCAATCTTTTAAATGTTTTTAAATGCTTTTATGGGGGGGGGAATACAAGTTGAATCATACTAGTTATTATATCAATCACATGTGATTTATAACTAGTATACAAATGGATTTACTACTCTCTTAGCTGTTTTACCAAACAGATTACTTTAAATGGCTTTCTCAAACGTTTTTACATGTTGAAACTCTTTAAGAAACTGTCTTACAAACTGTATGTTTCCTTTCAAAATCTGTTACAGTTGTGTTTCAAACAAAGGCTTTCTTGCACTTAAACTGTCTTGTCAAACTGTTGTCAAATCGTTTTAAAATCTGACATCAAGTCCTCATTTCTTAGTTATTAAACTTTTCAAAGGTTTTACAAAACTTCTTTTATACTTTTGTATTGTCAAATACATATATATATACATATATATATATATATATATATATATATATATATATATATAGTCATAAAAGTTCCATCAGTTAGTTCAGTTCCAACACTCTTGGGTAACAAGAGTGTATAAACCTACTTGGACATTCAATCTACAGTCCAGTAAACTATTATAGGTATAGTTTAGGGGATACAAAATACTATTGCTATTACAAGGAATTACATTAGAGTTAGTTCATTCATGAGTCTATACTAAATGCTATATGAAGAGATACCGTTACATGGATACTTTTACATGGATACTTTTACATGGATACTATTACATAGATACTATATGATGAGATACTATTACATATTATATGTGTAGATACTATTATATATATATATATATATATATATATATATATATATACTTTAGGGGACTAACCATTCTACACCCAGCTGTTAGCTACAGAGGAAAATGCACATCTACGGATGTCTACGGTTAATACTATTCGGCAATTACTATGCCGTGTTTATCCTAGTACCAAAGGATAATACTTAAATGATTATATAATTTTCCTTATTACCTTTATTTTGTGACACATTCACATAATCGATGAGGTAGATTAGGTTTGTTTATCCTAGTACCAAAGGATAATACTTCAGTTATTATATTAGTTTCCTTATTACCTTTATTTTGTGGCACATACACATAACCGATGAGGTAGATTAAATTTGAATAATAATAGTTGTGCAAGGAAAAACCTTCACTTATGTAGAGGTTCAAACTTTCAAAACATTCGGGTCTTGGTAAAAGACTACTTTTTATACTAGTAGGAAATACGGGATTTTCTAGGGTTTTCACACTTATACTAAATGTTTCATTAAACATTCACCAGTCTTTCATAACAGCTTTTCAAAGTAATGACACTAAAATACTTATGAATTCACCAGCTTTATTGCTGATACTCGCTTTCAAAATAACTTGTATTCTCAGGTCACAAATAGACAGGTACCGATGCAAGGTTTAGAGAAGACGGATCAGTTAAGACTCGTCTTTTATTTTGAGTATTCATTATGATTGTTTTGTACTATGAAAGAACACACTTGTAAGAAAAATTATACTATTAATACAATGGATGATGTTGTTGCCTGTTTACTACTTTGCATTGTTGTGATACATTACATGACGTCCTCCACCCCAGAACGTTTCCGCCGTTCTTGGTTTTGGGGTGCGACATACACTCCCATACAAATGTGCCCAAATCGATTTTCAAAGGCTTTGTGATGATCCTAAGAAGGTGTTTTGGCCGATGCTAGGCTTAGGTGAGCGTTTAAGTCCATTTTAGGGCCAAAAGATGTGTGTGCGGTCACACATGATGTGTGTGCGGCCGTACACACTTGAAGATCATCTAGAATGATGATTTCATGGATTCAACTCGAGGAAAAGGCTTTCTAATGTGTTGTAGTAAGGATCTAAGGATGTTTACTTACTTGTATTGCCGATTGGAGAGGAAAACTTGAAGAACTCTTGGGAGAAAATGTTACAGCTTTGAAGGAGTATGAAAAGGGGTCTAAGGTTGACTTAGGGTCCTTTATATAGGCTAGAGTGTGAGGCTGGGAGGGTGTGCGGCCGCATACACCTTGTTGGGTGTGTTTGGCCCGATTTTGTGATGCTACACACATTCTCACCCTTCCTAAGACTCATATCTAGGTTATACTAAGCCTCAAGCACTCATATAGACCCAAAACTTCATTATAAAATAGCAAAACGAGGCTAACTTTGATAAAATTGAATAATGTACAAGTTAGAAATTTCGGGTTGTGACACCGTAGCAGCCACCCCGGGCGGCAGTTGTGGCTGATGTTCTTCTTCAACTGCCTTGCGCCACCACGAGGGTAGCTGAGGTCGGGGTGCGATTTGGTGTTGGACTCGCGACGATCATGCTCAGGTGGTCGTGTGTTGATAGGCCGAGACTCAAGGAAACTAGCCACCACCGTGAGGTGGTGGCTGTCGATGCAAACCACCGCCTGCCGCCGCTTCTACTTCCTCATGCCGTGTCATGTCACCACCAGTCGCCGTGGTGGTGGCTGTGAGATTGTGTGAGTGTGTGATTCCATTTCAATGTGTGTTATCTCATGTGGTGTGTGTGTGTGTACTAGATTATGTATGGGGCGTTTTGTCTAGCCGGAAAGTCGGGAATAGCATCACGGTGGTGGCTTCCACCACTCACCACCACCAACCACCGCAAGGGTGACTATGTGTGTGTGTGTGTTTAATTAGATTAGTGTGGGTGCATGTGTTAATCAGATTGGCATTGTAAATTGTAACGAAATGCAATAATGGAAAGAAATTGAAAACCACCACCTTAGGGTGGTGGCTGCCGCCACCGGCCGCCGTTAGGGGTGTTCGTTTGGATGGATCGGTTTGATCCGATCCAATCAAGTGAATCCAAATTGATTTCGGTTTTCAAAACATGGATCCAAATAGTCCAAACTATATTTAAATCCAATCCGATCTGATCCAATTACAATTCGGTTGGATCGGTTTTTATAATTCTGTTTTCAAAAACCAAAACATTTTAAAACGACATATAATTATAATATTACCCAACTTTATACAATAAGCGAAAACAAATTATTTAGTTGTGATTTGAAATTTATAAACAACTACTAAGAAGATATATTATTGTTAAATATTTTATAGATAGAAAACTTTTGAGAGAAAATGCATATTAATGTTTTTTTATTAGGTGAAATGTTTTGAACCTATTTGAAAAATAAATTAAATAAATAACTATAGATATATATTATAAATAAATAAATAATAAATGTTTATTCGGTTTTTTGGATTATTCGGTTCTTATTTTATAAACCAAAACCCATCCGAAATCTAAAATAGTAATTCGGTTTTGTTGAAAACCAATCCAAAGATCTGAATATCCAAACAAAATAGTCCAATCCATATTGTCTAATTCAATTCGGTTTTATCCAAATAGTGAACAGCCCTAGCCGCCGTGTTGGGCGGCGGTGTACTTGCCTTGTTGAGTTTGATTCGTTTGGGGTGCTTGAAACCCTAATGGGCCTTGTAAGCCCTAATGGGCCCAATGAAGCCTAATGGGCTTAGTGAAAACCCTAATGGGTCTAATAGACCCTAATTGACCTAATAGCCCAACAAATTGATAAATGGGCTAATATTTGGATTGTAAACCCTAATTAGGGTTCGGAAAACCCTAATGCCAATAAAACCCTAATTTGGGGAATTAAACAGGACACACAGGAATTATTTAATAACTTGAGATATTAAATAATAATCATTGGCAAAGATTAATCTAAGCAATATTGGACTTAATGGATTAAGTCCTTAGAGGATTAAGTCCTTAATGGGTTAAGTGAGAAACACTTAACCCTAATCTTCATTTTATGTGAAACCCTAATTTCACTTGGGTTTATTGTTGGGCCTCTTTATTCGGCCTTGATGATTGGGTTATTAATGGGCCATCCAAAGTCAAGCAATTGGACTATAATAATTTAATGGGCCTAGGGTAAGGCCCATGTAAGGGGTTTGGGCCGAATTTGGAAAATTGGGCCATTGATGGGCCATAGTTTGGGCTTTATGATTACGAGATATTGGACCATTAGAATACCAGATGTTGGACTGGACTTTTTGGTTGGGCCTTTGAATAAGACATGTAAAGACTTGGGCCCAATTTGGAAAATTGGGCCATATGTTGGGCTTTGAGCCATAGTTGGACTTTTGGGCCTTTGGATTGGGCCTCGGGCTTAAATCAAGCCAAGTTAGGGGTAGAGTCGTCTTTTACCCCCAAGCATGGACTTATGGTTATGTATTGGAACCCAATTATTAATTGGGTGTTATTCTGGTGTTGACAGTTCTGGAATTTGTCATCCAGCAGCTGGGGTTGAGTCTGCGGGACTTCAGCAGTGAGGGATTGTGTCTACGGGACTTCAGCAGTGTGAGTTGAGTTACCTTCCAGTAGTGGTGGGTCTACGGCCACAATGCCGGCCCACTAGTAGGAGTTGTATGTTAAATGATTGTCTTTGTGATATTCATCTAGGTTTGCCACTACCTGATATGTTTATGTGCTAGCATGATATGTTATATGTGATAGTGGTAGTAGGAGGGGAATTGTAATGCCCGTGTTTCTAGGCTAGGCATTAATATTGAAATTATGGTCTAGGTTAACCTTTGTAACTCATTTTGAAGAAATGAAAGGGAATTATGTGAATATTATGTGAATTATGTGTTTTATGCTTAATTATTAGGGTTTAATTAATTAAGAATAAAAATGAGCGTCAAAATTAAATTTTAGATAAAGCCGATATCTATTAAGAAACTTGTAGTGGGCGTGACAAGGATTACGGATATATAAAGAATGCCGAAATCCGAGTTATAACGAAGAAGTTATGACCTGTCAAAGTTTCGCGACAAAACCAGCACGGGGCCGAATGTCGTAAAAAGTGAGTTTTTGATAAACTAATTTTTGGCCTTAGTGATCTAAACGAAACTCGTAGTGTTCGTTAAACCAAGAGTATGCATAAAAAGAACGCCCAAATCTGACTTCGTATGAAGAAGTTATGATTTTTCGAAGTTTCAGCTTAACAATAGACAGCTAAAAACTCGAATTTTAGATCGAGTAATTTTTAGCCTACACGACCTAAACGAGAATCGAAGGTCTCGTCATTAGTAGCTCAACGGTAAAAAGTCTGACGAAAACGGACGTCGGATGAAGAAGTTATGAATTTTTAACGGATTTCCTGTCCCGGTCTGTTAAAAATAATAATATAAAAATTAAATTCAAAATTAGCCAACGAAGTCTAAACGAAAGTTGTATAGCGTAATTTTACCTACACGTGCATATAAAGAACGTCAAAAACAGAGCTCATATGCGAAAGTTATGGATTTTAGAAGTTTTGGCGCGAAAACCGAGGAATTTCGCATAGGTGGACTTCGGCCACGTGTCCTCGCCTCGCATGTGCCACGTGTCCGAAATAAGGCTGAGTCATCTGAAATTCTGCTGAGTCATCCGAGGCCACCTGTCGACGCGTGTCACCTTCTCCTCGGACCGAAGGCTCGGCCAATCAGGAGCTGCCTGGTACCCTTCTATGACGCGTCCGAGCTTCGCAAATGGTGCCACGACTCCGAGCCTTGGAGTAGATCGTGGTCCAATCAGAGGCCGACACCGATCCCCTCGCACGGACGAGCCATGTGTTGCGCGCCTTCGCCCTGCTGCCGCGTGTCCTCGCCTGATGACTCCCCCCTTCTAAGACCGACTTCGGACTCCTATAAATAGAAGGGTCATGCGAGCCTTCTCGGGTAGTTTTGATAATTTGCCACTTTTAGCCCCTTTTTCCATATTTTCTTCATCTTAACATCCCCCAAAGCCCCGGTATCGATTATAACCCCCGGAATACGCCACGAAGAGCCCGAGAAGCCCGAAAAATTTATCTTTTCGGTTTCGAAGCCCGACCCTCGCAGAGCCCGATTTCTGAAAAAAAACTCCCGGTTTTATTAGAAACGAACGTTTTAGGAAACGAATTGCTGCCCGATTTTCATCAAAACAAGTGAGTGTATAGTCACTTTCATTTTACACATAGATATGAAGTATTTACCTTATAATACGTGCTATGTGTAAATATATTAATTGTTTATTTGAGGTGACTGATGAGTTGATGTTTTATACAAGTTTTAAACTGTATAAGTATTTTTATCTACAAATATGTTGGGTAGAACATGGGTAGATAGTTGGTGTGTGATAAAATAAAGTGATGAGAGGCCTCGATGTGATTTGTGATTCAGTCATCTAGCGGAGTTTGGATGACGACCACGGACTTTCTAGACAGTCTAGTGGGAAACATTAGCAGACCTGCAACCTGTAGGTGTTAATGAACTTGGGTGTTTATTCGTTGTACTCCATCCCCCTCATGGTTGCCTTTAGGACATGTATGGCTGAGGAAACCCCTTAGCAGTAGTGTCCATCCCAATGATATTCTTTAGGCTAGGTCCCTTGTGAAAAGTGTTTAGGGACGTAAAGTGAGGATAACGGGAACGGGTAATCAGGGTTATTATTGATTGGTGAACTTAATAAGTTTATTATTACTGTGGGTTGAAAACCCTATATGCTCACCAGGCTCCCAAGCCTGACCCACTCAGCTTTTTATGTTACAGGTAGTGGACCCCGAGCATAGTCGGAGGACGATGAGAGATATTTGGATTATAGGCCAGTAGTTGTAAATAACTGTAGAAAGGCTTATAATGTCTTGTTTATGCTTTTGGTCTGTATCGGTACATGACATCCCGAAGTTTTGATATGAAATGAAATTATATATTTCTTAAAGAAAGGTTTTAACAAACTTTTATCATATTTTGTTTTGGGGACCAATTCTGCAACATCTTTTATAAAGATTTCTCTGATTTGATTTTAAAAAGCATAAATTAAATCGGTCTTTTCTGGCTGAGAAATTAGGGGATGTCACAGGAATAGTCCCTAAGTTCGGTTGTTAGGAACGAAGGGTAGGTTGGGCACCCCAGATATGCCTGACAATATGTTTATGCTATGATATTATGTGGTAGTAGTAAGAGGTGAAATAGTCTTTGTATCTCGGTCGTAAGGACCGAAGGATAGGTTGGGCACCCCAGATATGCCTGACAATATGATTATGTTATGAAATGTGTGGTAGTAGTAGTAAGGGGTGAAATAGTCCCCAAAGTTCGGTTGTTAGGACCGACGGGTACGTCAGCACCTCAGAATGGCTTGACATGGGTAGGTCGGCAGCCCAGAATGGCCGGACCGGGTAGGTCGGGCATCCCAGAATTGCCCGGCAGTATGTATGCTATGTGATTGTATGGAATGTGGTATGATGGGGGAACTCACTAAGCTTCGTGCTTACGGTTTATAGTTTTGGTTTCAGGTACTTCGTTTCAAATGAAAGGAGCCGGCTTGATCGCAGTGCATCACACTATGGTTTTCCGCACATGAGATCCTTGGGATTACACTCTGATATTGTTTCATGACAACACGTTTTGATTATTTCCACTTTGGTTTTGACATGTCATGATATTATGGATGTTTTCTAATGCTGTTGGTTTTATAATAACTTATTTAAAAATGAAATTTTTTACCTTGAATTTTGGGATGTTACAAGTTGGTATCAGAGCCTTGGTTTGAGGGATTCGGGCACACTCTCGGGTGTGTCTGAACTCATACTAAGGACTTGGTATGAAAATTTTCAAAAGAAACTCATTTTATAAAAAGAATTTGAAAAGAATTTGGAAGGAGAAAAGAACTTTCGAAAGAACAAGGTGTGTGATGCGTGCAATCAGCCGAGCTCAAGTAAGTTTTCCCCAAGATACCCAATCATGTTATCTTATGTTATTCTATGATATCATATGATTATGAGAACTGCATGCTAGATTAGTGCTAAGGATCTAGGAAAGATGCCTTATATGCCTATTGTATGTGCTTGTAGACCTGCATGCTAGTATTGATTAGTCAGTAATAGGATAGCCTGTTTAGGTTATGCCTGATTGTATGAGCCTTTGAATTGCGTGTACAGATCCCTGAGTAGAGGATAGAAAGGTTTGATTGGAATATGATGGTTAGATTTTCCATTGTCTGAGTGCTGCTTGCTTTGTGCTTTGTGGGGCTCCAAGTAATGTGAGCTAGCTATATTCATGAGGTAGCTAGTTGACATTATTGGGAATCTTTCAGCAGCTAAGGACTGGGTGAGTTCGGGAACCTAGGAAACCCTAGGATACGTTTCAGTGGGTTAGTAGTGAGGCTCAGTGAGACTTAGGTGTACCAGTTTGAGGAAGTGACTTGTAGGATTCGGGAGGATTGCTGAGGAAAGTATAGATAGGTGTGGAAGGTAGTATTGGGCTTGTACTACTGAAAGCACAGGATCTATACTCGAATCGGTGAGAGTCTTGGAGAATCTAAGAGGCTTCAGGCAAGAGGTTGTGACCTAGTTTGGGGACAGAGGATGTTCCAGTGTTGCAGCCTAGCCATTGACAAGCGAGCTAGTGAGCGTGACAGGGTGTCAGACCCTGAAGGGTATGAGTTCCACGAGGTTGCAGATGCGAGATCGATTTGGAGCACTTTAAGAAGAGGGGTTCATGCTAGGTGCGTATAGTAAAGGGTCTCGGGAAGAGACCTATGATTTCTGATCATCAGGTGAAAGGCCAGCAGGGCCGGAGTCAGTGCAGCACGTACGGGAAAAGTGCACAAGGGAGTTTGTCGTTCCAAGGGTTTAGGCTGCTACAGGTGTTGCAGGGTTGGTCATGTCAGCAAAAGGTGATAAGGATTCTTGGGTATATTCGGATCTTTGGAATGTCAGTTCGGTATGGTGTTAAGCACCCAAGAACGAAACTCGGATTCGGGTTCCGGCTCAGGAGCAGAGTCTGAACCAGTCGATGCGCGATCGCAGAAGTTCGTCTCATCGGGGATTACTTGCAGAGTTATGGGAATGGACATTAGTGGTCTTTCGTTCAGTCAGGGAAAGGACTTTGGGAGCCATCGGTAGTCGTATCGGGGCCTTTCGGGCCCGACTTGTCGCGGGGGGAGTTAGGGGTTCATTTGGAACCCAAGGTTTGTGGACCCTTAGAATCCTTCGTGAAGGAAGATCCTATAGTTGGTCCCTGTCATCAAGATCAGATTTTCGTTAGATGTTCGCGGGTATGTCATCTTATGCCACTTCAAGTAGATATTGGGAATCTGAACTGCTTCAGAATTTTGAGTGTGTTTGGACAAGTCAGATATTAGGTCGGTTTCTACTACGGTCTGGGTTTTCAAGGATTGTCATATGCCAATCTGCATGCTGGAAGTCCTTGATGAAACTACAGAGGAATGTATCTTGCGGAGTGGATTCTCCGTGTACCGTTCTCATCCCGGATCTTTGTCGGGATCTGTGCTGGAGTATTATTCAGAGAATATTGGGTCAGGAGTAGAGCGATAGTTCTCCAGTGAAGTCAGGGTTCAGTGGTTCTATCATTGTTTGGGTATGGTCGTTAGCTGTCTATGGAAGAACTTTGGAGTTCAAGGCACCACCGTTGCTAGGGAAGGATTGGTAGCATGAAGATAGTGGAGCCAGTTGCGATTGTTAAACGCATGGGTGTTCGGTCATTGGATGTACAAGAGAATTGAATTTCTCGCATGGGTTGTGTTCAGTTAGAGTTCAGTGGTGCTGCAAGATTGGAAGTGAGAACGAGGATTCGTCAATCAAGGTTAGAATTAAGGCCTCCAATGGTCAGCATGAGAGGTGGACTGAGGTGTCAGACTTGACCAGGTTTCAAGAGTACTCTTCAAGATTTCCGAGTATGGGCGATCTTAAGGTTTAACCGGTGATTAATCGCTAGCATTGGTAAGCATAGGTTGTCATCAGTGGGATACTATAAAGCGAGAAGGATTGGGAATCCTTCAATTCCCGCGTGTCGTGAAGACTTAGTCGAATCTAAGTGGGGGAGAGACTTTTTATAAAGTTCTCCAATGTGAGTTCTGGTTGCGCAGAGTGCAATCTGTTGGGCACCTTATCAACCAGAAGACTATTCTAGTCGATCCGGCCAAGATAGAGGTCGTGATGCAGCGGGAGATTCCAAGGTCTCCAACTAAGATTCGGATTTTCTTGGGTCTAGCAGGTCATTACCGGAGATTTATATGGGACTTCTCCGAGATTGCGGTTACTTTGAACCGACTGACCAAGAAATCGGTGGCCTTTTGTTGGGGGCCTGAGCAGCAGGCAACCTTCGAGACTCTCAAACAGCGGTTGTGTGAGGCACCGATTCTCAGCCTGCCAGAGGGTGTAGATGATTTTGTGGTTTTCTGTGACGCTTCGATCACGGGCATGGGTGTGGTACTGATACAGTGAGGTCACGTGATAGCACGTTTCGAGAACCAGGTTAGAGCTCCAGTTAGGATTCAAGTTTAGTTGTGTGTTAGGTCGAGTGCGTGTTCGACCCAGTATGGAGAGTGTTGTAAGACTACGGGGGTAGCCGTAGCATTCACTAGCAGCCAGATAGTGTTAGAGTGTTGTAAGACTACGGGGGTAACCGTAGCAGTCAGATAGTGTTAGAGTGTTGTAAGTCTGCGGGTGTAGCCGTAGCATTCACTAGCAGCCAGATAGTAATAGAGTGTTGTAAGTCTGCGGGTGTAGCCGTAGCATTCACTAGCAGCCAGATAGTGTTAGAGTGTTGTAAGTCTGCGGCTGTAGCCGTAGCATTCACTAGCAGCCAGATAGTGCTAGAATGTTGTAAGATTGCGGGTGTAGCCATAGCATTCACTAGGTTAGTAGATGGCATGAGCGTGTTCTTAGAACACGGAAGGAACAATAGTACTCACCAGTTCGGGTGTAGTAGTAAGGATATGGAAATCCACAGATTGGATTTCGGAATTATCTGGATGGATTAGATCTAGTTGAGCCAGTGATAAGACTGTACGAACGCCACTGCAGTTTTGAGATCGAGGAAGCAATGGATTGCTTCAGTTTGCTTGTTATATAAGGCTACAATTGGTCATGTAGCAACCGCGTTTAGCCGTGGTTTGGTAACATCAGGATTCGACGCATGGACCCGATCGGTTGGATCAGGAGGTTGTTAGAACCTCAGTGACATGATAACTAGTGGCAACTAGTTCCAGAGAAGGATTTTGTTCAGAAGTCGTGTGAAGCGACTAAATAGGGAGTCCTTTGGCTCCGCAGCCGGGTTGGAACCCGGTATTTCCGAGGACTGACGAGTGAATTGGGACCAGGAAGGTCTCGATAGATTTTGGGAAGCAACTATGTAGCAGCATACTCCTTCGGGCAGTTCAGTGTTCGGGCAGTTTCAGCAATTGGGCAGTGTCAGTATTTGTGTTTAGGTTGCGAGTATGCACGGGATAGCTGGTTTATTAGAAAGTGACAAGTCACTTACAGCGGAATTAGTTGAGCCTTGGCTAAGTATAAGTGATATGCAAGGATAATTGGGTCTGTGACCCTGTTTTATAATGGGAACTGCGAGTGATGAGAAGTTGAGTAGTCAGTTGAGGGATAAACAGACTGGGCTCAACGATAATGATTCAGTATGAGTGGTCTGTCAGGGATTCAGACCATCTCGAGACAGCAGGTTTCGGACGGAGTACATGTGATCTTGTTGCGAGGAATTCGTTCACCGGCGGATTGTAGGGCTTTGCGAAGATTGGTCACGGTTACCCTGGAAAGGCTAGGGTGTGACCAGGATGGTAACCATGTTACTTGAGTAGTTGGGCGTGTAAGGAATGGTAAGGAGTGATTTCGAGGACGAAATCTAATTTAAGTGGGGGAGAGTTGTAACACCCCGTTTATTAAGTAGATAAATAAATGAATTAATGGATGTATAGTAGCCCTAAAATAAATAATTATATTGCAAGGTGTTGGTCTTGGGAAGCCAAAGGCCATAAGTTAGATATTTCGGGGGTTAAAGTATAAATTCGAGATTTATTTTGTAAAGATTTTAGAAGACAAGGGGATATTTGGTAAGTATTAGACCTAATATGAAAGGATTTATGAAAGCAGGGGCTAAAGAGTAAATAATGGACCTCATTTGTTAATAATTGTAGAGGGAAGGGCTACTTGGTAAAATATGGGACTTTATTTGTAAGAGATTTCAGATGATGGGGTTAAAAAGGTAAAATGTTGACTCATTTTGAAAGAGAAGGGGGAAGGAGGGACCAAACATGTTATTATGGGATACATTCTTCAGGGCTCGGGGTATATAAGACCCGTCACCCCGTTCTAAACCCTAACCCTAAAAGAAGTTCCAGCCGCCACCCTCCACCCTTATACCTCCCCTCCACTTCCGGCGCCGCACCACCATCATCGTGGAGATCGGAAACCACCAACGGCCATCCCATCTGCCGACAAGGGTGTTACCGCCACTGTTACATTGCTTCTCCGACCAACGAGCTGCCATCTCCGGCCGCTAGAGCTGTTGTCGTTGTTGTGCCGCTGCTGAGCCGCCTCTCTGTGTTTCCTTCTTCTTCTTCCGCCTTCTTCTACCATCGCAATGTCGCCGTAGCAGCCACTCCGAGCGGCTGTTACGGCTGGAGTTCTTCTTCAACTGCCTTGCGCCACCACGAGGGTAGCTGAGGTCGGGGTGCGCTTTGGTGTTGGACTCGCGACGATCATGCTCAGGTGGTCGTGTGTTGATAGGCCGATACTCAAAGAAACTCGCCACCACCGTGAGGTGGTGGCTGTCGATACAAACCACCGCCTGCCGCCGCTTCTACTTCCTCCTGCCGTGTCATGTCACCACCAGTTGCCGTGGTGGTGGCTGTGAGATTGTGTGAGTGTGTGATTCCGTTTTAATGTGTGTTATCTCATGTGGTGTGTGTGCTAGATTATGTATGGGGCGTTTTCTCTAGCCGGAAAGTCGGGAATAGCCATCGCCACCACCATGAGGTGGTGGCTGCCACCACTTACCACCACCGACCACCGCAAGGGTGGCTGTGTGTATGTGTATGTGTTTAATTAGATTAGTGTGGGTGCGTGTGTTAATCAGATTGGCATTGTAAATTGAAACGAAATGCAATAATGGAAAGAAATTGAAAACCACCACCTTAGGGTGGTGGCTGCCGCCACCGGCCGCCGTTTCGGGCGGCGGTGTACTTGCCTCGTTGAGTTTGATTCGTTTGGGGTGCTTGAAACCCTGATGGGCCTTGTAAGCCCTAATGGGCCCAATGAAGCCTAATGGGCTTAGTGAAAACCCTAATGGGTCTAATAGACCCTAATTGACCTAAAAGCCCAACAAATTGATAAATAGGCTAATATTTGGATTGGAACCCCTAATTAGGGTTTGGAAAACCCTAATGCCAATAAAACCCTAATTTGGGGAATTAACCGGGACACACGGGAATTATTTAATAACTTGAGATATTAAATAATAATCATTGGCAGAGATTAATCTAAGCAATATTGGACTTAATGGATTAAGTCCTTAGAGGATTAAGTCCTTAATGGGTTAAGTGAGAAACACTTAACCCTAATCGTCATTTTATGTGAAACCCTAATTTCACTTGGGTTTATTCTTGGGCCTCTTTATTGGGCCTTCATGATTGGGTTATTAATGGGCCATCCAAAGTCAAGCAATTGGACTAGAATAATTTAATGGGCCTAGGGTAAGGCCTATGTAAGGGGTTTGGGCCCAATTTTGAAAATTGGGCCATAGATGGGCCATAGTTTGGGCCTTTATGATTATGAGATATTGGGCCATTAGAATACCAGATGTTGGACTAGACTTTTTGGTTGGGCCTTTGAATAAGACATGTAAAGACTTGGGCCCAATTTGGAAAATTGGGCCATATGTTGGGCTTTGAGCCATAGTTGGACTTTTGGGCCTTTGGATTGGGCCTCGGGCTTGAATCAAGCCAAGTTAGGGGTAGAGTAGTCTTTTACCCCCAAGCATGGACTTATGGTTATGTATTGGAACCCAATTATTAATTGGGTGTTATCTTGGTGTTGATAGTTCGGGAATCTATCATCCAGCAGCTGGGGTTGAGTCTGCGGGACTTCAGCAGTGAGGGATTGTGTCTACGGGACTTCAGTAGTGTGAGGTGAGTTACCTTCCAGTAGTGGTGGGTCTACGGCCACAATTTCGGCCCACTAGTAGGAGTTGTATGTTAGATGATTGTCTTTGTGATATTCATCTAGGTTTGCCACTACCTGATATGTTTATGTGCTAGCATGATATGTTATATGTGATAGTGGTAGTAGGAGGGGAATAGTCCCCAAGTTCGGTTGTTAGGACCGAAGGGTAGGTTGGGCAGCCCAAATATATCTGACAATATGTTTATGCTATGATATTATGTGGTAGTAGTAGGAGGTGAAATAGTCCTCGTATCTCGGTCGTAAGGACCGAAGGGTAGGTCGGGCACCCCAGATATGCCTGACAATATGATTATGTTATGATATGTGTGGTAGTAGTAGTAGGGGGTGAAATAGTCCCCAGAGTTCGGTTGTTAGGACCGACGGGTGCGTCAGCACCCCAGAATGGCTTGACATGGGTAGGTCGGCACCCCAGAATGGCCGGACCGGGTAGGTCGGGCATCCCAGAATTGCCCGACAGTATGTATGCTATGTGATTGTATGGTATGTGGTATGATGGGGGAACTCACTAAGCTTCGTGCTTACGGTTTACAGTTTTGGTTTCAGGTACTTCGTTTCAAAGGAAAGGATTTGGCTTGATCGCAATGCATCACACTATGGTTTTCCGCACATGAGATCCTTGGGATTACACTCTGATATTGTTTCATGACAACACATTTTGATTATTTCCACTTTGGTTTTGACATGTCATGATATTATGGATGTTTTCTTATGTTGTTGGTTTTATAATAACTTATTTAAAAATGAAATTTTTGGCCTTGAATTTTGGGTTGTTACAAAAGTACTAGTTCGTTATAGCCACTAGCTCTAATACCAAATCGGTCACACCCCCCCCCCCCCGGTCGGCGGCGGAAACACCTGGCTATGCGACGTCGTTGTCATGGATCATAGTTATTGAAAAGTACAAAATATAACATAAATATTAATATATTATTACTGAAAAAGAGATTACAATAATATTTAGAGTTACAATAATTTGATATTTCAAAAAGTAAACTATTAACTAATGCGGCATCACTGATTTGTAGGTGGTTGCAACTTTACGACATGACTTCATGGGGTGCAGACTTCCAACTCTTGATTTCCTGGGAATACATGCGGTTTTGAAAACGACAACATTATGTTGGTGAGTTCACGGGTTTGTAGCGTTGTGTCGAAAGTACTTTTTATTCCAAAAGTATTTGTTTTATCATATATAAGAGTTTTCAGACTTATACAAATTTAGTGTACTTTTTATCATTAAAACGTGTACGATTAGTATATAAATATTTATCTTACTTATAGTTTGGGATACCTATAAAACCACATACTATGGGTAATGAGTGTATAAGTTTATATTAGACTTATTTTAGGATACTTATGAGAACCCCAAGTATGGGTAACGGGTGTATAAGTGTTTATTAGATTTATATTATTAGATACTTGTAAGATTACTAATTGTGTGAGCCGAGGATGCCTCCCAGGCAGCAGTGGTAGTGAGTGCCTCCCAGACAGTAGTGGATGTATGTGTTATAACTTTGCACGTTTGTATGTTTGCATGTTTTTTTATTTAAGCTTTATAATTAGAATATTGACAGTATATAACTACTATATAGTTCTGTTATTTAGTGTGTCTTAAACTTTAAACAAAAATTACTAGAACAAGGTAGGTATATTGTTCCAAATAAAAACATAATGATCTATATTATTCGGGCAGGGTGACAACATAATATATATTTATTATATATTTTAGACGAGCAGAGTAACAACATAATTTATTTACTATTCATGTTCAAATTAGTAGGATAACGGTATAATATAACTATGTATTGTATAAACAAAAATATCATAACCATAATTTTAATAATAACTAACTAATTAATTAAACATGTATCCCCCCATAAAATAACTATGAAACTATGAAACAAAAATATCATGTATCCCCCCATAAAATAACTATGAAACAAAAATATCATGTTCAAATTAGTAGGATAACGGTATAATATAACTATGAAACTCACCCTTGTATCGTGCCGAAAGTGGACAGAGGCTCAGGATTACTCGAGGTTGAGGAAAAAGATCAAATAAAATAAAGAAAAAGAAAAAGAAAGAAAATTTCTTCACGAAATGGGAATGAAGAGATCATCCATATGAGTTTATTTTTTTGTGAGTGTGTTTGATCTGGACATGGGCTGCTATTTATAGGTTGTCGGTTTGAAGGGCACGACGCGCCTTGGCGTAGGCGACAAGGTTTCGACCGGATGTTGACATGTGGCGAGATCTGATCGGTTCAAGCGAGTATTTTTCATAAATATTTGAAAAATAATAACTCTCCCATACGAGCTACATTTTTTACTTTCTTTATAACCACGCGTAGCTATTGACGAGTACTACAACTTTCTTTTAGATTATTTTGGTTAATTCGAAAGTTATGTTTAGCCCATATTTTTATAAGGAGTGCACCCTAAATGATTTTTTAAAAATCATAACCCTTTCATACAAACTCCATTTTTTGCGTTCTTTATGTCCATGATTTTGTATTGTGGGTTACTACGATTCTCCTTTACATTATTTTGGTGAAAACTCCACTGAATTTCCTCCACCTTTTTATGATACACATTTATTTGTGCGATTGATTTTAAAATTTAGAAAATTCATAACTTTTTCATACGATGTCAGATTTTTGCATTCTTTATATATTCAGGATCGTGAGGATGTGTACTTTTGGAATATATTATTATTTATATAAAATAAAACAGCATTTTGCGCGCCTAAATTTATAGTTTTCGGGTAATTTGACTGATTTTTCTTATATACTAGAATACGTAATCTTGTATTTTATCATAGATTGACAAAATATTACATATTTAGTCTATTACATTTTGATGTTCGTCACATTTGGGGCTGATGATTTATGAAAATTTTGCAATTGTCACATCCATGTTGTGTCATGCAAGGTTGTGGTTGCATTTATGGTCCCTCTTGACCTAGAAGTAGATATCTTGGTATTTGAAACATGAAAATGAATAAAGTTGGGAACTTTAGCCATTAAGACCATATTTTGATGAGATCTGGAGGGTTAGAGTTTTGGTCTTGAAGGATTAAGACCTTGGGTGAAAGTTGGTTTTTAAGCCAGAATTCACGACGCGACTGACTTGGGGTCTCGGCGCGACTTCAAGGGTTTTCGCGACTATTTTGTGCCTAGTGGTCACGGAGTGACTAGTAGTTGCTCAAGCCGTGAAGACCGTTGACTTTTTTACCAATTTGACCAAAGGTCAAATTGGAGGTTTTGAGTTATAGAATGAGATTTAGCATATGACTGGTTAGGCGGTTCGTGTAGATGATTTGTTGGATTCGAGTAGTTGGATTCAACTCTTTAATTTAGGTGAGTTTTCTCACTATACTATGTGGGACACTAGGTGTTGATGTATGCTTGTTTTTCTTTGTGACTTGCATGAAAGACTATAGTGGTACCATAACACTTGTATGAAAGATTATGGAGGTACCATAGCAGCTACATGAAAGACTATGTGGGATTATAGCAGGAAAGACTATAGTGGTACTGAGCATAAGACTATGATTGTATCATAACACTCATGTGAGTATGTTTCTGTGGAACTCACTAAGCTTTGTGCTTACTGTTTGAGTTTAATATGTTTTAGGTTGATCTAGTAGCAATAGGAATGGCATGGCTTGACTGCATTGCATCTGAGGATATACTTTAGAGATTTCCATACACTTGATTTTAATATGATTATGACTCTAATTTGATTATGGTTTGAAACAAATGGTTGTTTTCTTATTTGATAATGTCATTAGTATGATTTTATTTAAATTTAAAATGAAATTTTTGGGTTGAAATTTGGGACGTTACATTTGTCCTTCTAAATAGATCATTTATATTCATTTCATTTGACTTATGCTATATTTCATACTATCTATTAATAACATGCAAATTCCCTTTGCAGTACATGTGGCAATTTAGCGATTTCCTGGATACTCCATTAGGAAGAAGTTTTGGGGTAATTGTTGCTTTAATTTGTGATTCGTTTAGCATAAATTGTCCTTGTATTACACCCGTAACTTGTTGAATCAGAAATTTTATTCCTAAAATAGATGGGAACCTATCATTTTTACAACAAGATGTTTAGATTACACATTGCTCAAGGTAGTAATTTTTATATATGATAATAATTACTAACAATTTGTTTGTGTCTATAGATTATCTTCCTTCTATGGTTTGGTCTTTTTGGATGGCTATTCAGGGTTTTCATATTTGCAACATGGGTACTACCATTTGCATGCCCTCTACTTCTTGGTGTTGTTTCCAATAATATGGTGATTAAGGTAACTCGTTTTATTGCTTGTTATGGCAAAGTTGCAATGAGAATGTAGGATTCGTCTTTTACATCTGTTACAAGGCTCATGTCCTACTTGTAAGATGCAGTTTCTGGGATACAAAAACCAGATGGTGAGATATGGTGGGTGTGGGAACATTGTGTGGTAGCCAAAAATATATTTTTACAAAACATGGGAAGGCTACTGCTTCTTCTTCTTTATCTTTAAAGACTGAACCAAAGATAACATATGTTGAGTTGAGGAGAAATGGAAAATGGTTACTAATTGTTGTGAGTATACAAGGTGGAGTCTTCGATTTTTGTTTTTACCTATGTAAATGGCATCTCTTTAACTTGCCTCAGATTCAGAATATAGTTAGGGTTCCCAAAGACAAAATTGATGGCACATTACAGAAGTATTTCTACTCAAATGACGTGAACACCTACAATCCTTGAATCCACAAATCTACGGAAAGTTTGAGGGATATGGGGATCGATTGAGTACAATATTGTATAGATTTAAACTTACAAAAACTTTTAATTCAAGAGGTTCCAAAGTTTCAGGAATTTAACAAATTTTATCGAAACACGGGAGAGAAAAAGTAAAGAAAATAGGGACAAAGGAGTGAATGGGATGTTTCTATTTTTTTTGTTAACTGCATTTAAACAAAAATAAAAGTAAAAGAAAATAAAAAAAATAAAGAAGTATTTTTATATGGATTAGGACCAACCATACAAGTTTTAGTAACCATATAGACCATGTTCATTAAAAAGTTAGTAGAGATTCAGTTTGTAACCTTTGGAAACCATAAGGACCATTTATGTAATTTTGTATATGATTTATAACAAAAACTAAAATATAGACAAACTGGAAAAATGGTCCTTGTGGTTTGCATTTTCTTGAGTTTTGGTCCAAACCTTGACAAATTTGGATAAATGGTCATTTTAAGCATCTTTCGTTATGGTTTTGGTCCATCCAAAAACTAAAATGACTAACTTGCCCTTACACAACTTTTTTTTCATTTTCTTTTTATTATACAGTTAAAAAAAAGCTAAAATAAAATACACCCTAACGCCCACTCTTCCTTATACCCACCTTCCCACCCACCCACCTCTATATCTCTCTCTCTCTCTCTCTCTCTCTCTCTCTCTAAATCCATTCACTCTTCCGTATCAGCACTTATCGAAATACTAAGAGTTCCGTCGTGAGTCGCCTCGGCGGAGTTCATTTTCTATGACCACTATAGATGAGATCCACACCGTTCGACTCCCCTCAACCCCGAAACAAAACCCCCAAAGAGAACCACCCAAAACCTCACCAGAAAAAACAAGCTTGACAGCCACCTCTAGCCAGTCACCACTATCTTCATCGTCACCCATTTTTACCGAATATTAGTAACGCTAGCATCGCCATTAGAAACCTTGGCTCCCGTCTCCTCCAACATCATCATCGGTGTGTTAAACGATGAAGTGTATAATAGTCAGTGTGTGTAAACTGATCTAGATCTTTGTCGTGACGGCTCTAAACACCAATCTTGAAACGAAAACCATAGTAATGGTGGTTTTGAAAACCCTAGTTCCGATGACGATTGCGAGAAGGTTTCGACTCCAACTCCGACGAAGGCTGATATTCATCTTGTTCATGACTTCATGTATGTTCATCAGATCTTAAACTCGAACTCGGTTTTTTTTTTGTGTGTGTGTGTGTTCACTAGAACTTTTACAACAAGACTAGGGTTTATAGATGTTGCTAACGGAGAGTGGTGGTCAACAGTGGTGGGTGGGTATGTGTTTGTGTGTGAAAGAAAAAATGATAAGAGGAAGAAGATGGTGGTGGGTCTCACAGTTTATAATTAATAAAACTTTAAATTAAATAGAAAAAAGTATAAAAAAATATCAGGAGGGTAGTTAGTCATTTATGTTTTGGGAGAGACCACAACCACAACAAAAGATACGCAAAATGACCATTTATCCAAATTTGTCAAGGTTTAGACCAAAATCCGAAAAAAAAAATGTAAACCAGAATGACCGTTTATGTTTTGGGAGAGACCACAACTAAAATATATTTAATTTTAACCCAATTAATTACATTTTTATCATGAATAATTTAATATAAATATAACTTTTTATTATATAACTAAATATCAATATCTTATTATATATGTTGGTTTTTTTATACAAACTACTTGCTTGCCCACCGCATATTGTGGCAGACAAATCCGTTTTATAAAATGAGTTTTGACGATTGTATTGATAAAATGTAGGTACTACTGTATTTGTTGGTTGTAAAATTTGCATTTACAAAAATATAGTTTTTCGGAGTAAAAAATGTAGTTACCATTGTATTTATTGATTGTGCGAGGTGTATTTATAAAAATATAACTTTTGGTTAAAAAGTGAAAAAAAAAAAAAAAAAAAAAAAAAAAAAAAAAAATTGATAGCTCGAAATAACAAATGAAAGTATAAGGGTAAAAATTGACAAAAAAATGTTTGAAGGCTGGAAATACAATTTATAAAAATATAGTTTTTCTAATATATATATATATATATATATATATATATATATATATATATATATATATATATATATATATATATATATATATATATATATAGAGGTGGGTTCAATTGAGAAAATAAAAAAGGTTGAGAATGGGGGAATTATTCTCAACCACTCATTTAATTAGCCTCTAAAGATAAATGACACGGTGGCAAACTTGTAAATATGATATAATAGCCTTCAATCACAAATACGTAAGTGTAGAGAATTAGATAACAATTGAAATTCATTCGTTTTTTGCTCTTTCAATCCAACCTTCAATTCTGCTTGAATACGAACATATCTTCAACATCTACGATTAATTATACTCCCAGCATCATTAGAACAACATCATCGATAATCAACAAAAAATTCAATTCGTATCATTCATTCAACATCGCTCATCAAATAAAACATTGAAATTAAGGTTAGAAAAAGATCAAATCATTTTTTGTTTGAAAATTTTCATATATTTCTCTACCAATCTACTATTTTTTAAGATTTAAATAGTCAAAGTATCATATTTATCACATTTTTAAAAAAGTTAACTTGTATGCACTCCAACTAATTGATGAAATGCATAAACTAAATTACCACGTTATATTCACATATGAATATGTTTTCTCACCTAAATCAATATGTAATTATTAAAACACAAAACAAATATGCAACTCTGTATGTTATTCATATGTGAATAACATATAAAAATTATATATATTTCTGAAAACACCTTGTAATATTCATATATGAATATACTGTGCAATATTCACATATGAATATACCAACTATTATTCATAAGTGAATATACGATCTAATATTCACAAATAAATATACTATGTACTATTCTCATATGATATACCATGTAATACTATATAATATTCACATATGAAAATATCATCTAATATTCATAAGTGAATATATCATCTAACATTCACAAGTGAATATACTATGTAATATTCACAAGTGAATACATCGTCTAATATTTAAATATGAATATACTATGTTTAGTATATGTTATATTTATATATGAATGATACTTAAATTGTAAAAAAAATTAATCATAGTTTTTATTCATAAGTAAATAACGAATGTACTGTAATAAAAATCTGATTCATTTTTATTCACTTATGAATAACGATAGCTGGAAATATAAAAAAAATAAATTTTTTATTTTATCTTAAAACTATATCAATATGGATATCTATTTGTAGAGAATAAAAAATCATGAATTTTGGTATATTTAAAATCATTTTTCGATAAAAATAGCTTCTTAAAAATTAAAAAAAACGAAAAAACTATGTTTTTGTATATATTAAGGCAATGCTTACCATAGTTTAAGGAAACATGTTTTGTTGGAAAACACATGTGCATTCATTTCTCATTTCTGCCGATACGTTGGAGGCTTTTGCGGCAAAAATAATTGATTGACTGAGAGTGATTCCCCCATTCTTAACTTTTTTTTTCTCAATTAAACCCTCGTCTCTCTCTCTCTCTATCTCTCTCTCTCTCTCTCTCTATATATATATATATATATATATATATATATATATATATATATATATTATAGCCCACGTTGAATTGATATATAGTTAATTTGAGTTGAATGAAATATTAAGTATTTGTATTATATTTTGATTAAATAAAAATTAAAAGTGAATTTTAAAACTAAATCGACAATAAACTCCCAAAAAAATATGCCACTTCTCTATTTTAAACAATAAAAATTATAATGTTTAAATAACGACAATATTCGTCATAGTAATATAATATATTAAAGTAACTAGTGAATAGGTCCATATAATACAAGCTCCATAATATTGAATTTAAAAGTAAGTTTTTAAATTGTATTTTAAAAAATATAAATACTTAACATTTTGCATCAAAAATACATAATTATGAAAATTGAATGCTATAACTGAAGAAAAAATGAAAAAAAAATCTACATAAAATGAAAATTAAATGCTATATTTGAAAAAAAAATGTTGTAATCAACATGAAATTTAAAATTAAATATAATTAGAAAAACAATGAAAGTCATGTCTCCACGTCTATCTCCGAAGTTCCGAACCCAGATATTGAAGAAGATCTCTCCGATGAGATCATGTTTGAAGATAATAACACAATTGTTGGTGTCATCCTAGTTCCTTCTTCCTTCAACCTTTTGCAAAAACCTTCCTCATCCAAGGTTCTTTTTGACTTTGGACCTTCTTCGTCCTCGGACGAAATGGAAGGAGAAGAAAATCAAGAAGGACTCAACATCACCTCTCCCCATCCAGAAACTACCTTAGATGGTGATCAAGAAAATCCAACTCAAGGTGATCAAAACAATGATGCCAAGGGTCCTGAAGACTTAGATGATGATGAAGATGATAATGATAAGAAGCTCGAAAGTTCCACTTCGAACATTGGATCGTCAGACAAAAACATTGTTGATCCATTTTCTCTTTTAGAACTCCGAGACAACGTTGCTACCGCTAATTCTAAGGTCGAAAAGGTTAATGAAAAGGATTCATCACTTGACTCTAAACTCGATCTCGTGATTAAATCTCTTTCCGAGATCAAGGTTGTTGCTCCCTCGGAACTTGACCGAGCCAATCAGTTGGACCAACTCATCTTTCTTTGCTTGAAGCGCACCTTAGAAGAGGTCGATGAACGATACAAAGCAAATATAGATCATCATCTCTCAACCACTTCCACCATGTTTGTGACAACCGTCAAAACTCATGTTAGGACTCATCTAGAATCTTGTCATTTCCATGCATGCACATAACTTGGCTTTGGATGCAACAAGTTGAGCTAGATCGTGACTTAATAGATCCCTTGAAACAAGAAATGTAACTTAGCTTGTACTAAGCAGTCACATTGATATGTGAATACTCCAATTAGGTTGTAAAGTGTCAAAGTTCATTCTCAAAACTAAACACAAAACCATGTTCAATAGATCACAACTCAAGGGTAAGTTAAATACCCTAATTTATTAATCGGAACATATGATGTGCTTAACTAGTTTAAGTACATATCAAACTCAATTTAATTAAATCATGATTTGATTTAATTACAAGTTGGAAATAATATCTAGATATCATAATTTGAATTATGAGCCAAAATTATATTTCAAGGATTGTCTAATCCTACATTCATATATTATGAAACTTTATTTCATTTATTTGAAATATAAAAATTTGATTTTATAAAAATCAAATCATAAGTTATCATGTTGATAACTTAATTCAAGATAATACAAGTTGAAGAACTTATTTTTAAAAACAAAATACTTAAATAAAAACCAAGAAATAAACTCTTGGAAGTTTATAAAAATAGCTGATAACTTAGTACGTATTGTGGATAGAGTCTGAATGGGCCATTAGCTAAAACTAATTACAACAGATATTCATACTATCATATAGTGTTTTTATCATCTGTCTTGAAAAATATGACTCACATTTATCATAAGACTTGCGGTCAAATGAATTCCAAAATCCTATCCAACTGGATCTTTGGCAACGTAATTATTATTTTTAAGAAGATGATTTCACAATATTACATTTCATTCAAATATATGAATCAACCTTTTGAACTATTGTTAACATACCGGTCTCATAGATTTCATGAAATGTTCTTTTAAATACAAAACATATGAAATGTTCTACATTTAAATGAGTTAGAATAATCTCATGAAATATGTATAAACAGTTTTTGAATCATAAGACTATAGACTAAACATTTTGGAGAACGATATGTTTTTTTATCCTATGAATAGTAGCAAGAGCCCGATATTCATGATCAAATCTTATTTCTCCTTGTTTTAGTCTTGAAAATGTAAATACTTTTTCCTAAAGGACTACATCACTGAATATTGTCGATTCGATGTGGAATTTGCTCATATGTTCGGAACAGACAATCTATTGGCAAAGATTAGCTTTGAGCTTCCTAAATAACAGATCCTAGCCGAAGGACCTATTGAAGAACCTGAACTTGGATTTGTCTATCTCAAGAAAAATACAAATCGAAAAGAAATTTTTCGAGTTCTTGACAAACATCTTGTTGCAACCAAGATTCTTCAAAAGTTCATCTCAAATGCTGCTAAGAGTGATTCTCCTGAACACAGCAAGAAGAAATTCATTGAGCATCTTCAGGGGTACATCGAGGTCCGAAGTTGGCTTCAAAAGGCTCATTTGTTTTTCTTTGAAGAAACCAAGTAAAAGGTGAATGATTGCTAAGGTAACTTAGGGGGAGATTGTTGGAACATGAAAAAGTGATCCTTATGCAATCCGAGATGCAAGTGTCCGAGATCAAAATTGATTCCGAAGTGAAGACCCGTCCGAGATGTATCTTTGTTTAGAAGTATTTTGAGTCTGTAATGCATTGCTTGTATCAAGTACTATTTTGTATTGTTCTTAATGTCTTCTTGTATAGTACAAGAGACAAGATCAATAGCAACGGCTGTGTCAGTCTGTTGATCTTCAGTCGTCTCTCAACCCATGTGCACTTTATCTGATTTGTCTTTTAGTAAGTCCTTGACAATTTAAGGAGTTTTCATCCTTTGTATCAAGATAGAGACGTGTGCACCTTTTTCACTCTAATCAAGAATCATCCAGTCAATCAATCTCTCTTACATTCTTCTTGTGCTTAAATTGCTTTACATTGTTCATACTTATTATTATTCCATATTGACCACTTTGTTGATTATTTCTATTCCGAGACAAGATTAGTTTACCAGACTTGACTGGATCTTCATTACAAGCAATCATTGATCTTAAGTTAATTCAAGGTTTCAGTTCTCAACCCTTGTCCACGCAAATCCTTGCATTCACAAAATCATCATAACAAGCACCATCATTGGATTTGGGGTCCAAACCCAAACTCGAAGTTCGAAATCTATAGAAAATTCCTATAAAATATACCTCCAAATGCTTTGAGGAAGCCCTAGCTTCACAATCTCCTTAATTCTTCAAGAGCTAACTCTAAAACTCCATGGAAGCTTCAAAATCGCCAGTGGATGATCTATTCCTTCTCCAAATCGTGACTCCCTCTCAAATAGGGGAGAGACCACTTATCTAGCTCCCAACTTCTACTTCTTGGCACATTAGATCCCTCTAACTTTCAATTTCTCATGTTTGACACCATTTGACTAATTAACTTATGGAACTTCAATATTTTATAACTTGACCATAAAATCACTTCCTTCTAGATATTTGGTCCTTGACTAATAAACATTAATCATTAAGTTTTTTATTTGTAAAAACAAGTCCCTCATCTATTTCCTTCTTAAATTTTGAAGTCTAAATGAATTCTCCTTCTAAATTCTTTATTTAAATATGCAACTTTTCTATTAATATTAATATTAAAATTCTTTTCGGAATTTGATTTATTTATTTCTTTTAATTAATTTTAACATGAAAAATTCTAGGCCTAAATTTAGAATGTTACATAATCACCACCTAACAATGTATATAAGGATCACTAAATGACCAGAATACCCCTTACATAGGTTCACATAACACCTTATACCTCTAATACCCTTTACTTCTTCATATGTAAGCTAAGAAAGTAAAATTTAAACCAGGTGTACATGAAGCGTCTTAGATTCCATCTAAGTAGTCAGGTGGCCAATCTAAGACGACATGCCATCTTAGTCTAGTGTGTTAGACACCACTAACATGTTGGCCAGCACAAGATTCTTTTAAGCAACCTACTTTACTCCTATGTGCTTCCAAACTAGCCCCAACTCCACTAATGACTTTTATTACTTAAAATAAGTCATATAATATTCTATTTAGTCCTAAATAATTTTCAATACGCTCATGTATTCATACGCAAAGGGCTTAAATTCTTATGGATCGAAGGTTATTGTAAGGACATAAATTATGCACTCTCTATGATCATTAAGATCGTCTAAATCATGACTCAAGTATAATAATAATCACCAATTCAAACCTAGATCACGAGTCCATCTTTTCCATTGTAATTCCAACATTAATGAGTTATTTGATTCCATTCCATCATTGAAGTTGTAAAATTATTTAAAACTTTGAAACATCAATTAGTAAACCAAAATTATTTTAGATTTGCATAGAATCATTGATTTGATGTTTTAACACTTAACCTTGTTTTTATGAATCATTTTCTTTAAGTTCCAATGGTGAGTTACCATTGGAATCGCCAATTTCAAAACAATAAAAAATGTAAATCATGGAATTATGACTAAGGTAACATATAGATCAATATATACTTCAATTATTCCGAGATTTGCATCCAATTTCATGACTAGAGACTAGGGTACAACTCATCATTGCCAATCTACAACCAAATTATGAGATCAAGGCTTGAAATTCCCAATTCCACCATAAAACTCCATCAAACATTTTTTTTACAATTTTTTGATGAAATAATGTTCTAATGAAGAATAAACGAGTAGCATGTAAATTAAATCAATAAAGACATAACGAAATTCAGATTTATGAATCCTAAGGTTAGAAAACCCACAAAACTCATTTGAATCCCCATTTAAGCATCCATGGAAGGGATGTTTCTTGGAGATTGAATCTAATGGAAGAATAAAGCTTAAAATCTCACTGGAAACAACTATTAATAACATATGAACTACTATTTTCATATTTGGCTCCTAAAACCAAACCCTAGATAGTAAATTAAAGAGGAAGGAGAAGAGATTATCTTCTAAGCTTGATGCTACCTCATAATTCTTAAACCCTAGGTTGATTCCTTACAGAAATTGTCCCCAGCTCCTCACTCAAGCCTCAAACATAATTCATGGAGGTTCCTGTTGGAAATGGGTGTCCAATGTCATAACTAATTGGTATAACTTTCGAAATAATAACAAAGTCCTTTAAGGGTTACCCTCAAGAGCTAAAATAGTTTAGTCAAATAGTTTATTAATTTATCAACGCTTGATAAATTAATTGGAAACTTTTTTGAATTAATTTGGAATTAAATGGAATTAATCAAAAAATTATTAAAAGGTACAGGGGCTTATATTAATTGTTTAATAGTTGCGCAAAGGGAATATTATGGAACCCTAAAGAGTGTGGGTGAATTTAAGGAATAAATAATTAAAAGGATTTTTCGTCCATAGTAGTTTATAAGGCAGGGATTTAAATTAGGATAAAATATGATTATTTAATTCATTCAAATCTTCTTTCTCTGAAAGTTTGCTAAGCTATAAATAGACCCTCCTAGCCTTCATAAATTTCATCCTAAAACTCTTGCATTCTTAGATTTTGATTTTTACAAATCAATTCTTCTTTCTCCTAATTTTCGGGTGCTTAATCTTTTAGGTGTGATCCTTTATAGACATTCTACTGTAGGTGCTAGTCTTCTAGAAGCTTCAAGGGTTTTCGAGATCTACAAGGGTTTAAGAAGTAAATTTGATTTTTCTTAAAGGTTAGTAATCTTATCTCTCTTTGTAGTATTAACTAGTATTTTTGAAAGTAGGTTGCTATAACTATTAAAACCTAGATCCTAGGGTGCAGGTACACTTAGGTAAATTTGGATTGCTTCCACTACCTAGTTAGAGTGTATTGTTACATATAAAACCCAACATTGGTATTAGAGCATGTAGGTTTTAGTTATATGCACTGCTTGATACAAGATATTTGAATTGATATCTTGTATGCTTCTAGGGTTTTTCATTTTTAGGGTTTAGGGTGCGAAGTTTTTATAATTTTGTTTTTGTGGTTATTTTATTTGCTATGCCCAGATCTTGGGTTTAATATCCATATCCCTAAATCTAAAATTGAAACTGAAAAAGAAACGAGTGAGTCTACAGGCGCGACATGCCTCTTCTAGGGCGTGGCGCGTTTCTGCCTTTTGGCTCAATTGGTTTTGAAAGACTAACTTGGTTGACAAGTTTCCTAACCTGTGCAACAAGGAACATAAATCTGAAGATTTTTTGACTTTTGGATAATTACCTCTTGCTTATAATATTATTTTATTTTTTTAAAATCTGAATATTCGAATTTTAGATTAATTTGAATTGTTATTTAATAAGATTTTGAATTTGAATAAATTTAATTAATTAAAATTTGGATATTATTTTTACTTGAACTTAAAATTTGAATATTTATCTTTGAATATTATTTAATGAGATAATTAAATTAAAATATTTAAAGAAAAGGAATATAAATTTAAAAGGGTTTAAATTTAAATGTAATATGATTACTATATGTATAACAATCATATAACATGTTTCCTCATGTGTTTGATAATACATTGTTAGTATAATCAAGAGTATGCCTCATTCATGAGACCATGCTATAAGAGATGCGTAAGGAAACGACGTATAAAATGACCATTGAATGAGTGTTCATTTCACTCACCACTTCTTTGCTTGGTTGATTATCGTTAGCCGAAAGGGTTTGTTAGGAAGATGTCTCGTTAAAAGTATAACATATAAAGTACTAAAAAAAATTCCCGTTCTAGTTATAGTAAGAAATATGAATAGTTTCTAACCCATAAAAACGCACATTATTCCTTATTTTCTATTTATGGAGCGTGTGCGGTTAAACGACCCATAAATTTGAGACGTAAGAAGAAGATGATGTGACACTTGTGGTTATGGTTCATTGGCGAAACATGTGTAGTTTACCAACACATCAATTAGAGAACCATAGCATAATCAAGGAGTCATGTGTTTTTGCATGGTTGGTTCACCATCTTATTTGTGAGAGCTCGGTATCCCAGGCACAAATAGAGGATGTGAAAATCCGAGATTAACATGCCATTAAAATTTTTTAATGAATCTTAAAAGATCTAGGAGTTCCATAGAGATTGAAATTGGCAAAGTGCATTGCCTACCTAAATAACTTTGTGTTATGTTTACGGAAACCTTTACATATCATAAATCCAAATATGGATCCTAGCCTGAGTAAATAGATAATTAGGTTAAAATTATTTTAAGGATCAATAAAGAGAACGAGAATTGAATTAATATTAAATGATGTCTATAAAATAATCCACTAAAAAGTTACTGTTATAAAACATATAAAAGGATTAGCTAGAAAAGTGATCAATCTAGTCCAAATTCATAATTTGGGAATAGTTCTCATTTACGAATAGAAAGATCATGCCTTAGATAAATGTCTTCCTGAGATTCCTCTAACCACTTCTTTCTAAAACTATAAGAACAACTATCAAATAAACATATTTAAGTGAAATGGAATTACATTTAGTTAGGAGTTAACTATGGTTATCAATTATCTAACATGTACATATAATCACTTCACTCTGCTTTTGATATGAACAATTTCCAAATGTCCATTAAGGAGTTGCATGACATATAGAGAACCTTATGGACTAAGATGGAAAATCACAGAAACTCCAATTTAAAATGCTCCCATATTCACTATCATGAATAGAAGTGTCAAGAAGAAGAAAACCAATTGTCCATGCGATTAGTGGTTATATATCAAATCCGGCCCCCAAATGCCAAGGAAAATAGGAAGGCTTATTTTGAGACTTGTTTTGATAAACTATCGTTTTCAAAATAAGAAAAAGACTTATAAAGCATTTGTGCCCAATATGTCTGATAGATAAGGCTGAAACATGGAGAAGATAATTTGATCATGGATTACGACCTCTGGCTATTATCTATAGGATCAAACGACAACTCGTTCTCATAAATGTTTAGTCTACAATCAGTATATAAATTTGTTACACCATTGGAATATTACGTACAGTCCTTGAATATTTACTACGGATAAAGTATTGAAATTTTCAAGACTGAAACAAGGAGAAACAATATTTGATCATGAATATCGGGCTCTTGCTACTATTCATAGGATAAAAAGACATATCGTTCTCCAAAAATGTTTAGTCTATACTCTTATGATTCAAAAACTGCTTATACATATTTCATGAGATTATTCTAACTCATTTAAATGTAGAAAATTTCATATGTTTTGTATTTAAAAGAACATTTCATGAAATCTATGAGACCGGTATGTTAACAACATTTCAAAAGGTTGATTCATATATTTCAATGAAATGTAATATTGTGAAATCATCTTCTTGAAAATAATAATTGCATTGCCAAAGATCCAGTTGGATAGGATTTTGGAATTCATTTGACCGCAAGTCTTATGATAAAAGCACTATATGATAGTATGAATATCTGTTGTAATTAGTTTTAGCTAATGGTCCATTCAGACTCTATCCACAATACATACTAATTCAAATACATCCAAAAGTTTGGATAAAATGTATTTGTGGAATCATTGTCTTGAACTTGTAAACATGAAATGCATTACTAAGTATCCAGTTGGCTCGGATCTTGGATATCATTTGATTACGAGTCTAATGGTAAACGCATATCATGTTTATCATGATGAATGATTAATACATTAGTAGGTAATGTTAATATATGTTGAAATTAGTTTACACTAGTGGACCATTCAGATAAACCACAATACATAGTAAGAGCAACTTCGAACATGAGTCTGGAACCTTTAAGGTGTTCAGAACTGTCATAAAACAAAGTTTTAAATCAACTAGGCATAAAGATAAGATATTTAAATTCAATCGGGATAATAAGCATCATAATCAATACAATGTTGATTATCTAAGGAATTATGAAAGGGTTTCATTATTTGTCTCCACCCATAACACTTCCACAAGAAGTATAGTTTGAAAGAGAAACAAATATTTTTTTATTTGATGCTTGATGAGTCGCATTATTCTTTACAAAAACAAATCATGAAACGTATCATGAATAAGTGTTACAAGAGTCCTTGTTCTTGTACCAACTTAGAATGTTTTGAAAAACTCTTTGAGATGTGGAGTAAGGGTTCATACCTCACAAGCACATTTGGAAGTCTACAATTATAAGGCTTATCTATTCATGAACCGCTTGACAATCTAGGACATTGCATAAAGATGTGTTATCTCGTTGGAGATCCCAACAAAACTTTTGGGTAGTTGTTTTCTGAGAACAAAATGTTTGTTGCTCGAAGGGTGGCCTTCCAAGAGAGGGAGTTGATATATAAAAGGGATAGTGGGAGCCAAATTGTTCTTGATTCAAGAGTCAATCAACGAAGAATCTAAAGTTGGTCCTAAAATGCATTTCGATATTGAGGAAACTGACATACCTCAAACTCTTCCTAATAGAGTTGGTAGAGGACGTCATATACCTAGTCGTATAGATTTTATGTTACTAAGGTTATATGAGTCACTGTCAGACCATAATCAGAGTATGCGAGCTATCGGAAGCTATGGCATGCCGTATAAGGTTGAAAAATGGGAGAAGGACGTGGAGAGTGAGATTCCGTCTATGGAAGTTTGAAAACTTGGTTGATCAAACACTTGACCTTAAAACCATAAGTGTTAGTGGATCTAAGAAACATAGATAGGAAATAACATATAGCCAAACCAATATAGGTTGTGAGGAATGTAAGATTATGAAGTTCATTAATAATTTCAAAAATCATCTTGCAAAATGGAATCAATGATTTAATGAGAGAATTCAGGGAGTTTGAATTTTAAGAAACGAAGATGAACCATAAGGTATGTCAAATACAGTGAAAGTAACTGGAATATTTATTTCAATGAGAAATTTAAAGGAGTTTGAATTTCAAGAAATGAAGATTAGCCATGTATGAGCCAATGCTAGTGGGAGAAACAATACACAAACTGAATGTGATGATCTTTGGAGAAATATCTGAGTAATTCATCTGGTTAAGCCATTATACATAAAATGTCGAAGAAACTCGAAATTGTTAATAATGTATGGCATGACATTGAGCATCGCTAATGTCTTAGTTCTACTATTGAGATGGAATAAATGAATCATATCCCACATGCTTCTACTTATGGGATCGATTACGTATGCCATTACATATATCAGATCTGATGAATCAAGCATGATAAGTCGGATCAGATCAACTTGGTGAAAATCATTGAATCAAAATCAAGTATGTTCCTTAGTGTCCTAGGATGACAAAGGATATGATTTTGGTTTGGAAGAGAGTATATTCCTTACAATTATGCTGAGTTCCACACTAATAGAGACAATTTCGTTTGCAGTCGAATTCGTGTTGTTTCTAAATTGTGAATTAATAGCTTGCAAGAGTTCCAATTAGTACACCATCGTGGATTTGAGAATAAACTTAGAGTATATTGTAACTTGTTAGAATGTAAAGGAAGTTGTGTTATTATAAGATATTCATTAGTGACATCATTTTTGAAGTTCAATCATTGATGGTCCTTTTCAAGGTTCTTGTGATTGAAAGGGTGAAATTACCTCAAGTATGGATCCTAAAGTCATGCAAGCTCACATGGGGTATACTTAGTAAGTATCATTACATTTGTTAGTTCTTCGAATATGAAGACATCAAAGACAATATTATCATATCGAACGAAAATCTTGTCGATCCATTCTCTAAGCCAACAAGTCTAACAGTGAGACTTGATCATAAGGCATTTGATATGCAAATGATTTGACTAAAGCGCATTTGGAATAGTTTGTTTTAATTTTGAGAGATTAAGCAATATAAAGTCATACCTGATTCGGTGATCATTAAGTAGAGATCTTAATATATGATGGAGATCAATCATTTCAATTAGTTTATCACTGTGTTCTCCTTTTGCATGTTTTGAACCCACAACCTGAGTATTAATTTATTCAAAACTCCATAGTCGATAATACTCTTGGGAGTGAGTATAGGAATTAAGACTTTCATGAGGTTGGTGGATTGTCCATATAGATTGGACATACATTGAAGATTGCGCTGACACTCATAAGTACTTGTAATGGAGATTTAAGTATTGGAACAATCTACACTTGGAAAGTTACTTCAAGGATCTGGTCACAAGTAATACCAAGATGATGAAATCTTTTATTTCTTAATGTCGAGAGTCATTGAGTTATTCTCATACAAGTTGGTTGTGCATTGGTCTTGCTCTAACGTTGTCTGTAACTGTTATTTATAACTAGTAAGTACATGCGTGATTTGACTAGTAGACAAAAACTATGTAGTCAAATTTTATTTGTTCCTTCTGCCTTAACAGAAAAAACGATATCCTTGAGCCCTGATTTCGTGCTGACATCAAATATACATGGCCAGGTGCAGATTAAATAAGTGTGTTCAATTAGCATTCTAATTTGATCATTCGAAATCGAAGATCGAGAAACATAATGTTGAACTATTAGGTTGATTCATAATCCATGACTCTGTTCACAATGATATATTATAGAAACAAAGGAATAATTGATCGCTTATCTAAAGTGTTGATACTTGATGAGATCATAGTTCGGTAGTTGTTGTGGAAGGCATGCTTTGTTGGTTATTCGAAGATTATTTAACCAATAGTAGTTGATGACTTATCCAACTAGGAGACTGTTGGAAATAGGTGTCCAATGTCATAACTAATTTATATAACTTTGGGAATAATAACAAAGTCCTTTTAAGGTTGCCCTGAAAAGCTAAAATAGCCAAGAAAAATAGTTTATTAATTTATCATAACTTGATAAATTAATTGGAAACATGTTTGAATTAATTTTGAATTAACTGGAACTAATCAAGAAATTATTGAATGTTACAAGGACTGAATATTAATTGTTCAATAGTTAAGTAAATGAACTATTCTAAAACCCTAGAGAGGGTGGATGAATTTAAGGAATAAATACTTAAAGGATTTTTTTGTCCATAGCTGCTGATAAGCCAAGGATGTGAATTAGGATTAAATCTGATTATTTAATTAATTATAATGTGCTTTCTCTACAAGTTTTCTCATCTATAAACAGACCCTCCTAGCCTTCATAATTTTCATCCCTAGCACTCTTTAATTCTCATTTTTCATTTTTTGCAAGTCACTTCTCCTATCTCCTAATTTTTTGGTGTTTAGTCTTTTAGGTGTGATCCTTTATAGAGATTCTACTTTGGGAGCTAGTCTTCCAGAAGCTTCAAGGGTTTTAGGGATCTACAAGGGTTCAAGTAGAAATTTTATTTTGGTTAAAGGCTAGTAATCCTATCTCTCTTTGTAGTATTAATTAGTAGTTTTTAAAGTAGATGGTTATAACTAGTAAAACCTAGATCTTGGGGTGCATGTACACTTAGGTAAACTTTGAATGATTCTGATACCTAGTTAGAGTGTACTATTGCATAGAAAACCCAACACTTCCCTCCCCCTAAAACTTCGATCTCCTTCTAATTAGGGAGAACACTCTCTTAATACATCCCAACAATTGGTCTTTGTCACAAATGGCCCCTTATTACTTAAATCTTAATATTTGACACCAATTCTCCCAACTACTATCTAACCAGTTAAATGTTTCATCTATAGTCCTTATCCATCATATTGTATGGCATTTACTTCCTATTCACTTAGTTTTTTCAACACACCTAGTCAAACCCATTTTGCATCAAGTTGACACTTTTAACCCTTTTACCAAACTTTCCTTTTTAATCAATTTCCACTATTCAAATAAACATTTTAATTGAAATAATAATGTTATTTTTTATTTTTATTATTTTAATTTTAATTTTTTTATTTTAAAAAAAAAGGACAAAAACTTCTAGCTCCTAAGTGTAGGTATTACAACTGTTAGGGTGTAAGTCTTGACAGAAAGCTCTATTGGTAAGAGAAAGCTCTGTTTAGTGGCATAAAGCTATCTTGGTAAGAGAAAGCTTTGTTGGTGGTTTAAAGCTCTGCTAGTGAGAGAAATATTTATTGGTGGTAGAAAGCTCTGCTAGAAAGAAAGCTCTGTTTGGTGATAAAAAGCCCTGATGATAAGAGAAAACTTTGTTTGGTGACAGAAAGCTCTGTTGGTGAGAGAAAGCTTTGTCAGGACTCAAGAGGGAGGAAGTTGTTGTATGGCATTCAATAATTGGTTGTAATATAAGGAATCCATTTTATTGGCTAGTTATGGATGGGCATTGCCTATCGGATTTAGGCTTCCCATTGCTTTCCTATAAATAGCCACACATCTCCGTTATTATTCGATGCTAGTTTTCGTGAGTAATTTCAAGATAGCGATCATTATGAGAGCACACCTTTTGGAGAAGTTTGTAAGCAAGAGTTATTGACAAACTCGGTGGCCACGATTTTGGATTATGGAGAATGCAAATTGAAGACTACATCTACCAAAAGAAATTACATGAACCATTATCTAAAAATAAACCTGAAGAAATGAATTAGGAGGATCGGGAAAATAATGTAGCTTACAAAATTGTCAATTTGAAAAATACTCATGGGTTTATCAATGTGCTATCTAACATGTATGAAAAACCTTCAACTTTAAAAAAGGTTCACATGATTCGACGGTTAGTAAATCTAATGATGAAGGATGGTGGATTTGTATTTGAGTATGTAAATGAATTCAATTCAATCATCTCAAAGTCGATTTTGGTTGATATTCGATTCGAGGATGAAGTCATGACACTATTAATATTATCATCTTTACCTACTCGTTGGTCTGACATAGTAAGAACAATCAGCAGCTTAGCAGAAGGTGCCAAGCTGGCATTCGAAAGCATTAACAACTTAATTCGTAGTGGGGATGTGCGCAGACGAAGTACTAGAGAATATTCCAACAGTCTCTTAAGTACTAAATACAGAGGAAGGAAGTCCAATAGAGAGGGTGGAGATAGAGGAGGATCAAATTCAATAAGATAGGTGTATCAAAAAACATGAAGGACATCACATGTTGGAACTACAAATACAAGAGTTATTTCAAGAATCAATGTCCAAAGCCTCTTGCGGGCAAATGAAAGACTGAGATGAATATTACATCCGATTCTGAAGGAGATTCCCTTCTTTGTGAAGTTGAAAAATCAACTGAATATTGGATCATGGATTCTGGTGCATCATTCAATGCTAGTCATTCCAAAGATGTAATGCAGAATTTCAGTCAAAACAAAGGGAATGTTAGGATAGTAGATAATAAGTGCTAAGATATCACAGGTGTTGGGGATGTGGTCCTTAAGACTACTTTGGGTACTAATGGGACTTTGGAGAATGTCAAGTTCATCCCATGATTGAAAAGAATGTTAATATAAGTGGGGCAACTTGATGATAAAGGTCATCATATTACATTTGGTGATCATCAGTAGAAGGTGAAAAAGGGAAACTTAGTGGTTGTTATAGGAACATGATGTTGAAGAATTTGGGGGATCCACTATATGACACAAAAGACTTGGGCATATGAGTGAGAAGTAAATGAAAGTGCTAGCCTCCAAAAGAAGAATTCCAGATATAAAGAATGTGATAGTGGATTTCTATGAGCCATGTGTTCTTGGTAAAAAAGACGGATACATTCGCAAAGATAGGTTATCCGCCCAAGCCAGTGAAATTAGATTTAGTCCATTCATATGTTTATCATCCTACTTCAGTTGCTTCAGTGGGAGGACTTTGGTATTATGTTACCTTTGTCGATGACTACACAAGGAAAGTTTGGATTTATTTCTTGAAGCATAAGTTTGAAGTTTTTAGTGCCTTGAAGAATGAAATAAACTTGAAAAATCAATTGTTTAAGATATGAAAATAGGGGGAAATATAGTAGCAAATAATTCGTTGATTTCATATGCTAACCATGGAATCAGAATACATAAGACAGTTCTAGAAAAACCTCAGTAGAATAAGGTAGCTGATAGGACGAACCGAACAATGAATGAAAGGGAGAAAAGCATGAGACTGTATGAAGGTTTACCCAAGATTATTTAGGAAGATTTGGTCAACAAACCAGCATATTTAATCAATAAAGTACATGCAGTCCCCATAGGGTTCAAGATTTCAGAAGAAGAATGGCAAGCTCGCAAGATTTCTCTTAAACATTTGAAGTTTTTCATTTGTGTCTCGTACGTAAAATTCAAAGACTGTAAGAGAGACAAGGTAGAGGCAAAGGAAAGAAAGTGCACCTTTATAGGTTATTGGCTGGACATCATAGGGTACAACTTCTAGGATAAAAAGAATAAAAGGTTTATCATAAGTCGGGATATGGTGTTCAATGAGAATGATCTATACATGGATGAACTTGCTAAGAGATGCAACAGTAACAGACAGCCATAAAAGGAAGACCAAGTTGAGTTAGAGAAATTTCAGATGACGACATTATAAAACCTAGAAGTATGCCATATATTGGTGAAAGTTTGGGAAGCAGTAGGAGCTCTGATGAACCTGGAGATAGTGGAAGCATGGGTGACTGTAGTTTAGGGGATGAGGTTGCAGATAATGCAGATACTAAAACTCCTACCTTCAGTAGATCCACTATGGTACGAAGGCCTCCAATCAAGTATTACACTTTAGAAAATTTATTGTTGTTGTTAGAGAATGGTGAACCCAAGTCTTATCCAGAAGCCTTAAGGATGAAAGAATCCAAAGAGTAGAAAAAGGCTATGGAAGATAATTTTGACAAGAATCATACTTGGTCCTTGGTCAAGCTCCCAATAAGGAAGAAAACACTGCAGAACAAGTGGGTGTTTCAGGTCAAGGATGAGATTGACGACACTAAAAGATACAAGGCAAGGTTAGTGGTCAAGGGGTTCTAATAAAAGAGAGGGGTTGGTTATAATGAGGTCTTTTCTCCAGTGATGAATACAATCAGAATGGTTTTAGGTATTATGGCCTTTGAAGATCTCCATCTAGAGCAGCTAGATATGAAAACAACTTTTATTCATGGTGACCTAGACAAATACATCTACATGGCACAACCAGAAGGTTTTTTCCATAGTTGGCAAAGAAAATTTGGTGTGCAAATTAAAGAAAAGTTCCTTGGTGAAAAGACCCATTGAAAAAGGGGTCAGTACATTCTAATTTGTTTTTGTAGCGTTGTAGGGTTAGGAGCACGTTTGGTATCTTGATAGTGGGTGCTCCAAGCATATAACACGGTTTAAGTATCTCCTGGATGAGCTTGTTAAAAAGGGTGGCCCTGTGGTGACTTTTAGAGACGACATCAAGGGAAGAACTAAAGGATTTGGAAGGATTCAGTGCAAGACCGTGGAATTCAAAAATGTTTCTTATGTCAAAGGACTCAAACATAACCTTATCTCGATCAGTCAACTGTGTGACGTTGGCTACAAGGTTCACTTCAACAAGGAGGAAGCGAACATTGTTGATTCGAAGAAATCAATCGTACTCATTGCCAATAGGAAAAAATGACACCTAAGTGTTGGATTTTCTTTCTGTCCTAAAATATTTTCATTATGTGTAATTCTTATTCTTTATTACTTTGATTTCAAAATTACAAAAAGTGCAAAAACAAGTCATTTGATTTCATCAGAAAAACACAAAAATATAAGTCTTTAATTTCTTTTACCAAAGGAGTATACATTGCATGTATTTATCTTTCTAATGTTTAACCCTCATGACTTTTTACTTCTAGCAGAAGGTTCAGGATCATCCCTGTTTCATCTTCAAAGATGGATCTGTAACTTTTCATCCAAAGAAAATACCAACTCGCCTAATCTTTCCTTTCCTTTGTTGCAAGATTTTATCATTAATCTTGGTTGCTTAAACCAATCTCGATGGCTCTCTATCTTTTCTTTAGCGGCTATTTTCTTTCAGTCAGAAGGTGATGTTTGGTGATTTCAGCACTGAGCATCTTACTATCAACACAAGATAAGGAAGAACTGCATCTGGACAAAATGATTTGAATGCTCTCCTAGCCTCCTCTAAACCCATCACGTGTTGCTACAGAGTTAGATGATGATACTGATCGTGGCGTGTCTAATTTCCATAGACTTCATTCACTGTCCCACCACCCCCATCATGGATGCAAGAACTCATTTTCTGGACAATGATTATTGTCTATCATCGCGTGGTTCATAATCCTTTGCTCCTTTGAGTACCTTATTGTTGATTTTTTTGTAACTAGAAGGTTACAAAGATTAGAGCCTTTTATCTCGTTGGTTATGAAGATTGCATTCCTTTAGATCTCATTTCTTGGTGATGGATATGAAGCTTGGAATCCATTAGAAAAATGGCTTCTTCAAAGGATAAGAAAATCTCTTTCCTCATTTTTGTGTTTGATTCTATATTTATTTGAGATTGAATATGTGAAATGTCTGCTTATCTGTCTTTCTTTTATAGAAAAATGTTATTAGTCAAATATCTTGAAAAGAGGAAGTACTTTATTAAAATTCAATTCAAAAGATACAACAGATCCAGACTTTACGATTTTTCTGTAAAAAAGTTGCATAATTCTCCTTTTGACTATTTCCTTGTTGACTATTTCTTTATTTTTAATTTGTTTTTAATTTAATTTATTTTATTTTGAATTGTACCGTTTCAAAGAAATTTCTGGTGAATCTATGATTCTAGACTAAAACTTTGACACCTAAAAAGTCCCTAGAAGCATTCTCCTGAATGTGTCAAAATCTCTTTAAGTATCTCATCAGCGAGACCAACTGTTGAGATATCATTGAGTCACTCACTCATACTTCTTATGTGACATTATTCATATCTTCAGTATGTGATTTCCTGGTCCTTTCAAGAAAAGTCTAATAAGGCATGAGTGTTTTCTTCTCTTTACAGTGTGTAACTTTTCCCTAACACATTTCTCTATTCTTAACTCGATGACGTTGGGAGTTGAGCCACTCCCTGTTGATGAGTTAGAAATTCTATGTTGATGATTCACATTGTTAAACCATAGTGTGATTGAGACATCCAACAACATCTTTTACACTACAAGTCTTTTATCATAGAACATAATGATTCACTGTATAATACCATACACTGATAAAAGTTCAAAACTCTGTGTCGATGGATATATCATATACCGTGATATATTACACGCGCCAATCCACTCTTACCCTACAATTATTTTAACAAAGAATTTGATGACACACATCATACCAAACCACTCTTACCCTACATACACTAACGAAAATTCGACATTCTATGTCGATAGGTATAATTCGTACCAGAGTATATTACACGCATCATACCACTCTCACCCGATTTTTCATCTAATAAAAGTAGTAAATGATTTAGCGTATCAAACCATACACTAATGAGACTTCACAAAACTGTGTAAATAATCTCTATTGCGACAACACAATAATTGACACACCAAAATCCCACCCATTGTTCCGCTACATTGACGATGGTACTCACTCTATTGTTTTTGTAATGCTGGAGACTCTCACTCACTGGATGCTTATTTGGTACAATTACTGTTATCTCGGGAAAAAAATTTTAACGGTAACTTTTAAAATTTAGGGATAAGATCCGTCATTTGGGAACTATGAGATTTGGGGCGGATATTTCTCTCTCCAAATGATTACTTTTCAACGCTGCTTATTGAGGTATAAAATCAGAAAATTATCGTCGCAAGCATCTTACACAATCAGTTTTCTTTCAAAAGCTCCTGTATTTTTCTCTCTCAAGAACCCTAATTGAATGCTCGATGTCTCCTCCTGCTACTCTCTATTCGTATGTTCCTACCCCAAATGTTATCAAGGCTCTTAGCACTCCAAACACTCCCATCGTCATTTTTCCAAACAATGTGGCCCTCTCTACTAAAATTCCTGAAAAGTTCAATGACAAGGGTTTTAAAGATTTTGTGTCCTGTATTGATGCATGTTCACTTCGATATGCTCTCGTTGATGTTGCTGACCCTTTTCTCCTACAACGCATCTACGAGTTCTACTAAACCTCTACCTACTATGATTCATGTATGATTATTGGTACAATTGGAGATAGCGAGCATTTTTTTCGATGACTGTGATTGATGTTCGAAGAGCTCTGGGTCTATAAATCCATGATGAGGACTTTGGTCTCCCAACTGATGAGGAATTTTGTGTTGTTCTTGACAAGCTAGGGTATGCAGACACGGAGAAAAGGAAACGGAATGTTCTTCGACAGTGTCTCCCAAGTACCTGGAAGTTTTTTGACGTTTCTCACAGGTGTTCTTGGAAAGTACCTCACACATAAGACACGTAGTGTTAATCAACTAAATACATTTGAGCAGCGTATTCTTTTCTCTATCATAAAAATAAGCCCTTGGATTTTGCTCAACTTATTTTTGATCAATTTGATGAAGTTATCAAAGGAAATAAACAACCCAGTTATGTTCTTTATCCCCAATGGTTTGCACCGATTCTTCAATATATTGGCATCGGGTATAATGGTGAACCTGATGAAAATTTGGGTCCACTCTGTCACATTTCCAAAACTGTGTAACAAGGATCCATAAGATTTCACCAACATCACAAGGGGAATGCAAAATTTGATCGCCGCCCCCTATGAGTGTGAAAGACTACCCTATGTTGCTCCAGAAGTTCCTCCGTAGGATGAAGTAATAGATGTTGAGGTCAACATTTCAGTACAAAAAGAAAATAAAGATCCACTTGCTAACGTTGAGCGTAATTTTGAGTCAAATGTTGATGTTAACACTGCTACAATGAGGTAGAATCCCGTCATCCAAACATTCACATTCGATTCGAGTCTACTCCATCCCTAGAAGATGAAGAAGAGCATATTCCTACAACTCCTTCTCCAACACGTAACATTGAGGATGATGACACTGATTATGTCTCTAAGACTCATCCACAAAGCTGAGGTAATTCACCCCATGTACAAAAAATCTAGTATGCTCCCACTCCTCCAGTTCAACCTGAGCATCGTTCTATATTTCAGGGGGAGCAATCTCACCCAAGGCAACCTTTTACGTTGTTCAAAGATTTCTAAATAAATGTTCTCACAACATTCGATACTTTGATACAACTTACTACTAGTATGAATCAACGTCTAACCTCAATCGAAAGTGATGTTTTTGAGGGAGATGGGCCTATGTCACCACCAGATAATGACCAATAGCCTCCACCTGGTCCCAACAGTGATCCTTCATCAATTGGAAATACCTCCAACATTCTTCCTCCATTGCCTTCTGGTCTTCCACCATCAAATCCGCCACCTCCAAATAAAACACCTCTAAATTCTCCGCCTCCATATAAGCAGACTCTTGCAGTAGCTCTTGAGTACCCTTCCAAGGATGATGATGCCAAAACGGAGAGATTTTCAATAAGGAGTCGACCACTCATTCTCACACTGACTCTGATGAGAGTGGAGTGAATGTTAAGTACATTCCTAATCAGTCTGATATAGATGATGAAGTCTACCTTATGGATTTTTCATTTATTAACTCAAATCCACTTCAGACAGTGTTCCTAGACACCGACATTGGCGCTGAGGGGGAGCAAATCCCTCAGGGGAGGGGGGCAAGTGGCATCGAATCTGATGATAATGCTGCCCTGAGCAAGAAGCGAAAGGCCAAAGCTAATCCTGGCGTTGGTCCTTCCAAAAAGAAATTCAAAGTTTCTACTATTACTTAAATGGAAGAAGCATAGGGTGTGCCTATTCAATAGGTTAGGGAGTTTTCCAGGCAACATAACATCAAGACTTCAAATCAAAAATTTGTCAGGAAAGATTTGAAGAAGATTCAAGAAAAGTTGGTTGCCAATGGAACAATGAAAGACTAGAATGAGCGCCTGAATAGGTTCAACATTCTAATGACAAAAGAAAAGGTTGTTCAGGAAAACACAATTACTAGACTTGAGTGGACCAGGTTTAAAAACATGATTACAAAATGAAAAGACTCTGACCCAATCATCAAAGTGAGGTACACTAAACCAAAAGGTGAAAAAGTGCTTATAGTGTATCTCATAAGTCGTGGGATTAAGGGTGAAGCTGCAGGACAATACAATAAAGTATTGTTTGTTGAGGAACTGGTTAAATTTGGGTACAACGAGTGGATGCAACTTTTGGAGTTGGTCAACAAGCAGAAAGGAAAATACACTGAGGAACTGACAATGTATCTCACAAGGCGTGGGAATAAGGGTCACGTTGTAGGACAATACACTGAATTATTGTTTGCTCAGGAAGTGGTTAAATTTGGGTACAACGAGTGGATGCAACTTTTGGAGTTGGTCAACAAGCAACAAGGAAAAGACGCTGAGGAGTTGAGGTTTGTATTGGAGAAACTTATCACAAAGGTTAAAGGTCTTTATTTAGTTCCAAATACTTCCACTAAACCTTCCTCATCCTCAAAGTCTTCCTGAGTGCCCAAAAAGAGAACTTCTAATATCGTCAAATTCCTTCTTCCTTATGGTACGAGGGTTATTGACTACTCCTTGCCATTGGGTGTTGATCCTGTTCAACACATGTTCATTTGTCAACACGAGCATGGGATTTTTTATATGGATGAATCATAGTGTATGTGCTTCCAACGCTCTAATTATCTTGCAAAGGCTCCCACTAAGCATTTATTCCATCTAAGAATTGAGTGTATGGGGCACATAAAACTCGAACAAAATTATCAAAACCTGATCACACTTGAGCTAAACAAAATAAAGGAATAACTGGAAATTTCTGATTACTTATGGGTCAATCCAGAAGCACAAGACAATGTTGACGAGTTCTATAGACGTCCCTATGAAGAAAGGTTTGGGTTTTGACATCATCAGATTGGGGGAGATTGTAAGGTTGAACCTCAAACATTAGAATCTGATTAAGTAAAATCGGGTCCGCTGACATCCATCAAATCCAACGTCTCACTAGCGCCAACGTGAAAACTTAATCTATGAAGCTTGTGTCAGCGTGATGATTCTTGTATGTATACTTATATGCGTAGTTAGTTAGCAGTTCGATATCATTAGGTTGGTATAACATTCTTTGGCTTCTTGTGGGTCGCTATTGATATTGACTACTCCCCATGATGTAGGCATCTTTACTCATTGATGGTAAGTTGAAGTGACGACTTTCATGTCATGGATCCATGGCCTATTTAAGAAAATATTATGGCAAGTGTAACATCCCAAAATTCAAGGCTGAAAATTTCATTTTTTAAGAAGTTATTATAAAACCATAAGTAATAAAACATCCATAATAACATCTCATGTCAAAAACCAGAGTAGAAATAATCAAAACATGTTGTCATAAACCAATATCAGAGTGTAATCCCCAAGATCTCATGTGCGGAAATATAGTGTGATGCGTTGCGATCGAGCCGACTCCTTTCCTTTGAAAACGAAGTACCTAAAACCAAAACTAAAAACCGTAAGCACAAAGCTTAGTGAGTTCCCCCATCATACCACATACCATATAAACACATAATGCCTAGCATATCTGGGTGCTGGCCTCCCCTTCGTTATCTTTCAATCGGTAACTGCCTAGCATATCTGGGTGTTGGCCTCCCCTTCGGTATCTTTCAACCGGTAACTGCCTAGCATATCTGGGTGTTGGCCTCCCCTTCGGTATCTTTCAACCGGTAACTGCCTAGCATATCTGGGTTTTGGCCTCCCCTTCGGTATCTTTCAACTGGTAACTGGGGACTATTTCACCCCTACCACTACCACATAATAACATAACACATATATCATAAACTGTCTAACGTAATTGGGTACTAACTACCCCTTCGATCCTTTCGACCGGTACTGGGGTCTAACCTACCCCCTCCTATCACATAACACATAACATCATAGCATACTAGCACATAATCATAACAGATAGCAACATACCAGATAATTATCACAAAGACAATTATCTCTACTATAACTATTACTAGTGGTCCAACATTGTGCCCTTAGACCCACTTCTACTGGAAGGTATGTCACCTCACACTGCTGAAGTCCCGCACACCCAACCCCAGCTGCTTGATGACAGGTTCCCGAACTGTCAACATCAAAATAACACCCAATTAATAATTGGGTTCCAATACATAACCATATATCCATGCTTGGGGGTAAAAGACCACTCTACCCCTAACTTGACTTGATTCAAGCCCAAGGCCCAAACCAAAGGCCCAAAAGTCCAACTATGGCTCAAGGCCCAACATATGGCCAAATTTTCCAAATTAGGCCCAAACCTATACATGGTAATAATTAAAGGCCCAACTACTTAGTCCAGTACAAAATTTTGGCATTTCCAATGGCCCAATATCATATTATCATCAAGGCCCAAACTATGGCCCATCTACGGCCCAATTTTCCAAATTGGGCCCACACCCTCATATGGGCCTTAGCCTAAGCCCATCAACATATTCTAGTGTTGGATTAGTGTCTAAACCCGTAACTATATTTGGTATGTACTTGACCCGGTTGTGCATGGTCCTTTTGGGTTGCCTTCACCAAAGCAACTTTATAGGATGATTTATAAAGAAAGAGGATTAATTATGATTTATTAATATATTATATGAATAATATATTAAAAGAGAAATCATATTGTTTAATTAATATTAGTCAAGAATTAATTAATAATTGATTTTGTGGCTAAAAGAGATTAATTAAACTTAGGGGACTGGAATTGTAATTATAAGATAATTGCAATTGGGCTATTGATCACCTTGGAACATAGGTTAGACGAATTCTATGGGAAGCCCATAAGGAATTCGTCCAAGGGGTGTTCTAAAAGGAGTCCATGGGCTGCTTAGGGCCTAAGCAGTCAAATTAGGGTTTCCTAGTTGAAAACCCTAATAGCATACCTATATAAGGAACCCCTAAGGCCCCAAAAACGTGGCTAACACTTCTAAGAGAACCCTAGACGTTTTTGGTGCCTCCTCCTCCTTCTCCTAAGTCATTCTTTTGTTTATGGTGTTTGTAACCTATTAGAGGAGTGACACTTGTGACTCTAAGCTCCAAAGACAAGAAGATTTAAGCCATTGAAGAAGAGGTAATCATCTAGATCTACACTTAAATGATAATTTCGAAATGCATATGCTAGATTAGGGTTCTTGAGTCTTGGATGAATTGCATGTACAATAGAGAAACCTAGATCCAAGCATTAGGGTTTGCATGAGCACATAGGATGTTCTTATGGCTAAAAACCCATCAGTAGTATCAGAGCCATGATTGGTTTCTATTGTATTGATGCCTTGTTTATTCATTCAATCTTTAAAATCGATTTTTGTGCTAACTGTCTGATGAACTCGACGAGTTCCATGAGGAACTCGACGAGTTGATTGAACTCGACGAGTTCCAATGTGGACTCGACGAGTTTAGCTGTCAGACAGAAAGATTTTCGGGATTTCTTGCTGTTTTGCTTAAGGATACATACCTAAATCATTTTAGTTTAATAAAATCCGAATTTTATTACCGTTTTGACAATATCCTTAACAAAACAAGAGATAATTACCAATTATTTGAATAATAAATTCCTTATTTGATAATATTTGATTATTTGAATTTATTTGGTGAATTATCTTGTAAATAATCTTGATTAGGTCAAATTTAGATAATCATTAGATTAATTGTTTAATTTAAAATTATTTGCTATTTGATCCTTTGTGTTTTGAAATTTTTCAAAACTTGTCCTCAAGTTTTGGAATTTAAATTTTTGATTAAAAAGTTTAATTTTGTAATATTTATATTCTAAACCCTAATGATTTGAAATGTTTCAAAACTTGTCCTCAAGTTTTGGAATTTAAATTTTAATTAAAAGTTTAATTTTAAAATGTTAAATTCTGAAACCCTAATTTTTGAAAAAGTTCAAATTATACCCTTATGGTTTTATTAAATTAATCAAGTGTATACTTAAAAGAGAGTTAATAAATCCATAATGATATGGTTTACATTTAATTAAATTAAAAGTGTAATTTGTTAAATTAGACCACATAGTATTTTAAAAGTGTAAAATACACCCTTATACTATATATAACATTAAAAGTCTAATATTATATATGTATAACTTAAACTGCTAGTCTTACCGTTAGTAGGCCTCATTCACGAAGCCGGTCTATAAGGGGGGTATAAGGTTATGGCCTATAAAATGGCCGTTTAATGGGTGTCCACTCTCACCCACCACTTCCTTGATTGGTGGAGGGTCGTTAGCCGAACGGGTAGGATAGGGCAAACCCTCTCCTTATTAAAAGTATAATGAATGTTAAAGTAACTAAATGTTTTACAAAATTCCCAATCTTAGTTACTTTAGGCAAAAGTGAATTGATGTAATTTCATGAAATTACACTTTGTACCCTTGCTAAGACGTTAGTGGAGCGTGTGTGGTTAACCGGCACACTAAATGGATTCTAAGCAAAGGTAGCAAAGGGTGACTTGATGTATGTCATAGTTCGGTGGAGCGTGTGTGGTTAACCGGCACATCGAATAGATGACTGTAACATTGGGGGCACCATGTATATTTGCATGGTTATTTACACCCTGTTTTGTGATCCTCGGCATCCCAGTCGCAAATCGAGGGGCATATCGAGATTTAAACATGCCATTGAAAAGTTTAATGAATCTCAAAGGATCTAGGAGTTTTCAGTACATTTAAAACTTAATCTCTTTTTCATTTTTCATGGTGGAAAATTAGTGAATCGTCATTCACTTACCTTCAAATGTTCTGCAATTTGGATTACGGCATCCCTTTTCCAAGTTGTAGAATATTGTGTTGGGTCCTAGCCTTAATATCTTATTTGGGTGTTTTATTAAGGACTCAATCAATCAACTAACTTGAATTTTCTCCCGTTTTGTAGATGTCAAAGTATGACAACTATGGTCTTCCCAAATCCCTTGGAACAACCTTTCCACATGAAGATGATATTCCACGATTCGATCGAGGAACGAGAGATCATGCTTCACTTCCTCCACCTCCTTCTATTGTTCTCCCTAACCCACAAGTTCAAAGGCTTGAAAATTTCAAGCTCACTCAAGCCCTTTTGGCAAGTAAACATGAAGAAGGAAACTCAGTATGTGCACACGTCTTAGAGATGAAGTCACACATTGATAGGTTAAGAATGTTGGGAGTCGTTGTCTGTGAGAAGCTGGCTGTTGACTGAGTTCTTCAATCGCTTCCTGACTCATATAGTGAGTTCGTAAGATAGTACTATATGATAGACCACGACGTGACCCTCATCGATCTCACCTATTTGCTTGTTGCTGCTGAATCAGCAATGATTTGGCGCACTAGAGAAGCAAAGTTGATTGGTGGATCTGCCTTCCAAACCCCCATGGACATAGGCAATGGCAACGAAAGGCATACCATGGTCGAAAAGTTTGATCATAAGAGAAAGGCAAAGTTTGAAGTAGTTCCATGTGCTGTTCCAAAAGAGTCAATTTGCTTTTATTGCCAAGGGAAGGGGCATTTGAGATGAAGTTGTCCTGTCTACCTGAGAGATCTAAGAGATGGGAGAGTCAAGACGTATGGCTCTACTTCAGGTAAAATCCATTAACTAACTCTATAAGTTCCTATTTTTGATTCTTGATACATTATGTGATAAGATTACACTTGTGATGTTGTTGTAGAATCAAAGAAAAGAAAGGAAGCTTAAAGGAAGAAGTAAGCTGCGTCTAATCGCGAAGAAATGGATCTCGATCGCATGGATTCAAAGATCGGATTTTTGAGCTGCTACTTTAGACTTAGGATAGATTGCTAAGGAATGTAATAGCATAGTTTTTCATTTGAGTTGCATTGTAAGGACAAATTTTTCAGCAATAAAATAAATTTTGATTTTGTCTTATTTATTTATCCTTGCAATGACATGTATGAAAAATCGATGTTTGTGTATTTCTATTATTAGCAATGTTGAAATGAATGTGATTCTTAGTAATGTTATTTATGGTAGTGTCATAATTTTCTAAGTAAAGAAAGATTCCCATCGCCTAAGTTTCAATTGGACAGAAACTTGGAATCATACAACTTGTATTGTATGATGTATGGAAATCTTGGTACTTAAGTAATTAAGACTAATTCCTTGTTCACATAAGTATGTGAGTCAAGTGAAGGACTAAAGGAACTAGCACACAATGTTGTGTACTAGTCAAGTCCAACATAAATAATAACATTATTCTTCATGATTTACTAAAGGTCTAGTAAATGTGGTTATGCTTACAAGATTAAGTGTAATTCTGAATCATTGAAAAAGTTTCAATGAATGGCAGAACGAATAAGTAGAATCAATGAAGGCAGAAAGATAAAAGGTTTCTCCAATCTAAGAAGAAGGGAGAGTACTTTTGTATCGTGTTTTGTGATTGTCTTGGTAATCGTAAGAACCATAACACAATTCATCCTCTAAGGATACCTTAGCGCACTGGTTTGGCTAAGAAGAGGAATGGAGAATTGTTGAAATGGTTAAGTCAATAAGATGTATCGTACTTTGTTCCAAAATCAAGTCTTAGAGTCATACTCCAAGATTGTGACTTGAGTGAGATAATCTTAAGTAGGAATGTTCTTACACTTGCACATTTTGGTAAGTTATGATGTCTTGAATAAGACAAAGACCAACTAGTACCAAATTGCGCGTAGTTTTGTCTTGATATAGACACACACTAACTCTTGGATATTTGTTTTGTTAAGAAATGTTTCTTGATAAGAGAATCTAATATGTCAAGAGGTCAGTAGGAGTCTAAAGATCTTGAAAAGTTTCAAGAACAAATAAAGAATTAAACCTATTAAACACTAGCACACGACTTGAGGTTTATAACCTATCGTGTTGACAAAATTTTATTTCTATGCCATTCCAGTAAAGTTACTTATGCATATGAGTTCTATGAGTTCTCAATTGACTGCATAAGGGCAAGCACCTTGTTCAATGAAAGTACATTGACTGGCATAGGTGAGTTGCTAAATAACTTGAAAGCAATGGTGGGACCCTTAATGGCGAGAAATTAAGAATGAACAAGTTATGTCCATAAGAGTTTGAATTTGTCACAAACATTATCTTACGATTATGGTTATGGCAATTCACATGGATATGAACACATACACTATAAAAAAAATCTAAGTGTCATAAGGTTTCTCTCCTTCATGAAAATGATTGTGAGGAAACGCTTTCACTAAGAGAGATTTTAAGAAGATAGTGATAATGTAAATTGCATTCTCAAATTCGATTATGATTATGGCATCCCTTTTCGTAGTTCGAATTGTGAGATTTGGCAATTGGTCTGAACATTTGGGACTTAGTAATATAAGTTCTGAATTAGTTTAGACACACATGTGAGCTGTCTGAGGAAATGTGTATGAGTTTGAAAAGCTTAGATAAAGGCTTATCGAAGCACATCGTATTGGAAATATGAACTTTGGAAGTTAATAAGTATTGTCTTCTAGAAGTCCAACTGTTTTCTGAATACGTGTCAAAGCTAGTGGGAGCATAAATGTTATGCTGGAATGGATATAATCATCATGTTAGTGGGAGCATGATTATTATTTTAAGTATTGCAAGTTGGCAATATTAATTATAGAAAAACAAAAGTTTCACTTTGCAAAGTTGCAGGGGTTGAAAAGTTGTTTTTGCTATAATTAAGGGAGAGAATGTTGTACTTCGTTTCCAATCTAAAAGCTTAGATCGAGAAATTTTAATTGAATTTAGTCAAGGATATATTTATTATTTGCATTCTCAAAGTTCGATTATGATTACGGCATCCCTCTTCATAGTTCGAATTTTGAGAACACGGCAAATAGAAATATTATGACAATATTATAGCAAGAAACTGGTAAAGTATCACGTTTTTCATTATGAATCGTATCCCATACACTTCGGGTATAGGATCAATTGCATATGCTGTAATATTCGACCGTTCTAAAATTTTCCAAATGCCCAAGGCATTTAAGGGGAAAGGGAATAGAACCGGATTTGACTAAAATAATTAAACAACTGTCAAGTACAATCTAAGGTTCGCCAAGGATTGGTCGCTTGTGGGCAGTTGGAAGTATAGTCATGGATGGACCATATTGACATTATTATGAATAGATAAGACTCTAATTACAATGAGTTGTCATATGGCAAATATGGAAATGTTTCCTTATTGGGATTTGGACGTTAAGAATCTATGTCTGGATTAGAAACTTCTATGCAAGAAGGATGTTCAAAGGAATGTACTTTGAATGTGAGACTTCATGACTATGGAATTGTCTTGTAACAATCTCCAATAGTGCACTTTGTAATTTTATTGGCAAAGTCTTGGTTACTTTGGTGCTATGATATTACGAAAGGATCGTTGCATAAAATGTTAGAATCTAACATATTCTATAAGTGGCAAGAATTTGGTATTCTCACACTTGTGGTAAGGATTGGGAATAACGAAATGAGTGTGATTGAAAATGTTATTAAATTATACTATTTCACAAAGTAAGGACCATAGGTAAACATATTGTGCATGCTAAGAGCATGGGACAATTGTTGTTATAATTCAAGTAAGAAGTTGATTAACCGAAACAACAAATAATGAGTAATCAATATGGTGATTAAATAAAAGGTGTTTTATTTATACTCAAAAGTTTGGGGCCATATAGGATTAGTATTATTCTTGTGTTTCACTTTGCATGTTTTGACTTCCCGAATAATAAGATTATTCAAACCCTCCACATTCGCTCATTCTTTGGAAGTAGGAATGAAAGAAGACTGTCATGAATCCGTCTGTAGATTGACTAAAGCGTTTAGTCATAGCACAAGTTTGCTACAGAGTTCATGAGTGCTGCTATAAGATTAGAGTATTGGATTAAACCCACGCTCACTTGGATCGCTTCATGGATTTTATCACGAGTGATTGGTGAGACGGTAATATCTTATATTCTTGAAACTGAGATGTGTGAGTTGTATCTTGCGAGTCGGTTACACATTGATAATATGTAAACGCACCAGTAACATGGTCTTATAAAACGTATTGTTGTGTGTGATTCGGTGAGTGAGTACAAGCGAGCATTGAGTCGAAGTTTATCCGTTCCTTTTACCCAAAGTGGCATAAAAGCGATATATGTGGCCCCTCGATGATTTAGTGATGACACCCTAAGCGCTTGGCCAAGCCGGGACTGATTTGATGTGTTCAATTGTAGTCTGTTGTCAGTTGTCATAAATCGGAAATCGGGAAACAACACGTAGACTGAAAGAATGATTTCAATCCATGTCTCACGTCTATACGATATCTAGAATGGAGGAATATATGATCCCTTATCTAAAGGACAGGTTGTTGATAAGATCAGAGTACGACGGCGTCTTTGAGAACTATAATTGCTAATCGGATTGTACTTACATTATAGTTACTAGACTTATCCAAGTGGGAGACTATTGGATTAGTGTCTAAGCCCGTAACTATATTTGGTATGTACTTGACCCGGTTGTGCATGGTCCTTTTGGGTTGCCTTCACCAAAGCAACTTTATAGGATGATTTATGAAGAAAGAGGATTAATTAAGATTTATTAATATATTATATGAATAATATATTAAAAGAGAAATCATATTGTTTAATTAATATTAGTCAAGAATTAATTAATAATTGATTTTATGGCTAAAAGAGATTAATTAAACTTAGGGGACTGGAATTGTAATTATAAGATAATTGCAATTGGGCTATGGATCACCTTGGAACATAGGTTGGACGAATTCTATGGGAAGCCCATAAGGAATTCGTCCAAGGGGTGCTCTAAAGGGAGTCCATGGGCTGCTTAGGGCCTAAGCAGTCAAATTAGGGTTTCCTAGTTGAAAACCCTAATAGCCTACCTATATAAGGAACCCCTAAGGACCCAAAAACGTGGCTAACACTTCTAAGAGAACCCTAGACGTTTTTGGTGCCTCCTCCTCCTTCTCCTAAGTCATTCTCTTGCTTATGGTGTTTGTAAGCCATTAGAGGAGTGACACTTGTGACTCTAAGCTCCAAAGAGAAGACGATTCAAGCCATTAAAGAAGAGGTAATCATCTAGATCTGCACTTAAATAATAATTTCGAAATGCATATGCTAGATTAGGGTTCTTGAGTCTTGGATGAATTGCATGTACAATAGAGAAACCTAGATCCAAGCATTAGGGTTTGGATGAGCACATAGGATGTTCTTATGGCTAAAAACCCATCATCTAGTCCATATGATTATTCTTGGATGGCCTATTAATAATCCAATTACCAAATCCCAATGGAAAGGCCCAAATCAAGGCCCAAGTGAAATTAGGGTTTTCACATAAAGTGATGATTAGGGTTAAGTTTTCCTACTTAACCCATTAAGGACTTAATCCATTAAGTCCAATATTGACTTAGGTTGACTTCAAATGATTATTAATTACTATATTGAGCTTAGTGAATAATTCAAGTGCGTTCCCGATCAAATCCAAGCCCATAAATCCAATATTAGGGTTTTCTACACCCTAATTAGGGTTTCCAACCCCATCTTAGCCCAATAGGCCCAATAGCTAGGTCTTTTGATCAATTAAGGTTCATTAGGCCCATTAGGGTTTTAGTCCCTTTGTCCAAACATTCCAAACGAGTCACAATACTAACGAGGCACACTGAAACCCGATACGGCGGCCGGTGGGGGAAGGAGGCGGCAGCCACCACCCTACGGTGGTGGTTTGAGTTTCCTTTTTCATTATTCCATCACGATTACAGTTTACAACGCGAAAATCCAAAAATAACACACACTAACTAACATAATCACGCACCCATGGCGGCACTTGGTGGCAGCCACCACCTCACGGTGGTGGTAGTGGCCTTCTCTTGGTTTTCCGGCTAGACAAAACACACACCACACATACTAACACCAAACAGTTGGCTGAACTAACACACACACATACATATTGCACACACCATCACTTAACAACGGTGGTTGGCGGCAGCAGAATCGGAAGGCGGCAGCTGCAACGGTTTTGCGATAGCATCCACCACCTCACGGTGGTGGCGATAGATTCTTTTTGGTCCACAACCAGCAACCATGACAACAACTCGAGCAGAAAAACACACGGACCGGCGACATCTTGACTTCAACGGAAACTGGTGACGGTGCCAACGGCTGTTGGAACGGCAAACTCGAATGACGGTCATCGCATCGGGAGAGCATGACCTGCTGGTGGTCCTAGTCGTTACCAGCAAACAGTGAAGGCGTTGGGAGCGGCATGGGCGTCGGTGGCTGTTGGTCCAGACTACGGCGAAGGAAGGTTGAAGTGGCACTAGCGAACGGAGGGGACATTGATCCACGACGGCAGCAGCGGCTATACAACCGACGACCCATTGCTTCAACGTTGTGCATGGCTCTTCGTCTTTAATGGTGGCGACGATCGGAGGTGAAGAAGGGGGTGGTGGCCGGTGGGATACATAAGGGGTGACGGCTGGAAAAGGGTTTTGTTAGGGTTAGGGTTTGTATGGCTATATACCCGAGCCCAAGAAAACTAAGTGCCATAATGTCAAGATCAGCCCCTCCATCCAGAAATCATTTCAAAATAAATCCCATATTTACCTTTTAAACCCCAGCTGTGACAACCCGAAATTTCTCCCGTTATTTTTAACCCATCTCCCGTGATAAAATTTAATCTTATTAAATTTTCCGTCAACTTCTTGGGTTAAGTAAATCAACTAGGGATATAATTAAAATTCTATACGATTCGGAATAAACCGGGAATCACGCGAAAAACTTGAAACTTCCTCAAAAATCGCCGAGTTCACGGTCAGAACGAGTTTATGGTCGTAAACTCGTGTAGACCGTAAACCCGTTTACGGTCGGTGCCGGGTGGACCCCCCTTGACCGAGAACTCTACCCTATATATAGAGTATATGGCCTTCATTTCACCCTTTACACACTTCAAAGGCTTTCTCTCTCTACTCTCTCTCTCTCTCTCTCTACAATTCTCGAGTTTGCTCAAGAAATCCTCAAGAATGTAAGTGATTTCCTTCCTTTGGGTGTTAATCCTTCCTATATTCATGATTCACTCTTGATTCATCCAAGGATTTCATCTTTTTATCTAGATCTTCAAGAATCCTCAAGAACACCTTAGTGTTTTGGACCGAAAACACCCCTCTTTGCCTTCAAATCGTAAGTATCATCCTCTTATACTTATATCTAGTTAGAATTCTTGAGTTTTGCCTTGAAATCGTCACTTTTCCATGAACAAAAGGTGTTTACGGTCTAGTTTATCTCCTTAGACCGTACACCCTTCAATGACCGTAAACTCATAGACCGTACACCCTTCACTGACCGTAAACTCATGGGCCGTAAACCCAAACACCGTAAACTCATGGACCGTAAACCCTATGACCGTAAGGTCATTAGACCGTGAACCCATAGAATCGTAAACCCATGGACCGTAAACCCCTGACCGTACACTCATGATTACGGCCGCAAACTCCCCTTTTCAATCACATGTGATTCTAACACTTAGTTTTAAGTGTTTCCTAGTCCCTAAGGTGGTTCTTTCCATAACAAATAGTGTTATACCCGCACCTAATACATATATGTACTTCTACATGCTAAATAGGATCCGTTTGTGCCCGAGGCTTTATTTGACACTCAGCAATTCCTAGCAATTTACGCTCGGATCTTACGTCAAACTGTGAGTTCATACCCCTACGCTTTTTCCGACTTTTTCATGTTTTCAGGGGAGGGGGGGAATACAAGCAAAAGTACAAGGAAACTTGTGCTCAAAATATATTAATTTGCTTAAGATAACTACATGTTTAGAATACTTTAAACACAAAAAACAGTTTTGCCAAACGATTAAGAAATCAACTCGTAGAAACAGTTTTCAAAACTAAAGCAACGAATTCGTGAATCATATCGTAAAACGTGTTGTTTTATAAAGGATTCATACAAATCTTAAATAGGATTATCAGTATTATTACATACAAATTGTTAGTCTAAAGTTGGAGACACGTCCTGGGTAACACCCCCACAGAAACTGGGTGTAGGATTAGCACTTGTAACCAGAATCTCTTGTAGGGAGAACGTGACTATTTTGTATAGATCTATACGGGACTGATTATCCCGCACCTGGCTGTTAGCTACAGTTGGACCGATAAGGCCAAGGGTGACAAAGTCATAAAAAGATACTGGCCCCGGTACGTGCCATATATCAGGTCTAAGTACGGTTATGACACTCACAACCTAGATAACAGTAATTTACATTTGTAATAATGAAACAAGTAAACTAATTTCAAAGTAATAATAGATTTGACTACTAATAGTTATTAGTAATACTCTTAGGACTTTAGTTCATCTTGTATTCTTTAGTTTTATTTATGTAATAAGACTAATACATCTCACCAGGAGCAAACAGGGTTCTTCAAGAAAACTACATCTAACGATATAAGTATGATAGATACTTTTATACTTCAGACTAGAAACAGATAACCAACCATCAACCTTAAGGAAAATATAGGATTTTCCTGGAATAACTCAACCTTTCATAAACGGACTGTTTAACAAATAACTAATGGATAATCAAACATCTTTCATAAGAAAATATAGGATTTTCTTGGGAAACACTTTTCAAAGACATCAAAGAATCATTTTTACCTAACATTCTTTACATCAGAAAATATAAGGTTTTCAGGAGAAACATAACGTATTTTTCGAAACAATAAAGAATTATTTTCTAAAACATAAAAGCTTATGAACTCACCAGCTTTATGCTGATACTCTTTCAAACTGCTTGTATTCTTAGGGCAGCAATAGACAGGTACTTTTATCCACTTTTGGAGAAGACGGAACATCCGGAGTCACGTCTTTTACTTTTGTTATATACTCTTATGTACAAACTATGTTTTCAAACATTTGTAAATAATCATATTGTAATGTAATGGTTGTGTTTACTTGCTTACTATGATACAACTGTTGTGATACTACGCATTACGTCACCCACCTCCGAACGTTTCCGCCGTTATTTCTGACGGTTCGGGGGTGTTACAGATTGGTATCAGAGCTATTGTTTATAGTGAACTAAGTATACCGAACCTTACATTGTATACAACTATAAACACTAACGGGATGAAGTGCTCATAACTAAAAGTATGCTTTTAAAATATAAGTATTTTTACGAAAAGTATACAAGTATACCTACATACCAGAAACAGTATTAGGGGTAGAACAAAACAAAAGTATTTGGATGTTGGACACTGCGGTTAAACCTGGGCAGTTATGTAATCATGTCTAGGGTCAATATAGCCTGATCAACTATATTCATTCGAGACATGACCAACATGTGCTTGGGAGTAACTGTGGTGTTGCAGCAGGCTTAAAACTTACCAAGTATGCATACAACAAAATAGCGATATAACAAAACTTACAACTTAAAATACTATAGGAGTATTTTATGAGACTCAAATGTATTGCAGAAAATTCACTTCCAAGTGTTGCTACTCATTCCTTTTAGCGATAACTTATTTGCATTGGTAGCTTTTCCTTGTTTATCGCTTAGTAGAACACTCTAGCTATCATATCGAGATATATCTTGTTTCATATCTCTATATTCAAATCCTGGGGGACTTATCATCCTCTTCTTCCCGATTATTTTTAGAACAAGATGCCTCCCCGACGAAGACCCATCAGAAGGAACGACAACACACCACCACCACCTCCTCAGTTCGATCCCGCTATGTTTCACGCAGCTGTTACTGCTGTTGTGGCGACCGCGATGTCACAGATTAATCCTGGCGGATCTGGCGGGCCGGGAGGTGGTACTCATCCCCAAAACCATGAAGGTAGTCAGGGACACCAGAAGGAGTGCTCCTATAAAGACTTCATGAATGCAAAACCCACATCCTTCGACGACAATGGAGGTGTTATTGCCCTGACTCGATGGTTCGAAAAGATCGAGTCTATCTTCGAAATTTGCTCTTGTCCCGAAGCCAGCAAGGTGAAATTCGCCGCTTGCACTTTCGCCAACAGAGCACTGACCTGGTGGAATGGTCAGGTCAAATCCTTAACCCTACCGATAGCCAATGCCATAGGGCGGGAGAGCTTGAAAGAGCTCATGCTTGCTGAATACTGCCCACGGGGCGAGATGCAGAAACTAGAGCACGAGCTATGGAACTTGAAGATGAAGGGTTCCGACATTGCTGCCTACACTTCCAGATTTGAAGATCTAGCACTTCTTTGCCCGGGAATGGTCACCCCGGAAAGCAAAAAGATTGAGAGATACATTTGGGGACTGACACAACCAACCAAAGGAAATGTTTTGGCTGCTCGGCTAGCTACATTTGATAGCGCCAAGTGTCTGGCTCAGACTCTGATCGATCATGGAGTCGATCTTGATGAGTTGACAGCTGTTTCTAAACCACAAAAGGAAAGTAGTGGGGAGAATAAGAAGTTCGGTAACAAACGGAAGGGTCAGTCTTCGCAGGAGCCCTCCAAGAAACAACAAACGGTGGCAGTCCATGCTGCTGCTACTCCTGTTGCAGTTCCCGTTACTCTGACGAACCCCAGTCGCTATGCTGGAAAGCTACCTCTGTGCAACAAGTGCAACTACCATCATCAGGGACAGCGTCGGGAGATGTCGTGCACCAGCTGTGGCAAAAAGGGACACACAGCTCGAGTTTGCAAAACACCAGTCCAACCAACCAATCAGGCATCGGGAGCAGGCGTCGGTCAAGCTTGTTACGGTTGTGGTGAGGTCGGACACTACAAGAGAAACTACCCCAAGATAGCAACAGGTGACAACACAGGAAGGGTGCTAGCGATGGGCCAAGAGGAGGCAGTTGCAGATCCCACCGTTGTTTCGGGTACGTTCCTCCTCGATAACTCTTATGCATGCATTCTTTTCAAATCTGGTGCTGAGAGAATTTTTGTTAGCCTTGCATTCAAACATCTTCTCAAACATAAACCCCAAACGCTAACCGAAACATTTACCGTCGAGATGGCTAACAGTGAGAAAGAGAGCACTAACGACATATTCGTAGGTTGTACCCTTACCCTAAACGATCATTCTTTTCCGATCGATCTTATGCCAGTTTCCATAAAAAGCTTCGATGTCATCATCGGCATGGATTGGTTGATCCCCAATCGTGCTGATATCCTTTGTTACGCAAAAGCTATCCGTCTCAATCTTCCGTCTGGTGACACCCTCATGATTTACGGCGATAAACTCAGCTCGAACCTCCGCATCATCTCGTGCATCAAAGCCCAAAAACTTCTTCGAAAGGAGTGCCATGCATTCCTAGCCCACGTCATAAATGAGAAGCAGGAAGTTAAAGACCTCGAGAGCATCCTCGAAGTTTGCAACTTTCCCGATGTCTTTCCCGAAGAGCTCCGGGAATTCCTTCCGAATGCCAAGTCGAGTTTCGCATCGACTTAATCCCCCGAACTACCCCCGTAGCTAAATCCCCATACCGCCTAGTGCCAGCAGAAATGCAGGAGTTATCCAGTCAGCTCAATGAGCTGCTCAGCAAAGGATTCATCAGACCGAGTTCCTCACCCTGGGGAGCCCCGATCTTGTTCATGAAAAAGAAGGATGGATCCTTTCGGATGTGTATTGATTACCGCGAACTGAACAAACTCACTGTCAAAAACCGTTACCCCCTTCCCCGAATCGACGACCTCTTCGATCAACTTCAAGGAGCCAACTACTTCTCCAAAATAGACCTAAGATCAGGGTACCATCAGCTGCGAGTCCATGAGAGTGATGTTCCTAAGACAGCATTTCGGACTCGGTATGGTCACTACGAATTTGTGGTAATGCCCTTCGGTCTTACCAACGCACCGGCAGTATTCATGGACCTGATGAATCGGGTGTGCCGTCCTTTCCTGGACAAGTTCGTCATCGTGTTCATCGACGATATACTTGTTTATTCCAGAAGCGAGGAAGATCGCAAACAGCACTTGAGATTAGTGCTAGAAACTCAAAGGGCAGAGAAGCTTTACGCGAAATTCTCCAAGTGCGAAGTCTGGATTCGAAAAGTAACCTTCCTAGGTCACGTGGTAAGCAAGGAAGGCATACACGTGGATCCCTCAAAAATCAAAGCGATAGAGAACTGGTCAGCACCGAAGACGCCCACAGAAATTCGTCAATTCTTGGGTCTCGCTGGCTATTATCGCAGATTTATCCAAAATCTCTCTAGAATTTTCAAACCCTTTTGTCTTAAATCGTCCTATCGCAAAGCTCTCGTCATTCACAACGATAAACTAGATGCGAATCCCCGAAATTTCATCTCGCCTCAAACTCTCGAAGGTATTCATACAAGGAGTATGGTATCCAACCGTAACCTTCCTTAAGTAGCCTCAACAGACCATTTTGAACCCCCCCCCCCCCCCGCGCAACAAGTCAAGTTCAAGCACAGAGGCTAAGGACACATACGGTTAGCCTATCAATGTTAAATATGCACACGAGGGTGGTATATAATTAAGATCTTGCAGACTTAGGATGTGTGTTTCCGCCCTATCTCCTATTCCTTGTTTGGTTGTGGACCTGGAGCAGTGACACCCATCCGATCGTCTTATTAATCTTAATTATATACGACTTGTGTACATGAGGCAATGATAGACGGACCAGGTATGAGTCCTACCATGAACTCAAGGACAAAGGATTACTCAGAACTACGAAATAACTGATGGGTTTTGAGCATTCTAAAACTTCCTAAGTGTACATGCAACCCTAATAACCTTGGATCTATGTTTGTCTAATTATCATGCAAAGTTGAATTCCAAGGTTATATTCCTATTTAGCATACATGGGGAACATTTTTAACTTGAATGAAAGATAGAATAACCTACCTTGTTGTTGATTATGATCCTTGAACCCTTGTGAGCCTAGCACCCCAAGTGTGATGCCTCAAATGCTTCACACAACACCAAATGCAAATGAGTAAACTTTGAGAGAATCTTACACTTGCAAAATCGGCTCTAGCCCTCTTGTTTCTTAGTGTCACCCGATTTTGGTGGAGCATGGGTTCTTTATATAGTGTTGACACATCTAGGGTTACACCATGTAAACCCTAATGTGTCATGACTCTTCATTTCCATGACCCATGGGTTTGTAACTCCCATGGAGCATCCTATGGGTTTAACCCAACTTGATAATCCATGGAGCCTCTTAGCCCACTATACAAGTTATGCATAATTTACATAATCAACCCATATATTTAATTAGTTATCTTTTGATCACTTAATTAATTCTAAATTAATTCTTGATCAAACTAATTAAATAATATTATTAATATATTAGAACTTATAATATATTAATAATCCACAAGTGTTATTTCTCTCATTTAGTCTATCCAATTGCATGGTGCCATGCAACCCAAATGGACCATGTCGGGTCGGGTCAAGTACATACCAGAAATAGTTATGGACTTAGACACCTTATCCAACAATAACATCCTACTAGTTGGATGAACGTGGTCAGGCAACCCCAACCTACACATCATTCACAAATCACAATAGCAGATACAACAGTGGTGACCTACTTTATCACCAATCAAGAACTTGAATTTACTTGGGAGCACGAGAACCCAAGGAAACAGAAGTACTTCCATCTCTTTTAGATCCGCGAGTCGTATCATTATTCTTGAAGTTCGGGACGAAATTCCCTCTAACGGGGGGATGATGTGACAACCCGAAATTTCTCCCGTTATTTTTAACCCATCTCCCGTGATAAAGTTTAATCTTATTAAATTTTCCGTCAACTTCTTGGGTTAAGTAAATCAACTAGGGATATAATTAAAATTCTATACGATTCGGAATAAACCGGGAATCACGCGAAAATCTTGAAACTTCCTCAAAAATTGTCGAGTTCACGGTCAGAACGAGTTTACGGTCGTAAACTCGTGTAGACCGTAAACCCGTTTACGGTCGGTGCCGGGTGGACCCCCCTTGACCGATAACTCTACCCTATATATAAAGTATATGGCCTTCATTTCACCCTTTACACACTTCAAAGGCTTTCTCTCTCTACTCTCTCTCTCTACAATTCTCGAGTTTGCTCAAGAAATCCTCAAGAATGTAAGTGATTTCCTTCCTTTGGGTGTTAATCCTTCCTATATTCATGATTCACTCTTGATTCATCCAAGGATTTCATCTTTTTATCTAGATCTTCAAGAATCCTCAAGAACACCTTAGTGTTTTGGACCGAAAACACCCCTCTTTGCCTTCAAATCGTAAGTATCATCCTCTTATACTTATATCTAGTTAGAATTCTTGAGTTTTGCCTTGAAATCATCACTTTTCCATGAACAAAAGGTGTTTACGATCTAGTGTATCTCCTTAGACCGTATACCCTTCAATGACCGTAAACTCATAGACCGTACACCCTTCAATGACCGTAAACTCATTGGCCGTAAACCCAAAGACCGTAAACTCATGGAATGTAAACTCTATGACCTTAAGGTCATTAGACCATGAATCCATAGAACCGTAAACCCATGGACCGTAAACCCCTGACCGTACACTCCTGATTATGGCCGCAAACTCCCCTTTTCAATCACATGTGATTCTAACACTTAGTTTTAAGTGTTTCCTAGTCCCTAAGGTGGTTCTTTCCATAACAAATAGTGTTATGCCCGCACCTAATACATATATGTACTTCTACATGCTAAATAGGATCCGTTTGTGCCCGAGGCTTTATTTGACACTCAGCAATTCCTAGCAATTTACGCTCGGATCTTACGTCAAACTGTGAGTTCATACCCCTATGCTTTTTCCGAGTTTTTCATGTTTTTAGGGGGGGAATACAAGCAAAAGTACAAGGAAACTTGTGCTCAAAATATATTAATTTGCTTAAGATAACTACATGTTTAGAATACTTTTAACACAGAAAACAGTTTTGCCAAACGATTAAGAAATCAACTCGTAGAAACAGTTTTCAAAACTAAAGCAACGAATTCGTGAATCATATCGTAAAACGTGTTATTTTATAAAGGATTCATACACATCTTAAATAGGATTATCAGTATTATTACATACAAATTGTTAGTCTAAAGTTGGAGACACGTCCTTGGTAACACCCCCACAGAAACTGGGTGTAGGATTAGCACTTGTAACCAGAATCTCTTGTAGGGAGAACGTGACTATTTTGTATAGATCTATAAGGGACTGATTATCCCGCACCTGGCTGTTAGCTACAGTTGGACCGATAAGGCCAAGGGTGACAAAGTCATAAAAAGATACTGGCCCCGGTACGTGCCATATCAGGTCTAAGTACGGTTATGACACTCACAACCTAGATAACAGTAATTTACATTGGTAATAATGAAACAAGTAAACTAATTTCAAAGTAATAATATATTTGACTACTGATAGTTAGTAGTAATACTCTTAGGATTTTAGTTCATCTCGTATTCTTTAGTTTTATTTATGTAATAAGACTAATACATCTCACCAGGAGCAAACAGGGTTCTTCAAGAAAACTACGTCTAACGATATAAGTATGATAGATACTTGTACACTTCAGACTAGAAACAGATAACCAACCATCAACCTTAAGGAAAATATAGGATTTTCCTGGAATAACTCAACCTTTCATAAACAGACTGTTTAACAAATAACTAATGGATAATCAAACATCTTTCATAAGTAAATATAGGATTTTCTTGGGAAACACTTTTCAAAGACATCAAAGAATCATTTTTACCTAACATTCTTTACATCAGAAAATACAAGGTTTTCAGGAGAAACATAACGTATTTTTCGAAACAATAAAGAATAGTTTTCTAAAACATAAACGCTTATGAACTCACCAGCTTTATGCTGATACTCTTTCAAATTGCTTGTATTCTCAGGGCAGCAATAGACAGGTACTTTTATCCACTTTTGGAGAAGACGGAACATTCGGAGTCACGTCTTTTACTTTTGTTATATACTCTTATGTACAAACTATGTTTTCAAACAGATGTAAATAATCATATTGTAATGTAATGGTTGTGTTTACTTGCTTACTATGATAAAACTGTTGTGATACTACGCATGACGTCACCCGCCTCCGAACGTTTCCGCCGTTATTTCTGACATTTCGGGGGTGTGACACCAGCATTAAAAATCCATTGCAATCTAGGTATAATATTTACAAAACAGCCCCTTTGCCTCCAAAATCTCTTCAAATAGAGTCCCAGAAGTTACCATTTAGTCCCTGTCTTCATAAATACTTATAAAACCAATCGGGAACTTACACTTTTAACCCCCAATCTCTAAAATTGTGACAATTAGCTCCTCGAGACCAACACCTTACTATATAATTATTGATTTTAGGGCTACTATACATTAATTAATTAATTTATTTGCTTATTAAATAACCGGGGTGTTACAACTCTCCCCCACTAAATTAGATTTCGTCCTCGAAATCATTCCTTACCATTTCTTATGCGCCATACCACTCAAGTAACATGGTTACCATCCTGGGTACACCCTAATCTTCCCAGGGTAGCCGTGACCAACCTTCGAAAGGCTCTAAAATCCACAGATGAATGAATTCCCTGAAACCATCACATTTACTCAACCTGAAATATGCAGTCTCGAGGTGGTCTGACTCCTTGGCAGACCGTTCATACTGAATCATCATTGTTGAACCCAGTCCACTTATCCCTCAACTGACTACTCAACTTTTGATAACTCGAGGTTCCCACTGGAAAACAGAGTCACAGACCCCATTATCCTTGCAGCTCACTTATACTTGGCCAAGGCTCGGATAATCCCGTTGTGAGTGACTTATCACTTCTCCAATCAATCAATTTCTTCGTCCGCACTTGCAAACCTGAAACACTAATACTGCTCGAGATCCCAAAACTGCCCGAAACACTGAACTGCCTGAAGAAGTATGTTGTCACATGACTGTTTTCCCAAATTCTACCGAGACCTTCCAGGTCTCAATTCATTCGCCAATCATCTGAAATATCGGGTTCCGGCCCAGCTGCAGAGCCAAAGGACTCCCACTTAGTCGCCTCACACAAATTCTGAATGAAATCCTTCTCTGGAACTAGTTCCCACTACTTATCATGCCACTGTGGCTCTAACAACCTCCTGGTCTAACCGATCGGGTCCGTGCATCGAACCCTGTCATCATCAAATCCAAGACTAAAAGTGATGCTAGATGACCAATGGTAGCCTTATATCACAAAGGACCCTAAGCAGTCCATTGCTTCCCTGACCTCATAACCGTAGTGGCGCTCCTACAGTCTTATCACTGGCTCAAACAGATCTAATCCGTCAGGGTAATTCCGAAATCCGATCCGTGGATTTCCATATCCTGACTGCTACACCCGAACTGGTGGGTACTACTGTTCCTTCCGCGTCCTAACAATGCGCTCATGCTATCTACCAACCAAGTGAGGATTGCGGCTACACCCACCGACTTACATCACTCAAGCACTATCTGCTAACCTCATGAGTGTTATGGCTACACCCGCATAGTTACAGCACTATAACACTATCTGTCAACCTCGTGAATGCTACTGTGACAACCCGAAATTTTCATTTGTATAATTTCCACAGCCAAACACTTCAAAAAAAAATTTAATTAGTCAAAAACATTTCAGTACATTTTTGGCCGGATTTAAGCCCGTCTGGGTGTTTTATTTTAATTTCGTCAAACGATTTAATAAAAAGGAAGTGTCGTTATGAGTGAGGTGTAACGAACAAAACAATCAACTCATTTACTAGGAGTTTACGGCCAAACAAGTGGTGTTTGGGCCGTAAACACCATTTTCCCAAGACTCATGCATATAGCATGAGTTTACACATCTTTTCCTCATTCTCCACTTCCCACCTCAAGAACACAAGGCTTTTCTCTCAAGTATCATAAGTCCATTCTTCCAAATCCGCCAAAAGTGTAAGTTTTCCTTCCTAAATTCGTTCATACAACACTTAATCTAGTGTTTATACATCATTTCATCCATGGATTCTTGGTTTTTACATAGATCTTCAAGTATTCTTCAAAACACCAAGAACACCAAGAACACACACTAGTGTTCTTGGGTCCTAAACACTCTTACAAGCTTCCTATAAGTAAGTATACTCTTCCTAACTAGTTATTTGCTTAGTGTGCTTACAAATCCATGGAATGAACACCAAAAATCCCCAAGAACATGTGTTTACGGTTTGGGGATCTCCCAAAACCATAAACACCCCCAAAGGGTGTTTTGATGCCCCTAACACCTTCTAATGCTTGGATAAGAGGCTAAGAACTTACATGCATGAACTAAGAACCACAAAACACGAAAAGAATGAAGTGTCCAAGGGTTTACGACCGTAAACTCTAGGGTTTAGGACCGTAAACTCCCAAGGAGTGGTCCAAGGACCGCAAACTCCAAAGGAGTGCCATTTCGAGCCCTAACCACTTCTTAAGCCTTTGATTCAACCCTAGGACACTTCTTTGTGAAACATGAGACCTTGAAACACCCAAATGCACCATTCCCATGAGTTTACGGCCATAAACTCATGGGGGGAAATGGTCCATCAACCGTAAACTCATATAGGGTGACCATTTGAAGTGTAAACTCCATAGTGAGGCCATACACTCCTTAGAAGCAACCCTTAGCACTCCTAGCACTTGAAACAAAGTGTTTTCATGCATTAGAGTGTCCTTACTTACTTAATTAGTGATTAATTAACTAATTAGATACACTTATGTATCACTACATATTGCATAGGATCCGTGTGTGTGTTCAAGTCCTCACTTGACACCTAGCATCCTACCCGGCACTTCCATCCAAAGTACTCATTGCAGGTGAGTTCATACCCCCCTTAATTAACCTTTTAAATGTTTTTAAATGCTTTTATGGGGGGGGGGATACAAGTTGAATCAAACAAGTTATAGTATCAATAACATGTGATTTATAACTTGCAACCAAAAGGATTTTCTATATTTTCAACTGCTTTGCCAACAAAACTGCTTCAAATGTTTATCAAACTCATTTTCGTATTAAATTGTTATAAAACTATTTCCAAACTCTTTTAAACTTCTTTTATTCCCAAACTATATCTACACCAATATATATATATATATATATATATATATATATATATATATATATATATATATATATATATAAGTAAGACTTGAAGGACTTAGGACTAATAGCTCACCTTACTTCCTGTTCTTGTTTGATTGTGGGCTTAGGGTATTTTGTTATTTGTCCGACTGTCATTGAATTCTTAGTTATATATCATCTATATTTGTGTTAGATTTAAAAGTCTTCATTTCAGTTCAGTGCCTTTGTGTATCAAAGGCATGCAACCAACATTACTATTTAACTATAATAGGTATAGTTAAGGATTACTACTCATTACTACTATGGCCATGACAACTACCAGAGTCAGCACAATTATGAGTCAATACATGCTAAAAACTATACAAAGAGAATACTAAATACTATACAAAGAGAATGTTATATACTATACAAGAGAACACTCTATACATTATACCAGAAAGTACATTATACCATATATGAGAGAATATACTAAAATAGAATGTGACATACTACATCTCGATACGACACTTCATTGTGCTATCACCGTGTAACCAGAGTCTCCTGGAGGGAGAGCGGGCATTATGTGTATAGATCTATACGGGACAGACACTCCCATATCCCGACTGCTAGCTACAGTCCGAGCCGACTAGGCCCAGGGGTGACAAAATGTCACCATACTACGTGTGACCTGGAGGTTCATCAGTTATTCGATCGTCAATCAGCATGGTTACATACGAGTTCACATTCAGACCTTTAATTAACACTTTAAGAATTAAAGGCAAAACAGACTCCCCGAGGTGTATTGTACATTTAATACCACCTGGAGTCTGCATTTTCATTACATTCAGCCGACAGTGACACTGATGGGGTAAAACATTATTTTCCCATTTCTTTACATTAATAAGGTCAAAAATTATATTTTTATAATAATAGTTTCATTGAGAAAATCTCCCCATTTATGAAAGAAAAAATATACACACAATTGAGTCTTGGTAGAAGGCTACTTTTTACTGGAAAACATAGGGTTTTCTAGGGAGTATTCTATTTTCAAACATTGAAACCAGTTATTATACCACCTTTTATGTAAACATTTTTATACAAGCAATGACACTAAATACTTATGAACTCACCAGCTTTATGCTGATACTCGCTTTCAAAATAACTTGTATTCTCAGGTCATCAGTAGACAGGTACAGATGCAGCTTTTGAGAAGATGGAGCATATACCAGACTCCTATTTATTTTGATTATACTTTTGGTGTCTAACAAACTGTACAGAACACGCTTGTATTACAATTATTATATTAATGCAATGGATGTTGTTGCTTGTCTTTACTATTATGCATTGTTATGATACTGTACATGACGTCCTCCACCCTAGAACGTATTCCGCCGTTCTCGGTTTTGGGGTGTGACAGATTGGTATCAGAGCATTGTTTATTGTGAATCAAGTATATCAACCCATAAAAGATATACGAACTATAAACACATCGGGATTAAAACACTCTGACCAAGAATATATACTTTTAAATAATAAAATATTTAACTAAGTATATATATACATCCATTTATACAAAGGGTCAGTATCATACTAGAACAGAACAAAAGTATTAAGATTGTTGAACAACACAATTAGGCTTAGAGACATATAGTCAAATCTGGGTGGATGTAGCCTGATTAACTACATTTTCCTAGGAATGACTAGCATGTGCCTAAGAATGATTGTGGTGTTGCAACAAGTCTAAAAACTTACCAACACTACTACAAGAACATTAGAACAAGAATACTATAGGAGTATTCTGCATTACTGTAATTTACATATGTGAGAACTAAAATGGTCTTTACTAGTACGGCGATAGTTGCTAAGTGGATACGCTAAGGTTACATGCAACTAAGACACTATAGACTCAGAATCTGTAACCTTTGCTTTACTTCCTGTTCCTTGTTTGGTTGTGGATTTAGAGTTAGGGTCACTTATTCGAAGGTCTATCTTGTCTTGATTACATGTAATCGGTATGCACTATGCAAGTATCGAAGTAACTGGTAAATATCATCTTATAAGTATCTTAGATTAGTACGCCTATTAACTATTCTTTCCCCATTCTCGCGTAGATAGCATGGCTGGCTTCCACCTTCCCGGCGATCCATACTATCCAAACCAAGGCATTGGAGGATGGCTTGATGAAGAGCCAGAAGATGATCACCCTATCCCTTTGGATGATCACTGTGCAGAAGGCTTTTCGGATAGCTCCGACTCCGAACCAGAAGTCAACAACCTACCCCCAGTAGCTCCAGACCCCAACCCCCGTCCGACATTTCAAGGTCCCACTCCCATGTGGGCAACAACCTTAAATCGATGGAGTGACGAGCAGGGTCAGCCTTTACCTTTCAACGGAGATCGAAGCTTTTACAACATAAGCGAGGGAGGATCAGCTGACCGAGTCTTGCCCATCATGGTCCGTAGGATTGCTAGGAACGTCGAACAAAGTCATGCAGCCATCGGCAGAGTTGTGGAAATTGACGCCAACTCTAACCTTAACGTTGTCCGTATCTGCCAACTCGAAGAAGCTATGGATAGGACTAGGTGGACCAATGAGGCTCTGCAGCAACAACTAGCTGCATCCCGAGCTAAAGTCATGGAACTTTGAGTGCGTCAGAGGGCGCATGAGCGACATCTTCAAGAAGTAGTACGCCAACTGGCTGATCTTAGGGTTCGCCCAAGGGGTACCCGTCGCCAGTAGGAGATGTCAACTCACCTTTCTCTTTTGATTAAGGAATAGCCTTTTCTTTTCTATGCTCGGTAGAGCTCTTGTCTGTAAACATTCCTAACTTTGAAAATACTCTAACTAGGCTTCTAAACTGCCCAAATTTTCCCTTATGGTTTGATGTAAGACCTATTGTTAGGTCATTTTCCCGAACTCATTTTACATCATTAATACCAGTAACATTGGCAGTTGACTACTATATGGGAAAGTCTATACTCTTATGTTTTCCTACTCTATTTGTTATGCCTCTATCTGACAGTTGGACTATGGCGATTTAGTCCATGAAACACTCTCCTCATACTCACTATCCATTCTTACTATTATCATCATCTCTATCAATTTTCAGTAAAAGATGCCGCCTCGTCCTCGTCCGACCAGGGGCAGACCTACAACTCAAACACCACCACCTCCTCCTCCGCAGTTCGATCCGGTGATGTTTCAAGCAGTTGTAACCGCAGCTGTGACCGCCGCCATGGCTCAAGTAAACTCTGGTGGTGTTAGTGGAACGGGGACTGTCACAAACTCCAGCCAAGGTGAAATCCATCCGCGTGCACGGGAGTGCACCTATAAAGATTTCATCAGCTGCAAACCTACATACTTCAACGGAACCAGAGGGATCCTTGCACTGTCCCAATGGATCGAGAGAACAGAAGCGATCTTCGAGATGTGCTCATGCCCTGAGGGAAGCAAGATAAAGTTTGATGCTTGCACCTTCACCCAAAGGGCCTTGACGTGGTGGAATGGCCATGTCAAATCACTCTCACTGGTAACAGCTAACGCCATGGGTTGGGACACACTGAAGGACTTTATGACAAGGGAGTACTGCCCGAGGGGCGAAATTCAGAAACTCGAGGAAGAACTCTTGAACCTCAAGATGAAGGGGACCGACATAGTGGCTTATACAGCAAGGTTCTGCTACCTGGTAACTCTATGTCCTAACATGGTCCCCACCGAGGGCAAGAAAATTGAACGATACATCTGGGGATTAGTGCCCCCGTATCGAGGGAACGTTCTAGCATCACACCCTACGACCTTTGAAAGTGCCAAGGAATTGGCCCAAAGGCTGATTGATCATGAAGTTCCCTACACTCCATCAACCGCTACCACGGTTGCCACCGCACCAACAAAGACATCTGACAACAAGAGGAAGTGGTGGGACCGAAAGAAGGGCAAATCAGCCCAGTCCTCTTCAAAGAACCAACAAACGGTGGTTGTCCATGCTGCCACTACCCCAGCTGCCCCTGTACCAGCCAAAACATATGTTGGGAATCTACCCAAGTGCACCAAGTGCTCTTTCCATCACAACGGCCCCTGCCGGGAAATGCACTGCACTAACTGTGACCGGAAGGGCCATACTGCCCGGTTTTGCCGATCATAGCCCAAACCCATTTCTCAGGTCCCCAGTACAGGAGTAATCCAGGCCTGCTATGGCTGTGGCGAGATAGGGCATTTCAAAAGAAACTGCCTGAAGGCTGGGAATCCAGGAGGGACTGGCAGACTACTTGCTATTGGCCACAATGAAGCAGTAGTAGACCCCACAGTAGTCACGGGTACGTTCCTTCTCGATAACTCTTATGCATGTATTCTATTCGATAGTGGGGCAGAAAGAAGCTTCGTAAACCAAAACTTTAAACACCTACTTAAACAATCACCGCAACCACTAAAAGAAACCTTCGTCGTAGAAATGGCTAACGGCAAGACAGAGAGTTCTAACGAAATCTACATAGGTTGTACCCTCGCGCTAGATAATCATTCATTTCCTATCGACCTCATACCAGTAGCAATCAAGAGCTTCGATGTCATTGTGGGCATGGACTGGTTGAGTCTCCATCGTACCGATATCCTGTGTTTCGACAAAGCAATCCGTCTGAACCTTCCAAATAACGAAACCTTGTTGATCTACGGAGACAAACCCAGTACGAGACTTCGTATCATCTCAAGTATTCAAGCCCGGAAATATTTGCGTAAGGAATATCGCGCGTTCTTTGCACACATCGTCGACACGAGCCAGAAAACAAAAGACCTGAAAGACTTCCCCGTGGTACGTGATTTCCCCGACGTCTTTCTAGAAGAGCTACCGGGATTACCTCCTCAACGTCAAGTCGAGTTCCGAATCGACTTAATCCCACGAGCCACCCCCATAGCCAAATCGCCCTATCGTCTAGCGCCTGCTGAGATGCAAGAGCTGTCCGGTCAACTTAACGAACTGCTCAGTAAGGGCTTCATAAGACCAAGCTTCTCTCCCTGGGGAGCTCCGGTCTTGTTCGTCAAGAAGAAAGACGGATCGTTCCGTATGTGCATCGACTACAGGGAACTCAACAAGCTCACGGTCAAAAATCGTTACCCTCTTCCTCACATAGACGATTTATTTGACCAACTCCAAGGGGCGAGTTACTTTTCCAAAATCGATCTAAGGTCCGGGTATCACCAGTTACGAGTACTTGAGGAGGATGTTCCGAAAACAGCCTTCCGAACTCGTTACGGGCACTACGAGTTTGTAGTGATGCCGTTCGGACTAACCAATGCGCCTGCAGTATTCATGGACTTAATGAATAGGGTGTGCCGTCCTTACTTGGATCAGTTCATCATCGTCTTCATAGATGACATACTTATCTACTCTCGAAGTGAGGAAGAGCATAGCGATCATCTGCGACAAGTCCTGGAAACCTTACGATCGGAGAAGCTATACGTGAAGTTCTCTAAGTGCGAATTTTGGATCCGAAGGGTCGAATTCTTAGGACACGTGGTTAGCAAAGAAGGAATCCACGTGGACCCATCCAAGATTAAAGCTATTGAGAGCTGGTCAGCACCGAAGACGCCTACGGAAATTAGTCAATTTCTAGGCCTTGCTGGCTACTACCGCAGTTTCATTCAAAACTTCTCTTGAATCGCAAAACCCCTGACTACATTGACCCAGAAAGGCGTGGCCTTCAACTGGGAAGAGAAGCAAGAGAAGGCATTCCAAACCCTGAAGCGAGCCTTATGCACCGCACCGATACTGTCCCTCCCCGAAGGGATAGAAGACTTCGTGGTATTCTGTGATGCATCCAACCAGGGGCTCGGTTGTGTTCTGATGCAACGAGGTAAGGTCATCGCCTACGCCTCAAGACAGCTGAAGACACACGAGGTTAACTACACCACACACGACCTCGAATTAGGAGCGGTTGTATTCGCCCTAAAAATCTGGAGACACTACCTATATGGTACAAAGAGCACCATCTATACCAACCACAAAAGCCTCCAACACATCTTCAACCAAAAAGAGCTCAACATGAGACAACGACGGTGGGTCGAGCTACTCAATGACTACGAATGCGAAATTCGTTATCATCCGGGTAAAGCCAACGTAGTAGCAGACGCCCTAAGTCGGAAAGAATATTATGGCCGAAGAGTCAAGTCATTAACAATGACTATCCATTCGCATCTATCAGCGCAAATTAAGGAAGCTCGGCTCGAAGCTTTGAAACCTGAACATGTAGCGGGAGAGTCCCTACGAGGAATGGATAAGAATCTAGAAGTCAAGGGTAACGGAGCCTTATATCTCATGGGCCGGATCTGGACACCGAAGCATGGTGGCTTCAGAGACTTGGTTATGAAGGAAGCGCACAACACTCGATACTCCGTCCACCCAGGTTCAGATAAGATGTATCTAGATCTCAAAAAGTCATATTGGTGGCCTAACATGAAAGCAGAGATTGCTACCTTCGTGAGTAAATGCCTTATTTGCGCCAAGGTCAAGGTCGAATACCAGAAACCATCAGGACTACTCCAACAACTGGAGATACCTGAGTGGAAGTGGGAGCGGATCACTATGGACTTCATAACCAAGCTACCCAAGACAACGGGTGGACTTGATACCATATGGGTCATCGTTGATAGATTGACCAAGTCCGCACACTTCCTACCCATCAAAGAAACCGACAAAATGGAGAAACTCACGAGAACCTACATTAGGGAAATCGTACGACTACATGGTATTCTTGTATCCGTTATATCCGACAGAGATAGTAGATTCACTTCGAGGTTCTGGCCGTCGCTACAAAGCTCCTTAGGAACGAAGCTGGACATGAGTACAGCCTACCATCCACAGACCGACGGACAAAGTGAGAGGACTATCCAAACTTTGGAAGATATGCTGCGAGCCTGTGTGATCGACTTTGGTAAGGTGTGGGATACCCACTTACCCCTTGTCGAGTTTTCCTACAATAACAGTTATCACGCGAGCATCAAGGCTGCTCCATTTGAAGCCCTCTACGGCCGGAAGTGCAGATCCCCTCTGTGCTGGGCTGAGGTGGGTGACACCCAGTTAGCTAAAGGACGAGTTCCTGACAGCACTCTCACGGGTCCGGAAATCATTCGGGAAACGACATAGAAGATCGTTCAGATTCGTGAACGATTAAAAGCCTCTAGAGACCGACAGAAAAGCTACGCAGACAAACGGAGGAAACCTTTGGAGTTCCAGGTGGGAGACCGAGTCCTTTTGAAAGTCTCACCCTAGAAAGGCTTGAGACGCTTCGGAAAGCGTGGAAAGCTGAATCCAATATACATAGGGCCTTTCGAGATTCTCGCCAGAGTCGGCCCTGTAGCTTACAAACTCAATCTACCTCGCGAACTCAGTAACATACATCCTACCTTCCACGTCTCGAACTTGAAAAAGTGCCTATCTGACGAGACTCTTGTAATGCCACTCGACGAAATCGAGATCAACGAGAGCCTCAACTTCGTGGAAGAACCTGTAGAGATTATGGACCGAGAGGTCAAACGAACAAAACAAAGCCACATCCCAATTGTGAAGGTTCGCTGGAACGCCAAGCGAGGACCTGAATTCACGTGGGAGCGCAAGGATCAAATGAAACTTAAATATCCTCATCTTTTTGCTTAGTTATGTTGTAATAACTTAGTTGCTTGAACTCTAATTTCGGGACGAAATTCCCTCTAACGGGGGGATGATGTGACAACCCGAAATTTTCATTTGTATAATTTCCACAGCCAAACACTTCAAAAAAAATTAATTAGTCAAAAACATTTCAGTACATTTTTGGCCGGATTTAATCCCGTCTAGGTGTTTTATTTTAATTTCGTCAAACGATTTAATAAAAAGGAAGTGTCGTTATGAGTGAGGTGTAACGAACAAAACAATCAACTCATTTACTAGGAGTTTACGGCCAAACAAGTGGTGTTTGGACTGTAAACACCATTTTCCCAAGACTCATGCATATAGCATGAGTTTACACATCTTTTCCTCATTCTCCACTTCCCACCTCAAGAACACAAGGCTTTTCTCTCAAGTATCATAAGTCCATTCTTCCAAATCCACTAAAAGTGTAAGTTTTCCTTCCTAAATTCGTTTATACAACACTTAATCTAGTGTTTATACATCATTTCATCCATGGATTCTTGGTTTTTACACAGATCTTCAAGTATTCTTCAAAACACCAAGAACACATACTAGTGTTCTTGGGTCCTAAACACTCTTACAAGCTTCCTATAAGTAAGTATACTCTTCCTAACTAGTTATTTGCTTAGTGTGCTTACAAATCCATGGAATGAACACCAAATATCCCCAAGAACATGTGTTTACGGTTTGGGGATCTCCCAAAACCGTAAACACCCCCAAAGGGTGTTTTGATGCCCCTGACACCTTCTAATGCTTGGATAAGAGGCTAAGAACTTACATGCATGAACTAAGAACCACAAAACATGAAAAGAATGAAGTGGCCAAGGGTTTACGACCGTAAACTCTAGGTTTTACGACCGTAAACTCCCAAGGAGTGGTCCAAGGACCGCAAACTCCAAAGGAGTGCCATTTCGAGCCCAAACCACTTCTTAAGCCTTTGATTCAACCCTAGGACACTTCTTTGTGAAACATGAGACCTTGAAACACCCAAATGCACCATTCCCATGAGTTTACGGCCGTAAACTCATGGGGGGAAATGGTCCATCAACCGTAAACTCATATAGGGTGACCATTTGAACTGTAAACTCCATAGTGAGGCCATACACTCCTTAGAAGCAACCCTTAGCACTCCTAGCAATTGAAACAAAGTGTTTTCATGCATTAGAGTGTTCTTACTTACTTAATTAGTGATTAATTAACTAATTAGATACACTTATGTATCACTACATATTGCATAGGATCCGTGTGTGTGTTCAAGTCCTCACTTGACACCTAGCATCCTACCCGGCACTTCCATCCAAACTACTCACTGCAGGTGAGTTCATACCCCCTTAATTAACCTTTTAAATGTTTTTAAATGCTTTTATGGGGGGATACAAGTTGAATCAAACAAGTTATAGTATCAATCACATGTGATTTGTAACTTGCAACCAAAAGGATTTTCTATATTTTCAACTGCTTTGCCAACAAAACTGCTTCAAATGTTTATCAAACTCATTTTCGTATTAAATTGTTATAAAACTATTTCCAAACTCTTTTAAACTTCTTTTATTCCCAAACTATATCTACACCAATATATATATATATATATATATATATATATATATATATATATATATATATATAAATATATATATAAGTAAGACTTGAAGGACTTAGGACTAATAGCTCACCTTACTTCCTGTTCTTGTTTGATTGTGGGCTTAGGGTATTTTGTTATTTGTCCGACTGTCATTGAATTCTTAGTTATATATCATCTATATTTGTGTTAGATTTAAAAGTATTCATTTCAGTTCAGTGCCTTTGTGTATCAAAGGCATGCAACCAACATTACTATTTAACTATAATAGGTATAGTTAAGGATTACTACTCATTACTACTATGACCATGACAACTACCAGAGTCAGCACAATTATGAGTTAATACATGCTAAAAACTATACAAAGAGAATACTAAATACTATACAAAGAGAATGATATATACTATACAAGAGAACACTCTATACATTATACCAGAAAGTACATTATACGATATATGAGAGAATATACTAAAATAGAATGTGACATACTACATCTCGATACGACACTTCATTGTGCAATCACCGTGTAACCAGAGTCTCCTGGAGGGAGAGCGGGCATTATGTGTATTGATCTATACGGGACAGAAACTCCCACATCCCGACTGCTAGGCCCAGGGGTGACAAAATGTCACCATACTACGTGTGACCTGGAGGGTCATCAGTTATTCGATCGTCAATCAGCATGGTTACATACGAGTTCACATTCAGACCTTTAATTAACACTTTAAGAATTAAAGGCAAAACAGACTCCCCGAGGTGTATTGTACATTTAATACCACCTGGAGTCTGCATTTTCATTACATTCAGCCGGCAGTGACACTGCTGGGGTAAAACATTATTTTTCCCATTTTGTTTACATTAATAAGGTCAAAAACTATAATTTTATAATAATAGTTTCACTGAGAAAATCTCCCCATTTATGAAAGAACAAATATACAAACAATTGAGTCTTGGTAGAAGGCTACTTTTTACTGGAAAACATAGGGTTTTCTAGGGAGTATTCTATTTTCAAACATTGAAACCAGTTATTATACCACCTTGTTGTAAACATTTTTATACAAGCAATGACACTAAATACTTATGAACTCACCAGCTTTATGCTGATACTCGCTTTCAAAATAACTTGTATTCTCAGGTCATCAGTAGACAGGTACAAATGCAGCTTTTGAAAAGATGGAGCATATACCAGACTCCTATTTATTTTGATTATACTTTTGGTGTCTAACAAACTGTACAGAACACGCTTGTATTACAATTATTATATTAATGCAATGGATGTTGTTGCTTATCTTTACTATTATGCATTGTTATGATACTGTACATGACGTCCTCCACCCCAGAACGTATTCCGCCGTTCTCGATTTTGGGGTGTGACAGCTGCGGCTACCCCCGCAGTCTTACAACACTTCCCATACTATCTAATCGCTAGTGAATGCTACGGCTACACCCGCAGACTTACAACACTCTCACACTATCTGGCTGCTAGAGAATGCTACGACTAGCCCCGTAGTCTTATAACACTTTCCATACCAGTTCGAACACGCACTCGACCTCACACTCAACTGAACCTGATTCCTAACTAGAGCCCTGACCTGGTTCCTAAAACCTGTTATCTGATGCCAAGGAAAAGCATGAACCAAATGTTGACACGTTTTCTAAAATTCCAACTCACCCAATCCTCCACCTAGACGGCCACTCGACTGCCTTTCCCCATGATGGGGATGCGAAACGCATCCTAGTTTCACACTTATTTCTGCTCCTGGACACCTGATCGATTCTCCCCCACTTAGCTTCGGCTAAGTCTTCACGGCTCATGAGAATTGAAGGATTCCCAATCCTTCTCGCTTTCTAGTATCTCATTGTTGACAACCTGTGCTTACTAATGCTAGCGATCAATCACCGGTTACACCCTAAGATCTCCCATCCTCTGAAATCTTGAAGAGTACTCTTGCAATCTGATCCAGTCTAACACCTTAGTCCATCTCCCATGCTGTCAACTGAAGGCCTTAATCTCCACCCTGGCTGACGAACCTTTATTCCCACTTCCAATCTTGCAGCACCATTGAACTCTAACCGAACACAGCCCACGCGAAAATACAATTCTCTTGAACATCCAAGGACCAACCACTTATGCATCTAACACCCGCAACTGACATCACCGTCTTTATGCTACCGGTCCTTTCCTAGCAACAGTAGTGCCTTGAATGAGTGACCAAAACAGGATAGACCTTCGAATGAGTGACCCTAACTCTAAATCCACAACCAAACAAGGAACAGGAAATAAAGCAAAGATCACAGATTCTAAGTCTATAGCGCCTTAGTCACATGTAACCTTAGAGTATCCACCTAGCAACTATTGCCCTACTAGTAACGACCTTTTTAGTTCTCACATATGTAATTTATAGTAACACAAAATACTCCTATAGTATTCTGTTCTAATGTTCCCGTTGTAGTAGTGTTGGTAAGTTGTTAGACTTGTTGCAACACTACAATCATTCTTAGGCACATGCTAGTCACTCCTCAGAAAATATAGTTGATCAGGCTATATCCCCCTAGGTTTGACTATATGTCTCTAAGCCTAATTGTGATGTCAAACAATCATAATACTTTTGTTCTGTTCTAGTATGATACTGACCTTGGTATGAATAGATGTATATATATACTTAGTTAAATATTTTAATATTTAAAAGTATATATTCTTGGTCAGAGTGTTTTAATCCCGATGCGTTTATAGTTTGTATATCTTTTATGGGTTGATATACTCGATTCACTATAAACAATGCTCTGATACCAATCTGTCACACCCCAAAACCGGAACAGCAGAAACGTTCTGGGGTGGAGGACGTCATGTACAGTATCATAACAATGCATAATAGTAAAGACAAGCAACAACATCCATTGCATTAATATAATTATTGTGATACAAGCGTGTTCTATACAGTTTGTAAGACACCAAAAGTATAATCAAAATAAAAGATGAGTCTTGTATGTGCTCCATCTTCTCAAAAGCTTCATCGGTACCTGTCTACTGATGACCTGAGAATACAAGTTATTTTGAAAGAGTTTATCAGCATAAAGCTGGTGAGTTCATAAGTATTTAGTGCCATTGCCTGTATAAAAATGTTTGTAACAACGTAGTGTAAATGTAGTTATTGATTCCAAATGTTTGTAAATAGTGTACTCCCTAGAAAATCCTATATTTTCCAGTAAAATGTAGTCTTCTACCAAGACCCGACTGTTTGTATGTTTGTTCTTTTGTAACAGTAAGAGTTTTCCCCAGTGAAACTATCAGTATGAAAATATAGTTTTAGACTTTACTCATGAAAGGTGATTATAAAATAAATGTATTAGCGGAAAATAATGTTTTTCCCCAGCAGTGACACTGTTGGTCATAAAGTGATAAAATACAGACTCCAGGTAGTACTAAATGTACAGTACACCTCGGGGAGTCTAAGGTAATGAAAATGTAGACTCCGGATCGTATTAAATGAACAATACGCCTTGGAGAGTCTATTTTGCCTTTAATTCTTAATTGGTTAATTAAAGGTTTGAATGTGAACTCGTATGTAACCATCCTGATCGACGGTTAAATAACTGATGACCCTCCAGGTCGTATGTAGTGAGGTAACATTCTGTCACCCCTTAGCCTTATCGGCTGGGACTGTAGCTAGCAGTCGGGATGTGGGAGTGTCTGTCCCGTATAGATCTATACACATAATGCCCGCTCTCCCTCCAGGATACTCTGGTTACAAAGTGATACCACAATGAAGTGTCGTATCGAGAAGTAGTATGTCACATTCGGTTTATAGTATTCAAAAGTTTGTATAGTATGTCATAGTGTAGTGATGTTTTCTCTTTACTAGTATATAGTATGTTCTCTTGTATAGTGTATAGTATGTATTGTTTTCTCGATGTAGTAATTATGTAGTGACTCGTAAATGTACTGACTCTTGTATGTATCGTTGTAGTAGTAATAGTGAGTAGTAATCCCTTAACTATACCTATTATAGTTAAATAGTAATGTTTTTTGTATGCCTTCATTACACAAAGGCATTGAACTGAAGTGAAAGATTTTATATCTAACACATATACATATGATATATAACTAAGAGTTCAACGACATTCGGACAAATAACAGGATACCCTAAGTCCACAACCAAACAAGGAACATGAAATAAGGTGAGCTATCAGTCCTAAGTCCTTCAAGTCTTACTTATATAAATATATTAGTGTAGATATGAGTTTGAAAACAATGCAAGTTTAAAAGAGTTTGGAAACAGTTTTATAAACAGTTTAACATGTAAATGAGTTTGATAATCATTTTGAACTAGTTTTGTTGACAAAGCAGTTAAAAGTATAGAAAGTCTATTTGTTTGCAAGTTATAAATCACATGTGATTGATATTATAACTAATTTGATTCAACTTGTATTCCCCCCCCCCCCCATAAAAGCATTTAAAAACTTTTAAAAAGGTTGATTAAGGGGTATGAACTCACCTGCAGTGAGTGGTTTGGATGAAAGTGCCGGATAGGATGTTAAGTGTCAAGTGAAGACTTGAACACACACACGGATCCTATTTAACATGTAATGACACATATATGTATCTAATTAGTCACTTAACAACTAATTAATCAAGTAGGGACACCCTAAAACATGGATAACACTTTGATTCAAGTGCTAGGAGTATTAAGGGGTTGCATCTAAAGAGAGTATGGCCTCACATTGGAGTTTACTGCCCATATGGTAACACCACATGAGTTTACGGTTTATGGTCATTTCCCCCATGACTTTACGGCCGTAAACTCATGGTAATTTGTACCATTGTGTGTTTTAGGGTCTTACAAGTCAAGGTTAAGCATCCTATGATCAAGTCCAAGCCTTAGGAAGTAATAGTGGCACAATTTGCACCAAATTTTAGAGTTTACGGCCCATGGTCATAACCCCATGAGTTTACGGCCGTAAACTCATGTGTGCTTGATTCTTTTGTTTGTTTAAGGTGCTATACTCCTCAAAGAAGTGATCTAGACTTGGTTCCAAGGCTTTAGAAGGGACTAGGGCTCATAATGCCCCCTTATTAGGGTTTACGGTCCTAGTGGGTTTATGGTCGTAAACCCATGGTAACTCCTACCATTTCGTGGTTTAAGGTCCTTAGCTCATGCATGCAAGGTTCTAGTCAAATATCCAAGCCCTAGAAGGTAATGGTGGCATATATGCACCACCTTATGGTGTTTACGGTCCAAGGAGATTGCCTTGGCCGTAAACCCATGTGTTCTTGGGTATTCTTGATGTTTTTCAATGGTTTAACAAGCATTCTAAGTAAATCACTAGTTAGAGGAGTGTACTTACTTATAGGAAGCTTGTAATTGTGTTTAAGGTCCAAAAACACTAGTTTGTGTTCTTGGTGTTCTTGGTGTTTTGAAGAACACTTGAAGATCTATGAAAAAGACAAGATTTCATGGATGAAATCATGTATAACTACTAGATGAAGTGTTATAACAACAAATCAAGAGAAGAAACACTTATATTTTTGGAATATTGGAAGAAATAAGTTATGATACTTGAGAGAGAAATGTGGGTGTTCTTGAGCTTGGAAGTGAGAAGTGAGGAAATGAGGAGTAAACTCATGCCTTAAGCATGAGTTCACTGCCAAGAGGAGTTTACGGCCCAAACTCCCAAAGTTTGGCCCGTAAACACCTTGTTATGGTGTGAAATGTTTATTTGTTACGCATCACTCCTAGAAGATACTTCCTTTTATTTGTTCGTTTGACGAATTTATATTAAAAACACCCAAACGGACTTTAAACCGGCTAAAAATTAGCATAAATAAACTTGACTATTATTTGTATTGCTTGACTGCAGGGTTTGTACAAATAGAAATTTCGGGTTGTCACATCATCCCCCCGTTAGAGGGAATTTCGTCCCGAAATTAGAGTTCAAGCAACTAAGTTATTACAAATAACTAAGTAAAAAGATGAGTATATTTAAGTTTCATTTGATCCTCACGCTCCCATGTGAATTCCGGTCCTCGCTTGGCGTTCCAGCGAACCTTCACGATTGGGATGCGGCTTTGTTTCGTTTGCTTGACCTCTCGGTCCATAATCTCTACAGGTTCTTCCACGAAGTTGAGGCTCTCGTTGATCTCGATCTCGTCGAGTGCGATTACAAGAGTCTCGTCGGATAGACACTTTTTCAAGTTCAAGACGTGGAAGGTAGGATGTACGTTACTAAGCTCGCGGGGTAAGTTGAGTTTGTAAGCTACGGGGCCGTCTCGAAAGGCCCTATGTATCTTGGGTTTAGCTTTCCACGCTTTCCGAAGCGTATCAAGCCCTTCCAGGGTGAGACTTTCAAAAGGACTCGGTCTCCCACCTGGAATTCCAAAGGTTTCCTCCATTTGTCTGCGTAGCTTTTCTGTCAGTCTCTAGAGGCTTTCAATCGTTCACGAATCTGAACGATCTTCTCTGTCATTTCCCGAATGATCTCATGACCCGTGAGAGTGCTGTCAGGAACTCGTCCTTTGGCTAACTGAGTGTCACCCACCTCAGCCCAGCACATAGGGGATCTGCACTTCCGGCCATAGAGGGTTTCAAATGGAGCAGCCTTGATGCTCGTGTGATAACTGTTGTTGTAGGAGAATTCAACAAAGGGTAAGTGGGTATCCCATGTCTTCCTAAAGTCGATCACACAGGCTCGCAGCATATCTTCCAAGGTTTGGATAGTTCTCTCACTTTATCCATCGGTCTGTGGATGGTAGGTTGTATTCATGTCCAGCCTCGTTCCTAAGGAGCTTTGTAGTGACTGCCAGAACCTCGAAGTGAATCTACTATCTCTGTCCGAGATAATGGATATGGGAACACCGTGCAGTCGTACAATCTCCCGTATGTATGTTCTTGTGAGCTTCTCTATTTTGTCCATTTCCTTGATGAGCAGGAAGTGTGCGGATTTGGTCAGTCTGTAGACGATGACCTAAATGGTATCAAGCCCACCCGTTGTCTTGGGTAGCTTGGTTATGAAGTCCATAGTGATCCGCTCCCACTTCCACTTAGGTATCTCCGGTTGCTGAAGTAGACCTGATGGTTTCTGGTATTCAACCTTGACTTTGGCGCAAGTAAGGCATTTACTTACGAAGGTAGCAATCTCTGCTTTCATGTTAGGCCACCAGTATGACTTTTTAAGATCCAGATACATCTTATCTGAACCCGGGTGGACAGAATATCGAGTGTTGTGCGCTTCCTTCATGACCAAGTCTCTGAAGCCACCGTGTCTCGGTGTCCAGATCCGGTCCATTAGATATAAGGCTCCGTCACCCTTGACTTCCAAGTTCTTATCCATTCCACGTAGAGATTCACCCGTCACATTTTCAGGTCTCAAGGCTTCGAGCTGCGCCTCCTTAATTTGTGTGGACAGGTGCGAATGGATAGTCATGGTTAATGACTTGACTCTTCGACCAGAATATTCTTTCCGACTTAGGGCCTCTGCTACTACGTTGGCTTTACCCGGATGATAACGAATTTCGCATTCGTAGACGTTGAGTAGCTCGACCCACCGTCGTTGTCTCATATTGAGCTCCTTCTGGTTGAATATGTGTTGTAGGCTTTTGTGGTCTATAAAGATAGTGCTCTTCGTACCATACAGGTAGTGTCTCCAGATTTTTAGGGCGAACACAACTGCTCCTAATTCGAGATCGTGTGTGGTGTAGTTGACCTCGTGTGTCTTCAGCTGTCTTGAGGCGTATGCGATGACCTTACCTCGTTTCATCAGAACACAGCCGAGCCCCTGGTTGGATGCATCGCAGTATACCACGAAGTCTTCTATCCCTTCGGGGAGGGATAGTATCGGTGCGGTGCATAAGGCTCGCTTCAGCGTTTGGAACGCCTTCTCTTGTTTCTCTTCCCAGTCAAAGGCCATGCCTTTCTGGGTCAATGTTGTAAGGGGTTTCGCAATTCGAGAGAAGTTCTGAATGAACCTGCGGTAGTAGCCAGCGAGGCCTAGAAATTGACGAATTTCCATAGGCGTCTTCGGTGCTGACCAGTTCTCGATGGCTTTAATTTTGGAATGGTCCACGTGGATTCCTTCTTCACTAACCACGTGTCCTAAGAATTCGACTCTTCGGATCCAAAATTCGCATTTAGAGAACTTCGCATAAAGCTTCTCTGATCGTAAGGTTCCTAGGACTTGTCGTAAATGATCGCTATGTTCCTCCTTACTTCAAGAGTAGATATGTATGGCATCGATGAAAACGATAACGAACTGATCTAAGTAAGGACGGCATACCCTATTCATTAAGTTCATGAATACTGTGGGCGCATTGGTCAATCCCAATGGCATCACTACGAACTCGTTGTGTCTGTAACGAGTTCGGAAGGCTGTCTTTGGAACGTCCTCCTCAAGCACTCGTAACTGGTGATACCCGGATCTTAGATCAATCTTAGAAAAGTAGCTCGCCCCTTGCAGCTGGTCAAATAAATCGTCTATGCGAGGAAGAGGGTAACGATTATTGACTGTAAGCTTGTTGAGTTCCCTGTAATCGATGCACATACGGAACGATCTGTCTTTCTTCTTCACGATAAGACTGGTGCTCCCCAGGGTGAGAAGCTTGATCTTATAAAGCCCTTGCCGAGCAGTTCGTTAAGTTGACCGGACAGTTCTTGCATCTCAGCAGGTGCTAGACGATAGGGCGATTTGGCTACGGGAGTCGCTCCTAGAATTAAGTCGATTCGGAACTCGACTTGACGTTGCGGGGGTAATCCTGGGAGTTCTTCCGGAAAGACGTCAGGAAAATCGCGTACTACGGAGAGGTCTTTTAGGTCTTTTGTTTTCCGATTCGTATCGACAACGTGCGCCAAGAATGCACGATATTCCTTACGCAAGTACTTTTGGGCTTGAATACTTGAGATGATACGAAGGCTCGTACTGGGTTTGTCTCCGTAGATCGACAAGGTTTCGTCATTTGGTAGGTTCAGGCAGACTGCTTTTTCGAAGCACATAATATCGGCACGATGGAGACTCAACCAGTCCATGCCCACAATGACATCGAAACTCTTGATCGATACGGGTGTGAGGTTGATTGGTAATGAATAGTTATCTAGCGTGAGGTTACAGCCTATGTAAATCTAGTTAGAACTCTCTTTCTTGCCGTTAGCCATTTCTACGACGAAGGTTTCTTTTAGTGTTTGCGGTGATTGTTTCAGTAAGTGTTTAAATTTTTGGTTTACGAAGCTCCTTTCTGCCCCACTATCGAATAGGATACAAGCATAAGAGTTATCGAGAAGGAACGTACCCGTGACTACTGTGGGGTCTGCCACGGCTTCATTGTGGCCAATAGCAAGTAGTCTTCCTGCTCCTCCCGCATTCCCAGCTTTCGGACAGTTTCTTTTGAAGTGCCCTGTCTTGCCGCACCCGTAGCAGGCCTGGCTCACTCCTGCACTGGGAACCTGTGTGATGGGTTTGGGTGGTGTTCTGCAAAACCGGGCGGTATGGCCCTTCCAGTCGCAATTTGTGCAGTGCATTTCCCGGCAGGGGCCGTTATGATGGAAGGAGCACTTGGTGCACTTGGGTAGGTTCCCTGCATAAGGTTTGGATGGTACATGGGCAGTAGGAGTAGTGGCAGCATGGACAGCCACCGTCTGTTGGTTCTTGGAAGATGGTTGAGCTGACTTGCCCTTCTTTCGGTCCCAACGCTTCCTCTTGTTGTCAGCTGTTTATGTTGGTGCGGGGGCAGTCGTTGTAGTTGTTGTTGGAGTAGAAGGAGTCTCGTGATCGATGAGCCTTTGGGCCAATTCCTTGGCACTTTCAAAGGTCGCAGGGTGTGATGCTAGAACGTTCCCTCGATATGGGGGTACCAGACCCCAGATGTATCTTTTAATTTTCTTGCTTTCGGTGGGGACAATGTTGGGACATAGCGTCACCAGGTCGCAGAACCTGGCTGTATAAGCCACTATGTCAGAACCCTTCATTTTGAGGTTACACAGCTCCTCCTCAAGTTTCTGAATTTCGCCCCTCGGGCAGTACTCCCTTGTCATAAGGTCCTTCAATGTATCCCAGCCCATGGCGTTAGCTGCTACCAATGAGAGTGATTTGACATGGCCATTCCACCATGTCAGGGCCCTTTCGGTGAAGGTGCAAGCAGCGAACTTTATCTTGCTTCCTTCAGGGCATGAGCACATCTCGAATATTGCTTCTGTTCTCTCGATCCATTGGGACAATGCAATGATCCCTCCGGTTCCGTTGAAGTATGTAGGTTTGCAGCTGATGAAATCTTTATAGGTACACTCCCGTGCACGTGGATGGATTTCACCATGGCTAGAGTTGGTGCCAGTCCCCATTCCACTAACACCACCAGAATTTATTTGAGCCATGGCGGCGGTCACAGCTGCGGTCATAACTGCTTGAAACATCACCGCATCGAACTGCGAAGGGGGTGGTGGTGGTGGAGTTTGATTTACAGGTCTACCCCTGGTCGGACGAGGACGAGGCGGCATCTTTTACTGAAAGTTGACAGAGATTATGATAATAGTAAGAATCAATTGTAAGTATGATGAGAGTGTTTCATGGACTAAATCACCATAGTCCAATTATCAGATAGAGGCATAACAATAGAGTAGGGAATCACAAAGGTAAAGACTTTCCCATAGATTAGATAACTGCCAATATTACTGGTATTAATGATGTAAAATGAGTTCGGGGAAAATGACCTAACAGTAGGTCTTACATCAAACCATAAGGGAAAATGTTGGCAGCCTAGAAACCTAGTTAGAGTACTTCAAAAGATAGAAATGTTTTACAGACAAGTGAAACAGAGACACTAAAGAGAAAGGCTATTCCTTTAAGAAGAGAAAGGATGAGCAGATAATCCCCTACTGGCGACGGGCACCCCTTGGGCGAACCCTTAAGTCAGCCAGTTGGCATTCCATGTCGAGTAGGCGCCGCTCGTACACTCGCTGGCGTACGCGATGCTCTATGACTTCAGCCCTAGTCTCAGCTAGTGCCTGAAGTAGAGACTCGCGGTCTCCTCGAGCCCTCTCGTTAGCATCTTCCAGACAGCGGATGTTGGCATTTCTCATCCTTGCGTTGGCGTCCAGCTCCGCAATGCGGTTAAGGGCGGTTCTACCCTGAATTTCGTTTTGAGCAACCCTGCGGACCAGAATAGGCAGGACTCTGTCCGCTGTGCTTCCCTCGCTCACATTGTAGAAACCATGGTCTCCATTGTATGGGATGGGTTGGTCTTGTTCCTGACACCATGTCTCCAAACTTTCCACCCATAGAGGTGTCGGGCCTTGATGCGTTTATAGTTTGTATGAATAGATGTATATATATACTTAGTTAAATATTTTAATATTTAAAAGTATATATTCTTGGTCAGAGTATTTTAATCCCGATGCGTTTATAGTTTGTATATCTTTTATGGGTTGATATACTCGATTCACTATAAACAATGCTCTGATACCAATCTGTCACACCCCAAAACCGGAACAGCAGAAACGTTCTGGGGTGGAGGACGTCATGTACAGTATCATAACAATGCATAATAGTAAAGACAAGCAACAACATCCATTGCATTAATATAATTATTGTGATACAAGCGTGTTCTATACAGTTTGTAAGACACCAAAAGTATAATCAAAATAAAAGATGAGTCTTGTATGTGCTCCATCTTCTCAAAAGCTTCATCGGTACCTGTCTACTAATTACCTGAGAATACAAGTTATTTTGAAAGAGTTTATCAGCATAAAGCTGGTGAGTTCATAAGTATTTAGTGTCATTGCCTGTATAAAAATGTTTGTAACAACGTAGTGTAAATGTAGTAATTGATTCCAAATGTTTGTAAATAGTGTACTCCCTAGAAAATCCTATATTTTCCAGTAAAATGTAGTCTTCTACCAAGACCCGACTGTTTGTATGTTTGTTCTTTTGTAACAGTAAGAGTTTTCCCCAGTGAAACTATCAGTATGAAAATATAGTTTTAGACTTTACTCATGAAAGGTGATTATAAAATAAATGTATTAGCGGAAAATAATGTTTTTCCCCAGCAGTGACACTAATGGTCATAAAGTGATAAAATACAGACTCCAGGTAGTACTAAATGTACAGTACACCTCGGGGAGTCTAAGGTAATGAAAATGTAGACTCCAGGTGGTATTAAATGAACAATACGCCTTGGAGAGTCTATTTTGCCTTTAATTCTTAATTGGTTAATTACAGGTTTGAATGTGAACTCGTATGTAACCATGCTGATCGACGGCTGAATAACTGATGACCCTCCAGGTCGTATGTAGTGAGGTAACATTCTGTCACCCCTTGGCCTTATCGGTTGGGACTGTAGCTAGCAGTCGGGATGTGGGAGTGTCTGTCCCGTATAGATCTATACACATAATGCCCGCTCTCAGTCGGGATGTGGGAGTGACTGTAGCTAGCAGTCGGGATGTGGGAGTGACTGTAGCTAGCAGTCGGGATACCAAAATGAAGTGTCTTATCGAGAAGTAGTATGTCACATTCGCTTTATAGTATTCAAAAGTTTGTATAGTATGTCATAGTGTAGTGATGTTTTCTCTTTACTAGTATATAGTATGCTCTCTTGTATAGTGTATAGTATGTATTGTTTTCTCGATGTAGTAATTATGTAGTGACTCGTAAATGTACTGACTCTTGTATGTATCGTTGTAGTAGTAATAGTGAGTAGTAATCCCTTAACTATACCTATTATAGTTAAATAGTAATGTTGTTTGTATTCCTTCATTACACAAAGGCATTGAACTGAAGTGAAAGCTTTTATATCTAACACATATACATATGATATATAACTAAGAGTTCAACGACATTCGGACAAATAACAGGATACCCTATGTCCACAACCAAACAAGGAACATGAAATAAGGTGAGCTATCAGTCCTAAGTCCTTCAAGTCTTACTTATATAAATATATTAGTGTAGATATGAGTTTGAAAACAATGCAAGTTTAAAAGAGTTTGGAAACATTTTTATAAACAGTTTAACATGTAAGTGAGTTTGATAATCATTTTGAAGTAGTTTTGTTGACAAAGCAGTTAAAACTATAGAAAGTCCATTTGTTTGCAAGTTATAAATCACATGTGATTGATATTATAACTAATTTGATTCAACTTGTATCCCCCCCCCCATAAAAGCATTTAAAAACATTTAAAAAGGTTGATTAAGGGGTATGAACTCACCTGTAGTGAATGGTTTGGATGAAAGTGCCGGATAGGATGCTAAGTGTCAAGTGAAGACTTGAACACACACACGGATCCTATTTAACATGTAATGACACATATATGTATCTAATTAGTCATTTAAAAACTAATTAATCAAGTAGGGACACCCTAAAACATGGATAACACTTTGATTCAAGTGCTAGGAGTATTAAGGGGTTGCATCTAAAGAGAGTATGGCCTCACATTGGAGTTTACTGCCCATATGGTAACACCACATGATTTTACGGTTTATGGTCATTTCCCCCATGAGTTTACGGCTGTAAACTCATGGTAATTAGTACCATTGTGTGTTTTAGGGTCTTACAAGTCAAGGTTAAGTATCCTATGATCAAGTCCAAGCCTTAGGAAGTAATAGTGGCACAATTTGCACCAACTTTTAGAGTTTACGGCCCATGGTCATAACCCCATGAGTTTACGGCCGTAAACTCATGTGTGCTTGATTCTTTTGTTTGTTTAAGGTGCTATACTCCTCAAAGAAGTGATCTAGAGTTGGTTCCAAGGCTTTAGAAGGGACTAGGGCTCATAATGGCCCCCTTATTAGGGTTTACGGTCCTAGTGGGTTTACGGCCGTAAACCCATGGTAACTCCTACCATTTCGTGGTTTAAGGTCCTTAGCTCATGCATGCAAGGTTCTAGTCAAATATCCAAGCCCTAGAAGGTAATGGTGGCACATATGCACCACATTATGGTGTTTACGGTCCAAGGAGATTGCCTTGGCCGTAAACCCATGTGTTCTTGGGTATTCTTGACGTTTTCCAATGGTTTAACAAGCATTCTAAGTAAATAACTAGTTAGGAGGAGTGTACTTACTTATAGGATGCTTGTAAGAGTGTTTAAGGTCAAAAAACACTATTGTGTGTTCTTGGTGTTTTGAAGAACACTTGAAGATCTATGAAAAAGACAAGATTTCATGGATGAAATCATGTATAACTACTAGATGAAGTGTTATAACAACAAATCAAGAGAAGAAACACTTACATTTTTGGAAGATTGGAAGAAATATTTTATGATACTTGAGAGAGAAATGTGGGTGTTCTTGAGCTTGGAAGTGAGAAGTGAGGAAATGAGGAGTAAACTCATGCCTTAAGCATGAGTTCACTGCCAAGAGGAGTTTACGGCCCAAACTCCCAAAGTTTGGCCGTAAACACCTTGTTATGGTGTGAAATGTTTATTTGTTATGCATCACTCCTAGAAGATACTTCCTTTTATTTGTTCGTTTGACGAATTTATATTAAAAACACCCAAACGGACTTTAAACCGGCTAAAAATTAGCAGAAATGAACTTGACTATTATTTGTATTGCTTGACTGCAGGGTTTGTACAAATAGAAATTTTGGGTTGTCACACTCCGCCCCTGCTGGCCTTTCACCCGATGATCAAAAGTCATGGGTCTCTTCCCGGTACCCTCTACTATAGGCACCCGGCACGAACCTCTCTTCTCAAAGTGCTCCAAATCGATCTCGCATCTGCAACTTCTTGGAAATCATATCCTTCAGGGTCTGACACCCTGCCACGCTCACTAACTCACTTTCCAATGGCTAAGCTACAACAACTGGAACATCCTTTGTCTCCAAAACGGGTCACAAACTCTTCCCCGAAGCTTCTCATATTCTCCAAGACTCTCACCGATTCGAGTATGGATCCTGTGCTTTCAGTAGTACGGGCCCAATACTACCTTCCACACCTATCCATACTTTCCTCAGCAATCCTCCTGAATCCTCCAAGTCACTTTCTCAAACTGATGCACCCAAGTCTCACTAAACCTCACTACTAACCCACTGAAACATATCCTAGGCTTTCCTAGGCTCCAAAACTCACCCAGTCCTCAGCTGCTGAAAGATTCCTAGTAATGTCAAATAGCTACCTCATGAATATAGCCACATGCAACAGAGATCAGATAATCCTTCGAGTAAGCGACCCATCCCTAGAACGGTTGGACTCGGACAAGAGCTGCGCAATAGGGTCAAGTCCATCACTCTGAGATTATCCGGCATGTGTCCCATGTGACTTAGCATATTCACTTAGCAGCTAACTCACATTACCGAGAGTCCCACAAAGCACAAAACAAACATCATTCAAACAATGGAAAAATCTAACCATCATAATCCAATCAAACCATTCTATCCTCTAATCAGGAATCTGTACATGCAATTCAAAGGCTCATACAATCAGGCATAACCTAAACAGGCTATCATATCACTGACTGATCAGTACTAGCATGCAAGTCTACAAACACATATAATAGGCATATAAGGCATCCTCCTAGATCCTCAACCCTAATCTAGCCTGCAGTTCTCATAATCATATCATAACATGTATGGGTATCTTGGGGAAAACTTACTTGAGCTCGACTGATTGCACGCATCACACACCTTGCTCTTTTCAAAGTTCTTTTCTTTTTTTAAACTTTTTTTTATAAAATGATTTTACTTTTGAAAATTTTTCATACCAAGTCCTTAGTTTGAGTCCAGACACACCCAAAAGTATGTCCGAATCCCTCAAACCAAGGCTCTGATACCAACTTGTAATATCCCAAAATTCAAGGCTGAAAATTTCATTTTTTAAGAAGTTATTATAAAACCATAAGTAATAAAACATCCATAATAACATCTCATGTCAAAAACCAAAGTAGAAATAATCAAAACATGTTGTCATAAAACAATAGCAGAGTGTAATCCCCAAGATATCATGTGCGGAAATATAGTGTGATGCGCTGCGATCGAGCCGGCTCCTTTCCTTTGAAAACGAACTACCTGAAACCAAAACTGAAAACCGTAAGCACAAAGCTTAGTGAGTTCCCCCATCATACCACATACCATATAAACACATAATGCCTAGCATATCTGGGTGCTGGCCTCCCCTTCGGTATCTTTCAACCGGTAACTGCCTAGCATATCTGGGTGATGGCCTCCTCTTCGTTATCTTTCAACCGGTAACTGCCTAGCATATCTGGGTGTTGGCCTCCCCTTCGGTACCTTTCAACCGGTAACTGCCTAGCATATCTGGGTGCTGGCCTCCCCTTCGGTATCTTTTAACCGGTAACTGGGGACTATTTCACCCCTACCACTACCACATAATAACATAACACATATATCATAAACTGTCTAAAGTAATTGGGTACTAACTACCCCTTCGGTCCTTTCGACCGGTACTGGGGTCTAACCTACCCCTCCTATCACATAACACATAACATCATAGCATACTAGCACATAATCATAACATATAGCAACATACCAGATAATTATCACAAAGACAATTATCTCTACTATAACTCTTACTAGTGGGCCAACATTATGGCCTTAGACCCACTTCTATTGGAAGGTAACTCACCTCACACTGCTGAAGTCCTGCAGACCCAACCCCAGCTGCTTGATGACAGGTTCCCGAACTGTCAACATCAAAATAACACCAAATTAATAATTGGGTTCCAATATATAACCATATGTCCATGCTTGGGGGTAAAAGACTACGCTACCCCTAACTTGGCTTGATTCAAGCCCAAGGCCCAAAAGTCCAACTATGGCTCAAGGCCCAAAATATGGCCCAATTTTCCAAATTGGGCCCAAACCTTTACATGGTCATAATTAAAGGCCCAACTACTTAGTCCAGTCCAAACATTTGGCATTTCCAATGGCCCAATATCATATAATCATCAAGGCACAAACTATGGCCCATCTACGGCCCAATTTTCCAAATTGGGCCCACACCCTCATATGGGCCTTACCTTAAGCCCATCAACATATTCTAGTCCATATGATTATTCTTGGATGGCCCATTAATAATCCAATTACCAAATCCCAATGGAAAGGCCCAACTCAAGGCCCAAGTGAAATTAGGGTTTTCACATAAAATGATGATTAGGGTTAAGTTTTCCTACTTAACCCATTAAGGACTTAATCCATTAAGTCCAATATTGACTTAGGTTGACTGCAAATGATTATTAATTAATATATTGAGCTTAGTGAATAATTCAAGTGCGGTCCCGATCAAATCCAAGCCCATAAATCCAATATTAGGGTTTTCTAAACCCTAATTAGGGTTTCCAACCCCATCTTAGCCCAATAGGCCTAATAGCTAGGTCGTTTGATCAATTAAGGTTCATTAGGCCCATTAGGGTTTTAGTCCTTTTGTCCAAGTATTCCAAATGAGTCACAATACTAACGAGGCACACCGCGACCCGACACGGCGGCCGGTGGCGGCAGCCACCACCCTACGGTGGTGGTTTGAGTTTCCTTTTTCATTATTCCGTCACGATTATAGTTTACAACGTGAAAATCCAAAAATAACACACACTAACTAACATAATCACGCACCCATGGCGGCACTTGGCGGCAGCCACCACCTCACGGTGGTGGTAGTGGCCTTCTCTTGGTTTTCCGGCTAGACAAAACACACACCACACATACTAACACCAAACAGTTGGCTTAACTAACACACACACACACATTGCACACACCATCACTTAACAACGATGGTTGGCGGCGGCAGAATCGGAAGGCGGCAGCTGCAACGGTTTTGCTATAGCAGCTACCACCTCACGGTGGTGGCGATGGTTTCTTTTTGGTCCACAACCAGCAACCATGACAACAACGTGAGCGGAAAAACACACCGACCGACGACATCTTGACTTCAACGGAAACTGGTGGCAGCGCCAACGACTGTTGGAACGGCGAACTCGAACGACGGCCATCGCAACGAGGGAACAGGACCTGCTGGTGGTCCTAGTCGTTACCAGTAAACAGCGAAGGCGTTGGGGGCGGCATGGGCGTCGGTGGCTGTTGGTCCAGACTACGGCGAAGGAAGGTTGAAGTGGCACCGGCGAACGGAGGGGACATTGATCCACGACGGCAGCAGCGGCTATACAATCGACGACCCATTGCTTCAACGTTGTGCGTGGCTGTTCGTCTTCAATGGTGGCGGCGATCGGAGGTGAAGAAGGGGGTGGCGGCCGGTGGGATACATAAGGGGTGACGGCTAGAAAAGGGTTTTGTTAGGGTTAGGGTTTGTATGGCTATATACCCGAGCCCTAGCAAACTAAGTGCCATAATGTCAAGATCAGCCCCTCCATCCAGAAATCATTTCAAAATAAATCCCATATTTACCTTTTAAACCCCAGCATTAAAAATCCATTGCAATCTAGGTACAATATTTACAAAACAGCCCCTTTGCCTCCAAAATCTCTTCAAATCGAGTCCCAGAAGTTACCATTTAGTCCCTGTCTTCATAAATACTTACAAAACCAATCCGGAAATTACACTTTTAACCCCTAATCTCTAAAATTGTGACAATTAGCTCATCGAGACCAACACCTTACTATATATTTATTGATTTTAGGGCTACTATACATTCATTTATTTATTTATTAAATAAATGGGGTGTTACAGCAAGACAAAGAATCAACAACAAAAAAACATTAGAGAGAATTAAATCCATTTATGTATGTTGGTAACTTGATCTCTCAAATTGTGTTCTTGGTGTCACCACTGAATCCTACTAGGATCAAGGATCATCAGACTATCTCAGATTTTGGGATGTTCATCTTATTAAGAATCTCTAACAACATAATCTTAACTGAACTGCCACCATCTATTAAGATTCTTCGAACAAAGTGGTTAGCTACATATAGTGTAATGACTTGACCATCATAACGTGGGTCGAGGACATGTTCCCGATTATCTTCATCGAAAGAGATCTCCTTCGTGTTGGTTAAGAATGCATTCTTTCTTGGCATGTCCTCCTTTTTCTATCTTGGATATTCTTGCATGTCTCGTGGCTGTAGAGTAAGAGGTTCCATAAATGTCAAATCCACCAGAAAATAATTACTTTGGCATCCGAAAGAGGGGACGCTATTTTCTGAGGTAGAGTCTCAAGATCTTGGGATCCTTGGGCAGTCTTGTCCTTTTTTCTTCCAAAGAGTTTTTTCAAATGTCCCTTCCTCAATAGATGTCTAATCTATTTCTTGAGAGCAAAGCAGTCTCTAGTAATATGTCTGAAGTATTCATGGTAACCACACCACTTGGACTTGTCTTTCCATCCTATGGTCTTCTCATTTTTCTTGGGCCATGCCTTATCCCCAACATTCCACGTTGCATAGAGTAGCCCTGAAACATTAACAGAAAAATAGTAATCAAATATATCATTATAAAATTCATCTTCCTCTTCATTCTCTAGAGCATTGACCCTATGGATCTCGTATCTTGAGTAAGGTTTAGCTCTATAGGATTTTTAGGAGTAAGATTCATTTTTCCTGTTAGGATGATCGTAGGACATGTTTGTCCTCTTCTGGATCTTACTTTCTTATTCTAGCCTGATGAATCTCAAGGTTCTATTTCTGACTTCTTTCAATTTTCTTGTTCGGGGTCATGACAAGATTCTCGTAAAATGGAGAATCTTTATTCAGTCCCATCATGAAAGCTTCCACAGCGATTACTACATCAAGATGTAGGATATCTAGGACTTTCTTTCCAAACGTGTTAACAATCTCTCAAGGGTTCGTTGGTGCCTTGATTTACTCTGTAAAGATCACTTGTTAGTTTTTCAAGAGATCTATTGCAAGAAAATTGATTATTAAATAAGTTAGCCAAATGTGCAAAGGAAGTAATAGAGTAAGGGAGAATCTTTAGGATCCACTTTAATGTGGATCTTGTAAGGGTTAAAGAAAAACCCTAGCATAAACAAGCTTCTTTGAGATGTTGTTGAATTTGGGACTATCTCCATTCGTTCTCTGTATTTGGCGATATGCTCCTCCAGATCCGTGGTCCCATCATACATATTTATGTTTGGTGCCTGAAACCTCTTTGGGACTCCAATGTCACATATGGGGGGCTGCGAATTTTGAAATTATGTAGTTGACAGGTGAAACTTCTGGTATTAGTTGAATGACACCTGGTACACTTGAGATCATATCTATCACTTGTCGAAGTTCCTGTGCCATGACTGGAATTATCTCAGGATCATGGTTACTAGGTGGGATGTTGAATATCACTTCAAGATCGTGGGAAACTGGACATCCTGCTCTAGGGGTTGCTCCATCTATGAAGATGGGAGCCTTCCTGGATATGAAGTCCCCGACTTGGCATTCTGAAGATGCTCCAGTCTCGAAATTCAGGATCCTAGGTTGCAGGTTTGAAGATAGAGTTGATGTAGTTTACACAAGTCTTCTTAAAGTTGAGCCCACCTCTTCCATACGGTCAAATATCATCTTGTTAGTTTCACTTTTCTCAATGATATGTCTATCCGTTCTGGTTAGCATAACTATGATCTTGTTGTTCCAGACTGTAATTAGTATTTCATGAGTTGCACTTCCTGAGTATTAGACTGATGAGGATGTTTGGATTGTCCTTCTAGGGATCTCAACACTCCTTCTTTGTGAGGTGGCTGCAAGAGGTGGGGGAAGTCTCTGATCAGCTGAGATGGATGGAATGGTACTAGAAGTGTATTTTGGTAAAGAAGACAGTTTAGGTGCGAAAATATGTAAGTGATTGGAAATCTGAAAAAAGCTTTTCGAGTAATTTTAAAGAGAAAAATGTAATAACACCACTTGCCCCACAGTAGGCGCCAAATTGTTTTATTTTTCAAAAATTAACAAACTAATTTCATAACCAAATAAGTAAGTGTGGTGTGATGTTAGAAATAAAATGTTAAAAACTAGTGTGCTTAAGATTATTGAAATATGTCGAAAATCTTGGTCGTGCCCAAGATCCTAAGAAGAAAGCAGTAATATTCAGAAAATTGTCTAATGAAGTCATATCGGTTTAAAGTGTATACAAGTGTATTAGAAGTATTTGGGACAAAAATAGAGTTAAAGTGGTTAATAAGTGATTTAGAGTAAAAAAGTAGCAAGATACTCGAAAAGATATCAAGATACCACTGAATATCTTGATAAGTTGATGTGAAAACTGAATAACAATCAAATATTTATGAAATAAATGTTATAATTGATCAAACAATCATATATGAGTAAAACAAAAGCAAGAACACAATGATATATGAGGAAAACCCTTAATCTTTTTGGATCTCCGACATAAAACCTCGGGAGGTGTTAAACTCACTTGGCTAAGAACATATATTAAATTATAAATAAAAGTTACAAGTGTTAGCTGATCTTAGAAATAATGTGATTATGCTCAAGTGTCGAAAGAATCAGAGAAGAAGAAGAAATAGTCATGTTTATGTGTATTGATCAACTAGTCTTTTATACATAACAAGAACAACTAAAACTCCGAGATTCTTGGAATTCTCCTTGATTTTTTCTTGACTCGGCTTTCTCGAGGGTCTTCAACCTTCATGAGGCATTGACCAGTGTAGTTGACTTGGTATACTTCTTTTTCCATAAGCTTCAAGTCTATGCACTAAATTTTACAAGAAAAATGATGGCAATCCAAGATATTGAATAAATCCAAGATCTTGGGCTTGCCCGGGATGTTAGTTCAAGTTCAAAATATAAAAGATAAGTAAAAATTTCTACACACAATAGTTAGGACCAATGATTTTATCTCGCGAGAGGAGTTGGAGTAATGAGAAGTTTGATGAAGTTGTTGGTGCAGGAGGAGGAGTGGCACTTGCACCAAGAGTCATCTACTTAAGAAAAGAAACACAATTATTTTGATAAGAAAACCTTTTTAAAATAATTATCTAGTATCAAATTATTAATCAAAAGGCTAGAATCCATATTTGGGTTCACTATGTAAAGTGGATTAGCAGAAAATTACATAACAAAGTTATTTAGGTGGACAAACTATTGTCGATCTCAATCTCTATGAGATTCCTAGAAGATGAGATTTATTGAATTATGTCAATAGCATGTTAATCTCTTCTAATGCTCCTTCTGCATTCATGACTAGATTAGCCGAGGATCATGAATCTAAATGGTGAATCGACCATGCGAACTTAAAATGAGCTTTGGCTCAAGTAACTCTTGAGAATCGCGATTTCCATATACCTTTGTTTGACTATATTCTTCTCTTGATGATCCATTAAACCACATACGCTTACATCAACAATAATATACCATAAGGTTTAATTTCTAGAGGAAGCATAAGATTCACATTATTATTATAAAACATGATTTTTTTCTATTACTTATTAAGTTAATACTTTTAACTTTGCACAATTGTCCTATCAAACCCTTTCAATAACTTTACTTCAAACGCAAGAAAGCAGTGACGATGGAAATGAATAAATGTCACTTAAAAGCCAACCTCATTAGGAATCAAAGAGACCTACTTTAAACCTCCCTTATAACAATAAAGTAAATGAGCCTAGTCGTGGTAAGACTAACAATGCACATTTAAGAAACACATGAGGACGCAATGTTTGTATTTTAGTGTGATACATATAAATACAGTTTTACTATATATATATATATATATATATATATATATATATATATATATATATATATACACACATACATTTGGAATTTATTGTCTTTTAATTCTATTAACTAAACAATGTAAGTCAATAATTAAATTAACTTTTATCTTTTCTTTAATCTTATAATTAAATCAACTTTACTTTATCTTTTAGTAAAAGACTAGTTCGTATGTGTTTTAAAATCGAAAAGGAATGAAGAAACCGAAAACAAGGAACATATTTTATAATTCTTGAATATCATGTTTCATGATGTGGGGAATGGGCAACCACGTCGTTGGACACTGGAAAGCACAAGACTATTATTAAAATATTAATTTAAGATTTCAACAGCTCACCACAACGTGGCGACGAGGCAGTCGCGATCTAGATTCAGCACCGGCGGGAACCACGATGTGGTGGAGGACTAGCCACGATGTGGCCAAGAGGTAGAATGACCCGAAAGTCGATTTGCAAGCATAAATAGATCCGATTTTAACAAGGAAAAATTCTATACAATTTAAAACAATTTAAACACAAAAATCCTACACATACAAACACTAACATACGATTAAGATGTAACGCCCAGATTTTTATACCAAGTACACCCAAAAATTTCTTTTCTCATTTTAAAAAATTTACAATTTATCTTGGTGTACATTGGTATTCTGGAATACAATAAGTTATCAGAAGGATCGTATTGGCCTCAAGTACATGATCGAGTTGGACGTCACAATAATCTACTTGTAAGATAATCATCACAAAAATGTAAGCCTCACGGCTTAGTGAATAACAACTACAATAACGTAATCACATAAATCAAAATCAAATAATGTCACTAATATGTAACAAATAATTTACAATAATTAGTGGTATTCTTATACTCTCTTATCAGCTCTAAAATAATTAGTTTCTCAATGATGATCTATTAGTTAGTAATAATCTCTCTCTCTCTTATTATGATATATCTCTCACATATGATCTCTCTCTCTCTTTCTCTCTCTCTATCATATTCAGAATTCTCACTCGTGATCAATCTCTCAATCGTGATCTATTTCTCAATCATGATAGGTCTCTTATTCAAATTCTCTCTCTCTCTCTCTATGATGATCTATCTCTCTCAACGTTAATCACTCTCGCTATCAATGTTTATCTCTCTCAATGAAAATCAATCTCTCCATCAAGGTCTATCTCCCAATTATAATTGGTTTCTACATAATTATCTATCTCTTTTAATCATAATCAATCATGATCTATATGTCAATCGTGATCAATCTATCAATTATAATCTATCTGTCAATATCATTAATTCCTCACTCGTGATCTCGATAAAAATTGAACTCTCATTAATATCTATTTCTCAATAATAATCAAACTCTCAATCAGTATCAATTTCTCAATTATAATATATTTCATTATAATGATCTAATTAGGAGTAATGTATAATTTCTCCATAATAATAAATGTCTCAACAACAATCAATTATTTGGATCTCTATCATTTAATGTGATCTACCTCTCAGTTATAATCTATCTCAATCAAAATATGTCTCATCATGGATCTATCTCATCAAGGGTGTATATCATTTATAAGTTATCTTTCAATTAATAATACATCTCTCAATCAGGATCAATCTTTAAATGGGATATTACTCTCTTCGAATAATCGATCTTTCAAATATCAATCGATTACTCAATAATGATTAATCATGTAAATCATGTAATGTGTATTATATATTACACATCAATGGATGTTAGAGTAATGTTACTCATCTAGTTAGTTAGTAGACTAATTCCAGTTTCAGTTTCGATCCTTTGTTATCTATCAGCTTGTCACATGGTAACACTTATTCATCAAATAACAAGTTCCTCAGAACCTATCATGACTCATTACTAGTTATACCATATGACCTCTTTTCCTAAAAATAATCAAATAATATAATATAATCACAATATCTTAACCCATATTAGCTAATTCTATCATAACGGGTATTTGTAAAATATTAGGTTTTATAATCCTTATAGTCTTGACTAAATCGTTAGTCATAAGATTTGCTCACAATTTCACAAACGGGTTCGTAATAGCGCCATATCACGAACACCCGCAACATATACTCGGGTCTATCAAATCTCAATATCTATCACATATCATAATTACAAATTAATGGGGTAAAATATACCTCGACGAATCTTGTACTCAACCTCATATCTCTCGTACAATGGTATATCTCATCTGTCATAATCTCCTGAGAATGATTCCCAAGCAGCATCTTCGATCGAATGTGCCAAAAATCTCTCAAATGATATGAAATACCTATATTTATACTCTAGGAATCGCCATGTCGTGTCCATAAATGTTCCACGTCGTGGTGATAAAGTGAACCCTGGTTTCGCCACATGTTGCACTTTCCTGCCACGTGCTCCAGTGACTTGCTTCATGCCACGTCATGGTGAATCTTCTACCACGTTGTGGTGCTCATATTGCCACGTGTTGCTCTCAGGTTGACATGTGTCTCGGTGAGTCATTCATTTTCATGTCGTGGTAAACACAACACCACATCGTGGAAATCATAGAGTTAACCATTCATTCTCAAAATAGTAACGTACTTTCATGTCAACTTCAAACGGCCATAACTTTCTCATGCATACTCCGTTTTCGACGATCTTTATATCTACACATTAATATTTAAAAGATATATCATTTTCTCAACTCCATATTTCTAAACAACAAATATCCAATTTAAAGCAATTCTATGTTTTATCTCGCTTACTCGTCTCACATCATTTTACATCTTTCAAAGTAATACCTGTTATGAAAAACATGTGTTACACAAGACAAACTCTATGTGAAATAGACTTGATTTAACCTACACTATGATACCAATGATGGGTTTCGAGCCTTGTCAAAGACCAAATCTTAACAGCGGAAGCAACAATTTTTCTTGATCTATAGACTCGAAACATGTAGATCTAACTCAACTAATCTGTGCAACTTAAATAAACATAAAATAAGTAAACATACATTTATGTTCTTCTTGGAATTCTTTGGTCTGGCCAGTTGATCAAACTTAAGAACACAACGTAAAGTTCCTCTCTTATGGTCGCACCCAAGACACCAAACTTCACAGATCTAAAACTCCTTGAACAATTGTGGCATGAATTCTCTTGTAAATGAATATGTGATTGACCACATTATGGCACACAAGCTAGCACGTTGTGAGAACTACACTTCGGCTATTCTAGGGTTTTCATTAGGGTTCCAAACTTTGGAGGTAGAGAGATATTTTCACATGTACGAAAACCGGAGTTTGACCCCTCTTTGTATAGGGATGTGATTTGAAACCCTAGAGATAGTTACCGAATATATTTGTAATTATCCTGACTTTTCAAACTATTTTGGAATATTCCAAATTCATTTATTTTCTATTAATGAATTAAACTATTAATTGATTAACAAAACAAGTCCCTAACATAAATATCTTTTCAGATCTGCTTTATTTTTCTCTTGCATGTAACCCAAAAGGAGATTACTATTTATAGTAATATTATCAATTTGTAATGGCTATGAGCACTAATCTCCATCACAGCTCACCTTGCGAAGAATTCACTGTTTCATTGTAGAACGAAATACATTTAAATACCATTTCATTGGAGAGATAATCAGTGATGGAACTCTGAATTTGAAGAAAATCCTTGGAACGAAGAATCTGACATATATGTTCACCAAAGTAGTTACCACTGAGAAGTTAAAGCTTTGCATGGCTTCGACTGTCCTTCCTAAGTTAAAGTAGAAGGGTTGGCATCGGAGAGAGAGAGAGAGAGAGAGAGAGAGAGAGAGATTGAGGAATGATGAAGAACTGAATGACATATGAAGACTAAGTTTTCAAGCCTTCAAGTGGGAGATTGTTGGGGTGTGAAGTCTTGACAGTAAGCTCTATCAGTAAGATAAAGCTTTTTTTGGTGGCAAAAAGTTTTGTTGGTAAGAGAAAGTTATGTTGGTGGCAGAAAGCTCTACTAGTGAGAGAAAACTTTGTTGGTGGCAGAAAGCGCTACTTGTGAGAGAAAGCTCTGTTTGGTGGCAAAAAGCTCTGCTGGTGAGAGAAAGCTTTGTTTGGCAGTAGTAAGCTCTGGTGGTGAGAGAAAGCTCTGTTAAGAAGGAGGAAGTTGCTACATGACGTTCTGTGAATGGATGAGATTTAGGGCATCCATTTCATGGGCTAATTATGGATGTGTCCAACCCATCAGATTTAGGGTTTCCCATTGCTTGCTTATAAATAGGCACATATCTCCATTATTATTCGATGTTAGTTTTCGTGAGTACTTTCAAGAGAGGAATCATTGTGAGAGCATACCTTTTAGAGTAGTTTGTAAACAAGAGTATTTTTTTTTGTTTGAGAGCTCAAGTAATTAAGGTGAAACACCGAGTGATTATAATAGTTCCTGAAAGTTTAATAAAATCTTCTCTCCTTCTCTCTCTCTCTCTCTATCTCTCTCTTTCTCTCTCTCTCTCTCTCTCTATCTCTCTCTTTCTCTCTCTCTCTCATTCGCCCGTAGACGTAGGTCACTTTGACCGAACCACGTTAGATATTGTTTTCAAATTTGATTTCATTTTTCAGAAATTTTATTCCTCAAGTTTCATCGAAGTTTGTTTATCATTCGCCTGACGTGCTTAACTTATTTTATTGAATTTCCCAACAACAACCTAAAACATTTAAAAACTTCATGAATACATCATAAACATTGAATACTTTAGTAGGTGCATATTAGATCTCAATAGAGTTTGGAAACCCAAGACATTTGTCAAATGCGGCTGTTTATGTCTATTGGACAACATCTAACAAAAACAAAATAATTTTCTCTACAAACTTCAAAAGATTTGTCATCTTTTTTCATTGTAAATTACATATATAGAGACTTTCAAGTGTATAAGGTGCATGATTTTTAGACTTTTGGATCATTCCAGACTTCTCGTTGAAGTGGGTCCAAAAACACACATAGAATTGGGCGAGGAAAATGAACTTTCTTAAAATGGATGATTTTAAACAAAACTTCAACTATTTATAGGATGTAAAACATTAAAAGACTTCATTAATAACTTAAAAACATCAATACTTAAGTAAATACATACGAGATCTCAAGATACTTGGAAAACACAAAAGGTTGTTAAAATTCAGGTACTTTCTGTATACTGGACAATCTATGGAAAAGCGTCATAATTTTCTCTACAAAACTCCATAAGTATTGTCGTTTTTTTAATTGAAAATTACACATCCATAGATTTCCAAGCATATAAGAACATGTTATTTGGACTCTAGATCATTTCATACTTTTTTTGTTGAAGTTTTTTGAAAAACCCACACAAATTTAGGGATGTCAAAAAGTCACGTGGGGGCCCCGAACCCGTGGGACCCTGATCCCGTATGGGGGAGATTTGTTTACAAATTCGAGGGCGGGGGCGGTGACGGGGGCAAGGTTTACCCCGTTTTAATTTCGGGAGCAGGGGCGGGGATGGGCAGTCCCGTCCTGAACCCCCAATGGGGGCCCCGTTAATATATATTTTTACATTAATATATATTAATTATATAAATATAATAAATAATAACAATGATTTTGAGCTTCCAAAATTCAACAAACTAACATGTTTTTAAGTTGTCAGTATAATGTGTTTGAGATGTTATATTATTTTTGTTTTTAACATTTAAATTATGCTATAAATAACAAATTTTACCCAAAAAATAGCTTATTTTAGCCCAAAAAACTTCTTTTAGCCCAAAAAATAGTTTATTTAGCCCAAAAAAAAAGGACAGTTCAAATGGGGGCGTGGAAACGGGGGCGGAGGAATTTTGGAGGTCGGGGTTGGGGATGTAATCCCACACTTGTTTGCCCCTGTTGACATTCCTACACAAATTTGAAGAAAAAAAACTTTATTAAAATTTCTAAATATCCTTGTATGACCAAGTGGCAAGCGGTGGTCTTTCAATATGAAATATTTTGTTGTTGTTGTTAACACTTGCTGGCAATATAAGTTGATTCAAAAGTAAAAAATTCAAAAGTTAAAGCTGATGATCTGTGTTTTATCCACCTACTGCACCTGCTCTGGTTTTCATGTTAATACCGGTATAATGGACAACAACCCATATTATTCTACTTATTACCAAAATATAAATTTCTAATTTCTAAAATATTGCAAAGTACAAAGAAAATTTATGTTAGTTAACACTCTTTTTTTCAAGTCTAAATCTAAAAGTAAATTTTAAGAAAAACTAGAAGTATATCATATTAATATATCCGATTTTTTTAAATACTTTTAGATTGAGACTTGGGAATGCTACTGTATACTAACATAAATTTTAAATGGGAAAATGACTTATCAGGGTAATCATCTTTGTCGCTTTGTTCACATTTAGTTAACTTCTTTATTTTTGTACACATTTGACAATTTAACTTGTTATATGTGTTCACATATTGTCATTGTCACCGGCTATAGCAGATGACAATAGTAATTTGTGAACAAATTAACAATTTAAATGGTTAAATGTGTACAAAAAAAAGAAAGTTGCCTAAATATGAACAAAACGAAAAGTAAATTACCCTAATAAGTTATTTCCCCACTTTTAATCTACGATTTTATTTTTCATATTTGTGTGTATTATTTTTTTCAAAAGTTATTTTTAAAATATTCATTATTTCCTAAATATTAATTAAATATTGATTAATTTTAAACTTTACTTTTTAATTAATAAATATGTTTTTGTTTTGTGAAATATTTTATATAGCTTATTATAATTTTTTTTTCTTTTGTTTTTAAGCATATACAATATTTTTAAAGTAAATAGTATCTAACAGTAAAATTAAATAAATTAAATATGTAACAATAAGCATGAAGGGTTTTTGTAACGTCCCAAAAATAAGACCTAAAAGTTTTATTTTCCGATTAATAAAAGCAATATCCATAAACATCATCATAAATCCCAAATGAAACAAATGTATCAAAACATCAATTAATATCAGAGTTATCATGAAAGTACGGAACAATATCGTGTGTGCACTACAATCACCCCAAGCTCTTCCCTTTTGCACCAGAAGTATCTGAAACATAAACTGGAAACCGTAAGCACAAAGCTTAGTGAGTTTCCCCCCAAATATGACATACCACACATATCATAAATATAATGGGCCCCACCCGAGGATGTAACGGGCCCCACCCGATGATGTAACGGGCCCCACCCCAACTCGTATGTCGGGCCCCGCCCACTGAGTATAACGAGCCTCGCCCTAATTCGCATAACGGGCCCCACCCACTGAGTATAACGGGTCTGGCCCTAACTCGCACAATGGGCCTCGCCCAACATACAAACATACAAGTATAACAAATAATAGCATACATATTATCCATTGTGCCCCGCCCACTAAGCATGCAAACGCATACACATGCAAGAGTCACGCATACATCTAGCACCCTAACCTAATAGAGTAAATTACACGACTGGTCCCTATGGTTTGGGGTAATTTGCGCGTTTGGTCCCTAACTTATTTTTTTTAACTCGGAAGGTCCTTATTGATTGTTTTTATTACATGCTTGGTCCCTATTGTTTGTTTTTGTTATGCGCTTGGTCCCTGTTTTACCTAAAAATACTATTTTACCCTTGATTTTTTAATTTATTTAAATAAACATACCCCCAACCCCACCCCCTCACCTTACCATACCTAAAAAAAGTTAGGGACCAAACGCGCAAATTACCATAAACCATAGGGACCATTCGTGTAATTTACTCAATCTAATAAACCAGGGGTATAGATTGGTGCCTTCCACCAGCTAAATATGGTGAGGAAGACTCACCTCAGACTGCTGAAACTCACAGATAAATCTCTAGCTGCTGGTCCGAAAATCCCCGCGCTATCATCATAAAATAACATCCAATTAATAATTGGATCCCGACTCTCACTAAGAGTCCAAACTATGGTAAAATACCATTTTACAATTTACCTAACTTTGGCCAAGGCCAAAGCCCAAACCAATTACTAAAAAAAAGCCCAATTCTAAAATAATCACCCAAAGCCCAAAATATGGTCCAATCTTCCAAATTAGGCCCAACCCCTTCGTGGGCCTCATCCAAAAGAGTCCAAACTAGAAATATGATGGCCTAACAAAGCCCTAAACTCCTAAGGTCCACACATGGCCCAAAACCGAGAAGCCTAAAACCGAAGCCCATCTGCTGAGTACGCTGTACACTGGGCGTACTCAGCTCGTACGCTTAGCGTGCATGCTCTGGGGCTAGTACGCGCAACGTACCAGCTTGTACGCCCAATGTACTCCCCAGTTGGCCACCCCACATCATTAAGCACTTAATCCGTTCATCCCTTACTCCATACTCTTATATCTTGTCTCAAAAGATGATTTATCACGTAAAGTTGGCAACTTTACGTGTATGCATGGCTTAATGGGGCTCTAGAGCTCAAAAGAGCTTAACAAATGATCTTAACACATGCATGAGTCCATATACACCATAAAGTTTGCATTTTTATGCTTAAGGGACCCCTAAAATGTCCAGATCTAAAAGGTTACGCTTCAGAAACGGTCTTAACTCACAAGAACCAACCAAAAGGGACCAAAATAGCCATAAACAAGCCTAAAAGAAGATCTATACAAAGAGTTGACAAGTTATGGACTTTATACCTCAAAAGTCACGAAATGGAGGAGCTAAATATAGATCTCTAAGCTCTTCTCCAAAGGATGAGTCTTCAATCTTTTTCTTCTACCACTTCAAGATGCACAAAACACACCAAGGATCTTTACAATAGCTTAAAAGCACCAAACAAAGGCTAAGGGACGAAATTAGGGTCTGAGGATATGGAGGCTGGTTTAAAATGTCCAAGAGGTGGATTAAAGAAGTTTAAATAGGGCACAAACCCTAAAATTTACGGTTTGTCTGAAGCCAGCACACGCCCAACGTAACCCACGTACGCCCAGCGTACGTGGTCGATGCCCGCGACCATGATCTAGCTAGTACGCTAAGCATACTCATAGAGTACGCCCTGTGTACTAGCCAGAGGACCAAAATGTAAGAATTTTTGTTTAGCAAGGGTTAAAGGGAAAACTTACAAGGTCCGAATGTTACAGTTTTTTAAAAAAATAAAAAGAAAATATTACGTAGCAAATATATATATATATATATATATATATATATATATATATATATATAATGTAAATGTTTTAAAATTATTTCAACTTTTTAATACTTTTTAATTAGAAGTTTATAAACTTTTAATTTTTTTAATACAACATTTAAACTAGTATTTTACGAAAGTATTTTAAAATGTTAAAAAATATTAAATTGTCATACAAAATCTATGAAACACTTTAAAAATATTGTAAAAGAAAGTTTAGAAATAAATGTATGAAAGTTATAAAAAAAATTGTATGAAAATGTTAAAAAAAAAAAAGTTAAAAACTTGTAAGAAAAAATTTAAACATTTATAAAATATTTGGTTTAAAAGCATTTGTATTAAAATTATATGAAAGTACAAAAAAATTTTAAGCAAATTTTAAAACATTGTATTAAAAAACCTATAGGAAAAAATATCATAAAAATGTTGTATGAAATTATAAAAAATCTTTAAAAATTTATTAAAAAAAATTGTTCATATTTAGACAATTTTATTTTTTTATACATATTTGACCATAATTAAATGGTCAAATGTGTATAAAAAATAAAATTACTTAAACCTAAACAAGACGAAAATATAATTAACATAACAAGTCATTTTCCCATTTTAGTTTATAGTTTGCAATATTATTGAAAGTAAACATTTATATTTTGGTAATAAGTTGAATACAATGGGCCGCCGACATCTATTATTAGTAATCACTTCAAAACTTCCTAAATCGTCACTTGAGTATGATGTTATGTGGGCTGTTGATATCATTAAGCCCAATAGAACTAAACATTGAAAACGATAAAGCCCCATAAACTCTATTGGAATACGAAATGATAATCACTTGATCATTGCAACGGAAAATATCAGTTGTGGTTGAATGGCGTCCAGTCTTCTTTCTCCGGCCGCCGTAAACGTCCAACACCATCCTAACTCATCGATTTTCACCGCTGCAGTTCCTTTACTTCCTTCTATCCGTTTCTTTTCATATAGCCATTGTTCTGGTAGTAAAATCGTATCCTCACAACCTTCTTCTCTACATCCGCCACGGAGTTCCAATTTATGGCTTCGCCGGTGCGGTGCATCGAGCCCTCATCCGCCTTCTCCTCCGGAGTCTGGACCACCTCCTGGTGAAGATGACGATTCTAATTCAGGTACAATGGTTCTTGCTCTTCTAAATTGTCCCGTATTATCAACAAATTCAGCGTACATATGGCCTAATTACTTTTCCTAGGGTTCGTGCTTATCCTTTATTTATCGGAAATTTGTGCGTTTAGCAGAATTTAGGCATGTTTTACAGCTACAGTTTGATTATGGTTGTCAAAAGGATATTTTTCATCTTTCAAAATTGATACGGATTTGGAACTCTTAAAAAATTCTAGGTTAGACATCAAAATCAATTGCATATCTCCTTTTCGGGGGATGAAGGAGGGTATTCTGCAATCTGCATAGTTATCTAGGCAACTCTTAAACTAACTTTCATTTTCAAACAAGTTATCATAATTAAGTATTCTGCAATCTGCATAGTTATCTAGGCAAGATTGATGACCCTTTTTTACATGAGAACCCAAGAAGCTCAGTTAAAAGTATTGTACGTTGAAGTTTGACATTACTTCCATCTGAAAGAAGGCTTGATGTCAATAGCTATTTAATCAATGAGACATCCACCTTCTCATCATCAATTTTGAACCTAAATTAGGTTTTTAAATGGGCTAACCTGTATGTGATATCAGCTGTAATAAATATTGTCATGCCCATGAAACAGGTTCATTGGTATCTTTTAGTAGATTTCAAGAAAATGTTCAGATTTTTTTTGCTGTTCTTTTCTGGATGTCGCTCTTCTTCTGGTCATCCGCATGGGATGGAAGGAATAATGGCAGATCCGACAAGGGACCAAAATTCTGGAAATGAATTGTTAAACATTTAGATTGTATATATAGCATGATAAAACTAGGTGTATTATTGTAATAAAACAACAGCAAGTAGCCACCACTATATTTACTGTCGTATAGCTACTGTAATATCATGTATAATGTACAAGTTTTGCTGATTTCCTTCATTTGTTCTCATACTTAGTTCCAAGATTTTCCGGTTTATAGTCCCAAATTATATATAATAAAAAATAACTCTAGCAAGAAACCAGAGCAAGAAAACGAAAATTACAAAAAGGTCTAAAGGGTGTTGCAACTAACAAACCAAATTTGTAGAGCATTTACTATTTCTATTACTAAACCACAAAAAAGATAACTTATTTACTGAATCCACCGCATCATCATTTATGATCCTATTTCCTGCAAAAACTTTATGGTTCTAAACTGTTAAATATACCAAATTGTGGTACAAGCAACCACATCTATAACTTGCTTCTTTTTAGCATTTTATGTATAGAGGCGGATTTTAATGATTTTTTTTTAAACATTAAATCAATATTTTAATTGTCATCATACAATGAGTGAGATGACAAACGGGCAACAAGATGTGTCGCTAAGCCTTTTTGAATGGTAAAGCTAATTCATTTAAAGACTACATCCGAAGATCTAGGGAATATAACATTACTATGCATAATTCGTTGTACTCTTTTAAGAAGCTCTACCGCATCCGGTGCGAGGAAACCAAACGTATCAAATGCAAATGGTATGAACACGTGTTGATTTTCCATGCACGACTTCTCATGTTTGGTGACTTTGCTTGTAGCTGCTTTTAAAACAGCATGTCTCGCCGTATTACAAATAATCCAAATAGTGTACTAATATGATAGTTAATACTTTCCCGTTTCAAAATTATTTATTTTGAAAAAATAAATAGGGTATGCAATATTTATTTCATTGTATTACAAATAATCCAAACAGTGTACTAATATGATAGTTAATACTTTCCCGTTTCAAAATTATTGTTCACATATAAAAATCACACATATTAAGAAAATATTAATTATCATTAACTTTATTAAATGAAATGACAATTTTACCTTTTTGTTGCATTTAATTTTATCATTTTATTGTATTTAATTTTATAGTAGGTTAACTAATAATGAGAGATATTTTGGTAAAAGGGATATTTGTTTTTAAAAGTAAGTTGTTATTTTGGGACAAAAGTCAGATCCTTAGGCCTTTGAGTTGATGAAAAATGCATCTCATAAAAATTTGCATCCCGTGATTCGATAACGGTGTTAATCGAAACCGAATCATTAGGTTCTATTATATAAAACCTATATGCCTTGGAATGTTCAGCATATCCAATGAATATGCAATCAATTACACGTTCTCCTAAATTTATCTTCTTGGGCTCGGTGAGTTTTACAACTATCCGACATCCCCAAACCCAAAAATAACTCAAACCCGGCTTTTTCTTGAGCCAAAGTTCATATGGGACTGTTTTGTTCACTTTATTTGGAACCCTATTTAATAAATAGCAGACCGTTAACATGGCCTCTCCCCATAATCCTTCACTCAATCTCGAGTATGACAACATCGAGTTTACCATTTCCTTTAAAACTCAATTTTTGCGTTCAACAATACCATTATGTTGGGGTGTGTAAGGTGTCGTGGTCTCATGAATGATACCCACTGATTGGAAGTACATGGGATCCATATATTCACCTCCCCTATCAGTCCTAAGACATTTAACCAGAATGCCCAATTGCAATTCCACATCGGTTTTGTATATTTTGAATTTATCTAAGGCTTCATCCTTAGAATGTAACAAATACACATAGCAAAACCGAGTGCAATCATCAATAAAAGTGACTACATATTTTTTATTTCCCAAATAAAAAGTGGAGTGAAAATCATACAGGTCAATGTGTACAAGTTCCAAAACAACTGAATTTCTAGTAACACTAGGAAAGGGCTGTTTTGTCACTTTTGTAAGCATTCATGTTTAACATTTATCAGATGTCATATCAAAGGCTAGAATTAATCCATCTTTTGACATCTCATGCATCCTTCTAAAGTTAACATGACCTAATCTTACATGTCAAAGCATAGATTTATCAACATTAGAAGCATAAGTTACAAATGCAGAATTTTGAACAGGTATTAATTTGTCAACAATATTCAAACGAAACATTCTGTTATTTAAATATCCAAAGTCAACAAACATTCCACCCTTAGATAAAATAAACTTATCCAACTCAATAACTTGTTTAAAACCATTAGAATTTAAACAACTAGAACTAACAAGATTCTTGCGAATCTTAGGAACAAACAAAACATCAAATAACCTAATTGTCTTTCCAGAAGTAAATTCAAGAGACACGACACCAAAACCACAAATATGAATAAAAGAATTGTCTCCCATTTTCAGCATCGACCCATCTTCAAGCGGAGTTAATGTTTCAAACATCCGTTTATCCTTGCATACATGGTTCGTTGCCCCCAGAGTTGATCCACCAAGCAACATCGTCATCCTGTACATTGAATGATTCAGGAATAAATGAAACATAGTAAACATAATTCTGATTAAATTATCAAAGTTAGTCAAAAACTGACCTCCTTTAACTTGGGCCGAAGACCCGTTCACTTTCCCATTGGCTCCACTGTTTCCAGCACCATTGTTGCCTAAATTCACACGGCAATCACGCTTGCAATTCCCAACTTGATTGCACCTCCAACAAACCAGATCCTTTCTCTTTTTTGTTGGAGTTGCTTGGGACATGTTCCTGCTTGCGTTTGTCATGTCCTTTGTGGTTCTGATTCCTTGGTTTGTTATCAATCATATGAACTGAGGGTTGTCCAGATTCAACTTTTCCCTTGGGTTTATCAGATTTGTCACTTTCCTTCGCACGAAGAGATTCTTCAATACGAATGTGACTAGCAAGTTGAACCAAAGACAGTTCGTTTTTTTGATGTTTCAAGTTATGTTTGAATTCTTTCTAGGATGGAGGCAGTTTGTCAATGATGGTTGGCACATCAATGGATTCATCCATATTCTAACGGTGCAGTTTAAACTGACCGTATATGCCAAGGAGTTCATTGTATTGTTCAGTAACAGACCTTGAATCGTCCATCTTATAATTATTAAAGTCACTGACCAGAAACTTCTTGGTAGAAGCATCCTCAGTGATATATTTCTATTCAAGGGTGTCCCACAACTCCTTGGCACATAAGTCTTCACTATGGATATCAAATAAAGCATCAGACATACCGTTCAGAATGTGACATTTGCATATGTAGTCATTGTTTTCCCACTTCTGTATCCTCCTTATCTCTTCAATTGTCTCAACAGCACCTTCCTTAGCCTCCGTCGGTCTTGGAGTAGTCAGTACGTATGCTGCTTTCAGAGTAGTCACCATGAAGTGCATCTTCTTCTTCCAACGCCTGAAGTCGAAACCTTCAAACTTCTCCAGCTTGACAAACTTAGTGGTCATCTCGCGGATTGAGTCACCCATCTCCAGGAATAGAAATTATCAGTTCGATTGTAAGATAAAGTAGGGTTTGTAGTGGAGATGTGGATACCAACTTGGATCGTGTGAACACTTTCCGAACTAATATTTATACCCTATGCCTGGTTACAAGAAATTCAGCCTAGGATAATCTAAGATGACACTTACGATTCTAGGCACAGAAATCGTAAGCCAAATTGTTAGAAAGATTATGCGAGTGTATGAAGAACAACGAGAGATAAATTTTGTGTGTCCCTTCTAAAATGAAGCGTCGTTTATATATAATAAACGAGATTAGGGTTTCATTAGGGTTGGGCCATCATGAGTTCCTTTAGAAGCAAGTCAGGGTAATCCGGATTTTAATGAGGATTTAGGGTTTCCAAAACTGACGAATTTCGTCAGTTTTACAATAATCACCCTCAAGAATTCGTTTTTCCCACTATGTTCCCATGAGTTCCTTTGAAAGCAAGTCAGGGTAATCCAGCGGGACCGCAGCCAGGGGCTCTGCCCCTTGGACCCCGCTAGGGGCGCTGCCCCTAGACCTCGCCAAAGGGGCGCCGCCCCTTTGGAAACCCCGGACCCAGGGGCGCTGCCCTCAGACCCCTGACTTGTCGTCGAACCGGCTTCTAATTTGATCTTATACATGCGTGCACTCCGCACAAACCCGTATATATATATATATATATATATATATATATATATATATATATATATATATATATATATATATATATATATATATATAGATTTAGGTTCTATGGAAAACAAAAAACCCTAAAAAAACAACCTTTTTTTTGAATTTTTTTATGAAAAAATCGCTGATTTTAATACAAAATCGCTGAAATTTTTTTTATTAAAAAAAATTGATTTTTTATTTTTTTTCAGCGATTTTATTAAAAAAGTTGCGATTTTTTCATAAAAAAATCAAAAAAATTTTTTGTGATCTTTAAGTATTTTTTTTATGCATTTTTATGATTTTTAGGGTTTTTTTAGGGTTTTTTTGTTTTCCAAATAACCCTTCCCTATATATATATATATATATATATATATATATATATATACATATATATATTAGAGTACAAATTATGAAGCTCTTTAGCTCACATGTTAGTTCCAGTTATATAAAGTGATATGGTGACACTAAAATCACCAACTTAGAGCTAAGAGATACATTTTTCGAATATGAAGTCTAGGGTAATCAATTTTGATTATCTTTTAATTTTATAATATTGTCTTTTTAAAAGAGATTTTATTTATTTATTAATAACTTTTTTTTAATCTTTTGGTATATATTTCACATACATGAGATATAGGTAAAGTTCCTAAACGCTCAATTTTCGGTGAATAAAAGACGTTGTGAAGTTTCTTGAAAAATGCAATACAAAAACGGATATGACAAGTATTTTGTACATTCAACAAACTTAATGATTAGATGTATTTTGCAGTTCTATTGAATTCCAATTTAAATTATCATTTGTGGCGCATGCCTTTAAGAAGATGATCTCGTACCTGCCAACAAAAGAAAACCCAATGTCAAATTTGGTCATTCAATTGAAGTGGCATCCATGGTTTGGGAGGCTGAAATGAAAACAGATCATATATTTAAAACGTATAAAGACAAATTTGACAATCATGCATCATCTCAAGAACAAGAAAAACATGAAGAATTAGTTACTTGTGATGACAATAATGAATGTTTGGGTGATTTCCTAAACGTTGAAGGAACCAACTTATTTTCAATGGATACCGAATTAAAAGTATATTTGAATAAGCATAATGTGTCTTACACTAAAGGGTTTGACATTCACAACAAGCGGTGGAAACAAAATATGTTGTTTTTAACTATGTTGCTAGATGACCAAAATTAATTTTTAATACTTTTTAAGTTTGTTTATAATACAACCAACTTATAAATTTTTAATTGTTTTGTTGTTAGATAGTTTGGTCATACAAGTTTTGATCATCGCATGAGAGTCGATATTTAGCATTTGTGGTCGCGAATAAGATAAGTATGGAACTTGTTTCACAACACCAATAGTGGAGGTGTTGGTTTGTACTCGAGATTGGATTAGAAAATCAAGAAAATTAATTATAAACAATCGTTTGTCTATCTTAAAAATGATGAAATAGTATTGAATCTTTCAGTTTTCATATATTTCTTGTCTTAAAATAGTAACTACCATTTGTTTGGTTGTTTTTATATAGAGATAGAAATGCAATACACGAACAATTGGAGAAAGGAAAATGAAAGATGCCAATTGGTGTTTATTTTTTTTTTTTCTTCTTTTGTGTTGACTTTTGGAACAAGCATAATTTTATTGTATCTTTTGGTTTAGACTGCATAAATGGTTCCTGTCGCTTGCTTAAAATTGTCACTTTCGTCTGAAAAGGTTTGAACTAACACAAGGTCCAAAGTTTTCATTTTATTGCGAGTTTGGTCCAATTTACTTTAAACTTCTATGTATTGATGATTTTACCTTTGTTTTTTGTTTTTTCAGTTTATTTATTTATTCACATATTTTTATGATTAAAAGAAAATTAATAAAAAATACTTATTTCTCTCTCTCTCTCTCTCTCTCTCTCTCTATATATATATATATATATATATATATATATATATATATATATACATATATATATCAAGGTTGTAAAAATCGTTCGGCGGTAGCTCGACGTTCGACTGGGGTCAAGCGATTAATCGGTTTGGCGGGGATTAATCGGAGGATTAATCGGGGACCATAAATTACTAATAAAACTATTTTAAAACTTAATATATCCTAAGAAAAAATAGTATTTAAAAATTTAAAATTTTTAAATTTTGAAATATTTGGTATAATATGTGAAAATTTGAATATTTAAAAATTTAAAATTTTGAAGTTTTGTAAATTTTGGTGTAATATTTGAAATTTTGAAATTTTGAATTTTTTAAAATCTTCCCGCCAAGGACTGCCGTGGACCGCCTAGCCCGAGTTTGACCGATATTGACCAATATCCACCAAGCAGCCCTAATCGTAATCAGTTGCAGACCGCCTAGCGCCTAGGCGGCCGCCTAGGCCGATATTTACAACACTGATATATATATATATATATATATATATATATATATATATATATATATATATATATATATATATATATATATATATATATATATCTCACAGCCACCTCTACACATCTACTGTTCGTCACGACCACCACGACCACCACGACCCGAAAAAAGATTTTAGAGAGTCTGCCATCTTCCTCAACAAACCTTATCTCGATGCCCCCATCTTCCTTAGCAAACCATTTTCTGAGCACATGCACCGAACTAGAACAGAAAAACGCCACCACTAGAGTCCAGCAAACACGAGTTTGAAGAGGCGACGACGATACATCGTTCTACGACGACGTACATCGGTGACGATCCGGATGTCTCCTTCGTCTCTCTCATTTGATTTCGAAGACAATCTGGATGAGGCAACAAATGCGGTTGCAGATCCGTAAGGTTGGAAGCAGATATGGGTGGGTATTGTAGATCCCTAAAGAGGAGGTAGATATAGGGTTTGTTAAGGAAGATGGTGGCATCGTTGTTCACGAAAATGAAACTTTCGACCTCCTCATCCCTTAATTTTGTTTTGCTGATAAAACATGAAGGCGACATAGATGGAGGTGAACGGTTTTGGTTTTGGGTTTTGCTAATTTCTTGAGAAATCTGGTTTTGTTTAACAAAAACCCAACTTACTTGGGTTCATTCCACCATGGTCGATTTCTTGATAATTTTAGCAAAAAAATACAAATATTTTAATAAATTTGATAAGCTTTTGGTTTTGAACTAGGGGAAATAGTATCGGTCATCTTCTCAAGCCATCTTCATCTTCACTGCCGACTGCATCTCCTCCCTCCTCCCTCATCAATCATCATCATCGAGTTGAATAGATTTTTTAAATCGGAGGGTTTTATGGGAGATAGTATCGGAGGCCGAAGGTTTGTGTGGGGGAGAAAACGTGGGAGACGATGGTAGGCTACAGAGTTCATTGATGTGATCTCAGGTGATGGTGGTGTTCCATTGATTGGTGTTCATTGCGGTTTTTGAGAGAGAGAGAGAGAGAAAAACAGAGAGAGAGAAGTATGTTTTTTTATATTTTTTAATCATAAAAATATTTAAATAAAAAAACTGAAAAAACAAAAAAAACAAGGATAAAACCGTCATTACCAAAAAGTTTAAAGTAAATTGGACCAAACTCGCAAAAAAATGAAAACTTTAGACATGTGGTGCTAATCCAAACTTTTTTAGACCAAAGTTACTATTTTCAGCAAACCATAGGGACTTTTTCTGAACTTTTGTCTTTGGTTTATTTGTTAAAAGGTACTTGATTTTGGAACAACATACTTCTATTGAAACTTTTATGTTTTTGGTAATTGTACAAATAGTTGTAAGGCTTGTCGGACCCAAAAAGTAAAACCAGTAGTTGCATAAATTTTTTAAGGGTTGCACTATTAGAAAAAAAAAGTCATTTCCGAATGAAGTTTTCATCACAAAATCATCACTAAACCGACGAATTTACACTAAATTCACAATTATCAGACTTTGTGATGGATTGTGACGGATTTTCGAGAAATTTTCATTAAATTTACATTTAACGGAAAAATTTGACGAATAGCCCATGCTACCCCATGCTACATAGTAGCTCCGCTCTGCCCATGCCCGAACAACTTGGCTTGGGCAATGTTCGATTTCGATTCGGACCAGGTACGGTTAGGTTTTGAACTGAGTTGACACCTAGTTTTGACAACGAATCTAAGGATGTATTGCAATATTGACAAACATCTTATGAGGGACGAAAGTACTAATTAAATGAAGAGAATTACCACTATCTGAGGCATCTTGGAAAGACTAGGACGTTGAGTTTTTTTCGTCGGATAATTGGGGGATCTTAATAAAACACCTATCTCCTTACCAAATCGTATCATGACTTGGATTAATTAGATATTTAGATAAGCTTTACATGTTCTTTTTTTAATTTTTTATTTATATGATGGTCATGTTGCGTATGGCTATGTCCATTACCAAGATTAGTATTTAGTAGTTATATGGACTCCTCCGATCCCTATCTATTAATTTCTGATATCTTCTTGCTTTGGAAAGTGGTGGTTGGTACTTGAAGTTTCTTTGTTTTCTTTTTCGATAATCTAAAGATCATATTATCATTTTCCTCCACAAAGAACTAATGTCGTCCTAAATCTCTTTAAATTGATGCCTATTACAATTTGGGCTTAATGCTGGCTACACGGACCTGACCTAAAATGGAGCTAAAGCCATTTTTGAACTTCTCTTGTTGGATGTATACTTGTCGCGTATGGCTTTTTAGTAAAATAAAAGTTAAATTGTTTAAGCAGATAAATGATCTTGATACAAAATTAGTAAGTTTAAACTCAGAAGTTTTAACTATAATTAAGTCCTACATTATTTCCTTACTATTGTGAGTACCATATTGAGTAAATTAATAATAATAATAATAATAATAACAACAACAATAACAGCAACAAACACTAAGTTCAAATATTAAAGAATTAAATAATAATAGCAATAACAAAAAAGTTCAAATATCGTGGAAGAAGGTTAATAATAGTTTTTATTGATAGCCTTTAAGTTTAAACTTGAACTTATTGCGAAAAAAAACTAGATTCAAATATTAAAGAATTAAATAATAATAGCAATAACAAAAAAGTTCAAATATTGTTGAAGAAGGTTAATAATAGTTTTTATTGATAGCCTTTAAGTTTAAACTTGAACTTACTGCGAAAAAAAACTAGATAGATAATCATTCGAAAAAGTAATCCAAGTGTAATATGAAAGATCTGGTATGCTCAATAATCATATTAAAGTGATATTGCTAATTAACATACGATACTAACAGTCATACTAACAACAACTTGATATAATTGATTATTTATTAAAATTTATTTTAATAAATATTCAGTAAACTCTTATAATTAAATTGGAAATTTTTTATTTCTAGGAAATAATAATTTTTATTATCAAGTAACATTATATATAATTCATATGGTATGAATTAATAAGTCATGCATAACATTTTGGACTAGATAAACTCTTTTGTCTTTTACCAAAAAAGTTAAAGTTTATATTTTATAAACTTGGTTTATAAAATATAAAGCTTTTGTCTTCTTCCTTTTATTATTTTTGTAAAATAAGAGTCAAAAGACTAGAGTATGGCTTCATGTTAATTTATTCAAAAGTAATAGGTATGGGAGAAAGCATGAGGGACAAGCTTGTCTAAAGGGATTAATGGTTAAGGACCGTTAGATTAACTCTTCACTTTAACAAGCTTAGATGCTTTCATGTTGTATGTCCTTCTTTACATGCAAATTTCGAAATTCCTATGCTCTCCCTCATTCTCTATTGTTTTGTTAAGAACACTTGAAGATTACTTGCATTTATACTCTCTTGAAGTTCATACTTTGGTTATAAACTTCAAGCTTAAGAGTTATATGAGTTTTACAATACTAGCATCTGTTGGTAACTTGTTGGTGTCTCAAAAGTTCCACATTCTCCATCAACATCCAAGCCTCCCAAGAGGACCCAAAAAACAACAAAGGTTGTTATTTCTTCATCCTTTCTGTGGATGGTGTTTTAATCTTTCTATAACTTGCAAAAAGATCATTGGTGGGTATAAAGTGTTTATGTTATTTCAAAAATTAAAGTCTTCCGTTTGCCATATTTTTCTAGTTTATGAAACTAATTTTGAACTAAAACCCAACAATTAGTATCAGAGCTGGGGCACGGGTCGATGTGTTCGACGGGGACGTCGAACCCTATAATGGGGGTGATGGTGGGTTGCATCTGATCCCACATCGGACTGGAAGGAGAACGAAGCATTTTCTCAAAAGGGAGGTGGATACCTTCCTTGACACAACGCGTTTTACAGCCGTGAGGGCAGCAGATCCCATAAGAACTCTGCAATTAAGCTCGCCCGGGCGAGAACAATTCAGGGATGGGTGACCCTCTGGGAAGTTTTTGCACCGAGAGCCTAAAGCGGACAATATTGTGATACGTGCCAGAGGGGGATGTTACAATTGGTATCAGAGTCACCTTGCAAGTTTGGTTAGATTTTTTGAATTTTGGAAATCTTACTTTTTGGAGAATATGGATAACTTGGTTTTGTATAAAAATAAGTTCATACATATTTTCTATGACAACTTTATATTTGTTATTTTATGTGACAAAAGTTACATGCATCTTTTGTCATTTAAAGTTGTCTTAGAAAAACAAAGGTTGTTTTATTTGTATATTGATATATATTATGTGCATAAACTAGCCAATGACCATTATGATTGTTGTGTTGTTGTGTTTGTTGTTTTTATTATAAAAATGGTTGTAATAAGTTATTTATTTATATGGTATGTAATAATTAAATAGATTAGCTTTTCTTATTTATTTTTGTAAAGTAATAGATTAGTTTGTAGAAATAATTTATTTGTACAAAGATGTAGCAAGAAATGAAGTTGGAGCCATTTTTTGAAGACAAAAATGCAATTTTCGAGTTCATCATGTGCTGGGCAGAAAGATGACACTTTCTGAAAAGTGTCATGAATGCTACACATGTGCTGAACATGTGCTGAACAGAAAGATGACACTTTCTGAAAAATGTCATGAATGCAACATATTTTTCCTAAAAGAAGTTTTTCAAATCTTTTGTAAGCAATGAGTGTTTACTCAAGTGGGAGATTCTACAACAACATTACAAGATGATTTTCGGTCTCTTTAAATGTCCCTTTAGGAATGGACTTGTCATTTTTTGTGTTGACTCACAAAAAATGTCATTAGTTGGTTATGTTTATGCACATATCTTTTTATGCATGTTTGTGTTGTTTATTTTATGCAATTATTATGTGTGGTTGATAAATTAGTTTTTCACATGTTAAAATAATTTTGGATAAAATAAAAATCACATGGATTTTGGTTTTCAAAATTAGACATAAGATGTAACAAGTTACTATTTTAAAAATAAAACCTGGTTTAATAAAATCGTTAATAACGACAAATTTTGAAATAGTCCATTATAAGTTGTAAAACGGTAATTTTTGTAACTTATATAAATCCAAATATATAAGTAATAAAATGAAGTTTTATTAAAGATATAAAAGATTCAAATGTACTCAAACTTAATATCGGTTATTAAAATTGAATTGCGTCAAATTATATAAAAACTAGCTTTTTATATAGAACCTTTAAAAAGTAATTTTCTTTGAAAATCGATACCATGGTTTATTATATGCATGTAATAAACATGATATCATATGTTTTTAAACTAGAATTATAAAACATATAAAGCCCCTTTTTACAAACCTCAAATCTATGCAATATTTTTGAAGAACACTCGCACATCTCTTGTATGCACTGGTGGGATAAATGATACATAACCGCTTAGTGTTATCTTTTTATGGTCAGGGTGTCTTCGCGATTTCTATAACCATGTTATAGGCCGATCACACAAGTTTTGAAATTGGATGATTTGATCGGAAATCTTTTGTGATAAATGATACCTAAGCAAGAGAGTTCCATGACATAGATGGGATCAAACATGTCTAATTAAATTTGTTATTAGCCCCATAAATCTAGGAATTATATAGCAAGATATAATTTATAATCGATATCTACCGGGTTGAATTCAAATGGATGATATAAAGGATACCTAACCATTCATTTTTTTGCAACTTACATCCTAGACTTTGATAATTACTTTTTTTGGAAACTAAAAGGGTATTAATTATTGATGATTAAATATTGAAAATACTAAATGAATTTTTTTAAAATTTTGTAGTTAAATAATCCATTCTCATTAACATGAATTGTCATTTTCTTTAATGACTTAATGAAACAATAACATTCAATAGATACAACTTCAATGAATGAGTTCATGTCTTAAGAGACAATCTCGTGAGAGATACGAAATTGTATACACTTAAAGGTCCTAGTCCTAAACTATTTTTTTGAGCAATAAACCTGAACATGATACCTAGTAAAGCCATCAATGTGATGATAAAGATGGTTCTAACATCAAGCTAGGAATAGTTATTCATGACTTCTAGGAAGTCTTGGATAATTTAAACATATATATGATGATATAATAGGTCAAACAATACTCCAATAAATACAATGATATTTTATTTAAATCTAGTTTAAACATTGGAATAATGCAAGGCTAAAAGAATCACCTTGTGTGATCCAGGAGGCCCATGTTTTATGGACTAAACACCTTTAAGCCCAAGAAATCTACTAAAGCAGACATAGATGGATCTTGTTTCTTTTGTGAAGAAACTGGATACTAGAAGAGGATTTACTCCTCTTATTTGGAAAGAAAGTCTGGAAGAGACTAGTACTTCTAGTATCTACTAGATAGAACTCATACTTTTCATATAACACTTAGGTACTTGGTACTTAAATGTTAATGTAATATTTTTAAATGGCTTGCAGATATTTATTGAAGAGTAACCAGCTAAGCACAACCAATTTGGAACTACACTCTCGGAGTTTAGTTTATTATTTATGCTTAGAACATAAAGTACTTGTAATGTAAAACAATATTTGTTTTGGAACAATGTATGTTTTAATTTAGCACGTCTAAATTTATGTCTGAGTTATTTTATTCAAATATTTGATCATTTACTTAATCGTTTGTCATAACGATAATATTCATATTCTGGAATGATTAACTTCTATTTATGAGACTAGATCTCTTAATTGAATTGTAAAGTAAATATCAACATTTTATAAATAAAATTAAGTTCTATATGCAAACACTTTTGACTTTAACTTGTTTTAAATCAAACTCATCCTTGACATTGTTATCTTTATTATATAAATGACATTCACATATTCCAACTTCAAGAAAAGGATCTTTAAAGGAAAATAATGTTGTTTGTTTGACATATGTGAACCTTATTTATATGTAAATGATTCCTAATGATATTTTCACTAAAGTGTAGAGAAAATAATTAAGGAACTGTACACTTTGGTGTATGACTTCCTTTCTAATAAATGTCTGAGATTAAGCATAAGATATCAAATCAACTTTATTAATAACTATAGTAGTTTTAATTATATTCTATGTGGTAAAGCATATATGTGAAATCTTTGTTGAAGGTTTCAAAAGTTGGGACGCAAACCGGTAAGAAGACACAGCAGTAGAGCATCTCTCGCCTCAATTGACGCAAAGGGGGAGATTGTTGGGTATAATAGATTGCGTCATTGGGCTGTTTATTTAGTCCATTATGTACACGGTTTGGGCCTGTCCAGCCGTTATTTATTATTAGGGTTAGAGTATATATTGTGCATGCATGCACCATAGTTAGAATCGATTTTTATCACTTTGATTGTAACCCTAGCACACCTCTACAGTAGCAATTCTTAATAGAGTTCTTTTGAGGTTGTGCCTTTTAATCATTTGACACTTTGTTGATTCATTCTGTGTTCTTACTTCACTTCGTGTTCATATTATACTTGTTCAGAATCTATTCGATCTATAACAATTTCAGTCTTATCAATGGTGCACATACAACCCTAAATGCATTGGATCTAAGTTTTCTCTAGTTATACATGCAATAAAATTTCCAAAGCATGAAGCCTACAACTAGCATACAATTTGATATTTGAATCATAAAAATAGATTAGATGATTACCTCTTTGTTGTAGCTTGATGTATTTGGCCTTTAAGAACTTAGCACCCCAAGTGTGATGCCTCAAACGGTTCACAACACACCTAGGACAAAGGAGAACTTGAGAGAGGGTTGCTAGCTTCAAAATCGGCTCCTATGAACTCCAAGAACATGTCTAGCCGATTTTAGGGTATGAGAAACATATATATATATATATATATATATATATATATATATATATATATATATATATATATATAGTGTAGGATTCCAAAGGTAATGGGTAAACCCTAATCCATACACATGGGTTATGATCCATGGTTCATGTGGGCTAACTCATATTGGATCCTTACATAAACTTAGTCCAACATGGATCAATAGCCCAATCCATATGTTTCACTAATTACCATAATTAGTCCCCATTAATTTAATTAGTCTCTTTTGATCACAAAATTAATTCCAAATTAATTCTTGATCAATACTAATTAAATCATATGATTTCATATTAATATATTAGAACTTATAATATATTAATAAATCATAAATAACCTCTTCTCAAAAGTCCATCCTAACAAATTGTCCTGGTGATATGCAACCCGAAATGGACCATGCTACTCTCGGGTCAAGTACATACCAATTATAGTTATGGGCTTAGACACTTAATCCAACAACAACACCTCCAACACTATCTGGAAACATTGTGAAGGCTACGGCTACACCCGCAGTCTTACAACACTTCCAACACTATCTGACAACCTTGTGCACGCTACGGCTACACCCGCAGACTTACAAAACTTCTATCACTATCTGACAACCTGGTGAATGCTACGGCTACACCCACAGACTTACAACACTTCCAACACTATCTGACAACCTTGTGGATGCAACGGCTACACCCGTAGACTTACAACACTTCTATCACTATCTGAGAACCTGGTGAATGTTACGGCTACACCCGCAGACTTTCAACACTTTCCACGTTGACTGACTGCTAGTGAATGCTACGACTATCCCCCAATCTTATATCACTTTCCACGCTGACTCCACCGCTGTCCATGTTCTTACCGCGGATTACTAATCTGAACATACCTAAGGTCGAGCATACATACACAGTTAATCTAATATCCCAAGTTGAACACATGTCCTGACTGAAGTCCCTAATCTGTTTCCCGAGGCCTACTATCTGATGCCAAAGGAAGGTGTGAACCAAATGTTGGAATGTTTTCCGAACTCCCAACTCTCAATCCTCAATCTAGATGGCCACTCGACCGCCTTTCTACTTATCGGGATGCGAAACTCATCCTAGTTTCACAATTATTTCTCCTCCTGGATAGCTGATCGATTCTCCCCCACTTAGATCCTACTAAGTCTTCACGACACGTGAGGATTGAAGGATTCCCAATCCTTCTTACTTCCTAACCGTCCACTGTCGACAACCTGTGCTCACCCATGCTAGCGATCAATTACCTGTCAAACCCTAAGATCGTCCATCCTTCAAAATCTTGAAGAGTACTCTTGAAATCTGATCCAATACGGCACCTCGATCCACCTCCCATGCTGGCGACTAGAAACCTTAACCTTTACTCTAGTTGATGAATCTTTGCAGAATCACTGAACTCTAATCAAACACGACCCATGGGAGAAATAAAATTTCCTTGGAACATCCTATGGTCAAACAACCCATGCGACTACACCCGTATCCATTTACTACCACTCCTCTCCTAGCGATAGTAGTGCTAGAACCCCGAAGTTCCCCCCTCCCCCCATAAGCCTCCGTCGCTCATACCAGAACAGATGATAAAACCACTATGCCCCATCGATACAGGGGGACTATCCCTGAAGAAGCTAACTCTAGACCTTCTACATAATACCCCTGACCGATCTCTACTACGAGCCGAGAGAACATTGAACACTCTGAACCAGCAAAAAGGAACGACCTTTCACTAACTACTTATAATTCACTGTATGCGATTGGCATATGACATTTCTTGAAATATAATCAAAACACAAGCAGGATACCCTTACTCAAAACTCAGTGAGAATCCAAAGCAGATACAATTATTGATCAAGAGTAATTACATAATATTATCATTATAGAAAGGGGAGTTCAAATTACGTACCAGCGATCAATTGCGGATCGATCTTGACTTCCTGCAGAACGACGGGCGCTGGAACCTGAACTCTCTCCGCCACCCAAGCAGGAAAACGGGACTTGAAATGACCTGGCTGGTGACAATGAAAACATATATGTTCCTTCTTACAATTCCGATACACATGCCCTCTTTCTCCACACTTGAAACACCTAAACTTGTTACAAGCAAACCCATGGGTTATTCCACACTTGCCACACACCTCAAAATCTCTGTGACTTCCAACACCCAAGTTAGCCGAGTCGGACCCTCCACCTCCTTCCAATCGTCCTGAGATAGGTGTTTGCTTCCTTTTTTCGAGTCACACTTCCAAACTCACATTTCCTGCACTACCATCCCCACCAGCTGCACTTGCAGCACGTGATAGTGCGGTCCACTCCTCTAATTTGACAACCAATCAATCAGTGATCTTACTAACGATACCAGTCAATCCCTCGCGAAGGATTGACGAAAGCTAACAAGAGGGTCCTCCTCCCTGAAGGTTCCTAAGGATCCACAAGCCTTGGGATCCAGATGAGCCCCTAGCTTCCCTGCTATAGTATCAACCCGAAAGGCCCCGAGACAACTATCCAATACTTCCAAAATCCCTTCCTCGACTGACCCCAATATCATAGGAGTTTGCTCCATCATACCGCGGGTAATCTCCAACGAAAGGAACTCGCGCATCTGCTCGCTGATTGATTCCGCACCTGCACCTGTTCCGGAACCAGAACCTGAACCTATTCTGGAACCAGAACCTGAACCATCACCCTGAGAGCTCATCCCAAACTGAAATACAATTAAGCCAACAATCAGAACTCGTCCAAGAATCCACCTCCCATAAGCTTCTTAGATTCTCCAAGACTCTCACCGATTCGAGTATGGATCCTGTGCCTTCAGTAGTACGGGCCCAATACTACCTTCCACACCTATCCATACTTTCCTCAACAATCCTCCTGAATCCTCCAAGTCACTTCCCCAAACTGATGCACCCAAGTCTCACTAAACCTCACTACTAACAAACTGAAGCATATCCCAGGCTTTCCTAGGTTCTCGAACTCACCTAGTCCTCAGTTGCTGAAAGATTTCCAGTAATGTCAACTAGCTACCTTATGAATATAGCCACATGTAGCAGAGATCAGATAACCCTTCAAGTAAAAGACTCGTCCCTAGAACGGTTGGACTCATACAAGAGCTGAGCAATAGGGTCAAGTCTATCACTCTGAGATTATCCAGCCTGTGTCACATGTGACTTAGCATATTCACTTAGTAGCTAACTCACATTACTAAGAGTCTCACAAAGCACAAAGCAAGCAGCATTCAGACAATGGAAATGTTAATTAACATACTCTAATAAAACAATTCTATCCTCTTATCAGGAATCTATACTGGCATGAGGTTCTAAAGCTTATACAATTAGGCATAACCTAAACAGACCATCCTATCCCTGACTGATCAGTACTAGCATGCAGGTCTACAAGAACATATAATAGGCATATAATGCATCCTTCCTTGATCCTCATCCCTAATCTAGCATGCAGTTCTCATATTCTCAATTCATATCATAACATAACATGTATGGGTATCTTGGGGAAAACTTACTCGAGCTCGGCTGATTGCACGCATCACACTCCTTGTTCTTTATCAAAACTCTTTATTTTAATTTTTAGAAAATTAATTTCTTGTAAAAATATTTCAAATCCAGATTTGAGTCCAGACACACCCGAGAGTGTGTCCGAATCCCTCAAACCATGGCTCTGATACCAACTTGTAACATCCCAAAATTCAAGACCAAAAATTTCATTTTTAATTAAGTTATTATAAAACCAACAATATAAAAACATTCATAATAACATCTCATGTCAAAACCAAAGTGTCAATAATCAAAACATGTTACCATAAAACAATATCAGAGTGTAATCCCAAGGATCCCATATGCGGAAAACATAGTGTGATGCGTTGCGATCGAGCCGACTCCTTTCCTTTGAAAATGAAGTACCTGAAACCAAAACTGAAAACTGTAAGCACAAAGGTTAGTGAGTTCCCCCATCATACCACATACCATACAAACAACATACTGTCAGGCATATCTGGGTACCCGACCTACCTCATCGGTCTCTTTCAACCGCTAACCGCCTAACATATCTGGGTGCTGGCATGCCCCTTCGGTCTCTTTCAACTGGTAAGCGGGGACATTATGCAATGAATAATGTATAATCAATATGGTGATTAAATAATAAGTGTTTTATTTAAATTCAAAAGTTTTGAAACCATATTGGATTAAATAATTCTTGTGTTTCACTTTGCATGTTTTGACTTCTTTAATAATAAGATTATTCAAATATCCATAGTCAATAATACTTTGGATGTAGGTAATGAGGTAAGACTGTCATGAATCCGTCTGTAGATTGTCTAAAGTGTTTAGACATAGCAAAGTTTACTGCAGTGTTCATGAGTACTCCTGTAATAAGATTTGAGTATTGGATTAAACCCACGCTCATCTGAATCACTTCATGGATTTCATCATGAGTGATTGTGAGACGATAATATCTTATATTCTTGAAATGGAGACATATAGTTGCAGTTTACAAGTCGGTTGCACATTGATGATATGTAAATGAACCAGTAACTTGGTGTTATAAATCATATTGTTATGTGGGATTTGATAAGTAAATAGAGCAAGCATATGAGTCGAAGTTTATCCGTTCCTTTTACCCTAAGAGGGATAAAAGCGATATCTGTGGGCCCCTCAATGATTTAGTGATGACACTCTAAGCGCTTGGCCAAGCGTGGACTGATTTGATTTGTTCAATTAGTCAGTCGTCATAAATTGGAAATCGGGAAACAACACATGGACAGAGAGAATGATTATAATCCATGTCTCATGTCCATACGATATCTAGAATGAAGGAATATATGATCCCTTATCTAATGGACGCGTCATAGTTCGACAACGGCTTTTGAGAGCTATGATTGCTAGTCAGTTTTTGAAGTCGTACTTGAAGTTATAGTTATTAGACTTATCCAAGTGGGAGACTGTTGGATTAGGTGTCTAAGCCCATAACTATAATTGGTATGTACTTGACCCGTGAGTAGCATGATCCATTTTGGGTTGCATTCACTGGAACAATTTGATAGGATGGATATTTGAGAAAAATGTTATTTGTGATTTATTAATATATTATAAGTATAATATATTAATTGAGAAATCATATTATTTAATTAGTATTGATCAAGAATTAATTTGGAATTAACTTAGTCATCAAAAGAGACTAATAAAATCAACAGGGACTGATTATGTAAATTAGTGATACATATGGTTTGGGCCATTGATCCATGATGGGATAAGTTTATGAAGAGTTAGTCCATTTAAGTTATTGGATCATAAGCCTAAGTGTATGCATTAGGGTTTACAAGTGACCCTTGGAATTCTACACTATTTATGTAACCCCTAAGCTCCAAAAATTGGCACAAGTTAAACACAAGAGTTCTAAGAGAACCCTAGCCGATTTTGGTGTGCCTCCTATCCTCTCTCTCATTAGCCTCAATTTCTTCATGGTGTTTTGTGAACCATTTGAGGCATCACACTTGAGGTGCTAAGCTCTTCAAAGGCCAAAACTCTACAAGCTACAACAAAGAGGTAATTGACTAACTTGTTTTTTATGTTTCAAATATCAAGTTGTATGCTAGTTATAGGTTTCATGCTTTGGATAATTTTTGTTGCATGTAGAACTAGAGAAAACTTAGATCCAAAGCATTAGGGTTTTATGTTCACCATAGGAGTGTTATAGTACAAAAAACCCAACATCAACTCGCCGAGTTCCCAGGTCCATAAAACTCTGGAGTCTCTATCCTACTCGTCGAGTTCTTCCATGAGCTCGTCGAGTTCCCTTTCATACAAGTCGGGACATTTCACTCACAACTAGCCGAGTTCATCCTTGAACTCTTCGAGTTCGTCTTCATATCAGTTGGGAAATTTTGCTCTCAACTCGTCGAGTTCATCCTTGAACTCGTCGAGTTCATCTTCATATCGGTCGGGACATTTTGCTCTCAACTCGCCGAGTTCATCCTTGAACTCGTCGAGTTCTTTGATCTTCAAGTCCATAAACACGTCCAACTCGCTGAGTCATCATCTAGACTCAACGAGTTTGCTCAGTAACAGTAAAGGTTGGGGGACCACGACCTAACTCGCCGAGTCGTATAAACGACTCGTTGAGTCCCCCAAAGTCCAAATCTGTCCAGTCGCTTCTAGTCGGGTTCAAGGCTTCCAAACCATAGATATTGCCTCCTAGGGTCGATATAACACGTAAATTTACAAACTTTACGTTCATGCATGGTGTTATGAAGCTAACAACACAAAAACCAAGCTCCTAAAGAGACCTAAGGCATGGAGAAGGATCAAGACTTAATAAAGCTGGCAACTTTAAGTCTTATAAGGCCATGCACATCCAGATCTGAGGTCCTAACTCCAAAACATGCTTGCATCCATTAATGGTTCCAAAATGGGCTTCTTAAAGCCCTAAATACTTCCATGAAGAGATCTAGTAAATGAATAGCCAACGTACAGACTTTATACCTCTACTGATTCAGAAATGCAGCACCAACTCTGGATCTACTTGCCTCCTCTTGAATCCCCAAGCTTCATCTTCCTTCTCAAGCTTCAAAATCACCAAGAACACACCACAATGGCTCAAGAACACTCAAAATGGATTAGGGTTTCATGAATAAGGCTTGGAGGTGATGGAGGCTGAAGTTGAGTCCAGTTAATGTGTTTAAATAGGGTGCAAACCCTAAATTAGGGTTTCACTCTAGCAGCCCTACTCGTCGAGTTGGGGCTCCCCAACTCGTCGAGTAGTTTTCTTAACCTGCGTCCAAATTCCCATTTATACTCGACGAGTTTGGGGCCTCCAACTCGTCGATTCCCTTTGCAAAAATGAGAATTATTATTCAAAATACCAACCAGGAACCAGGCGTTACACATACACCATAAAATCTAAGTGGCAAGAGGTTTCTCTCTACTTAATGAAAATGATTTTGAGGAAACGCTTTCACTAGTGGATTTTAAAAGTTTTAGCAGTTGTGTTAATTGCGTTCTCAAATTCGAGTATGATTACGGCATCCCTCTTCATAGTTCGAATTATGAGAAATGTCAAATAGTTTGAACATTTGGGGCTTACTGCAATAAGTTCTGAAAAGGTTTAGATACACACATAAGTTATATAATGAAAGGTGTATGAGCTTGAGAAGTCTAGATAGAGACTTATCCAAGCACCACTTATCAGAAATCTGAACTTTGGTAAGAATGTCAATAGGTATTGATTTCTATTGATGGGTTTTTGAGCACTACAACATTCCTATGGTGTACACGCAAACCCTAAAGCTTTGGATCTAGTTTGTCTAATGAACATGCAATAATCATCCAAAGCCATAAACCCTAGATCTAGCATGTGATAATCAAATAACATATGAATTAGGGTTTAGATATTACCTTGATTGTTATGTAGCAATAACAATCTCAATTCCTTCTTGTAATTGGATTCTGAAAGCTTTGTGTCACAAATGTCACACCTCTAATGGAGTCACAAACACCATAAGCAATAAGGATGAAGAAGGAGGAGCGAGAGGACACCAAAAACGCCTAGAAACCCTAAGGAATCAGTTGGCCAAGTTTTTGGTGCCCTAGGGGTCCTTAAATAGTGAGGCTATTAGGGTTATCTAACAAGGAAACCCTAATTTGACTGCTTAGGCCCTAAGCAACCCATGGACTCCTCCTTTAGAGGCCTTGGACGAATTCTAATGGGTTTCCCCATAGATTTTGTCCACTCCATCCTCTATGGAGTCCATTAGCCCAATATCTAACTATCACACAATTGACAGTTCTAGTTCCCTTTATTTAATTAATGTCTTTTAGCCACAAAATTAATTCTGATTAATTCTTGACTATTATTAATTAAATAATATGATTTCTCTCTTAATATATTATTCATATAATATATTAATAAATCATAATTAATCTCTTTCTCCACAAATCACCCTATCAAGTTGCTTTGGTGAAGGCAACCCAAAAGGACCATGCTCGCAATCGGGTCAAGTACATACCAAAATAGTTATGGGCTTAGACACTAATCCAATAGTCTCCCACTTGGATAAGTCTAATAACTATTCTGCGTATGACTTCAGATCCTGATCAGCAATCGTAGCTTTAAAAAGCCGCTGTCAACTCTGATCTTATCAGATACGCGTCCTTTATATATGGGATCATATATTCCTCCATTCCAGATATTGTATAGACACGAGACATGGATTGAAATCATTCTCTCAATCTATGTGTTGTTTCCCGATTTCCGATTTATGACGACTGACTAATTGAACAAATCAAATCAGTCCTTGCCCGGCCGAGCACTTTATGTTTGTCATCACTAAATCATCGAGAGGCCCACAGATATCACTTTTATCCACTTCGGGTAAAAGGAACAGATAAACTTCGACTCAATGCTCGCTTGTACTTACTCACCGAATTACACACAACAATACGTTTTATAACACCAAGTTACTGGTGCGTTTATATATTATCAATGTATAACCGACTCGCAAGATACAACTCACACATCTTGGTTTCAAGAATATAAGATATTATCGTCTCACCAATCACTCGTGATAAAATCCATGAAGCGATCCAAGTGAGCATGGGTTTAATCCAATGCTCAAATCATATTCATAAGCACTCATGAACGTTGTAGCAAATCTTTGCTATATCTAATACACTTTAGACAATCTACAAACCAATTCATGACAATCTTCTTTCATACCTACTTCCAAAGTATGAGCGATTGTGGAACGTTCGAATAATCTTATTATTCAGGAAGTCAAAACATGCAAATTGAAACACAAGAATAATACTAATATTGTATGGGCCCAAACTTTTGAGTATAAATAAAACACTTTTATTTAATCACCATATTGATTACTCATTATTTGTTGTTTTGGGTAATCAACTTCTTACTTGAATTATAACGACAATTGTCCCATGCTCTTAGCATGCACACTATGTTTACTTATGGTCCTTACTTTGTGAAATAGTATAATTGAATAACATTTTCAATCACACTTATTTCACAAATCCCAATCCTTAGCACAAGTGTAAGAATACCAAATTCTTGCCACTTATAGAATATGTTAGATTCTAACACTTTATGCAACGGTCCTGTCGTAATGTCACGGCACAAAAGTCACCAAAACTCGGCCAATGAAATTACAAAATGCTCTATTGGAGATTATTACAAGACAATTCCATAGATGTGAAGTCTCACATTCAAGGTACATTCATTTGAACATCCTTCTTGCATAAAAGTTTCTAATCTAGACATAAATTCTTAACGTCCAACTCCCAATATGGAAACATTTCCATATTTTCCATATGACAACTCATTTTAAATAGAATCTTATCTATTCATAATAATGTCAATATGGTCCATTCATGACTATACTTCTAACTGTCCACAAGTGACTGATCCTTGGCGAACCTTAGATTATCCTTGACAGTTGTTTAACTAACTCAGTCAAATCCGATTCTAGTCCTCTTTCCCTCTTAATGCCCTAGGCATTTGGAAAATTTAGAACGTCTGAATATTACAATGACATGATAGTTTACCAGTCTTTTGCTATAATATTTCTATTTCTATTTGCCATGTTCTCACAATTCGAACTATGAAGAGGGATGTCGTAATCATATTCGAGTGTGAGAACGCAACAAATATTTCCATATATAGAATTCTCTTACGTTGAATCCTTTCAACATAACATTCATATATCTTTTTGACTAAATTTGATTAAAATTTCTCGATCTAAACCTTTAGATTTGAAACGAAGTATAATATTCTCTCCCTTAATTATAGCAAAACAACTTTTCAACATATGCAACTTTGCAAAGTGAAACTTTTGTTTTCTATAATTAATATTGCTAACTTGCAATAATAATCATGCTCCCACTAACATGATGATTATATCCATACCAGCATAACATTTATGCTCCCACTAGCTTTGACACGTATTCAGAAAAACAGTTGGACTTCTAAAAGGCGATACTTATTGACTTTCCAAAGTTCATTTTTCCAATACGATGTGCATCGATAAGCCTTTATCTAAGCTTCTCAAATTCACACACCTTTCCTTAGATAGCTCACATGTGTGTCTAAACTAACTCATAACTTATATTACTAAGTCCCAAATGTTCAGACTAATTGCCAAATCTCACAATTCGAACTATGAAGAGGGATGCCGTAATCATAATCAAATTTTAGAATGCAATTTACATAATCGCTATCTCCTTAAAATCTCTCTTAGTGAAAGTGTTTCCTCACACTTATTTTCATGAAGGAGAGAAACCTTATGTGTAACGGCCGTGTTTCTAGGCTATGCATTAATATTGACATAATGGTCTAGGTTAACCTTTGTAACTCATTTAGAAGAAATGAAAAGGAATTATGTGAATATTATGTGAATTCTGTGTTTTATGCTTAATTATTAGGGTTTAATTAATTAAGAATAAAAATGAGCGTCAAAAATTAAATTTTAGATAAAGCCGATATCTATTAAGAAACTTGTAGTGGGCATGACAAGGATTACGGATATATAAAGAATGCCGAAATCCAAGTTATAACGAAGAAGTTATGACCTGTCGAAGTTTCACGATAAACCGGCACGGTGCCGAATGTCGTAAAAAGTGAGTTTTTGATAAACCACTTTTTAGCCTTAGTAATCTAAACGAAACTCGTAGTGTTTGTTAAACCGAGAGTAGGTATAAAAAGAACGCCCAAATCTGACTTCGTATGAGGAAGTTATGATTTTTCGAAGTTTCAGCTTAGCAGTAGACAGCAAAAAACTCGAATTTTAGATCGAGTGATTTTTAGCCGACACGACCTAAACGAGAATCGAAGGTCTCGTCATTTGTAGCACACCGGTAAAAAGACAGACAAAAACGGACGTCGGATGAAGAAGTTATGAATTTTTAACGGATTTAATGTCTCGGTCTGTTAAAAATAATAATATAAAAATTAAAGTCAAAATTAGCCGACGAAGTCTAAATGAAAGTTGTAGAGCGTAATTTTACCTACGCGTGCATATAAAGAACGTCAAAACGGAGCTCGTATGCGAAAGTTATGGATTTTAGAAGTTTTGGCGCGAAAACCTAGAAATTTCGCATAGGTGGCTTCGGCCACGTCACCTTCGCTGAATAAGTGTCACGTGTCCGAAATCGGTGAGTCATGCAAGCCACGTGTCCGAAATTGATGAGTCACCTCGCATGAACAGTAGCCACGTGCTCGCTTCTGATTCGACCGAAGGGAGGCCCAACCGAAGCAAGCCGCGTGTCGCCCCTTGTTCCGATCTGCTGACGAGTCCGAAGTGGTCCAATAAGGATCCGACGCATGTGCCTCGGTGGCGAGCCCTCGCATGCGAGATGTGTCCGATGCGTGTCCTCCTCCGGATCCGACCACGTGTCCGAGCCTCCTGCTGCCTCGTATCCTCGGTGCTGACTCCCTTCTCTCGGCCGACTTCGGATCTCACCCTATAAATAGAAGGGTTGCGAGATCTTCCGGCTACATTTGGAAAATGGGCATTTTCACCCCTTTTTCAATATTTTAGCTATTTTGACTTCCCCCGAAGCCCCGAGATCATTTCCAACGCTCGGAACACGTCCCGGAGGGCCCGAGAAGCCCGATAAATTTATTTTTTCGGTTTCGAAGCCCGACCCTCGCAGAGCCTGGTTTCTCAATCAAATTCCCGGTTTTATTAGAAACGATCGTTTTAGGCAACGAAGTGCTGCCCGGTTATCATTAAATCATGTGAGTGTGTAGTTACTTTCACCTTACACATATATATGAAATATTTTCTTTAAAATACGTGCTATGTGTAATTATATTGATTGTTTAATTAAGATGACGGTTGAATAGATGTTTTATATAAGTTTCAAACTGTATATATATTTTTATCTAGAAATATGTTGGGTAAAACATGGGTAGATGAATTAGATGATGTGTGATGAAATAAAAGTGATGAGAGGTATCGATGTTTAAGATGATCTAGTCATCTAGCAGAGTATAGACAACGGCCACAGACTATTTTAGATAATTCAGTGGAACGTTAGTAGACTTGTAATCGGTACGTATGTTTGAACTATATATTCATAAAGTGTTCATCCGTTAATTCTTCTTTTTGACACTATTACGTGTCGGGGTACGGGAGCGTACGGAAGTACTTTATCAGTATTTTCCCTATACTTTTATTTGGAAGAGCTTTGGAGTCTTTGTTCTTTTATGAAGTGATCGGACGAGATTCATGAGTTAGTGATATAGATCATGAGTTAAATAGTGGGTGTGTGATGAAAGGTGAGTTGGATAGATGAGATGATCAGTGATATAGATCATGAGTTGAGAGTGAGTGGTGAAATATGAGAAAAGCCCTTACCCAAACGTTGGCGTGAGTGGTGCAATATGAGAAAAGCCCTTACCCAAACGTTGACCCCCGTCATTCAGCAGAGTATGGATGACAACCATGGACTGTTCAAGATGGTCTGTGGAACACAAGCATGCTCGCAACCTGTAGGTGTTAATGGACTTGAGTGTTCATTCGTTGTACTCTATTCCCCTTCGTGAGTGGTGCAATATGAGAAAAGCCCTTACCCAAACGTTGACCCCCGTCATTCAGCAGACTATGGATGACAACCATGGACTGTTCTAGACGGTCTGTGGAACACTAGCAGGCTCGCAACCTGTAGGTGTTAATGGACTTAAGTGTTCATTTGATGTACTCTATTCCCCTCATGAGTGCCTTTAGGGCATGTATGGCTGGGGAAACCCCTTAGTATGTTCATCAGCTGTATGGAAAACCCATTGACATGTATTGCGGGGGGGAACACCCGTGGGAAATACAGTCGATGAATAAGAGTTATGGACTTAGCATATGGAAAACCCATTGACATGTATTGCGGGGAGGAACTCCCGTGGGAAATACTGGCGATAAATAAGAGCTATGGACTTAGCACATGGCAACAATGTGACTTCATGTCTTATTTGACATAAATTGCAGAGGGAAGCAATGTTGTCACTTTATAGGTTGTTTTATGTTAGGATGTCTTGATTGACATAACTTGCTGAGGGAAAGCAATGTTGTCACCCCTAGTGATAATCCTTAGGCTAGGTCCCTTGTGATAGTTGTTTTAGGGACGTAAAGTGAGGATAATGGGAATGGGTAATTAGGGTTATTTTGGTTGATGAAATTCATAAATTTATTGATTGAGAACTTAATAAGTTTATTATTTATTGTGGGTTGAAAACCCTATATGCTCACCAGGCTCCCAAGCCTGACCCACTCATTTTATTTGTATCACAGGTATCGATACGAAGTTGCTTTACACTGAGAGATTCAAAGAGAAGTAGATCACTAGTGTAAATGAATGTAAGTTTTGTTTATGCTTATGTTTTTGTATTGACAATGACATCCCAATGGGTTAAGTGAATAAAATACATTTCTTCGGAAATGATTTGATAACATATTTATTATGTTTTTCTGGGAACAAATTACGCAACACTTTTAATCAAATGATTACTCTGAAATTATTTCAAAAGCATAAATTAAACCGGTCTTTTCTGGCCGTGAATTTGGGGATGTCACAGTTGGTATCAGAGCATTAGTTTAAGCGAACTAAGAAATTATAGGATTTCTAGACTTAAACTTAGAATGCTAAGTGATGATTGTGAGATGAGTGTCTGCTATATTTTAGACATGAGCACAAGTTTATTTTAGGAAAGATGCCTAAAATGTTTTATGTGCTAAATATTTTATGTTATAGCTATAAGGATGCCTTATATGCTATTATTTGTTCGGATCTATGGTCTGTTGCCGACCGGATCTGGAAACCTTATGTGTGTAGGATTCTAAGCGTATGATTACGAGATTAGAACTAACATGTAAACGTTTCGAAGTGATAAGGAGATTAATACGTTTATCGTAAATAAAGCTTTCCTATCTTAAGTTCTCGCCCAGTACACCGAACGTCTGCTTGGGTGTACAAAACATTATGGTGAAGACTCGTAGAGAATGGAGTAGATGGAGGAAATGAAAAGCTTATGATAGTGAATGATACCTATCAGAAGATATCATAAGAGTGGTATCTTTCCATTAGAATATGTCTAATAAAATAACGGAACGTTTAGAGGGGTACGGTACGTCCGAAGTACACCTTTGATTGGCAGGATGATGGAATGGTTGGTATAATTCTTGAAGTTGTTCCATCGTCTGGAATTTCCATCACCAACCAAGTTGAAGTAGAATTGATGATTGAAGATACACATGGAAGAAGTCCTAGTAGAGTCTAGGAAAATTTTATGATTAATTGGACACATTCGTATGTGTTAAATTGTTTTGTGATTTTAAGACTTGGGGACTGCGAGACAATACTTGGGACGAGTATGAGTAGGTGTGAATAGTAGTAGAGATCTATACTACTGGAAGCACAGGACTCACACTTGGATCAGGGAAAGTCACAAGGTTACCAAGGAACTCGTAATTGATTCCGTCTTATTCTAGTCTGTCGTTACCATCGTTTTGGTAATGACTAAGAAGATGATTGTTATTTCGACCCTAGTGGTCATATCGAATTGAGTCCGACTACGATGAGTTTGTTATGTGGTTTAGAGAACCAAGTTCGATGTAGCAGTTGACTTAAGTCGAATTGAAGTAAAGGCTGATCAAAGCGATCAATAGAAGTATTGCGTTCATTGTTAAAGAAGTTGGGTTAGGTTGTGTTCTGACCCAAAGGGATAAAGTGATAGCGTATGCATTGAGGCAATTGAAGGAGCATGAAAAGAACTACCCCACTCATGATCTGGAGTTGGCAGTGGTAGTATTCGCCTTAAAGATAGGGAGGCACTATCTTTATGGTACTAAATGCAAACTTTTCACTGATTATAAGAGTCTTCAATATCTCTTTAATCATAAGGAATTGAACATGAGGCAACGACGCTGGCTAGAGTTACTCAAGGACTACGACTGTGAGATACTTTACCACCCTGGTAAAGCAAATGTTGTTGCTAATGCTCTCAGTCGGAAGGTGAATCTTGAAAAGAAAAGGCCAAGAGCGTTGAGAATTGAAGTTGTCTCTACAATTGTGGGAAGTATAAAAGAAAGCTCAGGAGGAAGCTTTAGAGAAAAATGACTGAAAGGAGGAACGTTTGGGATAAAACGTTGGTGTTTGATACAAACGGTCAAAGACTGAAGGTATTCAAAGGTAGGATTTGGGTACCTAAGATGGGAGGAGTAAGAGATCTTCTGATGGAAGAAGCTCACAAGACCATGTACTCGATTCATCCCGACAGTATAAAAATGTATAGGGATCTAAAACCCTATTACTGATGGCCGACGATGAAGCTCGATGTTGCTAAGTATGTGGCCGAGTGCGTAACATGTGCTAGGGTTAAGGCACAACATCGGAAACCGTATGGGAGTTTAGAACCTTTACCTGTACCCATGGGTAAGTGGAAAGGTATCACTATGGATTTTGTGACTAAACTGCCCAAAACAAGGAATGGTCACGACATGATTTGGGTGGTCGTTGATCGCTTCACTAAGAGTGCGCATTTCATAGCAGCCAACGAGAAATGGTCTATGGATAAACTTGCGAATTCTTATGTGAAGGAAAGTATGAGGCTTCACGGTGTTTCGTTAACGATTGTATCCGATCGTGACAGCCGTTTTACCTCAAGGTTTTGGAGGAGTCTATAAGAGGAATTGGGTACCAAGTTGTGTTTGAATACAGCTTACCATCCACAAACCGATGGTCAGAGCGAACAAACAATTCAAACGTTGGAGGATATGCTGAGGGCATGTACCCTGGAATTTCCAAGGTAACTGGGGTAAACACTTACCTCTAGTAGAATTTTCCTATAGTAATAGTTTCCACTCAAGCATCAAGATGGCACCTTATCACGCTTTGTATGGGGAAAAGTGTCGAATGCTATCATGTTGACTGGAAGCTGGGAAAAGCAGCTTATGGGACTTGAAATAGTCCATCAGACTGCTCAAAAGTTGAAAGTGATTAGGGAAAGGATGTTAGCTGCTCAAGAGAGCTATGCTGACAAGAAAAGATAACCGATATCATTCAAAGTTGGAGATTCGGTTTTACTTAAAGTCTTGTCGTGGAAGGGACTTATAGGATTTGGTAGAAGGGGAAAGTTGACTCCAAGATTTGTTGGACCATTTAAAGTTCTTCAGAGGATCGGGAATCAAGCTTACGAGCTAGAATTACCGAAAGAACTGGAGGGTATTCATAATACCTTTTATGTGTGTTATTTGAGAAAATTTACGGGAGATGTGCCCGACATAATTCCCATTTCTGAATTAAGGTTGGATAAAAAAAAGAGGTTGATTGAAGAACCTGAGGCAATCGTTGACCGTAAGACTAAGAAGTTGTGACACAAAGTGGTCGATTTAGTGCTTGTGCATTGGAAACATACGAATGGGCCAAATCTCAACTGGGAAACGGAGAGTGACATGATAAGTCGCTACCCGTATTTGTTTGTTGATGTGTGATTCCGGGGATGGAATCATCTAAGGGGGAGAGAGTTGTAACGCCCGTGTTTCTAGGCTAGGCATTAATATTGACATAATGGTCTAGGTTAACCTTTGTAACTCATTTAGAAGAAATGAAAAGGAATTATGTGAATATTATGTGAATTATGTATTTTATGCTTAATTATTAGGGTTTAATTAATTAAGAATAAAAATGAGCGTCAAAAATTAAATTTTAGATAAAGCCGATATCTATTAAAATACTTGTAGTGGGCGTGACAAGGATTACAGATATATAAAGAATGCCAAAATCCGAGTTATAACGAAGAAGTTATGACCTGTCGAAGTTTCACTATAAACCGGCACGGTGCCGAATGTCGTAAAAAATGAGTTTTTGATAAACCACTTTTTAGCCTTAGGTGCTGTTTGTTTTTTTATAAAAACCTCTTCAAACCACTTATTGCTGCGCGGCGCAGCACACACGCAGCACTTTCCCTCTCACAGCAGTTTGTTTTTTGGAAGGCTTCAGACTACAAAACCTCTGCGCGTGTGCTGCGTGGCACAGCACTTGACTTGCCTCTTCTAACCTCTTCAGCTTTCATTTTTTTCAAGTGTTTTTTAAAAAAATTTGTATAACTTATTTTTTTTAACTTTTTTTTTAAACTTTTATTTTCTTATATTTTTATTTACGGATGTGATACAATTTATTTTTATAGTTTCCACGATTTTTTTTAACTTGATTTTTTTAATTTTTTTTACCGTTTCTTTTAATAATATTTTCAATTTCAGTTGCATCTTTTTTAACGTGTGTAATTTTTTACGAACTTTTTAGACATCGTTTGCATTACTTTTTTAATTTTTTTTATTATTTTCTTTTTTAATGTTTTTTAAAATTAGTTTTTTTTCTAGAATAAAACTATTAGCTTCTTTTACATTTTTTTAAGTTTTTTTTTTAAAAAGTTTTATATTTTTGTTTTTTACATGTTTTTTTATTATTATTTTAATGTTTTAAGACTAGAATTATTAAATTTCGGTGTTGAGAACTATTTTCAGTTTATAAAATTAGTTTATTTAAATTTCAGTTTACTGCAGCAGTCTGCAGATGTTAAAAAAACAAACATGCTTCTTATTATAGGCTGCAGCCGTTTGTTCCACCTCTTCTGCTACAGAGGATTGCAGAGGTGGTCCGCAGACTTCATGAATTTTCGATTCGAAAAAACAAACAACACCTTCGTAATCTAAACGAAACTCGTAGTGTTTGTTAAATGTAGAGTAGGTATAAAAAGAACGCCCAAATCTGACTTCGTATGAGGAAGTTATGATTTTTCGGAGTTTCAACTTAGCAGTAGACAGCTAAAAACTCGAATTTTAGATCGAATGATTTTTAGCCGACACGACCTAAACGAGAATCGAAGGTTTCGTCATTTGTAGCACAACGGTAAAAAGACAGACAAAAACGGACGTCGGATGAAGAAGTTATGAATTTTTAACGGATTTCATGTCCCGGTCTGTTAAAAATAATAATATAAAAATTAAAGTCAAAATTAGCCGACGAAGTCTAAACGAAAGTTGTAGAGCGTAATGTTACCTATGCGTGCATATAAAGAACGTCAAAAACGGAGCTCATATGCAAAAGTTATGGATTTTAGAAGTTTTGGCGCGAAAACCGAAAATTTCGCATAGGTATGTTTGTCATCACTAATTGAACAAATCAAATCAGTCCTTGCCCGGCCGAGCACTTTATGTTTGTCATCACTAAATCATCGAGGGGCCCACAGATATCACTTTTATCCACTTCGGGTAAAAGGAACAGATAAACTTCGACTCAATGCTCGCTTGTACTTACTCACCGAATTACACACAACAATACGTTTTATAACACCAAGTTACTGGTGCGTTTATATATTATCAATGTATAACCGACTCGCAAGATACAACTCACACATCTTGGTTTCAAGAATATAAGATATTATCGTCTCACCAATCACTCGTGATAAAATCCATGAAGCGATCCAAGTGAGCATGGGTTTAATCCAATGCTCAAATCATATTCATAAGCACTCATGAACGTTGTAGCAAATCTTTGCTATATCTAATACACTTTATACAATCTACAAACCAATTCATGACAATCTTCTTTCATACCTACTTCCAAAGTATGAGCGACTGTGGAACGTTCGAATAATCTTATTATTCAGGAAGTCAAAACATGCAAATTGAAACACAAGAATAATACTAATATTGTATGGGCCCAAACTTTTGAGTATAAATAAAACACTTTTATTTAATCACCATATTGATTACTCATTATTTGTTGTTTCGGGTAATCAACTTCTTACTTGAATTATAACGACAATTGTCCCATGCTCTTAGCATGCACACTATGTTTACTTATGGATCTTACTTTGTGAAATAGTATAATTGAATAACATTTTCAATCACACTTATTTCACAAATCCCAATCCTTAGCACAAGTGTAAGAATACCAAATTCTTGCCACTTATAGAATATGTTAGATTCTAACACTTTATGCAACGGTCCTGTCGTAATGTCACGGCACAAAAGTCACCAAAACTCGGCCAATGAAATTACAAAATGCTCTATTGGAGATTATTACAAGACAATTCCATAGATGTGAAGTCTCACATTCAAGGTACATTCCTTTGAACATCCTTCTTGCATAAAAGTTTCTAATCTAGACATAAATTCTTAACGTCCAACTCCCAATATGGAAACATTTCCATATTTTCCATATGACAACTCATTTTAAATAGAATCTTATCTATTCATAATAATGTCAATATGGTCCATTCATGACTATACTTCTAACTGTCCACAAGTGACTGATCCTTGGCGAACCTTAGATTATCCTTGACAGTTGTTTAACTAACTCAGTCAAATCCGATTCTAGTCCTCTTTCCCTCTTAATGCCCTAGGCATTTGGAAAATTTAGAACGTCTGAATATTACAATGACATGATAGTTTACCAGTCTTTTGCTATAATATTTCTATTTCTATTTGCCATGTTCTCACAATTCGAACTATGAAGAGGGATGTCGTAATCATATTCGAGTGTGAGAACGCAACAAATATTTCCATATATAGAATTCTCTTACGTTGAATCCTTTCAACATAACATTCATATATCTTTTTGACTAAATTTGATTAAAATTTCTCGATCTAAACCTTTAGATTTGAAACGAAGTATAATATTCTCTCCCTTAATTATAGCAAAACAACTTTTCAACCTATGCAACTTTGCAAAGTGAAACTTTTGTTTTCTATAATTAATATTGCTAACTTGCAATAATAATCATGCTCCCACTAACATGATGATTATATCCATACCAGCATAACATTTATGCTCCCACTAGCTTTGACACGTATTCAGAAAAACAGTTGGACTTCTAAAAGGCGATACTTATTGACTTTCCAAAGTTCATTTTTCCAATACGATGTGCATCGATAAGCCTTTATCTAAGCTTCTCAAATTCACACACCTTTCCTTAGATAGCTCACATGTGTGTCTAAACTAACTCATAACTTATATTACTAAGTCCTAAATGTTCAGACTAATTGCCAAATCTCACAATTCGAACTATGAAGAGGGATGCCGTAATCATAATCGAATTTTAGAATGCAATTTACATAATCGCTATCTCCTTAAAATCTCTCTTAGTGAAAGTGTTTCCTCACACTTATTTTCATGAAGGAGAGAAACCTTATGTGTAACGCCCGTGTTTCTAGGCTATGCATTAATATTGACATAATGGTCTAGGTTAACCTTTGTAACTCATTTAGAAGAAATGAAAAGGAATTATGTGAATATTATGTGAATTATGTGTTTTATGATTAATTATTAGGGTTTAATTAATTAAGAATAAAAATGAGTGTAATTTTACCTACGCGTGCATATAAAGAACGTCAAAACGGAGCTCGTATGCGAAAGTTATGGATTTTAGAAGTTTTGGCGCGAAAACCTAGAAATTTCGCATAGGTGGCTTCGGCCACGTCACCTTCGCTGAATAAGTGTCACGTGTCCGAAATCGGTGAGTCATGCAAGCCACGTGTCCGAAATTGATGAGTCACCTCGCATGAACAGTAGCCACGTGCTCGCTTCTGATTCGACCGAAGGGAGGCCCAACCGAAGCAAGCCGCGTGTCGCCCCTTGTTCCGATCTGCTGACGAGTCCGAAGTGGTCCAATAAGGATCCGACGCATGTGCCTCGGTGGTGAGCCCTCGCATGCGAGATGTGTCCGATGCGTGTCCTCCTCCGGATCCGACCACGTGTTCGAGCCTCCTGCTGCCTCGTATCCTCGGTGCTGACTCCCTTCTCTCGGCCGACTTCGGATCTCACCCTATAAATAGAAGGGTTGCGAGATCTTCCGGCTACATTTGGAAAATGGGCATTTTCACCCCTTTTTCAATATTTTAGCTATTTTGACTTCCCCCGAAGCCCCGAGATCATTTCCAACGCCCGGAACACGTCCCGGAGGGCCCGAGAAGCCCGAGAAATTTATTTTTTCGGTTTCGAAGCCCGACCCTCGCAGAACCCGGTTTCTCAATAAAATTCCCGGTTTTCTTAGAAACAATCGTTTTAGGCAACGAAGTGCTGCCCGATTATCGTTAAATCATGTGAGTGTGTAGTTACTTTCACCTTACACATATATATGAAGTATTTTCTTTAAAATACGTGCTATGTGTAATTATATTGATTGTTTAATTAAGGTGACTGTTGAATAGATGTTTTATATAAGTTTTAAACTGTATATATATTTTTATCTACAAATATGTTGGGTAAAACATGGGTAGATGAATTAGATGATGTGTGATGAAATAAAAGTGATGAGAGGTATCGATGTTTAAGATGATCTAGTCATCTAGCAGAGTATAGACAACGGCCACAGACTATTTTAGATAATTCAGTGGAACGTTAGTAGACTGGTAATCGGTACGTATGTTTGAACTATATATTCATAAAGTGTTCTTGAACTATATGTTCATTAGGTGTTTTTGAACTATGTGTTCATCCGTTAATTCTTCTTTTTGACACTATTACTGTTGGGTTTTGAGCATTCTAACACTCCTATGGTGTACATGCAAACCTATAAACCTTGGATCTATGTTTTCTCTATTATACATGCAAATATTAATTATTCCAAGGTTTCATCCTAACTAGCATATTATGAAGCACCTATACTACAAAGTTCTAGTTAGATGACATACCTTTTGATGTAGCTTGATGTCTTCAAGCTTTAAGAGCTTAGCCCCAATAGTGTGGAAGCCTCAAATGGAATCACAAATCACCAAAACACCTTGGAAGAACTTGAGAGAATATGTATGCACACTAAAATCGGCCCACTCTTATTTTCACACACTTGTTCCAATTTTGTGAGCCAAGGACCCCTTTATATATTATGGAGGATTAGGGTTACATCCATGTAAACCCTAATACCCATGACCTTTCATTTACATAGGATCCATGGGTTAAAAGCTCCATGGACCATCCATGAAAGCTTAGCCCAACCTAAATGAACTTGGCCCATTCCATATATATAAGAGTCCATATTTAATTAGTTCTTTTTGATCACTTAATTTATTCTAAATTAATTCTTGATCAATACTATTTAAATAATATGATTCCATATTAATATATTAGAACTTATAATATATTAATATAAATCATAAATATACTATTCTCAAAAGACTATCCATGTAAATTGTGCCGGTGAAGTGCAACCCAAATGGACCATGCCGGGTCGGGTCAAGTACATACCAAATCTAGTTATGGACTTAGACATTAATCCAACAGTCTCCCACTTGGATAAGTCTAAAACTATTATTGAGTATGACTTCAAAACCTAACTGGCAATCGTAGCTCTTAAAGCCGCTGTCGAACTCTGACCTTGTCAATGACTTGTCCATTAGATAAGGGATCATATATTCCTCCATTCTAGATATCATATGGACTGAGACATGGATTATAATCATTCTCTCTGTCCATTTGTTGTTTCCCGATTTTCGATTTATGATGACTGATTGATTGAACAAATCAAATCAGTCCTGGCTTGGCCAAGCACTCACATGTGTCATCGCTAAATCATCGAGGGGCCCACAGATATCGCTTTTATCCCGAAGGTAAAAGGAATGGATAAACTTCGACTCATATGGCTTGTTCTACTACTTGTTGAATCATACACAAAGGCACGTTTTATAACATCGAGTTACCAATGCGTTTTCGTGCAATCAATGTATAACCAACTCATAGTAACAACTCATATCTCTAGGTTTTAAGAATATAAGATATTATCGTCTCATGATCACTCGTGATAAAATCCATTAAGTGATTCAAATGAGCGTGGGTTGAATCCAATACTCAGAACTTATGAGCACTCATGAGTGTTGTAGCACCACTTTGTCCACCAACTTGGACCTCTACAAACCAATCCATGACAGTCTTGATTCATATCTACTTCCAACATATGACCGACTGTGGATGGTTTGAATAACTTAATCATTCAGGAAGAGCGACTTAGTTATTCTGGAGGTCAAAACATGCAAAGTGAAACACAAGAATAAATGAATCAAATATGGTATCAAACCCTATGAATATAAATAAAAACTTTTATTTATCACCATACTGATTACTCATTATTCATTGTTTCGGTTTTATCAACTTTATACTTGAATTAAAAACACTAGTTGTCCCATGCTCCAAGCATGTACACTATGTTTTTCTTAAACAATAGCTTTGCCATACACCAAGTATGCACTCTATGTTTGTCTATGATCCTTACTTTGTGAAATAAACCAATTGAACATAATTTCAATGATTCTAATTTCACACTCCCAAATCCTTATCGAAAAATGTGAGAATTTCAAATTCCTATCATTTATTGAAATCTGTTTAGATTTTAAACTTATATGCACTGACCCTCCTGTAATGAATATGTACAAAGTCACAAAGACTTGTCAACAGTCATTATAAGGTATTCCAATGGAGATCAACTCCATGGAAACTAAGTCTCATATTCAAAGTACATTGCTTTGGACATGCTTCTTGCATTAAGTTTTCTAATCTTACACAGATAACTTCCACCTATGGAGACAACTCCATATTCTCATTTTGACTATCACTTCTGAATAAGAGATGCCTCTTTTCAGAATATGTCAATATGGTCCTTCCAAAATTAGCACTATACTTCCAACTGTCCCTGAGCAACCAATCTTTGGTAAACCTCAGATTGTCCTCGACAATTGCTTAATCATTTTAGTCATATCCAATTCTAGACCTTTTCCCTTCTTAATGCCTTTGGGCATTTGGAAAAATTTAGAAATGACAAATATTATAGCACATGCAATCGATCCTGTACCCAAAGCAAATGGTACACGATTCATGATGTCTCACATAAAGACATGATTCTAGACCAGTCTTTTGCTACAATATTTTTATTTGCCATGTTTTCAAAATTTGACTATGAAGAGGGATGCCGTAATCATAATCGAATTTTGAGAACGCAATATATAGAATTTCCTTAAGTTGAACCAATCCAACAAGAAATTCATATATATATTCTTGACTAAAGATGATTAAGGTCTCAATCTAAGCCTTTAGAACTGAAATGAAGTATATCCTCTCCCTTAATTATAGCAAAACAACTTTTTCAATCCCTGCAGCCTCACGAATTGAAACTTTTGTTTTCTATAATTAACATTGCTAACTTGCAACACTAACAATAATTATCATGCTCCCACTAACATGATGATTATTAGCATAAGACTTATGCTCCCACTAGCTTTGACATGTACTCAGAAATCAGTTGGACTTCTAGAAATCAATACTTTATTGACTTTCTTACCAAAGTTCAGATTTCTGATACGAGATGCTTTGATAAAACTTTATCAAAATCATACACCTTTCCTTAGATAGCATGCGTGTGTGTCTAAACAATTTCAGAACTATGAAAAGGGATGCCGTAATCATAGTCTCAATTGTTTAGACCTTTTGCCATCTGCTTCAAATCTACTTGGTGGAAGTGTTTCCTCACCATCATTTTCATGAATCGGAGAGAAACCTTATGACCCTTAGATTTTATTGTGTATGTGTTCTTATCCATGTGAATCGTCAAAACCATAGTCATAAGACAAGGATAATGACAAATCCAAACTCATATGGACTGAACTTATGCAACCTTAACTTCTTGCCACCTGGCAGTACAGGGCCTGCCATTGCTTCCAAGTTGTTATGCAACCAATTGAGAACTTTCAGAACTCCTATGCAAAGCCAACTTTAACTGGAATGGGCACAGAATATGTCAACACGATAGGTTATAAACCTCAAGTCGTGTGCTAGTGAAGAACCTCAGGTTTTATTCTTGATTAGTTCTTGAAATTCTTTTTAGGATCTTTAAGACTCCCACTATCCTCTTGACATATAAGACTATCTTGCCAAATATTCAAGAGATAGTGCGGATTCTTTATCAAGACAAACACTTCACACAATTGGCCTTAGTTGGTCTTTGTTTTACCCAAAACATCACAACTTACCAATTTCAAATGTACAAGAGTAGGACACTTTTACTCTTACATTTGACAAGTGTTTTAAACCTTTCTTTAAGATATGTCACTCAAGATACAATCTTGGAGTATGACTCTAAGAATTGTTTTGGAATGAAGTATGACTCATCTTCCCGATCTAACCATTTCAACAATTCATGACTCATCTTCCTGATCTAACCATTTCAACAATTCATGACTCCTCTTCTTAGTCATAAGAATGCACTAAGATGACCTTTAGAGGACTAATTGTGATATGATTTCTAAATCATTAAGATGATCAAAAACATGATACTAAAGTACTCTCCCATCTTTTCAGATTTGAGAAACTTTTATCTTTCTGCCTAATTTGATTCTTCCCATTCGTTCTGCCATACATTGAGACTTTTCCAGTGTTTCAAAATTATACTTAAACTTGTAAGTATAACCATATTTACTAAACTTTAGTAAATCAAATAGTCTTAACGAGCTTTGTGGTGGACATGACCAGTGCACAAGAATGTGTACTCGATCCTTTTAGTCCTTTACTTGACTCACATATCCATGTGAACAAGTAATTAGTCTTGATTTTCCAATGCTTGAAAGTTCTCATTCATCATACTATTCAACTTGCATGATTCCAAGTTTCGGTCCAATTGAAACTTGGGCGATGAGGAACTTTCCTGATTTGGTAAATTTAGACACTACCACAAATGAAAGAATCAAATCCATTTTCCAATATTGCTGTCAGTGGAATCATATAAGCAATAATTTTCCAGAAATGCCATTGTAAGGATACTTCAAATAAATAAAATTAAACAATTTTTCTTTTATTTTAAAACTTTGCGGAAAAACTTATCCTTACAATCCATATGGAAAATTGTTGTTATCTATTCCTTAGCAATATATCATAACTTCTTAAGCAACTGCTCAAAATTCTGAGGCGATCGAAATCCACCTTCGCGATCAGAATCAACATATACTTCCTTTAAGATTTCTCTCTATTCTTTGATTCTTAAAACATCAACATGTGACCCAGTTACATCATGTAATGAGGATCTCAGAATAGAACTTAACAGAGTTAGATAATGGGCTCTAGCTGATGTAGAGTCAAACTTATTGACTTTAACATCCTTAGATAAATTTGGCAGCTTTGCAATCAACGCCCCTTCCTTTGGCAAAATAAACATATGGACCCTTTGGTAATGAGACTATCTCAGACTTAGCCTTTCTCTTTACCATTTGGTCAACCGGGTTGACTATGGCCAATCCCTTTCCATTGGGAAGAGAATGCTTTTTCTGGATTTCTAGTGTCACCATTGTCACTGTCCGTAAAGTTTTTGGGAAGTTGATCTTCTAATAAAATTTGCTTTACTATCGTTCCAAATCATTGCTGATTCAGCAGCACCAAGCAAATAGATATGATCATTAAGGTTCATGTCATAGTCTGTTTCATAGTAGTCCCAAAGGAACTCACTATGTGACTTAGAAAGTGATTGAACATCCAACTTTCTCAAGACTTTGACACCCAACTCTCCCGGCTTGTCAATATGTGACTTCATCTCTAAGATGTGATCACACATAGACCTTGCTTGCCATTAGGGCTTGAGTGACCTTGAACTTGTGGGTTAGGGAGAATAATTGGAGGAGGTGGAGGAAGAGAAGTATGACTTCCATGAGCCAAACTCGAGAAGTCATATTCATTAGGAAAGCTTGGTTTGGGAAGATCATTGTTGTCTAAACCAGACATCAACAATGGGAGAAATTCACGTAGAGTTGATTTAAGTCCTTAATATAACACCCAATATGATATATTATGGCTAGGACCCAACAAACTATTTTATAACTTGGAAGAGGGATGCCGTAATCCAAGCTATAAAATATTTGAAGGTAGGTGAATGACGATTCACCAATTTCCACCAAGATAAACAAAATGTATTATTAGGTTTTAATTGGTTTTGAAACTCCTAGATTCTTTTGAGATTCATTGAACTTTTCAATGGCATGTTTCAATCTCGAGTGTGCCCTTCAGGTTTTGTGACTGGGATGCCGAGGATCACAAAACAAGGTGTGAAGTAACCATGCAAATATACTTGGTACCCTTAATATTTACCCCTCAATCGATGTGCCGGTTAACCACACACGCTCCAACGATACTATGATAAACATTAAGTTACCCTTTGCCTACCTTGTTAAGTCCAGGTTAGTGTGCCGGTTAACCACACACGCTCCACTAACAGCTTAAACAAAGTGCAAAGTGTAATTTCATGGATTAGCACCTTATTCACATTTTCCTAAGTAACTAAGATTGGGAATTTATAAGTGTTTAGTTACTTAGTATTTATCATTATACTTATAATGAAGGGAGAATTATAGTCCTTGTCCTACCTGTTCGGCTAACGACCCTCCACCGGTCAAGGAAGCAGTGAGTGAGAGTGGACACCCATTAATCTGCCATTTTATAGGCAGTAACCTTATACCCCCCTTATAGACCGGCTTCGTGAATGAGGCCTACTAATGGTAAGACGACTTGCTCTTATACATATAATATATTAAACTTTTAATATTATAATAGTATAAGGGTGTATTTTAGACATTTAAAATACTTGGTGGTTTAATCTATTAATTAAACTAGACTTTTAATTTAATTAAACTCAAACCATATATTTATGGATTAATAATACTCTTTTAATTAAACGCTTTAATTAACTATTAATAAAGTCCATAAGAGTTAATTTGAACTATTCAACAAAACATCATAATTCCAATTATTAAACTCAAAATTAAAACCATTTAATTAATTGTTTAAGTTATGAACCCAAGAGTTTTAGAATTCAATTCTTTTTTTCATAAAAAACTTTTCTCAAATTCCAAAACTTGAGGGCAAGTTTTGTAATTCTTGAAACCCTTTGGATTCCATAACTTATGGAATTAATGGTGTTTTATGATGAAACTTTCCATGTTCCATAACTTAAGAACAAATTATGGAATTCTTTAAAACATTAACACCAAATTTTGTCACTCCATAAAAACTTTGAATCAAATTTTTTTTTTATTAAAAAAAAACTTTCATATCCATAACTTATGGAAGTTTCAAAAACCCTTAAGATCACAACTTTAAAAAAAACTTTTGAGCTCCAAAATTTTATGACAAAATATGTAACTCCTTAAAACATTTCGATCAAACTTTTAAAACTAATAAAATAATCATATCATTTTATCTTTTACTAAATTTGACCTAATTCAACTCATATAGCAAATGATTCAAATTTTACAAATAATTAGTTTTTCACAAAAACAAGTAATTATCTTAAAATTTGACAAACGTCATGTGTTTTTTTTTTCTTTTTTTTTCCCACTTTGAAAATAAAACATTTGCATCAATATAACAGAAAACAACCTGTGGCTCTGATACCATTGTTGGGTTTTGAGCATTCTAACATTCCTATGGTGTACATGCAACCCTATAAACCTTGGATCTATGTTTTCTCTATTATACATGCAAATATTAACTATTCCAAGGTTTCATCCTAACTAGCATATTATGAAGCACCTATACTACAAAGTTCTAGTTAGATGACATACCATTTGATGTAGCTTGATGTCTTCAAGCTTTAAGAGCTTAGCCCCAATAGTGTGGAAGCCTCAAATGGAATCACAAATCACCAAAACACATTGGAAGAACTTGAGAGAATATGTATGCACACTAAAATCGGCCCACTCTTATTTTCACACACTTGTTCCAATTTTGTGAGCCAAGGACCCCTTTATATATTATGGAGGATTAGGGTTACATCCATGTAAACCCTAATACCCACGACCTTTCATTTACCTTTATATATTATAGAGGATTAGGGTTACATCCATGGGTTAAAAGCTCCATGGACCATCCATGAAAGCTTAGCCCAACCTAAATGAACTTGGCCCATTCCATATATATAAAAGTCCATATTTAATTAGTTCTTTTTGATCACTTAATTAATTCTAAATTAATTCTTGATCAATATTAATTAAATAATATGATTCCAATAATAATATATTAGAACTTATAATATATTAATATAAATCATAAATATACTATTCTCAAAAGACTATCCATATAAATTGTGCCGGTGAAGTGCAACCCAAATGGACCATGTCGGGTCGGGTCAAGTACATACCAAATCTAGTTATGGACTTAGACATTAATCCAACAATTACGTGTCGGGATACGGGAGCGTACGGGAGTACTTTATCAGTATTTTCCCTATACTTTTATTTGGAAGTGCTTTGGAGTCTTTGTTCTTTTATGAAGTGATCGGACGAGATTCATGAGTTAGTGATATAGATCATGAGTTAAATAGTGGGTGTGTGATGAAAGGTGAGTTGGATAGATGAGATGATCAGTGATATAGATCATGAGTTGAGAGTGAGTGGTGAAATATGAGAAAAGCCCTTACCCAAACGTTGGCGTGAGTGGTGCAATATGAGAAAAGCCCTTACCCAAACGTTGACCCCCGTCATTCAGCAGAGTATGGATGACAACCATGGACTGTTCAAGACGGTCTGTGGAACACAAGCATGCTCGCAACATGTAGGTGTTAATGGACTTGAGTGTTCATTCGATGTACTCTATTCCCCTTCGTGAGTGGTGCAATATGAGAAAAGTCCTTACCCAAACGTTGACCCCCGTCATTCAGCAGAGTATGGATGACAACCATGGACTGTTCTAGACGGTCTGTGGAACACTAGCAGGCTCGCAACCTGTAGGTGTTAATGGACTTGAGTGTTCATTTGATGTACTCTATTCCCATCATGAGTGCCTTTAGGGCATGTATGGCTGGGGAAACCCCTTAGTATGTTCATCAGCTGTATGGAAAACCCATTGACATGTATTGCGGGGGGAACACCCGTGGGAAATACCGTCGATGAATAAGAGCTATGGACTTAGCATATGGAAAACCCATTGACATGTATTGCGGGGAGGAACTCCCGTGGGAAATACTGTCGATAAATAAGAGCTATGGACTTAGCACATGGCAACAATGTGACTTCATGTCTTATTTGACATAAATTGCAGAGGGAAGCAATGTTGTCACTTTATAGGTTGTTTTATGTTAGGATGTCTTGATTGACATAACTTTCTGAGGGAAAGCAATGTTGTCACCCCTAGTGATAATCCTTAGGCTAGGTCCCTTGTGATAGTTGTTTTAGGGACGTAAAGTGAGGATAATGGGAATGGGTAATTAGGGTTATTTTGGTTGATGAAATTAATAAATTTATTGATTGAGAACTTAATAAGTTTATTATTTATTGTGGGTTGAAAACCCTATATGCTCACCAGGCTCCCAAGCCTGACCCACTCAGTTTATTTGTATCACAGGTATCGACACGAAGTTGCTTTACACTGGGAGATTAAAAGAGAAGTAGATCACTAGTGTAAATGAATGTAAGTTTTGTTTATGCTTATGTTTTTGTATTGACAATGACATCCCAATGGTTTAAGTGAATAAAATACATTTCTTCGGAAATGATTTGATAACATATTTATTATGTTTTTCTGGGAACAAATTCCGCAACACTTTTTATCAAATGATTACTCTGAAATTATTTCAAAAGCATAAATCAAACCGATCTTTTCTGGCCATGAATTTGGGGATGTCACATTATGAAACTTAGATTTTATGGTGCATGTGTTCCTATCCATGCAAATTTGTCATAAGCATAATCGTAAGATAATGTTTGTGACAAATTCAACCTCTTATGGACAGAACTTGTTCATTCTTAATTTCTTGCCATCAAGGGTCCCACCATTGCATCCAAGTTATTTAGCAGCTTACCTATGCCAGTCAATGTACTTTCATTGATCAAGGTGTTTGCCCTTATGCATTCAATTGAGAACTCGTAGAACTCATATGCATAATCACTCAACTGGATTGGCACAGAAATAAAATTTTGTCAACACGATAGGTTACAATCCTCAAGTCGTGTGCTGGTGTTTAATAGGTTTACTTCTTGATTTGTTCTTGAAACATTTCAAGATCTTTAGACTCCCACTGACCTCTTGACATATAAGATTCTCTTATCAAGAAACATTTCTTGACAAAACAAATATTCAAGAGTCAGTGTGTGTCTTTATCAAGACAAACCTACACACAATTTGGTATTAGTTGGTTTTTGTCTTATCCAAGACATCACAACTTACCAATTTCAAATGTGCAAGAGCAAGAAAACATTTTCCTACTTCACATTTGATGAGTGTGTTAAATTTCTTAAGATGATGTCACTCAAATCACAATTTTGGAGTACGACTCTAAAACTTGATTTTGGAACGAAGTATGATTCATCTTATTGACTTAACACATGTTGACAATTCTCGACTCCTCTTCTTAGACATACTAGTGCACTAAGGTGTCCTTAGAGGATGAATTGTAATGTGGTTCTTAAGACGATCATAAACATGATACAAATGTACTCTCCCTTCTTCTTCGATTGGAGAAATTTTTATCTTTCTTGCCTAATTGATTCTTCTTATTCGTTCTGCCATTCATTGAAACTTTTCAATGATTCAGAATCATACTTAATCTTTTAAGTATAATCATATTTACTAATCTTTTAGCAAATCATAACGAACATTTTATCGTTCTTTGTGGTGGACTTGACTAGTGCACAACATTGTGTACCAGATCTCATTATCCTTCACTTAACTCACATACTTATGTGAACAAGGAATTAGTCTCAATTTTCCAAATACGAATATTCTCATTCGTCACACAATACCAGTTGCATGATTCCAAGTTTCTGTCCAATTGAAACTTTGGCGATGAGAATCTTTCCTCATTTGGTAAATTTCTGACATTACCACAAATAACATAACTAAGAATCAGATCCATTCACAATATTGCTAACAATAGAACCATTCAAACACCAATTTTCAAAAAATCCATCGAAAGGAAACATAAATAAGATAAATCAAAATTTATTTTATTGCGGAAAAATATTGTCCTTACAATGCGATTACAAATGAAAACTATGTAAATAGTACTTAGCAATTTATCCTAACTCTAAAGTAGTAGCTTAAAATTCTGATCCTTGAATCATGCGATCAAAATCCATTTCTTTGCGATCAGACTCAGCGTGCTCCTTCCTTTAAGCTTCCTTTCCTTTCTTTGATCCTTCAAAACATCGAAATGTAATCTTATCACATCATGTATTAAGAATCTCCAAATAGGAACTTAATAGAGTTAGATAGTGGATATTTCCTGAAGCAGAGTCATACGTCTTGACTCTCCCATCTCTTAGATCTCTCAGGTAGTCAGGGCAACTTCGTAACCAATGCCCCTTCTTTTGGCAGTAGAAACACATGGATTCATAGAGAAAACTTTTCTGGACTTCCAATGTTACCATTGCCCATAGAGGGTTGGGATATTGATTTACAAGACAAATTTGTTAACCGGTGCACCAAATCATTTCTGATTCAGCAGCAATAAGCAAATAAGTCAAATAAATAAGGGTCATGTCGTGGTCCATCATATAGTACTCTCTAACGAACTTACCTTATGATTCGGGAAGTGACTGAAGAACCAAGTCAACAGCCAACTTCCTTTAAAACATCGACACCTAACAATCCTTAACTTGTCCATGTATGACTTCATCTTTAAGACGTGTGCACACACAGACTTTCCATCTTTGTCTCTTATTGCCAATGGGGCTTGAGTGACCTTGAACTTTTCAAGTCTTCGAACACGTGGGTCAGGGAGAATTATTGGAGGAGGTGGAGGAAGAGAAGCATGATTTCTATTTCCACAATCCAATCGTGGAACATCATCTTCATGTGGAAAACTTTTTCCAACGGATTTAGGAAGACCATAGTTGTCAGACTTTGACATCTATAAAACGGGAGAAAATTCAAGTTTTAGTTGATTGAGTCCTCAATAAAACACCCAAATGAGATATTAAGGCTAGGACCCAACACAATATCCTACAAATTGGAAGAGGGATGCCGTAATCCAACTCGCAGAACATTTGAAGGTAGGTAAATGACAATTTACCAATTTCCACCATGAAAAACAAAAAGAAGGTTAAGTTTTAAATGAATTGAAACTCCTAGATCCTTTGAGATTCATTGAACTTTTCAATGTCATGTTTAATCTCGATTATGCCCTTCATTTGTGACTGGGATGCCGAGGATCACAAATAAGGTGTGAATAACCATGTGAATGTACGTGGTGCCCTCAATGTTACAGTCACCTAATCGACGTGCCGGTTAACCACACACGCTCCATCGATCTATGACAAACATCGAGTCACCCTTCGGTACCAATGCCAAACCCAACTTAGTGTGCCGGTTAACCACACACGCTCCACTAATTGTCTCGACAAGGGTACAAAGTGTAATTCCATGGAATTGCATCGATTTCACTTTTTCCTAAAGTAACTAAGATTGGGAATTTTGTAAAACATTTAGTTACTTTATTATACTTTTAATGAGGAGAGGGTTTGCCCTATCCTACCCGTTCGGCTAACGACCCTCCACCAATCAAGGAAGCGGTGGGTGAGAGTGGACACCCATTAAACGACCATTTTATAGGCCATAACCTTATACCCCCCTTATAGATCGGCTTCGTGAATGAGGCCTACTAACGGTAAGACTAGCAGTTTAAGTTATACATATATATAATATTAGACTTTTAATGTTATATATAGTATAAGGGTGTATTTTATACTTTTAAAATACTATGTGGGTTAATTTAATAAATTATACCTTTTAATTTAATTAAACATAAACCATGTCATTATGGATTTATTAACTCTCTTTTAATTATACTTTTAATTAAATTAATAAAACCATAAGGGTATAATTTGAACTTTTCAAAACTAGGGTTTTAGAATTTAAAGTTTCAAAAATTAAACTTTTAATCAAAATTTAAATTCCAAAACTTGGGGGCAAGTTTTGAAACATTTCAAAAACATTAGGGTTTAGAATTTAAATATTTCCAAATTAACCTTTTAATCAAAAAATTTAAATTCCAAAACTTGAGGACAAATTTTGAAACCTTTCAAAATATTAGGGTTTAACTATTAAATTTCAAAACTAAAACTTTTAAACTTCAAATTTAAACTATAAAACCTAAGGGATGTAAATTGAAACTTTTCAAACTTACTAGGTCAAATATTTGACTAATAATAATCCTATATTATCCATATTTAACCAAATCCATCAATTTTGATGAGGATAATCATTCCAAACTTAAAAATTCGGATTTTGGCAAGAAAAATGAGTTTTGGCAATTATCCTCAACAAAATCTGGCAGAAAAATCGAAAATCCCGGCACCAGAGCCCTGGACTCGTCGAGTCCACAATGGAACTCGTCGAGTAGGACCTACTCGTCGAGTCCATTCATGGACTCGGCGAGTCTACCAGTCATAAGTAAAAAAACTTCGATTTTCAAGCAATAAACGATCAAATATGCATCAATTCATCAACAAACAGCCCTAGGCTCTAATGCCACTGATGGGTTTTTGAGCACTACAACATTCCTATGGTGTACATGCAAACCCTAAAGCTTTGGATCTAGTTTGTCTAATGAACATGCAATAATCATCCAAAGCCATAAACCCTACATCTAGCATGTGATAATCAAATAACATATGAATTAGGGTTTAGATATTACCTTGATTGTTATATAGCAATAACAATCTCAATTCCTTCTTGTAAGTGGATTCTGAAAGCTTCGTGTCACAAATGTCACACCTCTAATGGAGTCACAAACACCATAAGCAATAAGGATGAAGAAGGAGGAAAGAGAGGACACCTAAAACGCCTAGAAACCCTAAGGAATCAGTTGGCCACGTTTTTGGTGCCCTAGGGGTCCTTAAATAGTGAGGCTATTAGGGTTATCTAACAAGGAAACCCTAATTTGACTGCTTAGGCCCTAAGCAACCATGGACTCCTCCTTTAGAGGCCTTGGACGAATTCTAATGGGTTTCCCCATAGATTTCGTCCACTCCATCCTCTATGGAGTCCATTAGCCCAATATCTAACTATCACACAATTGACAGTTCTAGTCCCCTTTATTTAATTAATGTCTTTTAGCCACAACATTAATTCTGATTAATTCTTGACTATTATTAATTAAATAATATGATTTCTCTCTTAATATATTATTCATATAATATATTAATAAATCATAATTAATTTCTTTCTCTACAAATCATCCTATCAAGTTGCTTTGGTGAAGGCAACCCAAAAGGAACATGCTCGCAATCGGGTCAAGTACATACCAAAATAGTTATGGGCTTAGACACTAATCCAACATCTATAAGTCCAACTGATTTCTGAGTACATGTCAAAGCTAGTGGGAGCAAAATTGTTATGCTGGTAAGAACATAATTTTAATGCTAGTGGGAGCATGATTATTATGTAAGGTGTTGCATGTTGGCAATGATGTTTATAGGAAACAAAGTTCTAAATTTGTAAAGTCGCAGAATTTGGAAATTGTTTCGCTATAGTAAGGCTTAAGGGAGAGGATACTTATACTTCATTTCAAATCTAAAAGTTTAGATTGCAGTTTTTTTAATCAAACTTAGTCATGTCATATATGAATATCATGTTGAGATGTTTCAACATAGGAAATGCTATATATGGAAATATTATAGTGAGAGACTGGTCCAGTATCATGTCTTTATGTAAGACATTATGGATCGTATCCCATATGCTTCGGGTATAGGATCGATTGCATATGCTATAATATTCGTCTGTTCTGATTTTTCCAAATGCCTAGCGCATTAAGAGGGAAAAGGACTGGAGCCAGATATGACTAAAGTTGTTAAACAACTGTCACATGACAATCTAAGGTTTACCGAAGATTGGTTGCTTGTGGACAGTTGGAAGTATAGAAATTGATGGACCATATTGATATAATTCTGAATAGATAGGATTCTATTAAGAATGGATTGTCATATGGAAATTCTGGAAATGTTTCCATAATGGGAGTTGGATATTAAGAATCTATGTGTATGTTAGAAACTTGTATTCAATAAGGACGTTCAAGGAATGTACCTTGAATGTGAGACTTCATTTCCGGGCAATTGCCTTGTAACAATGGAATACTTTGTAATATCGTTGGCTAAGTATCTATGACTTTGGAGCCTCGACATTACAAAAGGATCATTGCATGAGAGGTTAGACTCTAACACATTCTATTAGTGGCAAGAATTTTGTATTCTTTCACTTATAAGGATTAGGGAATTGTGAAATGAGCATCATTGGAAATGTGTTCAATTAATTTCACAAACAAAGGACCATAGATAAACATAGTATGCATGCTTTGAGCATGGGATGACTATTGTTTTAATTCAAGTATTGACGTGATTAGTCGAAACAGTAAACAATAAATAAGTTCTAATTAATATGGTGATTAAAAAATATTTGTTTTATTTATATTCAAAAGTTTTGAGACCATATTGGATTAGATTATTCTTGTGTTTCACTTCGCATGTTTTACTTCCCGAATAACTAGGTTATTCAAACATCCACAGTCGATCATACTTTGGAAGTAATTAATGAGGTAAGACTGTGATGAATCCGACTGCACCAGGTTCCACTAATCCTTCGCGCCTAGACAAAGAAGGTTCAAGGTGTACCTGACCTTCCAGTCTTTCGGACAGGAACAAGTGAAAAAGCATCCCTCCACATCAGAAATCCATATCATATCCATGATCGGGTCCTTGACCCCGTCGAACTCCGGGGGCTTCGTGTTGCTGAAGTCCCGGTACTGGAATGACACCCTCCCATGGAGTCCCACTGCAGTAGCAACAACCTTGGTGACGACAACATAACGCTCATCAAACAACACAATCGTAGAGATCTTAATAAACCCAAAGAACTCCGAGATCTCCACCCTAACAGGTACGATCACCTGATTAGAGATCATCTCGTGAATGTCCTCATCAGCCAATGTTGGCCTTGACGGACCGCCCTCTCCCGATCTGAAACCTCTCGTGAACACCATACTGAAAATAAACCAAATACATCAGAAAATACACAATTCATACTATTACAATCATTACATAAATGTTAAACCCTCGAGGTTCATGATTTCCTTGTTACGCGTATGGGTTATATGCTTCCAATAGTACTGGACCATACTACCTTCCACACCTCCCCGTATTCATATCAATGGGTCTTCACGCACCAACCTATCTCAAGACTCAACATCTAGGATAAGCATACGTCCTATGCATTTTTTCAAGAGTGGCTAATACGCCTTCACTCTATCCTGCTACAAGCCATACTTACCAATGGAACTTCCACCAACCCTGCAGCCGCTTGTGCATGCTAATCATACATAACATTGGATTCCATAGACATTTGAATACTTGATTCCACCCAAAGCCCACAACTATACAAGGAACATGGAATAAGGCTAAATCACATATTCTCAGGCTATAAAATCTTGGTTATATACAACTATAGTGTATACACTAAGCAACTACAGTAATGATGTCATTACCATATAACATACAAGAAAATCTCCTAGGCTATCAGGTATCATAATCCATGTGATTCTATCATGCAATTCCTAAAGATCCCTAGGCTACAATTAGCATGTAATTCCATCATAATCATCATAAGCAAATAACATTGTGGGTATCTTGGGGAAAACTTTCTTGCTCCAGTTGATCGTATACATCCCATACTTCTTTGGTTACTTTTGGAAATAATGTTTTTTGAAAATAGTTTGAAAACTTTTGCAGATCCTTAGTTTGAGTCTGTATTCACAGAAATTTTCCTCCAATTCTCTCAAACCAGGGCTCTGATACCAACTTGTAACATCCTAAAATCAAAACAAAAATTTTTCATTTTTTAAAAGCATTCAAATTCATAAGTTTTACAAACAAAGACTCCTAAAAGTCATAACCACATATAAGAGTATCCCAAAATCATAAATCATATAAAAGTCCAAGATGATGTGCACGATCATGCCTTCGCCTTGCCCCTATCCTCTGAAGTACCTGAAACCATAAATCAAATTGTACGCTAAAGCTTAGTGAGTTCCCCCAAAGTACCACACACACAACCAAACACAAACGCATAAATCTATGATCTTGAAAACTCAGAATGGTCCAGAAGGTGTGGAAATGAATGATGGTGTAACGACGTAATTTTTCAACCAAAATTTTCATTTTTAAAACATATAAAACTCATATATTATATTTCATGAAAATCATAAATGTCTCAATATCAACATAAATCCACAACAAAAGTCAATTCCCAGAATCCTCTACGTAATCTCGAACAGGTTTGTACAATCACGCCGGTGGCTTCCCGCGATCCTCGGAAGTACCTGAAACACATAACACATAACACGGTAAGCATAAAGCTTGGTGACTTCCCCAAAATACCATGCACAAATAATTAGCCACTCGAGGCTATAGCTCTAGAAGACCCTCCGGTCAATGTGTCTCAGTGGGACCCTCTAGTCCCACAGCTCATTGGACCCTCTGGTCCGGTCTAAGTGAGGACCCTCCGGCCTCATAGTTCGCTGGACCCTCCGGTCCGGTCTAAGTATCACATAATATAGCATAAATATCACACAACAAAATGCATAACTCAAGTAAGAACATACGACCCTCAGGTCACACATAAATACCACTCTAGGTAATGTATAGTGAGAAGACTCACCTCGAAGCAAGCAAGCTAATACACCTCGTACACGAATCACCGATCTAGCCTCCGCCTAATACATGTGGTGATTATCTCTAATTAGATCACAATTCTAATAAATTCATATTAACCCCTTTTAACTCTTGGTAAGGGTAAAAAACCATTTTACCCCTCCAAGATCTCAGTTACTCACATTTGGTCAAGACTCTAAAAGTTAACCGAAGTCAAACTTGAGTCAACAGTCCATGTTGACCCAACTCGACGAGTGCACCAGGAGGACTCGTCGAGTCCCATCGTTCCCTCAGAGGCCTTAAGAAAACCAACTCTACTCGTCGAGTTGACCCGCTAACTCGACGAGTTACAGCATGCTCAAACTTATCGGAATAAACCGTAAGCGACCCGTCGAGTCTGCTCATGGACTCGGCGAGTTCATTTAGTCCATACTCCCATTCAGACGTTTTAGGGCACATCTACCACTCCAAATACTAGATCTAGACTCCCTAGGCTCGAATGTCACGTAAAACTTCGATCTTTACGTTCATGCATGGCATATTTGCTCCATAATGCCATTACAAGCTCCAAGAAAGGTTAAATGCACATGAGCTTGCCTCTAGCTCAATAAAGCTCGAATCTTTGGACTTCCAAGGCCTTCTCTAGTCCAGATCTGAGGTTCTAACCTCAAACCATGCTCAAATAACTCAAGAACACGATATGATTTGGGAGAAAACCCTAAAAGCTCCCAAAAATGAGATCTAACGAATATGTGGCCAAGATGAGAGCTTTTTACCTCTGAATAGCAGCTAATGACAGAAGAATGCAAGATCCACAACCTTTCCCTCATTTAGATCCACCAAGCTCTTCCAATCCTTCCTCCAAAATGCACAATAATGCTTAAAATGGTCTCTCTCTCTCTATACAACGAAAGGAGCAGGTTAGGGTTTCTCTCTGTGAAGTGTGGCCGCACAAGGACGCTATAAGTGCCTTTAAATAGGTCCCAAACCCGGGGATTTAGGGTTTCTCATTCCAGCGCCTACTCGACGAGTAGCCTCTTGGACTCGTCGAGTAGGTCATTAAACCCTTGTGACCACGTGCGACTCGACTCGACGAGTCATAGCATCAACTCGTCGAGTCGCTCTATGAACTTCAAAAATAAATAATCAAAATGATGTACCTGGGATTTCGGATGTTACAATTCTCCCCCACTAGAATCAGACTTCGCCATCAAAGTCATGCTCCGCAAATAATTCTGGATGCTGCTCCCGCATCTCTGACTCCGGCTCCCAGGTCAAATTGGACCCCCTCCGATGTTGCCACTGGACTTGGACCAGGGGCATTTCCTTGTTCCTCAGAACTTTCACCTTTCGATCCAAAATCGCGATCGACCTTTCAATATAATTCAGGCTCGCATCCACTTGTATGTCCTCTAGCGGTACCACTGCCGACTCATCGGCCACACACTTCCTCAACTGAGACAGGTGGAAGGTGTTATGGATCTGGCTCAGCTCCGCAGGCAGCTCCAACTGGTATGCCACCCTGCCCACTCTGGCAGTCACTTTGAAAGGACCGATGTACCGAGGTCCCAGCTTGCCCCGTTTCCTGAATCGGATCACCCCTTTCCAAGGGGATACCTTCAGGAGTACAAAATCTCCGACCTGAAACTCTAGCTTGGATCGTCGCCTGTGCGCATAACTTTTCTGGCGGCTTTGTGCCGTCAGTAATCTCTGTCTCACTTGTTGAATCTGCTCGGTCGTTTTCAGCACTATCTCCATGCCACCCATCACTCTTTGTCCCACTTCCCCCCATCAAATGGGAGTCCGACACCTTCTCCCATACAGAAGCTCAAAGGGAGGCATACCAATACTCGAATGATAGATGTTGTTGTAAGAAAACTCAGCCAGTGGTATGTAGGTGTCCCAACTTCCTCCGAAGTCTATGACACACGCACGCAACATGTCCTCAAGCGTTTGAATCGTCCGCTCGCTCTGCCCATCGGTTTGTGGGTGATACGCGGTACTGAAATGCAAACACGTGCCCAACTCCTCATGAAACTTCTTCCAAAACCTGGAAGTAAAACGCACGTCCCGATCTGACACTATCGAGACCGGCACCCCATGACGTGCTACCACTTCTCTCACATAGATCTCAGCCAATCTCTCTGCAGAATAGCTCTCACTAATAGCAAGGAAGTGAGAACTCTTCGTCAATCGATCCACAATCACCCAAATCGCGTCAACTCCTCGCGCAGTCCTTGGCAACTTGGTGATAAAGTCCATCGATATCTGCTCCCACTTCCACTGGGGAATCTGAAGGGGCTGTAATGGACCATGTGGACGCTAGTGCTCTGCCTTGACCTGACGGCAGGTCAAGCACCTCTCAACTACCCAGGCAACATCCCTCTTCATACAGGGCCACCAATAGTCTCTCTTCAGGTCTAAATACATCTTAGTAGCCCCGGGATGGATCGAGAACCTCGATCTATACGCCTCCTCCATCAGTATACGCCGAGCTCCGCCCGTATAGGGCACCCAAATCCGCCCTCGGAAAGTCATAAGTCCTCGGCTATCCGTCACAAACTCAAACACCTGCCCAATCACCCGCTCCCTCTTGCGGTTCTCCTGTTTCACGGCCTCTGCCTGGGCTTCTCGAATGGTATCCAAGATCGGGGTCATCACTGTCATCTTCATACATATATCCCGAATCGGGGCACTATCCGCTCTATGACTCAGGGCGTCGGCTACTACGTTAGCCTTGCCCGGATGATACAGGATCTCACAGTCATAGTATTTCACCACGTCCAACCATCTCCTCTGCCGCATATTTAGGTTGGGTTAATCCATTAGATACTTCAGGCTCTTGTGGTCCGTGTATACGGTACACCAAACCCCATACAAGTAGTGGCGCCAGATCTTGAGGGCGAACACCACCGCCCCCAGCTCTAGGTCGTGGGTGGGATATCTCATCTCATGAGGCTTCAACTGCCTCTATGCGTATGCTATCACGTGTCCTCTCTGCATTAGCACCGCACCCAACCCGGATATAGATGCATCGCAATAAACCACAAAGTCCTCCATTCCCTCGAGAAGAGCTAACACCGGGGCTTCGCACAATCGCTGAAGAAGAGTCTCGAATGAGGTCTGCTGCTCGGGACCCCAAGTAAAAGTAACACCCTTTCGGGTCAACCTGGTGAGGGGGACGACAATTTTAGAGAAATCCCTGATAAATCTCCGATAGTAGCCGACCAACCCTAGAAAACTCCTGATCTCGGTGGGGGATCTCGGCACCTCCCATCTCATAACTGCCTCAATCTTGGCCGGATCGACCAAAATCCCATTCTGATTAACGAGGTGTCCCAGGAACTGGACCTCTCGTAACCCGAAATCACACTTGGAGAATTTGGCAAAAAGCCTCTCTGATCTCAATACCCCAAGAATCTCTCTCAAATTCTCCTCATGCTGCTCTTTGGATCTCGAGTACACCAAAATATCGTCGATGAACACGATCACCGATCGATCCAACATAGGCCTGCACACCCGGTTCATGAGATCCATGCACGCTGCCGGTGCGTTGATGAGCCCAAAATGCATCACCACGAACTCGTAATGCCCATAAAGAGTTCTGAAATCCGTCTTCTAGATATCCTCTTCGCGGAATCTCATCTGATGGTATCCAGATCTCAAGTCGATCTTGGAAAACCAAGACGCGCCCTGCAACTGATCGAACAGATCGTCGATCCTCGGCAGCGGATAACGGTTCTTGACCGTCAGCTTGTTCAACTCTCGGTAATCAATGCACATCCGGTGTGAACCATCCTTTTTCTTGACAAAAAGGATCGGCGCTCCCCACGGCGAGCTACTCGGTCGGATAAAACCCTTCCCCAACAGCTCCTGAAGCTGCGAGGATAACTCCTGCATCTCGGGCGGCGCAAGGCAATAAGGTGCCTTGGAAATAGGCGCCACTCCCGGAACTAAATCAATCCGGAACTCCACCTGCCTCTCGGGAGGCACACACGGTAACTCCTCAGGAAAAACATCCAGAAACTCACTCACTATCGGAACCTCAGCGATAGAACTCAATCTCTTGGCAGTAACTCGCTTATCTATCACATACGCTACAAAACCCCTGCAACCTTGATGTAGACTCTGTCTCGCTTTGACGGCTGAGCAAAATGCTGACCCAGATCGGGTATCCTCGTCATATACTGTAAGCACTCCCCCACTAGGATCTCGTATGGTCACCAACTGACGCTCGCAATCGATCATAGCTCCGAATCGACTCAACCAGTCCATGCCCACGATGACACAGACATCCCCCATCGCAATCGGTACCAGATCTATCGGAAACTCAACTCCAAAAATCTCAAGTACACATCCCCGGATCACATCAGTCGCAAACACCGCGTGTTCATCGGCTATAGAGACTCTCAGAGGTCGACTCAGCGCCTCTCGTCGGATACTGATGTGACGACTAAATGCTAATGATACGAAGGATCGACTCGTACCCGAGTCAAATAACACCAAGGCAGATACAAAACTCATAAGAAAAGTACCTATGCATAACACAATATAAGCACAACATAACTCAATTAAAATAAATAAAAGAACACATACCGGCCACGACATCAGGTGCTGCGCGGACCTCTTCCGCTGTCAGCTGGAAAGCTCTCCCGCGAGCCTTCGGTACCTCGGCCTTCACTGGCTGGATCTCTGCAGCTCGTGTAGTAGCAGGGGCAGATCCCTGTAGAAACTATGGGCACTCGGCCTTCCGATGGCTGGTCTGGTTGCAGTGGAAACAAACTGCAAACCCCTCGGGGCAATCCCTCGCGATATGCCCCTCCTTGCCACACTTGTAGCAAACACCAGCTCGACACACCCCCTCACGACTCTTGCCGCACTTTCCACAAGTGCGGCCCTTCTGGCCTCCAGATCTCAAATCAGCGGGCTTTGCCCGCTTGGCTGCAGGCTGAGACTGTGCCGGTCGCCTATCCCTCCCCTGAGACTCCGCCTCCTCTCTGGCCTGAGTCTCCAGCTCAATCTCCCTCTTCCGGGCATTTGCCTGAAGCTCAACAAATGTCTGGTATGTCGAGTTCGCCACGAACTCACGAATATCCCTCCTCAGTATACTCAAATATCGGCTGATATGTGGCTGCTCGGTAGACACGTGCTCAGGGCAGAACATCGCCATCTCATGGAACATCCTCGTAATCACTGTCACCGACTCTGTCCTCTGCTTGAGGGACAAGAACTCCTGGGCCAACCGTTTCCTCTCCACCGGGGGAACATACTCATCTCGAAACATAGTAGTAAACCTCTCCCAATACACTGTAGTGAGCTCTGCAGAAGTGAAGCTGGCTGTCACAAACTTCCACCAGTCCTTCGCCCCCAAGCGAAGCTGGTTCAGCGCGAACCGTACCCTCAAATGTTCCGGACAGGAACAATTGTAGAAACACCCCTCGATGTAGGAGATCCATCTCATCGCGGCACTCGGGTCCTGAGTCCCGTCAAACTCCGGTGGCTTCGTGTTGCTGAACTCCCGGTACAGCAATGAGTCACCCGCCTGTGGCCTGGCAGCAACGACAGCTGCGGTGGCTGCAGCAGCAGCCGCCTCGGTAACCGCAGCGTAACGCTCATCAAATATCTCAATCAAGGTGGTCTTGATAGACCCAAACATCTCTGGGATGGCCTCTCGGATAGCTGCGGCCACCTCCTCGTGAATCATCCTGCGAATCTCATCATCGCTAACTCCACTGCTTTCTGGGCTGTGGCGCCTACCCACCATGATGTCTCTGAAACACAACATAAAATAATCAGAGACTTGCTCGAGAATACTCACACCCGATCTCTCTCCCTACTTGTTCCTTAGCATCCAGAGGATTCTTACTTGGACTGCTTACCGACCCGGTGCTTCCAGTAGTACGGGCCCAATACTACCTTTCACACCGCATCTGTAATCACCCCAAGTCCTCCTCCTAGGACTCCAGATCGCAAGTACTTTATATCTTGTCGAACATAGGCTACTCTCATAAGCTCATTTCTGCTACATACTCGTACTCAAAGCAAATAACAAGTAGCAGTAACTCCTAGGCTAAGGCATCACAAATCAGGCCACTCTAGTCCTAAAATATGAAGTACCTAGCCTACTATCTAGCATGCATAACGTATCTCATAATATCTCATAAATATCTCATAATACTGAAAGTAAGGGTATTTTGGGAAAATCACCGTTCGGGCGCTGGCTGATTGTACACACTGCTTTTTCTCGTTTTTCTCTTAGAAACTCTTACTCATTTTAGAAAAAAAAATTGTTTCTCTTGGAAATTTTTCTCAAATCCTCAGTTTGAGTCCAGACATACCCGAAGGTGCATCCGAATCCCTCAAACCAAGGCTCTGATACCAACTTGTAACGACGTGATTTTTCAACCAAAATTTTCATTTTTAAAACATATAAAACTCATATATTATATTTCATGAAAATCATAAGTGTCTCAATATCAACATAAATCCACAACAAAAGTCAATTCCGAGAATCCTCTACGTAATCTCGAACAGGTGTGTACAATCACGCCGGTGCCTTCCCGCGATCCTTGGAAGTACATGAAACACATAACACATAACATGGTAAGCATAAAGCTTAGTGAGTTCCCCAAAATACCATGCACAAATAATTAGCCACTCGAGGCTATAGCTCTGGAAGACCCTCCGGTCAATGTGTCTCAGTGGGACCCTCTAGTCCCACAGCTCATTGGACCCTCTGGTCCGGTCTAAGTGAGGACCCTCCGGCCTCATAGTTCGTTGGACCCTCCGGTCCGGTCTAAGTATCACATAATATAACATAAATATAACACAACAAAATACATAACTCAAGTAAGCACATACGACCCTCAGGTCACACATAAATACCACTCTAGGTAATGTATAGTGAGAAGACTCACCTCGAAGCAAGCAAGCTAATACACCTCGTACACGAATCACCGATCTAGCCTCCGGCTAATACATGTGGTAATTATCTCTAATTAGATCACAATTCTAATAAATTCATATTAACCCCTTTTAAATCTTGGTAAGGGTAAAAGACCATTTTACCCCTCCAACATCTTAATTACTCACATTTGGTCAAGACTGTAAAAGTCAACCGAAGTCAAACTTGAGTCAACAGTCCATGTTGACCCAACTCGACGAGTGCACCAGGAGGACTCGTCGAGTCCCCTCGTTCCCTCAGAGGCCTTAAGAAAACCAACTCTACTCGTCGAGTTGACCCGCTAACTCGACGAGTTACAACATGCTCAGACTTATCGGAATAAACCCTAAGCGACTCGTCGAGTATGCTCATGGACTCGCCGAGTTCATCCAGTCCATACTCCCATTCAGACGTTTTAGGGCACATCTACCACTCCAAATACTAGATCTAGACTCCCTAGGCTCGAATGTCACGTAAAGCTTCGATCTTTACGTTCATGCATGGCATATTTGCTCCATAATGCCATTACAAGCTCCAAGAAAGGTTAAATGCACATGATCTTGCCTCTAGCTCAATAAAGCTCGAATCTTTGGACTTCCAAGGCCTTCTCTAGTCCAGATCTGAGGTTCAAACCATGCTCAAATAATTCAAGAACACAATATGATTTGGGAGAAAACCCTAAAAGCTCCCAAAAATGAGATCTAACGAATATGTGGCCAAGATGAGAGCTTTTTACCTCTGAATAACAGCTAATGACAGAAGCATGCAAGATCCACAACCTTCCCTCGGTTAGATCGACCAAGCTCTTCCAATCCTTCCTCCAAAATGCACAAGAATGCTTAAAATGGTCTCTCCCTCTCTCTCTCTCTCTATACAACGAAAGGGGCAGGTTAGGGTTTCTCTCAGTGAAGTGTAGCCGCACAAGGAGGCTATAAGTGCCTTTAAATAGGTCCCAAACCCGAGGATTTAGGGTTTCTCATTCCAGCGCCTACTCGGTGAGTAGCCTCTTGGACTCGTTGAGTAGGCCATTAAACCCTTGTGACCACGCGCGACTCGAGTCGACGAGTCATAGCATCAACTCGTCGAGTCGCTCTATGAACTTCAAAAATAAATAATCAAAATGATGTACCTGGGATTCCAGATGTTACAGATGGAGAGTCTTGAGTGCTAAGATGATGGGTAGATGCTCTTCTTCTTCATCTTTTTTTGCTATAAATCACCACAAATGAGCTCAAAATCAACAATGGGGTGTTAAAGTTTCAAAGGGGGGTATTAGGAGGTGATAGAGGCTGACCGTTGGCTAACCCTAGCTATCACTTCCTTTAAATACAGAAAAAACCCCAAAAATTAGGGTTTGCCTCGCAGTCATCTCTCACATCATGAACCATAAGGGCTCACGTCATGAGCTTCAAGGAATTGCTTGATTCTTCCATTAGGGCTCACGTCGTGACACCTCAATGCTCACGTAGTGAGCAGAGCTTAAACTTAAGGATTTAATTTGAAATTCCACAATGATACTTACCTGGAACGGGGTGTTACAATACCAACACCATTTGCGACTCTTCAAACTACGCTAGAGAACCCTCTTTCGAGATCTTAAAACCCTCGTTCCATATGTGAAAACCATAGTAGCAGCGGCGGTGTTAGCTGTGATTTTTGGAAAGCAACGCCGGAGAAAAAAAGAGACATTGGACAAAAAGAGAGACAAAGTGCATATAGAATGGAGTTTTTAGAGGCGCTTTCCTCCAAGAATGGTGGTTTTGACGGCAATTTCTGGAAAATGGTGGTGGTTTCCGAAAAATGGTAGTAGGTTCCGGTAAATAGCTATGGTTTCCGGGTGGTGGTTTCAAGTGAGACAATAGTGTGTGTATGTGGTGTGAGAGAGAGAGAGTGATATATATATATATATATATATATATATATATATATATATATATATATATATATATATATATATAGAGAGAGAGAGATGGATAATATCTATGTTAAAGAGATGGTGGGTGAGTGTGGTAGTAGGGATGCGTTTTATTTTTATTTTATATATTTTTTTTAAATCAGAAAATTAGAATTATAGAAAAATAGAAAATCATATCTATAGGGGCAAATCCATGATTATAAAAAGTTTCAAAAATATTTGGACCAAAACCATAACAAAAAACCTATTTTGGACCAGTGATACAACTCAAATATTTTTTTGGATCAAAGATGCATTTTTCGACAAACCAAAGTACCATTTTTGCAATTTTGTCAATTATTTAATAAACTTTAACATTGCTAGATATTCTTTTATTCAAACAATAAAAAGTTTTACAATAATAGAATTTCAAATGATAGATTTTTACCAAAGTTATTACTTTGCATAAGTAATTTTATGCTCGATAATTTAGAATTTATGATTAGCCTGTAATGAGAAAATCTTCTACAAAAAACATTATTATCCTACTAAAACAGCGGATGCAATCATTTTACAGGCGTTTGAATGGTATAAATACAGAGACGATTATAAAATTTTTACGAGCGTTTGAATGGTGCAAATACATTAGTAATTCTAAAAATTTTACAGGCATATGAATGGTGCAAATACAAAAGTAATTCTAAAAAGTATTGGAGTGATTGAAGCTGCTTCCCACTTTGATTTTCTGCTTCTTTTTCTGCTTGTCTGTAAATTTGTTTTGTTCTCGTCTTCTGTTTCCTTTTATTGATTCCATAGCTTTTTGCTATGGCTTTTTCTAATATATACTCCATTATTAGCACGTTTCAAAAAAAAAAAAATTACTTTGCATAAGTTATTATTATATATATATATATATATATATATATATATATATATATATATATATATATATATATATATATATATAGTTTCAAATAAAATGAGAACGTGAGAACATTTCTCAACCATCGTTTTATTTAATTAATCTTTTAAAAAATATTTATGAAAATGTATTTTAGGTATTTGCTACAGTCATTAATAACCAATTTAAATTCAAACCCTAATTTTATGGAAAAAAAGTCTATCATCTATTTGATGTTCTTGTTTCCGTCAAAATAAAATAAATCTACACATAATTTTAGCCAAAATTTAAAAAATTGATATCATGTCTTTTGGAGTATGCCTTCTCTGTTTCCATCAAAACAAAATAAATGATAATACATCCATTTTATATTTATGTTTGGCATGGATAATCACTAAAATATTCTGTTTGAATGGTAAATATTGATTTTAAAAGTGTTAACAATGCAATATGAGTTTCGTCTAATGGGTTATAAAATCACTTTAGTTATAAATTCGTTTCATTAAAAAGTTAATAAGTTTTTTTACTAAACAATGATATTAGACACATATATGAATCCACATACCTTTCTTTCTAATTCTTTCGTGAATATTAGTTTTATTATTATCCATATATTAAAAATTATATATAATTTTTATATGGATCTTAGTTTGATTATGTTTCTTGTTATTTATGTATTTCATCATGAAAGAAAATATATTCTTAAATGGATATTAATTTGTTTTTGTTTATGAAAATGATAATATTCCATCATGAATATTGTTTGTTCCATTTTCTATATATTCTTAATGGAAAATGATATCATTCATATTAACATATGTTTATATTTATATTTGAATAACTCTTATATCGAATATTCTATGAGGAATAATTATATCATTATTATTGTCATAATACAATTTATAATATTTGAATATGTTACTATTTATATAAAGGTTCAAAATTATTTGGTATTTTATTCGTATGTTCATAACTAAAGTTTGATGCCAACTTTTTGTAAAGAAAATGATATTCTAATATGAATTATGTCAAATTTGCAAACTTATTCAAGAAAACAATGAATTTTCATTGTATTTGTTAGTTCAAACTGTATTTGATAAAGTTGTATGGTTAATGGTAATTTTATTGAAATTTGTTTGTTTGTGTATTCACATTGGATTTGTATAATAATATTGCCAATAATATGATATTTTTTATATTCTAATATGAATATGTAGAATAGGTTTTTTAAGTACATAATATATTCTTTATAGAATAATAGGTAAAACATCAGTTAAGAATCCCAATCAAGCATATCAATCTGCAGTGTTAATAAATTTTGAATTCTCAATACATTTTAACTTTCGAAAATAAAACAATTAAATATCCCTTAAAATGTGAAAAGAATACGAAATTAATTATATATTTAACTATTATCCCTAAAAATCCTCCATAACCACCATTTTCCTTGTTTTATTTGTTTCATTTTCATAATTTTTTCCTTACACATTTAATTATATATATATATATATATATATATATATATATATATATATATATATATATATATATATATCTTTACTCTCTTATAAAAGAAATCTAACTATTTCTATAAATAGATTGAATATAATAATATTATTTTTTTAAGACGTACAAACCTTTAAACTAATAGTACAAGTAATTATAATAAAATAATATTAAAATTTGAAGATTTTATCTCTTTTAAATTTTTGACCTAATCTCTTTTATTCTACCTCCTCAGTTTGACAAATATCGACTAAACCAACCCTTTAATCTGGAGTCTATATTGAATCTGAGATCTCGGCAAAGTTCTCTATATTCTCCATTCTGGCTCGACACTCAATATGTCTCTCTTCAACTTATTTCAAGAATTACAACCCTTATTATCTTCGCCATCTTTTTTCAGCCACACTAAGCAGTCAGTAGCACTAAAGTATTTCAAGAATTGGAAGTGTCACAACTAGCATTCTAGCTAGGAAATTCTGTACTCTTGTAAACATTATCTACTGTAAACTCGTAAACCCTAATTCATGTTATGCTTGAAATTCAACCTATGGAAGCACATTCAAACCTAGATTCATCAAGTAAAGTTGAAAACCCTAGAAATCCCGGTTTAAGGCCATTATGGATTAGGATTTCCTTATTGGGCCTAATGGGCCAATAAACTTCCAATGTGACTATTTTGGGCTTAGAACTTGTAATTGGGCTCTAATTCAACCCACTTTCATAAAATTTAACATTTTGGGCCATAATGGGCCTAAAATGAAATAAATTACCTTAATGGGCCTTGTTGGGCCATAACAAATCCAATAAGCCCTAATGGGCCATAAAACTCATTCTTTTATGCAATTTGGGTCGTAAACTACCCTAAGGGTCCAATGGGACGAAAACCATCAATTTGGGCTTCATGTTATGGACTCTAGCACAAAAGGCCCAAGCCTTTCTTTCCTTTCTCTCTCTCTCGGCCCAACTACAAAAAAAGGGGAGAAGAGTTGACTTTTAAGGTTGCCACCTCACTCTTACACTTCATACTCCCATGCAAGACCCAACATGTATCCAAGCTAGTCTCACCACCCTCTCTCCCCTCTCTTCTTCTACTCTCGGCCGAGGATCACCAAAACACACACACATCACAACAAACTCTCTCAAAATTCTCTCAAGACTCATCCATATTCTTCATCCAAAATTCTCAAAACTTTTGCTTGTGTTTCAAGAGGTTTTCACAAGATAATCATCATTCTTGGTAAGTCTTTACACCTCCAAGTTTTATCATTCCATTCTCTTGATAGATCACTATTTTAAGCAAAGTTTTGGTGATTTTGCTTCTTAGAGCTTCTTAAGTTCGAAATCAACTCTAGGAGGCTTGCTAGGACCAAAAATCTCTTTCACACCTTCTTCAAAACCGAAGCAACTAAGCAAAGTTGAGTTCATACCCCTCTATTTTCGGTTTTCATATGATTTATGTGGGAGAATACAAGTAAAATGTGAAGATCTATGTGTATTTGTATGTTATGTGTGATTTCTTGTTTTTTTTTGTGGTAAATATGTGCTAAAAATGAAAGATATTTCGAGATCTATAATTCAAGAAGGAAAAATATGTGATCTAGGTCATATTTCACTTAACATGTCAAGATAAACTACTATACAAGCTTTAAAATAACACACTACAACATAAAACTCATTATTGGACTATTTTTGTCAAATAAACAAAAGTTTGGGAAAAAGTTGTCATTTACGGTTTTTACAAGCCTCAAAATGTCAAAACAGTTAAAATGGAAGTTTCTATGAACATTATGTTTTTCAAAGGACTAAAAATGAAATTTGTAGCTTATTGAGCTAAAATTTTGGGCTTTTCGACCCATAGGCCCAAAGTTGCGAAAAATATGGTTTAAGGGGGGCTGAAATGGTAAATTTCTCAAAACAGTGGGTAGAAAAGTAAATAAATCTATTTCTGGGGTTAAAATGACCTAATTTGCTAAAAAGGATTGAAAATGCAAAGATTTTGGATTTTGGGTAAAAAGTGTAAAAATTGTGAAAAGTGTGGATTAAAATGCAAGTCTTTTAACTAAAGGGTTGAAACTTTCTAAAAATTTACTTTTGGACTTAAAACATTATTTAAATAAGTGTTTGAGTAAAAAATGTCAAGAAAAATAGTTCAAGGACCTAATATGTCATTTTTTTATAAAAAGGACTAAAATTGCCAACTTTACCAAAATAAGGGGCTGAATAGGTCAAACTAATATTTTTGGTCAGTTATGTTAATAATAAAATAATTGGGTCAAAATATACAAAACTTTATAACTTATGGGTTTTAAATAGAAAAATAACCGTTTTTATAAATCTATGAATCATTATAAAACAAATTCGTGATATTTACGACATATCGATTAAACAACTCGCAACATTAATACTATACAAAACAAGTAAACATTCTAATGGTTGGGCTTGAGAGATTGTAATCATGTTTATTGGGCCTTCGTGACTCATTAACATTACTTTTGGGCCCAACATAAATAATACATGTTATTGGGCCTCCTGTGACCCAATTACATGCTTAAGGGACCCTCAATGGTTTTTACATGTTATTAGGCCTCAGTGGCCCATTAGCATTACTAGTAAGGTCCAAATAAATCATATGCGAAATGGGCCAACGCGCTTTTCGTATACTCGACAGCCTCAAATAACATACGAAATTAGTAGGGCCTAGTAGTCCTCTTCTCCTCGTCTGTTAGGCTTACCTTCTCTTCAAGTAAACTAAAATCAGGTCATTAATCAAGGTTAATCAAATTCATGTGGATTAAGTGAGTAATAACGGGTGACACCAATAAGTGTCGGTCGTAGTCTGTAGTTGTAATCAAAGTCTCCTGGAGGGAGAGCGAGAGTTTGTGTATAGATCTATACGGGGGTGACTCCCCCACACCTAAGCTGTTCGCTACAATTAGACTCGGCCAGTCTAGGGTGACAAAGTCTTAAGATCAAATTTCGGTGTTCATTAGAATGCCAAGACAGACGAACTAGTCATTATCATGCATGGTTATAACGACTCACCTAGAAATCCGATATGATTAAAGTAATCAAGGGAAATCATATTCATTCGATGTAACGATACAATAATGCAAAACGATCATAACTTTTATCGGAAAACATCGGGTTTTCCAGGGGAAACCAATCTTACTCATTTGTACTTTCAAAAACTATAATGCAAAACCTCTCATTTATTCACGTTTTGAAATCATTCACGCACATACTTACAGGATCATCACAACATTATCAAGAAAAGTCTTAATACAGAAAATATCGGATTTTCTGGGTTTTATGAACGACATAAATATTTTACATCAAACACACATTTATGAACTCACCAACATTATATATGTTGACCGTTTTCAAAATAACTTGTATTCTTAGGTAATAGTTAGACAAGGAAGCATCCGGTGTGTTGAAAGTTTCTTTTGTAGTTGCTAATCACCAAACACTTTATATTTTGGGATCATGTAATGTAAACCATGTACTTGATGTAAACAATGCCAGTTGTACTATGTAATGTTTGGTGATGAATGTGTTATGTTTCATGTATATTCATTGTGATGATATTTCAATTTAAGTCACGCGAGCCCTCGGACGTTTCCCCTGTCTGGTTCGGGGGTGTGACAGGAAGCGTCGTCGAGGATATGTAGATCCCTTGATTCCATATCACCATCGCTGCGTCTTCAATTCCGACGCTCCTTTCACAACCATTCAATCTTGATATCAATTCCAAGCCATCTTTGTCCTTCATTACAAACACCGTGCGATAGCCCTTCTAAAAAACCTATCACCACTCTTCTCATGGTCGCCATCACCAACCATCAACCTTGTTAATTGTCACAACCAGCAACCATCACTCCTGGCAGTCAAACCGCTAACCACCACTTGGTAAACCTCACAAATTTCCACCATCACCGTTGTTAACTATCCATCATCACCACCTCTATCGAACTATCAACTGTTTTTTGCATTCCTTCTCGCCATTCAAGATAGCTCCAAAATGTTGTAAACGACGATGGAAAATTATGGGTTCCTTTAAAACTAGATTTGGTTCCTGGTAGTTTTTCTCATTTTCAGTTATCGATACAACCTCTAATTTTGATTCTGTACAATAATCTCGGTTATTTTGTTTCTGATTGGTTTTTATTGTTGGTAAAATTTCTAAAATTCTTCACCCATAAAGGATTAATTTGGTTTTTTCGGGGGATTTTGGATTTCAGAATCATCTAACATTTGAAGATCAGTAAATTTATCCAAAACCGTTGAATTTGCTCCCCTTAATTCATTCAGGTTCTTTATATCTCTACCTTACACTCAATTTTTGCTGTTTGTCTAATTTTGATTATGTACACTACATGTATTACATAGAATCCCAATTTCTAACATATGATGAGTTAAATCACTTTAGTTACTGTTCTCTTTGTGCAGATCTAAGATAAATACGAAGGAGAGAAAGAAACACGAGGAAGAAGGTCATTTTTTTATTCATGTACGATATATTGCCTGGGTTGTCTTCCACACCATTTCATCCTCCTGCTTTGCAGTTTTATAAGATTTTTGTCAATATGTTTCATCTTTTTCATCAATTTCCTGCATCATTGTATGTTTCAAATTTATATCGGTTTTGCTCTCTTGTACAAATCTTAAGTTCAAATTACATGAATGTAGGAAAAATGGTAGGTTGGTTTTCATTTTCGTTTGAATCCTTTTCTTATTTCTGATTACATGAATGTATGAACAAGTCTCTTGGATACATCTAGGATTTGAAGGTCTCAAGTAAGAATCAGATGTAACATTGGCTTAATCTATTAGTTAAGATTTTGGTATTAGATTTTATTATGGTGTCCCAGTCTCTTTTTTCTACAAATGGTTTGATGTGGATAATTGCAAATTGGATTCTTTTGTGACAATCCATGGTAAAAGTGTGAATTTATCAAGTGAACTAAAGGTATTTGATTATATGTTTAAGTAACATACACTTACATGATCTGCTATGAACGTCTTTATTTTGGTTTAGTGGTGAGGTTTTAACAAGTTATCACACTATATGTTAGTAGTTTACATATTAAAGTAAATATTATTTTTGGTTTGTATTATTGTTTTAAAAGTGCTTATGTTTGTTCGTATTGGTATAAAGGCTTACGTAATTGGAGCTACAAGTGCTTATGTTCATTTGTATTATTTCAGGTAATGTATGTTTGGGTTTGTGTATGAGAGTCTTTATTTTGCATGACTATTTACTTTAGTAAATTATATGCTACTTAATGACCATACAACTACTTTTTAGGGCTCAATTTAAAGTTAGGAAGCGAATCAAGATATAAACATATCATGTGCATAAAAAGCTACTCAATGTAAACATATCCTTCCTTTTTCTCTTTTTATTATTTTACTCAAAGTCTTAATTAGGTACTAGAAAAGCTACTCAATATGGAGTTCAAACAACCATGTCCAAAATTTGGAGATGGTGTTTAATCATATGTTAAGTTTTTTGATGCATAAACATAACACTTTTGGTTTTCCACTTCTTGATGTTAAACTTGTAAAAGTTGATTTATTTTTATGCAAACTGATATTGGTTTGTTTATAGGATGGACTTGAGAACTTATAACGATTTTGGTTTTACTACTTTTACTTAATTTTGGTGCTTTGGTTTTTTTTAAAGACAGCCCATGTATTAGATATTATGTGATGGATGAACTTGAGAAGCTTGGTCAGAATTATGCAATACATATCAGGTAACTTTTACTTATTAAATCAAAGTATTTACAAGAAAATATATCAAGTTATAGAATCTCACTCTTAAATTCGGTTAATACAGATATACCAGATAACTTTCCTTTATTTATTTATAATAATATGCTAATTTTGTTTTTATTTTTGTTTTCGTTTTCTGACTATGACAACATCCTTATTTCAATTTTTTGTCTATTACAACACCATACTTACATTTTTGTAGGCGAGAGAGGAAGGATGTATGGATTTTATAGTTAGTTAATGGTTAATCGACCTTTTTAGATATCTTTCAAATCCTTAATGGTAATTTACTATGTATCTTTCAAATTTTATTGATATTTGTCTTGGTTTCATTTGTTTCTTGTGTTAATGAAGGTCGAAAGCAAATGATACGTGGGAAAGCAAGTAACAGAAATTGGAAAGGTTAATATAAAATATTAGTGTTCAAAATGGTTTATATTGGTTTAAAATCCTAAACTATAATTTACTTTGTATCTATCAATTTGAAAATAAAACGATCCATGTTTCTCTTTTTTTTCAAGAGGCTATATATTTTACATTTTCCATGAGTGGTTGGTAATTCAATAAATTTATGCTGAAGTATTTGTACGCTATTAAAGCTTGATTTTGTCCGTTTGTAGTTTTTCAAAAAAAAAAAAAAAAACTGTCTATCCAAGCCATTGTGTCAATTATATTTTAAAACCTAAAAAATCAACAATTTTATTTTAACCAAACATTACGTATTTTTATTTTTAATAAAAAAATATGTTTTTTTAATAAAAACAACATAATTTTATTTTTAAAACAAAGGAGACTAATCTTTGCCCTAAATCTATTTGTTGATGACCGAAAACTACTTCCGAATGACTTCTTTTTCTTTCTAAATATACACCAATGAATGAAGAAAAATATGTTATCCTGAGTGAAATGAACTATTTTCAACACAATGGATCCAACATATGACAACACCAACATATACAAAAGCTTCGATTATTTACTAATTTGCATGATGGAAGATGATTGAAACAAGCTGCTTAGTCAATGCTAATATGATTAAGCAGCTTGTTTTAATCATCTTCCATCATAAATGATGATTAATAGATTAAATCATAGGTTCATGAAGAATAGTTCGAATCCAGAATACCCAGTTAGTAAATCGATGAGATTAATTTGAAGAACGAATGAAGAGTAGAAGAATCACCTGTACTGAACGCCCAATTTGATCCCAAGAACAAGCTTTCCAGCGTCCACGTCCATCTCTGACTTAAGTGGCTCCGTTTGTCTTCTCAGAATTGTTCTTCAAAACACTAGGGAATTGCCGATAGGAAAGCCTCTTCAACAGAGACTTCAACACCGGCTTTGTCGTCACCGTCGCCGAAGATTGAAGACTTGAGCAAGCTTGAAAGAAACTCCATTGAAGAACTAATCTATGTTGATTATCATCTTCCAATCGGAGTCGAGATTGAAGAACTAACATGATCGAGTTGTATACCGAGAATCCCAAACACCCTCTGAACATACGAAACAGAAAATAGAAGAAGAAGGAAGGAAGAATGAATTTATCTTTGTGTGTTCCTATGTTTTTTCAATTGAGTATCCCACATCGTTGGTAGGATGAACTATCAAGGAGAAACATTTCTAAAAAATAGGTCGAAGGCTTCATTGAAATCCAGATGCAACTATGCTTTGGGCCAACTGTCTCCTTTGAGCCCGATTTTGGGTCGGATTTTAGATCCGATTTGGGGTTCGATTTAGTCTGACTTGGACCGAATTGGACCGATTTTGATCGAATTGACCAAGGCCGATTATGTTACCCTCTAATTAGACCGATTTTGACCGAATTGGCCAAGTACCTAGGCGCCGATTAATCGGTCGCCTAAACAGATTTTTACAACCATGATATATATATATATATATATATATATATATATATATATATATATATATATATATATATATATATATATATATATAGGTTTAGGTTCTATGGAAAACAAAAAAACCCTAAAAATCATAAAAATTCATAAAAAAAATACTTAGAGATCACAGACTTTTTTTTCGAATTTTTTTATCAAAAAATCGCAGCTTTTAACATAAAATCGCTGAAAAAAATTTTGAAAATTTTTTTTTTTACAAAAAAAAAAAAATTGATTTTTTATTTTTTTTCAGCGAAATTGTCAAAAAGGCTGCGATTTTTTGATAAAAAAATTCAAATTATTTTTTTTGTAATGTCCAGGTATTTTTTTTATGCATTTTTATGATTTTTAGGGTTTTTTTGTTTTCCAAATAACCCTTCCTTATATATATATATATTCTACTAAATAAATAATTTTATTCTGCTATTGAGAAATGTCATAATATTATAAATTCTCATTAATATTATATGTTACCTATCATGTCAAATGTCACCCTATTAATTTTCCATTTTAAATTTTAAATTTCTCATTCTAATTACATTACATTAAATTAATAATTGATTCTTCATTTCAAATTTTAATTTTTAATTTTCACACTCTAATTATATTAAATTAATAACATTAGAATAAAAAATAATATATATATATATATATATATATATATATATATATATATATATATATATATATATATATATATATATATATATATATATATATATATATATATATATATATCAAGGTTGTAAAAAACGCTCGACGTTATCTAGTCGGTGGACTGGGGTCAAGGGATTAATCGGCTAGGCGGAGATTTATCGGAGGATTAATCAGGGACCATTAATTGCTAATTTGTTGAATTTTATAAAATTAAATATGACTAATATCATATCAAAGTTCGTAAATACCACTAATATGATAACTCAATAGGTTAAGATGATTAATACAACACTAATCATGCCTTAAATAGTTTCCATTGAAATAAAACTTTTTTAAAATGTTAAAATTTCATCGTTTTATAATGTTTCATTCATTATGTATGCAGGGATTAATCACTAGGCGCCCTCTAATCGGTTGAGTAGCGTCTAGGGATTAATCGGGACCTAGTCGAGATTTTTACAATAGTGATATATATATATATATATATATATATATATATATATATATATATATATATATATATATTATAAGGTGATATAATTTCATTACTCTCTATTCGGTGAGAACTCGTGAGGACATCTTTAAAAAATGAAAAAAAAAATCTAAAAAAATAAAAATCATAAAATCGAGCATAAAAATAGATCCATGCTTCAATTTTAATGATACAAATTTTTTTTTCTCCCAGATATAGTACTATGCTCGATTTTATGATTTGTATTTTTTTTAGATTTTTTTTCAATTTTTTAAGGTGTTCTCGTGAATCCTCATTTTAAAAAGATTAATCACCCCATCTTATCTCTCTCTCTCTCTTTATATATATATATATATATATATATATATATATATATATATATATATATATATATATGAAATCTTCTTTACCTTTTTGTTATTTATTCATATATACAAACTAAAAACAAATATATTTTATAGAATTTTATATTAATAAATAGTATTTATAAAACTTTAAAAACAACACACATATTATTTGTTAAAAAAGTAAACCAATAAATAGGAATAATCTTTTCAATGTTGATCATTGAGGTTGTCTAATTATCAAATATTTCTTCAGGTAATAATCAAACAAACAGTTTATTTTTTTCATTAAGGTGGAACGAAATCGCATTCCTTTCATCTAATTTTCTTCATTATACCAAAACGAACATTTGGAAGAGTAAATTAGGGTTTCTATCTTCTTCGTATGTTCCACAGCCAACCTAAAGCCGAACCTATCACCAACCCAATTGCCAAAAACAAACTCATTACGATTCCAGAAATGTTCGATTCCTCAACCGCAACAAATTTAGGAGCAACGATCATAAGCACACTAGTCAGGTACCCATTGCTAACTCCCAACAACAACGTCAACAGAACCACCGGAACCTCTTTTCGCAACCAGTTGGGTCCGAAAATGCAACCCATAAAGAGCGGAAAGAACACCACCCTCCCTATACAGCCCCATACCACCCATCTACTTCTCTTTAGCACATAAAGCGCCGTTAAACACTTGCCCAAAAAGTCACCAATGTTGAAAGCAGTTATCAACAACACAGGATACCAATCACCAAAAAAAGTTGAATTCACGTTCTCGCTCAAGTACCCTGGGAAAATCGACAAGGTTACAACGTAGATTGTTACCATGGACACTGCTAGCCATCGGAGTTTCTTCAAGACCAGGAGTGTTTCCGGTCGTCGGAGCTCGGTTTTGGGTGGGTGATCATCGAGGTGGCTTGTCTGGGTAGGTTCGGTCATGTAATGTTGAATCGTTGGTATTCGGTGGAGTAGGTTGAAGAAGATAATGCACAGGAGTTCGATGAGTGTGCTGGTGAAGAAGTAGATATGTGTGCTTGTTCGAAGGCCCTTTCTCGATCGAGGAAGTGAAGCCTTGGTTATGATCCTTAACATGCATACCAAAACCCCCTGCATTTTGAATTATTAGGCTTAATATATTAACTAAGTAATGCGTGTACTTAATAATAATACGTACCGCTGAAGCGTTGCCAGCTACAACCGCCTGCATGTACCTTCCGGGCAATTTTCCGGTGGCGCCGACCAAGCTTCCACCGGTTAGCCCTTCAGCAAAACCAGTTACTGCCACCGTCGAAACAAGAACCACAAAAGCGAAATTTGAACCTCTTCCGAACTCATCCCGATGATCGACCCAGTCAGTGATCGGCGCCACCAATAAAACCAAAACAAACAAAGCATAACCCAAATTCATTCTCGTTTTTAACGCCGGCAGCTTCATCTTGAAGAAGCTAGACCAGCATGTCAGAATAAAAAGGACAGTCATGGCCGCCACCATATACGCAACAGAGAACACCTTGCTGATGTGCTTCGCCGGATAAAGATACTGAAAGTAGTCGACGGCGGTGATGAAAGAATTCCATGGAACCAGATACCCTGCGCCGAGGAGAAAGTGGATTATGTATGCAACGTAATAAGGGTCTTTCGGTTCAGTTTGATCGTCTCTGGCCGACGGCTGCCAGTGTTGGTTTACCATTACGTCGCCGGGGATGAATGCTAAGGAAGTTAGGAGAAAAAATTTGTTTGAAGAGGTTGTAGTTAATTCTTTTAGTATTTAAGAGAGTTTGTTGGATCGATGTAAAGATTTATTGATTTAGTTTACTAAAAGCTGCCACGTTGATGTGACAACGCAAGAAAGACGTATTAAGACGGTGCATTTCAGAATCGTATGCGAAACTCGGCCAAAAACACGTTCAAATTAGGGAAAACTTTTTGGATCAAATTAACCCTGCACCTTCGTAGTTTAACCGATATAATGCTCGTTAAATATATTTGAGTAATCATAGTTCACCACGACAAGCAAGTCCTCTCCCTACCTGGCTACCCATGGATCAAATTAACATCGGTAAAATTTTAAAAAATAAAGTTATTGTAATTGTTTTTGATTTGTTTGTAAATTTCACCTATCATATATAATTAAAGTTATTTCATAATTCAATAATGTTATTTCAAACGAAAAAAAAAAAAAAACTATTAGTAAGATTCGTAAGATTTGTGAAAAAAAATCTTATGAAAAAGGTATGTTAAGGCTTTTGGTTAACGAGTTATGAAAAAATTCTTATGAAAAAGGTATGCTAAGGCTTTTGATTTGTTTATAGAAACATAAAACATATTTGAGAAAACTCTTCTATTATGGATTAACTCTTCTCTTTTGAGAAAACATATTTGCTAGTGGTGTTAGTGGTGTTTGTGACCACGAATTTTTCCACCACTAGCCACCACTAAGAGCATTGGGTGTGGGTCAATGTTATAACACCACTTCACATGCCAGCTCAACTATAACATCACCTTAACACCATGTAGGAAATGATGTTCCTTGTTATGACATGTTATGAGAGTAGAGAGAGAGAGAGAGAGGGGCAAAGAAAAATGATGCTATTGGCCAATTCTCTTGTTGCAAAATGTCATGACACCAACGAGATGTAACATAACACATAGGGGGGGGGGGGGGGTGTTCCCCCGTCACGATGCCGTTGAGGGTGCCACATCACCCGGTTGCTTCTCGTTTTTGGCCCATACTGCATCCTCTAAGAGTATGGGGTGGTGTTCACATTTTTTGTTCGTGGCCACATAGACCACGAACATGCTCGTTATGAGTATACCATAAGGCCTTAGAAGAAGCCTACATAAAGAAATACGTGGACAAACATGGCCAAAAGAGGTCTAACATTAAATGGACGTAACTTTCCCCACTCATCTTTGAGAAATCATCCGTTTAGGCCATCAATTTAGAATTTCCACAAAATTTGGCTCATTTTCCTATTTCACTCAATTTTGTTTTAATGGGAGAATATATGTTTATCTTAGTTTCAGTTTTTCCATTTATTTATAAAGTTAATACAAGAATTTCTTGTCAATTTTAGTTTTAAAAAAATTGGCGCGCTTGCCAAATTTAGCTTCCTATATAAAAAGAGATATTTTAAGCCTTTTACGAACACTTTTAGATTAAATACAGTTATATCATATATGTTTGCAGAATTTTTGGTCCTTCCTTTCGTTCTGTGTCACAATACGACCTTATTAGTTAATAGTCCTTATGTTGTACACTAGACTTATACCAAGATGTTGGTTTAACCAATTAGACGATCTACATATGGCTTATTAAATGTGGTTGTCGCATGCTTGATATTACACTGACGTGTGATACATGGTAACCATGTTGCATTTACAACGCATGCCATCCCTTTGTATGATATATTTTCCATGACATATTTTATATTCATTATGATATGTCCTTAAAAATCTTTATTCGTTAGACATTCCAATGTGTAAGCAGTTTTGTTCGATGTGCATTCCCGGTTATCTAATGAGAGAAAATCAAAGGTTTTCGGTTAGTGCCTAGTCTTGGAGGGACATTATTCGTAGAGATTCATGGAATGTAGAATAATTTTAGTATTAAAAGAAAATTTGTAAAATTTGAGGTAATGAAAATGTGTAGCCCGGTCAGTTATTGTCGATAAAAATGTTATTCATAAGAATGAGTGTCCATGATAAGTGATTATGCTTATTGTCTTTTCATTTTAGTAGCATGCATTTTATGTTGGGTTTTGAGCATAACATCAATCCTATGATGTACATGCAACCCTAATTGCTTTGGATCTAGGTTTTTCTAATTTGAACATACAACATTGAATACCAGAGCAATAACCCTATGCCTAACATACATACATTGAAAATCACATTACATTAGGGTTAGAAACTTTACCTCACTTGTTATATTGTAATAACAAGAATTCCTTGACCTTTGAAAGCTTAGTGCCCCAAGTGTTGCACCTCTAATGGAGTCACAAACACCACTAGCAACAAGGAAGAACAAGAGAGAGAGGAGGAGGCTTCAAAAACGTCTAGGGTTCTCTTAGAACTCTTGGTCACGTTTTTGGGAGCTAATGGGGTCCTTTTATAGTTGAGGCTTCTAGGGTTTTGAACATGGAAACCCTAATTCCCTTTGCTTAGGCCCTAAACAACATATGGGCTCCCATTCAACAGGCTTTGGACGAAATCTTTATGGACTCTCATAGAGATGTCGTCCACCTTATACCAATAAGGTCCATGAGCCCAAACTATAAATATTACCGATTTACATAATCAGTCTCCGTTAGTTTAATCGGTCTCTTTTAATCACTAAATTAATTCCAAATTAATTTCTGATCAATACTAATTAAATAATATGATTTCTCAATTAATATATTATTCTTATAATATATTAATAGATCATAATTAATCCTCTTTCTCCATAATTCATCCTATCAGTTGCTATGGTGAAGGCAACCCAAAAGGACCATGCTCATAATTAAATCAAGTACATACCAAAAATAGTTATGGGCTTAGACACCTAATCCAACAGTCTCCCACTTAGATAAGCCTAATAACTATTATTGCAAGTATGACTTCAGAATTTGATTAGTAATCGTAGCTTTCAAAAGCCGTTGTCGAACTCTAATCTTATCAGCAACGCGTCCTTTAGATAAGGGATCATATATTCCTCCACTCTAGATATCGTATGAACTGAGACATGGATTATAACATTCTCTATGTTCATGTGTTGTTTCCCGATTTCTGATTTATGACGACTGACAATAGACTTTAGTTGAACACATCAACTTAGTCCAGACTTGGCCAAACACTTAGGGTGTCATCACTAAATCATCGAGGGGCCCATAGATATCGCTTTTATCCCACTTTGGGTAAAAGGAACGGATAAACGTCGACTCATATGCTTGCACTATTTACTCATCAAATCACACACAACAATGTGTTTTATAACATCAATTTACTGATGCGTTTATGCATTATCAATGTGCAACCGACTTGCAAACAACAACTAATATCTCATCGTTTCAAGAATATAAGATATTATCGTCTCACAATCACTCGTGATAAAATCCATGAAGTGATTCACGTGAGCGTGAGTTTAATCCAATACTCAAATCTTATTTCAGGAGTACTCATGAACACTGCATCAAACTTTTGCTATGTCTAAACGCTTTAGACAATCTGCAGTCGGATTCATGACAGTCTAACCTCATTACCTACTTCCAAAGTATGATTGACTGTGGATGTTTGAATAACCTAGTTATTTTGGAAGTCAAAACATGCGAAGTGAAACACAAGAATAATCGAATCCAATATGGCCTCAAGACTTTTGAGTATAAATAAAACACTTATTATTTAATCACCATATCGATTATACATTATTCAGTGTATAATGTTTTGGATAATCAACTTAATACTTGAATTGAAACAATAGTTATCCCATGCTCCAAGCATGTACACTATGTTTATCTATGGTCCTTACTTTGTGAAATAGATCAATTGAACACATTTCCAATCATGCTCATTTCACAATTCCCAATCCTTATCCCAAGTGTAAGAATACCAAATTCTTGCTACTATTAGAATATGTTAGATCCTAACATTTTATGCAATGTTCCTTTTTGTAATGTCACATTACCAAAGTCACCAAGACTTTGCCAATTATATTACAAAGTGTTCTATCATAGATTGTTACAAGACAACTCCATAGATGTGAAGTCTCACATTCAAAGTACATTCCTTTGAACATCCGTCTTGCATAAAAGTTTCTAATCTACATAGATTGTTAATATTCAACTCCCATTATGGAATCATTTCCATATTTGTCATATGAAAACATATTCTAAATAGAATCCTATCTATTCATAATAATGTTAATATGGTCCATCAATTACTATACTTCCAACTGCCCACAAGTGACCAATCCTTGGCGAACCTTAGATTGTACTTGACAGTTGTTTAACTTACTTTAGTCATATCCGATTCTTGTCAGTTTCCCTCTTAACGCCCTAGGCATTTGAAATAGACAGAATGGTCGAATATTACAGCATATGTAGTCGATCCTATACCCGATGCGTATGGGATACGATTCATAATGTCTTACATAAAGACATGATACTTTACCAGTCTCCTGCTATAATATTGCCATATATAAAAATTTCCTTATGTTGAACGTTTTCAACATAACATTAATATATGTCCTTTGACTAAATTTGATTAAAATTTCTCGATCTAAGCTTTTAGATTTGAAATGAAGTATAAATTTCTCTCCATTAATTATAGCAAAACAAATTTTCAACCTCTGCAACTTTACGAATTGAAACTTTTATTTTCTATAATTAATATTGCTAACTTGCAACATTTAACATAATAATCATGCTCCCACTAACATGATAATTATATCCTTACCAGCATAACACTTATGCTCCCACTAGCTTTGACATGTATTCAGAAATCAACTGGACTTTCTAGAAATCAATACTTATTGACTTTCTTACCAAAAGTTCATATTTCTGATATGAAACGCTTCGATAAGCTTTTATCCAAGCTCATACACCTTTTATGAGAAAGCTCATATATGTGTCTAAACTATTTCAGAACTTATATCAATAAGTCCCAAACGTTCAGACTAATTGCCAAATCTCACAATTCGAACTATGAAGAGGGATGTTGTAATCATAATCGAATTTGAAAATGCAATTTACAAAATTGCTATCTCCTTAAAATCTTCCTAGTGAAAGCGTTGCCTCACAATCATTTTCATGAAATGGAGAGAAAACTTTGTGCCACTTAGATTTTATGGTGTATGTGTTCCTATCCATATAAATATGTCATTCCCAACCACTATCATAAGACAAGGTTTATGACAAATCCAAACTCATATGGACTGAATTTGTTCAATCTTTATTTATTGCCATCTGGCAGCACAAGGGCCTACCATGTCTTCCAAGTAGTTGAGCAGATCACCCTCACTAATCAATGAACTTTCACTGATCAAGGTGCTTTGCCTTATGCAATCAATTAAGAACTCTTAGGGCTCACATGCATAGTTAACTTAACTGGAATGGCACAGAAACAAGAATATGTCAACACGATAGGTTATAAACCTCAAGTCGTGTGCTAGTGATAGACAATAGGTTTATTCTTGATTAGTCCTGAAGCTATTTAAGACCATTAAGACTCCTACTGACCTCTTGACATATAAGATTCCCATGTCAAGAACCATTCCTCTACAAACAAATATTAAAGAGTTAGTGCAGATTCTTATCAAGACAAACACTTCACACAATTAGTCTTAGTTGATCTTTATCTTATCCAAGACATCACAAATTACCAATTTAAAATGTGCAAGAGTAAGAAGACAATTTCTACTCCACATTTGATGAGTGTGTTAAAACTTCTTAGTAATTTTATCTATTTATTTATTCAATAAACAGAATGTTACAATTCTCCCCCACTTAAATTGTATTTCGTCCTCGAAATCATTCCTTACCATTCTTGTCACGAAAAACAACTTGAGCTACATGGCCACAATCCCGAGCATACCCCAGTCTTCCCAAGGCAATCAAAACCAACCCTCACAAGGTTCTAAAACCCGAAGATGAACGAATTCCTTGCAACATGATCACATTTACTCAATCTAAAGTCTGAAGTCTTGAGATTGTCTGACTCCTTGACAGACCACCCATATTGAATCATTATTGTTGAACTTTGCACCTATCTCCCAACTGGCTACTCAAATTCTAATAACTTGAGGTTCCCACTAGAAAACAGAGTCACAGACCAAATTTACCTACAATATACTTATACTTGACAGAAAGCTCAAATAACCCTTCGAGTAGGAGACTTATCCCTACAACGATTAAAACTCAGACAAGAGCTGCGCAATTGGGTCAAATCAAGTATTCTGAGATTATTTAATCCTGATGTAAGAGGCTTGGCACCTCCCATCCCACAAGTTACTCCCATAAGGATCCCAAATCAGTACCACTACACGGAACATCACACCGCCTCCTAGATGTTTTCCTTAGCAATTAAGGCCTCCCTGGATCCAACTTGTCTGCCCACATCCGGAATACTGGGTTCCTGCCCGATTCCTGAGCCAACAAGCAATATTGCGGTCGCCACACGCGACCTCCGAAGGCAACTTCGACTAGCAATAACTGTCCTAGCTATATCGCCACTCATGGCTCCATCAATCCTTCTGGTCCATCCGATCATATTAGCCTAACAACCTGTCGCCACCAAATCTAATGCTTAATAGTGAATGCTACCAGAATAGCTGTAGTCTTACGTCATGCCCGATCTCCAACGACCTACCATTTCCTGATTCCAATCATGTTGTGGTATACCCACAATCTTACGAACTACCCCACCCTGGCCTAATCATCTGAAAGAATCCGTGAATGCTATGGTTCATCTCGCAGTCTCACAACACTTCCCATACTATCTGGCCGCTAGTGAATGCTATAGCTACCCCGCAGTCTTACAACACTTATCACACTATCGGACTACTAGTGAATGCTACGGCTCCCCCCGTAGTCTTACAACACTTTCACCCCAACTGACTATGCTACGGCTCCCCCGTAGTCTTACAACACTTTCACCCCCAATTGACTACTAGTGAATGCTATGGCTCCCCCGTAGTCTTACAACACTTTCACCCCAACTGACTACTAGTGAATGCTACGGTTCCCCCGTAGTCTTACAACACTTTCACCTCACCACAATCGCAGCCCTATGCCTTATCCCCAATCTATCAATTCAAATACACTCAGAGTCGAGCACACACTCGACCGAACACCCCAGACTGAACTCGAGTTATGCCTGGGACCCCGACCTGGTTCCCCACAGCCTGCTATCAATCACCAAGAGAACGCGATATCAATGTTGGTAAGTTCCCCGAAATTCCAACTCACACAATCCTCAATCCCAACAGCCGCTTGGTCCGTCTTTCTTCCCGACAAGGATGCGAAACTTATCCCAGTTTCAAAAGTGCTCTTGCTTCTGAATCTCGGGACGATTCTCCCCCACTTTGAATCGACTAAATTCTCAAAGCACACGAGGATTGAAGGATTCCCAATCCTTCTTACCTTACAACGATCGATCTGATGACAACCAACACTTACCAACTAGTGCTCTGTCACCAGCCAATCCCCAAAAGACCACACAACTTCTAAAGACCAGATGAACACTTCCCAAATCCCAACGAAACCGATAGCCCCTGATGCTTGAAATGATACTACACTCAAATCTTGAAATCCAAATGACAGGTGCTCAGACCAAAACCTCAGCAATATATCACTTCCCTTGGCGACCCCACAAGACAATCTGAGCACAATGACTGAAACCACCAAATCCTGACGATGGTGGATATCCACCTTGCTGAACCCTATCCACAGACCTTCCACATAATGCTCCTGAATCGATCTCGACCACAAACCAAGATAAAACCAAACGCTCCAAACCAGCTAAGAGGGTAGCGACCTTTCATTCATCACTAATGATTCACGGTATGCAAATGGCATATGAAATTACTTGAAGATATAACCCGAACATGAGAAAAGAAATGAACTGAATATATGCTCACCCAAACTGAAGCAAAGTCCCTACAACCATAAATACTTATATAAAGGACCCGAAAGAAGACAAATGACACATATCTGCAATATTCCCCGATGGAGTCCTGAACTCCCTTGTCTGACACTGCAAAACTCAACTCCTCTCCGCTGGGGCTCCTGTCCTACCTTCCTGTCCATCGGTGATCCTCAAAATAGCCGGAGCAGGTGTGATCACTGCTCCTTCCCTCACCATCGGACATTCGGCCTTCTTGTGGCCCACCTGATCGCAGTGAAAACATAATGGGCTTGCCCCCTGAGGGTAATCCATGCTGACGTGACCAACACTGCCACACTTGTAGCAGCCCAAACCCCTGGAATGACAAACTCCATCATGCAGTTTCCCACATGTACTGCACTAAATCCGGTCCTTCTGGCCTCTCAAAAGCTAATCAGAAGTCTTGGGTCTCCTCCCGGGACCTTCCAATATATGCACCTGATCTGACCCCTCTTCCCAATGTGCTCCAAATTTATCTACAGCTCTCGGGCTCTAGAAATCATATCATTCAGGGTCTCGCACCCCAAAATACTCACGAAATCCCTGTTAGCCATAACCTCCGCAAGGAATGTGCCCAAGTGCTGATCTACTATCTCCGAAACACAGCGAGTGATCTCCGATGAAATGAACTCCCGCACCTGCTCGCTAATCGGATCAGCACCCGCACCTGAGCCAGAAACCAAACCTGAACCCGAACCTAAACCATTTCCCTGCGAGCTCATCTCCCAACTGGAAATCGACAGGCCAACAATCAGAACATACCCAAGAATCCACCTCCCATAAGCTTCTTAGATTCTCCAAGAATCTCACCGATTCGAGTATGGATCCTATTCTTTCAATAATACGGGCCTAATACTACCTTCCACACCTATCCATACTTTCCTCAGAAATCCTACCAAATCCTCTAAGTCACTTCCTCAAACTGATGCATCCTAAACTCACTAAACTGCACTAGTAATCCACTGAAGCATACCCTAGGCTTTCCTAGGTTCCAAAACTCACATAGTCCTCAGCTGCTGAAGGATTCCCATTAATGTCAACTAACTACTTCATGAATATAGCCACATGCAACAGAGATCAGATAATCCTTCGAGTAAAAGACTCATCCCTAGAACGGTTGGACTTAGACAAGAGCTGCGCAATAGTGTCAAGTCCATCACTCTGAGATTATACAGCCTGTGCCACATGTGACTTAGTGTGACAACCCGTAATTCTTTTCTTGTAAAAGTCAACTTGGTCAACTAAAGTCAAACATTCAATCAAGGGTCAAACTTAATTTTCTTATTATTCTATCTTAAAAGGATTAGAGTAATGTCTTTTAAGTGTTTGGATCTAGCATTCTTGAGTGTTATGTATTTTGGAAGGATAGCCTTTAGAACCGAGGACCGCAAACAATGCTTGGGCCATGAACAACCTTCGGGGCTGTGAACAGGCTTCGGGCCGTAAACAGGCTTCGGGTCGTGAATAGGCCTTCGGGCTGTGAACCCTCGGTGTACGGCCGTGAACCTCCTCCCCTATATATACGAGAGTTAGCTGATTTTACTTCACTTCTTCCCTTTCTAACCGCAAACACAAGGCTTTCTCCCAAGGATCTTCAACCAAGAACACTTTCCTCTCAACTATCATCCATTTCCTTTGAATATTCTTCAAGTTATTGCTAAGTATCATCTAGTGTTCTTAAATCTCCAAGATCATTGGGCCGTGAACTTAAGAACATCAAGTGTTCTTGGGCCATGAACCCTTCATCAGGTCGTGAACTCCTTGCAGGTTCCCATCTTTGCTTCAAACAATTATTGTGCAAGTGTTCCTTACATCATAGGTCATTTCTTTTGCACATTAGGGGTTATATTCACTAATTGTGTACATATATGTTATGTGAAATGCATTTTAGGACTTGTTTTGTCTCGGGATCTAACTCGGAGAACTATTCATCCTATATCGAACATTCATTTGAATCACCCATATAAGGTGAGTTCATACCCCTACAAATTACAGTGATATATGCTTTTAAATGCTTTTAAGGGGGAGAATACAAGTAGAACACGATATAATTGTGTTAAACACTTACGTTTGAAAACATCAAACGAAAGGATTTCTTATACTCAATTACGTGTTAAAACCATTTTAAAAATATTCTTAGATTTCTGTTTTATCAAATTCATATCCGTGTATCTATTTATGTATAAGTATGCTTTAACGGACTTAGGACTATTGCTAAATACCTTGACTCCTGTTCCTTGTTTGGTTGTGGGCTTAGGGTAGGATCACTAGTCCGACTGTCGGTTAAATAATAGTTATACTCATTGAATACATACATGAATATTAAACCCATTTTAAGGAACATACTAACTCGGTTGCTTATGTTGAACAATTGAGTCTTTTCTACAAATCGGTAACAGTTCAAACAAATATACTAGTAAACTATAATAGGTATAGTTTAGAGGATTTCTACATACTATTTCTAGATCAGAGAGAACATACATGAGTCAGCACATACATACTATTACTATACATTTACTAGAACGAGAAGGAACATACATACTATAACAAGAACAAGAAGGAACATACATACTATAACAAGAACGAGAAGGAACATACATACTATAACAATAACAAGATAAGTAAATCATTATGAAACTATTTTAAGGACATAGCAATATACTTGTTATGTCACACTCTTATAACCAGAGTCTCTTGTAGGGAGAGCGTGAGTTTGTGTATAGATCTATACTTGATTGACAATCCTACACGTTGCTGCTAGCTACAGTAGGACCTGCGGGTCTACGGGTGACAAATGTCATAACTTTTCTACTTCTGAAGAACGTCGTGTTTCACACTAGTCAAGAAAGCATGGTTATAACTTTATCACATTTTAACCTTAAAATTAACCAATTTAGTTACAAGTTAGTTAATGCATCAGTAGTGTATTTTATACAATACTACTATAAATCTTCATTTTTCCATTTACATTCATACAGTGGTATTCTCACAAGAGAAACACAAACTATTTTTCGAGTAAGGATAGTTACCAATATGGAAAAACATACATTTATACTATTTCAAGTACAAACATACATTTTACACTTTATTCAAGAGAACAGAGCATACAAACAGTTGAGTCTTAGTAGAAGACTACTTTTCATTTAAGTAGAAAATATATGATTTACTGGAAAGATACAAACATTTTTACTTTACATATACAAACATCTTCATGAAACAAATGCAAACATTTGACACAAAAATACTTATGCACTCACTCAAATTTTATGTTGATACTCTCTTTCAAAATAACTTGTATTCTCAGGTCACCGGTAGACAGGTACAGATGACCAGGTTTTTGAGAAGACGGAGCATGTTCAAGACTCGTCTTTTTATTTTGATATAGTTTTTGGTGTCTTACAAATTTACACAGAACACACTTGTACTAACTATATTATTAATGCAATGGATGTTGTTGCTTGTTTTACTATTATGCATTGTTATGATACTGTACATGACGTCCTCGCCCCCGAATGTTTTACTAAAGTATACATACATGCATTCATACTAGGATCAGTGTCATACTAGAACAGAACAAAATTATTGCGGTTGTGGGACAGCACAAGTAGGCTTGGGGACATATAATCAGGTCTGGTATTAATATAGCTTGATCAACTATATCTATCCGAGAAGTGATTAGCGTGTGCCTAGGAATGGTTGTGGTGTTGCAACAAGTCTAAAAACTTACGAACTCTACTATAATGAAAACTCTAGAACAGAACGTAAACTTCAAATACTATAGGAGTATTTTGTGGTACTATAATTACTTATGTGAAAACTAAAAGGTCTTTACTAGTAGGTCAATAGTTGCTGAGTGGATATGCTAAGGTTATATGTGACTAAGGTGTTATAGACTTAGAATATGTGATCTTTGCTTTACTTCCTGTTCCTTGTTTGGTTATGGTGTTAGAGTTGGGTCACTTATTCGAAGGTCTATTCTATCTTGGTTATATATGACTGGTATGCACTACGCAAGTATTGAAGCAACTGGTAAGGATCATCCTATAATTATCTATAGTGATACATCTATTATATGTTTCTTACACCCCTTTTCTCGCTTAGATAACATGGATGGATTTCATCTACCTGGCGACCCGTACTTTCCCGATCAAGGGAACGATGGATGGCTTGAAGCTGAGCCCGAAGAAGAGAACCCGCTGGTCCCAATAGAAGAAGACCCCAAGGAGAGTTCTGAGGAAGAAAATGAAGAAGATGAACAAGAAGATACGGACTCAGAACCAAAGGTCTATAATCCACCTCAAGTTGCTCCAAACCCCAACCCTTGTCAGGCTTTTCAAGGCCCGACGCCTCTGTGGGCTGTGAACTTGGGAAGGTGGAGCCACGAACAGGGACAACCACCTCCCTACAATGGAGACCGAAGTTACTATAACTTGAATGAGGGAGGCTTAGCAGACAGAGTCCTTCCTATCTTAGTTCGTCGTGCTGCTCCAGTGCTGAGCAGGGAAGGGCAACCTTTGACCAAGTCATGGAGATCAGGGCTAATTCAGGAGTCAACACAGTTCGTCTCCGCCACCTGACCGATGACCCGGAGTTAACCATGACTCACACTGACGCTTTGCAGATAGAACTGAATGCCTGCCAATCTGAAGTTAGGGATCTTCGACAGAACCAAGTGGCATTACAAAGGCGTGTGTGGGAAACAGAACAGCAATTGGCTGGATCCAGGGCAGAATCTAGCACCAATAAGAACAACACTCCTCGTGATTAGAGCCTACTCTACTCACTCTTTTGGATATAGATTAGGTCTACCTTTAGACTCTAGTATTAGTTTCCTGTTTGTATCTAGACCTTGAACTTTCAGTTCGTTAGGTCGTATGCTGTCAAGTTTTCCCTGTATTGGTATTTGTAGACCTATTACCAGGTCAAATTTTCATGAACTCTTTACATCTATAATACCAATGATATTGACAAGCATCCAATCCTCTTGAAAAAATCCTTATCCAACTCTTTTCATCTTTCAAATGGTAGAACTCAACTGCAAACACTTCTTTTCTTACATGCTGATCTATGGTGTGTTAGATCAGGGATCACTCTTGTTATTCTCACTATTGAATGCTTACTATTATCTTCATCTTTGTAAACTTACAGTTGAAAGATGCCTCCTCGGAGATCAACAAGACGCAATCCTCCGATAACTCCAACTCAACCACCACCTCCTCCACAATACGATCTTGCAGTTCTCCACGCTGCAGTAACTGCGGCTGTTACAGCAGCCCTAACTCAATTCAACGCTAGTGGTACTAGCAGGGGTGGAGCGGGTGTTAACTCTACTCAAGGTGATAGTCACGGGCGCCATAGGGAGTGTTTGTATAAAGACTTCACCAACTGCAAACCAAGAGCCTTTAATGGAAACAGAGGAATTATCGATCTATCACAATGGATAGAGAAAATGGAGTCTATCTTCGAGATATGCTCCTGCCCGGAAGGAAGCAAAGTAAAATTTGCTGCCTGCACCTTCTCGGACAGAGCCCTCACGTGGTGGAATGGCCATGTCAAGTTACTTACTCTCATAGTGGCTAATACGATGGGCTGGGAAACACTGAAGGACCTCATGATAGAGGAGTACTGCCCAAGGGGCGAAGTTCAGAAACTTGAACAGGAACTTCGGAGCCCAACCATGAAAAGCTCTGACATACTAGCCTATATTGCCAGGTTCAGTGATCTGGTGGCTTTATGTCCGGGGATGGTCCCCACTGAGGGAAAGAAGATTGAGAGGTACATCTGGGGGCTGGTACCTCCATTTCAGGGGAATGTGTTGGCTTCAAACCCCACTACCTTCGACAGTGCCAAACGATTGGCTCAACGAATCATTGACCATGGAGTCCGCACACCAACAACAACCCCTGTTGTCCTAGAACCAGCCAAGACAACCGACAACAAGCGGAAGTCTTGGAACAGGAAGAAGAACAACACGGCGCAGAACTCTGCCAAGAAGCAGCAGATGGTGGCTGTTCATGCTGCAACATCACCTGATGCCATTGCGTCGGCGAAACAGTATGCTGGGAGTTTGCCGAAGTGCATCAAGTGCAACTTCCACCACAACGGACCCTGCGGGGAGATGCAGTGTGCAAACTGCAATAGGAAAGGGCATACTTCCCGTTTCTGTAAAGCTCCGACAAGACCAATCACTCAGGTCCCTGGCATTGGATTAGGCCAGGCATGCTACAAGTGTGGCGAAGTTGGTCACTACAAGAGGAACTGTCCAAAGGCAGGGAATGCTGATGGAGTGGGAAGAGTTTTGGCGATAGGCCATGAGGAAGCTGTGGCAGACCCTACAGTGGTCACTGGTACGTTTCTCCTCGATAACTCTTATGCATGCATACTATTTGATAATGGAGTGGAGAGGAGTTTTGTGAACCAAAAATTTGCACACTTACTTAAACAACAACCACGAGCACTAAAAGAAACGTTCACCGTAGAAATGGATAACGGGAAGACTGAGCGCATTAACGATATATACTTAGGATGCACTCTCTCTCTATATAACCATTCATTTCAAATCGACCTCATGCCTGTCTCAATTAAAAGTTTCGACGTCATTATCGGCATGGATTGGTTGAGTTTTCATCGTGTTGACATCATGTGTTTTGAGAAAGCCGTTCGTCTTAATCTACCGAATAACGAAACCCTAGTTATCTATGGCGACAAACCAGGCACGAGCCTTCGGATCATTTCAAGTATACAAGCCCAGAAGTGAAAGACATAAAGAAAATCTGGGCTAACTTTTGAGTAGCCCAGAGTTACTCATGTAGCCAAATCGCCTTGTCGACTAGCACCGGCTGAGATGCAGGAACTATCCAGTCAACTGAACGAACTGATAAGCAAGGTGTGACAACCCGAAATTTCTATTCTGTACAACCATTCATTTCAATAGAAGTCAGAACAATTTCTGCTAACTTTTGAGCTGTGTAGAGTCAGTTTGAGTGTTTTAAAGTTAGTACTTCAGGAAATAACAGGAGAGAGGATGCCCTAGGGTTTATTGTGTAGCAATAATGTCCCAAAACTACAAGAGTTTGGTGTTTACGGCCTAAACAGGGTGTTTACGGCCGTAAACCCCAAGGGTATAAATATGGCACTTTGCCATTTTAATCACTTTTTCACCGTTTTCAAGCTAGAACTCAAATCCTCTCAAGTAGCATCCGAATTTTCCTTCTTGATCTTCAACTTGTAAGTGTTTCTTACCCTAATAAGTTGATATCTACCTTAATCTAGTGATCTTACATGATTCCATCCGTGAAATCATTCCAAATGTGTAGATCTTCAAGTTTCACCAAGAACACCAAGAACACACACTAGTGTTCTTGGACTTTTAGCACCTTTTCGAGCTTCTACATAGTAAGTACTCTTACCCTAGTGTGTTATAAGGCTTGTTACACTTCTAATCATCAAGAAAACACCCAAGAAACAAGATCAAATGTGTTTACGGTCCAAGGTGTTCTTGGACCGTAAACCCTAACAAAGGGGCCAAAGTGACCCTAGTCCCATACCAAGCCTTGGAAACTAGCCTAGACCCCTTCCTTGATGTGCTTAGTACTTGAAAACATCAAAAGACCATAAACCATTTGGATTTACGGCCGTAAACCCAAGGAGAAGTGGTCCAAGGACCGTAAACTCCCTAAAGGAGTGAAATGGTGCCCTAATCTCTTCCTAAGGCTTAAACATGAAGTAGGAATGCTTCTTATGATCTTTATGGCTTCAAAGCACAAAATGGTCGAGTACCATGAGTTTACGGCCGTAAACTCATAGGTTTACGACCGTAAACTCAATGAGTTATGGTCACAAAACCGTAAACTCCAAAGGAGTTTACCCTTGAACCCTAAACTCAATTACAAGGTCCTACCACCCTTAGATGAAATCCTTAGGACTAATAGCACTTAAATCAAGTGTTTTACATGTCTTAGGATGTCTTAAATTTGGTTAATTAGTTGTTTTATGACTAATTGGATACATATATGTGTGATTATATGTTAACTAGGATCTTTGTGTGTGTACAAGTCTTCACTTGACACCTAGCATCCTAACCATTCCGTTCATCCAAACCACTCATTACAGGTGAGTTCATACCCCCTTAATCAATCTTGTAAATGATTCAAAATGCTTTCATGGGGGGGGGGGGGGGGGAATACAAGTAGAAAACAGGAAGTTATGGAATCAATCACATGTGATTTATAACTGTGTTTTCAACCAACTGATTTCACATACTTCAAAATGTGATAAATACAATAGTTTTAAGTTGTTTTATACTTTGTTATCAAATGATTTAATTTTGAATCTTTTTATAAACTGACATCAAGTCATTATTATTTATTGTTCAAAACTCTGAAATGTATGTCAAAACCTCTTTCAACTTATTGTTAAACACCATATCTATACACTTATGTTTCATATACATATGTATTGATATGAGAGCTTTCATTCTTTCTTCAGTTCCAACACTCTTGTGTAGCAAGGGTGTATAAACCTACTTGGACATTCAATTTACATTCCAGTAAACTATTATAGGTATAGTTTAGGGGATACAAATTACTATTCCTATTACAAGGAATTACACCAGAGTCAGTTCATTCATGAGTCTATACTAATCTATAAAGAGAAACTCTTACTTGTTATACGGAGAGAAATACTATATATACTATACAGAGAGAGATACGATATATATATATATATATATATATATATATACATTATGGGACTGACCATCCTACACTTGGCTGCTAGCTACAGCGGGACCTGTTCATCGACGGATGATCTCGGTTGTACTGTTCGGCGAGTTTCCACGCCGTGTTTATCCTAAGGCAAAAGGATACGATTTCAATGATTATATAATTTTCCCTATTACTTTTATTTTGTGACACATTCACATAAACGATGAGGTAGACTATATATTTTTATAATAATAGTTGTACAGGGAAAAATATTCATTGATACAAAAATGCAAACCTTCAAAGCAATCGAGTCTTGGTAGAAGACTACTTTTTATACGAGTAGGAAATATGAGATTTTCTAGGGTTTTCACACTTATACTAAATGTTTTATTAAACATTTACAAGTCTTTCATAACTGCTTTTCGAATCAATGACACCATAATACTTATGAATTCACCAGCTTTATGCTGATCTACGCTTTCAAAATAACTTGTATTCTCAGGTCACCAGTAGACAGGTACGATGACCAGGTTTTGAGAAGACGGAGCACAGACAAGACTCGTCTTTTATTTTGATTACATATTTTGGTGTCTTATTACTATGAAAGAACACTCATGTATTAAAACTTTACTTTTAATGCAATGGATGATGTTGTTGCTTGTTTACTACTTTGCACTGTTATGATACTTTACATGACGTCCTCCACCCCCGAACGTTTCCGCCGTTCCGGTTTTGGGGTGTGACAGATTGGTATCAGAGCTTTGTTTATAGTGAATTGAGTATATCAACCCATAAAAGATATACTAACTATAAATACAATGGGATTAAAATACTCTGACCAAGAGTTTATACTTTTAAATAACTAAATATTTAATTAAGTATACATGCCTGCATTCATACTAAAATCAGTGTCATAACGACAAAAACAAAAGTATTACGATTGTTGGATATCACAGGTAAGCTCGGGGATGTATGGTCAGTCTTGGGAGTGGCATAACCTGATCAACTATGCTGGTCCGAGGAGTGATTAGCATATGCCCAAGAATGGTTGTGATATGGCAACAAGTCTAAAAACTTACCAACATTACCACAATGAAATACCATAGGGGTATTTGGTGTTACTATAATTACTTATTTGAGAACTAAAAGGTCTTTATCAGCAGGTCAATAGTTGCTGAGTGGATACACTAAGGTTATATGCACCTAGGACGTCATAGACTTAGAATCTGTGAATCTTTGCTTTACTTCTTGTCCTTGTTTGGTTGTAGGCTTAGAGTTAGGGTCACTTATTCGAAGGTCTATCCTGTCCTGAGTACATATAACTGGTATGCACTAAACAAGTATTGAAGTGACTGATAAAGATCATCTTATAATTATCTTAGTTAGTACGTCTATTAATTTATTCTTATATCCCTTTCTCGCGTAGATATCATGGCTGGATTCCATCCCTACGGCGACCCGTACTACCCTAACCACGACAATGCAGGATGGCTCGGAGAAGAGCCAGAGAATGATCACCCAATTCCTTTGGATGATCACGAAGCTGAAGGCTTTTCTGATAGTTCTGACTCAGAACCAGAAGTCAACAATCTACCCTCAGCTGCTCATGACCCAAACCCTCGTCCAGCATTTCAAGGACCCACACCTCTGTGGGCCACAAACTTGAATAGATGGAGTCAGGAACAGAGTCAACCCATCCCCTACAATGGAGACAGAAGCTTCTACAACCTCACTGAGGGAGGTTCAGCTGACAGGGTCCTACCCATCATGGTTCGTAGGATTTCCCGGAACACCGAACATGGTCGAGCCGCTATCGACCGAGTCATGGAGATTGACGCCAACTCTGGCGTTAACACAGTCCGCATTCGCCAACTAGATTCTGCTCATGAAAGGACTCTGGTCCACAATGCAGCTCTACAGAGAGAACTTGCTGGAACCCAAGCTGAAGTCAGGGAACTTCGAGCTCAGCAAGTAAGATCTGACAGGCGTGTGAGGGACATAGAACGCCTTCTGTCGGAATCAAGAACACACTCTAGTAGTTCTCGTCGCCGATAGAATCTCATCAACTTCTCTTTTGGATATAACCTAGTTATGTAAAACTATGGTCTAATTTCCTATCTTTGTAAATCTTAGACATGTTAGGTCTTGATTAGGTCGTAGTCCTGTCAAAAATTTCCCATCTTGGTTGATGTAAGGCCTCCTACTAGGCCATTTTCCCGAACTTGTTACATCTGTAATTCCAGTAATATTGACAGGTACTTAATCTCATGGAAATTATTATCCAAATGCTATCATCTGTTAATTTTAGATCTATATTCAATCGTGCTGTTGGGCTATGAAGAGTTAGTCCATGAGTCATTTTCATCAACTTTCCTATTGAATTCTTATCAATATCTTCATCTTTATAAACTTATAGTTAAAAGATGCCTCCTCGCAGATAGACCTCATGCCAGTCCCAATTAAAAGTTTCGACGTCATTATCGGCATGGATTGGTTGAGTCTTCATCGCGCTGACATCTTGTGATTTGAAAAAGCAGTTCGTCTTAACCTTCCTAACAGCGAAACTCTAGTTATCTACGACGACAAACCTAGTACGAACCTTCGCATCATTTCGTGCATACAAGCTCAGAAGTGCTTGCGAAAGGAATATCATGCATTCCTCGCACACATCGTCGATACGAGTCAAAAAGTGAAAGATATTCAGAACATCCCAGAAGTACGCGACTTTCTCGACATCTTTCCAGAAGAACTTCCAGGATTACCACCCCAACGCCAAGTCGAGTTCAGAATCGACTTAGTGCCAGGAGCTACTCCAGTAGCTAAATCTCCATATCGTCTGGCACCGGCGGAGATGCAGGAACTTTCCAGTCAGCTTAACGAACTTCTCCAGAAGGGATTCATTAGGCCAAGCTTCTCACCATGGGGAGCACCGGTCTTGTTCGTCAAGAAGAAAGACGGATCGTTTCGTATGTGCATCGACTACAGGGAACTCAACAAGCTTACCATTAAAAATCGTTATCCCTTACCCCACATTGACGATTTATTTGATCAACTTCAAGGAGCCAACTACTTCTCGAAGATAGATCTACGATCCGGGTACCACCAACTACGAGTGTTAGAGGAGGATGTTCCCAAGACAGCCTTCCGAACTCGTTATGGGCACTACGAATTCGTAGTGATGCCATTCGGATTAACTAACGCGCCCGCAGTATTCATGGATTTAATGAATAGGGTGTGTCGTCCTTACTTGGATCAGTTCGTCATTGTCTTCATCGATGACATACTCATCCACTCTCGTAGTAAGGAGGAACATAGTCAACATCTTCGTCAAGTCTTAGAAACATTACGATCGGAGAAGCTCTATGCGAAGTTCTCCAAGTGCGAATTTTGGATTCGAAGAGTCGAATTCTTGGGCCATGTAGTTAGTGAAGAGGGAATTCACGTGGTCCCTTCCAAAATCAAGGCCATTGAGAACTGGTTAGCACCGAAGACACCTACATAAATTTGTCAATTTCTAGGTCTCGCTGGCTACTATCGCAGGTTCATTCAGAACTTCTCCCGCATTGCGAAACCTCTTACAACACTGACCCAAAAGGGCGTGGCCTTTGACTGGGAAGAGAAGCAAGAGAGAGCATTCCAAATGCTCAAGCGAGCCTTGTGCACCGCACCAATACTATCCCTCCCCGAAGGGATAGAAGACTTCGTTGTCTATTGCGATGCTTCAAATCAAGGGCTCGGCTGTGTTCTGATGCAACGAGGTAAGGTCATCGCCTATACCTCGAGACAGCTGAGGACACACGAGGTCAACTACACCACCCACGATCTTGAACTAGGAGCAGTTGTATTTGCTCTGAAGATCTGGAGACACTACCTGTATGGTACAAAAAGTACTATCTTTACAGATCACAAAATCCTACAACATATATTCGACCAGAAGGAGCTCAACATGAGACAACGACGGTGGGTCGAGCTACTCAGTGATTACGAATGTGAAATTCGTTATCATCCGGGTAAAGCCAACGTAGTAGCCGACGCCCTAAGTCGGAAAGAATACTCTGGTCGTAGACTCAAATCTTTGACTCTAACTATCCATTCACACTTGTCCACACAAATTAAGGAGGCTCAGCTCGACGCTTTGAAACCTGAAAATGTGGCGAGTGAATCCCTAAGAGGGATGGATAAGAACTTGGAAGTCAAGGGTGGCGGAGCCTTATACCTCATGGATCGGATCTGGACACCGAAACGCGGTAGCTTCAGAGACTTGGTCATGACCGAGGCACACAACACTCGTTATTCCGTCCACCCAGGTTCAGATAAGATGTATCTGGATCTTAAAAAGCTATACTGGTGGCCTAACATGAAAGCAGAGATTGCTACCTTCGTAAGTAAATGCCTTACTTGCGTCAAGGTCAAGGTCGAATACCAGAAACCCTCCGGCCTTCTACAACAACCAGAGATACCGGAATGGAAGTGGGAGCGGATCACTATGGACTTCATAACCAAGTTACCCAAGACAACGGGTGGACTTGATACCATATGGGTCATCGTCGACAGATTGACCAAGTCCGCACACTTCCTGCCTATCAAAGAAACAGACAAGATGGAGAAGCTTACAAGAACCTACATTCGGGAGATTGTACGACTGCACGGTGTTCCCATATCCATTATCTCGGACAGAGATAGTAGATTCACTTCGAGGTTCTGGCAGTTGCTACAAATTTCCCTAGGAACTAGGCTGGACATGAGTACAGCCTACCATCCACAGACCGACGGAAAAAGTGAGAGAACTATCCAAACCTTGGAAGATATGTTGCGAGCCTGTGTGATCGACTTTGGGAAGGCATGGGATACTCATTTACCCCTTGTCGAATTTTCCTACAACAACAGCTATCACATGAGCATAAAGGCTGCTCCATTCGAAACCCTCTATGGCCGAAAGTGTAGATCCCCTCTGTGCTGGGCTGAGGTGGGTGATACCAAGTTAGCTAAAGGACAAGTTCCTGAAAGCACTCTCACAGGTCCGGAGATCATCCGGGAAACGACAGAGAAGATCGTTCAGATTCGTGAACGATTGAAAGCCTCTAGAGACCGACAGAAAAGCTACGCTGATAAGCGAAGGAAACCGTTGGAATTCCAGGTGGGCGACCGTGTTCTATTGAAGGTCTCACCCTGGAAGGGCTTGATACGCTTCGGAAAGCATGGAAAGTTAAGTCAAGGTACATAGGGCCTTTCGAGATTCTCGTAAGAATCGGCCCTGTAGCTTACAAACTTAACTTACCACGCGAACTAAGTAACGTACATTCTACTTTCCACATCTTGAACTTGAAAAAGTGTCTGTCCGACGAGACTCTTGTAATCCCACTCGACGAGATCGAGATCAACGAGAGCCTCAACTTCGTGGAAGAACCAGTAGAGATCATGGACCGGGAGGTCAAGCAAACGAAACAAAGCCGTATCCCGATAGTGAAGGTTCGCTGGAACGCCAAGCGAGGACCTGAATTCACTTGGGAGCGAGAGGATCAGATGAAACTGAAATATCCTCGTCTTTTTACTTAGTTATTTGTAACAACCTATTTGCTTAGACTCTAATTTCGGGACGAAATTCATTCTAACGGGGGGATGATGTGACAACCCGAAATTTCTATTCTGTACAACCATTCATTTCAATAGAAGTCAGAACAGTTTCTGCTAACTTTTGAGCTGTGTAGAGTCAATTTGAGTGTTTTAAAGTTAGTACTTCAGGAAATAATAGGAGAGAGGATGCCCTAAGGTTTATTGTGTAGCAATAATGTCCCAAAACTACAAGAGTTTGGAGTTTACGGCCTAAACAGGGTGTTTACGGCCGTAAACCCCAAGGGTATAAATATGGCACTTAGCCATTTTAATCACTTTTTCACCGTTTTCAAGCTAGACTCAAATCCTCTCAAGTAGCATCCGAATTTTCCTTCTTGATCTTCAACTTGTAAGTGTTTCTTACCCTAATAAGTTGATATCTACCTTAATCTAGTCATCTTACATGATTCCATCCGTGAAATCATTCCAAATGTGTAGATCTTCAAGTTTCACCAAGAACACCAAGAACACACACTAGTGTTCTTGGACTTTTAGCACCTTTTCGAGCTTCTACCTAGTAAGTACTCTTACCCTAGTGTGTTATAAGGCTTGTTACACTTCTAATCATCAAGAAAACACCCAAGAAACAAGATCAAAGGTGTTTACGGTCCAAGGTGTTCTTGGACCGTAAACCCTAACAAAGGGGCCAAAGTGACCCTAGTCCCTTACCAAGCCTTGGAAACTAGCCTAGACCCCTTCCTTGATGTGCTTAGTACTTGAAAACATCAAAAGACCATAAACCATTTGGGTTTACGGCCATAAACCCAAGGAGAAGTGGTCCAAGGACCGTAAACTCCCTAAAGGAGTGAAATGGTGCCCTAATCTCTTCCTAAGGCTTAAACATGAAGTAGGAATGCTTCTTATGATCTTTATGGCTTCAAAGCACAAAATAGTCAAGTACCATGAGTTTACGGCCGTAAACTCATGGGTTTACGACCGTAAACTCAATGAGTTATGGTCACAAAACCGTAAACTCCAAAGGAGTTTACCCTTGAACCCTAAACTCAATTACAAGGTCCTACCACCCTTAGATGAAATCCTTAGGACTAATAGCACTTAAATCAAGTGTTTTACATGTCTTAGGATGTCTTAAATTTGGTTAATTAGTTGTTTTATGACTAATTGGATACATATATGTGTGATTATATGTTAACTAGGATCTTTGTGTGTGTACAAGTCTTCACTTGACACCTAGCATCCTAACCATTCCGTTCATCCAAACCACTCATGAGTCTATACTAATCTATGAAGAGATACTCTTACTTGTTATACGGAGAGAAATACTATATAGTATACAGAGAGAGATACGATATATATATACATTACGGGACTGACCATCCTACACCTGGCTGCTAGCTACAGCGGGACCTGTTCATCGATGGATGATCTCGGTTGTACTGTTCGGCGAGTTTCCACGCCGTGTTTATCCTAAGGCAAAAGGATACGATTTCAATGATTATATAATTTTCCCTATTACTTTTATTTTGTGACACATTCACATAAACGATGAGGTAGACTATATATTTTTATAATAATAGTTGTACAGGGAAAAATCTTCATTGATACAAAAATGCAAACCTTCAAAGCATTCGGGTCTTGGTAGAAGACTACTTTTTATACGAGTAGGAAATATGGGATTTTCTAGGGTTTTCACACTTATACTAAATGTTTTATTAACATTTACAAGTCTTTCATAACAGCTTTTCGAATCAATGACACCATAATACTTATGAATTCACCAGCTTTATGCTGATCCACGCTTTCAAAATAACTTGTATTCTCAGGTCACCAGTAGACAGGTACGATGACCAGGTTTTGAGAAGACGGAGCACAGAAAAGACTCGTCTTTTATTTTGATTACATATTTTGGTGTCTTATTACTATGAAAGAACACTCATGTATTAAAACTTTACTTTTAATGCAGTGGATGATGTTGGTGCTTGTTTACTACTTTGCACTGTTATGATACTTTACATGACGTCCTCCACCCCCGAACGTTTCCGCCGTTCTGGTTTTGGGGTGTGACACAAGGGATTCATTAGACCAAGCTTCTCACCCTGGGGAGCACCGGTCTTGTTTGTGAAGAAGAAAGACGGATCGTTCCGTATGTGCATCGACTATTGCGAGCTAAACAAACTTACCCTCAAGAACCGATACCCTCTACCACGTATAGACGACTTGTTCGACCAACTACAAGGAGCGAACTACTTTTCGATGATTGACTTAAGATCCGGGTATCACCAGTTACGAGTTTTATAGGAAGATGTTCCCAAAACAGCTTTCCGAACTCGTTATCGACACTACAAGTTTGTAGTGATGCCTTTCGGATTAACCAATGCACCCGCTGTGTTCATGGACTTAATGAACCGGGTGTGCCACCCTTACTTAGATAAGTTCGTAATCGTGTTCATTGACGACATACTCATCTATTATCGCAGTAAGGAGGAACATAGTCAACACCTACAACAGATCTTAGAAACACTATGAGCAGAGAAGCTTTATGCGAAGTTCTCTAAATGCGAATTTTGGATTCGAAGAGTCGAATTCTTGGGCCACGTAGTTAATGTAACACCCGTAGATTCGGGCTAGTCAATTTAGAGGCAATGAGTGTGGAAAACGAATTTTCGGCAATAGATTATTTATAATAAATAATCTTAACCAAGTTGTAGAATATTTCTCAAGGTTTCCGTACATATAAAGAACTCCGAAATCCGAGTTATAACGAAGAAGTTATGGCCCGTCGAAGTTTTACGGCAAAACCGGCACGGCACCGGGAAGCGTAAATAGTGAATTTACGATGGAGTGACTTTTAGCCTTAGTGATCTAAACAAAAGTCATAGAAAACGTTAAACCGAGAGCGTCCATAAAAAGAATGCCCAAATCTGACTTCGTATGAGGAAGTTATGATTTTTCGAAGTTTCGGCTTAGCAGTGTATAGCCCGAAACTCGAATTTTAGTTCGAGCGGTTTTTGGATTACGCGACCTAAATGAGAGTTGAAGATCTCATTAATAGGAACTCAACGGTAAAAAGACAGACAAAAACGAAGCTCGTATGCGAAAGTTATGGACGAAGCTTAGTCTCTACTTTTCGAGCGCGACGAATTCGATACAGTTTTGTAAATCCGAGATAGAATGAGAATTAGCCAACGAGGTCTAAATGAGAGTTGAAGATCTCATTAATAGGAACTCAACGGTAAAAAGACAGACAAAAACGGAGCTCGTATGCGAAAGTTATGGACGAAGCTTAGTCTCTACTTTTCGAGCGCGGCGAATTCGATACAGTTTTGTAAATCCGAGATAGAATGAGAATTAGCCAACGAGGTCTAAATGAGAGTTGAAGATCTCATTAATAGGAACTCAACGGTAAAAAGACAGACAAAAACAGAGCTCGTATGCGAAAGTTACGGACGAAGCTTGGAGATTACTTTACTATACAATTCCTATAAATAAGAGATGAACTCTTCATAATTTCCTCACACCTTCAAACCTTTCTTTCTCTCTCTAACTTCTCTCTAACCTCCCTAAACCCTCCCCCCCCCCAAGTCTAGGGAACCTCCCTAGCACGAGAAGAAAGCCCCGGAGCGCCCGACGGCTCCGAGAAGAAAAGCTTTCGGCTCGGAAACGCTGCTCCAGCGAAGCCCGGTTTTTTAATAAAAACTCGCTGTAAGTGAGCTACGCCTACGCTATTTTTAATATAACTTATAATTAATTATAGTAACATTATTAGGACCTTAAAACAATTATTTGGGATATTATTATGAGTTATATAAGAGTGTTGTTTAACGCTTATATAATAATAATAATAATAATAATAATAATAATAATAATAATAATAATAATAATAATAGCTAGACTATTAATTAGTCGCGGTTAACGTTAGACTAAACCCTAGTGGTATTGATACTAGGTTTTGTCGAAGAAAATTGTTTTAAGAGTAACGAAGCGCTGTCTGAGTTTGGAATCATCACTTTAACAGGTGAGTGCATGGTCCCTTTCATCTTACACATAGATATGAAATATTTTATATAAATTACGTGCTATGTGTGCATATTATCTGAATACTTGCTGTCTATGATGGATGAATGATTTTATACATGTTTTAAATGATTTAAATATATATTTATTTTATATCTACAAATATGTTGGGATAAAACATGGGTAGATGAAATAGTTGGTGTGTGATGAAATAAAATGATGAGAGATAGGTGATGATAGGAAGGTGATGCTAATTAGGTGATGGATAGGTGATGATGAATCGGTGATGTAGGATGAAAGATACTATAACCTTGTCCGGCAATTTGGAGATGTAATCATCTACTAGAGTATAGATGGCGACCACGGAATATTCTAGACAACCCATGGTAACACCAGCAGACTTATAACCTGTAGGTGATGAATTACGAGTCCAGGTGATGTGGTGACTGTATATTCATGCGATGATACTCTAACCCTTACTATGAATTACGAGTTTAGGCGACGTTGTAACTACGTATTCATGCCTTAGGAACGAGCATATAAGGAAATGTGAGGTAGAAAGATGAGAGGTAAATATGATATAGGAGATGACCCTTAGGATAATTCTTTAAGGAATATTAAAGAAGATAACGGGGATGGGTAATCGGGTTGATTGTTTGATGTTTAAATATAATAATTATATTATTGTGGGTTGAAAACCCTATGTACTCACCAGGTTTCCCAACCTGACCCACTCCAGCTCATTTGTATCACAGGTGTCGATACGAAGCTACTTTGCACTGAGAGATTTAAAAGAGATGTAGATCACTAGTGTAAATGAATGTAAGTTCTGTTTATGCTTATGTTTATGTATTGACGATGACATCCCAAATGTTTTAAATGAATAAAAATACATTTCTTCGGAAATGCTTTGATAACGTATTTATCATGTTTTTCTGGGAACAAATTCCACAATATTTTTATTAAAAGAAGTACTCTGATTTTTATAAAGCATAAACAAAAATCGGTCCTTTCTGGCCGTGAAAATGGGGATGTCACAGTTAGCGAAGAGGGAATTCACGTGGACCCTTCCAAAATAAAGGCCATTGAGAACTGGTCAGCTCCAAAGACGCCTACAAAAATTCATCAATTTCTAGGCCTCGCTGGCTACTATCGCAGGTTTATTCAGAACTTTTCAAGAATTGCGAAACCACTTACCACATTGACCCAGAAAGGTGTGACCTTTGACAAGGAAGAGAAACAAGAGAAAGCGTTCCAAACGCTGAAACAAGCCTTATGCACCGCACCGATATTATCCCTCCCAGAAGGGATAGAATATTCTGTGGTGCATTGTGATGCATCCAACCAAGGGCTTGTGTAACGCCCCGATTCTCAGGTATTGGTTAAATAAGATTTATTGGGTTAAGCTCTACTCGACGAGTTGGTTGACCTACTTGTCGAGTAGCAGCGGGGTGGGATCGCGTGTCAAGTGACCTACTCGACGAGTCTATATTGGGGCTCGGCGAGTAGGAGCTGGCAGATAAAACCCTAATTCCTGGGGTTTGCACCTCTATTTAAAGGAACCTCAGCCTCCTTTGGCCTCTTTGCAGTCTTTGAGAGCCCCTAAAAACCCTAATACGTGTGTGTGTGCCCATTGTGTGTTTGAAGCTTGAAGAGAGGATCCTTGGAGGGAGAAGGCTTAGAGGAGAAGGAGATTGGAGCAAGTAGAGTGTGGGAATCAACTCTTATCTCAGTTATCATCTTCTGGAGGTAAACAAATCGCCTTTTTCCTTGTGAATCTCTTCTATTGGTTGAGTTTTAGGGTTTTTGGTGAGATATTAAGTTGGAAGATAAGCTATGGACTAGATCTGAGGTTGTAACTTCAGATCTGGACCCTCCTTGGATTCTATAAGCATAAAGTTTCAGTTTTGGTCATGATTAAGGTCCCTCTTGAGCATGAAGTTCCATTAAGAACTTAAAATAGGCATTTAGAGCCTTTATAGCCATGCATGCACATAAAGTTTGCAACTTTACATGATAAGCATGCCCTAGAAGCTTGGATCTGTGATTTAGAGCCGCTGCATGGCTCAAAACAAGTCTGTATGGAAAAAGGACTGAATGGACTCGGCGAGTCGCAAGGTTGACTCGGTGAGTCACATGAAGATGGCCATGGACTCGACGAGTTGGATGAACAACTCGGCGAGTCCGATGAAGATTACCATAAGACTCGGCAAGTTGAAGAACAATTCGGCGAGTCGGATGAGTTTTCCCTAGGATATGTATGCGTGTGTATCCGTCGAGTTGCAAGGAGAGAAATCGACGGGTGGCCTTAAAGTTTGAACGAGAATCGAAGCAACTCGACGAGTCACCCCGATGACTCGGCGAGTTGGATTGTGCTTCAAGGAACTCGGCGAGTAGCCGAGGGTACTCGGCGAGTTGGGGTCAACATGGACTGTTGACCTTGACTGAGGACTTTGACTTTGACCAGGGGTTGACTGGTGGGTTATGGAGTACCTTATAAGGTTAAGGACTTATGAGTATATTGTACTATGGTCATAGGTGGTGGAGCCTGTGTCAAGTGATCCGAGAGTTGGGGTTTATCTTCCGAGTCGACATTTGCAAGGTGAGTTATCCTCACTATATCGATAGGGTCTACGGCACCAAGGCTGGCCCTTTAGTTGTTATTGCTATGGTATGCTACATGTGGTTATGATCTGCTAGATCGGAATCAGGGTAGACAATATGTTATGCTCTTATGATCCGTAAGGATTGGTATGTTAGTGACCTGCTAGGTCAGTACTCTAGTTACAAGAGGATTCTATGATTGATTATCAGTGTGATAGATATGTTTGATGTTTGTATATGTCAGTATATGATAGTTATGCGCACGTGGTTATTTGCTTGTTGGTTGGGTTGAGGCGGTCCTGCTTTGTGCTGAAGGCCAACATACCCTATGAGCGGTCCGGGGGGACTGCAAGCCCACGAGGCGGACCCGTCATGCCGAAGGCTCGAGATAGATTCCGATAGACTGTAGTCCCGGTAGGGCGGTCCAGTCAGGCCGATGGCCAGTATGCATGTTGATTGATTGATTGTTACTGATATAGCATTGTCAGTGTAGTATTTGTATTTTGGGGATAGCTCACTAAGCCCTCGGGCTTACAGTTTTCAGTTTATGGTTTCAGGTACTTCAGGAGATCATGGCAAGGCGAAGGCGTGACCGTACCGCTCCTCATCCTTATGTTATATTTTTGGGACACTCTGATGGATATTGATTTGAAAACATTTTTGTAAACGATACTATTTGACTTTTATTTATGATTTTAAAAGTTTAAATTTGGCATAAAATTTATGGATGTTATAAGTTGGTATCAGAGCCTTGGTTTGAATGAATTGGAGGAACACTCGTGTGAATCCGGTCTCAAATCAAGGGGATTTTCGGAAAGAAAGTTTTAAAAATGGTTTTCATAATAAAGGATGGAGGATGCAGAGGGTACGATCAGGCAGAGCCTGTAAGTAAACCCCAAAATACCATACAGTTATTTGATATTCTGATATGTTAGAACAACATGCTAGTGCTAGGCTAGGGATCTTCAGGAATCGCATGATAGATTTGCCTGATTATATGATACCTATTAGCCTAGGGTTTCTTGTATATGGAATTGACATCATAACTGTAGATGTTTAGTATATGCATCACGGCTGTGTATAGTTAAGATCTTATAGCCTGAGAATGTCTAATTCGACCTTAGGCTAGGATTGGATATTCGAAAGTCTATCGGGTCCAGCGTTATGTGCGGCTAGCATACACTAGCGCTGCAGGGGCTGATGGAAGTTCCATGGAGGTGTGAGTTGTGCAGAGCTGTGGGATCAGTTGGGAGATAGGCGAAGCTCCCTAGTAGTGAGGGTTGAGCGCACATTATGTTGAGTATAGTATTAGGGCGTTGTGGTGATACTTGAGACAAATATGGGTAGGTGTGGAAGGTAGTATGGGCCCGTACTACTGAAAGCACATGACCCATACACGTAGCAAGGAAGTCACAACCCCTAGGATTTGTGGGTTTTGGTCTTCCGATATTATGTTGTTTATCTGATGTCTTGAATGTACCTTTCAGTATGGTGGTGACGAGACGTTTTGCTGCTGGGTCCGGATCAGGATCGGGATCCGGATCAGGGTCAGGGTCGGGGGACGTAGGGTCAGAGGTGCCGGTAGCACCTGAGCCCGTGGTTCAGATGGGGACTGAGGAGCTGGATGCCAGGATCCGGGAGATTCTGCACGATGAGGTCGCTGCGGCTTTCCGAGCGCAACTACTAGAGATGTTTGGGTCGATCAAGACCGCGATGGTTGAGTATTTTGATGAGCGATATGCAGCTCTGGCAGAGACAGCAGCCGCTGCAGCCACTTCGGCTGTAACTGCGGCGGGGGTTGGAGGAGAAGCCGGCAGGGCTTTTCAGTACCGGGACTTCGATAATACGAAGCCCCCAACATTTGATCGTACTCAGGATGCGATCAGAGCTATGCGGTGGTTGTCTGACGTGGAGGGCTATTTCTTCACGTGCTCATGTCCTGCTGAACAGAAGGTTAGGTGTGCTCTGAACCTGCTTAGGATCGGGGCAAAGGACTGGTGGAGATTGACGACAAGTTCATATTCTGATGATCAGCGGGGTGCTGTTACTTGGGAGCAGTTCCGGGATATGTTTCGCACCCGTTACGTTCCGTGCGTGGAACGGGAGCGGCTTGCACAGGAGTTTTTGACATTGAGACAGGATGGGGAGTCGGTGATGGAGATTACCCGGATGTTCACTGAGAGGGCTACGTTTTGCCCGGAGTTTGCGTCAGAGCAGTCTCAGATGACTCGTTATCTGAGTATGCTCAAGACGGATATATGGCAGTTTGTGGCTACATAGCGTTGTGAGACCCTCCTGGATCTACAGGAAGCCGCGAGGCGGCGTGAGTTGGAGATAAAGTTGCAGCTGAAGGAGCAACGTTAGGCACCGGAACAGCCTCAGCCGGCGCCTAAGCGGTTTAAGACCGCTGATACACGGTGTGGGGGTCAGCAGAGCCGCACTTGTGGAAAGTGTGGCAGGGTTCATTCGGGAGCTTGTAGAGTAGGAGGTGGGTGCCACAAATGTGGCATGGAGGGGCACTATGCTAGGGACTGCCGTCAGTCCGCCCCTCCCGCAGAGATGAGGATTTGTTACCATTATCATCAGGTTGGTCATGTGAAGACCAACTGTCCGCAGCTCGCCGCCAAGTCGACGCAGGGTTCCGCGCCAGCTACTGTGAGGATTGGAGATGGGAGGCCAGTCAAGGTGGAGCCTCCGAAGGCTCAGGGTCGCGCCTTCCAGCTCACGGCCGAGGAGGCCAAGGCAACACCGGATGTGGTTGCTGGTACGTTTTTATTCTCTGTCTCAGTTATTGTATTGGTGTTATGCTTATTGATTGTACCTATGGTTAGGTACGTTTTTAGTGAATTCTTTGCCCACTTTGGTATTATTTGACTCGGGGGCGAGTCAGTCGTTTGTATCTCAGACCTTCTCTAGAGGGTTCAGTGTGCCGATAGACGATCTTGAGTGCTCGTTGCTAGTTTCGATCGCCAACGAGCACGGGGTTTCTGCTTCTTCGGTCTACCGGGGATGCGAGTTGGAGATTTTCGGGGTGTCCTTTCTGATAGATTTGATTCCTATCCCCATGGGGGATGTATGCGTGATTGTAGGGATGGATTGGCTTAGCCGTTTTGGTTTCCTTGATCGACTGTGAGGGACAGCGGGTGGTGGTTCGAACCCCAAGTGGGGGAGAACTGGTAGTATATGGTAAGGGCACCAGGTCGGGATCAGGGTTTTGTTCGGCAGCCAGGGCTCGACAGTATATTCAGCATGGGTGTGCCAGTTATTTGGCGTATGTGGTAGATACGCGGGTTAGAGAGCAGCTCTCAGTTTCAGAGGTCCCGGTGGTTAGAGAGTTTGTTGATGTGTTTCCGGAGGATTTACCCGGAGTGCCTCCGATGAGGCAGGTTGAGTTCAGGATTGATCTAGTGCCAGGTGCGGCCCCTATCGCCAAGGCGTCGTACCGTTTGGCACCGCCGGAGATGCAGGAGCTATCATCTCAGTTGCAGGAGCTGCTGGGTAAGCAGTTTATTCGTCTGAGTAGTTCACCCTGGGGAGCACCGATCCTTTTCGTCAGGAAGAAGGACGGTTCACACAGGATGTGCATTGACTATAGGGAGTTGAACAAGTTAACGGTGAAGAACCATTATTCGCTTCCGAGGATAGACGATCTTTTCGATCAGCTGCAGGGTGCATCTTGGTTTTCCAAGATTGATTTGAGATCAGGATACCACCAGGTCAGGGTGAGGGAGGAAGACGTGGAGAAGACCGCGTTTCGGACTCGTTATGGTCATTACGAGTTCGTGGTGATGCCGTTTGGGCTCACCAACGCGCCAGCGGTGTTCATGGATCTGATGAACCGAGTATACAGACCGATGCTCGATCGCTCGGTCATTGTGTTCATAGATGATATCTTGGTATATTCCAAGACCCGAGAGCAGCATGAGGAGCATCTCAGGGAGCTGCTGGAGGTTCTGCGGCGAGAACGGCTGTATGCCAAGTTCTCGAAGTGTGAGTTTTGGTTGCGAGAGGTTCAGTTCCTCGGACATCTCGTTAACCAGGAGGAGATTTTGGTCGATCCGGCCAAGGTGGAGGCGGTTATGCAGTGGGAGACTCCGAGATCTCCCTCAGACATCAGGAGTTTCTTGGGTCTAGCAGGGTATTATCGGAGATTCATTCGTGATTTCTCCAAGATTGTCGTACCCCTCACTCGTCTAACGAGGAAGGGGTGGATTTCTGGTGGGGCCCTGAGCAGCAGAGGGCATTTGAGACCCTTCGTCGATGTTTATGCGAGGCGCCGGTGTTGACACTCCCCGAGGGAGTTGAGGATTTTGTGGTATTTTGTGATGCGTCCATCACGGGCTTAGGGGCAGTCCTCATGCAGAGGGGACGAGTGATAGCCTATGCGTCGAGGCAGTTGAAGCCGCATGAGACGAGATACCCTACACACGATCTTGAGTTGGGAGCAGTGGTCTTCGCTCTCAAGATGTGGAGGCACTATCTGTACGAGGTCTGTTGCACTATATACACAGATCACAAGAGTTTGAGACACATCATGGATCAGCCGAACCTGAACATGAGGCAGCGCAGGTGGCTGGATGTGGTCAAGGACTATGATTGCGAGATCCTTTACCATCCTGGTAAAGCGAACGTGGTTGCGGATGCTCTGAGCTGCAAGTCAGCTGGGTCCTCGACCCCAGCCAGGTGTATGAGGATAGCGGTGGATTCCCCGCTTGTGGGTTTGGTCAGGGATGCTTAGATTGAGGGTATGAGACCAGAGAACTGGAAGTTGGAGAAGATTAAGGGCGAAAGCGCCCGGTTTGTTCAGGATAGCCGCGGATTGTTGACCCGCTACGATCGGGTTTGGGTTCCGATGTCCGGAGGGGTCCGACAGACAGTGATGGAGGAGGCTCATAAGTCTCGCTTTTCTATTCACCCGGGAGCGACCAAGATGTACCGTGATTTGAGTTCGAGTTATTAGTGGCCTGGCATGAAGCGAGATATCGCTTGGTTTGTTGAGAGGTGCTTGACCTGTAGGATGGTCAAGGCCGAGCATCAGAGGCCGCATGGTAAGCTGCAGCCTCTGGAGATACCCATGTGGAAATGGGAACGGATCGCGATGGATTTCATCACGAAGTTGCCAAAGACGGCAAAGGGGTACGATGCTATATGGGTCATCGTGGATCGATTGACCAAGAGTGCCCATTTCCTAGCCATACGGGAGAGTTCGTCGACAGAAAAGTTGGCCGACGTGTACGTCCGCGAGATTGTCTCTCGCCATGGGGTTCCAGTTTCCATTGTTTCCGATCGGGATGTCCGATTTACTTCCCGTTTTTGGCAGAAGTTCCACGAGGAACTGGGTACGAGATTGAATTTTAGTATGGCGTTTCATCCGTAGACTGATGGGCAGAGTGAGCGGACCATCAAGACCCTCGAGGATATTTTGAGGGCGTACGTCATTGATTTCGGTAGGAGTTGGGATTCCCACCTACCGCTTGTAGAGTTCGCCTACAACAACAGCTATCATTCCAGTATTGGTGCCCCGCCTTTCGAGCTGTTGTATGGGCGGAAGTGTAGGACCCCAGTCTGCTGGGGCGAGGTTGGGCATAGGGTGATGGGTTGGACAGAGGTAGTTCTGCAAACTACCAAGATGATACAGTAGATTAGACAGCGACTGCAGACCGATCAGAGTCGGCAGAAAAGTTATGCCGACCGATGCCGATCTGAGCTGGAATTTCAGGTGGGTGACATGGTTCTTCTGAAGGTCTCACCCTGGAAGGGAGTGATCCGCTTCAGGAAGAGGGGAAAATTGGGTCCCCGTTACATTGGGCCGTTCAGGATTGTTGCCAGGGTTGGCAGGGTGGCTTATAGGCTAGAGCTTCCGGAGGAGCTTAGCCGGATCCACAGCACATTTCATGTTTCGCAATTGCGATTATGCATTATGGACCAGGAGGCAGTGGTATCGTTGGATGACATTCAGGTCGATGAGCGCCTGAACTATGTGGAGAGGCCTGTGGATATTTCGGAAAGGAAGAAGAAGATTCTGCGGAACAAGGAAATACCTTTAGTAAAGGTACAGTGGGAACATCGAAGGGGATCCGAGTGGACATGGGAGCCGGAGGCGGAGATGCTTGAGTATTACCCGACATTGTTTATTCCAACGAACTTCGAGGGCGAAGTCTAGTTCAAGTGGGGGAGAGTTGTAACGCCCCGATTCTCAGGTATTGGTTAAATAAGATTTATTGAGTTAAGCTCTACTCGACGAGTTGGTTGACCTACTTGTCGAGTAGCAACGGGGTAGGATCGCGTGTCAAGTGACCTACTCGACGAGTCCATATTGGGGCTCGGCGAGTAGGAGCTGGCAGATGAAACCCTAATTCCCGGGGTTTGCACCTCTATTTAAAGGAACCTCAGCCTCCTTTGGCCTCTTTGCAGTCTTTGAGAGCCCCTTAAAACCCTAATACATGTGTGTGCCCAGTGTGTGTTTGAAGCTTGAAGAGAGGATCCTTGGAGGGAGAAGGCTTAGAGGAGAAGGAGATTGGAGCAAGTAGAGTGTGGGAATCAACTCTTATCTCAGTTATCATCTTCTGGAGGTAACCAAATCGCCTTTTTCCTTGTGAATCTCTTCTATTGGTTGAGTTTTAGGGTTTTTGGTGAGATATTAAGTTGGAAGATGAGCTATGGACTAGATCTAAGGTTGTAACTTCAGATCTGGACCCTCCTTGGATTCTATAAGCATAAAGTTTCAGTTTTGGTCATGATTAAGGTCCCTCTTGAGCATGAAGTTCCATTAAGAACTTAAAATAGGCATTTAGAGCCTTTATAGCCATGCATGCACGTAAAGTTTGCAACTTTACATGATAAGCATGCCCTAGAAGCTTGGATCTGTGATTTGGAGCCGCTGCATGGCTCAAAACAAGTCTGTATGGAAAAAGGACTGAATGGACTCGGCGAGTCGCAAGGTTGACTCGGCGAGTCACATGGAGATGGCCGTGGACTCGACGAGTTGGATGAACAACTCGGCGAGTCCGTTGAAGATTACCATAAGACTCGGCGAGTTGAAGAGCAACTCGGCGAGTCGAATGCGTTTTCCCTAGGATATGTATGCGTGTGTATCCATCGAGTTGCAAGGAGGGAACTCGACGGGTGGCCTTAAAGTTTGAACGAGAATCGAAGCAACTCGACGAGTCACCCCGATGACTCGACGAGTTGGATTGTGCTTCAAGGAACTCGACGAGTAGCCGAGGGTACTCGGCGAGTTGGGGTCAACATGGACTGTTGACCTTGACTGAGGACTTTGACTTTGACCAGGGGTTGACTGGTGGGTTATGGAGTACCTTATAAGGTTAAGGACTTATGAGTATATTGTACTATGGTCATAGGTGGTGGAGCCTGTGGCAAGTGATCCGACAGTTGGGGTTTATCTTCCGAGTCGACATTTGCAAGGTGAGTTATCCTCACTATATCGATAGGGTCTACGGCACCAAGGCCGGCCCTTTAGTTGTTATTGCTATGGTATGCTACATATGGTTATGATCTGCTAGATCGGAATCAGGGTAGACAGTATGTTATGCTCTTATGATCCGTAAGGATTGGTATGTTAGTGACCTGCTAGGTCGGTACTCTAGTTACGAGAGGATTCTATGATTGATGATCAGTGTGATAGATATGTTTGATGTTTGTATATGTCAGTATATGATAGTTATGCACATGTGGTTATTTGCTTGTAGGTTGGGTTGAGGCGGTCCTGCTTTGTGTTGAAGGCCAACATACCCTATGAGCGGTCCAAGGGGGACTGCAGGCCTACGAGGCGGACCAGTCATGCCAAAGGCTCGGGATAGATTCCGATAGACTGTAGGCCCGCTAGGGCGGTCCAGTCAGGCCGATGGCCAGTATGCATGTTGATTGATTGATTGTTACTGATATAACATTGTCAGTGTGGTATTGGTATTTTGGGGATAGCTCACTAAGCCCTCGGGCTTACAGTTTTCAGTTTATGGTTTCAGGTACTTCAGGAGATCATGGCAAGGCGAATGCGTGACCGTACCGCTCCTCATCCTTATGTTATATTTTTGGGACACTCTGATGGATATTGATTTGAAAACATTTTTGTAAACGATACTATTTGACTTTTATTTATGATTTTAAAAGTTTAAATTTGGCATAAAATTTATGGATGTTATAGCTTGGATGAGTTCTTATGCAACAAGGAAAGGTCATCGCCTATGCCTCAAGAAAGCTTAAGACACAAGAAGTCAACTACACTACACATGATCTTTAATTAGGAGCAATAGTATTTGCTCTGAAGATCTGGCGACACTACCTGTATGGTACGAAAAGCACTATCTTTCCAGACCACAAAAGCCTCCAACATATATTCGACCAGAAGGAGCTCAACATGAGACAACGATGGTGGGTCGAGCTACTAAATGACTACGAATGCGAAATTCGTTGTCATCCCGGTAAGGCCAACGTAGTAGCTGACGCCCTAAGTCGGAAAGAATACTCAGGTCGTAGGGTCAAGGCATTGACTATGACGATCCATTCTCATATGTCCACACAAATTAAAGAGGCTCAGCAGGAAGCCTTAAGACCTGAAAATGTGGCAGGTGAATTCCTTAGAGGAATGGATAAGAACTTAGAAGTCAAGGGTGACGGAGCTTATTTCCTCATGGATCGGATCTGGACACTGAAGTTCGGTGGTTTCAGAGACGTGGTCATGAACGAGGCGCACAATACTCGATACTCCGTTCATCCAGGTTCAGATAAGATGTATCTTGATCTAAAAAAGTTATATTAGTGGCCTAACATGAAAGCAGAGAGTGCTAACTTCGTGGGCAAGTGTCTTACTTGCGCCAAGGTTAAGGTCGAATACCAAAAGCCCTCGGGTTTACTACAACAACCGGAAATACCTGAGTGGAAGTGGGAGCAGATTACAATGGACTTCATAACCAAATTGCCCAAGACAACGGGTGGTCTTGATACCATTTGGGTGATCGTAGACAGGTAAACTAAGTCCGCACACTTCCTGCCAATCAAAGAAACCGACAAGATGGAGAAACTGACAAGAACTTACATTAGGGAGATTGTACGACTGCATGGTATTCCCATATCTATTATCTCTGATAGAGATAGTAGATTCACTTCAAGATTCTGACAGTCGCTACAAAAGTCCCTGGGAACTAGGCTGGACATGAATACAACCTACCACCCACAAACTGATCGACAGAGTGAGAGGACGATATAGACGTTGGAAGACATGCTGAGAGCTTGTGTGATCGACTTTGGTATAGCATGGGATATCCATTTCCCACTGGTCGAGTTTTCATACAACAACAATTATCATTCTAGTATCAAGGTTGCACCATTTGAAGCCCTCTATGGCCGAAAGTGCAGATCCCCTCTGTGCTGGGCTGAGGTGGGTGACACGCAACTAGCTAAAGGACAAGTTCCTGACATCACTCTCATGGGTACGAAAATCATTCGGGAAACGACAGAGAAGATCGTTCAGATTCGTGAACGACTGAAAGCCTCTAGAGACCGACAGAAAAGCTAGGCTGACAAGAGACGGAAACCTTTGGAATTTCAGGTTGGTTACCTTGTCCTATTGAAGGTCTCACCCTGGAAGGGCTTGATACGCTTCGGAAAGCGTGGTAAGCTGAATCCAAGGTACATTGGGAATTTTGAGATTCTCGCTAGAATCGGCCCTGTAGCTTACAAACTCCGACTACCTCAGGAATTTAGTAACGTACACCCTACCTTCCACGTATCGAACCTAAAGAAGTGCCTTTCTGATGAGACTCTTGTTATCCCACTCGATGAAATCGAGATCAATGAGAGCCTCAACTTCGTGGAAGAACCGGTAGAAATCATGGATAGGGAAGTCAAGCAAATGAAACAAATTCGTATTCCGATAGTGAAGGTTCGCTGGAATGCAAAGCGAGGACCTGAATTCACTTGGAAGCGGGAGGATCAAATGAAACATAAGTATCCTCATCTTTTCCCTTAGTCCATGTGTATTTCTTAGTTTTAATTTCGGGACGAAATTCCCTATAACAAAGGGATAATGTGACAACCCGTAATTCCTTTCTTGTAAAAGTCAACTTGGTCAACTAAAGTCAAACATTCAATCAAGGGTCAAACTTAATTTTCTTATTATTCTATCTTAAAAGGGTTAGAGTAATGTCTTTTAAGTGATTGGATCTAGCATTCTTAAGTGTTATGTATTTTGGAAGGATAACCTTTAGAACCGAGGACCGCAAATAATGCTCGGGCTGTGAACAACCTTTGGGGCCGTGAACAGGCTTCGGGCCGTGAACAGGCCTTCGGGCCATGAACCCTCGGTGTACACCCGTGAACCTCCTCCCCTATATATACGAGAGTTAGCTGATTTTACTTCACTTCTTCCCTTTCTAACCGCAAACACAAGGCTTTCTCCCAAGGATCTTCAACCAAGAACACTTTCCTCTCAACTATCATCCATTTCCTTTGAATCTTCTTCAAGTTATTGCTAAGGATCATCTAGTGTTCTTAAATCTCCAAGATCATTGGGTCGTAAACTCAAGAACATCAAGTGTTCTTGGGCCGTGAACCCTTCATCGGGCCGTGAACTCCTTGCAACTTCCCATCTTTGCTTCTAACACTTATTTTGTAAGTGTTCCTTACATCATAGGTCGTTTCTTTTGCACATTAGGGGTTATATTCACTAATTGTGTACATATATGCTATGTGAAATGCATTTTAGGACTTGTTTTGTCTCAGGATCTAACTCAGAGAACTATTCATCATATATCGAACATTCATTTGAATCACCCATATAAGGTGAGTTCATACCCCTACAAATTACAGTGATATATGCTTTTAAATGCTTTTAAATGCTTTTAAGGGGAGAATACAAGTAGAACACGATATAATTGTGTTAAACACTTACGTGTGAAAACATCAAACGAAAGGATTTGTTATACTCAAATACTTGTTAAAACCATTTTAAAACTATTCTTAGATTTCTGTTTTATCAAATTCATATTCGTGTATCTATTTACGTATAAGTATGCTTTAACAGACTTAGGACTATTGCGAAATACCTTGACTCCTGTTCCTTGTTTGGTTGTGGGCTTAGGATAGGATCACTAGTCCGACTGTCGGTTAAATCATAGTTATACTCATTGAATACATACATGAATATTAAACCCGTTTTGTTGAGGCGTGTGAGCAGAGCTGTATTGACGCACGATCCCCTTTTCTGCGCAAAAATGGTCAAGAACTGCATTCTTGAACTCAGTGCCATTGTCAGTACGAAGCGCCTTCACCTGGTTGTTGGTTTGATTCTCAATCATCACAATGAACTTCTTTATCAGATCAGCAACCCCAGGTTTGTTGGATAAGAAGAAGACCCACGTAAAACGAGAGAAATCATCGATCACAACTAGACTATACGAACTTCTGTTGATGCTCAGGACGTTGACCGGACCAAATAAGTCCATATGCAATAATTGGAGCACCTGACTGATTGAGTTGACTTGCTTTGGCAGGTGTGGTTTTCTATGATGTTTTCCTTGGGCACATGACACACACTTCTCAAATGTAATAAAGTCTCTGACAGGCAAGCCTCGGACCATCTCATTCTTAGCAAGGCGATTCAGGTTTTTCGCGTTAGCATGACCGAGTCGTCGGTGCCACAGCATTGCATTTTGTTCGGATACTTTTGAAAATAGGCAAGTGACTTGTTCAGGTATGTTACTGTTCATGTCAATAATGTAAGCATTCCCATCCCGCTTAGATTTGATAAGAATCCACTCTTCCTGGCTTGAGAATCATGCATTCTTTATCGGTAAAATGGGTAGAATAGCCTTTGTCGCAAATTTGGGAAACACTCAACAAGCTATGCTTTAACTCGGGAGCAAAGTTGACATTTTCAAAGCTTAGCACTCCATTTGTAACGGTTCCTCTCTGAGTGATCTTGCCACCATCTCCGCCCGCGAAGGAAACATACCCCCCATTAAAAGATTGAATGTCGCTCAATTGGGAGATGTCTCCTGTCAAATGCCGGGAGCAGCCGCTGTCGACGTACCAAGGACGGACGACATTCCTCCACAACTGTCCCTGAAAAATGAGCGGGATCATTTATATTTGGGAACCCAGGACATCACTGTCCTGGGTTTCCTTTTCGCTTTCTCTGATTTATCTTTTAATGTTTTCAAATTAGGATCCTCATTTCTAATCACTTCAGAGGATGATGATGATCGATTGGAAATTGATTTGGGCATCCAATGATATTTAGGTCTTCTAACATTCTCAGGTGGTTTTGAAATAGGTTTCTTATTAGTTTGCACTGAGCCTCTGGATGTTCTCCTAGAAGTGGTTGAAGATCCAGAACTGCTCTTTGACAAAACCGATCTTAGCGGAGCCTTGTTCGGTTTTGGCAAACTATTTGGAGTTTTAATATGAAAAACCTTTTTATTCTTTTGAAAAACAGCCCTTTTTCTGCTTCGATCATCTTTCCAATCATCATTTTGAGAACGAGTTCTTGAGGATTTTCTAATTAAAGACCTTCCTCGAGATTCGTTCTCTCCTCTTGGTGACATATAGTTCACAAAGATCCTATTTTGACAATTCCTAGCTATATGACCACCAACACCACAATTAAAACAAATTTGTTTATTATTTGAACTTGTACTATATTTCTCAGATTTATTTTCTTGACAGACACTCTTACTCTTCTAAGAAGAACATGCATGAGAAATAGGTTGTGAGATAAGTGAGGGTGCCTCAGAAGGTGTGACTTGTGGAATTGATGGGTTTTCATGAGAATCACAAGCATCAGAATTACCAAACAGTTCATCAAACATATCAAAGAAATCAAATTCAACAGTAGCAGATGTGGAAGCATGACACGAAACATTCTCAGTTTTAATATCAGAAACAAAAACTTTTTCATTTGAAACAAAAATATCAAAATCAGAAACAGAAACAGAAACAGATTCTCCAACTTCACGCTTTGCCTGATCTAATGGTTGATCTGCAGGGGAAGTAGAAACGTTAGTACTTTCAACATTAATAAATCCTCCTGAAACGAAACCAGATGGCTTGTCGTAAACCATGAATGGTTCGTTGGCAATCTTATCTTTGGATAGGGGTTGATACTGATATGTATGATTATAAGGAGGAGGTACACTATCATATCCTAAACCCTTTTGTTGGTTTCGTTTGAACTGCATGCAGTGATCAATCATGTTGGCAACTACCTCGCTTGATCCATCAAATTTTCTACAATCAAATTTTGCAGTTTCAAATTGTCCTTTTAATGTATCAAGCTCGGTAATTAGCTCATCATTTTGTCTCTTAACATAATCATAAAGCTCACATTTTTCACTGTATTCTGTCTGAATTCTCTTAAAATCTTTTATTTTTGTCTCTAACTGGGCCTTAAGGGGTTTTTGTCCTTTCCTAAGCTAATAGCCCTCACATCCAAGGTCCTCTACTTCTCTACGTAATAATTGAATTTCATCATGAAGAAGTTTAACATATTCATTACATGCCTGAGAGCAAGAAGGTAGATTTACCTCATTTTTCCTGGGCTCGGAAGTAGAAGACGCCATCAGAGCAAACTGCAGCTCCATCATTTCTGCTTCAGGATCAGCTGCATCATTCTTCAGAGGAGCATCATCAATTTGAGCTAGGTGAGCGTTTTTTGGCCCTGAAATATTCAGCGCCTGAATCTGGTCCTCCCAGTCAAAGGATTGAGCGACCATAGCAGTCTCACCATTAACCGCAGCACCTGCATGGTTGTTTCCCACTGCAACCATTGTCCTGTTGTTGTTCGTCCTGCGATCTGGTTTTGGACACTCACGAGCAAAGTGACCCGGCTCGTGGCAGTTGAAACATCACAGCATGCCCTTGTTGAATCCCACCTTCTTGTCAGCATTCATGCCCCACTTGTTCTTCCCTGTCTTCTTAGCAAACTGCTTGACCCTGAAAACAACCATAGCAATCTGCCATGTAATGTCCATCTCTTCCACGTCTTCTGGATGAATCTGATCCAGGTCAACAAATGACAGCTGAGGTGGAAGCTCTCCAACTACAAAAGCATTGTAGCAGTTAACAAGCCCAGTGGCTAGAGCCAGATTTTCATCAGTGTCTCTCGTGTTTGAGGAAGAGGCTACAACTGGCACATTTGGAGGGGGAACAGCTTGTGGAGTGACAAATGGCTGGTTTTGAGAATGAGGAATGGATGATGCAGCAGCGAAGGTCTGAATCTGAGGTTGTTGAGCAGCAAATACTTGACCAGAGGAAGTCATGATTGATGAGAGAGCATTGTTGGATGAGATTCCAAGATTTGCAGTAGAGTACGAGTTCACATGGTTAATTTCTCTCTGTTTGTCATCAATATCACAAGCTTTGATGATCGCCATGATTTCAGCAAGAGTGAGGCGATTTAGATCCTTAGTCTTCTTAATCACAGCAACATTCATGTCCCATGATCTAGGAAGAGCATTCAGAAGCTTCTTGTTAATCTCTGACTTGGTCAAGAAAATCCTAGATATATTCATGTCAGTGGTGAGAGTTGTGAACCGCTGCAGCTGCGCCTCAAGAGTCTCTCCGGGAATGTAGTTGAACATATTGAACTTTTGTTGCAACATGTCCTGGCGACTCTCCTTCATATCTTCATTGCCTTCATATACCTCAATTAGGGCTTCCCACAAATCTTTAGCTAAAGTGTACTCTCGGAAACCTTGAGCAATATCAGGAGATAATGCCATGGTTAGAGTGGCTAAAGCCCTTTCCTGTTCTTCCACCTTTTCAAACTCTTCATCTGTGTAGTTTTCAACAGCTTTGTCAATCACTTAACCTCCAACTGTCATAGTGATTCTAACAGGGCCTCTAAGAATGCTTCTCCATACTTTAAAGTCCTTCATTTTAATATACTTTTCAATCATGTATTTCCACTCAGGAAAACCATCTGCAGACATTAATCTTGGAATACGCGTAGTAGTGCCCATGACAGTATCAAGTTCGTGAAAATGAGTTTGACTTTGAGATTCCATTAGAAATTAAAGCGAAATAATGTCAGAAAAGAGTTTACGGTTGATGAGATTACGACCGTAAACTGGGTTTACGGTTGAAGTGTTTACGACCGTAAACTGGGTTTACGGTTGAAGTGTTTACGACCGTAAACTGTGTTTACGGTTTGGATGATTACGGTTTGGATGTTTACAGTTTAAGTGTTTACGGTTATTGAAGCTTAGTTTACGGTTAATGAAGATTCACAGTTTACGGTTGATTAAGTTCTTGAGTTTACAGCCGTAAACTGAGTTTACGGTCGGCAGTAAACTCCCAGAAGTTCTTCAAAAACGCTTTTTTGGAGTAGATTCAGTCCCTTTAACCACGAAAACACTAAAGCCAATCTCGAACAATAAGGAATGTCAGTCTAAATAGTCGAAAACTCGATTGAATGAAGCTTTGACACCGGTTTTTGCTCTGATACCAATTGTAAGGTCCTGGAAAGGATCTTTACCAATGATCAAGCAACAAACAATCACAATAGAAGTAGAAGAAGAAAAGAAATCAAGCTTGCACACGTTTATAGCATAAAACGTCTGGTACAACTCGACAGAATGAACCGTGAACACTATGGTATCAACAACTAGACAAAGACTTACAACCCCACTATATACACTCGACTTGGGCCGCAAACTGGGTTTACGGCCGTAAACTCACTATCCGACCGTAAACTGCTAAACAACACCAAAAATGCACTAAAGACTCATAATGAACTAATACAATGAAATCCTAGACCAAACCATTAACTGGACCCTTCAACTCGGTTGCTTATGTTGAACAATTGAGTCTTTTATACAAATCGGTAATAGTTCAAACAAACATACTAGTAAACTATAATAGGTATAGTTTAGAGGATTTCTACATACTATTTCTAGATCAGACAGAACATACATGAGTCAGGACATACATACTATTGCTATACATTTACAAGAACGAGAAGGAACATACATACTATAACAAGAACAAAAAGGAACATACATACTATAACAAGAACGAGAAGGAACATACATACTATAACAAGAACAAGATAACTAAATCGTTATGAAACTACTTCAGGACATAGCAATATACTTGCTATGTCACACTCTTATAACCAGAGTCTCCTGTAGGGAGAGCGTGAGTTTGTGTATAGATCTATACTTGATTGACAATCCTACACGTTGCTGCTAGCTACAGTAGGACATGCGGGTCTACGGGTGACAAATGTCATAACTTTTCTACGTCTGAAGAACGTCGTGTTTCACACTAGTCAAGCAAGCATGGTGATAACTTTATCACATTTTAACCTTAAAATTAACCAATTTGGTTACAAGGTAGTTAATGCATCAATAGTGTATTTTATACAATACTACTATAAATCTTCATTTTCCATTTACATTCATACAGTGATATTCTCACAAGAGAAACGCAAACTATTTTTCGAGTAAAGATAGTTACCAATATGGAAAAACATACATTTATACTATTTCAAGTACAAACATACATTTTACACTTTATTCAAGAGAACAGAGCATACAAACAGTTGAGTCTTGGTAGAAGACTACTTTTCATTTAAGTAGAAAATATAGGATTTTCTGGAAAGATACAAACACTTTTACTTTACATATACAAACATTTTCATGAAACAAATGCAAACATTTGACACAAAAATACTTATGCACTCACTCAACGTTTATGTTAACACTCTCTTTCAAAATAACTTGTATTCTCAGGTCACCAGTAGACAGGTACAGATGACCAGGTTTTTGAGAAGACGAAGCATGTTCAAGACTCTTCTTTTTATTTTGATATAATTTTTGGTGTCTTACAACTTTACACATAACACACTTGTAATAACTATATTATTAATGCAATGGATGTTGTTGCTTGTTTTACTATTGTGAATTTTTATGATACTGTACATGACGTCCTCCGCCCCCGAATGTTTCCGCCATCTCGGTTTGGGGGTGTGACACTTAGCATATTCACTTAGTAGCTAACTCACACTGCTAAGAGTCCCACAAAGCACAAAGCAAGAAGCAACGACATAACCTAAACAGGCCATCCTACCACTGGCTGACCTGTTCTAGCATGCAAATCTATAAGCTCATACAAGCATACAAAGGCATCTCTCCTACATCCTTAGCTCTAATCTAGCATGTGAATCATATCATATAATAATTACAACCATGTATTGGTATTTTGGGAACCACTTACTTGAGCTCGGCCGACTGCACGCATCACACCCCTTTCTTCGATTAGAAATTTATTTTCAGTTTAAATGTTTATTTTATAAAAAATTTCATCAAGCCGTCAGTTTGAGTTGAGGCACACTCGAGAGTATGCCCGAATCCCTCAAACCAAGGCTATGATACCAACTTGTAACGAACCAAAAATCCAGGGTAAAAATTCCATTTTTTCATTATAGTCATACACAAATGTTACTTAATCCAATCATTCAAAAACATTGCTTAATTAAAACATTTATCAGAGTTACATCCCAAAATCACTTAATGCGGAAAACACTGGTGTGCGCATTGCGATCAAGCCGGACCCTTCCTTTCCAAACCAATGATACCTGAGACCATAAACAAAACTGTAAGCACGAAGCTTAGTGAGTTCCCCATAACATACCCCACACAATCCACATAATCACAGAAACCACATCAGCTACATAATCACGTAAACCACATCAACCACATAAGCCATGCATACAAACATATAAGGATGCCCTGGAAACCCTTGAAGGTCGTACCCCGGGTGCCATGGGAACCCCCACATGGTCTTAGCCCACTGCCATGGGAACCCCCACATGGTCTTAACAAATCAAAATAAATGTCATACAAGCCATATAAACCATACATATATACAAACATATAAGGATGCCCAGGAAACCCTCCAAGGTCTTAGTCCGGGTGCCATGGGAACCCCCACATGGTCTTAGCCCACTGCCATGGGAACCTCCACATGATCTTAACAAATCAAAAGAAATGACATAGAAGCCATATAAACCATACATACAAACATATAAGGATGCCCAGGAAACCCTCCAAGGTCTTACTGCGGGTGCCATGGGAACCCCCACATGGTCTTAGCCCACTGCCATGGGAACCCCCACATGGTCTTAGCATGGAATGCCATGGGAACCCCCACATGGTCTTATATCCAATTGCCTTGGGAACCCGTCTGGGTCTTCCATGCAAGTATCACAAATACAACTAGCATACCACATACCATATCATCAACTAGCATACCACAAAACACATAATGGGTTGGCCTTGGTGCCTTCGACCCATTGGTATAGTGAGTAGACTCACCACACACTGCTGAAGTCCGACGGATAAAATTCTAGCTGATGGATGACAGATTCCCGAACTGTCAACATGAAAACAACACCCAACTAACCATTTGGGTTTCAATGCATAACCATAAATCCATACTTGGGGTAAAAAGGACCATTTTACTCCGTACCTAGCTTGGTCCAAGACCAAGGCCCAAACTTACACTTTGAAGGCCCAAAAACCAAACAATTAATCAAGGCACAACTATGGCCCAATTTTCCAAATTGGGCCCAAACCCCTCACATGGGCCTTAACCTAAAGCCCATCGAAATATCCTAGTCCATATACTTGTTCTCAGATGGCACAATAAGAACCCAAACACCTAAGCCCAAAACAAGGCCCAACATGAAGCCCAAACATAATTAGGGTTTTTCACATAAAATGACGATTAGGGTTAAGTGTTATTACTTAACCCATTAAGGACTTAATCGATTAAGTCCATCACTCCACTAGGAAAAACATACAATGTAATCGGGCATAAGTCATGACTTCAATCCACTAGTCCAAATGTGGGTCCCGACAATCCAAAACTTAACATCTCCAAAATTAGGGTTTTCTAAACTCTAATTACGGTTTCTAACCCAAGAACATGACAATTAGTCTAAGGGTTAAGTTTTAGGTCAAATTAGGGTTTCACTAGGCCGGGCACCACCCACTGCCACCTCGGGCGTTGGTGGTCGAGGTGGTTCATGGCGGCAGCCCCCCGCATACGGCGAGGACTCGAGGGATAATCTCAAAAACCGAACACACACACACAAGATGTACATCAATAACGCACACACCCAATCACACACACGCACACACATAACCACCTCATTACGGTGGCTGGTGGCGGTAAAAGAAGAAAACTTGGCGGCAACCACCATGGTTGGTTGCCATGGTGGTTCGCCTCACCTCCGGCCGACATAACAACTCTTCCACACGTTTCACTGGTTCTAACAGCAACACACGCGTGCACACGACACATAGCCACCATTCTCAGCCACCACAAGGCAGCTAACGACGCCGGAAACACGGAAATGGCGACCAAAGGCCACTGGCGACCACAATCGACATACACAACGTCAAACCACAGAAAGAACCCCTTTTTATACTTTCATATTTCTGAAAGACCCAAACTTTCATACTTGACAATATAGTTATTCCAAAACATGCTACATGCATATTTATAAAATAATATTTTTACATTGATAAAGTCATTACAAAAGATTGGATACAAACCGACTATGTTTTAAGATTTTACATAACTACCCAAGATATTGTAAATCTATACAAACCTAAACCAAAATACAAAAATAATATTACAACTATTCTAAGTCTTCCAACTATACTAGGTGCTTATTGCCTGCATTATGTTAAAACATTGAGAGGGGTAAGTGATAACGCTTAGTGAGTTCAATAATAGATACAATATAACGTTATGCCATATATATATATATATATATATATATATATATATATATATATATATATATATATATATATATATATATATATATATATATATATACCAATATGGCAGAAGCAAATAGGAGCAAGGAACAACAAAGGCATAATGTGATAAGCTTTCCCTAACAATCATTGATTTGATTCAAAGATATACAATCATTGAGACATAACAATTTCCATACTTGATATACATCAATAACGCTTTGGCCCAAATGGCACAGAAGACATACAACTTCAGATTAACCTTTTGGTAGATTTCAGGTTTTCACGCCCTCTCTAACCCTTTTTGCCAATACCATAGAATAGAAATCATTCTCTTACGGAGACATGTTCTACATGGCCAGAGGCTACATACTAGTACCAATATGAATCTAAGTCCTTTCACTGATCACATGGTCAAAGGTATTACTTTGCTATTAAACGTAGCGAATAAAAATTAACACGGGAAAATACTCAGGAATATCATTCTACCGAAGCCAAAGTGATACCTATGACATACACTTCATGGTCAACGGTTCATACCAATACCCAAGTGATGCCTATGTCATACACTTCAAGTCAGAGGTACAGCCTTGCTATAAAAATAGCGGAAACTACAACTCGAGATGATAACATGGAAAAGCACATAGCACATATAACACATAACATACAATTGTTCCTATATATTAAACTCACCTTGAAATAACCGGGGGTCAAAATAATAATTTGGGCAGCACTTCGGCTCTAAATATGACTTTCTTCGTTGAAAACCGGGCTCTGCGAAGGTAGAGCTTTGAAACCGAAAAGATAAATTTTTCAGGCTTCTCGGGAATCTCGGGGCGTGTTTCGGGCTTTGGAATAAGTACCGGGGCTTCGGGGGATGTCGGGATAGTAAAAATATTGAAAAAGGGTGAAAAAGTGCCAAAATTCTAAAAATACCCGGGAGGGTTCGCATGGCTGCTATTTATAGGGGAGGAGGACCGAAGGCTCGGATCCGAGGCTGGGAAGCGAGAGGCTCGTATGCGAGGCTCGGACCAGCTGTCAGCAGGGCGAGGCTCGGTTCGGACAGATGCTCGCTTTGGATTGGGCCTCCTCCTCGGTCGAATCAGGAGGCTACACACGGGTCGGATCACGTGGGTGCATGCGAGGATCACGTGGCTTCTTCAGAAACCTGTGCGACACGCGTCGCTTCTCGGACATGCCACGCAGCAGCTTCGGACATGTGGCCAGCTCCGAGCGAGGGTGACGTGGCAATCACTATTCATGCGAAATTTCTCGAAAAATGTGCCCAATCTTGTAAAATCCATAACTTTCTCATACGGGCTCCGTTTTTTACGTTCTTTATATGCACGCGTAGAGAAAATTATGCTCTACAACTTTCGTTTAGACTTCGTCGGAAAATTTTGACTTTATTTTTATATTATTATTTTTAACAGACCGGGACTGGTAAATCCGTTAAAAATTCATAACTTCTTCATCCGACGTTCGTTTTCGTCAGACTTTTTACCGTTGTACTACTAATGACGAGACCTTCGATTCTCATTTAGGTTGTGTTGGCTAAAAATCACTCGATCTAAAATTCAAATTTTTAGCTGTCTACTGCTAAGCTGAAACTTGTAAAAATCATAATTTCCTCATACGAAGTCAGATTTTGGCGTTCTTTTTATCGAACTTCTCGGTTTAACGAATACTACGACTTTTATTTAGATCACTAAGGCTAAAAAGTAGTTTATAAAAAACTCACTTTTTACGTCATTCGACACCGTGCCGGTTTTATCGCGGATCTTCGATTGGTCATAACTTCTTCGTTATAACTCGGATTTCGATGAGGTTTTCGCCTACGTGTTTCTAACGAGATTATCTACAACTTTCAATAATAAAATTTTACTTATTCCAAATTTTATATTTTCGCTAAATTTCACTATTTGGCTTTTAATTGGATTCTCATAAGACTTCCAATATTTTATGAGTGATTCTAAACATAATTTTACCTTATTTCTAGTAAAAACTATTTGTTAGAACTCAACACTCAATTTCACATAATATTTCATAATATTATTAACTTTTTAATTTACATAACACGATTTCAAAACGTGTATGTTACAAATACCTCCTCTTTTGAGGATTTCGTCCCCGAAATCACAACGATTTAGACAAATGAGGATATGTCGCTCTTATCTCATTCTTATTTTCCCTAAGTATAATTTGAATCTTATCATTGGTGTCTTGAATCATTTCAGGACCACCAAGGATTTTCTGTCCTACATTATGCCAACATAATCGTGTTCACAGTTACTACCGAACTCTAAGACATATGCACGAAGCATATCTTCTACTGTTTGGATTGTTCTCTCCATCTATCCATCTGTCTGGGGATGATAAGCTGTGTTGGGAGAATCTCGAGATCCCAATTCACTTTTCATACTCGCCCAAGAGTGAGAAGTGAAGCGAGTATCACGATCGGAAATAATCTTTAGTGGCACACCATGTCTCGCCACAATTTCGTCTAAGTAAACTTGTTTGTATTTCTCCATTAGAACCGTTGTACGTATGGCGAGAAAATATGCACTCTTAATCAGCCGGTCGATAATTATCCAAAGGCTATCATTCACAGTTTTCTTCTCCTCTTTCAAGGTATTAACTGTATAAGCCGGATAAGTAGAATATCCCTTCGATATAAATTTACGAGTTTTTAAGAAAGAAATTTATTATTTTCACCGTAGATATAAATAAAATCCTTCATATCATTCTTCGTAGCACAAGAGTTCTGCGTAGTTCTTTGACAATCGATTCATGTCGAGAATAATATCAAAGATAGGAATTAGGTTAGCAGGAAGATTATAACTTTCAATTCCTATAACACTATCTCTATAGCAAGTAATGATATATTTCCTATGTTATCTACATGAAATGATTGGATAATTGCGTAACAAGCAATTTGAAAAGAATGTGCGAATTTATAAGGCACGAAAGAATCTGAGGTATCATAATCAAATAAGATGTGAGCAGAGCTAAAGTTTACGAGAAAATTACTAGTCACAACATTCGAGTCCTAACTTACTTCCTCTGTGGTAATCTAAAATGTACGATTTTTTTAACTTTTGGTTTGCCAAACGATTGTCAAACTCTTCAAACTTCTTAATTACTAGCGGTGCTCAAACCTGCACCCGCTCATCATTCTCTATTGGGCCTTCAATCCTAATCTTTGAGTTAAAACTCAATTCTCATTGCAGACTCCTGCTCCTTCTTGGTTTATAGACTAAACCCAAGATAAGGCCTTTACTTTTGTTATAACAACAACTCGTATGGTCTTATTCTAATGACCTTTGATTTTATAACGCACAAGACACATAACGAACCAAACTCTTGTATTAGAATCAGATCGAATAAATCAAGTTGATGGAATAAAGAAAACAAAAAGAGTTTGAACAACACGTGGATGCTTCGGAATAGAAAGAATAGCACCACGTATCTCTAATTCGTGCTTTCGGACATATACATCTTTTAGCTTTTGGCACCTCCTCCTTTTTAGTTGGAGTACTCTTTGATTGTTGAACGAAAACTTGACTCCCCGCCATTTGATTAGTAAGAGTAGGGCAGAAACATTTCTTGTGGCCAGTAACACCACATAGCAAGTCACATCTCTGGCTAATGATTGCTCAATCCTTTAATGAAGATCGTTATATTTCTATTGACTACCTCGACCATTTACTTCTTCAGTATTCCTATTGAAGTTTCGTCACTATACAAGACATGGTTCTCTGAACCAATCAACTCCTTTCGCGGATTTATACTAATCGGACTCGATTCTTTATGACATTAAGATTTGAACGATACTTATCTTCTTAGTCATTACCAAATCGAAGGTAACGACACACATGAATAAAATGGAATCATTTACTAGCTTCTTGGTAACCTTGTGACTTTTCCTGAGCCAAGTGTGAGTCCTGTGCTTCCAGTAGTATAGGCCTCTACTACTATTCACACCTACTCATACTCGTCCCAAGTATTGTCTCGCAGTTCCCAAGTCACCATTCAAAAGTTTTCACAAAGCAACTTATCACACATGAACATGTTCAAACAAATACATACAACAGTTTCTCCTAGACTCAACTAGGGTTTTCACGTTTCTATCAAACATATATTGGATTACCTATACTCGCCTTCTAGGATTCTTCTCACGCATATGCTCGATTTAATATATCTTAATATTTTTCCATGGGTCGATAGAAATTTTACTTCCAATTCTTCATATAAATTCTTTCTCGGGTAGTGTCTACTTTGCAAGACACACTACACCCAAAATTTACTCTAGCAGTGTAGAGACAAACAGTTTTCAACTACTTACATCATCTTCTAACTCATGCAAACCATCATGCATATTTGTTGGTTTCATTATCCTTTCATGACATCGTCATTCCTGTATCTGAGTAAGTCTTCTTCTCATGGTTGTATCTTTTAAGCCTACTTCATAGGAGTCTATCCTAAGAAGTCTGCATTATAGCTGCATCTCAGCAAGCTCTACTAGCTTCAACTTGGTTCTCTGTCATTCCTAACTACAACATTTCTTCTCATATAATAATATGAGTGTATATCTTCTTCAACTAAGTACTCTACCTTACTTAAACAAGTAAGTTACTTAACCTTTTATTACTAAATGACTTAATTCACCATCCTAATTATGTATGTTAAAGTCGGCTTAACACACAATGGACTTTCATAAGGATGTGATAGAAGTGAATCATCACTTAGTATTATTAAATACTAAGTCTGAGCATCATGTATAATGTTACTACTTGAACTACATACTACATCACAAAGTCTTGGCCTATTGAGTCTGAAATCTTCATTAGCCTTTCCTTTGATCTTCATTTAATTCTTCTAAATCTTGTACCACATAAATTTCTATACTGTCGAAGTATTTATCACCAGCTTCGGTTCTTCCGACTCTATAAACAAACACTGCTTCAATCTGGACAGCGGTGGAACAACTTCATGGATTTGTACCAACACATTTATCTCACCCAAACGTGTTTCAAACGCACATCTTTCTTCCAAAGATGTTATTATATATCAAACATACTTTAAATGTATAATACCACTCTATTGGTATTAATACACTATTTACGATAATACTTTATATATATTATTTTATGATATCCCGCGATCGTTTATTTATAAACTTATCGATGTCAACTATCATAAGTCTCTTTATCACTTCGAAAAGTTTCATGTAAATTCTAATACAGAAATTCTTAGAATTCTAAACATAAAATTTTCTCATCTAAACCAAGGTCGGGATAGAGACCTTAAACTTTCTCAAGTAATAGCAATATAGCTAGGCAACTTAAGGCATGCTATATTTATTTATCCTTTAGCACATCTTAGAATATAAGGTATATCTCCTCTTAATATTCTAGTGCTTGTGTCCATTAGGTATCCAACCTAAAGTATACCAGATACATATTGTATCATCACTTAACAATTCATGTTTAAATCTAGAAATTCTCAAAATTCCTAGTTCACATAAACTAATTCTCTAAAATTTTTGAAGTAACTTAATATCTTAGAATACTAGGGTTTATCACTACCCAATACCCCACTTAAGTATTTCCTATGGTTTGTATCCATATATTTACAATGATTCAGTTCATATATTGAACTTCCAATAGTTTAAGTCTAAATACCAATCCGTGGTATTTAGTTCACTTAAACCACTGCTCTGATACCATGATTGAAAGAACCCCTTTCTATACTTTCATATTTCTGAAAGACCCAAACTTTCATACTTGAAAATATAGTTATTCCAAAATATGCTACATGCATATTTATAAAATAATATTTTTACATTGATAAAGTCATTACAAAAGATTGGATACAAACCGACTATGTTTTAAGATTTTACATAACTACCCAGGATATTGTAAATCTATACAAACCTAAACCAAAATACAAAAATAATATTACAACTATTCTAAGTCTTCCAACTATACTGGGTGCTTATTGCCTGCATTATGTTAAAACATTGGGAGGGGTAAGCGATAACGCTTAGTGAGTTCAATAATAGATACAATATAACGTTATGCCATATATATATATATATATATATATATATATATATATATATATATATATATATATATATATATATATATATATATATACCAATATGGCAGAAGCAAATAGGAGCAAGGAAAAACAAAGGCATAATGTGATAAGCTTTCCCTAACAATCATTGATTTGATTCAAAGATATACAATCATTGAGACATAACAATTTCCATACTTGATATACATCAATAACGCTTTGGCCCAAATGACACAGAAGACATACAACTTCGGATTAACCTTTTGGTAGATTTCAGGTTTTCACGCCCTGTCTAACCCTTTTTGCCAATACCATAGAATATAAATCATTCTCTTACGGAGACATGTTCTACATGGCCAGAGGCTACATACCAGTACCAATATGAATCTAAGTCCTTTCACTGATCACATGGTCAAAGGTATTACTTTGCCATTAAACGTAGCGAATAAAAATTAACACCGGAAAATACTCAGGAATATCATTCTACCGAAGCCAAAGTGATGCCTATGACATACACTTCATGGTCAACGGTTCATACCAATACCCAAGTGATGCCTATGTCATACACTTCAAGTCAGAGGTACAGCCTTGCTATAAAAATAGCGGAAACAACAACTCGAGATGATAACATGGAAAAGCACATAGCACATATAACACATAACATACAATTGTTCCTATATATTAAACTCACCTTGAAATAACCGGGGGTCAAAATAATAATTTGGGCAGCACTTCGGCTCTAAATATGACTTTCTTCGTTGAAAACCGGGAGTTTTCTTGAAAACCGGGCTCTGCGAAGGTAGAGCTTTGAAACCGAAAAGATAAATTTTTTGGGCTTCTCGGGAATCTCGGGGAGTGTTTCGGGCTTTGGAATAAGTACCGGGGCTTCGGGGGATGTCGGGATAGTAAAAATATTGAAAAATGGTGAAAAAGTGCCAAAATTCTAAAAATACCCGGGAGGGTTCGCATGGCTGCTATTTATAGGGGAGGAGGACCGAAGGCTCGGATCCGAGGCTGGGAAGCGAGAGGCTCGTATGCGAGGCTCGGACCAGCTGTCAGCAGGGCAAGGCTCGGTTCGGACAGATGCTCGCTTTGGATTGGGCCTCCTCCTCAGTCGAATCAGGAGGCTACACACGGGTCGGATCACGTGGGTGCATGCGAGGATCACGTGGCTTCTTCGGACACCTGTGCGACACGCGTCGCTTCTCAGACATGCCACGCAACAGCTTCGGACACGTGGCCACCTCCGAGCGAGGGTGACGTGGCAATCACTATTCATGCGAAATTTCTCGGAAAATGTGCCTAATATTGTAAAATCCATAACTTTCTCATACGGGCTCCGTTTTTGACGTTCTTTATATGCACACGTAGAGAAAATTATGCTCTACTACTTTAGTTTAGACTTCGTCGGAAAATTTTGACTTTATTTTTATATTATTATTTTTAACAGACCGGGACTGGTAAATCCGTTAAAAATTCATAACTTCTTCATCCGACGTTCGTTTTCGTCAAACTTTTTACCGTTGTACTACTAATGACGAGACCTTCGATTCTCGTTTAGGTTGTGTCGGCTAAAAATCACTCGATCTAAAATTCGAGTTTTTAGCTGTCTACTGCTAAGCTGAAACTTGTAAAAATCATAACTTCCTCATACGAAGTCAGATTTTGGCGTTCTTTTTATCGAACTTCTCGGTTTAACGAATACTACGACTTTCATTTAGATCACTAAGGCTAAAAAGTAGTTTATCAAAAACTCACTTTTTACGTCATTCGGCACCGTGCCGGTTTTATCGCGGATCTTCGATTGGTCATAACTTCTTCGTTATAACTCGGATTTTGATGAGGTTTTCGCCTACGTGTTTCTAACGAGATTAACTATAACTTTCAATAATAAAATTTTACTTATTCCAAATTTTATATTTTCGAGAAATTTCACTTCGGACACCTGTGCGACACGCGTCGCTTCTCGGACATGCCACGCAGCAGCTTCGGACACGTGGCCAGCTCCGAGCGAGGGTGACGTGGCAATCACTATTCATGCGAAATTTCTCGAAAAATGTGCCCAGTCTTGTAAAATCCATAACTTTCTCATACGGGCTCCGTTTTTGACGTTCTTTATATGCACACGTAGAGAAAATTATGCTCTACTACTTTAGTTTAGACTTCGTCGGAAAATTTTGAATTTATTTTTATATTATTAATTTTAACAGACCGGGACTGGTAAATCCATTAAAAATTCATAACTTCTTCATCCGACGTTCGTTTTCGTCAGACTTTTTACCGTTGTACTACTAATGACGAGACCTTCGATTCTCGTTTAGGTTGTGTCGGCTAAAAATCACTCGATCTAAAATTCGAGTTTTTAGCTATCTACTGCTAAGCTGAAACTTGTAAAAATCATAACTTCCTCATACGAAGTCAGATTTTGGCGTTCTTTTTATCGAACTTCTCGGTTTAACGAATACTACGACTTTCATTTAGATCACTATGGCTAAAAAGTAGTTTATCAAAAACTCACTTTTTACGTCATTCGGCACCGTGCCGGTTTTATCGCGGATCTTCGATTAGTCATAACTTCTTCGTTATAACTCGGATTTCGATGAGGTTTTCGCCTACATGTTTCTAACGAGATTAACTACAACTTTCAATAATAAAATTTTAATTATTCCAAATTTTATATTTTCGCTAAATTTCACTATTTGACTTTTAATAGGAATCTCATAAAACTTCCAATATTTTATGAGTGATTCTAAACATAGTTTTACCTTATTTCTAGTAAAAACTATCTGTTAGAACTCAACACTCAATTTCACATAATTTTATTAACTTTTTAATTTACATAACACGATTTCAAAACGTGTATGTTACACTATTTGATGAACCAAAAAAGGCTATACACTCAGAGGCGAAAGCAGCAGACAACAAAATCGACAATCTGAAAAAGATCATCGATGAAGCTGCAAAAGATATGGAAAAGGAACCTCCTAAACCGACTGGTGGTCAACCCTCAAATGACCCTCCAAACAACAGCTCAACGTTCAAGGGGGAGGGTTCATCTGTACCCAAAACAACCGATTTGCCTTTCGAGGGGGAGAATCCAACTCCAACCCCAACCCATGATAGTCCAATCGATGGGGAGAATCCAACTCCAACCGAGGGGCAGAATCCTGAATCTGACATGGGATACGCTTCGCCATTTGAGGGGGAGAATGAGAATACAAATGACGAAGGTGATCAATCAGAATTTGAAGAAGAGGTAAATGCAGAGTTGGATCCTATCTATGACCCTAATTACCCTCCTCTAACGAAATAGACTAAAGATCATCCCAAAACGCAAATAATTGGTGAATCATCTGAGCGAGTTCTCACACGTTCTCAATTGAAAGCGAAACAAACTGCCTTATTCTCTCATGTTGAATTCTGCATGTTTAATTCATTTGTCTCGAAAATCGAACCGAAGACGGTTAATGTTGCACTTGATCACGCTGATTGGGTACAAGCAATGCAAGATGAACTCCATGAGTTTGAACGTAATCGAGTTTGGAGGCTGATTCCCACTCCAAAGGATGCTTCTGTGGTCGGCTTAAAATGGGTCTTCAGGAATAAGTTGGATAAAGAGGGCAACGTCATTCGCAATAAGGCTCGGCTGGTGGTGAAGGGATATTGCCAAGAAGAAGGGATAGATTATGAGGAGACCTTCGCTCCTGTAGCAAGGTTGGAATCAGTTAGAATCTTTCTGGCATATGCTGCACATAAAAACTTCGAAGTTTTCCAGATGGATGTGAAATGTGCTTTCTTAAATGGAGAACTAGAAGAAACGGTGTATGTTGAGAAACCACCTGGGTTCGTGAACGAGAAATACCCTGATCACTGCTATGTGTTGGATAAATCTGTATATGGTCTGAAGCAAGCACCAAGGGCCTGGTATGAAACGTTAACTCGCTTTCTTAAAATGTCGAAATTCAAGCAAGGTTTGGTTGACCCAACCTTCTTTCGAAAGAAAGAAGGCGAACATCTAATGATAGTTCAGATTTATGTCGATGACATCATCTTCGGCTCCATGAATCCTAGCTTAACGGCTGAATTCAGGAAGTTGATGGAGACTAAGTTTGAAATGAGTGCAATGGGTCCAATTAATTTTTTCCTTGGATTGAATATAAGACAGGGACCAAAAGGCATTTTTATCAACCAGGAGGCCTACACGAAGAACTTGCTGGCGAAGTTTGGTATGACGGGAGATTCGAAGGTGAAGGTTCCTATGGCATTTGGCACAAAGTTAACACCATCTTTGGAAAAACCTGCTGTTGGCGTAACACTCTATCGTCAAATGATAGGGTCTCTTATGTATCTAACAGCTAGTAGACCAGACATTATGTTCTCTGTTTGTTATTGTGCCAGGTTTCAAGCAAATCCAAGAGAACCTCACATGGTGGCAGTGAAAAACATTTTCCGTTATCTGAAGCGAACCTCTTCTCTTGGTCTTTGGTACCCTGCTAGATCCGGATTCTTTGTTCAAGCCTTTTCTGACGCCGATCTTGGAGGATGCGGTCTGGACCAAAAGAGCACAACTGGAGGATGCCAATTCCTTGATGGTAAACTTGTTAGCTGGGAGTCCAAGAAGCAAACTTGTGTGTCTCTTTCAACAGCCGAAGCTGAGTACATAGCTGCAGCATCCTATACCTCACAAGTGATCTGGATACAAAGCCAACTAAGAGACTACGAACTGAGTATGAAGAAAATACATCTCTATTGTGACTCTGAAAGCACGATAAGAATATGTCACAATCCAGTGCAACACTCAAAGACAAAGCATATTGCACTAAGATACCATTTCATCAAGGACCATGTTGAAGATGGAAACGTGGAAGTTCATTTCGTTTGGTCCTTTGATCAACTAGCTGACATCTTCACTAAAGCCTTACGATAAGCAAGCTTCAATAAAATTTTACAAGGTTTGGCAATGATGGAAGCAGAGTCGGTACCGAACCCTCAAACCTCTTTCTAAAAATTAGACAAGCGAAATAGAGCGAACGCTCGGTCTATTTCGGTTCCATATTTTTTTGGGAACCGAAATGAACCGAACGCTCGGTCTATTTCGGCTCCATAATTTTCGGGAACCGAAATGAACCGAACGCTCGGTCTATTTCGGCTCCGGAATTTTAGGGAACCGAAATGATCCGATCGCTCGACTTATTTCGCTTCATTCCTTTAAGGTTTGATTTTGGCTGTATAGTTTGTAAACTCTCTTTTAAATCTTTTTCTTGCTATGTTTTCTCTTTTATCTTCATTCCTAGATTTTTTAACATTAATTTCGTTTATTCTTGTTTCTTTTTCTGTTTTTATTATTTTTCAGAAAACTTCAAAATCCAAAAATATTCTTTCTGTTTTCATTTTTTTCAGAAACTTCAAAAATCCAAAAATATTTTGTTTTTATTATTTTTCAGAAAATTCAAAATTCCAAAAGGTTTCATCTTTTATTTATCTCTTTATTATCTTCTGTTTTTTTTTGTTTTTTGTTTTGTTTGTGTGTGGTTTGTTTGTCTTTGTTTATTCTCTTTACTAGGTACTAAGTACATCGTTGCTACATAAATTGGAGCTAGGGCAGGTACGACCATTTTAATTTGAACTAGTTAAGTGTCCCTAGAAGCATGTTGCTGCATGTAGACCGAAGCCTCTAAGACTATGAGTAAGGCCTTAATGATTCGATCTATACCTATCGTTTCTTCCCAATCAGGCTGCTAAATTCACTCAAGTCATGAGCTACCTTACTCTTCTCAAATGAGTTAAAAGTTTTCTGCTTTGTCACTTTTATATAGCAGGGGTACTTTCGGTTCCTTAACCACCTCCTCTACATTCTCCATCAACTTTCGTTTCACCAAGGTAACCCTTGAGACTCTCAGATATTACCACTGAGGTTTATGGTTACACAAAATCTGTGGTTATGATCTTAGATGCGTACACCACGTGCTAAGTGAGACCCAAAATCCAACACCAATAATGAATTAACGGTGAATATTTATATTCAAGATCTCACTTATTACCTAACGAAATCTCATTTTATTTTTTGAGTGGTCTTTATGAAATTGTCTAACACCAAGGCATTTCTTCCCAAAAAGATCCAGTTTGGTTTTTGTTTTTGAGATTTTTATAACATCATTAGTCACAACAAATTCTATCCAACCTACTTGTTCAACAGACCACATCGGTCTCACAAGTACTTCATCCAACTTTCGGTCTTATGTTCAGTATCGATGTTCGGTTGAAGATAAACCACCCTTTAGACCCATTATTTGAAAATAAGCCTTTCGGTGTTTCTTTACAAACACTCGATCGTATTTTCTCGGGGAACCACACAAGCACTTCAAGTCTCTCTTGACTTTGAAGGAAGAGATTCTTGCCCGGAATCATTTGCTTCATGTCTTATTAAAGACATCACTCACATCCTATACAAATGTTGCTTTATTTCTTTATTTTTGGCACACACCTACATGAAAATTCTTTGTGATTTTCCAAAATTCTGGTTGATGTTCCTTATGGCTCGTTTAAAGTTTTTTTTGGAGCGAAAGTGGTTATTTTGACATATGGAGCGAAAGTGAATTTGAAAAGACGATATGTGGATAAGATTTTGAATCATGTCATCGGATAATCATTCATATTGGGCGCGTGAATTTGAAACGGTTCCTAAACCCACGCTTGATGACGTCTATCTGGGGAAACCAAGCTGTCAAATCGCGCTTTTTCAGGCGACGTTTGAGTGATAGTATCATCATCACGGAGATTCTTTCTCTCTCCTGGCAATGATATATAAAGGGTTTCTCGCACCTATTGTACCTTCTTACCTTCTTCAAACTCTCTTAAATACAACAGGCGATCTTCAACTGTTCATCTTCTTCCTTACATCAACAATGGCGGAATCATCATCTTTTCAAGATCAAACTGCTTCATCATCATTTCTTGTGATCAAACCTAATCAGAACATGATCATTCAACTAAACCCCTTTTTGTATGATTCGTACATGCTCCACGTTGTCGAATGTCTCAAGTACTCCCCACTGGGTATCGCTTTTACGCAGGTGGAATCTGTTCCCATGTCTCTGCTGTCACAAGTGTACACTACTGTGTCTTATGACAAGAACAAGGAGAGGATCTATTTTCAAATCTTCACTCACAAGGAATCTATTTCGAAAGGCCGATTCTGTTCCCTGTTAAGGCTTGCCGTCGATGCTTCTGTCATATCTCCTGATTTCATCACCACCACCCAGTTGTTTATGATGATTTATGAGATGGGGTATACTGATGTCCTTACAACAGTGACAAAGGTTAAGAAGTCCTATTACAGCAACAATGGAATGGGTTACTTACTCTTATCAACAAGGGTTTGGCGGAACGGGTAGCTGGGTCAGATGGTACTAGTAAGGGTTTTTGACCATTCTCTATGGTCTCTACAATGGGATAAACCTGGATTATGGCTCTATTATTTGGTCTCAACTCCTCAACGAGACATTCAAAGATTTCCTATGGTCGTTTCTGGACCATCATCACCCGACGGGCCATTGACAACTTACAGATTCCAGTTATGAAAGATGCAATGCTCTCCTCTGTGGCTACTTTTCATACAAAGAAGATTATCTTCTCAGATGCCACCAAATTTTCTCACATTGGTTCGATACCTGAAACAATGTACAGGTGTGTGTCGAGCGAAAGTCATGTGATGGCTGACTACCGGAAGCTTACTCCCAAGGGCCCAAGAGAACTGACTCCTGAACAGCAGGCTGCCTTAGATGCTGTGGAAAAGCCAGCAAAGCGAGGGAAGAGGGCAGATACCAAGAAGGTGGAAACCGAAAGTCCTTCTTCTAAGCCTGTCAAGTCCAAAAAGCGAAAGGATGAAAAGGAAGATTCTTCGGCTTCAAAGAAAATCAAGAAAATGGCAAGGAAATCAAAGAGTCCTACCCCTTCAATCTCAGAACATGATAAGGAGCAATCGGCTGATGAGGAAGAGGAAGTTCAGCATGGCGGTTCACCAAGAGGTAATACACCTCCTCGCTCTCCAACTCCTACTAAACAACTCAATGACAAAATTCCACCTCCTCCTCCATCTCCATCGAAGACTACTGTTCCAGTTTCGGTTGCTCCAATTCCACCAATTCCTACAACTCAACCTACCACTACTGTTCCACCACCACCACCAGTTAGTACAGTACCAATCTCTACAACTCCTTTACCACCTCTCATTTTTTCACAAGCAACTACCATAACTACTCCTATCTCCACCACTACAACCGAACCTCCAGTAAACGTCAACGTGTCTGATACGTGGGCTAATACTGAAACCGAAACCCCTGTTACATCCAAAACTCTTTCACGCTCACCCTCAACTGATTCTACTCCTACTCTCGGTGGTGACAATTTTGAGTTTGACTCAACCTATTACAGCCCTTATAGACTTCCCACTGATGAAGATGAAGAGGCTCCAGTAACCAAACAACAACTACAGAGTCACGATGATAAGCTTGATCGATTGCTCGCCTCTTCTTCGAAGTATAATGATGTTGTGCTGAAGGCTTTCCTGGACATTGCTTTTGAACAGTATACAGGAGCAATTGATACATCAACGAAGGCGGTTGAAGCATCCACATCTTCATGCCAGAAGGCTACAACCGATGTTGCGGAACTCATTCACAAATCCCATATATTTCTTGAATCCCTTAAGGGTCATGATGATGCGAATGCAGCTAAGGTGAATGCATTAGTTGACTCTCTCTCAAAGTCACTTCAAGGGGAGCAAGCCAAATTCGAGACTGTTCGTTCTGAGATTCAAGTTGAGAACACTTCTCTTCTTAGCTCAGTGAATTCTCGTCTTGAAAAGCTCCATGCTGATTTAGCAAAGGAGAACAAATTGATGGAAGATCTTGCTCGTCAAACCACTAACGTTGAAGTCCAGAAGGTTCAACTGGCTCAAGCCGATCGGGAAATTTCTTTGTTGAAAACTGAGCATGCCGTTTTTCGAAGTTGTGCTGGTGACGTTCTTAATATGCTGCACAATGTTCTTCATGCTCATGATCCCATTCTTACACTGACAATCCGGAATATCCTGACCTCCAAGCTTCTTCCTGCAATTGAACTTCTACGTGAAATGAAGGGTGTTTCAGAGCGATTGGTTACTCCGAAACAAGGGGGAGAAGGTGCTCAGAAAACTACTCCTATTAAACCGAAGGTCACTGTCAAAACAGAACCGAAGGATAAAGCTTCGGGTTCTGGTAATCAACAAAAGAAGAAAGCTCTTGCTGATGATAGTGATAAAGATCAAGAAACTATTGCTGATGCCCTGAAATGGAAGAAAAGGGATCAAGAGTTAGATGAAAACCTTCGGGTTGCAAAAGAAGAAGAAGAGAGGGAGCGAAAGAAGAAAGAAGAGCATGATGCTCAAATTTGCAAAAAGGCTTTGTTTCCTCCTTGGACTAGGGAAACGCTGATCAAAGAAGCGATAAAGTTTCCAAGCACGTTCTGGCTGGAACCTGTAGCTTCGTTTGATTGTGAGAATACGAAGGACTCACAGTTTGATATGCCTATAACACGAAAGGCATTTACTTTTCACTGTTTTGATTCAACAGTTCAAGTTCCCTCACCTCATCCTCAAGTTGATCGTGAACTTATTGATTTTTATCTCAAGTTCGGTCAGCCGCAGTATCTGACTTAGAGTGCACAGAAGATTACAACAGTCAAGGTGCTAAAACCTTCGCCTGCAGGGAAATTTATTAATGTTAATTTCAAGATAACCCGAGGTTCAGACAACTCGGTTTCTATGATTTCCCTGGCAGATCTTCCTAACTTAAATCCTCATGATTGGATCTTATTGTACAACATTTTGCTCACTAATGCGAAGGAGTATGAGCCGATCCTAGATCATCTGAAGAGGATGTTGGCTTCCTATGTCCATGAAGTTGCTACAATGGATCTGGAGATTGCTAGTGTTTTGAAGAAGAAACCAACTGTGAAGCCAACTGTAAAGCCTGGAGATGTGAACAAGATGAAGTTGGGTCAAATTGATTCTACACATCTCACAGTGATGTTCACAAGAGGCGAAGCTAACAGATTTCTTTTCGCTCTTGTTGATAAGCATCTGTTCTCAACAGACTGCTCGGAGCACATAATCAATATTATCCATCGGTGTAAGCACAACAATGAGTCAGACAAGAAGAACTTCACTGACATGCTTCGGTGGTATATTACGTTTCGTCATACTCTACTGGCTATTATACCGAAGGTGTTCAAGACCATCAAGAAGTCTTCTATAGCTCAACCAAACTGAGCTCTCGGCTCCATTAACGCAAAGGGGGAGATTGTTGGGTATTTTGTGTTGCGTCATGGGCTTTGTTTTTGTATATCCGAATTGGGCCTGTCCATCCGTGATTATTGATTAGGGTTAAGCTATATATATAGTGCATGCATGTATGCCTTAGATACGATCGTCATTATTATTATTATTGCTTTGTAACCCTAAACACCTCTATAGTCGAAGTTCTTAATCGAGCTCTTCTGAGGTGTTAAAGCTTAATCATTCGACATCAGTTAAACCATTCCTGTGTTCTTTATTACTTTATTTATTGCTTTTCTGCTTAGAATCAATCGATCCTACTAGAAATTTGTTCTAACAGTTTTATCTTTTAATATTTGATATTATGGTTTAGTAAAGTTTTCAAACAAAAAATTTTGGGTTGTATTTTTGGGATGTTACAAGTTGGTATCAGAGCCTTGGTTTGAGGGATTTAGGCACACTTTCGGGTGTGTCTTAACTCAAACTGAGGAAGTGGTATAGAGTTTTCAAAAGAAAAGAGTTTTAGAAAAGCAAAAAGAATTTTAGAAAGAAAAGAACTTTGAAAAGAAAAAAAAGGTGTGGTGCATGCAATCAGCCAAGCTCAAGTAAGTACTCCCAAATTATCCATACGAGTTTATGCTATGTTATGATTATCATCTTTATTAGAACAACATGCTAGATTAGGACTAAGGATCTAGGAAGGATGCCTTATATGCCTGTTATATGTGTTTCAGCTCTATGAAAACTGCATGCTAGTACAGTATTGTCAGTATGATAGCCATAGTAGTATATGCTTGATTATGTGTACTCGATGCTCGAATGCTGCTTGCTTTGTGCTTTTAGGAGTCTTAGTTATCTTTCACTAACTAGTAAATGAATATGTTACGTTACATATTGTGAGGATTAAATAATTTCAGAAGGTTAGGTCTAGCTCTATTGCGCAGCTCTTGTCTGAGTCCAACCGTTGTAGGGTAGGATCTCTCATTCGAAGAATTATCTAGTCTTAGTGATATGTAATAGTATTCACGAGCTAGTTAGGTGGAGGTAGCCAGGACTTCTTGTGCAGCTGATAGTGGAGAGTGGGTTGGTGATTACCCTAGGGCAAGCCTAGGATGAGTGTAGCAGAGAGCAGTGGTAGTAAAAGGGACTTGGTGGAGTCAAGGCAGTTCTTGAGGAAAGTACGCATATATGTGGAAGGTAGTATGGGCCCGTACTACTGAAAGCAGAGGATCCGTACTCGAATCAAGGAAGGTTGAGATGAGACCAGGAAATTTGTGGTAGTAGCGATCCCTCGAGATATATCTGTATTCCTGACATTGTCATTATGTGTTTTCAGAATGGTGGTTTTATGCCCTAGACCAGCAGTCGGCAGTTCAGGTGCCGGTGAGGGATCGGGATCAGGCTCGGGGGCCGAGCATTTGGATGAGCAGACTAGGGAGTTTCTCTCCTCAGAGGTTACTCGCATTATACTCGAGCAGACTCCTGTGATCTTCGGTTCGATCAAGGAGGGTATTTTGGAGCTGATGGACGAGAAGTTGAGCACATTCCGTGCTGAGGTGGCGGCCATGATGGGGTCGTGCACCCTCACTTTCAGGGAGTTCAGAGCATGTGGAGCTCCTGACTACCATGGTGCACGGGATCCCATTGCGAGTACCAGGTGGTTGGCGGATGTTGCCAATGCATTCCGCACCAGCAGATGTCCCGAGGGGGACAAGGTCAGACTAGAATCCTGTCTCCTAAAGGACAGGGCACGAGATTGGTGGGAGGAGATCGGACATGCATGGGAGATGACGCAGCTCTCGATGCGATGACCTGGACCGATTTCACTACCAGGTTCAGAGCCGAGTTTGCACCGGTTATCGAGGTACATCAGTTAGCGAGGGAGTTTCAGGATCTTACTCATACTACTAAGACTGTGGCGAAGATTACCGCCAAGTTCAGGGAGAGGGCTATTCTCGTTCCTCGGTATGCGGCTGATGAGGAGATGAAGAAGGCTCGTTATCATGAGATGTTGAGGAGTGATATCAGACAGTTTGTGAGCTGGTCCAGCTGTAAAACGCTGGATGACATGATTGTGAGGGCTCGTGAGAGAGATATAGATTTGGAGATGGAGAAGAAGAGGAAGCCAGAGGCGGCATCTGGCACAGGGAGTTTGGGCAAAAAGCCCAAGGTATCGGATCACAGATCCAGAGGACAACAGAGCCACAGTAGGTGTGGCAAGTGTGGGAGATTGCACGATGGGGCGTGCAAGGCAGGGATCTCCGGCTGCTACAAGTGCGGTCGGACCGGGGATATGAGTAGAGATTGTACAGCCACCACCACCACCACAACAGCTGATCTGATTTGCTTCCATTGCAATCAGAGGGGACATAAAAAGTTCCAGTGCCTGAGTTTAGCAGCAGCAGGGAAGGTGGCAGCACCTTCCCCTGCTACTTTGAGGATTACAAAAGGCTGTCAGGGTCGGACTTAGGCGCCAGTGGCGAAGAGTAGAGCTTTCAAGATGACAGCAGAGGAGGCGCAGGCGACTCCTGATGTGGTGACGGGTATGTATTTTCCTCTTATCACTGTATTTAATATTGATTATTTCACATGATTATGTGTTTGTATTCAGGGTCGTTCTTAGTGAACGATATTTCAGCTACAGTATTGTTTGATTCGGGGGCCACCCGATCGTTTGTCTCACTTGTGCTTAGCAAGCGGTTTAGCAGAGCTCCGGGGGAGCTGGACCATCCACTTGAGGTTGAGATAGCTGATGACAGGACCGTCAGGTTCGCGAGGGTACATAGGGGGTGTTCGCTGCGGTTATTTGATGAGGAGTTTTCAGTAGATCTGGTTCATATTCCCCTGCGAGGGAATAAGGTCATAGTGGGTATGGATTGGTTGAGCCCCAATGGGGCAGTGATTGATTGTGAACTGAAGTTAGTGAGGGTTCGCACTCCTAGTGGAGGAGAGATAGTGATTCAGGGCGAGAGGCCACAGCGCGGACCGATTTTGTGTTCAGCAGCGAGAGCGAGGCGCTACTTTCAGCAGGGTTGCGCGGGGTACGTCGCCTATGTTTTAGATTCCCGGGAGAAGGGCAAAGCGACAGTTGACGATGTACCGGTAGTACGCGAGTACCCGGATGTATTCCCAGAGGATTTTCCTGGGATACTGTAACATACACGTTTTGAAATCGTGTTATGTAAATTAAAAAGTTAATAATATAATGAAATAATATGTGAAATTGAGTGTTGAGTTCTAACAAATAGTTTTTACTAGAAATAAGGTAAAACTACGTTTAGAATCACTCATAAATTAGTGGAAGTCTTATGAGATTCCAATTAAAAGCTAAATAGTGAAATTTAGCGAAAATATAAAAAATAAAATAAGTAAAATTTTATTATTGAAAGTTGTAGATAATCTCGTTAGAAACATGTAGGCGAAAACCTCGTCGAAATCCGAGTTATAATGAAGAAGTTATGACCAATCGAAGATCCGCGATAAAACCGACACGGTGCCGAATGACGTAAAAAGTGAGATTTTGATAAACTAATTTTTAGCCTTAGTGATCTAAATGAAAGTCGTAGTATTCGTTAAACCGAGAAATTCGATAAAAAGAACGCCCAAATCTGACTTCGTATGAGGAAGTTATGATTTTTACAAGTTTCAGCTTAGCAGTATACAGCTAAAAACTCGAATTTTAGATCGAGTGATTTTTAGCCGAGACAACCTAAACGAGAATCTAAGGTCTCGTCATTAGCAGTACAACGGTAAAAAGTCTGACGAAAACGGACGTCGGATGAAGAAGTTATGAATTTTTAACGGATTTACCAGTCCCGGTCTGTTAAAAATAATAATATAAAAATAATTCAAAATTTTCCGACGAAGTCTAAACGAAATTTGTAGAGCATAATTTTCTCTACGCGTGAATATAAAGAACGTCAAAAACGGAGCACGTATGAGAAAGTTATGGATTTTACAAGATTGGACACATTTTTCGAGAAATTTCGCATGAATAGTGATTGCCACGTCACCCTCGCTCGGAGCTGGCCATGTGTCCGAAGCTGCTGCGTGGCATGTCCGAGAAGCGACATGTGTCACGTCGTGGAAGGATACTCCACGTCGTGACTTCTGTAAAAAAAATTAAAACTATGCTTATAAAAATAACTTTTTTGTGGGTTTTACCCCAAAAAAAAATCAATTAATCTAAAGCAAATAAATAAACAATAAACTAAGCCGTTCCCCGGCAACGACGCCAAAAACTTGATGTGCACGGAAGTACCCACTAATTTTAATATTTATAACCTAACAAACTTAGACTAACTATGCACTTGTAGGCAGTGTACCTACTTAGATTACAGTATAGCTTAGGTAAGTCGGGTGTCGATCACAGGGAACGGTGTTATTAATTAATCTATTTACTACTAAATTAATCTAATTATTAACAAGCTAAAAAGGGGAGTTTTTATCTGATTTTGCTTAACTCAAATTCAATCAATAATTAAAAGACACTCTTATCTAGTTCGAATCCACTTCGTCCTTACGACTAGCTAATAATTATGGATTATTAAGTTGGATATTATTATATTAGTAATTTAGGTCTAAATTTACCAATAGTTAATTAATTCATGTAAAACTATGTATGCTCACACACAATTAAACACAGAACCAATTATGTTTATGAATATGCTATGTAAGATTTATCATGCAAACACAATTATGGTCATAATCTATGTTCTCTGGCATAACGTTATATTGTATCTATTATTGAACTAACTAAGCGTCACCGCTTACCCCTATCAATGTTTAACAAATTTGCAGGAGATAAGTAACCAGTATGGTAATATACTATAAGAAGATGTAGAATAGATTTTTGCTATTACTTTTGTACTTCGGTTTATGTATGTGTAAAATTACAATATCCTGGGTAGTTATGTAAAATATTAAAACATAGTTGGTTTCTTTCCAATCCTTTGTAATCACTTTATCAATGTAAGATATTGTTTTATAAATATGCATGTAGCATGTTTTGGAGTAACTACATTGTCAAGTATGAAAGTTTGGGTCTTTCAGAAATATGAAAGTATAGAAAGGCGTTCTTTCAATCATGGTATCAGAGCAGTGGTTTAAGTGAACTAAATCCCATGGATTGGTATTGAGACTTAAACTATTGGAAGTTCAATATATGAACTGGAATCATTGTAAATATATGGATACAAACCATAGGAAACACTTAAGTGGGGTATTGGATAGTGATAAACCCTAGTATTCTAAGATATTAAGTTACTTCAAAAATTTTAGAGGATTAGTTTATGTGAACTAGGAATTTTGAGAATTTCTAGATTTAAACATGAATTATTAAGTGATGATACAATATATATCTGGTATACTTTAGGTTGAATACCTAATGGGCACAAGCACTAGAATATTAAGATGGGATATGCCTTATATTCTAAAATGTGCTAAATGATAAATAAATATAGCATGCTTTAGGTTTCATACCTATATTGCTATTACTTGATAAAGTTTAAGGTCTGTTACCGACCTTGGTTTAGATGAGAAAAGTATATGTTCAGAATTCTAAGAATTTCCGTAATAGAATTTACATGAAACTTTTCGAAGTGATAAAGAGACTTATGATAGTTGACATCGATAAGTTTATAAATAAACGATTGCGGGAAATCGTAAAATAATAAATATGAAGTGAAATCGTAAATAGTGTATTAATACCAATAGAGTGGTATTATACATTTAAAATATGTAAGATAATATAATAACATCTTTAGAAGAAAGATGTGTGTTTAAAATACATTTAGATGAGATAAATGTTTTGGCATAACCGATAAAGTTGTTCCACCGCTGTCCAGATTAAAGCAGTGATAGTTTATAGAGTCGGAAGAACCGAGGATGGTGATAAATACTTCAACAGTATTGAAATTAATGTAATCTAAGATTTAGAAGAATTAAATGAAGATCAAAGGAAAGGCTAATGAAGTTTTTAGACTTATTAGGCCAAGACTTCGTGATGAAGTATGTAGTTCGAGTAGTAACCCTATACAAGATGCTCAGACTTAGTATTTAATAATACTGAGTGATGATTGACTTCTATCACATCCTTATAGAAATTCCATTGTGTGTTAAGCCGACTTTAACCTACAAGATTAGGATGGTGAAATAGGTTATTTGGCTGTGAAAAGGCTGAGTGGCTTACTTGTTAGAGTAAGGTAAAGTACTTAGTTGAAGAAGATATACACTCATATTATTATATGAGAAGAGATGTTGTAGTTAGGAATGACAGAGAACCAAGTTGAAAGCTAGTAGAGCTTGCTGAGATGCAGCTATAATGCAGACTTCTTAGGATAGACTCCTATGAAGTAAACTTAAAAGACACAACCATGAGAAGAAGACTTACTCAGATACAGGAATGACGATGTCATGAAAGGATAATGAAATGAACAAATGTGCATTACATGAGTTAGAAGACGATGCAAGTAGTTGAAAACCGTTTGTCTCCACGATACTAGAGTAAATTCTGGCATAGTGTGTCTTGCAAAGTAGACACTACCCGAGAAAGAATTTATATGAAGAATTGGAAGTAAAAATTTCTATCGACCCATGGAAAAATATTAGAATATTCTAGATCGAGTATATGCATGAGAAGAATCCTAGAGGGCGAGTATAGGTAATCCAATATATGTTTGATAGAAACGCGAAAACCCTAGTTGAGTCTAGGATAAATTGTTGTATGTATTTGTTTGAACACACTCAGGTGTGAAAAGTTGCCTTGTGAAAACTTTTGAACGGTGACTTGGGAACTACGAGACAATACTTGGGACGAGTATGAGTAGGTGTGAATAGTAGTAGAGGCCTATACTACTGGAAGCACAGGACTCACACTTGGATCAGGAAAAGTCACAAGGTTACCAAGAAGCTAGTAAATGATTTCGTTTTATTCATGTGTGTCGTTACCTTCGTTTCGGTAATGACTAAGAAGATAATTATCGTTCAAATCTTAATGTCATAAAGAGTGGAGTCCGATTAATATAAATCTACAAAGATAAAGTTGATTGGTTTAGAAAGCCATGTATTGAGTAATGACGAAACTTAAGTCAAGAAGGAGACGGTCGAGATGGTCGATAGAAATATAACGATCTTTATTAAAGAATTGAGCAACCATTAACTAGAGATGTTACTTGTTATGAAGGCGATGAAGAATTTAGTTATTCATGGAAGGATTACAATATGAAATCCGTGATTTAGTAATCAATCGAAATATTCTGTCATTTGAAAAAATTGATGTATATGTCCGAAAGCACGAATTAGAGATACGTGGTGCTATTCTTTCTATTCCGAAGCATCCACGTGTTGATCAAACTCTTTTTGTTTTCTTTATTCCATCAGCTTGATTTATTCGATCTGATTCTAATACAAGAGTTTGGTTCGTTATGTGTCTTGTGCGTTATAAAATCAAAGGTCATTAGAATAAGACCATACGAGTTGTTGTTATAACAAAAGTAAAGGCCTTATCTTGGGTTTAGTCTATAAACCAAGAAGGAGCAGGAGTCTGTGATGTGCATGGAAGTACCCACTAATTTTAATATTTATAACCTAACAAACTTAGACTAACTATGCACTTGTAGGCAGTGTACCTAGTTAGATTACAGTATAGCTTAGGTAAGTCGGGTGTCGATCACAGGGAACGGTGTTATTAATTAATCTATTTACTACTAAATTTATCTAATTATTAACAAGATAAAAAGGGGGGGTTTTATCTGATTCTGCTTAACTCAAATTCAATCAATAATTAAAAGACACTCTTATCTAGTTCGAATCCACTTCGTCCTTACGGCTAGCTAATCATTATGGATTATTAAGTTGGATATTATTATATTAGTAATTTAGGTCTAAATTTACCAATAGTTAATTAATTCATGTACAACTATGTATGGTCACACACAATTAAACACAAAACCAATTATATTTATGAATATGCTATGTAAGATTTATCATGCAAACACAATTATGGTCATAATCTATGTTCTCTAGCACAGCAAGGTTAATTACTTCAATTACTAACTAAGATTTTGGTCGATCCTAGCTCTAGCAATTCAATGTTCACTAAATTACTAGGTTATCAAGTTCATGCAGTTAAAGGTCACTAAGCTACACATAACATGAGTTTAAGCAATTTAAGCAACAACATGAGCATGCTAGGTAACAATAAATCAAACACAAGCAATTCACCAACTAAATAAATCCATGTAAAGTTATGCTATTCATAAGTTTGAAGCTTCATCTAGCTAGATAAGAGTAGCTAGATTCAGCTGCTCATAGTAGCATCTAACATATAAACACAACTCAAATAAGAAAACATGTCTATAAGCATCAAACAAGTAAACGAATTATGAACTTTTACTCTTTTTGGTGTTGAAAACCCTTTTCCAAGACCTTGCTTCTGCTGTAAATCACCTCCTGGAACCTCTTCCTTCCGCCAAAAGTCTCCTAAAACGTAATGGAGAGGGGTTTATATATTTTCTGGAAAATCACGTTCCACGTCGTGGCAGGAAGCTCCACGACGTGACTTAAGGAATTATCCGTATTCACCAAGGATTCTTTCTTCGCGTACTTATCTTCTGAAAAGATCGATTCCACGTCGTGATTATCAAGTTCACCTCGTGGCCCCAGTATATTCCGTGAATTACTTCATCTTTTATGCTTCAAGCCTCCAATGTTCCATAAATTGTCACTTCTGGTCCCTTTCTTCTAAGATGCTTTATTTTGGCTGCAAATAACATTTTATCCTTATAAGTACCATAATTCTATGCAAATAACCAAAATATTAAATAGAATGTAGATCAATATTGCCTAGAACTATGTATAAATATGGCAATATCAAAATACCCCACACTTTGGCTTTGCTTGCCCTCAAGCAAATCTACTTATTTAAACTTAAACCTTCATCACTAGTATTTCATAGAACAATCCAATTCCAGCTCAGCCATTATGCCAAGACCTCAACGCATGCATTTGTGTCTAAATTTTTCCTAAGTAACCCCACCCCATACTTTAAATACTCACAATCTTCATAAACACTCGCCCACTTCTTTCGAACAATGCTCATTTTATGCAACCCTCCGAATCCATCCCCAGAAATCATACTTAACCTCAAAGTATTTTTGTAAAGCTACCCAAGCATACATAAACTAGAGAATTACAACTTTTTAGAAGATACCACAACTTGGAGCTCTTGAATTCTTCTTTTCTTTAATGTTCGATCTTTCACTTTCTTTGAATTCACCATCTTTGTGTAATTTTGATATCTTCAACTTTTGAAACTTCAGAATTTTCGATCTTTGATCCTCTTACTTTGATACATTTATGCTCCAAAAATTCTTCATTTTTTCACTTTTTTGGTAATTTCTCTCTCTTTTTTTTACATGTATAACTCACTTTTTTATATCACTTAAAAACCTACATGCTTAAGCAGGGGCGCTTGACTTCAACCTTTATTGGTTAAGACATATCTTTCCTGGATACATTTCAGGTTTAGGCTGCTAAACATGTTGCATTTCTCAAACTAAGCAGGGTTATGTTTTTGTTCCATGATTTCACTAAAATAAGGGAGGCCACAAATGTATTATAACGTATGTCGGCTCAACTAAACATTTGAGCTCTTATCGGATCATTCCACTAGCAGGTACAGTTCAAATTATTACTACTAGATCCAATTAATAAAAATTTTAAAATTTACCAAATTATCTAGCAATTTACTTTTTCTACCCCTTACCCCACACTTATGTCATACAATGCCCTCATTGTATGCTTAAAATAATATAAAAATTAAGAGAAAGGAGAAACAAGGAACAGACTCCCCTGGGATAGTGGCATGAACGAAACTCCAAAAGTGTGGAAAAACGTGCATCTCGAATATGGACCTCTTTAAAATAAGAACTCGGACTTGAGGCTACTGCATATGGTGGAGGCAAACGAACCACAATAGTCTTTAAAATGACCCCAAGAAGATGCGTGGAAAGCCATATGGAAGAACACCCAATGCTCTTCAAAATAGTGAAATGTACAGAAATCATGTCGTGGTGTATAATACCACGTCGTGATATTGTATAAAAACGCGAATAGAATATCCCAGATATATCACTCCACGACGTGAAAATTTAATCACCACGTCGTGGAAACTGGACCATCAGAAAAGTAAGAGTTTCCACTGCTTCATTCAAAGTAGCACCTTGACTAGCATCTTAATGGGTTAAGACTCTTCTAATGTTGTAAAAAAACACTTGTGGACTCTATCCTCTCTCTCTTTAACGCACCCCACACTTATTTTAAATTGTGGGTCACGACTCTTGACTCGACCTTACTCCTTTTCATGATTCCTTAGCAAGCTGCAATCAACCAAAAGAACTAAAAGAGTAACATAATAGTTTACTAAAGTCTTACATCAATAAACCAAGTTCAACATTAACTAACACCACATAAAACAAAAAACTAAAAACTAAACAGAAAAGAAATTAATCATCATCCTCTCGTCCCTGCACTGCACTCGGTCCTTCCCCATCGTCCCTCGGGATCCAAAGCTCTTCCCATGTCGGAATATAAGGACATTATGGTGGCACCGCAGGTGGTCGCACCACACCCATGTGGGAAAACATTGCTTCCAAAATTTGTGTGTTGTAATTCATCCCACCACATAGATTATCCAAATATGATCCAACCCGGGTTTGAAACGGTCGGTGGGTACTCCTCCCGGGTGACGGTCTCTCTCAACTTCTCCCCGGGCTCTAACGTTTCTTCGTCTTGTCGCAGGAGGTTGCTCGGGTTGTTCCACCTCTTGCTCTCTATCTTCCGGGGGTATAACATAACGTCCCCCGACATCAACCACCACGCACATAACACCCAAAAACTGAATAGTCAAATCATTGTCTGGCAAACGGGTAAGGTTCCGCATAAATTCTTGGGACAAAATCCCATATGACCGGGCAAGACGGGTGACCAAATGTCCACCTGTAATTGGACTTCCTTGTCGTGAACTAACCGCTCTCTTTCCCAAAAACCTTGCTAGCATGTAAGGAATATCACAACACACCCTGGGAGTAATAATACTCCACAAAAAGAACAAATCTTGTAAAGAAACGTTATCACCGCGATGTTTATGATTGATAGAAAAGGTGATAAGGCGGTGAAAAAAACGATGCACCGGATTCCGAATTTGTGCCTCACTTGAATCACGAGAACTGTACTCGTGATTTGCGATAGTGCGCCAAAATTGAACATCAAAAATATCGGGCGCAAAATCCCGAACACAACCAAGTAAAAATGGAACAAAGAACGGGGATTGAGTCTCCACTTCCGTATAGATCCCCATGCGCCATGCAAATTCCCGGAGACTACACTCCCGATACACCCCGCCCAACCGAAAAACTAGTGCCCGGTTATAATCAAAATCCATGGTGCGTTGTTCAAAGTTCACAGTAGAGAAAAACTCCACTGATAATTCCCGGTACATGGGTTCTTGGATCGCAAACAAGTTCCTCCATCCATGGCAAGTAAAGGAAAAATGGTCTCCCTCGTATACTTTTATCCAATGGCGCTCCAACTCAACAACCATTCCAACACCACCAAGCCATCCCCAGTCAATAATCGGAGCTATAGCAAACTCCCTATTGTATAACCATCCCAAACGGTTTTGATAAGACGTCAACAAGGCCCGTGAAATGGTTCGCGGAAATCGATATAACGGATGGATATTCGAGACATCAATCGGGTCATTGTCCTATTGAACAACCCTTCTAGGTGCCATCTTCCTGCAATGCTCAAAAACAAACAAACCAAAACAAAAACAAAACACGTAAAATATGTTATAAAAATCAATGCAGAAAAGTTGTCGCCCAGGGATCACGTCGTGGCTTGGTTCGCCACGTCGTGGTCTTGCAGTCGGATCGTTGGCATCGATCGAACACTAATTACGCGATTCTACCCAAAAACAATACTTGGGGTGTGTTTCTATTGCTATTCTACGGGCATGCAACCTAAAAACAGTAGCCAATTTCATCCAATTTCGGAAATCCTATCATTCACATAAACCCTAACCATGAAAATGTATAAATTGTAAGTAATATCTACAATTAATGGATGAAATACATACCAGATGGAGTAAAAGGACAAGAGAATGCAAGAAAATTGGAGGAAAAGTTAAAAAAAATCGGTTGTGGGGACCTTTCTTCCGTTCGTGAGGCAGTAAACAAATGGGGAAGAAGCTTGTGGTCAAAGGGGTTAATAACTGGTCCCCCCCTGTGACTTTTAAAGGTCACGTCGTGGTAGGCTATACCACGTCATGACTTTTAATAATAGATAAACTTGTCAAGTCGAATTCAGTCCCCGAATTGTTCCTTAAAATCACGATGCGACTCTTCTGACCACGACGTGATTGATGTCTGGTTACAAAATTTTGCTAATCTAACAATTTTTATTTATGTTCTTTGTGTTCCAATTATTACCAAAGCATCCCACAGCTAATTTTTTACCAAGTAATAGTCTATATATGATGACTTGATAACCTTTTTAAAAAAAACGTAAAAACTAAAAAGAAAAGAAAAGAAAAATCAAACCAAACTCGGGTTGCCTCCCGAGAAGCGCTTCTTTTTGAGGAGTCTTGAGCTGGACTCCGTGCCTCCTACGTTGAATCATCTGAAGAGTCCACCACTAGGATCTTTTGTTCCTTGAAACGCCTCTTGTAAGCTTGAACACGTCTTTTATACGCCTTTTTCGAATTTTCCTTTTTAGCTTTGACCTCGTCTCCATCAAGCTTGCGTTTAGTCCCTTTAGTCTTCAATTTTCCATCATTTTTAAGCTCCAAAGTATCCTTCTCTTCTTTCACCACTGGACTTGTTACTTTTGAAATAACCTCCTCTTCATCACTCGACATCTCATCATCTTCCTTGCTCACCCAAGAAGTTGGATTCGTGTAGGCAATGACTTCAACCAAAAATGGAACAGATGCTCTCGGTTTTGTTCTTTTAACTTGTTGAATTGTTTTGATTTCTTCTTCCATGAGCTTCTCTAATTCTTCAAGTTCACTTTCTTCATCAATGTTGAAAACCTCTTCTTGAGCACGATTCCCTTGAAAGCCATCTTCTATCCCAAAAATTTCCTTTTCATCACCAACCCTCAAGGTGAGCTTAGACTCCTGAATATCAACAAGAGCTCCAACAGTGTTAAGTAACGGGCGACCAAGAATAATCGGTACATTGGGATCTTCTTTCATATCCAATACCACAAAGTCTATTGGAAAAATGAATTTCCCAATTTTTACTAAAATATCTTCCACAATGCCCCGGGGTTGTGTCACTGAACGGTTCGCCATGTGAATAGTCATCTTTGTAGTCTTCAACTTTTGAATATTTAATTTTTGATAAAACGAATAAGGCATCAAATTTATGCTAGCCCCAGAATCGGCTAAAGCATAAATCTTCATATTATTCCCAAACTCACATGGGAGAGTGAGTCGTCCAGGATCCCCCATTTTCTTAGGTATTTCTCCCAACACAACTTTTGAGCTTTGCTCACTTAGAATCACCTTAGAATTCTCCTTTAATTGCTGACGAGTGTCTAACAAGTCTTGTAGGAACTTAGCATATTCTGGAATTTTTGCAAGCGAATCAATAAAAGGAGTATTGATAGGAATACCCTTTAATTGCTTGATAAACTCCAGATGTTCTCTCTCCAGTGGACTGAGATTAGCTCTGGACGGGAATGGCAAAGGTGGTTTATAAGTCGAGACGGTTTCTGGAATTTTCTGATCAGACCAAGGCCACGACGTGGACATATGATTCCCACGACGTGGTTTCTGTACTTCAGCTACATTTTTGTTCTCGAATTTTAGCTTCTTCGGGTTTGGATCGGGGTGCTGGGGCTCCACTTCCAAGGCCTCTAGGAACTCAGAAATCGCCTCTTCTTCAATATCTATGGCCATTACGTGAGATTGGGTTTTATTTTCAGGATTTTTCGGGAATATTTTCTCATTAACCAAAGTGGTAAGTTGACCAAGTTGTACTTCAAGGTTATTGATGGAGGCTTGCTGATTCTTTATTAATGCTTGCTGATCTATCATTATTGCATGATGATTCTTCATTATATTTCTTTGTTCTTCCATTGCAGCGTCAGTAGCATCATGTCTTTTTTCTGAAGCTTCCATGAATTTCATCAACATGGTCTCTAATTCTATTTTCTTCTCAGCTAGTGGTTGCTCTCTTTGGTAGAAGCCCCGGCCAGTTTTCCAAAATTTCTCTTCTTTTTGCTTCTTGTATTCTTCGTAAGGCAACCACTCTTTCTTTGGTTTTCTCCAATCTTCATCATACTTATCCCCACTTGAGTAGCATACTTGAGCTTTCTTGTTCCCATATTCATCCATATTGCAATCCTTTGTCAAGTGTGGGCCACTACATCTCTCGCAACCAACTCGAATTGCATGAATTGATTGGTCCATTTGAGTCAATCTCCTATCCATAGTGCTAAGCATTGCCATCATAGAAGCCATATCTTCAGTTTGTGTACCTCCACTGCCTTTCATTCCATCGCGTCCTGGGTTGTGATACTCACGAGAGTGCTTTGAAAATACTTCAACCAGCTCCTTGGCCTAAATTGGGTTCTTCTTTGTTAGTGGTCCTTGTGAATCAAGGAGTTGTCTAGTCATGACATTCACCCCATCATAAAATATCGACATTTCTTGCTGAAGATTCAGGTCATGTTGACGACAATTCCTTAACAACCCCTTGTAGCGCTCCCAGGCCTCGTATAATGACTCCCCCGGATTTTGCTCAAAGTTGGCAATTGCCTTATTGAGTTTAGAGATTTTGAAGGGTGGACAAAACTGATCTAGAAATCTCTCGCGCAATTGGGCCGATGTGGTGATTGTACCAGGTGGGAGTGCCTTTAACCAGTCTTTTGCTGCTCCCTTGAAAGTGACTGGTAGCATCCTTAGCAAAGCTATCTCCCTTGGGATATTGGGAGTATTAAAATAATCCGCAATATCGTTCACCTCGTCTAAGTATTTGAAAGCATCCTCGTGATCCTTCCCGTAAAATGGGATATCCTTAAGTGCAGTAAGGATATGTCCCTTCAACTCGAATGTGGCATTGGCAGGAATCGTAGGATGTACTAAACCCGGCCCCACATCATCTCGAATGCGCTTCTTGTAGTCCCCCATGGCCATCTCATCAATGTTTGCCATCTCGTTCTCCAGCTCGTTCTCGGGTTCACTTGTTTGTAATTCAAATTCAGGCTCGGTATCGTACGCGGACTCGGCATGGACGGGTATTTGATCTAAGTGTTCAAGCTTGCTCTTGTTCTTTGAAGATGAACTTGACTCCTCCGTTTTCTTCCCCGACTTCTTTGAGAACACTGATTTGAACTCTTGTAAAGGTGTCTTCTTTGCTGTTTGATCTTCTTTCACGCTCTTATCCTTCTTTTTGTGAAGTGTAGACTCGGGATCTTCAAGTGGTGGTACCAAAGGTGTGTTAGAACCTCTGGTCATGAACTCCTGAAATAAGAAAAGAAAATAAAACGTAAAACTGAACTAAGAAAAAGGAAAAAAAAATTGTGAATCACAGGTGTCACGTCGTGGAAGGATACTCCACGTCGTGACTTCTGTAAAAAAAATTAAAACTATGCTTATAAAAATAACTTTTTTGTGGGTTTTACCCCAAAAAAAAATCAATTAATCTAAAGCAAATAAATAAACAATAAACTAAGCCGTTCCCCGGCAACGACGCCAAAAACTTGATGTGCACGGAAGTACCCACTAATTTTAATATTTATAACCTAACAAACTTAGACTAACTATGCACTTGTAGGCAGTGTACCTACTTAGATTACAGTATAGCTTAGGTAAGTCGGGTGTCGATCACAGGGAACGGTGTTATTAATTAATCTATTTACTACTAAATTAATCTAATTATTAACAAGCTAAAAAGGGGAGTTTTTATATGATTTTGCTTAACTCAAATTCAATCAATAATTAAAAGACACTCTTATCTAGTTCGAATCCACTTCGTCCTTACGACTAGCTAATAATTATGGATTATTAAGTTGGATATTATTATATTAGTAATTTAGGTCTAAATTTACCAATAGTTAATTAATTCATGTAAAACTATGTATGCTCACACACAATTAAACACAGAACCAATTATGTTTATGAATATGCTATGTAAGATTTATCATGCAAACACAATTATGGTCATAATCTATGTTCTCTGGCATAACGTTATATTGTATCTATTATTGAACTAACTAAGCGTCACCGCTTACCCCTATCAATGTTTAACAAATTTGCAGGAGATAAGTAACCAGTATGGTTATATACTATCGGAAGATGTAGAATAGATTTTTGCTATTACTTTTGTACTTCGGTTTATGTATGTGTAAAATTACAATATCCTGGGTAGTTATGTAAAATATTAAAACATAGTTGGTTTCTTTCCAATCCTTTGTAATCACTTTATCAATGTAAGATATTGTTTTATAAATATGCATGTAGCATGTTTTGGAGTAACTACATTGTCAAGTATGAAAGTTTGGGTCTTTCAGAAATATGAAAGTATAGAAAGGCGTTCTTTCAATCATGGTATCAGAGCAGTGGTTTAAGTGAACTAAATCCCATGGATTGGTATTGAGACTTAAACTATTGGAAGTTCAATATATGAACTGGAATCATTGTAAATATATGGATACAAACCATAGGAAACACTTAAGTGGGGTATTGGATAGTGATAAACCCTAGTATTCTAAGATATTAAGTTACTTCAAAAATTTTAGAGAATTAGTTTATGTGAACTAGGAATTTTGAGAATTTCTAGATTTAAACATGAATTATTAAGTGATGATACAATATATATCTGGTATACTTTAGGTTGAATACCTAATGGGCACAAGCACTAGAATATTAAGATGGGATATGCCTTATATTCTAAAATGTGCTAAATGATAAATAAATATAGCATGCTTTAGGTTTCATACCTATATTGCTATTACTTGATAAAGTTTAAGGTCTGTTACCGACCTTGGTTTAGATGAGAAAAGTATATGTTCAGAATTCTAAGAATTTCCGTAATAGAATTTACATGAAACTTTTCGAAGTGATAAAGAGACTTATGATAGTTGACATCGATAAGTTTATAAATAAACGATTGCGGGAAATCGTAAAATAATAAATATGAAGTGAAATCGTAAATAGTGTATTAATACCAATAGAGTGGTATTATACATTTAAAATATGTAAGATAATATAATAACATCTTTAGAAGAAAGATGTGTGTTTAAAATACATTTAGATGAGATAAATGTTTTGGCATAACCGATAAAGTTGTTCCACCGCTGTCCAGATTAAAGCAGTGATAGTTTATAGAGTCGGAAGAACCGAGGATGGTGATAAATACTTCAACAGTATTGAAATTAATGTAATCTAAGATTTAGAAGAATTAAATGAAGATCAAAGGAAAGGCTAATGAAGTTTTTAGACTTATTAGGCCAAGACTTCGTGATGAAGTATGTAGTTCGAGTAGTAACCCTATACAAGATGCTCAGACTTAGTATTTAATAATACTGAGTGATGATTGACTTCTATCACATCCTTATAGAAATTCCATTGTGTGTTAAGCCGACTTTAACCTACAAGATTAGGATGGTGAAATAGGTTATTTGGCTGTGAAAAGGCTGAGTGGCTTACTTGTTAGAGTAAGGTAAAGTACTTAGTTGAAGAAGATATACACTCATATTATTATATGAGAAGAGATGTTGTAGTTAGGAATGACAGAGAACCAAGTTGAAAGCTAGTAGAGCTTGCTGAGATGCAGCTATAATGCAGACTTCTTAGGATAGACTCCTATGAAGTAAACTTAAAAGACACAACCATGAGAAGAAGACTTACTCAGATACAGGAATGACGATGTCATGAAAGGATAATGAAATGAACAAATGTGCATTACATGAGTTAGAAGACGATGCAAGTAGTTGAAAACCGTTTGTCTCCACGATACTAGAGTAAATTCTGGCATAGTGTGTCTTGCAAAGTAGACACTACCCGAGAAAGAATTTATATGAAGAATTGGAAGTAAAAATTTCTATCGACCCATGGAAAAATATTAGAATATTCTAGATCGAGTATATGCATGAGAAGAATCCTAGAGGGCGAGTATAGGTAATCCAATATATGTTTGATAGAAACGCGAAAACCCTAGTTGAGTCTAGGATAAATTGTTGTATGTATTTGTTTGAACACACTCAGGTGTGAAAAGTTGCCTTGTGAAAACTTTTGAACGGTGACTTGGGAACTACGAGACAATACTTGGGACGAGTATGAGTAGGTGTGAATAGTAGTAGAGGCCTATACTACTGGAAGCACAGGACTCACACTTGGATCAGGAAAAGTCACAAGGTTACCAAGAAGCTAGTAAATGATTTCGTTTTATTCATGTGTGTCGTTACCTTCGTTTCGGTAATGACTAAGAAGATAATTATCGTTCAAATCTTAATGTCATAAAGAGTGGAGTCCGATTAATATAAATCTACAAAGATAAAGTTGATTGGTTTAGAAAGCCATGTATTGAGTAATGACGAAACTTAAGTCAAGAAGGAGACGGTCGAGATGGTCGATAGAAATATAACGATCTTTATTAATGAATTGAGCAACCATTAACTAGAGATGTTACTTGTTATGAAGGCGATGAAGAATTTAGTTATTCATGGAAGGATTACAATATGAAATCTGTGATTTAGTAATCAATCGAAATATTCTGTCATTTGAAAAAATTGATGTATATATCCGAAAGCACGAATTAGAGATACGTGGTGCTATTCTTTCTATTCCGAAGCATCCACGTGTTGATCAAACTCTTTTTGTTTTCTTTATTCCATCAGCTTGATTTATTCGATCTGATTCTAATACAAGAGTTTGGTTCGTTATGTGTCTTGTGCGTTATAAAATCAAAGGTCATTAGAATAAGACCATACGAGTTGTTGTTATAACAAAAGTAAAGGCCTTATCTTGGGTTTAGTCTATAAACCAAGAAGGAGCAGGAGTCTGTGATGTGCATGGAAGTACCCACTAATTTTAATATTTATAACCTAACAAACTTAGACTAACTATGCACTTGTAGGCAGTGTACCTAGTTAGATTACAGTATAGCTTAGGTAAGTCGGGTGTCGATCACAGGGAACGGTGTTATTAATTAATCTATTTACTACTAAATTTATCTAATTATTAACAAGATAAAAAGGGGGTTTTTATCTGATTCTGCTTAACTCAAATTCAATCAATAATTAAAAGACACTCTTATCTAGTTCGAATCCACTTCGTCCTTACGGCTAGCTAATCATTACGGATTATTAAGTTGGATATTATTATATTAGTAATTTAGGTCTAAATTTACCAATAGTTAATTAATTCATGTACAACTATGTATGGTCACACACAATTAAACACAAAACCAATTATATTTATGAATATGCTATGTAAGATTTATCATGCAAACACAATTATGGTCATAATCTATGTTCTCTAGCACAGCAAGGTTAATTACTTCAATTACTAACTAAGATTTTGGTCGATCCTAGCTCTAGCAATTCAATGTTCACTAAATTACTAGGTTATCAAGTTCATGCAGTTAATGGTCACTAAGCTACACATAACATGAGTTTAAGCAATTTAAGCAACAACATGAGCATGCTAGGTAACAATAAATCAAACACAAGCAATTCACCAACTAAATAAATCCATGTAAAGTTATGTTATTCATAAGTTTGAAGCTTCATCTAGCTAGATAAGAGTAGCTAGATTCAGCTGCTCATAGTAGCATCTAATATATAAACACAACTCAAATAAGAAAACATGTCTATAAGCATCAAACAAGTAAACGAATTATGAACTTTTACTCTTTTTGGTGTTGAAAACCCTTTTCCAAGACCTTGCTTCTACTGTAAATCGCCTCCTGGAACCTCTTCCTTCCGCCAAAAGTCTCCCAAAACGTAATGGAGAGGGGTTTATATATTTTCTAGAAAATAACGTTCCACGTCGTGGCAGGAAGCTCCACGACATGACTTCAGGAATTATCCGTATTCACCAAGGATTCTTTCTTCATGTACTTATCTTCTGAAAATATCGATTCCACGTCGTGATTATCAAGTTCACGTCGTGGCCCCAGTATATTCCGTGAATTACTTCATATTTTATGCTTCAAGCCTCCAATGTTCCATAAATTATCACTTCTGGTCCCTTTCTTCTAAAATGCTTTATTTTGGCTGCAAATAACATTTTATCCTTATAAGTACCATAATTCTATGCAAATAACCAAAATATTAAATAAAATGTAGATCAATATTGCCTAGAGCTATGTATAAATATGGCAATATCAAAATACCCCACACTTAGGCTTTGCTTGCCCTCAAGGAAATCTACTTATTTAAACTTAAACCTTCATCACTAGTATTTCATAGAACAATCCAATTCCAGCTCAGCCATTATGCCAAGACCTCAACGCATGCATTTGTGTCTAAATTTTTCCTAAGTAACCCCCCATACTTTAAATACTCACAATCTTCATAAAACACTCGCCCACTTCTTTCGAACAATGCTCATTTTATGCAACCCTCCGAATCCATCCCCAGAAATCATACTTAACCTCAAAGTATTTTTGTAATGCTACCCAAGCATACATAAACTAGAGAATTACAACTTTTTAGAAGATACCACAACTTGGAGCTCTTGAATTCTTCTTTTCGTTAATGTTTGATCTTTCACTTTCTTTGAATTCACCATCTTTGTGTAATTTTCATATCTTCAACTTTTGAAACTTCAGAATTTTCGATCTTTGATCTTCTTACTTTGATACTTTTATGCTCCAAAAATTCTTCAATTTTTCACCTTTTTAGTAATTTCTCTCTCTCTTTTTTTTTACATGTATAACTCACTTTTTTATATCACTCAAAAACCTACATGCTTAAGCAGGGGCGCTTGACTTCAACCTTTATTGGTTAAGACATATCTTTCCTGGATACATTTCAGGTTTAGGCTGTTAAACATGTTGCATTTCTCAAACTAAGCAGGGTTATGTTTTTGTTCCATGATTTCACTAAAATAAGGGAGGCCACAAATGCATTATAATGTATGTCGGCTCAACTAAACATTTGAGCTCTTATCGGATCATTCCACTAGCAGGTACAGTTCAAATTATTACTACTAGATCCAATTAATAAAAATTTTAAAATTTACCAAATTATCTAGCAATTTACTTTTTCTACCCCCTACCCCACACTTATGTCATACAATGCCCTCATTGTATGCTTAAAATAATATAAAAATTAAGAGAAAGGAGAAAAAGGGAACAGACTCCCCTGGGATAGTGGCATGAACGAAACTCCAAAAGTGTGGAAAAACGTGCATCTCGAATATGGACCTCTTTAAAATAAGAACTCGGACTTGAAGCTACTGCATATGGTGGAGGCAAACGAACCACAATAGTCTTTAAAATGACCCCAAGAAGATGCGTGGAAAGCCATATGGAAAAACACCCAATGGTCTTCAAAATAGTGAAATGTACAGAAATCACGTCGTGGTGTATAATACCACGTCGTGATATTGTATAAAAACGCGAACAGAATATCCCAGATATATCACTCCACGACGTGAAAATTTAATCACCACGTCGTGGAAACTGGACCATCAGAAAAGTAAGAGTTTCCACTGCTTCATTCAATGTAGCACCTTGACTAGCATCTTAATGGGTTAAGACTCTTCTAATGTTGTAAAAAAAACACTTGTGGACTCTATCCTCTCTCTCTTTAACGCACCCCACACTTATTTCAAATTGTGGGTCACGACTCTTGACTCGACCTTACTCCTTTTCATGATTCCTTAGCAAGCTGCAATCAACCAAAAGAACTAAAAGAGTAACATAATAGTTTACTAAAGTCTTACATCAACAAACCAAGTTCAACATTAACTAACACCACATAAAACAAAAAACTAAAAACTAAACAGAAAAGAAATTAATCATCATCCTCTCGTCCATGCACTTCACTCGGTCCTTCCCCATCGTCCCTCGGGATCCAAAGCTCTTCCCATGTCGGAATATAAGGACATTGTGGTGGCACCGCAGGTGGTCGCACCACACCCATCTGGGAAAACATTGCTTCCAAAATTGGTGTGTTGTAATTCATCCCACCATGTAGATTATCCAAATATGATCCAACCCGGGTTTGAAACGGGTCAGTGGGTACTCCTCCCGGGTGACGGTCTCTCTCAACTTCTCTCTCAATGAGAATTGAGTTTTAACTCAAAGATTAGGATCGAAGGCCCAATAGAGAATGATGAGCGGGTGCAGGTTTGAGCACCGCTAGTAATTAAGAAGTTTGAAGAGTTTGACAATCTTTTGGCAAACCAAAAGTTAAATATCGTACATTTTAGATTACCATAGAGGAAGTAAGTTAGGACTCGAATGTTGTGACTAGTAATTTCTCGTAAACTTTTGATCTGCTCACATCTTATTTGATTGTGATGCCTCAGATTCTTTCGTGCCTTATAAATTCGCACATTCTTTTCAAATTGCTTGTTACGCAATTGTCCAATCATTTCATATAGATAACATAGGAAATATATCATTACTTGCTGACAAAGTCTATAGAAATAGTGTCATAGGAATTGAAAGTTATAATCTTCCTGCTAACCTAATTCCTATCTTCTTTCCCAACTTTGATATTATTCTCGACATGAATCGATTTTCAAAGAACTACGCAGATCTCTTGTGCTACGAAGAGATGATATGCATCCCTATCGAAAGGAAGGATTATTTTATGTCTACGGTGAAAATAATAACTTTCTTTCTTAAAAACTCGTAAATTTATATCGAAGGGATATTCTACTTATCCGGCTTATACAGTTAATACCTTGAAAGAGGAGAAGAAAACTGTGAATGATAGCCTTTGGATAATTATCGACCGGTTGATTAAGAGTGCATATTTTCTCGTCATACGTACAACGGTTCTAATGGAGAAATACGCACAAGTTTACTTAGACGAAATTTTGGCGAGACATGGTGTGCCACTAAAGATTATTTCTAATCGTGATACTCGTTTCACTTCTCACTTTTGGGCGAGTATGAAAAGTGAATTGGGATCTCGAGTTGCTCCCAACACAGCTTATCATCCCCAGACAGATGGTTAGACGGAGAGAACAATCCAAACAGTAGAAGATATGCTTCGTGCATGTGTCTTAGAGTTCGGTAGTAACTGTGAACACCATTATGTTGGCATAATGTAGGACAGAAAATCCTTGGTGGTCCTGAAATGGTTCAAGACACCACTGATAAGATTCAAATTATACCTAGGGAAAATAAGAATGAGATAAGAGCGACATATCCTCATTTTTCTAAATCGTTGTGATTTCGGGGACGAAATCCTCAAAAGGAGGAGGTATTTGTAACATACACGTTTTGAAATCGTGTTATGTAAATAAAAAAGTTAATAATATTATGAAATATTATGTGAAATTGAGTGTTAAGTTCTAATAGATAGTTTTTACTAGAAATAAGGTAAAACTATGTTTAGAATCACTCATAAATTAGTGGAAGTCTTATGAGATTCCAATTAAAAGCTAAATAGTGAAATTTAGCGAAAATATAAAAATTAAAACAAGTAAAATTTTATTATTGAAAGTTGTAGATAATCTCGTTAGAAACATGTAGGGGAAAACCTCGTCGAAATCCGAGTTATAACGAAGACGTTATGACCAATCGAAGATCCGCGATAAAACCGGCACGGTGCCGAATGACGTAAAAAGTGAGTTTTTGATAAACTACTTTTTAGCCTTAGTGATCTAAATGAAAGTCGTAGTATTCGTTAAACCGAGAAATTCGATAAAAAGAACGCCCAAATCTGACTTCGTATGAGGAAGTTATGATTTTTACAAGTTTCAGCTTAGCAGTAGACAGCTAAAAACTCGAATTTTAGATCGATTGATTTTTAGCCGACACAACCTAAACGAGAATCGAATGTCTCGTCATTAGCAGTACAACGGTAAAAAGTCTGAAGAAAACGGACGTCGGATGAAGAAGTTATGAATTTTTAACGGATTTACCAGTCCCGGTCTGTTAAAAATAATAAGATAAAAATAAAGTCAAATATTTCCGACGAAGTCTAAACAAAAGTTGTAGAGCATAATTTTCTCTACGCGTGCATATAAAGAACGTCAAAAACGGAGCCCGTATGAGAAAGTTATAGATTTTACAAGATTGGGCACATTTTTCGAGAAATTTCGCATGAATAGTGATTACCACGTCACCCTCGCTCGGAGCTGGCCACGTGTCCGAAGCTGCTGTGTGGCATGTCCGAGAAGCGACGCGTGTCGCACAGGTGTCCGAAGAAGCCACGTGATCTCGCATGTGCCCCACGTGATCCGACCCGCGTGTTGGCTCCTGATTCGACCGAGGCAGCCGACCCGATCCGAAGCCAGAAGCCGCGTCATCCGACCAATACGAAGCGAGCACCTGTCCGTCCGAGCCTCGCCCTGCTGCCACCTGGTCCGAGCCTCGCAGTCACCTGCCCTCACCGCCTCGCTTCGGATCCGAGGCTCGCACCTATATAAGGGGTGCGAGACCTCCCGGTTAGATGTTTGAAATTTGGCATTTTTCACCCTTGTTCCATATTTTCTTACATTCCAACTTCCCCCGAAGCCCCGGTACTTATTCCAAAGCCCGAAACACGCCCCGAGATTCCCGAGAAGCCCGAAAAATTTATCTTTTCGGTTTCGAAGCTCTACCTTCGCAGAGCCCGGTTTTCAAGAAAACTCCCGGTTTTCAACAAAGAAAGTCATATTTAGAGCCGAAGTGCTGCCGAATTACTATTTTGACCCCCGGTTATTTCTCGGTGAGTTTAATATATAGGAACAATTGTATGTTATGTGTTATATGTGCTATGTGCTTTTCAGTGTTATTATTCCGGATTATTTTCCCGTGTTATTTTTATTTCTGCTATTTATGATAGCAAAGCTATACCTTTGACCATGTGATCAGTTTAAGAACTCAGATTCACGGTGGTACTGGTATGTAGCCTCTGGCCATGTAGAGCATGTCCCCCAGTAAGTGAATGACTATATTCTATGGCATTGGCATAAGGTTAAACAGGGCGTATGTAGCCTCTGGCCATGTAGAGCATGTCTCCGTAAGAGAATGAATTATATTCTATGGCATTGGCAGATGGTTAGACAGGGCGTGAAAACCTGTAATCTACCGAAATGTTTAAATCAGAAAGTGTATGTCTTCTGTGCCATTTGGGCCAAAGTGTTATTGATGATTATCAAGTATGGAAATTGTTATGTCTCGTTGATTGTATATCTTTGAATCAAATCGTTGATTGATATGGAAAGTTGGTCACATGATTCACATATGCCTTTGTTGAACCTTGTTCCTCTTTGCTTCTGCCATATTGAAGTATATATATGGCATAACGTTATATTGTATCTATTATTGAACTAACTAAGCGTCACCGCTTACCCCTATCAATGTTTAACAAATTTGCAGGAGATAAGTAACCAGTATGGTTATATACTATCGGAAGATGTAGAATAGATTTTTGCTATTACTTTTGTACTTCGGTTTATGTATGTGTAAAATTACAATATCCTGGGTAGTAATGTAAAATATTAAAACATAATTGGTTTGTATCCAATCCTTTGTAATCACTTTATCAATGTAAGATATTGTTTTATAAATATGCATGTAGCATGTTTTGGAGTAACTATATTGTCAAGTATGAAAGTTTGGGTCTTTCAGAAATATGAAAGTATAGAAAGGGGTTCTTTCAGATACCTCCTGAGAGATAGGTTGAGTTCAGGATTAACCTGGTTCCTGGTGCGGCTCCAATAGCCAAGGCACCATACCGATTGGCTCCTCCCAAGATGCAGGAGTTGTCTACGCAGCTGCAGGAGCTGCTAGACAAGGGGTTTATCAGACCGAGCAGTTCACCATGGGGAGCCCCGGTCCTATTTGTGAAGAAGAAGGACGGGTCACACCGTATGTGTATAGATTACCGGGAGTTGAACAAGGTGACGGTGAAGAACCGTTACCCACTTCCGAGGATAGATGACTTGTTTGATCAGCTCCAGGGAGCATCTTGGTTCTCCAAGATTGATTTGCGCTCCGATTATCATCAGATGCGGGTCAGAGGTGAAGACATGCAGAAAACCGCTTTTATGACCCGCTATGGTCATTATGAGTTCGTGGTGATGCCATTTGGGCTCACCAACGCACCAGCCGCGTTCATGGATCTCATGAACCGCGTATGCAGACCGATGTTAGATCGGTCTGTGATAGTATTCATCGACGATATCTTGGTCTATTCCAAGACTCAGGAGCAGGACGAGGAGCACCTGAGGGAGGTGCTAGAGACACTGAGGAGGGAGAAACTTTTCGCAAAGTTCTCCAAGTGTGAGTTCTGGTTGCGCGAGGTGCAGTTCCTTGGACACCTTGTCAACCAGAAGGGTATACTAGTAGATCCGGCCAAGATAGAGGCTGTGATGCAGTGGGAGGTCCCGAGGTCTCCATCTGAGATTCGAAGCTTCCTAGGTTTGGCAGGGTACTACAGGAGATTCATCAAGGATTTCTCCAAGATAGCAGTTCCGCTCACTCGACTGACCTGGAAGTCGGTGGCATTTCGCTGGGGGCCTGAGCAGCAGACAACATTTGAGACCCTCAGGCAGAGATTATGCGTGGCACCGATTCTTACCCTGCCAGAGGGAGTGGATGACTTCGTAGTCTACTGTGACGCTTCGATCACAGGTATGGGAGCAGTGTTGATGCAGCGATGGCATGTGATAGTGTATGCCTCTAGACAGTTGAAGCCTCACGAGGCTAACTATCCGACGCACGATTTAGAGCTGGGGGCAGTGGTGTTCGCCCTCAAGATTTGGAGGCATTACCTCTATGGGGTCCGTTGTACCATTTACACGGATCACAAGAGTCTGAGGTACCTTATGGATCAGCCGAATCTAAACATGAGGCATCGTCGGTGGTTAGATGTGGTTAAGGACTATGATTGTGAGATCCTTTATCATCCGGGCAAGGCCAACGTAGTGGCCGACGCCCTGAGCCGTAAGGCGATGACGGCCCCGATCAGAGATATATGTCTGAGGATGACAGTGATTACTCCATTATTGGAGCAGATTAGAGAGGCACAGGTTGAGGGCCTAAAAGAGGAAAGACAGAAGTGCGAGAGGATCGTGGGCCGAGTAGCTTCTTTCGATTATGACAGTCGAGGATTGTTGACCCTTCATGGGAAAGTTTAGGTGCCATACTGGGGAGGAGTACGACAGGTGTTGATGGATGAGGCCCACAAATCTCGGTTCTCCATCCACCCAGGGGCGACGAAGATGTACAGAGATCTTCGACCTGATTATTGGTGGCCCTGCATGAAGCGGGACATAGCTTGGTACATGGAGACATGCCTGACCTGCAGGAAGGTCAAGGCAGAGCACTAGAGACCCCACGGCAAGTTGCAGCCATTAGACATTCCCATGTGGAAATGGGAGGATATCACTATGGATTTTGTTACTAAGCTTCCCAGGAATGCACGTGGATTTGATTCGATTTGGGTCATAGTGGATCGATTGACCAAGAGCACGCATTTCGTACCGATCCAGGAGAGCGTATCGGCCGAGAAGTTAGCTGATATTTATGTGCGAGAGGTTGTGGCACGTCATGGAGTGCCTGTTTTAGTAGTATCAGATCGAGACGTCCGGTTTACTTCCAGGTTTTGGAAGCGGTTCTATGACGAGATGGGAACTCATCTCCTTTTCAGCACCGCTTTCCACCCTCAGACGGACGGGCAGAGCGAGAGGACGATTCAGACTCTCGAGGACATGCTTCGGGCATGTGTCCTAGATTTTGGTGGCAGTTGGGATACGTACCTTCCATTAGCGGAATTTTCGTATAACAACAGTTACCACTCCAGTATAGACCGGCCTCCCTTTGAGATGCTCTACGGGAGGAAGTGTAGGACCCCAATATGTTGGGGCGAGGTTGGTCAGAGAGTTATGGGGAGCACTGAGGTGGTGCTTAAGACCACAAAGTTGATACAGCAGGTCCGTAGCCGGCTCCAGACTGCTCAGAGTCAGCATAAGAGTTACGCCGATAGGAGGCGTTCTGATTTGGAGTTCGAGGTAGGCGATATGGTCCTCCTGAAAGTGTCACCCTGGAAGGGTGTCATCAGGTTCCGGAAGAGGGGCAAGCTGGGCCCCAGATTCATTGGTCCCTTTAGGGTTTTGGCCCGGGTGGGTCGGGTTGCTTATCGGTTAGATCTTCCAGCAGAGCTTACCATATCCACAACACTTTCCACAACTTGCTGAGGTAACAGCAGCCTCAATTACATCGAGAGACCAGTTACGATCTTGGATCGGAAGACGAAGAACTTGAGGAACAAGGTGGTTCAGCTAGTGAAGGTGCAATGTCAGCATCAGAAGGGTTCGGAATGGACATGGGAGACCGAGGAGGACATGAGGGAGCATTATCCGGAGTTATTTTCAGATTCAGTAGCAGCAGACTTCGAGGACGAAGTCTGAGATAAGTGGGGGAGAGTTGCAATGCCCCGTTCCTGGTATGCATTTAAAACATTATTTTTCTTTTTATTTTAGAAGCTACTCGACGAGTCAGTGGCCCTAACTCGTCGAGTAGCAGGGAGTTAGCACGTGGAGTAGGCGTGGCGACTCGAAGAGTCCATATTCCGGACTCGGCGAGTCCGCCAGTCTGGATGAAGCCCTAATTTTAGGGAGTGTACCCTATTTAAACACCATTATAGCCCCAAACCAGCCTCCTTCACCTCTCAGAGACTTATTCCCGAAACCCTAGCCTCCTTGAAGTGTATGTGAGTGATTTTTGCCCTTGTGAAGGAATCTTGGTGTATTGTTGAGCAAGAAGAAGAAGGAGAAGGTAGAAGAACTCAAGGAAGAAGAAGTAGATCCAGATTATACTCCTCTTTGGCTATCCTTTCTGGTAATAAAGCTTTCATCTTGGTTATTGTATTGCTAGATCTAGTTTGTCCCCAAATTGATGGTTTTGAGCTCAAAAACCCCAAATCCCTAGTGATGAAGCTTTGTAATCAAGCCATATCTCGGATCTAGCCTCTCTTGAGTTCCAGGAGCTCAAGAAGGCCACCTTTTGGCAGCCATGGCCTTGTTCTAGACAAGCAACCCCCATTATAGCCAAGTTTGAGTGTTATTGCTTCATTGCATCATAGATACACGTAAAGTTAGCAACTTTATGTGTTCAGATTGTCCCAGAAACCCAGATCTATGAATTGGATGCACTGAAACTGATTAGAATCGACTGAATAGAAACTACATGCAAAGGACTCGGCGAGTCGTTCTTCGGACTTGGCGAGTACGGTCGCGAGTCTTAGATTCCCCGTTCAGTAGTAGTGAGTCCATTAGTGAGTGGAGTAAAGAATCAGTGAGTTAAGACATGGATCTGAGTGTAGAGGGACTCGGCGAGTCTACGCCCTGACTCAGCGAGTCCAAGGCAATCTCCTTACCCGTAAGAACAGACTCGACAAGTTGTTCATACAACTCGGCGAGTCAGATGAAGGTTGGCAGGATATCAGTAAAGAAGGAGAAATCGTCGAGTTTTGGTTGAACTCGACGAGTAGAGTCGGGAAGGGGAGTAGAAGGAAAGATAGGGACTCGACGAGTTGGCGGCCCAACTCGGCGAGTCAGGTCAACGGATTGTTGACTTTGACCAGGGGGTAAAATAGTCATTTTACCCTAAGATTAGCTATCAGTGTCTGATTAAGTGTCTTTTGGGAATTGTAGCCGGGGAGTTACCGGAGCAGCAGTCAGACAGTTCCCGAGCAGCATTTCAGCAGCCAACCTTACGAGGTGAGTTTTTCCTTCCAGTAGGAACGGGTCTACGGCCACAATGTCGGCCCGTTTAGTTAGCAGTAGTTCCGGACTTCAGTCCGATGCAGTAGTTCAGTATGCTTGGTGTCTTTGTGATACAGGCATGGTATGTGTTATGTGTTCCGGACTATGGTCCGATATAGTATGCAGTATATGTGTTCATATTATATGTTATGATTATGTTATGCTATGTTCATTCAGTTCCGGACTTCGGTCTGATGCAGTTCCGGACTTCGGTCCGATGCAGTGGGCAAGGCCCTAGTCAGTTTCGGACTTCGGTCCGATGCAGTTCCGAACTTCGGTCTGATGTAGTGGGCAACGCCCTAGTTAGTTCCGGACTTCAGTCTGATGCAGTGGGCAAGGCCTAGTATGTGCTTTATATGTTATTGTATGGCATGTGGTAGTTTGGGGGAGCTCACTAAGCTTCGTGCTTACAGTTTCAGTTTTGGTTTCAGGTACTTCAGCTAGCAAAGGGAAGGGCTCGGGATGATGGCATGGCACACACCACAGTTTTAGCCTGGGAGTTAGACTCTGATATTTTGATATGATCTTGACACTAGTTTCGATTTGATAAATTTATTATGACATTTTGAGACACATGATTCATGGTTTTATCTTTTAATATTTGATATTATGGTTTAGTAAAGTTTTCAAACAAAAATTTTTGAGTTGTATTTTTGGGATGTTACAGTTTGGTCCTCTATCATTACGATGAATTTCTTGATCAGATCAGATACCCCAGCTTTGTTGGATAAGAAGAAAACCCACGTGAAACGCGAGAAGTCATCAATCACAACTAGACAGTATGAATTTCTATTGATGCTTAGGACATTGACCGGACCAAATAAATCCATGTGCAACAATTGGAGCACCTGGCTGATTGAATTGATCTGTTTTGGAAAGTGTGGTTTCCTGTGATGCTTTCCTTGGGCACATGACACACACTTTTCAAATGTTATGAAGTCTCTGACAGGCAGGCCACACACCATTTCGTTTTTAGCAAGACGATTCAGCTTCTTAGCTTTCGCATGACCGAGTCGTCGGTGCCACAGCATAGCATTTTGTTCTGAGACTTTTGAAAATAGGCAGGTGACTTGCTCAGGAATGTTGCTATTCATGTCGATGATGTATGCATTTCCATCCCACTTTGATTTAACAAGAATCCACTCATCCGGGATGACAATGCCTGGCTTTAAGATCAGACACTCTTTATCAGTAAAATGCGTTGAATAACCCTTGTCGCAAATCTGAGAGACGCTTAACAAGCTGTTCTTTAACTCGGGAGCATAGTTGACGTTCTCGAAACTCACCACTCCGTTTGTCATAGTTCCTCTCTGAGTGATTTTTCCGCCTTCTCCGCCCGCAAAGGAAACAAATCCCCCATTAAAAGTTTGAATGTCGTTCAATTGGGATATGTCTCCTGTCATATGCCGGGAGCAGCCACTGTCGACATACCAAGGTCTGACGACATTCCTCCGCAACTGTCCCTGCAAAATGAGCGGGATCATTTAGATTTGGGGACCCAGGTCATTTCTTTCCTAGGTGAACCCTTTACAATCACAAATTTATTCTTTGAACTTTTGGATTTTGAATCATCATGTAAAACACTTTCAGAGGATGATGATGATTGGTTGGAAGATAATTTGGGCACCCACTGGTATTTAGGTTTCTTAAAACTCACGGGTGATTTTGAAGCATTTTTCTTTTCAGTTTGCTTTGAGCATTCGGATTTTCTACCAGAAGTGGCTGAAAATCCAGATTCACTCTTTGACGAAACCGACCTTGGATTAGCCTTGCTCGATTTTGGCAAATTGTTTGTGACTTTGTTATTGAAAACCTGTTTGTTCTTTTGAAAAACTGCCATTTTCTTGTTTCGATTAGCCTTCCAATCATCATCTCGAGGACGAGATCTCGAGGACTTTCTAGTTAAAGACCTTCCTTGAGACTCGTTCTCTCCTCTTTGAGACGAAAAATGCCTAAATGCCCTATTAGGACAATTCCTAGCGATGTGACCGGCAGTACCACAGTTAAAACAAATTTGCTTATTGTTATTGTAACTGGTACTGCCTTTGTCTGATTTACTTTCTTTACTGACACCCTTACTTTTTCCACAAGAACATATGCAAGAATCAGATTGTGTGATAGGTGAGGGAGAATCTGGTTGTGTGATTGGTAAAGTGGATGTGCTTGAAACAGAAACATCAAATTCAGGAACATCATGATTATCAAACAAATCATCAAATATGTCAAAAAAATTTAAATCAACATGATCCGATGTAGAAGTATCACAAGATGTCTCATTGATTTTAACATCAGAAACAAAAGAGTTATCATTTGAAATAAAAACAGCAGGTTCAGAAACATTTTTATTTTCAGAAACACATCCTTCTGCTTCTTGCTTTGAGTGACTTAAGGATTGATCTGCATGGGAAGTAGAAACATTAGTATTTTCAACATTAATACTACCTCCTAACACAAATCCATATTTTAGAAATGGCTCTCTGTCTATTTCCTCTTTTGTCAAAGGGTTATTAGTATAGGTATGATTAAAAGGAGGAGGCACTTAATCATACCCTAAACCCTTTGACTGATTATTTTGAATTGCAAATTATTTTCTATCATGAATGCAACTACTTCACTTGACACATCAAATTTTCTAAAAGTAAAATCTGCATTTTCAAATTTGTTTTTCAATGTGTCAAGCTCAGCAGTTACCTCAGCAATTTGTTCAGTCACATATCTATAATGTGCACTCTTATTGCTATACTCTTCCTGAAGTTTTCTAAAGTCTTTGGTTTTTGCTTCTAATTTAGCCTTCAGAGGTTTCTGTCCTTTCCTAAGTTGATACCCTTCATATCTCAAGTCCTCGTTTTCTCTACGTAATAATTCTATATGCTCAAGAAGATTTTTAACATTATCAATGCATGTTTGAGAACAAGAAGACTGACTTACCTCTTTCTTTTCAGGTTCTGAAGTAGAAGATACCATAAAGGCAAACTGCAATTCCATCATCTCTTCTTCAGGATCAACTTCAGTATCATTGATTTGAGCCAAGTGAGCATTTTCAGGTCCTGAAATATTCAGTGCCTAAATCTGGTCCTCCCAGTCAAAAGACTGAGCAACCACTGCCAGATTAGTAGTCTCACTGTTGACAGCAGCACTTCCACGACCATTTCCCACTGGAACCATTGTTCGATCACTACTTACTCTTCTGTCTGGTTTAGGACACTCACGAGCAAAATGACCCGGCTCGTGACAGTTGTAGCAACGCAACTTTCCCTTGTTAAACCCTACTTTCTTATCCACATTCATTCCCCAATTTTTCTTTCCTGTCTTCTTAGCAAATTGCTTTACCCTGAACACTGCCATAGCTATCTGCCAAGTAATATCCATTTCTTCCACATCCTCTGGATGAATTTGATCCAAGTCAGCAAATGAGAGTTGAGGTGGAAGCTCTCCAGCTACAAAAGCATTGTAGCAATTGACAAGTCCAGTGGCAAGAGCTAAGTTTTCATCGTTTTCTTTGGAATGGGGAGCTGGAACCATAACTGGTGCATTTGAGGAGGAAACAGCTTGAGGAACAATGAAAGACTGACTTTGTGGATGAGAAACAGATGCTGAGGCAACAAATGGTGCAACTGATGGAGTAATAAAGGTTTGATTACGAGGTTGTTGAACGGCAAAAGCTTGACTTGGAGAGGAGGTAAAGGATGAAAAGGCGTTATTCGAAGAAATCCCAAGATTTGCAGTCGAGTAGGAATTCACATGATTAAACTCTCGTTGCTTGTCATCAAGATCACAGGCTTTGATGATTGCCATTGTTTCAGCAAGACTAAGACGATTGAGATCTTTTGTCTTCTTGATGACAGCCACATTCATATCCCACGACTTCGGAAGTGAATTCAACAACTTTTTGTTTATCTCAGACTTAGCCAAGTAAATCCCAGTTGTGCTCATCTCAGTTTTTTTTAAATTGAAAATGACTTGAAAATAAACTAAAATGACAAAAAGGTAGTTTGCGGTCACACGATTACGGCCGTAAACAGGAGTTTACGGTCAAAGTATAAACCATAATTTTAGACCCAACACTCTCCCCCTTGGTTTATAACTTTCTTTTCTAACTGACCCAACAGCATTCGTATTTGAGTCTACTACAACTTTTGTTAAGCTTACTCCTGTTAAAAAGTAATATATTTTTACTTACAAATTTATAAAAAAACTCGTTCATACATTCATTCATAAAGAACACTTTGGAAATAAAGATTGTAAGTAAAAATATATTACTTTCTATAAAAAAAACATTTATATCCATGCGGTCTTTGTGAATGTATGAATGTTTTTTATAAAATCGTAAATAAAAATATATTACTTTTTAAGGGGAGTAAACTTAACGAAAGTTGTAGTAGACTCAAATACTAACGTGTGGATATAAACATCGTTAAAATCTGAAATCGTATGAAGAGTTATGACGTTCAGATTACAAGACCTAAACCAAACTACAAGACCTAAGAAACCAAACACGATGGACATAAGCATCAACAGTCCCAAACACCTTATTAAAGATTGTCTCACGTAGGATGACGTAAGAAAAACCTAAAGAAATCAATCATCAGTATTGAATATGTACAAAAACAACAAAGACGTATTTTGCAACAAAAAATATTAAGAACTAAATGTGAAAAAAAATTAAGGACTAAATGTGTACAAAGTGAGAAATATATTACCCTATTACATCATTTTATTCCAGTTTACCTAGAGTATCCGGTCATAAGGACTGAATATGTACAGTTTAACAAGTTGAAGGGGGTAAATGTGGCAAAAAAAACTTTGTGACCAAATATGTACAAATTAAAAAATATATTACCCTTTTAAGTCACTATCCCCTTCTAAAAAACAATCAATAAAAGAATACTCTATAGAGTTTGAGGTGTCATTAAGGCGATATAGGTTGTAATTTATGGATACTAGATTTTGTATACGAAAAGCTATAGAGGTATTTTTATTTATTTATTTACTAACAATAGCAACATACTTATATTTTCTACCAAAAAAACAACCATCGTACATACTCTTCTATACCAAAATAACAATATACTTTCACTATTTACTAATAATAGCACCGTACCTACTCTACTTACCATATATAGCTCTAACATATATACAATAGCAATGTACTTGATTTTTTCAAGTACATCGGTAATTTATTTGAGGTTTGGTTTTGGAGAAATATGAAATGAAAAGAGTGGAAAGTTGAATGGCAACCTTTTTGTGTCATGTGTATATGTTGTGATGTTATTTGCGGATTTGGCAAATCGATTGTAACATTGATGCACCTCAACAAACATGAATTTTTTTTCAAGAATTTTAATAAAAAAAATGAATCGATTAAAATTTTTTATGCGGTTAAAATCCTAACGATCAAGTTGGTTGGTTTTATAACAAAATGATTGAAGTTCAAAAGAGTTACATAATTTTATATATTTATTTCGATCAATAAAAGTAAGAAGCATCATTTAAATATATGTTGTATACAAAAAAAAAAGTCTTTGGAAATTACGATGTTTTAAAACCATATTATATATTAATTGAAAATAATGATGATATACTTATGAATAAAACACCTAAAACACCTGATTTTGCATAAAAATAATTGTTTGAAAGTTTATGATTAATTATTATGATTTTCATATTATCTATATTATTTTACTTTCTTAACCGTGTATTACACTTGTTATGTATGTTTATTACATTACCGTCATTTCAAATCTGTCATATAACAATGTCATTTTATGATTGATTGTGTTTTTTTTTTCAGTCTACTTAAATTTATATTGTATTGTATAAAATCATAATTTTATTAAATATCTATACATACAAAACCGTAAATTGGATATTCATAACAATATATATATATATATATATATATATATATATATATATATATATATATATATATATATATATATATATATATATATATTAATGATAAAAAATCATGGGAAATTTCTAGAAAAGTCCTAAAATTTTATCCTAATTGACGAAAAAAAATCCCAAACTAAAATATGTTTAATAAAAAACATGAATTACGAGTAAAAATGGCGATTTGACCCTTTTTCCCGGTTACATGTTTCATTACTTACCTGTTTCATTAAAGTCCAGTTATTTTACCATAATTTGTGAATAAGTCCCAAACTAAAATTTAGTGATGATTTGACATTTTTCTCCATGTAACATACATTTTATTGGTTTCATTGTTGACTTAGACACCTAGTCATTAAATTAGCTAATATGATGGATACAATGGGTTATATAATGTCACAATTACTGTAAAATTTGATATATATTCATCTAATCGGCTCATTTATGACTATGTATCTAGGTCAACAATGCAACCAATAGAATGTGTGTTTCTAGGAAAAAAGGACAGGAAATGAGTTGATGTCTGATGAGATAGATATATTGGGTTACATAAGATTAGATAGACAATTTAAAATTTTTTATAAATGTGAAAAATGATGCAGTTGTTGCTAGTTTATGTAATTATTGCAGTCTTCGTTGGATGCACTTTATATTCTAAAAAATATATATATAATATATCAGGATATCAAGTTTTATAGTAAACATAGCATTATATAACCCAACATATCAATCTCATCAGCTCATATAATGACTAAGCGTCCAGGTCAGCAATAAAACCGGTAAAATATATGTTAAATGGAGAAAAGAGCCAAATCAGTACTAAATTTTATTTTGGGACTTATTCGTAAATTAGCGTAAAATAATGAGACTTTAATAAAACAGATAAGTAATGAAAACGGTAAACGGGAAAAAGGGTCAAATTGTCATTTTTTTCGGTAATTCATGCTTTTTCCTAAACAAATTTTAGTTTAGGACTTTTACGTAAATTAAGGTAAAATTTAAGGACTATTCTGGAGATTTCCCAAAAATCATTTATAAACTTATTGAGAAAAATTCTATATTGTAAATTAATAACCTTTTCTGCAAATCTTTGATAAGTCATTACAATTTGAAATTATCAATAATGTTTTTTTAAACGTGGTTTCTACGGGTTTAAACCTAGTATGTGTGTGTGTATATATATATACACACACACACACACACTAGTAGGGTACCCGCCCAATACAACGGGCGACTAATTGTTTTCTTGCGGTTATTAGTTTCCTTTTGGCATCGACATTTGTTTTCCTTTCGGTGAATAGTATTGTTTCGACAATTTTTTTCTTTTGGTGATAAGTTTCCTCTCAAAAACATTTATAATCCGAAAACATGCAATACATCGATGGTTAGTTTGTGAAATGCTCTTTAATTGACCGGAATCCTTCAATTAAATATGAATGCAGAGAAGAAAATAATATATCTTGTGATTGAAAAAAGCCCTAGTTCGACTGCCGACGTTGACTTCTGATCGTTGCCTTCTAGAATACGATGGGGGGGTCCAACTGATAGTAACGACGACAACCGCTAGAAGATGGGGGAAGGAAGATTTCAATTTACAGATAAGGATGGATGGACGTGGAAAGTTGGTAAGAAACAAATGGTAAATTCTGATAATACGGATAGGAATCAATGGATATTTGGCGATTCTAGCAAGCCAATAACTAACCCCTATGCGCAAGTGGGTTGTCACAATTCATCTACTTTCTATGTTACTAACTTCCTAATTTCGTTGGAGTCCAAAGGTTTATGTCAAGTGTGTGAAAAGTATGGAAAAATTATGGATGCCTATATTGCAAGAAAACAATCGAAAGCAGGGAAGAGATTTGGGTTTGTTTGATTCCTTAGAGTAGAGAATGATCATAATTTGGCTAGACAAATGTTGAATATCTGGATTGGCAATTTCCATGTTAGTGGCGAGATTTCAGAGAGTAAAACAAAGTGACTAGGTACAACCTAACAAGTCATCAGTCAAAGTGACAAAGGAGGGGAATCACAAGCCATCATATGCTTTAGTGACGGGTGATAAGGGTATGGCTAGGATGGAGTTTAAAGCTACAAGGGAACCCAAAAAGTTAGTGTTGGAAGAAAACGATTTGCTAGTAGTGCACGATTCCTCCAGCATAATTGTAGCAAAGGTATGTGAAGTTGATGCAATGCAAAATCTATATAGGATCTGTTCGAATGAAGGGTTCACAGGGCTGGTATTTCGACATGTTAGTGGTCTATGGGTGTGGATTGAATATCAAAATATCCATGCATGCCAAGCTTTTCAAAAGAACATTAGCCTTAAAGGATTCTTTAAAGACATAACACCCATAAAGAAAAATTTTGTTATCGATGAGGAATGGTTTGGTTAGAAGTGGAAGGTCTACCTTTATGTGCATGGGGATCATCTGCTCTTAAGAGGATTGGGGCTCTATGGAGAAAATTTATGTTTTTTTGTAACACTCATAAAAATCATGAAAAATTTAAACTTTTTAAAACCAACCAATTTCACAAATTGTTTACAAACATAGTTTCAAAAGCATTTCAACATCAGAGTTACCAAAATCATAAGTCCAAAACATGAGTATGTGTACGGTCACGCATGCGCCTTCCCGCAGTTCTCTGAAGAACCTGAAACATATCCCAAAACTGTAAGCCAACGCTTAGTAAGTTCCCCCAAAATACCAACACATAACATAAGCATAATACAGACAACATGCATACAGAGCCTTCAGTCTGACTGGAACGCTCCATCGGCCTACAGTCTATCTGGTACGCTCACAGAACCTTCATTATGACTGGTATGCCTCACCGAGCCTTCAGCCTATCTAGAACATTCTCCGGGCCTTCGGCCTGACTGGTACGCCTCCTGGGCCTGCATTCTATCTGGGACGCCCTGGGTATCTTGGCCTTCAGTCTACACTGGTATGCCTTAACCCAACCCCACACAAACCATGTCGACATATACATAACAGATAAGCATACATATAATCAGCTAATAGACAATCACACAGATCTTACAGATCACTAAGCATAGCATCATCCTACCTACCAGGATACAGATCTAACAGATCACTACAGCATACCAACATGTGATAAACGAAGATAACAATCCAATTGACTGGCCTTGATGCCTTCGACCTAAAAGTATAGTGAGGAAAACTCACCTCACAAACTGAACATAAGTTGATGAGGTCCCTGAATCCGAAACTTAACTCTCTAACCGGCACCTAATCCCACCGAGGACCAAATCCATCAAAATCCCAAAATACCCTAAACCTTGGTCAAACTTGGTCAAAGTCAACTGGTCAAAAACCCATTAAGTCAACTGAGTCAACCCAACTGAGTCAACCCAACCAAGTCAACCCAACTGAGCTGACCTAGTGTAAGTACACGTGGCGTACTCTGGAGGTACGCTGGGCGTACTCCAATCCTCGTAGTTGACCACCATCGGGGTGGTTGACTGAGTACGCGGGGCGTACCCTCGCATCCTTCAAAATCCAATAAGTGTTTCATGGCTTAAGAACTTAAGTCCATATTTTTAGATCCATGGCTCAAATACACTCTAAAGTCATAAAGTTTCCAACTTTATGACTTTACATACCTATTAAGTGCTCAACATAAGGTCTTAATCCATTAAGACCTTCTACAAGATGCATGGAGCAAATCTAACCATTGGGACTTCATTTTTATGGCTTAGGACCCCTCCTAGGGTCTCAAAAGTACAACTCAAAATGTCAAGAGCATGCCATGTTCAAGATGAGACATTTGGGACCAAAAAGCACATAATATCAACACATAAGCAAGATCTAGCAAACTAGCCATCAAGGTATGAACTTTATACCTTGAAATGATGGAGAAGTGTGCAAAACTTCCAGATCCAAGCCTTGCTTCAAGCTTCCAAGCTTTATCACCACCTTCTTCCTCTTATGGAGCACTCAAAAACTCACACTCAACCTTCCAAGGACTCAAGTGAGGCTAGGGTTACAAGGGAACACGTTTTCTGCGAATAGAGGTTGAAAAGTGGAGAATAAATGAGACTTAAGGATGTTTAAATACTAGCCAAACCATAAAAATTAGGGTATCCACTTTTAGAAGTACGCCCAACGTAAAAAGATGTATGCCCAACGTACTAGGTCGCGCCCTAGTACGCTTAGCGTACACCATGTACGAATGGCATACTCCGAAGCCATATTTACCAAAATGTCATTAAGGCCCTTATGCATATAATTCTTTAACTTTGAGACCAATAGCAATATAATTAAATTAAAGGGCTGAAATTAGAAGTACCTTGACATCAGGATGTTACAATTCTCCCCCACTTGATCTAGAATTCATCCTTGAAGTCTGTTACGGCGAATAGCTCAGGATAATGCTCTCGCATCTCAGCCTCCGAATCCCAGGTCCACTCGGAGCCCCTCTGATGCCGCCATTGTACCTTTACAAAAGTTGTAGATAATCTCGTTAGAAACACGTAGGCGAAAACCTCGTCGAAATCTGAGTTACAACGAAGAAGTTATGACCAATCGAAGATCCGCGACAAAACCGGCTCGGCGCCGAATGACGTAAAAAGTGAGTTTTGATAAACTACTTTTTAGCCTTAGTGATCTAAATGAAAGTCGTAGTATTCGTTAAACCGAGAAGTTCGATAAAAAGAACGCCAAAATCTGACTTCGTATGAGGAAGTTATAATTTTTCTAAGTTTCAGCTTAGCAGTAGACAGCTAAAAACTCGAATTTTAGATCGAGTGATTTTTAGCCGACACAACCTAAACGAGAATCGAAGGTCTCGTCATTAGTAGTACAACGGTAAAAACTCTGACGAAAACGGGCGTCGGATGAAGAAGTTATGAATTTTTAACGGATTTACCAGTCCCGGTCTGTTAAAAATAATAATATAAAAATAAAGTCAAAATTTTCCGACGAAGTCTAAACGAAAGTTGTAGATCATAATTTTCTCTATGCGTGCATATAAAGAACGTCAAAAACGGAGCCCGTATGAGAAAGTTATGGATTTTACAAGATTTGGCACAATTTTCGAGAAATTTCGCATGAGTCATCTTTGGACACGTCACCCTCGCATGCGAGGCTTACACGTGTCGGACATGTGTTCGCTGCTGATTGGACCACAGTACGCGTGTCACCCGCTAATTGGTCCGAAGTGCTGGCCCGAACCGAAGAGTTGTCGCGTCATCCGACCAATCCGAAGCTCGCAGGTGTCCTTCCGAGCCTCGCCCTGGTGCCAGCTGGTCCGAGCCTCGCATACGTGCCTCTCGCTTCCTAGCCTCGGATCCGAGCCTACGGACCTCCTCCCCTATAAATAGGAGTCATGCGAGCCTTCCCGGGTATTTTGAGAAATTTGCCACTTTCACCCCCTTTTTCAATATTTTTACTATCTCGACATCCCCCGAAGCCTCGATATCATTTTTAGCACCCGAAACACGCCCCGAGATTCCCGAGAAGCCCGAAAAATTTATCTTTTCGGTTTCGAAGCTCTACCTTCGCAGAGCCCGATTTTCAACGAAGAAAGTCATATTTAGAGCCGAAGTGCTGCCCAAATTACTATTTTAACCCCCGGTTATTTCACGGTGAGTTTATATATATAGGAACAATTGTATGTTATGTGTTATATGTGCTATGTGCTTTTCAGTGTTATTATTCCGGGTTATTTTCTCGTGTTATTTTAATTTATGCTATTTATGATAGCAAAGCTATACCTTTGACCATGAGATCAGTTTAAGAACTCAGATTCATGGTGGTACTGGTATATAGCCTCTGGCCATGTAGAGCATGTCTCCCAGTAAGTGAATGACTCTATTCTATGGCATTGGCATAAGGTTAAACAGGGCGTATGTAGCCTCTGGCCATGTAGAGCATGTCTCCGTAAGAGAATGAATTATATTCTATGGCATTGGCAGATGGTTAGACAGGGCGTGAAAACCTGTAATCTACCGAAATGTTTAAATCAGAAAGTGTATGTCTTCTGTGCCATTTGGGCCAAAGTGTTATTGATGATTATCAAGTATGGAAATTGTTATGTCTCGTTGATTGTATATCTTTGAATCAAATCGTTGATTGATATGGAAAGTTGGTCACATGATTCACATATGCCTTTTTTGTTCCTTGTTCCTCTTTGCTTCTGCCATATTGAAGTATATATATGGCATAACGTTATATTGTATCTATTATTGAACTCACTAAGCGTCACCGCTTACCCCTCTCAATGTTTAACAAATATGCAGGAGATAAGTAACCAGTATGGTTATATACTATCGGAAGATGTAGAATAGGTTTTTGCTATTACTTTTGTACTTCGGTTTATGTATGTGTAAAATTACAATATCCTGGGTAGTAATGTAAAATATTAAAACATAGTTGGTTTGTATCCAATCCTTTGTAATCACTTTATCAATGTAAGATAATGTTTTATAAATATGCATGTAGCGTGTTTTGGAGTAACTATATTGTCAAGTATGAAAGTTTGGGTCTTTCAGAAATATGAAAGTATAGAAAGGGGTTCTTTCAATCATGGTATCAGAGCAGTGGTTTAAGTGAACTAAATTCCACGGATTGGTATTTAGATTTAAACTATTGGAAGTTCAATATATGAACTTAATCATTGTAAGTATAGGGATACAAACCATAGGAAACATTTAAGTAAAAGTATTAGGTAATAATAAACCCTAATATTATAAAATACAAAGTTACTCCATATTACAGAGCAATGGCTGATCAGGTTAGTAGCCATACCCCTGAGGTTGGTGGAGGTCCTCAACCTGAGGAAGTGAATACTCCAGTATCTCCTCGTGAGGAGCGACTCTTGGGTAAACTTACCGGTGTTATTCGACAGACTCTCGAAGAACACAAAAAGAGTGGTGATAAAGGAAAAGAGAAAGCCACTGGAGAATCTTCAAAAGGAGAGGTGAAGTGCCCCTTGTTCAAAGATTTCAAGAATAGTGGTGCTACGGAGTTTTCAGGTGTTCTTAATCCCATTGTCGTTCTTACTTGGATCCAGAACACAGAGAAAGTGTTTCGTATTTCTCACGTGGATAATGAAGACAAGGCTAATTATGCTTCTGCTATGCTCGTCGGAGAAGCCTTGGTCTGGTGGGAAGCAACATATGAAGCTCTCAACGAGTATGACCAGGAGAATTTATCCTGGGAGATGTTCAAAACTCGTTTGCTAGAGAAGTATTGTCCTCTAGACATGAGGAGGAGATTGGAGAAAGAGTTTCTGGAGCTTAAGCAAGAAAGAATGACCGTGAATGAGTATGAAACTCAATTTAATCAAAGAGCACGGTTTGCCGCAAAATATATCCCCACTGAAGACGATAAAATTAAGTTATTCTTGGATGGACTGCGGTATGAGATCCGCGATTTTGTAGCTAATCGGGATGTTCTGTCCTTTGACAAAGCTGTTGAGTATGCTCGAAAGCGTGAGCATGACTTAGAAATACGTGGTGCCATTTTTTTTGTTCCAAAGCATCCACGTATCGATCAAACTGTTCCTGTTTCCTCTATTCCACCAGCTCGATCTGTTCAATCTGATTCTAATACAAGAGAGCAATCTCAGAGTGTCGTTCGTGGTCGCGTTAGATCACAATATTTTTCTATTTAATCGCCATCATGTCACATTTGTGGAAGGAATCATCCGGGCCAATTCAAAATAGACAAGGAATTCGTTGTTTGTTATGGATGTGGAGAAACGGGTCAGATAAAGCCAGCTTGCCCAAGGAAGGATGTTACTTGTTATGCATGTGGTATTACTGGCCACAAGAAGCGTTTTTGCCCCACTCTTACAAGTGAAATGGCGGGGAGTCAAGCTTCCGTTCAACAACCAAATAATACTCCAAAGGAGGAGGTGCCAAAAGCTAAGGGTCGTGCATTTCAGATTACCACAGAGGAGGTACGCGAGGACCCGAATGTTGTGACGGGTACATTTCTCGTAAACTTTAGATCTACTCACATCTTATTTGATTGTGATGCCTCAGATTCTTTCGTGCCTTATAAATTCGCATATTCTTTTCAAATTGCTTGTTACGCAATTGTCCAATCGTTTCATGTAGATAACATAGGAAATATATCATTACTTGCTGATAAAGTCTATAGAGATAGTGTCATAGGAATTAAAAGTTATAACCTTTCTTGTTAACCTGATTCCCATCTTCTTGCCCAACTTTGATAATATTCCCGGCATGGAATGGTTGTTAAAGAACACGCTCAGGCGTGAAAAGTTTCTTTGTGAAAACTTATGAATGGTGACTTGGGAACTGCGAGACAATACTTGGGACGAGTATGAGTAGGTGTGAATAGTAGTAGAGGCCTATACTACTGGAAGCACAGGACTCACACTTGAATCAGGGAAAGTCACAAGATTACCAAGAAGCTAGTAATCGATTCCGTTTTGTTCGAGTATGTCATTACCCTCGTTTCGGTGATGACTAAGAAGATGATTTTCGTTCAGACCTAAATGGTCGTAAAGAATTGAGTCCGACTAAAATAGATATGCAAAGTGAGGTGATTGGTTCAGAGAACCATGTCTCGTGTAGTGGCGAAATTTCAGTCAGTGAATTTAAGAATGAGATGGTCAGATAGAGAGAAAGATCCGAACAATAGAAGATATGCTTTGTACATATGTGTTGAAGTGAAGTTGGTGCTTGTCAAGTAGAAACACCATCGAGGCCCAAACTATACTTACGGAAAATAAGAATGAGATAAGAGCGAAATATCCTCATTTGTCTAAATCGTTGTGATTTCGGGGACGAAATCCTCAAAAGGAGGAGGTATTTGTAACATACACGTTTTGAAATCGTGTTATGTAATTATAAAAGTTAATAATATTATGAAATATTATGTGAAATTGAGTGTTGAGTTCTAACAGATAGTTTTTACTAGAAATGAAGTAAAACTATGTTTAAAATCACTCATAAAATATTGGAAGTCTTATGAGATTCCAATTAAAAGCCAAATAGTGAAATTTAGCGAAAATATAAAATTTGAAATAAGTAAAATTTTATTATTAAAAGTTGTAGATAATCTCGTTAGAAACATGTAGGCGAAAACCTCGTCGAAATCCGAGTTATAACGAAGACGTTATGACCAATCGAAGATCCGCGACAAAACCGGCTCGCTGTCGAATGACGTAAAAAGTGAGTTTTTGATAAACTACTTTTTAGCCTTAGTGATCTAAATGAAAGTCGTAGTATTTGTTAAACCAAGAAGTTCGATAAAAAGAACGCCAAAATCTGACTTCGTATGAGGAAGTTATAATTTTTCTAAGTTTCAGCTTAGTAGTAGACAGCTAAAAACTCGAATTTTAGATCGAGTGATTTTTAGCCGACACAACCTAAACGAGAATCGAAGGTCTCGTCATTAGCAGTACAACGGTAAAAAGTCTGACGAAAACGGGCATCGGATGAATAAGTTATGAATTTTTAACGGATTTACCAGTCCCGGTCTGTTAAAAAAAATAATATAAAAAATAAATTCAAAATTTTCCGACGAAGTCCAAACGAAAGTTGTAGAGCATAACTTTCTCTACGCGTGCATATAAAGAACGTAAAAAACGGAGCCTGTATGAGAAAGTTATGGATTTTACAAGATTTGGCACAATTTTCGAGAAATTTTGCAAGAGTCAACTTTGGACACGTCACCCTCGCATGCGAGGCTTACACGTGTCGGACATGTGTTCGCTGCTGATTGGACCGCAGTACACGAGTCACCCGCTGATTGGTCCGAAGTGCTGGCCCGAACCGAAGAGTTGTCACGTCATCCGACCAATCTGAAGCTCGCAGGTGTCCTTCCGAGCCTCGCCCTGCTGCCAGCTGGTCCGAGCCTCGTATACATGCCTCTCGCTTCCTAGCCTCGTATCCGAGCCTTCGGACCTCCTCCCCTATAAATAGGAGCCATGCGAGCCTTCCCGGGCATTTTGAGAAATTTGCCACTTTCACCCCCTTTTCAATATTTTTACTATCTCGACAACCCCGAAGCCCCGATATCATTTTTAGCACCCGAAACACGCCCCGAGATTCCCGAGAAGCCCGAAAAATTTATCTTTTCGGTTTCGAAGCTCTACCTTCGCAGAGCCCGATTTTCAACGAAGAAAGTCATATTTAGAGCCGAAGTGCTGCCCAAATTACGATTTTAACCCCCGATTATTTCACGGTGAGTTTAATATATAGGAACAATTGTATGTTATGTGTTATATGTGCTATGTGCTTTTCAGTGTTATTATTCCGGGTTATTTTCTCGTGTTATTTTTATTTCTGCTATTTATGATAGCAAAGCTATATCTTTGACCATGTGATCAGTTTAAGAACTCAGATTCACGGTGGTATTGGTATGTAGCTTCTGGCCATGTAGAGCATGTCCCCAAGTAAGTGAATGACTCTATTCTATGGCATTGGCATAAGGTTAAACAGGGCGTACGTAGCCTCTGGCCATGTAGAGCATATCTCCGTAAGAGAATGAATTCTATTCTATGGCATTGGCAGATGGTTAGACAGGGCGTGAAAACCTGTAATCTACCGAAATGTTTAAATCAGAAAGTGTATGTCTTTTGTGCCATTTGGGCCAAAGTGTTATTGATGATTATCAAGTATGGAAATTGTTATGTCTCGTTGATTGTATATCTTTGAATCAAATCGTTGATTGATATGGAAAGTTGGTCACATGATTCACATATACCTTTGTTGTTCCTTGTTCCTCTTTGCTTCTGCCATATTGAAGTATATATATATGGCATAACGTTATATTGTATCTATTATTGAACTCACTAAGCGTCACCGCTTACCCCTCTCAATGTTTAACAAATTTGCAGGAGATAAGTAACCAGTATGGTTATATACTATCGGAAGATGTAGAATAGATTTTTGCTATTACTTTTGTACTTCGGTTTATGTATGTGTAAAATTACAATATCCTGGGTAGTTATGTAAAATATTAAAACATAGTTGGTTTGTATCCAATCCTTTGTAATCACTTTATCAATGTAAGATATTGTTTTATAAACATGCATGTAGCATGTTTTGGAGTAACTATATTGTCAAGTATGAAAGTTTGGGTCTTTCAGAAATATGAAAGTATAGAAAGGGGTTCTTTCACAAGACCTTTATCTTTCTTTCCAAAATAACTATCGGCCTCTCAACATAGTGCATGCACTCATCAACCTGAATATCATCCAAAGAGACCACTACATCCTCATCCAACACGCACTTTCGTAGCTGCGAAACATGGAAAATGCTGTGAAGCTCACTGAGCTCCTCCGGTAGATCCAACCTATAAGCAACCTTGCCAACACTGGCAACCACTCGAAAAGGCCCGATATACCTGGGACCCAACTTCCCCCTCTTTCTGAAGTGTATCACACCTTTCCAAGGTGAGACCTTCAGTAATACCATATCGCCGACCTGAAACTCCAAATTGGATCGGCGCCGGTCGGCATAGCTCTTCAGCCGACTCTGAGCGGTCTGCATTTTATGCCTAATTTGTTGAATAAGCTCTGTGGTTTGAAGGACTACTTCTCGTCCTTCCCATAACCCTGTGACCAACATCCCCCCAACAAACCGGGGTACGACATCTCCGACCGTACAAGAGCTCAAAAGGAGAAGCACTAATGTTAGAGTGATAACTGTTGTTGTAGGAGAACTCCGCAAGGGGTAGGTAGGAATCCCAACTCCCACCAAAATCAATGACACTGGCTCGCAACATATCCTTAAGAGTATGTTCCGTCCACTCATTATGGCTGTCGGTCTGCGGATGATAAGCAGTGCTGAAATGCAACCTTGTGCCCAGTTCCTCATGGAACTTCTGCCAGAAACGGGAAGTGAATCGAACATCACGGTCTGAAACAATGGAGACTGGAACCCCATGGCGAGCAACGATCTCGCGAACATACACATCATCTAACTTCTCGGCCGAAGAACTCTCCCGAATCGCCAAAAAAATGGGCACTCTTGGTCAATCGATCCATGATGACCCAAATAACATCAAAACCCTTTGCCATCTTCGACAACTAGTTGATAAAATACATAGAAATTTGCTCCTATTTCCACATGGGAACCTCCAGAGGCTGCAGCTTGCCATGCGGCCTCTGATGCTCAGCCGTGACCATCGTGCAGTTCAAGCGTCTCTCGACATACCAGGTTATCTCCCTCTTCATACACGGACACCAATAACTCAGTCTCAAATCCCGGTACATCTTGGTGGCCCCCGAATTAATAGAAAAATGAGACTCATGAGCCTCCACTAACACAATCTTCCTGACCCCACCAGAAACTGTTAACCTGTCCCCGGATCCTCTCCTACTTCCAATTCTTCTTATGAATTCCCTCAACCTGAGCCTCCCTGATCAAACCCAACAACAGTGAATCAACCGATATCCTCATACACGCCACCCCATCTGAAGACCCAGCCAACTTGCGGCTCAAAGCATCCACAACCACATTCGCTTTACCCGGATGGTAAAGGATCTCGCAGTTATAATCCTTGACTACATCCAGCCACATGCGCTGCCTCATGTTCAGGTCCGGTTGGTCTATTAAATATCTCAAATTCGTGTGATTCGTGTAAACCTTACAACATACCCCATATAAATAGTGTCTCCAAATCTTGAGGGTGAACACCACTGCCCCCAACTCCAGATCATGTGTGGGATATCGCGGCTCATGCGACTTTAGCTGCCGCAAAGCATAAGCTATCATATGTCCTCTCTGCATGAAGACCGCCCCTAAACTGGTAATGGATGCATCACAGAACACCACAAAATCCTCAAATCCCTCCAGGAGGGTCAATATCGGGGCCTCACATAACCTCTGCCGAAGAGTATCAAATGTCGACTGCTTCTCAAGGCCCCATCAGAAATCCACCCCCTTCCTCGTCAGACGAGTGAGGGGTACTGCAATCTTAGAGAAGTCCTGAATGAATCTCTGATAGTACCCTGCCAAACCCAAGAAACTCCTGGTCTCTGGGGGAGATTTCAGAACCTCCCACTGCATCATAGCCTCGATCATGGCCAGATCGACCAAAATCCCATCCTGGTTAACGAGGTGCCGCAGGAACTGGACCTCTTGTAACCAAAACTCGCACTTCGAGAACTTGGCATAAAGTTGTTTTCGCCTCAAAATCCCCAGAAGCTCTCGAAGATGCTCCTCATGCTGCTCTCTGGTCTTGGAATTCACCAAGATATCTTGAATAAATACAATGACGGATCGATCGAGCATCAGCCTGCATACCCGATTCATCAAATCCATGAACACAGCAGGCGCATTGGTGAGCCCAATTGGCATCACCACGACCTCATAATGCCCATAACGATTCTGAAAAGCGGTCTTCTCCACGTCCTCCTCTCTTACTCTCACCTTATGATACCCAGACCTCAGATCTATCTTAGAGAACCAAGATGCACCCTGCAACTGATCAAAGAGGACATCAATCCGTGGAAGGGGATAACGGTTCTTCACCTTTAACTTGTTCAACTCCCGATAATCAATGCACATCTGGTGTGAACCATCCTTCTTCTTGACGAACAGTACCGGCGCTCCTCATAGAGAACGACTCGGTCTGATGAACTGCTTGCCTAGTTGCTCCTGCAGCTGAGATGAAAACTCCTGCATCTCAGGCGGTGCCAAGCGGTACGGCGCCTTGGCAATCAGGGCCTCACCCGGCACAAGGTCAATCCTAAACTCGACCTGCCTCTCGGGAGGCACACCGGGTAACTCCTCCAGAAATACGTCAGCAAACTCCCTGACCACTAGAACCTCTGAAACTGAAATATGATCCCCAACTCGGGTGTCAAACACGTACGCCAAATAACCTACACACCTGTGCTGAATATACTGGCGTGTCATGGCTGCCGAACAAAACCCCGAACCGAACCTGGTGCCCTCTCCATAAATAATCAGTTCGCCACCACATTGGGTTCGATCTACCACTCGCTGGCCCTCACAGTCAATCATGGCACCAAACCTGCTCAGCCAGTCCATACCTACTATCACGCACACATCCCCCATGGGAATCAGGATCAGATCAATCGGATAAGGCACCCCGAAGATCTATAGCACACAACCCTGATATACCGCAGAAGTGGAAACCTCGTGTTCGTTGTCGATAGAAACCCGCAACGGACACAAGAAGGCCTATTGCTCAAGTTTGAATGCAGCAGGATCGGTGTCTGCACCCGCTCTTGCAACTCTACGGATTACGAACAGCCGAGGAGGCTCGTGCAGCTCCTGACGTGGTGACAGGATCATTCCTCGTGAACGATATTCCTGCCTTGGTATTGTTTGATTCAGGGACTACCCGATCCTTTGTGTCGCTTGCACTTAGCAATAGGTTTGCCGAAGCCCCACGGGAGTTGGATTGTCCGTTAGATGTCAAGATTGTATTTGATCGATATGTCTGGGTAGCGAGGGTCCATCGGGGTTGTATCCTCCAGATGTTTAGCGAGCAGTATCCGATTGATTTGGTTCCCATCCCTTTGCATGGGAAAAAGGTTATTGTGGGTATGGATTAACTGAGCCCCAATGGGGCGGTGATCGATTGTGAGAAGCAGTTAGTTCGGATTCGAACCCAAGTCGGGGAGAGTTATTGATTCAGGGTTAGAGAGCTCAGAGTGGGCCGCATTTTTGTTCAGCAGTGAGGGCCAGACATTATATTCAGTAGGTTTGTTCAGGATTTTTCTCCTATGTTATGGATACCCGGGATAAGGGTAAGGCGATCGTGGATGATGTGCAAATTGTGCGGGATTATCCCGATGTGTTTCCAGAGGATTTTCCTGGGGTGCCTCCGGAGAGGCAGGTTCAGTTTAGGATTGATCTGGTTCTAGGTGCGGCTTCGATAGCCAAGGCACCATATCGGTTGGCTCCTCCCGAGATGTTGGAGTTGTCTACACAGCTGTAGGAGCAGTTAGATAATGGATTCATCCGACAGATCGGTTCTCCATGGGAAGCGTTAATCTTGTTTGTGAGGAAGAAAGATGGGTCCCATCGTATGTGCATTAACTACCGCGAGCTGAATAAGGTGACGGTGAAGAACCGTTATCCACTCCTGAGAATTGATGATTTGTTTAACCAGCTTCAAGGTGCATCTTGGTTCTCCAAGATTGATTTGAGATCGAGTTATCATCAGAAGAGGGTTAGAGATGAGGATGTGCAAAAGACAACTTTCCGGACTTGTTATGGTAATTACGAGTTCGTGGTGATGCCTTTTGGACTCACCAATGCTCCAACAACATTAATGGATCTCATGAACCGTTTGTGCATGACGATGCTGGATCGGTCTGTGATTGTATTTATTGATGATATCTTGGTCTATTCCAATACCCAGGAGCAACATGAGGAGCACTTGAGGGAAGTGTTGGAGACTTTGAGGAGGGAGAGACTTTTCAAAAAGTTCTCCAAGTGTGAGTTCTGTTTGTGTGAGGTGCAGTTTCTGGGGCAGTTTGTCAACCAGAATGGTATTCTGGTCGATCCGGCCAAGGTCGAGGCCATGATGTAGTTGGAGGTTCCAAGGTCTCCATCTGAGATTCGGAGTTTCCTTGGTCTAGCAGGTTATTATCGGAGGTTTATCTAGGATTTCTCCAAGATAGTTATTCCATTGACTCGTTTGACAAAGAAGACGGCTACATTTCGTTGGGGAACTAAGCAGCAGACAACTTTTGAGACCTTGAGACAACCGTTATGTGAGGCCCCAATTTTGACCCTGCCGAAAGGTGTTGACGATTTTGTGGTTTATTACGATGCGCCGATCACAGGCTTGGGGGCAGTCTTCATGTAGAGGGGTCGCGTGATCGCATACGCTTCGAGGCAGCTGAAGCCTCATGAGGCGAATTATCCGACGCATGATCTGGAGCTGGGGGCTGTGGTTTTTGATGGGTTTTGAGCATTCTAACACTCCTATGGTGTACATGCAACCCTAGAAACCTTGGATCTATGTTTGACTAAGATACATGCAAATAATTATTTTTCCAAGGTTCTTATCCTAACTAGCATGGCATGGGATACTTGAATCAAATAAAACTAGCAGAATTACTCACCTTGTAGTAGTAGTTGATTGCTTGGAGTTTGAGAGCCTAGCACCAATAATGTGGATGCCTCAAATGGAAGTCACAAATCACCACAAACTTGGAAACTTGAGAGAATAGTCACAAACTTCTTGAAATCGGCCCTCTTGGTTTACACACATCAACTAGTCTTATTTCAAGAACCAAAGCCTCCTTTATATAGTGTGGTGGATTAGGGTTACATCCATGTAAACCCTAATACCCATGTCTTTTCATTTCCATGAGATCCATGGGTTAAAGCTCCATGGAGTATCCATGGACTTTCCATGCAAGCCTAGCCCATTCTAAATAAGCATTAGCCCACACTATATAAATACAAGAGCCCATATTTAATTAGTCATACTTTTGATCTCTAAATTAATTCTAAATTAATTATAGATCAACACTAATTAAATAATATGATTTTATATTAATATATTAGAACTTATAATATATTAATAAATCATAACTTATACTATTCTCAAAAGATTATCCGTAAATTGTTCGGGTGAAGTGCAACCCAAATGGACCATGCCGGGTCGGGTCAAGTACATACCAAATATAGTTATGGACTTAGACACTATCTCCAACAGTCTCCCACTTGGATAAGTCTAATAACTATAGTTGCAAGTATGACTTCAGGAACCGATCAGCAATCGTAGCTCTTAAAACTCTGTTGAACTATGAAGCGCCATTTTAGATAAGTGATCATATAATCCTCTGTTCTAGATATCAGCCGGACAAATACATGGAACATGGTCTTGCTTATTGTCCAGCATTTGTTTCCCGATTTCTGATTTGTTTGACATAGAACTTAACTGAACACATCAATTTAGTTCTGACCGGGCCCGGTACATATGTCAAAACAAAATCATCGAGGGGCCCAGATATCGCTTCTAATCCTAGAAGGAACAGATAAACTTCGACTCATATGTTTGCTCTACTACTTGTTGAACTACATACAAAGGCATGGTTTATAACATCGAGTTACCAATGCGTTTTCGTGCAATCAATGCATAACCAACTCATAGGCAACAAATCATATCTCTAGGTTTGAAGACTTATATGATATTACCGTCTCACGATCACTCGAGATAAATTCCATGAAGTGATACAAGTGAGCGTGGGTTGAATCCAATACTCAGAACTTATGAGCACTCATGAGTGTTGTAGCCCCGCTTTGTCTAACATCTTAGACCTCTACAAGCCAACCCATGACAGTCTTGATTCATATCTACTTCTAACATATGACCGACTGTGGAGAGTTTGAATAATATGATATAAACCATAACATAGTTATTCTGGAAATCAAAACATGCAAAAAGAAATAATAGTAAACGATTGACAAGAGATAGCAACACTTTACTCATAAATAACAGCTTTTATTTATCATCAAATGTCAATTACATTTTACAAATTTCAAGATTATCTAACTACTAAAACTAATATCATCCTTCAGCCCTATGCTCCGAGCATGCTGGAGATGCTTAGCCCGAATCAGTCCCTTCGTGAGGGGATCTGTTGGGTTCTCATCCGATGATACCCTCTTTGCCACGAGGATTCCTTCTTCTATTCGATGTCTGATGAAGTGATATTTTCTGTCAATGTGTCTGGATCTCCCATGATCTCTTGGTTCCTTGGCTAAGGCAACCGCACTATTGCTGTCATAGAAAATCTCCATTGGCTCCTTTATAGCTGGTACAACTCCAAGGTCTCCGATGAAGTTCTTTAGCCATATAGCCTCCTTTGCTGCCTCGCTTGATGTTATATACTCTGATTCACAAGTGGAATCAGCCACTGTCTCCTGCTTGGAACTTTTCCAAGTAATTGCCCCTCCGTTTAGAGTAAAGACCCAGCCCGACTGAGAACGGAAATTATCCCTGTCAGTCTGAAAGCTAGCATCACTGTACCCTACAACTCTCAAGTCTTCACTGCCACCGAGGGTAAGGACCCAGTCCTTAGTCCTCCGTAGGTACTTGAGGATATTCTTTACCGTAGTCCAGTGTGCCTTGCCAGGGTTCCCCTGATACCTGCTAACCATGCTCAAAGCAAAGGCTACATCAGGTCGAGTACACGTCATAGCATACATGATCGATCCTACAGCTGAAGCATAAGGTATTCGACTCATTTCTGCTATCTCAACCTCAGTACTAGGGCTTTGTGTCTTACTCAATCTGGCGTTACTCTGGATGGGTAACTCTCCTTTCTTGGAGTTATGCATGTTGAACCTTTTCAACACTTTGTCCACATAGGTGCTTTGACTAAGTCCAATTAGTCTTTTACTCCTGTTTCTCAAAATCCTTATCCCTAGGATATAGGCAGGTTCTCCAAGGTCCTTCATAGCGAAACACTTCCCAAGCCAGGACTTTACTTCCTGCAGGGTTGGGATGTCATTTCCTATGAGTTGTATGTCATCCACATACAGTACCAAAAAGCTGACTATACTCCCACTAGCCTTGATATAGACACAAGATTCATCTTCACTCCTTGAAAAGCCAAATTCTTTGACTTTCTCATCAAAACAAAGATTCCATCTGCGAGGTGCCTGTTTTAATCCATAAATGGATTTCTCGAGCTTACACACTCTACTGGGGTACTCTGTACTGACAAAACCCTTTGGCTGAACCATGTAAACATCTTCAGCCAAGTTTCCATTAAGGAAAGCGGTTTTGACATCCATTTGCCATATTTCATAATCATGAAATGCAGCAATGGATAACAGAACCCTAATAGACTTAATCTTGGCCACTGGTGAAAAGGTCTCATCATAATCAACTCCCGGAGTTTGAGAATAACCCTTTGCAACCAGTCGTGCCTTATAAGTGTGTACATTACCATCCATGTCGGTCTTCTTCTTGAAGATCCATTTGCACCCAACTATCTTACGATCAGGTACATTGTCAACCAAGTTCCAAACTTGATTGTCATACATGGACTATATCTCGCTATCCATAGCCTCTTTCCATTTAGCAGCCTCAGGGCCTGCCATGGCTTCCGTGTAGCTGTTAGGCTCATCTAGATTTACCGGTGTGTTATCACTGATAAGTGTCTCACCTTCTGTAGTAATATGAAAACCATAATAATGCTCAGGTGCATTCCTAACTCTGGTGGAACGCCTCAGAGGTATAGATTCTTCAGTCGGCTCAACAGGAGTTTCCTCCTCAGGTTGAGGGCTAGGGTTTGAGGTTCCTTCACCACTTGACTCTTGAATTTCCTCAAGGTCAATTTGCCTCCCACTGTCTCCTTGACTCATGAATTCTCTCTCTCTCGAAAGAATCCTCTTCTTGCTACAAAGACCACATTATCACTGGGTCTGTAGAAGATGTAACCAAAGGATTTTTGTGGGTAGCCGATGAAAATACACCTTTCGCTTCGGGGTTCGAGCTTATCGTGACTCTCACGTCTCACGAAAGCCTCGCAACCCCAAATCTTGATGTGGTCTAGATTGGGAACTTTTCCAGTCCACAACTCCTGAGGTGTTTTGGCAACCTTCTTTGTAGGGACTAGATTAAGGATATGGGCGGCAGTCTCTAAGGCATACCCCCAAAATGAGATTGGTAGCGAAGCTCGACTCATCATGGAACGAACCATGTCCAACAAGGTCCGATTGCGCCTCTCAGCTACACCATTCAACTATGGTGTCCTAGGAGGTGTCAATTGTGAGACAATCCCACATTCCTTAAGATGGTCAAGGAACTCAATACTAAGATACTCACCACCACGATCGGATCGAAGCATCTTAATGTTCCTGCCCAACTGATTCTCCACTTCTTGCTTAAACTCTTTGAATTTCTCAAAGGTTTCTGACTTATGCTTGATTAGGTAGACATATCCATATCTACTAAAATCATCAGTAAAAGTCATATAGAACCGATTAGCATCTCTTGTGGCGGTTCTGAAGGGTCCACACACATCCGTGTGTATGAGGTCCAACAAACCTTCACCCCTAGCACAAGTGCCAGTAAAAGGTGACTTTGTCATTTTACCAAGCAAACAAGATTCACAACTATCATCTGACTTTAGGTCAAATGACTCCAAGACTCCATCCTTTTGGAGTTGGCCTATGCGTTTCTTGCTTACATGTCCAAGACGACAATGCCATAAGGATGCTTTATCTAAGCTAGTGGAAGAGTTAATACACAATACATTATTTCCTAGATTATCTACAACAGATACAGTTTCATACACGCCATCACAAGGTAATGCTTTAAAATAAAGAACATTATTAAAGAAAGCATCAATACTACCATTATTACTATCAAAATAAAAGGTAAAACCTTGTTTATACAATGCATGAAAGGAAATAACATTTCTTGCCATTTCTGGCGAATAATAACATTTATTCAAATCTAATGTAAACCCAGTATTTAGCACTAAGGAATAAACTCCTATCTTGGTGACAGGTGAAGCTTTCCTGTTTCCCATGATCAAGTTTATCTTTCCCTGCTCCACATTCTCACTCCTTTTTAGTCCCTGCAAATCACAACATATGTGAATACCACAACCTGTATCAAGGACCCAAGACTTAGAATGAGGTGAGTTATTAGACAATATAGTGTATATACCTGCATGGTTGGGTTTTACTTTCCCATCCTTCAAATCTTGCTGGTACTTTGGGCAGTTTCGCTTCCAGTGCGATTTTTCATGGCAATTGAAGCATTCAGCCTCATTAGGGTTAGCAGAAGGAGTGACAAAACCTTTCTTGGTTTTTCTTGAAGAGGAGCCTTCAAGGGTCTTACCCTTGTTACCCTTAGAAGGGTTCTTTCTCTTCTTCCCTTTGCCATGCCCGATTGCCAAGACATTAGCTGCAGTTGGAGTAGGAGTAGGAGTAGTAACAACCGACTTACCCTTTAGACCACTTTCGGCGGTCTTCAAGAGTCCTTGAAGTTTGCTGAGGGTGACTTCTTCCTTGTTCATGTGATATGTCATGCGGAATTGATCATAACACGATGGCAAGGAGTGCAAAATGATGTCTATTGCTAACTCCTCAGGGAAGTTCACATTCAGCTTCAGTAAACGGTCAACATACCTTTGCATTTTCTGCATGTGGCCCGTGATGGGTTCACCATCCTTCATTCGGGTTGTTATCATGGAGGAGATTATTTCATATCGCTCTTGACGAGCACTTTGATGGTAGCGGTCCATCAAGTCCTGGTGCCTCTTAAAAGGATAATAGTCCTCATAGAACTTTTGGAGCTCGGCTGTCATGGTGGCCATCATGATGCATGCCACTTTTGTAGCATCTCTTTCACGTACCTCATATTCAGCAAGCTCTTCAGGAGTAGCAGTTGGCTCGGGTACCTTCAGCTCCTTGTCGAGAACATATTCTTTGTTCTCATACCGAGTGACCATCCTGATGTTTCTGATCCAATCTGTAAAGTTGGACCCATCAAAGATGACTCTCCCACAAAGATTCATGAGAGAGAAGGAGCTAGTAGGGTTTGAGCCAGAAGCATTGTTATTGGAAGACATCTGAAAAGAAGAGGGAATAGATTAGATTGGATATAGAGATAGTCCTTAACAAAACACCCAAACGTAATATTAAGGCTAGGACCAAACACAATATTTTATAACTTACAAGAGGGATGACGTAATCTAAGCTATAAGATATTTGAAGGTAGGTGAATGACGATTCACCAATTTCCACCATGAAAAACGAAATATTTAATTAGGTTTTAATTGGTTTAGAAACTCCTAGATTCTTTGAGATTCATTGAACTTTCTTCAATGGCATGTTTCAATCTCGAGTGTTCCCTTCAAGTTTTGTGGCTGGGATGCCGAGGATCACAAAACAAGGTGTGAAGTAACCATGCAAATTACTTGGTACCCTTAATGTATTACCCCTCAATCGATGTGTCGGTTAACCACACACGCTCCATCGATACTATGATAAACATTAAGTCACCCTTTACCTACCTTGTTAAGTTCAAGTTAGTGTGCCGGTTAACCACACACGCTCCACTAACGACTTAAACAAAGTGTAAAGTGTAATTTCATGGATTAGCACCTTATTCACATTTTCCTAAAATAACTAAGATTGGGAATTCAATAAAGTTTAGTTACTTTAGTATTATCATTATACTTTTAATGCGAATTTATAAGTCCTTGTCCTACCCGTTCGGCTAACGACCCTCCACCGATCAAGGAAGCGGTGTGTGAGAGTGGACACCCATTAAGTTGCCATTTTATAGGCAACAACCTTATACCCCCCTTATAGACCGGCTTCGTGAATGAGGCGTACTAACGGTAAGACGACTTGATCTTATACATATATAAATATTATTAAATTTATAATATTATAAAGTATAAGGGTTGAATTTTAACTTTTAAAATTCTAGGGGTTGGAACTAAAGTTTTTAATATGACTTTACATGTTCCAAAACTTGAGGGCAAGTTTTGTAAACCTTCAAAACTTTTCATTTCTCATAACTTATGAGTTAATGGTTATTAAAAATGAAGACTCTTCATTTTTTGTAACCTATGTGTTCTTTTAATGGTTATTTATAAATGTGACTTTTGGTTATCCATAACTTAAGAACTAGTTATGGACTCCATTAAAACACATAAAGATCAAGAATTAATCTAATCAATTATTAGCACATAATTTCTATGATATTCTAAACTCATATGTTTATAATTTTCATATCAAAAATTTCAAGAATCGTAAGTACATATACAAAACTTGAAATTTTGATACGAGCTTTTGAACAAAACTTCGATTTTCAAGTTTTTTTTTTTTGCATCAAGTATCAAATAAAACAAACCAGGCTCTGATACCACTGATGGGTTTTGAGCATTCTAACACTCCTATGGTGTACATGCAACCCTAGAAACCTTGGATCTATGTTTGACTAAGATACATGCAAATAATTATTTTTCCAAGGTTCTTATCCTAACTAGCATGGCATGGGATACTTGAATCAAATAAAACTAGCAGAATTACTCACCTTGTAGTAGTAGTTGATTGCTTGGAGTTTGAGAGCCTAGCACCAATATTGTGGATGCCTCAAATGGAAGTCACAAATCACCACAAACTTGGAAACTTGAGAGAATAGTCACAAACTTCTTGAAATCGGCCCTCTTGGTTTACACACATCAACTAGTCTTATTTCAAGAACCAAAGCCTCCTTTATATAGTGTGGTGGATTAGGGTTACATCCATGTAAACCCTAATACCCATGTCTTTTCATTTCCATGAGATCCATGGGTTAAAGCTCCATGGAGTATCCATGGACTTTCCATGCAAGCCTAGCCCATTCTAAATAAGCATTAGCCCACACTATATAAATAAAAGAGCCCATATTTAATTAGTCATACTTTTGATCTCTAAATTAATTCTAAATTAATTATAGATCAACACTAATTAAATAATATGATTTTATATTAATATATTAGAACTTATAATATATTAATAAATCATAACTTATACTATTCTCAAAAGATTATCCGTAAATTGTTCGGGTGAAGTGCAACCCAAATGGACCATGCCGGGTCGGGTCAAGTACATACCAAATATAGTTATGGACTTAGACACTATCTCCAACAGTTTTCGCCCTCAAGATTTGGCGGCATTACCTCTATGGGGTTCATTTTACTATTTACATGGATCACATGAGCCTGAGGTATCTGATGGATAAGCCAAATCTGAACATGAGGCAGCGACGGTGGTTGGGTGTGGTGAAGGATTATGAATGTATGATCCTTTATCACCAAGGAAAGGCCAATGTGGTGGCCGATGCTCTCAGCCGCAATGCGGTCGCGGTTCCGATCAGGGGTATATGTTTGAGGATAACATTGATTACTCCACTATTGGAGCGGATTCGCGAGGCTCAGGTTGAGGCTATGAAGGAAGAGCACGGAAAGAGTGAGCGTATTGTGGTTCAGGTGACTTCCTTCGATTATGATAGTCGTGGGCTGTTGACCCTTCATCGGTGGGTATGGGTTCCATATTGGGGCGGTGTGCGCCAGGTTCTGATGGAGGCGGCGCATAAGTCTAGGTTTTCCACTCATCCCGGGGCGACGAAGATGCATATGGATCTTCGTCTTGATTATTGGTGGCCTTGCATGAAGCAGGGTGTGGCTTGGTATGTGGAGCGGTACTTGACTTGCAGGAAAGTCAAGGTCGAGCATCAGCGACCTCACGGCAAGATGCAGCCATTAGAGATTCCTGTTTGGAAATGAGAGGATATTACCATGGATTTCATCACGAAGTTACCCCGGACTGTGCGAGGAGTGGATTCGATTTGGGTCATCGTGGATCGTTTGACCAAGAGCGCGAATTTTATTCTGATTCGGGAGAGTATTTCTACAGAGAAATTAACTGAGGTTTATATCAGGGAGGTTGTGGCACGTTATGGGGTGCCGGTTTTGATGGTTTCTGATAGAGATGTCCGACTTACTTCAAAATTTTGGAAGAGGTTTCATGACGAGTTGGGTACTCATCTCCATTTTAGAAAAACATTTCATCCGCATACCGATTGTCAGAGCGAGCGGACGATTAAGATATTAGAGGATATGCTTCGGGCGTGTGTTTTGGACTTTGATGGGATTTGGGATATGTATCTTCTGTTAGCGGAATTTTCGTATAACAATAGTTATCATGCCAACATTGATCGACCTCCTTTTGAGATTCTCTATGGGAGGAAGTGCAGGACCCCGATTTGTTAGGGCAAGGTCGGTCAACGGGTTATGGGGAGTACCGAGGTGGTACTTAAAACTACCGAGTTGATCTAGCAGGTTGGGAGTAGACTCCAGACAGCTCAGAGTCAGCATAAGAGTTATGCTGACAGACGCCTATCAGATTTAGAGTTCCAGGTAGGGGACATGGTTCTCCTGAAGGTGTCACCTTGGAAAGGTGTCATCCGATTTAGGAAGAGGGTCAAGATGGGCCATAGGTATATCGGTCCTTTCAGGATTTTGGCCCAGGTGGTCCGGGTTTCATATTGTTTGGATCTTCCAGATGACTCAGTCAGATTCACAACACGTTTCATGCCTCTCAGCTGCGGAAGTGCTTAGTGGATGATTTTGTAGTGGTGTCGTTGGAGGATATTCAAGTGGATGACCGCCTGAATTATATTGAGAGACCAGTGGCGATTCTTGATCCGAAAACGAAACCTTGAGGAACAAGGTTATTGGGTTGGTGAAGGTGTGGTGGCAGAATCGCAAGGGTTCGAAGTGGACTTGGGAGCCGGAGGATGAGATGAGGGAGCACTATCCGAAGTTGTTTGGAGCAGTGAACTTCAAGGATAAAGTCTGATTAAGGTGGGCGAGAATTGTAACACTTGATTTCGGTATGTTCATATTTAACCTTTCATATTTAAATCAATGCATTTTGGTCCTTGTGGCTAGTACATGGGGCATACCATAGGGTATGCTTGGTGTACTAACTGATATAAAAATGCGGGCATTAACAACGTACGGTGGGCGTACCGGGGTTACGTTGGCCAGGAACAAACCCTAATTTTTAGGGTTTGTGCCCTATTTGAGCTTCATTAACTCCACCTCCTAGACATTTTAGACCAGCCTCCACCCTTTGAAAACCCTAATTCGTGCCTTTGCCTTGTGTGGTGCTTTTGTAGCTTTTGTTTGAACTTTGGTGGGTTTTGTGCATCTTGAAGTGGTAGAAGAAAAAGCTTGAAGACACATTCCTTAGAGGAGAGCTTAGAGATCCAGAGTTAGCTCCTTCATTTGGTGACTTTTGAGGCATAAAGTCCATAACTTTTCTACTCTTTGCTTTGATCTACTTTTTAGCTTGTTTATGGTCATTTTGGTCCATTTTGGTTGGTCTTGATGAGGTAAGGTCGTTTTAGAAGCTAAATCTTGTAGATCTGGACATTTTAAGGGCCCTATAAGCATAAACATGCAAACTTTATGGTATTTATGGACTCAAGCATGTGTTAAGTCATTTGTTAAGCTCTTTTGAGCTTTAAGATCCTCATTAAGCCATGCATGCCCGTAAAGTTGCCGACTTTACGTGATGAATCATCTTTTGGGACTAGACTTGAGAGTATGGGTAGTGGCTGAATGGATTAAGTGCTTATTTGTTGTGATTGGCCAACTAGTGAGTACGTTCGGCGTACCACGCTGGTACACTACACGTACTTGCCCATGGATGAGTACGTTGAGCGTACGAGCTGAGTACGCCCCGCGTACGAGCTGACTACGGCCCGCGTACTCAGCAGATTGGGCTTCAGACTTTTGGGCTCTCGATCTTGGGCCATGTTTGGACTTAGGTGATTAGGGCCTTGTTGGGCTATCTAATTTTATTTGGGCTGATGTTTTATTGTGGTTTCACATGGATGAAGGCCCACAAAAGGACTTAGGCCTAATTTGGAAAATTGGGCCATAATTGGGCTTTGGGGTGACCATTTTGGTATTGGGCCTTCTAGTGTAGATGGTTTGGGCCTTGGTCTTGGACCAAGTTTGGTAAAGGGTAAAATGGTCTTTTTACCCTTGTTTAAACTGATGGATATGAATTGGAACCCAATTATTAATTGGATGATATTGGTATTGATAGCACGAGGATTTGTCAGACCAACGGCCAACGATTTATCAGTGTGATTCGGCAGTTCGAGGTGAGTTTCCTCACTGGGTTTATGTTGGATTAGTGTCTAAGCCCATAACTATTTTGGTATGTACTTGACCCGATGGTGCATGGTCCTTTTGGGTTGCCTTTCACCAAAGCAACTTGATAGGATGAATTATGGAGAGAGAGAGGATTAATTATGATTTATTAATATATTATATGAATAATATATTAAAGGAGAAATCATATTGTTTAATTAATATTGGTCAATAATTAATTAAGAATTATTTTTGTGGCTGAAAGAGATTAATTAAACTTCGGGGACTAGAACTATCAATTGTGTGATAGTTGAATGTTGGGCTAATGGACTTCTTATTAGAGGGGTGGACGAATTCTATGGGGGAACCCATTAGAAATCGTCCAAGGCCTCTAAAGGAGGAGTCCATGGGTTGCTTAGGGCCTAAGCAGTCAAATTAGGGTCTCCTTGTTAGATAACCCTAATAGCCTCACTATTTAAGCACCCCTAGGGCACCATAAACGTGGCTATCTTATTCCTTAGGGTTTCTAGATGTTTTTGAGTGCCTCTCCTCTTCTCCTTCTTCATCCTCTTGCTCTTGGTGTTTGTGAGCCATTAGAGGAGTGACATTTGTGACTCTAAGCTTTTCAGAAGACAATTACAACAAGGAATAGATTGTTATTGCTACATAACAATCAAGGTAAGATCTAAACCCTATGCTTATGTTTATGTTGATTATCACATGCTAGATCTAGGGTTTATGGCTTTGGATGATTATTGCATGTTCATTAGACAAACTAGATCCAAAGCTTTAGGGTTTGCATATACACCATAGGAATGTTGTAGTGCTCATAATCCATCAGTGGTATTAGAGCCTAGGTTGTTTGTATGATGAATTGATGCTTAATTGTTCATTGCTTGCTTGAAAATTCGAATTTTTTGGGTTCTAACTGGCAGACTCGCCGAGTCCATTCATGGACTCGACGAGTAGGACCTACTCGACAAGTTCCATTGTGGACTCGATGAGTCCAAGGGTCTGTCAGCTTAATTTCGCAATTTTCTTGCCTTTTTGGCTTGGGATAATTACCATAAACGTTTTTAATTAGAAAAATCCGATTTTTAATGATTTTGGGTGAATATCCTTACCAAAATAGTAGATAATTGCCAATTAATCAAATATTTGTTGCCTTATATGATAATGTATAATTATTTTAGTTATTTGGTGAATTGTCCTGCAAGTAATTGGACTAGGTCAAAATTAGATACCCAAATTAATTGTTAATTGTCTTATTTGAATTGTTGATCTAGAATGTTCTTGATAAAATTTGAAAAGTTTCAATTTTCTCCCTTTAGGTTTCATAGTTTTAAATTTCAACTTTAAAAGTTTTAGTTTTAAAATTTAAATAGTTAAACCCAAATATTTTGAAATGTTTCAGAACTTGCCCTCAAGTTTTGGAATTTAAATTTTGATTAAAAGTTTGATTTTAAAATGTTAAATACTAAAACCTAGTTTTGAAAAAGTTCAAATTACACCCTTATGGTTTTATTAAGTTAATTAAAGGTATAATTAAAAGAAAGTTAATAAATGCATAATGATATGGTTTATATTTAATTTAAATTAAAAGTGTAATTTATAAAATTAAACCACCAGTATTTTAAAAGTGTAAAATACACCCTATACTATATATAACATTAAAAGTCTAATATTATATATGTATAACTTAAACTGCTAGTCTTACCGTTAGTAGGCCTCATTCACGAAGCTGGTCTATAAGGGGTGTTTAAGGAAATTGCCTATAAAATGGCGATTGAATGGGTATCCACTCTTACCCACGGCACTCTTGACTAGTGGAGGGTCGTTAGCCGAATGGGTAGGATAGGGCGAACCCTCTCATCATTAAAAGTATAATGAATAAAGTAACTAAATGTTTTATAAAATTCCCAAATCTTAGTTACCTTATGAAAAAGTGAAATCGATGCAATTCCATGGAATTACACTTTGTACCCTTGTCGAGACAATTAGTGGAGCGTGTGTGGTTAACCAACACACTAAGTTGGGTTTGGCATTGGTAGCGAAGGGTGACTCGATGTTTGTCATAGATCGATGGAGCATGTGTGGTTAACCGGCACGTCGATTAGGTGACTGTAACATTGAGGGCATCACGTACATTCGCATGGTTATTCACACCTTATTTGTGATCCTCAGCATCCCAATCACAAATGAAGGGCATAATCGAGATTAAACATGACATTGAAAAGTTCGATGAATCTCAAAAGATCTAGGAGTTTTCAATACATTTAAAACTTAAATTCTTTTTCGTTTTTCATGGTGGAAAATTAGTGAATCGTCATTCACTTACCTTCAAATGTTCTGCGAGTTGGATTACGGCATCCCTCTTCCAATTTGTAGGATATTGTGTTGGGTCCTAGCCTTAATATCTCATTTGGGTGTTTTATTAAGGACTCAATCAACTAACTTGAATTTTCTTCCGTTTTATAGATGTCAAAGTCTGACAACTATGGTCTTCCTAAATCTGTTGGAAAAAGTTTCCATATGAAGATGATGTTCCACGATTAGATTGTGGAAATAGAAATCATGCTTCTGTTCCTCCACCTCCTCCAATAATTCTCCCTGACCCACGTGTTCGAAGACTTGAAAAGTTCAAGGTCACTTAAGCCCTATTGGCAAAAGACATGGAAATGGAAAGTCTATATGTGCTCATGTCTTGGATAAAAGGTAACATATTGATAGATTGGGATTGTTAGGTGTCGATGTTTAAAGGAAGTTGGCTGTTGACTTGGTTCTTCAGTCACTTCCCGAATCATATGGTGAGTTCGTTAGAGAGTACTATATGATGCACCACGACATGACCCTTATTGATTTGACTTATTTGCTTACTGCTGCTGAATCAGAAATGATTTGGCGTACTGGTCAGCCAATTTATCTGGTAAATCATTATCCCAATCCTCTATGAGCAATGGTAACATTGGAAGTCCGGAAACGTTTTCTCTACGCAAGAGAATGGCTGAGTCTGAGATAGTCCTGTGTACCATTCCATAAGAATCCATGTGTTTCTACTGCCAAAAAGACGGGGCATTGGTTGCGAAGCTGCCCTGAGTACCTGAGAGATCTAAGAGATGGGAGAGTCAAGATGTATGACTTTGCATCAGGTAAAATCCACTATCCTACTCTATTAAGTTCCTTTTAGATTCTTAATACATAATGTGATAAGATTACATTTGGTGTTTTGTAGAATCAAAGAAAAGGGAAGATTAATAGGAAAGAAGTGAGCTAAATCTGGTCATGAAAAAATGGATCTTGATCGCATGATTCAAAGATCAGATTGTTTTAGCTACTACTTTAGAGTTAGGATAGATTGCTAAATAATATTTACATAGTTTTCATTTGTAATTGCGTTGTAAGGACAATATTTTTCCGCAATAAAATAAATTTTGATTTATCTTATTTATATTTCCTTGCGATGGATTTTATGAAAATTGGTATTTGAATAGTTCTATTGTTAGCAATATTGTGAATGGATTTGATTCTTAGTTATGTTATTTGTGGTAATGTCAGAAGTTTACCAAATGAGGAAAGTTTCTCATAACCCAAGTTCCAATAGGACAGAAACTTGGAATCATGCAACTGGCATTGTGTGATGAATGAGAACCTTCGTATTTAGAAAATTGAGACTAATTCCTTGTTCACATAAGTATGTGAGTCAAGTGAAGGACTAGGAGATCTGTTACACAATGTTGTGCACTGGTCAAGTCCACTACAAAGAACGATAAGTTTATTCGTCATGATTTACTAAAAGTCTAGTAAACATGATTATGCTTACAAGAATAAGTGTAATTCTGAATTATTGAAAAGTTTCAATAAATAGCAGAACGAATAAGAAGAATCAATGAAGGCAGAAAAGATAAAAGGTTCTCCAATCTAAGAAGAAGGGAGAGTACTTTTGTATCGTGTTTTATGATCGTCTTGGTCATTGTAGGAACCATATTACAATTCATCCTCTAAGGATACCTTAGTACACTAGTTTGACTAAGAAGAGGAATGGTGAATTGTAGAAATGGTTAAGTCAATAAGATGTATCGTACTTCGTTCCAATATCAAGTCTTAGAGTTATACTCCAAGATTGTGAATTGAGTGAGATAATATTAAGTAGAAATGTTCTTACACTTGCACATTTTGGTAAGTTGTGATGTCTTGAATAAGACAAAGACCAACTAGAACCAAATTGTGTGTAGGTTTGTCTTGATAAAGACACACACTGACTCTTGAATATTTGTTTTGTCAAGAAATGTCTCTTGATAAGAGAATCTTATATGTCAAGAGGTCAGTGGGAGTCAAAAGATCTTGAAAATTTTCAAGAACAAATCAAGAAGTAAACCTATTAAACACTAGCACACGACTTGAGGATTGTAACCTATCGTGTTGACAAAATTTTATTTCTGTGCCAATCCAGTTGAGTGATTATGCATATGAGTTCTACGAGTTCTCAATTGAATGCATAAGGGTAAACACCTTGATCAATGAAAGTACATTGACTGGCATAGGTGAGCTACTAAATAACTTGGAAGCAATGGTGGGACCCTTGATGGCAAGAAATTAAGAATGAACAAGTTCTGTCCATAAGAGGTTGAATTTGTCACAAACATTATCTTACGATTATGCTTATGACAAATTTGCATGGATAGGAACACATGCACCATAAAATCTAAGTGTCATAAGGTTTCTCTCCTTTATGAAAATGATTGTGAGGAAACACTTTCACTAAGAGAGATTTTAACGAGATAGCGATTATGTAAATTGCATTCTCAAAATTCGATTATAATTACGGCATCCCTTTTCATAGTTCGAATTGTGAGATTTGGCAATTAGTTTGAACAATCGAGACTTATTGCTATAAATTCTGGAATTGTTTAGACACACATGTGAGCTGTCTAAAGTAGGAGTATGAGTTTGAGATGCTTAGATAAAAGCTTATCAAAGCATATCGTATTAGAAACAATGAACTTTGGAAGTCAATAAGTATTGTTTTCTACAAGTTTAGCTGGTTTCTGAATACGTGTCAAAGCTAGTGGGAGCATAAATGTTATGCTAGTATGGATATAATCATCATCTTAGTGGGAGCATGATTATTATTGCAAGTTAGCAATATTAATTATAGAAAACAAAAGTTTCACTTTGCAAAGTTGCATAGGTTGAAAAGTTGTTTTGCTATAATTAAGGGAGAGAATGTTATACTTCGTTTCAAATCTAAAGGTTTAGATTGAGAAATTTTACTTAAATTTAGTCAAAAGATATATAGATGTTATGTTGAAAGGATTCAACGTAAGAGAATTCTATATATGGAAATATTTGTTGCGTTCTCACACTCGATTATGATTACGGCATCCCTTTTCATAGTTCGAATCGTGAGAACATGGCAAATATAAATATTATAGCAAAAGACTGGTAAAGTATCATGTCATTGTAATATTCGACCGTTCTAAAATTTTCCGAATGCCTAGGGCATTAAGAGGGAAAGAGGACTAGAATCGGATTTGACTGAATTAGTTAAACAACTGTCAAGGATAATCTAAAGTTCGCCAAGGATTGGTCGCTTGTGAACAGTTGGAAGTATAGTAATGGAAGGACCATATTGACATTATTATGAATAGATAAGATTCTATTTGAAATGAGTTGTATGGAAAATATGGAAATGTTTCCTTATTGGGAGTTGGACGTTAAGAGTTTATGTGTAGATTAGAAAAACTTTTATGCAAGAAGGATGTTCAAAGGAATGTACTTTGAATGTGAGACTTCATGTCTATGGAATTGTCTTGTAACAATCTCCAATAGAGCATTTTGTAATTTCATTGGCCGAGTCTTGGTGACTTTTGTGCCATGACATTACGAAAGGACTGTTGCATAAAGTGTTGGAATCTAACATATTCTATAAGTGGCAAGAATTTGGTATTCTTACACTTGTGGTAAGGATTGGGAATTGTAAAGTGAGTGTGATTGAAAATGTTGTTCAATTATACTATTTCACAGAGTAATGACCATAAGTAAACATAGTGTGCATGCTAAGAATATGGGACAATTGTCGTTATAATTCAAGTAAGAAGTTGATTACCCAAAACAACAAATAATGAGTAATCAATATGGTGATTAAATAAAAGTGTTTTATTTATACTCAAAAGTTTGGGGCCATATAAGATTAGTATTATTCTTGTGTTTCAATTTGCATGTTTTGACTTCCTAAATAATTGAGTTATTTGAGAATAATCGAATTATTTGAACGTTCCACAGTCGCTCATACTTTGGGAGTAGGTATGAAAGAAGATTGTCATGAATTGGTGTGTAGATTGTCTAAAGTGTATTAGACATAGCAAAAGTTTGCTACAACGTTCATGAGTGCTTACGAATATGACTTGAGCATTGGATTAAACCCACGCTCACTTGGATCGCTTCATGGATTTTATCACGAGTGATTGGTGAGACGATAATATCTTATGTTCTTGAAACTGAGATGTGTGAGTTGTATCTTGCGAGTCGGTTGCACATTGATAATATGTAAACGCACCAGTAACTTGGTGTTATAAAACATATTGTTTTGTGTGATTCGGTGAGTAAGTACAAGCGAGCATTGAGTCGAAGTTTATCCGTTCATTTTACCCAATGTATGATAAAAGCGATATATGTGGGCCCCTCGATGATTTAGTGATGACAAAGGAAAGTGCTCGGCCGGGCCAGGACTGATTTGATTTGTTCAATTAGTCAGTTGTCATAAATCGGAAATCGGGAAACGACACATAGACTGAGAGAATGATTTCAATCCATGTCTCACGTCTATACGATATCTAGAATGGAGGAATATATGATTCCTTATCTAAAGGACGCGTATCTGATAAGATCAGAGTTGACAACGGCTTTTGAAAGCTACGATTGCGGATCAGGATCTGAAGTCATAGGCATAATAGTTATTAGACTTATCCAAGTGGGAGACTGTTGGATTAGTGTCTAAGCCCATAACTATTTTGGTATGTACTTGACCCGATGGTGCATGGTCCTTTTGGGTTGCCTTCACCAAAGCAACTTGATAGGATGAATTATGGAGAGAGAGGATTAATTATGATTTATTAATATATTATATGAATAATATATTAAAGGAGAAATCATATTGTTTAATTAATATTGGTCAATAATTAATTAAGAATTATTTTTGTGGCTGAAAGAGATTAATTAAACTTCAGGGACTATAACTATCAATTGTGTGATAGTTGAATGTTGGGCTAATGGACTTCTTATTAGAGGGGTGGACGAATTCTATGGGGGAACCCATTAGAAATCGTCCAAGGCCTCTAAAGGAGGAGTCAATGGGTTGCTTAGGGCCTAAGCAGTCAAATTAGGGTCTCCTTGTTAGATAACCCTAATAGCCTCACTATTTAAGCACCCCTAGGGCACCATAAACGTGGCTATCTTATTCCTTAGGGTTTCTAGATGTTTTTGAGTGCCTCTCCTCTTCTCCTTCTTCATCCTCTTGCTCTTGGTGTTTGTGAGCCATTAGAGGAGTGACATTTGTGACTCTAAGCTTTTCAGAAGCCAATTGCAACAAGGAATAGATTTTTATTGCTACATAACAATCAAGGTAAGATCTAAACCCTATTCTTATCTTTATATTGATTATCACATGCTAGATCTAGGGTTTATGGCTTTGGATGATTATTGCATGTTCATTAGACAAACTAGATCCAAAGCTTTAGGGTTTGCATGTACACCATAGGAATGTTGTAGTGCTCATAATCCAACAGTTTAGCGGGTCTAAGGTACCAAAGTTGGCCCAAGATATGGTGTGACTCTTGCATGGGTTTGTGCTTGTATGTTTATAGGGCGGGGCCCGATGATTATTCTATATGCTATTATCTAGTTATGCTTATATGATTTGTATGTTGGGCGGAGCCCGTTATGTGAGTTAGGGAGAGACTCGTTACACTCAGTGGGCGGGGCCCGTTATGTGAGTTAGGGCGAGGCCCGTTACACTCAGGAGGGTGGGGATCGTTATGCGAGTTAGGGCGAGGCCCGTTACATTCATCGGGCGGGGCCTATTATATGTTTGACATGTGTGGTATGTGGTATTTGGGGGAAATTCACTAACCTTTGTGCTTATGGTTTTGAGTTTATGTTTCAGGTGCTTCCAGTGCAAAATGGAAGAGCTCGTTATGATTGCAATGCACACAATTAATCCGCATATTTTTTATTACTCTGATGTTTTGATGACATAGATGATACATTTGATTTACCATGGCTGTGATGATATTTTGGATAACAATTTTATTAATTTAAAAAAATCGAAATTTTTGGTCTATATTTTAGGACGTTACAATTTAAGTTCCTTAACTTCCCAAAACCCATTCCATTCTCAGCCTCCACCTCTCCAACGCCCTCCCTTGAAAACCTAACCCTAGTTTGAGCCTTGTGAGCAAAAGAAGGTGTTCTTGAGTGATTTGGAGTGTTCTTGGCACATCTTGGAGAAGAAGGATCTTATTGGAGAAGTGTTAGTTGCATTAGAGCTTGTAGATCTAGACTTTGTTCACCTTAATTTCTCTTCTAGAGGTATAAAGCTTGAATCTTGATGATGCATTTGTTAGATCTAACTAGTTTTTGGGTGTTATGAGCTTTTGGTCACTTTAGTGCATAAAGTTTAGATCTTGAAAGTTTGTGACCTTGTTATGGATAAAGTTGGAAACTTTATCCATCTAAACATCATATTGATTCATATCTAAAGGTTGGACACTTGGACTTAATGGATTAAGTTGAAAAAGATGCACTTTTGGTCCCTTTGAGACTTAAAGACTAGATCTTAGTTGTTTGGAACCTTCTAATGGATAAAGGTGGAATTTATGATTAAGAACATCATTTGAGGGCTAGATCTAGATTTTGGACGAAAGAGCATAAGGATTAAGCTCTTAATAGGAAGAAAGGGCGGCAGCTGCGTACATTGGGCGTACAAAAAGGTAGGATGCGCGTACGTCGTCAGCCCCTCGACTCTGGTCAAACGCATAGTATGCCCCGCGTACCTGTTGAGTACGCCCAACGTACTTTGTCACAACTAGCATTTTTGCTAGGAAATTCTACTCTCATGTAATCATCATCTTTTGTAAAACTTGTACTTTATGCTAAATCAAAATCATCCATTTAAATTCCAAACTCTTTAATGAAGGTCAAAACCTAATACATTACATTGTGTATGTTCAACTATGGGTTGAAACCCTAGAAATCCCGGTTCAAGTTCATTGTGAACTAGAACTTTTTTATTAGGCCTAATGGACCAATAAACCTTCCACTTGACTATTTTGGCCCTAGGAACCCTAATTGGGCCCTAAGTTGACCCACATTCCTAAGATTTTAGCATTATGGGCCATGTGGGCCTAGAATGATCCTTCTTATTTCTAATGGGCCGTAAACCATTTTAATTGGGCTTCATTGGGCCGTGAACACTCACAAGGGCCCAATGGGCCAAAAAATGATTTTGGGCTTCGTAAATTCGAACAAAACCAAGAATGGCCCAAACCAAATCATTTTCATTCCTCTAGCCCAAATTCTCGGCCCAATAGGGTTATTAGACAAAAAAAAGGAAAATGAGGAATTTTGTGCTTGTGACACCTCATGTTTGCATGGTGGTTCTCCATGCAAACATCACCTCAATCTTCTCTCCCCCTCTTCTTATCACCCTCGGCCGAAACCCCCACCACACCACCTCCATTTTTTCTTTCAAACACTCTCAAGAACTTCTCCTCCTTCCTCTAAATTTTTCGAGATTTGTGGGTATTTTCAAGAAGGTTTTTCATCAAGATCATCATCTTTGGTAAGTTCTTACTCGGATCTATGGTTTAGCTTCTTGATTTCTTCAAAAATCTCTTCTTAACCCATAACATTTCATGATCTATACTCTTAAACTTCATAGAGTTCGAAAACCCCCTCAACAAGCTTGCTAGGGCCGAGATCGTCACTTCATTCCTCATCAAAACCGAATCCAAACCTCAAAGTAAGTTCATACCCCCTTGTTTTCAGTTTTACTTTGTTTTGGGGGGAGAATACAAGTACATATGTGTAGATCTATGTATTAGTGCATGTTATGTGTGATTTTCTTGGTTTATGTTGTGATTATGTGATGAGATATGATAGATCTCGAAATCTATAACAAAAGATTGTGAAATTTACAAACTATAACACTTTACACACCATAACATGGGAATGAAAGTGTACATATGTGATGATTGTTGGAAAAATGAAACAAAATCTTGAAATAGGGCCATTTTTGACAAATAAACAAAAAGATGAGATTTTTATGACACTTTCGGTTTTACAAGGACTAAAAGAGTCACTTTTATAAATAAAAAATGAGTCTTTATGATATTCTTGGGAATAAAAGGGCCAAAAATGAAATTTTTTGTATATTGGGCCATAAAAATGGGCTTTTCGGTTTTATTGGGCCTAAATTGTAAAAATCTCGATTTTTATGGAGTAAATTGTCATTTAACTCAAGTTTGAGTCTAAAATGTAAACCTACGGTTTCATGGGTTAAAATGCAATTTTTCCAAAACTTGGGCCAAAAACGTAATTTCTATGAAAAGTGAGATAAAAATTTAATTTTTATAATCATGGGCCGAAAATGTCATTTTTATAAAACTTGAGTTGAAAAGTGTCATTTTATTTAAAAATGGGCTGAAAATGTAAATCTTTACAATAATGAGCCGAAAATAATATTTTATATATATTTTGGGCCAAAAATGTAAATTTCGTGATATTGGGCCTAATATATTCATTACTTGTCTATTTGGGCCTTTGTGGCCCATTTACATGTTTGTTGGGCCTAATATGTTTATTACATGTTAATTTGGGCCTTTGTGACCCATTAACATGTTTATTGGGCCCAGTCTATACATCACATGCTTAATGGGCCATAGCTGCTCCATTACATGTCTGTTGGGCCTTATACATTCATATACATATTTTTTTTCTGGGCTTTGCAAATCTTAACTATATATACGAAAACATTATACATAGCGTAATTCAATACTTACGTGAAAACAATTAATGATCTAGTGAGACATGTCGGTTGACACCTTAGAGTGTATGATCGTAGCCTGTAGTTATAATCAGAGTCTCCTGGAGGGAGAGCGGGAGTTTGTGTATAGATCTAGGGTGACAAACCTTACCTACAACCAACCGGCGTCCGACAGACGCCATGACAGGCGAATTAGTCATTATCAAGCATGGCTGTAACGACTCACATAGAGATCCTCTCCAACATAATTTTATGGAACACCTATGAAATCTTGTTGATACAAAACATACACACACTGATATTCGGTCTTAGGGTTGAGACCACAACGCTTTTATAAACAGAAAATATAGGATTTTCTGGGGTAATACATAGTTAAACCATACCTTTTACTTGCTACAGAAAATACAGAGTTTTTATCTGGATTACATTCTATATACATTCCAAATATAGAAAACACACATGCATTAATACTTGATTTTGATACATCACGTTCAAACCATTATTAGAAAATATCGGATTTTCTGGTGTTTACAAACAATTCAAAACTTTTCATTCAAATATGCTTATGAACTCACCAACATTATATATGTTGACGTTCTTCAAAATAACTTGTATTCTCAGGGAATCGTCAAGCAGAAAGGTCAGCAGAAAATGGTGGAATTCGTTATATTTTGTTATCATCATACATTAAATATTTTGGCATGTAATTTTTGATACTATACTATACTGGATGTAAATAATGTTGGTTGTATTTGACATGTATGATGATGGTGTTGTATTGTTTCAATTATTTACATTGTGATGATATTACAAGATGAAGTCACGCACAAGCCCCCAGACGTTTCCGCCGTCTGGTTCGGGGGTGTGACATACTCACCGAATTGACCCGGTTGACTCGGTTGACTTTGACTTTGACGTTGACCATGAGTTTGACCAAGTAGAGCAGATAATCGAAGAAATGATTATAAGTAAAGTTTTTTCATGTTCCAATGAATAGGTGACCAGTAGAGCAGATAATCGAAGAAATGTCCTGTTCATCGATCTTTCAGATTGAGAGGTGAGTCTCCTCACTATACTAAGGGGTCGAAGGCACCAATGTCGGCCCATAGGATTATGTTATGTAGAAAGACCAGGTGGTGGCACCTGGAAATTACATGAAAGACCTGGATACGGCTCCTGACAAATTATATGCAAGACAAGGGTTTGGACCTTGACATTTATATGTAGTATGCTAGTTGTCTTTGTGATACTTGAATGGAAGACCAGGAGGTGGCTCTTGGCACTTGTCTGTGAGACCCAGGGTTTGGCCCCGGCCTGGAAAGTAAAGACCATGATACGACTCATGGCATGATGGCAATTACAAGACTATGGATGGCACATAGCAATCTCTATTGTATGTTTGGTATATGGTATTTTAGGGAACTCACTAAGCTTTGTGCTTACGATTTTATGTTTATGGTTTCAGGTACTTCTGACCTGAAAGGGAAGGCCCCGGCGTGACTGCACCGCATCCACCAAAGTTTTCCGCATTGGCAATTTTCAATATTTACTCTGATTTTTAAATAATATATTCACTTTGATCGGTTTTGGAACAACTCGTTTATATGGTTTATTGTTTTAAAAATGAAAATTTTACTATGAATTTTTGGGACGTTACAAGTTGGTATTAGAGACTTGGTTTGAGGGATTCAGATACACTCTCGGGTGTGACTGAACTCAAACTGGTGAGTTGATAATGTTTTAAAAGAAAACAAATTTCTAAATATACTTTAGTAAAGAAAAAGGGTTTGTGATGCGTGAAATGGGCCGAGCTCAAGTAAGTGATTCCCAGAATACCCATACATGTTGATATGTTATATGATATAAATGTTTGCATGTTAGGATAAGGCCAGGGATACTTTCAGGAATTTCATGATAGATCAGCCTGATATGTGATGCCTTGTAGCCTAGGAGAATTGGATGATATGCTAGATTTGGAATCTATATTAGTAGAAGTGATTGCTAAGTGTATGCTTTAAAAAATTTATATGATTAGGATCATATAGCCCTAGAATAACTGATTTGGCCTTATTTCATGTTCCTCGTTTGGTTGTGGTCCTAGGATAAAGTCTTTTATTTCGAAAATCTATTTGATCCGGTATTGTGTATAATTTGCATGCATAAGTCAACCGGCAGTGAGAGTGGAAGTTCCTAGCATGGGTTGTAGTAAGTGAGCTTGGGATGTCCTTTGTTGTTTTGTAGCTTGGAGTGTTACTGCACGAATTTTGTTTGCTTTGTGTTTTTTGGAACTCTTAGTGATGTGAGTTAGCTATTAAGTGAATATGTTAAGTCATATGTTGCAAAGGTTAAATAATCTCAGAGTGACAGATTTGACTCTATTACGCAGCTCTCGTTTGAGTCCAGCCGTTATATGGATTAAGTCTTTTACTCAAAGAATTATTTAAGCTTTATTGCATATGATTGTATTCATGAAGTAGTTAGTCGACATTAGTGAGAGTTCTTTAGTAGCTGATGGCACGGTGAGGTCAGGAAGCTAGGAGAGCCTAGGAAGTGCTTTAGTGGATTGGGTTGCGCTATTTAACAGGTACTTGGAGTACCGATTTGAGAAGGTTACTTGGAGGATTCAGGATAACTCTTGAGGAAAGTATGAGTAAGTGTGGAAGGTAGTATTGGGTCCGTACTACTGAAAGCACATGATCCATACTCAAATCAAGGGGAGTCACGGAGAATCTAGGAAGCCTGTGGGAAGAGGATTCTTTGAGTATGTTATGATTATTGTATGGTTGCTTTTCAGTATGGCGATGAGCACTCGTGGAGGAGGTTCAGGCTCTGGTTTAGGATCAGGTGTTGGCACTGAATCGATGGATGAGCAGCTGTCGTACTTCATCTCGTCGGAGATCACCCGCAGCATTTTGGAGCAGACTCCTGTGATCTTTGGTTCGGTCAAGGAGGGGATTATGGATATTTTGGATGAGCGCCTGGGAACGTTCGACACGAAGATTTTCGCTATTGTAGGGGCTCACACTCTTTCCTTCCGCGATTTCTATGCTTGTGGAGCTCCCAAGTTCTTTGGCGAGAAGGACCCCATTGCTAGTAAGAGGTGGTTAGCAGACATGGTGAATGCTTTCTGGACGAACTTCTGCCTCGAGGGGTCGAAGGTCAGATTTGATTATTGTCATCTGAATGGCAGAGCCCAAGATTGGTGGGAGGAGGTAGACTTCGCATTGGGTGGCGAGGCCATTAAGACGATGACTTGGGATGAGTTTGTGACCCAGTTTAGGGTAGAGTTTGCACCAGCTATCAATGTGTAGGAGTTGGCGAGAGAGTTTTAGGACCTTTTCCAGACGATTGAGACTATGGCGGAGATCACCACCAAATTTAGGGAGAGGGTTCTTTTGGTTCCACAGTATGTTGCGGGCGAGGAGATGAAGAAGACTCGGTACCATGATATATTGCAAGATGATATCAGGGAGTTTGTTAGCTTTTCAACTTGTCGGAATTTGGACGAAATGATAGCTAGAGCCCGAGATTGGGAGATGGATTTGGAGCACCTCGGGAAGAGGAAGCCAGAATAGGTTCAGACAGTTGGGGGTCCTGCGAAGAGACCCAAGACTTCTGATCAGCGAGTGAGAGGCCAGCAGGGGCGAGGTCAGTATAGCACGTGCAGGAAGCAGCACGATGGAGTTTTTACATCTAGGGGTTCGGGTTGCTACAAGTGTGGCAGTCTTGGTCATGTCAGTAGAGATTTTCCCCAGGGGACGAGTCTGTTATGTTTCCACTGCGACCAATTGGCCACAAGAAGGCCGACTGTCCGGACTTGATGAGAGAGCAGTGAGGGCACCTGCTCCAGCCACTCTGAGGATTATTGATGGTCGTGAGGGCAGAGTGGATGTTCCCATGGTGAGGACCGAGCATTACAGTCACAGGCTGATGAGATCCGAGTTCCACTACTTGACATTGTAGGTATGTGTTGTTTTCTTTCCTTCATGCTCTTATTGTTTGCGTTTGTGATGGTATTTTTTGTGTGTGAGACGCTATGTGTGGTTTATCTAAGTCTCCACCTAGAAATTAAAATTTTCCTTATGATGGTCTACACATTTTAATTTCAGAATATTCATATGCCATTTTGCATACCGAGTTGTGTTTAGAGGATATTTGGGTGAGCCGGTTTTTGATTTCGATGTGGGGGGCATTGACCACCGTCAGAGCAAGCTTTAAGTGAAAGAAGACCATCAGTTCGGTTCGATCTTTGGTGGTATCAGCAAGGAATTCAAGGAATCCAGAAAGTGGGCATGTTTGGTTTAAATGCAAAATTTATAGGGGTCTTTTGGGGATACGAGGCAATGAGGAGTTGGTTTGATCGTTGTAACACTCGATTCAAGGTACTTTTCATTTTGACCCTTGGTGTGTAAATGTTTTGCATATTTGGTCCATAGGGGGCAGTTATGCCAACTTTGGAAAAGTTGGAGTATGATGGGTGTACTCCTTGTATGCTGGGCGTACGCATGCAGGGGACAAACCCTAAATTTTAGGGTTTGGACCCAATTTAAACAACATTATGACCTCTTATTCTTTCATTTCTCAGCCACCATTTCCCTTAGAGTGCCATTATACTTTACTCTTATGTAATTGGATGTTTTGATCATACTTGATTCTATCATGGTTTTATAAACATGTTTTGAATGTTGGTTTTATTATAATTAAAAAAGAAATTTTTGGTCTTAATTTTTGGACGTTACAATGGTGGATGTAAGATCGGTAATTTTCAAGTTCATACCTTTGAAGTGTGGTTAGTTGCAGGTTCGCATGGGAATTACTCTGGTGCAAGTAGTTCGTTGAATTGGTTGGGTGCCCGTTTGATAGTTGAGATTTTTTCTTCGTCATCCGATAAAGTCGCCGAGGACTTATAGTGGATTCAGTGGAAAGTGCTCAGAAATATTGAGCTCGTTGAGATTTCGGGGAGTGTTCATTAAATTTTGGCAGGTGCGTGTTCGCCAGGATTGGCTAGTAATGGATCGCTAGTACTTGTGAGCTTAGGTTGTCGACAGCTTCGAGTAGTCATGTTGCGAGATAGATTGGAAATCTGTTAATTTTGTGGTTGGAAGAGCGCAGGTAAATCTAAGTGGGGGAGAACCGATTTGACTATGGGATTGCACAAGGAATGAGATTTCCATTTACCTTGCGCATCAGTGGTGGTGCATGGCAGGTATGTGAATAGGTTCAGGTTGAGGGTTGTGATAAAGCCTCTCTGCCTGTTCTTGTTTGATAAAGGCTTTGGGACTCGAAGCATGACCCAAATTCTTGATTGGGGTATAGTCGAATGAGGCTTCGACCCACGATTTATTTGGTTGGAAGGTAGTGATAGAAGTGTTATAAGACTGCAGGGTAGTTGTAGCATTCACTAGGTTGACAAATAGTGATAGAAGTGTTGTAAGACTATAGGTTGGCCGTAGCATTCACTAGGTTGGCAGGTAGTGATAGAAGTGTTGGGTGAGCATAAGTTGGTGGCCGAAGGTTTCGTATTGTCTATGATGTCAAAGAGTAATGATATCCCATGTTAATACCATGTACCCCTAATGTCACACCCCCAAACCAGACGGCGGAAACGTCCGGGGGCTTGGTGTGACTTCATCCTTGTAGTATCATCACATAGTATATAATTGAAACATAACATCATCATCATCACACATGTAATATAACAACATACATTGTTTACATCGAGTATTGTGTTTGAATATTACATGCCAAAATAGTTAAAGTATGATGAAACAAAATATAACAAAATATCCATTAGTTTGTTCTGCCCAACCTGCTTCAACGGTTTATTGAGAATACAAGTTAATTTAAAAAGGTCAACATAAAAATGTTGGTGAATTCATAAGCATGTTTGAGAAAATGATTTGTATAACTTTGTAATCACAAGAAAATCCTATATTTTCTTAAAATAGTTTAGTATGTTTGTGTCCGATCTTGAATTAATGTATGTGTGTTATTGTTTAATAGAATGCCAAAAGAGAATGAAGAGAATGTAAAGAGAATGTAAAGAGAATGCCCCCAGACAACCCTATGTTGTCTGTAAAAAGAGAATGCTGGTATACCAGCCCCCGAGGTTGAGTACCGGCGCGAGTATGTTCCCGAGTATTCCAAAGAGAAAAGAGAATGGTTTCCCCGTAAATTTTATAATGTTAATTCCTCTAAGTGAGTCATTATAACCATACTAGATAATGACAATTTCGTCTGTCTTGGCGTTTATTGGCGCCGACGGAATAGAATAAGGTTTTCGTCACCCTAGAGTGGATTAGTCTAACTGTAGCGAACAACTCAAGTGTGGAGTGTCATCCCCGTATAGATCTATACACAAACCCCCGTTCTCCCTCCAAGAGACTCTGGTTATACCTACAGGCTACGATCGTACACTCAATAGGTGTCGACCGACACGTCTCACTAGATCCTTAATCGAATTTACGCGAAGAGAAAAATATAAAGCACATTTCAGACCCAATGACCATGTAGGTGAATGACTAAGGCCCACTAAACATGTATGTCATTTCTAGGCTCATAAGGAACGAGATTATATAACTTGGGCCCAAAATATATGTAAAAGGACAACTAAGGCCCATTTCACATGTATGATATTTATAGGCCCAAATAGCACGCAAGGAGTATCCAAGGTCCGTCGATCATGTAGATGGGTCAACAAGGCCCAATAAACATGTAAAGAGTATTCAGGACCTATCAAGCATATAAATGAGTCACTAAGTCCCAATAACATGAGAATGACAAAATTTGCCCATTTGTTACATTATTGCTTGTTTTCATTCAGTTATTTACCAAAATGGCATAAAAGGCCCACTTTTTGTAAAAATAACATTTTTAACTCGCTTTTGTCAAAAATATCATTTTTTGCTTGATCTTTGTAAAAATGTGCATTTTCGGCCCAATTATAGATAATTTCATCTTTTGGCCCAAGATTTAATAATATCACATTTTTAGTCCCTCTTATCAAAAATTTACATTTTTGGCACAACTTTGTTGAAAATGACATTTAAGCCCATAAAAGTCCAAAAGTACATATTTTTGGCCCAAAGCCGTGAGAAGTCCAAATATGGCCCATTTATGAAAATGTTTACATTTTTAGTCCTTGTAGGATCTCAATTATTGCAACTAACCATGTTTAGCAAAAATAATCCTTTTTGACCCCTAATAATCGTGAATTGCATAATTAAGACCCATCTTTTGTGAAAATTGGCATATTTGGCCCATTAAAATCGTGAAGGCCCATATAGAAGCCCATTTGTGAAAATTTTGCACTTTTTGCCCCTTTAAGACCATGAATGTCATAAAGATTCATTTTGATTTACAAGTGACTCTTTTGTTCCTCTCAAAACCGTGAGTTACATAAGAACCTCACTTTTTGTTTATTTTGTCATAAATGGCCCTTTATGCAATTTTGGTTAGTTTTCACACATTTTTAACATGTTTAATCCTCTCCACCACATAGTATGTCAAATAAGATGGTTTAGTTTACAAACATCACCAAATATGGTAGATATTTCGAGTTTGGTAAGATCTAACTTGTTTTCACAAAATAATCACAACATATAACATGAAAACACACATATGTATGCATAAACACATAGATCTACACAAAACAACTTGTATTCTCCCCCAAAACATAGTAAAAATCAAAAACAGGGGGTATGAACTCATTTTGCTTTGGAGATTTCGGTTCTTGATGAAGATTAGAGGAGTTTTTGGCTTTACAAGCCCCCTTTGAAGAGATCTTCGAATTCTAAGAAGTTTTAAGAGCATGATCATGAAATGAGAGTGGTTTAAGGAAAGATTTTTAGTGTAAACTTGAAGTTAAACCATAGAGTTAAACAAGAACTTACCAAGAATCATGATCTTTGATGAGGTGTTCTAGAGCACACACACAATCACAAACGAAAATTTGGAAGAATGGGTGAAATCTTCTTATGTTTGAGAGGAAAGGATGAGAGATTCTTGAGTTTGAAATGAAGAATAATGGTGGTGGTGGAGGCTCTTATGGCTGAGAGTGGGAAGAGAAGAAAGAGAAGGATTAGGCCTTGTTATTTGTGGGATAATCTTCCTCCTAGAAACATGAGATTTATCATGGATACATGAGGGTTAAACATGTGTTGTCAAGCATATGTTTAATCCTTATCCATCTCTTTTTTTTTCTTTTTTTTCTTTTATAGTTGGGCCTAGAATAAGGGAGAAGAAAAAGAAAGGAGAAATAGTTTGGGCCTTACTTGCTTGATTTCGATATTATGAGGCCCAAGTTGATGGCTTTCGGCCCATTGGGCCCCTATGAGGGTTCACGCCCCAAAGGTGGTGAAAGGGTGGGGTTTACGGCCCAACTATCATGAGAAGATGAGTTCACGGCCCATCATCATTCATTAGAATAGTTCAAGGCCCATCATGGCCCCATTTGCCATCATGGCCCCATTTGCTATGGTTTGACGAATGTGGGCCCAACTAGAGCCCAAATGGGTTTCATTGGTCCAAAATCATCAAATAGAAGGTTTACTGGTCCATTAGGCCCAATAAGAGGATCCTAGTCCATATTAAATTTGTACTGAGATAATTAGGGCTTTAGACCCGTAGTTAAGTATATGAGATGTATTGTATTAGGTTTTGAACTTCACTCAGGAGTTTTGATTCAAATGGATGATTTTGATTGAGCATAGAGTATGATATCCACTTAGAGTACAAGTCTTACAATAGTTGATGTTTACATGAAAACAGAATTTCCTAGCTAAAAATGCTAGTTGTGACACCTAAAATCACAACTCTTCATTTCTTATAATTTGATGGCCAAAATTTAGTCATACGTTCACACAATAATTATGATTCACACAATATATATATATATATATATATGTGGTGAGATTCAATAGAAAACCATAATTAACAAGGAACCAAGGAATCGTGAGCGTCGGAAATGATAATGATCAACGGCTAAGGAAATAGATTTACACTTGTACATTGGACACACATACCAGATTATACTAAAAAATCCACCTCATTACCAAAAAACTCACATCTTTTTTTCGTTTAAATTTTTTTAGGCCACATTTTTTATCGAAAAAAAAAACGAATATACTGTTGTTCATGATTTTTCGTCATCTTTCCATAGAGATCCATGTTGATATATAAAAAACGAACTTTTTTTTTTCGAGAAAAAACTCACTTCATTTTGTTATTTTTTTTCAATATCTAAGTTTATTTTTTATCCAAAAAAAAATTAATTATACCAAAAATATTATTTTTTTGTACTCTAATAATAAACGTCAACACCGACTAAAAAAAATAAAAAAAAATCTCGATAACTTCAGATTCACATTGTAAATCAAAAGTGTAAATATTTCAATTTGTAACATTCACAATATGAATTTGACTACTATTTCAACTCTTTGATCATTCGCAAATTAACTTAGTGAAATTTACATATGAATCGAAATATATTCCGTGTAGTTTTATAATTTTTAACGTTTTCATTACTTATAAATTAGTTTTGTAAAATCAACAAATGGATTTATTCACATTGTGAATCTGACTTACTATTATTCACACCGTGAATCTGAGCAGGTTCACAATGCGAATCTGAACATGTTCACAATGTGAATCTGAACAGGTTCACAATGTGAACCTGAACAGAAATTTCGATTTTTTTTAAACATCAATACGAATCTATGTTCAAAGAGTACCAAAAAATATGAATTTTGATATATTTATTAATTTTTTTCTACAAGAAAAATAGACTTTAACTTTTCAACAAACAAAGAAAATGAAGTGGGGTTTTTGTAAAAAAAAAAAAAGTTCATTTTTTATATATCAATACAAATCTCTATGGAAAGAGGATGAAAAATCACGAACAATGGTTTATTCGTTTTTTTTTCCGATAAAAAACATGGCCTAAAAAAATTAAACTAAAAAAAAGAAGTGGGTTTTGTTATAATCGAGTGCATGTGCGTCCATTATAAAAGTCTACAACCGTTCGTTTTGTCGTTGATCGCTTTAAATTTCGACGCTTTTGATTGGTTCCTTATTTCCTTGATTAATAATGGTTCTCTATTGAACTTTTCTATATATATATATATATATATATATATATATATATATATATATATATATATATATATATATATATATATATAGAGAGAGAGAGAGAGAGAGAGAGCTAGGTTCAAATGTGGATTGACATCTATTGTGTGGACGTGTGGACAACGTTATTCTATGAGAATGACAAAGAAAATATGTTGGTTGGTAATGTGAGTACGTTGAATCTTATATAACTATTGTTATTATCACGCATTCTCACTAATTCAATCGTCTATAAGGTTATTATTGACTTTTTTTATTATTCTTATTCTGTCAGAATGTTGTCAGAATGTTTATTGAGTCATATTATGTAAGAATGAAAATAAATAAATAACGATGCATGAGAACCAAACATGAATAAGAATTAATGAGAATGCATGAAAATGATGATAGTTGTGTAAGGTTGAATGTATTCACATTAACAAACAACCTATTCTTTTAGTAATTCTCATAGAATAGCATTGTTCACACATCCACACAATAGTTGTCCATCCACATTATAACCTATATATATATATATAACATTTCTTATTGCGATAACATTTGAGAATAAATTTTGATTATATAATTTTTTTAAATTAAAATCATCATATAATATTAATATAAACCAAGAAATAAGTAAAAAATATTAAAAAAAACTCACTAACCAACACCACTCACAACCCAAACAATATCATCCACCACCACCACCCGTCACCGCCACCCACCTCCACCACCCCACCTACCACCCACGAAAACCACCACCCAACATCATCACCACCATCCGCCACCGCCAACCACGACCATCATCCACCACCACCACCCATCACCACCACTCGCTACCACCGACCCTACGTACCACCATCACCACCACCCACCCATCACCACTATCCGCCTCCACTACCCATCATTACCACCCACCCACCGTTGTGACCACCACCTGCCACTACCCATCACCACCACTCGTCACCACCAGCCATCACCACCCACCACCATCACCCCCACCCACTACCCACCAAAACAACCACCCACCATCATCACCATCACAACCATCACCCACCCACATCTATCACCCATCACTACCACATAACCATTACCCACCATTATGACCACCACCCGCCACATCCACCAACCACCACCACCACCCATCACCATCACTCGCCACCACCACCCATCACCACCACCCAGCACCCACCACCCATCACCACCATCCATCATCACCGACCACTACCACCCATCACCACCACCCGCCACCATCACCCCCACCTACCACCCACCAAAACCACCACCCACTACCATCACCACCATCCACCACAACCACCACCCACCACAACCACCACCCACCACTACCACTCACCCGCTACCGACCATTATGACCACTACCTGTCACTACCACCAACTACCACCCACCACCCATCACCACCACTCGCCACCACCACCCATCACCTCCACCCACCACCCACAAAAACCATCGACCACCACCCATCACCACCACCCACCTTCACCACCCATCACAACCACCCGGCACCACCACCTCATCCATCTCCCACTAAAATCACTAACCACCACCTACCCACCAACCATCACCACCTATCACCATCACCCTTCTCCACCACCCATCATCATCACCCGCCACCGCCACCTGCCACCCATTATAATCACCACCTCACATGTCACCCCCACCAACCTTCACCACCACCACCACCTACCACCTACCACCACCAAAACATCATTACACACCACCACCACCCGTGATTATGTGTATATAATCACATATGATTATGTATCTTGAATCACATATGATTTATATAGACAATATTCTTTTTTGTCCATATAAATCATGTGATTAGATACATATAATCACATGTGATTAGATATATTTAATCACATATGTCATTATGGTGTTCTCGGTTCAATAATTATTTTTTGTCAACTTTAATCATATGTGATTATATACATATAATCACATGTGACTATATGTATCCAATCACATATGATTTATAATAACAATATTCATTTTTGAGTTTTCGTTTCAATATTTTTTTCTTATATATTTAATCACATGTGATTATAAGTATTCAATCACATATGATTAATATGGACATAAATTTGTTTTAATGTTCTTGATTGAATAGTTGTTCTCGTGTACATAATTACATGTGATTATATATATTTTATCACATATGATTTATTGAAACAAGAACGTGAAAACAAATCTTTTTCACATAAATCGTATGTGATTAAATACACAAGACCAACTATTGAATTAAAAACACAAAAATGAATATTGTCCACATAAATCATATGTGATTAAATACATATAATCACATGTGATTATATATACCTAATAACATATGATTTATGTGGACAAGATTCATTATTTCTTTCTCAATCTAATAGTTATACTCATGTACTTAATCACGTGTAATTATATGTATCAAATCACATATGATTTATATTGATAATATTGGTTTTTTCATTTTTGATTCAATATTTTTTCTTATGTATTTAATCATATGTGATTGTATGTATTTAATCACATATGATTAATGTGGAAAAATAAAAACTTTTGAATCGAAAACGCGAAAATGAATCTTGTGTACATAAATCATATGTGACTAAATCTACAAGAACAACTGTTGAACAAGAATGTGAAAACGAATATTGTCCATATAAATCATATCTAATTAGATACATATAATCTCATGTAATTAAATATGCAAGAACAACAGATGAATCTAGAACGCAAAAATGAATATTTTCCACATAAATTCTATGTGATTAGATACATATAATCACATGTGATTATATGCATTTAATCACATATGATAATTGTGGATAATATTTATCTTTGTGTTCTCGATTCAATAGTTGTTCTCGTGTATATAATCATATGTGATTATATGTATCTAATCACATATGATTTATATAGGCATCATTATTTTTTGTCCATATAAATCATATATGATTAGATACATATAATTACATGTGATTATATGTATTTAATCACATATGATTACAGTTGACAAAGAACAATTACTGAATCGAGAATGTGACAATGAATCGTATCCACATAAATCATATATGATTGGATACATATAATCACATGTAATTATATGTATTTATTTAGATTTGATTTATGTAGACAATATTTATTTTTGCGGTTTTGATGAATAATTGCTTTTGTGTATTTAATCACATGTGATTATGTATATAATCACATATGATTTGAAGTGGACAAGATTCATTTTTGCCTTCTCGGTTCAATAGTTGTGCTCATGTACTTAATCACATACGATTATACATATAATCACATGTGATAAAATACATGAAAACAACAATTGAATCGACAAAGCGAAAATGAATTGTGTCCACATAAATCATATGTGACGTAGCACCTAGTTCTTGGAATGTATTTTTATTTAAGTATTTTTGCATTTTTGGCCTTGGACTCAGCGAGTTGAAGGACCAACTCGCCGAGTAGAAGCGGGATGAGGCGTGGGATTTAAGTGATGGACTCGTCGAGTCGGGTCCCGGACTCGACGAGTAGACTCTGACTGGACAAAAACCCTAATCCGAGGGTTTGCACCCTATTTAAACAATGTTATGACGGCCACAACGTCCCTTATGCTCCCAGAACAGCTCTCATTGAAACCCTAGCCGTTATTGAAGCAATCTAAGCCTTGTTGGTGGATTTTGGTGCTTGTGGTCTTAAGAAGGAAGGAGAAAGGCTTGAGGAAGCAAGTAAAGACCAAGGGAACCCGAGTTTGTGCACCTTCTACAGTTCATTGAAGGTAAAAAGCTGTAACCTTGCTCTTTCATTTGTTAGATCCCTTTTTAGGGAGATTTAGGGCTTTTATAAGCCACTTTTGATGGCCAACCATGATTGCAAACATGGTTGGGGGTTAGAGCTTCTGAATCACGTCATTAAAGGAGTCACAAGGCAGTTGGGGACTGCTTTTGCACCCATGAAAGGCCCCATGCATCTTAAGAGCTTGTTTTATGTCTTTTTGAGCTCAAAGTCCCATGCAAGCACGTAAAGTTTGTAACTTTACGTGCTAGATCGATTATAGAAGCTTGGATCTATCTTTTGATCAAAGGTTGTACATCAGAATTCAAGGATTTAGAGTGTGGACATGACTGACTCGGCGAGTCCGTTCTTGGACTCGACGAGTCCGAGGCTTTGAGCCCCATATCTGTTGAGAGTCAAAGGAACCCAGTTGAGTGTTAGAAGGGTTGTAATCGGACAGGAAGAGTTACCCAATGTATTGGACGTGATTTTAGACCTGGAGTTCATGGGACTCGACGAGTGCTAGAACAGACTCGGCGAGTCCAAGGCAATCTTCTTAAGGATGAAGATGAACTCGACGAGTTGTTCATCAACTCGGCGAGTCGAGGATAGAACTTGTTCATCAGATGAAGGTGAACTCGACGAGTTGTTCATCAACTCGGCGAGTCGGATGAGTTTCATGCGATGTTCATGTGAGGGAGGAACTCGTCGAGTTGACGGCCCAACTCGACGAGTCGGGTCGTGGATAAGGACGAGTAAAGGGTGAGGGACTCGGCGAGTTGACGGCCCAACTCGGCGAGTCAGGTCAACTTGAAGTTGACTTTGACTAGACTTGGACTGACCCTGTTTAGGGTTGTACTGGCTGTGTGTTGACTTGAAGGTCGTCGTGTAGGGATCGAGGAGTCGAAGGGAGTCGACTTGTGCGCCGAGGATAATTCAAACACTGCACGACATTGAGGTGAGTTACCTTCCAGTAGGGGTGGGTCTAAGGCCACAATGCCGGCCCACCAAAGAGGAGTATTTGTAAGATGATTGTCTTTGTGATAATTATCTTGGTTTGGTTATGTGCTTTGGTCACGAGTATTATCTGCATGATATGTTACGTGAATAGTAGGGATTAGGATCCCTGACAGCGGCCCTTAGGGCCGTGGGGTAGGTCAGTACTCGGATATGCCTGACTGTATGATTGTACCTTGCTGGTGTATGCTAGTGGTAGGGGGTGGAATAGTCCCCAGTTACCGGTTGAAAGATACCGATGACAGTTACCGGTTGAAAGATACCGATGATGGTTACCGGTTGAAAGATACCGATGATGGTTACCGGTTGAAAGATACCGATGACGATTACCGGTTGAAAGATACCGATGATGGTTACCGGTTGAAAGATACCGATGACGATTACCGGTTGAAAGATATCGATGTTGGTTACCGGTTGAAAGATACCGATGATGATTACCGGTTGAGAGATACCGATGATATTGTATGGTATGTGGTATGATGGGGGAACTCACTAAGCTTCGTGCTTACGGTTTCGGTTTTGGTTTCAGGTACCTCTTCGTCTAAGGGGATGGAGCCGGCGGCGTAGCATCGCATCACACACACATATGATTTCCGCATGGAGTTTTCTGGGATTGTACTCTGATATGTTATTATTCTATGGCTTGGGTTTTCAGACATGATACATTGTTTTATGAGATGATGTGTTTTCACAGTATTTTCTTATGAATGTTTTTATGTGTTGCTTAATTAAAAAGAAATTTTTGGACCTGAAAATTGGGATGTTACAAGTTGGTATCAGAGCCCTGGTTTGAGGGATTCGGACACACCCTCGGGGGTGTCTAGACTCAAACTGAGGGGCTAAAAGGTTTTTACAAGGAAAATGGTTTTCTAAAATCTAAATGAAAGGATTTTACGAAAGACGAAGTGTGTGATGCATGCGACCGGTCGGGCTCAAGTAAGTTTTCCCCAAGATACCCATACTTGATATGTTATGATATATGGTTTTGATTCAGAAAAATGCATGCTAGAATTGGACTAAGGATCTAGGAGGATGCCTTATGTGCCTGATATATGATTCTGAGAATTGCATGCTTGTTAGGGCTAAGGATCTAGGAAGGAAGCCTTATATGCCTGTTGTATTAGCTGTATGCTAGGACTGTTTAGTCAGCAGTAGGATGGCATGTGTAGGTTATGCCTGATTTGGTTACCTAATGCTCGAATGTTGCTTGCTTTGTGCTATGGGGGTTCTGGCCACCTTCAACTAGCTAAGGAACGGATATGTAACAGTATCTGCAAGTTAGTTAGGGGGAAGTGGTGGGGACTCCTAGTGCAGCTGATGGCGGAGGGTAGGTCGGAGAGTGCCCTAGGAAAGCCTAGGATGAGGTCAGTGGAAAGGGTATCGGTAAAATGGATTTGGTGAAGTCGAAGCAATCCTTGATGAAAGTACGGGTAGATGTGGAAGGTAGTATGGGCCCGTACTACTGAAAGCAGAGGACCCGTACTCGGATCAAGGAAGGTTGAGACAGAACCGGGAACCTTGGAGAGTGTGTTAGACCTCTCGAGAGTATGTATGATCCTGACATTTATGCGTGTATTTCCAGCATGGTGACCACGCGACATGGAGTAGGAGGTTCCGGATCAGGATCAGGATCGGGCTCGGGTGCAGGATCAGAGCAGGTTGATGACGGGCTGCGCGAGTTCATCGCGTCTGAGATCACGAGAGGCATTCTTGAGTCGACCCCGGTCATTTTCGGGTCGATCAAGGAAGGGATTGTTGAGCTGATGGAGGATCGCCTCCGGGCGTTCAGGAGTGATATGGCGTCTAGCCAGACGGGTACGCGCACATTGTCCTTCAAGGACTTCCGAGGGAGCGGTGCGCCGGATTTCCATGGGGTGAAAGACCCCATTGCTGCTAGGAGATGGATCGCAGACATCGAGTCTGTGCAGCTGACCAGCTTCTGCCCCGAGGGGTCGAAGGTGAGGTATGCAGCAGGATGTTTGAGAGACAGGGCCAGAGATTGGTGGGAGTCGGTTGGTGACTCTCTGGGAGCCTCGGCTGTTGAGGCTATGACTTGGTCAGATTTTGTGACCCGGTTCAGGGCTGAGTTCGCACCTGCGGTGGAGCTTCAGCAGTTGGCCAGAGATTTCTTGGACATGAGACAGACTACGGAGACTGTGGCGGAGATCACCGCCAAGTTCCGGGAGAGTTCATTGTTGGTGTCCCAGTATGCGGGTGATGAGGACATGAGGAGGACCCGCTACCATGATATGTTACAAGCTGACATCCAGGAGCATGTCAGTTTCTCAGCTTGCCCTACCCTGGATTCCATGATTGCCAGGGCTAGGGAGAGGGAGATTGATCTGGAGCACATCCGGAAAAGGAAGGCAGCGGAGGGGCTGACGGCGGGGGCTTCGGGGAAGAAGCCCAAGGGATCCGATGGTAGGCCGAAAGGCGAGTATGGGCGGGACCGCTGTGGGAAATGTGGTCGGTCACACGAGGGAGCTTACCGCACTGGGTCGGGTTCAGGATGCTATAAGTGCAGCAAGGTTGGGCATTTTGGCAGAGATTGTACCGCCCCTACTCCTGCGGTACAGATGACAAACCTGATTTGCTTCCATTGCAATCATAGGGGCCATAAAAAGGCCAACTGCCCGAGATTGTCAGCATTGTCAGCAGCGTCAGCAGCGGCGCCAGCAGTGGCACCGGTCTCAGCGACAGCGCGGGTTGCAGATGGCCGGAAGGCCAAGACAGAGGATCCAGTGGTGCGGAGTCGAGCATTTCAGTTGACAACCGAGGAGGCACGCGCTGCACCTGATGTGGTGACGGGTATGACTTCTTGTTTATGCTTGTATGATATGCTGCTGTGATGTTGATATGTTATGTATGCGCTCTGGTTAGGATCGTTCCATGTGAACGGTATTCCAGTTCAGGTATTGTTTGATTCGGGTGCTACCCGATCGTTTGTCTCTCTTGCGCTTAGCAAGAAGTTTCCGGAATCTTTGGGTATGTTGGATTGCCCTCTAGAGGTCAAGATTGCAGACGACCGGTCGGTACGAGGGTCAGAGGTCTACCGGGATTGTGTTTTGAGGCTATTCGAGGAACGTTATCTGGTAGATCTGGTTCCCATGCCTTTGCGGGGGAACAAGGTTATTATCGGTATGGACTAGCTAAGCCCCAATGGGGCAGTGATTGACTATGCGCAGCAGTTGGTGCGGATCAGGACCCCAAGTAGGGGAAAGCTGGTGATTCAGGGCGAGAGGCCACAGCAAGGACCAGCTTTATGTTCGGCAGCGAGAGTTAGGCGCTACCTCCAGCAGGGTTGCGCAGGTTATGTCGCCTATGTTATGGATACCCGGGAGGCGGGTAGGGCGACAGTGGGCGATGTGCCCGTGGTACGAGAGTTTGCGGACGTATTCCCCGAGGAGTTGCCTGGGATACCTCTGGAGCAACAGGTGGAGTTCAGAATCGACCTAGTCCCTGGTGCGGCTCTGATAGCCAAGGCACCGTATCGGTTGGCTCCTCCCGAGATGCAGGAGTTGTCTACACAGCTGCAGGAGCTGTTAGACAAGGGATTCATTAAACCGAGTAGTTCTCCCTGGGGAGCCCCGATTCTGTTCATGAAGAAAAAGGACGGGTCGCATCGGATGTGTATAGACTATAGGGAGCTGAATAAGGTAACGGTGAAGAACCGTTACCCACTCCCGAGGATTGATGACCTCTTTGACCAGCTACAGGGAGCGTCTTGGTTCTCCAAGATTGATTTGCGTTCAGGGTATCATCAGATGAGGGTCAGAGAGGAGGATGTACAGAAGACGGCGTTTCGGACGCGTTATGGCCACTATGAGTTCGTGGTGATGCCTTTCGGGCTCACCAACGCTCCTGCCGCGTTCATGGATCTCATGAACCGCGTGTGTAGACCAATGTTAGACCGGTCTGTGATAGTGTTTATCGATGATATCTTGGTTTACTCCAAGACGCGAGAGCACCATGAGGAGCATCTGCGAGAGGTTCTGGAGACTTTAAGGAGGGAGACTTTGTATGCCAAGTTCTCCAAGTGCAAGTTCTGGTTGTGCGAGGTGCAGTTTCTTGGGCACCTTGTCAACCAGAACAAGATTTCGGTAGATCCGGCCAAAGTGGAGGTCGTGATGAGGTGGGAGGTTCCGAGGTCTCCATCTGAGATTCGGAGTTTCCTAGGATTAGCCGGCTACTATCGGAGATGTTGGATTAATGTCTAAGTCCATAACTATATTTGGTATGTACTTGACCCGATCCGGCATGGTCCATTTGGGTTGCACTTCACCGGCACAATTTATATGGATAGTCTTTTGAGAATAGTATATTTATGATTTATATTAATATATTATAAGTTCTAATATATTAATATAGAATCATATTATTTAATTAGTATTGATCAAGAATTAATTTAGAATTAATTAAGTGATCAAAAAGAACTAATTAAATATGGACTCTTATATATATATGGAATGGGCCAAGTTCATTTAGGTTGGGCTAAGCTTTCATGGATGGTCCATAGAGCTTTTAACCCATGGATCCTATGTAAATGAAAGGTCATGGGTATTAGGGTTTACATGGATGTAACCCTAATCCTCCATAATATATAAAGGGGTCCTTGGCTCACAAAATTGGCACAAGTGTGTGAAAATTAGAGTGGGCCGATTTTAGTGTGCATACATATTCTCTCAAGTTCTTCCAAGGTGTTTTGGTGATTTGTGATTCCATTTGAGGCTTCCACACTATTGGGGCTAAGCTCTTAAAGCTTGAAGACATCAAGCTACATCAAAAGGTATGTCATCTAACTAGAACTTTGTAGTATAGGTGCTTCATAATATGCTAGTTAGGATGAAACCTTGGAATAGTTAATATTTGCATGTATAATAGAGAAAACATAGATCCAAGGTTTATAGGGTTGCATGTACACCATAGGAGTGTTAGAATGCTCAAAACCCAACAGTGGTATCAGAGCCATGAGTTGTTTTCTGTTATATTGATGCAAATGTTTTATTTTCAAGTTGGAAAAAAAAGGAAAAAAAAGATGACGTTTGTCAAATTTTAAGATAATTACTTGTTTTGTGAAAAAACGAATTATTTGTAAAATTTGAATCATTTGTTATATGAGTTGAATTAGGTCAAATTTAGTAAAAGATAAAATGATATGATTATTTTATTAGTTTTAAAAGTTTGATCTAAATGTTTTAAGGAGTTACATATTTTGTCATAAAATTTTAGAGCTCAAAAGTTTTTTTAAAGTTGTGATCTTAAGGGTTTTTGAAACTTCCATAAGTTATGGATATGAAAGTTTTTAAAAAAAAAATTGATTCAAAGTTTTTATGAAGTTACAAAATTTGGTGTTAATGTTTTAAAGAATTCCATAACTTGTTCTTAAGTTATGGAACATGGAAAGTTTCATCATAAAACACCATTAATTCCATAAGTTATGGAGTCCAAAGGTTTTCAAGAATTACAAAACTTGCCCTCAAGTTTTGGAATTTGAGAAAAGTTTTTTATGAAAAAGAAATTGAATTCTAAAACTCTTGGGTTCATAACTTAAACAATTAATTAAATGGTTTTAATTTTGAGTTTAATAATTGGAATTATGATGTTTTGTTGAATAGTTCAAATTAACTCTTATGGACTTTATTAATAGTTAATTAAAGCGTTTAATTAAAAGAGTATTATTAAATCCATAAATATATGGTTTGAGTTTAATTAAATTAAAAGTCTAGTTTAATTAATAGATTAAACCACCAAGTATTTTAAATGTCTAAAATACACCCTTATACTATTATAATATTAAAAGTTTGATATATTATATGTATAAGAGCAAGTCGTCTTACCATTAGTAGGCCTCATTCACGAAGCCGATCTATAAGGGGGGTATAAGGTTACTACCTATAAAATGGCAGTTTAATGGGTGTCCACTCTCACTCACCGCTTCCTTGACCGGTGGAGGGTCGTTAGCCGAACAGGTAGGACAAGGACTATAATTCTCCCTTCATTATAAGTATAATGATAAATACTAAGTAACTAAACACTTATAAATTCCCAATCTTAGTTACTTAGGAAAATATGAATAAGGTGCTAATCCATGAAATTACACTTTGCACTTTGTTTAAGCTGTTAGTGGAGCGTGTGTGGTTAACCGGCACACTAACCTGGACTTAACAAGGTAGGCAAAGGGTAACTTAATGTTTATCATAGTATCGTTGGAGTGTGTGTGGTTAACCGGCACATCGATTGAGGGGTAAATATTAAGGGTACCAAGTATATTTGCATGGTTACTTCACACCTTGTTTTGTGATCCTCGGCATCCCAGTCACAAAACCTGAAGGGCACACTCGAGATTGAAACATGCCATTAAAAAGTTCAATGAATCTCAAAAGAATCTAGGAGTTTCAAAACCATTTAAAACTTAATAATACATTTCGTTTATCTTGGTGGAAATTGGTGAATCGTCATTCACCTACCTTCAAATATTTTATAGCTTGGATTACGGCATCCCTCTTCCAAGTTATAAAATAGTTTGTTGGGTCCTAGCCTTAATATATCATATTGGGTGTTATATTAAGGACTTAAATCAACTTTACGTGAATTTCTCCCATTGTTGATGTCTGGTTTAGACAACAATGATCTTCCCAAACCAAGCTTTCCTAATGAATATGACTTCCCGAGTTTGGCTCATGGAAGTCATACTTCTCTTCCTCCACCTCCTCTAATTATTCTTCCTAACCCACAAGTTCAAGGTCACTCAAGCCCTAATGGCAAGCAAGGTCTATGTGTGATCACATCTTAGAGATGAAGTCACATATTGACAAGCCGGGAGAGTTGGGTATCAAAGTCTTGAGAAATTTGGATGTTCAATCACTTTCTAAGTCACATAGTGAGTTCCTTTGGGACTACTATGAAACAGACTATGACATGAACCTTAATGATCATATCTATTTGCTTGGTGCTGCTGAATCAGCAATGATTTGGAACGATAGTAAAGCAAATTTGATTAGAAGATCAACTTCCCAAAAACTTTATGGACAGTGACAATGGTGACACTGGAAATCCAGAAAAAGCATTCTCTTCCCAATGGAAAGGGATTGGCCATAGTCAACCCGGTTGACCAAATGGTAAAGAGAAAGGCTAAGTCTGAGATAGTCCCATTACCAAAGGGTCCATATGTTTATTTTGCCAAAGGAAGGGGCGTTGATTGCAAAGCTGCCAAATTTACCTAAGGATGTTAAAGTCAATAAGTTTGACTCTACATCAGGTAGAGCCCATTATCTAACTCTGTTAAGTTCTATTCTGAGATCCTCATTACATGATGTGACTGGGTCACATGTTGATGTTTTAAGAATCAAAGAATAGAGAGAAATCTTAAAGGAAGTATATGCTGATTCTGATCGCGAAGGTGGATTTCGATCGCATCAGAATTTTGAGCAGTTGCTTAAGAAGTTATGATATATTGCTAAGGAATAGATAACAACAATTTTCCATGTGGATTGTAAGGATAAGTTTTTCCGCAAAGTTTTAAAATAAAAGAAAATTGTTTAATTTTGTTTATTTGAAGTATCCTTACAATGGCATTTGTGGAAAATTGTTGCTTATATGATTCCACTGACAGCAATATTGGAAAATGGATTTGATTCTTTCATTTGTGGTAGTGTCTAAATTTACCAAATCAGGAAAGTTCCTCATCACCCAAGTTTCAATTGGACCGAAACTTGGAATCATGCAAGTTAAATAGTATGATGAATGAGAACTTTCAAGCATTGGAAAATCAAGACTAATTACTTGTTCACATGGATGTGTGAGTCAAGTGAGGGACTAAAGGGATCGAGTACACATTCTTGTGCACTGGTCATGTCCACCACAAAGCTCGTTAAGACTATTTGATTTACTAAAGTTTAGTAAATATGGTTATACTTACAAGTTTAAGTATAATTCTAAAACATTGGAAAAGTCTTAATGTATGGCAGAACGAATGGGAAGAATCAAATTAGGCAGAAAGATAAAAGTTTCTCAAATCTGAAAAGATGGGAGAGTACTTTAGTATCATGTTTGTAATCATCTTAATGATTTAGAAATCATATCACAATTAGTCCTCTAAAGGTCATCTTAGTGCATTCTTATGACTAAGAAGAGGAGTCATGAATTGTTGAAATGGTTAGATCAGGAAGATGAGTCATACTTCGTTCCAAAACAATTCTTAGAGTCATACTCCAAGATTGTAACTTGAGTGACATATCGTAAAGAAAGGTTTAAAACACTTCCACCAAGTAGATTTGAAGCAGATGGAAAAAGGTCTAAACAATTGAGACTATGATTACGGCATCCCTTTTCATAGTTCTGAAATTGTTTAGACACACATGCATGCTATCTAAGGAAAGGTGTATGATTTTGATAAAGTTTTATCAAAGCATCCCGTATCAGAAATCTGAACTTTGGTAAGAAAGTCAATAAAGTATTGATTTCTAGAAGTCCAACTGATTTCTGAGTACATGTCAAAGCTAGTGGGAGCATAAGTGTTATGCTAATAATCATCATGTTAATTATTGTTAGTGTTGCAAGTTAGCAATGTTAATTATAAAAAACAAAAGTTTCAATTCGTGAGGCTGCAAGGATTGAAAAAGTTGTTTTGCTATAATTAAGGGAGAGGATATACTTCATTTCAGTTCTAAAGGCTTAGATTGAGACCTTAATCATCTTTAGTCAAGAATATATATATGAATTTCATGTTGGATTGGTTCAAACTTAAGGAAATTCTATATATTGCATTCTCAAAATTCGATTATGATTACGGCATCCCTCTTCATAGTCAAATTTTGAAAACATGGCAAATAAAAATATTGTAGCAAAAGACTGGTCTAGAATCATGTCTTTATGTGAGACATCATGAATCGTGTACCATTTGCTTTGGGTACAGGATCGATTGCATGTGCTATAATATTTGTCATTTCTAAATTTTTCCAAATGCCCAGAGGCATTAAGAAGGGAAAAGGTCTAGAATTGGATATGACTAAAATGATTAAGCAATTGTCGAGGACAATCTGAGGTTTACCAAAGATTGGTTGCTCAGGGACAGTTGGAAGTATAGTGCTAATTTTGGAAGGACCATATTGACATATTCTGAAAAGAGGCATCTCTTATTCAGAAGTGATAGTCAAAATGAGAATATGGAGTTGTCTCCATAGGTGGAAGTTATCTGTGTAAGATTAGAAAACTTAATGCAAGAAGCATGTCCAAAGCAATGTACTTTGAATATGAGACTTAGTTTCCATGGAGTTGATCTCCATTGGAATACCTTATAATGACGGTTGACAAGTCTTTGTGACTTTGTACATATTCATTACAGGAGGGTCAGTGCATATAAGTTTAAAATCTAAACAGATTTCGATAAATGATAGGAATTTGAAATTCTCACATTTTTCGATAAGGATTTGGGAGTGTGAAATTGGAATCATTGAAATTATGTTCAATTGGTTTATTTCACAAAGTAAGGATCATAGACAAACATAGAGTGCATACTTGGTGTATGGCAAAGCTATTGTTTAAGAAAAACATAGTGTACATGCTTGGAGCATGGGACAACTAGTGTTTTTAATTCAAGTATAAAGTTGATAAAACCGAAACAATGAATAATGAGTAATCAGTATGGTGATAAATAAAAGTGTTTATTTATATACATAGGGTTTGATACCATATTTGATTCATTTATTCTTGTGTTTCACTTTGCATGTTTTGACCTCCAGAATAACTAAGTCGCTCTTCCTGAATGATTAAGTTATTCAAACCATCCACAGTCGGTCATATGTTGGAAGTAGATATGAATCAAGACTGTCATGGGTTGGTTTGTAGAGGTCCAATTTGGTGGAAAAAGTGGTGCTACAACACTCATGAGTGCTCATAAGTTCTGAGTATTGGATTCAACCCACGCTCATTTGAATCACTTCATGGAGTTTATCATGAGTGATCATGAGACGATAATATCTTATATTATTAAAATCTAGAGATATGAGTTGTTACTATGAGTTGGTTATACATTGATTGCACGAAAACGCATTGGTAACTCGATGTTATAAAACGTGCCTTTGTGTATGATTCAACAAGTAGTAGAACAAGCCATATGAGTCGAAGTTTATCCATTCCTTTTACCTTCAGGATAAAAGTGATATCTGTGGGCCCCTCGATGATTTAGCGATGACACATGTGAGTGCTTGGCCAAGCCATGATTGATTTGATTTGTTCAATCAGTCAGTCATCATAAATCGAAAATCGGGAAACAACAAATGGATAGAGAGAATGATTATAATCCATGTCTCAGTCCATATGATATCTAGAATGGAGGAATATATGATCCCTTATCTAATGGACAAGTCATTGACAAGGTAAGAGTTCGACAGCGGCTTTAAGAGCTACGATTGCCAGTTAGGTTTTGAAGTCATACTCAAAAATAGTTTTAGACTTATCCAAGTGGGAGACTGTTGGATTAATGTCTAAGTCCATAACTATATTTGGTATGTACTTGACCCGACCCGGCATGGTCCATTTGGGTTGCACTTCACCGGCACAATTTATATGGATAGTCTTTTGAGAATAGTATATTTATGATTTATATTAAAATATTATAAGTTCTAATATATTAATATGGAATCATATTATTTAATTGGTATTGATCAAGAATTAATTTAGAATTAATTAAGTGATCAAAAAGAACTAATTAAATATGGACTCTTATATATATGGAATGGGCCAAGTTCATTTAGGTTGGGCTAAGCTTTCATCGATGGTCCATGGAGCTTTTAACCCATGGATCCTATGTAAATGAAAGGTCATGGGTATTAGGGTTTACATTGATGTAACCCTAATCCTCCATAATATATAAAGGGGTCATTGGCTCACAAAATTGGCACAAGTGTGTGAAAATAAGAGTGGGCTGATTTTAGTGTGCATACATATTCTCTCAAGTTCTTCCAAGGTGTTTTGGTGATTTGTGATTCCATTTGAGGCTTCCACACTATTGGGGCTAAGCTCTTAAAGCTTGAAGACATCAAGCTACATCAAAAGGTATGTCATCTAACTAGAACTTTGTAGTATAGGTGCTTCATAATATGCTAGTTAGGATGAAACCTTGGAATAGTTAATATTTGCATGTATAATAGAGAAAACATAGATCCAAGGTTTATAGGGTTGCATGTACACCATAGGAGTGTTAGAATGCTCAAAACCCAATAGGAGATTCATACAGGATTTCTCCAAGATAGTCGTACCCCTGACCAGGCTAACGAGGAAGGTCGTGGTTTTTCGTTGGGGGCCTGAGCAGCAGGCTGCATTCGAGACATTGAGGCAGAGATTGTGCGAGGCACCAATCTTAGCCCTGCCAGAGGGCATGGAGGATCTCGTCGTGTACTGTGATGCGTCCATCTCGGGCTTGGGCGCAGTATTGATGCAGAGAGGGCATGTTATTGCTTACGCTTCGAGGCAGCTGAAGCATCACGAGGCAAACTACCCGACGCACGATTTGGAGCTGGGGGCTGTTGTGTTCGCCCTCAAGATTTGGCGTCATTACCTCTATGGGATTCGTTGTACGATTTACATGGACCACAAGAGCCTGAGGTATCTCATGGACCAGCCAAATCTGAACATGAGGCAGCGTCGGTGGCTTGATGTGGTAAAGGATTATGTTTGTGAGATCCTCTACCACCCGGGGAAGGCCAATGTGGTGGCCGACATGCTTAGCCGCAAGGCAGCGCCGATCAGGGATATTTGTCTGAGGATGACAGTGGTGACTCCGCTGTTGGAGCGGATTCGGGAGGCCCAACAGGAGGCTATGAAGGAGGAACATCGGAAGAGCGAGCGGATTGTGGGGCAGGTTTCCTCCTTTGAGTATGATAGCCGAGGGTTATTGACTCTTCACCATAGGGTGTGGGTCCCTTATCATGGAGGCGTGCGCCAGATCCTGATGGAGGAGGCACACAAATCCAGATTTTCTATCCATCCCGGAGCGACGAAGATGTATAGAGATCTTCGTCCCGATTATTGGTGGCCCTACATGAAGCGGGACGTAGCATGGTACGTGGAGCGATGCTTGACCTACAGGAAGGTCAAGGCCGAGCACCAGAGGCCACATGGCAAGATGCAGCCGTTAGATATCCCGCTGTGGAAATGGGAGGATATTACGATGGATTTTATCACAATGCTTCCCAGGACCGGGTGAGGGGTGGATTCGATTTGGGTCATCGTCGATCGATTGACCAAGAGCGCTCATTTTATTCCGATTTCGGAGAGTATCTCAGCCGAGAAGTTGGCCAACATCTATATCAGGGAGGTGGTGTCTCTGCACGGGGTGCCAGTTTCAGTGATTTTCGACAGGGATGTACGGTTCACTTCCAGGTTTTGGAAGAAGTTTCATGATGAGCTGGGTACTCGTCTGCATTTCAGCACCGCTTTTCACCCTCAGACGGATGGTCAGAGCGAGCGGACCATCCAGACGCTAGAGGATATGTTGCGGGCATGTGTTCTAGACTTCGGAGGTAGCTGGGATACCTACCTTCCGTTGGCGGAGTTCTCGTATAATAATATCTATCATGCGAGTATCGATCGACCTCCTTTCGAGATGTTGTACGGGAGGAAGTGCAGGACTCCGATATGTTGGGGCGAGCATGGCCAGAGGGTCATGGGGAGCACCGATGTAGTGCTCAAGACGACCGAACGGATCCATCAGGTCAGGAGCAGGCTTCAGACCGCTCAGAGTCGGCAGAAAAGTTATGCCGACAAGCGCCGATCGGACCTGGAGTTTCAGGTCGGGGATATGGTTCTCCTGAAGGTGTCGCCATGGAAGGGCGTCATCCGATTTAGGAAGCGGGGCAAGTTGGGTCCCAGGTATATTGGACCCTTCAGGGTTATAGCCCGGGTGGGCAAGGTGGCTTATAGGTTGGATCTGCCAGCCGAACTCAGTCAGATCCACAGCACTTTCCACGTCTCTCAGCTGCGGAAGTTCTTGGTGGACGACTCAGCAGTAGTACCCTTATAAGATATTCAGGTCAATGACAGCCTGAATTACATTGAGCGACCTGTAGCAATCCTTGACCGGAAGTCGAAGGATCTGAGGAACAAGAGGGTTGAGCTGGTAAAGGTGCAATGGCAGCACTGGAAGGGCTCGGAATGGACTTGGGAGCCGGTGGATGAGATGGTGGAGCATTACCCAGAGCTGTTCCAGGATCGAGCAGCAGACTTCGAGGACGAAGTCTAAAAAAAGTGTGGGAGATTTGTAGCACCTGGTTCTTGGAATGTATTTTTATTTAAGTATTTTTGCATTTTTGGCCTTGGACTCGGCAAGTTGAAGGACCAACTCGCCGAGTAGAAGCGGAATGAGGCGCGGGATTTAAGTGATGGACTCGTCGATTCGGGTCCCGGACTCGACGAGTAGACTCTGACTGGACAAAAACCCTAATCCAAGGGTTTGCACCCTATTTAAACAATGTTATGATGGCCACAACGTCCCTTATGCTCCCAGAACACCTCTCATTGAAACCCTAGCCGTTATTGAAGCAATCTAAGCCTTGTTGGTGGATTTTGGTGCTTGTGGTCTTAAGAAGGAAGGATAAAGGCTTGAGGAAGCAAGTAAAGACCTAGGGAACCCGAGTTTGTGCACCTTCTATAGTTCATTGAAGGTAAAAAGTTGTAACCTTGCTCTTTCATTTGTTAGATCCCTTTTTGGGGAGATTTAGGGCTTTTATAAGCCACTTTTGATGGCCAACCATGATTGCAAACATGGTTGGGGGTTAGAGCTTCTGAATCACGTCATTAAAGAAGTCACAAGGCAGTTGGGGACTGCTTTTGCACCCATGAAAGGCCCCATGCATCTTAAGAGCTTGTTTTATGTCTTTTTGAGCTCAAAGTCCCATGCAAGCACGTAAAGTTTGTAACTTTACGTGCTAGATCGATTATAGAAGCTTGGATCTATCTTTTGATCAAAGGTTGTACATCAGAATTCAAGGATTTAGAGTGTGGACATGACTGACTCGGCGAGTCCGCTCTTGGACTCGACGAGTCCGAGGCTTTGAGCCCCATATCTGTTGAGAGTCAAAGGAACCCAGTTGAGTGTTAGAAGGGTTGTAATCAGACAGGAAGAGTTACCCAATGTATTGGACGTGATTTTAGACCTGGAGTTCATGGGACTCGACGAGTGCTAGAACAGACTCGGCGAGTCCAAGGCAATCTTCGTAAAGATGAAGATGAACTCGACGAGTTGTTCATCAACTCGGCGAGTCGAGGACATAACTTGTTCATCAGATGAAGGTGAACTCGACGAGTTGTTCATCAACTCGGCGAGTCGGATGAGTTTCATTCGATGTTCATGTGAGGGAGGAACTCGTCGAGTTGACGACCCAACTCGACGATTCGGGTCGTGGATAAGGACGAGTAAAGGGTGAGGGACTCGACGAGTTGACGGCCTAACTCGGCGAGTCGGGTCAACTTGAAGTTGACTTTGACTAGACTTGGACTGAACCTGTTTAGGGTTGTACTGGTTGTGTGTTGACTTGAAGGTCGTCGTGTAGGGATCGAGGAGTCGAAGGGAGTCGACTTGTGCGCCGAGGATAATTCAAACACTGCACGACATTAAGGTGAGTTACCTTCCAGTAGGGGTGGGTCTAAGGCCACAATGCCGGCCCACCAAAGAGGAGTATTTGTAAGATGATTGTCTTTGTGATAATTATCTTGGTTTGGTTATGTGCTTTGGTTACGAGTATTATCTGCATGATATGTTACGTGAATAGTAGGGATTAGGATCCCTGACAGCGGCCCTTAGGGCCGTGGGGTAGGTCAGTACCCGGATATGCCTGACTGTATGATTGTACCTTACTGTTGTATGCTAGTGGTAGGGGTGGAATAGTCCCCAGTTACCGGTTGAAAGATACCGATGACAGTTACCGGTTGAAAGATACCGATGATGGTTACCGGTTGAAAGATACCGATGACGATTACCGGTTGAAAGATACCGATGATGGTTACCGGTTGAAAGATACCGATGACGATTACCGGTTGAAAGATACCGATGTTGGTTACCGGTTGAAAGATACCGATGATGATTATCGGTTGAGAGATACCGATGATATTGTATGGTATGTGGTATGATGGGGGAACTCACTAAGCTTCGTGCTTACGGTTTCGGTTTTGGTTTCAGGTACCTCTTCGTCTAAGGGGATGGAGCCGGCGGCGTAGCATCGCATCACACACACATATGATTTCCGCATGGAGTTTTCTGGGATTGTACTCTGATATGTTATTATTCTATGGCTTGGGTTTTTAGACATGATACATTGTTTTATTAGATGATGTGTTTTCACAGTATTTTCTTATGAATGTTTTTATGTGTTGGTTAATTAAAAAGAAATTTTTGGACCTGAAAATTGGGATGTTACATGTGATTAGATTTATATAATCACATGTGATTAGTGTTGGATTAATGTCTAAGTCCATAACTATAATTGGTAAGACTTGACCCGACCCGGCATGGTCCGTTTGGGTTGCATGGCATCATGCATTTTGATAGACTAAAATGAGAGAAATAACACTTAAGGTTTATTAATATATTATAAGTTCTAATATATTAATAAGGTTATTTAATTAGTATTGATCAAGAATTAATTTGGAATTAATTAAGTGATCAATAGGAGACTAATTAAATATATGGGTTGATTGTGTAAATCATTCATTCTTATATATGTGGGCTTGTGATCCAAGATTCCTTATGTTGGACTAAGTCCATGGGGTGACCCATGGATACTCCATGGAGGTTAAAATCCATGGAGCATAAGGAATGGGTAAAGTTATGAGTTACATGGTGTAACCCTAATAGCCACCATATAAAAGAATCCCATGGCTCAAGAAATCGTGCACTAATATGTGAATATGAGGGCTAGACGATTTCAAGGAGTGTTCCATTTCTCTCAAGTCATTCCATGTGCATTGGGTGTTGTGTGAACCATTTGAGGTGTCACACTTGGGGCACTAGGCACTCAAGCTTCATGAAGACAATCTACATCAAAGAGGTATGTAATTCTAACTTGATATGTTCATATGAATCAATGTTATTATGCTAGTTAGGATGAATACCTTGGAAAGTTCATATTTGCATGTATAATAGAGAAAACATAGATCCAAGGTATTTAGGGTTGCATGTACACTTAGGAGTGTTAGAATGCTCAAAACCCATCAATTAGATGTATTTAATCACATATGATTAATTTTGATAAATATTTGTTTTCATGTTCTTGGTTCAATATTTGTTATCGTGTATATAACCACATGTGATTGTATGTATCTAATCACATATGATTTATATAGACAATATTCGTTTTTTTCCAAATAAAATCATATGTGATTAGAAAAATATAATCACATCTGATTAAATGTATTTAATCACATATGATTAAAGTGGAAAAAACAATTATTGAACTGAGAACGCGAAAATGAATCTTAGCCACATAAATCATATGTGATTACGTACACATAATAGGAGACTTAGTGTAACTCACCTCCTTGAACATGAAAATCAGCTAGCATGATCAAGATGGATCCTTTCCTTTTCAAGAACCTACACAACAATTATAAGATTATTTAGCTTGTGCTTTATTGTATTACTCTTATAAAACTTATGTATATATTTTCTTATTTTCTCTTTTATTGTAGTGCTCTTTTTGGGATCAGTTTTCTTACCTTTCAACCCATTCTTAAATTTCGATAAAATAATATTGGTAAAGTTCCCTTTTTTATCTTTTCAGAAATATAAAGATCTCGTTTTAATGATTTTTGGTTGATTTTATATTAAATTTACAAGTTAGTAACTTTAAGCTGTCACTTTTTGGACCACTCAACGCTTTTGGAATAAACTGTATCAATCTACTAAGAATTACATTATTCCCTTTATATGTAGGAAATTATACATCCATATCTAACTACAGAATTTGGAATTTTGGTATTTGGAGTTCTAATGAATTTACTATGATTTTTTGAAGACAATGCATGAAATCTTTGACAGCATGGACCAACCTCAGAAGATTGCCAATTTTACCCCTTAAGAAGTTGAAATTTCGAAATATGATTCAAAGTTTGAAGAAACTAGACACACTAAGATTTCCATAAAAATAGGTCTCATGATTTTTAGGTGTTCTTATTGACTTGCACGAATTTTAGAAGTTGGATGACAGATTTGGATAAATTGATCATAATAGCTTTTAAATCACTTTTGGTGTTCTAATAAGGACTTAATGGTTAAGCCTAAAGTTCATCACTTTTTATATGATTGTTGGTTACTTATTAGGCTATTGAGATGTGAAATTTAATTTAACCTAAGGGCCTTAATGCATGCATATTTATAGACATTCTTTATTTTGTGAACATAAGCTATTTACACTACTAGAAAAATGGCTTTTCTTGACAGACATTGCCTGTCATAAATACCTATACATGATAGACAAATGTCTGTCATTGAAAGCCATGTCATAATTGAAAATGACAGGCATTTGGCCTGTCATAAATATTTACGACAGACCTTCATGACCTACAATTATGGCAGACATACACGACACACATTTTTGACATACATTTACGACTGACTTTGTATGTTGTAATTTATGACTTGCTTCAATTGTGTATCAACATTGATAGGCCTGGTACTACTAGCATTTGGCCCAAGTTTTCATACACCTTATCGAGCTTCAATTGTGTATCAACATTGACAGGCCTGGTACTACTAGCACCCGATGGTCACTGTAAAAACCCAAAAACCAAATTAATATTAAGACAAATAATTGTCCCTTTTCTTTTTCTAAATATTTTATGTTTTTCTTATTATGGCATTTTACTTTCATATTCTAAATTTATCATCGTAATTTTATATTCTAACTTTAAATTATAATTGAACACGCTACAAAAAACGTGAATGCCCTTTAATGGAGAAAGGCCAACAAAGCTTACTCAGTCATGTCCCATTTTAGTTTATTACAATGGAATCAAGGTTGGTATGAAATGGTTCTTACATTCGATTTAAATAATGTTGTTTGGCCTGTTGGAATGGAATCGACCATTCTTAAAGGAATGTGATTCCTTTCATTTTGTTCAATTTCATTCCATGGTTTTGGGTTGTTTCTTTTCATTCCAAGATGAAATGGAAAGGAATAAAACATTGCAAAACGACCCATTACACAACTTTTAATGGAATGAACCATTGCGAAAGAGTAAATTATTTTTTTCCAAAGTCAAATCTATAAAGTATGTTGTTATTTCTTGCATTTTCACCAAAAAATGGCCTAAATGCAAGAAATTGCAACTTACTTGTATTTCTTCCAATACTCAAGTTAAAAAAAAATGAAATGAAATGGCATGAGGCTCACCTTTAAACCATTGTAATATGTTTTAACAACATGAAGAGATGGAGTAATATTACGAGCTTGCATCAGATCCCATACCATACTAGAACCCTCCACCCTATAAACATAAAAAGTTAATACAGTAACAAACAATTGAAAACAATAAAAAAATCTTGCTTACATTTTCACCAACTGTTGCAAGAAAGAGCGCATTGCTCGTTGATGACACCAAATTAATGTCATATTAGAATTAATTTCCTTCTGAATCAATAAAAACACAAAAAGTAGTGATTTATTAGAAAAACGATATAAAAAAATCAACAATATATACATGGGGCAACATCATCAGTAATTTACCAGTTTGTCCAGAGCAACTTGTATACCCTTGGGTGTTAGCAAATTTTGTTTTCTTTTTTCTGAAGCTTTGTAGCCTCACTATAAGCTCTTTCACAGAAGTTATTTGATAGTTCTCCATCTTCAACCTTCATTAAGCCAACTAAAACCGTTGTTGCATGCTCCCTTACATGTGAATATATATAATAATATATTTTTTTTCAATATATATAATGAGGGTATTTTAGTCTTCTAATAAGAAATCAGGGATAGAAATGAATTCCTTCTAGCCTCCCTTAGAAATGAAAAAATCTATCAAACATGGAATTCCAAGGATTTTATTCATTTGTCAACCAACCATGCCATGGAATAGAATCTTGAATTTCAATTCCGTCGGATCCACATCACCATGATTTCCATAATTTTATGCATAGCAATACGCATAAACTGATGGGTTTCGAGCAATACATCATTCCTATGGTGTACATGCAAACCCTAATAGCTTTTGGATCTAGTTTGTCTAATGAACATGCAATTGAATATCCAAAGCTATAAACCCTAGATCTATCAAATAAGAACTGAAATAAGGGTTTAGTAATTACCTTTGATTGTTATATAGCAATAACAATCAATCCTTGCTTTGATTGGCTTCAGAAAGCTTAGTGCCTCAAGTGTTGCACCTCTAATGGAGTCACAAACACCACTAAGCAAATTGGATGAGGAGGGAGGAGAGAGGAGGCACCAAAAACTGCTGGAAACCCTAAAGGATTAGTTGTCCACGTTTTTGGGGCTTAAGGGTCCTTTATATACATGTAGGCTATTATGGTTTATAACTAGGAAACCCTAGTCTGGCTGCTTAAGCCCTAAGCAGCCCATGGACTCCTTTAACATATCTCTTGGACGAATTCCTTATGGGCTTCCCATAGAATTCGTCCAACCTATATTATTTAGGTAATCCATAGCCCAATTGCAATTATCTTATAATTACAAATCCAGTCCCCTAAGTTTAATTAATCTCTTTTAGCCACTAAATTAATTCTTAATTAATTCTTGACTAATATTAATTAAACAATATGATTTCTCCTTTAATATATTATTCTTATAATATATTAATAAATCATAATTAAACCTTTCTCTCCTTAATTCATCCTACATATTGCTATGGTGAAGGCAACCCAAAAGGACTATGCTCATAATCGGGTCAAGTACATACCAAAATAGTTATGGACTTAGACACTAATCCAACAGTCTCCCACTTAGATAAGTCTAATCACTATTCTGTATAACTTCAGAACCTGATCAGCAATCGTAGCTTTCAAAAGCCACTGTCAACTCTGATCAGTAACTTGTCCTTTAGATAATGGATTATATATTCCTCCATTCTCAAGATATCATATAGACACAAGACATGAATTTGATCATTGTCTCTATATAGTTTCCCGACTTCTGATTTATGACTACTGACAACAGACTACAATTGAACACATCAAATTAGTCCCGTCTTGGCCAAGCGCTCAGGGTGTCATCACTAAATCATCGAGGGGCCCACAGATATCGCTTTTATCCCACTTTGGGTAAAAGGAATGGATAAACTTCGACTCAAATGCTCGCTTGCATTTACTGATCGAATCACACACAACAATAAGTTTTATAACACCAAGTTACTGGTGCGTTTTCTTATTATCAATGCGCAACCGACCAACAAATAACAACTCACACGTCTCGGTTTCAAGAATATACAATGTTATCGTCTCACAATTACTCATGACAAAAACCATGAAGTGATTCAAGTGAGCGTGGGTTTGATCCAATACTTTAATCTTATCAAAGCACTCATGAACTCTGCAGCAAACTTGTGCTATGTCTAAACACTTTAGACAATCTACAGACAGATTCATGACAATCTTCCTTCATACTTACTTCCAACGTATGACCGACTGTGGAGGTTCGAATAACCCAGTTATTCTGGAAGTCAAAACATGCAAAGTGAAACGCAATAATAATATTAATCCTATATAGCCCCAAAACTTTTGAGCGTAAATAAAAAACACTTTTATTTAAACACCATATTGATTACTCATTATTCATTGCTTACTGTTTCAGAAAATCAACTTATTACTCAAATTATAACCACAATTGTCCCATGCTCCAAGCATGCACACTGTGGTTTCCTATGGTCCATACTTTGTGAAATAGATCAATTGAAAAACGTTTCCAATGAAACTCATTTCACAATCCCCAATCCTTATTATTAGTATAAGAATACCAAATTCTTGCCACCTTTTGAATATGTCAGATTCTAATATTTTATGCAATGATTCTTCATTAATGTCATAGCACAAAAGTCACCAAGACCCGGCTAATGAAATTACAAGGTATTCTATCGGAAATTGTTACAAGACAATTCCATAGACGTGAAGTCTTACATTCAAAGTACATTCCTTTGAACATCCTTCTCGCATAAAAGTTTCTAATCTAGACATATTTCTTAATATCCAACTCCCATTAATGGAAACATTACCATATTTGTCATATGACAACTCATTCTTAATAGAATCTTATCTATTCATAATAATGTCAATATAGTCCATCCAGTACTATACTTCCAACTACTCACAAGCGACAAATCCTTAGTGAACCTCAGATCGTCCTTTGATAGTTGTTTAATTATTTTAGTCAAAACCGATTCTGGTCCTTTTTCCCTCTTAATGCCATAGGCATTTAGAAAATTTTAGAATGGTAAAATATTATAGCATATGCAATCGATCCTATACCCGAAGCGTATTGGACACGATGCATAATGTCTCACATAAAGACGTGATACTTTATCAGCCTTCTGCCATAATATTTTATGTGCCATGTTCCCATATTTCGAACTATGAAGAGGGATGACGTAATCATAATCGAATTTTGAGAATGCACTATGTATCCTTGACTAAATTTATTAACGTTTCTCGATCTAAGCTTTAGAATTTTGAAACGAAGTATAATATTCTCTCCCTTAATTATAGAAAAACAACTTTTCAATCCTTGCAACTTTGCAAAGTGAATCTTTGTTTTCTATAATTAATATTGCTAACTTGCAATACTTACCATAATAATCATGCTCCCACTAACATGATGATTATTTTCTTACCAGCATAACACTTATTGTCACACCCCTGAAACCAGACGGCGGAAACGTCCGAGGGCTCGCGTGACTTAAATTCAATATCATCACAATGAATATACATGAATCATAACATAAACATCACCATGCATCAATACATTACAACTGATATTGTTCACATCCAGTACATTGTTTTAAATATTACACATCCACAACCCTAAATTGTTTGAGAGTTTTCAAAACATAATATCCAAACATACTTGATATTACCCTTCAGCTTACCTGTTACCTGAGAATACAAGTTATTTTGAAAAACGTCAACATATGAAATGTTGGTGAGTTCATAAGCAAGGTTGTGATAAAAATGATTTGTGTAGTTTGTAAAACCCAGAAAATCCGATATTTTCTGAAAGGCAATAGTTTATCAAAGTGTGAAGATCCATAATTTGATGCATGAATGATTTCAAAACGTGTATATAAAAGGGAGTTTTGTATTATAGTTATAGAAATTTCAAGTGAGTGGTGTTGATTTCCTCGAAAAACCCGATGTTTTCCGATAACGCGAAATATACTTGTTTACGAATTGCTACACCGCCACAACAAATGATTTTTGATTACCCTTCCTTGATTACTCGGGTGGTGTCGGATATTATCAAATTTTTGTGAGTCGTTGTAACAATGCATGGTAATGACTGGTTATAACTACCAACTACGAATGACCCATAGAGGTGTCGTCCGTTATTACTCACTTAATCCAAACCACCTTGATTACTATTTATTAACGACCTGAATTTGTTTACTTTGATTACACATAAGCCTAGCAAACGAGGAGAAGAGGAATACAAAGTCCTGCTACTTCCGTGAGTTATTTTAGGCTGTTGGGTATACGAAGGACACGATGGCCCATTTCGCATTTGATTACTTGGACCTTACTAGCAATGCTAATGGGCCACTAAGGCCCAATGGCACTTAAAAGCTATTGAAGGTCCCTTTAATATGGAATTGGGTCATAGAAGGCCCAATAACATTGGTTACCATTATCCCTTGGGCCCAACGGTCATGTTAATGGATCACAAAGGTCCAACTAGCATGATTGGAACTTTCAAGCCCAAAGTTTGAATGTTTGCTTGTTTTAGGTATTGCATAATTGTTGGAAGGTTTGATTGAACGATTGTTATTTTTGGATCGGCACAAGACCGTTCGGTTGTTTATAATGATGTTTTTAAAAATATAGGTATATTCTTCATTCTGTTTTCGTAAGTTGTAAATTGGTATTCTTTTGACTCAAATATCTTAAAATAAAATAATTGGTTCAAAATATTGGTTTGACCTTTTCAGCCCTTCTTTAATAAAAATAACAATTTTAGTCCTTTATACAAAAGAAAAGACATTTTAAACCCTTAGACCATTTTCTTGACACTTTTGAATCATAGACTTGTTCAAATGATATTTTTAGCTCAAAACTTATTCTTTGGCAGTTTCAGACCTTCCAGCAAGTGTTTTTCGGTTAAAGTCCAAACTTTTCGCAATTTTACAACTTTGGCCCAAAATCCAAAAACTTTACATTTTTTATCCTTTTTGGAAAAGAAAAGCATTTTAACCCTTGAAATAGTTTTGTTTAACTTTTTATCCCCTGTTTTGAAGAATTTATCATTTCAGCCCTTTGAAAGTCATGATTTTCGCAACTTTGGGCTTAATGGGCCGAAAAGCCCAAAAATTAGCCCATTAAGCTAATATTTACATTTCAAGTCCTTTGAAGAGCATAATATTCATAAAAACATTTGTTTTAACTGATTTGACTCTTTTGACCCTTAAGAAAACCGTGAATGGCAATTTTTAACTCAACTTTTGTTTATTTGACAATTTAAGCCCAAAAATTAGTTTTATGTTACAATATGTTTATCATAATCTTGGAGGGTAATTTTCTTGACTTGTTTAGTGTAATATACCTTAGTTATTGTTTGTTTTCTTACTCATGCCATAGATCTCGAGTTTTCTTCCCTTTTTATTTACATATTCAACACATAAGCACATAAAATCACACATACATGCATAAAATCATACATAGCATACACATACACATAGATCTACACATTTTACTTGTATTCTCCCCCATAAAACTTATGAAAACCGAAAATAGAGGGGTATGAACTGACCTTGAGTTTTTGGATTCGGTTTAGAAGAAAAATGGAAGAAGTTTGATTCAAATTTCGGCCTAACAAGCTTCTTGGTGGATCTTTGGCTTAGATGTGTTCTAAGATGCAAGATCAAGAGTTTGAATAGATTTAGAAGAGATTTTTGATGAAATGAAGTAGCTAGATCATGAATTTAAGCATCAACTTACCTTAGATGATGACTCTTAGGGAGAATCCTACTTGAAAGCTCCTAGATCTCGAAATTTTTGATGAAGAAGAAGGAAGAATGTTCTTTGAGAGTGTTTGAGTGAATTGTGTGTGTATGTGTCTTTCCCTTTGTGGTTCTCGGTCGAAAAAGAAAAGAGAGAGGAGAAGAGAGTGTGAAGTGATGGATGCTTGGAAATATGGGAAGGGTGCATGGATACCCCATGTACAATTGTGAGGTGGCAAGTAAAAAGTCAACTCTTCCCCCCATTTGTGTAGTTGGGCCGAGAGAAGGGGAAGGAAGAAAAGAAATTGGGCTTTTTGTGCTTAAGTCCAAGATATGGGCCTAATTTACATCAAAGTATGAGTCTTATGGCCTTTTTAAGTTAATTAGATTTGTTATGGCCCCCTTAGGGTATTTTATTTCATTCTGGGCCCATTATGGCCCAAAATGTTAAAATAAATGAAAGTGGGTCCAATTAGAGTCCATATAGGAGTTCTAAGCCCAAAATAGTCAAATTGGAAGCTTATTGGTCCATTAGGCCCAAATAAGAAAATCCTAATCCAAAATGGACTTAAACCGGGGTTTCTAGGGTTTCCAATTCTTTGTTGACTATTTGCAGTGCTTGTATAAAGTGTTTGATGGAAGTTTGTTGTTATTGAATAAGCATCATACATGCTTTCACATTTTTGGTTCACAAATGTTATCATTGTTGTTGTTACAAAGCATCAAAATTCCTAGTTGTGACATCATCCTCCCGTTAGAGGGAATTTCGTCCCGAAATTCTTTTGAAAGCTAGATTTGAGAATGCGAGAATAAGTGTGGGTACTTCTGCTTCATTTGGTCTTCACGTTCCCATGTGAATTCTGGTCCGCGTCTCGCGTTCCATCGAACTTTCACAATCGGAATGCGACTTTGCTTAGTACGCTTCACCTCCCTGTCCATGATTTCGACTGGTTCTTCGATGAACAGGAGATTCTCGTTGATTTCGATTTCTTCTAATGGAATGACGAGAGTTTCGTCAGATAAGCATTTCTTTAAATTGGAAACATGGAACATTGGGTGTACACTGCTGAGCTCAGCGGGTAGCTGCAGTCTATAAGCCACTGGACCGATTCGGGCAAGAATCTCGAAGGGTCCAATGTATCGCGGGTTTAGCTTTCCCCGTTTCCCAAAACGAATCACCCCTTTCCAAGGAGAGACCTTTAATAACACCCTATCCCCGACTCTGAATTCCAAGGGCTTTTGCCGCTTATCGGCGTAGCTCTTTTGTCTGTCTCGTGATGATTGCAGTCGGGCTCTGATTTGAATTATCTTCTCGGTCGTCTCGCGTATGATTTCTGGTCCCGTTAGTGCATTGTCTGATGTTTGTCCTTTTGCTAACTGAGTGTCTCCTACCTCTGCCCAACACAACGGTGATCTATATTTACGCCCATACAATGCCTCGAAAGGAGCGACTTTGATGCTTGAGTGATAACTGTTATTGTACGAGAATTCGATCAAAGGCAAGTGGATATCCCACGACTTTCCAAAGTCTATCACACATGCGCGAAGCATATCTTCAAGGGTTTGAATGGTTCGTTCGCTTTGACCATCCGTTTGTGGGTGGTAGGCAGTGCTCATGTCAAGTTGTGTTCCCATAGCTTTCTGAAGGGATTGCCAAAAGCGTGAAGTAAACCTACTATCTCTATCTGAGATGATAGATATTGGCACTCCGTGGAGTCTCACGATTTCCTTGATATAGGTCCTTGTCAGACGTTCCATCTTGTATGATTCTTTTATTGGCAGGAAATGAGCGGATTTTGTCAATCTATCAACTATTACCCATATGGTATCCAAACCATCAGTCGTCTTGGGTAGCTTGGTCACAAAGTCCATAGTAATCCTTTCCCATTTCCACTCGGGAATTACTGGTTGCTGTAGTAATCTCGAGGGCTTTTGATATTCCACTTTTACTTTAGCACATGTGAGGCACTTGCTAACGTAAGTGGCAATCTCTGCCTTCATGTTAGGCCACCAATAATGTTGCTTGACATCCAAGTACATTTTATCTGAACCCGGATGGATGGAGTATCGCGTCTTGTGGGCTTCATTCATGACTACTTCTCTAAATCCCCCAAGTTTAGGGACCCAAATGCGGTTCATGAAGTAATATGCTCTGTCCTCCTTCACTTCAAAATTATTTTCCATTCCACGTAGCGCTTCGCTCGTCCTGTTTTCTGCCTTCATGGCATTCGACTAGGCTGCTCTGATTTGCGAGGTCAGGTGGGATTGGATGGTTATTGAGAGAGTCTTCAAACGACGATTCGAGTAATCCTTCCGACTCAAGGCATCAGCTACTACGTTAGCTTTACCTGGGTGGTACTTGATTTCGCACTCGTAATCGTTCAGCAATTCAACCCATCTTCGTTGCCTCATGTTTAACTCCTTTTGATTTAAGATGTGCTGGAGACTCTTGTGGTCGGTGAAAACGGTGCACTTGGTACCATAAAGGTAGTGCCTCCAAATTTTCAGGGCTAAGACCACAGCTCCTAATTCCAGGTCATGGGTGGTATAATTCACTTCATGTGTCTTTAGTTGTCGGGACGCATAAGCTATCACCTTTCCACGCTGCATGAGTACACAACCCAAACCCTGATTCGACGCATCACAGTAAACTACAAAGTCTTCTGTTCCTTCCGGTAGTGATAGCACCGGCGCACTGCAGAGTGCTTGCTTCAGAGTTCGGAATGCAGCTTCTTGTTTATCTGTCCATTCAAAAGGTACGCCCTTTTGTGTAAGCGAGGTAAGTGGCTTGGCTGTTTTGGAAAAGTTCTGAATGAATCTCCTGTAGTAGTCTGCAAGGCCTAAAAATTGGCGAATTTCTATGGGTGTTGTTGGGATCGCCCATCCTTCAATGGCTTTGACCTTAGAAGGATCCACATGTATCCCTTCTTGACTAACAACATGACCTAAAAAGTTCACACTACGGAGCCAAAACTCACACTTAGAGAGTTTTGCGTATAACTTTTCGGTTCGCAGGGTTTCCAGGATTTGTCGGAGATGTCGGTCGTATTCTTCTTTGCTTTGAGAATAGACGAGTATATCGTCGATGAAAACGATGACAAAGTTGTCAAGGAATGGTCGGCAGATTCGATTCATTAGGTCCATGAATGCGGCAAGGGCATTCGTTAGACCGAAGGGAATTACGACAAATTCATAATGTCCATAACGAGTTCGGAAGGCGGTTTTGGGGATATCCTCCTCCCGGACTTTGAGTTGGTGGTATCCAGATCGCAGATCTATCTTAGAGAAGTAACTTGCTCCTTGGAGCTGGTCGAATAGATCGTCGATTCGCGGAAGTGGATAGCGGTTTTTGATAGTGAGCTTGTTAAGTTCCCTATAGTCAATACACATCCTAAAGGTACCGTCTTTCTTCTTAACAAAGAGAACCGAAGCTCCCCAAGGTGATAAGATGGGTCGGATGAATCCTTTGTCCAAAAGCTCGTTGAGTTGACTGGACAACTCTTGCATCTCCGCAGGAGCCAATCTGTAGGGCGATTTGGCGATGGGAGTAGCTCCTGGCACTAGATCGATTCGGAACTCGACTTGTCGTTCTAGGGGTATCCCTGGAAGATCCTCCGGAAAGACATCCGGGAAATCACAAACCACAGGGATGTTTCGAATATTGATCTCTTCTTTGGACTTATCCACTATATGAGCTAGAAACGTCAAGTCCTTCTTTCGTAGATACTTCTGTGCCTTAATGCACGAGATAAGACGAAGGTTCATGCTGGGTTTGTCTCCGTATATAATTAGGGTTTCGTGATTTGAGAGGCGAAGGCGAACGGCCTTCTCGTGACACATAATTTCAGCATGGTGGGGGCTTAACCAATCCATGCCGATAATCACATCAAAACTCCTAATGGAAACAGGCATTAAGTTTATTTGAAAGACATGATGGTTCAAGGTCAGGGTACATCCGATGTAGATTTCCCCAGTGGATTCTGTTTTCCCATTAGCCATTTCCACCGTAAAGGTTTCATTAAGCTTCTGGGGTTGTTGTTTTAACAAGTGTTTGAATTTATTACTCACAAAACTTCGTTCTGCCCCAGTATCAAATAGGATGCATGCATAAGTGTGGTTTAGGAGAAACGTACTGGTAACAACAGCGGGATCCTGAACCGCTTCTCCTTGACCCATAGCTAGCACCCTTCCTGTTCCTCCGTTCCCAGGGTTGTTGATGTTGGGGCAGTTTTGACGGATATGCCCAGTCTTTCCACATCCATAGCAGGTGGGGCTTGATCCTGCATTATTGCCGCTGTTGTTGGTGTTGCTGTTGTTGCGGTTGTTGTTGTTGTTGTTTCCTTGTTGTTGGCTCTGGGGAGGATAGGTCCTGCAATATCTTGCCGTGTGACCCTTCCGATTGCAACTGGTACAATGCATCTCCCTGCATTCACCATTATGATGGAGACTGCACTTGTTGCACTTTGGGAGATTCCCATAATACTGCCTAGGGGCACTTGGATTAGCTGAAACTGGAGCATGTGGTGTGGAGGGTACTTGGGTGGTTGCAGCATTGACTATCACTGTCTGTTGCTTCTTTGACGACTCTGAGCCTTGTCGCCCTTTTCTTTTGTTGTTCTTTCCTTTCTTGTTGTCACTCTCCTTCTTGCTTTCAGTTTCCACTGGCTTCTCGCCCTTCTTGTTGTTGTGATCGTATAGTTTCTTGGCCAACCTCTTGGCACTGTCGAATGTTTCAGGGTTTGCATCTATTACATTTCCTTGAATTGGGGAGGTTAATCCCCAGATGAATCGTTCGATTTTCTTTCCCTCTGAAGTAATCATGCCAGGGCACAACAATGACAGCTCGCTAAACCTTGATATGTATGCATCTATGTCGGAGTTTCGGACGGTGAGATTCCATAACTCCTGCTCCATTTTCTGAATTTCGCCTCGCGGGCAGTACTCAGCCATCAGCATTTCTTTCAACTCCGCCCACGGCATAGCGTTGGCTACGGGGAGAGTCATGGCCTCTACATGTCCATTCCACCAAGTGAGAGCTTGGTCAACGAATGTGCATGCGGCGAACTTCACTTTCACCTCCTTGGGGCATTCACATATCTCAAATACTGATTCCACCTTTTCCATCCATCTCTTTAGGGTTATCATTACACCCGTGCCATTAAAGGTTCGTGGCTTGGCGTTGGTGAAGTCCTTGTAGGAGCATGTCTTGGTAGGTCCTTGATTTATTCCGTTGTTCGAACTTCCAGCCCCTTGTCCATTGACTCCACCATTGTTCCCTTGGTGGATTTGCACCATGGCTGCAGTAACCGCAGCAGATACAGCTGCTTGGAATGCAGCTGAGTTGACTTCGGGTGGGGTTGGTCCAGGGTTTCCACGGGTTGGTCGTTGGGGCATCTTTCTGTCATGGAACGGAAAGATGTTGAGCGCCTATGATTTTTGTGAGATTGTGGTCCTAAAAACTAGGTGTATTGTGTATACTTAAGTGGTTCCACATGTTAACATACAATCATAACAGATAACAACATCACAATAGAACACACCAATTTTTCCATTAATATTATCTGTATTTTTGTTACATGAAAATTTGCTCGAAGGAGCACACATTAGTGGTGCAAGTTTGGCAGCGTAACGGCTCTATGAGTAGTGTAATCACTTAAACATAGAGTCGATGGTACATAGCATAGGTCACATAAGCATAATACTATGGATAGATATGACTAGTCCTAGTCGTGGTGGGATGCGCCAGGGGGTGGTGCTGAAGAAGTGGATGCTCCCTGAAGGCGAGCCACCTGTCGTTCCGCGTCTCGGAGGCGAGTGTCCCATCTCACCTGTCTCATGTGGAACTCTCGGATAACCTCTCGGGTCTCCTGTTCTGCACGCTCAACTCTAGCCCGCATCTGGTGCATCTGATCGACGGTGCTTTGAGCTAGGTCGCCAGTGTTCTGCAATCGTCTCACCATGACCGGAAGCGCGCGATCAGCTGGTCCTCCCTCCCTCAAGTCGTAGAACTCGCGTGACATGCCAAATGGAGGTCGCTGTCCCTGCTGTCTGCTCCACCTCCAAAGGTCGATACCCCAGGGGGGTGTAGGGCCAGTCGGGCCCATCCGGTGAGCGGGCACCCTAGTCGGGTAAGGGGGTTGATGACTTTGGACTCTGTGTCCGAATCATCATCATCGCTAGGTTCCTCCTTGAAGTCCTCTTCGGCTTCTTCTTCTTCCAGGACCTCCACTGGCTCGGCAGGTCCGCCTCAGGTTCCTCTTCAGACCCTTCCTCAGGGTCTTCTTTAGGTTCCTCCTCCAGCCATCCGTTATTTCCCTGATTAGGGAAATACGGATCTCCGGGGTGATGGAAGCCGGCCATACTGTCTGCGAGAGTATATAAATGTACTAACATTATTCCTAAGATGTTTTAATTATTATGTAATTTGAGTTGATGTTCTTTTCTTGGTAACAAAGGGGTATGTTTTTAGGTCTACAGACCATCGAGGTTTTCACCAGGGTATGTAATAGTTGTACTTCGGAGAAAATGTAGTTGATCAGGCTACATCCACCCCTTACTACAACTAAGAACAGTCCCGACTTAACCAAGATGTCAGCATTATTTTATTTGATTTGGTAGTATGTTCTTTTTCCTATATCGCACAAGTAAAGATGTTTTATCGTTGTGTTTTATTTTCTTTTGTTCAGAGTTGTTTTAGTCCTTCTTTGGTTTATAGCTGCATATCAATGTGTGGTTAGATATGCAAGTTCACTATAAACAGAGCTCTGATACCAACCTATCACACCCCCGAAACCAGACGGCGGAAACGTCTGAGGGCTCGCGTGCCTTAAATTGAATATCATCACAATGAATATACATGAATCATAACATAAACATCACCATGCATCAATACATTACAACTGATATTGTTCACATCCAGTACATTGTTTTAAATATTACACATCCACAACCCTAAATTGTTTGAGAGTTTTCAAAACATAATATCCTAACATACTTGATATTACCCTTCAGCTTACCTGTTACCTGAGAATACAATTTATTTTGAAAAACGTCAACATATGAAATGTTGGTGAGTTCATAAGCAAGGTTGTGATAAAAATGATTTGTGTAGTTTGTAAAACCCAGAAAATCCGATATTTTCTGAAAGGAAATAGTTTATCAAAGTGTGAAGATCCATAAGTTGATGCATGAATGATTTCAAAACGTGTATATAAAAGGGAGTTTTGTATTATAGTTATAGAAATTTCAAGTGAGTGGTGTTGATTTCCTCGAAAAACCCGATGTTTTCCGATAACGCGAAATATACTTGTTTACGAATTGCTACACCGCCACAACAAATGATTTTTGATTACCCTTCCTTGATTACTCGGGTGGTGTCGGATATTATCAAATTTTTGTGAGTCGTTGTAACCATGCATGGTAATGACTAGTTATAACTACCAACTACGAACGACCCATAGAGGTGTCGTCCGTTATTACTCACTTAATCCAAACCACCTTGATTACTATTTATTAACGACCTGAATTTGTTTACTTTGATTACACATAAGCCTAGCAAACGAGGAGAAGAGGAATACAAAGTCCTGCTACTTCCGTGAGTTATTTTAGGCTGTTGGGTATACGAAGGACACGATGGCCCATTTCGCATTTGATTACTTGGACCTTACTAGCAATGCTAATGGGCCACTGAGGCCCAATGGCACTTAAAAGCTATTGAAGGTCCCTTTAATATGGAATTGGGTCATAGAAGGCCCAATAACATTGGTTACCATTATCCCTTGGGCCCAACAGTCATGTTAATGGATCACAAAGGTCTAACTAGCATGATTGGAACTTTCAAGCCCAAAGTTTGAATGTTTACTTGTTTTAGGTATTGCATAATTGTTGGAAGGTTTGATTGAACGATTGTTATTTTTGGATCGGCACGAGACCGTTCGGTTGTTTATAATGATGTTTTTAAAAATATAGGTATATTCTTCATTCTGTTTTCGTAAGTTGTAAATTGGTATTCTTTTGACTCAAATATCTTAAAATAAAATAATTGGTTCAAAATATTGGTTTGACCTTTTCAGCCATTCTTTAATAAAAATAACAATTTTAGTCCTTTATACGAAAGAAAAGACATTTTAAACCCTTAGACCATTTTCTTGACACTTTTGAATCATAGACTTGTTCAAATGATATTTTTAGCTCAAAACTTATTCTTTGGCAGTTTCAGACCTTCCAACAAGTGTTTTTCGGTTAAAGTCCAAACTTTTCGCAATTTTTACAACTTTGGCCCAAAATCCAAAAACTTTACATTTTTTATCCTTTTTGGAAAAGAAAAGCATTTTAACCCTTGAAATAGTTTTGTTTAACTTTTTATCCCCTGTTTTGAAGAATTTATCATTTCAGCCCTTTGAAAGTCATGATTTTCGCAACTTTGGGCTTAATGGGCCGAAAAGCCCAAAAATTAGCCCATTAAGCTAATATTTACATTTCAAGTCCTTTGAAGAGCATAATATTCATAAAAACATTTGTTTTAACTGATTTGACTCTTTTGACCCTTAAGAAAACCGTGAATGGCAATTTTTAACTCAACTTTTGTTTATTTGACAATTTAAGCCCAAAAATTAGTTTTATGTTACAATATGTTTATCATAATCTTGGAGGGTAATTTTCTTGACTTGTTTAGTGTAATATACCTTAGTTCTTGTTTGTTTTCTTACTCATGCCATAGATCTCAAGTTTTCTTCGCTTTTTGTTTACATATTCAACACATAAGCACATAAAATCACACATACATGCATAAAATCATACATCGCATACACATACACATAGATCTACACATTTTACTTGTATTCTCCCCCATAAAACTTATGAAAACCGAAAATAGAGGGGTATGAACTCACCTTGAGTTTTTGGATTCGGTTTAGAAGAAAAATGGAAGAAGTTTGATTCAAATTTCGGCCTAACAAGCTTCTTGGTGGATCTTTGGCTTAGATGTGTTCTAAGATGCAAGATCATGAGTTTGAATAGATTTAGAAGAGATTTTTGATGAAATGAAGTAGCTAGATCATGAATTTAAGCATCAACTTACCTTAGATGATGACTCTTAGGGAGAATCCTACTTGAAAGCTCCTAGATCTCGAAATTTTTGATGAAGAAGAAGGAAGAGTGTTCTTTGAGAGTGTTTGAGTGAATTGTGTGTGTGTGTCTTTCCCTTTATGGTTCTCGGCCGAAGAAGAAAAGAGAGAGGAGAAGAGAGTATGAAGTGATGGATGCTTGGAAATATGGGAAGGGTGCATGGATACCCCATGTACAATTGTGAGGTGGCAAGTAAAAAGTCAACTCTTCCCCCCATTTGTGTAGTTGGGCCGAGAGAAGGGGAAGGAAGAAAAGAAATTGGGCTTTTTGTGCTTAAGTCCAAGATATGGGCCCAATTTACATCAAAGTATGAGTCTTATGGCCTTTTTAAGTTAATTAGATTTGTTATGGCCCCCTTAGGGTATTTTATTTCATTCTGGGCCCATTATGGCCCAAAATGTTAAAATAAATGAAAGTGGGTCCAATTAGAGTCCATATAGGAGTTCTAAGCCCAAAATAGTCAAATTGGAAGCTTATTGGTCCATTAGGCCCAAATAAGAAAATCCTAATCCAAAATGGACTTAAACCGGGGTTTCTAGGGTTTCCAATTCTTTGTTGACTATTTGCAGTGCTTGTATAAAGTGTTTGATGGAAGTTTGTTGTTATTGAATAAGCATCATACATGCTTTCACATTTTTGGTTCACAAATGTTATCATTGTTGTTGTTATAAAGCATCAAAATTCCTAATTGTGACACTTATGCTCCCACTAGCTTTGACATGTATTTAGAAAACAATTGAACTTCCAGAAAACAATGCTTATTGAATTCCTTAAGTTCATATTTCTAATACCTAATGCTTTGATAAGCCTTTATCTAAGATTTGTAAGCTCATACACCTTTTCCTTAGATAGCTCACATGTGTGTCTAAAGAAATTCAGAACTTATGTTACTAAGTCCCAAATGTTCAGACTAATTGCCCAATCTCACAATTTGAACTATGAAGAGGGATGCCGTAATCATAATCGAATTTGAGAATACAATTTTCACAATTGCAATCTTCTTAAGATCTCTCTTAGTGAAAGCATTTCCTTACAATCATTTTCATGAAGGAGGGAAACCTCATGACACTTAGATTTTAAAGTGTTTGTGTTCCTATCCATGTGAATTTGTCAAAACCAAAGTTTGCGACAAATCCAAACTCATATGGACCGAACGTGCTCAATCTCGATTTCTTGCCTCATGGTAACATGAATGCCCACCATGTCTTCCAAGCAACTCACCCTTTCATATCAATGTACTTTCCATTGATCAAGGTGCTTTGTATTCAAATGAGAACTCATAGAACTCATATGCATATTAACTCAATTGGAATGGCACAGAAAAAGAGTATGTCATCCACGATAGGCTTTAAACCTCAAGTCGTGTGCTAGTGATGATCAACTAGGTTTAACTCTTGATTTGTTCTTGAAACCTTTCAAGACCATTAAGACTCCCACTGACTCCTTGACATATAAGATTCTCTTGTCAAGAAACATTCCTTGACAAAACAAATATTCAAGAGTTAGTGTAGTTTTTATCAAGACTATCACTTCACATAATTGGTTCTAGTTGGTATTTGTCTTATCCAAGACATCACAACTTACCAATCTCAAATGTGCAGGAATAAGAAGACTTTTTCCAATTCCACATTTGTTGAGTGTTATAAACCTACTAAAGACTTGTCACTCAATTCACAATCTTGGAATATAACTCTAAGACTTGATATTGGAACGAAGTATGATTGACTTCTTGATTTTAACCATTTCTACAATTCTCGATTCCTCTTCTTAGACATACAAATGCACTAAGACTCACTTGGAGGATCAATTGAGATATGGTTCTTAATCATTAAGACTTATCATAAAACACAATAAAAGGTACTCTCCCTTCTTCTTAGAATAGAGAAACTTTTATCTTTCTGCCTACTTGATTCTTCATATTCGTTCTGCTATTGATTGAAACTCTTTCAATCAACTCAGAATTATACTTAATCTTATAAGTATAACCATATTTACTAAACTTTAGTAAATCATGACGAATATCTTTAACACTCTTATGGTGGACTTGATCAATGCACAACCTAGTGTACTCGATCTCCTAGTCCTTCTCTTGACACTTTGTCAAAGAATTAGTCTAATTTCCAAATATGAAGTTTCTCATTCATCATGCAACCAAGTTGCATGACTCCAAGTTTCTGTCCAACTGAAACTTGGGCGATGAGAATCTTCCCTTATTTGGCAAATTCTCGACATTTCCACAAATAACATAATAAAGAATCCATTATTGCTAACAATAGAAACAATCAAACATCAATTTTTCATACACACCATTGCAAGGATAAATAAATAAGACAAAATCAAAATTTATTTTATTGCGGAAAAAATTTTATCCTTACAATGCAATTCAACTGAAAGACTATGCTATTTCATATTTCTTATCATTATATCCTAACTCTAGAGTAGCAGCTCAAAAATCTGATCCTCGAGTCTATGCGATCGAAATCCATTTCTTCATGATCAGATTCAGCACGCTTCTTCCTTAAGCTTCCTCTCTTTTCTTCGATCCTGCAAAAACATCAAAATGTAATCTTATCACATCATGTATTAAGAATCAAAGAATAGGAACTTATAGAGTTAGTTAATAGATTTTACCTGAAGTAGAGCCATACGTCTTGACTCTCCCATCTCTTAGATCTCTCAGGTAAACAGGGCAGCTTCGTCTCCAATGCCCCTTCTCGTGGCAGTAAAAGCAAATGGACTCTTTTGGAATGGCACAAGGAACTATCTCAGAATTTGCCTTTTCTGGATTTCCAATGTCACCATTTTCAATGTCCATTGAAGTTTGGGAGTTTGATTCACCAAACAAATTTGCTTGATCAGCACGCCAAATCATTGTTGATTCAGCAGCTATAAGCAAATAGGTCAAATCAATGAGGGTCACGTCATGGTTCATCATATAGTACTCTCTAACGAACTCACTATATGATTCAGGAAGCGACTGAAGAACCCAGTCAACAGCCAACTCACCTGAAATCTCGACACCCAACATCCTTAACCTGTCAATGTGTGACTTTATCTCCAAGACGTGTGCACACACAGGTTTCCCATCTTCGTGTTTACTTGCCAATAGGGCTTGAGTGAGCTTGAACTGTTCAGGCCTTTGAACTTGTGGGTTAGGGAGAATAATTGGAGGAGGTGGAGGAAGTGAAGCATGACTCTCATTTCCTTGATCGTATCGTGGAACGTCATCTTCATTTGGAAAGCTTGTTCCAAGGGACTTGGGAAGAGCATTGTAAGATTTAGACATCTACAAAACGGGAGAAAATTCAAGTTAGTTGATAAGAATCCTTGATGTAACACCCAAATGAAACATCAAGACTAGGATCCAACACAACATTCTACAACCTAGAAGAGGGATGTCGTAATCTAGTTGCAGAATATTTGAAGGTAGGTAAATGACGATTTACCAATTCCCACCATGAAAAACAAAAAAAGTAATTTAAGTTTTAAATGAATTGAAACTCCTAGATCTTTTGAGATTCATTGAACTTTTCAATGGCATGTTTAATCTCGATTATGCCCTTCTATTTGTGACTGGGATGCCGAGGATCACAAACAAGGTGTGAATAACCATATGAATCACGTGGTGCACCCAATTGCTACTATCACCTAATCAATGTGCCGGTTAGCCACACACGCTCCATTGATCTATGATAAACATCGAGCCACCCTTCGCCACCAATGTCAAACCCAAATTAGTGTGTCGGTTAACCACACACGCTCCACTAACGTTTCGACAAGGGTACAAAGTGTAATTCCATGGATTAGCATACAATTCCACATTTTTCCTAAAGTAACTAAGATTTGGTAATTTGTAAAAGCATGTAGTTACTTTGTACTTCATTATACTTATAATGGAAGGTTTCGTCATATCCTACCCGTTCGGCTAACGACCCTCCACTAGTCAAGAGTGTGGTGGGTAAGAGTGGATACCCATTCAATCGCCATTTTATAGGAAATTTCCTTAAACACCCCTTATAGACCAGCTTCGTGAATGAGGCCTACTAACGGTAAGACTGACTGTTTACTCATACATATATATATATATATATATATATATATATATATATATATATATATATATATATATAATATTAGACTTTTAATGTTACATATATTATAAGGGTGTATTTTATACTTTTAAAATACTAGGTGGTCTAATTTAACAAATTATACTTTTATTTAATTAAATGTAAACCAAAACTTTATGGGTTTATAAAATCTCCTTTAATTATACACCTTAATTAATAAATAAAACCATAAGGGTGCAATTTGAACTTTTTCAAAAATACGAGGGTTTTAGAATTTAACATTTCAAAATTAATCTTTTAATCAACTTTTAAATTCCAAAACATGAGGGCAAGTTTTGAACTTTTCAAAACATTAGGGCTTAGAATTTAAATATTTCAAAAATTAACTTTTAATCAAAAATTTAAATTCCAAAACTTGAGGGCAAGTTTTTGAAACTTTTCAAAACATTAGGGTTTAACTATTTAAATTTCAAAAAACAAAACTTTTAAGTTCAAATTTAAACTATAAGACCTAAAGGGGAATATTGAAGCTTTTTCACAAGATAATTCAAATCTAAATTACAAATAATCAATCTTTATCTAATAAAACAAAAGATTATCTAAATTTTGACAATTATCTTCTATATTGGCAAGGATAATCACCTAATATCAATAAAAAAACGGATTTTATGAATTAAAAACGTTTATGGTAAGTATCCCAAGCCAAGACAACAACAAAATCGCCAAAAAAACGCTGCCAGACTCGTTGACTCGTCGAGTCAGCACTGGACTCGTCGAGTACCCAGTGGACTCGGCGAGTTCAGTCATGGACTCGGCGAGTTCAGTCATGGACTCGGCGAGTCCAGCCCCAAAATTCAAAAAAAAAATCGTTTTTCAGCCAATTTTCGATCAAGTAAGCATCAAATTCACTAACAAACAGCCCTAGGCTCTGATACCACTGATGGGTTTCGAGCAATACATCATTCCTATGGTGTACATGCAAACCCTAATAGCTTTTGGATCTAGTTTGTCTAATGAACATGCAATTGAATATCCAAAGTTATAAACCCTAGATCTATCAAATAAGAACTGAAATAAGGGTTTAGTAATTACCTTTGATTGTTATATAGCAATAACAATCAATCCTTGCTTTGATTGGCTTCAGAAAGCTTAGTGCCTCAAGTGTTGCACCTCTAATGGAGTCACAAACACCACTAAGCAACTTGAATGAAGAGGGAGGAGAGAGGAGGCACCAAAAACGGCTGGAAACCTTAAAGGATTACTTGTCCACGTTTTTGGGGCTTAAGGGTCATTTATATACATGTAGGCTATTAGGATTTACAACTAGGAAACCCTAATCTGGCTGCTTAAGCCCTAAGCAGCCCATGGACTCCTTTAACATATCTCTTGGACGAATTCCTTGTGGGCTTCCCATAGAATTCGTCCAACCTATATTATTTAGGTAATCCATAGCCCAATTGCAATTATCTTATAATTACAAATCCAGTCCCCTAAGTTTAATTAATCTCTTTTAGCCACTAAATTAATTATTAATTAATTCTTGACTAATATTAATTAAACAATATGATTTCTCCTTTAATATATTATTCTTATAATATATTAATAAATCATAATTAAACCTTTCTCTCCTTAATTCATCCTACATATTGTTATGGTGAAGGCAACCCAAAAGGACCATGCTCATAATCGGGTCAAGTACATACCAAAATAGTTATGGACTTAGACACTAATCCAACATAAACAAGGTGAAGTCCACATACCACATTAGGCATTTCTTTCTTTTTGTTGAGGAACTATAGAGTATTCAAGTATGATCGTATGTCACATTCTAAAAAAAGAAAAAAAATAGATATATAAATATAGATTAAGTGATAACCACTTTTCTATATTTTCCCATTACTACACTATCAAGGTTTTATTAGCATAAACTATATGTTGAGAGTATAGATATTTCTACAATGTACCAGTATATTCGGTCAGTGCAGTAAGTGAAATCGAACTTGTCCTCATAACTTATTTGTTGCATATGCACTTATGCCTAAATATTAAACAAAAAATCTAAGATTAGTTGTGATTTATTACCATTTAATTACTTTGTCTATGTAAATCATCACCTGTTGACAATACGATTTACTATTGGCCGAACAAATACAAGAATCCTGCAATTTTTAAATGTGTTGTCAATAATTTAGCCTGAAATCTGAATAATACATGAAGATTAATAAACTAAGATAAAAGTTAATTTGTTACTTGACGCAATGGTCTCAAGGCAGGGGTATATAGGTGATTGCAAACACAAATTGCCTGTAAATAAAGACAACCCATGTGTATTAAATAAATAAGAAAGAGTAAACCATGGAATAACCACATAACTACATAAGTAAATTGGTCTTACAGGTCTTAAAAGTGGAGTATCCTTTCTCTTCTTCTTTGAGGATGTCTTACCTGATTGTTCAGTTTAACAAAATTTTTTGTCCCACTATCAGATCTCGTATGCATCGATAATTGTAAGCCATATAAACATACTTGTGTGAAAAGCTGAAAAAAAAAATAATAAAACGATATATTAGGAGATTAAATGTGTATATTAGGTTAAAGAAAAGCTTGATTTACCATCATTAAAATTACATCCACTATCCCTTTACCATCACCGGTGAGCTCCATCAATTTCATTAACTATCTAAGAGAAAAAAAGGTTAATTTCAATAAATTACATTCTTACCCAGAATAGAAAATCATAATAGTAATGTGCGGTATAACCTACCCAACACTTTGGCCTCGAATCAGCCATGACAGAGTTCATCTGAACCACATCAAGAATTTTGGTTTCAGTTGTAGAGGATGACCTGACATCACTAGTATTAATCTCCACCATACGATGTCCACAATGTCTAGCAGCCACATGTGCAAGTGTTGTTTCCCAAGCCCTTGTGCACCACATAGTAGAAGGATCTGCAACAATTGTTGTATGATATTGATAAGCTCTAGCAACAAGGATGATCATATTTGTTTTCTCCAAATATTTCACTATTAGATGTATAATCTTTGTTTCCACCCAAAAAAATTCTTGCTAGAAACTTTCTTATGTTGAGAAACAGTGGAATGCCTTTTTAAAGCAGATAAAACATTATCTGTTGTACTCTTGAGTTCAGACCCAAAACCATGCTTTATGGTAAAAGCATCTAATTTTGAGAAAATAAAAAAAGTATGGATCTTGATCGATCATCATATCAGCACCAATTGAAGGAGACATATATTTCATTAAGCCATTCTACAATGGCATAAAACATAACCAAATTGCAAATCTGTCACATGCCTCACGAATTCTATCTTAAGTTCTTTAATAAGGAAAAAAAGAATGACAATGCCCATGAATAAGATGTTAGACCCAAAACCTTTGAGTAAGATCATTGTAGGCTTAAAATGTTGAGATGTTTAAGACTAATACCTCAATTTGTAGAAACCCTAAATCACAATGTGGTTACGGTGTTGCGTACGAGAGAAGAAGCCCTAAATTCTTCGGTCGATATCATTATGCGTAATTAGCGGCGACAATGGCGAGTGGTCGGTCGATATCTCTGAGACTCTTCACGATGAATACGCCGAGCGATTAGTGTGATTGTTTGATGAATACACAGAGCGAGTCGATGAGGAAGGGAAAGGTTGGAGAGAGAAAGTCATAATCAATTTCAATTTTTATTTAATAAACACGATGGGGAAAAAACGTTAACGCGTGTTTTATTTATTTTTCTTTTTTAGACAGTACTGATCTACTGGATGCCTAGTTCTCGGTAGTAAATCAACAAATTTTTATTGAAATTTTTATAATAAACATTTTTTGTCTGTCATAACACAAGTGTTCGTCGTAATTCGTCTGTCAAGGAAAGCCTTTTTTTCTAGTAGTGTTAGTAGATTAGTTCCTCCTCCATAGCAATTAAAGAAACTTCTATAAGATGGACCAACAAAAAAAACTGATATATTTTATCTTCTAGTATTGATCCATCACCAAATATTTTTTTTAGAGAAAGTAGCATTGGTTCAAGTCTAGTTGATGCAAAATGAATAACAAAAAGAATAAAAGATTCCTACACAGATTTGTGATGCCACCGGCCACTCTTTGGCAAACGAAATGTAATTCATCCAAAATTAAGAACTTTTTAAAACAGGTCCTTGCAAAGCTTTTTGTCATCGTCAAATCAGTCCCTAATTACTAAAAATTTCTAAGAGGACTTTCATCAAACTGTTGGTGTGCAACACAAAAAACTCCACCTCCATGTGAAGTATCAGTGTATGATGATCCCATTTTCATTCCAACACAAAAATTTGGTGACCAGTGAAACGAGATCAGAGAGGATAAGAGAGGGGTAGTTTCCGATGACTTGGTTTTCCGACGAGTTGATTTTGTGGCCTTCTGTTTCAGATCTGGTGAAATCAAATCTGGTGGCTGATGAAACAAGATGAGAGAGGAAAGGAGAGGGAGTTGGTTGCCGACAAGGTGGTTTCACGACTGATTCAAGGAGGTGTATCAGGGCGGCGTTTCAGGAAGAGGAAAGGCGGAGATAGCTTATTTCCGACGAGAAGACGAGTGGAGATGGAGGGAACCGCTAGATCGGGAGAAAAGGAAGAGGAAACAGTTGGCTGATTCAGACACTCCGACGATTCCGACAACGGACGGTGACTCCGGTAATGGTCTGGTGGCCTAAGTGGGTGGTGCAAGTTCATAAGAGATTGAGAGACGTCATAGTGGGGTGGGGGCTTTTGTATTAGTCTAATTTGAAAATGTTCTCAAATGTTCTCATTTTAGAAAATGTTCTCATTTAAATATACCAATATATATATATATATATATATATATATATATATATATATATATATATATATATATATATCATTGTCCACACATCCACACAATAGTTGTCCATCCACATTTTATATATATATATATATATATATATATATATATATATATATATATATATATATATATATATATATATAACGCGAAAACTATCTTGCATCATGTAGGCCAACATATTTCTGACTTACATGTCATGCATGTAGGTCAATTTAAAGGAACATGTAGTCGTACTTTAGGCCTTGTAACCAAAACATTTCTTGAAAAAAAAAAATTAACTTTAAAGATGGGGAAGGATTAAGAAAGGTTGGCATCTTTTATTTTATGATCTTGAATATAAGCTTACTCAAGACTCAAAACCCAAAACCTACGACTTGCCCTTCATTTATCCATCATGAGAATCTTTGATTAGCAACTCTAATGGCATTCCTGAAGGAGAAGCATACCAAATCACAAGCTACTTCCTACCCCCCTCTCCTGTTCCTTACATATCTACTCCCCCTCAAATCTTTCATTCATCGACATGGCATCAACTCGAAAAAGCTTCATCTTTATCTTTACGGTCTTGATTAACCGTACATACGAATTCTTCCTTTTCTCTTATAGTTTTTCGTCCATTAATGCATTAATGCTCCTGTCATCTACTATCTGATGACCAGAACATAATTATCAGATATCAGGTGACTTGTATGACTGTATTTAACAAGTTTTCGTTTGTTGGCAGTTGTGATATCACACGCATTCACGGGTACATATGGAGTGAATTATGGGAGGATAGCTGACAACATTCCACATCCGGAAAGCGTGGTGACTCTTATGAAAGCATCCAAGATCATGAACACGCGAATCTTTGATGCTGACCACGAGGTTCTCAAAGCATTTAAGGGGTCCGGCATCGAGATAATGATTGGGCTCGGGAACGAATTCTTAACAGACATAAGCATAAACGAAGATCGAGCAATGGATTGGGTGAAAGAAAACGTCGAGCCTTTCGTACCCGGGACCCGCATTGTCGGTATCGCGGTCGGAAACGAAATTTTAGGTGGCGGTAATCAAGAACTTTGGGAGGTGTTACTTCCGGCCGTGAAAAATGTCCATAATGCCCTTGTCCGGCTTAATTTAGCAGACAAAGTGAAGGTCTCGAGCCCACACTCAGCTGCGGTTTTCCAAATCTCATACCCTCCATCAGCAGGCGAGTTTAAGGAGTCCGTACTTCCCTACATGAAACCGCTCCTAGATTTTTTCTCACAAATTAAGTCTCCGTTTTACATAAACACCTACCCTTTTCTTGCATACATTAGTGACCCTGAACATATTGATCTCAATTATGCCCTTTTTAAGAAGAATCCCGGGGTTTACGATCAGAAAACTAAACTGCATTATGATAATATGTTCGAGGCTCAAATTGATGCATCGTATGCTGCATTGGAGAAAGCCGGATTTGAGAAGATGGAGGTGATAGTATCAGAAACGGGTTGGGCTTCACATGGTGACCCAAATGAAGCAGCGGCTACATTAGCAAATGCAAGAACCTACAATATGAACTTGCGCAAAAGGCTGCTTAAAAAGAAGGGTACCCCTTACAGACCAAAAATGGTGGTGAAGGCATATGTGTTCGCCATGTTCAATGAGAACCTAAAGCCTGGGCCAACTTCGGAGAGAAATTTTGGCCTGTTTAAAGCAGATGGGAGTGTTTCTTACAGTATCGGGTTCACAGGACTCGTACCTTCATCAGCGACATCTGTCTTTTCCTTGAAATTGATGTATGCCATATCTGCTGCGGCTCTGGTGCTGATTGTATCTTTGTGAAGAACTGAAACGTGTTCGGGTGTCTGAAGAGGGGATTAAATTGGACACCGTGATGTGAAGTTTGTAGGACACAGGGAGATATTATTTGGGATTTATAAAATTGTTGTCAATATGCAGTCATCCTTGAATACAAATCTTCTGTTCATTTTTCTTTCTTTTTGTTGTTATTTAAAATAGATATGCTACAATAGAATGCAATTGCGGGCGGATTAATATAACCAAGAAAATAAAAGAATGAACAAGGTAAAAAGGATCAGTCGCACCACTGTACAACACCGATCCTGTATCACATGGGAGATGTCGTGGAGTATTACTTAACGATATTTAGAGGGTGCAAAGTTTGAACTTTGAACCTTCTTTATAAAATTTAGCACTTCTACCTATAGGCTCTCATCATGGAGGCATACATAGAATGAGCAAGGTAAAAGAATTAATAGTTACATTCCTTTATCATGTTTGGTTTATTTGAAATAATGGAATGGATGAATGGTGAATAGTCATTTAGACATGTTTTTTTATGTCTGTGCAATTAAAAGAAAAAAAAAAGTTAAACAAACGCCACAACCTTGCCAAAATTATCAAGAAAACCAACAGTTTGGGACATGCGCTCAGAACTCACTTTTAGGATTCCACTCCCACCTGTTGGTTAGTTATTGCAAGGGCTTTGTTATTTAAGTGAAATTCAATTGATAAATAAAGAACAAATGTTACTTTATAAAAACAAATTTCTACTTTATATCTATCAACTCATGATATCGTTAGACCAAACGGACTTTGGTATGTGTATTTGGTAAATGAGAAAGTCTTGGATGGTGTGATAAGAGTGGTGTAAACATTTTCGGAAGAGTATGAGAAAGTCTTGGATGGTGTGATAAGAATGGTGTAAACATTTTCGGAAGAGTATGTTGTTGATATTTTCACCAAGTCTTTAAATGGATTACAACACAATTATTTGTGTGGAAAGTTGAAGTTGTTAGATCCATTCCAAAGTTGATATTGATGGAGGACACTGAAATATATATATATATATATATATATATATATATATATATATATATATATATATATATATATAGGGGTAAGTTCAATTGAGAAAATAAAAAAGGTTGAGAATGGGGGAATCGTTTTCAGCCACTCATTTATTTTTGCCGCAAAAGCCTTTGTTGTACCAGCGAAAATAGATAAGGAATACACATGTGTTTCCAACAAAACATGTTTCCTTAAACTATGCTAATCATTACCTTAATATATACAAAAACATAGTTTTTTTTTGTTTTTTTAATTTTTAAGAAGCTATTTATATCGAAAAATGATTTTAAATATACCAAAATTTATGATTTTTTATTCTCTACAAATAGACATCCATATTGATATACTTTTAAGATAAAATAAAAAATTTATTTTTTTTATATTTTCAGCTATCGTTATTCATAAGTGAATAAAAATGCATCAGATTTTTGCTACAGTACATTTATTATTCACTTATGAATAAAAATATATAATTAATTTTTTTTACAGTTTAAGTATCATTTATACTACTTATTCATATATGAATAACAAATTAACTGTAACAAAAATCTGATAAATGTTTTATTCATATATGAATATAAAATATGACGACAACTAATACACGTTTTATTCATATATAAATATAATATATGATGAAAGATGATGTAAAAAATATATTTTAAGTAAGAAAACTTTATTGCGTGTCATATTCATATATGAACGGTACTTAAACTATAAAAAAAATTACGCATACGTTTTATTCATAAGTGAATAACGAATATACTGTAATAAAAATCTGATAGATTTTTTTATTCACTTATGAATAACGAGAGCTGAAACTCTAAAAAAAATAAATTTTTTATTTTATCTTAAAAGTATATCAATATGGATGTCTATTTATAGAGAATAAAAAATTATGAATTTTGATATATTTAAAATAATTTTTCGATAATAATTGCTTTCTAAAAATAAAAAAACGAAAAAAAAAATATGTTTTTGTGTATATTAAGGTAATGATTATCATAGTTTAAGGAAACATGTTTGGATGTTTATCCGTTATCCATTTCCGACGGTACGCCTAAGTGTTTTGCGGCAAAATAAATGTGTGGCTGAGAATGATTCCCTCATTCTCAACCTTTTTTTTCTCAATTGAACCCTACTATATATATATATATATATATATATATATATATATATATATATATATATATATATATATATATATATATATATATATATATATATATATATATATATATATATTTATATATATATATATATATTCCTACCAATCTTAACTTGGAATGTATCAAATAAATAACAAAATAGAAGTTGAATATGACACGCAATTTTTGTTTTCTATAACAAGTAATTGTAAACTTGATTCAATTTTTGTTGTTTCAATGTTTGAGTCGTTTGTTGTTTAGATATATAAATTTCTAGTACCAGTGTTAAACAAAATCACGGATTTACATTTCATCACACGTTTCCGCCATTGTGAGCCTCAAGGAATAGACCTCATCATTATCCCTTTAAGATATGGCTTTAGACTCCATATTTATAATTTTTTTTTGAAAACGGTGTGTGTAGTATGCCCAAGCTAAATAATAATTATTTAAAAAAGAATTAAATAAATAAATGTTCATAAGAAATTGAGAAGTACGACCGTAAACGAACCCAACGTTCAACGAATAATTCATGAATCGTTTGGCTGGAAGTTTGTTTATGTTATTTGTTTAATAAATAAACAAATTAAATGAACAAACATGAATACATATTTTTTGTTCGTTTAGTTAAATGAACGGACACAAACAGTGATCTCATTCGTTCAGTTATGTTCGTGAACGTTCATGATATTCGCTTATATTCATTTATTTATGTTAGTTTATTATATTATATTATACAATTAATGGGTGAAAGTGAAGTTTTTCGGTGTGGTTCAAGTTTTGCAACTTATTGATTTGGTAAATGTTAGTACGAACAACATATTAGAAGTGTTGATATCAAGTTTTATAATTTTTGATATGAATGCTGATTTATATTTTTTATGTTTGATAATTTATGATCGTTATATTCGTTCATTTATCATCTTAACGAATATAAATGCATGAACACGAACAAGGTAATTTATTAAATGAATGAACTCGAACAAGAAATTTCATTCATTTATCCTTTTGTGTTTATTTGTTTGTTCGGTTAACTTAAATTAACGAACATGAACAAATGATTGTTCGTGTTCGTTTGGTTTGTTTACGGTCTTTTAAACTAATATTGCAAAAATCAACTTATTTATGGGGACAAAAAACAACTTCACAATATGGAATAACAAAAAAAACAAATAATATTAATTTGAGAAAAATAAGACAAGGATAAAATAATTATTTTACAATGATTACTGACAAGTACCGAAACAAACCAAACCACGATATGAGAAAAAATTCAAAGACGATAGAAAACACATGGACAATGAGTTAATGTAATTTATAATTAAAAAGATACCATAAAATCAAAATTATAACAAAAAAATTATTTTTTTTAAAACATCGGTGTTAATATTTATGATTGTATAACAAAAAGTAATTTTGCAATTTTTTAAACATCGGTGTTAATATTTATGATTGTATAAGTAAAATAAATCTATAGCTATAAGGGTAAATACCACAAGAAGTCATTAAGTCTATATGAAAATTCGATTTTGACACTGTCTTATTTTTTGTCTGAAATTGGACAATGTGTTTCCATTTTGTTATAATTCTGACCACTTGATCGGTCAACCTGGTTGTCTACTGACGTGACATAATGATGTGTCAGTTCTGATGACGTGACATGCTGACTTTTCAAAATTGAAAAAAAAATACACAAAAGCACTAAGTTTTCACTTTTTTCAATTTTGACACTAAGTTTTAAATTTTTTTTTAATTTTGACATTCTATTTTTTGTTACAAATTGAACATTATTTTTTCCAATTTTGTTCAGTGTTGTAATTTTCTATTTGAAACTATATAAATAATTTTTTTTATATTTGAAACTGTATAAATATATTTTTTCATTTAAAACCCACATTTTTATATAAAAATACAAGGTTCTTTTACATTCAAATCATAATGTTGTGTATAATTATGTATTAGTTATATTATAACTATATTTTTCATTAAATACACAACTTTAAAATTAGTTTGAAGGTGTGGAATGCACAGTCAGATAAACTAATATGATATCGAAAACACGTATATAATGTGATATCGGAAACATGAAGGTACGGAGATCGCTTTAATTACCAATGAATCGTTCGTAGTACAAGCTAAATACATCAACTTTATAAATAACAAGCTAAATATGTAATAATTATATTATAGCCATATTATATTATAACCGTACTTCTCATGCATTATTACTATGTTATAAGTTTTTCCAACAAATCTAGAAATATATCTACAAAAACCAAAATCATGAATATATACAAAGAACGGTTCATTGGTAATTAAAGCGATCCTCGAACCTTTGTATTCCCAATATCACATTAACTTATCTAACTGTGTTTTCCACACATCCAAACTTATTTGCATATTTAATAAAGACAAAATTGCAAAAATGGTCCCTGTGGTATGCATTTTTTTTGGGGTTTTAGTCAAAACCTCGACTTTTTTGGATTGATGGTCCTTTAAGCTAATTTACATGCAGTTTTGGTCCCTGCCCAAACTAAAAAGACTATTATACCCTTAATGAATTTAATTTTTATTTTTCTTTCACTTTTTAAAATTATTATTATTAAATATGAAACCGGGTCCACCTCTCTCTCTCTCTCGCTCTCTCTCTCTCTCTCTCTCTCTCTCTCTCTCTCTCTCCGTCATCATCAAGAAACCCTCGTTTTCCATTTCACTTCAGTGGGTTCTCTACATCCCAAATCATTCACTCTTGTCCACTATGTTCCCTTCCAAATCTCCATCTTCACTCATTGCAACGACACACAAATCATCCGTTGCCCTTTTTACCTATTGTTGAAATCAGAAAATGTGTTCCCATTTGAAATCAATATCCTCAAACTGAAAAACACACAGTGAAGAACACGAAAAGGGTGTGTAAACCCATTTGAAATCAATATCCTCAAACTGGATTCTTCTTTTGGTTTTTCATATTTCGAATCTGAAATTGATTTTACATGTGAAATCGAACCATGGATATCCTTTCTTTATCTTAGCTGGATCGATTAATAGGTGTGTGTGTGTATGTGTTTTCGATCGCAGCTCTCAATGATCCTCTTTTTCTTATTTGATTTTGAACGAGAAGATGGGACAGGGAGATTCGATGTCTCTTTCTTCTTTCTTTGTAAAATTGATAAGCAGATCTCAAGTTGTAGGTATGAGATGATGATAAGGGCTGATATACTTTGGATTCGGTAGTGATGCAGAGGGAGAGAAATCGTCTCCAGATTGCTGCAAACGCCAATGGTGGGAGGTTTGGATCAGCAACAATCAATCGATGGATGATTATATGGGGATAACGTAGGGATATCGTTCCATTTTCCTGTGGATAGATGACTCCAGGCGATAACAGAGACCAGGGATGAGGCGAGGTTAAATCAGAGAAGAAGACGGAGGTGTGGGGTGAAGCAAGAGCGATGAAGGTGAATGGTTCGGCTGGGGAAGAATGGGGGTGGGGATCGTGTGTGTGTGTTTGTAGAGAGAGAGAGAGAGGTGGGCCCAAATTAATTATTTATTTTCTTTTTCATTTAAATTAAAGACAAAATTGCAAAAATGGTCCCTGTGGTATGCAAATTTTTGGGGTTTTAGTCCAAACCTCGAGTTTTTTGGATTCATGGTCCTTTTGGAGTGGTTTGTATGTGAAAATAGTCCCTCCGAAAATTGAAATGACTATAATACCCTTGAGGTATTTATTTTTCATTTTTCTTTCATTTTTTTTAAAATTTAATATTTATTTATTCATTTTAAGAATTAAAAAATAACAGAGGACCCACCTCTCTCTCTCTCTCTCTCTCTCTCGACACATGGTAATACACTCACGCACACCTATTCTCAATCTCTCCAGATTTTTTTGATTTTTAATTCTAAACACACACAGTGCTAAGAACAAGTGCTCAAAAATCGATTTGTATGTGTATGTTTTCGTTTTCGAAATCGATATGTGTGTGTATGAATCTGAAATCCACCATCTTCTCTTTCCTCCTCTCCATCTACTCCGATTACTTAACATCCGCCCACCGCTTCAGGTGGATTACGTTCTCAGAGATAACCCTAGAAGGGAGGCTGCATTAGGGTTTTTGCAAAGGATGTCGTCGGAGAATGAGGGAGAGGAAGTCGTCGTGGGTGTTTTGTGGTATTATGTGGTGGTTCAATGATGACGATGTTGCTCACGGAGGTTCCATATGCTCCCGCTACCCCAACACAAACAACATCGACCCTCCTCTACCGCTGGCATCTCCATTGTGGTCTTCAGCCTCCTCTACTGCTGCCATCTCCACTGTCTAAAAAGCCCCTTCGGCACCCCCAAGCATCTTCCATCGATAGAGATTTAGATTAAGTTAATGCTGGAAATGATCGATCTGAAAATTGGGTCTACTTCAGCGGGTTTTGTAAGTTGAATCAAATCGATTCAGCCAACTGGAGGATAAGCTAATGGAGGATAACTGTAAACCTATGGTGATTACTTACACAATTTTGATCGAGGCCACCATTTTTGACGGTGGGATTACTAAAGCAATGAAGCTTCTTGATGAAATGTTGTCCAGACGTCTTCAACCCGATATGAATGTGATTTAGGGATTTTTGAAGTGATTTGAATAGAAAAGGCGGTGGCAGTAGGTAACCCTGAATGTCTTGGTGGCCGGAAAAACGGCTCCAACTCCGGTGGGGAGTTCTTGGTCGTAAATGAAGAAAGAGGAGGGGGTAGAGTTTGTAGAGAGAGAGAGAGAGGTGGGCCCTCTTATTTTTTTAATAATTAAAATGAATAAATAATTATTAAATTAGAAAAAAATGAATTTAAAAATGGAAAATAAATACCCCAAGGGTATTACAATCATTTCACTATTCACAGGGACCAAAAACGCAACGAAACTAGCTCAAAAGGACCACCAATCCAAAAAAGTCGTAGTTTGGACTAAAACCCCAAAAAAATGCATACCACAGGGACCATTTTTGCAGTTTTGTCTTTAATAAAAAAATACAGTTATAATATAATTAATACATATTTGTACATACATTATGGTTTGAAAGTAAAAAACCTTGTATTTATACAAAAAAAAATATGGTTTAAAATGAACAAAATGTATTTATACCTTTTCAAATGTAAAAAAAAAAAATTATACAGTTTTGAAATGATAAATAGTCAATAGTGAATAGAATTAGAAAAAATGATGTTCGATTTTAAACAAAAAAATAATGTCAAAATTAAAAAAAATAATAATATTAAAATGAAATGAAAACTTAGTGTCTTTTTTGTGTAAAGAAATTTCAATTTTGACACGTAGCATGTCACGTGATAAAAAAAAACTGATACGTCATCATGTCACGTCAACAAGCAACCTGGTTGACCGGTCAAGCGGTGAGAATTGCAACAAACTGGAAACGCAGCGTCCAATTTGAGACAAAAAATAACGCAATGTCAAAATAGTGTCTTTTATGTTAAAAAAAATTACAACTTTATCACGTCAGCATGTCACGTTAGCAAAATTTGACACGTCATCATGTCATGTCAGCAGGCAACCGAGTTGACCGATCAAGTTGTCAGAATTGTAACATATTGGAAACGTAGTGTCCAATTTGAGACAAAAAATAACGCAGTGTCAAAATCAAATTTTCATGTAAACTTAGTGACTTTTGTGGTATTTAAACCATGACTATAATATATCATTCCATTCCATCATCAAAAAATAAATAAATAAATAACCCTACGCCTTAGAACAAAAATCAACCCACAAGAAGGTATCCATTCCAATTCAACTTCTAAACATAAGTTTTTCATTCCATCCTTAATTCCATTCACTCTTCAATCTATATACTAAATATTGCGTTACTTTTCAATATGCATATAGGAAATAGTCAAAGCCCACCACCCAAGGAAACGAATTATTCAAAACACAGTCCCCTAAGGAAACAAATTAGTCAAACTCAAAACTCAAATTAGTCAAAACTCAATAGTCAAAAAAGTCGGCAAGCCTAAACTTTTGTTATATAGTTCTATGCTAATTTCTAAACATTCAAAACTCATAGTTCTCTCTTCTAATACCCAAAAAAACAATCATCACAAAAACAGAGAGATGGAGACCCGACATACTGGTCAGAGACTACCCGTTGCCACCACCGAACCTCCTACCACCACCACATCAGCTGGAGGGATCACCACACCTAAATACACCCCACCACACCCAAAATCTAGTTTCTATAGTATTTTGTTGAACATCATCTTGGGTTTCATATAATCAATGATTAGACTTCCGATGAAATCACCACACCTAGAGCCCATATATATATTTTTTTTTGGTTGTTCAAGCATGTGTACTCTATATTAAGCATAAGATTTGTAAAACATATGTATGCATAGCGCTTTTTATTATGCTAGAAAAATACTTTATGCACAAACTAGGTATAAGTGGCTCTTTCTTTTTTAATTAACAGACTTAATGGGTTCAGCTCTTAATGTGAATAGATATATGGGGATGTTTCTTTTTGACTTAATGCTGAACAGAAAAGGTCTTAATATGTTAAGTAAAAAATGGTTGCTTTAAGAGTTCAGACGTCCTATATTCCAACAACACTATGATTAAGTAACTATTATGTTGTAATATTAAGATCAGATAAACAGTGATTAATTATAACAAGCTTTAAATAAACATTTTTATAGAAGATTAAAAAGGACGTTTACTCGGATTCAAAAAAGAACCATCTATATATAAACAACACTTTATCCTTTACTCATTCCACCTGTAGAGGACTTAATGGGAGAAAAAGAAACAGACCCTAATATTTGAATTTAGTAATTCGCAAAGTAGATACAATATTACTTAATCAGAAAAAAGAGGCAGATAATCAGATACATGGTTATAACCTGCATCTAATTATACAACAAAACACTTGACCACAATTCACATAGCATCATCTAACATCTTAAAGATCAAGGTTGAAAGAGTTTATCACCACATTTGCATTTCCACGAAAGGAGATAGTAATTATCTTCCCAATGAGAAGAATCAATGAATTTAGAATGTGGAGGAATAACCAAAGTAGCCTGACATGGTCTGCAATTCACACACTTGTTCACACACCCAGGTGGCCTTGATCCTAAAATTTTCTTGTTTTCTCCCACACTTGATTCATCATCAACTGCCAATTAACCCACAAAATTAACCTAGAATCAACAAAAAGCTTCTAAAGATCAAAAACCCATTTGGATTTCTCTATTGTAAACAACTAAAGATCATTTTTTTATTTGAGGGGTTACCTGATATGGAAAGTGATAATGTGAGAGATAAGAGAAAAAGGACTATAACAAACACCCTGAAGCTAAATGAGTAGGTCCTTGCAGATGCCATCAATAGTTAACAACTTGAAGGCTTTGGTAGACTAACAGTGAATATAAATAGAAGTGGGAGAGATTAATGATGAAGGGGAGAGGGGCATGTGAGGAATTAATAATATATGGTCGTGCATGCAGTACTGTATACGGAAACAGTGGAAATTAAAAGGGTGATCTTCAGGGGATTGGGTTACTATTTGGAAGTGGAAAAGAACAAAAAAAAAAAAAAAAAAAAAAAAAAAAAGGGAGAACATTTTTGACAGAGAAGTCAAATAAATGTTTGGAGAAGAAGGGACAGGTTTCCTAATGTGAATTGATTCGATGAGTGTATTGAAATTTGAAGTCTCTCAAACTCATATTCTTTTTTTTTTTTTTTTTTTCTTTTCCTACGTGAAATTTCACTATTCTTTCTACCTGTTTTTGGGAAAATGTTGCCATTTGATCTGAGTAATTTCTTAAATCTTGAGCCATTGTTTCTTGAATTACCAGCATTATCATTGTGATCTGAAATAGTTTTTTGTCTTTTGTTTTCTTGTGGAGTGGTCAAAATACTGTTATCATGCTGCATTTAATGATCTCCCAAATTATTTATTGAGTTTCATCAGCAAATATTGTAAATATCTTAAGGAAAATCTTGAACTTAAGGTCAATTGTACCATAGGTCCAGAAAAACCCATACCCCAATATCATTCTTTGATTACTTCCAGAGATCTATGTTCATAGCATTAAGAATACATAAATGAAGCATAAGGAAACTTGAATAATTGGAATATATGGTTATGATATGAAGAAGATGCTGAATTCAACATAATTATTGAGAGGAAAGTCAGATTCTTACATTGATTGGGTTTGACGACAAGAATGAAGTTTATCTAAACCGGGCCATAGAATTAAATTCGAAGCGTCATATCATCAAACAGTTGATGTGCACAATTTTGTCCATCTCTTTCTCTGTTCATCTTTTAACCTTTTCTTGGCGATGCAAACAGTTTTTCCCGTTACTCTATCAAACATCATAAGAGTTCAATAAATGTCACATGCAGTGATTCGAACCAAAAAAGTAAAAGCCTCAGGAGTCAGGACAACCCATCGCCACATTTGTAAGAGATTTGCCAATTGCCACTTTTAGAATTCAAGAAAATTTTAATGCCAATCATCCATTTCTTATTCGAAAATACTCTCTATGATACTTTATTGAACAGTATTCTCAAAAAGAGGTTTACCTGCTCCGACTTCAGTTTGAAATGGTTGCCCCTTAAACCATAAAAGGTCTTCTTTCTTCCATTGATAAGACATTCCATTGTTCTCGTTTGTCTGCATGTCACTAGAAAGGGAAAACATAAACAGACATGTATTTTGATGTTGCTGTTCATATCATCGCATAAAGTCATTAATTTCCAGCAAAAGAGGTTTAACTGATATGGCAATGGCATACGACAGAAGTATTTTCCGGCCGGGTTTGTGTACAATCTCATGTACAAAGTCGATGAACAGATTGAGAGGCGGAGTTAGAGAAAAATTTAACGAGACACCTGATGTTTGTAGTCACAGCTGAAGGTACGTGTATGGACAGTATGGTGGTTGACTGGTTGTGGCAAGCACGGCGTGCGATGGTGGCGGGGACACAGCCAGAGGCCATGCTTAGGTTTAGGTAGCCGTGGATCGTTATTAAACATCTAAGGATTAATCTCTTAAACGGGTAATTGAATTGGGAAATTTATTAAACTAACATTCCAAAAGAGTTATTTCAATAAAATAATTAGATTTTTAGTTTTTAGAAAATGATTATTAAGTCCGGAATATAGTATTTCGTTAAAGTTATCCCCGAGTTGGTGGTTGTTAGGGTAAAATTTGTTCGAAATCTGACATCCGTACATACCGGATTTAATAGTGCATTCTAGATCTTGTGTTCGGAATGTACAAACATTCTAGAGTAATGTTTCTGGAGTGTTAATATCGTGTTCTAAATTGTGCGTCATGACGTGTGGTGCAACTCCGCAGCTTCAAAAAACCTCATGGCAGTGTTGTTAGGCGTGAAGCGTTGCAACAGGTGCTATGACATGTTATGGCACGACTTTTTATTTTTGATATACGTTTATTGTTTTTTGTTATGTTTTTTCTGATTGTGAATACAACCATTGAGTTTTTGTTAAGCTTTTGTTGTTAGTTGTTGCTATAATATTAGAAAATCTTCAGAAAAAAACCTTATATTTTAACCTTATATTCAATTAAGTTCTTATATTTTATTTTCTTGCAATCAAGTCCAAAAAATAGGCAATTGTTTATAATTTTGTTTCAAAAATTGGCAACTGTTTATATTTTTAGGTTTTTTATCCCGGTAAACTGGTCATGGTTTTTACCCTGTAAACCGATCATTTTTGGGTCACTAACCGAATATGAGTGTTTTTTCATAAATATAATCAAAGATTAAACGTTTGGACTAACTATTATCTAATATTTTGTATTGGACTGACTAAGTGCATATTTTGTATTGGACTAACTTAAATTTTGATTATATTTCTAAAAAATCACTCATATTCGGTTGGTGACCAGTTACCAGGGTAAAAAACCCAAAAATAACCGGTTTACCAGGATAAGAAACCCAAAAATGTAGACAATTGTCAGTTTTTGGGACTTATTTGTAAACAATTGCTAGTTTTTTGGGTTTAAATAAGAAAAAATGTAAGGACTTAATCGAATACAAGGTCATAATGTAAGGACTTTTCTAAATATTTCCCTGTCACATTTCTAGAAACCCGATATATTTGAACCTTGGTTAATACTAGGGTATTTTTGTTGCCATTGTTGCTACATAAACCATATACATGTAAGACTATTGCTGAAAGTAACCAAATTTGTAATTTTTTACCTATGACATTTAATCATGTTCCTTCGTACAATGGGCATGTACAAGAGGGTGATTTTAGGTATAAAAGTAAGGTCGGTGATGCTGATGCAACATTTGATGTTGATAAATCTGCAATTGATCAAGCAAAACTAATGATGTTGGTTGATGATAGTATAATATAATTCCACACAGAGACCCGGTAGAACAATTTCAGACCTTCTCTGGATTTTTTGGGGATGAGATTGAATCTAAAGAAAAAAGAAATTGAGCACCGACATGCCCAACATGAAAAGTTACGCTTATTATTTTTCAACTTCTAAAGAAACAAAAACCGCTCATTGGAGGATGCATGAACCTTTACCATTTCCCGGATTACCATATCAAAATCGTAAAGGTTATATATCCCAATATCATTCTACATATGTGATCTTGTTTCAATTGTTCAAAAGCAAAAAGAACTTAAGCTTTTTTAGAAGTAGCCATATATTAAAAAACACTAGCAAAGACATAGAACAAAGAACCAATTACAAAATATTTAAAGGTTGTTGCAACCAACAAACCTAATTACAGGGCATTTCAAATTCCTACTACTATACCACGAAAAGGAAAAATGTCTAGTAGAATCAAAAATCTCGTCCTTTCTCAACTCCGTATCTGCAAACAATAAAGCATTCACGTAGTTCCAAATATACCACAAAAAAGAAGAGCTTAAGCTTTATTTGGGATTCAAATGTGTTAACGAGGCCTTTCAAAATAGATTTAGCAAATCTACAACAGACAGGTTTGAATTTGTTTCCTTTGTGAAAAAATGTAAATGAACGATTAAGGGATACAAAAGATAAAGATACTAATTCATTTCAATTCCATGAAGTATTGGAAAATACACTTGCTCAAACACACTGCTCCATCTCCATCATCTCCAAGACAACAAGAAACTGTTGGGTCACTTCTTAACGTACATATTAGCCTATTGTATATAGAATATGCTATTCGGAAAGGGAATATTTTATTCAAAAAGAAAATGAAACGAACTATAAAATGACTATTTTAGTTTACATATTTTGCATGCAAGCGTAGAGTGCAAAAATGTATGCTCTAAATTTGTTGAGAGGGAATCCTGAAGAAAGCTTTAAAAGACATCATTTATATTGTTACAATTTAAAAAGAAAAACTTCATGGACCGTTACACTCGTAAAGACAGATGAAAACAACATATTTGAATATATTTTTTTTTCCCCTTATCAATTGTGCGGTAATATTCCTTATGTACTTTTTTTACCTGTTATACATGTATTTGATCTAATTACTAATATATTATATTATATTGTAGATTCGAGCGTTTCAAAGATGATCGTGTCCTATTATTATCATTGACGGAGCCCACCTAAAAGGAAAATACATGGGAACTATGTTCTTAGTAGAAGCCGTGGACATTAATAATGAAATCTTTCTAATAGCATTTGGTGTTGGAAAAGCATAAAGTGGGGAACCATGGATATGTTTTTTATCGAGACTGAAAGAATGTAACAGGGATATGTACCATGTGGCTATCATATCCGATAGAGCCAATTTGATTGAAACAACCATTCAAGTTGTGTTCCAAAATGCATATCATAGACTCTGTTGTCAACATTTTTAAATGAATATGCTAGCAAAGATCGACAAACTAGACATAATAGAAATTATGTTTTGGGAGACACTAAGCTTACCGATATTTTGATTTTAAAGAAAGTTTGGCTAGGCTACGACATGCTTTATCTGATGATTTTCGTATGGATTGGTAGAATTGGTAACCATAAATGAGCAAGGGCATGTGTTCCATGGGTTGCAGTATAATCTAACGACATCAAACAATGTCGAGTCCAATTTGTTATCAAGATATGTATAGAAACTACCAATTACAATGTTGATTGACTTTTTTTAAGCAACAATTCAATAATGGTGGTGTCACTGGCGTAATGTCGCAAGTATTTGAAAAAATATAAATTACAATTTATTTTACCATAAATTACTATGCATTCTAATATGCTTATATTCCTGTATAGCGCAAAGTGACAAACATGTTACCATTTATGATGAGAAAGGTGTTGATAGGAGGATTAACAAATCATCAAGTTTACAGTATACTAGGTGGATGAAAGTAGATATGAAGTGATTGACCTAAAAATGTTATAGTCCACTTAAAAATGTTATTATACTCAGGTATATCGTGTCCTCAGGCTATGGCGACTTTCAAAGAGCTAAAATAAACTCTGCCATAAATGGTTCCAACAATATTTCACAATGGAAACGTATCGAACAACATGTAGACTAGCGGTGTTTCCTATGCCAGTTCCAGATGAATATGAACAACCGGATGAAGTGGTGATTTGTATTACCACTGTTGATGGAAAAACGAAAAACTGGGCGTCCATGAAACCATATTCATATACAAAAAGTTAGGCGTCCATGAAACCATAGTCATAACCCATCCCAAGGTGAAGATCTAATACATAAAAAAGTGTAGTCGTTGCCAACTGATCGGACATACAAGTAGAAATTGTGACGCTCCATATCCAGAAGATTCAACAAAAACCGAATCATCACGTAGGACTAAATCAAGCGTTAAAAGTAAGAGTAAGTCTAAGTCCAATGTAAAAGTTAGTAAAAACATAGTCAACAATTTGCTATTAGTGATCTAAGATAGGAATGGCAACGGGGCGGGTTCGGGGCGGGGCATGGTTTCCCAAACCCGCCCCGATATCTTTCGGGTTTCTTATCGGGGCGCCCCATTGGGTTTCGGGTTTTCCCGTCGGGTTTCGGGTATATTATCGGGTTTACAACAATTCATAACGAAAGCTTTATTCCGTTTTAGGGTATCCCGATGTCTTATAAAAAATACATTTTCTAGCATCTCTTGTAAATTAAAAATATGATGCATCACTTTAATAAGATAAAATGGACATTATATTAAAAATTATTTGATTTAAGTTTAGTGTTGTTCGTCAAAACATAAAAAAAATGATCATTCACACTAGATTGTTAATAACTAAAAAGATTGTCCGTAATAAGTATTTTATCTTTGAACGAATGCAATTAACATCAAAAGGTTTCAAACATTATATATATATATATATATATATATATATATATATATATATATATATATATATATATATATATATATATATATATATAGATAATCGGGGCGGGGTGTCACACCCCCAAACCAAGGATGGCGGAAACGTCCGGGGGTGGAGGACTTCATGTATAGTATCATAACAACATTTGCAATAGTGATTAAAGTAAACACAACCAACATATATATAATTGAAAGAGTTACATCATTGTATGAATTACATGTTTCCAAATCAATTACAATATGTTGACAAAATGTAAAATGTTTGACGCCTTAACGTCTCATCCTCAAAAGCACTTGGTCACCTGTTTAGTGATTTCCTGAGAATACAAGTTGTTTGAAAAAGTGTCAACACAAAGGTTGGTGAGTTCATAAGCTTTTTGTATGCAATTATGAAAACCTTTTCTTGTAAAAGTAGGGTCAGTTCCAGAAAAATCCAATATTTTCCTTAATATGTAATTGTAGTCTTAAAACCCAAAGACCGGAATGTACAAATGATTTATCATATTTATAGTAAAACAATGCAAGTTTAAATTGACATAAACTCGTTCGATTTCAATGAAATCCCCGTAAATTCCTATGTTTGTTAATACTTTCTGTTAGTTATTATAACCATGCTATGACCTAGTTGGCCTGAAACGACGTTCTTCAGGCGTCGGAAATGTTATGACATTTGTCACCCCAGACCTGCCGGTCTAACTGTTGCATGCAGTTAAGGTGTGGGTTTGTCAAACCCAATATAGATCTATACACAACTATCACGCTCTCCCTCCAGGAGACTCTGGTTACAATACAGGACTTATTTGTAAAGTGAAGCGAATGTCTCACAAAGTCATTAACGGAATTACGTGTGGTGTAATGAAAATCCTCTTTGTATAAATGTACCCTTTTGAATTGTATGTATTATGTAATGTATCATAAACTATACCTATTATAGTTTATCAAAACAAGGGTAGTAGTAATAATGTATGTAAACTATACTCAATATAGTTTATCCAATGTTTGCATGTAATGGATGTACTTTAATTATAACAAGTTGTTATTTCTATGCTTTATCTAGCAAAAATCCATTTGTTAAATGATGTATGTCTATATACTAAGACAAAAATGTCATATATTGCAATAACATATAATCACATAAAGATATACACCTTGCTCAACATGTTACAAGGTGAAATGAAATTGATAGCATTTTTCTGTTAACAACATTTTCTATCACTGTTCTTAGAAAATTTGTAGAAAATCATCAAAGGTCCAAATCAGAATCCGTAAATTCTGAGAGTTTGGAAAATGAGTCTAGTTTCTCCATAATTTTTCTCATAATTTTTAGTGACCTCTGACTTGTGTGATCAAGTCTATAATCACAGACTGGTCCGGATTGATGTTTGAAATGATAGACAGTTTTGTAAAAATCACCATAAATTGTAGAAAAATCGTATGGAGATGTGCAAGTAACCATTTTAAAGGTAAGGACTTGAACTACTTGCACCTTGTACAGTTTTGAAAACTAAAATGTTTAGGTTATCCAAAACAGTCCGTGATTGATGTCAAACTTTTCTGATGAAAGCTGTTGGAAAAGTTTAGTTGTGTTCTTGATGATTTAACTTGTATTCCCCCCCCCCCCCCCTTAAAACTTAAGAAAACATGAAAATGTAGGGGTATGAACTCACCTTGAATGGTTTCAGTAGATGAGTGTTGGAGATGAGAAGTGTTCAACTCAAAAACACTTGAAGATGCTTAGAAGATTTTCGAGAGTCTAACACCAAAGGGATGTAATTTGTGTAAGCAATCTATGATTGGAGTAGAATGAAGTGTAATTATCACAAGGAGGATGAATTATACTTACCAAGAGTGTAAGAAAGCGTGATGATCAGCCTTGGCATCCCGAAATTAAGGGAGAAAGTTAGAGAGAAAAGTTGAGTTTGATCCTTGGTGAAATGAGAGCAAGTGAGTGAGAATGAGGAGAGAGGATGAGTGTCCAGCTCTAAGAACGTGGGAATAACTTGTGAGAGAGGGGAAAAGTACAAGGAAGTGACAAGGTATGGTGGGGAGGGGTGTGGGTTGGTCATGGAGTGGGCATGGGGGGTTGCTTATGTTACACACTAAGGTAAAGTCAACACTCCACCACAAATATTCACCCACTAGATTTTATTCTTAAATAAAGATTTCCATAAAAAAAATATGTTTAAATTATGAATATTTAGGGTCTTATATGTTAAAATATGATTTTTGGAGAAAATACCGCGTTAAAATCACGAAAAAAACGGGCTCAAAACGCTAAAGATATTGAAAACCGGGTGAATATTGTCAAAATCCGAAGTTCTGGCCGAAGGGTGCGAGGTTCGGCTCCTAAGAGCTTAGAACCGAGAGTGGAAGAGGAACCGAGAGCGCGAGGAGAAGAACAGAAGGCGAGGCTCGGTCTTGGCTTGCGCAGGCTCGCTCCTCGGACAGAAACTCCAGCTCCTCGGACTGAAGGTGAGAAGGGTAGAGCCGAAAGTCAGTCTCGGTTCGAAATTGTTAGAGGACCGAAATAGACCGAGCGCTCGGTCTATTTTGGTTGTGAGGGTTTCGGTTCAGGAGGTTCGGCTCTAAGAGGTTTCGGTTCCTGAGAGGGTTTCGGTTCCTTGAGAGGGTTTCGGTTTCTAAGAGGAGTTTCGGCTCCTTAAGTCCGTTTTTCGCGTAGACTTCCGTTTTTGGGCTGTTTTCGCCAAATTCGAGGGTCGGGATGCCCCAAGTGATTATAAAAAGTTGAGAGAGATTTCGAGAGAGATTTGGGAGAGATTTCACATACTTGGAGAGATTTCTCATTCAAAGAGATATTTGGGAGAGATTTCACATACTTGGAGAGATTTCTCATTCAGAGAGATATTTGGGAGAGATCCCACATACTTGGAGAGATTTGGGAGAGTTAGAGTGAAAGAGGTTTGGAGAGACTTCTTTTGTGACCCTTTTGAGTGTTTGGCTTCGCAACACAAGGTCCGCAAACCCCGTTAAGCCATGTTTAAGAGTCTTACACACCTCCGAAGGGTATGTAATAGTATTTTATCGCTTTGCCGCCTTACTTACCCCGATTAGGGTTCAAGAAATCTAAAAATACAACTTTTCAAGTGATGATTTCTTATTAAAATAGTGAGTTGTACAGTAATAACATGAGGTGAACCCTAGTATACAAGTGTTAGTAGGGTTGACCGGTTTGACTTGTTGACTTTATTTGACCTTGACTAGACCAGAATTTGACGGTTGTCACACGGGGCGGGTCGGGGCGAGGATAACCCACTCCCTGCCCCGAACCCGATAAAAAACCCGATAACGACCCGAAATGATCGGGTTTCGGGTTTTTTTGCCATCCCTAATCTAAGACACCCGTAGTCATGTTTATACTAAGTTGTAACTTTTAAATTTAATGAAATGTCATGTTCGGTTGAACATACTTGTTTATATTACACCAAGTATACACATTGTTTAAAACATACTCAAAAGTAACAAATCAAAAAGGTAATCAGTTGTTTCTATCCATGGCTAACTATCAGCCCACCACAAAGCACCACGTTTCTATTGAGTAGGTTTAACGACCCAAATTTCTATCTGTCATCGATGTTAGTGTTCCGTTAAGTTTTATTCTTAAATTATTATTTTCATTTGTTTAAAGTTATCTTTGGAGGTCCAAGGTGTAATAAAATGAACCTTCATCATGTATATGGGTCTAGGAATCATTTTTTAATACTTTGAGGGCAAATTATGGAAGTTATGGGATATTTAAGTGAGGCTAACCCTAGAATCCGATTTTGTAACCCTATTTGCAGCCAACATCATCTATTTGGAGTGTTTCCTTGCGAGGTTTCATTTCCTATTAAACAAGTGTGATTCAAGTGAAGAAAAGTTGCATTTTTTTAAGGATTTTCGTGGTGTAGGGATTGGCATATTCTCTCCATCTTGTTCCTTTATATCATTTGAAGTTCTAGGAGGTATAAGAACATGTTCCGCAACTCATTTTTCTATTTTGGTTCAATAGGATTTGGAATTCAGCTTAGTTTCTCTATGACAATCAATAAAACTCAGGGACAAACAATTCCAAACGTAGGTGTTTATCTACCAGAATCGATATTCTCACATGGCCAACTTTATGTGGCGTTGTCTAGAGGAATATCACGTGTCAATACCAAGGTATTAGTAAAGCCGAAAAAAACGTTTGATAAGATGGAATCTACACATCAAACGTTGTGTACAAAGAAGTTTTATGTGATTAACAAGGTACAATCAACAACTTATTATTTTACAATTTGTTCAAATATGTATCTTATATACTCATTTGATGTTTAATGTTGGGCTTTCAGATGAAGCAACATGATTGCAGATTGTTATAGTTTATATATTGGACATGTTCTAAATGTACAAAACTACATGATTGCAGATTGTTGTAATTTATATATTGTAAAATCAAGTATGAACTATTCAATGACATTCCAAATGTATATTCAACTTCCGCCGTATTGTATAGCTATGCACCTAGCTAGAAACTATCCGTTGAAATGAACTACCCGACACAAAATGGTCAACTAAAAGGCCGCAATGAATAGCTCGCGTCTAAAGGAAACTAATCACCACATTAAACTATCTTCCGAAACAAACTCTTTACCGCCAACTCCTTTGCACGGGTAAACGACTAGTTATAATAATTAGCTTTTTTTTTTTTTATATGTGACAGTAAAACTTCAAAACTCCAAATAAATTATATTTTGGTATTCTTCTAAAATATTTTTCGATTGTAATTCTATTTTAAAATTTCATTGTATGATTTCTACTTTCTAAACAATTTTTGAAGGTAAATAATATATTTTTTGAATTATTTACAAGACATATAATATATAATCCAAACGACTTGATATATGTTTATTTGTAGTTTCTTTGTCACGTATTTTTATTTAATTAAAGCTTATTTATTATAAAAATATTTTTTATTTTATTGGTCAATTTAATATTCTATTATACATAAAATAAGTTATATGAATAATTTATTGATTTAACTCAACCATGATAACAAAATATAAATCATGATGTTATTAGTGTTGTCTAATATATTCCTTTGTAATTATATTTCTTTATACCAAGAAAAACAAACCACATGAGTACTCCTTCCCCTTCCATCTATAGACTTTTATGCAATTGGAATAAATGAGGATTTATCAAACACATGTTCAACTATATTCATATTTTACCATTTGACAACTTTACTTGTTAATTTTTTGACATAAATTTTCCAAACATTTATATTCACATAACTAGACTTTACTATCATAATATTTTGCTTACGTCAATATACTCTCAAATACGAATATGAATTCTTATTTTAACGTCTTACAAAGAGGATATGATTTTAGGATTTTAATTTGACTCTTTTTGTTGTTTTCTTCTTGATCGACGTGTTTGAACATATAGGTCTTCTTGAAAAAAAAAAAAAAAAAAATCATGAAGAAATGCGAATTGAACGAAATAGCTAAATTATGCCAGTTAATGACCTAATTTAAATGGACTGAAAAAATTAATCCGTTGTGAAATTGAAGCTCTTTCTCTACTAAACTTCCAACTACGAAGATAAACTTGCAAGCTTTTCAACAAATCGAGTCACAAGCTAGCTTATATTCCAATCATAATCCAACTATGAAGATGTATATTGATTATTGCAACTTCAGTAATCAAAATTAGGTCAGGTAAACAAGATGTGTATATTTCATAACAAAATCAAAAAATGGAAACATTAAAGAAAATCAACGTGAAGCCTCAACGAGTAGAGTTCTCGCGCCATTGAGGTTCATAGTTTCGATTTTACAATTCGAAGCATACTCGATCTCCCTCCATGCTTTCCGATCTGTATCCTCTACGTTCTCCAGAAATCGCACCTTCTTTTTCATACTTCCATCCTTCTTCACGCTGGACAAACAGGACCGTCGCCGTGGTGGTGGTGTCGGCGGTGGTGCCTCCGCAGAATTTGAATCTCCGTTTTCGTCAGAGGAAGTGGCGGTGCTCCTGAGTAACGAGAGCAAGATCATGGTGCCAGAGACTGCCATGGCTGTTGCTAACACTACGCTTTGGGAACTCCAAACAGGTGACATCGTTTTGATCTATACTTGAATTTGAAGCTGTGGATTGCTTTGACATGAAACGATTGGTTACTAATTCGAATTTATGAACACACAAAGATGGAGAAATGTGGTGACTGGTGATTGATTTAATGGCGATTTTGGTGGTGGGAAAATTGATGCTTCCTTCTTCCAAAAATATATCGTGTTTCTTAGAAATACCCGAAAAGACAACGGGTCTAAATTGTTTTTTTCTCAATTTATTAATTATAAATATATACAAAATGTAACTTCCTCTTTTGTGTGTAAATCACTGTAGCTAATAGTATAACTTATGATACACATTGTACAAGCTGTTGAATTGGGTTTCACTATTGTGTTCCTCCACTATGGTGCGCCTGCCTTCACCGGACATCTTTCCAGTTTAACTTACAGAAATAACCCTTACAATTTTACTTTCTATTCATAAATCATGCAATTATATTGAACTAGGCGTAACTTCGCGCGTTGCGCAAGAATGCATTTAAGTGGTTAAATAATTATAGAAAAAAAAATAGAAATATGTTGAAATTTACTTTTTTAGTCATATTTTGGGCATTAACCGAATTATCATATAATATAAAAATTCATCAACTTATATTTTGATACTATCGAATATAGTCCATACCTTATAAACTTTGATTTTATTTTTATACTATCCAATATATATTATAAGTTTTTGTATAACATTAATATAATCTACTTTTCTTATATCCGATAATATTTTTTGGATAAAATAAGAAATAAGTTGTTTTGAATGAGTTATTAGTAAACAATATTGAACTAATAAACTTTGTATTACACTATTTATATTACACCAAAACATCCAAAGTTTCATATATGAACTTTCAAATATTAAACATTGAAATTAAGAATGAAGTAATACAAAATATATCATTATACATAAATGTCATTAAGAGTTATAAAATAAGTCGATTAGTAAATATGATATTTAATTTTAATTACATATTTTGCAAGGCGTACATTTGACTTTATGTTGGTGCGCTGAGAATCCTCTTCGTTAATTTGTACCTAAAAAATTAAGGTGAATAGGAATATAAAATAGATATTACTAAACATTAATATAAATAATTAAAAATGGTATGTGGATCTCCTACCACCGGTTAAAGACAACATACATCTCTAGTTGTATCGATTCTTTTGTAAAATTGAAGTAGTCATTCTATGTACACCTTATTTTCTAATTACATAAACAAATATGAGTAACCAAACATAAAAATGTTATCTTTATGTAGCAAAAATATTTTAGTTAACTAACAAATTAAATAATATAAGTTTAAGAGTTAGGAGTTTCAAAACATTAATATTTTTATTAATCAATTAATTAAGTAACACATGTTGAAATTATTACAATCATTATTAAAAAAACATTTGAAATATTAGATTTTAAATGAATTTTGGTTGAAGTGTTTTGACCTCTATTATAATATATATATATATATATATATATATATATATATATATATATAGAGAGAGAGAGAGAGAGAGAGAGAGAGAGAATGGAAAGTATAACACATGTATGACTTTTAATCAAGGTTGTAAAAATCGTTCGACGGTAGCTCGACGATCGACTGGTGTTAAGGGATTAATCACTCTTGGCGGGGATTAATCAGGGATTAATCAGGGACCATAGATTATTAATAAAATATTAAAATTAATTAAATATTAATATATCTTAAGAAAAACAAGTACTTCAAAATTAGAAAATAAGAAAAATTGTAATTTGGAAATTTTGAAATACGAAAATATGAACATTTTGGTATAATATTCGAAACTTACGTCTTGTACTAGAACAAGGAAATCGCTCGGAAAGTCCGCGAAGTTAAGGTTTTGTATGTATTATATCCTTTCGATCGAGCGACAACTTCTAAGGAAGGTCTTCATTCCCCTTTTAAAGAAGTAAAAAAAAGTTAGGGAAATGGAGAGAGATAAAGTTGCAGAAGTGCTTCTAGATCTCATGGAATAAGGCATAATTTAGAACAAAACTTTCCATCTCTTGCTTTCATAGAAAAAAAATTATGAGCTAGAGAAAAGCAGGCCAAAATGAAATTTTGAAAAGCAAGCCAGAGAAAAGCATCGTTGAGATAATACCTTTCATCCTAATCTCATCTACTGAAAAAGGGGCCCTCTTGCTCACCTGAAGAGATTTTTATGCAGAATTGGCATAATTATTACCGTGTTTTGAAATTTTGAAAATTTTGGAGTAAAAAAAGTTGGTTTTTTGAATTTTATTTTTTTAAATTTTTTAAAATTTTTTTAAATTTTTTTAAATTTCTTTGACATTTTTTGACTTTTTTTTGACTTTTTTCGACTTTTTTGACTTTTGTTGACCGATTAATCCCGCCAAACCTGATTAATCCTAAATTTCCGATTAATGCCCTAATCCTCGACGGTTGGAGAACGCCAAGCGATTAATCACCGATTAATCCCGATTTCTGCAACCATGCTTTTAATTAATTATCTTTTTGAAACGGTACAATTACAAAACAAAAAAAAAAACATATTTAAAATATTTAATTAAATATTTTCCACATCACCCTATATAATATATGATCAATATATTAACGGTTAAACCACAATATACAACGACTTTATTACAATAATCCAGAAACGAAGAAAATATAAAAACAAATTAGTATAACAAACTTACAAATTAAAAGCTCTAATATAATAGCATATCTCCAAAAGTTTCATAAGACCTCAACCTAACATAAAAACCTTTAAATTTGTTTTCTTTATGAAATCTATATATGATTTGTATGCATGTATTCCCAAAAGATTGACCTTTTCATAGTAAACTTTTCACTAAATGTTTATTAAACATAATATAAGTTATAAAACTTTTGAATGTTAAATCATAATTAAGAAAACTTTTGAGTTGCATTAGTTAAAAAATGGGATTTCAAATGAATGTGGTTTGAGGAAGTTAAAAAAGAGGGTTTCAAATAAATGTGGTTTGAGAAAAAATGCTTCTATTATATATATATATATATATATATATATATATATATATATATATATATATATATATATATATATATATATATATTGTTTAACAGTGAATATAAATTTACATAAATGACCCCTTTATTTTTGTCTTTTATTCACAATCCATACAAATTATAAAAAGTCTCTCGACTCTTTTTTTGGTAAAATCACCTACACTTATTTCTTATAAATTTTTGTTGTTTTTGTAGCTCATTATCATACAACAAATAAATTTTAAAACTTGGATTTTTCAAGAAAAAAAATACTACTTATTGTTTTACGAAACGATTCTGCCACATATCAAAATCCGAGTAAATATTTTGTTTTTTTATAATTTTCAACAATGTAATTTTCTTCTTCATTTTTTTTCATACATTCACCTTTTTTCCTAATTTTAATTTTTTTGCTGTGTTGTTCTAAGATTTAATCAAAAGTTTTTTGAACTTAGTTTTTTAATAATTTTTACGTCTCATATGTGATATGCTATACTAGTTTAATCAATTCTCATTTAAAACACCTAAAAACCCGCAACAGAGCGTGACTCAAATACTAGTTCATAAATAATACATAAGTAGAAGTGTAAAATATCGAAATTAGAAACCTATAATTATTTTAAAAAAACATTAGACTAAATTATAATCGGATTGAAACAAATCAACAATAGTATATACCGATGGTAAATAGATAACTTTGTCCGATAAGGTAATAAGTTAAAATATAAAAAATATATATAATTATCATTTTAAACATTATAAATGAGAGCTTATCCCATTCGAATCCCATATAATTATATTCTTTTGTCCACATTAACGAATTTAATTAATACTTAATCACTTACATTAAATATTATAAAAATAACAATGAAGTTGTTGATAAAATAATTAAGAAAGATAGAATTAAGTGTTCTAAGTATTTTTAATTCGATTTAAAATAATTACCTATACATTTTAATTGGATTTCAAAATGACAATCAAATTAGTGGAGTCAGTCCATGGGTGGAGTGGGATCGGAATTGGAAATACGAAGTCCATGTGCTTTAATGTGGGTCAATTCAATAAAAGCCAATAATGGTCGTTGAGGAGTTGAGGTGAGGTGATGTCAAATTGGTCAATTCTGGAGTGTACAAGTTGGTCAATTTTGTTTCGTTTTCGTCAACTTTATATTCGCGTTAATTTGGGGTTGGCAAAAACTCGAACAAAAAATCAAAAACCAAAAACTAAATTAAGATACCACAAAATTTATGTGTTTTTCTTGTTCCATTAAATGATAACTACATATCTTTTGAAGTTATTGATATACATAAAAATATAAAATGCTTGCAATGTTTACGCCTTGGACTCGAGGGCTCGAGGTCGACGCAAAAAGTTTTATAAGTGGGGGTTAAAAAAATCCGGTGAAGCCCTACTTTTAATGGAGGGAACATTAGAAATTTTTTTTTTTATATATTTGATTAGTTGCTTTCATTAATAAATTAAATTAAATATGTATTCGTTCGTTGCGTATAAATAAAATAATACGGTTAAAATATGGGAGCAGTTAATTCCACTGTTTTATTTTATTCATCCACTGATTTTTAAAAGAAATTGACAATAATTTCCTTGTTTATATTTAGAATATAATTATGGTGTATACTGAATGACGATATAATATCTTTTTAACTCATTTGTAATAAATAAAAGATTCAATTAGCCCATCACCCCCTTTTAGCTTGTCTTCAACTCCCCTCCATACCTTTTCCTTACATTTCGTGAACACCCATGTCGGAGACCTACAACACATGTGTCATTTTCTTTTTTTGGAAACGGCGAAATTTTATAAAAAAACAAAGGGCTACAGCCTTACAAGAAAAAGACACGACAAGCAAACAAACAATCAAAACCAACACCAACACCAAACAGGTAAATACAAGCCCCTAACAACAAAACTAGATTACATGATACTAAACGGGAACAACACCAATTGCCCCAATTGCAATTACCAAAACTACCCCTGTGTTTGACCCACCCAAAAACGATAGCCATGATATCGTCCGCAACCTTGTTCGGAGAAGCACATATACGATTAAAGATTTTATCATTCGTGCACTTCCAAATACACCCAAAACCGTCGTACAAGATGGCAAGAAAAATCCTTCTTTTTTTAGGGCAATTCTCCCAATTAGCAACAAAATTCAAGACGTCAGATACCGAAATGAAACCGATGAAGGGAACACCACACCACCTAAAGATCCACCGAAACACCTCCTTAGCAAAATTGCAATTAAGAAGCAAATGATTCGTCTCATCCACCCCATTCGGACATAATTGACAGTTAATAGTAGTCACTCTAATCCCTCTCCTAGAAAGGGCCATAGAAGAGGGAATACGATTCATACATGCTCTCCACACAAAACAAATCGCTTTAAGAGGGGTGAGATGTATCCAACCCGTATGATTGGGAATACCATTAGCGATCTTGGAATCAATGAACATCATGAACAAAAAATTGCCCATCCTTTGGAAGATTGGATTTCCAAGTGTCGGGACACGAGGAAAGGGCAAAATCATCAAGAAGCCCACAAATCTGATCCAACTCCATAACCTCCAGAGGAAGGCTAGGTTTTTTCTTCCAAGCCCAAGTAAAACCTTGTGGCGACAACCTCTTAGCAAGGAAACAAGATTTACGTTTGTCCAATTCAAACAAAAGAGGAAACCGGGAAGCAAGGGGACCCCCACCAATCCAGTTATCTCGCCAAAAAAGAATCTTGCCACCTGAACCAATTTTGAAAGAAAAGAAATCTGAGATATCAATGCCGAAATCAACCAAAGAATCCAATATCGACACCAGATTACTCCACACCCCAGGAATAGACCGCTTGGACAGATTGGAGATAAGCTTACGAGATAGATTATGGATCTCGCAAATAGCTTGTTGCCATAAAGAAGAGTTCTTCGTTTTTAGTCTCCAAATCCATTTGCATAGTAAGGCAATGCTAAGACTCGTGAGGGACCCAACACCAAGCCCGCCCATTTCTTTATCTGCAATGACATGTTTCCAAGCGATCCAACTTATTTTGTTTTTATCTTCCGTTCCTCCCCATAAGAATCTCCGACGAATCTTTTCCAGTAAATCAATAATAGAGGCGGGAGCCTTAAAAATCGAAACGTAGAATAAAGGCATACTACCAAGAACAGACTTCACAAGCGTGAGTCTGTCGCCGAAAGAAAGGGCTTTACATTTCCAAACCGAGAGTTTACCCTGCACTTTATCAATGACAGGTCTCCAATTCTCAAAAGCTTAATGTTAGCGCCGACAGGAACTCCAAGATAGATCCTCTTTCGTCGTCTCAAGAAACCTTCCCGTCTTCTCCCAATAAAAATACAAGCATCATCGGAACTTCCAGAGAAACACCCATCTCTGACCGATTCCATTTGGAGACAAAACTCACCCTAAAAGGCCATTCGCCCATTCAACCACCGCCCCTCCTTCATCTTCAAGAAAGCGTCCCACACTGGCCGATAGAAAGCACTAGTTCGGAAGCCTTACTTGTCATCGGCGATGAAACCTCAAAAATCCCTTGAACCCGTTAAATCTTGAACTCTTCTGCAAATCGAATCTTGAAACCCTATGGACCAGAAAATCTTATTTTGAAATGTGGTTTTGATTTTGATACTTACAAGTGGTTTTCTTGAAGACGACATTGCCGATTTTTCTAGTGGTTTTGAAATGGTTTTGCTGGTGATTTTGGAACTTCAGGTGGTTTCTTTGAAGTGGTTATTGATTTTGCAGGCGGCGGCAGAAGGAGCGGTTTCCGTCGACGGTGTGGGTTGAAAGGTGAGGGAGAATGTCATAGGGTGAGGGGGAAGACTAACAGGGATAAAGAGGGTAGGTTAAATTACTATTCTATTTATTACAAAAGATAAAAAAAAATAGATAAAAAGTTATATTAACATCGACCACAATTCCCTTAAAATATAATTGAGTAAACGTCTGGAGTTAATGTTCATACAAATAGAAAAGCCGTAAATAACATATTGCAAAATCAGTATGCACATAAGAACTAAACAGTCCCTTACAATATTCCAATTAGATGTGTCTAAAATAACCTATACTCGATTAAACCAACCGACCCGCTCTCAATTCAGATAAATTTGGTATCGGGTCTAGAACTTCAGGTAATTGGTTAACACAATATTCAATCGGTTCGGATATAGGATAGAAAAAAATCAGATATACCAAATGTCGGATTTAAAAAAAAAATCTATGAATCTTCTCAACACATGGATTTATAGATGTACAAAAGCTAATACAATGTTTTTAACGTTTTGAACAACTTTACAAAATAACTAGGCGAATCTCCGCTCTTTACACATGATAACAATTATGTTGTTAAAATATGTTAGAATTTACGATTTACCTACGTTCTTTTGTCATTTCCATATTGTTATCAGAGACTTTTATAAACAAATATTTGTCAATGAAGCTGACTAAACAATAATTTAATTAATTTTTTAAGATACAATATTTTGTGTATTGTATCCGATCGTAAAAAAGACGGATGTACAATATTAATATTGTGGTAAAGATCACAAAATTGATATCTTTTATCGAGAATAGGCATTAAGTTTTACTGATACATGCACATAAAGGCATACCATCAACTCTAGTCTACTAACTCTTATGTCCTAACATACATGGATATATATTGTAACATATGATATAGTGAGATAACTCATCTTGACAATGACTCGGAAGATTGACAGCTATCTGGGCGATTCTACTGGCGATCCAACTAGCGGATAGGGTACCGGATAAGTATTAACCTATAATACTTTAACCTATTAATTTCTATAACGATCTTATAATAAAAACTAGATCCTTCACTAATCCCAACGAATACTGGGATTTTTATCAAATAATGAGCAACCAGGCCGGACAGTCGCGAGGCAAGATCATTTTGGCGTATAGCCTTTCTGAGATCCAACAACCAAGCCAACATAATCATTCTAGACACCTCTCCCGTAAGTAGATCAATTATCATTATATTCGGAATTATTGTTAAATCTTATTTAAACATTCATAACAATGACTATGAATGATAATATAAGTTACACTTAAAGCAGAGTAAGTGTAGCCTAACTTACAGAGAGTTTCTGATGAAAAACTCGAAAAGTTGCAGGAAGGACCCCGATATCGAGCACTTCTATCTGCCCGACTCACTGCCTCAGATGAAACATCCCAAAAATACAACCCAAAAATTTTTCGTTTGAAAACTTAACTAAACCATAATATTAAATATTAAAAGATGATGAGAATTAATCTCAGATCGATTAGATCTTTCACAGGTAAAAGATAAAGATCAAACAAAACAAACACAATAACAGAATCAACAATATGCTTATGATTCAAATATAGTCACGCCTCAGCAGAGCTCTATGAAGAACTTCCACTGTAGAGGCGAGCTAGGGTTTACAATACTCAAAAAGAATAAAAAGCAAAGCGTGTTTTTTTTTACAAAGACTGCATGCATGCAGCTTAAATACTAAACCCTAGATAAAACATGCACGGTTGGACAGGCCCAAACCGGCAATCAAAATTGGGCTAAGGACCGAGCCCATGACGCAACACTATAAGCCCAACAATCTCCCCCTTTGCGTCGAATGAGGCGAGAGATCAATTTCTTTGAGTAGGCTTCACAGTCTTGACAACCTTGAACAGCCGAGGGATGACCGCAAGAAGTGTTTGCCGAAACTGAATGTACCATCGTAGCATGTCAGTAAACAGCTTCTTATCGGCTGTAGAATTCTGATCGCACTTGTGGATAATCTCCAAGATATGTTCCAAGCAAGCAGTTGAGAATAAGTGTTTATCACACAGAGCGAAGATACATTTTTGCTTTTCGTCTCTGACAAACATTACTGTGTGTGACTGTGGGTCGATTCTACCCTTGACCATAACATTCACATCACCCATTCTGCCGGAAGGTTTGATCGTTGGACGCTTGTGAATGGCAGCGGCGATCTCTTGGTCCATTTTCGCCACTTCGTGAATGTAGCATACAAGCATTCGCTTGATATGGTCAATGATCGGCTGGTACTCCTGTGGATTTGACATCAGGATGTTGTTGAGAAGTATCCAGTCGTGGGGATTGAGGTTCGGTAGATCAGCAAGGGTGAAGTTATGAACCGAGCCTTCAGAGCCTCGAGTCACTTTGAATTTCACATTGACAAACTTCCCTGCTGAGTAAGGCTTCAGAACCTTGACAGTAGTAATCTTCTGTAAGCTCCATGTCAGGTGCTGTGGCTGAGCAAACTCCAGATAGAACTCCAAAAGATCCCGATCAACCTTCGGATCTGGAGAGGGAATAGAAACAGTTGAGTTAAAGCAGTGAAAGATGAATGCCTTTCGCGTGATCGGCATGTCAAACTGTGCATCCTTGGAGTTTTCAAGCCCAAACGACATCACAGGCTCAAGCCACAGTGTACAAGGTTCATCGATAGCACACTTTTGAAGCGAATCAAGAGTCCACACAGGAAAAATGGACTTCTTCTTTTCCAGGAGCTCTTTTTCTTTAAGCTCTTTTTCAAGCTCTATCGATTCCTTCATCAGTTTTTCTTCAAGTTCCTTATCAGATGCCTTTGTTTTCTGAAAAGGATTAGAGGGATCTGGTTTAAAAATATCTTCAATATCATCATTAGTATCATCATATTCACCAATTTTCTTCTTCTTCTTCTTGCATCTATCACTGACCGAAGCTTCATTAACCTTCTTCTTCTCTCCCCCTTGTTTCGGTTGGACACCAGGCACCGGAACACCCTCAATACGATTAAGAATGGCCAGTGCAGGTCGAAGTTTATCAGCCAAATGCCTGCGAGTGGTGATGGTGATGATAGGATCATGGGCTTCAAGGAGATGAAGTAAGATGGAGTGAACATCAGCAGCTGAGCCTCGAATAACTTCCCTCTCAGACTTCAAGTCATTGAGTTCAGCTGTTGCAGTGCGAAGTTTGAGATTCTGGATTTCCAGTTGAGAGGTTCGCTTGTCGAGTTCATCCATGACTCGATTTTCAACTGCCAATTCTGCCTCCAGTTGAGTTAAGCGATCATTGACTTTATCATGCAGATTGACATTTACAGCTACAATGGCTTTTCGGGCAACTTCAAGATTAGCTCGTTCGGTTGCTAGAGAACGCTGAAGATTTGCAACCGAATCATTTACTGTCTTAGCATTCTTTTGAGCAGCAGCCTGCAATGAATCTAGAAAGAGGTTAGCCTCGGAAATTAGTTTGTCGACTTTTGCGGTCGCCTCTCTGCATTTGTTAGAGGAGGACTCGACTGCAAGCGAGGCCTTTTGACACTGGGAAGTGGAGGCGTCGATAGCCTTGGCTGCAGCAGAAAGGGATGCGCCATGTTCTTTTACAACAGAAGAAAATAAGGCTTTGAGAGCAGCATCTGAATAAGCCCCAGAGGAAGAAGAGGAATTAAGTTGATCAAGTTTATCATTGACTGCTTTGAGATGACGCTTGGTTACAGGTGCATCTTCGTCTTCATCACTCTGGACACGGTAAGGACTGAAATAGGTGGAATCAAATTCCAAGTCCTCATCTCCAAGGACAGGGGTGGTGTCAGTAGATGGGGTAGGTGATAAGGGTTTGGTTGTGACATGAGGTTCAGTGGTAACAGGTGGGATAGGAGCTGAAGAATGAGCTTGTGTAGTAGTGGTGGTAGTGGTAGTGTTGGTAAAGATTGGATTAGGGATGGGAGTAGTGTTAGATAGTTGAGATGTAGAGATGGGAAATATAGGAGGTATGGATACTGGGACAGAAACGGGTGGAGGAGAAGGAGGGAGGGAGTGAACTGGAATTTCGGGGGTAGGAGAGCGAGGCGGGGTATTACCACGACCCGAAGCCTCCTCGTCAGAGCTTTCGCTTTCAGATTCTGAAGGAGGAGCAGATGTGTGTTTGGGAGGGACATACTCTGAGTCTGAATCACTTGAAGATTGGAGTATGAGTCTCTGAGCGGGCTTTTTCTGCTTCTTGGGTTCAGGCTGGGACAGAGCGGCCTTGTCTGACCTTCGCTTCGTAAGGGTTTGCCCCTTGGTTGTTTTAGCAACCTTCGTCTCCTTCTGAGTCGCAACTTTCTTTCCCCTCTTGGATGGCTTGTCAGCTTCTTCAATGGATCGAACCATGGCTAGGGTTAGTTCCCGTGGACCCGAAGAAGGAAACTCCATGTATTGTTGCAGAAGTTTACTTGCGTCAGGCAGACAAGCAAGCATGGTGTCAGGGATGGATCCAGTGAAAGAATACTTGGTGGGATCCGTGACAATTATCTTCGTTGTGTGAAAAGTAGCAATAGAGGAGAGAAGAGAGTCTGCCATGATTGGAACGTGAAGGCGATCCATTACCCACTTGGTGATGATTGACCAGTACCGTCCACACGAGATTTCGGAGTGTCTTGAGGAAGAACTCAAGCTTTGAATCAGTTGTTGCCAGATGATTGTACCATAGTCCAGATCAATCCCGTGATATAGACCGTAAAGCACAGTCATAAAGGACTTGCTTGCTCCATCTGAGCCGGCGCTGCGCTCAGAGAGTCCTTTGAACAGTAGAGTGAATAAGCCATTCCATGGAGGAGGAAGGCAAGACTTCTTGAACTTGGTGATGGTGGTTAGGGTTTCAGTGTACCCCATTTGATAAAACATGGAGAACAACTGACCAGTAGTGATCGATTCAGGGTTTACTTTGGTTGGTTCTTGAGAGAGACCAATTAGGGCACAGAAGCGGTTCTTGGAGATGGAGGACTTCTCATTGTGGAGTTCAAAGTGAATCCTTTCAGCGGCTTTGTCGTAGTAAGCAGTGGAGTAGATTAGTGAGAGGCAGGCCATGGGAACAACTTCGACTCTTGACAGAGCGTCGACTAAAGGCGAGTATTTAAGACACTCAACAACATACAGCATGTAGGGTTCATAGACAAAGGGTGTGAGATCGATGATCAGGTTTTGTTGAGGTTTGATAGTGAGAAGGGTTGGGTGAACAGAGGTATCTTGAACTGAAGAAGATTCTGCCATTGTAGAAACTTGGAGAAGAAGATGAATCGCCTTTGTTCTTCGAGAGTTTTGAAAGTGATAAAAGGGTAAAGAGCAGCGTGCCAAATCCTTTTATACATACAAGTAGGAGAGAGAAAAATACGGCTGATATCTTGGAGTTATTTGAACTGGCGCCGGATTTGACGGATGAACAGTAGTCATACCCAGTGATGACGCATGAAAGAGAAAGGGCGTTTCCTTTGTACACGCCATTCCATAAAAAGCACTTTTGCAAATTATCTTAACGGTTGGAGAAATGCTGAGTCAGCCTTAACTCTATCCCAATCGTCACCCCATATTTCACATGAATCGTCATCGCTTTTTAAGTGTATCGATCATTGAAGCACCATTAATAGAACTAGTTTGTGGAAAAAAAATTCGTGCATAGAGTGTAAAAGATAAAGAAATAAAGCGACTTGTGCAAGATAATTTGTGATGTCTTAAAAAAACATAAAGCAACTGATTCTGGGCACGAATCTCTTCCTTCAAAGTCAAGAGAGACCTTAAAGTGCTTGTATGGCTTCCCATTAAATAACGATCAAATACTTGTTAAGAAGTATTGAAAGGCATCTTTTAAATCTAAGGCTCATAACAGGTGGCTTTCGCTTCAATTCATGAATTCGAGACTTGATATAAGACCGAAACTGAATGAAGTACTTGTTAGATCAATGTAATCTATTGAACAAGTAGGTAGGGAACATATTCAGTGACTTGTTGAAATCGTAATTGGAAGAAAAAAAAAATTAAAACATGGATCCATTTGGAAGAAAAGCTTTGGTAATAAGCACTTTCATTAGGATCGCGCAAAACGAAAAATGAGATTTCATAGAAGTGCATAATATAGATCAAACGTTAAAGTATTCACCGTCAATTCAGTAAGGGAGTTGGATTTTGGGTTTTACTTAAGTCGTGGTGAACGAACTTAAGATCATCAACACAGAATTGGTATAACCATAAACCTCAGTGGTTATGGCTGAGAGTCTCAAGGGTTACAGAATGTGAAACGAATCAGTGATGGAGAAAAATAAGGTGGGTAAAAGAAATGAAAGTGCCTCTGCTAGAACTGAATGACAAAGCAGAAAACCTCTTAACTCAATTTGAGAGGAGTATGGCAGCTCATGATTAGAGTAAATGTTATAGCCTGATTGGTGAGACAAGATTTGTATTTATCAAGTCATTAAGGCTTTACTCAGAATCGTTCGAGGCTTTGGTCAACATACAACATCATGCTTCTAGGGACACTTAACTAGTACTGAAGTAAAGAAATATACCTGCCTTAGTTTCATATTCTGATTTACTGGTTCTCTTATTACCTAATAAGAACAAAGAAACACACCACACAAACCAACAAACAAAGAAACAAAAATATTTTTGAATTTTTGGAAGGTTTCTGAAAAGAAATAAAAACAGAAAGATAAAATATTTTTGGAATTTTAAAAAAATAGTATACAAAAGAAGACAAACAAAACGCCTTGATATGAGAAGAAGCAAACGAGTTCAAATGGACCGAACCCGAAATAGACCGAACGCTCGGTTCATTTCGGTTCATGGTCGACCCGAACCCGAAATAGACCGAACCCGAAATAGACCGAGTGCTCGGTTCATTTCGGTTCACTCTATTTCGCCTCTTACCTTTATTGAAGCGAAGGCGATTTTGGTACTGACTCCGATTCCATCATGCCTAGGCCTTGCAAAATCTTGTTGAAACTTGCTTCAGGAAGAGCCTTAGTGAATATATCTGCCAGTTGATCAGTTGTCCTTACAAAGTGAATTTCGACGTTGCCATCTTCCACGTGATCTTTAATGAAGTGATACCTCAGTGCGATATGTTTAGTCTTTGAGTGTTGCACTGGGTTGTGACAGATCCTAATTGCACTTTCAGAGTCGCAATATAGTGGGATTTTCTTCATATTTACCCCGTAATCTCTAAGCTGACTCTGTATCCATATCACCTGAGATGTGCATGAGGCAGCAACGATGTATTCAGCTTCAGCCGTGGAAAGAGAAACACAGGTTTGTTTCTTCGATTGCCAGCTGACCAATTTACCGTCTAGAAATTGGCATCCTCCTGTGGTGCTTTTACGATCTAATCCACATCCGCCCAAGTCAGCGTCTGAGAACGCTTGAACAAAGAATCCTGAATTGGCCGGATACCAAAGACCAAGAGAGGAGGTTCGCTTCAGATATCGAAAGATATTTTTCACAGCTTGCAAATGAGGTTCGCATGGGTTAGCTTGAAATCTGGCGCAATAGCAAACTGAGAACATGATGTCAGGTCTGCTGGCCGTGAGATACATCAGTGAGCCAATCATTTGTCGATAAAGCGTCATGTCAGCGGCTGGCTTCTCCAATGAAGGTGTAAGCTTTGTCCCAAAAGCCATTGGAACTTTAACTCTGGAGTCTCCCATCATTCCAAACTTAGCAAGCAGTGTCTTGGTGTATGCCTCCTGGTTAATAAAGATGCCTTCGGGTCCCTGTCTAATGTTTAAGCCAATGAAAAAGTTAATTGGACCCATTGAGCTCATCTCAAATTTAGTTTCCATCAACTTCCTGAATTCAGCTGTTAAGCTGGGATTCGTGGAGCCGAAGATGATGTCATCAACATAAATTTGGACTATCATAAGGTGGTTACCCTCTCTCTTTCGAAAGAAGGTTGGGTCAACCGAGCCTTGTTTGAATCTAGACATTTTTAAGAACCGAGTGAGAGTTTCATACCATGCTCTGGGAGCCTGCTTTAAGCCATGTACCGCTTTGTCAAGTATGTAGCAGTGACCTGGATATTTTTCGTTCACGAAGCCCGGCGGTTGTTCAACGTACACCGTTTCTTCAAGTTCACCGTTGAGAAAGGCACACTTGACGTCCATCTGATAGACTTCAAAGTTTTTGTGTGCAGCATAGGCAAGAAAGATACGAACAGACTCTAATCTAGCAACCGGAGCGAAAGTCTCTTCATAATCGATACCTTCTTCTTGACAGTAGCCTTTCACCACTAAACGAGCTTTGTTGCGAATCACGTTCCCCTCCTTATCCATCTTATTTCTGAATACCCATTTGAGACCGACAACCGAAGCATCCTTTGGAGTTGGAATAAGACGCCATACTTTGTTTCTTTCAAACTCATTCAACTCATCTTGCATGGCTTGAACCCAGTCAGAATGATCAAGTGCTGAGCTAACGGTCTTCGGTTCAACTTTGGAAACAAAGGAGTTGAACATGCAAAACTCTACTTGAGAAAAGAGTGCAGCTTGTTTCGCTTTGATCTGTGATCGAGTTAACACCGTTTCTGAAGATTCTCCAATAATTTGACTCTGAGGATGATCTTTGGTCCATTTAATAAGTGGAGGATAATTTGGATCACAAGAGGGATCCAATTCTGCATTGATTTCTTCTTCCAATTCTGATAAAGTATCATCATTGACATGTGTACTCTCCCCCTCGAATGACGACACGAATTCTGGATCAGAATGCTCCCCTTCGTTTGGACTTTTGGTTGAGCCAAATGATTGTGACGTTGAATTCTCCCCCTGGAAGGAAGGACCTTGATCTTGTTATGGATTCGGACCCTCCCCCTGGACTGAAGGGCGGTCATTTGAAGGTTCGCCTTCAACTGACCTCTCGGTTGCTTTAGGATGATCAGCAGCCATCTTTTGAGCAGCATCATCAATGATTTGCTTTAGACTGTCAACCTTGTTGTCTTTCGCTGTTGATTCAGAATTAATTGTCGTTTGAGGCTCATCAAAAAGAAGCATGTATTGCTCGAAAAGATTTGAAATTGGGGCTGTTACGTGACCAGTCTTTGGAAAGATTTCCTGAGTTGTATTTTCGGTTGCCTTCATCTTCTTAACATATCTGTCGTCAAAAGTGAAATAGTATGTTTCTTCAATATTCTTAGAACGCTTGTTTAGAACTCTGTATGCCTTAGAATTCAGGGAGTAACCTAGGAATATACCTTCATCAGCCTTAGCATCGAACTTATTTTGCTTCTCGTTAGAATTGAAGACGAAGCACCTGGAACCAAACACATGGAAGAATTTCACATTCGGTTTGCGATTTTTTAAGATCTCGTAAGGAGTGTGAGAGAATCGCTTGTTTAGATATTATCGGTTCTGAGTGTAACAAGCGGCAGCGATAGCATCAGCCCAGAAATACAGAGGCAATGAAGCGAAGCTTAGCATAGTGTGAGCTGCTTTGCACAGAGATCGGTTTCTTCTTTCAACAATTCCATTCTGCTGTGGAGTATATGGGGCTGAAAAATTATGAGTCGTTCCCTTCTCAGCAAGAAAATCTTCGAAATCTTTGTTTTTGAATTCCAAGCCGTTGTCGCTTCTTACGTTACGAACAATTTTCTTTAGTTGAATTTCAACCTGCTTTATGAAGAGCTTGAGCCTTGGAGTAGCCTCAGATTTTTGCTTCAAGAAAAATACCCATGTGAAGCGAGAGAAGTCGTCGACAATGACCAAAATGTACTTATTTCCACCAACGCTTTCAGTAAAAGAGAGACCACACAGACCGATGTGCAATAATTCCAATGGCTCTATCACTTTTGTATTGATAATGGAGGGATGACTTTGTCTACTCTGTTTTCCCAATTCACAGGCTGCACATAAATGTTCTTTGTCGAATTTGAGAACTGGAAGACCTCGAACATGATCTCCTAAAACCAGTTTGTTTATATCCTTGAAATTAAGATGAGAGAGACGTCGATGCCATAACCAGCTTTCATCTGAATGAGCCTTCGTGAGTAAGCAAACTGCTGGTTTACCTCGAATTGGATTGAGGTTTAAAGGGTACATTTCCCCTTTTCGCTTTGATTTCAGTAGAATGTTATTTGACTTCTTCTCGACTACCTCTGAGCCTTCATCATCAAATGATACCTTCAATCCAGTCCCAACGACTAGCTGTGATATGCTGATAAGGTTATGTTGAAGCCCTTCAACATATGCGACCTTTCTAATTGAGAAATCACCATTCGTAATCATTCCATAGCCTTTAATAGTTCCAAACGAGTTGTTGCCGTACTTCACAATACCACCATCCTTGAGAGACCAAAACTCCCTCAGTTCTTCCTTCCTGCCTGTCATGTGACGTGAGCAGCCACTGTCAATATACCATTCTTCGTCAAACTGCTCGTCACGCATAACCTACAAAATATTAAGTAGATTTAGGAACCCAAAGTTTCTTGGGTCCTTGTGAGCCTTTTACAGGAGAGGGAATAGTAAGAGAAATATCAACCAAATAAGTACGTTTAATTAAAGTTGTTTCATCTTTTCTTTTTATAGTGAAAACTTTAATTTTGTTTGACTTAAATTCGACAGACGTACGATTTGAGGTGTTGACGTCTGCATTCTTTTGGATTTCTTTTGGACGTCTGTCATCTTCTAGAAAGCGATTTCCTTTCCCCTTTAAATCCTTGAAAGAATTAGAACGAGAAGAGTTAGGTTTAGAAGTGACATCGGATCTTCTGTTCATTTGATTGGTCTTGCAGGGTTGAGAAACGTAACCACTCTTTCGGTTGCTATTGAGTTGAGGACCGAAACCGTTCTTTCGGTTGTTATTGGGTTGAGGACCGAAACCGTTCTTTCGGCTGATGTGGTTCTGAGAACCGAAGCTCTCCCTTCGGTTCATATCAGTCGAGGGACCAAAACCACCCTTTCGGTTCCTTACTTCCTGCGAACCGATGCTTTCCTTTTTGTTCCTTACCTCCTTTTGTTTAGAAGGTTTTTCATAGCGAACATAATTAGGGTTTTGAGATCTCCAGAACAGCTTCCTTTCGGTAAGGTTTTTCTTGTACCTCACATTTCTTTGATGCTTTCTGTCTCTCACCTGTTTTGGGTTTCTGTGAATGTTAGCCTTTTTCTCAGAACTTTGAATATTAGCTTTGCACTTAGGTGAATTGGTTTCGCTTGAAATAACCACTTGCTCATCTGAAGACTTTTTAGTCCCACTTGTGCTCGGCTCATCAAATCGAGTAGGATCATTAAGTGGTTCGGCTATATATCTGCCTCTCACTCTCCATGTGGTCTTCTGTGACAAACCTACTGTTTCATCAGCATTGTCAATAGGTGCTGACCAGAAGAATTCATCACATCCGTCAACATTATCTTCTGCTACTATCGCCGTCAGTTCGGCTGTTTGTTGCTGAGTTACTCCATTAACCTTGTATACTTGATTTGGAGTTGATTGTACCTTTTGATACACAACCGCTTTTTCTTTAAGGACGTTGGTCGTGTCTTTGGATAGTCGAGCGTATTCAACTGAATTTTCAGAAATCAGATTTTTGTGGGTTTTAGGTTCGCTCTTGACAAACTCAGAACAGTCCACCACATCCTCTACAGAGATTTCACTCAGATCATCGTCCTCATTAAGTTCAGATGCACTTTCAACATTAATTTTATTTTCTGAACTTAATTTGGCATTCAACGAGTCAAATTTCTGTACAGTTTCGGCTCTTAACTTCAATCTATCATTCTCATCTAACAGATTTTCGAGCATGTCCTTATGGTCCTTGGACTTTATGTAGGATTCAATTTTATCAAGACCGATTTTGTATGCAGGAGAGATCTCATCAGATGATACAACTCTTTCACAGTTGTATGCTTCAGCATCAATTTCATCCTCCTTTAACTCAAGAAAGGGCAAAATCATGCGATGTATCTTCTTTCCTATTTCACAATCGAGATGCAATTGAGTGATATTAAAATAAAGCCTTTTAGCAATCAAACAAAACACATTTCTTTGTTTTAAAAGTTTAAGATTGTCTCTTTGCAAATAAATCGACTCATCCTTAAACCTAATCAACTCTTTTTCCTTAAGCTCAATCCACATCCTCCTTTCCTCACTCTTCGACGATACCCTGCTAATTTCATCAGTCAGGTTAGAGTTTGTGACACGGGTTTGAGAGAGACTGCTACTTATACTAGAGAATTTTGATTTTAAGTTATTTAGTTCCTTTTCATAGTCATTGACAGGTATTTTTAGAGAAGCAAGAATATTTTGTACCTTCTTGATCAACTCATCACATTCATTGATCTGTGTATTAACAGGTTTCGTAGCAAAACACCTATCCTCTCGCTCCTTCTCACCTTCTATTCATCCATCAGTTGTATATCCTCTCATCTGGGATACACCTTCGGTCACCATGAAACACCTTCCAGCAGTGTGTTCTTCTTTTACCAGCATCGCCTTGCCATGAGTGGGTTTTCTTACTTCTTCGTCCTCTGAGTCTGTGGACCATACTTCCACACCACCGAATTCATCACGGTTGTCTGTATCCTGCACAATCAAAGCATTCATAGTTTTATTGTTAGCAGCAGACTTTCTTTTCTTGATTTCCTCCAGTCGTCTCAAGAGGCTTGCTTCCTCATCATCATCATCTGTCTTTTCTGCCCTCTTTTTCAGCATGCAGTCCTTGGAAAAGTGATTCTTGCCTCCACAATAATGGCAATCGAATCCTGAGTCTCCACCAATTTTTACTTCTTTCTTGGACTCTTCTGATTTTGATGTTGTCTTCGGTTCCTCCTTGACCTTTTCAACGCTGTAACTTCCCTGCCAATTTCGGTTTTTGTTGGCTGGGAACTTCCTTTTAATGAACTTTCTAGGATTAGACACCATCAGGGCATACTCTTCACTGGTTAGATCATAGTCAGAAAGATCTAATTCCTCCTCTTCTTCAACAGAACTTTTTTCCTTTAGAAACAAGGGCTAACGAACCCAAGCTAGACACCACACTCGTTTCCTTAGTCAGAGAATTTTCATGGGATTTCAGAATTCCCACCAGTTTCACCAGAGAATACGATTTAAACTTTTCATGTGCCTTTACTGTTGACACAACCGCCATCCATTCGGGTCTAAGACCGTTCATGAAGGTAACTTTCTGTTTAATAACTTTCCTTTCGATCCCATGCTTTATCATCTTACTCAAGAGATGATTGAAACGATCAAAAGCCTGAACCAGTTTCTCTTCGGGCTTTTGTTTGAAATCACCAAACTCTGAAAGCAAAAGAGTTTGAATCGAATATTCCAGATCTGCGTCGGTGGAATACAATTCTTTTAGCCTGTCCCATATCTCTTTAGCTGTAGTGCAAGAATTCACCAAACGAAATGTATCTGACTGCAATGCAAACCTAATCATTCTTAAGGCTTTAATGTTACATTTAAACTTATCTTTCTCGTCTTGAGGAATGTCTTTCACATCACTCACAATCTGATTGTACTCCTTTTGAGTTTTGACAATCCTTGAGCTGTTTGTATGAGCAAACGGGCCAACAGTGATGGCTTCCCAGATCAAGTACCCATCATCTTCTGAGCCACTCACATAATCTTCAAAGTGATGTGTCCAAACCTCATAATCTTGAGTGTACAAGATTGGAATCCTAGTCGTTGATCCGATACTGTTGGAGATGTTGATTGGATTGGTTTGCGAATCATCCATGGACATTGTGATGAAGTTTGATCGATAACCTGTTTAAGATCAGACTTGTAATTTATCGTTAGGGTAAGGTCGACAATTAATGAGACCCACCAATATGGAATGACGGCTCAATTAATATCAATCAATGCGGAAAAACCCTGATAACTTCTTCAACAGAAGAGATGTGTATGAATTACACAGTCTCCTGCTCTGATACCAATTGATGAGAATTAATCTCAGATCGATTAGATCTTTCACAGGTAAAAGATAAAGATCAAACAAAACACACACAATAACAGAATCAACAATATGCTTATGATTCAAATATAGTCACGCCTCAGCAGAGCTCTATGAAGAACTTCCACTGTAGAGGCGAGCTAGGGTTTACAATACTCAAAAAGAATAAAAAGCAAAGCGTGTTTTTTTTACAAAGACTGCATGCATGCAGCTTAAATACTAAACCCTAGATAAAACATGCACGGTTGGACAGGCCCAAACCCGCAATCAAAATTGGGCTAAGGACCGAGCCCATGACGCAACACTATAAGCCCAACAAAAGATAAATCCATGGATCATACGTCTCAAAATGTCATACTAAGTTAATCAAATCAACTGCTGTCAAAACATATCAAAATGTCTAAATAAAACTCCCAGGATAACTGAAGCTGTGGTGCGTGCCATGCCATCATCCCGAGCTCTTCCCTTTACTAGCGGAAGTACCTGAAATCAAAAACTGAAACTGTAAGCACAAAGCTTAGTGAGCTCCCCCAAACTACCACATACCATACAATAGCATATAAAGCAACTACTGGGCCTTGCCCACTGCATCGGACCGAGGTCCGGAAACTACATCGGACCGAAGTCCGGAACTAACCAGGGCCTTGCCCTCTGCATCGGACCGAAGTCCGGAAACTGCATCGGACCGAAGTCCGGAACTAACCAGGGCCCTGCCCTCTGCATCGGACCGAAGTCCGGAAACTGACTGAACATAGCATAACATAATCATAACTACTAGCATAAACACATATACTGCATACTACATCGGACCGAAGTCCGGAACACATAACACAAAGACATGCTTGAATCACAAAGACATCAAGCACACTGAACTACTGCATCGGACCGAAGTCCGGAACTACTGCTAACTAAACGGGCCGGCATTGTGGCCGTAGACCCGTCCCTACTGGATGGAAACTCACCTCGTAACGCTGGCTACTGAGGTGCTAAATCTGGAACTGTCTGACTGCTGCTCCGGAACTCCCCGGCTACAAATCCCATAAACACCAAATCAGATACTGATAACTAATCTCAGGGTAAAATGACTATTTTACCCCTGGTCAAAGTCAACTTTCCTGGTCAAAGTCAACTTTTCAGTTGACCGGACTCGCCGAGTTGGGCTGCCAACTCGCCGAGTCCCTATCATCCTGTCTAATCTTCATCCGACTCGCCGAGTTGTATGAACAACTCATCGAGTTCCCTTGAACAGAAGAACATACCCAGTCTTTGACTCGCCGAGTCGTATGAACAACTCGTCGAGTCCGACTGCTTCCAGATCCAAGTCTTAACTCACTGAGTCCTTACTCTACTCACTGATTCACCCTAAACTCTCAAGTCGGGAAAAAACCGAGGACTCGCGACTCGACTCGCCGAGTCTGAAGAACAACTCGTCGAGTCCCAAGCATGCCAAACTATACAGTCGATTTTTCTCAAATCCAATGCATCCAATTCATAGATCTGGGGTCCTAGGACTGATTTCACACGTAAAGTTTCTAACTTTACGTTCATGCATGCTCATGATAAGCTAAAATGCCCAATAAGGAGCTAAAAGAGGAGATCTAGGTTTGGAATGGGTGCTTAGCTCAATAAAGGTGGCAACCTTGGGCTTAAGGAGTCCTGAAGTGCTTAGATCTGAAACCCATTCGTCTTAACTACCCATAAATCGACCTCAAAGTCTAGAAAAGGCTCAAAAGCAAGACTAGCAAGCTTTTATGGAGATCTACATGATGACAAGCAAAGATTCGAGCTTTATACCTTGATGGAAGCTGGAAAGACACACTAAACTCAGATCTTCTTTGCTCCTCTTGAGAACCCCTCTTCTCTCTTCTTCTTCTAACTTCAAAATGCACCAAAATCCTCCACAAAATGAGAAATATTCCAAGAATGCTTAAAGGGAGGCTAGGGTTTAGTAAGGGACGTTCTGAGGGTGATGGAGGCTGGTTTGAGGCGCATAATGATGTTTAAATAGGGTGCAAACCCTTGAAATTAGGGTTTCATCCAGACTGGCAGACTCGCCGAGTCCGGAATATGGACTCGTCGAGTCGCCAACTTAAATCGCGTGCAACTCCCGACTCTACTCGACGAGTTGGGCTACTGACTCGTCGAGTACCTCTTAAGGAAATCAAAACTACTTATTTAAATCACATACCAGAAAATGGGGCGTTACATCAGAGCTTCACTAATGTAGTCGGGAAAATTAGAGAGAAAAAGGCCGAGAGACACAAATGAGTTCTAGAGAGGTTTTGGAGAAAAAGGGATGAAGGAAATGAATGAAAATCGTCGCCTATTTATAGCTGATTTTGGGGTGCGCGCCGCGTAATTGGTCGGAGGTGTTGACGTTGCGTCGTCTGGGTGGTGACACGTGGCAGAAATCGGGTGGAGTGTCGATTCACGCCGCACATGTCCGTACGTGCGACTGCGTGCTAGAATTTCCAATTTCTTCAAAAATACATATCTTCTCCGTACAAACTCCGTTTTCGACTGAGTTTATATCGACGCGTAGCTATCGATGAGATCTACAACTTTCATTTAGTCTCCGTCGGCTAATTTTGACTTTATTTTTAAAGTTATAGTTTTAACAGGCTGAGACTGTTAAACCCCTAATAAAAATCATAATTATCTCATATGAATTTCGTTCTCGATTGTCTTTATATCGACGAAATAATATGGAAGAGATCTTCAACTCCCGTTTAGATTATTTTTCCTAACAATCGACCGATCTCTAATTCGGTTTCCGCATTATACACCGCTACGCTGAAACTTCTAAAAATCACAACTTCCTCTTATGAAGTCAGATTTGGACGTTCCCTATACGCACGCTTTCGGTTTTGCGATTACTACGACTTTCGTCAAGAGTATTTATCCTAAATAGTCTTCTAGTAAAGACTTCCATTTATGTGACTGGTTGTATATACTATAAGGTGAAAATGGGGTGTTACATTAACATTTTTATTTTTCTAAAACTTTTATAATTGTTAAAATTTAAAAACTTGAACCGATATTTAGTTTAAAAATTAAAAAAAAACCAAAAAAATTCAAAAAATAAAAACAAAAATAAACAAAAACACTAGAATCTTCAAGTATGTAGTAAAGACATTAAAAAAAGAAAAAAAGAAAAAAATTTAAAATTTTTTCAGAAAAAAACAAAAAAGATAAAAAAACAAAAAAAATAATAAAAAACAAAAAATGATAAAAACCTAAAAACCGAGAATCTATATGTTAAAAAAAAATTTGAAAAATAAAAAAATAATTACAAAAAACGAAAATAAATAATAAAAAAAACTTAATTACCACGGACACACGTCGCATGTGAACACGTCACATCCAAATATTGGGTTTGACGTTTGTGTCATTGACGAAGTGGGTGGTGGAGAATTTTCCTTGCAGTCCTCCCCATTTTTTGAGTTCTCACTAGAACCGGACCCTATATAACTAGGTTCAATTGGGAACACTAAAAATGTTGAGAACGTGAAAACAGTTATGAACCATATAAATATGTAGATTTAAGGCTATGATCAAATGGGCTATCTATGTAATTTATAAAGTTTTCTGGTATAAAGTGTAACATTTAGTCGTCATAAGGATATTACACGAATTAGACAAAGCTTGCAAAATATATTTGTTATTTATTTGAATCCCAAAAAGTTTGTATAACATATCTCCTGTGAGATCTTCATCTTTATCAACACACCACCAGAAATTGAGAATCAGTATCTCTGATTAATTTGAATCCGAGTAATTCCATATACTGTATATCTCTTGATACCACCATCAGCATCAATACTCAACCAAAAAGGAGAAGATATTGACATTATCGTTGGAAAACATTATCTTGCTTTAGAAACATAGTTTACTGGTTATATATATAAAATCATGGATTCAGGTTGCAGTTCAAAGGGGAAATCCACAATAAAGAACATCAAAGATAATATAGTATATTATTGAAATTGTTCCTATGGTTTGGTCAAAATTGCACGTTTGGTTCCTAACTTTTTTTTATACATTCGGATCGTCGCCATGTGGTTTGATTTTGTTGCATTTTTGTCTCTTACATAAAGTTAAGGACCAAACGTGCAATTTTGACCAAACCATAGGGATGAGAAACGCAACAAAATCAAACAACAGGGACGATCCGAGTACAAAAAAAAGTTAGGGACCAAATATGTAATTTTGATCAAACTATAGGGACGATTTTAGTGATTTACTGAAGATAATTGCTTTAATTCATCAATAAATTTTAATTTTCATTCGATACATCATGAGGATTTGGTCTATTTTATGCTCATACTTGTTCAATAAAGCAAAATAGATTCATCTTCTTCATCCTTGCTAAATTTTTCCTGATTTTTGAGGTTTTCCTATACACGTATGTAACCAAAAAGTACACGTATGTAACCAAAAAGTGGAATGCTTATGCATGGAATGTTTGAGTCCCTAGTTTTTGAGTAATAATAAATGATTAAAGATGTAATTTTCTAGTTTTTTGCCCTAACTTTTTAGTAACTATAAATGATTGGGTTGTTAGTTTTCCCGAATACACTTATGCAATCTTAAAAATCAAATGGGGGTGTCCTTTTAACCAACCCCAATCTTAAATGATTATGTATATAGTTTTCGAGTTTCTTTCTGTAATTTTCGATTTAACTCCATACACTTAATTAAATCATAAATGATTAAGTATGCATACATTTATACAACTTCCATTACCATCACATAATGGGTTACATAAACATAAAGCTTGATATCTTTGAGTTTTCCCCAAGTGACATTTTGTAATCATAAATGATTACGTTTGTAAACAACATAAAGATATTATGAAAGCTAGATTTAGGAGGTAGCATATTTGGGTATTTAAAATATCAAAGTGGCTATTGGTTGAGACTTTTTAGGTATTGTTATAGCCATTACCAATATAAGCAATATAATTTATCTTTTTTATGAGTAAATTGCTGAAAACAACAATGAAATTTACATTTTTACCAAATTAGGCAGCATAGATATGAACATCTTCTCATTAATTTTTTTTAGTTTCAAGTTTATCTCCTTTTCAAAATTTTATTAGAATTTTATGAGCATTTGAATCATTTTAGTTGGAAGTGTTTTGGAACTATAAGCTATTGATACTACATTGCTACTATGATCAAAGGTTCTAACTATATCAGGAATTGGGAATTCAACTTGTAATTGACCTGATAGTTCTATAATTTAGTTACTCTTCACTTATGATTTTTTAAACAACCATACATTCACTCATGATTGCTTTGTCAACTGTTTTATTATTTTAAACATATTAATATAATTTAGAACTCAGACTATATCAACATTACAATCATTTATTAATAAATAGATGGGAACCATCAATCATTCTTTCATTTCTATATATTTATCAAAATTACTAAAAAATAATTTTTTTGATGAAAGATGTAATATCCAATTACAAAACTACTGCTAATTTATTTATGATTAACATCACGATAAAAGAAACACTATAAACGCTAGCTACTAATGATTGGAAGCAAGCATTATGTCAGAAATAAACGCCTTCGTGATTGTTGGCTGCAAAAATTTTAAATTTTGATTAGATGAACATACAATATTAATGTTGTAAGGTTCATCTACTAAATCCTAATCTTCACCTACTATATAACATCCATATAAAAATTAAAACAATTAAAAAAATACTTTATAATCATAAATGAATAGCTAACAAAAAAACCAAGCTAATGTAATAAGAAATATATAACCCACATTATTCTTATCAGTAATGTGTGTACATTCATAATTAATCTTACAAACCTTAAAATATTGCATCTAAACCCATTATTATAACTTACATTCCTTCTACATTGTTTTTTCATTCATGATCATAAATAAGAAGTTGGTTTTCCATAAAAATACCCATCAATTTTAATAAGAACTCATTCATATTGGATATTCATTTGTGATTAAACATGTTACTCGATTTTATAGACAGTAAACCATTTGGATGATAAATTTTGCATTACCACTATTCATTGATGATTATTGGTTGATTAAATTAACCTATTGAATCATAAATGTTGATGAAAACTGTAAATAATTAAGCACGTGTATTCATTAATGATTTTTTGGTAGACTACAAAACATGTCACAAACACAGGAATTCAACAACTAGGTTAAGGTATTCGAATGCTACCATTTGATTGATCATCCCATTCGTCAATTGTAAAAGCATTAACATATTGAAAATTAAGAATTACTATGGCTATCATCTTTTCTCGTATTTTCATGGTTGCCATTCAAGTGATCATCCCATTCATCACCATCGTTACCAGTAGGGATGAGAGTGTTTCCAAACCCGGACCCAGGGGTGGAACTCAATAGGGGCTGGGAGGGGCCATGGCCCCTCCGCTTTTTTGGCTTCTTAGTACTAGTATAATACTCGATCTAATTCCTCAAAAAACTGACACAGCGAAACTTCGTTAAGGAAACTAATTAATTCCATAAAAAAACCAAAAACTAATCTAAATACCTGATTTCCCACTTAATAACTCAATCATCTCAAATGAAATCCTAAAGTGTGCAGGCATTACGTTGTTGTTGCTCATGATTATCACCATAGTAAATCAGTTCTTGTTTTGCTTTTGTGGGGCTTAGAGAAATGAGAATGGAGAAGAAGAAAAAAGTCTTATTGCTTTTTGTTTTTGACTATAGGAAGGAGATTATTAGAGAAAGACTAGAGAGAGTAGATGTGTTTTTATATTGTTTCTTTTGCAGCTTTTTCTGAAAGAATACAGTATGCTAGTACACACTCCTTTTGCATATAAAATCGATAGGATATTTTTGATTATTAATCTCAATTTTATTTATAATTATCATATTTATCCAAGCTTTTGGATCATTATTTTCAGTTTGTTAAATATATTTTAAATTTTAATTGTTTAAAATAAGTCGTAAGTTTCGGTATCCCAAACACAACAAAACAATTAAACAAAAGTATTAGAATGAGAAGAACATAGCTATTATTTGAGAATTGAGATGTCTATTGTTAAAATTTTAATTTATATCGTTTAATGTTAACTGTTAGGTAGTTTTGTTATATAGTAACTTAATAACATGAAAAAACAATATGTTTTTTACGAGTTTAAATAAAACATACAAGTTTTTTTAAGATTACGAAAATCACATTTTTTTTAAATACTCGTAAATATAGTGTTCGTGCTACTAAGAATCGATACAAAAAAATAATGGATCATTTGTTTAGCTTTATTTTGAAATTTTTGTTCGGCCCCCCTAGTTGTAACGTCCGTGTTCCGCCCCTGCCCGGACCGGTAGATCCGGACCCGGAAAACCCGGGAACTGGTTAATGAGATTTTGTAGGACTGAAAACCAGACCGGTATATAAGAAAAGGTTTCGGTTCGGTTCCGGGTAAGGTACCGGATAAAGTGGGTTTAGAACCGGAAAACCCGGAAACATCAAAGTGGTTCGGATCGAACTGGATAAAGTGGGTCTATAACCGAAAAAACCCAGAAAAACCGGAATTTTTTGTTAATTACTTAGTGGTTGAACTTTGAAAATTTTCAACTTTGATATCCCAACTTTGGAGGACTATAAGTCATTGAATATTAAACCAAAAATGACAAACTTATAGTCTAAAATCATATACAAACTCTAAACTACACGTTTAAAAAAACCTCATGATAATTCGACTTCAAACGAATTAGATATGTATGTTTTAAAATTTCACAAAATACAAAAATAAAGTTGAAAAACAGAAATTCGCAGCTTTGATATCCCGACTTCGGGAGATTATAAATCAATGAATATAAAACCAAAAATGGTAAAATTAAAGTCTAAAATCATGTACAAACTCTATAATACACTTTGGAAAAAACCGCATTCTATTCCGACTTTAAACGAATTAGATATGCATGTTTTAACACTATCACATAATACAAAAAAACTGAAAAACATAAAATTTCCAGCTTTAATGTCCCGACTTTGAGAGACTGTAAGTCAATGAACATAAACCCAAAAATGACAAAATTATGTCTAAAATCATGTACAGACTATAAACTACACTCTGGAAAAAACCTCATGCCAATTTGACTTCAAAAGAATTAGATATGCATGTTTTAAACTTTTCACAGAAACCGATTCCGGTTCTTAAACCCGGTTTACCCGGACCCAAAGGACCCGAAGCCGCATTACCCGGAACCCGGATAAAACCATTCTTTAAACCCGGGACCCGGACCAGTTTTACATGTTCTGGTTCTAACGGTTCCGGTCCGGTTTTCCGTATCTAAATCTCATCCCTAGTTACCAGTACCATTAGTGCGCTCCATTCTTCTTGTGATTGCGATTAAGAAATCCACTACAGGAAGAAAACAATATTTACTTCAGCATTAATCAATTGCAACGGGTGGTTTCTTCTTTGGAACATGAAATCGATAACAAAAATGGTGTGTGGAATCGTGATATCTATAATCTTGGAAACTGGGATTATATCCCATAATTTTATCAACCATCTAATTATCCCGTACCAATTCATAAATAATTAATTAGATTGTAAAATTTCTTTTATGCCCTTATACATTGATTGATTCATAATTGTTCTCGCTTACACCAAATAAATTATCTTATTCAATTACTACAATTGAAAAGACTACTTCATTTATGATAAGACAACTTAAGAGTTTTTTTAACTTATAATATTTAATCGATACTCATGACATATAATTTGTTATGAAATATATATAGTTAATTATATAAACTAACTTCCAATATAAAAGTTCTTTATTTCAAGTTACATAAACTTAGTTTGTAAAATTAAATATCATATTTCTTAGAAAGTTTCTATTTGGTTTAAAAATAATGTAATTATTCTAAGACATTAAAATGCTAAGAATTTAATAATATAGTGACTTACTAATTCTAAACAACATATTTATAATTGTAAATATTTACTATTTTATAAAGGACGATACCAACTTAATCTATTCGCACCGTCGGGTATGTAATAATAAAAATATATAATTATTCACGAATATTCCACATATTCATTTGAAACCTACAAAACTTTTCAACTTATTTAATAACAACTACAACTTAAAAAATATTTTTAACCAACTAAAAACTCTACCACTCAATAGTTTTTAACTTATGATGCTTAATTGTTACTTGTGACACTTAATGCATATAAAACCTACAAAACTTTTCAACTTATTTAATAATTACTGCAACGCAAAAGTATTTTTAAATAATTAAACACTACAACTCAAGTGATTTTAACTTATGACGTTTAATTGGTATTTATGACACTTGATTTATATATATATATATATATATATATATATATATATATATATATATATATATATATATATTGTAACACCCAGAATCAGGAAGATCGGGGAAGGAAAGAAAAGCTCTAAGTCAAAGGAGTCAACTCGTCGAGTCCAAGGAGGAACTCGACGAGTCGGAGCGTGACCCGTGTCGCGGAGTAAGTGACCGACTCGGCGAGTCGGGGAGACTGACTCGGCGAGTCTGGTCTAGGTTGGGAAACCCTAGTTTCGGGACTTGGCACCCTATTTAAGCATCTCATTCTCATTTCTAGGGTTTCATTTACAACCTCCACTGTCCAGAGCGAAACCCTAGTGTCCTCCATGAAAGTGTGAGCTATTATTGTGTGTTCTTGAGTGATTTGAAGTATAGAAGAAGAAGAAGGAGTTGGAAGAGCTAAGGAGTGATTGTAGATCCAGAAGGAGTCCCTCTTCCTCATCACTTTCTGGTAATTAAACTCTTACCTTGATCTATGGTTTCTTAGATCTCTTCATGTCCCTTTTATGAGACTTTTGGGACCATTTCCAAGGCCAACCCGAGTATTGAGCCTTTGAGGACGAATAGAGATTAGATCTGAGCATTTCTGAGCTCTAGAAGCTCTGAGTGAGAAGCTTTACTCAGCTATGGTTTCCTTTCATGGCTTAGACCTCCATTATAGCTTGGATTTGGTGTTCTAGCCTCAAAACCCCTTGCATGCACGTAAAGTTAGCAACTTTACGTGCAATGCTAGCATAAGGAGTCCAGATCTATGAGTTATAAGTGTTGGAATGGACTGAAATCGACAGAATAGAGTTGTCTCAAGGAGGACTCGGCGAGTCAGCTCATGGACTCGGCGAGTCATGTCACAAAACCCAAACCTTTCTGTTTATGAGTCGGATCAGTGAGTGGGGTTAGAGAAAGACTCAGCCAGTCTGTGCCCGTGATGGTCATGAAGATCATGGTACTCGACGAGTTCAAGGAGGAACTCGACGAGTCCAAGACAATCTCCTTAGCCGATGAAGATGGACTCGGCGAGTTGTAGAACAACTCGGCGAGTCGGTTGAAGATAGTCCCGAAGTGATTAGATGAAGGAGAACTCGTCGAGTTCTCGCTAGACTCGACGAGTGGAGTCGGGGTTGTTTGGAATTTGAGGAGCATGGACTCGGCGAGTTGGTAGAACAACTCGGCGAGTCGAGTCAACTGGAAGGTTGACTTTGACCAGGACCTTGACCAGAGTTGACTTAGTTGACCTCTGGAGGACATTTTAGGCTAAGTTCTATTATTTGGTGTTGGTAGCTCGGTGAGCTAGGAGAGCAGCGCTTGAGAGAATAGTCGATTAGCAGCCAGAGGATTATCAGCAGAGTTCAGCAGTACAGGTGAGTTTCCTTCAAGTAGGAACGGGTCTACGGCCACAATGCCGGCCCGTTTAGATAGCAGTAGTTCCGGACTTTGGTCCGATGCAGTAGTTCAGTATGCTTGATGTCTTTGTGATTCAGGCATGTTTATGTGTTAGTTAGTCCAGACCTTGGTCCGATGCAGTATGCAGTATATGTGCTTATGTTATATGCTATGATCATGTTATGCTATGTCCAGTTAGTCCGGACTTCGGTCCGATGCAGGGGGCAAGACCCCAGTTAGTCCGGACTTCGGTCCGATACAGGGGGCAAGGCCCCAGTTAGTCCGGACTTCGGTCCGATGCAGGGGGCAAGGCCCCAGATAGTCCGGATTTTGGTCCGATGTAGGGGGCAAGGCCCCAGTTAGTCCGGACTTCGGTCCGATGCAGTGGGCAAGGCCCAGTATGTGCTTTATATGTTATTGTATGGTATGTGGTAGTTTGGGGGAGCTCACTAAGCTTCATGCTTACAGTTTTCAGTTTTGGTTTCAGGTACTCAGTTTTTAAAAGAGGAGCTCGGGAAGATTGCAGTGCACACACCATTTGTTCAGCCTGGGATGTTTATACTCTGATATACTTGACAATTGTTATAATATTTTGGGATACATTGCTTATGATTTTTATATGAGGTTTATCGACTATGGTTTTTATTATTAAATTAAACGAAATTTTTAGACTGTGTTTTTGGGATGTTATATATATATATATATATATATATATATATATATATATATATATATATATATATATTAAAGCATATTTAACTTTTCTTGAAATTTAAGAGGTACATGTTTGATAACTTAATGTACAAATTTGTTATGCAAAAACCACTCATCTTTGTATGAACAAGAACTAAATTTGATAAAAAGATAATTAACGAAAATATTTAAGAAAGTAAACATCAATTATTTTTTTTTTCTTTTTTAAAGTGGGCATGATGTTTGCCCAAGAGCATGAAAAATTTCTAACATATAGCCATTGAAACAGTCAAATAACATTTTCTGAATAAAAAAACCATTTATCGAAATAGTAATAATTGTCGCCGCCGCATTTATTTGGATAACTTCTGATAATTTCAAAAGTTGTGGTGATTTTAAATGAATATGGTTCATCTTAAACCACATTTAGGGGCTGTTTGTTTACCACTTAATATCTCTTAAAAAGAAGCATGTCTGAATCTGTCCAATTATATGTGTTTGTTTATCTCTTATTTTTGCATCTTAATCTTAAAATAACCTCTTATTCGGTCAGAATCTAGGCCACATCTGAAAGAAAAAAAAAGACGCGTTTCCCTTTATTCCCCAACCCCACCATACCGCCTCTGTTCATTCTCTTCTCGCTACCGAAGAATTCCTCCCTCTTCTTTCCTCTGCCCACTTCGACGTCTCCATGCCAACCCTCTCGGTCGAACTCGTCGTACACCGCCGGCACGAGACCTCCGACGCCACCGTCCTAGACCCCCGGTCCGACAGCAAGGCATCAGGTTTGGCTTTCGTTCTTCTCCAATCGCTGAAATTCTATCACTCCCAAATTTTCTGAAATCGATTTTCTGAAATTGAGTTTATGAAATCGATTTCCCCAACAACCACCACCGGTCACCACCTTCCTCCGATCTTTCTCTGTTGGTGTGTTTTTCATTCTCTAATTTTGAAATCGATTTTCTCATAATCGAGGTTTGAAATTGATTTTCTCATAATCGAGTTATTGAAATCAAAATCTAAACCTGAAAATTGTTTGAAATCGAGATTTTGAAGAATCTATGCAGAAAATTATGTCTAAAAATCGAGTTTTGAAATTCATTCCCAGTTTTATGTTTTTCTGCATTTTTTATTCTTTTCATAGGTATTAATTCTGTTTTTCGTATAGGAAATTAATGAACAGTAGATGTAATTAGGTATAATTATTTTGATTCATACTTGATTGGCCCTTCCTTCCTCATGTTTCCATTGATTTGTGGTGCAGCTCATAGTTAGGTAATGAAGAATATACATGAGAGGACTGGTTCTTCAGAAAACTTTTATACAAGTTCAACTGATTCTTCAGATAGAACTTTTATAGAAAATGTGTTCCTAATTCCTAATATAAGTTGTTGATTTTTTTCAATTGCTGAAATCTGTTGCTGATCTTGTTATTATGTGTTGATATGTTGAAATTTATTGTTGACAGTGTTATGTGTGATTTGGATTAATATTAATTTTCAATTATGTTTAATCTGGATTTTATATAGTGTTTATAAAAAAAGTTGATTTGGTTATTTTATAAAAAAATCATTAAATTAAGCGAAAAATAAAATAGAAGGGTAAAATAGTGATTTTTATAATTCAGCACTGTAATTCAGAGGTTCCAACCAAACAACATTTGAAAATTCAGATCTTAAAAATTCAGACTCTCTTAGAAATTCAGACCTCTTAAAAATTCAGATCCTGCCAAACAGCCCCTTATTTGAATAAATTCTTTTATAAAAATTCTATAATTTGACGTTACAATTTAGCATTACATTTATAAGTTGCTAACAATTTTAAAAATAGTCATTCGTTTTTTATTGTAGCTTTTATTGTCATTTTGATTGAAGGTTTTTATTTATCTCATAATTAAATTAAAAAATTAAGTATATAATATTAATAGTTCAAAAAGTTACGTTAGAACTATAATACTATAATAGTTTACATAAAAAAACATATTTAAACTAATAAATTGAGTATTTTATCATAAAAGATAAATAGTTATCTTTTTAAAATAGATTAATCATGAAGTTTAATTCATTATAAACGTGGTATAATATAATTAATTTAATTATGAAACAAAATGAAAAAAATAAATACAACTTCTATATCTTTTTTTTCTTAAGTAACAATACATACATAAACTAAAAAAGTACATATATACAATAAAAGAAATGATCAAACTTTAAATAGATTCATCTTCATACATTCAAACTCTAAATGACCAAACAAAGAATATAAGATATTACAAAATTAAAAGCATATATATCTTCAATAGTTGTAACAAACAAATCTAAATAGATTCAACATTTTTAGCTTCAAATGTATAATCATGAATAATTTATTGAAATATAAAGAAAGTAGAATGAAAAAGATTTGACTATAAATTAAAATTGAGAAAATCGTCTAAATAGTTTTTAGGCTTTCAAAATCTTGATTATCATATTCCCCTCTAGTTTCCCCCAACATATTTTATCATTCACCTCTTTCTTTCATTGTAAGTAACCAAGCATGAAAATCTTCTTATATAAGCAAAATTTCAATTAACCAAACAACTAATTAGCATAAGTTGAAAAGTTGAGAGTTTCAAATGAATTCAAGATATATGATTTATCTTGAACCATATTGATTTAGATGATCTCTTTAATAATATTTACTAGGTGTATACCCGCGCTTTACACATGAGCAACATTGTTTGATAAAATGTTGACAAATCATATATGAACATACAAACTTTAGATGTAATCAAATTATACAAAAAAAACTAATATAAAATGGTCGTTACAACTCACACCATATGTATTGTATTAATTATGAAGATTCATTAAAAACTGGAAGAAAATAATTCAATCACCTTTTGAAGTCAATAATAAATAGACAATCTATCATTAAAAATATAAGGGAACACGTTGCATATATGATCTCAACATTTAAAATATAAAAGAAAATAAAGCTTACGAATAATAACAAAAAAGTTATATATAAGAAACATATTGTTATACATTTTTAAGATGTTTTTATAATATTTTTATATTATTTTAAATATCATTATTATAAACGATAATCAAGTTTTATTTTCATTAAATTCTAGTATCTAATTTTTTTAGATGTTTTACCAATTAAAGCTTCATTAATTATGTATTTATTAAAAAAATGTTTAACTACTAACTTGACAATAACGATACAATTTTTATAAGATTTTTCTTATAAGAAAATGTTAATCCCAAAACGATTCAAAAAACCAAACAACCTTCGAATATTTAATAGAACAACATAAAATCAATTTTTAGATATACAGATTTAAAAACATTATATATGATGTACATAGTCGTATATCAATTATAAACTCTTGACTCATTGAGAGTCACTAATTTCAATGATTGTAATTCTAAAACTAATTAGTGAAACCAAACATATTATATATTATTTTACTAAATCACATACCCATATATCTAAATTCATTATGTAAATTGATTTTTGGTAAACAACTAATAATAAAGCTAACATACATTTAGGGATTGGATTATACAAATGAATAAATATAAAATTTGATGTTATGAAAATATGATAGAAGTAAGTACCAATTAAATACTATAACTTAAAATCAATGAATAATCGGTGAAACCAAACATATTATACAATGTTTTACTAATCACATACCCATATATCTAAATCCATTATGTAAATTAATTTTTGGTAAACCACTAATAATAAATCTAACTTACATTTAGGGATTATACAAATGAATAAAATATTAAATATAATTTTATGAAAATATGGTAGAACTAAGTACCAATTAAATACCATAACTTCAAGAAAACTTTGAGTTACAGTGATTAATTAGTTGAAAGTTGAAGCGTTTTAGTATTAAAATAGATTAACGTTATGTGTAACATTCTAAAATCACGGTAAAAATTTTTATTTTTAAATTAAGAGAAATCATTGTTTTCAAACAAAACTCATATCAAGACCAAGTATCAACTACAAATATCCAAAGATCATTGTATCACAAAATCTTCCAGAAACATGTCATCGAAGAATGTGTACGATCACGCCTTTGCTTTTCCCCCGATCATCTGAAGTACCTAAAACCATAACAATCAAACTCTAAGCACGAAGCTTAGTGAGTTCCCCCAAAATACCACCACACAAACATATAACAACATGCATACCGGGTCCACAACTAACAGACTGGATTACCCTTGAGCCCACATCATGAGTCTGGCTTGTCTTCCAGACCACAATTCATGTTTGGCTTGCTCCTGAGCCCACATCATAAGTCTGGCTTGCCTCACTAGCCCACAACTTATGTTTGGCTTGCCCCCAAGCCCACAACATAAGTCTGGATTGCCTTACTGGCCAGAACTTATGTCTGGCCTGCTCCCAAGTTTGTTGGCTTCAGCACAGATCAGGATTCCCTCAACCCAACCATACTATGTCAACATATACATAACAGATAACATATATCCAACTAACAGATAATCATACAAACAATCAGACAAACATGCAGATCTACAGATCACTACCGCATAACAACATCCTATATACCAGGACACAAATCTAACAGATCACTACAACATAGCAAAATCCTCTATACAAGGATACATAACCTAGTGGGCCGACATTGGTGCCTTCGACCCATAAGTACAATGAGGAAAACTCACCTAAATCGAAGAATTTGAGACACTGCTATACGATCCCTTTTCTGCACTGCTTGCACCCACGAATCCACTAACACCAGAACCAGATAAAATCTTACTCAACAGTCCAAATCCTCAAGTTTGACCTAAGGTCAAACTTGGTCAAAAAGTCAATGGTCAACGGAAATCAACAAAAGTCAAAGTTCATGGCAGGTGAGTACGCCCAACGTACTCCACGTACGCCCAACATACGCGATTCAGGGCCAGTACGCGCATCGTACTCTCAGGTACGCCTGGCATACATACGTCCAAGACAATTCCTTCCTTTAGTGCTTAATCCCTTAAGACCTTTTGTTCAGAGCTCAGATCTAGACTCAAAACATCGACTTAAGTCATAAAGTTTCCACCTTTATGACTTTCCATGGCTAAAAAAGGACCAAAAGCTAAAACCCTAACTTATTTATCCATTAAGACATCTTAACTCTTGCATGGATGGGATAGAAGGACCAAGATCACATTTTTATAATTCCTAATAGGTCCATAATGGATAAAGTTTCCCACTTTATCCATTAAAATGGTCCAAGCAACCAAGATCTAGTCTTTTAAGTTTCAAAGGGACCAAAAGTGCATATTTCTTACTAAATCCATTAAGTCTATGTTTCCAACCTTCAGATCTGAATCAAAATGATATTTAGATAGATAAACTTTCCAACTTTATACTTAACAAGGTCACAAACTATCAAGAGCTAAACTATATGCACTTAAAGTGATCAAAAGCTCATAACACCAAAAACTAGCTAGATCTAACAAATGCATAATCAAGATTCAAACTTAATACGTCTAGAAGAAAGATCAAGGTGAACAAGGTCTGGATCTACAAGTTCCAATGCAACCAACACTTCTTCAATGAGCACTTTCCTCTCCAAGATGCACCAAGAACACTCCAAAGCACTTAAAAAAACACATTCTTTTGCTCATAAGGCTCAAACTAGGGTTAGGGTTTCAAGGAGGATATTGAAGGGCTGGAGGATGAGAATGGAAAGGGTTTGGTAGAGTTAAGGAGCTTAAATAGGGCTTAAACAACGAAAATAGGGTTTGGGCACTAATCGCGTACGCCCAACGTACTTAGGGATGCCCTAATATGCCCATCGCACTTCTTCGTACGCCCAACGTACGCGGCTTAACCCAAAACTGTCCTAACTTCAAACGGTCATAACTTCTTTGTTTCTACTCCGATTTGGACAATCTTTACATCCACGGAAAGGTGTTGAAGAATCCCACAATATTATCTAAATATCTTAAACTTAAAAATTCTCGAACAAAAATCCATATTTCATGCAAGAACCCGGCCTATGACTTTTCCCTTTTTACCCTTCGGCCCAAAACACAATTTAAGGGTTAAATATCTTAACTATCATTACCTCCTTCCACAAGGACTAAAATTTTCCTCTTTAAGGCCCAAAGCCTTACACAATCGACTTCCGAACCACAGCCCAGAAATGGCAGGAAATAGGATGTTACATTATGATTAATTAGAAGGAAATTGATGAGTTAGGAGTTTCAAATTAATATGATTCAAGAGAAATGGTTTATTTTGAATCATATTAATTTGGACGACATCTATTATAAGATTTATAAAGATAAAGACTATTAATATATATATATATATATATATATATATATATATATATATATATATATATATCCAATATGTTATTTTGTTGTACACTATTCTTTAATTTAAAGTCTTATTATCATTGTTATTTGTTATGTATAATTTTTAGTGTTGTATTCAGCTAGTCCCTTATCTCATTTATATGAAAATCACCATCAACATATGGATATATCATATGCACCCATTATTAACAAATGCTTAGAAAGTGACAAAAAATATAAACTAATAAGGATGATTTTATAATTAAAATACATTTTCATTTGTTTTATTTTCATTTTTTACATTGAAATTGAACACCTCATCATGTTGTCAAAGTTTTCTAATGGTTATAGTGGTCGGTTGTATAGACCTTAGTTGCTCATTTTTATGTATAGTTTATAGGTATGACAAATAAAATGAATAAGTTTGTAAATGTTTGAAACATATCAAAAAAGTAAAAAAAAAATAGTTGAACATCAAATACAATTTATTAAAGTAAACCAACGAGGCATTCACATGTTGCAAACAAAACTGCTTCATTTTTAGGGTTGAAACATCAATTTATCCTATTTAAAATGCCTAATCATATTTGCCATGTTTTTAACCCATCGAAAGATAAGTTATTGAACCTGGTAAAGTAAATTTTGATATTTTTCATTTTATTATTAAAACTCTCGTTTCTATTAAGGTGAAACACATACATTCGAGTAAAATATTTATCAATAATATAATTATACTTTTCTAATTATATTAGTTACATACTCGATGAAGGAACCCAATAAAACATTAAAGACAAAACTTTATAAATGGTCCATGTGGTTTCACAAAATCTGCAGTTTTGTCCCTAATTTTAAAAGATCTTAGGGATGGTCTCTGTAGTTTCAAAACTTTTAACTAAAGGTCCTTATTGCTAACTCCGTCAAGTTTTGTCCGTTAAATGAAGTACATTTCTATCATTTCATTATTACAAGGACCATTTATGAGTTTTTGTTATTTAAAAAAAAGAAAAAATAAAAAATAATTACTTTAATATAAAATGGGTCCCACCTTTCTCTCTTTCTCTCTCTCTCACTCTCTCTCTCTCTCTCATAAAGATCCCCAAATCTGCCACCGGCGCCTTAAACTTCGCTGTCTCACTCAATTCCTCAAACGCCACCACCAAATTCCCAAGCGTCGCCACAAATTCAATCAACAACGAAGTAAGCCTTACCAAAGACAGCACACTTGCACTCTTATACGTATCCCCTTCATCTTGTATCACCATTATTTCCGGTTTAAATGAGAATTCCCAAGTCAAGGATTTGTGAAAACCATTTGTACCCGCGAATGGCAGATTTGTAGCTCCAAGACTCCTCAATGCTCCCAAATCGAGTCAGGCTTCGTTGAACGAATGGTACCCGTGGTATTTGTATGGGTCGTGGTCGTCGGTTTTTGAGATGTCTTGTATGTCTTGAAATTCGATTGGGGGTTTTCCGAATTCCAAACTGTTTGCATCGACGAGAAGGTAGGATTTCCGATCGACTTTCATTTGTAGGTCTTTCACCTATGCTTCTTGTTTTTCAAATGTGATCGAAAAATCGAAGCTATGTGAGGTGGTTGAAGAGCAGCCAAAGCTCTTTCGCTTCCTTCAATGGAGATTTAAACGAAGAAACTGGGTCTGGGATTCTCTTCCTCCATTTCAACTTCTGGGTATTTACTCAACTTAACTCCATTTTTCTCAATTTGATTTCTATGTTATTTTGTGGATTTTTGACTATTCGAGCTAACTTCAAGCACGAACAGCGATTGATCAGTAACTATCTATGGTTTTTTATTGTTATTGTTGCTTGATTTGAAGCTACTTACTTTGATTTTGAGGAAGAAGGGTTTATCGCATTTGCATTCGATCGATTCTGGTTTGACCTGGAAGGCTAGAATGAGATTATGTGTTGACTAGATCATTGAATTTGACTTTGTTCGTCATTAGCAATTTTAAAGTTCATTTATTTCTTGATTTTGTCATAATGTATATAGCTTGAAGTAGCATTTGTAAAAGGGTTAATGATGGATTTAAAATTGCATACACAGCTTCACCATAACGAAGATGATGATCAGATGATGAAGATGAATATGGTAGAGAGAGATGTTTAAGTTTGTGTGTATATGATTAAGTTGAGAGAGAAAGAGAGATGGTGGGACCCTTTGTATTAAATAATTATATATATATATATATATATATATATATATATATATATATATATATATATATATTAAATAAAGCAAAACTTCATAAATCGTCACTGTGGTAGTGAAATGACGAAAATACCCTTCAGTTAACGAACAAAAGATAACGGGGTGAGCAATAAAGACCAAACATCAAAATTTTTGAAAGCACATGGACCATCTGTGAGGTTTTTTAAACTTAGGGACTAAACTTCAGATTTCAGGATACCATAGAGACCATTTATGAAGTTTTGTCAACAAAAAATATAAGATTTTGCATACTAAGAACATACATCTTCAACTAGTTGTAACAAATAAATTTTGAATAAATTCAATCTTTTTCTTTGGCTCCAAATGTACAACCATAAATATTTTATTAAAATCTAAAGAAAATTGAATGAAAAAACGTAAATATAAAGCGAAGTTCGAAAATTACTCAAATACCATTTACACTTTCAAAAGCTTAACTATAAAATATGCCTTTAGTTCTCCCCAACCTATTTCATGTTTCAAATTTTTTTCTTTCAATGTGAGTAACCAAGTATGAGATAATCTTTCTTATATATGCAAAATATTTCAATTTATCATATAGTTAATTAACATAAGTTGAAAATGTGGGAGTTTCAAATTAATATGGTTCAAGATAAATAATTTATCTTAAACCATATTGATTTGAATGGTCTCCTTTATTAGATATAGATAGATAAAGATAAATATAAATATTATGAAATATGTTATAATTAAACATTAATAAATTCAAAATAATCAACCACAAGCAGCTTACAATAATACTTTAAAAATCCATTCGTAGCTAGGCTTCTACATCTTTTGAGCTGAATTGGTAGTTGATTAATATCCAAATTAGTGAACAAGAACCGTTTCTTATAATTATGATATTTTTGTTTTATTTTGGCTAATGATATGGTTTATAGTTTACATGTACAAATGTTATTGTACAAGTGACCAATCCATTTGTTGGCTTCTACATCTTTTGTAACACCCACGTTTTCTCGTTAGGCATTAATAAAATGATATAATTGTAATGGTCAACAATTGTAACTTTATATGAAGTAAATAGAGAGAATTATTGAGTATTATGTATTCTATGTGTAGTTATATGTAGTATACATGCTTAAAGCGATATAATAAAATAAAAAATATAATACACGTCTTAAATAGAATAATAATTAGGCCGAGTAACCTTGATGAAAGATGAAGTAGTCATGATGATGATTCCAAAGGTATAAGGAATGCTGAAATCAAACTTAGAACGAATGAGTTATGATTCGTTGAAGTTTCGCATTCGACCCGATACGACTACGAATATCGTAAATAATGAATTGGAGATAGATCGCTTTTTAGTCTTAGTTATCTAAACGAAAGTCGTAGCAGTCATTAAACCGAGAGTGTGCATATAAAGAACATCAAAATCTGACTTCATTAGAGGAAGTTATGATTTTTCTAAGATTCAGCATAGTAGTATATAACTCAGAAACCGAATTTTAGATCGGCTGATTTTTAGCCGAAATAATCTAAACGAAAATCGAAGATCTCGTTAATAGGATTCTGTCGATATAAAGACAGTCGAGAACGGACGTCGGACGAGAGATTTATGAATTTTTAACGGTCTTTAACAGTCTGTAATTTTAAAAATAAAGTCAAAATTAGCCGACGGGGTCTAAATGAAAGTTGTAGATCTCATCAATAGTTGTGTGTGGATATAAAACCCATTGGAAACAGATCTCATATGAAGAAGTTATGGGTTTTCTAAGATTTTATAAAAATTCGCGCGCAGTTGCACGCACAGATAAGATGCGCAACACGCATTGATAACCCACGAGATTGCGACACGTGTCACCAATAGATGAATGCCACGTCACCACCCTTGACATAGAGCGTGGCGCACCCCGACATGGTGTGCGGCGCACATTGCTTTTTGGGCTATAAATACCCGTCTCCGTATAAGCATTCGTCCTCACAACCCTACGACCATTCTATCTCGATATTCTTCGAATTATGGCCATTTTACCTTGGTTTCTAGTATATTGGCGAAGCCCTGCGACCCCTGAGTACCCGACAAGTAGTTCCCATCGAGTAGAAACTCTGCTAGTGCAATTTCCATACTTTTGTCTAGGGAATCTCTGTACGTTAAATTACACTCTGTACTATTTTAAGTGTAATTTATATTTATATTCATAGTTGTTATTATGAATTTATAAATAAGATTTGTCAGTAATTCCAACATCATATTACTTATTGATCTACTTACGGGGATGATGTCTAAGCTGGATTTAGTGAGGTGTTTAAAGTAGGATTTCCAAACAGTATACTTTGTACACCAAACGAACCCTACCTGGTTGTGTCTTATTAGCTATAGATAACTAGAAATTGGGATTGTTAAGGAATCTAGTCTATTAATTAGTCATAAGATAATAAACTAAGACTTAGCGATATTTGAACCTAGGTCACATCAACTGAAAAACCAAGTGCTAAAGTGAAGCACTGCCCAACTTTGCAATCATCACTTTAACAAGTGAGTGCATAGTTACTTTTAGCTTACACATATATATAAAGTATCCAGATGATTAAATGCTACGTGTGCCTATTACATATAGTACTTGATATCTGTGTTAAATGAAGTATATGATTTTACCTGATTTAGTCATATATGTATTTTCATATATATTCAAATAAGTTATATTGGGTAGTGATGAGTGATGGAAATGATGAGATGATGATGAGACCACCACAGACTATTTTAGACAGTCCAGTGGAAACGATGGCAGGCTCGTAATCTATAAGTGTTAGTGAACTATAAGTTCATTGATACACTCTATCCCCCCATGGTTGCCTTATGGACGCATGTTACTATAGGAATCCCCTAAGCAATATTGTCTACCCGTTGTTGATGATGATCCTTAGGATACGTCCCTTGAGATCAGTATTTTAGGATCAGTTTGTAAGAATAACAGGAGTGGGTAATCGGGTAAATCATTTGATGTGAATTGCATAATTAAAAGAATTTAATTATTGTGGGTTGAAAACCTTATGTACTCACCAGGCCCCAAGCCTGACCCACTCAGTTTCTTTGTATCACATGTAGCGGTACAAAGGCCAAGGCATGTTGAGTGATTTGAGGAGTTTGTAGGCCATAGTATAATAAATTGTAGTAAGGCCTGTAATATTTTCGTTACGCTTATGTTTCTGTATTGACGATGACATCCTGAAGTTATAAATGAAATGTATTTCTACGGAAATGCTTGGTAATAATGTTATCACATTATTCGGAACAAATTCTGCATTATAATTCTTTAAAAAGGATACTCTGAAATAAAATAAGCTTAATTAAATCGGTCTTTTCTGACCGTGAAAATGGGGACGTCACAGTTGGTATCAGAGCATTAGTTTAAGCAAACTAGGAATAATTGAGGATTTCTACACTTAAACTTAGAATTCTAAGTGATGATCGTGAGCTGAGTGTCTGTATATTTTAAGTAGTATGCTAGAAATGACACATGCACTAGCTTATTTTAGGAATGATTCCTAAATTGCCTTTATGCGCTAAATGATTTATGTTAAAGCATGTTATAGTGATAAGTTGCCTTAAGATGCTTTAGGTTACCTACCTAGGATGTTATCATTTGAATAAATCGATGGTCTATTGCTGACCGAGATTTAGAAATTTGATGTGTTTAGGATTCTAAACGTTTAAGTATGGTATTAGAACTGACATGTAATATTTTGGAGGAATAAGGAGGATTATACGGCGAATAAAACCTTCCTTATCTTCAATTCTCGTCTCAGTACACTGAACATCTGCTTTGGTGTATAGAATGTTATGGTAAGAGCACACAGCGGACTAGGAAACATTAATGGAAATCAGCAGTTCGATCCATGAGTGATTGAGCGTGCACCAGAGGTAGCAGCTGCACCCGAAATTATTACGTTGGCAATGATGCAAGCAATGTTGGATCGTCAGATAGAAGCGAAAAGACATCTACTTCAACAAAATAAGGATGAACCTACTACACCTGTTGAACAACCTGCTATGAACATAGAACAGTCATAGGAAGCAAACTATAGTCAAACTGTCCGGCAAGCTAAGCCACAGGAGGTTAGAAGAGACCAACCCGATAGAGGAAACGATGGACGTGGATTCAAGTACAAGGATTTCATGGCATCCAAGCCACTGAGTATTTTTCGAAGCCCAACACCAGTGGAAGTCATGGATTGGATCTCTGAGATGAAGATGATGTTTAAGAGTTGCGACTGTAGAAACAAGTTGAAGACCATTCTCGTGGTCAAACAATTGAAGAGTGGAGTATTAAGTTGGTGGAAGTTACTGGCTGATACCATGCCCAACAGAGAAGCTAGCAAGATGTCTTAGGAAGACTTTCTTGTGCAAATGAGAATGCAATACTGCTCTGAGTAGGATCTTCTGGAAATTAACAATGAATTCCAGAACCTGAAGAAGGGCAAAATAAGCGTCAACGAGTATGCTGCAAGTTTTACAGAGAAAATGATGCTAGTTCCTTACTTGGTTCCTACTGAACTCTCCACGGTCAACAAGTTTTCTAATGGATTGCCACCGGACTTTGGTCTAATGGTCAAACAAGCAACTACTTTGAAGGCCGCCATCTGGGCAGCTAAGAATGTTGAGACCCAGTTAATGGAGAAGGGTCTGGAAAGAGCGGAGGTAGGAGAGAAAAGGAAGTTTGAGGGATCTACAAGATTCAACAAGAAAAACAGATTCTTGAAGTCTGGTTCTAAGAAGTTTGGAGGAGGAGGAGGTGAAGCAAAATGTTATAAAAAGTGCAAAAAGAAGCACTCTGGGAAATATAGTGATGAGGTGACCTGTTACAAGTGCGGGAGGACGGGTCACTATGCCAACGAATGTACATTCAACAAGAGGATGTGCTAAAATTGTGGAGAGGAGGGGCATGTGCATAAATATTTCTTGAAGAAGAAAGAGGTTGTAAAACCAAATGTGTCGTCGAAGCCAAAGGCGAGAGCTTTCCAGATGACACTGGAAGCAGCAAGGGAGGAAGCAAATGTCGCTTCAGGTACCTTTCTAGTAAATGATTTGCCTGCCAATATTTTGTTTGATCCCGGAGCTAACTACTCCTTTATTTTGCATAAATTTGGTAGAAGACTAGAATAGCTTACAGATAAACTAGATAGTGCTCTAGTAGTATAGGTCTCTAGTGGAAAATTTGTACCTATTAGTAACTGTATTAAGAACATCGTCATTTACTTGAATGAGAATAAGTTCCATATGGAATTGTTGCCCATTGAGTTAAATGGCTTTGACATAGTATTAGGGATGGAGTGGCTTAGTGCAAATGATGTTGAGATACTATGTAGGAAGAAGATGGTGAGAGTGAACCTGGCTGGAAGAGAATCATTTGTGGTGTAAAGGGACAAATGCAGAGTGAATTTTGTAATCATCTCCCTAATGAAAGCCAAAAAGTGTTTGGGCAAAGGATATACATCATATCTAGCATTTTTGATCGATGCAGAGAAGGAAAAGAAGGAGACGAAAAGAATACCAGTGGTGTGTGACTTTCTGGAAGTCTTTCCCAAAGATCTTCTTATATTGACCCTTGATAGGAAAGTAGAATTTTGAATAGAATTGTTACCAGGAACGATGCTAATAGAGAAAGCACCATATCGATTAGCACCGACGGAGATGAAGGAGCTAATGATAAACTTCAGGAGCTGTTGGACAAAGGTTTCTTTAGACCTAGTTCATCACCCTGGGGAGCTCCCATGTTATCCGTGAAGAAGAAGGACGGGAGCATGAGAATGTGCATAGATTATAAAGAGTTGAATAAGGTAACAGTGAAGAATAAGTACCCATTTCCAAGGATTGATGACATGTTTGATCATCTGCATGGTGTGAGCTATTTTTCGAAGATCGATCTTAGGTCAGAATATCATCAATTGAACATGAGAGAGCAATACATTGAGAAGACAACATTCAGAACGAGATATGTACACTATGAGTTTTTAGTTATGTCGTTTGGACTGACCAATGATCTGATGAATAGGGTTTGTAAAGCTTTCATCGATAGATCTTTAATAGTTTTCATCGATGACATTCTAGTTTACTCGAAAAGCCAGCAGGAGCATGGCAATCACTTACGAGAAGTATTAGAAGTTCTGAAGAAGGAGAAGTTGTATGAAAAGTTCTCCAAATGTGATTTTTGGATCCGGAAGGTGCAATTCTTGGGTCATGTTGTTATCCAAGAAGGAATAATGATTGACCCAACAAAGATCGAAGTAGTGATGAAATGGGAACGACAAAAAAATCCCACTGAGATTCGTAGCTTTATGGGATTAGCTGGATATTATAGAAGGTTTATCCAAGGCTTTTCTTCAATAGTTTCTCCATTGACAACTTTGACCCACAAAGGAGCTACATATGCATGGAGTGAGAAGCCCGAAGAAGCTTTCGAAAAGCTAAAGAAGCGGTTGTGTGAAGCAACAATCCTTGCTTTGCCCGACGAAGTAGAAGACTTTGCAGTTTATAGTGATGCTTCGGGAGTTGGGTTAGGATGTGTTCTGACTCAGAGAGATAAAGTAATAGCATATGCATCCAACATCTGAAAACAGACGAACATAACTACCCCACTCATGATTTCGAGTTGGCGGCGGTGATTTTTGTGCTAAAGATATGGAGTTGTCTTTACGGTACGAAGTGTAAGATTTTCACTAATCACAAGAGTCTCCAATATCTCTTTGGTCAAAAGGAATTGAATATGAGACAACGAAGCTGGCTAGAGTTACAAAAATATTATGACTGCGAGATACTTTACCACCCTGGTAAAGCGAATGTCGTAGCAGATTGTAGCACCTGGTTCCTGGTATGTATTTCATTTATGTAATTTTACATTTTTGGCCTGGGACTCGGCGAGTTGATGGCCCAAATCGCCGAGTAGAAGCAGGATAGAACGCGGGGTTTAAGTATGGGACTCGTCGAGTCGGATCCTGGACTCGACGAGTAGGCTCTGTCTGGACAAAAACCCTAATATGAGGGTTTGCACCCTATTTAATCATCTCATTCAGCCCCCACTCGTCCCTATTGCTCCCAGAAACCCTCCCTAGCAAACCCTAAGTGTTTTGGTGCAAGATTCAAGGATTTTGAGTGATTTTGTGGATTTTGATCACAAGGAAGAAGGAAGAGCATAGAAGGATCAAGAGAAGACTGAAGGATTCGAGTTTGGTGCATCATTTGCTGTTCTCAGAAGGTATAAAGTCTATACCTTGCTTGTTCTTTTGTTAGATCCCTTTTTGGGGAGATTTAGGGCTTTTATAAGCCATTCTTGGTAACCAACCATGATTGCAAGCATGGTTGGGGGTTGAAGCTTTGGATCTAGGTCCATGGAAGGGTCACAAGGCAGTTAGGGGTTGCTTTTGCACCCATGGAAGGTCCCATGCATCTTAAGAGCTCCTTTTTGGGCATTTTAGGCTCAAAGTCCCATGCATGCGCGTAAAGTTTGTAACTTTACGTGCTAGATTGAGTTTAGGGACCTAGATCTATCAATTGGACAAGAGTTGCACTCCAGAAATCGAAGAAATAAGACTTGGACTGCATCGACTCGGCGAGTCGTTCTTGGGACTCGGCGAGTCCAAGGTTAGACTCCCCTTTCTGTTATGGTTCATGGGAACCAGTTGAGTGAAAGAAAGGTTTTAGAGGGTCCAAGGGAGTGACCCAAACATATTGGGATAAGCCATAGTCCTGGAGTTCATAGGACTCGACGAGTGCAGGAGCAGACTCGGCGAGTCCAAGGCAATCTCCCAACTCTTGAAGAAGAACTCGACGAGTTGTTCATACAACTCGGCGAGTCGAGGACATGACGTGTTCTTAGGATGAAGATGGACTCGACGAGTGTTCATACCGCTCGACGAGTCGGAAGAAGGTTCATCCGAGGATGTGTTAGAAGGAGAACTCGTCGAGTCGTTGCTAAACTCGACGAGTAGGGACGTGGATGAGGACAGTTAAAGAAATAGGGACTCGACGAGTTGACGACCCAACTCGGCGAGTCGGGTCAACTGGAAGTTGACTTTGACTTTGAATTGGACTTGGTCTGGGGTAAAATAGTCATTTTACCCTAAGGGGTAGATATCAGATTCTGATTAAGTGTTTTGTGGGAATTATAGCCGGAGGATTTCCGGAGCAGCAGCAGTCAGGGATTCCCCGCACAGATTATCAGCAACTACTCGTTTGAGGTGAGTTACCTTTCAGTAGCGGTGGGTCTACGGCCACAATGTCGGCCCACCAGTAGGAGTTGTATGTTAGATGATTGTCTTTGTGACATTCATCTAGGGTTGCTACTACCTGATATGTTTATGTGCTAGCATGATATGTTATACGTTATATGTGATAGTGTTAGTAGGGGGAGAATAGTCCCCAAGTTCGGTCGTTAGGACCGAAGGGTAGGTCGGGCACCCCAGAATTGCCTGACAGTATGTTCATGCTATGATATTATGTGGTAGTAGTAGGAGGTGAAATAGTCCTCGGATGTCGGTCGTAAGGACCAACGGGTAAGTCAAGCACCCCAGAATGGCTTGACCTGGGTAGTCAGGCACCCTAGAATTGCCTGGCATTATATGTGTGTTATGTGGTAGTGGTAGGGGGTGAAATAGTCCCCGGTAGTCGGGTGAAACAGACCGACGGGTAAGTCAAGCACCCCAGAATGACTTGACCTGGGTAAGTCAAGCACCCCAGAATGGCTTGACCTGGGTAGTCAGGCACCCCAGAACTGCCTGACAGTATGTATTGTGTATGTGTGGTGCGATGGTGGAACTCACTAAGCTTCGTGCTTACAGTTTATAGTTTTGGTTTCAGGTACCTCTTCAGCGAAGGGGAAAGAGCTGGCGCGGTAGCGGCACATCATACACACACACGTTGATTTTTCGCACTTGAGATATTCTGGGATTGTACTCTGACATGTTGCTATTATATGTTTTGGGTTTTCAGACATGATACATTGATTCACAAAATGATATATTGTTACGCAGTTTTCTTATGAATGTTTTATAAGCCGTTAATTAAAATGAAATTTTTTGGACTCGAAATTTGGGATGTTACAAGTTGGTATCAGAGCCCTGGTTTGAGGGATTCGGACACACCTTCGGGGTGTTTGAACTCAAATCATGGGATTTAAAAGATTTTTACAAGAAAAATGGTTTTCTAAAAGCTAAGTTAAAAGAGTTTTGAGAAAGAACGAAGTGTGTGATGTGCGCGACCGGCCGAGCTCAAGTAAGTATTCCCCAAAGTACCCATACAAGTTTATATTATGTTTATCAGTTTCAGTAGAACAACATGTTAGAATAGGACTAAGGATCTAGGAATGATGCCTTATGTGCCTGCTTTATGTGGTTCAGCTTATGAGATTTGCATACTAGTATTGAGTAGACAGTAATAGGATAACCTGTTTAGGTTATGCCTTGTAGTATGAGCTCAACATTGTATGCTAGTAAAGTTTCTTGTGTATAGAGGATAGGATTGCTTGAGATCGATCCCTTTGATCTGAATGCTGCTTGCTTTGTGCTTTGTGGGACTTTGAGTGATGGGAGTTAGCTGTTAGGTGAATACGTTAGGTCACATGTGATAAGGGTTGGATAATCTTAGAGGATTGGATTTGACACTATTGTGCAGCTCCTGTTTGATTCTAACTGTTGTAGGGACGAGTCTTTTACTCGAAGGATTATCTGAGCCTCGTTACAGGTGATGGTATTCAGGTAATGGCTAATTGGCATTACAAGAAGGCCTTCAGCAGCTGAGGACCGGTTTGGGTGGTGTCAGAGATTTTCCCTAGGGTAAGCCTAGGATGAGAGTAGTAGAGATCAGTAACAGTAGTAGCGACTTGGTGGAGTCGAGGCGGTTCTTGAGGAAAGTACGGATAGATGTGGAAGGTAGTATGGGCCCGTACTACTGAAAGCAGAGGATCCGTACTTGAATCGAGAAAAGGCTGAGGCAAGACCAAGGAGCTCGTGATGGATGTGATCCCTCTAGATGTATCAGTATCACTGCCGGTTGTCATTATGTATTGCAGAATGGTGGTACTACGTCCGAGGCCAGCAGTTGGCGAGGGAGTTCTTAGATATGAGACAGACTACGGAGACTGTGGCGGAGATCACCGCCAAGTTCTGGGAGAGGGCGTTGCTAGTGCCCCAGTATGCGGGAGATAAGGATATGAGGAGAACCCGCTACCATGACATGCTGCGAGCCGACATTCGGGAGCATGTTAGTTTTTCAGCTTGCCCTACCCTGGATTCCATGATTGCCAGGGCAAGGAAAAGAGAGATTAATCTGGAGCACATCCGGAAGAGGAAGTTAGAGGAGCGGCAGGTGACTGGGGCTTCGGGGAAGAAGCCCAAGGGACCAGATGGTAGGCCGAAAGGCCAGCCAGGACAGGGCCGCTGCAGGAAGTGCGGCAGGCAGCACGAGGGAGCATGTAGGTTGGGATCGTCGGGCTGCTACAAGTACGGCAAGACGGGGCACTTCAGCAAGGATTGTACCACCCCTGTACCCACTATTCAGACATCTGAGTTGCTGTGTTTCCACTGCAACCAGAGGGGCCACAAGAAGGCCAGTTGCCCCCAGTTGCCAGCAGCAGTGCCAGTGAAGGCGCCAACTCCAGCGACCCTGCAGATTACTGATGGCCGGCAGGGCAAGGCAGAGGCTCCAGTGGTGAGGAGCCGGGCTTTCCAGTTGACGACCGAGGAGGCACGCGCCGCACCCGATGTGGTGACGGGTATGATTCTTTCTCTCTGATTTATTTATATGATGTTTATGATATTGATATGTGCTCTGTTTAGGATCGTTCCATGTGAACGGTATCCCAGTTCAGGTATTGTTTGATTCGGGTGCGACCCAATCGTTTGTTTCTGTTGCGCTCAGCAAGAGGTTTCCCGAGACTTCAGGCATGTTGGATTGCCCTTTAGAGGTAGAGATTGCCGATGATCGATCGGTGCGAGCATCAGCGGTATTCCGAGATTGTGTGTTGAGATTATTCGAGGAGCGCTACCTGGTAGACTTGGTTCCCATACCTTTGCGTGGAAACAAGGTTATTATCGGCATGGATTGGCTAAGCCCCAATGGGGCGGTGATCGACTGCGCGCAGCAGTTGGTGCGGATCAGGACCCCAAGTGGGGGAGAGCTGGTGATTCAGGGCGAGAGGCTACAGCGAGGACCGACTTTTTGTTCGGCAGCAAGGGCTAGGCGTTACCTTCAGCAGGGTTGCGCATGATATGTCGCCTATGTCATGGATACCCGGGAGGCAGGAAAGGCGACGGTGAGTGACGTTCCGGTGGTGCGAGACTACGCAGATTTGTTCCCAGAGGAGCTTCCTGGGATACCTCCAGAGCGACAGGTGGAGTTCAGGATCGACCTAGTCCCTGGTGCGGCTCCGATAGCCAAGGTACCGTATCGTTTGGCTCCTCCTGAGATGCAGGAGTTGTCTACACAGCTGCAGGAGCTGTTAGACAGGGGATTCATTAGACCGAGCAGTTCACCCTGGGGAGCCCCGATTCTGTTTGTGAAGAAGAATGACGGGTCGCATCGGATGTATATAGATTATAGGGAGCTGAACAAGGTGACGGTGAAGAACCGTTACCCACTCCCGAGGATTGATGACCTCTTTGACCAGCTACAGGGAGCATCTTGGTTCTCCAAGATTGATCTGCGATCAGGATATCATCAGAAGAGGGTCAGAGAGGAGGATGTACAGAAGACTGCGTTCCGGACGCGCTATGGCCACTATGAGTTCGTGGTGATGCCTTTCGGGCTCACCAATGCTCCTGCCGCGTTCATGGACCTCATGAACCGCGTGTGTAGACCGATGCTGGATCGGTCCATGATAGTTTTCATTGACGACATCTTGGTCTATTTCAAGATGCAGGAGCAGCATGAGGAGCATCTGCGAGAGGTTTTGGATACTCTGAGGAGAGAGAGCTTGTACGCCAAGTTCTCCAAGTGTGAGTTTTGGTTGCGCGAGGTGTAGTTTCTTGGGCACCTTGTCAACCAGAACGGTATTCTGGTCGACCCAGCCAAGGTGGAGGCCGTGATGAGATGGGAGGTTCCGAAGTCTCCATCTGAGATTCGGAGTTTCCTAGGATTAGCCGGCTACTATCGGAGATTCATACAGGATTTCTCCAAGATAGCCGTACCCTTGACGCGGCTGACGAAGAAGGCCGTAGTCTTTCGTTGGGGGCCTGAGCAGCAGGTAGCGTTTGAGACACTGAGGCAGAGGTTGTGCGAGGCGCCGATCTTAGCCTTGCCAGAAGGCGTAGAGGATTTTGTTGTGTACTGCGACGCGTCTATTTCAGGTTTGGGCGTGGTATTGATGCAGAGAGGGCATGTCATCGCCTACGCTTCGAGGCAGCTGAAGCCTCACGAGGCGAACTACCCGACGCATGATTTGGAGCTGGGGGCTATTGTATTCGCCCTCAAGATTTGGCGTCATTACCTATATGGGGTCCGTTGTACCATTTACATGGACCATAAGAGCCTGAGGTATCTCATGGACCAGCCAAATCTAAATATGAGGCAGCGTCGGTGGCTTGATGTGGTAAAGGATTATGATTGTGAGATCCTCTACCACCCGGGGAAGGCCAACGTTGTGGCCGACACGGTTAGCCGCAAGGCAGCACCGATCAGGGATACCTGCATGAGGATGACCGTGGTTACTCCACTGTTGGAGCAGATTCGAGAGGCCCAACAGGAGGCCTTGAAGGAGGAACATCGGAAGAGTGAGCGGATTGTAGGCCAGGTTTCCTCCTTCGATTATGATAGCCGAGGGCTGTTGACCCTCCACCGCAGGGTGTGAGTGCCGTACCACGGGGGTGTGCGCCAGGTTCTGATGGAGGAGGCGCACAAATCTCGATTCTCCATTCATCCCGGGGCGACGAAGATGTATAGGGATCTTCGTCTGGACTATTGGTGGCCCTGCATGAAGCGGGATGTGGCATGGTACGTGGAGCGGTTCCTGACCTGCAGGAAAGTCAAGGCCGAGCATCAGAGACCACACGACAAGATGCAGCCGTTGGATATCCCACTGTGGAAGTGGGAAGACATCATGATGGATTTTATCACAAAGCTTCCCAGGACCGCGCGGGGAGTGGATTCGATTTGGGTCATCGTCGATCGATTGACCAAGAGCGCCCACTTATATTCCAATTCAGGAGAGCATCTCGCCGAGAAGTTGGCCGACATCTACATCAGGGAGGTGGTGGCGCGGCATGGGGTGCCAGTTTCGGTGATTTCAGACAGGGATGTGCGGTTCACTTCCAGGTTTTGGAAGAAGTTTCATGACGAGTTGGGTACTCGTCTGCACTTTAGCACTGCATTTTACCCGCAGACGGATGGTCAGAGCGAGCGGACCATCCAGACTTTGGAGGATATGTTGCGGGCATGTGTGCTAGACTTCGGTGGTAGCTGGGATACTTACCTCCCATTGGCTGAGTCCTCGTATAACAACAGCTATCACGCAAGTATCGATCGTCCTCCCTTCGAGATGTTATACGGGAGGAAGTGCAGGACCCCGATATGTTGGGGTGAGGTTGGCCAGAGGGTCCTGGGGAGCACCGAAGTGGTGCTCAAGACGACGGAGAGGATTCAGCATGTCCGGAGCAGGCTTCAGACTGCTCAGAGTCGGCAGAAAAGTTATGCCGACAAGCGCCGATCAGACCTGGAGTTTCAGGTCGGGGATATGGTCCTTCTGAAGGTGTCGTCATGGAAAGGCGTCATCCGATTCAGGAAGCGGGGCAAGTTGGGCCCCAGATATATCGGACCCTTCAGGGTTTTAGCCCGGGTGGGCAAGGTGGCGTACAGGTTGGATCTGCCAGCCGAACTCAGCCAAATCCACAGCACTTTCCACATCTCCCAGCTGCGGAAGTGCCTGGTGGACGACTCAGCAGTGGTACCCTTAGAGGATATTCAGGTCGATGACAGCCTGAACTACATCGAACGACCTGTATCAATCCTCGACCGGAAGTCGAAGGATCTGAGAAACAAGAGGGTGGAGCTCGTGAAGGTGCAATAGCAGCACCGGAAGGGCTCGGAATGGACTTGGGAGCCGGTGGATGAGATGATGGAGCATTATCCGGAGCTTTTTCAGGAGCGAGCAGCAGACTTCGAGGACGAAGTCTGAAATAAGTGGGGAAGATTTGTAGCACTTGGTTCCTGGTATGTATTTCATTTATGTAATTTTACATTTTTGGTCTGGGACTCGGCGAGTTGATGGCCCAACTCGCCGAGTAGAAGCGGGATAGAATGCGGGGTTTAATTATGGGACTCGTCGAGTCGGATCCCAGACTCGAGGAGTAGGCTCTGTCTGGACAAAAACCCTAATCTGAGGGTTTTCACCCTATTTAATCATCTCATTCAGCCCCCACTCGTCCCTATTGCTCCCAGAAACCCTCCCTAGCAAACCCTAAGTGTTTTGGTGCAAGATTCAAGGCTTTTGAGTGATTTTGTGGATTTTGATCACAAGGAAGAAGGAAGAGCATAGAAGGATCAAGAGGAGACTGAAGGATTCTAGTTTGGTGCATCATTTGCTGTTCTCAGAAGGTATAAAGTCTATACCTTGCTTGTTCTTTTGTTAGATCCCTTTTTGGGGAGATTTAGGGCTTTTATAAGCCATTCTTGGTAACCAACCATGATTGCAAGCATGGTTGGGGGTTGAAGCTTCGGATCTAGGTCCATGGAAGGGTCACAAGGCAGTTAGGGGTTGCTTTTGCACCCATGGAAGGTCCCATGCATCTTAAGAGCTCCTTTTTGGGCATTTTAGGCTCAAAGTCCCATGCATGCGCGTAAAGTTTGTAACTTTACGTGCTAGATTGAGTTTAGGGACCTAGATCTATCATTTGGACAAGAGTTGCACTCCAGAAATCGAAGAAATAAGACTTGGACTGCATCGACTCGGCGAGTCCAAGGTTAGACTACCCTTTTCTGTTATGGTTCATCGGAACCAACTGAGTGAAAGAAAGGTTTTAGAGGGTCCAAGGGAGTGACCCAAACGTATTGGGATAAGCCATAGTCCTGGAGTTCATAGGACTCGACGAGTGCACAAGCAGACTCGGCGAGTCCAAGGCAATCTCCCAACTCTTGAAGATGAACTCGACGAGTTGTTCATACAACTCGGCGAGTCGAGGACAGGACGTGTTTTTAGGATGAAGATGGACTCGACGAGTGTTCATACCGCTCGACGAGTCGGAAGAAGGTTCATCCGAGGATGTGTTAGAAGGAGAACTCGTCGAGTCGTTGCTAAAATCGACGAGTAGGGACGTGGATGAGGACAGTTAAAGAAATAGGGACTCGACGAGTTGACGACCCAACTCGGCGAGTCGGGTCAACTGGAAGTTGACTTTGACTTTGAATTGGACTTGGTCTGGGGTAAAATAGTCATTTTACCCTAAGGGGTAGATATCATATTCTGATTAAGTGTTTTGTGGGAATTATAGCCGGAGGATTTCCGGAGAAGCAGCAGTCAGGGATTCCCCGCACAGATTATCAGCAACTACTCGTTTGAGGTGGGTTACCTTTCAGTAGCGGTGGGTCTACGGCCACAATGTCGGCCCACCAGTAGGAGTTGTATGTTAGATGATTGTCTTTGTGACATTCATCTAGGGTTGCTACTACCTGATATGTTTATGTGCTAGCATGATATGTTATACGTTATATGTGATAATGTTAGTAGGGGGAGAATAGTCCCCAAGTTCGGTCGTTAGGACCGAAAGGTAGGTCGGGCACCCCAGAATTGCCTGACAGTATGTTCATGCTATGATATTATGTGGTAGTAGTAGGAGGTGAAATAGTCCTCGGATGTCAGTCGTAAGGACTGACGGGTAAGTCAAGCACCCCAGAATGGCTTGACCTGGGTAGTCAGGCACCCCAGAATTGCCTAGCAGTATATGTGTGTTATGTGGTAGTGGTAGGGGGTGAAATAGTCCCCGGTAGTCGGGTGAAACAGACCGACGGGTAAGTCAAGCACCCCAAAATGGCTTGACCTGGGTACGTCAAGCACCCCAGAATGGCTTGACCTGGGTAAGTCAAGCACCCCAGAATGGCTTGACCTGGGTAGTCAGGCACCCCAGAACTGCCTGACAGTATGTATTGTGTATGTGTGGTGCGATGGGGGTGATGGGTTTTGAGCATTCTAACACTTCCTAAGTGTACATGCAATCCTAATAACCTTGGATCTATGTTTGTATAATTATCATGCAAAGTTGAATTCCAAGGTTATATTCCTATCTAGCATACACGGGGAACATTTTTTAACTTGAATGAAAGATAGAATGACTTACCTTGTTGTTGATTATGATCCTTGAAACCTTGTGAGCCTAGCACCCCAAGTGTGATGCCCCAAATGCTTCACACAACACCAAATGCAAAGGAGTAAACTTTGAGAGAATCTTACACTTGCAAAATCGGCTCTAGCCCTCTTGTTTCTTAGTGTCGCCGATTTTGGTGGAGAACATGTTGCTTATATAGTGTGTCACATCTAGGGTTACACCATGTAAACCCTAATGTGGCATGACTCTTCATTTCCATGACCCATGGGTTTGTAACTCCCATGGAGCCTCCATGGAGCATTCAATGGGTTTAACCCAACTTGATTATCCATGGAGCCTTTTAGCCCACTATACAAGTTATGGATGATTTACATGATCAACCCATATATTTAATTAGTCATCTTTTGATCACTTAATTAATCCTAGATTAATTCTTGATCAATACTAATTAAATAATATTATTAATATATTAGAACTTATAATATATTAATAAACCACAAGTGTTATTTCTCTCATTTAGTCTATCCAAATGCATGATGCCATGCAACCCAAATGGACCATGCCGGGTCGGGTCAAGTACATACCAGAAATAGTTATGGACTTAGACACCGTATCCAACAGTCTCCCACTTGGATAAGTCTAATAACTATAACTGCAAGTATGACTTCAGGAACCGATCAGTAATCGTAGCTCTTTTCAAGGTTTCTCGGAACTGAGAAGATGATGATACGACATTTCAGATAAGTGATCATATAATCCTCTGTTCTAGATATCAGCCGGACAAATACATGGAACAGTGTCTTACTTTGTGTCCAGCAGTTTGTTTCCCGATTTCCAATTTGTTTGACAAAGAACTTAATTGAACACATCAACTTAGTTCTGACCGGGCCCGGTACATAGGTCAAAACAAAATCATCGAGGGGCCCAGATATCAGCTTCTAATCGAAGAAGGAACAAATAAACTTCGACTCATATGTTTGTTCTACTACTCATTGAATTATACACAAGAGCACGTTTTATAACATCGAGTTACCAATGCGTTTTCGTACAATCAATGCATAACCAACTCATAAGTAACAAATCATATATCTAGGTTTGAAGACTTATATGATATTACCATCTCACGATCACTTGAGATAAATTCCATGAAGTGATTCCAGTGAGCGTGGGTTGAGTCCAATGCTCAGAACTTATGAGCACTCATGAGTGTTGTAGCCATGTCCAACAACTTAGACCTCTGCAACCAATCATGGCAGTCTTGATTCATACCTACTTCCGACATATGACCGAATGTGGAGGTTTGAATAATATGATATACCAAACATAATTATTCTAGAAGTCAAAACATGCAAAAGAAATATAGTAAACGATCGACAAGAGATAGCAACACTTTACTCATAAATAAAACACCTTTTATTCATCATCTAATGTCAATTACACTTTACAAATTTCAAGGTTATCTAACTACTAAATCTAATATCATCCTTCAGCCCTATGCTCCGAGCATGCTGGAGATGCTTAACCCGAGTCAGTCCCTTCGTGAGGGGATCTGCTGGATTCTCTTCCGATGATACCCTCTTTGCCACGAGGAGTCCTTCTTCTATTCGATGTCTGATGAAATGGTATTTTCTGTCGATGTGTCTGGATCTCCCGTGATCCCTTGGTTCCTTTGCTAAGGCAACTGCACTTTCACTATCACAGAAAATTTCCATTGGCTCTTTAATAGCTGGTACAACTCCAAGGTCTCCAATGAAGTTCTTCAGCCATATCGCCTCCTTTGCTGCCTCGCTAGCTGCTATATACTCTGATTCGCAAGTTGAATCAGCCACTGTCTCTTGCTTGGAACTCTTCCAAGAAATTGCTCCTCCATTTAAGGTAAAGACCCAGCCTGACTGAGAGCGGAAATTATTCCTATCAGTCTGAAAGCTAGCATCACTATACCCTACAACTCTCAAGTCTTCACTCCCACCGAGGGTAAGGACCCAGTCCTTAGTCCTTCGTAGGTACTTGAGGATATTCTTTACCGCAGTCCAGTGTGCCTTGACAGGGTTCCCCTGATACCTGCTAACCATGCTCAAAGCAAAGGCTACATCAGGTCGAGTACACGTCATAGCATACATGATCGATCCTACAGCCGAAGCATAAGGTATTCGACTCATTTCTGCTATCTCAGCCTCAGTACTAGGGCTTTGTGTTTTACTCAATCTGGCGTTACTCTGGATGGGTAACTCTCCTTTCTTGGAGTCCTGCATGCTGAATCTCTTCAACACCTTATCCAAGTAGGTACTCTAACTAAGTCCAATTAGTCTTTTACTCCGGTCTCTCAAGATCCTTATCCCTAAAATATAGGCAGCTTCTCCTAGGTCCTTCATAGAGAAACACTTCCCAAGCCAGGACTTAACTTCCTGCAGAGTTGGGATGTCATTTCCTATGAGTAGTATGTCATCCACATACAATACCAAAAAGCTAACTATACTCCCACTAGCCTTGACATATACACAAGATTCATCTTCACTCCTAGAAAAGCCAAATTCTTTGACTTTCTCATCAAAGCAAAGATTCCATCTGCGAGGTGCTTGCTTTAACCCATAAATGGATTTCTCAAGCTTACACACTTTATTAGGGTACTCTGTATTGACAAAACCCTCTGGCTGACTCATGTAAACATCCTCAGCCAACTTTCCATTAAGGAAAGCGGTTTTGACATCCATTTGCCATATTTCATAGTCATGAAATGCAGCTATGGCTAACAGAACCCTAATAGACTTAATCTTGGCCATTGGAGAAAAGGTCTCATCATAATCAACTCCCGGAGTTTGTGAGAAACCCTTTGCAACCAGTCGTGCCTTATAAGTGTGTACATTACCATCCATGTCGGTCTTCTTCTTGAAGATCCATTTGCACCCTATAGTCTTACGACCTGATACATTCTCAACCAAGTTCCAAACTTGATTGTCATACATGGACTGTATCTCGCTGTCCATTGCCTCTTTCCACTTGGCTGACTCAGGGCCTGCCATGGCTTCCGCGTAACTGTTAGGTTCATCCAGACCTATCAGTGTCTCATCACTGATAAGTGTATCACCTTCCGCAGTAATATGGAATCCATAGTAATGCTCAGGTGCATTCCTAACCCTTGTGGAACGCCTCAGAGGTACAGACTTGTCAATTGGCTCAATAGGAGTTTCCTCCTCAAGTTGAGTGCTAGGGTTTGAAGTTCCTTCACCACTTGACTCTTGAATTTCTTCAAGGTCAACTTGCCTCCCACTGTCTCCTTGGCTTATGAACTCTCTCTCTCTCTCTCGAAAGAAAGCCCTCCTAGCTACAAAGACCACATTCTCACTAGGTCTGTAGAAGAGGTAACCAAAGGATTTCTGTGGGTAGCCGATGAAAATACACCTCTCACTTCGAGGTTCTAGCTTATCATGAGTCTCGTGTCTCACGAAAGCCTCGCAACCCCAAATCTTAATGTGGTCTAGTTTGGGTACTTTACCAGTCCACATCTCATGAGGAGTTTTGGCAACTTTCTTTGTGGGAACTAGATTAAGGATATGGGCGGCAGTCTCTAAGGCATACCCCCAAAATGAGATTGGTAGCGAAGCTCGACTCATCATGGAACGAACCATATCCAACAAGGTTCGATTACGCCTCTCAGCTACACCATTCAACTGCGGTGTCCTGGGAGGTGTCAATTGTGAGACAATCCCACATTCCCTAAGATAGTCGAGGAACTCTGAACTAAGATACTCACCACCTCGATCGGATCGAAGCATCTTAATGTTCCTGCTCAATTGATTCTCGACTTCCTGTTTAAACTCTTTAAACCTCTCAAAAGTCTCTGACTTATGCTTGATTAAGTAGACATATCCATATCTACTGTAATCATCAGTAAAAGTCAAATAATAACGATTAGCATCCCTTGTGGCATGTTTGAAGGGCCCACACACATCCGTGTGTATAAGATCCAACAAACCTTCACCCCTCTCACAAGAACCTGTAAAGGGTGACTTTGTCATTTTTCCAAGTAAGCATGATTCGCAACTATCATCTGACTTTAGGTCAAATGACTCCAATACTCCATCCTTTTGGAGTTGGCCTATGCGTTTCTTGCTTATATGTCCAAGACGACAATGCCATAATGATGCTTTATCCAAGTTATTATCATTAACAGAATCAATACACAATACATTATTTCCTAAGTTATCAACCACAGATACAGTTTCATACACACCATCACAAGGTAATGCTTTAAAATAAAGAACATTATTAAAGAAAGCATTAATCGAACCAACCTCATTATCAAATGAAAAGGTGAAACCTTGTTTATACAATGCATGAAAGGAAATAATATTTCTTGCCATTTCTGGCGAATAACAACATTTATTCAAATCTAAACTAAACCCACTACTTAGCGATAAAGTATAAACTCCAATCTTGGTGACAGGTAAAGCTTTCCTATTCCCCATGATTAAGTTTATTCTTCCATGCTCCACATTCTCACTTCTTCTTAGTCCCTGCAAATCAGAACAGATATGAATACCACAACCGGTATCAAGGACCCAAGAGTTAGAATGGGGTGAGTTATTAGATAAGATAGTGTAAATACCTGCATGTTTGGGTTTAACTTTCCCATCCTTCACATCTTGCTGGTACTTTGGGCAGTTTCGCTTCCAATGTGACTTTTCATGGCAATAGAAGCATTCAGCCTCTTTAGGGTCAGAAGAAGGAGTGACAAAACCTTTCTTGGTTCCACTTGAAGAAGAGCCATCAAGGGTCCTAGCCTTGGTACCCTTCGAAGAGCTCTTCCTCTTCTTCCCTCTACCTTTCCCGATTGCCAAAACCGGGGCGGAGTTTGGAGTAGGAGTGTTAACAACCGACTTACCCTTAAGACCTGTTTCTGCGGTCTTGAGGAGTCCCTGAAGTTTGCTGAGTGTGACCTCTTCCTTATTCATGTGATATGTCATGCGAAATTGATCATAGCACGATGGTAAGGAGTGCAAAATGATATCTATTGCAAGCTCCTCAGGGAAGTTCACATTAAGCTTCATCAACCGATCCACATACCTTTGCATTTTCTACATGTGGCTCGTGACGGATTCCCCGTCCTTCATCATGGTTGTTATGATAGAGCATATGATTTCATACCTGTCTTGTCGTGCACTTTGATGGTATCTTTCCATCAGATATTGGTGCATTTCAAAAGGGTAGAAGTCCTCATAGGACTTTTGGAGTTCTGCTGTCATGGTGGCCAACATGATGCATGCCACTTTTGTAGCATCCCTTTCATGTGCCCGGAAGTCAGCGATCTCCTGGGGAGTTGCAGTGGTCTCATCAATCTCCTTAAGCTCCTTGTCAAGGACATATTCTTTGTCCTCGTAGCGGGTAATCATCCTGATGTTTCTGATCCATTCGTTGAAGTTGGATCCATCAAAAGTGACTTTCCCACACAAGTTCATAAGGGTAAAGGAGCCATTAGGATTAGAGCCAGAAGCAACATTGTTTGAAGACATCTGAAAGAAGAGAACAATATTAGTTTAGATATTAAGAGAGTCCTTAATAAAACACCCAAATGTAATATTAAGGCTAGAATCCAATCACAATATATTATAACTTACAAGAGGTATGCCGTAATCCAAGCTATAACATATTTGAAAGGTTGGTGAATGACGATTCACCAATTTCCACCATGAAAAACGAAATATAGATATTATGTTTTTAATTGGTTCTTAGAAATTCCTAGATTCTTTTGAGATTCAATGAACTTTTCAAAGGCATGTTTCAATCTCGAGTGTGCCCTCCAAGTTTTGTGACTGGGATACCGAGGATCACAAAACGAGGTGTGAAGTAACCATGCAAATCACTTGGTACACTCAATGTTTATTACTCAATCGATGTGCCGGTTAACCACACGAGCTCCACCGACCTATAATAAACTTTAAGTCACCCTTTACCTACCTTGTTAAGTCCAAGTTAGTGTGTCGGTTAACCACACGAGCTCCACTAACGACTTAAACAAAGTGTAAAGTGTAATTTCATGGATTAGCACCTTATTCACATTTTCCTAAAGTAACTAAGATTGGGAATTTAATAAAAGCATTTAGTTACTTTATAATATTCATCATACTTTTAATGAGAATTTATAAGTCCTTGTCCTACCCGTTCGGCTAACGACCCTCCACCGATCAAGGAAGCGGTGGGTGAGAGTGGACACCCATTAAGTTGCCATTTTATAGGCAACAACCTTATACCCCCCTTATAGACCGGCTTCGTGAATGAGGCGTACTAGCGGTAAGACAACTTGTTCTTATACATATATATATTAGTAACTTATAATATTATAAAGTATAAGGGTTGAATTTTAACTTTTAAAATTCTAAGGGTTGGAACTAAAGTTTTAATCAAGACTTTACATGTTCCAAAACTTGAGGGCAAGTTTTATAAACTTCCAAAACTTTTCATTTCTTATAACTTATGAATTAATTGAGTAATAAAAATGAAGACTCTTCATTTTTATAACTCTTGTGTTCTTTTAATGGCTTTAATAAAAGTGAGACTTTTGGTTTTCCATAACTTGAGGACAAGTTATGGACTCCATTAAAACACATTATGATCATGAATTAAACTACCATGAAGGTTACAAACAATTCCTATGATCATCTAATCTTCATAAGTTCAAGAACATGAATATGAACACTTTCAAGAATCAAAAATTACACTTAAAAAACTTGTAATTCGAGTCCCCCTATGGACTCGGCGAGTTCATACGAGCAGAAAACAGAAAAACGATTTTTTCAAGCAGTTTGCACAAAAAAAAAAACAACAAAGAAACCTGGCTCTGATACCACTGATGGGTTTTGAGCATTCTAACACTTCCTAAGTGTACATGCAACCCTAATAACCTTGGATCTATGTTTGTCTAATTATCATGCAAAGTTGAATTCCAAGGTTATATTCCTATCTAGCATACATGGGGAACATTTTTTAACTTGAATGAAAGATAGAATAACTTACCTTGTTGTTGATTATGATCCTTGAAACCTTGTGAGCCTAGCACCCCAAGTGTGATGCCTCAAATGCTTCACACAACACCAAATGCAAAGGAGTAAACTTTGAGAGAATCTTACACTTGCAAAATTGGCTCTAGCCCTCTTGTTTCTTAGTGTCGCCGATTTTGGTGGAGAACATGTTGCTTATATAGTGTGTCACATCTAGGGTTACTCCATGTAAACCCTAATGTGGCATGACTCTTCATTTCCATGACCCATGGGTTTGTAACTCCCATGGAGCCTCCATGGAGCATTCAATGGGTTTAACCCAACTTGATTATCCATGGAGCCTTTTAGCCCACTATACAAGTTATGGATGATTTACATGATCAACCCATATATTTAATTAGTCATCTTTTGATCACTTAATTAATCCTAGATTAATTCTTGATCAATACTAATTAAATAATACTATTAATATATTAGAACTTATAATATATTAATAAACCACAAGTGTTATTTCTCTCATTTAGTCTATCCAAATGCATGATGCCATGCAACCCAAATGGACCATGCCGGGTCGGGTCAAGTACATACCAGAAATAGTTATGGACTTAGACACCTTATCCAACAGGGGGAACTCACTAAGCTTCGTGCTTACAGTTTACAGTTTTGGTTTCAGGTACCTCTTCAGCGAAGGGGAAAGAGCTGGTGCGGTAGCGGCACATCATACACACACGCGTTGATTTTCCGTACTTGAGATATTCTGGGATTGTACTCTGACATGTTGCTATTATATGTTTTGGGTTTTCAGACATGATACATTGATTCACAAAATGATATATTGTTACGCAGTTTTCTTATGAATGTTTTATAATCCGTTAATTAAAATGAAATTTTTTGGACTCGAAATTTGGGATGTTACACAGATGCTTTAAGTAGAAAAGTAAACCTAGATAGGAAAAGGCCAAGAACGTTGAGAATTGAAATCATCTCGACAATTATAGAAATAACCAAGAAAGCTCATGAAGGAGGAACGTTTGGGTAAAATGTTAGTGTTCGGTATAAACAGCCAAGGATTAAAGGTATTCCAAAGTAGGATTTGGGTGCCTAAGATGGGAGGAATGAGAGATCTTCTGATGGAAAAAGCTCACAAGACCATGTACTCGATTCATCTAGGAAGCACCAAGATGTATAGGGATCTAAAGCCTTATTATTGGTGGCCGAAGATGAAGCTTGATGTTGCTAAGTATGTGGCCGAGTGTGTAACCTGCGTGAGAGTTAAGGCGTTACATCAGAAACCATATGGGAGTTTGGAGCCTTTACCTGTACCCATGGGTAAATGGGAAGACATCACCATAGATTTTGTGACAAATCTACCCAGGACAAAGAATGGTCACGACATGATTGGGCAATCGTGGATTGATTAACAAAGAGTGCACATTTCATAGCAGCCAATGAGAGATGGTCTATGGATAAGCTTGCAAATGTCTACGTAAAAGAGATAGTGAAACTGCACGGTGTTCCCTTGACAATTGTGTCAGACTGTGACAATCGTTTTACCTCTAGATTTTGGAAGAGCTTACAGGAAGAGATGGGTACAAAGTTATGTTTGAGTACAGCCTACCATCCATAGACTAATGGTCAGAGTGAAAGGACAATTCAAACACTGGAGGATATGTTGAGAGCTTGTACTCTGGAATTTTCTGATAACTGGGATGAACATCTACCCTTGATAGAATTTTCCTACAATAAGATAGCACCTTATCATGCGTTGTACAGACAAAAATGTCGTACGCTATCTTTTTGGCTTGAATTTGGAGAAAAGAAGTTCATGGGACCGGAGATAGTCCATCGAACTGCTGAGAAACTGAAGGTGATTAGAGAAAGGATGTTAGCAGCTTAGGATCATCAAAAAGAGCTATGCTGATAAGAAACGACGACCAATGACCTTCGAAGTTGGAGATTTGTTGATGCTCAAAGCCTCGCTATGGAAGGGACTTATAAGGTTTGGAAAGCGAGGAAAACTAAGTCCTAGATTCATTGGACCATCAATGTTCTTCAAATATTAGGAAATCAAGCTTACAAATTGGAATTAATAGAAGAACTAGATGGTATTCATAACACATTTCATGTGTTTTATTTGAGAAAGTTCTCGGGAGAAGTACCCGATATAACTCCACTTACGGAGTTGAGGATCGATGAGAATGAGAGGCTAATTGAAGAGCCTGAAGAGATTGTTGACCGTTAGACAAAGAAGTTAAGACGTAAGATGGTCAAATTAGTGCTAGTGCGATGAAAACACATGAATGGGCCAAACCTCACATGGGAGATAGAGGACGACAAGATGAGTCGTTATCCACATCTCTTTGTTGATGCATGATTCTGAGGATAGAATCATCCTAAGGGGGAGAGAATTGTAATGCACACGTTTTCTCGCTAGGCATTAATAAAATGTTATAATTGTAATGCTCAACAATTGTAACTTTATATGAAGTAAATAGATAGAATTATTGAGTATTATGTGTTCTATGTGTAGTTATATGTAGTATACATGCTTAAAGCGATATAATAAAAAAAGAAATAAAATACACGTCTTAAATATAATAATAATTACGACGAGTAACCTTGATGAAAGATGAAGTAGTCATGATGAGGATTCCAGGGGTATAAGGAGCGCTCAAATCAGACTTAGAAGGAAGGAGTTATAACTCATTGAAGTTTCGCGTTTGACCCGATACGGCTACGGATATCGTAAATAGTGAATCGGAGATAGATCGCTTTTTAGCCTTAGTGATCTAAACGAAATTCGTAGTAGTCATTAAGCCGAGAGCGTGCGTATAATGAACGTCAAAATCTGACTTCCTTAGAAAAAGTTATGATTTTTCTAAGATTCAGCATAGTAGTATATAACTCAGAAATTGAATTTTAGATCGGTTGATCTTTAGCCGAAACAATCTAATTGAAAATCGAAGATCTCGTTAATAAGAGTCCATCGATATAAAGACAGTCGAGAATGGACGTCGGACGAGAGAGTTATGAATTTTTAACGGACTTTAACAGTCTAAACCTATTAAAAATATAACTTTAAAAATAATATCAAAATTAACCGATGGATTCCAAATGAAAATTTTGGATCTCGTCGATAGCTAAGCGTGGATATAAAACTCGTCGGAAATGGAGCTCGTATGCAGAAATTATGAGTTTTTTAAGATTTTATAAAAATCCAAACGCAGTCGCGCGCACATACAAGATACGCGGCGCACATCGACAACCCCCGAGATTGAGACACGTGTCACCACTAGATGAACACCACGTTACCACCCCAACAGAGTGCGCAATGCGCCCCGACATGTTGTGCAACATACATTGCTTTTTCGGGTTATAAATACCCGCCTCCGTAGAAGCTTTCATCCTCACACCGCTACGGCCTTTCTTTCTCTCTCTCTCTCTCTCTCTCTCTCTCTCTCTCGATATTCTTCGACTTATAGCCATTTTACCTTTGTTTCTAGTATACCAGCAAAGCCCTGCGACCCTTGAGTGACCAACAAGTAGTAGCCATCGAGTAGAAACTCTGCCAGTGCAATTTCCAGACTTTTGTCTAGGGAATCTCTATAAGTTAAATTACACTCTATATTATTTTAAGTGTAATTTATATTTATATTCATAGTTGTTAGTATGAATTTATAAATAAGATTTGTTAGTAGTTCCAACGTCATATTATTGATTGATCTACTTACGGGGATGATGTCTAGGCTGGATTTAGTGAGGTGTTTAAAGTGGGATTTCCAAATAGTAAACTCTGTATACTAAACGGACCCTACCTCCGATGTGATCCTACCTGGTTGTCTCTTATCAACTATATATCAGTAGACATTAGGATTGTTGAGGAATCTATACTATTAATTAGTCATTAGATAATAAACTAAGACTTAGCGATAATTAAACCTAGGTCACATCAAGGGAAAAGCCAAGTGCTAAAGTGAAGCACTGCCAAACTTTCCAATCATCACTTTAACAAGTAAGTGCATAATTACTTCCAGCTTACACATAGATATAAAGTATCTAGATGATTAAATGCTACGTGTTCCTATTACCTATAGTACTTGATATCTGTGTTAAATGAATTATATGGTTTTACTTGATTTAGTCATATATGTATTTTCAAATATTCAAATAAATTATATTGGGTAGTGATGGGTGATGGAAATGATGAGATGATTATGAGAGTACTTGACTTTCAATGAACCGGTCTTCTAGCAGAGTATAGACGACAACCACAGACTATTCTAGACAGTCAAGTGGAAATGATGGCATGCTCGCATCCTATATGTGTTGGTGCACTATAAGTTCATTGATGTACTCTATCCCCCCTTGGTTGCGTTATGGACACATGTTTCTAAAGAAATTCCTCAAGCAATATTGTCTACCCGTTGATGATGTTGATCCTTAGGATAGGTCCCTTGAGATAAGTATTTTAGGATCAGTTTGTAAGAATAACGAGAATGGGTAATCAGGTAAATCATTTGATGTGAATTACATAATTAAAGCAACTTAATTATTGTGGGTTGCAAAACCTATTTGCTCACCAGGCTCCAAAGCCTGAACCACTTGGTTTCTTTGTATCACAGGTAGCGGTACGAAGGCCAAGGGATGTTGAGTGATTTAAGGAGTTTGTAGGCCATAGTATAATAAGATGTAGTAAGGCCTGTAATATTTTTATTATGCTTATGTTTCTGTATTGACGATGACATCCCGAAGTTATAAATGAAATGCATTTCTTCGAAAATGCTTGGTAATAATATTATCACATTATTGGGAACAAACTCCACATTATAATTCTATAAAGAGGATACTCTGAAATATAATAAGCATAATTAAATCGGTCTTTTTTGGCGGTGAAAATGGGGATGTCACATCTTTTTACCGTTATTCGATCATGTAAAGGTTTTGGGCTTTGAGGAAATAAAGTTTAGTCCTTTTTGTAGGTTGATAATATTGGTTATGATATCTAAGCCCTTGATTTGTGTGCTGGAACCAAAGGGTAAAATGGAAAAAGTTATATGTTAAGCTTCTTTCATGGATTATGGTTTTAGTTCTACATGTTTTAAGCCAAAAGTAGCTAGATAGAATTATAGGCTCGTCAATACCTTTCCATGCATATAAAGAACGCCGAAAACGGATTTGAAACAAAGAATTTATGGTTGTTTCAAGTTGAATTGGAAATTAGGGGAATTTAGCCCTACGATGGGCATAGGAAAGCTACACAAGGCGTAGGTGCTGAATTCAGAATGCAAGTTTAATGACCTACGATGGCGTAGGTTATGCTACGCAGGGTGTAGCTGCTGCTAACCAAAACCCTAACCCGAAGGATTTGAATTGTATTTAAGGGCTCTAACTTCTTGGAGTCCTTCACATGACCAACCTCCATCACCTTATATCGTTACTTTGAAACACTAGCCACCAATTTTAATGCTTTTAGAGAGTTTTGTGTGCTCTTTGAAGGAAGATAGTGTTGTAGAACCAAGTGGGAAACTTCAAGGTGTGTAGATCTGGGTGCTACAACACTCATGAGTGCTCATAAGTTCTGAGTATTGGATTCAACCCGCACTCATTTGAATCACTTCATGGATTTTATCACGAGTGATCATGAGACGATAATATCTTATATTCTTCAAACCTAGAGATATGAGTTGTTACTATGAGTTGGTTATACATTGATTGCACGAAAACGCATTCGTAACTCGATGTTATAAAACGTGCCTTTGTGTATGATTCAACAAGTAGTAGAACAAGCCATATGAGTCGAAGTTTATCCATTCCTTTTACCTTCGGGATAAAAGCGATATCTGTGGGCCCCTCGATGATTTAAAGATGATACATGTGAGTGCTTGGCCAAGCCAGGACTGATTTGATTTGTTCAATCAGTCAGTCATCATGAATCAGAAATCGGGAAACAACAAATGGACAGAGAGAATGATTGATAATCCATGTCTCAGTCCATATGATATCTAGAATGGAGGAATATATGATCCCTTATCTAATGGACAAGTCATTGACAAAGGTCAGAGTTCATCGACAAGGTCATAGTTCGATAGAAGCTTTTGAGAGCTACGATTGCTGATCGGTTCCTGAAGTCATACGCAATAATAGTTTTAGACTTATCCAAGTGGGAGACTGTTGGATTAATGTCTAAGTCCATAACTATAATTGGTAAGACTTGAACCGACCCGACATGGTCCATTTGGGTTGCATGGCATCATGCATTTGGATAGACTATAATAAGAGAAATAACACTTACGGTTGGCTAATATATTATAAGTTCTAATATATATTAATAAGGTTATTTAATTAGTATTGATCAAGAATTAATTTGGAATTAATTAAGTGATCAAAAGGAGATTAATTAAATATATGGGTTGATTGTGTAAATCATTCATTCTTATATATGTGGGCTTGTGATCCAAGATTCCTTATGTTGGACTAAGTCCATGGGGTGACCCATGGATACTCCATGGAGGTTAAAATCCATGGAGCATAAGGAATGGGTAAAGTTATGAGTTACATGGTGTAACCCTAATAGCCACCATATAAAAGAATCCCATGGCTCAAGAAATCGGGCACTAATGTGTGAGTGTGAGGGCTAGACGATTTCAAGGAGTGTTCAAGTTTCTCTCAAGTTATTCCAAGTGTATTTGGTGTTGTGTGAACCATTTAAGGTGTCACACTTGGGGCACTAGGCACTCAAGCTTCATGAAGACATTCTACATCAAAGAGGTATGTATTCTATCTTGTTATATTTATTATTTTGTATGCTAGATTAGGATAATACCTTGGATGTTCATAATTGTATGTATAATAGAGAAAACATAGATCCAAGGTATTTGGGGTTGCATGTACACTTAGGAGTGTTAGAATGCTCATAACCCAACAACTTCATTTGTCCAAAAAGAGATTGGTGATTGTGCGTAAACTTCTTTCTGTGATTATTCGTGGTTAGGTGGTTTGGTGCTTAAGTATCAGTTTCCCATAATCTATACCTTGGAGAATCATAAAATCATTTTAGTCAAGGAAAATTTGAATCATGATTACTTGTTGGCTTATTTTCGAAGACCTCCTAGAGGTGGGCCGTTGTGACGGAAAGAGCACTTGGTGCACTTGGGTAGACTCCCTGCATATGTTTTGGCTGGTACAGGGGCAGCAGGAGTAGTGGAAGCATGGACAGCCACCATTTGTTGGTTCTTTGAAGAGGATTGGGCTGATTTGCCCTTCTTTCGGTCCCACCGCTTCCTTTTGTTGTCGGATGTCTTGGTCGGTGCAGTGGCAACCGTTGTGGTTGCTGATGGAGTGTAAGGAACTTCATGATCAATCCATCTTTGGACCAATTCCTTGGCACTGTCAAAGGTCGTAGGGTGTGATGCTAGAACGTTCCCTCGATACAGGGGCACTAAACCCCAGATGTATCTTTCAATTTTCTTGCCTTCGGTGGGGACCATGTTAGGACACAGAGTCACCAGGTCGCAGAACCTGGCTGTATACGCCACTATGTCGGTCCCTTTCATTTTGAGGTTCCAGAGTTCCTCCTTGAGTTTCTGAATTTCGCCCCTAGGGCAGTACTCCCTTGTCAGAAGGTCCTTCAGTGTGTCCCAGCCCATGGCGTTGGCTGTTACTAAAGAGAGTGATTTGACATGGCCATTCCACCATGTCAAGGCCCTTTCGGTGAAAGTGCAAGCTGTGAACTTTATCTTGCTCTCTTTGGGGCACGCGCACATCTCGAATATGGCTTCAGTTCTTTCGATCCATTGGGATAGTGCAATGATCCCTCCGGTCCCATTGAAGAATGTTGGTTTGCAGCTCATGAAATCCTTATAGGTACACCCCTGTGTACGTGGGTGGATTTCACCATGTCTAGAGTTGGTGCCCATCCCGGCTCCACTTGCATCACTAGAATTTATTTGGGCCATAGCTGCGGTAACAGCTGCCTGAAACACCACCGTATCAAACTGTTGCGGAGGAGGTGGTGGTGGTGGTGTTTGACTTGCAGGCGTGTTTCTGGTCGGACGCTTGCGAGGAAGCATCTTTTACTGAAATTTTATAAAGATGAGGACAATAGTAAGTATCGACGGTAAGTATGAGGAGAGTGTTTCATGGACTAAATCGCCATAGTCCAATTGTTAGATAGAAGCATATCAATAGAGTAGGAAAAACACAAGAGTAGGAACTTCTCACTAGATTAGATTAGATAACTGCCAAAATTGCTGGTATTAATGATGTAAAATGTGTTCGGGAAAAATGACCTAACAGTAGGTCTTACATCAAGCCATAAAGGAAAATGTTGGCAGTTTAGAAGTCTAGTTAGAGTACTTTCAAAGCTAGGAAAGTTCACAGACAAGTGCTCTATAGAGCATAGAAAAGATAGGCTATTCCTTAATCAAAAGAGAAAGATGAGTTAACATCTTCTACCGGGGACGGGTATCCCTCGGACGAACCCTTAGGTCAGCCAGTTGACGTACAACTTCCTGAAGATGTCGTTCATGCGCTCTCTGACGCACTCGGAGTTCCATGACTTCGGCTCGGGATGCAGCCAGTTGCTGCTGTAGAGCCTCATTGGTCCTCCTAGTCCTATCCATAGCTTCTTCGAGTTACCGGATACGGACAGTGTTAAGGTTAGAGTTGGCGTCAATTTCCACAACTCTGCCGATGGCTGCGTGACTTTGTTCGACATTCCTAGCAATCCTACGGACCATGATGGGCAAGACTCGGTCAGCTGAACCTTCGAATAAGTGACCCTAACTCTAAATCCACAACCAAACAAGGAACAGGATGTAAAGCAAAGATCACAGATTCTAAGTCTATAGCGCCTTAGTCACATGTAACCTTGGCGTACCCACTTAGCAACTATTGTCCTACTAGTAACGACCTTTTTAGTTCTCACATATGTAATTCATAGTAATACAGAATACTCCTATAGTATTCTTGTTCTAATGTTCTTGTAGTAGTGTGGGTAAGTTTTTAGACTTGTTGCAACACCACAACCATTCTTAGGCACATGCTAGTCACTCCTCGGGAAATGTAGTTGATCAGGCTACATCCCCCCAGATTTGACTATATGTCTCTAAGCCTAATCGTGTTGTCCAACAATCTTAATACTTTTGTTCTGTTCTAGTATGATACTGACCTTGGTATAAATAGATGTATATATATACTTAGTTAAATATTTTATTATTTAAAAGTATATATTCTTGGTCAGAGTGTTTTAATCCTAATGTGTTTATAGTTCGTATATCTTTTATGGGTTGATATACTTGATTCACTATAAACAGTGCTCTGATACCAATCTGTCACACCCCAAAACCGAGAACGGCGGAATACGTTCTGGGTTGGAGGACGTCATGTACAGTATCATCACAATGCATAATAGTAAAGACAAGCAACAACATCCATTGCATTAATATAATAATTGTAATACAAGCGTGTTCTGTACAGTTTGTATGACACCAAAAGTATAATCAAAATAAAAGATGAGTCTTATATGTGCTCCATCTTCTCAAAAGCTGCATATGTACCTGTCTACTGATGACCTGAGAATACAAGTTATTTTGAAAGAGTTTATCAACATAAAGTTGGTGATTTCATAAGTATTTAGTGTCATTGCTTGTATAAAAATGTTTACAACAATGTAGTATAATAACTGACTTCAATGTTTGAAAATAGTATGCTCCCTAGAAAATCCTATATTTTCCAGTAAAAGTAGTCTTCTACCAAGACCCGGTTGGTTGCATGTTTGGTCCTTTGAAAATGTAAAAGTTTTCCCAGTGAAACTATCAGTATGAAAATATAGTTTTAAACTTCATTCATATAAAGTAATTGGGAAAATAATGCTTTACCCCAGCAGTGTCACTGCCGGCTTAATGTATTGAAAATGCAGATTCCAGGTAGTATTAAATGTACAATACACCTCGGGGAATCCGTTTTGCCTTTAATTCTTAAAGTGTTAATTAAAGGTCTAAATGTGAACTCGTATGTAACCATGCTGATTGACGATCGAATAACTGATGACCCTCCGAGTCATGTGTAGAAATGTGACATTCTGTCACCCCTTGGCCTTTCGGCTGGGACTGTAGCTAGCAGTCGGGATTTGGGAGTGTCTGTCCCATATAGATCTATACACATAATGCCCGCTCTCCCTCCAGGAGACTCTGGTTACACGGTGATACCACTATGAAGTGTCGTATCGAGAAGTAGTATGTAACATTCTAATTATGGTATATTTTCTTGTATATTGTATAATGTATTTCCTGGTATAATGTATAGAGTGTTCTCTTGGATAGCATATAGTATTCTCTTTGTATAGTATTTATCATGTATTGACTCATAACTGTACTGACTCTGGTAGATGTCATTGTAATAGGAGTAATGAGTAATAATCCTTAACTATACCTATTATAGTTAAATAGTAATGTTGGTTGCATGCCTTTGTTACCCAAAGGTACTGAACTGAAGTGAAGACTTTTATATCCAACACAAATATATGTGATATATAACTAAGAATTCAATGACAGTCGGACAAATAACAGAATACCCTAAGTCCACAACCAAACAAGGAATAGGAAATAAGGTGAGCTATCAGTCCTAAGTCCTTCAAGTCTTACTTATATAAATATATTAGTATAGATATGGTTTGAAGATAAAACAAGTTTAAAAGAGTTTGAAAACAGTTTTAGCATTTAAAGAATTTGATAAAAGGTTTGAAACACTTGAAAACCCAAAGTTTGATGGAAATCTGAAAGTAGCAATAAATTATGTAGTCTGTTCTAGTTATTAATCACATGTGATTGATACAATAACTATAACAGTTCAACTTGTATTCCCCCCCCCCCCATAAAAGCATTTAAAATCATTTAAAAGGTTGATCTAGGGGTATGAACTCACCTGCAGTGAGTGGAGTGGATGGAAGTGTCGGGTAGGATGTTAGGTGTCAAGTGAGGACTTGAACACACACACGGATCCTATGTAACATGTAGTGATACATAAATGTATCTAATTAGTTATTTAATCACTAATAAATCAAGTAAAGACACTCTAATGTATGAAAACACTTTGTTTCAAGTGCTAGGAGTGCTAAGGGTTGCATCTAAGGAGAGTATGGCCTCACATTGGAGTTTACTCCTCAAATGGTGGCCCTTATGTGTGTTTACGGTTTCTGTACCATTTCCCCCATGAGTTTACGGCCTTAAACTCATGGAAATGGTGCATTTGTGTGTTTGAAGGTCCTATATCTCACAAGGAAAGGTTCTAAGTTCGAAACAAAGGCTTAGGAAGTGGTTAGGGCACAAAAGGACCCCTCATTGGAGTTTACGGTCCTTGGACCATCCTTGAGAGTTTACGGTCGTAAACTCATGTATGCCTCAATCTTTTAGTGTTTTGGTGTTTCTAGCTCATGCATGCAAGTTTCTAGCCCTTTATCCAAGCATTTGAAGGTGTTAGGGGCATCAAAACACCCTTTGGGGGTGTTTACGGTTTTGGGAGATCCCCAAACCGTAAACACATATGTTCTTGGGGTTTTGGATGATTTTCCATGGATTAACAAGTATACTAAGCAAATAACTAGCTAGAAGGAGTATACTTACTTATATGAAGCTTGTAAGAGTGTTTAGGACCCAAAAACACTAGTGTGTGTTCTTGGTGTTTTGAAGAACACTTGAAGATCTAAGTAAAAACCAAGAATCCATGGGTGAAATGATGTATAAACACTAGATTAAGTGTTGTATGAAAGAATCTAGGAAGGAAACACTTCCATTTTGGCGGATGTGAAGAAATGAAATTATGATACTTGAGAGAAAAAGCTTGGTGTTCTTGAGGTGGGAAGTGGAAAAATGAGGAAAAAGTGTGTAAACTCATGCTATATGCATGAGTTTTCGGGAAAATGGTGTTTACGGCCCAAACACCTCTTGTTTGGCCGTAAACACCTAGCTAAGGTGTTGGTTGTTTTGTTTGCTACACCTCACTAATAACATCACTTCCTTTTATTTAATCGTTTGACGAAATATAAAATAAAACACCCAAACGGACTTAAATCTGGCCAAAAATATACTGAAATGTTTTTGAATATTATATGAAGTGTTTAACGGTAGAGATTATACAAATGAAAATTTCGGGTTGTCACATCATCCCCCCGTTAGAGGGAATTTCGTCCCGAAATTAGAGTTCAGACAACTAAGTTATTACAAAATAACTAAGTAAAAATATGAGGATATTTACGTCTCATATGATCCTCGCGCTCCCATGTGAATTCCGGTCCTCGCTTCGCGTTCCAGCGAACCTTCACGATTGGGATGCGACTTTGTTTCGTTCGTTTGACCTCGCGGTCCATAATCTCTACAGGTTCCTCCACGAAGTTGAGGCTCTCGTCGATCTCGATCTCGTCGAGTGGGATTACAAGAGTCTCGTCGGATAGGCACTTTTTCAAATTTGAGACGTGGAAGGTAGGATGTACATTACTAAGTTCGCGGGGTAGGTTGAGTTTGTAAGCTACAGGGCCGATCCTAGCGAGGATCTCGAAAGGCCCTATGTATCTTGGATTCAGCTTTCCACGCTTTCCGAAGCGTATCAAGCCTTTCCAGGGTGAGACTTTCAAAAGGACTCGGTCGCCCACCTGGAATTCCAAAGGTTTCCTTCATTTGTCTGCGTAGCTTTTATGTCGGTCTCTAGAGGCTTTCAATCGTTCACGAATCTGAACGATCTTCTCTGTCGTTTCCCGAATGATTTCAGGACCCGTGAGAGTGCTGTCAGGAACTCGTCCTTTAGCTAACTGAGTGTCACCCACCTCAGCCCAGCACAGAGGGGACCTGCACTTTCGGCCATAGAGGGCTTCGAATGGAGCAGCTTTGATGCTCGTGTGATAACTGTTGTTGTACGAGAATTCGACAAGTGGTAAGTGGGTATCCCACGCCTTACCAAAGTCGATCACACAGGCTCGCAGCATATCTTCCAAAGTTTGGATAGTCCTCTCACTTTGTTCGTCGGTCTGTGGATGGTAGGCTGTACTCATGTCCAGCCTCGTTCCTAAGGAGCTTTGTAATGACTGCCAGAACCTCGAAGTGAATCTACTATCTCTATCTGAGATAATAGATATAGGAACACCATGCAGCCGTACGATCTCCTTAATGTATGTACTCGTGAGCTTCTCGATCTTGTCGGTTTCTTTGATGGGTAGGAAGTGTGCGGACTTGGTCAATCTGTCGACGATGACCCATATGGTATCAAGTCCACCCGTTGTCTTGGGTAACTTGGTTATGAAGTCCATAGTGATCCGCTCCCACTTCTACTCGGGTATCTCCGGTTGTTGGAGTAGACCTAACGATTTCTGGTATTCGACCTTGACCTTCGCACAAGTAAGGCATTTACTTACGAAGGTAGCAATCTCTGCTTTCATGTTAGGCCACCAGTATGACTTCTTGAGATCCAGATACATCTTATCTGAACCTGGGTGGACGGAATATCGAGTATTGTGCGCTTCCTTCATGACCAAGTCTCTGAAGCCACCGTGCTTCGGTGTCCAGATCCGGTCCATGAGATATAAGGCTCTGTCACCCTTGGCTTCCAGGTTCTTATCCATTCCTCGCAGGGATTCTCCCGCTATATTTTCAGGCTTCAAAGCTTCGAGCTGAGCCTCCTTAATTTGTGTGGATAGATGCGAATGGATAGTCATTGTTAGTGACTTGACTCTTCGACCAGAATATTCTTTCTGACTCAGGGCGTCTGCCACTACGTTGGCTTTACCCGGATGATAACGAATTTCGCATTCATAGTCATTGAGTAGCTCGACCCACCGTCGTTGTCTCATGTTGAGCTCTTTCTGGTTGAAGATGTGTTGGAGGCTTTTGTGGTCGGTATAGATGGTGCTCTTCGTACAATACAGATAGTGTCTCCAGATTTTTAGGGCATACACAACCGCTCCTAATTCGAGGTCGTGCATGGTATAGTTGACCTCGTGTGTCTTCAGCTGTCTCGAGGCGTAGGCGATGACCTTATCTCGTTGCATCAGAACACAGCCGAGCCCTTGGTTGGATGCATCGCTGTACACCACGAAGTCTTCTATCCCTTCGGGGAGGGACAGTATTGGTGTGGTGCATAAGGCTCGCTTCAGAGTTTGGAATGCATTCGCTTGTTTCTCTTCCCAGTCAAAGGCCACGCCTTTCTCGGTCAATGCAGTCAGGGGTTTTGCGATTCGAGAGAAGTTTTGAATGAACCTGCGGTAGTAGCCAGCGAGGCCTAGAAATTGACGAATTTTTGTAGGCGTCTTTGGTGCTGACCAGTTCTCAATGGCTCTAATTTTGGAAGGGTCCACGTGGATTCCTTCTTCGCTCACCACATGCCCTAAGAATTCGACTCTTCGGATCCAAAATTCGCACTTAGAGAACTTCGCGTATAGCTTCTCCGATCGTACGGTTTCCAGGACTTGTCGTAGATGATTGCTATGCTCTTCCTTACTTCGAGAGTAGATAAGTATGTCATCAATGAAGACGATGCCGAACTGATCCAAGTAAGGACGGCATACCCTATTCATCAAGTCCATGAATACTGCGGGCGCATTGGTCAGTCCGAACGGCATTACTACGAACTCGTAGTGTCCGTAACGAGTTCGGAAGGCTGTCTTCGGAACATCCTCCTCAAGCACTCGCAACTGGTGATCCCCGGACCTCAGATCAATCTTGGAAAAGTAACTCGCCCCTTGCAGTTGGTCAAATAAATCGTCTATGCGAGGAAGAGGGTAACGATTTTTTATCGTAAGTTTGTTGAGTTCCCTGTAATCGATGCACATACGGAACGATCTGTCTTTCTTCTTCACGAACAAGACTGGTGCTCCCCAGGGTGAGAAGCTCGGTCTTATAAAGCCCTTGCTGAGAAGCTCGTTAAGTTGACCGGACAGTTCTTGCATTTCAGCAGGCGCTAGACGATAGGGCGATTTGGCTACGGGGGTGGCTCCTGGGATTAAGTCGATTCGGAACTCGACTTGACGTTGGGGAGGTAATCCCGGTAGCTCTTCTAGAAAGACGTCGGGGAAGTCACGTACCACGGGGAAGTCTTTCAGGTCTTTTGTTTTCTGGCTCGTGTCGACGATGTGTGCAAGGAACGCGCGATATTCCTTACGCAAATATTTCTGGGCTTGAATACTTGAGATGATACGAAGGCTCGTACTGGGTTTGTCTCCGTAGATCAACAAGGTTTCGTTATTTGGTAGGTTCAGACGGATTGCTTTGTCGAAACACAGAATATCGGTACGATGGAGACTCAACCAGTCCATGCCCACAATGACATCGAAGCTCTTGATTGCTACTGGTATGAGGTCGATTGGAAACGAATGGTTATCTAGTGTGAGGGTACAACCTATGTAGATCTCATTAGAACTCTCTGTCTTTCCGTTAGCCATTTCTATGACGAAGGTTTCTTTTAGTGGTTGCGGTGATTGTTTAAGTAAGTGTTTAAAGTTTTGGTTTACGAAACTCCTCTCTGCCCCACTATCAAATAGGATACAAGCATAAGAGTTATCGAGAAGGAACGTACCCGTGACTACTGTGGGATCTGCTACTGCTTCATTGTGGCCAATAACAAGTAGTCTGGTTGCTCCTCCCGCATTCCCAGCCTTTGGACATTTTCTTTTGATATGTCCTACCTCGCCACAGCCGTAACAGGTCTGGCTTACTCCCGAACTGGGGACCTGGGAAATGGGTTTGGGTGGTGTTCGGCAAAAACGGGCGGTATGGCCCTTCCGGTCACAGTTAGTGCAGTGCATTTCCCGGCAGGGGCCGTTGTGATGGAAAGAGCACTTGGTGCACTTGGGTACACTCCCTGCATATGTTTTGGCTGGTACAGGGGCAGCAGGAGTAGTGGCAGCATGGACAGCCACCGTTTCTTGGTTCTTTGAAGAGGATTGGGCTGATTTGCCCTTCTTTCGGTCCCACCGCTTCCTTTTGTTGTCGGATGTCTTGGTCGGTGCAGTGGCAATCGTTGTGGTTGCTGATGGATTGTAAGGAACTTCATGATCAATCAACCTTTGGGCCAATTCCTTGGCACTGTCAAAGGTCGTAGGGTGTGATGCTAGAACGTTCCCTCGATACGGGGGCACTAAACCCCAGATGTATCTTTCAATTTTCTTGCCTTCGGTGGGGAGCATGTTAGGACACAGAGTCACCAGGTCGCAGAACCTGGCTGTATACGCCACTATGTCGGTCCCTTTCATTTTGAGGTTCCAGAGTTCCTCCTCGAGTTTCTGAATTTCGCCCCTAGGGCAGTACTCCCTTGTCAGAAGGTCCTTCAGTGTGTCCCAGCCCATGGCGTTGGCTGTTACTAAAGAGAGTGATTTGACATGGCCATTCCACCATGTCAAGGCCCTTTCGGTGAAAGTGCAAGCTGCGAACTTTATCTTGCTCTCTTTGGGGCACGCACACATCTCGAAGATGGCTTCAGTTCTTTCGATCCATTGGGATAGTGCAATGATCCCTCCGGTCCCATTGAAGAATGTTGGTTTGCAGCTCATGAAATCCTTATAGGTACACCCCTGTGTACGTGGGTGGATTTCACCATGTCTAGAGTTGGTGCCCATCCCGGCTCCACTTGCATCGCCAGAATTTATTTGGGTCATAGTTGCGGTCACAGCTGCGGTTACAGCTGCCTGAAACACCACCGCATCAAACTGTTGCGGAGGAGGTGGTGGTGGTGGTGTTTGACTTGCAGGCGTGTTTCTGGTCGGACACTTGCGAGGAGGCATCTTTTACTGAAATTTTATAAAGATGAGGACAATAGTAAGTATCGACTGTAAGTATGAGGAGAGTGTTTCATGGACTAAATCGCCATAGTCCAATTGTTAGATAGAAGCATATCAATAGAGTAGGAAAAACACAAGAGTAGGAACTTCTCACTAGATTAGATTAGATAACTGCCAAAATTGCTGGTATTAATGATGTAAAATGTGTTCGGGAAAAATGACCTAACAGTTGGTCTTACATCAAACCATAAGGGAAAATGTTGGCAGTTTAGAAGTCTAGTTAGAGTACTTTCAAAGCTAGGAAAGTTCACAGACAAGTGCTCTATAGAGCATAGAAAAGATAGGCTATTCCTTAATCAAAAGAGAAAGATGAGTTAACATCTTCTACCGGCGACGGGTATCCCTCGGACGAACCCTTAGGTCAGCCAGTTGACGTACAACTTCCTGAAGATGCCGTTCATGCGCTCTCTGACGCACTCGGAGTTCCATGACTTCGGCTCGGGATGCAGCCAGTTGCTGCTGTAGAGCCTCATTGGTCCTCCTAGTCCTATCCATAGCTTCTTCGAGTTGCCGGATACGGACAGTGTTAAGGTTAGAGTTGGCGTCAATTTCCACAACTCTGCCGATGGCTGCGTGGCTTTGTTCGACATTCCTAGCAATCCTACGGACCATGATGGGAAAGACTCGGTCAGCTGAACCTCCCTCGCTTATGTTGTAAAAGCTTCGATCTCTGTTGAAAGGTAAGGGCTGACCCTGTTCATCACTCCATCGATTCAAGGTTGTTGCCTACATGGGAGTGGGATCTTGAAATTTCGGACGGGGTTGGGGTTTGGAGCTGATGGGGGTAGGTTGTTGACTTCTGGTTCAGAGTCGGAGCTATCCGAAAAGCCTTCTGCACGGTGATCATCCAAAGGGATTGGGTGATCATCTTCCGGCTCGTCATCAAGCCATCCTCCAATGCCTTGGTTGGGATAGTACGGATCGCCAGGGAGATGAAAGCCAGCCATGTTATCTACGCGAGAATGGGGAAAGAATAGTTAATAGACGTACTAATCTAAGATACTTATAAGATGATCGTTATTAGTTGATTCAATACTTGCATAGTGCATACCAATTACATGCAACCGAAACAGGATAGACCTTCGAATAAGTGACCCTAACTCTAAATCCACAACCAAACAAGGAACAGGAAGTAAAGCAAAGATCACAGATTCTAAGTCTATAGCGCCTTAGTCACATGTAACCTTGGCGTACCCACTTAGCAACTATTGTCCTACTAGTAACGACCTTTTTAGTTCTCACATATGTAATTCATAGTAATGCAAAATACTCCTATAGTATTCTTGTTCTAATGTTCTTGTAGTAGTGTGGGTAAGTTTTTAGACTTGTTGCAACACCACAACCATTCTTAGGCACATGCTAGTCACTCCTCGGGAAATGTAGTTGATCAGGCTACATCCCCCCAGATTTGACTATATGTCTCTAAGCCTAATCGTGTTGTCCAATAATCTTAATACTTTTGTTCTGTTCTAGTATGATACTGACCTTGGTATAAATAGATGTATATATATACTTAGTTAAATATTTTATTATTTAAAAGTATATATTCTTGGTCAGAGTGTTTTAATCCCAATGTGTTTATAGTTCGTATATCTTTTATGGGTTGATATACTTGATTCACTATAAACAGTGCTCTGATACCAATCTGTCACACCCCAAAACCGAGAACGGCGGAATACGTTCTGGATTGGAGGACGTCATGTACAGTATAATCACAATGCATAATAGTAAAGACAAGCAACAATATCCATTGCATTAATATAATAATTGTAATACAAGCGTGTTCTGTACAGTTTGTATGACACCAAAAGTATAATCAAAATAAAAGATGAGTCTTATATGTGCTCCATCTTCTCAAAAGCTGCATCTGTACCTGTCTACTGATGACCTGAGAATACAAGTTATTTTGAAAGAGTTTATCAGCATAAAGTTGGTGATTTCATAAGTATTTAGTGTCATTGCTTGTATAAAAATGTTTACAACAATGTAGTATAATAACTGACTTCAATGTTTGAAAATAGTATGCTCCCTAGAAAATCCTATATTTTCCAGTAAAAGTAGTCTTCTACCAAGACCCGGTTGGTTGCATGTTTGGTCCTTTGAAAATGTAAAAGTTTTCCCAGTGAAACTATCAGTATGAAAATATAGTTTTAAACTTCATTCATATAAAGTAATTGGGAAAATAATGCTTTACCCCAGCAGTGTCACTGTCGGCTTAATGTATTGAAAATGCAGATTCCAGGTAGTATTAAATGTACAATACACCTCGGGGAATCCGTTTTGCCTTTAATTCTTAAAGTGTTAATTAAAGGTCTGAATGTGAACTCGTATGTAACCATGCTGATTGACGATCGAATAACTGATGACCCTCCGAGTCATGTGTAGAAATGTGACATTTTGTCACCCCTTGGCCTTTCGGCTGGGACTGTAGCTAGCAGTCGGGATGTGGGAGTGTCTGTCCCGTATAGATCTATACACATAATGCCCGCTCTCCCTCCAGGAGACTCTGGTTACACGGTGATACCACTATGAAGTGTCGTATCGAGAAGTAGTATGTCACATTCTAATTATAGTATATTCTGTTGTATATTGTATAATGTATTTCCTGGTATAATGTATAGAGTGTTCTCTTGGATAGCATATAGTATTCTCTTTGTATAGTATTTATCATGTATTGACTCATAACTGTACTGACTCTGGTAGATGTCATTGTAATAGGAGTAATGAGTAATAATCCTTAACTATACCTATTATAGTTAAATAGTAATGTTGGTTGCATGCCTTTGTTACCCAAAGGTACTGAACTGAAGTAAAGACTTTTATATCCAACACAAATATATGTGATATATAACTAAGAATTCAATGACAGTCGGACAAATAACAGAATACCCTAAGTCCACAACCAAACAAGGAACAGGAAATAAGGTGAGCTATCAGTCCTAAGTCCTTCAAGTCTTACTTATATAAATATATTAGTATAGATATGGTTTGAAGATAAAACAAGTTTGAAAGAGTTTGAAAACAGTTTTAGCATTTAAAGAATTTGATAAAAGGTTTGAAACACTTGAAAACCCAAAGTTTGATGGAAATCTGAAAGTAGCAATAAATTATGTAGTCTGTTCTAGTTATTAATCACATGTGATTGATACAATAACTATAACAGTTCAACTTGTATTCCCCCCCCCCATAAAAGCATTTAAAATCATTTAAAAGGTTGATTTAGGGGTATGAACTCACCTGCAGTGAGTGGAGTGGATGGAAGTGTCGGGTAGGATCCTAGGTGTCAAGTGAGGACTTGAACACACACACGGATCCTATGTAACATGTAGTGATACATAAATGTATCTAATTAGTTATTTAATCACTAATAAATCAAGTAAAGACACTCTAATGTATGAAAACACTTTGTTTCAAGTGCTAGGAGTGCTAAGGGTTGCATCTAAGGAGAGTATGGCCTCACATTGGAGTTTACTCCTCAAATGGTGGCCCTGATGTGTGTTTACGGTTTCTGTACCATTTCCCCCATGAGTTTACGGCCGTAAACTCATGGAAATGGTGCATTTGTGTGTTTCAAGGTCCTATATCTCACAAGGAAAGGTTCTAAGTTCGAAACAAAGGCTTAGGAAGTGGTTAGGGCACAAAGGACCCCTCATTGGAGTTTACGGTCCTTAGACCATCCTTGAGAGTTTACGGTCGTAAACACTTGGGTTTACGGTCGTAAACCCATGAGTTTACGGCCGTAAACTCATGTATGCCTCAATCTTTTCGTGTTTTGGTGTTTCTAGCTCACGCATGCAAGTTTCTAGCCCTTTATCCAAGCATTTGAAGGTGTTAGGGGCATCAAAACACCCTTTGGGGTGTTTACGGTTTTGGGAGATCCCAAACCGTAAACACATATGTTCTTGGGGTTTTGGATGATTTTCCATGGATTAACAAGTATACTAAGCAAATAACTAGCTAGAAGGAGTATACTTACTTATATGAAGCTTGTAAGAGTGTTTAGGACCCAAAAACACTAGTGTGTGTTCTTGGTGTTCTTGGTGTTTTGAAGAACACTTGAAGATCTAAGTAAAAACCAAGAATCCATGGGTGAAATGATGTATAAACACTAGATTAAGTGTTGTATGAAAGAATCCAGGAAGGAAATACTTACATTTTGACGGATTTGAAGAAATGAAATTATGATACTTGAGAGAAAAATCTTGGTGTATAATCACAATGCATAATAGTAAAGACATGTACAGTATAATCACAATGCATAATAGTAAAGACAAGCAACAATATCCATTGCATTAATATAATAATTGTAATACAAGCGTGTTCTGTACAGTTTGTATGACACCAAAAGTATAATCAAAATAAAAGATGAGTCTTATATGTGCTCCATCTTCTCAAAAGCTGCATCTGTACCTGTCTACTGATGACCTGAGAATACAAGTTATTTTGAAAGAGTTTATCAGCATAAAGTTGGTGATTTCATAAGTATTTAGTGTCATTGCTTGTATAAAAATGTTTACAACAATGTAGTATAATAACTGACTTCAATGTTTGAAAATAGTATGCTCCCTAGAAAATCCTATATTTTCCAGTAAAAGTAGTCTTCTACCAAGACCCGGTTGGTTGCATGTTTGGTCCTTTGAAAATGTAAAAGTTTTCCCAGTGAAACTATCAGTATGAAAATATAGTTTTAAACTTCATTCATATAAAGTAATTGGGAAAATAATGCTTTACCCCAGCAGTGTCACTGTCGGCTTAATGTATTGAAAATGCAGATTCCAGGTAGTATTAAATGTACAATACACCTCGGGGAATCCGTTTTGCCTTTAATTCTTAAAGTGTTAATTAAAGGTCTGAATGTGAACTCGTATGTAACCATGCTGATTGACGATCGAATAACTGATGACCCTCCGAGTCATGTGTAGAAATGTGACATTTTGTCACCCCTTGGCCTTTCGGCTGGGACTGTAGCTAGCAGTCGGGATGTGGGAGTGTCTGTCCCGTATAGATCTATACACATAATGCCCGCTCTCCCTCCAGGAGACTCTGGTTACACGGTGATACCACTATGAAGTGTCGTATCGAGAAGTAGTATGTCACATTCTAATTATAGTATATTCTGTTGTATATTGTATAATGTATTTCCTGGTATAATGTATAGAGTGTTCTCTTGGATAGCATATAGTATTCTCTTTGTATAGTATTTATCATGTATTGACTCATAACTGTACTGACTCTGGTAGATGTCATTGTAATAGGAGTAATGAGTAATAATCCTTAACTATACCTATTATAGTTAAATAGTAATGTTGGTTGCATGCCTTTGTTACCCAAAGGTACTGAACTGAAGTAAAGACTTTTATATCCAACACAAATATATGTGATATATAACTAAGAATTCAATGACAGTCGGACAAATAACAGAATACCCTAAGTCCACAACCAAACAAGGAACAGGAAATAAGGTGAGCTATCAGTCCTAAGTCCTTCAAGTCTTACTTATATAAATATATTAGTATAGATATGGTTTGAAGATAAAACAAGTTTGAAAGAGTTTGAAAACAGTTTTAGCATTTAAAGAATTTGATAAAAGGTTTGAAACACTTGAAAACCCAAAGTTTGATGGAAATCTGAAAGTAGCAATAAATTATGTAGTCTGTTCTAGTTATTAATCACATGTGATTGATACAATAACTATAACAGTTCAACTTGTATTCCCCCCCCCATAAAAGCATTTAAAATCATTTAAAAGGTTGATTTAGGGGTATGAACTCACCTGTAGTGAGTGGAGTGGATGGAAGTGTCGGGTAGGATCCTAGGTGTCAAGTGAGGACTTGAACACACACACGGATCCTATGTAACATGTAGTGATACATAAATGTATCTAATTAGTTATTTAATCACTAATAAATCAAGTAAAGACACTCTAATGTATGAAAACACTTTGTTTCAAGTGCTAGGAGTGCTAAGGGTTGCATCTAAGGAGAGTATGGCCTCACATTGGAGTTTACTCCTAAAATGGTGGCCCTTATGTGTGTTTACGGTTTCTGTACCATTTCCCCCATGAGTTTACGGCCGTAAACTCATGGAAATGGTGCATTTGTGTGTTTCAAGGTCCTATATCTCACAAGGAAAGGTTCTAAGTTCGAAACAAAGGCTTAGGAAGTGGTTAGGGCACAAAGGACCCCTCATTGGAGTTTACGGTCCTTAGACCATCCTTGAGAGTTTACGGTCGTAAACACTTGGGTTTACGGTCGTAAACCCATGAGTTTACGGCCGTAAACTCATGTATGCCTCAATCTTTTCGTGTTTTGGTGTTTCTAGCTCACGCATGCAAGTTTCTAGCCCTTTATCCAAGCATTTGAAGGTGTTAGGGGCATCAAAACACCCTTTGGGGTGTTTACGGTTTTGGGAGATCCCAAACCGTAAACACATATGTTCTTGGGGTTTTGGATGATTTTCCATGGATTAACAAGTATACTAAGCAAATAACTAGCTAGAAGGAGTATACTTACTTATATGAAGCTTGTAAGAGTGTTTAGGACCCAAAAACACTAGTGTGTGTTCTTGGTGTTCTTGGTGTTTTGAAGAACACTTGAAGATCTAAGTAAAAACCAAGAATCCATGGGTGAAATGATGTATAAACACTAGATTAAGTGTTGTATGAAAGAATCCAGGAAGGAAATACTTACATTTTGACGGATTTGAAGAAATGAAATTATGATACTTGAGAGAAAAATCTTGGTGTTCTTGAGGTGGGAAGTAGAAAAATGAGGAAAAAGTGTGTAAACTCATGCTATATGCATGAGTTTTCGGGAAAATGGTGTTTACGGCCCAAACACCTCTTGTTTGGTCGTAAACACCTAGCTAAGGTGTTGGTTGTTTTGTTTGCTACACCTCACTAATAACGTCATTTCCTTTTATTTAATCGTTTGACGAAATATAAAATAAAACACCCAAACGGACTTAAATCCGGCCAAAAATATACTGAAATGTTTTTGAATATTATATGAAGTGTTTAACGGTCGAGATTATACAAATGAAAATTTCGGGTTGTCACAGACTTGCCTTCTTTGTTATGCCCGCTTTGCGAAGATGCTCTTGAGTCTTCGTCTCACCTTTTCTTTGGGTGTGCGTTCTCAATCAATATTGTTTTTCAAGTGAGCAGATGGTGGTGTATACCGATGCCAAATTTCTCTTCTTATTCGATTTGGTTGGCTTGGTTAAAAGCCTTGCGGTTACTGCTTTTTCCAAAAAAATAAAAAAAAAATCTAGAGGGTGTTTCCTACGTCACATGGTGGTTTATTTGGTTGTTTAGAAATTCTCGCCTGTTCGGAGTCACAAAATTGAAAGCAACACGTATTTTTGATAATATTGTTACCAAGTCTTTTTTTGGTGTAATTCTAGATGTAAGAAAGAAATCAATTGGATGAGGTGGCTTCAAAACCCACAACTTGCTATTATGTAATGTTTTTCTTGTTTCCCGACTAGTTTCTTGCTACTCCAGTGTCTTAATAATATTTTACCGTACGAAAAAAATGATTCAAACTAAGGAAGGAAATTAAGATATCATAATAAGTTTCGATTTTTGGATGATTTCCCAAAAGGAATCTTATTCGACAATATGGACTTGTGGAACACATTTTTAATTTTTGTTCAACTTGGGTTGTAATACCAACCAATGAAGAAGAGGTATAATAAGAAATTAAGAGAATGAAAACACTGATATGTATACTAAAAGATAGTAACGTGAAATAGGTTGAATCTACACGGACACATATCAATTGTTAAATACCTCTTTACATAGAGTATATGGTCTTGATAATGTAAATAAGTGACGAAAAGTATAGGTTTTTACTCAAAAGTTAATTATAAATGAAGTTTGGAAACAATTTCTGATTCATGCTCTATCCAATTATAAATAAAGTTAATTATAATAAAGTTTGGAAATCAAGTTTGGAAACAATTTCTGATTCATGCTCTATCCAATTATAAATAAAGTTAATTATAAATAAATTTTTGAATCATATTTAATATAAGTCGGTACCAAGAAACACAAAGATCTAATGTAACTTTACTTGTCAGGTTATTTAGTTATAGCAAACTCTTTAACCAAAACCTAATTTTGCCAACCTAATCCAACAGCTCTTAAATTTCAATTGAAAAGTTGCATTAAGTTTATTAAAATATTATTAATAATATTCAATCTTTACCATAAGCTTGGAATTTTAAAAACGAGTGATTTCAAGTTAATTTGCAATGATATTAATTTCAAACAAAGAACCAAATCATTGTTTGTTACTTGTTTTAACTTATAAACAATTACGTGTCCTATGAAATAAATAAAAAATAGAATCAATCTAATTCAATTCATATGGATTCAAGTACTTTAATTCAAACAAAACTTGGATAAATCCAAACTTTAATGTAAGGCAATCAACCACACATAAATGAGTCACACCAGAAACTTGAAAATAGGCTTTTTAGTTGTTCATGGCTAAAAAAAATAATAATAATAATAATTCAGTTGTTGTAATGCGCAATTAAAATGATAAAACTACTAAAAAGTTATTCCCGAATGTGATCTTCAAAGTTATTTTGCTTTAAAATCGTCTTGCCTGATTCAAAATCGAGAGAGATAGCAAATCTAATATAAGGGAGTATTTAAAGACCCAAAAATTGTCGGTTGTCCTAACTCGACTAAGTCAATTAAAAGGTAAAAATTACTTGATCTAGTCGAGCCTTCTGTGACTATTTCCTCAATTTTCTTCATGACTCGACGAAGTCAACTCATAAAGGGAGGGTGACTTGACTGGGTAATCCTATAGAATGACTTGAATCTTTAAAATTTGCAACTCTCTTGTTCTTGGTCCAATCTTCCTAAAAAATAAACCGTAGCCTCCTATCATCATTCAAAGCATGCCATGCAAATCATCCAAAAAAAATATGCAAATAATAAGAATCCATAATCCACAAGAGATATGATAAAGCCGAAAGGAAAAACTATAATGAAAAAGTATTGTAACCTCTTTTTAGGGTATTGTATTTGTATGCTTTAAAAGACCATACCAAATTGTCACATATACCCAACGATTAGGAGGTTGGGATCAAAGGAAGTGGCTTCAAGGTTGTATAATATTGATGGATGTTCGAGTAGCCCTAATGAGGTGAATTTCTTGTGAGATTGTCTTCCTAGATCCATATACACGCATCGCTCAATGATGGGACCATGTGCTTGATCAAGCTATATTAATGTATAGCAATGGTGTTAGGCATACAACCAACCAACTATATGAAGCCTCATATGGTTGAAGATGCGTATTCTAGGTCTCACATTGATGTTCTTAAGATGTAGTATGGGGCTATTAATCTTATGTCTATAAAAGATCAAAGAAGGTAAGGCGGATCCATTGATGTTTATTGTGTGGTAAAATACATGCATAAATGGTTTAGGGTCAGACCCAAACCATTAGTATAGTTGGGCTCCAAAATGGAATGTACACAATACGCTTAGGAAGTTTTGATATGAAGGTTTCAAAAAATATAGGGGTTGATAAGAACTTATAGATGGTGTTAGGGTTGGCACCCGCGACTCCGAAATTTTAAAATTTTGGATATGGTTGTCTATAATCATACATACTTAATCCAAACAAGTATTTAATAACATTGAATTTTAAGAAACATTGTGCATGTCAAACCCACATTATGAGTCCATGCCAACAACATATTTGGCGCCATATCATGTGTCACATCATTAGAGTATCCACAATACATAATTTAATTGAATTATTGAATAAGAGTATTTAATAGCGTTCAATGGATATGAAGTTCAATAACCATTCAACACTTCAATATAAAAAATAAATTTTTTTTAACATAAAATGATTACTAAATAAATGAGTTTTTTTTTAAAAGTATGTTCATTTGAACTTTTTCTTTTGTTTTTTTTTTTTTATAAATTTAGAATAAAATGAAATTTTATTTGCAAAATATTGTCAAAAAGAGTTTGAAGTACCTAGATTAATTGCCGAAGGTGGTTATATTCAATGAAAGTTCATGTTGATTAAACCAAAATCTTTTATGTTTTACTTCTTTTTGTGGGATAAAATTACTACGTCAAAAGCTAAAAAAAATATACTTTTTAAACTACTTTTCTTAAGAGCATTATGCGACCACATTGTTGGTCCATGACCACCCCTTAGACTCTCATTCCTACAAGGTTTCTTAGATTCGAAGATGGGCATGGTTTGAATCGATCAAATCTACACTACTCATGTTCGGTAGGATTTTCAAAGCGGGTCACAATTTTTATGATAACCACCGTAAACTGTTTTAGAATAGTCTAAAGAAACTTATTCTACATGGCAAAAATACATGAATTAAGTTACATTGTTCATATGGAAGATGGTCATTAGTACACATCTTACATACAATTGTGATATTAATGATGCAAAATTTGCGTATTATTCGGTTACAATGGCTAATACCAAACAAGGAAACAAAATTTGAAGTTATTCCAACTAATTAAAAACACCAAAACAAAGTCTCTCTTTAGGTAGTAAGAATAGGAGGAAGGAAATCAGATTTCGTACCAAGGATCTTCGCACTTGTATCAGGGAAACATTCAGTTCCTGGCAATTCCGTAATATCACCATCCCTAGCGATACCAACCGGGTATCGCAGCAAGTGACCTGGCAAATCACGTTCAAGATTTTCACTGGCGTAAAGTTCCCAACATTTGTCAGCCACATCATTCACCTTTCTCACGCATTCAACGTTCTCTGGGTGCTCAAAGGTCTGATCGATCATGCCAAGGTGTTCATACCATAAAGCCATACGGAAGCCATGGATCTGACCCCTGGCTGGTGACCTGGCTGAAGCTAGATGATTAGGTTGATATGCTCCCATGGCTATTTCAGAATCCCTAGCACCATCCATGGATCGTTGGTTGATGTTCGCGGATCCAACTATTATGTATTCATCATCAACTGCACCATGGTAGATAGAAATTAGTTACTAAATATGATCAACGATTGAAAAAGTTACCATTTTGGCACTTGGTTTATCTGATATTTTCAGTTTTTGTCCCAAATAGTTTTATATAACATTTAGTCATTATTTGAGGCTTTTACAACTATTTTACTTGAAACGTTAACTAAAAATTACTTTTCAAGAAAAGTGCCATAAATGTTGTAAAAAGTTTAAATAATAAAGAAAATTGTAAGAAACTGTTTTTTAATCAAATTTTAAAGCCAAAATAAGGTGTCAAAAATAATATTTACTCTTATTTTTTTTTACTAAAATACAAGTTTGGTCCCTTAGGTTTGAACTTTTTTTTTATTCGAAAAATATATCTTTGAAACATTGGTACTTAAGCTAAAGGGAGTGGTGTTAAGCTCACTAAAGCTCGAGCAAGGAAGGGGAGATTTTTGCCAAGTTGGGAAGAATAGATGAGAGGGTTGCCAAGTGAGGGAGAAACGTAGAAGAAGAAAAAGAGGAGAAGGAGAGACTCTCTTTCCTCTACTTGGACCCACTAAGTTGGCTTGTCGAACTCGGAATGTCGAGCCTACGCACTGGTGTCTGCCGAGGTAACTAAGCAAATGTCGAGCACATGCCGAAGTCACTAGGACAACCTTGTTGGATTGTTTTATAATAATTTTGGTCTCATGGTTGTCAAATTTAACAAACTAACTACTTACCTATCATCATTTTGGAATGGACATAGATCATAAAACGACGATTTTCTTGGGCATGAAGATAACCCGAATCCGGTTCGGGTGCTTCTGTTGGTTCATGCTCATCGTCTTGCTTCATCTCACGGTTTCCAAGGCAAAAGAAGGTAAGATACTCTCTTGGATCATCATCTCGACCCTTCTCTTGAAGAGCCTTGACAATGTCTTTATACATCATCTCCATCGTCCTTCTCTGCCAGTCCAATATCGCCTGAACAGATCCACTTTCTGGGATCCCTTCCGGCCACATTGGGACGACAACATAAACAATAAACTTTTGACCGGCTTCAATCTTGCTGACAATCTTCAAAGAAAGTTCCTTTGGAATAAGGTGCAACGCACCAATCTCATTAATATTGATATCGTCAGATTTCCAAGCAAAAGAGCTTCCAAGGAAATACTGGTTTTCAATATAGATGAAATTTTTTGCTCTTCGTATCGCGTTGATATAGGCGTCTTGAATACTCCGATCGATTATGTTGTCTTTCCCGCTCACAAGACCCGCTTTCCCGGCTTCTTCGGGTGTGTCCGGGAAGCCAAAGGCGGCCCCACCATCGATAGACCTGAAAAGCTGGACATTCCATGTTTCTTGATCATTTGGGAATGTCACCGGAGATGGTGGGATTAGAATGTCACGAAGTTGTCTCAAGTCAACGAGTATATTTTTCCCACCTTGTTTTCGCCATCTTTGTTCAAAATTAAACAAAACATCCCAAGCGATTGGTCCTTCAACCCTAGAGTGAATATCATGCCATGGCTCCCGTGGACCACCTTTAGCTATGGAAGCTCCGGTGTAATTAGGTTGATGGAAATCATCATGGTGAGCAGCGTTTAATGTTTTAAAAAGAGGATGAAACGCATAATCGTATCTTCCATCACATAAATCAATACCACCAACAAAACTCACCACCCTCCGTTTCTCTGAACCTCCGGTAGGCATCTCAGCGTCCACCACCACGATCTTCTGGTGATGAGTGAACATGGTGGACACTTGAAGGTCCTGAAAAACGCTTCCTCCGTCATCAGGGTCACGCGGGCATAAAATGCAATGAACGTCGGTGTTTTGGAAGAAATTCTCAGTTTCTTCATCATGGGTAGCCATTAATCCGTCTTCTTTAAACACATTTACAGAAGTTCTATCGTCCCAAACGAGCATAGCCACCCTAACACCTTCTTCTGCTTTCCGTTTTAGAATCTGACCAAGCATGACGTCACCTCCATCCTTTTGTCTCTTTGGGTCTCGTATCAAAGCGATCTCAGTGTAAACAGACCATCCAGTAATGTAGATGAAGTGTTTTGCATTAGTAATGGCTTCGAATATATCTTCCCAACATCTATGTGTCTCGTAGTATTTGCCACCTGCAAGAGCGATCTTTGGCATGAAATTTTCAGGGACATGAGCATCTTGGTATAAAGAGACTCGACATCCTGTTCTTTGAGCAAAGAATGTGTAGGGAACTCCAGGGTACTTCGCATTTTTGATTCCGTGAGCCCAGTTACGATCTTGAGTGACGTCAAAGAATTGTAGCTTTACGTGGATTTTGGATCCAGCTGGAACAGGGTTGTTGTTTTCATCCATGATCTCAATCCATTTGTCTACTTCATCTCCATCTGTTAATTCTCTTACAGGCATGTGAGCTCTTCCAATTAATGTTGCCCCGATTGGGTTATTGTCTTTAACAGTGAAGATCACGTCAGAAGCTGAGTGAGCACAGTAAATGTGGAAGGACTCGTACCATCTTGGGTTTTGGGGTTCGTTTTCTATCATCCTAGTTCGTCCAACTCTGCATTTTTCTAGATCGATCGTTGCATAAATTTTCGGAGTTCCTTCCCCAAATCCAACGGTTTCCTGTATGTTCGCCATAAGCTGCAACAAGAAAAAAAAACGTATGTTTGCATGAAGAACACGGATATGCAGTTACTTCAAACTGTTATGATTACCAGTTATTAAAGAAAATAACATAAATTCTATGATAGTATATTACGTGATATGAGTGGGCAATCGTTTCAAAAGTATAAAATCACTCGTAATTTTTTATAAGAAGATATGAAATTATACCTTGCCGAATACATTAGGCCCACCACCTTCGTGAAGCTTATCAACCTCGTAGATTGTAACGTGAAGAGTTCCATGGAGCAGTACCTTAGACATTTTGTAGCCTGCGCATTAAACAATCGAATCCAACGAATTACTCGTTTATCGTCAATGTAGCTTACCACATAATCGCTTTTTTTAACTACAGATAATATAATAATAACAAACACGTACTGACAATGCGTGATTTAAACGAATCGAGAATGAAATAACTCGAAGCAGATTATAGGATCGATACCAGTGAATCAACAAAATTAACAGTATCCGTAAATAAAGTGATACACAAGCTCAATCCGGACATGCAATTCATTTTATTTGATAGATCTATGAATCAGATGAACAATTGACGACATAAAACAATGCTTACCGTTTGAATCGAAGTGAGAGAGATTAAAACACAGAGAATATGATCCGAATGGCAATGCTACACGTAATAAGAGGGAAGCAGAAGAGTTGGAGAGAGAGAGAGATAGCGATCCGTGAAAACAGTTGTTAAAGGCTTCAAAGTTAACCGTAAAAACCGTTTTTTTTTTAGGAATTCAAAAAATAAAGTCCGTACATTTTTTAATCAAATCTGTATCTTCAATGGACAAGGAACAAACCATGTATTGATAAAAACCACTCCAAACCAAATAAATAAAAGAGTAAATTACTGAAATCATCTCTATGGTTTGGTTAAAATTATGCGTATGATCTTTAACATTTTTTTTGCACTTAGACCGTCCTTATAGTTTCTTTTTGTTGCGATTTTCATCCGCAACAAACATGAAAAGACTAATATACCCTTATCAAAATTTATTTACATTCAAAATTAAAGATTATATTATAAAGTTAATTTTAAGTGTTAATAAAAAACTTTGGGTCCCACACATCTCCATCACCCCCACCCCCTTCCCTTCTAGACTTGAAGCTATCGATCGTACGTCCAACCCTTTCAAACTCATCTCTAAACACCTATCTACACCTTAAGTTCCCATCAGAGCCTCCAGCAGGAAACCTAGAATTCTAAAGTAGTTGTTGCCATCAGTCAACATGCTAACACCACCACTGGAACCCTGCAACCCTAAAGTCGCCAGAAACCTGCAACTTTATTGTTCATCTCCGCATCTGCACGCCGTTCCTCTCAAACCCCATTTATTCTGGTTCCGCCGACATCATCAATTTCATCTGGAAAATCGTATTTTACTTATGGGATATCAGGTTAGGGTTTTCATTTTGGGTTTAATCCCACTGCATTTAATCCAACTCATTTAATCCCATCATGTTTAATCCAACAACATCATCAATTTCAAATATAAATGAATTTAATCCCATTCGTTTTTGGATTTGATTTCTGGGATTTCATCAGGTTTTTTTTTTTTTCATCGCCGATTTGAGGTTACGTTTTCAACATAGGTTCTAATTTATGGATTTCGTTTTTATTTCAGCTTAGGTTCTAATTCAGGATTTCAGGATTTGAATTTGGTTAGTTTTTAATTTCAGAATTGATCTTGGTCTGGTTTGATTTATGGGATTTGATCTTGGTTTTGGTTTGGTCCATGCAGTGATCGATTGTGGTTTGCAAGAGGTGAATTATGGTTGCAGTCGAGGTAAACGGTGATGGTTTTCGAAGGTGAACATGGTGGTTCCTGGAGGTAAATAGGGTGTCGCTTGATGAAATGGATGATGTTGTCGACGGCCTGAATAGGTGGGCGATGGTGTTGCCGGTAGTGATGGTGGTTTTGCTAGTAGTGGTGGTTGAAAATGATTGGTTGTAGTGGTGGGAGTGGGTCATGTCTATAAATCATTTAATTCCTTTTCTAATTAATAAATAACAAACAAATAATAAAAAACTAAAAATATATATAAAGGGTAATATAGTCTTTTAATGTATGTGAGGGACGAAAACGTAATAAAATCATACCACAAGGACGGTCCGAGTGCAAAAATAATGTTAGAGACCAAAATGTAATTTTAACCAAACCATAGGGACGATTTCATTAATTTACTCTAAATAAAAACCAAACCATGGAAGGCCAAAATACCGATATCAAACAGGAAAAACCAAATCTGAAACTATTGTGTCGTGTTTTGGGTTGGTTAATGGTTATGAAACCACATCTAAGATTCTTATTCTCTGCATTTGGGATGATTACTGTGTTAGGATTATACCCGTCCGATAAGTATATATATTGTTTGGTCACTATATGCATTACATTTGCCATTCTTTTCATAAAAATGATTTGGTGACGTAGTTTCTATTCGGAGATGTTGTTCATTAATCAAATGATATTTTTGTGAATGATTTAATTGTAGGTGGTTATTTTGATCTAAGTTAGAAATATTTTGTTGTTATGATTAGATTTCATTTGTTAATTATGACTATCCTTTGTTTGGTTTGGGTCAGACATGAGAGCACTCCTAGAAATTTGAGAAAGTTAAAATATAAAGAGAATGTAGAATACTTAAGAAAGATGAGAATGATAGATAATGTTTCAAAAAGTTTAAGAATGTTTGAAAATGCTTAAGAATGACTATAAAGTTTGAGAACGGATAGACCATTTAGAGGAAAATACAAGAATGAGTGAACACAAGTATATGAGAAAAATATTACCCTTGGTATCCTTACCATATATGGTTGTTCTCTAAGTAAAAGTGAAGGGTCATTTGATAGTTGTCGGTCGAGTTACCGATGATTGAGTTAAAACTTCTGATCAAAAAGAGTGATTGGTCATTTAATAGTTGTTGGTTGAGTTACTAATGATTGAGTTAAAATTTCTAATCGAGTCCATATCTGACTGAAATCATGTTGTTTGATTATATTTCTGGTGAATGATGGAAAATGACCATATTACCTTTATGTTGTCTCTTGTGCTGGATACAATAATTATAAAAAAAATACAAACTATCACACAAAATCTGAATTAAACATACATCATTTAAAATTCAAATATAATTTGTCATACAAAATAAAAAAGAACATAATAATTTGCATACAAATGTAACGTTAACCAGTTGAGAGTAGTTGACTAGTAATCTGGTCAGGCAAAGTAACCATATATTCAATGGCTTTTGAACCCCATTCTATGCATTGTATGTTTTAGTCATCACTTCCTCCACTTTGCACATCAGGAGTAACCATAGTGGTCTCTTCAAATTTCATAAATAAGTCATATTGAAGATTGTATGTCCTTATAAAATTATGGATCGTGACACAAACAATGACTATGTCCCTTTACACTAGAAAAGGATAAGGAGCTATTTGTTTTAAGATTGGGAATCTCGCCTTCAATACACCATAAGCACGCTCAATAACATTTCTAAGCTGTGCATGAGCATGACTAAACCTTTCTTCCTTAGTTAAAGCCCCACTTCTTTTAATATCGGCTAACAAATACCTAATATTGTGATAGGGAGCCATAAATCCATGCGTGTTGGTTTATGCGGTGTCACAAAGGTGATATTTATATGTAGATGAATGCGACATTTATTATCTATGAGTGTTGGTATAAAAGGCAATACTTATTGTTGTGGGTAGAAATTTTTAACTTCCTAATTTTATCTTGAACTTACACTAACATCCCGGATGAACCCAAGATCTTTGATTTAATCAATATCTTGGGCTGCCATCGTTTTCTCATGAAATCTTATGCACTAACTTAAGGCTCGATGTTGAGAGAAAAACTTGAACAAACGTTAGTAATGAGATAATGAGTTGCGGAATAAAAGTTAATCTCAGTGGATCTTGTTAGCTCAACAAAAATAATAGTTAGATTGCGGAAATGTAAGGAAAATAAATACCAGCAAGTTTATATCAATAAGCAGTAAACAAGTAGACACGAGGTTGAAGCGTAACAATGTTTGCATGCAAACACAAGTTAGTATAAGATGAACAACACAAGTGAAGAGAGACTTGGTTAAGTATCCATTAAGATAACTCAATATATAGAGATGAAAAATCTGATATTGATAAACATTCAGTGATCGATAGATTGATAAAATGGTGAATTGGTAAATTGGTAAGGATTACATGAAGTGGGAAGCTCTATTTATAGAGACCTAAAAGTTACATAAAAAGAGTAAAATAATATAAACTTAGCTGACTACGGTGACCATGAATGGTTCACCGAATAATACATGGAATACAAGCAATGTCAGTTAATGTAACTTGAACAATCTTCATGCATATCTTCACTCTGCGGTTCATCTACAACTCTGTGGTACTTCAACGTACAAAAATAGTCTTCGGTAGTAACTTCTCTACGGTATCACTAAGTGCAAAAGTTTGCGGTTCCTTTTAGCAGAAGAGGGTCAGTTTTTGTTTCAACAATTTCCCCCAAAGTAACCTCTCAGCTGTTTTTCTTCACTTGTTCATTTTTAGGAACTTGATGATAATCCACCAAAACTTTCTAACTTCAAACAGCCACTGGATTCTTCTTGAAATCTCGAAGTAACTTCACATTTGTGTGATTTGATCTTTGCACCGAAGCTAGAGTGATATCCAGTTGCTTCTTAGCAGCTCTCTAGTCATGTTTCGTTGGGTTGTGGCAGGGGAGTCATCATTATGGTCAGATGACATTTCTTCTTTTGCGGTCTTGAGGTGAGGAGGAGTTTGTTGAGGTGAACCTTGAGGAGTTGGAATTTGAGTAGATGACCTTGGAGTTGGTTCTTTGTTGAGCTCTGTAGTAGGAGGTTGATCCCGTGGAGGAGTTTGAGAATGTTGAACTAAGGGGGTTTTGGAGGTTGAATGTTCTCTATTTGGATCACTATCACTTCCCCCTTTTGAAGAAGCAGGCTCCATCTGCTCCTCAAACCACTGTTTTAACCCATCAATTTTCTGAAACGTATCATTGAATTGGGTTTTCATTTGTTCACAAACTTCTTGATTGTTGGGGATCTTGGGATTGAAGAGAAGTTGATAAATCTCATTTGTAAGGCAGAGGATTCATCAACACTCTGATTGGCCGTGAGTGATATTCTTAATCCCTTCATGGTGTCTTGGAGAACCACAAACATTGATTCATATCCGGAGTAGGTTTCCTCAACAAGCTACTTAGAATTTCTTGCTTGAGTTTGAAGGGTTTGTTGCAACTCGGTTTTTAAATCTTTCACTTCCTTGATGAGGTCTTCGGCTTTGGACAGGAATTCCTTGTGGTCAGATATACGTTGATTGTCGAGTTACCGGATGCCCATTTCTATCCGTAGAAGAACCCTCTCTACAGTCATTCTTTCTCTTGTCTCTAACACTTCAATACGATCAACGTGCGACTACAGTGTTGGAACATTAGTGCTCTGCGGTGCTTTGGTGGTGACTGCAGCTAAGATTTGATCTACTTTGGCTTGAAGGTCGAGGAATTCTTTTCTGGATAATGCTATCTTCTTTTTCTTCTTTTGGTTGGGCTTTGAAGTGGAATGCTGAGAACCACTCGATTCTTCATCATCGACAACCATAATGAAGTCGTCGGAAGGAGGAGGTTGTTGAACATCATCTAGATTATCGTCATCAAGACCAAACCTTGGGGCAGAGCTGATCTCGATTGCGGTACCATCGTCATCGGAATCATGAGATTCTTTATTTTGGGGAGGCTTGGAGGTACCAACAACATTTTCCATTGCATGAGCCTTTAGAACAGTGTTATCCATTTCCATCATCCACTGCTGAATTGAAAGAAGGTCATGAGCTATTTTGGCATTGTTGAACATGGTGGTCCAATATTTTGCCACCAGGAGAAGAGATTCCTCCTTTTGTTGTTTTTGAAGCACTTGTTGTGTTTTTCTGGCATGCAGGGCCCTTTTTAAGGCTTCAAATTTTCTGATCCCAGACTCATTTGTTGGTCAATATCAAGATCATGAGTCGTCTGATGCATATCCATCAAATCCTTTGTTCGCCGAGGTGTCCCTCGGGTTCATGGATCCCTGCACATTTGTGCTCACCATGGCTAAATGGCTTGAATGTAATGAAGGTGGTATATGATTTATAGAGCTTCCTTGGTATCCTTGATCTAAAATCAAGTTTGGCCTCAGCTCTGTTCCGGCAAGGGCTGTGAAAGAAGTACCCTGCGGTGCAATAGGTGTTTGTGTTGTTTGCATGACACGAAAAATAATGGAGTGCAACTCCTTAGGAGTAAAAACGTGCAATCGTGAAGCCCTGGAGACCTTAGGGCAAGTATTCACATCTAGATACACTTGGGCTCCAGATGGGGGTCTGTCTCCAATATGAGATGAAACATATACACTGTTTGTATCCGAGTGGTGAGTTGGGGTTCTTACGGGTGAGTCTACGGTGACTCGAATGGTTGTAGGAGTCTTTTGAGAGACTCTTGCATTGGCCTTGGTTTGCATATGGTTGTGACTTGGGTGAGCTTCAACTTCTTCCTTCTAAAGATGTCTGCGGATTCCGAAGGCTCATCTTGAATGTCATCAATGACATTAACAGGGGAATCATGAGCCTTGGAAGGAGAAGTTTGAGCTTTGGGAGTAGGCTCTGCGGTCTTAGCCTTTCTTTTCTTTGAGGGAACTGCTCCCTAATTAACAACGTTCATGGGAGTTTTTGTTGATATGGCAAGGGGTTTGACCCTTTTTGGTTTTGGCTGCAGGTCCTGGGCTACGGTAGGCTGACTGGGTCTTGGCGGGGAAGAGTGATATGCAGAAATATCACTTCTATCCATTATATGGTCAGCCACCTCTACGATAGTAAGTCCAATGGACTCCAGAATATACATTGACAATCTACGAATGGGACCAAAAATGGATTGATCCTTGGAAGGATTATACCTCTTAAGATCGTGAGTTGAGAACAAGTTGGTGTCCTTGCCCATGCTAAGTTTAGCATCCTTGTGTAGATCAACAAGACACAATGACCAGAACCTTGCAAACGTTAGTTTTGTCATTCCCTTTGGTGCATCCTTGGAGATGTATTGCGGAAAATCATCCCAGATGATTTGTCCATAATTGACTACATTTCCAGTGTAGATACTCCTTACGATGTCCAGAAGTTGTTTTCCCATGTTATCTGCCCCTATTGTTCTGCCTGAGAGACACCTAATCACAAAATGACAAATAAATTGCAAAACAGTAAGCACCTTGCTTTTCTTGAATTCCCCTATGCCTTTGAGTTTTGCTTGATACCCTATTTGGTAAAGTGCAGAAAACACATTAGTTGTGCTTGGAGAATAGAACTTTGTTGAACGAAGAACCCTTAAATTGATTGCTTACAAGAAGTTTTCTTTGGTCAACACTGATGGGTTTTGAGCATTCTAACACTCCTATGGTGTACATGCAACCCTATAAACCTTGGATCTATGTTTTCTCTATTATACATGCAAATATTCAATATTCCAAGGTTTCATCCTAACTAGCATAATATGAAGTATATACAATACAAGAATCTAGTAGAATGACATACCTTTTGATGGAGCTTGTAGTCTTGAACCTTTAAGAGCTTAGCCCCAATAGTGTGGAAGCCTCAAATGGAATCACAAATCACCAAAAACACTTGGAACACTTGAGAGAATAGTAAGCACTTCTAAAAATCGGCCCACCCTTTGTACTCACACACTAGTGCCATTTCATGTGCCAAAGACCTCTTTATATAGTATGGAGGATTAGGGTTACATTCATATAAACCCTAATACCCATGACCTTTCATTTCCATAGGATCCATGGGTTAAAAACTCCATGGACTATCCATGCAACCTTAGCCCAACCTAAATGAACTTGGCCCATTCCATATATATATATATATAAGAGTCCATATTTAATTAGTTCATTTTGATCACTAAATTAATTCTAAATTAATTCTTGATCAATACTAATTAAATAATATGATTTCATATTAATATATTATATATTATAACTTATAATATATTAATAAATCATAAATATACTATTCTCAAAAGATTATCCATACAAATTGCTTCGGTGAAGTGCAACCCAAATGGGTCATGCTACTCTCGAGTCGAGTGCATACCAATAATAGTTATGGGCTTAGACATATAATCCAACAGTCTCCCACTTGGATAAGTCTAAAACTATTTTTCAAGTATGACTCCAAGATCCCGACTAGCAATCGTAGCTCTTAAAGCCGTTACCGAACTCTGACCTAGTCAAATGACGTTTCCATTAGATAATGGATCATATATTCCTCCATTCTAGATATCATATGGACTGAGACATGGATTATAATCATTCTCTCTGTCCATTTGTTGTTTCCCGATTTCCGATTTATGACGACTGACTAATTGAACAAATCAAATCAATCCAGGCTTGGCCAAGCACTTAGGGATGTCATCACTAAATCATCGAGGGGCCCACAGATATCGCTTTTATCCCTCTAAAGGTAAAAGGAATGGATAAACTTCGACCGAAATGTTCGCTTGTACTTACTCATCAAATTACACACAACGATATGTTTTATAACAACCAAGTTACCGGTTGCGTTTACATATGTCAATGTGCAACTGATACGCAACTACAACTCACACGTCTCCGTTTGAAGAATATAAGATATTATCGTCTCATGATCACTCGTGATAAAATCCATGAAGTGATTCAAATGAGCGTGGGTTGAATCCAATACTCGAATCTCATTCCAGGAGCACTCATGAATGTTGTAGCAACTTTTACTATGTCTAAACACATTAGACATCTACAAGCCCACTTCATGACAGTCTTCATTCATACCTACTTCCAAAGTATGATTGACTGTGGAGAGTTTGAATAACCTAGTTATTCGGGAAGTCAAAACATGCAAAGTGAAACACAAGAATAATCGAATCCAATATGGTCTCAGAACTTATGAATATAAATAAAACACCTTTTATTTATCACCATATTGATTACACATTATCCATTGTATAATGTTTCAAATAATCAACTTAATACTTGAATTAAAACAATAGTTGTCCCATGCTCCAAGCATGTACACTATGTTTTCTAAAAAATAGTTATGCCATACTCCAAGTATGCACACTATGTTTGACTATGATCCTTACTTTGTGAAATAGACCAATTGAACATGATTCCAATGATGTTCATTTCGCAATCCCAAATCCTTATCGCAAATGTAAGAATACAAGATTCTTTGCCATTTACCGAAATCTGTTAGATTCTAAACTTATATGCATTGATCCTCTTGTAATGACTATGCACAAAAGTCACAAAGACTTGGCAACAAAGATTACAAAGTATTCCAATGGAGATCAATTCCATGGAAACGAAGTCTCATATTCGAAGTACATTCCTTTGAACATTCTTCTTGCATTAAGTTTTCTAATCTGACACAGATTGAATAACTTCCACCTATGGAGACATTTCCATATTCCCATTTTGACTATCACTTCTGAACAAGAGTTGCTTCTTTTCAGAATATATCAATATGGTCCTTTCCAAAAATTTACACCATACTTCCAACTGTCCGTGAGCAACCAATCTTTGGTAAACCTCAGATTGTCCTCGACAATTGCTTAATCATTTTAGTCATATCCAATTCTAGACCTTTTCCCCTCTTAATTCCCTAGGCATTAGGAAAATTTAGAAAGGATAAATATTATAGCACATGTAATCGATCATATATCCGAAGCATACGGGACACGATTCATGATGTCTCACATAAAGACATGATCCTAGACCAGTCTTTTGCTACAATATTTTTTATTTTCCATGTTTTCATAATTTGACTAAGAAGAGGGATTCCGTAATCATAATCAAATTTGAGAACGCAATATATATAGAATTTCCTTATGTTGAACCATTCTAACATAAAATTCATATATATATCCTTGACTATAGAATGATTAAAATCTCAATCTAAGCTGTTTAGAGTTGAAATGAAGTATAATTTTCTCTCCCTTAATTATAGCAAAACAACTTTTACCAATTGAAACTTTTGTTTTCTATAATTAACATTGCTAACTTGCAACACTTATCATTATCATGCTCCCACTAACATGATAATTATTAGAATAACACTTATGCTCCCACTAGCTTTAACATGTATCCAGAAATCAGCTGGACTTCTAGAATTCAATACTTTATTGACTTTCTTACCAAAGTTCAGATTTCTAATACGAGATGATTTGATAAAACTTTATCAAAATCATACACCTTTCCTTAGATAGCTCACACGTGTGTCTAAACAATTTTAGAACTATGAAAAGGGATGCCGTAATCATAGTCTCGATTGTTTAGACCTTTGGAATTTCTCACAAGTCCATGTTAGTGTGCCGGTTACCCACACACGCTCCACTAACGACTTTGAGAATGCAAATATCACAATTGCTATCTACTTAAAACCTACTTAGTGAAAGCGTTTCCTCGCCATCATTTTCATGAATCGGAGAGAAACCTTATGACACTTAGACTTTATGGTGTATGTGTTCCTATCCATGTGAATTTGTCAAAACCATAATCACAAGACAAGGTTAGTGACAAATCCAAAATCATACGGACTAAACTTGTGCAATCTTAACTTCTTGCCACCTGGTAGCACAAGGGCCTGCCATTGCTTCCAAGTAGTTATGCAAACAACTGATAACTTGTAGAACTCACATGCATAGTCAACTTTAACTGGAATGGACACAGAAATAGGAATATGTCAACATGATAGGTTACAAACCTCAAGTCGTGCGCTAGTGATAAACTACATGTTTTATTCTTGATCAGTTCTTGAAACTCTTTCAGGATCTTTTAGACTCCCACTGTCCTCTTGACATATAAGACTCTCTTGCCAAGAACCATTCTTTGACAAACAAATATTCAAGAGATAGTGCGGATTCTTATCAAGACAAATATTTCACACAATTGGCCTTAGTTGGTCTTTGTATTATCCAAAACATCACAGCTTACCAATTTCAAATGTACAAGAGTAGAAAACCTTTTACTCTTACATTTGACAAATGTTATAAACCTTCTTTAAGATATGTCACTCAAATTACAATATTGGAGTATGACTCTAAGAATTGTTTTGGAATGAAGTATGACTCATATTCTGGATTTAACCACTTCCACAATTCAAGATTCCTCTTCTTAGCCATAGGAATGCACTAAGATGTCCTTAGAGGATCAATTGTGATATGGTTTCTTAATCATTAAGATGATCACAAAACATGATACTAAAGTACTCTCCCATCTTTTCAGATTTGAGAAACTTTTATCTTTCTGCCTAATTTGATTCTTCTCATTCGTTCTGCCATACACTGAAACTTTTCCAATGTTTCAGAATTACACTTAAACTTGTAAGTGTAACCATATTTACTAAACTTTAGTAAATCATGACGAATAGTCTTATCGATCTTTGTGGTGGACTTGACCAATACACAAGAATGTGTACTCAATCCCTTAGTCCTTCACTTGACTCACATATACATGTGAACAAGGAATTAGTCTTAATTTTCCAAAGATGAAAATTCTCATTCATCATACAATACAACTTGCATGATTCTAAGTTTCGGTCCAATTGAAACTTGGGTGATGAAAATCTTTCCTTATTTGGTAAATTTAGACACTACCACAAATGAAAGAATCAAATTCATATTTCCAATATTGCTAGAAACATACAAACATCAATTTTCCATAAATGCCATTGCAAGGAGATATAAAATAAAACAAAACAAAATTTTATTTAGTTATAAAATGCAGAAAAACTTTTCCTTACAATGCAACTTTAAATGAAAACTATGATATTACATATTTCCTAGAAATCTATCATAACCCCTAACTAGTAGCTCAAAAATCCGATCTTCGAACCATGAGATTGAAATCCATCATCGTGATCAGATTCATCATACTCTTCTTTTAAGCTTCCTTCCCTTTGCTTGATCCTGAAAAACATCAAAATGCAACCTAGTCACATCATGTATTAAGAATAAAAACAATTAGGAACTTAACAAAGTTTGATAGTGGACTTACCTAAAGCAGAGTCAAACTTTTTGATTCTTCCTTCTCTTAAATCTTTCAGGTAGTTAGGGCAGCTTCGCAACCAATGCCCATTCTCTTGACAATAAAAACAAATAGACTCTTTGGGAATGGTACACGAGACTATCACAGACTTAGCATTTCCCTTTACCTTCTGGTCAACCGGGTTCACCAAGGTCGATCCCTTTCCATTGGGAAGAGAAAGCTTTTCTGGACTTCCAATGTTACCATTGACAATGTCCATGGAAGTTTGAGAAATAGATATTCCACCCAAATTTACTTTTCCAGTGCGCCATAACATTTCTGATTCAGCAGCAACAAGCAAATAAGTAAGATCAATGAGGGTCATGTCGTGGTCTGTCACATAGTAGTCCTTAATGAACTCACTATACGACTCAGGAAGTGATTGAAGAACCCAGTCAACAACCAACTTCCTTGAGACTTCGACACCCAACACTCTCAGCCTGTCGATATGTGACTTTATCTCCAAGACGTGAGAACACACAGGCCTTCCATCTTCATGTATCATTGCAAGTAGGGCTTGAGTGACCTTGAATTTTTCAAGTCTTTGAGCTTGTGGGTTAGGGAGAATAATTGGAAGAGGTGGAGGAAGAGAAGTATGATTTCCATGATCCAATCGCATGACATCATCTTCATTAGGAAAGATTGTTCCAAGAGATTTGGGAAGATCATAGATGTCTGATCAAGACATCTACAATGGGAGAAATTCAAGTTAGTTGATTTAAGTCCTTAATATAACACCCAATATGAAATATTAAGGCTAGGACCCAACACAATATTTTATAACTTGGATGAGGGATGCCGTAATCCAAGCTACAAAATATTTGAAGGTAGGCGAATGACGATTCACCAATTTCCACCATGAAAAACGAAATAGGTATTATGTTTTAATTGGATTGAAACTCCTAGATCTTTTGAGATTCATTGAACTTTTCAATGGCATGTTTAAATCTCGATTGTGCCCTCTCAAGTTTGTGACTGGGATGCCGAGGATCACAAATAAGGTGTGAATAACCATGCAAATTAACTTGGTACCCTTAATTTTATCATCTAATCGATGTGCCGGTTACCCACACGCTCTCCACCAATCTATGATAAACATTAAGTCACCCTTTGCCACTCTTACTATTCCATGTTAGTGTGCCGGTTACCCACACACGCTCCACCAACGACTTGGTAAGGTACAAAGTGTAATTTCATGGGTTAGCACCAAATTCACATTTTCCTAAAGTAAATAAGATTGGGAATTTATAAAATGTTTAGTTACTTTATATTTATGATTATACTTATAATGAGAATTATAGTCCTTGTCCTACCCGTTCGGCTAACGACCCTCCACCACTCAAGGAAGCGGTGGGTGAGAGTGGACACCCATTAAGCTGCCATTTTATAGGCAACAACCTTATACCCCCCCCCCCTTATAGACCGGCTTCGTGAATGAGGCCTACTAACGGTAAGACTGACTTGCTCTTATATATATATATATATATATATATATATATATATATATAACTTATAATACTATAAAGTATAAGGGTTGAATTTTAACTTTTAAAACTCTAGGGTTTGGAATTAAAGTGTGTGTGAGACCTTACAAATTCCAAAACTTGCGGGCAAGTTTTGAACAATTCAAAAAACTTTTGGATTTTCATAACTTATGAGTTTAATTAAGATTTTAAAAACTTTAATGAAGAGACTCTTGAACATCCATAACTTGAGGACAAGTTATGGAGTTCATAAAACTATTTATGAGAAAGACTCTTCAATTATATAATCTATGACTCTTTAATGGATCTTTAAAAGAAATGACTTTTGGTAATCCATAACTTGAGGACAAATTATGGACTCCATTAAAAACATTTAGATCAAGAATTAACTAACAAACAATTTGCAAATAATGCTTATGATCTACCAAAACTCATAAGTGTATGAACAATCATATCAACAATTTCAAGAATCATATAAACACATATAAAACTTGAAATTTTGATAATATCCTTGAAATTGGTTTACCATAATCATTACCACATCAAAAACAAGTTTTATAAGTCCAAAACAGTTTAAGGTAATGATTCTAGACTAATTCCAGCACCAATACTCGAAAATCTGCACTCAGGCCTGCCAACTCGTCGAGTGCATGAACTGACTCGGCGAGTTGGTTGAATATATGCATGGACTCGTCGAGTTCCATGAGGGACTCGGCGAGTCAACTGGGCAGTGTGCAGAAATTCGACATTTTTCAGCAATTTGCATCAAGTATAAAGAAAACAAGCCTAGGCTCTAATACCACTGATGGGTTTTGAGCATTCTAACACTCCTATGGTGTACAAGCAACCCTATAAACCTTCGATCTATTTTTTCTCTATTATACATGCAAATATTCAATATTCCAAGGTTTCATCCTAACTAGCATAATATGAAGTATATACAATACAAGAATCTAGTAGAATGACATACCTTTTTGATGAAGCTTGTAGTCTTGAACCTTTAAGAGCTTAGCCCCAATAGTGTGGAAGCCTCAAATGGAATCACAAATCACCAAAAACACTTGGAAAACTTGAGAGAATAGTAAGCACTTCTAGAAATCGGCCCACCCTTTGTACTCACACACTAGTGCCATTTCATGTGCCAAAGACCTCTTTATATAGTATGGAGGATTAGGGTTACATTTATATAAACCCTAATACCCATAACCTTTCATTTCCATAGGATCCATGGGTTAAAAACTCCATGGACTATCCATGCAAGCTTAGCCCAACCTAAATGAACTTGGCCCATTCCATATATATATATATATATATATATATATATATATATATATATATATATATATATATATATATATATATATATATATATATATATATATATAGGGAAGGGTTATTTGGAAAACAAAAAAACCCTAAAAATCATAAAAATACATAAAAAAATAACTAGAGATCACAAAACTTTTTGTTGACATTTTTTATGAAAAAATCGCACGTTTTTAAAGAAATTCGCTGATTTTTTTTTTATAAAAAAAAAACTGATTTTTTAATTTTTTTTTCAGCGAATTTTAATAAAAAAAGTTGCGATTTTTTATAAAAAAAAAAGTCAAAAAAAAGTTTTGTGATCTCTAAGTATTTTTTTATGCATTTTTATGATTTTTAGGGTTTTTTTTTAGGGTTTTTTGTTTTCCATAGAACCTAAACCTATATATATATATATATATATATATATATATATATATATATATATATATATAAGAGTCCATATTTAATTAGTTCCTTTTGATCACTAAATTAATTCTTGATCAATACTAATTAAATAATATGATTTCATATTAATATATTATATATTATAACTTATAATATATTAATAAATTATAAATATACTATTCTCAAAAGATTATCCATACAAATTGCTTCGGTGAAGTGCAACCCAAATGAACCATGCTACTCTCGGGTCGAGTGCATACCAATAATAGTTATAACTTAGACATCTAATCCAACAAACACCACCAAAGAATCATCAATGAGATTAAGATGAATCTCTTGAGGTTTGTCATGGGGTCTGAATGCCGAGAATGCACACTTGAACATGAATTATTGTGGTACAGTTTCAGTAAAAGAATCGAAAGCACCAGAAATAGGGTGAGTTGGAAGAAACTTGATCACCAGTTTCATTAAGGAGATCGTGCCACTGGTGTTGCACTCGGGATTAGGTCGATTCAGAATTCGACCTGTCTGACTGGAGGTACTCCAGGTAGATCTTCTGGAATTACATCCGGGTAATCGCACACTTACGGTATGTCTTTGATTTCCTTACCCTTGTTTTGCATATCCATCATGCGGGATAAAAAATCAAAGTATCTCTTCTGCAAATACTTCCTCGCCTTCATGCAAGTGATGAATCTTAGGTTCTTCCCTGATTTCTCTCCGTCAATCACAAGGGCTTTGTTGTTTGGTAAAGGTAATCAGACGACTTTTTCATAACAAAGAATTTCTGTTCGATGAATTGATAACCAATCTATTCCGAAGATCACATCAAAACTTCCAATGCTCACAGGCATTAAGTCCACATGGAAGTCGTGGTTATTCAGGGTGAGAAGGCAATTGATGAGTATCTATAAAGTGCTTTCTATTTTACCATTTCCTACTTCTACCGTGTAAGCTTCATTAAGTCTGCATGATTTATGATTTATCATTCTTCTAAACTTATGGGAAATAAAGCTTCTATCGGCACCAGTGTTAAATAACACGGAAGCATAAATATCGTTGATAGGAAACGTACCAGTAACCACCGTTGATTCCTGGTTTCCTGTCGGACAAATGAGGCAACCAAGAACCGCCAGAGCACGCTTGATCTGCCTCTCGTTGCTTCTGTTCGTCTTTCCTCTCTGATCAGATAAAGACGAAGACTAAGGATCGAATATCCTTTTTCCCTTATTTATAGTTGCTCGATAATCAACCTCGTACATACTCTTTGGGGTCGATTCCCCCTACGGAGTCACGCATTGCTGCCATTGATCTCCTCTTCCTTCGAAACAATCATCAACCAGTCCGCTACCCTGTTGTTTGCCGCCTTCGATCCGTACTTCTCTTTTTCCGATCAAAGAAGGGTCGACTGATATTTCCCCTAATCGAGCCCTGCGTTCGATTCCCCCCCCCCTTCTATTTCGAACCAACACCGGAGGTGTGTATCGCCGGTCGTCACTCGTCCCTCCCACCCGATGCAAGACCCATGAATGACGATCTGCATCCGAGATTTCAAGTGATAAACGCACATTCGATTTTGATTCAGTTAAGGGTCAAAGCATGTCAAACCTACATTCAACTGAAACAAAATCAGCCCCTCCTCCAGTAAAACCTAACAAGTTAAGTCCTGAAGCCCCAAATCAGTTTCAAATGTACATGTTTAGTCCCTGTTTTGTAAATAGTTTGCAATATCAGTCCCTGGAGGATAATTTTGGTAAAATCAATCACTAGAGTTTAATCATTTTAACAAAGACCACCATATACTTAATAAGTAATACAAAAACTACCTTTTGGTTTATTAGGTAATATAAACATACCCGGTGGTGCTTTTTAAGAATAACGAACGTCACGTAACAACCTTCACGACAAGAATCACACCTCGAGGCTCGTTCACGCTACGAAAGTGAGTTTCTACGGCCCCTCTTTTACTGCTTTAAATATTTGGGGGAGAGTACATGCGTGTCTATTAAGTTTTGATGATTTACATATTTTTATACGTTAAAATAACGTCGTACTTTATATTTGGTAGAAAGCTTATGAATTAGTGAATTAATTGCATAAATCACATAAATTAAATTATGATGCTATAATGGATATAAGTACACCTTGTTGTAATATATTAGTTTATATTAATAAAAAAAATCACAAGATTTTATGTAAACTATTATAATAACACGGATTGGTGTTGTAAATCACAACCATGACGATTTTATATGTATAAGATAAAGCATCTCATGGAAGCATGAGACAATATAATAATGACCAAAAATATTATCCGCGTATAAAATGAAAGTACATTGTTATAAATTGTGGAAATACTAAACTTATGAAATTATATAATTATTAGTTAAAATTATAAGAATTTCAGTTATCGTTTTCCTAAACGGTGAATAATCTTACATATCTCGGGAATTTAGAATGGAAGATATAGGTTCATCATACCTATTCCATGTAGGTTCATCATACCTACTCTGTATATTCGATATAGGTTCATCATACGTATTCCATGTAGTTTCATCATACCTACTCTATATATTCGATATAGGTTCATCATACCTATTCCATGTAGGTTCATCATACCTACTCTGTATATTCGATATAGGTTCATCATACCTATTCCATGTAGGTTCATCATACCTACTCTGTATATTCGATATAGGTTCATCATGCCTATTCCATGTAGGTTCATCATACCTACTCTGTATATTCGACATAGGTTCATCATACCTATTCCATGTAGGTTCATCATACCTACTCCGTATATTCGATATAGGTTCATCATACCTATTATATAGGTTTATCATACCTATTCCGCATGCCATATCCAATACGTTTGAGTTTCCATTATAAACTATTATGGGTTTCGCGAAAGCTAAGATCTCAATACTTAGTAGAAACTCTCCAATATATAACCGTTAATCCTCGAGGGAACGACTAACGTCGGGTATAAGTGTCATATTATTGATCTTATATGGTTAGACCGCCCGCCTGGAGTTGTTAGCTACAACTACATCTGACGAGATGAATTTTGGCGCTGACGTTAGCATTATCGAAACATTACCACGTGTTACAACGAGGTGAATGACTTTAGCACGCACGCCTTATTATGGTGTCGGTGCATTAATAAAGTATAGTGTCACGAGTTCGGTTATGATTTCATTATAAAATACCAGTTTTGTTTCGTTACCGTATAGAATCGATATTGGATTTATACGGGGTTTATGTTCACTCATTCTAGTTGAAAGAAACTGTATTTAGTGGGATAGCTTGTGACTCAAAGCAATAAGTGTCAATACCAAAAAAAATTAAGTTATATAACACGTAATTAATTTCATGACACGACTCGACAAGATTTATTAACTTATATAAGATAAGTTATTTATATAAACCATTTGTTTGTATAAGAAAACACAGTATTTATGTGGGAGGAGTGTGCCCTACCGGTTAAGTGTCAGTTTTCAAATTAAGCCAGATAATACTTAATTATTGTCACGACACGATTTTACAAAGTTCATAAATTCAAGACTTATGAGTTTTTCATATAAATGATACAAATTCCTGCATAAGGTTTCAAGAGTAAAGTTGGTTATTTTATGTTCTCACAAGGGGTACCATTTCCTATTTTTATATAATTTGATATTCAAAATCTTTATATAAAAATGCATTTTGATATAAGTCCGAATTACTTATATGTATTTTCCAACTCTCGTACATTTGGATTTGAACAAAAGGTATTTATGAATGAGTCATAACACATTTTTATAACTCAATTATTTTATACTTTTAATAGAAAAGTAAATATTTATAAAAGCTGGTCATCCAGCCAAATTTTACCAAACACTTTTGGGTTATAAAAGTATCATGTGTCAAAACCTGTAGAACTCACCAATAGTTTTGTTGACGTATTTTAAATGCATGTATTCTTAGGTTATTTAACAGATCGGAAGTATTCGCTCAGAAGATTCTTCATTAATTGTATTATACATTTGTAAACGCCAGATTGTTAGGCGTGTGTCACGATTTAGTGATAGCCATTATCAATGTAATTTCTATTTCGGTTATAATAGAAAATTATATTTGTACTGTTCAATGTATGTTTAATAACTATGATTACTGATTTACGTCGCGCACCTCGGCGTTTCCGCCGGCGGCCGAGGGTGTGACAGATTGGTATCAGAGCTATTGGCTATAGTGAACTAGTACTTTCTTAGGAAAGCGCATCTATAGCCTAGGGCTTACTCTCTTAGGTTAAATATATTCTTTAACCCACAAATATAGGGTTATGCATATATAAACTCGAACCATTGAATGCCAATACAATGCAAGGTTTTTGGTCAAACACCTTTGCTAAGTTGGTTGTACATGGGCCGAACCACAACTAGACGTAGACTGATCACATATGTTTAATTATGGTTGGACCGATGCACAATCAAGCTTGGATTCGGTTGGTAGACTAAAACGCTTGGAATCCAGAATATTTAAAGAACATCACAATTCAAAAACACTTGAGAACTCTTAAAGAGTTTAGTGAACACTTTACGAATACTTGGAAAATAGTTACCGTAAATGCTTATAAAAAATATAAGTATCATAAACGTAAATCATGTCCGAAGTTCATCTCGGGATACTAATTACTCAACTATGATATCCTATGAATGCATCTGTTAGATCTCGTAGGAATACCTTGCAAAATATATGCACCTTCGCGAATCATTTCGAATTCGGTTTAGGTATTCAGTCACTTTGTTTATTTCTGGTTGTGAATCATCTGACTTATGATGGGACTATCCAAGTTCAAAAGGACACCTACAAATACCCTTCGTCTTTTGTGACCCTTTTTGAAGGAGAATGAAGCAGACTCGATAAAAACGTGAAAAATGAAGATTGTTAGGAATCTTACCTAGTTTCCAAAACATCTCGATTCAAATGAATCAAAATTTCAAAACTCAAGATATAGTTAAAACATTGGGTGGTAGTCAACTTTCTCTGTAACATTCTCTTCGTGAATTTGTACCATTTGTCCCAATATTTGGTTGTTTCTTTTCACTCATCCCAAGTGTAACATTTCACCCTTGGTGATACTATAAAAGTTTGTTACATCTAATACTCATAGTATAGTTAATCTCAGGCAAACCCATGTTAATTTAACACGTTTGGCACAGTCGTAATACTAACACTTATATCTACATCGATATTTTCATACGACTCATTTCTCCTTGAACCAATCGTAACGAGACAAAGTAATGTCTCACAAGAGACCAGTCAGTAATCGTCTAACACCAGCACAATCGCTTGCTGCAACTATGATTGAGATAATGAATCGAACAACTAGTATCTAACATCTTGGTCTCTTACAAAGTCAACAGGAACAACGACTCTGGACAAGGTAGATTTTGTAAGCAACAGACATGGAAGTAATAGTGACGTCAACCTAGATCTTTCTATGACATTGAATGGATTATAGGAATGAATCCCTGGAGCAAAAATATGGAATCAGTATTTCATGTCAGCTATTGTGTAGAAAGCGAACGTGATTAGTTGTCACCTACACTTTTAAAGGCACAAATTTTACCGAGTAAAACTATTATGTGTAAATCATGGGCATTGACTATGCTTATGCCACGACTTGAGAAGCACTGTAGGTGATGCACATGTAAGTGAGGTATATAAATTAGAACAAGCACTAGTTAAAGTAAAGCTTGTTATGAAGATGGTGAAACTGCCAAAGACGGAAGAACCAGGATGTGAAAACTCGAGTTGGAGTAATCATGATCGGAACAAGGAATGAAATCTAGGAAACACCAGTAGTAACTGGTGCATTTCTTATTAAGCACTCGTGTATCGAAGTGCTTGTAATCCAAATATGCATAGGAATCTTCGTGAACCCTAAGTTTAAATATATTCTGAGTCATGAACCCAATAGTTTGGAGAAAACCTATAACGTAGAGACAACTATTGAGCTGTCAGGAAGCTACACGAAAATGTTTTCATAAACTTCATCCTAACACTTACCAAATCATGCTTGTCTCGTCAATATTGTGCGTATGTCCACAGAAAGATTAATATCATTCTCCACATGAGCTGATTCTGTCTGCATCATATCAAGTCACTATACGACCCCCCTTTAAATGATAAAATAACCATAAACGACCGATCTTTAATTATATACTTTATACCAATTCCGAGCGGAAGCTTGGACATTATCATAGGTATGAGTCGGCTACCTCCCCATTGAATCTAGATCGGTACTACAAGAAAGTCCTACAACCAAATCTACCTACGAGAAAACCATGGTCATTTATGATGACAAGTCGGAGAAAAACCTAAAGTTTTCTTCCTACCTAAAAATCAAACGATGGATTGTTATGAAGTTCTCGACTCACAGTGACTTAATCAAATGTGAAGGATTTGATAAAATGTGGAGGTTTAAGTGAAGACTTCTTCCCAAGAAATGAACGCTGAAATTTTAACAACAAAAGAGTTTATGTTGGCTACTACAAGTGATCCATCAGGAACTCCTCTATGGTAGCCCAGCTGCCAACTATGTTAACACCAAAAGGAAACAATTTCCAACTGAAAAGATAGGCAAAAGATTGTATTCCATAAGTTGGAAAAACTATGGTGTAACACACCAATCCTACCTTTCTGAAAGAACAGAGAACTTGTTCGTATACGACGACACGAACATAAAGGATTGAGGTGCACATAGATGAATTGAGGCAGGTTGTTACCCATGCTTTTGGTTGAATGACATAAGTGGGAAATTTGTTGTCATCATGAAGTGTGAGATTCGTTAACTCTGTAATGAGATTGACATAGTAGCAAATGTCTTGAGCCGAAAAGAATGTACCAAACCCCGCTGGGTACGAATATTGACTATGAATATCCATTCACAACCTACAACTCAAATTCGAGAAGTTTAACTCGAGACTCTGAGAAAAGAAAGGCTTCACGAATGAAGCTCTGTGAAGGATGAATAAATAGGTCAAGCTCAGGGATGACAGGACGCGATACTTTATGAATCAAATATGTACCCCTAAGTACAATGAACACGTGAGCATAGTTTTGAATAAAGCTTACATGTTAAAGTGTCCCATTCATCCAGCTCTGACCTAATGTGCTTAGATTTGAAAGAATTGAAGTGATGAACATGCATGAAAACGGAGATTACCATTTGAAGCCTTATATGGGCGAGAGTGTCAATCCTCGATATGTTGAACAATGATTGGAGCTATAAAACTAAGCAAAGAACATGAAGGTAATATGTTACATTTGGATCCATGAATCACTTACGAGATCACATAAAAGATTGTGTGAACCGGAGAAAGATTTTAGACTCGCCTTGGCCTTGAATTATAAGAGAGTTATATGAACAAAAGATGTAAGTCTTTTGACTCCCAATTCGGTGACTGTGTAACTTTAAGCGTTTTCCTTTTTAGGAAGGATACGATCTAGAGAATGAGGCAGGTTAAACCTGCAGCTCCAAGGACCTTAGAAATTATTAATAGAATTTGGTCCTGATATTTATATCAAGTCATCTTAAGAACTAAACGATGTGCACGACACTTTTCATACGCCAACCCTTAAAGAGCGTCTGCCCAATGACACACTTGTTATACTTTTTCAATAAAGTGTATTAAGAGATAATGCAAAAGTTTCATATATGTGAAAGTACACGCGATAGAATCGTATGTGAGACTCGACGGCCTTTAAAACATGTAATTCGATCTTATTCCATATTCTCTATTTAATTGTGACTTGTGGTAAAGTCATTTGTTGGACCGGTTATCTAATCAAGAGATACACGACTTAAATCGACTTTAGAAAGATCATCTATGGATCAAACGAAATGAAAATGCCACAAATTGTTTTATAATATTTTATCTACACGTTGAATTTCGGGACGAAATTCCGTTTAACGGGGGATAATGTAACAATTAACAAATTGGGTCAACTATTGACGATCAGTTACCGTAAGCGTTGCTATAATCTAGACCAAATGTACGATACGCTAATGTTTATTAAATAAGTTTAAATGGTATTACGATTAATTGGTCAAAATTTATATATTACGAACCGAAAGGGTTATGATTTTTCATCCGAGTTCATTTTAAACGTTAATTTACAATAGGGAATCAGTGGCATGAAAACCATAAAATTGTACCTGGTTGAGCGTGAAACCTTAAAATTTTGACTTCGACATGGTTTCTACTATTCGTAATTCATGTCGAAAATGGTTTGGAAATCGAATTCGTTGGTTGCGAATCTTAACGATAAAATAATTCAATATTTCAAAAATCATGTACATTTATGTACGTATATGTATGAAGAGCGTATATTTCAAACAATATAATATGCTCCATATTACATATAACAAATAGGCAATTATGTTAAACACAATGTGTATGTGTTAACTAATTAAAAGTCTATAAAAACACTAAATATATATACATATTTATACGTATGTTATGTATCATTTTAAATACCAATTAATTGAATATATAACAATTCGAACATTTACCCTATTCAAATCTTGAACTCTTTATATATCTTACCATCATACATGATAAACCTTGATATAAGAGTGTATAAGTATTGTGCATATGCATTATTGCCTTCAAAATCTAAAACAAATACATATATGTATATGAAGTAAAATCTAAAACAAATACATATATGTATATGAAGTTAGAAGAGCCAACAATACGAGAAGAATTAAGCAAATATATAACCAATACATCACACACACAAATACCCACATGCACAAATGGAAACCAATACTGCAATGTACTTTCGAGATCAAATTATAGATTACAAAGTACCACAAAAGTCTTCTAAATATATATTTTTGGATCACACAAAATTCACTCAATCTTCCCTCACACTCTTATCTTTCTTCCCTCCTTTCTTTCTGTTTCGATGCACAGCTAAGAACACCTCCATTGGAGGTGGTTCTCTTGTGGTTTCTCGGTGAGCTAATGAGCAATAGCCTCTCTCTTTCCTCCATTGTTCCTGTCGATGTGAACAACAATCCAAATCCCCTGTGAACTCAAAGAAACCACCTAATCACCGCCCATGTTTTCCCTCTTCCCCTGTTGAACATTGAAACCAAACACACACCACAACCAAAACATCCATTTGGTACCCTCATTGATTGCTATCAATAACAAACAAAAGCAAAAGCAAAGAACTTTGTTACCTGTGGTTAACTGCTGCTTCCATTCTCTTCTTCCTCTTCTTTTCGGTCCAGCCAAGCACCGGAGATGCCTTTCCCTCCTCGTGGCTGCGTGACCACCGAATACCCCATCCACTCGGTCCATGATTGTCGATGACGGAGGTTCGACCAAAAAAGGAGCGCCGGACCCCTCCCCGTTTCCTTCGCGTTTCCTGTCGGACAAATGAGGCAACCAAGAACCGCCAGAGCACGCTTGATCTGCCTCTCGTTGCTTCTGTTCGTCTTTCCTCTCTGATCAGATAAAGACGAAGACTAAGGATCGAAGATCCTTTTTCCCTTATTTATAGTTGCTCGATAATCAACCTCTTACATACTCTTTGGGGTCGATTCCCCCTACCGAGTCACGCATTGCTGCCATTGATCTCCTCTTCCTTCGAAACAATCATCAACCAGTCCGCTACCCTGTTGTTTGCCGCCTTCGATTCGTACTTCTCTTTTTCCGATCAAAGAAGGGTCGACTGATATCTCCCTAATCGAGCCCTGCGTTCGATTCCCCCCCCCCCCCCCTTCTATTTCGAACCAACACCGGAGGTGTGTATTCGCCGGTCGTCACTCGTCCCTCCCACCCGATGCAAGACCCATGAATGACGATCTGCATCCGAGATTTCAAAGTGAAAAACGCACATTCGATTTTGATTCAGTTAAGGGTCAAAGCAGGTCAAACCTACATTCAACTTAAACAAAATCAGCCCCTCCTCCAGTAAAACCTAACAAGTTAAGTCCTGAAGCCCCAAATCAGTTTCAAATGTACATGTTGAGCCCCTGTTTTGTAAATAGTTTGCAATATCAGTCCCTGGAGGATAATTTTGGTAAAATCAATCACTAGAGTTTAATCATTTTAACAAAGACCACCATATACTTAATAAGTAATACAAAAACTACCTTTTGGTTTATTAGGTAATTTAAACATACCCGTGGTGCTTTTTAAGAATGAGGAACGTCGCGTAACAACCTTCACGACAAGAATCACACCTCGAGGCTCGTTCACGCTACGAAAGTGAGTTTCTACGGCCCCTCTTTTACTGCTTTAAATATTTGGGGGAGAGTACATGCGTGCCTATTAAGTTTTGATGATTTACATATTTTTATACGTTAAAATAGTGTCGTACTTTATATTTGGTCGAAAGCTTATGAATTAGTGAATTAATTGCATAAATCACATAAATTAAAGTATGATTCTATAATGGATATAAGTACACCTTGTTGTAATATATTAATTTATATTAATAAAAAAAATCACAAGATTTTATGTAAACTATTACAATAACACGGATTGGTGTTGTAAATCACAACCATGACGATTTTATATGTATAAGATAAAACATCTCATGGAAGCATGAGACGATATAATAATGACCAAAAATATTATCCGCGTATAAAATGAAAGTACATTGTTATAAATTGTGGAAATACTAAACTTATGAAATTATATAATTATTAGTTAAAATTATAAGAATTTCAGTTATCGTTTTCCTAAACGATGAATAATCTTACATATCTAGGGAATTTAGAATGGAAGATATAGGTTCATCATACCTATTCCATGTAGGTTCATCATACCTACTCTGTACATTCGATATAGGTTCATCATACCTATTCCATGTAGGTTCATCATACCTACTATGTATATTCGATATAGGTTCATCATACATATTCCATGTAGGTTCATCATACCTACTCTGTATATTCGATATAGGTTCATCATGTCTATTCCATGTAGGTTCATCATACATACTCTGTATATTCGATATAGGTTCATCATGTCTATTCCATGTAGGTTTATCATACATACTCTGTATATTCGATATAGGTTCATCATACCTATTCCATGTAGGTTCATCATACCTACACCGTATATTCGATATAGGTTCATCATACCTATTCTATAGGTTTATCATACCTATTCCGCATGCCATATCCAATACGTTTGAGTTTCCATTATAAACTATTATGGGTTTCGCGAAAGCTAAGATCTCAATACTTAGTAGAAACTCTCCAATATATAACCGTTAATCCTCGAGGAACGACTAACGTCGGGTATAAGTGTCATATTATTGATCTTATATGGTTAGACCACTCGCCTGGAGTTGCTAGCTACAACTACATCTGTCGAGATGAATTTTGGCGCTGACGTTAGCATTATCGAAACATTACCACGTGTTACAACGGGGTGAATGACTTTAGCACGCACGCCTTATTATGGTGTCGATGCATTAATAAAGTATAGTGTCACGAGTTCGGTTATGATTTCATTATAAAATCCCAGTTTTGTTTCGTTACCGTATAGAATCGATATTGGATTTATACGGGGTTTATGTTCACTCATTTTAGTTGAAAGAAACTGTATTTAGTGGGATAGCATGTGACTCAAAGCGATAAGTGTCAATACCAAAAAAAAAATTAAGTTATATAACACTTAATTAATTTCATGACACGACTCGACAAGATTTATTAACTTATATAAGATAAGTTATTTATATAAACCATTTGTGTGTATAAGAAAACACAGTATTTATGTGGGAGGAGTGTGCCCTACCGGTTAAGTGTCAGTTTTCAAATTAAGCCAGATAATACTTAATTATTGTCACGACATGATTTTACAAAGTTTATAAATTCAAAACTTATGAGTTTTTCATATAAATGATACAAATTCCTGCATAAGGTTTCAAGAGTAAAGTTGGTTATTTTATGTTCTCACAAGGGGTACCATTTCCTATTTTTATATAATTTGATATTCAAAATCTTTATATAAAAATGCATTTTGATATAAGTCCGAATTACTTATATGTATTTTCCAACTCTCGTACATTTGGATTTGAACAAAAGGTATTTATGAATGAGTCATAACACATTTTTATAACTCAATTATTTTATACTTTTAATAGAAAAGTAAATATTTATAAAAGCTGGTCAGCCAGCCAAATTTTACCAAACACTTTTGGGTTATAAAAGTACCATGTGTCAAAACCTGTAGAACTCACCAACAATTTTGTTGACGTATTTTAAATGCATGTATTCTCAGGTTATTTAACAGATCGGAAGTATTCGCTCAGAAGATTCTTCATTAATTGTAGTATACATTTGTAAACGCCAGATTGTTAGGCGTGTGTCACGATTTAGTGATAGCCATTATCAATGTAATTTCTATTTCGGTTATAATAGAAAATTATATTTGTACTGTTCAATGTATGTTTAATAACTGTGATTACTGATTTACGTCGCGCACCTCGGCGTTTCCGTCGGCGGCTGAGGGTGTGACAGTCACCATTCCCGAACAAAGGTTAGCAAGGTCATTGAATCGAGAGGTGTAGGTAGTCACCTCCGATCCTTTCATGGTAAGGTTCCAAATTATAGAGAGTGATTGATTCCATAAATCCTATAGATTTCCAAATTATAGGGAGTGATCGATTTTAGAAATCCTACATATTTCCAAATAATGGAGAGAGAATTGAAATCCTACCGATTTCAAATTATGGAGAGAGAAGTTCGAGACTACTAAATGATCGATTGGGAACTATGGGTTTCTTTGCTACAACGGTAGCATAGCTATTGGTTCTATGTTCTTTTTCGGGTTTAGGCAAACTAGGAGAATTTGAACGTTATCCCAGATTTTTAAGTATTTAAAATGTATATGTTGTTTTGGGGTTGATATAAGGTTTTTAAGGTACTATGTTTCTGCAGCGAATCTGAGAACATCCTTCAATCTTTAAAACTCTCAACCATTGTAGTTTGTCAAACTTCTTGCTTATGGTTGGTTGTGCACCAACTTAACCATAAATAACATAGGCATACGTTCCAAGTTTATTTATGATATGGCTTATGTACGATACTAACCTTAGTTGAGGTGTTTGACCTAAAGGGTTGAGTTGGTAGTTTTAGTTGGAGGTATGTTAGAATTTTATTAAGTGTTCTCATCGCGGGTCAGAGTATATATATATATATATATATATATATATATATATATATATATATATATATATATATATATATATATATATATATATAACTCTTATATATTTAGGGTTGGTGAGTTTTGCAGTATTATTAGTTTTTTTTGTACTCCAAGACTACCAAGTACGGATGAGGGTCAGACAAGAAGCACCGGAGGGCTAAATCATTTTAGCATATAGTTGTTCTAAAATCCAAAAACCCAAGCGGACTGTAACATCTCGAGTCCAGGTATACCTTGTGAACCTTGACCTTCTGAGCTATTGTCTATTTTGGCCCTTATTATGAAAAGGGTGAAAAACGAGTACGCGGGGCGTACCTGAGGTGTACGCTTAGCGTACTCGTCAGCGTGCAAGTGACACGGAGACCACCTAGTACGTTGGGCGTACTAGTGGGTTCGTTGGGCGTACTAGGCCTAGAATGAAAACCCTAATCTAGGGTGAGTCCCTTATTTAAAGGATATGATGGCCTCATTTCTGGCCACCATTCTCAGACAACAAACCCTAAGTGTGCCCTAACTCTCGTTTTGGAGCTTGTGAGTGTATTTACGAGCCTTTGAGAGTTCTTGTGTGTTCTTGAAGAGAAGAGAAAGCCTTGAAGAAGAAGGAGTGAGAATCCAAGCTTCTAGATCAGAGCATATCTGAGTTGGGAGCTTCTTATAGAGGTATAAAGCTTCAAACTTTACCTCTCTTTTATTATGAGCATCATAGTAGAGAATTTTAGGGTTTTGTCCCCAAAAGGTGGATACTTGATGAGATCTTGAACTCCAGAGACTAGGACCTCCCCCTTTTGGACATATGAGTGGTGTAATGTCATAAAAATCCAATCTTCAACGTTGGAATCACTCCATGCATGAGTTATGAGCTCCTTGAGACAAAAGAGTGTATATTTGAGGGTTGGTGACCATTTCAGCCATGCAAAAGCTTCAAGTCATTGACTTTATGGGTTAAGAGCTATTAGAGAGTCTGGATCTACGATATGAGCCAAGGTCTTAACTGTTTAAGACCAAATGAGTGAGAAAGAGGAAACTGGAGAGTACGCCGGGCGTAACTTCCAGTACGCGTAGCGTAGAGTTGCGCTTCCCCGATGCCTGCTTGGCAGCCAAGTACGCCCAGCGTAGAGATGGAGTACGTGCAGCGTACTCCCTGTCGTTGACTTTTGTTGACTTTTAGGGTTTGGTCAAATTGTGGACTATTAAGCCTATGGAGGGGTAGAATGGTCTTTTACCCTTCTGTGAGTTTGTAGAAGGGTTAGTCTAGCTTCTTGAGGGCCATTATTAATTAGGGATAATTATTATATGTGTTAGGCGGAGGCTAGACCGGTGGTTAGAGTTCGAGATTTCCGAATACGAGATTTTCACTTGCTAGCTTACGAGGTGAGTCTTCTCACTATACTTTACCATGAGTGGTATTTTCGTGTGACTGAGATGTCTTATGTGCTTATCTATGTATTGAGATATACTGCTATTTGTTTGAGATATGCATAATGTGTATTGTATTGAGTTGCTGAGTTGAGGGACCAGTGGGTCCAACTGAGTTGTGGGACCGGTGGGCCCCATTGGGACACATTGACCGGAGGGTCTTATTGAGTTTGAGCCTCGAGTGGCTAACGAGCTGTGTGTGGTATTTTGGGGAACTCGCTAAGCTTTGTGCTTACCGTGTTATGTGTTATGTGTTTCAGGTAGTTCTGAGGATCGTGAGAAGGCACCGGCATGATTGTACACACTGGCGAGAGACAATTTTATGATTCTGGGATTGTGATTTACATTGTGGATTGTTGACATTTTAGACATTTGTGATTTTGAGATTGGAAAATGAGTTTTATTGTGTTTTGAAAATGAAAAATTTGTTTGAAAATTTACGCCGTTACAAGTTGGTATTAGTGGTTTGAGGGATTCGGATGCACCTCCGGGTGTGTTTGGACTCAAACTGAGGATTTGAGAAAGATTTTCAAAAGAGATAAATTTTTCTAAAAATGAGAAAGAGTTTGAGAGCAAATGAGTTGGAGCAGTGTGTACAATCAGCCAGAGCCCGAGCATTGATTTCCCAAAACACCCTTACTTTTGTGTTATAAGATATTTATAATATATTATGAGATATTATACATGCTAGAGAGTAGGCTAGGTATTTCATATATTAGGACTAGGGTGACCTGATTTGTGATGCCTTAGCCTAGAGATTTCTACTATCGGTAATTCGCCTTGAGTATGAGCTGAGAATGAGTATTTAGCAGGAACGACCTTCTGAGGGATCTACTGTGAGAGTAGCTTGTGTTTAGTGAGGTATAGAGTACTTGCAACTGGGATCCGAGGAGGAGGACTTGGGGTGAATACAGATGCGGTGTGGAAGGTAGTATTGGGCCCGTACTACTGGAAGCACCGGATCGGTGAGCAATCCATGTAAGAATCCTTAGGATACTAAGGAACAAGTAGGGGCGAGTGATCGAGTGTTAGTATACTCGAGCGAGTCTCTGATTATTTTGTGTTGTGTTTCAGAGACATCATGGTGAGTACACACCACAACCCTGGAGGCAGTGGGACTAGTGACGAGGAGATACGGAGGATGATTCATGAGGAGGTGGTCGCAGCTATCCGAGAGGAGATTCCAGAGATGTTTGGGTCTATTAAGACCACCCTGATTGAGACTTTTGATGAGCGATACGTTGCTGTCACTGAGGCTGCTGCTGCTGCCGCCACTGCATCCGTCGCCGCTGCTAGGCCTCAGGGAGGTGATTCGCTGTTGTTCCGGGAGTTTAGCAACATAAAGACACCAGAGTTTGATGGGACACAGGATCCAATTGTTGCGATGAGATGGATCTCTGATATCGAGGGGTGTTTTTACACATGTTCATGCCCAGATCACTTGAGAGTTCGGTTTGCGCTGAACCAGCTTCGCTTGGGAGCGAAGGACTAGTGGAAGTTTGTGACAGCCGATTTTACCTCTACAGATCATGTTGCGGTGACGTGGGAGAGGTTTGTTCAGATGTTCCGAGATGAGTATGTTCCCTCGGTAGAGAGGGAACGTTTGGCACAGGAGTTTCTGTCTCTCAAGCAAAAGACATAATCAGTGACCGAGATTTCGAGGATGTTCCATGAGAGGGCGATGTTTTGCCCTGAGCACGTGTCCACTGAGCAGGCACGTGTGAGCCGATATTTGAGCATACTGAGGAGGGATATACGAGATTTCGTGGTGAACTCATCGTACAGGACATTGGCTGAGCTTCAGGCCAATGCCAGGAGGAGGGACATTGAGCTTGAGCTGCAGACCAGGGAGGAGGAGGAGTCCCGGGGTAGGGACCGGAGACCAGTACAGTCGCAGCCGGCGACGAAGTGGGCTAAGCCCGTTGATACCAGAGCTGGGGGCCAGAAGGGCCGCACTTGTGGCAAGTGCGGCAAGAGTCACGAGGGTTCATGCCGTTTGGGGATTTGCTACAAATGTGGCAAAGAGGGGCACCTGGCGAAGGATTGCCCCAAGGGGTTCTCAGTTTGCTTCCATTGCAACCAGACCGGCCACAAGAAGGCCGAGTGCCCTCAGCTCGTGCAGGGATCAGCCCAGGGATCTACACCTACTTCTATGCGTGCTACTGAGAGTCAGTCAGCGAAGGCCGAGACACAGAGGGTTCGTGGGAGAGCCTTTCAGCTGACAGCAGAGGAGGTCCGCGCAGCACCTGACGTCGTGGCCGGTATGTATTCTTATTGTAGTTCTTTTGAGATATTTTGTTCTTATATTATGATTGTGTATAGGTACTTTTCTTGTGAGTTCTGTACCTGCTTTGGTGTTATTTGACTCGGGTGCGAGTCGATCTTTTGTGTCCATAGCCTTTAGTCGTCACATCAGTATTCGGCGTGAAGCGTTGAGTCGGCCTTTGAGGGTTTCTATAGCCGATGAGCACAAAGTTTTTGCTACAGACGTGATCCGTGAGTGCACCCTAGAGATTTTTGGTGTGAAGTTTCCTATAGATCTGGTACCGATCGCTATGGGTGATGTTTGTGTCATAGTGGACATGGACTGGTTGAGCCGATTTGGAGCGGTGATACACTGCGAGCGACAGTTAGTGACTATACGAGACCCTAGTGGGGGAGTGCTTATGGTGTATGATGAGGGTACTAGATCTGGATCAACTTTCTGCTCTGCTGCCAGAGCGAGACAGAGTTTACAGCAGGGTTGTATGGGGTTTCTGGCGTATGTGATGCATACGCGGGCTGCTGCAGGGAGACCGAGTTCTATCTTCGAGGTTCCGATAGTGTGCGAGTTTCCAGATGTTTTCCCCGAGGAGTTGCCGGATGTGCCTCCCGAGAGACAGGTAGAGTTTCGGATCGATTTGATGTCGGGTGCGGCGCCTATTGCCAAGCCACCCTATCGCCTTGCGCCACCAGAGATGCATGAGTTATCCTCACAGCTCCAGGAGCTGTTGGGGAAAGGGTTTATCAGGCCGAGTAGCTCGCCGTTGGGAGCTCCGATCCTTTTTGTCAAGAAAAAGGATGGTTCATACCGGATGTGCATTGATTACCGGGAGTTGAACAAGTTGACGGTCAAAAACCGTTACCCACTTCCGAGGATCGACGATTTGTTCGATCAGTTGCAGGGGGCGTCTTGGTTTTCCAAGATCGATTTGAGGTCTGGTTATCATCAGATGAGAGTCCGTGAGGAGGATGTCCAAAAGACGGCCTTTAGGACGCGTTATGGGCACTATGAATTCGTGGTGATGCCTTTTAGGCTCACCAACGCACCGACAACGTTCATGGACCTCATGAACCGGGTGTGCAGGCCTATGTTGGATCGATCAGTGATCGTGTTCAACGACGATATCTTGGTGTATTCGAGATCCAGAGAGCAGCATGAGGAGCATCTGAGAGAGATTCTTGGTGTACTGAGATCGGAGAGACTGTATGCTAAATTTTCCAAGTGTGATTTCTGGTTACGAGAGGTCCAGTTCCTGGGACACCTCGTTAATCAGAATGGTATTTTGGTCGATCCGGCCAAGATTGAGGCAGTTATGGGGTGGGAGGTGCCGAGATCCCCCACCGAGATCAGGAGTTTTCTGGGGCTGGCCGGTTACTATCAGAGATTTATCATAGATTTCTCCAAGATTGGCGTCCCCCTCACCAAGTTGACCCGGAAGGGCGTTACTTTTATTTGGGATCCCGAGAAGCAGACCTCATTTGAGACTATTCGCCGGAGGTTGTGCGAAGCCCCTGTGTTAGCCCTTCCAGAGGGAATGGAGGATTTTGTGGTTTATTGCGATGCATCTATTATGGGCATGGGTGCGGTGCTGATGCAGAGAGGGCACGTGATAGCATACGCATCGAGGCAGTTGAAGCCTCATGAGACGAGATATCCCACCCACGATTTAGAGTCGGGGGCGGTGGTGTTCGCCCTCAAGATCTGGCGTCACTATCTGTATGGGGTTCGGTGTACCATATACACGGACCACAAGAGTTTGAAGTATTTTATGGATCAGCCCAACCTGAACATGAGACAGAGGAGATGGTTGGATGTGGTGAAAGATTATGACTGCGAGATCTTGTATCATCCGGGCAAGGCTAACGTGGTAGCCGACGCCCTGAGCCGCGGAGCAGAGAGTACCCCGATCCGAGACGTGTGTATGAGGATGACAGTGATGACTCCAATCTTAGATATCATTCGAGAGTCCCATGCGGAGGCTGTGAGACCAAAGAACCGCAAGAGGGAGCGGGTGATTGGGCAGGTGTCCGAGTTTGTGACGGACAGCTGAGGGCTTATGATTTTTCGAGGGAGGATTTGGGTGCCTTATACGGGCAGAGCACGACGTATACTGATGGAGGAGGCGCATATATCGAGATTCTCGATCCATCTCGGGGGCCACTAAGATGTATTTGGACCTGAAGAGAGACTACTAGTGGCCGTGTATGAAGAGGGATGTTACTTGGGTAGTCGAGAGGTGCTTGACATGTCGTCAGGTTAAGGCCGAGCACCAGCGTCCTCATGGGTTACAGCCACTAGAGGTTCCCCAGTGGAAGTGGGAACAGATTTCCATGGATTTTATCACCAAGTTGCCGAGGACCGCACAGGGTGTCGACGCGATTTGGGTGATTGTATACCGGTTGACGAAGAGCGCCCATTTTCTTGCTATCAGTGAGAGTTCTTCTGAAGAGAGGCTGGCTGAGATATATGTGAGAGAGGTGGTAGCTCGGAATGGAGTGCCGACATCGATAGTGTCATATCGGGATGTGCGTTTTACTTCCAGATTCTGGAAGAAGTTTCATGAGGAGTGGGTACGCGATTGTATTTCAGTACAGCCTACCACCCACAGACAGACGGGCAGAGTGAGCGGACGATTCAGACGCTCGAGGACATGCTTCAAGCATGTGTTATGAACTTCGGTGGAAGTTGGGACACATACCTGCCCTTGGCTGAGTTTTCTTACAACAACAGCCACCATTCCAGTATCAGTATGCCTCCTTTTGAGCTTCTCTATGGGAGGAGGTGTCGGACTCCTATCTGTTGGGGAGAGGTGGGGCAGCGAGTGATAGGTAGCACTGAGATAGTGCTCAAGACAACTGAGCAGATTCAACAGGTCAGGCAGAGGTTACTGACGGCTCAGAGTCGCCAGAAGAGTTACGCGGACAGGCGATGATCCGAGCTTGAGTTCCAGGTTGGAAATTTCGTTCTCCTGAGGGTATCCCCATGGAAAGGGTGTTGCGTTTTCTACGCATCAAATACACTCTAAAACTAGGCAGCGGAAAAATCGAAACAACGATATACCTAAGTGTACATGCATCCTATGGATCTATGGCTTCATGCTAATAACATCAACCCTAGAAAACATAAAACATAAAGAAGAAAACATACCTCTTATGTTGCCCTTGATCTCCATGCTTGAGATCTTGAACCTCCATGAAGTTGCTTGGATGAAAGGATCCAAACCAGAATCCCTCTAATGGTATCACACCCAATGACACCAAAGAGTGGAATAAAATAACTAGGAGAAGGGTCAATTTCACAAACCCAAAGGGGTTAGAAATCGTCCCTAAGAGGGGGAGGAAGAAGGGTTGGCGAAACTTCAAGCCAAGGTGCAAGGAGGAATGAAATCCCTAAGGCCCTATTTATACCCTTGGATGCCTCCTTAGGTTTAGTACTCCTTCCCATGTGGGATGGAGGCCTAACCACGAAATTTCACTCCTTTCCCATGTGGGATGGAGTGATTTTCATCCAACCCTAATCCAATAAGGTTCTGGAACATTCCTGATTAACCAACTATCGATTAATCAACATTCAACCCTTTAATTAATTAATCTGTTAATTAATTTCCAAAATATATTTCCAAAATATATTTCCAATTAGTTTCTAATTAATTATTAACCATAATAATTAATAAACCAATTTCTCATTTATTTATTCTACTCAATTTGGGTCTTGAGGGCAACCCAAAAGGACCCTACTATTATTAGAAATATGACCAATAGTTAATGACCTTGGACACTATTCCAATAGTCTCCCACTTGGACAAGTCATCAACTATATGAGGACCAATATTTCTCAATAATCAACAGAGAGTTAGCCATCCAATGCAACTACCGAACTCTTGATCTAATCAAGATTCATCCCTTAGATAAGTGATCAACTATCCCTTCATTCTATGATATCTGTATGAATTCGAGACATGGATAATGGTCAATCTCAGAATTCAAAATTATGTTTCCCGATATAGATTTGTGACGACTGCATCTGACTACTAAATCGAACACATCAATTCCAGTCAGGGCTCGGCCAAGCACTTTAGATGTCAGCACTAAATCATCGAGGGGCCCATAGATATCGCTTCTCCTATTGAGGCAGAAGGAACGAATAAACTTCGACCACATAGTTTTTTTCTATTTCATCATGTCACACATGGACATACCCTTTATAACTACCAGTTACGGTTAGCGTTGGAGTAGACCAATGCATAATAGAATCATAGAGCAAAATCCCACATGTATCTAGGTTTGAAGATAGAAGATATTATCGTCTTAGAATTACTTGTGACTGAATCCATGAAGTAATCTCTAAGTGTGGGTTGGTACAATACTTAAATCTCTATTAAGCACTCATGAGTGTTAGCGCAATCTCTTTGCTATGTCCAATCGATATGGACAATCCACTAATACTCATGACAGTCTTGAATCACTACTTACTTCCAAGAGTATGACCGACTGTGGACGTTTGAGTAAATTAATACTCGGGAAGTGGGTTCCAAACATGCAAAAGTGATAACGCAGTGATAGGCTAATTGAAATGACCGAAATCCATCATATATTAAGATCACCACTTAATAATCGCCAAATCAAATTAAAACTTATACTGCTTAAAGTTCTCGGGTTTTAAAACAAACCAAACTAAGAGTGTTTAAGCCAATTCATTTGCAAATCTAATGCCTCTCGACTTTTTCTGACTGTCAGACATGGTCAATGACATCGGCTTATGGAATGGGTCGACAAGATTATCTTTCGATATGAATCATTGACTATGATGTCTTTACATTTGACTCACTATCAAATGTGTTGGTACTTACTGAGTATGTTTCATGTGAGCTCGTGTGACTTGGGATCCATACTCGAGGTAAGTTCACCCAAAGTCACAAGAAACTTCATAACGACCATCAATGATTGAATTTCAACAAAGATGTCACTAATGAATCGCTTTCAGTCACATTGTCCACTAACCAACTGCAATATACTCTAAGTATGTTAAATCCACTATGGTGTATTACCTGGTACTCTTTCAAGCTAATATATCACCATTCAGTAAAAGCACGAATTCCGACTGCGAACGGAATTGCCTTTATTAGTGCGGAACTTAGCATCAATGTCACTCTTACAATGATCTCTTCCATACTATCAAGATCATCTATTCTATCCTCCAAGGTCACTTAAGAATGTTCTTGATCTTGATTCATTGATTCTTGCCAAATTGATCTAATCAAAATTGTCATGCTCAAGGCATACGAGTCATTGGATCAAGTACATGTCATGGCATTTATGATCGATCCCATACCAGAAGCATGTGGGACACGACTCATTTGCTTTAGCTCAATAGTAGAACTAGGACATTGTTTTCCTCAACATTCAATGTACTTTGGCTTAATCCAATGAATCACTTTGATCTATCTCCATAGATCCTTATTATGCACGTGTCTTGTATCTCCCATGTATATCATAGCGAAACAGTTCTCATACCAAGCCAAGATTTTACACCTGCTAAGTTAGAATATAGTTTCCTATAAATCGTACATTGTCTATGTACAATACAAGGGTGACTACAGTGCTCCCACTAGCACTGACATATATATGGCTTATCTATGTTTCTCGAAATTCAAACTCCTTGAACTTTTCTCATTGAAACAAAGATTCCAATTACTCCCACTAGCTTTGACATATGTATGACTCATCTTTATTTCTCGAAATTCATACACTTTGAACTTTCTCATTGAAATAATGATCCATCTTGCGAGATGCTTATTTCGGTCCATAAATGAACTTGTTAAGCTTACACATCTTTCAAAACCTATCTTGGTTTAATTATGTGTTTGTTCCTATCCATGATTGTCTCTACTTGAAGATCCGCTTGCACCTAAGGGTTAAGGTCAAGTGCTAGGTCTACCAAATAACAACATACATGGATTGAATCTCGCTTTCCAATTCCTCTTTCTATATTGTTGCCTTTAGGGCCTACCATAGCTTCCGATAGCTGGTACACTCTGATTGCTATCTACCAGTGACTCAAATACCTTAGCAATATAAACTCTTATATAACTAGGTCCATGAGGTCTTCTATCATATCTATATGGAAAAATGGAAATATGTCAGTTTCCTTAATAGCTCTTTCAATTCCAAATTGAATGTTATGTCCAACTTTAGGCTCTTCGTTGGTTGACTCTTGAATCTTACCAAGATCAATGTGGCTCCCACTAGCCCTTTTAGAAATCAGCTCCCTCTCTTGGAAGACTGCCTTTTGAGCAACATGCACTTTGTTCTCAGAAGGTTGTTAAACAATTATCCAAAAAGCTTGATGGGCTCTCCAACGAGATAACACATCTTTAATCAAAGTCCTAGATTGTCGAGCGCTTCACGACAAGCGTAAGCCTCATAATCGTAGACTTACATATATGGCAGTGAGGTTAGAATCCCACTTCACATATCATAGAGCGTTTCAGGAACCTACTTAGTTGGCACAAGACCAAAGGACTTCTTGTAACACTATTCATGGTACAATCCACGAATTGTTAGCAAACATAGCGCGACTCACCTGGCACAAAATCAATTAATGATTTGTTTCTCTATCCAACTAACACTTCCTAGCAGTAGTGTTATGGGTGGAGATAGATCGTGAAACTCTTTCACAATTCCTTAGATGATCGATAAAGTTTGGACTGAGATTCTCACTATGAGTGTCTCATCCTATTGCCCAGTTGATTCTCAACTTCACTTTATGAGAGCTCTGAACACCTGAAAGGTTTCAGACTCACATTCATACGAAGTTGGTATCACCATGTATTGCGATTAATCTGAACGGTCCATTAGTGTAAACTAATTCCAACAGATACTCACATCAACCAGTGAAACATTCATCATCTATCTTGATAAACAAGATTTGCATTTATCATGAGACTCAAGGTCAAATGATATCCAAAATCCGATCCAACTGGATACTTGGTAATGCATTTCTCGTTTATGTATCCAAGACTATGATTCCATAAATACATTTCACCCAAAACTTTGGATGTATTTGAATCAGTACATATTGTGGTCATTCTGAACGATCCATTAGTTGAACTAACATCAACAGATATTCACAATAATACACCTTATTTAAATGTTCGAATCAATTTTGAACGATTGCTACTATACTAGCTTCATAGATTTCATGACTTTCTTTTAACATGTTAGAATGCTCTACATTTAAATAAGTCAGAACTATCTCATGAATTATAGTATAAAAAAATTTAGTTATATTACCATAGACTAAACTCTTGAGGAGAATTGTCATTTGATCCCATGAATGTAGCAAGGGCTTGGCATTCATGATCAAATTATCTTCTCCATGTTCTAGTCTTCTTACTTCATTTTAGTAACTGCACATTCTTGCAAATGTCAGTACTAATCCTCAATAAAATACTCAAGGTTTAGAAGTAATGTTTTGATGGCATTATAAATTCATATATTTTTTTGAATAACAAACATGAAAGAACTAGTTATCTTTTGATCCAATGGAAAGTAGCACGGGCTCGTGATCCATGATCAAATTTAACTTCTTCATGTTCCAGTCCTTTCACCTCAAATATACATTTGGGCAAGTTTGATTTCTTAGTCCTTTTCTTGTTATGGAAACGAGCAACTATCAGAACATGTCTTAGAATAAGCCTTCCTTTGTCCTAGGTATTAGGGCCTAGATTAGGTATACCCACACTAATCGCCTTTTAAACCGTGTGCAATTGGCTTTCTTATTCTTGACACTTCTATTAATGATAGTAAAATATGGGAGTGTTTTGAAGTTTGAGTTTCTATGACTGCCATGTTAATTCCAAAAGGAAACTTTAACATGCTCCACAACTCCTTCATGGTCATTCCAAGTTGTTCATATCAAAATCAAAATGAATTGATTATATGTACATGTCAGCTAGTCGATTAATCCTAGTCAACTCCTAACTCAAGGAAATTCCATTTTACTTTAATATGTCATTTTACAACGTACATTTGACAATTGCTCTTTCTAACACTTTAGAATGCAATGTTTGAAGTAACCAAGGAATAGCTTTAACAAAGGCATGATCTTTCTTTTTGTTTATGAGAACTACTCCCAAACTACGAATTTGACAAGATTGATCATCCTCATAGCTAATCCTTTCAAAGGTTTTATAGCAGTAGATTTTAGTGGATAAGGTTATAGACATCATTCAATAACAAATTCCATTATAGTTTGTTTTACTTATCCTTAGAAAATAATCACCCTAAATAAAATTATTTTATTAGGCTAGGATCCATATTTGGCTCCATGATGTGTAAAGGGATGCCGTAAACACACCATAAAGTTATTTAGGTAGGCAAAGCCCTTTGCAAATTTCGATCACCACGAAATTCCTAGATCTTTGAGATTCATTGACTATCAATGGCATGTTAATCTCGAATTATGTTCATCTCAAATTCAATGACGGGGTCGCCGCGGATCATTGAACAGATGGTGAATCGACCATACAAAACCGCATGGTCCCCGGCTCAAGTTACGCTTGAGATTCGCGAGTTCCACATCATTCTCTACTTATACTCTCCAATTGACGTGCCGGTTAACCACGCGAGCTCCATCAACAAGTTATAAAGAGAATGTGCAACTTTTATGGATAACATAAAATTCACATTAAATAGATTGAGAATTAACCTTGCAAAATCGCATGGTCCCCGACTCTTGCGAGTTCCATATCATTCTCAACTATACCCTATATTGATGTGCCGGTTAACTACACGAGCTCCATCAACAGAATATAAAGAGAATGTGCAATTTTCATGGATAATATAAACTCACATTCTATTAATAAAACGGGATTTTGTTTTATACTTGTATTTAAAATACTTTTAGATTGACCATTATCACTATCAAACCCTTTCGGTAACTCCATTCACAAAATGCAATTGGGCGGTGAGGGTGGTAAGCGCGAAGCATATTAAAAACCGACCTCATTAGGAATCAAAGAGACCTCCTTAAACCCCTACATTAGAACGGGTGAGCCTAGTCGATGTAAGACTGACAATGTCAATATTTAAACACGCGAGGGCGCATGTTGTAACTTTCTTATACATATAATAGACACAATTCTAATATATATAAATATAAGGGGTAAATTTAAAACTCTTTAAATTTAGTTGTCTATTATTAATTCTAATTAATTGCGAGGACGCAATGTAACAATTAATAAATCAGAAGGGGGTAATATTCAAATTTATAAATCTCTTTTATAAATAATATTAAATATTTAAATTCACTATTTAAATAATAGATAAATATTCAAATTCAAATAAACACATAAATATTCAAATTCAAATAAACATATTTAAACAATATTTATCTATTAATAAATATTCAAATTCAAATAAACACATAAATATTCAAATTCAAATAAACATATTTAAACAATATTTATCTATTAATAAATATTCAAATTCAAATAAAACATTTAAATAATATTTATCAATTTCTAGATTTAAAACATTTTAAAATTTGGTAATTATCCATATTTGATAAAGCTTCATATTTGAAAAATGGAAAAAATCTGAAAACCCTAATTCTGCTGAGCTCACGTCGTGAGCTCTAAGCTCTCACGTCGTGAGCTGCGACTAAGGTATTATCAATTACGAATTTTTCAATAATCCTTCTACCATTCAATTTCAAACAAAGTTTTACAGAAAACATGGATCTAGGGTGAACATAACCATGAACCAATGGCTCTGATACCACTGTTGGGTTTTCTACGCATCAAATACACTCTAAAACTAGGCAGCGGAAAAATCGAAACAACGATATACCTAAGTGTACATGCATCCTATGGATCTATGGCTTCATGCTAATAACATCAACCCTAGAAAACATAAAACATAAAGAAGAAAACATACCTCTTATGTTGCCCTTGATCTCCATGCTTGAGATCTTGAACCTCCATGAAGTTGCTTGGATGAAAGGATCCAAACCAGAATCCCTCTAATGGTATCACACCCAATGACACCAAAGAGTGGAATAAAATAACTAGGAGAAGGGTCAATTTCACAAACCCAAAGGGGTTAAAAATCGTCCCTAAGAGGGGGAGGAAGAAGGGTTGGCGAAACTTCAAGCCAAGGTGCAAGGAGGAATGAAATCCCTAAGGCCCTATTTATAGCCTTGGATGCCTCCTTAGGTTTAGTACTCCTTCCCATGTGGGATGGAGGCCTAACCACGAAATTTCACTCCTTTCCCATGTGGGATGGAGTGATTTTCATCCAACCCTAATCCAATAAGGTTCTGGAACATTCCTGATTAACCAACTAACGATTAATCAACATTCAACCCTTTAATTAATTAAACTGTTAATTAATTTCCAATATATATTTCCAAAATATATTTCCAATTAGTTTCTAATTAATTATTAACCATAATAATTAATAAACCAATTTCTCCTTTATTTATTCTACTCAATTTGGGTCTTGAGGGCAACCCAAAAGGACCCTGCTATTATTAGAAATATGACCAATAGTTAATGACCTTGGACACTATTCCAATAAAGGGGTGATACGGTTTAGGAGGAGGGGCAAGCTGGGGCCCTGATACATCGGTCCTTTCCAGGTGACAGCCAGAGTGGGTAAGGTAGCGTACCGTTTGGAGCTACCTGCGGAGTTGAGCCAGATTCATAACACCTTCCACGTATCCCAATTGAGGAAGTGTGTAGCCGATGAGACGGCAGTGATACCACTAGAGGACATTCAGGTAGATGCGCGCTTGAATTACATTGAGAGATCGATCGCAATTGTGGATCGAAAGGTAAAGATTTTTGAGGAACAAGGAGGTGCCCCTGGTTCAGGTTCCGTGGCAGCATCGGAAAGGGTCCGAGATGACTTGGAAGTCGGAGTCAGAGATGCGGGAGCAGCATCCAAAGTTATTTCGGAGCATGACTTCGAGGGCGAAGTCTGATTATAGTGGGGGAGAATTGTAACATCCCGAGTCCAAGTTTACCTTGTGAACCTTGATCTTCTGAGCTATTGTCTATTTTGGCCCTTATTATGAAAAGGGTGAAAAACGAGTACGCAGGACGTACCTGAGGTGTACGCTTAGCGTACTCGTCAGCGTGCAAGTGACGCGGAGACCACCTAGTACGCTGGGCGTACTAGGCCCAGAATGAAAACCCTAATCTAGGGTGAGTCCCCTATTTAAAGGATATGATGGCCTCATTTATGGCCACCATTATCAGACAACAAACCCTAAGTGTGCCCTAACCCTCGTTTTGGAGCTTGTAAGTGTATTTATGAGCCTTTGAGAGTTCTTGTGTGTTCTTGAAGAGAAGAGAAAGCCTTGAAGAAGAAGGAGTGGGAATCCAAGCTTCTAGATCCGAGCGTATCTGAGTTGGGAGCTTCTTATAGAGGTATAAAGCTTCAAACTTTACCTCTCTTTTGTTATGAGCATCCTAATAGAGCATTTTAGGGTTTTTTCCAAGGTGGAGACTTGATGAGATCTTGAACTCCAGAGACTAGGACCTTCCCCGTTTGGACATATGAGTGGCGTAATGTCATAAAAATCCAATCTTGGATGTTAGAATCACTCCATGCATGAGTTATGAGCTCCTTGAGACCAAAGAGTGTATATTTTGAGGGTTGGTGACCATTTCAGCCATGCAAAGGCTTAAAGTCACTGACTTTATGGGTTAAGAGCTATTAGAGAGTCTGGATCTACGATATGAGCCAAGGTCTTAACTGTTTAAGATCAAATGAGTGAGAAAGAGGAAACTGGAGAGTACGCTGGGCGTAACTTCCAGTACGCGCAAGGTAGGGTCGCGCTTCCCCGATCCCTGCTTGGCAGCCGAGTACGCCCAGCGTAGAGATGGAGTACGCGCAGCATACTCCCTGTCGTTGACTTTTGTTGACTTTTAGGGTTTGGTCAAATTGTGGACTATTAAGCCTAGGGAGGGGTAAAATAGTCTTTTACCCTTCTGTGAGTTTGTAGATGGGTTAGTCTAGCTTCTTGAGGGCCATTATTAATTAGGGATAATTATTATATGTGTTACGCGGAGGCTAGACCGGTGGTTAGAGTTCGAGATTTCCGAATACGGGATTTTCACTTGCTAGCTTACGAGGTGAGTCTTCTCACTATACTTTACCATGAGTGGTATTTTCGTGTGACTGAGATGTCTTATGTGCTTATCTGTGTATTGAGATATCCTGCTATTTGTTTGAGATATGCATAATGTGTATTGTATTGAGTTGCTGAGTTGAGGGACCAGTGGGTCCAATTGAGTTGTGGGACCGGAGGGCCCCATTGGGACACATTGACCGGAGGGTCTTATTGAGTTTGAGCCTCGAGTGGCTAACGAGCTGTGTGTGGTATTTTGGGGAACTAACTAAGCTTTGTGCTTACCGTGTTATGTGTTTCAGGTAGTTTCGAGGATCGCGGGAAGGCACCGGCATGATTGTACACACTGGCGAGACACAATTTTATGATTCTGGGATTGTGATTTACATTGTGGATTGTTGACATTTTAGACACTTGTGATTTTGAGATTGGAAAATGAGTTTTATTGTGTTTTGAAAATGAAAAATTTGTTTGAAAATTTACGCCGTTACACGGCCCTTCAAACCAGTTACCTCTCTCGTAAATAGTCGAGAATTAGGGTAATTAATAATAATACTTTTATTAGTAGCATTTTGCTATAGTTGCATCCTCTTTCGATAATACGGGTTCTCTCTAGCCAATTTAGTTGTGATACCAATCTGTCACACCCCTGGCCGAGGCAGCAGAACAATTCGGGTTGTGCGACTAAGTTCATGGATCACAAGTAACCTTAATATATTTAACAATTACAACAATAAACAAAATAACATTTATATTCCATCTTGAAGTTTAAATACAAGGTTCTTACAAATAATAATAATAGTACGTGAATTTCCTTAACAGATAAGCAGATAACACAACATCTAGTAAACTAGGTCGCCTAAAATCTAATATGTCTTGAATGTCTGTTTAGTGATTCCTAGAGAATACACGTAGTTTTGAGGGTCAACACAAGGTTGGTGAGACTTAGAGGTTTTTGCTAACAACAGTAATACTTTTAAAAAGTTGAAAAAGTATTTTCCTTGTAAGTATAACCATAATTAAAATAGTATTTGTAAAGAGTCTTATAATAAGCTTTGAAAACCACAATGTATCTTTGCATAAGTAAATCCTTAATTGAAATAGTTTTGAAAGCAGCCAAGCCCATGGTTTGTAGTAAGAGAAACCATAAGTAAATCCATACTTAAAACTATTTTGTAGTGAGAGAAACCAAATCCATGGTTTTCTAGTAAGAGAGAGACCGTAAGTAAATCCATACTTAAAATAGTTTTGAAAGAAACCAGGCCTATGGTTTGTAGTGAGAGAGAGAGAGAGGGATTCTAGTTAATGTTTATAGTGAGTCCTATAACCGAGCTATGTGACTGAATATACCCCCTACAATTCTTCATTGTATTTTGTAGTAACGACAGTAGACACTTATCACCCGCTTTGATTGATCGGTCGAGGTTGTAGCTAGCAATCGCAGGTAGGGATGTCAACCCCATATAGATCTATACATACGTGTCTCGCTCCGGAGATTAACAGTTATAGTAGTTTGGGTATGCTAAGTGTTTAGACTTAGCTAATGAAAATTGTCTCACTAAAAAGCCTTTAACTAAGGTATATGAATAGCTCTCAGCCCTAACTTATAAGTGGATAAGTTACTTGGCTTAATGGATTGTATAGAATTTATAAAAATCGAGTATAATTGGTATGCATGTGTAGTATAAGCTACTCGCTTTTATAAAGATGTATGTCTCAAGAAATATTCATGTATAACCTTATAAACATACATGCATGGTAATAGTTTGAATCCTTGAAAAACTACAAAGTTTTATGACGTGCTTTTTATGACATACAATGTTACATAAAATCATATATTTTTGTATCATGTAGCATTTGTTGTGTGGACTAGTTATTTCATGGTAAAATAACTATAATATGTATATGGAAAGTTTATTCTAGTTATTTGTAACAATATGTTATATTGTCAAATAACATTTTTAAAAACTACACTTGTTGCATTTTCACATAAAATGATAATTTGTTTGCATAAACAAAGTATATAGGCACATGTATTCCCCCCCCCCCCCCCAAAAAAAAAAAATTAGAAATATTAAAAAGGGGTCATAAGCACTCACCCTTTAAGCGTGAATTTGATTTATTCAGAATCAGCTTATTTTGAGAAGATTGACATGAGAACCCGCAAAACCAAGATTTTTGAACTTTGAAATACTTTCGAGATCATTTCGTAACGAATTTACACTATTGGGACTGTGTGCTAATTTAACTGACCAAAGTAGGACGGTTTTGGTTAAAATAAATCAAGGAAGGGACTAATTTTGTAGTAACTTAAATAAGGGAGGGACTGAAATGGTTTATAAGGAAATAAAGTTTGAGAATTGGGCTGATTTTGGTAAGAAATCTCAATGGAGGGGCTGTTTTTTTTATAAATAAACCAAAGTTTGGGGGAGGGTCTTATTTTAAATAAATGGTTTAGCAAAGGGTTATTTTGGGTCATTTCATAAAACAAATAATTTAGGGCTTTTTGTGCCCTTCGTTTTCAATAGATCGAGAAAGGTGGAAGAACACGAACGAAAGCTAGACCGAAGAAGACGCACCGAGGCAGGAGGAGGTCTTTAGGTCCTTGTCTGATTGATCCAAGAGGAAAAGAATGATTGCAGAACAGAGGAAGCACCCCCTGTGTGCGATCGATTTGAAGAAAAGGGGGAGGGGGAGGGTAGGGCCAGATGAGGGGACCGATGGGACAATGTGATCATCAATAGCAGGTAAGCTGATGGGGGATGCTCCGACAGCCTTCGTGTGCTTGTTTTTTTTACAGAAATCAGTGAAGGGAAAGGGGGTGTTTGGGTTTGATCTTTGATAGGGGACGAGGCAAAGATTTAGAGGTTGTTTTGCTGCTTTCAATTGATAGAAAAAAGGAAAAAATGGGGTTGCTTCGGTCGATAGGGAAAAGAGGAAGGGAAAGAGGCTATTGCCTTTTTGATGTTCACCGCAAATCAACACCACCTTCGGTGGTTCTTTATAGCCACCAAGAAGAAAATAACGATATAGATGAGTTCAAGGATTCCAAAATTTTAGACGGATCCTAAATCTGATGAGTAGAACTCCAATAAAGTCCGTTTAATGTTTTGCGATTAATTTACCTGAAATGTCAGATTTTTTGACTTTTGCAAATATTTTTGCTAAAAGTATTCTGATTATGAATTTAAATATTAGATCATAGTCCGTGTCCAAAAACGCTCTCGGAATCTCCATTTTAGGTGTGGAAGTCCCTTAACAGATAGAAACAGTTTTAACAGTTTTAAGAAAATTAGTATTATACTTGTTTGGATTCTTCAAACTTTCATATCTTTTGCATGTGAACTCCGTTTTGGACGTTCTTTATATTTTTGAAAACAGGGGAACATGTACTACGAGACTAATATGTTTGCTTCATTCACAGCTGCTTAATACGACTTTTTAGTTTTTCAGAAATATTAACTAGGGTTGTAGTTTGAGGTAAGATACCATCTGGTATCTTATAATAGTTTTAATGATATTATATATTTTTCCAAATATGCATTAAAGCTCAATAGGTCAAATTACAGAGAGGTTTGCAGTGAATTGACTATCTATCGTTTTTTTACCTAAATTCTAGGATGTCACCAGCATGCGTTGAACTAGGATGTTAGGCCACGAAAAGCCTCTTGGAGGGTGGTTGACGTGGACCGGTCAACTAGAGAAAATCCTCTCTGAGGGTATTTATTGTCCCGATAAGTAGAATGATATGATTTTAGGATGTTAGACACAAAAAACCTCTCGATGGAACTGGTCGTGGATTGGACAACTAGAAAAAAGACTCTCAAATGGAATCTAACTTATCCGGTAAGTAGATATTTTATGCTAGCATATGTTATATGATACTACGATATGCAATATATGATTTACTACATGATGTGTATGTGTTGTTATATGTATTGCATGATTATATGATATGTTGATATGTTATGACTAAGGGGTTGATGGTGGAACAACACTAGATCCATGATCCGTTGTTTTGTATGTATTGTATGTACGGTGGAATAAGTGGTATACTGGAAAACTCAAAAAAACATAATGTTTACGTTGTTAAGTTAATTTTTTTTCAGGTTGTTTGTGGGAAGGGGCGCGGTGTGACTGTACATTCACATCGATGTTACACTGTTATTAGACTTTCGCTTGTTTTTTTGTAATTTATCTCTGTTTATACCTTATGTTTTCTAAAAAAATGGATGATATGATATTATTTCAAGAAATGGGTTTGAATTTTTGCTCTAGTTTTAAAGGAAAAACATCAGGTGATAAGTTGCAACACTCATACTTTAGGGGGAATATTCGTAGACATAGTGGAAAGAATAAAATAAGCAGACGAAATAGAGAACAAATCTTTGAGAAAGCAACATAAATGAAGAAGAATGAAAAAAATCAGAAGTTATAAGTCCTAAAAAATCTAGGTAATCGTACCGACGGTTATAGCCTTAGATAAGACATGAGGGTAGAAAATGATGACTAATACGTCAATCGTAGTAGTGGGCATGTGGTTCACACATCAAGTCTGAATAACAACAAAAATATGTGTTGTTACTATCCATACAGGGGGATGTATAGTGAATCCGAATAATGTAAGTAAAGTAAGGCCAACTACCCATATATAGGGTAGAACACAAAGATAGATGGACGCATAGTGAATCCAAACAAGGCTAATCGGAAGCAAACCCTAGATGAATTAAATCAAATCGTTAAGACCGGTTATCGCACCTGATTTAAACAAATATAATAATTACTGCTGGTTGCACTAAAATATAGCACAAGGAAGCAGGGTCGAATCCTTAGGGACACAACCTAATAGTCAATGCTTTTTTGCATCAGGCACATTCTAGTCAAAACATAAATTATAAAAGGGGAATTTTAAAAAAACTAAAAAAACTAAAATTTGCAGTGATAATAAAATTAAACGAAAATCAATATTAAAAACGATTTCAGTTCTGCTGCGACTTTCCTAATCATGCAATCAGTTCATATCTGGTTATTCAGAATGTGTTCTATCTAAGTTGATACTGAGAAAAACTAACAAGCTCTAGTATAATCTCTTTTACCTAATTTAGTTAATCAAAACAAGCTCTTTGAATTAACCCTAACATTTTATTGTTCAATTAAACAAATTAGATCGGAAAAATTGCATTAAGTTATGTGTAAAGTTCCCATCAATACTCAATACTTATCACAAGCTCGGAAGCATAAAAGTATGATTTTTTAGTTTATACCAGAGTTAAATCCCAAACACGGAACCAGTCTGATACTTGTTACTTTTTACCAGTTGACAAGAACAATTACAGATTCAATTAACTGATTAATTGGAATGATAAAATCCTAGTTAGGTGATTAGACTAACAAAAATTTAAAACCAAACATTCATTAAGCTCAAAACTGAAAAATCTGGATACAAACACAAAACGAGAATCAGATCTGAAAACTAATCACATGAAAAGTACTAGTCTATGCAGAACTGAAAACTAAAGTTTAGCCAGACATGGCTAAAAACGAAAATAAACTAGATAAAAGAAACATTTATTGATAAATCTAGATAAACTAAATGTGTGAGATGATTCGCAGTCTTTAGATCTCCAAAAATCGCTGAAAGATATCAGAAATCGCCTTCAGAAGTAATTTTATGTCGTCTGGAATCATCTATCTTCTACATCTGATAATGAGGGTTGTATTTATACTCAAGACAGAAACTTCCGGAACAAGAATCTAATAACATGTGATCGCAGGTAGCCTATATGCGATTGCAGGTTTTCTTAAAAACACGTACCAGGCCGATTTAATGACGTACAATGTTATTTTGGGTTTTTGGACAAACATGTGATCGCAGGTCCATGTATATGCGATCACAGCTTCTTTAAAATCTTCCACGATTGCATCTGATTGAAGCCCAAAACCAAATTTGAATTTTGTGGAGTTACGGCCCAAACATGCGATCGCAGGTACCTCTTTTGTTGAATTATCGAGAGGAAAAATCCTCGAAACTGATCTGCGAGCAAAGTACGACTAACCTGCGACCTACCTGCGATTGTAGGTTCCTTATATGTGATCGCATATATGTGTTTTTTTGCTCGTTTCGGACGTGATTCTTCTGTTTAAGCATTCTTTGTTATTCCTTAGCATCCTTCTTCAATTATAACTCAATTTTAAGCTCCAAACGCGCTTCCAACTGCTCCGAAAACACTGCTCTACTCGAACTATCTGAAATTGACATAAAAAACATGACCAGTACGAGAATTCTTATAAAATACACGAGTTGGACATTATTTAAACAAATGCATATGCAATAACATAAAACATGATAAAAAAAATGATACTATAACTAATATAAAAGTCATCTAACACAAATCCCTTAAATTAATAATACGGACTACAAATAATATTACTTTACAAAAACCTTATAAATGCTAGAGCAAGGCTCATACATAACATATATGCACAAGTACAATGTCTTATCTTCAAGCAAGACTGTAAGGCTGTAAAAAGAGGAAATAGCACAACCATAAACACAAAGCAAGTGACTCTCTCTAACAATAAATACACATTGTAATACCAATACCCGATAATTCGAACTTAGGCATCAAAGAGTATAACTGAGATCATTACCGGTAATACTCTTGATCTTACTTGTCATCTTTATCGGGAACACTACATCTAAGACCGGTCCTGAAAAATTAAATATTCTTAAAGGCTCATGACGAACAAGAAGAAAAATGCCCTTATCTTTATTATAATTTTTAATTTTTAAATAAAAATATATAATGAAAAATTTGGGCCCTGTGCAGCTGCCCACTTTGCCCCCCCCCCCCCCCCCCCTCAAAGCCCCCCATGAGTACATCCTCTTCGACGGTAACCGAAGAGAAGGCGATGTTTTTTTTTTCTTTTTTAAATATGGTTGTTAACTTGTTATATCATATTTTGTTAATAAAGTTGGTTATTGGGTGAATATTTTCAAAATCTATGCTATTTCTTTAAATGCCCCCTAAAGAAAGTAAGCTGGTACAACCTAAAATGACTTACCAAGGTAATGATCTTTCTTGCTTTGTTTATATTTAGGCAACTTTTTTTGTACACATTTGACCATTTAATTTGTTATATGTGTTCACATATTACCATTGTCGCTGGCTATAGCAGGTGACAATGGTAATATGTGAACACATTTAACAAATTAATTGGTCCAATGTGTACAAAAAAAGAAAGTTGCCAAAATGTGAACAAAACGAAAAATTAATTACCCTGATAAATCATTTTCGTCATTTTTAATAGCGATTTTATTTTGCACATTTGTTTGTATTATTTGCTCAAACGGTATTATTAAAGTATCCATAATGTCCTAAATATTAATTAAATAATGATCAATTCTAAACTTTACTTTTAACTAATAAATATGTTTTGTTTTGTGAAATATTTTATATAGTCTTTTAAATTTTTTTTCTTTTGTTTTTAAGCATATACAATATTTCTGGAGTAATTAGTATCTAACAATTAAATTAAATAAATTAAATTTGTAACAATAAGTATGGAGAGTCTTTTAAAAAACATAAAAAAAATATTACATAGCAAATAAAAAAAAACAAAAGAAATCTATATAATGAAAATGTTTTAAAATTATTACAACTTTTTAATACTTTTTAATTAGAAGTTTATAAACTTTTAATTTTTTAATACAACGTTTTAAACTACTATTTAATGAAAGTATTTTAAAATGTTATAAAAAAGTATTAAATTGTCATACAAAATTTGTGAAACGCTTTTAAAATGTGTAAAAAAAAGTTTAGAAATAATTGTATGAAAGTTATAAAAAATCGTATGAAAAAAAAGGTTAAAACTTGTAAGAAAATTTTAAAACATTTAAAAAATAGTTGGTTTAAAAGCACTTGTACTAAAATTATATGAAAGTATAAAAAATATTTAATATATATATATATATATATATATATATATATATATATATATATATATATATATATATATAAACAAAATTTAAAGAAAAACTATAAGAAAAAAAATATCATAAAAATGTTGTAAGAAATTATAAAATTTTTTAACAAATTTGTAAAGAAAAAACTTATTTATATTTAAAGAACTTTCTTTTATTATAAACATTTGACCATTTAACTTGTTAAATGTGTTTACATATTAGCATTATCACCTGCTATAGCAGGTGACAATGATAATATGTGAAAATATTTAACAAGTTAAATGGTCAAATGTATACAAAAAAATAATATAAATATGAACAAGACGAAAATATAATTACCTTGACAAATCATTTTCCCACCTAATTATAAGAAATAATGACTGGTTTGAAAACTTTAAATTATTTTTTGAATAGAAAAACTCTTTTAGATAGGTCAATAAGAATAAACTATCAATAATTAAACCAAACAATACTTAACATATAATTTTTTATATCTTTTCCTAAAAAATTAATTGAGTAATTGCATGTTTACTTTTTAGAAATGCAATAAGTTGTATACTACATTCATTACAACAGGTCCAAAACATTTATTTGTTATGGTCCATTTTGTGTTCGTCTTTTAACAATTAAACAGCAATGAAATTCATATAATTAAAATAAAATGAATATTTTTTGGTTTCAAATGTATATTTTCAATAGTTTTGCTTCAAGTATGTGATTGATTGCAACGTAGAAAGAGACTTTCTTTCCCAATAATTATAAAACAAAGGATTTTTGTCTTGTATAAAAATGTCATTTTTTTTTAACTCATACATGTTTTAGATAAGGTTGGAAGTAGACCGAAGGGAGATGATAAATCCATGGTAAGATTTATAATCCACTCATTTTTAAGCTTAGCTGACAATTATGTCCTTATCTATATTTAGAATGTAATTTAATTTTCATTTTAAACGTAGGCTCATTATTAGTAATTATTTTTTGTTTTTAATTTTTTGTTCATAGATCATTTTAATACTTCATTTTTATGACGCTTTAGTTTTTTCGTCCATTGAATTTTAACTATGTCATCACTCAAACTTGTTTTTTTTGTCCTTTTTGTGAGAATAAGGTTTATAAATATTAATACTTATAGTTTTTAACACTATATAAATTATAAATTATTGATTTAATTTTATTATTTGTTAGTTGTAAACTTATCATTATAAACATTATATAATGTTACAAATAATAAGTTTAGTTTTCAAAATTAACAAATAATAAAATTAAATCAGTAGTTTTTAACTTATATATTTTTAAAAACTATTATTATTAATATTTCTAAACCTTATTCACAAAAAAATAATAAAAAACAAAAAAATAAAAAAAATAAAAAACTATCATAATAAAGGATGAACAAAAATTAAATACTCTTGCATGGCTAAAATTCAGTGGAGAAAAATTAAAACCTTCTAAAAATGAAGTACTAAAATGATGTTCGAACAAAAATTAAAAGCATATAAGTAATATATTAATGATTTAATTTAATTATTTTTTAATTATTAAAAACTTTTAATTGTAAATATTGTATAATGTTACACATAATAAGTCAATAATATGGTTTAGTTTTTAACAATTAAACAATAATAAAATTAAATCGATAATTTTTAACTTGTATAATTTTAGAAACTATAATTACTACTATTTCTAAACCAAATTCTTACGAAAAGAACAAAGAAACTAAGTATGATAATGAGAGATGAATAAAAATTAAAGGGGCAATTACTAATCTAGCCAAATTAAGGAAGTGATTAACAATTTTTAGCCAAAAATTAGGATTTGTCCCAAACTAGCCCACGAAACCGTAGGTGGTTAAAATGGCCTACTGTTTCGCCAATTCACCTACTGTTTTGATTATAGTATATAAAGATTTTTTTTTCATTTTTCACTACGAAACCGTAGACAAAAAAATGGTCTATCGTTTCCTCTGAGAAGTCTACTGTTTCCCAAAGAGTAGATTAAAAATGATCTACTGTTTCGTCTAAAAACCTACGGTTTTGGGGTTATTTTGAGTATTTGACTACTAATTCATGTATTTTGACTACTATATCGTACCTACTATATATTAAAAGAAAAATCTCTTTTAGAGTAAAAGTTAGTGTTTTTTTTAATCTTAAAAAAAAAAAAAAACAAAAACCAAAACCAAAACCGTAGGTTTTGGACGAAACAGTAGATCATTTTTAATCTACTCTTTGGGAAACAGTAGACTTCTCAGAGGAAACAGTAGACCATTTTTTCGTCTACGGTTTCGTAGTGAAAAATGAAAAAAAAAATCTTTATATACAAAAATCAAAACAGTAGGTAAATGGGCGAAACAGTATGCCATTTTAACCACCTACGGTTTCGTGGGCTAGTTTGGAAAAAATCATAATTTTTGGCTAAAAAGTGAGAAGTCATTAATAAATTTGGTTAGATTAGTAATTTTCCCAAAATTAAATACTCCTCCTGAGTTAAAATTCGTGGACAAAAAATTTTAACGTCCTAAATGTGATTTATTAAAATGATGCGTGAATAAAAACTAAAAGCAAAAAATTAAGTATTAAATTAATAATGAACCTGTGCTAGAAAGGAAGATTAAATTACATTCTAAATATAGATGAGGACATAACTGTCTATTAAATTTAAAAATCAATGGATTATTAAAAAATACGGAAAGGTTAATCTTAGAATTTTTCTTTTGATATAAAGCTAAATGTCTTTTTATTTCTATTCGAACTTTTTATATAAAGCTAAATGTCTTTTTATTTTATATAAAGCTAAATGTCTTTTTATTTCTATTAATTGCTTTTATCTTTATTAAATCAATTATGCAAATTATAATATTATCTTATTATTAATATAGTTTTTGTTTGTTATGTTTATTATATTTGATTTTATAATTCTTTTAGTTTTTTATTATTTATTTACTATTTTATTTGAATATATGATTTAAGGTTGTAATTTAAATTAAGAAAAATATGTTACCATGATTCAAATATGTGTATCAATCAGAACATGGATTTAGATAAAAAGAAACAAAGATAACTAACTCATCGGTCATCAAATATAACATTATGATATCTACAATTATAATAGAAATATTTCATGTATATATTTATTCGTCTTTCATACAGAATATCTCGTCAGAGTACCCTTCATTTACTGTTACTTTACGAAATGGAAACGATTGACAAGCTCAATTGTAATATAAGTGTGTTGATACCATGATGTCAATTATAACCGAAGTGGTAACTATAACACTTTGTGCGTACCATGCTCAAAATGTTTAATATCACATCAATTTGGAAGCAACCATGATACCCATTTCAATAGCCAATATTAAATAGGTGCTAATATAGTTACTCGAAAGAAATTCAATGAGTTATATATGTGACCAAAATATTCACTTTCTAACATGATTTCATATTCTTCCTTATAATTGTTTAATTATTAGAATCTACTTAAACGAAATTCTTTATAACATTGACTTATGTTTCTATATAGATTGTCCTCCTAAACAAACATATATAATTGACCACGGGGACGTATAAGGGGTTAGGGGGGCCCTGGCCCTAGGTTTTTATCTTCTGAATATCAAATAATATACTATTAATAACTAGTTACCAGATCAGTGTATTACATGAGTTTATTAAAAAAAATACGAAGATCTATAAATTTAGGAAATTTGAATTTATATAAAAAATATATATATTGATTTATTAAAAAATAATGTTCAATTTGTTATTTTGAATTTTTTTGTTTCTTTTAAAATTAAACAAATAATTTAAATAAATAAACAAATGAAATAATTGGATTAAATTTAAAAACTTAGAAATTAAAAGAAAGTTGCATTAATTAAATTGATATATATTTATTATTACAGTTATTACATTTAGATATTATGTGATATTATGTGGAATCCAATAAAATGAAGAAAAAAAACCATAAAATGACTAGTGGAAAAGAAATAAATCAAAAAATATTAGAAAATGACATGTGTCAATTGCAATGAGAATATGATATTTGGCAAAAATGATTTTCATTTATTAGCATAGATTATGCAGATTAATTTTCTTTTTTAAAATAGACTAACCGGCCCCTCCAGATTTTATTATCAGACCATAAAACTAGGGTGCTAATTTTTACACTAAGTTTTTTTATAGGATAATTATACCCTCATTAATTTAGAGTAGGTTACACACAAATCTGTAAAATATTCAGCGACTCTTCTTCTTCCAAGGTTCCACCTGCTTTTTAGTTTTCACTCACCACCACCACAACTGTAGAGTAGGTCCTCCGGTCACCATCTCCGGCGACCAGCTGCTCTAAACTAACACCCCCCTCTTCTCCAAACCACTACTAAACCTCTGCCCCTCTCACTCAAAAGTAGGATCCCATAACCGACCATATTTCCCCTTTTTTCCCAATCACCATCTCCGACAACCACTCTCTTTCTCTCGCCTGCAATCGACGACGACTATCTCCTCCTCTCCGGGGAAACTACAACTTACTGAAACACTACCAAAGAACCTATAAACAAATCTCTCCGGCTAACCTGCAACTCACTATCACCATGTCAATTAATATCTATATTAATCTCCACCATTAATGGTTTTAAAATCTCCGATCCTGTCTAGCGTCGTTGTCACATTAGGTATCGGTCATCCCGCTTGAGGGAGTACGCTGGGCATACAAGCAGGTACGCTTAGCGTACAAGCCCTAAGGCGAGTACGTTGCGCGTACGAGCTGAGTACGCCCCGCGTACTCGGCAGGTTGGGCTTTGGACATAAGGGCTCCTCGGTATGGGCTAGGTTGGGTTTGCAATGTGTTAGGCCTTACTGGACAATCAGGATTCTCTTGTTGGGCTGTTGGAATTTTATTGGACTCCTTAGTTGTAGTCCCATGAAAGGGATTTGGGCCCAATTTGGAAATTGGGTCATATTGGGCTTTGAGTGATTATTATGGAATTTGGGCCTTTGGTCAATTGGTTTGGGCCAAGATATGGAAAGGGTAAAAAGGTCTTTTACCCTAATTTGGACTCTCAGTGTAGGTCAGGATCCGATTATTGATTGGATGATTGTTTTGTAATTGATAACGTGGGGATTTTAGCAGGCCAGCAGCCAGAGATTCGACAGTGCGGGGTGAGTTTCCTCATTGTGTTTAGCGGGTCGAAGGCACCAATGTCGGCCCATGGTTTGTTATCTAGGATGTTTGATGTCTACATGACTCTTACATGTGTATGTGCTTGTATGCTTACAGGGCGGGGCCCAATGGTTATTCTGTATGCTAGTATCTGGTTATCTGCATATGATTTGTATGTGGGCGGGGCCCGTTATGCGAGTTTGGGTGGGGCCTGTTATACTTAGTGGGCGGGGCCCGATGACTGACAGATCTGTATGCCGAGTGGGGCTCGATGTCGGGCAGGGCCCATTATGTGCTTATTTGTGTATGTATGGTATGTGGTATTTTAGGGAACTTACTAAGCTTTGTGCTTACGACTTTCAGTTTATGTTTCACGCACTTCTGGTTTTAAAAGAAAGAGACCGTGATGATTTGCAGAGCACAAACCATTTGTGACGCCCGATGGTTTCAAGCTATTATTTATTTATTTATTTATTTATCTAATCATGTAAGTTATGTTGGGCTTAAAGGATTGGGCCTTTTATGTTGGCTTAGCTGAGGCCGTACACTGGGCGTAAGCCTGGTGTACGCGGGGCATAGAAGGATCACAAGGAAACGCGGAGGCATGGACGTACGCGCGACGTACAAGGTGGTACGCGCAATGTACGTGCTCAAACCCAAAAACCCCAATTTTTAGGGTGCAAGCCTTATATAATGTCATCAAGTACCAAGTGTTAGCCTCCCAATCAGCCTCCACTGTCCAGAAATCCTAAAATCGAGTCTTATCTTCCATTTTTGAGTGTGTGAGCTTTTGGTGTTCATTTTTGTGCATTTTGAAGGAGTTGAAGAAGCTAGAAGTGGTTTAGCCTGAAGAGGAAGTCGTGGATCCAGAACCACTACCCATTTTGCAAGACGTTTGAGGTATCAAGTTCTTATCTTGGTTGCTAGATGCTTAAATCTCCTTTTGGGTTAAATAGTTATTTTTTTAGCCATGGTTTGGATGGATGTCGGGATTAGGACGTCCCAAAGGCTTATTCTTTCAGATCTAAGGTCTTCATGGGCTCCTTAGGCATAAAGGTGCCAACTTTATGGATTTCAGGGGCTTCATGCATTCATTAATTCCTTTATTAAGTCTTTTGTGAGCTTTAGAGCTTCTTATGGTCATGCATGGATGTAAAGTTAGCAACTTTACGTGATATTTCAGCTTAAGGAGGTTAGATCTGCACTGTGGGGTGAAGTCTTAACGAGTTAAGTGCTTAAAGTAGAAGGTGGCTGAATTGGTTGAGTACACTGGACGTACAAGCCTGTACGCGCAGCGCACAAGCCCTTGAGTCAGCACGCTTAGCGTACAAGCTGAGTGCGCCCCTCGTACTCAGTCTGATGGCATTTCGGTGTTGGGCCTTGGGTTTGGGCTTCGTTTTGGGTTTAGAAGGTTAGGGCTTAGTTGGACCATCTGATTTTGGGAGTTTTTGTGCCATGAACATTATTGGGCCTTGGGCCCATGTGAAGGAGTTGGGCCCAATTGGAAATTGGGCCATATTTTGGGCCTTGTTGGATTGTGTAACTTTTGGGCCCATTGGATTGTGGTAATGGGCTCCATTTTTGGACCAAGATAAGTTAGGGGTAAAATGGTCTTTTACCCCAAGTAGGGATTTTTGGTTATGATCCCAATTGTTAATTGGTTTTATTTGGCAATTCTTAGCTCGGGGAGCTGTAGGACCAACTGTCGGGGATCATTCGTTTCATTCAGCTTTTAGAGGTGAGTTTTGCTCAGTGGGTTTAGCGGGTCGAGGGAACCAATGCCGGCCCATGTTTATGATATGGTAGTATGCTAGCTGTCTGCATGACTCTTGCATGTGTTATGTGTTTATATGCTTACCGAGATAGGGCCCGATGTCAGGTGAGGCTCGATGACCACTTCTATGTTATGTATCTTTATGATTATTGCATGGGTATGTGATTATTTGATATTTGATATATGTATGATGGGCGGGGTCCGATCTATTACCGAGCGGGGCTCGATGCCTGGCGGGGCCTGATGCCGGACGGGGTCCGATGCCAGGCGGGACCCGAAGACCGGGTGGGGCCTATTATATGTTTATTTATATGTATGGTATGTGGTATTTTGGGGACCTCACTAAGCTTTGTATTTACGGTTTTTAGTTTGTGTTTACAGTTTTTAGTTTGTGTTTCAGGTACTTTCGGTTCCAAGGGGAAGAGCTCGGGTTGACTGCATCACACACACCATATGGATTCTGTTTATGGGACACACTCTGAATTTGATGATGTTTGATATATTTATTCTATTGGGATGTATGAACAGTGTTTTGGAATACTGTCTTTACTTAAATCAAAAATGGAATTTTGGGTCATAATTTTTGGATGTTTGAAGTTGGTATCTGAGATTTGGTTTGAGGGATTCGGGCATACTCTCGGGTGTGTCTGAAATCAAACCGAGGATTTGGTTAAGTTCTCAAAAATAAATGTATTTTAAGAACAAGTTTTCTAAAATAAGAAAGGGTGTGGTGCATGCAATAAGCCGAGCTCAAGTAAGTTTTTCCGAAATACCCATAGATGTTTATGATATGTTTTGAATTGTGAATTTGTGAATCGTATGCTAGATTAGGGCTAAGGATCTAGGAGAGATGCCTTTGTATGCCTGTTGTATGAGCTTGTAGATTTGCATGCTAGTACTGATCAATCAGTAATAAGATGGTCTGATTAGGTTATGCTTGGTTCTGATTACTTGATGCTCAAATCCTGCTTGCTTGGTGCTCTTAGAAATTCTAAATAGCTTCAGCTAACTAGTAAAAGAATATGCTAAGTTACATATTATGCGAACTAAATAATTTCAGAGGGTTAGGTTTTAACTATATTGTGCAACTCTTGTTTGAGTCGAACCGTTGTAGTGTGATACCTCTCATTCGAAGAATTATCTAGTTTTTGTAATATGTAATTATATTCGTGGGCTAGTTAGAGGAAGTTAGCGGGAGTTCATTCTGCAGCTTATGGCGGAGAGTGGTGTGGAGTTTTCCCTAGGAAAACCTAGGATGAGATCTAGTGTTGGGAGCCTTATCTGTAAGGGAATTGTTGGATATAAAGTAACTTGGCTGAGTTAAGACACTTCTTGAGGAAAGTACAGATTGATGTGGAAGGTAGTATGGGCATGTACTACTGAAAGTAGAGGATCCGTACTCAATTCAAGGAGGGCTGCGGTGAAGCCAGGGAGCTTGTGGAGTTGTGATTCCCTGATGTGTATATTTCGATGCGTATTCTGATGGTTTGTATTGGTCTATTCTCAATATGGTGGTATTGCGAGGCAGACCAGTTGGCAGTTCCGATGCTGGGGAGGGTTCGGGCTCAGGTTCTGGAGCCGGGTAGCTTGATGACCAGACGAGAGAGTTCATCTCGTCTGAGATTACATGCAGTATTCTAGAGATTCTTGAGATTCTTGATGAGCGGTTGAGCGCCTTTCGCGCTGAGATTATGGATTTGGTCGGGATGCGTTCTCTGACTTTCAGGGAGTTTCGGGCATATGGAACACCAGATTATCACGGGGCAAGGGACCCCATTGCGAGCAGCAGGTGGTTATCAGATGTTTCTAATGCCTTCCGTACCAGCCGATGTCCCGAGGGGGACAAGGTCAGACTAGCTTCTTGCCTCTTGAAGGATAGGTCACGTGATTGGTGGGAGGAGGTAGGACGTGCTGTGGGTGATGATGTTGTGGATTCGATGACCTAGGGTGATTTCTAGACCAAGTTCCGAGTTGAGTTCACACTGGTGATTGAGGTGCATATATTGGCGTGAGAGTTCTAGGATCTCCGCCAGACTACTGAGATGGTGGCTGAGATCACCACTATGATTAGGGAGAGGACACTTCTGGTTCTGCAGTATGTGGTGGACGAGGAGATGAAGAAGGCCCGGTACCATGAGATGCTAAGGAGTAACATTCGAAGTTTATGAGTCGATCCAGCTGTAAGAAGATGGAGGATATGATAGCTCGAGTTAGGGAGAGGGAGACTGACCTGGAGATGGAGAAGAATAGGAAGCCTGAGTATGTGTCGAGTGTTGAGGGTTCGGGAAAGAGGCCCAACGTATCTGATTCTAGACCGAGAGGCCAGTAGGGCCGTAGCTGTTGTGGTAAGTACAACAAGATGCACGAGGGGGCGTGCAGAGTGGGTGGTTCTGGTTGCTTCAAGTGCGGCCGGACTGGTCATATTAGCAGGGATTGTACTGCTGCCACCACCACCACTCAGGTATCGGATCTAATTTTCTTTCATTGCAATCATAGGGGCCATAAGAAGGCCCATTGTCCGAGTTTGGCTGCAGAAGGACCGGTGTCAACACCCGCTCTTGTGACTCTTTGGATTATTGACGGCCGCCAGCACCGGGTAGATGTGCTTGCATCGAAGAGCAGGGCTTTCCAGCTGACGTCAGGGGAGGTGCGTGCAACTCCTGATGTTATGACGGGTATGTATCTTTTTCCTTATCTTTTTACTTATATTGAATGGACTTCTTATGTTTATGTGTTTTATTTTAGGATCGTTCCTTGTGAACAGTATCTCTGCTTTGGTATTATTTGACTCGGGGGCTACCCGATCATTTGTATCTCTTGCGCTTAGCAAGAGATTTGTTGGAGCTGCAGGAGAGCTGGATTGTCCTCTAGATGTTGAGATTGTTGATGATAGGTCTGTTCAGGTTACGAGGGTTCATCGAGGTTGTACTACCTAGTTATTTAACGAGTAGTATCCGGTTGATCTGGTTCCCATTCATCTACGTGGGAACAAGGTTATCGTGGGCATGGATTGGTTGAGCCCTAATGGGGCAGTGATCGACTGTGAGTAACAATTAGGTTGGGTTCGGACCCCAAGTGGGGGAGAGTTGGTGATTCAGGGTGAGAGATCGCAGCGTGGGTCGATTATGTGTTCTGCAGCGAGGGCCATATGTTATCTTCATCAGGGTTGTTCGGGTTTTGTCGCCTATGTCATGGATATCCGGGATAAGGGTAAGGTGACCGTAGATGATGTGCCGATCGTGAGGGATTATCCGGATGTGTTCCCGGAGGATTTGCGAGTGATACCTCCCGAGAGGCAGGTAGAGTTCAGGATTGATTTGGTTATAGGTGCGGCTCCGATAGCCAAAGCATCGTATCGGCTGGCTCTTCCCGAGATGCAGGAGTTGTCTACACAGCTGCAGAAGCTGTTAGACAATGGATTTATTAGGCCGAGCAGTTCTCCTTGGGCAGCCCCGATTCTGTTTGTGAAGAAGAAAGACGGGTCTCATCGGATGTGTATCGACTACCGGGAGTTGAATAAGGTAACGTTGAAGAACCGTTATCCCCTCCTGAGGATTGATGATTTTTCGACCAGCTTCACGGTGCATCTTGGTTCTCCAAGATTGATTTGCGATCGGGGTTATCATCAGATGCGGGTCTGAGATGAGGATGTGTAGAAGACGGCTTTCCGGACTCGATATGGTCATTACGAGTTTGTGGTGATGCCTTTTGGGCTCACCAATGCTCCGACCACATTCATGGATCTGATGAACCGCGTGTGCAGACTGATGCTGGATTGGTCTGTGATAGTATTCATTGATGATATCTTAGTTTATTCCAAGACTCGGGAGTAGCACGAAGAGCACCTGAGGGAGGTGCTGGAGACACTGAGGAGGGAGAAACTTTTCGCAAAGTTCTCCAAGTGCAAGTTCTGGTTGTACGAGGTGCAATTTTTGGGGAACCTTGTCAACCAAAAGGGTATTCTGGTCGATCCGGCCAAGGTCGAGCCTATGATGCAGTGGGAGGTTCCGAGGTCTCCATCTGAGATTCGAAGTCTCCTTGGATTGGATGGTTATTATCGGAGATTCATTCAGGATTTCTCCAATATTGCTATTCCTTTTACCCGAATAACCAAGAAGTCGGTGACTTTTCGCTGGGGGCATGAACAGCACACAACTTTTAAGACTCTTAGACAACAGTTGTGTGAGGTTGTGACATCCCCATTTTCACGGCCAGAAAAGACCGATTTTGTTTATGCTTTATAAAAATCAGAGTACTTCTTTTAATAAAAATGTTGCGGAATTTGTTCCCAGTAAAACATGATAAATATGTTATCAAAGCATTTCCGAAGAAATGTATTTTTATTCATTTTAAAACATTTGGGATGTCATTGTCAATACAGAAACATAAGCATAAACAGAACTTACATTCATTTACACTAGTGATCTACATCTCTTTTAAATCTCTCAGTGTAAAGTAGCTTCATATCGACACTTGTGATACAAATAATCTTGAGTGGGTTAGGTTGGGAAACCTGGTGAGTACATAGGGTTTTCAACCCACAATAATAAAATTATTATGTTTAAACATCAAACAATCAACCCAATTACCCATCCCCATTATCTTCTTTACTCTTAAGGATCTACCCTAAGAATCAGCTATTCCTCTTTCATTCATTCCTAAGGATTATCCTAAGGAATAGGCACGAAATCCATCGTTGCTAATAATACATATGTCAAGCACAACTGCTAATATTATCACTTAGGCGCATCTGCCAGAATTTGTGACATTCTTTATAGGGCGCTTCTGCCGGTATTGTCCTTTAAACGCTACTGTCATGGTTATAATGTCCTCTACTAGGCGCAACTACTGATACTATCCTTAGAGCGCAACTGTTAGGATGTTTAGAGTACCTCGTAGATCCAAAAACATCTACAGGTTATGGCGCATTTGCCGATGCTCATCTATAGGGTACTAGTTCCATTGCTGCCAATGTCCACCTATAGGGCACTATGTCCACACTACCAATGTTCCTCTATATCAGCTTTCGTCCCTCATCATTCATCTACCCATGTTATACCCAACATATTTGTAGATATAAAATACATATACAGTTTAAATCATTTAAAATATGTTTAAAATCTTTCACACAACATAGACAACAAGTATACAGACAATATGCACACATAGCACGTAATTTATATTAAATACTTCATATCTATGTGTAAGATGAAATAGACTATGCACTCACTTGATAAGGTGCTGACTCGGTACTCGGACAGCACTTCGTTACTCTTAAAACAATTTTCCTTTGACAAAACCTAGTATCATTACCACTAGAGTTTAGTCTAATATTCACCGAGACTAATTAATAGTCAAGCTATTATTACTATTATATAAGCGTTAAACAATACTCTTCACCCACTATATACAGATGGGGGCCAGACATGGAACACCGGAGGGCAGGATCATTTTGGCATATAGCACTTTTGAATCCAGCAACCCAAGCGGCCCTCCAAACCAGATTCCCCGTACCGCGAGTGGTTAAAAAGATATTATAACGACACTTATATAACCCATAATAATAGTCCAAATAATTATGATAAGGTCCTAATAACATTACTATATTTAAATAAAAGCTATATTAAATATAGTATAGGCGTAGCTCTCTTACAACGGGTTTTTATTAAAAAACGGACTTCGCTGGAGCAACATTTCCGAGCCGAAAGCTTTTCTTCTTGGAGCCGTCGGGCGCTCCGTGGCTTCCTTCTCGTGCTAGGGAGGTTCCCTAGACTTGGGAGGGGTTTAGGGAGGCTAGAGAGAAGTTAGAGAGAGAAAGAAAGGCTTATGGTGTGAAGAAATTATGAAGAGTTCATCTCTTATTTATAGGAATTTTATAGTAAAGTAGCCTCCAAGCTTCGTCCATATCTTTCGCGTACGACCTCCGTTTTATACGTTCTTTATATCCACACATTGGTATTTACGAGTACTACAACTTTCATTTAGACCTCGTTGGCTAATTCTCATTCTATCTCGGATTTACAAAACTGTATCGAATTCGCCGCGCTCGAGAAGTAGAGACTAAGCTTGGTCCATAACTTTCGCATACGAGATCCGTTTTTGACGTTATTTATATCCACGCGTAGGTAAAAATAAAATCTATAACTTTCCTTTTTACTCTGTCGGCTAATTCTCGACCGATCTTAAATTTAACAGTAGGAGGTGATTACACTGTTAAATGTCCGCGTAAAATTCATAACTTTTACATACGAACTCCGTTTTCATCTGTCTTTTTGTCGTTGAGTTCCTATTAATGAGATCTTCAACTCTCATTTAGGTCGCGTAATCCAAAAACCGCTCGAACTAAAATTCGAGTTTCGGGCTGTGCACTGCTATGCCAAATCTTAGAAAAATCATAACTTCCTCATACGAAGTCAGATTTGGGCGTTCTTTTTATGGACACTCTCGTTTTAACGTTTTCTACGACTTTTGTTTAGATCGCTAAGGCTAAAAGTCGCTCTATCGTAAATTCACTATTTACGCTTCCCGGTGCCGAGCCAATTCCGTCGCGAAACTTCGACGGGTCATAACTTCTTCGTTATTACTCGGATTTCGGCATTCTTTATATCCCCAGAATCCTTGTTTCGATCACTACAACTTTATGTAAAGATATCGGGCTTATCTCACACTTTAATTTTGACGCTTAATTTTATTCTTTATTAATTATACATTTATAATTAAATAATAATCACACAAATACACATAATTCACAAAGTATTCAAATATTGCATCTTTATTACTTCAAAAAGAGTTACAATAGTTGACCTAGACTATTACATCGTCTAAAAATGCTTAGCCCTGAAACCTGGGCGTTACAGAGGTGCCGGTCCTGACCCTGCCTGAGTGTGTCGATGATTTCGTGGTTTATTGTGATGCTTCAATCATAGGTTTGGGGGCAGTGTTGATGCAGTGGGGTCGTGTGATCGCTTATGCTTCGAGGCAATTGAAGCCTCATGAGGAGTATTATCCAACGCATGATTTAGAGTTAGGGGCTATGGTTTTCAGCCTCAAGATTTTGCGGCATTACCTCTATGGGATTCGGTGTACCATCTACACAGATCACAAGAGTCAGAGGTACTTGATGGATCAGCTGAATCTGAATATGAGGCAGCGTCGATGGTTGGATGTGATGAAGGATTATGATTGTGAGATCCTTTACCACCCGGGGAAGGCTAATATGGTGGCCGATGCTCTTAGCCGCAAGGCGGTCGCGGTTCCGATCAGGTACCTATGTTTGAGGATGACCGTGATTACTCGGTTGTTGGAGCGGATTCGTGAGGCACAGGTTGAGGCTATGAAGGAAGAGCACCGGAAGAGAGAGTGTATTATGAGTAAGGTGGCTTCCTTCGATTATGATAGCCGCGGGTTGTTGACTCTGAATCGGAGAGTTTGGGTTCCTTATTGGGGCGGTGTGCGCCAGGTTCTTATGGAGGAGGCCCACAAGTCGAGATTCTCCATTCATCCCCGAGCGACAAAGATGTATAGGGATCTTCATCCTGATTATTGGTAGTCTTGCATGAAGCGGGATGTGGCATGCTACGTGGAGCGGTGCTTGACTTGCAGGAAAGTCAAGGTCGAGCATCAGCGACCTCACGACAAGATGTAGCCATTGGAGATTCTCGTATGGAAATGGGAAGACATCACTATGGATTTTATCATGAAGCTTCCCAGGACTGCGCGTGGAGTGGATTCTATCTGGGTCATCGTGGATCGTTTGACCAAGAGCACTCATTTCATTACGATCCAGGAGAGTATTTCTAAAGAGAAGTTGGCCGTGATTTTTGTCCTGGAGGTGGTGGCACGTCATGGGGTACGGTATCAGTGGTTTCAGACAGGGATGTCCGTTTTGATGGGTTTTAAGCATTCTAACACTCCTATGGTGTACACACAACCCTATAAACCTTGGATCTATGTTTTCTCTATTATATATGCAAATATTCAATATTCCAAGGTTTTATCCTAACTAGCATATTATGAAGCAACTATACTACAAAAGTCTAGTTAGATGACATACCTTTTGATGGAGCTTGAAGTCTTGAACCTTTAAGAGCTTAGTGCCTCAAGTGTTGCACCTCAAATGGTTCACACAACACCAAGAACCCTTGAAATAACTAGAGAATAAGGATACTTAGGTTCACACTTATAAAATCGGTTTACCCTTTTTGTGTACACACACTAGTCCATTTCATGAACCATAGACCTCTTTATATAGTGTGGAGGATTAGGGTTACATTCATGTAAACCCTAATACCCATGACCTTTCATTTCCATAGGATCCATGGGTTAAATACTCCATGGACTATCCATGAAAGCTTAGCCCAACCTAAATGAACTTGGCCCATCCTATATATATATATATATATATATATATATATATATATATATATATATATATATATATATATATATATATATATAAGAGTCCATATTTAATTAGTTCCTTTTGATCACTAAATTAATTCTAAATTAATTTTTGATCAATACTAATTAAATAATATGATTCCATATTAATTTATTAGAACTCATAATATATTAATATAAATCATAAGTATCCTTTTTTCTCATTATGTCTATCCAATTGTTCCGATGCCATGCAACCCAAATGGACCATGCCAAGTCGGGTCAAGTACATACCAATATATTTATGGACTTAGACACTAATCCAACAGTCTCCCACTTGGATAAGTCTAAAACTATTATTACGTATGACTCCAAAACCCGACTAGCAATCGTAGCTCTTAAAGCCGCTGTCGAACTCTGACCTAGTCAATGACTTGTCCATTAGATAAGGGATCATATATTTATCCATTCTAGATATCATATGGACTGAGACATGGATTGTAATCATTCTCTCTGTCCATTTTTTGTTTCCCGATTTCTGATTTATGACGACCGACTAATTGAATAAATCAAATCAGTCCAGGCTTGGCCAAGCACTTAGAGGTGTCATCACTAAATCATCAAGGGCCCCACAGATATCGCTTTTATCCCATCAAGGGTAAAAGGAATGGATAAACTTCGACTCATATGCTTGTTCTACTACTTGTTGAATCATACACAAAGGTACGTTTTATAACATCGAGTTACCAATGCGTTTTCGTATAATCAATGTATAACCAACTCATAGTCAACAACTCATATCTCTAGGTTTGAAGAATATAAGATATTATCGTCTCATGATCACTCGTGATAAAATCCATGAAGTGATTCAAATGAGCATGGTTTTAATCCAATACTCAGAACTTATGAGCACTCATGAATGTTGTAGCAACTCTTGCTGTGTCCAATACCTTAGACATCTACAAACCAACTTCATGACAGTCTTGCCTTAATACCTACTTCCAACGTATTATCGACTGTGGATGGTTTGAATAACTTAGTTATTCAGGAAGAATGACCTAGTTATTCTGGAAGTCAAAACATGCAAAGTGAAACACAAGAATAATCGAATCCATTATGGTCTCAGAACTTATGAATATAAATAGAACATCTTTTATTTATCACCATATTGATTACACATTATTCATTGTATAATGTTTCAAATTTATCAACTTAATACTTGAATTAAAACAATAGTTGTCCCATGCTCCAAGCATGTACACTATAATTTCTGAACACTAGTCATGCCATACACCAAGTATGCACACTATGTTTGTCTATGATCTTTACTTTGTGGAATAGATCGATTGAACATAATTCCAATGATTCTCATTTCACAATCCCAAATTCTTACCGTAAATGTAAGAATTCCAAATTCCTACCATTTACTGAAATCTGTTAGATTCTAAACATATATGCATTGATCCTCTTGTAATGACCATGCACAAAAGTTACAAATACTTGTCATCAGACATTACAGAGTATTCCAATGGAGATCAATTCCATGGAAACGAAGTCTCAAAGTTAAAGTATGCTTTGAACATCCTTCTTGCATTAAGTTTTCTAATCTTACACAGATTTAATGGATAACTTCCACCTATGGGAAATTTCCATATTCCCATTTTGACTATCACTTCTGAACAAGAGTTACCTCTTTTCAGAATATGTCAATATGGTCCTTCCAAAATTTACACTATACTTCCAACTGTCCATGAGCAACCAATCTTTGGAAAACCTTAGATTGTCCTCGAAAATTGCTTAATCACTTTAGTCACATCCAGTTCTAGTACTTTTTCCCTCTTAATTCCATATGCATTTCAAAAAATTTAGAACAGATGAATATTATAGCACATGCAGTCGATCCTATATCCGAAGCATATAGGACACGATTCATGATGTCTCACATAAAGACATGATAGTAGACCAGTCTTTTGCTATAATATTTCTATTTCTATTTGCCACGTTCTCATAATTCAGATTATGAAAAGGGATTTCGTAATCACAATTGAATTTTAGAACGCAAATAATGTTCCCATATATAGAATTTCCTTATGTTGAACCATTCCAACATAACATTCATATATATATATATATATATATATATATATATATATATATATATATATATATATATATATATATACTTGACTAAATTTGATTAAAATCTCACGATCTAAGCTTTTAGATTTGAAATGAAGTATAATTTCCTCTCCCTTAATTATAGCAAAACAACGTTTTCCCAATTGAAACTTTTGTTTTCTATAATTAACATTGATCACTTGCAACACTTATTATAATTATCATGCTCCCACTAACATGATGATTATTAGCATAACACTTATGCTCCCACTAGCTCTGATATGTACTCAGAAATCAGCTGGACTTCTAGAAATCAATACTTTATTGACTTTCTTACCAAAGTTCAGATTTATGATATGAGATGCTTTGATAAAACTTTATCAAAGTCATACACCTTCCCTTAGATAGCTCATATGTGTGTCTAAACAATTTTAGAACTATGAAAAGGGAAGCCGTAATCACAGTCTCAATTGTTTAGACCTTTGCCATTTCTCACAAGTCCATGTTAGTGTTTTGGTTAACCACACACGCTCCACTAACGACTTTAAGAATGAAAATATCACAATTGTTATCTACTTAAAACCTCTTAGTGAAAGCGTTTCCTCACCATCATTTTCATGAATCAGAGAGAAACCTTATGACACTTAGATTTTATGGTGTATGTGTTCCTATCCATGTGAATTTGTCAAAACCATAATCACAAGACACAGTTAGTGACAAATTCATATGGACTGAACTTGTGCAGTCTTAACTTCTTGCCACCTGGCAGCACAAGGGCCTACCATTGCTTCCAAGTTGTTATGAAACCAATTGAGAACTCTCAGAACTCATATGCAAAGCCAACTTTAACTAGAATGGGCACAAAAATAGGAATATGTCAACACGATAGGTTATAGACCTCAATTCGTGTAGGTTTTATTCTTGATTAGACTCTTTCAATATCTTTTAGACTCCCACTGTCCTCTTGACATATAAGACTCTCTTGCCAAGACCCATTCCTTGACAAACAAATATTCAAGAGATAGTGCAGATTCTTATCAAGACAAACACTTCACACAATTGGCCTAAGTTGGTCTCTATTTTATCCAAAACATCACAACTTACCAATTTCAAATGTACATGAGTAGGACACATTTTACTCTTACATTTGATATGTGTTAATAAACCTTCTTGAAGATGTGTCACTCAAATTACAATCTTGGAGTATGACTCTAAGACTTGTTTTGGAACGAAGTATGTATCACCTCTTGATTTAACCATTTCAATAATTCATGACTCCTCTTCTTAGCCATAAGAATGCACTAAGATGTCCCTAGAGGATGAATTGTGATATGGTCTCACAATCATTAAGATGATCATAAAACATGATACTAAAGTACTCTCCCATCTTTTCAGATTTGAGAAACTTTTATCTTTCTGCCAAATTTGATTCTTCTCATTCGTTCTGCCATACATCGAAACTTTTCCAATGCTTCAGAATTATACTTAAACTTGTAAGTATAACCATATTTACTAAACTTTAGTAAATCATGACAAATAGTCTTGTCGATCTTTTGTGGTGGACTTGACCAGTGCACAAGAATGTGTACTCGATCCCTTAGTCCTTCACTTGACTCACATATACATGTGAACAAGGAATTAGTCTTAATTTTTCTAAAGATGCAGATTTTCATTCATCATACTATATGAATTGCATGATTCCAAGTTTCGGTCCAATTGAAACTCGGGTGATGAGAATCTTTCCTTATTTGGTAAATTTAGACACTACCACAAATGAAAGAATCAAATTCACATTTCCATTATTGATAGAAACATACAAACATCAATTTTCCATGAATGCCATTGCAAGGAGATATAAAATAAAACAAAATTTTATTTATTTATTAAAAATGCGGAAAAACTCTTTCCTTATAATGCAACTTTAAATGAAAACTATGCTATTACATATTTCCTACCAATTCCTAAGTAGTAGCTCAAAAATCCGATCTTCGAACCATGCGATTGAAATCCATCTTCGCGATCAGATTCAACATACTCTTCTTTTAAGATTCCTTCCTTTTGCTTGATCCTGCAAAACATCAAAATGTAAACGAGTCACATTTTATATTAAGAATCATCGATTAGGAACTTAACAGAGTTAGATAGTGGACTTACCTGAAGCAGAGTCAAACTTTTTGATTCTTCCTTTTCTCTTAGATCTTTCAGGTAGTTAGGGCAGTTTCGCAACCAATTCCCCTTCTCTTGACAATGAAAACATATAGAGTCTTTGGGAATGGTACACGGGACTATCACAGACTTAGGTTTTCCCTTTACCTTTTGGTCAACCGGGTTGACAAAGGCCGATCCCTTTCCATTGGGAAGAGAAAGATTTTATGGACTTCCAATGTTACCATTGTCAATGTCCATGGAAGTTTGAGAAATAGACCTTCCACCAATATTTGCTTGACCATTGCGCCAAATCATTGCTGATTCAGCCGCAACAAGCAAATAAGAAAGATCTATTAGGGTCATGTCGTGATCTGTCACATAGTAGTTTTTAATAAACTCACTATATGACTCAGGAAGTGACTGAAGAACCCAGTCAATAGCCAACTTCCTTAGAACAACGACATCCAACATTCTCAACTTGTCAATGTGTGACTTCATTCCTAAGATATGAGTACACACAGGTCTTCCATCTTTATGTTTCATTGCTAGTAGGGCTTGAGTGACCTTGAACTTTTCAAGTCTTCGAGCTTGTGGGTCAGGGAGAGTAAATGGAGGAGGCGGAGGAAGAAAAGAATGATTTCCATGAACCAATCGCAAGAAATCATCTTTATTAGGAAAGCTTGTTCCAAGAGATTTGGGAAGATCATAGTTGTCTGAACCAGACATCTACAATGGGAGAAATTGAAATTCAAGTTAGTTGATTTAAATCCTTAGAAGAACACCTAATATGAAATATTAAGGCTAGGACCCAACACAATATTTTATAACTTGGAAGAGGGATGCCGTAATCCAAGCTATAAAATATTTGAAGGTAGGCGAATGACGATTCACCAATTTCCACCAAGAAAAACGAAATAATTTATTAGGTTTTTAATCGGATTTGAAATTCCTAGATCTTTTGAGATTCATTGAACTTTTCAATGGCATGTTTTAATCTCGATTGTGCCCTCTCAAGTTTTGTGACTGGGATGCCGAGGATCACAAAAGAAGGTGTGAATAACCATGCAAATATACTTGGTACCCTTAATATTTATCACTTAATCGATGTGCCAGTTAACCACACGCGCTCCACCGATCCTATGATAAACATTAAGTTACCCTTTGCCTACCTTGTTAAATCCAGGTTAGTGTGCCGGTTAACCACACACGCTCCACTAACGACTTAAGCAAAGTGCAAAGTGTAATTTCATGGGTTAGCACCAAATTCACATTTTCCTATAGTAATTAAGATTGGCAATTTATAAAAGGTTTAGTTACTTTATATTTATCATTATACTTATAATGAAGGGAGAATTATAGTCCTTGTCCTACCCGTTCGGCTAACGACCCTCCACCAGTCAAGGAAGCGGTGGGTGAGAGTGGACATCCATTAAGCTGCCATTTTATAGGCAGTAACCTTATACCCCCCCTTATAGACCGGCTTCGTGAATGAGGCCTACTAACAGTAAAATTGACTTTGATCTTATACATATATATATATATATATATATATATATATATATATATATATATATATATATATTATTAACTTATAATACTATAAAGTATAAGGGTTGAATTTTAACTTTTAAAATTCTAAGGGTTTAACTTGGAATTAAAGTATTCATGAGGGAAAACTTTACAAATTCCAAAACTTGAGGGCAAGTTTTGAACTATTCAAAAACTTTTGGATTTTCATAACTTATGAGTTAATTAAGGTTTTAAAAACTTTAATGAAGAGACACTTGAACATCCATAACTTGAGGACAAGTTATGGAGTTCATAAAACAAAAAGACTCTTCAATTTTGTAACCTATGCATTTTAATGAATCTTTAAAAGAAATGTCTTTTGGTAATCCATAACTTGAGGACAAATTATGGACTCCATTAAAATACATTTAGATCAAGAATTAACTAACAACCAATTTGCAAATAATTCCTATGATCTACCAAAACTCATAAGTGTATGAACAATCATAACAACAATTTCAAGAATTACATAAACACACATAAAACTTGAAATTTTGATAACAACCTTGAAATTGGTTTACCATAATCATTACCATATCAAAAATATGTTTTATAGGTCCAAAACAGTTTAAGGTAATGATTCTAGACCAATTCCATCCTTAAAACTCGAAGATATGCTGTCAGGGGGTCCAACTCGTCGAGTGCATGAACCACCTCGACGAGTTGGATGAATTTTGGCATGGACTCATCGAGTCCCTTAATCGACTCGGCGAGTCAGCTGTCCAGACAGCATACAAACTTCGATTTTCAGCAATTTGCATCAAGTATAAATGAAAACAAACCTGGCTCTGATACCACTGATGGGTTTTGAGCATTCTAACACTCCTATAGTGTACATGCAACCCTATAAACCTTGGATCTATGTTTTCTCTATTATACATACAAATATTCAATATTCCAAGGTTTTATCCTAACTAGCATATTATGAAGCAACTATACTACAAAAGTCTAGTTAGATGACATAACTTTTGATGGAACTTGAAGTCTTGAACCTTTAAGAGCTTAGTGCCTCAAGTTTTGCACCTCAAATGGTTCACACAACACCAAGAACCCTTGAAATAACTAGAGAATAAGGATACTTAGGTTCACACTTATGAAATCGGTTTGCCCTCTTTGTGTACACACTAGTCCATTTCATGAACCATAGACCTCTTTATATAGTGTGGATGATTAGGGTTACATTCATGTAAACCCTAATACCCATGACCTTTCATTTACATAGGATCCATGGGTTAAATACTCCATGGACTATCCATGAAAGCTTAGCCCAACCTAAATGAACTTGGCCCATCCTATATATATAAGAGTCCATATTTAATTAGTTCCTTTTGATCACTAAATTAATTCTAAATTAATTCTTGATCAATACTAATTAAATAATATGATTCCATATTAATATATTAGAACTTATAATATATTAATATAAATCATAATTATCCTTTTTCTCATTTTGTCTATCCAATTGTTCCGATGCCATACAACCCAAATGGACCATGCCAAGTCGGGTCAAGTACATACCAATATAGTTATGGACTTAGACACTAATCAAACACATTTCACTTCCAGATTTTGGAAGCGGTTTCATGAAGAGATGGGCACTCGTCTCCATTCCAGTACAACATTTCATCCGCAGACCGATGGTCAGAGTGAGCGAACTATTTAAACTCTTGAGGATATGTTACGTGCGTGCTTGTTGGATTTTGGTGGGAGTTGGGATACGTATCTTCCGTTATCGGAGTTTTCGTATAACAATAGTTATAACACTAGCATTGATCGACCTCCTTTTGAGATGCTCTATGGGAGGAAATGATGGACCCCGATTTATAGGGGTGAGGTCGGTCAGTGAGTCATAGGGAGTACCGAGGTGGCACTCAAGACCACCGAGCTGATTCAGCAGGTTCAGAGCAGACTCCAAACAGCTCAGAGTCGACATAAGAGCTATGCTGACAGGCGCCAGTCAGACTTAGAGTTCCAGGTGGAAAATATGGTTCTCCTGAAGGTGTCACCTTGGAAAGGTGTCATCCGGTTCAGGAAGCAGGGCAAGCTGGGCCTCAGGTATATTGGTCCCTTCAGGGTTTTGGCTCGGGTGGGCTGGGTTGCATATCCTCTTGATCTTCCAGCCGAGCTCAGTCAGATTCATAGCATATTTCATGTCTCTCAGCTGCGGAAGTGTTTGGTGGAGGATTACGCAGTTGTACATTTGGAGGATATTCAGGTGGATGACTGCATGAATTATATTGAGAGACCGGTGACAGTTTTAGATCGAAAGAATACCTTGAGGAACAAGGTTGTGGATTTGGTGAAGGTGCAGTGGTTGCACCGTAAGGGGCCAGAGTGGACTTGGGAGCCTGAGGAGGAGATGAGGGAGCACTACCCAGAGTTGTTCGGGGCAACAGACTTTGAGGACGAAGTCTGATCCAAGTAGGTGAGAATTGTAACGCTCGATGGTTCCAAGGTATTATTTATTTATTTATCTACTTATCTAAGTTACGTTGGGCTTAAAGGATTGGGCCTTTTGTGTGGGCTTAGCTGAGGCTGTACGCTGGGCGTAAGCCTGGCGTACGCGGGGCGTAGAAGGATCACAAGGAAACGCGAAGGCATGCACGTAGGCATATCGTACAATGTGGTACGCGCAACGTACATGCTTAGACCCAAAACCCTAATTTTTAGGGTGCAAGCCCTATATAATGTCATTAAGTCCCAAGTGTTAGCCTCCCAATATGCCTCTACTGTCCAGAAACCCTAAAATGGAGTCTTATCTTCCATTTTTGAGTGTATGAGCTTTTGGTGCTCATTTTTGTGCATTTTGAAGGAGTTGAAGAAGCTAGAAGTTGCTTAGCCTGAAGAGGAGGTCTTGGATCCAGAACCGCTACCCATTTTGCAAGAAGTTTGAGGTATCAAGTTCTTATCTTGCTTGCTAGATGCTTAGATCTCCTTTTGGGTTAAATAGTTATGTTTTTAGCCATGGTTTGGATGGATGTTGGGATTAGGACATCCCAAAGGCTTATTCTTTCAGATCTAAGGTCTTCATAGGCTCCTTAGGAATAAAGGTGCCAACTTTATGGAGTTTAGGGGCATCATGCATTCATTAAGTCCTTTTTGAGCTTTAGAGCTTCTTATAGTCATGTATGGACATAAAGTTAGCAACTTTACGTGATATTTCAGCTTAAGGGGGTTAGATCTGCACTTTGGAGTGAAGTCTTAGTGAGTTAAGTTCTTAAAGTAGAAGGTGGCTGAATTGGTTGAGTACACTGGGCGTACAAGCCAGTACGTGCAGCGGACAAGCCCTCGAGCCAGTACGCTTAGTGTACAAGCTGAGTAAGCCCCACATACTCAGTCTAATGGCATTTTAGTGTTGGGCTTCATTTTGGGCTTAGAAGGTTAGGGCTTAGTTGGGCCATCTGATTTTGGGAGTTTTTGGGCTACGAACATTATTTGGCCTTAGGCTAAGGCCCATGTGAAGGAGTTGGGTCCATGTTTATGCTATGATAGTATGCTAGCTGTCTGCGTGACTCTTGCATGTGTTATGTGTTTATATGCTTACCGGGCTAGGGCGCGATGTCGGGTGGGGCTCGATGACCACTTGTATGCAATGTATCTTTGTGATTATTGCATGTGTATGTGATTATTTTATATCTAATATATGTATGATGGGCGAGGACTATTGTCGGGCGGGACCCGATGCCGGACGGGGTCCGATGCCGGGTGGGGCCCGAAGACAGGGCAGGGCTTATTATATGTTTATTTATATGTATGGTATGTGGTATTTTGGGGAACTCACTAAGCTTTGTGCTTACGATTTTTAGTTTGTGTTTCAAGTACTTCTTGTTCCAAGGGGAAAAGCTCGGGTTGACTGCATCGCACACACCATATGGATTATGTTTATGGGACACACTCTGAATTTGATGATGTTTGATATATTTATTCTATTGGGATGTATGAACAGTTTTTTGGAATACTGTCTTTACTTAAATCAAAAATGAATTTTTTTGGTCATAATTTTTGGATGTTTCACAATTTGATTCCCCATTTGTGATTTACTCTGATAACGATGATGAATTGATAAAATTTGAGTACTTTGATTTTATGACAACGATTTGCTTTACTGTCTTATAAACTTAAAAATGAAAAAGTTTTGGGTCTTATTTTTGGGACGTTACAAGTTGGTATCAGAGCCTTGGTTTGAGGGATTCGGACATACTCTCGGGTGTGTCTGAACTCAAACTGAGGATTTGGTAAAGTTTTCAAAAAGAAAAGTATTTTTAAGAGAAAAAAAAGAGTTTTCTAAGATAAGAAAGGGTGTGGTGCATGCAATCAACCGAGCTCAAGTAAGTTATTCCCAAAATACCCCTACATGTTATCTGATACGATTTGATTTATGAATCCTTGAATCGCATGCTAGTTAGGGCTAAGGATCAGTTTAATGTTTGCATGATAAAATGTTAAGAGAAATGCATTGTATTCCTCTTGTATGAGCTTGTAGACTTGCATGTGAGTTCCGATTAGTCAGTGATTGATTGGTCTGATATGTGTTGCCTTGTAGCCGAGGAAGCATGTGATGCTATTTTTGGTACAATTTGTATGCATAAGGCAAGCGACAACGAGAGTGGAAGTTCCTAGCATGAGTTATAGTATGTGGGATTGGATGTTCATTGGTTATTCTATGGATTGGAGTGTTACTGCACGAATGTTGCTTGCTTTGTGCTTTGTGGAACTCTTAGGTGATGGGAGTTAGCCACTAAGTGAATATGTTAAGTCACATGTGACAAAGGGTGAATAATCTCAGCACGATGTATTTGACCCTATTGCACAGCTCTCGTTTGAGTCTAACCGTTGTAGGGATGAGTCTGTTACTTGAAGGATTATCTAAGCTTTGTTACATGTGATTATATTCATGAGGTGGGTAGATGACATCATGGGGAATTCTTCCGCAGTTGATGGTAGGGTGAGGCTGGGAACCTAAGAAAGCCTAGGAAATGCCTCAGTGGGTTTAGTTGTGTTGTTTGGTGATCATATGGAGCAGGAGATTAATTTGGGGCAACTGGGGAAGAGGAAGCGGACTCATGGTTTGGCTCGGCGATCTGAGCAGTTGGACGTTTCCATAGCTTGTGTTAGAGACCCGAGGGGTTGTGGTGGTCACACAAAGGATGAATGGGCACATGAGCATGTGCGCGGCAGGTCTAAGTGCGGTATGTGCGGACGAATGGGCTAACTCCACCAAGAATGTACAATGGAGATAGAATTGTGAAATCATTGTCATCATCCTGGTCATATCAGGGCATATTGCCCACACTTAGTGGTTGGGGAAGCTCAGGTTCCATCGTGGGGACCTCGGCAGGAAGAGGAAGTCAGGATTCCAATAGGTGCTATTGTGGGTATGTTATCTTTTGCTTTCTTCTTATTTATTGTCAGAATTTATATTGCTTGAGAATTTTGTATTGGTTTGGGGAAGCATTATCTCTAGTTTGGTTCTCTGCCATTGTCTAGGTTATATCATCAAGAATTGTTATATGCCATTATTTCATGCCAAGAGTCATTAGTGAGTTATATCTTGTTGAGCGGGTTTCAGTTTGTTCGATTGATGCTCCGATTCGTTGGTAGGATCAATTCAGGGGTATCATTTGGGAGGTTCATGATCGGATTAGCTAGTTAGTGATGGGTTTTGAGCATTCTAACACTCCTATGGTGTACATGCAACCCTAGAAACCTTGGATCTATGTTTGACTAAGATACATGCAAATAATTATTTTTCCAAGGTTCTTATCCTAACTAGCATGGCATGGGATACTTGAATCAAATAAAACTAGTAGAATTACTTACCTTGTAGTAGTAGTTGATTGCTTAGAGTTTGAGAGCCTAGCACCAATAATGTGGATGCCTCAAATGGAAGTCACAAATCACCACAAACTTGGAAACTTGAGAGAATAGTCACAAACTTCTTGAAATCGGCCCTCTTGGTTTACACACATCAACTCATGTGATTTCAAGAACCAAAGCCTCCTTTATATAGTGTGGTGGATTAGGGTTACATTCATGTAAACCCTAATACCCATGTCTTTTTATTTCCATGAGATCCATGGGTTAAAGCTCCATGTAGTATCCATGGACTTTCCATGCAAGCCTAGCCCATTCCAAATAAGCATTAGCCCACACTATATAAATACAAGAGCCCATATTTAATTAGTCATACTTTTGATCTCTAAATTAATTCTAGATTAATTATAGATCAATACTAATTAAATAATATGATTTTATATTAATATATTAGGACTTATAATATATTAATAAATCATAACTTATACTATTCTCAAACGATTATCCATAAATTGTTCGGGTGAAGTGCAACCCAAATGGACCATGCCGGGTCGGGTCAAGTACATACCAAATATAGTTATGGACTTAGACACTATATCCAACAGTCTCCCACTTGGAGAAGTCTAATAACTATTGTTGCAAGTATGACTTTAGGAACCGATCAGCAATCGTAGCTCTTTAAACTCTGTTGAACTATGAAGCGCCATTTTAGATAAGTGATCATATAATCCTCTGTTCTAGATATCAGCCGGACAAATACATGGAACATGGTCTTGCTTATTGTCCAGCCTTTGTTTCCCGATTTCCGAATTGTTTGACATAGAACTTAACTGAACACATCAATTTAGTTCTGACCGGGCCCGGTACAGAGGTCAAAACAAAATCATCGAGGGGCCCATATATCGCTTCTAATCCTAGAAGGAACAGATAAACTTCGACTCATATGTTTGCTCTACTACTTGTTGAATTACACACAAAAGCACGGTTTATAACATTTCGAGTTACCAATGCGTTTTCGTGCAATCAATGCATAACCAACTCATAGGCAACAAATCATATCTCTAGGTTTGAAGACTTATATGATATTACCGTCTCACGATCACTCGAGATAAATTCCATGAAGTGATTAAAGTGAGCGTGGGTTGAATCCAATACTCAGAACTTATGAGCACTCATGAGTGCTGTAGCCCCGCTTTGTCTAACATCTTAGACCTCTACAAGCCAACCCATGACAGTCTTGATTCATATCTACTTCCAACATATGACCGACTGTGGAGAGTTTGAATAATATGATATAAACCATAACATAATTATTCTGGAAGTCAAAACATGCAAAAAGAAATAATAGTAAACGATTGACAAGAGATAGCAACACTTTACTCATAAATAACAGCTTTTATTTATCATCAAATGTCAATCACATTTTACAAATTTCAAGATTATCTAACTACTAAAACTAATATCATCTTTCAGCCCTATGCTCCGAGCATGCTGGAGATGCTTAGCCCGAGTCAGTCCCTTCGTGAGGGGATCTGCTGGGTTCTCATCCGATGATACCCTCTTTGCCACGAGGATTCCTTCTTCTATTCGATGTCTAATGAAGTGATATTTTCTGTCAATGTGTCTGGATCTCCCATGATCTCTTGGTTCCTTGGCTAAGGCAACCGCACTATTGCTGTCACAGAAAATCTCCATTGGCTCCTTTATAGCTGGTACAACTCCAAGGTCTCTGATGAAGTTCTTTAGCCATATAGCCTCCTTTGCTGCCTCGCTTGCTGCAATATACTCTGATTCACAAGTGGAATCAGCCACTGTCTCCTGCTTGGAACTTTTTCCAAGTAATTGCCCCTCCGTTTAGAGTAAAGTCCCAGCCCGACTGAGAGCGGAAATTATCCCTGTCAGTCTGAAAGCTAGCATCACTGTACCCTACAACTCTCAAGTCCTCACTGCCACCGAGGGTAAGGACCCAATCCTTAGTCCTCCGTAGGTACTTGAGGATATTCTTTACCGCAGTCCAGTGTGCCTTGCCAGGGTTCCCCTGATACCTGCTAACCATGCTCAAAGCAAAGGCTACATCAGGTCGAGTACACGTCATAGCATACATGATCGATCCTACAGCTGAAACATAAGGTATTCGACTCATTTATGCTATCTCAGCCTCAGTACTAGAGCTTTGTGTCTTACTCAATCTGGCGTTACTCTGGATGGGTAACTCTCCTTTCTTGGAGTTATGCATGTTGAACCTTTTCAACACTTTGTCCACATAGGTGCTTTGACTAAGTCCAATTAGTCTTTTACTCCTGTTTCTCAAAATCCTTATCCCTAGGATATAGGCAGCTTCTCCAAGGTCCTTCATAGCGAAACACTTCCCAAGCCAGGACTTTACTTCCTGCAGGGTTGGGATGCATTTCCTATGAGTAGTATGTCATCCACATACAGTACCAAAAAGCTGACTATACTCCCACTAGCCTTGATATAGACACAAGATTCATCTTCACTCCTTGAAAAGCCAAATTCTTTGACTTTCTCATCAAAGCAAAGATTCCATCTGCGAGGTGCCTGTTTTAATCCATAAATGGATTTCTCGAGCTTACACACTCTACTGGGGTACTCTGTACTGACAAAACCCTCTGGCTGAACCATGTAAACATCTTCAGCCAAGTTTCCATTAAGGAAAGCGATTTTGACATCCATTTGCCATATTTCATAATCATGAAATGCAGCAATGGCTAACAGAACCCTAATAGACTTAATCTTGGCCACTGGTGAAAAGGTCTCATCATAATCAACTCCCGGAGTTTGAGAATAACCCTTTGCAACCATTCATGCCTTATAAGTGTGTACATTACCATCCATTTCGGTTTTCTTCTTGAAGATCCATTTGCACCCAACTATCTTACGATCAGGTACATTGTCAACCAAGTTCCAAACTTGATTGTCATACATGGACTGTATCTCGCTATCCATAGCCTCTTTCCATTTAGCAGCCTCAGGGCCTGCCATGGCTTCCGTGTAACTGTTAGGCTCATCCAGATTTACCAGTGTGTTATCACTGATAAGTGTCTCACCTTCTGCAGTAATATGAAAACCATAATAATGCTCAGGTGCATTCCTAACTCTGGTGGAACGCCTCAGAGGTATAGATTTTTCAGTCGGCTCAACAGGAGTTTTCTCCTCAGGTTGAGGGCTAGGGTTTGAGGTTCCTTCACCACTTGACTCTTGAATTTCCTCAAGGTCAATTTTCCTCCCACTGTCTCCTTGGCTCATGAATTCTCTCTCTCGAAAGAATCCTCTTCTTGTTACAAAGACCACATTATCACTGGGTCTGTAGAAGATGTAACCAAAATATTTCTGTGGGTAGCCGATGAAAATACACCTTTCGCTTCGGGGTTCGAGCTTATCATGAGTCTTGCGTCTCACGAAAGCCTCGCAACACCAAATCTTGATGTGGTCTAGATTGGGAACTTTTCCAGTCCACACCTCGTAAGGTGTTTTGGTAACCTTCTTTGTAGGGACTAGATTAAGGATATGGGCGGCAGTCTCTAAGGCATACCCCCAAAATGAGATTGATAGCGAAGCTCGACTCATCATGGAACAAACCATGTCCAACAAGGTCCGATTGCGCCTCTCAGCTACACCATTCAACTGTGGTGTCCTAGGAGGTGTCAATTGTGAGACAATCCCACATTCCTTAATATAGTCAAGGAACTCAGTACTAAGATACTCACCACCACGATCGGATCGAAGCATCTTAATGTTCCTGCCCAACTGATTCTCCACTTCTTGCTTAAACTCTTTGAATTTCTCAAAGGTTTCTGACTTATGCTTGATTAGGTAGACATATCCATATCTACTAAAATCATTAGTAAAAGTCACATAGAACCGATTAGCATCTCTTGTGGCGGTTCTGAAGGGTCCACACACATCCATGTGTATGAGGTCCAACAAACCTTCACCCCTAGCACAAGTGCCAGTAAAAGGTGACTTTGTCATTTTACCAAGCAAACAAGATTCACAACTATCATCTGACTTTAGGTCAAATGACTCCAAGACTCCATCCTTTTGGAGTTGGCCTATGCGTTTCTTGCTTACATGTCCAAGACGACAATGCCATAAGGATGCTTTATCTAAGCTAGTGGAAGAGTTAATACACAATACATTATTTCCTAGATTATCTACAACAGATACAGTTTCATACACGCCATCACAAGGTAATGCTTTAAAATAAAGAACATTATTAAAGAAAGCATCAATACTACCATTATTATTATCAAAATAAAAGGTAAAACCTTGTTTATACAATGCATGAAAGGAAATAACATTTCTTGCCATTTCTGGCGAATAATAACATTTATTCAAATCTAATGTAAACCCACTATTTAGCACTAAGGAATAAACTCCTATCTTGGTGACAGGTGAAGCTTTCCTGTTTCCCATGATCAAGTTTATCTTTCCCTGCTCCACATTCTCACTTCTTTTTAGTCCTTGCAAATCACAACATATGTGAATACCACAACCTGTATCAAGGACCCAAGACTTAGAATGAGGTGAGTTATTAGACAATATAGTGTATATACCTGCATGGTTGGGTTTTACTTTCCCATCCTTCAAATCTTGCTGGTACTTTGGGCAGTTTCGCTTCTAGTGCGACTTTTCATGGCAATAGAAGCATTCAGCCTCATTAGGGTTAGCAGAAGGAGTGACAAAACCTTTCTTGGTTTTGCTTGAAGAGGAGCCTTCAAGGGTCTTACCCTTGGTACCCTTAGAAGGGTTCTTTCTCTTCTTCCCTTTGCCATGCCCGATTGCCAAGACATTGGCCGCAGTTGGAGTAGGAGTAGGAGTAGTAACAAATGACTTACCCTTTAGACCACTTTCGGCGGTCTTCAAGAGTCCTTGAAGTTTGCTGAAGGTGACTTCTTCCTTGTTCATGTGATATGTCATGCGGAATTGATCATAACACGATGGCAAGGAGTGAAAAATGATGTCTATTGCTAACTCCTCAGGGAAGTTCACATTCAGCTTCAGTAAACGGTCCACATACCTTTGCGTTTTCTGCATGTGGCCCGTGATGGGTCACCATCCTTCATTCGGGTTGTTATCATGGAGGAGATTATTTCATATCGCTCTTGACGAGCACTTTGATGGTAGCGGTCCATCAAGTCCTGGTGCATTTCAAAAGGATAATAGTCCTCATAGGACTTTTGGAGCTTGGCTGTCATGGTGGCCATCATGATGCATGCCACTTTTGTAGCATCTCTTTCATGTACCTCATATTCAGCAAGCTCTTCAGGAGTAGCAGTTGGCTCGGGTACCCTCAGCTCCTTGTCGAGAACATATTCTTTGTTATCATACCGAGTGACCATCCTGATGTTTCTGATCCAATCTGTAAAGTTGGACCCATCAAAGATGACTCTCCCACAAAGATTCATGAGAGAGAAGGAGCTAGTAGGGTTTGAGCCAGAAGCATTGTTATTGGAAGACATCTGAAAAGAAGAGGGAATAGATTAGATTAGATATAAAGATAGTCCTTAACAAAACACCCAAATGTAATATTAAGGCTAGGACCCAACACAATATTTTATAACTTAGAAGAGGGATGCCGTAATCTAAGCTATAAGATATTTGAAGGTAGGTGAATGACGATTCACCAATTTCCATCATGAAAAATGAAATATTGAATTAGGTTTTAATTGGTTTAGAAACTCCTAGATTCTTTGAGATTCATTGAACTTTCTTCAATGACATGTTTCAATCTCGAGTGTGCCCTTCAAGTTTTGTGATTGGGATGCCGAGGATCACAAAACAAGGTGTGAAGTAACCATGCAAATTACTTGGTACCCTTAATGTATTACCCCTCAATCGATGTGCCGGTTAACCACACACGCTCCATCGATACTATGATAAACATTAAGTCACCCTTTACCTACCTTGTTAAGTTCAAGTTAGTGTGCCGGTTATCCACACACGCTCCACTAACGACTTAAACAAAGTGTAAAGTGTAATTTCATGGATTAGCACCTTATTCACATTTTCCTAAAATAACTAAGATTGGGAATTCAATAAAGTTTAGTTACTTTAGTATTATCATTATACTTTTAATGAGAATTTATAAGTCCTTGTCCTACCCGTTCGGCTAACGACCCTCCACCGATCAAGGAAGCGGTGGGTGAGAGTGGACACCCATTAAGTTGCCATTTTATAGGCAACAACCTTATACCCCCCTTATAGACCGGCTTCGTGAATGAGGCGTACTAGCGGTAAGACGACTTGATCTTATACATATATAAATATTATTAAACTTATAATATTATAAAGTATAAGGGTTGAATTTTAACTTTTAAAATTCTAGGGGTTGGAACTAAAGTTTTTAATATGACTTTACATGCTCCAAAACTTGAGGGCAAGTTTTGTAAACTTTCAAAACTTTTCATTTCTCATAACTTATGAGTTAATGGTTATTAAAAAACAAGACTCTTCATTTTTTGTAACCTATGTGTTCTTTTAATGGTTATTTATAAATGTGACTTTTGGTTATCCATAACTTAAGAACTAGTTATGGACTCCATTAAAACACATAAAGATCAAGAATTAATCTAATCAATTATTAGCACATAATTTCTATGATCTTCTAAACTCATATGTTTATGAGTGTTCATATCAAAAATTTCAAGAATCGTAAGTACATATACAAAACTTGAAATTTTGATACGAGCTTTTGAACAAAACTTCGATTTTTCAAGTTTTTTTTTTTTTTTTTTTTTTTTTTTTTTTTTTTTTTTTGCATCAAGTATCAAATAAACAAACCAGGCTCTGATACCACTGATGGGTTTTGAGCATTCTAACACTCCTATGGTGTACATGCAACCCTAGAAACCTTGGATCTATGTTTGACTAAGATACATGCAAATAATTATTTTTCCAAGGTTCTTATCCTAACTAGCATGGCATGGGATACTTGAATCAAATAAAACTAGTAGAATTACTTACCTTGTAGTAGTAGTTGATTGCTTGGAGTTTGAGAGCCTAGCACCAATAATGTGGATGCCTCAAATGGAAGTCACAAATCACCACAAACTTGGAAACTTGAGAGAATAGTCACAAACTTCTTGAAATCGACCCTCTTGGTTTACACACATCAACTCATGTGATTTCAAGAACCAAAGCCTCCTTTATATAGTGTGGTGGATTAGGGTTACATTCATGTAAACCCTAATACCCATGTCTTTTCATTTCCATGAGATCCATGGGTTAAAGCTCCATGTAGTATCCATGGACTTTCTATGCAAGCCTAGCCCATTCCAAATAAGCATTAGCCCACACTATATAAATACAAGAGCCCATATTTAATTAGTCATACTTTTGATCTCTAAATTAATTCTAGATTAATTATAGATCAATACTAATTAAATAATATGATTTTATATTAATATATTAGGACTTATAATATATTAATAAATCATAACTTATACTATTCTTAAACGATTATCCATAAATTGTTCGGGTGAAGTGCAACCCAAATGGACCTTGCCGGGTCGGGTCAAGTACATACCAAATATAGTTATGGACTTAGACACTATATCCAACAGTTAGTTCTCCAATGAAGTCAGAGTTTAGTGGTATTAGCATTTGTTCTTGTATGATTGGCAGTTTTCCATGGAGGAACCTTTAGGTTCAATCACTATCGTTGCTAGGGAAGGAGCGGTAGCAAGAAGTTGGTGGTGACAGTTGCATGAGTTGTTTGATCAGTAGAAGTTCCAGGGGAATTTTATTATTGAATGGGTTGTAGATGGTTAGAATTCATAGATTCTTTTGACGATGGGAAGTTGGGGTGAAGATTCGCTAGTTCAGAGCAAGGGTTATGGTTTTCTTAATCACCGACATAAATGACTTAAGGATTTGGTGTGGTATCATGGGAGGTGATTGGGAATATCGGGCTTGCTAAGATTTCAGGGAGAATTTGTTTGGATTTCAGGAGTTGGGCGATCATCGAGATCGGCTTGTAACGGAATGCTAGTATTGGTAAGAGCAGGTCATAGTCGGTTCATGTATATGAAGATAAGATGGGTTGGGAATCCATCAAGTTCTGTGGGATAGGATAGGTTCGACGAATCCAAGTGGGGGAGAATTGTTCAGAATTCCGAGAGAAGGATTGGGTGTGGAACTAGGGTAAGTTTCGCATCCCAGTTAGGAGGAGAGATGACCCAAGTGGCCGTCGGGGTTGGAGTTGGGTAAGTTGGGAGTTCAGAAAACTTACAACAGAAGGTCGGCGTCTTCTTTTTTATGTATAGAAGGCTCTTATGAATGTGTTTTGGATTGGTTCTGCCTGTGTGGAGGTCAGGCAAGTATGGAATTTCGGGATCTTTGCATCAGTGTGTTGGTTCGACAGTTAAAGGAAGCAGAGTATTGTTCAGCACTAGAAGGTTTATCTCCCATTTTGTCTCGTGTTGTTCATTATATACATGGAATTGTTATCATCAGGATGATCATTCTCTCGAAGGAATATCTAATCCCGTTGGTCAACTGAAAGGTTGTCAGCAACAGAGTATGGTCCGTGATTCTGTTTGCTAGTGGGAACCTCAGGTAATCAGAAGTTAAGTAGTTAGTTTGGGAGATAAGCGAAATGGAATTAGCAGTGGTTCAGTATGGGCGGTCTGTTAGGGAGTCAGACCAATTCGAGACTTCAGAATTCGAGTCGAGTAGAAGTGGTTAATCTGTAAGGGATTAATTAGGCTAAGAAAGGATTCAATCATCATTGGGTTTCGAGAGCCCAGTTAGGGTTGGTTTGATTGCCGTTGGGTAGGTGCATTGGCAGCACCACAAAGGTTAGGAGAGGACTTGGGAGTCAGAAGATGAGAGTAGGGAGCGCTATCTGGATTTATTTAGGACGGCGAACTTCGAGGACGAAGTCTGATTCAAGTGGAGGAGCGTTGTAACGCTTGGCTCATTGTGCATTCCAGTTTAGACCCTAGGGGGTGTATTGTTTGCAATTTAGTCCTTGGGGTTAGTACGCAGGGCGTACCATTGGGTACGCTTAGTGTACTAGGTGAGAAGCTAGTACGTGTGGCATACCACATGGTACGCTTAGCGTACTAAGGAGGGGTGATTGTGTATTCGAGGCCTCGTACGTTGGGCGTATGAGGGGTATATTGGGCGTACGAGGGGTTTATTGAAACCCTAGTTTTGGGGTGTTGAACCTTATTTAAGCTCCTTAAGTCCCTAGGGCTGGTCTTTTTATCATCCTCCATTGCCCTAAAATCCGAATCTCAAACCCAAATAGCCTCTTTGAGTGTTCTTGAGCCTTGGTCTTGATTTTGGTGCTTTATACTCCTTGAAGTGCAAGAAGAAGAAGGTGGTGGACTCATTCTCTAGAAGGAAGCTTAGAGATCCACATTTAACTCCATCTCTTTGTGACTTTTGAGGTATAAAGTCCCAACCTTGATCCTTGTATGATTTGATCTCTTCATGTCATTGTTTTTATTCTTTTGGTCCCTTTTGGGTTAGTTTGATGAGTTAAGTCGTTTATGGGGCTTATCCTTTTAGATCTAGGCATATTATGAGTTTCTTAAGCTTAAAGGTGCAAAATTTATGCTATTTATGGTCTCATGCATGCATTAAGTCATCTAGTAAGTCCTTTTAAGCTTTAAGAGCTTCATTAAGCCATGCATGCACGTAAAGTTTGCAACTTTACGTGATAAATCATCCCAAGGAATTCAGATCTAAGTTTTGGAGTGATGTCTTAATCAGTTAAGAGCTGGAAATGAAAGTTGGTTGAATGAGGGAGTACGTTGGGCGTACAAGCAGGTACGCTTATTGTTTAAACCTTAAGATGAGTACACTGCGTGTAAGAGCTGAGTACGCCCCGCGTACTCGACAGGTTGGGCTTCGGACATGAGGGATCCTCGGTGTGGGCTAGGTTGGGTTTGTGATGTCTTGGGCCTTGTTGGGCCATCAGGATTCTCTTGTTGGGCTATTGGAATTTCATTGGACTTTTTGGTTGTAGGCCTATGAAAGGGATTTGGGCCCAATTTGGAAAATTGGGCCATATTGGGCTTTGAGTGATTATTATGGAATTTGGGCCTTTGGTCAATTAGTTTGGGCCAAGTTATGGAAACGGTAAAAAAGACTTTTACCCTAGTTTGGACTCTTAGTGTAGGTCAGGATTCGATTATTGATTGGATGATTGTTTTGTGATTGATAGCACGGGGATTTTAGCGGGTCAACGGCCAAAGATTCTTTCTGTGAGATTCAAAAGTGCGAGGTGAGTTTCATCACTGTGTTTAGCGGGTCGAAGGCACTAATGCCGACCCATGGTTTGTTATGTAGGATGCTAGATGTTTGCATGACTCTTACATGTGTATGTGCTTGTATGCTTACTGGGCGGCACCCAATGGTTATTCTGTATGCTAGTATCTGGTTATATGCATATGATTTGTATATAGTCGGGCCCATTATGCGAGTTTGGGCAGGTCCCCGTTATACTCAGTGGGTGGGGCCCAATGATTGTATGGTATGCTATTATCTTTGTGATTTTCACACTTGTTTGTATTTTTATATGATTATATGTTTTATATGTTTACTGGGCGGGGCCCGATGACTGATAGATATGTATACCGAGTGGGGCTCGATGTCGAGCAGGGCCATTTATGTGTTTATTTATGTATGTATGGTATGTGGTATTTTGGGAAACTCACTAAGCTTCGTGCTTACGATTTTCAGTTTATGTTTAAGGTACTTCTGGTTTCAAAAGAAAGAGCCAGAGATGATTGCAGAGCACACACCATTTGATTCCACATTTGTGTTTTACTCTGATAATAGTGATGTATTGATAAAACTTGATTACTTTTGTTTTATGAAAACAACTTGGTTTAAAGTCTTATAAATTTAAAAATGAAAAAAATGGGTCTTATTTTTGGGCGTTACACTTTAATATCCCTGAGATCTTGGAAACAATAGTCAAACTATTGATGGCGTACTCGGTGGAGTTCTGCATATTAGACTTAACATCTACAAGAAATGTCAAGTTCATTCTTCGAGAGCATCCAAACACGTGTCTTGGTATGTAAGAGGCTAAGAGTAGTGCTCAACCACATTTTCAGGTCGTCGATTTTGTTAAGGCCGAGAAACTTATCACCGGATTTCACATCCATGGAGGAGATGGAAACACGGAGATAATCAAGGGCGTCATCTAACACAACCTACATAACTTCAACTTATCAGTGGTTGCCAAAGATGGTAATCGGGAAAGAGAGGGGAAGATAGTTTAGAGAGGGTTATATATATCAAGAAAGAGAGGGTCGGGTTCTACTTTTGAGTGAGAGGGGTGAAGGTTAGTGGTGGTGGGAGATGGAGGGAGGTAATAGTTTAGAGGAGGTGGTCACCGGAGATGGTGACCGGAGTCCAGAGCTCTTCCATGGTGAATGAAAATGAAGATAATTTGCAGATCTAGTGTATGTAATTTACTCTAAGTTAGATGAGAGTATATTTGTCTATCCACTATTTTTTCAATGGATAGATAAAAAAATAATAAAAAAAAACCTTTGTGGATAAATCAGCCCCCATATAACTAACATATTATGAGAGACGTTATCAACTGAGAAGTTGGAAAAAAAACCCTATTAAAATACCAAGACCAATTTTTAACTCGCATCTTCAAGATTTAAAATAGAAAATCCTAAAATTCTCCTTTCCGTCATTTGGGTTCGATTATCTCCTTACCGTCGCCTTCTTGCTCTCCATCTTTCTCTCCTAGCCAACATGCCGGACTAGACAATAGTGTTGTTTCCTTCGTGCTTCTCGTCGGATTGCTACGAATTCATCACTTGGTAGGCACTCCTCTTCTCATATCTCTCTTTCAGTTGCTCAAAGGTATGGAGCTTTCACTTACTTATCTGTTTCTCTCTTTAAAAATAAAATCTAACATACTAACATAAAAAAAAATAGAAATATGATAAAGTAAAATAAGTTAAAGAAACCTCGAAGGCTACGAAGTGCAGTACATGAGTTGTCTCTATCTAATATGATACGTGTAGATTGCCAAATTAAAGTTGTAAACAAAACAATAAAATAAACAAATGACCTAACTTATATGTGTGTACTGCGGGCAGAGCAGCAAGCACTCATAGTGCAGGCTGTCACCCACGGGCATCGGGGAGACTAGAAGAGTCCGTCGACTCTTTTTCTTTTTAGAAGGTTTCAATAAGTGTCTGTAGACGCAAAGTAGGGTGTTTTATATATGTGTAGTGAATACTGACGTTTTTTCCAAACAATCTAACCTTGTTTATTTTATTTTTACTTTTAACAATATGGATATAACTGAAATAGATTATATTATATATTGTATTTGTATCAAATTTATTTTTGTATTTGTTACTTGTTAGATTATATATATATATATCTTCTAATAGAATTTCTTTGGAAGTGTTGTTGTCGGCCCCCTAAGATAAAATGTTTGTGTTCCACCCCTGTAATTAACTATACTTAATAAGATGTTTTAATAACCATGAAAGACCAGTTTTTAATTCAAATATACTTCTTAATGAAATTTCAAATAAGTTTCATCCATATGCCCACAAAGAAGATGTGATTGGAGATGGAAATTAGCTTATTATGCTGTGAATTGTTTAAACACAAAAACAAACGATGGAAAAATATGATGCAAAACAATAAAGAACACAAGCAAGATAACTTTTAAATATGTGTTGATTGCAAAAAGCTCAAATATTCATCAAGAACATGAGCAGTGAAATACAAAGGATTACAAATGCAAATATATTCGTAAGTGCACTCTTATTACTAAGGCCTTACTTACATATATATTTACAAAAGGTGGTAGGTGAGCCAATCAACCTATTATGGAATGACATGCGGGGTATAATATGTGGCGAAATCTAAAAAAAAAGATTCTTTGAGATATGGCATGATACGTGCATGCATGTTACAACACTTGTGGATTTCGAAGGAGCCTTTATACAATGAATCTCAAATACTTCGAAATCATGAATACAAAATGAAAAAATGAAGATGTATTTACATCCATGTACAAAAATCTTGAAATAATAAAGACTCGAATAATTCATTTCGAAACTAAACAAACAAAATAATTTGATCTTTAACAATATATCCCTTTATGTCTTGTCTTCAAAATCTTTAGTTCACCATTGGATTGTTTATTGGAGTCTTACATTGTGAGAAAATATGTGGAACAAGTGACAACATTGTTTCTCGAATTAGGATATAGCATTATAGAAAGAGGTTATGAACAAATGCTTCTTAGAAGTTCTCATAAAGATATTATAGGTTTTGTCTTCAATGTTCTTGATTTAAAGAACGACACCCCAATCAAGGAAGAAACTATTTCACCAACCAAGAAAGTTTGAATCTTCCGCAACACTTGATCAGGATGAGGAATCGTCAAAGCAATAACTTTAATGAGTTTTATATCAAGTGTTAATTGATCTTTAAATTAGCACTCCAAGAAATTTGTAATTTTGTACAATAAGATCTTCTAATTATCATCACCAAACTTTTACAACTTCAACAAAACAATGAAGTTGATAGCATTCATATTTGGGAAATCTATATATTTGAACTTCATCTTCATCTTATTATACATTTAAATAGTAAACATCATGTTATAGAAAACATCCTCAAATTTCTAGATGGCTTGAATGGTTTCGACGCTGATGATTCATTTACAACTTCAAGCAACGATTGTATTTGGTTGAGCTAATAGCAGATAGAAACGAATCAACCTCTCCTTGTAATTCACGTCCCCAAACGTGATATTCTCTAAAGAAATTAAACGACGATACACAAAAACCTTCGATGAAAGCATCTTTCATCAGGTGCGTAACTACATGAAGTGGATTTAATGGTTACAGGAACCATTACAATTTGTTAGGTGCATTTTATGCACCACTTTAGTATGTTTAATTTACTCTTTTCATTCCAATTCAATAACAATTCATGCATTTTACTTTATTTTGGGACAAAATTTGGCACACTTCATTTCCACGTTTTTATGCCATTTCAGGTGGTTCTGGAGGTTGGAGGTAACTCAGAATGGTGAAAAGGGGTCGGGAGAAAAGATGCGGTATTTTTGGAGCTTAAATGAAGAAAACAAGAATTTCATTCAGAAGAGTTCACACACGTCGTGTCAAAATAGGCCTGGAGCTTCACATGGTTTGTGTCTCCCCTGACACGGGTCGTGTCATTTCATGGTAATTCCACACAGGGCTGTGTCAAACGTAGAGTTAGTGAATTTTTAGCAATGCACTTTGGAAACAGATCAAATGATAGCATCATACTTTGAAGTGACACGGGGCCATGTCATTTTAGCCATATTTGACACGGGGCGTATCATGCGTATAACTTCCATTTGGCAGTTTTCATATATGACCGATTTTCAGGTTTTTGATCTATTCTACACACTTTCTCTCTCTGGAAGGACCACGGGGCGATTTTTAGAAGATGTTTTAGCTTTGATTTATTGAATATCATTTTGGAAACATTTTAATTTTCTTCTTTATAAGCATTTTAGCACTTTAATTTCCTTTCTATATTTGTTGGTTCTGTTCTAGTCGTGTTTGGCTAGATCCCTAATTTCTCCAATTTCATATTTTGACTTCTTGGTTGTGATTTCAGTCATGTGACATGATGTTTATATCTAATTTCTATCTAGTGAATGTGGTTTTGTTTGAATCTAATGTTTGATTCTAGCTTTATTTCTTATTGGCCATTTGAATTAGGGTTAGATCAATCAAGTTATCTAAATCGCGAAATCTGTAATTGTTTTGTGAATTAGAATAAGTAACAAACACTAAATTGACTTCTATTGAATGAATCAATTGTAAATCATTTTCTTGTACTTTTACACTCCTAAGCTTTTGTGGAGTATCGAGTTTTTTTGGGAACTTGCACTTCAATCTAAATACAATCTTTGAATTTCCATTGAAGAGATTGTTTAGATTCAAATTAAAAGGTTTGGTTATTTTCAAAGAGCTTATTTTGAATTTGACAAAATAGTGGATGGGAAGTGTTAGAGATTATTAAGACTTTCAAGTACCAACATAGATATGATTGAGTAAATATCTTGTGATTTTTGAATCACATTGCTATGTTGTCAAATGTGGAGTTGGAGGCCATACAAATTCTGTATTTACTTTAATCAGTTAGTTAATCTATTGTTCCTTTAGTCATTTTCTCTAATCATTACATACAAATCACCCTTTTTCTGTGACTTTAATACCTTATGTAAACATGTATAAATATTTGTCTCGTGTCTCTGTGGATCGACCCTGTTTACTTTGCGCTACTCTTTTTTTGCAAAATAGCAGTGTATTTAGAGTCATTTTGTACCCTTTTATTTGTTGGATTGACACACCTAACAAATTTGCACCATTTTCGAGGACACGGTGTTACTAATTTTTTATGCCTTGATCTTTTCGTCCTTGTACACCATTTCCAATTGACACATAGATCGAGAAGACTGCAAAGAGGTTATGGAAGCAACCCAAGCTTCGTAAGAGGAAATCGAGTTCTGGAGCTTCTTCACCGTCTACCCCTTTGATCATTAACATTTGGGAGGACATACCCCTCTTAAGTGTATCCGCACCCGAAACAGAAACTCCCTCACTCTCAACACAACCCTCCTCATCTAGAAATATCACCCCATCCCCTTCACCTACCAATAGTATCTCAGACTTTACACCCTCAAAAATCTCAACTCCTATTCCTACCATGGGAGACAAATGAGGACTTGGAGGCAACAACAACATATGTGGTCCACCAAACCCACCTAAGAAAACCCTTCGTCAATGGGCGAGACAAGAGGTTACTCAACAACCTCTTTGCATCACCTATCTGACAGCCACAAACCTTGAACTAAAATTCGGACTTATTACCTACTCGCAACATTTAGAGGTCTTGAAAATGAAGACCCATACACGTTCTTCACCAAATTTCATGTTGTATGTGTTGGGATGAAGCCACACAATGTCATAGAGGTTGAAATCAAGCGTAGGTCATTCCCCTTCGCGGTGCAAGATGCTTCAAAAGACTGGATTTATGACTTTCCATCGGGGACAGTTACTACATGGGTAGATCTCGCAAGGTTGTTCCTAGAGAAATATTGCCTAGAAATGAAGGCTTCAACTTTTCATAAGGAAATCATCAGCATCAAGTAGAAAAAAAATGAAGCCTTACACACCTATTGCGAGATTTTTTAAAAAGTTTTGCACCAGATGTCCAAAGCACAGGATCTCCGAGTACAATCTCATTAAATACTTATGTGAATGCATATTACAATGAGAGAGGAGGCTTCTTAACGATTCAAGTGGATGATCCATTATTGACGAGACCCTAATAGAAATTTGGGAGTTGATAAAAAAGATGGATGAAGATTTGAAGCACACTTCTCAAGAAGATGGGTGGTATGCCGATGTACCCCGAGGTGTCAAAGAAGTTAGTACTCCATACTGAAGGTTTGTATCGATCAGATACACTCAAGTATAAACAATGAAGAACAAACAAATAACAAAAGAACATGATTATCACAAATATGCTTTCACCAAGAAAGGGGTTGTTTTCACCAAGAAGACGATTGTCACAAAGACGGTTACCAAGACGTGACAGCACCAAGCCATACATTACGGTTTCACCCTAATGTTGTATATATAATAATCTAATCTAGCGAATCCTTTAATTAAAGGGATTCTATCTAATCTACATATAAACATATCCTTATCGCAAGATATCAGATCTGCTATCTCTTTTATACATATTAGTATAACTGCCTAATATTCAAGTGATATCTTCCTAATATATAATGATCAGCAAGATCATGGACTTCGTGTTGCTGCTGATCGTTCTGGAGCTGGCGCTCGCACTAATGCTAGTGTTGGCGCTGGTGCTGGCAGTCAACATATAAAGTGTTTGACTCTTCAGATTATAAGGTTTGACCTTATAATTTCTCCTATCTGATGATGTCAAAACTAATATTCAAAGAATTCTTCAACTTTAACAAATGCTCCCCCTAAGAAGGTGTATGACATTTCCCATTTTTGGTTATCCACAATAGAAACAGTAAGACAACGGAAACAATCATCGTATGATGAGTTATAGTGAACTGATAGATAAAGAGATGATAAAATGTTGATATCGGCCCCGCTTAGATTATGTTCCTCCTCAGATACACAACATTTGAGTTTTGCTCCCCCTTATATGTGTAATCTTCTTTCAAGAGTGTTTGCTATGAATGATCAAGTAACAATGTAGCAGAACTAGACATTTACCCCCCTTTTAGACAACATCAATAAACACTGCCTTCTTTTTTTAAGAAGACAGTAAGCAACCTGAAATAAAAATAAACATCAAATAAAGGTAAATGATAGGATAGGTGTATCACACTATTGTGTAATTGCAATAGTTGATCATTTACATAATTTTTCATAGTCTTCTCAACGTATGGTTTTCATTGAATCATTAACCACTTATTAGAAGAATAAGGGCGAGAGTAGATAGGTGCGTATAATATATCATGGTACACGATATACCTATTGGCATAGATTTTTCAAGTTCTCATCAGTATCTGGTAGTTGACACTGAATCATAAAACTTTAAAGAAGAATTTAAGGGCAAGAATGGGTTGGTACGTGTGATAAATTACGGTACATAGTCTAACCATCAACACAGACTTTAAATTTTTAGCAGTGTGTGGTTTTACACAGTGAATCACCAAGTTCTTATGAAGAAGACTTGTGGGAAAGAAGTAGGATGTCACAATCACGTTGAGGTTAAATAAGCGCAAATCATTAACAATGATAACCCATCAGCAAGAAGTGGTTCAATCCTTGCATCATAAAGTTAGTTATAGTCTAGAATCTAACATTCACCGCCAATTCGTAATGGTACCATGTCATACCTCAGTTTAGGAGGTCAAGGACATGAATAACCCTTTGTAATTTTAAGGACCATATAAGTATCTGTTACGATGATGACTATGCAATCAAGGTAAGCCTCTGGGTTATACTCGATGTTTCAGCAGTACATGAGACTTGATGCATACGAAAAGCATGCTTCTAGGGATAGAGACAGGTAAGATACGATTAACCAAAAATAAACACCCAAGCCTTTCTATAATTACTTTTATTTGGACCAGAAAATCTCACTTTGAAAGTTTAGACGATTCTAGACAATCAGCATGAGTGGGTGACTCAATGTCATCTCAACAGATGGTCTCGCTGATGAGATACTTAGAGAGATTTAGGCACATACAACAGCATGCTTCTAGGGACACTATCTAGTCATCAGTTACATACTTGGCTCAAGACATACCACCTTCAAAACATGAGAGGTACAATGATTTTTAGAATGAGTGACCATACCAGATGATGCATATGTGTCAGCTTCCAAAATCATTACCACCTGCTTTTCAATTTTCATCTCAGTTGCCTTGGTCAAACTTGATGGCTCCCCTACGCTTTATTGCTTCTCAATTTGTAAACACAATGTATGATCATAAACCATGACATTTCTCATTTAACTTCAAATCAGTGCCTAAAATCAAAGAACTATGAACACACAGTAAATGCATAATAGATTGAAGCTTTAGGGGGTAAATAAGTTCTAATGTTCACAAATAATTTGAACATCAAACACATCGTTAAATTTTTCCCTAGGAGCTAAAAGATTGACTTCATGTCGTTAACTCCGTGAAATTCTCCCAAAACTATATTTCTATCGAGCTGATTGAAAATATATACTTTAAACACCTTGCTTGGAACACATGCACACACTTGTTTTTTGGATTTTTAGATAAAAAATAAAATAAACATATGAGATAAAATTTAAATAAACTAAGCAAAATCATCTAACAAAAATAGAAACACAAATATACAAAAGAAAATTGATCTTAAGGAAATAAATTTAAAAACTAGAGACATTTAAATTTAGGCAAAAGCCAACAAATAATTTGAAAAAAGAATTTTTATTTTATTTTAGGTAAATAACTAAAACTAATTAAAAATAAAAGACGGAACTCATTTTTATTTAACTATTCAAAACAAAAAAATAAATATGAATTATTAAATTTAAAAAGACTACATTTAAAAAATAAAAGTTTTTGGAAATGATTTTTTTTATTTATTAAAACATAAAAAGAAGTAAATTTATCAAAGAAACGAAAATATATAAACAACTTTGACTTTTGAAAATCGATTTTTTTATTTAATTAAATATAAAAAATTGATAAATTGAACATGTAAAAAAATATTTTTTATTTTTATATATTTATATAAGTAAAACTTTGAAAAACCCTTTTTTTCCGATTTCAAATCAATATCCGATCAACAACGAGTTTCCATACCATAACTAATAGGAATTAGATGCGTCGTTGGCGCTGGGTTGGATGAAGTTTACCTGGGTTGGATGAAGTTTACCTAAACGTTGATAAATTTTTGTTTTGTATTTGGTTCACTTCACTTTAAAAATGGGGTTGTGTTAAGTAGATAATGGTTTTCTTTTGTGTACAAAAGTCGTTTATTTTGATAGTAAACACTATGAATTAATTTATATTCACGTTCATTACAAGCATGGATGAAACAACATACGTTCACTTCTGGAGCCGAAAGATAGTGAAAAGAAGAGAGGGTCTACATGCATAAGATGAGGCAAAAATACGCATACATCCTTTGATTAGAATAATGTCTGCAATTAGCCTCCAGGCACCGGACTTCAACAATGTAGCTTTCTGACTTCCTGTGGAATAATTACCATCTACAAAGATAGTAAATAAAACTCGTTTTGATTTTAAAAAGTGATTAGCACTTCGGATGCAGTACCTGGAGCAAACTGTAAAGGGTATTTTGGTCATTTCAACATGATACAACCAAAAGACGTTATAATAACTCTTAATTTTCACCTGAAAACCGGTGATCTTTTGTGGCGTGACTTTTTTTTGTTCTGCAGGTTAACCTCATTTTTCTGTTGTAATTTATTTTTTGAAAAGTAAATAAAAGTTACCAACACTTGAAAATAGGAAAAAAAATTTTAAAAAATAAAAAAATAGAACATAGAAATATAAGTACCAGTTGTGTCATATAAACAGCAGCTCCCTTTGTAGGAACCAACTAATGCAACCTTCATGAATCAAGAAAAATATTTGTTAGACAAAAATACGAAACCATACATATTATAAAAAAATGGTCAACTTTGTATGTCAACCTGACCGCCTGGTGTATAGCAAGCAGCAGCGACCATTTCATGCATATCATTCCAATGAACGACCTGATGATCAGGAATACTCCAAATCCGGACTTTGGAATCAAGTGATCCACTAATGAAGCATCTCTCATCAACAGGATTGAATTGGATGCAAGTTACTGTATTAAAAAGATACACCCTTAGTAATCATACTTCATAACAATATAACATATATAAACTTACTTGTTTATATGTATTTACTTACCATAGTTATTGTGTGAAAAGATCTTTAAACATGACTTGCTAGACAGCTGCCACAACTGCACAGTTTTGTCCATTGAAGATGACAACAAATGGTGTGATTTGGACCAGATCAAGAACATCATCCAGATGTCCAAAGAAAACTTGAATCTTTCAACTTCTCAGGAGTTGGGTTAGAATTAGAAGATGACTTAACTAATGTAGACTGGGAAGCGTCGTCGAAGGAGAGAGTAGGCGACAATGGTGAAGACGGATGGTCTAAGTGGTGACAAATGAACGTAGATTGAATTAAACATAAATAAAAATTAAAAGCAAATCAAAATCAAAAAGGATCTAACTTTAACATATATGATCAGTACCAATACTACTTGTATACATAGAATCCAAACTAAAATTAACCTGTATAATACTTGTGTCTCAAATATAGCATAACCAACATTGATAGCTTCCCATGTAATTGTCCCATCCTTTTCTTCATCTTGTCTCACAAATAGCAGGATCAATGTTTTCATATCAAATTTTCAACAAATGCACTTTATCTATCCCTGTAGCTTTCCAATACCCTGAAACAGCTGCTCGATTTGGGCAAACTCCTATATCACATATAGCTTTAGAATTGATCAGATGTTGTGAAACTTTCATGAAGTTGTCAATTTCATTAAACATAATCACAGAAAAAGTTCAAATCATCCAATTTTATGCATATATTTAGTTATTATAAACTAATTTATGCATATATTTAACCAGTTCACCCAAAAATGAGACGGGGTAACAATAATTTATGCAACAGGAGAGAAGGAACTGAGCAAAAGCGATGGTGAAAAGGAAAAAAGCAACACAACTCTGAGTTCTTATGTCATAGGTGTTGAGTGTTTTTCAATTTGAAATCTTCATAGAGATAACGATGAAAAAAATAAGTCAACAACAATTTACAAAATTACCCTTTTTATTTTAGTCACAAACGTGTCGGTTAAGAGCGCATCAATATCTGCAGATGATTGAATATCCAAAATTAGGGACAGAAATAAAAAATGGAGATTGAAGTTATAGAATGTATAAGAAGAGAAAGAGGGAAAAAAGTGATTATAGTTACATTTATTTGTGTAAATGTACAACTTCTATGGAATAATTACAAAGAGAAACAAAAATGTACAGCTTCTACCCTATTCTTATGTAACAATCAAGATTTTATGGAACAGTAACGTTTGTTATTGTATTTTTATTTATTTGTGTTATAGTGTAGTAATGTATCAACATCTACTTATAAACCTGTTCCAATAGAAATATCTCATAAAAACATGTATGTGTATGCGACTGTATGAAGTAAATGGGCAACTGATTTGGTGGGTTTCTTATGTGATAACATGGTAAGCATGTAGAATTCATGAATAATACATATGTAGTCCGATATAGTTGCACGCAATGGTAAAATCAAGATCTAAAGAGATGAATAGTGATACAATACATACGTTTCAAGAGGTATTTGTTTTCTTTATTTTCTGATTTATTGAGAGCGAGATGAAGACAACCTCGATTTCCCTTCTCTCTCTCTCTCTCTTCCTGAGCGATATTTGTTTTCTTTCCATTCTCAGTTTAGCCCTAGCAAACATACACAAATGACATGAGAAGAGAAATCATCACTGGATTTTTGAAGCAATCGAGTTTGAAAGACAGATAGATAGAATTAGAAACAATGAAATCATACCTGCTGATGAGAAATAAGAAAGCAACCCCAAATAGTAAGGGGAAACGGTACCTGGCTGATTAAACGTTTGTACACTGGAAATCACATCATAAGCCCAAAACTCAACCCTAACTTATGAAACTAAGAAAACCAAAGACGAAAGAAAGGGCATCGGTACCTAGCTGATTAAACCATAGTCAGCCATATGGTGAACAAACCGATTTCTAGGGTTCAGATCGACTGCTACCTGTTTCTTGAAACCAGCCGAGATAAAACGAAATTGGAAGAAACTGAAATAGTGAGAAGGAATAGTAGAAGTCGACCTCATCGTTCGATTGGAATGCAACGTTCGATTGGAATGCAACAATGGGAATAGAGCGGAGGAGTTATCAAGCGAAGAAATCCGATAAGCATGAGGAATATATTCAGAGACGCAGTCAATGGCGGTGGAGAGTCGTAGGGGGTGTTTGTCTTAGCTTTTCACAGCCAAAAGTCCTTTTTGGAAAAGAAAAAAAGCAAAAGATGTTTGGCAAAACTAGTTTTAAAAGCTACTTTTGGAGTTTTGATGTAAGGAAAAAGAACTTTTTGGAAAAGTCAGGAAAACCTGACTTTTTGTAACTTTTCCAAAAAGGAGTTTTGGGTTGTGAAAAGCTAAGCCAAACACCCTCTATTGGAGGAGAAGGGCGGCACAATCAAAACAGATAAAAAAGAAAAGATAAGAATCGAAAAATATGGCGGTCTAGAATGAGAGGTGGCAACCGACTTTGAGGAAGAGAAGATAAGCATCAGCCAAAGCACAAGTTACAGGGGCAAAATAAAAAAGAGAATACTTCCGTGCGCGGAAAAATAAGAAAGGAGAAGACTTTCGTGTGCAAATAAGAAAGAGAGGAAAAGTAACTGTAGCTAAGGTTTTAGGAATTGATAGTATATACTAATTACTCATTTGGGAAAAACAATCGGTACCGCTCCAAAATCACCCTAACCATGGCTTCCATTAACGATCTTGAACTTTCCATCAAAATCCAAATGTTCACAGTTATCTTCATCATCCATTGTTTGTCAATCTGTTGACCTTTTCTTTTCATCTATCGTTTAATGGGCACAAAAAATGAAGCTTTTACAAATTCATGACAATGGCAGCTTTCGTTTCGACCTCTGAATTCAGAAACCATCTTTTAATAGTGAAAACACTTAAAATTGGCATTCTCGTTTCCAATACCCTTGACTATCTGATCGCTACCTTGCTTCAATTCACGAAACAAGTGAATACAAGAAACATCTATTCGAACCTTACATGAAGTACACTCCATACTTGAAATTTCATTAACAACTCGATAATAGCACCAAGCATCTTTTACTTGCCTTTTTCTTTGCATTGAATCCGTTCATGATTATGCTTTTCAGAGCTGTTCCCTTTGAACCAAAGAAAAACAAAATCAGACTATATTACCCTTTAGCTATATCTTGCACCTAATTCCTCTTAGGTTGTCAATGAATAGAGAGCCTACACATCACTAAAATCTCTGTCATGTATTCTTACTTGAAAAATCAATGAAAACCCATTTACACGACTCCATGTAACTTTTACGGATAGAATTTCAAAACACCTGGAGCTTCTTTCTCATATCTTTTCAATCTCTTCATGAATATATTCTCCTTACACTTCAACCACCAACTGGAACCCTTTTTATCTTTCAACAAGCCATTGTCCAGACAATATACGTAAAACAAACATCTTGGAATAGCCCTTTTCTCCATACCGTATGAAAAGATCATAAGATTCTTTGCAATAAACAACTTGTAACTATATTCTTAGCCTCAAAAAATTCCACTTGTATCTATTCTTGTGTCAAGGTGGACCATAATGCCGCTAAAAAGAAACGATGACGGCTATTTCTTTTGCTGCTTTTTCTTCCTTTTAACAGCCTTTGTGACTTTCTATTCAAGCTGCACTCCGGCTCCTATGGTTATCAATAACATTACAACTTTTGTTTATCCTCTGCAACATCAAGAAAAATATGTCAAATTTCTTTTATCTATATTGAGAAAAGAGAGTAAATAAATCAAATAGATCAATGGCCCTTAAGGTATTTGCATAAAATGCTAGCCAAGCATTTTGACCAAAATACCCCTTGCTTTAATTCTCGCTATAGGTAAAAAATTAAACACCCATGAGATTCTACAACTTTTGATCAGATCACGACTATGAAATCATCCTTTTAACATATGATGTCAGCTTTTAAATTTATTGGTCACTATCAACACACAAAACGCTTATTCCTTGATTTGAATGAACAAAAAAACATAGCTCTTTTCACCATTAGAACCAGTCATCTCTTTTGCACAAAAATCCTCATGAGAGTATCATGTCTCCTTGAATTCATTCTGAAAGTTTGTTAATGATCGGATACACTTCAAGTATGAATGAAACAAAAAATAAATGACACAAGAATTACTCCAAATATTCCTTTCACTAAGAAAAGAGGTTTTGTCTTCACCAAGAAGGCAGGGTATGCCACGAAAGCAATTGACACGAAGCCACGATCACACATTAGGGTTTGCCCTAATGTTGTATTTATACTAATCTATAGATGTATATCCTATGATTGACGGGATTGTATTTAATATATACTAAGAGTCGATCTTATCATAAAGATACGAGATCTGATCTATTATATATATATATATATATATATATATATATATAATAACTGCCTAATATATAAAAGATTACAATATAACTATAAGCTGACGTTGTTGAACCTGTTGAGATGGTGCTGACATTGTTGACTCATAGACGTTGACGTTGATGGATCAACTTGTCATGTGTTTGACTCATCAGATCATAAGGTGTGACCTTACAATCCCCCCTATCTGATGATGTCGAAACTAACCTTTAATGAATTCTTTGACTCATGCTCCCCTTGAGAAAAATAATGTATTTTTAACTTTTTAGTTTTAACGAATACTTCTAACTCTTCAGCTTTAACAAATGCTTATAACTCCTCAGCTTTTCTGCATTTATCAATTGCGGCAGCCGGCAGAAACAGACGAATAGGCTTGAGCTGAGCTTGACTTTAGCTTGACTCGACTCCCGCTTAGAATATGCTTTTCTATAGTTCTATTAGTGAAATTTCTTCAACAAGATTTCTTGTTTTACCACGATTCTCTCCCCCTTTTTGACATCAACATCTAACTTCAAGCAGAATAGAATATCAACTTATAGTCTAGTAAGATTGTGATGTCTCCTGATAGTATGGGCTTAAACTACCATTCACTGACATAGTGTTTCGAGATCTCATTAGCATGTGGTTTCATACGTTGAATCATAAATCACTTTTATTAGAAGAAAAATGGAAAGAGTGGATAGGTGCGTGTAATATATCACAGACAATGATATACCCATCGGCACAAATTCGTCAAGCTCTCATCAGTGTATGGTACATTACACTGAATCATAAAACTTTTAAAGAATAATGTAAGGACAAGAATGGATTGTTTTAATCATGTTGAGGTGAAATCAGCATGAATCATTAACAGTTTAACTTATCAACAAGGAGTGGTTTAAATTTATGTATCATAGTGTAAGTTGCAATCTTGAATCAAAGATTCACCGTTAACTCATAATGGTACCATGTCTACCTCAAACAAGGAGGTCGGGGACATGAACAACCCTTTTTCATTTGAGGACCTGACAAGTATCTCTTACGCTAATGACTATGCAATCAGGGTAAGCAATTGACTTATGTTCAACGTTTCAGCAGAACATGATACTTGATGCATACGCCAAGTATGCTTCTAGGGACAAGGTCAGGTAAAGAAGATTAACTTAATAATAAGCACCCTATACTTTTATCAATATCTTTCATTTGGACCAGGCTATCTCACTTATGAGATTTTAGACAATGCTAGACAATCAGCGTGAAAGGGTGAGTCAATTTTCTCAGCAGATGGTCTCGCTCATAAGAGACTTAAAGAGATTTAGTCACATACAACATCATGCTTCTAGGAATGATGATGTGTCATAAGTTGCATATTAGGCTCAAATTGCCACCGTCAGATTCCTTTTATATAGAATGGTACATAAGAATAATATAAGAATACAAACAAAAGAATTAGTCAAACAAGAAATAGTTTAAACAGAAAAATGTGCAGCTTTTTCAGAAAAGTGATAAAGACTTGATCCATCAAATCTTTGGAATTGAATGGTCATTAATGCCCTTCCATTTTCCGAGATATCTACCACTTGAAATTTCAGATATAAAAGAGAGAAAACAAAGGTAAGTACATCGTCAAGGAACTCACAATTGATGAAGTCTTTTGCCACTAAAGCGTCATAGATGGATTTCAAGCTTCATCAGTAGAAATAGAGAAGCAAAGATAACTCTTTGTAACCAATGAGTTAACTAAATTGAATCCATAAAACAATTGTGTCTTCAAGATTAACACAAAGGCATACGAGGTTTTATTGGATTATGAGTCAGTAGATGAAGCTAAGACTTACTACTTTGATGGTTGCTCTTTGCATCCATAACAATGAGTAGATGAGAAAGAGAGTATCCGTAAGAGCAAAAGGAAATGATGCCACTCTTTTTCTCAATACCAAGAGCATTGAGATCCTACAAGACAGCTTCAATGCTTTCAAATAAAATGCAGAAAAATCTTAAATAGGTTTGAAAAGGAAATACATGTAAATACTAAGTGCACTTGTGTGTTTTTGAGTTTTTTCATAAGATAAAAAAGAAGTTAATTAACAATTAAAACATAGATAGCATGCCAAGATTAGTAATTTATTTGTTTAAACTTTTTTCATCCAATGCCTTGGTGAAGATGTCAGCTAGTTGATCAGTGGATAGAATATAGAACAATTCCACTTTTCCCTTTTGAACTATGTCCCTGATGAAATGATGGTGAATGTCGATGTACTTGGTCTTGGAATGCTGCAATGGATTTTGATTCATCTAAATGGAACTGGTGTTATCACAACAGATGGGTGTCTTTGAGAAGTTCAGACCATAATCCAAGAGCTGATTGTGAATCCATAGAATATGGGCACAACACCTTCCAACGGTAACATATATTCAACTGCATCGGTAGAGCAAGCCACTAATGTCTGCTTTTTGCGAGACCAACTTACCAATCTCTTTCCAAGCATTTGAGCTCCTCCTGAAGTGATTTTATGATCACTACTACACCCACCATGATCAGATTCAGTGTATCCTACCAGCTTGAATTCAGAGTCACGATGTAACATCCATAAAATTTAAACTTTTCAAAACAACCCTTTTTCTATAGAAGTGTTTACAAAAACTGTTATTCCCAAAACATTATTTAAGAATCAGAATCTCTTTCAACATAGTTTTCAAAACATTCAAATTATCAGAGTTTCCCAGAAATCATAGGTCCAAAACGTGAGAATGTGTACGGTCACACCTTCACCTTGCCACGGTCCTTTGAAGTACCTGATACCATAAACCAAAATTGTAAACACGAAGCTTAATGAGTTCCCCCATAGTACCAACACCCAAACCGATAACATATACAAATAACAGAATCCATACATAGCCTTTAGCATGTATGGACCGTCTAACCGGGCCTACAGCCTGTCTGGACCGCTCCCGAGCCTTCGGAATGACTGGACCGCCTCGCATGGCCTACAGCCTATCCGATCCGCTCCTGAGCCTTCGGCATGACTGGACCGCCTCGCAGGGCCTACAGCCTATCCGGACCGCTCATCAGGCCTTCGGCCTGACTGGACCGCCTCGCAGGCCTTCAGTCTATCCGGGTCGCCCTAGGTCTGTTGGCCTTCATTACAAAGCAGGAACACCTCAACCCAACCACACACATACATGTCAACATATATATAGCAATTAAACACATAACCAGTCAACAGGAAAACAGGCAGATCTTATAGGATACAGATCTAATAGATCATAACAGCACTCAATCATAAGATAAACCATGATAGCAATCCAAAAGGTCCGGCATTGGTGCCTTCGACCCATAAGTACAGTGAGGAACTCACCTCGTACTACTAAATACCCAAACGATCCCTGGCTGCTGGCTGCCAGATCCCCGAACCGCCAACATCAAGACAGTACCCCATCAACAACTGATTCCATGAACAATCTCTGACTGCAGATCCACTATCACATGCGTGTTAACATATACTAAAATGACAATCCATTAACATCTAGTCATTGACTCATACTATGAGTCCAATTCAGGGTAAAAGACCTTTTGACCCTTCCTCAAGCATGGACCAAAGCCAAGGCCCAACTAATGACAAAAGGCCCAACATCAAAATAAAATTCTTAAGCCCAATTATGGCCCAATTTTCCAAATTGGGCCTAATTCCATCCATGGCCTTCACTCAAGAAGATCCAGCAAGCCAAAAGCCAAAACCATAAAATCCCAGAAGGCCCAACACAACCCAAATCAACCCAACCCAAAACCGAAGCCCAAAATGAAAGGCCCAACACAATCGCGTACACGGGGCGTACTCCGGAGGTACGCATGGCATACACGAGCCTCTCATTGACTGGTTTCGGGGCGTTTGACCTTGAACGCGGGGTGTACCCCCTTCTACGCGGGGCTTACCCTCGCAGAGACCAAAACTATGATAAGTGCTTAATGGCTTAAGCACTTAAGCCCAAACTTTAGATCCATGGTCCAAATGCACAATAGAGTCATAAAGTCTACAACTTTATGACTTTAGATGTCCAAAAGTTCTTAATACAAGGTATTAGTCTATTAAGACCTTTCTACCAAATGCATGGGAAACTTCTAGCAATTGGAACCTCATTTTTATGATTAAGTACCCCTCCAAGGATCTGAAAGGACAACTCAAATCATCCAAAACATGCCATGTTCAAAATGGAGCATTTTGGACAAAAAATGAAGCATAAAAGAACCCAACAAGAGATCAAGCAAAACACTTATAAATGTATGAACTTTATACCTTTGGATGATAGAAAAGAAAGCCTAAACTCCAGATCCAAGCCTTGCTTCACGTTCCTAAGCTTCTTGATGCAACTTCTTCCCCTTCAAACACACAATGATCACCTCTTAGCTCACAACACACACTTATGGAAGTTAAGGTTTTGCCAAAATGACCCCAAGGACTTGGAGGCTGGAAAAAGATGGGAGAAATGGTCCATAAGATGCTTAAATACTCCAAAAACCCTAAGAATTAGGGTTTTCATCCGGACATACCTACACCCTGCGTACATATGCGTACGACCAACGTACTAGGTGTGCCATAGTACGCTTAGTGTACTCACATGTACGGCCAGCGTACAACTCCTAATCCATAAATTACCTTTTTGCCACTAGGGCTTCCCATGGCCACTTCGTTCCAATCAAAGGATCAAAAGTGACATAATTACAACTCAAGGGATGGATTTGAAATTACTTGAAAACTGGGGTGTTACAATTCTCCCCCACTTAAATTCGATTTCGTCCTCGAAATCATCCCTTACTGTCCCTAGCATGCCCGACATCCTGAGGGATACCCAAAACCTTGAACATACCATGACCTTTCCAAGGCGATCAAACTCAACAGAAAATTTTCAACCCGAAGAAAACAAATCTATAATCCCACGCAGTAAACCAACCCTACTTCACATGAACAATCTGCTATCTAGAATCTCGAATTCGGTCTGACTCCCAGACAGACCGCCCATACTAACCATCGTTGAATCCATTCCTATTATCCCTAAACTGACTACTCAACCCTGAAAACCTAAGGTTCCCACCAGAAAACAGAATCACAGATCATACACTGCTGCCAACAACTCTTTACTTGACAAAATAGAATACATATTCTTTCAAGAGAAAGCTCATTCTAATAACCAAATTTCCAAGGATATAATGAGCAATAAGAGACAAACTGGGAGATGAACCTTTTTAGCGCTGACAGGACAATGCTTCCTTTAACTCCCGAACCAACATACACATCACTGCTAGCTCGAAAGCACGATCACTCACGCCTGGCCCGATCCGCCTCGGGCTAGAATACCCTAGATTGGAATACCCGAATGTACATAACTCGATTCTAAACTAATAACCCGAGATCCAAGGACTTACCTGTGACATCCCCATTTTCACGGCCAGAAAAGACCGATTTTGTTTATGCTTTATAAAAAAATCAAAGTACTTCTTTTGATAAAAAATGTTGCGGAATTTGATCCCAGTAAAACATGATAAATAAGTTATCAAAGCATTTCCGAAGAAATGTATTTTTTATTCATTTTAAAACATTTGGGATGTCATTGTCAATACAGAAACATAAGCATAAATAGAACTTACATTCATTTACACTAGTGATCTATATCTCTTTAATCTCTCAGTGTAATGTAACTTCAAATCGACACCTGTGATACAAATATGCTTGAGTGGGTCAGGTTGGGAAACCTGGTGAGTACATAGAGTTTTCAACCCACAATAATGTAATTATTATGTTTAATCGTCAAACAATTAACCCAATTACCCATCCCTATTATCTTCGTTATTCTTAAGGATCTACCCTAAGAATCATCTATCCTGCATTCGTTCATTCCGAAGTCCATCGCTTCCAGGGTTCATATGACAGACACTAAGTCCATAGCTGCTAATGCTCGTTCGTAAAGCACTAATTCCATAGCTGCTAAAGTTCATTCATCGGGTACTAAATCCATAGCTACCAGTGTTTATCTAATAGGTACTAAGTCCATAGCTACCAACGTTTATCTAACAGGTACTAAGTCCATAGCTACCAACGTTTATTCGATAGGCAGTAAGTCCATATTTGCCGATGTTATTTGTTAGGCACTAAGTCTATAGCTGCCAATGTTCACTCATATCATCATTCATCTCTCATCATTCATCTACTCATGTTTTACCCAACATATTCGTAGATATAAAATACATATACAGTTTAAATTATTTAAAACATGTATAAAATCGTTCATCCAGCATAGATAGCAAGTATACAGGTTATATGCACACATAACACGTAATTTATATAAAATACTTCATATCTATGTGTAAGATGAAAGTAACTATGCACTCACTTGATAAGGTGGTGACTCGGTACTCGGACATCGCTTCGTTTACTTTAAAATAATTTCCTTCGACGAAACCTAATATTATTACCACTAGATTTTATTCTAATATTTACCGTGACTAATTATTAGTCTTATTATTATTATTATTATTATTATTATTATTATTATTATTATTATTATTATTATTATTATTATTATTATTATTATATAAGCGTTTAAACAATATTTTCCAACCACTATGTACAGACAGGGGCCAGACATAAAACACCGGAGGGCAAGATCATTTTGGCATATAGCACTTCTGAAATCCAACAACCTAGGCGGCCCTTCAAACCGGATTCCCCGTACCGCGAGTGGTTAAAAAGATATTATAACGACACTTATATAACCCATAATAATAGCTCAAATAATTATTATAAGGTCCTAATAACGTTACTATATTTAAATAAAAGCTATATTAAAAATTGGGTAGGCGTATCTTACCTACGAGGGGGTTTGGCTAGAAGTCGTGCTCTGCAGGGGCAGAACTTCCGAGCCGAAAGCTCTTCTTCTCGGAGTGTAAGGGTCGAATTTAGTTGTAATATGTCGAAGTCTTTTGTGCCCTTCTTATGTTTGTTAAGTTTATTTACTAAGGTGTATTTCGTACGAAGCTTAAGTGTCAATGCCTTAGTATTTTTTGTATGCTTTCAATGTTCCTATAAATATGGAACTTTACTAGAGTTAGATAAGAGTCCTTTATAGAACCTGTCTATTTTTCTCTGTAAATGTTGAAAGCATAAATGAGCAGAAACCAGATCTTATTTACATCGTTTGTTCAATCTGCATTCGTTTTACTCTGATTTTGATTAATACTTGATTCCACGATTCTTCAATTGGTATCAGAGCAGGAATCATGATCTGAGATCTAATTTTCACTCTGTTTCAAAAGGTTTTTGAATCAAAATTCTGGTTCAAAAAGTTCCGCATCTTTTGACGTGAAAAAGCTTTCTAGATCTTAAGTTGTGATTTGATTCTGCAACAGATTTGTTGAATCGAGTATTCTACTTTGTTTTTCTGATCAATTTAGCAATTTGCTTTCAAATTCTCTTTGATTTCTCAAAAATTCTCAAAAAGTTTCTTCCGTACATCAATGGCGAACTTCAATCTCAACTCGATGACTTCATACTCTCATCTGCTAGGATCTTCAACTAAGATTCCTATGCTCATTCCTGAATACTATGATCAGTGGTCTAATCGTATGCAAGATTACTTGAATGGAATCGATGAAGAGCTTTGGTCTTGCATCTCAGGGAATGTTACTCTTCCAACGAACCTTCAACCAATTGGATCGTCATCTAGTACTACGAGTGTGGAAAATCAAACTGATCGTATGAAGAAACTTGAAAAATGATGCATAAGGGAGTTGCGTGGTGCATTGCCTCCAGTGGTGTATAACTATGTCAGAAGTTCTACAACTGCAAAGGAAATCTAGAATAATCTCAAAGAAAAGTTTCAAGGCAGCGAGAAGACGAAAATCAATTCAGTTAAGCAATGTTTGATTGAATTGAAGGATTTCAAGCAAAAAGATGGTGAAACGATTGAAAGTTACTATGATAGGCTGAATGAGCTGATTTACAAATGCAATCATTATGGAATCACGAGGTCTGCCATGGAATTCAATCTCACCTTTGTTATGGGACTCCGTAAAGAATGGAGAAGTGTTAGCATGATGGTGAAAAATCAACAGAGTTTCGATACATCTTCTTTGAATGATTTGTACAATTAACTGAAAAGTCACGAAAGTGAAGTGAACGAAATGGCAGAAGAGTCGAAGCTTAGTCTGGGAGGTCCATTAGCACTTGTCTCTAAAGTGACTAAAAAGGAAACTGTTGAAAAAAGTGATTATAATGATGAATAGGGGTTTCTCATGAATTCGGATGATGAGGCAATTGCTTTTTACTCTAACAACCGAGTCAAACTTATGTTTCTGTTTCTTTAAATAATGATGTGGACTTAATTGATAGTCTCAAAACTAAAGTTTGTGACTGGGTTAAAAGTTCTTCATTTCATTCTGTTTTCAAAACTAATTTCCAAGGACCCAAACAGCCTTGGGTACCTAAATTCTTTCATTGATCGCAGGTACTATGTGACGAGCAATATGATGAGAAATGGTATATTGATAGTGGTTTCTCACGTCACATGACTGGACGAAAGGAAAATCTGAGAGATTTTCGAAGCTTGGAAAATGCAGGAGTTGTGAAGTTTGGCAATAATCACAAATGCCAAGTGAAAGGTTATGGCAAAGTCACGAATGGAAAGTTCACTGTTAATCGCGTTGCTTATGTCGAAGGTCTTCAACATAACTTGATAAGTGTTTCCCAACTTGTTGTGGGCACTGGCAATCAAGTGGTGTTTAACGAAGAAGGCAACATCATTTCAAATGTTGAAACTAACGAAGTCTTGCTCAAATCGAAACGACATGGTGACATGTTTACTCTTGATATCAAACCAATCATCGGCAAACCCTCAGTGTGCTTACTTTCGAAAGCTTCCTCTGACATCAGCTGGTTATGGCATCGACGTTTATCACATTTAAACTTTCGAAATTTGAATAAATTGGTTGTTGATGATCTTGTTTGTGGTTTACCTGTACTAAAATTTGACAATGATACATTGTGTGCAGCTTGTGAACAAGGGAAACAACACAGGAAAGGACATCCAATTGTGATATATTCGAAAATTGTGGAACCGTTGGAACTTCTACACATTTACCTTTGTGGACCATCGACTGGTGCAACTCTCAACAAGAAACGGTACATTTTGGTTATTGTTGATGATTTTTCACGATTTACTTGGGTATATTTTCTCAGGTTAAAATCTGAGGTTACTCAAACAATGATCGAGTTTATTAAGAAGATTGAGATCAGTCTGAAGAAAAATGTTCGAAAGATCAAAAGTAATAATGGATCTGAGTTTAAGAACAAAGTGCTGGATTCGTGCTTAACAGAAAAAGGAATTTCGCATAACTTCTCTTCGCCCTATACACCGCAACAAAATGGTGTGGTTGAAAGACGAAATTGGCCACTTTGCGAATCAACGAGAACTATGTTGACATATGCGAATATTCCTCAATATCTATGGGCTGAAGCAGTTTCGATAGCTTGTTTAACTCAAAATCGATCTTTCATTCATCGTCGATTCAATATCACTTCGTATGAAATTATCAATAACCGAAAACCTAATGCCAAATTCTTTCATGTTTTTGGCTGCAGGTGTTTTATAATGAATCTTAAAGATAGCCTTTCAAAATTTCAAGCTAAAGCTGACGAAGGCATATTTTTGGGATATTCGCACAATTCGGTTGCATACAGAGTGTTAAATAAGCGCACAAGAAAAGTCGAAGAGACTTTGAATCTTACTTTCGATGATTATTATGTCAAACAAGTTGAAAAGCAATTTAACCAAAAACCAATTATTAATGAATCATCTGATGAAACTGAAGAATCAAATTCATTAGACTTTGATTATGATTTAATTTTTGGTATTCCTGACAGGGCTGTGGATGCTGAAATTCATGCGAATGATAATCATCACTCTGAATCTTCGAAGCATAATGATGACTTGGAAAATCCTCAAAATATATTAGATGTTAATTCAACAACGAATTCTCCCAGAGTTGGCGAAAGTATGCTTCTTAATCCAGTGGAAGGAGAGCACTTGGATTCGAATACTCTGGTTGAGGGGGAGCATTCTTTCGAGGAGGAGAATGGGAGAATGGATGAAGTTGTTGAGGGGGAGCATCAAAATGATAATCGTGTTGAATGTGACATCCCCAATTTCTCGGCCAGAAAAGATCGATTTGTTTATGCTTTGTTTTATAAATCAGAGTAATCCTTTAAAGAAAACGGTTGCGGAATTTGTTCCCAAACAAGATATGATAAAACTTTATCAAAACATTTCTCAAAGAGAATGTACTTTTCATTAAATAATAAAATCTCGGGATGTCATGCTCCGATACAGACCAAAAGCATAAACATTATAAAATAGACCTTACAACGGTTATTTATAACTACTGATCTATAATCCAAAATCCCTCGTCATCGTCCAACTATGCTCTTTTTCCACTACCTGTAATACAGAAAAACTGAGTGGGTCAGGCTTGGGAGCCTGGTGAGCATATAGGGTTTTCAACCCACAATAATATAATTATTATATTTAATCATCAAACAATCAACCCAATTACCCATCCCCATTATCTTCTTTATTTCTTAAGGTTTTACCCTAAGAATCAACTATCCTTCATTCATTCATTCCTAAGGATTGACCTAATGAATTGGCACAAAATCCATTGCTACATAAGGCGCATCTACCAACTTTATCCTTTAAGCGCCTCTGCGAGGATTACGACATTCACTATTAGGCGCCACTGCCTGGATTATGACATACACTATTAGGCGCCACTGCCTGGATTACGACATACACTATTAGGCGCCACTGCCTGGATTACGACATACACTATTAGGTGCCACTGCCTGGATTATGACATACACTATTAGGCGCATCGGCCAACATTATCGTTTAAGCGCATCTGCCAGGATTACGACATTCTCTATTTGGCGCATCTGCCGACCTTATCCTCTAAGCGTATCTGCCAGGATTATCCTATAAGCGCATCTGCTAGTATTATGACATTCTCTATTTGGCGCATCTGCCGACCTTATCCTATAAGCGCATCTGCCAGGATTATCCTATAAGCGCATCTGGTAGTATTATGACATTTACTATTTAGCGCATCTGCTAAGATTATCTATAACATCTGTCATACCACATCACTTATCTACCCATGTTTTACCTGACATATTCGTAAATATAAATTACAGATATGGTTTAGTTCATTTAAAAACCTGTATTAAACATTCATTCCAACAACCATCTCAAGTAAACAAACAACGTATAAACACAGAGCACGTATTTCATAGCAAATACTTCATATCTATGCGGTAGAAGAAAGTAACTACACACTCACACCAAACGTATACTTAATACATTCAAACAATACTTGTATTAAAATCGTGTTTATGAAAGGGACTATACACTCACTTGATCAGAAGATGATCGGGCAGCACTACGGCTCTAAGAGTAGTACTTCTTCGGTGAAACCGGGATCACTTCGCACACCGGGCTTCTCGCGGGCAGTGTTTCGGCTCGGAAACTCTTTTCTTCTCGGGATCTTCGGGCTTCGGGACTTGCCTCGGGTCTCGGGATGATACCGGGGCTTCCGGGGGGGGGGGGGGGGTTAAAGTAGGGCTTAGATAGGGTATCGGGAGTGGGAGAGAAGAGATTGAGCAACCAAACTCGGCTGCCCCTTGAATTCTATTTGTAGGGCCATTTTTCTGGATTCACGTCGTGAATCTCAAATATTCACGTCGTGAATTCAATAGTCATCAGGTGCGTCATCGCAACTTGCGTCTGTCAGGCTCCAGAAGTCATAAATACTGAGTTCACGTCGTGAACACTGTATTCACGTCGTGAACTCTGACAGTTTTGGGGTTTCTCGCCCCGAACTTCAGAAATTCATAACTTTCGCATACGAACTCCGTTTTCGACGTTCTCTATATCTACGCGTAGGTGAGATTATGCTCTACAACTCTCGTTTAGACTTTGTCGGCTAATTTTGAATTTATTTTGATTATATTATTTTTAGTAGGCCGGGACAGGAAAACTCCGTTAGAAATCCATAACTTCTTCGTCTGACGTCCGTTTTCGTCTGTCTTTTTACCGATGGACTACTATCAATGAGATCTTCGATTCTCGTTTAGATCGTTTCGGCTAGAAATCACTCGATCTCATATTCGAACTTCGGGCTGCATACTACTAATGCTGAAACTTCGAAAAATCATAACTTCCTCATACGAAGTCAGATTTAGACGTTCTTTTTATGCACGCTCTCGGTTTAACGTATTCTACGACTTTCATTTAGATCGCTAAGGCCAAATATCGCTCTAACGTAAATTCACTATTTACGTCGCGCTGTGTCGTGCCGGTTCTGTCGCGAAACTTCGACATATCATAACTTCTTCGTTATAACTCGGATTTCGGCGTTCTTTATATGTACGGAATCCTTGTAACATATGCTATAACTTAGTTAAGATTAATCCTTCTAAATAATTTTCCATCAAAAAGTCATTTTTGATGATTATCGTCTCTAAATTGACTACCTCGGATCTACGGGCGTTACAATTATCTCCCCCTTAGGATGATTACGTCCCGGAATCATCAACGAAATAGGACTTGTATAATGATTCCATACGTTATCTCTTCATCCTAGGTAATAACTGTAAGTTCTATGTTTCCTCGAAAGAGTATCTAACTCTTGGACTTCTCGATAGCAAGTAGTGCTCAATCCTGCATCTGCTCTTCGTACTATGTTGGACTTTCAATCGTAACCTTCAAGTTACAAAATAAATCCTTACTGAGAACTCCTTCTTCTTCTTAGAATAAGTACTTTCCTTTATCTATTGTAACAGACCGATGGGTCGTGTTCTAATGACCTCTCATCGTATGATGCAACGCTTAGACTCAAGTCTCTTAGAGTCAAATTCCAGAATGGAAAATGCCTTCCTTCATATTCTAATGTGATATAATCACATTTTTACATGTAGCATTTCTAGCTACAAGCTTCCTTAACAACGAGCGCGATGCTATCGATCACATTGATTTCAATCTTCTGACTTGATTCAGATGCTACCTCGAACTTGGTTCTATGAACCACGTAACAAACTCATCGTAGTCGGACTCAATTTGATATGACCGCTAGGGTCAGAATATCAATCATCTTCTTAGTCACTACCGAAACAATGGTAACGACATACTTGAATAAAACGAGACCAATCACTAGCTTCTTGGTAACCTTGTGACTTTCCCTGATCCAAGCGTGAGTCCTGTGCTTCCAGTAGTATAGATCTCTACTACTATTCACACCTACTCATACTCGTCCCAAGTATTGTCCCGCAGTCCCCAAGTCCTAAAATCACAAAACAGTTTAACACATACGAATGTATCCAATTAATCATAAAAATTCTCCTAGACTCTACTAGGACTTCTTCCATGCGTATCTTCAATCATCAATTCTACTTCAACTCGGTTGGTGATGGAAATTCCAGACGATGGGATAACTTCAAGAATTACACCAATCGTTCCACCATCCTGCCAATCGAAGGTGTACCTCAGATGTACCGTACTCCCCTAAACGTTACGTTATTTTATCAGACATATTCTAAAGGCAAGATACCACTCTTAAGATATCTTCCGATAGGTGTCATTCACTATCATAAGCCTTTCATTTTCTCCATTTACTCAATTCTCTACGAGTCTCCACCATAACGTTTTGTACACCCAAGCAGACGTTCGGTGCACCGGGCGAGAATTTAAGATAAGAAAGCTTTATTTGCGATAGACATATAAATCTCCTTATCACTCCGAAACGTTTACATGCTAGTTCTAATATCGTATTCATACGCTTAGAATCCTCAACACGTAAGGTTTCCAGATCCGGTCGGCAACAGACCGTAGATCCGAACAACTAATATCATATATGGAAAACATATAACATTTAGCACATAAAAGCACTTTAGGCATCTTTCCTAAAATATACTAGTGCTCGTGTCTATAATGTGGTAGACACTCATCTCACAATCATCGCTTAGCATTCTAAGTTTAAGTCTAGAAATCCTACAAATTCCTAGTTCGCTTAAACTAATGCTCTGATACCAACTGTGACATCCCCAATTTCTCGGCCAGAAAAGACCGATTTGTTTATGCTTTGTTTTATAAATCAGAGTAATCCTTTAAAGAAAACGGTTGCGGAATTTGTTCCCACACAAGATATGATAAAACTTTATCAAAACATTTCTCAAAGAGAATGTACTTTTCATTAAATAATAAAATCTCAGGATGTCATGTTCCGATACAGACCAAAATCATAAACAGTATAAAATAGACCTTACAACAGTTATTTATAACTACTGATCTATAATCCAAAATCCCTCGTCATCGTCCAACTATGCTCTTTTTCCACTACCTGTAATACAGAAAAACTGAGTGGGTCAGGCTTGGGAGCCTGGTGAGCATATAGGGTTTTCAACCCACAATAATATAATTATTATATTTAATCATCAAACAATCAACCCAATTACCCATCCCCATTATCTTCTTTATTTCTTAAGGTTTTACCCTAAGAATCAACTATCCTTCATTCATTCATTCCTAAGGATTGACCTAAGGAATTGGCACAAAATCCATTGCTACATAAGGCGCATCTACCAACTTTATCCTTTAAGCGCCTCTGCCAGGATTACGACATTCACTATTAGGCGCCACTGCCTGGATTACGACATACACTATTAGGCGCCACTGCCTGGATTACGAAATACACTATTAGGCGCGTTTGCTAACATTATCCTTTAAGCCCATCTGTCAGGATTACGGCATTCTCTATTTGGCGCATCTGCCGACCTTATCCACTAAGCGCATCTGCCAGGATTATCCTATAAGTGCATCTGCTAGTATTATGACATTCTCTATTTGGCGCATCTGCCGACCTTATCCTATAAGCGCATCTGCCAGGATTATCCTATAAGCGCATCTGCTAGTATTATGAAATTTACTATTTAGCGCATCTGCTAAGATTATCTATAACATCTTTCATACCACATCACTTATCTACCCATGTTTTACCCAAAATATTCGTAGATATAAATTACATATATGGTTTAGTTCATTTAAAAACCTGTATAAAACATTCATTCCAACAACCATCTCAAGTAAACAAACAACGTATAAACACATAGCACGTATTTCATAGCAAATACTTCATATCTATGCGGTAGAAGAAAGTAACTACACACTCACACCAAACGTATACTTAATACATTCAAACAATACTTGTAATAAAATCGTGTTTATGAAAGGGACTATACACTCACCTGATCAGAAGATGATCGGACAGCACTACGGCTCTAAGAGTAGTACTTCTTCGGTGAAACCGGGATCACTTCGCACACCGGGCTTCTCGCGGGCAGAGCTTCGGCTCGGAAACTCTTTTCTTCTCGGGATCTTCGGGCTTCGGGACTTGCCTCGGGTCTCAGGATGATACCGGGGCTTCGGGGGGGGGGGGGGGGGGTTAAAGTAGGGCTTAGATAGGGTATCGGGAGTGGGAGAGAAGAGACTGAGCAACCAAACTCGGCTGCCCCTTGAATTCTATTTGTAGGGCCATTTTTCTGGATTCACGTTGTGAATCTCAAATATTCACGTCGTGAGTTCAATAGTCATCAGGTGCGTCATCGCAACTTGCGTCTGTCAGGCTCCAGAGGTCATAAATACTGAGTTCACGTCATGAACACTGTATTCACGTCGTGAACTCTGACAGTTTTGGGGTTTCGCGCCCCGAACTTCAGAAATTTATAACTTTCGCATACGAACTCCGTTTTCGACGTTCTTTATATCCACGCGTAGGTGAGATTATGATCTACAACTCTCGTTTAGACTTCGTTGGCTAATTTTGAATTTATTTTTATTATATTATTTTTAGTAGGCCGGGACAGGAAAACTCCGTTAGAAATCCATAACTTCTTCGTCTGACGTCCGTTTTCGTCTGTCTTTTTACCGATGGACTACTATAGATGAGATCTTCGATTCTTGTTTAGATCGGTTCGGCTAGAAATCACTCGATCTCATATTCGAACTTCGGGCTGCATACTGCTAATGCTGAAACTTCGAAAAATCATAACTTCCTCATACGAAGTCAGATTTAGACGTTCTTTTTATGCACGCTCTCGGTTTAACGTATTCTACGACTTTCATTTAGATTGCTAAGGCCAAATATCGCTCTAACGTAAATTCACTATTTACGCCGCGCTGTGTCGTGCCGGTTCTGTCGCGAAACTTCGACATGTCATAACTTCTTCGTTATAACTCGGATTTCGGCGTTCTTTATATGTACGAAATCCTTGTAACATATGCTATAACTTAGTTAAGATTAATACTTCTAAATAATCTTCCATCAAAAAGTCATTTTTGATGCTTATCGTCTCTAAATTGACTAGCCCGGATCTACGGGCGTTACATTGAAGAGGAAAATGATATAATAAATCTTTATCAAAACGATGATTTTAATGATCTAAATGATAATGTTTCTGTTGTAGGATATAAAAATGAATAAATGTACGAAGATGCACCTTTGGAATTCGTTCCGGCATATCCACCGTTAGAGAAATGGACAAAGACTCATCCTATAGATCAAGTCATTGGAAATCCTCAAGATGGAGTATTAACAAGAGCTCAGATTCGTGCGAAGAATGAGGTATTAAATACTCATCAAGAATTTTGCATGTTCAATGTTTTCATATCTAAAATTGAACCAAAGACAGTTAAGATGGCAATGGAACACTCAGATTGGGTTGTTGCAATGCAATCTTAACTGGCTGAATTCGAAAGAAACAAGGTTTGGAGATTAATTCCTAAACCTGAAAATGTTTCGATTGTCGGGTTAAAATGGATTTTCAAAAACAAAACCGACAAAGATGGAAATATTGTACGAAATAAAGCACGTGTAGTTGTAAAAGGATATTCGCAACAAGAAGGGATTGATTATGAAGAAACCTTTGCCCCTGTTGCAAGACTCAAGGTTGTTCGAATATTCTTAGCATATACAGCTCATAAGGATTTTGATGTCTTTCAAATGGATGTGACATGTGCCTTTCTCAATGGAGAACTCGAAGAAACTGTTTACGTAGAACAACCTCCAGGTTTCGTAAATGAAATGCATCCTAATCATGTATATATTTTAGATAAAGCTGTCTATGGGTTAAAACAAGCACCAAGAGCATGGTATGCAACTCTTACCAATTTCTTAAAACAGTCGAAATTTAAGCAAGGATCAGTTGACCCCACATTATTTCAAAATAAAGTTGGGAATCATCTGATGCTTGTTCAAATTTATGTCGATGATATTATTTTTGGCTCTACTGACCCTGCTTTATCTAATGAATTTGAAAATTTGATGAAAAGTCAATTCGAAATGAGCATGATGGGTAAAATCAATAATTTTCTTGGCTTAAACATATGTCAGAACAGAGAAGGTATATTCATCAATCAAGAGAAATATACAAGGAATTTGCTCGAAAATTTTGGATTGACAAATAGCACGAAGTTAAGAGTACCAATGGCTGTTGGCACAAGGCTAACACCTTCGTTAGAAACGCCTGCGGTTGATCTTACTTTATACAGGAGCATGATAGGTTCACTGCTTTATCTTACTGCAAGTAGACCTGATATCATGTTTTCTGCATGTAATTGTGCTAGGTATCAAGCAAATCCTCGAGAACCACATTTAACAGCTGTGAAGAATATCTTTTGTTATCTCAAGAGAACAATTTCGTTAGGATTGTGGTATCCTTCGAAAACAGGATTTTTCATTCAAGCATTTTCAGATGCAGATCTATGAGGGTGTACCTTGGATCGAAAAAGTACAAGTGGTGGTTGTCAATTTTTGGATGAAAAGTTGGTTAGTTGGCAGTCGAAGAAGCAAACGTGTGTTTCGATTTCTATTGTTGAAGTCGAATATGTAGCAACTGCTGTTTGTACATCACAAATTATTTGGATTCAAAGTCAGTTGAGATGCAGATCTAGGAGGGTGTACCTTGGATTGAAAAAGTACAATTGGTGGTTGTCAATTTTTAGATGGAAAGTTGGTTAGTTGGTAGTCGAAGAAGCAAACGTGTGTTTCGATTGCTACTGCTGAAGCCGAATATGTAGCAGCTGCTGCTTGTACATCACAAATTATTTGGATTCAAAGTCAGTTGAGAGATTATGTTGTGCATATGAAAAAGATTCCATTGTACTGTGATTCTCAAAGTGCTATACGCATTTGTCATAATCCAGTACAACATTCGAAAACAAAACATATAGCTCTTCGTTATCACTTTATCAAAGATCATGTGGAAGATGGAAATATTGAAGTTCATTTTGTAAAAACAACTGATCAGCTTGCTGATATTTTTACAAAAGCTTTGGATGAAAAATCATTTGTTCGAATTTTGACAGGTTTGGGAATGATTGAAGCGAGTTCTGTTCCAGGAAGGATTTCGAATGTATAGCAAATGAGTGCTATACAAATGTGTCAATTCAGAGGCAATAAGGCGTCATTCAGCGGTTACAGTTCATAGTCAACGCTTCGAATTCGACAATTTGCATGTTGGTTGTGTGGTACAAAATTTTCGTTAGTTTGCCAAATTTTCGTAAGAATGGCAAATTGTAGTTTGTTTACAAATTTCCGTTTGTTTGTAAAAATGTTTTTCATAAGTTTGTATCTTAGTTTTATTTTTGAAAAATCGAAAACTCCAAAAAGATTTTATTTTCGTTTTGTTGTTATTTTTCGAAAAATCAAAAATACCAAAAAGATTTTCTTTTGTTAATTGTTTCATTTTTCTAAAAATTCACAAAAACTCAAAAATATTTTCTTTCTGTTCGAAAAATCAAAAATATCAAAAAGATTTTTGTTATTTTCTTTATTTCTTTTTCTTTGTGCAGATAACACAAATTTTTTTTCAAGGGTCATGCTTGCGTTTCTATGGGAAGGTAAACTTTCGAAAAATATGTACTAGTTAGACTGTCCCTAGAAGCATGCTACAACATGTTGACCCAAGCCTCTGTAGACTCAATGTGTGTTTACGAAAGCCTTAATGAAATTTTTCATACGAAAATTTCTTTCCAAGTCAAGCTTATATTCACGTTAGTCAATTGAGCTACCTTACTCTTCTCACATGAGTTAAGAGTTATCTGTTTTGTCCGAAAATAATAGAGGTACACTTCGTTACTTAAAACCAATCTTTTTCATCACCAAATTTCTTACACTTGCACACATGAAGACATATGTCCAAGAGATCTTTGATTCGACCCATCAAGATTTAGATATATCAAAATTCTGTGTTAATGATCTGACATCATGAGGCCGTGATGCAAGTGAAACCTAACTTTCTATCTTAGTAAGGAATTGACGGGGAACTATGTTCCAGATTTAACGAAACATTTGTTTCAGTACCATTTTTCGAAACTCAAAATCATATTCCATTCTCATGAGTGATTTTGATCAAACTATCGAAGCCCACGGTGTTTGTTACCCAACAGGATCCAGAACAAATATTTTTTTTAATGAATATGATTTCTGTATGAGTTTCATTTGCTTTCAAAGTTACTATCAACATACTTCAAAGCATACTTGTCACTGACTACACTGGTCAAACAAGCAATTTCTGTTACAATTACTCACCTTATGTTTAGGATGATATGTAACGAAATTATAAACCACCCAATAAGCCTAACAAAAGAACCCTTCGATACTTCTCTATAAGTATTCGATTGTAATTCACGGGAACATACACAAGCAGTTGATTATCTCTCTTGATAGTTAATGAAGCAACCTTTTCCTGGGGTTTCTCTGCTTTTGTGTCGAAATGTTTTTTGACATCACAGATCCAAATTTTCGTTAATTTGTTTCTTATCTTTTCTTTGGCACACTGCACACACGAAATCCTTGAGGTTCTGAGTAATACCAACTCAGGCTGATGATTTCAACAGTCTAGAAAATGACTTCGTCTCTAAACCCAAAGACGAAAGAGCTTAACCTCCATCCGAAGGTCGATGACGGTTACTATTCCTTGAGGAGACTCGAACAGACTGTCTGATGAGACGTTTTGTATTCAGTCCTGGTTTCAAGGCGGTATGACAGTTACTTTTTGACGCATGGCAACTTTATTGGCAGACTGGTGCGACTTTCAAGGTGCCACATCAGATCTCAATTAATGCTTATCCCGCGTTCAATTCAAATTCAGGGTTACATATAAAAAGGGTAATTATGGGTTCTTTGTCTCTTTACGCTCACAAAAGAAAACAAATACCCAACTTCTCTCTGTTCTTCAAAGCTTCAAAACCCTAATCATGGCTGGCGTTGATTCTGCTTCTCGAACAACTGAAGACATCACTTCTCAACCAATAATGAAGATTCAAAGCACCAATTATCAAGTGGAAGGGGATGTGTCTCTATATCCTGAAGAGTTGAAGATGTTAATCGTCGCGTTGAAGAGTTCTGTTCTTTCGAAGGCGATGTTCAACTCGCTTGCAGTTCCTCTCTCATGGCTTTCACAGGCAGGATCCACTGCTATGTATAGCAAAGCAATGGATATTATCACCTTTCAACTGGTGAATGACAAGAAAAATCGTTTGTCTAAGAAGATCATTTTCCAGATTCTGGATATTCTCAATTCTCAACTTGTTACTGATCTCACTTATGCACAAGTTGTTCACATGTTTAATGAGATGGGTCATCAACCCCCACTCACGAAAATTAGTGATTTCAAGAAGTCAGCTCTTCCAACTGTTTGGAATTTCTTGTTCGGAATTTTTCTTCGATGCTTGACTTGTCGAAGTGTTGGATTAGACAAAGGTCACATGGAGGTTTATGCGATGGTGGCAGGATTGTACTATGATCTTTCTGTCGACTACTCTACACAACTGTGGAAGGAATTCCAAAAGAGTGTCGAAAACACGAATGTGGTTCAAGGCATTTCGTGTGCTAGGTATTGGAGTTTGATACTCGGTTATTTTTATGAAAAAGAAGGAATTGTTGTACCTGCTGATGAAGAAGAAGTTGAGTTTATGAAGTATCACTTCCCAAAGGAAGTTTCGGATGATATGGAAGTATTCACACACATTGCCAGGATTCCTGATGCAATGCTAAAGAGGGTTGAGCCAACAAATTCGGTGTTGGTTGAGTACTTGAAAACCAACAATCCTGATGTTGAGACTGGAAAGTTATGGTCGAAAGAAGATGTTGGTCCTTTGAAGAAGTTAAAACGTTCTAAGAAGGATGCAAAGGCTACACCTGAGAAGCCAGTGCACGAGACTAAGAAGACTACTGAGAAGCATGTGCACGAATCTATGTTGTCCCCAAAGAAGCCTGAGAAGCCAGAAGTGAATGTTTCGACTGTTGTCATCAAACCAGTGGAACTTGTTGATGATACTATAGTTACAGAGAAAATTCCTTCAAAATCTGCTGTTTTTCGAAGATTAAAGAAGAGGACTAGGGGTTCACGAAAATCTTCAGATGGTTTGTTAAAATCTTCTCCTTCAAATGTTCGTAAACCACAACTTTCTCATCAAGGAGTAATTTTTCGTGAGGTTCCAGCTCCAGTTTCGCCTTTGTCAAAGAAACGTAGAGCTGAAGATGTGGCTAAACACATTTCGAAGAAGAAGAAAAGGCAACGAAAGTTGGTCATACAAGAGGAGTCGTCCGAAGAAGAGATAGTTCCTGAAACACCCGAAACAATTATTTTTCAATCTCTATCTACTCCTGAGAAGACTATTGTCATACCACCCGAAGTTTCGTTAACTGAATCACATACTGAGGAGGTTCGAACTTCAGGCATTTTTACACACGTATCTGATACGGATGTAAATTTCAATATGGGTGAAGGGGAGTCTAACAAAGATGTTGGTGCTACAACTCAAGGTATTCCTGCATCTTCGGTAAAGGATACTTTCGTTTCTTTACCTCCTTTTATTGTTCCGAATACTACAAATTCACCTACCTTTGAAAACATTCTCCATCAACCCTTTACAACTCTTTTTCCATCTCAATCCACTGATCCACCCAAAATCGATTCACCTGTTAAAGGTTCACCTGTTGTTGAAACTGATACTGACAACGAAGGTTTTGGAGGCATGTTTGAAGATTTGGAGTTTGATGATGAAGAAGACAACTTTCCTGATCATATGTTGATGACGATGAAACAATTCAAGATTCTAATCAAGAAATTGAATTCTATTCTTCAATCTCAAGCAGACTTGGGGAGTAGTTCGTCTGTGTCCAGTATGGAAGTTGATAGTTTGTTGAAAACCTTCGAAGCAAAGGTGGTGAGTAAAGTTTCTGGAATGGTTCGTGACTCGGAGACTAGACTCTTGGATAAGGTTGATCACAATGATCAGAATGATGAGTTAAGAGTGAATTCTCTAACTTCGATGTTTAGAGGGGAGGTGAAAGAATTCAAGAATTTGGTGAAGGAACGACATGTGTTATTCGTTCAGGATGTAAAGAAAGTCAGGGAGGATGTGAATTCGCAAATTCAGGAGCTTCGTCAGGATATGCAAAAAGAGATTACAATTATGCAAAGGGATTATGCTTCGATAAATCAAAAAGTTGACATTATTTGTGATGTTTTTACCAAATATGTCAAGTTGTACGAAAATTTGAGTCCTCAACTTACTCTACTTTCTACAAAGGAAAATCAAAATTTTATGGAAGTGCTCAAGCTGCTGAAGGAGCTGAAAGATTTAACTATAAAATCAGTTTCATATTCGTTGATTACCCCGAAATTTTTATCTCAAAAGTTCATCCATTTTGAAGCCATTTTACACAAGCAATTGGCTCCTCTTTCTCAACTTTCGAGCCTTCTTCCAACGAATGCCCCGCCTGTTTGCACAGGGGTGCAAGGGGGAGAGAATAATGTTGGTGGCATGAAGGCTGGTAGTGAAAATTTGCATGCAGATGCAAAGGTTGTTGGAACGGTGTTTTCTTCGAAGATTCCAACAACAAAACCAATCATGTCAACAGCTGGGCCAGTTACTTCGACAGTTGTGACAACAATGCCAATTTCAACGAAGCCAATTCCAAGACCAATTTCTAAAGGAATTGTCATTGGGGAAGGTGGCAGCAGTTCGAAGCCTAAGGAAGTTGTTGATAATTCCTTAGTTAAAGACAAAGGCAAAACGATTGTGGTCGAAAAATCAAAGGAGGTAAAGAAAGTTGAAGTAGAGGCTGAAGTTGAAAAGTAACTAATTGTACAAAGCATAATGCGACTACGTGCGAACGATCCACCTGGAATGAACAAGGGTGATCCTTCAAAGCATTACAACTATGAAACGATTGAATCGAAAGTTGCATATAATCATATGTATGCTTTTGAAAAGAAGCCGAAGCAGAGCTATGTTGTTCTCAACACAAACTTGAATCAACTGGATTTTTCTGTTAATGAGATGATGTTTATTATGGCTCAGTACAAAATAGCTGAGAAGTTTGACAACGATGATGAGTACACATACATGAAGATCAGATTTCATGCTGTACTTGGAAAGCTTCCAGAGGAAATTTGGTCACTAGTGAAGATAAAGAAGGTGATAAGTATAAAGAAGGATGTGTTATTCGAAAATATGATGCATAATCTTCGCTTCATTGTTTCGAGGGAAAATGGGCAAGTTTGTGATTTCTCAGTGGCAGATTTTCCTTTGATGAACTTGTATGATCTGATACAAGTTGCATTGTTGTTAAAGGATAAAGATGCTTCATATCTTCGAGAAACTGATCCTGAAGTTTTTCGACTTGGGCGGGCTCACATCAAGATTTTCATTGACAACTATTATGAGTGTTTAGCTTCTACCGATGTTGATTTAGCTACTGCAAAGGGATTGACAGTAAAAGTGCCAATGGAACTTCCTTTAACTCAACCTGAGTTGAAGAAGTATGCAGACGGGGAAATTCGTTTGAAGCCGTTTGGCTTAGTCTTTGCTGGGAAGGATAAAAATGGGAAGGCTAAAAGATTCTTATTTCAAGCTTCCGAAGTGGAAAGATACACAACATCCCAATATACGAATTTCATTGTTCGTATGAATAGCTGAAAGAAGAATAACGAAGGAGATAAGAAGGAGCTGAACAAGATTATCCCGTGGTACACTGAGATTCGAAGGGTTATGATGTATGCTATACAGATACTCTTGAACTGACGAAGGTCGACATTATTACAAAGGGGGAGATTGTAAAGGTCGAATTTAGTTGTAATATGTCGAAGTCTTTTGTGCCACATGGCTGAACTTGGTGCCACATGTCACCATCTGGTGGCAAGACTTGGGGAGAAAGCAATGGCCAAGATTGTGCCACGTCACCCATTTTCGCACAACACACTTCCGACTTCTAAAATTCGTAACTTTCGTATACGATCTCCGTTTTTGACGTTCTTTATTCCCACGCGTAGGTAAAAATAAGATCTACAACTTTCATTTTGACTTCGTCAGCTAATTCTCGACTGATCCTATATTTAACAGTACGAGGAGATTATATTGTTAAATGACCGCGAAAAATTCGTAACTCTTTCATACGGACTCCGTTTTCGTCTTTATTTTTATCGTTGAATTCCTATTTATGAGATGTTCAAATCTCATTTAGGTCACGTAGGCCAAAAACCGCTCGATCTAAAATTCGAGTTTTGGGTCGTGCACTACTATGCCAAATCTTAGAAAATTCATAACTTCCTCATACGAAGTCAGATTTGGGCGTTCTTTTTATGCACGCTATCTGTTTAATGTATACTACAAATTTTGTTTATATCACTAAGGCCAAAAAGTCCTCTATCGTAAATTCACTATTTACGTCTCCCGGGGTCGTGCCGGTTTTGCCGTAAAACTTCGACGGGCCATAACTTCTTCGTTATAACTCGGATTTCGGCGTTCTTTATATGTGCGGAACCCTTGTAACATATACTAACACTTGGTTAAGATTAATCCTTATAAATAATATTCCATCAATAACTCATTTTTCATGCTTCTTGTCTCTAAATTGACTAGCCCGAATGTGCGGACGTTATAATTATCTCCCCCTTAGGATGATTACGTCCCGGAATCATCAACGAAACAGGGTTGTATAATGACTCCATACGTTATCTCTTCATCCTAGGTAATAATCGTAACTTCAATGTTTCTTCGAATGCGTATCTAACTCCTGGTCTTCTTGATTCCAAGCGGTGCTAGATCTTGCACCCGTTCTCTATGTCTTGTTACACATTCAATCATGACCTTCATGTCACAAACTCGCTCTTTATCAGAGACTCCTTCTTCTTCTTAACAAACTTAAGATAAGTTTATTTGATTTCCACGATAGACCGATGGGTCACGTTCTAATGAACTCTCATCGTATGTTGCAACGCTCGGATGCAGGTCTCTTAGAGTCAAATTCCGGAATGGAATATACTTTCCTTCATGTTCTAATGTGATATAATCACATTTTAACATGTAGCATTTCTAGCTACCAACTTATTTAACTAGCGCGATACTTCTATTGACCGCTTCGATTATCTTTCACTTCAATCTTCTGGCTTAAGTTAGATGCTACATCGAACTTGGTTCTCTGAACCACGTAACATAATCATCTTAGTCGGACTCAATTTGATATGACCACTAAGGTCAAAACAACAATCATCTTCTTAATCATTACCGAAACGATGGTAACAACATACTTGAATAAAACGGAATCAACTACTAGCTTCTTGGTAACCTTGTGAATTTCCCTGATCCAAGTGTGAGTCCTGTGCTTCCGGTCGTATAGCCCTTTACTACCATTCACACCTACTCATACTCGTCCCAAGTATTGTCTCGCAGTTCTCCAAGTCATTATCATAAAACCAATTTTAACACATACAAATGTGTCCAAACAATCATATAATTTTCCCTAGACTCTACTAGGACTTCTTCCATGCGTATCTTCAATCATCAACTCTGCTTCAACTCGGTTGGTGATGGAAATGTCAGACGATGGGATAAATTCATGGATTATACCAAAAATATTTCTTTTCTGCTAATCGAAAGTGTACTTCTCCCGTACTAGACGTATTATTTCTTAGACGCGTTCTAAAGGCAAGATATCACTCCTATGATATATTCCGATAGGTACCACTCAATATCGTAAGCCTTCTCATTTCCTCCATTTACTCAATTCACTACGAGTGTTCACCATGATGTTTTGCACACCAAAGCAGTCGTTTGGTGTATCGAGACGAGAATAAAGATAGAGGAAGGTTTAGACGCGTATTCCTCCTTATTACCTCGAAAAATTACATGCTAGTTCTAATATCGTAATTAAACGTTTAAAAATCTGAACACATAAAGTTTCCAGATTCGGTCGGCAACAGACCATAGATCCGATCAAACGATAGCATCATAAAGCATCACAAATCATTTAGCACATAAAAGCAATTTAGGCATCCTTCCCTAATAAGCTAGTGTTTGTGTCTATTCAGGTGTACTACCTAAATTATATTAGACACACTCCTCACGATCATCGCTTAGCATTCTAAGTTTAAGTCTAGAAATAAATCCTTATTCCTAGTTCGCTTAAACTAATGCTCTGATACCAACTGTGATATCCCCATTTTCACGGCCAGAAAAGACCGATTTTTTTATGCTTTATAAAAAAATCAGAGTACTTCTTTTGATAAAAAAAATGTTGCGAAATTTGTTCCCAGTAAAACATGATAAAGACGTTATCAAAGCATTTCCGAAGAAATATATTTTTATTCATTTTAAAACATTTGGGATGTCATTGTCAATACAGAAACATAAGCATAAATAGAACTTACATTCATTTACACTAGTGATCTACATCTCTTTAATATCTCAGTGTAATGTAACTTCATATCGACACCTGTAATACAAATAAGCTTGAGTGGGTCAGGTTGGGAAACCTGGTGAGTACATAGGGTTTTCAACCCACAATAATATAATTATTATGTTCAATCGTCAAACAATTAACCCAGTTACCCATCCCCATTATATTCGTTATTCTTAAAGGTCTACCCTAAGAATCATCTATCCTACAATCGTTCATTCTGAAGTCCATCGCTTCCAGGGTTCATATGACAGACACTAAGTCCATAGCTGCCAATGCTCGTTCGTAAAGCACTAATTCCATAGCTGCTAAAGTTCATTCATTGGGTACTAAATCCATAGCTACCAGTGTTTTTCTAATAGGTACTAAGTCCATAGCTACCAACGTTTATCTAGCAGGTACTAAGTCCATAGCTACCAACGTTTATTCGATAGGCAGTAAGTTCATATTTGTCGATGTTATTTGTTAGGCACTAAGTCTATAGCTGTCAATGTTCACTCATATCATCATTCATCTCTTATTATTCATGTACCCATGTTTTACCCAACATATTCGTAGATATAAAATACATATACAGTTTAAATTATTTAAAAAATGTATAAAATCGTTCATCCAGCATATATAGCAAGTATACAGGTTATATGCACACATAGCACGTAATTTATATAAAATACTTCATATCTATGTGTAAGATGAAAGTAACTATGCACTCACTTGATAAGGTGGTGACTCGGTACTCGGACAACGCTTCGTTTACTTTAAAATAATTTCCTTCGACGAAACCTAATATTATTACCACTAGATTTTATTCTAATATTTACCGTGAATAATTATTAGTATTATTGTTATTATTATTATTATTATTATTATTATTATTATTATTATTATTATTATTATTATTATTATTATTATTATTATTATTATTATTATTATTATTATTAAGCGTTTAAACAATATTTTCCAACCACTATGTACAGACAGGGGCCAGACATAAAACACCGGAGGGCAGGATCATTTTGGCATATAGCACTTCTGAAATCCAACAACCTAGGCGGCCCTTCAAACCGGATTCCCCGTACCGCGAGTGGTTAAAAAGATATTATAACGACACTTATATAACCCATAATAATAACTCAAATAATTATTATAAGGTCCTAATAACGTTACTATATTTAAATAAAAGTTATATTAAAAATTGGGTAGGCGTATCTTACGTACGAGGGGGTTTGCCTAGAAGCCATGCTCTGCAGGGGTAGAACTTCCGAGCCGAAATCTCTTCTTCTCGGAGCCGTCGAGCGCTCCGGGGATTTCTTCTAGCGCTAGGGGAGTTTTTGGGAAGTTTAGAGAGAGTGTAGAGAGAAGAAAGAATGGGAATGGTGTGAAGAAAATGAGGGTGTGAGAGATTCTATTTATAGGGTGAAATATGGCTGAACTTGGTGCCACATGTCACCATCTGGTGGCAAGACTTGCGGAGAAAGCAATGACCAAGATTGTGTCATGTCACCCATTTTCGCACAACACACTTCCGGCTTCTAAAATCCGTAACTTTCTCATACGAGCTCCGTTTTTGACGTTATTTATATCCACGCATAGGAAAAAATAATATCTACAACTTTCATTTTGACTCCGTCGGATAATTCTCGACCGATCTTAAATTCAACAGTAGGAGGAGATTATACTGTTAAATGACCGCGAAAAATTCGCAACTCTTTCATACGGACTCCGTTTTCGTCTTTCTTTTTATCGTTGACTTCCTATTAATGAGATCTTCAAATCTCATTTAGGTCGCGTAGGCCAAAAACCGCTCGATCTAAAATTCGAGTTTCGGGTCGTGCACTGTTATGTCAAATCTTAGAAAATTCATAACTTCCTCATACGAATTCAGATTTGGGCGTTCTTTTTATGCATGCTCTCGGTCTAATGTATACTACAACTTTTGTTTAGATCACTAAGGCCAAAAAGTCATCTATCGTAAATTCACTATTTATGTCTCCCGGTGTCGTGCCGGTTTTGCTGTAAAACTTCGACAGGCCATAACTTCTTCGTTATAACTCGGATTTCGGCGTTCTTTATATGTACGGAACCCTTGTAACATATACTACCACTTGGTTAAGATTAATCCTTATAAATAATATTCCATTAATAACTCATTTTTGATGCTTTTTGTCTCTAAATTGACTAGCCCGAATGTGCGGGCGTTACCCATGCATTACTCCCAAAACCCTCTGATACATCGCTACTCGTCACTCAACCTGGAAACAAAGATTTTCCTCAACCGCCGCTGAGACTATCAGTCTCACACCTGGTCCGGCCACCAGGTTCCCAGAACATGAAAGACAAGGACATTCTAACCCAGACCTACCCCAACTTGATGACAATACACCTTCCGCCTGGTACTCGCGACTCGCACCACAAACCAAAAGATTCTCCATTTACCCCACTATCTCACAGAATACAGACCTTACACGGTTACACTCGTGATTCCCAACGCGTGTTTCCACCAAAGCCCTTCCCCCCCTTCAAAATGGCCATTCATATTCTTCTCAAAGAACCGACTTAGAACCGATGAGCATTTATTGAAACCTACCCCCAGTCCCTGACCGGGGACACCACTAGATACACACTAGTTGATCCTTGAAAACGTATCGACCTCGAACTTCACCTAAAACCAAACCATATGATGTACCAAACCCTAACACACTCGACCATTGACATGCCATTACCAACCACTGCGTTGATGACCCAAGATGATCAGACCCAAAAATCTTCCGCGATACTACCAACTCTTATTGGCTCAGGTGTACTCCCACCTAGGCAACCACTCAATACCATCATAAAGGACTTTATGACTTGCAACTCCCCGACCAATTCCTAACTTGAGATCAAAATCTTAACAATAGCTTGCGTACCCATGAGAATAATATATATACATCCCATGAATACTTCATGATACTCCCCACACCCTTACTGCTCCCTTCATCTAAACCAACTGCTTGAGAGATTTTCCCGAATTCCTTCTATGCAAATCCCGAAAGTACCACAAGCAGGAGAAATGATCAATCATGATTTCTGGGCCCACAACCCATAAAAACCCCGCTTGGCATCATAACTTGAACTTACCACAATGCACATCCTTAGAAAACCCTTAACCTCAATCATCCAAAGAAGAATTTCTAGGGTTCCAACAAAACGACAGTCCTCAGCATAATCGGAAGACATCCCCATAAACTATCGGAATAAGACCTCATACCTTGATCGAGACTGAATAGACTCCACCAATATGCATCTAGCTTCCGGAGGTTTCCCAAATGCTACCGAAAACCTGAGCCTTCTGAAAACCAAAATCTCACACCCCCAAAGTTGGTAAGCATACCCGAGGCCAAGGGGACATAAAACATACCGAACTTGATGATAGGCTGACCCATTCCTTGGACCTCAACCATCATTCTTTGAATCTTTCGAATAACCCCTGTTGAATGAGAACTCAATGACCAAAGATCAAGGACACCTAACTCTTAATCCAGAGAATCAACACCCACTCGGACTGAACATACCCGCTTTTGGAAATGATTTACCAATCATCATCTGTCCGAGACGATTATGAGAACAACAATCCAACACGAACTGACAAATCCCCCAACGACTGATACTCAACTCGAGAATCCCAGTTCTCCCCCATTTAGGGTTCTAACTATCACCCGTTGGTTTGAAACCAACTCATAATTTAAACCGGCTTAACCAAGTACGATCATTCCTGACCCTGGAATGAATAACTTACGCAGAAAGATCCTCCCAATACGGATCAATCGACTCCCAAGAGAAACCTAAACTTTAGCTGAAGACCTCTGAAATACCCACTTATAACCACTTACCAATCATAGGCAGCTATCGATCCATGATCCTAACATACCTTCCCTGCTGGCAATCCCAACGACAATCTGGCGCCTGACCTTCCCGTCTCCAGAGAATATGGGCCCTTACTTGCCTCACAAGATATTCATGTCACATCGATTCGCCTGTGCTCACCGGCGCTGAGATACTGCCACCAACCACTGCAACCGACAGACCCCGAGCTGAAAATACAACCTAACCCTAGAGGTCATAAGCTGGTTCACTCCTTCGAACTTGGAAAACTGAAAGGGCACAACCCTTGCGAAAGATAACGACATTCCGATTCATCAATCGGCCATTCCACTTCAAACTGCAAAACCCAAGCCGATCATAATCATTGCTCCCTTCTTGAGTCCCATGACTCGCATACCCGGCCTCGAGCAAAACCCCCGAGGCCTCAAGCCAAAACTCACTAGGCCTGCACCCAAACATCCCGAATCCATAATGCCACCATGCCCAAAATGTTGGATTAGATGTCTAAGCCCATAACTATTATTGGTATGTACTTGACACGAGAGTAGCATGGTCCATTTGGGTTGCATATCATCAGGACAATTTGTTAGGATGGACTCTTGAGAGAAGTTTATATATGACTTATTAATATATTATAAGTACTAATATATTAATATGAAATCATATGGTTTTAATTAGTATTGATTAAGAATTAATTTAGAATTGATTTAGTGATCAAAAGGAGACTAATTAAATCTATAGGGACTAATTATGTTAATTAGTTATATTTGTGTGTGTTGGGCTTATGATCCATGTTGGACCAAGTTTATGTATGGATACATAAAGAGTTGGGCCACATGAACTATGGATCATACGACCCATGGGTATGGATTTGGGTTATATCCATGACCCTAGAAATCCCACATATAAATACATACTTCATTGCCCAAAATCGACACAAGTGTATTCTTGGAGTTCATGGTGGTTTTGGGTGTATGGAGATTCTCTGTCAAGTTCCTCCTTTGTCCATGATGTGTTATGATTCCACTTGAGGCTTCCACAAGATTGGGGCTAAGCTCTTAAGGCTAGATACATCAAGACTTCAATCTCCAACCATAAGGTATGTTATCTTAACTAGATTCTTGTGTGGTATATGATAATTGTATGCTAGTTATAGGTTTAATACCTTGGAAACACCATTGCATGTATAATAAGTCAAAACATAGATCAAAGGTATTTAGGGTTGCATGAACACCTTAGGAGTGTTAGAATGCTTCAAACCCAACAGTGGTATCAGAGCCTAGGCTTGTTTTCAAGTTATACATGCTGAAATGGCTTAAAAATCGAAAATTCTGGCTTCCTGGGCACTGGACTCGCCGAGTCCACTGATGGACTCGCCGAGTCCATGAAGAAATTCATCCTACTCGTCGATTAGGTTCATACACTCGACGAGTAGAAGCCCCTGACAACATATTTTTGACTTTTAAGGCTGGAATTGGTCTAGAATCATTACCTTAAACTGTTTTGGACTTATAAAACCAGTTTTTGATGTGGTAATGATTATGGTAAACCAATTTCAAAGTTATTATCAAAGTTTCAAGTTATATATATATTTATATGATTCTTGAAAATTGTTGATATGGATTGTTCATGCTTATGAGTTTTGGTAGATCATAGGAATTATGTGCAAATTGTTTGTTAGTGTAATTTTTGATCTCAGTGACATTGAATGGAATCCATAACTTGTCCTCAAGTTATGGAACACCAAAAGTTTTGTATTACCTTGTTTTATGAGTTAATTTAGATTAATGAAAAAAAATTATGTGTTAGTTGTTTTCAATCTAAATTGATCTAAAAGTAGTTCATAGAATGTGTTTTTTAACTTGTCCCCAAGATTATATGAAAAGTCACATTTATGACTTTTAAAACTCATAAAATTGCCATAGGTTACAAAATGAAGAGTCTTTTTTGTCATAAATAGTTTTATGAACTCCATAACTTGTCCTCAAGTTATGGATGTTGAAGAGTCTCTTCATTAAAGTTTTTTTTAAAACCTTAATTAAACTCATAAGTTATGAAAATCTAAGAGTTTTGAAAAATTTCAAAGCTTGCCCTCAAGTTTTGAATTTGCAAAGTTACCTCCCCATGTATACTTCAATTCCAAATTAAACCTTAGAATTTTAAAAGTTTAAAATTCAACCTTACACTATTATAATATTAAAAGTTAATAATTATGTATATATGTATAAGAGTAAAGTCAATCTTACAGTTTAACGGGTATAAGGTTACTGACTGGTGGAGGGTCGTTAGCCGAACGGGTAGGATAGGACTCTAATTCTCCTTTCATTAAAAATATAATGATAAATACTATGTAACTAAACTCTTACAAATTCCCAATCTTAGTTACTTAGGAAAATGTGAAATGGTGCTAACCCATGAAATTACACTTTGTACCCTTGTTAAGTCGTTAGTGGAGCGCGTGTGGTTAACCGACACACTAACATGGGACTGACAATGTATGGCAAAGGGTGACTTAAGTTTTATCATATATCGGTGGAGCGCGTGTGGTTAACCGGCACATCGATTGGGTGATAAAATTAACGGTACCAAGTCAATTTGCATGGTTATTCACACCTTGTTTGTGATCCTCGGCATCCCAGTCACAAACTTGAGAGGGCACAATCGAGATTTAAACATGCCATTGAAAGTTCAATGAATCTCAAAAGATCTAGGAGTTTCAATCCAATTAAAACTTAATAATTTATTTTGTTTTTCATGGTGGAAATTGGTAAATCGTCATTTACCTACCTTAAAATATTTTGTAGCTTGGATTACGACATCCCTCTTCCATGTTATAAAATAGTTTGTTGGGTCCTAGCCTTAATATTTCATACTGGGTGTTATGTTAAGGACTTAAATCAACTAAAACTTGAATTTCTCCCTCATAGATGTCTAAGTGTAGACAACTATGGTCTTCCTCATCCTTTTTGGATAGAGCTTCACCTCCTCCTCCTCTTCCAATAATTCTCCCTGACCTACAAGTTCAAAGTCAATCAATCCCTATTTGGCAAGCAAAGTCTATATGTGCTTACATCTTGGAGATTAAGTCACATATTGGCAAGCCGGGAGAGTTGGGTGTCAAAGTCTTTAGGAAGTTGACTGTTGACTGCGTTCTTCAATTACTTCCCAAGTCATATAGTGAGTTCTTTAAGGACTGCTATGTGACAGACCATGACATGACCCTTAATGATCTTACATATTTTCTCGATGCTACTGAATCAGCAATGATTTGGAGGAATGGTAAAGCAAATTTGATTGAAAGATCTACTTCCCATGCTTCTATGGACATTGGTAATGGTAACATTTAAAGTCCATAAAAGCTTTCTCTTCCCAATGGAAAGGGTTCGGCCATGGTCAAGTCATTTGACCTAATGGTAAAGAGAAAGGCTAATTCTGAGATAGTCTCGTGCACCATTTCCAAAGAGTCCATACGTTTCTATTGCCAAGAGAAGGGAAATTGGTTGCGAAGCTGCCCATTTTACCTGAAAGATCATAAGGAGGGTAAAGTCAAAAAGGGGTTTGACTCTACTTCAGGTAAAGTCCACTATCTAACTCTATTAAGTTCTTATTTGGAGATTCTTAATACATGATGTAATTGTTGGAGATAGTGTCTAAGTCCATAACTATATTTGGTATGTACTTGACCCGACCCGACATGGTCCATTTGGGTTGCACTTCACCCGAACAATTTACGGATAATCGTTTGAGAATAGTATAAGTTATGATTTATTAATATATTATAAGTTCTAATATATTAATATAAAATCATATTATTTAATTAGTGTTGGTCTATAATTAATTTAGAGATCAAAAGTATGACTAATTAAATATGGGCTCTTGCATTTATATAGTGTGGGCTAATACTTATTTGGAATGGGCTAGGCTTGCATGGAAAGTCCATGGATACTCCATGGAGCTTTAACCCATGGATCTAATGGAAATGAAAAGACATGGGTATTAGGGTTTACATGGATGTAACCCTAATCCACCACACTATATAAAGGAGGCTTTGGTTCTTGAAATAACACTAGTTGATGTGTGTAAACTAAGAGGGCCGATTTCAAGAAGTTTGTGACTATTCTCTCAAGTTTCCAAGTTTGTGGTGATTTGTGACTTCCATTTGAGGCATCCACATTATTGGTGCTAGGCTCTCAAACTCCAAGCAATCAACTACTACTACAAGGTAAGTAATTCTACTAGTTTTATTTGATTCAAGTACCCCATGCCATGCTAGTTAGGATAAGAACCTTGGAAAAATAATTATTTGCATGTATCTTAGTCAAACATAGATACAAGGTTTCTAGGGTTGCATGTACACCATAGGAGTGTTAGAATGCTCAAAACTCATCAGTGGTATCAGAGCCTAGTTTGTTTATTTGATACTTGATGCGAAAAAAAAAACTTGAAAAATCGAAGTTTTGTTCAAAAGCTCGTGTCAAAATTTCAAGTTTTGTATATGTACTTACGATTCTTGAAATTTTTGATATGAACATTCATAAACATATGAGTTTAGAAGATCATAGAAATTATGTGCTAATAATTGATTAGATTAATTCTTGATCTTTATGTGTTTTAATGGAGTCCATAACTAGTTCTTAAGTTATGGATAACCAAAAGTCACATTTATAAATAACCATTAAATGAACACATATGTTACAAAAAATGAAGAATCTTCATTTTTAATAACCATTAACTCATAAGTTATGAGAAATGAAAAGTTTTGAAAGTTTACAAAACTTGCCCTCAAGTTTTGGAACATGTAAAGTCATATTAAAAACTTTAGTTCCAACCCCTAGAATTTTAAAAGTTAAAATTCAACCCTTATACTTTATAATATTATAAGTTTAATAATATTTATATATGTATAAGATAAAGTCGTCTTACCGCTAGTACGCATCATTCACGAAGTCGGTCTATAAGAGGGGTATAAGGTTGTTACCTATAAAATGACAACTTAATGGGTGTCCACTCTCACCAACCGCTTCCTTGATTGGTGGAGGGTCGTTAGCCGAACGGGTAGGACAAGGACTTATAAATTCTCACTAAAAGTATAATGATAATACTAAAGTAACTAAACTTTATTGAATTCTCAATCTTAGTTATTTTAGGAAAATGTGAATAAGGTGCTAATCCATGAAATTACATTTTACACTTTGGTTAAGTCGTTGGTGGAGCGTGTGTGGTTAACCGGCACACTAACTTGAACTTGACAAGGTAGGTAAAGGGTGACTTAATGTTTATCATAGTATCGATGGAGCGTGTGTGGTTAACCGGCACATCGATTGAGGGGTAATACATTAAGGGTACCAAGTAATTTGCATGGTTACTTCACACCTTGTTTTGTGATCCTCGGCATCCCAGTCACAAAACTTGAAGGGTACACTCGTGATTGAAACATGCCATTGAACAAAGTTCAATGAATCCCAAAGAATCTAGGAGTTTCTAAACCAATTAAAACCTAATTAAATATTTCGTTTTTCATGGTGGAAATTGGTGAATTGTCATTCACCTACCTTCAAATATCTTATAGCTTAGATTACGGCATCCCTCTTCTAAGTTATAAAATATTGTGTTGGGTCCTAGCCTTAATATTACATTTGGGTGTTTTGTTAAGGTCTATCTCTATATTTAATCTAATCTATTCCCTCTTCTTTTCAGATGTCTTCCAATAACAATGCTTCTGGCTCAAACCCTACTAGCTCATTCTCTCTCATGAATCTTTGTGGGAGAGTCATCTTTGATGGGTCCAACTTTACAGATTGGATCAGAAACATCAGGATGGTTACTCGGTATGAGAACAAAGAATATGTTCTCGACAAGGAACTGAAGGTACCCGAGCCAACTGCTACTCCTGAAGAGCTTGCTGAATATGAGGTACATGAAAGAGATGCTACAAAAGTGGCATGCATCATGATGGCCACCATGACAGCCGAGCTCCAAAAGTCCTATGAGGACTATTATCCTTTTGAGATGCACCAGGACTTTATGGACCGCTACCATCAAAGTGCTCGTCAAGAGCGATATGAAATGATCTCCTCCATGATAACAACCCGAATGAACGATGGTGAACCCATCACGGGCCACATGCAGAAAATGCAAAGGTATGTGGACCGTTTACTGAAGCTGAATGTGAAGTTCCCTGAGGAGTTAGCAATAGACATCATTTTGCACTCCTTGCCATCGTGTTATGATCAATTCCGCATGACATATCACATGAACAAGGAAGAAGTCACCCTCAGCAAACTTCAAGGACTCTTGAAGACCGCCGAAAGTGGTCTAAAGGGTAAGTCGGTTGTTACTACTCCTACTCCTACTCCAACTGCGGCCAATGTCTTGGCAATCGGGCATGGCAAAGGGAAGAAGAGAAAGAACCCTTCTAAGGGTACCAAGGGTAAGACCCATGAAGGCTCCTCTTCAAGCAAAACCAAGAAAGGTTTTGTCACTCATTCTGCTAATCCTAATGATGTTGAATGCTTCTATTGCCATGAAAAGTCGCACTGGAAGCAAAACTGCCCAAAGTACTAGCAAGATTTGAAGGATGGGAAAGTAAAACCCAACCATGCAGGTATATACACTATATTGTCTAATAACTCACCTCATTCTAAGTCTTGGGTCCTTGATACAGGTTGTGGTATTCACATATGTTGTGATTTGCAGGGACTAAAAAGAAGTGAGAATGTGGAGCAGGGAAAGATAAACTTGATCATGGGAAACAGGAAAGCTTCACCTGTCACCAAGATAGGAGTTTATTCCTTAGTGCTAAATAGTAGGTTTACATTAGATTTGAATAAATGTTATTATTCGCCAGAAATGGCCAGAAATGTTATTTCCTTTCATGCATTGTATAAACAAGGTTTTACCTTTTATTTTGATAATAATAATGGTAGTATTGATGCTTTCTTTAATAATGTTCTTTATTTTAAAGCATTACCTTGTGATGGCGTGTATGAAACTGTATCTGTTGTAGATAATCTAGGAAATAATGTATTGTGTATTAACTCTTCCACTAGCTTAGATAAAGCATCCTTATGGCATTGTCGTCTTGGACATGTAAGCAAGAAACGCATAGGCCAACTCCAAAAGGATGGAGTCTTGGAGTCATTTGACCTAAAGTCAGATGATAGTTGTGAATCTTGTTTGCTTGGTAAAATCATAAAGTCACCTTTTACTGGCACTTGTGCTAGGGGTGAAGGTTTGTTGGACCTCATACACACGGATGTGTGTGGACCCTTCAGAACCGCCACAAGAGATGCTAATCGGTTCTATGTGACTTTTACTGATGATTTTAGTAGATATGGATATGTCTACCTAATCAAGCATAAGTCAGAAACCTTTGAGAAATTCAAAGAGTTTAAGCAAGAAGTGGAGAATCAGTTGGGCAGGAACATTAAGATGCTTCGATCCGATCGTGGTGGTGAGTATCTTAGTACTGAGTTCCTTGACCATCTTAAGGAATGTGGGATTGTCTCACAATTGACACCTCCTAGGACACCACAGTTGAATGGTGTAGCTGAGAGGCTCAATCGGACCTTGTTGGACATGGTTCGTTCCATGATGAGTCGAGCTTCGCTACCAATCTCATTTTGGGGATATGCCTTAGAGTCTGCCACCCATATCCTTAATTTAGTCCCTATAAAGAAGGTTGCCAAAACACCTCACGAGTTGTGGACTGGAAAAGTTCCCAATCTAGACCACATCAAGATTTGGGGTTGCGAGGCTTTCTTGAGACGCGAGACTCACGATAAGCTCGAACCCCGAAGCAAAAGGTGTATTTCCATCGGCTACCCACAAAAATCCTTTGGTTACATCTTCTACAGACCCAGTGATAATGTGGTCTTTGTAGCAAGAAGAGGATTCTTTCGAGAGAGAGAGAATTCATGAGTCAAGGAGACAGTGGGAGGCAAATTGACCTTGAGGAAATTCAAGAGTCAAGTGGTGAAGGAACCTCAAACCCTAGCCCTCAACCTGAGGAGGAAACTCCTGTTGAGCCGACTGAAGAATCTATACCTCTGAGGCGTTCCACCAGAGTTAGGAATGCACCTGAGCATTATTATGGTTTTCATATTACTACAGAAGGTGAGACACTTATCAGTGATAACACACCGGTAAATCTAGATGAGCCTAACAGCTACACGGAAGCCATGGCAGGCCCTGAGGCTGCTAAATGGAAAGAGGCTATGGATAGCGAGATATAGTCCATGTATGACAATCAAGTTTGGAACTTGGTTGACAATGTACCTGATCGTAAGATAGTTGGGTGCAAATGGATCTTCAAGAAGAAGACCGACATGGATGGTAATGTACACACTTATAAGGCACGACTGGTTGCAAAGGGTTATTCTCAAACTCCGGGAGTTGATTATGATGAGACCTTTTCACCAGTGGCCAAGATTAAGTCTATTAGGGTTCTGTTATCCATTGCTGCATTTCATGATTATGAAATATGGCAAATGGATGTCAAAACCGCTTTCCTTAATGGAAACTTGGCTGAAGATGTTTACATGGTTCAGCCAAAGGGTTTTGTCAGTACAGAGTACCCCAGTAGAGTGTGTAAGCTCGAGAAATCCATTTATGGATTAAAACAGGCACCTCGCAGATGGAATCTTTGCTTTGATGAGAAAGTCAAAGAATTTGGCTTTTCAAGGAGTGAAGATGAATCTTGTGTCTATATCAAGGCTGGTGGGAGTATAGTCAGCTTTTTGGTACTGTATGTGGATGACATACTACTCATAGGAAATGACATCCCAACCCTGCAGGAAGTAAAGTCCTGGCTTGGGAAGTGTTTCGCTATAAAGGACCTTGGAGAAGCTGCCTATATCCTAGGGATAAGGATTTTGAGAAACAGGAGTAAAAGACTAATTGGAGTTAGTCAAAGCACCTATGTGGACAAAGTGTTGAAAAGGTTCAACATGCATAACTCCAAGAAAGGAGAGTTACCCATCCAGAGTAACGCCAGATTAAGTAAGACAAAAAGCCCTAGTACTCAGGCTGAGATAGCAGAAATGAGTCGAATACCTTATGCTTCAGCTGTAGGATCGATCATGTATGCTATGACGTGTACTCGACCTGATGTAGCCTTTGCTTTGAGCATGGTTAGCAGGTATCAAGGGAACCCTGGCAAGGCACACTGGACTGCGGTAAAGAATATCCTCAAGTACCTACGGAGGACTAAGGACTGGGTCCTTACCCTCGGTGGCAGTGAGGACTTGAGAGTTGTAGGGTACATTGATGCTAGCTTTTAGACTGACAGGGATTATTTCCGCTCTCAGTCGGGCTGCGTCTTTACTCTAAACGGAGGGGCAATTACTTGGAAAAGCTCCAAGCAGGAGACAGTGGCTGATTCCACTTGTGAATCAGAGTATATAGCAGCAAGCTAGGCAGCAAAGGAGGCTATATGGCTAAAGAACTTCATCGGAGACCTTGGAGTTGTACCAGCTATAAAGGAGCCAATGGAGATTTTCTGTGACAGCAATAGTGCGGTTGCCTTAGCCAAGGAACCAAGAGATCATGGGAGATCCAGACACATTGACAGAAAATATCACTTCATCAGACATCGAATAGAAGAAGGAATCCTCGTGGCAAAGAGGGTATCATCGGATGAGAACCCAGCAGATCCCCTCACGAAGGGACTGACTCGGGCTAAGCATCTCCAGCATGCTCGGAGCATAGGGATGAAGGATGATATTAGTTTTAGTAGTTAGATAATCTTGAAATTTGTAAAATGTAATTGACATTTGATGATAAATAAAAGCTGTTATTTATGAGTAAAGTGTTGCTATCTCTTGTCAATCGTTTACTATTATTTCTTTTTTCATGTTTTGACTTCCAGAATAATTATGTTATGGTTTATATCATATTATTCAAACTCTCCACAGTCGGTCATATGTTGGAAGTAGATATGAATCAAGACTGTCATGGGTTGGCTTGTAGAGGTCTAAGATGTTAGACAAAGCGGGGCTACAACACTCATGAGTGCTCATAAGTTCTGAGTATTGGATTCAACCCACGCTCACTTGTGTCACTTCATGGAATTTATCTCGAGTGATCGTGAGACGGTAATATCATATAAGTCTTCAAACCTAGAGATATGATTTGTTGCCTATGAGTTGGTTATGCATTGATTGCACGAAAACGCATTGGTAACTCGATGTTATAAACCGTGCCTTTGTGTGTAGTTCAACAAGTAGTAGAGCAAACATATGAGTCGAAGTTTATATGTTCCTTCTAGGATTAGAAGCGATATCTGGGCCCCTCGATGATTTTGTTTTAACCTATGTACCGGGCCCGGTCAGAACTACATTGATGTGTTCAGTTAAGTTCTATGTCAAACAAATTGGAAATCGGGAAACAAATGCTGGACAATAAGCAAGACCTTGTTCCATGTATTTGTCCGGCTGATATCTAGAACAGAGGGTTGTATGATCACTTATCTAAAAATGGTGCTTCATAGTTCAACAGAGTTTAAAGAGCTACGATTGCTGATCGGTTCCTGAAGTCATACTTGCAACTATAAGTATTAGACTTATCCAAGTGGGAGACTGTTGGAGATAGTGTCTAAGTCCATAACTATATTTGGTATGTACTTGACCCGACCCGGCATGGTCTATTTGGGTTGCACTTCACCCGAACAATTTACGGATAATCTTTTGAGAATAGTATAAGTTATGATTTATTAATATATTATAAGTTCTAATATATTAATATAAAATCATATTATTTAATTAGTGTTGATCTATAATTAATTTAGAATTAATTTAGAGATCAAAAGTATGACTAATTAAATATGGGCTCTTGTATTTATATAGTGTGGGCTAATGCTTATTTGGAATGGGCTAGGCTTGCATGGAAAGTCCATGGATACTCCATGGAGCTTTAACCCATGGATCTCATGGAAATGAAAAGACATGGGTATTAGGGTTTACATGGATGTAACCCTAATCCACCACACTATATAAAGGAGGCTTTGGTTCTTGAAATAACACTAGTTGATGTGTGTAAACTAAGAGGGCCGATTTCAAGAAGTTTGTGACTATTCTCTCAAGTTTCCAAGTTTGTGGTGATTTGTGACTTCCATTTGAGGCATCCACATTATTGGTGCTAGGCTCTCAAACTCCAAGCAATCAACTACTACTACAAGGTAAGTAATTCTCCTAGTTTTATTTGATTCAAGTACCCCATGCCATGCTAGTTAGGATAAGAACCTTGGAAAAATAATTATTTGCATGTATCTTAGTCAAACAGAGATCCAAGGTTTCTAGGGTTGCATGTACACCATAGGAGTGTTAGAATGCTCAAAACCTATCAGTAATGTAATTTCGTTTTGATGTTTTGTAGAATCAAAGAAAAGTAAGGAAGATTAAAGAAAGAGTAAGTTGATTCTGATCGCGAATATGTGGATTTCGATCGCATTGTTCGATGATCAGAATTTTGAACTGCTGCTTAAGAGTTATGATATATTGCTTCGAAATAGATAACAACATGTTTTCATATGTATTTGCATTGTAAGGATAAGTTTTCCGCAAGTTGTAAAATAAAAGAAAAGTTTTGATTTTATTTATTTTAAGTATCCTTACGATGGCATTTGTGAAAAAATTGTTGTTTATATGATTTCATTGATAGCAATATTGGAAAATGGATTTGATTCTTTCGTTTGTGGTATTGTCACAATTTTCCAAATAAGGAAAGATTCTCATCACCCAAGTTTCAGTTGGATAGAAACTTGGATTCATGCAACTTGTATTGTATGATGAATAAGAATTTTTTCATCTTTGGGAAATTAAGACTAACTCCTTGCTCACATGCAAGTGTGAGTCAAGTGAGGGACTAAAGGATTGGGTACACTTGGTTGTGCACTGGTCAGGTCCACCACAAAGATCGATAAGATTATTAGTTATGATTTACTAAAGTTTAGTAAATATGGTTATACTTACAAGTTTAAGTGTAATTATGAAACATTGGAAAAGTTTCAATATATGGCAGGACGGATAAGAAGAATCAAATAAGGCAGAAAGATAAAAGTTTCTCTAATCTGAAGAGATGGTAGAGTACTTGAGTATATTGTTTTATGATTATCTTAGTGATTATAAAGCCATATCACAATTGATCCTCTAAAGACACCTTAGTGCATTTGTATGGCTAAGGAGAGGAATCATGAACTGTTGAAATGGTTAAATCAAAAGATAAATCATACTTCGTTCCAAAAAATCAAGTCTGAGAGTCATACTCTAAGATTGTAACTTGAGTGACATAATTCTAAGAAAGGTTTATAACAATGATCAAATTTAGAGTATCATGTTTCTTACTCTTGTACATCCGAAATTGGTAAGTTGTGATGTTTTGGATAAAACAGAGACCAACTAAGACCAATTGTGAGAAGTGTTTATCTTGATCAGAATCCACACTAACTCTTGAATATTTGTTTTGTCAAGTAATGGTTCTTGACAAGAGAATCTTATATGTCAAGAGGTCAGTGGGAGTCTTAAAAGATCTTGAGATAGTTTCAAGAACTAATCAAGAGTATTGTTAATCACTAGCCCACGACTTGAGGTTTGTAACCTATCGTGTTGACATATTCTTATTTATGTGTCTATTCTCAATTGTTTGCATAACAACCTGGAAGCAATGGTAGGCCCTGCGCTACTAAGTGGCAAGAAAATAAGATCGGGCAAGTTCAGTCCATATGAATTAGGATTTGTCACTAACCTTGTCTTATGATTATGGTTTTAACAAATTCGCATGGATAGGAACACTTACACCATAAAAAAATCTAAGTGTCATAAGGTTTCTCTCCGATTCATAAAAATGATGGTGAGGAAACTCTTTCACTAAGTAGATTTTAAGTAGATAGCAATTGTGATATTTGCATTCTCAAAGTCATTAGTGGAGCGCGTGTCGTTAACCGACACAGTAGCATGGACTTGTGAGAATGGCAGAAGGTCTAAACATTATGATTACGACACCCCTCTTCATAATTGTTTAGACACACATGTGAGATGTCTAAGAAAAGGTGTATGATTTTGATAAAGTCTTATCAAAGTATCTCGTATCAGAAAACTGAACTTTGGTAACAAATTCAATAAAGTATTGATTTCTAGAAGTTCAGCTGATTTCTGGGTAGATGTCAATGATAGTGGGAGAATAAAGTGTTATGCTGGTGAAATTATAATTATCATGTTAGTGGGAGCATGATTATTATGCTACGTGTTGCAAGTTAGCAATGTTAATTATAGAAAACAAAAAGTTTCAATTTGCCTTGAAAATTTGTTTTGTTATAACTAAGGGAGATGATTTTATACTTCATTCCAATTCCACAAGCTTAGATTGAGATTTTAATCAACTTTAGTCAAGGATATATATGAATGTTATGTTTGAATGGTTCAACATAAGGAAATTCTATATATGTGGCGTTCTCATAAGGAAATTATGATTACGACATCCCTCTTCATAGTTCGAATTATGAGAACATGGCAAATAAATTTTTTATAGCATGAATCGTGTCCCATATGCTTCGGGTATAGGATCGGTTACATCCATTCTAAATTTTCCAAATGCTTAGGGCATTAAAAGGGAAAAAGGAATAGAACCGGATATGACTAAAATGATTAAGAAATTGTCGAGGATCATCTGAGGTTTACCAAAGATTGGTTGCTCGTGGACAATTGGAAGTATAGTGTAAACTTTGGAAAGGACCATATTGATATATTCTGAAAAGAGGCAACTCTTGTTCAGAAGTGATAGTTAAAATGGTAATATGGAATTGTTTCTATAGGTGGAAGTTATTCTCTGAATCTGTGTAAGATTAGAAAACTTAATGCAAAGAAGGATGTTCAAAGGAATGTACTTTGAATATGAGACTTCGTTTCCATGGAATTGATCTCCATTGGAATACTTTTAATGTCTGTTGCCAAGTCTTTGTGACTTTTGCGCATAGTCATTACAAGAGAATCATTGCATATAAGTTTAGAATCTAACAGATTACAGTAAATGGCAAGAGTTTGGTATTCTTACATTTACAAAAGGGATTGGGATTGTGAAATGAGCATCATTGGAGTCGTGTTCAATTGATCTATTTCACAAAAGAAAGGACCATAGGTAAACATAATGTGCATGCTTGGAGCATGGCATGACTATTGTTTTAATTCAAGTATTAAGTTGATAATTCGAAACATTACATGAATAATGAGTAATCAATATGGTGCTTAGATAAAAGGTGTTTTTTATTTACTCTCATAGTGTTGGGGCCATATAGGATTAGTATTATTCTTGTGTTTCACTTTGCATGTTTTGACTTCCCGAATAACTAAGTTATTCAAACCGTCCATAGTCAATCATACTTTGGAAGTAGGTATTGAGGCAAGACTGTCATGAATGGGTTTATAGTCTGTCCAGGTGGCTAGACTTAGCTGCAGTATTCATGAGTGCTCCTGGAATAAGATTCGAGTATTGGATTAAACCCACACTCATTTGAATCACTTCATGGATTTTATCACGAGTGAATCATGAGACGATAATATCTTATATTCTTCAAACCTAGAGATATGAGTTGTTGACTATGAGTTGGTTATACATTGATTGTACGAAAACGCATCAGTAACTTGATGTTATAAAACGTGTCTTTGTGTATGATTCAACAAGTAGTTAGTACAAGCATATGAGTCGAAGTTTATCCATTCCTTTTACCTCATAAGGATAAAAGCGATATCTGTGTGCCCCTCGATGATTTAGTGATGACACCCCTAAGTGCTTGGCCAAGCCTGGACTAATTTGATTTGTTCAATTAGTCAGTTGTCATAAATCGAAAATCAGGAAACAACAAATGGACAGAGAGAATGATTATAATCTATGTCTCAGTCCATATGATATCTAGAATGGAGGAATATATGATCACTTATCTAATGGACGCGTCATTGATTTGTTCAGAGTTCGACAGCGGCTATAAGAGCTACGATTGCTAGTTGGGTTATGAAGTCGTACTTGTAATAATAGTTTTAGACTTATCCAAGTGGGAGACTGTTGGATTAGATGTCTAAGCCCATAACCATTATTGGTATGTACTTGACCCGAGAGTAGCATGGTCCATTTGGGTTGCATATCATCAGGACAATTTGTTAGGATGGACTTTTGAGAGAAGGTTATATATGATTTATTAATATATTATAAGTACTAATATATTAATATGAAATCATATGGTTTTAATTAGTATTCATCAAGAATTAATTTATAATTGATTTAGTGATCAAAAGGAGACTAATTAAATCTATGGGGACTAATTATGTTAATTAGTTATATTTATGTGTGTTGGGCTTATGATCCATGTTGGACCAAGTTTATGTATGGATACATAAAGAGTTGGGCCACATGAACCATGGATCATAAGACCCATGGGTATGGATTTGGGTTATATCCATGACCCTAGAAATCCCACATATAAATACATACTTCATTGCCCAAAATCGACAGAAGTGTATTCTTGGAGTTCATGGTGGTTTTGGGTGCATGGAGATTCGCTCTCAAGTTCCTCCTTTGTCCATGATGTGTTATGATTCCACTTGAGGCTTCCACAGGATTGGGGCTAAGCTCTTAAGGCTAGATACATCAAGAATTCAATCTGCACCATAAGGTATGTTATCTTAACTAGATTCTTGTGTGGTATATGATAATTGTATGCTAGTTATAGGTTTAATACCTTGGAAACACCATTGCATGTATAATTAGTGAAAACATAGATCCAAGGTATTTAGGGTTGCAAGAACACCTTAGGAGTGTTAGAATGCTCAAAACCCAACAAAAAACACATACCAGATCCATCCCCATGCTTGAGCAGTCATCACCAAAAGATTGACAGGGACAGAACCACTGCCGCAAAACATGGTATCGAACCATGATATCTTCCCCGACCAGTGCTTAGAATCCCTGATATCTTCCTTGATTCGAGTATGGATCCTATGCTTTCAGTAGTATGGGCCCAATACTACCTTCCACACCTATCCATACTTTCCTCAAGGATCATCTCGGGTCCTTTAAGGCCTAGTCATAAAATACTCCTAAAACCTGCTCAACCGCAAAATAACCGCACTAAAATACTCCCCAGGCTATCATAGGATTCCACACTCCTTTGCCATCAGCTGCTGAAGAACTCATCACAATGTCAATTAGCCATATTATGAATACAATCACATGCGACAAAGCTTAGATAATCCTTCAAGTAACAGACTCATCCCTACAACAGTTGGACTCAAACGAGAGCTACGCAATAGGGTCAGCTACGTCACTCTGAGATTATCTAACCTTTTCCACTTGTGACTTGACACATTCACTTAAAGGCTAACTCACATCACTCATGAGTTCCACAAAGCACAAAGCAAGCAACATTCATGCAGGGGAGCCGACTGGTACTAAAACAAAATAAACTCGAGCAAATCCACTTCTGAACCTCCCGTTCTCCAACTCCCAACATCTCGGGTGCACCTTCGACATGCTTTAACTCTTCCAAGAGTGGCTAATAATTTCTCACGCTGACCCGCTATACACTGCACCCACTCTAAGAAAGCTACTGCCCAACATCCAACAATGCGACTGGCCGGCGGACCCCACGCGACTCACCATAACACTAATTGCCACACGACCCTCCATTGGTGCTAGATGACTATCGCATGAATACAATCACATGCCCCACGGTTTAAAAAACCTTAGGCTAAAAGATTAAATCCCACAACGGTTAGGACTCAGAAAAGAGTTGCGTAGCAGGACCAAACCCCTCACCCTAAGATCATTTAAACCATGTAGCATGTGGCTTAGCGTATTCACCCAATAGCCAGTTCACACGCGAAAGAGTCATGCAACATCCAAACAAGAACCAGAGAATTCTATAGGAACTAAGGCATCATATAATCAACCAATTCTACCATGCAATTCCTGAAGATCCCTAGCCTATTAGTAGCATGTTGTTCTAACATAACATGACATAATCTCAAATGACTGTGTGGTAATTTGGGGTCAAATTTCTGGCTCCGGCTGATCGTACACATCGCATCCTCTTCGATTATTTTGAAAACCATTTGAAATTTTATTTTGAAAACCCTTTTCCTTAGTTTGACACTGGATTCACACGAGTGTTCCTCCAATTAACTCAAACCATGGCTCTGATACCAACTTGTAACATCCATAAAATTTAAACTTTTCAAAACAACCCTTTTTCTATAGAAGTGTTTACAAAAACCGTTATTCCCAAAACATTATTTAAGAATCAGAAACTCTTTCAACATAGTTTTCAAAACATTCACATTATCAGAGTTTCCCAAAAATCGTAAGTCCAAAAGCTCGGATGTGTACGGTCATGCCTTCACCTTGCCACGGTCCTCTGAAGTACCTGAAACCATAAACCAAAACTGTAAGCAGGAAGCTTAATGAGTTCCCCCAAAGTACCAACACCCAAACCGATCACATATACAAATAACAACATGCATACAGAGCCTTCAGCATGTCTGGACCGCCACACCGGGCCTACAGCCTGTCTGGACCGCTCTCGAGCCTTCAGCATGACTGGACCGCCTCGCATGGCCAACAACCTATCCGGTCTGCTCCCGAGCCTTCGGTATGACTGGACTGCCTCGCATGGCCTATAGCCTATCTGGACCGCTCGCTGGGCCTTCGCCTTAAATGGACCGCCTCGCAGACCTTCAGTCTATCTGGGACACCCTGGGTCTGTTGGCCTTCAGCACAAAACAAGATCGCCTCAATCCAACCATACACACATGTCGACATATATATAGCAATTAAACACATAACCAGTAAACAGACAAACAAGCATATCTTACAGATCACTAAGCATGATATCATCCTATCTATCCGGATACAAATCTAACAAATCATAACAGCACTCAATCATCAGATAAACCAAGATAGCAATCCAAAAGGGACGATATTGGTGCCTTCGACCCATAAGTACAGTGAGGAACTTACCTCGCACTGCTGAATACCCAGCCGATCCCTGGTTGCTGACTGCCAGATCCCCAAACCGCCAACCTCAAGACAGTACCCCATCAACAACTGATTCCATGAACAATCTCTGACTGCATATCTACTATCACACGTGCGCTAACAGATAGCAAAATGACAATCCATCAACATCTAGCCACTGACTCATACCATGAGTCCAATTCTGGGTAAAAGACTTTTTTACCCTTCCTCAAGCATGGCCCAAAGCCAAGGCCCAACTAATCACAAAAGGCCCAATGTCAAAATAAACTCCTTAAGCCCAATTACGGCCTAATTTTCCAAAATGGGCCTAATTCCATCCATGGCCTTCACTCAAGAAGATCCAGCATGCAAAAAGCCCAAACCATAAAATCCCAGACGGCCCAACACATTCCAAAGCAAGCCAATCCAAAATCGAAGTCCGAAATGAAAGGCCCAATACAGTCGCGTATGCGGGGCGTACTCCGGAGGTACGCAGGGCGTACACGATCTTCGCATTAACTGGTTAAGGGGCGTTTGACCTTGAACGCGGGGCGTACCCCCTTCTACGCGGGGCGTACCTTCGCAGATACCAAAACTATGATAAGTGCTTAATGGCTTAAGAACTTAAGCCTAAACTTCAGATCCATGGTCCAAATGCACAATAGAGTCATAAAGGCTCCAACATTATGACTTTAGATGTCTAAAAGTTTTTAATACAAGGTATTAATCTATTAAGACCTTTCTACCAAATGCATGGGACACTTCTAGCCATTGGAAGCTCATTTTTATGATTAAGGACCCCTCCAATGGTCTCAAAGGACAGCTCAAATCATCCAGAACATGCCATGTTCAAAATGGAGCATTTGGGATAAAAAAGGAAGCATAAAAGAACCCAACAAGAGATCTACCAAAACAATCATAAAGGTATGAAATTTATACCTTTGGATGATAGAAAAGGAAGCCTAAACTCCATATCCAAGCCTTGCTTCATATTCCCAAGCTTCTTGATGCGAATTCTTCCTCTTCAAACACACAAGGATCACCTATTAGCTCACAACTTCTTCATGATCTCCAAATCCTTCAAAGCCTCATAGCCCCAAAGCTATGAACAATAACAACATTGCAGTTGTTACTCCTCTGAACAACACCTCTGATGAAAAACTCAAGAAAGTCATGATTGATGACACCGTAGTTGCCAATCAAATGGACAAGACAAATGAAAAATCACAAATGAAAAGAAATCATGAGAAACACATTTATTACGTTCCAAAATCCAAACCTAGGAAAACCATATGGATAAATGAAAAGAAACTCACTTTTAGCTCTTATCCACTTGTTAAGAAAACTCCCTATAGGTCTAAATCAACTAAGGTAGATCTTGTTCAAAAAGTATTTGGAAACAAAAGGATGTCAAGAACACCACATCGTCAAAAGTTAGGAAACCACACACCACAACAACACCTAAAATTGCATCTTCTTTTTATAAATTTCTTAAGAAATCACTATATGTTGCTGTAGGCCCCAAACACGTTTGGGTTCCAAAATTAACAAATGATTGTGTAGGCAATGTGCGAGGAGGATCATGAAATAAAATGCAGAAATATCTTAGATAGGTTTGAAAAATAAATACATGTAAATACTAAATGTAAGACTTTGCATTCATAATGAAAGAAGCACTTGCGTGTTTTTGAGTTTTTCATAAGATAAAAAAGAAGTTAATTAACAATTAAACCATAGAAAGCATGCCAAGATTAGTAATTTATTTGTTCAAAATTTTTTGATCCAATGCCTTGGTGAATATGTCAGCTAGTTGATGGGTGGATAGATTATAGAATAATTCCACTTTTCCCTTTTGAACTATGTCCCTGATGAAATGATGGTGAATATCGATGTGCTTGGTCTTAGAATGCTGCACTAGATTTTGAATCATCTGAATGGAACTCGTGTTATCACAATAGATGGGTGTATTTAAGAAGTTCATACCATAATCCAAGAGCTGATTGTGAATCCATAGAATCTGGGCACAACACCTTCCAACGTCAACATATTCAGCCGCATCGGTAGAGAAAGCCACTAATGTCTTCTTTTTGGTGGACCATCTTACCAATCTATTTTCAAGCATTTGAGCTCCTCCTGAAGTGCTTTTACGATCAATACCACACCCACCATGATCAGAGTCTGTGTATCCTACCAGCTTGAATTCAGAGTCACGAGGATACCATAAGCCAAGATTAGGTGTATGTTTTAAGTACCGAAAAGTATTCTTGACAACATGAAGATGAGATTCCTTAGGACTGTCCTGATAGCGAGCACACAATATGGTAGGAAACATAATGTCAGGGCGACTGGCTGGAAGGTAGAGTAGTGAGCATATCATTCCTCGAAATAGAGTTGCATTCACATCAGTGCCACTTGGATTAGTGCCAATAGACGCAGATAAAGACATTGGTGTCTTTTCTAGTTTACAATCGGTGAAACCAAACTTGTTCAACATATCTGCAATATATTTAGCTTGACAAACAAAAATACCATTAGTTAGTTGTTTGACCTGGAAGACCAAGAAGAAAGTTAGTTCACCCATTATGCTCATTTCGAATTTCTTGGCCATGACTTCTGCAAATTTTGAACTCAGCTTCTCCTCAGTTGATCTGAAGATGATATCGTCCACATACACTTAAGCAAGAATGATATGAGATCCTGATTGCTTTATGAACATAGTGTTATTGATCTTTTCTCGTTTCTATCCTCTTGGGATTCTTGGATTAGACCCTTCACTTGTATTTCTTTGGACAGAGTCTTCCTGATTTGATGAATCAACTTCTTCATGATCACCAAATCCTTCAAAGCCTCATAGCCATAAAGCTATGAACAATAACAACACTGCAATTTTTACTGTTAGATTAGGTGTCTAAGCCCATAACTATAATTGGTATGTACTTGACCCGAGAGTAGCATGGTCCATTTCGGGTTGCCTTCACCAGAACTATTTGACAGGATGGATAATTTAGAAAGAGGTTATTTGTGATTTATTAATATATTATAAGTATAATATATTAATGGAGTAATCATATTATTTAATTAATATTGGGCAAGAATTAATTGGAATTAATTTAGTGATCAAAAGAGATTAATTAAATAAAGGGGTCTGATTAAGTAAATCAGTAATACATATAGTTTGGGCCAATGGTCCATGATTGATTAGTGATGGACTAAGTTTATGTGAGATTCCATGAAGTGTTAGTCCATAAGGCTTATCATATAGATTATTGGATTAAAGTCCCAATGAATGAATTAGGGTTTAGAAGTTGAAACCCTAGGAATTCCACACTATAAAAGTAACCCCTTAGCTCCAAATTCACTACCCCAAGGGTTCTAAGAGAACCCTAGCCGATTTTTGTGGTTCTAGCCTCTCTCTCAAAGTCCTCCATTTGTTCATGGTGTTTATGACTTGTTTGAGTCATCACACTTGAGGTGCTAAGCTCTTGAAAGGCCAACAACTACAAGCTACAAATAAGAGGTATTCTTCTAACTAGTTTATGATTCATGTACCAAATTTGTATGCTAGATAGGTTTGATGCTTTGGATAAATTTTTGTTGCATGTATAACTAAAGAAAACTTAGATACAAAGAATTAGGGTTGTATGTGCACCATAGGAGTGTTATAGTACTTAAAACCCAACAATGGTATCAGAGCCATGGGTAGTTTTCTGTTATATAGATGCATTGTTAATTGTTCAAAGTTGAAAAACCTGAAATAATTGTTGTCTGACTGCTGGACTCGACGAGTCCCATGAGTGGACTCGACGAGTTGGTTCACATAACCATGAAATCGATGAGTCCATAGCCTGGCTCGACGAGTTGGATCATTAGATGGCAGATTTTTTGAGTTTTTGGCCTGTTTTGGATTAGGATTATTACCACAACATGTTTTGGCTCATAAAATTCGATTTTACTGATATGGTAATGATTGTCCCCATCGAATAACATGATGATTGTAAAATTCTAAGATAATTACTTGCTTTTGTGAAAAACTAATTATTTGTAGAATTTGAAATTGTCTTGCCATATGAATTGAATTATTTCAAATTAGTAAAAGATAAAATTATATGATTATTTTATTAGTTTAAAATTTGAACTAAATGGCTTTGAAGAGTTTCATAACTTGCCCTCAAGTTATGGAACTTGGAAAGTCTCTTTTCATGACTAAAGAGAGTTATAAAAACTTGCCATCAAGTTTTGGAACTCAAAAGTTTTTTTAAGGAGTTACAAAACTTGCCATCAAGTTTAGAATTCAAGAGTTTTTGAATTAAGTTTTGGAATTTGAAACTTTGAATTAAAAGGTTTTGATTTGAAATAATAAATTCTAAAACATCTAGTAATTGAAAGGTTTCAAAAAGGTGCAGCTCTTGGGTTCATAACTTAAAAATTAATTAAATAGTTTTTAATTTTGAATTTTTATAACCTTGATGCGTTGAATAGTTCGATTACACCTTATGGACTTTATTAAATTGATTAAAGTGTTTAATTAAAAGAGAATTAATAAATCCATAATCATATGGTTTAAAGTTAATTAAATTAAGAGTATAATTTACTAATAGATTAAACCACATAGTATTTTAAAAGTGTAAAATACAATCTAATACTATATAAAATTAAAAGTTTAATATATTATATATGTATAAGTAAAAAGGTCGGTCTTACCGTTAGTAGGCCTCATTCACGAAGCTGGTCTATAAGGGGTGTTTAAGCAAGCAGCCAGTAAAATGACTGCCATTGGGTATCCATTCTTACCCACCGCACTCTTGACTAGTGGAGGGTCGTTAGCCGAACGAGTTTGATAGGACACTTAAATCCTCATTAAAAGTATGATGAAATGTTAAGTAACTAAACCATATATAAATTCCCAATCTTAGTTACTTAGGAAAAATGTGAATTTGATGCTAACCCAATAAATTGCACATTGCACCTTATTAGTCGTTAGTGGAGCGTGTGTGGTTAACCGGCACACTAATATGGGACTAATGAAGGATGGAAATGGGTAGCTCGTAGTTTGTCATAGATCGATAGAGCGTGTGTGGTAATTCTGAATCATTGAAAAAGTTTCAGTGTATAGCATAACAAATAAGAAGAATCAATTAGGCAGAAAGATAAAAGATTCTCCAATCTGAAAGGAAAGGAGAGTAATCTAGTATCGTGTTTTATGATCATCTTAATGATTAAGAGAACCATATCACAATTTATCCTCAAAGTAAACCTTAGTGCATTTACATGACTAAAAGAGGTATCGGAAATTGTTGAAATGATTAAATCAAGAAGGTGAGTCATATTTCATTCCAAAATCGAGTCTTAGAGTTATGAGTGATGCATTCTAAGTAGGTTTATAACACATCATATAATGTGGAGTAGAAAATTTTTCTTACTCATGCACATTTGAGATGAGTAGTTGTGATGTCTTGGATAAGACAAAGACCAACTGAGACCAATTATATGAAGTGTCATTCTTGATAAGAATCCGCACTAATTCTTGAATATTTATTTGTCAAGAAATGTTTATTGACAAGAGAATCTTATATGTCAAGAAGTTAGTGGAAGTCTTAAAAGATCTTGAAAAGTTCAAGAACTAATCAAGAATAAACCTATCGTTTATCGCTAGCACACGACTTGAGGTTTGTAACCTATCGTGTTGACATATTCTTGTTTCTTTGCCCGTTCCATTTAAAGTTGACTATGCATGTGAGTTGTATGAGTTTTCAGTTGTTTTCATAAGGCAAAGCACCTTGATCAGTGAAAGTTCATTGATCAGTAAGGGTGATCTGCTCAAACAACATGGAAGACATAGTAGGCCCTTGTGCTGCCAAGTGGCAAGAAATTAAGATTGAGTAAGTTCAGTCCATATGAGTTTGAATTTGTCATAGATCTTGTCTTGTGATAATGGTTGGAATTGACAAATTCACATGGATAGGAACACATACACCATTAAATCTAAGTGACAAAGGTTTCTCTCCAATTCATGAAAATGATTGTGAGGAAACACTTTCACTAAGTAGATTTTGAGAATATTGTAGTTGTCTTAATTGCGTTCTCAAATTCGATTATGATTACGACATCCCTCTTCATAGTTCGAATGGTGAGAAATGGCAAATAGTTTGAACATTCGGGACATATTGTTGTAAGAACTGAATAGTTTAGACACACATATGGGTTTTCTACTAAAAGGTGTATGAGCTTAGATAAAGGATTATCGAAGCATCTCGTATCCGAAATCTAAACTTTGGTAAGAAAGTCAATAAGTATTTATTTCTAGAAGCCCAACTGATTTTTGGATACATGTCAAAGCTAGTGGGAACATAAATGTTATAATAGTAACAAAATAATTGTTATGCTAGTGGGAGCATAATTATTATGGTAAGTGTTGTGAGTTAGCAATACTATTTATAGGAAACAAAGTTCTAATTTGCAAAGGTTGAAAAATTGTTTCGCTATAGTAAGGGAGAGGATACTTATACTTTATTTCGAATCTAAAAGTTTAAATTGAAGTATTAATCAAACTTAGTTATAGATATATGAATACGATGTTGAAATATTTCAACATTGGAAATTCTATATATGGAAATATTATAGCAAAAGACTGGTCAAGTATCATGTCTTTATGTAAGACATTATGAATCGTGTCCCATATGCTTCGGAAATAGGATCGATTGCATATGCTATAATATTCAGATGTTCTAATTTTCCAAATGCCTAGGGCATTAAGAGGGAAAAAAGGACTAGAACCGGATATGCCTAAAGTTATTAAACAACTGTCAAGGACGATCTGAGATTCGCTAAGGATTGGTTTCTTAAGGACAGTTGGAAGTATAGTAATGGATGGACCATATTGACATTATTATGTATAGACATGATTCTATTAATAATGAGTTGTCATATGGAAAATATGGAAATATTTCCAAATGGGAGATGGATATTAAGGATTTATTTATGCAAGAAGGATGTTCAAAGGAATGTACTTTGAATTTGAGACTTTGCTTCCTTGGAATTGTTTTATTATCAAACTCCAAAGGAATACTTTGTAATATCGTTGGCAAAGTCTCTGTGACTTTTGTACCTCGACATTACAAAAGGATCATTGCATGATATTGGTAAGATTTAGGTGTTCTTACTCTAAGGATATGGAATTGTGAAATGAGCATCATCGAAGTGTTTTCAACTGATCTATTTCACAAAGTAAGGATCATAGGTAAACATAGTGTGCATGCTTGGAGCATGGGATAGCTATTGTTTTAATTCAAGTATTAAGTTGATTACTCGAAACATTATACAATGAATAATGTGTAATCAATATGGTGATTAAATAAAAGGTGTTTTATTCATATTCAAAAGTTTTGAGACCATATTAGAATCGATTATTCTTGTGTTTCATTTCACATGTTTTGACTTCCCAAATAATAAGATTATTCAAACCATCCACAGTCGATCTTACTTTGGAAGTAGGTATTGAGGCAAGACTGTCATGAATCCGTCTGTAGATTGTCTAAGTGTTAGACATAACACAAGTTTGCTGCAGTATTCATGAGTACTCCTTTAATAAGATTTGAGTATTGGATTAAACCAACGCTCATCTGAATCACTTCATGGATTTTATCACGAGTGATTGTGAGACGATAATATCTTATATTCTTGAAACAGAGACATATGAGTTGTAGTTTGCAAATCGGTTGCACATTGATGATGGATAAATGCACCAGTAACTTGGTGTTATAAAACGTATTGTGGTGTGTGATTTGATGAGTAAATAGAGCAACCATATGAGTTGAAGTTTATCCGTTCCTTTTACCCTAAGAGGGATAAAAGCGATATTTGTTAGCCACTCGATGATTTAGTGATGACACCCTAAGCGCTTGGCCAAGCCTGGACTGATTTGATTTGTTCAATTAGTCAGTCGTCATTAATCGGAAATCGGGAAACAACACATGGAGTGAGAGAATGATTATAATCCATGTCTCATGTCCATACGGTATCTAGAATGTAGGAATATATGATCCCTTATCTAATGGATGCGTCATTGACTAGGTCAGAGTTCGACAACGACTTTTGAGAGCTACGATTGCTAGTCGGGTTTTGAAGTCGTACTTGCAGTTATGGTTATTAGACTTATCCAAGTGGGAGACTGTTGGATTAGGTGTCGAAGCCCATAACTATAATTGGTATGTATTTAACCCGAGAGTAGCATGGTCCATTTCGGGTTGCCTTCACCAGAACTATTAAACAGGATGGATAATTGAGAAAGAGGTTATTTATGATTTATTAATATATTATAAGTATAATATATTAATTGAGAAATCCTATTATTTAATTAATATTGGTCAAAAATTAATTTGGTGATCAAAAGAGATTAATTAAATTAAGGGGACTGATTAAGTAAATCAGTAATACATATAGTTTGGGCCAATGATCCATGATTGATTAGTGATGGACTAAGCTTATGTTAGAGTCCATGAAGTGTTAGTCCATAAGGCTTATCATATGGATTATTGGATTAAAGGCCCAAGGAATGAATTAGGGTTTACAAGTTGAAACCCTAGGAATTCCACACTATAAAAGTAACCCCTTAGCTCCAAATTCACTACCCCAAGGGTTCTAAGAGAACCCTACCCGATTTTCGTGGTTCTAGACTCTCTCTCAAAGTCCTCCATTTGTTCATGGTGTTTGTGACTTGTTTGAGGCATCACACTTGAGGTGCTAAGATCTTGAAAGGCCAACAACTACAAGCTACAAATAAGAGGTATTCTTCTAATTAGTTTTATGATTCATGTACCAAATTAGTATGCTACATAGGTTCCTCTGAAGAACACCTCTGACCAAAAACTCAAGAAAGTCATGATTAATGACACCGTAGTTGTCAATCAAAAGGACAAGACAAAAGAAAAATAATAAATGAAAAGAAATCATGAGAAACACATTTATTACGTTCCAAAATCCAAACCTATGAAAACCATCTGGATAAATGAAAAGAAACTCACGTTTAGCTCTTATCCACTTGTTAAGAAAACTCCCTATAGGTCTAAATCAACTAAGGTAGATCTTGTCTCAAAAAGGATTTGGAAACAAAAGGATGTCAAGCACACCACATCATCAAAAGTTAGGAAACCACACACCACAACAACACCTAAAACTGCATCTTCTTTTTATAAATTTGTTAAGAAATCACAATATGTTGCTGCAGGCCCCAAACATGTTTGGGTTCCCAAATTAACTAAATGATTGTGTGGGCAATGTGTGAGGAGGATCATGAAATAAAATGTCGGAAAATCTTAGATAGTTTTGAAAAGGAAATACATGTAAATACTAAATGTAAGACTTTGCATTCATAATGAAAGAAGCACTTGTGTGTTTTTGAGTTTTTCATAAGATAAAAAAGAAGTTAATTAACAATTAAACCATAGAAAGCAAGCCAAGATACGTAATTTATTTCTTCAACCTTTTTCCATCCAATGCCTTGGTGAATATGTCAGCTAGTTGATCAGTGGATAAAATATAGAACAATTCCACTTTTCCCTTTTGAAATATGTCCCTGATGAAATGATGGTGAATATCGATGTGCTTGGTCTTGGAATAATGCATTGGATTTTGAATCATCTGAATGGCACTAGTGTTATCAAAATAGATGGGTGTCTTTAAGAAGTTCAGACCATAATCCAAGAGCTGATTGTGAATCCATAGAATCTGGGCACAACACCTTCCAACGACAACATATTCAGCCGCATCGGTAGAGAAAGTCACAAATGTATGCTTTTTGTTGGACAAACTTACCAATCTATTTCCAAGCATTTGAGCTCCTCCTGAAGTGCTTTTACGATCAATACGACACTCACCATGATCAGAGTCAGTGTATCCTTCCAGCTTGAATTCAGAGTCACGAGGATACCATAACCCAAGATTGCGTGTATGTTTTAAGTACTGGAAGATCTTCTTGACAACATGAAGATGAGATTCTTTAGGACTGTCCTGATAGCGAGCACACAATATGGTGGGAAACATAATGTCAGGGCAACTGGCTGCAAGGTAGAGTAGAGAGCCTATCATTCCTCGAAACAGAGTTGCATTCACATCAGTGCCACTTGGATTAGTGCCAATAGAAGCTGATGAAGACATTGGTGTCTTTTCTAGTTTACAATCGGTGAAACCATACTTGTTCAACATATCTGCAATATATTTAGCTTGACAAACAAAAATACCATTAGTTAGTTGTCTGACCTGCAAGACCAAGAAGAAAGTTAGTTCACCCATCATGCTCATTTCGAATTTCTTGGCCACGACTTCTGCAAATTTTGAACTTAGCTTCTCGTCAGTTGATCTGAAGATGATATCGTCCACATACACTTAAGCAATAATGATATGAGATCCTGATTGCTTTATGAACATAGTGTTATCGATCATTCCTCGTTTCTATCCTCTTGGGAGAAGATAGCTTGCCATCACGTCATACCATGCCCCGGGAGCCTGCTTTAAGCCATAGACAACTTTATCAAGACGATGCACATGATTTGGAAACTCTTCATTTTCAAACCATGGAGATTGTTTTAGAAAAACTTCTTCTTGAAGAACTCCATGTAGAAATACAGTCTTGACATCCATTTGGTAGACTTCAAAGTTTTAAAAAGAAGCAAAAGCTAGAAACAGACGAATTGCTTCAAGTCTTGCAACTAGAGAAAATGTTTCATTATAGTCTAACCCTTCTAGCTGACAAAAACCTTGAGCTACAAGCCTGGATTTGTTCCTTTATTACGATTCCATCTTCATCCATTTTGTTTCTAAAAACCCAGCAAGTACCAATGATAGTTTTTCCTTGAGGTTTGGGAACAAGGGTCCACACAAGATGACGTCAAAATTTATTTAGCTCATCTTGCATGGCCTTAATCCAATCACCTTCTTTCAATGCATCAACGACATTCTTTGGTTCAACCAATGATATGAAGTTAACAAACATGCAAAAGTTGATGCTGACTCTGCTACGAGTGAGAATCCCAGAATTGATATTTTGATGCGGGCCCTAGTGTGGACGATCGGGCACTTGCGTTCCTAGAGGCCCACGATCGTGTGACTAAAGGGGCCAACGGAAACGACCATAACTTTGGCTACGGATCTCCGTTTTGGGCCTACGACCAGTCAAATAGAAGCTTGAAGCAAGGAGCACGTCTAGATAAGTTCCCGAAGGGGACTTACCCATAGGAGAGTTATAGTACTTAAAACCCAACAGTGGTATTAGAGCCATGGGTAGTTTTCTGTTATATAGATGCATTGTTAATTGTTCAAAGTTGAAAAACCTGAAATAATTGTTGTCTGACTGCTGGACTCGATGAGTCCCATGTGTGGACTCGACGAGTTGGCTCACATAACCATGAACTCGATGAGTCCATAGCCTGGCTCGACGAGTTGGATCATTAGATGGCATATTTTTTGAGTTTTTGGCCTGTTTTGGATTAGGATTATTACCACAACATGTTTTGGTTCATAAAATTCGATTTTACTGATATGGTAATGATTGTCCCCATCGAATAACATGATGATTGTAAAATTCTAAGATAATTACTTGCTTTTGTGAAAAACTAATTATTTGTAGAATTTGAAATTGTCTTGCCATATGAATTGAATTATTTCAAATTAGTAAAAGATAAAATTATATGATTATTTTATTAGTTTAAAATTTGAACTAAATGGCTTTGAAGAGTTTCATAACTTGCCCTCAAGTTATGGAATTTGGAAAGTCTCTTTTTATGACTAAAGAGAGTTATAAAAACTTGCCATCAAGTTTTGGAACTCAAAAGTTTTTTTAAGGAGTTACAAAACTTGCCATCAAGTTTAGAATTCAAAAGTTTTTGAATTAAGTTTTGGAATTTGAAAATTTGAATTAAAATGTTTTGATTTGAAATAATGAATTCTAAAACATCTAGTAATTGAAAGGTTTCAAAAAGGTGCAACTCTTGGGTTCATAACTTAAAAATTAATTAAATAGTTTTTAATTTTGAATTTTTATAACCTTGATGCGTTGAATAGTTCGATTACACCTTATGGACTTTATTAAATTGATTAAAGTGTTTAATTAAAAGAGAATTAATAAATCCATAATCATATGGTTTAAAGTTAATTAAATTAAGAGTATAATTTACTAATAGATTAAACCACATAGTATTTTAAAAGTGTAAAATACAATCTAATACTATATAAAATTAAAAGTTTAATATATTATATATGTATAAGTAAAAAGGTCGGTCTTACCGTTAGTAGGCCTCATTCACGAAGCTGGTCTATAAGGGGTGTTTAAGCAAGCAGCCAGTAAAATGACTGCCATTGGGTATCCATTCTTACCCACCGCACTCTTGACTAGTGGAGGGTCGTTAGCCGAACGAGTTTGATAGGACACTTAAATCCTCATTAAAAGTATGATGAAATGTTAAGTAACTAAACCATATATAAATTCCCAATCTTAGTTACTTAGGAAAAATGTGAAATTGATGCTAACCCATGAAATTGCACATTGCACCTTATTAGTCGTTAGTGGAGCGTGTGTGGTTAACCGGCACACTAATATGGGACTAATGAAGGATGGAAATGGGTAGCTCGTAGTTTGTCATAGATCGATAGAGCGTGTGTGGTCATTCTGAATCATTGAAAAAGTTTCAGTGTATAGCATAACGAATAAGAAGAATCAATTAGGCAGAAAGATAAAAGATTCTCCAATCTGAAAGGAAAGGAGAGTACTCTAGTATCGTGTTTTATGATCATCTTAATGATTATGAGAACCATATCACAATTTATCCTCAAAGTAAACCTTAGTGCATTTACATGACTAAAAGAGGTATCGGAAATTGTTGAAATGATTAAATCAAGAAGGCGAGTCATATTTCATTCCAAAATCGAGTCTTAGAGTTATGAGTGATGCATTCTAAGTAGGTTTATAACACATCATATAATGTGGAGTAGAAAATTTTTCTTATTCATGCACATTTGAGATTGGTAGTTGTGATGTCTTGGATAAGACAAAGACCAACTGAGACCAATTATATGAAGTGTCATTCTTGATAAGAATCCGCACTAATTCTTGAATATTTATTTGTCAAGAAATGTTTCTTGACAAGAGAATCTTATATGTCAAGAAGTCAGTGGAAGTCTTAAAAGATCTTGAAAAGTTCAAGAACTAATCAAGAATAAACCTATCGTTTATCGCTAGCACACGACTTGAGGTTTGTAACCTATCGTGTTGACATATTCTTGTTTCTTTGCCCGTTCCATTTAAAGTTGACTATGCATGTGAGTTGTATGAGTTTTCAATTGTTTTCATAAGGCAAAGCACCTTGATCAGTGAAAGTTCATTGATCAGTAAGGGTGATCTACTCAAACAACATGGAAGACATGGTAGGCCCTTGTGCTGCCAAGTGGCAAGAAATTAAGATTGAGTAAGTTCAGTCCATATGAGTTTGAATTTGTCATAGATCTTGTCTTATGATAATGGTTGGAATTGACAAATTCACATGGATAGGAACACATACACCATTAAATCTAAGTGACAAAGGTTTCTCTCCAATTCATGAAAATGATTGTGAGGAAACACTTTCACTAAGTAGATTTTGAGAATATAGTAGTTGTGTTAATTGCGTTCTCAAATTCGATTATGATTACGGCATCCCTCTTCATAGTTCGAATGGTGAGAAATGGCAAATAGTTTGAACATTTGGGACATATTGTTGTAAGAACTGAATAGTTTAGACACACATATGGGTTTTCTACTAAAAGGTGTATGAGCTTAGATAAAGGATTATCGAAGCATCTCGTATCCGAAATCTAAACTTTGGTAAGAAAGTCAATAAGTATTGATTTCTAGAAGCCCAGCTGATTTTTAGATACATGTCAAAGCTAGTGGGAGCATAAATGTTATGATAGTAACAAAATAATTGTTATGCTAGTGGGAGCATAATTATTATGGTAAGTGTTGCGAGTTAGCAATACTATTTATAGGAAACAAAGTTCTAATTTGCAAAGGTTGAAAAATTGTTTCGCTATAGTAAGGGAGAGGATACTTATACTTTATTTCGAATCTAAAAGTTTAAATTGAAGTATTAATCAAACTTAGTTATAGATATATGAATACGATGTTGAAATATTGCAACATTGGAAATTCTATATATGGAAATATTATAGCAAAAGACTGTCAAGTATCATGTCTTTATGTAAGACATTATGAATCGTGTCCCATATGCTTCAGAAATAGGATCGATTGCATATGCTATAATATTCAGATGTTCTAATTTTCGAAATGCCTAGGGCATTAAGAAGGAAAAAGGACTAGAACCGGATATGCCTAAAGTTATTAAACAACTGTCAAGGACGATCTGAGATTCGCTAAGGATTGGTTTCTTAAGGACAGTGGGAAGTATAGTAATGGATGGACCATATTGACATTATTATGTGTAGACATGATTCTATTAATAATGAGTTATCATATGGCAAATATGGAAATATTTCCATAATGGGAGATGGATATTAAGAATCTATTTATGCAAGAAAGATGTTCAAAGGAATGTACTTTGAATTTGAGACTTTGCTTCCTTGGAATTGTTTTATTATCAAACTCCAAAGGAATACTTTGTAATATCGTTGGCAAAGTCTCTATGACTTTTGTACCTCGACATTACAAAAGGATCATTGCATGATATTGGTAAGATTTAGGTGTTCTTACTCTAAGGATATGGAATTGTGAAATGAGCATCATCGAAGTGTTTTCAACTGATCTATTTCACAAAGTAAGGACCATAGGTAAACATAGTGTACATGCTTGGAGCGTGGGATAGCTATTGTTTTAATTCAAGTATTAAGTTGATTACTCGAAACATTATACGATGAATAATGTGTAATCAATATGGTGATTAAATAAAAGGTGTTTTATTTATATTCAAAAGTTTTGAGACCATATTAGAATCGATTATTCTTGTGTTTCATTTCGCATGTTTTGACTTCCCAAATAATAAGATTATTCAAACCATCCACAGTCGATCATACTTTAGAAGTAGGTATTGAGGCAAGACTGTCATGAATCCGTCTGTAGATTGTCTAAGTGTTAGACATAACACAAGTTTGCTGCAGTATTCATGAGTACTCCTATAATAAGATTTGAGTATTGGATTAAACCCACGCTCATCTGAATCACTTCATGGATTTTATCACGAGTGATTGTGAGACGATAATATCTTATATTCTTAAAACAAAGACATATGAGTTGTAGTTTGCAAATCGGTTGCACATTGATGATGGATAAATACACCAGTAACTTGGTGTTATAAAACATATTGTTGTGTGTGATTTGATGAGTAAATAGAGCAACCATATGAGTCGAAGTTTATCCGTTCCTTTTACCCTAAGAGGGATAAAAGCGGTATTTGTGGGCCACTCGATGATTTAGTGATGACACCGTAAGCGCTTGGCCAAGCCTGGACTGATTTGATTTGTTCAATTAGTCAGTCGTCATTAATCGGAAATCGGGAAACAACACATGGAGTGAGAGAATGATTATAATCCATGTCTCATGTCCATACGGTATCTACAATGTAGGAATATATGATCCCTTATATAATGGATGCGTCATTGACTAGGTCAGAGTTCGACAACGACTTTTGAGAGCTACGATTGCTAGTCGGGTTTTGAAGTCGTACTTGCAGTTATAGTTATTAGACTTATCCAAGTGGGAGACTGTTGGATTAGGTGTCGAAGCCCATAACTATAATTGGTATGTATTTCACCCGAGAGTAGCATGGTCCATTTCGGGTTGCCTTCACCAGAACTATTAGACATGATGGATAATTGAGAAAGAGGTTATTTATGATTTATTAATATATTAATAGTATAATATATTAATTGAGAAATCCTATTATTTAATTAATATTGGTCAAAAATTAATTTGGTGATCAAAAGAGATTAATTAAATTAAGGGGACTGATTAAGTAAATCAGTAATACATATAGTTTGGGCCAATGATCCATGATTGATTAGTGATGGACTAAGCTTATGTGAGAGTCAATGAAGTGTTAGTCCATAAGGCTTATCATATGGATTATTGGATTAAACGCCCAAGGAATGAATTAGGGTTTACAAGTTGAAACCCTAGGAATTCCACACTATAAAAGTAACCCCTTAGCTCCAAATTCACTACCCCAAGGGTTCTAAGAGAACCCTACCCGATTTTCGTGGTTCTAGACTCTCTCTCAAAGTCCTCCATTTGTTCATGGTGTTTGTGACTTGTTTGAGGCATCACACTTGAGGTGCTAAGATCTTGAAAGGCCAACAACTACAAGCTACAAATAAGAGGTATTCTTCTAATTAGTTTTATGATTCATGTACCAAATTAGTATGCTACATAGGTTCCTCTGAAGAACACCTCTGACCAAAAACTCAAGAAAGTCATGATTAATGACACCGTAGTTGTCAATCAAAAGGACAAGACAAAAGAAAAATCACAAATGAAAAGAAATCATGAGAAACACATTTATTACGTTCCAAAATCCAAACCTATGAAAACCATCTGGATAAATCAAAAGAAACTCACGTTTAGCTCTTATCCACTTGTTAAGAAAACTCCCTATAGGTCTAAATCAACTAAGGTAGATCTTGTCTCAAAAAGGATTTGGAAACAAAAGGATGTCAAGAACACCACATCATCAAAAGTTAGGAAACCACACACCACTACAACACCTAAAACTGCATCTTCTTTTTATAAATTTTTTAAGAAATCACTATATGTTTCTACAGGCCCCAAACATGTTTGGGTTCCCAAATTAACTAAATGATTGTGTGGGCAATGTGTGAGGAGGATCATGAAATAAAATGCCGGAAAATCTTAGATAGTTTTGAAAAGGAAATACATGTAAATACTAAATGTAAGACTTTGCATTCACAATGAAAGAAGCACTTGTGTGTTTTTGAGTTTTTCATAAGATAAAAAAGAAGTTAATTAACAATTAAACCATAGAAAGCAAGCCAAGATACGTAATTTATTTGTTCAACCTTTTTCCATCCAATGCCTTGGTGAATATGTCAGCTAGTTGATCAGTGGATAAAATATAGAGCAATTCCACTTTTCCCTTTTGAACTATGCCCCTGATGAAATGATGGTGAATATCGATGTGCTTGGTCTTGGAATGATGCATTGGATTTTGAATCATCTGAATGGCACTAGTGTTATCAAAATAGATGGGTATCTTTAAGAAGTTCAGACCATAATCCAAGAGCTGATTGTGAATCCAAAGAATCTGGGCACAACACCTTCCAACGGCAAAATATTTAGCCGCATCGGTAGAGAAAGCCACAAATGTCTGCTTTTTGTTGGACCAACTTACCAATCTATTTCCAAGCATTTGAGCTCCTCCTGAAGTGCTTTTACGATCAATACGACACTCACCATGATCAGAGTCAGTGTATCCTTCCAACTTGAATTCAGAGTCACGAGGATACCATAACCCAAGATTGTGTGTATGTTTTAAGTACTGGAAGATCTTCTTGACAACATGAAGATGAGATTCTTTAGGACTGTCCTGATAGCGAGCACACAATATGGTGGGAAACATAATGTCAGGGCAACTGGCTGCAAGGTAGAGTAGAGAGCCTATCATTCCTCGAAACAGAGTTGCATTCACATCAGTGCCACTTGGATCAGTGCCAATAGAAGCTGATGAAGACATTGGTGTCTTTTCTAGTTTACAATCGGTGAAACCATACTTGTTCAACATATCTGCAATATATTTAGCTTGACAAACAAAAATACCATTAGTTAGTTGTTTGACCTGCAAGACCAAGAAGAAAGTTAGTTCACCCATCATGCTCATTTCGAATTTCTTGGCCACGACTTCTGCAAATTTTGAACTTAGCTTCTCCTCAGTTGATCTGAAGATGATATCGTGAACATACACTTAAGCAATAATGATATGAGATCCTGATTGCTTTATGAACATAGTGTTATCGATCATTCCTCGTTTCTATCCTCTTGGGAGAAGATAGGTTGCCATCACGTCATACCATGACCTGAGAGCCTGCTTTAAGCCATAGACAACTTTATCAAGACGATGCACATGATTTGGAAACTCTTCATTTTCAAACCATGGAGATTGTTTTAGAAAAACTTCTTCTTGAAGTACTCCATGTAGAAATACAGTCTTGACATCCATTTGGTAGATTTCAAAGTTTTAAAAAGAAGCAAAAGCTAGAAACAGACGAATTGCTTCAAGTCTTGCAACTAGAGAAAATGTTTCATCATAGTCTAACCCTTCTAGCTGACAAAAACCTTGAGCTACAAGCCTGGATTTGTTCCTTTATTACGATTCCATCTTCATCCATTTTGTTTCTGAAAACCCAACAAGTACCAATGATAGTCTTTCCTTGAGGTTTGGGAACAAGGGTCCACACAAGATGACGTCAAAATTTATTTAGCTCATCTTGCATGGCCTTAATCCAATCAGCTTCTTTCAATGCATCAACGACATTCTTTGGTTCAACCAATGACATGAAGTTAACAAACATGCAAAAGTTGATGCTGACTCTACTACGAGTGAGAATCCCAAAATTGACATTTTGATGCGGGCCCTAGTGTGGACGATCGAGCACTTGCGTTCCTAGAGGCCCACGATCGTGTGACTAAAGGGGCTTCACGGAAACGACCATAACTTTGGCTACGGATCTCCGTTTTGGGCCTACGACCAGTCAAATCGAAGCTTGAAGCAAGGAGTACGTCTAAACAAGTCCCCAAAGGGGACTTACCCATTTTCGAGTCCATAAATCGCTTTCTAAATTGGACTTATGAACATTTTTGTGTTTTTTTCATAATTTTTTGACTTTGTTTTTGGGTTTGTGTTTGGCCCATGTCTCTTTAGGGTTTCTTTTAAAATTATGCTTCTTATTTAAGTTTTTCTGATGTAATCTGGATGGTCATTGATCAGTTTAAAGAACTTTCATTTTTCTCTCAAAATTTCGTGTGTGTTTACCGAATTTTGAAGCCAATCCCACGGTATTCATAGAATCAACATGGTTTGGGCTAGATTATCCTGGGTATTCTTCTAGAATCAACAGTTTTGATCTTTGGTCATTTGTTCGCTGCATCACATTTCCAATGATTTGAGATTCTATATGATCTTGAAGGATTCTTGGATTAGACCATTCCTTTGTATTTCTTTGGACAAAGTCTTCCCGATTTGATGAATCAACTTCTTCATGATCACCAAATCCTTCAAAGCCTCATAGCCCGAAAGCGATGAACAATGACAACACTACAGTAGTTACTGTTGGATTAGGTATCTAAGCCCATAACTATAATTGGTATGTATTTGACCCGAGAGTAGCATGGTCCATTTCGGGTTGCCTTCACCATAACTATTTGAAAGGATGGATAATTGAGAAAGAGGTTATTTGTGATTTATTAATATATTATAAGTATAATATATTAATTGAGAAATCATATTATTTAATTAATATTGGTCAAGAATTAATTTGGAGTTAATTTAGTGATCAAAAGAGATTAATTAAATTAAGGGGACTGATTAAGTAAATCAGTAATATGTATAGTTTGGGCCAATGATCCATGATTGATTAGTGATGGACTAAGTTTATGTGAGAGTCCATGAAGTGTTAGTCCATAAGGTTTATCATAGGCATTATTGGACTAAAGGCCAAGGAATGAATTAGGGTTCACAAGTTGAAACCCTAGGAATTCCGCACTATAAAAGTAACCCCTTAGCTCCAAATTCACTACCCCAAGGGTTCTAAGAGAACCCTGGCCGATTTTGGTGGTTGTGGCCTCTCTCTGAAAGTCTTCCATTTGTTCAAGGGGTTTGTGACTTGTTTGAGGCATCACACTTGAGGTGCTAAGCTCTTGAAAGGCCAACAACTACAAGCTAAAAATAAGAGGTATTCTTCTAACTAGTTTTATGATGCATGTAACAAATTTGTATGCTAGATAGGTTTGATGCTTTGGATAATTTTTTGTTGCATGTATAACTAGAGAAAACGTAGATCCAAAGCATTAGGGTTGTATGTGCAACATAGGAGTGTTATAGTACTTAAAACCCAACAGTTACTCCTCTAAACAACACCTCCGACCAAAACCTCAAGAAAGTCATGATTGATGACACCGTAGTTGTCAATCAAAAGGACAAGACAAATGAAAAATCACAAATGAAAAGAAATCATGAGAAACACATTTATTACGTTCCAAAATCCAAACCTAGGAAAACCATCTGGATAAATGAAAAGAAACTCACTTTTAGCTCTTATCCACTTGTTAAGAAAACTCCCTATAGATCTAAATCAACTAAGGTAGATCGTGTTCAAAAAGGATTTGGAAACAAAAGGATGTCAAGAACACCACATCGTCAAAAGTTAGGAAACCACACACCACAACAACACCTAAAATTGCATCTAATTTTTATAAATTTGTTAAGAAATCACTATATGTTGCTGCAGGACCCAAACACGTTTGGGTTCCCAAATTAACTAAATGATTGTGTAGGAAATGTGTGAGGAGGATCATGAAATAAAATGCCGGAAAATCATACACAATTTTGAAAAGTAAATACATGTAAATACTAAATTTATGACTTTGCATTCATAATGAAAGAAGCACTTGTGTGTTTTTGAGTTTTTCATAAGATAAAAAAGAAGTTAATTAACCATTAAACCATAGAAAGCATGCCAAGAGCAGTAATTTATTTGTTCAAAATTTTTTCATCCACTGCCTTGGTGAATATGTCAGCTAGTTGATCAGTGGATAGAATATAGAACAATTCCACTTTTCCCTATTGAACTATGTCCCTGATGAAATGATGGTGAATATCAATGTGCTTGGTCTTGGAATGATGGACTAGATTTTGAATCATCTGCATGGCACTGGTGTTATCACAATAGATGGGTGTCTTTAAGAAGCTCAGACCATAATCCAAGAACTGATTGTGAATCCATAAAATCTGGGCACATCACCTCCCAACGACAACATATTCAGCCGCATCGGTAGAGCAAGCCACTAATGTCTTCTTTTTTGTTGAACCAACTTACCAATCTATTTCCAAGCATTTAAGCTCCTCCTGAAGTGCTGTTATGATCAATACCACACCCACCATGATCAGAGTCAGTGTATCCTACTAGCTTGAATTTAGAGTCACGATTGGGTGTATGTTTTAAGTACCGGAAGATCCTCTTGACACATGAAGAGGATATTCCTTAGGACTGTCCTGATAGCGAGCACACAATATGGTGGGAAACATAATGTCAGGGCGATTGGCTGCAAGGTAGAGTACATAGCATATCATTCCTCGAAACAGATTTGCATTCACATCAGTGCCACTTGGATTAGTGCCAATAGACGCCGATGAAGACATTGGTGTGTTTTCTAGTTTACAATCGGTGAAACCATACCTGTTCAACATATCTGCAATATATTTAGCTTGACAAACAAAAATACCATTAGTTACTTATTTGACCTGCAAGACCAAGAAGAAAGTTAGTTCACCCATCATGCTCATTTTGAATTTCTCGGCCATGACTTCTGCAAATTTTGAACTCAGCTTCTCATCAGTTGATCTGAAGATGATATCGTCCACATACACTTAAGCAACAATGATATGAGATCCTGATTGCTTTATGAACATAGTGCCTTGGGAGTCTGCTTTAAGCCATAGACAACTTTATCAAGACGATACACATGATCTGGAAACTCTTCATTTTCAAACCATGGAGGTTCTTTTAGAAAAATTTCTTCTTGAAGAACTCCATGTAGACATGCAGTCTTGACATCCATTTGGTATACTTCGATGTTTTTAAAGGAAGCAAAAGCTAGAAACAGACGAATTGCTTCAAGTCTTGCAAATGGAGCAAATGTTGCATCATAGTCTAACTCTTCAAGCTGACAAAAACCTTGAGGTACAAGCCTGGATTTGTTCCTTCTCACGATTCCATCTTCATCCATTTTGTTTCTGAAAACCCAGTGAGTACCAATGATAGTCTTTCCTTGAGGTTTGGGAACAAGGGTCCACACAAGATGACGTCAAAATTCATTTAGCTCATCTTGCATGCCCTTAATCCAATCATCTTCTTTCAATGCATCAATGTCATTCTTTGGTTCAACCATTGAGATGAAGTTAACAAACGTGCAAAAGTTATTGTTGTCTCTGCTACGAGTGAGAATCCTAGAATTAACATCTCCAATGATTTGAGATTCTAGATGATCTTGAAGGATTCTTGGATTAGACCCTTCATTTGTATTGCTTTGGACAGAGTCTTCCTGATTTGATGAATCAACTTCTTCCTGATCACCAAATCCTTCAAAGCCTCATAGCCCCAAAACTATGAACAATAACAACACTACAGTTGTTACTCCTCTGAACAACACCTCTGACCAAAAACTCAAGAAATTCATGATTGATGACACCGTAGTTGTCAATCAAAATGAAAAGACAAACGAAAAGAAATCATGAGAAGCACATTTATTATCTTCCGAAATCCAAACCTAGGAAAACCATCTGGATAAATGAAAAGAAACTCACTTTTAGCTCTTATCCACTTGTTAAGAAAACTCCCTATACATCTAAATCAACTAAGGTAGATCTTGTTCAAAAAGGATTTGGAAACAAAAGGATGTCAAGAACACCACATCGTCAAAAGTTAGGAAACCACACACCACAACAACACCTAAAATTGCATCTTCTTTTCATAAATTTGTTAAGAAATCGCTATATGTTGCTGCAGGCCCCAAACACGTTTAAGTTCCCAAATTAACTAAATGATTGTGTAGGCAATGTGTGAGGAGGATCATGAAATAAAATTCCGGAAAATCTTAGACAGTTTTGAAAAGGAAATACATGTCAATACTAAATTTATGACTTTGCATTCATAATGAAAGAAGCACTTGTGTGTTTTTGAGTTTTTTCATAAGATAAAAAAGAAGTTAATTAACCATTAAACCATAGAAAGCATACCAAGAGCAGTAATTTATTTGTTCAAATTTTTTTCATCCAATGCCTTGGTGAATATGTCAGCTAGTTGATCAGTGGATAGAATGTAGAACAATTCCACTTTTCCCTTTTGAACTTTGTCCCTGATGAAATGATGGTGAATATCGATGTGTTTGGTCTTGGAATGATGCACTAGATTTTGAATCATCTGAATGGCACTCGTGTTATCACAATAGATGGGTGTCTTTAAGAAGTTCAGACCATAATCCAAGCACTGATTATGAATCCATAGAATTTGGGCACATCACCTTCCAACGACAACATATTCAGCCGCATCGGTAGAGCAAGCCACTAATGTCTTCTTTTTGGTGAACCAACTTACCAATCTATTTCCAAGCATTTGAGCTCCTCCTGAAGTAATTTTACGATCAATACCACACCCACCATGATCAGAGTCAGTGTATCCTACCAGCTTGAATTTAGAGTCACGAGGATACCATAACCCAAGATTGGGTGTATGTTTTAAGTACCGGAAGATCCTCTTGACACATGAAGACGATATTCCTTAGGACTATCCTGATAGCGATCACACAGTATGGTGGGAAACATAATGTCAGGTCGACTGGATGCAAGGTAGAGTAGATAGCCTATCATTCCTCAAAACAGAGTTGCATTCACATCAGTGCCACTTGGATTAGTGCTAATAGACGATGATGAAGACATTGGTGTCTTTTCTAGTTTTTAATCGGTGAAACAATACCTGTTCAACATATCTACAATATATTTAGCTTGACAAACAAAAATACCATTAGTTACTTGTTTGACCTGCAAGACCAAGAAGAAAGTTAGTTCACCCATCATGCTCATTTTGAATTTCTCGGCCATGACTTCTGCAAATTTTGAACTCAGTTTCTCATCAGTTGATATGAAGATGATATCGTCCACATACACTTAAGCAAGAATGATATGAGATCCTGATTGCTTTATGAACATAGTGTTATCGATCTTTCCTCGTTTCTATCCTCTTGGGAGAAGATAGCTTGACATCACGCCATACCATGCCTTGGGAGTCTGCTTTAAGCCATAGACAACTTTATCAAGATGATACACATGATCTGGAAACTCTTCATTTTCAAACCATGGAGGTTGTTTTAGAAAAACTTCTTCTTGAAGAACTCCATGTAGAAATGCAGTCTTGACATCCATTTGGTAGACTTCGAAGTTTTTAAAGGAAGAAAAAGCTAGAAACATACGAATTGCTTCAAGTCTTGCAAATGGAGCAAATGTTTCATCATAGTCTAACTCTTCAAGCTGACAAAAACCTCGAGCTACAAGCCTGGATTTGTTCCTTCTTACGATTCAATCTTCATCCATTTTGTTTCTAAAAACCCAGTGAGTACCAATGATAGTCTTTCCTTGAGGTTTGGGAACAAGGGTCCACATAAGATGACGTCAAAATTCATTTAGCTCATCTTGCATGCCCTTAATCCAATCATCTTCTTTCAATGCATCAATGTCATTCTTTGGTTCAACCATTGAGATGAAGTTAACAAACGTGCAAAAGTCATGATTGATGACACCGTAGTTGTTAATCAAAATGACAAGACAAACGAAAAGAAATCATGAGAAACACATTTATTATCTTCCAAAATCCAAACCTAGGAAAACCATCTGGATAAATGAAAAGAAACTCACTTTTAGCTCTTATCCACTTGTTAAGAAAACTCCCTATAGATCTAAATCAACTAAGGTAGATCTTGTTCAAAAAGGATTTGGAAACAAAAGGATGTCAAGAACACCACATCGTCAAAAGTTAGGAAACCACACACCACAACAACACCTAATATTGCTTCTTCTTTTTATAAATTTGTTAAGAAATCACTATATGTTGTTGCGGGCCCCAAACACGTTTGGGTTCCCAAATTAACTAATTGATTGTGTAGGCAATGTGTGAGGAGGATTATGAAATAAAATGCCGTAAAATCTTAGACAGTTTTGAAAAGGAAATACATGTAAATACTAAATTTATGACTTTTCATTCATAATGAAAGAAGCACTTGTGTGTTTTTGAGTTTTTTCATAAGATAAAAAAGAAGTTAATTAACCATTAAACCATAGAAAGCATACCAAGAGCAGTAATTTATTTGTTCAAAAATTTTTCATCCAATGCCTTGCTGAATATGTCAGCTAGTTGATCAGTGGATAGAATATAGAACAATTCCACTTTTCCCTTTTGAATTATGTCCCTGATGAAATGATGGTGAATATCGATGTTCTTGGTCTTGGAATGATGCACTAGATTTTGAATCATCTGAATGGCACTGGTGTTATCACAATAGATGGGTCTCTTTAAGAAATTCAGACCATAATCCAAGAACTGATTATGAATCCATAGAATCTGGGCACATCACCTTCCAACGACAACATATTCAGCCGCATCGGTAGAGCAAGCCACTAATGTCTGCTTTTTGTTGAACCAACTTACCAATCTATTTCCAAAAATTTCAGCTCCTCCTGAAGTGCTTTTACGATCAATACCACACCCACCATGATCAGAGTCAGTGTATCCTACCAGCTTGAATTTAGAGTCACGAGGATACCATAACCCAAGATTGGGTGTATGTTTTAAGTACCGGAAGATCCTCTTGACACATGAAGAGGATATTCCTTAGGACTGTCCTGATAGCGAGCACACAATATGGTGGGAAACATAATGTCAGGGCGATTGGCTGCAAGGTAGAGTACATAGCATATCATTCCTCGAAACAGATTTGCATTCACATCAGTGCCACTTGGATTAGTGCCAATAGACGCCGATGAAGACATTGGTGTGTTTTCTAGTTTACAATCGGTGAAACCATACCTGTTCAACATATCTGCAATATATTTAGCTTGACAAACAAAAATACCATTAGTTACTTGTTTGACCTGCAACACCAAGAAGAAAGTTAGTTCACCCATCATGCTCATTTTGAATTTCTCGGCCATGACTTCTGCAAATTTTGAACTCAGCTTCTCATCAGTTGATCTGAAGATGATATCGTCCACATACACTTAAGCAAGAATGATATGAGATCCTGATTGCTTTATGAAGATAGTGTTATCGATCTTTCCTCGTTTCTATCCTCTTGGGAGAAGATAGCTTGCCATCACGCCATACCATGCCTTGGGAGTCTGCTTTAAGCCATAGACAACTTTATCAAGATGATACACATGATCTGGAAACTCTTCATTTTCAAACCATGGAGGTTGTTTTAGAAAAACTTCTTCTTGAAGAACTCCATGTAGAAATGCAGTCTTGACATCCATTTGGTAGACTTCGAAGTTTTTAAAGGAAGCAAAAGCTAGAAACATACGAATTGCTTCAAGTCTTGCAAATGGAGCAAATGTTTCATTATAGTCTAAGTCTTCAAGCTGAGAAAAACCTCGAGCTACAAGCCTGGATTTATTCCTTCTTACGATTCCATCTTCATCCATTTTGTTTCTGAAAACCCAGTGAGTACCAATGATAGACTTTCGTTGAGGTTTGGGAACAAGGGTCCACACAAGATGACGTCAAAATTCATTTAGCTCATCTTGCATGCCCTTAATCCAATCATCTTCTTTCAATGCATCAATATCATTCTTTGGTTCAACCATTGAGATGAAGTTAAGAAACGTGCAAAAGTTGTTGTTGTCTCTGCTACGAGTGAGAATCCTAGAATTAACATTTCCAATGATACGAGATTCTAGATGATCTTGAAGGATTCTTGGATTAGACCCTTCCTTTGAATTGCTTTGGACAGAGTCTTCCTAATTTGATGAATCAACTTCTTCATGATCACCAAATCCTTCAAAGCCTCATAGCCCCAAAACTATGAACAATAACAACACCGCAGTTGTTACTCCTCTGAACAACACCTCTGACCAAAAACTCAAGAAATTCATGATTGATGACACCGTAGTTGTCAATCAAAATGACAAGACAAACGAAAAGAAATCATGAGAAACACATTTATTATCTTCCGAAATCCAAACCTAGGAAAACCATCTGGATAAATGAAAAGAAACTCACTTTTAGCTCTTATCCACTTGTTAAGAAAACTCCCTATAGATCTAAATCAACTAAGGTAGATCTTGTTCAAAAAGGATTTGGAAACAAAAGGATGTCAAGAACACCACATCGTCAAAAGTTAGGAAACCACACACCACAACACCACCTAAAATTGCATCTTCTTTTTATAAATTTGTTAAGAAATCGCTATATTTTGCTGCAGGCCCCAAACACGTTTGGGTTCCCAAATTAACTAAATGATTGTGTAGGCAATGTGTGAGGAGGATCATGAAATAAAATTCCCGAAAATCTTAGATAGTTTTGAAAAGGAAATACATGTCAATACTAATTTTATAACTTTGCATTCATAATGAAAGAAGCATTTGTGTGTTTTTGAGTTTTTTCATAAGATAAAAAAGAAGTTAATTAACCATTAAACGATAGAAAGCATGCCAAGAACAGTAATTTATTTGTTCAAAATTTTTTCATCCAATGCCTTGGTGAATATGTCAGCTAGTTGATCAGTGGATAGAATATAGAACAATTCCACTTTTCCCTTTTGAACTTTGTCCCTGATGAAATGATGGTGAATATCGATGTGTTTGGTATTGGAATGATGCACTAGATTTTTAATCATCTGAACGGCACTCGTGTTATCACAATAGATGGGTGTCTTTAAGAAGTTCAGACCATAATCCAAGAACTGATTATGAATCCATAGAATTTGGGCACATCACCTTCCAACGACAACATATTCAGCCCCATCGTTAGAGCAAGCCACTAATGTCTTCTTTTTGGTGAACCAACTTACCAATCTATTTCTAAGCATTTGAGCTCCTCCTGAAGTGCTTTTACGATCAATACCACACCCACCATGATCAGAGTCAGTGTATCCTACCAGCTTGAATTTAGAGTCACAAGGATACCATAACCCAAGATTGGGTGTATGTTTTAAGTACCGGAAGATCCTCTTGACACATGAAGACGATATTCCTTAGGACTGTCCTGATAGCGAGCACACAATATGGTGGGAAACATAATTTCAGGGCGACTGGCTGCTAGGTAGAGTAGATAGCCTATCATTCCTCGAAACAGAGTTGCATTCACATCAGTGCCACTTGGATTAGTGCCAATAGACGCTGATGAAGACATTGGTGTGTTTTCTAGTTTACAATCGGTGAAACCATACCTGTTCAACATATCTGCAATATATTTAGCTTGACAAACAAAAATACCATTAGTTACTTGTTTGACCTGCAAGACCAAGAAGAAAGTTAGTTCACCCATCATGCTCATTTTGAATTTCTCGGCCATGACTTCTGCAAATTTTGAACTCAGCTTCTCATCAGTTGATCTGAAGATGATATCGTCCACATACACTTAAGCAAGAATGATATGAGATCCTGATTGCTTTATGAACATAGTGTTATCGATCTTTCCTCGTTTCTATCCTCTTGGGAGAAGATAGCTTGCCATCACGCCATACCATGCCTTGGGAGCCTGCTTTAAGCCATAGACAACTTTATCAAGACGATACACATGATCTGGAAACTCTTCATTTTCAAACCATGGAGGTTGTTTTAGAAAAACTTCTTCTTGAAGAACTCCATGTAGAAATGCAGTCTTGACATCCATTTGGTAGACTTCGAAGTTTTTAAAGGAATCAAAAGCTAGAAACAAACGAATTGCTTCAAGTCTTGCAAATGGAGCAAATGTTTCATCATAGTCTAACTCTTCAAGCTGACAAAAACCTCGAGCTACAAGCCTGGATTTGTTCCTTCTTACGATTCCATCTTCATCCATTTTGCTTCTGAAAACCCAGTGAGTACCAATGATAGTCTTTCCTTGAGGTTTGGGAACAAGGGTCCACACAGGATGACGTCAAAATTCATTTAGCTCATCTTGCATGTCCTTAATCCAATCATCTTCTTTCAATGCATCAATGACATTCTTTGGTTCAACCATTGAGATGAAGTTAACAAACGTGCAAAAGTTGTTGTTGTCTCTGCTACGAGTGAGAATCCTAGAATTAACATCTCCAATGATTTGAGATTCTAGATTATCTTGAAGGATTCTTGGAGTAGACCCTTCATTTGTATTGCTTTGGACAGAGTCTTCCTGATTTGATGAATCAACTTCTTCATGATCACCAAATCCTACAAAGCCTCATAGCCCCAAAACTATGAACAATAACAACACCGCAGTTGTTACTCCTCTGAACAACACCTCTGACCAAAAACTCAAGAAATTCATGATTGATGACACCATAGTTGTCAATCAAAATGACAAGACAAATGAAAAGAAATCATGAGAAACACATTTATTATCTTCCGGAATCCAAACCTAGGAAAACCATCTGGATAAATGAAAAGAAACTCACTTTTCGCTCTTATCCACTTGTTAAGAAAACTCCCTATAGATCTAAATCAACTAAGGTAGATCTTGTTCAAAAAGGATTTGGAAACAAAAGGATGTCAAGAACACCACATCGTCAAAAGTTAGGAAACCATACACCACAACAACACCTAAAATTGCATCTTCTTTTTATAAATTTGTTAAGAAATCACTATATGTTGTTGCAGGCCCCAAACACGTTTGGGTTCCCAAATTAACTAAATGATTGTGTAGGCAATGTGTGAGGAGGATCATGAAATAAAATGCCGTAAAATCTTAGACAGTTTTGAAAAGGAAATACATGTAAATACTAAATTTATGACTTTTGATTCATAATGAAAGAAGCACTTGTGTGTTTTTGAGTTTTTTCATAAGATAAAAAAGAAGTTAATTAACCATTAAACCATAGAAAGCATACCAAGAGCAGTAATTTATTTGTTCAAAATTTTTTCATCCAATGCCTTGGTGAATATGTCAGCTAGTTGATCAATGGATAGAATATAGAACAATTCCGCTTTTCCCTTTTGAACTATGTCCCTGATGAAATGATGGTGAATATCGATGTTCTTGGTCTTGGAATGATGCACTAGATTTTGAATCATCTGAATGGCACTGGTGTTATCACAATAGATGGGTCTCTTTAAGAAATTCAGACCATAATCCAAGAACTGATTATGAATCCATAGAATCTGGGCACATCACCTTCCAACGACAACATATTCAGCCGCATCGGTAGAGCAAGCCACTAATGTCTGCTTTTTGTTGAACCAACTTACCAATCTATTTCCAAAAATTTCAGCTCCTCCTGAAGTGCTTTTACGATCAATACCACACCCACCATGATCAGAGTCAGTGTATCCTACCAGCTTGAATTTAGAGTCACGAGGATACCATAACCCAAGATTGGGTGTATGTTTTAAGTACCGGAAGATCCTCTTGACACATGAAGATGATATTCCTTAGGATTGTCCTGATAGCGAGCACACAATATGGTGGGAAACATAATGTCAGGGCGATTGGCTGCAAGGTAGAGTACATAGCTTATCATTCCTCGAAACAGAGTTGCATTCACATCAGTGCCACTTGGATTAGTGCCAATAGACGCCGATGAAGACATTGGTGTGTATTCTAGTTTACAATCGGTGAAACCATACCTGTTCAACATATCTGCAATATATTTAGCTTGACAAACAAAAATACCATTAGTTACTTGTTTGACCTGCAAGACCAAGAAGAAAGTTAGTTCACCCATCATGCTCATTTTGAATTTCTCGGCCATGACTTCTGCAAATTTTGAACTCAGCTTCTCATCAGTTGATCTGAAGATGATATCGTCCACATACACTTAAGCAAGAATGATATGAGATCCTGATTGCTTTATGAACATAGTGTTATCGATCTTTCCTCGTTTCTATCCTCTTGGGAGAAGATAGCTTGCCATCACGCCATACCATGCCTTGGGAGTCTGCTTTAAGCCAGAGACAACTTTATCAAGATGATACACATGATCTGGAAACTCTTCATTTTCAAACCATGGAGGTTGTTTCAGAAAAACTTCTTCTCGAAGAACTCCATGTAGAAATGCAGTCTTGACATCCGATTGGTAGACTTCGAAGTTTTTAAAGGAAGCAAAAGCTAGAAACATACGAATTGCTTCATGTCTTGCAAATGGAGCAAATGTTTCATCATAGTCTAACTCTTCAAGCTGACAAAAACCTCGAGCTACAAGCCTGGATTTGTTCCTTCTTACGATTCCATCTTCATCCATTTTGTTTCTGAAAACCCAGTTAGTACCAATGATAGTCTTTCCTTGAGGTTTGGGAACAAGGGTCCACACAAGATGACGTCAAAATTCATTTAGCTCATCTTGCATGCCCTTAATCCAATCATCTTCTTTCAATGCATCAATGTCATTCTTTGGTTCAACCATTGAGATGAAGTTAACAAACGTGCAAAAGTTGTTGTTGTCTCTGCTACGAGTGAGAATCCTAGAATTAACATCTCCAATGATTTGAGATTCTAGATGATATTGAAGGATTCTTGGATTAGACCCTTCATTTGTATTGCTTTGGACAGAGTCTTCCTGATTTGATGAATCAACTTCTTCATGATCACCAAATCCTTCAAAGCCTCATAGCCCCAAAACTATGAACAATAACAACACCGCAGTTGTTACTCCTCTGACCAAAAACTCAAGAAATTCATGATTGATGACACCGTAGTTGTCAATCAAAATGACAAGACAAATGAAAAGAAATCATGAGAAACACATTTATTATCTTCCGAAATCCAAACCTAGGAAAACCATCTGGATAAATGAAAAGAAACTCACTTTTAGCTCTTATCCACTTGTTAAGAAAACTCCCTATAGATCTAAATCAACTAAGGTAGATCTTGTTCAAAAAGGATTTGGAAACAAAAGGATGTCAAGAACACCACATCGTCAAAAGTTAGGAAACCACACACCACAACAACACCTAAAATTGCATCTTCTTTTTATAAATTTGTTAAGAAATCACTATATGTTGTTGCAGGCCCCAAACACGTTTGGGTTCCCAAATTAACTAAATGATTGTGTAGGCAATGTGTGAGGAGGATCATGAAATAAAATGCCGTAAAATCTTAGACAGTTTTGAAAAGGAAATACATGTAAATACTAAATTTATGACTTTTGATTCATAATGAAAGAAGCACTTGTGTGTTTTTGAGTTTTTTCATAAGATAAAAAAGAAGTTAATTAACCATTAAACCATAGAAAGCATACCAAGAGCAGTAATTTATTTGTTCAAAATTTTTTCATCCAATGCCTTGGTGAATATGTCAGCTAGTTGATCAATGGATAGAATATAGAACAATTCCACTTTTCCCTTTTGAACTATGTCCCTGATGAAATGATGGTGAATATCGATGTTCTTGGTCTTGGAATGATGCACTAGATTTTGAATCATCTGAATGGCACTGGTGTTATCACAATAGATGGGTCTCTTTAAGAAATTCAGACCATAATCCAAGAACTGATTATGAATCCATAGAATCTGGGCACATCACCTTCCAACGACAACATATTCAGCCGCATCGGTAGAGCAAGTCACTAATGTCTGCTTTTTGTTGAACCAACTTACCAATCTATTTCCAAAAATTTCAGCTCCTCCTGAAGTGCTTTTACGATCAATACCACACCCACCATGATCAGAGTCAGTGTATCCTACCAGCTTGAATTTAGAGTCACGAGGATACCATAACACAAGATTTGGTGTATGTTTTAAGTACCGGAAGATCCTCTTGACACATGAAGACGATATTCCTTAGGATTGTCCTGATAGCGAGCACACAATATGGTGGGAAACATAATGTTAGGGCGATTGGCTGCAAGGTAGAGTACATAGCCTATCATTCCTCGAAACAGAGTTGCATTCACACCAGTGCCACTTGGATTAGTGCCAATAGACGCCGATGAAGACATTGGTGTGTATTCTAGTTTACAATCGGTGAAACCATACCTGTTCAACATATCTGCAATATATTTAGCTTGACAAACAAAAATACCATTAGTTACTTGTTTGACCTGCAAGACCAAGAAGAAAGTTAGTTCACCCATCATGCTCATTTTGAATTTCTCGGCCATGACTTCTGCAAATTTTGAACTCAGCTTCTCATCAGTTGATCTGAAGATGATATCGTCCACATACACTTAAGCAAGAATGATATGAGATCCTGATTGCTTTATGAACATAGTGTTATCGATCTTTCCTCGTTTCTATCCTCTTGGGAGAAGATAGATTGCCATCACGCCATACCATGCCTTGGGAGTCTGCTTTAAGCCAGAGACAACTTTATCAAGATGATACATATGATCTGGAAACTCTTCATTACCATGGAGGTTGTTTTAGAAAAACTTCTTCTCGAAGAACTCCATGTAGAAATGCAGTCTTGACATCCGATTGGTAGACTACGAAGTTTTTAAAGGAAGCAAAAGCTAGAAACATACGAATTGCTTCAAGTCTTGCAAATGGAGCAAATGTTTCATCATAGTCTAACTCTTCAAGCTGACAAAAACCTCGAGCTACAAGCCTGGATTGGTTCCTTCTTACGATTCCATCTTCATCCATTTTGTTTCTGACAACCCAGTAAGTACCAATGATAGTCTTTCCTTGAGGTTTGGGAACAAGGGTCCACACAAGATGACGTTAAAATTCATTTAGCTCATCTTGCATGCCCTTAATCCAATCATCTTCTTTCAATGCATCAATGTCATTCTTTGGTTCAACCATTGAGATGAAGTTAACAAACGTGCAAAAGTTGTTGTTGTCTCTGCTACGAGTGAGAATCCTAGAATTAACATCTCCAATGATTTGAGATTCTAGATGATATTGAAGGATTCTTGGATTAGACCCTTCATTTGTATTGCTTTGGACAGAGTCTTCCTGATTTGATGAATCAACTTCTTAATGATCACCAAATCCTTCAAAGCCTCATAGCCCCAAAACTATGAACAATAACAACACCGCAGTTGATACTCCTCTGAACAACACCTCTGACCAAAAACTCAAGAAATTCATGATTGATGACACCGTAGTTGTCAATCAAAATGACAAGACAAATGAAAAGAAATCATGAGAAACACATTTATTATCTTCCGAAATCCAAACCTAGGAAAACCATCTGGATAAATGAAAAGAAACTCACTTTTAGCTCTTATCCACTTGTTAAGAAAACTCCCTATACATCTAAATCAACTAAGGTAGATCTTGTTCAAAAAGGATTTGGAAACAAAAGGATGTCAAGAACACCACATCGTCAAAAGTTAGGAAACCACACACCACAACAACACCTAAAATTGCATCTTCTTTTTATAAATTTGTTAAGAAATCACTATATGTTGTTGAAGGCCCCAAACACGTTTGGGTTCCCAAATTAACTAAATGATTGTGTAGGCAATGTGTGAGGAGGATCATGAAATAAAATGCCGTAAAATCTTAGACAGTTTTGAAAAGGAAATACATGTAAATACTAAATTTATGACTTTTCATTCATAATGAAAGAAGCACTTGTGTGTTTTTGAGTTTTTTCATAAGTTAAAAAAGAAGTTAATTAACCATTAAACCATAGAAAGCATACCAAGAGCAGTAATTTATTTGTTCAAAATTTTTTCATCCAATGCCTTGGTGAATATGTCAGCTAGTTGATCAGTGGATAGAATATAGAACAAGTCCACTTTTCCCTTTTGAACTATGTCCCTGATGAAATGATGGTGAATATCGATGTTCTTGGTCTTGGAATGATGCACTAGATTTTGAATCATCTGAATGGCACTGGTGTTATCACAATAGATGGGTCTCTTTAAGAAATTCAGACCATAATCTAAGAACTGATTATGAATCCATAGAATCTGGGCACATCACCTTCCAACGACAACATATTCAGCCGCATCGGTAGAGCAAGCCACTAATGTCTGCTTTTTGTTGAACCAACTTACCAATCTATTTCCAAAAATTTCAGCTCCTCCTGAAGTGCTTTTACGATCAATACCACACCCACCATGATCAGAGTCAGTGTATCCTAACAGCTTGAATTTAGAGTCACGAGGATACCATAACCCAAGATTGGGTGTATGTTTTAAGTACCGGAAGATCCTCTTGACACATGAAGACGATATTCCTTAGGATTATCCTGATAGCGAGCACACAATATGGTGGGAAACATAATGTCAGGGCGATTGGCTGCAAGGTAGAGTACATAGCCTATCATTCCTCGAAACAGAGTTGCATTCATATCAGTGGCACTTGGATTAGTGCCAATAGACGCCGATGAAGACATTGGTGTGTATTCTAGTTTACAATCGGTGAAACCATACCTGTTCAACATATCTGCAATATATTTAGCTTGACAAACAAAAATACCATTAGTTACTTGTTTGACCTGCAAGACCAAGAAGAAAGTTAGTTCACCCATCATACTCATTTTGAATTTCTCGGCCATGACTTCTGCAAATTTTGAACTCAGCTTCTCATTAGTTGATCTGAAGATGATATCGTCCACATACACTTAAGCAAGAATGATATGAGATCCTGATTGCTTTATGAACATAGTGTTATCGATCTTTCCTCGTTTCTATCCTCTTGGGAGAAGATAGCTTGCCATCACGCCATACCATGCCTTGGGAGTCTGCTTTAAGCCAGAGACAACTTTATCAAGATGATACACATGATCTGGAAACTCTTCATTTTCAAACCATGGAGGTTGTTTTAGAAAAACTTCTTCTCGAAGAACTCCATGTAGAAATGCAGTCTTGACATCCGATTGGTAGACTTCGAAGTTTTTAAAGGAAGCAAAAGCTAGAAACATACGAATTGCTTCATGTCTTGCAAATGGAGCAAATGTTTCATCATAGTCTAACTCTTCAAGCTGACAAAAACCTCGAGCTACAAGCCTGGATTTGTTCCTTCTTACGATTCCATCTTCATCCATTTTGTTTCTGAAAACCCAGTTAGTACCAATGATAGTCTTTCCTTGAGGTTTGGGAACAAGGGTCCACACAAGATGACGTCAAAATTCATTTAGCTCATCTTGCATGCCCTTAATCCAATCATCTTCTTTCAATGCATCAATGTCATTCTTTGGTTCAACCATTGAGATGAAGTTAACAAACGTGCAAAAGTTGTTGTTGTCTCTGCTACGAGTGAGAATCCTAGAATTAACATCTCCAATGATTTGAGATTCTAGATGATATTGAAGGATTCTTGGATTAGACCCTTAATTTGTATTGCTTTGGACAGAGTCTTCCTGATTTGATGAATCAACTTCTTCATGATCACCAAATCCTTCAAAGCCTCATAGCCCCAAAACTATGAACAATAACAACACCGCAGTTGTTACTCCTCTGAACAACACCTCTGACCAAAAACTCAAGAAATTCATGATTGATGACACCGTAGTTGTCAATCAAAATGACAAGACAAATGAAAAGAAATCATGAGAAACACATTTATTATCTTCCGAAATCCAAACCTAGGAAAACCATCTGGATAAATGAAAAGAAACTCACTTTTAGCTCTTATCCACTTGTTAAGAAAACTCCCTATAGATCTAAATCAACTAAGGTAGATCTTGTTCAAAAAGGATTTGGAAACAAAAGGATGTCAAGAACACCACATCGTCAAAAGTTAGGAAACCACACACCACAACAACACCTAAAATTGCATCTTCTTTTTATAAATTTGTTAAGAAATCACTATATGTTGTTGCAGGCCCCAAACACGTTTGGGTTCCCAAATTAACTAAATGATTGTGTAGGCAATGTGTGAGGAGGATCATGAAATAAAATCCCGTAAAATCTTAGACAGTTTTGAAAAGGAAATACATGTAAATACTAAATTTATGACTTTTCATTCATAATGAAAGAAGCACTTGTGTGTTTTTGAGTTTTTTCATAAGATAAAAAAGAAGTTAATTAGCCATTAAACCATAGAAAGCATACCAAGAGCAGTAATTTATTTGTTCAAAATTTTTTCATCCAATGCCTTGGTGAATATGTCAGCTAGTTGATCAGTGGATAGAATATAGAACAAGTCCACTTTTCCCTTTTGAACTATGTCCCTGATGAAATGATGGTGAATATCGATGTTCTTGGTCTTGGAATGATGCACTAGATTTTGAATCATCTGAATGGCACTGGTGTTATCACAATAGATGGGTCTCTTTAAGAAATTCAGACCATAATCCAAGAACTGATTATGAATCCATAGAATCTGGGCACATCACCTTCCAACGACAACATATTCAGCCGCATCGGTAGAGCAAGCCACTAATGTCTGCTTTTTGTTGAACCAACTTACCAATCTATTTCCAAAAATTTCAGCTCCTCCTGAAGTGCTTTTACGATCAATACCACACCCACCATGATCAGAGTCAGTGTATCCTAACAGCTTGAATTTAGAGTCACGAGGATACCATAACCCAAGATTGGGTGTATGTTTTAAGTACCGGAAGATCCTCTTGACACATGAAGACGATATTCCTTAGGATTATCCTGATAGCGAGCACACAATATGGTGGGAAACATAATGTCAGGGCGATTGGCTGCAAGGTAGAGTACATAGCCTATCATTCCTCGAAACAGAGTTGCATTCATATCAGTGGCACTTGGATTAGTGCCAATAGACGCCGATGAAGACATTGGTGTGTATTCTAGTTTACAATCGGTGAAACCATACCTGTTCAACATATCTGCAATATATTTAGCTTGACAAACAAAAATACCATTAGTTACTTGTTTGACCTGCAAGACCAAGAAGAAAGTTAGTTCACCCATCATGCTCATTTTGAATTTCTCGGCCATGACTTCTGCAAATTTTGAACTCAGCTTCTCATTAGTTGATCTGAAGATGATATCGTCCACATACACTTAAGCAAGAATGATATGAGATCCTGATTGCTTTATGAACATAGTGTTATCGATCTTTCCTCGTTTCTATCCTCTTGGGAGAAGATAGCTTGCCATCACGCCATACCATGCCTTGGGAGTCTGCTTTAAGCCAGAGACAACTTTATCAAGATGATACACATGATCTGGAAACTCTTCATTTTCAAACCATGGAGGTTGTTTTAGAAAAACTTCTTCTCGAAGAACTCCATGTAGAAATGCAGTCTTGACATCCGATTGGTAGACTTCGAAGTTTTTAAAGGAAGCAAAAGCTAGAAACATACGAATTGCTTCATGTCTTGCAAATGGAGCAAATGTTTCATCATAGTCTAACTCTTCAAGCTGACAAAAACCTCGAGCTACAAGCCTGGATTTGTTCCTTCTTACGATTCCATCTTCATCCATTTTGTTTCTGAAAACCCAGTTAGTACCAATGATAGTCTTTCCTTGAGGTTTGGGAACAAGGGTCCACACAAGATGACGTCAAAATTCATTTAGCTCATCTTGCATGCCCTTAATCCAATCATCTTCTTTCAATGCATCAATGTCATTCTTTGGTTCAACCATTGAGATGAAGTTAACAAACGTGCAAAAGTTGTTGTTGTCTCTGCTACGAGTGAGAATCCTAGAATTAACATCTCCAATGATTTGAGATTCTAGATGATATTGAAGGATTCTTGGATTAGACCCTTCATTTGTATTGCTTTGGACAGAGTCTTCCTGATTTGATGAATCAACTTCTTCATGATCACCAAATCCTTCAAAGCCTCATAGCCCCAAAACTATGAACAATAACAACACCGCAGTTGTTACTCCTCTGAACAACACCTCTGACCAAAAACTCAAGAAATTCATGATTGATGACACCGTAGTTGTCAATCAAAATGACAAGACAAATGAAAAGAAATCATGAGAAACACATTTATTATCTTCCGAAATCCAAAGCTAGGAAAACCATCTGGATAAATGAAAAGAAACTCACTTTTAGCTCTTATCCACTTGTTAAGAAAACTCCCTATAGATCTAAATCAACTAAGGTAGATCTTGTTCAAAAAGGATTTGGAAACAAAAGGATGTCAAGAACACCACATCGTCAAAAGTTAGGAAACCACACACCACAACAACACCTAAAATTGCATCTTCTTTTTATAAATTTGTTAAGAAATCACTATATGTTGTTGTAGGCCCCAAACACGTTTGGGTTCCCAAATTAACTAAATGATTGTGTAGGCAATGTGTGAGGAGGATCATGAAATAAAATGCCGTAAAATCTTAGACAGTTTTGAAAAGGAAATACATGTAAATACTAAATTTATGACTTTTCATTCATAATGAAAGAAGCACTTGTGTGTTTTTGAGTTTTTTCATAAGATAAAAAAGAAGTTAATTAACCATTAAACCATAGAAAGCATACCAAGAGCAGTAATTTATTTGTTCAAAATTTTTTCATCCAATGCCTTGGTGAATATGTCAGCTAGTTGATCAGTGGATAGAATATAGAACAAGTCCACTTTTCCCTTTTGAACTATGTCCCTGATGAAATGATGGTGAATATCGATGTTCTTGGTCTTGGAATGATGCACTAGATTTTGAATCATCTGAATGGCACTGGTGTTATCACAATAGATGGGTCTCTTTAAGAAATTCAGACCATAATCCAAGAACTGATTATGAATCCATAGAATCTGGGCACATCACCTTCCAATGACAACATATTCAGCCGCATCGGTAGAGCAAGCCACTAATGTCTGCTTTTTGTTGAACCAACTTACCAATCTATTTCCAAAAATTTTAGCTCCTCCTGAAGTGCTTTTACGATCAATACCACACCCACCATGATCAGAGTCAGTGTATCCTACCAGCTTGAATTTAGAGTCACGAGGATACCATAACCCAAGATTGGGTGTATGTTTTAAGTACCGGAAGATCCTCTTGACACATGAAGACGATATTCCTTAGGATTGTCCTGATAGCAAGCACACAATATGGTGGGAAACATAATGTCAGGGCGATTGGCTGCAAGGTAGAGTACATAGCCTATCATTCCTCGAAACAGAGTTGCATTCACATCAGTGCCACTTGGATTAGTGCCAATAGACGCCGATGAAGACATTGGTGTGTATTCTAGTTTACAATCGGTGAAACCATACCTGTTCAACATATCTGCAATATATTTAGCTTGACAAACAAAAATACCAATAGTTACTTGTTTGACCTGTAAGACCAAGAAGAAAGTTAGTTCACCCATCATGCTCATTTTGAATTTCTCGGCCATGACTTCTGCAAATTTTGAACTCAGCTTCTCATTAGTTGATCTGAAGATGATGTCGTCCATATACACTTAAGCAAGAATGATATGAGATCCTGATTGCTTTATGAACATAGTGTTATCGATCTTTCCTCGTTTCTATCCTCTTGGGAGAAGATAGCTTGCCATCACGCCATACCATGCCTTGGGAGTCTGCTTTAAGCCAGAGACAACTTTATCAAGATGATACACATGATCTGGAAACTCTTCATTTTCAAACCATGGAGGTTGTTTTAGAAAAACTTCTTCTCGAAGAACTCCATGTAGAAATGCAGTCTTGACATCCGATTGGTAGACTTCGAAGTTTTTAAAGGAAGCAAAAGCTAGAAACATACGAATTGCTTCATGTCTTGCAAATGGAGCAAATGTTTCATCATAGTCTAACTCTTCAAGCTGACAAAAACCTCGAGCTACAAGCCTGGATTTGTTCCTTCTTACGATTCCATCTTCATCCATTTTGTTTCTGAAAACCCAGTAAGTACCAATGATAGTCTTTCCTTGAGGTTTGGGAACAAGGGTCCACACAAGTTGACGTCAAAATTCATTTAGCTCATCTTGCATGCCCTTAATCCAATCATCTTCTTTCAATGCATCAATGCCATTCTTTGGTTCAACCATTGAGATGAAGTTAACAAACGTGCAAAAGTTGTTGTTGTCTCTGCTACGAGTGAGAATCCTAGAATTAACATCTCCAATGATTTGAGATTCTAGATGATATTGAAGGATTCTTGGATTAGACCCTTCATTTGTATTGCTTTGGACAGAGTCTTCCTGATTTGATGAATCAACTTCTTCATGATCACCAAATCCTTCAAAGCCTCATAGCCCCAAAACTATGAACAATAACAACACCGCAGTTGTTACTCCTCTGAACAACACCTCTGACCAAAAACTCAAGAAATTCATGATTGATGACACCGTAGTTGTCAATCAAAATGACAAGACAAATGAAAAGAAATCATGAGAAACACATTTATTATCTTCCGAAATCCAAACCTAGGAAAACCATCTGGATAAATGAAAAGAAACTCACTTTTAGCTCTTATCCACTTGTTAAGAAAACTCCCTATAGATCTAAATCAACTAAGGTAGATCTTGTTCAAAAAGGATTTGGAAACAAAAGGATGTCAAGAACACCACATCGTCAAAAGTTAGGAAACCACACACCACAACAACACCTAAAATTGCATCTTCTTTTTATAAATTTGTTAAGAAATCACTATATGTTGTTGCAGGCCCCAAACACGTTTGGGTTCCCAAATTAACTAAATGATTGTGTAGGCAATGTGTGAGGAGGATCATGAAATAAAATCCCGTAAAATCTTAGACAGTTTTGAAAAGGAAATACATGTAAATACTAAATTTATGACTTTTCATTCATAATGAAAGAAGCACTTGTGTGTTTTTGAGTTTTTTCATAAGATAAAAAAGAAGTTAATTAGCCATTAAACCATAGAAAGCATACCAAGAGCAGTAATTTATTTGTTCAAAATTTTTTCATCCAATGCCTTGGTGAATATGTCAGCTAGTTGATCAGTGGATAGAATATAGAACAAGTCCACTTTTCCCTTTTGAACTATGTCCCTGATGAAATGATGGTGAATATCGATGTTCTTGGTCTTGGAATGATGCACTAGATTTTGAATCATCTGAATGGCACTGGTGTTATCACAATAGATGGGTCTCTTTAAGAAATTCAGACCATAATCCAAGAACTGATTATGAATCCATAGAATCTGGGCACATCACCTTCCAACGACAACATATTCAGCCGCATCGGTAGAGCAAGCCACTAATGTCTGCTTTTTGTTGAACCAACTTACCAATCTATTTCCAAAAATTTCAGATCCTCCTGAAGTGCTTTTACGATCAATACCACACCCACCATGATCAGAGTCAGTGTATCCTACCAGCTTGAATTTAGAGTCACGAGGATACCATAACCCAAGATTGGGTGTATGTTTTAAGTACCGGAAGATCCTCTTGACACATGAAGACGATATTCCTTAGGACTGTCCTGATAGCGAGCACACAATATGGTGGGAAACATAATGTCAGGGCGATTGGCTGCAAGGTAGAGTAGATAGCCTATCATTCCTCGAAACAGAGTTGCCTTCACATCAGTGCCACTTGGATTAGTGCCAATAGACGCTGATGAAGATATTAGTGTGTTTTCTAGTTTACAATCGGTGAAACCATACCTGTTCAACATATCTGTAATATATTTAGCTTGACAAACAAAAATACCATTAGTTACTTGTTTGACCTGCAAGACCAAGAAGAAAGTTAGTTCACCCATCATGCTCATTTTGAATTTCTCGGCCATGACTTCTGCAAATTTTGAACTCAGCTTCTCATCAGTTGATCTGAAGATGATATTGTTGGATTAGATGTCTAAGCCCATCACTATTATTGGTATGTACTTGACCCGAGAGTAGAATGGTCCATTTGGGTTGCATATCATCAGGTGAATTTGTTAGGATGGACTTTTGAGAGAAGGTTATTTATGGTTTATTAATATATTATAAGTTATAATATATTAATATGAAATCATATGTTTTAATTAGTATCGATCAAGAATTAATTTGGAATTAATTTAGTGATCAAAAGAGACTAATTAAATCTATGGGGACTAATTATGTTAATTAGTTATATTTATATGTGTTGGGCTTATGATCCATGTTGGACCAAGTTTATGTATGGATACATAAAGAGTTGGGCCACATGAACCATGGATCATAAAACCCATGGGTATGGATTATGGGTTATACCCATGACCCTTGGAATCCTACATATAAATAGGTTACTCCATAGCCAAAATCACCACTTCTTTTCTTAGAGAAATATGGAGGTGTTTTGGTGCATGGAATTCTCTCTCAAGAGCCACCTTTGTCGTAGGTGTGTTGTGATTCCATTTGAGGCATTTCATACTATTGGTGCTAAGCTCTTAAGGCCAAATACATCAAGACTTCAAGCCACATACAAGGTATGTTTCCCTAACTAGTATATTATATGGTTTATGTCAAATGCATGCTAGTTATAGGTTTAATGCCTTGGAAACCATTTGCATGTATAATAGAGAAAACATAGATCCAAGGTATTTAGGGTTGTATGTGCACCATAGGATGTTGTAGTATACTAAAACCCAACAGATATCGTCCACATACACTTAAGCAAGAGTGATATGAGATCCTGATTGCTTTATGAACATAGTGTTATCGATCTTTCCTCGTTTCTATCCTCTTGGGAGAAGATAGCTTGCCATCACGCCATACCATGCCTTGGGAGTCTGCTTTAAGCCATAGACAACTTTATCAAGATGATACACATGATCTGGAAACTCTTCATTTTCAAACCATGGAGGTTGTTTTAGAAAAACTTCTTCTTGAAGAACTCCATGTGGAAATGCAGTCTTGACATCCATTTGGTAGACTTCGAAGTTTTTAAAGGAAGCAAAAGCTAGAAACAGACGAATTGCTTCAAGTCTTGCAAATGGAGCAAATGTTTCATCATAGTCTAACTCTTCAAGCTGACAAAAACCTTGAGCTACAAGCCTGAATTTGTTCCTTCTTACGATTCCATCTTCATCCATTTTGTTTCTGAAAACTCAGTGAGTACCAATTATAGTCTTTCCTTGAGATTTGGGAACAAGGGTCCACACAGGATGACGTCAAAATTCATTTAGCTTATCTTGCATGGCCATAATCCAATCATCTTCTTTCAATGAATCAATGACATTCTTTGGTTCAACCATTGAGATGAAGTTAACAAAAATGCAAAAGTTGTTGTTGTTTCTGCTACGAGTGAGAATCCCAGAATTAACATCTCCAATGATTTGAGATTCTAGATGATCTTGAAGGATTCTTGGATTAGACCCTTCATTTGTATTTCTTTGGACAGAGTCTTCCTGATTTGATGAATCAACTTCTTCATGGTCACCAAATCCTTCAAAGCCTCATAGCCCCAAAACTATGAACAATAACAACACCGCAGTTGTTACTCCTCTGAACAACACCTCTGACTAAAAACTCAAGAAATTCATGATTGATGACACCGTAGTTGTCAATCAAACTGACAAGACAAATGAAAAGAAATCATGAGAAACACATTTATTATCTTCCGAAATCCAAACCTAGGAAAACCATCTGGATAAATGAAAAGAAACTCACTTTTAGCTCTTATCCACTTGTTAAGAAAACTCCCTATAGGTCTAAATCAACTAAGGTAGATCTTGTCTCAAAAAGGATTTGGAAACAAAAGGATGTCAAGAACACCACATCGTCAAAAGTTAGGAAACCACACACCACAACAACACCTAAAATTGCATCTTCTTTTTATAAATTTGTTAAGAAATCATTATATGTTGTTGCAGGCCCCAAACACGTTTGGGTTCCCAAATTAACTAATTGATTGTGTAGGTAATGTGCGAAGAGGATCATGAAATAAAATGGTTAATTGATAGCTCTTGCTCCTTGCACATGACAACAAGGTTGGAATACCTTCGTGACTTTAAGGAAGTCACACATGGTGGTCAAATAACTTTTGGAAACAATGCAAATGGAATTATACGAGGATATGGTGTTTTGACGAATTAGAATTTCTCAATATAAAGGGTTGCCTATGTTGAAGGCTTAAATCACAACTTGATAAGTGTTGGGCAACTCTGCAAAGCTAGTCGTCATGTTGAATTCGATGATGAATATAACTAAATCATGAAGAAAGATAGATCAAGATGTCTAATTAAATCAAAGGATGCAGGAACAATGTTCCCATTAGACATTTCTCTCGGCATCAGTAAACCACAATTGTGTTTCTATCAAAAGCAATCTCCGAGGTTAGTTGGCAATGGCACCGGAAACTTGCTCACCTTAATTTTCGGTACATCAATTACTTGGTTACTAGATAAATGGTGCGAGGACTGCCTCTCCTCAAGTTTGACACATTATGCTTTGCTTGTAAGTGTGAAAAACAAACAAATGGCTCTAGTCAATTGAGCCTAGAACCACTAAAGAACCCCTTCTGGATCATTACTGGATTGTTTCAATATAAGAGGAGCTTGCAGAATTCGAGAGAAACAAAGTTTGGAAACTCGTTCCCAAACCAAAGGGACATACCGTAGTTGGAACTCGTTGGGTATTTTGCAACAAATTGGATGACACAGGTGTGGTAATCAGGAACAAATCCCAACTTGTAGCAAAGGTTTATAGTCAATCGAAAGGAATTAATAACGATGAAATATGCTCCAATTGTGAGGCTAGAGGCCATACGCATCTTCCTAGCATACGTGTCACATAAAAATGTTAAAGTGCATCAAATGGATGTAAAAAAAACACTTTTCGTTAATGGTGAACTGAAAGAAGAGATATATTTACAGAAGCCTCCAAGTTTTGAGAATCTTGATCTTCCTCATTACTGTTATAAGTTTGACAAAGTGGTTTATGGCTTAAAGCAGGCACACATGGATTGGTATGAAACTCTTTCTACGTTTCTTATTGAGTCTAGATACAAGTGTGGGGTCATTAATCCTACTCTCTTTCGACATACAAGTGAAAATCATTTAATGCGTGTACAAATCTATAAGGATGACATCATTTTCGGCTCAGTTGATCAAGGTATGGTAGATGACCTTGCAAAGCTCGTGACAAGAAAGCTCCAAATGAGCATGAATAGAGAGATTAATTTCTTTCTTGGTTCTCAAATCAAGCAAGTACCACGTGGAATCTTCATTCACTAAGAAATGTATACCACTGAACTCTTAAAGAAATATTCTATGGATAACTGTTCTTCGGCAAAGGTCCCTATGGCCTTTGGTTACAAAATCACCGCAGATCCCACCGGAGAGTCAGTTGATCAAAAGGTATGTTTTTATTCTCATTCATTAGATATATCTTTGTCCCTGGATAACTTTTCAAAAATTGTTCTTTTTCGTATTTATTTTTAATACAATAAACGAGATTTGTCTTTTCAATAAAGGTTTTTACTTACCAAACATTTCTTGATATGATGGAGCACATATCAAACCATCTAAACTGATTTTTCGCTCCAATCCCCCATATTTTACAATGATAATCATGACGAACATTCAATGCTAAAACACGCCCATTAAATGCCCATCATGTCTCAAATACTTTTTGATTAGATCAATTCAAAAGGATAAAAAAGTTTTGAGTTTTCACATTTATCAAAAAAATTCCTGTTTGAATTACCATTTGAAATTCAGAGGTATCAAAACCCTCCATTTCTTCCCAATAAAGATTTACGCTTTCTGAAATCTTAAGACGATCTTTATCTACTTCCTTCTTCTTGCTCAAACGCTTTCTGCAAGTTCTTCAAAACTCTTTTTTCTAGAATCAGTGGAAAAAATTGGTATATCACAGAAGAAATAAAAGCATGTTGGCTCTACCTCAACCGATAAAAACATTGGTCCCTCAATTGCTTCAAGAAATTACCAAAAGATCTTCAATGATCACAACCATTACAATCATGCAGTCAAGTTGATGATCTGTTATATACCTAAACAACCCCTTTTTGGACCATTTGATGTTGTTTAAGATGTTATCCCTGTTGGATTAAAATGTCTAAGCTCATAACTAAATTGGTAGACTCTTGTAATTGGAAGCAAAGTCTTTTTTTGTAGAGTGAGGATGATTTATTAGATTATTATATGATTAATAAACTAATTGAAAATTATGTGTAAATGATTTGTTAATATATTATATGATTAATACATTAATTGGAAATAGATAGTTGATTTGTTAACTTATTATGTGATTAATAAGTTAATACAGGATTAATTGATAAAATAAGTGATTTGTTAATTTATATGATTAATAAATTAATATCACATCAATTAGAATTGATTAATTACTAATCAAAATTAATCTAGCATTAATATAAGATTAATTGGAATTAATTAAAGGTGCAAATAGTGAATTGTATTTGTTTATAGTTGAGCAAAGAAAGGCAATTCGAGAGGGTTCTATATGATGAATGGTTTTGTGGGGGGGGGGGGGGTTAGGGTTTCTGGAAACCTCTTGAAGCTAATAATGATAATTGCTTTGAATAATTAAATCTGAATATTTTATTTTTAAAATCAGGGTTTATCCTTGTGATTACTAACTATGAATACGACCTGTCGGGTCCTTAAATTCATTGATAGACTTTCCTTAAAGGTAGTGAACGAAAGTTATACCTCTCTCCTCACTTGTCTTCTAGTTATAGGGTTTGGGTGTGAGTCATCAGAGGCATCATCCTTTTGGTGCTAGCTTTCCAAGCTCTTCAGAAGAATGATTGAAGTAACTTGTTTTCTATAACAAGTATGAGATATATAACCTTGATTTCTTGCTTTCGAAATTGCTAGGGTTCATGTTAGATTTTATTATTCAAAGTATGATGCCTTCAAAGTCTAAGACATAGATCCATTTAGGTTGCACGTGTCCTTTTTAATTGTTAAGTGTTTTTTTTTTGCATTGTGTATATTGTTGTAACCTAATAAACTCATCGGTGGTATCAGAGCTACTTGATGTGTCTAACATTGAAATCACATTTGTTGAATCGAACAAAACTTTTCTTGCAAAAATCGTCTTCACGACGTGACAGTGCATCTGTCACGACGTAGACTAGGTATAGATTCAGATCTTTGGGATTTACTACCTAATTTAGTTTATTTGGTAATTATTTGTTTTGATATCTGCTAAAATCGAATTTTTGCTTATCTTAGATGAACTGTGTCAAGTCGTAATATATATATATATATATATATATATATATATATATATATATATATATATATATATATATATATATATATATATATATATATATATATATATATATTAACAAATTGCAACTTTCCGTATTTGAGTGATTTCATTGTAACTAAAACTACAAATTGTTATGTATAATGTACAAGTATATTAATATGTGAAGTTCAAGTTTAATCTTTTTATTTTGTATAATTTGTCACTTGCATCCCCTCTATTTTGTAAATGATATTTTCCATTTCTTTACTTTTTATAATATCACTTTCACCCCCTCCACTTTCAACTTTGTAAAATATTACTTTCACCCCTTCCTTTTCAAAATTTTCCTATTTATCCCTTGTCCCCATAGTATATATATATATATATATATATATATATATATATATATATATATATTTATCCCTTGTCCCCATAGTATATATATATATATATATATATATATATATATATATATATATATATATATGTTATGAATTAAGCGTGATTAATGTAACTATAAATCAAACCAAACTAGTAAACTTTGATAAGAACTTTAATTGAGAAGAAAGAATATTTAGAGAGAATATGAAAGTTATATCTCTTATAACTTTTGGTGTGTCTCATTCTTTACAATGGAGGGGTATTTATACTACAAATTTTGCTAACATATAATTGTAACTAGTTAGAAATGTTGACAAATTTACCATGCACCAATTATTATGTCATCCACCAATTATTTACAACACTCCCCCTTGGATGACATCATTTTAGCGTTCAACTTTGACGTACTGCCTCATTAAAAACCTTGCTAAAGAAAACCCAGTGGGAAAAATACTTTAGCGAAGGGAAAAAGAGTGCAGTGTATAGTTGACTCCCCCTTATTTAGACATCTGTCACATTATATTCTATGCACATGTCGTATTCCGATGCCATGGACATGTTTCCTGAAGATTGCAGTAGGAAGTGCCTTCGTAAAAAGGTATGTTGCATTGTTACTGGATTGAACATATTTGATTTCAATTTGATGGTTCTTTATAAGCTCTTGAGTGTACTCAAAAAACTTTGCAGGTATATGTTTTGTCCTGTCGCTCTTGATATATCCCTCTTTCATTTGAGTGACACATGCTGAGTTATCTTCATAAATTAAAGTTGAACATATATCCTTTTCAAGTCCACATGAAGTTAAAACTAGTTGTGTCATCGATCTTAACCATGTATATTCTCTACTAGCTTCATTTAGTGCAATTACTTCAGCATGATTTGAGGATGTGGCAACAAGTGTTTGCTTTTGAGAACGCCAGGAAATTGCAATACCTCCATTCATGAATACATATCCAGTTTGAGATCTAGCTTTATGAGGATCAGACAAATAACCTGCATCTGCATAACCAATCAAGCCTTGTTTTGAATTGTTAGGGTAGAATAACCCTAAATCACTAGTTCCTCGAAGGTATCGAAAAATATGTTTGATTCCATTCCAATGTCGTTTTGTTGGGGCTGAACTAAATCTTGCTAGCAAGTTTACAGCGAAAGAAATGTCAGGTCTAGTACAATTGGTAAGATACATAAGAGCTCCAATTGCATTTAGATATGGTACTTCTGAACCAAGGACTTCTTCATTTTCTTCACATGGACGAAATGGATCCTTGTCAATATTTAATGATCTAACAACCATTGGAGTGCTTAAAGGATTTGCATTCTCCATATTGAAACGTTTCAAGACTCTTTCTGTGTAATTTGATTGATGCACAAGTATTCCGTTAGGCATATGCTCAATCTGTAAACCAAGACAATATTTGGTTTTTCCAAGATCTTTCATTTCAAATTCTTTCTTTAAAAGTTCAATCACTTCAAGGATTTCTTTATTCGTTCCAATGATGTTTAGATCATCAACATAGACTGCTATGATCACATATCCAGATGTTGTTTTCTTAATAAATACACATGGACAAATAGTGTTATTTTTATAACCTTTACTTGTCAAATAATCGCTTAAACGATTGTACCACATGCGCCCAGATTGCTTTAACCCATACAAAGATCTTTGTAATTTTATAGAATACATTTCTTTGGGTTTTGCACTTAACGCTTCAGGCATTTTAAATCCTTCAGGGATTTTCATATAGATATCACTATCAAGTGATCCATACAAGTAAGCTGTAACATCATCCATAAGACGCATCTCTAAATTTTTAGATACTGCCAAGCTGATTAAATATCTGAAAGTGGTTGCATCCATTACCGGTGAATAAGTTTCTTCATAATCAATTCCAGGTCTTTGAGAGAAACCTTGAGCAACAAGCCTGGCCTTGTATCTTACAATTTCGTCTTTCTCATTTCTTTTTCGTACGAAGATCCATCTATATCCTAATGTTTTCACAACTTCAGGTGTGAGGATAATGTTCCCAAAAACCTTTCTCTTGTTAAGAGAGTTTAATTCAACTTGCATAGCTTCCTTCCATTTAGCCCAATCATTTCTTCTTTGACATTCAATGACAGATTGTGGTTCGGGATCATCATTCATAATATCACATGCAACTGAATAAGAAAATATTGCACCTATATTGTCAGTTTCATTTTGGTCACATATTCTATTTGCCTGACCATAATTTAATGCATCATCCTCCTTTCCTGGGGGAATTTGAATAATTCGTGTTTCTCCAGGAACACTTTCATCGTGATCTAGTGCATTTTCTGCTCCTCTTCTTTTTCGTGGGTTCTTATCCTTAGAACCAAATGGCCTTCCACGCTTCAGGCGTGTTTTAGACTCTTGAGTGACTTTATCATCAGATTGTCCATGTGGAATGTCAATTCGAGCTGGAACATTGACAGCTGGTATATATGATTTAGTCACCCTTTTTGTGTCAGTAAATGCATCAGGTAATTGATTTTCCATTTCGTGGAGATGCATTATCTTTTGAACTTCCATGTCACATTGCTTTGTGTGAGGGTCAAGATATGATAAAGTAGGCTCATGCCACGACACATCCTTTTCCAGAATCTTCTTTTCTCCACCTAATGATGGGAAATTTGCCTCATCAAATTGACAATCTGCTAGGCGTGCTGTGAAAACATCACCTGTTAATGGTTCAAGATATCTTATAATAGAGATTGACTCATAACCAACATATATTCCCAACCTTCTTTGAGGACCCATTTTTGTCCATTGAGGTGGTGCAATAGGGACATATACTGCACACCCAAAAATTCTCAAATGGGATATATTTGGCTCTTCACTGAAAGCAAGTTGTAGTGGAGAATATACATGATATGAACTTGGTCTCATGTGTATCAATGATCCAGCATGTAAGATTGCATGGCCCCAAACAGAAACTGGGAGTTTGGTCCTCATTATCAATGGTTTAGCTATTAGCTGGAGACGTTTAATCAGTGATTCAGCTAAACCATTTTGTGTGTGTACATGAGCAACTGGATGCTCAACAACAATTCCTACAGACATACACTAGTCATTAAATGCTTGTGAAGTAAATTCACCAGCATTATCAAGTCTCACTCTTTTGATAGTATAATCAGGGAAATGTGCCCTTAATTTAATAATTTGGGCAAGAAACTTTGAAAATGCCATATTACGAGTTGATAATAGGCAAACATGAGACCATTTGCTGCATGCATCTATTAAGACCATAAAGTATCTAAATGGTCCAGATGGTGGGTGAATCGGTCCACATATATCACCTTGAATTCTTTCTAGAAATCTAGGTGACTCCCTTTCAACTTTCATTGGAGAGTGTTTTATAATTAACTTTCCAAGGGAACAAGATGTACATGGTTTTATGCTATTGGATTGAGGGAACTTTTGGTCCTTCAATGGATGCCCATGTGTATTCTCAATTATCCTTCGCATCATTGTTAATCCTGGGTGGCCCAACCTATCATGCCATAAACTGAATGTCCCAGGATCACAATGTTTTCCTTCTACTACCATATTTGATTCAATCACATGTATATATGTATAATGCAGACCAGAATCAAGTGTTGGTAGTTTTTCAAGCACATGGCTTTTGTCTATAATATACATATATTTCTTATTTTCAATGGTCACAGTTTTTGTGTCATAACCTTTGAAATATATGTCATTGAAACTTAATAAGTTTCTATTAGACTTTGGAGAAAATAAGGCATTTTCTATACAAAAGCTTGTACCATTTGGTAATATAAAATGGGCTTTCCCGGTTCCCTCTATCAAGTCTGCAGGACCTGATATTGTATGTATGACTGTTTTTGTTGGTACTAATTCTGAAAAATATTTATTTGATTCAAGAATAGTATGTGTACTACCACTATCTGCTATACAAAGATCTCCAATTTTTTCTTGGTGTTGTGCTCCAGTTGGACTCATATTAAACTTCACATATAAAAGGAATAATAAGTGAATAAACATAATCATAATTATTATTAAAAAGAAAGTTCATTCATTGTAGGAAAGACATTACATGAAAAACAAACGAAGGAAAAACAGTTTTACTAGAACAATAATAGATTTTTTTTTAGTTTATGTCTTCCATGTCATTGCAGAAATCAGCAACATTTAGCGGAGTGAATTCAATATTATCAATGAGGTTTGCTTCTTTTCCTTTTCCTTTAATGGACTCCTGATAAAGTTGACAAAGATGTGCAGGTGTGCGACAGGTCCTTGACCAATGGCCTGTGCTACCACATCTATAACATGAACCATCAGATTTTTGTGATGTCCCAGTGTCATGCCTTGCCACTTTGGCCTTATCTTGTGTGTGGACATTGTTTCTTTGTGAATATTGGTAATTATTTCTTTTCTGGCCATGACCACGATTATTACCTTGTCCACGACCAGAATTATGGTTCTGATTATGGCTTTGGTTTCGATTAAAATAGCCACGGCCTCGTCCTCGACCACGACCTCGCCCTCGTCCATGTGTATTGTTTCGATGACCATCAATATTTGTAGCATTTGCTTCAGGAAGTGCTACTGATCCCGTTGGACGAGATTCATGGTTTTTCATCAAGAGTTCATTGTTTTGCTCTTCAACGAGCAGACATGCATTCAGTTCAGAATATCTTGTGAACTTTTGCATCCGATATTGTTGCATCAAGGTAATGTTTGTTGCATGAAATGTTGAGTAAGTTTTCTCCAACATATCTTCATCAGTAACCTCTTGTCCACAATACTTGAGTTGTGAACATATTCTGAACAAAGCTGAGTTGTATTCATTAACTTTCTTGAAGTCTTGAAACCTTAGTGTTCTCCATTCATCTCTAGCATTTGGAAGTATAACTTCCTTTTGATTATCAAATCTTTCTTTCAAAAGATTCCAGAGAATACTTGGATCAGTAACATCAAGATATTCAAATCTCAACATTTCATCAATATGCTTACGAAGGAAAACTTGTGCTTTTGCTTTGTCTTGTGCCAAGCAGTTATTAAATTTATATATAGTATTTGAGATACCCATGGATTCAAGATGCATTTTTACATCTATCATCCATGGCACATAGTTTTTCCCACTAACTTCAAGTGCTGCAAACTCGAGTTTTGCAATGTTGGACATAATGTAACTATAAATTTTAAACAAAATAAAAATTAAAATTAAAATCCATTTATTTCAATAAATATTACACAAAAAAGAAGCGGTAAAGCTAACATTGCATACAAGCCTAAAAGTAGATGAAATTCCATATTATCTTCGATGTTAAGGATTGGGATGAAAAGTAACATGACTATTATAGTCATGATTATCACAAAAGGATGAATCATCTTGAAGCTTGATTTCTTGAAATTGATTTATTTGATAGAAGAGAGAAATATTTGTTGTGGGTAAAATAAGCAGGGTAAAGATGTTTATTTATGGTAAAAAAAATATAGCCGTTGTTTTTGCTGTTTATAACCGTTGCATATATATTCCCGTTGTGTATATATGTATATGTATTTTATGAATCATATAATAAGACTTATAACTAATACATAACTTTACTAATTAGAAACATAAATAAATATTAGTAAATGTTTAAATAAAATTATGAAGAGTATCTAAAATATAAATAAACATTGACATGTATAAATAAATATAATTTAAATGTTAGTATGCATAAATAAAAGTTAGTAGCATAATATAAATGTTAGTATGCATAAATAAAAATTAGTTGCATAATGTAAATGTTAGTATAAAAATTAGAATACATAAAGAAATGTTAGTATAAGAAATAAAAATTGTTAGTAGTCCATAATGTCCATAATGTATAAGTTTCATTAATTCATTAGTATTATTATTATTTTAATATGATTGAGGTTTTTATAATAATAGTGTTTTTACTAAGTAATACATACCTTGATTAAGATAGATGTGATTTTCCACTTGTTTAGTAACCTTGATTAGAGCTTTCGTGCTGATAACGTGTTATCAATTAAACGTAATTAATGTAACTATAAATTAAACCAAACTAGTAAACTTTGATAAGAACTTTAATTGAGAATAAAGAATATTTAGAGAGAATATGAAAGTTATATCTCTTATGACTTTTGGTGTGTCTCATTCTTTACAATGGAGGAGTATTTATACTACAAATTTTACTAACATATAATTGTAACTAGTTAGAAATGTTGACAAATTTACCATGCACCAATTATTATGTCATCCACCAATTATTTACAATACCACCAATTATTTACAACAATATATATATATATATATATATATATATATATATATATATATATATATATATATATATATATATATATATATATATATATAATATGTTTTTCCCTCTTCTACTTTGTAAAATGCATTTTCCACTCATGTACTTGTTAAAATGTTACATTGACCTCTCTCAAATTTAAACTTTGTAAAATATTACTCTTAACACCTCCATTTTCTGAACTTTCAAGTTTATCCCGGTAGTATATATAATTTGATTTACTTTAAGATCTTTCATTCGTTAACTTGAAGAAAACCTAATTTTTGTATTAGCGTTTTTATGTATATGTCAGTATAAATTGAAGATGGTCAACGTTTGGACATACTCAATTTTCAACTTATCTACATTTCAACTTAATTTTTTTATATTTTACTATTTACTTTTATGTACGCTTCATATATATGAGTCGCGTTATATATAAATTGTTTTTTATTGTTTGAACTTTTGCTCGTTGATTATAAAAAATATTACTTACATATTTTTTATGTACGTGTTAGTATAAATTTGAGTTAATTTACGTTTCAGCATAAATTTTATATATGTTTTCGGTGTTTTTTTATCTAAACTGAAGTGGCGACGCACTTTTTTGTCCAACTTAAGTCCTTGCATTTTCGTTGTTGTCATTTTGATTCTTTGCTTATATACCATTGTTATTTATGTAAATTTTGGTCTATGTAAGTTTCAATATAGTTGGTACATGTTTTTTTAAAAACTTTGTATATGTTTAACACATGCAACTCATCATTCATCAAATATATTATCGACGCTGCCCTATGCGGGCGACCAAATTATATATATATATATATATATATATATATATATATATATATATATATATATATATATATATATGTATATATGACAATATAAGAAGTTATAATATATTATACTTGTTTAGTCAATTCACACTTCTAATATGCAACAAAAACATATAAAAACCTATAGGTAAAGCACGGGCTTAATTACTAATGATTATTAAAAGCAAAGACTTTTTGGATTACACATAAGAACGAATGTAAGCAATAATTGACAATAGATAATATTAGGGATCTATTTTTTTAACTTATAGTGTTTAATAAATTAATAGATTATAAAGTATTACCCAATAAAAAAAGTTTAATATGTGCTTTTCAAAAGTTTTTATCTATCAAATATTTAATTATAATATTTTTTTCTTAATTGTTCATAAAATTTAACTCCACTGGACTTTTTATTTTTGTTTAAAATTGACTAATATTCAAGTTAAATATTTTTTTTTAAAATGGTGTGCCTCTTGAAAACCAAATTGTAAAAATGATCCAACCAACTTGTAATTTGATTGGATTTCAATTTAGTTTGAATTTTTTGGATCTATGTTCGCAAAATCGAAATCAATTTGGATTCACTTGACTGGATCGAATCAAATCGATCCATCCAAGCGAACATCCCTAGCCAACCCCAATCAACTATCATATAGGAAAATGAAGTGTAACACCCATAAAAATAAAAAAAAAATAAACTTTTAAAAACAACCCAAATTCATAAATTGTTTACAATCATAGTTTTCAAAACATTTTCAACATTAGAGTCGCCCAAATCATAAGTCATAAACATGAGGATGTGTACGTTCACGCCTTCGCCTTTCCACGGTCATCTGAAGTACTTGAAACATAACCCAAAATTGTAAGCCAACGCTTAGTGAGATTCCCTAAAGTACCAACACATAAGCAGATAACAAATACAATAACAACATGTTAGGTCCAATCAACCACTGGGTTGGAATACCCCCAGTCTCAGTCAACCATCGGGTTAGAATGCCAGTATAATATGGGTCCAGTCAACCATCAGGTTGGAATACCCCAGGCCCATCAACCATCGAGTTGGAATGCCAATCTACAACGGGTCCTGTCATCCTCGGGATGGAATACCCTCGGGCCCAATCAACCATCGGGTTGGTATGCCCTCGGCCTATTGGCTTATGCACAAAACAGTAAAGCCTCAACCACCGACCAAATATGTACACATATAACGAATAACATATAATAACAGTCTACAGGCAATCAGGCAGATCTACATATCACTAAGCATAGCATCATCCTATATACCAGGATACCGATCTAACAGATCACTACAACATGATAACATACATGACAGGATATCAAATCCAAAGTTCCGGCCTTGGTGCCTTCTACCCGCAAGTACAGTGAGGAAAACTCACCTCACAAACTGGACAAAAGCTGATGAGGTCTCGACTCTGAATCTCAGCTCTCTAACCAACACCTATTCCAACCAAATGACCAATTTCCATTAAAATCCCAAAACACCCTTAAGGTCAAACTTGGTCAAAGTCAAAATGGTCAAACCAACTAAGTCAACTGAGTCAACCCAGCCGAGTCAACCGAACCGATTCAACTCGACCGAATCAACTCAGAGTGAGTATGCAGGGCGTACTCCGAAGGTACGCTGGGCGTACTCGCATCCTCACATGTTGACCACCATCGGGGTGGTTGACCTCATATGCAGGGCGTACTCCCAGAAATCCAAAAATCCAATAAGATCTTAATGGCTAAAGCTCTTACGTCCATATTTCAAATCCATGGCTAAAATACTCTTAAGAGTCATAAAGTCTCCGACTTTATGACTTAGCATGTCCAATAAGTGCTTAACTCAAGGTCTTATTCCAATAATACCTTCTAAATGATGCATGAAGTAAGACAAACCATTTGGAACCCATTTTTATGACTTAAGACCCCTCCTAGGGTCTGAAAGGACAACTTAATGGTCAAGAACATGCCATGCTCAAGATCTAACATTTTGGGACCAAAAAGCTTCATAAAGACATCCAAATCTAGATCTATATGATAGAGGGCTAAAGTTGCAAGCTTTATACCTTAGAAAGGTTTCAAATGATGTAGCAACTCTAGATCCAAAGTGCTTAACTCTTCCAAGATGAGCTTGGCTTCCTTCTTTTTTCTTCTTAGCACAAAACACACACTCTTAGGCTTGAAATAGCTTCTCAATGTGAAGTAGGGTTGAAAATGTATCAATAGGGATGGAGGCTGATGAGGTGAGGGGAAATGAAGCCATAAGGGTGTTTAAATATGAGCTAAACCCTAAAAAGTAGGGTTTCCAAATCTGGCAAGTACGCCAAGTGTACTAGGGTACGCCCTAGTACGCTCAGCGTATGTGTGGTGTACTCCCCCAATGCATAATTACGAAAATGCCAATAGGGCTCCTTTTGCACACTTTCTTGAACTTTGGATCAAAATGCAACATAATTAATTATAGGGTTAAAATTAGAAGTACCTTATCATCGAGATGTTATAATTCTCCCCCACTTGATCTAGACTCCCTCCTCTATGTCTGTCGCGACAAATAACTCAGGATAATGCTCCCGCATCTCCGTCTCTGGCTCCCACGTCCACTCGGAGCCTCTCCGATGCTTCCACTGTACATTTACTAAAGGTATCTCCTTGTTGCGCAGGACTTTCATCTTCCTTTCTAGAATAGCCACCGGTCTCTCAACATAGTTCAGTCGCTCATCGACCTGAATATCATCATGGGAAACCACTGCCTCATCATCCCATACTCACTTTCACAAGTTCAAAACATGGAAAGTTCTATGAATATGAATGAGCTCCTGGGGTAGATCCAACATGTATGCTACATTGCCAACCCTGGAAATCACCCGAAAAGGTCTGATATACCGGGGACCCAATTCTCCACTCTTCCTGAAGCGTATCACACCCTTCCATGGTGAGACCTTCAGGAGTACCATATCGCCGACCTGAAACTCCAACTCTGATCGGCGCCGGACGGAATATCTCTTCTATTGACTCTGAGCGGTCTACAGGCTCTGCTTGATCTCCTGAATAAGCTCCGTGGTCTGAAGGACTACTTCGGTCCTTCCTATAACCCTGTTGTAACACTCGGTTTCAGATTCGCTTCTTTATTTGCGGTTGCGGCCCAATCTTCTATGGTCATGAGGATTAGGGCCATGGGAAAGAAAGGATTTTGCCTTTCTCGGGTGTGGGTGTTATGGTTTAAGTGATCCAAGTGTCTGATTGTGTCTTTGGAGGTTAAGGGTATAATCATAATTTGACAATTCGGTCTTTTATGTATTTTGGGTTTTCTTCGGGAGGTTTTAAGGCTTGGTGTATTGTTAGAAGCATAGGGCTTCTCGCCACCTTTCATGGATATAATGTTCGTTGGAAATGGATCTAAGATGAGAACGTTAGGGCATTTTGAAGATTTTGGCAGAAATAACCCTTGATGGAAAAAGTTTACATTTCGGTCCCATGCATGCAAGGATGGCATGTGCATGTTTGACTGAGTATGCCAGCGTAATATTGGAAAGTGAAATGCGGGTGTTAGGAGATGTACACCCATCGTACGTGCTGGATCCCAAAACCCTAAATCTTAGGGTTGGATCACTATTTAAATACCTTAAGTCCTAGGTGTTAGCCTCTCCTTCATCCTCCATTGTCCTTCAACCCAAATCTTGAACCCTAGCCTCATCCAAGAGTGTTGTGAGCCTTATATGTGCATCTTTCGTGGTTTTTAGTGTATATTCAAGAGTGGAAGCTTTGTGCAAGGAGGTAAATCAAGGGAAGGCTTGTAGATTTCGACTCTTTGCTCCATTTTCAGCTTAATAGAGGTATAAAGCTCTAACCTTGCTCATTTCAATCTTAGATCTAGCATTATGTGAGTTTTGGTCCCATTTTGGTCTCATGGGTGAGACCTAGTGATTTAACAACACTCCAGGAGCTTGGAGTGATAGATCTTGCCTCTTCTTATGTTTCTAGTTCATAAAAATGTTTGCTTTATGTATAAGAATGGTCCATGCATGTTCTAGTTGGAGCTTATTGGGTCCTTATGGATTAAGATGGTTGTTGGATCCCATTGATACATGCAAACTAATAAAGTTGGTAACTTTATCAGTTAAGAGCTTATTATGAGGGTTCCATGAGGTTTTGGGGCTAAGTGCTTAAGGGATTAAGTCACAAGTTGTTTTTGGGAGAAATCGTAGTTACACCCAATGTAACTGACTCTACACCCCACGTACTGTGGACTTCGGGTGTACGCCCAGTGTACCGGTGTGTTTACGCCCATCGAAAATGGCCCAGTGCCATTTTGGGCTTGTTTGTCATCTTTGGACTTTGGGCCTTTGTTTTGGGTTTTGGGATTTGAGTGTTGGACTTCTGGACTAAGGAATTGTTTTTGGAATTGGACTCCGCCTTGTGGGCCCAAAGGATTTGGGCCTTTGTGGGCCCAATGGGCTTGAGCCTGATGGTATCTTTGGGCTTTCTGAGATTTGTTATTGACTAAGGAATTATCAGGCTTTAAGATAGTGACCATTTGGGGTTGGGCCCAATTTGGAAAATTGGGCCATTAGTGGGCTTTTATGGATCTAGCAGTTTTAGGCCTTTTTGATTTTGGGCCTGGGCCTCAGTTTTGTTCAAGATGAGTCAAGGGTAAATTGGTCATTTTACCCCAGGTATGGATTATGGATCATAGTTTGGAACCCAATTGCTAATTGGGTGGTATTTGTTTGATAACGCGGGGATTTTAGCGGATCTGCAGTTAGAGAGTATCTGTGGGATTCAGCTGCCCGAGTTGAGTCTTCTCACTATATCCATGGGTCGAAGGCACCAATGTCGTCCCATTACGTGTTATGTGATATGCTAGTTATATCTGTGATACTTGCATGGAAGACCCCAGGGGTAGCCCATGGCATTTGGATATCAGACCATGGGGGGAGCCCATAGCATTCCAGGTAAAGACCATGAGGGGAGCCCATGGCATTCCTGGTAAAGACCATGGGGGGAGCCCATGGCAACTATATGTATGTTGCATGATAATTTTTGGTTTTATGTCGTATGGTATTTTGGGGAACTCACTAAGCTTTGTGCTTACGGTTTTCTGTTTATGTTTCAGGTACTTCGGTTTTCAATTGGGAGAGCTCTCGATGATTGCAGAGCACACACCACATGTTTTTGTATTCTGCGAACTACTCTGATTTGATGATGTTATGTTAAATTTTTTTTACGTTGGCTTTTGGGAAGAATATGTATTAACAATTTATAAATCTAAAAACAAAAAAATTTTATGGCGTGATTTTCGGGTCGTTACACCTGTGACCAACCTCTCCCCAACAAACCTGGGTACGACATCTCCGACCATATAAGAGCTCAAAAGGCGGAGCACCAATGTTGGAGTGATAACTGTTGTTGTAGGAGAACTCCACAAGAGGTAGGTAGGAATCCCAACTCCCACCAAAATCAATAACACATGCCCGCAACATATACTCCAGGGTCTGTATAGTCCGATTTCTATTGTCGTCGGTCTGCGGATGATATGCAGTGTTGAAATGTAGCATCGTGCCCAGTTCCTCAATGAACTTCTTCCATAATCGGGAAGTGAACCGAACATCTCGGTCAGAAACAATGGATATCGGGACCCCATGGCGAGCAATGATCTCCCTGACAAAAACATCGGCCAACTTTTCGACCGAAGAACTCTCCTGGATAGCCAAGAAGCGGTCACTCTTGGTCAATCGATCCATGATAACCCCTATGGCATCAAAACCCTTTGTCGTCTTCGGCAACTTGGTGATATGGTAACTTGCTCCTATTTTCACATGGGAACCTACAGAGGCTGCAGCTTTCCAAGCATCCCCTGATGCTCGGCTTTGACCATCCTACAGATCAAGCACCTCTTGACATACCAAGCTATCTCTCTCGTCATAAACGACCACCAGTAACTCAATCTCAAATATCGATACAACTTGGTGGCTCCCGGGTGTATAGAAAAATGAGACTTATGAGCCTCCTTCAACACTGTCTGTCTGATCCCGCCTGAAACTAGAACCCAAACCCGACTACATGTAAGGGTCGAATTTAGTTGTAATATGTCGAAGTCTTTTGTACCCTTCGTATGTTTGTTAAGTTTATTTACTAAGGTGTATTTCCTACGAACCTTAAGTGTCAATGCCTTTGTATTTTTTGTATGCTTTCACTGTTCCTATAAATATGGAACTTTACTAGAGTTAGATAAGAGTCCTTTATAGAACCTGTCTATTTTTCTCTATAAACGTTGAAAGCATAAATGAGCAGAAACCAGATCTTATTTACATCGTTTTGTTCAATCTGCATTTGTTTCACTCTGATATTGATTAATACTTGATTCCATGATTCTTCAATTGGTATCACAGCAGGAATCATGATCTGAGATCTAATTTTCACTCTGTTTCAAAAGGTTTTTGAATCAAAATTCTGGTTCAAAAAGTTCCGCATCTTTTGACGTGAAAAAACTTTCTAGATCTTCAGTTGTGATTTGATTCTGCAACAGATTTGTTGAATCAAGTATTCTACTTTGTTTTTCTGATCAATTCAGCAATTTGCTTTCAAATTCTCTTTGATTTCTCAAAAATTCTCAAAAATTTTCTTCCATACATCAATTGCGAACTTCAATCTCAACTCGATGACTTCATACTCTCATCTACTAGGATCTTCAACTAAGATTCCTATGCTCATTCCTGAATACTATGATCAGTGGTCTGATCGTATGCAGGATTACTTGAATAGAATCGATGAAGAGCTTTGGTCTTGCATCTCAGGGAAGGTTACTCTTCCAACGAACCTTCAACCAATTGGATTGTCATCTAGTACTACGAGTGTGGAAAATCAAACTGATCGAATGAAGAAACTTGAAAAACGATGCATAAGGGAGTTGCGTGGTGTATTGCCTCCAGTGATGTATAACTATGTCAGAAGTTGTACAACTGCAAAGGAAATCTAGAATAATCTCAAAGAAAAGTTTCAAGGCAACGAGAAGACGAAAATCTATTCAGTTAAGCAATGCTTGATTGAATTGAAGGATTTCAAGCAAAAAGATGGTGAAACAATTGAAAGTTACTATGATAGGCTGAACGATCTGACTTACAAATGCAATCGTTATGGAATCACTAGGTCTGCCATGGAATTCAATCTCACCTTTGTTATGGGACTCCATAAAGAATGGAGAAGTGTTAGCATGATGGTTAAAAATCAACAGAATTTCGACACATCTTCTTTGAATGATTTGTACAATCAACTGCAAACTCACGAAAGTGAAGTGAACGAAATGGCAGAAGAGTCGAAGCTTAGTCTGGGAGGTCCATTAACACTTGTCTCTAAAGTGACTGAAAAGGAAACTATTGAAAAAGGTGATTCGGATCATGAAGAGGGGTTTCTCATGAATTCGGACGATGAAGCAATTGCTTTTTACTCTAACAACCGAGTCAAAAAGTTTTTCAAGAAACCGTTCAATTCGAAGGTGAAGCAAAGTGAGGGAAAAGGAAGTTTCGTGAACAAATCTGCAGGAGAAGAGAAGAAGAAGTATGAGAAGAATGATGCGAAGGGTGCTGAGGAGAAGAAAGAGAAGAAATTGAAAGGAGATTCTGGTATGGATTGTCATTATTGCAATAGAGCCAATCATCTAGCAAATGATTGCATGCTTCGAAAGAAGGATGAGAAGAAGAATAGAGTGAAGGATGAGGCATATTATGTGGAGAGGTTGGAAGAGGTACGTACGAAGGCGAAAAATTTGTCTTTGGTGGCTCAAGGTGAACAGGAGAATGATGGCACATATCAAATCTGGTCTTCGGGCTCCGATGATGAGGAAATGCGTAATCCTACACATAGGGCTATGTATGCGAAGCTGGAGGAAGATTCAGACGAAGAGGTCAAGGGCCGTTGCTTTGTGTCAAAATCTGCTGATAAGTCTCCAATCATAACAAAGGTACGTAATATTCTTCAATCTTTCAATATTCCTTTAAGTGCATATGATTCTGAAATTGTTGCTTTTGATGATACTGTTGCTTATTTCGATAATTTGGTTGTTTCTGCTAGCAATGAAGCTAAGAAATTAAGCAATCAATTGTTAGAGACACAGAAGAAGTTAGATTCGAAAGTTATCAAGATAGAATGTTTAGAATTGCAAATAACAAACATAATGTGTGATCGAGATTCGTTATCTAGTGATGTAGAACTTCTATTAGCTCAACGAAATATCTACTGCAATTCTGCTAAACGTCTATATGGCAAGTTAACTGCATTGGATCATTCGTGTGATATTAGCAAGGAACAACATAGGAAATTATTACCTTTTCTAGCATATGAAAGAGCGAAGGTAGATAATATTTCGTATGATTGTGAGAAAAATATTGCTGAGTTTGACAAAATTCCTGATGATAGATATGCTTATGGAATTGTCAAAATTGATGAATGTCTTGATACAAATGAATTAGTTAACATTGTGAATGATACTTTGACAAAATCAGAACAAATCAAAATTTTGAAAAAGACTGAGAATTCGACATCTGATTCTCAATCTAATTTTGCCGATATTGAAGATAACTCTGACAATATTAGCGAAATTAGTGATATTGAAGATGTTGATTGTTCTCAGTTGTCTGTCATTAATGTCGCATCAAAATATAAAGGAAAAGAAAAACTTAAGGATTTGGAAGTTAAGATTGACACTGACAAACCTTTAACTTCAAAAGTTTGTGATTCTAAGTTTGTGGATAACCGAGATAGTCAAACGGATAGCAGTGATGATGAAAATGATGATGAAAAATCGGACAAAAAGGTCTCATCAAACAAAGATTCGATAGAAAAAGAAATTCCTCATGTTGTTGTTGATCAAGTATTTGGGGATACTAAAAATTTCGACAATGTGTTGTCTGAAAAAGGAGCCCATTATTTGGAAACAAATCAAGTGGTGTATCCTAATTTCAAGTGTACTGATGATGTTGTCTTTCCAAATCAAGTGTTTGTTACAACTGGAAATGTTGAGAACATTAAACCAGAATTCACCAAAATGGTCGAAGATGACAACAAGAAGACAACAGACGAAGGATTCTTTTCAAATCAAAGCACAGTCGAAAATACCTTAACAAAGAATTCGTATGTTTTTCAAAAGAAGTTGTTGTGGAAAATGAAACTGTTGTCAAATTAAATTCCAAAGAATTTAAAGAACAAATTGACAAGTTTTCAAAAGAAAATGCAATTTCAAAAAGACAAGCTCGAAAGAAGATTTTTTTGGCAAACCATGGAACTTCGAAAACAACAAAATGGTTTGAATTTGAAAACAACTGAAAACACAAATACTAAATCTGTTGAGAACAAGTCTTCTCATTCAGCAATTCATTCAGATCCAAAGCAAAATCCCGCTCAAACAAATAAATCTAAATCTGAATTTCAACCAAAAACAAATTCTTCGAAAGTTTCAAACTCATTACAACAACGATTTTCTTCTAATCAACAAACAAGGTTTTCTCAAAAACAAAAATCTCCAAAATCGATTTTCTCAAAATCGAAGTGTTGGAAACAATGATGGAAGTCGATACGCCATGGCATTTTGACCTAAATCAAATGTTGATTTCTTCCCACAAAAACCGAATTTTCCAAATCCTACAGGAAAACAAACCTTAAAAGTTTCGTACACAAAAGGGTTGTCTCGTGACAAAAACATCGATCATTGTCTTGAAGGAAAAGGACGAAAATATCAATCAAGGAAATATTATGAACAACAAATTCACGAAGCCTATGAGAATTATGTGAATTCTTCGTCAACTGAAAGCTCATCTTCAAAAGATTCGAATGTTACGGTAAAAACTTGGCAACCGGTTTCGAAAGAAAAGCTTGTTCATACTCAATCTAAAAAGACGAAGGCATGTGTCAGTGACAATCCCAAACTAACAAAAAGTTATGTTTCTGTTCTTTTAAATAATGATGTGGACTTAATTGATAGTCTCAAAACTAAAGTTTGTGATTGGGTTAAAAGTTCTTCATTTCATTCTGTTTTCAAAACTAATTTCCAAGGACCCAAACAGCCTTGGGTACCTAAATTCTTTCATTGATTGCAGGTACTATTTGACGAGCAATATGATGAGAAATGGTATATTGATAGTGGTTTCTCACGTCACATGACTGGACGAAAGGAAAATCTGAGAGATTTTCGAAGCTTGGAAAATGTAGGAGTTGTGAAGTTTGGCAATAATCACAAATGCCAAGTGAAAGGTTATGGCAAAGTCACGAATGGAAAGTTCACTGTTAATCGCGTTGCTTATGTCGAAGGTCTTCAACATAACTTGATAAGTGTTTCCCAACTTGTTGTGGGCATTGGCAATCAAGTGGTGTTTAACGAAGAAGGCAGCATCATTTCAAATGTTGAAACTAACGAAGTCTTGCTCAAATCGAAACGACATGGTGACGTGTTTACTCTTGATATCAAACCAATCATCGGCAAACCCTCAGTGTGCTTACTTTCGAAAGCTTCCTCTGACATCAGCTGGTTATGGCATCGACGTTTATCACATTTAAACTTTCGAAATTTGAATAAATTGGTTGTTGATGATCTTGTTCGTGGTTTACCTGTACTAAAATTTGACAATGATACATTGTGTGCAGCTTGTGAACAAGGGAAACAGCACAGGAAAGGACATCCAATTGTGATAGATTCAAAAATTGTGGAACCATTGGAACTTCTACACATTGAACTTTGTGGACCATCGACTGTTGAAACTCTCAACAAGAAACGGTACATTTTGGTTATTGTTGATGATTTTTCACGATTTACTTGGGTATATTTTCTCAGGTTAAAATCTAAGGTTGCTCAAACAATGATCGAGTTTATTAAGAAGATTGAGATGAGTCTGAAGAAAAATGTTCGAAAGATCAAAAGTGATAATGGATCCGAGTTTAAGAACAAAGTGCTTGATTCGTACTTAACAGATAAAGGAATTTCGCGTAACTTCTCTTCGCCCTATACACCGCAACAAAATGGTGTGGTTGAAAGACGAAATAGGTCACTTTGCGAAGCAGTGAGAACTATGTTGACATATGCGAATCTTCCTCAATATCTATGGGCTGAAGCAGTTTCGACAGCTTGTTTCACTCAAAATCGATCTTTCATTCATCGTCGAGTCAATATCGCTCCGTATGAGATTATCAATAACCGAAAACCTAATGTCAAATTCTTTCATGTTTTTGGCTGCAGGTGTTTTATAATGAATCTTAAAGATAGCCTTTTAAAATTTCAAGCTAAAGCTGACGAAGGCATATTTTTGGGATATTCGCACAATTCGGTTGCATACAGAGTGTTAAATAAGCGCACAAGAAAAGTCGAAGAGACTTTCAATCTTACTTTCGATGATTATTATGTCAAACAAGTTGAAAAGCAATTTGAACAAAAACCAATTATTCATGAATCATCTGAAGAAACTGAAGAATCAAATTCATCTGACTTTGATTATGATTTAATTTTTGGTATTCCTGACAGGGCTATGGATGCTGAAGTTCATGCGAATGATAATCATCACTCTGAATCTTTGAAGCATAATGATGACTTGGAAATTCCTCAAAATATTGTAGATGTTAATTCAACAACGAATTCTCCCGTAGTTGGCGAAAGTATGCTTAATAATCCAGTGGAAGGAGAGCACTTGGATTCAAATACTCTGGTTGAGGGGGAGCATTCTTTCGAGGGGGAGAATGGGAGAATGGATGATGTTGTTGAGGGGGAGCATCTAGTTGAGGGGGAGCATCAAAATGATAATCGTGTTGAGGAGGAAAATGATACAATAAATTTTAATCAAAACGATGATTTTCATGATCTAAATGATAATGTTTCTGTTGTAGGATCTGAAAATGAAGAGATGTACGAAGATGCACCTTTGGAATTCGATCCAGCATATCCACCGTTAGAGAAATGGACAAAGACTCATCCGATAGATCAAGTCATTGGAAATCCTCAAGATGGAGTATTAACAAGAGCTCAGATTCATGCGAAGAATGAGGTATTAAATATTTATCAAGAATTTTGCATGTTCAATGTTTTCATATCTAAAATTAAACCAAAGACAATTAAGATGGCAATGGAACACTCAGATTGGGTTGTTGCAATGCAATATGAACTGGCTGAATTCGAAAGAAACAATTTGCATGTTGGTTGTATGGTACAAAATTTTCGTTCGTTTGTCAAATTCTCGTAAGGTTGTCCAATTTTCGTTAGTTTGCCAAATTTTCGTAAGAATGGCAAATTGTAGTTTGTTTACAAATTTTCGTTTGTTTGTAAAAATGTTTTTCGTAAATTTGTATCTTAGTTTTATTTTCGAAAAATCAAAAACTGCAAAAAGATTTTATTTTCATTTTGGTGTTTTCTTTTTGAAAAATCAAAAATTCAAAAAAGATTTTCTTTTGTTAATTGTTTTATTTTTCGAAAAATTCACAAAAACACAAAAATATTTTCTTTCTGTTCGAAAAATCAAAAATATGAAAAAGATTTTTGTTATTTTCTTTGTTTCTTTTTTGTGTAGATAACACAAATTTTTTTTCAAGGGTCATGCTTGTGTTTCTATGGGAAGGTAAACTTTCGACAACTATGTATTAGTTAGACTGTCCCTAGAAGCATACTGCAGCATGTTGACCCAAGCCTCTGTAGACTCAACGTGTGTTTACAAAAGCCTTAATGAAAATTTTCATACGAAAATTTCTTCCCAAGTCAGGCTTATATTCACATTAGTCAATTGAGCTACCTTACTCTTCTCACATGAGTTAAGAGTTATCTGTTTTGTCCGAAAATAACAGAGGTACACTTTGTTACTTAAAACCAATCTTTTTCATCATCAAATTTCTTACACTCACACACACGAAGACATATGTCCAAGAGATCTTTGATTCGACCCATCAAGATTTAGATATATCAAAATTTTGTGTTAATGATCTGACATCATGAGGCCATGATGAAAGTGAAACCCAACTTTCTATCTTCGTAAGGAATTGACGGGGAACTATGTTCCAGATTTGACGAAACATTTGTTTCAATACCGTTTTTCGAAACTTAAAATCATATTCCTTTCTAATGAGTGATCTTGATCAAACTATCGAAGCCCACGATGTTTGTTACCCAACAGGATCCAGAACAAATATTTTTTCATGAATATGATTTCTGTATGAGTTTCATTTGCTTTCAAAGTTACTATCAACATATTTCAAAGCATACTTGTCACTGACTACACTGGTCAAACAAGTAATTTCTGTTACAATTACTCACCTTATGTTTAGGATGATATGTAACGAAATTATAAACCACCCGATAAGCCTATCAAAAGAAGCCCTTCGATACTTCTCTATAAGTATTCGATTGTAATTCACGGGAACATACACAAGCAGTTGATTATCTCTCTTGATAATTAATGAAGCAACCTTTGCCTGGGGTTTATCTGCTTTTGTGTCGAATTTTTTTTTGACATCACAGATCCAAATTTTCGTTAATTTGCTTCTTATCTTTTGTTTGGCACACTGCACACACGAAATCCTTGAGGTTCTGAGTAATACAAATGCAGGCTGATGATTTCAACAGTCTAGGAAATGACTTCGTCTCTAAACACAAAGACGAAAGAGCTTAACCTCCATCCGAAGGTTGATGACGGTTACGATTCCTTCAGGTGACTCGAACAGACTGTCTGATGAGACGTTTTGTATTCAGTCCTGGTTTCAAGGCGGTGTGACAGTTACTTTTTGACGCATGGCAACTTTATTAGCAGACTGATGCGATTTTCAAGGTCCCACGTCAGATCTCAATTAATGTTTATCCCGCGTTCAATTCAAAATTCAAAGTTACATATAAAAAGGGTATTTACGGGTTCTTCATCTCTTTACGCTCACAAAAGAAAAAATACCCAAATTCTCTCTGTTCTTCAAAGCTTCAAAACCCTAATCATGGCTGGTGTTGATTCTGCTTCTCGAACAACCGAAGACATTACTTCTCAACCCATAATGAAGATTCAAAGCACCAATTATCAAGTGGAAGGGGATGTATCTCTATATCATGAAGTGTTGAAGATGTTAATCGTCGCATTGAAGAGTTCTGTTCTTTCGAAGGCGATGTTCAACTCGTTTGCAGTTCCTCTCTCATGGCTTTCACAGGCAGGATCCACTGCTATGTATAGCAAAGCAATGGATATCATCACCTTTCAACTGGTGAATAACAAGAAAATTCGTTTGTCTAAGAAGATCTTTTGTCAGATTCTTGATATTCCCAATTCTCAACTTGTTACTGATCTCACTTACGCACAAGTTGTTCACATGGTTAATGAGATGGGTCATCAACCCCCACCCACGAAGATTAGTGATTTCAAGAAGTCAGCTCTTCCAACTGTTTGGAATTTCTTATTTGGAATTTTTCTTCGATGCTTGACTGGTCGAAGTGTTGGATTAGACAAAGGTCGCATGGAGGTATATGCGATGGTGGCAGGATTGTACTATGATCTTTCAGTCGACTATTCTACACAACTGTGGAAGGAATTCCAAAAGAGTGTCGAAAACACGAATGTGGTTCAAGGCATTTCGTGTGCTAGGTATTGGAGTTTGATACTTGGTTATTTTTATGAAAAAGAAGGAATTGATGTACCTACTGATGAGGAAAGAGCTGAGTTTATGAAGTATCACTTCCCAAAGGAAGTTTCGGTTGATATGGAAGTATTCACACACATTGCCAAGATTCCTGATGCAATGCTAAAGAGGGTTGAGCCAACAAATTCGGTGTTGGTTGAGTACTTGAAAACAATCAATCGTGATGTTGCGACTGGAAAGTTATTGTCGAAAGAAGAGGCTGGTCCTTCAAAGAGACCAAAACGTTCTAAGAAGGATGTGAAGGCTACACCTGAGAAGCCAGTACACGAAACTAAGAAGTCTCCTGAGAAGCATGTGCACGAATCCAAGCTGTCCCCAAAGAAGTCTGAGAAGCCAAAAGTAAATGTTTCGACTGTTGAAATTACGCCAGTGGAACCTGTTGATGATACTCTCGTTACGGAGAAAATTCCTTCAAAATCTGGTGTTTTTCGAAGATTAAAGAGGAGGGCTAGGGGTTCACGAAAATCTTCAGAGGGTTTGTTCAAATCTTCTCCTTCAAATGTTCGTAAACCACAACTTTCTCATCAAGGAGTAATTTTTTATGAGGTTCCAGCTCTAGTTTCGCCTTTGTCAAAGAAACGTAGAGCTGAAGACGTGGCTAAACACATTTCGAAGAAAAAGAAAAGGCAACGAAAGTTGGTTATACAAGAAGAGTCGTCTGAAGAAGAGATTGTTCCTGAAACACCAGAAACAATTTTTTTTCAGTCTCTATCTACTCCTGAGAAGACTACTGTCATACCACCCGAAGTTTCGTTAACTGAATCACTTACTGGTGCTACAAATCAAGGTATTCCTGCATCTTCGGTAAAGGATACTTTCGTTTCTTTACCTCCTTTTACTGTTCTGAATACTACAAATTCACCTACCTTTGAAAACATTCTCCATCAACCCTTTACAACTCTTTTTCCATCTCAATCCACTGATCCACCCAAAATCGACTCACCTGTTAAAGGTTCACCTGTTGTTGAAACTGATACTGACAACGAAGGTTTTGGAGGCATGTTTGAAGATTTGGAGTTTGATGATGAAGAAGACAACTTTCCTGATCATATGTTGATGACGATGAAACAATTCAAGATTCTAAACAAGAAATTGAATTCTATTCTTCAATCTCAAGCAGACTTGGGGAGTAGTTCGTCTGTGTCCAGTATGGAAGTTGATAGTTTGTTGAAAACCTTCGAAGCAAAGGTGGTGAGTAAAGTTTCTGGAATGGTTCGTGACTCGGAGACAAGACTCTTGGATAAGGTTGATCACAATGATCAGAATGATGAGTTAAGAGTGAATTCTCTAACTTCGATGTTTAGAGGGGAGGTGAAAGAATTCAAGAATTTGGTGAAGGAACGACATGTGTTATTCGTTCAGGATGTAAAGAAAGTCAAGGAGGATGTGAATTCGCAAATTCAGGAGCTTCGTCAAGATATGCAAAAGGAGATTACAATTGTGCAAAGGGATTATGCTTCGATAAATCAAAAAGTTGACATTATTTGTGATGTTTTTACCAAATATGTCAAGTTGTATGAAAATTTGAGTCCTCAACTTACTCTACTTTCTACAAAGGAAAATCAAAATTTTATGGAAGTGCTCAAGCTGCTGAAGGAGCCGAAAGATTTAACTGTAAAATCAGTTTCATCTTCGTTGATTACCCCGAAATTTTTATCTCAAAATTTCATCCATTTTGAAGCCATTTTACACAAGCAATTGGCTCCTCTTTCTCACCTTTCGAGCCTTCTTCCAACGAATGCCCCGCCTGTTTGCACAGGGGTGCAAGGGGGAGAAAATAATGTTGGTGGCACGAAGGCTGGTAGTGAATATTTGCATGCAGATGCAAAGGTTGTTGGAACGGTGTTTTCTTCGAAGATTCCAACAACAAAACCAATCATGTCAACAGCTGGGCCAGTTACTTCGACAGTTGTGACAACAATGCCAATTTCAACGAAGCCAATTCCAAGACCAATTTCTAAAGGAATTGTCATTGGGGAAGGTGGCAGCAGTTCGAAGCCTAAGGAAGTTGTTGATAATTCCTTAGTTACAGACAAAGGCAAAACGATTGTGGTCGAAAAATCAAAGGAGGTAAACAAAGTTGAAGTAGAGGCTGAAGTTGAAAAGTTATGAATTGTACAAAGCATAATGCGACTTCATGCGAACGATCCACCTGGAATGAACAAGGGTGATCCTTCAAAGCATTACAACTATGAAACGATTGAATCGAAAGTTGCATATAATCATATGTATGCTTTTGAAAAGAAGCTGAAGCAGAGTTATGTTGTTCTCAACACAAACATGAATCAACTGGATTTTCCTGTTAATGAGATGATGTTTATTATGGCTCAGTAAAAAATAGCTTAGAAGTTTGACAACGATGATGAGTACACATACATGAAGATCAGATTTCATGCTGTACTTCGAATGCTTCCAGAGGAAATTTGGTCACCAATGAAGATAAAGAAGGTAATAAGTATAAAGAGGGATGTGTTATTCGAAAATATGATGCATAATCTTCGCTTCATTGTTTCGAGGGAAAATGGGCAAGTTTGTGATTTCTCAGTGGCAGATTTTCCTTTGATGAACTTGTATGATCTGATACAAGTTGCATTGTTGTTAAAGGATAAAGATGCTTCATATCTTCGAGTAACTAATCCTGAAGTTTTTCGACTTGGGCTCGCTCACATCAAGATTTTTATTGACAACTATTATGAGTGTTTAGCTCTTACCGATGTTGAGTTAGCTACTGCAAAGGGATTGACAGTAAAAGTGCCAATGGAACTTCCTTTAACTCAACCTGAGTTGAAGAAGTATGCAGACGGGGAAATTTGTTTGAAGCCGTTTGGCTTAGTCTTTGCTGGGAAGGATAAAAATAGGAAGGCTAAAAGATTCTTATTTCAAGCTTCCGAAGTGGAAAGATACACAACATCCCAATATACGAATTTCATTATTCGTATGAATAGCTGCATGAAGAATAACAAAGGAGATAAGAAGGAGCTAAAGAAGATTATCTCGTCGTACACTGAGATTCGAAGGGTTATGCTGTATGTTATACAGATACTCTTGAACTGACGAAGGTCGACATTATTACAAAGGGGGAGATTGTAAGGGTCGAATTTAGTTGTAATATGTCGAAGTCTTTTATGACCTTCGTATGTTTGTTAAGTTTATTTACTAAGGTGTATTTCGTACGAAGCTTAAGTGTCAATGCCTTAGTATTTTTTGTATGCTTTCACTGTTCCTATAAATATGGAACTTTACTAGAGTTAGATAAGAGTCCTTTATAGAACCTGTCTATTTTTCACTACACCGGGTCAATAACCCTCAACTATCCGTCTATTTTTCACTACACCGGGTCAATAACCCTATAAATATGGAACTTTACATCGTTTTGTTCAATCTGCATTTGTTTCACTCTGATATTGATTAATACTTGATTCCACGATTCTTTACTACACCGGGTCAATAACCCTCAACTATCCGTGACGAACCGGTCGATCTCACCCCTGATCATTTCTTGTTTCTAGTTCTCTTCCGGAACTCCCTCTGCCTGAGCCTCCCTGATCATTCCCAAAAGCAGGGAATCAACGAATATCCTCATACACATCTCTCTAACTGAATACCCACCAACTTGTGGCTCAAAGCATCCGCTACCACATTCGCTTTACCCGGATGGTAAAGGATCTCGTACTCATAATCCTTGATTACGTCCAGCCACCTGTGCTACCTCATGTTCAGGTTCGGCTGATCCATAATATACCTCAAACTCTTGTGATCCGTGTAGACAGTACAATGGACACCATAAAGATAATTTCTCCAAATCTCGAGGGAAAAGCCACTTCCCCCAACTCCAGGTCTTGCATGGAATATCATGTCTCATACAGCTTCAGCTGTCGCGATGCATAAGCAATCACTTGTCTTCTATGCATGAGGACCGCCCCCAAACCAGTGACGGATGCATCACAGAATACCACAAAATCCTCAACTCTCTCCGGTAGGTTCAATACCGGGGCCTCGCATAACCTCTGCCGAAGAGTCTCAAACGTCGACTGGTGCTTAGGGCCCCATCGGAAATCCACCCTCTTCCTCGTCAGACGAGTGAGGGGTACCACAATCCAGGAGAAATCATGAATAAATCTCGATAGTACCCAGCCAAACCTCTCGTAACAAGGTTCCCAAGGAACTGAACCTCTCATAACAAGGTTCCGAAGAAATCATGAATAAATCTCCGATAGTACCCACAATCCACGAGTGAGGGGTACCACAATCACAGCCTCGATCTTGGCTGGATCGACTAAAATCCGATCCTGGTTAACAAGGTTCCCAAGGAACTGAACCTCTCGTAACCAAAACTCATAATTCGAGAACTTAGCATAAAGTCTTTCTCGCCTTAAAACACCTAAAATCTCACGAAGGTGCTCCTCATGCTTCTCTCTGGTCTTGGAATACACCAATATATCATCAATAAACACAATGACAGATCGGTCGAGCATCGGTCTGCATACCCGATTCATCAAATCCATAAACACAACATGCATATTAGTGAGCCCAAATGACATCACCACGAACTCGTAATGACAATAACGAGTCCGGAACACGGTCTTCTCCACGTACTCATCTCTCACTCTCACCTGATGATACCGAGACCTCAGATCTATTTTGGAGAACCAAGATGCACCATGCAACTGATCAAAGAGGTCATCAATTCGTTGAAGGGGATAACGGTTCTTCACCGTTAACTTGTTCAACTCCGGGTAATCAATGCACATCCGGTGTGAACCCTCCTTCTTCTTGACGAACAGTATCGACGCTCCCCATGGAGAACTGCTCGGTCTTATGAACTACTTGCCTAACAGGTCATGAAGCTGAGATGGAAACTCCTGCATCTCAGGCGGTGCCAAGCGGTACGGGGACTTGGCAATCAGGGCCGCACCTGGCACGAGATCGATCCTGAACTCACCCTGCCTCTCAGGAGGCACACCGGGTAACTCCTCTGGGAACACATCAACAAACTCATCGACAACTGGAACCTCTAAAACTGAAATCTGATCCCCAACTCGAGTATCAACCACATAAGCCAAATAACCTGCACACCCGTGCTGGATATAGTGAAGAGCCCTGGCTGCCGAACAAAACCCTGAACCAACCCTGGTGCCCTCTCCATAGATAACCAGTTCTCCCCCACTTGGGATTCGAACTACCACTCACTGTCCCTCACAGTGAATCATAGCACCAAACCTGCTCAGCCAGTCCATACCAACTATCACGCATACATCCCCCATGGGGATAGGGATCAGATCAATCGGATAAGGCACCCCGAAGATCTCCAATATACAACCTTGATACACTATAGATGTAGAAACCTCGTGTTTGTTAGCAATAGAAACCCGTAACGGACACTCTAACTCCCCAATAGGCATATGAAACTCCTACTGAATGATCGAGATACAAAGGACCGACTCACGCCCGGGTCAAATAACAGAAGAGAAGGCAAAGAGTTCACTAAGAACGTACCTATTAGGAGCATATACATGAGCATAACATAAAACATAATCAATAGAATCATAAATAGAAATATACCGGTCACAACGTCTAATGATGACATGTGTTATTCGTTCAGGATGTAAAGAAAGTCAGGGAGGATGTGAATTCGCAAATTCAGGAGCTTCGTCATGATATGCAAAAGGAGATTACAATTGTGCAAAGGGATTATGCTTCGATAAATAAAAAAGTTGACATTATTTGTGATGTTTTTACCAAATATGTCAAGTTGTACGAAAATTTGAGTCCTCAACTTACTCTACTTTCTACAAAGGAAAATCAAAATTTTATGGAAGTGCTCAAGCTGCGGAAGGAGCTGAACGATTTAACTGTAAAATCAGTTTCATCTTCGTTGATTACCCCGAAATTTTTATCTCAAAAGTTCATCCATTTTGAAGCCATTTTACACAAGCAATTGGCTCCTCTTTCTCACCTTTCGAGCCTTCTTCCAAAGAATGCCCCGCCTGTTTGCACAGGGGTGCAAGGGGAGAGAATAATGTTGGTGGCACAAAGGCTGGTAGTGAAAATTTGCATGCGGATGCAAAGGTTGTTGGAACGGTGTTTTCTTCGAAGATTCCAATAACAAAACCAATCATGTCAACAGCTGGGCCAGTTACTTCGACAGTTGTGACAACAATGCCAATTTCAACGAAGCCAATTCCAAGACCAATTTCTAAAGGAATTGTCATTGGGGAAGGTGGCAGCAGTTCGAAGCCTAAGGAAGTTGTTGATAATTCCTTAGTTAAAGACAAAGGCAAAACGATTGTGGTCGAAAAATCAAAGGAGGTAAAGAAAGTTGAAGTAGAGGCTGAAGTTAAAAAGTTACGAATTGTACAAAGCATAATGCGACTATGTGCGAATGATCCACCTGGAATGAACAAGGGTGATCCTTTAAAGCATTACAACTATGAAACGATTGAATCGAAAGTTGCATATAATCATATGTATGCTTTTGAAAAGAAGCCGAAGCAGAGCTATGTTGTTCTCAACACAAACATGAATCAACTGGATTTTCCTGTTAATGAGATGATGTTTATTATGGCTCAGTACAAAATAGCTGAGAAGTTTGACAACGATGATGAGTACATATACATGAAGATCAGATTTCATGTTGTACTTGGAAAGCTTCCAGACGAAATTTGGTCACTAGTGAAGATAAAGAAGGTGATAAGTATAAAGAGGGATGTGTTATTCGAAAATATGATGCATAATCTTCGCTTCATTGTTTCGAGGGAAAATGGGCAAGTTTGTGATTTCTCAGTGGCAGATTTTCCTTTGATGAACTTGTATGATCTGATACAAGTTGCATTGTTGTTAAAGGATAAAGATGCTTCATATCTTCGAGAAACTAATCCTGAAGTTTTTCGACTTGGGCTGGCTCACATCAAGATTTTCATTGACAACTATTATGAGTGTTTAGCTCCTACCGATGTTGAGTTAGCTACTGCAAAGGGATTGACAGTAAAAGTGCCAATGGAACTTCCTTTAACTCAACCTGAGTTGAAGAAGTATGCAGACGGGGAAATTTGTTTGAAGCCGTTTGGCTTAGTCTTTGCTGGGAAGGATAAAAATGGGAAGGCTAAAAGATTCTTATTTCAAGCTTCCGAAGTGGAAAGATACACAACATCCCAATATACGAATTTCATTGTTCGTATGAATAGCTGCATGAAGAATAACAAAGGAGATAAGAAGGAGCTAAAGAAGATTATCTTGTAGTACACTGAGATTCGAAGGGTTATGCTGTATGTTATACAGATACTCTTGAACTGACGAAGGTCGACATTATTACAAAGGGGGAGATTGTAAGGGTCGAATTTAGTTGTAATATGTCGAAGTCTTTTGTGCCCTTCGTATGTTTGTTAAGTTTATTTACGAAGGTGTATTTCGTACGAAGCTTAAGTGTCAATGCCTTAGTATTTTTTGTATGCTTTCACTGTTCCTATAAATATGGAACTTTACTAGAGTTAGATAAGAGTCCTTTATAGAACCTGCCTATTTTTCTCTATAAATGTTGAAAGCATAAATGAGCAGAAACCAGATCTTATTTACATCGTTTGTTCAATCTTCATTCATTTTACTCTGATTTTGATTAATACTTGATTCCACGATTCTTCACGGAGCCGTCGAGCGCTCCGGGGCTTTTTTCTAGCTCTAGGGGAGTTTTTGGGATGTTTAGAGAGAGTGTAGAGAGAAGAAAGAATGAGAAAGGTGTGAAGAAAATGAGGGTGAGAGAGGTTCTATTTATAGGGTGAAATATGGCTGAAATTGGTGCCACATGTCACCATCTGGTGGCAAGACTTGGGGAGAAAGCAATGGCCAAGATTGTGCCACGTCACCCATTTTCGCACAACACACTTCCGACTTCTAAAATTCGTAACTTTCGCATACGATCTCCGTTTTTGACGTTCTTTATATCCACGCGTAGGTAAAAATAAGATCTACAACTTTCATTTTGACTTCGTCAGCTAATTCTCGACTGATCTCAAATTTAACAATACGAGGAGATTATACTGTTAAATGACCGCGAAAAATTCGTAACTCTTTCATACGGACTCCGTTTTCGTCTTTATTTTTATCGTTGACTTCCTATTTATGAGATGTTCAAATCTCATTTAGGTCACGTAGGCCAAAAACCGCTCGATCTAAAATTCGAGTTTTGGGTCGTGCACTGCTATGCCAAATCATAGAAAATTCATAACTTCCTCATACAAAGTCAGATTTGGGCGTTCTTTTTATGCACGCTCTCTGTTTAATGTATACTACAAATTTTGTTTATATCACTAAGGCCAAAAAGTCCTCTATCGTAAATTCACTATTTACGTCTCCCGGTGTCGTGCCGGTTTTGCCGTAAAATTTCGACGGGCCATAACTTCTTCGTTATAACTCGGATTTCGGCGTTCTTTATATGTACGGAACCCTTGTAACATATACTAAAACTTGGTTAAGATTAATACTTATAAATAATATTCCATCAATAACTCATTTTTGATGCTTCTTGTCTCTAAATTGACTAGCCCGAATGTGCGGACGTTACAATTATCTCCCCCTTAGGATGATTACGTCCCGAAATCATCAACGAAACAGGGCTGTATAATGACTCCATACGTTATCTCTTCATCCTAGGTAATAATCGTAACTTCTATGTTTCTTCGAATGCGTATCTAACTCCTGGTCTTCTTGACTGCAAGCGGTGCTTGATCTTGCACCCGTTCTCTATGTCTTGTTACACATTCAATCATGACCTTCATGTCACAAACTCGCTCTTTATCAGAGACTCCTTCTTCTTCTTAACAAAATTAAGATAAGTTTATTTGATTTCCACGATAGACCGATGGCTCACGTTCTAATGAACTCTCATCGTATGTTGCAACGCTCAGATTCAGGTCTCTTAGAGTCAAATTCCGGAATGGAATATACTTTCCTTCAAGTTCTAATGTGATATGATCACATTTTAACATGTAGCATTTCTAGCTACCAACTTATTTAACTAGTGCGATACTTCTATTGACCGCTTCGATTATCTTTCACTTCAATCTTCTGGCTTAAGTTAGATGCTACATCGAACTTGGTTCTCTGAACCACGTAACATACTCATCTTAGTCGGACTCAATTTGATATGACCACTAGGGTCGAAACAACAATCATCTTCTTAATCATTACCGAAACGATGGTAACGACATACTTGAATAAAACAGAATCAACTACTAGCTTCTTGGTAACCTTGTGAATTTCCCTGATCCAAGTGTGAGTCTTGTGCTTCCGGTCGTATAGCCCTCTACTATCATTCACACCGACTCATACTCGTCCCAAGTATTGTCTCGCAGTTCTCCAATTCATTATCATAAAAACAATTTTAACACATACAAATGTGTCCAAACAATCATATAATTTTCCCTAGACTCTACTAGGAATTCTTCCATGCGTATCATCAATCATCAACTATGCTTCAACTCGGTTGGTGATGGAAATGTCAGACGATGGGATAACTTCATGGATTATACCAAAAATATTTCTTTTCTGCTAATCGAAAGTGTACTTCTCCCGTACTAGACGTATTATTTCTTAGACTCGGTTGAAGAAGTATGCAGACGAGGAAATTTGTTTGAAGCCGTTTGGCTTAGTCTTTGCTGGGAATGATAAAAATGGGAAGGCTAAAAGATTCTTATTTCAAGCTTCCGAAGTGGAAAGATACACAACATCCCAATATATGAATTTCATTGTTCGTATGAATAGCTGCAAGAAGAATAACGAAGGAGATAAGAAGGAGTTGAAGAAGATTATCTCGTGGTACACTGAGATTCGAAGGGTAATGCTGTACGCTATACAGATACTCTTGAACTAACGAAGGTCGACATTATTACAAAGGGGGAGATTATAAGGGTCGAATTTAGTTGTAATATGTCGAAGTCTTTTGTACCCTTTGTATGTTTGTTAAGTTTATTTACTAAGGTGTATTTCGTACGAAGCTTAAGTGTCAATGCCTTAGTATTTTTTGTATGCTTTCACTGTTCCTATAAATATGGAACTTTACTAGAGTTAGATAAGAGTCCTTTATAGAACCTGTCTATTTTTCTCTGTAAACGTTGAAAGCATAAATGAGCAGAAACCAGATCTTATTTACATCGTTTTGTTCAATCTACATTTGTTTCACTCTGATATTGATTAATACTTGATTCCACGATTCTTCACTACACCGGGTCAATAACCCTCAACTATCCGTGACGAACCGGTCGATCTCACCCCTGATCATTTCCTGTTTCTAGTTCTCTTCCGGAACTCCCTCTGCCTGAGCCTCCCTGATCATTCCCAAAAGCAGGGAATCAACGAATATCCTCGTACACATCTCTCTAACCGAAGACCCACCGACTTGTGGCTCAAAGCATCCGCTACCACATTCGCTTTACCCGGATGGTAAAGGATCTCGTAGTCATAATCCTTGACTACGTCCAGCCACCTGCGTTACCTCATGTTCAGGTTCGGCTGATCCATAATATACCTCAAACTCTTGTGATCCGTGTAGACAGTATAATGGACACCATAAAGATAATTTCTCCAAATCTTGATGGAAAAAACCACTTCCCCCAACTCCAGGTCTTGCATGGGATATCATGTCTCATGCAGCTTCAGCTGTCGCGATGCATAAGCAATCACTTGTCTTCTATGCATGAGGACCGCCCCCAAACCAGTGATGGATGCATCACAGAATACCACAAAATCCTCAACTCTCTCCGGTAGGTTCAATACCGGGGCCTCGCATAACCTCTGCCGAAGAGTCTCAAACGCCGACTGCTGCTTAGGGCCCCATCGGAAATCCACCCCCTTCCTCGTCAGACGAGTGAGGGGTACCACAATCCAGGAGAAATCATGAATAAATCTCCGATAGTACCCAGCCAAACCCAAGAAACTCCTGATCTCTGAGCGACATTTCAGAACCTCCCACTGCATCACAGCCTCGATCTTGGATGGATCGACTAAAATCCGATCCTGGTTAACGAGGTTCCCAAGGAACTGAACCTCTCGTAACCAAAACTCATACTTCGAGAACTTAGCATAAAGTCTTTCTCGCCTTAAAACCCCTAAAATCTCACGAAGGTGCTCCTCATGCTTCTCTCTGGTCTTGAAATACACCAAGATATCATCAATAAACACAAATGACAGATCGGTCGAGCATCGGTCTGCATACCCGATTCATCAAATCCATAGACACAACATGCATATTATTGAGCCCAAATGACATCACCACGAACTCGTAATGACAATAACGAGTCCGGAACGCGGTCTTCTCCACGTACTCATCTCTCACTCTCACATGATGATACCGAGACCTCAGATCTATCTTGGAGAACCAAGATGCACCCTACAACTGATCAAAGAGGTCATCAATTCGTTGAAGGGCATAACGGTTCTTCACCGTTAACTTGTTCAACTCCCGGTAATCAATGCACATCCGGTGTGAACCCTCCTTCTTCTTAACGTACAGTATCGACGCTCCCCATGGAGAACTGCTCGGTCTGATGAACTACTTGCCTAACAGGTTATGAAGCTGAGATGGAAACTCCTGCATCTCAGGCGGTGCCAAGCGGCCGTAACTGATCAAATGACATCACCACGAACTCGTAATGACAATAACGAGTCCGGAACGCGGTCTTCTCCACGTACTCCTCTCTCACTCTCACCTGATGATACCGAGACCTCAGATCTATTTTGGAGAACCAAGATGCACCATGTAACTGATCAAAGAGGTCATCAATTCGTTGAAGGGGATAACGGTTCTTCACCGTTAACTTGTTCAACTCCCGGTAATCAATGCACATCCGGTGTGAACCCTCCTTCTTCTTGACGAACAGTATCGACGCTCCCCATGGAGAACTGCTCGGTCTTATGAACTACTTGCCTAACAGGTCATGAAGCTGAGATGGAAACTCCTGCATCTCAGGCGGTGCCAAGCGGTACGGGGACTTGGCAATCAGGGCCGCACCTGGCACGAGATCGATCCTGAACTCACCCTGCCTCTCAGGAGGCACACCGGGTAACTCCTCTGGGAACACATCAACAAACTCCTCGACAACTGGAACCTCTAAAACTGAAATCTGATCCCCAACTCGAGTATCAACCACATAAGTCAAATAACCTGCACACCCGTGCTGAATATAGTGAAGAGCCCTGGCTGCCGAACAAAACCCTGAACCAACCCTGGTGCCCTCTCCATAGATAACCAGTTCTCCCCCACTTGGGATTCGAACTACCACTCGCTGTCCCTCACAGTCAATCATAGCACCAAACCTGCTCAGCCAGTCCATACCAACTATCACGCATACATCCCCCATGGGGATAGGGATCAGATCAATCGGATAAGGCACCCCGAAGATCTCCAATATACAACCTTGATACACTGTAGATGTAGAAACCTCGTGTTTGTTAGCAATAGAAACCCATAACGGACACTCTAACTCCCCAATAGGCATATGAAACTCCTACTGAATGATCGAGATACAAAGGACCGACTCACGCCCGGGTCAAATAACACAAGAGAAGGCAAAGAGTTCACTAAGAACGTACCTATTAGGAGCATATACATGAGCATAACATAAAACATAATCAACATAATCATAAATAGAAACATACCGGTCACAATGTCTAATGATGACATGGCCTCCTCTGCCATGAGCTGGAAAGCGCGACCTCGAGCCCTCGAGGGCTCCGCCCTAACCTGACTCCCGTCCATCATCCTCAAAGTAGTCGGTGTTGGAGCCTCCGTCGGCCTAGCAACAAGTAAGGGGCAATGGGCCTTCATATGGCCCACCTGATCACAATGATAACTAAGTCTGATGCCAGATGTTGGAGCCTGCTATCGGCAGTCCCTTACAATTAGGCCCTGCTTGCCACATTTGTGGCATCCCGAAGAAGACCGACAAGCTCCATCATGAACCTTGTCGCACTTCCCACAACTTCGGCCCCTCTGACTCCCAGATCTAGTATCAGCGGCCCTGTACCGCTTCGGCGCAGGCTACGACTGCGTCGGGGCCGGTCTCTGATCCATCGTCTGGAGCTCCATCTCAATATCATGCCGCCTAGCGGCCTGCTACAACTCCAACAATGAACCATAACGCTGAGTGGATACAAATTTTCTGATGTCCATCTTGAGCATGCTCAAGTAACAGGTCATCTAAGCTTGCTCAGAAGCAGTAAACTCAGGACAAAACATGGCCCTCTCTGTGAACATCTTGGTGATCTCCATTACCGACTCTGTCCCATGACTCAAATCCAAGTACTCACGAGCCAATCTCTCACGTTCCACCAACGTAACATATCTAGAACGAAACATCTCTGAGAGTTGCTCCCAAGTCAATGCAGTCCTCTGCTCAGGAGAATACAAGCTGGTAACAAGTCTCCACCAATCCTTCGCTCCGAACCAAAGAAGGTTCAGAGAGCACCTAACCTTCTGGTCAGCTGAGCAAAAGAAAGTGAAGAAGAATCCCTCAATGTCAGACAACCACCTCATGGCTATGATCAGATCCTGAACTCCTTCGAATGTCGGGGGCTTCATATTATCGATGTCCCGATACTGGAAGACTCTCCTAACACCAATCCCAACAGCGGCAACGGCTGCGGTGGCAGCAACAGCAGTAGCCTCAGAGAGGGCAGCGTATCTCTCATCAAAGTACTCCACCATGGAGGTCTTAATAGACCCAAACATCTATGGTATCTATGCCCGAAATTGATCAACAACCTCCTCCTAAAGGATCTCCCTAATCCTATCCTCGGATACAACTGGCCCATTCTGGCCACCTGTCCCTGATCTTGATCCGGATCAGGCAATTCTATCATGCAATTCTTGAAGACCCCTATCATATCAATAGCATTTTGTTCTAACATATCACAGTGTCAAATAATAGTGTGGTAATTGGCGTCTACTTATTGGCTTTGGCTGATCGTAGACATCGCATCCTCTTTGATTATTTTGAAAACAATTATAAAATCATTTTTTTAATTTTGTTTCCTTAGTTTGAGACTGATTCACACGAGTGTTCCTCCAATTCACCCAAACCAAGGCTTTGTTGGGTTTTCTATGCATCAAATACACTCTAAACTAGGCAGCGGAAGAATCGAAACTATGATATACCTAAGTGTACATGCATCCTATGGATCTATGGCTTCATGCTAATTACATCAACCCATAAAACAAAGAAGAAAACATACCTCTTATGTAGCCCTTGATCTCCATGCTTGAGATCTTGATCCTCCATGAAGTTGCTTGGATGAGAGGACCCAAACCAGAATCCCTCTAATGGTATCACACCCAATGACACCAAAGATTGGAATAAATATAACTAGGATAAGTGTCAATTTCACAAACCCAAAGGGGTTAGAAATCGTCCCTACGAGGGGGAGGAAGAAGGGTTGGCGAAACTTCAAGCCAAGGTGCAAGGAGGAATCAAATCCCTAAGGCCCTATTTATAGCCTTGGATCCCTTCCAGGGTTTAGTACTCCCTCCCATGTGGGATAGAGGCATAACCACGAAATTTCACTCCTTTCCCATGTGGGATGGAGTGATTTTCATCCAACCCTAATCCCATAAGGGTTCTGGAACATTCCTGATTAACCAACTATCGATTAATGAACATTCAAGCCTTTAATTAATTAAACTGTTAATTAATTCCCAAAATATATTTCCAATTAGTTTCTAATTAATTATTAACCATAATAACTAATAAACCAATTTCTCCTTTATTTATTCTACTCAATTTGGGTCTTGAGGAACACCCAAAAGGACCCTGTTATTATTAGAAATATTACCAATAGTTAATGACATTGGACACTATTCCAACAGCCTCCCACTTGGACAAGTCATCAACTTTACATGGACCAATATTTCTCCAATAATCAACAGAGAGTTAGCCATCCAATGCAACTACCAAACTCTTGATCTAATCAAGATTCAGCCCTTAGATAAGTGATCAACTATCCCTCCATTCTATGATATATGTATGAATTCGATACATGGATTATGGTCAATCTCAAGAATTTAAGATTATGTTTCATGATATAGATTTGTGACGACTGCATCTGACTACTAAGTTGAACACATCAATTCCAGTCAGGGCTCATCCAAGCACTTTAGATGTCAACACCAAATCATCGAGGGGCCCACGGATATCGCTTCTCTTGCTAAGGCAGAAGGAACGAATAAACTTCGACTACATAGTTTTTGTCTATTTCATCATGTCATACATGCACATACCCTTTATAACTACCTGTTATGGATATCGTTGAAGTAGACCAATGCATAACAAAATCATAGAGACAAACCCCACATGTATCTAGGTTTTAAGAATAGAAGATATTATCGTCTTAGAATTACTCGTGACTGGATCCATGAAGTAATCTCTAAGTGCGGGTTGGTCCAATACTTAAATCTCTATTAAGCACTCATGAGTGTTAGCGCAATCTCTATGCTATGTCCAATCATTATGGACAATCCACTAATACTCATGACAGTCTTGAAGCACTACTTACTTCCAAGAGTGTGACCGACTGTGGACGTTTCAGTAAATTACTACTCAAAAAGTGGGTTCCCAACATGCAAAAGGAGAACACAGTAATAAGCTAATTGAAATGACTGATTTCCATCATATATTAAGATCTACACTTAATAATCGCCAAATCGAATCAACACTTATACTGCTTTAAGTTCTCATGTTTAAAACAAACCAAACTAAAAGTGTTCAAGCCAATTCATTTGCAAATCTAATGCCTCTTGACTTTGTCTGACTGTCAGACTTAGTCAACGACATTGGCTTATGGAATGGATCGACAAGATTGTCTTTCCATATGACATAGACTATGATGTCTTTTCATTTGAGCCACTATCAAATGTGTTAGTACTTACTGAGTATGTGTCTTGTGAGCTTGTGTGATTTGGGATCCATACTCGAGGTAAGTTCACCCATAAAGTCATCAGAACCTTCATAAGGACCATCAATGATTGAATTTCAACAAAGATGTCACTAAATTAATCTCTAACTACTCCGGTTCTAACGACAACCATCAAGGTTCCAGTTATCGAAGACGTAGCTCCCGTTTCCATGCACAGAGTCTCTAATCCATCAAATGCTTCTTGCAACTCCGATGAAGAAGAAAATATAGACACGAGAACTGATCCAAGGGGTATCACCCATTCTTCAATCCAGGGGGAAACATCTTTGGTTCAAGAGGAACTCCCGTCCGCAATCCAGGGGAACCTCACTCAAATGCTGATCAAACTCCTTTAGTCCAAGACCCTTCTGCGAGCTGTTCACAAGTTGAGGGGGAACTACCTTCCCCAACCACAGAATCTCCTAACATTGAAGGTATTCCCTCCACCGCAGCTGCTGATCATCTACAACCTCGTCTACACGTCTGTACAAAGGACCACCCACCTGGTCAAATTATTGGTAACCCACAAGCAGGCGTACAAACTCGATCTTCCAATGACCTAACGGGCCACTGCTACTACGCAACCTTCATGTCCGCAGTAGAGCCTTGATCCATCAAGGAAGCCCTTCTAGAGCCCAACTGGATCACCGCCATGCAAGACGAAGTAGCCGAGTTTGAAAGAAACAAGGTTTGGAAGCTGGTTCCGAAGCCAAAAGGTCACACTATTGTTGGAACAAGATGGGTGTTCAAAAACAAACTGGATGAATCCGGTGCGGTCGTGCGAAACAAAGCAAGATTAGTTTCTAAGGGGTATAGTCAACTGGAAGGTGTTGACTATGATGAGACCTATGCCCTCGTAGCCAGGATGGAAGCCATACACATCTTCTTAGCATATGTGGCACACAAAAATTTCATAGTACATCAAATGGATGTAAAAAGTGCCTTCCTGAATGGTGAACTGAAAGAAGAGGTTTACTTGCAACAACCTCCAGGCTTTGAAAATCAAGATTTCCCAGATGATTGTTTCAAGCTTGAAAAGGCAGTCTATGGTCTTAAGCAAGCACCGAGGGCATGGTACGAGACTCTCTCCGATTTTCTTGTCACGTCCGGATATAAAAGAGGTGTGATTGATCCCACATTATTTAGAAAGACAAATGGTAATCACCTTATGCTTGTCCAAATCTATGTGGATGATATCATATTTGGTTCAACAGATCAAGGTATGGTGGATGAATTTGCAAAGCTCATGACTAACAAGTTCCAAATGAGCATGAATAGAGAGAGCAATTTCTTTCTAGGACTCCAAGTGAAACAATTCCCTCAAGGGATATTCATTCATCAAGAAAAATATACCTCTGAGCTGCTGAAGAAATGCCCAATGGACAACTGTGTGACAACCCGAAATTTCTATCTTGTACAACACTAAAACTCAATCAAAGTCAGACTTGTTTCTGCTAACTTTTAGCACTGTTTAGAGTCTGTTTGAGCATTCTGAGCCTAGTACACCATAGGAATGAGTGAAAGGAAGTGTAAATTGAAGTTATAACCTAACAATCAAGCCCTAAACTTTATCATGGGGAGTTTACAGCCACACCATGTGAGTTTACATCGTAAACACATGGTGGCCTTAAAATCATGTTATATACATGATATTCTTCCATTACTTCATCATTCTTCACCTTTTCAAGCCTAGAAACCGATTTCTCTCTCAACTATCATCAAGAACTTTCATCTCAATCTTCAATATAGTAAGTAATCTTTCCATTTTCAAGTTGATATCCTTCAATATCTAGTGAATACACATGATTTCATCCATGAAATCTCTTCTTTTGGTTAGATCTTCAAGTGTTCTTTATTTCTTCAAGAACACTTTTGTTCTTTGGGCCTAAAACTACTCTTTCAAGCTTCTACATTGTAAGTATCCTCTTATATACTTACTACCTTGTAAAGACCCTTGAATTACTCCTTGAAATCAAGCATTTCCCAAGAACATGAGGTGTTTACGGCCAAGAGCATCTCCCTTGGCCGTAAACCCTAATTAGTGGTGCATATGGACCATAACTTCTTCCTAAGGCTGGGTTAAGAGACTAGAACACTTCCTTATGATTGTAAGACCTTTAAAACACCTTTTGGACACAAATCATCATGAGTTTACGGTCGTAAACTCATGAGGCCGTGAACACATGGTCGTAAACTCTAGTGGCCGTGAACACATGGTCGTAAACACCATGCTGTGGCCTTAAATTCCTTAGATGCAATCCTTTGTGATTATAACACTTCTATATAAGTGTTTCCTTGTTCCTAAGTTGTTTTCCTTACATGATTAGTTGTTTAAACACTAATTATATTCATATATGTGACATTATACGCTTATTAGGATCCGTGTGTGTTCAAGTCTTCACTTGACACCTAGCATCCTATACCACTCTTTCATCGAAACCACTCACTACAGGTGAGTTCATACCCCTTAACTTATCTTTTAAATGATTTTAAATGCTTTTATGGGGGGGGGGAATACGAGTACAAACATAATGGTTATTATATCAATCACATGTGATTAATAACTATCAAACATATGGATTTTGTTACATTTCAAACTGTGTTATTAAACAAACTACTTCAAATCGTTTTATAAACTCTTTTACATGTTAAATACTTTCTATTAAACTCTTATGAACTCACCAGCTTTAATACTGATCTACGCTTTCAAAATAACTTGTATTCTCAGGTCGCCAATAGACAGGTACCGATGGCCAGGTTTTGAGAAGATGGAGCACATTCAAGACTCATCTTTTATTTTGATATGTATTTTTGGTGTCTTATAAACTTCAGAACACACTTGTATTAAAATTATTACTATTAATGAAATTGATGATGTTATTGCTTGTTTACTATTATGCATTGTTGTGATATTGTACATGACGTTCTTTGCCCCCGAACGTTTCCGTCGTTCCGGTTTTGGGATGTGACAGATTGGTATCAGAGCTTTGTTGATAGTGAATTGAGTATATCAACCCATAAAAGATATACAACTATAAACACATCGGGATTAAAATACTCTGACCAAGAGTTTATACTTTTAAATAATAAAATATTTAACCAAAGTATACATACCTACATTCATACTAAAATCAGTGTCACTAGGACAGAACAAAAGTATTATGATTGTTGGACAAAGCGAGTAGTCTTGGGGACATATAATCAGATTTCGGAGTGATATAGCCTAATCGACTATATCTTTCCGAGAAGTGATTAGCATGTGTCCAGGATTGTTTGTAGTGTTGCAGCAAGTCTAAAAACTTACCAACACTACTACAATGAAAACATTAGAACAGAACATAAACTTAAAATACTATAGGAGTATTTTGTGTTACTATAATTACTTATGTGCAAACTAAGAAAGTCTTTATTAGTATGTCAATAGTTGTTGAGTGGATACGCTAAGGTTATATGTGACTAGGGTGTTATAGACTTAGAATTTGTGATCTTTGCTTTACTTAATGTTCCTTGTTTGGTTGTGGGCTTAGAGTTAGGGTCACTTATTCGAAGGTCTATCCTGTTTTGGTTACATATGACTGGTATGCACTACGCAAATGTTGGAGTAACTAGTAAGGATCATCATATAATTATCTTAATTAGTTCGTCTATTAATTATTTCTCTTACCCCTTTTCTCTCTTAGAGAAGATGGCTGGATTCCATCTCCCCGGAGACCCGTACTTTCCCAACCAAGGTGACAAAGGATGGCTTGATGTTGAGCCTGAAGAGGAACTTGCAATTCCACTGGATGATGACCTTGCTGAAAACTTCCTGGAGGATTCTGACTCCGAACCCGAAGTCAACAACCTACCCCCAGTGGCTCAAATCCCAAATACTAACCCTCGTCCAGCATTCCAAGGTCCTACACCTTTGTGGGCAACAAACTTGAACAGATGGAGCCACGAGCAGGGTCATCCTTTACCTTACAACGGAGATCAAAGCTTCTATGACTTGAGCGAGGGAGGCTCAGTGGACAGAATCTTGCCTATTCTAGTCTGCAAGGTTGCTCGTACTGATGAGCAGGGTAGAGCGGCTATCAACCAAATCATGGAGGTTGATGCTAATGCAGGAGTCAATACCATATGCATTCATCATCTGGAGTCTGCTCAGGCGAGAACTCAGAGTCAGAATGCGGCTCTACAGAGAGAACTTGCTGAAACCCGAGCCGAAGTCAGGGAACTTCGAGCTCGGCAGGCTATGTCTGAAAGGCGCATGAGGGACATGGAGCGCCGTCTGTCAGAATCAAGAACTCACTCTAGTGGTTCTCGTCGCAGATAGAGCTTACTCAACTTTCTCTTTTGGATATAAATTAGGACTATGTAAAAGCTCTAGTTCTAGTTTTTCCTGTCTATAATAAGACCTTGAACTTTCGGTCGTTTAGGTCTTAATTCTGTCAAATTTTCTCATCTTGGTTTGATGTAAGACCTTATCTTAGGTCGTTTTTCCCGAACTAATTGCAGCTGTAATACCAGTATTATTGACAAATATCTAATCTATTAGAAATTAAGTATTCAATCATGATTTCATCTATGTTGTTGGGCTATGGAGAGTTAGTCCATGAGTCACTCTCATCATACTCTCTATTAAATTCTTGTCAATATCTTCATCTTTGTGATCTCATAGCTTCAAGATGCCTCCACGCCGATCAGCGAGACGCACTACTCCAATTACTCCAAATCTAACTCCTCCTCCTCAATACAACCCAGCGGCTATTCAAGTTGTTGTGAATGCGGATGTTACGGCAGCTCTAGCACAATTCAACTCAACCGATACTAGCGGGAGTGGGACTAATGTGCCTCCCACGCCAGTTGAAACTCATGTGCGCTCTAGAGAGTGCTCATATAAGGATTTCACCAGCTGCAAACCCAGGGCCTTCAATGGAACTGGCGGAATCATTGCCCTCTCGTAATGGTTCGAGAAGACGGAGTCGATCTTTGAGATCTACTCCTGTCCGGAAGGGAGCAATGTAAAATTTGCCGCTTGCACCTTCGCGGACCGAGCTCTGACATGGTGGAACAGCCATGTCAAGTCACTATCCCTTATAGTGGCAAATGTCATCGGCTGGGAAGCTCTTAAGGAGCGAATGATCGAGGAGTACTGCCCTAGGGCCGAAGTACAGAAGTTAGAGCAGGAGCTCTGGAGCCTAACCATGAAAGGCTACGACATAGTCTCCTACACTGCCATATTCAGCGATCTGGTAGAACTATGTCCGAGAATGGTCCCTTCTGAGGCCAAGAAGGTGGAGAGGTACATATGGGGGCTAGTACCTCCATTTCAGGGGAACGTCCTAGCTTCCAACCCCACTACCTTCGATAGTGCCAAGCGATTGGCACAGAGGCTCATTGACCATGTGGTCCGTACCCAGTCAACAACAAAAACCCTAGCCATCTCAGAACCCTCCAAAGCCGCCGACAACAAGCGGAAATTTTGGGATGACAAGAAGAAGCAGAAGGCTGCCAAAAGGCAGCAGGTCGTAGCTGTCCACGCTGCGATAGCACCTGCCGCTGCTGCACCTATAAAGCAGTACGCGGGAAACTTTCCGAAGTGCAACAAATGCAGCTTCCACCACAACGGACCCTGCCGTTAAATGCAGTGCTCTAACTGCAACAGGAAGGGGCACACTGCCCGTTTCTGCAAGGCTCCGGCAAAACAAATTACCCAAGTCCCCGGCCCTAGTATGGGCCAGGCTTGCTACGGGTGTGGCGAGGTGGGCCACTACAAGAGGAACTGCCCTAAGGCAGTGAATGCCGGCGGAGTGGGAAGAGTTTTGGCTATAGGCCACGAGGAAGCAGTTGCCGACCCCACAGTGGTCACTGGTACGTTTCTCCTCGATAACTCATATGCATGCATTTTGTTTGATAGTGGAGCGGAGAGGAGTTTCGTGAACCAGAAATTTGCGCACTTACTTAAGAATAAATCGCATGCACTTAAAGAACCGTTTACAGTAGAAATGGCTAACGGAAAGACAGAGATTACTAGCTGTATATACATAGGTTGTTCACTAACACTAGATAGCCATTCATTTTCAATCGACCTCATGCCGGTCTCCAAAAAAAGCTTCGACGTCATTATCGGCATGGATTGGATGAGTTCTCATCGTGCCGACATTATGTGTTACGAAAAGGTTGTTCGCCTTAATCTGCCGTCTAGCGAAACCCTAGTAATCTACGGCGACAAACCCGACACCAACCTTCGCCTCATTTCGAGCATTCAAGCCTAGAAATTCTTGCGAAAGGAATGTGGCGCATTCCTTGCTCATGTTGTCGCGCATTCCAGTAGTACACGATTTTCCCAACATCTTTCCAGAAGAACTCCCCGGAATATGTCTGCAACGTCAAGTCGAGTTCAGAATCGACTTAGTTCCAGGGGCTACCCCCGTAGCCAAATCGCCCTATCGTCTAGCACCAGCTGAGATGCACGAGCTATCCAATCAACTTAACGAATTGCTCAGCAAGGGCTTTATCAGACCAAGCTTCTCACCCTGGGGAGCACCGGTCTTGTTCGTCAAGAAGAAAGACAGATCGTTCTGTATGTGCATCGACTACAAAGAACTTAACAAGTTAACCGTCAAGAATCGTTACCCTCTACCTCGCATAGACGATTTGTTTGACCAACTGCAAGGGGCGAATTACTTCTCAAAGATAGACCTGAGATCCGGGTATCACCAATTACGAGTGCTAGGAGAGGATGTTCCGAAGACAGCCTTCCGAACTTGTTATGGACACTACGAATTTGTAGTGATGCCGTTCGGATTGACCAATGCGCCCGCAGTATTCATCGATTTAATGAATAGCGTGTGCCGTCCTTACTTGGATCAGTTCATCATCGTCTTCATCGATGACATACTTATCTACTCTCGTAGTAAGGAGGAGCATAGTCAACATCTTCAACAGGTCTTGGAAACGCTACGATCGGAGAAGCTCTATGCGAAGTTCTCGAAATGCGAATTTTGGATCCGAAGAGTCGAATTTTTAGGGCACATGGTTAGCAAAGATGGAATACACGTGGACCCTTCCAAAATCAAAGCCATTGAGAACTGGTCAGCACCGAAGACGCCTACAGAAATTCGTCAATTTCTAGGCCTCGCTGGCTACTATCGCAGGTTCATTCAGAACTTCTCTCGGATTGCGAAACCGCTTACAACATTGACCCAGAAGGGCGTGGCCTTTGACTGGGAAGCAAAACAAGAGAAAGCGTTCCAAACGCTAAAGCGAGTCTTATGCACCGCACCAATACTGTCCCTCCCCGAAGGGATAGAAGACTTCGTGGTTTACTGCGATGCGTCCAATCAAGGGCTCGGCTGTGTTTTGATGCAACGAGGTAAGGTCATCGCCTATGCCTCAAGGCAGCTGAAGACACACGAGGTCAACTACACCACACACGATATTGAGTTAGGAGCAGTGGTGTTTGCTCTGAAGATCTGGAGACACTACCTTTATGGTACAAAAAGAACCATCTTTACAGACCACAAAAGCCTACAACACATATTCGACCAGAATGAGCTCAACATGAGACAACGACGATGGGTCGAGCTACTCAGTGATTAAGAATGCGAAATTCGTTATCATCCCGGCAAGGCCAACGTAGTAGCTGATGCCCTAAGTCGGAAAGAATACTCTGGTCGTAGAGTCAAATCATTGACTATGACTATCCATTCACACTTGTTCATACAGATTAAGGAAGCTCAGCTTGAAGCCTTGAAACCTGAAAATATGGCGGGTGAATCCCTGAGAGGGATGGATAAGAACTTAGTGGTCAAGGGTGGCGGAGCCTTATATCTCGTGGATCGGATCTGGACACCAAAACACGGTGGTTTCAGAGACTTGATCATGACCGAAGCTCACAACACTCGATATTCCGTCCACCCAGGTTCGGATAAGATGTATCAGGATCTTAAAAAGTTATACTGGTGGCCTAACACGAAAGCAGAGATTGCTACCTTCGTGAGTAAATGCCTTACTTGCGCCAAGGTTAAGGTTGAATACCAGAAGCCATCAGGGTTACTTCAGCAACCGGAGATACCTGAATGGAAGTGGGAGCGGATCACGATGGACTTCATAACCAAGTTGCCCAAGACGACGGGTGGTCTCGATACCATTTGCGTGATCGTAGACAGGTTAACCAAGTACGCACACTTGCTACCTATCAAAGAGACTGACAAGATGGAGAAACTAACAAGAACATACATCACAGAGATTGTACGACTGCATGGTGTTCCCATATCCATTATCTCAGATAGGGATAGTAGATTCACTTCGAGGTTCTGGAAGTCGCTACAAAGTTCCCTAGGAACTAGGCAGGAGATGAGTACAGCCTACCATCCACAAACCGACGGACAAAGTGAGAGGACTATTCAGACTTTGGAAGATATGTTGCGAGCCTGTGTGATTGACTTTGGGAAGGCATGGGATACTCATTTACCCCTTGTCGAATTCTCCTACAACAATAGTTATCACACGAGCATAAAGGCAGCTCCATTTGAAGCCCTCTATGGTCGTAAGTGCAGATCCCCTCTGTGCTGGGTTGAGGTGGGTGACACTCAGTTAGCTAAAGGACGAGTTCCTGACAGCACTGTCACAGGTCCGGAAATCATTCGGGAAACGACAGATAAGATCGTTCAGATTCGTGAACGATTGAAAGCCTCTAGGGACCCACAGAAAAGCTACGCAGACAAGCGAAGGAAACCGTTGGAATTCCAGGTGGGCGACTGTAACAACCGGATTTCCAGGGACATTATTGTGTATGTTAATCTTGAGATTTGAGGAGGGACTCGACGAGTTGAGGGACCAACTCGTCGAGTCGAGTCGAGATTGCCGCGTGGATTTAATGAATGGACTCGACGATTCAGAGGAGGGACTCGCCAAGTAGGTGCTGGGCAGAGAAACCCTAATTTCCCGGGTTTGGGGCCTACTTAAAGGCATTTATAGCCTCATTTGCGGCTACCTTCCCCTGAGAGCAAACCCTAATTGCTATTGGAGCTAGAGAGTGAGAGAGAAGCTCATATTGTGGTTCTTGGTGCATTTCTATGAAGAAGGATGAAGAGCTTCATGATGGGGAACAAAGGAAGGCAGTAGATCTGTGGTATTGAGTGTTCCAGCTGCTAAGAGAAGGTACAAAGTCCTCATCTTGTTCATTCCTTGTACTAGATCTCATTTTTGGAGTTTTAGGGCTTTGTTTCCATCCTTTTGAATCTATGAGTTGAATGAGACATGGTTGTGGTTGGAAACCTCAGATCTAGACCTCCTAAGGTCCTTAGATTCTAGATGTCCCAGCTTTAGTCATTCAAATGAGGGTTGATGAGCTAAATCCCTCATGAAAGGCATGTATTAGCATTTTGGAGCAATAATCTCATGTATGAACGTAAAGATCGAAGCTTTACGTGATTATTGAGCCTTGGGATGATAGATCTAGTGTTTGGAGTAATAGATCTGATTGAAATCGTCTGAATGAACATTTGGCCTGAATGAACTCGCCGAGTCAATGAGCCGACTCGACGAGTTGGTTAGGGTTTGTCCCGAAGAACTGAATCATGCGACAGCTCGACGAGTTGGGGGCCAACGCGACGAGTTGAGCTGGACTGTCACGAGACTTCTGAGGAAAATAATTGGACTCGACGAGTCGCAAGGGTGCACTCGGCGAGTCTGGTCAAAGTTGGACCGTTGACTGGGGTTGACTTTTAGGGTTTGGTCAACATTTGGACATTTGACCATTGGAGGGGTAAAATGGTCTTCTCCCCTTCTGAGAGAATATAGGGAAGGGACTAGTCTAGCCTTTGAGAGCCGTATTAGTTAGAGATAATTACTTTATGTGATTAGGCGGAGGCTAGATCAGTGATTCGAGTTCGAGACTTTCCGAGATTACCCGAGGTCAGTCTTCTCACTATACATTACCTAGAGTGGTAACTATGTGCAGACCGGAGGGTCTTATGTGTTATGTGTATGTTTGAGTTTATGTGCATTGTGATATATGTATGCTATGTGTTATATAGACCGGACCGGAGGGTCCAACGACTTACGAGGCCAGAGGGTCCTCGAGTAGACCGGACCGGAGGGTCCAACGATTTAGACCGGACCGGAGGGTCCAACGAGCTAGACCGGACTGGAGGGTCCAACGACCTACGGGACTGGAGGGTCCCGCTGAGACACATTGACCGGAGGTTCATACCGAGTTATAGCCTCGAGTGGCTATGTGTTGTATGTGGTATTTTGGGGAACTCACTAAGCTTCGTGCTTACCGTGTTATGTGTTATGTGTTTTAGGTATCTCAGAGGATCGCGGGAAGGCACCGGCTTGATTGTACACACCAGAGAAAGAGTTATGTCTTGAGGATCCTGGATTGTTAATGGAGTTGTGTTTTGTAATTTGAATAAACGAGATTTCTATACAATATGTTATGAAAAGTATGCAATTTTTAAATGAATATTTGTTTGAAAAATTACGGTGTTACAAGTTGGTATCAGAGCCTTGGTTTGAGGGATTCGAATGCACCTTCGGGTGCGTTTGAACTCAAACTGAGGATTTGAGAAAGATTTTCAAAAGAGATAAATTTTTCTAAAAATGAGAACGAGTTTAAGGGAAATGAGTTTGGAGCAGTGTGTACAATCAGCCAGAGCCCGAACGGTGATTTTCCAAAATACCCTTACGTTTGTATTATGAGATATTTATGAGATATGCTATGAGGTATTATGCATGCTAGAGATAGGCTAGGTATTTCATATGTTAGGACTAGAGTGGCCTGATTTGTGATGCCTTAGCCTGGGAATTACTGTTACCTGTGACGTGCTTACGAGCATGTGATGGGTAAGAGTATCCAGCAGGAATCCTCTTAGAGAGGGATGTGAGTAGAGGAGTAATCTAGGAGAGATACCTAGATAAGCATTTGAGGAGTCTACTGAGAGAGTAGTCAGATGCCCGCGTGGGGTAAAGTTGCTTGAGTTCGGTGGTATTCTTTGAGTATGAGGAGAGCAAGTGGGTAATAACCTAGAGTGGTTTTACATGTTGGTAGAGATTATTCGATGCCCGAATGCTGCTTGCTTCGTGCTTTGTGGAACTCTTGATGATGAGAGTCAGCTACTAAGTGAATATGACGATATTCAGGAGGTAGATGGCTGGCATCATAAGGAGTTCTTCAGCAGCTGATGGCGGAAAAGTGTGAGAACCTAGGAAGAGCCTAGGAAAGGGTGAACTTAGTCAGATGAGTACGCTGACCGAGTAGGATATTTCGCAGAGGAGCGAACACGCATGACGGGGTTGGTGAATGAGAGGGTCGAGCAGATACTTAGGAACTCAGGGATGGTCCGTGTGGAAAGTATGGGTAGATGTGGCAGGTAGTATGGGCCCATACTACTGAAAGCAGAGGACCCATACTCGATACAGGGAACATTCCGGAGGTTTTAAGTAGCAGATCGAGAGGTGATTTCATGGTTGGTGTACCATGATTTGTAGCAGATCGAGAGGTGATGTCATGGTTCGAGTACCATGATTTGTAGCGAATCGAGAGGTGATTTCATGGTTCGAGTACCATGATTTGTAGCAGATCGAGAGGTGATTTCATGGTTCGAGTACCATGATTTGTAGCATATCGAGAGGTGATGTCATGGTTCGAGTACCATGATTCGTAGCGAATTGAGAAGAGATAACATGGTTCGAGTACCATGATTCATAGCAGACCGAGAGGTGGCCACATGGTTCGAGTACCATGACCCGTGGCGGTTAGTGTTACTGGTTCCACCAGTTATTCCGTTGTGATTGGTTAGACTGAGATCAGATGTAAAAGAGTATGGGGCCAGAGGGCCATGATGAACGAGTTTTAGTGGAGCATCCCTTGAGAGGGAAATCGAGTTAGCTCCGAGGGATTTTTGGTATGATGTCAGATGAAGTCGCAAGGCTCAAGGATGAGTAGAGATGGCGGTTATGGAGGATTGCGACATGAGTTAAGCTGTCAACTGATAGTGGAGATGTCACCTTATGTGACATGGATGGTATTATTTCCGTTTCCTGTGGGAAACATAAGAGTTGTTGAGAATTCGGTTTCTGAGCTTGGGGGTAAAACCCTGCGGGTTAGCATTGATGGCGACCTTCCATCAGAGTATTTGGGCAGTATGTCTTCCGAGAGGTAATGTTAGAGCATGCGCAGGTTGTCAGTGGGGACTGAGACGGTTAAGGACAAGGATACACCTTATTTGAGCATAGTAGGGCATGTATTAGCTGCAGAGGTAGACGATCAAGAAGGGGATATTGGGGTGGTAGCTCTTATTGTCTATGATGGGTATCGAGTGTGGTAATGAGGTCTCCGCTCTTATTACAACCCACGTGATGGAACGTTGGTTGAGGAGTCGAGAAGGAGAAGTATGATAGTTCATTATTTCAGATTAAGGGTCAGAGTTACTACTGGACAGTTGAGATGTCCGGTAATGGGATGGTATGAGATTCTGTATGATTAAAGGCAATCATGATGAGAAGTTTCTGAGTATTTCACCTGAGATTCAGGGTATCTGGAGTTGCGGGGTCTTTATCGGGGGGACCACCGAGCATTGCGTAGTACCTTCCAAGTGTAAGTGTGATGTTCCTAGTGGAAATAGTCTGTGGAATAGATTTTTGGTGTGCCAAACAGTGATGGTTCGAACCCTGAGTGGGGGAGAACCGGGTATTCTATCGATAGGATCAGAGATAATGCGTTTTGTACGTGTTAAGGAAAGGATGAGTGTCTCCACGGCAAGTGGCCGTCGGTCGAAGACCGTGTGGTGGCTAGTAAGGATAATTTCGTCGGCCGGGAATTTCTGGCTCAAGGTATGAGATTCTGAGCAATAGATGAGGGAATTTCGGATGTTCGTCAACATGTTCTAAGTCGTTGACAATTCTTCCGTGTTTCAATCGAGAAGTTGGAATATTCCGAAGATTCGTGATGTGTGGCATGAAGATTAGTTGTGAATCCTGAAGGAACGCATTGTTGTATCTGTGTATGATGTTGTAAGTTGGAGATCAATGGTTGAGACAGGACATCATGAGGTTCTGTAATGGTGTGCCGAGGTATCCGAGTATGATGTTCTAAATTTCGGATTATTTTGAGACTTGATTTATGGGATGGCGAGTGGTATATCAGGTGTCTACGGTTCCAGTGGGGGCCCTTTCAGCTAATTGACATCAAGCGGGATTATTCGAGAATGTGGATTGCAGCAGGGAAAGGTGTTTTGTTATGGCGGATGTCGTCAAAAATAGCAATGCATAATTTGGGTAAGTATGTACACCTATGGTTGGTCCGCAGGGCATGAGTTAATGATCGCAGTTTGGCGTCGGCTTGAGGATACGATTGTGAAGTTGTAAGAGTAAGGGCGGTAAGACTACGGGGAGCCGTAGTACTCACTATTCAGTGGGAGGTTGTGGTGATGCTACGGGGAGCCGTAGTACTCACTATTCAATAAGAGGTTGTGGTGATGCTACGGGGAGCCGTAGTAATCACTATTCAATAAGAGGTTGTGGTGATGCTACGGGGAGCCGTAGTACTCACTATTCAGTGAGAGGTTGTGGTGATGCTACGGGGAGCCGTAGTACTCACTATTCAGTGAGAGGTTGTGGTGATGCTACGGGGAGCCGTAGTACTCACTATTCAGTGAGAGGTTGTGGTGATGCTACGGGGAACCGTAGTACTCACTATTCAGTGAGAGGTTGTGGTGATGCTACGGGGAGCCGTAGTACTCACTAATCAGTGAGAGGTTGTTGTGATGCTGCGGGAAGCCGTAGTACCCACTAATCAGCGAGAGAATGCTGTGATGATGTAATCTCTGATCAGAGCGTGACGCAGAAGAGTTTTAGGCTTGGGTAGCCTTAATATTTGAGTTTGTGGGAGCCTGGTGGTCGAACCAGGGGCGAGACTGGGGTCTCCATATTTGTCGGAGTCGTTATATTCTGAATTGAGTAGTGGTTGTCGCAAGCAAAGGGAAGTGGATAAGTGAGGAACGCATGGGTTGTGGGTCATGAGTCATGAGTTGAGTGGTTCGTTGGGACGAGTGGTTCCAACTCTGTGCCGGACCAAACTCTCGAGTTGAGTTCGATTCTAGTGGTGTATTGAGTAGGCAGAATGAGATTCCGGATTCAGAAATGAATTTCGTTTGGAAGGGGGTATTGGTTCCATCTGGTGTCTTAGACCTGAGTGGGTCAATTCGTTGGTATGAGAAAACCGCAAAACGCATGAAACTAATGAGCAGTAGACGGCAGAGGTCGAGAGCGAGTCGAATTCCGTATTCGCTTGAGGTGAAGCGAACTTCATGACTTGCGTGCAGCTTGTGAACAAGGGAAATAGCACAGGAAAGGACATCCAATTGTGATAGATTCGAAAATTGTGGAACCATTGGAACTTCTACACATTGACCTTTGTGGACCATCGACTGTTGAAACTCTCAACAAGAAACGGTACATTTTGGTTATTGTTGATAATTTTCACGATTTACTTGGGTATATTTTCTCAGGTTAAAATCTGAGGTTGCTCAAACAATGATCGAGTTTATTAAGAAGATTGAGATGAGTCTGAAGAAAAATGTTCGAAAGATCAAAAGTGATAATGGATCTGAGTTTAAGAACAAAGTGCTTGATTCGTACTTAACAGAAAAAGGAATTTCGCATAACTTCTCTTCGCCCTATACACCGCAGCAAAATGGTGTGGTTGAAAGACGAAATAGGTCACTTTGCGAAGCAGCGAGAACTATGTTGACATATGCGAATCTTCCTCAATATCTATGGGCTGAAGCAGTTTCGACAGCTTGTTTCACTCAAAATCGATCTTTCATTCATCGTCGAGTCAATATCGCTTCGTATGAGATTATCAATAACCGAAAACCTAATGTCAAATTCTTTCATGTTTTTGGGTGCATGTGTTTTATAATGAATGTTAAAGATAGCCTTTCAAAATTTCAAGCTAAAGTTGACGAAGGCATATTTTTGGTATATTCGCACAATTCGGTTGCATACAGAGTGTTAAATAAGCACACAAGAAAAGTCGAAGAGACTTTCAATCTTACTTTCGATGACTATTATGTCAAACAAGTTGAAAAGCAATTTGAAAAAAAAAACAATTATTAATGAATCATCTGAAGAAACTGAAGAATCAAATTCATCTGACTTTGATTATGATTTAATTTTTGGTATTCCTGACAGGGTTGTGGATGCTGAAGTTCATGCGAATGATAATCATCACTCTGAATCTTCGAAGCATAATGATGACTTGGAAATTCCTCAAAATATTGTAGATGTTAATTCAACAACGAATTCTCCCGCAGTTGGCGAAAGTATGCTTAATAATCCAGTGGAAGGAGAGCACTTGGATTCGAATACTCTGGTTGAGGGGGAGCAATCTTTCGAGGGGGAGAATGGGAGAATGGATGATGTTGTTGAGGGGGAGCATCTAGTTGAGGGGGAGCATCAAAATGATAATCGTGTTGAGGAGGAAAATGATACAATAAATTTTAATCAAAACGATGATTTTCATGATCGAAATAATAATGTTTCTGTTGTAGGATCTGAAAATGAAGAGATGTAGGAAGACGCACCTTTGGAATTCGATCCGGCATATCCACCGTTAGAGAAATGGACAAAGACTCATCCGATAGATCAAGTCATTGGAAATCCTCAAGATGGAGTATTAACAAGAGCTCATATTCGTGCGAAGAATGAGGTATTAAATACTCATCAAGAATTTTGCATGTTCAACGTTTTCATATCTAAAATTGAACCAAAGATAGTTAAGATGGCAATGGAACACTCAGATTGGGTTGTTGCAATGCAATCTGAACTGGCTGAATTTGAAAGAAACAAGGTTTGGAGATTAATTCCTAAACCTGAAAATGTTTCAATTGTCGGGTTAAAATGGATTTTCAAAAACAAAACTGACAAAGATGGAAATATTGTACGAAATAAAGCACGTCTAGTTGTAAAAGGATATTCGCAACAAGAAGGGATTGATTATGAAGAAACCTTTGCCCCTGTTGCAAGACTCGAGGCTGTTCGAATATTCTTAGCATATGCAGCTCATAAGGATTTTGATGTCTTTCAAATGGATGTAAAATGTGCCTTTCTCAATGGAGAACTCGAAGAAATTGTTTACGTAGAACAACCTCCAGGTTTCGTAAATGAAATGCATCCTGATCGTGTATATATTTTAGATAAAGCTGTATATGGGTTAAAAAAAGTGCCAAGAGCATGGTATGCAACTCTTACCAGTTTCTTAAAACAGTCGAAATTTAAACAAGGATCAGTTGACCCCACATTATTTCGAAAGAAAGTTGTGAATCATCTGATGCTTGTTCAAATTTATGTCGATGATATTATTTTTGGCTCTACTGACCCTGCTTTATCTAATGAATTTGAAAATTTGATGAAAAGCCAATTCGAAATGAGCATGATGGGTAAAATCAATAATTTTCTTGGCTTAAACATATGTCAAAACAGAGAAGGAATATTCATCAATGAAGAGAAATTTACAAGGAATTTGCTCGAAAAGTTTGTATTGACAAATAGCACAAAGTTAAGAGTACCAATGGCTGTTGGCACAAGGCTAACACCTTCGTTCGAAACTCCTACGGTTGATCTTACTTTATACAGGAGCATGATAGGTTCATTGCTTTATCTTACTGCAAGTAGACCTGATATCATGTTTTCTATATGTAATTGTGCTAGGTATCAAGCAAATCCTCGAGAACCACATTTAACAGCTATAAAGAATATCTTTCGTTATCTCAAGGGAACAATTTCGTTAGGATTGTGGTATCCTTCGAAAACAAGATTTTTCATTCAGCATTTTCAGATGCAGATCTAGGAGGGTGTACCTTGGATCGAAAAAGTACAAGTGGTGGTTGTCAATTTTTGGATGGAAAGTTGGTTAGTTGGCAGTCGAAGAAGCAAACGTGTGTTTCGATCTCTACTGCTGAAGCCGAATATGTAGCAGCTGCTGCTTATACATCACAAATTATTTGGATCCAAAATCGGTTGAGAGATTATGCTATGAATATTGAAAAAGATTCCACTGTACTGTGATTCTCAAAGTGCTATACGCATTTGTCATAATCCAGTGCAACATTCGAAAACAAAACATATAGCTCTTTGTTGTCACTTTATCAAAGATCATGTGGAAGATCGAAACATTGAAGTTCATTTTGTAAAAACAACTTATCAGCTTGCTGATATTTTTACAAAAGCTTTTGATGAAAAATCATTTGTTCGAATTTTGACAGGGTTGGGAATGATTGAAGCGAGTTATGTTCCAGGAAGGATTTCGAATATATAGCAAAGGAGTGCTATACAAATGTGTCGTTTCAGAGGCAATAAGACGTCATTCAGCGGTTACTGTTCATAGTAAACGCTTCGACACGCTTCGAATTCGACAATTTGCATGTTGGTTGTATGGTACAAAATTTGCGTTCGTTTGTCCAATTCTCGTAAGGTTGTCCAATTTTCGTTAGTTTGCCAAATTTTCATAAGAATGGCAAATTGTAGTTTCTTTACAAATTTTCGTTTGTTTGTAAAAATGTTTTTCGTAAATTTGTATCTTAGTTTTATTTTCGAAAAAGCAAAAACTCCAAAAAGATTTTATTTTCGTTTTGGTGTTTTCTTTTCGAAAAATCAAAAATTCCAAAAAGATTTTCTTTTGTTAATTGTTTTATTTTTCGAAAAATTCACAAAAACACAAAAATATTTTCTTTCTGTTCGAAAAATCAAAAATATGAAAAAGATTTTTGTTATTTTCTTTGTTTCTTTTTTGTTCAGATCACACGAAATTTTTTTCAAGGGTTATCCTTGTGTTTCTATGGGAAGGTAAACTTTCGACAACTATGTACTAGTTAGACTGTCCCTAGAAGCAAGCTGCAACATGTTGATCAAAGCCTCTGTAGACTCAATGTGTGTTTACGAAAGCCTTAATGAAAATTTTCATACAAAAATTTCTTCCCAAGTCAGGCTTATATTCATGTTAGTCAATTGAGCTACCTTACTCTTCTCACATGAGTTAAGAGTTGTCTGTTTTATCCGAAAATAACAGAGGTACACTTCGTTACTTAAAACCAATCTTTTTCATCACAAAATTTCTTACACTCGCACACACGAAGACGTATGTCCAAGAGATCTTTGATTCGACCCATCAAGATTTAGATATATCAAAATTCTATGTTAATGATCTGACATCATGAGGCCGTGATGAAAGTGAAACCCAACTTTCTATCTTCGTAAGGAATTGACGGGGAACTATGTTCCAGATTTGACGAAACATTTGTTTCGGTACCGTTTTTCGAAACTTAAAATCATATTCCTTTCTCATGAGTGATCTTGATCAAACTATCTAAGCCCACGATGTTTGTTACCCAACAGGATCCAGAACAAATATTTTTTCATGAATATGATTTCTGTATGAGTTTCATTTGCTTTCAAAGTTACTATCAACATACTTCAAAGCATACTTGTCACTGACTACACTGGTCAAACAAGTAATTTCTGTTACAATTACTCACCTTATGTTTAGGATGATATGTAACGAAATTATAAACCACCCGATAAACCTATCAAAAGAAGCCCTTCGATACTTCTCTATAAGTATTTGATTGTAATTCACGGGAACATACACAAGCAGTTAATTATCTCTCTTGATAATTAATGAAGCAACCTTTGCCCGGGGTTTATCTGCTTTTGTGTCGAATTTTTTTTTTTTGACATCACAGATCCAAATTTTCGTTAATTTGCTTCTTATCTTTTCTTTGGCACACTGCACACACGAAATCCTTGAGGTTCTGAGTAATACCAACTCAGGCTGATGATTTCGACAGTCTAGCAAATGACTTCGTCTCTAAACACAAAGACGAAAGAGCTTAACCTCTATCCAAAGGTTGATGACGGTTACTATTCCTGATGCAATGCTAAAGAGGGTTGAGCCAACAAATTCGGTGTTGGTTGAGTACTTGAAAACAATCAATCCTGATGTTGCGACTGGAAAGTTATTATCGGAAGAAGAGGTTGGTCCTTCAAAGAAACCAAAACGTTCTAAGAAGGATGCGAAGGCTACACCTGAGAAGCCAGTACACGAAACTAAGAAGTCTCCTAAGAAGCATGTGCATGAATCCAAGCTGTCCCCAAAGAAGTCTGAGAAGCCAGAAGTAAATGTTTCGACTGTTGAAATTACGCCAGTGGAACCTGTTGATGATACTCTCGTTACGGAGAAAATTCCTTCAAAATCTGTTGTTTTTCGAAGATTAAAGAGGAGGACTAGGGGTTCACGAAAATCTTCAGAGGGTTTGTTCAAATCTTCTCCTTCAAATGTTCGTAAACCACAACTTTCTCATCAAGGAGTAATTTTTCGTGAGGTTCCAGCTCCAGTTTCGCCTTTGTCAAAGAAACCTAGAGCTGAAGACGTGGCTAAACACATTTTGAAGAAGAAGAAAAGGCAACGAAAGTTGGTTAAACAAGAAGAGTCGTCTGAAGAAGAGATTGTTCCTGAAACACCAGAAACAATTATTTTTCAGTCTCTATCTACTCCTGAGAAGACTACTGTCATACCACCCGAAGTTTCGTTAACTGAATCACTTACTGAGGAGGTTCGAACTTCAGGCATTTTTACATACGTATCTGATACGGATGTAAATATCAATAAGGGTGAGGGGGAGTCTAACAAAGAAGTTGGTGCTACAACTCAAGGTATTCATGCATCTTCGATAAAGGATACTTTTGTTTCTTTACCTCCTTCTATTGTTCCGAATACTACAAATTCACCTACCTTTGAAAACATTCTCCATCAACCCTTTACAACTCTTTTTCCATCTCAATCCACTGATCCACCCAAAATCGATTCACTTGTTAAAGGTTCACCTGTTGTTGAAACGGATACTGACAACGAAGGTTTTGGAGGCATGTTTGAAGATTTGGAGTTTGATGATGAAGAAGACAACTTTCCTGATCATATGTTGATGACGATGAAACAATTCAAGATTCTAATCAAGAAATTGAATTCTATTCTTCAATCTCAAGCAGACTTGGGGAGTAGTTCGTCTGTGTCCAGTATGGAAGGTTATAGTCTGTTGAAAACCTTCGAAGCAAAGGTGGTGTGTAAAGTTTCTGGAATGGTTCGTGACTCGGAGACTAGACTCTTGGATAAGGTTGATCACAATGATCAGAATGATGAGTTAAGAGTGAATTCTCTAACTTCGATGTTTAGAGGGGAGGTGAAAGAATTCAAGAATTTGGTGAAGGAACGACATGTGTTATTCGTTCAGGATGTAAAGAAAGTCAGGGAGGATGTGAATTCGCAAATTCAGGAGCTTCGTCAGGATATGCAAAAGGAGATTACAATTGTGCAAAGGGATTATGCTTCGATAAATCAAAAAGTTGACATTATTTGTGATGTTTTTACCAAATATGTCAAGTTGTACGAAAATTTGAGTCCTCAACTTACTCCTCTTTCTACAAAGGAAAATCAAAATTTTATGGAAGTGCTCAAGCTGCTGAAGGAGCTGAAAGATTTAACTGTAAAATCAGTTTCATCTTCGTTGATTACCCCGAAATTTTTATCTCAAAAGTTCATCCATTTTGAAGCCATTTTACACAAGCAATTGGCTCCTCTTTCTCACCTTTCGAGCCTTCTTCCAACAAATGCCCCGCCTGTTTGCACAGGGGTGCAATGGGGAGAGAATAATGTTGGTGGCACGAAGGCTGGTAGTGAATATTTGCATGCAGATGCAAAGGTTGTTTGAATGGTGTTTTCTTCTAAGATTCCAACAACAAAACCAATCATGTCAACAGTTGGGCCAGTTACTTCGACAGTTGTGACAACAATGCCAATTTCAACGAAGCCAATTCCAAGACCAATTTCTAAAGGAATTGTCATTGGGGAAGGTGGCAGCAGTTCGAAGCCTAAGGAAGTTGTTGATAATTCCTTAGTTACAGACAAAGGCAAAACGATTGTGGTCGGAAAATCAAAGGAGGTAAAGAAAGTTGAAGTAGAGGCTGAAGTTGAAAAGTTATGAATTGTACAAAGCATAATGCGACTTCGTGCGAACGATCCACCTGGAATGAACAAGGGTGATCCTTCAAAGCATTACAACTATGAAACGATTGAATCGAAAGTTGCATATAATCATATGTATGCTTTTGAAAAGAAGCCGAAGCAGAGTTATGTTGTTCTCAACACAAACATGAATCAACTGGATTTTCCTGTTAATGAGATGATGTTTATTATGGCTCAGTACAAAATAGCTTAGAAGTTTGACAACGATGATGAGTACACATACATGAAGATCAGATTTCATGTTGTACTTGGAAAGCTGCCAGAGGAAATTTGGTCACCAGTGAAGATAAAGAAGGTGATAAGTATAAAGAGGGATGTGTTATTCGAAAATATGATGCATAATCTTCGCTTCATTGTTTCGAGGGAAAATGGGCAAGTTTGTGATTTCTCATTGGCAGATTTTCCTTTGATGAACTTGTATGATCTGATACAAGTTGCATTGTTGTTAAAGGATAAAGATGCTTCATATCTTCGAGAAACTGATCCTGAAGTTTTTCGACTTGGGCTCGCTCACATCAAGATTTTTATTGACAACTATTATGAGTGTTTAGCTCTTACCGATGTTGAGTTAGCTACTGCAAAGGGATTGACAGTAAAAGTGCCAATGGAACTTCCTTTAACTCAACCTGAGTTGAAGAAGTATGCAGACGGGGAAATTTGTTTGAAGCCGTTTGGCTTAGTCTTTGCTGGGAAGGATAAAAATAGGAAGGCTAAAAGATTCTTATTTCAAGCTTCCGAAGTGGAAAGATACACAACATCCCAATATACGAATTTCATTATTCGTATGAATAGCTGCATGAAGAATAACAAAGGAGATAAGAAGGAGCTGAAGAAGATTATCTCGTGGTACACTGAGATTCGAAGGGTTATGCTGTATGTTATACAGATACTCTTGAACTGACGAAGGTCGACATTATTACAAAGGGGGAGATTGTAAGGGTCAAATTTAGTTGTAATATGTCGAAGTCTTTTGTGCCCTTCGTATGTTTGTTAAGTTTATTTACTAAGGTGTATTTCGTACGAAGCTTAAGTGTCAATGCCTTAGTATTTTTGTATGCTTTCACTGTTCCTATAAATATGGAACTTTACTAGAGTTAGATAAGAGTCCTTTGTAGAACCTGTCTATTTTTCACTACACCGGGTCAATAACCCTCAACTATCCGTCTATTTTTCACTACACCGGGTCAATAACCCTATAAATATGGAACTTTACATCGTTTTGTTCAATCTGCATTTGTTTCACTCTGATATTGATTAATACTTGATTCCACGATTCTTCACTACACCGGGTCAATAACCCTCAACTATCCGTGACGAACCGGTCGATCTCACCCCTGATCATTTCTTGTTTCTAGTTCTCTTCCGGAACTCCCTCTGCCTGAGCCTCCCTGATCATTCCCAAAAGCAGGGAATCAACGAATATCCTCATACACATCTCTCTAACTGAAGACCCACCAACTTGTGGCTCAAAGCATCCGCTACCACATTCGCTTTACCCGGATGGTAAAGGATCTCGTACTCATAATCCTTGACTACGTCCAGCCACCTGCGCTACCTCATGTTCAGGTTCGGCTGATCCATAATATACCTCAAACTCTTGTGATCCGTGTAGACAGTACAATGGACACCATAAAGATAATTTCTCCAAATCTTGAGGGAAAAGCCACTTCCCCCAACTCCAGGTCTTGCATGGAATATCATGTCTCATGCAGCTTCAGCTGTCGCGATGCATAAGCAATCACTTGTCTTCTATGCATGAGGACCGCCCCCAAACCAGTGACGGATGCATCACAGAATACCACAAAATCCTCAACTCTCTCCGGTAGGTTCAATACCGGGGCCTCGCATAACCTCTGCCGAAGAGTCTCAAACGTCGACTGGTGCTTAGGGCCCCATCGGAAATCCACCCCCTTCCTCGTCAGACGAGTGAGGGGTACCACAATCCAGGAGAAATCATGAATAAATCTCCGATAGTACCCAGCCAAACCTCTCGTTACAAGGTTCCCAAGGAACTGAACCTCTCGTAACAAGGTTCCGAAGAAATCATGAATAAATCTCCGATAGTACCCACAATCCACGAGTGAGGGGTACCACAATCACAGCCTCGATCTTAGCTGGATCGACTAAAATCTGATCCTGGTTAACAAGGTTCCCAAGGAACTGAACCTCTCGTAACCAAAACTCATAATTCCAGAACTTAGCATAAAGTCTTTCTCGCCTTAAAATCCCTAAAATCTCACGAAGGTGCTCCTCATGCTTCTCTCTGGTCTTCGAATACACCAAGATATCATCAATAAACACAATGACAGATCGGTCGAGCATCGGTCTGCATACCCGATTCATCAAATCCATAAACACAACATGCATATTAGTGAGCCCAAATGACATCACCACGAACTCGTAATGACAATAACGAGTCCGGAACGCGGTTTTCTCCACGTACTCCTCTCTCACTCTCACCTGATGATACCGAGACCTCAGATCTATTTTGGAGAACCAAGATGCACCATGTAACTGATCAAAGAGGTCATCAATTCGTTGAAGGGGATAACGGTTCTTCACCGTTAACTTGTTCAACTCCCGGTAATCAATGCACATCCGGTGTGAACCCTCCTTGTTCTTGACGAACAGTATCGACGCTCCCCATGGAGAACTGCTCGGTCTTATGAACTACTTGCCTAACAGGTCATGAAGCTGAGATGGAAACTCCTGCATCTCAGGCGGTGCCAAGCGGTATGGGGACTTGGCAATCAGGGCCGCACCTGGCACGAGATCAATCCTGAACTCACCCTGCCTCTCAGGAGGCACACCGGGTAACTCCTCTGGGAACACATCAACAAACTCCTCGACAACTGGAACCTCTAAAACTGAAATCTGATCCCCAACTCGAGTATCAACCACATAAGTCAAATAACCTGCACACCCGTGCTGAATATAGTGAAGAGCCCTGGCTGCCGAACAAAACCCTGAACCAACCCTGGTGCCCTCTCCATAGATAACCAGTTCTCCCCCACTTGGGATTCGAACTACCACTCACTGTCCATCACAGTCAATCATAGCACCAAACCTGCTCAGCCAGTCCATACCAACTATCACGCATACATCCCCCATGGGGATAGGGATCAGATCAATCGGATAAGGCACCCCGAAGATCTCCAATATACAACCTTGATACACTGTAGATGTAGAAACCTCGTGTTTGTTAGCAATAGAAACCCGTAACGGACACTCTAACTCCCCAATAGGCATATGAAACTCCTACTGAATGATCGAGATACAAAGGACCGACTCACGCCCGGGTCAAATAACACAAGAGAAGGCAAAGAGTTCACTAAGAACGTACCTATTAGGAGCATATACATGAGCATAACATAAAACATAATCAACAGAATCATAAATAGAAATATACCGGTCACAACGTCTAATGATGACCTGGCCTCCTCTGCCGTGAGCTGGAAAGCGCGACCTCGAGCCCTCGAGGGCTCCGCCCTGCCCTGACTCCCATCCATCATCCTCAAAGTAGTCGGTGTTGGAGCCTCCGTTGGCCTAGAAACAAGTAAGGGGAAATGGGCCTTCATATGGCCCACCTGATCACAATGATAACTAAGTCTGATGCCAGATGTTGGAGTCTGTTGTCGGAAGTCCCTTACAATGTGGCCCTGCTTGCCACATTTGTGGCATCCCGAAGAAGATCGACAAGTTCCATCATGAACCTTGTCGCACTTCCCACAAGTGAGGCGCCTCTGACTCCCAGATCTAGTATGAGCGGCCCTGTACCACTTCGGCGCTGGCTACGACTGCGTCGGGGCCGGTCTCTGATCCATCGTCTGGAGCTCCATCTCAATATCACGCCGCCTAGCGGCCTGCTTCAACTCCAACAATGAACCATATGTGACAATCCGAAACTTTTTCCGTTATCTATACCTGATTTCCGTTAATAAAATTTGGGGTTTTATTAAATTCCGTCAACATTCTTAATTTGGGAAAAGATCTTACTCTTTTAAATCAATAATATGCATTTATCCAAGTCGGAATTAACCGGAAATCACGCAAAAAACTCGAAACTTCACTCGACAACCCGAGTTCACGGCCAGGAAGAGTTCACGGCCAGGAGTTTACGGCCGTAAACTCGTGACCATAAACTCGAGACCGTAAACTCGTTTACGGTCGGCCGCAAACTCACCCCCCTATATAAGGGATGAGTGGCCTTCATTTCGGACTCTAAGCACTCAAAGGACTTTCTCTCTCTACTCTCTCTCTTCAACCATCGATTTTAGATCAAGAATCCCCAAGAATGTAAGTGATTCTTCACTTCTATGGTGTTTCAATCCCTTTTCTATTGATGAATCCATGTTTCATCTCATAAAGTTCATCTTTTTTTATATTTTTCTCTCTCACCAAGAACACACTAGTTCTTAGAGGCTAAAAATCGCATTTCAAGCCTTCTCATAGTAAGTAGCTACTCTCTATGCTTGTTATCTGCTTGAAACTTTGGATTTCTACCTAAAAGTCGACCTAAAAGACATGAGCACGAAGAGTTTACGGCCGTACACCCCGCCTTGGCCGTAAACTCTAGTAAATGATCAAGGTTTGATATTTAGCACCTCTTTTGCTATGCAAAAGACTCGGAACACTCCCAAGAGGCTAGAAAGGATCTTGAAACACCAAAAATCCTACATTTCACCCAGTGTTTACGGCCGTAAACTCATGGGCCGTAAACCCACATGCCGCAAACCCATGGGCCGTAAACCGATGGACCGCAAACACTTGGGCCATAAACCCTATTGGACCATAAAATCATGGCCGTAAACCCACATGCTGCAAAACCATGGGCCATAAACCCATGGACCGCAAACACTTGGGCCGTAAACCCCATTGGACCGTAAACTCATGGGTCGTAAACCCTGTTGGGCTGCAAACCCCTGACCGTACACCCCTAATTACGGCCGCAAACTCCCTAGCTTCAATCACGTGTTATTCTAACACTTAGTTTCAAACGATTCCTAGTCCCTAAGGTGGTTTCCTCCATAACAGATAATGTTATGTCCTTGTCTGATACATATATGTGATACCATATGTTAATAGGATCCACTTGCGTACAAAACATCAGTTGACACTCAGTATCCATGCCGACCTTACACTCGAGTCTTACGACAAACTGTGAGTTCATACCCCTACATTTTCCATATTTTCAATGTTTTCAGGGGGGAATACAAGCTAAACATAAATGTTTTCAAAACTTATGCAAACCTCATACTTTAACCATTTTGTATTGTGTTGAGCATAAGGGACGTTTTCACAAAAATTGCATAGTTTTTCGGACATGCTATTCACTATACATGCAGACTATAATCGGTATAGTTTGGGATTTTTCTAAAACATATCAAGTATAGAAACTTTCACTACTAAACATATGCACTAAGACAGAAACAGTTTACAATAATTATCACTACATACGGTATACATACGGATTTTTACTATGGTAGAACACTACTACACTACATGTAAACTAGATTGTACGATACTCTGAGGCGCTACTTCACTACTGTACCCTTAGGTGTACATGGATAAATCCTACCATAGTATAACCATAGTCTCCTGGAGGGAGAGCGTGAGATTTGTGAATAGATCTATTCGGGACTGACAATCCCACATCTGAACTGCTAGCTATAGTTAGGCGGGCACGCCTGGGATGTACAAATGTCATTTAACTCAACGCCTAAAGAACGTTGGAAAGGTCACTAGTCATATCAAGCATGGTTATACGACTCACATTATGTATAAATCACCTTTAGTTTACAACCTGGTACTCTTCAACTGTTCTATTTATACTAAATAGAACTAACACACACTACGTATACTGGCTGAAGTCAGGGTTTTCAAGCAGAACCGATTATGCATTGGTTTCACATACAAAATACCTATACTTCATTATTAGCCCTAGCTAGTCACATGAGGTAGTATATTTGCATATCACTACGGTTTTCAGTAACGAACATTCATGGTTTTATACGGAAATTGATAACACTACTCTTTCACTAAAGAAAATATCGGATTTTCTTGAAACTATACAAACATTTCTGCTAGCTCATCAACAAGTTTTCATTATGAACTACTGCTTATGAACTCACCAGCGTTATGCTGATATTTTCAAACTGCTTGTATTCTCAGGAAATCAATAGGCAGGTACCTGCTGGGTTTTTGAAGAGTTGAAGCAATAAGTGTTTAATGTTTATATGTGCCTCGAGATCTAAATTCCTCTTTGAAGGCCTTTTTGGCCAAAGATTTTGGTGAACCGCAGTCATTGTTGTTCAACTGCGGTTTCCTGGAATTTTTAGAATGATTTTGAAAACGTGGGCTTGAGTCATCCGAACTTGAATATTCTGGGGTTTGTGAGCATTGACCCACTTCAAAGTTCTCTATAGGTAATTCATGATGAATTGCTTGAAGGGTCACGGTTCCTTTTACTGATGATTCTGGTAGTGATGTTTTAACTATTGCAGAGTAAGTATGAGTTGAGACTGTGGTGGGACTTTTGTGGGACTTTTGACTATAGTGTGATACACTGCGGTCTGAAGACAGAGGTGGAAAGTCTTTTGAGACTTCGGGGCCCTCAATGACAATTTCTTCATCAACTACGGATGAGGTTTGAGAATTTGGGTAAATGGTGCCACAGATAGGAATTTGATCACATGTGTGACCCGAAACCTCAGGCACAATTTCCTCAATGACACAATTATTGCTTAGACTATGTAGTCTACCGAAGTAAGTTTTGATGTCTTCGGGAAAAGTCTTGTCATTGACTGGGAAAAGAAATTCTCGGTCTGGAGGGAGATACAGTCTGTCTTTATTGAACCGGGGTGAGGAATCCATTGCGGTAGGATATCCATTTGACCAACCCCAATTGTATGTATTGTCCACGGTTCCATTATTCACTAAATTTTCAATAGCTTCACTTTCATTGAACAATTTTTCGATTAAAAGATTTAGGCGTACAATTTCTCTCTGAGCTAAATCTCTTTCGTTTAAAGCTATCTCTAATTGTGTTTCACTTAACATTCTCGCGTCTTTCTCTAACTCTAAGTCTTTTTTTAACATAACCAATTTGAGTCTTTTGTTATCCAGTCGTCCTCTTACATGGAACATCTCTTGGGACGCAATGTTCTTCTCATCTAAGGCTTTGTTATAGTCTGTAAGGACGGCAGCACACGTGTCATTAAGATCATCTATGTATGGTTGACAGTCATGCATGCTATAGTTTAGAATTTGGATCATGAGTTTTACATGTTCGACGATGCTTAGAGTTCCATCCTTTGCCATGTAGCAATAGTTCTTTTCCAGCTTTGTGGACTCATCATCATCCGCAGTTGCCAGCATGCAGATTTTCCCTTTTCCTTTGATACTGCTGATGGCTTCATCTTCATCTCCAGATGACCACACTTGATGGTCTCTTTTGACATGGGCTACATATGCGCTTGCCTTTTCTTTATCTTCCAACTCTTGAGCCATTCTAAGGAAGAATGCTCTGTCTTTTACTACATTGGCCTTACAATCTCTTGCAAAGTGGTTCTCTTTGTTGCATTTGTGACAAATTACAACATCAGTGTTGTCTTCTGAGGGAGTACCGGAGTCAGTGGTTTGAGGAGACTGCGGTACCTCCTTTGGTTGATTAATTTGAGATTGCGGTGGTGGATGAGAATTTTTGGAATATCGAGAATGGTTATTCTGGGAACCGAAGTTACGGTTGAATGGAGGTTTGTTGAACTGTTGATTCTTGCGGAAGGAAGGAGGTGGTAGACGGTTGAACTGTTGACTAACCAGAGCAATAGCCTTCTGAAATTCTTCTTCATCATCATACTCTGAGTCAGCTTCGTATGACTGCGGTGGAGTGTCATACGATGAAGAGTAGGGTGACTGCGGTGGAGCTTGTGCTATGAGAGCAAGTGGTCCTCCGAAGTCAGCACAGTCTTTGAGTACGGTGGATTCTTGTGCTTGCAGCTCTCCATAGAGCTTGTAGAGTGACAAAGAGTGAATCTTTCTATCGTCTTAGCCGTAGTCCAATGTCTTCCCAAACCATTAAGAAACTGAAGGTTTGTTTCATGGTTACTGCGGATGGTGCCCGCATTGAATAACTTGGTGACTATCAGATTGAACCTTTTGAAGGTGTCTTCTTATCTTGTGCTTGTTATGAGCCTTCGTACAGATTCTTGAGAACTTCCCAGATCTCTTTTGCTGATTTGCAATTTATGATAGTATCGAAGTTGTCAGGAGCAACTCCACAGGAGATTTCATAAAAAGCAACAACATCATTTTCCATTTTATCGAGATCATCCTTGGTGGGACGGCTCATAACTGGTTGACCTCCTCCTAGTCTGGTTGTAGCACCGTCGGTTTGGACAGGTGTAAGGACTGGGACATATGGTCCTTCTTCTACGGATCGTCATACATCTCTACCAAGTCTCCTTAAGTATCTTTCCATTCTTTGTGACCAGTGATGATATTCATTTGCTACCAGTATTGGGGCTCGGTTAGAACCACCAACACTGTTGGAAACGTTCAGAGATAACGATTGTGCCATTTTGAAATTGTTTTTTTAAAGAAATGAGCTTAAGTGGTATATAAGGCCTTTTGAAAAATCAGAGATCCGTTTTCAAAAAGCAACCACTATGGTTCTGATACCAATTGTTGAGAGAAAAACTTTGAGACACACTTGAACAAACGTTAGAACAAGTGGATTGTGGAATAGTTAATCTCGAAGGATCTAAAAGCTCAACAATAATATTAATAAGTTATAGTTAGATAGTTAGAGAGTTAGTTGCGGAAAAGTAAAGAAATAGAAATGACAACAATTGTTATATCAAGTATACACATAAGTTGATTCATAACAAGGAATGCATTCAAACCAAGTTAATAAGGAAGATCAAACTTAGTGATTAAGTCACAGAGGACTTGCTCCAGAGAGAGGTTATGATCAGTTATGTTCTAGGAAGGATTGAGAGTAAGGAGGGATGAGAAATAAGATAGAGGAATAGAAAAGATAACTTAGAGAAATGTATTCAGAATAGATGTGTGAGTTATCCGTGTTGAATACAAGAGAATGAGCTCTTATTTATAGAGACTCATGAAGAGCACTAGATTACATCTCTATGAGTAGCCATGCAAGGCATACTGGACAATAGAGTGTATTACAGTAAATACAAGTAAAGTAATCTAGCTAAGTGACTGCGGTAGGTAGACTCCGGTTGCGGTTGCTGATGAAGAAGCTTGACTGCGGGTGCTGGATGACTGCGGTAGCTGAAGAGATTGCGGTAGTTGAAGTTCAAGAGGGTCGCTTTTTATGATTCAACAATTCTGCAACATCTTTTGAAAAGATTTCTCTGATTTTATTTTAAAAAAGCATAAATTAAATCGGTCTTTTCTGGCCGAGAAATTAGGGGATGTCAGAGTTGGTATCAGAGCATTAGTTTAAGCGAACTAAGAAATATCCTACGATTTCTAGACTTAAACTTAGAATGCTAAGTGATGATTCTGAGGTGAGTGTCTACCATATTTTAGACATGAGCACTAGTTTATTTTAGGAAAGGTACCTAAAATGCCTTTATGTGCTAAATGCTATATGTTGCCATATATGCCATTATTTGTTCGGATCTATGGTCTGTTGCCGACCGGATCTGGAAACCTTATATGTGTAGGATTCTAAGCGTATGATTACGAGATTAGAACTAACATGTAAATGTTTCGGAGTGATAAGGGAATTAAAATATCTAATAAGGATAAGACCTAAATTCGCCTTATTCGGTATATAGATTGTAATGGCAAAAACTCGAAGTCGAGCCGGAAATGCAAACAGAAACCAACAACCTCAACCTCAAGTGGTGGAACAGGTGCCTATAGTAGGAGCTGCACCAGAACCCATCACCATGGCTGGAGTACGAGCTGTGATTCAGACCATGATGGCTGAACAGAGGGAGGAATTGAGGCAAATGTTGTTGAACAACAGGGATGAACCTTCAGTTCCTGTTGAACAGCGTGAACTAAATGACGATCGATCTGAAGAAGGGAATAACAGCAGATCGGTTGGTCATAGTTAACCGCTTGTGGTTGGGAGGAATAACCACGAGGGCAAAGTGGAGAGAAATGGGTGCAAGTATAAGGACTTTATGACTTCCAAGCCATCGACCTTCACTGTAAAAGAAGATATTGTCGGAGTAATGGACTGGATCTCGGAAATGGAGTTGGCTTTCATGACTTGTGATTGCCAAGGCAAGTTACAAACCACCTTTGTAGTGCGTCAGTTCAGGGGTAGTGCTGCTCATTGGTGGAACACATTGGGGAAAACCCTAAGCCCTAATAAGCCACTGCAAATGACTTGGGCAGAGTTCTTGTTGCACTTTAAGCGCAAGTACTGCTCGGCCCAAAACGTACTTGAGTTAGAAAACCAATTTCTAACGTTGCAGAAGGGGAGTATGACCGTTGATGAGTATACGAATAACGTCACAGACAAAATGGAGTTCGCTTTACGTATTGTCCCAGATGAGCTGGCGAAAATTGACAGGTACGCGAAGGGACTTCCATGGGAGTATGCAGTGCCAGTACATCAGGCACTTACTTTGGAGGCAGCTATCTGGGCTGCCAAGTCTGTTGAAGATATGATCAAGGGGAGAGCCGCCAGCAAGGCTGAAGTTGGTGAAAAGAGAAAGTTTGAAGGAACTTCAGGTTCCAATAAGAAGAACAAATTCTCGAAGACTGGTTTGAGAAAATTCGAAGGAGGAGCCGAAGACAAGTGGTGTGACAGGTGCAAGAAGAAACATGCTGGGAAGTGCAGCGTGGAACTCACTTGTTACAAGTGTCGAAAGCCAGGGCATTATGCCAATAAAATCACATTCACTAATAGCGTCTGTCATGGGTTCCATGAAGAAGGGCATATTTTGAGGGATTGCCCGAAGAAGTAGGACGCAGCGAAACCCTATCTTCCACCAAAGCCAAAGGCGAGAGCCTTTCAGATGACACTTGAAGCTGCGAAAGAAGAAGCCGATGTCGCTTCAGGTACCTTTCTCGTAAACGAATTACCTGCCCAAATTTTGTTTGATTCTGGAGCTAATTACTCCTTTATATCGCATGAATTTGGTAGAAAACTAGCTTTTCCTGTTGATAGACTAGTTAATGCTTTATTAGTCGAAATTGCTAGTGGCAAGTTTGTACCTGTTTGCCATCGTATGAAAAACATCATCATTGACTTGGATGGGAATAAGTTCCATGAGGAATTATTGCCTATCGAGTTAAATGGTTTCGACATAGTTTTAGGAATGGATTGGCTTAGCGCCAATGATGCCGAAATAATGTGTAGGAAGAAGATAGTAAAAGTAAATCCGCCAGGGAAAGAGTCGTTTATGGTGTACGGAGACAAACGCAGAGTAAATTCTGGAATCATTTCCCTAATGAAAGCCAGAAAGTGTTTGGCCAAGGGGTGTACATCATATCTAGCGTTCGTGATCGATGCTAAGAAGGAGAAGAAGGAGGTGCAGAATATTCTGGTGGTGTGTGATTATCCGGAAGTCTTTCCCGAAGATCTTCCCGGATTGCCCCCTGATCGACAAGTAGAATTCTGTATCGACTTGTAACCAGGAACGACGCCGATAGCAAAAGCACCATATCGATTAGCACCAACAGAGATGAAAGAACTTATGACACAACTTCAGGAGTTATTGGACAAAGGTTTCATTCGACCTAGTTCATCACCCTGGGGAGCCCATGTGTTGTTTGTAAAGAAGAAAGACGGGAGCATGAGAATGTACATCGATTACAGAGAGCTGAATAAAGCGACGATAAAGAACAAGTACCCGTTGCCGAGGATCGATGACTTGTTCGATCAGTTGCAAGGATCGAGCTATTTTTCGAAGATCGATCTCAGGTCGGGGTACCATCAACTAAAGGTGAGGGAGCAGGATATCGAGAAGACCGTGTTCAGAACAAGATATGGACACTATGAATTTTTGGTTATGTCGTTCGGATTAACCAATGCCCCAGCAGCTTTCATGGATTTGATGAACAGGGTTTGTAAACCATACCTTGATAAATCTGTGATAGTATTCATAAACGATATCTTGATCTATTCGAAAAGCAAGCAGGAGCATGATAAGCATCTGCGTGAAGTGCTAGAAGTTCTAAAAAAGGAGAAGTTGTATGCAAAGTTCTCCAAATGTGAATTTTGGATTCAAGAAGTCTAATTTTTGGGTCATGTGGTTAACCAAGAAGGAATAATGGTTGACCCAGCAAAGATTGAAGTTGTGATGAAGTGGGAACAACCAAAAAGTCCTACAGAGATTAGAAGCTTTTTAGGATTAGCTGGATATTATCGCCGATTTATCCAAGGCTTTTCTTCGATCGCTACTCCATTAACAGCTTTGACCCACAAAGGAGCTACTTATGCTTGGAATGAGAAGCATAAGGAAGCCTTTGAGAAGTTGAAGAAGATATTGTGTGAAGCACCAATTCTTTCGTTACCTGAAGGAGTTGATGACTTCGCAGTCTATAGTGATGCCTCTGGAGTTGGGTTAGGATGTGTTCTGACCCAAAGGGATAAAGTGATCGCGTATGCATCGAGGCAGTTGAAAGAGCATGAAAAGAACTACCCAACTCATGATCTGGAGTTGGCAGCGGTAGTATTCGCCTTAAAGATATGGAGGCACTATCTTTACGGTACTAAGTGTAAACTTTTCACTGATCATAAGAGTCTTCAATATCTCTTTAATCAGAAAGAATTGAACATGAGGCAACGGCGCTGGCTGGAATTACTCAAGGACTACGACTGTGAGATACTTTACCACCCTGGTAAAGCAAATGTTGTTGCTGATGCTCTCAGTAGGAAGGTAAATCTTGAAAAGAGACGGCCAAGAGCGTTGAGAATTGAAGTTGTCTCTACAATTGTGGAAAGTATAAAGAAAGCTCAGGAGGAAGCTTTAGAGAAAATTGACCGGAAGGAGGAACGTTTGGGTAAAACGTTGGTGTTTGATACAAACGGTCAAGGATTGAAGGTATTCAAAGATAGGATTTGGGTACCTAAGACAAGAGGAGTAAGAGGTCTTCTGATGGAAGAAGCTCACAAAACCATGTACTCGATTCATCCCGGCAGTACGAAAATGTATAGGGATCTAAAACCCTATTACGGGTGGCCGACGATGAAGCTCGATGTTGCTAAGTATGTGGCCGAGTGTGTAACTTGTGCTAGGGTTAAGGCACAACATCAGAAACCGTATGGGAGTTTAGAACCTTTACCTGTACCCATGGGTAAATGGGAGGACATTACCATGGATTTTGTGACTAAACTACCCAGAACAAGGAACGGTCACGACATGATATGGGTGGTCGTTGATCGCTTCACTAAGAGTGGGCATTTCATAGCCGCTAACGAGAAATGGACTATGGATAAACTTGCGAATTCTTATGTGAAGGAAATTGTGAGGCTACACGGTGTTCCGTTAACGATTGTATCCGATCGTGACAGCCGTTTTACCTCAAGGTTTTGGAGGAGTCTACAAGAGGAATTGGGTACCAAGTTGTGTTTGAGTACAGCTTACCATCCGCAAACGGATGGTCAGAGCGAACGAACGATTCAAACATTGGAGGATATGCTGAGAGCATGTACCCTAGAATTCCAAGGTAACTGGGATGAACACTTACCTTTAGTAGAATTTTCCTATAATAATAGTTTTCACTCAAGCATCAAGATGGCACCTTATCACGCTTTGTATGGAGAAAAGTGTCGAACGCCATCATGTTGGCTGGAAGCTGGGGAAAAGCAGTTTATGGGACCTGAGATAGTCCATCAAACTGCTGAAAAGTTGAAAGTGATAAGGGAGAGGATGTTAGCTGCTCAAGATCGACAAAAGAGCTATGCTGACAAGAAAAGACAACCGATATCCTTCGAAGTTGGAGATTCGGTTTTACTTAAAGTCTCGCCGTGGAAGGGACTTATAAGATTTGGTAAAAGGGGAAAGTTGAGTCCAAGGTTTATTGGACCATTTAAAGTTCTTCAGAGGATCGGGAATCAAGCTTACAAGCTAGAATTACTAGAAGAATTGGAGGGTATTCATAACACATTTCATGTGTGTTATTTGAGGAAGTTCATGGGAGATGTGCCCGACATAATTCCGATTTCTGAGTTAAGGTTGGATGAAAACAAGAGGTTGATCGAAGAACCTGAGGCAATCGTTGACCGTAAGACTATGAAGTTGCGACGCAAGATGGTTGATTTAGTGCTTGTGCGCTGGAAACATATGAATGGACCAAATCTCACCTGGGAAACGGAGAGTGACATGATGAGTCACTACCCGCAGTTGTTTGGTGATGTGTGATTTCGGGGACGGAATCATCCTAAGGGGGAGAGAATTGTAACACTCGTGTTTCTAGCCTACGCATTAATATTAAGGTGATATTCTAGGTTAACCTTTGTAACTCATTTTGAAGAAATGAAAAAGGAATTATGTGAATTCTATGTGTTTTATGTGTTTTATGCTTAATTACTAGGAGTTGATTAATTAAGAATAAAAATGAGCGTCGAAAATAAATTTTAGATAAAGCCGATATCTATTAAGAAAGTTGTAGTGGTCCTGACAAGGATTACGGATATATAAAGAATGCCGAAATCCGAGTTATAACGAAGAAGTTATGATCTGTCGAAGTTTCACGACAAAACCGGCTCGGTGCTAAATGTCGTAAAAAGTGAGTTTTTGATAAACTACTTTTTAGCGTTAGTGATCTAAACGAAACTTGTAGTGTTCGTTAAACCGAGAGTAGGTATAAAAAGAACACCCAAATCTGACTTCGTATGAGGAAGTTATGATTTTTCGAAGTTTCAGCTTAGCAGTAGACAGCTAAAAACTCGAATTCTAGATCGAGTGATATTTAGCCGACACGACCTAAACGAGAATCGAAGGTCTCGTAAATAGTAGCACAACGATAAAAAGTCTGACGAAAACGGACGTCGGATGAAGAAGTTATGAATTTTTAACGGATTTCCTGTCCCGGTCTGTTAAAAATAATAATTTAAAAATTAAAGTCAAAATTAGCCAACGAAGTCTAAACGAAAGTTGTAGAGCGTAATTTTACCTACGCGTGCATATAAAGAACGTCAAAAACGGAGCTCGTTTGCGAAAGTTATGGATTTTAGAAGTTTTTGCACAAAAACCAAGAAAATTCGCATAGGTGGCTTCGGCCACGTCACCCTCGCTTAGAACGTGCCACGTGTCCGAAATTGGTGAGTCATGCGAGCCACGTGTCCGAGCTGCTGACTCATCCGAGCTCCTGGCCTGATCCGAAGTGGTCCACTGAGAAGGCGACACGTACCCTCCTTCACGTGACCGAGCCCTCGCATGAAGCCACGGACACCCCCTCCTCGGATTCGGACTTCGGTCCAATCAGGAACTGCCAGCAGCCCCCTCGCACGTGCAGCCCATGTGCGAGCCTTCCCCTGCGAGCTTCGAATCTTCGCCACCTGGAGGCTTCTCAGCCGTCGGATCAGGAGCTTCGGTCCCTATAAATAGAAGGCTGCGAGCCTTCTCGGATACATTTAGAAAATCACCATCTTTCACCCCTTTCTTCATATTTTCTTCATTTAACATCCCCCAAAGCCCCGGTATCGATTATAAGCCCCGGAATACGCCACGAAGCGCCCGTGAAGCCCGGAAAATTTATCTTTTCGGTTTCGAAGCCCGACCTTTGCAGAGCCCGGTTTCTTAATAAAACTCCCTGATTTATTAGAAACGAACGTTTTAGGAAACGAATTGCTGCCCGATTATCATCAAATCATGTGAGTATGTAGTTACTTTCAATATACACATAGATATGAAGTATTTACCTTAAAATGCGTGTTATGTGTAAATATGTTAATTGTTTATTTGTGGTGACTGTTGAATTGATGTTTTATACAAGTTTTAAACTGTATATGTATTTTATCTACAAATATGTTGGGTAGAACATGGGTAGACAAAATAGTCGGTGGGTGTTAAAATGATGAGAGGCCTCGGTGTCGGTGTTGTTGTTGGTGTTATTGGTAAAGTTGTCTAACGGAGTATAGATGACGACCACGGACTTTCTAGACAGTCCAGTGGCACACTAGCAGGTTCGCAACTTGTAGGTGTTGATGAACTAAATGTTCATTGGTGTACTCCAATCCCCCTCATGGTTGCCTTTAGAACATGTATGGCTCAGGAGTCCCCTTAGCAGTAGTGTCCAAACTGATGATATTCCTTAGGCTAAGTCCCTTGTGTTAGGTGTTTAGGGATGTAAAGTGAGGACAACGGGAATGGGTAATCAGGGTTATTGTTAATTGGTGAACTTAATAAGTTATTATTATTGTGGGTTGAAAACCCTATATGCTCACCAGGCTCCCAAGCCTGACCCACTCAGCTTTTTATGATTACAGGTAGTGGACCCCGAGCATAGTCGGAGGATGAGGAGAGATTTTTGGATTATAGGCCAGTAGTTGTAAATAACTGTTGAAAGGCTTATAATATCTTGTTTATGCTTTTGATCTGTATCGGAACATGACATCCCGAGGTTTTGATATATATGGAAAATATATACCTTCTTAAAGAAGGGTTTTGATAAACTTTTTTCATGTTTTATTTTGGGGACCTATTCCGCAACATCTTTTGAAAAGATTTCTCTGATTTTATTTTAAAAAGCATAAAATAAATCGGTCTTTTCTGGCCGAGAAATTAGGGGATGTCAGAATATATATATATATATATATATATATATATATATATATATATATATATATATATATATATATATATATATATATATATATATATATATATATATATATATATATATATTATTAACTTATAATATTATAAAGTATAAGGGTTGAATGTTAACTTTTAAAAATTCTTGGGGTTGGAACTAAAGTTTTTAAAGTAACTTTACATGTTCCAAAACTTGAGGGAAAGTTTTGTAACTTTCAAAACTTTTCATCTTTCATAACTTATGAGTTAATGATGTAATAAAATGAGTGACCTTTCATTTTATGTAACCTATGTGTTTCTTTAATGGACTTTAAAAGAAAGACTTTTGGTAATCAGTAACTTGAGGACAAATTATGGATTCCATTAAAACACATAATGATCATGAATTAAACATTAAACAAGTAATTCCTATGATCTATCAAGAACTCATAAGAACATGAATATTCCTATCAAATTTCCAAGAACATATGAACACATATAAACATGAAATTTTGATATTAGCCATTGTAAATGGATTAGAACAACCATTACACCATCTAAAACAAGTTTTAAATCACCAAAACAGTTTAGGGTAATGTTTCTAGTCCATTTCCAGCAGTAAAAGTCGAAAATCTGCAATCAGAGGCTCTTACTCGTCGAGTGCATGAACCTACTCGATGAGTAGGATGAATTTGTGCTTGGACTCGTCGAGTCCCCCCATGGACTCGGCGAGTCCACTGTCCAGACAGCAAGATTTTCAGCTTTTTTCACAATTTTGCATCAAATATCAAGCAAACAAGCCTAGGCTCTGATACCACTGAAGGGTTTTGAGCATTCTAACACTCCTAAGGTGTACATGCAACCCTAGAAACCTTGGATCTATGTTTTACTATGATACATGCAAATTTGATTTCCAAGGTTTATATCCTGTCTAGCATACATGGGGAACTTTTCAACATAAAAGTAAGCAAGAAAACATACCTTGTAGTAGTTTGGATTCCTTGAAAACCTTGTGAGCCTAGCACCTGAAGTGTGATGCCTCAAATGTCTCACACAACACCAAATGCACTTGGAATGACTTAGAGAGAAATGAAGAACATTTAGAAATCGGCTAGCCCTCACTTGTATATCTTAGTGGCCGATTTTGGTGAAGAACATGAAGCTTATATAGTGTGTTACAATTAGGGTTACACCATGTAAAACCTAATTGTCATGACTTTTCATTTCCATGACCCATGGGTTCAATAAACACCATGGAGCATCCATGAAGCATCCTATGGGTTTTAGCCCAACTTGATAATCCATGAAGCATTAGCCCACTATATAAGTATGGATGATTTACACAATCAACCCATATATTTAATTAGTCTCCTTTTGATCACTTAATTAATTCCAAATTAATTCTTGATCAATACTAATTAAATAATATTATTAATATATTAGTACTTATAATATATTAATAAACCTTAAGTGTTATTTCTCTCATTTTAGTCTATCCAAATGCATGATGTCATGCAACCCAAATGGACCATGCTAATCGGGTCAAGTACATTCCAGAAATAGTTATGAACTTAGACACATAATCCAACAATAGATACAATTCTAATATATATAAATACAAGGGGTAAATTTAAAACTCTTTAAATTTAGTTGTCTATTATTAATTCTAATTAATTACGAGGATGCAATGTAACAATTAATAAATCATGGGGGGGTAATATTTAAATTTATAAATCTCTATTATAAATAATATTAAATATTTAAATTCCCTATTTAAATAATAGATAAATATCCAAATTCAAATAATCGTATTTAAATAATATTTATCAATTTTTCAGACTTAAAACATTTTAAATTTGGTAATTATCCATATTTGATAAAGCTTCATATTTGAAAAATAGAGGAAAATCCGAAAAACTGATTCTGCCGAGTTCACGTCGTGAGCTGCGACTAGGGTTTTATCAATTACAAAAATTTCATTTGATCTTCTTCCATTCAGTTTCAAACAAGTTTTTACATAAAATATGGAACTAGGGTGAATATAACCATGAACCAATGGCTCTGATACCACTGTTGGGTTTTCTATGCATCAAATACACTCTAAACTAGGCAGCGGAAGAATCGAAACTACGATATACCTAAGTGTACATGCATACTATGGATCTATGGCTTCATGCTAATTACATCAACCCATAAAACAAAGAAGAAAACATACCTCTTATGTAGCCCTTGATCTCCATGCTCGAGATCTTGATCCTCCATGAAGTTGCTTGGATGAGAGGACCCAAACCAGAATCCCTCTAATGGTATCACACCCAATGACACAAAAGAGTGGAATAAAAATAAATAGGAGAAGGGTCAATTTCACAAACCCAAAGGGGTTAGAAATCGTCCTTAAGAGGGGGAGGAAGAAGGGTTGGCGAAACTTCAAGCCAAGGTGCAAGAAGGAATCAAATCCCTAAGGCCCTATTTATAGCCTTGGATCCCTTCCAGGGTTTAGTACTCCCTCCCATGTGGGATGAAGGCATAACCACGAAATTTCACTCATTTCCCATGTGGGATGGAGTGATTTTCATCCAACCCTAATCCCATAAGGGTTCTGGAACATTCCTGATTAACCAACTATCGATTAATGAAAATTCAACCCTTTAATTAATTAAACTGTTAATTAATTCCCAAAATATATTTCCAATTAGTTTATAATTAATTATTAACCATAATAATTAATAAACCAATTTCTCCTTTATTTATTCTACTCAATTTGGGTCTTGAGGGCAACCCAAAAGGACCCCTGTTATTATTAGAAATATTACCAATAGTTAATGACCTTCAACACTATTCCAACAGGCTTTGATACCACTTGTAACACCCATAAAAATCACAAGAAACTTAAACTTTTAAAAACCAACCCAAATTCATAAATTGTTTACAATCATAGTTTTTAAAACATTTTCAACATCAAAGCCTCCCAAAATCATAAATCATAAACATGGGGATGTGTACGGCCATGCCTTCGCCTTCTCGTGGTTATCTAAAGTACCTGAAACATAACCCAAAATTGTAAGCAAACGCTTAGTGAGATCCCCCAAAGTATCAATACATAAGTAGACAACAAATACAATAACAGCATGTCGGGTCCAATCAACCATCGGGTTGGAATACCCCCAGGCCCAGTCAACCATCGGGTTGGAATGCCAATATATTATAGGTCCAATGAACCATCGAGTTGGAATACCCCAGGCCCATCAACCATCGGGTTGGAATACAACGGGTCTTGTCATCCTCGAGATGAAATACCCTCGGGCCCAATCAACCATTGGGTTGGTATGCTCCCAGCCTGTTGGCTTACGCACAAAGCAGTAAAGCCTCAACCACTGACCAAATATCTGCACATATACCGAATAACATATAATAATAGTCTACATGCAATCATGCAGATCTACAGATCACTAAGCATAGCATCATCCTATATACCAGGATACCAATCTAACATATCACTACAGCATGATAACATACATGCCAAGATATCAAATCCAAAGGCCCGGCCTTGGTGCCTTCGACCCACAAGTATAGTGAGGAAAACTCAGCTCACAAACTGGACAAAAGCTGATGAGGTCTCGAATCTGAGTCTCAACTCTCAAGCCGACATATATTCCAACCAAATGACTAATTTCCATCAAAATCCCACAATAGCATTAAGGTCAAACTTGGTTAAAGTCAAACTGGTCAAACCAACTAAGTCAACTGAGTTAACCCAGCCGAGTCAACCCAATCGAGTCGACTCGACCGAATCAACTGAGCGTGAGTACGTGGGGGTACTCCGAAGGTACGCTGGGCGTACTCGTATCCTCGCATGTTGACCACCATCGGGGTGGTTGACCTTGTACGCATGGCGTACTTCGAGTACACCGGAATTACACCCAGAAGTCCAAAAATCCAATAAGAGCTTAATGGCTAAAGCTCTTACGTCCATATTTCAGATCCATGGCTAAAATACTCTTAGGAGTCATAAACTCTCTGACTTTATGACTTAGCATGTCTAATAAGTGATGGGTTTTGAGCATTACATCAATCCTATGGTGCACATGCAAACCCTAAAGCTTTGGATCTAGGTTTCTCTAATTGTACATGCAAATCATCCAAATCTTGTAACCCTAATACTAGCATACAAAAAATCGAAATCAAGAACTAAAACAAGTTTAGATGATTACCTTTCAAATGTAGCAAGAAACTTCAACCTTTGAGAGCTTTAGTATCACAAGTGTAATACCTCCAATCGATCACAAACACCAAGGCAATTGGAAGAATGTAAGAGACATAGGGGAAGGCTAAAATAGGCTCCTATAACTCTTAGGGTTATTGTGTATCCAAATTTAGGTAGCCAGAAGGGTCCTTATATAGGTGAGGAGTTAGAGTTTCAGTCAAACACTTATCCGGTTGCTTAGGCTCTAAGCAGCCCATAAGATCCTTCTCGAATCCCTTCCTTGGATGAATTCTTAAGGCCTTATCCACAAGGTTTCGTCCACCCTATCCTTAGGGTTTCCTCAGCCTACTCTGCAACTATCCAATAATTATAATATCAGTCCCCTAGGTTCAATTAATATCTTTTGATCACAAAATTAATTCCTTAATTAACTCTTGACCAATATTAATTAAACAATATGATTTCTATTTTAATATATTATTCATATAATATATTAATAAACCATAATAACCTCTTTCTCTATAATTCATCCAGTCAAGTTGCATTGGTGAAGGCAACCCAAAAGGACCATGCTACAACCGGGTCAAGTACATACCAAATATAGTTATGAACTTAGACACTAATCCAACAGTATCCTACTTGGATAAGTTTAATAACTATAGATGCAAGTACGACTTCAAAATCCGATTAGCAATCGTAGCTCTCAAAAGTCGATGTCATACTCTGACACATCCTTTAGATAAGGGATCGTATAGTCCTCCGTTCTCAAGATATCGTGTGGCCAATTACATGGAACATAGTCATACTTATTGTGCAGCAGTTTGTTTCTCGATCTCTGATCTGTCTGACATAGAACTTAATTGAACACATCAACTCAGTCCTGACCGGGCCCGACACATAAGTCAAACCAAATCATCGAGAGGCCCAAGATATCACTTTTACCCTCGTAGGATAAAAGGAATAGATAAACTTTGACTTATATGCATTTACTATTTACTCATCAAATCATACACAACAATGCATTTTATAACACCAAGTTACTGATGCGTTTACACATTATCAATGCACAACCAACTCGCAAACAATAAACCATATATCTAGGTTTAAAAACTATATGATATTATCATCTCACAATCACTCGTGATTAATTCCATGAAGTGAATCAAGTGAGCGCGGGTTTAATCCAATACTCAAATCTTATGTCAAGAGCACTCATCAACGTTGCAACAAACCTTTGCTATGTCTAAACACTTAGACAGTCTACAAGCCAATTCATGACAGTCTTCTTTCATACCTACTTCCAAAGTACGAACGACTGTGGACAGTTTAAATAATCTTATTATTTAGGAAGTCAATACATGCAAAGTGAAACAATAGTAAACAATTGACATAAGACAGTAACATTACTCATAAATAATACTCCTTTATTTAATCATCAAAATGTCAATTACAATTTATCTATTACAAGTTTCTAAGGCTATCTAATCACTAAAACTAATATCATCCTTCAGCCCAATGCCCCTAGCGTGCTGCAAGTGCTTGACCCTACTCAGTCCCTTTGTAAGAGGATCTGCCGGGTTATCCTCTGACGATACCCTCTTAACCATGAGGAGTCCCTCTTCTACCCGATGTCTAATGAAATGATATTTCCTGTCGATATTTCTGGATCTACCATGATCCCTCGTTTCCTTAGTTAAGGCAACCGCACCTTCGTTATCGCAGAAAATATCCATAGGCTCCTTTATGGCTGGCACAACTCCAAGGTCTCCGATGAAGTTCTTCAACCATATCGCCTCCTTTGACGCTTCGCTCGCTGCTATGTATTCTGATTCGCATGTTGAATCAGCTACGGTCTCTTTCTTGGAACTCTTCCAAGTCAATGCTCCTCCATTCAGGGTAAAGACCCAGCCCGACTGGGAGCGGAAGTTATCTCGGTCGGTCTGAAAACTGGCGTCACTATACCCTTGCACCCTTAAGTCATCACTCCCACCGAGGATAAGAAACCATTCCTTAGTCCTCCGAAGGTACTTAAGAATACTCTTTACTGCAGTCCAATGTGCTCTACCAGGGTTCCCTTGATATCTGTTAACCATGCTCAAGGCGAAGGCCACATCAGGGCGAGTACAAGTCATAGCATTACATGATCGATCCAACTGCGGAAGCATAAGGTACTCAACTCATCTCTGCTATCTCGGCTTCGGTACTTGACCTTTGAGTCTTACTCAACTTGGTATTGCTTTGGATTGGTAACTCCCCTTTCTTGGAATTTTCCATACTAAAATGCTTTAGTACTTTATCCAAGTAAGTACTTTCACTAAGTCCTATTAGTATTTTACTCCTGTTTCTCACTATCATTATCCCAATAATATAAGCAGCTTCTCCGAGGTCCTTCATAGCGAAGCACTTCCTAAGCCAGGACTTAACTTCCTGCAGGGTTGGGACGTCGTTTCCTATGAGTAATATGTCATTGACATACAAAACGAGAAAGCTAACTATACTCCCACTAGCTTTGACATATACACAGGACTCATCCTCGCTTCGCATGAAACCAAACTCTTTAACTTTCTCATCGAAACAGAGATTCCATCTGCGAGACGCTTGTTTCAGTCCATAGATGGATTTCTCAGGCTAACACACTCTATTAGGGTGTTTTGCATTGACAAAACCCTCTGGCTGACTCATGTAAACATCTTCAGCCAACTTCCCATTAAGGAAAGCGGTTTTGACATCCATCTTCCATATTTCATAGTCATGAAACGCAGCTATGGCTAGCATAACTCTTATAGACTTTATCTTCGCTACTGGCGAGAAGGTCTCATCATATTCAACTCCGGGAGTTTGAGTAAATCCCTTCGCAACCAATCGCGCCTTATAAGTGTGTACTTTCCCATCCATGTCGGTCTTCTTCTTAAAGATCCATTTGCACTCGACCGTCTTACGACCCGGTACATTGTCAACCAAGTTCCAAACTTGATGGTCATACATGGACTGAATCTCGTTGTCCATAGCCTCTTTCCATTTTGCAGACTCCGGACCTGCCATGGCTTCCTTATAGCTGTTAGGTTCATCCAAATTTACTAGTGTACTATCACTAATAAACGTATCACCCTCACTTGTTATATGAAAACCATATAACACAGGTGGAACACTAACTCTACTGGAACGTCTAAGAGGTAAGGACTCGTCAATCGGTTCAACAGGAGTTTCCTCATCGGGTTGAACGCCAGCGTTAGACGTTCCTTCATCTCTTGACTCTTCAATCTCTTCAAGATCAATTTCCCTCCCACTGTCCTCTTGGCTTATGAGTTCTCGCTCTCGGAAAACCCCTCTCCTCGCAACGAAGACAACATTGTCACTCGGTCTATAGAAGAGATATCCAAAGGACTTATGCGGATAGCCGATGAAAATACACCGCTTACTACGAGGTTCGAGCTTATCGTGAGTCTCTCGTCTTACGAAAGCCTCGAAACCCAAAATCTTGATATGTGCTAACGAGGGGGCTTTCCCTGTCCACATCTCGTGAGGTGTTTTCGCAACCTTCTTAGTCGGGACTAGATTAAGGATATGGGCGGCAGTCTCTAAGGCATACCCCCAAAATGAGATAGGTAACGAAGCACGACTCATCATGAAACGAACCATGTCCAACAAAGTTCAATTGCGCCTCTCAGCCACACCATTCAACTGTGGTATCATAGGTGGCGTCAATTGCAAAACAATTCTGCATTCCTTGAGGTAATCGTGGAATTCAAGACTAAGGTACTCAGCACCTCGATCGGATAGGAGCATCTTCATTTTCCTGCCCAGCTGATTCTCCACTTCCTGCTTAAACTCTTTCAACTTTTCAAAGGTTTCTGACTTGTGCTTGATTAAGTAGATATACCCATATCTGTTATAATCATCGGTGAAAGTCACATAGAAGCGGCTTGCATCCCTTGTTGTAGATTTAAAGGGCCCACATACATCGGTATGTATGAGATCCAATAAACCCTCACCCCTTTCACAAGTTCCAGTGAAGGGTGACTTGGTCATCTTTCCAAGCAAACAAGACTCGCACACATCATCGTCCCTAAGGTCGAATGACTCCAACACTCCATCCTTTTGGAGTTGGGCTATGCGCTTCTTGTTGACATGTCCAAGACGACAATGCCACAAGCATGCTTTATCCAAAATATTGGAAGAATCGATATGCAACACATCATTTCCTAAGTTGTCTACAACCATCACAGTTTCATATATACCATTACAAGGCAATGCTTCAAAATAGAAAGAAACATTAAAGAAAGCATTAATAGAACCCTTTTCATTATCAAACGAAAATCTAAAACCTTTTTTATACAAACCATGAAAAGAAATAATGTTTCGTGTCATTTCTGACGAATAATAGCAATTATTCAAATCTAAACCTAACCCACTACTAAGCACTAAAGAGTAAACTCCAAGCTTGGTGACAGGCGACGCTTTCCTATTCCCCATGATCAAGTTTATCTTCCCATGCTCCACATCCCTACTTCTTCTTAGGCCCTGCAAATCAGAACAAATGTGAAAACCACATCCTGTATCAAGGACCCAAGACATAGCATGTGATGACTTGTTAGAATGAATAGTGTATATACCTACGAAGGATGGATTTATCTTTCCATCCTTGATATCTTGCAAGTACTTCGGGAAGCTTCGTTTCCAATTCCCTTTCTCATGGCAGTAGTAGCACTCTACATCCTTCGGGTTGGAAGAGGGTGCAGCGGGACCAACCTTGGTTCCACTAGAAGAGGTGCCATCATGGGACTTTCCCTTGTGGCTCTTAGAATGAGCCTTCCTCTTCTTGCCCTTCCATTGCCCAAATGCCAAGACGGGGGCGGTAGTAGGAGTTGATTTAACGGATTTGTCTTTCAGACTACTCTCAGCAGTCCTTAGCAGGCCTTAAAGCTTGCATAGAGTGACCTCCTCCTTGTTTATGTGGTAGGTCATGTGGAACTGGTTGTAACTGATGGGTTTTGAGCATTCTAACACTCCTATGGTGTACATGCAACCCTAGAAACCTTGGATCTATGTTTTACTAAGATACATGCAAATTTGATTTTTCCAAGGTTCTTAACCTAACTAGCATGGCATGGGGAACTTGAAATATAAAAACTAGTAGAAGAACATACCTTTCTTGTTGCTTGGATTCCTTAAGAACTTTGTGAGCCTAGCACCCCTAATGTGATGCCTCAAATGTTTCACACAACACCACAACTCTTGGAATAACTTTGAGAGAAGCACACTATCACTCAAAATCGGCTAGCCCTCCGTGTTCTAGTCTTAGTGCCGATTTTGCTAGCCTATAGGGTCTTTATATAGTGTGTCACAAGTAGGGTTACACCATGTAAACCCTAATTGACATGGCTTTTCATTTCCTCCATGATCCATGGGTTTTAACCTCCGTGGAGCATCCATGGATCACCCTATGGGTTTTAGCCCAATCCAATAAACCATGGATCATTAGCCCACTATATAAGAAAGGATGATTTACACAATCAATCCTCATATATTTAATTAGTCTCTTTTTTATCACAAAATTAATTCCAAATTAATTCTTGATCGATGCTAATTAAATAATATGATTTCATATTAATATATTAGAACTTATAATATATTAACAAATCATAAGTGTCCTTCTTCTCATTTTGTCTATCCAATTATCATGATGCCATGCAACCCAGATAGACCATGCCAACCGGGTCAAGTACATACCAGAAATAGTTATGGACTTAGACACCTTATCCAACAGTCTCCCACTTGGATAAGTCTAATAACTATAACTGCAAGTATGGTTTCAGGAACCGATCAGCAATCGTAGCTCTTTCAAAGTCTCGTGGAACTAAGATGACCTGCCATTTAAGATAAGTGATCATATAATCCTCTGCTCTCAAGATATCAGCCGGAAAAATACATGGAACAATGTTGTACTTATTGTCCAGCGGTTTGTTTCCCAATTTCCGATTTGTTTGACATAGAACTAAACTGAACACATCAATTTGGTTCTGACTGGGCCCGGTACATAGGTCAAAAACAAAATCATCGAGGGGCCCAGATATCTCTTTTAATCCTCCAAGGACTAAAAGGAACAGATAAACTTTGACTCATATACTTGTTCTACTACTTGTTGAATCATACACAAAGGCACGTTTTATAACATCGAGTTACCAATGTGTTTTCGTACAATCAATGTATAACCAACTCATATTCAACAACTCATATCTCTATGTTTGAAGACTTATATGATATTACCGTCTCACGATCACTCGAGATAAATTCCATGAAGTGATACAAGTGAGCGTGTGTTGAATCCAATACTCGAATCACTATGCCAGGAGTACTCATGAACACTGCAGCCCCTTTGTCCCAGACAAACTACAGACCCATTCATGACAGTCTTGCCTCATTACCTACTTCCAAAGTATGATTGACTGTGGATGGTTGGAATAATATAATATACCATAACATAATTATTCTGGAAGTCAAAACATGCAAAATTGAAATGATAGTAAACGATTGACAGAAGATAGTAACACTTTACTTATAAATAAATAACAACTTTTATTTAATCATCAAATGTCAATTACACTTTACAAATTTCAAAAGCTATCTAATTTCTAAAATTAATATCATCCTTTAGCCTAATGCGCCTCGCATGCTGAAGATGCTTAACCCTACTCAGTCCCTTCGTGAGGGGATCTGCTGGGTTCTCATCCGATGATACCCTCTTTTCCACGAGGAGTCCTTCTTCTATTCGATGTCTAATGAAATTGTATTTTCTGTCGATGTGTCTGGATCTCCCGTGATCCCTTGGTTCCTTGGCTAAGGCAACTGCACTTTCACTATCATAGAAAATCTCCATAGGCTCCTTTATAGCTGGTACTATTCCAAGGTCTCCAATGAAGTTCTTCAGCCATATCGCCTCCTTCCTTGCCTCGCTTGCTGCTATGTACTCTGATTTGCAAGTTGAATCAGCCACTGTCTCCTGCTTGGAACTTTTCCAAGTAATTGCTCCTCCATTTAAGGTAAAGACCCAGCCTTACTGTAGCACCTGGTTCCTGGTATGTATTTTATTTAAGTAATTTTGCATTTTTGGCCTGGGACTCGGCGAGTTGAAGGCCCAACTCGCCGAGTAGAAGCGGGATGAGACGCGGGATTTAAATATGGGACTCGTCGAGTCGGGTCCTGGACTCGACGAGTAGGCTCTGTCTCGACAAAACCCTAATCTGAGGGTTTGCACCCTATTTAAACAACCTTATACAGCCTTCATCGCCCCTTTATGCTCCCAGAAACCCTCCATAGCAAACCCTAAGCGTTTTGGTGCAAGATCTAAGGCTTTTGAGTGATTTTGTGGGTTTTGACCACAAGGAAGAAGGAAGAGCATAGAAGGATCAAGAGGAGACTGAAGGATTCGAGTTTGGTGCATCATTTGCAGTGTTTGAAAGGTATAAAGTCTGTACCTTGCTTGCTTATTCGTTTGATCCCTTTTTGGGGAGATTTAGGGCTTTTATAAGCCATTCTTGGTAACCAACCATGATTGCAAGCATGGTTGGAGGTTGAGGCTTCGGATCTAGGCCCATGGAAGAGTTACAAGGCAGAAAAGGGCTGCTTTTCCCATGCAACTTAAGAGCCTCTTTTAGAGCCTTTTTGGCTCAAAGTCCCATGCATGCACGTAAAGTTCGTAACTTTACGTGCTAGAGCGAGTTTAGGGGCCTAGATCTATCATTTGGACAAGAGTTGTACACCAGAAATCGAAGGAATAGACTTGGGACTGCATCGACTCGGCGAGTCATTCATGGGACTCGGCGAGTCCGAGGCTTGACTTCCTTTTTCTGTTATGGTCCAAGAGACCCATTTGAGTGAGAGAAAGGTTTTAGAGGGTCCAGGAGAGTGACCCAGACGTATCGGGATAAGCCATAGTCCTGGAGTTCATAGGACTCGGCGAGTGCATGAGTCGACTCGGCGAGTCCAAGGCAATCTCCCAACTCTTGAAGATGAACTCGAAGAGTTGTTCATACAACTCGGCGAGTCAAGGACAGGATGTGTTCATAGGATGAAGATGGACTCGACGAGTTTTCATACCACTCGGCGAGTCGGATGAAGGTTCATCCGAGGTTGTGTTAGAAGGAGAACTCATCGAGTCGTCGCTAAACTCGACGAGTAGAGTCGTGGATGAGGGCAGTGGAAGAGAAAGGGACTCGACGAGTTGGCGGCCCAACTCGGCGAGTCGGGTCAACTGGAAGTTGACTTTGACTTTGACTTGGACTTGGTCAGGGGTAAAATGGTCATTTTACCCTAAGAATAGTTATCAGACTCTGATTGAGTGTTTTGTGGGGATTATAGCCGGAGGATTTCCGGAGCAGCAGCAGACAGAGATTTCCCGCACAGATTATCAGCAGCTACTCGTTCGAGGTGAGTTACCTTCCAGTAGTTGTGGGTCTACGGCCACAATGCCGGCCCACCAGTAGGAATTGTATGTTAGATGATCGTCTTTGTGATATCATCTAGGTCTGCTACTACCTGATATGTTATATGCTGGCATGATATGTTATATGTGACAGTAGTAGAGTTCGGTTGTTAGGACCGGAGGGTAGGTCAGACACCCCAGATATGTCTGACAGTATGTGATGATATGTTTATATGCTGTCATGATATGTTATATGTGATAGTGGTAGTAGGGAGGGAATAGTCCCCAAGTTCGGTTGTTAGGACCGAAGGGTAGGTCGGACACCCCAGAAACGTCTTACAGTATGTTTACGTTATGATATATGTGATAGTAGCAGTAGGGGGTGGAATAGTCCCCGAGGTTCGGTTGGTAGGACCGAAGGGTAGGTCAGCACCCCAGAATGGCTTGACATGGGTAGGTCAGCACCCCAGAATGGCTTGACACGGGTAGGTCAGCACCCCAGAATGGTCGTACTGGGTAGGTCGGGCACCCCAGAATTGCCCGGCAGTATGTATGTGATATGTCTGTATGGTATGTGGTATGATAGGGCAACTCACTAAGCTTTGTGCTTACAGTTTTAGTTTTGGTTTCAGGTACCTCTTCGTCTAAGGGGAAGGAGTCGGCAGTGTAGCAGCGCATCACACACACATATAATTTCCACATGGAGTTTTTTGGGATTGTACTCTGATTGATTTTCACTTTGACATTATGATTTCAGACACATTGTTATGGTTTTGTTTGCAAATGTTATGGCATGGGAAATGTTTTGGTAAACTATGTTGAGAATTACTAAAATTTAAAAAAAAAAATTTGGGCTTTGAAATTGGGATGTTACAAGTTGGTATCAGAGCCCTGGTTTGAGGGATTCGGACACACCCTCGGGAGTGTCTGGACTCAAACCGAGGGATTTAAAAGATTTTTACAAAGAAAATGGTTTTCTAAAATCTGAGTCAAAGGGTTTTGAGAAAGAACAAGGTGTGTGATGCGTGCGACCACCCGAGCTCAAGTAAGTTTTCCCCCAAGATACCCATACTTGTTATAATAAGTTATATGATATATGATTATGAGAACTGCATGCTAGATTAGGGCTAAGGATCTAGGAGGATGCCTTGTATGCCTGATGTATATGATTCTGAGAACTGCATGCTAGAGTTGGGCCAAGGATCTAGGAAGGATTCCTTATATGCCTGTTGTGCGAGCTGTATGCTAGGACTGTTTAGTCAGTAGTAGGATAGCCTGATTAGGTTATGCCTGATGCGGTTACTCGATGCATGAATGCTGCTTGCTTTGTGCTTAAGGGGTCCTGGCTAACTTTAACTAACTAGTGAGTGGATATTTAACAGTACTCGCAAGCTAGTTAGGGAAGGGAAGTAGGGACTCCTAGTGCAACTGATGGCGGAGAGTAGGTCAGAGAGTGCCCCAGGAAAGCCTGGGATGAGACTAGATGGAAAGGGATAATGGTTAAGGGACTTGGCAAAGTCGAGACAGTCCTTGAGGAAAGTACGGATAGATGTGGAAGGTAGTATGGGCCCGTACTACTGGAAGCAGAGGATCCGTACTCGAATCAAGTAAGGTTGAGACAGAACCGCGAAACTTGGAGAGTGTGTTAGACCTCTCGAGAGTATGTATGACCCTGAAACTTATGCGTGTATTTTTCAGTATGGTGACCACGCGACATGGAGCAGGAGGTTCCGGATCAGGATCAGGATCAGGCTCGGGTGCAGGATCCGAGCAGGTTGATGACGGGCTGCGCGATTTCATTGCGTTTGAGATCACGAGAGGCATTCTTGAGTCGACCCCGGTCATTTTCGGGTCGATCAAGGAGGGGATTGTTGAGCTGATGGAGGATCGCCTCCGGGCATTCAGGAGTGATATGGCATCTAGCCAGACGAGTACGCGCAAATTGTCCTTTAAGGACTTCCGTGGGAGTGGTGCGTCGGATTATCATGGGGTGAAAGACCCCATCGCTACCAGGAGATGGATCACAGACATTGAGTCTACGCAGTTGACGAGCTTCTTCTCGGAAGGGTCGAAGGTCCACTTTGCTGCGGGATGTTTGAGGGATAGAGCTAGAGACTGGTGGGAGTCGATTGGTGACTCATTGAGAGCCCCAGCCATCGAGGCCATGACGTGGTCAGATTTCGTGACCAGATTCAGAGCTGAGTTTGCGTCGGCTGTAGAGCTTCAGCAGCTGGCCAGAGAGTTTTTGGATATGAGGCAGACTACGGAGACTGTGGCGGAGATCACCGCCAAGTTTCGGGAGAGAGCATTGTTGGTACCCCAGTATGCGGGGGATGAGGAGATGCGGAAGACCCGCTACCATGATATGTTGAGGGCTGATATTCGGGAGCATGTCAGCTACTCTGCCTGTCCGACCCTGGAGTCCATGATTGCCAGGGCGCGGGAGAGGGAGCTCGATTTGGAGCATGTGAGGAAGAAGAAAGCTGAGTCTGAGCAGGTTACAGGGGTTTCGGGGAAGAAATTCAAGGGATCCGACGTTAGGTCGAAGGGCCAGCCGGGCCAGAGCTGCTGCAGGAAGTGCGGCAGGCCGCATGAGGGAGCTTGTAGAGCAGGATCATCAGGCTGCTACAAGTGCGGCAAGACGGGGCACTTTGGCAGGGACTGTACTGCCCCCGCCCCCGCAGTACAGATGACTGACCTGGTTTGCTTCCATTGCAATCAGAAGGGCCACAAAAAGGCCAATTGCCCGACATTGATAGCAGCGTCAGCAGCAGCGCCAGCAGCGGCGCCGGTTTCAGCGACAGCGAGGGTTGCAGATGGCCGGAAGGCCAAGACAGAGGCTCCAGTGGTGCGGAATCGAGCATTTCAGTTGACAGCCGAGGAGGCACGCGCTGCACCTGATGTAGTGACGGGTATGATTCCTTTCTTATGATTTTATGTTATGGCGATGTGATCTTGATATGTTATGTATGTCCTCTGTTTAGGATCGTTCCATGTGAACGGTATCCCAGTTCAGGTATTGTTTGATTCGGGTGTTGGGTTTTGAGCTTACTAACACTCCTAAGGTGTTCATGCAACCCTAGAAACCTTGGATCTATGTTTTTCTAAAATACATGCAAAATAATTTTCCAAGGTTCATAACCTATCTAGCATACATGGGGTACTTTTAAACACAAAAGATACTAGAAGAATTACATACCTTTGTTAGTGAGTTGATTCCTTGGGAGTTTAAGAGCCAAGCACCAATAATGTGAATGCCTCAAATGGAAATCACAAATCACCACAAACTTGGAAAACTTATGAGAGAGCACTCTAATACTCTAGAAATCGGCCACACCTTATGCACACACACATAGTGTCTTTTCAAGCACTATAAGCCTCTTTATATAGTGTAGATGATTAGGGTTGTGAACCATGCAAACCCTAATAACCCATGTCTTTTCCTATTCCAAGGATCCATGGGTTAAAAGCTCCATGGATCATCCATGGACTCCCATTCAAGCTTAGCCCATTTCCTTATGAGTGTTAGCCCACACTATATAAGTACAATAGCCCATTATTTAATTAGTCACCTTATGATCACTAAATTAATTCATAGTTAATTTAAGATCAATACTAATTAAATAATACAATTTCTTATTAATATATTATAACTTATAATATATTAGTAGGCCGCAAATATACTCTTCTCATAATGTTATCCATATAAATAGTTCGGGTGAAGTGCAACCCAAATGGACCATGCCGGGTCGGGTCAAGTATATACCAAATAAGTTATGGACTTAGACACCTTATCCAACAGTCTCCCACTTGGATAAGTCTGATAACTGTATTTGCCTATATAGCTTCAGGAACCAACCGGCAATCGTAGCTCTCAAAAAATCTGTTGAACTATGAAGCGCCATTTTAGATAAGTGATCACATAATCCTCTGTTCTCATGATATCAGCCGGACAAATACATGGAACAATGTCTTACTTATTGTCCAGCAGTTTGTTTCCCGATTTCCGATTTGTTCGACAAAGAACTTAATCGAACACATCAATTTAGTTCTAACCGGGCCCGGTACATAGGTTAAAACAAAATCATCGAGGGGCCCAGATATCGCTTCTATTTCTAGAAGGAACAGATAAACTTCGACTCATATGCTTGTTCTACTACTTATTGAATTACACACAAAGGCACGTTTTATAACATCAAGTTACTGATGCGTTTACGTGCAATCAATGCACAACCAACTCATAGGTAACAACTCATATCTCTAGGTTTGAAGACTTATATGATATTACCGTCTCACGATCACTCGAGATAAATTCCATGAAGTGATACAAGTGAGCGTGGGTTTATTCCAATACTCATAACTTATGAGTACTCATGAATGTTGTAGCAACCATTGCTATGGCCAAACACCTTTAGTCATCTACAATCCCAATTCATGACAGTCTTGATTCATACCTACTTCCGACATATGACCGACTATGGAGAGTTTAAATAAACTTATTATTCTGGAAGTCAAAACATGCAAAGCTGAAACAATAGTAAATAATTGACAATGATAGCAACACCTTACTCATAAATAAATCACAACTTTTATTCATCATCAAACGTCGATTACATTTTACAAGTTTCAGTAATAACTATCTAATCTGTAAAACTAATATCGTCCCTCAGCCCGATGCGTCTCGCATGCTGCAAATGCTTCACCCTCGTCAGTCCCTTCGTAAGGGGATCCGCAGGGTTCTCATCTGACGATACCCTCTTTGCCACGAGGAGTCCCTCTTCTATCTTGTGTCTTATGAAGTGATATTTTCTGTCAATGTGTCGGGATCTGCCATGATCTCTTGGTTACTTGGCTAAGGAAACCGCACTATTGCTGTCACAGAAAATCTCCATAGGCTCCTTATTAGCTGGTACAACTCCAAGGTCTCCGATGAAGTTCCTCAGCCATATCGCCTCCTTTGCCGCTTCACTCGCTGCTATGTACTCTGATTCACAAGTCGAATCAGCTACAGTCTCCTGTTTGGAACTCTTCCAAGTGATTGCCCCTCCATTTAAGGTAAAGACCCAGCCCGACTGAGAGCGGAAGTTATCCCTATCAGTCTGAAAGCTAGCATCACTATACCCTACTACTCTCAAGTCATCACTCCCACCAAGGGTAAGGATCCAATCCTTAGTCCTCCGCAGGTACTTGAGAATATTCTTTACCGCAGTCCAATGAGCCTTGACAGGGTTCCCCTGATATCTGCTGACCATGCTCAAAGCGAAGGCCACATCAGGACGGGTACAAGTCATAGCATACATGATCGAGCCAACAGCAGAAGCATAAGGTAATCGACTCATCCCAGCTATCTCATCTTCTGTACTCGGGCTCTGAGCCTTGCTCAGTTTGGCATTGCTTTGGATCGGTAATTCTCCTTTCTTGGAATTGCATGTTGAACCTTTTCAACACCTTATCCAAGTAGATACTCTGACTAAGTCTAATTAGACTTTTACTCCTTTCTCTTAATATCCTTATCCCTAGGATATAGGCAGCTTCTCCAAGGTCCTTCATAGCAAAGCACTTCCCAAGCCAGGACTTAACCTCCTACAAGGTTGGGATGTCATTTCCTATGAGTAGTATGTCATCCACATACAGTACCAAAAAGCTAACTATACTCCCACTAGCTCTGACCTACACGCAGGACTCATCTTAACTTCTTGAGAACCCAAACTCTTTGACCTTCTCATCTAAACAAAGATTCCAACTTCGAGATGCTTGTTTCAATCCATAAATGGATTTCTCAAGCTTGCACACTCTATTGGGGTACTCTGCACTGACAAAACCCTCTGGCTGATTCATGTAAACATCCTCAGCCAACTTTCCGTTAAGGAAAGCGGTTTTGACATCCATTTGCCATATTTCATAATCATGAAATGCAGCAATGGCTAGCATAACCCTAATAGACTTAATCTTTGCTACTGGTGAAAAGATTTCATCATAATCAATACCCTGAGTCTGAGTAAAACCCTTCACAACCAGTCGAGCCTTATAAGTGTGCACCTTCCCATCCATGTCGGTCTTCTTCTTGAAGATCCATTTGCACCCGACTGTCTTACGGCCTGGTACATTGTCACCCAAGTTCCAAACTTGATTGTCATACATGGACTGTTTCTCGCTGTCCATAGCCTCCTTCCATTTAGCAGACTCTGGACCTGCCATGGCTTCCTTAACATTGTTAGGTTCATCCAGATTTACCAGTGTACTGTCACTGATAAATGTATCACCTTCCGTAGTAATATGAAATCCATAATAAAACTCAAGTGTGTTCCTAACCCTTGTGGAACGCCTCGGAAGTATAGACTCGTCAGCTGGATCAACAGGAATTTCCTCCTCAGGTTGATTGCTAGTGTCTGAGGTTCCTTCACCAATTGAGTCTTGAATTTCTTCAAGTTTAATTTGCCTCCCACTGTCTCCTTGGTTTATAAATTCTCTCTCTCGAAAGACCCCTCTCCTTGTCACAAAGACCACATTCTCACTGGGTCTGTAGAAGAGGAAACCAAAGGATTTTTGTGGGTAGCCGATGAAAATACACCTTTCACTTCGAGGTTCGAGCTTGTCATGAGTCTCGCGCCTCACGAAAGCCTCGCAACCCCAAATCTTGATATGGTCCAAATTGGGAACTTTCTCAGTCCACATTTCATGAGGTGTTTTGGCAACCTTCTTTATAGGGACTAGATTAAGGATGTGGGCGGCAGTCTCTAAGGCATACCCCCAAAAAGAGATTGGTAGCGAAGCTCGACTCATCATAGAGCGAACCATGTCCAATAAAGTTCGATTACGCCTTTCAGCTACACCATTCAGCTGTGGTGTCCTGGGAGGTGTCAATTGTGAGACAATCCCACACTCCTTAAGATAGTCGAGGAACTCAGTACTAAGATACTCACCACCTCGATCGGATCGAAGCATCTTAATGTTCCTGCCCAATTGATTTTGTACTTCCTGTTTAAACTCTTTAAACCTTTCAAAAGTTTCTGACTTATGTTTGATTAAGTAGACATAACTATATCTACTAAAATCATCAATAAAAGTCACATAATAGCGATTAGCATCCCTTGTGGCGGTTTTGAATGGTCCACATGTTGGATATAGTGTCTAAGTCCATAACTATATTTGGTATGTACTTGACCCGACCCGGCATGGTCCATTTCGGTTGCACTTCACCCGAACAATTTATGGATAATCGTTTGAGAATAGTATAAGTTATGAGTTATTAATATATTATAAGTCCTAATATATTAATATAAAATCATATTATTTAATTAGTATTGATCTATAATTAATTTAGAATTAATTTAGAGATCAAAAGTATGACTAATTGAATATGGGCTCTTGTATTTATATAGTATGGGCTAATGCTTATTTGGAATGGGCTAGGCTTGCATGGAAAGTCCATGGATACTCCATGGAGATTTAACCCATGGATCTCATGGAAATGAAAAGACATGGGTATTAGGGTTTACATGGATGTAACCCTAATCCACCACATTATATAAAGGCGGCATTGGTTCTTGAAATTTCACAAGTTGATGTGTGTAAACTAAGAGGGCCGATTTCAAGAAGTTTGTGACTATTCTCTCAAGTTTCCAAGTTTGTGGTGATTTGTGACTTCCATTTGAGGCATCCACATTATTGGTCCTAGGCTCTCAAACTCCAAGCAATCAACTACTACTACAAGGTAAGTAATTCTACTAGTTTTATTTGATTCAAGTACCCCATGCCATGCTAGTTAGGATAAGAACCTTGGAAAAATAATTATTTGCATGTATCTTAGTCAAACATAATCCAAGGTTTCTAGGGTTGCATGTACACCATAGGAGTGTTAGAATGCTCAAAAACCCATCACCACATACATCAGTATGTATAAGGTCCAACAAACCCTCACCCCTTGCACAAGTACCAGTGAAGGGTGATTTTGTCATTTTTCCAAGTAGACAAGACTCACAACTATCATCCGACTTGAGGTCGAACGACTCCAAGACTCCATCCTTTTGGAGTTGGCCTATGCGTTTCTTGCTTACATGTCCAAGACGACAATGCCACAAAGATGCTTTATCCAAGCTAGTAGAAGAATCAATACATAATACATTATTTCCTAAATTATCTACAACCGATATAGCTTCATACACACCATCACAAGGTAATGCTTTAAAATAAAGAACATTATTAAAGAAACCATTAATACTACCAACTTCATTATCAAAAGAGAAGGTAAAACCTTGTTTGTACAAAGCATGAAAGGAAATAATATTCCTCGCCATTTCAGACGAGTACACACATTTATTCAAATCTAACTTTAACCCACTATCTAGCAACAAAGTATAAACTCCAATCTTGGCAACAGGTGTAACCTTCTTGTTTCCCATGATTAAGTTTATCTTTCTGTGCTCCACATCCTCACTTCTTCTTAGGCCCTGCAAGTCACAACAGATGTGAATACCATAGCCTGTATCAAGAACCCAAGAATTAGAATATGGTGAGTTATTAGACAATATAGTGTAAATACCTGCATGGGATGGTTTCACTTTCCCATCCTTGACATCCTGCAAGTACTTTGGGCAGTTTCGCTTCCAGTGCCCCTTATTTTGACAGTAGAAGCATTCAGCATCCTTAGGGATGGCAGAAGGAGTGATAGAACCACCTTTGGTTCCAGATGAGGAGCCTTCAAGGGACTTTCCCTTGGTACCCTTCGAAGGGTGCTTCCTCTTCTTCCCTTTGCCTTGCCCGATAGCCAAAACAGGGGTAGTAGTAGGAGTAGGAGTAGCAACCGACTTACTCTAAAGACCACTTTTAGCAGTCTTCAGAAGTCCTTGAAGCTTACTGAGTGTGACTTCCTCCTTGTTCATGTGGTATGTCATACGAAATTGATCATAACATGAGGGCAAGGAGTGCAAAATGATATCAATTGCCAACTCCTCAGGGAAGTTCACATTCAGTTTCATTAGACGGTCCACATACCTTTGCATTTTCTACATGTGGCTCGTGATTGGTTCGCTATCCTTCATACGGGTAGTGATCATGGAGGAGATTATTTCATAATGCTCTTGACGAGCACTCTGATGGTACCTTTCCATCAGATCCTGATGCATCTCAAAAGGGTAATAGTCCTCATAGGACTTTTGGAGTTCAGCTGTCATGGTGGCCATCATGATGCATGCCACCTTGGTGGCATCTCTTTCATGTGCCTGATACTCAGCGACCTCCTCAGGAGTAGCAGTGGACTCATCAAGCTCCTTTAGCTCCTTATCGACGACATATTCCTTGTCCTCGTAACGAGTGACCATCCTGATGTTCCGGATCCAATCCATGAAGTTGGAACCATCAAAGATGACCCTCCCACAAAGTTTCATGAGGGAAAAGGAGCCAGTAGGGTTAGAGCCCGAAGCATTGTTGTTGGAAGACATCTGAAAAGAAGAAAACAAGTTTAGATTAGATATATCGAATCCTTAATAATACACCCAAATGTAATATTAAGGCTAGGATCCAACACAATATATTATAACTTAGAAGAGGGATGCCATAATCTAAGTTATAACATATTTGAAGGTAGGTGAATGACAATTCACCAATTTCCACCATGAAAACGAAATGAATTATTAGGTTTAATTGGTTTTGAAATTCCTAGATTCTTTTGAGATTCATTGAACTTTTCAATGGCATGTTTTAATCTCGATTGTGCCCTTCAAGTTTTGTGATTGGGATGCCGAGGATCACAAAACAAGGTGTGAATAACCATGCAAATTCACTTGGTACCCTTAATTTATCACCTAATCAATGTGCCGTTTAACCACACACGCTCCACCGATTTATGATAAACATTAAGTCACCCTTCGTGATCCTTACTAGTCCAAGTTAGTGTGGCGGCTAACCACACACGCTCCACCAACGACTTGGTAAGGTACAAAGTGTGAATTTCATGGGTTAGCACCATATTCACATTTTCCTAAAGTAACTAAGATTGGGAATTTATTAAAGGTTTAGTTACTTTATAATATTCATTATACTTTTAATGAAAATTTAAAGTCATTGTCCTACCCGTTCGGCTAACGACCCTCCGCCGATCAAGGAAGCGGTGGGTGAGAATGGACACCTATTAAGTTGCCATTTTATAGGCAACAACCTTATACCCCCCTTATAGACCGGCTTCGTGAATGAGGCCTACTAACGGTAAAACGACTTAATCTTATACATATATATAATAATTAACCATTAATGTTATAAATAGTATAAGGGTTGAATTTTAACTTTTAAAACTCTAAGGGTTTGGAATTAAAGTATATTAAAGTGTATGTAACTTTACAAATTCCAAAACTTGATGACAAATTTTGAAACTATTCAAAACTTTTCATTTCATAACTTATGAATTAAAGGTTCATAAAATGAAGACTCTTCATTTTCATGTAACTTATGTGTTTTAAGTGTGCATAAATGAAAGTGACCTTTGTAAATCCATAACTTGAGGACAAATTATGGACTCCATTAAAACACATAAATGATCAAGAATTATCAATAAACAATTTAGCAAATAATTCCTATGATCTAACAATAATTCATAAGAACATGAACATCATATCAAAAATTCCAAGAACATATGAACACATATCATCATGAAATTTTGATATAAGCCATTGTAAATGGATTAGCATAAACATTACACCATCTAAAACAGGTTTTATAACACCAAAACAGTTTAGGGTAATGTTTCTAGTCCATTTCCAGCAGCAAAACTCGAAAATCTGCATTCTGAGGCTTCTACTCGTCGAGTGCACGAACCTACTCGACGAGTAGGATGAATTTACTCATGGACTCGGCGAGTCCCCCCATGGACTCGGCGAGTTCATGCTGCAGAATGCAGAAAACTTGAGTTTTTCAACAAGTTTGCATCAAGTATCAAACAAACAAGCCTAGGCTCTGATACCACTGTTGGGTTTTGAGCAAACTAACACTCCTAAGGTGTTCATGCAACCCTAGAAACCTTGGATCTATGTTTGTCTAAAATACATGCAAAATAGTTTTCCAAGGTTCATAACCTATCTAGCATACATGGGGTACTTTTAAACACAAAAGATACTAGAAGAATTACATACCTTTGTTAGTGAGTTGATTCCTTGGGAGTTTGAGAGCCAAGCACCAATAATGTGAATGCCTCAAATGGAAATCACAAATCACCACAAACTTGGAAAACTTATGAGAGAGCACTCTAATACTCTAGAAATCGGCCACACCTTATGCACACACACATAGTGTCTTTTCAAGCACTATAAGCCTCTTTATATAGTGTAGATGATTGGGTTTATGAACCATGCAAACCCTAATAACCCATGTCTTTTCCTATTCCAAGGATCCATGGGTTAAAAGCTCCATGGATCATCCATGGACTCCCATTCAAGCTTAGCCCATTTCCTTATGAGTGTTAGCCCACACTATATAAGTACAATAGCCCATTATTTAATTAGTCACCTTATGATCAATAATTTAATTCATAATTAATTTAAGATCAATACTAATTAAATAATACAATTTCATATTAATATATTATAACTTATAATATATTAGTAGGCCGCAAATATACTCTTCTCATAATGTTATCCATATAAATAGTTCGGGTGAAGTGCAACCCAAATGGACCATGCCGGGTCGGGTCAAGTATATACCAAATAAGTTATGGACTTAGACACCTTATCCAACATCGGGTGCTACCCGATCGTTTGTCTCTCTTACGCTTAGCAAGAAGTTTCCTGATTCGTCGGGCACATTGGATTGCCCTCTAGAGGTCGAGATTGCGGACGACCGGTCAGTGCGAGCATCAGAGGTCTACCGAGATTGCGTCCTGCGACTGTTTGAGGAGCGTTATCCGGTAGATCTGGTTCCCATACCTTTGCGGGGGAACAAGGTTATTATCGGTATGGATTGGCTAAGCCCCAATGGGGCAGTGATTGACTGTGCGCAGCAGGTGGTGCGGATCAGGACCCCAAGTGGGGGAGAGCTGGTGATTCAGGGCAAGAGGCCACAGCAAGGACCAGCTTTATGTTCAGCAGCGAGGGCTAGGTGTTACCTTCAGCAGGGTTGCGCAGGATTTGTTGCCTATGTTATGGATACCCGGGAGATGGGTAAGGCAACGGTAAGCAATGTGCCCATGGTACGAGAGTTTGCGGACGTATTCCCCGAGGAGTTGCCTAGGATACCTTCGGAGAGGCAGGTAGAGTTCAGGATTGAACTAGTCCCTGGTGCGGCTCCGATAGCCAAGGCACAGTATCGGTTGGATCCTCCTGAGATGCAGGAGTTGTCTACACAGCTGCAGGAGCTGTTAGACAAGGGTTTCATTAGACCGAGCAGTTCACCCTGGGGAGCCCCGATTCTATTTGTGAAGAAGAAGGACGGGTCGCATCGGATGTGTATAGATTATAGGGAGCTGAATAAGGTAACGGTGAAGAACCGTTACCCACTCCCGAGGATTGATGACCTCTTTGACCAGCTGCAGGGAGCATCTTGGTTCTCCAAGATTGATTTGTGATCAGGGTATCATCAGATTAGGGTCAGAGAAGAGGATGTACAGAAGACTGCGTTTCGGACGCGCTATGGCCACTATGAGTTTGTGGTGATGCCTTCCGGGCTCACCAATGCTCCTGCTGTGTTCATGGACCTCATGAACCGCGTGTGTAGACCGATGTTAGACCGGTCTGTGATAGTGTTTATTGATGATATCTTGGTTTACTCCAAGACGCGAGAGCGGCATGAGGAGCATCTGCGAGAGGTTCTGGAGACTTTGAGAAGGGAGAGCTTGTATGCTAAGTTCTCCAAGTGTGAGTTCTGGTTGCGCGAGGTGCAGTTTCTCGGACACCTTGTCAACCAGAACGGGATATCGGTGGACCCGGCCAAGGTTGAGGCCGTGATGAGGTGGGAAGTTCCGAGGTCTCCATCTGAGATTCGGAGCTTTCTGGGATTGGCAGGCTACTATCGGAGATTTATTCAGGACTTCTCCAAGATAGTTGTGCCCCTAACCCGGCTGACGAGGAAAGCCGTGGTCTTTCGCTGGGGGCCTGAGCAGCAGGCCGCATTCGAGACACTGAGACAGAGATTGTGCGAGGCGCCAATCTTAGCCCCGCCAGAGGGCATGGAGGATTTTGTGGTATATTGTGATGCGTCCATCTCAGGTTTGGTCGCGGTACTGATGCAGAGAGGGCATGTTATTGCATACGCTTCGAGGCAGCTGAAGCCTCACGAGGCGAATTACCCGACGCATGATTTGGAGCTGGGGGCTGTTGTTTTTTCCCTCAAGATTTGGCGTCATTACCTCTATGGTGTTCGTTGTACCATTTACACGGACCACAAGAGTTTGAGGTACCTCATGGATCAGCCGAACCTGAACATGAGGCAGCGTCGGTGGCTGGATGTGGTGAAGGATTATGATTGCGAGATCCTCTACCACCCGGGGAAGGCCAATGTCGTGGCCGATGTGCTTAGCCGCAAGGCAGCGCCAATCAGGGACATCTGTCTGAGGATGACAGTGGTGACTCCACTATTGGAGCGGATCCGGGAGGCTCAGCAGGAGGCTATGAAGGAGGAACATCGGAAGAGCGAGCGTATAGTGGGCTAGGTTTCCTCCTTCGACTGTGATAGCCGAGGGTTATTGACTCTTCACCGTAGGGTGTCGGTCCCTTATCATGGAGGCGTGCGCCAGATCCTGATGGAGGAGGCCCACAAATCCAAATTTTATATCCATCTCGGAGCGACGAAGATGTATAGAGATCTTCGTCCTGATTATTGGTGGCCCTGCATGAAGCGGGACGTAGCATGGTATGTGGAGCGGTGCTTGACCTGCAGGAAGGTCAAGGCCGAGCACCAGAGGCCACACGGCAAGATGCAGCCGTTAGATATTCCTTTGTGGAAATGGGAAGATATTACCATGGATTTCATTACCAAGCTTCCCAAGACTGCACGGGGAGTGGATTCGATTTGGGTAATCGTGGATCGTTTGACCAAGAGTGCCCATTTCATACCGATCCAGAAGAGCATTTCGGCCGAAAAGTTGGTCGACATCTATATCCGAGAGGTGGTAGCTCGGCACGGAGTGCCAGTTTCAGTGATTTCCAACAGGGATGTGTGGTTCACTTCCAGGTTTTGGAAGAAGTTTCATGGCGAGCTGGGTACTCGTCTGCATTTTAGCACCGCCTTTCACCCGCAGACGGATGGTCAGAGCGAGCGGACCATCCAGACGCTAGAGGATATGATGCGGGCATGTGTTTTAGACTTCGGAGGTAGCTGGGATACCTACCTTCTGTTGGCGGAGTTCTCGTATAATAATAGCTATCATGCGAGTATTGACCGTCCTCCCTTCGAGATGTTATACGGAAGGAAGTGCAGAACCCTGATATGTTGGGGTGAGGTTGGCCAGAGGGTCATGGGGAGCACCCAAGTGGTGCTCAAGATGACAGAGAGGATTCAGCAGGTTCGGAGCAGACTTCAGACTGCTCAGAGTCGGCAGAAAAGTTATGCCGACAAGCGCCGATCGGACCTGGAGTTTCAGGTCGGGGATATGGTTCTCCTGAAGGTGTCGCCATGGAAGGGCGTCATCCGATTTAGGAAGCGGGGCAAGTTGGGTCCCAGGTATATTGGACCCTTCAGGGTTATAGCCCGGGTGGGCAAGGTGGCATATAGGTTGGATTTGCCAGCCGAACTCAGTCAGATTCATAGCACTTTTCACATCTCCCAGATACGGAAATGTTTGGAGGACGATTCAGCAGTAGTACCATTAGAGGATACTCAGGTCGATGACAGCCTGAATTACATCGAGCGGCCTGTAGCGATTCTCGACCGGAAGTCGAAGGATCTGAGGAACAAGAGGGTCGAGCTGGTAAAGGTACAATGGCAGCACCGGAAGGGCTCGGAATGGACTTGGGAGCCGATGGATGAGATGATGGAGCATTACCCAGAGCTTTTTCAGGAATAAGAAGCAGACTTCGAGGACGAAATCTAAAATAAGTGGGGGAGATTTGTAGCACCTGGTTCCTGGTATGTATTTTATTTAAGTAATTTTGCATTTTTGGCCTGGGACTCGGCGAGTTGAAGGCCCAACTCGCCGAGTAGAAGCGGGATGAGACGCAGGATTTAAGTATGGGACTCGTCGAGTCGGGTCCTGGACTCGACGAGTAGGCTCTGTCTGGACAAAACCCTAATCTGAGGGTTTGCACCCTATTTAAACAACCTTATACAGCCTCCATCGCCCCTTTATGCTCCCAGAAACCCTCCATAGCAAACCCTAAGCATTTTGGTGCAAGATCTAAGGCTTTTGAGTGATTTTGTGGGTTTTGACCACAAGGAAGAAGGAAGAGCATAGAAGGATCAAGAGGAGACTGAAGGATTCGAGTTTGGTGCATCATTTGCAGTGTTTGAAAGGTATAAAGTCTATACCTTGATTGCTTATTCGTTTGATCCCTTTTTGGGGAGATTTAGGGCTTTTATAAGCCATTCTTGGTAACCAACCATGATTGCAAGCATGGTTGGAGGTTGAGGCTTCGGATCTAGGCCCATGGAAGAGTTACAAGGCAGAAAAGGGCTGCTTTTCCCATGCAACTTAAGAGCCTCTTTTAGAGCCTTTTTGGCTCAAAGTCCCATGCATGCACGTAAAGTTCGTAACTTTACGTGCTAGAGCGAGTTTAGGGGCCTAGATCTATCATTTGGACAAGAGTTGTACACCAGAAATCGAAGGAATAGACTTGGGACTGCATCGACTCGGCGAGTCATTCATGGGACTCGGCGAGTCCGAGGCTTGACTTCCTTTTTCTGTTATGGTCCAAGAGACCCAGTTGAGTGAGAGAAAGGTTTTAGAGGGTCCAGGAGAGTGACCCAAACGTATCGGGATAAGCCATAGTCCTGGAGTTCATAGGACTCGGCGAGTGCATGAGTCGACTCGGCGAGTCCAAGGCAATCTCCCAACTCTTGAAGATGAACTCGAAGAGTTGTTCATACAACTCGGCGAGTCAAGGACGGGATGTGTTCATAGGATGAAGATGGACTCGACGAGTTTTCATACCACTCGGCGAGTCGGATGAAGGTTCATCCGAGGTTGTGTTAGAAGGAGAACTCGTCGAGTCGTCGCTAAACTCGACGAGTAGAGTCGTGGATGAGGGCAGTGGAAGAGAAAGGGACTCGACGAGTTGGCGGCCCAACTCGGCTAGTCGGGTCAACTGGAAGTTGACTTTGACTTTGACTTGGACTTGGTCAGGGGTAAAATGGTCATTTTACCCTAAGAATAGTTATCAGACTCTGATTGAGTGTTTTGTGGGGATTATAGCCGGAGGATTTCCGGAGCAGCAGCAGACAGAGATTTCCCGCACAGATTATCAGCAGCTACTCGTTCGAGGTGAGTTACCTTACAGTAGTTGTGGGTCTACGGCCACAATGTCGGCCCACCAGTAGGAATTGTATGTTAGATGATCGTCTTTGTGATATCATCTAGGTCTGCTACTACCTGATATGTTATATGCTGGCATGATATGTTATATGTGACAGTAGTAGAGTTCGGTTGTTAGGACCGGAGGGTAGGTCAGACACCCCAGATATGTCTGACAGTATGTGATGATATGTTTATATGCTGTCATGATATGTTATATGTGATAGTGGTAGTAGGGAGGGAATAGTCCCCAAGTTCGGTTGTTAGGACCGAAGGGTAGGTCGGACACCCCAGAAACGTCTTACAATATGTTTACGTTATGATATATGTGATAGTAGCAGTAGGGGGTGGAATAGTCCCCGAGGTTCGGTTGGTAGGACCGAAGGGTAGGTCAGCACCCCAGAATGGCTTGATATGGGTAGGTCAGCACCCCAGAATGGCTTGACACGGGTAGGTCAGCACCCCAGAATGGTCGTACTGGGTAGGTCGGGCACCGCAGAATTGCCCGGCAGTATGTATGCGATAGGTCTGTATGGTATGTGGTATGATAGGGCAACTCACTAAGCTTTGTGCTTACAGTTTTAGTTTTGGTTTCAGGTACCTCTTCGTCTAAGGGGAAGGAGTCGGCAGTATAGCAGCGCATCACACACACATATAATTTCCACATGGAGTTTTTTGGGATTGTACTCTGATTGATTTTCACTTTGACATTATGATATCAGCAGCTACTCGTTCGAGGTGAGTTACCTTCCAGTAGTTGTGGGTCTACAGCCATAATGCCGGCCCACCAGTAGGAATTGTATGTTAGATGATCGTCTTTGTGATATCATCTAGGTCTGCTACTACCTGATATGTTATATGTTGGCATGATATGTTATATGTGACAGTAGTAGAGTTCGGTTGTTAGGACCGGAGGGTAGATCAGACACCCCAGATATGTCTGACAGTATGTGATGATATGTTTATATGTTGTCATGATATGTTATATGTGATAGTGGTAGTAGGGAGGGAATAGTCCCCAAGTTCGGTTGTTAGGACCGAAGGGTAGGTCGGACACCCCAGAAACGTCTTACAGTATGTTTACGTTATGATATATGTGATAGTAGCAGTAGGGGGTGGAATAGTCCCCGAGGTTCGGTTGGTAGGACCGAAGGGTAGGTCAGCACCCTAGAATGGCTTGACATGGGTAGGTCAGCACCCCAGAATGGCTTGACACGGGTAGGTCGGCACCCCAGAATGGCCGTACAGGGTAGGTCGGGCACCCCAGAATTGCCCGGCAGTATGTATGCGATATGTCTGTATGGTATGTGGTATGATGGGGGAACTCACTAAGCTTTGTGCTTACAGTTTTAGTTTTGGTTTCAGGTACCTCTTTGTCTTAGGGGAAGGAGTCGGCAGTGTAGCAGCGCATTGTTATGGTTTTGTTTGCAAATGTTATGGCATGGGAAATGTTTTGGTAAACTATGTTGCGAATTACTAAATTTAAAAAAAAAAAAATTGGGCTTGGAAATTGGGATGTTACACCGACTGAGAGCGGAAATTATCCCTATCAGTCTGGAAGCTAGCATCACTATACCCTACTACTCTCAAGTCATCTCTCCCACCGAGGGTAAGGACCCAGTCCTTAGTCCTTCGCAGGTACTTGAGAATGTTCTTTACCACAGTCCAGTGAGCCTTGCCAGGGTTCCCCTGATATCTGCTAACCATGCTCAAATCAAAGGCCACATCAGGACGAGTACAAGTCATAGCATACATGATCGAGCCTACAACGGAAACATATGAAATCTCCTATCTCAGCCTCTGTACTGGGGCTCTGAGTCTTACTCAGTCTGGCGTTACTCTGGATCGGTAACTCTCCTTTCTTGGAATCCTGCATGCTGAACCTATTCAGCACCTTATCCAAGTAGGTACTTTGACTAAGTCCAATTAGTCTCTTACTCCTGTCTCTCAAAATCCTTATCCCTAGGATATAGGCAGCTTCTCCAAGGTCCTTCATAACGAAACACTTCCCAAGCCTAGACTTCACCTCCTGCAGAGTTGGGATGTCATTTCCTATGAGTAGTATGTCATCCACATACAATACCAAAAAGCTAACTATACTCCCACTAGCCTTGACATATACACATGACTCATTCGCTCCTCAAAAAACCAAACTCTTTGACTTTCTCATCGAAACAAAGATTCCATCTGCGAGGTTCTTGTTTCAATCCATAGATGGATTTCTCAAGCTTACACACTCTATTAGGGTACTCTATACTGACAAAACCCTCTGGCTGACTCATGTAAACATCCTCAGCCAACTTTCCATTAAGGAAAGCGATTTTGACATCCATTTGCCATATTTCATAATCATGAAATGCAGCAATGGCTAACATAACCCTAATAGACTTAATCTTTGCTACTGGTGAAAAGGTCTCATCATAGTCAACTCTCGGAGTTTGAGAAAAGCCCTTTGCAACCAGTCGTGCCTTATAAGTGTGTACATTCCCATCCATGTCGGTCTTCTTCTTGAAGATCCATTTGCACCCGACTGTCTTACGGCTTGGTACATTGTCAACCAAGTTCCAAACTTGATTGTCATACATGGACTGTATCTCGCTGTCTATAGCCTCTTTCCATTTAGCAGACTCGGGGCCTGCCATAGCTTCTGTGTAGCTGTTAGGCTCATCCAAACTTACCAGTGTACTATCACTGATAAGTGTATCCCCTTCCGCAGTAATATGGAAACCATAGTAATGCTCAGGTGCATTCCTAACTCTCGTGGAACGCCTCAGAGGTACAGACTCGTCAGTTGGATTAACAGGAGTTTCCTCCTCAGGTTGATTGCTAGGGTTTGAGGTTCCTTCACCACTTGACTCTTGAATTTATTCAAGGTCAATTTTCCTCCCACTGTTTCCTTGGCTTATGAACTCTCTCTCACGAAAGACTCATCTCCTTGCCACAAAGACCACATTATCACTCGGTCTATAGAAGAGGTAACCAAAGGATTTGTGTGGGTAGCCGATGAAAATACACCGCTCACTTCGAGGTTCGAGCTTATCGTGAGTCTCGCGCCTCACGAAAGCCTCACAACCCCAAATCTTGATGTGGTCCAAATTGGGAACTTTCCCAGTCCACATCTCGTGAGGTGTTTTGGCAACCTTTTTGGTAGTGACTAGATTAAGAATATGGGCGGCAGTCTCTAAGGCATACCCCCAAAATGAGATTGGCAACGAAGCTCGACTCATCATGGAACGAACCATGTCCAACAAGGTTCGATTACGCCTCTCAGCCACACCATTAAGTTGTGGTGTTCTGGGAGATGTCAATTGTGAGACAATCCCACATTCCTTAAGATAGTCAAGGAACTATGTACTAAGATACTCACCACCTCGATCGGATCAAATCATCTTAATGTTCCTGCCCAGCTGATTCTCCACTTCCTGTTTAAACTCTTTGAACTTTTCAAAGGTTTCTGACTTATGCTTGATTAAGTAGACATAACCATATCTATTGTAATCATCAGTAAAAGTCACATAGAAGCGGTTAACATCCCTTGTGGCGGTTCTGAAGGGTCCACACACATCTGTGTGTACAATATCCAACAAACCTTCACCCCTAGCACAGGTACCAGTGAAGGGTGACTTTGTCATTTTTCCAAGTAAACAAGATTCACAACTATCATTGACTTTAGGTCAAATGACTCCAAGACTCCATCCTTTTGGAGTTGGCCTATGTGTTTCTTCCTAACATGTCCAAGACGACAATGCCATAGTGATGCTTTATCTAAGTTAGTGGAAGAATCAATACACAACACATTATTTCCTAGGTTATCTACAACCGATACAGTTTCATATACACCATCACAAGGTAATGCTTTAAAATAAAGAATATTATTATAGAAAGCATTAATACCACCACATTCATTATCAAATGAAAAAGTAAATCCTTGTTTGTACAAACCATGAAAGGAAATAATATTTCTCGCCATTTCAGACGAGTAACAACATTTATTCAAATCTAATCTTAACCCACTACTTAGAAACAAAGAATAAACTTCAATCTTGGTGACAGGTGAAGCTTTCCTATTCCCCATGATCAAGTTTATCTTCCCATGCTCCACATTCTCACTTCTTCTTAGTCCCTGCAAATCAGAACATATGTGAATACCACAACCTGTATCAAGGACCCAAGAATTAGAATATGGTGAGTTCTTAGACAATATAGTGTAACTACCTGCATGGTTGGGTTTAAATTTGTCACACCCCCGGACCAGACGGCGGAAACGTCCGGAGGCAGGTGACTTCATTGTGCAGTATCATAACAATTGAATATAAATGAAACAGAGCAATCCAAACATCATACATTGATATAACAAACTTACATTGTTTACATATTGTATTTGTTCTTCGAATTACACAAAAGAGACATAAGCAGAAAAATCCAAGCTACAGCTAAAAGTCTTGCATCCGCGTCCCTTGTTACCTACTTACTAGATCCCTGAGAATACAAGTCGTTTTGAAAAGCGTCAACTAAAAAGTTGGTGAGTTCATAAGCATTTTTGTACAAAATCGTTTACACTTGTTTAGAATCGTTCTTATCGTACTTTCAGAAAATCCGATATTTTCTATGAAATCGTTTGAAGTCTTGCCTTGAAAATCATGAATATGTGTGTGCATGTCATTACTTTTATTCATCCTTATAAGGAGTGATTTTGAAAAGTAGTGTGATTTGTAAAAGCGAGTTGTGTACGAGAATAGTTCTTTTAAATAGTAATAGTCACCCGTTTCCAGAAAAATCCCTTATTTTCAAACAGAGAATATGGTTGAAAATCTTGTTCCTCTTATCGAGTAAAATTGAGTGTGCGTTCTAGTTTATCGTTATCGAAATCGTAGAAAATCGTTTTCTCCAGAAAATCCAATATTTTCTGCTATAAAATATTCGTAAGTTCTAGTTCCAACTATGTATATGTGTGGGTTAATTTATTGTTTTCAAAATCCTTTACAAACGTTTTCCATAGAGTCCTACGCTTTTTAATTTGTAAAAATAGCAGTATTACGACTCTATACTTGTTAGGAGAAAGAATCAACATGGCAATTGTGGACATTCTACGCGATGAAAAAGGACAGTCAACGCAACAAATGCGGACCATCACTTATGATGTATAGGACGGTCAACACAACGTGCCAAAAGTTTATTTATGATGTTTTTCCTTACATAAATGTCTAGATGACTTAACATATTCTAGTGAGTCGTTATAACCATACTAATATGACGAAGTGCCTGTTTTGGCGTTTCTCAGGCGCCCTCGGTTTGGAAAAGACATTTGTCACCCTAGACTGGCCTGTCTAGCTGTAGCGAACAGCGAAGGTGGGGGTGTCAACCCCGTATAGATCTATACACAAATTCCCGCTCTCCCTCCAGGAGACTCTGGCTATAACTCCTTACAGGACTTAGACGTACACTAATATTTTTATATTTACGTACTTTTGAGATTTGTCTGACTAGAATATTAACAACCTTTTGAGCAATCGTTAGAGATCCATTATTTGTTAGATAAATAATGAAATTCGTACTTGTTGAATAAGAATATCGTTCTCGTTCCATATCGTTGATTGTGCTCGTTAACTAGGTGCTCGTGTTTGTTCCTTTTCGTTTATTGAAAAATAAGTCATTTTAGTCAAGAGAAAAAGTGTCAAGTTATATTTTGTAAAAATTTATAAATGCTGGTTATGACACGCATTTTCTGTTTTATGACATATAGAACATTACTTATGTTGTTGGAGGTTTTACGACAGCAGTTTATGACATGCAAATATTTCTGTCATAAAGGCTCTATTTGTGCATTTTCTTGACGCAAACTTTTTTATTGAATATTTACAAAATACTCCCTGACAGTTTGCTAAATAGTCACAAAGTTCCCATTTTCGAAAAATCACTAGAAATAGTGTCAACTTATCAAGGTTCCTTTTTATAAGTCTTATTTCTAGACATGAAAGCATAGCTAAAGGTCTTAAGTTGGACACACCCAATAGTTGGGAGGCTCTTTTGTACAAAGTATCATCTGTTCTTTATGAAACTGAGAATTCTTACGTTCATGACTATATTACTAAAATATTAATTTAATAATATTTCACACACATACAAACATACGTATATATGCAATCATTTAAGAATTTAGGCAAGATTTGACTTGTACTCTCCCCCAAAAACATTAAAATATCGAAAAGGTGGGGTATGAAGCTCACCTTGAGTTGGTTGAGGAGTTGTTTGGAGTTATGGAGTGAAGATCTCAAACTTAAACTTTTGGCTGAGATGAAGAACTTCCCTGGAGGGATGTTTTCCTTAAAATTTCCCAAGAAGAAGTTGAGAAATTTCCTTTCAGCAAGATCCCCTGTTCCTTACTTGAAGATGACTTTTTAAGAGAAAATGGGAAAAGTGAGAGAGAAAGTGGAGTCTAAACTCCTTACTGACGTTGCTTTGAGGATGAAAAGGGAGGGAATCTTTGGTGCATGGGTATCTGGTGGTCCATGCATGGATATTTGGTGGCTAAAGCATGGAATACTGTGATTTGCATGGGAAATGAGAACTTCATCAAATCACAAAGTCAACCTCTTTGTCCTTTTCTTGATTTAGGATAAGGTTTTCCTAAATCCCAACCATTTATTTTTATGAAGAATATGCTTAAAATAATTAATTTTAGCATAAAATAGGAGTCTAAGGGGTTTAGGATAGGAAGAATACGAGTTTGGTGTAATTTTCGGCGTCAAAATGCCTTAAAATGATAAAATAGTCCGGAAATGATGAAAATCTGGAGTGAAATGTTGTTCTTACGAGGGTCCGAAGCAGTTTTCCAAATTTCGGGAGCATTTCTCAAAGTTCGGGAGCCTCTTAGCAAAATCCGGAGTCAATTGGGTCAATTTTGAAGCTGTTGGGTGAGTTCCGAAGGCGCTTCAATTTTTCCAAAGTCATATGCGAATTTGGTCGATCCGGACCGAGGTGCGACGCTGGCTGGACTTCCGAAGCAGATCCGAAGGGTCCGATCATGATGCTTTCGGAGTGAAGCCTTCCGGAGCTTCTCACCTCCGAAGTCACTTAAGAGGTTCCGAAAAAGCTTCATCTTGGCTCCTTAGAAGGCATTCCGGACCAAGAGGGTTCCGGACCAAGAGGTTCAGGAGCAAGAGGTTCAGGACAAAAAGGATTCCGGACCAAGAGGGTTCCGGACCAAGAGGTTCAGGAGCAAGAGGTTCAGGACCAAAAGGATTCCGGACCAAGAGGGTTCCGGACCAAAAGGTTCAGGACCAAAAGGATTCCGGACCAAGAGGGTCCTTTTGGGTTTCTTCTTCCGGTTTTGAGCTGTTTTCGACTAAGGAAGGTGCTTAGAGAGTTTTGGGAGAGATTCTACATACGTGGAGAGATTTGGGAGAGATTTCATATTCTTGGAGAGATTTGGGAGAGATTTCACATACTTGGAGAGATTTCACATGTGGGAGAGATTTCTCATCCTTGGAGAGATTTGGCATAGATTTCACATAGTTGGAGACATTTGGGAGAGATTTCACATACTTGAAGAGATTTGGGAGAGATTTCACATACTTGAAGAGATTTGGGAGAGATTTCACATACTTGGAGAGATTTGGGAGAAATTTAACATACTTGAAGAGATTTGGGAGAGATTTCGCATACTTGGAGAGATTTCATTCTAACACTTCATGGCTCATTAGGAACTCATATTATACACTTAGAAGTGTTAGCACAAGTCTCACAATAGTACTTGCTTACTTGAGGACGGAATTTCCTAGCCAAAAAGGCTAGTTGTGACATCATCCCCCCGTTAGAGGGAATTTCGTCCCAAAATTCTTTCGAAAGATAGGGTTATGAATGCGAAAATAGGCGAGGGCACTTTTGAGTTATTTGATCCTTGAGTTCCCAAGTGAATATCGGCTCGCGCCTAGTGTTCTCTCGAACCTTCACAATCGGGATGCGACTTTGTTTTGTGTTCTTAACTTTCTCGTTCATTGTCTTGATAGGCTGATCAATGATTAGGAGGTTTTAGTTCACCTTAGTCTTGTCTAGTGGAACTGGAAGGGTTATCCGATAGACACTTTCTAAGTTCGATACATGGAATACAGGGTGTGCGTTACTAAACTCGGAGGGTAATTGGAGTTTGTAGGCTACCGGGCCGATCCGTGCGAGGATCTCGAAGGGTCTGGTGCATCGGGAATTTAGTTTACTTTTCCTTTTTGACTCGAGTCACTCTTCCCTGAGGGAAGTTCTTAAATTAATACCCTGATTCCCTACTTGGGACTTCAAGGTTTTAAGATGTTATCAGCATAGTTATTTCATCAGCGTTACTATAGTTGGGGTCGTGTTCGGATTTGAACTATCATTTTTGTGGTTTATCGAATAATCTCGGGTCTAGTGAGTGTGCTATTGGGCGTTTTTCATCTTGTCGGCTGGGTATCTCCCATCTTAGCCTAACAGAGGATGATCTGCACCTCTGGCCACACAGGGCCTCGAGGGGTGCAACTCCTATGTTCGAGTGGTAGTTGTTGTTATATGATTACTCATTTAAAAGCAAGTGGGTATCCCAAACCTTGTCAATGTCCATCACACATGCTTCTCTTTGGGATGTGGGTTCTTGTTTACCTTGACCTTGCCAGGTGGAATTTCTAGAGTTTCGGTGGTCTGACACTTGTGAGTGCTGACCACATGGAAGGATAAATGTCCTAACCTGGGTCCTTTGGTTAATCGGAGACTATGAGTTATCGGGCCCTTTCTTGGCGAGGCCTTTTGAATGGTCTTCTAGGGATCGGGATCCTGGTGTCCTAGAAGTAGAGTTTTCTAGGTCTTAGGAGTTGGTACTATGGTCACCAAGGTTGAGTTTGCGTGATATAGTTGACCTTATGAGCCTTAGATTATCTTGGGAGTTTTCTCCCTAGGGTTTTTTCCAACCTAATGGTAGGTCGGTCTCTGCCAGTTCTTTGCTGGTGGTTGAGCGAACCTCCGATTCGGGGTAGGGAGTATCGATCCTTGATGATGGGTTTGTTTGGCTTACTCGTAGTCAGCGGTGCTTATGGTAATTTTCGTCTTTCTCCCTTATCAGTTAGACAGGTGTTTCCTGTGGTTAGGGGCTGGGTCTGATGTTTACTTTATCTATTATGTCGATCTTGCGATCAGACACTATCTGTTCTTGTGACTGTGCTAAGTGGTATCGGGTGTTTGGTTATTGGGGTGGTTCTAGGAGCCGGGGTAATTCTATCTCCGCTTAGCACATGGTTGAGATTTACAAAGGGATTATAGGAACCTCTGGAGGAGGTTGGAAGCCTTTCGAATTCCCTTGATGCCCTTTGCTTCTTGATTTTCAATCTTCATTGGGCTAGGGAGGGGCATGGTATTTCTTACACCAGAACTTAGGTGTCTGGTTGCTAGGGATTTGTCGTTACCGGTTGAAAGAGTTTTATCACCCGGTGGAGTAGGACGAAAGTCTATTTGTAGTGCTCGGGTTTTGTAAGGTGAGGATCAAGCCTGTCCGTGCCAATTGATGGCATTGGACTTCTTGTTGTTACGTCGATTCGAGGATCACTGGTTGCTAGAAATGACAGGGTGTTCTATGTTCATGTTCTTATCGTTGCTAGTTTTGTTTTCGTTGTTACCATTTGGGTCTATCTCGCTTCTGCTTGTTAGGTGTTCTAATGTTCGTGTTTTTATCGTTGCTAGTTTCGTTTTCGTTGTTACCATTGGGTCTATCTCGTTTATGCTTGTTAGGTGTTCTAGTGTTCGTGTTTTTATCGTTGCTACTTTCGTTTTCATTGTTACCATTGGGTCTATCTTGTTTCTGCTTGTTAGGTGTTCTAGCGTTCGTGTTTTTATCGTTGCTAGTTTCGTTTTCGTTGTTACCATTGGGTCTATCTCGTTTCTGCTTGTTAGGTGTTCTAGCGTTCGTGTTCTTATGGTTGCTAGTTTCGTTTTCGTTGTTACCATTGGGTCTATCTCGTTTCTGCTTGTTAGGCGTTCTGGCGACACGAGGGTGCTGCTATAAGGCAAGGGAATTCGTAATCCGAATTCTGCCAGGTCCTTCCGCTATAGATGGATGTGACCTAACTGTACATACTTAAGATCTTAGGATCTTTAGAGATGGTTGACTGGAGTTCTGTCCTAATCGCTATTAAACCCAGGGACAAAAGTAAGGCGGAATCGCACTTTCTCAGTTTGCGGAATCCTAACCATATGTGATACTAACGTTCATATGGGACCATCATGGTCCATTCGTAAGGATCCCTAGCTTCCCGCAACTTACAGGATTTGCTCTATCGAGACAATAGTTTTTTTGGATTATGTTTTTAATTAACAAAAACTTTTTGGATAAATCGATGCTTAAGTTTATCGTGGAACGTACCAAAAGCTGTGGTAGGGTTCCTTGTCGTCAACTCCTATCTAGTCGTCGACTCCTTCATTAGTCATCTCCGTTGGACAATCCCTCTTGAGATGTTCTGTTGCAACGCACTTGTGGCAAACTGAACTTACTTCTGGGTTGCGGGTTGGAGTGACGTATGGGGCTAGGGCCCTACAGTAGCGGGAGGTGTGCCCTATCTTATTGCACCTTTTGCAACGAAATGTCTGGCAGGCTCCCCAATGATGGTATTTGCACTTGTTGCATGGTGGATTGTCCCCAAGGTATGATGGTCTCGATGGGGGAGGTGTAGGGTTAGTGGGGGTAGGAACTGATTCCACTTGTTGTCTTTCAGTAGGTCTCTGAATCGAACTGCCTCCTTTTTCATTTCCAATCTTTCGTTTCTTGAGCTTAGGTTTAGGTTTTAGGGTGCATTGGCGAGTTGTTTTTCGTTGGTTTCCCTGGTTGTTGTTACGATTGAATTTATCGATACTGCTTCCGTTTTCGTTCGTGCTGTTGGCATTGAAGTATGCCATGGCGGCTGCTACGGCAGCTGTTACAGTGTCTTGGAATGTGGTGGGGTTTATTTGTAGGACCGGGGCATCTTCAGGGTACTGGTTATCTCATGGTAAGACATGACCCTGTTGCACACGGAAAGTGAGCTCGTAAGTATTTGTAACTAGTTTCAAGTGGGTTTACTCCTATAATCTTAACGTACTGGTGCTAATTGTGTCAACCTACATCCCCATGATGCAGTTATGGTATTTAGTGGGGACATGTATTGTCTGGCGTAAAGTCCGTCAAAATAGCACATAGCTAGCACTATAGTTAACGGATTCGGTTGTATGGATTCATGGAGGATGTACTCCTCTTGGTTTACTACTACTGACTGCGATTAAGGGCATTATGAACCTATGGCGAGTAGTGTGGTGATCCTCTTTTGGCGCACAAAGTGCTTGGCAATTTTACTTATACTATGAGTGTCCTTTTTGTGTTCCTTATGTTGCTAAGGTTGTCCTAGCCTTGATTGCTATGAGTTGTGGTCTCCAAATGACCACTGTCTAGTTTTCTAGTCTTACTTGTGGGTTTCGTAGGCGATTGGAATGGTGTTCTTGTTACTTGTGGGGGATAGGATTTACATTCCCATAAATCGGCCTTTGTTTATGGTCTCCATTACTTCATGACAGAGGGTTGGAAACCGGGAGTCACTTTGGGTTACTTGTGGTCTAAACAGAGGTGATGTCTGATTCGTGAGGGCGTTGGCTATCGGATTTCAGTGCACATCGATTGTGGATCTGGTGTCTTTCGTGAAGGTGCGCCCTAAATTGGATAGGAGCCAATTTCTCAACTTGTTTTTGCGTGGGTATCGTTTTGTTTCTAGGTATGTCTATTCCATAAGTGCCTATATGGGATGTTTATGTATCTGGGAAGAGAGAGGTGAAAGGGTCTTCTGCCAACAGGAATAATCTTCCTATGAGTTCCCTTGGCGCTTTCATCCTTGTTTGGCCCTTAGTCGAAATTCTCCCTTTCACGATTCATCTCTTGGTATTCCATGGGATTCACTTCTGGGTTTTTCCTCATGGACTTCTTCTGGTCTCTCCTTGCCCCATCTGTAATTTACCATGACAGGGTAGTAGAAGTCTTGGCGAGGAATTTCAACTACTTGTTTGTGCGAGAATCAAGGTATGAGATAGACGGGGAAAGTTTAGGTGTGGGAGGGGTTTATAGTGTCCTAAAATACTCCTATAGTATTTTAAACTTGATGTTCGATTCTAGTATTCTCTTGTACTCATAGTTGGTAGGTTTTAGGTTTGTTGCAACACCACCATCACTCCCAAGCACATGTTAGTCATATCTCAAATAAATATAGTTGATCAGGCTATATTTATCCCAGATATGATTACATACTGCCTAGGTTTGACTGTAGCGTTCAACCTTTAGTTACTTTTGTTTTCTTCTCGTTATGATACTGTGTTAGTAGATATGTATACTTTCATAAAATACTTATCTTATTAAAGTATACTTTCAGGCAGAGTGTGTTTTAGTCCCATTGTATTTATAGTTGTATATCTTGTATGGCTAGATATACCAGTTCACTATAAACAATGCTCTGATACCAATCTGTCACACCCCCGGACCAGACGGCGGAAACGTCCGGAGGCGGGTGACTTCGTTGTGCAGTATCATAACAATTGAATATAAATGAAACAGAGCAATCCAAACATCATACATTGAGATAACAAACTTACATTGTTTACATATTGTATTTGTTCTTCGAATTACACAAAAGAGACATAAGCAGAAAAATCCAAGCTACAGCTAAAAGTCTTGCATCCGCGTCCCTTGTTACCTGCTTACTAGATCCCTGAGAATACAAGTCGTTTTGAAAAGCGTCAACTAAAAAGTTGGTGAGTTCATAAGCATTTTTGTACAAAGTCGTTTACACTTGTTTAGAATCGTTCTTATCGTACTTTCAGAAAATCCGATATTTTCTATGAAATCGTTTGAAGTCTTGCCTTGAAAATCATGAATATGTGTGTGCATGGCATTACTTTTATTCATCCTTATAAGGAGTGATTTTGAAAAGTAGTGTGATTTGTAAAAGCGAGCTATGTACGAGAATAGTTCTTTTGAATAGTAATAGTCACCCGTTTCCAGAAAAATCCCTTATTTTCAAAAAGAGAATATGGTTGAAAATCTTGTTCCTCTTATCGAGTAAAATTGAGTGTGCGTTCTAGTTTATCGTTATCGAAATCGTAGAAAATCATTTTCTCCAGAAAATCCTATATTTTCTGCTATAAAATATTCATAAGTTCTAGTTCCAACTATGTATATGTGTGGGTTAATTTATCGTTTTCAAAATCGTTTACAAACGTTTTCCATAGAGTCCTACGCTTTTTAATTTTTAAAAATAGCAGTATTACGACTCTATACTTGTTAGGAGAAAGAATCAGCATGGCAATTGTGTACATTCTACGCGATGAAAAAGGACAGTCAACGCAACAAATGCGGACCATCACTTATGATGTATAGGACGGTCAACACAACGTGCCAAAAATTTATTTATGAGGTTTTTCCTTAGATAAATGTCTAGATGACTTAACATATTCTAGTGAGTCGTTATAACCATACTAATATGACGAAGTGCCTGTTTTGGCGTTTCTCAGGCGCCCTCGGTTTGGAAAAGACATTTGTCACCCTAGACTGGCCTGTCTAGCTGTAGCGAACAGCGAAGGTGGGGGTGTCAACCCCGTATAGATCTATACACAAATTCCCGCTCTCCCTCCAGGAGACTCTGGCTATAACTCCTTACAGGACTTAGACGTACACTAATATTTTTATATTTACGTACTTTTGAGATTTGTCTGACTAGAATATTAACAACCTTTTGAGCAATCGTTAGAGATCCATTATTTGTTAGATAAATAATGAAATTCGTACTTGTTGAATAAGAATATCGTTCTCGTTCCATATCGTTGATTGTGCTCGTTAATTAGGTGCTCGTGTTTGTTCCTTTTCGTTTATTGAAAAATAAGTCATTTTAGTCAAGAGAAAAAGTGTCAAGTTATATTTTGTAAAAATTTATAAATGCCGGTTATGACACGCATTTTCTGTTTTATGACATATAGAACATTACTTATGTTGTTGGAGGTTTTACGACAGCAGTTTATGACATGCAAATATTTCTGTCATAAAGGCTCTATTTGTGCATTTTCTTGACGCAAACTTTTTTATTGAATATTTACAAAATACTCCCTGACAGTTTGCTAAATAGTCACAAAGTTCCCATTTTCGAAAAATCACTAGAAATAGTGTCAACTTATCAAGGTTCCTTTTTATAAGTCTTATTTCTAAACATGAAAGCATAGCTAAAGGTCTTAAGTTGGACACACCCAATAGTTGGGAGGCTCTTTTGTACAAAGTACCATCTGTTCTTTATGAAATTGAGAATTCTTACGTTCATGACTATATTACTAAAATATTAATTTAATAATATTTCACACACACATACAAACATACGTATATATGCAATCATTTAAGAATTTAGGCAAGATTTGACTTGTACTCTCCCCCAAAAACATTAAAATATCGAAAAGGTGGGGTATGAAGCTCACCTTGAGTTGGTTGAGGAGTTGTTTGGAGTTATGGAGTGAAGATCTCAAACTTAAACTTTTGGCTGAGATGAAGAACTTCCCTGGGAGGGATGTTTTCCTTAAAATTTCCCAGGAAGAAGTTGAGAAATTTCCTTTCAGCAAGATCCCCTGTTCCTTGCTTGAAGATGAGTTTTTAAGAGAAAATGGGAAAAGTGAGAGAGAAAGTGGAGTCTAAACTCCTTACTGACGTTGCTTTGAGGATGAAAAGGGAGGGAATCTTTGGTGCATGGGTATCTGGTGGTCCATGCATGGATATTTGGTGGGTAAAGCATGGAATACTGTGATTTGCATGGGAAATGAGAACTTCATCAAATCACAAAGTCAACCTCTTTGTCCTTTTCTTGATTTAGGATAAGGTTTTCTTAAATCCCAACCATATATTTTTATGAAGAATATGCTTAAAATAATTAATTTTAGCATAAAATAGGAGTCTAAGGGGTTTAGTATAGGAAAAATACGAGTTTGGTGTAATTTCCGGCGTCAAAATGCCTTAAAATGATAAAATAGTCCGGAAATGATGAAAATCCGGAGTGAAATGCTGTTCCTGCGAGGGTCCGAAGCAGTTTTCCAAATTTCAGGAGCATTTCTCAAAGTTCTGGAGCCTCTTAGCAAAATCCGGAGTCAATTGGGTCAATTTCAAAGCTGCTGGATGAGTTCCGAAGGCGCTTCAATTTTTCCGAAGTCAAATGCGAATTTGGTCGATCCGGACCGAGGTGTGAGGTTGGCTGGACTTCCGAAGCAGATCCGAAGGGTCCGATCATAATGCTTCCGGAGTGAAGCCTTCCGGAGCTTCTCACCTCCGAAGTCACTTAAGAGGTTCCGAAAAAGCTTCCTCTTGGCTCCTTAGAAGGCATTCCGGACCAAGAGGGTTCCGGACCAAGAGGTTCAGGAGCAAGAGGTTCAGGACCAAAAGGATTCCGGACCAAGAGGGTTCCGGACCAAGAGGTTCAGGATCAATAGGTTTAGGAGCAAGAGGTTCAGGACCAAAAGGATTCCGGACCAAGAGGGTTCCGGACCAAGAGGTTCAGGAGCAAGAGGTTCAGGACCAAAAGGATTCCGGACCAAGAGGGTCCTTTTGGGTTTCTTCTTCCGGTTTTGAGCTGTTTTCGACTAAGGAAGGTGCTTAGAGAGATTTGGGAGAGATTTCACATACGTGGAGAGATTTGGGAGAGATTTCATATTCTTGGAGAGATTTGGGAGAGATTTCACATACTTGGAGAGATTTCTCATCCTTGGAGAGATTTGGGAGAGATTTCACATACTTTGAGAGATTTGGGAGAGATTTGGGAGAGATTTCACATACTTGAAGAGATTTGGGAGAGATTTCACATACTCGGAAAGATTTGGGAGAAATTTCACATACTTGAAAAGATTTGGGAGATATTTCGCATACTTGGAGAGATTTTATTCTAACACTTCATGGCTCATTAGGAACTCATATTGTACACTTAGAAGTGTTAGCACAAGTCTCACAATAGTACTTGCTTACTTGAGGACAGAATTTCCTAGCCAAAAAGGCTAGTTGTGACAAAATTTCCCATCCTTAACATCTTGCAAGTACTTTGGGCAGTTTCGCTTCCAGTGCGCCTTTTCATGGAAATAGAAGCATTCAGCCTCTTTAGGGTTGGCAGAAGGAGTGACAGAACCACCTTTGGTTCTACTTGAAGAGGAGCCATCAAGAGACTTTCCCTTGGTACCCTTCGAAGGGCTCTTCCTCTTCTTCCATTTACCTTGCCCGATAGCCAGAACAGGGGCGGTGGTAGGAGTAGGAGTGGTAACAACCGATTTACCATTGAGACCACTTTCAGCAGTCTTCAAAAGTCCTTGAAGTTTGCTGAGGGTGACCTCCTCCTTGTTCATATGATAGGTCATTCAGAATTGATCATAACAAGAAGGTAAGGAGTGCAATATGATGTCAATTTCCAACTCCTCGGGAAAGTTTACATTCAACTTCATCAGACGGTCCACAAACCTTTGCATTTTCTGCATGTGGCCCGTGATGGTATCTTTCCATCAGATATTGGTGCATCTCAAAAGGATAAAAATCCTCATAGGACTTTTGGAGCTCGGTTGTCATCGTGGCCAACATGATGTATGCCACTTTAGTGGCATCTCTCTCATGAGTCCTGAAGTCAACGATATCCTATGGAGTAGCAGAAGACTCATCAAGTTCCTTCAGCTCCTTGTCAAGGACATATTCCTTGTCCTCATAGCGAGTGACCATCCTTATATTCCTAATCCAATCATTGAAATTAGTCCCATCAAAGATGACTCTCCCACAAAGGTTCATGAGAGAGAAGGAGCCGGTAGGGTTTGAGCCAGAAGCAGCAATGTTGGAAGACATCTGAAAAGGAAGAAAGACAAGTTTAGATTAGATATATAGATAGTCCTTAATAAGACACCCAAATGTAATATTAAGTCTAGGACCCAACACAATATTTTATAACTTAGAAGAGGGATGTCGTAATCCAAGCTATAAAATATTTGAAGGTAGGTGAATGATGATTCAACAATTTCCACCATGAAAACGAAATGTATTATTAGGTTTTAATTGGTTTTTGAAACTCCTAGATTCTTTTGAGATTAATTGAACTTTTCAATGGCATGTTTCAATCTCGATTTTTCCCTTCAAGTTTTGTGACTGGGATGCCGAGGATCACATAACAAGGTGTGAATAACCATGCAAATTTACTTGGTACTCTTAATGTTTATCACCTAATCGATGTGTCGGTTAACCACACGCTCTCCACCGATCTATGATAAACCTTAAGCCACCCTTTGCCAACCTTGTTAAATCCAAGTTAGTGTGTCGGTTAACCACACACGCTCCACTAATGACTTAAGCACGGTGCAAAGTGTAATTTCATGGGTTAGCACCAAATTCACATTTTCCTAAAGTAACTAAGATTGGGAATTTATAAAACATTTAGTTACCTTATAATCATTATACTTTTAATGAGAATTAAAGTCATTGTCCTACCCGTTCGGCTAACGGCCCTCCACCAGTCAAGGAAGCGGTGGGTGAGAGTGGACACCCATTAAGCTGCCATTTTATAGGCAACAGCTTTATACCCCCCTTATAGACCGGCTTCGTGAATGAGACCTACTAACGGTAAAACGACTTGACCTTATACATATATATATATATATATATATATATATATATATATATATATATATATATTATTAACTTATAATACTATAAGTATAAGGGTTGAATTTTAACTTTTAAAATTCTAGGGGTTGGAACTAAAGTTTTCTAAAGTGACTTTACATGTTCCAAAACTTGAGGGCAAGTTTTGCAACTATTCAAAACTTTTCAACTTCATAACTTATGAGTTAATGGTTTATTAAAATGAAGACTCTTCATTTTATGTAACCTATGTGTTCTTTAATGGACTTTAAAAGAAAAGACTTTTGGTAATCCATAACTTGATGACAAATTATGGACTCCATTAAAAACAATTAGATCAAGAATTAAACTAACAAACAATTTGCAAATAATTCATATGATCTACCAAACTCATAAGTGTATGAACATTCATATCAACAATTTCAAGAATCATATAAACACATATAAAACTTGAAATTTTGATAATAACCATTGAATATGGATTAGCATAATCATTACCACACCAAAAATAGGTTTTACAAGTCCAAAACAGTTTAGGGTAATGATTATAGTCCATTTCCAGCAGCAAAACTCGAAAAACTGCACACACGGCCTTCTACTCGTCGAGTGCAAGAACCTACTCGACGAGTAGGATGCCTTTACACTTGGACTCGTCGAGTCCCCCCATGGACTCGGCGAGTTCACTCAGCAGAATGCAGTTTTTTTCGATTTTCTTCAACAATTTGCATCAAGTATCAAGTAAACAAGCCTAGGCTCTAATACCACTGATGGGTTTTGAGCATTCTAACTCTCCTATGGTGTACATGCAACCCTAGAAACCTTGGATCTATGTTTTACTAAGATACATGCAAATTTGATTTTTCCAAGGTTCTTAACCTAACTAGTATGGCATGGGGAACTTGAAACATAAAAGCTAGTAGAAGAACATACCTTTCTTGTTGCTTGGATTCCTTAAGAACTTTGTGAGCCTAGCACCCCAAGTGTGATGCCTCAAATGTTTCACACAACACCACAACTCTTGGAATAACTTTGAGAGAAGCAAATTATCACTCAAAATCGGCTAGCCCTCCTTGTTCTAGTCTTAGTGCCGATTTTTCTAGCCTATGGGGTCTTTATATAGTGTGTCACAAGTAGGGTTACACCATGAAAACCCTAATTGACATGGCTTTTCATTTCCTCCATGATCCATGGGTTTTAACCTCCATGGATCATCCATGGAGCACCCTATGGGTTTTAGACCAATCCAATAAACCATGGATCATTAGCCCACTATATAAGAATGGATGATTTACACAATCAATCCCCATATATTTAATTAGTCTTTTTTTGTCACAAAATTAATTCCAAATTAATTCTTGATCAATACTAATTAAATAATATGATTTCATATTAATATATTAGAACTTATAATATATTAACAAATCATAAGTGTTCTTCTTCTCATTTTGTCTATCCAATTATCATGATGCCATGCAACCCAAATGGACCATGCCAACCGGGTCAGGTACATACCAGAAATAGTTATGGACTTAGACACATTATCCAACAGTAACAATGAGGTAAGGAGTGAAGAATGATATCTATGGCCAGCTCCTCATCGAAGTTAACATTTAACTTCAGCAAGCGGTCCACGTATCTCTTCATTTTCTGCAAGTGGGCCGTGACGGACTCTCCGTCCTTCATTTTGGTAGTGATCATCGCAGCGATGATCTCATACATTTCCTGCCTCGCGCTTTGATGGTACTTATCCATCAAATCTTGATGCATCTCATAGGGGTAGTAGTCCTCGTAGGACTTTTGGAGTTCGACGGTCATGGTCGCGAGCATGATGCAGTGGACTTTTGTAGCATCTCGCTCGTGAGCCTCAAAAGCAGCGATTTCTTCGGGAGAAGCAGTGTTGACATTAACCTCTTTCAGCTCCTTATCGAGAACATACTCCTTGTCCTCGTAGCGGGTGACCATACGGATGTTGTGGATCCAATCATTGAAATTGGTCCCATCAAATATCACCCTCCCACACAAGTTCATGAGTGAGAATGAGCCGGAAGGGGTCGAGCCTGAAGCGTTGTTGTTGTTCGAATTAGACATCTGAAATAGAAAAAGAGACAAAGTTTGATTAGATAAGAATCCCCAATTAAACACCCAAATGAGAAATTAGGGCTAGGATCCAACAACATTATTCACAATTTAGAAGAGGGATGTCGTAATCTAAACTGCAAATAATTTGAAGGTAAGTGAATGACGATTCACTAATTTCCACCATGAAAAACGAAAAAGAAATTAAGTTTTAAATGTATTGAAACTCCTAGATCTTTTGAGATTCATTGAATTTTTCAATGGCATGTTTAAATCTCGATATGCCCTTCAAGTTTGTGACTAGGATACCGAGGATCACAAACAAGGTGTGAATAACCATGCAAATATACTTGGTACCCTCGATGTTATTTACCACCTAATCAATGTTCCGGTTAACCACACACGCTCCATTGATCTATGATAAACATCGAGTCACCCTTTGCCACCATTGCTAGTCCATATTAGTGTGTCGGTTATCCACGCACGCTCCACTAATGACTTGGCAGGGTTCAAAGTGTAATTTCATGGAATAACATCATTTCACATTTTTCCTAAAGTAACTAAGATTGGGAATTTTATAAAAAAACATTTAGTTACTTTAATTAAACATTATACTTTTAATGAGGAATTAGTTGCCCTATCTTACCCGTTTGGCTAACGACCCTCCACCAATCAAGGAAGCCGTGGGTGAGAGCGGACACCCATTAAACTGTCATTTTATTAATAGCAGCCACCTTACACCCCCCCCCCCCATATAGATCGGCTTCGTGAATGAGGCCTACTAATGGTAAGACTAGCTTAATCTTATACATATATATTATTAATCTTATAATATTATAATAGTATAAGGGTTGAATTTTAAACTTGTAAAATTCTAGGGTTTAGTATTTAAATATTTCAAAATTAACCTTTAAATCAAAATTTTAAATTCCAAAACCTGAGGGAAAGTTTTAAAACCTTTCAAAACGTTCTAGATCAAATTGCAAATAATATAATTAAACAAATAATTAGTGATTATCTAAATTTGACCTAATCCAATTACATGGCAAGATAATGCAATCAAATAATTCAAATAATTAAAGATTATCATATAAGGCAATAATTATCTAATTAATTTGCAATTATCTTCTATTTTGATAAGGATAATCATATCTATTTAATAAAAATCGGATTTTATTAATTAAAACGTTTTGGTAATTCTCCTAATCAAAAAATATGCCAAAATCCCGAAAGTTTTGCTCCCTGACACTCCGACTCGCCGAGTTCATCTGACTCGTCGAGTTCATCTGGTGACTCGACGAGTTCAACTGTCAGAGGGCAGAATTTCCGATTTTGCAAGAAATGAATGATCAAACACTGCATCAAATACAATAGAAAACAGCCTAGGCTCTGATGATGGGTTTTGAACATTACATCAATCCTATGGTGCACATGCAAACCCTAAAGCTTTGGATCTAGGTTTCTCTAATTATACATGCAAATCATCCAAAGCTTGTAATCCTAATACTAGCATACAAAAAATCGAAATCAAGAACTAAAACAAGTTTAGATGATTACCTTTCAAATGTAGCAAGAAACTTCAACCTTTGAGAGCTTTTGTATCACAAGTGTAATACCTCTAATCGATCACAAACACCGAGGCAATTGGAAGAATGTTAGAGAGATAGGGGAAGGCTAAAATCGGCTCCTAGAACTTGTAGGGTTATTGTGTAGCCAAATTTAGGTAGCCAGAAGGGTCCTTATATAGGTAAGGAGTTAGGGTTTCAGTCAAACACTTATCTGGTTGGTTAGGCTCTAAGCAGCCCATAAGATCCTTCTGGAATCCCTTCCTTGGACGAACTCTAAAGGCCTTATCGACAAGGTTTCGTCCATCCTATCCTTAGGGTTTCCTTAGCCTACTCTGCAACTATCCAATAATTACAATATCAGTCCCCTAGGTTCAATTAATATCTTTTGATCACAAAATTAATTCCTTAATTAACTCTTGACCAATATTAATTAAACTATATGATTTCTCTTTTAATATATTATTCATATAATATATTAATCAACCATAATAACCTCTTTCTCTATAATTCATCCAGTCAAGTTGCTTTGGTGAAGGCAACCCAAAAGGACCATGCTACAACTGGGTCAAGTACATACCAAATATAGTTATGGACTTAGACACTAATCCAACAGTCTCCCACTTGGATAAGTCTAATAACTATAGATGCAAGTACGACTTCAAAATCCGATTAGCAATCGTAGCTCTCACACTACAAGAGTAAGGAACTATAGATACGAGATCTACAGGGACGACAAATGTCATCGTTATAGACGGCCTATAGAGACGACATGTCGTCTCCATAGAGTTTAGAATATTTTTTTGACGTTTGCTTCTACAGCGGTATCAACATGTAAAGCGGGTAAAAAAAGCGCGTTTTGGGGAAGGGTAGAGGGACGACCTGTCGTCCCCATAGCTTTTTATGCCTTAAATCAGCTGACAATCTCCTTCGTTTCATTCACACACACTCAATTATCAGTCTATCTATCTCTCACTCTAGATCGGAGATTCTCCCCTCCCTAATTTCGACCATTATCTTCTCCCTTGGCGACTTCCTCACCTCCCACTCCCTGCGAATCTTCGTCCTCTCTCCGTAGATTCTCATACTAATTGTCGAACACCACCGTCGGGCTCAACAACTACGATTAGTTTCAACGCCGACGATTCTGACTATCGGCTTCCTTTTCACATCCGGTTACGAATTCTATCGAATACAAGCCCTAATCTGGCTACCAGGTTAGTAAGTCTCTGTTTGAAACTGTAATTGAGGTGTATGTTAGCAATTATGTGTTTGAAACTGGAATTGGGATATAGGTTAGCGATGATGACGACGAACAAACTCAAATTCAATACATATTTGTTTTCAATATTGCTCTGTACGTTTTCTTTGGCGGAAGCAAGGTTATTGTATTTTTAAATGGCTTATTTCTGAAGATTATCTCAATGACTCTGTGATCTAAACAAAGTGAGATGAATTCATGTGGACTTATTTTATGTACAACTTATGATAAGTTACATCTTCACTAGAAGAGAAAGTTAAGCTGGATGAATTTAGCACAGGAAATATTTAATTGAGCATTCTGTTTGTGTTTGCTTATAGAAAATTTTGGATGCTTTTTATTTTGTTTGCAGGGAGGTAGGGCTAGGGTGTTCATGTACCAAAAGGTACATCCATAAGCAAGAAAACAGATGTCCAATGACCCTGCTTTCATCTTTGTAGGAATTTAACTGGGGAAATTGCTTGCAAGAGTATGCGAAAAGAGTGGTATAATTCATCATTATCTTCATATTGTTTATGTTTTCATCATTAGAAAGCACTATTAAATAGGATAAATTGAGTACCTTCTCATATGAGTTGATAAGCATGCCACTCCAAAGTGTAATTGTTTCACTAATCTTGATTTCGACTTTTTTGTGCAATTCAAAATGAGGAGGCATCAGTAGATGATTTGATAGAATTTGTGGAACAAATTGTTGCTTTTTCACATGAAATATGGACTCTGATTCTTTTTTTCATTTGTTCCTTTCTTTTGGCAACAACTTTTTTACATGAGGATCTTCCCTTAAAATGCAGTAACCTCCATCAGGGCCAAGTGGGAGGGGCAGCTTGGTAATCGTGTGACTTCTGGGCCACTTGCAAATGAGTCTGCAACCATTCTCCCCATTGATTGGAAGAAAAGTGAGAACCAGATTGCTTGATGACAACAATTTTTATGAAACTGTTATAACAGATTACAACCCTGTTGAGGTAATTTGATCTTGCTTGCAGTTGGACCTCCAAATTTTATGCTAAAAAAATATCTTGATACGGCTTTCAGGGTCGACATGCACTAGTTTATGGTATTAGTACAATAAAAGAGACATGGGAGTGGGTTAATCTTGCAGAGGTAAGCGTAGGAAGTTAAAATCCACGTCTTAAATAAAATGTTTAAAAATATTGTTTGATAATTGATACTTGATGCAGATATCACCAGAGGATATACAATGAGAAAGGGAGGATCCTGGGATTCCTCATAAAGGGGGTTGTGGTGGATCAGGTCATGGAATGAGTGGAGGTGGAGGTAGGGGTAGAGGGTTGCCCAAAAGTCAAGCAGCAGCAACAAGAAAAGATTTTCCACCATCACAAAATGGCATTGGAAAGAAGGGCCTAGACAATATTCAGTTACTTCACACTAATACTCTAATAAAAGAGGTAAATTGCAGATAACTCATTGTATTCTATTTACAAGAAAGGAATTTTAACATTCATGTCATGTGCGTGCAACACAGGTTGAGAGGGTATTTGGGTCTAACTTGTGAAGCATGTGGACAACACAACTTATAAAAGAGCATGTATGTACTTAAGAAGTTCAGCAAGGTAAACTATCAAGTTTAAATGAATCATTTTTCTATACATCATGTCATCTATTTGTTGTTTGAAACTTGGAGTTTCAGTTTCATAAATCATTTTTCTATACATGTGTACTTGGTTTGCATTTCATGGTCATTGGAAAGTATAATCTGATAGAAAGAGTTTATTATGCTTTGTACTTGGTTTGTATGTTTCAGGTGTGAATGTGGTGATGCAATTTAGTTTTCTTGAACACACCACACCCTTTGGATACTTTGAGAGACTAGTGCGCGTACCAAGTCGTATGAAACTTTTAAACAATTTCAAATTATGTTGTATGTTTTGGTAAACAATTGGATATGATATTCAAATGTTTTGATATTATTGTATGATATTTAATGTGTTTTTAATTAAATTTAGTGTTTTTGCTCATTTGTGTTTGAGAAAACTGGAAAAATAAACAAAAAATAGGAGCTGAATGTAAATTATGTACAATATCTATGGAGACGACATTTTGTTGCTATAGATCTAGCTATGGGGACGACATGTCGTCCCTGTAGATGCAGCAATGGAGACGACAATCAGGAACCAACAACAACGATATCTCGTCTCTAAAAGGTACCTATGGCGACGATATCTATAGCGACGCCAAAAACGATCTATTGCGACGGGGCTATAGCGACAAAGGTTGTAGGGACGACTTGTCGTCACAGCCACCTATAGGGACGACTTTCTAACCTATAGAGACGACATTTTTCGTCCCTATAGGCCCCGTTTCTTGTAGTGTCAAAATCTGATGTCAAACTCTGACACGTCCTTTAGATAAGGGATCGTATAGTCCTCCATTCTCAAGATATCGTGTGGACAATTACATGGAACATAGTCATACTTATTGTCCAGCAGTTCGTTTCTCGATCTCTGATCTGTCTGACATAGAACTTAATTGAACACATCAACTCAGTCCTGACCGGGCCCGACACATAAGTCAAACCAAATCATCGAGGGGCCCAAGATATCGCTTTTACCCTCGTAGGATAAAATGAACAGATAAACTTCGACTTATATGCATTTACTATTTACTCATCAAATCATACACAACAATGCATTTTATAACACCAAGTTACTGATGCGTTTACGCATTATCAATGCACAACCGACTCTCAGGCTGTTATTCACAAATCGGGTTGACTTAGGCGTGTCTGGTGGCCTAGAAACACACTCATTGCGACAACTCAAAAAAATCTAAAAGATTTATATGCTCAATAGTAATTATAGAATGTTATTGTTATATAATATATGATCATAAAGGGTCACACTAACAACAATTTGATGCAAATATATTATTTATAAGTATTTGATTCTTGATAAATAAATATAACTCTTGCATTCAATTGGAAATTATTTATTTCATGGAAATATTAATTTTCAATGTTAAGTATCAAAGAATATCATAATATATCATAAGGTATGATTTATTATGTTATGTATATCTTTTTGGACTAGAAAGACTTTTGTCTTTTAGCTAATTGGATAAGGGTTTATAATTTATAAAAGGCTTAAAGTTTTTATAAAACTTTGTCCTTTTTGTTTAATAAAAAATGGTATGTAGGAGAGACCGTGTGCCTAGTTGCCTTTTGATTATTATAATACAATGTGCATGCTTCTAAAGTTAAGCAATACACCATCATGAAGCATGTGTCTTAAAGTGTTAAAGACCCATTCGGTAAAGGGATAAAGTAAGAGACATATAAACTAGTTGTGAGCTTTTTTTTCCTCTTGATAAAACCATATACATGCTCTCTTCTTCCTCTTTCTCTCTATGTCTTAAAGGTTTAACTTCTTATTAGATGGAAAATAATACTTGCAAACTCTCTTTAACATAATACTTGGGTGTAACTTAAAGCTTAATAATGTCTTTATTATTACAAGAAGAATACTAACATTTTATCAAAGTTGAAAAATTATTGGTATTCCTAACTAAGGTGGAGCTTCACTCTACATTCTTAATCAACTTCTAACCTTCCAAGAGGAACTAAAGTCTTCAAATGTTGTATTATTTTCTTCCTATAGTTGTTTTAATCTTTCCATGTTTGCAAAATAATCTTTGGTGGGTAAAATAGTTTTAATTTATTCAAATCTAAAATTGTTTTTGTTGCTAATCACGATATTTTTGACACTATAGTTAAACTATTTTTGAATAAAACCCAACAAAATCATCTTAAGCTATACAGGATATAGATAAATTAAAGTCAAAGTTAAACCTAAAAACTTTCACAACCATTATCGATAGGCCCAGTACACATGAATAATTCCAACATCTTTTTTCATAACCTACCTTGCAAACTTCAAAATGATATTGCTTACGTTTGATTTTGTTTTCGAATCAACATCCCTTTTGTCCAATATCCTCTTCACTGGAAACATACTCTCCAAATGAGTGATAACCCTAAAAATGGAAGAAATCGACTCGTGTTAATGGAAAATGATCTCTCGATGCTTTCGAAAGCGAAGATCTAACGAATTACAATCTGATGGACGCCAATTTGAGGTAGAATAATGTAGGAGGGGGATAGAGTTAAATTTTATTTAGAAGATGTTACACAAATGGTTTATTTAGAAACAATAAAATAAATAAATAAGATGGTAAATCGACCATTTTCTATGTCTTTTAATTATATTAGTCAAAAGGACAAACCACAAGATTTTGAAAGTGGTGTGCATTTTCCATCATTGTCCTTAAGTTCTTAAGTTGATACTAGAAATCAAAAAAAATCATTTCTGGAATTTTGTCTAAAATTTATCTTAAAAAGATCTGCCGAAAATTTTAGGAAAATGTCAACAATTAGTAGTTTATTTGTAGAAAAAAAAAAAAAATAAATAAAATAAAAAATTAAGCCTACATAGGATGGTTGAAAAACCGATAGTAATTGGTACAATCATTATTGGTTAATGGTTACTGCTCCCATGTGTTTGCAGCTGGAATATGGGAACTTTGTGTTTAAATGGAAGTCTGGCCAGAAGCCCCACATTTCATCTTCGCCCGCATTTTATAACAAACGTGGCATCTGGTCGATAGATTTTGGTAGCTGATTATAACAATATTGATTACTGTTATTATTAATGTTAATAAATTATAATAAGTATTACTAATAATACTACAATAACTATGAAAATATTATTATAACCATCATATCATACATCATACATACTTATAAAGCTAGCATTTTTTCTTGAACCTCATGCATTTGAAACCCCCATAAAAGTTTGCAAACACCTCATGCATTTGAAACATCCTATTTTAATGAATATCACTCAAAAGTCTCTTAATAATGATTAACAATTCAAAGGTTTTATAACTTATATAATATATTTAATAAACAATTAATGGGTACTCTACTATAAAAAGGTCAATCTTTTTTAGTAGACACACAAATACAAATCACATACAAAATTCACAAAGAAAACAAGTTATAAAGTTTTTTGTGTTGGTTTGAGGGCTTTGAACAATTTTTCGAGCCATGTTATTATGTTGAAGTTTTTAATTTGTAAGTTTGTTATATACTAATTCTTTTTTGTATTTTCTTGATTTAAGTATTCTTTTAATAATATCATTGTATGTTGTGGTTGAAAGTTTAATGTAAATTGGATTAGATTCATGTTAACGATCATATGTTATGGAAGGTGATATATATAATTTTAATTAACTACTGTATACATGTTTGTATGTCCATGTTGCTTCAAAACAATAATTAATTAAAAATTATGGATATGTCATATTATCCATGTAAGCCTTTTTTTAAATGCAAATTGTCTATCTTATCACTTTATATTTTAGTATATGTTTAACATTTTAATTATAATAATAAGTGTTTTTTAAAAGTTTCTTTCACTCATTAATAATAACAAGTGGTTTTAAAATTAATAAGCAATAATTATAAATAATAAAACCAAATTACATGGATATGTCATATTATCCATGCAAGTCTCTTCTGAAATGCAAATTCTCTATCTTATCACTTTATTATTTAGTGTATGTTTCACATTTTAATAATAATATTAAGTGTTTCTTAAAAGTCTTCTTTATCTTATTATTAATAATAAGTGGTTTAAAATTAATGAATAACAATTTTAAATGATAATAACATCAAATTATAAATTACATTTAGCTATAAATAAATTGTATTTTAAATGAACATCATTATTGAAATTAGAAAATGATCGCATAAGTAAAAATATAATTAATCAATAATAATAATTGTTAAAAATAATACTAAATAGATAATTATATTTGATTATATTAATGATGAATGTGGGTTGATGTCAATGAATATTATTGTTCGAAATAATTGAGATTATATATATATATATATATATATATATATATATATAAATTAGTGTAAAAATATTATCTCAAAGTTAATGTCAATAACATAACCATTTTAAACATATATTTTCCAATATTTTAACAAAATATTTTTAATCTTCGCTGCGCAACGCGCGAGAATTCGTCTAGTTTACTATACTTTTATACAAAAATACAACTGTTGTTTGAAAGGGTAAACACTGTGGGTGTAAATGATATTATTAATATGCCAAATTGACACTTCCTTTTAAAAAGAAGTACCTATTTAATAGCATCATTGCTCATTCATAACTCATATAATACATAATAGAAAATAGAAAAAATAAAAATAAAGAAAATTATTTCGTGGTTGAGTATCCGCCACCTGCCATAGACCAAAAACTTTTTATTTTCTTACAATATGGTTTCGAGTTTCGACACCTTTGTTATCTTTCAACATTACTGGACGAGACTTTCTTCTTCCAAATAACGACTATGTCCATTCATAAGAATTATCAATTATAACTGAAAAGACTCGAGCATGAGTTTTGTGACACAGATGTAACCCTATGTAATTAACAAGTTGTACAAAAGTACCTATATTAAATTATAGTAATATAACAAACTTATTTATGAATGCAAAATACTAATTAGGATATTAGATATGCTAAAATGAACAATTATAAACATCTCCTTTGTAATTTTATCTAGCCTAAGATCTACGTATAACATACTTTACTATTTTTCTTTTAATATTTGCACAAACTTGGTAATCGATTTAAAAGGAAACTCGCACATTCACTTTTTTCCCAATAAACACCATGAAAAAGGGATTTGTGCATTAGTGCCAGGTATGGAGATTGAGATATTTACCTTAAAAGAGCAACCCAAAGTGTTAGTGGTAACTACTAAAGTAGAACCTTTAGTGGTTAATAAATACAGAGAAAAAAAAAAGGAGTGGTTGCTGTTTAGTGCTACACATAAGTTGTTTCTTTTTTTAAACTACATTGAGTACAAAATAACGAGCTTGAAATATATAATATATTAAACCCAAGCTTATAAAAACTCAATTCCAAATCCAATAAAAGTCTTTCAAGTTTTTTGTATTTTTTATATTATCTTTGTGTCAAACATGAATCAAAACTTATTTTTGAATTTGGGTCAAAAAGATAGTTTGAATCAAAAATAGTTTCAATTGATAGTTTTGGATCTCTCAAATCCATCATCAAAAAAACCTATCGAACTATTAAGTTGTGGAGCCTTATGTTAAAAGCTGACCACCACTGTGACATCATTAGTTCAAGATCACAACGCCTAGGTTGGCTCGTTTGGCACTTTAAACCCTATCATGATTATCAATGCAAAACCTCTCTAGTTCAATGTGATCACAATCAGCTTAATCGACGTAATTTTTTATGTTCTTTTTACTTTTCACGAATCTTTAACATGTGTGGGTTGAGAGTAAACCTAACACGAATCATTTTTGCATCCTTGTGATGGAGGGAGAGATAAAATTGGGGGGGGGGGGGGGGGGGGGGGTGAAAGAGAGAGACCCACTCCATGATGTTCAAAGGACCACAAAATTAAACCATAAAAAAGGGAAGAGCTAAATCCTCACCGACAAACACACCATTCTCAAAAATCATGTCATGAAAGCTGGCTTTGCTTTAATTACTTTCTCTGTGTGTTTAATAAATAATAATAATCGACTTGTAACATTTATTTTGGGTTTCGCTTTTCAAATAATATATACTAGTCCTCCAGGTAAATTATTAACTTAACTTTTTAGTTTTCAGTTTAGATGAGGGGCGGAGCTAAATCTCCAAACTCTACTACAACTCCAAGAAAAGAAAAGACAAATTGTTGACTTCAAGTGTCATGGACACCACCTCCGTACTTGGTCTATTGAATATTTTCAGTCGGCTATATATTTCCCCTCACACTCTCCCGAGTTTTCAGCTTTTAAATCTCATCTATCGATTCCTTCTGACTTCTTTCTGAAACACTACCAAATGGTACAAACAAAGAAATTCAGAGGCGTCCGTCAGCGCCATTGGGGTTCTTGGGTTTCCGAGATTCGCCACCCTTTGCTGTATTTCACAACCACCTTCAATTCCCCCTTCTCTCTCTCACACACATACACACTGATAACACATTCTATATCTAATGACTTTCTTTGTTTGTAGGAAGAGAAGGGTATGGCTAGGGACGTTTGAAACGGCGGAAGAAGCTGCCAGAGCGTATGATGAGGCTGCCGTTTTAATGAGTGGTCGTAATGCCAAGACAAATTTCCCGGTTGTCAAAGGCCAAACATCCGTCGGTGGAGACAGTGACGCAACTCCGGCAACCACCAACTCACCACCGTCGTCTTCAACCACTACTACTAGTCTCTCAGCGATACTAAGTGCAAAGCTACGGAAATGTTGCAAGTCTCCGTCGCCGTCACTCACCTGTCTCCGGCTTGACACGGAAAGTTCTCACATCGGAGTATGGCAGAAACGGGCGGGGATTCATTCGGAATCTAACTGGGTCATGACTGTGGAGCTTGGAAAGAAAAAGGATAGTGTCGAGAGAGAAGCTGAAGTTGAAGTTGGAATTCCGATGGTGGTGGATACGCCGATGATGGCGTCTGGTGGTGGTGGTGGTGATGAAGAGGATGCGATTGCATTGCAAATGATTGAGGAGCTTCTGAATACAAATTGATGGGCCCCACGAGCTGACTAGAAAGATAATGAAACTTCCCACGTCTAACTCATGATCAGTACCATGCATCATCACCTTCTCTCTTGCAGAATCCTACTTTTTGCAATAAGAATGATATATCGAATATGAATTTGCACGTACATACATGTGTATGTGTGTGTATGTGTGTATATGCAGTTGCCCGATTAAAACTATAGGAGGAGAGGGTAAACATGTAAATTAATAAGTATTTTTATCAAGTTGCTTTTACCCTCATCTGTTATTTATGAATTCTTATGTTCTAAGCAAGCAGCCTCTTCAAGTCATACTTGTAGCAGTATATAGCCAAGTCGATTTTCCGTATGTTTTCCAAAAAAGAGTGAAATAAATCCAAGTATATTTTTAGCCAATTGAAAAGAGAAGAGTAATCTACTCAATTTCAGCTCTTAATCCTTTCATCCATAGAAAGTTGATTCCTAGAGACAAATTGATATCGACTTTGATAATGACAGGACAATACAATAACACCTTTGGCTTATTAGAATTAGAGGTTAGGCACATAAATTGATGAGTTAATTGCTATGAAATTGACATAAATATTTAGTTATGGTTGCCCGTTAATTGTTTTGAAGAAATGTAGCATCATCTAACGATAAATAGGTGATTCAATGTTGGAATAAACGACTAATGAAGCTATATAGTCCTTGCTATCAAATGGTACTCAAAACTATGTAATTTGTGTTGATAAAGACATCACAAATTACTTTCAAGAAAGAAAGAGTCATAATCGATCATTAACGCTTATAATAAACTCATGGAAAGTAGGGATGGATATAATGACCACGGAAACTAGTGAAAAAAGTGCATATGCTACTACGGAGGTCGTTATCAATAATTAGGATTAATTAACTCGCATAATCCTTTCTTGGGGTTTGAGACTGCTAGAAGTTCTAATACCATTAGAGCACTTCTAAGCTATGCTATCAATAGCGCGCTATAGCGATGCTATAGCGGCGATATAGCGTTTTGCGGTGTTACTGAACCGCTATTTTGAAATAGCGTTTTCAAATAGCGGTGACGCTATTAGCGGCGCTATTGACCGCTATTTACCGCGAAACTCATCAGCGCTATAGCGACGCTACACCCGCTTTTACAATTTCGTACATATTGAGCTACTTTGACAAAGAAAAAAACGATTGTGTGTTATTTCAATATTAAATCTTTATTTTTTTAACTAGTCCACTACACTTTTTGTCTTAATAAGTCCAAATAATAAATATAATTAATTACAAACTACAAATCAACAAATGACAACTTCCCTTTGTCGTCTGTTTCAGTACTTAGAAACCAAGAACGACTTGAGCTCTAATGACATTTTGACACTTTTTAGTTTCCATATAACTATATTAGAATATTATATATAGATTATGTTATGTTTTTATATGATTTTTTATGATATTAATTCCATATAGTATTAGTAATCTAATATATAAATTTAGTATAAATATATAATATAAATTATACATAATATTAAAAAACCGCTATACCACTGCTATACTACCGCAATTTCAAATAGCGGCATGTGACCGCTATTGAAATTTGGACCGCGATAACTGCTTAGCTTCTAAGAAATATAGGGCCGAGGAACTATTGAAAAGTGCTAATGTGGAGATATGCATTGGGAAGTAAAGTCTCTCGGTATGTTTGGTATAAGGATCCAAATGAACAAACTAATTAATGGAATCGGGAAGGTAATTAAATTTCATTATCATCTTCGGCTGGTTGGTTTGAATGAAATAAATCATTTAGAAATGTTTGATGATGTTAGATTATAGTTTTGTATAGTATAGGGAACAAAATATAACTTTTATATATATATATATATATATATATATATATATATATATATATATATATATATATATATATATTCTGCGCATACATAACCTCTTTACGTTTGAGGCTTTTACCCTAATTAACATGGTATCGAGCCATCACGTACGCCTAAACCCTTTGCGTCTACTGCCATGACAGACTTCTGATCACGCCTTCTCCCACAACGTCTGCTGCTTCTTTTTTTTCTCTTCTCTGTTGCGATCGCCTCTTATTGTCGCCAAGCCTCACCTGTGATTCTTTTTTCTATTGGGCATCTCCTACTGCCACAACTCCAGATTCTACATTTGATCGTTGTCTTCACCTTCAAGGTATACCCTCTAATATCGATTCCTGCTTCATCCTCTACTACTACCCCATCAAAACTGAGTCTTGTTTGCACACTCACTAATGTTTACAATCAATTTAGTTTTAAATTGAATGTTATTGGGTCGACATACAAATTGTGGCGTCAAATTTTCTCAAATATGTGTAGAGGAACTTTGTGTTATGGACATATTTCTGGAAAATCGGTTCCTTCTGGGGAAGATGAGGAGAAATGGCATTCCGTTGATACACGAATTAAGTATTGGTTTTATAGTACATGTGATCCCAGGTTGCTTCAAATAATTTCTAGTGATGATTGCACCGCCAAAGATCTTTGGGATAAGTTGGATGAATTTTTTTGCAACAATAAAATGTCCTGTATGCTACAGTTACAAGATCAATTCCGCAACACCAAGAAGGGTTCCAGTTCCATCACTGAATTTTGCCACACACTCAAAAACCTATCCGATGATCTTAAAGATGTTGACTCCACAATCACTGAAATTGAGCTTGTCATGCAAATCCTACGCTCACTACCGCCCTCCTATCATAGCATAGTTGATGTCATCACCAACACGAAGCCTTTTCCCTCTTTTCTCGAGGCCAAAACATGCTTTTACTGCATGAATCTCGAGAGGCGGCTTCCGATACTACCTTTGACTCATCTATGTCACACAATGCAGCTCTGTTTTCATCCTCCAACAACTCGGGACGATCAAAGAACCGATGGAACAAAAACCAAAACTGAAACAACTCTAAAAACCCTTCCAGAAATAATACTTCTCTTGGGAATAACACCGACTCCCAATCTCAGTTTACTGGAATCTTAGGAAATATACCTGCTCAACAGTTTTTTGCTGCCTTCGGACACTCCATTTCCTCGCATCAGCAGACGTACCTCACTCAGCATCCTCTTCCGCGTTTGCTGCATTTCGCCTCTTCGCAGAAGGCGCTACTTCATCCACCACCGCAGGTTTATCCTGCACAGCTACTGCCCTCGCAGACTTCTGGTCCGCAACAGATGCAATCACCACAGTGGCCCTATGCAGCCACTTATGCGTCAGCAGTCTCCAGCCAAGCTTATGCTCATCAGCAGCCCTCTCATCAGCACTTCGGGCAGCCCCCTCAGCAGTTTCATGGGCCTTCGCAACAGCAACATTCCAGTGGAGTCTCTTTTGGTGGACACGTCTAGTCCTCTCCTCAACAGTTCACCGACTTAGCTTCTGTTTTTCAAGTTATGTCTGTCAACCCGGCGCCTGACAACAACACTTACATGGACTTTGGAGCTACCTCTCACATGTCTTTTAATTCAGGTAACATGATTTCTCTAACACCGTGTAGCTCTAAATCTATTATGGTTGGTAATGGTGCTATACTCCCTGTTACTCACATTGGCCAAACTTTTTTTCCACATTCTCATAACCGTCTAGCTTTGAATAATGTACTTGTCTCAGATAAACTTGTTAAGAATCTGGTTTCCGTCCGTAAATTCACCACTGACAACTCTGTTTCTGTCACCTTTGACCCGTTTGGTTTCACTGTGAAGGACTTTAAAACAGGTGCATTCATTCAAAGATGTGATAGTGACGGTGATCTTTATCATGTTGTCTCATCTTGTAACGCCTGGTTCCTGGTACGTATCTTAAATAAAGAATATTTGCATTTTATACTTGGACTCGACGAGTTGGAGGCTCAACTCGTCGAGTAGGGACGGATTTTTGGATGCGGATGGAAGATCCTACTCGCCGATTCGGAAGCCCAGACTCGACGAGTTGACCTGTCTGGGCGAAACCCTAAATTTTAGGGTTTGCACCCTATTTAAACGCACTAACTCGCCTCCCATGCAGCCCCCATCGTCTCCCTAAGTCCAGAACGCCCTAACTTGTGTCCCTTGAACTTTGTTGAGTGTGTGAGCCATTTGTGAGAGTGTTTGTGTGATTTCAAAGCTAGAGGAAGAAAAAGAAGGAGCTAGAAGGTTCAAGGAAGCAGTAGATCCAAGGTTCAAACTACATTTCCATCCCCTTAAAGGTATAAATGTAACGCTCTGTTCCGAATTGAATCCTAGTCTGAGGCTGTTGCTCGAAGGTCGGTCATTATAAGGATTATGGCTCTTGGGAAGGTAAGATCTAGGCCCTTTTGGGTGCGAGTGATGTATTGGAAGTGATCCGGGTGTTCGGTTCGTGTTTTGGAGCCTAGGGGTATTTCGGTAAAGTGGCAGTTCGGGCTTTTGTGGAAACTGGATTTTTGTTCGGAAGGTCTTAAGAAAGGTTTGAGTTGTTAGAAGTTTAGGGCTTCTCGTCACCTTTCCGTGGATATAAGGATCGTCGGAATCGGGCTTATAACGAAGAAGTTATGGCCTTCGGAACTTTCGTGGTTTTCAGGCTTAGCCGAGTACACGGGGCGTACACAAAGTGTACGCGGGGCGTACTAGCAAAGAAGGTAGTACGTTGGGTGTACCTTGGAGTACGCTGGGCGTACTGACCAGGAGGGTCGCGAATGTTCCTCGGAGTACGTTGGGCGTACCATATGTACGTTAGGCGTACTCAAGTCAGATCAGAACCCTATTTTAGGGTGTTGGACCCTATTTAAACTCCTTATCTCATAACCTAACCCTAATATCTTTAGCATCCACCCCTCTAAACCCTAGAAATCGTCTTATACCATTCATGGTGGCATTTTGAGCTTATAGAGTCCATTTTTGGAGTGTTTGGCCCATTTTCAAGAAGGTGGAGTTAGATGCAAAGATGGAGATCAAGAAGAAGCTTATGGATCTGGCTTTTGTGACTCATTCTCAGCTTGATGAAGGTATAAAGTTCTGAACTTGACCATTTAATGCTTAGATCTATTATGTTGAGTTTTTGGATCTTTTGGTCCCAAGAATGGAGCTTTATGGTTCCAAATCCGTTTTTAGGATTAGGGTTGCCACCCTTGGTGCTAACTAAGTCCTTAAGGCAGAAAGTTGCCATCTTGGATGTCTTAATGGATTCATGCAAGAGTTATGGTCATTTTCATGGAAGTAGATTGTTATAGTTTGATTTTGGGTTCATGTGGGTCATATAAGTCACCAAGTCAGTGACTTTATGTATTAGGACGTTAGGTAGAGCTCAGATCTGTAATTTGGTCCCTTGGTTTGAAGCATTAAGCACTTAATGGATTTTGTGCATCAGCCGTTTGTACGTTGGGCATACAATGTAATACGATGCGTGTACAACCCTTTTGTCCAGTACGCTAAGCGTACAGAAGAGGTACGCTGGACATACGCTTTCAGGAGGACTTGGGCCTTAGTGGACTTCGGGCCTTTGGTCCCTGATGGTTTTGGGCCTGGACTTGCTGTTTGTTGGGCCTGAATATATCTTGGGCCAATATTGGAATAGTTGGGCCTATTGGGCCTTGTGACCCAATATAGAAATGGACTTCGCATTATGGGCCTCGGTTTGGGCCAATTCTTGGATTAGGTTGTTGTGGGACTTCGTGGGCCAATTAGGGTCAGGATTATTGACTAAAGAGAATATTGGGCTTTAGTATAAGGTCCATTATAAAAGTCTGGGCCCAATTTGGAAAATTGGGCCATTGATGGTTATATGGACATTATAGTGTTGGGCTTTTGTTTTGATTTGGGCCTTAGTTTTGTTGGATTAGTGTCTAAGTCCTTGGTATATACTTGACCCGACCCGGCATGGTCCATTTGGGTTGCATGGCATCGGGACATTTGGATAGACCTTTTGTGAGAAGAGGATATTTGTGACATATTAATATATTATAAGTTCTAATACATTAATATGAAATCATATTATTTAATTAGTATTGATCAAGAATTAATTTGGAATTAATTTAGTGATCTAAAGAGACTAATTAAATATATGGGGATTGATTGTGTAAATCATTGATTCTTATATATGTGGGCTTATGATCCATGATTCCTTATGTTGGGCTAAACCCATGGAGTGATCCATGAATACTCCATGGAGGTTAAAACCCATGGAGCATAAGGAATGGGTAAAGTCATGAGTTACATGGTGTAACCCTAATAGCCACACTATATAAAGACCCCATTGGTTGGTGAAATTGGCACTAATGCATACACAAGAGGGCAAGCCGATTTCTATGAGTCAAGTATCCTCTCTCATGGTTATTCCAAGATGTTCATCATGTTGTGTGAACCATTTGAGGTGTCACACTTGAGGCACTAGGCTCTTAAGCTCCATGTAACTAAGCTACAACAAAGAGGTATGTATTCTATCTAGTTTTATTATCCTAGTACATATGATTGTATGCTAGTTAGGGTAATACCTTGGAAAATAGATATTTGCATGTATAATAGAGAAAATATAGATCCAAGGTATTTAGGGTTGCATGTACACCATAGGAGTGTTAGAATGCTCATAACCCAACAGTGGTATCAAAGCATAGGCTTGTTTTCAAGTTATACATGATGAAATAGCTTAAAAATCAAAAATTCTGGCTTCCTGGGCACTGGACTCGTCGAGTGCACTGATGGACTCGCCGAGTCCATGAAGAAACTCATCTTACTCGTCGAGTAGGTTCATACACTAGACGAGTAGAAGCCCCTGACAACATATTTTCGACTTTTAACGCTGTAATTGGTCTAGAATCATTACCTTAAACAGTTTTGGACTTATAAAACATGTTTTTGATGTGGTAATTATTATGGTAAACCAATTTCAAAGTTATAATCAAAGTTTCAAGTTTTAAAAAAGTTTATATGATTCTTGAAAATTGTTGATTATGAATATTCATGCTTATGAGTTTTGATAGATCATAGGAATTCTGTGCAAATTGTTTGTTAGTGTAATTCTTGATCTTAATGACATTGTATGGACTCTTTAACTTTTCCTCAAGTTATGGATTACCAAAAGTTTTTTGTGTGTTACCTTGTTTTATGAGTTAATTTAGATTAATGGAAAAAATTATGTGTTAGTTGTTTTCAATCCAAATTGATCTAAAAGTAGTTCATAAAATGTGTTTTTGTAACTTGTCCTCAAGTTATATGAAAAGTCACATTTATGAATCTTAAAACTCATAAAAGTGCCATAGGTTACAAAATGAAGAGTCATCTTTGACATAAATAGTTTTATGAACTCCATAACTTGTCCTCAAGTTATGGATGTTCAAGAGTCTCTTCATTAAAGTTTTTAAAACTTTAATTAAACTCATAAGTTATGAAAATCCAAGAGTTTTGAAAAGTTTCAATACTTGCCCTCAAGTTTTGGAATGTGAAAAGTTTTGCTTATGAATGCTTTAATTCCAAATCAAACCCTAGAATTTTAAAAGTTTAAAATTCAACCCTTATACTATTATTATAATTTTAGTTATATAGATATGTATAAGATAAAGTCAATCTTACCGTGAGTAGGCCTCATTCACGAAGTCGGTCTATAACGGGGGTATAAGGTTACTGCCTATAAAATGGCAGTTTAATGGGTGTCCACTCTCACCCACCGCTTCCTTGACTGGTGGAGGGTCGTTAGCCGAATGGGTAGGATAAGGACTATAATTCTCCCTTCATTAAAAGTATAATGATAAATACTAAGTAACTAAACACTTATAAATTCCCAATCTTAGTTACTTAGGAAAATGTGAAAAGGTGCTAACCCATGAAATTGCATTTTACACCTTTGTTAAGTCGTTAGTGGAGCGTGTGTGGTTAACCGGCACACTAACATGGGACTGACAATGTGTGGAAAAGGGTAACTTAATGTTTATCATAGATTGGTGGAGCGCGTGTGGTTAACCGGCACATTAATTAGGTGATAAAGTTAAGGGTACCAAGTAAATTTGCATGGTTATTCACACATTGTTTGTGATCCTCGGCATCCCAGTCACAAAGTTGAGAGGGCACAATCGAGATTTAAACATGCCATTGAAAGTTCAATGAATCTCAAAAGATCTAGGAGTTTCAATCCAATTAAAACTTAATAATTTATTTTGTTTTTCATGGTGAAAATTGGTAAATCGTCATTTACCTACCTTCAAATATTTTATAACTTGGATTACGGCATCCCTCTTCCGGTTATAAATAGTTTGTTGTGTTCTAGCCTTAATATTTCATATTGGGTGCTATATTAAGGACTTAAATCAACTAAACTTGAATTTCTCCCTCATAAATGTCTATTTCAGACAACTATGGTCTTCCCAAATCTTTAGGAACAAGCCTTCCTAATGAAGATGATCTCCCACATGGCAATCAAGGAGAAAGATTAATCCCTTTGTTGTGCATTAATGGGACTGGAAATCATGCTTCACTTCCTCCAACTCCTCCAATAATTCTCCCTATCCCACAAGTTTCAAGACATGAAAAGTTCTAAGTCACTCAATCCCTATTGGCAAGCAAATAATATATGTTCTTACATCTTGGAGGTTAAGTCACATATTGGCAAGCCGGGAGAGTCGGGTGTCGAGTCTCGAGGTAGCTGGTTGTTGACTTGGTTCTTCAGTCACTCCCTGATGACAGATGACGACATGACCCTTAGTGATCTTACCTATTTGCTTGATGCTGCTAAATCAGCAATGATTTGGAGCATTGGTAAAGCAAATTAGATTGGAAGATCTACTTCCCAAACCTATTTGGACATTGACAATGGTGACATTGGAAGTCCATAAAAGCTTTCTCTTCCCAATAGAAAGGGATTGGCCATGGTCAAGTCATTTGACCAATGGTAAAGAGAAAGGCTAAGTCTGAGACAATCAAGTGTACCATTTCCAAAAGGTCCATATGTTTCTTTTGCCAAAGGAAGGTACATTGGTTGCGAAGTTTCCGAATTTACCTGAAAGTTCATAAGGATGGTAAAAGTCAAAAAAAGGTTTGATTTTGCTTCAGGTTAAAGTCCATTATCTAACTCTATGAAGTCTCTTTTGGAGATTCTTAATACATGATGTAATGTAATTACATTTTGATGTTTTGGAAGAATCAAAGGAAGCTTAAAGAAAGAGTGTGTTGATTCTGATCGCGAAGATGGATTTCGATCGCATGGTTCGATGATCAGAATTTTGAGCTGCTGCTTAAGAGTTATGATATGTTGCTTAGGAATAGATAACAACATGTTTTTCATATGTATTTGCATTGTAAGGATAAGATTTTTCCGCAAAGTTTAAAAAATAAAAGAAAATTTTGATTTATTTATTTTAAGTATCCTTACAATGACATTTGTCAAAAATTGTTATTTATATGTTTCCATTGATAAGCAATATTAGAAAATGGATTTGATTCTTTCATTTGTGGTAGTGTCATAATTTACCAAATAAGGAAAGATTCTCATCACCCAAGTTTCAGTTGGATAAAAATTTGGAATCATGCAACTTGTATTGTGTGATGAATGAGAATTTTCATCTTTGAGAAATTAAGACTAAGTCCTTGTTCACATGTATATGTGAGTCAAGAGAAGGACTAAAGGATCGGGTGCACTAGGTTGTGCGCTGATCAGGTCCACCACAAAGAATGATAAGATTATTTGTCATGATTTACTAAAGTTTAGTAAATATGGTTATGATTACAAGTTTAAGTGTAATTCTGAAACATTGGAAAAGTTTCAATGTATGGCAGAACGGATGAGAAGAATCAAATAAGGCAGAAAGATAAAAGTTTCTCCAATCTGAAGAGATAGGAGAGTACTTGAGTATCTTGTTTTATGATTATCTTAGTGATTATGAAACCATATCACAATTGATCCTCTAAGGACACCTTAGTGCATTTGTTTGACTAAGGAGAGGAATCATGAATTATTGAAATGGTTAAATCAAAAGATAAATCATACTTCGTTCCAAAATCAAATCTTAAAGTCATACTCCAAGATTGAGTCTTGAGTGACATAATCTTAAAAAAGGTGTAAAACACTTGTCAAATGTAGAGTAAAATGTTTTCTACTCTTGTACATTTGAGATTGGTAAGTTGTGATGTTTTGGATAAAACAAAGACCAACTAAGACCAATTGTGAGAAGTGTTTAACTTGATAAGAATCTGCACTAACTCTTGAATATTTGTTTTGTCAAGGAATGATTCTTGACAAAAGAGAATCTTATATGTCAAGAGGTCAGTGGGAGTCTTTAAAAAATCTTGAGATGGTTTCAAGAACTAATCAAGAGTATTGTTAATCACTAGCCCACGACTTGAGGTTTGTAACTTATCGTGTTGACATATTCTTATTTTTGTGCCTATTCCAGTTAAAGTTGACTATGCTTGTGAGTTCTATGAGTTCTCAATTGTTTGCATAACAACCTGGAAGCGATGGTAGGCCCTTGAGCTGCCAAGTGGCAAAAAATTAAGATTGAACAAGTTCAATCCATATGAGTTTGGGTTTGTCACTAACCCTGTCTTGTGATTATGTTTTTGACAAATTCACATGGATAGGAATACATACACCATAAAAATCTAAGTGTCATAAGGTTTCTCTCGATTTATGAAAAAGATGGTGAGGAAACGCTTTCACTAAGTAGATTTTAAGTAGATAGCATTTGTGATATTTGTATTCTCATGTCGTTAGTGGAGCGTGTGTGGTTAACCGACACACTAACTAGTGAGAATGGCAAAAGGTCTATACAAACATGTGAGCTATCTAAGGAAAGGTGTATGATTTTGATAAAGTCTTATCAAAGAAATCTTGTATCAGAAATCTGAACTTTGGCAAAGAAAGTCAATAAAGTATTGATTTCTAGAAGTCCAATTGATTTCTGAGTACATGTCAAAGCTAGTGGGAGCATAAGTGTTGTGCGAGTAAGATAATAATCAGTGTGCTAGTAGGAGCATGATTATTATGGTTAGTGTTGCAAGTTAGCAATGTTAATTATAGAAAACAAAAGGTTCAATTCGCTTTGAAAAGTTGTTTTGCTATAATTAAGGGAGAGGATTTATACTTCATTCCAATTCTAAAAGCTTAGATTGAGTTTTTAATCAACTTTAGTCAAGGATATATATGAATGTTATGTTGGAATGGTTCAACATAAGGAAATTCTATATATATTGCATTCTTAAATTTCGATTATGATTACGGCATCCCTCTTCATAGTTCGAATTTTGAGAACATGGCAAATAAAAATTTTTATAGCATGAATCGGGTCCCATATGCTTTGGGTATAGGATCGATTACATGTGCTATAATATTTATCCATTCTAAATTTTCCAAATGCCTAGGGCGTTAAGAGGGAAAAAGGAATAGAACTGGATTTGACTAAAATGATTAAGCAATTGTCGAGGACAATCTGAGGTTTGCCAAAGATTGGTTGCTCATGGACAATTGGAAGTATAGAGATAGGATCATATTGACATATTCTGAAAGGAGGCAACTCTTGTTCAGAAGTGATAGTCAAAATGGGAATATGGAATTGTCTCCATAGGTGGAAGTTATTCTTTGAATCTGTGTAAGATTAGAGAACTTAATGCAAGAAGGGTGTTCAAAGGAGTGTACTTTGAATGTGAGACTTCGTTTCCATGGAATTGCACTCCATTGGAATACTTTGTAATGTTTTTTGCCAAGTTTTTGTGACTTGGGCATAGTCATTATAAGGGGATCATTGCATATAAGTTTAGAATCTAACAGATTACGGTAAATGGCAAGAATTTGGTATTCTTACATTTACGAAGGGAGGATTGGGATTGTGAAATGAGCATCATTGAAATATTGTCAATCGATCTGTTTCACAAAGTAAGGATCATAGACAAACATAGTGTGCATACTTGGAGTATGGCATAGCTAGTGTTTAGACAAACATAGTGTGCATGCTTGGAGCATGGCATGACTATTGTTTTAATTCAAGTATTAAGTTGATGAATCAAAACATTGAATAATGAGTAATCAATATGGTGCTTAGATAAAAAGGTGTTTTATTTACACTCAAAGTGTTGGGGCCATATAGGATTAGTATTATTCTTGTGTTTCACTTTGCATGTTTTGACGTCCAGAATAACTAGGTCATTCTTCTCGAATGACTAAGTTATTCAAACCATCCACAGTCAGTCATATGTTGGAAGTAGATATGAATCAAGACGGTCATGAAGTTGGTTTGTAAATGTCCAAGGTAGTGGACATAGCAAGAGTTGATGCAACATTCATGAGTGCTTATAAGTTCTGAGTATTGGATTAAACCCACGCTCATTTGAATCACTTCATGGATTTTATCACGAGTGAATCATGAGATGATAATATCTTATATTCTTCAAACCTAGAGATATGAGTTGTTGACTATGAGTTGGTTATACATTGATTGCACGAAAACGCATTGGTAACTTGATGTTATAAAACGTGCCTTTGTGTATGATTCAACAAGTAGTTAGTACAAGCATATGAGTCAAAGTTTATCCATTCCTTTTACCCTTAAAGGGAGAAAAGTGATATCTGTGGGCCCCTCGATGATTTAGTGATAATCCCTAAGTGCTTGGCCAAGCCTGGACTGATTTGATTTGTTCAATTAGTCGGTCGTCATAAATCAGAAATCGGGAAACAACAAATGGACAGAGAGAATGATTATAATCCATGTCTCAGTCCATATGATATCTAGAATGGAGGAATATATGATCACTTATCTAATGGATGCGTCATTGATTTGTTCAGAGTTCGACAGCGGCTTTTAAGAGCTACGATTGCTAGTCGGGTTATGAAGTCGTACTTGCAATAATAGTTATTAGACTTATCCAAGTGGGAGACTGTTGGATTAGTGTATAAGTCCATAACTATAATTGGTATATACATGACCCGACCCGGCATGGTCCATTTGGGTTGCATGGCATCGGGACATTTGGATAGACCTTTTGTGAGAAGAAGATATTTGTGACATATTAATATATTATAAGTTCTAATATATTAATATGAAATCATATTATTTAATTATTATTGATCAAGAATTAATTTGGAATTAATTTAGTGATCTAAAGAGACTAATTAAATATATGGGGATTGATTGTGTAAATCATTGATTCTTATATATATGTGGGCTTATGATCCATGATTCCTTATGTTGGGCTAAACCCATGGAGTGATCCATGAATACTCCATGGAGGTTAAAACCCATGGATCATAAGGAATGGGTAAATTCATGAGTTACATGGTGTAACCCTAATAGCCACACTATATAAAGACCCCATTGGTTGGTGAAATTGGCACTAGTGCATACACAAGAGGGCAAGTCGATTTCTATGAGTCAAGTATCCTCTCTCATGGTTATTCCAAAATGTTCATCATGTTGTGTGAACCATTTGAGGTGTCACATTTGAGGCACTAGGCTCTTAAGCTCCATGGAATCAAGCTACAACAAAGAGGTATGTATTCTATCTAGTTTTGTTATCCTAGTACATATGATTGTATGCTAGTTAGGGTAATACCTTGGAAAATAGATATTTGCATGTATAATAGAGAAAACATAGATCCAAGGTATTTAGGGTTGCATGTACACCATAGGAGTGTTAGAATGCTCATAACCCAACAAGTTTTGGATCATACTGGGCCATGGGTAGAATGGTAATTTTACCCCATGCATGGATTAAGTATTATGGTATGGGACCCAATTGCTAATTGGGTATACTGATTAGTATTGATGAAGCTCGAGAAGTGGACAGGGCAGCAGCTAAGGATTTCTTTCGGGAAGCTTCTGCATTCGAGGTGAGTCTCCTCACCATACCAATGGGTCTAAGGCACCAAGGCCGGCCCATTATGCATTATGTGATATGCTAGTTGATTTCATGTTATGTGGTATGCTTGTTGATTATGTGGTATGTGATATGCTAGCTGTCTTTGTGATGCTTGCAGGGAAGATCTCGGAGGGTTCCCAAGGCACTAGGGTATAAGACCTTGGAGGGTTTCCATGGCATCCTTAGTCAAGACCATGTGAGGGTTTCCATGGCATTGGGCTAAGACCATGTGAGGGTTCCCATGGCACCCGGAGTAAGACCGTGGAGGGTTTCCAGGGCATCCTTATATGTATGGTTGGTATGACAGTGGGTTAAGACCATGTGGGGGTTCCCATGGCACCCGGAGTAAGACCCTGGAGGGTTTCCAGGGCATCCTTATATGTTTGTATGCATGGATTGTGTGATTGATAAGGTTTATGTAGCTGTTACAGCTGATATGGATTATGTGATTATGTGATTATGTGGATTATGTGGGGTATGCTCTGGGGAACTCACTAAGCTTCGTGCTTACAGTTTTGTTTATGGTTTCAGGTATCTTTGTTTTGGAAAGGAAGGGCTCAGCTTGATCGCAGCACACACACCCATGTTTTCCGCAATGAATGATTTTCGGATGAACTCTGATAAATGTTTTTAATTAACAATGTTTTGGAATGATTGGAATAAATGATATCTATGTTTGGGTTATATTAAAAATGAAATTTTTACCCCTGATTTTTGGGTCGTTACAAGTTGGTATCAGAGCCTTGGTTTGAGGGATTCGGGGATACCTTCGGGTGTGTCTGAACTCAAACTAAGGATCTGTAAGGTTTTCAAAAAATTTCAAAGGAAAATGTTTTAAGTAAAGAATTTTTAAGACAAGAAAGGGTGTGGTGCATGCAATCAACCGAGCTCAAGTAAGTTTCCCCAGAATACCCACATTTGTTATCTGTTATGATTTGATTATGAATCTGTGTAACGCATGCTAGTTAGGGCTAGGAGATATGCCTTTATATGTTGTATGAGCTGGTAGACTTGCATGCTAGTGCTGAGTAGTCAGCAATAGGTTGGCCTGATATGTGGTGCTTGTAGCCATGAGGATATTGGATGTCATGCTGGAATGAGAATGATAATTGGTATTTGTAACTGCAATGTGTATGTTTTGAAAATTGTATACGGTTAGGATCTAATAGCCTTAGAATAGCTGATTTGACCTTATTTCCTGTGGTCTTAGGGTAGAGTCTATTATTCGACAGTCTATTAGATCATGTTCTGTGTATAATTTGCATGCATAAAGCAGCCGACAGCGAGGGTGGATGTGGACAGCATGGGTCGTGGTTTATGGGCTGAATGTTCTATGATAGTTCGTGGGTCGGGGATTACCCTAGGGTAAGCCCATGATGAGATTAGTGTCATGAGTCGCCTGATAGTGAATTGTATGTATAGGTGGAATTGTTTGATTGGAATATGTTGGTTAGTTTTCCGTTGTCCAAATGGTGCTTGGTGGGACTTCTAGCAATGTGAGCTAGCTCCTAAGTGAATATGCTAGGTCACATGTGGCACAGGCTGGATAATCTTAGAGTGATGGATTTGACCCTATTTTGCAGCTCTTGTTTGAGTCTAACCATTCTAGGGTTGAGTCTTTTACTTGAAGGATTATCTGATCTCTGCTACATGTGACTATATTCATAAGGTAGCTAGTTGACATTACTGGGAATCATTCAGCAGCTAAGGACTAGGTGGGTTGGGAACCTAGGGGGAGCCTAAGAGGTACTTCTATGGATATTGTGTTGCTGTTTAGCAGACATTTAGTACATCATGGGAGTACGTGACTTAGAGGATTCGGGATGATTCCGGAGGAAAGTATGGATAGGTGTGGAAGGTAGTATTGGGCCCGTACTACTGAAAGCACAGGATCCATACTCGAATCGGGGAATGTCTTGGAGAATATAAGAAGCATGGGAAGGAGAATTCTTGGTTATGACTTGAGCGTGGGAATAGCTGCTTTGCAGAATGAGGATGAGCACGCATGGGTGGGATCAGGGTTTGGTCCCAGCTCCGGTGGTGAGCCAGTTAGTGGAAGGACTGCCAGGATTTTGAGTTCGCCTTGGATCTCTTGTATAAGGCGGCAAGGGTTGATTGTGCGATTTATTGTGCTTTGGGATTTGAAACTATGTCTTGGGAATAATTTATAGTCGGCTTAGAGCAGAGGTTGCTGCAACTACTGTAGTTCAACCGTTGGCGATTTAGCTGGTGAGTGTGTCAGAGTGCGAGACCCTGAATGATATGGATCTCAGAACCAAGGACAGAAGATTGATTAGGAGTACCTCAATGAGAGAGGTTCAGGTCAGGTGAATTTATTGGAGGGTCTCGGGCGGAGACCCAAGAGTTTGGATCAGCTTTTGAGAGGCCAGCAGGGTCGGATCCAGTGCAACGTTTGTAGGAACTGGGCGATGAAGTTTTGTTCCAAGGGTTTGGATTGACATTGGGATCGGAATGAGGTGTTACATCATGCTCTCAGGGTGGTCGAGGTATCACAGGAGGAGGTGGTCAGGATCCCTTCAGATGTTTGCGGATATGCTATCTTCGGCCATTTCCGGTGGATACCGGGTATTTGTATCGCTTGGGAATTGTGATAAGTTGGATCTCGGGTTGGTTTTTTGCTATCGTCTGGTTTAGCAAGGGTTGTCAGATGCCATTCAACATGTCGAGGAATCTTTGAGAGATCTTCAAACGGATGTATCTTGCGGAGCGGATTCCGCATGTACCGTGATTGCTCCGAGTCGTTGTCGGAATCTGTTCAGTGATCTGGGTTGCTACGGGTGTAGCAGGTTTGGCCACGTCTTCAGGGATTGCCCATAGGGAGCAAGCCCGTTATATTTTCATTGTGATCAGGTGGACGACAAGGAGGTCGACTGTCAGACGATCAGGGGGGAGCAGTGAGTGCACCTGCTCCAATCATTTTTGGGGTTGGTTCAAGGGCTTGAACGAGGGAGTTATGACTAGTTTTCAGTAGCTTTAGTATTTATGTTTGGAAGAGCCATCGGGATTGCCGAGGGAAGAGGGAGTTATTGCGGAGGTTTTGGTTAGACTATCCGTCCATTGGAATCCGAGATATGAGCGTAATATCGATTTTAAGCGTTTTAAGTCATTGATGTTGTTGGGATACGAGAAGTGTTAGCTGGTTTTCAGGAGTTGTGTTGTTTTGGGAAGGGTTTATTATGGTGCACTAGTTTGGTAAGCATCGGTCGTCAGCAGATTGATTATTGGAACGTAAGAAGGATTGAGAATCCTTCAATTTTCATGAACCAAGCGGACTTAGTCGATTCTAAGTGGGGGAGAATCGCGCAGGTGTGCAGGACAGGGGCAGGTATGAAACCGGAATGGGTTTCTCATCCTCATCGAGGAAAAGTGGCGGCCGAAGTGGCCATTTGGTTTGAGGGTTGTGTGAGTTTGAAGTTCGGTAAAATTTCCCAGCATATTAATCGCGTCTCATTGGTGCTTGATAGCAAAATTTGGGGAATCAAGTTGGGATTCCGGTCATGGATTGAGTTCAGTTAGGGTGTTCAGTCGAGTGCGTGCTCGACTCTGTATGCAATTTGAATTGATAGGTTAGGGGTAAGGGTTTTGGGCTGTGTTGATGTTAGGGCGGGAAGTGTTGTATGACTACGGGGGTTCTGTAGCATTCACTAGCAGCCAGATGGTGCGGGAAGTGTTGTAAGACTACGGGGTTCCATAGCATTCGCTAGCAGCCAGATACTATGGGAAGTTCTGTAAGTCTGCGGGTGTAGCCGTAGCATTCACGGATTAGTTCAGATGATTTAGGCCAGGGTGGGTCAGTTCGCAAGGTTGTGAGTAGGTCACAACATAATTGGAATCAGGAAACGGTAGGTTGAAGGAGACCGGGTATGATGTAAGACTACAGTTATTCTGGTAGCATTCACCTTTTGTGTTGGATTCAGTGGCGACAGGTTGTCGGCCTATCATGATCGGATGGATCAAATGGATGGAAGGAGCCATGAGTGGCTGTATAGATAGGGCAGTTATTGTCAGACAAGGTATCCTTCGGAGATCATGTGGGACTGCTGTACATGTGCGTCTATCTCAGTGATCGGGTAGATGTTTGGTGTATCGGGCTGTGGAAGTCAAGTTAGGACCAAAGAGGTCCCGGTTGGTCTTCAGGAAAGCAGCTATGGGGCAGCAAGAGGAGTTGGAGCGACTTCAGTGATTTGGGGTCCGTGCGCGGAATTGCTTGTTGACCGGTGATTTTGTCCTTTTGGAAGCCTCAAGGTAGTTCGAGTGGGAAGTATTCTATCTAGACTGGTTTCTTGTGAAATCAGTTTGATGATGATTCGATGTGGGCAGTCTGTCAGGGAGACAGACCATCTCGAGACTTAAGATTTCAGAGGGAGCAGATGTGATCAGGTTGCAAGGAATTTGTTCATCTCCATGTTCTAGAACCCTACGAGGGTTAGTTTCAGTTGCCTTGGGAAGGCTGTGGTTCTCGGGTTGTGGCTGTGTTGCTCAGGTTGTCTGGTATGTCAGGGATGGTGATGCATGATTTTGAGGACGAAATCTAATTTAAGTGGGGGAGAGTTGTAATGCTCTGTTCCGAATTGACTCCTAGTCTGAGGCTGTGGCTCGAAGGTCGATCATTATAAGGATTATGGATCTTGGGAAGGTAAGATCTAGTCTCTTTTGGGTGTGGGTGATGTATTAGAAGTGATCCGGGTGTTCGGTTCGTGTTTTGGAGCCTAGGGGTATTTCGGTAAAGTGGCAGTTCGGGCTTTTGTGGAAAATGGATTTTTGTTCGGAAGGTCTTAAGAAAGGTTTGAGTTGTTAGAAGTTTAGGGCTTCTCGTCACCTTTCCGTGGATATAAGGATCGTCGGAATCGGGCTTATAACGAAGAAGTTATGGCCTTCGGAAGTTTCGTGGTTTTCAGGCTTAGCCGAGTACACGGGGCGTACACAAAGTGTATACAGGGCGTACTAGCAAAGAAGGTAGTACGATGGGCGTACCTTGGAGTACGTTGGGTGTACTGACCAGGAGGGTCGTGAATGTTCCTCGGAGTACGTTGGGCGTACCATATGTACGCTGGGGGTACTCCAGTCAGATCAGAACCCTATTTTAGGGTGTTGGACCCTATTTAAACTCCTTATCTCATAACCTAACCCTAATATCTTCAGCCTCCACCCCTCTAAACCCTATAAATCGTCTTATACCATTCATGGTGGCATTTTGAGCTTATGGAGTCCATTTTTGGAGTGTTTGGCCCATTTTCAAGAAGGTGGAGTTAGATGCAAAGATGGAGATCAAGAAGAAGCTTATGGATCTAGCTTCTGTGACTCATTTTCAGCTTGATGAATGTATAAAGTTCTGAACTTGACCATTTAATGCTTAGATCTATTATGTTGAGTTTTTGGATCTTTTGGTCCCAAGAATGGAGCTTTATGGTTCCAAATCCGTTTTTAGGCTTAGGGTTGCCACCCTTGGTGCTAACTAAGTCCTTAAGGCAGAAAGTTGCCATCTTGGATGTCTTAATGGATTTATGCAAGAGTTATGGTCATTTTCATGGAAGTAGATTGTTATAGTTTGATTTTGGGTTCATGTGGGTCATATAAGTCACCAAGTCAGTGACTTTATGGATTAGGACGTTAGGTAGAGCTCAGATCTGTAATTTGGTCCCTTGGTTTGAAGCATTAAGCACTTAATGGATTTTGTGCATTAGCCATTTGTACGCAGGGCGTACAATGTAGTACGCTGCGCGTACAACCCTTTTGCCCAGTACGCTAACCGTACAGAAGAGGTACGCTGGGCGTACGCTGTCAGGAGGACTTGGGCCTTAGTGGACTTCGGACCTTTGGGCCCTAATAGTTTTGGGCCTGGACTTGCTGTTTGTTGGGCCTGAATGTATCTTGGGCCAATATTGGAATACTTGGGCCTATTGGGCCTTGTGGCCCAATATAGAAATGGACTTCGCATTATGGGCCTCAGTTTGGGCCAATTCTTGGATTAGGTTGTTGTGGGCCATCGTGGGCCAATTGGGGTCAGGATTATTGACTAAAGAGAATATTGGGCTTTAGTATAAGGTCCATTAGAAAGGTCCGGGCCCAATTTGGAAAATTGGGCCATTTATGGTTTTATGGACATTATTGTGTTGGGCTTTTGTTTTGGTTTGGGCCTTAGTTTTGGATCATACTGGGCCATAGGTAGAATAGTAATTTTACCCCATGCATGGATTAAGGATTATGGTATGGGACCCAATTACTAATTGGGTATACTGATTGGTATTGATGAAGCTCGAGAAGTGGACAGGACAGCAGCTAAGGATTTCTTTCGGGAAGCTTCTGCATTCGAGGTGAGTCTCTTCACCATACCAATGGGTCAAAGGCACCAAGGCCGGCCCATTATGCATTATATGATATGCTAGTTGATTTCGTGTTATGTGGTATGCTAGTTGATTATGTGGTATGTGATATGCTAGCTGTCTTTGTGATGCTTGCAGGGAAGACCTCGGGGGGTTCTCGAGGCACTAGGGTGTAATACCTTAGAGGGTATCCATGGCATCCTTAGTCAAGACCATGTGAGGGTTTCCATGGCATTAGGCTAGGACCATGTGGGGGTTCCCATGGCACCCGGAGTAAGACCCTGGAGGGTGTCCAGGGCATCCTTATATGTATGGTTGGTATGAAAGTGGGCTAAGACCATGTGGGGGTTCCCATGGCACCCGGAGTAAGACCCCGGAGGGTTTCCAGGGCATCCTTATATGTTTGTATGCATGGCTTGTGTGATTAATAAGGTTTATGTAGCTGTTACAGCTGATATGGATTATGTGATTATGTGGATTATGTGGGGTATGCTCTAGGGAACTCACTAAGCTTCGTGCTTACAGTTTTGTTTATGGTTTCAGGTATCTTTGTTTTGGAAAGGAAGGGCTCAGCTTGATCGCAGCACACACACCCATGTTTTCCGCAATGAATGATTTTGGGATGAACTCTGATAAATGTTTTTAAATAACAATGTTTTGGAATGATTGGAATAAATGATATCTATGTTGGGGTTATATTAAAAATGGAATTTTTACCCCTGATTTTTGGGTCGTTACAATAAAGTTGCTTCCTTGACTTTCCTATTGCTAGCTCTCTCCATGTTTGAGTTTAGGTCCATCTCTTAGCAATTTTGTGAACCTTTTTGAGTATGGAGTATGATCTGAAGTTGTAACTTCAGATCCAGATCCCTTTCAGCCCCTTTAGCCATAAAGTTCACGAATTTATTATGCTTTAGACCTTCCTTTTGGCCTAGACTTCATTTTAGACTAGGAAATGGTGTTTTTGGCTCATGATACCTTGCATGCACGTAAAATTTGTAACTTTACGTGTAATATGGACCCTAGGAGGTCAGATCTACGTTTTAGATGTGTTAAGCTCGACTGAAAGTGGTTGTACGGATTTGGACATTGAGGGACTCGACGAGTCGCTCATACGACTCGACGAGTTGGATCGTAGTTTCGTGTTGAAAGATACCGAGGGATAGCCATTATGTGGTATGTGGTATGATGGGGGAACTCACTAAGCTTCGTGCTTACACTTTTTAGTTTTGTTTCAGGTACCTCTTCATCGAAGGGGAAGGAGTCGGCACGGTAGCAGCGCATCGCACACATATGATTTCCGCATTTTGAGATCCACGGGATTGTACTCTGACATTATTACTGTTTTGATAATATGGTTGAGCCATGTGACTATGGTTTTATGAAATGATATTATTCTATGATGTTTTTCAGTAAACAATTTTTAAGTCACGTAATTAAAAACAAAATTTTTGGTCTTGAAAATTGGGATGTTACAAGTTGGTATCAGAGCCTTGGTTTGAGGGATTCGGACGCACCTTCGGGGGTGTCTGGACTCAAATCGAGGGTTTAAAAGATTTTTACAAGAAAATAATTTTTCTAAATTTTAAAATAAAAAGGTTTTGAGAAAGAACAAGGTGTGTGATGCGTGCAACCGGCCGAGCTCAAGTAAGTTTTCCCCAAGATACCCATACATGTTATGTTATGATATGATTATGAGAACTACATGCTAGATTAGGGCTAAGGATCTAGGAATGATGCCTTATATGCCTATTTTATATGTATGAGAACTGCATGCTAGATTAGGGCTAAGGATGTAGGAAGATGCCTTACATACCTGCTATATGTGCTTATTTGAGTTATATGCTAGAACTGATTAGTCAGTAATATGATGGCCTGAATAGGATATGCTTGGTATGGTTACTCAATGCTCGAATGCTGCTTGCCTTGTGCTTTTAGGAGTTCTAGTTATATTTAGCTAACTAGTAAACAGATACGTTAAGTTACATATTGCGAGGACTAAATAATTTCAAAAGGTTAGGTCTAGCCCTATTGCGCAGCTCTTGTTTGAGTCCAACCGTTGTAGGGTAGGACCTCTCATTCGAAGATTTATCTGGTCTTAGTGATATGTAATGGTATTCGAAAGCTAGTTAGGTAAAGGTGGCAGGAACCCCTTATGCAGCTGATGGCGGAGAGTAAGTCGGAGAGTTACCCTGAGGCAAGCCTAGGATGAGAATAGTGCAGCGAGCAGTAGCAGTAAAGGGGACTTGGTAAAGTCAAGGCAATCCTTGAGGAAAGAACGGATAGATGTGGAAGGTAGCATGGGCCCGTACTACTGAAAGCAGAGGATCCGTACTCGAGTCAAGGAGGCCAAGATAGAACCAGGGAACTTGTAGTATGCGAGACCTCTCGAGGTTATGTATGTTCCTAACGATTATGTGTTTTGTTTCAGAATGGTGATGATTACGCGACACGGAGGGGGAGGTTCAGGGTCAGGATCAGGTTCAAGATCAGGTTCGGGATCAGGTGTTGAGCCAGTTGACGAGATCCTACGTGAGTTCATTACTTTTGAGATCACGAGAGGCATCCTTGATTCGACCCCTGTGATTTTCGGGTCGATCAAGGAAGGGATTATCGAGCTGATGGAGGATCGCCTCAGGGCATTTCGGAGTGACATGGCTACCACTCAGTCAGGGACACACACACTCTCCTTCAAGGACTTCAAGGTATGTGGTGCGCCAGACTTCCATGGGGTGAAGGACCTCATTGTTGCCAGGAGGTGGCTCGCAGACATGGAGTCTGCTCAGTTGACGAGCTTCTGCCCTGAGGGGTCGAAGGTCCGGTATGCTGCGGGTTGTTTGAGGGACCGAGCTCGAGATTGGTGGGAGGTGGTCAGTGATTCTTTGGGAGCCCCAGCCGTTGAAGCTATAACTTGGTCAGACTTTGTGACCAGGTTTAGGGCTGAGTTTGCGCCGGTTGTGGAGCTTCAGCAGCTGGCCAGAGAGTTTCTTGATATGAGGCAGACGACGGGGTTAGTGGCAGAGATCACTGATAGGAATTAGATAGTGAAATACTTACAGGGGTAAAAGGGTAATTCCTAAATAGAGTTTGTTAGAGGTTTGCTAATAAATAGAGGGTAGGATTTCTTTGTTAGTCATGCAGAAATATCTTAGATTCTAATTAGTCTCTAGAGTGTGATTGTCTCATTGGCTACGCCTTTGAGAGAGGGATTCATCCCTGGGCAATCATCCTATCAGGAGATTGTATTCTCTAGTTTGTTTCATTCGATCATCAATTGCAATTCATGTTTTCTCTATCAATCATCCATTGTTTGTTTACTCTGTTTCAATCCTTCATCATTGGTCCGACCTGCTACGACCTGCCTTTGTTTCACCATGTTTGATATTAATGAGTTTCACAAAATGATGGCTCGTGAACGGGAAGAAGAAATAGCATTCCGGAAAGCGATGTTGAATTGGATCAAGCAACAGGATCCTGAGTTTTTCTCTGATATTAGCAATTTTCCAGATTCGATTGTGAAGTTACTAGAACCGGTGGTTGATGATGCTTCTAGGGATACGTTGTCGGCATATCCAATGGTTTTGGGTGGCGACGATCATGACTGCAGCGACACATCACCACTGTTTGATGAAGATGAAGTACTATCGGTGGTTTACGAATCGGAATTGGAATTCAACACGCCAATGCCATTTCTACCACCATCACTACCACTAACGACGGTTGAAGAAACGTTTAGGGATACATCTTATGGAGTTCCAGATTCCTCAGGTACTTCTCTTGTCACCCCTATACCTATGAGTGAGGGTTCGGTGTGTTTATCTCATTGCGATTCCACTCCGACGTCATCAGAGGTGGTGGAGAGCTTGCCATGGATATCGAATTGGATCGACTATGAACAGTTGGATACGATCAAACAAGCATTGTTGGTTTATGAGTCTGAGATACACTTGTTAACCTTCTCCAATCCGAAACCAGTGGGGGGGGGGGAATTTGGGACTGGCTAAATCTTCAACGATGGGAGCAACTTACGAGCATTGTCCGGGTATACTTCCGATCAGGACATTGACGGGGTACAAAGGGTGCTTCATAGAGATATCGGCCTCGTTAAATGATGGATGGGAGGAGGGTTACTTAGGTCAACACAATAATGGGCTTAAAAATGACGAGTGGGATGGAGTTATATCTTTGGGCCAATCTAATTTGAACCAGACAATGGGTTTATGTAATCAGGAGAAAACAAGCCCTAGTGAATCTAAAACGACGGTAACACATTTACCCCTTTCACTGTCGTCTACGTACTCATCATTCCTGTCTGTATCAATTTCACCGTTTCCTCACAGGGACGAAGGTTTTTCACTAATCACTTCTTATCTCCCTTCACCATTCACACAATCATACCAACTCAACCCTTTGCAAAATGTTTTCAGTCCCCAAAATCATCCTTCCTTGATTAAATTTCGTCAAGAAACATTTAAAACCTCATCTAACTCAAGTTTCCAGTTGTACCCTTGTGCACGAGTCAAATGGGGTTCTATTTACAATCATGAAAATGGTTTGACCAAGTCAAGGTATGTTCAAACCTATAGAAATTACAATTCTGAGATTCATGACACGTATAAACTTGAATCTAGTAATTACATGCATACCCTTGGGGCACCACCGCCTCATGTGTTGTCAATAATTGATTGTGGGGAAGATGGGTTAAATTCTGAAGAGAAATTTTTTAAAGAAGTTCAGGAGATTCTACTTTCAAAATTCAATGAAACTTGTGATTGGTCTCTAATGGCAAAAATGATGGGGAAGAAAACAAGTGAGGCTGCTCGATTGTTGGTCAAAAAGCCCCGAATTATTAATGGTCTCATCACGGAAGGCTATGTTTTGGATGAATGGATATGTGATGAGGGGCATTTAGACATGGTTTTAGGAAGGGTTTGGCTCAAAACATCGTGTGAGGTTGATCGAATCAAGGACAAGTCAGCGATATGTTTTAGGTATCAAGGAGTGGCAGCTCATCTTCAAGGGTTAGTTTGGATAGTAATGGAAGCAATGAGTTCTCCCTTTGAACAGGTTTTGCTATCAGAACGGGAATTGAGTGCTTCGGATTGGAGGATTCCCATCATTTTTCTTGTTTCCTGTTTAATCATTCATCTATGGGAACAAGTTGACTGGTGGTTAACTTGGTGGAAATGGCGACCGACTGAAGAGGCTACAAGGGAGGAAACATCGGCAAGGACAAATCAGGGGAGCGTGTTGTGCATCAAGGAGTTTCCCATTCATCGGCAAGTATTGGTCCGGGTTCTGGTGCATCATAAGATCTTCTTGGCAGCAAGTCTTGATGTCAAGACTTTGTTGAATGGGGGAGTAGTGATAGGAACTAGATAGTGAAATACTTATAGGGGTAAAAGGGTAATTCCTAAATAGAGTTTGTTAGAGGTTTGCTAATAAATAGAGGGTAGGATTGCTTTGTTAGTCAGGCGGAAATATCTTAGATTCTAATTAGTCTCTAGAGTGAGATTGGCTCATTGGCTACGCCTTTAAGATAGGGATTCATCCCTGGGCAATCATCCTATCAGGAGATTGTATTCTCTATTTTGTTTCATTCGATCATCAATTGCAATTCCTGTTTTCTCTATCAATCATCCATTGTTTACTCTGTTTCAATTCTTCATCAATCACCACCAAGTTCAGAGAGAGGGCCTTATTGGTACCTCAGTATGCAGGGGATGAGGAGATGCGGAAGACCCTCTATCACGACATGTTGAGAGCTGACATTCGGAAACATGTCAGCTACTCGGCATGCCCGACATTGGATGACATGATTGCGAGGGCGAGGGAGAGGGAGAGGGAGATTGACATTGAGCACATCCGGAAGAGGAAGGCGGAGACTGAGCAGGCTACTGGGGTTTCGGGGAAGAAACCCAAGGGATCCGACTCTAGGTCGAAGGTCCCGCGGGGCCGGGGCCGCTGTGGGAAATGTGGTAAGTCACATGAGGGAGCTTGCAGGTTAGGGACATCGGGCTGCTACAAGTGCGGAAAGACTGGGCACTTTGGTAGGGATTGTACTGCCCCTACCCCCACATTCCAGACATCATACCTGATTTGCTTTCATTGCAATCAGAAGGTCCATAAAAAGGCCAACTGCCCAAGATTGACAGCAGCAGCGCCGGTGGCGGCGCCAGCTCCAGCGACCCTGCGGATTACGGATGGCCGACAGGGCAAGACAGATGCTCCGGTGGTGAGGAGTCGAGCCTTCCAGCTGACCGCCGAGGAGGCGCGTGCCGCACCTGATGTGGTGACGGGTATGTTTTCTTCTCCCTAACTCTTATTTCATGTCGATTATTATATTTATGTGATGTACTTATGTGTTATATTTAGGTTCATTCCATGTGAACGACATCCCAGTTCAGGTGTTATTAGATTCGGGGCTACCTGATCATTTGTTTCCCTCGCGCTTAGCAAAAGGTTTTCTGAGTCTTCGAGCATGTTGGATTGCCCTTTAGAGGTCGAGATTGCTGACGACCGATCAGTACGGGCATCAGAAGTTTTCAGAGATTGTGTTTTGAGACTGTATGAGGAGCGCTACCTAGTAGACTTGGTTCCCATTTTGTTGCGTGGGAACAAGGTTATCATAGGCATGGACTGGTTGAGCCCTAATGGGGCGGTGATCGACTGTGCACAGCAGCTGGTGCGTATCAGGACCCCAAGTGGGGGAGAGCTGGTGATTCAAGGCGAGAGGCCACAGCGAGGACCAGCTTTGTGCTCAGCAGCGAGGGTTAGGCGCTACCTTCAGGAGGGTTGCGCAGGGTACGTCACCTATGTTATGGATACCCGGGAAGCGGGTAAGGCGACGGTTAGTGATGTGCCAGTGGTGCGAGAGTATCCGTGCGTATTTCCAGAGGAGCTGCTTGGGATACCTCCGGAGAGACAGGTGGAGTTCCGGATCAACCTAGTCCCTGGTGCGGCTCCGATAGCCAAGGCACCATATCGGTTGGCTCCTCCTGATATGCAGGAGTTGTCTACACATCTACAGGAACTATTAGACAAGGGATTTATCAGACCGAGCAGTTCGCCTTGGGGAGCCCCGATCCTGTTTCTAAAGAAGAAGGACGGGTCGTATCGGATGTGTATAGATCACCGGGAGCTGAACAAGGTAACGGTGAAGAACCGTTACCCACTCCCGAGGATTGATGATCTCTTCGACCAGCTACAGGGGGCATCTTGGTTTTCCAAGATAGATTTATGTTCATGCTACCATCAGATGAGGGTCAGAGACGAGGATGTACAGAAGACTGCGTTCCGGACTCGCTATGGCTACTAAGAGTTCGTGGTAATGCCCTTCGGGCTCACTAATGCTCCTGCCGTATTCATGGATCTCATGAACCGCGTATGCAGACCGATGTCGGATCGGTATGTGATAGTTTTCATTGATGACATCTTGGTTTACTCCAAGATGCAAGAGCAGCACGAGGAGCACTTACGAGAGGTGTTGGATACCTTGAGGAGGGAGAGCTTGTACGCCAAGTTCTCCAAGTGTGAGTTCTGGTTGCGCGAGGTGCGGTTTCTTGGGCACCGTGTCAACCAGAACAGTATTTTGGTTGACCCGGCCAAAGTGGAGGTTGTGATGAGATGGGAGGTTCCGAAGTCTCCATCTGAGATTCAGATTTTCCTGGGATTGACAGGCTATTACCGGAGATTCATTCAGGACTTCTCCAAGATAGTCGTACCCTTGACCCAGTTGACGAAGAAGGTCGTGGTCTTTCGTTGGGGGCCTGAGCAGCAGGCAGCGTTTGAGACATTGAGACAGAGACTATGCGAGGCGCCGATCCTTGCCCTGTCAGAGGGCGTGGAGGATTTTGTAGTATACTGCGATGCGTCCATTTCGGGTTTGGGCGCAGTATTGATGCAGAGAGGGCACGTCATCGCCTACGCCTCGAGGCAGCTGAAGCCTCACGAGGCGAACTACCCGACGCATGATTTGGAGTTGGGTGCGGTCGTCTTCGCCCTCAAGAATTGGCAACATTACCTATATGGGGTCCGTTGTACCATTTACACGGATCACAAGAGTCTGAGGTACCTCATGGATCATCCGAATCTGAACATGAGGCAGCGTCGGTGGCTAGATGTGGTGAAGGATTACGACTGTGAGATCCTCTACCACCCGGGGAAGGCCAATGTTGTGGCCGATGCTCTTAGCCACAAGGCAGCCCCGATCAAAGACATTTTCTTGTGGATGACAGTAGTGACTCCACTGTTGGAGTAGATCCGAGACGCCCAGCAGGAGGCTATGAAGGAGGAACATCGGAAGAGCGAGCGTATTGTGGGCCAGGTTTTCTCCTTCGATTATGATAGTTGTGGGTTGCTGACACTACAACGTAGGATGTGGGTTCCATATCATCGAGGGGTGCGCCAGGTTTTGATGTAAGAGGCACACAAATCCAGATTCTCGATCCATCCCGGGGCGACGAAGATGTACAGAGATCTTCGTCCTGATTATTGGTGGCCCTGCATGAAGCGGGATGTAGACTGGTACGTCGAGAGATGTCTGCCCTGCAGGAAGGTCAAGGCCGAGCACCATAGGCCTCACGGCAAGACGCATCCATTGGATATCTCTATGTGGAAATGGGAAGATATTACCATGGATTTCATCACAAAGCTTCCCAGGACCGCACGGGGAGTGGATTCGATTTGGGTCATCGTGGATCGGTTGACCAAGAGTGCTAATTTCATACTGATCCAGGAGAGCATCTCGGCCGAGAAGTTAGCCGATATCTACATACGAGAGGTAGTAGCTCGACACGGAGTGCCAGTCTCCGTGATTTCTGACAGAGATGTGCGGTTCACTTCCAGATTCTGGAAGAAGTTTCACGACGAGTTGGATACTCATCTGCACTTTAGCACCGCTTTTCACCCGCAGACGGATGGTCAGAGCGAGTGGACCATCAATACTTTGGAGGATATGTTGCGGGCATGTGTTTTAGACTTCGGTGGTAGCTGGCATACCTACCTTCCCTTGGCAGAGTTCTCCTACAATAATAGCTATTACGCGAGCATCGACCGTCCTCCCTTCGAGATGTTGTACGGGAGGAAGTGCAGGACCCCGATTTGCTGGGGTGAGGTTGGGCAGAGAGTCATGGGGAGTACCGAAGTGGTACTCAAGACGACGGAGATGATCCACCAGGTCCGGAGCAGGATTCAGACTGCTCAGAGTCGGCAAAAAAGTTATGTCGGCAAGCGTCGTTCGGACCTGGAGTTCCACCTCGGGGATATGGTTCTCCTGAAGGTGTCACCTTGGAAGAGTGTCATCCGGTTCAAGAAGCGGGGAAAGTTAGGCCCTAGGTAAATCGATCCATTCAGGGTTGCCGCCCGGGTGGGCAAGGTGGCATATAGGCTGGATCTGCCAGCCGAGCTCAGTCATATTCATAGTACCTTTCACGTCTCCCAGCTGAGGAAGTGCCTGGTAGACGACTCTGCAGTGGTGCCTCTGGAGGATATTCAGGTGGATGACAGCCTGGACTACATTGAGCGACCAGTAGCTATCCTCGACAGGAAGTCGAAGGATCTAAGGAACAAGAGGATCGAGTTGGTGAAGGTGCAATGGCAGCACCGAAGGGCTTAGAATGGACTTGGGAGTCGGAGGACGAGATGAGGGAGCACTACCCCGAGCTTTTTCCAGATGCAGCAGCAGACTTTGAGGACGAAGTCTAAAATAAGCGGGGGAGATTTGTAACGCCCGGTTCCTGGTACGTATCTTAAATAAAGAATATTTACATTTTATACTGGGACTCGACGAGTTGGAGGCTCAACTCGTCGAGTAGGGACGGATTTTTGGATGCGGATGGAAGAGCCTACTCGCTGAGTCGGAAGCCCCGACTCGACGAGTTGACCTGTCTGGGCGAAACTCTAAATTTTAGGGTTTGCACCCTATTTAAACGCACTAACTCGCCTCCCATGCAACCCACATCGTCTCCCTTAGTCCAGAACGCCCTAACTTGTGTCCCTTGAGCTTTGTTGAGTGTGTGAGCCATTTGTGAGAGTGTTTGTGTGATTTCAAAGCTAGAGGAAGAAGAAGAAGGAGCTAGAAGGTTCAAGGAAGCAGTAAATCCAAGGTTCAAGCTACATTTCCAGCCCGTTAAAGGTATAAAGTTGCTTCATTGACTTTCCTATTGCTAGATCTCTCCATGTTTGAGTTTAGGGCCATCTCTTAGCAATTTTGTGAACCTTTTTGAGTATGGAGTATGATCTGAAGTTGTAACTTCAGATCCAGATCCCTTTCAGCCCCTGTAGCCATAAAGTTCACGAATTTATTATGCTTTAACCCTTCCCTTTGGCCTAGACTTCATTTTAGACTAGGAAATGGTGTTTTTGACTCATGATACCTTGCATGCATGTAAAGTTTGTAACTTTACGTGTAATATGGACCCTAGGAGGTCAGATATACGTTTTAGATGTGTTAAGCCCGACTGAAAGTGGATGTATGGATTTGGACATTGAGGGACTCGACGAGTCGCTCATACGACTCGGCGAGTTGGGTCGCAGTTTCCCCAATCTCTTCTGATATTGAGCAACTTGTGAAGTTTTGAAGAGAAGTCAACAAGTTGGGCTCGTTTATGGACTTGAAGATCATGGAACTCGGCGAGTTCAAGAACAAACTCGGCGAGTTCAAGGCAATGCCCCAACTTATATGAAGAAGAACTCGACGGGTTCAGAGAAGAACTCGGCGAGTCAAGGACTAAACGCTTCAACTTGTATGAAGAAGGACTCGACGAGTTCATGGATGAGCTCGGCGAGTCGAAGAGCAAAAAGGTCCCGATTCTATATGAAGGTGAACTCGACGAGTTCTTGAAAGACTCAACGAGTAGGATTGAAGTTCCATGTTTTTGGTGGATTATGGAACTCGACGAATTGGTAGACTAACTCGGCGAGTTGAGTCAACCACATGTTGACTTTGACCAGGGTGTTGACCTTGACTTTGACTTTGACCTGAGTTGAACCTTGAAAGGGTTAAGAGTATGAAATGGTAATTAAGGAAGGTTGTTATGTATAGGAGTTTGAGACGAGTTGATTCCATCATCGAGGACAGTTCAGACACTTCACAACATTGAGGTGAGTTACCTTCCAGTAGTGGTGGGTCTATGGCCACAATGTCGACCCACTAGTAGGAGATAATTGTTAGATGATTGTCTTTGTGATAATTGTCTGGTTCGCCACTATCTGAAATGCTTTATGTGCTAGGATGCTTTGATATATATGTTAGTAGTAGTAGGGATGAGATTGTCCCTGGATACCGGTTGAAAGATACCGAAGGGGTCGTCAGAACCCATGCATGCCTAGCAGTATGTGTATATTATTCTATTATGTGGTATAGGTAGGGGTGAAATAGTCCCCGGTTACCGGTTGAAAGATACCGAAAGGGAGGTTAGCTCCCGGTTACCGGTTGAAAGATACCGATGGGAAGGTTAGCTCCCGGTTACCGGTTGAAAGGTACCGAAGGGGAGCTCAGCTCCCAGATATGCCAGACAGATACCGGTTGAAAGATACCGAGGGATAGCCATTATGTGGTATGTGTTATGATGGGGGAACTCACTAAGCTTCGTGCTTACAGTTTTCAGTTTTGTTTCAGGTACCTCTTCATCGAAGGGGAAGGAGCCGGCACGGTAGCAGCGCATCGCACACATATGATTTCCGCATTTTGAGATCCACGGGATTGTACTCTGACATTATTACTATTTTGATGATATGGTTGAGACATGTGACTATGGCTTTATGAAATGATATGATTCAACGATGTTTTTCAGTAAACAATTTTATAAGTCACGTAATTAAAAACAAAATTTTTCGTCTTGAAAATTGGGATGTTACACATCTCCTGCTTCTCTCTCTGCTACTGCTTGTGTTGGTGTCTCTCTTCTTTTACCTGGCATAGACGTCTTAGTTATCCCGGATCTTCTGTGTTGGATTTTTTACACTCTCGCAAATTTATTTCTAGTAGTACAAATAAGTTTCCCATCTGTCATGCTTGCCAACTTGGGAAGCACTGTCGTTTACCATTCTTGGCTTCTCTTACTAAGACTTCTAGTATGTTTGAATAATTCACTTTGACTTATGGACATCTCCTATTTCTAGTATGAGTGGTTTTAAATATTATGTACTTTTTTGGATGATTTTACTCATTTTTTGTGGGTTTTTCCTCTTCGTGCAAAATCTGAAGTGTTTAATGTTTTTACCACTTTCCACACTTATGTGCAAACTCAATTTAATTCCAACATCAAACTTTTTCAATGTGATAATGGTCGTGAATTTAATAACCAATCCCTTCTTACCTTTTTCATTAATAAAGACATTAAAATTAGATTTTCATGTCAATATACGTCTCAACAAAATGGAAAAGCTGAACGCACAATTCGTACTGTTAATGACATTATTCGTTCTTTTATTTTCCAAGCTTCTCTACCTCCCAAATTTTGGGTAGAAGTTCTTCTTATGACTGTTCATACCTTAAATCTTCTTCCCACCACCACTCTTTCGTTCAAAACCCCATTTGAGCTTCTTTTTGGTCGTTTTCCTACATATGATCATCTTCGTGTTTTTGGGTGCCTTTGTTATCCAAACACCTCCGCTACTACTGCTCACAAGCTCTCACATCGCTCCTCTGCTTGTGTATACCTTGGTCCCTCCTCTGATCATTGTGGTTATCGTTGCATTGACCTCATGTCTTAATGCATCATCATCTCTCTTTATGTAATATTTGACGAGGATCACTTTCTGTATTCCGACTTTCATGCCAAACCATCCACTGATGATTATGAACGTTTCCAATATGAAGACACCCCTTCTCCCCCTATCGTCCCTGTCACTGCCCCCCCCCCCTCCCCAACCCACCTCTGGTGCCTTGTCATTTCCAACCTTTCCTCCTAATCACTCTAATAATCCCTCCTCCACTCCTCCTCCTCCTCCTCCTCCACCTACAACTCATCCCATGGTCACTCGCTCCCACACTGGTTCCTTAAGGCCTAAGCAAATCTTTAATTTATTTGTCACCTCTGATATCTCTCCTATCCCTCGCTCTACTGATCAGGCTCTCTGTGACCCTAACTGGAAATCTGCTATGGACTCTGAAATGAATGCTCTTCAATCCAACCACACATGGGATCTTGTTCCTCCTCCTCCTCCTCAAGCCAATATTGGCTCTATCGTATAAGTATGATAGCAAAGGCAATCTTGATCGATACAAAGGTCGTGTAACGTCTGGTTCCTGGTATGTATTTAATTTATAATTATTCACTTTTGTATAGATACTCGACGAGTTGGAGGCCCCAAACTCGTCGAGTGGAAATGAATTGGACCGCGGATTTTTGGAAATCTACTCGACGAGTTTGGGAGCCTCAACTCGACGAGTAGGCTGGAGAAAATGAAACCCTAATTCCGGGGTTTTGCACCCTATTTAAACACCTTAACCCCAAGGTGTTGGCCTCATCTCCAGCCTCCACTGCCCAAAACCCTAATCTCGAAACCCTAAGCCATTTTTGGTGATTGTGATCTAATCTTGTGCTTTCTTAGTGAGTTTGAAGAAGGAGAAGCTTGAAGGAGGAGCAAGAACGTGTGGGAGGAGAGTAGATCCAGAAGTTGAGCTTCATTTTTGGTTCATTTTAGGTATAAAGCTTCAACCTTGTCTATGGCATGCTTAGATCTAGTTTTAGGATGTTTTGCTTCATGTTTTGGTCCAAAGATATTGATGGTTGGGATTTGGATGTCCCACTTGGGTAAACCCTTCAGATCTAGGGTCTTGAGGGGACTTCATGGCATAAAGGTGCCAACTTTATGGCCATGGAAGTCCCATGCAACTTCTAGACCATCTTTTTGGCATTTTAAGCCCTAGTAGGTCATGCATACGAGTAAAGATGGGAGCTTTACGTGACTAAATTGTCCCTAAAGTCCAGATCTATGACCTCATGATCTATCTTGAAGTTGTAATGGCTTTTGGAGTTGGATCTAAGCCATTTTGGGTTAGGGTTTGAGTTTATGCCTTGGGGAGAGGTTCTTAATGGGTAAAGTTGGAAACTTTACCCTCCTAGACGTATTTTGAGCTTGGATCCAGAAGATAGGGCCTTGATTTGAAGAATAGGGACTTAATGCATTAAGAAGGTTGATAGACTGAAGAACTCGACGAGTTGTTCTGGAAGTGTCCCGGCTTTGTTGGAAAAGAGGGACTCGACGAGTTGCATGAGACACTCGACGAGTTGGATCGTGATTTCACGATTATGTGATTTATGGAAACTCGACGAGTTGCAAAGTAACTCGGCAAGTTTAGTCAACTCGAAATGTTGACTTTGACTTTGACCTGGGTGTTGACTTTGACTTTGACTTGGACTTTGACCACAGTTGACTCTTAAGGGGTTATGAGTATGAACGGATACTTAAAATAAATCTTTTATGTTTAGGAGTTTGAGTTTGGTTGATACTCGGAGTCGGGGACTGTTCAGCTACTTTCCAGTTTTCGAGGTGAGTTGCCTTCCCTGTATGAGTGGGTCGAAGGCACCAATGTCGGCCTACTAGTAGTTATATATAGTAGAGATGATTGTCTTTGTGATAATTGGCTGGCATGCCACTATCTGTAGAGATTTATGTGCTTGTATGCTATGTTATCATATGGTAGTAGTAGGAGGGATGAAATAGACCTCGTAGCCGGTTGAGATAAACCGGAGGGTAGGTCGGGCACCCAGATATGTCTGACAGTATGTTATGATATGTTATTATGTGATAGTGGTAGGGGTGAGATAGACCCCGTAACCGGTTGAAATAAACCGGAGGGTAGGTTGGGCACCCATATATGCCTGACAGGGTAGGTCGAGCACCTATATATGCTTGACATGGGTAGGTTGAGCACCCAGGTATGCTCAGCAGGGTAGGTCGGGCACCCAGATATGCCTGACAAGGTAGGCCGGGCACCCAGATATGCCTGGCAGTGTGTGATTATGTGGTATGATGGGGGAACTCACTAAGCTTCGTGCTTACGGTTTTCAGTTTTGGTTTCAAGTGCTTCTTCTTCGAAAGGAAAGGAGTCGGCATGATCGCAACGCATCACACTATGATTTCCGTACATGAGATCTTTGGGAGTTACACTCTGATGTTGTTTTATTATGACATGTTTTGATTATTGACATATTGGTTTTGATATGAGATGACACTATGGATGTTTTCAGGCTATTGGTTTTATAATTACTTAATTAAAAATGAAATTTTTTGTCTTAAATTTTGAGATGTTACAGGTCGTCTGGTTGCTCAGGGCTTCTCTCAACAGCCTGGTCTTGACTTTGATGATACCTTCAGTCCTGTTGTCAAACCTGACACCATCCGTACTGTCCTGAGTATTGCTATATCCAAACACTGGCCCATTCACTAGTTGGATGTCAAAAATGCTTTTCTTCATGGTGACCTCTCCGAAGAGGTCTACATGAAGCAACCCCCTGGGTATGTCCATCCCACTTTTCCTCATCATGTTTGTCGTCTTCGCAAAGCTCTCTACGGTCTTAAACAAGCTCCTCGGGCTTGGTATCAGCGATTTGTTGTCTTCATCACCTCTTTTGGCTTCACCAGCAGTCGTTCAGATTGTTCTCTCTTCACTTATCACTCTGGTCTCGATCATATTTTTCTTCTTCTCTATGTTGATCATATCATTCTCACTGCTTCCTCTTCGACTCTCATCTCCAGCATTATATCTCGTTTATCATCTGAATTCCATATGTCATACTTGGGCCCGCTTTCGTTCTTTCTTGGTGTTGCCGCATCTCGTAATGATAAAGGTTTATTTCTATCTCAAACTTCTTTTTCAGAAGAGATTTTGTCTTGTGCTGACTTGTCTTTATGTAATCCATGCACCACTCCTTCTGACACGAAATCCAAACTCTCTCTGCATGGTCCTCCTGTCTCTGACCCTACTCTCTATCGGAGTCTTGCTGGTACCCTACAATACCTACCCTTTACCCGTCCTGATATAGCTTATGTTGTCCAGCAAGTCTGTCTCTTCATGCATGATCCACGTGAACCTCACTTTATTGCTCTCAAACGCATTCTTCGTTATCTTCAGGGCACTTTATCTCTTGGTATCATCATTCGTCCTTCCTCCATTGATTGCTTGGTTTCTTACTCTGATGCTGATTGGGTCGGTTGTCCTTCCACTCGTCGGTCCACTTCTGGGTTCTGTGCTTATCTTGGCGGTAATCTTATTTCCTAGTCCTCCAAACGCCAACATGTAGTTTCTCAGTCCTCTGCTGAGGCTGAGTACCGTGGGGTGGCAAATGTTGTCGCTGAAGCTGCATGGCTTCGCAATCTTCTTCTTGAGTTATCTTGTCCATTATCTAAAGCCACGGTTGTGTATTGTGATAATGTGAGTGCCATGTATTTATCTTCCAACCCAGTACAGCACCAACGTAACAAGCATGTAGAAATATATTTACATTTTGTTAGGGAACGTGTTGCCATTGGACATGTGCGTGTATCACACGTGCCATCGGCTTATCAGTATGTAGATATTTTCACTAAGGGTCTTCCTACACAATCATTTCTTGATTTTCGGCACAGTTTGAACATTTGTAAACCCCATGCTCAAACTGAGGGGGTATGTTAGATTATAGTATACATTACTTTTATATGTTTTGTATTAGTATAGGGACCCCAAATGTAACTTTCATATATATATATATATATATATATATATATATATATATATATATATATATATATATATATATATATATATATATATATTCTGCATACCCTAATTAACAGGTGAAAATAACATTAAGGAAAAAATATAATCAACTATAGTTGGATCGCCAATAATTAAATTACATATAAACTTATTTCACGATTCGTTATATTGTGAAAATAGATGATCTCTTAAATCATTTAGAAATGTTTGATGAAAAACTTTGTTTAAAAAAATGCCATGAAATTTCAAATCTCAAAATAGATTTTATTTTTTATTTTTATTTTTTGAAAATTTATAGAAAGAGTAACCTTGTTGAAAATTATGTAAATAAAAATAATCATACAATTATAATATATCATTCTATTCCATAAAAGAATAGAATAAAAATCCATAGGAATAACATTTCATGAATCCTCCGTTCCACTCTAATGACTCTACAGTGGCAAACAAACAAAAAAAAAAATTCGTTCAATCGATATGTCATTCCATTCCCTTTTTGATTAACGTATATCAAGTAGTACCTTGAAGTTCTTGACAGAGTTTTCCTAAACTACATTGGCATCGATGATATTAGATAGCTCACAAATCCATGTTTATTAACATGTGATTTTAAATGGGAAGAAAAATAAGAGGTAATTTTGATAATTTGATTTGTGCTTCTAGGAATAAGAGCATCATTCTGAAAACAAAGATAACCCAAGTTGAGCAAAACGCCAATCCACAAGGGAAAATCTTATCACTTGATTTTCTTTTGGGGGTTTACGATAAAAACATAATTGCTAACATTTAATAATGAGCCACAAGGAGTAGGTGGTTATATTTCTTAAGAAAGTGGCCCCTTAAGTGTCGAATTTATTTGAATTTTAGGTCAAGACAATGATACTTATGATGGGTCCAATTGTGTCTAATTAGATCCAACATACTCCTATAAGCTATAATTATTATTCACAGTACTTTAGTTACAATAGTCGCTAACAAATGAGAGTGTACCAAAAGCATATATAAAGTCATACATAACAAATACTCGAAATATACCTAGAGAAGGTCAATTTAGGTACTAAATCAGGGTGTAGACATGATTGTTGGATATATCTGAGCTTGAGCTTTCTTTTTCCTTTTAGTATGTAGTTGTATAGATCTAGATATCAGATGTTAACCGGGCATACTCTCTATATTCTTCCATTGGTCCCCCATGTGCTATTCACTTGACCTTTCTTTTCAGAATCTTCGTTTCTACTGGCCTTCAGTACGTTTTTTAGCCTAAAATTCAGCGATTATAATCTATTAACTATCGTTAAATGAGGATATTGCACATGTTCATGATACACCACCACTAAACATGTGGGCATGGAAAAAGCCACTTGGGGCATTATAGTGCACATGTCATTTTCACCTAAGGATTTGAGCCAGTTCATGTATATTGGTACTTATGCTATCAAAGTGGAACGCTGCAAGAACTACTGAAATCCCATTTGTGCTTTGCCAGGTCATGAGCCTAAAGTCTATGAATTTGGCGTTTGTTTGTGAGAAGAGTGTTGACATGTTCTTTGAGATGCCATATCTTTCAGCTGAAAATAGTTATTGCATCTATTTAAGGGATGAAGATTAAAGCTGGAATTTGATTTCGATTTTGTATTAGTTTTAGATTTGATTTTTTGGATTTTGTTTGAAAATAATTTTAGGTTTTCTTGAGAAGGGAGGCTGAGATCGAGAAGAGAGATGAACACAAAGATGAAGGAGACAAGGCCAAGCCCGTCATTTTCACAAATTTCGAGGGCTTAGTGCATTTTAATACCACTAATCAGTTATTTTAAGTGTTTGGATGAAATAAAATAAAAAGTGTTTATCAACTTATATAGTAGTTTTTGGTAAGTTGTTTCCTTCTAAATTAGAAAAATTGCATAACTTATTTAAAAAGGGTTCATTATACTTGGAAACAAATTTTCTCTTTTTACCATTGCTTTAACCCAAAGAAATCCATATGGATCGTAGCCTCATTTTCTTTTTGCACGACCATCAACACACATACCAATTTACCATTTTACCCATATCCTTTTGGTCAGTTTATAGGTATAAGCAAAATTTGCAAAACACTAAAATACAACTTATCACTTTACTGTGTTTTGATATGGCATAAGTTGATTCAAACATTTGTTTTTCTAAACTACATAATTATACACATAAGTTGTATTAAATAAGCAAATCCCAAACACACTCCCTTAACAGTTAACAGCTGGGCAGATAAAACTGATGACGCAGGATCAAAATCGAAATGAAACCTGCAGATAGGGACCAAAAGCGTAAAGAATAACGTTCCTTTTTCGACATACCTTATTTAATATAATAAAAGTGCAAATATGGAGAAGTAGACATAGAAACCAAGCTGAAAGTCACTCTAATTTTATCTAACTGCACCTACAAGGCTACAAGACAAAAACAATGCATTTCATGGAAAAGCATATTAGAGACAAGGCTAAAAGCAACAACTAACAAATCTTGATGACCTCAGGCTGCAACAAATTTAAGTCTAGCAATTTTCTATAACATGCAATATACTCTGATGTATAAAATAATACACAAGTGGAAGAAAGAAGATGATTACTTTAATGAACCTATCTTAGAAATCATCGATCAATATCATTCGTTTATACATCTTATAGGACGAATATTTTTGTCAACCATATGATTAGTGTTATCTAATGCAAAAAAAAGGAAATAATATTAATCCCAAATGACAAAAACTATAAGAATATACTTCGAATATATTGACTTACAATTCTTAGTAGGAAGAAGTATCGACACGGAATGATTTTTTGATCCATAAAATATGCTTAACAATGTTTGTTCTTTAAAAGAAGACAACTTCAAACTTTGGTGCAATACCTTCTTTAGAAAAAAAAAAAAAAAAAAAAAATGAAATTTGGAAAAAGATTTCGCGTTAAGATATCCATTATCATGCCTGAATGGGAAAGTGAGTGTATGTCTTACAAAGACTTGAAAAAGCAATTGAATTTAATGGACCCAGAAAGACGCCATGAGGGTTTTCAACAATTACTCAAGAATGAACTTGAAAGGATGAATGATTTTTTTGTGAGGACTGAAGAAGAATACATAATCAGATTCCAGGTAGTTAAGTCTTATATCCAGTTATCCACTCAATTATTTTATAGGTTTTATGGTAAAGAAATTCATTTTGTGTGTTGTTATATTGGAAATAAACATATAGGTATTGAAAGACATGATAGCTGATGAATATAGCAGTGAAGATACAGCACAAATGGCAAGTGATCTCCTGCAATTCCACAATAAACTGGTTTTGCTACTTCACTACAATGTCCTAAATTGTGATGGTATACATTCTCATCCTTGCAGAAAACTCAGAGAAAGTGTCATAATTATATTATAGGTTTCCATGGATTGTACTAACTGTAAACATAAAAACAGGATTCTTGAAGATCATCAAGAAACACAGGAAGAAAACTGGGAGAGAGTTTAATTTGTCATTTATGCAGGGAGATAATCAACAACTGTTTTTCATTGCCAATTCACTCGGTTTACTTTTGGCAGAGTGTAAAGAGATTCTAGAACAACTGGTGCGCAGATGATGCCCTTGTTTGGACCATTCCAAGTGGAATAAATGTCACATGTTCTGCATATTGACACCATGAAATGCAGAAATTACTATATACTTATATTTAATATTGAATCATGAATGTCTCTAGCACTGACATTTCAATGGATTTAGTGGTAAATCTTGGCTATATGGGTCATTGGGAGGAATCGCTATTGAGTTTTTTCTATCCATTATGTACAATGTAATGTTAAATATTCCTATCATATGTTATATTTGGTAAAATCTTCAGAGAGAGTCAGTGTTCAGTTTTACTCTTAATCAGCTTGAAACTGGTGGTATTTGAATTACATTAAGGATCCTTTGTGAACTGTAATATCTATAGAAATAACCAAATGCGAGTCATCCATTAAAATTGTTCTTACACAGGATTCCCAATTTCAGTGGCAAAATCAAATGTTCTTCTTTCCTTCTACACCCAATTGAAAGTGAATCCATGGCCTCTAGAACCTGATTTACGACCTGATAACATTGACGCTAAAGTCTCTTGGTAAGTAATTTTAGTTTTTCTTAAGGAACCATTAAGCCTGCAGCTCTGTATTGGAACGAATAACGGAATAAGTGTGGATTTCAAGAATAGTGGTTTTCTTGTAAATACCTAAAGTGTTGGGGACAATGAAGATAATTTGAACAGTACTACCAAAAACCTCGAGAAAAAACGAGAATTGTTGATGTATTGGTACATCAGTGTAGGTAGATTGATGTAAGTCTCTCTTTACACTTGTATAAATGCACCGACTCATGTTAGTTGAGGCCAGAAATGATGAAAGCTGTGTGTTTGGTAGTGCTATTTGCCATTTCCATAACATCACAAGCAAGATCAATCATCCAAAAACCGCAACCTAACCCTAACTTCAAGATCAACTCAACTAATCATCAGGTACGGGATCCAGTATCTGGTTTACGTAAATTCAAAACAGAATTTTCACTAACATCTTTTGATTTTCCTAGAATGCACGCACCTGTTCATTCACCGTCGAGATCACGACGAGCTGTTCTTCCGTTCGATACACTCGAGATCAAATCAGTATCTCCTTCGGCGATGCTTACGGCAATCAGGTTCGATTTCTGTAAACATAGTCCGGACTTCAAACTTCGAAATAAATTAGAATACAATGTTGATGAGACATGATGATTAGGTTTACGCACCGAGGATAGACGATCCGTCGACGAGGACATTCGAGCGGTGCTCCGGCGATACGTTTGAGATATACGGTCCATGTACGTATCAGATATGTTATTTGTATTTATACAGAAGCGGATACGATGGGTGGAAGCCTGAGAGAGTAGACGTATACGGGTATAATACGAGGGCGGTTTCCTTCTACTATAATGTTTGGATCCCAACAAACATCTGGTACGGGTTCAACTACTGCTCTCCCTACCTTTCTGCAAGCAAATAGGATTAATGATAATCTTCTCATTACATTCATAATTCCATATGTATCATTTGAGTTTAAATGCATTCACAGGTTCTAATGTAGACAACTATAACATAACTCGCAAAATAAAAATATAAAATTGCTTGTTTGGTGTTTTTGTTGCTTAATGTAGTCGTGTGTAACACGAACTGTGCGAATCTTTAAATAGTTGTGACATGTATGGTTCGATCAAATAAAGAAAATGAAATGAAAGAAAGCACAATAATTACGTATTATTTTAATACTTAAGTTTTTTTGTTCTCCAAATAGTTTTGAACATAATCGTTTGTTTTATTCCTGTTGAATGGAATTATTTGGAGGGATACTTTAGTAATCTTTATTTTTTTGGTAAAATATATTTGGACTTGTTAGGGAGGAGGGAGTCGTTCCCTCCCAACCCACCGAACCCACTGTCACATCAATTTTTCTCTTTTATTTTTCTTCATCTTTCCGAACCCACAACACACGGAAATCCTATTTTTTTGAACTCACTCAACCCACTCAATTAAAAAAAATACAAAACAACTAAGGTACAAGTTTTAAAACACATGGTACAAGAGAAAATAAGAAAGAGAAAGTAGAGAGAGATGATGAAGTGGGTTAGTGAAACCAATCAACCCACTCGTTGAAGCGCGAGTGGTACCGCCGATAACTCTATTGCTAATTAAGATTTTACATTTGATTGTTTTGTATTTTTTTTAATTGAGTGGGTTCAAAAAGATAGGATTTCCGTGTGTTGTGGGTTCGGAAAGATGAAGAAAAATAAAAGAGAAAAATTGATGTGACAGTGGTTCGGTGGGTTGGGAGGGAACGACTCCCTCCTCCCTTACCATTGCAACAAGGTAAAACACATAAGAACGTTTTTATATTTGTAATTAGGTTATAATCCACGGTTAATAAATTAAAATAACATAGATGGTAATTATGACAAAATGCAAAAATGTCACTATATTACAACAAAGTTTTGAATTTGACAACGAGTTTTTTTTTTCTGTAATTATGTCACTATATTTACAATTTTGTTGCAATATCAACCAAATGACCAATTCTACATTTTCTACCTGTAACTACTTTTTAGAATTGCAATAAAGTTATTATGTTTATCAAAATTACGATTTCGATACTGTTTCTCAATTATGTTACTCTATTTATAACTTTGCTGCAATATCAACCAAATGACCAATACTATTAATCTAGCATGTTACCAAATAAATGACATTATAGTTACATTTTTGTTGTGACATCTCGGAATTTAGGGCTAAAGTTATAACCGACCAATTCACCGTGAATCTCGTGATAATCTGACTTATTGAGTTTTATGCTATGTTTGGCGTACTAGTTGAAAAACTGGCTGTTAGCTGAAAAGCTAGCTGGTAAATAAAAAGCTAGCAGATAGCTGAAAAGCTAGCTGATAAAAAATAACGTTTGGTAAAACTAGTTGAAAAGCTAGCTGAAATATATAAAATTACATAAAAAGACATGTAAGAATATGTGTTTCTATAATTAATTAAATGGTGTATTTAGAAATTTTAAAAAAAGCTCCTAAAAAGCTAGTCTAAGTAGCTTTTCAAAAAGTTAGCTTATAAGCTACTTTTTGGCTTACCAAATACGACAACAAAAAAAAACTCAAAAAATAAGCTAGCTGTGGCGCGCCAAACATAGCCTTAGTGCATCTAAAGTAAATAATAATTTTATTTTAATTATTACATGATGTCAGATGATACCTTACTTTCAATCGTATAAACTGTCAACCGAATCAAATCGCTTAAACGACAACGCTAATTAATGCGTTTGAAAAAATAAAATTTTTCATTAAGCAGTTTTGAACAAAAATAAACATTAAAATATTGTAGTACATGTTCTCCTGTTTCCGAAAATATAAAGAATGTCCAAAATGGAGTTCGTATGCAAAAGATACGACTGTTTTAAGAAATCAAGCCGGTATAACACTTGTTTTACCTGTTTTGTTTAAACTGTTTTAATCTGTTGAGGCACTTACGCTTTGCTGACGGGATTTCTGAGAGCGTTTTTGGACTCAGGTTATAGTCCATTATTTAATTTCACATTCAAAATAATTTTTACAAAAATATTCACAAAAGTCATGAAAATGGACACCGCAAGCCGTTTAGACGCAAAACTTCAAATGAAGTTTTTCGGAGTTCTGTAACTCCAAAAATTAATCCGTTCAGGTTTCTGGAGTCCTTGAATTACCCTCTTTCATAAGAAATTTTTGAAAACGCAATCCGATGTCGGGATCTCGATTCATCAATTTATAAATGTTTTGGACAAGTTAAGGAATTAGACTACTTTGTGGGACCACTAGGTTTATTAGAGCATCTCCAACCTACTCTCATTTCCATTTTTTCCCCCATTTTTACCCCCATTCTTCTCCAACCCACCCTCATTTATTCCCCCATTTTGGGGGATGTGAATAGTATTACACAAAATATGGTGTTATACTATTCATTTCTCCCAAAATGAGGATAAACTTTGTGTTGTCGGTTTTAGTCCCTCTATTTATATATTTATACATTTTTAATTTATTTTTACCTACTAATTATAATTTAAATGTAATATTTAATACTTATAATATTTTTTTATATATTAAATTATATTAACTAATTATAAATATAAAGTTTGTGTTTTGTTCATCAAATTCTTATAAAAAGTTAAATACATATTGAAATTTTAAAAATCAATAAGGTATTTTACAAAAGCTTATAAATATGTTATAAATATAATCTTATTTATTTAATGTTATTGTAATGAAAAAAATATAGATTATATTTTTGTTAAAACCAAATTAGTTGAAGGGGTGTGTTTGACAACCCACGTAAGTTGGAAGAATTGAATATATTTGGAATATACTTTTTGGGGTGAAAATGGGGTGAAAATGGAGTAGGGTTGGAGATGAAACACTATTTACCCCATTTTTTACTCCATTTTTGGGGGGGAAATGGGAGTGAGTTAGAGATGGTCTTAAAGGCAAAAAAAAAAGTCCAGCTATTCTTTTGCTTCTCTTCCACGTGAACAACACTCATACTCTTTTTCAATGTGAAGGTATATAGGGTTGAAGACTTGTATGTGCATGGCTTGACTATAAAACAAGATCCAGCCTTCTTTACAAGTCACAACATTCTCAGCCTCATTCCCTCTATATCTCTCCCTCTCTCACGGTTGTAGTATCACCACCAAGAAACCACCATAACCCACCACCCAAAACCACCCTTATACCTCCCTCTTTTGATCAAAAACATCACCCAAACACCACCTCACATCTCCCTTCTCTCCCTATCATCGGTTTCTGCCTAGAAAAGGGAAGGAAGAGGTGCAACCACCTTGCTGCCACCACACTGCACCACCCTTATTCCACCTTCAAAACTTCACCACCTGCTGAGGTAACTCGAAGAAGAACTCCTCCATAATCCCTCCACATCCCGCTGTCTTTTTCTTCGCCGGAAAACCACGAAAAACCAGCACCAGGAGGTTATTGGCCACTCTCCATCACCATAAAAAATCACTGCCACCATCCGCGTTCTCACTACTAGAAAAATTGAAATACAATACAGGGTAATAGAATACGGTCACTAAAACACAAGTACTAGATACGACACAAAATGAAAATAACACGTTTATTTTTCATATGTGTTTATTTATTTTTAAGGCTAACTTCTTATTACCCCCAATAGTAGCCCTAAATTAAAATTGTCCAATATGTACGCTCCCTGTCATCGCCATAGCCACCGACGCCGACACCACCACCATCACCACCACCACTACCACCGACTGTTGCCGCCATCAGTAAGTTTCACTTTTACGTTCAAGGTGTCTCAATGTTGCTTAATCCTTGACCGAGTTTAGGAATACACATATGTGTATGTATTTTTCGCATATGTGTATGTATTTCGCTTAATCCTTGATTGAATTAAGGAATACAAATTTGTGTACGGTCAAGGTGGTGAAATTTCTCTTGCCATTGGAGACTTAAGAAATACATATCTATGTATATATTACGCATCTGTAGATGAAGGTATTGAACGCAGGTTTCATATCAGAAACGTCAACAATAGATGAAGGCAATGAACGAAGCGAGGGTCTAGAAAAAGAGACTCAAGATTCTCTCTTAAACTTCTCCCTATGTTTTCCTCTGCTCTCCGTAGCAAATTCAGAATAGCCTACACATATCTCAAACACACTGTACCATCTCTCTTTCTCTCTCTCATGGTTATAGATATTGTGTCTTTTGGAGGAACTGCAGTTTATGGATATTACGAAAGTAAGTTTTTGGATCGTATATCAGCTATTTTTCCCAAGGTATTAACAAACAAATCTTTGTTTATACCTATAGTTGATCGAAAACACACCATTCGTTTATCTCAACAATGTTGTGGAAGGTTATGTTGGACGTATTGCAGCCAAATTGAAAATGATGGAACCCTACTCTAGTGTTAAAGACAGTTACTTATTTCATTAGAGTAGAAAACTTTCATTTTCAAATCTACATGTTTCTAGTAGTTGATTACTTTTTGAATTGGTTATACATACTATGTCTTACGAGGTTTAAATTAATCAACACTACAACAGTTATCAACTAAGCTATTGAATCTGACGGGTGATATGTTTTATGATTGTGTTATGATTATGATTATACGTGTATGGATCTGATTTTTTTCTGGTGTGTTTACTTGTGGAGCACAAGATTGGTTACAACATGATCTCAGATGTAGAGGTAAAGGGCTCATAACCCCTGGACGGGTTTGCTAACATAGTTGATATGTCCTTGAAGATCATTGTGTATTTTCAAAATTTTCCATATATCTGACACACAGTTTTTGTTTTCTTTCTAAAAAGTGTTCTTATTGAACCAACAAGTGGTAACACTGGCATTGGACTAGCTTTCATGGCTACAGCAAAAGGTTACAGGTTGATCATCACCATGTCTGCATCCATGAGCATGCAAAGACGAATTATTCTCTGTGTTGTTGGTGTTGAGTTGGTTCTTACAGGTCCTACTAAAGGAATCAAAGGTGTTATGCAGAAGGCTGAGGAGATATTGGCTAAAAAACCAAATGCATACATTCTTCAATAGTTTGAGAATCCTGCAAATCCAAAGGTAGCTTTCTTTAACTACTTTTGTGTTTCTATCTATTTTAAAAATCTAATTGCTTATTGTATGTTCTAGATCCATTATGAAACAACTTGACCCAAAATTTGGAAAGGTTCAGATGGTAAAAGTGATGCTTTTGTTTCTGAAATTGGCACTGGAGGTACCATAACAGGTGCAAGGAAACGTCTTAAACTCAAAACCCTAACATAAAGGTTTGTGTTTACTTCTTTAGAACTAATTTGATAAGTTCAACATTAGCACTGTTAATTGATTAATTTATTTTTGGCATCAACTTTATGGAGTTGAGCCTACTGAAAGTCCTATTTTGTCTGGAAGAAAGCCTGGTAAGCTACTTTGATGCTTTATTTCTTTTTTTCATAATTGTAACCTTTATATTCTATTTTCGTGTTCTCATGGTCAAATAAAAGTACCAAGAAAATATACAGATGATTGAATAATGTTTGACCCGATTCAAAGAGGTAATATAGTAATATATATTTATTTTCTTGCTTAATAAGCATAATGGCAATTTATATAACAATGATTTTACCTAATTTGGGAACAGATTGAAGTAAAGGAACTTCCCTTTCAATAAATGAGTAGTGTCTTAATCACTTTCTATGGTCAAGTTGATGTAGGGTGTACTTATGGCATCTGAGACCGCTGTTGTTGTCACTTGCCAACAAGGTCGAGCAAATCAACATGAAGATCTGAATGATGATGCATGTATCTTCTTATATACTTCCATTTTTAATCATCTTTCATATGTTCCCACTTTTAATCATTCATGTTTGAATTACCTAAGTGAATTGACAGTTATGGCCTAGGATTGACTTAATGGGACAAAAATTCAATTTTGTTTAGTTCCACCCAAAAAGGAGGGAGATAGACTCGCTCTTAATCTTTAAAATTCTAAATTTAAAGATATTAGATAACTGAGGATGGAAAAATGAACAAATATATGCATATTCATTAAAGGTGGAACAATTCATTTGTAACCTTTTTTTTCCAGGAGCAAGGGGAAAATATTTATCTGCAGATACATACGGTTGGAGTTGGGGCTGCTATTGGTTATGGATGCCTGTTGCTTGCTGTAGGGAGTAAGGGGAAAAGATTTAAGATGTCATATGCAAAAGGTATCCTCTGTATCATAATTCATATATTTTGTTATATCTTTATTTATTGTATTGTATTTCAACTAATGAGGAGTCGTTGCTATGTTGCTTTTAGCTGTATGATACAACAGCCTCGCGTTCCATCATCTGGATTGATGACAGACAATGATGTTCTAATATGTGCAAAGGAGGTTGGTTCGTTTGATTTGAATATAAATTTTCTACCAACTTCAGCTTTTTATTATTTATAATTACCCAATCATTTACTTACAGGTAACCATTAACAAGGATACACTTGTTTGTCTCTTGTCAAAGCACACAAAAATGTGAGTCATTGGTCTTTTTTTCTTCACTCTTTTAGGCCCTGTTTGTTTCTATGCTTTGCACATGACATGACATGACAGAACAAAACAAAAATACACAAGAAAAGAAACACTAATTAGATTGGATGAACATATGCAATATATCGATTGCTTTTGTTTGATTAGTTAGTCAGTGGAGACTGTAACACAAGTGATGAGAAGGCCTTTTTATATGCATTCCACCAAAGCTAAAGAGTTTGGTGTAATTGATAAGATAACCCAACCGAACCAATGTTCTAATAATTTTGATGTGATATTAATACTACTGTATTTGTATTGTAGCTTATTCATATTATAAGCATGTGATCTGATTTGATTTGTTTGATTTGGTTTGGTGTTTAGATACTTCTACATGGTTAAGGAAAAGATCATGGCAGATGCTGCCCCAACAGAGGCATGGGATAAGAACGTTGGTATTAAGGCATTTGATTTCTTTTTGGATGTAATATAGTACGGTTGTAAATAGTTGTATTAGATATGTGGTATAGCTGTATTATATGTGGTATGGAGTTATGAAATGTGAAGTGTGAGAGATAGAGTACGGTTCTTTAACTGTACTCTATTATGTGTTCAAATCTAATACACCCCCCTTAGAATACACCCATTATTCCGTATTCTATACCCCAAAACAGTCGTACTTTATTTCCTGTTTTCTAGTAGTGTCTGCCACTGCTATGCAGCTACTTAGCTTTATCAAACCTCCCCCACACTCCCTGCATCAAAATCCAAACGAAGTAAGCAACAATAGGCGGCAGAAGACCACCGAAGTGGCCTCCTGCCACCCTCTTCACCCCCACTGTCGCCGCTGTTAACCTCCATCGACCACCATCAAACACCATCTCCACCACTGTAAGTGACCTTCCAAACACCTTTAAAATTGTTGGGATCGTTTTCGTCGATCGATCATAACCTTAGGACCGATCTCTTTTTCTTTTTCTTTTTTTTTTCTCTCGCGTTTCTCGTTTCTTCGAATGGCCATCGGATACACAGGAGGTATATGTTGGATTAGGTGTCTAAGCCAATAACTATAATTGGTATGTACTTGACCCGAGAGTAGCATGGTCCATTTCGGGTTGCCTTCATCAAAGCAATTTGAGAGGATGGATATTTGAGAAAGAGGTTATTTGTGATTTATTAATATATTATAAGAATAATATATTAATTGATAAATCATATTATTTAATTAGTATTGGTCAAGAATTAATTTGGAATTAATTTAGTGATCAAAAGAGACTAATTAGATTTGTAGGGACTGATTAGGTAAATCAGTGATATTTATAGTTTGGGCTAATGATCCATGTTGATTAGGATTGGACTAAATCTTTGTGAGAGTCCATGAAGAGTTAGTCCAAAAGGCTAATGAGTTATTGGATTAAAAGACCAAGTGAATTAGGGTTTACAAGTTGAATCCCTAGGAATTCCAAACTATAAATTGAACCCCTAAGCTTGAAAAACTGGCCACTAGTACTCCAAGGGGTAAACCTAGCCGTTTTTGGTGCTCCTAGCCTCTCTCTCATTATCCTCCAATTGCTCTTGGTGTTTGTGACTTGTTTGAGGCATCACACTTGAGGTGCTAAGCTCTTGAAAGGCCAAGTTCCACAAGCTACACCAAGGAGGTAATCTTCTAACTAGTTTTTATGATTCATGTATCAAATTTTATATGCTAGTTAGGCTTCATGCTTTCGAAAATAATATTGCATGTATAACTAGAGAAAACTTAGATCCAAAGCATTAGGGTTGTATGTGCACCATAGGGATGTTAGAGTACATAAAACTCAACAGTGGTATCAGAGTCATGGGTGTTTTCTGTTATATAGATGCATTGGTTGATTGTTCAAAGCAAAAGAAAATCGTTTTTTCGAATCTGACAGATGACCACGACGTGGTGGACCATCTGTGTGCAGATTTTCAAGTTTTTTTTGCCATTTTTGGATTAGGATCATTACCACAAACTATTTTTGGACTGTTAAAATTCGTTTTTTCTTATAAGGTAATGATTATCCTCATCAAATTAAAAGATAAATTATAAAATTATAAAATAATTACTTGATAATATGATAAGCTAATTATTTGTATCATTTGATTTATCTACATGAATTGTAATTATGTCAATTTGGTAAAGATAATATGATTATTTTTATTGGTTAGAATTTGATCTAAATGGTTTTGAGAGGCTACAAAACTTGCCATCAAGTTTTGGAACTCAAAAGTTTTTTTTAAGGAGTTACAAAACTTGTCATCAAGTTTGCAATCCAAAAGTTTTTCAAGAGTTACAAAACTTGCCCTCAAGTTTTGGAACTTAAAAGGTCTCTTTTATGAAACATTAACTCTAGTAATTGAAAGGTTTCAAAAGTGTAACTCTTGGGTTCATAACTTAAAAAATTAATTAAATAGTTTTAATTTTGAATTTTGTATTTAGAGCCTTGATGTTTCCTTTGAATAGTTCAAATTACACTCTTATGGACTTTATTAAATTGATTAAATGTTTAATTAAAATAGAAAGTTAATAAATCCATAATCATATGGTTCAAAGTTAATTAAATTAAAAGTTTAATTTATTAATATATTAAACCACCTAGTATTTTAAAAGTGTAAAATATACCCTTATACTATATAAAATTAAAAGTTTAATATATTATATATGTATAAGTAAAAAGTCAGTCTTACCGTTAGTAGGCCTCATTCACGAAGCTGGTTTATAAGGGGTGTTTAAGAAAGCAGCCTGTAAAATGGCCACCATTGGGTATCCACTCTTACCCACCGCACCATTGACCAGTGGAGGGTCGTTAGCCGAACGGGTTTGATAGGACACTTAAATCCTCATTAAAAGTATAGTGAAATACAAAGTAACTAAACACTTTATAAATTCCCAATCTTATTTACTTTAGGAAAAATGTGAATTTGATGCTAACCCATGAAATTGCACATTGCACCTTATTGGTCAGTTAGTGGAGCGTGTGTGGTTAACCGACACACTACTGTGTACTAATGAAGGATGGCAATGGGTTTCTCATAAATTATCATTGATCAATGGAGCGCATGTGGTTAACCGACACATTGATTAGTTGATTAATGACATCGAGAGTACCAGGCTAATTTGTATGGCTATTCACACATTGTTTGTGATCCTCGGTATCGCAATCACAAACTTGAAGGGCATAATCGAGATTACACATGCCATTGAAAAGTTCAATGAATCTCAAAGAATCTAGGAATTTCAATTCATTTAAAACCTAATGTTCATTTTCGTTTTTCATGGTGGAAATTTGTAAATCGTCATTTACCTACCTTCAAATATTTTACAATTGGATTACGGCATCCCTCTTCCTAATTGTGGAATATTGTGTTGGGTCTTAGCCTCAATATTTTATTTGGGTGTTATATTAAGGACTTAAATCAACTAATTTGAATTTCTCCCTTGTAGATGTCTAATATTGACAACTATGGTCTTCCCGAATCTTTTGGAAAAAGCTTTCCTCATGAAGATGATATTCCACATGGCGATCAAGGTGAAAGATCAATCTCTTTGTATTGCATCGATGGAACTGGAAATCATACTTCACCTCCTCCACCTCATCCAATTATTCTCCCTGACCCACATGTTCGTCGACTTGAAAAGTTGAAGATCACTCAAACCCTATTGGCAAGAAACATGAAGATGGAAAGTTTGTATGTGCTCAGATCTTGGACATAAAGTTGCATATTGATAGGCTGGGAATGTTGGGTGTCATGTTCCCAAGGAAGCTGGCTGTTGACTTGGTTCTTCATTCACTTCCTAAGTCATATAGTGAGTTCATTAAAGACTACTATATGACAGATCACGATGTGACCCTTATTGATCTTACTTATTTGCTTATTGTTGCTGAATCAACAATGATTTGGCGCACTGGTAAAGCAAACTTGATTGGAAGATATACTTCCCAAACTTCCATGGACATTGACAATGGCGACATTGGAAGTCCAGAAAAGCTTTCTCTTCCCAATGGAAATGGATTGGCCAATGTCAAACCGTTTGACCAAATGGTAAAGAGAAAGGCTAAGTCTGTGATTGTCCAGTGTACCATTCCGAGAGAGTCTATTTGTTTCTATTTCCAAGAGAAGGGGCATTGGATGCCAAGCTGTCGTATCTACCTGAAGGACCATGAGGATGGTAAAGTCAAAATGTATGACTCTGCTTCAGGTAAGTCAACTATCTAACTCTATTAAGTTCCTATTTGAAGATTCTTAATACATGATGTGATGAGATCACATTTTGATGTTTTGTAGGATCGAAGAAGAGAAAGGAAGCTCAAAGAAAGAGCAGGCTGAGTCTGATCGTGAAGAGATGGATTTCTATCACATGATTCGATGATCAGAGTTTTGAGCTGCTACTTAGGAGTTATGATAGATTGCTTAGGAATATTTAGAAACATAGTTTTCATATGTACTTGCATTGTAAGGACAAGATTTTCTGCAATTTTATAAATAAAGAAAATTTTGATTTTATCTTATTTTATATTTCCTTGCAATGACATTTGTGAAAATTGATGTTTGTATGTTTCTATTTTTAGCAATCTGGATTTGATTCTTTCGTTTGTGGTAGTGTCTAAATTTACCAAATAAGGAAAGATTCCTATCACCAAGTTTCAATTGGACAGAAACTTGGAATCATGCAACTTGTATTGTATGATGAATGAGAACCTTCATCTTTGGGAAATTAAGACTATTTCCTTGTTCACATATAAATGTGAGTCAAGTGAAGGACTAGGGCACCTAGTACAAATTGTTGTGCACTGGTCGGGTCCACCACAAAGAACGATAAGAATATTCGTCATGATTTACTAAAAGTTTAGTAAATATGGTTATGCTTACAAGTTTAAGTGTAATTCTGAAACATTGATAAAGTTTCAAGGTATAGCATAACGAATAAGAAGAATCAAATTAGGCAGAAAGATAAAAGTTTCTCCAATCTGAAAGGAAAGGAGAGTACTTTAGTATCGTGTTTTATGATCATCTTAATGATTATGAAAACCATATCACAATTGATCCTCTAAGGACACCTTAGTGCACTTGTATGGCTAAGAAGAGGAATCGGGAACTGTTGAAATGGTTAAATCAATTAAGGTGAGTCATACTTCGTTCCAAAATGAAGTCTTAGAGTCATACTCCAAGATTGTTCCTTGAGTGACGTGTCTTAAGTAGGTTTATAACACATTTGGAATTGGTAGTTGTGATGTTTTAGATAAGACAAAGACCAACTAAGACCAATTATATGAAGTGTCATTCTTGATAAGAACCCGCACTAAATCTTGAATATTTGTTCGTCAAGGAATGTGTCTTGACAAGAGAATCTTATATGTCAAGAGGTCAGTGGGGGTCTTAAAGACCTTGAAAAGCTTCAAGAACTAATCAAGAATAAACCCACCGTTTATCACTAGCACACGACTTGAGGTTTGTGACCTATCGTGTTGACATATTCTTGTTTTCGTGCTCATTGTAGTTAAAGTTGACTATGCGTGTGAGTTCTATGAGTTCTCAATTGTTTGCATAAGGAGAAGCACCTTTATCAGTGAAAGTTCATTGATCAGTAAGGGTGATCTGCTTAACAACTTGGAAGACATGGTAGGCCCTTGTGCAGCCAAGTGGCAAGAAATTAACATTGAACAAGTTCAGCCCATATGAGGTTGAGTTTGTCAGAGACCTTATCTTATGGTAATGACTGGAAATGACAGATTCACATTGATAGGAACACATACACCATAAAATCAAAGTGTCATAAGGTTTCTCTCCAATTCATGAAAATGATTGTGAGGAAACGCTTTCACTAAGTATATTTTGAGGAGATAGCAGTTGTGTTAATTGTGTTCTCAAATTCAATTATGATTACGACATCCCTCTTCATATATCGAATTGTGAGAAATGGCAAATAGTTTGAACATTCGAGACTTATTGTTGTAAGTTCTGAAATAGTTTAGACACACATATATGAGCGTTCTAATAAAAGGTGTATGAGCTTAGATAAAGGCTTATCGAAGCATTTCGTATAAGAAATCTGAACTTTGGTATGAAAGTTAATAAGTATTGATTTCTAAAAGTCCAACTGATTTCTGGATACATGTCAAAGCTAGTGGGAGCATAAATGTTATGCTGGTAACAAAATAATTGTTATGCTTGTGGGAGCATAATTATTATGGTAAGTGTTGCGAGTTAACAATACTATTTATAGGATTGCAAAGGTTGAAAAATTGTTTCGCTATAGTAAGGGAGAAGATACTTATACTTTATTTCGAGTCTAAAAGTTTTGATTGAAGTATTAATCAAACTTAGTCATGGATATATATGAATACCATGTTGAAATATTTCAACATTGGAAATTCTATATATGGAAATATTATAGCAAAAGACTGGTCAAGTATCAAGTCTTTATGTAAGACATTATGAATCGTGTCCCATATGCTTCGGATATAGGATCGATTGCATATGCTATAATATTCACGTGTTCTAATTTTCCAGATGCCTAGGGCATTAAGAGGGAAAAAGGACTAGAACCGGATACGACTAAAGTGGTTAAACAACTGTCAAGGACAATCTAAAGTTCATTAAGGATTGGTTGCTTAAGGACAGTTAGAAGTATAGTAATGGATAGACCATATTGACATTATTATGAATAGACGGAATTCTATTAATAATGCACTGTCATATGGAAATATTTGCATAATGGGAGTTGGATATTAAGAATCTATGTGTAGGTTAGAAACCTTTGTGCAAGAAGGATGTTCAAAGGAATGTACTTTGAGTTTGAGACTTCGCTTCCTTGGAATTGTTTGTTATCAATCTCCAGTGGAAAGTTTTGTAATATCGTTGGCAAAGTCTCTGTGACTTTGATACCTCGACATTACAAAAGATACATTACAAAAGAATCTAACACAATCTTATTGTGGCAAGAATTAGGTATTCTTACACTAAGTAATAAGGATTTGGAATTGTGAAATGAGCATCATTGAAATGTTTTCAATTGATCAATTTCACAAAGTAAAGACCATATATAAACATAGTGTGCATGCTTGGATCATGGTATAACTATTGTTTTAATTCAAGTATTAAGTTGATTAATCGAAACATTATACAATGAATAATGTGTAATCAATATGGTGATTAAATAAAAGGTGTTTTATTTATATTCAAAAGTTTTGAGACCATATTGAATTCGATTATTCTTGTGTTTCACTTTGCATGTTTTGACTTCCCGAATAATAAGATTATTCAAACATCCACAGTCAATCATACTTTGGAAGTAAGTAATGAGGTGTAACACCCCATTTAATTATTAGATAAATAAATAAATTAATGAACGAATAGTAGCCCTAAGATAAATAATTATATATCAAAGGATGGTCTCGAAGGGCTAATTGTCATAATTTTATAAGTTGGGGGTTAAAAGTGTGAATTCCAGACTCAGTTTGTAAATATTTATGAAAACATGGGCTACGTGGTAATTATTTGGATTTAGTTTGAAAGGAAAAGAGGTGGAAGTGCTGAATATGTCATAATTAAGATATTGGGGACCAAAAGGGGTAACATAGGGAGCTGAATTGTAAAGATTTTAGAAGATGGGGGTTGTTTGGTAAAATATGGGACTTAATCTGAAAGGGATTTTCGAGGTCAGGGTTTAAATGGTAATTATGGGGGTTTATTTTGAAATAATTTCATGAGGGAGGGGCCGATACTGCCATTATGGATGGATGTTTCAAGGATGCCGGGTATTTAATCTAACCCTTAACCCTAACCCTAGGCGATGGAACAGCCGCTACCTTCCCTCTTTCTTCATGTCCGGTAGTCGCCGCTACCTTTGGAACACCTCCAGCCGTCGCTGCTTCGCTAAGGAACTCCGCCATCACAGCTCCGCCAACGGAAACGTCGTTTTCGACCGGTTTGGCCGCCAAGACCGACAACTGAGTGCGTATTGTTGTTGTGAGAGCCGGGAGCGACCGGAAAACTATTGGTAAGCCCATCTGCCACCTTCCCCTCTCCTATCCTTCGCTATTTCCGGTGAGCCAGCGTCGTATATATCGATTGCTGCCGTCGGCAGCCTTGTGGTTGCCGTATGTCGCCACCTCTGTGGCATTCCGGCGATGTTCTGGCACCTTGTAGGTGGCTGATTGTGCGTGTGTTCGCCTTTATGGGCTGATTTAGGAGCTAACAGTGGAATGTGTGTGTTATTTTGGGCGGGGAAGCAAGGTAAACCGCTGCCACCACCACGTGAGGTGGTGGCTGTCATCACAACCGCCGATGTTGCTGCCTCGAGATGTCCAATGGGGTATGTTTTTCATGTCCAACACATGTTGTGTGTGTTGTAGGTGGTTCGTTTGGTCGGAAAAACTTAGAACAGCCACCACCGGCCACCACAAGGATGGTTGCGTGTGTGTGTGTGATTATTTTGGGAGTTCATTGTAAAATTGTAAAAGCCAAAAGAATAATGAAAGAAACTCGAAACCACCACCATGAGGTGGTGGCTGCCGCCACCGGTCGCCGTGTCGGGTGGCGGTGTGCTTAGTTGTGTTGGGATTGCTTTTTGGATGTTTGGACAAAGGACTAAAACCGTAATGGGCCTATTAAACCCTAATGGGCCCAATGAAGCCCTAATGGACCCAAAAGCCCAAACATGTGATTAATGGGTGTAATAAACCCTAATTGACCAAAGGAAAACCCTAATGGGCTTAAGGACTTGGTTTAGGGCCCATTGGGCTAAGATGGGATTGGAAACCCTAATTAGGGTTTAGAAAACCCTAATATTGGATTTATGGGCTTGGACTTATCGGGACCCACATTTGGGCCATTGGAATGAAATTGTGTGTTAGGCCCAATCACACCATATGATTTATTTAGAAGAGTGATCGACTTAATGGATTAAGTCCTTAATGGGTTAAGTGAGAAACACTTAACCCTAATCGTTATTTTATGTGAAACCCTAATTTCACTTGGGTTTATTATTGGGCCTTTCTTTTGGGCTTTGATGATTGGGATAATAATGGGCCATCCAAGAACAAGCAATTGGGCTAAAATAATTTAATGGGCCTAGAGTAAAGCCCATGTAAGGGGTTTGGGCCCAATTTGGAAAATTGGGCCATAGATGGGCCATAGTTTGGGCCTTTATGATTATGAGATATTGGGCCATTGGAAATACCATATGTTGGACTTTGATTCCTAGTTTGACTTTTGGGCCTTTGGATTGGGCCTTGTGCTTGATTCAAGCCTAGATGGGGGTAATGTAGCCTGTTACTCCAAGAACTTATGGTTATGTGTTGGGACCCAATTATTAATTGGGTGATGTTTTGATATTGACAGATCGGGAATCTGTCATCCAGCAGCTAGGGTTGTGTCTGCGGGACTTCAGCAGTGCCAAGTGAGTCTTCTCACCATACCCATGGGTCTAAGGCACCAAGGCCGGCCCATTATGTGATTATGTTATATGTGTTGGTCATTATGTCATTTGATATGATATGTGATTTGTTATGATATGAGATTGTGTGTTTTTGCATGGAAGACCCCGGGGGGAGCCCGTGGCATTGGATATAAGACCATGTGGGGTAGCCCATGGCATTCCTAGGTAAAGACCATGTGGGGGAGCCCATGGCATTGGATGTAAGACCATGTGGGGTAGCCCATGGCAGTCCTAGGTAAAGACCATGTGGGGTAGCCCATGGCATTCTTACAGGTTTTTGTATGCATGGCTTATGTGTATAAGTAGCTTCTATAGCATCGACATACACTGAGCGACATTCGTCCAATTCGGAGAATGCATCTTTCTACTCGGAACGTTCGCGCGCCACCCTAAAATCGAAAAATGCCATTTTGACCCCCAAAAAAGTCCCGAATGGCCGAAATAACATCGCATGTGATCACGAAGTGATGTGTAGTTTTATAGTTTTAGCATCTACAGACACTGTGTGAAATTCGTCCAATTCGGAGACTGCAGCATTCTACTCGAAAAGTTCGTGCGCCACCATAAAACCGAAAAATGCCATTTTGACCCCCTAAAAAGTCCCAAATGGCCGAAATAACATCGCAGGTGATCACAAAGTGATGTGTAGTTTTGTTGTTTTACCATCTACATACACTGTGCGAAATTCATCCAATTCTGAGACTGCATCATTCAACTCGAAAAGTTCGTGCGCCACCCCGAAACCGAAAAATTCCATTTTGACCCCCTAAAAACTCCCGAATGGCCGAAATAACATCGCAGGTGATCACGAAGTGATGTGTAGTTTTATAGTTTTAGCATGTACATACACTGTGCGAAATTCGTCCCATTCGGAGACTGCATCATTCTACTCGAAAAGTTCGCCCCCCCCCCCCCAAACCGAAAAATGCCATTTTGACCCCTAAAAAGTCCCAAATGGTCGACATAACATCGCAGGTGATCACGAAGTGATGTGTAGTCTTAGTGTTTTAGCATCTACATACGCTGTGCGAAATTCGTCCAATTCGGAGACTGCATCATTCTACTCGAAAAGTTCGCGCGCCACCCAAAACCGAAAAATGCCATTTTGACCCCCAAAAAAGTCTCAAATGACCGAAATAACATCGCATGTGATCACAAAGTGATGTGTAGTTTTATAGTTTTTCCATCTACATACACTGTGCGAAATCCGTCAAATTGGGAGACTGCATCATTCTACTCGAAAAGTTCGCGCGCCACCCTGATACCGAAAAATGCCATTTTGACCCCCAAAAAAGTCTCAAATGGCCGAAATAACATCGCAGGTGATAACGAAGTGATGTGTAGCTTTATAGTTTTAGCATCTACATACACTGTTTGAAATTCGTCCAATTAGGAGACTGCATCAGTCTACTCGAAAAGCTCGCTCGCCACCTCAAAACTGAAAAATGCCATTTTCACCCCTAAAAATTCCCAAATGGCCGAAATAACATCGCAGGTGATCACGAAGTGATGTGTAGTTTTGTAGTTTTAGCATCTACACACACTGTGCGAAATTCGTCCAATTCGGAAACTGCATCTGTCTACTAGAAAAGTTCGCGGGCCACCCTAAAACCGAAAAATGCCATTTTTACCCCAAAAAAAGTCCCGAATGGCCGAAATAACATCACAGGTGATCACGAAGTGATGTGTAGTTTTATAATTTTAGCATCTACGTACACTGTTCGATATTCGTCCAATTCGGAGACTGCATCATTCGACTCGAAAAGTTCGCGCGCCACCCTATAACCGAAAAATGCCATTTTGACCCCCTAAAAAGTCCCGAATTGCCGAAATAACATCGCAGGTGATCACAAAGTGATGTGTAGCTTTATAGTTTTAGAATCTACACACACTGTGTGAAATTCGTCTAATTTGGAGACTGCATCATTCTACTCGAAAAGTTCGCGCGCCACCACAAAACCGAAAAATGCCATTTTGACCTCCTAAAAAGTCCCAAATGGCCGAAATAACATCGCAGGTGATCACGAAATGATGTGTAGTTTAGTAGTTTTAGCATCTACACATACTGTGCGAAAGTCGTCCAATTCAGAGACTGCATCATTCTACTCGAAAAGTTCGCGCGCCACCCCGAAACCGAAAAATGCCATATTGACCCCTAAAAAGTCCCGAATGGTCGAAATAACATCGCAGGTGATCACGAAGTGATGTGTAGTTTTATAGTTTTAGCATCTACATACACTGTGTGAAATTCATCCAATTCGGAGACTGCATCATTCTACTCGAAAAGTTCACGCGCCACCCTAAAACCGAAAAAAGGCATTTTGACCCCCAAAATAGTCCCGAATGGCCGAAATAACACCGCAGGTGATCACGAAGTGATGTGCAGTTTTGTAGTTTTAGCATCTACATGCACTGTGCGAAATTCGCCAATTTAGAGACTGCATCAATCTACTCAAAAAGTTCGCGCACCACCCCGAAACCGAAAAATGCCATTTTGACCCCCAAAAAAGTCCCAAATGGCCGAAATAACATCGCAGGAAACCACGAAGTGATGTGTAGTTTTATAGTTTTAGCATCTACACACACTATGCGAAATTCTTCCAATTCAGAGACTACATCATTCTACTCAAAAAATTCGCGCGCCACCCCGAAACCGAAAAATGCCATTTTGACCCTCAAAAAAGTCTCAAATGGCCGAAATAACATCGCAGGTGATCATGAAGTGATGTGTAGCTTTATAGTTTTAGCATCTACATACACTTTGTGAAATTCGTCCAATTCGGAGACTGCAACAGTCTACTCGAAAAGTTCACTCGCCACCCCAAAACCGAAAAATGTCATGTTCACCCCTAAAAAGTCTCAAATGGCCGAAATAACATCGCATGTGATCACGAAGTGATGTGTAGTTTTGTAGTTTGAGCATTTACAAACATTGTGCGAAATTCGTCCAATACGGAGACTACATCATTCTACTCGAAAAGTTCGCGTGTCGCCCCGAAATCGAAAAATGCCATTTTGAACCCCCAAAAAAGTCTCTAATGGCCGAAATAACATCGCAGGTGATCACGAAGTGATGTGTAGTTTTATAGTTTTAGCATCTACATACACTATGCGAAATTCGTCCAATTCGAAGACTGCATCATTTTACTCGAAAAGTTCCCCCCCCAAAACCGAAAAATGCCATTTTGACCCCCTAAAAAGTCCCAAATGGCCGACATAACATTGCAGGTGATTATGAAGTGATGTGTAGTTTTATAGTTTTAGCATCTACATACACTCTGCGAAATTCGTCCAATTCAGAGACTGCATTATTCTACTCGAAAAGTTCGCGCGCCCCCCAAAATCGAAAAATGCCATTTTGACCCCTTAAAAAGTCCCAAATGGCCGACATAACATCGCAGGTGATCACGAAGTGATGTGTAGTTTTATAGTTTTAGCATCTACATACACTATGCGAAATTCGTCCAATTCGGAGACTGCATCATTCTACTCGAAAAGTTCGTGCGCCACCCCAAAACCGAAAAATGCCATTTTGAACCCCAAAAAAGTCCCAAATGGCCGAAATAACATCGCAGGTGATCACAAAGTGATGTGTAGTTTTATAGTTTTAGCATCTACATACACTTTGCGAAATTCGTCCAATTCGGAGACTACATCATTCTACTCGAAAAGTTCGCGCGCCACCCCGAAACCGAAAAATGCCATTTTGACCCCCTAAAAAGTCCCAAATTGCCAAAATTACATCGCATGTGATCACGAAGTGATGTGTACTTTTGTAGTTTTAGCATCTACATACACTGTTCAAAATTAGTCCAATTCAGAGACTGAATCATTTACTCGTAAAGTTCGTGCGCCACCCCGAAACCGAAAAATGCCATTTTGACCCCATAAAAAGTCCTGAATGGCCGAAATAACATCGCAGGTGATCACGGAGTGATGTGTAGTTTTGTAGTATTAGCATCTACATACACTGTGCGAAATTCCTCCAATTTGGAGACTGCATCATTCTACTCGAAAAGTTCGCGCGCCACCCCAAAACCGAAAAATGCCATTTTGACCCTTAAAAAGTCTCAAATGGCCGAAATAACATCGCAGGTAATCATAAAGTGATGTGTAGTTTTGTAGTTTAGCATCTACATACACTGATAGAAATTCGTCCAATTCGGAGACTGCATCATTCTACTCGAAAAGTTCGCGCGCCACCCCGAAACCGAAAAATGCCATTTTGACCCCCTAAAAAGTCCCGAATGGCCGAAATAACATCGCAGGTGATCACGAAGTGATGTGTAGTTTTATAGTTTTAGCATCTACATACACTGTGCGAAATTCGTCCAATTCGGAGACTGCATCATTCTACTCGAAAAGTTCGCGCGCCACCGTAAAACCGAAAAATGACATTTTGACCCCGAAAAAAGTCCCGAATGGCCGAAATAACATCGCAGGTGATCACATAGTGATGTGTAGTTTTGTAGTTTTAGAATCTACATACACTGTGTGAAATTCGTCCAATTTGGAGACTGCATCATTCTACTCGAAAAGTTCGCGCGCCACCCCAAAACCGAAAAATGCCATTTTGACCTCCTAAAAAGTCCCAAATGGCCGAAATAACAGCGCAGGTGATCACGAAGTGATGTGTATTATAGTAGTTTTAGCATCTACACATACTGTGCGAAATTCATCCAATTCAGAGACTGCATCATTCTAGTCGAAAAGTTCGCGCGTCACCCTAAAACCGAAAAATGCCATTTTGACCCCCCAAAAAGTCCCGAATGGCCAAAATAACATCGTAGGTGATCACAGAGTGATGTGTAGTTTTATAGTTTTAGCATCTACATACATTCTGTGAAATTCGTCCAATTCGGAGACTGCATCATTCTACTCGAAAAGTTCGCGCACCACCCCGAAACCGAAAAATGCCTTTTTGACCCTCAAAAAAGTCCCAAATAGCCGAAATAATATCGCAGGTGATCACGAAGTGATGTGTAGTTTTATAGTTTTAGCATCTACATACACTGTGCGAACTTCGTCCAATTTAGAGACTGCATCATTCTTCTCGAAAAGTTTGCGCGCCACCCTAAAACCGAAAATGCCATTTTGACCCCCAAAAAAGTCCCGAATGGCGGAAATAACATCGCATGTGATCACGAAGTGATGTGTAGTTTTATAGTGTTAGCATCTACATACATTGTGCGAATTTCATCCAATTCGGAGACTGCATCATTCTACTCGAAAAGTTCGCGCACCAACCTAAAACCGAAAAATGACATTTTGATCCCAAAAAAAGTCCCGAATGGCTGAAATAACATCGCACGTGATCACAAAGTGATGTGTAGTTTTATCGTTTTAGCATCTACATACACTGTGCGAAATTCGTCCAATTCGGAGACTGCATCATTCTACTCGAAAAGTTCGCCCCCCCAAAACCGAAAAATGCCATTTTGACACCCTAAAAAGTCCCGAATGTCGAAATAACATCGCAGGTGATCACAAAGTGATGTGTAGTTTTATAGTTTTAGCCTCTACATACATTGTGCGAAATTCGCCCACTTCAGAGACTGCATCATTCTACTCGAAAAGTTCGCGCGCCACCCTAAAACCGAAAAATGCCATTTTGACCCCCCAAAAAAGTCCCGAATGGCCGAAATAACATCGCAGGTGATCACGAAGTGATGCGTAGTTTTATAGATTTAGCATCTACATACATTGTGCGAAATTCGTCCAATTCGGAGACTGCATCATTCTACTCGAAAAGTTCGCCCCCCCTCCCCAAAAACCGAAAAATGCCATTTTGACCCCTAAAAAGTCCCAAAATGGCCGAAATAACATCGCAGGTGATCACGAAGTGATGTGTAGTTTTATAGTTTTAGCTTCTACATACACTGTGCGAAATTCGTCCAATTCAGAGACTGCATCATTCTACTCGAAAAGTTCGTGCACCACCCCGAAACCGAAAAATGCCATTTTGACCCCCTAAAAGGTCCCAAATGGCCGAAATAACATCGCAGGTGATCACGAAGTGATGTGTAGTTTTATAGTCTTAGCATCTACATACACTGTGCGAAATTTGTCCAATTCGGAGACTGCATCATTCTAATCGAAAACTTCGCGCGCCACCCTAAAACCGAAAAATGACATTTGACCCCCAAAAAAGTCTCGAATGGCCGAAATAACATCGCATGTGATCACGAAGTGATGTGTAGTTTTATAGTTTTAGCATCTACATACACTGTGCGAAATTCGTCCAATTCGTAGACTGCATCATTCTACTCAAATAGTTCGCGCGCCACCCCGAAACCGAAAAATGCCATTTTGACCCCAAAAAAGTCCCAAATGGCCGAAATAACATCGCAGGTTATCACGAAGTGATGTGTAGTTTTATAGTTTTAGCATCTACATACACTGTGCGAAATTCGTCCAATTCGGAGACTGCATCATTCAACTCGAAAAGTTCGTGCGCCACCCTCAAACCGAAAAATGCCATTTTGACCCCAAAAAAGTCCCGAATGGCCCAAAATAACATTGCAGATGATCACAAAGTGATGTGTAGTTTTATAGTTTTAGCATTTACATACACCGTGTGAAATTCGTCCAATTTGGAGACTGCATCATTCTACTCGAAAAGTTCGCGCGCCACCCTAAAACCGAAAAATGCCATTTTGCCCCCAAAAAAGTCTCGAATGGCCGAAATAACATCGCAGGTTATCACGAAGTGATGTGTAGTTTTATAGTTATAGCATCTACTTACACTGTGCCAAATTCGTCCAATTCGGAGACTGCATCATTCTACTCGAAAAGTTCGCGCGTCACCCCAGAACCGAAAAATGCCATTTTGACCCCTTAACAACTCCCGAATGGCCGAAATAAATCGCAGGTGATCACGAGGTGATGTGTAGTTTTGTAGTTTTAGCATCTACATACACTCTGCGAAATTCGTCCTATTCGGAGATTACATCATTCTACTCGAAAAATTCGCGCGCCACCCTAAAACCGAAAAATGTCATTTTAACCCCCAAAAAAGTCCTGAATGGCCCAAATAACATCGCAGGTGATCACGAATTGATGTGTAGTTTTATAGTTTTAGCATCTACATACACTGTGCAAAATTCGTCCAATTCAGAGACTGCATCATTCTACTCGAAAAGTTCGTGCGCCCCCTAAAACCGAAAAATGTCATTTTGACCCCCTAAAAAGTCTCGAATGGCCGAAATCACATCGCAGGTGATCACAAAGTGATGTGTAGTTTTATAGTTTTAGCATCTACATACACTGTGCGAATTTCGTCCAATTCGGAGAATGCATCATTCTACTCGAAAAATTCGCGAGCCACCCTAAAACCGAAAAATGCCATTTTGACCCCCCAACAAAGTCCTGAATAGCCGAAATAACATTTCAGGTGATCACGAAGTGATGTGTTGTTTTGTAGTTTTAGCATCTACATACACTGTGCGAAATTCGTCGCTTTCGGAGACTACATCAGTCTACTCGAAAAGTTCGCGCGCCACCACGAAACCGAAAAATGCCATTTTGACCTCCCTAAAATGTCTCGAATGGCCGAAATAACATCGCAGGTGATCACGAAGTGATGTGTAGTTTTATAGTTTTAGCATCTACATACACTGTGCGAAATTCGTCCAATTCGGAGACTGCATCATTCTACTCGAAAAGTTCGCGCGCCACCCCGAAACCGAAAAATTCCATTTTGACCCCCTAAAAACTCCCGAATGGCCGAAATAACATCGCAGGTGATCACGAAGTGATGTGTAGTTTTATAGTTTTAGCATGTACATACACTGTGCGAAATTCGTCCCATTCGGAGACTGCATCATTCTACTCGAAAAGTTCGTGCGCCACCCTAAAACCAAAAAATGCCATTTTGACTCCCAAAAAAGTCCCGAATGGCCGAAATAACATCGCAGGTGATCACAAAGTGATGTGTAGTTTTGTAGTTTTACCATCTACATACATTATGCGAATTTCGTCCAATTCGGAGACGGCATCATTCTACTCGAAAACTTCGCGCGCCACCCCGAAACAAAAAAATGTCTTTTTGACCCCCAAAAAAGTCCCAAATAGCCGAAATAACATCGTAGGTGATCACGAAGTGATGTGTAGTTTTATAGTTTTAGCATCTACATACACTGTGCGAAATTCGTCCAATTCGGAGACTGCATCATTCTACTCGAAAAGTTCGCGCGCAACCCCGAAACCGAAAAATGCCTTTTTGACCCCCAAAAAAGTCTCAAATAGACGAAATAACATCGCAGGTGATCACGAAGTGATGTGTAGTTTTATAGTTTTAGCATCTACATACACTGTACGAAATTCGTCCAATTCAGATGCTGCATCATTCTACTCGAAAAGTTCGCGCGCCACCCTAAAACCGAAAAATGCCATTTTGACAACTAAAAAAGTACCGAATGGCCGAAATAACATCGCAGGTGATCACAAAGAGATGTGTAGTTTTGTAGTTTTAGCATCTACATACACTGTGCGAAATTCGTCCAATTCTAAGACTGCATCATTCTACTCGAAAAGTTCGCGCGCCACCCTAAAACCGAAAAATGTCATTTTGACCCCCCAAAAAAGTCTCGAACAGCCGAAATAACATCGCAGGTGATCACGAAGTGATGTATAGTTTTATAGTGTTAGCATCTACATACATTGTGCGAAATTCGTCCAATTCGGAGACTGCATCATTCTACTCGAAAAGTTCGCGCACCACCCTAAAACCGAAAAATGACATTTTGACCCCCTAAAAAGTCCCGAATGGTTGAAATAAGATCGCAAGTGATCAAAAAGTGATGTGTAGTTTTATCATTTTAGCATCTACATACACTGTGCGAAATTCATCCAATTCGGAGACTGCATCATTCTACTCGAAAAGTTCCCCCCCCCCCCCAAACAAAAAAATGCCATTTTGACACCCTAAAAAGTCCCGAATGGCCGAAATAACATCGCAGGTGTTCACAATGTGATGTGTAGTTTTATAGTTTTAGCATCTACATACACTGTGCAAAATTCGTCCAATTCGGAGACTGCATCATTCTACTCGAAAAGTTCGCGCGCAACCCCGAAACCGAAAAATGCCATTTTGACCCCCAAAAAAGTCCCAAATGGCCGAAATAACATCGCAGGTGATCACAAAGTGATGTGTAGTTTATAGTTTTAGAATCTACATACACTATGTGAAATTCGTCCAATTCGGAGATTGCATCATTCTACTCGAAAAGTTCGCGCGCCACCCTAAAACCGAAAAATGCCATTTTGACCCCCAAAAAAGTCTCGAATGGCCGAAATAACATCCCAGGTTATCACGAAGTGGTGTGTAGTTTTATAGTTATAGCATCTACATACACCGTGCGAAATTCGTCCAATTCGGAGACTGCATCATTCTACTCGAAAAGTTCGCGCGCCACCCCGAAACCGAAAAATGCCATTTTGACCCCTTAAAAACTCCCGAATGGCCGAAATAACATCGCAGGTGATCACGATGTGATGTGTAGTTTTGTAGTTTTAGCATCTACATACACTGTGCGAAATTCGTCCTATTCGGAGACTACATCATTCTATTAGAAAAGTTCGCGCGCCACCCTAAAACCGAAAAATGCCATTTTAACCCCCAAAATAGTCCCGAATGGCCCAAATAACATCGCAGGTGATCACGAATTAATGTGTAGTTTTATAGTTTTAGCATCTACATACACTGTGCCAAATTCCTCCAATTCGGAGACTGCATCATTCTACTCGAAAAGTTCGTGCGCCCCCCAAAACCGAAAAATGTCATTTTGACCCCCTAAAAAGTCTCGAATGGCCGAAATAACATCGCAGGTGATCACAAAGTGATGTGTAGTTTTATAGTTTTAGCATCTACATACACTGTGCGGATTTCGTCCAATTCGGAGAAAATGCATCATTCTACTCGAAAAGTTCGCGAGCCACCCTAAAACCGAAAAATGTCATTTTGACCCCCCAACAAAGTCCTGAATGGCCGAAATAACATTGCAGGTGATCACGAAGTGATGTGTTCTTTTGTAGTTTTAGCATCTACATACACTGTGCGAAATTCGTCGCCTTTAGAGACTACATCAGTCTACTCGAAAAGTTGGCGCGCCACCACGAAACCGAAAAATGCCATTTTGACCCCCCTAAAATGTCTCGAATGGCCGAAATAACATCGCAGGTGATCACGAAGTGATGTGTAGTTTTCTAGTTTTAGCATCTACATACACTGTGCGAAATTCGTCCAATTCGGAGACAACATCATTCTACTCGAAAAGTTCGTGCGCCACCCTAAAACCGAAAAATGCCATATTGACCCCCAAAAAAGTCTCGACTGGTCGAAATAACATCGCAGTTGATCACGAAGTGCTGTGTAGTTTTATAGTATTAGCATCTACATACACTGTGCAAAATTCCTCCAATTCGGAGACTACATCATTCTACTCGAAAACTTCACGCGCCACCCCAAAACCGAAAAATGCCATTTTACCCACTAAAAAGTCTCAAATTGCCGAAATAACATTTCAGGTGATAACAAAGTGATGTGTAGTTTTGTATTTTTAGCATCTACATACACTGTGCGGAATTCGTCCAATTCGAAGACTGAATCATTCTACTCGAAAAGTTCGCGCGCCACCCCGAAACCGAAAAATGCCATTTTGACCCCCCTAAAAAGTCCCGAATGGCCGAAATAACATCGCAGGTGATCACAAAGTGATGTGTAGTTTTATAGTTTTAGCATCTACATACACTGTGCAAAATTCGTCCAATTCGGAAACTGCATCATTTTACTCGAAAAGTTCGTGCGCCACCCTAAAACCAAAAAATGCCATTTTGACTCCCAAAAAAGTCCCGAATGGCCGAAATAACATCGCAGGTGATCACAAAGTGATGTGTAGTTTTGTAGTTTTAGCATCTACATACATTGTGCGAAATTCGTTCAATTCGGAGACGACATCATTCTACTCAAAAAGTTTGCGCGCCACCCCGAAACCGAAAAATGACTTTTTGACCCCCAAAAAAGTCCCAAATAGCCGAAATAACATCGCAGGTGATCACGAAGTGATGTGTAGTTTTATAGTTTTAGCATCTACATACACTGTGCGAAATTCGTCCAATTCGGAGACTGCATCATTCTACTCGAAAAGTTCGCGCGCCACCCCGAAACCGAAAAATGCCTTTTTGACCCCAAAAAAAGTATCAAATAGACGAAATAACATCGCAGGTGACCACGAAGTGATGTGTAGTTTTATAGTTTTAGCATCTACATACACTGTACGAAATTCGTCCAATTCAGAGACTGCATCATTCTACTCGAATAGTTCGCGCGCCACCCTAAAACCGAAAAATGCCATTTTGACAACGAAAAAAGTCCCGAATGGCCGAAATAACATCGCAGGTGATCACAAAGAGATGTGTAGTTTTGTAGTTTTAGCATCTACATACACAGTGCGAAATTCGTCCAATTCTAAGACTGCATCATTCTACTCGAAAAGTTCGCGCGCCACCCTAAAACCGAAAAATGCCATTTTGACCCCCCAAAAAAGTCCCGAATGGCCGAAATAACATCGCAGGTGATCACGAAGTGATGCGTAGTTTTATAGTTTTAACATCTACATACATTGTGCGAAATTCGTCCAATTCGGAGACTGCATCATTCTACTCAAAAAGTTCGCGCGCCACCCCAAAACCGAAAAATGTCATTTTGACCCCCTACAAAGTCCCAAATGGCCGAAATAACATCGCAGGTGATCACAAAGTGATGTGTAGTTTAGTAGTTTTAGCATCTACACTCACTGTGCGAAATTCGTCCATTTCAGAGACTCCATCATTCTACCCCGAAACCGAAAAATATCATATTGACCCCCTAAAAAGTCTCGAATGGTCGTAATAACATCGCAGGTGATCACGAAGTGATGCGTAGTTTTATAGTTTTAACATCTACATACATTGTGCGAAATTCGTTCAATTCGGAGACTGCATCATTCTACTCGAAAAGCTCATGCGCCACCCTAAAACCGAAAAAAGACATTTTGACCCCCAAAATAGTCTCGAATGGCCGAAATAACATCGTAGGTGATCACGAAGTGATGTGTAGTTTTGTAGTTTTAGCATCTACATACACTGTGCGAAATTCGTCCAATTCAAAGACTGCATCAATCTATTCGAAAAGTTTGCGCACCACCCCGAAACCGAAAAATGTCATTTTGACCCCCTAAAAAGTCCCAAATGGCCGAAATAACATCGCAGGTGATCACAAAGTGATGTGTAGTTTTATAGTTTTAGCATCTACATACACCGTGCGAAATTCGTCCAATTCGGAGACTGCATCATTCTACTCGAAAAGTTCGCGCGCCCCCCAAAACCGAAAAATGCCATTTTGACCCACTAAAAAGTCCCAAATGGCCGACATAACATCGCAGGTGATCACGAAGTGATGTGTAGTTTTATAGTTTTAGCATCTACATACACTGTGCGAAATTCGTCCAATTCGGAGGTTGCATCATTCTACTCGAAAAGTTCGCGCGCCACCCCAAAACCGAAAAATGCCATTTTGAACCCCAAATAAGTCCCAAATGGCCGAAATAACATCGCAGGTGATCACGAAGTGATGTGTAGTTTTATAGTTTTAGCATCTACATACACTGTGCGAAATTCGTCCAATTCGAAGACTGCATCATTCTACTCGAAAAGTTCGCGCGCCACCCCAAAACCGAAAAATGCCATTTTGAACCCCAAAAAAGTCCCAAATGGCCGCAATTACATCGTATGTGATCACGAAGTGATGTGTAGTTTTGTAGTTTTAGCATCTACAAACACTGTTCGAAATTAGTCCAATTCAGAGACTGAATCATTTACTCGTAAAGTTCGTGCGCCACCCCGAAACCGAAAAATGCCATTTTGACCCTATAAAAAGTCCTGAATGGTCGAAATAACATCGCAGGTGATCACGAAGTGATGTCTAGTTTTATAGTTTTAGCATCTACATACACTGTGCGAATTTCGTCCAATTCGGAGACTGCATCATTCTACTCGAAAAGTTCGCACACCCTAAAACAGAAAAATGCCATTTTGACCGCAAAAAAGTCCCGAATGGCCGAAAGAACATCGCAGGTGATCACAAAGTGCTTTGTTGTTTTGTAGTTTTTGCATCTACATACATTGTGTGAAATTCGTCCAATTCGGAGACTGCATCATTCTACTCGAAAAGTTCGCGCGCCACGCCGAAACCAAAAAATGCCTTTTTGACCCTCAAAAAAGTCCCAAATAGCCGAAATAACATCGCAGGTGATCACGAAGTGATGTGTAGTTTTATAGTTTTAGCATCTACATACACTATGCGAAATTCGTCCAATTCAGAGACTGCATCATTCTACTCGAAAAGTTTGTGTGCCACCCTAAAACCGGAAAATGCCATTTTGACCCCCAAAAAAGTCTCGAATGGCCGGAATAACATCACAGGTGATCACAAAGTGATGTGTAGTTTTATAGTTTTAGCATCTACATACATTGTGCGAAATTTGTTCAATTCGGAGACTGCATCATTCTACTCGAAAAGTTTGCGCGCCACTCCGAAACCGAAAAATGCCTTTTTGACCCTCAAAAAAGTCCCAAATAACCGAAATAACATCGCAGGTGATCACAAAGTGATTTTTAGTTTTATAGTTTTAGCATCTACATACACTGTGCTAAATTCGTCTAATTCAGAGACTACATTATTCTTCTCAAAAAGTTCGCGCGCCACCCTAAAATCGAAAAATGCCATTTTGACCACCCAAAAAAGTCCCGAACGGCCGAAATAACATCGCAGGTGATCACGAAGTGATGTGTAGTTTTATAGTGTTAGCATCTACATACATTGTGCGAAATTCGTCCAATTCGGAGACTGCATCATTCTACTCGAAAAGTTCGCGCACCACCCTAAAACCGAAAAATGACATTTTGACCCCCAAAAAGTCCCGAATGGCTGAAATAACATCGCACATGATCAAAAAGTGATGTGTAGTTTTATCGTTTTAGCATCTACATACACTGTGCGAAATTCGTCCAATTCGGAGACTGCATCATTCTACTCGAAAAGTTCGCGCGCCACCCTAAAACCGAAAAATGCCATTTTGACCCTAAAAAAGTCCCGAATGGCCGAAAGAACATCGCAGGTGATCACAAAGTGATTTGTAGTTTTGTAGTTTTTGCATCTACATAAATTGTGCGAAATTCGTCCAATTCGGAGACTGCATCATTCTACTCGAAAAGTTCGCACGCCACGCCGAAACCAAAAAATGCCTTGTAGAAAAATTGTTCCTTTTATGAAAAACTTTCTCAAATCCTCAGTTTGAGTTCAAATACACCCGAAGGTGCATCCGAATCCCTTAAATGATGCAGTCACCGAATTGGACGAAATTCGCACATTGTATGTATATGCTAAATCTATAAATTACTTCGTGATCACCAACGATGTTATTTCGGCCATTCAGGACTGTTTAGGGGCTCAAAATGTCAATTTTCGGTTTTGGGCTGGCGCGCGAACTTTTCGGGTGGAATGATGCAGTCTCCGAATTAGATGAAATCAGCACATTCTATGTATATGCTAAAAGTACTCTTATTTCGGTCATTCGGGATTGTTTAGGGGATCAAAATATCGTTTTTCGGTTTTGGGTTGGCGCGCAAACTTTTCGGGTAGAATCATGCAGTCTCCGAATTGGACGAAATTCGCACATTGTATGTATATCCTAAAACTATAAATCACCTCATGATCACCGACAATGTTATTTCGGCCATTCGGGACCGTTTAGGGGCTCAAAATGTCATTTTTCGGTTTTGGGCTGGCGTGCGAACTTTTCGGGTGGAATGATGCAATCTCCGAATTGGACGAAAATCACGCATTGTATGTATATACAAAAACTATAAATCACTATGTAATCACCGACGATGTTATTTCGACCGTTCGAGACTGTTTAAGGGCTCAAAATGTCATTTTTCAGTTTTGGGCTTGCGCGCGAACTTTTCAGGTGGAATGATGCAGTCTCCGAACCGGACGAAATTCGCACATTGTATGTATATGCTATTGTTGGATTAGGTTTCTAAGCCCATAACTATTTTGGTATGTACTTGACCCGATTATGAGCATGGTCCTTTTGGGTTGCCTTTACCATAGCAACTGATAGGATGAATTATGAAGAATGAGGATTAAGTATGATTTATTAATATATTATAAGAATAATATATTAAAGGAGAAATCATATTGTTTAATTAATATTAGTCAAGAATTAATTAAGAATTAATTTTGTGGCTAAAAGAGATTAATTAAATAAAGGGTACTGATACTGTAATTATAAGATAGTTACAATGTTGGGCTTAGGATCCATAAAGAAAGCATGGACGAATTCTATATGGAGGTCTATATAGAACTCGTCCAAGCGCCTTCTGGAAGGGACTTTGGGCTGCTTAAGGCCTAAGCAGCTGGATTAGGGTTTCCTAGTTGATAACCCTAGAAGCCTAAGTATAAAAGGAACCCCTAAGGCCCCAAAAACGTGTCTAACCGACTAAGAGAAACCCTAGGACGTTTTTGGTGCCTCTTCCCTCTCTCCTTGTGTAACAACATAAATTTTCAAAACAATTTTTCATTTTTAAAACATAGTTTCATTCATAAGAAATAATAAAATCCAATGTAACCCATGTCATCTAAATGAAACAATCCCAAGATCCCAAATACATAAAAACTCCATCAGTGTGTACAGATCATGCCGGCGCCTTCCCGCGATCCTCGCTAGTACTTGAAACACATATCACATAACACGGTAAGCATAAATGCTTAGTGAGTTCCCCAAATACCACATACAACACATACGTCACTCAAGGTCATAGCTCTATGGGACCTTCCAGTCCATGTGTTTCAGGGGACTTCCGTCCCAACCCTGGTAGACCTTCCGGTTCTACCCGTAATGACCTTCCGGTCCTCATCATCTTGACCTTCCGGTCCATACATTGTTGACCTTCCGCTCCATATCATAATGACCTTCCGGTCCATACCATACTACTCATAACATAACATAGCACATACATATCACATATATCACATATTCTGCATATCATATAAGACCTTCCGGTCACACATAATTACCACTCTAGGTAAAGCATAGTGAGAAGACTCACCTCGTACGATGTCGGATAATCTCTCTTGCTTGATAACCCGACCTAGCATCCTCCTATTAACATAATAACATTTCTAATCAATACCTTCTCATGTCCTTACTTCTAAAGGATGGGTAGAAGACCATTCTACCCCTCCCTGATCTCTCATGAACCAGCTTGACCAAAACCCTAAGGCCAACTGAAGTCAACTCCAGTCAACAGTCAAACTTTGACCCGACTCGTCGAGTGCACTCGGGTGACTCGGCGAGTCCAAGCGTGTCCTCCGAATCCTTCTAAGTCTTTACTCGACTCGTCGAGTGAACCTTCCACTCGACGGGTTACCTCTGGTCATGAATCGCGGGGCAACCCCGACTCGACTCGTCGAGTTCCCTGTGGACTCGGCGAGTTCCTTCCATAGACATACTCAAATGACCTTCTGAGCTCAGATCTGCTTCTCTAACTAATAGATATGACCCTACCATACTCAATAATCATGTAAAGGTCCGACCTTTACACTCATGCCACGTCCATAATGCTTCTTTTGGTGAAATAGCCTCTAAAATGGCAACCTAGGTTCATATCTCTAATGGAATAGCATAAAGCAGGATAGATAGGACTCTCTGGACCTCTTAAGGTCCAGATCTAAGAAGAACTCCACCTTGGGACCTCATATACTTCGAATCCAAGCTAAAGAAGGCATAAGAAAACCCTAGATTCAAGTAGATCACCAAATACACGAGATTGAGCACAGATTTATACCTCTAGCAGCCTCTTCTGATCAACTGGTGGTAGATCTGAGCTCCTCAATCTTCCTTGCTTGCCCTCCTTCCTTCTTTCTTGCAAAATCACACTTAGAATGATGAAAACGGCTTCCTCTCTCTCTCACAGCGCTCTCAGGTGCTCTGGTGCTCTCAAGGGTGAAGGTGGCCGCAAATGAGGGCCATAAGGTCTCTTAAATAGGCCCCAAACCCGGACAATTAGGGTTTTCCTTAACAGCGCTGACTCGGCGAGTCAGATACCCGACTCGTCGAGTCCCTTCATTAAACTGGTCACCGAGTCACGATTCTACTCGACGAGTTGAGGCGTCAACTCGTCGAGTCACTCCTCATAACTCAAGAAGAAATAGTCAAATTGTCATGCCTAGAAATCCGGATGTTACACCTTGTTCATCTTGTTGCTTATGGTGTTTGTGACTCCATTAGAGGTGCAACATTTGAGGCACTAAGCTTTCAGAAGTCAATATCAAGAGGATTTGAGATTGTTATTGCTACATAACAATCAAGGTAAGATCTAAACCCTATTTTCATATGTGATTTTGATTATAGTATGCTAGATATAGGGTTTATGAGCTTTGGATTATTTGCATGTACATTTAGATAAACCTAGATCCAAAGTTTTAGGGTTTTGCATGTGCACCATAGGATTGATGTAATGCTCAAAACTCATTAGTGGTATTAGAGCCTAGGGTGTTCTTCTATTGTATTTGATGCAAAAGTTAAGTTTTCAAAGATGAAAATTTGCGTATTTCGAATCTGACCTGATTCACGTCGTGAACATAGTGTTCACCTCGTGAACTCAGTCTGACAGCACAATTTCGAAATTTTTGCCTTAATTTCCTTTGGATAATTACCATAAATTGCTTTTTCAAATTAAAATCAGATTTTTCTGTTATGGTAATTGATATCCTAATCAAATTAATGGATAATTGTCAATTTAAGATAATTTCTTATTTTATAAGATAAAGATTAATTATTTGTATTTTGATTTGAATTATCTTGTAAAAAAATATATTAGGTCAAATTTTGTGATAATTATTAATTATATGATATTTAATTATTTTTCAAATTTGATCTAAAAGATATTTTGAAAAGTTTCAAAATTTGCCCTCAAGTTTTGGAATTTAAAATTTGATTAAAAGTTTTTTAATTTTGAAATATTAAATTCTAAAACCCTAATATTTTGAAAAGTTCAAATTACACCCTTATGGTTTTATTAAATTAATTAAGTGTTTAATTAAAAGAGATAATTAATAAATCCATAATTATATGGTTTAAGTTAATCAAATTAAAAGTTTAATTTATTAATAGATTGAACCACATAGTATTTTAAAAGTGTAAAATACACTTTTATACTATATAGAATTAAAAGTCTAATATTATATATGTATAAATAAATGGTCATTCTTACCATTAGTAGGCCTCATTCATGAAGCTGGTCTATAAGGGGTGTTTAAGGAAGCGGCCTGTAAAATAACCACCATTAGGTATTCACTCTTACCCACCGCACCCTTGACTAGTGGAGAGTCGTTAGCCGAACGGGTACGATAGGACACAACCTTCCATTATAAGTATAATGAAATACGAAGTAACTAAACACTTTTATAAATTCCCAAAATTTTAGTTACTTAGGTAAAATGTGAAATAGATGCTATTCCATGAAATTGCACTTTGCACCTTGCCGAGACGTTAGTGGAGCGTGTGTGGTTAACTGGCACACTAACTTGGGACTGGAAAGTGTGGCAAAGGGTGACTCGATGTCCGTCATAGATCAATAGAGCATGTGTGGCTAACCGGCACATTGATTAGGTGATAGTGACATTGAGGGTACCAAGTATATTTGCATGGTTATTCACACCTTGTTTGTGATCCTCGGTATCCCAGTCACAAACTTGGCATAATCGAGATTAAACATGCCATTGAAAAGTTCAATGAATCTCAAAAGATCTAGGAGTTTCAATTCATTTAAAACTTAAAATTCCTTTTCGTTTTTCATGGTGGAAATTGGTAAATTGTCATTTACCTACCTTTAAATATTCTGCAACTGGATTACAACATCCCTCTTCCGAGTTGTAGAATATTGTGTTGGGTCCTAGCCTTATTATCTCATTTGGGTGTTTTATTAAGGACTCAATCAACTAACTTGAATTTTCTCCCCTAGTAGATGTCTAGTTATGACAACTATGGTCTTCCCAAATCCTTTGGAAAAGGTTTTCCTCATAAAAGTTGAAGTCCACGTAACGATCAAGGTGAAAGATCAATCCCTTGTTTATGGTTAAGTGGAACTTCACTACCCCCACCTCCTCCAATTATTCTCCCTGACCCACAAGTTCGAAGACTTGAAAAGTTCAAGATCACTCAAGCCCTATGGGCAAAAAGACATGAAAATGGAAAGTCTGTATGTGCTCACGTCTTGGACATGAAGTTGCATTTCGACAAATTGGGAAAGTTGGGTGTCGAAGTCTTAAGGAAGTTGGTTGTTGACTGGGTTCTTCAATCACTTCCTGACTCATATACTGAGTTCATTAGAGAGTACTATATGATAGACCACGACATGACCCTCATTGATTTGACTTATTTGCTTATTGCTGCCGAATCAGCGATGATTTGGCACACTGGTCAAGCAAATCTGTCTGGTAAATCAATGTCCCAAACTTCAATGGACATTGACAATGGCAACATTGGAAGTCCAGAAAGGTTTTCTCTAGGAAAGAGAAAGGCTAAGTCTGAGATTGTCGCGTGTACCATTCCAAAAGAGTCCATTTGCTAAGAGAAGGGGCATTGGATGCGAAGCTGCCAGATTTACCTGAGAGAACGCGAAGATGGGAGAGTCAATATGTATGACTCTGCTTCAGGTAAAATCCACTATCTAACTCTATTAAGTTTTCTATTTTAGATTCTTAATACATGATGTGATAAGATTGCATTTTGATGTTTTGTAGGATCGAAGAAAAGAAAGGAAGCTTAAAGGAAGAAGTAAGCTGAGTCTGATCGCGAAGAAATGGATTTCGATCGCATGATTCGATGATCAGATTTTTGAGCTGCTGCTTAGAGTTATGATAGATTGCTTAGGAATATGTAATAGCATAATTTTCATTTGAATTTGCGTTGTAAGGACAAGTTTTTCGCACCTTTTTATAAATAAAATAAATTTTGAGTTTTGTCTTATTTATATCCCCTTGCAATGTCATTTGTGAAAATTGATGCTTGTGTGTTTCTATTATAAGCAATATTAAGTGGATGTGATTCGTAGTTATGTTCTTTATGGTAGTATCGTAATTTTCTAAGTAAGGAAAGATTCCCATTGCCCAAGTTCAATTGGACAGAAGCTTGGAATCATATGATTTGAGTCATTTGATGTATGGAAATCTTGGTACTTAAGAAATTAAGACTAATTCCTTGTTCACATAAGTATGTGAGTCAAGTGAAAGACTAGGAGATCTAGTACGCAATGTTGTGCACTGGTCAAGTCCACCACAAATAACAATAAGATTATTCATCATGATTTACTAAAAGTCTAGTAAATGTGGTTATGCTTACAATATTAAGTGTAATTCTGAATCATTGAAAAGTTTCAATGAATGGCAGAACGAATAAGAAGAATCAATTCGGCAGAAAGATAAAAGTTTCTCCAATCTGAAAAGATTGGAGAGTACTTTAGTATCATGTTTTATGATCGTCTCATTGATTATGAAACCATATCACAATTTATCCTCTAAGTAAATCTTAGTGCACTAGTATGGCTAAGAAGAGGAATCGGGAATTATTGAAGTGGTTAAATCAAAAGGGGAATCATACTTCGTTCCAAAAATCAAGTCTTAGAATCGTACTCCAAGATTATGATATTGAGTGACACGTCTTCAGTAAGTTTAAAACACTCATCAAGTGTGGAGTAGGAAAGGTTTTCTTATTCCTGCACATTTGAAATTGGTAAGTTGTGATGTCTTGGATAAAACCAAGACCGACTAAGACCAATTGTGTGAAGTGTTGTCTTGATAAGAATCCGCACTAACTCTTGAGTATTTGTTTGTCAAGAAATGGTTATTGACAAGAGAATCTTATATGTCAAGAGGTTAGTGGGAGTCTAAATGGTCTTGAAAAGTTTCAAGAACTAATCCAGAGTAAACCTAGTTTTTTATCACTAGCACACGATTTGAGGTTTATAACCTATCGTGTTGACATATTCTTGGTTTCTGTGCCATTCCAGTAGAGTTGACTATGCATGTGAGTTCTAAGAGTTCTCATTTGAATACATAAAGGCAATGCACCTTGGTCAATGAAAGTTCATTGATCTGTATGGGTGAGCTGCCTGACTACTTGGAAGACATGGTAGACCCTTGTGCTGCTAGGCGGCAGGAAATAAAGATTGAACAAGTTTAGTCCATATGAGTTTGGATTTGTCACAAACCTTGTCTTATGATTACAGTTTTGACAAATTCACATGGATAGGAACACATACACCATAAAATCTAAGTGGCATAAGGTTTCTATCCTTCATGAAAATGATTGTGAGGAAACGCTTTCACTAGGAAATTTTTAAGGAGATAGTGATTGTGTAAATTGCATTCTCAAATTCGATTATGATTACGGCATCCCTCTTCATAGTTCGAATTGTGAGATTTGGCAATTAGTTTAAACATGTAAGACTTATTGCTATAAGTTCTGAAATTGTTTAGACACACATATGAGCTATCCAAGGAAACGTGTATGAGTTTGAGAAGCTTAGATAAAGGCTTATCGAAGCGTTTCGTATAAGAAATCTGAACTTTGGTAAAAGTCAATAAGTATTGATTTCTACAAGCTCAGCTGATTTCTAGATACATGTCAAAGCTAGTGGGAGCATAGGTGTTATGCTGGTAAGGATATAATCATCATGTTAGTGGGAGCATGATTATTAATTTAAGTGTTGCAAGGTAGCAATATTAATTATAGAAAACAAAAGTTTCGCTTTGCAAAGTTGCAGGGGTTGAAAAGTTGTTTTGCTATAATTAAGGGAGAGAATATTATACTTCATTTCAAATCTAAAATCTTAGATCGAGAAATTTTAATCAAATTTAGTCAAAGGACATATATAAATGTTATGTTGATAAGATTCAACATAAGGGAATTTTATATATGGCAACATTATAGCAAGAAACTGGTAAAGTATCACGTTTTTCATTATGAATCATGTCCCATACGCTTCGGATATAGGATCGATTGCATATGCTGTAGTATTTGACCGTTCTTAAAATTTTCCAAATGCCTAAGGCATTAAGAAGGAAAAGGAGTAGAACCGGAATTGACTAAAATAGTTAAACAACTGTTAAGGACGATCTAAGGTTCGTTGAGGATTGGTCGCTTGTGGGCAGTTGCAGCATAGTAATGGATGGACCATATTGACATTATTATTATAGATAGGATTCTATTAAGAATGAGTTGTCATATGGCAAATATGGAAATGTTTCCATATTGGGAGTTGGACGTTAAGAATTCATGTCTAGATTAGAAGCTTTTATGCAAGAAGGATGTTCAAATGAATGTACTTTGAATGTGAGACTTCATATCTATGGAATTGCCTTGTAACAATATCCAATAGAGCACTTTGTGATTTCATTGGCAAAGTCTTGGTGACTTTGAAGCTATGACATTACAAAAGGATAATTGCATAAAGTATTAGAATCTAACATATTCTAATGTAAAATGGGATAATAAAGAAGAATCATAGCTCTGCCATGAGCTGTTGTGTTTTTCGGCCATCGGGACTGTTTAGGGGCACAAAATGATGTTTTTCGGTTTTAGGCTGGCGCGCGAACTTTTCGGGTGGAATGATGCAGTCTCCGAATTGGACGAAATTCGCACATTGTATGTATATGCTAAATCTATAAATTACTTCGTGATCACCAACGATGTTATTTCGGCCATTCAGGATTGTTTAGGGGCTCAAAATGTCGTTTTTCGGTTTTGGACTGGTGCGCGAACTTTTCGGGTGGAATGATGCAGTCTCCGAATTGGACGAAATCCGCACATTCTATGTATATGCTAAAAGTACTGTTATTTCGGCCATTCGGGACTGTTGAGGGGATCAAAATATCGTTTTTCGGTTTTGGATTGACGCACAAATTTTTCGGGTGGAATGATGCAGTCTCCGAATTTGACGAAATTCGCACATTGTATGTATATCCTAAAACTATAAATCACCTCATGATCACCAAAAATGTTATTTCGGCCATTCGGGACCGTTTAGGGGCTCAAAATGTCGTTTTTCGGTTTTGGGCTGGCGCGAACTTTTCGGGTGGAATGATGCAATCTCCGAATTTGACGAAAATCATGCATTGTATGTATATACAAAAACTATAATTAACTATGTGATCACCGACGATGTTATTTCGACCGTTCCAGACTGTTTAGGGGCTCAAAATGTCATTTTTCGGTTTTGGGCTTGCGCGCGAAGTTTTCAGGTGGAATGATGCAGTCTCCGAACCGGACGAAATTCGCACATTGTATGTATATGCTATTGTTGGATTAGGTTTCTAAGCCCATAACTATTTTGGTATGTACTTGACCCGATTATGAGCATGGTCCTTTTGGGTTGCCTTTACCATAGCAACTGATAGGATGAATTATGAAGAAAGAGGATTAAGTATGATTTATTAATATATTATAAGAATAATATATTAAAGGAGAAATCATATTATTTAATTAATATTAGTCAAGAATTAATTAAGAATTAATTTTGTGGCTAAAAGAGATTAATTAAATAAAGGGTACTGATACTGTAATTATAAGATAGTTACAATGTTGGGCTTAGGACCAATAAAGAAAGCATGGACGAATTCTATATGGAGGTCCATATAGAAATCGTCCAAGGGCCTTCTGGAAGGGTCTTTGGGTTGCTTAAGGCCTAAGCAGCTGGATTAGGGTTTCCTAGTTGACAACCCTAGAAGCCTAAGTATAAAAAGAACCCCTAAGGCCCCAAAAACGTGTCTAACCGTCTAAGAGAAACCCTAGGACGTTTTTGGTGCCTCTTACCTCTCTCCTTGTTCATCTTGTTGCTTATGGTGTTTGTGACTCCATTAGAGGTGCAACATTTGAGGCACTAAGCTTTCAGAAGTCAATATCAAGAGGATTGGGATTTTTATTGTTACATAACAATCAAGGTAAGATCTAAACCCTATTTTCATATGTGATTTTGATTATAGTATGCTAGATCTAGGGTTTATGAGCTTTGGATTATTTGCATGTACATTTAGATAAACCTAGATCCAAAGTTTTAGGGTTTTTCATGTACACCATATGATTGATGTAATTCTCAAAACCCGTCAGCTATCATTATAGATCACTTTGTGATCACCGATGATGTTATTTCGGCCATTCAGGGACTGTTTAGGGGCTCAAAATGACGTTTTTCATTTTTTTTTGCCGGCGCGCGAACTTTTCGGGTGGAATGATGCAGTCTCTGAATTGGACAAAATTCGCACATTGTATATATATGCGAAAACTATAAATCACTTTGTGATCATCGACGGTGGTATTTCAGCAATTCGGGACTGTTTAGGGGCTCAAAATGTCGTTTTTCGGTTTTTGGGCTGGCACGCGAACTTTTCATGTGGAATGATGCAGTCTCCGAATTGGACGAAATTCTCACATTGTATGTATCTACTAAAACTATAAATCACTTCATGATCACCGACGATGTACTTTCGGCCATTCGTGACTGTTTAGGGGCTCAAAATGTCGTTTTTCGGTTTTGGGCTGGCGCACGTACTTTTCCGGTGGAATGATGCAGTCTCCGAATTGGACGAAATTCACACATTCTATGTATATGCTAAAACTATCAATCACTTAGTGATCACCGACGATGTTATTTCATCCATTCGGAACTGTTTAGGGGCTCAAAATATCGTTTTTCGCTTTCGGGCTGGTGCGAGAACTTTTCGAGTGGAATGTTGCAGTCTCAGAATTGGACAAAATTCGCATGGTTAATGTAAAATGGGAAAATAAACAAGTCTCATCGCTCCGCTATGAGTTGTTGTGTGTTTTGTCCATTCGGGACTGTTTAGGGGCTCAAAATGATGTTTTTCGATTTAAGGCTGACGCGCAAACTTTTCGGGTGGAATTATGCAGTCTCCGAATTGGACGAAATTTGCACATTGTATGTATATGATAAAACTATAAATCACTATGTGATCACCAACGATGTTATTTCGGCCATTCGAGATAGTTTAGGGCTCAAAATGTCGTTTTCCGGTTTTGGGCTGGCGCGCGAACTTTTTGGGTGGAATGATACAGTCTCCAAATTGGAGAAAAATTCGTACATTCTATGTATATGCTAAAGCTATAAATCACTTTGTGATCACCGACGATGTTATTTCGGCCATTCGGGACTGTTTAGGGGATCAAAATATCGTTTTTCGGCTTTGGGCAGGCGCGCAAACTTTTCGGCTGGAATGATGCAATCCCCGAATTGGACTAAATCTGCACATTATATGTATATGCTAAAACTATAAATCACTTTGTGATCACCGACATTGGTATTTCGTCCATTCGGGACCGTTTAGGGGCTCAAAATGTCGTTTTTCGGTTTTGGCCTAGCACACGAACTTTCCGAGTGGAATGTTGCAGTATCAGAATTGGACGAAATTCGCACAGTTAATGTAAAATGGGATAGTAAACAAGAATAATAGCTCCGCCATGAGCTATGGTGTTTTTCGGCCAGCATGACCTTTAAGGGGCTCAAAATGATGTTTTTCGGTTTCAGGCTGGCGCGTGAACTTTTCGGGTGGAATGATGCAGTCTTCAAATTGGACGAAATTCGCACATTGTGTAACACCCATAAAATTCGAGCCAATTTAAAACCTTTTAATTCATTTGAAACCATTCAATTATTACAATTTGTTTTCAAAATAATTTATACATCAGAGTTTCCCAGAAATCATAACCGTCAATCGAGGAAGTGTACGGTCACGCCTTCGCCTACCCATGGCCATCCGCTGAACCTGAAACAATAAACTGAAACTGTAAGCCCGAAAGCTTAGTGAGTTACCCCCAAAATACCAACCTCATATAACCATAATCATATCATATCAACAAATACAAAATAGCCATGCATCTCAAGTATACAGTGTGACTGGTCCGCCCGCACCGGGCCTTCAGTCCACCTGGTCCACTCTCTGAGTCTACAGTATGACAGGACCGCCCGCACCGGGCCTATAGTCTATCTGGATCTATCCCGAGCCTTCGGTATGACTGGACCGCCATACGGGCCTACAGTCTATCCGGACCGCTCGTAGGGTATGTTGGCCTTCAGCATAAAGCAGGACCGCCTCAACCCAAACATCAAGCAAATAACCATGTGCACATATAACATGTAATCACATGACAGTCCATAGACAAACGAACCGATCTAGCAAATCATATAGTATAGCAACATCCTAACCAGGATACCGACCTAATCGGTCACTAACATAGCATCATCCTATATACCAGGATACCGACCCTAACCAGGTCACTGACACGGCATCATCCTATATACCAGGATACCGACCTAAACCATGTCACTGACATAGCATCATCCTATATACCAGGACACCGACCTAAACCAGGTCACTGACATAGCCTCATCCTATATACCAGGACACCGACCTAAACCAGTCACTAACATAATACCGTCCTAATTACCAGGACGTCGATCTAACAGATCAATAAGCACATCAAAAAAGTACAAGTACACAATCCGAAAAGGGCCGGCCTTGGTGCCTTAGACCCTGTTGATAGAGTGAGGATAACTCACCTCGAAATGCCGAACTAAAGAGGTACGATTAAATCCCCCGATCACGGCCACGAACTCCACCACCTAACACTTTGATGAAACCATAACTGTAAGTGCCCAAATTACCAGAATACCCTTGGAAGTCAAACTGGTCAACTCTTGGTCAAAGTCAAAGTCCTGGTCAAAGTCAGCCTTCCTGATTGACCCTACTCGTCGAGTCAGCCCGTTGACTCGCCGAGATCCTAAACTCAGAAAATCCTCATATCACGACTCAACTTGCCGAGTCACCCCATGACTCGTCGAGTTCATAAATCCCCGAGTCCTAGCATGTCCAACTCACCGAGTCACCACTCAACTCACTGATCCTTATCATAACCAGATGGGTTAGGGTTTGCGACCCGACTCGTCGAGTCCAAGAACAGACTCGCCGAGTTCACTTAAGTCATCCTAATTTAGACGATTTCAGTCCATCCCACTGCTTCCAACTCATAGATCTGGACTCCTAGGGCTAGTTTTACACGTAAAGTTTCCAACTTTACATGTATGCAAGGTGATTTTGGCTCAATACAAGTTAGAGAGAAGGTTCAAGACAAGAATGCTCACAAACAAGCTAAAGGGCTGATACTTTATGCCTCCATGGACCAAGATAAGTCTAGATCTAAAGTTGCAACCCCAGATCTAGTCCCAAAACCTGAAATGGATTCCAAACATGCTAAATAGCCCCAAATCATCATCCAAGAATAGATATGACTAAAATGATTAAGCAATTGTCGAGGACAATCTGAGGTTTACCAAAGATTGGTTACTCAGGGACAGTTGGAAGTATAGTGCTAATTTTGGAAGGACCATATTGACATATTCTGAAAAGAGGCATCTCTTATTCAGAAGTGATAGTCAAAATGAGAATATGGAGTTGTCTCCATAGGTGGAAGTTATCTGTGTAAGATTAGAAAACTTAATGCAAGAAGCATGTCCAAAGCAATGTACTTTGAATATGAGACTTAGTTTCCATGGAGTTGATCTCCATTGGAATACCTTATAATGACTGTTGACAAGTCTTTGTGACCTTGTACATATTCATTATAGGAGGGTCAGTGCATATAAGTTTAAAATCTAAACAGATTTCGATAAATGATAGGAATTTGAAATTCTCACATTTTTCGATAAGGATTTGGGAGTGTGAAATTAGAATCATTGAAATTATGTTCAATTGGTTTATTTCACAAAGTAAGGATCATAGACAAACATAGAGTGCATACTTGGTGTATGACAAAGCTATTGTTTAAGAAAAACATAGTGTACATGCTTGGAGCATGGGACAACTAGTGTTTTTAATTCAAGTATAAAGTTGATAAAATCGAAACAATGAATAATGAGTAATCAGTATGGTGATAAATAAAAGTGTTTATTTATATTCATAGGGTTTGATACCATATTTGATTCATTTATTCTTGTGTTTCACTTTGCATGTTTTGACTTCCAGAATAACTAAGTCGCTCTTCCTGAATGATTAAGTTATTCAAACCATCCACAGTCGGTCATATGTTGGAAGTAGATATGAATCAAGATTGTCATGGGTTGGTTTGTAGAGGTCCAAGTTGGTGGACAAAGTGGTGCTACAACACTCATGAGTGCTCATAAGTTCTGAGTATTGGATTCAACCCGCGCTCATTTGAATCACTTCATGGATTTTATCACGAGTGATCATGAGACGATAATATCTTATATTCTTCAAACCTAGAGATATGAGTTGTTACTATGAGTTGGTTATATATTGATTGCATGAAAACGCATTTGGTAACTCGATGTTATAAAACGTGCCTTTGTGTATGATTCAACAAGTAGTAGAACAAGCCATATGAGTCGAAGTTTATCCATTCCTTTTACCTTCGGGATAAAAGCGATATCTGTGGGCCCCTCGATGATTTAGCGATGACACATGTGAGTGCTTGGCCAAGCCAGGACTGATTTGATTTGTTCAATCAGTCAGTCATCATAAATCGAAAATCGGGAAATAACAAATGGACAGAGAGAATGATTATAATCCATGTCTCAGTCCATATGATATCTAGAATGGAGGAATATATGATCCCTTATCTAATGGACAAGTCATTGACAAGGTCAGAGTTCGACAGCGACTTTAAGAGCTACGATTGCCAGTTAGGTTTTGAAGTCATACTCAATAATAGTTTTAGACTTATCCAAGTGGGAGACTGTTGGATTAATGTCTAAGTCCATAACTATATTTGGTATGTACTTGACCCGACCCGGCATGGTCCATTTGGGTTGCATTTCACCGGCACAATTTATATGGATAGTCTTTTGAGAATAGTATATTTATGATTTATATTAATATATTATAAGTTCTAATATATTAATATGGAATCATATTATTTAATTAGTATTGATCAAGAATTAATTTAGAATTAATTAAGTGATCAAAAAGAACTAATTAAATATGGACTCTTATATATATGGAATGGGCCAAGTTCATTTACGTTGGGCTAAGCTTTCATGGATGGTCCATGGAGCTTTTAACCCATGGATCCTATGTAAATGAAAGGTCATGGGTATTAGGGTTTACATGGATGTAACCCTAATCCTCCATAATATATAAAGGGTTCCTTGGCTCACAAAATTGGCACAAGTGTGTGAAAACAAGAGTGGGCCGATTTTAGTGTGCATACATATTCTCTCAAGTTCTTCCAAGGTGTTTTGGTGATTTGTGATTCCATTTGAGGCTTCCACACTATTGGGGCTAAGCTCTTAAAGCTTGAAGATATCAAGCTACATCAAAAGGTATGTCATCTAACTAGAACTTTGTAGTATAGGTGCTTCATAATATGCTAGTTAGGATGAAACCTTGGAATAGTTAATATTTGCATGTATAATAGAGAAAACATAGATCCAAGGTTTATAGGGTTGCATGTACACCATAGGAGTGTTAGAATGCTCAAAACCCAACAGTGGTATCAGAGTCATGGGTTGTTTTCTATTATATTGATGCAAATGTTTTATTTTCAAGTTGAAAAAAAAGGAAAAAAAAAACATGACGTTTGTCAAATTTTAAGATAATTACTTGTTTTGTGAAAATCGAATTATTTGTAAAATTTGAATCATTTGTTATATGAGTTGAATTAGGTCAAATTTAGTAAAAGATAAAATGATATGATTATTTTATTAGTTTTAAAAGTTTGATCTAAATGTTTTAAGGAGTTACAAATTTTGTCATAAAATTTTGGAGCTTAAAAGTTTTTTTTTTAAGTTGTGATCTTAAGGGTTTTTGAAACTTCCATAAGTTATGGATATGAAAGTTTTTTTTAAAAAAAAAAAAAATTTGATTCAAAGCTTTTATGGAGTTACAAAATTTGGTGTTAATGTTTTAAAGAATTCCATAACTTGTTCTTAAGTTATGGAACATGGAAAGTTTCATCATAAAACACCATTAATTCCATAAGTTATGGAATCCAAAGGTTTTCAAGAATTACAAAACTTGCCCTCAAGTTTTGGAATTTGAGAAAAGTTTTTTATGAAAAAAAGAATTGAATTCTAAAATTCTTGGGTTCATAACTTAAACAATTAATTAAATGGTTTTAATTTTGAGTTTAATAATTGGAATTATGATGTTTTGTTGAATAGTTCAAATTAACTCTTATGGACTTTATTAATAGTTAATTAAAGCGTTTAATTAAAAGAGTATTATTAAATCCATAAATATATGGTTTGAGTTTAATTAAATTAAAAGTCTAGTTTAATTAATAGATTAAACCATCAAGTATTTTAAATGTCTAAAATACACCCTTATACTATTATAATATTAAAAGTTTAATATATTATATGTATAAGAGCAAGTCGTCTTACCATTAGTAGGCCTCATTCACGAAGCCGGTCTATAAGGGGGGTATAAGGTTGTTGCCTATAAAATGGCAGCTTAATGGGTGTCCACTCTCACCCACCGCTTCCTTGAATGGTGGAGGGTCGTTAGCTGAACAGGTAGGACAAGGACTATAATTCTCCCTTCATTAAAAGTATTAATGATAAATACTAAGTAACTGAACCTTTTATTAATTCCCAATCTTAGTTACTTAGGAAAATATGAATAAGGTGCTAATCAATGAAATTACACTTTGCACTTTGTTTAAACCGTTAGTGGAGCGTGTGTGGTTAACCGGCACACTAACCTGGACTTAACAAGGTAGGCAAAGGGTAACTTAATGTTTATCATAGTATCGTTGGAGCGTGTGTGGTTAACCGGCACATCGATTGAGGGGTAAATATTAAGGGTACCAAGTATATTTGCATGGTTACTTCACACCTTGTTTTGTGATCCTCGGCATCCCAATCACAAAACCTGAAGGGCACACTCGAGATTGAAACATGTCATTGAAAAGTTCAATGAATCTCAAAAGAATCTAGGAGTTTCAAAACCAATTAAAACCTAATAATACATTTCGTTTATCTTGGTGGAAATTGGTGAATCGTCATTCACCTACCTTCAAATATTTTATAGCTTGGATTACGGCATCCCTCTTCCAAGTTATAAAATAGTTTGTTGGGTCTTAGCCTTAATATATCATATTGGGTGTTATATTAAGGACTTAAATCAACTTTACGTGAATTTCTCCCATTGTTGATGTCTGGTTTAGACAATAATGATCTTCCCAAACCAAGCTTTCCTAATGAATATGACTTCCCGAGTTTGGCTCATGGAAGTCATACTTCTCTTCCTCCACCTCCTCCAATTATTCTCCCTAACCCACAAGTTCAAGGTCACTCAAGCCCTAATGGCAAGCAAGGTCTATGTGTGATCACATCTTAGAGATGGAGTCACATATTGACAAGCCGGGAGAGTTGGGTGTCAAAGTCTTGAGAAAGTTGGATGTTCAATCACTTTCTAAGTCACATAGTGAGTTCCTTTGGGACTACTATGAAACAGACTATGACATGAACCTTAATGATCATATCTATTTGCTTGGTGCTGCTGAATCAGCAATGATTTGGAACGATAGTAAAGCAAATTTGATTAGAAGATCAACTTCCCAAAAACTTTATGGACAGTGACAATGGTGACACTGGAAATCCAGAAAAAGCATTCTCTTCCCAATGGAAAGGGATTGGCCATAGTCAACCCGGTTGACCAAATGGTAAAGAGAAAGGCTAAGTCTGAGATAGTCCCATTACCAAAGGGTCCATATGTTTATTTTGCCAAAGGAAGGGGCGTTGATTGCAAAGCTGCCAAATTTACCTAAGGATGTTAAAGTCAATAAGTTTGACTCTACATCAGGTAGAGCCCATTATCTAACTCTGTTAAGTTCTATTCTGAGATCCTCATTACATGATGTGACTGGGTCACATGTTGATGTTTTAAGAATCAAAGAATAGAGAGAAATCTTAAAGGAAGTATATGCCGATTCTGATCGTGAAGGTGGATTTGATCGCATCAGAATTTTGAGCAGTTGCTTAAGAAGTTATGATATATTGCTAAGGAATAGATAACAACAATTTTCCATGTGGATTGTAAGGATAAGTTTTTCCGCAAAGTTTTAAAATAAAAGAAAATTGTTTAATTTTGTTTATTTGAAGTATCCTTACAATGGCATTTGTGGAAAATTGTTGCTTACATGATTCCACTGACAGCAATATTGGAAAATAGATTTGATTCTTTCATTTGTGGTAGTGTCTAAATTTACCAAATCAGGAAAGTTCCTCATCACCCAAGTTTCAATTGGACCGAAACTTGGAATCATGCAAGTTGAATAGTATGATGAATGAGAACTTTCAAGCATTGGAAAATCAAGACTAATTACTTGTTCACATGGATGTGTGAGTCAAGTGAAGGACTAAAGGGATCGAGTACACATTCTTGTGCACTGGTCATGTCCACCACAAAGCTCGTTAAGACTATTTGATTTACTAAAGTTTAGTAAATATGGTTATACTTACAAGTTTAAGTATAATTCTGAAACATTGGAAAAGTCTTAATGTATGGCAGAACGAATGGGAAGAATCAAATTAGGCAGAAAGATAAAAGTTTCTCAAATCTGAAAAGATGGGAGAGTACTTTAGTATCATGTTTGTGATCAACTTAATGATTTAGAAATCATATCACAATTAGTCCTCTAAAGGTCATCTTAGTGCATTCTTATGACTAAGAAGAGGAGTCATGAATTGTTGAAATGGTTAGATCAGGAAGATGAGTCATACTTCGTTCCAAAACAATTCTTAGAGTCATACTCCAAGATTGTAACTTGAGTGACATATCTTAAAGAAAGGTTTAAAACACTTGTCAAATGTAAGAGTAAAAGTGTCCTACTCTTGTACATTTGAAATCGGTAAGTTGTGATGTTTTGGATAAAACAAAGACCAACTAAGGCCAATTGTGTGAAGTGTTTGTCTTGATAAAGAATCCGCACTATCTCTTGAATATTTGGCAAGATAGTCTTATATGTCAAGAGGATAGTGGGAGTCTTAAAGATCCTAAAAAGAATTTCAAGAACTAATCAAGAATAAAACCTGAGGTTCTTCACTAGCACACGACTTGAGGTTTATAACCTATCGTGTTGACATATTCTGTGCCCATTCCAGTTAAAGTTGGCTTTGCATAGGAGTTCTGAAAGTTCTCAATTGGTTGCATAACAACTTGGAAGCAATGGCAGGCCCTGTACTGCCAGGTGGCAAGAAGTTAAGATTGCATAAGTTCAGTCCATATGAGTTTGGATTTGTCATTATCCTTGTCTTGTGACTATGGTTTTGACGATTCACATGGATAAGAACACATACACCATAAAATCTAAGGGTCATAAGGTTTCTCTCCGATTCATGAAAATGATGGTGAGGAAACACTTCCACCAAGTAGATTTGAAGCAGATGGCAAAAGGTCTAAACAATTGAGACTATGATTACGGCATCCCTTTTCATAGTTCTGAAATTGTTTAGACACACATGCATGCTATCTAAGGAAAGGTGTATGATTTTGACAAAGTTTTATCAAAGCATCTCGTATCAGAAATCTGAACTTTGGTAAGAAAGTCAATAAAGTATTGATTTCTAGAAGTCCAGCTGATTTCTGAGTACATGTCAAAGCTAGTGGGAGCATAAGTGTTATGCTAATAATCATCATGTTAGTGGGAGCATGATAATTATTGTTAGTGTTGCAAGTTAGCAATGTTAATTATAGAAAACAAAAGTTTCAATTCGTGAGGTTGCAGGGATTGAAAAAGTTGTTTTGCTATAATTAAGGGAGAGGATATACTTCATTTCAGTTCTAAAGCCTTAGACTGAGACCTTAATCATCTTTAGTCAAGAATATATATATGAATTTCATGTTGGATTGGTTCAACTTAAGGAAATTCTATATATTGCGTTCTCAAAATTCGATTATGATTACGACATCCCTCTTCATAGTCAAATTTTGAAAACATGGCAAATAAAAATATTGTAGCAAAAGACTGGTCTAGAATCATGTCTTTATGTGAGACATCATGAATCGTGTACCATTTGCTTTGGGTACAGGATCGATTGCATGTGCTATAATATTTGTCATTTCTAAATTTTTCCAAATGCCTAGAGGCATTAAGAAGGGAAAAGGTCTAGAATTGGATATGACTAAAATGATTAAGCAATTGTCGAGGACAATCTGAGGTTTACCAAAGATTGGTTGCTCAGGGACAGTTGGAAGTATAGTGCTAATTTTGGAAGGACCATATTGACATATTCTAAAAAGAGGCATCTCTTATTCAGAAGTGATAGTCAAAATGAGAATATGGAGTTGTCTCCATAGGTGGAAGTTATCTGTGTAAGATTAGAAAACTTAATGCAAGAAGCATGTCCAAAGCAATGTACTTTGAATATGAGACTTAGTTTCCATGGAGTTGATCTCCATTGGAATACCTTATAATGACTGTTGACAAGTCTTTGTGACTTTGTACATATTCATTACAGGAGGGTCAGTGCATATAAGTTTAAAATCTAAACAGATTTCGATAAATGATAGGAATTTGAAATTCTCACATTTTTCGATAAGGATTTGGGAGTGTGAAATTAGAATCATTGAAATTATGTTCAATTGGTTTATTTCACAAAGTAAGGATCATAGACAAACATAGAGTGCATACTTGGTGTATGGCAAAGCTATTGTTTAAGAAAAACATAGTGTACATGCTTGGAGCATGGGACAACTAGTGTTTTTAATTCAAGTATAAAGTCGATAAAACCGAAACAATGAATAATGAGTAATCAGTATGGTGATAAATAAAAGTGTTTATTTATATTCATAGGGTTTGATACCATATTTGATTCATTTATTCTTGTGTTTCACTTTGCATGTTTTGACTTCCAGAATAACTAAGTCGCTCTTCCTGAATGATTAAGTTATTCAAACCATCCACAGTCGGTCATATGTTGGAAGTAGATATGAATCAAGACTGTCATGGGTTGGTTTGTAAAGGTCCAAGTTGGTGGACAAAGTGGTGCTACAACACTCATGAGTGCTCATAAGTTCTGAGTATTGGATTCAACCCGCTCTTCCGCTAACGTATTCTGTTAAATAAATGTTTTAAAAAGAAAAAACATTATGGTAAAAATCACGACGTTACAAGTTGGTATCAGAGTCATGCTGTGAGTGAACTGAATACAGATGCCAGTGTTCAGACTGACAGTGTAGATTGGCTCAATTAGGTGCTCTAGGATTCATAAGGGGGGAAGGGTGTGTGTTGAGAGTTATATGTTATTTTATATATGCATTTAGGACATTCATTTTTTTTATATCGAAGCATCCTCTCTTATTTCTCGCGGATCTTGTAATTGTTAATATCTCTCGACGTTGGGGGAAATGCTTGTGACCAACAAGATTAGTTATCCCGGAGCGTTCATAGTTCGAATAGTGTTTCGCGTATCGAGGAAATGGAGGATCATCTTGCAGTAATGATTAGACTACATGCATTCGACAAGCCTTGAAAGTTGTTTGTTTATCGTTGGTCTATGGCAGAACAGGAAGAGATGTTTTATCGTAGTCTATGGACTCTGAAGGGTTATGGAATCCATGAAGCAAAATGGGTGTACTGATCTTTAATCTAAACCAGTGACACAAATAATTTCATGGTAATTCCAGAAGTAAATATATATATGTGTGAACGTTAGTATTGGGCCCGTACTATCATAAGCACATGATATATATTTGGGGCTGGAGGAACCACGAAGAAACCCGAGGATCTGGTGATCAAAGTTGGAATGGATGTATGTTTTGTAGACCTTTTTGTGTCATTGTTCTCTTTTGTGCTCGTTTTGATGTACCTTAGAGTCTGTTGACTTCGACGTTAGATAGTAACGCGGTTGTGGGAAATCTAGCCTCAGTGTAGTAAGATGTTTGACGTGTGTGAAATCCTTGCAGATGACCACATTTTCCTTATGATTGTCTTCCTTTAGGAATCTAGTTGTTCGGTGTTGTTTTCGGTATGGTCTGCTTTTCCGCCAACCGGACTGAAATTCTCTGAGCTGAAGAGCATATGCGTATTCTACTTGTCGAGAGAGGTAATGTCTTACGAAAAAAAATTCTATTATGTATTCTGTCTCCTACAAATCCTATGATGATGGCACTCAAGTGCCTAACGATGAGGTATTAAGTTCCTCGGTTCATACGGTGGAGGGTTCAAGGAAGTCTGTGGGTACCATCTTGTTGTGGTGGTCAAGGAGTTTAACGATGATAATTATTCGTCTAAGCAAGTTATGTGGTGAGTCTCTTGTTGCTAGACAAGGTACAAGTCGATGAGTTAATGCACAGATTGAGAGAGTTGGTAGATAACATGGTTAGAGACAGACCAAGCAGAAGGGGATAAAATGAGTCAAGCTCATTAAGTTCTAATAGGAGGACGGGTTCAAGTTAGAAGTGACCAAGGTGGTTGAAGAAATGAAGGTTTGTTACCCTAAGTTCTTCGTATCGGTATCTGATTCCGAGGACGGAATCATTTAAAGGAGGGGAGAATTGTAACGACCCGAAAATCCTATCGTAAACAACGTTATTCTGTTACTCGAAGAACTATTTATGCAAAGTATTTTAGCTTTTTGAGGTTAAAATGGAATTAATTAACTAAAAGTAGTATTATTTAATATCTAAAAGAATTAATAAAAAAATTAAAAGGTGTGTAATTTAATGAAATTGACTTATTATGGTAAAATATGATTCGTTTAATGGGGTAACTAGGGTTGAGGGACTCAAATGCCATAAAAGGAAACTTTAATTGTCAAGACTCTAGGGTTAGGTTGGAAAGGGTTTAAATTTAACAATTGAGGGGGGGGCATTAGGTAAATTATGGCATAACTCCTCAAGGAGAAGGATCGATCCTTCTCCTTGGCCTCCATTCCCTATTCACGTCCAAAAAAAACGGCAATATCTTATTTTCTTGTGTGTGTGTCGATTGGGGAAACAAGAAAAAAACAATTCCTTGTGTGTATGATCGTGCGACGCAAGCTGCAAGGGAAGAAAAAAACGACTCGAAAGGGAAGAAGGCATCACGAACCAAAGGAGGAGGAAGGAGGAAAGAAACCTTGCTTGATCGATCTTAGAGAGAAGAAAGAGGGCTGCGATTTTGGCCAACAATTGGTAAAAAATTATCTTCTAATCTATTTTGTTGTGTTTATATATCAAATCCCATGTTAATTGATGATTGTTGTTGCCAATTCTCTTCCTAATTGATTACTACAATATCATCTTCTTCTTCCTAGAAACCTTTGAAAGTTCATATGGTTTAATTCCATTGGTGCTGGGTGTTTTTGATGGCTTAATTGCTGTCAAATTTTCTTATGAACACCTTAAATGATTTCCTTGTTCAAGTTCATGTTTTTGTTATCTTCATTCTTTTGGATTCGCGTGATTAATTTCCTTCATCTAAGACCTTGTTTTGAACCATCCAAAAGGTCCTCAAAACAGTCCCTAAAAGGTCTTAATGTGAGGCTTAATGGTGGAGAAAACTCAAGCCCTAGTGATGTTTTCTCTTTTAGCAAAGTACCTTATTTTTCCCATATAAGCAATGTACTTTGAATCATGACTTGAGGTTGAAATTGTTATTTTAACTTCTTGAAATGTTGCTACTTTTAAGAACTCGATTTACAACTTTATAGTTGATTTTGGTGGTGGCTTAATGGGTTAAGTTGTCAATTAACCCTAAGAATGCATTGCTGGGAAATTCTGAAAATTTCCCATTCTGCCCCTGTTTTGAAAAAAATGTAGAAAATCATCAGAAGCCGTATCAGTGATCCGTAAACTCTCCAAGTTTTCATTTTGAGTCTAGTTTGTCCATGAATTTTTCCAAGACCTTTTGTTTCCTCCAACTTAGGTGAAAATCACCTTTTTCACTGACTGGTCGGAAATTAGCTGTACGGATAGACTGTTTTGTAAAAATCATATAAAATTGTAGAAAAATCGTTTGGACTTTTAAAAGTACTTTCTGAAAAGCTAAAAGTATAAACTACTGGAATATATATTGTATAATTTGCAGTCCTTGGTTGTGTTAAAATGGCTTTGAACAGGTGGCTGTTACGGGTCAAAATCTGGAACTTTGTTCTAAACGTTCGTTTACATGTTTAGGCATTCTACTCTCAACATTTTTGTGTCATCTGTTTGATATTCACATAAAGTACACAATTTATGTATTAATACTATCATTCAATCATCTTGTGTGTAAAATTGAGCAACTGTAATCATTTACCTAAAGTCTTGAATCATATAGTGATTTTTGGTGAATGTTAGAATTCTGCACAATAACTTTTCCCCATCTTGCGAGAGCTATAGATGCTCATCTGGGCAGAATTGGAAGATACTCATGTCTCATGAAATTCTAGGAAATCGAGTCTAGTTTTCAGAATGTCCGATGTCATCCCAAATGGAGCTGTAGATTAGGTTTTATGCTTAAAACACTGAACGGGGGTCGGGCAGAGAAAATATAAAAATTAATATAAAAGTTAGAATAAAGTTGTATTTTTGAAACATATATTTTATTTGTTAATTGAATGTTATGTGTGGTGTTTAGGTGGAGCCTTGAGAACTTCAAGTAAGTTCAAGACTTGGAATAGAAGGAAGATTTCATCAAGGCTAAAGGTGAGTTCATAGTTTTAACTCACTAAGGTTGCATTATTGAAACGTGCAATCCGTAGATGGTGATTTGATTCACTTTAGGATGACCATGTCATTACTTGTGATTGATGATGATATGATATTTGTGATTCTAATATATGCTTTATGCTAATGCCATGATATGACCTAATTGCTATGTTGCTTACACTTTGATGTACTTGATGAATACGACATGCTAGCTTAAGTTGCTTGAAATATGATGTATGGTTATGTTTTGATGTGTTGGTTATGAATACATTGCATGTTTAATACACATTTATATGGTATGCATTACATGCTTTAATTAATGTATAAACGACATTGGGGGGTTATGCGTAGTGGGTTTGGGTAGTTTGATGACCTTTGCCTAAAACCTTATCCGGATCATTGAGGGTGCCTACTAGGTTGAAAGAGTACCTGTAGGAAGAGCTATAGCCAGAACGGTGATTAGTTGCCGGTCTTTCTAAATGACCGTGTAACACATGGTTTGCGGGCACTTCGGTGTTCGTGGGCTGGAGTGATGTTGGTCTCTCGTTCGCGGCCAGCGCAAACATCACGTGGGAATCGGGAGGTGTATCGTTGGAATTGGCACCGTTTGTACCGATCCTGAACGACACCGAGGGGTACTTGTACTTTGCAAAGTCGAAGTAGCGAAAGTGGAAGTCACGGGGTTAGTGTTTTGGGTGGAAGTCATGAGCCACTTAGAGCATTCGGCTGGCCGTGCACACAAGTAGTGAACGGGGTGTTTCTCTTAGGTTAGGTAGCACTAAGAGACACTTTTCTATCAATCGGTTGGATAGATATAATAAAAGTTTGAACATGTAACAAACGGTTGGTTGCATATTAAAAGGTTGAATATATAACAAAGGTTGGTTATTAATAAAAGGTTGAACATGAAACAAAAGGTTGGTTGCATATTAAAAGGTTGAATATATATCAAAGGTTGCTTATTAATAAAAGGTTGAACATTTAAAGGTTGCTTATATATGAAATGTGATTAATTATATGCTATGCGGTTGCTTATGTGGTATTTGGTTGATCATATATGTTATGTGGTAGAATTGTGATTAAACATATATGCGTGTATGCGGTTGAATAATTATGATATGCGGTTGTTTTCTAAGTGGTATTTGTCTATCATTTTTATGCTTCATCATAAAATGAATGATTGACCCATTTGGGGTTTGTATGTTTTATATGCAACTTTATGAACTCACTCAGCAGGGGCTGACACTTGTATCTTTTCTCTTTTGTGTCTCATGATTGGTACAGGCAGTTTAGAAGATTGGCCTTGGTGAGAGGGGTTCTTATGGGTAGTAGATTTGTATTAACGATACCATTCTTGGACACGTTTTTATTATTTACTTTAAAAATACTTTTGTTTACAGTTTAATGGTTTGGAATTATATTTGAGTTTTCGAAGTAACGTTGTGGTTTTGAAATTGTTTTGATTTAAAAAAACTAAGTCTTCCGCTAACGTATTCTGTTAAATAAATGTTTTAAAAAGAAAAAAAATTATGGTAAAAATCACGACGTTACAAGTTGGTATCAGAGTCATGCTGTGAGTGAACTGAATACAGATGCCAGTGTTCAGACTCACAGTCTAGATTGGCTCAATTAGGTGCTCTAGGATTCATAAGGGGGGAAGGGTGTGTGTTGAGAGTTATATGTTATTTTATATATGCATTTAGGACATTCATTTTTTTTATATCGAAGCATCCTCTCTTCTTTCTCGCGGATCTTGTAATTGTTAATATCTCTCGACGTTGGGGGAAATGCTTGTGACCAACAAGATTAGTTATCCCGGAGCGTTCATAGTTCGAATAGTGTTTCTCGTATCGAGGAAATGGAGGATCATCTTGTAGTAATGATTAGACTACATGCATTCGACAAGCCTTGAAAGTTGTTTGTTTATCGTTGGTCTATGGCAGAACAGGAAGAGATGTTTTATCGTAGTCTATGGAATCTGAAGGGTTATGGAATCCATGAAGCAAAATGGGTGTACTGATCTTTAATCTAAACCAGTGACACAAATAATTTCATGGTAATTCCAGAAGCAAATATATATATGTGTGAACGTTAGTATTGGGCCCGTACTATCATAAGCACATGATATATATTTGGGGCTGGAGGAACCACGAAGAAACCCGAGGATCTGGTGATCAAAGTTGGAATGGATGTATGTTTTGTAGACATTTTTGTGTCATTGTTCTCTTTTGTGCTCGTTTTGATGTACCTTAGAGTCTGTTGACTTCGACGTTAGATAGTAACGCGGTTGTAGGAAATCTAGCCTCAGTGTAGTAAGATGTTTGACGTGTGTGAAATCCTTGCAGATGACCACATTTTCCTTATGATTGTCTTCCTTTAGGAATCTAGTTGTTCGGTGTTGTTTTCGGTATGGTCTGCTTTTCCGCCAACCGGACTGAAATTCTCTGAGCTGAAGAGCATATGCGTATTCTGCTTGTCGAGAGAGGTAATGTCTTACGAAAAAAAATTCTATTATGTATTCTGTCTCCTACAAATCCTATGATGATGGCACTCAAGTGCCTAACGATGAGGTATTAAGTTCCTCGGTTCATACGGTGGAGGGTTCAAGGAAGTCTGTGGGTACCATCTTGTTGTGGTGGTCAAGGAGTTTAACGATGATAATTATTCGTCTAAGCAAATTATGTGGTGAGTCTCTTGTTGCTAGACAAGGTACAAGTCGATGAGTTAATGCACAGATTGAGAGAGTTGGTAGATAACATGGTTAGAGACAAACCAAGCAGAAGGGGATAAAATGAGTCAAGCTCATTAAGTTCTAATAGGAGGACGGGTTCAAGTTAGAAGTGACCAAGGTGGTTGAAGAAATGAAGGTTTGTTACTCTAAGTTCTTCGTATCGGTATCTGATTCCGAGGACGGAATCATTTTAAGGAGGGGAGAATTGTAACGACCCGAAAATCCTATCGTAAACAACGTTATTCTGTTACTCGAAGAACTATTTATGCAAAGTATTTTAGCTTTTTGAGGTTAAAATGGAATTAATTAACTAAAAGTAGTATTATTTAATATCTAAAAGAATTAATAAAAAAATTAAAAGGTGTGTAATTTAATGAAATTGACTTATTATGGTAAAATATGATTCGTTTAATGGGGTAACTGGGGTTGAGGGACTCAAATGTCATAAAAGGAAACTTTAATTGTCAAGACTCTAGGGTTAGGTTGGAAAGGGTTTAAATTTAACAATTGAGGGGGGCATTAGGTAAATTATGGCATAACTCCTCAAGGAGAAGGATCGATCCTTCTCCTTGGCCTCCATTCCCTATTCACGTCCAAAAAAAACGGCAATATCTTATTTTCTTATGTGTGTGTCGATTGGGGAAACAAGAAAAAAACAATTCCTTGTGTGTATGATCGTGCGACGCAAGCTGCAAGGGAAGAAAAAAACGACTCGAAAGGGAAGAAGGCATCACGAACCAAAGGAGGAGGAAGGAGGAAAGAAACCTTGCTTGATCGATCTTAGAGAGAAGAAAGAGGGCTGCGATTTTGGCCAACAATTGGTAAAAAATTATCTTCTAATCTCTTTTGTTGTGTTTATATATCAAATCCCATGTTAATTGATGATTGTTGTTGCTAATTCTCTTCCTAATTGATTACTACAATATCATCTTCTTCTTCCTAGAAACCTTTGAAAGTTCATATGGTTTAATTCCATTGGTGCTGGGTGTTTTTGATGGCTTAATTGCTGTCAAAATTTCTTATGAACACCTTAAATGATTTCCTTGTTCAAGTTCATGTTTTTGTTATCTTCATTCTTTTGGATTCGCGTGATTAATTTCCTTCATCTAAGACCTTGTTTTGAACCATCCAAAAGGTCCTCAAAACAGTCCCTAAAAGGTCTTAATGTGAGGCTTAATGGTGGAGAAAACTCAAGCCCTAGTGATGTTTTCTCTTTTAGCAAAGTACCTTATTTTTCCCATATAAGCAATGTACTTTGAATCATGACTTGAGGTTGAAATTGTTATTTTAACTTCTTGAAATGTTGCTACTTTTAAGAACTCGATTTACAACTTTATAGTTGATTTTGGTGGTGGCTTAATGGGTTAAGTTGTCAATTAACCCTAAGAATGCATTGCTGGGAAATTCTGAAAATTTCCCATTCTGCCCCTGTTTTGAAAAAAATGTAGAAAATCATCAGAAGCTGTATCAGTGATCCGTAAACTCTCCAAGTTTTCATTTTGAGTCTAGTTTGTCCATGAATTTTTCCAAGACCTTTTGTTTCCTCCAACTTAGGTGAAAATCACCTTTTTCACTGACTGGTCGGAAATTAGCTGTACGGATAGACTGTTTTGTAAAAATCATATAAAATTGTAGAAAAATCGTTTGGACTTTTAAAAGTACTTTCTGAAAAGCTAAAAGTATAAACTACTGGAATATACAAAAAATATTGTATAATTTTCAGTCCTTGGTTGTGTTAAAATGGCTTTGAACAGGTGGCTGTTACGGGTCAAAATCTGGAACTTTGTTCTAAACGTTCGTTTACATGTTTAGGCATTCTACTCTCAACATTTTTGTGTCATCTGTTTGATATTCGCATAAAGTACACAATTTATGTATTAATACTATCATTCAATCATCTTGTGTGTAAAATTGAGCAACTATAATCATTTACCTAAAGTCTTGAATCATATAGTGATTTTTGGTGAATGTTAGAATTCTGCACAATAACTTTTCCCCATCTTGCAAGAGCTATAGCTGCTAATCTGGGCAGAATTGGAAGATACTCATGGATCATTAAATTCTAGGAAATCGAGTCTAGTTTTCAGAATGTCCGATGTCATCCCAAATGGAGCTGTAGATTAGGTTTTATGCTTAAAACACTGAACGGGGGTCGGGCAGGGAAAATATAAAAATTAATATAAAAGTTAGAATAAAGTTGTATTTTTGAAACATATATTTTATTTGTTAATTGAATGTTATGTGTGGTGTTTAGGTGGAGCCTTGAGAACTTCAAGTAAGTTCAAGACTTGGAATAGAAGGAAGATTTCATCAAGGCTAAAGGTGAGTTCATAGTTTTAACTCACTAAGGTTGCATTATTGAAACGTGCAATCCGTAGATGGTGATTTGATTCACTTTAGGATGACCATGTCATTACTTGTGATTGATGATGATATGATATTTGTGATGCTAATATACACTTTGTGCTAATGCCATGATATGACCTAATTGCTATGTTGCTTACACTTTGATGTACTTGATGAATACGACATGCTAGCTTAAGTTGCTTGAAATATGATGTATGGTTATGTTTTGATGTGTTGGTTATGAATACATTGCATGTTTAATACACATTTATATGGTATGCATTACATGCTTTAATTAATGTATAAACGACATTGGGGGGTTATGCGTAGCGGGTTTGGGTAGTTTGATGACCTTTGCCTAAAACCTTATCCGGATCATTGAGGGTGCCTACTAGGTTGAAAGAGTACCTGTAGGAAGAGCTATAGCCACAACGGTGATTAGTTGCCGGTCTTTCTAAATGACCGTGTAACACATGGTTTGCGGGCACTTCGGTGTTCGTGGGCTGGAGTGATGTTGGTCTCTCGTTCGCGGCCAGCGCAAACATCACATGGGAATCGGGAGGTGTATCGTTGGAATTGGCACCGTTTGTACCGATCCTGAACGACACCGCGGGGTACTTGTACTTTGCAAAGTCGGAGTAGCGAAAGTGGAAGTCACGGGGTTGGTGTTTCGGGTGGAAGTCATGAGCCACTTAGAGCATTCGGCTGGTCGTGCACACAAGTAGTGAACGGGGTGTTTCTCTTGGGTTAGGTAGCACTAAGAGACACTTTTCTATCAATCGGTTGGATAGATATAATAAAAGGTTGAACATGTAACAAACGGTTGGTTGCATATTAAAAGGTTGAATATATAACAAAGGTTGGTTATTAATAAAAGGTTGAACATGAAACAAAAGGTTGGTTGCATATTAAAAGGTTGAATATATATCAAAGGTTGCTTATTAATAAAAGGTTGAACATTTAAAGGTTGCTTATATATGAAATGTGATTAATTATATGTTATGCGGTTGCTTATGTGGTATTTGGTTGATCATATATGTTATGTGGTAGAATTGTGATTAAACATATATGCGTGTATGCGGTTGAATAATTATGATATGCGGTTGTTTTCTAAGTGGTATTTGTCTATCATTTTTATGCTTCATCATAAAATGAATGATTGACCCATTTGGGGTTTGTATGTTTTATATGCAACTTTATGAACTCACTCAGCAGGGGCTGACACTTGTATCTTTTCTCTTTTGTGTCTCATGATTGGTACAGGCAGTTTAGAAGATTGGTCTTGGTGAGAGGGGTTCTTATGGGTAGTAGATTTGTATTAACGATGCCACTCTTGAACACGTTTTTGATTATTTACTTTAAAAATACTTTTGTTTACAGTTTAATGGTTTGGAATTATGTTTGATTTTTCGAAGTAACGTTGTGGTTTTGAAATTGTTTTGATTTAAAAAAACTAAGTCTTCTGCTAATGTATTCTGTTAAATAAATGTTTTAAAAAGAAAAAAAATTATGGTAAAAATCACGACGTTACAATCTAACCCGGTTCCCAAAACCTGAATGACAGGATATTCTAATCCCAAACGTTCCCAAAATTGACGAACACCCATTCGGATCCACTCTCAGTCCCCAACTGGAGTATTACCCAATCCAAGAAGATGAAACCTCGGAGACACTCCGAACTGATGAGATCACCAAGATCCTTTGGACTCCGTCCGACCACTAATAACAACTTCTGATCAACCAAAATACACCGAAGTCCTCAGCCTACTCCAGCAGCATGATCAATACTTGGAACAGACCTATTGATTGCTATAACGTAGCAGCCTACTAAATACCCGAACATAGATCTACAAACATATACAGAGTCTTCAGCATGACTGGACCGCCCTACCAGGCCTTCAGTCTATCTGGACCGTTCTCCGAGCCTTCGGTCTGACTGGTACGCCCCACTGGCCTTTAGTCTATCCGGACCGCTCTAAACTGTTGAGCATCTCCCTGGACCACCCCTCTTGATGCTCTTTCCCATGCATCCTGTTCTCACCCACTTGGGGCTTCGAACTCCTGATCTACTCTGTGGACTATATCCCCAGCCTAGCCTTAGGCCTCATGTCGATTGTCCACCCTCTAGGAAATCTGAGGTCTGTTCCCTGGCCCGCGTGTCTACCACACATGCTAAATAACCCGCACTCCCGTGCTGAATGCACTGCTGAGTCCTGGCATCTAACAAAACCCTCAATCCATCAATCCAAAAACCTCAGAGTCGAGCACACTCTCGACCGAATACTCGAACTGAACTCGATTCTTGACTAAAACTCCAACCTGGTTCCCCAACTTCTGCTATCAAGCACCCAGAAGACGTGTTCTTATGCTGGGGAGTTTTGCCGAACCCCCAATCAATACAACCCTCAATCCAAGAAGCCACTAGGGCCTCCATTCTCCCTGTCGGGTTGTGAAACTTATCCCCGTTTCAAAACCTCACCCACTTCCGCATCCCGGGGTAACACTCCCCCACTTAGATTCGACTAAGCCTTCATAATACATGAAAATTGGAGGATTCTCAATCCTTCTCACTTCCCAACGATCGATCTGATGACAACCAACTCTTCCTCACTAGTGTTCCATTGCTAGTTAGTCCCAATTCATCACACACTTCTAAGAACCAGATGAGCACTTCCTGAATCCCAGTGAAACCGACAGCCACTAATGCTTGAATGACCCCACCCTCATGTCCTAAAGACAAAAAAATAAATGCTCCAACTAATACCTCGGCAACGAATTACTTCTCTTGGCGCTTTAGTCCGTCAATCACTAACGGTTGCTAACCACTGAATCCTGACAATGATGAATAAGCCTTCTGTGGGACCCTATCCGCAAACCTCCCACATAATACCCCTTTTCCAAAGGTGTTCCAAACAAGCTTCCCGCTCTCGGGCTCTAGAAATCATTCTCTTCAGGGTTCGCACCCTGACTCACTTACCAGCTCAAACGCCCACAGCTGAATTGCAGCAGCTGAAACAACCTCTGCCCTAAACCGGGCTACACTACTCCCAAGACATAGTCTACAATCCCAAAAGTGCAATAGATCGCACAATCAATCCTTTCCGTCTGATACAAGAGACCTAAGGCAAACCGGACCTCACAGATACTTATGCCACATCGACTGTCCTGAGCTCACCGGCGCTGAAATAATGTTGCCTATTCCTGAAACCAACTGACCCTGAGCTGGAATACAACCTGATCCTGGGGTCACAAGCCTGCTCACTCCTTCGAGCTCGGAAAACTGAGAGGGCGCAATCCTTGCCCTACAAAACGACGGTCCAATCCATCAATTAACCATTCCACTTCCAGCTGCAAAAAGCCCAGCTGAACATAATCATCACTCATTTCCGTAGTTCCCGCGGCCCATATTCTGGCCTCGAGCAAACCCCCAATCCCCGAATCTATAACTTGCGTGCTAACCTCTTCTACTCCACCCGCAGAAATATAACGAGTACCGATCATCGTTGTGATCCCAAATAACTGCAGCCCTCTGCTCATCAGAATATGTCCCAGAACTAGGAAGCTCGACCAGCTCCTCCCCTTGCCGTCATTTCAGCTGCTAAAGCTGTCGTGGCAACCGTCTCAATAATGGCTGCATGACGCTTGGCAAAATACTCAACCATGGCAGTCTTGAAAGACCCAATCATCTCCGGAATTTATCCCCGAACGATCTCGATCACCTCCTCCTGGATGATCTCCTTGACACGATCCTCTAACAATACTGGCCTATCTTGGCTGCCAGTTCTCGATCCTGATCCGGATCCGGTCTCAAAACGTCTCGAATGATCCATACCATAACTGGGAACCAACTTCCAACTAAACCCCAGAGGTTGTGACTTCTTTGCTACGCGTACGGGTCATGTGCTTTCAGTAGTACGGGCCCATACTACCTTCCACACCTACCCATATTTGTCTCAAGTATCACCACAACACCCTAACAATATACATAGACATAGCGAGCGCTTAAATCCTCGCTCCTAGAGGAATGCTAAATATCTCATAACCGGCCTCTCACTACTCACCCATCCATGAAACTTCCATCAACCCCTGTAGCACTAGTGTATGCTAGCCATACCTAATGTTGGACCCTATAGACTTTCGAATATCCAACCCTACCCTAAGCCCTAATCAATAAGAATAGAAAATAAGGCCAGATCAAACATTCTCAAGCTATAAGATCTTAATTATATACAACTGTGATGCATACACAAGTAACTACAGTAATGATGTCAATCTCATATAAGGAAAACTCTAGGCTAACAGGGATCATGAAATCAGGCAATTCTATCATGCAATTCCTGAAGAGCCCTAGCCTAGTACTAGCATGTTGTTCTAACATATCACAATATCAAGTAACAGTATGGTATTTTGAGGTCTACTTACTGGCTCCGGCTGATCGTACACTTCGCATCCTCTTTTACTTATTTTGAAAACCATTTAAAGTCATTTTGAAAATCTTTCCTTGATTTGAGACTGGATTCACACGAGTGTTCCTCCAATTCACTCAAACCAAGGCTCTGATACCAACTTGTAACACCCATAAAATTCGAGCCAATTTAAAACCTTTTAATTCATTTGAAACCATTCAATTATTACAATTTGTTTTCAAAATAATTTATACATCAGAGTTTCCCAGAAATCATAATCGTCAATCGAGGAAGTGTACGGTCACGCCTTCGCCTACCCATGGCCATCCGCTGAACCTGAAACAATAAACTGAAACTGTAAGCCCGAAAGCTTAGTGAGTTACCCCAAAAATACCAACCTCATATAACCATAATCATATCATATCAACAAATACAAAACAACTATGCATCTCGAGTATACAGTGTGACTGGTCCGCCCGCACCGAGCCTTCAATCTACCTGGTCCACTCTCTGAGTCTACAGTATGACTGGACCGCCCGCACCGGGCCTACAGTCTATCTGGATCTATCCCGAGCCTTCGGTATGACTGGACCGCCATACGGGCCTACAGTCTATCCGGACCGCTCGTAGGGTATGTTGGCCTTCAACATAAAGCAGGACCGCCTCAACCCAAACATCAAACAAATAACCATGTGCACATATAACAAGTAATCACATGACAGTCCATAGACAAACGAACCGATCTAGCAAATCATATATTATAGCAACATCCTTACCGGTCACTAACATAGCATCATCCTATATACCAGGATACCGACCCTAACCAGGTCACTGAAACGGCATCATCCTATATACCAGGATACCGACCTAAACCATGTCACTGACATAGCATCATCCTATATACCAGGACACCAACCTAAACCAGGTCACTGACATAGCCTCATCCTATATACCAGGACACCGACCTAAACCAGTCACTAACATAATACCGTCCTAATTACCAAGACGTCGATCTAACAGATCAATAAGCACATCAAAAAAGTACAAGTACACAATCCGAAAAGGGCCGGCCTTGGTGCCTTAGACCCTGTTGATAGAGTGAGGATAACTCACCTCGAAATGCCGAACTGAAGAGGTACGATCAAATCCCCCGATCACGGCCACGAACTCCACCACCTAACACTTTGATGAAACCATAACTGTCAGTGCCCAAATTACCAGAATACCCTTGGAAGTCAAACTGGTCAACTCTTGGTCAAAGTCAAAGTCCTGGTCAAAGTCATCCTTCCTGATTGACCCTACTCGCCGAGTCAGCCCGTTGACTCGCCGAGTTCCTAAACTCAGAAAATCCTCATATCACGACTCAACTCGCTGAGTCACCCCATGACTCATCGAGTTCATAAATCCCCAAGTCCTAGCATGTCCAACTCACCGAGTCACCACTCAACTCACTGATCCTTATCATAACCAGATGGGTTAGGGTTTGCGACCCGACTCGTCGAGTCCAAGAACAGACTCGCCGAGTTCACTTAAGTCATCCTCATTCAGACGATTTCAGTCCATCCCACTGCTTCCAACTCATAGATCTGGACTCCTAGGGCTAGTTTTACATGTAAAGTTTCCAACTTTACGTGTATGCAAGGTGATTTTGGCTCAATACAAGTTAGAGAGAAGGTTCAAGACAATAATGCTCACAAACAAGCTAAAGGGCTGATACTTTATGCCTCCATGGACCAATATAAGTCTAGATCTGAAGTTGCAACCCCAGATCTAGTCCCAAAACCCAAAATGGATTCCAAACATGCTAAATAGCCCCAAATCATCACCCAAGAATAGATCTAGAAAGGAAGAGCTCAAGGCAATAACTTGTTACCTCCAAAATGTGCCCAAGATGAAGTAGATTCTGGATCTACATGAATTCCTTGATGCTAGCCTCTTGATCTACAAGTTTCCTTCACTAGAATCACCTTCCAAAGCTCAAAAACTCTCACCAATGGCTCACACACGATTTTAGGGTTTACTGACTCTCAAGTGGTAACAAAGAGGCTAAGGTGAGAACATAAGATCCTTTAAATAGGGTGCAAACCCAAAAATTTAGGGTTTTCTCTTCCCAGCACTGACTCGTCGAGTCCCGCCGCCGACTCGGCGAGTCGGGTCACTTAACACGTGCCCAACACCCGCTCCGACTCGACGAGTTAAGACACCTACTCGTCGAGTCTACTCCTTTTTTACACATAGCACCTCGAACTTATATTCTTGAACTTGGGATGTTACACATTGTATGTATATGCTAAAACTATAAATTACTTTCTGATCAACAACGGTGTTATTTTGGTCATTCAAGACTGTTTAGGGGCTCAAAATGTCTTTTTCGGTTTTGGGTTGGCTCGCGAACTTTTCGGGTGGAATAATCCAGTCTCCGAATTAGACGAAATTCGCACATTCGATGTATATGCTAAAAATATAAATCACTTTGTGATCACCGACGATGTTATTTCGGCCATTCGGGTCTATTTAGGGGATCAAAATATCGTTTTTCGGTTTGGGCAGGCGCACAAACTTTTCGGCTGGAATGATGCAGTCTCCGAATTGGACTAAATTCGCACATTATATGTATATGCTAAAACTATAAATCACTTCGTGGTCACCGACATTGTTATTTCGGCCATTCGGGAAGGTTTAGGGGCTCAAAATGTTGTTTTTCGGTTTTGGTCTTGCACACAAACTTTTCGAGTGGAATGTTGCAGTCTCAGAATTTGACGAAATTCGCATAGTTAATGTAAAATGGGATAATAAACAATAATCATAGCTCCGCCATGATCTGTTGTGTTTTTTGGCCATCGGGACTGTTTAGGAGCTCAAAATGATGTTTTTCGGTTTTAGGCTGGCGCGCAAACTTTTCGAGTGGAATGATGCAGTCTCCGAATTGGACGAAATTCGCACATTATATGTATATGCTAAAACTATAAATTACTTCGTGATCACTAACGATGTTATTTCGGCCATTCAGGACTGTTTAGGGGCTCAAAATGTCGTTTTTCATTTTTGGGCTGGCGCGCGAACTTTTCGGGTGGAATGATGCAGTCTCCGAATTGGAAAATATCCACACATTCTATGTATACGCTAAAAGTACTGTTATTTCGGCCATTCGGGACTGTTTAGGGGATCAAAATATCGCTTTTTGGTTTTGGGTTGGCGCGCAAACTTTTCGGGTGGAATGATGCAGTCTCCGAATTGGACCAAATTTGCACATTTTATGTATGTCCTAAAACTATAAATTACCTCATGATCACCGACAATGTTATTTCGGCCATTCGGGACCGTTTAGGGGCTCAAAATGTCGTTTTTCGGTTTTGGGCTGGTGCGCGAACTTTTCGGGTGGAATGATGCAGTCTCCGAATTGGACGAAATTCACGCATTGTATGTATATACAAAAACTATAAATCACTATGTGATCACCGACGATGTTATTTCGACCGTTCGGGACTGTTTAGGGGGGGCTCAAAATGTCGTTTTTCGGTTTTTGGCATGCGCACGAACTTGTAACATCCTGTTTCGGGTCGTCAGTGGTTAGGGTTTGTGGGTTGCAACCTGGACATGATGAAGTCTCGGGGTTGCGACGAGTTGCTAGAAGCTTAGGGCATCTCGTCACCTTTCTGTGGGTTTGAGGTTCATGGGAATCAAGGTTATATCGAGGAAGTAATGGAAGTTTGAAGTTGTGGCAAGATAAGTCCCTTATTTGAGAAAGGTGGCAGCTGAGTACGTTGGGCGTGCATATGTGTACGCTTAGCGTACTCGTGTGCGTGATTTTCAAGCGGAGTCACCTAGTACGTTGGGCGTACCAGAGGGTACGCTGGGCGTACTAGGCACAGAATGGAAACCCTAATTGTTGGTGAGTCCCCTATATAAAGGATATGATGGCCTCATTCCTGGCCATCATTCCCATACACCAAACCCTCCTAACCGTAAATCATCGTTCTTATAGCTTGTGAGTGCATTTGAGAACTTGTGAGTGTAATCTTGTGTTCTTGAAGTAGAGAAGAAGCCTTGGTGAAGAAGGATTATGAGTCCAGGCTTTTGGATCTGAGCTAGCTGTGTGGAAATCTTCACATAGAGGTATAAAGCTTCAAGCTTTCTCACTCTTTTGATTTGTGCATTTTTATGGAGTAATTTAGGGTTTTGTCCCAAAAGATGGAGAGTTTATGAGATAATGAGCTCCAGAGACCTTGATCAACCCCCTTTTAGTGTATTTTGTGGAGTTATGAGCTTTATGAGGAAAGAGGATGAGTGTTTTGAGTGTTTGTGACCTAATCAGCCATGCAAAGTCACTGACTTTATAGAGTAAGGGCCATTAGAGAGTCCAGATATGGGGTTTGAGGTAATGTCTTAACTGATTAAGACCAAGTGAGTAGAAAGAGTGAATCTGGGGAGTACGCTGAGTGTAATTCCTGTACGCCCCGCGTACTGCCCCAGTGTCCCCGATGGCCAATATGGATTCGTGAGTACGTTGAGCGTACCAAGAGAGGTACGCCCCGCGTAACCTCACTGTGGACTTATGGGCTAAGTCTCATTTTGGGCCTTGAGTGTTGGGCCTGGAGTTTGGGCTTGTTGAAATAGAGTTTCGGACCAGAGGATTATGTATAGGTGCTTTGGGCCCTTGGGTTGGGCTTGCCTTTTTTACTCAAGAGTTGGGCCTCGGGAGAGCCCATTTATTATTGGGCCTTGGTGGGCCCAAGGGGTTTTAGGTTGTTGATGGTCTGGTTAGTGGACCTCCTCTAGACCTAATGAGTGAGAGTCTGGACTTAGTTCCTTATTGGGTTAATTGTGGATTTGGATCAGAGTTAGAGGCCGGTGCGTGGCAACAGCGTTTTAGGGGTTGTTCATCATTCTAGGTGAGCCTTCTCACTATACTTACCATGAGTGGTATCCTTGTGTGACTGAGATGTCTTATGTGCTTATTTGTGTATTGTGATATTCTACATTATGTCTCTGTGATTTATGTCGGGTATTGTTATTATGAGCTTATTGGGTTAGGACCGGAGGGTCCGCCTGAGTTCTGGGACCGGAGGGTCCCACTGAGACACATTGACCGGAGGGTCTTATCTGAGTATAGCCATGAGAGGCTACTGATATGTGTGTGGTATTTTGGGGAACTTACTAAGCTTCGTGCTTACCGTGTTATGTGTTATGTGTTTCAGGTTTTTCTCAGGATCGCGGGAAGGCACCAGCTCGATTGTACACACCAGAGAAAGAGTTATGTTTTGAGGATCCTGGATTATTAAACAAACAATTATGGAGATGCGTTTTTTAAACTAAATCAATGAGATTTTGTGAAATGAGTTATGAGATATATATGAATTTAAAATGAAAATTTTGTTTGGAAATTGTCGGTGTTACAAGTTGGTATCAGAGCCTTGGTTTGAGCCTTTGAGGGATTCGGATGCACCTTCGGGTAAATCTGGACTCAAACTGAGGATTTGAGAAAAAATTTCAAAAGAAATGATTTTCTAAAACGAGCAAGAGTTTCTAAGAGAAAAACGAGAAGGAGCAGTTGTCACACCCCCAAACCAGAACGGCAAAAACGTTCGGGGGCGGATGACGTCATGCTCAGTATCATAACCATAGTGAAGAAAGTAAAATACAACCATCATAGATATAATTTAAAAAGATTACATTGTTTCCAAAATACATGTTCCAAAAATACATGTTCCCAATTTAAATTACATGTGATGATAAAATATAGCAAAAGAATCTACGCCTTAGCGTCTTGACTTCAGGAATCTTGCGTTTACCTGTATTACTGATTACCTGAGAATACAAGTGGTTTTGAAAAGAGAGTATCAGCACAAAGCTGGTGAGTTCATAAGTATTTTATAAAAATGAATGTTGTTCCTTAACGTTTGTTACGAGTTGTTTCCAGAAAATCCAATATTTTCTAAAAGATTCGTTGTAAACTGAAATGAAACATGGCTTAGTATGTGTAAGTAAATCGTCATACTTATGTGTGTGTTTTATATTTAAATAAAACCCATTGATATAAAGCCTTAGAATTTTCGTGAACTGTATGCTGTGTTAATATTCCATGCGAGGTGTTATAATCATACTAAAGACTAGATGGCCTTAAATGCGACGTTCTTCAGGCGTCGGAAAGTTATGACACTTGTCACCACAGGCCTGCCGGTCTAGCTGTTGCAAGCAGCTCAGGTGCGGGTTTGTCGGACCCGGTATAGGTCTATACACAACTATCACGTTCTCACTCCAGGAGACTCTGATTATAACTAAAGGACTTTTCTGTGGTATGTGGAGTACCCCGAAGGAGAATGTCTCACAAATATTCATTAACGAGTTCACGTAGTGTGTAGTGAAAGTTCGTTTTGTAAATCGATAATGTTATTGTTTTCCTTTGTTAAACGAAGTGTTCAAAACTATACTTATTATAGTTTATCAAAAGTGTGGTGTGATGGTATGAAACCTTGTTACTCATGTATATGTATTTCAAATAAAGGACATTGGAAATACTAAGTGTAAATCTTACACACCTTGCTCAACATGTTACAAGGTGTGAATAACTCATTAAATATGTATTTGACAGTTTTACCCTTAACTGTCACTGTTTCGAATATTTATATAAAAATCATCGTAAGTTGAAAACTGAATCCACAAACTCGGAGTATTTGGAAAAAGTGTCTACTGTGTTCATAAATTTTTCCATAATTTTTGGTCATCTCAAACTAGTGCGAAAATGTTCATTTTCACAACCTGGTCTGATTTTGTTGCTGCAGTGATAGACAGTTTTGTAAAAATCACCATAAACTGTAGGAAAATAGTAAGGAGACGTGCAAGTAGTCATTTTAAAGGTATAAACCTGAACTACTTGCATATTATACAGTTTTGAAAAATATTAAGTTTAAATTGGGTAAAACAGTCTGTGAACAGGTCACAACTTTTCTGTTGTAAGCTGTCAAGTTAAGTTTTGAATATGTTTTGATGTTTTAACTTGTATCCCCCCCCCCTGAAAACTGAAGAAAACTAGAAAATGTAGGGGTATGAACTCACCTTGAGTGATGACTTGAAGAGTGGGAGGCTGAAGTTAAGGAATATCAAGTCAAGAGCACTTGGTGGACACGTGAAGACTTGGATGATCCTAAGAACGATTTTTGGCGTTAAGATGTGAGTCAATGATCCAAGAGTGTTATGAAATTATGGAATAACACTTGACTTTAGATGGAATACTTACCAAAAAATGCAGTAGCAACTCAAGAACACTTGCACAAGGTGATGGAAAGTAGAGAGAAAGAAGCTTTCTTGAGGTGATATGAGAAGTGTGTATGTTTGAAATGAGCAAGTAAATCAAGAAATCCCCCAGGGATTTCTTTATATAGAAGGTTGCTGGAGCAACTTGTGAGTTTGAAGTGATGTGTGCATTGGTTTGTGTGATGTGGATAAGGTGGCAAATGAGAGGGTGACACATGGAGGGCAAGTGGGCACACTTGACCCACTTGTGGGGTAGAATACTCCTCTTATAATAAAATAATGATTTTTAGTTAAAAATCCTTGAAAAATAAATAAAATATGAGTTTTGGGGGTTAAAAATGGTAAAAATATGAATCTGGTGGAAAAATCTCGTCAAAAACGGGCTTAGGAGGCGAAAGTAGTCAAAAATCGGCATTAGGAACCGAACCTGCGAGGTTCGGCTCTAAGGAGCTAAGAACCGAGAGTAGGGAAAAGAAGGAACCGAGAGTTGCCCGAGGGTCCGAAGGTCCGAAGGGGGAAACTGAAGGTCCGAGGTCTCGCATGGGGGGGCCGAGGTTCGGTCTTCGCTGCTGGCTTCGGTCCGAGAGGCTTCTGACACTTTCGGTTCTGACACTTTCTGTTCCTAAGAGGAGTTTCGGTTCCTAAGAGGAGTTTCGGTTCTATATGGCTGTTTTTCGAGAAATCTTTTCGTTTTGCGTGATTTTTGACCAAGTTAAGGGTCGGGATGACCCGGATGACTATAAAAAGTTTGAGAGAGATTTTGGGAGAGATTTGGGAGAGATTTCACATACTTGGAGAGATTTCACATACTTAGACAGATTTGGAAGAGATTTCACATACTTGGAGAGATTTCGCATACTTAGAGAGATTTGGGAGAGATTTCACATACTTGTAGAGATTTGGGAGAGATTTCACATACTTGGAGAGATTTCACATACTTAGAGAGATTTGGGAGAGATTTCACATACTTGGAGAGATTTGGGAGAGATTTCACATACTTGGAGAGATTTCACATACTTAGAGATATTTGGGAGAGATTTCACATACTTGGAGAGATTTTGCATACTTAGAGAGATTTGGGAGAGATTTCACATACTTGGAGAGATTTGGGAGAGATTTCACATACTTGGAGAGATTTGGGAGAGATTTCACATACTTAGAGAGATTTAGGAGAGATTTCACATACTTAGAGAGATTTGGGAGAGATTTCATCTTAGCCATTATTATCGTATAATCTTGTAATGCAAGGTTCGTGAACCTCGTCATGCTTCGTTTATGATTGCTTTAAGTCCCTGAAAGGGTCCTTAGTCGTGTTTTGATGCGTTTAACTCTCTTTTTAGGGTTTTTACATTGTTAACACATAGATTCTTCGAGATACTTGAATTTTTGACATACAAATGCACATTTTTATACATAGAATAACCTTTAACATACAAGCACTAATTTAATTCAACCGGTTTGACTTGTTTGACTTTGACTTGAATTTGACAGTTGTCACAGCAGTGTGTACAATCAGCCAGAGCCCGAACGGTGATTTCCCAAAATACCCTTACTTATTTGTGTTATGAGTTATTATTGAGATATTAGTGATGCATGCTAGATGATAGGCTAGGTATTTCATATTCTAGGGCTAGAGTTGCCTGATTGGTGATGCCTTAGCCTAGGAATTTTGCTATCTCTGATGTGCTTTGAATATGTGTTGAGTAAGAGTATCCAGCAAGAATCTTTTAGATAGAACTTTGAGTAGAGGAGTAATCTAGGTGATATACCTAGATGAGTATTGGGGGAGCCTACTGAATGAGTAGTTAGATATCTGCGAGCGGTAGAGTTGCTTGAGTTCGGTGATACCTTTTGTATGTAAGTGGAGTGGTGACCTAGAGTGGTTTTATGTGTTTGTAGAGATTATTCGATGCCCGAATGTTGCTTGCTTCGTGCTTTGTGGAACTCTTGATGATGGGAGTCAGCTACTAAGTGAATATGACGATATTCAGGAGGTAGATGGCTGGCATCATAAGGGGTTTTTCAGCAGCTGATGGCAGAGAAGTGAGGGAACCTAGGAAGAGCCTAGTGAGTGGCCTTAGTCAGATGAGTACGCTGATAGAGGAGAGTATTCGCTGGGAAGCGACCAGGTTTAACGGGATTGGTGATCGAGAAGGTTGAGGAGCTATTTAGGAATTCTGGGACGATCCATGTGGAAAGTATGGGTAGATGTGGCAGGCAGTATGGGCACGTACTATTGAAAGCAGAGGACCCGTACTCGAAACAGGGAGAATACCAAAGATTCTAAGTAGCATATTTAGAGGAGATAACATGGTTTGGGTACCACGATTCATAGCAGATTGAGGGGTGATCACATGGTTCGAGTGCCATGATTCGTGGCAGTTAGTGTTTCTGGTTTTACCAGTTATCCCGTGGTGGTGGATTAGTTTGAGATCAGGTGATAGAGTGTGGGGCCAGAGGGCCATGTCGAGCAAGTTTTAATGGAGTATACCTTGAAAGGAAAATTGAGTTCGTTTCCGAGAGATTTTTTTGGTGAGATGCCAGTTGGAGCCGCAAGGCTCAGGGATGAGTAGAGATAATGCTTATTGGAGGAACGAGGTTTGAGTCGAGCCATCGGCTGATGGATGAGACGTCACCTTCTGTGGCAAGAGTTGCGTTGTTCCCGTTTCCTGCGAGAAGCGAAGGAGATATCGAGTTTTCGGTTTCAGAGTTTGGAGGTAAACCCTGTGGGGTAGCATTGGTGGTGACCTTTTCATCAGAGTATTTGGTCAGTTTGTCTGCTGTGAGGTATTTCTTGTACCATGGAGTCATTAGTGGAGGCTGAGATGGAAGAAACCCAGTAAGGTGCCTTTTTTAGTGTGGCATGCTTTTAGCAGCAGTTTCAGGTGGTTAAGAGGAATATATCGGGGCGGTGGCCCTCGTTGTTATGTTGTGTATCGATTATGAAAGTGAGGTTTTGTGCTTGGATGATGATTCCCGTGTTGGGAGGCTAGTCGAGGAGTCAGAGACGAGGTGTGTGATAGTGCATTATTTCCGGACTGAGGGTCAGGATTTTCGGAACAGTTGAGGTGTCCGGCGGTATATCGGTCAGAGATTTCGAGATGACTAGAGGCAGTCGCGCTAGGAGGATTTTGAGATTTGGTCTGAGTTACGGGATATTCGGAGTTGCTTGGTTTCCTTCGGGAAGATCATTGAGTGTTTTCGTGGTATGTTCCCAGATTCAAGAGTAATGTATCTTGTGAAACAGTCCACTGAGTAAATTGTTGGTATGCCGGCTGGTAATGGTTCGAACCCTAAGTGGGGGAGAACTGGGTATTCAATTGAGAAGATCAACAATTCGTTCAAGTACGGTTAGAGAACTGATTATGGAGGTCTGCGGTGCGGACACATGAAACCTGGGATATTGGTGGACGCGACAAGGTGCGAGGCGGGATGATGTATGAGTATGTGCTTAAGGAAAGATGAGTGAATCCACGGCAGGTGGCCGTTGGTCAGAGGATTTATTATGGCTAGAGATTTTTCGGGTTTGCAAATGTTGAGTTCGAGGCGGTTGGGTCGCTGAGTTCAGGGTGCAATAGCTGAGATTCGCGGGTATAGGTATAGATTGTAATCTATACCCCAGAAGAGGGCAACATTTGGTTTGTCGACCAATTTTAGAGTCGGTATGAGTAGTTCCTATGGACGGTGATTAGTAGAGGGTGGAGCTTCGGATTTTAGTCAACGCGTGTTCAGTCGTTGACGATTCCTCCGTGTTTCAATTTGGGAGATGGGAGTATTTCGAGGTTTCGAGTTGTGTAAGTGAAAGATCAGTGGTAAAGGCAAGACCGCTTGAGACGTTGTGATGGTGTATCGAGGTACCCGAGTATGATGTCCTAATTTTTGGTCGTGTTAGGACTCAAGTTGTGAGATGGCGAGTGGAGTACCGAGTGATTTTGTTCCCGTGGGAACCCATCAGTTAATTGTCGCTAGAGTGAGACTGTCTAAGGGTGTATCTGTGTTGAAACTAGTGCCTTGCCTGCAAGAACTTATATCAGAAGTGGTGGTGCATAAGATGGGTGGGTGTAAGCACCTATCTATGTTGAGCTGCAGAGCATGAGTTGGTGAACTCAGTGTGGTGATGACTTGATGATGAGAATATGGGGATAAGAGAGCAAGTGATCCGAGTGGGGGTATTCGCTTGGGATTATCAGGAGAAACTGTGGAGTGAGCCCATGGTGAGTCAGTGGGAGAGAGTGTCGTGATACTACGGGGAGCCGTAGTGTTCACTGGATAGTGGGAGAGTGTTGTGATACTGCGGGGAGTCGTGGTATTCACTAGTCAGCTAGAGAGTGTCGTGATACTCCGGGGAGCCGTAGTATTCATTGGTTAGAGAGAGAGTGTCGTGATACTACGGGGAGCCGTAGTATTCACTGGTTAGAGAGAGTGTGTTGTGATACTACGGGGAGCCGTAGCACTCACGAGTCAGTGAGAGAGTGTCGCAAGTCTACGGGGGAGACTGTAGCGCTCAGCAATCGACAAGGGTGAATATTGTTCAACGGAGAGTTGTAGTATTCACTACGCAGAGTATGGCGCAGAGGATTTCTTAGGCTTGGGTAGCCTTACCGCTTGAGTCTACGGGAGCCTGGTTGCCGAACCAGGGGCGAGACGGGGGTCTCCGTGTCAGTCGGGAATTATTATATCTCAGGTTAAGTAGGGATTATCGTAATCGGAAGGAATTGGAGATATGGTGTGTGCATAATCCGCGAATTTTGGGTCATGAGTTGAGTACCAGATTGGAAATGAGTGATTCCAATTCTGCTGTTGAATCAGACTCTCGAGCTCGAGTCCGGAACCATTCGTGTATTTGAGCAGGCGAGATGCAGTTTCGAATTTGTGGATGGGTTTCATTTTGGAAGGGAAGTATTGACCTCCATCTGATATCTTAGGTCGGAGTGGATCAGTTTCGTTGGTATGAGAAGTACCGCGAGATGCAAGGAACCAGTGGGTGGTAGACGACAGAGGTCGGGGGTGAGGCGGTTTCAGATGAGTTGTAGCGTTCGCTTGGGGTAAAGCGAACTTCGTGACTTGTGTGTCACTATGAGCCGATATAGTTATTGAGAGGTGAAAGCCGGTAAGTCATTTTTGGGCGTGCAGTGGGTAACCTTTGGAGGTTCAACTTGTTGGGTCGGAGTAGACCTGGTGCTCAGTGTTGGAAGGGACAATTGAGAGAAGTTGGGGCTTATGTTTAAGAGTATCAGAGGATCGTTTCGAGCTGTCTTGACCGTTTTCTTGCGCCTGAGGGCAGAGTTTTGAGGATCATTCCTTCAGAAGAGTTCTGATAGTTGATTAGGCAGTGGGTCCTTAGGGGATTATGACATTTCCGTTTCTTTTGAGTTGTGATCGGGATCGATTAGAGAATCAGAGTTGGAAGAGTGTTCTTAGAGTCTGCTAGTCAATGGGCGATTAGCAGGATGATGTTTTGCGAGAGTGGTCTGGCAGGGAGATAGACCACTAGAGTTTCAAGTTCTAGAGAGTCAGATCGAGTATCGCAGCGGCAGTTGGGTCTGTCTTTCTTCGGGGTCGGGAGTTCCCATTGGGTCTAGGTGTCTTTGGAGAAGATTTTTGAATGATTTGAGGCCTTTTCGGTGGTACTTCGCGGGTTTTGGGTTCGATCTTTTTGATGATAAGGAGCGATTTCGAGGGCAAAATCTAATTCAAGTGGGGGAGAATTGTAACATCCTGTTTCGGGTCGTCAGTGGCTAGGGTTCGTGGGCTGCAACCCGGATATGAGGAAGTCTCGGGGTTGCGACGAGTTGCTAGAAGCTTAGGGCATCTCGTCATCTTTCCGTGGGTTTGAGGTTCATGGGAATCAAGGTTATATCGAGGAAGTAACGAAAGCTTGAAGTTGTGGCAAGATAAGTCCCTTATTTGAGAAAGGTGGCAGCTGAGTACGCTGGGCGTGCATATGTGTACGCTTAGCGTACTTGTGTGCGTGATTTTCAAGCGGAGTCACCTAGTACGCTGGGCGTACTAGGCACAGAATGGAAACCCTAATTGTTGGTGAGTCCCCTATATAAAGGATATGATGGCTCCTGGCCACCATTCCCAGACACCAAACCCTCCCAACCCTAAATCATCATTCTTATAGCTTGTGAGTGCATTTGAGAGCTTGTGAGTGTAATCTTGTGTTCTTGAAGTGGAGAAGAAGCCTTGGTGAAGAAGGAGTATGAGTCCAGGCTTTTGGATCTGAGCTTAGCTGTGTGGAAAGCTTCACATACAGGTATAAAGCTTCAAGCTTTCTCACTCTTTTGATTTGTGCATTTTTATGGAGTAATTTAGGGTTTTGTCCCAAAAGATGGAGACTTTATGAGATAATGAGCTCCAGAGACCTTGATCAACCCCCTTTTAGTGTATTTTGTGGAGTAAAGTCATAAAAATCCAATCTTGGACGTTAGAAGCAAGCCATGCATGAGTTATGAGCTTTATGAGGAAAGAGGATGAGTGTTTTGAGTGTTTGTGACCTAATCAGCCATGCAAAGTCACTGACTTTATAGAGTAAGGGCCATTAGAGAGTCCAGATATGGGGTTTGAGGTAATGTCTTAACTGATTAAGACCAAGTGAGTAGAAAGAGTGAATCTGGGGAGTACGCTGAGTGTAATTCCTGTACGCCCCGCGTACTGCCCCAGTGTCCCCGATGGCCAATATGGATTCGTGAGTACGTTGAGCGTACCAAGAGAGGTACGCCCCACGTAACCTCACTGTGGACTTATGGGCTAAGTCTCATTTTGGGCCTTGAGTGTTGGGCCTGGAGTTTGGGCTTGTTGAAATAGAGTTTCGGACCAGAGGATTATGTATAGGTGCTTTGGGCCCTTGGGTTGGGCTTGCCTTTTTTACTCAAGAGTTGGGCCTCGGGAGAGCCCATTTATTATTGGGCCTTGGTGGGCCCAATGGGTTTTAGGTTGTTGATGGTCTGGTTAGTGGACCTCCTCTAGACCTAATGAGTGAGAGTCTGGACTTAGTTCCTTATTGGGTTAATTGTGGATTTGGATCAAAGTTAGAGGTCGGTGCGTGGCAACAGCGTTTTAGGGGCTGTTCATCATTCGAGGTGAGTCTTCTCACTATACTTACCATGAGTGGTATCCTTGTGTGACTGAGATGTCTTATGTGCTTATTTGTGTATTGTGATATTCTGCATTTTGTCTCTATGATTTATGTCGAGTATTGTTATTATGAGCTTATTGGGTTAGGACTGGAGGGTCCGCCTGAGTTCTGGGACCGGAGGGTCCCATTGAGACACATTGACCGGAGGGTCTTATCTGAGTATAACCATGAGAGGATCCTGAGATGTGTGTGGTATTTTGGGGAACTCACTAAGCTTCGTGCTTACCGTGATATGTGTTATGTGTTTCAGGTTTTTCTCAGGATCGTGGGAAGGCACCGACTCGATTGTACACACCAGAGAAAGAGTTATGTTTTGAGGATCCTGGATTATTAAACAAACAATTCTGGAGATGTGTTTTGTAAACTAAATAAATGAGATTTTGTGAAATGTGTTATGAGATATATATGAATTTAAAATGAAAAATTTGTTTGGAAATCTTCGGTGTTACAGAACTTTTCGGGTGAAATGAGGCAGTCTCCGAACTGGACGAAATTCGCACATTGTACGTATATGTTATAACTATAGATCACTTTGTGATCACCGACGACGTTATTTCGGCCATTCGGGACTGTTTAGGGGCTCAAAATGATGTTTTTCGTTTTTTTTTGCTGGCGCACGAACTTTTCGGGTGGAATGATGCAGTCTCCGAATTGGACGAAATTCGCACATTGTATGTATATGCGAAAACTATAAATCACTTTGTGATCACCGACGGTGATATTTCGGCAATTCGGGACTGTTTAGGGGCTCAAAATGTCGTTTTTCGGTTTTGGGCTGGCACGCGAACTTTTCAGGTAGAATGATGCAGTCTTCGAATTGGACGAAATTCGCACATTGTATGTATATGATAAAACTATAAATCTCTTTATGATCACCGACGATGTTATTTCGGCCATTTGTGACTGTTTAGGGGCTCAAAATGTCATTTTTCGGTTTTGGGCTGGCGCGCGCGTACTTTTCCGGTGGAATGATGCAGTCTCCGAATTGGACGAAATTCACACATTTTATGTATATGCTAAAACTATAAATCACTTTGTGATCACCGACGATGTTATTTCGTCCATTCGGAACTGTTTAGGGGATCAAAATGTCGTTTTTCGGTTTTGGGCTGGCGCGAGAACTTTTTGAGTGGAATGTTGCAGTATCAGAATTGGACAAAATTCGCATGGTTAATGTAAAATGGGAAAATAAACAAGACTCATCGCTCTGCTATGATCTGTTGTGTGTTTTGTCCATTCGGGACTGTTTAGGGCTCAAAATGACGTTTTTCGGTTTGAGGCTGACGCGCGAACTTTTCGGGTGCAATAATGCAGTCTCTGAATTGGACGAAATTCGCACATTGTATGTATATGCTAAAACTATAAATCACTATGTGATCACCAACAATTTTATTTCAGCCATTCAGGACAATTTAGGGATCACAATGTCATTTTCCGTTTGGCGGCTGGCGCGCGAACTTTTTTGGGTGGAATGATACAGTCTCCGAATTGGATGAAATTCGCACATTTTATGTATATGCTAAAGTTATGAATCACTTCGTGATCACCGACGATGTTATTTCGGCCATTCGGGACTGTTTATAGGATCAAAATATCGTTTTTCGGTTTTGGGCAGGTACGTAAACTTTTCGGCTGGAATGATGCAGTCTCCGAATTGGACTAAATTCCCACATTATATGTATATGCTAAAACTATAAATCACTTCATGATCACCGACATTGTTATTTCGGCCATCCGGGACCGTTTAGGGGCTCAAAATGTCGTTTTTCGGTTTTGGCCTAGCACACGAACTTTTCAAGTGGAATGTTGCAGTCTCAGAATTGGACGAAATTCGCACAGTTAATGTAAAATGGGATAATAAACAAGAATCATAGCTCCGCCAAGAGTTGTTGTGTTTTTCAGCCATCGGGACTGTTTAGGGGCTAAAAATGATGTTTTTCGGTTTTAGGCTGGCGCGCGAACTTTTCTGGTGGAATAATGCAGTCTCTGAACTGGACGAAATTAGCACATTGTATGTATATGCTAAAACTATAAATTACTTTGTGATCACCAACGATGTTATTTCGGCCATTCAGGACTGTTTAGGGGCTCAAAATGTCGTTTTTCGGTTTTGGGCTAGCGCGCGAACTTTTTGGGTGGAATGATGCAGTCTCCGAATTTGACGAAATCCGCACATTCTATATATATGCTAAAAGTACTGTTATTTCGGCCATTCGGGACTGTTTAGGGGATCAAAATATCGTTTTTCGTTTTTGGGTTGGCGCGCAAACTTTTCGGGTGGAATGATGCAGTCTCCGAATTTGACGAAATTCGCACATTGTATGTATATCGTAAAACTATAAAGCACCTCATGATCACCGACAATGTTATTTCGGCCATTCGGGACCGTTTAGGGGCTCAAAATGTCGTTTTTCGGTTTAAGGCTGGCTCGCGAACTTTTCGGGTGGAATGATGCAGTCTCCGAATTGGACGAAATTCACGCATTGTATGTATATACAAAAAATATAAATCACTATGTGATCACCGACGATGTTATTTCGACCGTTCGGGACTGTTTAGGGGCTCAAAATATCGTTTCTCGGTTTTAGGCTTGCGCGCGAACTTTTCGGGTGGAATGATGTAGTCTGCAAACTGGATGAAATTCGCACATTGTATGTATATGCTATAACTATAGACCACTTTTTGATCACTGACGATATTATTTCGGCAATTCGGGACTCTTTAGAAGCTCAAAATGACGTTTTTCGTTTTTTTTTGGCTGGCGCGCGAACTTTTTGGGTGGAATGATGTAGTCTACGAATTGGACGAAATTCGCACATTGTATGTATATGCTAAAACTATAATTCACTTTGTGATCACCGACGGTGGTATTTCGGCAATTCGAGACTGTTTAGGGCCTCAAAATGTCGTTTTTCGATTTTGGGCTGGCGCTCGAACTTTTCGGGTGGTGTGATGCAGTCTCCGAATTGGACAAAATTCGCACATTGTATGTATATGCCAAAACTACAAATCACTTTGTGATCACCGACGATGTTATTTCAGCCATTCGGGACCGTTTAGGTGCTCAAAATGTCGTTTTTCGGTTTTAGCTTGGCGCGCGAACTCTTCGAGTGGAATGTTGCAGTCTCAAAATTGGACAAAATTCGCACAGTAATTGTAAAATGGGAATATAAACAAGAATCATCGCTCCGCCATTAGTTGTTTTGTGTTTTAGCCATTCGGGACTGTTTAGAGGCTCAAAATGACGTTTTTCAGTTTTAGGCTGGCGCGCGAACTTTTCGGGTGGGATGATGCAGTCTCCGAATTGGATGAAATTCGCACATTATATGTATATGTTAAAACTATAAATAAAATTTTGATCACCAACGATGTTATTTCGGCCATTCGGGACAGTTTAGGAGCTCAAAATGTCGTTTTTCGGTTTTGGGCTGGCGCGCAAACTTTTCGAGTGGAATGATGCGCTCTCCGAAATGGACGAAATTTGCACATTCTATGTATATGCTAAAACTATTGTTATTTTGGCCATTCGGGACTGTTTAGGGGCTCAAAATATCGTTTTTCGGTTTTGGGCTGGCGCGCACTCTTTTCGGGTGGAATGATGCAGTCTCCAAATAAGACGAAATTCGCACATTGTATGTATATCCTAAAACTTTAAATCACTTCATGATCAGCGACAATGTTATTTCGGCCATTCGGGACCGTTTAGGGGCTCAAAATGTCGTATTCGGTTTTGGCCTGGCGCGCGAACTTTTCGAGTGGATTGTTGTAGTCTCCGAATTGGACGAAATTCGCACGGTTAATGTAAAATGGTATAATAAACAAGAATCATCGCTACGCCATGAGCTGTTGTGTTTTTCAGCCATTCGGGACTGTTTAGGGGCTCAAAATGTCGTTTTTCGGTTTTGGGCTGACGCGCGAACTTTTCAGGTGGAATGATGTAGTCTCCGAATTGGACGAAATTCACACATTGTACGTATATGCTAAAACTATAAATCACTTCATGATCACCAACGTTGTTATTTCGGCCATTTAGGACTGTTTAGGGGATCAAAATGTCGTTTTTCGGTTTTCGGCTAGCGCGAACTTTTCGGGTGGAATGATGCAGTCTCCGAATTGGACGAAATTCACAGACAGTATGTATATGCTAAAACTATAAATCCCTTTGTGATCACGGACGATGTTATTTTGGCCATTCGGGACTGTTTAGGGGCTCAAAATGTCGTTTTTCGGTTTCGGGCTGGCGCGAACTTTTCTGATGGAATGATGTAGTCGTCGAATTGAACGAAATTCGCATATTGTATGTATATGCTAAAACTATAAATCACTTAGTGATCACTGACGATGTTATTTCGGCCATTCGGGACTGTTTAGGGCCTCAAAATGTCGTTTTTCGGTTTTGGGCTGGCGCGCGAACTTTTCGGTGGAATGATGCAGTCTCCGAATTGGACGAAATCCGCACATTGTATGTATATGCGAAACTATAAATCACTTTGTGATCACCGACGGTGGTATTTCGGCAATTCGGGACTGTTTAGGGGCTCAAAATGTCGTTTTTCGGTTTTGGGCTGACACGCGAACTTTTCAGGTGGAATGATGCAGTCTCCGAATTGGACGAAATTCGCGCATTGTATGTATATGCTAAAACTATAAATCTCTTCATGATCACCGACGATGTTATTTCGGCCATTTGTGACTGTTTAGGGGGTCAAAATGTCGTTTTTCGGTTTTGGGTTGTCGCGCGTACTTTTCGGGTGGAATGATGCAGTCTCCAAATTGGACGAAATTCACACATTGTATGTATATGCTAACACTATAAATCACTTTGTGATCACCGACGATGTTATTTCGGCCATTCGGGACTGTTTAGGGGCTCAAAATGTCGTTTTTCGGTTTTGGGCTGGCGCGCGAACTTTTCGGGTGGAATGATGCATTTCTCATTATATGTCATGACATATTGTTATGTATACTTGTGTTGATATGCCTTGGATGTGTGTTTGGTTGATGTAGTATGCCATGGATTAACGATATTAATTCACTTGCATGATTACATAATGATATTGGTGAGGAGTGTGTTTTACCCATGTGAGAGAAAATTAATTAATTATCTAATTAATTAAATAAAAGGGGAAATCGCGGGAAACCTAACTTAGGTATGTGTCGTTACGGGATATCACGGTGGAAGGATATCGATGGAGGAAAAAGAGCTTAATCCTAGTCGGCGTCGAATGGTTTTCTAGTTGACCATTTTGAGGCATGGTTCTGGTGCACTTGATGTACGGGAACTAGAGTGATGTTGGCTACTCGGAGACGCCAGATCAAACATCATGTGTGGGTGGGGGAAATCATTTTGTAGTACCCTTGAACCACCCTCGAACGAAAATGCATTATCTTGTACGTGCATGGTCGGAGTAGCGAAGGTAAAGAACCAGGGACAGTGTTACGAGTGAGAGTCGCATCCTAGTTAGTGCACTGGGTCGCCCAGTCACGTTAGTAGTTAACGAGGTCTTTATTTGGGGAGTGTTCGCGATGAAATAGACCCTAGTTAGAGAGGGGCATTAAAAGTAATTATAGTGAAGCAAATAAATAAATAATTACTGCAATGAAAGAATGTCCGGATTGATGTATATACGTATATGTTAATATTTATTGAAGAATGATGCATGGATTGATATGATTTCATGACTTGACATGATGTATGTGTATGCTTTGTTTACATGTTTATGTGCTTGAGATTGACTAACTACGCTGATGTTGACACTTGTTTCTTGCATGTTGTTGTGGCTTTGCATCGGTACAGGTCGCATGATTATTGATGGCCTGGTGAGGTTGGGTTCTTACGTATAGTTATAGTCCTTTGAATAATAATGATGATACCGGTTTGAGATTTCTTGTGATGTTTCATTTATACTTGGTTTTGGTGTTTGTTTTGGTTGGATTTTACAACTATGGATTTTGATGGGTTGTTTTTGAAAGATTTTTTAATTAACTACTCATGATGTTTTTATAAGACTTTCGCTAACATTTTTCTGATAATAAATGGTTAAAATTAAAGAAAATTTTTGGGTGAAAAATCATGAATGTTACATGTCATGTTCGGGATCAAACTCGTCTTATATACAAATATATTAGATTTTTTTTTTGAACAACAAATCTAATTTATTCCTAAACTACTTCTAAATTCACATATGTCTGAAACGAAACTTGAACTCTACCTCAAGAAGAAAAAAGAACACTTGATACCACTAAGCTAGAAGATATTTGGTGTCTAACTTACATTAGATCATAACAATAATCTTCATCACACACTTGTGTTTATTCCGATACAATAAATGTCCAATAACACATTAACACTAAATGCAGCAACAATATTTTACTTAAGACATCTCTAAACATAAACACCAAGGAAGCAATTACGCACCTTTTATTAGAGGAATGCAATGTACCATTGACTCTAAAGGCTCATTGGCAGGCAATTTTAATTTTTATCTAATAAACTATTAAGCCTAGAGATCTGTATTTGCCGTGAATTTCAAGAATAGTGGCTTTCTTTTAAATACCTAAAGTTTGGGGACAGATAACGTTATTGACCATCGGTGTTGGTAGATTGATATTGGTTTCTGTATAAATGCACCAACTCTTGTAAGTTGAGGGATGAGGCCAAAGATGATGAAAGCCGTGTGTTTGGTTGTGCTATTTGCGTTTATCTCCAAATCATCATCACAAACAAGATCTATCATCCAAAATCCGCAACCTAACCCTAACTTCAACGTCAACTCTACTAATCAACAGGTTCGACCTCCATTTTCTGTTCGTATTTCGGTAAATTCAAAGTAAGGATCTCACTAACATTTTTTGATTTTCATAGAATGCACAAACCTGTTCATTCACTGTGGATATCTCGACGAGCTGTTCTTCCGTTAAATACACTCGAGATGAAATCAGTATCTCCTTCGGCGATGCTTACGGCAATCAGGTTCGATTCCTGTAAATTTATACATAAACAGAGTCCAGATTTCAAATCTGGAAACAAATTAGAATAGGGTGATGACGATTAACGATTAACGATTAATGATTAATGAATGTTAGGTGTACGCGCCGAGGATAGATGATCCGTCGACGAAGACATTCGAGCAGTGCTCAAGCGATACGTTTGAAATATACGGTCCATGTACGTATCAGATATGTTATTTGTATTTGTACAGAAGTGGATACGATGGGTGGAAGCCTGAGAGCGTAGACGTATACGGGTATAATACGAGGGCGGTTTCCTTCTACTATAATGTTTGGGTTCCCGCTGATACTTGGTATGGGTTTGATTACTGTTCTGGTTACTCAGCTAGTTCGCATAACCAAATAGGATCGATAACAATCCTCTCATGTTTAATCTTTTTCATATCTATCCTATGGCTTTAGAGTTTAGATTGATTTGCCACTTTGTTTCTAAGATATGTAGACGAATATGATTTAAATCGTGAAATAAAATTATAGCTTAAGGAGTATATGGATCATACCAGTTTTTGTTATATTAACTTTTGGTTTTAACAAAGCTATAAGCAGCTTAACATTTGTTAATTTCAGTGTTTTGTGTTTATTAAATAATACTATATAATCGTTGTGATTGATATTTTATATTTTGTTTTTGTTAAATTGGAATTGGTTTATGAGAAACTGAAGCCTTATGACCACTTGGATCCATAGTTAGCCAAGAACTAGATGCTTCCATAAAGGCATGGATGGAGATTGTTGTTCTAGTATATGTTTTGGTTAAAAAATATAAAAATCAACAAATGATTTTTCAGGTTGCTACGCGTTCAAATGGTAAAAAAAATAAATGTAGTATTTAGATAAATAAATTCAAAGTTATGTTGGTCTAAACATGAAGGCAACATGAGCTTTTAGACGAATGACGTTAAATATCACAGTTTTTTTTAGAAAACAAAAATATCAGTCTATATAACATTAGTTGATAGAAGCGATAACAATCATATATAGTTAAGACAATTATAAGTAGTTAATAACGACCCATCCAAATTTGAAAAGAAGAAAAATATAGTTTAGTTGTAATTGGCTTAGGGATTGGTTGTTTTGCCTTTTATTGGGTCAACTAATCTTAGTTCGTCAAGTGGTCAAGTAAGGTATTGTTTGTTTTTCCAAAGCAAAAATTCATGAAATATGCGGTTCATATGATCACATCTGCAGCAGAAGAAGTGAACCAAACGATTGCAGCATTTAATAAGAAACATGTTTGTTTTTTAATGTTTACAGGCTGCTGCAACAATCTGGAATTTTTAAAAACTTAAAATAGTTTTTCAATACCGAAATTTTAATAATTTTAATCTTACATCATTAAAATAAAATTCACACAACTTAAATAAATTGATTTTACATCATTTGTTATGCATCAGATGACCTAATTAACAAGACAAAAGTAACATATATATATATATATATATATATATATATATATATATATATATATATATATTGTTTATAGAATGCATGCTTAAAAAACAACAAACACAACAATAATAATATTATAATAATCAGTTTATTTAATTTATGCTTAAAAACAATAAACACCACAAAATAACATAAAAGAGTACTAAATGTCTTCAAACAAACTTATAACAAAATAAAAGCAAATTCATCTATTCATGTGTATTATTACTCTCTAGTTACATAGAATCATCACTAAGTTTTTGTAAACATAAACACTTCATCACCTACAAAACAACAAAATAATGTAAGTTATTTAAAAAAATTAATACATTAAATTCAAAGTTTCAGCAAGTAAAAATACAAATACCTTTAATTTCAAACAACCAATTTTTTATACAAATTAGAGCCTCAACAATATTGTGCTACAATGGTGAAATACTTGTGGACTATGGTGCAACAACTATAGGAGGTGGGTTTATATGGTTAACCTTTGCCCTTTTCATAACTGAAACACCATAAAAACATAAGATAAAACAATAAATCAAAAAAGAAAATTGCACTAAAAATATAAACGATTATAACAAGGTAATGTAAAAGAAGCATATTCAAATCAAAATAAGATTGGTAAACTGCACTAGCCTTTAAAAACAATATCATATTTTTAATTAAGAAAATAATACGACTTCTTTTTATGAGATTCTAATTCTTGTTTAGCCACGGATTAATTATGATTTTTGTTTAATATATGAATATCAACTTCTGCTTTATCTCTTCACTATTTATAACAATTTATTTCAGTAAAATAACATAAACCAAAACAAGAGATAAAGAATATATATATATATATATATATATATATATATATATATATATATATATAACATCAAAATCAGAAAAGGAAATTAGAACACAAATCATTCCATAAGATTGGAAAAACAATAGAAATCATGCAGCAAGTTGGTTTTGTTACAAACAAGTCTTCATGCTTCTTATTCGATAAAAAACAAACATCAATATCATCACTTTTGACTTTTTACATCGACTTCCAACAAATTTTAATCTAGAACCATATCGTATTCAAGAACAATTGTCGTCGACCCATGAAATCTATGAAAGGTGAAGCAAATCAAAAAATCGATTTCAGCATGTCTATGGCATTTCAGCAAACCAGAAAAATCATTACAACAATCAATTTCATGATATCTGTCGACGATCATTTAACGATAAATCAGAAATCAACATACCTTTTCGACGATCTGAAGGGTTGCAATGGTGCCTGCGCCGACGAGAAAGGAGGTGCGCCGACGAAGGGGCTGAGGTCGACGATCTAGAGTAGAAGAGATGGACCAAATGGCTGCATACTGTAATAAGAAGCGTGTTTGTTTTTTTAACATTTGCATGCTGCTGCAGATATTAAAAAATTAAAATAAATTGATTTTATATTCCGAAAATAATTTTTTAATACCGAAAATTTAATAATGTATGACATTTCAGCAAAAATTTATGATATTTCAGAAAAAAATAATAATGATATTTTAACAAAAAGTAAAGATATTTTAGCATAAAATAATGATATTTCATCAACAAATTATTATTATTATTCAATATAAAAAAGAAAAAAAATCAACTAGAATAAACAAAAAAAACGAGATGAAAAGTGTTGCGCGTGTGCTGCGCCGCGCAGCAATAAGAGGTCTGAAGAGGTTTTTCCAAAAAACAAACAGCACCTTAGAAACCTTTTAAAAAACAAACAGTTGCAAAAGCCCAACGGCGGCGCGTGTTCTACGCGGCGCAACGATAAGTGGTCAGAAGATGTTTTTTTTAAACAAACAACCTCTAAGTGTGTTTGATATAAGTGTGTTCGTTACGCTCATATACTGTCCCTTACTCAGTCTTGAATAACTGACTCGGTCCCAAAAAAAAGTCGTTGACTGAAAGAAAAAAAATCTCCTTTGCCCTCCACTTTCTCCTTTCCTCATTCCTCCTCCTTTCCTACCTCTGACATTTGCGACATCATTTGTGTTGCTCCTTCATCTTCTGACCAACACGTCGTCCCCTTCCAATGTCACCTTCGTCCACCGTCGTCCTCTCTAACGCCGACCACCTCCTTCATCATCGTCCTCTCCATCTTCTACAATCGCCACATTAAAAGTTTTAATGATAGTATGGAGAATCAGCAATCCCCTTGGAGATGGAATATCGAGAATCAGTAATCCCCATTTGTGCTTATTGTTGTTGAGTTCTATTTCGATCGAGTTACGTGTATGTTTCAATTGAGTTATATTTAGTTTTTCCCATGTTAGTGATCAACTGCATCTATTTCATCTTCAATTGCATGGACTGGCTCGTCTTGATTAAGGTTTTTGTAACGTCCGCGTTTCTAGCTAAGCATTAATATTATGATGAAATAGTTAGGGTTGACAATTGTAACATATTTTGAAGTAATGAAGAGGAATTATTTGAGTATTATGTGATTTATGTGATTCATGTGCTACATATGTGCTTATAACGATTTAATGAAATAATAATAAAAATATACGTCAAAAATAAAATAATAGATAGACCCAATATCTATGAAGAAAGTTGAAGTGGTCGTGACAAGGATTCTGAAGATATAGAGAACGTTGAAATCCGACTTATAACGAAGAAGTTATGACACGTCGAAATTTTGCGACAAAACAGACACGACGCTGTGTATCGTAAAAGTGAGTTTGCGATAAAATACTTTTTAGCCTTAGCGATCTAAACAAAAGTCACAGTACACGTTAAACCAAGAGCGTGCATATAGAGAACGTCCAATTTTGATTTCGTTAGAGGAAGTTATGATTTTTCTAAGGTTTGGCACAACAGTATGCAGCCCGGAAATCGAATTGTTGATCGATCGATCTTTAGCGGACACAATCTAAACGAGAATCGAAGATCTCATTAATAGGCGCTCAACGATATAAATACAGACGAAAACGGACGTCGGATGACAAATTTATGAATTTTTAACGGACTTTAACCGTCTAAGCCTGTTAAAATATAACTTTAAAAATAAAGTCAAAATTAGTCGACGAAGTCTAAAGGAAAGTTGTAGATCACGTGCTACCTACGCGTGGATATAAACAAAGTCAAAAACGGAGCTCGTATGCGAAAGTTACGGAATTTTGAAGATAATTAAATTATGGGTCAAGATATGAGGCTGACACGTGGCACAATCTCAGCCCCACCTTCTTCCCCACGGCTTCGCATACGATGCTGACACGTGTCGCCGGTACACCCAGCGTAGGCCTCGGTACGCACAGCGTACCGAGTACGCCCAACATACGTCGGAATTACGCCTCGCGTAATGCAATTTCCCAGCCTATAAATAGAGACACAAATTACCTCATTTCTCACACCATTCTTATCCCACTCTCTCCCAATACCCCCAAACCCTCTCTTCCATTCTCTAGCACTTCCTAAGTGTGAGAGGCGAGTTCCAAAGCACCAGAAGTCCCCGAGAAGAAAAGCTTTCAGCTCAGAAGTTCTGCCCGAGCAGAGCCCGGTTCCTCGCTAAAGCCCATTGTAACTGAGTTATGCTTACCCTACTTTAAGTATAACCTATGTTTAAGTTCATTATCGTTATTATGAACCTATAAAAAGACTTATTAGTGATTCAAAGTCGTTATACTGATTGATCTACTTACGGGGATGATGTCTAGACTGTGATTTAGTGAGGTGTTTAAAGTGGGCTTTCCAAACAACACACTACGTATACCAAACGGACCCTACCTCCAATATGATCCTACCTGGTTGTTCATTACTTGATAGATCATGAAAGTAGACTTTGAGTTAATGATAAATCTAGACTACTAATTAGTCGCAATAAATATTAGACTAAAATCTAGTAATGATAATACTAGGTTTCATCGGAGGAAAAGAAAATTGTTAGAAGCGAAGCGCTGCTCGAATTTCGAGTCATCCCTTTAACAAGTGAGTGCATAGTTATTTTCATCTTACACATAGATATGAAGTATTTAATATAAATTACGTGCTATGTGTGCATATTATCTGTGTTCTTGATATCTATGTTGGATGAAAAATATACATGTTCTATTCGATTTAAAACTGTATATGTATTTATACCTCTAATTATGATGGGTAAAGATGGGTAGATGATGAAATAAATGACGAGAGGCCTCAATGTTTAAGCTGAGTCATCTAGCGGAGTATAGATGACGACCACAGACTATTCTAGACGGTCTAGTGGAACGCTAGCAGGCTTTCAACCTATAGGTGGTTTTGAACTACGTGTTCACCAGGTGTACTCCATCCCCCTCATGGTTGCCTTATTGACATATATTGCTGAGGAATCCCCTAGGTAACATCCCGACTCCCAGGTATAATATTTAATTAAATTACATTTATATTGTCAGATCAACTCGACGAGTTGGATGCCCCAACTCGCCGAGAAGAGGAGTTAATGGCCGCGTGATTTCTAGAGTCTACTCGACGACTTGGAGGACCCCAACTCGACGAGTAGGTGCTGAGTGGGAAAACCCTAATCTCCAGGGTTTGTGTCATATTTAAAGGACCTTAATCCTTCATTTCCGCCTCCCTTATCACCCTTATGCTCTGTGAGAAACCCTAATCGAGTGTATTCGTTTGTGTGGGAGAGAGAGAGAGAGAGAGAGAGAGAGAGAGAGAGAATCTAACTTTGGGTGTTCTAGTGCACTTTTGGAAGAGGAATGAAGAGCATCAAGGTTTGGAACGAGAAGAGGCTTTTGGATCAAGTGTTTTTCAGTGCTATCTTCAGTTTGAAGGTAAAAAGTCACCACCATGCTCATTGTTTGGTTAGATCCCCTTTTCTAGGGAGTTTAGGGCCTTTTTCCATCCTTCTTTGAGCACTTGAGTTTTATGAGCTTGTCATGGAGTAGTCTTCATATCTGGACAATATGAGGTCCCTTGAACCCAAAGGTCCAAGCTAGAGGCAAGCTTTTATGCATTAAACCCTATAATAGAGCTTTTTTTGGCATTTCGAGCCCTAGATTGCCATGCATGGACAGCTTTACGTGGTATTTCAGCCTTGGGAGGTTAGATCTAGAGTTTGGGACAGTTCTGCTTAGAATCGACTAAATGAAAATTGGTCAAGAGGGACTCGATGAGTGCATAAGCCAACTCAACGAGTCAGTTAGGGTTTTCTCCGATAGTCTGTACGCGCTACAACTCGGCGAGTTAATGAGACAACTCGACGAGTTGAGTTGGAGTTTTCCCGATTCTTTTGAGGATAGGAGGAACTCGACGAGTCACATAGGTGCACTCGCCGAGTTGGTTCAACAGGGACTGTTGACTCGAGTGTTGACTTTCGTTGACTTTTAGGGTTTGGTCAATTGTGCACTTTGGAGACCATGGAGGGGTAAAATGGTCTTTTCACCCTTTTGAGACCTAGTAGAAGAGTTAGATTGGTGGTTATTACAAATTGTTGATTAGAGATAATTATATTATGTAGGCGGAGTCTAGACTGTTCGTGGGGTACTAGATCTACTTGCTTACTTACGAGGTGAGTCTTCTCACTATACTTACCTGAGTGGTAATATTGAGTGACCAGATGGTCTTATTTGAGTTATCGACCGGAGGGTCCTATGTGCTTATATTGAGTTATGTGATATTATGCATTTTGTCTTTGTGATATATGCTATATTATTTTGTGCTTCACTGAGATATAGGACTGGAGGGTCCAACCCGAGCTGTGATACCGGAGGGTCCTCACTGACACACATGACCGGAGGGTCCACACCGAGCCGTGAGACTGGAGGGTCCTCACCGAGACGCATGAGACTGGAGGGTCCATGTCGAGTTATAGCCATGAGAGGCTTATTATTTGTGTATGAGGTATTTTGGGGAACTCACTAAGCTTCGTGCTTACCGTGTTGTGTGTTATGTGTTCCAGGTACTTCTCAGGATCACAGGAAGGCGCCGGCTTGATTGTACACACATGTTTGAGACTATGTCGGGGATTCTGGGATATTATCAGTTGTTTTGTTAAATCGTGTTTTTGACACTTGATACATGGTGATTTGATAAAATGTGATATTGTTTTTATGTGATTTAAAAGTGAAATTTTTGTTTGAAAATTTATAGTGTTACACCCTAAGCAGTGTTGTCCATCCTGATGATAATCCTTAGGCTAGGTCCCTTAAATTAGATGCTTTAGTGACAGAAAGTGAGGATAACAGGAACGGGTAATCAGGTTGAATGGTTTGATGAAATTAACGAACTTAATTATTGTGGGTTGAAAACTCTATGTGCTCACCATGCTTCCAAGCCTGACCCACTCAGTTTCTTGTATTGCAGGTAGTGGCAATAGAGCACATGAGTGATGATCTGATGAGAGATCAATGGATTATAGGTCATTAGAATGATAGATGTTGTAAAGTATGTACTATTTCTGTTTATGCTTATGTACTATATTGATAATGACATCCTAACGTTTTTAATATAATTAAAACACATTTTTTCGGAAATGCTTTGATAATACTTTTATCATATTTTGGGAACAAATTCCGCAATATTATTCTTCAAAAGAATACTCTCGTTTTTAAATAAAGCATAAACAAATTGATCTTTTATGGCCGTGAAATTGGGGATGTCACAGTTGGTAAAAGAGCATTAGTTTAAGCGAACTAGGAATTTGTAGGATTTATAGACTTAAGCTTAGAATGCTAAGTGATGATTGTGAGATGAGTGTCTACTATATTTAGAAAATATATAGACACGAGCACTAGCTTATTTAGGAACAGTGCCTAAATTTCATTTATGTGCAAAATGATTTATGATATGCATTATGTGTTATTACTTGATCGGATCTATGGTCTTTTGCCGACCGGATCTGAAAACTTTATGTGTTCAGATTTATAAACGTTCGACTACGATATTAGAACTAGCATGTAACGTATGGGAGTAACAAGGAGGATTTAAATGTATATCGAAAATAAATATCTAAATTCACCTACTTTGGTGTATAGATCAACATGGAAAGAACCCGAAGCGGATTCGGAAACGCTAATGGAAATGCTAATGGCAATCAGCAGCCTCAGCCACAAGTGGTTGAGCATGCACCAGAAGTAGTAGCTTCACCCAAGCCAATCACAATCTCATGGGTACAAGAAATGATCCAAATGATGTTGGATCGTCAGATGGAAGAAACAAGGTGTCTACTTTAACATAATAGGGATGAACCAACTATGCTTGTGGAGCACCCTGAATTGAAGATTGAACAATCAGATAAAGGAAACTATAGTTAGACTATCAGTCAAGCTGAGCCACGAGTGGTTAGAAGAAACCACCCCAATGGAGGAAATGATGGAAGTGGGTGCAAGTACAAGGATTTCATAGCATCCAAACCACCGAGTCTTTCTGGAAGCCTAACACCGGTGGAAGTCATGGATTGGATCTCCAATATGGAGATGATGTTTGAAAGTTGCGACTGCAGCAACAAGCAGAAGACCGTTATCGCGGTTACACTGTTAAAATCAGGGATACTGAGCTGGTGGAAGCTACTAGCTATTACCATGCCCAACGGAGAAGCTAGCAAGATGTCTTGGAAAAACTTTTTGGTGCAACTGAAAATGCAGTACTGCTCGGAGCAGGATCTTCTGGAGATCAACAATGAGTTTCAGAATCTGAAGATGGGAAGGATGAGTGTCACCGAGTATGCTGCAAATTTTACGGAGAAAATGAAGCTTGATCCTTATTTGGTTCCAACTGAACTCTCCAAGGTCAACAAGTTTGCTAATGGATAACCATCAAACTTTGGTCCAATGGTCAAACAAGCAACCACCTTGAAAGCCGCCATATGGGCAGCTAAGAATGTTGAGACCCAGTTACGGGAAAAGGGTCTGGAGAGGTCCAAAGTTGGACAGAAAAGGGAATTTGATGGATCTTCAAGGTCCAACAAGAAAAGCAAGTTCTCGAATTCTGGTTCCAAGAAATTTAGAGGAGGAGGAGGTGAAGCAAGATGGTGTAAGAAGTGCAAAAAGAAGCACTTTGGAAAGTGTGGCGAGTAAGTCACTTGTTACAAGTTTGGAAAAACTGGGCATTACGCCAATGAGTGTACATCCAGCAAGAGGGTGTGTCATGGATGTAACGAAGAATGGCACATTTCTAAGGATTGTCCGAAGAAGAAAGAGGCAGCAAGGCCTAATATTCCGCCGAGGCCAAAGGCAAGAGCATTCCAGATGACCCTAGAAGCAGCAAAGGATGCAGCAGATGTCGCTTCAGGTACCTTTCTTGTAATTGGATTGCCCGCCAATATATTGTTTGATTCTGGAGCTAACTACTCCTTTATATCGCACAAATTTGGTGGAAGGCTAGCATTGCCTGTAGATAAACTTGATAATGCTCTAGTTGTAGAAGTTGCCAGTGACAAATTCATATATGTTAGTGATTGCATTAAAAACATCGTCATCGACTTGAACGGGTATAAATTCCACGGGGAGTTGTTGCCCGTTGAGTTGAATGGTTTCAACATCATACTCGGAATATATTGGCTTAATGCGAACGATGCTGAGATATTATGCAGAAATTAGATGGTGAGAGTAAACCCACCTGGAAAAGAGTCGTTTATGGTGTATGAGGACAAACGTAGAGTAAATTCTGGAATCATTTCCCTGATGAAAGCCAGAAAATGTTTGTCCAAAGGATGCACATCATACTTGGCATTTGTGATCGATGCAAAGAAGGAAAAGAAAGAGATGCAAAGAATACCAATGGTATGTGACTATCCGAAAGTCTTTCCCGAAGATCTTCCTGGATTGCCCCTGATAGACAAGTAGATTTTCGATTAGACTTGTTCCCAGGATTGACACCAATAGCGAAAGCACCATACCGGTTAGCACCGACATAGATGAAGGAGCTTATGATGCAACTACAGGAGTTGTTGGAAAACGGTTTCATTAGACCTAGTTCATCACCCTGGGGAGCTCCGTTTTATTCGTGAAGAAAAAAGGATGAGAGCATGAGGATGTGCATAGATTGTAGAGAGTTGAACAAGGCAACGGTGAAAAACAAGTATCCATTGCCAAGGATTGACAACTTGTTCGATCAACTGCAAGGTTCGAGCTATTTCTCAAAGATCGATCTCAGGTCAGCATATCATCAGCTGAAGGTGAGAGAATAAGATATTGAGAAGACCACATTCAGAACGAGATGCGGACACTATGAGTTATTGGTTATGTCATTTGGACTAACCAATGCTCCGGCAACATTTATGGATTTGATGAACATGGTTTGTAAACCATTCCTCGACAAATCTGTAATAGTGTTCATAGATGACATTCTGATTTACTCAAAGAGCCAACAGGAGCATCGCAAGCACTTACGAGAAGTATTAGAAGTTTTGAAGAATGAGAAGTTGTACGCAAAGTTCTCCAAATGTGATTTTTGGATTCGAGAAGTCCAATTCTTGGGTCATGTGGTTAACCATGAAGGAATAATGGTTGATCCAACAAAGATTGAAGTTGTGATGACATAGGAACGACCAAAAACTCCCACTGAGATTCAAAGCTTTATGGTAATAGTTGGATATTACTGAAGTTTATCCAAGGCATTTCTTCGATAGTTGCTTCATTGACAACTTTGACCCATAATGGAGCTGCATATATATGGAGTGATAAACATGAAGAAGCATTCGAGAAATTAAAGAAGAAGTTGTGTGAAACACCGATTATTTCTTTACCTGATGGCGTTGAAGACTTCGCAGACTATAGCGATGCATCTGGAGTTGAGTTAGGCTATGTTCTGACCCATAGAGATAAAGTGATAGCATATGCATCCAAACAATTGAAAGAGCATGAAAAGAACTACCCCACTCATGATCTGGAGTTGGCAGCGGTAGTATTCACATTAAAGATATGGAGTTGGTATCTCTGCCTTGGTATTGTTTGATTCGGGGCCAACCTGGTCTTTCATATCTTTTGCGCTCAACAAGAGGTTTGTTGGAGATCTGGGGGAGCTGGATTGCCCATTAGAGGTTGATATTGCGGATGATCGATATGTCCGGGTATCGATGGTTCATCGGGACTATGTTCTAGAGATGTTCAGCAAGCAGTATCCGATTGATTTGGTTCCTATTCCTTTGTGTGGGAACAAGGTTATAGTGGGGATGGATTGGCTGAGCCCTAATGGGGCGGTGATTGATTGTGAGTGTCAGATGGTGTGTGTTCAGACCCCAAGTGGGGGAGATTTGGTGGTCCAGGGAGAGGGCGCTCAATGCAGGCCGGTTCTATGTTCAGCAGCTAGGACCAGGCGCTATCTTCATCGGGGTTGTTCAAGTTATGTCGCCTATGTTATGGATACTCGGGGAAGGGTAAGACGGGTATAGATGATGTGCCGATCCTACGAGATTACCCAGATGTGTTTCCCGAGGATTTCCCTGGAGTTCTTCCGGAGACGCAAGTGGAGTTTCAGATTGACTTGGTTTCGGGTGCGACTCCAATAGCCACAACACAATATCAATTAGCTCATCCAGAGATGCAAACACAGTTGCAGGAGCTGTTAGGCAAGGGGTTCATTTGACCGAGCAGTTCACCCATGGGGAGCATCAATCCTGTTTGGGAAGAAGAAGAAGGATGGGTCGCATCGGATGTGTATTGACTACCGGGAGCTGAGTAAGCTAACGGTGAAGAACCGTTATCTACTCCAAAGGATTGATGATTTGTTTGACCAGCTTAACGGTGTCCACTCTCACCCACCACTTCCTTAATTGGTGGAGGGTCGTTAGCCGAACGATTTTTACAGGGCAATAGTTCTCATTAAAAGTATAATGAAAATTACCAAGTAACTAAACACTTATAAATTCCCAATCTTAGTTACTTAGGGAAAATGTGAATTTGGTGCTATTCCATGAACTTGCACTATGCACCTTGTTAAGTCGTTAGTGGAGTGTGTGTGGTTAATCGGCACACTAATCTGGGACTAACAATGGGTGGCAAAGGGTAGCTTGATGTTAATCATAGATCAATGGAGCGTGTGTGGTTAACCAGCACATTGATTAGGTGGTTGTAACATTAAGTGTACCAAGCTAATTTGCATGGTTATTCGCACCTTATTTGTGATCCTCGGCATCCCAGTCACAAACTTGAAGGGCACAATCGAGATTTAAACATGCCATTGAAAAAATTCAATGAATCTCAAAGGATCTAGGAATTTCAATCCATTTAAAACTTAATAATCAATTACGTTTTTCATGGTGGAAATTGTTAAATCGTCATTTACCTACCTTCAAATATTTTGCAATCGGATTACGGCATCCCTCTTCCGAATTGTAAAATATTGTGTTGGGTCCTAGCCTTAATATTTCATTTGGGTGTTATATTAAGGACTAAAATCAACTAAACTTGAATTTTTCCCATTATAGATGTCTAGTTCTGACAACTATGGTCTTCCCGAATCTTTTGAAAAAAAAAAACTTTCTTTATAAAGATGATTTTCCACAAAGGCGATCAAGGTGAAAGATTAATCCCTTCTTCGTGTTGTAGTGGAACTTCACTTCCTCCACCTCCTCCAATAAATCTCCCTAACCCACAAGTTCAAGGTCACTCAAAGCCCTATTGGCAGGGAAGGAAAGTCTGTATGTGCTCACGTCTTGGAGATGAAGTTACATATTGATAGGCTGGGAGAGTTGGGTATCGAAGTCTCGAGGAAGTTGGTTGTTGACTGATTTCTTCAATCACTTCCTAAGTCATATAGCGGGTTATTTAAGGACTACTATATGGGAGATCACGACATGACCCTTATTGATCTAACATATTTGCTTGTTGTTGCTGAATCAGAAATGATTTGGCGCACTGGTAAAGCAAATTGATTGGAATATCTACTCCGCACACATCCATGGACATTGACAATGGTAACATCGGAAGTCCATAAAAGCTTTCTCTTCCCAAATGGAAATGGATTGGCCATGGTCAAGTCATTTGACCGAATGGCAAAGAGAAATGCTAAGTCTGAGATAGTCCCGTGTACCATTCCCAAAGAGTCCATATGTTTCTTTTGCCAAGAGAAGGGGCATTGGTTGCGAAGCTGCCACATTTACCTGAAAAATCCAAGGATGGTAAAGTCAAAATATTTGACTCTACTTCAGGTAAGTCCATTGTCTAACTCTAGTAAGTTCCTATTTGGAGATTCTTAATACATGATGTAATGCAATTACATTTTGATGCTTTGTAGAATCAAATGACGCTTAAAATAAGAGTAGGCTGAGTCTGATCGCGAAGAAATGGATTTCGATCGCATGGTTCGATGATCAGATTCTTGAGCTGCTGCTTAAGAGTTTTGATAGATTGCTTAGAAATATTTAGAAACATAGTTTTCACTTGTAATTGCATTGTAAGGAAAAGTTTTCCGCGTTTTATAAATAAATAAAATTTTGATTTTGTTTTATTTCATATATCCTTACAATGGCATTTGTGAAAATTGATGTTTATGTATATTCTAGCAATGTTCAATATGGATTTGATTCTTTCGTTTGTGGTAATGTCAAAATTTGCCAAATAATGAAAGATTCTCATCACCCAAGTTTCAGTTGGATAGAATTTGGAATCATGCAGCTTGTATTGTGTGATGAATGAGAACCTTCATCTTTGGGAAATTAATACTAATTCCTTGTTCACATGAATATGTGAGTCAAGTGAAGGACTAGGGGATCGGGTACACTGGGTGTGCGCTGGTCAGGTCCACCACAAAGAACGATAAGACTATTCGTCATGATTTACTAAACTTTAGTAAATACGGTTATGCTTACAAGTTTAAGTATAATTCTGAACATTAGGAAAGTTTCAATGTATGGCAAGACGAATAAGAAGAATCAAATTAGGCAGAAAGATAGAAGTTTCTCCAATCTGAAAAGATGGGAGAGTACTTGAGTATCGTGTTTTATGATCATCTTAATGATTATGAAAACAATATCACAATTGATTCTCTAAGGATATCTTAATGCATTTATATGGCTAAGTAGAGAAATCGTGAATTGTTGAAATGGTTAAATCTAGAAGAGAGTCATACTTCGTTCCAAACAAGTCTTAGAGTCATACGCCAAGCTTGTGCCTTGAGTGACACTAAATTAAGAAGGTTTATAACACTCATCAAATGTAGAGCAACATGTTTCTTACTCTTGTACATTTGAAATTGGTAAGTTGTGATGTCTTGGTAAGGACAAAGACCAACTAAGACCAATTGTGTGAAGTGTCTTTCTTGATAAGAAACCACACTAACTCTTGAATATTTGTTTGTCAAGTAATGTTCCTTGACAAAGTGAATCTTATATGTCAAGAGGTCAGTGGGAGTCTTAAAGATCTTGACAAGTTTCAAGAACTAATCAAGAATAAAACCTATTGTTAAACACTAGCACACGACTTGAGGTTTGTAACCTATCATGTTGACATATTCTTGTTTCTGTGACTTTTGTCCATAGTCATTACAAGAGGATCATTGCATAATAGTTTTGAATCTAACACTTCCTAACAGTGACAAGAATTTGAAATTCTTACACTTGCACTAAAGATTTGGAGTTGTGAAATGAGCATTTCAATTGATCTATATCACAAAGTCAGGACCATAGACAAACATAGTGTGCATGCTTGGAGCATGACATAACTATTGTTTTAATTCAAGTATTAAGTTGATAAATCGAAACATTATACAACGAATAATGAGTAATCAATATAGCACTCAAAAGTTTTGGGGCCATATACGATTAATATTATTCTTGTGTTTCACTTTGCATGTTTTGACTTCCCGAATAACTAGGTTATTCAAACCATCCACAGTCGATCATACTTTGGAAGTAGGTATTGAGGCGAGACTATCATGAATGGGTCTGTAGTTTGTCTAGGTGTTTTAGACATAGCTGCAGTGTTCGTGAGTACTCCTGGAATAAGATTCGAGTATTGGATTCAACCCACGCTCATCTGAATCACTTCATGGATTTTATCACGAGTGATTGTGAGACGGTAATATCTTATATTCTTGAAACGGAGACATGTTAGTTGTAGTTGGTGTTATAAACGCACCAGTAACTTGGTGTTATAAAACATATTGTTGTGTGTAATTTGGTGAGTAAGTACAAGCAAGCATTTGGGTCGAAGTTTATCCGTTCCTTTTACCCCATGTGGATCAAAGCGATATATGTGGGCCCCTCGATGATTTAGTGATGACAAACCCGAAGTGCTTGGCCAAGCCTGGACTGATTTGATTTGTTCAATTAGTCGGTCTTCATAAATCGGAAATCGGGAAACAACAGATGGATAGAGAGAATGATTATAATCCATGTCTCAGTCCATATGATATCTAGAATGGAGGAATATATGATCCCTTATCTAATGGACGCGTTATTGACTAGGTCAGAGTTCGACAGCGGCTTTAAAGAGATACGATTGCTAGTCGAGTTATGGAGTCGTACTTGCAATAATAGTTATTAGACTTATCCAAGTGGGAGACCGTTGGATTAGGTGTCTAAGCCCATAACTATAATTGGTATGTACTTGACCCGAGAGTCGCATGGTCCATTTGGGTTGCATATCACCAGGACAATTTGATAGGATGTTGTAGTATACTAAACCCATCATTGTATTCATTGATGACATCCTAGTATATTCGAAGACCCAGGAAATGCATGAGGAGCACTTGATGGAGGTATTGGAGACTCTGAGGAAGGAGAGGTTGTATGCGAAGTTCTATAAGTGTGAGTTCTGGTTGCGCGAGGTACATTTTCTGGGGCACCTTGTCAACCATAATGGTATTCCGGTCGATCCGGCCAAGGTCGAGGTCGTGATGAGGTGAGAGGTTCCGAAGTCTCCATATGAGATTTAGAGTTTCCTTGGGTTGGCAGGTTACTACCGAATATTCATTCGGGATTTCTCCAAGATAGCGATTCCTCTGACTCGATTGACGAAGAAGACTGTCACTTTTCGCTGGGGGCCTGAGCAACATGCAACTTTTTAGACCCTAAGACAGAGGTTGTGTGTGGCGCTGATTCTGACCCTGCCGGAGGGTGTTGATGATTTCGTGGTTTATTGTGATGCATCGACCACGGGTTTGGGTGTGGTTCTGATGTAGAAGGGTCGCGTTATTGCTTACGCTTCGAGGCAGCTGAAGCCTCATGAGACGAATTATCTGACGCATGATTTGGATTTGGGGGTTGTGGTTTTCCCTCAAGATTTGGCGACATTACCTATATAGTTGTACTATTTACATGGATCACAAGAGCTTGAGGTATTTGATGGATGACCCGAATCTACACATAAGGCAACGTCAGTGGTTGGATGTGGAAAATGATTATGATTATGAGATCCTTTACCATCCGGGGAAGGCCAATATGGTGGCCAATACTCTCAGCCACAAGGCGGTCACGAATCCGATCAGGGATATCTGTATGAGGATGACAGTGATTACTCCACTATTGGAGTAGATTCGAGATGCTCAAGTTGAGGCTATGAAGGAAGAGCACCAGAAGAGTGAACGCATAGTGGGTCAGTTGACCTCCTTCGATTATGGATAGTCGGGGTTATTGACTCTCCATCGAATGGTGTGGGCTCCTTATTAGGTGGTGCGCATCAGGTTCTGGTGGAGGAGGCGCACAAATCAAGATTCTCCATTCATCCCAGGGTGACAAAGATGTATAAAGATCTCCATCCTGATTATTGGTGGCCCTGAATGAAGCGGGATGTAGCTTGGTATGTGGAGAGGTGCTTGATTTGCCGGAAAGTCAAGGTCGAACATCAGCGGCCTCGCGTCAAGATACAGTCGTTATACATTCCCGTATGGACATGGGAAGAGATTACCATGGACTTTATTACGAAGTTGCCTCAGATGGCGCGCAGAGTAGATTCGATATGGGTCATCGTGGATCGATTGACCAAGAGTGCACACTTCATTTCGATCCAGGAGATCATTTCGGCAGAGAAGCTAGTCGATATCTATATTAGGGAGGTCGTGGCACGACATGGGGTGCCGGTTTCTGTAGTATCCGACATGGATATTCGATTCTCTTCCAGGTTTTGGAAGAGGTTCCACGAGGAACTAGGTACTTTTCTGCATTTCAGCACGGCCTTTCACCCACAGACGGATGGTCAGAGCGAGTGGACCATCCAGACATTGGAGGATATGCTGCGGGCATGTGTTATGGATTTCGGCGGTAGTTGGGATACGTATTTCCCATTAGCAGAATTTTTGTATAAAAACAGTTATCATTCCAGCATCGATCGACATCCTTTTGAGATGCTTTATTGTAACATCCCAAAATTCAAGACCAAAAATTTCATTTTTAGTATAGTAATTTATAGAAAACATCATCAAGTTAATTCATTTCATAAAAAGCCATAGATCATAAGTCTCAAAATCATGCCATAACATGGTAACAATGTCAGAGTACAGATCCCAAGAGTCTCATATGTGAAAATCGTGTGTGTGATGCGCTGCTACCGTACCGGCTCCTTTCCCTTCGAAGAATAAGGACATGAAACCAAAAACTGAAACTGTAAGCACAAAGCTTAGTGAGTTCCCCTATCATACCACATACCATACAATAAACATATTGTCAGGCATACCTGGGTGCCCGGCCTACCCTGCTGAGCATATATGGGTGCTCAACCTACCTTTGTCAGGCATACTGGGGTGCCCGACTTACCTGTAACGCCCGCAAATTCGGGTTAGTCAATTTAGAGACGATGAGCATCAAAAATGAGTTTTTGATGGAAGATTATTTAGAAGGAGTAATCTTAACCAAGTTGTAGAATATGTCACAAGGGTTCCGTACATATAAAGAACGCCGAAATCCGAGTTATAACGAAGAAGTTATGGCCCGTCGAAGTTTCGCGACGGAACCGGCACGACACTGCGCGGCGTAAATAATGAATTTACGATAGAGGACTTTTTAGCCTTAGTAACCTAAACAAAAGTTGTAGTATATGTTAAACCGAGAGCGTGCATAAAAAGAACGCCCAAATCTGACTTCGTATGAGGAAGTTATGATTTTTCTAAGATTTGGCATAGCAGTGCACAACCCGAAACTCGAATTTTAGATGGAGCGGTTTTTGGCCAACACGACCTAAATCAGAATTGAATATCTCATTAATAGGAACTCAACGAAAAAAAGACAGACGAAAACGGAGTCCGTATGAAGAAGTTACGAATTTTACGCGGACATTTAACAGTGTAATCTCCTCATACTATTAAATTTAAGATCGGTCGAGAATTAGCCGACGGAGTCAAAAGTAAAGTTGTAGATCTTATTTTTACCTACGCGTGGATATAAAGAACGTCGAAAACGGAGCTCGTATGCGAAAGTTAAGGGGTTTAGAAGTCGGAAAGGTGCTGCTGCAAAAGGGGTGACGTGGCACAATCTTGGCCATTGCTTTCTCCCCAAGGCTTGCCACTAGATGGTGACATGTGGCACCAACTTCAGCCATACTCCACCCTATAAATACAACCCCTTCCACCCTCATTTCTTCACACCTCCACCCTTCTCTCTCTACTCTCTCTCTAAACCTCCCAAAACTCCCCTAGCGCTAGAAGAAAGCCCTGGAGCGCTCGACGGCTCCGAGAAGAAGAGCTTTCAGCTCGGAAGTTCTGCCCCTGCAGAGCACGGCTTCTAGTCAAACCCCCTCGTAGGTAACATACGCCTACCTAATTTTTAATATAGCTATTTTTTAAATATAGTAACGTTATTATGACCTTATAATAATTATTTGAGCTATTATTATGGGTTATATAAGTGTCGTTATAATATCTTTTTAACCACTCGCGGTACGGGGAATCCAGTTTGAAGGGCCGCCTGGGTTGTTGGATTTCAAAACTGCTATATGCCAAAATGATCCTGCCCTCCGGTGTTTTATGTCTGGCCCCTGTCTGTACATAGTGGTTGGAAAATATTGTTTAAACGCTTATATAATAATAATAATAATAATAATAATAATAAGACTAATAATTAGTCACGGTAATTATTAGACTAAAATCTAGTGGTAATAATACTAGGTATTGTCGAAGGAAATTGTTTTAAGAGTAACGAAGTGTTGTCCAAGTTCGGAATCCCCACCTTAACAAGTGAGTGCATAGTTACTTTCATCTTACACATAGATATGAAGTATTTTATATAAATTACGTGCTATGTGTGCATATTATCTGTATACTTGTTATCTATGTTGGATGAACGATTTTATACATGTTTTAAATGATTTAAACTGTATATGTATTTTATATCTACAAAATATGTTGGGTAAAACATGGGTAGATGAATGATGAGGGATGAAAGTTGATATAGAGGAACATTGGCAGTATGGACATAGTGCCCTATAGGTAAACATTGGCAGCAATGGACCTAGTACCCTATAGATGAGCATTGGCAGCGGCGCCACAACCTGTAGATGTTGTTGATCTACGGTAAACATCCTAGCAGTTGCGCTCTAAGGATAGTATCGGCAGTTGCGCCTAATAGATGGACTTCGTGCCGTTTCCTTAGGATGATCCTTAAGAATGAATGAACGAGGAGTAGCTGATTCTTAGGGTAAATCCTTAAGAAGATAATAGGGATGGGTAATTGGGTTGATTGTTTGATGTTTAAACATAATAATTATATTATTATGGGTTGAAAACCCTATGTACTCACCAGGTTTCCCAACCTGACCCACTCAGTTTATTTGTATCACAGGTGTCAATATGAGGTCACATTACACTGAGGGATTAAGGAGATATAAATAACTAGTGATAATTAATGTAAGTTCTGTTTATGCTTATGTTTCTGTATTGACGATGACATCCCAATATTTTAAAATGAATAAAAATACATTTCTTCGGAAATGCTTTGATAATGTATTTATCATGTTTTTCTGGGAACAAATTCCGCAACACTTTTCTTCAAAAGGATACTCTGATTTTTAAACAAAGCATAAGCAGAATCGGTCTTTTCTGGCCGTGAAAATGGGGATGTCACATTACCCCTTGTCAAGCATATCTGGGTGCTCGACCTACCCTGCCAGGCATATTTGGGTGCCCGACCTACCATCCGGTTATTTCAACCGGCTACGGGGACTATTTCACCCCTACCACTAACACATAATAACATAGCATATCATACTGTCAGACATATGTGGGTGCCCGAACTACCATGCCGGTATATCTCAACTGGGTCCGGGGACTAGTCCCCTCCTACCACTATCACATAACATCATAGCATACTAACTCAAATAGCATAACATATAGTGGCATCCCAGACAATTATCACAAAGACAATCATCTCTACTATACTCAATCTACTAGTGGGTCGACATTGGTGCCTTAGACCCACTTCTACAGGAAGGTAACTCACCTCAATGTCGTGAAGTAGCTGAACTGTCCTCGGTGCTGGGATCAACTCCTCTCAAACTCCTACACATAACAATCTCCTTTAATTACCTTATCACACTCATAACCCTTTAAGGTTCAACTCTGGTCAATGGTCAAGTCAAAGGTCAACACTCTGGTCAAAGTCAACCTTCTGGTCTAAGTCAACATTCTGGTTGACTCAACTCATTGAGTTGGTCCATCAACTCGTCGAGTTCCCGGGTCCATAGAACTCTGGAGTCTCGATCCTACTCGTCGAGTTCTTCCATGAACTCGTCGAGTTCCTTTTCATACAAGTCAGGGCATTTCACTCACAACTCGCCGAGTTCATCCTTGAACTCGTCGAGTTCTTCTTTATATCAGTTGGGACGTTTTGCTCTCAACTCGCCGAGTTCATCCTTGAACTCGTCGAGTTCCTCTTCATATCAGCGGGACATTTTGCTCTCAACTCGCCGAGTTCATCCTTGAACTCGTCGAGTTCTTTGATATTCAAGTCCATAAACACATCCAACTCGCTGAGTCATCTTCTAGACTCAACGGGTTTGCTCAGTAACAGAAAAGGTTGGGGAACCACGACCCAACTCGCTGAGTCGTATGAACGACTCGTCGAGTCCCCCAAAGTCCAAATCTATCCAGTCGATTTTAATCGGGCTTAATGCATCCAAAACGTAGATCTGGCCTCCTAAGGTCGATATAACATGTAAAGTTACAAACTTTACGTTCATGCATGAGTTATTTAGCTCAAAAGGCCCTAAAAAGTGGTTCGTATGATACATGGGACTCCCATGGCCATAAAGTTGGCACCTTTATGCCATGGAGTCCCTCAAAGACTCTGAATCTGAAGTTATTACCCCAAACATGCTTGCATCCATGAATGGTTCCATATTATGCTCCATATGTCCCTAAACTACCCCATGAAGAGATCTAGTAAACAAACAGACAAGGTACAAACTTTATACCTCTACTGAGTCAAAAAAGCAGCACAAACTTTGGATCTACTTGCCTCCTCTTGAATCCCCAAGCTTCCTCTTCCTTCTCAAGCTTCAAAATCACCAAGAACACACAACTATGGCTCAAGAACACTCAAAATGGATTAGGGTTTCGTGAATAAGACTTGGAGGTGATGGAGGTTGAAGTTGAGGCCAGAGTTAAAGTGTTTAAATAGGGTGCAAGCCTTGAAAATTAGGGTTTCACTCTGGCAGCCCTACTCTTCGAGTCGAGGCTCTTGACTCGTCGAGTAGGCTTCTGTTAGAACAATGTTCTAGTAGGATCGATTGATTCTAAGCAGAAAAGCAATAAATTACGTAATAAAGAACACAGGAATGGTTTACCTGATGTCGAATGATTAAGCTTTAACACCTCAGAAGAGCTCGATTAAGAACTTCGACTGTAGAGGTGTTTAGGGTTACAAAGCAATAATAATAATAATGACGACCGTATCTAAGGCACACATGCATGCACTATATATAGCTTAACCCTAATTAATAATCACGGATGGACAGGCCCAATCCGGATATACAAAAACTAAGGCCATGACGCAACACAAAATACCCAACAATCTCCCCCTTTGCGTCAATGGAGCTGAGAGCTCAGTTTGGTTGAGCTATAGAAGACTTCTTGACAGTCTTGAACACCTTCGGTATAATGGCCAGTAGAGAATGACGAAAAGTAATATACCACCGAAGCATGTCAGCGAAGTTCTTCTTGTATGACTCAGTGTTGTGCTTGCATCGATGGATAATATTGATTATATGCTCCAAGCAGTCAGTTGAGAACAGATGCTTATCAACAAGAGCGAAAAGAAATCTGTTAGCTTCGCCTCTTGTGAACATCACTGTGAGATGTGTAGAATCAATTTGACCCAGCTTCATCTTGTTCACATCTCCAGGCTTTGCGGTTGGCTTCATAGTTGGCTTTTTCTTCAAAACATTAGCAATCTCCTGATCCATTATAGCAACTTCATGGACATAGGAAGCCAACATCCTCTTCAGATGATCTAGGATCGGCTCATACTCCTTCGCATTAGTGAGCAAAATGTTGTACAATAAGATCCAATCATGAGGATTCAAGTTAGGAAGATCTGCCAGGGAAATCACTAAAACCGAGTTGTCTGAACCTCGGGTTATCTTGAAATTAACATTAACAAACTTCCCTGCAGGCGAAGGTTTCAACACCTTGACTGTTGTAATCTTTTGTGCACTCCAAGTCAGATACTGAGGCTGACCGAACTTGAGATAAAAATCGATAAGTTCACGATCAACTTGAGGATGAGGTGAGGGAACTTGAACTGTTGAATCAAAACAGTGAAAGGTAAATGCTTTTCGTGTTATAGGCATATCAAACTGTGAGTCCCTCGTATTCTCACAATCAAACGAAGCTACAGGTTCCAGCCAGAACGTGCTTGGAAACTCTATTGCTTCTTTGATCAGCGTTTCCCTAGTCCAAGGAGGAAACAAAGCCTTCTTGCAAATTAGAGCATCATGCTCTTCCTTCTTCTTTCGCTCCCTTTCTTCAGCTTCCTTTGCAACCCGAAGGGTTTCATCTAACTCTTGATCCCTTTTCTTCCGTTTCAGGGCATCAGTAATAGTTTCTTGATCTTCATCGTTATCACCAGCAATACCTTTCTTCTTTTCTTGATTGCCAGAACCCGAAGCTTCATTACCCTTCGGTTCTGTTTTGACAGTGACCTTCGGTTGAGTTTTCTGAGCACCTTCTCCCCCTTGTTTTGTAGGTACGAATCGCTCCGAAACACCCATCATCTCATGTAGAAGTTCAAGGGCAGGAAGAAGCTTGGAGGTCAGGTGATTCCGGATGGTCAGTGTAAGAATCGGATCATGAACATTAAGAACATTGTGCAGCATATTCTGAACGTCACCAGCACAACTCCGGAAAACAGCACGCTCAGTTTTCAACAATGAAATCTCCCACTCAGCTTGAACCAATTGAACCTTCTGGACTTCAATGGTAGATGTTCGACGAGCAAGATCCTCCCTTAATGTGCTGTCCTTTGCTAAATCAGCATGGAGCTTTTCAAGACGAGAATTCACTGAGCTAAGAAGAGAAGTGTTCTCAGCTTGAATTTCAGAACGAACAGTCTCGAACTTGGCTTGCTCCCCTTGTAGTGACTTTGAGAGAGAGTCAACTGAAGCATTCACTTTAGCTGCATTCGCATCAGCATGACCCTTAAGGGATTCAAGAAAGATCTGAGAACTGTGAATGAGTTCAGCAACATCTGTAGTAGCCTTCTGACATGAAGATGTAGATGCTTCAACCGCCTTTGTGGATTTATCAATTGCTCCTGTATACTGTTCAAAAGCAGTGTCCAGGAAAGCCTTCAGCACAACATCATTATACTTCGAAGAAGAAGCGAGCAATTGATCAAGATTTTCATCGAGACTTTGCACTTGTTGTCTGGTTACTGGAGCCTCTTCATCTTCATCAGTGGGAAGTCTATAAGGACTGTAATAGTTTGAGTCAAACTCAAGATTGTCACCACCGACAGTAGCACCAGAATCAGTTGAGGGTGAGGGTGAAAGAGGTTTGGATGTAACAGGGGTTTCGGTTTCAGTATTAGTCCCCGTATCAGATACGTTGACGTTTACTGGAGGTTCGGTTGGAGTGGTGGAAATAGGTGTAGTTGTGGTAGTTGCTTGTGAAAAGATGGGAGGGGGTAAAGGAGTTGTAGAGATTGGTACAGTACTAACCGGTGGTGGTGGTGGAATTGGAGCAACCGAAACTGGAACAGTAGTCTTCGGTGGAGATAGAGGAGGAGTTGGAATTTCGTCATTGAGTGGTTCAGTGGGAGTTGGAGAACGAGGAGGTGTATTACCTCTTGGTGAACCGTGATGCTGAACCTCTTCTTCCTCATCAGCCGATTTCTGCTCAGCATGATCTGAACTTGAAGGAGAAGGACTCTTTGATTTCCTTGCCATCTTCTTAACTTTCTTTGGAGCCGAAGAATTAGCTTTTTCAGCCTTTCGCTTTTTGGACTTGACAAGCTTAGAAGAAGGACCTTCGGTTTCCACCTTTTTAGGATCTGACCTCTTCCCTCGCTTTGCTGGCTTTTCCACAGCATCTAAGGCAACCTTCTGTTCAGGAGTCAGTTCTCTTGAGCCCTTGGGAGTAAGCTTCCGGTAGTCAGCCATCACATTACTTTCGCTCGACACACACCTGTACATTGGTTCAGGTATCGAACCGATGTGAGAAAACTTGGTAGCATCTGAGAAGATAATCTTCTTCGTATGAAAAGTAGCCACAGAGGAGACCAATGCATCTTTCATAACTGGAATCTGTAAGTTGTCAATGGCCCGTCGGGTGATGATGGTCCAGAAAGACCACAAGAAATCTCTGAATGTCTAGTTGAGGTGTTGAGACTTTGCACTAGTTGCGACCAAATAATTGAGCCATAATCCAGATTAATACCATTGTAGAGACCATAGAGAATGGTCAGAAAACCCTTACTCGTACCATCTTTCCCAGCTACCATTCCGCTAAACCTTTGTTGATAAGAGTAAGCAACCCATTCCATTGTGGCAGCAAACACGACTTCTTAAACTTCGTCACTGTGGTAAGAACATCAGTATACCCCATCTCATAAAGCATCATAAACAACTGGGTTGTAGTGATGAAATCAGGAGAGATGACAGAAGCATCGACGGCAAGCCTTAACAGGGAACAGAATCGACCTTTCGAAATTGATGTCTTGTGAGTGAAGATTTGAAAATAGATCCTCTCCTTGTTCTTGTCGTAAGACGCAGTAGAGTACACTTGAGACAACAGAGACATGGGAACAGATTCCACCTGCGTAAGAGCGATAACCAGTGGGGAGTACTTGAGACATTCAACAACGTGGAGCATGTATGAATCATACAAAAAGGGGTTCAGTTGAATGATCAAGTTCTGATTAGGTTTGATCACAAGCAATGACGATGAAGCAGTTTGATCTTGAAAAGATGATGATTCCGCCATTGTTGATGTAAGGAAGAAGATGAACAGTTGAAGATCACCTGTTGTATTTGAGAGAGTTTGAAGAGGGTAAGAAGGTACAATTGGTGTGAGAAACCCTTTATATACCATTTCCAGGAGAGAGAAAGAATCTTAGTGATGATGATACGGTCACTGAAACGTCGCCTGAAAAACCGCGATTTGACAGCGTGGTTTCCCTAGATAGACGTCATCAAGCGTGGGTCTAGAAACCGTTTCAAATTCACGCGCCCAATATGAATGATTATCCATTGACATGAGTCAAAATCTTATCCACATCGCGTCTTTTCAAATGCACTTTCGCTCTATATGTCAAAAGAACCACTTTCGCTCCAAAAGAAAACTTTAAACGGGCCACAAGGAACATTAACCAGAATTTTTGGAAAATCACAAATAATTTGCGTGTAAGAGTGTGCCAAAAATAAAGAAATAAAGCAAAATGTGTATAGGATGTGAGTGATGTCTGTAATAAGACATGAAGCAGATGATTCCGAGCAAGAATCTCTTCCTTCAAAGTCAAGAGAGACTTGAAGTGCTTGTGTGGTTCCCCGAAAAAATACAATCGAGTATTTGTAAAGAAACACCGAAAGGCTTCTTTTCAAATAATGGGTCTAAAGGGTGGCTTATCTTCAACCGAACATCGATACTTAACATAAGACCGAACGTTGGATGAAGTACTCGTGAGACCGATGTGGTCTGTTGAACAAGTAGGTTTGATAGAATTTGTTGTGACTAAAGATGTTAGAAAAATCTCAAAAACAAAAACCAAAATGGATCTTTATGGGAAGAAATGCCTTGGTGTTAACCACTCAAAAATAAAATGAGATTTCGTTAGGTAACAAGTGAGATCTTGAATATAAATATTCACCGTCAATTCATTATTGGTGTTGGATTTTGGGTCTCACTTAGCACGTGGTGTACGCATCTAAGATCATAAACACAGATTTTGTGTAACCGTAAACCTCAGTGGTAATATCTGAGAGTCTCAAGGGTTACCTTGGTGAAACGAAAGTTGATGGAGAGTGTAGAGGAGGTGGTTAAGGAACCGAAAGTACCCCTGCTAGATAAAAGTGACAAAGCAGAAAAATCTGAACTGTTTTGAGAAGAGTAAGGTAGCTCATGACTTGAGTGGATTTAGCAGCCTGATTGGGAAGAAACGATAGGTATAGATCAAATCATTAAGGCCTGACTCATAGTCTTATAGGCTTCGGTCTACATGCAGCAGCATGCTTCTAGGGACACTTAACTAGTTCAAATTAAAATGGTCGTACATGCCCTAGCTCCAATTGATGTACCAACGATATACTTGGTACCTAAAGAGAATAGACAAAGACAAACAAACCACACACACAAACAAAACAAATAATAATAAAAGCAAAAGAGAAAATTAAAAGATAAAACCTTTTGGAATTTTGAATTTTCTGAAAAATAATAAAAATGAAATATTTTTGGATTTTTGATGTTTTCTGAAAAATAATAAAAACAGAAATAATATTTTTGAATTTTGAAATTTTCTGAAAAATAATAAAAACAGAAAAAGAAACGAGAATAAATGAAATGAATGTTAACAAAACTCTAGGAATAAAGATAAAACATAGCAATAAAAAGATTTAAAAGAGAGTTTACAAAGTATACAATCGAAATCAAACCTTAAAAGAATGAAGTGAAATAAGCCGAGCGATCGGTTCATTTCGGTCTCCAAAAATTCCGGAGCCGAAATAGACCGAGCGTTCGGTTCATTTCGGTTCCCTAAAATTCTGGAGCCGAAATAGACCGAGCGTTCGGTTCATTTCGGTTCCCGAAAATTATGGAGCCGAAATAGACCGAGCGTTCGCTCTATTTTGCTTGTCTAATTTTTAGAGAGAGATTTGAGGGTTCGGTACCGACTCTGCTTCCATCATTCCCAAACCTTGTAGAATTTTATTGAAGCTTGCTTCTGGTAAGGCTTTAGTGAAGATGTCAGCCAGTTGATCGGAGGACCGAACGAAATGTACTTCCACGTTTCCATCTTCAACATGGTCCTTGATGAAATGGTATCTTAGTGCAATATGCTTTGTCTTTGAGTGTTGCACTGGATTGTGACATATTCTTATCGCGCTTTCAGAGTCACAATAGAGAGGTATTTTCTTCATACTCAGTCTGTAGTCTCTTAGTTGGCTTTGTATCCATATCACTTGTGAGGTACAAGATGTTGCAGCTATGTACTCAGCTTCGGCTGTTGAAAGAGACACACAGGTTTGCTTCTTGGACTACCAGCTAACAAGTTTACCGTCAAGGAATTGGCATCCTCCAGTTGTGGTTTTTCGGTCCAGACCGCATCCTCCAAGATCGGCGTCAGAAAAGACTTGAACAAAGAATCCGGATTTAGCAGGGTACCAAAGACCGAGAGAAGAGGTTCGCTTCAGATAACGGAAAATATTTTTCACTGCCACCATATGAGGTTCTCTTGGATTTGCTTGAAACCTGGCACAATAACAAACAGAGAACATAATGTCTGGTCTACTAGCTGTTAGATACATAAGAGACCCTATCATTTGACGATAGAGTGTTACGTCAACAACAGGTTTTTCCAGAGATGGTGTTAACTTTGTGCCAAACACCATGGGAACCTTCACCTTCGAATCTCCCATCATACCGAACTTCGCCAGCAAGTTCTTCGTGTAGGCCTCCTGGTTGATAAATATGCCTTCCGGTCCCTGTCTTATATTCAATCCAAGGAAAAAGTTAATTGGACCCATTACGCTCATTTCAAATTTAGTCTCCATCAACTTCCTGAATTCAGTCGTTAAGCTAGGATTCGTGGAGCCGAAGATGATGTCATCAACATAAATCTGAACTATCATTAGATGTTCGCCTTCTTTCTTTCGGAAGAAGGTTGGGTCAACCGAACCTTGCTTCAATTTCGACATTTTAAGAAAGCGAGTTAATGTTTCATACCAGGCTCTCGGTGCTTGCTTCAGACCATATACATCTTTATCCAACACATAGCAGTGATTAGGGTATTTCTCGTTCACGAACCCAGGTGGTTGCTCGACATACACCGTTTCTTCTAGTTCTCCATTTAAGAAAGCACATTTCACATCCATCTGGAAAACTTCGAAGTTTTTATGTGCAGCATATGCCAGAAAGATTCTAAAGGATTCCAACCATGCTACAGGAGCGAAGGTCTCCTCATAGTCTATCCCTTCTTCTTGGCAATATCCCTTTACCACCAACCGAGCTTTATTGTGAATTACGTTGCCCTCTTTATCCAACTTATTCCTGAATACCCATTTTAAGCCGATCACAGAAACATCCTTTGGAGTGGGAATCAGTCTCCAAAATCGATTACGTTCAAACTCATGGAGTTCATCTTGCATTGCTTGTACCCAATCAGCGTGATCAAGTGCAACATTAACCGTCTTTGGTTCGATTTTCGAGACAAACGAATTAAACATGCAGAATTCAACATGAGAGAATAAGGCAGTTTGTTTCACTTTCAATTGAGAACGTGTGAGAACTCGCTTAGATGATTCACCAATTATTTGTGTTTTGGGATGATCCTTAGTCCATTTCATTAGAGGAGGGTAATTTGGGTCATAGACAGGATCCAACTCTGCATTTACCTCTTCTTCAAATTCTGATTGATCACCTTCGTCATTTGTATTATCATTTAATCAGTCTCCAAACTCGATTACGTTCAAACTCATGGAGTTCATCTTGCATTGCTTGTACCCAATCAGCGTGATCAAGTGCAACATTAACCGTCTTTGGTTCGATTTTCGAGACAAACGAATTAAACATGCAGAATTCAACATGAGAGAATAAGGCAGTTTGTTTCGCTTTCAATTGAGAATGTGTGAGAACTCGCTCAGATGATTCACCAATTATTTGTGTTTTGGGATGATCCTTAGTCCATTTCATTAGAGGAGGGTAATTTGGGTCATAGACAGGATCCAACTCTGCATTTACCTCTTCTTCAAATTCTGATTGATCACCTTCGTCATTTGTATTCTCATTCTCCCCCTCAAATGGCGAAGCATATCCCATGTCAGGTTTAGGATTTTCACCATCGGTTGGAGTTGGATTCCCCCCCCCCCTCGATTGGACTATTATGGGTTGAGGTCGGAGTTGGATTCTCCCCCTCGATTGGACTATTATGGGTTGGGGTTGGAGTTGGATTCTCCCCCTCGAAAGACAAATCGGTTGTTTTTGGTACAGATGAACCCTCCCCCTTGAATGTTGAGCTGTTGTTTGGAGGGTTAGTTGAGGGTTGACCACCAGTCGGTTTAGGAGGTTCATTTTCCATTTCATTTGCAGCTTCATCCATGATCTTTTTCAGATTGTCAATTTTGTTGTCTGCTGCTTTCGCTTCTGAGTGTATGGCCTTTTCTGGTTCATCAAATAGTCTTATGTACTCTTCAAACAAGTTGGAAATAGGAATTGAGACTTGTCCGGATTGTGGAAATATTTCCCCCATGGTACTTGTCACACCCCAAAACCAGAACGGCGGAAAAGTTCTGGGGCGGAGGACGTCATGCGTAGTATCACAACAATTGTATCATAGCAAGCATAGTAAACACAACCAGACATTGAATACATATGTGAAAAAGGTTTACATTGTTTATTACATAGTTTTGTTCATAGCAAAAGTACAATAGTAAAGACGTGACTCTAACACTCCAACTTTTCCGAACTTCTGGAAGTACCCGTCTACTAATGCCCTGAGAATACAAGCAGTTTAAAATATCAGCAAAAAGCTGGTGAGTTCATAAGCGTTTAATTTTTGGAGGAAAATGTTCTTTGATCCTTTGAAAAGTGCTTCTCAAGAAAATCCTATATTTTCTTATAAAAGATGTTTGATTATCCATTAGTTGTATGTTAAACAGTCTGTTTATGTAAGGTTGAGTTACTCCATGAAAATCCTATATTTTACTTAAAAGTTGATAGTTGGTTATCTGTTCTTGTCTGAGGTGTACAAGTATCTACCATACTTGCATCGTTACACGTAGTTTTCTTGAAAACCCTGTTTGCTCCCTGTGAGGTGTATTAGCCTTATTACATAAATAAAACTAATAAATAAGTGGTGAACTAAGTCCTAAGGGTATTATTAATACTTTCTAGTAATCCAATCGGTTATTACTTTGAGGTTAATTCACTTGTTTCATTATTACACATGTATGTTGCTATTATCTAGGTTGTGAGTGTCATAACCGTACTTAGACTTGATATGGCACGTAACGGGGCTAGTATCTTTTTATGACTTTTGTCACCCTTGACCTGACGGTTCCACTGTAGCTAGCAGCGAGGTGCGGGATAGTCAGTCCCGTATAGATCTATACACAACAGTCACGCTCTCCCTACAAGAGATTCTGGTTACAAGTGGTAGTCCTACACTCTCAAATACGGGGGAGTGTTACCAAGGACGTGTCTCCAACTTTAGACTAACAATTTGCATGTAATATTACTAAAAATCCTGTTTACGTTTTGTATGAATCCTTTATAAAATAACACATTTTACGATATGATTCACAAATTTGTTGCTTTAGTTTTAAAAAACTGTTTCTACGAGTTGATTTCTTAATCGTTTGGTAAAACTATTTTCTGTGTTAAAAGCATACTGAACATATAATTATTTTAAACAAAATAATGTACTTTGAGCACAAGTTTCCTTGTACTTTTGCTTGTATTCCCCCTGAAAACATGAAAAACTTGGAAAAAGCGTAGGGGTACGAACTCACTGTTTGACGTGGGATTCGAGTGTAATTTGCTAGGAATTGATGAGTGTCAAATAAAGCCTCGAGCACAAACGGATCCTATTTAGCATGTAAAAGTACATATATGCATTAGGTGAGGGCTAACACTATTTGTTATGGAAGGAAATTATCCTAGGGACCAGGAAACACTTAAAACTAAGTGTTAGAATCGCATGTGATTTGAAAATGGGGAGTTTGCGGTCGTAAAAGGAGTGTACGGTCAAGGGTTTGCGGCCCAATAGGGTTTTCGGCCCATATGTTTACGGCCCAAGCATTTGCGGTCCATGGGTTTACGGCCGTAAACACTTGGCGAAAAGTGCGATTTTCGGTGTTTCAAGGTCCTTTCTAGCCTTCTGGAAGTGTCCTAAGTCTCGTGCCCAGCTCAAGGAAGAGTTTAAAGGTCAATAATCGACCAAAAATGGAGTTTATGGTCATTGAAGGGAGTACGGCCGTAAACCCCTATGTTCATGCGTTTCAGGTCGATTTTTAGGCGAAAATCGATGGTTTCTAGTAGATAACAAGTACAGATGGTAGTTACTTACTGTTAAGAAGCTTGAAATAAGGTTTTTAGCCACTAAGAACTAGTGTGTGTTCTTGGTGAGAGAGAAAATCTAGAAAAAGATGAGATTTAGGAGCTGAGACATGGATTCATCACTAGAATAAGGATAGAAACACAATCAAAGTGAAGAATCACTTACATTCTTGAGGATCCTTGAGCAAATTCGAAGTTTGTAGAGAGAGAGAGAGAGAGAGAGAGAGAGAGAGAGAGAGATAGTAGAGAGAGAAAGCTCCTGAGATGTGTAAAGTGAGAAATGAAGGCCACTCATCCCTTATATAGGGGTGAGTTTACGGCCAAGGGGTGGGGTGGAGGGTTTACGGCCGTGAACAGGGTTTACGGTCGTAAACTGAGTTTGCGGCCGTAAACTCCTCTCGAAGGGTTGTTTGGCCCGGATGCTATGCTTTGACTTAGAAAACCTCGTTTTTGAATCCAAAACTCGATTGAACTGAGCTTAGAATATTCCGTTAGTCCAAAAATAATACTAACGTGAACGAAAATAAATCCGAATTGATTTATTTAAAACGTGAAGTCCTTCCCAAACTAAGAAATTTGACGGAATTAAATAAAACCCAAGTTTTATTAACGGAAACTGGGTAAGGATAACGAAAAAGTTTCGGGTTGTCACAGTACTTTCGCTTGTTTGAACTTTCTTCATGTAATTGTCATCAAAGGTTACATAGTAGGATTCTTCAATACATTTGGAGCGTTTATTCAAAATCCTATATGCCTTTGAATTGAGTGAATAACCAAGAAAAATTCCCTCATCGGCTTTGACGTCGAACTTGTTTCGGTTCTCTTTAGAATTGAAAATGAAGCATCTTGAACCAAACACGTGGAAAAATTTAACGTTGGGCTTTCGATTGTTCAGAATCTCATACGGAGTGATGGATAATCGTTTGTTAAGTAAGGATCGGTTATGAGTATAGCACGCGGTTACAACTGCATCGGCCTAGAAGTATAGCGGAAGAGAAGCGAAGCTTAGCATGGTTCGGGCTGCCTCACATAAGGGGGACGAGAAGTTGTGATATCCTCTTTTCAGCTTGAAAATCTTCAAAATCTTTATTCTTGAATTCAAGCCCATTGTCGCTTCTAATATTCCTCACCAGCTTTCGCAGCTGCAGTTCCACTTGCTTGATAAACGCCTTCAACTTGGGAGTCGCTTCTGATTTCTGTTTAAGAAAGAAAACCCAGGTGAAGCGTGAAAAATCATCTACTATGACAAGAATGAACTTACTACCACCGATGCTTTCGATAGCAGAAGGTCCACATAAGTCAATATGCAGAAGTTCAAGAGCTTCAACAATCTTTGAATTGATACGTGTAGGATGGCTCTTTCTGCTTTGTTTGCCCATCTCACACGCTGCACACAGGTGTTCCTTATCAAACTTGAGAAGAGGAAGGCCTCGAACATGATCACCAAGCACCAACTTATTAATGTCTTTGAAGTTCAGGTGCGATAGGCGTCGATGCCATAACCAGCTTTCATCAGAGTTCGCCTTTGACAACAGCCATATTGCTGGTTTTCCTCGAATTGGGTTGAGATTTAAAGGATACATCTCTCCCTTGCGTTCAGACTTCAACAGAACTCTTTTGGATTGCTTTTCAATAATTTCTGATCCCTCATCATCGAATGAAACTTTCAAACCAGTTCCCACAACCAATTGAGATACACTGATGAGGTTGTGCTGCAATCCTTCCACGCAAGCCACTTTTCGAATTGTGAATTCTCCGTTGGTTATCATTCCATATCCTCTAATTGTGCCAAAAGAATTGTTTCCATACTTCACACATCCACCATCCTTAAGGGACCGAAACTCCCTCAGTTCTTCCCTCCTTCCTGTCATGTGACGAGAGCAGCCACTGTCAATGTACCATTCGTCATCGAACTGCTCGTCACTTATAACCTGCAAATTCAAGCAGATTTAGGAACCCAAAGTCTCTTGGGCCCTGGTGAGTCTTTTACAGAAAAAGGAATAGCAGCAGAAATATCAACCAAATAAGTTCTTTTTATTAGAGTGGTTTTGTCTTTTCTTTTGATGGTATACACCTTGATTTTGTTTTTATCTTGTTTAAATTGTGGTGTATCAGATGGTGTGTTGTTAGATGGTTTTGGAATATACCTTTGAATCCTAGGGTTAGCTGACATTTTCTTATTATTGATATCAGAATTCGAATCAAGCTTTCCCTTTCCTTTGATGTCCTTCATTGAATTCGGCTTTTGTTGGTAGCAAGAAGGACGGAAGCTTGACTTTCGGTTGTTAGCCTTGACGTTGTGACCGAAACTTTATGTTCGATTCTAAGATCTGGTATTGTAACCGAAACTGGATGTTCGGTTCTAAGCTTTGGTGTTGGAACCGAAACTGGATGTTCGATTCTGAGCTTTGGAATAATAGGAGCTTGGACTAAAACTATCCTTTCGGTTTGGCTTGTCATTTTCTTTGACGTTTGACTATTTCTTGGAAGGAATGTAGTTAGGGTTTTGAGACTGCCAAAACCGTTTTCGCTCATTCAGATTCTTCATGTATCTCTGATTTCTTTGGCGTTTCTGTTCAGCCAGCTGTTTTTGAGACTTATGAATATTGAAGCTTGATTTTGGCTTCTCCTTTTGAGTTTCGGTTGTCTTGGAAGATACATTAGATAATTTTATTTGGTTCTTCTGGTATCTCTTTTGTTCCACTCGTGCTTGGTTTATCAAAACTTGAGGGCTTGTTGATGGATTCAGCAACGTATCTACCTCTTACCCTCCACGAGGTTCGCTCTGATAAGCCGACAGTTTCATCTGCATTATCGATAGGGGCAGACCAGAAGTAATCTTCGCATCCTTCAGCATTGTTTGTGTCGACCAAGATTTTCAATTCTGCTGTTTGTTTTTCAGTGACCCCTGTAACAGCATATACTTGATTTGGCACTGTTTGAACTTTCTGATAGACCAATGCTTTCTTTTTGAGTTTCTGCGGCTTGTCCTTTGACAAGCGAACATATTCAACCGAGTTCTCAGATATGAGTGGTTTTTCATTCTCGGTTTCGCTCTTCATAAATTCAGAGCAATCAACCACATCTTCCACCGAGATTTCGCTCATCTCACTTTCCTCATCAAATTCAGACGTGTTTTCTATATTCAGTTTATGTTCTGAAATTAATTTGGCGTTAGATGAGTCAAATGTTTAAATGGTCTCGGACTTAATTTTCAACCTATCATTTTCATCTAAAATATTTTTGAGCATACATTTATGTTCCTTAGAGTCAATAAAGGTCTCTATCTTGTCCAGTCCGATTTTATAAGTGATGGAAGTCTCTTCTGAGGACATTATGGATTCACACTCAGCGATGACCTCATCCTCCTTAAATTCAAGAAAGGGTAAGATCATCTTGTAATTTTTTTTTTCCTATTTCACAATTTAAGTGCAACTGAGTAATATTCGTATATAAGCGTTTAGCAATCAAGCAAAAAACATTCCGTTGTTTCAAAAACTTTAAATTGTCTCGTTGCAAATAAATAATTTCATCCCTAGCCCTAGTTAACTCCGTCTCGTTCAGCTCAATCCACATCCTTCTCTCCTCACTCTTCGAAGACACCCTGCTGAGTTGGTTAGTTAGGTTAGAGTTCGCTAAGCGAGTTTGCATGAGACTACCACTTAAGTTAGAGAATTTAAATTTTAGTTCATTTAATTCTTCTTCATAATTTGTTACGGGAACTTTAAGTGATTCAAGGATGGATTGTACCTTTTTGATCAGCCGATCACAGTCGTTGATCTTCTCACTCACGGGCTTGGCTGCAAAGCACTTGTCCTCAGTCAGGTTCGACTCCTTAAGCTCACCTTCGGTTGGTCTTCCAGCAGTAACCATCAAACATTTTCCAGCCGAACCAGTATCTTTCGCCACGTAAGCTCTTCCATGTGTGGGTTTTCTCACTTCTTCATCCTCAGAATCGGTTGACCAGACTTCAACGCCACCGAACTCATCTTCATCCACATTTTCATGCACAATCAAGGCATTCATTGAACTATTAGTTGCCTTTTTTTTCTTTATTTCTTCCAACTTTCGCATGTAATACGTCTCATCATCTTCATCGTCCCTTTTCTCAGCCATCTTCCTCAACATGCAATCTTTGGCAAAGTGGTTCTTGCCATGACAGTAATTGCAGTCGAATCCAGAGTCTCCTGCAAGCTTGCTTTCTTTCTTGTCGTCATCCTTTTGAGAGGTGTTCTTCGTTTCTTCTTTCACCTTCTCAGAGTTGTAACTTCCTTGCCAGTTTCTGTTCTTATTGACAGGGAACTTCTTTCGTGCAAACTTCTTTGGGTTGGTGACCATCATTGCATATTCTTCGCCTGTAAGGTCACACTCAGACATATCTGAATCCTCCTCTTCTTCTGCAACATTTTTGCCTTTTGAGACAAGGGCCAGCGATCCCACACCCGAAACTATCTTCGCCTCCTTGGTTACCACGCTTTCATGGGATTTAAGATTACCCACCAGTTTCGCTAGCGAGTATGATTTAAATTGTTCATGAACTTTCACTGTTGAAACCACTGCCATCCATTCTGGTCTTAAACCATTCATGAAGGTCACCTTTTGCTCAATCAATTTTCTTTCAATACCATGCTTGATCATCTTGCTAAGGAGACGATTGAAGCGATCAAAGGTTTGTATCAGTTTCTCTTCAGGTTTCTGCTCGAAAACTCCAAATTCTGAGAGCAACAAGGTTTGGATCAAGTGTTATAGATCCTCATCGGTTGAGTACAGTTCTTTTAACCTATCCCAGATTTCTTTAGCCGTCGTGCATGAACCGACTAAACGAAAAGTGTCAGATTGCAATGCGAATCTGATCATTCTGATGGCTTTCACATTACATATCACCTTGTCCTTTTTATCCTGTGGCATCTTATCTACGTCCGCCACAAGCTGATTATATTCTTTTTGAGTCTTCACTGTCCTGTTCGTTCCAGAGTGAATAAACGACCCAATCGTGATAGCTTCCCAGATGAGATAACCATTATCTTCAGATCCAACTATGTAATCTTCAAAGTGATGCGCCCACACTTCATAGTCTTGAGTGTAAAGAATGGGAACCCTTGTAGTGGATCCAATGTTGTTGGAGATGTTGATGGGATTAGTTTGTGAATCGTCGTGAGACATGACGAGCCTTTCCTTGGAACTGCTAGAATCAGACCTGTAAACTTGAGATTAGGGTTTTATCAAACACAAGAGTTACCGTCGACAGGAAGAAGACGACTTCTTTATATTCGATAAAAGCGGAAACCCTTAAGAATTCTTCAAACAGAAGGAATGTGTACTGATTACACAGTCTCCTGCTCTGATACCAATTGTTAGAACAATGTTATAGTAGGATCGATTAATTCTAAGCAGAAAAGCAATAAATTACATAATAAAGAACACAGGAATGGTTTAACTGATGTCGAATGATTAAGCTTTAACACCTCAGAAGAGCTCGATTAAGAACTTCGACTGTAGAGGTGTTTAGGGTTACAAAGCAATAATAATAATAATGACGACCGTATCTAAGGCATACATGCATGCACTATATATAGCTTAACCCTAATTAATAATCACGGATGGACAGGCCCAATCCGGATATACAAAAACTAAGCCCATGACGCAACACAAAATACCCAACAGCTTCAATTCCTGCGTCCAATCATTCGTTCCTACTCGACGAGTCTGGGGCCTCCGAATCGTCGAGTCCCTTTGCAAAAATGAATGTTTTAATTTAAAATACATACCGGGATCCGGGCGTTACATTTATGGGAGGAAGTGAATGACCCCTATATGTTGGGGTGAGGTCAGTCAGCGGGTCATGGGGAGTACCGAAATGGTACTCAAGACTACCGAGTTGATTCAATGGGTTCAAAATAGACTTCAGATAGCTCATAGTCGGCATAAGAGCTATGCTGACAAGCGTCGTTCATACCTAGAGTTTCAGGTTGGGGATATGGTTCTCCTAAAGGTGTCACCTTGGAAAGGTGTGATCCGATTCAGGAAGCGGGGCAAGCTGGGCCCCAGGTATATCGGTCCTTTCAGGGTTGTAGCTCGGGTGGGCAGGGTAGCGTATCGTTTGGATCTTCCGGAGGAACTCAGTTAGATTCACAGTACTTTTCACGTCTCTCAGATGCGGAAGTGTTTGGTTGATGATTCCGCAGTAGTTCCACTGGAGGATATTCAGGTGGATGACCGCCTGAGCTACATTGAGAAACCGGTAGCGATCCTCGACATGAAGACGAAAAACTTAAGGAACAAGGTTGAGGGGTTGGTGAAGGTGTAATGGCAGCATTCGAAAGGTTCAGAGTGGACTTGGGAGCCTGAGGATGAGATGATGGAGCATTACCTAGAGTTATTTACGACAATGGACTTCGAGGACGAATTCTGATTCAAGTGGGGTAGAATTATAATGTCCAGGTTTCCAGGTATGAGCTTTAGCCTTATTTCAATTAACCTTGGTCTAGGCATGAGTACGCTAGGCGTACACAAGGTACGCACGACATAATCCCCCTTGCATGAGTGTTTTAGACTACCCCTACGTACGTTGGCCGTAATCAAGCAGAACACAAACCCTAAATTTTAGGGTTGTTGCCCTATATAATCATCATTATGAGGATTGAGGCTGCTTCCTCATCGGCCCCCTTCCCTCTAACGGTTCCCCACGAAACCCTACCCTCCTATAGTGTGTTGTTGAGCTTTGGAAGTAAATTTGTGTTGTTTTTGTGTGCATTAAAGAATGTGGTGCTTGGTGATCAAGCTTTAGTTGGACTTGAGGTTGTAGATCCAGAATCTTCATCACATTTGCTAGCTCCTGAAGGTATAAAGTTCTCATCTCGATACCACTTTGTGTTAGATTTAAATTAGGGCTTGATTTTGAGCTTATTATGGTCTTATGAGTCTCCTTGTGAGTTTGAGCCACTCCAGGAGCTAGGAATGCTAGATCTTAACCCCTCTAATGTTCCTTGTGTAAAAAAATGTTATCTTGATGAATCTTAGTGGACCATGCATGAGTTAGAGCCCTTATTATGGGTCTTAATGGACAAAATCGGGTTTTAGGTCCCTTTAAGTCATGCAAAGTGATAAATTTTCCAACTTTATGTGTTAATACCTTGAAATGAAGTAGATATGAGGTTTGGACGTTAAGAGCTTAAGTGATTAAGACAAAAATTGGACAAATGGGACTCCATCCGGTATGCGGGGCGTAATTGCTAGTACGCTGCACGTACTGGGTCAACTGCCTGTTTTTGAGTCAACACTCGTATGCCACGCGTACGAGGAGTGCGTCGTGCGTACTCGGTGAAGTGGACATTCAACGTTTTGGGCCCTTTTTGGACTTGTGATTCTTTTGGGCTTTGGGCCTTAACTGGGTTTTGGGCCTTATATCTGTTGGGCCGTAGTTGGGCAGTAATTGGGTCGTAGTTGGGCCTTAGGTTTATGAGTTGGGCCATTTTGAGCCTTGGGTCATTATTGGATTTTTGGGCCAAGTTAGGTGGACCCAGTAAGGGTAGGGTAAAATAGTCTTTTACCCTAGGAGTGAAGTTGAGGAGCAGGGACCCCAGTTAGGTTTATTAACCTAATTATTAATTAGGGTTTTGTTTGCTTGGTTAGTGAAGTGATTACCAGTTGCAGCAGTCCGATATTTTATCAGAGAGATTCAACAGATTGAGGTGAGTTTCCTTCATTGTATCCGTGGGTCGAAGGCACTAATGTCGGCCCACTAGTTTATGATGTAGTATGATGATTGTCTTTGTGACAATTGTCAGTTATGCCTGTATTTTCTTGATGACTATGTAATTCTTTTGTTATGATGTTATGTGGTAGTGGTAGGGGTGAAATAGACACAATATCCGGTTGAAATAAACCGAAGGGGATTGCAAGCACCTAAATATTCTTGGTTGTATCCGATTGAAATAGACCGATGGGGATTGCAACCACCCAGATATGTTTGGTTGTATCCGGTTGAAATAGACTGAAGGGAATGGCAAGCACCGATATATGCTTGACTGTATCCGGTTGAAATAGACCGAAGGGGACTGCAAGCACCCATATATGCTTGACTGTATGTTTGCATGGTATGGGGTATTTTAGGGGAACTCACTAAGCTTTATGCTTACGGTTTTTAGTTTATGTTTCAGGTATTTCCAACTCTAAGAGGAAGGGCCTGACCTGATTGCACTGCATCTACCTATGATTTTCCACATTATAAGATTTTGGAGAATTTGTACTCTGATAAAATGTTGTTATGATACACTTTCGACTGTTTTGATATGAATATCATATGTTTTGAATGAATTTAAAAACAAAATTTTATTTGTATTTTTGAGATGTTACATTATCCATCTAAACATCATTTTGATTCATATCTAAAGGTTGGAAACCTGGACCTAATGGATTAAGTTGAAAAAAACGCACTTTTGGTCCCTTTGAGACTTAACGACTAGATCTTATTTGTTGGGACCATTCTAATGGATAAAGTTGGAAACTTTATCCTTTATGAAGCTATTAGGAACCATAAAAATGTGATCTTGGTCCTTTTATCCCCTCCCATGCAAGAGTTGTGATGTCTTAATGGATTAATAAGTTAGGGTTTTAGCTTTTGGATCTTCCCTAGCCATGGAGAGTCGTAAAGGTGAAAACTTTATGACTTAAGACAATGTTGTGAGGCTAGATTTGAGTTTGGGTGAAAAGTCCTTAAGGGATTAACTGCTTAATGAAGGAGTGGTATCAGGCTGCGTATGTTGGGCGTACTCAAGTGCCTTGGACTTTGACTTTTGTTGACTTCCGTTGACCATTGACTTTTTGACCAAGTTTGACATTGGGTCAAACTTGAGGATTTTGGGCTATTGATTAAGATTTTATCTGGTTTTGGTGTTAGTGGATTCGCGGGAGCAAGCAGTGCAGAAGGGATCATATCGCAGTGTTTCAAGGTTCTTCGATTCAGGTGAGTTTTGTCTCACTGTACCCGTGGGTCGAAGGCACCAATTTCGGCCCACTAGTTTTAGTTATCTTTAGTAGAAGGATGTCATAGGGACTGTATATAGTCATGTAGGATAGACCGAGGACTATTGATCTAGGCTATTTTACCTGCTCCTTGTTTGGTTGTGGTTCCAAAGTAGGATCACTTGTCCGTAGGGGTAAGCAAAAACCGCACCGCAACTAAAATTAACCGCATAAACCGCAACCGATTAACCGCAACCGCAATAAAAACTGATGGTGATGTTTTCTGTTTTTCAAAAACCGCAAATTTGCGGTGCGGTGCGGTTATTAGTTTTCAAAAAATCGCAAAAAAACCGCACCGCACCGCATATATTATATACAATTTTTTTATTAATTATTAATATATTAAATATTAAAAATAAGACAAGTTTCATGGATGAAAGATTGATATAATACTAGAAGACAAAAGTGTTGGTTTTTTGTGATGTTTAACTTTGAAAAACGGTGAAATTAGACAATTTTAAGATATTTACTGTTAATTACTATTGATTTGACGTTTTTAAGATATTAGTTGTTTGTGATTTAAGTTAATTGTCTTATACCTTATGATTTTTTTATTATTACAAGTAATATGTTTGAACTCTTAAAGCCGTTTGAGCTCCAAACTATGGTTAAAAACCATACAAAATAACCACACCAAATCCATGCGGTTAATAACCGCAACACAGTAAAAACAAATCCGCACCGCAAAAATAGCCGCCTAACCGCACCGTAAAAATAACCGCACCAAGCGGTTTTGAAAATGGATCAACCGCATTTGCGGTTAGTGGTGAGGTTTTGGCTAATAACCGCACCGCGCTCACCCCTACTTGTCCGGGTGTCTATCTCACCTCTGAGTATATATGGTTATGCATTCCTTGGATTGTTGGTATTTAGTATGTTGTTATGTTGTAGTGATATGTTAGATTTGTATCCTGGTATATAGGATGTTGTTATGCGGTAGTGATATGTAGATTTGTATGTTTACATGTACTTGATGTTTATCATCTAGTGGAGTTCCATAGGGACTGTATGTGGTCATGTAGGATTGCCTGAGAACTCTTGATCTAGGCTTTCTTGTCTGTTCCTTGTTTGGTTGTGACTCTAGAGTAGGATCATCTGTTCGGGTGGCTATCTCACCTCTGGTTACTTATGGTTATGCATCTCATGGAGGATAGCTGGTAGCGGGAGAGTGTGCGGTGTGAGGACCAGTATGTGGTAGTGTGCTGTATGATTGTTGTTTGCATGTTTTATGTGCCTACTTTATCCTGATTGTTTATATGCCGACATATGGTAGTAATGAGTTGAGGTGGTCCCACTTTGTGTTGTAGGCCAAGATACCCCGGTGCGGGTCGACTGTAAGTCGTAGGCACAGAGGCTCGAAAAAAGCGGTTGGGTTGAGGCGGTAGGCCAACAAACCTTGGGTATTCCAGCCCGATGGCTGAGTGGACCCAATGCATGCTTGTATGTTTATCGTATGGGGTATTTTGGGGGAACTCACTAAGCTTTGTGCTTACTTAGTTGTTTATTCATTCAGGTATCATCGGTCGTCATGGGAATGCGAAGGCGTGCCTTACACATTCATCAACAACAATGAAGATTCCACGCTTTAATATTACTCTGATTTCAATAAATGTTTTTGGAATAAACAGTTTCCTTCAAGATGGATTTATAAATGGTAAGCTCTACTTAAATAAAATGAAAATTTTTTGTTGTGAAAATGGGAGGTTACAAAAATGGTGATAGTTTAAGCTTGATTATGTCTCATGTTCATGTAAATAAGAGAGCTAGATCAAAGTCATATCGACAACATATAGTAGTACCAACATCACGTACATGTTCTCGTGAACAACCTAGGACCTTAGGGTTAAAATCCATCATCAACCTTCATTATTTGGGGTTCTTAGACCCAAATTCAATGTTGGATATTCGTAGGAGACACATCAGGTAGAATAAAACTAATTAAAGACGGTTTAACTATAAAAAATTCAAAAGAAGGTCCAAAAAAGAAGTACTTATGCATCAAGTGTGAGTCGCTTCATTGAATAAACATGCAGATGATAAGTTTTTGATAGCACGACAACCATGGCTAGCAATGTCGCGGCGGTTGTACATCGGAGTTGAGATCATCAATAACAAGATCAATCTCCACCGTCAGTTTCTCCTGCTGTCAATGATATGCTTCACCACACTAATTTCATAGTGGATGATTTAGTGCACTATATAGACGGTGACTGAAGAATCGTAATAGAGTTTCGAACAACAAGTTGCCTTCAAGATTTACATGAGGTGGTCAGTAGGTTAAGAAAGCGGAATAATAGATTATGATGATTGAGGGTTTGAAAGAGAAGAAGGGTTTGAGAGTGAGGTAGCATGAGGTGCCAATGACATTGTAAGAATCTGGAAGTCTGTTATAAGTGGGAGAATCGAGCTCACAACATAGTAAGGGGAGGTGATGGTGGATGAGCTCACGACGGAGGAAGGCGGTGGATTCCGGATTGAGGTCGGATCTATGGGATACTACAGTAAGTTTTGATGGATAGATTTGAGAATTAGATAGTGTACGTGGTGGTGTAGCTGTGTAGACACATAAACCCCATTATGCCCTTGGGGTTTGTGATTCCATGTTATGCATATGTAATTTTATCGCTACATCTTTTTTAATCAAATTAATTCCCATACCGATCCAAATGTTAAAATGTAGTTATTTGGTTATATATATATATATATATATATATATATATATATATATATATATAACTTATTTTTTTTAGAACCGACAATAGTTAGAGGGTAACCCGACCCGATGGATCAGGAATACCTCGCGGGCCACCAAGAGGGGCACCACTCATCTCAAGAGGGAACGAATGATCGAACCCACACCAATCTAGGGAAAATCCCACACATATGCTCAGCTAAGGAGTCGAACTCATGATGCATCACAAACAGCTAGGCTGGTGATCACTTGCAATTAATGACTTATTTATATATCATTTTTAATTTTTTACTTATAAAAATATAAAATTGAATCGGGTGACAAAAAATATATAAATAAAATACATTTCAATTTCAATACACTAAGGGGGTGTTTGGATTAGCTTATTTGTGGTGGGAATAAGCAATAAGCAATAAGCATGTGAAGAGATGCTTATTAAAATTAGCTTATTTAACTTAATAAGCTGGATTTTATCCAAACACTCAAAGGGGCTGTTTTTTTTTGTGCAGATCTGCGCAACCACTTTTGTCTGCGCCGCGCAGACAACGCGCATACATATGGAGTGATAAACATGAAGAAGCATTCGAGAAATTAAAGAAGAAGTTGTGTGAAACACCGATTATTTCTTTACCTGATGGCGTTGAAGACTTCGCAGACTATAGCGATGCATCTGGAGTTGAGTTAGGCTATGTTCTGACCCATAGAGATAAAGTGATAGCATATGCATCCAAACAATTGAAAGAGCATGAAAAGAACTACCCCACTCATGATCTGGAGTTGGCAGCGGTAGTATTCACATTAAAGATATGGAGTTGGTATCTCTGCCTTGGTATTGTTTGATTCGGGGCCAACCTGGTCTTTCATATCTTTTGCGCTCAACAAGAGGTTTGTTGGAGATCTGGGGGAGCTGGATTGCCCATTAGAGGTTGATATTGCGGATGATCGATATGTCCGGGTATCGATGGTTCATCGGGACTATGTTCTAGAGATGTTCAGCAAGCAGTATCCGATTGATTTGGTTCCTATTCCTTTGTGTGGGAACAAGGTTATAGTGGGGATGGATTGGCTGAGCCCTAATGGGGCGGTGATTGATTGTGAGTGTCAGATGGTGTGTGTTCAGACCCCAAGTGGGGGAGATTTGGTGGTCCAGGGAGAGGGCGCTCAATGCAGGCCGGTTCTATGTTCAGCAGCTAGGACCAGGCGCTATCTTCATCGGGGTTGTTCAAGTTATGTCGCCTATGTTATGGATACTCGGGGAAGGGTAAGACGGGTATAGATGATGTGCCGATCCTACGAGATTACCCAGATGTGTTTCCCGAGGATTTCCCTGGAGTTCTTCCGGAGACGCAAGTGGAGTTTCAGATTGACTTGGTTTCGGGTGCGACTCCAATAGCCACAACACAATATCAATTAGCTCATCCAGAGATGCAAACACAGTTGCAGGAGCTGTTAGGCAAGGGGTTCATTTGACCGAGCAGTTCACCCATGGGGAGCATCAATCCTGTTTGGGAAGAAGAAGAAGGATGGGTCGCATCGGATGTGTATTGACTACCGGGAGCTGAGTAAGCTAACGGTGAAGAACCGTTATCTACTCCAAAGGATTGATGATTTGTTTGACCAGCTTAACGGTGTCCACTCTCACCCACCACTTCCTTAATTGGTGGAGGGTCGTTAGCCGAACGATTTTTACAGGGCAATAGTTCTCATTAAAAGTATAATGAAAATTACCAAGTAACTAAACACTTATAAATTCCCAATCTTAGTTACTTAGGGAAAATGTGAATTTGGTGCTATTCCATGAACTTGCACTATGCACCTTGTTAAGTCGTTAGTGGAGTGTGTGTGGTTAATCGGCACACTAATCTGGGACTAACAATGGGTGGCAAAGGGTAGCTTGATGTTAATCATAGATCAATGGAGCGTGTGTGGTTAACCAGCACATTGATTAGGTGGTTGTAACATTAAGTGTACCAAGCTAATTTGCATGGTTATTCGCACCTTATTTGTGATCCTCGGCATCCCAGTCACAAACTTGAAGGGCACAATCGAGATTTAAACATGCCATTGAAAAAATTCAATGAATCTCAAAGGATCTAGGAATTTCAATCCATTTAAAACTTAATAATCAATTACGTTTTTCATGGTGGAAATTGTTAAATCGTCATTTACCTACCTTCAAATATTTTGCAATCGGATTACGGCATCCCTCTTCCGAATTGTAAAATATTGTGTTGGGTCCTAGCCTTAATATTTCATTTGGGTGTTATATTAAGGACTAAAATCAACTAAACTTGAATTTTTCCCATTATAGATGTCTAGTTCTGACAACTATGGTCTTCCCGAATCTTTTGAAAAAAAAAAACTTTCTTTATAAAGATGATTTTCCACAAAGGCGATCAAGGTGAAAGATTAATCCCTTCTTCGTGTTGTAGTGGAACTTCACTTCCTCCACCTCCTCCAATAAATCTCCCTAACCCACAAGTTCCAGGTCACTCAAAGCCCTATTGGCAGGGAAGGAAAGTCTGTATGTGCTCACGTCTTGGAGATGAAGTTACATATTGATAGGCTGGGAGAGTTGGGTATCGAAGTCTCGAGGAAGTTGGTTGTTGACTGATTTCTTCAATCACTTCCTAAGTCATATAGCGGGTTATTTAAGGACTACTATATGGGAGATCACGACATGACCCTTATTGATCTAACATATTTGCTTGTTGTTGCTGAATCAGAAATGATTTGGCGCACTGGTAAAGCAAATTGATTGGAATATCTACTCCGCACACATCCATGGACATTGACAATGGTAACATCGGAAGTCCATAAAAGCTTTCTCTTCCCAAATGGAAATGGATTGGCCATGGTCAAGTCATTTGACCGAATGGCAAAGAGAAATGCTAAGTCTGAGATAGTCCCGTGTACCATTCCCAAAGAGTCCATATGTTTCTTTTGCCAAGAGAAGGGGCATTGGTTGCGAAGCTGCCACATTTACCTGAAAAATCCAAGGATGGTAAAGTCAAAATATTTGACTCTACTTCAGGTAAGTCCATTGTCTAACTCTAGTAAGTTCCTATTTGGAGATTCTTAATACATGATGTAATGCAATTACATTTTGATGCTTTGTAGAATCAAATGACGCTTAAAATAAGAGTAGGCTGAGTCTGATCGCGAAGAAATGGATTTCGATCGCATGGTTCGATGATCAGATTCTTGAGCTGCTGCTTAAGAGTTTTGATAGATTGCTTAGAAATATTTAGAAACATAGTTTTCACTTGTAATTGCATTGTAAGGAAAAGTTTTCCGCGTTTTATAAATAAATAAAATTTTGATTTTGTTTTATTTCATATATCCTTACAATGGCATTTGTGAAAATTGATGTTTATGTATATTCTAGCAATGTTCAATATGGATTTGATTCTTTCGTTTGTGGTAATGTCAAAATTTGCCAAATAATGAAAGATTCTCATCACCCAAGTTTCAGTTGGATAGAATTTGGAATCATGCAGCTTGTATTGTGTGATGAATGAGAACCTTCATCTTTGGGAAATTAATACTAATTCCTTGTTCACATGAATATGTGAGTCAAGTGAAGGACTAGGGGATCGGGTACACTGGGTGTGCGCTGGTCAGGTCCACCACAAAGAACGATAAGACTATTCGTCATGATTTACTAAACTTTAGTAAATACGGTTATGCTTACAAGTTTAAGTATAATTCTGAACATTAGGAAAGTTTCAATGTATGGCAAGACGAATAAGAAGAATCAAATTAGGCAGAAAGATAGAAGTTTCTCCAATCTGAAAAGATGGGAGAGTACTTGAGTATCGTGTTTTATGATCATCTTAATGATTATGAAAACAATATCACAATTGATTCTCTAAGGATATCTTAATGCATTTATATGGCTAAGTAGAGAAATCGTGAATTGTTGAAATGGTTAAATCTAGAAGAGAGTCATACTTCGTTCCAAACAAGTCTTAGAGTCATACGCCAAGCTTGTGCCTTGAGTGACACTAAATTAAGAAGGTTTATAACACTCATCAAATGTAGAGCAACATGTTTCTTACTCTTGTACATTTGAAATTGGTAAGTTGTGATGTCTTGGTAAGGACAAAGACCAACTAAGACCAATTGTGTGAAGTGTCTTTCTTGATAAGAAACCACACTAACTCTTGAATATTTGTTTGTCAAGTAATGTTCCTTGACAAAGTGAATCTTATATGTCAATAGGTCAGTGGGAGTCTTAAAGATCTTGACAAGTTTCAAGAACTAATCAAGAATAAAACCTATTGTTAAACACTAGCACACGACTTGAGGTTTGTAACCTATCATGTTGACATATTCTTGTTTCTGTGACTTTTGTCCATAGTCATTACAAGAGGATCATTGCATAATAGTTTTGAATCTAACACTTCCTAACAGTGACAAGAATTTGAAATTCTTACACTTGCACTAAAGATTTGGAGTTGTGAAATGAGCATTTCAATTGATCTATATCACAAAGTCAGGACCATAGACAAACATAGTGTGCATGCTTGGAGCATGACATAACTATTGTTTTAATTCAAGTATTAAGTTGATAAATCGAAACATTATACAACGAATAATGAGTAATCAATATAGCACTCAAAAGTTTTGGGGCCATATACGATTAATATTATTCTTGTGTTTCACTTTGCATGTTTTGACTTCCCGAATAACTAGGTTATTCAAACCATCCACAGTCGATCATACTTTGGAAGTAGGTATTGAGGCGAGACTATCATGAATGGGTCTGTAGTTTGTCTAGGTGTTTTAGACATAGCTGCAGTGTTCGTGAGTACTCCTGGAATAAGATTCGAGTATTGGATTCAACCCACGCTCATCTGAATCACTTCATGGATTTTATCACGAGTGATTGTGAGACGGTAATATCTTATATTCTTGAAACGGAGACATGTTAGTTGTAGTTGGTGTTATAAACGCACCAGTAACTTGGTGTTATAAAACATATTGTTGTGTGTAATTTGGTGAGTAAGTACAAGCAAGCATTTGGGTCGAAGTTTATCCGTTCCTTTTACCCCATGTGGATCAAAGCGATATATGTGGGCCCCTCGATGATTTAGTGATGACAAACCCGAAGTGCTTGGCCAATCCTGGACTGATTTGATTTGTTCAATTAGTCGGTCTTCATAAATCGGAAATCGGGAAACAACAGATGGATAGAGAGAATGATTATAATCCATGTCTCAGTCCATATGATATCTAGAATGGAGGAATATATGATCCCTTATCTAATGGACGCGTTATTGACTAGGTCAGAGTTCGACAGCGGCTTTAAAGAGATACGATTGCTAGTCGAGTTATGGAGTCGTACTTGCAATAATAGTTATTAGACTTATCCAAGTGGGAGACCGTTGGATTAGGTGTCTAAGCCCATAACTATAATTGGTATGTACTTGACCCGAGAGTCGCATGGTCCATTTGGGTTGCATATCACCAGGACAATTTGATAGGATGTTGTAGTATACTAAACCCATCATTGTATTCATTGATGACATCCTAGTATATTCGAAGACCCAGGAAATGCATGAGGAGCACTTGATGGAGGTATTGGAGACTCTGAGGAAGGAGAGGTTGTATGCGAAGTTCTATAAGTGTGAGTTCTGGTTGCGCGAGGTACATTTTCTGGGGCACCTTGTCAACCATAATGGTATTCCGGTCGATCCGGCCAAGGTCGAGGTCGTGATGAGGTGAGAGGTTCCGAAGTCTCCATATGAGATTTAGAGTTTCCTTGGGTTGGCAGGTTACTACCGAATATTCATTCGGGATTTCTCCAAGATAGCGATTCCTCTGACTCGATTGACGAAGAAGACTGTCACTTTTCGCTGGGGGCCTGAGCAACATGCAACTTTTTAGACCCTAAGACAGAGGTTGTGTGTGGCGCTGATTCTGACCCTGCCGGAGGGTGTTGATGATTTCGTGGTTTATTGTGATGCATCGACCACGGGTTTGGGTGCGGTTCTGATGTAGAAGGGTCGCGTTATTGCTTACGCTTCGAGGCAGCTGAAGCCTCATGAGACGAATTATCTGACGCATGATTTGGATTTGGGGGTTGTGGTTTTCCCTCAAGATTTGGCGACATTACCTATATAGTTGTACTATTTACATGGATCACAAGAGCTTGAGGTATTTGATGGATGACCCGAATCTACACATAAGGCAACGTCAGTGGTTGGATGTGGAAAATGATTATGATTATGAGATCCTTTACCATCCGGGGAAGGCCAATATGGTGGCCAATACTCTCAGCCACAAGGCGGTCACGAATCCGATCAGGGATATCTGTATGAGGATGACAGTGATTACTCCACTATTGGAGTAGATTCGAGATGCTCAAGTTGAGGCTATGAAGGAAGAGCACCAGAAGAGTGAACGCATAGTGGGTCAGTTGACCTCCTTCGATTATGGATAGTCGGGGTTATTGACTCTCCATCGAATGGTGTGGGCTCCTTATTAGGTGGTGCGCATCAGGTTCTGGTGGAGGAGGCGCACAAATCAAGATTCTCCATTCATCCCAGGGTGACAAAGATGTATAAAGATCTCCATCCTGATTATTGGTGGCCCTGAATGAAGCGGGATGTAGCTTGGTATGTGGAGAGGTGCTTGATTTGCCGGAAAGTCAAGGTCGAACATCAGCGGCCTCGCGTCAAGATACAGTCGTTATACATTCCCGTATGGACATGGGAAGAGATTACCATGGACTTTATTACGAAGTTGCCTCAGATGGCGCGCAGAGTAGATTCGATATGGGTCATCGTGGATCAATTGACCAAGAGTACACACTTCATTTCGATCCAGGAGATCATTTCGGCAGAGAAGCTAGTCGATATCTATATTAAGGAGGTCGTGGCACGACATGGGGTGCCGGTTTCTGTAGTATCCGACATGGATATTCGATTCTCTTCCAGGTTTTGGAAGAGGTTCCACGAGGAACTAGGTACTTTTCTGCATTTCAGCACGGCCTTTCACCCACAGACGGATGGTCAGAGCGAGTGGACCATCCAGACATTGGAGGATATGCTGCGGGCATGTGTTATGGATTTCGGCGGTAGTTGGGATACGTATTTCCCATTAGCAGAATTTTTGTATAAAAACAGTTATCATTCCAGCATCGATCGACATCCTTTTGAGATGCTTTATTGTAACATCCCAAAATTCAAGACCAAAAATTTCATTTTTAGTATAGTAATTTATAGAAAACATCATCAAGTTAATTCATTTCATAAAAAGCCATAGATCATAAGTCTCAAAATCATGCCATAACATGGTAACAATGTCAGAGTACAGATCCCAAGAGTCTCATATGTGAAAATCGTGTGTGTGATGCGCTGCTACCGTACCGGCTCCTTTCCCTTCGAAGAATAAGGACATGAAACCAAAAACTGAAACTGTAAGCACAAAGCTTAGTGATTTCCCCTATCATACCACATACCATACAATAAACATATTGTCAGGCATACCTGGGTGCCCGGCCTACCCTGCTGAACATATATGGGTGCTCAACCTACCTTTGTCAGGCATACTGGGGTGCCCGACTTACCTGTAACGCCCGCAAATTCGGGTTAGTCAATTTAGAGACGATGAGCATCAAAAATGAGTTTTTGATGGAAGATTATTTAGAAGGAGTAATCTTAACCAAGTTGTAGAATATGTCACAAGGGTTCCGTACATATAAAGAACGCCGAAATCCGAGTTATAACGAAGAAGTTATGGCCCGTCGAAGTTTCGCGACGGAACCGGCACGACACTGCGCGGCGTAAATAATGAATTTACGATAGAGGACTTTTTAGCCTTAGTAACCTAAACAAAAGTTGTAGTATATGTTAAACCGAGAGCGTGCATAAAAAGAACGCCCAAATCTGACTTCGTATGAGGAAGTTATGATTTTTCTAAGATTTGGCATAGCAGTGCACGACCCGAAACTCGAATTTTAGATGGAGCGGTTTTTGGCCAACACGACCTAAATCAGAATTGAATATCTCATTAATAGGAACTCAACGAAAAAAAGACAGACGAAAACGGAGTCCGTATGAAGAAGTTACGAATTTTACGCGGACATTTAACAGTGTAATCTCCTCATACTATTAAATTTAAGATCGGTCGAGAATTAGCCGACGGAGTCAAAAGTAAAGTTGTAGATCTTATTTTTACCTATGCGTGGATATAAAGAACGTCGAAAACGGAGCTCGTATGCGAAAGTTAAGGGGTTTAGAAGTCGGAAAGGTGCTGCTGCAAAAGGGGTGACGTGGCACAATCTTGGCCATTGCTTTCTCCCCAAGGCTTGCCACTAGATGGTGACATGTGGCACCAACTTCAGCCATACTCCACCCTATAAATACAACCCCTTCCACCCTCATTTCTTCACACCTCCACCCTTCTCTCTCTACTCTCTCTCTAAACCTCCCAAAACTCCCCTAGCGCTAGAAGAAAGCCCTGGAGCGCTCGACGGCTTCGAGAAGAAGAGCTTTCAGCTCGGAAGTTCTGCCCCTGCAGAGCACGGCTTCTAGTCAAACCCCCTCGTAGGTAACATACGCCTACCTAATTTTTAATATAGCTATTTTTTAAATATAGTAACGTTATTATGACCTTATAATAATTATTTGAGCTATTATTATGGGTTATATAAGTGTCGTTATAATATCTTTTTAACCACTCGCGGTACGGGGAATCCAGTTTGAAGGGCCGCCTGGGTTGTTGGATTTCAAAACTGCTATATGCCAAAATGATCCTGCCCTCCGGTGTTTTATGTCTGGCCCCTGTCTGTACATAGTGGTTGAAAAATATTGTTTAAACGCTTATATAATAATAATAATAATAATAATAATAATAATAATAATAATAATAATAATAAGACTAATAATTAGTCACGGTAATTATTAGACTAAAATCTAGTGGTAATAATACTAGGTATTGTCGAAGGAAATTGTTTTAAGAGTAACGAAGTGTTGTCCAAGTTCGGAATCCCCACCTTAACAAGTGAGTGCATAGTTACTTTCATCTTACACATAGATATGAAGTATTTTATATAAATTACGTGCTATGTGTGCATATTATCTGTATACTTGTTATCTATGTTGGATGAACGATTTTATACATGTTTTAAATGATTTAAACTGTATATGTATTTTATATCTACAAAATATGTTGGGTAAAACATGGGTAGATGAATGATGAGGGATGAAATCTGATATAGAGGAACATTGGCAGTATGGACATAGTGCCCTATAGGTAAACATTGGCAGCAATGGACCTAGTACCCTATAGATGAGCATTGGCAGCGGCGCCACAACCTGTAGATGTTGTTGATCTACGGTAAACATCCTAGCAGTTGCGCTCTAAGGATAGTATCGGCAGTTGCGCCTAATAGATGGACTTCGTGCCGTTTCCTTAGGATGATCCTTAGGAATGAATGAACGAGGAGTAGCTGATTCTTAGGGTAAATCCTTAAGAAGATAATAGGGATGGGTAATTGGGTTGATTGTTTGATGTTTAAACATAATAATTATATTATTATGGGTTGAAAACCCTATGTACTCACCAGGTTTCCCAACCTGACCCACTCAGTTTATTTGTATCACAGGTGTCAATATGAGGTCACATTACACTGAGGGATTAAGGAGATATAAATAACTAGTGATAATTAATGTAAGTTCTGTTTATGCTTATGTTTCTGTATTGACGATGACATCCCAATATTTTAAAATGAATAAAAATACATTTCTTCGGAAATGCTTTGATAATGTATTTATCATGTTTTTCTGGGAACAAATTCCGCAACACTTTTCTTCAAAAGGATACTCTGATTTTTAAACAAAGCATAAGCAGAATCGGTCTTTTCTGGCCGTGAAAATGGGGATGTCACATTACCCCTTGTCAAGCATATCTGGGTGCTCGACCTACCCTGCCAGGCATATTTGGGTGCCCGACCTACCATCCGGTTATTTCAACCGGCTACGGGGACTATTTCACCCCTACCACTAACACATAATAACATAGCATATCATACTGTCAGACATATGTGGGTGCCCGAACTACCATGCCGGTATATCTCAACTGGGTCCGGGGACTAGTCCCCTCCTACCACTATCACATAACATCATAGCATACTAACTCAAATAGCATAACATATAGTGGCATCCCAGACAATTATCACAAAGACAATCATCTCTACTATACTCAATCTACTAGTGGGTCGGCATTGGTGCCTTAGACCCACTTCTACAGGAAGGTAACTCACCTCAATGTCGTGAAGTAGCTGAACTGTCCTCGGTGCTGGGATCAACTCCTCTCAAACTCCTACACATAACAATCTCCTTTAATTACCTTATCACACTCATAACCCTTTAAGGTTCAACTCTGGTCAATGGTCAAGTCAAAGGTCAACACTCTGGTCAAAGTCAACCTTCTGGTCTAAGTCAACATTCTGATTGACTCAACTCATTGAGTTGGTCCATCAACTCGTCGAGTTCCCGGGTCCATAGAACTCTGGAGTCTCGATCCTACTCGTCGAGTTCTTCCATGAACTCGTCGAGTTCCTTTTCATACAAGTCAGGGCATTTCACTCACAACTCGCCGAGTTCATCCTTGAACTCGTCGAGTTCTTCTTTATATCAGTTGGGACGTTTTGCTCTCAACTCGCCGAGTTCATCCTTGAACTCGTCGAGTTCCTCTTCATATCAGCGGGACATTTTGCTCTCAACTCGCCGAGTTCATCCTTGAACTCGTCGAGTTCTTTGATATTCAAGTCCATAAACACATCCAACTCGCTGAGTCATCTTCTAGACTCAACGGGTTTGCTCAGTAACAGAAAAGGTTGGGGAACCACGACCCAACTCGCTGAGTCGTATGAACGACTCGTCGAGTCCCCCAAAGTCCAAATCTATCCAGTCGATTTTAATCGGGCTTAATGCATCCAAAACGTAGATCTGGCCTCCTAAGGTCGATATAACATGTAAAGTTACAAACTTTACGTTCATGCATGAGTTATTTAGCTCAAAAGGCCCTAAAAAGTGGTTCGTATGATACATGGGACTCCCATGGCCATAAAGTTGGCACCTTTATGCCATGGAGTCCCTTAAAGACTCTGAATCTGAAGTTATTACCCCAAACATGCTTGCATCCATGAATGGTTCCATATTATGCTCCATATGTCCCTAAACTACCCCATGAAGAGATCTAGTAAACAAACAGACAAGGTACAAACTTTATACCTCTACTAAGTCAAAAAAGCAGCACAAACTTTGGATCTACTTGCCTCCTCTTGAATCCCCAAGCTTCCTCTTCCTTCTCAAGCTTCAAAATCACCAAGAACACACAACTATGGCTCAAGAACACTCAAAATGGATTAGGGTTTCGTGAATAAGGCTTGGAGGTGATGGAGGTTGAAGTTGAGGCCAGAGTTAAAGTGTTTAAATAGGGTGCAAGCCTTGAAAATTAGGGTTTCACTCTGGCAGCCCTACTCTTCGAGTCGAGGCTCTTGACTCGTCGAGTAGGCTTCTGTTAGAACAATGTTCTAGTAGGATCGATTGATTCTAAGCAGAAAAACAATAAATTACGTAATAAAGAACACAGGAATGGTTTACCTGATGTCGAATGATTAAGCTTTAACACCTCAGAAGAGCTCGATTAAGAACTTCGACTGTAGAGGTGTTTAGGGTTACAAAGCAATAATAATAATAATGACGACCGTATCTAAGGCATACATGCATGCACTATATATAGCTTAACCCTAATTAATAATCACGGATGGACAGGCCCAATCCGGATATACAAAAACTAAGGCCATGACGCAACACAAAATACCCAACAATCTCCCCCTTTGCGTCAATGGAGCTGAGAGCTCAGTTTGGTTGAGCTATAGAAGACTTCTTGACAGTCTTGAACACCTTCGGTATAATGGCCAGTAGAGAATGACGAAAAGTAATATACCACCGAAGCATGTCAGCGAAGTTCTTCTTGTATGACTCAGTGTTGTGCTTGCATCGATGGATAATATTGATTATATGCTCCAAGCAGTCAGTTGAGAACAGATGCTTATCAACAAGAGCGAAAAGAAATCTGTTAGCTTCGCCTCTTGTGAACATCACTGTGAGATGTGTAGAATCAATTTGACCCAGCTTCATCTTGTTCACATCTCCAGGCTTTGCGGTTGGCTTCACAGTTGGCTTCTTCTTCAAAACATTAGCAATCTCCTGATCCATTATAGCAACTTCATGGACATAGGAAGCCAACATCCTCTTCAGATGATCTAGGATCGGCTCATACTCCTTCGCATTAGTGAGCAAAATGTTGTACAATAAGATCCAATCATGAGGATTCAAGTTAGGAAGATCTGCCAGGGAAATCACTAAAACCGAGTTGTCTGAACCTCGGGTTATCTTGAAATTAACATTAACAAACTTCCCTGCAGGCGAAGGTTTCAACACCTTGACTGTTGTAATCTTTTGTGCACTCCAAGTCAGATACTGAGGCTGACCGAACTTGAGATAAAAATCGATAAGTTCACGATCAACTTGAGGATGAGGTGAGGGAACTTGAACTGTTGAATCAAAACAGTGAAAGGTAAATGCTTTTCGTGTTATAGGCATATCAAACTGTGAGTCCCTCGTATTCTCACAATCAAACGAAGCTACAGGTTCCAGCCAGAACGTGCTTGGAAACTCTATTGCTTCTTTGATCAGCGTTTCCCTAGTCCAAGGAGGAAACAAAGCCTTCTTGCAAATTAGAGCATCATGCTCTTCCTTCTTCTTTCGCTCCCTTTCTTCAGCTTCCTTTGCAACCCGAAGGGTTTCATCTAACTCTTGATCCCTTTTCTTCCGTTTCAGGGCATCAGTAATAGTTTCTTGATCTTCATCGCTATCACCAGCAATACCTTTCTTCTTTTCTTGATTGCCAGAACCCGAAGCTTCATTACCCTTCGGTTCTGTTTTGACAGTGACCTTCGGTTGAGTTTTCTGAGCACCTTCTCCCTCTTGTTTTGTAGGTACGAATCGCTCCGAAACACCCATCATCTCATGTAGAAGTTCAAGGGCAGGAAGAAGCTTGGAGGTCAGGTGATTCCGGATGGTCAGTGTAAGAATCGGATCATGAACATTAAGAACATTGTGCAGCATATTCTGAACGTCACCAGCACAACTCCGGAAAACAGCACGCTCAGTTTTCAACAATGAAATCTCCCACTCAGCTTGAACCAATTGAACCTTCTGGACTTCAATGGTAGATGTTCGACGAGCAAGATCCTCCCTTAATGCGCTGTCCTTTGCTAAATCAGCATGGAGCTTTTCAAGACGAGAATTCACTGAGCTAAGAAGAGAAGTGTTCTCAGCTTGAATTTCAGAACGAACAGTCTCGAACTTGGCTTGCTCCCCTTGTAGTGACTTTGAGAGAGAGTCAACTGAAGCATTCACTTTAGCTGCATTCGCATCAGCATGACCCTTAAGGGATTCAAGAAAGATCTGAGAACTGTGAATGAGTTCAGCAACATCTGTAGTAGCCTTCTGACATGAAGATGTAGATGCTTCAACCGCCTTTGTGGATTTATCAATTGCTCCTGTATACTGTTCAAAAGCAGTGTCCAGGAAAGCCTTCAGCACAACATCATTATACTTCGAAGAAGAAGCGAGCAATTGATCAAGATTTTCATCGAGACTTTGCACTTGTTGTCTGGTTACTGGAGCCTCTTCATCTTCATCAGTGGGAAGTCTATAAGGACTGTAATAGTTTGAGTCAAACTCAAGATTGTCACCACCGACAGTAGCACCAGAATCAGTTGAGGGTGAGGGTGAAAGAGGTTTGGATGTAACAGGGGTTTCGGTTTCAGTATTAGTCCCCGTATCAGATACGTTGACGTTTACTGGAGGTTCGGTTGGAGTGGTGGAAATAGGTGTAGTTGTGGTAGTTGCTTGTGAAAAGATGGGAGGGGGTAAAGGAGTTGTAGAGATTGGTACAGTACTAACCGGTGGTGGTGGTGGAATTGGAGCAACCGAAACTGGAACAGTAGTCTTCGGTGGAGATAGAGGAGGAGTTGGAATTTCGTCATTGAGTGGTTCAGTGGGAGTTGGAGAACGAGGAGGTGTATTACCTCTTGGTGAACCGTGATGCTGAACCTCTTCTTCCTCATCAGCCGATTTCTGCTCAGCATGATCTGAACTTGAAGGAGAAGGACTCTTTGATTTCCTTGCCATCTTCTTAACTTTCTTTGGAGCCGAAGAATTAGCCTTTTCAGCCTTTCGCTTTTTGGACTTGACAAGCTTAGAAGAAGGACCTTCGGTTTCCACCTTTTTAGGATCTGACCTCTTCCCTCGCTTTGCTGGCTTTTCCACAGCATCTAAGGCAACCTTCTGTTCAGGAGTCAGTTCTCTTGAGCCCTTGGGAGTAAGCTTCCGGTAGTCAGCCATCACATTACTTTCGCTCGACACACACCTGTACATTGGTTCAGGTATCGAACCAATGTGAGAAAACTTGGTAGCATCTGAGAAGATAATCTTCTTCGTATGAAAAGTAGCCACAGAGGAGACCAATGCATCTTTCATAACTGGAATCTGTAAGTTGTCAATGGCCCGTCGGGTGATGATGGTCCAGAAAGACCACAAGAAATCTCTGAATGTCTAGTTGAGGTGTTGAGACTTTGCACTAGTTGCGACCAAATAATTGAGCCATAATCCAGATTAATACCATTGTAGAGACCATAGAGAATGGTCAGAAAACCCTTACTCGTACCATCTTTCCCAGCTACCATTCCGCTAAACCTTTGTTGATAAGAGTAAGCAACCCATTCCATTGTGGCAGCAAACACGACTTCTTAAACTTCGTCACTGTGGTAAGAACATCAGTATACCCCATCTCATAAAGCATCATAAACAACTGGGTTGTAGTGATGAAATCAGGAGAGATGACAGAAGCATCGACGGCAAGCCTTAACAGGGAACAGAATCGACCTTTCGAAATTGATGTCTTGTGAGTGAAGATTTGAAAATAGATCCTCTCCTTGTTCTTGTCGTAAGACGCAGTAGAGTACACTTGAGACAACAGAGACATGGGAACAGATTCCACCTGCGTAAGAGCGATAACCAGTGGGGAGTACTTGAGACATTCAACAACGTGGAGCATGTATGAATCATACAAAAAGGGGTTCAGTTGAATGATCAAGTTCTGATTAGGTTTGATCACAAGCAATGACGATGAAGCAGTTTGATCTTGAAAAGATGATGATTCCGCCATTGTTGATGTAAGGAAGAAGATGAACAGTTGAAGATCACCTGTTGTATTTGAGAGAGTTTGAAGAGGGTAAGAAGGTACAATTGGTGTGAGAAACCCTTTATATACCATTGCCAGGAGAGAGAAAGAATCTTAGTGATGATGATACGGTCACTGAAACGTCGCCTGAAAAACCGCGATTTGACAGCGTGGTTTCCCTAGATAGACGTCATCAAGCGTGGGTCTAGAAACCGTTTCAAATTCACGCGCCCAATATGAATGATTATCCATTGACATGAGTCAAAATCTTATCCACATCGCGTCTTTTCAAATGCACTTTCGCTCTATATGTCAAAAGAACCACTTTCGCTCCAAAAGAAAACTTTAAACGGGCCACAAGGAACATTAACCAGAATTTTTGGAAAATCACAAATAATTTGCGTGTAAGAGTGTGCCAAAAATAAAGAAATAAAGCAAAATGTGTATAGGATGTGAGTGATGTCTGTAATAAGACATGAAGCAGATGATTCCGAGCAAGAATCTCTTCCTTCAAAGTCAAGAGAGACTTGAAGTGCTTGTGTGGTTCCCCGAAAAAATACAATCGAGTATTTGTAAAGAAACACCGAAAGGCTTCTTTTCAAATAATGGGTCTAAAGGGTGGCTTATCTTCAACCGAACATCGATACTTAACATAAGACCGAACGTTGGATGAAGTACTCGTGAGACCGATGTGGTCTGTTGAACAAGTAGGTTTGATAGAATTTGTTGTGACTAAAGATGTTAGAAAAATCTCAAAAACAAAAACCAAAATGGATCTTTATGGGAAGAAATGCCTTGGTGTTAGACAATTTCATAAAAGACCACTCAAAAATAAAATGAGATTTCGTTAGGTAACAAGTGAGATCTTGAATATAAATATTCACCGTCAATTCATTATTGGTGTTGGATTTTGGGTCTCACTTAGCACGTGGTGTACGCATCTAAGATCATAAACACAGATTTTGTGTAACCGTAAACCTCAGTGGTAATATCTGAGAGTCTCAAGGGTTACCTTGGTGAAACGAAAGTTGATGGAGAGTGTAGAGGAGGTGGTTAAGGAACCGAAAGTACCCCTGCTAGATAAAAGTGACAAAGCAGAAAAATCTGAACTCTTTTGAGAAGAGTAAGGTAGCTCATGACTTGAGTGGATTTAGCAGCCTGATTGGGAAGAAACGATAGGTATAGATCAAATCATTAAGGCCTGACTCATAGTCTTATAGGCTTCGGTCTACATGCAGCAGCATGCTTCTAGGGACACTTAACTAGTTCAAATTAAAATGGTCGTACATGCCCTAGCTCCAATTGATGTACCAACGATATACTTGGTACCTAAAGAGAATAGACAAAGACAAACAAACCACACACACAAACAAAACAAATAATAATAAAAGCAAAAGAGAAAATTAAAAGATAAAACCTTTTGGAATTTTGAATTTTCTGAAAAATAATAAAAATGAAATATTTTTGGATTTTTGATGTTTTCTGAAAAATAATAAAAACAGAAATAATATTTTTGAATTTTGAAATTTTCTGAAAAATAATAAAAACAGAAAAAGAAACGAGAATAAATGAAATGAATGTTAACAAAACTCTAGGAATAAAGATAAAACATAGCAATAAAAAGATTTAAAAGAGAGTTTACAAAGTATACAATCGAAATCAAACCTTAAAAGAATGAAGTGAAATAAGCCGAGCGATCGGTTCATTTCGGTCTCCAAAAATTCCGGAGCCGAAATAGACCGAGCGTTCGGTTCATTTCGGTTCCCTAAAATTCTGGAGCCGAAATAGACCGAGCGTTCGGTTCATTTCGGTTCCCGAAAATTATGGAGCCGAAATAGACCGAGCGTTCGGTTCATTTCGGTTCCCGAAAAATCCGGAACCGAAATAGACCGAGCGTTCGCTCTATTTCGCTTGTCTAATTTTTAGAGAGAGATTTGAGGGTTCGGTACCGACTCTGCTTCCATCATTCCCAAACCTTGTAGAATTTTATTGAAGCTTGCTTCTGGTAAGGCTTTAGTGAAGATGTCAGCCAGTTGATCGGAGGACCGAACGAAATGTACTTCCACGTTTCCATCTTCAACATGGTCCTTGATGAAATGGTATCTTAGTGCAATATGCTTTGTCTTTGAGTGTTGCACTGGATTGTGACATATTCTTATCGCGCTTTCAGAGTCACAATAGAGAGGTATTTTCTTCATACTCAGTCTGTAGTCTCTTAGTTGGCTTTGTATCCATATCACTTGTGAGGTACAAGATGTTGCAGCTATGTACTCAGCTTCGGCTGTTGAAAGAGACACACAGGTTTGCTTCTTGGACTACCAGCTAACAAGTTTACCGTCAAGGAATTGGCATCCTCCAGTTGTGGTTTTTCGGTCCAGACCGCATCCTCCAAGATCGGCGTCAGAAAAGACTTGAACAAAGAATCCGGATTTAGCAGGGTACCAAAGACCGAGAGAAGAGGTTCGCTTCAGATAACGGAAAATATTTTTCACTGCCACCATATGAGGTTCTCTTGGATTTGCTTGAAACCTGGCACAATAACAAACAGAGAACATAATGTCTGGTCTACTAGCTGTTAGATACATAAGAGACCCTATCATTTGACGATAGAGTGTTACGTCAACAACAGGTTTTTCCAGAGATGGTGTTAACTTTGTGCCAAACACCATGGGAACCTTCACCTTCGAATCTCCCATCATACCGAACTTCGCCAGCAAGTTCTTCGTGTAGGCCTCCTGGTTGATAAATATGCCTTCCGGTCCCTGTCTTATATTCAATCCAAGGAAAAAGTTAATTGGACCCATTACGCTCATTTCAAATTTAGTCTCCATCAACTTCCTGAATTCAGTCGTTAAGCTAGGATTCGTGGAGCCGAAGATGATGTCATCAACATAAATCTGAACTATCATTAGATGTTCGCCTTCTTTCTTTCGGAAGAAGGTTGGGTCAACCGAACCTTGCTTCAATTTCGACATTTTAAGAAAGCGAGTTAATGTTTCATACCAGGCTCTCGGTGCTTGCTTCAGACCATATACATCTTTATCCAACACATAGCAGTGATTAGGGTATTTCTCGTTCACGAACCCAGGTGGTTGCTCGACATACACCGTTTCTTCTAGTTCTCCATTTAAGAAAGCACATTTCACATCCATCTGGAAAACTTCGAAGTTTTTATGTGCAGCATATGCCAGAAAGATTCTAAAGGATTCCAACCATGCTACAGGAGCGAAGGTCTCCTCATAGTCTATCCCTTCTTCTTGGCAATATCCCTTTACCACCAACCGAGCTTTATTGTGAATTACGTTGCCCTCTTTATCCAACTTATTCCTGAATACCCATTTTAAGCCGATCACAGAAACATCCTTTGGAGTGGGAATCAGTCTCCAAAATCGATTACGTTCAAACTCATGGAGTTCATCTTGCATTGCTTGTACCCAATCAGCGTGATCAAGTGCAACATTAACCGTCTTTGGTTCGATTTTCGAGACAAACGAATTAAACATGCAGAATTCAACATGAGAGAATAAGGCAGTTTGTTTCACTTTCAATTGAGAACGTGTGAGAACTCGCTTAGATGATTCACCAATTATTTGTGTTTTGGGATGATCCTTAGTCCATTTCATTAGAGGAGGGTAATTTGGGTCATAGACAGGATCCAACTCTGCATTTACCTCTTCTTCAAATTCTGATTGATCACCTTCGTCATTTGTATTATCATTTAATCAGTCTCCAAACTCGATTACGTTCAAACTCATGGAGTTCATCTTGCATTGCTTGTACCCAATCAGCGTGATCAAGTGCAACATTAACCGTCTTTGGTTCGATTTTCGAGACAAACGAATTAAACATGCAGAATTCAACATGAGAGAATAAGGCAGTTTGTTTCGCTTTCAATTGAGAATGTGTGAGAACTCGCTCAGATGATTCACCAATTATTTGTGTTTTGGGATGATCCTTAGTCCATTTCATTAGAGGAGGGTAATTTGGGTCATAGACAGGATCCAACTCTGCATTTACCTCTTCTTCAAATTCTGATTGATCACCTTCGTCATTTGTATTCTCATTCTCCCCCTCAAATGGCGAAGCATATCCCATGTCAGGTTCAGGATTTTCACCATCGGTTGGAGTTGGATTCCCCCCCCCCCCTCGATTGGACTATTATGGGTTGAGGTCGGAGTTGGATTCTCCCCCTCGATTGGACTATTATGGGTTGGGGTTGGAGTTGGATTCTCCCCCTCGAAAGACAAATCGGTTGTTTTTGGTACAGATGAACCCTCCCCCTTGAATGTTGAGCTGTTGTTTGGAGGGTTAGTTGAGGGTTGACCACCAGTCGGTTTAGGAGGTTCATTTTCCATTTCATTTGCAGCTTCATCCATGATCTTTTTCAGATTGTCAATTTTGTTGTCTGCTGCTTTCGCTTCTGAGTGTATGGCCTTTTCTGGTTCATCAAATAGTCTTATGTACTCTTCAAACAAGTTGGAAATAGGAATTGAGACTTGTCCGGATTGTGGAAATATTTCCCCCATGGTACTTGTCACACCCCAAAACCAGAACGGCGGAAAAGTTCTGGGGCGGAGGACGTCATGCGTAGTATCACAACAATTGTATCATAGCAAGCATAGTAAACACAACCAGACATTGAATACATATGTGAAAAAGGTTTACATTGTTTATTACATAGTTTTGTTCATAGCAAAAGTACAATAGTAAAGACGTGACTCTAACACTCCAACTTTTCCGAACTTCTGGAAGTACCCGTCTACTAATGCCCTGAGAATACAAGCAGTTTAAAATATCAGCAAAAAGCTGGTGAGTTCATAAGCGTTTAATTTTTGGAGGAAAATGTTCTTTGATCCTTTGAAAAGTGCTTCTCAAGAAAATCCTATATTTTCTTATAAAAGATGTTTGATTATCCATTAGTTGTATGTTAAACAGTCTGTTTATGTAAGGTTGAGTTACTCCATGAAAATCCTATATTTTACTTAAAAGTTGATAGTTGGTTATCTGTTCTTGTCTGAGGTGTACAAGTATCTACCATACTTGCATCGTTAGACGTAGTTTTCTTGAAAACCCTGTTTGCTCCCTGTGAGGTGTATTAGCCTTATTACATAAATAAAACTAATAAATAAGTGGTGAACTAAGTCCTAAGGGTATTATTAATACTTTCTAGTAATCCAATCGGTTATTACTTTGCGGTTAATTCACTTGTTTCATTATTACACATGTATGTTGCTATTATCTAGGTTGTGAGTGTCATAACCGTACTTAGACTTGATATGGCACGTAACAGGGCTAGTATCTTTTTATGACTTTTGTCACCCTTGACCTGACGGTTCCACTGTAGCTAGCAGCGAGGTGCGGGATAGTCAGTCCCGTATAGATCTATACACAACAGTCACGCTCTCCCTACAAGAGATTCTGGTTACAAGTGGTAGTCCTACACTCTCAAATACGGGGGAGTGTTACCAAGGACGTGTCTCCAACTTTAGACTAACAATTTGCATGTAATATTACTAAAAATCCTGTTTACGTTTTGTATGAATCCTTTATAAAATAACACATTTTACGATATGATTCACAAATTTGTTGCTTTAGTTTTAAAAAACTGTTTCTACGAGTTGATTTCTTAATCGTTTGGTAAAACTATTTTCTGTGTTAAAAGCATACTGAACATATAATTATTTTAAACAAAATAATGTACTTTGAGCACAAGTTTCCTTGTACTTTTGCTTGTATTCCCCCTGAAAACATGAAAAACTTGGAAAAAGCGTAGGGGTACGAACTCACTGTTTGACGTGGGATTCGAGTGTAATTTGCTAGGAATTGATGAGTGTCAAATAAAGCCTCGAGCACAAACGGATCCTATTTAGCATGTAAAAGTACATATATGCATTAGGTGAGGGCTAACACTATTTGTTATGGAAGGAAATTATCCTAGGGACCAGGAAACACTTAAAACTAAGTGTTAGAATCGCATGTGATTTGAAAATGGGGAGTTTACGGTCGTAAAAGGAGTGTACGGTCAAGGGTTTGCGGCCCAATAGGGTTTTCGGCCCATATGTTTACGGCCCAAGCATTTGCGGTCCATGGGTTTACGGCCGTAAACACTTGGCGAAAAGTGCGATTTTCGGTGTTTCAAGGTCCTTTCTAGCCTTCTGGAAGTGTCCTAAGTCTCGTGCCCAGCTCAAGGAAGAGTTTAAAGGTCAATAATCGACCAAAAATGGAGTTTATGGTCATTGAAGGGAGTACGGCCGTAAACCCCTATGTTCATGCGTTTCAGGTCGATTTTTAGGCGAAAATCGATGGTTTCTAGTAGATAACAAGTACAGATGGTAGTTACTTACTGTTAAGAAGCTTGAAATAAGGTTTTTAGCCACTAAGAACTAGTGTGTGTTCTTGGTGAGAGAGAAAATCTAGAAAAAGATGAGATTTAGGAGATGAGACATGGATTCATCACTAGAATAAGGATAGAAACACAATCAAAGTGAAGAATCACTTACATTCTTGAGGATCCTTGAGCAAATTCGAAGTTTGTAGAGAGAGAGAGAGAGAGAGAGATAGTAGAGAGAGAAAGCTCCTGAGATGTGTAAAGTGAGAAATGAAGGCCACTCATCCCTTATATAGGGGTGAGTTTACGGCCAAGGGGTGGGGTGGAGGGTTTACGGCCGTGAACAGGGTTTACGGTCGTAAACTGAGTTTGCGGCCGTAAACTCCTCTCGAAGGGTTGTTTGGCCCGGATGCTATGCTTTGACTTAGAAAACCTCGTTTTTGAATCCAAAACTCGATTGAACTGAGCTTAGAATATTCCGTTAGTCCAAAAATAATACTAACGTGAACGAAAATAAATCCGAATTGATTTATTTAAAACGTGAAGTCCTTCCCAAATTAAGAAATTTGACGGAATTAAATAAAACCCAAGTTTTATTAACGGAAACTGGGTAAGGATAACGAAAAAGTTTCGGGTTGTCACAGTACTTTCGCTTGTTTGAACTTTCTTCATGTAATTGTCATCAAAGGTTACATAGTAGGATTCTTCAATACGTTTGGAGCGTTTATTCAAAATCCTATATGCCTTTGAATTGAGTGAATAACCAAGAAAAATTCCCTCATCGGCTTTGACGTCGAACTTGTTTCGGTTCTCTTTAGAATTGAAAATGAAGCATCTTGAACCAAACACGTGGAAAAATTTAACGTTGGGCTTTCGATTGTTCAGAATCTCATACGGAGTGATGGATAATCGTTTGTTAAGTAAGGATCGGTTATGAGTATAGCACGCGGTTACAACTGCATCGGCCTAGAAGTATAGCGGAAGAGAAGCGAAGCTTAGCATGGTTCGGGCTGCCTCACATAAGGGGGCCGAGAAGTTGCGATATCCTCTTTTCAGCTAGAAAATCTTCAAAATCTTTATTCTTGAATTCAAGCCCATTGTCGCTTCTAATATTCCTCACCAGCTTTCGCAGCTGCAGTTCCACTTGCTTGATAAACGCCTTCAACTTGGGAGTCGCTTCTGATTTCTGTTTAAGAAAGAAAACCCAGGTGAAGCGTGAAAAATCATCTACTATGACAAGAATGAACTTACTACCACCGATGCTTTCGATAGCAGAAGGTCCACATAAGTCAATATGCAGAAGTTCAAGAGCTTCAACAATCTTTGAATTGATACGTGTAGGATGGCTCTTTCTGCTTTGTTTGCCCATCTCACACGCTGCACACAGGTGTTCCTTATCAAACTTGAGAAGAGGAAGGCCTCGAACATGATCACCAAGCACCAACTTATTAATGTCTTTGAAGTTCAGGTGCGATAGGCGTCGATGCCATAACCAGCTTTCATCAGAGTTCGCCTTTGACAACAGCCATATTGCTGGTTTTCCTCGAATTGGGTTGAGATTTAAAGGATACATCTCTCCCTTGCGTTCAGACTTCAACAGAACTCTTTTGGATTGCTTTTCAATAATTTCTGATCCCTCATCATCGAATGAAACTTTCAAACCAGTTCCCACAACCAATTGAGATACACTGATGAGGTTGTGCTGCAATCCTTCCACGCAAGCCACTTTTCGAATTGTGAATTCTCCGTTGGTTATCATTCCATATCCTCTAATTGTGCCAAAAGAATTGTTTCCATACTTCACACATCCACCATCCTTAAGGGACCGAAACTCCCTCAGTTCTTCCCTCCTTCCTGTCATGTGACGAGAGCAGCCACTGTCAATGTACCATTCGTCATCGAACTGCTCGTCACTTATAACCTGCAAATTCAAGCAGATTTAGGAACCCAAAGTCTCTTGGGCCCTGGTGAGTCTTTTACAGAAAAAGGAATAGCAGCAGAAATATCAACCAAATAAGTTCTTTTTATTAGAGTGGTTTTGTCTTTTCTTTTGATGGTATACACCTTGATTTTGTTTTTATCTTGTTTAAATTGTGGTGTATCAGATGGTGTGTTGTTAGATGGTTTTGGAATATACCTTTGAATCCTAGGGTTAGCTGACATTTTCTTATTATTGATATCAGAATTCGAATCAAGCTTTCCCTTTCCTTTGATGTCCTTCATTGAATTCGGCTTTTGTTGGTAGCAAGAAGGACGGAAGCTTGACTTTCGGTTGTTAGCCTTGACGTTGTGACCGAAACTTTATGTTCGATTCTAAGATCTGGTATTGTAACCGAAACTGGATGTTCGGTTCTAAGCTTTGGTGTTGGAACCGAAACTGGATGTTCGATTCTGAGCTTTGGAATAATAGGAGCTTGGACTAAAACTATCCTTTCGGTTTGGCTTGTCATTTTCTTTGACGTTTGACTCTTTCTTGGAAGGAATGTAGTTAGGGTTTTGAGACTGCCAAAACCGTTTTCGCTCATTCAGATTCTTCATGTATCTCTGATTTCTTTGGCGTTTCTGTTCAGCCAGCTGTTTTTGAGACTTATGAATATTGAAGCTTGATTTTGGCTTCTCCTTTTGAGTTTCGGTTGTCTTGGAAGATACATTAGATAATTTTATTTGGTTCTTCTGGTATCTCTTTTGTTCCACTCGTGCTTGGTTTATCAAAACTTGAGGGCTTGTTGATGGATTCAGCAACGTATCTACCTCTTACCCTCCACGAGGTTCGCTCTGATAAGCCGACAGTTTCATCTGCATTATCGATAGGGGCAGACCAGAAGTAATCTTCGCATCCTTCAGCATTGTTTGTGTCGACCAAGATTTTCAATTCTGCTATTTGTTTTTCAGTGACCCTTGTAACAGCATATACTTGATTTGGCACTGTTTGAACTTTCTGATAGACCAATGCTTTCTTTTTGAGTTTCTGCGGCTTGTCCTTTGACAAGCGAACATATTCAACCGAGTTCTCAGATATGAGTGGTTTTTCATTCTCGGTTTCGCTCTTCATAAATTCAGAGCAATCAACCACATCTTCCACCGAGATTTCGCTCATCTCACTTTCCTCATCAAATTCAGACGTGTTTTCTATATTCAGTTTATGTTCTGAAATTAATTTGGCGTTAGATGAGTCAAATGTTTAAATGGTCTCGGACTTAATTTTCAACCTATCATTTTCATCTAAAATATTTTTGAGCATACATTTATGTTCCTTAGAGTCAATAAAGGTCTCTATCTTGTCCAGTCCGATTTTATAAGTGATGGAAGTCTCTTCTGAGGACATTATGGATTCACACTCAGCGATGACCTCATCCTCCTTAAATTCAAGGAAGGGTAAGATCATCTTGTAATTTTTTTTTTCCTATTTCACAATTTAAGTGCAACTGAGTAATATTCGTATATAAGCGTTTAGCAATCAAGCAAAAAACATTCCGTTGTTTCAAAAACTTTAAATTGTCTCGTTGCAAATAAATAATTTCATCCCTAGCCCTAGTTAACTCCGTCTCGTTCAGCTCAATCCACATCCTTCTCTCCTCACTCTTCGAAGACACCCTGCTGAGTTGGTTAGTTAGGTTAGAGTTCGCTAAGCGAGTTTGCATGAGACTACCACTTAAGTTAGAGAATTTAAATTTTAGTTCATTTAATTCTTCTTCATAATTTGTTACGGGAACTTTAAGTGATTCAAGGATGGATTGTACCTTTTTGATCAGCCGATCACAGTCGTTGATCTTCTCACTCACGGGCTTGGCTGCAAAGCACTTGTCCTCAGTCAGGTTCGACTCCTTAAGCTCACCTTCGGTTGGTCTTCCAGCAGTAACCATCAAACATTTTCCAGCCGAACCAGTATCTTTCGCCACGTAAGCTCTTCCATGTGTGGGTTTTCTCACTTCTTCATCCTCAGAATCGGTTGACCAGACTTCAACGCCACCGAACTCATCTTCATCCACATTTTCATGCACAATCAAGGCATTCATTGAACTATTAGTTGCCTTTTTTTTCTTTATTTCTTCCAACTTTCGCATGTAATACGTCTCATCATCTTCATCGTCCCTTTTCTCAGCCATCTTCCTCAACATGCAATCTTTGGCAAAGTGGTTCTTGCCATGACAGTAATTGCAGTCGAATCCAGAGTCTCCTGCAAGCTTGCTTTCTTTCTTGTCGTCATCCTTTTGAGAGGTGTTCTTCGTTTCTTCTTTCACCTTCTCAGAGTTGTAACTTCCTTGCCAGTTTCTGTTCTTATTGACAGGGAACTTCTTTCGTGCAAACTTCTTTGGGTTGGTGACCATCATTGCATATTCTTCGCCTGTAAGGTCACACTCAGACATATCTGAATCCTCCTCTTCTTCTGCAACATTTTTGCCTTTTGAGACAAGGGCCAGCGATCCCACACCCGAAACTATCTTCGCCTCCTTGGTTACCACGCTTTCATGGGATTTAAGATTACCCACCAGTTTCGCTAGCGAGTATGATTTAAATTGTTCATGAACTTTCACTGTTGAAACCACTGCCATCCATTCTGGTCTTAAACCATTCATGAAGGTCACCTTTTGCTCAATCAATTTTCTTTCAATACCATGCTTGATCATCTTGCTAAGGAGACGATTGAAGCGATCAAAGGTTTGTATCAGTTTCTCTTCAGGTTTCTGCTCGAAAACTCCAAATTCTGAGAGCAACAAGGTTTGGATCAAGTGTTATAGATCCTCATCGGTTGAGTACAGTTCTTTTAACCTATCCCAGATTTCTTTAGCCGTCGTGCATGAACCGACTAAACGAAAAGTGTCAGATTGCAATGCGAATCTGATCATTCTGATGGCTTTCACATTACATATCACCTTGTCCTTTTTATCCTGTGGCATCTTATCTACGTCCGCCACAAGCTGATTATATTCTTTTTGAGTCTTCACTGTCCTGTTCGTTCCAGAGTGAATAAACGACCCAATCGTGATAGCTTCCCAGATGAGATAACCATTATCTTCAGATCCAACTATGTAATCTTCAAAGTGATGCGCCCACACTTCATAGTCTTGAGTGTAAAGAATGGGAACCCTTGTAGTGGATCCAATGTTGTTGGAGATGTTGATGGGATTAGTTTGTGAATCGTCGTGAGACATGACGAGCCTTTCCTTGGAACTGCTAGAATCAGACCTGTAAACTTGAGATTAGGGTTTTATCAAACACAAGAGTTACCGTCGACAGGAAGAAGACGACTTCTTTATATTCGATAAAAGCGGAAACCCTTAAGAATTCTTCAAACAGAAGGAATGTGTACTGATTACACAGTCTCCTGCTCTGATACCAATTGTTAGAACAATGTTATAGTAGGATCGATTAATTCTAAGCAGAAAAGCAATAAATTACGTAATAAAGAACACAGGAATGGTTTAACTGATGTCGAATGATTAAGCTTTAACACCTCAGAAGAGCTCGATTAAGAACTTCGACTGTAGAGGTGTTTAGGGTTACAAAGCAATAATAATAATAATGACGACCGTATCTAAGGCATACATGCATGCACTATATATAGCTTAACCCTAATTAATAATCACGGATGGACAGGCCCAATCCGGATATACAAAAACTAAGCCCATGACGCAACACAAAATACCCAACAGCTTCAATTCCTGCGTCCAATCATTCGTTCCTACTCGACGAGTCTGGGGCCTCCGAATCGTCGAGTCCCTTTGCAAAAATGAATGTTTTAATTTAAAATACATACCGGGATCCGGGCGTTACATTTATGGGAGGAAGTGAATGACCCCTATATGTTGGGGTGAGGTCAGTCAGCGGGTCATGGGGAGTACCGAAATGGTACTCAAGACTACCGAGTTGATTCAATGGGTTCAAAATAGACTTCAGATAGCTCATAGTCGGCATAAGAGCTATGCTGACAAGCGTCGTTCATACCTAGAGTTTCAGGTTGGGGATATGGTTCTCCTAAAGGTGTCACCTTGGAAAGGTGTGATCCGATTCAGGAAGCGGGGCAAGCTGGGCCCCAGGTATATCGGTCCTTTCAGGGTTGTAGCTCGGGTGGGCAGGGTAGCGTATCGTTTGGATCTTCCGGAGGAACTCAGTTAGATTCACAGTACTTTTCACGTCTCTCAGATGCGGAAGTGTTTGGTTGATGATTCCGTAGTAGTTCCACTGGAGGATATTCAGGTGGATGACCGCCTGAGCTACATTGAGAAACCGGTAGCGATCCTCGACATGAAGACGAAAAACTTAAGGAACAAGGTTGAGGGGTTGGTGAAGGTGTAATGGCAGCATTCGAAAGGTTCAGAGTGGACTTGGGAGCCTGAGGATGAGATGATGGAGCATTACCTAGAGTTATTTACGACAATGGACTTCGAGGACGAATTCTGATTCAAGTGGGGTAGAATTATAATGTCCAGGTTTCCAGGTATGAGCTTTAGCCTTATTTCAATTAACCTTGGTCTAGGCATGAGTACGCTAGGCGTACACAAGGTACGCACGACATAATCCCCCTTGCATGAGTGTTTTAGACTACCCCTACGTACGTTGGCCGTAATCAAGCAGAACACAAACCCTAAATTTTAGGGTTGTTGCCCTATATAATCATCATTATGAGGATTGAGGCTGCTTCCTCATCGGCCCCCTTCCCTCTAACGGTTCCCCACGAAACCCTACCCTCCTATAGTGTGTTGTTGAGCTTTGGAAGTAAATTTGTGTTGTTTTTGTGTGCATTAAAGAATGTGGTGCTTGGTGATCAAGCTTTAGTTGGACTTGAGGTTGTAGATCCAGAATCTTCATCACATTTGCTAGCTCCTGAAGGTATAAAGTTCTCATCTCGATACCACTTTGTGTTAGATTTAAATTAGGGCTTGATTTTGAGCTTATTATGGTCTTATGAGTCTCCTTGTGAGTTTGAGCCACTCCAGGAGCTAGGAATGCTAGATCTTAACCCCTCTAATGTTCCTTGTGTAAAAAAATGTTATCTTGATGAATCTTAGTGGACCATGCATGAGTTAGAGCCCTTATTATGGGTCTTAATGGACAAAATCGGGTTTTAGGTCCCTTTAAGTCATGCAAAGTGATAAATTTTCCAACTTTATGTGTTAATACCTTGAAATGAAGTAGATATGAGGTTTGGACGTTAAGAGCTTAAGTGATTAAGACAAAAATTGGACAAATGGGACTCCATCCGGTATGCGGGGCGTAATTGCTAGTACGCTGCACGTACTGGGTCAACTGCCTGTTTTTGAGTCAACACTCGTATGCCACGCGTACGAGGAGTGCGTCGTGCGTACTCGGTGAAGTGGACATTCAACGTTTTGGGCCCTTTTTGGACTTGTGATTCTTTTGGGCTTTGGGCCTTAACTGGGTTTTGGGCCTTATATCTGTTGGGCCGTAGTTGGGCAGTAATTGGGTCGTAGTTGGGCCTTAGGTTTATGAGTTAGGCCATTTTGAGCCTTGGGTCATTATTGGATTTTTGGGCCAAGTTAGGTGGACCCAGTAAGGGTAGGGTAAAATAGTCTTTTACCCTAGGAGTGAAGTTGAGGAGCAGGGACCCCAGTTAGGTTTATTAACCTAATTATTAATTAGGGTTTTGTTTGCTTGGTTAGTGAAGTGATTACCAGTTGCAGCAGTCCGATATTTTATCAGAGAGATTCAACAGATTGAGGTGAGTTTCCTTCATTGTATCCGTGGGTCGAAGGCACTAATGTCGGCCCACTAGTTTATGATGTAGTATGATGATTGTCTTTGTGACAATTGTCAGTTATGCCTGTATTTTCTTGATGACTATGTAATTCTTTTGTTATGATGTTATGTGGTAGTGGTAGGGGTGAAATAGACACAATATCCGGTTGAAATAAACCGAAGGGGATTGCAAGCACCTAAATATTCTTGGTTGTATCCGATTGAAATAGACCGATGGGGATTGCAACCACCCATATATGTTTGGTTGTATCCGGTTGAAATAGACTGAAGGGAATGGCAAGCACCGATATATGCTTGACTGTATCCGGTTGAAATAGACCGAAGGGGACTGCAAGCACCCATATATGCTTGACTGTATGTTTGCATGGTATGGGGTATTTTAGGGGAACTCACTAAGCTTTATGCTTACGGTTTTTAGTTTATGTTTTAGGTATTTCCAACTCTAAGAGGAAGGGCCTGACCTGATTGCACTGCATCTACCTATGATTTTCCGCATTATAAGATTTTGGAGAATTTGTACTCTGATAAAATGTTGTTATGATACACTTTCGACTGTTTTGATATGAATATCATATGTTTTGAATGAATTTAAAAACAAAATTTTATTTGTATTTTTGAGATGTTACATTATCCATCTAAACATCATTTTGATTCATATCTAAAGGTTGGAAACCTGGACCTAATGGATTAAGTTGAAAAAAACGCACTTTTGGTCCCTTTGAGACTTAACGACTAGATCTTATTTGTTGGGACCATTCTAATGGATAAAGTTGGAAACTTTATCCTTTATGAAGCTATTAGGAACCATAAAAATGTGATCTTGGTCCTTTTATCCCCTCCCATGCAAGAGTTGTGATGTCTTAATGGATTAATAAGTTAGGGTTTTAGCTTTTGGATCTTCCCTAGCCATGGAGAGTCGTAAAGGTGAAAACTTTATGACTTAAGACAATGTTGTGAGGCTAGATTTGAGTTTGGGTGAAAAGTCCTTAAGGGATTAACTGCTTAATGAAGGAGTGGTATCAGGCTGCGTATGTTGGGCGTACTCAAGTGCCTTGGACTTTGACTTTTGTTGACTTCCGTTGACCATTGACTTTTTGACCAAGTTTGACATTGGGTCAAACTTGAGGATTTTGGGCTATTGATTAAGATTTTATCTGGTTTTGGTGTTAGTGGATTCGCGGGAGCAAGCAGTGCAGAAGGGATCATATCGCAGTGTTTCAAGGTTCTTCGATTCAGGTGAGTTTTGTCTCACTGTACCCGTGGGTCGAAGGCACCAATTTCGGCCCACTAGTTTTAGTTATCTTTAGTAGAAGGATGTCATAGGGACTGTATATAGTCATGTAGGATAGACCGAGGACTATTGATCTAGGCTATTTTACCTGCTCCTTGTTTGGTTGTGGTTCCAAAGTAGGATCACTTGTCCGTAGGGGTAAGCAAAAACCGCACCGCAACTAAAATTAACCGCATAAACCGCAACCGATTAACCGCAACCGCAATAAAAACTGATGGTGATGTTTTCTGTTTTTCAAAAACCGCAAATTTGCGGTGCGGTGCGGTTATTAGTTTTCAAAAAATCGCAAAAAAACCGCACCGCACCGCATATATTATATACAATTTTTTTATTAATTATTAATATATTAAATATTAAAAATAAGACAAGTTTCATGGATGAAAGATTGATATAATACTAGAAGACAAAAGTGTTGGTTTTTTGTGATGTTTAACTTTGAAAAACGGTGAAATTAGACAATTTTAAGATATTTACTGTTAATTACTATTGATTTGACGTTTTTAAGATATTAGTTGTTTGTGATTTAAGTTAATTGTCTTATACCTTATGATTTTTTTATTATTACAAGTAATATGTTTGAACTCTTAAAGCCGTTTGAGCTCCAAACTATGGTTAAAAACCATACAAAATAACCACACCAAATCCATGCGGTTAATAACCGCAACACAGTAAAAACAAATCCGCACCGCAAAAATAGCCGCCTAACCGCACCGTAAAAATAACCGCACCAAGCGGTTTTGAAAATGGATCAACCGCATTTGCGGTTAGTGGTGAGGTTTTGGCTAATAACCGCACCGCGCTCACCCCTACTTGTCCGGGTGTCTATCTCACCTCTGAGTATATATGGTTATGCATTCCTTGGATTGTTGGTATTTAGTATGTTGTTATGTTGTAGTGATATGTTAGATTTGTATCCTGGTATATAGGATGTTGTTATGCGGTAGTGATATGTAGATTTGTATGTTTACATGTACTTGATGTTTATCATCTAGTGGAGTTCCATAGGGACTGTATGTGGTCATGTAGGATTGCCTGAGAACTCTTGATCTAGGCTTTCTTGTCTGTTCCTTGTTTGGTTGTGACTCTAGAGTAGGATCATCTGTTCGGGTGGCTATCTCACCTCTGGTTACTTATGGTTATGCATCTCATGGAGGATAGCTGGTAGCGGGAGAGTGTGCGGTGTGAGGACCAGTATGTGGTAGTGTGCTGTATGATTGTTGTTTGCATGTTTTATGTGCCTACTTTATCCTGATTGTTTATATGCCGACATATGGTAGTAATGAGTTGAGGTGGTCCCACTTTGTGTTGTAGGCCAAGATACCCCGGTGCGGGTCGACTGTAAGTCGTAGGCACAGAGGCTCGAAAAAAGCGGTTGGGTTGAGGCGGTAGGCCAACAAACCTTGGGTATTCCAGCCCGATGGCTGAGTGGACCCAATGCATGCTTGTATGTTTATCGTATGGGGTATTTTGGGGGAACTCACTAAGCTTTGTGCTTACTTAGTTGTTTATTCATTCAGGTATCATCGGTCGTCATGGGAATGCGAAGGCGTGCCTTACACATTCATCAACAACAATGAAGATTCCACGCTTTAATATTACTCTGATTTCAATAAATGTTTTTGGAATAAACAGTTTCCTTCAAGATGGATTTATAAATGGTAAGCTCTACTTAAATAAAATGAAAATTTTTTGTTGTGAAAATGGGAGGTTACAAAAATGGTGATAGTTTAAGCTTGATTATGTCTCATGTTCATGTAAATAAGAGAGCTAGATCAAAGTCATATCGACAACATATAGTAGTACCAACATCACGTACATGTTCTCGTGAACAACCTAGGACCTTAGGGTTAAAATCCATCATCAACCTTCATTATTTGGGGTTCTTAGACCCAAATTCAATGTTGGATATTCGTAGGAGACACATCAGGTAGAATAAAACTAATTAAAGACGGTTTAACTATAAAAAATTCAAAAGAAGGTCCAAAAAAGAAGTACTTATGCATCAAGTGTGAGTCGCTTCATTGAATAAACATGCAGATGATAAGTTTTTGATAGCACGACAACCATGGCTAGCAATGTCGCGGCGGTTGTACATCGGAGTTGAGATCATCAATAACAAGATCAATCTCCACCGTCAGTTTCTCCTGCTGTCAATGATATGCTTCACCACACTAATTTCATAGTGGATGATTTAGTGCACTATATAGACGGTGACTGAAGAATCGTAATAGAGTTTCGAACAACAAGTTGCCTTCAAGATTTACATGAGGTGGTCAGTAGGTTAAGAAAGCGGAATAATAGATTATGATGATTGAGGGTTTGAAAGAGAAGAAGGGTTTGAGAGTGAGGTAGCATGAGGTGCCAATGACATTGTAAGAATCTGGAAGTCTGTTATAAGTGGGAGAATCGAGCTCACAACATAGTAAGGGGAGGTGATGGTGGATGAGCTCACGACGGAGGAAGGCGGTGGATTCCGGATTGAGGTCGGATCTATGGGATACTACAGTAAGTTTTGATGGATAGATTTGAGAATTAGATAGTGTACGTGGTGGTGTAGCTGTGTAGACACATAAACCCCATTATGCCCTTGGGGTTTGTGATTCCATGTTATGCATATGTAATTTTATCGCTACATCTTTTTTAATCAAATTAATTCCCATACCGATCCAAATGTTAAAATGTAGTTATTTGGTTATATATATATATATATATATATATATAACTTATTTTTTTTAGAACCGACAATAATTAGAGGGTAACCCGACCCGATGGATCAGGAATACCTCGCGGGCCACCAAGAGGGGCACCACTCATCTCAAGAGGGAACGAATGATCGAACCCACACCAATCTAGGGAAAATCCCACACATATGCTCAGCTAAGGAGTCGAACTCATGATGCATCACAAACAGCTAGGCTGGTGATCACTTGCAATTAATGACTTATTTATATATCATTTTTAATTTTTTACTTATAAAAATATAAAATTGAATCGGGTGACAAAAAATATATAAATAAAATACATTTCAATTTCAATACACTAAGGGGGTGTTTGGATTAGCTTATTAGCTTATTTGTGGTGGGAATAAGCAATAAGCAATAAGCATGTGAAGAGATGCTTATTAAAATTAGCTTATTTAACTTAATAAGCTGGATTTTATCCAAACACTCAAAGGGGCTGTTTTTTTTTTTGTGCAGATCTGCGCAACCACTTTTGTCTGCGCCGCGCAGACAACGCGCATACATATGTCCTCGCAGAGTGTTTGTTTTTTGGAAGTGCGCAGATCAAAAAACGTCTACGCAAGGTCTTCCTGGCGCAGACATGAGCCACTGTCTTCAAAGGTCTTCAGACCTCATTTTAACATAAACCAAAAAAAAAAACGTCGCCTATCTTTTTTACCTTTTTTTTTTTTTTTTTTTTTTTTTGCTGAAAATGCATTTTTTTATGTTTATGACATTAAATTAATTTGAAAAATCAGCTTATTTCAGTACCTACAGATGTTAAAAAACAAACAGACTTCTAATTGCAGACTGCAGACACTTGGTCCACCTCTTCTGCTGCAGAAGCTTGCAGATATGGTCCGCAGACTGCAGACATTTTGACTTCAGAAAACAAACATCACCGAAATTAGCTTATTATGGGAATAAGCAATAAGCACCTCTTTTTTTCCTATCCAAACACCCCCTAATATTGTCAGACAACGGTATAACCCTAGTTGGATTAGTTTTTGTACGAAGTATGATAGGTGTGACGGGAGCGGCCACTTTAAGGGCATGGATGTAATTTACCGGTACACGATAACTTGTCTATAAATTATTCACTGTAGCCGTTAACTGTATCTGCCTCTCTAGTCTTCGTCTCGTTCGAAAACCCTAGATTTTTGTTTAATCTCTTTCAGGTGTTCTACCCTCAATCTCTGCTCTTAACACAACGCTTGTTGTTTGATCTCGATCTGTTTCAACGCGCTTCAGCCGCAAGCGAGTTTAGTATTTGGTCGAAGAAAGGTAAACATAAACCCTAAATCGCAGATTTCTCTCTTTTATTTTGAACATGGATTGATTGATCTTTATAATTGATTATAGCAAAGTAGTATTGCTGTGCAGAGGAGTTGTCATGGGGGAAGTAAAGGATAACGACGCTTACGAGGAGGAGCTTCTCGATTATGAAGAGGAAGATGAAAAAGCCCCCGAGGCCATCAACGGGAAACCTGGTTCCGAGACCGTCAAAAAGTAAGCCGCAGTACTTTGATCTAGGTTTTGTTTTTTTTTTTTTTGTTTTTTTTGTTTTTTTTGTTTTTCAGAGTTTGTATGACGTCTTGTTACTTGTTAATTTAAATTGAATCCTTTGTTTGAACTCGAGGAACTGTTTAGCTGGTAATTCATTGCAGAATGACATTTAGGGGGGATTCTCATTAATTTAATCATATTTGACAGTGAGGGAAAAATATTGAGAGTATTATTATTTAACACTAATGATAACCGTACTTGGAGAAAGTGTTAAACATGCCATGTCTCACGTACATTACCTGTATAGTTATATGAGTTATTTACAAGTGAGTTTTATTGGCAAAAGTATAAAAATTGGTATTACTCTACAACATAGTTGAACACAAGATACACTTCCGTTATCTTAGATCCTTGCATCAAAGAAACTATTCATCACTTGATTGTGGATCTAGGTACCACCAAAAGAATTTCATTATGAAACTTAAACGTATCACTCTCACCTGTTCAAACAAAGAGAACTAGAACACGTCTATGTTCCTCTTATTTATACATGCTCAACAGTGTTGAGATTTTATACTATTTCATTAAGGCTTTAACCTTCTTCTATTTGATGTGGCCTTCCTATATGTGATTTTATACTACTTCACTTGATATTTCAGGGGCTATGTTGGAATTCACAGTTCCGGGTTCCGAGACTTCTTGCTGAAACCAGAGCTTCTTCGAGCCATTGTAGATTCTGGATTTGAACACCCTTCAGAAGGCAAAGTCTTATACTTCTGTTTGTTTTCATTCATTAGTAGTTATAGATTGTATACCAAATTACCAATATGCTCCTGTTACTTTTTCTCCCAAGTTTCTTTCCTTTATACATGTGTCTTTCAACTAATTATACTTTTTTTTATTCTTTCCTTCTTTTCAGGTAAATATTACTTCCATGCTCATCATTTCAGCCAGATATCTGGTTTGGTAAACCTTTCCATTTTCGGGAAGAAGCCGTGATTTTTACTTACGAAGGATTTCATTCGCTTCATCAGTGCAACATGAGTGCATACCACAGGCTATTTTAGGAATGGATGTCATCTGTCAAGCCAAGTCTGGAATGGGGAAAACTGCTGTTTTTGTTCTGTCTACACTTCAGCAAATTGAGCCTGTAGCAGGTCAAGTTGCTGCACTTGTCCTTTGCCACACCAGAGAACTAGCTTATCAGGTCAGATTTTCATTTGTAACCCTTCAACAATCTGAAAATGTTAATTTTCACCCATGTCTTACTTTTTTTTTGTTTGTGGTCATATAGATCTGCCATGAGTTTGAAAGGTTCAGTAGATACTTGCCTGACCTCAAAGTTGCTGTCTTTTATGGAGGAGTCAACATAAGGACCCATAAGGAGCTGCTAAAGAATGAATGTCCTCATATTGTTGTTGGAACACCTGGAAGAATACTAGGGCTTGCTAGAGATAAGGATCTTGGATTGAAGAATGTGAGGCATTTCATCCTTGATGAGTGTGACAAAATGCTTGAGTCACTTGGTAGGTTGTTTTTTTTATTGCTGTCTTATTACTTATAGTGTATGCTTTAGTTTTTGGCATGTATGTTTAATTCTGTTTTACTTGTGTACAGATATGAGAAAAGATGTGCAGGATATTTTCAAGATGACCCCTCATGACAAACAAGTGATGATGTTCTCTGCAACACTAAGCAAGGAGATTCGACCTGTTTGCAAGAAGTTTATGCAAGATGTATGTAATACAATACAAATACATTGTTGTTTGTTTCTTGTGTAATTGAACTCTTTGTGTTTTGTAATTTGCTTAACAGTTTCTTGATTCCTGTTTTTACCATTTTCAGCCGATGGAAATTTATGTTGATGATGAAGCCAAGTTAACTCTTCATGGATTGGTCCAGGTATACAACTCTATGAATCCAAGTTAACTAAAAGAGCTGACTCATGTTTTAACTTTTTCACTTACTTTTATTTCCTGAAAATGACATGATTGTATTTACATGAAAATGTAAATGATTTCATATGAAAAATCATTCAACCAAACCTCATTCCTCTCAATCTGTTATTTCCTGTGATGTGATGTGATGTCAGCATTATATAAAATTGGGTGAGATGGAGAAGAATCGGAAGCTGAATGACCTTCTAGATGCCTTGGATTTCAACCAAGTTGTCATTTTTGTCAAGAGTGTGAGTAGAGCAGCAGAGCTTAACAAATTACTTGTGGAATGCAACTTCCCATCTATATGCATCCATTCTGGAATGTCTCAAGAAGAAAGGCAACCAACTAAACTAACTCACTGGTTTTTATAATATGTTTTTTTTTTTTTTTTTTTTTTTGTTGGAGTTGACTTGACATTTTTTGTATTAGATTGACACGCTACAAGGGGTTCAAGGAAGGGCTGAAAAGAATCCTGGTGGCAACTGATTTAGTTGGAAGAGGGATAGACATTGAGCGTGTTAATATTGTCATTAATTATGATATGCCAGATTCTGCTGATACATATCTCCACAGGGTTCGTTTCTTTCATTTAATTTTATATAAAAACAAGTAAAGACTATTATTATTATTATTATTATTATTTAAATTAATGTAAACTGATTTCTTAATTGATGATGCTTTGTTTTGGCACAGGTGGGAAGAGCTGGCAGATTTGGTACAAAAGGTCTTGCTATCACTTTTGTATCATCTGCTTCAGACTCTGATGTTCTTAATCAGGTATTTATTTGTTGCACTTTTGCACCCTAACATAAAAAGTACATTTTTTATTATTATTTTGGTGGACTGAATATCTGTCTAATTTTATATCATAATTTTAATTTTTATGTTGCTTGCAGGTTCAGGAAAGGTTTGAGGTCGACATAAAGGAGCTTCCGGAACAAATCGATACTTCAACATACAGTATGGCCTTTTTTGCAATATTTATGATTATTATTTTTAATTGTTTTTGTTTTGGTGATTATGTTCTAAACAAGCTCTGTTTCTGAATCCTTGTTTTGTAACAGTGCCGGCATAAGAAGTGGTTGGTTAAGTATGCGGATGGTTATGAGAAAAATTTCACATTGTCTGAACGACTGGTATTTAATATTTTCTTGCAGACTTTGAGTTTTTGGATTGGAATTTTAAAAGCAGTTGAGATTTTGGAAGTTAGTTAGTTGTTTGTGCTTTCTCTTTCTCTTTCACTTTTCTCTTGTACAAGTGGTATTATTAGTTGGTAATTGAATTTTAAAATGGGGGCATCAACTTTGCATCTTTGTTTATGGGGTAAAAATTACAAGCAGGTGGAACATGATCTTGGTTCACGATCCAGATCATGTTGTTAAAACAAATGGTTGATCACATGTTAATGAGTTTTGGCCATAGAGTCATCTCATCTTATGAAAATTCTAATAGAGTGTTTGTATGGAAGTAGATATCATTGTGAGTTTATATTTTTGGTTGTATGACTTACAATATATGAATTCATTAATTTATTAGTTTTAGAAAACTTAAATATTCTCGTATCCCTTGTTCCTCCTTATATAACATTACGTCGTGTAGAATCCATTAGGTCTCTTTCTTAATTTATTATTTTGATTTTGATATTTGTCTAGATTTAGTTAGTAGGAAGAAATAGTAAAAAAATATTTGATTTTTCCTAAACCGGTGTGTGTGATACCACATTTTTGGCATGTCACGTCAGCAATACATCATTATTCCATATCTTTCTTTCACTACACAAAATTGATTATTCCATATCTTTCTTTCACTAGACAAAATTGATTAAAGATGGTCTTACCGCATCATCTTATTTTTTTAACATATATATATATATATATATATATATATATATATATATATATATATATATATATATATATATATATATATATTATGTTCAATTTGTAGGGAATTGAAAACCATAATATATATTGGCAGAATTTTATATATGCTTTTGCTAAACATCTAAATATCGTATTCTATCGTATTTACCCTTAATGTTATATATATATATATATATATATATATATATATATATATCTATTTTTTGATAATTTTTATTGATTTATAATATTTTTTACCATTTTAAAATTATTAAAACTTTAACAACCAAATGGACAATATTGCCCTTAGTTTTAAATTGCAATACAAGATCACGTGTTTGAAGTTAATTACGATTGCAGGGGCTTCTTTCCCATTGTAGTCTGCCTTCATCCCAATTGCAGCCTCTTAATACATTTAATTACATCATCCAATATAAGCTTGAATTTTCAGGAACAAAACCAGCCAAAGCTCCATAACTTCAAAAGTAAAACACATCAGCAATGAGTTGAAACTGTTGAAGGATACTCTAGGCATTTCAAGTTATTGGTTGATGGAAGTTATAATCAGTTAGTTAAGTTGGATATTAAAGTTAGTTAATTATGCTTAATAGGGGCAATTGGGTATAACAGTCAATTAGTGCATGAAACTTTGCAATGTTAGGGTGAGAAAAAACCGAACCGATAAAAGAAAAACCGCAAAAACCGCAACCGAAAACCGAAACCGACGCAAAAACCGATGGTGCGGATTTTATTTTTTTGAAAAACCGAATTTATTGGTGCGGTGCGGTTTTTATCTAGAAACCGGACCACCAAAACCGAACCGCACCAAGCTTATTAACAATAAAATAAACCACTAATTTATATTATACATTTATACACATTATTTAAAAAACTAATAAATTCTAATTTATACATATATTATATATTGAACTTGACGGTAATTAGTAATTAGATATTAGGTTTAGTATTTGAGTTTGTCACTTTGTGTTTGTGACTTAATGATTATGTGTAAGTGTAAACACTATGTGGGCTACAAGTTGCAAGCTTGTAACTTCTAAGCACAAATTGAATAAAAAAATTAGTTTGGGAATATGGGTTGCAAATGAAGCGATCAAGTAAACAACATAAAAAACTCAAAATTACAGCTTATAAATGTGAGGAAACGAAATGATAGCATGTCATACAATCATAAATCTTCACATGAACACCACGGTTCAAAAAATTGTACCAATGAACATAAAAAAACGCACCATATGTTTGAATCGGTTTAAAACCGACACCGAACCGGTACAAACCGAAACCGCACTCAAAAACCGCAAAACTGAACCATTAAAAAACCGCACCCAACGGTTTCTAGAATTTAAAAACCGCACCTTGCGGTTTGCGGTTCGGTTTGACCCTAAAACCGCACCAAACCGCACCATGCTCACCCTACCTTAGTATTCTCTTTGTAAAAAACTGATGGATGGTTAATAAAGTTTGCATATATGCTTCATCGTGTATATATGCCTTAAGTGTCTTGCATCAATTCATTTTGATCCAACAGAAACAAACATTAGAATTCAACTTTAAAGAGCAAACCAGAATTATCCATCTACTTTCAAGAATAAGCAAACACCAAAACCAACATTTTTGAAGATGATAACCAAAATTCCAAATCGATTTACCCCCCAAAATCCAATCGATTTATCCTAAATATCACTTTCAGATAAACACTTCCAAAAAGCAAAACCGATTTAGCCCTCAATCAATGCTATGAAACGAAGAAGAATCACATACCTTAGATTAGATTGTGGTGACGAACTGGTGTCACACCTGAATAAAGAGTGTGTTTGCGTTGGATGTGTGTGTAGAAGACGTCAACTAGATCAAAAGGGGGAATTGGAGGCTACACGTAAGTATTAAGAGATTGTGATTGGGAAGAAGACAGGTTGTGATAGGGAAGAAGCCTCTGCGATTGTAATTAAATTCAACACGTGATCTTGAACTGCAATTTAGAACTAAGGACAATATTGTCCATTTGTCCATTTGGTTATTTTTAGTTTTAGCGATTTTAAAATGGTAAAAAAAATTATAAATCAACAAAAATTATCAAATAAATATATTTGAATATATATGCTATTAAAAAACGTTGAAAATGACAAATACGATATTTAGATGTTTAACAAAGACATAGTGTATAAACAAATATTATCAAAATTATTATCAAATGTATACAGGACATTATCAATGATGATATGAAGACAAAAGACTTTAGAAGATGCTCTATGATTACATGAAAAATGATGGTAATTATAAATGACAATTTTTTCAATATATATCTCAACGATGCTTTTCTTTGGCTTGCTTTTCGAAATTTCATTTTGGCCTGCGGTAATGTAATCAGGATTTTCATAATTTTTTTCTATGAAAGCAAGAGATGGAAAGTTTTGTTTTAAATTATGCCTTATTCCATGAGATCTAGAAGCACTTTAACAACTTTATCTCTCTCTATTTCCGTAACTTTTTGTTACTTCTTTAAAAGGGGAACGAAGATCAAGATCTTTCTTAGAAGTCGGCAATATTTTCATGTGGCAAAAGATGACTTACTAAATAATGCAATTGGATGCAAATGGATAGTTGAGAATTGAGATTTTGTGAAATTTGAGACAAAAAGCTTTTTTATTTCATTAATCCTTGAATATCACATTAAATAGTTAAAACAACAAAAAAAACCATTATTTATATGTCTTATTTTGTTTTAACTTCTATTTTTTTATGAGACTAATATTATAAAAGCCCTAAATTTTTAAAGAGTAATTGAAAAAGCCCTAATATTTTTTTTACTATTGCTATGGTCACAACTTTCTTGCAGAATTATTACTCTAGCCCACTTAACGAGTTTCATGGTTAATTTTTTTGCAAAATCAGTCCTAAAAAGTTCAAATTTGGTCCCTGAGGTTTGCAAAAAATTACACCACATGGTTTTTTAACTTTATTTTTCGTTTTTTGTGTACTTTATTTATTTTCGGTTTTTTTATAAATATATATACATTTTTTATTTTCTTTTGTTATATATACTTTATTTATTTTTATTTTTTTTTTTAACTTTTCAACAATGTGGTTTTTTTACCTTTTGTTTTCTATTTTTTTAGTGTATATATAGAGTATATTAGAGTTTTTTTTTTCATTTTTCTTTTCGTATTATATTTTTAATTTTTTGTTTTCCAATTATTTGTTTTTATTTTTATTTTTTTGTATTTTTAACTTTTTATTGACCTTTTTCAAAAAATTTAAAATGTATTAATATATTAGAGTATATTAAAATTTTGATAATTTATAGTTTTTGTAATTTTTTTATTTTTATTCAAGTAAATAAAATAGTTATGTTTATATTTGTAATTTCGGTCCAACTTATTTTTTCTTTTTATTCTTTTTTTTTTCTTTAGAGCTATTATATTTATGTTACGAAATAATAAAAATTAAAAAAAATTAGCTTGTTTATTGAGAATTAGTGTTTCAATGTGTTATATAACTTGCAAATTAAATCATATTTCTATATGTGATATCAATAGTTAAAATTCAAGATAATATTTTTAAATTTGATAATAGACTAAAAGAAAGAAAAAAATATATAATAATAGTCGGTCTCTATAAAAAAATTTGTTATAGTAATTTAAATTGAATTAAAGTTTGTTTACTTGAATCAAAATAAATAAAAAACATTAGAAAAACAATAAATAACTAAAATAGAAAAAAAATAGAAAACAAAAGGTAAAAAAAAACAAATTGTTGAAAAATAAAGTTAAAAAAAAGAAAATAAAAAATGTATATATATTTATAAAAAAAACCGAAAATAAATAAAGTACACAAAAAACGAAAAATAAAGTTAAAAAACCATGTGGTGTAATTTTTTGCAAACCTCAGGGACCAAATTTGAACTTTTTAGGACTGATTTTGCAAAAAAATTAACCAAGTTAACCATGAAACTCGTTAAGTGGGCTAGAGTAATATTTCTGCAAGAAAGTTGTGGCCATAGCAATAGTAAAAAAAATATTAGGGCTTTTTCCAATTACGCTTTAAAAATTTAGGGCTTTTATGTCACACCCCCAAACCAAGGATGACGGAAACGTCCGGGGGTGGAGGACTTCATGTATAGTATCACAACAACGAATATAATAGTGCTCAAAGTAAATACAACCATCATAAATATAATTGAAAATGTTACACCATGGAATAAGTTTACATGTTTCAAAATCAATTACATTATGATGACAAAATGAAACGTTTGACGATTTATCGTCCCATCCTCAAAATGCTGTTGGTTTTCCTGTTTCACTGATTTCCTGAGAATACAAGTAGTTTTGAAAAAGTGTCAACAATTAAGTTGGTGAGTTCATAAGAGTTTTGTTTGAGAAAGAAACCGTTTTCCTTGTAAAAGCGACAAAGTATGTTTCCAGAAAATCCAATATTTTCTTTATTAAGTGAAATGAATGCTTCTATGTTATGCGATAATGAACCCTAGAGGGACCCATAGATTCATTCTATAATCGCCAAGTGTATATAAGTTATATAAAATTTAAGTTGAATAAACTATTGAATATAATGGGTCTGCCCTGGGTCCACAACCAAACAAGGAACAGGAGATGAGGCGGACCCACCAATTCTAAGTCGATTGTGACTAGATTCTTATATAACTCTATCATATACACTTAACAATTATAACTGAAGTCTAACAATTCTAGCTTTATGTAGTTTTAATAGAAATATGTTCCAAAGAAAATCCTATATTTTCCTTATAAAAGTTAGGTAGTCCTAAATCCCAGGACCGAAAATAAACAAGTATTTTTCCATACTTAAAGATATAAAAGCGATTTTAAATCGGCATAAACCCTTTTTAAAGTTTGGTAGTCCTAAATCCCAGGACCGAAAACAAGTATTTTTCCATACTTAAAGATATAAAAACGATTTTAAAGGTGGTCCTAAATCCCAGGACCGAAAACAAGTATATTTCCATACTTAAAGATATAAAAGCGATTTTAAATCGGCATAAAACCCTTTTTAAAGTTAGGTGGTCCTAAATCCCAGGACCGAAGATAAACAAGTATTTTTCCATACTTAAAGTATTTCCTGTGAGTTAAATCGACATAACTCGCTAATTTAAAAGTAAGAACCCGTAAATCTTATGATTTGTTAATACCACATGTGAGTTATTATAACCATACTATGACTCAGACGGCCTCGTAATACGACGTTCTTCAGGCGTCGCAAGTTAAATGACACTTGTCACCACAGACCTGCCGGTCTAGCTGTTGCATGCAGCTCAGGTGTGGGTTTGTCAAACCCAATATAGATCTATACACAACTATCACGTTCTCCCTACAAGAGACTCTGGTTACAATTTACCGGACTTTTGACTTTGTTACCATGAAGGTAACACGAAGCGAATGTCTCACAAATTTATTCATTAACAGATTTACGTGAACTTAACTGAAAACCTTTGGTAAATGAGTTTGAAATGTAAATGATACATAAACTATACCTATTATAGTTTATCCAAAACGTTTGTACTGAAAAAGAACTCTTTTATGAAAATACATTAGTGCTATGAATCCATAAACTATGCTTATTATAACTTATTATATGTGTTCGAAATGAATGAAGAATCTTATCATGAATGACTAAATTTCAGTTTATGATGATAAACTAACAAGAAATTACATTCAATATTTAGAACTTATTGTTATACACTTTGCTCAACATAATACAAAGTGTTATGAAAGTTAAAAGCTATTAACTAGTTTTTAAGCTTTCTGCACTGTTTTAGAAAAATCATATAAAAATCATACGAAGTCAAAAACTAAATCCGTAAATTCTGAGAGTTCATAAAATGTGTCTAGTTTATTCATAATTTTTATTATGATTTTTCTAAGTCTTTAACTTGTGTTAAAATGTTCATATTCACAGACTGGTCCGAATTTGTTTCTGAAATGATAGGCTGTTTTGTAAAAATCACCATAAATCATAGAAAAATCGTATGGTGATGAGCAAGTAGTCATTTTAAAGGTTTGAACCTGAACTATTTGCACCTAATACAGTTTTGAAAACTAAAATGTTTAAGTTGACCAAAACAGTCCGTGAATGGAGTTGAACTTTTCTGATGAAGGCTGTTAAATGAGTTTAGTTGTGTTCTTGGTGTTTTAACTTGTATTCCCCCCCTTAAAACTTAAGTAAAACATGAAAAGATAGGGGTATGAACTCACCTTGAGTGATTACAGTAGATGGATGATGAAGAAAAGAAGTGTTCAACTCAAGAACACTTAGATGATGCTTGAAGATTCGAAGATCTAACAACAAATATGACGATATTTGTGTAAGGAACTCACGATTTGAGTGAAGAAGTGTAAGGAAATCAAGTGTGGGGAGAGATTTACTTACCAAGGTAGGTGAAGAACTTCAAAATCAGCCTTGAATCTCGAAATCTAGAGAGAGAAGTGAGAGAGAATGAGTTTTTGCTTCTTAGTGAAGTGTGAGTGAATGGGAGGAGAGACAAGGGTTTTCTTACCCTTGAGTCAAAGTACTTGGCTGGAAAGAGGGGGAAAAAGGACAATGAAATGACCAGGTATGGTGGAAGGACAATGGCTGGTCATTGAGTGGGCATGGGTGGTTGCTTGTGTCATACATTAAAGCAAAGTCAACACTCCACCCAAAATATCCTACCCACTAATCTTGGATAAGATTTACACTAAAAAACGTGATTAATTATGAATTTAGGGGTCTTATATGTTAAAATATAATTTTGGGTGAAAATCCCGCGTTAAAATTATGTAAAACGGGCCTAAAATGAAGTCGTAGTCGAAAACCGGGAAGGAAAGGGCTATCTGCGAGACCTCTCGGTACTGGGCCGAGGTTCGGTCCTTGTTGCTGCTGGGCCCGAAGGCGAGGTGGAGCGAAATAGCCTAAAGGCGAAGGTCAGGAGCGAAAGCGAACTTTGGGTTCGGATCATCAGACTTCGGTTCGGTCCTAATGGTTTCGGTTCGGAAGGTTCGGTCCGAAGGGACCTTCGGGTTCGGTTCGCTGGCAGCTTCGGGTTCGGTCCGACTTAGTTCGGTTCTAAGCACTTTCGGTCCGAGAGGCTTCGGTCCTTAAAGGAGGGTTTCGGTTTGTTTAGGCTATTTTTCAAGAATTCTTCCCGTTTTGCGCCGTTTTTCACCAAGTTAAGTGTCGGGATGCCCGAAATGATTATAAGAAGTTAAAGGAACTTTTTGAGAGAGATTTGGGAGAGATCACACATACTTGGAGAGATTTGAGAGAGATTTCACATTCTTGGAGAGATTTCTCATATAGAGAGAGATTTGGGAGAGATTTCACATTCTTGGAGAGATTTCTCATACAGAGAGAGATTTGGGAGAGATTTCACATTCTTGGAGAGATTTCTCATACAGAGAGAGATTTGGGAGAGATTTCTCATTCAGAGAGAGATTTGGGAGAGATTTCTTTTGTGATTTTTTTGAGTGTTTGGCTCTGTAACGCAAGGTTTGTAAACCTCGTTAAGTCTTGTTATGATTGTTATATGCCCCCGAGGGTTAAGGAATAATGTTTTATCGAGTAGAGTCGTCACTTACCCTGATTAGGGTTTAGAATTTCCGAACACGTGAAAACTCTAAGTGATAATTTGTATGAGGATTGCGAGTTGTACAATAAGAAACATAATGGAAACCCTAATGTACAAGGGTTAGATGAGTTGACCGGTTTGACTTGTTGACTTTAGTTGACTTTGACTTAGCAAAAAATTGACGGTTGTCACATTTTATAATATTAGTCATTTTTTATGTCATTATATTTTGGATTTTTTTATTATTATTGGGTCATTGCCGTTAACCAACATGTTAGTTTATCCGTTCTTTTTTCATTTGATCTCAACATTTATGTCTCCATTTGTGTTTTGCCTAAACATTTTATTTGTTTCCTATATGCCATTATTTTTTAGAAAAAATTTCATTTTTAACCATAAATGTTTTAAAACTAATACCTAGAAAAAAAAAAGAAAAAAAGAAAAAAAAAGGAGATGAATATAAGAGTCAAAGTACAACTTTTTGAGCGGCGCAACATTTTAGTTAGTAAGCCATTAGCTCTTTTTCTTTGTATTATCATCGTTTGTTGTATTTAATTTGTTAATTCATTCGTAATTTGTCTAAGAAACAATTGACTACTTATAGTGATATATTTGTTGAGAAACCAAAAAATGAGATGGTGGTACGCATAATTTTAAGGGTTAAATGTAATAAATAAAATTATACATTTTTCATTTTTCCCTTTTTTTCCCATAATTATTAATTCTTAGATGTCATATTTGAGACTTACACTAGGGTATTGTTTGTTATTTAATAGGTAAAATATTTGGAGTCTGTAACTTATATTTGTAGACATATGCAGAAGAATATATGGATTAAACTTCTGTAGTAAAAAAAATATTGTTTTTTATAGTTTGCAAGTTGTTAAAATAAACTGATTATTTTGAACTTAAAAAAGTTTTTCTAACACTAAAATTTAAATAAAATATTTTTCCGTATATATGCTTTATTGATTATAAACTAAATAATCAGTAACCGACTTTTAATAAATGTTACTACTTTAATTTTGGTTAAAAGAACCATGACAAAAAAAGTAAAGTAGTTATTTTAACGATGTCAATATTTTTCTTTTTTAATTTGTAAATCTTTTTTAGAAACTGACATCTAAATATCAGGGTTAAATGCAAAAAAGATGTTAGAAACAAACAGCCCCACAAATATTATTTTTTTCCCAAAATATAGCAAGATATAAGGAAAAAAATGGGGTTGAAACAGAATAATAACTCTATAATCTAAATATTAAAAAGAACTGTTGGAAGTTTTGTTGAGAATTCGATAAACGTTCAATCACGCTCAGTCCCCTAGTTAAAGGTTGATTTTTGAAACCGGAGTCAAAGTGAAGTCGCAAGTAGATTAGAAAGATCGAAACTTTAGGACGATGGGTTTCATCGGAGATTCGATTGCTTCGTTGAAGTCCATTAAAGTCAGACAAGCCTTAGAGCAGGCCATCACTCTGGGTAAGCTACCTATCTCTGTCCATTAAATGTAACCTAGATGTATAGCTTTACTGTTTGATTTCTGCTGCATATGATATGAGAATTCTGTTATCCCCATTTTCATCATCTGGATTCTTCCGTTCTCAAAATATCGATCAGATTTTTTATACCCTTTGTTGTATCAGTGTAGAATGTTGCTTCCGAATTAGGGCTGGTTCTTATCATCCCGAAAATGTGCAAGGTTAATATGAAAGGGAACGTGGATGAAAACTTAACTTAGAAAGAATGTATCAAGAGGAAAGGATTTTAATTTGTTTTTTGCGTTGAATTGGGAAATGCAATCAACCCTAGTATCTTAATATATATCTGTGAAATGCAAATCCTTACAAGCAATCGACATTAGAAGTCAAGAAACCAAACTTTGGTTTCATCGACTAATTTCATTGAATCTGTTGTATCGACATCATCTGGTTTGAGCTCTTTGGTTTTCAAACTTATGGAGAAAACCTAAATTTGCATTAAAGGAGCAGTTTCAGAGCACTCTTTGTGTATAACTCACAACTTTAAGTTTTTATATTTGTGAGTGGGATTCTAGTTCCAATCAAGATTGTTTCTTGAAATAACTTGAATTACTATTAGTTGTTTTTATTAATATGGTGTAAGAAACGACCTATTAAGCTTAATGGTGACATGCCAATGTAAAATAAAAAATGTGACTTGATATATTGATTTTTTATCAGATTAGTTAAGTTAAGATACATTTTGGTTTTGACTTCAGGTATGATTGTTTCATCTGCACTAATTCTATGGAAGTTTTTGATATGTGTGACTGGTAGTGAATCACCTGTTGTAGTTGTTCTTTCTGAAAGCATGGAGCCTGCATTCCAAAGGGTAAGTTTGTCCAATTCACTTGGTAAGAATTCTTTAATTTCTTCTTCATATATTTTCTTGAAACTGATGTCCAATTATATTTTATATTATCAGGGAGATATTCTATTCTTACGAATGGGTGAAGACCCTATTCGAGCAGGTGAAATTGTTGTGTTCAACATTGATGTAAGACTTCCAATTTCTTTTTGTTACCCTAATATTTTATCACTCTTATCACTTTTTTTTTATTAATCTCTAAGCTTCTTCCTTTTTTTTTTTTTTTTAAATAAATTTCATTCAGCGTCGCGAGATTCCCATTGTTCATCGTGTGATCAAGGTATTACATTTTTATAAGTTTCCACCAAGTAACATGATGTTTCTTTAACTGTATATTATTGATTCTTTTTACAGGTTCATGAACGTAATGATACAACAGATATTGATGTACTTACAAAAGGTATTATTTTGTATAAATTTAGAACAATTTTCATGCAAGTGTTCTTTTATGACAATCTCTTTCTCAATCTTTCTCAGGGGATAATAATGATCAGGACGACCGAGTTCTATATGCGCCAGGTCAGCAATGGCTTCAAAGGCAGCATATCATGGGTAGAGCCATTGGGTAAGACCAACACGTTTAGATTCAGTAATATATTTGGAAGTCATACTATAAAGTCAACCAGTCAACTATCTTTTTGGCTTTTGATACTACTTTGTTTCAAAATCTAAAAGCACCATTTATTTGCAGGTTTTTACCTTATGTTGGTTATGTAACAATAATAATGACTGAAAACCCCATTTTAAAGGTATGTTATAGTAAAATGTTGTGACTTGTTATAGTAAAAAACGAGTGTATAACTACAATGCTATAAAATGGAGAAAATAGAAAGTCCATTGCTATTTCTTGGTTTTAGACCCAATTCTGATTGATGTTGGCTTCTTGCAGTATGTTCTTATTGGCGCTTTGGGTTTACTGGCGCTCACATCCAAAGATTGATAACCAAGATTCCGGAAGTTGCCAGAAACGATTCCTTTTATTCACACTTTTTTTTTTTTTTCCATACCCATATTTATCAGAGGTTAATTGTCAATTGAGAAATAGTGGTTCTGAATAGATTCAATCCTAACGTCATGAAAATAAAAATTGCAGCCATTTGATTTTGGACATCACCTACAGTGAAACCATTAAAAAATTACTGGTTACGATCAAAAGGGGGATGAATAGTTTACATTATGTCGATATAGTATAAAATAAAATTACAAAAATGGTCTTTAGATAATAGCAAGGAATATAAAAATTGCATAAATTAGCCATGTATAATAGTCAAATTATAGAAATGGTCCAAGTGTGTAAAATAAAATTATAAAATGGTCCATATGTAATAGTAAAACTACAGAAACTGTCCATATATCTTTAATCTTTGTAGGAAATAACATTTAGTATTAGTTAGTTAGTCAAAAATAACTTTTTGCACCTATAGAATTTATGAACTTCCACTCCAACATACATGTTTAAAACCCTTGTTTTGCATAAGATCCTACATCTCTTTTAAAACAAATAGCAAATAATTAATAATGAAAAAATAAAAATACTATTAATCTTTAATTAAAAATAGACAACTAATGGTTACTTGATTATTAATATTGAGTTCGACAATATACCAAACTGATAATAATTTATTATACGGTCATATTTAAAAAATACGAATTCTAAATAATAGCACAGTATTTTGAAAAATTGGCGAAGTGGGATGCCTAGTAGGCAAGCCCGTGAGCAGTACCTACACGTGGCAAGATATGACTTGCTGAATGATGCAACTGGATGGCAGCCCGGTTAAGGTTGAAAACTGAAGCAAATGGAAACTGTTGTGAAATCTTAGACAAAACTTTACTGTGACTTTTATAGTTTTATTGCATTAAGTCGTTTAACCCTTGATTATTATATTAAATAAAATGTGTAATTTAAATATTAATATTAAAAGAATTGTTAAGAATTCCATAGACGTTCAATCACCCAACCCTGTGAAAGGTTGATTTATGAAATCGGAGTCAAAGTGAAGTCGGAAGCAGATTAGAATTTAGAAAGATCGAAAGTTTAAAAACGATGGGTTTCATCGGAGATTCGATCGGTTCGTTGAAGTCCATTAATGTCAGACAAGCATTAGAGCAGGCCATCACCCTGGGTACGCTACCCTATCTCTTTCTACAACATGTAACCTAGATGTATACCTTCACTCATTCATTTCTGATTTCTGATTTCTGATTTCTGCATATGATACGAGAAATCTGTTATCCCCATTTTCATGTATTTCGATTCTTTTGTTCTCAGATTTTTTATACTTATGGAGAAAACCTAAATTTGCATTGAAGGAGAAGTTTCAGAGCATTCTTATTGTATACAATTAGGAAGATAAAGCATCAACACTCTTGTATAACTCATAATTTTAAGTTTTTATATCTGTGAATGAAACTCTGGTTCTAATCAAAATTGATTGTTAAAACAACTGAATAACTGTTGGTTGTTGTTTTTTTTAATGGTGTAAACAACAATCTAGATTTAAGCTTAATGGTGACATGCCAATGTAAAATGTGCCTTGATATATTGATTTTTTTTTATCAGATTACTTAAGTTAAGATACATTTTGGTTTTGACTTCAGGTATGATTGTTTCATCTGCACTAATTCTATGGAAATTTCTAATGTGTGTGACTGGTAGTGAATCACCTGTTGTGGTTGTTCTTTCTGAAAGCATGGAGCCTGCATTCCAAAGGGTAAGTTAGTCCAATTTATTAATCTTCTTTTTGACTTGTGGATGTACAATTTTTACAGAAATCTTTATAAGTTTCCACATCAAGCAACTAACTTGGTAAGATGTATGAATTCTTTAATTTCTGCTTCATATATTTTCTTGAAACTGATGACCAATTATATTTTATATTTTCAGGGAGATATTCTGTTCTTACGAATGGGTGAAGACCCTATTCGAGCAGGTGAAATTGTTGTGTTCAACATTGATGTAAGACTTCCAATTTCTTTTTGTTACCCTAATATTTTATTACTCTTATCACTTTTCTGATTAATCTCTAAACTGTTTCATTTTTTTTTAAATAAATTTCATTCAGCGTCGCGAGATTCCCATTGTTCATCGTGTAATCAAGGTATTACGTTTTATAACCCTTGAGTTTCCACCAAGTAACATGGAGTTTCTTTTTATTCATTTGCTAATTTGAAGTGTATATATATTATTGGTTCTTTGTACAGGTTCATCAACGTAATGATACATCAGATATTGATATTCTTACAAAAGGTATTATTTTGTATAAATTTAGACCAATTCTCATGCCAAGTCTTCTTTTATGACAATCTCTTTCTCAATCTCTCTCAGGGGATAATAATCCTACGAATGACCGAGGTCTATATGCGCCAGGTCAGCAATGGCTTCAAAGGCGCCATATCATGGGTAGAGCTGTTGGGTATGAGCAAAACATCTGTCACATGCTTTAGATTCAGTACTATTTGGAAGTCATACTATAAAGTCAACCAGTCAACTATCTTTTTGGCTTTTTAAATTATTTCCAATATATCTATTTTGTTTCAAGAACTAAAAACACCATTTATTTGCAGGTTTTTACCTTATGTTGGTTATATTACAATCGTAATGACTGAAAAACCCATTATAAAGGTATGTATACTTTCTGATTTTTGAAAGTATAAAGTTGTAATAATAAAAAATGAAAGTATAATGCTATAAGACATAGAAAATAGAAAATACATTGCTATTTCTTGCATTTAGTCAATTCTGATTGATGTTGGCATCTTGCAGTATGTTCTTATTGGTGCTTTGGGTTTTCTGGCTCTTACATCTAAAGATTGATAACCAAGATTCCAGAAGTTTCCATTTCTATACACATATTTATCAGAGGTTAATTGGCAGTTGAGAATAGTAGTTTTGAATAGATTCAATCTTAACATCAAGAAATAAAACCAGTCATTTGAGGTTGGATGTTATGTTATAGCTGCCCATTTTTTCATTCAGGTAGAAGAAAACTAAATTTGTTGGGTTTTAGGTGTCATTTATAAAGATTTTTTAAAGTTTTAGTTAACAATCAAATATTTTTATTCAAAAACAATTCCACTTGGCATTATAGTTTGTTCAGAATACATGTAAGAAGCGAGTTTCTATATGCTAAGACTACTTTTAGTGGTAGCTTTTGGCAAAACTTTTTACTATTTGAAAAAGTTTTTAGATAGTTTTTAACCATTGAAAATGAAAGCCTTTTTTAATAGGTCAGACCGTTTGGTAAAGTATTTCTTTTATAATTTTGTCTTTTTTGACTTTTACATTTAATAACATTTCATTTTCCACCTTACTTATAACCCGATACTAAGTTTTTTCTTAGTTAATCTATTTAATTAAATGAACAAACTAGAAATAAAAAATATTTATAAAAAGTTATATAATTAAAAAGTACTAGTCATAACTTTCAAAATAACACAAATAGAAAGATTAAAAAACATTGTGCTACATTGATTTTTACATTTATTTAGATATTAATGCCAATTAATATTATTTTTCGTATGTATAAAATGACAAATTATTTGAGAAACTTTATATAACATTTAAATAGATAATGATGAATAAGTTAATTTGTGAAAAAAAAAAAAAAAATTTGAAAAGGTGTAACCATTTGTGAAGGTTTGTGACAATATGTTTTTATTAAATAATCTTCTAAATATTTACAAATTACTCCGCCCTTTAATCTTAGAAAATGTAAAAGGATACTAATATAGCCTTAAAATGGGTGTTAAGCCCCAAACATGAAACCTTGATTTGCTCAACATCTAGTTACGATGTTCTTGAATCGAAACTTCAATGCATTTAAGTGGTTATTTTTTTTACCCATTAAGTTTTGTATTTAGCTGAATTAATAATGTTTGTCTGGTAAACATGTGATGTACATGATGTCTATTTCTTTTTCAGGCTAAATGAACTCAATTGTCAATATTTAAGTAAATGTTCATTTTACCATCGAATTTAAAAATAATGGTACATAAAAAATGACTTGCAAATAAACAATACACCATAACCTATTTACATATCGAAAAATACAAAATATCAAAATGTTAAAAAAAAAAAAAACTCATATCAAGTCATTACATGTGTCTAGTTATTTTAAATCAAATCATAAAAAGTAAAAAGTAATACATATGACGCTTCCTGAATTTGGATTTTTAGAAATGCATCAACATTGTAACATGTTATCATACAGTTTGGATTTCTTTAAAAGTAATTTATAAAATATTTGCTTTTCAAAAATGCATAAAAATATATTCATAAAACAAATCAAAATGTAAAAACAAAAAACCAATCTACACCAAATCAATCTATCCAAATGTGTATGCAATGAAAACGGTTTAATATGCTTTTGGTGAATGAAATATAATTATTAATAAATTAGTATATTATATATATTCATACTTTATGAAACAAACATACAGTTTAAAATATTATTTTTTAAATAATAAAATAAAAATCATAATTCAAAATTAAAATTGCACCATAAAATCGTTAGTATTGATCGCATGTTATATTGGATCAAGAAATTATATAATTAAATAAAAAATTTAAATAACATTAAATAGTATACATATATCTTTATATATGTTTTCACTTTTCGTATTAGTGATAGTGAATGCCTCCACCTATGATAGACCCGGTAAGTATAAATTTATAAACAAAACTGTAAAATTAATCATCATGGTTTGTAAAAAATTGTGGAAATAGACCCAAAAAGTTTTCAACTTGCATGAAAAGTCTAAAATCAGAAAATTATCATGATTTTGGTCCTAAAAACCTAAAAAGACTGTTTTAACCTTACTGTTGTTTTTACATTTTCTTTATGTATTTTAGTATTTATATACATATAAAAAAATAAAAACGAAAATACCACCCACCCTTCTCCATCTACCCCCTCCCCCGCCCCCATTCTCTTCCTTTTTTTCTTTTCTTTGACTCTCTCTCTCTCTCTCTCTCATCCTCTTTTTCCTCATCTTCTTACTTATTAATCAACATGCAAATCAAATGAAAAAATCCAGATCAAAGAGACAAACTCTTATAAAAAATGAATTCAGAATCAGGAAGCATCAACATCAAATTGCACATAGCGTACATGCAACTCGAAACCCGAATGAAGAAAAAACCCATATTGTATATGTGTTAAGCAACCTTCATGTGACATCTCCATTTTCACGGCCAGAAAAGACCGATTTTGTTTATGCTTTATAAAAATCAGAGTATATTTTTAAAGAAATATATTGCGGAATTTGTTCCCAGAAAAACATGATAAATATATTATCCAGTCATTTCCGAAGAAATGTATTTTTATTCATTTTAAAACTTTGGGATGTCATCGTCAATACTAAAACATAAGCATAAACAGACCTTACATTTATTTACACTAGCGATCTAGATCTCCTTTAATCTCTCAGTGTAAAGTAGCTTCGTATCGACACCTGTGATACAAATAAGTTTGAGTGGATCAGGTTGGGAAACCTGGTGACTACATAGGGTTTGCAACCCACAATAATATAATTATTATGTTTAATCATCAAACAATTAACCCAATTACCCATCCCCATTATCTTCTTTATTCCTAATTACTTTCCCTAAGGATTTATCCTAAGGGTCATCTCCTACATCCTATTTACCTCTCATCTCCTTACATCGCATTTCCTTATATGTTTGTTCCTAAGGACTTTTCCTAAGGATCATCGCCTACATCGTATAGACAGTACTGATTCGGGGATTACTCCCTCAATACGTGTCCAGTAAGGGTTAGGGTATCATCGCATGAATACGTAGTTACAACATCGCGTGAACTCGTAATTCATAGTAAGGGCTTAGAGTATCATCGCATGAATACGTAGTTACAACATCGCCTGAACTCGTAATTCATAGTAAGGGGTTAGAGTATCATCGCATGAATATGTAGTTACAACATCGCCTGAACTCGTAATTCATCACCTAAAGGTTATGACCCTGCTGGTGTTTCCACATGACTGTCTAGAATAGTCAGTGGTCGCCATCTATACTCTGGTAGATGACTACATCGCCGGTCAAGGTTATGGTATCTCCTCTCATCTCACATCACCTATTTATCATCACCTATCTATCATCACCTAATCATCATCACCTTTCTATCATCTCCTAATTATCATCACCTTTCTATCATCAACTAATTATTATCACCTTTCTATCATCACCTATCTATCATCACCCGTTGCTACCCAATATATATTTATAAGTATAAAAATACGTATACAGTTTAAATCATGTAAACATGTATAAATCGTTTATCCAGCATAGATATCAAGAACACAGATAATATGCACACATAACACGTAATTTATATTAAATACTTCATATCTATGCGTAAGATGAAAATAACTATGCACTCACCTTAATAGCGTGAGTCGATAGAATCTAACTAAAAACGGTCAGCGGTTCATAATCGTTGGGCTGGGGATGCGAAATGCCTTCAGCAAACGAGAGAGAGAGAGAGAAAAGAAATGGTGTAAGGAATGAAAGGACTGAACTTGCTATTTATAGGCAGTTCTGGGCCCATTCACGTCATGAACATGATAGGTTCATGTCGTGAACTTACATGAGTCACCCCGTAGCTTTAACACGTGTTTTCTAGCCTCGATTAGTGTCCTTGACACATTTCACGTAGTGAACTTCATGTTCACGTCGTGACTTAAGGCGACTAGGGTTTCAGCCACGTGTCATGTTCTCAACAAATGCATCTTCGGAAGGCCATAACTTTTGCATACGAGCTCCGTTTTTGACGTTCTTTATATCCACGCGAAGGTGGAGACGTAATCTACAACTTTTCTTTAGAACCCTAAGGCTAAAAAGTATTCTATCATAAACTCACTTTTTACGATTCCTGGTGTCGTGCCGGTTTTGGCGAAACTTCGACAGGTCATAACTTGTTCGTTAACTCGGATTTCGACGTTCTTTATATGTACGGAAACCTTATGACATATACTAAAACTTAGTTAAGATTATTTATTCTAAATAATCCTCTATCAAAAAGTCATTTTTGACGCTTATCGTCTCTAAATTGACTGCCGAATCTGCGGGCGTTATACTTCACCATCTTCAACCCATATTCTTAAACAAATTGTATACAAAACCAACAAACAGAAGGAGAAAGGTTTTAAACTTGCAAACAAAAGAATGAGATGGGGTTTTAATTTGAAGGAGGAGATGTGTTTCTCATTTAATCTCCATGAATTAGTAATTGATTTTTCTGGGTTGTTAATCCATTTTTTGAGTTTGTGATGAACGAGTAATGAAAGTACAACACCTTTATGCCAAAGCTTAGTGAGTTACCCAAAATACCACCACACAAACATATAACAACATGTGTATTGGGTCCACAACCATCAGGTTAGATTACCCTAAGCCTAAAACATGAGTCTGGATTGCCTTTTTGGCCCACAACTCATGTCTAGTTTGCTCCCGAGCCTACAACATAAGTCTTGCTTTCCCTTTCTGGACCACATCTTTTGTCTGGCTTGCTTTCGGGTTTGTTGGCTTCCGCACAGAGAAGTATTGCCTCAACCCAACTACATTATGTCAACATATGAAACAGATAAAACATATAACAACAAACAGATAATCATGTAACTCTTAACATATCACTATAGTATAACAACATCCTACACCAGGATACATAATCTACTGGGTTGACATTGGTGCCTTCAACCCACAAGTATAGTAAGGAAACTCACCTCACAGTCTGAAATGTAGCTGAACATATCATAGCTCTAACTGCTGACTCTACAAGTCACCTATACAACAAACAGTGACCTAATCTCAAATTACTGCTCAAAATACCCAAAATACCCCTATGTCAAACTTAGTCAAAATCCTGGTCAAAGTCAAGGTCAAAAAGTCAAAGATCCCACTTAGGTTGAGTACGCCCTGTGTACTCCCCTCTACGCCCAACGTAGTTGATGCCTTTCATGTTACGGGCTCCAAACCTAGTACGTGCAACGTACCTCCAGTTATGCCCAACGTACTAGCGTTGAATCCAAAACTCAACATTAAGTCCTTATTGCATAAAGCCAAAACACTAAACTTCAGATCCAGGTAAAAAGGGACGTCTTAATGGATAAAGTCTCCGACTTTACCCATTTGCATGCATACAAGAGGGTATAAACTCAAACCCTTGGTCCAAAAGTCGTCTAAAACTCCAAAACTCTTGCATGGCTTAATGAGAGTGTCCAAGCTCTCACTTTTATGAATCCATGAGCTCAAAACTAAAGAAACTACATTTCAAGGACCTGTAGTAGCTCATACTCCATTAGATCAAAACTATGGGACCAAAAATGTACACAAACTCTAGACTAGCAAGATCTAAGCAAATAACTCATCAAGTTCCAAGCTTTATACCTTCAAATGATGCTTGAGGGTGAGATACTCATGGATCTAGGTTGCCTTGAGCTTCCAAGATGATTCCACTTCTTTTCTCCTTCCTTCAAAAATACAAAAAATGCACTCTCAAGCTCAAAAAGGCTCATACAAAGGATTAGGGTTTGCAAGCGACGATTTGGGAGATGGAGGATGATGAGGAAAGAGGTCTTGAAGAGATAATGATGTTTAAATAGGGCTCAAACCCTAAAATTTAGGATTTGGACATCTGCCATGTACACCCAGCGTACGCATAAGTATGTCCATCGTACACGTAAAAATACGCGTCCCATATAAGGGAGCAATGGGACCAATTTGCAAGAAAATTTCACTTTGGGATAAAAATGTAAATTCACCTGAACAATGAATGTTACATGGAGTACCTTCGAAGGTATTTGTTGACTTTTAATCCAATGATGGCAGATCATGATGGGGTTCGTATTAGGAGATGTGGTGCAATGGAGGAAAATGGGTGGTGGTGGCTGCTGGTGTAACTGGAGTGTGTGAGAAAGGGAAAGTGAGAATCGACTCATGATGGGGGCTTTTTTCTTGTTTAGTGTGTGTGATGTCTGGTGGTGATGATGGAGGAAACTTAGGGTTAGTGGTACATGTGAACGGTGTGACGTTGGCGTTGATGGTGGCAGTGGGATGGGGTTAGGGTTTCTCGTCTCGATAGAAGGTAGAAATGGGGTGACATAGGGGTGATAGATGCCGGTGCCAATATAGGTAGACTTCCGGGGGGTCGATTATACAGTTGAAAGGGAAGAACACCTGGGTGAGTATGCAAGGGTTAATGGGGTACCCTCTTCTAGGTTGTAGTGACGTAAGGTGAGTGATGGTAACAGAGGGCTGTCGGAGGGTGGAGGTAGCGATGGTGTCAGGAGGGTGGAGATAGCGACAACTTCAGGAGGCTGGCGGTTACGGAGGTTTACCGGAGATTGAAGAGAGTAAGGAGGGAGACAGAAGATAAATGGGAGAAACGACGACTGAAAAATGTGTAGATGATTTTAGGGTTTTCACAAAAGGAAATCTACAATAAGCTACAAATGAAAAGCGTATATGATTTCAAGTAAGTAATAAGCATAACATGTTTGTATATGATGTATGAGTTTTGTACGTCTTAAATTTCAAGAAAAATGTAATATGTTTTATATAATAGTAGAGATTACTAGTGCTTATTCACCATCGTACTACGACCTTAATCTAATAATTACTCAAGATTTGGTGCTAAAGTTGTTGCAGATGAATGTGCATTTTCAAACAAAAGAATCATTAGAAGTCTTAGTGTCCTAAACAACCATAACAATCTCAACAACAACAATGTAATACACAAGTTTTATAAAGTTGGTGAATTTATATTTGGTTGATAGATATTGAATATTAATGGAGTTTCAAATCGGAGTTTAAATACAAGACCCTCTAAATGCTGACACACTTTGAATGCCTAGGTGTGTATGAATTTATAAGTATAAGTATACATGTGATGATATGAATATCAACTTGTAAGTGTTGGAACTCAATACAATGTAAAAACATATCAAATTGTACTATATCTTATGTGTATGTGTAGGATTATTAGGTTGTATACTAAATGTTTTAAAAAGATCCAGAATAATGGCGTGTTTGGAAAAAAAAACTAACTGGTAGCTGGTAGCTGGTAACAGTTAGCGGGTAGCAGGTAGCAGTTAGTGTTTTGTTAAACGCTACGTGAGGTAACTTTTAGATTTGGAGCGTTTTGTTTAAGTTAAACGCTAAAAACTTGTAATACCAAACGATGTTTTTTGTTCTAAACGAAACGTTTTGTCAAACGTTAGAAGCTAGAACCTCCCATATGTTCCGTGCCAAACAGGCCTAAATAATAAATATTTATTTGATAAAACTTATAATTTATCATATTTAAAACGCATAAAAAAATAAATGATTATTATTTTTTCAAAAAATTTAAATAAAAAAGTTATTTAATGATTAATACAAATATTTTGATTTTGGTTTTGGACTTATTATATATATATATATATATATATATATATATATATATATATATATATATATATATATATATATATTAAAGCGCATGACTCATTCGTCATTTCAACAGTAACATTTTCTAATTCATAATTTAGCCACTAACTTTTTCTAATTCATAATTTAGCCACTACACTTTTACTTCTTTACATTTTTGCTAAGTAACCTTTTCTAATTCATAATTTAGCCACTAACTTTTTCTAATTCATAATTTAGCCACTTTATTTTTATTTTTTTACATTTTTGCTACTAAAATTTTATTTTTATTTCTTTACACTGATTCTTTATATTACTGCCACTAAACTTTGACAATTTACAATGTTTGAACAATAACCTTCTTCATTTTTTACTTTACTCCCATGTTTTTTATATTTTCCCAAAAGTGCTTAAAACTTTTTAACATTCAGACTTTCACCACATGTTTTTTAAAAAGTTGTTAAATTCAACTCATTTTCTTTATCTTTTTTCATTTTCGCCTGCCATATTCTTCTGCCTTTTATTTTTTTTTTCTAAAAAGATTTATTTGTGACTTTTATCATATGTTTTTTACATTTTCCCAAAAATGCTTCGTTTCTTTAATCCATTTACAGTTTAGTCTCCCATTTTCCAACATTCTTTTATTTTGATATTTTTTCCATCTATTATCAACCCGAACTTTTTAACATTCAGACTTCCGCCACATGTTTTCTAAAAAGTTGCTAAATTCAACATCTTTTTCTTTATTCTTTGTCATTTTCGCCTAGCATATTCTTCTGTCCTTTATTTTTTTCCAAAAAGAATGACTCGTGCAACGCACGGGCCTGTTCCTAGTTATTATTATTTTTTTACTATTAAAATGCTTAATAAGTCTTGTCCAAACTAAAATTATATGTTAAAATAAATTAATAGTATCGATTCCATATTATATGAATTTTTTTTTATGGTGTTATTTTCGTTTCAATATTTCACAAAGACAAACATTAAAATTTGAGAAAATGACTTTGACTTTCACTTTCAGTCCCTAAAGTTTTTTTCGTGCCTTTTAAGGGAACAAACTGTTTTTTGTCGGGTCGATTTGGTCATTTTGTAAGAACTGGAGGGGTAAACCCGTTACTATCTGCCACATCATTAAATGAATTGCCAAATATGTTTTCCAGCTCATCATTACTTCTATTTCCTATCTTGAAAGATAATAAATACAAATATAAAAATAAAATGAATGAGTATAACTTTTCCAAGCGTAAACAAGCCATGAAAAAAGTAGGGCCTTTTAGTTCATTTACCATCATCTTTCAGATATGTTCAAGATACTCCTGTAAATCCAATTTATACTCCTCTTATATGCCATACGACAAGAGCAGCAAGATGTCAGAGGTTTTCAGTTGTCGTGAACGAAATAGAAGGAGGAGGATCGACCAAATACAAAGGATCTGCCGGTTCCTGGTTGGGATTGTGGGTGAAACATCCCAAAATACGACCCAAAAATTTTTGTTTTAATATTACTAAAATCACATCATCCAGTGTCATACATACTAAGAACCATAGAGTGAGTAACTCAAAAGTCAAGTAATTGTGTCAAAACAAATACTGTATCAATCATATCGAAATATCTGAATAAAACTCCCAGGATAAAACTGAAGCTGTGGTGTGTGCCATGCCATCATCCCGAGCTCTTCCCCTTACTTGCGGAAGTACCTGAAACCAAAAACTGAAACTGTAAGCACAAAGCTTAGTGAGTTCCCCAAACTATCACATACCATACAATGACATGCAAGCAAATACTGGGCCCCGCCCGACATCGCACTGAAATCCGGAACTAGCTTTGGGCCCCGCCCACTTCATCAGGCCCTGCCCGGCATCGGACCGAAGTCTGGAACTAACCTGGACCCCGCCCACTACATCGGGCCCCGCCCGGCATCGGACCGAAGTCCGGAACTAGCTTGGGCCCCGCCCACTACATCGGGCCCCGCCCGGCATCGGACCGAAGTCTGGAACTAACTGAGCATAGCATAGCATAATCATAACTACTGGCATAAACACATATACTACATACTGCATCGGACCGAAGTCCGAAACTCATATCACAAAAACATGCTTGAATCACAAAGACATCAAGCACACTGAACTACTGCATTGGACGAGGTCTGGAACTACTGCTAACTAAACGGGCCGGCATTGTGGCCGTAGACTCGTTCCTACTGGAAGGAAACTCACCTCGTAAGCTGGATGCTGAAAAAAGCTACTCGGGAACTGTCTGCTACTGCTCCGGTATCTCCTCGGCTACAATTCCCATAAATATACTCAATCAAATACTGATAACTAAACTGGGGGTGAAATGACTATTTTACCCCCGGTCAAAGTCAAACTTCCTGGTCAAAGTCAACCTCCAGTTGACCGGACTCGCCGAGTTGGGCCGCCAACTCGCCGAGTCCCTTTCATCCGTTCTAGTCCTCTACTCGCTTCTACTCGTCGAGTTTGGCGAAGACTCGACGAGTTCTTCTTCGATACATACATCGAGTCTAACTTCATCCGACTCGCCGAGTTGTATGAACACTCGTCGAGCCTGAAGAACAACTCGCCGAGTCCCAAGCATGCTATTACTATACAGTCGATTCTAATCGATTTCAGTGCTTCCAAATCATAGATCTAGGCTCTTAGGGTTGGTTTTACACGTAAAGTTTCCAACTTTACGTGCATGCATGAAGAGATGAGGCTAGAACATCAAAATAAGCTAACAATGGGGTCTTAGGGTTTGGAACTCGACCTTGGGTGCATAAAGGCAGCTACTTTGAGCTCCTACAGCTCAAATATACTCAGATTTATGATCTATTTCCTTATAGGAGTCCCAATCTCGAGTTTGGATCCAAAAAGTCCCAAAAAGAAGCACATCTAAGCATACAAGACTATCAAATGGAAATAACAAGCAAGGTACAAGCTTTAGTACCAGAATGTGAGGCTGATGATCAAGAGACTCTGGATCTTCTTATTCTCCTTTGGATCCTTCCTTCTTTCTTTCTCTTCCAAAACCTCCAAACTAGCACAAACACACTCAAGCTCAACAATGGGGGCTAGGGTTTACAGGGGAAATGCTCTAAAGGTGCTGGAGGCTGGGGTGGGAGGCTATAATGACGTTTATATAGGGTACAAACCCTTGAAATTAGGGCTTCATCCAGACAGGCAGACTCGCCGAGTCCTTTCATATGGACTCGCCGAGTAGCCAACTTAAAATGCGTGAACATCCCGTCTCTACTCGACGAGTTGGGCTACAGACTCGTCGAGTATCCCTTAAGAAAATGAAAATTACTTTATTTAAATCACATACCAGAAATGGGGCGTTACAGTGGGTACAGACGAAGCGAAACATGGTAGATCAAAAGCTTCCATTGTTTTTCTTCAGAACTATTGGGGATGAGTGAGGTGGGGACACCAAAGCACTGTTTGAGATTCAGAAAGGTGGTAGTGACGGCGAAATTGAGATGTGATGAGCTGAGGAAGGATGAAGATGACAGGCTGCGTATGAAGGGAACGACGATGACGGTGAACTTGGTTTCTAAGAAGAACACAACTTTGTTGACCAGCCACCGTGTTCGACGACTTCCTCATCCTTCCTCCGCCGCCGCTACCTTCCTCTGTCACCACAGATGACGACCCTCCTTCCCACATCACGATGAATTTGCCAGTCCTCCAACTTTTGTGTGTATGTGTGCGACTTCTATGTGTGTGAAATTTCAAATTGTATCATTGATTCATAATATTTGGTCCTCAAAACAATTTCGATAGGAAATACACAAAATTGATTAAACTATAAAAAATAGAAAACAATTTTAGGGTATAAAACCAGATTCAATCGATTTCATAAGGTTAGATTTGAGTGAAATGTGAAATATGAACCAATAACTCATCAATGGAGAAAACCCCAAAAACTAGGGGTGAGCAAAAACCGAACCGATAAAAGAAAAACCGCAATAAACCGACAACCGAAAAACCGAAACAGATGAAAAAAACCGATGGTGCGGATTTTATTTTTTTGAAAAACCGAATTTATTGGTGCGGTGCGGTTTTTATCTAGAAACTAAACCACCAAAACCGAACCGCACCGCAAACTTATTAACAATAAAATAAATCTCTAATTTATATTATACAATTATACATATTATTTAAAAAACTAATAAATTTTAATTTATACATATATTATATATTGAACTTGACGGTAATTAATAATTAGGTATTAGGTTTAATATGTGAGTTTGTCACTTTGTGTTTGTGACTTAATGATTATGTGTAAAGTGTAAACACTATGTGGGCTACAACTTGCAAGCTTGTAACTTCTAAGCACAAATTGAATAAAAAAATGAGCTTGGAAATATAGGTTGCAAATGAAGTGATCAATTAACAACATAAAAAACTCAAAATTACAACTTCTAAATTTGAGGAAACGAAATGACACCATGTCATACAATCTTTAATCTTCACATGAACATTACGGTTAAAAAAAACATACCGGTGAACATAAGAAACCGCACCATATGTTTGACTCGGTTTAAAACCGACACCGAACCGGTACAAACCGAAACCGCACTAAAAAACCGCAAAACCGAACCATTGAAAAACCGCATCCAATGGTTTCTAGAATTCGAAAACCGCACCTTGCGGTTTGCAGTTCGGTTTGGCCCTAAAACCGCACCAAACCGCACCATGCTCACCCCTACTAAAAACATGGGATTCTCATGAAGAGATGAGGTAACCTGGTATATTAGGTCGCACTGACAAAAAAAAAAAAAACAGATCCACATCAACTTTGTTCCCTTAAAGGATTTTAAGGATTGAAAGGGTAAAGTCGAAATATATAGTAGAGCCGTTGCGTTATTTTCCCTTAAAATTTAAAACGACATAATATATCAATTTTATATTCAATTTCTTTTTTCTTTTAAAATTTCGTTTCTATTTTACAAATACAAACATTTTAATGATTTAATCTAAAACGTTGGCGACCTTACCTTACTCATTAAGACAATATATTAATAATCAAACCAATCCCGTCATGTTTTTAGTTTCTTAACCGTTTAAAATATTAATAAGGTTAGAACGAGACGATCTTACAAAACTATAGGGGGGTGATTATTAATTATCAGTGATTCAGCAATTACGTCATTCGAAAATATGCTCCATGCGGCAGCGATTTAATCGCTACAGATCTCATATGGTAACTACCCCAGACCCAGAGACCCAAGCAAACAGAGCAGATTCATATCCATTCACAAATCACACCACACGTTCATCACGTTGTTCGTCGTCTTCTTTGCTGCTTCGCATACCTGAACCCCCTCTCTCTAACCCTAGTGCGTTTTTCTACCTGATTGGATTTGTCGTCAAAGATTTGGATTATACCCCCTGCATTCAACCAATCATAGTTCCTCTCATCTGTGATCGCAACCACGATCAAAGATGCCATCGGCGTATGGAGCTCGGTTGACCACCTTCGAAGATTCTGAGAAGGAGAGCGAGTGTGGTTACGTCCGCAAGGTGAGCCTTCGTTGATCTGTTATGTTTCCCCATCTCCCATTCAGTTAATTGTGGTCAAACCATTTATTAGTCTTTTTCCACTTCGATCGGATTGGCATGCTTTTTTCCTTACCATGTTTTATCTGCTCAGTTACTTGATGCCATCTAATTTGCTGGATTGGATATGTGGATTTGATTGTTCGCTAACTTATATGTACTCCGATTCTTCTTCACATTTCGCGTTCAAGCACTATCTGAATTCTAATTTTCTATGTTAAAACCTAACCCTTCAGACAATTAATCGTCTACTCCATCCCTCAGGATCTCTGCTGCCTCACCTGACATGATAATTTAGTACTTTTCTGTTATTATTCTTTTATCTCGAGTGGTTCTTATTAGTAACTGTATTTTCAAAGAACTACAGACCTAAAAGATAACTTAGTAAGGATTCTGTAGCCCGACTGTGTTTTTCTCCACGACATTTTGAAAAAGAAAATGCAAAACAACACTTATTTTTTGGAAAGCTATTTCTTTCTCGAGCAAATTTAGTGGTTACATATTTTAATTTGGTTGTATGCCTGAAGATAATCCACCTAGGCTTACACGAACTACCATATCCTAAAACAAAATAGTTTCACATATCAGTAAATCTTTACAATTCAAGGCTACCTTCCGTCAGTTAGGATCATTCTGGTGAGTTTTTCTTGTCATATCTGATTTTTGGAAGAGTGTGAAAATGGGCAATGGGCATGGTTATGTTCTTTATGCACAGTGCTTCTTACTTCAAAAACAATGCTATTACCAAGAGCAAAGATTGTCCATGTCATGTGCTTTGAGGAGTATCTGATAATCCTAATCTTAAGCTGGTTGCAATGTGACAGGTATCAGGACCAGTTGTCATTGCAGATGGAATGGCTGGTGCTGCTATGTATGAACTTGTTCGTGTTGGACATGACAACCTTATTGGAGAGATTATTCGTTTGGAAGGAGATTCTGCTACAATCCAAGGTATTTTGGTCTTCTCTCTCTCTCTCTCTCTCTCTCTCTCTCTCTCTCACACACACACACACAGCATGAAGGATCTTTAAGTGTCTACACATTGAGAATAAAGTGTCCATTGTATTTCAGTTTATGAAGAGACAGCTGGATTGACTGTGAATGATCCTGTTTTACGGACACACAAGGTATTTATTGCATATTGTAACTTGCTTAAAGATGTTGATAATCTGGAAATCAATTGCACTAACCTCTTCACTTACCTTCAGCCTCTGTCAGTGGAGTTGGGTCCTGGAATCTTGGGGAACATATTTGATGGTATTCAGGTTTGTAATAGTTGTTTGCTCTTGTTGATGATTTGAAAGTTGTTACACTTACTGCACAACAAATCTTTAATCTTTCAAACAGCTTTTAACTCTACTCATATATACCTTTTATCAACTCATATCTTCAGAGGCCCCTGAAGACTATTGCAAAAATATCAAATGATGTGTACATCCCACGTGGTGTATCTGTCCCAGCACTTGACAAGGACATCCTTTGGGAATTTCAACCCAAGAAATTAGGTAATTTACAGTTATAAAGTTTCCCAGAGGTTTCATGTTCATGTTCATGCAGATATTTATTAGTTATAATTTGATGTTTTGGTGCCAGGTGAGGGAGACCATGTGACAGGTGGCGATCTATATGCTGTAAGTCATTCAATATTCTTGATTGTTTATAGAAATGCAACAGTAATTGTATACATATACTCAAATCGTTGGGTGTTTACTTTCTTCTCATTTATTTATGTGCAGACTGTATTTGAGAACAGTCTAGTGGAACATCACATTGCTTTACCTCCTGGTGCTATGGGAAAGATAACCTACGTTGCACCAGCTGGTCATTATTCATTAAAGGTCTATACTTTACAACAAATAACATGATTTGATTTATCATCCAAATTCTATAAACTTGTCATCTTGAGACTTGTTTCAACTAACACATAACTTGTTCAGGACACTGTTTTGGAGCTTGAATTCCAAGGTGTCAAAAAGCAATTCACCATGCTCCAGGTTTTCTATTTCTCTTTCTTTTTTTTCTAATGATTAACATTTTCTTTTTAAAATATCAGTTGCCCTGTTTTTCTATACTTGATGCACCTTTTATTTGCAGACTTGGCCTGTACGTACTCCAAGGCCTGTTGCTTCCAAGCTTGCTGCTGATACCCCTCTTCTCACTGGACAGGTAAGTTTCAAATCTTTTATGTTATTGCAGATTAGTCCCTGGTGGCATCTTTTTGTAATTTTGTAATTTTTTTTTTTTATGTCAGCGTGTCCTTGATGCCCTTTTCCCTTCGGTGCTTGGTGGCACATGTGCCATTCCTGGTGCCTTTGGCTGTGGGAAAACTGTTATCAGTCAAGCTCTATCCAAGGTATATTATTTTTCCATTGCTCATTTTAAATATTATGTTCTGAAACTATTATTATTATTATTATTATTATTATTATTATTATTATTATATTCATTCCCACCATTAATTGTTATGCAGTACTCAAATTCGGACACTGTTGTTTACGTTGGTTGTGGAGAAAGAGGAAATGAAATGGCAGAAGTATGATTTCCATTTCCATTTTTCTTTTTTAGTGTTGTATATATATATATATGGTTTATGATGTTGAGAATTTTTATTATTTATACAAACTGGTGCAGGTTCTGATGGACTTTCCTCAATTGACAATGACATTACCTGATGGGCGTGAAGAGTCTGTGATGAAACGTACAACACTTGTGGCCAACACATCTAACATGCCTGTTGCTGCTCGTGAGGCTTCAATCTATACAGGTAAAATGAGTTCTTAGAGGTTAATTAGTTGTGAATTTGGTGTTTATGATTCTAATTAAGATAATGTTACTTTCAGGAATTACCATAGCTGAATACTTCAGAGACATGGGTTACAATGTGAGTATGATGGCAGATTCTACCTCTCGTTGGGCAGAAGCATTGCGTGAAATTTCCGGTCGATTGGTAAGTTTCCAGATAATATTTTAATTTTTATGAGTTTATCACAAATAAAGTAATATTGTTTTTATTTTTAGGCAGAAATGCCTGCTGACAGTGGGTATCCTGCTTACCTGGCTGCACGTCTGGCATCCTTTTATGAACGTGCTGGCAAAGTAAAATGTCTTGGTGGGCCCGAACGTACTGGCAGTGTCACAATTGTTGGTGCTGTGTCGCCTCCTGGAGGAGATTTCTCTGATCCTGTTACATCTGCCACCCTCAGCATTGTTCAGGTGCTTTCTAGATCCTTTTTTTTTTTTTTTTTTAAATAAATAAATAAATTTGTTTTCAACAATGCTAAGGTGAATGTTTTGTCAGGTTTTCTGGGGTCTTGATAAGAAACTTGCCCAGAGGAAACATTTTCCTTCTGTTAACTGGCTTATCTCCTATTCAAAATACTCAACGGTAAGCACCATATCTGCAAATATTGTCTCTCACTTGCTTTTTTTAAAGCTTAGTTGTATTTTTATATCTGCAAATAAAAAAACTGTTTCTTGTTTAGGCTCTGGAATCATTCTATGAGAAATTTGATTCGGATTTCATCAACATTAGGACAAAAGCTCGTGAGGTGTTGCAGAGAGAAGATGACCTGAATGAGATTGTCCAGGTATGACTATGTTCCTGCTTTTATTATATTACTAGTATATATGTATATGAATATATCATATGATGATGATGATGATGATGATGGTGGTGGTTGTAGCTGGTGGGTAAAGATGCATTGGCTGAAACGGATAAAATTACCTTAGAAACTGCTAAACTTTTGAGGGAAGACTATCTTGCTCAGAATGCTTTTACACCGTAAGTACTGTACCTTTCATAAACCATATCATATCATATGTTTGTTTGGTATGGTAAGATGGAATGGAATGTAATTAGTCATTCAAACATGTTGTTTGTTATAAAACAAAATGACATTAGTTTAATAAATAAAGAAAAATATTGGTATTGTTTAAAAATAAGCTTTTGATAAAATAAAGATATACCTATAGCCATATTTCATGTTGTTGGAAATATATACCCTGTATTTTAAATAGCCTAAGAAAGTTTATTCACTACTTTAAAAAGTTGTCTATAAAAAAAAGGCAAACACTTTGAAATCTTAAAACTGAGTTATAATATAAAAAAAAAAAATAACTATTTAATTGATGGTTTAAATCAATTGAAAAACATCCATCGAATAACTATTTATTATTTATTATGATATATGATTCCATTCCATGAAGTAACGAAAAAAACAGTTTCCCAATGGAATGAATGAAAATCAGCCTTGGAGAAGGAATGCATGATTTCATTCCTAATCCTATTCCTATGTGGCAAGCAAACATAGTTCCTTTAGGTTACTGGATATGAAACAGTAGGTAAGTGTTATATGATGAGATTGTTTTGGTTTGGTTTGGTGATGACAGATATGATAAATTCTGCCCATTCTACAAATCTGTGTGGATGATGCGCAACATAATCCATTTCTATAATCTGGCCAATCAGGTATATATATCTGCTACTAGTGTTATAATAATATCTAAATAATTATACTTATTTATTTCACATATAATATACAATACAGTCGGTGGAGAGAGGAGCTGGTATGGATGGGCAGAAGATCACATATACATTGATTAAGCATCGGTTGGGTGATTTGTTTTATCGTTTGGTGTAAGTCTCCTCCTCCTAATGGGTTTTTTTAAATAATATGTTTTTTTTTTTTTTTTGTTGTTAATAATATATTGTGTTTGTTTAACTTAATGGTGGGTGGGTGGGTTTGATATGGATATGAATATGAATATGAATATAAACAGGTCTCAGAAGTTTGAAGATCCGGCTGAAGGAGAGGATGTGCTAGTTGGGAAATTTAAGAAGCTATATGAGGATTTGACTGCTGGTTTCCGCAACTTAGAGGATGAGACCCGGTAAATGGACACATACACAGACACAACACAGACGCACACAAAATTTAAGTTATGTGAAGAGTAAAGCGGCATGGGAATGGGGTTGTGTTGAAATAAGCATAGAGCACATGTAGAAATTTGAATACGATTGTATTATTACTGCTACTACTACTTTTGCTAGTATTATTGTTACTATTATTTATTTTTATTTTGTATTTTATGTTAATGGAATAAGAATCGAGGCCTTTTGTTGGATGGGATGGGAATATGAGATTTCCACATCAGTTTCAACTTATTGGGTTTTGCTTAAGGTTATCGTCAATAACTGAACAATTTTTTTAGAAGGCGTTTGGCACATCTGGAACAAGAACAGAGTGGGGATTTGACCAAGTCCAATGGTACTAACTGTTGAATTTTTAGTCCCGTCCTTTTGGATGGAACACACCGGAACAAAAACGAAAATGACTAAAATACCCAAAGCCCCATTCATCTTCCCTGGTGACCCCGTCTCTTCCCCATGAAGCTTACTCATCCCCTTCCTCGATAAAACTAACCACCACCATCTCCGGTGACCGTTGTTTACCCTTTGCACCACCCACGAAATCCTTTCAAAATCCTGCTCCTGCATACTTATCACGAATCTGAATTAAAAAAGATATACAACTCTTTTTCTAGGCGTAAAATTAAGAACGAGATTTGTTTGTCTCCTGCAATATTCATCACTTATTATGAGCAACACTAGGAGGAGAAATTTTGATCTCGAATCATAGTGTTTTTCTTGTATAGTGTTTTTCTTGTTTTCTGCACCCGATTGTGTTCCCCCTTCGAGTAGAGTTTCTTTTCTGGATTGAACGATAGACACTTCAGTGGAGGATTTAGATGAGTATCAGGTTGAGAGGATGGAGTGGTTAAAGGTAGAGAGACGAGGATTCATGGGAAATTCTGTGTGGATAAAGTTTCAGACTTTCAGTCTATTGAATGAAAAAGAAATTAATCAAAAGGATGAAGGTTAGAGTACCTGTGGAGGAGTTTAGCCGGTGAGATAATATAGAAACAATAAAGTGGGTCTCTTCAATTTTTACTTTCCCCATGAAAGGTCACAAAATAATTCAATTTCCCAGAACTATATTTTATCCCATGATTTATTATTCTTATGTTTAATTTTTTATAAGACGCTTCTAGTTTTGATTTTGTATTGTTTTTGGATATTTTATACAAGATTCTTATTATTAGCTAATTATGTAGAATCATTAGATAAGCAAGATATTTTAAATTAATTTTTTTATCAAGGTTAATATGGTAATTTAATATTCTGTCCATGTTTGTTCTAGTTTTGCCAAACGTCAATTCCAATAATTTGTTTTATCCAGTCCTGTCCAGTTCAGTCCAGTCCATTACTGACTTACCGTTCAATCTTGTTCAGTTCTTATACCAAACGCTACCTAAACAATCAAGAGTCAAGACCCATCATTTTATGTTTTTAAACACTTTAAGCATCCACTATGGAGTTTTTAAGGTCCATAATTTTCTTAGGGAAAATGATCTATTAGGTAATCCCCTGTCATTTTTGTTCACATTTGGTTATATGTTCTTTTTTGTTATACATCATTTGCCATTGTACTATTTGATATGTGTTAAAAAATATCTTTATGACCGACAATAACCGTTATTGTCCATTTCACCTTCCGAAATCGAATAAAAGTATTACATGGATCATTATGTGGATCATTACGTGGAAAACAATCGTTGCAGCCAAACTCCTAATCCTTATGGCAGATTAGAGTTTAATTAAAGCTAAAATCCTAACTCGTAATGCTATCGATGGTACAAATCGTTAAGACTATGTTTGACATAGTAGCTAAAAAACTAGTTGTTAGCTGAAAAGTTAGCTGATAGCTAAAAAACTAGTTGTTAAATAAAAAGTTAGCTGACAAAAAATGACGTTTGGTAGAACTAGCTGAAAGATATAAAATGACATAACAGGATATTTAAAAGAATGTGTTTCTATAAGTAATTAAGGAGTATATTTGAAATTTTTTTAAAAAACTTCTAAAAAAAACTATTCTAAGTAGTTTTTTAAAAAGACAAAACTGCAAGAATGATCAATATAGTTAGCTGGAAATTGCCACTTTGGTCCAAAAAGGTTTGGACTAGCACTAGAGGTCCAAAACTTTTATTTTATTGTGGTTTTGGTCCATTTTTTTAATTAAATATTTAAATGACAAAATTGCAAAAATGGTCCCTATAGTATGCATTTTTTCCGGGTTTTAGTCCAAACCCCGACTTTTTTGGCGTTGTGGTCATTTTGGCCTAGTTTGTATGTGGAAATGGTCCCACGACTTAACTCCCGTTAAATTGTTGTTATTAACCCCCTCATGTGCCTCCCATGCGAGGGTATATTTGTTTGTTCACCTTTTAGGGACCATTTTCGCAGATGGAATGCCAATGCCTAATATAATATTTTAACCCTCATTACGATCCCAAACACACGTCAACTCCTCACCTCCCCCACTCTTTCTTTTGCTCCATTAGAACCTGCAAAAAATCCTAATCAAAGCAACAAAGAAAATGTGATTTCATACGTTTCAAGTCGAAATGGTGTATGTCAGGCCAAAAAATGAAGTTTTAGATGTATCATCCATAAATGGTAAGTTGCTATGTTTTCTTTAATTTTTCTATAAAGCATTTCCCATTGATTTTCAGACTCAAAAATGCAAAATTTGGACTTTGTTATCATGTATTGTTTATTGTAGCGTGTCCACCCACATGGTTTAGTATTAAGCTACATCACGGTGGGAAGTTTACTAAGTTACCTGATATAAAGTAAATTGGAGGTGAAGTGCATTATGTTGATTATGTAGATATAGATGAGTTGTTTGTACATGAACTTGATACCATAATGCTTGAGCTAGGTTACCCAGACCTACGGATGAATGAAGTTGATGTCTTGGACTCCCTAGTCATATACTACCATTTTAAGATACCCAATGGTGGCTTTCAATTTAGTCTTAGAGATTTAGGGAATGACCAGGATGTTATCAATCTATCTAAATACATTCCACATAAGAAGTTGATTGAGGTGTACTGTGACATCCCCAATTTTCTCGGCCAGAAAAGACTGTTTTATTTTATGCTTGTTTTAAAACATAGTTTATCTATAAATGCAGAATTTATCCATAAAAGTACTTTCGAAGAAATGTTTTTCATTAATTATTAAAAACTTGGTATGTCATCATCGATACGAAAACATAATCATAAACTTGACAAGCTTACAGTAATTAAACTAATGGCCTAAAACTCCTCGAATCTCTCAGCATATTGTCTCTTCGTACCGCTACCTGTGATATAAAGAAGTTGAGTGGGTCAGGTTGGGAAACATGGTGAGTACATAGGGTTTTCAACCCACAATATTATAAATAATTTGCTATAATTAGATAATTCACATCAAACAATTAACCCGGTTATCCATTCCCGTTATTCTCATTCCCTGATCCTAGACCGATGATCTCAAGGGATCTATCCTAAAGGATATATAAGTGAACAATACTACCTCGGGGATTCCTTAGAAATATAGGCTAATAAGATGGCCATAGGGTGAACAGAATACCCACATGAATAACTTATTCATATCTACAGGTCGTAATCTTGTCCGTATGTGGTTCTTTAACATTTACAGGTCGGGGACATGCCAATGTATAGTTCAATAACACCTACAGGTAGTAGACCTGCCCGTGTACAATTCATCAATGCCTACAGGTCGTAGACCTGACTACAAAACGATTTATTAGCACCTATAGGTTGTAAACTTGCTTGTGTATGATATACTGATACTTACATGTAGTATACCTGTCCATATATGGCTTATAAACATCTACATGTTGCAAGCCTGTCCATGTTTGACTCGACTTGTCTAGAATGGTCATCATCAATACCCTACTAGGTAACTACATTACTAGTCCGATAGTACTATAAAAGTATCGGCCTCTCATTATTATTTTCATCTCTTTTTACCCTTTACTACCCCATATATTGTAAGTATAAAAATACATATATGATTAAATAAAATCAACTCATATAATTTTTATTTAACACAAAAGGTCTTGATCATAGATAATAGGCACACATATCACTTAACTATCTAAATACTTTATATCTATGTGTAAATGAAAGTAACTATGCACTCACTTGTTAAAATTGGATGCCTCAGAATTTGAGCAACGTTTCGCCTTAGCACTTTGACGTTTCCCTTGACGTGACCTAGGTATGATTATTAATAAATATTAGTATGATATTCCTTATGACTAATGATAGTCTAGATTCTTCAACAATCCTAATGTCTACATCAAGATCTATCAAGTAAAGATAACCAAGTAGGAATATGGGAGGTAGGTCCGTTTGGTATACATAGTATACTGTTTGAAAATCCCACTTTAAACATATCACTAAATCCATCCTTAGACATTATCCCCGTTAGTAGATCAATCAGTATAATAACTTGGAGTCACTGATAAATCTTACTTATAGGTTCATAATAACGACTATGAACATAAATATAAGTTACACTTGAAATAAAATAAGTGTGTCTTAACTTACAGAGATTTTAGCGAAAACCGGAAAATTGTGCGGATAGAATCCCAACGTGAAAGCTTCTATTTGTCAGACTCCTAGATATGCTAGAGCCCTGCTAAAATTACCCAAGAAACCCAATAAAACCAGACTTAATAAACTGGGAGGTTTTAGAGAGTTTTAGGAAGTTTTGGTGTGGAAATGAAGTTAAATCGGAAGGGGTATTGAACTGCCAAAAGCGCGTCGCGCATGGCCAAGAGGCGTGTCGCACACTCGGGCCTTGTTGATTCCTCTCCCCCTTTCTCCACGTGTCCGGTTTCCATTGGACCACCTCCTATTCTTCTAGAACATGCCACATGTTAGCTTATTGTGGCGACATGTGTCATGCCCACGTCGTGCCACATCACTCGGTCTCAAGAAAGGGTCGGCTACTCGACATGGCCAGGTGGTGCACTCCGGTGTTGCCACGTCATCAACCTAGTGTATTTCTCGCAGATATTCAGACGCCCATAACTTTCACATACGAGCTTCGTTTTCGACGTTATTTATATCCCTAGAATCCTCTCGACGAGCTCTACAACTTTGATTAAGGTCTCAACTTCTAATTCTTGCTCTAACAAAAATTCATATTTATACCGGTTTAAATTGTTAAAGTCCATGCGAAATTCATAACTTCTTCATACGAACTCCGTTCTCAACTGTTTTTATATCGACGGGTTCATATTTACGAGATTTTCAATTCTCGTTTAGATTGTTTCGGCTAACAATCAACCGATTAGAATTTCGATTGAGAAATATGAGCCATTTAATGATGAGCCTATTGGTGAGTACATGTCTTTGATACTTTTTGGGAGTAAAATTGATGATTTGTCACCAGAGTATAGAACGGGTAGAATTAGGAACTCCAAAAATAGTGAAGGTTCTTGTAGCAAGAGGCTTAATTTAGATGATATTGATGAATTAAAGGAAAAGATTGTTGATCAGGATGCTACAACATGTGTTATGGATAATGAGGGTGTTGAAGGATGCTACAAGCCAAGTACTTCAAATATTGATAATATTGGGGAAAAGATGAATGGTGTTCAGGATAATGAGCATATTGAAGGATGCTACAACACCCCATGCTAATGATGATGAACAATTTATTGAGTTGTTTGATAACCTTATAGACAATTTAATTAGAAGTGAAGAGGATGATGCAAAGTATGAAGAGGATGATGTTGAGTATGAAGACCATGATTTTCTTTGATATTTCCTCCGAAAAGATAAGGTATGAACCCAAACATGCTCGATGGATCCCTTTCGTTGAGGGGTTCACCTTCATGGTGAAATATAAGGTCAGGATTGATGATGCATAGTATGAAGATGTGGTTTCAAACTCTAAAGATGATGAGGTTCCAGAGAAAGTGAAACAATCTAAAGATGAAGATCAAGTAGACTACATAATGGATGAGGAAAACAATATCCAAGATGTAGATGTGGACATGGAAGACTTCATTCTCAATGTTGACAGTTATGTGGAAGGAGGATGTATTAATGATGTTCATGATGGTGATGAACCTGAAGACATGGAAGTCATAAACAATGAGGATTTTGATTCTTTGGATGAAGGATCAGACCAAGATAGACAAAGAAGAGCTCTTAAAAAAAATTTGGGAAAAGAAAAAAGGTGCAGTCTTAGGGAAATACACAAGTTATCTTTCACGGTTGGTCAGAAATTTAAATGTAAAAAAGATTTGAAGGGGCAAATTTATGTCCATGCACTTGAAACAAGAAGGAATCTGTAACACCTGGATCATGGAGGTATTTAATTTCTTGAAGTTTTAGCTTTGGAAGAAGGTCACAACATGAGACATGGTGGTCACGTCGTGAGTGACCATTGACTAGTCGACCCGTGTTTTTGAGTCTCACGGCGTGAGACTTTGAATGCTCACGACGTGAGAATGGCCTGATGACCAAAACGCTAATATTTCGGGTATTTAATGGAATGAGAGGGCTAAGGTTTCCCATCCTTAGCCTCCTGAAAACCCTAATCTCGACCCACTTGAAGTCCTTATCCATTTTTGTGATATTTGAAGCATTCTTTGGTGGTTTTTGACTCATTGAAGTGGAAGAAGACCTTGGTGGAGTAACCTCTTGGCATTTCAGTTTTTACCTTACCTTCTTATTGAGCTTTTGGACCATTGCAAGTCATAAAGCTCATACTTTTTTACCTCTTGCATGCTATATCTAAGTTTTAAGCTCCTTTTTGCATGATTGTGATGGATTGCATGCATTGGATCCATAAAGTTGGCAACTTTATGGATCATTAAGTCATTCTATGTGATGTAGTCTTTAGATCTGAGTTTTGGCATAGTTTGAGACTCCAAGCATGAGTCTAGATCTCATTTTTCACACTTTTGATCTAGTGAGATTTTGATTCATGCATTATGCATGACTAAAAAGCTACAATTTTTATCATCCTTTGGGTGAGGGAAGACCCTCTGGAAAGTCCTAAGTTATGTCTGTAAGGAATAAGAGCTTAATGCTCAAAGCTGGTCAGTGCAGCTCTCACGATGTGAGGATTAAGCCTGTCACGTGGTGAGGATGCTGGCTATTCTGACTATTTTGTTCGGATTAGGTCACGACGTGACTCAGGGAGAGGTCACGACGTGACGATGACCTGAATCAAATTGATGGGTTGAGTTAACCCGCTGAGTAGGGACTGGGTCGAGTTGATACTCACACCATGACCATGAGCTAGTCACAACGTTAGGACCAGCTGTTGGAGCTTGGACTGTTGACTTTGGGCCCTTGTTGGTTCGAAAGCATTTCTGTGATGGGCCTTTAGGGCTTGGGCCCATTTTGGACATAGATTATCTTTTGGGCTTCGTAGCTAGTAGCATTTGGGCCTTGACGGGATAGGCCCAATAAGGCAAGGAATAAGTAAAATTTTCCCTTAAGGCCAAGATTTGGGGTTTGGACTCATGGGTTGGAGTACTGACCTAATTTCTTATTATGGTTTTATACTTGTGATCTAGTGTGAGGATTCCGCAAATCAGGAGCCAAGTGTGATATGATATCGTCAGTATGAGGTGAGTTTCCTTCATTGTATTTGTGAGTCGAAGGTACCAATGCCGAATCACTAGTTTATGCTTGTAGTATGATGATTGTCTTCGTGATGATTGTCTGTTATGCATGCATTTGCTTGATGTCTCTGTAACTCTTTCGTTATAATATTATGTGGTAGTGGTAGGGGTGAAATAGACCCGATACCGGTTGAAAGAGACCGAAGGGGTTGAAATATACTTAGTACCGATTGAAAGAGACCGAACGGGTTGAAATATACCCAGTACCGGTTGAAAGAGACTGGTGGTTGTCGAGGCCAACAAAATTAATAACCCTAAATCTTTTACACTAAAATAGTGTATAGTGGTAAAGGGATCGAATCCACGGAGATTGGTTCAATTTAATATCTCTATGAAAAATCTCTTTGTAAAAATACTTGGAAAATGAAAATAAATTAAAAATGGGGGTTTTGGTGTTTTGAAATACTTGAAACAAACTAGAATTAAACTATGATTCAAATGGACAATTTAACAAAAGCAAGATTTTGATGTAAAATCAATAAGAGAAAGATGATTGACTTTGGACTTTCATTACTTGAATATTTGGTTGAATAATCATGAGAATACCAAGGTGCAATACTTGTGTTTAAAATCTAACTTGGCTAATTTATAAGCATAACTTGCCTCAACTCTTCTTTTGTATTAAAATGACTAGAGAAGCTCATAGTACATTTCCTAAATCAAAGTCACAAAACTAATGAAGAATGTAATTTTGTGAAAATCAATTAGCATTAGGTTTTAAGAGTCACCAAATCCAAAGAGTAATCTATTGCTTTCATTACCACTATGGAGAAAATATTTTCTTAGTCTAAATGAAATGAAAACAAACATTTAAACTAATTGTTGCTTGTTAAATTGAAGATCCATTACTTAGCCAAGAATTTAACCAACAAAAATGACATTCACATATCAATATTCATGACTAGAGATATATAAACATGAAGGAAGTTTTCATAGAAAATATAATCATAGATATTCAACACAAATTCATGGAATTCTTCAAAATAACCAAAACATTCAAGCAATTACATCCAAGTCAACCAAATGAAAATCTAGCCAAGCATGGCCAAAATAAGAGAAATGCAAGATAGTTTAGTGGTACCAAACATTGTTCTAGTTGCAAGATGGAAAGAAATTACACTAATCTTCCAAAAATCTTCAAATCTTCCAAAACCTCCTTGAGAGAGAATTGTGTGTGTTCTTCAAGTGATAATCCTCTTCAATGCTCCCAAACTCCAGCAGATAAGGTTTAATTCCCGATTCAAAAATTTGCCCAAAAGCTACCTACCAACTTTGCACAAGTAGAGTCAACAAGTCAAAACTCGGAATCAAGTCAGCACATTTCACGCGGACCGCGTGGGTCACGCTGAATGTGTGACTTGGGCCATTTAACATGCAATCTAGCCCAATATTCTCATTCACACTTCAGACCACATGCATAATTCTTTAGAACCCATTTGTGCCATTCCAAAGCCTTCTTTGATTGATCCAATGCTCCTTAATCTTCCTCAACTCGAGTCTTCGTCCAATATAAAATCCAACGCACATCCCGCTTGTACTGACACCGAGCCCAATTGCCACACTTCAAGTTCACGAACAAATTGCAAGCCCCTTGATGAACCAAAGAATCGAGTAACGAATTAATCAGAGTATGAATTCAAGTAAGAGTGCGAGATTTGAACACGAAATGTAAATATGATCTGTTATGCTCTATTACGCTTTCGAATTCTTTACAGAGTGCAAAAGACAAGTCTGTAAAAGTTCTTATCTAACTCTAGTAAATAACCCTATTTATAGGGAACTGAAAGCGTACAAAAAATATACTAAGGCATAGACACTAAAGCTTCGAATATAAGTGCCCTAGTAAAATACATTACAAATATTCGAAGAGTCCAAAACATACTTCGACTAATTACAACAATTCGACCCTTACAATCTCCCGCTTTGTAATCATAGTCGAAGTCTTCAATTTGTAAGAAGCGTGATAGAATACAACAACACTCTTCGAATCTCCGTGTACCAGGAGATAATCTTCTTCAGCTCTTTCTTGTCACCTTCGTTATTCTTCTTGAAATGATTCATACGAACAATTAAGTTCGTATACTGTGACGTTGAATACCTCTCCACTTCACTTGCTTGGAATAGAAACCGTTTAGACTTTCCAGCTTTGTCTTTTCCTGCGAAGACCAAACCAAAAGACTTTAGGCAAATTTCACCATCAGCATACTTCTTCAAATCCGCCTGAGTCTTCGTAGGAGCCATCGGTGCTTTTATTTCCATTCCCTTGGCAGTAGCTAACTCCACATCTGTTAGTGCCAAGCACTCATAATAATTTTCGATAAAAATCTTGATGTGAGCAACTCCAAGCTTGAATTCATCCGGTTCAGTGTTTTGAAGGAATGAAAATGATTTGTCTTTTAAGAGCAAAGCAACTTGTATGAGATCATACAAGTTCATCAAAGGAAAATCAGCAATCGTAAATTCGCAAATCTTTCCATTTGCCCTGGCAACCACATACTTAACATTCTGGACTGTGTTTTCGAAAATCACATCCTTCTTCATACTGATTACTTTCTTGATTTTAATCAATGACCATACTTCCTCAGGGGCTTTTCCAAGAACAGCATGAAAACGAATTTTTATGTGTGAAGCTTCATCTTTATTTTTAAAATTCCCTTCTGCTTTGAACTGAGGCATGATAAACATCATTTCGTTTATAGGGAAATCCAGCTGGCTTGCATCAGTGTTTGTGATCAAATAGCTCTGCTTTCGTTTCTTTTCGAATGTATACATGTGATTGAACGCAACCTTGGCCTCGATTGTTTCGTAATTATAATGTTTGGCTGGATCACCTTTATCCCTTCCCTTCGGATCACTAGCTCGTTGAGTCATAATACTTTGGATAATCCTCAGTTTTTCAATTTCAGCTTCTGCTTCAGCTTTCTTTTCTTCTTTCGATTTTTCCACAAGAATTGATTTCCCTTTATCTTTCATGGCTGGATTATCAATTGTTTCTTTTGGATTCGAACCACTCCCACCAGTCTCCGAAGATTTACCAATCACAATTCCTTTCGAAATTGGTCTTGCAATTGGTATTGTTGTTACGACTGTTGAAGTCATCTGTTCAGCAGAAACAATTATTGGTTTTGTTGTAGGGATTTTTGAAGTAAAAACTTTTCCCACAACTTTCGCATCCTCACCACTAGCCTTCGACTCAGTAGTTTTTCTTTCTCCCCTTTGCACCCCTGTGAAAACAGGCGGGGCATTTGTTGTTGGAAGAAGGCTTGATATGCGAAAGAGATGAGCAAGTTGTTTGTTGAGAATGGCTTCGAATTGTACAAACTTCTGAGATAAGAATTCAGGAGTAATCAATGAAGAAGACATTGGCCTATCAGAAATCTCCTTTAACTCCTTGAGCAACTTAAGCACCTCCTCAAAGCTTGCATTTTCGAATGTTGAAATTTGAGTAATTTGAGGACTCAAATTTTCATACAACTTAACAAACCTAGTGACTGCATCACAAATGATATCAACTTTTTGATGCAATGATGCATAGTCATGTTGAACTGTTGCTATTTCTCTTTTCATATCTTCACGAAGTTCGTGAATTTACAAGTTTACATCCTCTCGAACTTTCTTCACATCTTGAATAAAAAGAACGTGTCTTTCCTTTGCAACATTCTTCAACTCTCTCAGATCACCAGTAAATTTTGAATTTTGAGAATTGATCCGAAGTTCATTGTTTTGATCATTATGATCAATCTTCTCCAAGACTCGAGATTCAGAATCTTTAAGCATCCCCGATACTTGACTGATGATTCTGGATTCAAACACCTTCAGCAATGAATCAACTTCAAGACTTGAAACAGACGAACCAACCCCTAGATCTGCTTGGGATTGAATGACAGAATTCAACTTTTGATTTAAAATCTTGAACTGCTTCATGGTCATCAGCATGTGATCTGGAAACTGCTCTTCTTCTTCCTGAAACTCCAAATCTTCAAACATTCCGCCAAACCTCTCATTATCAGTCTCTGTCTCCATGCCAACAGTTTCTTCAACAGGTGAAGTTGGTTTGGGTGGCTCAGTAGATTGAGAAGAAAAATAGAAGTAAAGGGTTGATCAAGAATGTGTTCGAATGTTGGGGAATTTGTTGTTGAAGTAGGAAGAGCAGAAGTAGATAGACATGTAGCTTCATTCTTCGAACCTCCTTCACCCATATTGACATGTGCATCCGTATCAAATACGTGTGCAGGGATGCCTGAAGTTCGAACCTCCTCAGGAACTGATTTGGCAATTGAAACTTCGGGTGGTATGACGACTGTCTTCTCAGGAGTAGAACTTTCTGTGATAAGAGTAAACTCTGGAGTTTCTGGAATTCTTTCACCTTCATCTTCGGTTGACTCAGTAGAAATCACAAGTTTGCGAGTCTTCTTCTTCTTCTTCTTCGACAAACGTTTTGCCATATCTTCAGTCCTTCGTTTCTTTGACACAGGAGAAACAGGTGCTGGCACTTCCCTAATTAAAACGCCTTGATGACTGATTTGAGGCTTTCGAATCATTTGTTGTGTGGGAGACTTGCGTTTATGGGAAGACTTCATTTTAATTCTTCGAAACATTCTAGTCTTCGAAGGAATGATAACATTTTCTTGTGTTTCCTCAAGAATGGACTCAACCACTTGAGTCTCAGCAACAGATACTTCAACAGTTTCAGACTTCTTCTTGGGAGATTTTGAAAATTTTGACTCAGTTTCATTCTTCTTCGTCTTCTTGGATTTCGTATCTTCTCTATCCAATAGTATGCCAGTTTCAATTGTTGTATCGATGGTCTGCAAATATGCCACCAAGACAGAGTTCGAAGGATCAACTCTTTTAAGCATTGCATCGGGAATACGAGCCACTGATGGAAAAATATCAGCATTGTCTGTAACATCCTTCGGATAGTGGTATGGTTGAAAAACTACTCTTTCTTCATCATCGGGTACTAAAATACCTTCCTTATTGTAGAAATGTTGCAAGATCAAGCTCCAATATCTTGCACACGAAATGTCATGAATAGCATTCGTATGTTCTACTCCCTTTTGAAATTCCTTCCATAATTGAGTAGAATAGTCCACTTGAATATCATAATATATGCCAGCAACCATGGCATAAACTTCCATCCTTCCTTTATCAAGACCAGCGGATCGCCCAGTCAAACATCTTAGAAAAATTCCAAATAAGAAATTTCAGATTCGTGGAAGTCTAGATTTCTTAAAATCACTAATCTTGGACAATGGTGGCTGATATCCCATCTCATTGAACATGTGAACGATTTGTGGAAAAGTACATGAAACATATGGAGGCGAATTCGGAATATCAAGAATTTGACATAATAGTTTCTTGGTTAGCCTGACCTTTTTATCGTTCACCAGATGAAACGTAATCGTATCAGATGCTTTGTTGTATGTTGCAGTCGATCCTGCTTGAGAAAGCCAGGACAATGGAACAAAGAAAGAGTTGAACATTGCTTTAGCCAAAACCGAGTTCTTCAAAGCAACTATGAGCATCTTTAATTCTTCCGGATACTGAGAAACTTCACCCTCCAAGTAGTAGTTTGTTGCTTGAATCTTCATTAATGGTAATGAAGAGGCATCTTCAGTTGTATGAGAATCAACATGAGCAGAAGTCGCCATTGTTAGGGTTTGAAGAAGATGATGAATAGAGAATTTTGGGAAATTTGCTTTTTGATCGCGTAAACGGACAATGAACCCCTGAATCCCCTTTTATATGTAACCCTGAAATTTGAATTTGAAGCGGGATGTGTATTTAATGAAATCCAACGTGGCATCTTGAAAGTCGGACCATTACTGCTGAAAAGTATCCATGCGTCAAAAAGTAGTTGTCACATCACCTTGAAAACCGGACAGAATACCATACGTCATATAAAAACAGTCTGTCTTGTGATCACCAATAGTATTGTAACCGTCAGAACCCTTCGAATGGAAGCAAGGCTCTTTCACTTTTGGGATGAAAAGCGAAGTCATACGCCAGAAGTTCGAAATCATCAGCCTGAGTTGGTATTACTCAGAACCTCAAGGATTTCGTGAGTGCTGTGTTCCAAAGAAAAGAGACGTGAAACAAATATAAGAAAAATATGGGATAGTGTGATGTCAAATTATTGACACAAAAGCAAATTCAATCCCGGGCAAAGATTACTTCATTAATCATTAAGAGAAATGATCAATAGCTTGTGTGGGTTCCCGTGAATTACAATCGAATACTTGTTGATAAGTATCGAAGGGCTTCTTTTATAATGCTTCGTGGGTAGTTCAAAAAATTTCGTTACATGTCAACCTAAACATAAGGTGAGAAATTGTAACAAAAATTACTTGTTTGACCAGTGTAGTCAGTGACAAGTTGGCTTTGAAAAATTTTGAAATGACTAGGACATTCGAATGAAACTCACACGAAAATCATATTCAAGAAAAAATTTATATGCTGGATCTTGTTGGGTAACAAACATCGTGGGTTTCGAATGTTTGATCAAGACCACTCATGCGAAATGAATATGATTTGGAGTTTCGAATCTTGGAACAGAAACAAAAGTTTCGTGAAAATCTGGAACTTAGTTCCCCGTCAACTCCTTAAAAGTTAATGAAAATTGGGTTTCACTTTCATCACGGTCTCATGATGTCAGATCATAAACACAGAGTTTTGATATATCTAAATCTCGATGGGTTTGATCAGAGACCTCTCGGACATATGTCTTCGTGTGTGATCGTGTAAGAACTTTATGGATGAAAAAGATTAATTTAAGACACGAAAAGTACCTCAGTTATGTTTGGACCAAACAGTAAACTCTTAACTCATTTTGAGAAGAGTAAGGTAGCTCAGAGACTAATGTGAATATAAGCCTGATTGGGAAGAAATTTTCGTATGAATAATTTTATTAAGGCTTTCGTACACACACATTGAGTCATGGAGGCTTTGGTCAACATGCAGCAGCATGCTTCTAGGGACAACCTAACTAGTTCGAATGATGAAAAATTTATCAATTCATACGAAAAATGTACCTTACCCTAGTACTGCAATCGTAATTCCTTCTGAATCTGCATGATAATCTACAACAACATACTAAAAAGAAATTAGAATCAAAATATTTTTGTTGTTTTAATTTTTCGAAAATAAAGACAAATCAAACGAAAATCTTTTTGTATTTTTGAATTTTCGAAAATAAAATGACAAAAATAAAAGAAAATCTTTTTGTATTTTTAAATTTTCGAAAATAAAATGACAAAAATAAAAGAAAATCTTTTTGGATTTTTGATTTTTCGAAAATAAACAGTAATTGTTGTAAAGATGCGAAATTTTATCATCCCCTTATAAGTAACAAATGTACGAATTCGAAGAGGTCGAAGCGTTGACTATGAACAGTAACAGCTGAATCAACCCTTAAAATAAGTAACAAATGTGCGAATTCGAAGGGGTCGAAGCGTTGACTATGAACAGTAACATCTGAATGCTGAATGACTTTGCCTTGTCTTTTATTAAGCGCCTCTGATTCATTCCTTATCGTGCATCATTCTTCTTTTTCGCATGGAACAGAATTTTCATCGATCATTCCAAGTCCCTCTATAATTCTTACAAATGATTTTTCATCTAAAGGTTTTGTGAAAATATCAGCTAACTGATCAGTTGTTTTCACGAAATGTACTTCAATATTCCCATCCTCCACGTGATCCTTGATAAAATGATAACGAAGAGCTATATGTTTAGTCTTCGAATGTTGCACAGGATTATGACAAATTCTTATCGCACTTTGAGAATCACAATATAATGGAATCTTTTTCATATTTATTGCATAATCATGCAATTGACTTTGGATCCATATTATTTGTGAAGTGCAAGCAGCAGCAGCCACATATTCTGCTTCAGCTGTTGAGATTGATACGCATGTTTGCTTTTTCGACTGCCAGCTCACCAATTTGCCATCGAGAAATTGACATCCACCACTTGTGCTTTTTCGATCAAGATTACAACCACCCAAGTCTGCATCCGAATATGCTTGGACAAAGAACCCAGTGTTCGAAGGATACCACAATCCTAACGAAATTGTTCCTTTGAGATAACGAAATATATTCTTCACAGCAGTGAGATGTGGTTCTCGTGGATTTGACTGATACCTTGCACAATTACACACAGAAAACACGATATCAGGTCTACTTGTAGTAAGATAAAGTAATGAACCAATCATGCTTCTGTAAAGAGTTAAGTCAACTGCAGGTTTATCTAACGAAGGTGTTAATTTTATGCCAGTTGCCATTGGAACTCGTAACTTCGTGCTATTCGTCAATCCAAACTTTTCCAGCAGATTCTTTGTATATTTTTCTTGATTGATAAAAATTCCTTCTCTATTTTGACGAATATTCAAACCAAGAAAATTATTGATTTTTCCCATCATGCTCATTTCGAACTTACTCTTCATCAAATCTTCGAATTCTCTAGACAAAGCAGGGTCAGTTGAGCCAAAAATAATATCATCAACATAAATTTGAACAAGCATTAGATGATTCCCCACTTTCTTTCGAAATAATGTGGGATCAACTGATCCTTGTTTAAATTTAGATTGTTTCAAGAATGAAGTAAGAGTTGCATACCATGCTCGTGGTGCTTGTTTCAAACCATAAACTGCCTTATCTAAAATATAAACATGACTTGGAAATTCTTCGTTAATAAAACCTGGGGGTTGTTCCACATATACTGTTTCTTCAAGCTCTCCATTTAGAAATGCACACTTCACGTCCATTTGATAAACATCAAAGTCCTTGTGAGCTGCATAAGCCAGAAATATACGAACCGCCTCGAGTCTTGCGACAGGGGCAAAAGTTTCTTCATAGTCGATTCCTTCTTGTTGTGAATATCCTTTGACAACAAGTCTGGCTTTGTTTCGAACAATATTTCCATCTTTGTCGGTTTTATTTTTGTAAATCCATTTTAACCCGACAATCGAAACATTTTCAGGTTTAGGAATTAATCTCCAAACCTTGTTTCGTTCGAATTCAGACAATTCAGATTGCATTGCAACAACCCAATCTGAGTGTTCCATTGCAATCTTAACTGTTTTTGGTTCAATTTTAGAGATGAAAACATTGAACATGCAAAATTCTTGATGAGTATTCAATACCTCATTCTTTGCACGAATTTGAGCTCTTGTTAAGACTCCCTCTTGTGGATTCCCAATTACTTGATCCTTCGGATGATCTTTTGTCCATTTTTCCATTGGTGGATATGCTGGATCAAATTCCAAAGGTGCATCTTCGTATATATCATCGTGTTCTGAGCCTACAATCGAACAAGCATCATCAAAATCATTATTATTTTCAATATTTTCTGAATGCTCCCCCTCAACATTATGCTCCCCCTCAACATTATGCTCCCCCTCAACATCATCATTCATCCTTTCTTTCTCCCCCTCGAAAGAATGCATGCTGTCATCTAATGTATTCGAATCCAAGTGCTCCCCCTCCACTGGATTGTTTTGCATACTTTCACTTTTCTCTTGAGAATTTGATGTTGAAGCATCATTAAGCTTTGTTAGTTCAGATATATGATTATCACTTGCATTTATTTCAGCATCAACAACATGATCTCAAATTCCAAAAATTAAATCATAATCAATATCTAATGGTTGTGTGGATTCAGATTCATCTTGTATGTTTTTCAGAATTGGATGATTTTCAAACTGAGTTGTTGTTTGTTTAATGTAGTAATCATCAAATGTAAGATTAAAAGTTTCTTCAACTTTTCGTGTTCTTTTATTCAACACACGATATGCGACTGAATTATGCGAATATCCCAAGAAAATTCCTTCTTCTGCTTTAGCTTGAAATTTCGTAAGATGATCCTTGAGATTCATAATGAAGCATCTGCATCCGAAAACATGGAAAAATTTGACATTAGGTTTTCGATTGTTGAGAATTTCATATGGTGTAATGTTAAAACGACGATGAATGAACGATCTGTTTCTAGTGAAACATGTAGTTGATACAGCTTCAGCCCAAAGATATTGTGGAAGATTCGCATATGCCAACATAGTCCTTGCCGCTTTGCATAGAGACCTATTTCTTCGTTCAACAACACCGTTTTGTTGTGGTGTGTATGGAGATGAAAAATTATGCGAAATTCGTTTGTCCACCAAAAACGAATCAAGAACATTGTTCTTAAATTCAGTTCCATGATCACTCTTAATTTTTCGAACAATTTTCTTCAATGTTGTCTCCATCTTTTTGATAAAATCGATCATGATTTGTGCAACTTCGGATTTAAGCCTGAGAAAATAAACCCACGTAAATCTGGAAAAATCATCAACAATAACTAAAATGTACCGTTTCTTGTTGAGAGTTGAAACAGTCGAAGGTCCACACAAATCAATATGTAAAAGCTCCAGTGGTGCAACAATTTTCGAATCTATTGTAATTGGATGACCTTGTTTATGTTGCTTGCCAACTTGACAAGCTGCACATAAAGAATCATTGTCAAATTTAAGTACAGGTAAACCTCTTACCAAATCTTGTACCACAAGTTTATTGATGTTTCGAAAATTGAGATGAGAAAGTCTTCGATGCTAAAGGCAACTTAGGTCTGATGTTGCCTTCGAAAGAAGACATATAGCAGGTTTCCCTACTATCAGATTGATGTCCAAAGTGAACATGTCACCTTTCCTTTTGGATTTCAGTAAAACTTCTTTTGTGTTGACATTTGAAATAACACTCCCTTCTTCGTTAAAAAGAACTTGATTGCCAGTGCCCACAACAAGTTGAGAAACACTTATCAAGTTATGTTGAAGACCTTCAACATATGCAACACGATTCACTGTGAATTTTCCATTCGTGATCTTTCCATATCCTTTGACTTGGCATTTTTGATTGTTCCCAAACTTCACTACTCCAGCATTTTTGAGACTTCGAAAATCTCGTAAATTCTCCTTCTTCCCAGTCATGTGACGAGAGCAACCACTATCGATGTACCATTTGTTATCATATTGCTCGTCACATAGTACCTACATTCAATTGAAAATTTTAGGTACCCAAGGCTTTTTGGGTCCTTGGAAATTAGATTTCAATTTCGAAGGCAATGAAGAACTTTTAACCCAATCACAAACTTTGGTTTTGAGACTATCAATTAAGTTTACTTCTTCATTAAAAGGAACCGAAACATAAGTTTTTGATGATTTCGAATGTTCACTGACATTATCCTTCGAATTCTGAGTTTGTGAATAAACATTCTTTGCTTTTATTACTGGTTTCCAAGCTTTGACTGAAATGTTCGAATCCTTAGAAGATGAACTGCCATTTGATGAAGTATTCACATATTTTTCATATGCATCGTGAATTTGCTCCTTTGAATATTGATTTGACTGATACATCTTTCCTTTGCCTTTAAGCCAATGATCAATGTTTTTCCTTGAAGTCATTCCTTTTTCCCGTGAAGTTTTCATTGTTTCTTTCTTCGTATGATTAGGAAAATTTGGCTTTTGAGGAACAAAATCAACTTTTGGATTTGATAAAAATGATTGAGCGTGTGATGAATCAACAGTTGATTTAAAATGTTGACGTTGAAAGAATTGTTGATTTGATTTAGATTTATTTGAAAATGCTCTTGATTTATTAGTAGCTTGAACTTTCGAAAACCTTGTGTGTTTATTCACTTCAGAGCTTGAATGATTTGTATGAGATGATTGTTGAGGTTTTGTTGAAAAAGAGGACTTTTTAGCGTTGAAAACACTTTTGGTTGATTGTGATTCAGACATCTTTTGAGACTCAACATGTTACCAAAATATTTTCTTTGTTGCTTGTCTTTTTGAAATGTTGTGTTCCTTCGAAATTTTTTCAATTTGATCGTTAAATTCCTTAGAATTGAGTTTGACAACCTTTTCATTTTCCTTTTCAACTTGATTTGAAAACACTTTTTCTATTTTTGATTTTTCAACCCATTGTCTTTTTGGTTTTTGACGTTGGAATTCATACGAATTTTTAGTTAAGTTGTTTTCAACAGTGCTTTGATTTGAGAAAAAACCTTCTTCAGTTGTTTTTGAATTATCCTCCTCAATTAACTTCTTAAATTCTGGTTTTATATTCTCAACATTTCCAGTGGTTACGAAAACTTGATTTGGAAAAATGACATCATCTGTACATTTGAAATTCGGATAAACCACTGTATTTGTTTCAAGATAGTGTTCTCCTTTTTCATTCATAACTTTTTCGAACTTTTGTGTATCACCATACACTTGATCAACCACTATTCGAGGAGTTTCTTCTTCTTTTGTAAATTTCTTTTCCTTTGAAATTTTCTCTTCATCTTCATTATCACTATCATCAGTTTGGTTGTCTTTGAGATCCACGAAGTTCATATCACAAACTTTCGAAGTTGAGGGTATATCAGTTTCATTTTCAACCATCAAATCCTTAATTTTTTCTTTCCCTTTAGATGTTAAAGCAACATTAACAACAGACAACTGAGAACAATCAACATCTTCTAGTTCACTAATTTCACTAATATTGTCAGAATTATCTTCAATATCAGCAAAATTAGATTGAGAATCAGATGTTGAATTCTCAGTCTTTTTCAAAATTCGAATTTGTTCATATTTAGTCAAAGTATCATTCACGATGTTAACTAATTCTTTCGCATCAAGACATTCATCAATATTGACAATTCCATATTTATATCTATCATCAGGAACTTTGTCAAAATCAGCTATTATCTGCTCACAATCATACGAAATATTATCTACCTTAGCTCTTTCGAATGCTAGAAAAGGTAGTAATTTTCTATGTTGCTCTTTACTTATGTCACTTGAATGATGTAAATCAGTTAATTTGCCATATAGTCTTTTCGCAGAATTACAGTAAATGTTTCTTTGTGCTAGTAAAAGTTTAACTTCACTCGTTAAAGAATCTCTATCACACACAATGTTTGTTATTTGTAATTCCATACATTCAATTTTGCTTATTTTCGAATCTAATCTCTTTTTGGTCTCTAACAACTCCATGGACAATTTGTTGGCCTCATTACTAGCAGACACAACAATTGAATCAAAATAAGTAACCATCTCATCAAAAGATATTAGTTCAGAATCATAAGCATGAGTAGGAATATTAAAAGATTCGAGAATTTTACGTACCTTTGTAGTCATTGGAGATTTGTCAGCAGCTTTGGATATGAAGCATCGTCCCCTCACTTCAAATTCCTCATCCTCTGAGTTTTCCTCCATTTTCGCATACAATGCTCCATGTGTCGGATCTCACATTTCTTCATCATCTGATCCAGATGACCAGATTTGATATGTTCCTTCTTCATCCTCATGCTCACCCTTTGCAACCAATGATAAATTCTTGGCTTTAGCACGAACCACCTCAAGCTTCTCTGCATAGTATGCCTCATCCTTGACTTTATTCTTCCTCTCATCCTTCTTTCGAAGCATACAGTCATTTGCAAGATGATTCGCACCGTTGCAATAATGACAATCTATTCCAGCATCACCTTTCAGCTTCTTCTCACCCTTTCCTTCAGCTATCTTTGAATCTTGCTTCTCAACTTTCTTTTTCTCCTCAACAACATTTTTACTCCCAGAACTTCCTTTCATCTCAGCAAGCTTAGTCTTCGAATTGAACGGCTTTTTGAAAATTTCTTGATACGATTATTCGAGTAAAATGCTATTGCTTCATCATCCGAATTCATGATGAATCCTTCTTCTTCCTCAGAATCACCATTCTCAGCTTCTTTCTCCGAAATCTTTGACACAAGAGCTAATGGACCTCCCAAATTCAACTTCGATTCCTCAGCAATTTCATTTACTTCAACTTCGTGTGTTTTCAACTGATTGTACAAATCATTGAGAGTTGATGTATCAAAACTTTGCTGATTCTTCACCATCATACTCACACTTCTCCATTCTTTTCGAAGCCCCATTACAAAGATGAGATTGAATTCCATTGAAGTCCTGGTAATTCCATAGCGATTGCATCGATAGATTAACTCATTCAGACAATCATAGTAAACTTCAATTGTTTCTCCTTCCTTTTGTTTGAAGTCTTTCAGCTCAACCAAACACTGTTTAACTGAATTGATTTTTGTCTTCTCACTTCCTTGAAATTTATCTTTCAGATTGTTCCAGATTTCCTTTGCAGTTGTACAACTCCTAACGTAATTGTACACAACTGGAGGTAAAGCACCTCGTAATTCCCTTATACACCTTTTCTCCAATTTCTTCAGACGATCACCTTGATTATCAACATCAGAATTGATTTTTATCTTCTCACTTCCTTGAAATTTATCTTTCAGATTGTTCTAGATTTCCTTTGCAGTTGTACAACTCCTAACGTAATTGTACACAACTGGAGGTAAAGCACCTCGTAATTCCCTTATACACCTTTTCTCCAATTTCTTCAGACGATCACCTTGATTATCAACATCAGAACTTGTGGAAGAAGATCCGATTGGTTGAACATTCACTGGAACATTAATACTTCCAGTGATACATGTCCATAATTCTTCATCAAGACCATTCAGATAATCCTGCATCCGATCAGCCCACTGATCATAGTATTCAGGGATTAGCATTGGAATTTTGGTTGATGAACCTAGCAGATGAGAAAACGAGGTCATCGAATTGAGATTGAAACTCGCCATTGTTGTACGGAAGAAGATTTTGAGAAGTTTGAAAAGATTTGAGAATTTGAAAACAAACTAGATGAATCAAATCGAATTGATGAGAATAACACTCGATTCAACAATTCAAATGCAGAATCGAATCACAGACTACGATCTAGACAAATTTTCACTTTCAAAAAGTGCGGAAACTTTTGAATCAAAAATTGATTCAAAAACTTTTTGAACAGCGTGAAAATCAGATCAGAGATATGATTCCTGCTCTGATACCAATTGATGAACCAAAGAATCGAGTAACGAATTAATCAGAGTATGAATTCAAGTAAGAGTGCGAGATTTGAACACGGAATGTAAATATGATATGTTATGCTCTATTACGCTTTCGAATTCTTTACAGAGTGCAAAAGACAAGTCTGTAAAAGTTCTTATCTAACTCTAGTAAATAACCCTATTTATAGGGAACTGAAAGCGTACAAAAAATATACTAAGGCATAGACACTAAAGCTTCGAATATAAGTGCCCTAGTAAAATACATTACAAAATATTCGAGGAGTCCAAAACATACTTCGACTAATTACAACAATTCGACCCTTACACCCCTAATAGTCCCGCACTCTTCCATACCTCCAATGACAAATTGTCTTCGATAAATCCTGCAAATAAGCTCAAAAGACTGGAAAGCACCCGGTAAAGGAGAAAAATAACAAAAAGAGAAAATATGCATGAAGATTAACTAAAATGAGATGGAATGTGCTAAAATAAACTATAAAAAGAAGTAAATAAAATGAAACTATCAAATCACCCCAAGCTTAAACCTTACTTGTCCTCAAGTAAGACAAGACTAAAATGACTTGGGATGAACTATCCTAGAAAGAAAAAAGAATGAACATCTTAGGTGGAAATTCACAACACGTCCTTAAAATAAAAACATATAATCCATTTTTAGGGGTAAGAATCACTTTGAGGGACGAGCCTTTGTTACCTTTCTAGCAAGGGATACATGTTGATCAAGATGCAAAACGAGCATGCATACTTCACTAGTATGGTTTATGTGACATTGTTTCGTGGTCCGATCTAGCCCACTAGCCATGCGAAAGTGTCCCTCGGTTAGAATGTTCCTCACTCCTCACAACTTCAACCCCACATCAAGAAATAAAAACTAGAGAAAGATAACTCGGGCCAAAAATGGCAAGAAGCGAGCTATGCACAAAAGTTGGCAAACTACAATCATCTAGAAGAGTAAGTGCTTCCACCAAAATATGATCCATGTAGAGCGAAGAGTCGAGCACGCGATGAGTGAAGGGCGCCATCGTAGTTGCCAACAAAAATGATATCTAACTAGAAAAAAATCAACTAGAAACTAATTACATGAGCTAGAATCCGAAAAACTAAACATTTACAAAAGCAAACAAATGAATACAACTCCGTGGCCCGACCTTTTTGTTTTTTTTAATTAATTAATTAATTAATTAATTTATTTATTTTTTGGACAACAAAACCCCAAAAACATGTTACAAAAACAAATACAAATACTTAAGACACAAAGAAGAAAATACTAAAAATATATAACTACACTCGCATTTTATGATTGCGATAATATCCGACTTTTCAAAACTAAATTTAAAATTAAATTAAATTTATTTTATTATATTTTATTATATATTTTTTTTAAAGACTAGAACCAACAAACATAAGGTTCAAACTCCACAAAATATCAAAAGTTTGACTTCTCCAAACAAATTGGTTACATATGAAATTTCAAGTGCACGAACTAAATACTAGACTTTATTGAACCCCTTTTATTTATTTATTTATTTTTAGTAAATTGACGCAAAACTTTTCGAACGATACTTTTGAAACAATTTACTTTTGACTCATAAAACAATAACAAAACAAAACTAGAAAAGGGGGTAGTTGTCTCTCCTTTTTTTTTTTATCTAGACTCACTCTTTTGGTTTACCACATGAGTTTTACAAGTAAAGCCTGAAAATAAAAATACAAAACTATATACAACTATAAGCAGAGTCTAAGTCTAACCCAAACGAGCACAACTACACTAAGGCTAATTCGAGATCAATTGGGAAAAATGTGTCTAAATCATAAAGTAGTGAGATATGATGTGAATTGTAGCAGTTAGACACTAAAGATCTCAAAATAGCACAATCTAGTTTTTATTCCTTTCCTTGGGGTTTGATTGTGGCTTGCACGGAGAATTCAGGTGAGGGATTGGTCGGCACGGGGCTAAGTTGTCCCCCTACTTATGCCACACTTGACATGGGTTGATTCATATGCACAACTACTTGCACTCTCTCCCCACGTATATATAAGAGAAGAAGCAACAACTGAAAGTCCCTAAGAGCGATTCTTATTTGTTATGTGAGTTTCCAAAAGAATTGTAATTAAGGTGCGTCGTGTCTTTCAAGTAAAGATGCTCGGAGATGAGAATAAAGAGATGACAAAAGTGCATGAATGCTTATGCCCTAGGCTAAATGCCATGCAAAAATAAAAGTGAAACAGAAGAAAAATAAAATCTTTTTGGAGGTTTTATATATATAAAAAAATGAATGCAATTTATACTAAAATGCTATGCAACCTAATTAAAATGCATGATAAATTAAAAAGAAAAGGAAATACCCCACCCCAAGCTTAGAAATAAGCCTTGTCCTCAATGCTTGGGGGTCGGGAGGAGGATATGGGTATTGGGGGTAGGGGTAAGGGTAAGGTGGAGGGGGATAAGGGTGGGTGGGTGGGGGGTATGGATAAGGAGGTGGAAGTGAGACGTTCTCAAAATGGTTTTGGGATTGGTGCCACCCCCACATATGGTGCATTTGCTGGGACATGATTTGGTTGGAGATGCAAAGAGTGTCGAACCGTTCGGCAAAATTGGGGGGAAGCGGGTAATATCCGGGAGGTGCTTGGGGTTGGGCGTGCTGTGGACCATGGGTGGGCTCATCGCCGGGCTCGTCATCCACATGCATCTCGTCATCATCTTGATCCTGGAGCACATCCTCATTGACTGATTGAGTGATGGTCCTCGCGAGTCTCCACTGAGTGCGATCGTGGAAGATGAAGTTGGTGACTCGAGGGTTGGGAAGAATGAGATATCCGACCCCTTGAGGACAATACCATGTGAAGCTGCTCATGTTCCTTCGGCGGATGTCGTGTATGTTTATGAGAGCGCGCTCATCCAAAAGATTTTTGTTGTCAACAGGCTGGTATTCGTCTGGGAGCTCGATGTCAAGACCGCGAGCCAAAAGTGTGACAAATCCCCCAATGCAAATATCACCGGACGTTTTGGTTCTCATGTGTGCGCATATGTGGAAAAAGAACGAAGCAAAGTCCGGGATTGGCGGGTTTGCACGCCGCGTCATACACCAAAGGAAGAAGAGCTCATTTTTTGTGACCTGGCCTGCTTCTTTGCGGGCAAAAAATGTACACACCAAGATGCGATGGGCAATGCGGAGGCACGGGTGAATGATGGATGTTGCTTTATCCCGACCGGCACATGAAAAGATACCCCCGGTGATCTCCGTCCAAAACGTCTCGTGGTTGAACTCAGCAGGCAAAACGTCGAAAATCGTGGATGTGCTCGAAGAAGGTAAGCCCAAGATGTCGTTTATTGTAGCAAAATCAATAAACCTTCGGTCCCCCAGAAGTTGGAATGCGGCTTTTTTTCTTTCGCTATCGTACCCGCAATCGGCCAGAAACTCTCTAGTAGGGAGCTCGTAAGTGTGTGCCATTAGATTGAGAAGGTTTTCCCACCCAATGTTACGGAACAATTGGGTGACCCCCTCAAGAACCCCTAATGAGATAAGCGTGAGTTTGCACACGAACTTGGTGGATGCAACCTTTCTAGGCAAGCTCTTCGTGTAATTTTCGGCCGCCTTGGCATCCCAAAATCTTGGAATATCGGGAGCATCATCTTGGTTTCTAGCCGGGGCTTTGCCTCGGGCAGTAGCCGGGTGCTTCCTAGATGTGGACATGGACTACCTGCACGAAAAATAACCACTACACGAACCACAATCTCAACAAACGATAATTCAATCCAAATCACCAACCGACTCCCTATGGACTTCTAAAGCAGTTCAGCAATCAAAGCAAGAAATAATTCCTAAACTCATTTGATGCAACAGCATATGAATTGTGGTTCAGAGACATGCATATTGATCAATTAAAATAAAGGAAAGAAAGTACCCGTCTTTGTTGAAAGTTCAAAATTTTCGCGCGAAAAAAAATCGGGATTTGAAAATCTTGCAACTCTCCACCCCAAGCTTAAAGCTTTGTTCAATATCCCGTGAGAAGCAATTTACTGCGAAAACCCGATGAATCCGGCAATGGCTTGAAATTCCGGCGAGCTTTGAGAGATATTTTTGGTGGGGTTTGTAGCCTTGTCCAAGAGGAGCACAATGGTGGTGTAAGTATCGCGAGAGGTGGCCGGAGTTGGTCGGAAAACGGCCAGAAAGTGGCGGTTGAGTGGTGGTGTCGCCCGGAGTTACAGCAACAGATCGGACCGGTTTTTTAGTGGGGTTTGTAGAGCTCGGAAATTGGTGAAGAATGGCGGTGGTCTCGCGGAATTCCGACCGGCGGTTTGACGGGAAACTGGATTTTAGTGGTGGAGATGGAGGTGCTCTAATGGAGGTTAAGGGGAGAAAGAATGGAGGAGAAGAAGGGTAGAAGGGCCGGCTGGTCAACAAGTCACGCGGACACGGACGCGGGTATACGCGGTCCGCGTGAATAAACCAAAAATTATTCTGACTTGCGAAAATGGACGCGGACAATAAGAAGCATCACACACGGTCCGTTTGTATAACCCACGCGGACAGGACCTGGAGTACACGCGGACCACGTGTATACCCGTGAATTCCTTCTGTCTTCTGAAAATGGACGCGGACAAGTTCGAAGAGGTCACGCGTTCCGTTTTAATAAACCACGCGGACGGTATTGCGAGTACACGCGGACCGCGTGAATTCTGTTGCCATTTTTCTGAATTTTTGCTCTTTGACCAATACGAACACCGGGGCTTCAAATCCAACATTCTTTTACCGTAAGAAGGAAGAAGAAGAGATGTTAAATGCAAAAATGGTCTATCTACGACATTTATTCGGAACTAGAAAAGATGAAAACTTTTAGTTTTCCAAAAATGCCCCTCTTTAACGTCTTTGGCGAGACGTGCTTCCCTTCCGATTTCAGTACACCGGGGCATCCAATTGGATGACATCTAGGACATTTGCGTTAAAACCTTCATAAAAAGGCTTCAAACGGTGCCCATTGACTTTAAAGATTTGCCCCGTTTCTTCACTTTGAATCTCAACCGCTCCATGCTCAAAGGCTTTTAGCACAACAAATGGACCCATCCATCTTGACCTCAACTTGCCAGGAAATAATTTCAATCGTGAATGGTAAAGCAAAACCCTATGTCCCGGTTCAAAATGCTTGCGGGTAATGGACTTGTCATGGAAAAGCTTTGTTCTCTCCTTGTAAATTCTTGAGTTTTCATATGAGTCATTTCTCAATTCCTCCAACTCTTGAAGTTGAAGCTTCCTTTGCCTACCCGCCTCATCAATATTGTAATTACATTGCTTGACCGCCCAAAATGCACGGTGCTCTAATTCGACAGGTAGATGACATGGCTTTCCGAAAACCAACCTAAAGGGCGACATTCCTATCGGGGTCTTGTAAGCAGTCCGATAGGCCCATAAGGCATCATCAAGCCTTAAACTCCAATCTTTCCTTGAGGGATTTACCGTCTTCTCAATAATACTCTTCACTTAGCGATTCGAAACTTCCGCTTGATCATTCGTTTGGGGATGGTAGGTGGTTGAGACACGATGGGTCACGTTGTACTTCTTCAATAAAGCCTCCATCACCTTGTGGCAGAAATGCGTCCCCTATCACTGATCAAGGCCCTAGGCACACCAAACCTCACAAAAACATTAGACTTCAAAAACTCGATAACCGTTTTGGCATCGTCCGATTGTGTAGCTTTGGCTTCAACCCACTTAGAAACATAGTCAACCGCGAGCAAGATGTAAACGTTGCCAAACGAAACGGGGAATGGACCCATGAAATCAATCCCCCACACGTCAAAAACTTCACAAACAAGGATGGGATTTTGTGGCATTTGATTCTTTTCTGAAATGTTCCCCGTCCTTTGGCACCGTTCACAACTTTTGCAAAACAAGTAACAATCGCGTGACATGGTTGGCCAAAATAGTCCACACTCAAGGACCTTTCTCAAGGTCCGACTAGGTCCGAAGTGTCCCCCACAAGCAAGTTCATGACAAAATTGTAAAATAGATTGATGCTCTTGTTGGGGCATACATCGCCTAATAATTTGATCGGGACAATGTTTCCACAAATAAGGTTCATCCCACACATAGTATTGTGCATCACTTTTGAGCTTGTCTTTTTGAGCACGTGTGAATGTGTCCGGATACCTTTTCGTGACCAAAAAGTTAACGATATCGGCATACCAAGGAGTAGATTGAGTAAGGGAAAAGAGATGCTCATCCGGAAACTCGTCCCGCAAAGGGAGAGGAGTTTCATTTGAGGTGATCCGGCTTAGGTGGTCGGCAACAAGGTTCTCGCATCCACTCTTGTCCCGGATTTCCAAATCAAATTCTTGTAACAATAAAATCCACCGGATGAGTCTAGGCTTTGCATCTTTCTTCGTCATCAAGTACTTAAGAGTTGCGTGATCCGAATACACAATGACCTTGGTACCAAGTAGGTATTGTCTAAATTTCTCCAAGGCGAACACTATGGCCAATAGCTCCTTCTCCGTAGTAGAGTAGTTGCTTTGAGCATTGTCTAGTGTTCTCGATGCATAGTAGATCACATGGGAGGCTCGTCCATTCTTTTGACCCAAAACGGCGCCTATTGCATAGTTGCTTGCATCACACATGATCTCAAAGGGGAGATCCCAATTTGGCGCTTGCATGATGGGGGCGGATGTAAGCAACTCCTTGAGCTTATCGAAAGCTTCTTTGCACGCCTCATTGAACTCGAAATCAACATCCTTTTGCAAGATTTGGCACAATGGTCTTGTTATCTTTGAAAAGTCCTTGATGAATCGTCGGTAGAAACCTGCATGGCCCAAAAAAGAACGAACTTCCCGAACACAAGTCGGGTAAGGTAAGCTTTGAATAACATCAATTTTGGCATTATCTACCTCAATTCCCTTCTTTGACACAATGTGACCCAAAATGAGACCTTGACTCACCATGAAATGACACTTCTCAAAATTTAAAACCAAATTTGTTTCAATACATCTTTTCAAAAATTTGGTGAGATTGGTCAAACACTCTTGAAAGGAATTTCCATATACCGTAAAATCGTCCATAAAAACCTCAATTATGTTTTCGACATATTCGGAAAAGATACTAATCATGCAACGTTGGAAAGTGGCCGGGGCGTTACATAATCCAAATGGCATTCTCCGGTATGCGAAAGTGCCAAATGGACATGTAAATGTTGTCTTTTCTTGGTCTTCCGGTGCCACCGGGATTTGGTGAAAACCGGAGTACCCGTCTAGACAACAATAATGTGATTTCCCGGCCAACCTTTCCAACATTTGGTCAATGAAAGGTAATGGGAAGTGATCTTTTCTTGTGCTTGCATTGAGTTTGCGGTATTCAATACATACTCTCCACCCGTTTTGCACACGGTTGGGGACCATCATACCTTTGTTGTTCTCGACTACCGTAATTCCCGTCTTCTTTGGAACGACTTGCACCGGGCTCACCCACTTGCTACCCGAGATTGGATAGATCATTCCCGCATCTAAGAGCTTCAAAATCTCTTTCTTGACCACTTCCATCATTGGCGGATTCAACCTTCTTTGCGCGTCTCTACTTGGCTTGCATTCATCCTCCATTAGAATTTTGTGCATGCAAGTGGAGGGGCTCAACCCTTTGATATCCGCAATCGTCCAACCCATGGCTTCTTTATGCTCCTTCAAAAACTTGAGGAGTTGCTCCTCTTCACATTCGGTTAAGTGAGTTGAAATGATGACCGGAAGAGTCTCGTTGTTTCCTAAGTACGCATACTTCAAATGTTGAGGAAGGACCTTCAATTCTAATTCCGGAGGTTGAACAAGGGAAGGTGGCAATCTTGTGTGAGTTTGAGGTAATTCAATTTGCTTCACACTAAATTGAGTGGTCTTCTTGATCTCCAAATTGTTAACCAATCTTTCAACTTCGGGGTCTAGTGAGTAGAGCTTCAACTTCTTGGCTAACTTTCCACAATCAAACCCTTTGCTCAAAACCTTCTCCAACGTGTCACCATTAGACAACTCGAACAACTCTTGGGTTAATGGTTCAATAACATCAACAAAACACAAGGATGAAACATCACTAGGATATCTCATAGCATCATAAATGTTAAAACTTATTGTTTCACCATCAAACTCCATTGTTAAGCTTCCCGCATACACATCAATCTTTGTTCTAGCCGTCTTCAAGAATGGTCTCCCAAGTAAAATTATACCCGACTTTGAGGACACTTGTTCATCTAGATCAATCACATAGAAATCTGCCGGGAAGACCAATTGGTTTACTTGCACTAGGACATCCTCCAAAACACCTCTAGGAAAGACACTTGATTTATCCGCAAGAGAGATTATGACACCGGTTTCACTTAAAGGTCAAACATTCAATGATTCATACACCGAATAGGGCATGGTGTTAATAGAAGCACCAAGGTCAAGCATGGCACTACTAAAAGTGACATCTCCTATCTTGCAAGGAACCGTAAACATTTTCGGATCTTTGCACTTGGGTGGAAGCTTCCTTTGTAAAACCGCGGATGCGTTTTCATTCATCGAAATTTTTTCATTTCCCTTCAACTTCCTCTTGTTGGTACAAAGTTCTTTCAAAAACTTTGCATATCTCGGGATTTGCTTGATTGCATCAAGTAGAGGGATGTTTACTTCCACCTTTCGGAAGGTGTCCAAAATCTCTTTCTCCTCCATTTTCTTCTTCGAAGTTGAAAGTCGGGAGGGGAATGGCGGTTGAGTGGCTATTGGAGTCACTAGAGGGGTTGTCTTCTTTGGGGCTCCGGCTTGTGCATCATTCTTGACCATAGGTTCTTCAAGGGGAATGACTTCTATTTCTTCCTCTTCATCCCTTGGCTTCTTCTTTGAACTACTTTCTCCGGTTTGTTTGCCACTTCTCAAGGTCACCACATTGACATTTGGATTCTTTTCGGTTTGAGAAGGGAGTTTACCGCGGGACTCCAACTTGCTTATGGATGTAACTATATCTCCCATTTGTGCTTCAAGGTTGGAGATACTAGTTCTTGTCTCTTTTTGGAATTGTTGGGTACTAGTGGCTAGGGATTTGACAATGTCTTCAAGGGACATTCTAGAGCAACTTGGTTGGGATTGAGGAGGTTGTTGGTGGTGCGGATGGTGTGGTTTGGATTGATAGTGTGGTTGTGGATGTTGGTAATGAGGTTATGGTGGTGGATAGGAAGGTCTAACCAATGCATTTTGAGGTAATGGTCTCGGGTTGTAGCTCATGTTGGGATTTGGCTTCCAACTTGAATTGTAAGCATTTTGGTAACCGGATGGCTTGTTGTGGTAATTTTGGAACTCTCCCGTGGCATTTACATGTTCCGCATCTTCTTGGAGAATTGGACACATATCTGTAGGATGTCCCATTGTTGCACATATCCCACAAACCATCACTTTTGGCGTTTGTCCCATGGCTAGCTTTTGGACAACGGAGGTTAGATCTTTGATTTGAGACTCGAGGTTCGATGTTCCCACTTCATTGACTTTTTGTGGAGTTTCTCTCTTCATATCTTATCGAGGGCCAAAATGTTGGGAATTCGCGGCTATGGTGTTGAAAAGTTGTCTTGTTTGTTGTGGAGTTTTACTAAAGACATCACCACCACTTGAGGCATCAACTAGTCTTCTCTCCATTGGTAACAATCCCTCGTAAAAGTGTTGAATGAGGAGTTGTTCCGGAATTTGGTGTTGTCGGCAACTATAGCACAAATTGTTGAACCTCTCCCAATAATCATGAAAAGTCTCATTTTGACCTTGGCGGATTCCACAAATCTCATTTCTAAGACTTGAGACTCTTGAAGCGGGATAGAACTTATCAAGAAAAGCTCTTGCCATGTCGGTCCATGAGTTGATCGACCCCGGGGGAAGATAGAATAACCAATCTTTTGCTCTATCGGCCAATGAAATGGGGAATGCCCTTAGCTTGATTTGGTCATCGGTTGACCCTTGTGGCTTCATACTAGTGCAAATAATGTGGAACATCTTCAAGTGCTTATGAGGGTCTTCATTCTCCAATCCATGAAAAGTTGGGAGGTGATGGACTAAACTTGACTTCAATTCCGAACCTCCTTCCAAAACCGGGTATTTGATACCGGTTGGAGTTTGTGTAACATCGGTTTCCATCATTCGCCTCAAAGTTCTTTCGGGAACTTCTCCTCCATCCGTGTGACATCCCCAATTTCATGGCCAGAAAAGACCGATTTCGTTTATGCTTTTTAAAATAAAATCAGATAAATCTTTTTAAAAGATGTTGCGGAATTGGTCCCCAAAACAAAACATGATAAAAGTTTGTCAAAACCTTTCTTTAAGAAATATATAATTTCCTTTTATATCAAAACCTCGGGATGTCATGTTCCGATACAGATCAAAAGCATAAACAAGACATTATAAGCCTTACATAGTTATTTACAACTACTGGCCTATAATCCAAAAATCACTCATTGTCATCATCCGACTATGATCGGGGTCCACTACCTGTAATATAAAAAGCTGAGTGGGTCAGGCTTGGAAGCCTGGTGAGCATATAGGGTTTTCAACCCACAATAAATAATAAACTCTTTAAGTTTATCAATCAACAAATAATTTATTAATTTCATCAACCAAAAACAACCCTATTTACCCATTCCCGTTATCCTCACCTTATGTCCCTAAAACGACTATCACAAGGGACCTAGCCTAAGGATTTTCATTAGGGTTGACAACATTGTTTTCCTCAACAATTTATGTCAAACAAGACAACCAATAAGGTGACAACTTTGCTTTCCTCAGCAAATTATGTCAAACAAGACAAACATCAGGGTGACAACCTTGCTTTCCCTCAACAATTTATGTCAAACAAAACAACCTAACATAAAACAACCAATAAGGTGACAACATTGCTTTCCTCAGCAATTTATGTCAAACAAGACAACCAATACGGTGACAACATTGCTTTCCTCTGCAATTTATGTCAAATAAAACAAACACCGGGGTGACAACATTGCTTTCCCTCAGCAATTTATGTCAAATAGGCACGAAGTCACATCGTCGCCAAGGTTTATACAACACGCACTACGTCACATAGTCGCCAGGGTTTATCTAATAGGCACGAAGTCATATCGTCGCCAAGGTTTATCTAATAGGCACTACGTCTCATAGTCGCCAGAGTTTATCTAATAGGCACTACGTCTCATAGTCGCCAGGGTTTATCTAATAGGCACTACGTCTCATAGTCGCCAGGGTTTATCTAATAGGCACTAACAACGTCGATCCCCACATACTGATCCTATACAGTGATCTTACTAGATCTAGCCTAAAGGATCGACATGAACAACCAACTAACGAAACTGCTTCGGAAATCCCCTAGCAGTAAACAAAGATTGATAAAGATATCGAATGAATGGAATAAGTTTAACCACGAACCTTTGTTCGTAAAAGAACCACAAGACAATTAAGTCAGGGGTAGTTATCAATGCCTAGGCTGTGGTCTGAATATCTTGAGGTATGTAACCCCCAGACGCACCCTATCCAGCATCGAACTTTGCCTAGGCTATGGTCTGAATATCGTGAGGTATATAACCCCCAGACGCACCCTATCCGACAATGGAAACGCTGACTAATGCCTAGGCTGTGGTCTGAATATCGTGAGGTATATAACCCCCAGACTCACCCCTATCCGGCATCGGAAATGAAAACACTGACTCATGAAGCTCGTCCGATCACTTCACAAAAGAAACGAAGACTCCAAATCTCTTCAAAATAAAAGCATAGGGAAAATACTAATAAAGTATTCCCGTACGCTCCCGTACCCCGACACGTAATAGTGTCAAAAAGAAGAACTAACGGATGAACACATAGTTCAAAAATACCTAATGAACATATAGTTCAAACATACGTACCGATTACAAGTCTACTAACGTTCCACTGGGCTATCTAAAATAGTATGTGGCCGTTGTCTACACTCTGCTAGATGACTAGATCATCTTAAACATCGATACCTCTCATCACTTTTATTTCATTACACATCATCTAATTCATCTACCCATGTTTTACCCAACATATTTGTAGATAAAAATATATATACAGTTTAAAACTTGTATAAAACATCAATTCAACAGTCACCTCAAATAAACAATTAATATATTTACACATAGCACGTATTTTAAGGTAAATACTTCATATCTATGTTTAAGGTGAAAGTGACTATACACTCACCTGATTTAATGGAAATCGGACAGCAATTCGTTTCCTAAAACGATCGTTTCTAATAAAACCGGGCTCTGCGAAGGGTCGGGCTTCAAAACCGAAAAAATAAATTTCCCGGGCTTCTCGGGCACTCTGGGACGTGTTCCGGGCATTGGAAATGATCTCGGGGCATCGGGGGATGTGAAAATAGCCAAAATATTGAAAAAGGGGTAAAGATGGGCAATTTCCCAAAATTACCCGAGAAGGCTCGCATGCCTTCTATTTATAGGCGAGATCCGAAGTCGGCCGAGAGAAGGGAGTCAGCACCGAGGACACGAGGCAGCAGGAGGCTCGGACACGTCTCGCATGCGAGGCCACGCGTCAAGCTTCGGACGAGCCTCATCACCGGTGACTAAGCTGCTCGGACACGGGGATGCACACGCGTCGGATGTGCGAGGGCCGAGACTTCGGTCGAATCCGGAAGCGACACGCGACTGCCAGCCGCTCGGATGACTCAGCCATTTCGGACACGTGGCGCGCTACGAGCGAAGGTGACGTGGCCGAAGTTGGGCCATGCGAAATTCCTCGGATTTTGTGCCTTTTCTCGGTTTTTGTGAAAAAACTTCTAAAATCCATAACTTTCGCATACGGGCTCCGTTTTTGACGTTCTTTATATGCACGCGTAGGTAAAATTACGCTCTACAACTTTCGTTCATACTTCCTCGGCTAATTTTGACTTTAATTTTTGTATTATTATTTTTAACAGACCGGGACAGGAAATCCGTTAAAAATTCATAACTTCTTCATCCGACGTCCGTTTTCGTCTGACTTTTTACCGTTATGCTACTATTTACGAGACCTTCGATTCTCGTTTAGGTTGTGTCGGCTAAAAATCACTCGATCTAAAATTCGAGTTTTTAGCTGTCTACTGCTAAGCTGAAACTTAAAAAAATCATAATTTCCTCATACGAAGTCAGATTTTGGCGTTCTTTTTATCGAACTTCTCGGTTTAACGAATACTACGAGTTTCGTTTAGATTACTAAGGCTAAAAAGTAGTTTATCAAAAACTCACTTTTTTACGACATTCGACACCGTGTCGGTTTTGTCGCGAAACTTCGACAAGTCATAACTTCTTCGTTATAACTCGGATTTCGGCGTTCTTTATATTTTCGGAAACCTCAAGACATATACTACAACTTGGTTAAGATTAATCCTTCTAATTAATCTTCCATCAAAAAGTCATTTTTGATGCTTATCGTCTCTAAATTGACTAGCCCGGATCTACGGGCGTTATAGTCCGCCATTGCAATTGGTTCAATAATGGGTGGATTTTGTTGTAGAGGTGGTGTTTCCGGAATTTCTTGGCGAGGGTCGGGACTAGAATCGGGTTCCGTGTCACTTGATGAAGCGGGTTCAACCTCCGGATCCCCGTGAGGATTAGAAGTTTGACCACGTTCAATTCGCTTTTCCTTCGCCAAACGCCTTGCTTCTTTTTCATTTTCTGGGTTGTAAATCAAGTCACCTGTACGCTGAGATCTGGGCATAGAGAAACAAATTGATTAAAAATAAACCAATCCCCGGCAACGGCGCCAAAATTTGGTGGTTGTCGAGGCCAACAAAATTAATAACCCTAAATCTTTTACACTAAAATAGTGTATAGTGGTAAAGGGATTGAATCCACGGAGATTGGTTCAATTTAATATCTCTATGAAAAATCTCTTTGTAAAAATACTTGGAAAATGACAATAAATTAAAAATGGGGGTTTTGGTGTTTTGAAATGCTTGAAACAAACTAGAATTAAACTATGATTCAAATGGACAATTTAACAAAAGCAAGATTTTGATGTAAAATCAATAAGAGAAAGATGATTGACTTTGGACTTTCATTACTTGAATATTTGGTTGAATAATCATGAGAATACCAAGGTGCAATACTTGTGTTTAAAATCTAACTTGGCTATAGCAATTTATAAGCATAACTTGCCTCAACTCTTCTTTTGTATTAAAATGACTAGAGAAGCTCATAGTACATTTCCTAAATCAAAGTCACAAAACTAATGAAACATGTAATTTTGTGAAAATCAATTAGCATTAGGTTTTAAGAGTCACCAAATCCAAAGAGTAATCTATTGCTTTCATTACCACTATGGAGAAAATATTTTCTTAGTCTAAATGAAATGAAAACAAACATTTAAACTAATTGTTGCTTGTTAAATTGAAGACCCATTACTTAGCCAAGAATTTAACCAACAAAAATGACATTCACATATCAATATTCATGACTAGAGATATATAAACATGAAGGAAGTTTTCATAGAAAATATAATCATAGATATTCAACACAAATTCATGGAATTCTTCAAAATAACCAAAACATTCAAGCAATTACATCCAAGTCAACCAAATGAAAATCTAGCCAAGCATGGCCAAAATAAGAGAAATGCAAGATAGTTTAGTGGTACCAAACATTGTTCTAGTTGCAAGATGGAAAGAAATTACACTAATCTTCCAAAAATCTTCAAATCTTCCAAAACCTCCTTGAGAGAGAATTGTGTGTGTTCTTCAAGTGATAATCCTCTTCAATGCTCCCAAACTCCAGCAGATAAGGTTTAATTCCCGATTCAAAAAGTTGCCCAAAAGCTACCCACCAACTTTCCACAAGTAGAGTCAACAAGTCAAAACTCGGAATCAAGTCAGCACATTTCACGCGGACCGCGTATGGGTCCACGCGTACCGCGTGGGTCATGCTGAATGTGGGACTTGGGCCATTTAACATGAAATCTAGCCCAATCTTCTCATTCACACTTCAGCCCACATGCATAATTCTTTAGAGCCCATTTGTGCCATTCCAAAGCCTTCTTTGATTGATCCAATGCTCCTTAATCTTCCTCAACTCGAGTCTTCGTCCAATATAAAATCCAACGCACATCCCGCTTGTACTGACACCGAGCCCAATCGCCACACTTCAAGTTCACGAACAAATTGCAAGCCCCTAATAGTCCCGCACTCCTTCCATACCTCCAATGACAAATTGTCTTCGATAAATCCTGCAAATAAGCTCAAAAGACTGGAAAGCACCCGGTAAAGGAGAAAAATAACAAAAAGAGAAAATATGCATGAAGATTAACTAAAATGAGATGGAATGTGCTAAAATAAACTATAAAAAGAAGTAAATAAAATGAAACTATTAGAGACCGAAGGGGTTGAAATATACCCAGTAGCGGTTGAAAGCACCCATATATGCTTGACTATTATATATGGTATGGGGTATTTTGGGGAAACTCACTAACCTTTGTGTTTATGGTTTTCAGTTTATGTTTCAGGTACTTCCAACTCGAAAGGGAAGGGTCTGGCCTGACCGCACTGCATCCTCACGTAATTTTGGGATTTTATACTCTGATAATATTTTATTATGATATACTCTTGACTGTTTTAGTATGATTATCGTACGATTGGAATGAATTTAAAAATAAAAATTTTATCTGAAAGTTTTGGGATGTTACAGAATCACTTATTTAAAAAAATGACAATCCAAGGCTTAGGGCACAGTATAGAGAAGTTGTACCTGTCAGCAATAAAGGCCAAGTTAGTAGTTAATCTACCAGTAAAGCCCTTGAGTTTTCAAAATTGTTTGTATTTACCTTTAAGTTTTACAAAATGTTCGGATTTATCCTTATTTTGATTATTTTGATTATTATTACTATTATTATTATTATTATTATTATTATTAATGTTATTATATATGTTTAATATGTTTTTGAATGTATAAAAATATTTTTATAGATTTAAAAATATATTTACTTGTATTTAGTATTTAAAAATATATTGACTTATATTTAGTATTTATATACATTTGAAAACTAATGTACGCCTTTAAAATCGTATTTATATATTAAAAATATATTTATTTTTATTTAGTAGGTATATATATATATATATATATATATATATATATATATATATATCGTATAAAAATATATTGTATACATATAATATAAAAATGTCTATTTATAAGGTTTATATTGTATAAAAGACATAATTATATGTATTTGTACATATTACTAAGTATAAATATGTATTTATTTCATATATATATATATATATATATATATATATATATATATGATATGTATTTATATGGTAAAATACATATAAACAAAATATTTTTTTTTAACTATTTTGGTGATTCATGAACCAAAACAAAAAAAAAAGTTTTGAGTGTTTGCTTACTAAGTATAAATATGTATTTATTTCGTATTTATATGCTTATGATAGTTTTTATACAAAATAAATACATATTTATATCTATTAAATACAATCAAATAAATATATCTATTAAATACAAAAAAAAACATATTTATACATTTAAAAATATTTTTATTTGTATTTAATAGATATAAATATGTATTTATTTTGTATAAAAATATGAAATAAATACATATTTATACTTAGTAATATGTACAAATATATATAATTATATATTTTATACAATATAAACCTTATAAATATGTATTTTTATATTTATATGTATACAATATATTTTTATATGAAATAAATATTTATTTATACCTACAATTACAAATAAAAATATAATAATAATAATAATCAAAATAATAATAACAATAATAATAATAATAATCAAAATAACAATCAAAATAAGGTTAAATCCGAACATTTTTGAGAACTTAAGGGTAAATACGAATAATTTTGAAAACTCAGGGACTTTACTGGTATCAGGTAACCGATAGGTTAACCGGAAACCGACTAAAAGGGTATAAATGAACAAATTAAACAAAATATCCAACTTTACTGGACCTAAAACACGTCTAAGGGTAAAACCGACATTTTTTTTGAAAACTTAACGGCTTTTATGTCATTTGCCAATGTATTTAATAGATATAAATATGTATTTATTTTGTATAAAAACTATCATATTCATATAAATATTCATATAAATATAAAAACTATATATATATATATATATATATATATATATATATATATATATATGAAATAAATACATATAATATGTACAAATACATATAATTATATCTTATATACTATACAAACCTTATAAATAGATATTTTTTATATTTATATGTATACAATATATTTTTATACGAAATATATATATATATATATATATATATATACTAAATAAAAATAAATATATTTTTAATATATAAATACGTTTTTAAAGACGTACATTGGTTTTCAAATGTATATAAATAGTAAATAGAATTAAATATATTTTTAAATTCTAAATATAAGTAAATATATTTTTAAATTTATGAAAATATTTTTATGCATTCAAGAACCTATTAAACATATATAATAATAATAATAATTATAATCAAAAATTCAAAATAAGGATAAATCCGAACAGTTTTGAAAACTTAAGGGTAAATACGAATAATTTTGAAAAAAACTCAAGGACTTTACTGGTATCAGGTAACGGGTTACCTGGAAACCAGCTAAAATGGTATAAATGAACAATTTAAACAAAACATCCGGCTTTATTGGACCTAAAACACGTGCAATTAGGCGGACGACTTATAGTATAGGTCGGATGTTTCCGTGAGCAGTAAGCAGCAGATCCCCCCTTATTTTGGGAAAGCTGGTGGCCACGTGTTAATTCTTTCAAGGCAAGGGGCGGCCTGATTCGACATTGTTGTTTACTCTGATATGGTCGAGGTGGTTTTCACCGGGGCGTAGGTGGTCTAAGTTCCTATGACCGAGGATAAAACAAATATTTTTTTAAAACTGTTTTTATGTCATTTTCCTAAAAATCTAATATTCCGACTTTTATGATGTAAGAAATAAGACATGACATCCCAGCCACCACCATCTCCTCTTCTCCATCTCTCACGTATCAATCGCTTCCTCCTTTACTGATCCATCTTCTTCATCCATCATCTCCTTTGCTGCTGGTGTTGTTTGTTGATCTCATCATCTGCTTCTCGATCCTCTTCTGTGACTTTTGTCGTTGATGAATGCGGAATCTTCAACAATCAGTTGAATATCTGCTGTAGATGCTTCCCCTGTCTCCTTTCAGCCACTAAGTAAGTAATTTCTGCTCCATATTATAAGATCCCTCATGTTCGTGCTTTAATTTTTAACCACAAGCCGAATAGATACTACAATTTAAATATTATCCTTTGCCCTTCCAGAAATTTAGCTTACTTAATAAGCAGAACAATCCATCTTAAGCAAGTAGAAGAACAAGGGGCGCTAACTGACTGTGACGAATTTGAAACTTTTATCTAGAAAAAATTGATAGTATCTCCTCTCAGAACTAGATACTTATACGATCCTTGCTTGGCTGATCATATGCTTCTCCAGGGTAATGGCGGATAAGAACAGAAGTGTCTGTTTACCTAATTCAGATGACCCTTTTGGTAAACTCCCTGATCATCTACTCGTTGAAATCTTTATCCGAGTTCCCATCATGGAGTGGGGAGTAGTATCTTGTGTATCAAGGCAATGGGCTCATCTCTTTCAAGAAGAATGCCTGTGGCATGCTGCTCTTATCAGAAGTTTTCCTTTAGTTTCCCAGGCTAAAAGGTGGCCTGGTCCAATTCCTCAAGGATCAAGCAAAAGGTACATGGCATAACCAAGTTCTTATAGTTGATAGAAACAGAATTATTATGAACAATATGGATTCTTTACTATACATCTTCAACAACAAATCAACAACCCTACTTTCTCAGGAGGTATGCTGCATTATATGTGAGCAAACATTTATTTTCACTGGATGGTGAAATGGATGAGCTTGTAGGTCATACTTATCTGTTTCTGAAAGATCAACTTGAGATTACAAAAATGCCGTGTTCATCTGGAATACTTCATGGAACCATAATAGGTGAGCTTGCATTTTTGTGTATTTCTTCCTGCCTGACTTACTTGATGAATTAATTTATACGGAATTTACCCTGACCAGTGTCTTTTCCTAGCTACTTCTTGATGCTTATGGTATTAATTATACTGGTGTTGTTTCTTTAGATCAATTTATAGCTTGTGGCATGTCAAGGGAGAAGGCTCATGACCTTGCTTCTAAAATTTGGTTGGCAGTAATTGAAAATTTGGAAGAAAGTGAGAAAACATTTCTGTTGCTCAAGCGCCTTGCACTTGAGGGAGATGTAAGTCGTCTACTCAACATATCTTTCACATTATAACCTATCCTGGTCTGTTCTGTCCTGTCCTGTGCTGTCAGTTCATGTCATGCCCTGTCTTGTCCAGATAGGACAGTCATGATGGAGAAGGTTTTAATTAGATTGAAGTTGCAAGTTATGAATATGATTAAGTTGATGTTGGTTGAATCTGCAGGCATTTCTTCCATTCCCATATTCAAGATCATATGAAGTCCTGTGGAAGGTATTTGAGAAGCTGTTTACGGATTTCAGGGATTGTTTTAGCCGAATGGAGGAATATTATGATGTACTTGGTTGTGCAAAGCAGAAGTTTCAGCCAATACCACCCACCTGGTTGGGGTATTAATGTGTCAATGTTGATGATATCATATGTTGTAACTTGTAATATATGAATAGGTGAGAAGAATTTAGTTTTCATGGTGTAAATAGAGTTGCAAGTCGTGTATGAATTTATATGTAATGTAATATATTTTTCTTAATTTAACTCAAAATTGAGTGGTTAATACATTTATTATTGCATATAAAACATGATCATTTTGTGACACAGGGCTTCCATTATTGTTCATTTAGTTATTATCTAAATAAAAATTGTATATAAACATGATATGTCTAAAAGAACATAAGAGGAATATGGTTAAGGAGGCACCCAAGGGTGTTTGAGATTATTACTTCATTACAGTTTGATGCTATTAATTACTATTTTTTGAGTGTTGGATACATAAGATGTTTATTGAACAATCTGTTATTTTAAAGCCTTATAACTTATTTAAAAATGTTTAGTATATGTGGAAATCAATTTACCGTTTTCGATTGTTTTAATCCTAGAAAACCTACCTCGTTTTCCTTTGTTTATCACCAACAACATGCATGCCATTTTACCCTTTTACCATTGTATTTTTGGTCATTTTAAATATACAAACAAAATTTATCAATCACTAAATAACGATGTATCAATTTATTGCGTTTTATTATCATATAAGTTAATTCAAGCGTATTTTAATATATTATAATACCGATTAAGCTAATTTTATATAAAAAACAAAAGTTTGTTTAAAACAACCAATGCTGGACACCCCCCTTGATTCTTATGGGTCTGATCTGTATTTCATCTAAAATGGGTATTACCCGACCCAATTGCCTATACAAGGAAATGCCAAAACTTAAAAATAAAAAAGGAAACGGGGATTTGTCAATAGTACCACAAAGTTGCTCGCCCAATTACCTCTTCAATCAACCAAGCTAAGGGTTAGGGTTTCGCAGATTCGATCTATCTTTCTCTCTCTCTATCTGGAAATGGCGATGAGGAAGTTTTTCAGCGAGATCAAGGGAATGAAAGTGAAAGACGTGCCGGCGCATGTGAAGCCGATGGTGACAACGAGCAACGCGAAAAATTTTATTCAGAGATCATTGGATAATTACCATGCCAAATACATCCTGACCGACTCGATCGCACCTCTCTATCATATCTGCTTTGGTGGCATGATCTTCTCTTACCTCGTCGCTCTTCCTGAGGAGCGACGTCACCTTGAGCATCAGCAACATGCCAAAGAGCACGGCGGCCACTAATTTGTTTATCCGGTCGAGGTAAATTCCTTTACTTTGCTCGATTTTTATTATAAAATTGTCGCGAATAAGATCTACCACACTTTTGAAATCGGTTAACATATGCTGTCATGAACGATTAAAGGAAACTTCTGTTTGTTGTTTGTCTTTTTCAATCCGAATTTATGTTTGGGATTGGTAGTTGCTGATGCGTAGCAATGAATCTAGATCACTTTACATTCTAACAAATGTTGACATTGATCCCCGTTTACATATTACGTTTAAAAATATGATTTTTATCTGATTCATGTCACGACCCTGATTGGCCGTCATCAATTTATTGCCATGAAATGCCGTTTCGTTCCGTCCTTGTGGAAATTAGTGATAGATGTTCCTTATCATACATCCTTATGGTAGGCTTTTGAAGCATGCGCTTTTCCTCCCAAATGTAATATGGGAAGATAAATAGCTCTATATAGGATACTAAAAAAAAATAGAAAGAGATGCTTGAAAAATTCCCAAGCAGATTTAGATGCAATACTTGTGAAAGATGACTACTTACTTGATATGTGAGTATGTGTTGTGCTTTATGTGGTGGTTAATGTAAATGTACTAAGTTGATAGAGTGTGCAATACCTTAATAAGATTAAAGCATATTCTTCCTGGAATAACACATATTACTGGAAGAAGGGACCAAAATAAGGCTGGAGGACAAAAGAATAAAATTACTATAATTATCGAGGTTGTACCTGCATATATGCTGTCTGTATTTATAGTTGGTTTGAGTTATTGCTGCTAACGTATAGGTAGTTTGCTTTGCACACTGGATGTGGTGTTGACCGTATTCCTGAATTGCTAGGTCATAAATACAAGCATACAAATTTGCCCCTTTAAGTGGAGAGATTTGAATATCACAAATTATGAAACTAGAGATTAACTAAAGAATTATAAAATCAAATATACATGTTATGCTTTTGTAGAGGAGGTGACGCAACAAATTTTTGTTGTTTTATATATACAACTGATACGAGAACGCCGAATAAGCAAAAAAACATGAATAGATTTAAGCTTGAGCATGTGTTCTTTTAGTACTTAGTTTATTCATTGTGTAGTTCTTTTGTTGGATTAGGCTTTGTGTGTGTATGTAATGTATGCATACACACATATTGTAACACCCCATCCGCATTCATCTTCAGTATCTTGCAACCTGTATACAAACTAGAAAGTTCTATAGCTCAGATTATCTTTCGTTACATCATCGTGGTTTGATACAACAATATTAACAACAGGTTGAATTTTCTTAAACCAAAACTAGCCAGAGAAACACAACATTCAAAATTCAAAGAATCAAGCAATGGATTTTGAATCTTCTGGCCCCACTGGACTAAACTTTTACTTGTAGCCGAAATCCATAAGTAAAGTTCCTTCATTGGCCCCTTCAAAATATTTAAGTCATTCATAAGGTAGTCACAGGTCATAACCACAATATCTAAATATTTTCTATTCCTTACATTCTCTGAGATGACTTCACTATGTTGGACAAGGATTGTTGATTCAAAGGAACTTGGATTAACCTATTTTCTATTCCTTACACTCCCACTCCCACATAACACGAAGCAACCTTTCCAAATCATACAATCATAAAAACCAAGTAGCCAACTTATGATCAACTTTGCGTGTCATGCCTATACACCATTGTTTACAATTCGGCTTTGAGTCATAAAAGAAGCCATATCCAAATTATGATCAACTGAACCATTAATGTTTTTAACCAAATGCACTCACGGAGCCTTCAATGTTTCTTCTACAACCGGTTTGAAATAACTCGTAATCCTTGTGAATATTTTTAATCCACTCAATCCATAAAGAATTGTGTGCATTGAAAAAACATCATCGTCATGTAGTTAATAAAGTCGGTTTGGTAGCAAAAAAGATTACCAATTCTCAATCATCTTATTTGTTTAGATTCGAGAATCTTCTTCCAATTAACCCACCCACTGCACTTTTTGATCTCCCATCTCACCTTCCCAAAAAATGTACTGACCCATTTTTTTCAAGATCATTCAAAACCCTAGTTGGAGATCTAAACATTGAGAGAAGATAAGACCCAAACTTCCAAACATGGGTTTAACCAAAGTTGATCTACTTCCCATCAACAAAGTATTCAACCATTTCTTTCCAAACTTTTCATAAGTTGTACACGAATTAACTTTCTATATACACATGTATGGAAAATGTAACCTTTAAGCTTTGTGAATAGTTATGGTTCTGTGATTTAGCATTTTTCCTAAGCATCTTATCGAATTTGGTTCAAGAATAATAGTTAATGTCTTCCTTCTTCTAAATGTCTTCCATGAGCTTATAGTAGCCCGGGGTCAATTTACAGCTGTCTTATAAGTTACGCCATATCCTGTCCGACTTTCAATACCAAGTGTCCTAACATCATTTTAATTTTAATATGCAATAAAACATATATCTTTGCTATATAATCGTAACATCATTTTGTGCAAAGAAAAACATGACAATGTGTTATATAATTTCTTCTTTCATGCATAAAACAAATATATCTATCATCATGTATCATGTATGTACCAGTAAATTACACAACATACTCGACTTGCTTTAACCCTGATTTAGAACTCATAAGTTTCTTCTAGATCTTGTTGAAGTGCAGTGCTACTAGCTTTATCACCAAAGTTTGATACCACATGCTCATGCCATATGCCTCTAGGCTCTGATTTATCATGCTTAATGACAACATTTTTTATTAGATAATAATTTTTTTTCCATATTCATCAGCCCTCATGTGGACCCTACTAGTGTGCATAACCTTCTTTAGTATAAAACAAGATATCTGTTTAATCATCCTTGAGCCCATAAATGGAATCATAAAATAGAGACGGACTTATAGGAACGGATAAAGAGACATACTAAAGTAGGGTGTAGGCCTTAAGTTTGATATTTTGACTTTTATTTCTCCTTTGTGTGGTATAGTATATAGTAATGATAATGATGTTTTAATCGGGTAGGTTGGTTGGTTTCTGTTTTAAAGTAAAAGGGCGTAAAGTCCCAAAAAGTTAACGACATACAAAAACCGAGGTGCATCCCCCGATGAAAGGCGATAGATAACCCTCAATCTCATCCAAGTTGATGGAAAGCTGTTTATAACCTAATCAAAGTTTCAACTATCACCTTTCACAAAGGGGTGCTGCTAATAAGACACCCTATCATCATTTTTATAAAAAGTCAACCTATAATCAACTACTTGTAATCAGTTTTTTCGGAAAACAAGGCAATTTCAACCAATAAAAATACTTCAAAAATTAATTAGGGTTGTCTAAATGGTAAATTGGGGTGTCTTTTTAGCCAACCCCTTGACAAAAGCTTCCACTCCACCCTACACTGTAGTGAACACTTTAGAACAGGAAGGAAGCTTTTAGGCAATGTCATGGAACATGTGAAAAGTATCTTACAATTTAGAATATTTTGAAGTTGTGTAGAAACAATTTGTAAATCAATATGTTGCACTTTCTGTTCGGTAATGAAATTAAAAAAAAAAAAACAAAAAAAGAATGATGAGGAGCGTGAATGTGTGTGATAAGTAGTCCTGTATAAATACGTCCTACTACCCTTGTATGTTAAGTATGATGATTACCCGGCCTGGCCTTTATTTAATTGTGTATTTTGGTAGTGGGAAATTCGCTTTTCCATGCTTTAGAATACAATAATAATTATACCCCATAGGACATAATAATTTTACTGGATATCTAATAATCTGTTTTCTGGCCTACTACTCAATTATCTCACTCACTTACATATAACTAACCTTCTTACTACTTACACATCTTACTATTTTAATTTTAAAATTTCATTATTTTGTTTTTGGCAGTGGCGCTCGGTTTTGGGAGTATCAGAATAATTGAAGTCCTCCGCTTTTTCCGTCGTTTCTTGTTTGGTTCTCAAAGGTGGAGGATGATTACAAGGAACTGCCCCAAAATAAACAATTATCTTTTTTTTTTTTTTTTTTTTTTGGTTGCGTGAGGAAAACACACATGATTCATTAAACCTCTCTCTGTCTGTTGTTGCTGGTATTGCTTGCTTTATTATATCCAGAATATTGTGTTCACACTTTCCAATGCGCGTGAGCGGAGCCATTTGGGACGTATTCAAAAACGGCAAAATCAAAGAAAAAAAAATGTTTACTTAATAAAACAAAACCGATTACAAGAAAAAAAAAAGATGTTTTCTACATTATAGTGATCAGAGGTCTTCTTGGGGATCATGATGGGAAGAAAAGGTGTCCTTGAGCTTTTGTGCGGCGGTTTTGGCAGTTTCCTCAACGGTTGCTTTCCCTTCACCTAGACTCTTGGCGACAGCCTCTTTAAACTTGTCCCCAGCGCCGCCTTCTGTTTCACTTGCACCGGTCACACTGGGTTCATCTTTGCTAACACTAACGCTTCCTCTGAAACTAAACCAATTCGTAAAAATTACATGTTAGCTGTTTGTTTTTAGCTTTTACCTACAAATGAATAAACAAAAAATAAAATAAAAGGGAATAACTTACTCCAGGTTGGGAGGAAATAGGTAGGATTGGATATTGGTGAGGAGAGTCTTCATTTTCATATGAAGAGGAAGAGGTTGTTGTTGCTGCTGTTCTTGAATAGAGTCTGATGTAAAAAGGAAGAACATGAGTAACGAAAGAAGCAAGACGATGAAAGAAGTCTTCATTCTCATGTTGGCAAAGGCGGTTTGATTTTGAGATATGAACCGGATGTGGGTGGGTTCTTGTGTTTTATTAGCCTTTCGCGGATGGCGGTGGGGGTTAAGTCGACACTCACGTGGCGTTTTAAGCGGTGCTTCTAATTCTAATAAAATAATTAATATTTTAAAAACAAGACTATATTTTCTAGATAAACGTTACGTTGCATTTTGCATTTTTATTTATTTATTTCCTTTTCTTTTAGATATACACGACATATTTTATCTTATAGTTTCAGTTGGATTTAATAATTTAACGTTATTAGAGTTGGCAGTATTTGTGTAAGTATGTCGACAAATAAATATATGGTGATGGCCATGATGTTTCTTCAACCGTCAATTCAAAACCAATTTCAAGAATGACGTATCAAAACTTAAATGTGTGGATTTGCTTCATTTGTCAACTTCCACAACAAACAAGTACATGTCTACGATTTTTCTACATTTTTACCATTACACTTGGCCTACTTGAATTTATTGATGAGGGGAGTTCATTGGGTTTTCCATTGTGTGTGTGTATATATATATATATATATATATATATATATATATATATATATATATATATATATATATATATATATATATATATATATATATATATAATGTATAGGTAATACTAGGTGGTAATATTTCCTTATCAATTTCTGTTGAGCACAGCACAGCCCCCACCAAATCACCAACTCCTCTATCCTCCGTTTCATCATCATCGTCTCATTCAACTTATACATACATACCTCATACCTTCACCTTGTATTTATTACCTTACTTTCATTTTAATTCAAATGTTGCTTATAGTACCTATCAAACTCATCAACCAACATAATTGGGCATTTTCGATCACCTCCATGTGGTGTTCTTCATTATTTATGTAGCTAAATTGTTTTGTATCACAATATTTAATACTTATGGAGAGTCTTGCCGTACATAACTAATACGACAAAAGTAAAAATGACAAAAACCAATAGCATACATATACAAGTAACACATCACGCCTAATGACTCTTTTGTTTGGGAGTGAAAGAGTAGTTTTTGGCCTTTTTCAAAATTAGTGTCATCCAGACCAGATGTTTGCTTGTTGTTTATGTTTCATTAATTACACAACCACTTTATTTTAAAAAACAATAAATTGTTGAGACTTCAGTTGTTTGAGTCGGGTCGACCCACCACAGGCCACACCACACTTCTCCCCTAGACACGAATACGCAAAGATGGGAAGAGGATTTCCATCCATCAATGTCTTTTGTTTCCACCTTTTTTATTTTTTTATTTAAATATTTTTGGAGGGTTTTTTCTTCATCTAATAATTTATTATTAATTACAATTACAATATACAGATACCTCTCTCTCTCTCTCCTAGTTGTATGTATATCAGGTAGTACTGTACTGGCCACTTCAATTTTTTTATATATTTTTATCTCGTGTGTGTGTGTGTGTGTGTGTTTGAGGGTATTTGGGGGCGACGAGACAACCCACCAATTGTTGCTGCTCTCTCACGACTGAAAGGAAAAGAGAAAAGATTAGATTTTTTTCATACCGATATCATATGTCGATGGGATCACATCAAAACCCCTCGATTCTTAACTGCTCGCTAGTCATCTGCCTCTTCTTCTGACCCCTATTGTTCACTACATGTTCCCCTATCCCCTTCAGATTTGATTTCTTCACTTCAGACCCAGGTACCCTCTTCACCCTTCACCCCTCACCCTTTTTTGATTTTACTCAATTCTGTTGTTTCGGATGAAAATGGCGACATGGGTAATGTATGTTTACTTTTTTCTATTTGGGGGTTGTTAGATCTTTTTTCTACTTGTTTCTTCCTCATGTATTTGGGCTAACCCCTTATGAACCAACACAAATCTCGAAAATGAAGTAAATCGGCCATGAATGCACTTTTCATGAAATCCCTTTTAATGTCTTTCACTTTGTGCCCTTGTATTCTTTTTTGGGTTTGAAATGTCGAATATCATAGATTTAAGTATCACTTCTGCCTCTCAACTTTTGCAATTGTTATCTGTTGTTGTTTCGATGTCTACAAGCATCTAAACTCCCCGGATCTACTCTTGTAGGCATGCTATGTGGATAGTGAAAGGGTGTGTTCGTGCTTATGTGCCTTCTTTTTAACCCTTTTTCTGGGATCTAGCTTTTTGTTGGACCAACTATCTGTTGCTTATACGCTATTTCTAGGATGGTCCGGTTTTGAATTACGTTTTATACTTGTAAAATCGTACAATCTGAGGTCCATTTAAATTAAAACTATCGGCTTTCTTTATTTCTACCACTTGAAGATGTAGTCTGGTATGAAGAACATGCTATGTATCTCTGATCTATAACGATTTGTTCATTTATTTATCTGAAATCTTAAGCCATTTGTTTAATCGACTTATCTTTGTCTTCAGGGTGTTTAGTAACTACAAGAAAAGCCGATGGGTTCAAGATTCCCATCTCATCAGCTCAGTAATGGGCTGTATGTGTCAGGGCGGCCGGAGCAGCCAAAAGAAAGAGCTCCGACCATGAGCTCTTCAGCCATGGTTTACACAGGTGGTGACATCAAGAAATCCGGTGAGCTAGGAAAGATGTTTGATATTAACACTGACGGCTCAAAATCAAGAAAATCCGGCCCAATAACCGGTCCTTCAAGAACCGGATCTTTCACAGGAGTCGCTTCACATTCAGGACCAATCATGTCAAACGCCGCCAGGTCTAGCTACTCCACATCAGGCCCTGTGTCAACCGGCGGCGTTCCTGTATCTGTCAAAAAGTCAAACTCAGGGCCACTAAATAAACACGGCGAGCCTATAAAAAAGTCTTCCGGTCCTCAATCTGGCGGAGTGACGCCGGTGAACCGCCAAAATTCAGGCCCTCTGCCGCCGGTCCTCCCTGCAACCGGCCTAATCACATCCGGCCCAATCTCTTCCGGCCCATTAACTTCATCCGGAGCTCCCCGGAAATTTTCTGGCCCTCTGGACTCTAAGGGCTCGATGAAAGTACACGGCGTTGTTAACAATCAGGCTGTGACTACTCTTACTAAAGACGATGATTACTCATTCAAGAAGGGTTTCCCGAAGATAATATTATGGTCCATGATTCTGTTGTTTGTGATGGGATTCATTGCTGGTGGGTTTATTCTTGGAGCTGTGCACAATGGTATTCTCCTTGTGATTGTGGTGGTTCTTTTCATCATTGTTGCAGCGTTGTTCACCTGGAATACTTGTTATGGTAGACAATCCATCATTGGATTCATTGCTCGTTATCCTGATGCTGAACTTAGAACTGCAAAAGATGGTCAATATGTCAAGGTTTCAGGGGTATGTAATCTTCATTCTTCAACTTACAACTCTTAAATCAAATCATATTACTTTTCTAAACTTTATTTATGAATTATGAAGGTGGTGACATGTGGAAACGTGCCACTTGAATCAGCCTTCCAGAAGGTTCCAAGATGCGTGTATACTTCCACAAGTTTATATGAATACAGAGGATGGGATTCAAAAGCAGCCAACCCTACACATAGGAAGTTTACATGGGGGCTGAGGTCATCAGAAGTGAGTAGCTTTTGTGTTTGTGTTTGTGTTTGTGATTGTGTCATCATGTGAATGATTAATTAATAATTTTTTTTAAAAATGACAGAGGCATGTGGTGGATTTTTACATATCTGATTTCCAATCTGGATTAAGGGCATTGGTAAAGACTGGATATGGAGCAAGGGTGACACCTTATGTGGATGAATCGGTAGTTGTTGATGTGAATCCTTTGAATAAAGATTTGTCTCCAGAGTTTGTGAGGTGGTTGGGTGAGAGAAACCTGTCGAGTGATGATCGTGTGATGAGATTGAAAGAAGGGTAAGTGTTTGATTGATTATGTGGAAATGAATATTAATAATTTAATATGTTGGTTTTTTTTTTTTTTTTTTTTTGGGTGATATAGGTATATCAAGGAAGGGAGCACAGTAAGTGTGATGGGAGTAGTGCAGAGGAATGAGAATGTGCTGATGATAGTTCCACCAGGGGATGCATTCACAACAGGGTGTCAATGGGCAAAGTGTATGCTGCCAGGAAGCTTGGAGGGCATAGTGTTGAGATGTGAAGATGCATCAAAGGTGGATGTCATACCTGTGTAGCTATGTAGAAGATGCATCAAAAGTGGAGTTTGAAGGTTGCAGTTTTAATTTTTTTTTTCTTTTTTATTATGATTTTCAAGATATATAGTAGGTAGATACTAGTGGGGTTGTATGTTATTGTGAATAGGTTTTTGATGGAAAAGATGGTGGGTGGGTGGGTGGATGGGTGGGTTTTCCAAGTTTCTTTGAGTAAAACGATATGTTTGATTCTGTTTTCAGTTTCAACTGTTGGTGGTGGGTGGTGTTGCTTTCAGCATTGTCTTTCCTTTGCACTTCTCTTTGTTTTGTTATTTCTTCATCACAAAACAGAAGAAAACAAAAGTTTGCGGATCTACTTGTTTTAGTGAAATACACCCACAAATTGATAGGATAAGTTCTCTAGGAAATTAGATCGAACCGATTGGTTTTGTTAAATACTTGAAGCCCCGTTTAATACAATGGTATTGTATCATGTTTGTTGGGAATAGGATTGTAATAAATATGACAAAGATAACAATTCGTTGTTCCACCCAAAAAGGTGGGATATAAATTCACTTTGGGTCGTTCGTTTATGCAAAGGATGGATTAAGTTTTGGAAATATCTTGTGTATTTGCCTTGTATTGAGCAATGAGCATAACGTAAGAAATGATATATTAAAATGCTTCACATTAATCCTAGCCAAGTTCTAAATAATGTAAGGCGTGACTTGTTGGCAATGTCAAACCTCAAGCTTTTCCAAGTTTTGGCGAGCCACGACGTTTGAAAGACGTGACTTAAGGCGAAAATTTTGTATATAATTAATATTTTTATATGTATTTTAAACTATTATTCTATTTTATATACATATATGAGTTAAGACGACGTTTTGGTAAAAAAAGCTTGGCGGCAGGTACAAGTCTCAGAACCATGACGCGCAATGACAGAGCCATGACGAACTTTTTAGAACATTGATCCTAGCCCTAGAGATCCAACTATATAGTACATTTAGCCCAAATATACTAGGTTTGGTATGCTCCTACAAGCGGATGACGAGTAACAGTCTGAAGCAACAAAGAAAAACAAATGAAGGAGTATGTGATTGATTGCTAAAGGTATCATCAAGTCGATCATGTGTAGAGATAAACTAATATTAAGGAGTATGAGATTGATTGCTAAAGGTATCATCAAGTCGATCATGTGTAGAGATCAACTAATATTAATCCTTTTGTGTGACTTTCTCACTTCTCAGAGTGGAAGTTGACATCAATATGTTTTGTGTGAGTATGAAACACCGCGTTAGAGGAGAAAAAGGTGGCTCCAAGATATCGCACCGCAATCATGAAGGAAAGCAGAGAAGAAACGTAATTATGATATAAGAGATAAAACCTAGGTAATTTTGGTGTGGATTACCAAAATTACCTAGGTTCTATCTCTTATATATAATTACGTTTTCTTCTCTGCTTTCCTTCATGATTGCAGTGCACCTCGGAGGATCGAAAAAAATCCCGTGGATTTTCGGTAATCCACACAAACCGTCTAAATGTATGAATGCAATGAGTCTAGTTAGAGATGGCAAAAAAAACCCGTACCCGATGGGTACCCGAAACCCTAACACAAGTTGACCGGGTAAATCCCCTATTTGACCGGGGTTGGGGACAGGGATGGGTATTATACCCGAATGTAAAAATCGGGGATGGGGATGGGGATGGTTCTACCTGTCGGGTACCCATACCCGTACCCAAAACCGACCCCGATAGGTACCCGATATATATATATATATATATATATATATATATATATATATATATATATATATATATATATAGTATTATTTATGTTTTTCTTTTTAATCAATACATAAATCATAATGCATAAGCGAAAGTAAGTCAGTAGTCATAGTAAGGTTTTTCAACAATCAAACGTGTAATTTTTGAAAGACATTTTTTTTTTTGCAAAAAATGGTATAATTTGTAAACTTGAATGTTATTGTTCATGTTTGAATAGATTCGGTGATTATAGTGTTTTATATTAAATCTATTAGTTTTTGTTTTGTTGGTTAATATATAACTATGCGTTATTTTTCATAAATGTTCAAAACTTTGTAATGGGGAAAAATATCCGATTACCCATTGGGGATCCCCGTTCCCCATTGGGGATGAGGATGGGATAGATTTTTAATCCCCGATGGGGATGGGCTTGGGTATGGGGATAGGGATTCGGGTATGGGGATGGGGAACACGATATACCCGTACCCGTTGCCATCCCTAAGTCTAGTCGAAGGGGAGATGAAAGTTAAGACGAAAGAAAAACCCATGAGTACCAAAGTCTTGAAGGTGGCAAATAATATGTATGACAATTGCCAATTGATAAGTGGTACCTATATGTTTACTGTTTAGCATGGATGTACAAACTTTTTTAAATGCAAATGAAAGATTTGGTTGAGTCAGTGTCGCGTATTAAACGGATCTCATGATTTGAATATATCAAGTGGGTCCAATAAGTGGCTAAGTAGACTTCTTGGATTGGTGTGGAGTCGATGAGAGATGAGACGGGATATGATTGGCATCAAGGAATCCAAATTTCCGGACAAGTTACAAAATATGTTGCTCTTAAGAAGAAGACATGCCATAATGAAAAACTTAAATAAATAAGAAATGAAAGATCTAAATGTCCAATAATCATTATAGAATGATATTTTCTAATAACATATGATCTTATAGAGTCACACATTATAGCAAGTTGTCACTTATTGATTATATATTAGAATTTGATTATTAATAAACATTAATAAAACTTGTATTTAATTGGAGAATTATTGTTTTATGAAAACAACAATAAGAGAGAGTATAAATAGTTATTTATATCACATGGTATGATTAAATAAGTTGTGTACAACTTTTTGGACTTATAGAAGTTCATTAGTTTATTACATGTACATTATAATAATGAGATGAAGTGTTCAACACTTCTTCCCTTTCTTTCTCTTGTAAACCGTCCATATATATGAAGGTATGGTGGATTACTTGCTTTGATCATTCTTACACATAGCACCTTACTTGCAAGTCGTGGTCTTCATTTAATGAAAGCATAGGCTTGCATTTGTGAGCATAAATATATAAAGAAGAGTAAGGACCATAAATAGTTTATTTTTTCTTCTTCTTTTGAGCCAAAAGCTGAGAACATATCTAAAAGAGAAGTATAAACTCACCTTGGGCTGAAGAATAACAACCTACTTCCAACTCTTCCAAAGCTTCACTTGAGAGACTTCCAATCCCTCCTTGCTACCACCTAGTCCATATACAACACATTAAGCCTTTCATACATGTCTTAATCCGTTAAGACAACACTTGTAATTTTAGCCAAAAACTCATATTTTGGACAAAACCCTAACTTGACCATTCTTTGATCAAATGTTTGTCAAACCATTCTAATCAAGATAACAAACACTTATCCTAACTAGATTAAGCTATACAATCATCATCTTCTTCATTTCCATTTCTAGGGTTTCAACCCCTAGAATCAAATCATGGATTTCAACCATGAAAAATTCATATAAACCATGGATTAATTTTCTAGACACTTAATCAAACATTATTAGTAAGATTACTTGGAAGAATCTAACATCAAAACCCTAAAATCGAATTTCACATTAACACCTTCAAAAGCTTGAAAATAGAGAAACTAACCACTACAAGGGTTTGAGATGGTCTTACCTAGTCCCAAGCAAGTGAAATCGCCACTTGAACTTTCTTGAAGCTTGAAATCGTCGGAGGAAAGCTTTGGAGAGAAAAATGGGCTGGTAAAGAACAAATAACCCTAACTCTTGGATTTAAATCTATTCAAAATCGCGTCATGTCAAGGTGTTTACCGCGCTACGGAAATCATTAACGAGTCATGGTCATCTCTTATTCCACGCCATGACGACCAAACTGCATAGCAATGTACTTCGAACTCCGCGCCACGAAAATCCTTCTACCGCTGCGGGATTGCCTGATTCCTTATTTCTATTCCTTTTTTCAACCTCATTCCATTCCATACTTGCATTTACCAATTCCATTCCATTTTACGCCATAATACTACATTCTAATAACTTTATAATACTTGATAATGGAATAAAACATAAACAAAGCATTCCACAAGTTTTAATATCATAAAAAGGACCAAAATTCCCTTAGCATCAAAATGACATTTTGTAACATAATTAACCTAAATCTTGGTTCTTAAATTATAGCACATGATTCTTCAAGTTTTCTTCAATTTTGGTCCAATTCACCTCCACTTAGTCATCCAAAGCTCGAATACCCACTCGACCAATCAAATCTGCAAGCTCAAATATTTCTTCCATCTTTTTTTAAGTTCAAGGCCCATACTTCTTGAATCTTCCATTCATCCCTATAAGTGTCACCAAGCCCACGATTCCTTAATCCTCAAGCCTAATGGATTCTTGCGATCCCCGAACATATCTGCTCCATATTAGTCTTCTAAAAATCTGAAATTATACTCAAAGATATAGATATAAAATAACAAAAAGGAAAGTGAAAATTAACTAAATGAAATGAAATATGTTAAAATAAACTATAAAAAGAAGTAAATATAATAAAACAATCAAGAAGTAATTATTGTTAGTTGGATTCTGGAGAAGTGGAAGCATTGTCGATACATTTAGAGTTTCCATAGAAACTGTTTATAAGACTTAAAAATCGGAATTCACATTGCACGCTTGACACACCATATATTCTCACTCCCATTTCATTAGTTTATCTGGCGTGTGACAATATTAACATTGGCCCTTGAATTAGTGGAATGGGCTAACTTAATACAACTAGTATAAAATGTAACATCTCGATTTCCAGGTATTTACCTTAACCCCCTTAGTATGAAAATTGTTTACAATTTGGTCTTCAAGGGGAATTTTTGTAATTTTGGGATCTGTGTATGTACGTTGGGCGTACACGGGATATAGTGAGTACGATGGGTATACGTGGCCAGGGTACAAACCCTAATTTTTAGGGTTTGGACCCTATGAAACATCCTTAACCCTAAGACTCGTTCCTCTCATCAAACTCCAACCCTCATTTCGGCCCCTTTTCAAACCCTAATCTATTTGAGAACATTTTTTAGCTTGGTGTGTGTGTTTTGGTGAACTTGAAGGAGAAGAAAGAAGAGGAGGTCATTCTAGAAGTATGGAGCACCTTGGATCCAAAAACACATCATCTTTGGACATTATTTGAAGGTAAAAAGCTATAAACTTGATGAAGTTATGCTTAGATCTAGTTTGGCCATGAAATTTGTGTTCTTTTGGTCCCATTAGTTTGGTATTTTGAGTATGGGGTACTTTAATCCATCTAAGTTGTCCTTTCAGACATTTTGGAGTGTCTAGAAGCATAAAAATCTGGTCTTGATCATTGTTTCCTTTCCATGCATGAATTTGGATGTCTTAATGGAATAATAAGCTAGGGTTTTAGCCTTTGGGCACTTTCTAGCCATGAAATACCATAAAGTTAGAAACTTTATGGTTAAGGACGTGAGTTGAAGTCTAAATCTGGAATATGGGCAAAAGAGCTTAAGGATTAAGCTCTTAATAAGAAGGAAAGGAGGCCATGCACATATGCTGAGCATACCAAATGGTACGCTATGCGTACGCAGTCAATGCCCCGATTACCTGGTCAAGCCTGAGTACGCCCCACATACAGCTGAGTACGCCCAGCGTACTCAACTAAGTTGACTCGACTAGACTTATGCTCAGGGGCATAACATTACCACATCAAAAACAGATTTATAAGTTCAAAAACAGCTTAGGGTAATGTTCCTAGTCCAATTCCAGCCAAAACACTCGAAGATATGCTGTCAGGGGGTCCAACTCGCCGAGTGCAAGAACAAACTCGACGAGTTGGATGAGTTTTTTCATGGACTCGTCGAGTCCCTCAATGGACTCGTCAAGTCCCCTGTCCAGACAGCAAAAAACTTCGATTTTCAGCCTTTTGCATCAAGTATAATTGAAAACAAGTCTTGGCTCTGATACCACTGATGAGTTTTGGTATACTACAACATCCTATGGTGCACATACAACCCTAAATACCTTGGATCTATGTTTTCACTAATTATACATGCAAATGGTTTCCAAGGCATTAAACCTATAACTAGCATGCAATTTGTCATAAACAATACAAGATACTAGTTAGAGTAACATACCTTTTATGTGGCTTGAAGTCTTGATGTATTTGGTGTTGCTTGAAAGACTTTTGGATTTAAGAACTTAGTGCCCCGAGTGTTGCACCTCAAATGGTTCACAAACACCATGAACAAAAGATGACTTTTTGAGAGAAGCTTCTTGTCACACAAAATCGGCTATCTCCTCCTTAGAATGCATAGGTGCCGATTTTGGTGACTATGGGTCCTTTTTATAGTGTGACAAGGTCTAGGGTTTCATCCATGCAAAACCCTAATGCCCATGACCTTTCATTTCCTTAGGCTCCAGGGTTAAACCTACATGGACTATCCATGGACCACCATATTGGTTTAGCCCATAACAATTGGCCCACACTACAAGAATTATTGATTTACCAAATCAATCCCCATATATCTAATTAGTCTCTTTTGATCACAAAATTAATTCCAAATTAATTCTTGATCAGTACTAATTAAATTATATGATTATTAATATATTATAACTTATAATATATTAACACATCATAATAAGCTCTTCTCAAAAATCCATCAAATTGTCTTGGTGAAGGCAACCCAAATGGACCATGCTACTCTCGGGTCAAGTACATACCAATTATAGTTATGGGCTTAGACACCTAATCCAACACATTCATGTGAGTCCAGACTCAAACTAAGGAACTGAAAAAGGTTTTCAAAAAAATTGTTTTTAAAAGTAACCAAGGAGGATGCGATGTGTACGATCAACAAGAGCAAGAAGTATACCCCAAGTTACCACACTGTTATTTGTTATTGATGATTATGATAGAACTACATGCTAGTGATAGGACAGGGATCTTCAGGGATTGCATGATAGAATTGCTTGATATATGATGCATGATAGACTAGGAGGACTTTTTGTATGTTAGATGAAATTGACATCATTACTGTAGTTGCTTAGTGTGTGCATCATAATTATACATAACTAAGATCTTCTAGCCTGAGAATGTTTGACTTAGCCTTATTTCCTATTCTTGTTTGATGAAGGGCTTAGGGTAGGGTCAAGTATTCGGTTGTCTATAGGATCCAATGTTATGTATGATTAGCATACACATGTGGCTACAGGGTTGGTGAAAGTTTCATGAGTGAGTATGTGTAGGTAGAAATCATGTTAAGGAATGATTATCTATTCTCGAGATAGCGAGGATAGGATGTATGCGTATCCTAGTTGTGAATTTGTTGCCGGGTAGTTTGTGATGATACTTGGAACAAATACGGGTAGGTGTGGAAGGTAGTATGGGCCCGTAATACTGGAAGCACAAGATCCCTACGCGTAACAAGGGAGTCACAAACCCCAAGGGTTTAGCCTCTCTGTGATGATTATATTGTATGAATGGTGGCATTTTATGATGTAACTATTGGTTCTTTTTCAGTATGGTGTTCATGAGAGGATCTGGATCAGGATATGGAGATAGTGACCAGGATAGATCGTGGTTGACTGAGGATTAGATTCATGAGATGATTGTTGCTGAGGTGGCTACTGCGATCCAGAGTTCTATCTCAGAGTTGTTTGGGTATATCAAGACTACCATGATTGAGCTATTTGATGAGCGTTATGTTGCATTGACTGAGGCTGCTACTTCTGCAGCCACCGCAGTTGTTGCATCGGCAAGGGTTCGAAGGGAGAGAGCTTTTCAGTATCAGGACTTTGGAAATACGAAGCCCCCGAAGTTCGATGGGGTCATGGACCCAATTGCGGCGATGAGATGGTTGTCTGATGTGGAGGGATTGTGGCACCCTAAACCTTCTCAAGTTGGGGGCAAAGGATTGGTGGAGATTGGTGACTGGTACTTACACTCCTGAGCAGAGAGTTGTTGTTACTTGGGAGCAGTCCTCAGAGATGTATCGTGTGAGACACGTTCCCTTGGTTGATAGAGAGGGAGAGGTTAGCTCAGGAGTACTTGGATCTGAGACAAATGATTGAGACGGTGACGAAGATCACCAATATGTTTACCAAGAGGGCTCTTTTTTGTCCTGGGTTTGCTGCTTTGAAGCAGGATCATATGACTTGGTACTTGGGCATGATCAAGACGGATATCCAACAGTTCGTGTCCACCCAGTGTTATGTCACCCTCGTTGAGCTTCAGGATGCCGCGAGGAGGCAGGAGATTGAGATAGAGATTCAGGCGAAAGAGTTGAGGTAGGCTCCTGTTCAATCTTATCCTATAGCAAATCAATTCAATCCCGCTGAGTCTAAATCTGGGGGACAGAGGGGTCGCACTTGTGGCAAGTGCGACAAGGTTCATGATGGTGTTTGTCGATCTTCATATAGATGCCACAAATGTGACTAAGAGGGGCATTATGCCAAGGACTGTCGTCAGCAGGCCCCAGTACCGAGTGCCAGGATTTGCTATCACTCTGATCATGTGGGCCATATGAAGGCTCAGTGTCCATTGCTCGCGGTTAGGCCGACGTAGGCTCTAGTGCAAGCCACTCTGAGGATCACTAATGGACGGCAGGGTAGGACAAAGCCCCCGAGGGCTTGAGGTCGTGCTTTCCAGCTCACTGCAGAGGAGGCCAAGGTGGCACCGAACGTCGTTACTGGTATGTTTCTATTTATTATTATGTTAGATATTTTATGGTATGCTTATGTTTTTGGTTCTGCTAGGTACCTTCTTTGTGAACTCTTTGATGGGTTTTGAGCATTCTAACACTTCCTAAGTATACATGCAACCCTAATAACCTTGAATCTATGTTTTCTCTATATACATGCAAATTTCTTTTTCAAGGTTATTTCCTAACTAGCATGGCATGGGGATTACATAAAACATAAAAACTAGTAGAAATACATACCTTGTTGTTGCTTGGATTCCTTCAAGACTTTGTGAGCCTAGCACCCCAAATGTTGTGCCTCAAATGCTTCACACAACACCACAAGACTTGGAATAACTTGAGAGAATACTTCTAGCACTCAAAATCGGTTATGCCCTCTCTAGTAACACTAGGTCTACTCGGTCTCGATTTTGCTAGCCATAGGGTTCCTTTTATAGTGTTGTCACAATTAGGGTTTACACATGAATGCCCTTAATTGTCATGACTCTTGATTTCTCATGACCCATGGGTTTGTAACTCCCATGGACTATCCATGGAGCTCCATATGGTTATAACCAAACCCATAAACCATGGATCATTAATCCACCATAAAAGAATTGATGATTGTCATAATCAACCCTATATATTTAATTAGTCTCACTTTGATCACCAAATTAATACTAGATTAATACTTGACCAATACTAATTAAATAATACTATTATTAATATATTAGAACTTATAATATATTAATAATCATAAGTGCCTTATTCTCTCATTTAGTCTATCCAAGTATTGCAATGCCATGCAACCCAAATGGACCATGCCGGGTCGGGTCAAGTACATACCAAATAAAGTTATGGACTTAGACACTATATCCAACAGTCTCCCACTTAGATAAGTCTAATAACTATATTTGCAAATATGACTTCAAAATCCGACTAGCAATCGTAGCTCTTTCAAAGTCTCTCGGAACTGAGATGATGATGATACGCCATTTAAGATAAGTGATCATATAATCCTCTGTTCTCATGATATCAGCCGGACAAACACATGGAACATGGTCTTACTTATTGTCCAACATTTGTTTCTCGATCTCTGATTTGTTTCGACATAGAACTAAATTGAACACATCAATTAGGTTCTGACCGGGCCCGGTACATAGGTCAAAACCAAATCATCGAGGGGCCCAGATATCGCTTCTATTTCTAGAAGGAACAGATAAACTTCGACTGATATGCTTGTACTAACTACTTGTTGAATTACTCACAAAGGCATGTTTTATGACATCGAGTTACCAATGCGTTTTCGTGCAATTAATGAATAACCAACTCATAGTCAACAACTCATATCTCTAGGTTTGAAGATTTATATGATATTACCGTCTCACGATCACTCGAGATAAATTCCATGAAGTGATGCAAGTGAGCGTGGGTTGGATCCAATACTCAGCCCTTATGAGTACTCATGAATGTTGTAGCAACCATTGCATTGTCCAAAGCACTTTTAGACAAATCATACAAGCCAAATTCATGACAGTCTTAAATCAATACTTACTTCCAAAGTTTGACTGACTGTGGATGGTTTGAATAATAACATAATTATTCTGGAAGTAAAAAACATGCAAAATTGAAACATAGTAAACAATCAACACATGATAGTAACACCTTACTCATAAATAAATAACAACTTTTATTTATCATCAAATGTCAATTACATTTTACAAGTTTCAGGAATCTAATTATTGAAACTAATATCATCCTTCAGCCCAATGCGCCTCGCATGCTGTAAATGCTTAACCCTGCTCAGTCCCTTCGTGAGGGGATCTGTCGGGTTCTCATCTGATGATACCCTCTTAGCCACGAGGAGTCCTTCTTCTATTCGATGTCTGATGAAATGGTATTTTCTGTCAATGTGCCTAGATCTCCCGTGATCTCTCGGTTCCTTAGCCAAAGCAACCGCACTTTCATTGTCACATAAAATTTCCATTGGCTCCTTTATAGCTGGTACAACTCCAAGGTCTCCGATGAAGTTCTTTAGCCATATCGCCTCCTTAGCTGCTTCACTTGCTGCTATGTACTCTGATTTACAAGTAGAATCAGCTACTGTCTCCTGCTTGGAACTTTTCCAAGTAATTGCCCCTCCATTTAGGATAAAGACCCAGCCTGACTGAGAGTGGAAATTATCCCTATCAGTCTGGAAGCTAGCATCGCTATATCCTTCCACTCTCAAGTCATCACTGCCTTCGAGGGTAAGGACCCAATCCTTAGTCCTCCGCAGATACTTGAGAATGTTCTTTACCGCTGTCCAGTGTGCCTTGCCAGGGTTCCCTTGATATCTACTGACCATGCTCAAAGCAAAGGCCACATCAGGGCGAGTACAAGTCATAGCATACATGATCGAGCCCACAGCGGAAGCATATGGTATTTGACTCATCTCAGCTATCTCAGCCTCTGTACTCGGACTCTGAGTCTTACTCAGCTTGGCATTACTCTGGACGGGTAATTCCCCTTTCTTGGATTCTTGCATGCTGAACCTCTTTAGCACCTTATCCAAGTAAGTACTTTGACTAAGTCCAATTAGTCTCTTACTCCTATCTCTCAATATCCTTATCCCTAGGATATAGGGAGCTTCTCCAAGGTCCTTCATAGCGAAACACTTCCCAAGCCAGGATTTAACCTCCTGCAAGGTTGGGACGTCGTTTCCTATGAGAAGTATGTCATCCACATACAACACCAAGAAGCAAACTATGCTCCCACTAGCCCTGACATACACACAAGACTCATCCTCACTCCTAGAAAAGCCAAACTCTTTGACTTTCTCATCAAAGCAAAGATTCCATCTGCGAGATGCTTGTTTCAATCCATAAATGGATTTATCAAGCTTACACACTCTATTAGGGTATCTTGTATCGACAAAACCCTCTGGTTGAGCCATGTAAACATCCTCAGCCAACTTTCCATTAAGGAAATCGGTTTTGACATCCATTTGCCATATTTCATAATCATAAAATGCAGCTATGGCTAACAATACTCTAATAGACTTAATCTTAGCTACTGGTGAGAAGGTCTCATCATAGTCAACTCCCGGAGTTTGAGTAAAGCCCTTCGCAACCAGTCGCGCTTTGTAAGTATGTACCTTCCCATCCATGTCGGTCTTCTTCTTGAAGATCCATTTGCACCCAACTGTCTTACGACCTGGTACATTGTCAACCAAGTTCCAAACTTGATTGTCATACATGGACTGAATCTCGCTGTCCATAGCCTCCTTCCATTTAGCAGACTCAGGGCCTGTCATGGCTTCCCTGTAATTATTAGGATCATCCAAATCTATTAGTGTACTATCACTAATAAATGTATCACCTTCAGTGGTGATGTGATAACCATAATAAAAATCAGGTGTGTTCCTCACCCTAGTGGAACGTCTTGGAGGTACAGACTCATCTATCGGATCAACAGGAGTTTCCTCCTCAGGTTGGTCGATAGCATTTGAGGTTCCTTCACCACTTGACTCTTGAAGCTCTTCAAGGTCAATTTGCCTCCCACGGTCCCCTTGGCTTATGAATTCTCTCTCACGAAAGACTCCTCTTCTTGCTACAAAGACCACATTATCACTGGGTCTGTAGAAGAGGTAACCAAAGGATCTTTGTGGGTAGTCGATGAAAATACACATCTCACTTCGAGGTTCAAGCTTATCATGAGTCTCACGCCTCACGAAAGCTTCACAACCCCAAATTTTGATGTGGTCCAAATTGGGAACTTTCCCAGTCCACATCTCGTGAGGTGTTTTGGCAACCTTTTTAGTAGGGACTAGATTAAGGATATGGGCGGCAGTCTCTAAGGCATACCCCCAGAAAGAGATTGGTAACGAAGCTCGACTCATCATGGAACGAACCATATCCAACAAGGTTCGATTGCGCCTCTCAGCTACACCATTCAACTGTGGTGTTCTGGGAGGTGTCAATTGTGAGACAATCCCACATTCCTTAAGATAGTCAAGGAACTCAATGCTAAGATACTCTCCTCCCCGATCGGATCGGAGCATCTTGATGTTCCTGCCCAATTGATTCTCCACTTCCTGCTTAAACTCTTTGAACTTTTCAAAGGTTTCTGACTTATGCTTGATTAAGTAAATATATCCATATCTACTGTAATCATCAGTGAAAGTCACATAATAGCGATTAGCATCCCTTGTAGCAACTCTGAAGGGCCCACACACATCCGTGTGTACAAGGTCCAACAAACCTTCACCCCTATCACAAGTACCTGTGAAGGGTGACTTTGTCATTTTTCCAAGTAAACAAGACTCGCAACTATCATCTGACTTGAGGTCAAATGATTCCAAGACTCCAGCCTTTTGGAGTTGGCCTATGCGCTTCTTGTTAACATGTCCAAGACGACAATGCCACAAGGATGCTTTATCCAAGCTATCTGAAGAATCAATATACAACACATTATTTCCTAGATTGTCTACAACATTCACAGCTTCATATACACCATCACAAGGTAATGCTTTAAAGTAAAATACATCATTGTAATAAACATTAATAGCACCATTTTTATTATCAAATGAAAATGAAAAACCTTGTTTGTACAAGCCATGAAAAGAAATAATATTTCTCGCCATTTCGGGCGAGTAACAACACTTATTCAAATCTAAAATTAACCCATTATTAAGCAATAAAGAATAAACTCCTATCTTGGTAACAGGTGATGCTTTCCTGTTGCCCATGACTAAGTTTATCTTCCCGTGCTCCACTTGCTCACTTCTTCTTAGTGCCTGCAAATCAGTACAGATGTGAATACCACAACCTGTATCAAGCACCCAAGAATTAGCATTAGATGAGTTATTAGACAATATTGTGTAAATACCTGCATGGGTGGGTTTAACCTTCCCATCCTTTACATCTTGCAGATATTTAGGGCAGCTTCGCTTGAAGTGTCCCTTATCCTGGCAATAGAAGCACTGTGCTTCCTTTGGGTTTGAAGAAGGAGTAATGGGACCTTTCTTTGTCCCACTTGAAGAGGAACCATCAAGAGTCTTACCCTTGGTACCCTTCGAAGGGCTTTTCCTCTTCTTACCCTTTCCCTGCCCAATAGCCAGAACAGGGGCTATTAAAGGAGTAGAAGTAGCAACCGCTTTACCCTTAAGGCTATTCTCAGCTGTCCTTAAGAGTCCTTGAAGTTTGCTAAGTGTGACTTCCTCCTTGTTCATATGATAAGTCATACGAAACTGATCATAACTTGGAGGTAAGGAATGGAGAATGATGTCAATCGCCATTTCCTCAGGAAAGTCAACATTTAGCTTCAGCAACCGGTCAACGAACCTTTGCATCTTCTGCAAGTGACCGGTGATGGGTTCACCATCCTTCATCCTTGCGGTTATCATGGAGGAGATGATTTCATACCTCTCCTGACGCGCGCTCTGATGGTACCTTTCCATCAGATCCAGGTGCATCTCATAGGGGTAGAAATCTTCATAGGATTTTTGAAGTTCAGGAGTCATGGTGGCCATCATGATGCATGCTACTTTAGTAGCATCCTTTTCATGTGCAACAAACTCCGCAAACTTTTCAGGAGTAGCAGTGGCTTCATTCACAACCTTAAGCTCCTTATCGAGGACATATTCTTTGTCCTCATAGCGGGTAATCATTCTGATGTTTCTGATCCACTCATTGAAATTGGATCCATCAAAGATGACCTTACCACACAAGTTCATAAGAGAAAAGGAGCCCGTTGGGTTTGAGCCAGAAGCATTGTTGGAAGACATCTGAAAGGAAAGAAAGACAAGTTTCATTAGATTAGGAATCCTTAATAATTCACCCAAATGAAATATTAAGGCTAGGATCCAACAAACTATTTATAGTTGGAAGAGGGATGCCGTAATCCATACTATAAAATATTTGAAGGTAGGTAAATGACGATTTACCAATTTCCACCATAAGAACGAAATATTTTATTATTAGGTTTTATTGGTTTTGAAACTCCAAGATCTTTTGAGATACATTGAACTTTTCAATGGCATGTTTGAATCTCAATTGTGCCCTCTCAAGTTTGTGACTGGGATGCCGAGGATCATAAACAAGGTGTGAATAACCATACAAATTGACTTGGTACCCTCAACAATATTACCTAATCGATGTGCCGGTTAACCACACACGCTCCACCGATCTATAATAAAGTCAAGTTACCCTTTGCGACTCTTACTAGTCCAGGTTAGTGTGCCGGTTAACCACACACGCTCCACTAACGACTTGGTAAGGTACAAAGTGTAATTTTATGGGCTAGCACCAATTTCACATTTTCCTAAAGTAACTAAGATTGGAAATTTATAATGTATAGTTACTTTATAATTCATTATACTTTTAACGAGTATTTAAAGTCGTATCCTACCCGTTCGGCTAACGACCCTCCACCGATCAAGGAAGCGGTGGGTGAGAGTGGACACCCATTAAGTCGCCATTTTATAGGCAACAACCTTATACCCCCCTTATAGACCGGCTTCGTGAATGAGGCCTACTAACGGTAAGAATGACATATTCTTATACATATCTATATAATAAAATTATAATAATAGTATAAGTGTTGATTTTTAAACCATTTAAAAATCTAAGGTTTAATTTGGAATTAAAGTATTAAAGTGTAAGACTTTTCAAATTCCAAAACTTGAGGGCAAGATTTAAAACTATTCCAAGTCTCTTCAATTTGTAACTTATGAGTTTTAATGATTCATAAAAATGAAGACTCTTCATTTTATGAAACCTCTTTAGTTCTTTAATCATAACTAAAAGAAGTGACTTTTGGTTGTCCATAACTTGAGGACAAGTTATGGACACCATCATAGCCATTAAGATCATGAATTAAACACACATGGAGGTTACATATAATTCTTATGATCTTCTAAAAACTCATAAGAACACAAATTCATGTCAAGCAATTTCAAGAAATCATATAACTATATACAATACTCGAAAATTGATAAAAGTCATGCAAAAATGGGTTAACATAATCATTATCATTTTGAAAAACAGATTTTACAAGTCCAAAACAGATTGGGATAATGATCTTAATCCATTTTCAGCATCAAAACTCGAAAAAACTGCCCAGCACGCTCCTACTCGCCGAGTGCATTATTCTACTCGACGAGTAGAATGAATTTGTTCATGGACTCGGCGAGTCCTCCCCATGGACTCGGCGAGTCCAGTCGTCAGAATGCAGAATTTTCGATTTTTAAGCAGTTTTGCATCAAGTATACAGAAAACAATCCTAGGCTCTGATACCACTGATGGGTTTTGAGCATTCTAACACTTCCTAAGTGTACATGCAACCCTAATAACCTTGAATCTATGTTTTCTCTATATACATGCAAATTTCTTTTTCAAGGTTATTTCCTAACTAGCATGGCATGGGGATTACATAAAACATAAAAACTAGTAGAAATACATACCTTGTTGTTGCTTGGATTCCTTCAAGACTTTGTGAGCCTAGCACCCCAAATGTTGTGCCTCAAATGCTTCACACAACACCACAAGACTTGGAATAACTTGAGAGAATACTTCTAGCACTCAAAATCGATTATGCCCTCTCTAGTAACACTAGGTCTACTAGGTCTCGATTTTGCTAGCCATAGGGTTCCTTTTATAGTGTTGTCACAATTAGGGTTTACACATGAATGCTCTTAATTGTCATGACTCTTGATTTCTCATGACCCATGGGTTTGTAACTCCCATGGACTATCCATGGAGCTCCATATGGTTATAACCAAACCCATAAACCATGGATCATTAATCCACCATAAAAGAATTGATGATTGTCATAATCAACCCTATATATTTAATTAGTCTCACTTTGATCACCAAATTAATACTAGATTAATACTTGACCAATACTAATTAAATAATACTATTATTAATATATTAGAACTTATAATATATTAATAATCATAAGTGCCTTATTCTCTCATTTAGTCTATCCAAGTATTGCAATGCCATGCAACCCAAATGGACCATGCCGGGTCGGGTCAAGTACATACCAAATAAAGTTATGGACTTAGACACTATATCCAACACTCTTTGCCTGCTCTTGTGTTTTTTGAATCGAGTGCGAGTCGGGCCTTGGTATCTCAGTCCTTAAATAGGAGTTTTGATATGGATCTTAGAGAGTTGGATTGTCCATTGCGGGTTTCTATCGCCAATGAACACGAGATTTCTGCATCGAGTGTTTATTAGATTTGTGTCTTGGATATTTTTGGGGTGCCTTATCCGATCTATCTGATTCCTATTCTCATGGGATATGTGTGTGTGATTGTAGGGATGGACTGGCTGAGTAGATTTGGGGCTATGATTGACTATGAGGGTCAGCGGTTGGTAGCTCGAACCCCAAGTGGGGGAGAACTGGTTAATTATGAAGAGGGTACCAGGATTGAGTCAACCTTTTGTTCTGCTGCCAGGTTTCGACAGAATATTCAACATGGTTGTATAGGTTATCTTGCATATGTGGTTGATACTCGAGTTGGGAAGCAGATTTCGGTTTCAGATGTGCCTATGGTGAGAGAGTTCATAGATGTGTTTCCGGAGGAGTTACCCGATGTGCCTCCTGAGAGACAAGTTGAGTTCATGATCGATTTGGTACCGGGTGCGGCTCCGAATGCTAAGGTGTCATACCGATTGGCACCACCTGAGATGCAACAAGTTGTCCTCTCAGCTTCAGGAGCTGTTGAGAAAGCAGTTCATTAGACCGAGCAGTTCGCCATGGGGAGCACTGATTTTGTTTGTCAAGAAGAAGGATGGTTCACACCGGATGTGCATTCATTACTAGGAGTTGAACAAGTTGACGGTGAATAACCGATACCCACTTCCGCAGATTGGTGACCTTTTTGATCAGTTGCAGGGTGCATCTTGGTTCTCCAAGATCGATTTGAGGTCGGGGTATCATCAGATGATGATTAGAGAGGAGGACGTGGAGAAGACCGTGTTTCGGACTTGTTATGGTCATTATGAGTTCATAGTGTCACACCCCCAGCCATCGGCGGAAACACCGGGTAGTGTAACGTTACTCTTCGTATCACAGTTATATAACATACATTGAACAGTACTAAAGAAAATACATACCTTTATTGATAACTGAAAGTTACATAACTGTTTTTCTAGAACCTATTACATATTATCCGACTATGGCATACTTCTTAATGAACAGAAAGGTAATAGTAAAACTTCTTCTGTTCGAATACATACCAACTTTTCAAGTTCCTGAAAACACATGCATTTTAAAATACGTCAACATAAAGTTGGTGAGTCCACAGGTTTTGACTCCATAAAATAACACATTTTCCACATTCAAGTATAGTTTTTGAAAGTATCATGTTGACTCTCCATCATTTAGTATGTATATTAGGTATAATAGTTTACTTATCAATTAAGTGTTATACCTAAACATTCCTTAATCCTAAGGTATAAGTAGGGGAAACTTATACTTAACATTACTACTTGTATACGACAAAGTATAATGTTTCTAACAATTTGCTACCATGAGCCTGTAACCGCTGCTATGACATAATACCTCTGATAGAACACACTCATGATTTACCATGAGAAACAAACACACTCATGATTTACCATGAGAAACAACACCGTACGCTTCATCGACGCCGGAACAATAACAAATAAAAGGATAGTTCATCACTTGCTTTTGGTTGACTGTAGCTAACAGTCACAAGTGGGGTGGTCAACCCGTATACTAATTATACACGACTTCCTCGCTCACACGGGATTAACGGTTACAGTTCAGAGGATTTCCACTAAGATCCCCAATCTTAGTTGATGAATACAATTACTCATGTAGACTTTGATGGATTCCTATAGCTCTAACAACAAAAGCATCTTTATGTCTAAAACCCTAAGTTACTAGACTATGCTTTTAAACATTACTCCTAACTTCATAATATTTAGGCAGTATAACAGCTATATCTTGAAGTAAAACCAGGTTTTATCTTGACCTAAAACCAATAATAACAACATATAACGTTCCTAGTTTTATCTTGACATAAAACTATCAATAACAATACCAAGTTTTATCTTAACATAAAACTAACAATAACAACGTATAACATATCCAGTTTTATCTTGCCATAAAACTATTAATAGCAACATACTTTATAACTTAACATATAAATCTTCCGAATATAACTTCGGAACTATATCGCACACAACATATATATAGAATCTTAAATATAACTCAAGATCTACATTAGTAAATTAACATACTGATAAGTTGATAATAGTTGTATATATTCAAAATATTATATTTAGAACAACTATACCCCGGCTATTATAACTATATACTATCATATAGACATAATAATAACATATATATAATATCTAGCATGCGTTTTCCCCCTAAATATTAGAAAGTGGGGCCGTGAAACTCACCCTAGTAGCGTGATTTTATGTTATCTAAGCAAAACGGTCAGCGTACGAGGTCGTCGGGACTCGGGATGCAAAATGGCCTCCAAAAACGAGATAGAGAGAAGAGTTTAGGTGTGAGAAGTGTTAAGGTCGAATTTGCTATTTATAGGCTGATTTTTGGCCATTCACGACGTGAACCAAGCATGCTCACGTCGTGAGCTCGATCCTGCTCACTTCGTAGACCCGCCATTTGGTCCCTAGCTTCGGATGGTGTCCCTTTGACTCCTCACGTCGTGAAAAACTCCTTGTTCACGTCGTGAGTTTGGATCTTATCCCCTCGCAGCCTCGTCACACCTTCTAGATCCGAAATGTGGCGGTTTGAGTCCTCACGTCGTGAGTTTTTATGCTCACGTCCTGAGTTCAGTCAAATTAGGGTTTCTGACAGCGATATCTTCGGAAGGCCATAACTTTTGCATACGAACTCCGTTTTTGACGTTCTTTATATCCACGTGTAGGTATTTATGAGTACTACAACTCTCTTTTAGACTTAAATAGCTAATTCTAAGTCTATTTTAAATTCCTCTTATTATAGAGATTTATAGTGTTCGGTTTATCATAACTTCTTCATGCGAAGTCAGATTCAAACATTCTCTATATTTTTGGGATCGTATGGACGTATAATTTGAGTTGTATTATAAAGAAGATTCATATTTGTATTATAATTTATCATGAACTACATAACACTCTTACCACATTACTAGGTTAACATAATCACATTACATGATTGGCATAATCACATGTGATTGTCTATTGACCTATTTTGACTAGTGTTACACATAGTGATGTCGTTTGGGATCACCATTGCGCCTGCGGCATTTATGAATTTGATGAATCGGATATGCAGGCCGATGCTCGATCGATTAGTCATTGTTTTTATTGATGATATCTTAGTGTATTCCAAGACCAGAGAGCAGCATGCGGAGCACGTTTGAGAGCTCCTGGGAGTTTTGAGGCGAGAATGACTGTATGCCAAGTTCTCGAAGTGTGAGTTTTGGTTACGAGAGGTCCAATTCTTGGGGCATCTCATTAACCAGAACAATATTTTGGTCGATGCGGCCAAGATTGAGGCCATGATGTAGTGGGAGGTCCCGAAGTCTCCCTCGGAGATCAGAAGTTTCTTGGGATTAGCAGGGTATTATCGGAGATTTATTCAGGACTTCTCCAAAATTTTTGTACCCCATCACTCGTATGAAGAGGAAGGACGTGGATTTCCGCTGGTGGGCATGGAGATTCATAAAGTTGATTATAATTTAGATCCAAGACACTAAATGCTCTATTTGACTTGGAGATTCATAAAGTTGCAAAATTTATGAGATCCCATCACTTAAGTCCATCAAAACATGGAAAAAGGGGCAAAAACAAGAGATATAGAAAAATGGAAAGAAAATTTTGAGTATTGGGCACTCACTGTCACACCCCCAAACCGGAACGGCGGAAACGTTCGGGGGTGGTTGACGTCATGTATAGTATCACAACAATTGTATCATAGCAAGCATAGTAAACACAACCAAACACTAAATACATATATGAAAAAGGTTTACATTTGTCTTAATACATAATTTCGTTCATATCAAAAGTAAAATGGAAGGACGTGACTCTAACGCTCCGACTGCTCCAAATTATTGATAGTACCTGGCTACTAATTCCCTGAGAATACAAGCAGTTTTGAAAAAATATCAGCATAAAGCTGGTGAGTTCATAAGCATTTAGTTTTGGTGGAAAAATGTTCTTTGATTCTTTTGAAGAGTGTTTCTCAAGAAAATCCTATATTTTCTTATTAAAGCATGTTTGAAAAATCCATTCCTTCCATGACTTCCCGGTTCGTACTAAATACGCACAATCCAAGGAGTCATGGAATGAATACGAACGTCCATTAGTAGAAAATAAACCATCAGTTTTAGAAATGTCAGTGTTATCCTGGGAAAATCCTATATTTTCCCTAAAAGCAGGTTATCTGTTCTAGAGGTAGAGATGCCAGTTTAGAAATCCCCGATTACTATTAGCATATATAAAAGTAGTTTTATTAATCAAAATAAAACAAATGAAGATTAGAGTCCGTAAACCAAAGTTAGTTTATACTTATTTGCGAGTCGTATAACCATACTTGATATGACCTAGAGACCTTTATAACGTTCTTCAGGCGTTTATGCTAAATGACATTTGTCCACCACAGGCATGCCTGTCACACCCCCAAACCAAGGATGGCGGAAACGTCCGGGGGTGGAGGACTTCATGTATAGTATCACAACAACGAGTATAATAGTGCTCAAAGTAAATGCAACCATCATAAATATAATTGAAAAGGTTACACCATAGTATATGTTTACATGTTTCAAAATCAATTACATTATGATGACAAAATGAACTGTTTGACGACTTAACGTCCCATCCTCAAAATGCTGATGTTTTCCTGTTTCACTGATTTCCTGAGAATACAAGTAGTTTTGAAAGAGTGTCAACAATTAAGTTGGTGAGTTCATAAGAGTTTTGTTTGAGAAAGAAACTATTTTCCTTGTAAAAGCGACAGTGTATGTTTCCAGAAAACCCAATATTTTCTTTATTAAAGTCATGTAGTTCTAAATCCCAGGACCGAGAATGTGTGTGTGTGATTTGTACTTAAAATGTTCATACTAGTAATGTGTTTCCAAAGAAAATCCAATATTTTCCTTATAAAAGTTATGTAGTCCTAAATCCCAGGACCGAGAATGTGTGTGTGTGATTTGTACTTAAAATGTTCATACTAGTAATGTGTTTCCAAAGAAAATCCAATATTTTCCTTATAAAAGTTATGTAGTCCTAAATCCCAGGACCGAGAATGTGTGTGTGTGATTTGTACTTAAAATGTTCATACTAGTAATGTGTTTCCAAAGAAATCCAATATTTTTCTTATAAAAGTTATGTAGTCCTAAATCCCAGGACCGAGAATAAACAAGTATTTTACCATACTTGAAGTAATTCATGCAAGTTTAAATCGACATAAACTCGTTTAGTTTAGAAGTAAAACCCCTTTTCAAAGTAGAATTTTCCATGTAAACTTGAAAGATTGTTAACTACCTATGTGAGTCGCTATAACCATACTATGACGAGAAATAACCTGCACAACGTTTTTCAGACGTTAAGATACTATGACTCTTGTCACCCGCAGACCTGCCGGTCCGGCTGTAGCTAGCAGCGAGGTGTGGGGTGTCAATCCCAATATAGATCTATACACAATTATCACGCTCTCCCTACAAGAGACTCTGGTTATAACTTACAGGAATTGGGATCCCGCACTCGAACGTACGGGGAGAGAATTGCCTCACAACCTAAGTTAACTAGTTTACACATAGTTTGATATTAAACCTCTTCCGTGGAGGAAGTAAAATCACCTTTTATGAATAGATTAGTGATATGAAATCTTTAAACTATTACTATTATAGTTTATCATGTAGTATATGAAAACCCCATTTGTTTTGAGAGTAAAACCTTTTTCATGTAGTAAAAATCCATAAACTATGCTTCTTGTAGTTTATTATATGTGTTCGAAATGAATGAAGAAACCTTATCATGAATGACTAATTTTCAGTTTATGATGATAAACTAACAGGAAAATACATTCAATATTTAGAACTTACTGTTATACACTTTGCTCAACATAATACAAAGTGTTATGAAAGTTATAGGCTGTTAACTAGATTTAGCCTTTCAACACTGTTTTAGAAAAGTCATAGAAAAATCATACGAAGTCGAAAACTGAATCCGTAAATTCTGAGAATTCACAAAATGTGTCTAGTTTATTCATAATTATTATTATTATTTTTAGAAGTCTTTAACTTGTGATAAAATGTTCATATTCACAGACTGGTCCGAATTCGTTTCTGAAATGATAGACAGTTTTGTAAAAATCACCATAAATCGTAGAAAAATCGTATGGAGATGTACAAGTAGTCATTTTAAAGGTATGAGCCTGAAATATTTTCACCTAATACAGTTTTGAAAACTAAAATGTTTAAGTTGGCCAAAACAGTCCGTGAATGGAGTTAAACTTTTCTGATGAAGGCTGCTAAATGAGTTTAGTTGTGTTCTTGGTGTTTTAACTTGTATTCCCCCCCCCTTAAAACTTAAGAAAAACATGAAAAGATAGGGGTATGAACTCACCTTGTGTGTTCTTAGTGGATGGATGTTGAAGAAAAGGAAGTGTTCAACTTAAGAACACTTAGAAGATGCCTTGAAGGTTCGAAGATCTAACACAAATATGATGGAATTTGTGTAAGTAATCTATGATTTGGGTAGAAGGAAGTGAAATAATCATAAGGAGGATAATATTACTTACCAAAAGTGAAAGAAAACTTGATGATCAGCCCTTGAATCTCGAATTTGAGAGACAGAGAAGTGAGAGAGAAAGGTGTTTGTTCTTTGGTGGAAATGAGAGAAATGAGAGAGGAGATATAATGATTCTACCTTTTGTTCAAGTGTATGGCTGGAAGAAAATGATGGGAAGGACGGTGGAAGTGACTAGGTATGGTGGAAGGACAATGGTTGGTCATGGAGTGGGCATGGGGTGGTTGCTTGTGTCATACACTAAGGCAAAGTCAACACTCCACCACAAGATCTAACTTAATAGATTTTTATTCTTAAATAAGGATTTCCCTAAAAATATGCTTAATTTATGAATATATGGGGTCTTATATGTCAAAATATAAGTTTGGATGAAAATTCTTCGTTAAAATAATTAAAAACGGGCTTAAAACGGAGTCGTGGTCGAAAACCGGGTGGAAAATGGGAAAATCCGCAGTCAGGGGCGAGGTTCCGGTCTTAGCAGCCTTAGACCGGAGGGGGAGGGACTTCGATCCGAGCAGGTACCGCAGGCGATCTCATCAGAAGGAACCGAAGGCGGGGGTCAGGTCCGGTGCTCCAGTTTCGGGTTTGGTTCAGCGCTGCGGTCTTCATCAGCCTCGGTCCTCAGCAGTTCCGGTCCTTAGCCGTTCCGGTCCGATGGCTGCGGTTCCTTAAGGGGACTTCGGTTTTGGTTCTTGGAGCTTCGGCTCAAGGAGGGTTTGGTCCCTATAGAGAGACTTCGGCCCTAAAAGGTTGTTTTTCGCGTAGACTTCTGTTTTCGAGCGGTTTTCGACTAAATCGAGGGTCGGGATGCCCCAAGTGATTATAAGAAGTTGAGAGAGATTTCGAGAGAGATTTGGGAGAAATTTGACATACTTGGAAAGATTTGACATACTTGGAGAGATTTGGGAGATATTTGACATACTTGGAGAGATTTGACATACTTGGAGAGATTTGGGAGAGATTTCTCATACTTGGAGAGATTTCTCGTACAGAGAGAGATTTGGGAGAGATTCACATTCTTGGAGATATTTCTCATACAGAGAGAGATTTGGGAGAGGTTTCACATTCTTGGAGAGATTTCTCATACAGAGAGAGATTTGGGAGAGATTTCACACACTTGGAGAGATTTCTCATTCAGAGAGAGATTTGGGAGAGATTTCACATACTTGGAGAGATTTCTCCTACTTAGAGAGTGTTGGGAGAGACTTCTTTTGTGACCTTTTTGAGTGTTTGGCTTCGCAACGCAAGGTTCTTACACTCTGTTAAGCCTTGTTATGAATGTTATACGCTCTCGAGGGGTATGGAATAATGTTTTATCGAGTAGATTCATCACTTACCCTGATTAGGGTTTAGAATTTCCGAACACATGAAAACTCTAAGTGATACTTTGTATTAAGATTGCGAGTAGTACAATACGAATCATAATGGAAACCCTAATATACAAGGGTTAGATGAGTTGACCGGTTTGACTTGTTGACTTTAGTTGACTTTGACTTGGCCAAAAATTGACGGTTGTCACAATGCCTGCCTAACTGTAGCTAGCAGTTCTGGTGTGGGATTGTCAGTCCCGAATAGATCTATTCACAAATCTCACGCTCTTCCTCCAGGAGACTTTGGTTATACTATGATAGGATTTAGTTCAGTACCCTAAAGGGTACAGTTTTGAAGTAGAGCTTTACAATTCTGTATAATCTAGTTTACTAGCGATAAACAGTATAAAACAATGATTAACCTTGAATAATAGTACTTTATACTCCCGAGAAAATATATAACATAAACTAAATCTGCCATAGTTTATACATATTTATTCATGAAATCTGATTTGGTGAAAACTGCCTAGAGGGTTATCCCAAACTATACCCATTATAGTTTAATAGAATTGATATGAAAATGCTTTGTAAAAACCTTTCTGAAAGCTATGAAATTAGATTTCCAATATAAAAGTTTCCTTTATGCTCAACATATTAAAAAAAGGGATAAAATATTCGAATATGTTATTAAACGTAGAAATCGTTGGATTGTATTAATAAGTTTAAAACTTAATAAAATACTTTGAGTTTGGCTTGTATTCCCCCCCCCCCCCCCCCGAAAACATTAAAAACACGGAAAATGTAGGGGTATGAACTCACCTGTATTGAGTGGTTCTGACGTGTGGTTGGAAGAGGAGTGCAGAGTGTCAGGTGTAACCTTGAGCACACAACGATCCTAATAGACACATATAGACATGTATGTGTATGAATTTAGTGTATAGACGACTAAATAAGAAGGGTAACACCCTTATTGGCTAGGAAACTCTAAGATTTATGGGATACAATCACATATGATTGCATAATTAGGGTATATGGCCACCCTATAGAGTTTACGGTCAAAGAGGTATGACCATTGGAGTTCACGGTCCAAGTGTTAACGGCCTTAGTGTTTACGGTTTTAGTGTTTACAGTCCAATGACCTTACGGTCATGGAGTTCACGGTCTAATGACCTTACGGTCATAAGGTTTACGGTTCCATGGGTTCACGGCCCGTGGGTTTACGGTCATTGAAGGGTGTACGGTCTAAGGAGATACAACCGTAAACTCATCAATCTTGCACAAATGATGGTTTTTCAAGGGCTTCATTCAAAGGCATCGGATTCTGGGGACCATGCTTAGCCTTAGGAAGGGTAAAGGCTATAAGAACACCCTTTATAAGGGTTTACGGTCTATGAAGATTCATAGGACCGTAAACTCTTTTGTTCCAGCAAAGAGTGATGATCTTAAGTCCAAAATGAAGGATTTTTAACTCGATTCATGAAGGGGGAGATGATACTTATGGTTTTTGAAGGCAAAGAAGGTGTTTTCGGTCCAAAACACAACCGTGTTCTTGAGGATTCTTGAATATAGCTTGAACCCGATGAAGGTAGAGAGAGAGTAGAGATAGAAAGCCTTTGTAGTGTTTAAAGTGTGAAATGAAGGCCAAATACTCTATATATAGGGTAGAGTTCTCGGTCAAAAGAAGGGGAGTCCACCTGACCGTAAACGGGTTTACGGTCTACACGAGTTTACGGTCGTAAACTCGTCCTAACCGTGAACTTGGTGATTTTCGAGGAAGTTTCAAGTTTTTCGCGTGATTCCCGGTTTATTCCGAATCGTATAAAATACATATTATTTATTTAAAACTTAAGGTCCTTCCCAAATTAAGAAATTTGACGGAATTAAATAAAAACCCAAATTTTATTAACGGAAACTGGGTAAGGATAACGGGAAAAGTTTCGGGTTGTCACACTCACCAAGGTCCAAGAGATAAGCTTAACTGAAGAAATGATGCTTGCCAAGTAACCACCTATCCAAAAGCTTCCTTCTCCTTCTATAATCAACAAAAAGCACCAAGAATGAGCTCACAACTTCAATGGAGGCTAGAGTTAGAGTTTTTTAGGTTGGGAGGAAGATGGAGGCTGAAACCCTAGCCTTAATGTTCCTTATAAAAGGGTCCAAAATGTGACAACCCGTAAATTTCTATCTTGTAAAGTCAATCCAATCAACCAAAAGTCAGATTTATTTCTATTGCCTTTTAGCCTTGTTAAGGGTCATTCTAATGAGTTCTAAGCCTAGTACACTTAAGGATTGAGTGTTTTGAAGTATTGGCTCGAGATCAAAAGGTTGCTGTAACACCCCAAGTTCAAAAGTGCAAATGGAGGTTTGGACTCGGCGAATTGGAGGGGTAACTCGGCGAGTCGAGTCGTGAGTGGACCGCGTGAATAAGTGACCCGACTCGGCGAGTCGGGGGTGGACTCGGCGAGTCCGTGCTGGAATATGAAACCCTATTTTCAGGGTTTGCACCCTATTTAAAGAACAATATGCCTTCATTTCAGCCTCTATCTTCCCTGAGTGTTCCAGAGAAACCCTAAATCGTGAGAGACTCCATTGTTGAGAAGAGTGAAGATTGGGAGAAGAAATTGGTGAAGAAAAGTTGGAGGAAGTTGAGGATAGCATCAAGAGAGCTTGTGGATCTGAAGTCTACATCAGTTTAGACTCATCCTTGGGGTAAGAAGTCACCTCCTTAAGTCTTTTTCCTTATTGTCATCCATGGTGGTTGTTTTGGGGATTCTTTAGCATGGTTTGGACCCATTTCGGGTTTAGAGGTTAGATCTGAAGTTGCAACTTCAGATCTAGGTTGTATTGGAGCCATGAGGGCAGAAAGCATCAGCCTTGGGGCTTGATTGAGAGTGTCCTTGCCTTAAAACTTCATTTTGAGCTTATTGGAGCTTGTTTAGCCTTGCATGCACGTAAAGTTGGAAACTTTACATGTGAATCTGGCCCTAGGAGTCCAGATCTATGTATTGGAAGCAATGAAATGGCCTGAAATCGTCTGAATGAAGATGTCACGTTTGGACTCGGCGAGTCACATGGGTGCACTCGACGAGTTGTATGAATATGTGCATGGACTCGACGAGTTGGGAGAACAACTCGGCGAGTCTGTTGAAGATTGCCTTGGACTCGGCGAGTCTGGTTGTGGAACCCTAGCCTTTTCTGGTTGAGCTGAGAATCGGTGAGTCGAGGGATGACTCGGTGAGTTGAGCAAGAAGGGACTCGGAACTGGTTGGACTCGGCGAGTCTTGGGGCGACTCGGCGAGTTGAGTCGTGGCTTTGGAGTTTCTGAGCATAGGGACTCGACGAGTCAACGGGTTGACTCGGCGAGTAGGGTCAACCAAGAAGGTTGACTTTGACTGAGGACTTTGACTTTGACCAAGAGTTAACCAGTTGACTTCCGGGGGTATTTTGGTAATTATTGGTATTTATTGGATTTGGTTTTTTGGTAGTGTTCAGTGGTGGAGTTCGTGTCGGAGGTCGGAGCAGCGTGATCTTATCTTTTCAGTCAGCTATAGAAGGTGAGTTATCCTCACTATATCGACAGGGTCTACGGCACCAAGGCCGGCCCTTTATCGGATGGAAATCCGGGTAGTTGTTGTTGTGTTATTGCTCTGCTATGTTTGCATCATGGTAGTTAGGATGGTATGTGTTAGAGACCTGGTTAAGGTCGGTACCCGGGATATAGGGTAATGTTATGCTAGTGACCGGTTAGGTCGGAATCCTGGTTAGGATATTGATATGCTATGTGATCTGTTAGACTGTTTGTCTGGTTGAGGATTGTATATGATTATATGTTTACGTGCACATGGTTGTTGGAATGGGGTTGGGTTGAGGCGGGTCCTGCTTTGTGCTGTAGGCCAACATACCCAGGGCGGACCGGACATTCCGAAGGCCCAGCGAGCGGTCTGGATAGACTGAAGGCCCCGAGAGGGCGGACCAGACGTGCCGAGACTCGGAGAGTGGACCAGGCCGACTGAAGGCCCGGTGCGAGCGGACCAGTCATACTGTAGACTCAGAGAGTGGACCAGGTGGATTGAAGGCCCGGTGCGGGCGGACCAATCACACTGTAGACTCGATGTACATGGTTAGACTCGGAGGGTGGACCAGGTGGACTGAAGGCCCGGTGCGGGTGGACCAGTCACACAGTAGACCCGATGTGCGTGGTTGTTCTATTTGTGATATGTTATGAGTATGTTTATGTGTGGTTGGTATTTTGGGGGTAACTCACTAAGCTTGCGGGCTTACAGTTGTAGTTTTATGTTTCAGGTATTTCAGGAGATCGTGGCAAGGCGAAGGCGTGATCGTACCGCTCCTCATGTTTTGTGATTTATGAGATATGGTTCTGGGGAAAACTCTGATAATAAACTATTTTGAAAACGAGATGTATGAACTTAATGGTTTTGAAATGAATTAAAATGTTTTAATTTGGCTCAATTTTTATGGGTGTTACAAGTTGGTATCAGAGCCTTGGTTTGAGTGAATTGGAGAAACATTCGTGTGAATCCAATCTCAAATCAAGGAGAGTTTTTAAAAAAGTGAAACTAAAATGGTTTTCAAAAAAATAAGTAGAGGAGGATGCGGAGGTACGATCAGCCAGAGCCAGTAAGTAGACCCCAAAATACCATACAAGTTATTTGATTATGTGATGTGTTAGAACAGCATGCTAGTACTAGGCTAGGGATCTTCAGGAATTGCATGATAGAATTGCCTGATTATATGATGCCTGCTAGCCTAGGGTTCCCTGCTATGTGAGGTAGTTAGCAGTTCCTCTAGAGGTGAGGATTGAGTGTTGCCAGGTATATGTTTATCGCTAGGGTGTTGTGGTGATACTTGATATAAATATGGGTAGGTGTGGAAGGTAGTATGGGCCCGTACTACTGAAAGCACAGGACCCATACGCGTATCAAGGAAGTCACAACCCCTAGGGTCGGGTTGGGAGTTGGTTCCCGGGTTATTGGGGAAGCATTTGATTTTATTGCGGTGTATTTTCAGTATGGTGGTTACGAGACATGCCGGGGGTGGATCCGGGTCAAGATCGGGATCAGGAGGGGACGGTCAGGGTGGATCAGCGCCACCCGAGGTCATTGGACAGATGAGTACGGATGAGTTGGATGCCATGATTCGTGAGATCCTGCATGATGAGATTGTTGCTATGTTCAGGGCGGAGATGTCGGAGATGTTTGGGTCGATCAAGACCGCCATGATTGAGTATTTTGATGAGCGTTATGCGGCTCTTGCAGAGACGGCTGCCGCGGCAGCTGCAGCGGCTGTAGCAGCGACAGGTGGAGGAGCCGGTCGAGGTTTTCAATATCGGGACTTCGATAATACGAAGCCCCCTACTTTTGATGGAGTTCAGGATCCGATCGTTGCTATGAGATGGTTGTCAGACGTGGAGGGCTGTTTCTTCACGTGTTCATGCCCTGCGGATCAGAGGGTGAGGTGTGCTCTGAACCTTTTGAGGCTCGGGGCGAAGGATTGGTGGAGGTTGACTACGGGATCTTATTCGGATGCGCAGCGGACTGCGGTTACATGGGATCAGTTCCGGGAGATGTTCAGTACCCGTTATGTTCCACAGGTTAAGAGGGAGAGATTGGCTCAGGAGTTCTTGGAACTGAAGCAGGATTCGGAGTCGGTGACGGAGATCACCAGGATGTTCACTGAGAGGGCGATGTTTTGCCCTGAGTTTGCTTCGGAGCAGGCTCAGATGTCCCGATATCTAAGTATGCTCAAGAGGGATATCAGGCAGTTCGTGTCCACGCAGAGGTGCGAGACTTTGCTGGAGTTGCAGGAGGCCGCTCGGCGGCGTGAGTTGGAGATTGAGTTGCAGTTGCGAGAGCAGAGGTAGGCCCCGGTGCAGTCGCAGCCGGCGCCGAAACGGTCCAAGACCGTTGATTCCAGGTTGGGAGGTCAGAGCGGCCGCACTTGTGAGAAGAGCGGAAAGGGTCATACCGGAGTTTGTAGGTCCGGTGGTGCGTGCCGCAAGTGCGGGAGAGAGGGGCATTATGCGAGGGATTGTCGACAGTCAGCCCCGGCTCAAGATATGAGGATTTGTTATCATTATCATCAGGTTGGGCACTTGCGGGCCAGCTGTCCACAGCTTGTTGCAAGACCGGTGCAGGCTCCAGCACCGGCCACTTTGAGGATTACTGGCGGAGGCCAGGGTGGAGCGGAGCCTCCGAGGGCTCAGGGGCGTGCTTTTCAGCTCACAGCAGAGGAGGTCGGGGCAGAGCCGGATGCGGTTGCGGGTATGTTTTCGTTTCGATATTGTCTGGTTATCTGGATTATTTATGTAGTGTTGTATTTTATTCGCCGTTTTGCGTGTTTCATGGTTTGGTTGGGAGTGTTAGTAACTAGGAGTTGTAGGTGGTTAGCATCCAAGGGATTGATGGTTAGAATTTGATTGTATGGTCTTGTTGCCGGATATAGAAATTACGATTTGAGAAGTGTTCAGCGGAGAGTCGAACTCCCTTAGAGTTCGTGATGTGCGATGTCGGGAAGTGATTATGTGGAAGTTGCTCGTTTCAGAGGAAATCAGTTCATGGATAAGAGGAGTATGTTGAGTGGGGATGATCGATTTATTCTGGTTGAGTCACCGGTGGTTGGTAGTCAGTGCTCTAAGTGGGGAGAATTGGAAAATTCTCAGGAGGATCGTCAGGCATTAGAGGTTGATTAGATGTTTGGGATTCAGCAGTGTTTCAGTCAGCCAAGAGTGTGGGCTGGTATGAGTAAGCGACAGACAAATGGGGCGGGGTACAGACCAAGGTTTTCGGAAAAGGTGATTGGTTGTTGTACGGCCTAGGATTAGGCCGGGATCTGAGTAGATGGAATGGAGCTAGAGTTCGGAACCCCTAGAGGGCTAGAACAGTATGTACGGGAGAGATTCCCAGGAAGGATAGTTCGGGATGATGTATGATAGTTTGAGCGGTCCGGATAGACTGAAGGCCGGTGGGCGTACCAGTCAGGCCGAAGGCTCGGAGAACGGTCCAGACAGGCTGAAGGCCCTGGAGGGCGGTCCAGACATGCTGAAGGTTCTGAAAGTGGTCCAGATTGTCTGAAGGCCTAGTAAGGCGGCCCAGTCATGCTGAAGACTCTGTACGTGTTGATAGATCTTTATGAGGAGATGGATTGAGCATGTTGTGATGCAATAGCAAACAGCAGGTCTGGCCCCGGGTATTGACCATGTTAGTGAAAAGGTGGTGAATGGACTTCGATAGTCCTTGTGATCAGATTCAGAGTATATGTGATGCATGGAATAGCGGTTACTCTACAAGGGATAGTGTAGAGTGGGGTGTGAGCACAGTGGCACTTGTTGATATGGCAAAGGGTTCAAGTAGGTTTCCTTGGATAAGGAAAGGGAAAGGTATGTAGCTCCGGGAGGGAGTGTTGGTTCACGTAAGTGAAAGCAGTAGTGAGAATGGATGATTGAGGGTATTTCAATTATGGTTGTTGAGCACTGCGAATGTGCTAGCGGTATGGAAGCACATCCGGATTCGGTGTCCGATGAGGTCACGGAAGGAATTCCGGTGGTATGGAACCAGAGGAGTCCGGAAGGGATGCAAGGGTAGGAGCTTGGAATCCAGGTATGGGAGTGATCATGGGTTATGTATATAGTGGTAATTCATCCTGGGGATGTCTGGTGGTATCGTCAGTGTGTCGGGTTTTTCCAACCCGAGGATGTAGAGCAGGCTCAGCATGTGTATGTGATTGCGGAGGAGAGCTCATGGGAGTTGCTCAGGAGCTGAAGGATGTGTCATCCTGTCAACACGAAAAGAAAAGAGTTGGATTCGGAAAGAAAGCGGGATGAGTCCCAGAAGTGAATTCGATAAAAGTTATGCCAAGCGAGGAAAGGGATAACAGTTGGTACCGGGTCAGGACCCGGTGGTTCGGGGTGATATCTAGCTTGTAAGAGACAAGTGATTATGTGATTTGGAAGGATGGAAGTATCATCGGGTGATCATTGGTTGAAAGTGTTGTTATCAGAGAAAGAAGTCGGTGGCCGGCTTGAAGCGGTTGTCGTGACTCTGTGAGAAAGAGTTGGACTTTATAAGGGTTGATAGCAGTGTTGGAGGAACCTGGGGCGGTTGAGACCAGGAGCTGTATTGTGGGAGTTTTGTCTGGGGTGTTGCTGCAGGCTTCGAGGACAAAGCCTAATTTAAGTGGGGGAGAATTGTAACACCCCAAGTTCAAAAGTGCAAATGGAGGTTTGGACTCGGTGAGTTGGAGGGGTAACTCGGCGAGTCGAGTCGCGAGTGGACCGCGTGAATAAGTGACCCGACTCGGCGAGTCGGGGGTGGACTCGGCGAGTCCGTGCTGGAATATGAAACCCTATTTTCAGGGTTTGCACCCTATTTAAAGAACAATATGCCTTCATTTCAGCCTCTATCTTCCCTGAGTGTTCCAGAGAAACCCTAAATCGTGAGAGACTCCATTGTTGAGAAGAGTGAAGCTTGGGAGAAGAAATTGGTGAAGAAAAGTTGGAGGAAGTTGAGGATAGCATCAAGAGAGCTTGTGGATCTGAAGTCTACATCAGTTTAGACTCATCCTTGGGGTAAGAAGTCACCTCCTTAAGTCTTTTTCCTTATTGTCATCCATGGTGGTTGTTTTGGGGATTCTTTAGCATGGTTTGGACCCATTTCGGGTTTAGAGGTTAGATCTGAAGTTGCAACTTCAGATCTAGGTTGTATTGGAGCCATGAGGGCAGAAAGCATCAGCCTTGGGGCTTGATTGAGAGTGTCCTTGCCTTAAAACTTCATTTTGAGCTTATTGGAGCTTGTTGAGCCTTGCATGCACGTAAAGTTGGAAACTTTACGTGTGAATCTGGCCCTAGGAGTCCAGATCTATGTATTGGAAGCAATGAAATGGCCTGAAATCGTCTGAATGAAGATGTCATGTTTGGACTCGGCGAGTCACATGGGTGCACTCGACGAGTTGTATGAATATGTGCATGGACTCGACGAGTTGGGAGAACAACTCGGCGAGTCTGTTGAAGATTGCCTTGGACTCGGCGAGTCTGGTTGTGGAACCCTAGCCTTTTCTGGTTGAGCTGAGAATCGGTGAGTCGAGGGATGACTCGGTGAGTTGAGCAAGAAGGGACTCGGAACTGGTTGGACTCGGCGAGTCTTGGGGCGACTCGGCGAGTTGAGTCGTGGCTTTGGAGTTTCTGAGCATAGGGACTCGACGAGTCAACGGGTTGACTCGGCAAGTAGGGTCAACCAAGAAGGTTGACTTTGACTGAAGACTTTGACTTTGACCAAGAGTTAACCAGTTGACTTCCGGGGGTATTTTGGTAATTATTGGTATGTATTGGATTTGGTTTTTTGGTAGTGTTCAGTGGTGGAGTTCGTGTCGGAGGTCGGAGCAGCGTGATCTTATCTTTTCAGTCAGCTATAGCAGGTGAGTTATCCTCACTATATCGACAGGGTCTACGGCACCAAGGCCGGCCCTTTATCGGATGGAAATCCGGGTAGTTGTTGTTGTGTTATTGCTCTGCTATGTTTGCATCCTGGTAGTTAGGATGGTATGTGTTAGAGACCTGGTTAAGGTCGGTACCCGGGATATAGGGTAATGTTATGCTAGTGACTGGTTAGGTCGGAATCCTGGTTAGGATATTGATATGCTATGTGATCTGTTAGACTGTTTGTCTGGTTGAGGATTGTATATGATTATATGTTTACGTGCACATGGTTGTTGGAATGGGGTTGGGTTGAGGCGGGTCCTACTTTGTGCTGTAGGCCAACATACCCAGGGCGGACCGGACATTCCGAAGGCCCAGCGAGCGGTTCGGATAGACTGAAGGCCCCGAGAGGGCGGACCAGACGTGCCGAGGCTCGGAGAGTGGACCAGGCCGACTGAAGGCCCGGTGCGAGCGGACCAGTCATACTGTAGACTCAGAGAGTGGACCAGGTGGATTGAAGGCCCGGTGTGGGCGGACCAATCACACTGTAGACTCGATGTACATGGTTAGACTCGAAGGGTGGACCAGGTGGACTGAAGGCCCGGTACGGGTGGACCAGTCACACAGTAGACCCGATGTGCATGGCTGTTCTATTTGTGATATGTTATGAGTATGTTTATGTGTGGTTGGTATTTTGGGGGTAACTCACTAAGCTTGCGGGCTTACAGTTGTAGTTTTATGTTTCAGGTATTTCAGGAGATCGTGGCAAGGCGAAGGCGTGATCGTACCGCTCCTCATGTTTTGTGATTTATGAGATATGGTTCTGGGGAAAACTCTGATAATAAACTATTTTGAAAACGAGATGTATGAACTTAATGGTTTTGAAATGAATTAAAATGTTTTAATTTGGCTTAATTTTTATGGGTGTTACAGCTGCACCCGAACCAGAAAACCCAACACATGAGGTTCACGGCCGTAAACCCTGTTCACGGCCGTGAACACTCTTCTGGCTGTGAACCACCCTCCATATATAAGAGATTGCTTCATTTGTCTTCATTTCTCCAAATTCCAGCCGTGAACTACCCATTCTCTCTCAAGTATCATCAAGTGAAGGCTTATTTTTCACTACAAAACGTAAGCATCTCATCCCTATTCTTGTTCATGCTTAGAAACCCCTTTGTTCTAGCCTTGATTCACCACCTTTCATCATAATCATCAAGATCTTCAAGGGTTTACGACCGTAAACCCTTCATAAGGGCCGTAAACTCTTCATAGGATCTTGGGTCGTAAACCCTCCCAAGGCCGTGAACTCCTAGAGTTTGGCCGTGAACTCCTTGTGATCAATCACATGTGATTCTAACACTCAATTGAGGGTGTTTCCTAGTTCCTAAGGTTGTTTCCCTTACATGTTAGTTCTTTTAAACACTAATTATATACATATATGTATCAATATATGTCATTTAGGACTCATTTGTGCCTCGGGACTTCATTCGTGGAACTTCTCATCCTTACTCGAATCTTCAAGTTGAATCACCCACATAAGGTGAGTTCATACCCCTATAATCAATCTTTTAAATGTTTTTAAATGCTTTTAAGGGGGGGGGGGGAATACAAGTTGAACACAATGATATTATGTTAATATTTTACATGTGATAACCATCACATTAAAGGATTTTTATGCTTTTGTAAGTGATCAAATCTATTCAACAACTCTTTTAAAAAGATGTTAGTTTATTGTTTATAAAACTCCGTTTTTAAGGTACATGCTTAATTCAATAGATAATTGAGTCTTTTCTTCAAGTCAGTAACAGTTCAAAACAAACATACTAGTAAACTATAATATGTATAGTTTAGGGGTTCAGAACATACTATAACTAGAACAGGAAGGAACATACTATAACTCGAACAGGAAGGAACATACTATAACAAGAACAGGAAGGAACATACTATAACAAGAACAAGATAACAATAATGTGAAACCACTACTTCACGGCTTAGCAATATACTTGTTATGTCGCGTTTTGTAACCAGAGTCTCCTAGAGGGAGAGCGTGAGTTTGTGTATAGATCTATACGGGATTGACATCCCACACCTTGCTGCTAGCTACAGTGGGACTTGCAGGTGTACGGGTGACAAATGTCATACCATTTTCGACGTTTTTAGATCGTCGTGTTTCATACTAGTCAAATCAGGCATGGTTATAACCTCATCACATTTTAACCTTAATTAACAAATTGGCTTTAAGGTAGTTAGTGCTTTAGTAATTACTTTATACAACATTACTGTACACTTTCATTTTCCCGTTACATTCATATAGTGATCTTCTCACATAAAAGGTAATGCAAACTATTTTCTAGTAAATATAGTCTTAAACTTGGGAAAACATACATCATTACAAAAGACAAACAGAACAGTCGAGTCCTAGTACATTCAGTTAGAAGGGAGCCTATAATGATAACTTTATGATCCCTCGGTAGATACATCAGGGATATATATTAATCGGGTCCGACAAACAGTAGGATGTGTGCTTTCCGCTTCATTTCCTGTTCCTTCTTTGGTTGTGGGCTTAGAGCAGATTCACCCAGTCTACTCTCTATTCGATCTTAGCTATATATATATATATATATATATATATATATATATATATATATATATATATCCTGTATACACCAAGTAATTTATAAGGAGTATCATGTATGGGTCAGGTCATAGCATACAAATTCAATATACCGTTTTCTAGTACAAAAACATACTTTTTAGATAGAACATTTAGTAAGCTAAACTAGAAACTTATCAGTAAAAGGTTTAATTCATTTTATTAAACCAGTATAACTTAAAGGACCTTTAGTGGTTAATTCTATAATACCTTAGTTTATACATCAGGGTTATATATAATTAATATCCGATAGACAGTTGGATGTGTGCTTTCCGCCTTACTTCATGTTCCTTGTTTGGTTGTGGGCTTAGGGCAGATTCACCCATTTAACTGTCTGTTCGATATTATATTATATATAGCTAGTATAAACTAAGTGATTATAAAAGGAACTATTGTGGTTACCATTTTTACTAAATGAAAATATATGATTTTCTTAAAGAATGTTTTCATCAAATATAAAGAACTATTACAGTTAACTCTGTAAGTACCAAATGAATACGCCATGGTTATATACAATGAAGAACTAACAAACAATGGGATGTGTGCTTTCCGCCACATTTCCTGTTCCTTGTTTGGTTGTGGGCTTAGGGCAGATTCACACAACTGATTGTCTGTTTGATCTGGATTGTATATAACTTGTATCCATTTAGTACTCATAGAATGAATTGTAGAGTCATTTTTACTTATCATTCATCACATCAGGAAATATAGGATTTTCTGGAGGAACAGACGAACTTTTTCTAAAGAACTTACAGTTTACTTTTCATAACTAAAATACTTATGAACTCACCAGCTTAAATGCTGATCTACTATTTCAAAATAACTTGTATTCTCAGGAAACTAGTAGACAGGTACGCGCACTGGGATTCAGAAGATGGAGTATAGTAGCTTCATGTCTTGTTTTGTTATTTACTTTTGGAGTCAAACTTTTGTGAATCACATACTTTGTAAACACTTTAATATTAATGCAATGGTTGTTTGTTACTTTGATTACTATGATGCATGTGTTGTGATACTACATATAACGTCCTCCGCCCCCGAACGTTTCCGCCGTTCCGGTTTGGGGGCGTGACACAAAACCCGAAATTAGGGTTTTCACTAAAACACCTGCCACGTCGTGGCGGGTCATTTAAATCTCGCGATCCAAAATGTTCCGCCACATCGTGGTGATGCTACACCACGTCGTGGCCACCCGTTTTAAAGTAAATACAAGAAAGTTGATTCATACCTGAACCGAAAGTTATAGTAGCTGATGATTCAGTAGTGGTTCCATTTGACGATATTCAGGTTGATGAGCGTCTGAACTATGTTGAGAAACCAGTGGCGATTCTGGATAGGAAGACGAATGCCTTGTGCAACAAGGTAGTCCCATTGGTCAGTGGCAACATCGGAAAAAGTTCCGAATGGACTTAGGAACCCGAGGCAGAGATGTGAGAGCACTACCCTGATTTATTTGCAACATCATAATTCGAGGACGAAGTCTAATTCAAGTGGGGGAGAATTCTAACAACCAGACATCAAGTATATTCCTTTTTGACCCAAAAGTATAATCATGTTGCATTTTGGTCCTTACGCCAAGCATATTTGGGGCGCACGCTTGACGTAGCTCATTAAAGAGGATCGCATGTGCATGTAAGTACGTTGGGCGTACTCATGAGTACGCTGGGCATACTTGGCAGACGAGCAAACCCTAATTTTTAGGGTTTGAGCACTATTTAAGCATCCTTATCCCTCCAAACCCTTTCCTCCATCAACCCCCATCTCCCAAAAGTGTCCCTTGCAAACCCTAGTTCTTTGGTGTGTGATTTTGAGCTTGAAAAAATTGTGTTCTTGTGCTTGTGAAGGAGGAAGAAGGTGGTAGATCATCTTGGAAGCTCAAGGCAACTTAGATCCAGAAGTATCTCACCCTCAAGCATCCCTTGAAGGTATAAAGCTTGGAACTTGATGAATGTTTTCCTTGGATCTTGGTAGTTCTTAAGTTTTTATGCATTTTGGTCCCATAATCTTGGTATTCATGAGTATGGCTTACTCTAAACCATATGAACTGTCATTTCTGACGTTTTTAAGTGCTAGAAACCATAAACATGTGATCTTGGTCCCTTTCTTCCCTCCATGCAAGAGTTATGATGCTTTGGTTTGTGTATTAAGTTAGGGTTTTGGTTTTTGGACTCCTTCTAGCCATGGAAAGTTATAAAGTTGGAAAATTTATGACTTAGAATGATATTTGGGACTAGATCTAAGCTTTGGACGTGAGATCTTAATGAAATAATTCAACCCGATGGCTGTGGACCCGAGGGTAATCCAATCCGATGACTGTGGGTCGGGGGTAATCCAGCCCGATGGTTGTGGACCCGATGGTAATCCAGTCCGATGATCGTGGACCCAACATGCATGTTTGTATATGTTCTGTTGTGTGGAGTATTTTGGGAGATCTCACTAAACTTTGACTTACAGTTTAAATGTTATGTTTCAGGTAATTCAGAGGATCGGGGCAATATGAAGATGTGATTGTACACATCCTTCAGTGATATGTTTTGGAGATTTTATGATACTTTGATTTTGGGATATTTGTATTTGGATGTTTGGTTTTTATGACTTAGGTTTGATTGAAACAATGATTTTTACTTAAATTGAAAAATAAAAATTTTATCGTGATTTTTAAGATGTTACAATATCTTAACAAACGAATACAAACATAAAAGAGTAAATTACATGAATCGTCCCTCGTGCAGGTGTCAAAAGACACGTTCAGTCCCTATTTTTAAAAATTAACTCGGACCTTCCCTCGTTAATTTAAAACTTACACGCTTCATCCCTTTGGGCATAAAAAGACTATTTTGCCCTTATTTATTTATTTCTTATTTTCTTTTGTTTTATATTTATCATTTTTAGATTTACAAAAAGAAAAAAAGAAAATCGATAATCCCCACCCCTCCCCCTTCCCCTTCCCCAAATTCTTTCAACCTTCGATTCCTTTTTTTTCACCCACTCTACACAGAAATGCCACCTGCCTCCATGATACCATGATATCGGGGAAACTCCAAATCAGTGAACCAAAATCGGACCCCAAACTACCATCCCCTATCTTCGTTCTCCCCTCTGCCTTAAGAACATTGATGGCCCATCGCCACCTTCCCTGCCATGTTGTCGCCTTCCCTGCCCTGTTGTCGCCTTCCCTGATGCTAATGTGGCCTAGGTTTTTCCGATTTACCAGTCATCGTGTGTGTGTGAAATCGAGGATGTGTGTATGGAGCTTCCAGGGCTACCATTACCCTCTTCTTCCTCATTTGATGTGAAATACACCCAGAAAAAAGCACCTTTTAAGTTTCTTTCTCTGTGACTCGAAACTACTACAAACATACTTGCAACCTCCAAGAAGATCATGGTTCACGGTAGGGTTCAAGGATTACAAAACCCAGTTCTGATTTTGCTAAAATCCTGGTTCTGATTTTATTAAACTCTCAAACAGGAAAGCACTATGGTTTCAAGGTTTTTAATTTAGCATCTAGGTATTCTTTAGTCTGTAGCTTATAATTTGGTGTTATGATTTCCTTTTCTGATATGAGATTTTGCACGTAGCTTAAGTTTTGAATTTGATTTTTGGATTTTGATTTCATATTCATTTTGGTTTTTGATGGTATAATCTAATTTGGTGTGGTGGGGTTGTCGGAGGTGAAAGGCAGCACCCGGTGGTTGTCGGGGTTGAGAAGAAGACAATGAAGAGAAAAAATGAGGTGGTGGTCAGTAATCGTGGTAAAAAGGGTTTTTTGGTGGTGGTTTTGCATATCTCCGGTAGTGGTGGGGTGATGTGTTGTTCAACAAGAGAGAGAGAGAGAGAGAGAGAGAGAGAGAGAGATTTAATTTAAATGATTAAAATATTTTTTAATAATCAATAATAATCAGATTTGTCAAAAATAAATAAAAAAATAAATTTAAAAGGGCATTATAGTCATTCTATGTCTCACAAGGGATGAAGCGTGCAAATTCAAACTAATAAGGGACAAAGCGTGTAACTTTTTACGATGTAAGGGACGATCCGAATTAATTTTTAAAAATATGGATTAAACGTGCATTTTGGCACCTGCAGGAGTGAATTGTAATTTACTCTGATATCAAATATCCCACCACTTAAATGTAAATCATCGAAAATATTAAGCAGCGTGAGTTGTCATCATCACCGACGCTTCTTCCGTTGTTCGGCTAATACCAGCGTCCTGCTTTTTCTTTTTTTAATCGGCCACATTCACACTCCCACAAAACCCTTGCCGGTGTTCTGTCTGCCCAATCGATCCATCCATCTCTTCAACTCTTCAATTGCTCGATTCACCGCCATATCTATACCAATTTTCTAAAAATCTGCATTGATTCCCAACAAGATATGTGCGTTGTCAATCGCCGCAGAATCAGCAAGTGATTGATAGAGATGCCTAGGCTAGCTGCCGGAAAGCAAAGGAAATCGGCCAAGATTCTCTTCATATGCGTTGGCCTTCTGGGAGCAGCCCTTATTGCAGATCTACTCTGGGCGTCTTCTACATCTTCCTCTGCACGATCTTTCACTTACAAACCCGCTTTTGATTGGCCCCCGCCTAAAACATCTTCCGACTCCTTTCCCCTCCCTGCTTCTTCCAATCACTCTGCCAAGGTATCTTCTTCATACTTCCTTGTGTGCATTTGTGACCTACTGTGGTTATAAAAACTAGAAGATACTGCTGTGATTATTAGAATAGAAAGATGGATCTGGTATTCATATAAATGGGTAACTAATCATGCTTACAACTTACAACTAACCAATCTACTGTTAAAGAAACTTAAAACAAGTTTCCTTGATACTGTAATTGGAAGTCTCTTTCTACCTACGGTTGAACTTGTGAGACTCAAGTGCCTGAATGATTCTATTGTGATTTAGAATTGTTTGTTGCTTCAATGATAACTACTTCATTCAACAAGCAGCCTTCGGTCTCCATGTCTAATTACATTCTCAAAACCTATCACAAACCTGAGATGATTGATAGAGCATTTGATCTTTCTGTATACGTTGTTCATCCTTTTAAGATCTGCTATCTAATCAATGTTAGTTCCTTATATGTATTCCACTTCAAATCTCTTGGCTTTCCACCATCTTTAAGATGATCAAGCCATTCCAGCCGTGTTATATTAGCTTCTCTTCAATCATGGCCCCCATAAACATCTTAAGATTCTCATTTATGTTCTCTGCACATTCAAACCAGTAATTGTACATTCACTACACTTTCATGTCTTTTGAAGGTCCCATGTTCTACCACATAAATCATTAGCTGTTTGTTTATCATATCACAAGACCAACCATTCAACTTTATGGGATATAGAAATCACATAAGACTCCTGATGTTTGCACATCTGTTTCATTGAATCCATATGTTCTAGTTCATCTTAGTATAAGTCCTTAATAAGTGTAATGCATGTCTCTATTTTTGTATTCACACCTGATATAGTGTAATGAATACCCAAATTTTCTACAACAGGTTGTAGCAGATAAAGATAAAAAAGATGAATTTCATGGAAGAATTCTATCTAAAACTTTTGCTGATTTACCTGGACCAGAACTAAAATGGGAGAAGATGTCAGAGGCACCAGTCCCCCGTCTTGATGGAGCAGCAATACAGATCAATGATGAACTCTTTGTTTTTGCAGGATATGGAACTATTGATCTTGTAAGAACCTGAACTTCACAATCTTCTGCATACAACATGTAAACAAAAGCTAAAGTTTTATTCTTTTATTCATTCTTGGTAGGTGCATTCTCATGTTGATATATACAATTTCACAAGCAACACATGGGGAGGAAGATTTGATATGCCAAAAGAAATGGCACATTCTCATCTGGGAATGGTGACAGATGGAAGATATATATACATAGTGACTGGACAATATGGCCCACAGTGTAGAGGGCCCACAGCACATACATTTGTACTTGACACCAAGACTAAAAAATGGGAAGACATGCCACCTTTACCTGTCCCTAGGTATGCTCCTGCAACTCAGCTTTGGAGAGGTAGACTCCATGTGATGGGTGGTAGCAAAGAAGATAGATATACACCAGGTGTAGATCATTGGAGCATTGCTGTGAAAGATGGAAAAGTTTTGGAGAAAGAATGGAGAATTGAAATGCCTATACCTCGTGGGGGCCCACATAGGGCTTGTATTGTGGTTGATGACAGGCTGTATACCATTGGTGGTCAAGAAGGCGACTTTATGGCTAAACCAAATTCGCCTATATTCAAATGTTCTAGAAGGAATGAGGTAAGTAACTTCTTTTAATTTCTTTACTACTTGTGTCATATACTACATTGATGAATTTTGTAAAATGAATGAAAACAGGTTGTGTATAGTGATGTGTACATGTTGGATGATGAGATGAAGTGGAAAGTTTTGCCTCCTATGCCAAAACCTGATTCCCATATAGAGTTTGCTTGGGCAGTTGTTAACAATTCCATTGTTATTGCTGGTGGCACTACAGACAAACACCCTGTAACCAAGAAAATGATCCTCAATAATGAAATCTTCCAGTTTCAGTTGGATACATTGGTAAGCTGTCTTTTTTTTATTTGTAATATTTAATGTATATATGGATTTAAGAATGTTTGTTTTTGCAGAAATGGTCAGTGGTTGGGAAGCTTCCTTTTCGTGTGAAAACAACACTGGTGGGATTCTGGGATGGATGGTTGTATTTTACATCAGGACAAAGAGATAGAGGAGTGGATGATCCTACACCCAAAAAGGTCATTGGAGAGATGTGGAGAACAAAACTCAGATTCTTATGACATTTTTATTTCATTCTTTTAACTCAATCTTTCAGGTTAGTATTAAATTATGAATGTGAATGTGCATCTACAATTCTATATACATTATGTATACAAGTTATAGCCCTTCTTCTTGTGTTTGTACTTTGTAGTTTAAGTTTGTCTAATTTGTTACTTATACGAAGCTCATCTTTTTAAGATAATTGCAAGTCGAATTAACATGGAAAAAAGCATATTTTATGTTGGAAGAGATGATGTAATTAAGTTTTATGTAATTGCATTGTGAACTCGAACACTATTGATTTTGTTTTTGTTTTTGATAGAGAATGTGCTATGGGTCTTATATAAATATATGGGTAAACATGGGGGACTTAATTGTAATATCTATTATTATCTATTTTGCACCCTATCTGGAATTATCTCAAGAATAGCATAAATAGAGTAGTGAGGTATTCAGTATTTTGTAGCTTTGAGTATCGGTTTTAGCTTGGGCAGGAGGTTTCTCTTGAGAGAACTTCTCTGATTAGGGCAGGAGGACAATCATTTGGATTTCCTTTCTGATTTGTTCTTATTTCCATTTAGTAATCAAATAGCTTCCTAGATCTATATATCTCATATTTTAGTTTCATTTATCTGTTATTGGATTCACGATCCTATCAGTTTTCATGTTTAAGTTTCAACATGTGGCATGGGTTTAAAATTTAAATTTCATGCATGCATAAAATCCTTTAACTTCAATTTTGGATGTGTTGGGTATGAATTAGAGCTGACAATGGGTCGACCTGGGTTGGGTTTGGGTTCAACCCATTTATTAATTGGGTTGAAAATATCAACCCAACCCAAGCTGTTTATTTAAATGGGTTGATAATTTCAACCCAACCTTATAGATAAATGGGTTGTCATCGGGTTGACCTATTTATGTAGTTATCGATCCAACCTATTAAATAAATGAGTTAAACTTGAGTTACTTATTTAAAGTCAAAAAATTAAATATATTAACTAAAGATTATACTATATAAATTAGTTTCAAACATAACTAAAATTTCAAATTATAACAAAAGCACGATCACAATTTAAAATTTTGAATAAATTGATCAAATAACATAAGAAATATTTAATTTTGAATGGGATTTTTGAGAGTTGCTAGTATTTTCGGCGATAAGAAAAAAGATGAGAATTAAGATTACATTGTTTTAAAACACAAATAATACTACAAAATTTTAATTTATAAATTAATACTTCGATTAATACATGATAGTATTAACACATATTAAAGTTAAATGGGTTGGTGGGTTGAAAACGGATTGACAATTTTTACCCAACCCAACCTATTTAATTAAATGGGTTAGACGGGTTGACCCATTTAACTTAAATGGGTTGAAAATCTCAACCCAACCTGCTAAGTTTGGGTTGGGTTGGCGGTTTGGGTCGATTTTTGTCAGCTCTAGCTCTAGTATGAATCCTAGACCTTCTTTATGGTATTGCACAAAAACTTGTAAGTACTTTTGCTTGGTAAGATTTAATCTCTAATGTTTTATAATATCTTTATAAAATCTTTGATTTTTCTCTAATACACTATAATGACTAACTTTTTTTTATATAGTAAAACTAGAACATAAGGAAGTAGGAAACTATTGTAATAAAAGGAAACGATACAAAAAAAAATGTTGTGGTTTGCTTTTTCTTGCAACTTCAAAAGAGGATGAACGTCTTGAGATCGAGAAACTTGAAAGTGTCCATCTCAGTCTCACCATAGTTGATTCCAAGAAGAGATAGTTCATGAGCCACGTATCATCATAAGGGAAGATAAGTTGAAGTATAAGTGGAACAAAATGGGGCCCTAAGTGGAAGTTCTATAGATACATGAGCACATTCAAAGGGGCAGCCTAAATTTATGAAACGTTGAAAAGAAAGGTAAACCCTACAGTTTTTGAATTTATGAAACGTTTTCCAATACTCTACCTACATACATACACTTGGTGCTTGATATTGGTTCTATGATTCAAATCATATGAACTCGCTTTTGGTATTCCTAGAGTGAGTTTGCCACACCGTTTTGTCTGTGGTATCAACGCCCATCAAACTTGTTACATCTCTTCAAAAGCTTGCCATTTAGGGGAATAGGTTGCCACTTTTACCACAAAAAACTTATTTTATTTAAAACTAAAAATATTTCTTCATTCAAAATGTCGACACCATTTGTCGGACCTACTCACAAGTTGCCAAAACTCTACAAACCGGAAAGGTTAGTTATTTTCTTCACGGAAAGTTCGAAGAGCATTGACTAACAACATTCCAACATTTTCGCCATTTTATGATTTACGTTTCATCCTACAATACACAATGTGAAACTGTACCGCCACTATGTTTGTTGCTCTCTATTTGGCAAAAATTTGATTATTACTTCGTTGGTTCCTTTTACCTACTTTGTGGTTGTACCGTTGGGTGATTCTATTTCAGAAAGAATTCTCATCTCGGTAGTTGATGTATTTTGGATCTTCATTTACATCGATCCATACACGAGCCAAAATTATCTCTTCATCTTTGTTCCACATACGTACCATTTTGAAAGACGAAGAAGGTTAGAAGATTGTGGAAAATAAAAAATGTTGGAGAGATCAATTAAGAAGGTTTGAATGTGGTTGAAAGTAAAAAGTGATGTTAGGATTTATAGTGGTTGATGAATGGTTTAAAATTTGAAAGAAAAAAAATTGTTATATTATAAAAAATTGAGTATTTTTTTTATTATTTTTCTTTTGAAAAATGTGGTATTTTGAAAATGGTTTAGAAAAATTAAAAATTAATTTTCTCTCTTATTGGTAGCCTATTGTCGAGTTGTCTCGCTGAACCACCCTTATCGAGTTTGAGGGGCAGAGTTGCCTTTGATTGTCGAGCTCCACATTGGATGTGTCTAGCTCTATGTCGGCCCACTCCTTTCAACTTTAGGAAGAAATCAATAGACCATTAGAGTATGAGATGAAATTGAGATCTCTGGAATTTAATTTCTATAACAAAACTGAGATCTCAAGTGAAATTGTCGGGACTCTTTTGTTCATGTTAGAAGGAGACATATATTGTATTTACATGACATTCTTTATGTTTGGAGTATAGCTCTGGAATTTAATTTCTATAACAAAACTATAATTTTCATACCGTTTGTTTTAGTGCTTTATAGGGGACCTCCATAAATTATGTTTGGCTATAATTTTTTTTATTCTTAATCAACTTTGAATGACTGAATCAATTGATGATATCACGAGAAGGTGAGAAAATGACGACTCTTCTAAATTGAAATAAGGAATTTAATTTCTATAACAAAACTATAATTTTCATACCGTTGGTTTTAGTGCTTTATAGGGGACCTCTATAAATTATGTTTGGTTATAATTTTTTTTATTCTTAATCAACTTTGAATGACTGAATCAATTGATGATATCACGAGAAGGTGAAAAAATGTCGATTCTTCTAAATTGGCATAAACGAAATGGCCAAATATATCGAGACTATATGTTTCCTCCCATGAAAGATGGAATTCTCGATAATCTTAAGTTTTCTAATGTTGATGAATGTATTGATGGTATGAAGGGGGAAATAACAAAGAGATATAATTAAAGTATTCACATATAGTTCAAAATTTATTACAAATGATTCATACCAACATTTGTGGACATTTTCCTATAGGGATTAGAGTATACATATCTTTCATATTTTTTCTTGACAAGTACTCTAGATACATACTTGTACTTAATTATTCAGAAATGTGGATCAATAGACACATTCAAAATCTTAAAAGCCAAACCCAAAAATCAAATAAAGGTTGTAAACCGAATAGGAGTGGAAGCTATAAAGTATTATAGATGACATGTCTTGATGTCAGTCAATGTCATGTACAGTTTTGTAGATTTTTTGTAAGACACATGACATTAAAGATTTCCATACATATCCTAAACTGAGTTCCTTCAAAATCCCTCCCGTAAAATCCATTTCAAGTTAAAATCAAGATGGAAACAAAGTCTGGAGTGTTTAAAGGATGCGAATAATTTGCTGAAGTCAAGGTTTATAATCATTGTGTACCTTTTTATTTGTCGCTTTCATTCGTATTTTATTAGTGGTTGATTGCACTTGATATTTTAATTCCATTTCGCATCGAACTTATTATTCTAAATAATTCGGACTCTTGGGGCGTGTTTCACACACGTATTACTACAATTGGTATCCAAGCTTCCAAGGTTTTCATATTAGTTTATTGGGATCATTTTATCAAGTCATTGATCATGTCTTCGATGAAGTATGATATTCCGTTGTTGAATCAAAACATTGGGTTTCCTGTGGCAAGTAAAGTTGAAAGATGTTCTTATTCAGATGGATTTACACAAGGCGTTTTTGGGTTCCGAGAAGATGCTCGCTTCATGGACGGTAGAAGATAAAGAGACCAAATATTAAAAGCTCAATCACAGATTCGTTTGCATTTGTCCAATGATGTTTTGCAAACTTCAGCGACTGCTTTATGGTTAAAGTTGGAGCAACTATTGATAACGAAGAGCCTACCAAACAAGTTGCATTTAAAGCAGCGGTTGTTCAACTTTAAAATGATTGAAGGAGGCTCTTTAGTTGAACATATATCCACATTTAAAGAGTTAGTAAATAACTTAGATGAAGTTTTTACAACTTTGGATTCAAAAGAGAAGATGAAGCATATTTTATCGGTGGTGGTTCAAGTGATGCGAAAGCCAAAGGTTTAAATGCCCGAGGAAGAACAACAGATAGAGGTAAAAAACCTCAATCTTCCAACAAGACCATATCAACTTCTAAAGGTAAACGAAAGTTTTGCAATTACTGTCACAAGAAGAGACATACGATTGATGAATGGTTCAAGTTGAAGAATAAAGAGAAAGCAACATCAAATGGTAAACAAGCTAGCACTTCGGGTGAAACCGATGTAGGAAAGACCGATTGTATTGGAGAACTTCTCACAGTTTATTTAGATAAATTGGATTCCAGTGGTGACTAGATACTCGATTCTGGTTGTACTTTTCATATGTGTCACAACATAAGTTGGTTTTACACGTTTGAAAAAGGTTAACCAAGGCTATGTTCTGATGGATTACAATTCTACATGTCAAGTTGTTGGACATGGCTCAGATTCGTTGTGTTCTGATGGATTACAATTCTACATGTCAAGTTGGTGGACATGGCTCAGTCAGAATCTGTATGTTTGACGAGGTTATCCGAACCATTAGGGATGTTAGATATGCTCCTGACCTCAGAAGAAACTTGTTATATCTTAGCTCTTTTGATAAAAAAAGGGATATAGTTTGTTGGTAAAGGTGGATTTCTCAGGGTATTCAAAGGTGGTTCTGACAAACTGAGAGCCAAGTGAAAAACCTCAGATTTCTACTTTCTTGACGGGCAAACGATTTGAGTGATGTTGTTGTTGTTTCAAAGTCTCTTTCTGATCCAGATTAGTCTTGTCTTTAGCACCTTTGACTCGGACATATGAGTTTTCAAGGCATGTCCGAATTGAGTCGAAGAGGATTACTTGGTGAGCAAAAGATTGTTGATTTAGAGTTATGTGAAGACTGTGTGTATGGCAAGGAAAAATGAGTGATATTTGTGAGTGGTATTCATACAACAAAAGGACCACTTGACTATGTCCACTTAGATTTGTGGGAACCGGATCGAATTGTTCAGAAAGGTGGAGTTGTTTTTATGCTCACTATCATTGATGATTTCTCTAGGAAGGTGTGGTCTTTCTTCTTGAAACATAAGGGATACATTTTTTCTATCTTTGGAAATTACAAAGTACAAATTGAAAAGCAATTAGGATTGGTGGTAAAGTGTCTTCGCACGTATAATGGACTTGATTTTTGCTCAGAAGAGTTTAATATCTATTGTTGAAAGGAAGGCATCACTCGACATCGCACGGTAGTCCATATGCCTCAAAAAATGTTGTAGCCGAAAGGATGAATCGCACCATTATGGAGAAGGTCCGGTGTATGCTTTCTAATTCCAAATTGCCAAAGTCCTTTTGGTTAGAGGCTACTGCGACTGCTTGCTATCTTATCAACCGATCACCATCAAGAGCAATTGAGAAGAAAACTTCGTTTGAGTTATGGTCTGGGATACCTGCCAATTATATAGATTTAAAACTTTTTGGATATGTAGCTTATACACGAGTTAACAATGGGAAGTTAGAACCGAGTACAGCCAAATGTATTTTTGTTGGGTACAATCCAGGTGTTAAAGGGTAAAAGTTGTGGAGCTTTGATCCGAAGAAAGGCATTATCTCAAGAGATGTTACTTTTGATGAGTTTGGTATGATTCAACCACTTTCAGACTCTTCAAAAAGTACATATGCATCAAATACATCATCTGAAGCAAGTAAAGCAAAAGCTCAAATGGAGGTGGAGCTTCCTACTTCACCTTTCACCTGTATTCCAAGTTCAGTAAAAAATCAAGAGTCTTCCTCTTCTGATGAGCCTGTTGCTGTTGAAGAGTCAACATATTCACCACCACAAGCTACTACTCAATGCATTGAAAGAGATAGACCGAGAATAGAAGTTGTACCTCCAAAGAGGTATGTTGAAGCTGATCTTGTTGCTTATTCCTTTATTGTTGCTGATGATATTGAGTCTGGAATGGAGCCTGTGAATTATGACGAGGCTGTTAACTCAAAATACACAAGTGATTGGATGATTGCAATGAAAAAAGTGATATGGAATCCTTGCAAATAAATGGTACTTGGGATTTAGTTACTATTTTGAAAGGCAAAAGATTAGTTAAATGCAAGTGGGTCTACAAGCTCAAGGAACCTGTCAACCCAAATGAGAAACCAAGGTACAAAGCTTGGTTAGTAGCTAAAGGCTATAGTTAGATTCATGGCATTGATTACACTGATATTTATTCCCCATTTATCAAACATACTTCTATGCATGTATTATTGGGATTGGTTGCTTCTAATTATTATAAATTAGAGCAACTTAATGTTACTACAACTTTCTTAAATGGTGTGCTTGCGGAAGAGATTTTATGCAACAACCTGAGGGTTTTGTAGTTCCTGGAAAGGGGGACTACGTGTGTAAACTGAATAAATCTCTTTATGGCCTCAAGCAGTCTCCTAGATAATGGTATAAGAAGTTTGATTTGTTCATGACCAGTCACGAATTCAAGATGTGCGCCCATGATAGCTACGTTTATTACAAAAATAGTGATGATGGTTAGATGACCTACTTACTCTTATATGTGTATGACATGGTAATCGTAAAGAAATATATGAAGGAGATTCAAAAATTGAAAGATCGGTTGAAAGCTGATTTTGAAATGAAGGACTTAGGAGCTGCCAAAAAGATTTTAGGTATGGAAATTGTTCGTAACAGGAATTCTAGGGTCTTGCATCTTTCTCATAAAAATTACAATGAGAAAGTCCTAAGACACTTCAATATGCATGAAGCAAAACCTTCCAACACACCTTTTTTAGCTCATTTCAAGTTATCATCTCGTTTGAGTCCCACTACTGAGATTGATATGGCTTATATGGTATGCGTACCATACTCTAGTGTTGTCGGATCCTTGATATTACAGATGTTGGGGATGTGGTCCTCAATACTACTGTGGGTACGAAGTGGATTTTGAAGAATGTCAAGTTTATTCCAGAATTGAAAAGAAATTTGATATCAGTGGGGCATCTTGATGATAAAGGTCACCATGTCACTTTTGGTGATCATCAGTAGAAGGGGACAAAGGGAAACTTGGTGGTTGCTAGAGGTCAAAAGCAGGGTACACTTTACATGGTGATGTGTTTCTGATGATGAGGCACATGCTGTTGAAGAAGTTGGGGCATCCACTCTATGGTACCAGAGACTTGGGCATATGAATGAAAAAGGAATAAAAATGCTTGCCTTCTGTCACACCCCCAAACCGAAACGGCGGAAACGTTCGGGGTACTCTTAAGTACCACAGAAAAGTCCTGTAGTTATAATCAGAATCTCTTGGAGGGAGAGCATGATAGTTGTGTATAGATCTATATTGGGTCTGACAAACCCGCACCTAAGCTGCTTGCAACAGCTAGACCGGCAGGTCTGAGGTGACAAGTGTCATAACATTCCGATGCCTGAAGAACGTCGAGTATGAGGTCTTCGAGTTTTAGCATGGTTATAACATCTCACATGGGGAATTAACAAAAACACACAGTTCACGGGGATTTTAGGAGTTTTATTTAAATATAAAACCACACACACAAGTACGCCGATTTACTTACATATACTAAGTCTTGGTTCAGTTAAGACTACAACAAACCTTTAGAAAATATTGGATTTTCTGGAAACAAACTTGTAACAAACTTAAAGGAACAACATTCATTTTTCATTCATAAATTGCTTATGAACTCACCAGCTTTATGCTGATACTCTTTCAAAAACAACTTGTATTCTCAGGTATTCAGTAATACAGGTAACCACAAGATTTTTGAAGACAAGACGCTAAGGTGCAAATTTCTTTTGAACTATTTTGACATCATATGTAATTTATTTGGAAACATGTATTTTTTTGCAACGATGTAACCTTTTAAATTATATTTATGATGGTTGTGTTTACTTTCTTCACTATGGTTATGATACTGAGCATGACGTCCTCCGCCCCCGAACGTTTCCGCCGTTCCGGTTTGGGGGTGTGACAGATTGGTATCAGAGCCAGGTTTATAGTGAACTAAGTATATCGAACCACGTAAGATATACAAACTATAAATACAACGGGACCAAATTTCTCTGACGTATCTTTTCAAAAGTACTTTAAAAATAAAAATTTGTATTTTTATAAAAGTACACGCACAATCGCACTCATTAATTCAGTATCATAATGGCAATAACATAAAAGTATCGAGACAAGTTGGGCACCATGATCCAGCTTCAGGGTATGAAGTCATATCTTGGATGAATATAGCCTGATCAACTATATTTAGCCAAGGTATGACCAACGTATGCCGAAGAGGAATCATGATGAGCAACAAGTCTTCAACTTCCCAAAAATCTTGAGAATCAAACATAAAAATACTATAGGAGTATTTTAACACAAAAACCGTAATAATCACATTATAAATTGCGACAACCAACTTCTTATTCCCAAAATTACTCGCGATATCCTTCTTGTCCCTATTCTCGTACAGGCACAATGGCAGGATTTCACTTGCCGGGTGATCCCTATTTCCCCAACCAAGGAAATGCCGGTTGGATTGTGGAAGACCCAGAGGAAGATTCCGAAGAGGAACCCATGGAGGATGAAGAACCCATGGAAGAGGAAGAATCCGTAGACGGTGAAGAGGAAGAAGACTCAGATGGAACCGACTCAGAACCCGAAGTTTACAACCCACACCCTGCCCCTATCCCTCCGCAACACTTCCAAGGCCTGACGCCCCAATGGGCCGAAACTATACATTGATGGAGCCGAGAGCAAGGTCAACGACCTCCCTATGGCATGGAACGAAGTTTCTACGATCTCAGTAGAGGAGGGTCAGCCGACCGAGCCCTTCCTGTCATGGTTCACCGTGTCACACGCCACGAAGAGCAAACAAGAGTTAACACTCGCCACCTCATGGAAATTGGTGCAACCAGCCAAGTCAACTCCGTTCGCATTTGTCGGTTGGATGATGACCACGATCGAACTCGAGACCGCACCGAGCTTCTTCGACGGGAAATGGCCGCGACCCGAGCTGAAGTGCAAGAACTCCGAGAACACCGAGCCGCTCTAGAAGGACGTCTGGCAGACGCAGAACGCCAGGCGGCTGAATCCAGAGCCGAAATGAGGAACTTCGTTTCTTCACTTCGTGATCCTCAGAGCTTCAACCGCCGCAAGTAGTGTTTGCACTGCTCGCTTCAGTCTAATCTAGTTTTGCGGATAAATACTACTATTATTTTCTAGTATTTTATGTACGATCTCGCGATTTAAGTGTTTACACTTCCGGGATCTGTTAGGCGGTCAAAATTTTGCCATACATTGATGTAGCATAGACCCCTTGTAGGGTCAAATTTTCCCCAATATTGTATACTAAGTTATATCAATGAAATTGACACGCTATTTGCTTTATTACATCAAGTTCATGACAGGAATTGTTTTCAGACTAAATTTACTGGTGTCCGATTTATGATTGTTTGATGTATAAATCAAAGTTATGTATAATTAAGACCATGTCGACCTAGAAATGGTGGTTCCGCCTTGGATCCTGTTCCTTGTTTGGTTGTGGGCCCAGGGCAGACCCATTAGATTCGAAAGTTTATTTAAAACTTAATTATATATAAATATTATACATCGAACGATTGTTGGATGGGCCCGATATGGATACTATCACAGACGTTTCATGTGAACCAAATCTATCAGCATTCATAAAGTCTATATTTCATTATCTATAGACATCTAGTATGAATGGATTCATACGATATCTTTACAAGTCGGAATCATGATGCATATAAAGAACTAATAATGTTTAGTTTTAACTCTCGACTTGTGAGCGCTATCAAAGACTTATTGTCTTTTCATTCTTGATATGGCAGAAAATGCCACCTCGTAGAAATCCTAGACGTGGCGGCGCCGCAGGAGCTGCACCACCGCCACCACCACCCCCCCCCCCTCAGTTCGATCCAGTAATGTTCCAGGCTGCCGTGACAGCCGCAGTAGCAGTCGCAATGTCCCAAATCAGCACCAATAATGCGGGTGGTGCGGGTAATGGTGCCACAAATTCTAACCAAGGGGACAGTCAGGGACACTCGAGAGAGTGTACCTACAAAGACTTTACAAATGCCAAACCCAAAACCTTCAATGGAAGCGGAGGTATCATAGCATTACTATAATGGTTCGAGAAAACCGAATCCATCTTCGAAATATGCGCATGCCCTGAAGCAAGCAAGGTCAAATTTGCAGCATGCACATTCTCTGAAAGGGCCCTCACCTGGTGGAATGGTCACGTCAAGGCATTGACACTTCCGGTGGCTAACTCGATAACATGGGAAGACCTGAAAACCATGTTGATGAAGGAGTATTGCCCAAGGGGCGAGATACAGAAGTTGGAAGAGGAACTTTGGGGTCTCAAAATGACAGGCTCTGACATCCTGTCATATACCTCAAGGTTTAGCGATCTAGCCATGCTGTGTCCCGGGATGGTTCCATCGGAAAGCAAAAAGGTGGAAAGATACATATGGGGACTATCTTCCCAGCTTCAAGGAAACGTATTGGCCTCAAAGCCAACTACCTTTGACAGTGCCAAGGAACTGACACAACAACTCATTGACCATAAAGCCAGCCATGGCACCGTGGCAACCACCACCGAACAAGCAAAAGGGGGGAGCAACAAAAGAAAGTTCTGGAACAAGAAGAAGGGTCAACCTGCTCAATACCCTGCCAAAAAGCAACAAGCGGTTGCGGTGCACGCTTCCACAACCACTGCTAACCCAACTCCGATAAGGCAATACGCCGGGAACCTACCCAAGTGTAACAAGTGCAGCTTTCACCACAACGGCGCATGCCGTGAAATGCACTGCACCAACTATAACAAAAAGGGGCACACTGCCCGATTTTGTAAAGCTCCAGTCCAACAGAACGCACAAGCTGCCAACGCCGGAGCCAACCGAACCTGCTATGGATGTGGAGAAGCAGGACACTTCAAGCGTAACTGCCCGAAGGCAAGAAACCCCAACCCTGGTGAAGTGGTCAGAGTGTTGGCGATAGGTCATGAGGAAGCAGTTGCAGATCCAACTGTGGTCACCGGTACGTTTCTCCTCAACAATACATACGCATGCATTCTTTTCGATAATGGCGCGGAGAAAAAGCTTCATGAGCCATCAATTTAAACGCTTGCTTAAGCAAACATCACAAACACTAAAAGACACATTCACCGTAGAAATGGCTAACGGAAAAACAGAGAACACTAACGACATTTACACAGAGTGTACCCTCACCTTAAACAATCACTCTTTCCAAATCGACCTTATGCTGGTCACCATAAAAAGTTTTGATGTCATCATTGGCATGGATTGGTTATGCCTTCACCATGCTGAAATCCTATGTCACGAAAAGGTCGTTCGCCTTAATCTGCCAAATGGCGAAACTCTCGTCGTCTATGGCGACAAACCTAGCTCAAACTTTCAGATCGTCTCTTGTGTCAAGGCTCAAAAGTATCTCCGCAAGGAGTACCACGCCTTCCTAGCCCACGTCGTAGACAAGAAACAAGAAGCGAAAAACATCAAGGACATTCAGGAGGTCTGTAATTTCCCCGACGTATTCCCGGAAGACCTTCCAGGAGTGCCCCCTGCTAGACAAGTCGAATTCCGAATCGACCTAATTCCTGGGGCTACCCCCGTAGCCAGATCGCAATACCGTCTAGCCCCAGCCGAGATGCAGGAATTGTCCAGTCAATTGAACAAACTGCTAAGCAAAGGTGTCATTAGGCCAAGCTTCTCACCTTGGGGAGCACCGGTCTTGTTCGTTAAGAAAAAGGATGGACCGTTTCGTATGTGCATCGACTACCGTGAATTAAACAAACTCACCATTAAAAACCGATACCCTTTGCCTCGAATCGATGACCTCTTCGACCAGCTGCAAGGAGCAAATTTATTCTCAAAGATTGACCTTAGATCGGGGTACCATCAACTACGAGTTCAAGAGGAGGATATTCCCAAGACTGCCTTCAGAACGCGCTATGGTCACTACGAGTTTGTAGTGATGCCTTTCGGCTTAACAAATGCACCCGCGGCGTTTATGGACCTGATGAATCGGGTGTGTCGACCTTACTTAGACAAGTCCGTGATCGTTTTCATCGATGATATATTAGTCTACTCCCGAAGTGAGGAAGAACACAGCCATCATTTACGTCAAGTCCTGGAGACGCTGAGAGCGGAGAAATTGTACGCAAAATTCTCAAAGTGCGAATTCTGGATTCGAGAAGTGAATTTCCTCGGACATGTGGTCAGCAAGGAAGGAATTCATGTGGACCCTTCAAAGATCAAGGCAATCGAAAGCTGGGCAGCACCAAGAACACTCACAGAGATCCGACAATTTTTAGGACTCGCCGGTTACTACCGAAGATTCATTCAAAACTTCTCCAAGATCGCGAAACCACTCACCACCTTGACTCAAAAAGGAGTGACTTTCGTCTGGGGGGATAAACAGGAGGTTGCGTTCCAAACGCTGAAACGAACTCTGTGCAGTGCTCCGATTTTTTCCTTACCGGATGGAACAGAGGACTTTGTCGTTCATTACGATGCGTCAAATCGAGGTCTAGGATGTGTGTTAATGCAACGAGGAAAGGTCATTGCCTACGCCTCAAGACAACTGAAGACACACGAGGTAAACTACACGACGCACGATCTCGAATTAGGAGCAGTAGTTTTCGCCCTAAAAATCTGGAGACATTACCTCTACGGCACTAAGTGCACTATCTTCACCGATCACAAAAGCCTTCAGCATATCCTCAATCAGAAAGAACTCAACATGAGGCAGAGATGATGGGTGGAATTACTAAACGATTACGAATGTGAGATTCGTTATCACCCCGGAAAAGACAACGTGGTTGCAGACGCCTTGAGCAGAAAGGAATACTCAGGCCGCCGAGGAAAAGCGTTAACCATGACCATCCATTCACACCTGTCCGCACAAATCAAAGAGGCACAGAAAGAAGCCTTAAAACCAGAGAACGTGGCAGGTGAAGCGTTGAGAGGAATGGACAAAAATCTTGAAGTCAGGGATGACGGGGTTCGTTGTCTCATGAACCGGATCTGGACACCAAAATTTTGTGGATTCAGGGACGTTGTCATGAACGAAGCTCATAAAACGCGTTACTCAGTGCATCCCGGCTCAGACAAGATGTATTTAGACCTCAAGAAGCTGTATTGGTGGCCGAACATGAAAGCCGAAATAGCTACCTTTGTGGGCAAGTGCCTGACTTGCGCCAAGGTTAAGGTGGAGTATCAGAAGCCCTCGGGACTACTTCAGCAGCCAGAGATACCCGAGTGGAAGTGGGAGCGGATTACAATGGATTTCATTACCAAGCTACCTAAGACAACGGGTGGACTTGACACCATTTGGGTAATCGTCGACAAATTAACCAAATCCGCACACTTCCTACTAATAAAAGAGACAGACAAAATGGAGAAACTAACAAGGATCTACATTAAAGAAGTGGTGTGACTTCACGTGGTACCGATATCCATTATCTCCGATAGAGATAGTCGGTTCACGTCACGATTGTGGCAGTCACTGCAGAAAGCTATGGGAACTAGGTTGGACATGAGTACAGCCTACCACCCACAGATCGATGGGCAGAGTGAAAGGACCATTCAGACGTTAGACGACATGCTAAGAGCTTGTGTGATAGACTTTGGTAAAGCTTGGGATGCTCATTTACCCCTTATCGAATTCTCATACAATAATAATTATCACACTAGCATCAAAGTCGCTCCGTTCGAAGCCCTCTATGGTCGTAAGTGCAGATCACCCCTGTGCTGGGCTGAGGTGGGCGATACGCAACTAGCTAACAACACACTCACTGGCCCGAAGATCATAAGGGAAACAATAGAAAAGATCGTCCAAATTCGAGAACGAATGAAGGCTTTGCAAGACCGACAAAAGAGCTACGCGGATAAGAGACGAAAGCCTTTGGAGTTCCAAGTTGGGGATCGAGTACTACTGAAAGTATCACCTTGGAAGGGATTAATACGTTTCGGAAGACGTGGGAAACTAAATCCAAGGTGTATCGGACCATTCGAAATCCTCGCCAGGATTGGCCCGGTGGCATACAAGCTACGATTACCATAGGAACTCAATCACGTTCATCCTACCTTTCATGTGTCGAACTTAAAGAAATGTTTGTCTGATGAGACCTTTGTCATTCCTTTGGAAGAAATTTAGATCAATGAGAACCTCCACTTCATAGAGGAACCTGTTGAAATCATGGACCGAGAGGTCAAATCGACGAAACAAAGCCGCATTCCCATCGTAAAGGTCCGCTGGAATGCCAAGCGAGGACTCGAATTTACTTGGGAACGTGAGGACCAAATGAAACAAAAGTACCCACATCTATTCCCCAACCCTTGCAGTCCCACTCAAAATGCAAATTTCGGGACAAAATTCCTTCTAACGGGGGGATAATGTGACAACCGTCAAATTCCAGTCAAAGTCAACAAGTCAAACCGGTCAAACTTAACTAGTACTTGTATGTTAAAAGTTATGCTATGTATAAAAATGTTCATTTGTATGTCAAGAATTCAAGTGTCTCGGAGAATCTATGTGTTTAACAATGTAAAAACCCTAAAAAGGGAGTAAAACGCATCAAAACACGACTACGGACCCTTTTGGGGACTTAAAACAATCATAAACGAAGCATAACGGGGTTCACGAACCTTGCATTACGAGATTATACACTAATAATGACTAAAATTAAATCTCTCCCAAATCTCTCTCAAAATCTCTCTCAACTTTTTATAGTCATCCGGGTCATCCCGACCCTTAACTTGGCCAAAAATCGCTTGAATCGGGGAGTTATATCGAAAAACAGCTAAATAGGGCCGAAACCCTCTTAGGAACCGAACCTCTTAGAGCCGAACCCTTCTATTAGGACCGAAGTCCCCTCAGGACCGAACTGTCAGAACCGAACTTACCCATCTCGGACCGAAACCTCCATACACCCGAAATAGACCGAGCCCTCGGTCTATTTCGGTTCCCTGTCACCTTCGGTTCCTTCTTCTATCTTCGGTTCCTTCTCCTACCTTCGGTCCTCAACACCCCAAGAGCCGAACCTCGCAGGTTCGCTCCTTATGCCCGGTTTTCGACCACTTTCGCTTCTTAAGCCCATTTTTGACGTTTTTGACGGAGATTTTTCACCAAATTCATATTTTTATCATTTTAAACTCCCTAAACTCATATTTTATTCATTTCTCAAGGATTTATTAATTATAAATCATTATTTTACATTAAGAGAAATATCTAAGGATGTTTACACCACAAGTGGGTCAAGTGTGCCCACTTGCCTTCCATGTGTCATCTTCTCATTTGTCCAACCCTATCCACATCACACAAACCAAGACAAACATCCGTTCAACTTTGCAAATTGCTCCAGCAACATCTATATAAAGAAACCCCTGGAGTAACTTCTTGAATTCCTTGATCATTTCCTTCACTTACACACTTCTCTTACCCCTCAAGAAAGCTTCTTTTCTCTCTACTTCCAGCCACTTTTTGGAAGTGTTCTTGAGCTACTACTTCACTTTTTGGTAAGTATTTCATCTAAACTCAAGTGTTATTCCATATTTTCCTAACACTCTTGGATCATTTACCCACATCTTAACACCAAAAATCGTTCTTAGGATCATCCAAGCTTTCACGTGTTCATCAAGTGTTCTTGACTTGATACTCCTCGTCTTCGACCTTCCATTCTTCAAGAAATCACTCAAGGTGAGTTCATACCCCTACATTTTCCAGTTTTCTTTAGTTTTCAGGGGGGGGGGGGGGGGATACAAGTTAAAGCACCAAAACATATTTAAAACTTAACTTGACAGCTTACAACAGAACAGTTGTGACCTGTTCACGAACTGTTTTACCCAACTTAAACTTATTATTTTTCAAAAATGTTTAATATGAAAATAGCTCAGATTTATACCTTTAAAATGACAACTTTCACATCTCCATACGATTTTTCTACAATTTATGGTGATTTTTACAAAACTGTCTATCACTGCAGCAACAAATTCGGACCAGGTTGTGAAGATGAACATTTTCACACTGGTTTGAGACCACCAAAAATTATAGGAAAATTAATGAATACAATAGACTCTTTTTCTAAACTCTCCGAGTTTACGGAGTCAGTTTTTGACTTACGATGATTTTTCTATAAATATTCTAAAACAGTGACGGTCAAGGGTAAACTGTCAAACACAAGTTTAAGAGTTATTCACACCTTGTAACATGTTGAGCAAGGTGTGTAAGATTTACACTTAGTAGATTCAATGTCATTATCGTTGAAGTACAAAGTCATGCATATCAAGGTTTCATTAAATCATAACACACAACTGATAAACTATAATAGGTATAGTTTGAACACCTCATTTAACAAAGAAATGGTAATACAATCGATTTACAAAACGGGTATTTCAATACAAACAACGTGAACTTGTTAATGAATAAATTTGTGAGACATTCACCTTCGGGGTACTCTTAAGTACCACAGAAAATTCCTGTAGTTATAATCAGAATCTCTTGGAGGGAGAGCGTGATAGTTGTGTATAGATCTATATTGGGTCTGACAAACCCGCACCTAAGCTGCTTGCAACAGCTAGACCGGCAGGTCTGGGGTGACAAGTGTCATAACATTCCGACGCCTGAAGAACGTCGAGTACGAGGTCTTCGAGTTTTAGCATGGTTATAACATCTCACATGGGGAATTAACAAAAACACACAGTTCACAGGGATTTTAGTAGTTTTATTTAAATATAAAACCACACACACAAGTACGCCGATTTACTTACATATACTAAGTCTTGGTTCAGTTAAGACTACAACAAACCTTTATAATATATTGGATTTTCTGGAAACAAACTTGTAACAAACTTAAAGGAACAACATTCATTTTTCATTCATAAATTGCTTATGAACTCACCAGCTTTATGCTGATACTCTTTCAAAAACAACTTGTATTCTCAGGTATTCAGTAATACAGGTAACCACAAGATTTTTGAAGACAAGACGCTAAGGCGCAGATTTCTTTTGAACTATTTTGACATCATATGTAATTTATTTGGAAACATGTATTTTTTTGCAACGATGTAACCTTTTAAATTATATTTATGATGGTTGTGTTTACTTTCTTCACTATGGTTATGATACTGAGCATGACGTCCTCCGCCCCCGAACGTTTCCGCCGTTCCGGTTTGGGGGTGTGACACCTTCAAAGGAAGAATTCCAGATCTGAAGAACGTGACAGTGGATTTTTGTGAGTCATATGTTCTTTGCAAACAGAATAAATTTACTTTCGTGAAAATAGGACATTCACCCCAAGACAAGGAAATTGGAGCTTGTTTATTCAGATGTTTATGGTCCCACTTCAATTGCTTCAGTGGGAGGATCCCGATATTATGTTACTTTCATCGATGACTACACTAGGAAAGTTTGGGTCTATTTATTGAAGCATAAGTATGAAGTTTTCAGTGCTTTCAAGAAATGGAAAACAATGGTGGAAAATGAAACTAACTTGAAAATCAAGTGTTTCAAATCCAATAATGGGGGTGAATATAGTAGCAAAGAGATCGTTGATTTTTGTGCTTAACATGGAATCAGGATGCAGAAGACCGTTCCAGAAACACCTCAGCGAAATGGATTGGCTGAGAGGATGAACAGAACATTAAATGAAAGGGAAAAGAGCATGATACTGCATGCAGGTTTACGCAAGATGTTTTAGGCAGATCCGGTCAACACAACTGCATACCTAATCAATAGAGGACCCTCAGTTCCCATAGGGTTCAAGATTCCATAGGAAGAATGGCAAATTCGTGAGGTTTCATTCAAACACATGAAGGTCATCGGTTGTGTCTCGTATGTAAAAGTCAAATACTCTGAGAGAGTCAAACTAGATGCAAAGTCAAGGAAGTGAACTTTTATAGGTTATGGGTTGGACGACATGGGATACCGTTTCTGGGATAACGAGAACAAAATGGTTATTAGAATTCGGGATGTGGTGTTCAATGAGAATGCGCTATACAAGGATGAACTTGCTAAGGGCTCAAGCAGTAACAAGCAACCAGAAAAGGAAGAAAAAGTTGAGTTAGAAGAAACTTCAGAATACGACATTAAAAAACCTGTCAGTACCCCAGAGATAAGTGAAATTTTAGGAAATAGTGGGAGCTCTGATGAAACTGGAGATAGTGGGAGCATGGATGATAGCAGTTTAGAGAATAAAGGTGTAGAAACTGAAACTTCTACCATCCGCAGATCCACTAGAGTACGAAGGCCTCCAGTCAGGTATTCTCGTTCAATAAACTTCTTATTGCTGACAGAGAATGGCGAACTTGAGTCTTATCCAGAAGCCTTGAGGATTAAAGAATCCAAACAGTGGAAGAAGACTATGGAAGAAGAATTGAGCTTACTTGACAAGAATCACACTTGGTGCTTGGTCAAGCTCCCAGCAGGGAAGAAAGCGCTTCAAAACAAGTGGATGTTTCGGGTTAAGGATGAAATTGATGGCACCAAGAGATACAAGGCAAGGTTGGTAGTCAAGGGGTTCCAACAGAAGAGAGGGGTTGATTATAATGAGATCTTTTCTCCAGTTGTGAAGATGACTACAATCAGAATGGTTTTGGGAATTGTGGCCTCTGAAGATCTCCATCTAGAGCAACTAGATGTGAAAATAGCTTTTCTCCATGGCAACCTTGAAGAAGACATCTACATGGCACAACCAAAAGGGTTTCCCACAGTTAGCAAGGAAAATCTGGTGTGAAAACTAAAGAAAACTCTATATGGTTTGAAGCAAGCTCCAAGGCAATGGTACTTGAAGTTTGATAGCTTCATGCAGAGGAATGGGTACAACAGATGTGAGACGGATCACTGATGTTATTTGAATAAATTCTAGTCCTCTTATATCATCCTATTGTTATATGTGATGACATGTTGATTGATGGATCTGACATGAAGGAGATCAACAAGCTAAAGAAGCAGCTGGCCAGTGAGTTCGAGATGCACTTACGGGCTGCTAATCAAATATTGGGCATGAGCATAGCCAGGGACAAAATTGTTGGTACACTACAACTTTCACAAGTCAAGTATATCAAGAAAGATTTAGAAAAGTTCAGCATGCCAAATGCAAAAGCCAGAAGTACACCATAGGGGATTCAGTTGAGACTCGCCAAGAAGCAATCCCCAAAAACGGAAGAAGACAGAGAATACATGGCTAAGTTCCCTACGTATCTACAGTTGGTAGTTTAATGTACGCAATGGTTTGCACCATACCTGACATTGCTCATGCAGTGGGAGTTGTGAGTAGGTTCATGTCAAATCCAGGAAGACAACATTAGGAATGAGTAAAATGGTTGCTATGCTACTTAAAAGGAACAGTTGACTTTTCCTTATTTTTAAGAAGAAAAGGAGTAGTCTTAGAAGGGTTCGCTTATGCAAACTTAGGTGGATGTGCAGATTCAGGAAAAAGCACAATGGGTTATGTGTTCACAATTTGAGGTACATAAATCAAATGGATGTCAAGGTTACAAAAGAGTATTGTTCTTTCAACCACAGAAGCATAATACATGGAACTTGCAGAAGCTGCCAAAGAGCTTATATGGTTGAAGAGTTTCTTGTCAAAAATTAGAATGCAGCAGGAGGATTATGTACTACATTGTGACAACCAAAGTGCAATTCATTTGGGAAACAATCCAGTGTTTCATAGCAGAACAAAACACATTCTGATGATGTACCATTTCATTCGAGAGTTAATCAATGAAGGAACTCTAAACTTCAAGAAAATCCTTGGAACAAAGAATCCAACTGATATGTTCACCAAGGTGGTTACCACTGAGAAGTTGAAGCTTTGCATGGCTTCAACTGGCCTTTCAGAAGTTTAAAGAGAAGGGCTTGTCACACACACACACACACACACACACACACAGAGAGAGAGAGGGATTCTTTGAGGAATGGTGAAATTTGAATGGAAGATGAAGTTGTTTAAGCCTTCAAGTGGGAGATTGATGGGATATGAAGTATTGTTCAACATGGAGCACTTAGATCACAATGGAGCACTTGAGGTGCTGTAACGCTCGGTTCCTGGTATGTATTTTAATAAGAATTATTCATTTTTGCAAAGGGACTCGACGAGTTGGAGGCCCCAAACTCGTCGAGTAGGAATGGGATATTTTTGGACACGGGACTTGAAGTCTACTCGACGAGTTGAGAAGCCTCGACTCGACAAGTAGAGCTGCCAGAGTGAAACCCTAATTTTTAGGGTTTGCACCCTATTTAAAGACCTTAACACCCCCATTGTGGCCTCCCTCATCGCCTCCCTTAGTCCAGAAAACCCTAATTCGAGATCTTGAGCCTTGTGAGTGTGTGTGTGAGTGAAAAAGGAGTGATTCTTTGGTATTTTCTTGAAGGTGTAGAAGCTAGAAGTGCTTGGTTGAGGGAAGGAGCTTTGGATCCAGAAGAAGAACTTCATTTCCAGTTCATTTGAGGTTTAAAGTCTATACCATGTCTATTTGTTTACTAGATCTCTTCATGGGGTAGTTTAGGGCCATATGGAGCATATTATGGAACCATTCATGGATACAAGCATGTTTTGGGGTAATAACTTCAGATCCAGAGTCTTTGAGGGACTCTATGGCATAAAGGTGCCAACTTTATGGCCATGGGAGTCCCATGCATCATATGACTCACTTTTTAGGGCTTTTTGAGCTAAATAACCCATGCATGCACATAAAGTTAGATACTTTACGTGATATATCGACCCTAAGGATCCAGATCTACGTTTTGGATGCATTAAGCCCGACTAAAATCGACTGTATGGATTTAGAATATGGGGGACTCGACGAGTTTTTCATACAACTTGACGAGTTGGGTCGTGGTCCCCCAACCTTTTTTGTTACTAAGTAAACTCGTTGAGTCTAGGAGATGACTCAGCGAGTTGGACATGTTTTGGGCTTGAAGATTAAAGAACTCAACGAGTCCAAGGAGGAACTCGATGACCTATGAACAAAATGTACCAACTCTGCATGAAGAAGAACTCGACAAGTTCAAGGAGGAACTCGGCGAGTTATGAGTAAAAGGTCCCGACTACGTTATAAGGAAGAACTCGACGAGTTCATGAAAGAACTCGACGAGTTCATGAAAGAACTCGACCAGTAGGGTCGGGGGTTTCATAGTTTTACAAATCATAGAACTCGACGAGTTCATGAAAGGACTCGACGAGTAAGATCGAGATTTCAAGATCTTATGGATTATGGAACTCGACGAGTTGGTAGACCAACTCGGCGAGTTGAGTCGACCAGGGTGATGACTTTGACCAGGATGTTGACTTTGACCTTGACCTTTGACTAGAGTTGACCCTTAAAGAGGTTATGAGTATGAAAGAGTAATTAAAGGAGATTGTTATGTGTAGGAGTTTGAGAGGAGTTGATCCCAGCACCGAGGACAGTTCAGCTACTTCACGACATTGAGGCGAGTTACCTTCCAGTAGAAGTGGGTCTAAGGCCACGATGCCGGCCCACTAGTAGGATATGTAGTTGAGATGATTGTCTTCGTGATAATTGTCTGGTAGGCCAATATCTGTTATATGTTATGTGCAAGTATGCTATGATGTTATGTGATAGTGGTAGAAGGGGTAAGTTAGACCCCAGTACCGGTCGATAGGGCCGAAGGGGTATTCCAGAACCCGGATAAGCTAGGCAGTATATGATTTATATGTTTATGCACTAGGATGCTATGTGGTAGAAGTAGGGGTGAAATAGTGCCCGGTACCGGTCGAAAGGACCAAAGGGGTAGGCCAGCACCCTGATATGCTAGGCCAGGTACCGGTCGACAGGACCGAAGGGGTAGGCCAGCACCCTCATATGCTAGGCAAGATACCGGTCGACAGGACCGAAGGGGTAGGCCAGCACCCTGATATGTTAGGCAAGTTACCGGTTGAAAGGGACTGAAGGGGTAGCCAGTACCCGGATAAGTTAGACAGTATGTGTTATGTATGGTATGTGGTATGATGGGGGAACTCACTAAGCTTTGTGCTTACGGTTTTCAGTTTTGGTTTCAGGTACTTCCTCTTCGAAGGGAAAGGAGTCGGCACGGTAGCAGCGCATTACACACACACGATTTTCCGCATCTGAGACCCTCGGGATTTGTACTCTGACATTGTCACTATTTTATGTCATGATTTTGAGATACATGATCTATGGTTATTATGAAATGAAATAATTGATGATGTTTTCTATAAATTGTTTTATGAGTCGTTATATCAAAAATGAAATTTTTGGTCATGATTTTTGGGATGTTTCAAGTTGGTATCAGAGCTTTGGTTTGAGGGATTCAGACACACCTTCGGGGGTGTCTGGACTTAAATCGAGGGTTTGAAAGATTTTTACAAGAAAATAGTTTTTCTAAAATTTAAAATAAAGAGTTTTGAGAAAGAACAAGGTGTGTGATAGGTCTAATCGGCCGAGCTCAATTAAGTTTTCCTCAAGATACCCATACATGTTTATTATAATATATGATATGATTATGAGAACTGCATGCTACATTAGGGATAAGGATCTAGGAAGATGCCTTATGTGCCTGCTATATGCGCTTATTGAATTACATGCTAGAACTGATTAGTCAGTGATATAATGGCCTGAATAAGATATGCTTGGTTTGGTTACTCAATGCTCGAATGCTGCTTGCTATGTGCTTTTAGGTGTTCTAGTTATCTTTAACTAACTAGTAAACGAATACGTTAAGTTACATGTTGCGAGGACTAAATAATTTCAGAAGGTTAGGTATAGCCCTATTTCACAGCTTTTGTTTGAGTCCAACCGTTGTAGGGTAGGACCTCTCATTCGAAGAATTATCTGGTCTTAGTGATATGTAATGGTATTCGCAAGCTAGTTAGGTAAAGGTAGCATGGATTTCTTATGCAGCTGATGGCGGAGGGTAGGTCGGAGAGTTACCCTAGGGTAAGCCTAGGATGAGATTAGTGCAGCGAGCAGTAGTAGTAGAAGGAACTTGGTGAAGTCTAGGTAATCCTTGAGGAAAGTCCGGATAGATGTGGAAGGTAGTATGGGCCCATACTACTGAAAGTAGAGGATCCGTACTCTAGTTAGGGAGGGCTGAGATAGAACCAGGGAACTTGTAGAGTGTGTGAGACCTCACGAGGTTATGTATGACCCTGACGATTATGTGTTTTGTTTTAGAATGGTGGTGACACGACACGGAGCGAGAAGTTCAGGGTCTGGGTCAGGATCAGGTTCAGGTTCGGGTTCGGGTTCCGAGCCAGTTGACGATGGATTGCGAGCGTTCATCGCATCCGAGATTACGAGAGGCATCCTTGAGGCGAACCCGATTATTTTCGGGTCGATCAAGGAAGGGATCATTGAGCTGATGGAGGATCGTCTCAAGGCGTTCAGGAGTGACATGGCATCTGGCCAGTCAGGGACACGCACACTCTCCTTCAAGGATTTCAGGGGATGTGGTGCGCCAGACTTCCACGGGGTGAAGGACCCCATTGTAGCCAGGTGGTGGATTGCAGCCATCGAGTCTGAAGAGTCGAAGGTCCGATATTGTAGCACCCGATTCCTGGTACGCATTTAAATTAAAGAAAGTATTGCATTTTACTCTAGGACTCGGCGAGTTGGAGGCCCAACTTGTCGAGTAGACTCTACTCATCGGAAGACCAACTCGACGAGTAGGAGCTGTTTGGACAAAACCCTAACATTTAGGGTTTGCACCCTATTTAAACAACTTAACTCGTCCCAAACCAGCCTCCATCGTCCCTCTCATTTCCAGAAACCCTAAGCCCTTGTTTGTGTTCTCGTAAGCCATTTTGTGCATTCTTTGTGATTTGAAGTTTGAAGAAGGAAGGAAAGACTTGGAGATCCAAGAGGAGGTCAGTGGATCCAGAGATTTGGTTGCATTTCCAGCTTGTTGGAGGTAAAAAGCTCCAACCTTGACTTCTTAATTGATAGATCTACTTTAGGGCTTGAATCTTGACATCTTTGGGGTATTCCTAAGGCATTTTGGGTTTAGAGGGTAATGTAGAAGTAATGGCTTCAGATCTTGGACCTTGGAGGGCCCTCATGGCATAAAGGTGCCAACTTTATGGCCATGAGAGCCCCATGCATCTTGTAGATCTAATTTTTGGTCCTTTTGAGCTTAAAGGCCTATGCATGGACGTAAAGTTCGTGACTTTACGTGTTATATCGACCTCAAGAGGTCAGATCTACCCTTTGGATGAAATAAGCTCAACAGAAATCGAGTTTATGGAACAAGGACTTAGTGGACTCGACGAGTTGTTCTTGGGACTCGGCGAGTCGGGTAATGGCTTCCCAACCTTTGTTGTTTCGAGGAACCTGTTTGAGTTTAGAAAAGGACTCAACAAATAATGGACGTGATTATGGACCTGGAAGTCATGGGACTCGGCGAGTGTATGAACAGACTCGGCGAGTACAAGGCAATCTCCCAACTTATGAAGACGGACTCGGCGAGTTCACGAGGAACTCGACGAGTCATAGACCGAACATCTTCTTATGGATGAAGATGAACTCTGCGAGTCGATTGAAGATTGTCCGACGTGTTGTTGAAGGCGAACTCGTCGAGCTCTTGCTAGACTCGACGGGTAGGGACGGGTTTATGACATTTTGTGGTTACGGGGACTCGACGAGTTGCCGGGCCAACTCGGCGAGTCGTATCAACCAGTTGTTGATTTGACCAAAGTTGACTTTAACCATGGATTTGACTTGGACATTAACTGGGATTGAGTGACCCTTGTAAGGGTTATGAGTATGAGTTGATAACTTAGAAGAGTTGTCGTGTATGGATTGAGGATTCGGGGAGAGTCGATTTCCACACCCAGATCAGTGCAGACACTACGCGACATTGAGGTGAGTTACCTCCCAGTAGTGGTGGGTATACGGCCACAATGTCGGCCCACTGGTAGGAGATGTATGTTAGATGATTGTATTTGTGATATTCATCTAGGTTTGCTGCTATCTGTTATGTTCTATGTGCTAGCCTGATATGATGTTATGTGATAGAGTTAGCAGTAGGGGGGAGATAGTCCCCAAGTTACCGGTCAATAGGGCCGAAGGGGTAGTTTAGTACCCAGCTATGCTAGATTATGTTTATGTGATAGACCGGTCGAGAGGACCAGAGGGGTAGGCCAGCACCCAGATATGTTAGGCAAGGTCACCGGTCGAGAGGACCGAAGGGGTAGGCCAACACCCATATATGCTAGGCAAGGTCACCGGTCGAGAGGACCGAAGGGGTAGGTCGGGCACCCAGATATGACTGACAGTATGTATGTTATGTGATTGTATGGTATGTGGTATGATGGGGGAACTCACTAAGCTTCGTGCTTACAGTTTCAGTTTTGGTTTCAGGTACCTCTTCAGCGAAGGGGAAGGAGCCGGCGCGGTAGCGGCACATCACACACACGCATGATTTCCGCATTATGAGATTTACTTGGGATTATACTCTGATTTTATTACTATTGATGATATGGTTTTGAGACACGATGTTACAGTTTTATAAATTGATATGACATTGGCAATGTTTTGGTAAACTAATTTATGAGTTACTTATGTAGAAATGAAATTTTTGGCTTTGAAAATTGGGATGTTACAGGTATGCTGCAGGGTGTTTGAGGGACAGAGCTAGAGGTTGGTGGGAGGCAGTCACTGATTCGTTGGGAGCCCCAGCCGTTGAGGCTATGACTTGGTCGGACTTTGTGACCAGGTTCAGGTCTGAGTTTGCACCGGCTGTGGAGATTCAGCAGCTGGCCAGGGAGTTTCTTGATATGAGACAGGCTACTGAGTTCAGGGAGAGGGCCTTATTGGTGCCTCAGTACGCGGGTGATGAGGAGATGAGGAAGACCCGATACTATAATATGTTGAGAGCTGACATCCGGAAACATGTCAGCTACTCAGCATGCCCGACTTTGGAGGACATGATAGCCAGGGCGAGAGAGAGGGAGATCGATATTGAGCACATCCGGAAGAGGAAGGCAGAGACAGGGCAGGCGAATGGGGTTTCGGGGAAGAAACCCAAGGGATCCGACACTAGGTCGAAGGACCAACAGGCCAGAGCCGTTGTGGGAAATGCGGCAAGACACATGAGGGGGTTTGCAGATTAGGGTCATCGGGCTGCTATAAGTGCGGAAAGATCGGGCACTTTGGTAGGGACTGTACTGCCCCTACCCCCACTCTTCAGACATCAGACCTGATTTGCTTTCATTACAATCAGAAGGGCCAAAAAAGGCCAACTGTCCGAGACTGACTGCAGCAGCACCAGTGGCGGCGCCAGCTCCAGCGACCCTGCAGATCACGGATGGCCGACAGGGCAAGACAGATGCTCTAATGGTAAGGAGCCGAGCCTTCCAGCTGACAGTCGAGGAGGCGCGTGCCGCACCGGATGTGGTGACGGGTATGTTTTCTTCTCCCTAACTCGTATTACATGGCGGTTATGATATTTATGTTCCATGTTTATGTGTTTTGCTTAGGATCGTTCCATGTGAACGGTATCCCAGTACATGTGTTATTCGACTCGGGGGCTACCCGATCATTTGTCTCTCTTGCACTTAACAAGAGGTTTTCTGAGTCTTCGGGGATGTTGGATTATCCTTTAGAGGTCGAGATTGCTGACGACCGATCTGTCCGGGCATCAGAGGTTTTCAGATATTGTGTTTTGTGGTTATATGATGAGCGTTACCTCGTAGATTTGGTTCCCATTCCGTTGCGTGGGAACAAGGTTATCATCGGCATGGATTGGCTGAGCCCTAATGGGGCAGTGATCGACTGTGCAAAGCAGCTGGTGCGTATCAGGACCCCAAGTGGGGGAGAGTTGGTGATTCAGGGCGAGAGGCCGCAGCGAGGACCAGCTTTGTGCTCAGCAGCGAGGGCTAGGTGCTACCTTTAGCAGGGTTGCGCAGGGTATGTCGCCTACGTTATGGATACCCGGGAGACGGGTAAGGCGACTGTGAGTGATGTGCCAGTGATGCGAGAGTATCCGGACGTATTTCCAGAGGAGCTGGCTAGGATACCTCCGGAGAGATAGGTGGAGTTCAAGATTGACCTAGTCCCTGGTGCGGCTCCAATAGCCAAGGCACCATATCGGTTGGCTCCTCCTGAGATGTAGGTGTTGTCTACACAGCTGCAGGAGCTGTTAGACAAGGGATTCATTAGGCCGAGCAGTTCACCTTGGGGAGCCCCGATCCTGTTTGTGAAGAAGAAGGACGGGTCGCATCGGATGTGCATAGACTACCGGGAGCTGAACAAGGTAACGATGAAGAACCGTTACCCACTCCCGAGGATTGATAATCTCTTCGATTAGCTACAGGGGGCATCTTGGTTTTCCAAGATAGATTTGCGTTCAGGCTACCATCAAATGAGGATCCGAGATGAGGATGTACAGAAGACTGCTTTCCGGACTCGCTATGGCCACTATGAGTTCGTGATGATGCCCTTTGGGCTCACCAATGCCCCTGCCGCGTTCATGGACCTCACGAACCGCGTATGCAGACCGATGCTGGATCGGTCTGTGATAGTCTTTATTGACGCCATCTTGGTTTACTCCAAGACGAAGGAGCAACATGAGGAGCACTTGTGAGAGGTTTTGGATACCCTGAGGAGGGAGAGCTTGTACGCCAAGATCTCCAAGTGCGAGTTCTGGTTGCGCGAGGTGCAGTTTTTGGGGCACCTTGTCAATCAGAACGGTATTTTGGTCGACCCGGCCAAAGTGGAGGTCGTGATGAGATGGGAGGTTCCGAAGTCTCCATCTGAGATTCGGATTTTCCTCGGGTTAGCAAGCTATTACCGGAGATTCATTCAGGACTTCTCCAAGATAGCAGTACCCTTAACCCGACTGACGAAGAAGGCCGTTGTATTTCACTGGGGGCCTGAGCAGCAGGCAGCGTTCGAGACACTAAGGCAGAGGTTATGCGAGGCGCCGATCTTAGCCCTGTCAGAGGGCGTGGAGGATTTTGTAGTGTACTGTGATGCGTCCATTTCAGGCTTAGGCGCAGTCTTGATGCAGAGAGGGCACGTCATCGCCTACGCCTCGAGGCAGCTGAAGCCTCACGAGGTGAACTACCCGACGCACGATCTGGAGTTGGGGGCGGTTGTTTTCGCCCTTAAGATTTGGTGACACTACCTCTATGGGGTCCGTTGTACCATTTACACGGATCACAAGAGCTTGAGGTACTTCATGGATCAGCCGAATCTAAATATGAGGCAACGTCGGTGGTTAGATGTGGTGAAGGATTACGATTATGAGATCCTTTATCACCCAGGGAAGGCTAATGTTGTGCTCGATGCACTTAGCCGCAAGGCAGCCCTGATTAGAGACATCTGTCTGAGGATGACGGTAGTGACTCCGCTTCTGGAGAAGATTCAGGAGGCCCAGCAGGAGGCTATGAAGGATGAACATTGGAAGAGCGAGAGTATTGTGGGTCAGGTTTCCTCTTTCGACTATGATAGTCGCGGGTTATTGACACTCCATCGTGGAGTGTGGGTGCCGTATCATAGAGGTGTACGCCAGGTTTTGATGGAGGAGGCACACAAATCCAGGTTTTCTATCCATCCCGGGGTAACGAAGATTTACAGAGATCTTCGTCCTGATTACTGGTGGCCCTGCATGAAGCGGGATGTAGCCTGGTACGTTGAGAGGTGCTTGACCTGCAGGAAGGTCAAGGCAGAGCACCAAAGGCCTCACGACAAGACACAGCCGTTGGATATCCCTATGTGGAAATGGGAAGATATTACTATGGATTTCATCACGAAGCTTCCCAGGACCGCACGGGGAGTGGATTCGATTTGGGTCATCGTGGATCGGTTGACCAAGAGTGCTCATTTCATACCAATCCAGGAGAGCATATCGGCCGAGAAGCTGGCCGACATCTACATCAGAGAGGTAGTAGCTCGACACGGAATGCCAGTTTCTGTGATTTCTGACCGAGACGTGCAATTTACTTACAGATTCTGGAAGAAATTTCATGACAAGTTGGGTACTCGCCTGCACTTTAGAACGGATTTTCACCCACAGACGGATGGTCAGAGCAAGCGGACCATCCAGACTCTAGAGGATATGTTGTGGGCATGCATTCTAGACTTCGGTGGTAGCTAGGATACCTACCTTCCCTTGGCAGAGTTTTCCTACAATAATAGCTACCACACGAGTATCGACCGCCCTCCCTTCGAGATGTCATATGGGAGGAAGTGCAGAACCCCGATATGCTGGGGTGAGGTTGGACAGAGGGTCATGGGGAGTACCAAAGTGGTACTCAAGACGACAGAGAGGATCCAGCAGTTCCGGAGCAGACTTCAGACTGCTCAGAGTCGACAGAAGAGCTACGCCGATAGACGCCGATCGGACCTAGAGTTCCAGGTCGGGATATGGTTCTCCTGAAGGTGTCACCTTGGAAAGGTGTCATCCGGTTCAGGAAGCGGGGCAAGTTGGGCCCCAGATACATTGGACCTTTCAGGGTTGCAGCCCGGGTGGACAAGGTGGCGTATAGGCTGGATCTGCCCACTGAGCTTCGTCAGATCCACAGTATATTTCATGTCTCCCAAATGCGGAAGTGCTTGGTAGATGACTCGGTGGTGGTACCTCTAGAGGATATTCAGGTGGATGACAACCTGAACTACATCGAGCGGCTGGTAGCCATCCTCGACAGGAAGACGAAGGATCTGAGGAACAAGAAGGTCGAGCTAGTAAAGGTGCAATGACAGCACCGCAAGGGCTCGGAATGGACTTGGGAGCCAGAGAATGAGATGAGGGAGCACTACCCCGAGTTTTTCCCAGATACAGCAGACTTCGAGGATGAAGTCTAATATAAGTGGGGGAGATTTGTAACGCCCGGTTCCTGGTGTGTATTTTAATAAAAAAATATTCATTTTTGCAAAGGGACTCGACGCGTTGGAGGCCCCCAAACTCGTCGAGTAGGAATGGGATATTTTTGGACGCGGGACTTGAAGTCTAGTCGACGAGTTGAGAAGCCTCGACTCGACGAGTAGAACTGCCAGAGTGAAACCCTAATTTTCAGGGTTTGCACCCTATTTAAAGACCTTAACACCCCCATTGTGGCCTCCCTCGTCGCCTCCCTTAGTCCCGAAAACCCTAATTCGAGATCTTGAGCCGTGTGAGTGTGTGTGAGTGAAAAGTGAGTGATTCGTTGGTATTTTCTTGAAGGAGTATAAGCTAGAAGTGCTTGGTTGAGGGAAGGAGCTTTGGATCCAGAAGAAGAACTTCATTTCCAGTTCATTTGAGGTTTAAAGTCTATACCATGTCTATTTGTTTACTAGATCTCTTCATGGGGTAGTTTAGGGCCATATGGAGCATATTATGGAACCATTCATGGATACAAGCATGTTTTGGGGTAATAACTTCAGATCCAGAGTCTTTGAGGGACTCTATGGCATAAAGGTGCCAACTTTATGGCCATGGGAGTCCCATGCATCATATGACTCACTTTTTAGGGCTTTTTGAGCTAAATAACCCATGCATGCACATAAAGTTAGATACTTTACGTGATATATCGACCCTAGGGATCCAGATCTACGTTTTGGATGCATTAAGCCCGACTAAAATCGACTGTATGGATTTAGAATATGGGGGACTCGACGAGTTTTTCATACAACTTGACGAGTTGGGTCGTGGTCCCCCAACCTTTTTTGTTACTAAGTAAACTCGTTGAGTCTAGGAGATGACTCAGCGAGTTGGACATGTTTTGGGCTTGAAGATTAAAGAACTCAACGAGTCCAAGGAGGAACTCGACGACCTATGAACAAAATGTACAAACTCTGTATGAAGAAGAACTCGACAAGTTCAAGGAGGAACTCGACGAGTTATGAGTAAAAGGTCCCGACTACGTTATAAGGAAGAACTCGACGAGTTCATGAAAGAACTCGACGAGTTCATGAAAGAACTCGACGAGTAGGGTCGGGGGTTTCATAGTTTTACGAATCATAGAACTCGACGAGTTCATGAAAGGACTCGACGAGTAAGATCGAGATTTCAAGATCTTATGGAGTATGGAACTCGACGAGTTGGTAGACAAACTCGGCGAGTTGAGTCAACCAGGGTGATGACTTTGACCAGGATGTTGACTTTGACCTTGACCTTTGACCAGAGTTGACCCTTAAAGGGGTTATGAGTATGAAAGAGTAATTAAAGGAGATTGTTATGTGTAGGAGTTTGAGAGGAGTTGATCCCAGCACCGAGGACAATTCAGCTACTTCACGACATTGAGGCGAGTTACCTTCCAGTAGAAGTGGGTCTAAGGTCACAATGTCGTCCCACTAGTAGGAGATGTAGTTAAGATGATTGTCTTCGTGATAATTGTCTGGTAGGCCAACATCTGTTATGTTTTATGTGCAAGTATGCTATGATGTTATGTGATAGTGGTAGAAGGGGTAAGTTAGACTTCAGTACCGGTCGATAGGGCCGAAGGGGTATTCCAGAACCCGGATAAGCTAGGCAGTATATGATTTATATGTTTATGCACTAGGATGTTATGTGGTAGAAGTAGGGGGTGAAATAGTCCTCGGTACAGGTCGAAAGGACCGAAGGGGTAGGCCAGCACCCTGATATGCTAGGAAATGTACCGGTCGACAGGACCGAAGGGGTAGGCCAGCACCCTGATATGCTAGGCAAGGTACCGGTCGACAGGACCGAAGGGGTAGGCCAGCACCCTGATATGCTAGGCAATATTCCGGTCGACAGGGCCGAAGGGGTAGGCCAACACCCTGATATGCTAGGCAAGTTACCGGTTGAAAGGGACCGAAGGGGTAGCTAGTACCCGGAAAAGGTAGACAGTATGTGTTATGTATGGTATGTGGTATGATGGGGGAACTCACTAAGCTTTGTGCTTACAGTTTCCAGTTTTGGTTTCAGGTACTTCCTCTTCGAAGGGAAAGGAGTCGGCACGGTAGCAGCGCATCACACACACACGATTTTCCGCATATGAGACCCTTGGGATTTGTACTCTGACATTGTCACTATTTTATGTCATGATTTTGAGATACATGATCTATGGTTTTTATGAAATGAAATAATTGATGATGTTTTCTATAAATTGTTTTATGAGTCGTTATATCAAAAATGAAATTTTTGGTCATGATTTTTGGGATGTTTCAGGTGCATGGAACATGTGACAAAGGAACGGATCATCTGAGATGGCTTTGGATCATGTGACAAAGGAACGAATCATTTGTCAAAGGAACGGATCTTCAAAAAGGGGGTTTGGAGCAACTTGGAGTGGTTTGGAGCAACATGGAGCACTTGGAGCAACAGGGAGCAGCATGGAACATCATGTTGCGCCACAAGGAAGTTGTGCCATCCTTGGGGATGTTGCGCCAAATGATAGCATGATACGCTATCATGTCTGAAGTTGTGCCAAGGTGATGTTGAGCCAAGGAGATGTTGAGCCATGAAGATGTTGTTGCTCCATCAAGAAGGGAAGTTGTGCCATGGAGGAAATGTTGCGCCATCATGGACCATCTTGGTACATGATGTGCCATCTTGATTCCTTTAATGTACCATGTTGATCCGTGTATGCTTAGAAGATGATCATGCTCAAGAAATACACCTTGTTGTGACACCATGATAGATGTTCAACCATTAGTGTTCATGATGCGCCACATGTGCGTCATGATGCTCCACTATGGTCAAGGTGGTCCATCATGTGTGTTGATGATGCTCATGGGTTGTATGATATGGAAGAATGTTCTAGAAGATGATGCATGGCAGAATATGATTGGTTGTCACCATTCATGGGCATATGGGCCAATGGGTTTGGCCCATTAGGATTTTAGGTCTTATCCCTCAAATATAAATAGGCTCATATCCCCATCGTTGTAAATTGCTAGATTTCTGTTAGAGCTCAAAGTGAGATACAATTTTGAGTGCTTGTAATAGTTTCAGAAAGTTAATAAAATCCTCTCTCCCTCGTTCACCCGTGGACGTAGGTCACCTTGACCGAACCACGTTAAATATTGTGTTCTTTTGATTTATGTTTTTCAGAAGTTTTGTGAGTTCACCGAAGTTTTTTTTTTTTTCCTGAAGTGCTTAATGGTATCAAAGCTACGAAGCGTTGTTATTGTAGTGATGTGGAGACTGTGATGAATGTCACATTTAGGACAATAGCCATAGACAATGTTTTGTGTTGATGCCCAGCTAAAGTCTGGTCCATAACTGCGATTGGTCGTAGTACCACCATGAATTCCACCACAATTATTGTTTCTGCGGCGACCACCACAAGTGTCGTGAATCCCACTTTGATTGTTGTAAAGGGCTTAAGCTTGAATTGTTCCAGTTGGGATGATGTTCAAACCTAACGCATGAGCTTGAGTAACAAGGTTGCCAATATTAGTTTGGCTAGTTGTTAAGCCTACTTGTGAATGTTGACTGGTTTGTGCATTGTACACTCGGACAATGTTTGGTTTTGATCTCCCATATATGCACTCGTGATCAACAAGAACATATCGTAGATCATCAATGTAAACATCACTACCACGTGTTGTTAGAGTTGTAACTAGGTTGTTAAATTATGTACATGTGGATAGACCCACTAAAATTATGAGAACCAAGTCTTAGGGACGAACCGATTCACCAATGGAGGCTAGTGAATTGGCATAGCCTTTGGCACGTTGTAGATATGTCATGACAGGTTCATCACTACCAATTTCAAGTTTCAGGCGATTGATTTTTAGTGTGAGTTCTCGGGAGAGGCTGGATGGTTCATAGACATGATGCAAGACATCCCATATTTTGTGGGATGTGCATTTTCCATAAAAAATGTCATATGATTGTTCAGAGTTGGAAGAGAGAAGAGCCATCTTCACATGAGCATCGTTTTCATTCCATATTGCAAAATTCAGATTTGGTACCTGAGTGTTGTCTGCGTTGGTAGAGGTTGAAAGAGGGCATGTAGTTGTTCCATAAGTTAGCCAATAAGTTTATATGTTGAGAAGAAGGATTCCACCATTGTTTTCTAGAACTGAAAGTTATCTTGATTGAGAAGAAACGCCCACCTATAATGAGAGTGAGAAACTTTTTCCGTTGATGTGAATGTCGTGAGAGTTAGAGCCATGATTGATAGTTAAGGGATGATAGTCGTCGGAGATCGACTCGGAATGGTTGCTAGAGGTTGTCTCTAGATGACAGTGTCGTTAAGGTTACAAGCACTTAGGCTCTAATACCATAATAAATCACAATTGAGAAAAGGATAATTTCATATCATTAAATGTGATAAGGGAAAGATACATATAGGGGATGTATTTACACATAACCCCATTAGACTAAACATAATTGCTAAACTAGTTACACAGATTGATACTTACGTTGAATACGGTGAAATCGAACTCTTAGGATGTAAGTCTTGTCCTATATAGTTTATATTGAACTAGTTCTCAATAAGTACAACATGTAAAATTGTTCTCCTATGGTGCCCAAATTTCTTGAGTAGAACTTGATCAAATGAATCTCATCTCGTATGATTTAATGGTTGGGAGTCTCATTTAGGTCATGTATTTGCATAAGATTACTTATATATCCGACATGATCGTGACAAAATCAAATCTTGACTTAGACCACTAAAAGTCGGCCAAGAATGTGTTACATTACTTACAAGGGACGAAAGAGTATATTTTGACTAATGTCCTTGAAATTGTGAGTTATTTTGATTCCGGCTTTGACTTTACAAAATGCACAGATGACAAGAAATCAATTTTAGGTACATATTCATGCTATAAAAAGGGTCAATATCATGGTGGAATCGTAAACAATAACTCACTACTACTTCGACAATGATGGAGGAATGTTTCATGTGTCGTGTTATGTTATTGAAAAATCTTATTGGTGTCCTCAAGGTGGTTAACTCTCTTTTAGTGCCACTCAAATTATATTATGATAACAATGTATGTCATATTAGTTTCTCAAATAATATTAGTTTTCACACTGATGAGCTTCATCTTGATGTTAAACATTTGTTTGTTCGAGAAAGAGTGGAAGATAGCATACAAAAGCACCAATGGCGAAAAGTTATCTCCCAAAATATTCCTTGAACATGTTTTGTGAATGGCCTTCTGAAATAGCATAATGTAATGTCATTACGTTTATTGTGTAATTATGATGACTATTTAAGTTGGTGATAATTATTGCAAGGAAGGACAAAGTGCATCGTTTATAACCATGTGAATGTACTTTACATTACCATAAAAATTATTTATATCACATTCATAATCATGTTGGATTTATGTAATCATTTGACACATACATGACTTCTCTAGTCAAGAGATGCTTGGATGTATGAAGCAGAATGTTAGAATTATATCATTGTTTGTGGTCCCAACTATTAATCCTTACATGATCGATAACAAACAAAAGTGATAATCGACACTATTTTCATGTTTATGTTAAAACTAATAAAACATGGATGCCATAACATCCATGTACCTTCATAATCATAGAACCAAGTTGATGTGTATTAACAAATTAACACAAAAGCTTGATGACACAATAAACATAAACATGGATTCCAAACATAGGTACGATCAAATACTTGGATTAATGAATACAAAACGTTACTCTACAATCTACATAGCATTCATGTTTTACATATCCAAGAATAGATCTTCAAGTAAACCATATGGATGGAGACAAAAAAAGGCCATACCTTGATTTCAGGACCACAAATTGTTTATAACTTTGAAGCAGAAATGTCCCTTGATATTTTCTAGGCAAAAGAGAGTGTGGATAGGAAGGATGTAGAAGGTAAAACAGACATAGGACCACCTATAGTCTATAGAGCCACAGGTACCCCACCCCCCACTAGTGGTTGCTTCCTTATAAGCAATCAGCATATATATATATATATATATATATATATATATATATATATATATATATATATATATATATATATATATGGTAACATTTTTGGCTCTAGTGGTGTGCATGCCCTACGCCTCCTTCAAATTTAATTCAAGTTGTACACGTTACAACTTAGGGGTGTTTGGATTAGCTTATTAGCTTATTGCTTATTAGCTTATTTGTGGTGGGAATAAGCAATAAGCAATACGCATGGGGAGAGATACTTATTAAAATTAGCTTATTTAGCTTAATAAGCTGATTTTTAAAGATTTTATCCAAACACTCAAAGTTAGCTTATTGTGGTGGGAATAAGCAATAAGCAATAAGCAATAAGCACCCTCTTTTTTTCCTACCCAAACACCCCCTTACTTACAATTTACAAACTCCTCTTTAACTTATACAATAATATTTACATTTTACAATACAAGTTCTACCACAAAAAGTTCACCATCAAACCTAAGTCCAGCAGGTTCAGCAGGCTGAAGAATCCCATCCACCATTCCACCAAAAACATACAAATAACGCCCAGATTCATCTGCACAAGCTCGATGAAATGACCTATTTTTCGGCTGATACCCTTCAGATTTTAGCCTCCTCCACATACACCCCTGACTTATGTCCAACAACCAAAAGTCATTCTTCCTGTGTCTATAAGAATCTTCACCTCCATAGATAAGAATCCTCCCTCCTAAAATCAAAGTAGCCGAGTGTCCAACTCTAGGAAGTGAAAGCCCATTAGGGATGCTTCTCAGCTCAAAGACTATTGGTACCCATTTTAGATGCCCTTCAGACGAATCAAAATACCATACATCATTAAGCACTTCATAACCAATCCCTCTACCTCCAAACAAAACACTCCTACTTCCTCCAATGTAAGTCAATGTGTGTCCTGAACGAGGTGAGGGAACAGGGTCATGGTGACTCACTGTTTCATGCCATGTCCCAAAACAGAGATTCTCAGATAAATCTAACACCCATGTGTCTCCTAATCTCATTCCAGATAACCCGATTCCTCCATGGATAAGCATTCTTCGGTTATCGATCAGACAACAGGCATGGGCTCCTCTTGTTGGAGGTGTGATTGGGCCAACATCGAGTAGTCTCCATGATAATGCACCAGTGGTGGTTTCTACTTGAGCCATCCATGTATCGTTTTGACGGATTCCACTATCGTTGATGCCTCCAAAGAGGACAAGACAATTGCCTATAACAACACATGAATGACCAAATCGCCCACTTGGGCCTTCTGATATTACTCTTTGCCAGTTCATCTTTCTTCTAAAGCTGTTTCCTATGTAGGCTACCCATGTGTCATCAAGATGGCGTCCTAGAACAACAACAAAAGGAAGAATTTTTCAATGTGTGAATTGTGATTACTAGCTTTTAAAATGGAAAGAGTAATTCATTCTCAATGAGCTCAACAATACAGAGTATAATAAATTCTTATTAAATCACCATATAGATGTTTGAAGATAAAGCATGTTTAAAGGTGTGGAAGTCTGGGAGATTGTAAGGAAAGAACAATAATTGAAGTATTGGACAAGGATTACTAGCATACAACAATCTATCTTGGAGTATGATCTGGAAGTAGAGAATGATGCCTAGAATTAAAACGAAGGAATGAAACTTGTGTTCAACTAGCTGGCAATCGCGACTGCCATTGACAAGTTATGTGAATCCAAATCTGCCATTGATACTGATAGAATGAGCTTTTCACCATTAGACATCTTTTTTATGTCTAGAGATTTGTTTCAATATGTTCCTGTCTCATATCTAAAAGCCAAACTCAATTTTGGGCTACTCTGATCTCCAAAAAACACTGTTCACTCAATATAGAAAACTTGGGTCAAATTTATAGCTTTAGAAGATAGATTTTGCTACGTTGTTCTTACCGGCATTACAATCCTTATCTTCACTAAGATCGATCTAAAAACAGATGATCATCAGATAATTGGGAAAGCAGGGAGAAAGAAGTGTAACTGACCTCCTTCGGATCCGCCACCGAAGAGAACGAGACATCCGGAGAAAAAATTGAGAGAATGAGAAGCTCTAGGACCAGGGGAAGTCTCCGAATCTGTGAGCGTATAGCAGGCGACCCGATCAAGGTTACGGAGACGCTGATAGAGTCTCTTCCAGTCGATAGAAAGAGGAGATGAGGAAGAATTGACGAGGGCATCGACGGTGGAGTGACCCCAATCCCTGGTGCAGATGGATTTCCAGAGAGTATGGGATTGAGTTAGGCGAGTAGTTTTCTTACAGGTCATGGCAAACGACAGGATGGATTCCAGAGGTAGGAGCAGAAGGATGGAGAAGAGATGGTCATGTGATATGTCAGTTATGGAGGTGTTGATTCTACTAGTAATGGTGCTGGTGCTTGCGGCATCATCAGCCATGGATGATTGAGATGTTCTTGCTTCCTTCCGATCAAGTGAACTGAAGTTGATAATTAGGGCTTCAAGTGTAAGAATTTTGATTGTTTAGGTTACGAGTGGGTGCGGTGCGGTGTGGGTGGGTTCCATCCATTTTCTCCGTCGTTTTCAGATTTTGTCCCCGCTTTTGTTAGCTTCTGCTTAACAGGCGCCTCCATTAACAACCATCTTTCAAAAATTATATATCTTACCACCATCTTTCAAAATTCAAATAATAAACTCAAATTTGCAAAATTTAAACAAATTATTAAATAAAAATTCCAAAAATGGTACATTTTTTTTTTTTCTACAACACAACAACGAGTTTTAAAATTGTCCAGTTCACTCATTTAGCCTAGTTTGATTGTTGGTCATGTCCAAATTGAAGCCGATTGATTTTCATTTTTTTGAAGTATTTCTTAACTTTTATTTTAATATTTATGTTATAATAAATAAGAGAAATTGTCAGAAAAATCTTAATATTTTCAGAAAAGTTACACTTAAGTCTCAAGATTTTTTTTTTTGAACATAAAAGTCTCGATTGCGTTACAACCATTCCTATCGGGTCAGATTTACCCCCACCTGAACAACCACTCGGGACATCATAAAGAGCTTTATGACTTGCGACCTCATAAGCAATTTCCAATCTTGAAAATAAAAACCCTAACAACAGCTTGCGAACAACCGGAAATATAAAGCATACATCCCACAGAGACTTTCTGATACCCGACTGATACTCCCCACAACCCTTAATGCTCCCTTTATCTAACCAACAAATTTGTGACTCTTCCGACTCCCATCAGTGCGTCAACACCGAAAGTTCTACAAGCAGAAGAAATGAATCACCATGACCACTAGGCCCACAACCTATGACTGGAAAGCTCCCGATAACACACCGATACTGTCGTCATCGCATCATTCGCCCAACACTCCGGGCCTGAAGATACCCACCTCATTCCATTACCTTGAAGGGGCCTAATCAACTCCCTCACTATGCCAACTGAGTATCACAAAACTGCTACCAAGCAATACCTCACGAAACATGGTCGCACACGACCCGAGAATAAGATAACGGTCGCACTCTTGGTCCAATTCGAAAACTATCACCCAAAAGGACCATGCACATAATTAGGGAACCCATAATCCCATCCAAGAGAGAAGAAATACCAGAGATAATCGAAATAACACCTAAATTAATAACAGTGAACATCCTCACTATCAGTCGAAACAAAATCCCATCCTTGATTGAGACTGAACGGACTCCACCACTACGCAACTAGCTCGTGAAGACTTCTACGGTGATCCTGAAGGTTACCAAAACCTGAGTCTGCTATGAACCAAGTTCTTGCTCCACCGTTGAGGGTAGCCATGCCCAAGGACCAAGGGACATAGAACATACTGAATCTTGATGACAGATTGACCCGACCACTGAATCTCGGCTGACATAATTAAACCTTCAAGAGGACCTCCGCTGAATGATCAACCCCACAACCAGTGGTCAAAGACACACTGACACTCAAAACAGAGAATCAAAACCCACATGGAATTGAACATACCTGCTTCTGGAAAAGATCCCTCGATCAACATCTGCCCAACTAATCTGAATACTGTTGGATTAGTGTCTAAGTCCATAACTATAATTGGTATGTACTTGACCCGACTCGGCATGGTCCATTTGGGTTGCATGGCATCGGAACATTTGGATAGACCGTTTATGAGGAAAAGACATTTTGTGACATATTAATATATTATAAATTCTAATATATTAATATGAAATCATGTTATTTAATTAGTATTGATCAAGAATTAATTTGGACTTAATTTAGTGATAAAAAAGAGACTAATTAAATATATAGGGATTGATTGTGTAAATCATTCATTCTTATATATGTGGGCTTATGATCCAAGATTCCTTTATGTTGGGTTTAACCCATGTGGTGATCCATGGAGGTTAAAACCCATGGAGCATAAGGAATGGGTAAAGTCATGAGTTACATGGTGTAACCCTAATAGCCACACTATATAAGAACCCCTTTAGTTCAAGAAATTGGCACTAGTGATACATATTTTGAGGGCTAGCCGATTTGAACATGTATGTCTTCTTCTCATGGTTATTCCAAGAGTTCATGATGTTGTGTGAACCATTTGAGGTGTCACACTTGGGGCACTAGGCTCTCAAGCTTCATGGAGTCAAGCAACCACAACAAGGTATGTATTCTATCTATTTTAGTATCCTAGTATCAATGTTTTGGTATGCTAGTTAGGATAATACCTTGGATAATCATATTTGCATGTATAATAGAGAAAACATAGATCCAAGGTATTTAGGGTTGCATGTACACTTAGGAGTGTTAGAATGCTCAAAACCCATCAGTGGTATCAGAGCCTAGGCTTGTTTTCAATTATACTTGATGCAAATTGCTGAAAAATGCTGAAAAAGTCGAATTTCGGGCATTCTGGGCACTGGACTCGCTGAGTCCACTGATGAACTCGCCGAGTCCATGAAGAAAATCATCCTACTCGGCGAGTAGGTTGATACACTCGACGAGTAGGAGCACCTGACAGCATATCTTTGAGTTTTTTGGCTAGAAATGGACTAGGAACATTACCATAAGCTGTTTTTGAACCTATAATCCTGTTTTTGATGTGGTAATGTTCATACTAATCCAATTTCAAAGATAATTGTCAATAGATTCATGTTTTGTATTAGTTTAGTGATTAGGCTAATTACATGAAAAAGTTTGATTAAATTATCTTGTTCTTATGAGTTGCTTATATTAATAGAAAAGTTAATTGATTATGTGTTTTCAATCCATTTTAATCTAAGAGTTGATTCTAAAATGTGTTTTTGTAACTTGTCCTCAAGTTATATGAAAAGTCACATTTAAGTTTCATAAAACTCATAAAAGTTGGTAATGGTTACAAAAATGAAGAGTCTTGTCCTCAAGTTATGGAGGTTCAAGAGTCACTTCATTAAGTAATAAAATGTGTAACCTTAATTAATTTCATAAGTTACAAAATAAAGAAAAGTTACATTCTTTTATTAGTTTAAAGTCTTCCATAACTTGTCCTCAAGTTATGGAACTTGAAGAGTTTTTTAATTAAAACTAATTTAAACACATAAGTTATGGAATTAATTAGTTTTGAATAGTTTCAAAACTTGCCCTCAAGTTTTGGAATTTGAAAAGTTTTCTCTTATGAATACTTTAATTCCAAGTTAGCCCTTAGAATTTTAAAAGTTAAAATTCAAACCCTTATACTATTATTATAATTTTAATTATATAGATATGTATAAGATAAAGTCAGTCTTACCGTTAGTAGGCCTCATTCACGAAGCCGGTCTATAAGGGGGTATAAGGTTACTGCCTATAAAATGGCAGTTTAATGGGTGTCCACTCTCACCCACCGCTTCCTTGACTGGTGGAGGGTCGTTAGCCGAACGGGTAGGACAAGGACTATAATTCTCCCTTCATTAAAAGTATTAATGATAAATACTAAGTAACTAAACATTTATAAATTCCCAATCTTAGTTACTTAGGAAAATGTGAATTTGGTGCTAACCCATGAAATTACACTTTGCACTTTGTTTAAGTCAGTTAGTGGAGCGTGTGTGGTTAACCGGCACACTAACTCGTATTTAACAAGGTAGGCAAAGGGTAACTTAATGTTTATCATAGTATCGATGGAGCGTGTGTGGTTAACCGACACATTGATTGAGGGGTAAACACTTAAGGGTACCAAGTATATTTGCATGGTTATTCACACCTTGTTTTGTGATCCTCGGCATCCCAGTCACAAAACTTGAAGGGCACACTCGAGATTGAACATGCCATTGAACAGTTCAATGAATCTCAAAAGAATCTAGGAGTTTCAAAACCAATTAAAACCTAATAATACATTTCGTTTATCTTGGTGGAAATTGGTGAATCGTCATTCACCTACCTTCAAATATTTTATAGCTTGGATTACGGCATCCCTCTTCCAAGTTATAAAAGTATTGTGTTGGGTCCTAGCCTTAATATTTCATATTGGGTGTTATATTAAGGACTTTAAATCAACTATCTTGAATATCTCCCAAAAGATGATCTTCCCAAATCTCTTGAAACAAGTTTCCTAAATGAAGATGATGTCCCATGGAAATCATACTTCTTTTACCTCCTCCAATTATTCTCCCTAACCCACAAGTTCTTGAAAAGTTTAAGGTCACTCAAGCCCTATTGGCAAGTAAAAGGTCTATGTGTGGTCACATCTTGGAGATGTAGTCACATATTGACAAGCCGGGAGAGTTGGGTGTCAAAGTCTTGAGAAAGTTGGTGGTTCAATCACTTTCTAAGTCACATAGTGAGTTCCTTTGGGACTCCTATGAAACAGACTATGACAAGACCCTTAATGATCTTATCTATTTGCTAAGATCAACTTCCTAAAACTTTATGGACATTGACAATGATGACATTGGATATCCAGTAAAGCTCTCTCTTCCCAATGGAAAGGGATCGGCCATAGTCAACTCGGTTGACCAAATGGTAAAGAGAACTGCTAAGTCTAAGATAGTCCCATTATCAAGGGTCTATTGCCAAAGAAAGGGGCATTGGTTGCGAAGCTGCCAAATTTACCTAAGGATATTAAAGTCAATAAGTTTGACTCTACTTCGGGTAAAGTCCACTATCTAACTCTGCTAGGTTTCTATTCTGAGATTCTTGATACATGATGTGACTGGGTCACATGTTGATGTTTTAAGAATCAAAGAAAAAGTGAAGAAACTTAAAGAAAGAATATGCTGAATCTGATGGCATAGATGGATTTCTATCGCATAGTTTGAAGATCGGATTCTTGAGCTACTTCTTAAGAGTTATGATATATTGCTTAGGAATAAATAACAACAAAGTTTTCATGTGCTTTTGCATTGTAAGGATAGTTTTTCCGCAAAGTTTTAAAATAAAAGAAATTTTTTTTTTTGATTTTATTTATTTTAAAATATCCTTACAATGGCATTTGTGAAAACTTTTGTTGCTTATAAGATTCCATTAAGAGCAAGAGTGGAAAGATGAATTTGATTCTTTCATTTGTGGCAGTGTCTAAATTTACCAAATAAGGAAAGATTCTCATCACCTAAGTTTCAGTTGGATAGAAACTTGGAATCATGCAAGTTGTATAGCATGATGAATAAGAACTTTCAAGCATTGGAAAAATTAAGACTAACTACTTGTTCACATGGATGTGTGAGTCAAGTAAAGGATCGAGTACACATTCTTGTGCACTGATCAAGCCCACCACAAATAATCGTTAAGACTATTCGTCATTATTTACTAAAATTCAGTAAATATGGTTATACTTACAAGCTTAAGTGTAATTCTGAGACATTGGAAAAGGTTTCAATGTATGGCAGAGCGAATAAGAAGAATCAACTTAGGCAGAAAGATAAAAGTTTCTCAAATCTGAAAAGATGGGAGAGTACTTTAGTATCATGTTATATAATCATCTTAATGATTAAGAGACCTTATCACAATTCATCCTCTAAGTGCATTCTGGTAGCTAAGAAGAGGAGCTATGAATTGTTGAAGTGGTTAAATCAAGAAGATGATTTATACTTCGTTCCAAAAACAATTCTTAGAGTTATACTCGAAGATTGTAACTTGAGTGACATGTCTTAAAGAAGGTTTAAAACACTTGTCAAATGTAAGAGTAAAAGTTTTCTACTCTTGTACATTTGAAATTGGTAAGTTGTGATGTTTTGGATAAAACAAAGACCAACTAAGGCCAATTGTGTGAAGTGTTTGTCTTGATTAGAATCCACACTATCTCTTGAATATCTGACAAGAAAGTGTTATATGTCAAGAGGACAGTGGGAGTATTAAAGGTCTTGAAAGTCTCAAGAACTAATCAAGAATAAAACCTGAAGTTCTTCACTAGCACACGACTTGAGGTTTATAACCTATCGTGTTGACATATTCTGTGCCCATTCCAATTAAAGTTGGCTTTGCATATGAGTTCTTAGAGTTCTCAATTGGTTGCACAACAACTTGGAAGCAATGGCAGACCCTTGAGCTGCCAGACGGCAAGAAATTAAGATTAAGTTCAGTCCATATGAGTTTGAATTTGTCATTATCCTTGTCTTGTGACTATGGTTTTGACAATTCACATGGATAAGAACACATACACCATTAAATCTAAGTGTCATAAGGTTTCTCTCCGATTCATGAAAATGATGGTGAGGAAACACTTTCACTAAGTAGATTTTAGCTAGATAGCAATTGTGATATTTGCATTCTCAAAGTCGTTAGTGGAGCGTGTGTGTTTAACCAGCACACTAACATGGACTTGTGAGAAGTGGTAAAGGTCTAAACAATCGAGACTATGATTACGGCATCCCTTTTCATAGTTCTTAAAATTGTTTAGACACACCCGTGAGCTGTCTAAGATAAGGTGTATGATATTGATAAAGTTTTATCAAAGCAATCTAGTATCAGAAATCTGAACTTTGGTAAGAAAGTCAATAAAGTATTGATTTCTAGAAGTCCAGCTGATTTCTGATTACATGTCAAAGCTAGTGGGAGCATAAGTGTTATGCTAATAATCATCATGTTAGTGGGAGCATGATAATTATGATAAAGGTTGCAAGTTAGCAATGTTAATTATAGAAAACAAAAGTTTCAATTCGTGAGGCTGCAGGGGTTGAAAAAGTTGTTTTGCTATAATTAAGGGAGAGAAAATTATACTTCATTTCAATTCTAAAAGCTTAGATTGAGATTTTGATCGTATTTAGTCAAGGATATATATATGAATTTCATGTTGGAATGACTCAACATAAGGAAATTCTATATATGGGTCCATTATTTGCGTTCTAAAATTCGATTATGATTACGGCATCCCTTTTCATAATCTGAATTATGAGAACTTGGCAAATAGAAATGGAAATGTTATAGCAAAAGACTGGTTTAGTCTTTATGTGAGACATCATGACTCGTGTCCCATATGCTTCGGATATAGGATCGATTTCATGTGCTATATTCATCCTTTCTAAAATTTTCCAAATGCCTGGGGCATTAAGAAGGGAAAAGGTCTAGAACTGGATATGACTAAAAGGATTAAGCAATTGTCCAGGACAATCTAAGGTTTACCAAAGATTGGTTGCTCAAGGACAGTTGGAAGTATAGTGTTAATTCTGGAAGGACCATATTGACATAATCTGTAAGGAGGCAACTCTTGTTCAGAAGTGATAGTCAAAATGGAATATGGAAATGTTTCAAAGTTGGAAATTATTCAATCTGTGTAAGATTAGGAAACTTAATGCAAGAAGGATGTTTCCAAGGAGTTGATCTCCTTGGAATGCTCTGTAATGGTTGTTGTCAAGTCTTTCTGACTCTGTGCATAATCATTACAGGAGGATCAATGCATATAAGTTTAGAATCTAACAGATTTCAGTAAATGGCATGAATTTGGAATTCTTGCATTTGCAGTAAGGATTTGGGACTGTGAAAGAGGATCATTGGAGTTATGTTCAATTGATCTAATTCACAAAGTGAAGATCATAGACAAACATAGTATGCATACTTGGTGTATGGCATGACTAGTGTTTAGAAAACATAGTGTACATGCTTGGAGCATGGGACAACTATTGTTTTAAATTCAAGAATAAAGTTGATAGCTGAAACAGTATACAATGAATAATGTGTAATCATATGGTGATAAATAAAAGGTGTTTTATTTATGTTCATAGGTTTTGATACCATATTAGATTCTATTATTATTGTGTTTCATTTTGCATGTTTTGACTTCCAGAATAACTAGGTCGTTCTTCCTGATTGACTAAGTTATTCAAACTATCCACAGTCGGTCATATGTTGGAAGTAGATATGAATCAAGACTGTCATGGGTTGGCTTGTAGAGGTCTAAGATGTTGGACAAGGGGCTACAACACTCATGAGTGCTCATAAGTTCTGAGTATTGGATTCAACCCGCGCTCATTGGAATCACTTCATGGATTTTATCACGAGTGATCATGAGACGATAATATCTTACATTCTTCAAACCTAGAGATATGAGTTGTTACTATGAGTTGGTTGTACATTGATTGCACGAAAACGCATTCGGTAACTCGGTGTTATAAAACGTGCCTTTGTGTATGATTCAACAAGCAGTAGAACAAGCCATATGAGTCGAAGTTTATCCATTCCTTTTACCTTCGGGATAAAAGCGATATATGTGGGCCCCTCGATGATTTGGTGATGACAAATGTAAGTGCTCGGCCGGGCCTGGACTGATTTGATTTGTTCAATTAGTCAGTCGTCATAAATCGGAAATCGGGAAACAACAAATGGACAGAGAGAATGATTATAATCCATGTCTCAGTCCATATGATACTAGAATGGAGGAATATATGATCCCTTATCTAATGGACAAGTCATTGACAAAGGTCAGAGTTCATCTACAAGGTCAGAGTTCGACAGCGGCTTTTGAGAGCTACGATTGCCAGTTGGTTCCTGAAGTCATACGCAATAATAGTTTTAGACTTATCCAAGTGGGAGACTGTTGGATTAGTGTCTAAGTCTATAACTATAATTGGTATGTACTTGACCCGACTCGGCATGGTCCATTTGGGTTGCATGGCATCGGAACATTTGGATAGACCGTTTATGAGGAAAAGACATTTTGTGACATATTAATATATTATAAGTTCTAATATATTAATATGAAATCATGTTATTTAATTAGTATTGATCAAGAATTAATTTGGACTTAATTTAGTGATAAAAAAGAGACTAATTAAATATATAGGGATTGATTGTGTAAATCATTCATTCTTATATATGTGGGCTTATGATCCAAGATTCCTTTATGTTGGGTTTAACCCATGTGGTGATCCATGGAGGTTAAAACCCATGGAGCATAAGGAATGGGTAAAGTCATGAGTTACATGGTGTAACCCTAATAGCCACACTATATAAGAACCCCTTTAGTTCAAGAAATTGGCACTAGTGATACATATTTTGAGGGCTAGCCGATTTGAACATGTATGTCTTCTTCTCATGGTTATTCCAAGAGTTCATGATGTTGTGTGAACCATTTGAGGTGTCACACTTGGGGCACTAGGCTCTCAAGCTTCATGGAGTCAAGCAACCACAACAAGGTATGTATTCTATCTATTTTAGTATCCTAGTATCAATGTTTTGGTATGCTAGTTAGGATAATACCTTGGATAATCATATTTGCATGTATAATAGAGAAAACATAGATCCAAGGTATTTAGGGTTGCATGTACACTTAGGAGTGTTAGAATGCTCAAAACCCATCAAATACAACAATTCAAAACAACGAACTTGTAGATCCCTCAACGGCTAAAATACTCGACCCGAGAATTCCAGTTCTCCCTCACTTAGGGCTCGCACTACCACCCACTGGCGCTGAAATCATATCATAACCCAACCAACTTGTAACTCAACCCAAATTAAGCAAATACCACCCTTCCTAACTCTGGAAATTACGAGCCTGCTTACTTTTCCTCCGAACTCGGAAAAACTAGAAGGACATAACCCTAGACACGGGTAACAACATTCCAATCCATCAATCAACCATCCCACTTCCAGCTGCAAAACCCAAGCCGATTATGATCACTTCCCCCTTCTTGAGTCTCGCGACTCGAATACCCGACCTCGAGTAAAATCTCCGAGGCCACGAACCAATAAGCTCACTAGGTTGCACCAAACAACCCAAATCGATAGCACCACTAGGGCCCAAAACAAATACCAAAACCATCCTCCCGCCTGAGCAGTCACAACCAAAAGTCCGGCATGAACGAAAACACTGCCACGAATCATGGTATCTAACCATGCAACCTTCCCCGACCAGCCCTTAGAATTCCCGAAACCCTCCTTGATTCGAGTATGGATCATGTGCTTCCAGTAGTACGGGCCCAATACTACCTTCCACACCTACCCATACTTTCCTCAAGAACTATTTCGGGTCTTCTAAGTCCTAGTCACAAAATACTCCTGAAACCCGCTTCTCGGCGAAACAACCGCACTAAATACTTCATAGGCTATCCTAGGACTCACTGTAACATCCCAAATTTCGAGTCCAAAAAAAAATTCATTTTTAATTAACAGATTATAAAACATTCATAAGAAAACTGCGTAACAATATATCATTTTGTGAATCAATGTATCATGTCTGAAAACCCAAAACATATAATAGCAACATGTCATAGTACAATCCCAGAATATCTCAAGTGCGGAAAATCAATGCGTGTGTGTATGATGTGCCGCTACCGCGCCAGCTCTTTCCCCTTCGCTGAAGAGGTACCTGAAACCAAAACTGTAAACCGTAAGCACGAAGCTTAGTGAGTTCCCCCATCGTACCACACACCATACAATAACATACTGTCAGGCAATTCTGGGGTGCCTGACTACCCAGGTCAAGCCATTCTGGGGTGCTTGACGAACCCAGGTCAAGCCATTCTGGGGTGCTTGACTTACCCGTCGGTCTATTTCACCCGACTACCGGGGACTATTTCACCCCCTACCACTACCATATAACACACATATACTGCCAGGCAATTCTGGGGTGCCTGACTACCCAGGTCAGGCCATTCTGGGGTGCTTGACTTACCCCTCGGTCTATTTCACCCGACATCCGAGGACTATTTCACCTCCTACTACTACCACATAATATCATAGCATGAACATACTGTCAGGCAATTCTGGGGTGCCCGACCTACCCGTCGGTCCTAACGACCGAACTTGGGGACTGATCTCCCCCTACTACCACTATCACATATAACATATCATGCTAGCACATAAACATATCAGGTAGTAGCAAACATAGCAAACATAGACAATTATCACAAAGACAATCATCTACACCAACTCATACTGGTGGGCCGGCATTGTGGCCGTAGACCCACCGCTACTGGAAGGTAACTCACCTCAATGTCGTGCAGTGTTTGAATTATCCTCGGCGCACAAGTCGACTCCCTTCGACTCCTCGATCCCTACACGACGACCTTCAAGTCAACACACAGCAAGTACAACCCTAAACAGGGTCATTCCAAGTCTAGTCAAAATCAACTTCAAGTTGACCCGACTCGCCGAGTTGGGCCGTCAACTCGCCGAGTCCCTCACCCTTTACTCGTCCTTATCCATGACCCGACTCGTCGAGTTGGGCCGTCAACTCGACGAGTTCCTCCCTCACATGAACATCGCATGAAACTCATCCGACTCGCCGAGTTGATGAACAACTCGTCGAGTTCACCTTCATCTGATGAACAAGTTCTGTCCTCGACTCGCCGAGTTGATGAACAACTCGTCGAGTTCATCTTCATCCTTAAGAATATTGCCTTGGACTCGCCGAGTCTGTTCTAGCACTCGTCGAGTCCCATGAACTCCAGGTCTAAAATCACGTCCAATACATTGGGTAACTCTTCCTGTCCGATTACAACCCTTCTAACACTCAACTGGGTTCCTTTGACTCTCAACAGATATGGGGCTCAAAGCCTCGGACTCGTCGAGTCCCAAGAACGGACTCGCCGAGTCAGTCATATCCACACTCTAAATCCTTGATTTCTGATGTACAACCTTTGATCAAAAGATAGATCCAAGCTTCTATAATCGATCTAGCACGTAAAGTTACAAACTTTACGTGCTTGCATGGGACTTTGAGCTCAAAAAGACATAAAACAAGCTCTTAAGATGCATGGGGCCTTTCCTGGGTGCAAAAGCAGTCCCCAACTGCCTTGTGACTCCTTTAATGACGTGATTCATAAGCTCTAACCCCCAACCATGTTTGCAATCATGGTTGGCCATCAAAAGTGGCTTATAAAAGCCCTAAATCTCCCCAAAAAGGGATCTAACAAATGAAAGAGCAAGGTTACAACTTTTTACCTTCAATGAACTGTAGAAGGTGCACAAACTCGGGTTCCCTTGGTCTTTACTTGCTTCCTCAAGCCTTTCTCCTTCCTTCTTAAGACCACAAGCACCAAAATCCACCAACAAGGCTAAGATTGCTTCAATAACGGCTAGGGTTTCAATGAGAGGTGTTCTGGGAGCATAAGGGACGTTGTGGCCAACATAACATTGTTTAAATAGGGTGCAAACCCTCGGATTAGGGTTTTTGTCCAGTCAGAGCCTACTCGTCGAGTCCGGGACCCGACTCGACGAGTCCATCACTTAAATCCCGCGCCTCATCCCGCTTCTACTCGGCGAGTTGGTCCTTCAACTCGCCGAGTCCAAGGCCAAAAATGCAAAAATACTTAAATAAAAATACATACCAAGAACCAGGTGCTACACTCACCCACACCCCCTCTGCCATCAGCTGCTGAAGAACCCCTACCAATGCCAGCTAACCACTTCACGAATACAATTACATGCAACCAGGCTTAAATAATCCTTCAGCTAGAGGACTCAGCCCTACAACGGTTGGACTTAGACAAGAGTTGCGTAATAGGTCCAAGTCCTTTATCCTAAGATTATTTAACCCTCATAGCATGTAATTTAATGTATTCATTTGATGGTTAAATCCCATGAACATGGGTCCCACAAAGCACAAAGCAAGTAGCACTCGAGCAGAGAAGACGACTAGCACTAAAATGCAATAAAATCAGACATATCCTCATGCAAAATCCTCGATCTTCAACTCCTCGCACCACAGGTGCACCTTCGCCCTGCTCACACTCTCCCCGGAGTGGCTAATCATTCCTCGCGCTGACCCTCTATACACTGCACCCGCTCATGAAACTTCCACCAACCCTGCAGCACTCGTGTATGCTAGCCATACACAACACTAGATCCTATAAACAGTCGAATAATCGGTCCTACTCTAAGCCACAACCAGACAAGGAACATGAAATAAAGTCAAACCAAATATTCTCAGGCTATATAATCTTAGTTATGTACAACTATGATGCATACACTAAGGGCTCGTTTGTTTTTTTTGGCAAAAAGACTTTTTGGGCACTTATATCTGCGGGCGGGTAGATGTTTACCAAAAAGACCGTTTGTTTTCTGGAAGACAAAAGAACTCAAAAAAACTTCTTTATCACTTCTTGTATGAAGGCATAGAAAAATACTTTTGGTCCACGTCTTCTGCCGCAAATACGGAAAAAGACTAAAGACATTTTACCACTTCCAAAACAAACACCACCTAAGCAACTACAGTAATGATGTCAATTTCATATAAAGAAGAACCCTAGGCTATCAGGCATCATATAATCAAACAATTCTATCATGCAATTCCTGAAGATCCCTAGCCTATCACTAGCATGTTGTTCTAATATATCACAAGATCAAATAACAATGTGGTAATTTGACGTTCTTTATATCTACGGAAAGGTAACGAGAAGCTCTATACTTCTACCAACTTTATTTAGCCTGAAAACCAACTGAACTAAAATCCAAAATTCATAAAAGGCTCGAACCAACGCCTTTACCGATACCCTTGGGCTCTAAAGTACAAATCGGACCCTTTCATCACATAACCAACATCTCCCACATCCAAATGGGTATAAACCTTTCTTCCCAAAGGCCCTAAGCCTTATGATGACAGATGATTGGCCACGACCCCGAATAATGAAGCAATTCGAAATCGAGTGTTACAAATGAGAAAGAAGATGAACTGATGATAGGTGGAGTGATGGCGGTGGTGACTCCGGCGACCCATCTCTCTCTAGCTCCAAAGATGAACTGAAGAAGATGGATGATAAGGATGTAAAGGTGTGGGTAGAATTAGGGTAGAGGGTAAGTGTCTATGGTGGTGGGCCCATTTTTTTCTTTATTATTTGTTTTTCTTTATTATTTATTTTTCTTTTAAATTGTTCATAACAAACAAATAAAAAAAAAGCAAAAAAAAATAGAAAGGGTAATTTAGTCATTTTATATTCGTCGAGGACGGTCCGAGTGAGAAAAAAACATTATAGGGACGATCCGAGTTAATTTTTAAAAATATAGAGTAAACATATAATATGACACTTGACGAGGACGAATCGTGTATTTTACTCTTATTATTATTATTAGGTCATCTGTAATGCTTGTCGCGAGCAACGCAACCACGAAGACCAACACGAAGCACGAACCGGTGGTGGTGTACCAGTGACGAGCACGAACGGAGAAAGAGGAAGAAGAAGAGGGCCGACTGAGAGAGGCATCTCCGTGGTCCTCCGTCTTCCCCACCACGAATCACCACGACAACGAAGGTCCGGGATGATGTGCACGGACAACGCTCGTGGCCACGTAGACCACGAGTCCCTTCGTTGCGGGTTTACTGACGGCCTTATTTTCATATTTTTAACATCCTAAAACATTATCCTTCACACCGGATAAATTGATTGACAGAGAAACAATAGTCAATTAACTCCAATAATGTTGAAGAACTAAACATTGATTTATATTTTGTTTATTCATTTTTCAATATCATCATCAAGGGGAAATCATAAACAGTCGCAGGTGCGTCAATAGAAACCCTAATCAAATCTCTCATAAAAAATTATCTTCGAACCCCTTCTGTCCTCTTCGTCCTGAAATTCTATGGTAGCTCCATTTCAAATCCTTCCGTTGAACCCGAGGAAAACCAACAAAAAAGCTAGACTTTTGGTGGATCCTGCAAATGCCTTTCTCGTATTAAAGTAACCATAGTTGCCTAGCCTGATCGCCGAGTAAGTGTATCACTGTCCACATTACTTGAGTGTTCCTGTATGATACTTTGTTCTTTTGTTGGTAATTGAATGCAAAATGCCAAAATCACGACAATCCCCCTTCCCCTCGACCGATATCTGTTTGCCACTCGTAAGCTCATTGGACTTGTTAATTTTTTAAGAATGAGATTCACGAAGTAGGGTAATTTTTGTGCTACATGTGAGAAGGAATCTAACTTAATTGGAAATTTGGAAAGTACTAGACATGAAGTTGATGTTTCTAGTGTTTTCAAGATTGATCATATACTGGATTTGATATGAATGCATAGTTATTGATGTTCTTTCATTAATCAGAATTCTGTAATCAATCGGATACAAAAACTGTTTGGAGATATGGACGAGTTTCATGAGAACGAATCAGCAATGCAGATGCCAGACAAGAATCCAACATACCATCGGCACACACATTACATACAAGAGCAAGAACATGAAGTGATACATGATTTAAGTAATGGGAACATGATTCAGAATGAGGATCAGGATGATATTGGGTCTGATCCAGGAAACCTGTCATCAGATAACCATAATGCAATGATGGCACGTGGCAGCATTGAGGATACAAACCAGCTTACACTCTCTTTCCAGGGTCAGGTTTATGTGTTTGATTCAGTCTCTCCTGAGAAGGTATATGAATCTGTTTCACTTATGAGTTATGAGTTATGTAATAAAAGAAATGAAGTTATATATTGATCAGGTTCAAGCTGTTCTTTTACTACTGGGTGGGCGTGAAACATCCTCAAGCATGCCTTACATGTCATTAACCCATTATCAGCAGAGTAACAGGGTATGTAATATGTATGAGTCAATGATACAGGTTTACCTTTTACTTTATTAGTATATTTTATATTTTTAATTTACTTTTTTAACAGGATCTGGGCAGTATTCCACAACGGTTAAATGTGCCTCAGAGACTGGCGTCACTGATGAGATTCCGTGAAAAGAGGAAAGAACGGAATTTTGAGAAGAAAATTCGTTACACTGTTCGCAAGGAAGTGGCACTCAGGTAATATCTATCATATATGATTATTTTGCATTTGAAATTTTGAAAATGTATGGCCTTATGGGAATGGGATATTGTTTGATTGTAGGATGCAAAGGAATAAAGGGCAATTTACTTCTTCAAAGGGTGTTCATGAAGAATCTGCAGCTACAAGTTGGGATTCAAACCAAGGTGGTTGGCACTCGGATGGTAGTGGTTCCCAGCATCAAGAAACCGCGTAAGGCAGCTTCCATATAAATAATATATATCCAGCTAAAAAAAAAAAAAAAAAAACCTTTTAGAAACTCTTACTTTATTTATTATGCTATGCTATGTGAGTTTGGAATGGGAATATGTGATTGTCAGGTGTAGGCATTGTGGGATCAATGAGAAATCTACTCCATTGATGCGCAGAGGACCTGATGGACCTAGGACACTCTGTAATGCATGTGGTTTGATGTGGGCAAATAAGGTGGCTTCCTTTCTTCTTGATTCAGTGCATATGCTGATATGCATATTCTGTAATGCATTTGTCCATTTTATAACCATTTTTACCAACAAACTTCAAAACTACCCCACATTGAGCTTTGAAAAGTATAGTTCAACATTATATTTGACAAGAGTCATTGCTTTATATGTAGCATAAATTGTTACCATAATATTATTATCTATTAATAGAAGAGTTGCTTACAAAAGGGTATTAAAACTAGAAAAACCTAATTTGGAAAGCACTAGGTTTTGAATCTGTCACTAGCGGATGGTGGTGGGGATTAATTATTAAATTAAATGATGGTGGTTGTGACTTGTGATGTGAGCTCATCTTGTTCCCTTGTGGTTGTGGGTGGGGTCCCTTTACTTTTTCATTTTCTAGTTTCTACCCCCTAATCACTAATGAACTACAGTATTTCTTTTTAGTTGACCAATTAGCTTTGTGTCTTCATAGGGTTATCTAAAATCCATTCAATGAACCGTCCTTACATTGCTTTATTAAAAAAAAAGAACTAGGTTATGGTTTGCACAGTATAATAGAAATATATTAATGATATATATAGAAGAACGTGTGTTGTTAATTGTTAATTGTTATGAATATGATGATATGTAGGGAACTTTAAGGGATTTGTCAAAGGCAGTTGCAGCAACTCCTGTGGGAAAGAGTCCCTCTTTGAACCAACGACATGAGGATGAGGTGGGGTTTTATTTTATAAATTATAAATTAATAATTATTATAATACAGATTATAATTATGAATTATAGTTGACCCTACTCAACTGCTTGACACTGTAAATGTAATGCAGAATGGAAACATGGATTCTGAACAAATGGTGGTTACAGGAAACAGTCATGATTCATAATCATAAATCAAAAGTCTGTTGCTAATGTGCGCAAGATTTGGTGGTTACTTACTTGTGAGTTGTGAGTTATGAGGAGAGTGAGTCTGTTGCTAATATGCGCAACTGCAAAGCAAGGTTACGTGAGTGAGATTGAAAAGTAGGGAAAGACGAATTTGCCATGGGCATGAGAGAGAATGTGAATTTGAGGTGAAAGAAAGGGGGAGGGCCCATTGAGATCTGAGATTTAGATCGCTTTGAAGAAACGGAATCACCGATTGTAGGCAAGGAATTAACTTAAATTCACATCATATCTGTAAGACTGTAACTACAGATCTAATTCATTTTTTTATTATTATTATTTAAGTCGGCAGCCGCCAATTATTCTTTTTAATCCTTTTTCTTTTGCATATTCTTTGATTCATGGAGGGGCAAACTCAAAGTACTTGTTAGAGTAGTGTTTTTGAGCCACGTGTGCGTGGGGTTCTATCTTTAACTATGATATAGCAACTCAAACTTATTAATGTTCTCAACCATGTTATTAAAACTAAAAAGAAAATCAAAGACGAATTATATAACGCATTTGAATGTTGTGGGTGTTTATATGGTCATTAGCGTATACCTTAATTCCGGTAACAATTATGATCTACTTTTTAATTGTCGGTCGTAACATTGGTTAATAAAGATGTCGGTGTGGTTTTATTTTTTATTTTTATGATCATGATAAAACAAATAAACGCATTTTATGGGAGAACATGCTTGAGGTCTCATATCATATTTATCACATTTTTGCAATGCCACATCAATTTTTTCATTAGTCCCATAAAATTGGTGGGTGTCATATCATATTTTACCATATTTTTATTTAATTTTAAATATAGGTAAATAACATGTAATATTATACTTTATTTGTAGGGAATTAAAAACTATAATTTTGATATAACTTTTATAATTTTTTAATACATATATGATTTAATAATTAAAAAAGAAAAAAAAGTGCGGCAAAACCATGACTCGCGACAAACATACCACACTCTTCAATGGAGGGTCCGTGCGGTGTTTAAAATTCTATTTGGATTCATATGTGGGAGGTCAACGACCATCCAAGCAATCTACCTCTTCTGATATCTTATACAATACAAAAATATAGAACATTGATATGGAGAATGTATATGATAGCATCCTCAGAGCTTCTCCAACCATAAACACAAAAATGGTGATGGTTTAACACAAAAGTTATGATTTCATTTCAACCGACCTTTAAAATTGTGTTTTTTTAGAGGTTTTTCATTTTTGACCTCTATATTTGGTGTAAAAAATGAACCAACACAAAAATGGTGTGATATTTGAAGGTTGATTGGAGTGAAAATGACCCTCTAAAATGGTGTTTTAGAGGTCCATTGAAGTTGGTCTTAGGGAATGATTTGAAGGTCTTACAACATATCTAACCCTATTTTATCGTAGAGTTATGCTATATTTAATGTAAAGATAGAATTGTGTTTTCCAACTTCATTCTATTTTTTAAACCAAATATAAAGTTATGAATAATAAATTTTAAATTTGTAGTTACATTATTCATCTATTCTATAATTAGAGTTTAACTTTTATTTATCATATTTGGTCGGTCAAGTTTAAATTTATATATATATTTAATTTATTTAATTTGTTTTAATTTTGACTTTATATATTTGGTATTTACTAGTATTTGTATTGTTATATTTTAAATGTGACAATTGTTTCAAATATATTTAAAATTCACTTTTTAATTATTTATAACACACATGCATTATTTTATATAATATGATATTCAAAGACGTACATGATCTTTATGCACGAGTCGAAGCTGTAAGAGAAATGCCATTATAGAGGTTGAAACGATGGCGAATGAAGATACCTGATATCAACAATTTTTGCTCGGTATATACACATCAAAGACAAAACAAAAAAAAAATCTCAGTTCAATCAATAAAATGCGTTATTTTATCGTTTGTGTAAAAGATATCCCACACATGAATGTTTATTATTTCTTTAAATGTATTTGTTATATTTCCTTAAATGTAGGTGTTATATATATATATATATATATATATATATATATATATATATATATATATATATATATATATATAAACAAGAGTGTATAATTATTTTTATATGTTAGGAATGAAAATATTTATTTAATAAAATCTTAGTTTTATTAATATCACAATTAAATTTAGGGAAATTGTCAGAAAAGTCCTAATATTTTCAGGAAAGTTACACTTTAGTCCCAAGATTTTTTTTTGAACATTAAAGTCCCGATTATTTTTAAAAACACGATAATATGTCATTTCCTGTTAAAAGAAAAAAAGGATTTTTTTGTAAACTTGAGTCAAAATGAAATAATCGAGACTTTTTTGTTCAAAAAAGAAAATTTTGGGACTAAAGTGTAACTTTCCTAAAAATATTAGGACTTTTCTGACAATTTCCCTTAAATTTAATTACTTTATATGGATTATTTGTTGGATTATATTTATTTAATAATCCAATTTTAAACTTGACAAAACAAAAAGATTTTAAACAATTTGTTAAAATCTTGTAAATTGAAAGGATATTAATGAAAATGTAAAAAAGTTTGAGAAATAACGTAATTGTCGTTAAGTAACATAAAAAAAAAACTTGTACTGCTGAAACAATATAATTGCCGTCATGTTCCTTTCTCTGATCACTACCGTTGTTAAGTGACATCGAAAAAACTTGTACTACTGATGCCGCTGTTGAGATCGAAACAACACAAACTCACCATTGTGTTTCACCACCAAAATATCTGAGAGACCACTGTTGCTTACTCTTGCTCTGAATCAAATTGTGACTGTTTTAGTGTTTAGAGATGTTCTAGTATCGTAAATACAATACTTGTTTCTCATAAAGTATTAGGCTTGCCTTTTCCAATTTATTTATTTTTATATACATTAACAATGGTCAAAGAGACGGAGACTAAAAGACTTTATCTTGTGGGTTTGAACGTGTTAATGGTGAATCTTTATGATCTAATAATGTACCAAGTTGAACGGACGTAGTAGAAGACGGAAAATTGTCTGGTGATAACTTAGGCATTTTAGTATATGAAGATGATGGTGTATTAGGCGGGAGGGAGTGATGTCACACTCCTTCATTTTGTCACACTCCAATACCACACACAAGAAATGGTATACCATGAAAAGAAGAAAGAGAAAGAGAGAGATAGAGAGGGGGAGGAAGAGTGAGAGAGAGAGGTATACTCTTATTTTTTTTCACAACCCAAACCGATAGAAGGGACGATGTTTACTGTGGTAAAACATGTCACATAGGCTCTTACCGCATTCCGCTTCCTTTAAGCCTTGGTGTATCAAAACTCCGTTGATGGTAATGGAGAAGAAATTCAAGAAATAAATGTAAGGGTGTGAGTGTTTGGAGATTGGGGGTGGGGTGTGGTTATAAAGCCATTCTATATTTAATAAAGCCATTCTATATTAATAACAATAAAATATTTAGAAAAAACAGTAAAATAATATTTTCAATTTTAACAGGTATCAAAATCCACAGACATGTTTAAAAAAATGAAATTTGCAATTTTAAAATCACAGGTAGTATAACTACAAAATTAACAAACCATAAGGACCAAATTAACAGTTTTTTCAATATAAAAATACTATAAGAAAAAGTAAAAGTACATGTACATATATAAGAATAAAAAAATATTGGGTAATCAGTCAATTGAATTGGTGTGTTCCGTTGTCCTCATTGTCGTCGTCTTCTTTTCCTCCATCTCCGCCTTGCTCCGTTTCCTCCGGCGACAACACAGATTCATCCGAATTCGGGAGAGGCTGCCAACCAGATCCATCTTTCCATTTGTTCCACCCACTTCTCTTTTTAACCAGCCCTAAGCCTGTAACATGCAGTCGGAATTTGTTTTGCTTTTCTCACACCACTTGTAGGTTAGGGTTCTATTTAACTAATCCGAGCATTGTTAAGAGATAGAGAGAAAAAATGGCAAGGACCAGGTCGTCCTCATCGTCGACGACATGGAGGTACGTGAATCCGGCCTATTACTTGAAACGACCCAAACGTCTTGCTCTACTCTTCATGGCCTTCGTCTCTGTCTCTTTCTTCGTGTGGGATCGCCAAACTCTAGTCCGAGAACATGAGGTATGGTGTATATATAATTATATATGTATGTATCTTCTCCTTAAAAGTTTCGAATTCCGTTCATTTGTCGTCAGATCTACTTCTTTATAGCGAAACAAGTACTGCATCAATTTTCTCTAATGTAAACGAGTCAAGATCTTCCCCCGGGCCACCATTTATTTATATAAAAAAACGCATCGTGATTTGAATTCAACTCATTTGAAGAGATACATTTTCTCTATTGCCAAAAAAAAAAAAGAACTACCTTAGCTTTGATATCAAATCGGGTGCTTTCTTCTACTCCATTAAAGTACCATGTATGCCATCTGAATATAAAATTCCATGTCTCTTTGCCCACAACTTCTTGTTTCCAACTATGTTGTGACGATAGGTATGCAAATTTTGGTAAGCACAAACTGGGATATAATCATATGGACAAAGAAAGCTGGAATTTTCCATTATCACGAATCCCATTTCTCTTTATTAGGCAATGCATTTGAGATGCTCTTTAAGTGCCACCGACATGTACAGTACTTCTGGAATTATGTTACTTAATGTATGCAACATGCTACCAAAATTCGTTGCCATTAGCATTGACCTAAATTCAAATGGATTAGTTAGTTGTAACCTACTTGCTTTGTTGCTAATATAAAAACTTCCACTGAATGGCAGGATGAGCTCTTTAAGTTAAAAGAAGAACTGCTTCAGTTGCAAAATCAGGTAACATGTTGTGATTTTCTTCTCAAGATCCATACACCCTTCAAATATTCGTAACTGGATTTTGTTTTCTTGAATTCCTTTTATTGCTTTCCAGTTTACAGTTACATAATCATGCATTGACTGCTTATATTGACGTCTTGCAGCTAGAAGAATTAAAGCCTGATGATAACATAGTTAACAAGATCAACACAACAAGCAAAAATCTTGATGATCTTCCAATTGATCCCATTGAGAATCAACGAAGACTAAAAGTAAAAGATGCTATGGTTCATGCTTGGACATCATATGAAAAATATGCATGGGGCCATGATGAACTTCAGGTACATCATCATTTCTAATTCTGACAGAAAAGCGTTATCCAATAATCTCTAGGCTTTATATATACCATTCTCTTTTATGTTAGTTTGAGTTTACCTTCTTTTCTTAATGCAAAACCTCCAAAAAAATTTTTTTTTTTTTTTTTTTGGCTAGCCACAATCCAAGAATGGTGTTGATAGCTTTGGTGGTCTTGGTGCGACTTTAATTGACTCTCTTGATACATTATATATAATGGGTCTTGATGAGGAGTTCCAAAGGGCAAAAGAGTAAGATTCAGTAACTCTGTTCTTTAAAGCTCTTTCAATAAGATATGCTCCTTGTATTGAGTCTAACAAGATAATGTATGACAGGTGGATTACAAATTCTTTGGACTTCAATAAGAACTATGATGCCAGTGTGTTTGAAACAACCATAAGGTTGCTTTGTAAGGTTTAATATATTGTTCTTGTTTATAATATTGCCTTGAATTCAGGCAATTTCTTGACTTTATTTTTGTAAGATGAGGTGCAGCTAATTGTTTCAACTTTGAACTATCTAACCCTTTGTTTTTCAACAGAGTTGTAGGTGGGCTCCTGAGTGCATATGATCTATCTGGGGAGCATGTTTTTCTTGAAAAGGCGAAAGACATAGCTGATAGGTTGCTCCCTGCATGGGATACTCCTTCTGGCATCCCCTACAACATTATCAACTTGGTTAATGGTAATCCACATAACCCTGGTTGGACTGGGGTAAGTTCCAACATTCATCCATTGACATGTGTTATGCATATTATATTTAGGACAAGACAAGAGGGCATTTTAGTCATTTCCTTCTCTTTTCTCAGGGTGACAGTATCCTAGCAGATTCAGGCACAGAGCAGCTGGAGTTCATAGCACTAAGCCAAAGAACAGGAGACCCAAAGTATCAACAAAAGGTATTTGTTTTCATGTATTATCATTATATATATATATATATATATATATATATACACAAGAATATTATTGGAATTTTTGACAACATATGGTGATGATTTACATTTACTTCAGGTAGAGAATGTTATTCGTGAGTTGAATAAGACATTCCCTGCTGATGGATTGCTTCCCATCTATATAAACCCACACAAAGGGACAACATCATACTCCACCATTACTTTTGGGGCCATGGGGGACAGGTACTTAATAATATTCTTTATATTAATTGTTTTCTTATGATCTTCAATATATTAAGTTTTGTGAAAATGTAACTTTGTGCAGTTTCTATGAGTATTTACTTAAAGTGTGGATACAAGGAAACAAAACTGCAGCTGTGAAGCCTTATAGGTGAGTTAGTAATTGTAATTCTAGATAAAATTTCAACTGTAGTTGTATATAATATATATATATATATATATATATATATATATATATATATATATATATATATAAAACAAACTAATGAGTTATTAAAACAGAGACATGTGGGAGACATCAATGAAAGGTTTATTAACCTTGGTTCGAAGAACCGAACCATCATCTTTTGCATATATATCAGAGAAGATAGGAAGCTCTTTAATTGATAAGGTAAGAGTGAAGATGAAGATTTCATTGTTTGAGTTTGAGAATCAGTTAGAGATTATAATTTGTTGAAAACATTTTCAGATGGATGAGCTGGCGTGCTTTGCTCCAGGAATGATAGCATTAGGATCATCTGGTTATGGTCCTGATGAATCCTCAAAGTTCCTGAATTTGGCAGAAGAGGTCTGTTATTTTGTTGTGTTATTTTTGTTGTTTTTTTAGTTGCTAATAATTTTGATGTGTATTATTTGCAGCTTGCTTGGACATGCTATAACTTTTATCAGTCCACACCAACAAAGTTGGCTGGAGAAAACTACTTCTTCCATTCAGGGCAGGTTAGTAATTTCACATGATGATGTGTTTTTATTTTTAGGAGGTATTTATTTAACTTTATTAAATGTTTAAAGTTACAGGACATGAGTGTGGGCACATCATGGAACATATTGAGGCCAGAAACAGTTGAATCACTCTTCTATTTGTGGCGTTTGACTGGTAATAAGACATACCAAGAATGGGGTTGGGACATATTTCAAGCATTTGAAAAGAATTCCCGTGTGGAATCTGGATATGTTGGATTGAAGGATGTAAGTCGTTAATTAATTACACTCAGATTTATATTGTATACGATTGTTATTTGTTTGATTTTGTTGTGTTTATTTTTGCAGGTGAATACAGGTGTGAAAGACAATATGATGCAGAGTTTCTTTCTTGCAGAAACACTGAAATATTTGTATCTTTTATTCTCTCCGCCTTCAGTGATATCTTTAGATGAATGGGTTTTCAACACAGAAGCCCACCCACTAAGAATTGTGACACGTGTTGATTCACCAGAAGTCTCCAATTCCAAACAGGGTACATCTACATCATCTAATAATATTAGGATACGTGCTAGGAAAGAAGGTCGTTTTGACAAGCCATAGGGAATTTCAGAACAACATAACACATATGTTGTTATTTTTAATATATTGTAAAAGAGATGTACTTTTTTTCTCCATATATATATATTTTTTTTGAATGTGATACAGGGTAGATACAGCATTACCCCTCTATGTAGGACCGGGAGAGGGGGAATTATTGTATTTTTTATATTTTATAGTTATATGTATACTTGAAGCGGATAAGAGGGTCATTATTTACTTTGTGGTAAACCTTGAAGCACTGCATGTGCATGCAATATGTCATCTTTTACAATTACTTCATTTGTTAAACATGTTAAGTGTTGTAGTTTATTTTTGCATCTGCTTCATTTGTTAAACATGCAAGCAACAACATGTTGTCTCCCATTCTAACATTGAAGCTTAGTAGTACTAGGAGTAGCAAATGTCGTTGAAGCTGAATGGCTACACAAACTTTTACTCAATCCATCTTGTCCTTTATTTTGTACCACAGTCTGTGTTGTGATAATATCGGTGTCATGCATGTACCTTGCATCTAACCCAATTTAAAACCAAACATATGAAAATAAATTTACATTTTATTGGACATATTGTTGCACTTGGGCATGTGCTTGCATGTTCCATCCACTCACCAGTTTGCAAATATATTTATTACTAAGGGACTACACAACTATTTCTAGACTTTTTACGATAGTTAAAACATTCTAGAACCTCTAAAACTCAGGGTGGTATTAAGTATTATATTTTATTTTTGTTTTGATACATCTTGTATACAGTGGCGTATCTAATAAGGAAGAAGGTAGGTCTTAACCTACCTAAAATTTCAATTTCATTTATAATATATTTAACCGCACAATTGTCCCTTGTAACTTTTTTTTTTCTTTTTAAAATGGTTTTTTAAGATATTTAAAAAAAAACTCAAGGTAGGTCTTCTATTTTAGAGTTAAATATAATATATAGTTTTTATCAAACAATAAGGTATCAATGCACTAATAATTAACTCGTTCGGTTTTTTCAGTTATATTTCAGTTGGTTTTTTAAAAAATTTTAATTGGTGGTGCCAGATCGGTTTTTTCAGTTATATTTCATTAAATCGTACACGACCCGACCCCCCACAAGTGTTGTTGATTTTTTTTATCGGCTTCACTTAATTTGGAAACCACGTGAAATTTTGTTCTAGATTCGTCACTGCTTGTATATCATAGCGTCCATTATGTAAATCGATGTATTATTTATACCAAAACAATACATCGCTAATCCTAACGGGTATTTCCACAAACTAACAAAATTAATGGATTAATATCACTTGATGTTTGTTTTAATTGAGCTCCATCTTGCAGATTTTGTCACTATGTTTGAAAAATAAAGCAATCAAAACCTACTTCGCATTTCTAAAAAAGAAACAAGACGACATGAATGGGTGTACTTATTTGAGTATTGGGTTTGCTATAAACGAATTTTTGTACATTTGATTTGAACGATATGAGTATGAGGTGGTTATAAGGTGCCACGTGGTTTTGTTTGACAGTGTACAGCAAGAGCGCACACACACACACTGTAAACTAACTATTATTAGTAACGCGTAATAAGTAGAAAAAACAAAAAGCCGCTAAGATGGCGGTTGTCCTCTCCTTACTTTCTTTTTTCCATATCACTCTCATCATAACCCATCGTCACTTCTCAGAATCATCTCCTTTGCTCTCTACCTCTATCTACATCACATCACTGTGTGTCTTTGTTTTTCAAAAGCCAACCTACACTCGCATTATCAGATATCAATGACTACAAGCGGAACCAACGCCTCTTCTTCATCCAACACTCCTCCTCCCGACATCGAAACTGGCGTTCTTCCTCCTAACGACGCCCCCGATGACGATTTTGACGATCCTTTCGACATCACCACCACCAAGAAAGCGTCCACTGAGTCTCTCAGACGCTGGAGGGTACGTAATTAAGCTTTTTCCAATCGTCATTCATCTTAAAAAAGATTACATTTTGTGTTCCATTGCTGATCGGGATATATATATCCTCACTTCAAAACGATGCACATGCAACCACAATCTTGACAAACTGACAAAATATTTACCTAACATGTACATATCTTAATCATTCCTATCTACTGTATTGCGATTTGAGTTTATTTACCTCTTGAAAGGTCAAACTTTTTAACATCGGTAATAACTTAATAACATCTAATCTAGTTATCTTTCCTTTTTGGATCTGAAAGTGATGTACATGTGATTGTGAGAGTGTGAGTATTCAGATCAATGTGGAGTGATATGCTGAAATACTGAGATTACAACTACTGGATATAGGTTTAGTAATTGAAGTGGGATTTTGAACTCATTGTAATTTATTGTCCTATATATACAGCAAGCTGCCCTTGTGCTTAATGCTTCACGTCGCTTCCGATACACATTGGACTTGAGAAAGAATGAAGAGCAGGAAAAAAGGAGAAGGATGATCAGGTCACATGCTCAAGTCATAAGGGTAATCTTGTCCATAATTTTTGTAAATATATACCTTCCCAATCCCAAGTTTGGTTATATATATATATATATATATATATATATATATATATATATATATATATATATATATATATATATATATATATATCACCTCTTAGTTAACATCTGATCACCTTCTGTTAGGCTGCATTGCTATTCAAATTGGCTGGAGAACAAGCAGTTGGTATTTGGTCCCTCAACTTCCCTTCTGATATAAATATAATCCCTTCTTATGTTGACCTAGCTACATTAATCTATATATAATTAATTTCACTCTATTTCCCCTTCATACATATAGTGCTTGGGCCCACTGTGATTCCTGCATCTCCAAGTTGTGGTTATGGTATTTCACTCGAGCAACTTGTTTCCATGACCAGGGACCATAATCTAACTTCTCTTCATCAATATGGAGGGGCAAGTTACTTACTTAGCTTATCAAACATATTTTTCCTTCACTATCAATATCAAAAACCTCTTTTTTATATCTATACTTATATATATTTTCAGGTCCAAGGGTTATCTGAGATGTTGAAAACCAATCTGGACAGAGGAGTACAAAGACATGAAGATGAATTAAGAAACAGGAGAAACGCCTTTGGATCTAATACTTATCCTGTGAAAAAAGGAAGAAGCTTCTGTGTATGTTATATCTATACAAAAATTATTTCTTCTTTGCTTTTATTTACAGCTGCAGCTGATCACCATGGCTATGTTAATTATGTTGACCACGTACAGATGTTTCTCTGGGAAGCTTGGCAAGATTTGACACTTATTATATTGATAGTAGCTGCTGCAGCATCACTGGTGCTAGGAATAAAGACAGAGGCAAGTTTGAATTAATACTTTCTCATATATATAGTCATTCAGGAGTTTGTGATCATTATGACTCCTATTTGTTTCAGTTTTTATTTGAAGAGTTGTGTTAATTTCCTTCTGTAGGGTATTGAAGAAGGATGGTATGATGGAGGAAGCATCACATTTGCTGTTCTTTTGGTTATTTTTGTGACAGGTGAGGCAGTTTTTTTTTTTTTTTTTCTTTCCATTGGTTATGATATCTAAAATGTACTTTCTCACATATATTGTTGTTTCTGTAAACTGTAATAGCAACCAGTGATTACAGACAATCCCTGCAGTTTCAGAATCTAAATGAGGAAAAGAGAAATATACAGATAGAGGTTTGTGTGTTACGTTAATGAGTGAGATATTATTATTATTATTCTACCTTTAGTTGTCTTCTTAACATATGCAAATTCAAGCAGATAACTAGAGATGGAAGAAGAGAGAAGATTTCAATATATGATATAGTTGTCGGTGATGTAATACCTCTAAAAATAGGTGATCAGGTAGGCTAATAAATTTTCATAAAGTTTTTAAGATACTTTTGACTTGTTTGACTCTTTATTAATTGTTGGATTTCCATGTTTCTTACAGGTCCCTGCTGATGGACTCCTAATAAAAGGTCACTCTCTAGCCATTGATGAATCCAGCATGACTGGGGAAAGCAAGATTGTAAGCTGGTTAGACCTCCTTTTTAAATTAAAAAAAAAATAAATTGAATTCTTTCTTATATTTCATCTCACTTTTTAGGCACACAAGGACCAAAAAACACCTTTTCTGATGTCTGGCTGCAAGGTGGCAGATGGTGCAGGAACCATGATGGTAACTGGTGTGGGCATAAATACAGAATGGGGACTATTAATGGCAAGCATATCAGAAGACACTGGTGAAGAAACTCCATTACAGGTTTAAATATATATCTCATTTTTTCTTATCACTATTTGTATTATATAATTTATATTCCATCAATGAAGTCAGATACGAATGAATAATGATGGTTGATAGGTACGCTTGAATGGTGTTGCAACATTTATAGGTATAGTTGGGCTTGCAGTAGCATTACTTGTACTTGGTGTCCTTTTGTTTAGGTAATTAAAATCTATTTTCTTACATTTTGTGATTGTGACTATATACTTTTCTTTTAGTTTTTTCTAATTATTGAAAGCTGTTGTTCAGGTTCTTCACTGGTAACTCAAGAAACCCTGATGGAACTATCCAGTTTGTCCATGGAAAGACCAGTGTTAGTGAAGCAGTTGATGATGCCATAAAAATTTTCACTGCTGCAGTAAGTTTCTTATGCATCTATCTATATATGTACATTATCTCGGATCCTTTTGTGTTCTTAACTAATGGCTGAAGCATTTAGGTCACCATTGTGGTTGTTGCAGTTCCTGAAGGGCTTCCATTGGCTGTAACACTGACGTGAGTGTAATTAATTTTACAAATAAGTTATTTTGGATTTTGATTTAAATTTTTTTGAATTTACAGGTTAGCATACTCGATGAAGAAGATGATGGCAGATAAGGCATTGGTGCGTAGACTCTCAGCTTGTGAAACTATGGGGTCTGCAACTACTATCTGCAGTGATAAAACTGGAACATTAACACTAAATCAGGTTACTTTAAATTTTATGTTATTTAACATAATCCTAATGTTTATATAATTATTTAAAAGTAAATGTTACATGTCACATGTCACAGATGACTGTAGTTGAGGCATATGTGGGACAAAAGAAAATCGACCCTCCTGAAGATGGCTTGCAATATCATTCGACTGTTTCCTCTTTGTTAAATGAGGGAATTGCACAGAATACAGCTGGCAGTGTTTTCTCCTCTAAGGTACTATAAATCTTGTCATTTGTTTGTGTAGCTCTTTATTTATTTATTAATATTAATATAATATTATCATATTTGTTTGTTGATAGGATGGTGCATGTATAGAAGTTTCTGGATCTCCAACAGAAAAGGCTATCCTCCAATGGGGTGTCAAGGTTCTATTTGCATGTTTTGTATTAAGTTTTATCTATGTGTGAGCTAGTGTGTGTTTTAAGTTTATATAAATGAAAATGACTTCACATTGCAGATTGGGATGAACTTTGATGTTGTCAGAAATCAATCCACCCTCCTACACGTCTCTCCTTTTAACTCAACAAAAAAACGAGGTGGCGTTGTATTACAAGGGGTGAGTGATTTTGTTTATTTAGAGTTTAAAAAATAAATTTAATTTCTTATGATTTATGATCAACAACACAGGGGGACTCTCAAGTTCGTATACATTGGAAGGGAGCAGCTGAAATAGTGTTGGCTTCATGTAAAGAATATGTTGACACAGATGGTTCCTTGCAGTCCATTGACAATGATATGGTAGTTGACTATATTCAGATAATTCTTTACAACACACATTTTGAGATAAATTTTTTTACAGGAATATTTTAAAAAAGCTATTGAGGAGATGGCTGCAAGAAGCTTGAGGTGTGTTGCAATTGCTTACAGAAACTATCATGTAGATGGTGTTCCTGTGGATGAAGAACAGCTAGCAGAATGGAATTTACCTGAAGATGATCTTGTTCTACTTTCTATTGTGGGTATAAAGGTACCCATCATATCTTCACTGTTTTTACAAAATTAAACCGATATTTTTTGTATTATTTTTACTGAGTTTATCTTGTGCAGGATCCTCCTCGAGTAGGTGTAAGAAATGCAGTAAAGTTATGTACAGATGCTGGTGTGAAGGTTAGGCTTTGGTTTCTCACACGTATTTTATGTTTCTAAATAAGAATGAAAAAAAAGACAAGTGATTTATCTGTAGAAATTATATATATGTATAATGTATTAATTATAGGTTCGGATGGTGACTGGGGATAATATTCAAACAGCAAAAGCAATTGCCATGGAGTGTGGAATACTTGATTCAGGTGAAGATGCAACAGAGCCAAATGTTATTGAAGGAAAGACATTTCGTGAGTATTCAGAGAAAGAAAGAGAATATACTTCCAAGCATATATCGGTGTGTTTTAAGATTTTGATACTTGTTATAATAATAATCAATGATTAAAGTGGTTAATTTTGATATATGTATGTGGATTTATTATTATTATATATATATATAGGTAATGGGAAGATCTTCCCCTAGTGATAAACTATTACTTGTGCAAACACTTCGTAAGCTTGGGGAAGTTGTTGCTGTTACTGGAGATGGAACGAATGATGCCCCTGCACTTCATGAGGTTTAAATTTAATAATTTATCTTGTTTTTTTTTAATACATGTTTTTATATTTATTTACCTTTTTTTTGTTTTTTGTATATATATATATATATATATATATATATATATATATGTCAGGCTGATATAGGTCTTGCCATGGGCATTCAAGGAACTGAAGTTGCAAAAGAAAGCTCCGACATCATCATTTTGGATGATAATTTTGCTTCAGTTGTAAAGGTGTGTGCAAAAGTTTGAATTTCTTGTTTTTTATTTTTTGAACTTTTGTGTTGATCATTATATTTCATATATAGGTTGTTCGGTGGGGCCGGTCTGTTTATGCAAATATTCAGAAATTTATCCAGTTCCAGCTTACAGTTAATGTTGCAGCACTTGTGATAAATGTTGTAGCAGCAATTTCTTCTGGAGATGTACCTTTAAACACTGTGCAGCTTCTTTGGGTTAATCTCATCATGGACACCCTTGGAGCTTTGGCATTGGCCACTGAACCTCCAACTGATCATCTTATGCATAGATCTCCTGTTGGCCGAAGGTATTCATACATACATACATACATACATACATACATACATGATGTTGACTCTCTTTTTTCCTCAGGGAACCTCTTGTGACGAATATCATGTGGAGGAACTTGATTATACAGGTACAATTATCATAATATCTACCATTTTGATATTATGATCATCTTTCTTCATTACAATGATGAAAATGTGCTATGGATTTGACAGGCTTTATATCAAGTTGCAGTTCTTCTTGTCTTCAACTTCCGTGGTCTAGCCATTCTTAAGTTAAAGAACAATGAACATGGAAATGCTGTGAAGAATACTTTGATATTCAATGGATTTGTCCTATGTCAAGTAAGGCGTTTATGATTTATCCAACTTCATTTTGGTTATTGTTGGGAAATGAGCTCAAAGATTCCCAACAACCCGACCATGAAAAATAAAATAAGGAAATTTGAACACAAAATATACGTGGAAAACTCCAAAACCTGAGAAAAATTCCAACCCCAATTACACTTGGTCTCCAAAGGTTTGACTCACATATCTACACTCTGACGTAAGAGAAGAAAGAAATTAAAAGTATATTTGACCAGTACACTTTAAAACCAAAGAATTGATCCCTTTTATAGGAATGGAGCCCACTCCATCTTTTCTCTTGCCATTTATGTGGATGTAGGCCAATCACGTTTAATTTTAACTAAATCTCAGTGACTATGATATACCAAAAAAAATGGCTGATATTTTCTTAAAAGCACTTGGACCATGTGACAACTCTCTCCTTTAAATGACTAAATAAATAGTACAGCTCACTTCATTTATTACTCTGTGTATTCCATTTAAATTAGCTGTTAATGTCCAAATCCGGTTTGTAATTACAGATATTCAACGAGCTCAATGCTCGAAAACCAGATGAAATGAATGTATTTTCTGGAGTGACTAAAAATTATCTTTTTATGGGCATAGTAGGAACAACCTTCATTCTTCAGGTAATTGTGAATTACATTTACATATACAAGTGCAGAATTTTGAGTATGGTAATTGTTGTTGCAAACAAAACAGGTCATGATTATTCAGTTCCTAGGAAAGTTCACATCAACAGTTAGACTTAGTTTGAATCTATGGATTCTCTCTATTGGTATTGGAATTTTCAGGTTAGTTCTGTGTTTTTTTATTAATCATTAACATGGTTGAATAAAGAAGTAAATAATTAACATTATTAATGATTATGATCTTACAGTTGGCCTCTTGCAATTGCTGGAAAACTGATTCCAGTTCCAGAGACTCCATTGGCAAGAGTCTTCAGCAAACCATATCAACACTGCATTGCTTCTCGTAACCGCTGAATTTCATTCATTTTATTTTATTTCATTTCTTCATGTAGAAACAATTATGTTAAAGAACACTAGGCGATAAATTTTAATATCAAGGAGAAAAAAGAAATACAAAGGTGTGAAAACACTTGCACACACAAAAAAGTGTTTGAATGTAAGGAAAAAAAAGAAGAAGATAGTTATAGTTACATTACATAAATTGAAGACAATCACATTTGAACACTATATTTTAAGAAGAAGAAGAAGAAGAAAAAAAAATCAAACTAGCAGAAACATGAATAGGCCATGTGATTCTTCTTTGAAACATAACGTGAGACATAATTGGCAACAGAAGCAGAAGAAGCAGGAGGAATATTTGCAGGAACAAGTATTTGAGTCTTTCCTGTTGCTATTCTTTTTCCAGCAACATTTGCATAAAACAAACCTGAGATTGCTGGAACAAATACATCACTCTGTGCACATATGTAGAAGTCAATCACCTTCTCATATTCTGATTCAAGAAACTTTGACTTCTTGTCCATTGGCATTATTCCCTCCTGAAATCAAACAATCAATCAATCAATCAATCTCACTCAAATCTAATTCAAATCAAATCAAAAAAATTCAAATATTGTATCTCACCTTTGTGTAAGATTTGGGGAAGAGATCTTTTAAAGCATCAAGGCTGCTATCCCATCTTGATTGAGTCAGATATATAGCAGTGTCCTTATCAAAACCAAGTTTTCTTAAAAACAATGCAATCTCTTGTGGACTATAACATTTCTTTGATCCAGCACTATTTCCTTGACAACCCTTGTGGTCTAACATGTCAAGCCTCAAGTCAACTGCTACAAATTGTCCATCTGATTTGCGACTTAGGGTTTTAAGTCGGTCAACCATTGAGTCAACCACTTCCTGAACATCTGGTTGAAGCTCAAGTGTTCCATATGTGGCCAAGCATCCGATTGAGTTATCTTGTTCGATTTTGGACTTTTTCATGTTGACAGAAGGGAAGTATGTTGCTATCCTTACATTTCCCTTGCTTCTAAAAGCAGGTTCAATGTTTTCTGCAATGTAGTCTTCAGTGACTCGATTAGGAACCCTTAGAACAGCAAGATTCTTTGATGATAACTCTGAAGGTTGGGTTTTCACTACTTTCACCACTCCATCCAGGCTATTTACAAACTTCTCAATGTCATAAATGTCTCCAAAGTTTCTGGAAGATGCATCAAGTGAGTGAGTTAATACTTAATAACAACAAAAATGCTAGCTTTAAATAGTAAGTGGAAATGTGGAATATGAGGAGTAAATGAGTAACCTCCAATCACCAGGTTCGCTTCCTCTAATGTCAGGAACTACAAGATTTGCCTTTAGGTATCTTGCGACTACCACTGCATCAGCAATCTGAGTTTGACAATCCGCCATGGTCAAACATTAGACCAGATAGAGATCCAGAAAGGAGGGAAAGAAACAAGATGAAGTCAACTCAACATACCTGGGAGACATGATATTCAGGTCCATTGGTTAAGGAGAAAGTGACAAATCCTTTGGATTCTTCCACCTCTTCTGCATAATTTGAAGGAAAGTTATAAACAGACACGAAATTAACATAAGTTTGAATTAGTTATAGTCTGTTCTATACTGACCTGAGTCTGGCTTAGACCAACAACGCTTGAGTCCACCGGATTCCTCCTTCCAAGGGCCATCGCCACCATTGCTAAGTGCAAAGCTCTGCTCCGAATCATTATTGTCATCAAAATGTTGAGTCGATCCGGCGTGGTTCACCTATAACAAAAAGGCAATCTCCTCAATTATCATGAATGAGAAAAGGAGTACACTAGAATCTGAACTTTTTAGATCCAAGAGCAGAAGGATGTTAGAGATATAGTGAAGCGAATTAGCAAATAAATGGATCAGAATGTATAAGGAATGGATTCAATGGTTGATTACGAATGTGTATACAGTGTATAAGCAAGCAAGAGTGAAAGAAAGAAGCATACATGGTGAGAAATGGGAGCATCAAAATGATCGCGCTTAATCATGTTACCAAGCATTAGAAACATGGTGACTGTAAGCACCCCTGCGACGATCTGCCTCGGATCTATCCCCATTTTGCCTCAGATCCACTTCTTTTGGCTTCTGCTGTAATATTTATTCTAATTCTAGTTCTAATACTAATGCAGCCACCATGAAAATAGAGCTTGCTTCTGCTTGCTGTGCTTGTGCAAGACTAAAAGAATACCTCTTATAATATAGACCACAACGCCCAAACCCCAAAAGATAAAGACGGAGAGAGAAGAGAGAGGTGCTTCTTGGCTATAATATATTGATATTGTATTCCAAATGGTATCTTTTGTATCAGAGATTAAATATACAAAATCCCAAATGCCGACAGGGTAGTTGAGAGGAGATGAGATTGGAAGTCTAGATTTTGATCAAATGAAATCTACCGCAGTTATTATTTATGAGTATCATCTATCATGATCATCATAGTCTTTTCTGTAAATGAAAAACCATACCTAAAACGTTCAATGATTAAAAACGAATAAAGAAAGATAAACCCTAATCTTTCATATCAAATGACAAGTGCTGTGGCTATTGTATATGCGGATCTTTTTTGTAGCACCGACACTCAACCATGTTAGTGAAGGCCCACAGCTGTGCCTCTAGGTGTGAGTGTGACTGAGTCAAGTGGAGCCCTTTTTTCCTTCTCTTTGGTACAAGCAAACACATGACTTGTGGTTTACGAAGGTTTATAATTGTCTTTTTTTGATTTAATTACCATAATTGTTAACCATTTTTCAGCTATTATGCTTCTGTTTTATTCATAAACAATATTAAATTCATCAATTAATTCTCTAAATAGTAAATATTCTTATTGCATGGTGGTGACAAAAAAAATTGTGTCTTAACAAAAATTATCAATTATCATATAGTACATTTTTCTTGCAACATAATATACTGCAATTACTGTTTTTTTTAGTTAAAACATATAAATAATATTTGAGACTTCCTACAAATAAAACGCCAATTCACAAAGATATTACATTAAAGATGATGTGTGCTTAAGGCTAGAAAACTATGAAAATAAATTAAATTTCTTATATCTGTGATGACTATGTTTTTTATTATTTTACAACACATACATCTCACTTTAGAAGTTAATAAATACAAATAATTTTTCTGTTAGCAATATCTAAAATGATTGCAAATGGCAGGCATAATTTTCTAATTTTGAAATGAAAATAGAATAAAGTTAAAGAATATAAGCTATATAAACATCATTGATGTGGAGGATTGTTATTCACTTCACGTGATTGATCTCGCATGAATTAAAGTCATTAAAAAGTCATAAATCGAATATATATATATATATATATATATATATATATATATATATATATATATATTGTTGGTGATTTTATATCATCAATATTATTTAAGTGTAATAGGATTAAATTTGTTGACCAAAAGTGATCTTGTTGAATATTGAACAAGTTAGGATGATGTAGGAGTGCACACTTGTTCAAGTTTTTCAAGATTCAAAGTACACTGTTATTTAGGGGTGAAGCCCCTAAACGAACGGGGGTCCGGGGCTGACTAATATCTGATAGTGAATTAATGGTCATTTATTTTTCATTCAGCTATGATTCCTGATAGATGATATAATGGTCATTCATTGTCATTCAACATACAATACAAACACTGATTTTCATTTACTATTTACTCTAGACCACACTTAATAAGAAAAAAAGACAATTAGGTCATTCACAACCTAACATCTCTGTGTCCTGAACGCTAATATCTTTTCATGTCTGGTAGAATCAAAGTCTCAAGATGAGGAATCTTGGATAAGTTGCGGATTTCGAATAGATTATATGAGTCTTTAAGATTTAGAATCTTCAGTGATTGAAGAAGCTGCTACAAAAGTAACATGATTTATGTATCACTAGATGTCTACATGAAGACAATTAAAAACTAAGAGGCTACACGGATAAGCCACAAAAAGAGGATACTGAATTCCTTACCATGGGAAGTTCAAATACTTCCAAGTTGCTATAGCTCATATCTATAGCCACCAATTTTCCCATGGATAAGTGAGAAGGTGTAGCTTTTAGATGGAAGCCAAACCAATAGAGCCATCTTAAATCGTCTGAAAGATTCTCGTAGGACCTGTCAAGATACACAAAATTTAAGTGGAGCAATTTTAATTTATCCATCTTAAATTCAATTTTAATTGGAATGTAAGCTATCTTGATTTCTCTAGATATGCAGTTTATATATCTCAGAGAAAATTCGAGGGAAAGTTTAATTAAATCATTGGTGAATACACTTACATTTCAGCAACCATACCATTGTATGCCACCTTCAAGTTGCTTGTTCCTACAAAAAGTGATATTTTTATTGGAATGGAAGATATCCTGGTGATCTGGTTTGGTATTTGTATCAATTTACCATTGAAACAAAAATATGAATAATGAATGACTTCTTTGTTTATATTTCTATCTATTTAGAATAATAATTTAACTGGCCATTTTTTACGATCCTTTTAAATAGTTAGAGTTACAGGCTTATGTTTGAAATCTTTCAGAGAGAGTTGGAGTTCTAGTAATCAAGCAACAAACAATGTTGGAATACCTTATCATACTGGAGAAATACATTGGCATTTCAAGTAAGTTTTCGAAACAATGTCTTTTATTCAACTATTTGATACTTGATACTTATTATATTCAATTCAACTTTCAAATTAACTATACAAGGTATTTTTGTTAGATGAGAGTAGCGGTGGACGACTTTCTACTAAAAGTCAACTTATGGTGAGTCATGTTGTATTCTCTTGGCTTCTAATATCTTATTTAAAACTGGTTTATAACTTTGAAATTATATTTGAATCTTTGATCTCTATTTTCTTTCTTAATACAACTCATGGGCAGTTTTATTTTTTACTTAATGGGCTTAATAAGTTCAAAACTTAAATCTGGACAACTATGGTTGTTTCTTTTTTACTTATCTAAATTTATAAAAAGTTCGTTGTAATTCACATGTAAATCACATATGAATTACATGTGATTCATATGTAATTCATATATGAATCACATGTAATTCACATATGAATTAGATGTGATTCACATGTAACTCACATATGAATTATATGTGATTTACATGTAAATTGAAACAACTTATCAAACCGCATAAACCGCACAAACCGCCCGCATGAAACCGCACCACATAATGTGGTTTAGAGCTTTTCTGGTGCGGTTTGCGGTTTCCAAAAAACTCAAACCGCATGTGCGGTGCGGTTTGCGGTTTCAACTCTAAACCGCACCAAACCGCACCGCGAACACCCCTAGTGTTCATAGATTAGTAGATAAAATGAGTTTTTTATGATTTCCTTACAAATATTATAATATATGAAATATGCATATATGCATTTGTAAAAATATACATATATGTACCTACAATGTTGATTTTCTTGGTTAAAAAATTATAGTATTTTTTTAAATATTCTAGTTTTTATTTATATATTTATTTATTTATTTTGTTGATTTTTAAATGCTTTTAAAAAAAATGTACTTTTTTAAAAAAAAATTCAATTTTTTTCATAAATTCATGTTTTCTATAAAAAATTAAAAAATCTGCATTTTAAAAAAAAATTGAAAATACTATTTTTTAAAAATCTGAAAATTTGATTTATTATGTAATTTTTTAGACATTTCTATTAATATTTCCAATAACACAAAAAATTAAACATTAAATGAGATTGGTAAAATTACGATCATGCCCTTAATGAATTAGTTTTGATCTAACGCTCCACTTTTAGTTCTCGGGTTCTCGGAAAACTATGAGTTCTCAACCGATCTCACCCTTATATATATATATATATATATATATATATATATATATATATATATATATATATATATATATATATATATATATACAAAATTGCAAAAATAGTACTTGTGGTTGTCAAAATTATATGATTTTGGTCCAAAAATGTTTTGTGGTGTAAAAGTAGTCCAATTTTGGATACTTTATGCATTTTTGGTCCAAAAATGTTAACTTTAACAACTTGGTTGTTAACTTTTTCAAAATGATAATTTTACCCTCAGGTACCATTTCTGCAACCAAAATATAAGGATCATTTATGCATCTATTCTTTTTAATTTTATTCAATTATTATACATTAAATCTTTTTTTATTTAATTTTATTATATTACTTTTTTATAGTAATATATTAATATATATCATTTTTAATATATAAGATTTATATATTAATAAATATTACGGATTATTAATTACATTTAGTTAATTTTTTTTTAATAGATTATTTATTTTTATTGGATTATTAGATATTAATTAATATTATTTAAATATATTATATTAATATATTAAAAAATATTACTTTATTAGATTATTAATTTCTTTTTTTTATTAGTTTAATTCTTTTTTATTGGATAATATGTTAGTAATAAAAATTATTTTTAGTATATAATATTTATATATTAATAAATATTATTTTAATGGATTACTATTATTAATTGTTTTCTTCATTATTTTAAATTAAAAAACCCAAAGAAAATCACACCCAACAACATCTCCTAATTTATTATAAATATTTGAAAGATAACATAGTTTTGAGAACACCACCACCATCACCCAGTCCGGTAGTGGTGGGATGGGTGTAAATTTTTTACAATAAATTAGGATTGTGGTGGTGTTGTCCAAAAATAAAAAAGAAATTAGTCCAAATAGGGGTGTAAGTGAGCCGAGCTACTCGTGAGCTACTCGGGATCGACTCGTTAAAAGCTCGACTCGATATCGAATTAAACGAGCCTGAGCCGAGCTCGAGCCTAAATACGAGGCTCGTTTATTAAACGAGCTCGAGCCGAGCTTCAATTCATGGGCTCGCGAGCCTAAACGAGCTTAAACGAACATATATATATATATATATATATATATATATATATATATATATATATATATATATATATATATATATATATATAGAAGCTCGTTTAGGCTCGATTAGGCTCGCGAGCCCACTAAATTGTTCACGAGCCGAACTCGAGCTTCATTTTAAGGCTCGAATCGAGCTCGAGCTCGAGCTCGAGCTTCCTCAAAATTAAACGAGCCGAGCTCGAGCTTGGTCAGGCTCGGGCTCGGCTCGGCTCGTTTACACCCTTAAGTCCAAACAATATGGTGAGGGTCGTGCGATCAATAACTTAGGAGTATGTACGATGGGGGAGACGTATAATGCCGAAAAAGAGTCGGACTATTACGTCATATTACAAGAGATTTAGAGATTGGATATTATGACAGCAGACCCTCGACTGTTGTACTGTTTAATTGTATATCGTTTGATAACAAATACAATGTAATAGTCAACAAAACAACTTGATTGCTGTCAAACCCAACTCTCGACTTCAAACTGACGACCTTTTTTTATTTGTCATCACAGAACAAGTGTTTATATACCCTACCCTTTTAGTGACAAAGGAGACGAAGATAAGTGGACAGTTATCAAGACAAAACCAAGAAATGTATTTAAAGTCATTGAAGCTGAAATGGAAGCAGAAATATTTCAGGTTGAAGAGCGTTTGAGTCACCCCATTACTATAACTCGTGTGGAACGACTGCGCCTAACCTCAACTACAAAGACGTATGATCAAATATCTAATGACGAGAATGAGGGATCCGGGGAGGAAGACTAAGAAGATGAAGATTGTGAAGACATAGATGATGGAAATGAGTTGTTTTATCTAGACTATTAAATTCTTTTAGTTTTTTTTTTTAATTTCGTTTTTTATTGGATTAATTTTTTTTTTGGATAACACCACCACCATCCAAATTTATTTATTTATTTTTTAAAATTTCACCTATCCCACAACTGCCAAATTAGGTAACGGTGATAGTATTATTCAAAATATGTTATCTTCCAAATATTTGAAATAAATTAGGAGATGAGTGGTGAGTGAAATTTTTTTAGGTTTTTTGATTTAAAATAATAAAAATAAATTAAAATAAATTAAAAAATAGTAATACAATAAAATAATATTTATTAATATATAAATATTATATATTTAAAAAATAATTGTTAATAAATTATAATCCAATAAAAAAAATCTAATCTAATAAAAAAGAAATGATAACTCAATAAAGTAATATTTTTTAATATATATATATTATATATTTAAAATAATACTTATTAATAAATAATAATACAATAAAAGAGAAATAAACCCTTAAAATGAAACTAAAAAATAATTAAATAAATATAAAGTCATAATACAATAAACAAATATTTTTTTTAATATATAAATATTATATATTAAAAATAATATTTATTAATATATAATAATATAATAAAAAAATAATTTAATAAAAAGAAATTTAAAAAGAATTAATAATTAAATAAAATTTAAATAAAGAGATGCCTAAATGGTCCTTATAATTTGGTTGCAGAAATGCTCCATGAGGGTAAAATTGATATTTTAAAAAAGTTAACAGCCAAACTGTTAAAATTAACATTTTTGGACAAAAAATACACAATGTATCAAAAATTGGACCACTTTTGCACCACAAAACAATTTTGGACAAAAATCACATAATTTTGACAACCACAGGGACCATTTTTGCAATTTTGTTATATATATATATATATATATATATATATATATATATATATATATATATATATATATATATATACAAAAAAATCACAAATAAAAGTAACTACAAACGCATTATTTGAAAATAACAATTTAAAATGAACAATTTTACTCAGTAAGACTTTGGTGTATGGGAGGATTCACATGCGTGAAATGTTGATTTGGTATACAACTTTATTAGTAAACACCACTTCAAAGGCTAATGGGTGTGATGTGATAGAATTCATTTTTTTCCCAACCAGTCAAAAAGTTAGCCAATGAATGCATGTGTTTGTATATTAAAATAAAAATAAAAAATAAAAAGAAAAAACAGTGTGTATTTCCAAATGGTAGTAATCTGGTAGTGAATTTGTAGTGTAGATGACGTGACAATACTTTTCTAATAGGTTGGTAGTAACCATACCTTTAGCCTAAGTTTAAGAAGGTTTAGGTTGATTCATCTGCAGTTTATTGTTACTACAGTCGGTAAGTTTAAGAAGGTTTAGGTTGAATTTGGTATTATTTGATTATGGTTTAAAAGAATATTATCATAGATCAGGAAACCGTATAAATATGTGGTGGCGTTTAATTATGTTTGATTCCCAATTTGATCAAAAAAATTATGAGGTTTTGTCATTTAGTTTGTTTAATTATTGGCATTTAATATTTAAAGAACAGAAGAATAAATTAAGAAAGACGTACGTAGTATTTGGTGCTGACTATAAATATTTCTTTAAGTATGGTATGTTAGTTGACGCATCGTCGATTTCCATTAAACACTTTTTAAAGACGTTATTATTAATACATTTTCAGTATAAACGAAATTCTTGAACTGTGAGAATTATTTAAAATATGAAAAGTCATTGAGATGATTCAACGATCAAGACTTGATAACACATGGATGTTGATATCTCAACACCGGTCTACCTAATCCCTTTGCTTTTCACCAACCTCTTTCCTAACTTACTAAAAACAATCCTATGTGTTAGAGTAATATGGATTTGTATGTTATATTTTTGGGAAACTGATAAATCGTCCCTTAGACCTTTTTTATATAAATGATCAATTTTTTTTTTGAAAAGTAAATATATTTTCCGGAACACATTGTTTCGGAGAGCTCTCTGGAATTCCGGAGTACGGTTCCGGACCATGGTTCCGGAATACAGTTTACTATTTTATTTATTTATGTATTTATTTATTTTTCTGCGTGGAACATGTGGTTTTTCTTTTAAAGTAAGTTTTGGTTTTATATAATGTAAAAGTTTTGATTTTATAAAATATATCATTTTGCTTTTATAAAATATAAAATGCAATTAAAATCAACAAACAAATAATAAATACATAAACTAAATAAAGGATGTGTTTGTAGGTCATATTACAAATACGATGTTTAAATTATCTTTGTCCTTATACCCCAAAAAAATTCTGTTAGTCATTTTCGATAACCCAAAACCCATGGACCTGTTTTACCCTATACATAAATCGATTTCCCGGTGATCAACACCTCCAGGAACCAACACAAAAACACATCACAATCCCCTCTGCTATCAATATGTCGTGGTATGTCTGGGCCTTTTCGAGGATCATCTTGAAGCTCTTAAGTGAGATTGAATCAGTTGGTTCGGTACCCCAGTGGCTGACTCCCACTAACAGTTTGTAGATGTGGGCTCTCATACCTATAAACCAATCATCTTCTTCTGAACAGTAGCCACCCTACCAATGACTATCATATATAGTCATTTTGAATGTCTTCAAATCCAAAGCCCCTTAAAACCAATGAGCTTGTGGTATATTGATTGGGATGAAAAGCTACAAAAAAGTTAGAAATAACTATTAGTATATAAAAACTTAGGTAATGTAATCCAAAAAAAATTATACCGTATCACACTCTGCCCAAGTTGGGTAAACGGATTTGTCATCAATGTCACTCCAATAAAATGTATCAGTGTTGAAAGCTGACGACACAACCGTCCACCGAAAATCATCCGATCTACGTTCTAGCAACAATGAGATCCACATCATGATGTGCTGCCTTTTTTTTTGCAGTAAAGCAAGTATTGTTTTTAGAAGCGTAGTATGTAATGATCAAATAGTTATATTACTTACATCACATGATAACCATCCTCCATGACTATCCACATATAGCTGTGTCCAAAACTCAAGCGAAGCAAAACCAGTCAAATAATTATGAGCAAACAACAACGAACCATCTCGTTCTTTATATACACTGTGTAACGTCCCAAAATCATGGATACAAATTTTCATTTTAACTTTATCGAAAACCAACAACTATTCATAACATTCCCAAACAAAGTATGTCAAATGAGAGTAATCATCAGAGTACAGATCCAAGTCATAAAATAATACGGAACATGGGTGGATGCGATGCAATCATGTCGGGCCCTTCACTTTTGTACCGGAAGTACCTGAAACCATAAACATAACTGTAAGCACAAAGCTTAGTGAGCTTCCCCAAAATACCACATACAATGAGCACGTATATAACAACATGTGGCTGTGTCAGGTCCGTATCAACCCTATATGACAGCATATAGTTGTGTTGGGTCTGTATCAACCCCCGGGTCCATATCAACCCATATAACAACATGTAGTTGTGTCGGGTCCGTATCTACCCCCTATTCCGTAATGACTCCGAGCCCGATTTGGCTCTAAATATATATAACATTCAATCATATCAAACATAATCACATAATCACATACATCTAACACATCAATTAGCGGGCCGACATTGGTGCCTTCGACCCACTAGTGTGGTAAGAAGACTCACTTCCAAAAGAAGATAATTGAACCACACACTCGAGTTGCCGCTGACACAGCTCCTCGCACTAATTATATCCCAAAAATAACCCTAATTAATAATCCATGTTTTTAAACCCATAATAAATTGTCCAATACTCCATTTATCCTAATTAGGGCAAAAAGGTCACTTAGCCCTTCCTATTCGGCCCAACCTAAAAAGCCCAACTCCTAATGGTCCAAGGCCCAAAAGAACGGCCCACGAGATGGAACTGAGTTGTACGCCCCGCGTACTACTTTGTATGCCCCACGTACAAGCGGCTGATGTAAGAGGGAAGTCGGGGTCGAGGTGCAGTACGCGCATCGTACATCTTCTTATGCCCGACGTATGTACCCTGGATCAAAACTCTCATTAAGGTCTTAATGCCTTAAGAACTTACGTCCAAACTTCATATTTGAGCTTAATAAAACATCCAAGGCCATAAAATCGCAATATTTATGCCTTTACATGCCTACAAGGAGCCTAACACCAAAAACCTAACTTATTCAATCATTTGCCACACCATAACTCTTGCATGAGAGAAAACCAAGATCCAAGCTTGCATTTTTATGACTTGAAATACCCTAAAATGTTTAAAAGGACGGCTTAAAGGCTTTGGAGTACCCCATACTCACAAATACCTAGGTTTTGGGACAAAAGGGGTAAAATATAAGCTTAACCAAGATCTAAATAAACATGCATCAAGGTTAGAGCTTTATACCTCCAAATGGTGCACAATAAAGAGAAAATGTTGGATCCAAGGACTTGAGAGCAAAACCACTTCTTTGATGATCTTCCTTCACAAAAAAAGAATGCACATAACTCACTCAAAAGCTCAAAAATGCTCAAAATGGGTTAGGGTTTGCAATGGAATCGATATGAGGGATGGAGGCTGATAAAAGGGAGGGTTTTGTGGCTATAAGGGTGTTTAAATAGTGCAAAAACCCTAAATATTAGGGTTTGGTCCAGGCCACGTACGCCCTGCGTACCAGTGTACGCTCAGCGTACTCGCATGAGACCATGCATGCCCAGCGTACCTATGCTGCCCCCAAAATACAAAAATGCCACTATGGACCTCCTTGCAAACAATTTGTATACTAAGGGGGAAAAGGTAAATACATGGAAGAACAAGATGTTACAACTCTCCCCCACATGAACTAGAGTTCATCCTCGAAGTCCGCTGCCGTGAATAAATCAGGGTAATGCTCTCGCATCTCCGCCTCGGGCTCCCAGGTCCATTCGAAACCCTTCCGATGCTGCGATTGGACCTTGACCAAAGACACCACATTGTTGCGCAAAGCCTTCATCTTCCTATCCAAGATTGCCACTGGTCTCTCGATATAATTCAGTCGATCATCAACCTGAATAATGTCCAAAGGGACAATCGCGGAGTCATTAACCACACATTTCCGAAGCTGAGAAACATGGAAGGTATTGCAAATTTGGTTGAGCACATCAGGAAACTCTAGCCGGTACACAACCTTGCCCACCCGAGCGATGATCCTAAAAAGGTCGATAAATTGGGGGCCCAGCTTGCCCCGCTTCCGAAACCGTATGACACCTTTCCAAGGTGACACCTTCATAAGAACCAAGTCTCCCACTTGAAACTCGAGGTCCGATCGTCGCCGGTCTGCATAACTCTTCTGTCGGCTTTGTGCGACTCACAACCTATCGCACACCTGCTGAATTAGCTCAGTAGTCTTGATTACCACCTCTGTACTCCCCATGACCTGATGCCCGACCTCTCCCCAGCATACTGGGTCATGCACCGTCTCCCATACAACATCTCAAAAGGTGGTTGGTCAATACTCGCATGATATCTGTTATTGTAAGATAACTCGGCCAATGGAAGATAAGTATCCAAAATCCCTCCAAAATCTAACACACATGCCCGAAGAATATCTTCGAGCATTTGAATCGTCCGCTCAATCTGTCTATCGGTTTGTGGGTGGTATGTTGTGCTGAAATGCAACTGAGTGCCCAACTCCTCATGAAACTTCCTCTAAAACCTAAAGGTGAAACTAACATCCCGGTCTGAAACCACCGAAACTGACACTCCATGCCGAACCACCACCTTCTGAATGTAAATGTCAGCTAACTTCTCAGCAGATATACTCTCGGCAATCGGTATGAAATGTGCACTCTTGGTTAATCTATCAACAATGACCCAAATAGCATCAACTCTACGTGCCGTCCGTGGAAGCTTTGTGATGAAATCCATCGTAATCTCTTCCTATTTCCACATGGGAATGAGTAACGACTGCATCTTGCCATGGGGTCTCTTATGTTCGGCCTTGAATTTCCTACAAGTCAAGCACCGCTCAACAAACCATGATATCCCCCTCTTCATACAGGGTCACCAATAACTCAATTTCAAGTCTCGTTACATCTTCGTGGCCCCTGGATGAATCGAAAACTTTGACTTATGAGCCTCTTCAATAATTATCTGCCTCACCTCACCAATAGTCGGAACCCAAACTTTGCCACACTGAGTTAACAACCCTCGATTGTCTCTGAAAAATAAAGGAATTTGTCCCCTGATCCGTTCGACCTTCCAATTCTCCCTTTTCAACCCCTCCACCTGAGCCTTCTTGATCATATCCAATAAAGGCGAAATAATAACCATCCTTAAACAAATATCCCTGATAGGAGCACTCACTGTCTTATGGATCAAAGCATCGGCCACCACATAGGCCTTACCAGGGTGGTATAGGATCTTGCAATCATAATTCTTTACCACATCGAACCATCTCCGATGCCGCATATTCAGATTCGGCTGGTCCATCAAGTACCTCAAACTCTTATGGTCAGTGTAGATAGTACGCCTAACCCTATAAAGATAATGTATCCAAATATTGAGGGCAAACACCATAGCCCCCAACTCCAAGTCATGCGTAAGATAATTCGCTTCATGAGGCTTCAGCTGCCTCGAAGTGTAAGCAATCACATGCCCACTCTGTATAAGAACTAAGGGGTACGCGGGGCGTACTCCCTTCAGGCATGAAACCCTAATTTTTGGTCCTTGACCCTACTTAAACCTCATTTCTTTCATGAACCTCGTCTTTTACCAGCCTCTAAGCCTCCTAAACCCTAGAAGTCGACCCTTAGCCTTTATCTTGGAGCTTTTAAGCCATTGTGAAGGATCTTGGAGCATTTTTGTGCACTTTGAAGAGCTTGGAGCTTGTTGAAGAATCACCATCTGGAGGGGTGCTTGTAGATCCATAAGTTTTCAATCTTTTGCAATCTATTGAAGGTAAAAAGCTTTGATCTTGTCATCTCTTTGGTTAGATCTTCTTTTGGGTTTGATTATGGTCTTTTTAGCCTCTTATGGTTGGTCCTTGTGAGCTAAGGTTGTTTCAGAGGCTTGATCTTGTAGATCTGGACGTTTTAAGTGCTCCAAAGGAATAAAAATATAATCTTTATGGTTTATTTGGACTCATGCATGTGTTAAGACCCTTCATTAAGCTATTTTGAGCTCTAGAGTCCCATTAAGCCATGCATGCAAGTAAAGTTGCCAACTTTACGTGATAAGTCATCTATGGGAATCAGATCTGAGAGTTTGGAGCAAAGTCTTAAGTGATTAAGTGCTTTTTGGAGTGTTTGGGGTTCAGAGGAGTACGTTGGGCGTACCCATCTGGTAGACTGGTACGCTGCGCGTATTGACCCCAAAGGGTGTACGCTGGGCGTACCAGCTGAGTACGCGAGGCATACTCGGCCAGGTTGAGTTTTCTTGAATTGTTGACCTTTTTGACATTTGACCGTTGACCAGAAGTTTGACCAGGGTTGACTTTTGGATATTTGGGCCTTTTAGGGTATTGGGCCTTCTCGGGTTAGGTCCATGATGGGTTTGGGCCCAATTTGGATAATTGGATATATTTGGGCCTTATATGCTTATTTTGGATTTTGGGCCTTTGGTTATCTAGTTTGGGCCTTGGCCTTGGACCAAGCTTGAGGAAGGGTAAAAAGGTATTTTACCGTAATTTGGACTTATAGTGCGAGTCAGGAGCTAGATGTTAATGGGTTGTCATTTCTGGTATTTAATAGCGCGCGGATTTTAGTGGATCTACAGTCAGAGATTATTCATGTTATCAGTTGTTGATGGGGTGTTGTACTGATATTGGCAGTTCGAGGATCTATCTGCCAGCAGATAGGGATCGTCTCTATGATTCGACAGTGCGATGTGAGTTGTCCTCACTGTACTTGCGGGTCGAAGGCACCAATGTCGGCCCATTGGATTGATATCCTGTTACGCATGCTACTGTATTGTTATGATCTGTTAGATCGGTATCCTGGTAGATAGGATGTTGCTATGATGTTATGATATGTTAGATCGGTATCCTGGTAGATAGGATGTTTCTATGCTTAGTGATCTGTAGACCTGTTTGACTGGATATAGGCTGTTATATGATTATCTGTTATATGTACACATGTTTGGTCAGTGGCTGAGGTTTCACTGCTCTGTGCGTAAGCCAACAAGCCGAGGCATTACAACCCGATGGTTGAATGGGCCCGAGGGTATTCCATCCCGAGGATGATTTGACCCATAGTATGTTGGCATTCCAACCCGATGGTTGAGGGTCTGGGGTATTCCAACCCGATGTTTGATTAGATCCATAGTATGTTGGCGAATATTCTAACTTGATGGTTGAGGGTCTGGGGTATTCTGTCACACCCCGAAACCAGACTGGCGAAACGTTCTGGGGTGGAGGACGTCATGCGTAGTATCACAACAATTCTATAGCAAGCATAGTAAACACAACCAAACATTGAATACAATATGAAAAAGTGTTTACATCAGTTTAAAACTTGTTTTAAGAACATCAATAGTATGTAATCATATAAAAATATAACTCTTATTGCTCCGGCTCCTCAAAATCCAGCAGGTACCTGTCTACTAATTCCCTGAGATAATACAAGCAGTTTTGAAAGAATACCAGCATAAAGCTGGTGAGTTCATAAGCATTTAGTTTTTGTGGAAAAATGTTTCTTCGAAATCCTTTTTGAAAAGTGTTCCTCAAGAAAATCCTATATTTTCTTACGAAAAGTAGTGTTAAAAGAGTATCTAGCGGTAGAAAGTAAACCATCAGTTTTAGAAATGCTAGTGTTATCCTAGGAAAATCCTATATTTTCCCTAAAAACGGTTATCTGTACTAGAGGTAGAGATGCCAGTCTAGAGATCCCTGATTACTATTAGTGTATATATAAGTAGTTTTATTACTCAAAATAAAACAAATGAAGATTTGAGTCCGTAGACCAAAAATAGTTTATACTTGTTTTGTGAGTCGTATAACCATACTTGATATGACCGAGAGACCTTTATAACGTTCTTCAGGCGTTAAGCTAAATGACATTTGTTCACCACAGGCGTGCCCGCCTAACTGTAGCTAGCAGTTCAGGTGTGGGATTGTCAGTCCCAAATAGATCTATTCACAAATCTCACGCTCTCCCTCCAGGAGACTCTGGTTATACTGGGATAGGATTTATCACTATACACCTAAGGGTACAGTATTGAAGTAGAGCCTCATAATTCTGTATAATCTAGTTTACTAGCGATAAACAGTATAAAAACATTGATTATCCTTGAATAATAGTACTTTATACTCCTGAGAAAATATATAACATAAACTAAATCTGCCATAGTTTATATATATTCATTTATGAAATCTGATTAGGTAGAGACTGCCTAGAGGGTTATCCCAAACTATACCCATTATAGTTTATTAGAATTTGTACGGAAATTGCTTTGTAAAAACCGTTCTGAAAGCTATGAAGTTAGATTTCCAAAATAGTAGTTTCCCTTATGCTCAACATATTACAAAAAGAGATAAAATATCCGAATATGTTATTAAACGTGGAAATCGTTGGACTGCATTAATAAGTTTAAAACTTAATAAAATACTTTGAATTTGGCTTGTATTCCCCCCCTGAAAACATTAAAAACACGGAAAATGTAGGGGTATGAACTCACTGTTTGACGTAGGATTCGAGCGTATAATCGGTGTGGATGATGAGTGTCAACTGGTGTTTCGTGCGCAAGTGGATCCTATTAACATACGGTAACACATATGTGTGTTAGAATTTGGGTGTTTCATGACTAAACATGACGGGAAACCACCCTAAAGACTTGGAAATGCTTGCCGGGACCCTATATGATCAAACGAGGGAGGTGTACGGCCAAAAGAGTGTGTGTGCGGCCAGGGTGTGCGGTCAGCATGTGTGTGCGGTTGCACACAGGAGTGTGTGGCCGTACAGAGGGCATGTGCGGTCGTACAAGGGAGTGTGCGGCCATACATAGGGGTGTGCGGCCGTACACTCTTCATTCATGCTCAAAATGTCGATTTTTGGGTGTTTCAAATCCAATACCAAGTCCAACTAGCAAAATGGAGGCCAAACTCTCACTTTGGAGAGTTTTTAAGGTGTGTGCGGCCACCTTATGAAGGTGTGCGGCCGTACACCTTCATATGATGAAGAACATGATGAAACTTGGATGATTAAGGGCTTAGATCAATGGGTCCTTCATGTATGTTAAGCTAGGTGATGGAGAACTCATGTTTTTGAGGCCTTGAGAGGATTTGCGGTTGAGGAATCTTGAGAGAAAGGTGATGTGTGCTGCCAAGGTGTTAAAGGAATGAAAGGAAAGGGGTCTACCCTTTATATAGGGTGGGTGTGCTGCCCAAGAGTGAGTATGCTGCCAAGGGAGTGGGTGTGCGGCCGCACACCCATGTGTACGGCCGTACACTCCTCCAAGAGGTGTGTATGGCACGATTTTCTCACTATGTAACACTCCGACTCATTCCTAATCTCATCCTTGGTCAAATTCAAGCTTAGAACACTTAAATGAAACCTTAAATAGCATCAGAAATCGACAAAACAAGTTGATTATTGATTGAATTGACTAAGTGTACAAGATAGATGTTCCGGGTTGTCACATCATCCCCCCGTTAGAGGGAATTTTGTCCCGAAATTCAGAAATAGAGTACAAATTATGAACTTGGAGAGAGATGAGGGTACTTCTGCTTCATTGAATCCTCGCGCTCCCAAGTGAATTCAGGACCTCGCTTGGCATTCCAGCGAACCTTCACTATCGGGATGCGAGTCTGTTTCGTACGTTTGACTTCCCGGTCCATGATTTCGACAGGTTCTTCCACGAAGTGTAGACTCTCGTCCAATTCGATCTCGTCGAGAGGGATCACAAGTGTCTTATCAGACAGACACTTCTTTAGGTTCGACACGTTGAAGACCGGATGGATGTTGCTGAGCTCTCGTGGTAACTGGAGTTTGTATGCTACGGGACCGATCCTAGCAAGGATCTCAAATGGTCCAATGTACCTTGGGTTTAGCTTTCCACGTTTTCCGAAACATATCATGCCTTTCCAGGGCGAGACCTTCAGAAGGACGCGGTCACCGACCTGGAATTCCAAGGGTTTCCGTCTCTTATCGGCGTAGCTCTTTTGTCTATCTCGTGAGGCTTTCGGTCGTTCTCGGATTTGCACGATCTTTTCAGTCGTCTCTCGGATAATTTCAGGACCAGTGAGAGTGCTGTCAGGGACTTGACCCTTGACTAGTTGCGTGTCACCCACTTCAGCCCAGCACAGATGGGATCTGCACTTGCGGCCATAGAGGGCTTCAAACGGCGTAGCCTTGATGCTGGTATGGTAGCTGTTGTTGTAAGAAAATTCAACCAAAGGAAGATGAGTGTCCCATGACGCGCCGAAGTCGATGACGCAGGCTCTCAACATATTTTCCAATGTCTGAATTGTTCTCTCACTCTGTCCATCAGTCTGCGGATGATAAGCCGTGCTCATATCCAATTTAGTTCCAAGAGCCTTTTGTAGTGATTGCCAGAATCTCGAGGTAAACCTGCTATCTCGGTCGGAGATAATGGATACAGGTACCCCATGAAGGCGAACTATCTCTTGAATGTAGATCTGTGTGAGCCTCTCCATCTTGAAGTTTTCTTTGATTGGCAGGAAGTGAGCGGACTTCGTCAATCGATCGACAACTACCCATATGGCATCGTGCCCACTTGGAGATCTGGGTAACTTGGTGATAAAATCCATCGTTATCCTTTCCCACTTCCACTCAGGTATCTCTGGCTGATGAAGTAAACCTGAGGGCTTTTGATATTCTACTTTAACCTTGGCACAAGTCAGACACTTGCCCACGAAAGTAGCAATTTCCGCTTTCATGTTTGGCCACCAATAGAGTTGTTTGAGATCCAGATACATTTTATCTGAACCTGGGTGGACGGAGTATATTGTCTTGTGAGCTTCGTTCATGACAACTTCTCTATAACCACCACACTTCGGGGTCCAGATACGGTCCATGAAATAGTAAACTCCGTTGCCCTTGACCTCTAAGTTCTTGTCCATTCCCCGCAAAGCTTCATCCAAGATGTTCTCTGGTTTTAAGGATTCCAGCTGAGCCTCTCTGATCTGCGCGGACAGATGGGAACGGATGGTCATTGTTAGTGCCTTCACCTTACGCCCTGAATACTCCTTTCGGCTGAGGGCATCTGCTACCACATTGGCCTTTCCGGGATGGTAACGAATTTCGCATTCGTAGTCACCGAGTAGCTCTACCCATCGTCGTTGTCTCATGTTTAACTCCTTCTGATCAAAGATATGTTGCAAGCTCTTATGGTCGGTGAAGATAGTGCACTTGGTTCCGTAGAGATAATGTCTCCAGATCTTTAACGCGAAGACCACTGCTCCCAACTCTAAGTCGTGAGTTGTGTAATTGACTTCGTGGGTTTTCAACTGCCTCGAGGCATAGGCGATGACCTTTCCTCGTTGCATGAGCACACAGCCTAGGCCCTGGTTGGACGCATCACAATAGACCACGAAGTCTTCCGTCCCTTCGGTCAGGGAGAAGATAGGTGCGCTGCATAGGGCCTGCTTCAATGTTTGAAACGCAGTGTCTTGCTTGACTCCCCAACTAAAGGTTACCCCTTTTTGTGTCAGGGTAGTTAAAGTCTTAGCGATTCTGGAGAAATTTTGGATAAACCTGCGATAATAGCCAGCGAGACCCAGGAATTGCCGGATTTCTGTGGGTGTCTTTGGTGCAGACCAATTCTCCATCGCTTTGATTTTGGAAGGGTCCACGTGTATACCTTCCTTGCTAACCACGTGACCAAGGAAATTCACCTTCCTGATCCAGAACTCACACTTTGAGAATTTTGCATATAGCTTCTCCGCCCTTAATGTTTCCAACACCTGTCTCAAGTGCTACTTATGATCGTCCTCACTCTGAGAATAGACAAGTATATCGTCGATGAACACGATCACGAACTTGTCTAGGAAAGGGCGGCACACTCGATTCATCAGATCCATGAATACTGCCGGCGCGTTGGTTAGACCGAAGGGCATTACTACAAACTCGTAGTGTCCGTAACGAGTTCGGAATGTCGTTTTGGGAACATCATCCTCGTGAACTCGTAACTGATGGTATCCTGACCTAAGATCTATCTTGGAGAAATAACTGGCTCCCTGAAGTTGATCGAAGAGGTCGTCGATTCTGGGTAGGGGATAACGGTTCTTGATGGTAAGCTTGTTCAGCTCTCGGTAGTCAATGCACATCCGAAAGGATCCATCCTTCTTTTTCACGAATAAGATCGGAGCTCCCCAAGGTGAGGAACCCGACCTTATGAATCCTTTGCTGATCAGTTCATTGAGCTGGCTGGATAATTCTTGCATCTCCGCTGGCGCTAGACGGTAAGGAGATTTAGCTACAGGAGTAGCTACGGGGATCAAGTCGATACGAAACTCGACTTGATGCTCGGGAGGAATTCCTGGGAGGTCTTCAGGGAAGACATCAGGAAAGTTGCAGACTTCGGGGATGCTCTCGAGGTCTTTAACTTTTTGCGTCTCATCGACAACATGAGCTAGGAATGCATGGTACTCTTTTCGCAAATACTTATGGGCTTGGATGCATGAAATGATACGAAGATTCGAACTGAGTTTATCACCGTAAATAGTGAGGGTTTCGCCAGAGGGAAGATTGAGACGGATAGCTTTCTCGTAACAAAGAATATCGGCACGATTGGGACTCAACCAATCCATGTCGATTATGACATCGAAGCTCTTAATGGATACCGGCATAAGGTTGATGGGAAAGGAATGATCGTCTAGGGTAAGAGTACAGCCTAGGAATATATTGTTAGTGATCTCCTTCTTTCCGTTAGCCATCTCGACGGTAAATGTTTCGGTTAAAGGTTAGGATTTACACTTGATTAGATGTTTAAATGCATGACTAACAAAGCTTCTCTCCGCACCAGAATCGAAAAGAATGCATGCATAAGAGTTGTCAAGGAGGAACATACCCGTCACGACTGTAGGATCAGCGACCGCTTCCTCCTGGCTCATAGCTAGTACCCTTCCAGTGTTGCCAGCTGCTACTGCCTTGGGGCAATTTCTTTTGAAATGTCCAATCTCTCCACAACCATAACAGGCTTGACCAGCACCCGCCCCAGGAGCCTGATTGGTAGGGTGGACTGGTGCTCTGCAGTATCGGGTCGTGTGTCCCTTCCTTCCACAGTTGTTGCAATTCAAATCACAACAAGGTCCGTGATGATGAAAGGTACACTTGTTGCACAGAGGTAGTTTCCCTGAATAACTACTGGTAGGAGCTTGGGTGGTTGGAACAGCAGTGGGAGTAGCAGTAGGAGTAGTAGCAGCGTGGACTGCCACTGTTTGTTGCTTCTTGGAGGGCTCCTGGGGAGACTAGCCCTTGCGTTTGTTCCAAAATTTCTTCTTCTTTTCACCACTCTCCTTTTGGGGCTCGGCGACCGCTGATGCCTCATCCAGATCGATCCCATGATCGATCAGAGTCTGTGCCAGATCCTTGGCGCTCTCAAACGTGGCCGGTCTAGCAGCCAAGACATTCCTCTTGGTTGGTTGCGTCAATCCCAAATGTACCTCTCGATTTTCTTGCTTTCCGGGGTGACCATTCTCGGACAGAGGAGAGCCAGATCACAGAATCTCGCGGTGTAGGCAGCGATGTCGGACCCCTTCATCTTTAAGTTCCAGAGTTCGTGCTCTAACTTTTGCACCTCGCCCCTCGGGCAGTATTCCGCAAGCATGAGTTCCTTCAGTCTTTCCCAACCCATGGCATTATCCACTGGCAGGGTTAGGGTTTTGACTAGACCATTCCACCAGGTCAAGGCTCTGTTGGTGAAGGTGCAGACGGCGAACTTCACCTTGTTTGTTTCGGAACAGGCGCAAATTTCGAAGATGGATTCGATCTTCTCGAACCATCGAGCCAGAGCGATGACACCTCCATTCCCGTCGAAGGACTTGGGTTTTGCAGTCATGAAGTCCTTGTTGGAACACTCATTTTGATGTCCCTGACTTCCATCTTGTCTCTGTGGGTCGGTTCCACCTCCAGCCCTACCAGCATTCACTTGTGCCATTGCTTCAGTCACGGCGGCTGTAACTGCTGCCTGAAACATGACGGGGTCGAACTGAGGGGGTGGTGGTGGTGGCGGAGTGTTATCGTTTCTTCTGATGGGTCTTGATCGGGGAGGCATCTTTTTCTAGAAACAGTCAGAGAGAAGAGGATGGTAAGTCCTCAAGATATATGAAACAAGATATATCTATCCCGATTATAAAAGAGTTTTTACCAAGCGATAAGCACAGGAAGGTTACTAATGCAAGTAAGTTATCGCTTAAGGAAGAAGAGGTAGCAATACTTAGAGTGATTTTGTATACTGAGTTTGGCTCTAGCTAAAATACTCCTATAGTATTTTATGTGGGATGATTTTGGTAAGTTTTAGGTCTGCTGTAACACCACAGTCACTCCCAAGCACATGTTGGTCATGTCTCGACTGAATATAGTTGATCAGGCTATATTCACCCTAGACATGATTACATAACTGCCCAGGTTTAACCACAACGTTCCAACATCCAAATACTTTTGCTTTATTCTACTAGTGACACGAATTCTGTTATGTATGCATGCTCGTATACTTTTTATAAAAACACTTATATTTTTGAAAGTATACTTTTAGTGTAGAGCACTTAGGCCCCTTAGTGTTTATAGTTGTATACCACGTAAGGTTCGGTATACTAGTTCGCTATAAACAAGGGCTCTAATACCAATCTGTCACACCCCGAAACCAGACTGGCGGAAACGTTCCGGGGTGGAGGACGTCATGCATAGTATCACAACAATTGTATAGCAAGCATAGTAAACACAACCAAACATTGAATACAATATGAAAAAGTGTTTAAATCAGTTTAAAACTTGTTTTAAGAACTTCAAAAGTATGTAATCATATAAAAATATAACTATTATTGCTCCGGCTCCTCAAAATCCAGCAGGTACCTGTCTACTAATTCCCTGAGATAATACAAGCAGTTTTGAAAGAATATCAGCATAAAGCTGGTGAGTTCATAAGCATTTAGTTTTTGTGGAAAAATGTTTCTTCGAAATCCTTTTTGAAAAGTGTTCCTCAAGAAAATCCTATATTTTCTTACGAAAAGTAGTGTTAAAAGAGTATCTAGCGGTAGAAAGTAAACCATCAGTTTTAGAAATGCTAGTGTTATCCTAGGAAAATCCTATATTTTCCCTAAAAAACGGTTATCTGTACTAGAGGTAGAGATGCCAGTCTAGAGATCCCTGATTCTATTAGTGTATATATAAGTAGTTTTATTACTCAAAATAAAACAAATGAAGATTTGAGTCCGTAGACCAAAAATAGTTTATACTTGTTTTGTGAGTCGTATAACCATACTTGATATGACCGAGAGACCTTTATAACGTTCTTCAGGCATTAAGCTAAATGACATTTGTTCACCACAGGCGTGCCCACCTAACTGTAGCAAGCAGTTCAGGTGTGAGATTGGCTGTCCCGAATATATCTATTCACAAATCTCACGCTCTCCCTCCAGGAGACTCTGGTTATACTGGGATAGGATTTATCACTATACACTTAAGGGTATAGTATTGAAGTAGAGCCTCACAATTCTGTATAATCTAGTTTACTAGCGAGAAACAGTATAAAAACATTGATTATCCTTGAATAATAGTACTTTATACTCCTGAGAAAATATATAACATAAACTAAATCTTCCATAGTTTATATATATTCATTTATGAAATATGATTAGGTAGAGACTGCCTAGAGGGTTATCCCAAAATATACCCATTATAGTTTATTAGAATTTGTACGGAAATTGCTTTGTAAAAACCTTTCTGAAAGCTATGAAGTTAGATTTCCAAAATAGTAGTTTCCCTTATGCTCAACATATTACAAAAAGAGATAAAATATCCGAATATGTTATTAAACGTGGAAATCGTTGGACTGCATTAATAAGTTTAAAACTTAATAAAATACTTTGAATTTGGCTTGTATTCCCCCCTGAAAACATTAAAAACACGGAAAATGTAGGGGTATGAACTCACTGTTTGGCGTAGGATTCGAGCATATAATCGGTGTGGATGCTGAGTGTCAACTGGTGTTTCGTGCGCAAGTGGATCCTATTAACATACGGTAACACATATGTATGTTAGAATTTGGGTGTTTCATGACTAAACATGTCGGGAAACCACCCTAAAGACTTGGAAATGCTTGTTAGGACCCTATATGATCAAACGAGGGAGGTGTACGGCCAAAAGAGTGTGTGTGCGACCAGGGTGTGCGGTCAGCATGTGTGTGCGGTTGCACACAGGAGTGTGCGGCCGTACAGAGGGCATGTGCGGTCGTACAAGGGAGTGTGCGGCCGTACATAGGGGTGTGCGGTCGTACACTCTTCATTCATGCTCAAAATGTCGATTTTCGGGTGTTTTAAATCCAATACCAAGTCCAACTAGCAAAATGGAGGCCAAACTCTCACTTTGGAGAGTTTTTAAGGTGTGTACGGCCACATTATGAAGGTGTGCGGCCGTACACCTTCATATGATGAAGAACATGATGAAACTTGGATGATTAAGGGCTTAGATTAATGGGTCCTTCATGTATGTTAAGCTAGGTGATGGAGAACTCACGTTTTTGAGGCCTTGAGAGGATTTGCGGTTGAAGAATCTTGAGAGAAAGGTGATGTGTGCTGCCAAGGTGTTAAAAGAATGAAAGGAAAGGGGTCTACCCTTTATATAGGGTGGGTGTGCTGCCCAAGAGTGAGTGTGCTGCCAAAGGAGTGGGTGTGCGGCCTCACACCCATGTGTACGGCCGTACACTCCTCCAAGAGGTGTGTATGGCCCGATTTTTTCACTATGTAACACTCCGACTCATTCCTAATCTCATCCTTGGTCAAATTCAAGCTTAGAACACTTAAATGAAACCTTAAATAGCACCAGAAATCGACAAAACAAGTTGATTATTGATTGAATTGACTAAGTGTACAAGATAGATGTTCCGGGTTGTCACATATTCCAACCCGATGGTTGATTGGACCCATACTATGTTGGCATTCCACACCCGATGGTTGATGTAACACCCGGCCTCAGGTACGCATTTAAATTCAAGCTAAATTTCATATTTTTACTCTTGGACTCGGCGAGTTGGAAGCCCAACTCGTCGAGTAGGATCGACTCCGGGTCGGGGAATTAAGTGATCCTACTCGACGAGTCGGAGGACCGACTCGGCGAGTAGGAGCTGTTGAGTGAAACCCTAATATTTAGGGTTTGCACCCTATTTAAGCAACATTATGGGCCTCTATTCCAGCCTCCATCACCTCCAGAGCATAAATCCCGAAACCCTAATCCTCCATAAGTGAACTTGAGCTTTCTTGGTTATTTTGAGTGTCATTTGGTGTGTCTTGAAGCTAGTGGAAGAAGTGGAAGATAGAAGACTCAAGGGAGAAGGAGTAGATCCAGGAACTACACCCCATTTGCCATCTTTTCTGGTAATCAAGCTTCCAACTTGATCTTCTTTCTCTTAGATCTATTTGCCCCCATATTAAGAAGGTTTTGGCTCAAAAACCTTGGTCCTTGGTGTTGGGACGTCCCAAGTGGTTCATAAAGGTGCAACATTATGACCATAAGAACCCCCGTGCATCTTGTAGACCTCATTTTTGGGTCTTTTGAGCTTAAGGACCCATGCATGGACGTAAAGTTCATGACTTTACGTGTTATATCGACATTAGGAGCCCAGATCTACCTTTTGGATGAGTTTTGCACAACAGAAATCGAGTTATGGACTTGGACATAAGTCGACGCGACGAGTCTCTCATGGGACTCGGTGAATCAGGGGTTTGGTCTCCCCAACCTTTTCTGATTCGAAGGGATCTAGATGAGTCTGAAGGGGGGGGGGGAGACTCAACAAAGTAGATGTAGTTATGGACCTGGAAACCATGGGACTCAGCGAGTGTATGAACACACTCGGTGAGTCCAATGCAATCTCCCAACCTATGAAGACGGACTCGACGATTTGTTCATACAACTCGGCGAGTCACTGACTTGTCACACTCATATGATGAAGATGGAGTCGACGAGTTCAAGGACGAACTCGGCGAGCCATATGAAGATAGTTATGATGTTATGTTTGAAGGGGAACTCGTCGAGTTCTTGCTAGACTCAACGAGTAGAGTCGGGGTTGGGAACAGAAGGAAGAATAGGGACTCGACGAGTTGATGAACCAACTCGGCGAGTCAGGTCAACTAGGTGTTGACGTTGACCAGGATGTTGACTTTAGCCAGGGGTAAAATGGTCATTTTACCCCAAGAGTAGTTATCAGTTTTTTACTAAGTACCTTTATGGGAATTTATAGTCGGAGAGGTGCAGGAGAGGGATCAGGCTCAGGCTCTAGATCCGGGCAGTTAGATGAGCAGACCAGGGAGTTCATCTCCTCGGAGGTCACACGCAGCATACTAGATCAGACTCCTGTGATTTTTGGATCGGTCAAGGAGGGTATCTTAGAGCTTCTGGATGAGAAGCTGAGCGCGGTCCGTACTGAGATAGCGGTCATGATGGGATCGCGCACATTGACTTTCAGGGAGTTCAGAGCTTGTGGAGCTCCCGACTACCATGGGGCTCGGGACCCCATTACGAGTACCAGATGGTTGGTAGATGTCGCCAACGCGTTCCGTACCAGCAAATGTCCCGAGGGGGACAAGGTCATATTAGCATCCTGTCTTCTGAAGGACAGGGCACGCGATTGGTGGGAGGAGGTCGGGAGAGCCATTGGAGATGACACTGTGGTGGATGCTATGACCTATAGTGATTTCACGACCAGGTTCAGAGCCGAGTTCGCACTTGTTATTGAGGTGCAACAGCTTGCTAGGGAGTTTCAGGACCTCCAGCAGACGACGGAGACTGTGGCGGAGATTACCGCCAAGTTTAGGGAGAGGGCCCTTCTTGTTCCGCAGTATGTGGCGAACGAGGAGATGAAAAAGGCCCGATATCATGAGATGTTGCGGAGTGATATCTGCCTGTTTGTGAGCCAATCCAGCTGTAAGACGCTGGAGGATATGATAGCGAGGGCTCGAGAGAGAGAGAGTTGGATTTAGAGATGGAGAGGAAGAGGAAGCCAGAGAGGGTTCAGTCAGGAGGTTCGGGCAAGAAGCCCAAGGTATCAGATCACAGATCTCGGAGCTAGCAGAGCCACGGTCGTTGTGGCAAATGCGGCAGGATGCACGAGGGGGCGTGCAAGGTTGGGAGTTCGGGCTGTTACAAGTGCGGCCGAACGGGTCACATGAGCCGAGATTGTACAGCTACTACCACCACCACACCGGCATCAAACCTGATTTGCTTTCAGTGCAATCAGAGGGGACACAAGCGATCCCAGTGCCCGAGCTTAGCAACAGCAGGGAAGGTGGCAGCACCTTCTCCTGCCACCTTGAGGATTACAGATGGTCGTCAGGGTCGGGCTGAGGCACCTACAACGCGGAGCAGGGCTTTTCAGCTTACTGCAGAGGAGGCACGAGCAGCTCCTGACGTGGTGATGGGTATGTATTTTCCTCTTATCTCTGTTTTTGATATTGTTTGTTTCTCATATTTATGCATTTGTGTTTAGGGTCGTTCTTAGTGAACGACATTTCAGCTATGGTATCGTTTGATTCGGGGGCCACCCGATCATTTGTGTCGCTCGCTCTTAGAAAGCGATTTAGCAGAGCTCTGGGGGAGCTGGATTGCCCACTCGACATTGAGATAGTTGATAACAGGACCGTCAGGGTCACGAGAGTTCATAGAGGATGTACACTGCGGTTATTTGATGAGCGGTTCTTAATGGATTTGGTTCCTATTCCCCTGCGAGGGAATAAGGTTATAGTAGGCATGGATTGGTTGAGCCCCAATGGGGTGGTGATAGATTGTGAGCAGCAGCTAGTGAGGGTTCGTACTCCTAGTGGGGGAGAGCTAGTGATTCAGGGTGAGAGACCGCAACGCGGACCGATTCTTTGTTCAGCAGCGAGAGCGAGACGTTACTTTCAGCAGGGTTGCGCAGGATATGTTGCTTACGTCATGGGTGCCTGGGATAAGTGTAAGATGACAGTCGATGATGTACCAGTGGTACGAGAGTATCCGGACGTATTCCCGGAGGATTTGCCTGGGATACCTCCGAAGATACAGGTTGAGTTCTGGATTGACCTGGTCCCTGGTGCGGCTCCGATAGCCAAGGCACCATATCGATTGGCTCCTCCCGAGATGCAGGAGTTGTCTACGCAGCTGCAAGAGCTACTAGACAAGAGTTTTATCAGGCTGAGCAGTTCATCATGGGGAGCCCCGATCCTGTTCGTGAAAAAGAAGGACGGGTCGCACCATATGTGCATAGACTACCGGGAGGTGAACAAGGTAACGGTGAAGAACCGTTACCCACTCCCGAGGATAAATGATTTGTTCGACCAGCTTCAGGGAGCATCTTGGTTTTCCAAGATTGATCTACGGTCCGGATATCACCAGATGCGGGTCAGAGATGATGATGTGCAGAAGACCGCTTTTAGGACCCGCTATGGTCATTATGAGTTTGTGGTGATGCCGTTTGGGCTCACCAATGCTCCAGCCGCATTCATGGACCTCATGAACCGCGTGTGCAGGCTGATGATGGATCGGTATGTGATAATATTCATTGACGACATCTTGGTTTTTTCCAAGAGTCAGGAGCAGCATGAGGAGCACCTGAGAGAGGTGCTAGAGACCTTGAGGAGGGAGAGACTTTTCGTAAAGTTCTCCAAGTGCGAGTTCTGGTTGCGCGAGACGCAGTTTCTGGGACACCTTGTCAACCAGAAGGGTATATTAGTCGATCCGGCCGACCGTGATGCAGTGGGAGGTCCCGAAGTCTCCATCCGAGATTCGGAGCTTCCTGGGTTTAGCAGGGTATTACAGGAGATTCATCCAAGATTTCTCCAAGATAGCAGTTCCGCTGACCCGACTAACCAAGAAGTCGGTGGTGTTTCGCTGGGGTCCTGAGCAACAGACAGCCTTTGAGACGCTCAGGCAGCGACTGTGCGAGGCGCTGATTCTTACCCTGCCGGAGGGAGTAGATGACTTTGTAGTTTACTGTGACGCTTCGATCACAGGTATGGGAGCAGTGTTGATGCAGCGGGGGCATGTGATAGCTTATGCCTCGAGATAGTTGAAGCCTCATGGGGCTAACTACCCGACTCATGATTTGGAGCTGGGGGCGATGGTGTTCGCCCTCAAGATTTGGCGGCGTTACCTCTACGGGGTCCGGTGTACTATCTACACGGATCACAAGAGTTTGAGGTACCTCATGGATCAGCCGAATCTGAACATGAGGCAGCGTCGGTGGTTAGATGTGGTAAAGGATTACGACTGTGAGATCATTTATCACCTGGGCAAGGACAACGTAGTGGCCGACGCCCTGAGCCGCAAGGCGGTGGCGGCTCTGATCCGAGACATCTGTTTGAGGATGACAGTGATGACTCCACTGCTGGAGCAGATTAGAGAGGCGCAGGTTGAGGGCCTGAAGGAGGAGCGCCAGAAGTGCGAGAGGATTGTGGGCCGAGTAGCTTCGTTTGATTACAATAGCCAAGGATTGTTGACCCTGCATGGGAGGGTCTGGGTACCGTACTGGGGCGGAGTACGGCATGTGTTGATGGATGAGGTCCACAAGCCTCGGTTCTCCATCCATCCAGGGGCGACGATTACTGGTGGCCCTGCATGAAGCGGGACATAGCTTGGTATGTGGAGAGATGCCTAACCTGCAGAAAGGTTAAGGCAGAGCACCAGAGGCCCCACGACAAGATGCAGCCGTTAGACATTCCCGTGTGGAAATGGGAGGATATCACTATGGACTTCATTACTAAGCTTCCCAGGACCGCACGTGGGGTCGATTCGATATGGGTCATCGTGGATCGGTTGACCAAGAGTGCTCATTTCATACCGATCCAGGAGAGCATATCGGCCGAGAAGCTGGCCGAGATTTATGTGCGAGAGGTAGTGGCACGTCATGGAGTGCCTGTCTCGGTGGTGTCAGACCGAGATGTCCGGTTTACTTCCAGGTTTTGGAAGCAGTTTCACGACGAGATGGGTACTCGTCTCCACTTCAGTACCACTTTCCACCCTCATAAGGACGGACAGAGCGAGAGGACGATTTAGACTCTCGAGGACATGCTTCGGGCATGTGTGCTAGACTTCGGTGGCAGTTGGGATACGTATCTTCCGATAGCGGAATTTTCGTATAACAACAGCTATCACTCCAGTATAGATCGGCCTCCCTTCGAGATGCTTTACGGGAGGAAGTGTAGGACCCCAATCTGTTGGGGTGAGGTCGGTCAGAGAGTCATGTGGAGTACGAAGGTAGTACTCAAGACCACGGAGCGGATTCAGCAAGTCCAGAGCAGGCTTCAGACTGCTCAGAGTCGGCAGAAGAGTTACGCTGACAAGCGGCCTTCGGACTTGGAGTTTCAGGTGGGCGATATGGTCCTCCTGAAAGTGTCACCCTGGAAGGGTGTTATCAGGTTTCGGAAGCGGGGCAAGCTAGGCCCCATGTTCATTGGTCCATTTAGGGTTTTGGCCCGGGTGGGTCGGGTTGCCTATCGGTTAGATCTTCCAGCAGAGCTCAGCCAGATCCACAACACGTTCCATGTTTCTCAGTTGCGGAAGTGCTTAGTGGATGATTCAGCAGTGGTACCCCTGGAGGACATTCAGGTTGACGATAGCCTGAACTACATCGAGAGACTCGTGACGATTTTAGACCGCAAGACGAAGGAGCTAAGGAACAAGAGGGTAGAGTTAGTGAAGGTGCAGTGGCAGTACCGGAAGGGTTCAGAGTGGACATGGGAGACCGAGGAGGAAATGAGGGAGCACTACCCAGAGTTGTTTTCAGAGACAACAGACTTCGAGGACGAAGTCTAAGACAAGTGGGGGAGATTTGTAACACCCAGCCTCAGGTACACATTTAAATTCAAGCTGAATTTCATATTTTTACTCTTGGACTTGGCGAGTTGAAAGCCCAACTCGTCGAGTAGGATCGACTCCGGGTCGGGGAATTAAGTGACCTACTCGACGAGTCGGAGGACCGACTCAGCGAGTAGGCGCTGTTGAGTGAAACCCTAATATTTAGGGTTTGCACCCTATTTAAGCAACATTATGGGCCTCTATTCCAGCCTCCATCACCTCCAGAGCATAAATCCCGAAACCCTAATCCTCCATAAGTGAACTTGAGCTTTCTTGGTTATTTTGAGTGTCATTTGGTGTGTCTTGAAGCTAGTGGAAGAAGTGGAAGATAGAAGACTCAAGGGAGAAGGAGTAGATCCAGGAACTACACCCCATTTGCCATCTTTTTTGGTAATCAAGCTTCCAACTTGATCTTCTTTCTCTTAGATCTATTTGCCCCCATATTAAGAAGGTTTTGGCTCAAAAACCTTGGTCCTTGGTGTTGGGACGTCCCAAGTGGTTCATATCTCAGATCTAGGTCCTAGGAGGGGTTACATGGCATAAAGGTGCAACATTATGACCATAAGAACCCCCGTGCATCTTGTAGACCTCCTTTTTGGGTCTTTTGAGCTTAAGGACCCATGCATAGACGTAAAGTTCATGACTTTACGTGTTATATCGGCATTAGGAGCCCAGATCTACCTTTTGGATGAGTTTTGCACAACAGAAATAAAGTTATGGACTTGGACATAAGTCGACGCGACGAGTCTCTCATGGGACTCGGCGAGTCAGGGGTTTGGTCTCCCCAATCTTTTCTGATTCGAAGGGATCAAGATGAGTCCGGGGGGGACTCAACAAAATAGATGTAGTTATGGACCTGGAAACCATGGGACTCGGCGAGTGTATGAACACACTCGGCGAGTCCAAGGCAATCTCCCAACCTATGAAGACGGACTCGACGAGTCACAGACTTGTCACACTCATATGATGAAGATGGACTCGACGAGTTCAAGGACAAACTCGGCGAGCCATATGAAGATAGTCATGATGTTACGTTTGAAGGGGAACTCGTCGAGTTCTTGCTAGACTCGACGAGTAGAGTCGGGGTTGGGAACAGAAGGAAGAATAAGGACTCGACGAGTTGATGAACCAACTCGGCGAGTCAGGTCAACTAGGTGTTGACGTTGACCAGGATGTTGACTTTAGCCAGGGGTAAAATGGTCATTTTACCCTAAGAGTAATTATCAGTTTTTGACTAAGTACCTTTATGGGAATTTATAGCCGGAGAGTCGCCGGAGCAGCAGATAGAGATTCCTCACCCAATTTTTCACCAGTCAGTCATACGAGGTGAGTTTTTCCTCCAGTAGGAACGGGTCTAAGGCACCAATGCCGGCCCGTTTAAGTAGTAGAGTATGTCGGGGTGAGCCCGATGTCGGGGTTAGCCCGATGCAGTTTATATGTTTCCGGACTTCGGTCCGATGCGGGGGCGGTCCCGAGAAGTAGTTATGTATGCTTGATGTCTTTGTGATTCATGCATGTTTATATGTTATGTGTTATGTGTTCCGGGGTAAGCCCGATGCCGGGGCAAGCCCGATGTATGTTAATTATTATGCAATGTATTATATGTTCCGGGGCAAGCCTGATGTATGCTAGTTTATATGTTATGATTATGTGTTCCGGGCTTCGGTTCGATGTCGGGGCAAGCCCGATGCAGATTATGTGTTTATGATATATGTCATGATGTGTATGTGCCGGGGTAAGCCCGATGTCGGGGCAAGCCCGATACCGGGGTGAGCCCGATGCCCGATGCGGTCGGATGCCGGGGTGAGCCCGATGCCGGGCAGGAGTCCGATGCCGGGATTCGTTCCGATGCAGTTGGGAGTAGTCCCACAGTTATGTTATTTGTTATATGTGCTTGTATGGTATGTGGTAGTTTGGGGGAGCTCACTAAGCTTCGTGCTTACAGTTTCAGTTTTGGTTTCAGGTACTTCCGGTAGCAAAGGGAAGAGCTCGGGATGATCACATGGCACACACCACAGTCTTCAGCCTGGGAGTCTTGCTCTGATATCTAGATATGACATTTGACATAAGATTTGATATATGATAGTTATTGTGAGATTTTGAAACACATGGTTTATGATTTTATTACTTTGGCAAAGAAATTATGGTTTTAATAATGCTTTAAAAACAAAATTTTTGGGTTGTATGCTTGGGATGTTTTAGTTGAGGGTCTGGGGTATTGCAACCCGATGGTTTATTGGACCCATTGTATGTGGGCATTCCAACCCGATGGTTGAGGGCCAGGGGTATTCCAACTCGATGGTTGATTTGAACCATAGTATGCTGTCATTCTAACCCGATGGTTGAGGGGCATGGGATATTCCAACCCGATGGTTGATTGGACCCATAATATGTTGTTTGTTGTATATGTTATCTCTTGTGTGTTTGTACATTGGGGGAAACTCACTAAATTATGTGCTTACAGTTTTTGGTCTATGGTTTTAGGTGTTTCAGATATTCGTGGTAAGGCGAAGGCGTGACCGTACACATCCTGATTTTATGTCATTGATCTTGGGAGGCACTGATTTTCAAATAAAGTTTTGAGAACACTATTTTTGTAAACATTTTATTAGTAATAGGACCGTTTTTGAAAAGTTTAAAATTGTTGAAATTTTTGGGATGTTACATTGGGTCTATAACAACCCCGGGTCTGTATCAACTACGAGTCCATGGCATGACACCAGTCAAATTTAGGTCAAAAATAAATTGATCAATAATCGTAATTAGGATGAACAAAGTGGTAGAAATTGTAACAAGGTTTCCAAAAATATAAAGAACACTGAAATCCGAGTTATAACAAAAAAGTTATGACCAATCGAAGATCCGCGACAAAACTAACAAAACACTGTTCAGTGTAAAAAGTGAATTTTCGATAAAAGGCTTTTTAGCCTTAACAATCTAAATGAAAGTTGTAGAATATGTTAAACCAAGAACGTTCATAAAAAGAACGTAAAAATCTGACTTCGTATGAGGAAGTTATGATTTTTCTAAATTTCGGTTTACCAGTAGACAGCTAAAAATTCGAAATATAAATCGATTGATATTTAGCCGACACAACTTAAACGAGAGTCAAAGGTCTCGTCAAAAGTAGTACAACGGTAAAAAGACAGACGAAAACGGACGTCGGATGAAGAAGTTATGAATTTTTAACGGATTTCCTGTCCCGGTCTGTTAAAAATAATAATATTAAAAATAAATTCAAAATTAGCCGACGAAGTCTAAACGAAAGTCGTATAGTATAATTTTACCTATGCGTGCATATAAAGAACACCAAAAACGGAGCTCGTATGCGAAAGTTATGAATTTCGCAAGTTTTTGGCACGAAAATCGAAAAATCTAGAAAACCGGGAAATTTCGCATGGACCCTCTTCGGCCACGTCACCTCGCATGCGAGGCCTCCACCTGTCACCTTCTGATTGGACCGCAGTTCACCATGTCATATTCTGATTGGACCGCAGCCGAGGTCCAATAGGCAGCCGACACCCTCGCAGGAGACACCCCTCGGACCCTCGTGGCACCTCCTGATTGGACCGAAGTTCGGTCCTCTCCTGATCCGACACGCATCCGAGACCGCCTCCAGCTTCGCATCTCCTTCTGACGCGTGGCTGCTGACTCGCCTTCGCCCTCGCCACCTGTCCGAACCGAAGCCCATCCCCTCGCCACCTGTCCGAGACACGCGTCTCATCCCCCTTGCTTCGGATCCGAGGCTTCAGACTATAAATAGCCCGCGAGACTCTCCGGATTTTTACACTTTTTCACCCCATTTTTGGTCCTTTTTCACCCCTTTCACTTCCATAACCTCACAAACAACCCCCAAGGCCCCGGTATCATATCTAAAACCCCAAGCAAGCCCCGAAACCCCAGAATTCTCGAGAAGCTAACCTCTTTCCAGTCGAAGTGCTGCCCGCATAAAGCCTGGTTTTTACTCAAAAACTCACGGTTTCTTCGAGAAAGATCATCTATAGAAACGAAACGCTGCCCAAATCACCACTTATCAGGTGAGTTCATACCCCTATAATCCACCTTTTTAATGGTTTTTAAATGCTTTTAGGGGGGAATACAAGTTTAACACAATATAAATTGTGTTAATAATTGTATGTGATAATAATCACACAAAGGGTTTCCTTATGTTTTTAAGGATTATCAAATACTTCCAAAATGACTTAAAGCCATGTTAAATCTTTAAAGTCATGTAAACTCCGTTAAATTCTTTGAAAAAGGTTTTATAAACTATTTCAAATTATAATTGCCAAAATCATGTTTATATATGTATAAATATATAAATAAGATTTAAAGGGCTTAGGACTAATGAATTATCTTATTTCCTTTTCCTTGTTTGGATGTGGAATTAAGGTGGTGTTATTTGTCCGAAGGTCATTTCCTTCTTAATTATATATATAAATTATACATATATGAATATAAAAGGTTACTTCATTCGGTATCATTACCTTTGTATCATGCTGATCAAAGGTGTTCATCCATGAGAAATCATGCTAATCAAATAGAACATATAAATTATAATAGGTATAATTTATGATTCAAAACTAAATATACAAGTATGATTCACATTCCAAGGAAAGTACCAACAATTCATTTACCTATATCAGGATATGTATAATACTTTTAGTATATGGATAATATATTAAAGAAGTAACAATACATCATACCAGGTTTTCATTAACAAGGGTACAATACAGAGTACCAGGGTTAGCAATCACGGGGTAATAATACATCATACCGGGTTTGCATTAACAAGGGTACAATACAGAGTACCAGGGTTAGCAATCTCGGGGTAATAATACATCGTAAATCTCGTTGAAACAATAAATTTGTGAGACTCTTCATGGTGTACTTATCTAAGTACGACCTTAAGTCCTGACTTATTAACCAGAATCTCATGTAGGGAGGGCGTGAATTTGTGTATAGATCTATATGGGACTGACAATCCCGCACCTTTGTTGTTCGCTATAGTTTGGCTGGCAGGCCTAGGGTGTCAAATGTCATATCGTTTCCGACGCCTGAAGAACGTCGCATCAGGCACATCAGTCATATTAATATGGTTAATAGAACTCACATGGATAAAACAACGAGTAAATTACTTAGTAATATACTTCTCTTAAAACAGTAAGAAAAGATAATTACATCCTGACCAAATATACCTTCTGTTAGTTTTTGCTTACAGTAAAAACTACGTATCATGAAATCAAGTATGGCAAATATACTTGTACTTCTGGTTTTGGAACATTTAAAGCACAAAACAGTATTATGGATAATATAATATTTTCCAGGATTAATACTAATGTTTTACTGTAGAACGGATATAACTAAGAATACGTTTACAAATGAAACGGTTTATGGAATTAAACTACTTTTACAAATGAAACGGTTTATGGGATTAAACCACTTTTACAAATGAAACGGTTTATGGGATTAAACCACTTTTACAAATGAAACGGTTTATGGAATTAAACTACTTTTACAAATGAAACGGTTTATGGGATTAAACCACTTTTACAAATGAAACGGTTTATGGAATTAAACTACTTTAAACAATTGGAACTTAGTTATTTACTCTCTGTAAACTAGTATAACATAAAGGACCTTTAGTGGTTAATTCTATAATCAATTAGTTTTTACATCAGGGTTATACATAAGTAATATCCGATTGACAGTGAAATGTGTGACTTCCGGCTTACTTCCTGGTCCTTGTTTGGTTGTGGGCTTAGGGCAGATACACCCATTTAACTGTCCATTCGATATTAGGTTATATATAATCAGTATAAACTAAGTAATTGCAGAGGGAACTATTGAGGTTATCCGTTTATCACCTCAGGAAATATAGGATTTTCTGGAGGGACCAACGAACTTTTCCAAAGAACTTAGAGTATACTTAATAGAACTAAAATACTTATGAACTCACCAGCTTAAATGCTGATCTACTCTTTCAAAATAACTTGTATTCTCAGGAATCCAGTAGACAGATACACTCCTGAAGCTTTTGAGAAGACTACCTAGTACCGTACCGCGACTCTTGTCTTCTACTGTACCTACTTTGGTGTTTGAATATGTAATGTTTAAACACTTATGTAAAACTTGTACTTATTAATGCAATGGTTGTTTGTACTTTGATTACTATGTTGCATGTGTTGTGATACTTACCTGAAGTCCTCCGCCCCCGAACGTTTCCGCCGTTCTGGTTTGGGGGTGTGACACATAGTGACTCTGATCCTAGATTGGCTCCATCCGATCTGCATCAACCCTGAGTTCGTAATGACTCCAAGCCCAGATCGGCTCCATGCATACAACATAGAAGCACATCAACAAGAATCACAAAGACCGCATGCACAATCGACACCTAGTTTCCTATAGTATAGTAAGAAGACTCACCTTACAGGTAGTAGCTAGAACATAATAGCTCTCACACGATGAAGACTAGTACATAAAACACCTAACAACAATAAAGAAGTACCAACTCAGTCTCCACCCTAAAACCTCTAAATTGACCAAAAGTCAAATATGATCAAAAAGTCAATGGTCAAAGTCAATTTTGACAGATCTCCACGTTGTGACCACCAAAGGGCACGTCGTGGGCAATAGGAGACAAAATAGCCGGCACTCTCCCCAATTGCCAAGTCGTGGTCACCTAAACGCCACGTTGTGGGAACTGGGTTCCAGCAGCTTAACATGTTTAGTTCTTAATTTGTTAAGCCATTCATTCAAATTTTCCAGAACCCTTTCTAAGGCCTAATACTTCATAAAGATCGGTGCTTTTCAGTCTTGCATGTCTATTGCAAGTCTAACACTAAAACTTAGGTCAAAATGAAGAAATACCACCAAAGGTCACATGCATGTAGTCCAAACTAGCAACAAACTTAAAATCTTGAACAGATGTCCACTAAGGGACCTCAACAATCCATAAAGTTTCTAACTTTTTGGATTACAAGAATTCTACCCAATCCAACATAGAGAAAATATGGACTAAAACCTAGCATGCTCTTAACATAAAGCTTGAGTCTTGGATACTTACAATGGTCCAGAAAGTAACCAAGAAGATGATGATGAGACTTGTAAGCTAAATCAATGCTCCCACAATAATTCATTCTCCTTCAAACACCAAAGGTGGACACACAAGCTCAAGATCTTCTACAATGGGGTTAGGGTTTAGAAGGGGTGATTTCTTAGAGGATGGAGGCTGCCAAATGAGGCAACCCTAGGAGTTAGTGCCCTTAAATAGGGCACCAGCCGCGCAAACTAGGGTTTTGGCACAATACAGTCCCCACGCCGTGGCAAGCATAACGCCACGTCGTGGGAGACTTAATGAATTCGCGTTCAATCCGGTTCTTGCCACGTCGTTGTGGTGCTTCCACTACGTCGCGATCTTCCAATTCACAAAACATTAAATAAAAATTATACCTTGGAGACTTGGATGTGACAGTCAGAACTCCAATTACACAATGGATTGAATATGACAATCAAAAGGTTAATCTTGATGTTTGGTCCAGAGTAACAATCTGTAATGCGTTGTCATATGATATGTAACACACTTTTTACAAAACGAGGTGTGAATATTTCCTCTGTCTATACCCATTTGTTGCTATTCTATTTAATTATCTTTTAGCCTCTTGCATTTTTACAGCTAAAGTTTAAGCCTCGGTCCATTCATGGTGCGGGCTCAGAGTTGTTGTCAATAACTCAATTCCATTCATAATTGCTTTCTTTGATTTTGACAACAAATCATCTCTTTATCGGAACTCTTGTATGTAATCATCTTTAACTTGATTAGGATAATTTGGAAATCACTGAATGATAAGGTGTTTAACAATTGCCTAATTACAAAGTTGTCATTTTGGAAAAAGCTAAGATGTCTACTTACATTCAGATTAAACATAGGGCAAAAAAATCTTGTATGGATCGGAAATCTTGGTGTTCATCCCCTTTACTAGATCTATCTATGTAATTGTAAGTTTTATATTATAGTGCATCGCTAACTTTTAAAATCTTATGTCACTTTAAGAAAAAAATGAAACAATCATTTTTAAATATTTATTACACAATAATCATTCATTTATATATATATATATATATATATATATATATATATATATATATATATATATATATATATATATATATATATATATATATATATATATATATATATATATATATATATATATATATATATATATAACGCCCTGTTCCGAATCAATTCCTAATTCGAGACTATGGCCCGAAGAGCGGTCATCATAAGGATTAGGGCCTTTGAAAAGGTAAGATTTAGGCCCATTTGGATATGGGTAATGTAGATATGGGACCCAATAGTTTGGTTTACACTTTGGAGTCAAAGGGGTAAAATGGGAATGTAGTCTTTCAGACTTCTTTTATGAATTATGGATTTTAGATCGATGTGTTTTAAGTCAAAAGTAGTTAGATAAGGTTATAGAGCTCCTCAATACCTTTCCGTATAAAGAATGTAGAAAACGGAGTTAGAACGAAGAAGTTATGACCGTTTGAAGTTTGGGTGGTTTTAGGCCAAGCTGAGTACGCTGGGCGTACAAAAAGGTGTACGTTCGGCGTACTAATGGAATCCTGAGTACGCTGGGCGTACCAGGAGTACGCTGGGTGTACGAAATCAATGCCCAAACCCTATTTTCATGGTTTAATCCCTATTTAAGCTCCTTAACTCCCCCAAACCCAATCCATTCTCAGCCTCCGCCCCTCCAATACCCCTTTCATGAAACTCTAACCTTAGATGAGCCTTGTGAGCTAAAAGAAGGTAATTTTGAGTGCTTTGGAGTATGCATGGTGCACCTTGGAGAAGAAGGAACTTCTTGTGGAAGTGTTGGTTGCATTGGAGCTTGTAGATCTGGACTTTGTTCACCTTGATCTATTTTCTAGAGGTATAAAGTTTGAATCTTGATGATGCATTTGTTAAATCTAGCTAGTTTTGGATGTTATGAGCTTTTGGTCTTTTTAGTGCATAAAGTTTATATCTTGAAAGTTTGTGACCTTCCTATGGATAAAGTTGGAAACTTTATCCATCTAAGCATCATTGTGATTCATATCTGAAGGTTGGAGACTTGGACTTAATGGATTAAGTTGAAATAGATGCACTTTTGGTCCCATTTGATGCTTAAAGGCTAGATCTTGATGGTTTGGACCATTCTAATGTATAAAGTTGGAAGCTTTATCCATTATGGAGCTTTTAGGATCCATAAAAATGTAATCTTGATCCTTCTATACCTTCCATGAGAGTATCATGATCTCTTAATGGATTAATAAGTTAAGGTTTTAGCTTTTGGACCTTTTCTAGACATGGAAAGTCATAAAGGTGGAAACTTTATGACTTAGAATGATGTTGTGGGACTAGATCTGAGTGTTGGATGAAAGGATTTAAGAGATTAAGCACTTAATGGAAAAGTGCCATTTGGCCGGGTACGCCTAGCGAACCTTCGAGTACGCTGCACGTACTCGTATGGGGTCCCGATTCTGGTTGGTAAGTACGCCATGCGTACGAGCTGAGTAGGCTAGGCGTACTCAACCTAAAGTTTGATTTGTTGACTTTGACTTCCGTTGACCGTTGACTTTTAACCAAGTTTAACCTTGGGCCAAACTTGAGGGTTTTGGCCTATTAACTAAGATTTTATCAGGTTCTGGTATTGATAACTCGGAAAGCCGACAGGGCAACAACTAAGGATTTCTTTCAGGGAGCTTATGCATTCGAGGTGAGTCTCCTCATTGTTTGTATGGGTCAAAGGCACCAATACCGACCTATTTGGTTTATGTGCTGTAGGAAGACCCGGGGGCTAGCCCTAGGCATTATGTATGAAAGACCAGGAGGCGCCTCCTGGCACACTGTATGCTATTATGTATGATAGGAAGACCCGGGGGTTAGCCCTAGGCATTATGTATGAAAGATCAGGAGGCGGCTCCTAGCACACGGTATGCTATTATGTATGATAGGAAGACCTGGGGGTTAGCCTTAGGCATTATGTATGAAAGACCAAGAGGTGGCTCCTGGCACACTGTATGCTAATTAGCTAAGTAGAGTAGTATGTACGCTAGTTGTCTTTGTGATGCTTGCATGGAAGAACATGAGGTGGCTCTTGGCACTTATCAGTAAGACCCAGGGGGTGGCCCCCGACTTGGCAATAAAGACCACGTGGCGGCCCGTGGCATAATGGCAAGACTATGTATCGGTACATAGCACCTTTATTGATTATGTTATTTGTATGATATGTATGGCTCATGGTTATGTATGACAATATGTGATTTATGTGCTTATATGCTAGACAATATCTGGTTGAAAGAGACCGAAAGGGTAGGCCAACACCCAGATATGCTAGGCAGTATGTTAATATGTATGGTATGTGGTATTTGGGGAACTCACTAAGCTTCGTGCTTACGGTTTTCAGGTACCTCCAGTTTTCAAATAAAGGAGCTCGGGACGGTCGCAACGCATGCATTCACCTATGTTTTCCGCAATATGTGATTTCTGGGAATGAACTTTGATAAATGTTTTATTTGAAATGCTTTTCAATGTGTGAACCAAGTTACAAATGTGTTTTAGTTATATTAAAAATGAAATTTTTGCTCATGAATTTTGGGATGTTACACGTTGGTATCAGAGCCTTGGTTTGAGGGATTCATACATACTTTCGGGTGTGTCTGAGCTGAAACTGAGGACTTGGTATGAAAATTTTCAAAAGAAAATATTTTTTATAAAAAGAATTTCTAAGAAAAGAAAGGGGTTTGATGCGTGTAATCGACCGAGCTCAAGTAGGTGGTTCCCAAAACACCTATACATGTTTGTTGTATGATATGATATGCCTTTGTATACTTACATGAGCTTGTAGATTTGCATGTTAGAACTGATCAGCCAGTGGTAGGATGGCCTGTTTATGTTATGCCTGATTGTATGAGCCTTTGAATTGCATGCTAGTACAGATTCCTGATTAGAGGATAAAATTGTTTGATTGGAGTATGTTGGTTAGTTTTTCCATTGTCCGAATGCTGCTTGCCTTGTGCTTTGTGGGACTCTTAGAAATGTGAGTTAGCTACTAAGTGAATATGCTAAGTCACATGTGGCACAGGCTGGATAATCTCAGAGTGATGGATTTGACACTATTACGCAGCTCTCGTCTGAGTCTAACCCTTCTAGGGTTGAGTCTTTTACTCGAAGGATTATCTGATCTCTGTTGCATGTGGCAATATTCATGAGGTAGCTATTTGACATTAATGAGAATCCATCAGTAGCTGAGGATTGGGTGGGTTCAGGAACCTAGGAAAGCCTAGGATATGCTACAGTAGGTTAGTAGTATGGTTCAGTGAGTACTGGCATAGTGGTTTGAAGAAGTGACTTAGAGGATTCAAGAGGATTGTTGAGGAAAGTATGGATAGGTGTGGAAGGTAGTATTGGGCCTGTACTACTGAAAGCACAGGATCCGTACTCAAATCGGTGAGAGTCTTGGAGAATCTAAGAAGCTTATGAGGGGTGGATTCTTGGACGAGATCTGATTTTTGGCTTGATTGTATTTCAGTTTGGAGATGAGCTCTCAGGGAGATGGTTCAGGTTCGGGTTCCGTATCAGGTGCAGGTGCTGAGCCGATTAGCGAGCAATTGCGGGAGTTTATTTCATCAGAGATCTCTCGCTGTGTTTCAGAGATAGTGGACGAGCGCTTGGACGCATTCCGTGTGGAGATTATGGCTATCATTGGAGCTCGCACACTGACTTTCTGGGAGTTCCGTGCTTGTGGAGCTCCTGCGTTCCATGGGGAGGGGGACCCCATTGTCAGTAGGAGGTGGTTAGCAGATATGGCTAACGCATTCAGAATGAGTTTCTGCCCCGAGGAGGCGAAGGTCAGATATGCTTCCTGCCTGTTGAAGGATCAGGCACGTGATTAGTGGGAGGATATTGGTAGTGATTTGGGTGATGATGTGGTCGATGCTATGTCATGGGATGACTTCTCGACCAGGTTCCGATCTGAGTTTGCACCGACGATTGAGGTGCAGCAGTTGGCGCGAGAGTTCCTGGCTCTCCGCCAGACTACTAAGACGGTGGCAGAGATCACTGCCAAGTTCCAGGAGAGGGTTTTATTGGTACCACGGTATGTAGCAGATGAGGAGATGAAGAAAGTGAGGTATCACAATATGTTGCGGGATGACATTAGGAAATTCGTGAGTATTTCAGGGTGCGAGACCCTGAATGATATGATCTCTACAGCCCGAGAGCGGGAGATTGATTTGGAGCACATTGTGAAGAGGAGGTCAGATCAGGTGCATACTTTGGAGGGTCCCGGGAAGAGACCCAAGACTTCCGATCAGCTTTTGAGAGGCCAACAAGATCGGAGTCAGTGCAGCACGTGCGGGAAACTGCACGACGGGGCTTGTCGTTCCAGGGGTTTGGGCTGCTACAAGTATGGCAGGGTCGGTCACGTCAGCAGGGATTTCCCTCAGGGGGCAAGCCCATTATGTTTTCACTATGATCGGGTGGGCCACAAGAAGACCGACTATCCGACGTTGAGGGGAGGAGTAGTGAGCGCGCCTGCTCCGGCTTCTTTGAGGATCACCGATGGACGAGAAGGTAGGACAGGAGCCCCAGCAGAGAGGAGTTGAGTTCTGCATTTATGTATCTTTTGCCTTCTTTCAGGTTATTTATATCCATGTTTATGGTTGTTATCTTGCATCAGTTTGGGTAAAGCATATATCTGATTCGTTTCCTTGCTCATGTATGAGTTATATCTTCAAGTAGTGCCATATGCCATTTGCATGCCTTGAATTGTTAGGGGTTAGTGTAAGTTCGTTTCTCTTTTGCTGGTTCAGAGTGTTCAGCGTTATCTCGACTCGTAATCGAGATCGGTTCAGGGGCATTATGTGGAAGGTCTGCGGTCAGGGTTCAGCGGGGTGGTTATCACCCTCGTCAGGATTCGGAGGGTTCAGTCATTGTGCTCAGATTACCTCATGGGGCCGCCAAGGGAAGTGGTCTACTACCAAAGTTTTGCTCTGAGCATCGGTTAATTGGACTTCAAGATCTGAGTACGGTATCATTTCAAGTAGGGGTGGCAAATCGGGCCATCGTGTCGTATTTTTGTCTGACACAACACGACACGACAATGTTTTATGTAACACGAACACGACACGACACGACACGATGTCGTGTTTTTTTTAACTAACACGAAAACGAACCGATTAAAAAACGACAAACACGACACGACACGAAAAAGATAACATAATAAAAAATTAGTTTATTTAATTAATATTTAATCATACATAACACGAAAAACACGAAAAATAAATGCTAAATCGTGTCAATTTCGTGTCGAATTTTAAACACGAACACGACACGACACGACATCGTGTTTTTTACACTTAACACGAACACGACACGAACACAAATTCCAATTTCAGTTTCGTTCCAATTTCGTTTCGTGTCGTGTATTTTTGTCGTGTCGTGTCAACAGTTGCCACCCTTAATTTCAAGGCATCTGGAGTTATCAGTATTGCTGGGATTCAAAAAGTGTTCATCTAGTCTTCAGAGGTTGTATGGTCTTTTAAGTTCGGCTAGTAATGGATCGCTAGCATTAGTAAGCGCCGGTTGTCATCAGATCGATCATTGCAAGGTAGGAAGGATCGGAAATCCTTCCATTCCTCGTATGTCGTGGAGACTTAGACGGATCGAAGTAGGGGAGAACCGTTCAGTTACCCAGGACAGAAGCAAGCATGAAAATGGGATGAGCTCGTATACCCATCAGGAAAGGAAAGGTGGCCCAAGTGGTTACCTGTATGGAGGATAATGCGAATTGGAAGTTCGGGAAGCTTCCCGAATTTGGGACCACATCTGATTGATGTGTAGCAGACTATGGGGAACCAGGTTGGGGATCCCAGTCAGGTCATGAGTTCAGTGTGGGATGTTAGACCATGTTTGTGCTCGACTTTGGATGTGTTCGGATTGGTAATCAACGGTAAGACCATGGTCAGCGGTTGAGTTAGCGTGGGAAGTGATGTAAGACTGCGGGATAGCCGTAGCATTCACCAACAACCAGATAGCTTGGAAGGTTTTGTAAGACTGCGGGATAGTCGTAGCATTCACCAGCAGCCAGATAGCATAAAATGTGTTGTAAGACTGCGAGATAGCCGTAGCATTCACTAGCAGCCAGATAACATGGAAGGTGTTGTAAGACTGCGGGATAGCCGTAACATTCACCAGCAGCCAGATAGCTTGGGGGAATGTGGTAAGACTGCGGGGTGGCCCATAGCATTCACTAGTTAGCATGTAGTGTAGAAGTATTGTAAGACTGCGGTGTGACCCGTAGCATTCACTAGTTAGCAGATAGAGTAGAGCTGTTGTAAGACTGCGGGGTGGCCCGTAGCATTCACTAGTTGGCAGATAGAGTAGAAACGTTGTAAGACTGCGGGGGTGTCCCGTAGCATTCGTTTGTTATCCGTTGGTATAGTGGTATAGTAAGACTGCGGGGGTGGCCCGTAGCATTCACTAGTGGTCAGTTAGTATGGGAGTGTTGTAAGACTGTGGGGTGGCCCGTAACATTCACTAGTGGTCAGTTAGTATGGGAGTGTTGTAAGACTGCGGGGTGGCCAGTAGCATTCACTGGTCACTATTCGATACTGAGAATGTGACAGATTTGTGATTCACTCACGGATTCCTTCAGATGATTTAGGTCAGGGCGGGTCAGCCGCACGAATGTGAGTAGGCCACAGTATGATCGGATTCGGGTAACGGTAGGTCGAAGGAGACCGGGCATGATGTAAGACTACAATTATTCTAGTAGCATTCACCTTTTTGCGTCAGATTCAGTGGCGACAGGTTGTTAGCCTATCATGATCGGATGGATCAAGGGGATTGAAGGAGCCATGAGTGGCGGTATAGATAGGGCAGTTATTGTTAGACGAGGTTTCCTTCAGAGGTCGCATGGGGCGAATGCAAGGTTGCTTGTTGGCTCAGAAACCGGGCAGGAATCCGATATTTCGGATAGTGGCAGGCAAGATTGGGATCCAGGGAAGTCATGGTTGATATGGAAAGCAGCTAGACGGCGGTATGGTATTCCGAGTAGCGGCAGTGATTTGGGATCCTTATGTGGAGTAGTCGTTGACCGGGAGATGCTAAGCAACTTGCAGTGGGATTAAAGAATCTCAGAGTAATCGATTTGACTCTGCTACGCAGCTCTCGTCTGAGTCTAACCGTTGCAGAGATGGATCCTCTACTCGAAGGATTATTTGGACTATCTGTTAAGACGGGCGTTTGGCATCTGGATATGGTAAGTGAATTCATTCGGTTGGTAACACCGAGATAATCAGGACTGGAAGTGGCTGTTCGATCAGTTATTCGATAAGGAATTGGCATGGTAACGGTTCAACGAGGGCGGTCTGTCGAGGAGTCAGACCAATGCAGATTTCAGGTCTCGGAAGGGTAGATGTGGTCCTCTGTAAGGGATTAAGGATCCGTTCTCTTTGGGTTTGGAGAGTTCTGTTAGGGTTGGTTTTGGTTGCCTTGGGAAGGCTGTGGTACTCACGGGATTGTGGTTGTGCTGCTCAGGTTGCCTGGTATGCCGGGGATGGTAGTGAATGATTTAGAGGATGAAATCTAATTTAAGTGGGGGAGAGTTGTAACGTCCTGTTCCGAATCAATTCCTAATTCGAGGCTGTGGCCCAAAGAGCAGACATCATAAGGATTAGGGCCTTTTAAAAGGTAAGATTTAGGCCCATTTGGATGTGGGTAATGTAGATATATGACCCAATAGTTTGGTTTGCACTTTGGAGTCAAAGGGGTAAAATGGGAATGTAGTGTTTCAGACTTCTTTTATGAATTATGAATTTTAGTTCGATGTGTTTTAAGTCAAAAGTAATTAGATAAGGTTGTAGAGCTCCTCAATACCTTTCCATGGATATAAAGAACGTCGAAAACCGAGTTAGAACGAAGAAGTTATGCCAATTTGAAGTTTGGGTGGTTTTGGGCCAAGCTGAGTATGTTGGGCGTACAAAAAGGTGTACGTTGGGCGTACGCAATCAGTGCCCAAACCCTATTTTCGTGGTTTAATCCCTATTTAAGCTCCTTAACTCCCCCAAACCCACTCCATTCTCAGCCTCCGCCCCTCCAACACCCCTTTCATGAAACCCTAACCCTAGATGAGCCTTGTGAGCTAAAAGAAGGTAATTTTGAGTGCTTTGGAGTATGCATGGTGCACCTTGGAGAAGAAGGAACTTCTTGTAGAAGTGTTGGTTGCATTGGAGCTTGTAGATATGGACTTTGTTCACCTTGATCTATCTTCTAGAGGTATAAAGTTTGAATCTTGATGATGCATTTGTTAGATCTAGCTAGTTTTGGATGTTATGAGCTTTTGGTCATTTTAGTAAAGTTTAGATCTTGAAAGTTTGTGACCTTGTTATGGATAAAGTTGGAAACTTTATCCATCTAAACATCATTGTGATTCATATCTGAAGGTTGGAGACTTAGACTTAATGGATTAAGTTGAAAAAGATGCAATTTTGGTCCCATTTGATGCTTAAAGGCTAGATCTTGGTTGTTTGGACCATTCTAATGGATAAAGTTGGAAACTTTATCCATTATGGAGCTTTTAGGATCCATAAAAATGTAATCTTGATCCTTCTATACCTTCCATGAGAATATCATGATGTCTGAATGGATTAATAAGTTAAGGTTTTAGCTTTTGGACCTTTTCTAGACATGGAAAGTCATAAAGGTGGAAACTTTATGACTTAGAATGATGTTGTGGGACTAGATCTGAGTGTTGGATGAAAGGACTTAAGAGATTAAGTACTTAATGGAAAAGTGTCATTTGGCCGGGTACGCCGGGCGTACCTTCGAGTACGCTGCGCGTACTCGTATGGGGTCCCGATTATGTTTGGTAAGTACGCTAGGCGTACTCAGCCTGAAGTTTGATTTGTTGACTTTGACTTGCGTTGACCGTTGACTTTTGACCAAGTTTGACCTTGGGCCAAACTTGAGGGTTTTGGCCTATTAACTAAGATTTTATCTGGTTCAGGTATTGATAGCTCGGAAAGCCAGCGGGGCAGTAACTAAGGATTTCTTTCGGGGAGCTTCTACATTCGAGGTGAGTCTCCTCACTGTTTGTATGGGTCGAAGGCACCAATGCCGGCCCATTTGGTTTATGTGTTGTAGGAAGACCCGAGGGTTAGCCCTAGGCATTATGTATGAAAGACCAGGAGGCGGCTCCTGGCACACTGTATGCTATTATGTATGATAGGAAGACCCGAGGGTTAGCCCTAGGCATTATGTATGAAAGACTAGGAGGCGGATCCTAGCACACTGTATGTTATTATGTATGATAGAAAGACCTGAGGGTTAGCCTTAGACATTATGTATGAAAGACCAAGAGGTGGCTCCTGGCACACTGTATGCTAATTAGCTAAGTAGAGTAATATGTATGCTAGTTGTCTTTTTGATGCTTGCATGGAAGAACAGGAGGTGGCTCTTGGCACTTGTCAGTAAGACCCAGGGGGTGGCCCCGACTTGGCAAGAAAGACTACGTGGCGGCCCGTGGCATAATGGCAAGACTATGTATCGACACATAACATCTTTATTGATTATGATATTTGTATGATATGTATGGCTCATGGTTATGTATGACAGTCTGTGATTTATGTGCTTATATGCTAGATAGTATCTGGTTGAAAGAGACCGAAGGGGTAGGCCAGCACCCAAATATGCTAGGCAGTATGTTGATATGTATGGTATGTGGTATTTGGGGAACTCACTAAGCTTTGTGCTTACGGTTTTCAGGTAACTCCAGTTTTCAAATAAATGAGCTCGGGACGGTCGCAACGCATCCACCTATGTTTTCCGCAATATGTGATTTCTAGAATGAACTCTGATAAATTTTTTATTTGAAATGTTTTTCAATGTGTGAACCAAGTTACAAATGTGTTTTAGTTATATTAAAAATGAAATTTGGTCATGAATTTTGGGATGTTACAAAATATATATATATATATATATATATATATATATATATATATATATATATATATATATATATATATAAACACGTAAAAAGCTTTTGTGAGAAATGAATAAAATTTTTGTAGTAAATATGAAAAGGAGTAAATTACACGAATGGTTCCTATGGTTTTGAGTAATTTGTATGTTTGGTCCCTAACTTACTTTTTAACTCGTAAGGTCCCATACTGTTTGTTTTTGTTACATGTTTGGTCTCTGTTTTACCTAAAAAGATTATTTTGTCATTGATTTTTAAATTTATTTAAATAAACACATCACCAACCCCACTTCTAACTCACCTTACATTACCTTCACTACCTTACGTTATTTAATTATATTAAAAAATTAATAGCAAAATAGTCTTTTTAGGTAATACAAAGACCAAATGCACAACAAAAAACAAACTATAGGGACCTTCCGAGTTAAAAAATAAGTTAGGGACCAAACGTGCAAATTATCCCAAACCATAGGGACCATTCGTGTAATTTTACTCTATGAAAAAAATTGTCGATCTTTCTATTTTGTAATTATTCCTATTTCTTCCGTGACAAAAAAAATTAAAAATTAAAAATTAAAAGTTAAACATCATTTAACACATAATTTATAGTAGTATCCAACATGATACAAATTTCTTTGTATTTTTTTTTTATCTTTTGACTTGCATCCGTTTTGATAAAGCAATATCCTTTTTAAACTATTATAAGCATTTAGATTTGGCATTATTATATATATATATATATATATATATATATATATATATATATATATATAATGGTTAATAATGATTATTATCGTTCTTAATTTGATAATTATAAGTCAGTTTTCCAACGACCTTCGAGTCGATATCCATTATTGTCCCGTATTAAGATCAAATATACATCATGTAACTAGGTGGCTAACATAAGGGTCCATTGTCCATAAGAAGCTCAATCTCCATTGAAATTAAAACTCCATTGTTGCGGTTTCTAATTCTCGAACACCGACATTTTTTTTACAAATATGCCACCTTGACACCAACTGAGTTATATTTTGATTATTGAGAAAAAAAACTTTGTTATGGGTTGATTTGGACGATGAAGGTTGTGTAGAAGGATGAAGGAATGGTTTGTTTTTGTTTTCATAGCAAAAAAAGAGAGTTGGAGTTGGTGAGATGAAGCAAAGCATGAGTATGAGTAAAGACATAACAATTTAGCAGTGAAGTTTGGTTTGAATATATCTTCCACTACTCTCATTTGGTATGTTTGGTAAAGAAATTAAACCTCCCAAGAAACCAAACAAAACCCTTTTAAGATTTATCCCATAATAACACCATCTCAATGTGTCTTCATCATCACAACTCTCCCTAAAATGGAACATCTCATTCGCACTAGAGATCTTCTCAAAACCACCTTACACCAATCCACCCAACTAGACCTCCAAATCCACCAAACCACCACCAATCTCTCCCGTATCAATTCTTCCAAATCCCACATCACAAACATCCCCTCTCTCTCCACCCTCCACCACCACCTCCACCGTGCACTTCCACCCGTTTCCGCCGTCTTCCAGGTCTACCAAGTGGTGGAGGAGCTCGGGGGTTTACTCTCAGACCACCACCCATCTCCCGACCTCCACCACCACCTCTCTCTCCTCAAAAGATTCAGCCAAGCACTCACTCTTCTCACCAACACATGCAACTTAGCCATCCTATGGGTGGAAGACATCAACACAACCATTGTTGACAACCTCTACCACTCCAATGTCTCTAAAACTCTCCATATACTTAAAGAGTTGCAAAGGTTTGAAGAACGTTCTCTTCTCAAACATGGAATTCTAAATGTTGCTTTTGAGAATTTAAAACATGAATTCACAACTCTTTTAATCGAAAACAGTTTCCCTCTTCAAGTTCCTTTGTCTCTTTTCTCATCTGGTGATGATGAAAGTGATGTATTTGATCCAATACCAGAAGCTTTACCTTTCCCCATTGTCAAAAACCTACAAGATATCGTTGCATGCTTTTCATGCAACAATCTTGTGGACCAATGCATTCATGTTTATATAAAGATCAGGGGCACAATTGTCCATAGAAGTTTAGAAGGTCTTGATTTGGATTATTTGGAGATTACATTAACAGAATTTCATAGCGTGCAAGAAGTAGAAGGTTATATAGACGAATGGGGGAGACATTTGGAGTTTGTAGTTAAGCATCTTCTTGAACTTGAGTACACACTCTGTGAACACGTGTTTAGTAAGAGCATTGAAGTCAACGTGTGGAAATATTGCTTTTCCAAAATCGCCCTCCAATCGGGAATACAGAGTTTTATCAAATTCGGGAACACAATTACAAAGTGTAAGAAAGAAGCAATCAAACTTTTCAAGCTCCTAGACATCTTTACCACTCTCAACAATCTCAGACAAGATTTCAACAGAATTTTTGGTGGAAAAGGAAAACCATGTTCAGAAATTCAAAGTCAAACTAGGGGATTACTCAAGAATGTGGTCAATGGGGCATGTGAAATTTTTCAAGACCTTAAAGCACAAGTTGAGCTACAAAGACTAAACGACCCTCCACCAGATGGGACAATTCCAAAATTGGTTATCTTTGTAACAGAATATGCTAACGAGTTGTTAGATGATGAATACAAACATGAACTTGAACAAGTTCTAAAGATCCACTCCAGTTGGCATAATGAAAGTAAGTTCACAAAGGGAATTGTTTCAGTTGAAATTAAAAACATAGTGAAATCACTAGAACTTAACTTGGACACATGGGCAAAAAGATATGAAGATGCTTCTTTATCTTATATTTTCTTGATGAACACCAGTTGCTACTTGAGCAAACATCTAAAGGGTACAAAGCTTGGGGATCTAATGGGGGAATCTTGGATAAAACGACATGAAGTTCATATAGAATACTACACATCACTTTATTTGAAAGAAAGTTGGGGGAGAATTCCAGCTTTATTAAGCAACAATGACAGAAACAAAATGAAAGGATTCAATGATGTATTTGATCAAGTGTTTAGAAAACAATCTGAATGGGTGTTGTGTGATAGAGATTTGAGATGGAAAACTTGCCAGATGATTATGGAAGTTGTAGTCCCTGTTTACAAGACCTTAGTGGAAAGTGGAGCTACTCATAGTCCTAATAGTAATAAGTATTTAAAATATAGTGATGAGAAAATAGAGAATATGTTGACTTCCATGTTTAGGTCAAAGTTGGATAAGTATGGTTCTAGTGCCAAGTGTACAAGCTTGATGGGGAAGATCAAGAATGTTGTTACAGGTCATTTCTCACCAGCAAATGTTGCAGCTTGATCTTCCATGGCTTCTTTCCTAACATAATCATGTACATATTTGCTATTTGTGTATATGTATATAAAACAGACTGTATTTTCCTTATTGATTAATCAAAATATAACTCATCTTACAAAATGGTATGCTCAAAATCAGGAAACTTGTAATCATTGTACCTTGGAGGCTATTTTCTTCAATTGTTTTACTTTCTCAAATTCTAGGGTATGGTAGTTTTTTTCTACTTCCCATGCTGTCTGGGACATACCATTAAAAGACGATTTTGCCCCTTTCTCATCTGTAACTTCTCTAGGGAAAGGAATCCGGATCTCAAAGACATCATTTTGGGGAGAATACAGATGTATGTCAAACCCTAATCGATCAACCCACACCATCTTTGCTTCTGACACCTGAACAACCAAAAGATATATGCATTCAGAGCATATCATAAAGAAGAGATTAATTTTATGACATATTCTGACACCTGTACATCTGAATCCACAAAGACATTGCAAAACCGGAGAACATCTTCCATGTTATTTGTGTTTATCTCATGAACTAGACGCTCAGCAGAATCTTTAAGTGGATCAGCATTTGCAAGTCCATAATCTGAAGAAGAAACCCATACACCATCCTGCATTTGTTGTCTTTGAATATCAGATTATCATGAAATTAAGTAATTTATATGCACAAGTTACCAAATTACACACCTCCATGAAGTTGTCCATTTGCAGTACACGTTGCACATCAAGAATATGGATGAACTCATTGTCCGCTTTTTCTCCAAATCTCTTTGCCCATAGTGACTTAATCTTCTGTCAAAAAAATAGAAGCTTGAAATGTCGATGAGAATCTTAAGATTCGTAAATAGAATTGCACACAGAAGTGTGATATTAATGGAGCCTAATACAAGAAGTACCTTCAAGAGAATTTCATCGTCAGGTCTGTGAAGGCTACCTTGGATGGTGCACTGTGTTGTTCGCAGACCAGATTGCTCTAACTTATTAAGCAGAAGTACATAATCAGTCATAGAAAACATAAATCGTGCGACAAGAAGCAAAATGGATGTAGGTTGAAAAACAATCAAAGATTTTCGCAAATACCTGAACATTAAGGGAGGACCTTTTGTCGTTAGCGAAATGGTGATGAGAAGCACTTAAGCAAACAATTGGTGTGCCTTCTGGGTCAACGGCGAAGCGAACACCAACAGCAAGAGGCCAATTGTCTTGGGCCGTAGTTGAAAAGGTGCCAACAGAGGATAACTCCATGATTGTTCTTGAAATTTCAGCTGGGGAGGGTTTATTACTCTTGGTGGTGGCATTTGATTGTAAATGGGTTTGTTCGGGCGCCAGAGAAACCGAACATCTCAAAGGCTGGAGAAGTAAGGACTTGGGAGGATCGAAGCGAGGTTTGTAGTTAAAGATGGGTTTGGAATGAGAAATTGGAAGTTTTGGGGAGAAGATAGATGGGAGAGGTGAAGTCATAGATTGGGTATGTGGAAGCATTTTGAATTTTGATCGAATGAATGAATGAATTGGGTATTTTCAGAAGATCGACAGGGGTGGGGTGACTGTGATAAGAAAGAATTCTGGATGATGATGTTGATAACGAGTCGGAATTGGAACGAAAATCCTTGATGTTGTCCTGGTCCAGGTCACCAAAAGCCAAAAGGTAAAAGGCAGCATCTACACGACAAACAAAGAAAATTATAAAGTAAATTAAAGTTTCATGTAATTTATACGTTCAGTTCTTAATATTTTTTTAACTCGGGATACCTTACATTTTATTTTGTTGTATATTGGTCCCTACCATACATAAAAATACAATTTTACCCTTATTTATTTCTTTTTAATATTTTTAACATTTATTTTTGTTATTGTAATTATATAAAGTAAATGGGACCACCACCATTGTTACAAACGATACCATCCCCCTCGGCGTCGTCGTCATCATCATCGTCATCTCCGAAAGACATGACAACTATTGTATCCAGCAACCACCATAAAATCTTTTTAACCATGGTGATTGCTTCTTCAATTTACACAGGAATATAGGATAAACCTAATGAACCTAAGATTCGAATGACCGACTCGAACCCGAGTCAAAAAGCACAAGAGCAAGCAAAGAATTCATTAAGAAAGTATCTATCAGAAATACAAGCATAAGCATACATGAAACAACTTAACATAAAATAAATGAATACATACCAGTAACGACGTCAGACGCTGCCCTGGCCTCCTCTGTTGTGAGCTGGAAAGCTTGACCCCTAGCCTTTGGGGTCTCAGCTCTCTCCTGACGTCCATCAGTAATCCTCAAAGTAGTCGATGTTGGTGCATGCACTGGTCTGGCGGCGAGCAAGAGATAGTTGACCTTTACATGGTCAACCCGATCACAGTGGTAACAAATCCTGGTACTCGATAACGGAGACTGCTGACGACAATCCCTTGCGAAATGCGCATTCTTGCCAGATTTGTGGCACCCAGTAGCTGATCGGCATGTTCCCTCATGCATCTTCCCGCACTTGCCACAAGTGCAACCCCTCTGTCCTCCGGATCATGAATCAGCGGGGTTAAACCGCTTCGTTGTTGGTTGTGACTGAACGGGGGTCAACCACTTCTCTCTCGTTTGGGTCTCAATCTCAATCTCCCTCCTCCAAGCGAGGGACTGCAACTTGGAGATGGAACCATACCATTGGGTTGACATAAACTCATGGATCTCCATCTTGAGCATGCTCAAGTAACGAGACATCTAAACCTGCTCTAAAACAACATACTTAGGGCATAAAAGGCTCTTTATGTAAACATCTTGGTGATCTCTGTTATCGACTCTATTGTCTTCTTCAGCGACAAAAACTCATGGGCTAACCTCTCCCTCTCCACCAGTGGAACATACTCAGTACGAAACATCTCCATAAACTGCTCACATGTCAGTGCGGCCTTCTCCGCATGAGAATAAGCACTGGTCACCAGTTTCCACCAGTCCTTCGCCCCCAAACGAAGAAGGTTCAAGGAAAACTTGACCTTCTGGTCCTATGTACACGAGCAGGTGAAGAAACAATCCTCCACATTAGATAGCCACAATGATCGGATCCTTGACCCCGTCGAACTCCAGGGGCTTCGTATTGCTAAAGTCTCGGTACTACACTGTCCCTCTCCCCTGGAGTCCCGCAGCAACAACAACTGTAGTGGCTACGACAACAACAACCTCTATGACGGCAGTATAATGATCGTTAAACATATTGGTCATGGCAGTCTTAATAGACCCAAATACATTCGAGATCGCCTCCTTAACAACCATGGTCACATGGGTGGTGATTATCTCGCGAATCTCATCATCAGACAAACTTGGCCTCTTTGTGCCGCCAACTCCTGATCCAAAACCTCTAATGATCACCATACTGAAAAACAAACCAAAATACATCAGAAAATCCACATTCATACTATTTCATCATTAAGGGTGAGGGAAAACGCAGGTTACAACGATAATGCTCTAAGCGGAAAAACATTTAACAATTAAATGATTAGGGCACATGCAACCTAAAGGGATCTATGTCTTTTACATAAAGGCAACATACTATGAATTATCAATCTACAATAACCCTAATGAAATCAGAATTCATAACGGAAGATTACATAGCTTTTGATTTATTATAGTAAACAAATCTAAAACCCTTCTTCAAAGCTTTTGGAAGCAAGCACCAGAAATCTCGTGCCTATGATGGTTCACACCCAACTCTAGCAACTAGGAGACTTGAAGAGAGAGAGAGAGAGAGAGAGAGAGAGAGAGGATAGGGAAAATCAAATTTTTGGCCTTTTCTTATGAGAATGGAGTGACCGAAAATTGTAGCTCATAGGGTCTAGTTATACTATAATTAGGAAACCCTAGATAGCCTTAATTTGAACAAAAATAATATTATTTCAAAGTGGTAATTATCCAGCTTCCTATTTATCTGCAAGGAATATTCCAGATGCCTTGTAATACCCTAGAAACCATCCACCCCTTCCAAGGAAGGTTCTGGAACCTCTTGCTCAACTATTGTACCATAAAAAATAGACCCATGCACTTTTAATTAATCCAATTAATCCCAAAATTAATTTAATTAATTTCTGATTAATTCTTAATTAAATATTACTATTTCTAATTAATATATTATTTTCATAACATATTAATAAATTCATTTATTTCTATTAATTAATCATATAATAAATCAATAAATCAGTCTCTCTCTCTAAAATTCATCTTATTCAATTACTAGGTTTGAGGGCAACCCAAAAGGACCTTGCTAATAATTCAAGATTATACTAATTTAGTTATTGGCTTAGACACCTAATCCAACAGTCTCCCACTTGGATAAGTCTAAAACTAAATTACTGGTATAACCTCTAAATTAAACAGCAAAGAGTGATTCCATAGCAATTGCCGAACTCTGAACTAAACAGACATTTGTCCAAAGATAAGTGATCAAATATTCCTCCGTTATTCTAGATATCATATGGACATGAGACATGGATTAGAATCAATCTCATTGTCCAAAATTATGTTTCCCAATTTCCTGATTTGTGATGATGTCATAAGACTTCTAATTAAACACATCAATTTAGTCATGGCTAGGCCCAACTCTATAAGTCAACACCAAATCATCGAGGGGCCTACAAATATCGATTTTTCCGTTAAGGCAAAAGGAACAAATAAACTTTTACTCATATGTTTGTATCTTTCACTCACAAAATCGCACATGACACTAAATTTTATAACATCATGTTATTGATGCGTTTTTGCAATATCACTGCACAACCGACTTGTAAATTACAACTCATATATCTTCTCTTGTCATCATCTCTTCTCTTGTTTGGACCATTGTAAGTATCAAGACTCAAGCTTTATTCCATTTCATGGCTAGATCTAGGTTTTTGGTCCCATTTCCTTATGTTATAGCTTATTGGAGTGAAGAAGATCCATAAATTTAGCAACTTTATGGATTCAATTGGCCTTTTGAGTCTTATATCATTCAGATCTGGAAGTTGGTAGAGTATTGGAAGCTTGCGTGAGAACTTGAGGCCATATTTCTAATTTTAACCTTAAATGGTGTAGGGACATGCATGATGCATGCATATCCATAAAGCAAGCATTTTTGTGTACCTTTAGGGTCCCCTTAAGCTTCTGTAAGAATTGAAATTGAAGGCATAATGGATTAAGAACATTGAATCTTTGATTTGGACTTCAGACCGTTCTCACGATGTGAGACATGAGGTCTCACGATGTGATCATGCAAAACCTTTCCCTTGCTGAGTTGTCTGCGTCAGGAGCGAGTCTTTGGAATCAGAACGAGTGACTCTCACGACGTGACCATGGATTTGGTCACGACGTGAGACGCGGTGATTGGGTTTTTGGGCCTTGCTGGGCCACTAGTTTTCTAACTTTGGGCACCTATGGTACTTTTGAGTACGGATTGATTTTGAATTTTACCAGGGTTTGACCAAGTTTGACCCAAGGGTATTTTAGGTAATTTGAGTGGTATTTGAGTTTGGTCATTATTTGGTGTTTAGGTGACCAGTCGAGCTGTCATTTGGAGCTGTTTTCTGCCAGAGATCTTTTTGGACTGAGAGGTGAGTCTTCCTCACTGTACTTGTGGGTCGAAGGTACCAAGGCTGGCCCAATGGATTGATATCATGTTAGATACCGATTGATGTTATGTTGAGTATGCGATAGGCATGTATGTTTATCTTATAGTTGTTGATATGCGTTATATCGGTAGGTCTGTAGGACTACCTGTGATTACCGTTGGATAATTATATGTCTGTTGAATGTGTATATTATCTGTAATATGTCGACATGTCATGTTGGGGTTGAGACTACTACTTTGTGTTGTCAGTCAATAGACTGGGGCAATCCAACCGGGAGGTTGTGGACCCAGTACATGGTATGCATGGTAATCCAACCGGGAGGTTGTGGACCCAGTACATGAATGCAAGTTAATCCAATCGGGAGGTTGTGGACCCAGTATGTGGTATGCAGGGCAATCCAACCGGGAGGTTGTGGACCCAACATGCTAATCTATGTATTTTATATGTTATGTGATGATATTTTGAGGGAACTCACTAAGCTTTGGCTTACAGTTTCAGTTTATTGTTTTAGGTACTTCTGATTGAAAGGTCTAGTATGCTCAAGAGTCATATTAAAGTGATATTGCTAATTAACATATGATACTAATGGGTTACACTAACAACAACTTGATACAATTGATTATTTATTAAAAATTGGTTTTAATAAATATTCAATAAACTCTTAAAATTAAAATGGAAATTATTTATTTCTAGGAAATAATAATTTTCATTAGCAAGTAACATTATATATAATTCATATGGTATGAATTAATAAGTTACGTACAACTTTATGGACTAGTTGAAACTCTTTTGTCTTTTACTCAAAAGACAAAGTTTATATTTTATAAAACTTGAGTTTATAAATTTTAAACAACTCTTCTCTTTTGTATATAACTTTCGAAAATCAGAGAAGAAGAAAAGAGTTATGTGCTTTTGATTATTTGAATGAGAGAATGGTTCTTTGAATATTTAAATAAGAGTATGGCCTTTTGATTATTTAAATGAGAGAATGGTTCTTTGATTATTTAAATAAGGGGATGGTCTGTTGATTAGTTTATTCAAAAAGTAGGAATTGTTTCTACTATAAATACAAGACTTAAAGCTTTCATTTGAGGCTTGATTCATACTCTCAAAACTGTAACCTCCTTAGATGAGGTTACTCTCACTCTCTTTTCTTCATCTTTTCTTGAAGTTACTTGCATCTTCACGCTCTCTTTAAGTTTATATTGGTTATGAGCTTAAAACTTAAGAGTTTAAGAGTTTATGGACTAGCATCTACATTAAGTTGAGTCATTGTTGGTGTCTCAAAGGTTCCACATTCTTCATCAACTTCCAAGCCTCCCAAGAGGACCCAAAGAACTACAAAGGTTGTCATTTCTTCACCTCTTCTTTGGTTGGTGTGTAAATCTTTCTACAACTTGCAAGAAGATCCTTGGTGGGTATAAAATGTTTATGTTATTTCAAAATTTTAAGTCTTCCGTTGCCATATTTTTCTAGTTTATGAAACTATTTTTGAACAAAAACCCAATAATTGGTATCAGAACCACCTCACAAGTTTGGTTAGATTTTTTTTTGATTTTTGGAAATCTTAGTTTTTGGAGAATATGGATAACTTGTTTTAGTATAAAAATAAGCTCATACATATTTTCTATGACAACTTTATATTTGTTATTTTATGTGACAAAAGTTCCATGCATCTTTTGTCATTTAAAGTTTTCTTAGAAAAACAAAAGTTGTTTTATGTGTATGTTGATGTGTATGATGTGCATAAACTAGCCAAAAACCATTGTGTTTGTTGTGTTGTTGTGTTGGTTGTTTTATAAAAATGGTTGTAATAATTTATTTATTCATATATTATGTAATAAATTAAATAGATTAGTTTTCTTGTTTATTATTGTAAAGAAATAGATTAGTTTTTAGAAATAATTTATTTGTACAAAAATGTAACAAGAAATGAAGTTGGAACCATTTTTTGAAGATAAAACAACAATTTTCGAGTCTAAAAGGTGTGCATGATTTTCAGTGACATTTTCTGAAAAGTATCACTAATGTTGTTTACAAAGGGTTGTTGGACTTTTAGCGACAGTTGTTGAATTTTAGCCTTCAAGAAGTTTTTCCAATCTTTTGCAAGCAATTGGTGTTTACTCAAGTGGGAGCTTCTACAACAACATTACAAAGGTTTTTTGGTCACCGTAAATGTCCCTTTAGGAATGGACTTGACAACTTTTGTGTTGGCTCACAAAAATGTCATTACTTGGTTATGTTTATGCACATATCTTTTTATGCATGTTTGTGTTGTTTATTTTATGCAATTATTATGTGTGGTTGATAAATTAGTTTTTCACATGCTAAAATAATTTTGGACAAAATAAACATCACATTGAGTTTGGGTTTTCAAAATTAGACATAAGATGTAACAAGTTATTATTTTAAAATAAAACCCGGTTTTATAAAATCGTAAATAACGACAAATTTTAAAATACTCCATTATAAGTTTTAAAATGTTGATTTGTAACACGCATAAAATCATTCCAAATTTGAACTTTTAAAAACATTTCAAAACCATTAAATCATTACAATCTTGTTTTCAAAATGTATAATATCAGAGTTTTCCCAGAAACATAAACAAAACATGAGGAGCTGTACGATCACGCCTTTGCCTTGCCGCGATCCCCTGATATACCTGAAACAATAAACTGAAACTGTAAGCCCGAAAGCTTAGTGAGTCCCCCCCAAAATACCCATACCACAACAATATACATATAATCATAAACATCATACTATGGGTCCAGTCAACCATCAGGTTGGAATACCCCAGGCCTACCACCAACAGGTTGGAATGCCAACATACTATGGGTCCAATCATCCTCGGGATGGAATACCCCAGGCGCACAACCAACAGGTTGGAATGCCCACATACTATGAGTCCAATCATCCTCGAGATGGAATACTCACGGCCCACAACCAACAGGTTGGAATGCCCAGGTCTATTGGCCTCCGCACAAAGCAGATAAGCCTCAACCGCCAAACAAACATGTGCACATATAACAGATAATCACATGACAGTCTACAGACCATAATGATCTAACAGATTATACCGCATAGCACATAATACCATCCTATCTACCAGGATACCGATCTAACAGATCATAACACATACCATATAATATTATCCTACCCTTTAGGATACCAATCTAACAGATCATACCACACACAATATAATCTTATCCTACCCTCTAGGATACCGATCTAACAGCTCATACTAGCATAACATAACCGGATAACAATACAAAGGGCCGGCCTTGGTGCCTTAGACCCTTGAGTATAGTGAGGATAACTCACCTCGCAAGCAGCTCGGAAGGTAGTGTCAAACTCCTCCAGATGTAGCTCTAACTCCAACACCTATATTCACCAATGTCCTTTGCTATCAATATTCAATTTACCAAAATACCCTCAGAAGTCAACTGGTCAACCCTTGGTCAAAGTCAAAGTCAACTGTCACAGTCAACAGTCCATGTTGACCTCAACTCGTCGAGTACCCTTAGCTACTCGCCGAGTTCTTCGCATAACTTGCCAACTCGCCGAGTCACTCGTCTGACACGCCGAGCCTACGACAATCTTCGTCGGACTCGCCGAGTCACCCTACTGACTCGCCGAGTCTACGACAATCTTCATCAGACTCGCCGAGTCGTTCAAACACTCGCCGAGTCCCTTCAGTCCTTCATCCATACAGATGCTTTTTAAGCCATGCTAAGGCTCCATATTGTAGATCCAAGCTCCTAGGGCATGTTTATCACGTAAAGTTGCAAACTTTACGTGCATGCAAGGTGTTAATGACTTAAATCAAGCTAAAGAAGAGGTTCTAGGCAAAAGAGCTTCACCAACATGCTAAGGACTGAAACTTTATGATGATAAGAGCCAAGATGAGCCTAGATCTGAAGTTGCAACTTCAGATCTTGGTTCATCACTCGAAATGCAACACCAAATGCCCAAAATGGTCCCAAAACTCAAATATAAAAAGGGATCTAGCTAGAAGAAGCTCAAGGTGATGACTTGATACCTTCAAATGATGATAAACTGAGGTAGACTTCAGATCCCCAACTGTTCCTTGCTCAAAACTTCTTGATCTTCAAGCCTTTCCTCACCAATATCCACCTTTCAAGCTCAAACACACAAGTATGGAGAGAAAATGGAGATTTAGGGTTTCTGGACTCACAGGGGCTGTAAGGGAGGCTAAGGGGGCAAAGGATCCTTTACATAGGATGCAAAACCCCAGAAATTAGGGTTTCACCCTCCAACTCCAACTCGGCGAGTCACTCTTCTGACTCGGCGAGTTGGTCACTTAAGCACGTGGCCCCAAACCCGCTGCTACTCGACGAGTCAGGGCATCCAACTCGTCGAGTAGACCATGAAATTTGAAAATTAAAGCCATGATATTAATACCTGAGAATCAGGGCGTTACAGTTCTCCCCCACTTGAACTAGACTTCGTCCTCGAAGTCCGATGCGGTGAACAACTCCGGATAGTGCTCCCGCATCTCAGCCTCCGGCTCCCAAGTCCACTCGGAACCCTTCTGATGCTCCCACTGTACCTTCACCAAAGGTATCTCTTTGTTCCGTAGAATCTTCACCTTTCTTTCTAGTATGGCCACTGGCCTCTCCACATAGTTCAGGCGCTCATCGACCTGAATGTCATCCAAGGATACCACCGCCTCCTGGTCCATAACACACTTTCGCAATTGCGAAACGTGGAAAGTGCTGTGAATCTGACTAAGTTCCTCCGGAAGCTCTAGCATGTATGCCACCTTGCCAATCCTGGAAACAATCCTGAATGGCCCAATATATTAGGGACTCAATTTTCCCCTCTTCCTGAAGAGGGTCACACCCTTCCAGGGCGAGACCTTCAGGAGTACCATATCACCGACCTGAAACTCTAACTCGGATTGGCGCCGGTCGGCATAATTCTTCTGCCGACTCTGAGAGGTCTGCAGCTGCTGCCTAATCTGCTTAATCTTCTCGGTAGTCTGCAAGACTACCTCCGTCCGACCCATCACCCTGTGTCCGACCTCACCCCAACAAACCGGGGTGCGACATCTCCGCCCATACAACAGCTCGAAAGGCGGAGCGCCAATGCTGGAATGATAGTTGTTGTTGTAAGCGAACTCTGAAAGGGGTAGGTGGGAATCCCAGCTCCTACCAAAGTCAATAACACACGCCCTCAACATGTCCTCAAGGGTCTGAATGGTCCGCTCACTCTGACCGTCGGTCTACGGGTGAAATGTTGTGCTAAAATGCAACCGTGTGCCCAGTTCCTCGTGGAACTTCTGCCAGAAGCGGGAGGTAAATCTAACATCTCGATCATAGACAATGGAGACTGGGACTCCGTGGCGAGCAACAATCTCGCGGACATACACGTCGGCCAACTTCTCGCCCGATGAACTCTCCCGTATGGCCAAGAAATGGGCACTCTTGGTCTATCGATCCACAATGACCCATATAGCATCAAACCCCTTTGCCGTTCTCGGCAACTTGGTAACAAAATCCATCGTGGTCTGTTCCCATTTCCACATGGGAATCTCCAGGGGCTGCAACTTGCCATGCGGCCTCTGATGCTCGGCTTTGACCATCCTACATGTCAAGCACCTCTCGACGTACCAAGCAATTTCTCACTTCATACATGGCCACCAGTAACTCAAACTCAGGTCTCTATACATCTTGGTGGCCGTCGGGTGAATAGAAAAATGAGACTTGTGAGCCTCCTCCATGACTGTCTGTCTTACCCCACCGGACATCGGAACCCAAACCCGACCGCATCGGGTCAATAATCCCCGACTGTGCTGCTCAAACCGGGTGTTCTCACCCCTAATCCTTTCCAGTTTCCAGTTCTCTGGTTGCATGCCCTCCACCTGAGCATCCCTGATCAAACTCACAAGCGGAGAATCCACCGCTATCCTCATACATACCACTGGGGTGGAAGACCCAGCTGACTTGCGGCTCAAAGCGTCCGCAACCACATTTGCTTTACCGGGGTGGTAAAGGATCTCGCAATCGTAGTCTTTGACTACATCCAGCCACCTGCGTTGCCTCATGTTCAGGTTCGGCTGATCCATGATATGCCTCAAACTTTTGTGATCCGTGTATATAGTACAACGGACCCCATATAGGTAATGCCTCCATATCTTGAGAGCGAACACCACCGCTCCCAACTCTAAATCGTGAGTAGGATATCTTGTCTCATGCGGCTTCAGCTTCCGCGACGCGTAGGCTATCACCCGTCCTCTATGCATGAGGACCGCCCCCAAACCTGTGATGGATGCATCACAGAACACCACAAAATCCTCCACTCCCTCCGGGAGTGTCAAGACTGGAGCCTCGCACAAATGCTGACGGAGGGTCTCAAACGCCCTCTGCTGCTCAGGACCCCACCAGAAATCCACCCCTTTCCTTGTTAGACGAGTGAGGGGTACTGCTATCTTTGAGAAATCTCGAATAAATGTCTGGTAGTACCCTGCTAATCCCAGAAAACTCCTGATGTCCGAAGGAGATCTCGGTACCTCCCACTGCATGACTGCCTCGATTTTGGCCGGGTCGACCAAAATCCCCTTCTGGTTAACGAGATGTCCGAGGAACTGGACCTCTCGTAACCAAAACTCGCACTTCGAGAACTTGGCATACAACCGTTCTCGTCTCAGGACTCCTAACAACTCCCTGAGGTGCTCCTCATGCTGCTCTCGGGTCTTGGAATATACCAAGATATCATCAATAAATACGATAACCGAGCGATCAAGCATCGGTCTGCAGACCCGATTCATCAGATCCATAAATACTGCCGGCGCGTTGGTGAGCCTAAACGGCATCACCACGAACTCGTAATGACCATAACGAGTCCGAAACGCATTCTTCTCCACGTCCTCCTCTCTGACCCGGACCTGATGATACCCCGACCTCAAGTCTATCTTGGAGAACCAAGATGCTGTTGGATTAATGTCTAAGTCCATAACTATAATTGGTAAGACTTGACCCGACCCGGCATGGTCCATTTGGGTTGCATGGCATCATGCATTTGGATAGACTATAATGAGAGAAATAACATTTAAGGTTGGTTAATATATTATAAGTTCTAATATATTAATAAGGTTATTTAATTAGTATTGATCAAGAATTAATTTGGAATTAATTAAGTGATCAAAAGGAGACTAATTAAATATATGGGTTGATTGTGTAAATCATTCATTCTATTATATGTGGGCTTGTGATCCAAGATTCCTTATGTTGGACTAAGTCCATGGGGTGACCCATGGATACTCCATGGAGGTTAAAATCCATGGAGCATAAGGAATGGGTAAAGTTATGAGTTACATGGTGTAACCCTAATAGCCACCATATAAAAGAATCCCATGGCTCAAGAAATCGTGCACTAATGTGTGAGTGTGAGGGCTAGACGATTTCAATGAGTGTTCAAGTTTCTCTCAAGTTATTCCAAGTGTATTTGGTGTTGTGTGAACCATTTGAGGTGTCACACTTGGGGCGCTAGGCACTCAAGCTTCATGAAGACATTCTACATCAAAGAGATATGTATTCTATCTTGTTATATTTATTATTTTGTATGCTAGATTAGGATAATACCTTGGATGTTCATAATTGTATGTATAATAGAGAAAACATAGATCCAAGGTATTTAGGGTTGCATGTACACTTAGGAGTGTTAGAATGCTCATAACCCAACAGTGGTATCAGAGCCTAGGCTTGTTTTCTTGTTATACTTGCAAAAGTAGCTGAAAAATCGAGTTGGATGCATATATTCGATTGTTTTGGCTGGAATTGGGCTAGGAACATTACCCTAAGATGTTTTTGGACTTATAAACTAGTTTTTGATGTGATAATGTTCATGCTAATCCAATTTCTAAGATAATTGTCATAATTTCAAGATTTGTATTAGTTTGTATGTTCATGCTAATTTCTTGAAGATTGATGATTTGAATTATCTTGTTCTTATGAGGTTCTTAGATTAATAGAAAAGTTGTGTGAAATAGTTGTTTTCAATCCATTTTAATCTAAGAGTTGATTCCAAAGTGTGTTTTTGTAACTTGTCCTCAAGTTATATGAAAAGTCACATTTAAGAATCATAAAACTCATAAAAGTTGGCAAAGGTTACAAAATGAAGAGTCTAGTTCTAATTAAATGGTTTTATGACTCCATAACTTGTCCTCAAGTTATGGAGATTCAAGAGTCTCTTCATTAAATTAAAAAAAAAAGTGTAACCTTAATTAGTTCCATAAGTTACAATAAAAAAAAGTTATTTTTTTTATTAATTAGTTTAAATTCTTCCATAACTTGTCCTCAAGTTATGGAACTTGAAGAGTTTTTTTTTAATTAAAACTACTTTAAACTCATAAGTTATGGAATTAATTAGTTTTGAATAGTTTCAAAACTTGCCCTCAAGTTTTGGAATTTGAAAAGTTTTCACTTATGAATACTTTAATTCCAAGTTAGCCCTTAGAATTTTAAAAGTTAAAATTCAACCCTTATACTTTATAATATTATAAGTTAATAATATTTATATATATGTATAAGAGTAAAGTCAGTCTTACCGTTAGTAGGCCTCATTCACGAAGCCGGTCTATAAAGGGGGTATAAGGTTACTGCCTATAAAATGGCAGTTTAATGGGTGTCCACTCTCACCCACCGCTTCCTTGACTGGTGGAGGGTCGTTAGCCGAACGGGTAGGACAAGGACTATAATTCTCCTTTCATTAAAAGTATTAATGATAAATACTAAGTAACTAAACTCTTATTAATACCCAATCTTAGTTACTTAGGAAAATGTGAATTTGGTGCTAACCCATGAAATTACACTTTGCACTTTGCTTAAGTCGTTAGTGGAGCGTGTGTGGTTAACCGGCACACTAACCTGGACTTAACAAGGTAGGCAAAGGGTAACTTAATATTTATCATAGTATCGGTGGAGCGTGTGTGGTTAACCGGCACACTGATTAAGGGGTAAATATTAAGGGTACCAAGTATATTTGCATGGTTATTCACACCTTGTTTTGTGATCCTCGGCATCCCAGTCACAAAACTTGAAGGGCACACTCGAGATTGAAACATGCCTTTGAATAGTTCAATGAATCTCAAAGATCTAGGACTTTCAAATCCAATTAAAACCTAATAAATTATTTCGTTTTTCATGGTGGAAATTGGTGAATCGTCATTCACCTACCTTCAAATATTTTATAGCTTGGATTACGACATCCCTCTTCTAAGTTATAAAATAGTTTGTTGGGTCCTAGCCTTAATATTTCATATTGGGTGTCATATTAAGGACTTTAAATCAACTATCTTGAATATCTCCCAAAAACATGTCTGGTCTAGACATTTATGATCTTCCCAAATCTCTTGAAACAAGCTTTCCTAAATGAAGATGATGTCCCATGGATATCATACTTCTTTCACCTCCTCCAATTATTCTCCCTAACCCACAAGTTCCTAAAAAGTTTAAGGTCACTCAAGCCCTATTGGCAAGGCAAGGTCTAGGTGTGATCATATCTTGGAGATGTAGTCACATATTGACAAGCCGGGAGAGTTGGGTGTCAAAGTCTTGAGAAAGTTGGTGGCTCAACTACTTTCTAAGTCACATAGTGAGTTCTTTTGGGAATCCTATGAAACAGACTAAGCAAGACCCTTAATGATCTTATCTATTTGCTAAGATCAACTTCCTAAAACGCTATGGACATTGACAATGATGACATTGGATATCCAGTAAAGCTCTCTCTTCCTAATGGAAAGGGATCAGCCATAGTCAACTCGGTTGACCCAATGGTAAAGAGAGAGGCGAAGTCTGAGATAGTCCCATTATCAAGGGTCCATAGGTAACTATTGCCAAAGGAAGGGGCATTGGTTATGAAGCTGCCAAATTTACCCAAGGATGTTAAAGTCAATAAGTTTGGCTCTACTTCAGGTAAAGTCCATTGTCTAACTCTATTAAGTACATGCTGATTCTGATCGCGAAGATGGATTTCAATCGCATGGTTCGGTGATCATAATTTTGGGCTATTACTTAAGAGTTATGATATTTATATTGCTTACGAATAGATAACAACAAGGTTTTCATATGGATTGTAAGGATAAGTTTTTCCGCAAAGTTTTAAAATAAAAGAAAAAGGTTTTGATTTTATTTATCCTTACAATGGCATTTGTGAAAAGTTGTTGCTTATAAGATTCCATTGATAGCAATATTGGAAAAATGGATTTGATTCTTTCGGTTGTGGTAGTGTCTAATATTACCAAATAAGGAAAGATTCTCATCACCCAAGGTTCAATTGGACCGAAACTTGGAATCATGCAAGTTGTATAGTATGATGAATGAGAACTTTCAGCTTGGAAAATTAAGACTAATTCCTTATGTGAATAAGGAAAGGACTAAGGGATCGAGTACACATTCTTGTGCACTGGTCAAGTCCACCACAAAAGATCAAGAAGACTATTCGTCATTATTTACTTAAGTTCAGTAAATATGGTTATACTTATAAGTTTAAGTATAAGTCTGTAGCATTGGAGAAGTTTCAATGTGAGACAGAACGAATAAGAAGAATCAAAGTATGGCAGAAAGATAAAAGTTTCTCAAATCTGAAAAGATGGGAGAGTACTTTAGTATCATGTTTATGATCATCTTAATGATTAAGATACCATATCATAATTGGTCCTCTAAAGTCATCTTAGTGCATTCTTATGACTAAGAAGAGGAGTCATGAATTGTTGAAATGGTTAAATCAAAAAGATGAGTCATACTTCGTTCCAAAACAATTCTTAGAGTCATACTCCAAGATTGTAACTTGAGTGACATATCTTAAAGAGGGTTTGTTAACACTAGTCAAATGTAAGAGTAAAAGGTTATCTACTCTTGTACATTTGAAATTGGTAAGTTGTGATGTTTTGGATAAAACAGAGACCAACTTAGGCAAATTGTGTAAAGTGTTAGTCTTGATAAAGAATCCGCACTATCTCTTGAATATTTGACAAGGGAGTCTTATATGTCAAGAGGACAGTGGGAGTCTTAAAGCTCTTGAAAGTTTCAAGACTTAATCAAGAATAAAACCTAAAGTCCTTCACTAGCACACGACTTGAGGTTTATAACCTATCGTGTTGAAATTTTTGTGCCTATTCAAGTTGGCTTTGCATAGGAGTTCTGAGAGTTCTCAATTGGTTGCACAACTACTTGGAAGCAATGGAAGGCACCTGAGCTGCCAAATGGCAAGAATTTAAGATTGCACAAGTTTAATCAATATGAGTTTGGATTTGTCACTAACCTTGTCTTGTGATTATGGTTTTGACAAATTCACATGGATAAGAACACATACACTATTAAATCTAAGTGTCATAAGGTTTCTCTCCGATTCATGAAAATGATGGTGAGGAAACACTTTCACTAAGTAGATTTTAGCTAGATAGCAATTGTGATATTTGCATTCTCAAAGTCGTTAGTGGAGCGTGTGTGGTTTACCGGCACACTAACATGGACTTGTGAGAAGTGGCAAAGGTCTAAACAATTGAGACTATGATTACGGCATCCCTTTTTCATAGTTCTAAAATTGTTTAGACACACATGTGAGCTATCTAAGAGAGGTGTATGATTTTGATAAAGTTTTATCAAAACAATCTAGTATCAGAAATCTGAACTTTGGTAAGAAAGTCAGCTGATTTCTGAGTACATGTCAAAGCTAGTGGGAGCATAAGTGTTATGCTAATAATCATCATGTTAGTGGGAGCATGATAATTATGACAAAGGTTGCAAGTTAGCAATGTTAATTATAGAAAACAAAAGTTTCAATTCGTGAGGTTGCAGGGGTTGAAAAAGTTGTTTTGCTATAATTAAGGGAGATGAAATTATACTTCATTTCAATTCTAAAAGCTTAGATTGAGATTTTAATCGTATTTAATCAAGGATATATATATGAATTTTAATGTTGGAATGGCTCAACATAAGGAAATTCTATATATGGGTCCATTATTTGCGTTCTAAAATTCGATTATGATTACGACATCCCTTTTCATAATCTGAATTTTGAGAACTTGGCAAATTGAAATGGAAATATTATAGCAAAAGACTGGTTTAGTCTTTATGTGAGACATCATGAATCGTGTCCCATATGCTTCGGATATAGGATCGATTACATGTGCTATATTCATCCTTTCTAAAATTTTCCAAATGCCTGGGGCATTATGAAGGGAAAAGGTCTAGAATTGGATATGACTAAAATAATTAAGCAATTGTCGAGGACAATCTAAGGTTTACCAAAGATTGGTTGCTCAAGGACAGTTGGAAGCATAATGTTAATTCTGGAAGGACCATATTGACATAATCTGTAAGGAGGCAACTCTTGTTCAGAAGTGATAGTCAAAATAGAATATGGAAATGTTTCAAAGTTAGAAATTATTCAATCTGTGTAAGATTAGGAAACTTAATGAAAGAAGGATGTTTCCAAGGAGCTGATCTCCTTTGGAATGCTCTGTAATGATTGTTGTCAAGTCTTTTTGACTTTGTGCATAATCATTAAGAGGATCAATGCATATAAGTTTAGAATCTAACAGATTTCAGTAAATGGCATGAATTTGGAATTCTTGCATTTGCAGTAAGGATTTGGGACTGTGAAAAGAGGATCATTGGAGTGATGTTCAATTGATCTATTTTACAAAGTAAAGATCATAGACAAACATAGTATGCATACTTGGTGTATGGCATGACTAGTGTTTAGAAAACATAGTGTACATGCTTGGAGCATGGGACAACTATTGTTTTAAATTCAAGTATAAAGTTGATAAAACCGAAACAATGAATAATTAGTAATCAGTATGGTGATAAATAAAAGTGTTTATTTATATTCATAGGGTTTGATACCATATTTGATTCATTTATTCTTGTGTTTCACTTTGCATGTTTTGACTTCCATAATAACTAGGTTATTCTTCCGGAATGACTAAGTTATTCAAACCATCCACAGTCGGTCATATGTTGGAAGTAGATATGAATCAAGACTGTCATGGGGTGGTTTGTAGAGGTCCAAGTTGGTGGACAAAGTGGTGCTAAAACACTCATGAGTGCTCATAAGTTCTGAGTATTGGATTCAACCCGCGCTCATTTGAATCACTTCATGGATTTTATCACGAGTGATCATGAGACGATAATATCTTATATTCTTCAAACCTAGAGATATGAGTTGTTACTATGAGTTGGTTATACATTGATTGCACGAAAACGCATTGGTAACTCGATGTTATAAAACGTGCCTTTGTGTATGATTCAACAAGTAGTAGAACAAGCCATATGAGTCGAAGTTTATCCATTCCTTTTACCTTCGGGATAAAAGCGATATATGTGGGCCCCTCGATGATTTAAAGATGATACATGTGAGTGCTTGGCCAAGCCAGGACTGATTTGATTTGTACAATCAGTCAGTCATCATGAATCGGAAATCGGGAAACAACAAATGGACAGAGAGAATGATTGATAATCCATGTCTCAGTCCATATGATATCTAGAATGGAGGAATATATGATCCCTTATCTAATGGATAAGTCATTGACAAAGGTCAGAGTTCATCGACAAGGTCAGAGTTCGACAGAAGCTTTTGAGAGCTACGATTGCTGATCGGTTCCTGAAGTCATACGCAATAATAGTTTTAGACTTATCCAAGTGGGAGACTGTTGGATTAATGTCTAAGTCCATAACTATAATTGGTAAGACTTGACCCGACCCGACATGGTCCATTTGGGTTGCATGGCATCATGCATTTGGATAGACTATAATGAGAGAAATAACACTTAAGGTTGGTTAATATATTATAAGTTCTAATATATTAATAAGGTTATTTAATTAGTATTGATCAAGAATTAATTTGGAATTAATTAAGTGATCAAAAGGAGACTAATTAAATATATGGGTTGATTGTGTAAATCATTCATTCTTATATATGTGGGCTTGTGATCCAAGATTCCTTATGTTGGACTAAGTCCATGGGGTGACCCATGGATACTCCATGGAGGTTAAAATCCATGGAGCATAAGGAATGGGTAAAGTTATGAGTTACATGGTGTAACCCTAATAGCCACCATATAAAAGAATCCCATGGCTCAAGAAATCGTGCACTAATGTGTGAGTGTGAGGGCTAGACGATTTCAAGGAGTGTTCAAGTTTCTCTCAAGTTATTCCAAGTGTATTTGGTGTTGTGTGAACCATTTGAGGTGTCACACTTGGGGCACTAGGCACTCAAGCTTCATGAAGACATTCTACATCAAAGAGGTATGTATTCTATCTTGTTATATTTATTATTTTGTATGCTAGATTAGGATAATACCTTGGATGTTCATAATTGTATGTATAATAGAGAAAACATAGATCCAAGGTATTTAGGGTTGCATGTACACTTAGGAGTGTTAGAATGCTCATAACCCAATAGATGCACCCTGTAACAGATCAAAGAGATCATCTATCCTAGGGAGTGGATAACGGTTCTTCACCGTTAATTTGTTCAACTCCCTATAATCAACGCACATCCGGTGCGAACCGTCTTTCTTCCTGACGAAGAGAATCGGTGCTCCCCATGGAGAACTGCTAGGTCGAATGAACTGCTTGCCCAGCAGTTCCTGCAGCTGTGATGACAACTCCTGCATCTCGAGTGGCGCCAACCGGTACGACGCCTTGGCGATAGGAGCCGCACCTGGCACCAGGTCGATCTGGAACTCGACCTGCCTCTCCGTAGGTATCCCTGGCAACTCCTCCGGGAACACATCACTAAGCTCTCTAACCACCGGAACCTCTGAAACTGGAGTCTGGTCCCTGACCCGCGTATCTACCACATACGCTAAATAACCCGCACACCCGTGCTGGATATACTGCCGAGCCCTGGCAGCTGAACAAAACCCTGATCCCACTCTGGTGCCCTCGCCATATACAACCAGTTCTCCCCCGCTTGGGGTTCGAACCACTACCCGCTGACCCTCGCAATCAATCATGGCACCGAATCGACTGAGCCAGTCCATCCCCACAATCACGCACACATCCCTCATGGGAATCGGAATCAAGTCTATCGGAAAAGATACCCCGAAGATATCCATCTCACATCCTCGATAGACTGAAGAAGCAGAAACCCCGTGCTCGTTGGCGATAGAGACTCGCAACGGACACTCTAGCTCGCTAACTGGCATACTGAACCCCCTACTAAATGTCTGTGATACAAAAGACCGAATCGCCCCCGAGTCAAATAAAACCAATGCAGGAAAGGAGTTCACTACAAACGTACCTAATCATAGGTACAACAGATAAGCATAATTCAAATAAACAAATGAGATAAAGAATAGAAACATATCAGCAACCACATCCGGTGCTGCCTTGGCATCCTCGGCCGTAAACTGAAAAGCACGCCCCTGAGTCTTCGGAGGCTCCGCCCTAACTGGCCTCCCATCCGTAATCCTCAATATATCCGGCGCTGGAGCCTGCGCCGGCTTGGCGGCTAATAAAGCACACTGGGCCTTCGTATGGCCCACCTGCTCACAATGATAACAAAGTCTGACCCCGGAAGTCGGAGTCTGCTGCCTGCAATCCCTGGCCAGATGGCCGTGCTTGCCACAACGGTGGCACCCACTCCCTGCTTGGCACGTCCCTAAATGAGCCTTCCCGCACTTTCCACAAGTGCGGCCTGGCTGTCCCCCAGTCCTGGTATCAGCGGTCTTAGACCGCTTCGGCGCCGGCTGCGACTGTGCCGGTGCATGTCGCTGCTCTCTCAACTGCAGCTCAATCTCCAACTCACGCCGCCTCGCGGCCTCCTGTAGATCCAGCAAAGTATCGCATCGTTGTGTGGCAACAAACTGACGAATGTCAGTCTTGAGCATGCTCAGATAACGTGTCATCTGAGCCTGCTCCGAGGCAAACTCCGGGCAAAACATCGCCCTCTCAATAAACATACGGGTGATCTCCGTCACCGACTCAGTACCCTGTCTCAGCTCTAAGAACTCCTGTGACAACCGCTCGCGCTCGACCCGAGGAATGTAGCGAGCGCGGAACATATCCCTGAACTGCTCCCAAGTAACAGCAGCTCTCTGGTCATCCGAATATGACCCAGTAACCAATCTCCACCAGTCCTTTGCCCCGGTCCTCAACAAGTTCAGGGCACACCTGATCATCTGGTCAGTAGGACACGAGCACGTGAATAAACATCCCTCCACGTCAGACAGCCACCTCATGGCTACGATAAGATCCTGAACACCATCAAAAGTCGGGGGCTTCGTGTTATCGAAGTCCTGGTACTGGAAGCCCCAACTGGCTCCTCCCCCTCCTGCGGCTATTACAGCTGCGGTAGCTGCAGCGACAGCCGTCTCAGCAAGGGTTGCATATCTGTCATCAAAGTACTCCATCATAGCGGACTTAATAGTCCCAAACAACTCCGGAATCTGACCCCAGACAATCTCGACCACTTCCTCGCGGATGATCTCCCTGACCCGATCTTCTGTCAACACTGGCCCCTCCTGGCTGATAACCTCAGGTGCCGCTGGGGCCTCCTGATCACCCTGTCCTGATCCCGATCTGGATCCAGTCGTGAAACGCCTCATAACCACCATACTGAAATATAACAGGAAGATATCAGACAATCTGCATAAATAACCGGGAACCAACTTCCCTACTAAACCCTAGGGGTTGTGACTTTCTTGATACGCGTATGGGTCCTGTGCTTTCAGTAGTACAGACCCATACTACCTTCCACACCTACCCATATTTATCTCAAGTATCACCACAACACCCTAACAATATACATAACATAATGAGCGCTCAACCCTCACTTCTAGAGGAATGCTAAATATCTCATAACTGGCCTCCCGACCTCACACGACCCACCTATCCATGAAACTTCCACCAACCCTGTAGCACTAGTGTATGCTAGTCATACATAACGCTGGACCCTATAGACTTTCGAATACTTGATCCTACCCTAAGCCTTTCATCAAACAAGAACAGGAAATAAGGCCAAACCAAACATTCTCAGGCTATAGATCTTAGTTATGTACGACCCTGATGCATACACTAAGCAACTACAATAATGATGTCAGTCTCATATAAGGAAAACTCTAGGCTACCAGGCATCATTTAATCAGGCAATTCTATCATGCACTTCCTGAAGATCCCTAGCCTAGCACTATCATGCTGTTCTAACATATCACATAATCAAATAACTGTATGGTATTTTGGGGTCTACTTACTGGCTTCGGCTGATCGTACACCCTGCATCCTCCTTTACTTATTTTGAAAACCATTTTAGAAAGCATTTTGAAAAACCTTTCCTTGATTTGAGACTGGAGTTACACGAGTGTTCCTCCAATTCACTCAAACCAAGGCTCTGATACCAACTTGTAACACCCATAAAATCATTCCAAATTTGAACTTTTAAGAACATTTCAAAACCATTAAATCATTACAATCTTGTTTTCAAAATGTATAATCTCAGAGTTTTCCCAGAAACATTAACAAAACATGAGGAGCTGTACGATCACGCCTTTGCCTTGCCGCGATCCCCTGATGTAGCTGAAACAATAAACTGAAACGGTAAGCCCGAAAGCTTAGTGAGTCCCCCCCAAAATACTCATACCACAACAATACACATATAATCATAAACATCATACTATGGGTCCAGTCAACCATCAGGTTGGAATACCCCAGGCCTACCACCAACAGGTTGGAATGCCAACATACTATGAGTCCAATCATCCTCGGGATGGAATACCCCAGGCCCACAACCAACATATTGGAATGCCCACATACTATGAGTCCAATCATTCTCGGGATGGAATACTCACGGTCCACAACCAACAGGTTGGAATGCCCAGGTCTATTGGCCTCCGCACAAAGCAGATAAGCCTCAACCGCCAAATAAACGTGTGCACATATAACAGATAATCACATGACAGTCTACATACCATACTGATCTAATAGATCATACCGCATAGCACATAATACCATCCTATCTACCAGGATACCGATCTAACAGATCATAACACATACCATATAATATTATCCTACCCTCTAGGATACCAATCTAACATATCATACCACACACCATATAATATTATCCTACCCTCTAGGATACCGATCTAACAACTCATACTAGCATAACATAATCGGATAATAGTACAATGGGTCGGCCTTGGTGCCTTAGACCCTTGAGTATAGTGAGGATAACTCACCTCGCAAGCAGCTCAGAAGGTAGTGTCAAACTCCTCCAGATGTAGCTCCAACTCCAACACCTATATTCACCAATGTCCTTTGCTATCAATATTCAATTTACCAAAATATCCTCAGAAGTTAACTGGTCAACCCTTGGTCAAAGTCAAAGTTACCTGTCACAGTCAACAGTCCATTTTGACCTCAACTCGTCGAGTACCCTTAGCTACTTGTCGAGTTCCTTGCATAACTTGCCAACTCACCGAGTCACTCGTCTGACACGCCGAGCCTAAGGCAATCTTCGTCGGACTCGCCGAGTCACCCTACTGACTCGCCGAGTCTACGACAATCTTCATCAGACTCGCCGAGTCGTTCAAACACTCGCCAAGTCCCTTCAGTCCTTCATCCATACAGATGCTTTTTAATCCATGCTAAGGCTCCATACTGCAGATCCAATCTCCTAGGGCATGTTTATCACGTAAAGTTGCAAAATTTACGTGCATTCAAGGTGTTAATGACTTAAATCAAGCTAAAGAAGAGGTTCTAGGCAAAAGAGCTTCACCAACATGCTAAGGACTGAAACTTTATGATGATAAGAGCCAAGATGAGCCTAGATCTGAAGTTACAACTTCAGATCTTGGTTCATCACTCGAAATGCAACACCAAATGCCCAAAATGGTCCTAAAACTCAAATATAAAAGGGATCTAGCTAGAAGAAGCTTAAGGTGATGACTTGATACCTTCAAATGATGATAAACTGAGGTAGACTTCAGATCCCCAACTGTTCCTTGCTCAAAGCTTCTTGATCTTCAAGCCTTTCCTCACCAAGATCCACCTTTCAAGCTCAAACACACAAGTATGGAGAGAAAATGGAGATTTAGGGTTTTTGGACTCACAGGGGCTGTAAGGGAGGCTAAGGGGGCAAAGGATCCTTTAAATAGGATGAAAAACCCCGAAAATTAGGGTTTCACCCTCCAGCTCCAACTCGTCGAGTCAGTCTTCCGACTCGGCGAGTTGGTCACTTAAACACGTGGCACCAAACCCGCTGCTACTCGACGAGTCAGGGCATCCAACTCGTCGAGTAGACCTTGAAATTTGAAAATTAAATCCATAATATTAATACATAAGAATCGGGGCGTTACATGATTTTTGTAACTTATATAAACTCCAAATATATAAGTAATAAAAATGAAGTTTTAGTAAAGATATAAAAAAGGTTCAAATGCACTCAAACTTAATAGCAGTTATTAAAATTGAATTGCGTCAAATTATATAAAAAAAACTTGGTTTTTATATAGAACCTTTAAAAGTGACTTTCTTTTGAAAGTTGATACCATGGTTTATTATATGCATGTAATAATCATGATATCATATGTTTTTAAACTAGAATTATAAAACATATAAAGACCCTTTTTACAAACCTCAAATCTATGCAATCCTTTTGAAAAACACTCGTACATCTCTTGTATGCACTAGTGGAATAAATGATATCTAACCACTTAGTGTTATCTTTTGATGGTCGGGGTGTCTTCGTGATTTCTATAACCAAGTTATAGGCCGATTACACAAGTTTTTCAAATTGGACAATTTGATCGGAAATCTTTTGTGATAAAGGATACCTAAGCAAGAGAGTTCCGAGGTATAGATGGAATCAAACATTTCTAATTAAATTTGTTATTAGCGATCCCATAAATCTAGGAATTATATAGTAAGATATAATTGATATTCGATATCTACCGGGTTGAATTCAAATGGATGGGATAAAGGATACCTAACCATTGATTTGTGTTGCAACTTGGATCCTAAACTTTGATAATTAATGTTTTTGGAAACTAAAAGGGTATTAAGTATTAAAGATTAAATATTGAAAATACTAAATGAATTTTGTTAAAAATTTTGTAGTTATATAATCCATTCTCATTATCATGAATTGTCATTTTCTTTAATGACTTAATGAAACAATGACATTCACTAGATACAACTTCAATGAATGGGTTCATGTCTTAAGAGACAATCTCGTGAGAGATATGAAATTGTATACACTTAAAGGTCCTAGTCCTAAACTATTTGCTTTGAGCAATAAACCTGAAAATGATACCTAGTGAAGGCATCATCGTGATGCTAAAGATGCTTCTAACATCAAGCTAGGAGTAGTTATTTATGACTTCTAGGAAGTCTTGGATAATTGAAACATATATCTGATGATATAACATGCCAACCAATATTCCAATAAATACAGTGATATTTTATTTAAAGCTAGTTTAAACATTGGTATAATGCAAGGCTAAAAGAGTCACCTAGTGTGATCTAAGAGGCCCACGTTTTATGGATTGAACACCTTTAAGCCCAAGAAATCTACTAAAGCCCACATAGATGGATCTTGTTTCTTTTGTGAAGAAATTGGACACCGGAAGAGGATTTACTCCTCTTATTTGGAAAGAAAGTTTGGAAGAGACTAGTACTTCTAGTATCTACTAGATACAACTCATACTATTAATATAACACTTAGGTACTTGGTACTTAAATGTTAATCTAACATTTGTAAATGGCTTGCAGATATTTATTGAAGAGTAACCAGCTGAGCACAACCAAGTTGGAACTACACTCTCAGAGTTTAGTTTATTATTTATGCTTAGAACATAAAGTACTTGTAATGTAAAACAATAATTGTTTTGGAACAATGTATGTTTTAATTTAGCATGTCTAAATTTACGTCTTAGTTATTTTATTCAAATGTTTGATAATTTACTCAATCGTTTTTCATAACGATAATATTCATATTCTGAAATGATTAACTTCTATTTATGAGACTAGATCTCTTAATAGAATTGTGAAGTAAATATCAACGTTCTTATAAATAAAATTAAGTTCTATATGCAAACACTTTTTGACTTAAACTTGTTTTAAGTCAAACTCATCTTTGACATTGTTATCTTTATTATATAAATGACATTCACATATTCCAACTTCAAGAAAGGGATCTTTGAAGGCAAATAATGTAGTTTATTTGACATATGTGAACCTTATATGTAAAGGATTCCTAATGATATTTTCACTAAGGTGTAGAGAAAATAATTAAGGAACTATAAACGTTGGTGTATGATTTCCTTTCTAATGAATGTCTGAGATTAAGAACAAGATACCAAATCAACTTTATTAACAACTATAGTAGTTTTAATTATATTTTACGTGGTAAAGCATAATTGTGAAATCTTTGTTGAAGGTTTCAAAAGTTGAGATACAAACCGGTAAGAACCATCTAAGGCCCTAATGATAATAAAGGATGAATTAAATCTTATTTGGTATGATTTAGTTTCTAATCGGTAGAAATATATCCTCCTTTAATCTTTTTGGGATAATACTTTAATCACTATTAATTGTATCTTGAATACAAATACCAACTAACAAGTAGATTAAACACTTTATAAGATTTAGTATGGAAATGCTCCATCCTCATCTTACTTAATGTTTGTGGATTTGAAGCCGATGTTGGACTAAAGCTTCTAAACCCAAAATCTACTAAATACATATTTGTATAATACTCTAAATGTGGCTTAGATTATTATATGTAAACTCGCCAAGAATAAGTCCTCTTATTCTCGTGAAAGCTAAGTTAGTAGAAAGCAAGCTTCTAATGACAAAGTAAGTAGGAGGTACATAGAACTTGAAGCAGCTCAAGAACCATAACCTTATGTAGTAATAGTTGGCACTAGTTTTAAAAAGGATTGTTAAAATTGAATAATAGCTATTCACAAACACAAATTGTTTGCATTAATGGTAGAAATAACCTATGACTTGAGAAATGTGGAATCTATCATTGATGAGCTTTTATTGATGGTTTCTGGAAAATCCATCAAATACCAGGATGCTATATCAGATCTCGAATCTGATAAACGACTTAGAGTCATAAACATGAGATGTAATCCATATATGAGAATCAAGTATGAGCTTGATTAAAATTTATCTCTATAGCAAGGCTAGAAGGAGTAAATAATTTTTCTAGAAAGAATAAATTACATGAATAACCATACACATTTAAAGCAAGACTTGTTATAAAAGGATTTTATCATACTCATGACATTGACTGTGATCAAACCTTTTTCTCAAGTAGTTATGACTAGATCAATAAGGATATTGTTTACTATAAATTCATATTCTTAATATGAGATATAGTAAATAGATTTCAATAAAGATCATTTTTTCTTAATAGACATCTACTAGAAGATATCTATATAGATTATCCTGGAGGTTTTCTTAATCCATGTTATCCTAGAAAAATGTGTAGAGCTTGAGATCCACTTGTGGATATAAAGAAAACATCTCAATATTGCAATCATCATTTTAATGTAAAACCACAAGGTATATTTTTATATCAAAATGAATAGAACATGTGTGTTTACTAAGAACTAGTGGGGGCATAGTGAAATTTCTAATCTTGTATGAATGAGACATACTTAATCATTTGAAATCACATTCTGACTAAGCAAGTTCGTTTTCACATTGACTCGGAAAGTGTTTCTAAAATGAAAGACTTAGGAAGGAGAAGATACATTCTTGGAATGTAAAATCTATAAGGGATAGATAAAATGAATGTTAAAGGTTTCATGTCCTTATACATATAATGGAAATATCTTGAAAGGGATCAAGACACAAGATTCTTTTGAAGAATTCATGGCATTGTCATATGGCACCTTTTGAGCTAGCCTCAAAATTACATAGCTCATAGGTTTGAACTAGATGAAATGATTTATATTCTATTTGTTTGTCAAATGAATTCATCATTTGCGCCATATTATACATAGGACATGGTATTTGATCATGTTGTAAGCATGTTATAGGATACCAATTGAATACATGGTTAGGTCACTGGATGACTAAGAGAGCATTCTAAGAGTACTTTAGAAGAACTAAGAGAGTGCATATGATACAATAAGTTTAGAAAGGATCTTTATGGAAAGATCTACATAAGATGTTAATTTCTAAACACACACACACACACACACACACATATATATATATATATATATATATATATATATATATATATATATATATATATATATATATATATATATATATAATTATGAATTATAATTGGATTTTGACATCATTATGGAATGAAGGGTAAGTTTTGTTGGAATGAGGGAAGTTGAATTCAAATATGATTGTATGAATGGGATCATTGAAAAACTATGTTGATTTCTGCCATTCAAGGATCACATAGAAATCTTTGTGACTTCGAGAGTATACTTAATCTAGCTAAGAGACTCTATGTCACGAAAGAACACCAATCATATTCTCCAAGATATTTAACTATACTTAGAGTAAAGTTAAGTATGGAGATGATAGTATTCACAAAATTCAAACAAATTAAATTTTGTCAGATCCATTGATAAAGTCATTCTTTTGAGCTAAGTATGAATGGTCACACTTCAGCTGTAAGACTTTATTATTCTAGAAATGAGTTTTTAATTTGGATTTAGTATTTGGATATTGGAACATTATAACAACAACTATTAGATAATGTTATGATATATTGGGATATAGTCATCACATTAATACTCGTTGTGTTCTGTATTAACATGTTTAATCCATGAATAATGTTATTATTCTAAAAGTTCATAGTCGGTTATAATTATGGGAGCAATTATGAAGTAAGACTAATATGAATTGGATTGGTTGACTCTCAGTAGATGAAAGTTGGCAAGTGGTTGTAACCAAGTTTCATAGGTACTTGTCATAGAACTAGTATTGAGTTGACCTGCATCAAGATCATCTCATGGATCGCTATCATGAATGATACTTGATTAAAAAGGTACTATTTTTGTATTAACACCTGAGATACATAGTGGGACTTGAGTGTAGGGAGTACTATGCTTTGATATGGTCAAATGTTGTTCCTTAACCGGGCAGTTATGAAAGCCATTTTCAGGTATGGTGTGAACTATGCAAGAGGCTTATGTAGTCAAGATGGGATTTGTTCATCTTATGTGTTGAGAGTTAAACATCTAAGGCCCCATTACCAAACGTTGAACAAGTAATGAGATTGATTGCGATCCGTATCTCATGTTCAACATGATGTATGTAGCAAAAGGATAACTGATAAACTTACCTTATACACCAATTGTAGCTTTGAGATTTTTGGGAATTAGGCGTTGATAGAATGGCACAAAGTCGTATGTTGTTAGGGGCAGTGAAATGTTGCTAGACGTTCACCACTGTCTATATCAGTCTAATATGAATCTTTCTAACTTTGGGCCCCTATGGGACTTTTGAGTATGGATTGATTTTGAATTTGACCAGCGGTTGACCAAGTTTGACCCAAGGGTATTTTAGGTAATTTGAGTGATATTTGAGTTTGGTCATTATTTGGTGTTTAGGTGACCAGTCGAGCTGTCATTTGGAGCTGTTTTCTGCCAGAGATCTTTTTGGACTGAGAGGTGAGTCTTCCTCACTGTACTTGTGGGTTGAAGGTACCAAGGTTGGCCCAATGGATTGATATCATGTTAGATACCGATTGATGATATGTTGAGTATGCAATATGCATGTATGATTATCTTATAGTTGTTGATATTCGTTATACTGGTAGGTCTTTAGGACTACATGTGATTATCGCTGTATAATTATATGTCTGTTGAATGTGTATATTATTTGTTATATGTCAACATGTCATGTTGGGGTTGAGACTACTGTTTTGTGCTGTCAGTCAACAGACTGGGGCAATCTAACCGGGAGGTTGTGGGTCGGGGCATTCCAACCGGGAGGTTGTGGACCCAGTACATGATATGCAGGTTAATCCAACCGGGAGGTTGTGGACCCAGTATGTGGTATGCAGGTGTGACAACCCGAAATTTCTATCTTGTACATTTATTCAATTCAATCAAAAGTCAGACTCGTTTCTGCTATCTTTTAGCCTTGTTTAGAGTCCGTTTGAGTGTTCCAAGTCTTGTACATTCAAGGTTAGGGTATAGGATTGAGTTCTCAAATTTCATAGTATCAAAATCGAGCCAAACACTCCAACATGAGGAGTGTACGGCCGTACACATGGGTGTACGGCCGTACACCCATCCATGGTCGTACACTCCCCTCTATAAAGATGATACTTGGCCTTCATTCAACTCTTTTCACACTCCTAAGCCAAGAACTCAGATTTCTCTCTTAACTATCTTCAACTTCCATCATCTAGATCTTCAAAAATGTAAGAACTCCTTCCATTTCTTTGTGATTATCCTTCTTGATCTTGAATCACCCTTGATTTCATCCATGAAATTACTTCTTTTGGTTAGATCTTCAAGTATCCACCAAGAACACACTAGCTCTTGGACCTTAAACACCCCTAAAGGCTTCTAATTCGTAAGTACCTCTTCCTATGCTTGTCATACTCTAGAATCACTTGATATTCACCTTAAAATATCATCTAAATGCATGAACACAAAGAGTGTATGGCCGTACACCCTTCATATGGCCGTACACCCCTTGTTTAGTGCATGTTTGGCCTCAAACTCATGTTGTATTCCAACACAAGATCATGGACACTTAGAGGATGCTAGATAGAGCCTTAGACCACCTTTTTGGGCATGTTCTTCAAGGAGTGTACGACCGTACAATCCATGACCGTACACACATGTGGCCGTACACACAAGTGGCCGTACACCACTTGGCCATATACACACTAGTGTGGCCGTACACCCATTTTATGCAATCCTTTGTACTTGTAACACTTCAATCTAAGTGTTTCCTAAGTCCTAAGGTGTTTTCCTTACATGATTAGTTGTATAAACACTAATTATATACATATATGTGTCATTATATGCTTATTAGGATCCGTTGTGCTCGAGTCTTCACTTGACACTTAGCATCCTACAACCGACCTTTCATTCGTATCACTCACTGCAGGTGAGTTCATACCCCTTAACTTACCTTTTAAATGATTTTAAATGCTTTTATGGGGGGATACAAGTAGAAACATTATAGTTATTATATCAATCACATGTGATTAATAACTATCAAACAGATGGATTTCTTATACTTCAAACTGTGTTTTGTTAATAATCATGTCTATATAGATATAGTTATATAAGTAGGATTGAAAGGGCTTAGGACTGATAACTCGCCTTATTTCCTGTTCCTTGTTTGGTTGTGGACTTAGGGTATCAGTTGTTTGTCCGAAGGTCGTTTGAATCTTAGTTATATATTATGTGTATGTATATAGATATAAAAGTTCTTCATTCAGTTCAATACCTTTGAGTAGCAAAGGTGTACAAACATGTTCATTCATACAAACAACATTACTAGTAAACTATAATAGGTATAGTTTAGGAAGTCACTACTTACTAATTCTAGAACAATAAAACATACAAGAGTCGGTTCATACACGAGCCAGTTCAAACATACTATAACGAGAAACAGTACATACTATAACGAGAAACAATACTCACTATAAAGAGAAACAGATAGAACATACTACACACTAGACAGAGAGAACATACACTACACTATATCATACTATACAAATACAAGAATACTATAACATTAATGTGCGATACTACTTCATGGCGCGGCAATATACTGATGTGTCACGTTTTGTACCCAGAGTCTCCTGGAGGGAGAGCGTGAATTTGTGTATAGATCTATACGGGATTGAACTGTGACAACCGTCAAATTTCGATCAAGTCAAAGTCAAACAAAGTCAACAAGTCAAACCGGTCAACTCCATTAACCCTTGTATGTTAGGGTTTACATTATACAATTCGTTATTTCAATGAGAAAACATCATTTGAAAAATTCATGTGTTTGATTTTCCTTAGCCTTAACAGTGCTAAACAACGAACCAAAGCGATAAAACACTATTGCACAATCATCGGGATTGTGTAAGACACTAAATCATGGCTTAACGGGGTTTATGGACCTTTCGTTGCGAAGCCGGACACTCAAAAAGATCACAAACGAAACCTCTCACAATCTCTTTCACTCAACCTCTCTCTATTAAAATCTCTCCCGAATCTCTCCCAAATCTCTCTCAAAAGTTCCTTTAAATTTTTGTAATCATTCGGGCCATCCCGACCCTTAACTGGGTCAAAAACCACTTGAAACGGGGTAAAAACGGGTAAAATAGGCTTAAGGACCCAAAACTGAAGCTTCAGGACCGAAGTCCCTGTCATAAAGGAAGACGACACACATTTGTCTGTCGTAACCTTACGACGCGCGTGTTGATGACACGCAATGAGTATCAAGGAAGCCCCTGTCATAAAAGAAGACGACATGCATTTTTGCGTGTCATAAGTTTTCCGGTTTTTCGACTACGACTTCGTTTTAGGCCCGTTTTTCATCATTTTAACGCGGGATTTTCACCAAAAACTTTATTTTTACAGTTAGAACTCTATATTTCAGTAATCCCCACGTTTTTAGGGCCATTCATACCAATAATTAGTGGGGGAGGTGCTTGAGGTGGAAAGATGACTTTACTTTACTTTATGACACATGCCACCACTCACACCCACTACATGGCCAACTCTTTCCCACTACATGACCAGCTCTTACCCATTACATGACCAACTCATACCCACTACATGACCAGCCCCACTCCTTGTCTAAGTATAAAAACCCATCCCCTCTCTTCATACTTCTATCATTCTCTCATTTTCCTCCAAGGATCACACTCCAAATTCTCTCACCATTCTCTCTCAATTCCAAGACTTCCAAGGCTGATTATCAAGCTTTCTTCCACTCTTGGTAAGTATAATTCATTCTTCTTATGATTATTACACATCCTTCTACTCAAAATCATAAGAATCTTACACAAACATCGTCACCTTCATGTTAGGTTCTCGATTCGTCAAGACATCTTCTAAGTGTTCTTGGGTTGAACACTTCTCTTCTCCAACATCCATCCTCTAATAACACATAAGGTGAGTTCATACCCCTATATTTTCATGTTTTTCTTAAGTTTTAAGGGGGGGGGGGGGGAATACAAGTTAAAACACCAAAAACACAACTAAACTCATTTAACAGTCTTCAACAGAAACGTTTAACTCCATTCACGGACTGTTTTGGTCAACTTAAACATTTTAGTTTTCAAAACTGTTTCAGACGCATATATTTCAGGTTCATACCTTTAAAATGACTACTTGCACATCACCATATGATTTTTCTACGATTTATGGTGATTTTTACAAAACTGTCTATCATTTCAGAAACAAAACCGGACCAGTCTGTGAATATGAATATTTTCACACAAGTTGGAGATCACTAAAAATCATGAGAAAATTTATGAACAAACTAGACACACTTTATAAACTCTCAGAATTTGCGGTTTTTGATTTAGACCTTTGATGATTTTTTTATAAATTTTCTAAGAACAGTAACAGAAACGTTATTACTAAAAAAATACCATCAATTTCATTTACGCCTTGTAACTCGTTGAGCAAGGTGTATATCATTATGTAATCATATATTATTACATTATATGTCATTTTATCTTGGTAATTAGACATACATCAGAAAACAAATGGATTTTTACCTTCACAAGTATGGTAAATAATTAATTTTTATAAACAAAGTTTACATCCGTTATACACAAACATTTGGTAAACTATGACAATTATAGTTTATGAACACTACTACTACCCTTGTTGTGATAAACTATAATAGGTATAGTTTATGATACATTTACATAACAAACTATAATTTGTATTAATACTCTATTCTCGTTTAGCAGTTCCTAAACCAAAACTATTAATTATATTAGGTTCTACGCCATTTTGACCCGAACCGTCTATCGTACGACACACGCATTTCATTTTGGGACTAATGTGAGTAATCTACCCCATATTTTATAATTTTCAATACTTTTGGGGTGTATCATGTGGTTCTAATATGTTCCAACTTCATTTTATTGTTTTATCACAATTGAGACATTGTTGGGACATTTATACGTAAGTCATTAATTGTATAACTATTGTTTGTTTACGCTACATGTACTTGTAGTGCATTACCATTTTTAGTCTAATCTCCATGACTATGCCCGTATTCTTGAGGTACGTTATGGACAATAATAGCGCTATTGGGTTGACCACCCCGCCTTGGGACGCTAAGGTGATTGATCGCACGTGGTTGAGTGTGTTTGATGATTAGATGCTCCATCCTATATATATTTATATATATATATATATATATATATATATATATATATATATATATATATACATATGTATATATAGGGTGAGGACTTATTGTTGTTGTTATCATTTGTTAATCAATTTTGGATTTATAAACCGTTATCTCAAATACAATTGTTTGCCGACTTCAAAAGAAAACAAATTTCAAATTATAAATGTTTCAACTTCACAAATTTTCTCTACTAAAATTAGATTACTCACCAACTCTCGTAGTTGACCTGTTTTTACCCATGATGCAGATTTGAAGAATGAAGTTGATGAAAAATAGGTTGTGCCCTAGAAATCCACAAGACTATTTAAATTTGATGTAATAAATGTTGTTCGTATTTGGATTTGTATTTGTATGTTGTGGATCTTGTTTGCATACTTAGTACTTAATTGAATCTAATCATATTATAACATAGTTGTCATGAGACTTTGAATAATATATCACGCCTTGATCGATTCCGACAAGGATCGGGGTGTGACAGATTGGTATCAGAGCCCTTGACTATAGGGAATTAGGTTAATTGCCTTGACCTAGTCTATAGCCTCTAGGGTCCTCTCGTATGCTAGTTTATAAAATGCACACACAACTGCATGCAATTCACACTTAGAAAATCCTAGGAATACCTTTGTGTGTTAATTGCTCCCTTAAGTGCATACGTATTACTCCTGACGCTTATATGTGTGCATACACTGGTGAATATTCTCCTCTTTCTCTGAAAATCACACACATATTCAAGTGGTTTAAAAAAAATGTATATACATATATATTCCTTAGAGCTCATAGGAAATTCAAAGTCATCCACTCTAGTTGGGTAGGATCATAGTAATGGACGCGTAGTAACTGGAAGGGGGAGGTGTCGGTAGCCCGAAAGTCCTGACTAGGCAAGCATTCGTATACATCCCAATCAACTGAGGGACCAGTTTGCTTACCTGGGGACCAAAGGCGAGAGTTCCCAAACCTATAGGCCAAAGCGCGTCATTCACATTACTTTTGAGCCATCAAAATACTCGACCTTATCAAACGTATCCAAAAGGATACACTCCAAAATGGCCAACTCATTAGACTATTAAGTTCCCTAATGGGCCTAGAAGTGGGAAAGACATGTGAAAACTTAGTTTTGTGGGGGCCCACGCAAGTGCTACATGTTTCACATTTAGTAACCATGGAAAGCCCAAAAGGTGCCCAACACTCCTAACCATGGCCCAACAAGTGTTTTACAATTATTTTACCCAACAATGTCTAAAAACTTTATTTCCATAATCAATTTACAAATAACTCACAAGTCCATATGCGTGTTTCTTGTAGATGGCATTACGACCCCCATACGCTGCTCGCAACAACCGAAGGCTAGCTGCCCTTATCGCCAAGGAGGTAGCAAACGTCATCCCAACAATTGCAACCCAACTTCATTCTCTTCAGCCACAAGCTCCAGCAACCACTCCTCGTTGCTCGTTCAAGCACTTTCGTAACTGCAATCCGCCTTACTTCAAAGGCATCGAGGGTGCCACCGCACTCCTCACATGGATTGAAGAAATGGAGAGTACTTTCATCCATAGCGAGTGTCCTGAGGACCTGATGGTCCGTCATGCTACAGGGTGCCTCCAAGGTCATGCTCTCACATGGTGGAACCTAGAAAAAACGGGCAAAGGGAGAGGCTGTATGCCTTGGTATATGTGAATCAAGTCTGGGAAGGATATAGCCTGATCAACTATATATGTCCGAGGAGTGACTTGCATATACTGGGGGATAGTCATAATGGGAAACAAATCTAACAACCTAACTACATCCTACAGGGAATACTTTAAGAATCGAATCTAAACACCTAAAAATATTACAGGAGTATTTGGTGATACTATAACCAACTTATGTGAAAACTAAAGACCTCTATTAGTAGGCCTATGATAACTGAGTGCATACGCCAAAGGTTATACATAATTAAAGATATTATAGACTCAGAATCTATGACTATTGCTCTACTTCCTGTTCCTTGTTTGGTTGTGGACTTAGAGTAGAGTCATTTATTCGAAGGTCTATTCTATCTCAAATTATGTATAACTGGTATGCACTACGTGATTATAGACGTAACTAATAAGGATCACCCCCTATAAGTAATTATAGGATTAGGCGTCTATTAATTATCTCTTCTACCCCTATTCTCGCACGAACAACATGATGGGTAAATCTTAACGCCCGTACAAAACCTACTTCTACCCACTACCATAACTCCGTCTCCAAGACGTTAACAGAAACACCAAGAATAGTTCACTAAAGTGCGAAATTATACATGTGTATATAAATGGTAAGGATATTTACTAAAAGGTTCATCAATGAAATTGGCATGCATTTTATTTCATTGAATCTCACTACTTGGTATTACAAACAATTTACGACTGGTAACTCTAAGATTCTTTAGGTGTACCTCGAAGTTATGTGTAATTAAGAAATGATTGACCTAGAAATGGTGAGTTCGCCTTAGGACCTGTTCCTTGTTTGGTTGTGGACTTAGGGTAGACTCATTAGGATCAACAGTCTAATAAAATTTTAATTACACATAACTGGGGGCATGTTGAGTGAATCTTAGGAGTGGATCAGACATGGAACAAATCATAAGATTATAATCTAATTATTCCTACTAAATTCATAAGTCTATTTATAAAGACCTCTGGTATAGAGTCGTCGGCGTAGTCGTGTCGGCAATCTAGAATATAGTTAAATACATAATACAAACTATAATACCCAAATTATACAAAATTTTCTGCATTAAAAATCAATAGACAAACACAATGAAACTGAAAAGGGTATCAAACTATCAAGAGAAAAACACATACAATGTAGATTAAAATCCACTAATTATAACAAAATGGCTAAAAGAAAAGGTAAGGACTAAGGATTGTTAAGTCCTCTCTTCTTATAAATAGCTTTGAAGCAAGTTTGCCTAAGCTTCTTTGTTCCTTCTGTCAATTCCATATCTGGCAATTTCTCCATCATCTTCTTGTGCCCTTCTAACGTCTCTATCTCCTCCTTTAATCCCAACTCCTAGTTTTTTTTAAAGGTAGATGTAATATATTTTTTCGTGTGAGTTCACAAAAAAATTTACAATGAGTTAAGTTTATATAAATATAAATCAGGAAATCGTAGTAAATCAATTGATTTGATGTGGCATATGCCTAGGGCCTATGTTTATGTTATAAAGAAACTAATAATTAAAATTTTAGAAAATACCAAAACTACTTTGGTTACCAAGTGCATGCATACATGCATGAGTAATGTATAGAAGGTTATTATCGTAGTTTACCTTGGCATTTTGTATGAGGGATTGAAGGCTCTTAAGTTTTCTATGAGGCCATCTGTTTATGTTTAGCTCTCTGCATCTTTTCTTCAACACTGTTAACCCTATCCCTAGTTCCTTTGCTGCCATGATTATCGGCATCTCAAAGTACTTCTCTATCTCTTCAAACTCCAATGGTCTCAATCTCTTTGCCATCTTCCAGCACCGTGATCAGTGGTGGCAGCACTAGAACTACATGTAGCCTCACCACCATATTTACAGTCTTCACTGAAACTAACCAATGGTAAATTTGTTGGGTTTTGAGCATTCTAACACTTCCTAAGTGTACATGCAACCCTATTAAACCTTGGATCTATGTTTGTCTAAGATACATGCAAAATATTATTTTCCAAGGTTTATAACCTATCTAGCATGGCATGGGGTACTTTTAACCATAAAAGAACTAGATGAATTACATACCTTTTGTTGATTGTTGATTCCTTGGAGTTTGAGAGCCAAGCACCAATAATGTGAATGCCTCAAATGGAAATCACAAATCACCACAAACTTGGAAAAAAAATGTATGAGAGAGTATACTAACTCTTGATTTTGGCCACCACACTTACACACACATTAGAGTGTTTTTCATGCAACATAAGCTTGTTTATATAGTGTACATGGTTAGGGTGAAACCCTAATAACCCATGTCTTTTCCTCTTCCAAGGATCCATGGGTAAAAGCTCCATGGATCATCCATGGACTTCCATATAAGCTTAGCCCATTCCCAAATGAGTGTTAGCCTACACCATATAAATATAATAGCCCATGATTTAATTAGTCTTCCTTTTAATCACTAAATTAATTCATAATTAATTCAAGATTAAAACTAATTAAGTAACATGACTTTATACTAATATATTATAACTTATAATATATTAATAAATCGTAAGTATACAACTCTCATAAAATTATCCATAACTAGTTTGGGTGAAGTGCAACCCAAATGGACCATGCCGGGTCGGGTCAAGTATATACCAAATAAGTTATGGACTTAGACACCTTATCCAACAGACTCCCACTTGGATAAGTCTAATAACTGTATTTGCCTATATTACTTCAGGAACCAACCGGAAATCGTAGCTCTCGAAAACTCTTGTGAACTATGAAGCGCCATTTTAGATAAGTGATCATATAATCCTCTACTCTCATGATATCAGCCGGACAAATACATGGAACAATGTCTTACTTATTGTCTAGCAGTTGTTTCTCGATTTCCGATTTGTTTGACAAAGAACTTAACTGAACACATCAGTTTAGTTCTGACCGGGCCCGGTACATGGGTCAACACAAAATCATTGAGGGGCCCAGATATCGCTTCTATTTCTAGAAGGAACAGATCAACTTCGACTCATATGCTTGTTCTACTACTTATTGAATTGCACACAAAGACACGTTTTATAACATCAAGTTACTGATGCGTTTACGTGCAATCAATGCTCAACCAACTCATAGGTAACAACTCATATCTCTAGGTTTGAAGACTTATATGATATTACCGTCTCACGATCACTCGAGATAAATTCCATGAAGTGATACAAGTGAGCGTGGGTTTATTCCAATACTCATAACTTATGAGTACTCATGAATGTTGTAGCAACCATTGTTATGGCTAAACACCTTTAGTCATCTACAATCCGAATTCATGACAGTCTTGATTCATACCTACTTCCAACATATGACCGACTGTGGAGAGTTTGAATAAATTAATTATTCTGGAAGTCAAAACATGCAAAACTGAAACAATAGTAAATAATTGACAATGATAGCAACACTTTACTCATAAATAAATCACAAATTTTATTCATCATCAAACGTCGATTACATTTTACAAGTTTCAGAAAAGGCTATCTAATCTGTAAATTAATTAGTCCCTCAGCCCGATGCGCCTCGCATGTTGCAAATGCTTCACCCTCGTCAGTCCCTTCGTAAGGGGATCCACAGGGTTCTCATCTGACGATACCCTCTTTGCCACGAGGAGTCCCTCTTCTATCTTGTGTCTTATGAAGTGATATTTTCTGTCAATGTGTCGGGATCTGCCATGATCTCTTGGTTCCTTGGCTAAGGCAACCGCACTATTGCTGTCACAGAAAATCTCCATAGGCTCCTTAATAGCTGGTACAACTCCAAGGTCTCCGATGAAGTTCCTCAGCCATATCGCCTCCTTTGCCGCTTCACTCGCTGCTATGTACTCTGATTCACAAGTCGAATCAGCTACAGTCTCCTGTTTGGAACTCTTGCAAGTGATTGCCCCTCCATTTAAGGTAAAGACCCAGCCCGACTGAGAGCGGAAGTTATCCCTATCAGTCTGAAAGCTAACATCACTATACCCTACTACTCTCAAGTCATCACTCCCACCAAGGGTAAGGATCCAATCCTTAGTCCTCCGCAGGTACTTGAGAATATTCTTTACCGCAGTCCAATGAGCCTTGCCAGGGTTCCCCTGATATCTGCTGACCATGCTCAAAGCGAAGGCCACATCAGGACGGGTACAAGTCATAGCATACATGATCGAACCAACAGCGGAAGCATAAGGTAATCGACTCATCTCAGCTATCTCATCTTCTGTACTCGGGCTCTGAGCCTTGCTAAGTTTGGCATTGCTTTGGATCGGTAATTCTCCTTTCTTGGAATTCTGCATGTTGAACCTTTTCAACACCTTATCCAAGTAGATACTCTGACTAAGTCCAATTAGTCTTTTACTCCTTTCTCTTAATATCCTTATCCCTAGGATATAGGTAGCTTCTCCAAGGTCCTTCATAGCAAAGCACTTCCCAAGCCAGGACTTAACCTCCTGCAAGGTTGGGATGTCATTTCCTATGAGTAGTATGTCATCCACATACAGTACCAAAAAGCTAACTATACTCCCACTAGCTCTGACATACACGCATGACTCATCTTCACTTCTTGAGAAACCAAACTCTTTGACCTTCTCATCGAAACAAAGATTCCAACTTCGAGATGCTTGTTTCAATCCATAAATGGATTTCTCAAGCTTGCACACTCTATTGGGGTACTCTGCACTGACAAAACCTTCTGGCTAATTCATGTAAACATCCTCAGCCAACTTTCCGTTAAGGAAAGCGGTTTTGACATCCATTTGCCATATTTCATAATCATGAAATGCAGCAATGGCTAGCATAACCCTAATAGACTTAATCTTTGCTACTGGTGAAAAGGTTTCATCATAATCAATACCCTGAGTCTGAGTAAACCCCTTCGCAACCAGTCGAGCCTTATAAGTGTGCACCTTCCCATCCATGCCGGTCTTCTTCTTGAAGATCCATTTGCACCCGACTGTCTTACGGCCTGGTACATTGTCAACCAAGTTCCAAACTTGATTGTCATACATGGACTATATCTCGCTGTCCATAGCCTCCTTCCATTTAGCAGACTCTAGGCCTGCCATGGCTTCCTTAACACTGTTAGGTTCATCCAGATTTACCAGTGTACTGTCACTGATAAATGTATCACCTTCCATAGTAATATGAAATCCATAATAAAACTCAGGTGTGTTCCTAACCCTTGTGGAACGCCTCGGAAGTATAGACTCGTCAGCTGGATCAACAGGAATTTCCTCCTCAAGTTGATTGCTAGTGTCTGAGGTTTCTTCACCAATTGAGTCTTGAATTTCTTCAAGGTCAATTTGCCTCCCAATGTCTCCTTGGTTTATAAATTCTCTCTTTCGAAAGACCCCTCTCCTAGCCACAAAGACCACATTCTCACTGGGTCTGTAGAAGAGGTAACCAAAGGATTTTTGTGGGTAGCCGATGAAAATACACCTTTCACTTCGAGGTTCGAGCTTGTCATGAGTTTCGCGCCTCACGAAAGCCTCGCAACCCCAAATCTTGATATGGTCCAAATTGGGAACTTTCCCAGTCCACATTTCATGAGGTGTTTTGGCAACCTTCTTTGTAGGGACTAGAGTAAGGATGTGGGCGGCAGTCTCTAAGGCATACCCCCAAAAAGAGATTGGTAGCGAAGCTCGACTCATCATAGAGCGAACCATGTCCAACAAAGTTCGATTGCGCCTCTCAGCTACACCATTCAGCTGTGGTGTCCTGGGAGGTGTCAATTGTGAGACAATCCCACACTCCTTAAGATAGTCGAGGAACTCAGTACTAAGATACTCACCACCTCGATCGGATCGAAGCATCTTAATGTTCCTGCCCAATTGATTTTCTACTTCCTGTTTAAACTCTTTAAACCTTTCAAAAGTTTCTGACTTATGTTTGATTAAGTAGACATAACCATATCTACTAAAATCATCAATAAAAGTCACATAATAGCGATTAGCATCCCTTGTGGAGGTTTTGAATGGTCCACATACATCAGTATGTATAAGGTCCAACAAACCCTTACCCCTTGCACAAGTACCAGTGAAGGGTGATTTTGTCATTTTTCCAAGTAGACAAGACTCACAACTATCATCCGACTTGAGGTCGAACGACTCCAAGACTCCATCCTTTTGGAGCTGGCCTATGCGTTTCTTGCTTACATGTCCAAGACGACAATGCCACAAAGATGCTTTATCCAAGCTAGTAGAAGAATCAATACATAATACATTATTTCCTAAATTATCTACAACCGATACAGCTTCATACACACCATCACAAGGTAATGCTTTAAAATAAAGAACATTATTAAAGAAAGCATTAATACTACCAACTTCATTATCAAAAGAAAAGGTAAAACCTTGTTTGTACAAAGCATGAAAGGAAATAATATTCCTCGCCATTTCAGACGAGTACACACATTTATTCAAATCTAACTTTAACCCACTATCTAGCAACAAAGTATAAACTCCAATCTTGGTAACAGGTGCAACCTTCTTGTTCCCCATGATTAAGTTTATCTTTCCGTGCTCCACATTCTCACTTCTTCTTAGGCCCTGCAAGTCACAACAGATGTGAATACCACAACCTGTATCAAGAACCCAAGAATTAGAATATGGTGAGTTATTAGACAATATAGTGTAAATACCTGCATGGGATGGTTTCACTTTCCCATCCTTGACATCCTGCAAGTACTTTGGGCAGTTTCGCTTCCAGTGCCCCTTATTTTGACAGTAGAAGCATTCAACATCCTTAGGGATGGCAGAAGGAGTGATAGAACCACCTTTGGTTCCAGATGAGGAGCCTTCAAGGGACTTTCCCTTGGTACCCTTCGAAGGGTGCTTCCTCTTCTTCCCTTTGCCTTGCCCGATAGCCAAAACAGGGGTAGTAGTAGGAGTAGGAGTAGCAACCGACTTACTCTTAAGACCACTTTCGGCAGTCTTCAGAAGTCCTTGAAGCTTACTGAGTGTGACTTCCTCCTTGTTCATGTGGTATGTCATACGAAATTGATCATAACATGATGGCAAGGAGTGCAAAATGATATCAATTGCCAACTCCTCACGAAAGTTCACATTCAGTTTCATTAGACGGTCCACATACCTTTGCATTTTCTGCATGTGGCTCGTGATTGGTTCGCTATCCTTCATACGGGTAGTGATCATGGAGGATATTATTTCATACCGCTCTTGACGAGCACTCTGATGGTACCTTTCCATCAGATCCTGATGCATCTCAAAAGGGTAATAGTCCTCATAGGACTTTTGGAGTTCAGCTGTCATGGTGGTCATCATGATGCATGCCACCTTGGTGGCATCTCTTTCATGTGTCTGATACTCAGCGGCCTCCTCAGGAGTAGCAGTGGACTCATCAAGCTCCTTTAGCTCCTTATCGAGGACATATTCCTTGTCCTCATAACGAGTAACCATCCTGATGTTCCGGATCCAATCCATGAAGTTGGAACCATCAAAGATGACCCTCCCACAAAGGTTCATGAGGGAAAAGGAGCCAGTAGGGTTAGAGCCCGAAGCTTTGTTGTTGGAAGACATCTGAAAAGAAGAAAACAAGTTTAGATTAGATATATCGAATCTTTAATAATACACCCAAATGTAATATTAAGGCTAGGATCCAACACAATATATTATAACTTAGAAGAGGGATGCCGTAATCTAAGCTATAATATATTTGAAGGTAGGTGAATGACGATTCACCAATTTCCACCATGAAAACGAAATGAATTATTAGGTTTAATTGGTTTTTGAAATTCCTAGATTCTTTTGAGATTCATTGAACTTTTCAATGGCATGTTTCAGTCTCGATTGTGCCCTTCAAGTTTTGTGACTGGGATGCCGAGGATCACAAAACAAGGTGTGAATAACCATGCAAATTCACTTGGTACCCTTAATATTATCACCTAATCAATGTGCCGGTTAACCACACACGCTCCACCGATCTATGATAAACATTAAGTCACCCTTCGTGATCCTTACTAGTCCAAGTTAGTGTGCCGGTTAACCACACACGCTCCACCAACGACTTGGTAAGGTACAAAGTGTGAATTTCATGGGTTAGCACCATATTCACATTTTCCTAAAGTAACTAAGATTGGGAATTTATAAAAGGTTTAGTTACTTTATAATATTCATCATACTTTTAATGAGAATTTATAAGTCCTTGTCCTACCCGTTCGGCTAACGACCCTCCACCAGTCAAGCAAGCGGTGGGTGAGAGTGGACACCCATTAAGTTGCCATTTTATAGGCAACAACCTTATACCCACCTTATAGACTGGCTTCGTGAATGAGGCGTACTAGCGGTAAGACGACTTTGATCTTATACATATATATAATAATTAACCATTAATGTTATAAATAGTATAAGGGTTGAATTTTAACTTTTAAAACTCTAAGGGTTTGGAATTAAAGTATATTAAAGTGTGTGTAACTTTACAAATTCCAAAACTTGAGGACAAGTTTTGAAACTATTCAAAACCTTTCATTTCATAACTTATGAATTAAAGGTTCATAAAAATGAAGACTCTTCATTTCCATGTAACTTATGTGTTTTAAGTGTGTGTTTAAAAGAAGTGTCCTTTGGATATCCATAACTTAAGGACAAATTATGGACTCCATTAAAACACATAAATGATCAAGAATTAATCCTAAACAATTCAGCAAATAATTCCTATCATCTTCAAAATTCATAAGAACATGAACATGATTATCAAAGTTTCAAAAATTATATGAACACATACAAAGCATGAAATTTTGATATATGCTATTGTAAATGGATTAGAACAACCATTACACCAACCAAAAACAAGTTTTAAAACACCAAAACAGTTTAGGGTAATGTTTCTAGTCCATTTCCAGCAGCAAAAATCGAAAATCTGCATTCTGAGGCTCCTAATCGCCGAGTGCACGAACCTACTCGCCGAGTAGGATGAGTTTACTCATGAACTCGGCGAGTCCCCCCATGGACTCGGCGAGTTCATCAGGCAGACAACAAAAAATTCGACTTTTTTCACTATTTTGCATCAAGTATCAAACAAACAAGCCTAGGCTCTGATACCACTGTTGGGTTTCTAACACTTCCTAAGTGTACATGCAACCCTATTAAACCTTGGATCTATGTTTGTCTAAGATACATGCAAAATATTATTTTCCAAGGTTTATAACCTATCTAGCATGGCATGGGGTACTTTTAACCATTAAAGAACTAGATGAATTACATACCTTTTGTTGATTGTTGATTCCTTGGAGTTTGAGAGCCAAGCACCAATAATGTGAATGCCTCAAATGGAAATCACAAATCACCACAAACTTGGAAAAAAATGTATGAGAGAGTATACTAACTCTTGATTTTGGCCACCACACTTACACACACATTAGAGTGTTTTTCATGCAACATAAGCTTGTTTATATAGTGTACATGGTTAGGGTGAAACCCTAATAACCCATGTCTTTTCCTCTTCCAAGGATCCATGGGTAAAAGCTCCATGGATCATCCATGGACTTCCATATAAGCTTAGCCCATTCCCAAATGAGTGTTAGCCCACACCATATAAATATAATAGCCCATGATTTAATTAGTCTTCCTTTTAATCACTAAATTAATTCATAATTAATTCAAGATTAAAACTAATTAAGTAACATGACTTTATACTAATATATTATAACTTATAATATATTAATAAATCGTAAGTATACAACTCTCATAAAATTATCCATAACTAGTTTGGGTGAAGTGCAACCCAAATAGACCATGCCGGGTCGGGTCAAGTATATACCAAATAAGTTATGGACTTAGACACCTTATCCAACAAAATTACCATCCTCCCAACAATCCCATAAGCTTATGTCTTCAAGGGGATCAAAATCGTGAAACTCATTTCTAGAAATGATGTTTTGATCTTTGTTAAGTACTGTGGAAACGTTCTGATCGAGCACTTCATGCAATTTTTCCGACAACTCGTAATCATGATGGTCGAGCATGTCACCACTGCAAAAATCCAAAAACTCAAGATAATCAAATCCAACACGATGAAAGACTCTTTTTGATCCCTACAAATCCAAACCATGTTTTGATCAATGTCGACAAAATCACTTTTCTGTGCGAAAGATGGTGTAATGAGTGACATTTATATATACCTGAAAATATCTTGATGATCAAAGTACTGAAACCAATCGAGGTCATCTATGGGGTTTTGATGATCTGCAGGTGGATCCATTTGTGAGGGAGAAGTTAAAAGTCGCGGTAAGAATGTGATGATTTATATAAGTGAAGTGGGAGAAGTAATTAATAGCAAATTGTTGGGAATGCAACAAAACAAGTTAAGCACTTCTGAAAAATTGATAAATGATTTCGGTAACACTCGCGGAATATAAACTAGTGAAAATTACAAACGAAATTGAATATATATAGTCTATGATGTTATGGTTATTGTGTATCTAACAAATGAAGAGAAAATGAATATATATATATTCTTTGATCCGTAACCTTCTTCTTCAATTCACACACATATACGTATCTGTTGCTGCAAATTATGACTTGTGTGCCTCATGCATTTAATGCATCACATGCCTACTGCATATTCTTGACTTTGAAGCTACGTATCAGTTTCCAATTTCCCCAGTAGCACACTTTTCATTAGAAAATACTCCAAGTCTTTACACATGAACCAGTTAGAAAGTACTCCAAGTCTTCACACATGAACCAATTAGAAAGTACTCCAAGTCTTCACACATGCAAATTATGACTTGTGTGTCGCTATAGGTATGTCGTTGGCTCTTGTTAAAAACCTATAGCGACAACAAGTCATCGTAATAGATTAAACCTGTGGTGACGACGAATGCCCTTGCAATCTTAATGATATACGACTAGTTTACGCCAAGCGACTATAAAAGAACTGGTAGGACTTATAATGCAAATTTCGTCAAAATTTGTTGAAACATTCGTAATGATGGAACTCGCTAACTATAAAATATTCATAGTGGTAATACCAAGGATAAAACAGGGAGTATAAAAGCACACATAGAATACTCTATCATCCTAAAACAATAAACTCCTTTTAAATTGACTCAGCTCAAGTTACAATAAGAAATTTCCAAGGTCGTCATGTGACATCAGGCGGGTTGTTCCTCACCATAATCAATTTCTTGTACTACGAGAAGTTTTCCACATCTTTTTCCAAACTCTTGAAGTCCCAGTCAAAATGCAAATTTCGGGACGAAATTCCCTCTAACGGGGGGATGATGTGACAACCGTCAAATTTCGGTCAAGTCAAAGTCAAACAAAGTCAACAAGTCAAACCGGTCAACTCCATTAACCCTTGTATGTTAGGGTTTACATTATACAATTCGCTATTTCAATGAGAAAACATCATTTGAAAAATTCATGTGTTTGATTTTCCTTAGCCTTAACAGTGCTAAACAACGAACCAAAGCGATAAAACACTATTGCACAATCATCGGGATTGTGTAAGACACTAAATCATGGCTTAACGGGGTTTATGGACCTTTCGTTGCGAAGCCGGACACTCAAAAAGATCACAAACGAAACCTCTCACAATCTCTTTCACTCAACCTCTCTCTATTAAAATCTCTCCCGAATCTCTCCCAAATCTCTCTCAAAAGTTCCTTTAAATTTTTGTAATCATTCGGGCCATCCCGACCCTTAACTGGGTCAAAAACCACTTGAAATGGGGTAAAAACGGGTAAAATAGGCTTAAGGACCCAAAACTGAAGCTTCAGGACCGAAGTCCCTGTCATAAAGGAAGACGACACACATTTGTCTGTCGTAACCTTACGACGCGCGTGTTGATGACACGCAATGAGTATCAAGGAAGCCCCTGTCATAAAAGAAGACGACATGCATTTTTGCGTGTCATAAGTTTTCCGGTTTTTCGACTACGACTTCGTTTTAGGCCCGTTTTTCATCATTTTAACGCGGGATTTTCACCAAAAACTTTATTTTTACAGTTAGAACTCTATATTTCAGTAATCCCCACGTTTTTAGGGCCATTCATACCAATAATTAGTGGGGGAGGTGCTTGAGGTGGAAAGATGACTTTACTTTACTTTATGACACATGCCACCACTCACACCCACTACATGGCCAACTCTTTCCCACTACATGACCAACTCTTACCAATTACATGACCAGCCCCACTCCTTTTCTAAGTATAAAAACCCATCCCCTCTCTTCATACTTTTATCATTCTCTCATTTTCCTCCAAGGATCACACTCCAAATTCTCTCACCATTCTCTCTCAATTCCAAGACTTCCAAGGCTGATTATAAAGCTTTCTTCCACTCTTGGTAAGTATAATTCATTCTTCTTATGATTATTACACATTCTTCTACTCAAAATCATAAGAATCTTACACAAACATCGTCACCTTCATGTTAGGTTCTCGATTCGTCAAGGCATCTTCTAAGTGTTCTTGGGTTGAACACTTCTCTTCTCCAACATCCATCCTCTAATAACACATAAGGTGAGTTCATAACCCTATATTTTCATGTTTTTCTTAAGTTTTTAGGGGGGGAATACAAGTTAAAACAACAAAAACACAACTAAACTCATTTAACAGTCTTCAACAGAAACGTTTAACTCCATTCACGGACTGTTTTGGTCAACTTAAGCATTTTAGTTTTCAAAACTGTTTCAGACGCATATAGTTCAGGTTCATACCTTTAAAATGACTACTTGCACATCACCATATGATTTTTCTACGATTTATGGTGATTTTTACAAAACTGTCTATCATTTCAGAAACAAAACCGGACCAGTCTGTGAATATGAATATTTTCACACAAGTTGGAGATCACTAAAAATCATGAGAAAATTTATGAACAAACTAGACACACTTTATAAACTCTCAGAATTTGCGGTTTTTGATTTAGACCTTTGATGATTTTTCTATAAATTTTCTAAGAACAGTAACAGAAACGTTATTACTAAAAAAATACCATCAATTTCATTTACGCCTTGTAACTCGTTGAGCAAGGTGTATATCATTATGTAATCATATATTATTACATTATATGTCATTTTGTCTTGGTAATTAGACATACATCAGAAAACAAATGGATTTTTACCTTCACAAGTATGGTAAATAATTAATTTTTATAAACAAAGTTTACATCCGTTATACACAAACATTTGGTAAACTATGACAATTATAGTTTATGAACACTACTACTACCCTTGTTGTGATAAACTATAATAGGTATAGTTTATGATACATTTACATAACAAACTATAATTTGTATTAATACTCTATTCTCGTTTAGCAGTTTCTAAACCAAAACTATTAATTATATTAGGTTCTACGCCATTTTGACCCGAACCGTCTATCGTACGACACACGCATTTCGTTTTGGGACTAATGTGAGTAATCTACCCCATATTTTATAATTTTCAATACTTTTGGGGTGTATCATGTGGTTCTAATATGTTCCAACTTCATTTTATTGTTTTATCACAATTGAGACATTGTTGGGAGATTTATACGTGAGTCATTAATTGTATAACTATTGTTTGTTTACGCTACATATACTTGTAGTGCATTACCATTTTTAGTCTAATCTCCATGACTATGCCCGTATTCTTGAGGTACGTTATGGACAATAATAGCGCTATTGGGTTGACCACCCCGCCTTGGGACGCTAAGGTGATTGATCGCACGTGGTTGAGTGTGTTTGATGATTAGATGCTCCATCCTATATATATTTATATATATATATATATATATATATATATATATATATATATATACATATGTATATATAGGGTGAGGACTTATTGTTGTTGTTATCATTTGTTAATCAATTTTGGATTTATAAACCGTTATCTCAAATACAATTGTTTGCCGACTTCAAAAGAAAACAAATTTCAAATTATAAATGTTTCAACTTCACGAATTTTCTCTACTAAAATTAGATTACTCACCAACTCTCGTAGTTGACCTGTTTTTACCCATGATGCAGATTTGAAGAATGAAGTTGATGAAAAATAGGTTGTGCCCTAGAAATCCACAAGACTATTTAAATTTGATGTAATAAATGTTGTTTGTATTTGGATTTGTATTTGTATGTTGTGGATCTTGTTTGCATACTTAGTACTTAATTGAATCTAATCATATTATAACATAGTTGTCATGAGACTTTGAACAATATATCACGCCTTGATCGATTCCGACAAGGATCGGGGTGTGACATGAACATCCCACACCTTGCATCTAGCTACAGTGGGACCTGCAGGTCTATGGGTGACGAATGTCATATGAGTTTCGATGCCTCAAACGTCGTGTTATACTAGTCAATCAAGTATGGTTACAATCTTATCACATTTTACCTCAATTAAACAAACATGTTTAAGGTAGTTAGTACATTGGTAGTTACATAGATAAAACTACAGTACATCTTTATTTTCCGATTTCATTCACATTGTGATCTTCTCACATAAACGGTAATGAAAACTATATTTTGGTAATGATAGTCATACTTTGGGAAAACACACACTTTTACAAAAGAACAAACATAAAGAACAGTTGGGTCTTGATAGAAGACTACTTTAGTAGAAAATATAGGATTTTCTAGGAAGTTTACAAACATTTACATCAAACACTTACAAACTTTTACATCGAACATTTACAAACACTTTCTTCAAACTTATACAAACAATGACACTAAAATACTTATGAACTCACCAGCTTTAATGCTGATCTACGCTTTCAAAATAACTTGTATTCTCAGGTCACCAGTAGACAGGTACCGATGACCAGGTTATGAGAAGATGGAGCACATTCAAGACTCATCTCTTATTTTGATTCTTATTTTTGGTGTCTTATAAACTATACAGAACACACTTGTATTAAATTATACTATTAATGCAATGGATGATGTTGTTGCTAGTTTTACTATTATGCATTGTTGTGATACTGTACATGACGTCCTCCGCCCTCGAACGTTTCTGCCGTTCCGGTTTGGGGGTGTGACAGCAGGGCAATCCAACTGGGAGGTTGTGGACCCAACATGCTTTCTATCTATTTTATATGTTGTGTGATGGTATTTTGGGGGAACTCGCTAAGCTTTGGCTTACAGTTTCGGTTTATTGTTTTAGGTACTTCTGATTGAAAGGTCTACTATGCTCAAGAGTCATATTAAAGTGATGTTGTTAATTAACATATGATACTAATGGGTCACACTAACAACAACTTGATACAATTGATTATTTATTAAAAATTGGTTTTAATAAATATTCAATAAACTCTTATAATTAAAAATGGAAATAATTTTTTCTAGGAAATAATAATTTTCATTAGCAAGTAACATTATATATAATTCATATGGTATGAATTAATAAGTTATGTACAACTTTATGGACTAGTTGAAACCCTTTTGTCTTTTTCTCAAAAGACAAAGTTTATATTTTATAAAACTTGAGTTTATAAAATTTAAACAACTCTTCTCTTTTGTATATAATTTTCGAAAATTAGAGAAGAAGAAAAGAGTTATGGGCTTTTGATTATTTGAATGAGAGAATGGTTCTTTGAATATTTAAATAAGAGTATGACCTTTTGATTATTTAAATGAGAGAATGGTTCTTTGATTATTTAAATAAGGGCATGGTCTTTTGATTAGTTTATTCAAAAAGTAGGAATTGTTTCTACTATAAATACAAGACTTGAAGCTTTCATTTTAGGCTTGATTCATACTCTCAAAACTGTAACCTCCTTAGATGAGGTTACTCTCTCTCTTTTCTTCATCTTTTCTTGAAGTTACTTGCATCTTCACGCTCTCTTTAAGTTTATATTGCTTATGAACTTAAAACTTAAGGGTTTAAGAGTTTATGGACTAGCATCTTCATCAACTTGAGTCATTGTTGGTGTCTCAAAGGTTCCACATTCTTCATCAACTTCCAAGCCTTCCAAGAGGACCCAAAGAACTACAAAGGTTGTCATTTCTTCACCTCTTCTTTGGTTGGTGTTTAAATCTTTCTACAACTTGCAAGAAGATCCTTGGTGGGTATAAAATGTTTATGTTATTTCAAAATTTTAAGTCATCCGTTGCCATATTTTTCTAGTTTATGAAACTATTTTTGAACTAAGTTGATTATTGATAGGCTCTTTGATCCGATCACTACCGCTAGTATAATAAGAGTGGTAGTGCGTGGGTGGTGCTTTGGTCGCATGGATTTGTTCAGACGCTGGGATTGTCAAGTGAATTTGAATTGTAACTGTTGGAGATGTTTTGAGAACATTAATTTGTTGGCAAATGGGTTGTTGGATTGGTGGTATGTCCGTTCCGGTCAAGGTTATAGTTCTTTATCATCAGCAGAGGTGGCTTAAAGACTTAGAATTATATTTTTTAAGAGTGTTTTGGGGTACAACAAGGTCTTCCTACTTGGGTAGTGAGGTGTTAATCTGGTATGGGGTGTGGGTACCCTAGTTTTTATGGTCTTGGAATCTTAATACTTGTAAGCCCAGGATGACAGTAGTGGAGTAGTGAGGTGGCGAGATGGTCTGGAAATCCATCGATTGTGAGGTTGGCATAATGCATTGAACCCAAGTAGGGGAGAACCATTTGGATTAATGGGAATAACTCTAGGTGCGGAACAAGGAAGACTTCCATACCCTAGTCAAGTGGAGAACCGATTCTAGTTGCGGTTTGGATTGAGGTTTGCATAAGGAATGGAGATTCAGGGCATTTCGCTCGAATATGTGACGCATCAGTAGTGACGCATGGCAGATATGTGAATAGGTTTAGGTTGAGGGTTGTGTTAGAGCTAGGAATGGCAACAGGGAGGGTTCAGGGTAGGGCATGGTTTCCCAAACCCGCCCCGATATCTTTCGGGTATCTTATCGGGGCGCCCTATCGGGTTTCGGGTTTCTGGTATCTTATCGGGTTTACAACAATTCATAACGAAATCTCTATTCCGTTTTAGGGTACCCCGATGTCTTATAAAAAAATACATGTTCTAGCCTCCATTTTAAATTAAATATGTAATTAATCACTTTAATAAAACAAATTGGACGTTATATTAAAAATTATTTGATTTAAGATTAGTGTAATACGTCAAAACATAAAAAATGATCATTCACACCAGATTGTTAATAACTAAAAAGATTATCCAAAATAAGTATTTTATCTTTGAATGCGTGAAATTAACATCAAAATGATTTAAACATTATAATCGGGGCGGGGCGGGTCGGGGCGAGGATAACCCACTCCCTGCCCCGAACCCGATAAAAAACCTGATAACGTGTAACACCCTGTTCCTGGTACGTATTTAACTCCAAGTATTATTGTATTTTACCCTGGGACTTGACGAGTTGAAGGCATAACTCGTCGAGTCGACTCGGATTTGCACGCGGATTTTAAGTGACCTACTCGACGAGTCGGGAGACCGACTCGGCAAGTAGGAGTTGTCTGAGTGAAACCCTAAATTTGAGGGTTTGCACCCTATTTAAACAACTTATATCCTCCCATATCAGCCTCCATCGTCCATCACACTTCCAGAAGACCTTAAACTGAAACCCTAGCCTTGTTTGAGTGCTCTTAAGCCATTTTGTGCATTCTTTGGTGATTGTGAAGCTTGAGAAGAAGAAAGGAGCTTGGGAGTTCCAGTTGAAGCTAGAAGATCAAGAGATTGTGTTTCATCTCCAGCTCATTTAAGGTAAAAAGCTTCAATATTGACTTTCCATGTGTTTAATCATCTTTAGGGCTTGGTTTTTGGTATCTTTAGGGCATTTCTAAGCCATTTTCGGGTTGTGGGGTGTAATGTGAAGTTATGGCTTCATATCTTGGACTTTGGAAGGGTCTCATGGCATAAAGGTGCCAACTCTATGGCCGTGAGAGCCCCATGCACCTTGTAGGTCTCATTTTTGGTCCTTTTGAGCTTAAATACCCATGCATGGACGTAAACTTCGTGACTTTACGTGTTATATCGACCCTAAGAGGTCAGATCTACCCTTTGGATGAGATGGGCTCAACAGAAATCGAGTTTATGGACATGGACTTAGTGGACTCGGCGAGTTGTTCTTGGGACTCGGCGAGTCGGGAAATGGTTCCCCGACCTTTGCTGTTTTGAGGAGTCTGGTTGAGTCTAGAAAAGGACTCAACAAAGATGGATGTGATTATAAGACCAGGAAATCATGGGACTCGACGAGTGTATGAACAAACTCGATGAGTCCAAGGCAATCTCCCAACCCATGAAGATGGACTCGACGAGTTGTTCATACAACTCGGCGAGTCATAGACTGAACACATTCATATGAAGGAGATGAACTCGACGAGTTCAAAGGGAACACGTCGAGTCGGTCTAAGATGGTCCCGATATTATGGTTGAAGAAGGACACGTCGAGTTGTTGCTACACTCGACGAGTAGAGTCGGGGAGTTGGATCATTTTGGAGGAATAGGGACTCGACGAGTTGGTAGACCAACTCGACGAGTCAAGTCAACTGGAGGTTGACTTTGACCAGGATTTGGGTTGACCCCTATGGGGGTTGTGAGTACGAATTGATAACTTAGTAGAGTTGTCATGTAGGGATTGAGGAGTTGAGAAAAGTCGATTTTCACGCCGGGGACAGTTCAGACACTACGCGAAATTGAGGTGAGTTACCTTCCAGTAGGGGTGGGTCTACGGCCACAATGCCGGCCCACCAGTAGGAGTTGTATGTTAGATGATTGTCTTTGTGATATTCATCTAGGTTTGCTACTACCTGATATGTTTATGTGCTAGCATGATATGTTATATGTGATAGTGGTAGTGCGAGGGGAATAGTCCCCCGATCGGTTGTTAGGACCAAAGGGTAGGTCGGACACCCCAGATATGTCTGACAGCATGTTTATGATAGTTTATTATGTGATAGTAGTACGGGGTCAAATAGTCCCCGTGACCGGGTGAGATAGACCGGAGGGTAGGCAGGCACCCCAGAATAGCCTGACACGGGTAGTCAGCACCCTAGAATGGCTTGACCCGGGTAGTCAGCACCCCAGAATGGCTTGACATGGGTAGGTCAGGCACCCCAGAATTGCCCGACAACTTGTATGATTGTATAGTATGTGGTATGATGGGGGAACTCACTAAGCTTTGTGCTTACAGTTTCAGTTTTGGTTTCAGGTACCTCTTCATCCAAGGGGAAGGAGCCGGCGGCGTAGCAGCGCATCACACACACATGGTTTCCGCAATGAGCTTTCTGGGATTGTACTCTGATTTATATTACTATTCGATGTTTTGATTTCAAGACATGTTCATGATGGTTTATGGATTGATATGATATTGACAATGTTTTCAGTAAACGATTTTATAAATTACTTAATTACAAAAGAAATTTTTGGACTCGAAATTTGAGATGTTACAAGTTGGTATCAGAGCCTTGGTTTGAGGGATTCGGACACACCCTCGGCGGTGTCTGGACTCAAATTGAGGGCTTGAAAGATTTTTACAAAAAAAATAGTTTTCTAAAATCTAAGTTAAGGAATTTTGAGAAAGAACAAGGTGTGTGATGCGTGCGACCGGCCGAGCTCAAGTAAGTTTTCCCCAAGATACCCATACTTGTTAGGGCTGTCTAGTCAGCAGTAGAATAGCCTGAGTGGGTTATGCTTGATTTGGTTACTCAATGCACGAATGCTGCTTCCTTTGTGCTTGTAAGGGTTCTAGCTAGCCTTAACTAACTAGTAAGTGGATATGTAATAGTATTTGCAAACTACTTAGGGAAGGATGGTAGGGACTCCTTGAGCAGCTGATGACGGAGAGGAGTTCAGAGAAGGCCCTAGGTCAAGCCTAGGATGAGATTAGCTTGGATAGCAGATTTGGTAGAAGTAACCTGGTGAAGTCAAAACAGTCCTTGAGGAAAGTACAGATAGATGTGGAAGGTAGTATGGGTCCGTACTACTGGAAGCAGAGGATCCGTACTCGAGTCAAGGGAGGCTGAGATGGAACCAAGGATCTGGAGAGCGTGCGAAACCTCTCGAGAGTATGTATGACCTTGACGTTTACATGTTTTATTTCAGAATGGTGGTTACGCATCATGGAGCGGGAGGTTCAGGGTTTGGATCCGGTTTTGGATCAGGCACGGGTGCGGGATCTGAGCAGGTTGATGACAGTTTACGCGAGTTCATCGCGTCTGAGATTACTAGAGGTATCCTTGAGTCGACCCCTATCATTTTCGGGTTGATCAAGGAGGGGATTATCGAGTTGATGGAGGAACGCATCCAGGCATTCAGGAGGGACTCGGCGTCCAGCCAGTCGGGTATGCGTACACTGTCCTTGAAGGACTTCAGGGGGAGTGGTGCACCAGACTTTCACGGGGTGAAGGACCCCATTGCTTCCAGGAGATGGATCGCAGACATTGAGTCTGCGTAGTTGATGCGCTTCTGCCCGGAGGGGTCGAAGGTCCGCTTTGCTGCAGGTTGTTTGAGGGATAGAGCTGGGGAGTGGTGGGAGTCTGTCGGTGACTCACTGGGAGCCCCAGCCATCGAGGCTATGGCTTGGTCAGATTTCGTGACCAGGTTCAGGGCTGAGTTTACGCCAGTTGTGGACCTTCAGCAGCTGGCCAGAGAGTTTCTTGACATGAGAGAGACGACCGAGACAGTGGCAGATATCACTGCCAAGTTCAGGGAGAGGGCTTTGTTGGTACCTCAGTATGCGGGGGATGAGGAGATGCGGAAGACCCGCTACCATGATATGTTGAGGGCTGATATTCGGGAGCATGTTAGCTATTCAGCTTGCCCGATCCTGGAGTCCATGATTGCCAGGGCGCGGGAGAGGGAGATTGATTTGGAGCACCTCAAGAAGAGGAAGGCAGAGACTGAGCAAGTTACAGGGGTTTCGGGGAAGAACCCTAAGGGATCTGACATTAGGTCGAAGGGCCAGCCTGTCACACCCCGAACCAGACGTCGGAAACGTTTGGGGGCTCGTGTGACTAACAGTTGAATTATCATCACAATGAATATACATGAAACATAACACATTCACCACCAACATTACATATAACAACCAACATTGTTCACATCAAGTACATTGTTATAAATACATAAGTTCCAAAATATTATAAGTATGATGAGTGATGTTACATAAATGAAACCATACACACTTGAAAATCTTCCTGCTTAACGATTACCTTAGAATACAAGTTATTTTGAAAACGGTCAACATATATAATGTTGGTGAGTTCATAAGTGTGTTTGAATAAAAGTCTTTGAATCCTTTGTAAAAAACCCAGAATATCTGATATTTTCTGTAAAATGTCTGAAAATGATGTGAAAATAAAGTATAAAGGCATGTGTGAATTTATTAGTTGTAACATATATGGATGTAGTTTAGATTTCTTGTATTGTAAGGAAGTGATAATTGTATATGAATATTTCCCTAGAAAATCCGATATTTTCTTATTTATAGTAATGTCGAGGTTCTTGTATCGTTAAATAAGTTATTTTGTATTGACACAATCGAAGGGTTAATCTCCGATGCTTGAAAGAAAAAGGGAGTTTATGGCCCATTAGGGCAAATTAATTCATTACTGGCCCAATCAGGCCCATTAAGGGTAAACTAATTTATTTTGGACCCAAAAATGGCCCAAAATGCTAAGTTTTATGGAAGTGGGTCCAATTAGACCCCAAATAGGGGTTCCAAGCCCAAAATGGTTGAATTAGATGCTTATTGGTCCATTAGGCCCAATAAGGAAATCTTAGTCCAATATGGACTCAAACCATGGTTCTTAGGGCTTCAGAATCTTTGATGAACATAATTGATGAATCTAAATGAGCATTGAGTGAGATTTACTTAGAGTCTATGATATACAATAGTTGAATGGTTACACAGGAATAGAATTTCCTATCTAAAATGCTAGTTGTGACATCATCCCCCCGTTAGAGGGAATTTCGTCCCGAAATTCTTTTGAAAACTAGATTTGTGAAGGGAAGAATAAGTGAGGGTACTTTTGCTTCATCTGGTCTTCATGTTCCCACGTGAATTCCGATCCACGTTTTGCGCTCCATCGAACCTTCACAATCGGGATGCGACTTTGCTTTGTACGCTTCACCTCCCTATCCATAATCTCGACTGGTTCTTCGACGAACAGGAGATTCTCGTTTATTTCAATCTCTTCCAAAGGAACGACAAGGGTTTCATCTGATAGACACTTTTTCAGATTCGAGACGTGAAACACTGGGTGTACGTTGCTGAGCTCGACAGGTAGTTGCAGCTTATAAGCCACTGGACCAATTTGGGCAAGAATCTCGAACGGTCTAATGTATCGCGGGTTCAACTTTCCTCGTTTCCGAAAGCGAATCATTCCTTTCCAAGGAGAGACCTTTAACAACACGCGATCCCCGACTTGAAATTCTAATGGCTTTCGCCGCTTGTCAACATAGCTTTTCTGTTGGTCTCGCGATGCTTGAAGTCGAGCTTTGATTTGGACTATCCTTTCGGTCGTCTCACAGATGATTTCGGGTCCGGTAAGAGTACTGGCTGGCGATTGTCCGTTTGCTAGTTGAGTGTCACCCACCTCAGCCCAGCATAGGGGTGATCTGCACTTACAACCATAAAGAGCCTCGAAGGGAGCAACCTTGATGCTCGTGTGATAACTGTTGTTATAGGAGAACTCGATCAGAGGCAAGTGGGTATCCCATGACTTGCCGAAGTCAATCACGCAAGCTCGGAGCATATCCTCGAGTGTCTGGATGGTACGCTCACTCTGACCATCCGTCTGTGGGTGGTAGGCAGTGCTCATATCTAGCTGTGTTTCCATTGCCTTCTGAAGTGATTGCCAGAATCTTGAAGTGAATCTACTATCTCGATCCGAGATAATAGATACTGGCACTCCATGGAGTCTCACAACCTCCTTGAGGTAGATTCGGGTCAGCTTTTCCATCTTGTAGGACTCTTTTATTGGCAGGAAATGAGCGGATTTTGTTAATCTAACGACAATTACCCAGATAGTATCTAGTCCATCTGCTGTCTTTGGCAATTTGGTCACAAAGTCCATAGTAATCCTCTCCCATTTCCACTCGGGTATCACTGGTTGCTGCAGCAGTCCCGAGGGCTTTTGGTATTCCACTTTCACCTTGGCGCAAGTAAGACACTTGCCCACGAAAGTGGCTATCTCTGTCTCCATATTAGGCCACCAATATTGCTGCTTGATATCCAAATACATTTTGTCTGACCCCGGATGAATAGAATATCGCGTCTTGTGGGCTTCATGCATGACTATCTCTCTGAATCCCCCAATTTTGGGAACCCGGATTCTATTCATGAAGTAGTGGGCTCCGTCGTCTTTAACTTCGAGCTCCTTCTCCATTCCTCGTAGCAATTCACTAGCGACATTCTCTGGCTTCAATGCGTCCAATTGGTCTTCCTTGATCTGTGAGGCTAGATGAGATTGGATGGTGATTGACAGGGTCTTCACACGACGACTTGAATACCCCTTTCGGCTCAGGGCATCGGCTACTACGTTAGCCTTGCCTGGATGGTATTTGATCTCACACTCATAATCGTTTAACAGTTCAACCCATCTCCGTTGCCTCATGTTTAGTTGCTTTTGATTTAGAATGTGCTGGAGGCTCTTGTGGTCTGTAAAGATGGTGCACTTGGTACCATATAGGTAGTGCCTCCAAATTTTCAAGGCGAAGACCACCGCCCCCAGTTCGAGATCATGCGTGGTATAATTTACTTCATGAGTTTTCAGTTGTCTGGATGCGTAAGCAATTACCTTCTCTCGTTGCATGAGCACACAACCTAATCCTTGATTCAAAGCATCACAGTAAACTATGAAGTCTTTGGTTCCCTCCGGTAAGGATAGCACTGGAGCACTACAGAGGGCTTGCTTCAAGGATTGGAAGGCAACTTCTTGCTTCTCGGTCCAGTTGAAAGGTACGCCTTTCTGAGTCAATGTGGTGAGGGGTTTGGCTATCTTGGAGAAGTTCTGAATGAAACTTCAGTAGTAGCCTGCGAGACCCAAGAATTGGCGAATTTCTGTTAGCGTTGCCGGAATTGCCCAGTTTTCGATTGCTTTGAGCTTAGAGGGGTCCACATGTATTCCTTCCTAATTGACTACATGGCCCAGAAAGTTTACACTGCGGAGCCAGAATTCGCACTTGGAGAGTTTCGCATACAACTTTTCAGCCCGCAGGGTTTCTAAAATCTGTCGGAGGTGTTGGCTATGATCTTCTTCACTTCGAGAGTACACGAGAATATCATCGATGGAGACGATTACAAATTTATCAAGGAATGGGTGACAGACTCGATTCATGAGGTCCATAAATGCAGCGGGGGCATTTGTTAGACCGAGGGGCATTACGACGAATTCGTAATAACCGTAACGAATTCGGAAAGCAGTCTTAGGAATGTCCTCATCTCGGAATTTGAGTTGATGATAACCGGATCTCAGATCTATCTTTGAAAATTAACTAGCTCCTTGAAGCTGGTCAAACAGATCATCGATTCGCGGAAGTGGATACCGGTTTTTGATGGTGAGCTTGTTTAATTCCCTATAGTCGATGCACATCCTAAAGGATCCGTCTTTCTTTTTAACGAAAAGAACCGGAGCTCCCCATGGCGAGAAGTTGGGTCTGATGAATCCTTTATTCAGGAGTTCGCTTAGTTGGCTTGATAATTCTTGCATTTCAGCAGGGGCCAACCTATAGGGTGATTTGGCGATTGGAGTGGCTCCAGGCACTAGGTCGATTCAGAATTCGATTTGTCGTTCGGGGGATATTCCCGGAAGATCTTCTGGAAACACATCCGGGAAATCACACGCCACTGGGATGTTGTGAATGCTCGTTTCCTCTTTGGTTTTATCCACCACGTGAGCAAGGAATGCGTAGTTCTTCTTTTGTAGACACTTTTGCGCCTTGATACTCGAAATAAGGCGTAGGTTTGCGCTGGGTTTATTAGGGTTTCGCGATTAGGAAGATGAAGGCGAACGGCCTTCTCGTGGCATATAATATCAGCATGATGGGGGCTTAACCAATCCATGTCGATGATCACATCAAAACTCCTAATGTTTACGGGCATCAAGTTTATTTGAAAACAGTGGTTGTTTAGTGTTAACGTACATCCTATGTAGATATCTTTGGTGATTTCAGTTTTCCCATTAGCCATTTCCACCGTGAAGGCTTCGTTAAGCTTTTGGGGTTGTTGATTTAGCAAGTATTTGAATTTATTACTAACGAAGCTTCGCTCCGCCCCACTATCACATAAGATGCATGCATATGAGTTGTTAAGTAGGAACGTACCGGTGACAACTGTTGGGTCCTGCACTGCTTCTCCCTGACCCATTGTCAGCATTCTTCCTGCTGCTCCTGCCCCTTGATTGTTCCTGTTGGGGCAGTTTCGCCTGAAATGCCCGGTTTTCCCACATCCGTAACAGGTATAGGTGGCTCCATCATTGGTGTTGTTGTTTTTGTTGTTGTTATTGTTGTTGTTGTTGTTGTGGTTGTTGTTGTTTGTCATTTGGTTCTGTTGAAGCTGAGTCCTACAATACTTCGATGTGTGGCCCTTCCGGTTGCACCTTGTGCAACTCATCTCTCTGCACTCCCCGTGATGGTGGAAGTTGCATTTTCCACACTCGGGGAGATTTCCCGAGTACTGCTTGGAAGCATTTGGCGTGGATGAGGCTGGAGCATGTGGTGTGGTGGTAGCTTGTGTTGCAGCATGGACAGACACCGTTTGTTGCTTCTTATACGATTCCGAGTTTTGATTTCCCTTTCGCTTGGTGTTTTTCCCCTTCTTGTTCTCTTCTTCCTTCTTAACCTCCGCTTCCACTGTTTTGGCACCCTTCTTATTGCCATGATAATACAGTTTCTTGGCCAGTCTCTTGGCGCTGTCAAACGTCTCAGGGTTTGCCGTAATGACATTCCCTTGGATAGGTATAGTCAATCCCCATACAAACCTCTCAATCTTTTTCCCTTCTGAGGTGATCATTCCGGGACACAGAAGAGATAGCTCATTAAACCGGGATATGTATGCGTCGATATTGGAGTTTTGAACCGTGAGGTTCCACAACTCTTGTTCCATCTTCTGAATCTCACCTCTAGGACAGTATTCTGCTAACATCATCTCCTTCAGCTCTTCCCAGGGCATTGCATTCGCCACAGGGAGTGTCATAGCCTCTACGTGGCCATTCCACCAGGAAAGGGCTTGGTCAATGAACGTGCAGGCTGCGAACTTGACCTTACACTCATCCGGACACCCGCAGATTTCGAAGACCGATTCTACTTTCTCGATCCATCACTTCAGGGCTATTACGCCTCCTGTCCCATTAAAGGTTCGAGGTTTGGCATTGGTGAAGTCCTTGTAGGCGCATGTTCGAGTGGCTCCGTGGTTCGTCCCTTGATTTGTGCTTCCGGCTCCCTGCCCGTTGCCTTCTCCGTTGTTTCCATTGCGAATCTGCGCAAGTGCTGCAGTGACCACAGCGGACACTGCTGCCTGGAATGCAACCGAGTTTATCTCAGGTGGGGTCGGTGTTGCGTTGTTTCCACGGTTGGGTATTTGAGGCATCTTTCTGTCATGGAATGGAAAGATGTTGAGTGCCTATTGTTTTGCGAGTTTGGGGTCCTTTTGACTAGGCGCGTAACGCGTGTATTTAAGTAATTTCATGCATTAACATAAAACAAGGAACATAAAACACATAGCAGATGACAACGTCATGATGAAACATAAATCATTTTCATTAATACTAATAGTTTTGGATACATGAAGATTTGCCAGAAGGCCTACAGTACATGGGGGAAATATAAAATCCGACAGCATGACGACTCTATGAGTAGTGTGATCACTTCAACATAGGGTCGATAGTACATAGGGTGGTATGCGTTAGAAGAAACATAATATTAGTGGGAGATACGGCTTGTTCCACACACTGTGAGACCTATATAGCAAGTAGTAGAGCAAGTCCCATCAAAAGTGATGATGATGACACTCAATTACCGAGCTGACGTATCAGGAGTTCAGCCAGTTCATTCGCCTCTTGGGTGATTACCTCTACCCTTTGCTCGGCTCGTACAGCCCTTGCTTCGGCTGTAAAAAGTTGAAGCTTGAGGCTGATTATTTCTTCCTCGAGAGAGCGTAGATGGTCTGTATCACCCTTCTGAACCGTGTGTGGGTCTGATGGGGCTTTCGATAGGTGGGGTTCACTGCATGCCTCCTCAACGTCCTTTCCTTCATCTAACTCCTGGTCAGATTCACCATATTCGTAATCAGTTACCACATACTCTTCCGGTTCCACTTCGGGTCCCACCTCCTGTCCCATGGCAGGGCCTCCTTCGGGGTTTTCTTCAGTCCCCTCCTCCGGTTCTTCCTCTTCCTCGGGGTTCTCTTCAGGTTCCTCGTCGGATTCCTCTAGCCATCCGTTATTTCCCTGATTGGGAAAGTAGGGATCTCCAGGGTGGTGGAAACCAGCCATACTGACTGCACGAGAGTGCATAAATAAATAACGTTTTGATTATCCCTATAGTATATTTTTAGTTGTTTAAGTTTGGGTTCCCTAGAGTTTTTGGAGAGTGAGGTAGGATTTTGGGTTCATTTCCCGCTATGATTACTTCCGAACACATGTTGATCATATTCTGAATAAATATAGTTGATCAGGCTATATTTATCCCTAATGTGACTACATAACTGCCCAGGTTTAATCATAGTGTTTAATTTCCTCCAGAAGTTTTTATTAGATGTTGTTAGATTATTATCCTAGTATGCGCACATAAGTGTGAAATTTTTGTTTTGTTCAAAGTTATTTAGTCCCATTGTGTTTATAGTTGCATATCATGTATGGTTAGATATGCTAGTTCACTATAAACATTGCTCTGATACCAACCTGTCACACCCCCGAACCAGACGGCGGAAACGTCCGGGGGATCGTGTGACTAACAATTGAATTATCATCACAATGAATATACATGAAACATAACACATTCACCACCAACATTACATATAACAACCATCATTGTTCACATCAAGTACATTGTTATAAATACATAAGTTCCAAAATATTAAAAGTACGATGAGTGATGTTACATAAATGAAAGCATACACACTTGAAAATCTTCCTGCTTAACGATTACCTTAGAATACAAGTTATTTTGAAAACGGTCAACATATATAATGTTGGTGAGTTCATAAGTGTGTCTGAATAAAAGTCTTTGAATCCTTTGTAAAAAACCCAGAAAATCCGATATTTTCTGTAAAATGTCTGAAAATGATGTGAAAATCAAGTATAAATGCATGTGTGAATTTATTAGTTGTAACATATATGGATGTAGTTTAGATTTCTTGTATTGTAAGGAAGTGATAATTGTATATGAATATTTCCCCAGAAAATCCGATATTTTCTGATTTATAGTAATGTCGAGGTTCTTGTATCGTTAAATAAGTTATTTTGTATTGACACAATCAAAGGGTTAATCTATGAAGTGTTAATTTTTGGTATTGGATCTCTATATAAGCCGTTATAATCATACATGATAATGACTAGGTTGCCTGTCTTAACATTTTTCCAAATGTCGGTATTTGCTCAAGGTTTTGTCACCCTAGACTGGCCTAGTCTAGCTGTAGCGAACAACTAAGGCGTGGGGGGTCACCCCGTATAGATCTATACACAAACTCTCGCTCTCCCTCCAGGAGACTCTAATCATAACTACAAGCTACGATTATACACTCAAAGGTGCCAACCGACACGTCTCACTAGATTCTCAACCTTTCGTACTATGTTTAATGTTTACGTGTATGTTGTATGTTAGCAAATCCAAAGGTACATATATAAGTATACGAAGTTCAATAGTTATGTAAAGGTATAATTTCAATCTACTAAACATGTAAGTTTCAGTCCAAGCCCAATTAACATGTAAATGGGTCACAAAGGCCCAATAACATGTAAGTGGGTAATTTGGGCCCAATAGGCATGTAAATGGACCACAAAGGCCCAACAAACATGTGACCCCTAACTCAGGCCCAAATTAACATGTAAATGGGTCGCATGGCCCAATAAACATGTTATGGAAAATATTGGGCTCAATATACACTTGAATGGGCCCTTAAGGCCCATTGGCCATGTAACGTGAATATTAGGCTCAATAAATTTGTTATCGTTGTATTACGTCCATTTATTATCATTTCGATATTTGTTTTAGTTCGAGATTTACTGAATTGAATATTAAAAAAAAAGTCCTCTTATATGAAAACGATGTTCTTGGTCGATAAGTTCCAAAATTTTCAATTAAGGCCCAAAGTTTGTAAAAATGACACTTTAGTCCATAATTTGTAAAAATTTGTAATTTTGTCCCAAATGTCTAGAAATTCACGGTTTTAGTCCAAAAATATATTTTGACATTTAAGGTCCAATTTTGCAGAAAAGTGCATTTTCAGCCCATTTTTGTAAAGATTTACACTTTCGGCCTATTTTTGATAAAAGTTACATTTTTGGTCCAATTTAAAAAGTATGTTTATCATAAAAATCCCTTTTTATACAAGTAGGACCTGTTTGGTCCCTATAAAAACATAAATGTCACTTTTTGCCCTTATCTTTTGTTTTCTTGACAATTTTTGACCTTTAACAAGGTTTTTGTTGAAATCTTTTGTATCTTAAACATGTAATCACTTTTGACTTGATAATGTGATGTATATAATGTCATAGTTCATAGATCTTTGTTCAATATTACTTAAAATTTCGAGAATTGCTAAGATCTAACACATTTTTACCAATAAACTAAGAATTCACACAAAACATGCATATAACACATAAATCTACACATTTTACTTGCATTCTCCCCCAAAAATCATATGAAAACCGAAAACAAGGGGGTATGAACTCACCTTTGCTTGATGTTTCGGTTTTTGAAGAAGAAGTGGAAGAGACTTTTGGTCCTAACACAGCTTTGTTGTAGATCTCGAGCTTATGGAGGTTTTCTAAGAGTATGATCACCAAAAATGTGTAAGAGAAGTGATCTAACATGAGAAAGGAGTTATATAGCTTGGATATGTGAAAACTTACCAAGAAATGATGTTATTCTTGTGAGAACCCTCTTGAACACAAGTAAAATTTCAAGATTTTGGAGGAAGAAGAAGAATGATTCTTGAGAGTGATAGAGAGAATTTGATGTAGTGTGTGTGTGTGTGTGTGTGTTTGCCTCTCGGCCGAGAGTAGAAGAAGAAAGGGGAGAGAGGTAGTGAGGTGACTTGCATGGGAATATGAGAGACCATGCCTAGATACATGGTGAGTATTATGGAGGTGGCACCTCCAAAGTCAACTCCCCCCCCCCCCTTCCATTTCATTTTTCATTTTTTTTAATTGATGATGGGCCGAGGGTTCTTGGGCTAGGAGAAAGGGTGGAGTAGTTTGGGCCTTGACTTGCCTTTACTCAAGATCATGAGGCCCAATGATTACTTTTTAGCCCAATGGGCTCATTAGATAGCTCACAGCCCATTTTGAAAGAAAAAGGGAGTTTATGGCCCATTAGGGCAAATTAATTCATTAATGGCCCAATCAGGCCCACTAAGGGTAAACTAATTTATTTTGGACCTAAAATGGCCCAAAATGCTAAGTTTTATGGAAGTGGGTCCAATTAGACCCCAAATAGGGTTTCCAAGCCCAAAATGGTTGAATTGGATGCTTATTGGTCCATTAGGCCCAATAAGGAAATCCTAGTCCAATATGGCCTCAAACCATGGTTCTTAGGGCTTCAGACTCTTTGATGAACATAATTGATGAATCTAAATGAGCATTGAGTGAGATTTACTTAGAGTATATGATTTACAATAGTTGAATGGTTACATAGGAATAAAATTTCCTAGCTAAAATGCTAGTTGTGACACAGCCGGGCCACAACCGCTGCAGGAAATACGGCAGGCCGCATGAGGGAGCTTGTTGAGTGGGATCATCAGGCTGCTACAAGTGCGGCAAGACAGGGCACTTTGGCAGGGATTGTACTGCCCCCGCCCCCACAGTTCAGACATCAGACCTGATTTGCTTCCATTGCAATCAGAGGGGCCATAAAAAGGCCAACTGCCCTAGGTTGTCAGCAGCATCAGCAGCAGCGCCGGTGGTGATGCCGACTCCAGCGACTGCACGAGTTATGGATGGCCGGAAGGTCAAGACAGAGGCTCCAGTGGTACGGAGCCGAGCATTTCAGTTGACAGCCGAGGAGGCACGCGCCGCACCCGATGTGGTGACGGGTATGATTTCTCCTCTCTAAACTTTTATTATATTATGTCGCTATGATTTTGATATGCTATGTTATGTGCTCTATTTAGGATCGTTCCATGTGAACGGTATTCCAGTTCAGGTGTTGTTTGATTCGGGTGCTACCCGATCGTTTGTGTCTCTTGCACTTAGCAAGAGGTTTCGTGAGGCTTCGGGCATGTTAGAGTGCCCCTAGAGGTTGAGATTGCGGACGACCGATCAGTGCGGGGGTCAGAGGCTTTCAGAGATTGCGTTCTGAGGTTGTACGAAGAGCGCTACTTGGTAGATTTGGTTCCCATACCATTGCGGGGGAACAAGGTTATCATAGGGATGGATTGGTTAACCCCCAATGGGGCGGTGATCGACTGCGCATAACAGTTGGTGCGGATCAGGACCCCGAGTGGGGGAGAGCTGGTAATTCAGGGCGAGGGGCCACAACAGGAACCAGCCTTATGTTCAGCAGCGAGAGCTAAGCGCTATCTCCAGCAGGGGTGCGCAGGGTATGTCGCCTACGTCTTGGATACCCGGGAGGCGGGTAAGGCGACGGTGAGTGATGTGCCAGTGGTACGAGAGTTCACGGATATATTTCCAGAGGGGTTTCCTAGAATATCTCCGGAAAGGCAGGTAGAATTCAGGACAGACCTAGTCCCTGGTGCGACTCCGATAGCCAAAGCACCGTATTGGCTGGCTCCTCCCGAGATGCAGGAGTTGTCTACAAAGCTGCAGGAGCTGTTAGACAAGGGATTCATTAGACCAAGCAGTTCACCCTAAGGATCCCTGATTTTATTTGTGAAGAAGAAGGACGGGTCACATCGGATGTGTATAGATTACCGGGAGCTGAATAAGGTAACGGTGAAGAAACGTTACCCACTCCCGAGGATTGATGATCTCTTTGACCAGTTTCAGGGGGCATCTTGGTTCTCTAAGATTGATTTGAATTCGGGCTATCATCAGATGAGAGTCAGAGAGGAGGATGTGCAGAAGACTGCCTTTCGGACGCGATATGGTCACTATGAGTTCGTGGTGATGCCTTTTGGGCTCACCAATGCTCCTGCCGCGTTCATGGATCTCATGAACCGCGTGTGTAGGCCGATGTTGGATAAGTCTGTGATCGTTTTCATTGACGACATCTTGGTTTATTCCAAGACGCAGGAGCAGCATGAAGAGCACTTGCGGGAGGTTTTGGATACTTTGAGGAGGGAGAGCTTGTATGCTAAGTTCTCCAAGTGCGAGTTGTGGTTGCGCGACGTGCAGTTTCTTGGGCACCTTGTCAACCAGAACGGGATTTCGGTTGACCCGGCCAAGGTAGAGGCTGTGATGAGGTGGGAGGTTCCGAGGTCTCCATCTGAGATTCGGAGCTTTTTGGGACTGGCAGGCTATTATCAGAGATTCATTCGGGACTTCTCCAAGATAGTCGTGCCCCTAACCCGACTGACGAGGAAAGTCGTGGTCTTTCGTTGGGGGCCTGAGCAGCAGGCCGCATTTGAGATGTTGAGACAGAGATTGTGCGAGTTGCCAATCTTAGCCCTGCCGGAGGGCATGGACAATTTTGTAGTGTATTGCGATGCGTCCAGCTCGGGTTTGGGCACGGTATTGATGCAGAGAGGGCATGTTATCGCTTACGCTTCGAGACAGTTGAAGCCTCACGAGGCGAACTATCCGACACATGATTTGGAGTTTGGGGCTATTGTTTTCGCCCTCAAGATTTGGCGTCATTACCTCTATGGGGTTCGTTGTACCATTTACACGGACCACAAGAGCCTGAGGTATCTCATGGATCAACCAAATCTGAACATGAGACAGCGTCGGTGGCTTAATGTGGTAAAGGATTATGATTGCGAGATCCTCTACCACCCAGGGAAGACCAATGTCGTGACCGACGCACTTAGCCGCAAGGCAGCGTCGATTAGGGATATCTGTATGAGGATGACGGTTGTGACTCCGCTGTTGGAGCGGATTCGGGAGGCCCAGCAGGAGGCCATGAAGGAGGAACACCGTAAGAGTGAGCGTATTATGGGTCAAGTTTCCTCCTTTGATTATGACAACTGTGGACTGTTGATGCTGCACCGTAGAGTGTGGGTCCCATATCATGGGGGTGTGCACCAGGTATTGATGGAGGAGGCGCACAAATCCAGGTTTTCTATTCATCTCGGGGCGAAAAAGATGTACAGGGATCTTCGTCTTGATTATTGGTGGCCCTGCATGAAGAGGGACGTATCCTGGTTTGTTGAGAGATGCCTGACCTGCAGGAAGGTCAAGGCCGAGCACCAGAGGCCGCACGTCAAGACGCAGCCGTTGGACATTCCCATGTGGAAATGGGAAGATATTACTATGGATTTCATCACAAAGCTTCCCAGGACTGCACGGGGAGTGGATTCGATTTGGGTCATCGTGGATCGGTTGAACAAGAGTGACCATTTCATACCGATCCAGGAGAGCATCTCGGCCGAGAAGTTGGCCGAGATCTACATTCTAGAGGTAGTAGCTCGGCACGGAGTGCCAGTCTTAGTGATTTCGGATCGATACGTGCGGTTTACTTCCAGATTCTGGAAGAAGTTTCACGACGAGTTGGGTACTCGTCTGCACTTCAACACTGCTTTTCACCCGCGGACGGATGGTCAGAGTGAGCGGACCATCCAGACTCTGGAGGACATGCTGCGGGCATGTGTTTTAGACTTCGGAGGTAGTTGGGATACTTACCTTCCTTTGGCTGAGTTATCCTATAATAATAGCTATCATGCGAGTATTGATTGTCCTCCTTTCGAGATGTTGTATGGGATGAGGTGCAGGACCCCGATATGCTGGGCTGAGGTTGGTCAGAGGGTCATGGGGAGTACCGAAGTGGTACTCAAGACTACATAGAGGATCCAGCAGGTTCGGAGCAGGCTTCAGACTGCTCAGAGTCGGCAGAAAAGTTATGCCGACAAGCGTCGATCGGACCTGGAGTTCCAGGTCGGGGAGATGGTACTCCTGAAAGTATCGCCTTGGAAGGGCATCATTCGATTCAGGAAGCGGGGCAAGCTGGGCCCCAGGTATATTGGACCTTTCAGGGTTGTAGCCCAAGTGGGTAAGGTGGCATATCGGTTGGACCTACAGGCCGAACTCAGTCAGATTCACAGTACGTTCCACGTCTCCTAGTTGCGGAAGTGTCTGGCGGATGATTCAGCAGTGGTGCCTTTGGAGGATATTCAGGTGGATGACAGCCTGAACTAGGGATGAGATTTAGAACCGGAAAACCAGAACCGTTAGAACCGGAATATATAGAACCGGTTCCGGTTCCGGGTTTAAAAATTGGCTTTATCCGGGTTTCGGGTAATTCGGGTTTGGGTCCATCGGGTCCGGGTAAACCGGGTCTAAAAACCGGAACCGGAACCACTTTTAGGGCCGGAACCAGTTTTTGGGAAACGTTTAAAAGATGCATATCTCATTTGTTTCAACTCCGATTGACATGCGGTTTTTTCCAATGTGTAGTTTAGAGTTTGTACATGGTTTTAGACTATAAATTTGCCATTTTTAGTTTTATATTCATTGAGTTACAGTCCCCCAAAGTAGAGATAGCAAGGCTGAAAGTTTTTAGTTTTTCAGTTTTTATTGTATTATGTGAAAGTTTTAAAACATTGCATTCTAATTCGTTTGAAGTCGGATTGACATGTGGTTTTTTCCAACTTGTAGCTTAGACTTTGTACATGAGTTTAGACTATAATTTTGTCATTTTTGGTTTAATATTCAATGATTTACAGTCCCCCGAAGTCGGGATATCAGAACTGAAAATTTTCAACTTTTCAGCTATTTGTTTTTGTACTTTGTATTCTGTGAAAATGTTAACACAAGCATATTTCATTCGTTTAAAGTCGGATTGACATGTGGTTTTTTCCAGAGTGTAGATTAGAGTTTGTACATGATTTTAGACTATAATTTTGTCAATTTTGGTTTAATATTCAATGAGTTATAGTCCCCCAAAGTTGGAATATCAATATGAAAATTTTCAAAGTTTAACCCACTAAGTAGTAAGTAATTACCAAAAAATTCCGGTTTTTCCGGGTTTTCCGGTTCTAAACCCACTTTATCCGGTTCCAACCTACCCACTTTGATGTTTCCGGGTTTTCCGGTTCTAGAGCCACTTTACCCAGTACCGTATCCGGAACCGAACCGGAACCGGTTCCTATATACCGGTCCGGTTTTAGGTTCTACAAAATCCCGTTAACCGGTTCCGAGTTTTCCGGGTCCGGGTACATCCGGTCCGGGTTTGGACCCACTTTCATCCCTATCCTGAACTACATCGAGCGGCCAGTGGCGATCCTCGAAAGGAAGTCGAAGGATCTGAGGAACAAGAGGGTGGAGCTGGTAAAGGTGCAGTGGCAGCACCGCAAGGGCTCGGAATGGACCTGGGAGCCGGAGGACGAGATGAGGGAGCACTACCCCGAGCTGTTTTCGGATTCAGCAGCAGACTTCGAGGACGAAGTCTAAAATAAGTGGGGGAGATTTGTAACACTCGGTTCCTAGGACGTATTTAATTCCAAGTATTATTGTATTTTACCCTGGGACTCGACGAGTTGAAGGCCTAACTCGTCGAGTCGACTCGGATTTGCGCGCGGATTTTAAGTGACCTACTCGACGAGTCGGGAGACCGACTCGTCGAGTAGAAGCTGTCTGAGTGAAACCATAAATTTGAGGGCTTCCACCCTATTAAAACAACTTATCTCCACCCATATCAGCCTCCATCATCCCTCACACTTCCAAAAGACCTTAAACTGAAACCCTAGCCTTGTTTGAGTGCTCTTAAGCCATTTTGTGCATTCTTTGGTGATTGTGAAGATTGAGAAGAAGAAAGGAGCTTGGGAGTTCCAGTTGAAGCTAGAAGATCCAGAGATTGTGTTTCATCTCCAGCTCATTTAAGGCAAAAAGCTTCAATCTTGACTTTCCATGTGTTTAATCATCTTTAGGGCATGGGTTTTGGTATCTTTCGGGCATTTCTAAGCCATTTTCGGGTTGTGGGGTGTAATGTGAAGTTATGGCTTCAGATCTTGGACTTTGGAAGGGTCTCATGGCATAAAGGTTCCAAGTCTATGGCCATGAGAGCCCCATGCACCTTGTAGGTCTCATTTTTGGTCCTTTTGAGCTTAAAGACCCATGCATGGACGTAAAGTTCGTGACTTTACGTGTTATATCGACCCTAAGAGGTCAGATCTACCCTTTGGATGAGATAGGCTCAACAAAAATCAAGTTTATGGACATGGACTTAGTGGACTCGGCGAGTTGTTCTTGGGACTCGGCGAGTCAGGAAATAGTTCCCCGACCATTGCTATTTTGAGGAGTCTGGTTGAGTCTATAAGGGGACTCAACACACATGGACATGATTATAAGACCTGGAAATCATGGGACTCGACGAGTGTATGAACAACCTCGGCAAGTCCAAGGCAATCTCCCAACCTATGAAGATGGACTCGACAAGTTGTTCATACAAATCAGCGAGTCATAGACTGAACACATTCATATGAGGGAGATGAACTCGACGAGTTTAAAAGGAACACGGCGAGTCGGTCGAAAATGGTCCCGATATTATGGTTGAAGAAGGACCCGTCGAGTTGTTGCTAGACTCGACGAGTAGAGTCGGGGAGTTGGATCATTTTGGAGGAATAGGGACTCGACGAGTTGGTAGACCAACTCGGCGAGTCAAGTCAACTGGAGGTTGACTTTGACCAAAGTTGACTTTGACCAGGATTTGGGTTGACCCCTATGGGGGTTGTGAGTACGAATTGATAACTTAGTAGAGTTGTCGTGTAGGGATTGAGGAGTTGAGGAAAGTCGATTTTCACGCGGGGATAGTTTAGACACTACGTGACATTGAGGTGAGTTACCTTCCAGTAGGGGTGGGTCTACGGCCACAATGTCGGCCCACCAGTAGGAGTTGTATGTTAGATTATTGTCTTTGTGATATTCATCTAGGTTTGCTACTACCTGATATGTTTATGTGCTAGCATGATATGTTATATGTGATAGTGGTAGTGCGAGGGGAATAGTCCCCCGATCGGTTGTTAGGACCAAAGGGTAGGTCGGACACCCCAGATATGTCTGACAGCATGTTTATGATAGTTTATTATGTGATAGTAGTAGGGGGTCAAATAGTCTCCGTGACCGGGTGAGATAGACCGGAGGGTAGGCAGGCACCCCAAAATAGCCTGACACGGGTAGTCAGCACCCCAGAATGGCTTGACCCTGGTAGTCAGCACCCCAGAATGGCTTGACATGGGTAGGTCGGGCACCCTAGAATTGCCCGGCGACTGGTATGATTATATAGTATGTGGTATGATGGGGGAAATCACTAAGCTTTGTGCTTACAGTTTCAGTTTTGGTTTCAGGTACCTCTACATCCAAGGGGAAGGAGCCGGCGGCGTAGCAGCGCATCACACACACATGGTTTCCGCAATGAGCTTTCTGGGATTGTACTCTGATTTATATTACTATTCGATGTTTTGATTTCAAGACATGTTCATGATGGTTTATGGATTGATATGATATTGACAATGTTTTCAGTAAACGATTTTATAAATTACTTAATTACAAAAGAAATTTTTGGACTCGAAATTTGAGATGTTACAAGTTGGTATCAGAGCCTTGGTTTGAGGGATTCGGACACACCCTCGGCGGTGTCTGGACTCAAATTGAGGGCTTGAAATATTTTTACAAAAAAAATAGTTTTCTAAAATCTAAGTTAAGGAATTTTGAGAAAGAACAAGGTGTGTGATGCGTGCGACCGGCCGAGCTCAAGTAAGTTTTCCCCAAGATACCCATACTTGTTAGGGCTGTCTAGTCAGCAGTAGAATAGCCTGAGTGGGTTATGCTTGATTTGGTTACTCAATGCACGAATGCTGCTTCCTTTGTGCTTGTAAGGGTTCTAGCTAGCCTTAACTAACTAGTAAGTGGATATGTAATAGTATTCGCAAACTACTTAGGGAAGGATGGTAGGGACTCCTTGAGCAGCTGATGACGGAGAGGAGTTCAGAGAAGGCCCTAGGTCAAGCCTAGGATGAGATTAGCTTGGATAGCAGATTTGGTAGAAGTAACCTGGTGAAGTCAAAACAGTCCTTGAGGAAAGTACAGATAGATGTGGAAGGTAGTATGGGTCCGTACTACTGGAAGCAGAGGATCCGTACTCGAGTCAAGGGAGTCTGAGATGGAACCAAGGATCTGGAGAGCGTGCGAAACCTCTCGAGAGTATGTATGACCTTGACGTTTACATGTTTTATTTCAGAATGGTGGTTACGCATCATGGAGCGGGAGGTTCAGGGTTTGGATCCGGTTTTGGATCAGGCACGGGTGCGGGATCTGAGCAGGTTGATGACAGTTTACGCGAGTTCATCGCGTCTGAGATTACTAGAGGTATCCTTGAGTCGACCCCTATCATTTTCGGGTTGATCAAGGAGGGGATTATCGAGTTGATGGAGGAACGCATCCAGGCATTCAGGAGGGACTCGGCGTCCAGCCAGTCGGGTATGCGTACACTGTCCTTGAAGGACTTCAGGGGGAGTGGTGCACCAGACTTTCACGGGGTGAAGGACCCCATTGCTTCCAGGAGATGGATCGCAGACATTGAGTCTGCGCAGTTGATGCGCTTCTTCCCGGAGGGGTCGAAGGTCCGCTTTGCTGCAGGTTGTTTGAGGGATAGAGCTGGGGATTGGTGGGAGTCTGTCGGTGACTCACTGGGAGCCCCAGCCATCGAGGCTATGGCTTGGTCAGATGAGGTTTCTGTTGGGTTTTTGAGCATTCTAACACTCCTATGGTGTACATGCAACCCTATAAACCTTGGATCTATGTTTTCTCTATCATACATGCAAATAAGAACTTTCCAAGGCTTTAATCCTAACTAGCATATTATGAAGCACCTATACTACAAAGTTCTAGATAGATGACATACCTTTTGATGTAGCTTGATGTCTTCAAACTTTAAGAGCTTAGCCCCAATAGTGTGGAAGCCTCAAGTGGAATCACAAATCACCAAAACACCTTGGAAGACTTTAGAGAATATGGATACTTGGCTCACACTTATGAAATCGGTTATTGCCCTCTTTAGTGTATCCACAGTAGCCACTAGCCTAATTTCATGAACCATAAGACCCTTTATATAGTGTGGAGGATTAGGGTTAAACCCTAATACCCATGACCTTTCATTTCCTAGGATCCATGGGTTAAAGCTCCATGGACTATCCATGAAGACTTAGCCCAACCTAAATGAACTTGGCCCACTACACACATATATCTAAGAGTCCATATTTAATTAGTTCCTTTTGATCACTTAATTAATTATAAATTAATTCTTGATCAATACTAATTAAATAATATGATTATATATTAATATATTAGAACTTATAATATATTAATATAAATCATAAATATACTATTCTCAAAAGACTATCCATATAAATTGTGTCGGTGAAGTGCAACCCAAATGGACCATGCCGGGTCGGGTCAAGTACATACAAAATATAGTTATGGACTTAGACATTAATCCAACAGTCTCCCACTTGGATAAGTCTAAAACTATTATTGAGTATGACTTCAAAAACCAACTGGCAATCGTAGCTCTTAAAGCCGCTATCAAACTCTGATCCTGTCAACGAACTCTGACCTGTGTCAATGACTTGTCCATTAGATAAGGGATCATATATTCCTCCATTCTAGATATCATATGGACTGAGACATGGATTATAATCATTCTCTCTGTCAATTTGTTGTTTCCTGATTTCCGATTTATGATGACTGACTGATTGAACAAATCAAATCAGTCCAGGCTTGGCCAAGCACTCACATGTGTCATCATTAAATCATCGAGGGGACCACATATATCGCTTTTATCCCGAAGGTAAAAGGAATGGATAAACTTCGACTCATATGGCTTGTTCTACTACTTATTGAATCATACACAAAGGCAATTTTTATAACATCGATTTACCAATGCGGTTTCGTGCAATCAATGTACAACCAACTCATAGTAACAACTCATATCTCTAGGTTTGAAGAATATAAGATATTATCGTCTCATGATCACTCGTGATAAAATCCATGAAGTGATTTAAATGAGCGCGGGTTGAATCCAATACACAGAACTTATGAGCATTCATGAGTGTTGTAGCACAACTTTGTCCACCAACTTGGACCTTTACAAGCCAACCCATGATAGTCTTGATTCATATCTACTTCCAACATATGACCGACTGTGGATGGTTTGAATAACTTAGTCATTCCGGAAGAATAACCTAGTTATTATGGAAGTCAAAACATGCAAAGTGAAACACAAGAATAAATGAATCAAATATGGTATCAAACCCTATGAATATAAATAGACCACTTTTATTTATCACCATACTGATTACTCATTATTCATTGTTTCGGTTTTATCAACTTTATACCTGAATTAAAAACACTAGTTGTCCCATGCTCCAAGCATGTACACTATGTTTTTCTAAACAATAGCTTTGCCATACACCAAGTATGCACTCTATGTTTGTCTATGATCCTTTTCTTTGTGAACTAGATCACTTGAACATAATTTCAATGATTCTCTTTTCACACTCCCAAATCCTTGTCTTAAATGTAAGAATTCCAAACTCCTATCATTTATCGAAATCTGTTTAGATTTTAAACTTATATGCACTGTTCCTCTTGTAATGATTATGCAGAAAACCACAAAGACTTGGCAACAATCATTACAAAGTATTCCAATGGAGAGCAATTCCATGGAAACGATGTTTCAAATTCAAAGCGCATTGCTTTGAACATGCTTCTTGCATTAAGTTTCTTTAACCTTACACAGATTGCTTCCACCTATGAAGACAACTCTATATTCCCATTTTGACTACCACTTCTGAACAAGAGTTGCCTCTTTTCAGACTATGTCAATATGGTCCTTCCAATATTAACAGTATACTTCCAACTGTCCTTGAGCAACCAATCTTTGGTAAACCTTAGATTGTCCTCGACAATTGCTTAATCACTTTAGTCATATCCAATTCTAGACATTTTCCTCCTTAATGCCCTAAGGCATTTGGAAAATTCAGAAAGAATAAATATTATAGCACATGAAATCAATCTTGTACCCAAAGTAAATGGGACACGATTCATGATGTTTCACATAAAGACATGGTTCTAGACCAGTCTTTTGCCATAATAATTTTTTGTTTGCCATATTCTCAAAATTTGACTATGAAAAGGGATGTCGTAATCATAATCGAATTTTGAGAACGCAATATATAGAATTTTCTTAAGTTGAACCAATCCAACATGAAATTCATATATATATATATATATATATATATATATATATATATTCTTGACTAAAGGTGATTAAAATCTCAATATAAGCTCTTTAGAATGATTATAAACTCAAATTAAGCTTTTTAGAATTGAAATGAAGTATAATTTCCTCTCCCTTAATTATAGCAAAACAACTTTTTCAACCCCTGCAACCTCACGAATTGAAACTTTTGTTTTCTATAATTAACATTGCTAACTTGCAATACTTATCATAATTATCATGCTCCCACTAAAATGATGATTATTAGCATAACACTTATGCTCCCACTAGCTTTGACATGTATCCAGAAAACAGTTGGACCTCTAGAAGTCAATACTTTATTGACATTCTTACCAAAGTTCAGATTTCTGATACTAGATTGCTTTGATAAGACTTTATCAAAATCATACACCTTATCTTAGATAGATCACAGGTGCGTCTAAACAATTTCATAACTATGAAAAGGGATGCCGTAATCATAGTCTCAATTGTTTAGACCTTTTGCCATTTCTCATAAGACAATGTTAGTATGCCGGTTAACCACGCACGCTCCACTAACGACTTTGAGAACTGCAAATATCATAATTGCTATCTACTTAAAATCTACTTAGTGAAAGAATTTCCTCACCATCATTTTCATGAATCGGAGAGAAACCTTATGACACTTAGATTTTATGGTGTATGTGTTCTTATCCATGTGAATTTGTCAAACCATAATCACAAGACTAGGTTAGTGACAAATCCTAACTCATATGGATTGAACTTGTGTAATCTTAACTTTTTGCCACCTGGCAGCTCAAGGGCCTGCCATTGCTTCCAAGTAGCTATGCAAACAATTGAGAACATGTAGAACTCAAATGTATAGCCAACTTAACTGGAATGGGCACAGAAATGTCAACACGATAGGTTATAAACCTCTAGTTGTGTGCTAGTGATGAAATACAGGTTTTATTCTTGATTACTTCTTGAAACCCTTTCAGGAACTTTTAGACTCCCACTGTCTCCTTGACCTATAAGACTTTCTTGCCAAATATTCAAGAGATAGTGTGGATTCTAATCAAGACAAACACTTAACACAATTGGCCTAAGTTGGTCTCTGTTTTATCCAAAACATCACAACTTACCAAATTCAAATGTACAAGAGTAGAAAACCTTTTACTCTTACATTTCACTAGTGTTAATAAACCTTCTTTAAGATATGTCACTCAAGTTACATTTGTGGTGGGCTTGATCAGTGCACAGGAATGTGTACTCGATCCCTTAGTCCTTTACTTGACTCACACATCCATGTGAACAAGTAATTAGTCTTAATTTTCCAATGCTTGAAAGTTCTCATTCATCATACTATACAACTTGCATGATTCCAAGTTTCTATCCAACTGAAACTTGGGTGATGAGAATCTTTCCTTATTTGGAAAATTTAGACACATACCACAAATGAAAGAATCAAATTCATATTTCCACTCTTGCTATTAATGGAATCATATAAGCAACAAATTTTTTTCCTTTTCACAAATGCCATTGTAAGGATATTTTAAAAGAAATAAAATCAAAATTTTTTTCCTTTTATTTTAAAAACTTTGCGGAAAAATTATCCTTACAGTGCAAAAGCACATGAAAAACTTTGTTGTTATCTATTCCTAAGCAATATATCATAACTCCTAAGCAACAGCTCAAAATTCTGATCACATAACCATGCGATCGAGATCCATCTTCGCGATCAGAATCAGCATATACTTCCTTTAAGTTTCTTCACTTTTCTTTGATTCTTAAAACATCAACATGTGACCCAGTCACATCATGTAACAAGAATCTCAGAATAGAAACTTAACAGAGTTAGATAGTGGACTTTACCTGAAGTAGAGTCAATCTTCTTGACTTGAGCAACCTTATGATCTTTCAGGTAAATAGGCCGCTTCGCAATCAATGCCCCTTCCTTTGGCAAGAGAAACATAGGGACTCTTTGGGAATGGTACATGGGACTATCGCAGACTTAGCCTTTCTCTTTACCATTTGGTCAACCTAGTTGACTATGGTCAATCCCTTTACTTGGGAAGAGAAGGCTTTTCTAGATATCTGTTACCATTGTCAATGTCATTGGTAGTTTGGGAAGTTTATCTACTAATCAAATTTGCTCTCCCAGTGCTCCAAATTATTGCTGATTCAGCAGCACCAAGCAAATAGATAAGATCATTAAGGGTCATGTCATACTTTGTTTCATAGTAGTCCCAAAGGAATTCACTATGTGACTTAGAAAGTGATTGAACCACCAACTTTCTCAAGAGTTTGACACCCAACTCTCCCGGCTTGTCAATATGTGACTTCATCTCCAAGATGCGATCATACATAGACCTTGCTTGCCAATAGGGCTTGAGTGACCTTAAACTTGTGGGTTAGGGAGAATAGTTGGAGGAGGTGGAGGAAGTGAAGTTCCAAGAGATTTGGGAGGATCATAGATGTCTGAACCAGACATTTTTTTGGGAGATATTCAAGATAGTTGATCTAAAGTCCTTAATATAACACTCAATATGAAATATTAAGGCTAGGACCCAGCAAACTATTTTATAACTTGGAAAAGGGATGTCGTAATCCAAGCTATAAAATATTTGAAGGTAGGTGAATGACGATTCACCAATTTCCACCAAGATAAACGAAATGTATTATTAGGTTTTAATTGGTTTTGAAACTCCTAGATTCTTTTGAGATTCATTGAACTTTTCAAAGGCATGTTTCAATCTCGAGTGTGCCCTTCAGGTTTTGTGACTGGGATGCCGAGGATCACAAAACAAGGTGTGAATAACCATGCAAATATACTTGGTACCCTTAATATTTACCCCTCAATCGATGTGCCGGTTAACCACACACGCTCCACCGATACTATGATAAACATTAAGTTACCCTTTGCCTACCTTGTTAAATCAAGCTAGTGTGCCGGTTAACCACACATGCTCCACTAACTGACTTAAGCAAAGTGCAAAGTGTAATTTCATGGGTTAGCACCAAATTCACATTTTCCTAAGTAACTAAGATTGGGTATTATTAAGAGTTTAGTTACTTAGTATTTATCATTAATACTTTTAATGAAGGGAGAATTATAGTCCTTGTCCTACCCGTTCGGCTAACGACCCTCCACCGGTCAAGGAAGCGGTGGGTGAGAGTGGACACCCATTAAACTGCCATTTTATAGGCAGTAACCTTATACCCCCCTTATAGACCGGCTTCGTGAATGAGGCCTACTAATGGTAAGACGACTTTACTCTTATACATATATATAAATATTATTAACTTATAATATTATAAAGTATAAGGGTTGAATTTTAACTTTTAAAATTCTAAGGGCTTAACTTGGAATTAAAGTATTCATAAGTGAAAACTTTACAAATTCCAAAACTTGAGGGCAAGTTTTTGAAACTATTCAAAACTTTTCATTTCATAACTTATGAGTTTAATGGTTCATTAAAATGAAGACTCTTCATTTTTTATGTAACCTCTTATTCTTTAATAACACTTTTAAAGAAGTGACTCTTAAACATCCATAACTTGAGGACAAGTTATGGAGTCATAATACTATTTAATGAAAAAGACTCTTAATTTTTTTTATGTAACCTATGGCACTTTTATGAGTTTTAAGATTCATAAATGTGACCTTTTATGTAACTTGAGGACAAGTTACAAAAACACATTTTATGAACTACCTCTAGATTAATTAGGATTGAAAACAACTAAAACACAATTTTTTTTCCATTAATCTAAACTAACTCATAAATCAAGGAAACATAAAACTTTTGGTAATCCATTACTTATGGAGTTAAATGTTTGTTTTATGATGAAACTTTTCATGTTCCATAACTTACGAATAAGTTAAGGAATTCTTTAAAAAATTAACACCAAATTTTGTAACTCCATAAAAACTTTGAATCAATTTTTTTTTAAAACCTTTTCATATCCATAACTTATGGAGGTTTCAAAACATTTAAGATCACAACTTTAAAAAAAACTTTTGAGCTCCAAAATTTTATGACAAAATTTGTAACTCCTTAAAACATTTAGATCAAACTTTTAAAACTAATAAAATAATCATATCATTTTATCTTTTACTAAATTTGACCTAATTCAACTCATATAGCAAATGATTTAAATTTTACAAATAATTAGTTTTTCACAAAACAAGTAATTATCTTAAAATTTGACAAACTTCATGTTTTTTTTCTTTTTTTTTCAACTTTGAAAATCAAACATTTGCATGAATATAAAAGAAAACAACCCATGTCTCTAATACCACTGTTGGGTTTTTGAGCATTCTAACACTCCTATGGTGTACATGCAACCCTATAAACCTTGGATCTATGTTTTCTCTATCATACATGCAAATAAGAACTTTCCAAGGCTTTAATCCTAACTAGCATATTATGAAGCACCTATACTACAAAGTTCTAGATAGATGACATACCTTTTGATGTAGCTTGATGTCTTCAAACTTTAAGAGCTTAGCCCCAATAGTGTGGAAGCCTCAAGTGGAATCACAAATCACCAAAACACCTTGGAAGACTTTAGAGAATATGGATACTTGGCTCACACTTATGAAATCGGTTATTGCCCTCTTTAGTGTATCCACAGTAGCCACTAGCCTAATTTCATGAACCATAAGACCCTTTATATAGTGTGGAGGATTAGGGTTAAACCCTAATACCCATGACCTTTCATTTCCTAGGATCCATGGGTTAAAGCTCCATGGACTATCCATGAAGACTTAGCCCAACCTAAATGAACTTGGCCCACTACACACATATATCTAAGAGTCCATATTTAATTAGTTCCTTTTGATCACTTAATTAATTATAAATTAATTCTTGATCAATACTAATTAAATAATATGATTATATATTAATATATTAGAACTTATAATATATTAATATAAATCATAAATATACTATTCTCAAAAGACTATCCATATAAATTGTGTCGGTGAAGTGCAACCCAAATGGACCATGTCGGGTCGGGTCAAGTACATACCAAATATAGTTATGGACTTAGACATTAATCCAACAGTTTCGACTCATGATTGATTATGGTTTGGTATGGTAGATGGAGGCCAGAACCATGGGCTAGGCCTATGGCTGTTATGAAAGTGTTGTAAGACTATGGGGTAGCCATAACATACATAATATTGATATACTGTTGTGAAAGGGTTGTAAGTTTGTGATGGAATCGTAGCATTCACCAGGATGAGATAGACCATTGCAGAAGTGGTTGAAGGACTGTAGGAGGATCACAACACATGTATGGGCTAAGTCGAACCATTATTGTTGGTTGACCACTCCTTGTTGGGAATAAGGATTGTTGGAGCTGTGACGGTGTTTTAGGCTTGTATAGCCCTCTGGTGGGTGAGACCCGTGGGCGAGGCCCATTCGATTATGTATATTGGGTGAGACCCATAGGTGATGCTCGTTTAGTTATGATAGATTAAGTGAGATCTGTGGGCGAGGACCAGTTATCTATGATAGTATGGTTGAAATCCATGGGAAAGGCCTGATGAGTTAGGTTAACTTGGGTAAGCAAACCGCTCAGGCATTTGAGGATATGCATAGGGCAGGAAGTGATGGTCGTAAACCTCCGAACCAGTGATGGAATGATGATGAAATCAGGTTGATCTGCGAGCTTGAGCGTTCTAGCGGATTGGATAGCATCACGTTGATCGTGAAGCAGTAAGTGTGTGGCTCCTGAGGATGGAACCCGATTGTAATTGGCTTAGTTAAGGTGTTAGATCACGATTGGAGTAGGGAGACTCTATGATCAACGGACCGAATTCATGTGGTAGGTAGGCTAGGGTAGCCTTTATCAGTTAGACTCTTCGATGGAGTATCGTGGTGTGACCAGGCGTGAGATTGTCAATCTTAGTGGACGGTTAGGGATTCTGCATCCCAGCCTAGTAGAAGGCCACCATGGAATCAGAAGATATCGAATATAATGAATATGCGAATCCTTGGATATTGGGATGTGAGTTATGTATTTGTTGACACTTAGGGGTGAGACTCGCGATGGAGTCACCCTTGTTTTCAAATGAAAGGTCTTTTCGGTAGCATTGAATGGTTAGGGATTCTATTTTCCAGCGGTATTAGCAAGATAATTCAGGGTCGGAAGGGTTTCTTTCGGCTGGGTTGTGAAGTGTATTCGTATTGGCTGTGTTTCAGAATGGTTTTATATGTTGGGAAGTCAGACAAGGTATTGGATTTCAGGATTTTGGGCAGAGTAATGATGGTTATTCTTCAGTGGTTAAAGTTAGTAGGGCAAGGATTCGTTCATCGTCAAGGTATGTAAATCCTGCTAAGGTTGGGTTCGATTGTAGTTTTGGAAGGTCGTTGTATGTATGAGTCGACTTCTCAGTCCATATCGGGGTTATGTAAGAATTGTCCAAATTGTCTGGCATATCTGGAAGGTAGTAAGGAGTGATTTCGAGGATGAAATCTAATTTAAGTGAGGGAGAGTTGTAACACCCATTTTCTAGGATGGATCAATTTAGGGTTTCAAGGAGTCAAAAGGTCGATTTTGGAAGAAATGGAATCTCACGACGTGACCTTTGAGTGATCACGACGTGACATGGGTTTATATGAAAATTTTGTTCGAGACTGATCTCACGATGTGAGGCGTAGAGGCTCAAACCCATGATCATTTAGGATTTTCTTCGTATTTAAGCCCCTCCAAAACCATTTTAGGGTTCATTATCCACCTCCAAACCCCCTTTCACCTTAGAAACCCTAGCCTTCATTACTTGATTGATTATTGGCCTTGTTGGAACATTTATTGGTTTGAAGAAGAATAATAAGAAGGTGATCTTTTGGTTAGGCTTGCAAGGAATCATCATCATCACCTCACATTGTTTTATGGATCCTTGTAAGTGTCAAAGCTTCCTTCTTTTTTGGTTGTTTGTGGCTAGATCTAAGTTTTATCGCACTTTCCTCCTTGATTGAGCAAGTTTGAATGAATGAAAACCATAAAGTTGGCAACTTTATGGGTTATAAGGGTCTTTAGAGTGTCATGATCATCTAGTGTACCTGAAACCATGAAATCAAACTGTAAGCCAAAGCTTAGTGAGTTTCCCCCAAAAATATCCCACACAGCAAAATACATACAATGCACACGAACAAGGCCTACAACACAAGGCTGAACCGCCACCAAGCCTACAACTTAAAGTTGGACCACTCCCGAGCCTACTTCATAAACTGGACCGCTCTTTTGGGCCTATAATATCAATTGGACCGCCCGAGTATATTGGCCTTCAGCACAAAGCATGACCGCCTCAACCCAACCATAATATGTCGACATATGTAACAGATAACATATAACCAGCAAGTACATGTAATCATACAAATCTCCTAATCTAACAAATCACTATATCATATCATCATTCTATATACCAGGATACATAACACAACCTAGTGGGTTGGCATTGGTGCCTTCGACCCACGAGTATAGTGAGGAAAACTCACCTCAAAGCCCAAAAGATAGTTAAATTAATCACTGCTCCAAATATTTGCTCTACAGGTCACCTATACATCAAATAGGGTCCAATTCTCAATCGACTACTCAAAATACCCTAAAAGACCTAAAGTCAAACTTGGTCAAAGTCAACGGTCAACGGTCAAAAAGTCAAAGGTCAATATCATCCAGATTACGCCTTGCGTACATGAGGGCGTAGAGCACCAAGTGGCTTTTATGGTACAAAACAAGGATACGCACTGCGTAGCCATATTTACGCCATGTATACCACGCTGATGTGCAATTTTCTCATTTAGTTCTTAATACAGAGGATTACACCACCAAACTTCCATATCTAAGCTAGATGTACGCCTTAATGGATAAAGTCTCTGACTTTATCCATTTTCATGCGTACCAAGGGTACAAACTCACAATCTAAGTCCAAAAGGCCATTTAATAGCTCAAAACACATGCATGGATGGATGAGAGTGACCAAGCTCTTATTTTTATGGCTTAACAACCCTAAAAATGTATGGAAAAGACTCTTCAATGGTTAAGAGTAGCTTTTACTCATGAACACCATGGTTATGGGAACAAAAGCATGAAAACCTAAATCTAAAATAAATCTATCATAACAACTCATCAAGGTGGAGACTTTATACCTCCTGGAGATTGATGAGGGAAAGGAACTTCCAGATCCAAAGCTGATTCAAGCTTCTAAGCAACTCCACTACCTTCTTCTTTCTTCAAAAAGCACACAAGAACACTCTTAAGCTTACAAATACACCAAAATGGAATTAGGGTTTCAAAGGGGAAGTTTGGGAAGATGGAGGCTGATGATGGAAAGGCCTCAAGGAGATTAGAGCCTTTAAATAAGGCTCAAAACCCCAAAATTAGGGTTTTGGTTCTGGGTTGCTACACACTGCGTAGCTTGATCTACGCAGGGTGTAGCTCATTAAGTCCCCACATAATGTTTCCGTCCTATGCGCTGCATAGGATGCTGCATTACGCCATGCATAATGACCAAAACTCCAAAATTACACTTTTAAATAAGGAAAGAAGTTTACCTGAAGGACCGAGTGTTATAGAATCCTTGAGGTTTCAGGTTTAACCAACCTGAACCAAGATTTCACAAAGTCTAGTTTGTGATTCTAGTCATTCTTCCCGTGATTGGATGAAACTCTTCTTAACTTGGTTACAGTTCTAAAAGTTCTTTGATTAGCACAATCCTGGTCCTAATTCCAATTGACTCTATTTTAATTTTTGCTAAGTTGAAGGTTGGATCAGTGATTGCTAAATGGCTGCAAAACGAAATGGCGCGTTTCATTCTATGGAAGTTCGAAATTCAAAAATGGCGTGTATTTTAAATAGAAGATTCCATCACCAACAATTATCTTTAGCCAATATTTTTGGTTACAATGACGGTGAGTTGGCAAAATGTTATTGGACCTATTTTCCATGATGATTGGTAGGGGAATTTTTGATGACATATGTCGTGACGGGTCTTAATTACGTGAACGGCGGTTTTTCTCTCACCACTTATGTTAAACGGTTCAAATTCAAAATTAAACCGTTTGAGTTTCTAAAACCCTATTTAAACTCACGACGGTCTACAATTAACACTTTACGCTTCCAGAATATTCAAAGGCTTTTGAACAATTTTTCAAATTTTCGAAGCTTTTCTGTAGTGTTTCTTCTCTATGGTGACTTCTATAAATGTTTCGTTCATGGATCAATCTGCTACTTCCATTATGTTGTCTATCAAACCGTATCTGAATTTTGTCGTTGATCTTGAAGCGTCGGAGTGCAACAAGACGATTCAACCTTTGATTGAATGTCTAAATCATTCATCATTGAAGAAGGCTTTGATGCTATTTGAGAATATATATATATATATATATATATATATATATATATATATATATATATATAGAGAGAGAGAGAGAGACTCAGTTTTAAGGTTTTTTATTTTATTTTTCGTTTTTTCAAAAGTTTTCGTTTTTTTTTCTTTTGTTTTTTAATGTCTTTACTTCATATTTGAAGTTACTAATGTTTTATTGTTTTTTTTTTGTTTTTTTTTGTTTGATCTTTTTATGTTTTTAACTAAATAACAGTTCTACTTTTTTAATATTTAGCAATTATTAAAATTTTAAATACAAAACATATTAACCATCATACTATTTTTGAATCATATTATTTTTGAATCATAAAATTTTGAAACAAATTATTTTTAATCATAATATTTTGGATAATATTATTTTTGAATAATACGATTATAAGTCAATAGTATATCCATTTAAATAAAGTTTTTGTTCAAAAATAAATTTTAGATTATTATATATTTGAATCATAAAAGATATAATTAAGGATCTTAAAATATTTGAGTCAAAATATTTTTAGATCATAACAAATTAAGGATCATAAACATATTGATCTTTTTTTGAATCATGGAAATTTTAAATTATCTCATTTTGGATCATATTATATATTTTTTTTTTTTTAAACTTGTAATCTTTTAAAATAAAGTTTAGTATCTAAACAACCTTATTTTTTTAAAATTTATTTTCATAAATTTCATAATATATGATATATAATAAACCTTTAAAAGGAATTTTAATTTGGAGATCAAAAATTTTCACGTCTTATTTTTTAGTAAAAAGTTAGAATCATTTAAACAAAACGATCGTATATTTAATACTAATAGTTTTGAAAACTTTCTTTTATAAACTCACTAAAATAGTATTACGAAGAACTCTATCATTTGTTTTATTGAATTTAGATAAAAAAAATCCGTTATATCTTATAAAAACTAAATATTCCTTAAATGTAAAATATGAATACTTCAAAAACTTATTTTTGAAAAATTCTTTTTACAAAGGCACTAGTGAGTAGAAATATATCTTAAATTTTTATTATTGTTGTAGATTTTTTTCTAGCTTTTTTTTATAATTTCTTTTCAATTTTAATGATTATGCTCATTTTATAGAGAATTAAATTTTAAAAACTTTGATTTTTTAGATTTCTTTTTCAAAGAAAAAAATGTATGACAAAAATACTAAATCGGTGAAAAAAAATAGAGTCTCAATGAATAAGAATAAGACACATGGCTTGTGAGAGTAGAGGCGCGTGAGTCTTTGGTAGAAAGTGTATTTTTTGGAAACGACAAACGAATTAAGTGAAAGCCTTCTCTCTATATTTCAACGAGCACCCCGAGTTCGAGCTCTTTTACAAGGCAAATCCAGACCCATAGGGTTTTTCAGGAAAAAATTTACCACATGTGGCACCACAAGATGTAGTTTAAGGGAATCAAACTCCCAACCTTACGCCCCACATGAGTATAAAACCCAGTACATCAACCCAGCTATGCTGGACATCAAAGCGTATGTTTAGAGCAATTGTCAATTTTACCCTCCAGTTTTTCATATTCCTTCCTTCAGGTTTTTCTATATTTACAGAAACAACACAAAATTATTAAAAGGTTACATTTATTTCACATTAAATTTCAACCATTCATTTTTAAGAATAAGAGGCTAAGATTCTTCCTCCCAGACATCACCATTTTTCGAGTCCTCACCCGAACCAACTTTTATATATATATATATATATATATATATATATATATATATATATATATATATATATATATATATATATATATATATAATTCTGCTATGAATTTTATAAATATTGTCTTATGTCATTATTCAACAATAAATATATGACTAATCATACTTTAATAGTCACACTAGAATTTCTACAAATAAAATATACGAATAATCATACGTTAATATTCACATTAGAATTTACGGTAATACTATGCATTAACAAAATTTATAGTATAATTATAACATAAAAGTAGTGTCTTTACGTCTTCATTTTATTTACTATATATATATATATATATATATATATATATATATATATATATATATATATAGAGAGAGAGAGAGAGAGAGAGACGCACACACACATTTGAGTCCAAAATGGAGTATTTCTTCCTAAATCTAACAACGAGCTAAAAAATTTAGAAAAGACAAAGTAGATTTGGATACTAAATCATAAAAGTATGTTATTTACTTTAAAAATCAGTGAGTTTTTGGTGCAAATGAAAGAAATATACACTTTGGGGTTGTTTGGCAAATGAACTTATTATCGGTTTCACACCGCTATAAGTTAAAAATATGTTTCGATAAATACAGCTTATAGCGGTGACAAACCGTTAATAAATTATTTTTTCGTAAGTTAATTTCATCTAACTTATTAGCTTATAAGCTAATAAGCTAATACGTTATAAACTAAAAAGGTCTATATAAGTTTACTCCCTCTAATTTGTTAGCTTATAAGCTAATAGCCTAACAAGTCATAAGTTTTTTTTTTTTTTTTTTTTTTTTTTTTTTTTTTTGCCAAACACCACCATTATATATTATATATGATCGTTTTCCTAAAAAGGTCTATTTCGGAATTTGTTTCTTTGTCATTTGTGTAATACCAAATTGTGTGGTCAATTGCCTTTATTTCTAATAATCATGTGGTCATTTGTGATCACCCCCCCCCCCCCCCCCCCCCAAAACAAAATCCATGTAATGGTAATCTAATCCGAATTATGTTTCCATAATAGTGGTGCATAACTGCATACTGTTTAACACAATCATTAATTCATTGAAGTTACTTTAATTAGCATTATATAAGACTAAATCTATTAGAGTTGTTTAACAAACCATAAAACATATTCCAATTAAAGAAAAAAATCCTTGGTCCTTTGGTGCATCTATAGGAGATGAGGCCAGTTTGCCCCCTACCCACCATGCATCTGCATTTGCATAGTTCAGAGATGATATTTTCAGTAGTGGTTGTTGCAATGTTGCTTCATTTGGCCCCACTCCATTTTCTTTGGATCTTGATAAATTTAAGATTGCGATAAGGACATCATTTCAAAGATCTGCATAGATTCATTCTTCACAAGGATAAACCTTAATACTTAATACTTAAAATACTTTTATGCAAATTTACATATACCTACTACTCATGGTAGCTTAGATACAAAGATTGACTAATCTAAAACATATCCATAATACAATGGTAAAAATAAATAAAAAATAAGGTAAAACAAGAAACCGTATGTGAAATGACAGACACACCCATCACAGCTACCAAACAAGATCAATCACTGCTGATAACGATCCAAGTTTCAATACTATAACCCAAAAAATAATGAGAAAAACAGGAGAGAAAAATTCGTATTTGGCATCATTTGAGTCGCGAATTATTTGTAAAGACAGGTTTGTCACCTTACACTAGCAGCAACATGTGCCCGCATCTTCAAATTTCAAATCAACCCTTCATTTCTGTGTTTTTGACTTTTTTTCCCCTTAATTAGCTCACTTGTTCACCAATTAGGTCAAGTCCCACAAGGAGAAAAGACACTCCCTGAAACAGCAGAAAGTAAAAGTGCACACCATGAGCTGACAACAAGCTCCTCAAAGCTGCAGTCAGCAACAAGAAAGCAAGCGCAAGCTCTTTCTTGTATATCTTGTTTGTTTTCTTCTTTTTAGGTGCAGATTCTTGATGTTCTTTCAGTTTGATTAGCTCTGAGAGACCACTGTCAGAAGCTCCTCGATGTGATTGTTGAAGATTCATGGCGGGAAGAGACTCCCTCTCTGCTGCTGCTAATAAATCTGGCTCAGAGGCTCGACCTGCTTTCTTAGTGACAACCCATTCGTATGAGCTACCTAACTGGAATAATCCAGATACCATGGCGTTGAATTTAGTCACAGACATTGTGTTTTCGAATAGAAGGTAAGGGGCAATAAAGGGAAAAGATTTTGGAGCTGGAAGAATGCTTAAGAATGACATGAACACAGGTACGTAGCAGATAACCCAAGCTGGAAGCTCGGCTTCTGGAACAAACATGGTTAATGGAAGAATAATGCAAAATAATGTAAAAGAATAGAACGGAAGAATAAGCTTCCTCAAGAGAAAAAACAGTAGTATCAGGTTCGCTTTCTTCCAAATTGATATCTGCAACATCATCGAAACAACTTTAATTAAACAATTATAAGAGAATTAAAGGGTTAAAACTTGAAATTGAAACTAATTAATTACCTTGGAAGTAATTATGGATGGAAGACACACACGAAAGAGTTGCATAGGACCAGAGTGCCATCGGTATTGTTGTTTCTTGTAAGCTTCGTATGATTCAGGAACTTCACAGAGGACCTAATTTTGTATATTGAAATAAAAAAAAAAATAAGTTGATTGGAAATTAAATAAAAGGGTTGTTATCTATCTTAAAGAAGTAAGAAGAAAAGTAGATAGATGAATAATGAATGATGAATGATGAATGATGATGACCTTGACATCATTAAGATAGATGAATTTCCAGCCATGGAGATGGGCGCGAACAGCTATGTCCATATCTTCTACAGTTGTGCGTTCAAGCCAACCTCCTGATTCCTCGAGTGCTTTAATTCTCCAAACTCCAGCTGTTCCATTGAATCCAAAGAAATTAAGAAACACCCCATTCACTTGCTGTTCCACTTCAAAATGGAAACATAAATTTATGTCTTGTAGTCGTGTTAGTAAATTTTCATCTTTGTTCACAAATCCCCATCTCGCTTGAACTAACCCTAGCTCTGGATTCTCCTGAAACAGATTCAAGAATGTTACCCTAAAATTTACACTAATTCAAGTAGACCCGAGTAAGGATTCATGAGTAAAATACATTGAAATGGGGAACTGTGAGCTTGAGGTAATCCGAGTTTGGTTGAAAATCAGCGTCGAATATGGCAACGAACTCGTAATCTTTGACATAATCACAACTCATGGCAGATTTTAAGTTCCCAGCTTTATAACCAGTTCTGATTAGTCGGTGTCTGTATACGATATTGACACCCTTCTGCATCCACTTCGACACTTCCCCCTTAATCAACCACTGAATACTCTCGTCGTCAGAATCATCAAGAACTTGAATCAACAGTCGATCTTTAGGCCAATCAAGTTGACACACTGCTGAGATTGATTGTTCGTATACCTATGAAAAAAAAAAGCAGATGTCAATTGTCATCGAATGATAATATGAAATGAAGAAAGTACAGATAGTTAGCGAACTTACCTCTCTCTCATTACACATTGGAATCTGAACAAGAACCATAGGGTAGATGTATTTAGAGGGTTCGTTATCGTTGGAATTAAACGGATCTCCGTTGATTCTTGGTTTGATGTTCTTGTATTTGATCCAGAAGCAACCTAGACAAAGTATCATTCTGTCTAGAGATTGAATCAAGAAGAGAACAACACAGAAATTAGAGAAAGATAGAATGAGAGGAGCAATGTAGTCAGCTCGAAAACCCAACCAAGAAACATAAATCAAATGCAACCAACTCCTTATCTCCAAAGTTTGTGGGATGTGCAGATTATGTTCTTGGAAATACGGCCATCTCATGTAATGAGCAATCACTTCAAAACCTAAGAACGCCATAGCTGTCATTAACAAGCACAGAATGAATCCAAACAGAAACTTTCCTTTTCCAGATTTCTCCTCATTCTCATTCTCACTCTCCATCGCCACTCCATTTCTTAAGAAAAGCCGTTTCTTGATGGCGCCAAGTAATGCCCATAGGATATGACCTAACCAAGCAAGACAACCGACAGCTCGATTTGCTTTCAGAATCAAAACCCATGTGAACTGTTTAGCGTTTTTCACTCTATCCTTGTCTATAGGCCTAAATGCTGAATCAGGTCCATCGATTTCCACTACAGAGTAGTTAACATTCTCCATTGTTACAATCACCGGAGTTCCCTTCCGTGTATCCTTACCCCACCACCGGAAAAACTCCCCTTTTGGTGCCATAAGAAATTAAGAACTCAAAAGGCTAAAAACGACGAACAGAGAGGTCAAGATGAGCAAGAAATCATCAAAATTCAAAAGTCAAACGAGAAGATGAAGATGAACTAGACAAAAAAGAAAGTTGTTAAACTTGTGAACAGAGCAAAAGAGATCGACTGTTAAAGAGACAAAGGAAACCCATTTTCAAGACTTGCATTTGCAACAAATTTGGCAAAGTGAAAAGATTTGAAGGAGAGAAAGGTTTGAGGGAATTCTTGTTTGTTCACACAAAAGAGAAGCCTACAATCTCAAGTGAAGGAAAAGGAAAAGGAAAAGGAATGCTGCCCTTCTAAAAGCCCTAACCATAAAGCATATTCTAAAAAATAATCCAACCACCCACCTACGAGTTTAAAGAAGACTAAAGAGGCTAATGGCTAAACCCCTCTTCTTTTAGCTTCCAAATGTATTTCAAATTTTCCATGGTGGTAACTGGTAAAGGCTAAAGATTAATATGATGGATGGATAATGTAGATTCTCATATGGAAAAAAAAAAGCAGAAAAGAACAAGTAAAAAGTGTCACCAGAAGGAATTAAAAACTCAGTGTTAAAGTTTTAATTGTAACCATTTAGACGTTAATGGCAGAAACACCATGTGAGAAAAGAATTTGGAAAGAGAAAGCGAAAGAGAAACCTCAAATGTATTAGAAAAATCAATCAGGGTTTTGGAAGATGCCCTTGAAATGACACACCATTAGCTCACGTATAATGGACCCAAAAGATTAAGATTCTTTTTTAATTTTTTCCTACGTGTTTTTTAAATATTTCTCTATAAAATTAAGACAATTCCTTTATAATAACTCTATGTTAATGTTAATAATACCAAATTTGGTTCCCTTGGTTAAAATGTAAGGACAACTTTTTGTATTTTTCTATTCTCTATTTTGTAGGATAGTTCATATATTTAAAAATTTTGAAAAAAATGAGCAGGTATTAAAATCATAATGAAAACAAAAGTAGTGAATATATTCATAATTAATATATAAAAAGACGATTTTCGTAATTAAAAGTTGTTTGATATGTCTCGTACTAAGTTTGGTAAAGGTTGGATTCGATCAAATTAAGACTGTTTGATACCACATTTAAAAACTTTTAACTTTATCTTGACTCTTCTAAAACGTTTTTTAATAGGTGAGATTCACGATTGAATCTTACTCATATTCAATCGGTAATTAATAGTCCCTAAAAAATACATAACATTTTGCACCATAAATGTCTCAATTATTGGACTACATTTGTAATAAAAACGAAGGTATAGTATAGACGATATTGATTAGTTTCACTATTAATAGATATCTTTTTTAATAAACATATTATAGTTCAATACATATCGATTGAAGGCAAACGGGCAACAAGCTGCGCCGCTAGCCTTTTCTGGATGACAAAACCAATTCTTTTGAAAACTACATTTGTGGATCTAGGAGATATGACATTAGAATGCATGACCCGTTGGACTCTACTAAGGAGCTCCACCGCCTCTGGTGCGAGAAAACCAAATGTATCGAATGCAAAATGAACAAACACATGTTGATTTTCTATGCAGCATTCTCGTGCTTTACCACTTTGCACGCAGCGGCTTTCACTATTTAAAAATGAAAAAACTTGTAATTGAAGTCAAAATAAAAACATAACAATTTACATCATTAATTGTCTCAATTATTTGTAGGTAGCGTTTAAAGAACTATGGTTCGATGGCAAAAGAAATACATTAAATAGGAATAGGTGGTGCTGTTAAAACTGATAATTGTCGAATATCATGCAATATGCTTTGTTTGGCAACATTTAATTTAGAGTACATTTGAGTAGTTATTCATTTATCATTAATTAATGTTACAAAAAAACAGTTGAAACCATGGTAAACATCAAACTTATTCATATTAAATACATCTGAAATAAGTCATGTTGTTTTCAGAAAATACGAAAGAAAAGCAAATAGCGGTATATATATATAAAAGACTTGATGTATTATAGGTATCTATTTGTATAAAATTGTTAAAGAATGTAGTTTTTATTTTTATATATAATTAGATATAAGAGAAAAAGCATATTCCTTGCGGGTGTTGACTGCAACGCGACCTGACAATGCCAACCATAGTGAATGATGCTTTGCTTTGATTTCGATCTTTACTCTTCTTGTTTTTGTTTCTTTCTTTCTTAACAAAAAAATGACATTTAATTTATATTTATACAAACACACGTAAGTCGATGGCCATGGAACCCATTTCCTCATGAAGTTTTTTGTCTCAAAATAAGAGTTTCTAATTTTAAACTTTAGGTAATTAGAAGTTCGTCAAAAATTTAGATATCAAAATAGAGTTATTCTAAAAATATATTAATTTTTTATATCCGGCAGATAACTTTCGTTTTCTTAAATTAACAAAATAACCATACGATCTGCATAAACAACTATAGTAAGCGTAAGACAAAATGTTTCACATACAAAAGTTCATCATTATCATATATTGTCTCTTTCATTGTGAATAATAAGCAAAGATCATACTTTTTGTGCATTGGATCATCAAATGAAAAACATGATTCTATTGCAAGTAAGTAATCAACAATTCTTCGTTTTTAGTACATTTAACAATTCGTCAAAAATTTAGATATCGAAATAGAGTTATTCTAAAAATATATTAATTTCTTATATCTGGTAGGTAACTTTCATTTTCTTAATTTTTTTTAGAACGGCGGGAGATTTTATTAAAAACTAGCAAAAAGCTAGAAAAAGAAAACAACAATTACATCAAAATAGAAGCTAGAATCGGATTATGAAGCCAAGAGGTCCATCCGATCCTATATTTGCTAGACCTATTAGAAATCCAAAAAAATGTCCTCTCTACAATAGCATCAAAGAGATCGGATTTCCTAGGAATAGTCGGGCCAAAAACAAAATTATTTCTAAAATTCCAAAGACACCAAAAAGCCGAGATAATCACCGCGTCAAAAGTTTTTCTTTGGTCAGCCCTCAAACTTGTAGAATCAAGCCACCTCATGATATCATCAATAGCAAACTTATCCGGAAGACGAACATCCCACCAAATAGCATTACGGCTCCAAATCTCCAATAATTTTCTACATCCAACAAAAAGGTGATCAATAGTCTCCACTGCAGCACTACATAACGGACACATTTTCTTAAATTAACAAAATAACCGCACTGTCTGCATAAACAACTAGCGTATAGTAAGCGTAAGACAAAATGTTTCACATAAAAAGTTCATCATTATCATATATTGTCTCTTTCATTGCGAAAACGAACGAAAATCATACTTTTTGCGCATGTGGATCATCGAATGAAAAAAGTGATTCTATTGCAAGTAAGTAATCAACAATTCTCCATTTTTAGTACATTTAACAATTATAATTATTTCAGGCAGATTCTGGCGAGTAGCTTTTAACATTTGACTATTTGAGGTTATTTTATTTTTTATTTAGTTTCATAAACATATAATATTGTTTCCTATACTAGAATAGAACTAGTGTTTAGTGAATCATCATCAACGTGAATAAGGAACACACCCGCGAGTGTAAGACAACATAAATATTACCATACTCTCTTAACCATCAAGAGGCAAGACGCACTTGGAATAGAACTATTACCATTCTCTCTTTTTCTCTCCAAGAAGTCGTAGCTTCTTTACCTTCTTCCATTTTCTTTCTTTTGAAGTTTGAAATCTAGATTTGGTGCTTACTTTGTGTCTTCCCTTGGTGCTTATTTGTTAAGCACTTAAAGGCTTAAAGAACAAAATATTACAAGAAGGAAATAGCATTCCAAGTGCCTTAATCTTTATGGTGACTACTTGTAGAGAAAATCATACTCTTTGATTTTTCTATCTTCATCAACACCCCAAAACCAAGTGGGTTCAAAAACTCCAAAGGTTATCATTCTAAAAAACTTTATGGTTGTTTTTAATATCATTCTAACCTCTATAAATGGATCCTAGATGGTTTGGTTTTGTTATAAACTTGAAAATAAACTTGTTATTTTTAAAAGCTTTCGTTGCGTTTTTTATGAAAAACTAACTTATATTATGTATCAAAACCATCAGTGGTATCAGAGTCATCTGTTATATGTTAAAATGATTTTTTATGTTTGATAATATTTGGTTTTTGGAAAACAAGCATGAATTTCTTTTGGTTAAGAAATGTCAATATTTGTCTTCTTTAGCAACTTGCTGTTTAAAAGTGTTTATATATATATATATATATATATATATATATATATATATATATATATATATATATATATATATAGCCATTTTTTCATGCATTTTGGTTATATAAAAGTTGTTTTAGAAAAAAACAAAGAGTTGTTTGTTATTATATTTGATATGTTGTTGTGTATAAACAAGTCATTTGGACCTTTGTGTTGTGTTTGGTTGATATTTATTTATTCATAAGATGTAAGAGATAAATATGTATTTTTTTATTTGTTTATTTATTGTAATAAGTTAGTTAGACTAGTTGTATTCCATTTTAAATGTAATAAGATGAAGAAATGACCACCTTGAAGATGACTTAACCACTTGAGACCATAATCCTAACCACGAGCTTCTACTATTTGTTTTAGACTTAATTATAGCCTTAATGGTTTAAGTGTTACAACATTTACAACATGAAGATTTGAAATTCTTTATCAAGCAAGAGTTGTCTTGGAAAGTGGGAGCTTGAAGACCTTTTGAATTGTGTCTTAAGTCTTTTAGGAAATGCTTAATAATTCTTGTGATGGCTCACAAAAATTATTATTAGACATGGCTTGGTTTATACACATTTTAATGCATGTTTGTGATGTTATTTTATGTTATTTGTATGTTTTGTTTTATGTATGAAAAACAGTTTTTACATGTCAAATAACATTTTAACATAAGATAATATCACTTGGAGTTTGAGTAAAAAATATTTAAAAGGTAACATAAGATGTTTATAAATGACTATTTATAAAACGTTTTTACCGGTTACCAGTTACCAATTAAAAATCGATTTTTTTCTTAAACATAGTTTTATCGTAAAACTTATAAATAGTCAACTTTAAAATATTTAAAATGGTTTAAAAAGTGCTTAAACATTATATAAACTCCATGTGTATATAATAAATAAGAAGTTTTTATTAAAAAGACTGAAATCGGTTTATAAGCGTTAGAACGACAAATAATAAAACTAGTGATTATTTTTACGTCGAAATTTAATATATGATATTAGTGTTTCAAAAATAACGCAACATGTTGATATTATGTTTTATGCATGACAAATGAGATTTTAAAACATAAGTATCATCAACCAAGTTTTGATTTATCAAAATATGATTTTACCATAAGATGTATAAAATTTAGTTTATAAAATAAAATGAGTTTATTCTACAAATTCATGAAGTCATAATATTTTGATTGTTAAAGAGAGATTTAGAATTGTGATTTTAGAACCCATCCAAAACTCCAAGTTTTAAGTATAAAATGAAATTTTAATAAGACTATTATCGGTTCTTAAAACCACTCTACGACTAAACTTCAAAATATCAAATTTTAGTTTATAACTGATCGCGGCTAATGGTAAATAAAATAAATTTTTATTTGGTACCTAAAGAATCATATAACAAATTATATGAATTTTACAAAAGGGTACATAAATTTTTTGATGCATGCAATATTCATGACACTATGTTTTTTATAACTATATTTGTAAAACATATATATATATATATATATATATATATATATATATATATATATATATATATATAACCTTTTTCTGAAAAATGCAAGTCATTTTCGTCCTTTTGAAGAACACTCGGTATCATTTGTATAGTCTTAATGGGTGATGTGTCACCTAATCACTAGGGTTATCTTATAAAGTTCGGGGTAGTTTTGTAGTTTCTAGTAACGAAAGGGTCACCTTGTCACTGGTTAGTTGCAATACTACAAGTTATTTCAAGTATGAAGACTTGATCGGAATCTTGTATGATAAAGGTCACCTAAGCATGAGAGGTCTGAGGCATCAGGATCAAACATGCCAAGTTAAGCAATATTTGTTTGGGATCCTTTTATCTAGGAATTGGATATTTTATGCAATTGGTAATCACTACATACCGAGTTTGACTAAGTGAATGGGACAAAAGGTCACTTACCATTTACTTGTTTTGTTACTTGGATCCTAGACTTTAGTAAATTAATTTTCTAAAAACAATAAAAGGTATTAATTTTTAAAGACTTAATATTGAAAATACTAAATGAAACTTTGTTAAATTCAGTATATAACTACTAATACTCGTATGCCTTATAAAACCTTCCTCTTGTTGAGTTTCAATAGATAATAACATTGGTTGGTTATAATTTCTATAACTGATATAATACATTGATGTTCTTCCTTAAAAAGAAATAGAAATTATACATACTGAGAGATCTCATACCTGAACAACCTCTGCAAGTCAGTCAGTCTGATCATGATGCTTTGATGGAAGTATTATTGTGATGATATTGATGTGTCTCACATCATACTGGAATAATTGCCGTGGACTTGCAGAAAGTCTTGGATATTTATGAAACATATCAAATATCTCATCAAATAAAGTAGATATTCATTATGAAAGTAGAACGTGCTTCAAACCTGTTCAACCATTGAATAAAGTAAGTCTAAGAGATCGTGTACTCAAATAGACCAATAGTTCAGTTAAGGGAAATACAACATAAACCTAGAAATCAAGAAAGGACCTAAATGATCAGTGTTGTTTCTATTGTGAAAGAAACTGGACACTGAAAGAAGAACTGCTCCTCTAAATCTCATCAAGCTGAGGAAGTCTGACTTGACCAAAACTTCAAATAACTATATGATATTATGTGTTGTTGATTGAAAGAAATAATCAACTTATTACAAACGAATGACATTTCGTGATGAAGATATAACAAGTGATGTTATAGTATGTATTTGAACAATAGATGTTTTGTATCTATTTTATAGGGACGTGTAACAGTTGTAAATTTATGAATAATATATAGATTTACTTATTGTTTACTGGATGTTCACATTAATGTTCTGAAACGATGTACTATGTGTTAAGAATACTTTATCATAATGTTATTTATGAAGTAAATCTATAAGATTTCATTAAATTGATAGTTCTGGTCATAATCGATAAATAATCAAATGATATTTGATTCAAACTTATCTATGTCGTAATCATCATGATTATATAAACATTAAACACATTTACCAACTTCAAAAGGATGGAATTTTTTACGGCAAATGAGCTTGATTCATTTGATATATAAAAAATCATATTTATATAGGAAAGGTAATTCGCAAGTGTCTTTATCTATTAGTAGTTAAAGAAAAAAACACTTGACAAAGAATTATACATAAGTGATGTATGTAATATTTTCAATCCATGAATATATTTGGTGATAGATACTTAGATCAATTTCACTGACGACTTTTATTCGTTATTGTTGAAACTTTTGATTTGCTCAAATTATTTCATAGTGAAGATTGAAATACAAACTAATGAGACCATCATTAACCTTTCGTTGTTATAAAGAAAATGAGTTGTGTAAGCCAAGTCTTCTCGGAACATCTTAAGAGTTGTGGAATCGATTCACAACTCATTCCGTCAAAAACACTCACTCGTCATTCATACAGTTCTTGTGGCACAAGATCACCTGGTCGCTTGGATGTGTCTTATGATGTTCGAGGTAGCCTTCGTATTCTCTAGTGGGAAGAGTCACCTGGCCACTTGTTGAATGTCGATAGTACAAGTTTTTGAAGAGGATAAACACGGACCTTTCAGTCTGTTGTATGATGTTTTAAAAGAACTATTTACTTCATAAAATCTTGGAATTACGATCATTGCAACAAATATATATTGAATATATATATATATATATATATATATATATATATATATATATATATATATATATATATATTTCCAACTAAACAAGTAGATTAAATACTTTCATTAGACTAAGGATGTAATGGTTTATCCTTATCTAAAAGGTATGGAGTTATGAAGCTTCTGATAGACAATAAGCTTAACTCACTCATGGCATCTACCAACTACATTTGTGTGGATTATCCTAAATGATTGTTTAGGATGAAGTTTCTACTAATCCTACTAATTGTCATTCCAGAAGACAAGTACTTAGGAAGTTCTTTTTCTAAGTTGGAACTATATGGTCCTTTAAGAGTGAAAGAACCATAAACTAAATGCATCATAGTTTGGAACTAGCAAGTTTTCAACTGTTGTTAAATCTGATCAATAATTGATTAGAAACTAATAAAACACATAGATATGCATTCATGTATGATAATCAAGTATGGGCTTGATTAAACTTCCTCGATATATTACGAATACAAATAGTAAGTGAGTTTTCAAAGGAGAAAACATACATGAATAAAAAAACTTTTCAGATTTAAGTTGACATCTTAAAGAAAAAAATATTCTTTCTTATAAGATAAATACATAGTGTGATTTAATTATAAATCAAGATGACTCTTGTGTTTTTCTACAAAGCTAGTGGGAGTGCAGTAATATTCCTAGTCTTATATGTAGTCAACATGTTAATTCTTGGAATAAAGATCTATATAGATAGATCGTGAAAACTTAAAGGATTAAGTGAAATTGCATTAATTGTCAAGGACCTTAAAGAGCTTAAGATAAAGGACTCTAAGAGAGTTATCTTGTCAAATACCACATGACATGATTTTAAGCACTCCTCAAAATCCTAGTACATTGTTTTAAACTAGATAATATGATAATATTCCATATGGTGTTGCAATTAGATTAACCATATATGTTATGATTATGCATGAAGGCCGGATAAGTCATATGCTTAGAGCATGTCGAATGATACTAGTATAATCCGAGAATAAGTCATGGTGTGACTTAAGTGGACATTCTAAAGTACTTATGAGAAATAAATAAATATCTAATATGTGGAAAATTTGAAAGAAAACTTGTGTTTAAGCTGTTACACATATGCTAAACTTCCAAATAGATTGGGATAATTCCCAATCACAATTGGGCGTGTCCTCATTATGAATGAAGAGAAATATACATAGATAGTGGTTCCATGTAGATTTTAATTGCAGTTACACATCAGAGTTAGAGTACATTGTTGTTCGGGGAACCACATACTAAGATGCTTAATGTATAGTTCATTATGACTATGAGTAAACCCATTACACAAGTATTGGTATCTAAGTCATATTTAAGCATCTAATACAATCCCAATATATTTATATATGAGTTATATATATATATATATATATATATATATATATATATATATATATATATATATACACATATATATAACTGAAGATGTTTATATTTTCTCAAAGTTTATACAAATCAAGTTTGTCAAATCTACTTAACCAAGTTCCTTCATTAGCTAAATCATGAGAGTCACATTGATGTTATAGGACCTTGTTTTCCTAATTGGATGTATTTGACTGAAATTTTGTGTTTGGATATTGGAACAGTACAAGCAACATATATTGTAATGACTTGATATATTAGATATAGTCTTTCATTAAATAATTGTTGTGTTCTATATTAGCATGTTTAATCCTTGAATAACTAGGTTATTATAAATGTTCACAGTTGTTCATAGTTGTGGGAGCATCTCTGAGTTAATATTAATATGAGTGGATTGGTTGGTTCTCATGGAGAAGAAAATTGCAAGAGTTGTTGCCAACTTCATAGGTACTTGATTAGGAGAATAAGTATTGGACCTAACCCGCATCAAAATCACTTTATGGATCATAGTCATGAGTAATGTTTGATAAAAGGTTGTATCTTTGTATTCTTAGACCTGAGATACATATTTGGGACTTGAAGTGTAAGAATTGTTGTGCTTTGACATGGTTTAACATTATTCCATAAAAGGCAATCATAAGGGCCATCGTTAGGTATGAAATGAACTACATGATGGTTGTATGTATTCAAGATGGGACTTTTTCATCTTATTCGTTGAGAGTTAGACATCTAAGGCCTTACTAAAATTTAAACACTAAATAAGATTGATGGTGATCCATATCTTATGTTCAACATGATGTCTGAGAGAAATGAATAACTGATACCACACCTTAGTAAAAATTGCAGCTTTGAGCTCCTCGAATTAGCTGTTGATAAATGGTACCCTTCATATGTTGTTAGGGGCAGTATCACATTGCTACATGCCAACTACTCTCTGTGTCAGTCTTTAATGAATCTTGTGCAAATGGGAGATTGTTGAATCTATATGCACAAGAATCATTATTGAGTGATATTGCTAATAATATATGATCCTATGTGGTCACACTTTTATCAAGTTGGCACATTTTGTATATTTATTATTAGTATGATTATTAAATAATACCAATTCTTGTATTTATATTAGGGAATAATTATTGTTTTGTGAAAATAATATTTAAAAGAGAATATAACTATTTATATATCATATAGTATGATTTAATAAGTCATGTACAAAGTTTTGGACATTTTGGTTAACCGTGATCAAATTAGTTAGTTTGTATACCATGGTTAATAAACTAGCTAGACAATTTTTGTCTTCTTTAGAAGGTATGACTACAAATTTCTAAGGCATGGGAGGTTATTTGTCAACCTCCCACATTTATCCCCCATGCTTCTAAAAGGCTACCAATACTTTATGCTATTATAATCTATAGGTATGTCTTACATGGGAATATAAAAGGAATGCTTTTGCATGAGTTTTTGTCTAGTTGATTAAGTGTTATTTTCTCTCTGTCTTTCTCTCTCTAAGAAGTCGTAGCTTCTTCACCTTTTTCTACTTTCTTTCTTTTGAAGTTTGAAGTCTAGATTTGGTGCTTACTTTGTGTCTTCCTTTGGTTCTTATTTTGATAAGAACTTAAAGGCTTAAAGAAAAAAGTATTACAAGAAGGAACTAGCATTTCAAGTGCCTTAATCATGATGGTGGATACTTGTAGAGAAAATCATATTCTTTGATTTTTCTATCTTCATCAACACCCCAAAACCAAGTGGGTTCAAACGCTCTAAAGGTTGTCATTCTAAAACACTCTATGGCTATTTTAAATATCATTCTAACCTCTATAAATGGATCCTAGATGGTTTGGTTTTGTTATAAACTTGAAAATAAACATGTTATTTTTAAAGGCTTCCGTTGAAATTTTTATGAAAAACTAATTTATATTTTGTATCAAAACCCATCAAGTAAAACCAGTAGAGATTCACCTACTCACTATGGATATAAGACACAAAGATACATCTAAAAAGCTAGCACGCATCCCTATTTAGAGACTAGGGATCATAGTTAAAACCCTAATGGGCCAAAGCCCATCATACCATAAGCCCATTAAAGGTATCAACCAATCAAATCTGCTATGCATCTGCTTATTGAAGCTTCATTCTTGAGATACATTGGATGAACATCAACTACACACATTATGGAGCATCATCCATAATGGTGGCACATCATGCAACTTTTGAGCATCATCACCTTATGAGCATCTTGATGCATATCATAGACATATAGATGCATCATCATGGCAAGGGCATACCATGCATCCTAAGGAGTGCATCAATCACCTTAATGGCACACCATAATGCTTAAGGGGTGCATCATGATCCTTAAGGGAGCTTTTTATATCAGTAACACATCATCAACACATCAAAGACCATCACCACATCACCTCAACGGTTTAAGTCCATCGATCCAACCAAGTACGTATGTCGTGCATTAGCATCATACACCATACAAACATCAAGCGTTCCTTTCAAATGTCATAAGGTCCACTTCACCACTTCCCAATGAGCTTTCCCTTGATTACCTTGAACCACCAAATAAGTACCAATAATTTTGGACTAATCACAATAGAACGACCGCAACACTTTCTCTATGTAGTGAGAAATGTATAACCATCCTGCTCTTTTATCCCTTTGAATGTGCATCCCTATTATCTTGTTTTCAGCTCCTAAATCGTTCATCACAAGCTTATCCTTCAAAATCTCCATCGAGTTTTCTTTTCGGCATCAACATCACCAGACACTTCTTCGTTGGGTTGCACAAGGGATTCCACATGTCTATGATGTTCCATGTCACCTTGTTGTTCATCGTTTGTCAAAAAACTGTGTGGCGTTTATGTTGCATGCTCTAACTTCTGGCTGGCACCCTAATTATTCTCTACAACACTTGTACCACATTCTCTTTGGTTACACATATCAAATTTAAAGGTCACATCTCTGCTAATAATAAATTTTCAAGTCTTTCCTTCTTCTGTACACCGTAGACAATGACTTTTCCCTCTAGATGCATATCTTAGTTGCCTTAGCCCCAGTTTACCATCATTCACACAAACGTAAGAAGGACATCCAAACATCTATGAAGCAGAATAACCATAGGGTTTCCCAGACCACACCTCTTGAGGGGTCTTACAATCAAGTGTAGTTGATGGAGATCTAGCTCCGATAAATAAGCAGATAATCCCATGCACTAAGCATGCTCCATTAGTGTTTGGTTCATCTGTTCAACCACTCGTTTTTGTTGTACAGTGTGATGCCTTAGTATATAATTTTTTTTACAAAAGTTTCAAATAAAGCCTTGCATAACTCATACCCATTTTCTATTCTGAGTGACCTGAATTGGTTCTTAGTTTGTTTTTTCAACCATAGTTTTCCATTACTTGAACTGCCGAAACATTTCATCTTCATCTTTTGTCTTCAAAATGTACACCCAAACCTTCTTTGAGTAGACATCAATAAAGCTCAAAAAGTATTGACATCCACCATGATACTTCACTGGAGATGGACTATAACGTCCCATTTTTTCATGACAAAATTTTTCATTTTTAGTTGAGATAAAACACTATTTTCATAAAAACCTCAAGTCAAGAAATCGCATTTGTTTAAAATACAATTATATGAAAATTAGAATATCATAATAAATGTGGAACACCAATGTTGCTAATGAGTGTGTTCCCCCAAAACACCATAATCATCGGAAGTACCTGAAAAATATTTAATCCACAACTATAAGCAAAAGCTTAATGAGTTACCCTAAAATACCACACACCACAATACACATACAAGCATTAACACAATGGACTTCAGTCCAAGACTGGTTCGCCCTACTCACCTTCAGTATATAACTGGTCTGCACCTGACCTTTAGCATATCGATGGCATGCCTGGGTATCTTAGCCTACCGCACAAAGTAGGATCGCCTCAACCCACTACAAGATATGTCAACATATATAACAAACAATCAAACCATCCAACAACACAAACAACTTTCTACACTAGTCTACCTGTCTAACATCTTGCTATAGAATATAGGGTCTCATACAGCCCACTAGGCCACAACTGGAAGATCACCAAATGAATGCATAGTTGTATATAATCAGAGGTATAATAGACAATCGAACAAGTGATACTAATCTAAAACCACAACAAAAAAGGAACATTCAAGAAAGCCAAGATCAAGAGTTCTTAGGCTATCCTATATGAGTACATACAACCCCTATGGAAGTTAATTGGACAACCACAACCTACTGATACTCTAACTAGACCCCCTTTATATCCTACCATGCAAGGATATCCATCGTAACACATAGTATAGTGAGGAAACCCACCTAAATCGCAGAACCGGAGAAACACAACAACCCTCTCAACTCCTCGTACTGATTAGACCCAAGAACCAACTATCACCGAATAAAGATCAACCTCAATCAACAACCCAAATCCTTCAAGTTAAACCCAAAGTCAAACTGGTCAAAAGTCAACGGCCACCACGTCGTGGTAATCTCCTTACCACATCGTGGTAGTCATTCAGGTGTGTTTCTCCTTTAAGTGACATGACACGTCGTGGTCAATAGCCTACCACGTCGTGGCATGCGTGAGCCAGCATCCCTAGTTTCCAATTTAGGCTCAACATCACTCTAATCCTACAAGTCTTAACACCAAGTCCAAGAACCTTAGTCTTTAAGGTCCAAACTCAATCCTTAGAGACCCATGGCCTTTTCCACGTCAATTACCCCCAAGACTTTAATTAAAGATTACCTCGAAACGTGATGTTACAATTCTCCCCCACCTAAGCTGAATTTCATCCTCGAAATCCATCCTTACCCATTACTCCTTAAACACCCTCCAAATCCCTTATAGGATTTTCCTGATCCTACTCCATCCCGTACAAGTCGACACGACTCTTTTACCAAGGACTACAGTTAACAACCTCAAGGTCTCTACGGACATACCCAAAAGTCTATCTCGAAAAAAGTGCCAACAATCGATATCCGATCTATTATAGCACTACGCCTCCTAAAACTAATGTAAATTCAATCCTTTATGAGAAGCATGCAAACCGACGGAGAACGAACACTATTCCAAAGAACAAACATCAAGGAAAGCAAATTCCTTAATCATAATTAAAAAATTCCCAGATGTTGCTTGTCCTTATGGCGAACGAAGCCATCCCACACATCATCCTTACTGACGAAAAGAGGTCATCGCACTTATCTCACTTAATTAAATCCCCTCCTGACTCTCCGGTCTAACCTAGTTCGTTATCCACTAACGGATCTGGTGTTGGATTAGGTGTCTAAGTTCATAACTATTACTGGAATATACTTGACCCGATTAGCATGGTCCATTTGGGTTGCATGGCATTGCAACACTTGGATAGGCTAAATGAGATAAAGGACACTTAAGGTTTATTAATATATTATAAGTTCTAATATATTAATAATATTATTTAGTTAGTATTGATCAAAGAATTAATTTGGAATTAATTAAGTGATCAAAAAGAGACTAATTAAATATATGGGGTTGATTGTGTAAATAATCTATTCTTGTATAGTGGGCTAATGATCCATGGTTTGTATGGATTGGGTTAAAACCCATAAGGTGCTCCATGGATAGTCCATGGAGGTTACAAACCCATGGATCATGGAATATGAAAAGCCATGACAATTAGGGTTTACATGGTGTAACCCTACTTGTGCCACAACTATATAAAGACCCTTAGTCTAGCAAAAATCGGCACTACTTATACAAGATAGAGGGCAAGTCGATTTTGAGGTGTTAGTGTACTTCTCTCAAGGTCATTCCAAGTGTTGTAGTGTTATGTGAGACATTTGAGGCATCACACTTGATGTGCTAGGCTCACAAGGTTCTCAAGGAATCCAAACTACAAAAAGGTATGTTCTTCTTCTAGCATTTATGTTTAAAAGTTCCCCATGCTAGGCTAGATCGGTTAAGAACCTTGGAAAATAAATTTTGCATGTATCTTAGTAAAACATAGATCCAAGGTTTCTAGGGTTGCATGTACACCTTATGAGTGTTAGAATGCTCAAAACCCTACATCTGGGCCTCACTCCGATCCATCAACCACTAACGACTCTTGGGCTCACCCTGATCCGTCAATCGCTAATGACTCTTGGGATCACCCCCAATCCGTCAACCGCCAATGACTCTTGCACTCACCCCGATACGTCTACCACATACTAAGGCAACCAAACCAACACAAGGAACCAATGATACTTATGAACCTTAAGTATCCCTATCAAGCCTCTTGATCGTGACTTGAACCTCCAAGTCCCTATCAAACAAGAAAAGACAAGGAGATCCTTATCACAACCCTCAACCTGAGCATCCTAACGTCTTAGAACTCTAGGCATGACAAAGTATTATGGAATTACCTATGCAACCTACAAGTAAGACTACCCGGAATAAACTACAACAATACAGACGATGCAACCAAGTAGGACTTTGAAGATTGTGCAACTGTGCAGATGTCCTTAACTTGAGTAGTCTGGTCGATGACTGAAATCCGATCCAAATTTCTCCTACTATGAAATCTCGATTCTCCCCCATTTGGAATATACAAATCATCAGAACACATTCAACACATAATTAAAAGCTCCAAATCGAACTAATTGGAAAATCACCAATCCCGCTTCTAGGAAATTAACAGAGACGAAGTAAGATAGTCCTTGGAACTGTCCAGCTCGACCCCAAAACCTTCATCAAACAAGAACATGTAGAACGGACACGTCAAAAGTTTTAAGTCTATGTCCCTGCATTAATGCAGTCTACAAAAACCTAACAACATCTCAATCGGAACGCACTCACAAGACAGCAATCACCACGAAGTAAAATCTTCCAAAAGCGAAGCTAATACATAAATACAAGATAATATAAATGGAAAACATATCCGCGGTCATCATAGTCACCATTTTTGAATCCTTTGCAACAAGTTGATAGGCTCTCCCTTAAAACCTAGGCACCTCAGCCCTCTCTAGATGTCTATCCGACATTTGCCAAGCTAAAGGTGTAGGGTTATGCACTGCACCGACAATGAGAAATGGACAATTGGCATTGATGTGCTCGCTCCTTTTCATAGCGTATATCTTTCTTCTCTTAAGAGATTTTGAGAAGAGTGAGTGAGCTTTCAAAAGTTTTGACTTTTCGATCTTTCTTCCCTTAGCGCATAAGCACTAAGCAATTAAACTACCTTTTTTCTTCTCTTTCATCCCCTTTTTTGTTTTTTTTGAATAATCTAGATATCTACGAGAAACTACACTAAAGGGAACTGTTAAGTACAGACGATACCTAGAAATGATAGTAACACCTGGGGCCTTTACACTGCCCCGACCTTCATCCAGTAAAAGATTAGCTCGTGCCTCTTCCTTGGAGGACGTTACCAGGCATGAGGGCAAGCTCTTGGAATTAGAAGCCTTGTCTTTTGACTCTTGTCACGTCAATCGTTGATAAGTTCCCGATCTGGGATAGACTGGCTGGACACAATTTTTAAAATCGGATTATTGAGTTCGTTTGGACTACACTGGCTTTGGGATTCCAAGCTTGATGCTTCAAGAAAGTTCCAAACCAATCTCTGGAACTTAGTAAAGATTTTTGATTTCCGGGTGATGATAAGTAACTCGTGAAGGTCTATAGTCAATTATGGCTATTGAGCGTCGAGATGTTTTACCACGCGCGATCCTTTCTTCAGGCATGATACTTATATAGTAAAGCATTAGCCGGATCGTAATGAAAACAAGCTCGTGCTCTTTTCTTACATTCCCTACCAAGTGTCCCTCCTTGACATATTTGTGACATGCAAACGATCACCACACCCCTTCATGAAACTTCCCATACTTACCACACCCAGGTCCCATCTGATCTACTGCTCCTGATCTCGAGTCAACGGACTTGAACTGCTTGGTCACCGATGTAACACCCATAAAATTCAATCCAATTTTAAACTTTTCAAAAACATTTAAACCAATAGTTATTACAATTTTTGTTTCCAAATAGTCTATATCAGAGTTTTCCCAGAAGTCATAACAAAATATGAGGAGTTGTACGATCACGCCTTCGCCTTGCCGCGATCCCCTGATGTACCTGAAACAACAACTGAAACTGTAAGCCCGAAAGCTTAATGAGCTCCCCCAAAATACCCATACTCACAGTAATACACATAGAATCATAAACAGCATACTATGGGTCCAGTCAACCATCAGGTTGGAATACCCCAGGCCCACAACCAACAGGTTGGAATGCCAACATACTATGGGTCCAATCATCCTCAGGATTGAATACCCCAGGCCCACAACCAACAGGTTGGAATGCCTACATACTATGAGTCCAATCATCCTCGGGATGGAATACTCACGGACCACAACCAACAGGTTGGAATGCCCAGGTCTATTGGCCTCCGCACAAAGCATCTAAGCCTCAACCGCCAAACAAACATGTGTACATATATATAACAGATAGTCACATATCAGTCTATAGACAACAACTGATCTAACAGATCATACCACATAACACATAATACCATCCTATCTACCAGGATACCGATCTAACAGATCATACCACATTCTACATAATATTATCCTACACTCTAGGATACCGATCTAACAGATCATACCACATACTACATAATATTATCCTACACTCTAGGATACCGATCTAATAGATCATACCACATACCACAAAATATTATCCTACCCTCTAAGATACCGATCTAACAGATCATACTAGCATAACATAACCAGATAACAATCCAAAGGGTCGGCCTTGGTGCCTTAGACCCTTGAGTATAGTGAGGATAACTCACCTTGCAACTGCCGACTGGAAATAGAAAGCTCAACCCTCGGATCACTGCCACCGACGCTACCACCTATATCCAACACATCCAAAGTTCATAAATTCCCGAGCTACCCCAGAGGTCAGCTGGTCAACCCTTGGTCAAAGTCAAAGTCAACTGTCAAGGTCAACAGTCCATGTTGACCTCAACTCGTCGAGCACCCTCAACCACTCGCCGAGTTCTTGCCTAATTTTACCAACTCGCCGAGTCACTCACTGACTCGTCGAGTACAGGGCAATCTTCATCGGACTCGTCGAGTTACTCATCCGACTCGTCGAGTCCATGACCAACTTCATCGGACCCGCTGAGTCGCCCTTGCCACTCACCGAGTCCCTTCAAACCTTCATCCATACAGATGCTTTTTAAGCCATGCAAAGACTCCAGATTGTAGATCCAACCTTCTAAGGTCTGCTTATCACGTAAAGTTGCAAACTTTACGTGCATGCAAAGCTTTAAGGCCCTAAAATGACAAAACTAAGCTGGAAATGAAGTCCAACACTTGAGGGAAGGCTCATACTTGCCAAAACTGTTACCTTTATGGATCTAGATACCAAAGGGAGTCCAGATCTGAAGTTTCAGATTCAGATCTTGGCTCAAACACAAAAGCCTTTCCTATAACCCACCCAAAAAGAGATTAAAGATGAGATGAGCCAAAGAGACATCTTAATACCTTCCAGAGAGTGTCAACTAATGTATATCCTTGCTTCCCACGAGTTCCTAGCTTCGATTTACTTGTTTCCCCAAGTGTTCCTCACCAAGATCTTTTCAAGTCTCTATCACACCAAAGAAACACACACACACACGATTTAGGGTTTAAGGGTGCCAAGAAGCTGTAAAGGGGAGGCTGGGGAAGGCCAGCGATCCTTTAAATAGGGTGCAAAACCCCGGGATTTAGGGTTTCATCTGCCAGCTCCTACACGTCGAGTCCCTTCTTGGATTCGGCGAGTAGATCACTAAAACATGCGGACCAACCCGCTGCTACTCGACGAGTAGGGCAGCCAACCCGTCGAGTAGACCTTGAAATCAAGAAAATTCTCACATAAACCAATACCTGAAAATCGGGGCGTTACAACCGACTACGACTGAGTTGGTACTGGCCTCTCCTATTTCCTTTAGGTCTCTATCTTAATCTCTCTCCTTTTGGCTTTTGACTGCAACACAATCAAGGTTCGTACTGGGTGTTTTCCATAAAATCTCTAATCTCAATCTTGAGCATACTCAAGTAACGGGTCATTTGTACCTGCTCCGAGGATGCATGCTCAGGGAAAAATAGGGCCCTATCATGAAGCATCCTGATGATCTCGGGAAGAGACTTTGTCATTTTCTTGAGTGACAGGTACTCCTATGCTGACCGCTCTCTCTCCACTAGTGGAACATACTAAGTGCAAAACATCTCCACTGACTGATCCCAAGTCACTATGGCCCGCTCTGCAGAAAAAAAAGTTTGAGACGCAAACTTCCACCAGTCCTTTGCTCCCAAGCATAGAAGGTTCAATGTGAATTTGACCATCAGGTTATACAGACAAGAATATGTATAGAAATATCCCTCCACATCAGAGATCCATCTCATAGAAATAATCGGGTCCTTGAACCCGTCGAACTCTGGGGGGCTTTGTATTACTGAACTCCCTATACTGCATCTATCCATCTCCCCGATGTCCTACAGCGGCAACGACTATAGCGGCTATGACAATGGAAACCTCAGTGATGACGACATATCACTCGTCGAACATGGTGATCAAAATGGTCATGCTAGACCCAAACATCTCCGAAATCACCTCTCTAGTCATAGAAGGCACCTCAACAGTAATAATTATGTGGATCTCCTTATCACTTAGACCCAGTCTCTCTAGGTCGTCAGTGCCTGAACATGAACCTCTGGTCATCACCATACTGAAAATATACAAAGGAGAGGGTCAAAATCAGGTCATAGCTATCACAGGCTATAAAGTCATCATGTGTTTCCGGTAGTACGGGCCTAGACTACCTTCCATACCTACCCGTATTCACCTCAGGTATCATCCTAAAGCTCTAAGTCACTACACTCGATCACAGATAGGTGTACTAACACACTTATACACTCATAAGAGCTACAAACTAAACTTTCTAGATACCCGTCCTAGGAATCTCCTCGAATACACTCTCGCACCACTAGAAATATCTTCCAACATTGTTAGTCACCTCATGTATTCTAGTCGTACATGATACAAGATCAAATAGATGGTCAAATGAATGAGTCTATCCTAAGTCCACAACCAAACAAGGAACATGAAATAAGGCTAAATCAAACATTCTAAGGCCATAAAATCCTAACCATGTATAATTTTTATGCATACATTTATCAATAAATAGCACCATTTAAAACTCCAATCAACACATAACAAGCAACCCCCTAGGCTACAAGGCATCACTTATATCAGGAAATTATAACATGCAATTCCTCAAGGGATCACTAGCTTATCCACTAGCATGCATTTCTAACCATCCATATTTCAACAGACATATAAAATAATTATGGGTATTCTTAGGAACCACTTTCATGTTGGAGCTCCGACGGACTGTACATATCGCATCTTTACCGTTAAAATTGTAGTCGGGTCGAAGATCCATGTTCACGATCCCAAGCCAACAATCAGACAAGAACATGATAAAGAACCGAGATCATATCTCCAACCCAACTATTTTCTTCAATTTTTTTGAAAATGTTTGTGAAAATTATTGGATCCTAGTTTGAGTTTGGATTCACACGAGTGCTTATCCAAATCCCTCAAACCAGGGCTCTGATACCAACTTGTAATGTCCCATTTTGATGAAAAAACTTTTCATTTTTAGTTAAGAGAAAACAACATTTTCATAAAAACCCCAAGTCAAGAGATCTCATTTGTTTAAAATACAATTATACGAAAATCAAAATATCATAATAAATGTGGAACAACGATGTTGCTAATGAGTGTGTTCCCCTAAAATACTATGTTCATCGGAAGTACCTGAGAAACATTTAATCCACAACTGTAATTCACAGCTTAGTAAGTTCCCCCAAAATACCATACTCCACAATACACATACAAGCATACCCACAATTGCCTTTAATCTAAGACTGGTCCACCCCATTCGTGTTCAGCATACAGTTGGTTTGCACGTGGCCTTCAGGACATCGTTGTCCCGCCCGGGTATCTTGGCCTACCGTACAAAGCAGGACCTCCTCAACCTAACAGATGATATGTCGACATATATAACAAACAGACAATCAAACCATCCAACAACACAACCAATTGTCTACACTAGTCTACTTGTCTAACATCCCACTACAGCATACATGATCTCATATAGCACACTATGCCACAATTGGCAGATCACCAATGAATGCATATATGTATATAATCATAGGTAGGATAGATAGTCGAATAGGTGATCCAACTCTAAAGCCACTACCAAACAAGGAACATGTAAGAAATCCTAGATCGGGAGTTCTCTGGTTATCCTACATGAATATATACAACCCCTAAGGAACTCATTTGGATGACCGCCGACCTACTGATACTTTAACTAGCATATCACTACATCCTCCCCTTATATCCTACCATGCAAGGATATACATCGTAACATATAGTATAGTGAGGAAACTCACCTGAATCACATAACCGGAGAAGCACAACAGCCCTTTCAACTCCTCATATTGACCAGAACCACGAAACGACTATAACTGAATAAATATTAACCTCAATCAACAACCCATACCCTCCAAGTTAAACCTAAAGTCAAACTTGTCAAAATTCAACAGTCAACGGTCAACAAAAGTTAACGGTCACCACGCTGTGGCAAGTCCTTGATCGTGTCGTGGCCAAGTCCAGAAAAAACAATCGCATTGCTATGCACCTCTACGCTGTGGAAATCCCTTAGCTACACCGTGGTTTTGTTCAGGATGTTATTTCTTCATTAAGAGCTTAATTCTTTCATATCAAAGCTCATAACTTCATATATGGTTCTTCTCATTGACTTAATAGATAATGTTTCCAACTTTGTCCCATAAGACATCACCATAAAGCAAGATCTTGAACCCTAAGTCTATCAAGCTCTCTAAAGGCTAAGACTTTGTGCATGGGTTTAAGAGAACCCAAGCAAGGACCTTGTCTCACTTAACAGAAGTCCAAGAGCCTAAAAAGTGCCATAACAAGCTTTGGAGTTCCTCAACTCCAAGCATCCAAAAAAGGGACGAAAACCAACCATAATGAACTTAAAATTGCATATAGATGAACTAAGGTCAAGTTATGAACTTTATATCTCAAATGAAGTAGAAATCTGAAGAAGATGATGGATCTAAGCTAGCTCCTTGCTTCCTTGCACCAAAATGGAGTCCCTCGTGTTGGATTTTTATTCAAAAATTAGTTTCACAAACATAAGACTTAGAAACGAAAGACTTAGATAATTTCATTAACATAAAACAAGTTTATACCCACCACGGTTCATCTTGCAAGTTGTACAAATATTTAAACACTAACCAAAGAAGAGATGAAGAAATAACAACCCTTGTTGTTCTTTGCGTCCTCTTGGGAGTCTTGGAAGTTGATGAAGAATGATGAACTTAAGAGACACCAAAAATGATTTAACTTGATGTAAAATGCTAGTTCTTTTGTATAAAACTCTTAAGCTTTGAACCAAACCCAAGAATGGTTCAAAGAGAGCAAAATGCAAGCAACTTATCTTTAAAAGAATGAAAAAAATGGAGAGTGTAACATGCTCTAAGCATGTTATGGTTTTGAGGCCAAGGAAAAGCTAGCCACATGCAAGCTGATAGGTTATGAGCACTACATCAATCCTATGGTGTACATGCAGATCTAGTTTGTGTAATGAACATGCAATAATCATCCAAAGCTCATAAACCCTAGATCTAGCATACAATAATCGAATTAACATATGAAATAGGGTTTAGATCTTACCTTGATTGTTATGTAGCAATAACAATCTCAATCCCTTTTGATCTTGAGCTTTGAAAGCTTAGTGCCTCAAATGTTGGACCTCTAATGGAGTCACAAACACCATGAGCAACAAGATGACTTAGGAGAGGGAGGAGGAGCACCAAAAAACGTCCAAGAACCCTTAGGGATTACTTCACCGCGTTTTTGGGGCCTTAGGAGTTCCTTATATAGTTAGGCTAGTAGGGTTTTCAACCAGGAAACCCTAATCTGACTGCTTAGGCCCTAATCAGCCCATGGGCTCCCTCTTTAGAAGCCTTAGACGAATTCTAATGGGTTTCCCCATAGATTTCGTCCACTCCAACTTCTATGGAGTCCATTAGCCCAATATTCAACTATCACACAATTGACAGTTCTAGTCCCCTTTATTTAATTAATGTCTTTTAGTCACAGAATTAATTCTTATTAATTCTTGACTAATATTAATTAAACAATATGATTTCTCTTTTAATATATTATTCATATAATATATTAATAAATCATAATTAATCATTTTTCTCCTTAATTCATCCTATCAGTTGCTATGGTGAAGGCAACCCAAAAGGACCATGCTTACAATCGGGTCAAGTACATACCAAAATGGTTATGGGCTTAGACACTAATCCAACACAAGCCTCATAAAGTGTATATATTACACAAAGGGTCTTATGCCTTTAAGACAACCCATACCCTTAAGACACAGTGTCCCCCATGCTTGAAAGAAAGCCCTTACTTTTGATTAAATTAATCAAGAGACCATTTCTCTTTGTTTCTCTCTCATTTTCAGATTTTATATGCCAAAAAGAAGTCATGAGTTTTATATCTTATAACCAAAGTTTATAAAATATAAACTTTAACTTTTTGGTAAAAGAAAAAAACTTTTATCTAGTCCAAAATGTTATTAATTCATACCATATGAATTATGTAATGTTACTTGCTAATTAAAATTATTATTTCCAAGAAATAAATAATATGCAATTAATTATAAGAGTTTATTGAATATTTATTAAAATCAATTTCTAATAAATAATCAATTATATTAACTTGTTGTTAGTGTGGCCCATTAGTATCATATGTTGATTAGCAATATCACTTCAATATGATTCCGGAGCATACAAGACCCTTCAATCTCCAACTTGCGCAAGATTCATATTAGACCGATATAGATAGTGGTGAACGTCTAACAACATTTCACTACCCCAACAACATACGACTTTGTGTCATTCTATCAACTCCCGATTCTGAGAAATCTCCAAGCTACAATTAGTGTATATTAGGTAAGTTTATCAGTTTCCTTTTGTCACATACATCATGTTAAACATGAGATACAGATCGCAATCAATCTCATATGGTGTTCAAGTTTTGGTAAGATGCTTTATATGTCTAAATCTCAGCACATAAGAGGAATAAATCCCATCTTGACTACATAAGCCTCTTGCATAGTTCATACCGTACTTGAAAATGGCTTTTATAACTGCTTGGTTAAGGACCAGCGGTTGACCATTTCTAAGCACAGTACTCCCTACACTTAAGTCTCACTATATATCTCAGGTGTTAAGGATAAAAAGATAGTACCTTTTAATCAAATATCATTCATGATAGCGATCCATAAGATGATCTTGATGTGGGTCAATTCAATACTAGTTCTCTAAAAAGTACCTATGAAACTTGGTTACAACCCATTGGCTACCTTCTCTGACTACATATGAATTTATGTATTGTATGAAAGACCAGGATCTAGCTCCTGACAATTGTATGAAAGACCATGATTTGCCCCTGACACTTGTATATAAGACCACGATTTGTCCCATAGCATTGGCAAGGAATGACCACGATTTGGTCCATAGCAGGAATTGACTGTAAGACTATGATTTGACCCATAACATTTCACTTGGGGATGGAGTAGACTCATTATTTCATATATGATTGTTATGTATGTTATATGCTTGGTGATAGGAGATTTGACAAGTCGGCACTAGAGTCGAGGACTTTGTGTGGATGCATTGTATATATGATGAAATATGTGGTATACTGGGGAACTAACTAAGCTTTATGTTTACAGTTGTGGATAAAATGTTATGCATGTTGTTTGTGAGAGGAGCTCGACGGGACTGTACACACGCATCGAAGATATTGATTTCTGTTTGTCTTTGTAATTCGATTCAGATAACATTATGGTCTCAAACAAATAAATGTCACTTATTATTTTTAAGTTAAAGGTTTTAATCGATTAATCTATTTTTAAGATGAAAAATCTTTTTGTAGTTTTCGGGACGTTACAAATTGCAGCTACCTATCATTTAGGATGATTTGGTCTCTAGAATCACAATGAAGGACTAAAGGTGGCAACTTCTTTAAAGTAATGGTTGCGATTGCAAGATCTTTGTTTGTATATGGTTTGAGGTGTTAAGTAGTGGTAAAAGGTGATAATGAAATCAAATATACAACTGAGGTGGAGGCCGAATGTTGAGAATATCGTAAGTGAATGGCTAAAATTTTCTATATACATTATGAATATTGGTGATGTATATATGGACCTTTTGTTACATAAAAGAGCTGGTTAAATATTATTGTACATGTTACATTAATCAACAATTGACTATAAAATAATTATATCTCTGACCACACTTCATGAAATTGTAACGGATTCAATGGTTTTTCGCGCTCAAAAGAATTATGTATAATTCTAATATTGTTCTTAAGTTTATCAATCTCCTTATCCGTGACTTTGACCGTAACTTTTTTCTTTTTAAATATTAGTAACCCATTTCACAATTTCTTTCATCTCTACCATGAGAGCCTCTACATGTGCGTTAACAATCCAACTCTTTTTCTGAGTCTCTTTCTTGGTCTTTTTCAACGCCCTTCATAACTTTGAAAAGATAATCAAACATCTTAGGTGGATATGACCTACCACGATAAAAGTCTGGATGAACCGAGCAAACATCAACAAATGGGTTAACATCTAAACAATAACATTACCAAGCTTGCGAATCTTTTACGTAGAATATCATTCGAAAAAAACTTCTTATATAGAAAGAGATATAGAAAGTGATCGGAAAGCGAAACAAACCGTTAAACACATGCAATATCTTATAGAGAGTTGGACTAATTAACTTTGTCGAGAATCATTTTCAGATATACAGTTATAGTAATTGCTAATAACTGTGCAAGAATAATTCATTACACGATACATCTTCGTGAGACTATTTTGTTAAAAAAAAATACATTTATCACCAATTTGATGTGGATATTAAATGTCATGCTTTTTAAGAGAATTGAATAGATACATTAGTGGTTCCATTTTTTGAATAAGCAAAAAGTTACTAATAATTCTAATTTTTAAATTTTAAATATAAAGAAACCAAATATATGGTTGTTATGAAAAAGTATGGATTGAGACGTAAGGTCATTTGAATACGAATGTTTTTACTCGACATATAGTTTTCTGGTTTAGTTATAGATTATTTTATTTATAAAGTAAATATGAAAAAGAATAATAATAATAATAAATAATCGCTGGCTGTCGGTGTAATGTCTGAATTTACCAAAGTGTCCTAGCGCCGACGGCATAGGGGGAAAAGAGTCACGTTATACATGAGGACCCGGCGGGGTTGGTTGAAGTGGGCATTGTATGAGTTGTGGCAATAAACTCTCGAACAAAAAGGTCCCCTCACCCCACTTAATAACTGCCACTTGTCTCTTTTATATTTTGCACTAAATATCGTTTTTCCATCCACTAAATTTTAAAAATAGCTGTTTATAGGTGGGATCTAGTGCCCTCTGAGTCTGCAATGACTAATTATTGGTTTTTAATGATTCTCATCACGGTTACAAATATTATTTATTATTTTTATAACTTGTGCTTTTGTATACACATGTTTTCTTTTGAATACCAGTCGATTTCAAGAGTGTGCGTACTTTAATTTTTACAGAACAAGTACATGTAACCAATAAAGCAATAACCTTTGGGTCGGTTGATACATAATCAGAGTCCTATTATCCTGAAACAATCTCAAAAGTCATGTAAGACTAAACAATCTCTAAAGTTATGTAAGATTTTATGTCGAATATCCATCACAGATAGGTAAATAATACTAAGTATTAGTTATAAATAATAATAATCTAATGATTTATTATCAACTATTAAGTTTTGTCAGAAATTTGATCGATTTTTAAAGATTAGATTTGATTGTAAGAAAGATCAAAGGAAGATTGTTTCGTTATTGTTAGAAATTAAAAGAATGAATGTAAAATCAAAACCAATATCGTAGTTGTTGATATTTGTTGGCGTAAGATTACATGGAAAAACCTTTTGTCCTTAAAGATTTTTACGTCATTTTAAAACTATAAATGTAGCGTCTTGATTTTCATACCAAAAATTTCATTTTTAAAAGAAAGTATTTAATTCAAACATTCATTCATTCATAACAAAAACCATGTTTGACAATCAAAACTAAGTTCAAATCAACCTATAAAATAAAGAGAAAATTACATGAATGGTCCTTGTGGTTTTGGGTAATCTGCGTGTTTGGTCCCTAAATCATTTTTTTAACTCGGACGGTCCCTATTAAGTGTTTTTGTTGCGCGCATGGTCTCTGACCTAAAAAGACTATAATACCCTTTCTGAATTTTTTTAAACTTTTTTATATTTGATTTATTTTATAATATAAATGAAATAGGCTCACTTTTACAGATCATCCCTTTATCCCTTTCATCGGCCATGAGCAACCACCTCTCTTTACGATTCTTTCTACTCCGGGCTCTGGTTGTTAATGCCTAAAAAATTTGCATTGATTTCATCAACTACATGTTCCACACTGATTTCATCAGCAAATCAGCCATGTAACAACCATTAATTATCCAAAAGTTTGAATGTTCCATCGATTTCATCAGAGTTCGCATCATTGATTTCATCAGCCATTAAATAACCACCTCTTTCATGTTTTAAAACTTGAAATCAAAACCCACCTATTGGCTTATGCATTTGTGTTTGGGATTGTCGGCCCTTGAATCTCCAAACCTAATACCTTAAATCACTTGACCTATAACCAATATTCAAAACCCACGAAACCTAAAACTTGAAATCGTACCATTCTCCGGTATCCTAGTGGGGTCGGTTATCTTCTTTGGTGACCCTCCAAGAGTAAGGACAGAGGGCAGAGATGAATGCATCAAGCAGATGTGGTGGTCTGGTGGACGGTGAGAGGGAATAACGATGGCTTCAAGCAAAGATCAACGCGTCAAGCGGCGGCGGTGATCTTGTGGACGATTCATGTTTTCATCATGTTTGTGATTCAACCTGCAAACTCAAATTTCAGGTATTAGAATATACCCACATCATCGATGCTCTTCATCTTCACAAACGTTGATCTTTGTCTATGAGACCATGGTTGATTTCTAAGATTCATCATCGATTACATTTCAAACATTTTGACTTATGTGGTCGTAGTGGGATTTTGATTTCGATTTTGATTTTGATTTATGGTTTCAGATGGAAAAACTCAATATGTTGGATTCATATGGATTGTATCTGTGAGTTTTTTCTTGGGGGTTTTAGTTTTGGATGTGAGTTCTACATTGGATTTTTGTTTTGGATTTGAGTTGTTGCTTTGATTTTAGATGTATTTCAAATTTATTATTGAATATTAGGTAGTTTGTGTTGACTTTACAGTGATTTCATTGGTACCGGTAATGTGGCCGGAGATGGTGACCGAAGCTGGTGCCGGAAACAGGATAATCTTCCTCCATTGGGGGAAGAGAAGAAGATTAAGTTGGGGTGAGTCCTTTCAAAATAATTATTAATAATTTATTTCATTTAATAATAGTTGAAGTAATAAAAAAGAATTTACAAAATAAAAATATATCATTAAGGGCAAAATAGTATTTTTAGGTCTAACAGGGACCAAATGCGCAAGAAAATTACATTTTAGGGACCGTCTGAGTTATGAAAAAGAATTAGGGACAAAATGCGCAGATTACCCCAAACCACAGGGAACATTCGTGTAATTTACTCTAAAATAAAACATGCATAAATCTCAAACATGATGTCGATGCACGTATACAATCAATTCTTGTCCTTCCTCCCGATCTAACGAAATATTTTCAAAACAGTTAATCAACAACTATAAACCAAAACTTAGTGAGTTCCCCAAAATACCACATATAACAATACACATACAAGCACACAAACAAGGCTCTCGGTGCTAAAATTGGTCCGCCTTAACAATATCAAGTATCTAGGTTCACAACATTGTAGTTGATCTTGCCATCAATTCGCCTCCTTTTGAGTGTCTAGACTCACAACACTTCATGTTGATCTTGTATCAACTAACCCCTTGGCTCTTAGCATAAAGCTACTCCGCCCGCATCTTGGCCTTCCACACAAAGTCAGAACAGCTCAGCTCAAATAATCAGCCAACTCAACATCACATGTAACAATCTACAAGTCTACATGCCTAACATCATACTACAGTCTAACCACATCCTAGCATACAAGGACACATATTGTAGTATATAGTATAGTGAGAAAACTCACCTGAAAAACTACACATATAGTTATTAGCGATCCAACCAGCGAGTAGGCGCTCCGAACATGAAACGAACTAGGTGACGAGTTCTGAATATCCGCGTGTAGAACTTCGACGCTTACTTCTTGTCTTTCTAAAACTCCAGCGCTTCACTACTGATACTTCCAGAACTACAAAACGAGAAGTCGAATCACGAGGGACCGAAATGATCGAGGTTGAGAGAGAGGGACATAGAGACTCTTTTTTGAAAGAGAATGAGGCAAGGAATGGAAGAGGCTTGAGCCTCGATTTATAGGTTGGAATATGGCAAGGCGTGTCGTACTTTCTGATAGGGCGCTTCGCGCCCTCTGGCGAGTCTGGTTCTTCTTTCTTGCACACAAGCCTTGGTTTTCGTGTACGCAACCTCGACTGCGGATGTCGGGTACATTAAATGAGGTGCGCCGTGCTGTTAAAGGCGCTCTACACTTTTAATAGGCACCCAACGACCTTGAAAGGCACCCCAGGCGTTTGAAATTCGTCTGATCTTCGAAAAAACATAACGTCCTCATACGAATTTCATTTTCGACGTTCTTTATATCCACACATTCATCTCGACGACAACTACAACTTTCATGTTGATTATTTTGGCGAAGATGCAACGTATTTTCACTTTCATTTTTATAAACAATTATTTTTATCTTTTTATCTTGAAAAGTGAAAACAGTGTGTTGCAATAAACTTTAGCATAAAACCCATTCTTTGATGCAGAATATCCTTCGTTCCGACAAGTATGGAAAAAGTGATAAACATAAAGTGGTTACTTGGAAAAAAGGTTGGAATTTGCAGTTTGCAAAAAACATAGATGTATAGAGAGGATGATAGAAGGCGATTTTTAGTTGTGGAATAAAGGAGACCTAAGAGGTCCAATTTATATTGAATATGAAAAATGAATCCAAAAAAGATCTGATGATAACACCCCACCATTCACGGGCTGTCATATGACAATTCGAATTTCAAATCCAATGACACTGTTATCTGTTATCTCATCCGACTCGACCTAAAGTTTATCTAGTCTTTTCTGGAGGCTTCTTGAATATTATGTCTACTTATCCATGAAGTCAACGGCGATCAACGATTTGATTGTGTCTGTCCAATCGAATCGACCCAAACTCGCCAAAAATAAAAGCCCATAAGCTCCCAACGACCAATATGTCATGTGAAGTGCCAAGTACGCCTAAAACATGTCATCTCGCACATTCACGTCTACGGCTAGGCTGGGCTAGGCGAGTATGTTTGGGCTTGGCACATCTATAGTCTAAAACCTTTGAAGGGATATCAAGAGAAAAAACTTAAATTTACAATTTTAGTTCTTAATGCCCACTAATGTGAGATACATGGGAACTTGTCGATTTGCAATTACCCACTAACTTTCCAATAATCCCCCACCAAGTTGTAAAGTTTCCTTTAATTCAGATAGACAATGTCACTTGGGTGTCTCGAATGTTAAACTCTTGTTTTATATGGACAAAGAAGAGAATACTTATTCAATGGTATTCTTATAGGTTTAAACCAACAACCTTGTGACCTTACCGGTTTACCCCCACTCATTATCTTCCATCTTTGCATTCTCAATGAGTGCTAATATGGCTATGCGCTACAACCACTTTTATGACCCTCTATAAGATAAATTAGTAATCTTTATTTTAGACATCACCACCTCTAGATCATATATGTAAAGTTTTTCAACATATTTGTTGCTTATATGTCTCCAAAACTTTTTTAAGATCAACCCAACCTCGTCATTGGCACCGACATACTATCCTACCTCATATGGACATATGATTAATAATAGTACATTATATCGTTAGTGACTTCATTGTTACGATTTAAACTTGAAAATTATGAGCTATATGTGAAGTTGGGTTTCCATCACTAAACGATTCTATTGTGGTTTTAGACCCACGACTCTCATGGTAAATGTAACTAAGTCTCTCATATGAGGCTTGGTAGGTGGATATGCCAAGTTTCTACTTGTCTGGATATAACCAAATTTGATGGTACCACTCTCAGTTAGTTGTCTCATAAAATTGTGTCACAGAAGTAGGTGTCTGGACTTCCCATTATACATAACATTGTATACTTTAGACATTTTGGCCTCATTGTCATAATACAACGGTATAGCCAACATCGGAATATATCGCAAACTAATATCTAATAGTATATTTATAATCCAATTTGCCTATCTGCCTGTTACTGCTAAGGCAATAAGCTCGGCTTCCATTGTTGAATGAGCTATGCATGTTTGTTTCTTTCTCGTCCAAGAAATAACAGTACCAACTTAAATCCAACCACTCATGGATTTTGAATTGCTCGTGTGATCTATCCAACTGGCATCCGAATAGCCTTCTAGTATTATAGGAAATGACAAGTATGTTACCTAAATAACACTTGTCCTTTTTAGGTATCCTAGTACTCTTCCCAATGCCTTCCAATGATTTTTCCCTAGGTTGACAATATACCGAATCAGGTTGCTTACATCGAATGTGATGTCAGGACGAGTGTAATATATGATATACATCATGCTACCGATTGCACTTGCATGTTCTAGTTGAGCCACTATTTGACCAGAGTTCATGTTTAGTTTCATACTTAAATTAAATGAAAAGGAGTGTTGAATTCTTTAATATTCAAATGTTACATCTTTGTCAAAACTTTCTCTATATAATGAGATTGACTTGGAGAAATCTGAGTACTTATCTTTTTCACCTTGATACCAATAATTGTATCAATTTTTTCACCAAGATTTTTCATCTTAAAGTTTGACGATAGTTATTTATTCGTATCAATAATACCTTCGAGGTGAGTACTAATGATCAACATATCATTGCCATAAAGACATATAATAATTGTGTATTCAGATGTGCATTTGGTAAAAATACAGTTGTCATCACTATTGTGCTTAAATCTAAAAGTAGTCATGGTGGTTTCAAATCTCTCATGACAATGTTTATGAGCTTGCTATAATACCTAGCCTTTTTAAAAAACAAAATACTATGCTTTTAAAATTTATCTATGTGTTAGAAGTTTGTATCAGATCCATAGTTTAAGTGAATTGCGTATGGATTGTCCATACATTGGCTTAAACTAAGAGGAACATGAAAGAAACAAAGTCTTTTAGGACCACTATTAATGACATCACCAGGTCCTATGTTCTTACAGTAAGTGATATTATTATACTAATAAGAAATGTTACTATATAATGTGACATGCAATTTGGCTTTCTTCCTAAAATATGATACTTGATTATGAAATATGAAAGTTGGAATCTTTATGGGAAATAGAGAGCATTGGAAGTGAATTACATCTCTACAAATGGAAAGTGGAAGATGATGATTGATCAAGAAAATTGATTCTTGTATCAACCAAAGGAGTGCAACAAAGGGAAGTCGTACAAGTTCTTGATTAAGTATTGCAAAAATTTCCAAAAGAGTTCTTAAGGGAGATATATGCAGTATAGTTGAAGAATGTGTGAAGATAATAACATAATGATGTAAAGTGTACACAAATGAGGAGTGCAACTCTGAAAGAAGAGTATGATATCTATTTTATTTTTATCAAATTTTTGATTCTACTTTTACCATTTTACTTACATCATTTCTAAAGTTGTAGCGTACAGAAGAAGGGACTTCAGACGATTCACAATTCAAACTAGTAATATATGACAAATAATGTGTGGTAGAGGACTTGACATCTGAGGCAATCATCTTTTTTTGGGTTGATGCGCCTCGTCCTTGTCAACATCAAAAACATCGCAGACTTTCTCCCAATTCAACCTCCTAATATGAAACCACCGCAAGATACGATGATATAAATAATTTCGTCGTATCGCAACATTTCTCCGAACTATTGGGAACATCTCCCATATCCATATCTTGTAATAAATATAAATTAATTTATAAGTGTTGGCAATAAATAAAATTATCAAAAAATAAAGACCGAAAAATTTATAAATATATTTTTTTAACTAATTAAATATACCTTCAAAGGAATAACAAAACCCGATAGTGTATACACATAAGGTTTTGTTGGATGTTTGGACATATGATCCTCAAGTTTTTTAAATATACCCGCCAATTTAGGGTATGTTTTACTCCATAGGTAACCCCCCCCCCCCCCCCCCCAACATAACCTATATTTAAAAACAAAAATACTAGTTAAACGTATAAAAAATAGTATTTTATTAAAAATATTAAATCGAAAAATACTTATTCCATCCATCCAGGTTCTCCACCACCCACAAAAATTCCTTGGTGACTTTATCATTGGGCTCTTTTCCCAAAAAAACCTTGATTCGGAATATATAGCAAGATGACACGGACACCGTCGTGAGCTGATATTTCATTGAACCGTTGATTCAAGATAAGGAGCTCTAAATCTTCTACAAGTAAACTAGTGTCCGTGCGATATGGGAAGACTCTGTACCGAAATGTATTTTCACTGTATCCGTGTTTATACATTGTTGAAAATTCGATCCTTGATCTAGGACACCGGCCCATGTAAAGTCCGGACACAATACAAAACTCCTCGGGCCCAAATGATAATGTATGTCTAGAAAACCTAAAATGTAGACGCTCAGCTGCGTCCGTTTCGACAGTAGGACGCAACATATGCAGTAACAACCCAGGAATAAGAAGTCTGTCTCTGGACTGAGCTGGAAGGTCCAACAAGTAACCGAAGCTAGTTGTTGAAAAAATATCTCGCACTTGTCCGTTCAAGTCACTCAAAACTTCATGCAACTTATGACATGAAGCTTTGACGGATATGTTACACATCATGCTTTTGTTTGGAAGCTACAAAATTAAATAAACATTAATGTTAAATTAGGTTTTATAAAAGAAAAATAGTGTTAAAGAAGTAGACAAATCACACAATATAACACTTAATCATTCCTTTCATATATTCTATTTACTTTTGTATTTTCTATACTAATAGTATACCAAATATAGCATTGTACTTTGAAAATGGTGTGACAATAACATATTTTATAACAAGCCCGAAACTACCAAAACAAAATGTTATTTTATGAATACATTATACTTCAAAGTATCTACATATTATAAACATAGAAACTTCTTCTAATAGATAGTATATTGCTATTGTATGCTATAATCGAGAAATAGAAAATAACATATTTTTCAAAAAATGCAAACATGGAATCATAACATATATACAATCGTTAAAATTCCGTAGAAACAATTTTTTTTGAACAAAAATGAAAAAAAATATATAAAACCGTAGGTTTTATGAAACCTACGGTTTTATATACAAACCTACGGTTTTTTTTTTTCAAAAAAAAATCACATAATCGACAAAATATAAAAATGTTTATTGGTTATAAATTTAAAAAAAAAAACCCGAAAAAAAAATAATACCGTAGGTTTTTTGGAAACCTATGGTGTACAACCTTTTAATGCACAAACTGTGCATTAAATGGTTGTACACCGTAGGTTTCCAAAAAACCTACGGTTTCGCTATTTTTTTTTTTTTGAGTTTTATAAAAAAAATCATGAAATAATACTATATATACAATTCTGATAATGTTGGATCAAATTTTAAAAAAAAAAACGAAAAAAAATCTACGTAAGGTTCGACGAAACCGTAGGTGTACAACCTTTTAATGCACAAACTGTGCATTAAATGGTTGTACACCGTAGGTTTCCAAAAAACCTACGGTTTCGCTATTTTTTTTTTTTTTGAGTTTTATAAAAAAAATCATGAAATAATACTATATATACAATTCTGATAATGTTGGATCAAATTTTAAAAAAAAAACGAAAAAAAAATCTACGTAAGGTTCGACGAAACCGTAGGTGTACAAGTCGACACTGCACAATCTGTGCATTGGGCACTTGTACACCATAGGTTTCGTATGAAACCAATGGTTTTATTTTTTATTTTTTCGATTTTTTTTCAAATAAAAACTAAGCCACATATACAAAACTTACTCATAATCACGAACACAATAAAATTTTGATGAAAAGTAGACAAACCTGGTTGTTCTTCGGATGCTCCATTGAGAGAAAAAAAGTAGGCAAACTAACAAAACAAGAGTGAAAAATGACCTAATCTGAAAAATTAAACATTATATACTTTAGGCTAATGGGTCACGAAAAAGTAAACGTGCCGTGAAAACAGTAGTCCATTACCACGAAAGAGTAGATTTCAAGCAAAAGAGTAGTCAACGCCCGTTGACCGCAGTCAACTATATGTTAACTACTCTTTTGTGGGCTATTTTTAGCGAATATGTATTTTTTGGCTATTTTTTGATAAGTCGTTAACCATTATGGTTAGATTAGTATTTTCCCCTTATCGTATTTCATTAAAATGATTTTTAATCATGTTTAATATGAAAGTAAAATAGACATCCATTTTAATATTTTTAAAATTGTATATTTCAAAAGAAAAAACTTTGAATATTATATATATATATATATATATATATATATATATATATATATATATATATATATATATATATATATATATATATATATATATATATATATATACTATTGAATGTGTGCTCTATAGTCTTTTAATTTTTTGTGTAAGTTTAAATGATGATTGAACTCATTATTCTTTTTTTTTTGTTTGGAGGAAGTTTGGCAAAGCTTAAAAAAAAAAAATTAGTTTTTTGACTTATTTTTAGTTTGACACCGGTATAAATCAAAAAGAATATTTGGGTAAAAACTATTAAAAAACAACTTATAACTATTTGGAACCTCTAATAAATTATTATTTTTATAAATCAGTTACCCCTTACTTATAAAAAACTCTTTATTTCACCATTTAAAGAAATTAACAAATATACCCTTTAACTTAAACGTGCATCAACACAAAAACATACGCTATAAATTAATAAGTTTATTGCGTTTTGACACCAGATAAGCTTAACCAAACACTTTTTTTAAAAACTCTGTTTTGACACCACTATAAATTAATAAACTATAAATTAAAAAATTAAAAGCTAATTTAAATAAACTTTGCCAAGAACCCTCTTAAAGTGATCATTGCACTTCCTACCGCAATCATAAAGATCATTTTTAACAAAATAACAACTTTATCTACGAAAAATAGCAATAAGTGTTTTTTTGTCCAAACTATAATTCACCTTAAATATTTCACAACAATAGTTTTACATTAAGAAAAATTAATAGTTAAAAGAGAAGGATTGTTTTTTTCGTATATAGTATTTCCATATAATACTTACAAAAAAAAAATATTGTTTGTGGTTTACTAAAATTCATAATTCCATTCTGCTACTTTTTTTGTTGAACATGATCCATATGGTTTTTAAAACTTACATGCTTGGTTTCTGAGCCACATAAATACAATTTTGCCCATTTTAATTTCTCTTGTCTTTTTTACTTAACTAAAATCATTTTAACTAAAAATAAAATAAAATAACCCCCTTTACCCCACCCCCACCGTATCTCGCCCATAATAAAACCATACACTTCATTGCTTCCTTCCTTTTCTCCCATTATCGTCTTCACACCGTCCCATGAACATCGACGTCGCTTCCATTATACCACCACTATCAGAAACTTCATCAACACCGGTGTCATTAACAACCTTAAAAAACCATGACGTACTCAAGCTTTTGTGATAAGGTCTAAACATAAATCAAAGCACATAAGAGAGAAGCGATGACAACAACAAAATCATATCTCTAATTTCTACACACAATACTCATTTACATTGTTGTCCACCACTATGTCCTTCTTCGCCCTCTACCCTTTATGTCTTCATTGATTTTGTGTTAATCTTCATACATGGGCATCTTCAAACACAATATCTTTAATTTTAGGGATTTTCTTGTTTAGGAGTAAAAGCACATGTTTATTGATATATTTTATGGCTCAATATCACAAATTTAGACTTCATCTCTCATGTACCATCTTTCTCTATATGTATATGCTTATGAATTTAAATCCATTTAGTTTGCTTGTTTAGGAAACATCAAAGAGATGAAAGCAAAGTCATTAAGTCTAATCATTGGTATTTTAATTGCGGTGGTAATCAGAGTAATTTTAACCATAGTTGGGATGCTCTTCTTTAGGTTTCACATGAAACGATCTCAAATAGGTAAAACCATTTCCAGAAGAGCTGCAACCATCCCTATACACGTAAACGGTACAATTCTTGTACAAAATTATCCAATTCATCAATGTGTACATGGTCATCATTAACAACACATATACACAACGACGTTCCATTTTGGTTTAATGGATCAAGAAAGTCTCATGTGGTTGCAACTTTAGGAATCCTTGAAATGTCTAACAAGGATTTTGTGACTAAACTGCCCAGAACAAGGAACGGTCATGACATGATTTGGGTGGCCGTTGATCGCTTCACTAAGAGTGCGCATTTCATAGCCGCTAACGAGAAATGGTCTATGGATAAACTTGCGAATTCTTACGTGAAGGAAATTGTGAGGCTACACGGTGTTCCGTTAACGATTGTATCCGATCGTGACAGCCGTTTTACCTCAAGGTTTTGAAGAAGTCTACAAGAGGAATTGGGTACCAAGTTGTGTTTGAGTACAGCTTACCATCCTCAAACCGATGGCCAAAGCGAACGAACGATTCAAACATTGGAGGATATGCTGAGAGCATGTACCCTAGAATTCTAAGGTAACTGGGATGAACACTTACCTCTACTAGAATTTTCCTATAATAATAGTTTCCACTCGAGCATCAAGATGGCACCTTATCACGCTTTGTATGGGGAAAAGTGTCGAACGCCATCATGCTGGCTGGAAGCTGGGGAAAAGCAGTTTATGGGACCTGAGATAGTCCATCAAACTGTTGAAAAGTTAAAAGTGATAAGGGAAAGGATGTTAGCTGCTCAAGATCGACAAAAGAGTTATGCTGACAAGAAAAGACAACCGATATCCTTCGAAGTTGGAGATTCGTTTTACTTAAAGTCTCGCCGTGGAAGGGACTTATAAGATTTGGTAAAAGGGGAAAGTTGAGTCCAAGGTTTATCGGACCATTTAAAGTTCTTCAGAGGATCGGGAATCAAGCTTACAAGCTAGAATTACCGGAAGAATTGGAGGGTATTCATAATACCTTTCATGTGTGCTATTTGAGAAAGTTCACGGGAGATGTGCCCGACATAATTCCGATTTCTGAGTTAAGGTTGGATGAAAACAAGAAGTTGATCGAAGAACCTGAGGCAATCGTTGACCGTAAGACTAAGAAGTTGCGACGCAAGATGGTCGATTTAGTGCTTGTGCGTTGGAAACATACGAATGGGCCAAATCTCACTTGGGAAACGAAGAGTGACATGATGAGTCGCTACCCGTATTTGTCTGCTGATGTGTGATTCCGGGGACGAAATCATCCTAAGGGGGAGAGAATTGTAATGCCCGTGTTTCTAGGCTAGGCATTAAAATTGACATTATAGTCTAGGTTAACCTTTGTAACTCATTTTGAAGAAATGAAAAGGAATTATGTGAATTATGTGTTTTATGCTTAATTATTAGGGTTTAATTAATTAAGAATAAAAATGAGCGTCAAAAATTAAATTTTAGATAAAGCCGATATCTATTAAGAAACTTGTAGTGGGAGTGACAAGGATTACGGATATATAAAGAATGCCGAAATCCGAGTTATAACGAAGAAGTTATGACCTATCGAAGTTTCGCGACAAAACGAATGTCGTAAAAAGTGAGTTTTCGATAAACTACTTTTTGGCCTTAGTGATCTAAACAAAACTCGTAGTGTTCGTTAAACCGAGAGTAGGTATAAAAAGAACACCCAAATCTGACTTCGTATGAGGAAGTTATGATTTTTCGAAGTTTCAGCTTAGCAGTAGACAGCTAAAAACTCGAATTTTAGATCGAGTGATTTTTAGCCGACACGACCTAAACGAGAATCGAAGGTCTCGTCATTAGTAGCACAACGGTAAAAAGTCTGACGAAAACGGATGTCGGATGAAGAAGTTATGAATTTTTAACGGATTTCCTGTCCCAGTCTGTTAAAAATAATAATATAAAAATTAAAGTCAAAATTAGCCGACGAATTCTAAACGAAAGTTGTAGAGCGTAATTTTAGCTACGCGTGCATATAAAGAACGTAAAAAACGGAGCTCGTATGCGAAAGTTATGGATTTTAGAAGTTTTGGCGCGAAAACCGAGAAATTTCGCATAGGTGGCTTCGGCCACGTCACCTTCGCTTAGAGCATGCCACGTGTCCGAAAAATGGATGAGTCATCCGAGCTGCTGAGTCATCCGAAGCGGTCCAATGCCTGTCCGACGCGTGTCCTCCTTCACGTGTCCGAGCCTTCGCGAGAGAGCCACGGACCCCCTACTTCGGACTAGACCTCGGTCCAGTAAGAAGAGGACAGCAGCCCCTTCGCACCCGCAGACCATGTGCGAGCCATGTGCTGCGCACCCTCGCCTGCGGACCCCACCTCCTGAACCGACTTCGAACTCCTATAAATAGAAGGGTCATGCGAGCCTTCTCGGGTAGTTTTGGAATTTTGCCATATTTAGCCCCTTTCTTCATATTTTCTTCATCTTAACATCCCCCAAAGCCTCGGTATCGATTATAACCCCCGAAATACTCCACGAAGAGCCCGAGAAGCCCGGAAAAATTATCTTTTCGGTTTTGAAGTCCGACCCTCGTAGAGCCCGGTTTCTGAATAAAACTCCCGGTTTTATTAGAAACGAACGTTTTAGGAAACGAATTGCTGCCCGATTATCATCAAATCATGTGAGTGTATAGTCACTTTCATTTTACACATAGATATGAAGTATTTACCTTAAAATACCTGCTACGTGTAAATATATTAATTGTTTATTTGAGGTGATTGTTGAGTTGATGTTTTATACAAGTTTTAAACTGTATATGTATTTTTATCTACAAATATGTTGGGTAGAACATGGGTAGATGGTTGGTGTGTGATGAAATAAAATGATGAGATGTCTCGATGTGATTTGTGATTCAGTCATCTAGCGGAGTTTGGATGACGACCACGGACTTTCTAGACAGTCCAGTGGGAAACGTTAGCAGGCCCGCAACCTGTAGGTGTTAATGAACTTGGGCGTTCATTCGCTGTACTCCAATCCCCCTCATGGTTGCCTTTAGGACATGTATGGCTGAGGAAACCCCTTAGCAGTAGTATCCATCCCGATGATATTCTTTAGGGTAGGTCCCTTGTGAAAAGTGTTTAGGGACGTAAAGTGAGGATAACGGGAACGAGTAATCAGGGTTATTGTTGATTGATGAACTTAATAAGTTTATTATTATTGTGGGTTGAAAACCCTATATGCTCACCAGGCTCCCAAGCCTGACCCACTCAGCTTTTTATGTTACAGGTAGTGGACCCCGAGCATAGTCGGAGGACGATGAGAGATTTTTGGATTATAGGCCAGTAGTTGTATATAACCGTTGAAAGGCTTATAATGTCTTGTTTATGCTTTTGGTCTGTATCGGTACATGACATCCCGAAGTTTTGATATGAAATGAAATTATATATTTCTTAAAGAAAGGTTTTGACAAACTTTTATCATATTTTGTTTTGGGGACCAATTCTGCAACATCTTTTATAAAGATTTCTCTGATTTGATTTTAAAAAGCATAAACCAAATCGGTCTTTTCTGGCCGAGAAATTAGGGGATGTCACATTGTGAAATGTTTTATGTTAAAGTTCTTGTGGTTGACTATAAACAAGGCGGGAAAGAGTTTCATACAGAGGTTATGTTATTAGGAAGGTTAGATTACATGAAGCTTGTGAATTTGATAGGATATTATGCATAAAAATGGAAAAAATATGCTTATATATGTATATGAGCAAAAGGAGCCTCTTTTCTCATCTGCACAGTGAAAACCATGAACTTTAAAGCCGATTTAAGGGTAGAGGAGTGGGGGTGAGGAGTAGGGGTATGGTGCTTTCTACTTATTTTTACAAGTTATATCAAATTAAGAAAAAAGATAAAGGAAATTAAAAATGCCATATTAAGTCATTTCATGTGGCTCAAAGAGCAACAATGGAAGTTTTAAAAATCGCATGGACCATATTTGTCAAAATAATAAACAAAGATTGAAGTTGCGATCTTTGGTAAACCATAAAGATTGTTTATGTAATTTTGTCTAATAATAATTTGATGTAAATACAATATGTATATATATTTATTTGAAATTCGAGGGAGTCTAAGATGGCTTATTTAAAATAAATTATGTTTCTTTATAGTTATTATTAATTTATCTAATGTTTGAAGATTTTTTTTGTAAATGTTAGATTAGTTTATCCGATACCAAAAATTATTAAGCTTATAAAATGCTTTTAATGTTTGACAATATTTGTTTATACTATAAAATTATCGAAAAAGTCATATTATATTATTAATTTCTTCTTAATTTGTTTAAAGTAAATGCAAAAGTATAATTTAACTTTGTTAATGGAATAAGTAACAAAGCTAAATCACCCCCTCTCCTTAGTTAAACTTGTGCAACCTGTTGCACCAGGTGCTAAAATATGGGTGTTTTGTATCCATTGAGAAAATACAGGTTGTAATTGGATAACAATATCTAAAAACATATCTTGAGAACTCCCTGAAACACTCATGGTATCATTACGAATATATAAACCAAAATTGTAAAAGCCTAGAAATATACATTCCCAATTGAGTTGTGATATGATTTCATTATAATGACTAAGAATATGATATAATAGATTGTTGTATCGAGTAGTTGGATCATAGTCTCTTACCATAACAATGGTTGCATGCGCAACAACACCAACTATGGGAAATCCACCGATCCACATAATTCACATATGATGTGTGAACAATGTCAGTTATGTATCATAGTCGGTAGCTAGATATGTATAAGGGGTCAATGACATACATATGGTGAGGTACAACAATAGTTAAAGAATCTAACATAACTAGATTAAAAGATAATTAAGTAGACCATCACATTGTTAAGGATCTCATATATGCCTTTATGCCCTGACCCGTAATTGACCTTTATGAGCTTCTATTCTAATAAAATAAAAATAAATTAAATTAAAATAAATTGATTTATCAAATAAACTAAATTAAAAATAAAATAACTTATCAAAAAGTATAACATATACCCATCCAAACAAAATACTTATTGGGCTGCCTTGCCTTTGAGACCATAATCAGTATTTGCTCAATTCCTCACTCATCCTGTCAAATGTGTGGGCCGGGCTAGCTGGGCTACCAACGGTAACATACATTCACCGATAGGGTCACCGCCTTAACACCGCAGACCGCCTCTCTCATCCTACACCCTTCTTAGGGTTTAAATCGAAAAACTCTGTTTAGAGCAAACAAGGTGCTGAATCTGCTCTATCGACTTCAATCATGGTTAGTTTCATTACGATTCTGCATCCAAACGTTTAAATTTGCTTTTAACTGCTTATGGGATGGATTCGCATGTTTATCAATGAATTTATGTTAACGATGTTCTATTATGCTCAAGTGTACGGTTTAAATTTCAAAAAAGAATGCATCCCAGCGAGTTATAGCAGTTAATTTGTAAAGTATCCTTCTGTGATTTTAACTGGAGTTCATAACCTTTTTCATTGTTGTTAAATTAAAAGCCTCAAGGAGATTACATAGAGCTTCACAGGAAGAGAAATGGCTATCGCCATGATCACTTCGAGAGGAAGCGGAAGAAGGAAGCTCGTGAAGTTCACAAGCGCTCCCAAACTGCTCAAAAGGTTGTGCTTCCTTATCAATCATTTTGAATTCATTTTAATTTGTTTCTCTTCCCATTTTCATGTTGTTTTCACCCGCATCACTGGAAGAATGTTTGGGTACACCACATGTTGTTTCTGGAATCGGAGCATCAAAGCATATTTTTATTAGAAAAATTGATCTTATTGTTCAAATCTCAATTGGAAGCCGTGGAAATGTGGAATACTAAAAACGTTTCCTTCTTTTATGGTTGTTCTATTGTTCCAGGCTTTAGGAATCAAGGGTAAGATGTTTGCCAAGAAACGATATGCAGAAAAGGCTCAAATGAAGAAGACGTTAGTATCTCTGCTCTACTTTTATCTTTTTTAGATATATTGACGTTTCTTGCTTTCTTCTGGCATCAATTTCTGTGTATTTGATCCTGCTAAGTGTTTGTGATGCGTGTTTATAGATTGGCTATGCATGAAGAATCATCAAGTAGACGCAAGGTGGACGATGATGTTCAGGAAGGTGCTGTTCCTGCCTATCTTCTTGATCGTGAGACCACAACACGTGCAAAGGTTTGTTTCTTTAAATTGGCTCTATATTAAACAGCTCTTGTCTTATATATAATTAACAAACATTCATACTCTTTATGAAGATTCTTAGCAACACAGTAAAACAAAAAAGAAAGGAGAAAGCAGGGAAGTGGGACGTGCCTTTACCCAAGGTAAGAAACTAGTCTATATATTTCAAATCATGTTTGAATTTGATTCTTGATGTTGACAAATATGGTTCTTGAAATGTTCAGGTGAGACCAGTGGCTGAAGATGAGATGTTCAAAGTGCTCAGAACTGGGAAAAGGAAAAGTGAGTATTTTGACTATTTTCCCATAATACCCTCGCCTATTTTAGGCTTGTTTTTGTTTGTGTACAACCAACCAAATAACTTTTTGTTACTTTTGCAGCCAAGCAATGGAAGAGGATGATTACAAAAGTGACATTTGTAGGACAAGGTTTCACAAGAAAACCTCCAAAGTATGAGAGATTTATTCGTCCAACTGGTTTAAGGTTCACAAAAGCCCATGTGACACATCCTGAACTTAAGTGCACTTTCAATCTTGAAATGATTGGTGTGAAGAAGAATCCTAATGGTCCAATGTATACATCACTTGGTGTTGTCACTAAGGGAACCATAATTGAGGTACATTTTTGCCACTTTGTAAGAGTTGTTATTTATTGTCTGTTGGAGTAAAAATTTGAACAAAATTTGTGTTGATGTGAATTTTAGGTGAACGTGAGTGAATTAGGTCTGGTGACACCAGCTGGGAAAGTAGTATGGGGTAAGATTGTTATTATTATTTATATTTTAATAAGTATGTATAAATGTTTGTGATGTTGCAAAGGTTGATGTGGTTGAATGAATGCAGGGAAATATGCTCAAGTGACGAATAATCCTGAGAATGATGGATGCATTAATGCGGTTTTGCTTGTGTAGTTTAAGTTACATGTTTTTTTTTGTTTTGGATTTAGAGTATCTTTGTATGCTTTTTGTAATATACATGATGGGTTCTTGGTAAGAGCTTGGAATTTGCATGGTGATTCATTTTCAGAAAATATGCAGAAAACTGCTAAGAATTTTAACCACATTATTGTGAAAAAAAAAAGATTAATTTGTTTTCAATTTCTAAGTATAATGTTAAAATGAGTGAGTACATGAAAATACTATATTGTAATACTAATTTGTAGCTTCGTTCACAATAAACACTGATAATACATTAATGCGATTGACTTCTACAATTAGACAGTTGGACAGGATGGTCCAAAGCTCTACCCAGTTGGATAGCTATTGCTCAGTATATCATTACAATGGCTAAATGCAAAAGTAAAACTATATTTTTAAGAGTAGGAGTTGATGGAACTTTCAGGTTCAAGTCTTGCTAGAGACGAAATGTATAAATACATGAGTATGATAGTGGGTGCGTGTGTTAGTTGTTCTAAAAAAACCATATTTTTTTTATTTGTATCCCGCTTTCATTTCATTTTATTACTACTTTCAATAGACTTTGAAAATTTTATCCAATTATAACATCGTACTTTTAACCGTTTTCTTATTGATGTAAAGTGATACCGCATTGAAATTAGAAACTCGCACCGTCAAAGCAAACAAAATATTATAAAAGCAAGCTATAACTTAACTACACCAAAATCAAATTAGTTATAGAAAGTCATTATGAAAATTCTACACTTTTGTCCACGAGGAGATTTGAACCCTCAGCTATTTGGGAATGAACATATTTCCCACACACTTTGATATCGCTAGACCAACGACCTCTTGTTAAATATATATTATTTTGGGTAAGCTTTTTTAAACATTCAAAATAAGAATAAATATAAATTCTATAAAAAATATCATTAATAATATTTGTCAAAATGACACACTTATAAATGAGTAAAAAACATAACATTATTGTCATGTTTTAATTGTATAACTATATATTTGATCATGCTGACATGAATATCAAATATGAGTATGAGTAGTCATTTTGAAAAAAAAAAAAAAAAAAAAAAAAACTGGAATACATGGGTTCTCCTTGCGATGAGGCAAACTGAGGGTTCAAAAGTGAAAATTGTATATACATTCGGGTGGACCGGGTCTATTGTGGCGTTTCCCTAAAAACATCCGGTATATAGAAATAGAACTGGTGTAGTCGGAGAGAGCCGACGTTCCAACAGAGGAAGAGAGAAAGAAACGAATACAGATTGCAGCTTTTGATGGCTTCCACCGCTGCCGTGCCGTTTTGGAGATCTGCAGGGATGACCTACATCTCATACTCCAACATCTGTGCCAACCTAGTCAGGAACTGTCTCAAAGAACCCTACAAGTCCGAAGCTATCGGTCGGGAGAAGGTCCATTTTTCTGTTTCCAAGTGGGCTGACGGAAAGCCTGAGAAACCTAGTAATCACTCTCTTCCTTTAAACTTTCATCGTTTCAATATGATTTGTTGGTTGCTTAGATCTAGGGTTTCTTTCGATTATACAATCATCGTGATTTGTGGATTGTCCTGTTGATTTCTAGGGATTCATTCGATTTTTATGGGTTTTCTATTTCCAAGCGATGCATTGATTATAGAATTATATCATCAAAATCTGTATACATATTCTGAACATATATGACCATTCGATTCGATATTTCAACATTTCCGGTATTTTGATATCATTACTAGAAAAAAAAAACATAAAATTCAAAATCTACCATATTGAATCTTTTCCCAACATTACAACCTTATATAGTATGTTAAAGGTTTTCATTTCCGATCACTTTAAATCTCTTCTCATCATAAATTTTATGTGGCAAGTTAGGGAAGACAAAGAAATTTTCAATTATAGCGTTTCTTCTCTGCTTTTGAGTCTACTTTTGGCTGTAGAGCTCTGCAGAAATGAAAGTGTTTATGTTTCTTGGGCTTTTGAGAGACATGGGATAAGTAGTAGTAAATGAAAATTTCCTGAATAAGACCATTAGCCTAATAAGTCACAATCAAACATACACCAACTACACTTAAATATGTATTAGTGTTTGCTGTTCACCATATTAATCTGATTCCTGACAATTTTCTTGAATTTGTTTGTTTTCCAGCCATTCGCAGCAGCGATCCTTCTGAAGTATGAGGCAGGAAGATGTCTGCATTTTCAAAATTTTCATATTTACTAAGCTGATTATGGATCTGATATCATTGGTTTTTTAAAACACTGCACTTTGCTAGCATAAGATTGTTAGCTACAATAAAATTCCTACTGTTTTGTTGTATGTGGAAGTTTTCTTTTTTCTTTTGATTCTATAATAATTGTTGAGTTGACATGGTTGGGGTCAAAAGCTGTTTGTGGTTTGGGGTTGGCTAAAAAGACACCCCTTTTTACCATTTAGACAACCCTAATTAATTCTGAAGTATTTTTATTGGTTGAAATTGCATTGTTTTCCGAAAAAACTGATTACAAGTAGTTTATTATAAGTTAACTTTTTATAAAAATGATGAGAGGGTGTCTAAGGGGTGTCTATAATACATGTCAACCAGATGCATGCTTATTTAAAACTCAGATTTCATCAGATTTAACCCCTTGTTTAGAAGACAGGGTTGAAATTGTAACTACAAGTAGCAATTACTTTTCAATTAGGCTTTGTTTGCTGGACTAGCTGTAAATGTAGTTTTTGCCCATATGCTAGTTGATAATATAATAGCGTTTGATATCTAGATGACAAACTAATAATAATAATAATAAGCTGTGAAAAATGGGCATATAAGTGAATAGTTGGATGTAATTATCGACGAAAGCATAGAAGGATCTTTTGTCAATAGTCATAGGGAATTACACTATTTTAGGACTTTTGTTAATAGGTTATGTAAATGTCCTTATCTGTTATAGGATGGAGATGACTCTCTAAGAAGACTGTCCACTCAAGAAGCAAAAGTTGATTCAATTGCCAACAGATGATTGAATAACGAATGCATAATGGAAATAAGCCCTAATTGAAGACCCGATACCCTCAACCAAGAAAAGATCCTTGTTTTCTTTACGCCTAGAGTGCTTGTGATTGTGGTTCGGACATGTATGTAGGATACTACCAATAGCTCCGGTTAGAAAGGGTGAAGTCTATTAATGTTGACGGTGAGAGGAGAAGAGGACAACTGATAAGTAAATAGGAAGATAGTGTGAAGTTTTACTTGAAGGTATTAGCCCTTATGGAAGACATGACCTTAGATAGTAGAGGGTAGAGACATGGAATTAGATTTGTGGAGTAGTATTCAACTAGGATAGGGAGTAGCTTCATCTCTACCTTTTACGTCAAACTTTATTGCATCTATCATTTTCCCTTTAGCCAAGTACTACTATTTATCTCTACCTTTGGTTCATATCTTCGTAATGCGGGAATTTAATCGATGCACGAACAAATCAATTTTTATTTATTTTTATCGTGGACTAACATTTTCGTACTGCAGAAAATTATTTGGTGTGGACACTTAAACATGATTTTTTTTTTAATCAGGGTCATCATCGAAAGTTGTAAGTTGTATTCCTACCGTCTGTAGGAACTATCTACTTCTTACCTCCTCCTTACCCCATTTTATGGGATTAGGCAAGATTGTCAAAATCGCATTTTTAATCGTAAAATCACAGGATTCTACGATCCTACACGTGAATATCGATCCCTATCTCATTAAACTTGTTTTTTTTTTTAATAAAATCGTAGTGGGATCGTAAAATCGAGTCGTAGAATCATTTTGATCCTGCATTTCCTCTGTTTTTCCCATTTGAGCAATGTATTTTACCTTCCAACTACGGATGACCATAACTTCTTTATATGTACTCGGATTTTGATAATCTTTATATCCACGAATCCGTATCCATGTCTACTACAACTTTCTTTTAGATTATTTCGGCTAAAAACTACTATATTTTTTATTTATAACGTCATAAACGAAGTTTTAAACATTTTAGAACTTATGGATGCATGGCTTGTTATGTAAGATTAGATTGGAATGATATATATAGTAGTTTTAAAAAATTTAGAACTTGTGGACAATCAAAAGATGGATAGAGATATATTTTTTATGTGTTAAGCTTGTAATCACATTATTTTTATAGGATCATACGATCCCCATTTTGTAAACCCAAAAACGATCAAACGTAGAATCTCAATCTTGATAACCTTGGGATTAAGACATTGTTAGTGTTAGTGTTTAAGGTGGTTATATCCTCCTATTTATATTATTATTATTATTCTTATTAATATATAAAAACTATTGTACTTATTAGGAGAGAGAGAGAGAGAAAGAGAGAGAGAGAGATTTATGCCATGTGGGTGGGGTGCAACCTCATTTTTGTCACACCATTTACATCTCTTGCTATTTGAGGGGTGGTGTGCCAGGTTTGATTATATATATATATATATATATATATATATATATATATATATATATATATATTCCTATTCTAATAAAAGAATAGTTTTATTCTTCATTTGACATGTGTCATCCTATTAGACCTCCTAATTAATGCATATTTTATTCTTCTTTTGACATGTGTCACCCTATTATGTTCCCTAATTAATGCATTGCCACTTGTCAACCTATTGATTCTCCATTTCAAATTTTAAATTTTAAAATTTTCACTCTAATCACAATAAATTAATAACATTAGAATAAAAATTAAAATAAAATCAATACAAATTATAAAGTGATATAATTTCATATATTTATTTAAACCAATGATTATAATTTTATATAACTAAAAATATCTTAATTAATAATTTATTTAAAATAATTAATTAATAATATTTCGAGTTTTATTATAAAAGTTTAATTAATTTGTAACTGTGGTTCCCACGGGTTATATATATATATATATATATATATATATATATATATATATATATATATATATATATATATATATATATATATATATATATATATATTAATGCACAAAACCTTAAAGAACAGTAATTTTTTTTTTTTTTTTGGGTTTTGACCCTACCATTTTGTAAAGGTTATATTTTTGAGATCAGTAGCTAGAAAGCTCCTTTGGGAGAGGATACTCCTTATATATATTAATGCACAAATCCTTAGGAAATAGTAAAATTTCATTCTTTTGGGTTTTGACCACACTATTTTGTAAAAGTTACAATTTTGGTCCTCCTTTTTTTTTACTTTTCAATTATAATCATAATAATTGTTTTTTTTTTGGTTTTAATGTATTGAATTTGTAGTGGATTTCTTCATAGTTTGCTTTTTAATCGATGAATTTAAAAGCTTCTATGCTTTGGTTTATCTAAAAAAAAATACAACCCAAGGAAAAGCCCGGGCTTTTTTTTACTAGTTATAATTAATATAAAACTAAAATTTTCATTAAACTTTTCAAGTACATGATAATAATAAAAAAATAGATAAAATTACATAATGGTCTTTGTGGTTTGGTGAAATAGGCATTTTTAGTCCAACTTAAAAAAAATGGATAAAGTCGGTCCTTATGTTTTGTCAGTATTACACATATCATCCCTAAGCCGTTAAATCCAACTACAGAACCGGTTTAATGCAAGTAAAGTTACTTTCTTTTTACCTTTTTTTTCTTTTTTGTATATTTTGTTTTTAAATTTTTTTTCTAAACTATAGGGGCCATTTATGTAAAGAATACCTTTGTAACTAATATCTCATCCCTTAGAATTTAGATCCTACTACATCAATTCCATTTTGCGACACACCTTTGATTCTCGATTTCACTTTGAGTTTTCGATGACAACGATCGTGGAAGTGGGCGCTAACAAAGAAGAGGACGATTGGGGTAGGAAAAGTGCACCACCGGCGAGAGGGATGGTTGTTGTGGACGTTAATGCCATCGATAGAACTAAAATCGGTGGAGTCTTGGAGCTTCACCAAGGAAGGTGCCTTTATGAGTGGGACATGCTTTTAGCAGCAGTTCCAGGAGATTAAGAGGAGTGTACTGGGGCGGTGGCCCTCGTTGTCTACGTTGTGTATCGATTGTGAGAGTGTGGTCTCTTGCTGTATGATGATTCCCGCGATGGGAGGCTGGTCGAGGAATCAGAGACGAGGTGCGTGATAGTGCATTATTTTCAGATTGAGAGTCAGGACTAATTCGGGACAGTTGGGGTATGCGGTGGTGTGTCGGTCTGAGACTTCGAGATGACTAGAGGCAGTCACGTCGGGGGAATTCTGAGATATTAGTCTGAGTTACGGGATACTTGGAGTTATTTGGTCATTATCCGGAAGATCTTCGAGTGATGTGTGGTACATTCTATGAGACAGAATTGGTACATCTGGCGAGCCAGTCCGTGGAGTAGACTAGGGTATGTCAATTGGTGATGGTCTGAACCCTGAGTGGGGGAGAACTGGGTATTTTATTAGGAGGATTAGAGGTTTGTTCGAGAGTGGTTAGAGAATTGGCTATGGAGATCTGCGGTACGGACACCTGATACTTGGGTTATATGTGGATGAGGTAAGGTGCAGAGTGAGATAATGCATGTTGTATGAGTTCAGAAGAAGATAAGGTTCGGATTGTCGCCAAGGTGTTCTCAGTCATTGGCGATTCCTCCATGCCTCAATTTGGGAAATGAGGTATTTCGAGGATTTCGAGTTGTGCGAGTGGAAGATCAGCGGTCGAGGTAAGACATTATGAGGTTCTGAGAGGGTATGTTGTGGTATCCGAGTATGGTGTCGTGAGTGGAAGATTTGTGGATGAGACAAGACATCGTGAGGTTATGTGATGGCGTACCGGGGTATCTGAGTATGATGCCCTAGACTTTTGGGATTATTTGAGACTTGAGTTTGTGAGATGGCAAGTGGAGTACCGAGTGGCTATTGTTCCAGTGGGAACCCTTCAGCTAATTGTCATCAAACGGGATTATCCAAGAATGTGAATTGCAGCAAAAGAAAGTATTTTTCATGACGGTTGTTGTCAGGAGTAGTGATGCTTAACATGGGTGGGTGAGTGTACCTACCTATGTTGGACCGTGGAGTATTTGATAGTGGACTCAGTGTAGTGACGACTTGAGAATGAGAATTTGGGGTAATAAGAGAGTAATCAGATCCGGGTGGGAGTAATCACTTGGGACTGTCAGGGAAGACCGTGGGGAGAGCTCAGGGAGAGTTAGAGAGAGAATATCGTGTGACTGCGGAGAGCCGTAGCATACGTGAGTTAGAGAGAGAGTATCGTGTGACTGCGGAGAGCCGTAGCATACGTGAGTTAGGAAAATAATATCGTGTGACTGCGGAGAGCCGTAGCATACGTGAGTTAGAGAGAGAATATTGTGTGACTGCGGAGAGCCGTAGCATACGTGAGTTAGAGAGAGAGTATCGTGTGACTGCGGAGAGTCGTGGCATACGTGAGTCAAAGAGAGAGTATCGTGTGACTCCGAAGAGCCGTATCATACATGAGTAAGGGAGAGTACCGTAAGACTGCGGGGAGCCGTAGCATTCATGAGTCAGCAAGAGAGAGAAAGAGTATTGTAAGACTGCGGGGAGCCGTAGCATTAGTGAGCCAGAGAGAGAGAGACAGGGAGAGAGAGAGAGAATATCGCAAGACTGCGGGGGGTCGTAGCATTTGCGAGGCAGTGAGAGAGTGCCATAGGACTACAGGGAGCCGTAGCATTTGTTAGTAAGTGAGAGAAAGTGTTGTATAACTGCGGGGAGCCACAGCCTTATTAGTCAGGGTATGACGCAGAGCGGCTCTTAGGCATGGGTAGCCTTACCAGAAGAGTTTGTGAGAACTTGGGGGCCGAACCAAGGATGAGACTGGGAACTCGGCAGTGGTCGAAAACTGTTTTGTTTTGAGTTAAAGAGGGTTTGTCGCGAATTGGACGGATCGAGGTGTAATGCATGCGTATAATCAAGTAACATGGGTCATGAGTTGAGTGCTAGATTGGGACGAGTGGTTCCAATTCTGTGTCGGAACAGAATCTGGTGGGCGAGTTTGGTTCTATCTGTGTGGAGGACGAGCAGTTTGAGACTTCGGGTGGATCTCATTCTGAGAGTGATATGTTTCCGTCTGATGTTTTAGATTTGAGTGAGCTAGTTCGTTGGTTTGGGAAGGACCACGAGATATATGGAACTAGTAAGTAGTAGACGACCGAGGTCGGGAGTGAGGTGACTCCAGGAGGGGATTGTAGTATTCGCTTGAGGTAAGGAAAACTTCGTGACTTCACGTGTCACATGACGGGCTGAGATAGCTAGTGTGAAAGCGAGTTATAAAGAATGACTGGTTGGACGAGAAATGAGTAGCCTTGAAGGTCCAACCGTTGGGTCGGGAGTTGACCTGGTGTTCAGTGTCAGAAGGAACATTTGAGAGGAACTGGGGCTTATGATTATGGGAGTTTGAGGATCATTCCTTCAGAAGAGTTCTGATAGCTTCTCTGGCGATGGGCCCTTGGTGGGATATGACCTTTCCATTCCTTTTGAGTTACGATCAGGGTCGATTAGAGAAACATAGTTGGTAGAGTGTGGCCAGAGTTTGTTATTCGATGAGCGATTAACATGATCATATCCTGCGAGGGTGGTCCGGTAGGGAGACGGACCACTAGAGTTTTCAAGTTCTGAAGACACGGGACGAATACCGCAGCGGCAGAAGAGTCTGTCCATTTTTTGGATTGGGAGTTCTTATTGGGTACGATCTATGTGTTTATGTAGAGCGATTTCGAGGGCGAAATCAAATTCAAGTGGGGGAGAGTTGTAACATCCTGTTTCGGATCGTCCGTGATTAGGGTTCGTGGACTGCAACCCGGGCATGAGGAAGTCTCGGGGTTGCGACGAGTTACTGGGAGCGTAGGGCATCCCGTCACCTTTCCGTGGATATGAGATTCATTGGAAAAAGAGTTATATCGAGGAAGCAATGGAAGTTTGAAGTTATGGCAGAATAAGTCCCTTATTTGAGAAAAGTGGCAGCTGAATACGCTGGGCGTACGTGTGTGTACGCTTAGCGTACTCATGTGCGTGATTTTTAAGCGGAGCCACCTAGTACGCTGGGCGTACCAGAGGGTACGTTGGTCGTACTAGGCACATAAGGAAAACCCTAATTGAGGGGAGTGTCCCTATATAAAGAATGAGATGGCCTCATTCCTGGCCACCATCCTCAGTCAATAAACCCTCTCAAACCCAAATCCTCGTTCTTGAGCTTGTGTGTGACCATTATGAGCTTATAAGTGTTCTTGTGGGATTTTTGGAGTGAAGAAGGAGCATGGAAGAGAATAGAGTTGGAGTCCAGGCTTTGGATCTGAGCTTTTCTATGGTTGGTGCATCATTTGAAGGTATAAAGCTCAAAGCTTTCCCATCCTTTTGTTTTGTGCATGATATGGTCCATTTTAGGGTCTTTGGTCCCAAAGCTTGAGGCTATATGAGTTGTTGCACTCCAGAGCTTAATATCTATCCTTTTAAGCGTTTCTAGTGGAGAGGATCCATAAAAATGAGGTCTTGAACGTGAGAATCAACCCATGCATGAGATATGAGCATTTTGAGTTAAGAGAGTAAGAGTTTTGTGTGTTTGTGACCTTGTCAGCCATGCAAAGGCTTAAAGTCACTGACTTTATGGAGTAAGAGCCATTATGGAGTCCAGATCTAGGATTTGAGTTAATGTCTTAACGGGTTAAGACCAAATTAGTAGAAAGAGTGAATGTGGGAAGTACGCTGAGCGTAATGCCAGTACGCCCTGCGTACTGCCCGAGTGTCCCCGATGGCCAATCTGGATTCGTGAGTACGCTGAGCGTACCAAGGGAGGTACGCCCCGCGTAACAAGGGAGGTACGCCCCGCGTAACCTCACTGTGGACTTTTGGGCTAAGTCTCATTTTGGGCCTTGAGTGTTGGGCCTGGAGTTTGGGCTTGTTGCAATAGAGTTTTGGACCATAGGAATACATATATGTGTTTTGGGCCCTTGTGTTGGGCTTGCCTTTCAGATTTGAGAGTAGGGCCTCGGGAGAGCCCATTTATTATTGGGCCTTGGTGGGCCCAATGGCTTTTAGGTCATTGACGAGCTGGTTAGTGGGGCTACCTTTAGACCTAATGAGTGAGAGTTTGGACTTAGTTACTAATTGAGTTAATTGTGGGTTTTGGCTCAGAGATAGAGGCCGGTGCATAGTAGCAACGTATATGAGTTGTTCATCATCCGAGGTGAGTCTTCTCACTATATTTACCTAGAGTGGTAATATTTGTGTGACCAAAGGGTCTTATGTGCTTATATTGAGTATTGTGATATCTTGCATTATGTCTATGTGATTTATGACGTGGATTATTCTGAGCTTACCGAGTTAGGACCGGAGGGTCCATCTGAGTTAGGACCGGAGGGTCCACCCGAGTCGTGGGACCAGAGGGTCTTATCTGAGTATAGCCATGAGAGGCTGATGAGATATGAGTGGTATTGTGGGGAACTCACTAAGCTTCGTGCTTACCGTGGTATGTGTTATGTGTTTCAGGTTCCTTTCAGGATCGCGGGAAGGCTCCGACTTGATTGTACACACCAGAGAAAGAGTTATGTTTTAAGGATCCTGGATTTTATTCAACAATTGATCATGTGTTTGGATAATTTGACAAATTGGGGATTTTTGTTAAATGTGTTAATGAGATTTGTGTGAAATTAAAATGAAAAATTTGTTTGAAAATTTACGTTGTTACAGTCATGATGGACCTTTAGCATCTGGGTGATTGTATCCAAGTAGTGATCGACAGAAGCATCATATTTGTGTTCAACTTCTTCGATGGTGTGTTTGAGGCGGAAAGAGATAAGCTGGTCAAGTTGGGCTTCACGTTCAACAATGTTAGGTCCGGACTTGTTGACTTCGGACAAGGATTGGAGAATGGCATCAATCTTAGAATCCAGTCCGGAAACTTTGTCGTCAATTTTGGTGTTGAGTCCGGCTACTGATGTTTCAAGTGAATTAACCTTCTGCATTGTATCAGAGACATTGGTTTGGATTTCAAGAAGGGAAAACGAATTAATATAGTTTCCAGCAGAGGATCCGGTGTCCGAAGTGGAATCATGGGGCTTTTCTTTATTGAGTTCCGGAATACCAGGAGGTTCGGAGGGACCTGGCTTGGTTTCAGCATCATCTTGAGGTTTGGGAGTGGAGTCAGTTGCAGCACCAGTGTTAATCCGATCATGGTCCTTAATCGGAATTTCTTCATTCACTAGTTCGGAAGAAGAGGATGATAATCCGAAATCAAATCTTGGTTTTGATGAGGATGGATTGGATTGAAAGCGAACAGACTGTAGTGCACGAGTATCAGCAACCATCATCATCATCATCAAAAAGCATTTCTTCAGAGAGTTCTTTGTTGGGATCAGAGTGCATGGAATAATGATGAACCTTGGGAGTTTCTCCGGAAGTGAAGTTCAAATCGGTGACTTCATCAGAAGGAGCAACAAACGGTAAGTTGCTTTGTATAGCCCTGTTGCGCATTGAAATGAGAGTCGCTTCAACTTGTGACCTTGTGAGTTCCTGATGCCTCGAATGCACCCTGTCAACATAGTCTTCCCAAAGTGGATCATCAGCACCTGGTCCACCTGTACTCTTTCCGGGTATAAGACCAGTTATGGCACCAGAGGTTGGAGGGACAACTCCCTCCTCGGAATGCTTAGGGTCCGAAACACTGGTTCCGGGTCGTGCTTGTGTAGAAGAATGGGGATAGAAAACGAGACACGTGGGTTTGTTCCAGGGGCAAGTAACTATCATCAACACCGGCATCACCTTTTTGGGAAGGTGAGGGTGGATTATTAGCAGACTCCCCGTGTGTGTGTTCTTGTGATTTTGAAACATCGAGGGGTACCTCGGATGAGTGGGCAGGAGGGGTAGACGGATGGCCAGAGTCAGCCGGAATGTCATGAGCTCCTTCCTTTTGAGAGGAGGAACTGACTTTGGCTCTCTTTTTAGCTTTTGGCTTTGAGGGAGAAGTCTTCCTCTTAGTAGACTTCTTTTTCTTTCCTCCGGACGAAGTGGGTTGGCCTCTTCCGAAATGGGCTCAATGGAAACTTTGGGCAGGTTGTGTTGGGTCATACACAACCGAAGTCTCCAGGTGGTGTTTCAAATGAATGGATCCGGAAGGTATTATGGCCAAAATATGTTCCGGTAAGCGTCTAATTTGTCCAAAAGAGGATTGGTCCGGAATGCGATAATGCTTAAAAGTTTTGAAAGAGACATTTACCTCTTTCAGAATTCTAGCAATTGGGATAGGTTCGGACCTTTCTCTGTAGAGCTCTTGGATCGTCAAGGCCCAAAACCTAGGGCTTGAAATCTCATTCTCTTTGCGCTTGACGGCGAACTTCCGAAAGTCTTGTCAGAGCACTTCAGGAATATCAACTGCATTTTCTTTTCCGGAGAAGATGTTGTAAACGACATACAGCCAATCCTTGCTCAGTGTGTCCGTACCTCCATGCTTTCCGGATAGCTCACGAATGATAAAATGCATTAAAACGGTCCAGATTCCGGAAACGGTGGATTTTTTGAACTCCTTTGCCTTGTATTCTTGATCATACCCGATGTGGTTTAAGAACTGTTGAAACTCGTCAGCGGTTGGTTCTTGAACCTTGAAACCTTTGGGGTTTTCCTTCACTCCGATTGCTCTGAGAAACGTCGACTTGTGGATTGGTACAATGCGATCACCGGTGAGTTTTGTTTTAAGAACATCGTTATCCATTTAAACCCTTGTGAATGCTGTGTGAAGAAGGTGAAGTGGAAGAGGTGGTTCTGGGATTCTTATGAGAGGGATGGAGATGGGATGATGAGCAATGAACTCGATCATCACCTTGATAGGTTCATCTAAATCCATTGGGTTAAGTGAAAAGAGTTGTGTGGTATCCCTGAGGAAAGGTTCATGTGATGTTGACGATGAGGAACCCTTATATGATTTCTTTTTAGCAATGGATTTGGTGATTTTGGGAGCAGTTTGATCAGTTTTTTTTTGGGGGGGGGGGGGGGTGAGGAAGATGCCATTGATGAATATGGGATGATAGCTTGAAGAACACAAGAACACATAAGAAGATGGGAGGGTTTTGAGAGATTTGTGCGCGTAAAGAGATAAATGAGGGTTCAAAGAGGCTTATATAGGTGATGGAAACGGGTCGGGTTAGAAATTGTAATGATGAAATCCGAATTGGAAACGGGTAGCATTTAATGTTTTGCCTTTTTGGGGTTGAGTTGACCTGAGATGACGAAGGGTTTCAATGGATGGAAGTTGGAAATGGAAACAGTAAACGGCGATGGGATGTTTGCTTTACGAATCGTGCAAACGTGGCATGGATTTCAATGGGAACACGATAAGGATCTCGAGAAGTTACCGTTAGAAACGTTTCACCTAAAAAACCTTTGGACTTCACAATGTTTGATTCCGGAACAATGGGGTTTCAGAAGTTTTGAAAATGGTTTGCATAAAATGAGAAGTCCGGGATGAAAGTATGTGATTTGTTCCGGAATGAAGCATATGAGCTTAAAATGGTCCGGAGTTATTTTGAAAATTCCGGAGACAAAAGTTTTGAGGTGATTCCAGAGCAAAATATTTAAAAGATTTCGGAGAGAAAAATTTGAGATGATTCCGGAGCAAAATGTTTAAAAGAATCCGGAGATGTAACATCCTAAATCTGGTATGACTTGAAACCCTCAAGAATTTACATTTTAGCATAATTGGTCCTTTAAGTACGATGGGCGTACTTAAGTGTACGCTTAGCGTACTATGCATGGTTGGTCGCGGAGGAGCTGGACGTACGTTGGGCGTACCAGCAGTACGCTGGGCGTACGTACCAGGGGTCCAAAACCCTAATTTTCGGACATAAGGCCTATAAGCGACCTTAAGTCTCTTGGACTTAACCCTAGAGAGCCTCCACAACCTTAGAACGTCCTTACACTCCAGAGAAACTTATGAGACCATTTTGAGCTTTAAAGAGTGCATTTGTGGCCCTTTTAGTGTTCATTCCAAGAAGAAGAGGTGGTCAAACAAGCTTGGAACAAGTTGGTGCTTCAAGTACCTGCATCTTAGTCATCTTGCAAAGCTTCTGGAGGTAAAAAAGCTTGGATCCTTCATCTTAAATCTCTAGATTTAGCTAGGGTTTTCTACCTTGTCCCTTTTGGTTGATTTTGGACCTCCATTTGAGAGTTAAGCAGCTACAAAAGATGGGAATGACAGATCTGAGGTCCCTTGGTCCTTTAGAACCATAAAAATTGAGTCTTGATGGGATTTTTGGCCTCATGCATGGGCTAAAGACCTTGGAAAGGTCTTAATGGAGGTATTGGGTGTATATGAGGCATGCAAAGGCATAAAGATGCCAACTTTATGCCTTAGGACATCTTAACAAACTTAGATCTGGCATTTGGACGTAAAGGAAACGAGTATTAAGCACTTAATGGAGAAAGTGCTTAAACTGGTTGTACGCTGGGCGTAACCCAGTGTACGCCGCACGTAGTCCCAAGACCCCAGTACGCTGCGCGTACCAGGATGGTACGCCGAGCGTACGCATCACAGTTGGGTCGAATCTGTTTTGGGCCTTTGAGTTATTTGGGCCTCATTTGGTTATTGGGCATGGTTGTATTATGGGAATTATGAGTCATATCATCTGTTATGGGCCATTGACATATTGATTAGGCTTTATTGGGCCAAGAGGCCCATTAAGGATTTTGGACTTGGACTTTGGACCCATTAGCAAGGGATGGATAATTGGGCCTTATGGAAGGGTTTGGAGTTTGGGTTTCCCTTGATAAATTAAAGTCCTAACATTGTTTAATATTATTATTCAGCACTGGAGATTACGGACCGTTAGGAGAACAACTTTTGTATTCAGCAGGCATAGGTGAGTCTTCTCACCATACCCATGGGTCTAAGGTACCAAGGCCGGCCCATTATGTGATTATGATATATGTGTTAGTCATTATGTGTTTTGGTATGTCATGTGAATGTGTATTTTGCATGGAAGACCTCGGGGGGAGCCCGTGGCATTGGATATAAGACCATGCGGGGTAGCCCATGGCTGTACTAGGTAAAGACCATGTGGGGTAGCCCATGGCATTGGATGTAAGACCATGTGGGGTAGCCCATGGCAGTCCTAGGTAAAGACCATGTAGGGTAGCCCATGGCATTCTTACAGGTTTTATGTATGCATGGCTTATGTGATATGTGTGTAGCTTTAATTAGCTAACAAGATATGTGTATGTGTATTGTGTGTGGTATGCTCTGGGGGAACTCACTAAGCATTTCGCTTACAGGTTGTTGATTTGTTTCTGGTACATCTGAGCCCAAGGGCAAGGGCAAGGCATGATGGCGTGGCGTGCACTCTATCTCTCTTTCACTGATATGTTTTGGGGACACTCTGATGATTTAAATAAGTTGTGATGAATGCTGATTTGAAAACAATTATGTTGGGATTTCATGGTTTATGCAAATGTGTTTTATTAATTAAAAATGAAAATTTCTTTGAAAAATTTGGTGTCGTTACAAGTTGGTATCAGAGCTTTGGTTTGAGGGATTCGGGCACACTCTCGGGTGTGTCAGGACTCAAACTAAGGAAATGATAAATTGTTTTCAAAATAAAAGTTAAAAACTTTTAAGAAATGAAAATAAGAGTGCAAAGCGTGTGATCGGCCGCGCCAAGTAAGTAGTTCGCAATGTGTTATCCATGTTATACTGATATTTGAACTTGATGATCGTATGAGACTTGCTATGTGTATGCTTTTAAAATTGTATACGGTTAGGAGCTTATAGCCTCAGAATGATTGATTTGGCCTTATTTCATGTTCCTTGTATGGTTGTTGTCCTAGGGTAGAATCTTTTATTCGAAAGTCTATTTGATCCTTTTCTGTGTATAATTTGCATGCATAAAGGCAACCTGTTATGATTGATCTGATTGATATGGGTAGAGCAAATCGTAGGATAGCCTGGGATTTAGGTTATGCAGTGGTTTGTGGGTTATGATTTATTTTGGGACGAATTGGAGTTATCAGGTGGAGCCTTGGGGAAAGGTACATGTAGGTGTGGAAGGTAGTATTGGGCCTGTACTACCGAAATCACAGGAACTGTACCCGAACCAATGCTAGATCTGACCACTCTAAGGAGGACCGGTATAGGAAGATCCCCTATATATAATGTGTCCTGATTATTATGGTTTATGACATTTCAGTTCAGCATGGTGGTGACATGATTTGGGGAAGGGGGATCAGGATCGGGGTCTGGGTCTGGATCGGGCAGCGGTACTGAGCCTATTGATGAGAGACTGTGCGATATCATTGCAGACGAGGTTACGAAGGGCATCCTTGACACTATCCCAGTCATTTTTTGGGACGGTCAAGGAGGGCATTATGGAGATCATGGAGGAGAGACTCAGATCATTCAGGGCTGAGATTGTTACGGGCCAGATTGGGGCCCGGACTCCCTCGTTCCGGGAGTTCAAGGCGTGTGGGGCGCCAGAGTTTTTCAGGGTCAGGGACCCCATTGTCAGCCGACGCTGGGTGGCGGATATCGAAAACGCCCAGCGCATGAGTTCTTGCCCGGATGTGGCAAAGGTTGGGTTTGCTTCTTGCATGCTGAGAGACAGAGCCCGAGATTGGTGAGGCGAGGTTACTAGACAGGTGGGACCAGCCGGGGTGGCTGAGATGACATGGGTCGAGTTTGTCCGGCGATTTGATTTGGAGTTTTCACCACCCATTGAGGTGCAACGACTAGTGCGAGAGTTTCATGATTTGCAGCAGACTACCGAGACTGTGGCGGAGATCACCGCCAAGTTTCGGGAATGAGCTTTGTTGATCCCACAGTATGCTACCGATGAGGAGATGAGACAGAACTAATATCATTCCATGTTGAGGGATGATATCCAGGAGTTTGTGAGCTTTACGGGGTGCAAAACTCTGAATGAGATGGTGGAGAAGACCCGTGAGAGGGAGATGGAATTGGATTCCTGCACGAAGCAGAAAACTGAGCAGGTGCAGGCAGCAGGGGGTCAGGCTAAGAAGCCTAAGACCTCTGATTATTCGGGTAGAGGCCAGTAGGGTCGGGGCCGATGTGCCAAGTGGGGGAGGTTTCATAGTGGGGCTTGTCGGACAGCTGGGATATCGGGATGTTACTTTTGTGGTAAGCAGGGCCAGGTGAGCAGGGATTGCCCCAAGAAGGGCTTGATATGTTTCCACTGCAACCAGACTTGCCATAAAAAGGCCGATTGTCCGAGGTTGCAGGGAGGGGGAGGAGCAGTGGTGGCGCCCGCGCCCGCCACAATGAGGATCACAGATGGCCGCCATGTTAAGGCGGATCCCCCGGCGGTGAAGAGCCGTGCTTTTCAGCTGACTACCGAGGAGGCTCGGGCAGCTCCGGACGTCGTGGCTGGTACATATCTATTATTCTCTGTTCTTATTATTTGTATGAATTATGTGTACTATATGCTGGTATAGGGACCTTTTTGGTCAATGATATGTCTGCTAATGTCCTATTTGATTCGGGTGCTACCCGATCGTTCGTATCACTTGCGCTTAGCAAGAAGTTCCGGGACGCGCCCGGAGCTCTGGATTCCCCAATCGAGGTAGAGATTGCAGATGACCGCACCGTTAGTGCTGCGAGGGTGTATCAGGACTCTGTCCTGAATGTGCTTGGAGAGAGGTTTCGTGTCGACCTAGTTCCGATACCGTTGCGGGGGCTGAAGGTGATTGTCGGGATGGATTGGCTGGGGGCCAACGGGGCCATGATTGATTGCGAGCGCCAGTTGGTCAGGGTTCGAACCCCAAGTGGGGGAGAACTGGTTATTCATGGTGAGAGGGCCTCGCAGGGACCGACCCTCTGTTCGGAAGCGGTGGCTAGGAGGTTTTTACAGCAGGGTTGCATGGGATTTCTGGTTTATGTCTCGGATACAAGAGTAGAGACCGTGACGGATGTGGGCAGTGTGCCAGTGGTACAGGATTTTCGGGACGTTTTCCCCAAAGAGTTACCAGGAGTGCCTCCGGAGAGGCAGGTGGAGTTTCACATTGACTTGGTGTCGGGTGCCGCTCCGATAGCAAAGGCACCCTACCAGTTGGCACCACCAGAGATGCAGGAGCTATCTACGCAGCTTCAGGAGCTGCTAGACCGATGGTTCATTCGTCCGAGCAGTTCCCCATGGGGAGCACCGATTCTTTTCGTGAAAAAGAAAGATGGATCGCACAGGATGTGCATCGATTATAGGGAGCTGAACAAACTAACGGTGAAGAACCGTTATCCGTTGCCAAGGATCGATGATGTGTTCGATCAGCTACAGGGTGCGTCATGGTTTTCCAAGATTGATCTTCAGTCGGGATACCATCAGATGAGGATTTGGGATGAGGATATACCGAAGACGGCTTTCAGGACTCGGTATGGGCATTATGAGTTTGTGGTGATGTCGTTTGGGCTCACCAATGCCCCACCAGCGTTCATGGATCTTATGAACAGGGTGTGCAGACCGATGCTGGATCGGTCGGTGATCGTTTTTATTGATGATATCCTGGTCTATTCTAAGACCAGGGAGCAACATGAGTGTCAAACCCCCAAACCGGAACGACGGAAACGTTCGGGGGCGGAGAACGTCATGCTCAGTATCATAACCATAGTGAAGAAAGTAAACACAACCATCATAAATATAATTTAAAAGGTTACATCGTTGCAAAAATACATGTTTCCAAATAAATTACATATGATGTCAAAATATAGCAAAAGAATCTACGCCTTAGCGTCTTGACTTCAGAAATCTTGTGGTTACCTGTTTTACTGATTACCTGAGAATACAAGTTGTTTTGAAAGAGTATCAGCATAAAGCTAGTGAGTTCATAAGCAATTTATGAATGAAAAATGAATGATGTTCCTTTTTGTTTGTTACAAGTTTATGTCCAGAAAATCCAATATTTTCTAAAGGGTTGTTATAGTCTTAACTGAACCAAAACTTAGTATATGTAAGTAAATCGTCATACTTATGTGTGTGTGTGTGTGGTTTTATATCTAAATAAAACTCCATAAATTCCCGTGAACTGTGTGTTTTGCTAATTTCTCATGTGAGATGTTATAACCGTACTAAACTCGAAGACCTCGTACTCGACGTTCTTCAGGCGTCGAAATGTTATGACACTTGTCACCCCAGACCTGGCGGTCTAGCTGTTGCAAGCAGCTTAGGTGCGGGTTTGTCAGACCCAATATAGATCTATACACAACTATCACGCTCTCCCTCCAGGAGATCCTGATTATAACTACAGGAATTTACTGTGGTACTTAAGAGTACCCTGAAGGAGAATGTCTCACAAATTTATTTATTAACAAGTTCACGTGGTGTGTAATGAAATACTTGTTTTGTAAGTCGATTGAGTTATTGTTTTCTTTGTCAAACGAAGTGCTCAAACTATACATATTATAATTTATCAAAATTGTTGTGTGTTTGAATGAAACCTTGTTATGCATGTCTTTGTATTTCCATAAAATGACATTTAAAATATTAAGTGTAAATCGTACACACCTTGCTCAACATGTTACAAGGTGTGAATAACCCTTAATGTATTTGACAGTTTTACCCTTAATTGTCACTGTTTTAGAATATTTATAGAAAAATCATCGTAAGTCGAAAACTGAATCCGTAAACTCTGAGTATTTGGAAAAAGAGTCTACTGTATCCATTAATTTTCCTATAATTTTTGGTGGTCTCAAACCAGGGTGAAAATGTTCATCTTCACAACCTGGTCCGACTTTGATGTTGCAGTGATAGGCAGTTTTGTAAAAATCACCATAAGTTGTAGAAAAATCGTATGGAGATGTTCAAGTAGTCATTTTAAAGGTATAAACCTGAACTACATGCATATTAAACAGTTTTGAAACATATTAAGTTTAAGTTGGGTAAAACAGTTCGTGAACAGGTCACAACTTTTCTTATGTAAGCTGTCAAGTTAAGTTTCAAATATGTTTTGGTGTTTTAACTTGTATCCCCCCCCTGAAAACTAAAGAAAATGGGAAAATGTAGGGTTATGAACTCACCTTGAGTGATTTCTTGAAGAGTGGAAGGTTGAAGACAAGGAGTATCAACTCAAGAACACTTGATGAACACGTGAAAGCTTGGATGATCCTAAGAACGATTTTTGGTGTTAAGATATGAGTCGACGATCCAAGAGTGTTATGAAATTATGGAATAACACTTGAGTTTAGATGGAATAATTACCAAAAAGTGAAGTAATAGCTCAAGAACACCTTCACAAAGTGGTGGGAAGTATAGGGAAAAAGAGGCTCTCTTGATGGTTTGAGAAGTGTATAAGTTTGGAAATGATCAAAGTAAATCAAGAAATCCTCCAGGGATTTCTTTATATAGAAGGTTGCTGGAGCAAGTTGCAAAGATGAAAGGATGTTTGCCTTGGTTTGTGTGATGTGGATAGGGTTGGGCTAATGAGGAAGTGACACATGGAGGTAAGTGGGCACACTTGACCCACTTGTGGGGTAAAATACTCCTCTTAATATAAAATAATGATTGTTAATTAATAAATCCTTGAGAAATGAATAAAATATGATTTTTGGGGGTTTAAAAAGGTAAAAATATGAATTTGGTGAAAAATCCCCGTCAAAAACGGGCTTAACAGGCGAAAGTAGTCGAAAACCGGGAATTAGGAGCGAACCTGCGAGATTCTGAGTTCAGGGCCGAAGGTGCGAGGTTCGGTCCGAACTTGCTGACAGGATCCAGAAGAGAAGGCGAAGGCTGATGCGGAGCGAGCTTCGGGTTCGGTCTCGGTGGTTCGGTTCGCTCGGAGCAGCTTCGACTCATCAGGGTCTCGGTCCGGAAGGGACCTTCGGCTTCGGTCCTAAGTAGCTGACTTCGGTCCTAATGAGGTGTTTCGGTTCTAAGAGGCTTCGCCTCCTTTAAGCTGTTTTTCTAATAATCTTCCCGATTTGAGTGATTTTTGGCCAAGTTAAGGGTCGGGATGACCCGGATGACTATAAAAAGTTGAGAGAGATTTTGAGAGAGATTTGGGAGAGATTTGAGAGAGATTTAAATTTAGCCATTATTATCGTATAATCTTGTAATGCAAGGTTCGTGAACCCCGTTATGCTTCGTTTATGATTGTTTTAAGTCCCCAAAAGGGTCCATAGTCGTGTTTTGATGCGTTTAACTCCCTTCTTAGGGTTTTCACATTGATAAACACATAGATTCTCCGAGACACTTGGATTCTTGACATACAAATACACATTTTTATACATAGAATAACTTTTATCATAGAAGTACAAGTTAAGTTTGACCGGTTTGACTTGTTGACTTTGACTTGTTGACTTGAATTTGACGGTTGTCACATTATCCCCCCGTTAGAAGGAATTTCGTCCCGAAATTTGCATTTTGAGTGGGACTTCAAGGGTTGGGGAATAGATGTGGGTACTTTTGTTTCATTTGGTCCTCACGTTCCCAAGTAAATTCGGGTCCTCGATTGGCGTTCCACCGGACCTTTACGATGGGAATGCGGCTTTGTTTAGTCGATTTGACCTCTCGGTCCATGATTTCAACAGGTTCCTCTACGAAGTGGAGGTTCTCATTGATCTCAATTTCTTCCAAAGGAATGACAAGAGTCTCATCAGACAAACATTTCTTTAAGTTCGACACATGAAAGGTAGGATGAACGTGATTGAGTTCCTGGGGTAATCGTAGCTTGTATGCCACCGGGCCAATCCTGGCGAGGATTTCGAATGGTCCGATATACCTTGGATTTAATTTACCACGTTTTCCAAAACGTATTAATCCCTTCCAAGGTGATACTTTCAGTAGTACTCAATCCCCAACTTGGAACTCCAAAGGTTTCCGTCTCTTGTCCGCGTAGCTCTTTTGTCGGTCTTGCGAAGCCTTCATTCGTTCGGATCTCGAGTTTCAGGTGGGGGATTTTGTACTGCTGAAGGTGTCGCCCTGGAAAGGAATTATCATGTTTCGAAAGAGGGGCAAGTTGGGGCCTCGGTTCATAGGTCCGTTCAGGATCACGGCCCGGGTGAGCAAGGTGGCATATCGCTTAGAGCTCCCAGAGGAGCTTAATCAGATTCACAATACCTTCCACGTGTCTCAGCTTCGGAAGTGTTCTGACGAGTCCGCGGTTGTTTCCTTGGATGACATTCAGGTGGATGGGAGCCTGAATTATGTCGAGAAGCCGGTTGTCATCTTAGATAGGAAGACGAAGGGTCTTCGGAACAAAGAAGTGAAGTTGGTAAAGGTACAATGGCAGCACCGGAAGGGCTCCGAATGGACTTGGGAGTCGGAGGAGGAGATGCGGGAGCATTACCTAGAACTGTTTACAGCTACGGACTTCGAGGACGAAGTCTAGTTCAAGTGGGGGAGAGTTGTAACACCCTAAATCTGGTATGACTTGAAACCCTCAAGAATTTACATTTTAGCATAATTAGTCCTTTAAGTATGATGGGCGTACTTAAGTGTACGCTTAGCGTACTATGCATGGTTGGTTGCGGAGGAGCTGGACGTACGTTGGGCGTACCAGCAGTACGCTGGGCGTACGTGCCAGTGGTCCAAAACCCTAATTTTCGGACATGAGGCCTATTTAAGCGACCTTAAGTCCCTTGGACTTAACCCTAGAGATCCTCCACGGCCTTAGAACGTCCTTACACTCCAGAGAAACTTGTGAGACCATTTTGAGCTTTAAAGAGTGCATTTGTGACCCTTTTAGTGTTCATTCCAAGAAGAAGAGGTGGTCAAACAAGCTTGGAACAAGTTGGTGCTTCAAGAACCTGCATCTTAGTCATCTTGAAAAGCTTCTGGAGGTAAAAAGCTTGGATCTTTCATCTTAAATCTCTAGATTTAGCTAGGGTTTTCTACCTTGTACCTTTTGGTTGATTTTGGACCTCCATTTGTGAGTTAAGCAACTCCAGAAGATGGGAATGAAAGATCTGAGGTCCCTTGGTCCTTTAGAACCATAAAAATTGAGTCTTGATGGGAGTTTTGGCCTCATGCATAGGTTAAAGACCTTGGAAAGGTCTTAATAGATGTGTTGGGTGTATATGAGGCATGCAAAGGCATAAAGTTGCCAACTTTATGCCTTAGGACGTCTTAACAAACTTAGATCTGCCTTTTGGACGTAAAGGAAACGAGTATTAAGCACTTAATGGAGAAAGTGCTTAAACGGGTTGTACGTTAGGCGTAACCCAGTGTACGCCGCGCGTAGTCCCAAGACCCCAGTACGCCGAGCGTACGCATCATAGTTGGGCCGAATCTGTTTTGGGCCTTTGAGCTCTTTGGGCCTCATTTTATTATTGGGCATGGTTGTATTATGGGAATTATGAGTCATATCATCCATTATGGGCCATGGACATATTGATTGGGCTTTATTGGGCCAAGAGGCCCATTAAGGATTTTGGACTTGGACTTTGGACCCATTAGCAAGGGATGGATAATTGGGCCTTATGGAAGGGTTTGGAGTTTGGGTTTCCCTTGATAAATTAAAGTCCTAACATTGTTTAATATTATTATTCAGCACGGGAGGTTACGGACCGTTAGGAGAACAGCTTTTGTATTCAGCAGGCAGAGGTGAGTCTTCTCACTATACCCATGGGTCTAAGGCACCAAGGTCGACCCATTATGTGATTATGATATATGTGTTAGTCATTATGTGTTTTGGTATGTCATGTGAATGTGTGTTTTGCATGGAAGACCTCGGGGGGAGCCCGTGGCATTGGATGTAAGACCATGCGGGGTAGCCCATGGCTGTCCTAGGTAAAGACCATGTAGGGTAGCCCATGACATTGGATGTAAGACCATGTGGGGTAGCCCATGGAAGTCCTAGGTAAAGACCATGTGGGGTAGCCCATGACATTCTTACAGGTTTTATGTATGCATGGCTTATGTGATATGTGTTTAGCTTTAATTAGCTAACAGGATATGTGTATGTGTATTGTGTGTGGTATGCTCTGGGGAACTCACTAAGTATTTCGCTTACAGGTTGTTGATTTGTTTCAGGTACATCTGAGCCCAAGGGCAAGGGCAAGGCATGATGGCGCGACGTGCACTCTATCTCTCGTTCACTGATATGTTTTGGGGACACTCTGATGATTTAAATAAGTTGTAATGAATGCTGATTTGAAAACAATTATGTTGGGATTTCATGGTTTATGCAAATGTGTTTTATTAATTAAAAATGAAAATTTCTTTGAAAAATTTGGGTCGTTACAGGAGAGAAAGATTTCATCCGATTCCGGAATAAAGTTTGAGAAAGATGTCCGGAATGAAAATTTGAAAAAGATTTCCGGAGCAAAGTTTTTGGATTTTCCGGAGCAAAATATAGAAAGAGTTTTACTACCATTCTGGATTTGAATTCCGGGAAGACGTTATGAAGTAAGTTCAGAGACAAGGTTGTTACCAATGTGAATATATTGGTATTTGAATGTTAAAAGATTTAGTAGTTGTTCAACATACACTGAGATTGAAGGTTAGATAAAAAGACACATAAAATGATCCTGATTATTCCGAGAGATGATAGTTCCAAGATGTAAAATGATTTTGCTTCGGAATCAACTTTACTTCCTGATGTTTCCATCAGAGAGTACATACCTCTTGAGAGAATTGAGGATCAGACATCATCATACCCATTTTGTTCAGAAAACTGTTGAACTTGGTTTCGTCTAATGCCTTAGTAAAGACATAAGCAATTTCATCATCAGATGGAACAAAAATGAGTTCAATGTTGCCATTTAAGACATGATATTTTATGAAATGGTACCGTATGTCAATGTGCTTCGTCATGGAGTGCTGAATTGGGTTGTGCGAGATTGCAATTGCACTTTGAGAATCACAATAGATCGGAATGCGTTGAAAGCGGTAGCCATAATCCAGAAGTTGAGATTTCATCCAGAGGACTTGTGAGGTACAGCTAGAAGCAGCAATGTATTCCGCTTCGGCTGTTGATAGAGCTATGCAGTTTTGCTTCTTGGATGACCAACTAACCAATCGACCTCCTAAAAGTTGACAGCCACCAGATGTGCTTTTTCTATCCAATTGAAGACCGTCATAGTTTGAATCTGAATATGCTTGAAGTAGGAAACTCTCATTTGGTGGGTACCAGATTCCGAGATTCTGTGTACCTTTGAGGTATCGGAATATTTGCTTAACAGCCAAAAGATGAGACATCTTTGGATTGACTTGAAATCTGGCACACAAACATGTTGAAAACATGATGTCCGGTCGACTTGTTGTGAGATAGAGTAAGGATCCAATCATTCCTCTGTACTTCATTTCATCAACGGCTACACCTGAAAGGTCCGAAAAGATCTTGTGTCTGAAACCCATTGGTACCTTGGCTGAGGCACAGGTGTCCATTGAGTACTTTTTGAGGAGTTCTGAAATATACTTCTCTTGGTGAATGAAAATTCATCTGTTAGTCTGTTTGACTTGGAGGCCAAGAAAGAAGCTTAATTCCCAATTCATACTCATTTGAAATCTACTGACCATTAACTTAGCAAAGTCAGCAAGCATTGAAGAATTGGTGGATCCGAAAATGATGTCGTCAACATAAATTTGGACTAGCATGAGATGTTTTCCATTTGACATTCGGAATAAAGTAGGGTCTAGAATTCCTCTTTGAAAGCCTGAACGCTTGAGAAAGTCAATGGGGGTCTCGTACCATGTGCGAGGAGCTTGCTTAAGGCCATAAACAACTTTCCGGAGTTTGTAGCAGTAGTTCGGATATGAAAGATTAACAAAACCAGGAGGCTGTTGAAGATATACTTCAGTATCAAGTTCACCATTTAGAAAAGTACTTTTGACATCCATCAGGTAAACCTTGAAGCCTTTATGAGCAACATAAGCAAGAAAGATTCTGATAGCTTTAAGATGTGCAACAGGAGCAAAGGTCTCATCGTAGTCAAGCCCTTCAATCTGTGTAAATCCTTTAGCTACCAATCTTGCTTTGTTTCTAATGATAACTCCTGCATCATCTAATTTATTCTGAAACACCCATCTAGTACCAACAATGGGATGATTCAGCTGGGAGAGGGACGAGAGTCCAAACTTCATTTCTATCAAATTCTGCCAATTCTTCTTGCATGGCTGTAATCCAATCAGCATGTTCAAGTGCTTCTTTGATGGATTTTGGTTCAACCATTGAGATAAATTCCGAGAAGTGACATTCATTTTGAACACTTATGGCAGAGCGGGTTTGTACACCAGCGTTTGGGTTTCCAATAACTTGGTTCAGAGGATGATCCTTGGTCCAAACATGTAACCTTGGAAGTTCTTGTGCAGCAAATGATCCAATATCAACAATGGGGTTGTGTTGCTCCCTCTGAATAGTTTGAATGTGTGATTGATGCTTCCCCTGAACTTCTGAACCAGATAGGTTGACGTCATCTTCAGGTGGAAATTCAAAGAAATTTGCATCATCATCGATGTTGATAGGATTGGAGTTAATTCAAACCTTGAATTAATGCTTAAGATCAATGTTTGAAAATTCAAACCTTGAGTTAATGCTTAAGATCAATGTCTGCTTACTAAGGAATGTTCCAGTCAAGTCTGGCAAGACCAGTCAAGTCTGAGTTAATGCATTCAACAAAGTGTTCAAGATATTAATGAAGAGTGAAGATAATGATCAAGGTAAAGACAATAAATGAAGAACAAGAAGAATGTTTGAGAGAATAGCTTGGAAGGTGAAGTAAACTAGAATATTGCTATTTTTGATTGAACAATCTGTCACTTGATTTAAAATAGAAAGCTCCTTTAAATAGGAGAACTGATTACATCGTACTAACCAAATACAAACATAGGACCGGATAATAGAGTTATTTTTGACACTCTGATTATCTAGGTTTGGCAAAAGAGACTAAGTCCTATGACATGTTAAATCAAGCTAAATGACAAATACAATTAATTCAGACGGACAAAAGAGTGATTCTACATATTATCATTCCGGACACTACATCCATTCCGGAATGCCTTGACAACGTTCGGAATGTCTACTACTTCCGGACGCAAGCTTCACTTCAAACTACATATTGATTCCGCACCAACTTCTATTTCGGAATCTGAGGCGGACTTCAGAACTGTCAAAAGGTTAGAGATTGCTAGAGGTTCACTTTCAGGTTCCAACACTTACATATAAAATTTTGTTAAGATGGTATATGATCTTCACCATGAATTTTTGTTCGGTATTTTCTTATTTGTTTTTTTGTTATATTTCTAAGCCACACCTATACCTTTACTCTTTGTGCATTGATGAGTCATAAATTGAATTACATTTTTTTTATGAAGTTAATGCACACCAGACACCACCAACACATTTGAACTCCCACTACTTTTAACCTAATGAAACCATTTGTGCGGATTTCAAATGTCAATGATATCCACCCACACACCAGAGGAAATTTGCCTTAAATGGTTCAACACTTTTACTGATGAAGATAATACAGATCTTTATCAAATCAATCAAACCACACCACTTTGATCATTGTTGTTAATTGTCTAATCGTTAATCAGGTAACCACTTTGATCAAGTATTCCTCTTTCTTCTGTTACAAATCATGGATTGCATCTTTTAATCAATCAATTAAGAACCACTTTACAATTACAATCATTTTACCTTTTCCTATTGCTGTTTTGTTTTTCTTTCACATGATTATGATGCATAAAGCAAAACCCTAAATGTGCTTCATCATACCAATTCCTGAAAGTCAAAACCCTACAAAACCAAAATCGCTCATACATACATACATACATATATGTATGTATGTTTGAAAAAGCTAAAACTACTTAAGCTTGCTTCTGAGAGATCCGTACACATCTTCAAGCTCCTTGACTACCTCTCTCATTGAAGGTCTTCTGTTTGGTTCAGTTTCTGTACACCTCAAAGCAAGCTGAAGCACTTCAGTCACTTGTTCCCTTACAAAAGAATCATACAGATCATCATAAAGCCCTGAATCCACAACCACCTCCAATTCCACCTTTTCACTCCAAACAGACTTCACCCACCTCACAATATCCAACCCATCCGCAAACGAATCATCAACCGCTTTCTTCCTCGTTATCAACTCCAGTAAAACAACACCATAACTGTACACATCAGACTCCATGCTTTTCGTGTTTGTAAATGCATTTTCTGTCAGACACGCAAACATTTTCATCATCATCATCATATAATTAATATATGAACAAAAAACCCTAAACTTGAAAAAAAAATTTGAATTTACCTGGAGCGATGTATCCGATTGTGCCACGGAGTATGCCACTCATTAATGCCGGAGAGGATTGATCGAGAAGCTTGGCAATTCCAAAATCTGAGATGTGAGGCTCCAATTCATCATCTAAAAGAATGTTCATGGGCTTAATATCTCGGTGCACGATAGCAGGATCACAGTCAAAATGGAGATATGCTAAACCATGAGCAGTGCCAAGAGCTATGTTACAACGAATGCTCCAATCCAACAATGGAGGTGGATGCATCTCGTGTAGTATATCATGAAGACTACCATTATGCATATACCTGTATAAAATCAACCCGTAATTCTTTCTCATCCAAAAATCTTCCAATCTCACAAGATTCCTGTGTCTGACTTTCCCAACTGTTTCAATCTCTCTAACCATGCTTGTGCTTCCTTCTTTACTAGCTCCAAACATAAGCTTCTTTACTGCAAAAACCCCGTTTTGACCTAGTGAAGCTTTGTAAACAGTTCCATGGGCTCCTCTCCCGATTATGTACCTATCATTCAAGTCTTCAGTAGCTTGCATTACTCTCTGAAAAAGAACATCATCATCTTCTTTATCAGGATACACCTCTTCTATATCGTGTTTTTCTCTTTGTCGACATTGAAGCATGAAACCAACTCCAATAACTACTGCAAACAGACATGCAGATGTTGCAAGGGCCACCATTGCAGTGTGGAACTTGCTAAGACCTTTCTGTTTGTTTGAAGAACCAGGACACAGCTTGAAGTTTCTGAAAGGATCACAGTTTGAGCCACAATCGACACAAAGATCTGGATTCCCTAAGAAGGAATCAAAAGAGGAATTGAGAAATTTCATCAATGGTGATGGTATTTGACCTGTGAAGAGATTGTATGAAATGTTGAGGCCAGTTAACACACGAAGCTCGGCTAGTGATGATAAAGATCCGGTTAGATGGTTGTGGGAAAAATCTATGTGCTGTAACATGACCATTTTTGAGAAACCTGAGGGAAGATCACCTGTGAGATGATTTCTGCTGATGTTTAATGTGTCGAGTGACTTGAGCTCTACTATTGAAGAAGGTATTGTTCCATTTAATGCGTTTCCATCAAGTTGAAGATCTATCAGAGCCTGGAATTCAGATATGAAATCAGGGATGTTCCCGGAAAATTGATTGTCACTTAAATACAGTCTCATTAGCCCTGACATGCTCTGAAAAGCATATGGAATTGAGCCATTGAACTGGTTATCACTTGCATCAAATTCCAACATTTTCCTGCAATTTGTTAGTTGAGATGGTAAAGGACCTTCGAATGCATTGTGGGAAAGGTTCAGAGCTCGAAGATGAACGAGATTTCCAAGCTCCTTAGGTAAAACACCTGAAAACCTATTCATGGAGAGGATAATTTGTGATATATTCGTAAGATTACCGATGCTAGCTGGGATTTCACCGGTGAAATTGTTGTTTTCAAAGTTCATGTAATCTAGGGTTGGATTATTCACAAATTCTGGAAGAACTCCGGTGAGACTACTGTTCTCTAATCTCAATCGTAGAAGATTTGGACAGTTTCCAAGGTTGGAAGGGATACCACCTTCGAAATTATTGAACCCTAAAACCAGTCGCTCAAGTTTCTTTCTGAAGCAAAGATTGGGTGGGATTGGTCCAGTGAAGGAGTTGTCGAGGAAATCAAGTATGACAAGATCGCTGTTCATTCCTAAACTTTGAGGTATGACACCGGAGAAATGATTAGTAAACAGAGTAAACTCTTTCAATTGCTTCATCTGGGCGACTTCAATGGGTAGTTCACCAAAAAGACGATTTTCATAGATAAGAAGGTGTTCTAGGGTTTCGATTTTCCAAATACTCATTGGAACCTCACCTGTTAAACGATTTGTAAACAAAAAAAGGGATTTCAGCTTCAGTATACCAAGCTCACTTGGAATACCACCCTCGAGTTGATTTTGATCCAGTTGAAGATCAGACAACGATGAGCAATTGGCAATCTCAGTAGGAATCTTTCCTGACAATTCATTGATAGATAGGTAAAGGAGAGTCAATTTGGTGAGTTGACCAAAAGAAGAGGGGATTTCACCGGTTAACCGGCATTTCACAACAGCGAATTGTTGCAGGTTGCTACAGTTTCCCAACTCAGGTGGAAGACGGATGAAGTTGTTGAAAGACAAATCTAAATAGATCAAATCTTTGCAACCATTGGAACCCAAAGGAATTCTACCTTCTACACCAGCTTTATGAACATCTAAATAAACGAGGTTAGCAAGATCATTTAAGCTATCAGGCAAAGACCCAGTGAAGTGATTATCGTCAAGGCATAATTTGTTGAGCATGGTTGCGTTTCCCAAGTTCGACGGAATCAAACCGGTCAGCTGGTTGGAGCTGAGGAGAAGCACCTCCAAACCGGAAATGTGAAAGATGGATTCCGGAATGGACCCATTGAGTGAATTGTTAGAAAGAATCAACGATTTCAAACGCAAGTTACCGAAGCTGTCTGGTATCTTACCAGTAAGGTCGTTGAGCGACAGGTCCAACTGTTGAAGACGACTACAATTGCTTATCGATGAAGGAATTTGACCGGAGAGATGGTTAAAACTCAAATTCAAATATTTCAGTTGGGTTAACCGGGAGATTTCCGGCCCTAATTCACCGGAAATTTGGGATTTTGATAAGTCTAAAGAGATTACCAGCTTGTTCCGATCACAAAGAACACCAACCCACGAACAAGGATTTGCATCAGAATCATTCCAGGTTGATACGAGTGATGGGGGTATAGAAATCCAATGGCGTGAGAGTGATAGTAATGTTTCACCATCGGAGCTCAAACCAGATACAGAATAGAATGGAGGAGGAAGGAAACAAGCTACCATTGACAAGTAAATTAAATCAACCTTGATCTTCATTAATGTCGAAGAGAAAGAGGAAGCTGGAGGAGATGAGTGTGAAGAGTGGTCGACTACACTAGTGGTAGTGGAGGGAGTTGCAGAGTGATTTATTGAATTTCGAGGTTACTTTTAACGCCTATTCAAAAGGTCTTCGTTCTTTGTGGTTGTGCTTGCCTCGAATCTCAATCAAATCACCTCAAAATCATCATTACGTGTGTTCTTCGTCCACATCACACAAATTTTTTTTTTTAAAAACCCACGAGGTTTTAATGTGAAAGCAACCGAATTTGATCTAGATACTGATGATTTGATTCTGTTCTCAGTGGGATGCTCTGTTTTCTTGAAATTTCGCAAAACCGAAAGGGTTTCTAGTGTTTCGATCTTTCTTTTCTTTTATAGATTAAAGTTTGGATTTTCTCACGACTTTCCAGATATGAACTACTAGGGTTCAATCCCTATAGGAAACAAAAACATCAATTCTTGATTAGTTAATTACTTATGCCAACAAAAAGTAAAGAACACACATGCGAAACAAATTAGCGATGACTCTACTTTTTGAAAAATGAATTAACAATTCTTTCTTTTAACACGAGCCGGTTTACATGAATAACTAAATGAATAATTAAATCAGTCAAATGACAAAATTCAACAGTCGTTTATATTCTTCATGTTACTCGCATTTCCAACTGTTACCAAATTCTTTAATCTGTGCGTGACTGATGCAACCAAATCATAATATTATATCGACTTAAAAAACAAAAAGAAAAAAACAGGTAGACATTTAAGTATACAACAACTAACAACCCCAACAAGCTAATATATTAATAATTATCCGATGCTTTTGAATGAAGATTTGGTATCTTCAAGACACTTTACAACCTCTCTCATCGATGGCCTTCTTGTTGCTTCCCATTTTGTACATCTTAAAGCCACCAATAAAACATTTTCCACTTGTTCTCTGATCATTGTATCATCAATTTCATCTAAAACCTCATCATCTACAATCTTTTCAAGCTCCTCTGTGTCTCTCCATGTTGACCTAACCCATGACACCAAGTCCATGTTTCCTGTTCTCTCCATTAACAAAGGATCAAGAACCTTCTGTCTGGTTATGAGCTCCAGCAACACAACCCCATAACTATACACATCAGACTCCATGCTTTTCGAGCTTGTAAACGCATTTTCTGCAACACAAATCAATAACCAAATAAAATGAATATAAACAATAAACAAGTTTACAAACACAAATAAATGTATATAATAAATCTTAAATCTTTACCTGGAGCAATGTATCCTAGTGTCCCCATAAGTAAGGTGGTTGGAGGTGAAGCAGTAGAATGATCAAGAAGCTTAGCAATGCCAAAATCTGAGAGATGAGGGTCCATGTCAGCATCTAAAAGAATATTCATAGGCTTAATATCCCGGTGCACGATAGCAGGATCACAGTCAAAATGAAGATATGACAACGCCTGAGCTGTTCCTAATGCTATCTTGTATCGAATACTCCAATCTAAGCTTAAACTTTTTCTCTCATGTAGAACATCATGAAGGCTTCCATTTTTCATATACTTGTAAAGAATCAAACCGTATTCTTTTTTTATCAAGAAATCTTCAATTGTCACAAGATTTCTATGTCTCACTTTTCCAACTGTTTCCACTTCACGTATCATACTTGTATGTCCTCCTTTTGTTCTTCCCGAAGCAAGCTTTTTTACAGCATAAACCTTATCATGACCTAAAGAAGCCTTGTACACTATTCCATGGGCTCCTCTCCCAATTATATACTTATCATTCAAGTTCTCAGTAGCTTCCAGAACTTTTATCATCAAAGTGGAAACACCCACACCCACACCCCCTTCACCAAGCATCTCAATGTCTTGTTTTTGTTTTCTGTGAAGAAAAAGCACCAGATAAAGTACAAGGAGAACAGCAGCTACAATCAGACATATTCCAATGGCTATCATTACATATTGCTGTTTGCTCAGGTGTTTCTTGATTGGTTGAAGAACAACACAAGGTTTGAAATTGCCACAAAGACCTGGATTTCCTATGAATGATGAGTTGGATATGTTGGAAGATGACAACAAGATTTCTGGAATTGGCCCTGTGAAGTGATTAAAAGAGACATTCAAGTCAACCAGTCCATGAATGTCACTTAGTGATGCTAAATCCCCAGTTAGATTGTTGAATGAAACATCCAAGTACTCTAGCATTACCATCTTCCCAAAATTAGAAGGAATATCCCCTGTTAATCTGTTTCTGCTGAGATTCAAGTTACTTAAACTATGGAGCTCTACTATCGATGAAGGAATGTTTCCACTGAATGAATTCCCACCTAAATCAAGGCTTATTAGATTTTGGAGTTCAGATATGAAATGTGGGATTTCCCCAGAAAAACGATTCTCTTTTAGACTTAAAGTTGACAAACGAGTCAACTTCCTAAAGCTCTCAGGGATCAAGCCAGTTATCGAATTATGACTTGCATCGAACTCCAACAACCTGCTACAATTGGAGAGATGAGATGGTAAATGACCTTCTAACCCATTGTAGGAAAGATTCAAAACTTGAAGCTCCACAAGGTTTCCAAGCTCAAAGGGTATCTGGCCATGGAGTTTATTCATGGAAACATCAATCTCTGTGATATTTGTAAGCTTCCCAAAGGTAACAGGAATTTCACCATTGAAGCCATTTTTCTTAAGGTTCATGTACAACATGTTATGATTCTCAACAAATTCTGGAAGGACACCCGTGAGGTTATTATGTTGCAAGATTAATCTTGAAAGACTAGAACAGCTTCCAATGTCATGAGGTACACTGCCTTCAAGATGATTAAAACCCAAAAGTAGTCTTTGTAGATTCTTCCGGAAGCATATGTTTGGTGGAATCTTTCCTGTGAATGAGTTATTTGTGAAATCGATTATCATCAATCTGCTATTGATTCCCAACCCCTGAGGTATAACTCCAGAGAAACGATTGTTGTACAATGTAATCTCTGTTAATTCTTTCATTTCAGCAAGAACACCAGGTAGTTCCCCAGAAAGATTATTGTTGTATATGTTAAGCTTCTTGAGGCCTTTAATCTTCCAAATCTCCATAGGGATCTCTCCTGTCAAATGATTATTGAACAACTGAAGTATTTGCAATCGACTTAACATCCCGATTTCATTTGGGATATTTCCCTCGAGTAGATTAGCATGGAGTTCCAGATCAACCAAGGAATTACAATTCCCGAGCTCAGTTGGAATCTTTCCTGAGAAACGATTAATGGAAAGATGGAGGGTGGTCAATGAAGTGAGTTGACCAAGAGAAGAAGGAATGAGACCACTTAAGCCACAGCTAACAGCAGCAAGCTGGTTTAAGCTACTACAGTCTCCCAGTTCATGAGGAAGAACGCCATGGAAATGGTTGAAAGAAAGATCCAAATACACCAACTCCTTACAATTACCACCATTAAAACGAATGATGCTGCCCTCTAGACTGTTGTTATGAACATCAAAAGTAGTAAGGTTGGGAAGATCATTTAGGGTAACAGGTAACGTACCAGTCAACTGGTTGTTACCAAGCATGAGTGTCTCCAAGCTACTGCAATTCCCAATGGATGAAGGAATGGAACCCGAGATTCCATTGTCGTTCAACTCCAAGTCTAATAGCTTGCTCAGGTTACCTATGTTGAACGGAATCGGACCACTAAGCTGGTTAAAACTGAGGTAAAGTGTTTCCAATTGGGGATTGCGAAATGAAAATTGGGGTATAGATCCAGTAAGAGAATTATCGTAAAGACTCAAGACTTTCAAGTTTTGCAGATTCCACAGGCTTTCTGGTATTCTCCCTGTGAGGTGATTTAAGGACATATCCAGTTCTTCAAGACGACTACAGTTCCCGATTTGCGAAGGGATAGAACCAGTGAGCTTATTGCTATAAAGACTCAACTGTTTTAAAGAAATCAAGTTCCCTAAACTCTCTGGTATTCTTCCGGATAGGGCGTTGTAGGAAAGATCTAAATGGTGAAGAAGGGTGCAATTACCGAGTTGTGAAGGGAGTGAGCCAGATAGATTGTTATAGCTCAAGTCAATCGATCTAAGGTGGTTCAAGTAACCGATTTGTGGGGCTATCTGGCCAGATATGAGGTAACTGGATAGATTGAGAGCATCGACATGATTAGTAGCAGTGTCGCAATGAACTCCAACCCATGAACAAGGTGTTGGGTGTGAAGCATTCCAGGTAGAAGAAATTGATGGAGGTATTGATGTCCAGTGAGTCATGAGTGATAATAAGTGTAACCCATCGGAGTTTATTCCAGAAACAAGTGATGATGGAGAAAGATAAACCAACCCAAACAGAAACAAGAAAAACATAATCGAAAAGGTCATTCTTTTTCGTTTTCTGAAAGTATTATATCGTGCTTAAGGCAGGCGAATTCAAGAGGCGGGGATTACACATTTCTTTAAAAAGATTCGTACTTGAAGAGTTGCAGCTTGAAGGAACTAACTAACCTGGTTGAAGGAAGTGAATGCAAGTAGCTAGAGTTGCAGGTCCAAGGACTTAAACAGTGAGCAGGACATAGATAGATGAAGGTGGTTAGAAAGAGATGTGAGAGGAGATGGATGGGCGACAGTGAGAGTGAGAGTGAGAGACAGGCAAAGATGGAGAGAAGAGAATGGTGAATTGGTGATAAAAAAAAAAAAAAAAAGGTTTTTAATTCAACGCGGTTTCTGGGGGGAGGTGTGAAAGGTTTGACGGTTTGACGGTTCGGGTTGGACATTCTTAAATTGAATGTTGTCTTGTCTTCTTCTTGGAATTAGAACCAGAAGAAGGATTTTGCCACGTTATATCGATACAATAACAAAAAAAAGTAATACTCACTATCTGTATCTGTGCCTCTGTGGCCCGCATCGCTATCTTCGTTCTCATACCACAAAATTCATAAATGTTATTTTAATCTTTAACTTTTTTTTTCTATAAATAGATGGTCCAACCGTCCAAATATCCAATGTGTTTCTAAAACTTTACTTCGTTACTAAGCGATATAAAATAATTTCCTTTTTCTTTTTTCATATTTTTCTTAAGTAATTTCTTTTATAAGAAAAAAATAAAAAAACTCCTACCCCCTCCCCCCTCGAAAATATATCGTTCTCATCTATCGATATAAATAGAACAACAGCGGATGCATAACAAAATCTCAAGGGTTGTAAACTTGATTTTAGGGTTTGTATGGCGGAAAATTTTGTTGGATTAACATAACTAAATTGGTATAATTTTATGAAATAAAAAACAAAGTTCTTTTTAGATTGCCATCATGAACTAGAAATAGCTAGAAACAATTTTAGAAGAATGAGAAAATAATTTATTAATTTATTTGGTTAATAAATTAATTAGGAATGGTTAAGAATTAATTGGAATGTGAGTAAGCACCGAAGAAGGATGTGTAGATGGTTGGAAGAAGGAAAAAGTTTGCTTGGTGAGGGTGGTGGTAGTGGTAGTGGACAATTTGACTATGAAAGAAAGGCGGGTAGAGTGGGATATGTATGGTGTGGTCATTTATAATTTAAGAATAATATAGAGATTAAATTAAATTGTACTTAATAAAAAAAATAATAACAATAAAGGTATAAAAGTGATGATCAACCATGAAGTTTTTCTAAACCAATGGGATCATCTTCGTTAAAAAAAAAAATAGCAATCCAAGTAATGACTTTTTGTTAACCACAGACATCATTTATATAATTTTTTCTTCAATTATGTTAATTCCATCAACACAAACTGTCGATGTGACTTCTAACTATGTTTTCAGTGGTATTTATTTCGACTTTTCTACTATAAAAAGTAGCACATCTTAGTAAAAGATTTGGTAAATCAAGGGTTAAGGGTTAATTCGAAATGAGAAATTAAATTGTTTCCTACTTTTTATGCCTACAAATGTTCCTACCCAATAAAATTATGATAAGTGTCATCATTCCATATTTTTCTAACTAATTCATTAAGGCTATATTAGGAATATATCAAATAAAATTAAATTGAATGGTGATTTGTCATAATTTTAGTGGGTAAGAATAATTGTAGGAATAAAAAGTAGGAGGTAATTTAATTTCTCATTCGAAATAAGACATTAAGTTACTAAATTTATGTTCATTTAGCCGTTAAATTTAACTTAAGCAATAAAAAGTCATAAAACTTGTTTAAAATAGTCATTAATAATGAACTGTCATACGTCATAACTCAAAAGTACTATGTTTAACAAAAATATGTTCACCTTTTACAACTTTAGGAAAATTTAGTAATTATATAAGCACAAATTCAATAGTTCAGGCTTTGTTTGGCTACTAGCTAATAATTGAATGGTTGACAAAAAATAAAATTTGATAAAAACTAGTTGATAAGCTAGTAGGAAGATATAAAATGACATAAAAGTTATTTAGAAAAATAAGTTTCTTATAACTAATTAAAGGCATATCCGGAAACTAAAAAAAAAAAAAAAAAAAAAAAAAAAACTAGTCTAAATATTATTAATTTTTAATTATTAATTCGTTTTTGGTTTGTTAACCATTACAATTTTAAAAAGTGCGAAGAAAAAAAAACTAGCTTATCAGCTACTTATGACGCGCCAAACACAACCTTAATGTCTAAGAGCATCTCCAATGGTAAACCTATATTATAGGTCAAAAATATTATCACTTCACTACTTTATTTTTATTGACCTCTAATTAAATTGTTTCTCCAATGATTCAACTTTTTTATAACTTTTTTTTTATAATTTAACTATTTTATCCTTATCTATCTAAAATATTATATAAAACCCCCCGTTTAACTAATCGTATTTTAAACACATCATATTTTAATATAAACATTCATTCACGTACAAACGATTTATATATTACTATAATTTATATTTATATATTATATATTTGTTTATATATAAATTTTAGATAAATAATAAATAAATCAAAGATAGAAAATGAAATATCTTTAAAGAAAAAGGGGTTGATTGTTCAAACCTTTAAACTAGATTGACCACTCAGTGGTGTTGAATGGTGTTTAAAAATAAGCAAATAAGTCATGCACTTCAATGGTGTTTAATTATTTTGACCACTTAAACAAATAGTAATAAGCTATAAAAAAAACCCACCATTGAGATGCTCTAATTTCGACTTTAACTCTAAATCTAAAGATACCTTTTAAAAATGGTTAAAAGTCTATATAAGTGTTTATGTTAGCGTAGATTTCTTTGCAAAAACTTGAACAAAAAAAAAAAGATAAACTATAATACTTTTGATAAAAGTGTTCGTAAACTATGATTTCTTGGAAATTTTACAAGTAGCACGTACATGGTTTCACTCAATAGTTTGTCCAATATCTCTATGGAATGAGACAATTTTTTGAAAAAGAAATACATGACTTGTAGAAAAAATGTGAGTGGTCAATCGGTATAATTTTTGAATAAAATGAATACAATATGGTATTTCTCGTATCCACCTTTCCGTGGCGTACTCTCATAGTCTCATTGTATCGAAGAAGGGTCCGTAGTTGGTGGACATCTGTCTGTGATCACCTATGAGTCACATACAATACAAGAGACCAATTGGATTGGATCAACTTCATATAAAATACGTAATTAATGTAAAGTCTTATGATTTCTCTAACATGCCCTTAACCTAAAATGTAAAATCTCACGTCACATCACTTGTCGGATTTCCAAATTTAGCGAAACGATTTCACATGTTGTTGAAATATCTTAGAGAAAAGGCAACACGAGAACAAAAGCATACCCCACAACCTAATCCTATAACCACCACTACAATTATTGCTTTCCACTTCCACAACAAGCAATTGATGATAAACCAAGTTGTATTCTCTACTTCAAAAGCTAAAATAAGGAATTATGCTTCATTTTGACATGTTCAATTTCAAGACCATAACACCACCATATCAATTTTACATGTTCATTTTTCTTCAACTAAATTACAAACTTCTGAGTTTTATATGGGTTTAAGAAGTAAATGCAACCCTATACGATTTCAAAACTTGCGTATTTTTAGTTAAGGACAGAGAATGAATTTGTAATTTACTATTTTTCTTATTCTATTTACATACAAAGATGCTGCAAGTTTAAAATTTCCATTTAGACTTGTTGATGTTTTTCTCATAGACCAACCAAAAAACACAAGTCAAAAGAAGTCAACCCAACAAATTTTCTAGGCTTGCTTCAAATTTCGATTTTGTATCTCCATCATGGAGTATGACTATGATGATAATCATCTTCTCTTTTCTTTTCTTGCCAACACTTGCTGCATTTCAACATTCAATGAAAAAAAATATACATCAAAAATCCAACCCTAACCCAACTTCATATGTTTGGCTTATGTTATGACAGTGATTTACTAATATTACCTGAAACAAAAGAGCAGTTCAGTCCTTGACCCTGAAAGATCCCCCATGGTGTATGTGCTTTCTTTGATCCCTGAATTTTTAGATTGTCAAATTATGGCCTAGATGATGATGATGATGATGATGATGTCATGCTAACTATTATTATAAACTCATGCCATGAGATGCTTGATGACATGACATGAAATCATTTCCTCCATTTCCTTTGCACATACACTTACAAAAACATGAGATGACAAATGTAATGTAGATAATAATTCCATAATAATAATGACAGATGTGATGAAAAAGAAGAAAAATCAAACATAACAACACCCACAAATCTATAACATATAAGTCAACAAGATGCTTAAAATGCATGTCTCAGATACTACTAATAATACACTAAGACATATATGCTCACACAAACCCTAACCCTCTCCAATTACATGCAAGTGATATGCTAATGCATTGTTCATGAGCATGATCATGACTTGATGATGATGATGATGATGATGAAATGGATGCATGCCCACCACCAATATGCATCCTATCAGTAACAGTATGTTCTTTTTTCTCAAAGTCAAAGCATAGAGAATAGACAGAGTACATCCCCTTCCAGCTACTGGTAACTAACAACCGCTAGTGATCCATTTGACAGTGGATACCCACCACCATCCTTCCTTTTCCCAAACGGATTCTTTGAATATGTTTTCTCATGTTGAAGAAAACAACAAAAAGATATATAATATATATAACCAAACACAAATGTATGAGAAAATGTATAAGGATATTGTATTCGCATGCCAACAGAAGTGGAACTAGGGATAACAGCCCCCTGCAACATATGATGCACATTTGTTGCACTATTCACATCCTGTGGAGATCAATCATCAACACAACACAAGATTTTAATTAAAAAACATGATGTAGTTTCCAGAAAAGGGCAATTCATAAACCATAATAAAGTGAAAGTGAAACAGAATCTTATCATACCTCAAACTCAATAAAGCAAACAGTGTGCCTTTCCTGTCTCAAGACCTTCATCTGCTTAAATCCAGGTTGCCTGCATTTGCACAAGTACAAGTGTTTCTAGATAAATAAAAACATTCACGAACAAGGTTTTTCTTTAAGGGGTAAAAAGAGAATCTTACACACTGAAAAGTCCTCTTAGTTCTTCTTCGTTTATGTTCTCCCCAAGATTTCCAATAAACAGGGTATTGCAAGGAGGATTATCTTTCGTGTTCTAAAAATTGAATAAGATATAGTACAAAATGAGCACTTCAAGTTCTGCATAGTTTTAATAAAAGAATCAATCATGTCATCAGCACCTGAATTGGCATATAACTGCTAGGTGCAGGTACAGGAGCAGGAGGAGGAGCCATGGGTACTTGAGAAAGAGGATAGGCTCCATAAGGGTCATAGGGTGGTGGTGGTGGTGGGGCCATATACCTAACAAATTTAGATAAAGATTATATGATATAACAAATTTAGAAAACATAGCCAAAATACAGATCAAAGAGCATACCAGCTTCTGGAAATGTAACATTCTCCTTCATACAAACAAACTATGACATAAAAAAATAATACTAACCCATGTGGACCCCAAACAGGTGGAGGTGGAGGATGGAATGGGGATGGGCTTGAGAACCCAGTGTGTGTATAGTCGCCACCTGTCCGCATACGTTTACTTTGATCAAAAGAATTTGGATCAGGTATTATTCCTGCAGAACAAATGAACAATAAATGACATCACATAATAAAAGAAAGCTACGGAAGAAATCCAACAGTTGACACTGGTTTACAATGGGGGAAACCCTACAAGAGTTTGATGTAGCAGGATCATATGTGCTTGTGTAGGTTATCATGGTTTACTAGCTATAAGATTAACAATTTTTCGGGTTCCAATATATGTGTATATACGAGACAACCTAAAGTGAACACAAACCTGCAACAATATACAAGACACTGTGGCTTTGTTCGCACACAAATCAAGGTATCTAAACTTAATGAAAGGAAACTCACCCCGTTTCACAAACAAATTTTTCTTGGCCATTTCTGTGTGCAAGACTGACTTCGATTCAGCATCAAAAACCATATCCTAGGCCAGAAAACATAACCAATAAGCATACTCATTATACATCTTTTAACAAGTGATCATATGGAATTATGGATTACCTGAAGGGTGTCTCTGGCAGCAACAGCAAAATGCGGTGCGGAGAAAAGAGCAAAACCCATAGGGACTTCTCCTTTGAAGTTAACCTGCGAAGCTTCGAACCCGGGTAACCATCTTAGCAGATTCTGCAGTTCTCTCTCTTTAACGTCCTCCGGCAAACCGGAAATGAAGATCGTCCTAACCTCGTCAACGGCGAGACGATTGTCCATTGACATGGGAGAATGGTGCGAGTGTGGAGATGGATTCGGAACAACGACGGCGCCAGTAGGAGCTTGGGCCGGTGGCCACTGTGGATGGTATTGATGCATTCCGTTACCGGCCATCTGTTGTCTTGATCAGTGGATTTGTTCACAAATACAAGATATCCTGCATCTAAAACAGAGTTTTTAACTCAACTTTGTACAAATACTCCTACAACTACTCGATGAAATTTATCAAACTCAGATTTATAGATTTACAAAAGAGTTTTACACATTTAAACAACAAAGATAATGGAAAACTTACAGAATCAAAGATTGGAACTCCAATCCAGAATAAAGTGATGAAAACAGACGATATATTAGGTTTTCTCTCCGAGTTTAACCCTAATCGCACAAACTGGGTATTTGGTTCATGAATCATTGCTGCTTATTTTGCAACTGATCAGTAATACAATTGACCTTATTACCAACCAATCCTTCAAATTTCTTATTATATACATTCAATTCCTTTTTACTTCTAACTTGTCAACTTCAACCCTCCAACTCTCTCACTTTTATCTATCAAGCACAAACTCGTATTTATCGCATTGTTAATTCCTTTAGATCGGTTTGCTTGGCCGGAATGGAATGGAATGGAATGAAATAGATCAGTGAATGAAATGGACAATGCAATAAAATAGTTGATTACCATTTTTTTCGTTTTGCTTGGTTACTTTATTGGAAACGATTTGTCGATTCACGTTGTTTGGGAGGTAAGAAAAGACGTATCTCTAAATATTATTAAAAGAGAACCTTTAATTCTAAATTGAAGAAATTAGGGTCATTGATTGCATTTCAATCCTATATTTTCCACCATTGGATTGTTTGCTGTCATCATCTTTGTCAACCCCTTTATTTTTGTCTATAAATTTTATAAAACATATATTATGTTTTAAATTAGGAAGTCGATTAATGACAATTAAATCTCACCAAAAATAAAATGAATTAAATTAGTAATTCTATTAATGACAATTAAATCTCATCAAAAATAAAATGAATTAAATTAGTAATTTTATTAATGGCAATTAAATCTCACCAAAAATAAAATGAAAAAATACTCCGCCCCATCCTCATTTCCAGTACCCCTACCCTCTCTCCCTTTTTTCTTTACATAATTTATCTAACCTAAGTTTTGTAGTGGGAAAGAAAATGGGGGAAAGAAGAAATAAAATATATGTGGGCTTCGATTTGTGTAGATCAGTCTTGTGTTCGATCATCATGAAAGAAGGAGGAATGATATAGAGATAAATTTCTTTGGATTATACTTTAATTTGATCGTAGTTTAGATCGATTTTGGGTACATTTTAGATTATGTTTCTTTTATTTTGTTTCAACTATGAAGTTCCAATCTATAAAACCTTTCGATTTAAGTTTAAATCCATAATGATTACATTTTCTGAATCTGCTTCGATTTTTGTTCTTATGATCTGTATTGTTGATTTTGATTTTTTTAAGTTATAGTTATCAGGAGAGCAAAAGGATGGACACAGCAGCACCGCTACCTCTCATCCATTGTTTCGATTTGGAAGATATGTCTACTAGGTAGTGAATTTGTATATGTCGATTTTCTTTTTTATTTTTACATTTTTTTATATGCATTTAGTCAATGATTTTTTTGTGGCTTACCAAGTCATGAATGGAAGATATACTCGATTCAATATCTATAATGCTTTACCCATTCGATCCCTTCCTAGATTTGGAGATGAAATTTAAACCCTTATACCAGTGAGTGATCCACATTTCTACAACTCAGCAAAACCCAGTGGTGATATGTGTTTTGATTTATTGTAAAAAACATCTTTTAAAGATACAAATTGGGCTTTCAGAAATAAGTTATTCACCTATCCTGTTTTAATATTACAAAAAAAAACATCTTTTAGACTCAATAGCAAAGAAAAGATAAAGTTTTAGTATACCATGTAAATAGATTACATCGATAAATCTTATTGGAAAATGTTTGAGATTGATTAATTTTGGTTAATTAGCAGGGTTTTTTTTTGGTTAACTTGCGTTGTCTGGGCATGTCGAGAAGCATAGTAAGAACCTTTCACAGCCTTATTCTTTAGTTTAACTGGTTTGAATCTTCTTATTGAGTTTACATTCTCAAGGATAAATGAGTACACCATACACTCTTGAAAATAGGGTTGGGAACATTGTAAGTATCAAGATTTTCTCAGCAATAAGAGAAGATATTAGTATAAAAGTTGCAATATAAATCATTTTTAATTACATAATAATAACTAAACAAAGATATGTGAAGGATTATCTTTATAATTTTAAATTGCAATATATAACATAGAAAATCATATGAAATTTTCATTATGTTCCATTCTATGCCTCACAAACATGTTTTTGGAATTGAATTACTTATTCTATTATCTTGCTTTTATGATTATCGATCCATTCCATTTCTTTGTTGTTCCATTCTTTGCAACCTCACATATCTCAAAAAAGTAATTTAGAAATCCATCATACAATAGAAAATGTTTTATAAACTCCTATAAGGGAAGAAGAAAAATAAGACTAAATGAGTGTATGGTGTTAATCTAATTATGATGTTCTTTCATCTCTATTTGCATGTTTCTAGCTTGTTTGTAGTATTGTCTATAAAATATTGTTGTTATATTTGAAAGTTCATTCTACCCTTTCATCTTTTTGTGTGTATATTTTAATGTTTCAGGTTTTTTAGAGTATTTGAAGGACCGTTTCTGCTTGGGAGTGGGGTGAAGTCAAGGGCCCTAAAACTAGAGGGTAGTTGTATTTAGAGCCACTTAAATATTGAAGATTTTTGTTGGCATTAATTTCAATAATCATATGTACCTTAGAAGAGATATCATAAGTATAGTTTATTTTTTTATAACGTTTTTGTATTTTTATTAAATGTTGTACAAGTGATGTCTACAGGGTGTTGGTATTTTTTTGTTGGCAAGTTATTACACTATCTAACACCCCAATAATCTATAATATTTGTATAAGATAGTGACAATTATTATTTTTTATAGCAGCTTCTCTTCATATTGATTATCCAATGTGGCCTGAGTTCTGGAATGCTGCCACTGATAGGATTCCACATTGTGGGGCGTTGGAATTTATTACAGAATGAGTCATGATTTATATGCCTTATTGGGTATTGATGGAAATGTTTAATTCTTGCTCATGTAGATCGATAAGTATTTTACAATATGCTCTTTTAACTTTATATTAAGATATTTTCTGGAAAAAATTGCTTTTAGTATTGAACTGTGAAAGAAAAAAAAAGTTCATATATAGCATCGTACTCTTAAAAAAATGACTTTTTTGGATTATTTTTAGTTGATATGAAAAGTTACATTTTTTGTATATTGAAGATCATTTAAAGGATTGTTTTCTGGAAAAAAAATATTCATTAATAGCATTAAACTTTGCAAAAAATTTCATTAATAGCATCGTAGTTTCAAAAATATTCATTGATATTGTTACTTTATTTTTTTATAGTGCCAATTTTTTTATACATTTATATGTACATTTTTATATGTTCCCAGCGTTTTACGCGGGTCATAATCTAGTTAATAAAATAAAACTAATATGTAATGACAATCGTTGCATTAGGAAATGGGATCTCCCATCCTCGATAAATCTTAGAATATACACCATAAAAATGTATTGTTAAACTTAATGGGTCAATATATGTGTTTATATAAATCAACGAATATTTATAAATGTGATATTCACATAAATGATCCTCAAGAATGAGGGTTTTAAAGAAAATGACCAGATTTTTTATGGTATGTGAATTTTTTTTCTTGGATTAGACATTTTGGACCATTTTGACGGTTGCTCTCTATGCGTCAAGGAAGGAGGTAACTATAAGAGGCATAACGGAATAAGAAGGAAGAGGTATTTGTTGTTTTCCTTCATATAGTAGTAATTTTCAAAATTTTGTGATGAAATCAAACCACGTATTTTTTTTGTATTCGTTTTTAGTTATTATAGAATCTATATCTGATTTATAGAATGGTCTTGTTATTCATCATAGAGAACATTAACATATGTCTTATATACGCTTTCATATTCCTTAATTAAACATGGAAACAAGTTTTAATATAATGAAGCATTCCATGATTCTATTATGGTTTTTGATACACATACATAGTTTTAAATGCATGCACAAGATATTAATAAGCATTATTGTGACGACCATATCTAATAAACATGCACTTTATAATTTTATGTAATATAGTAAAGCCTAGCTCGAAGCTACGGATATACCCTCACTAACCGAACTAGGTATATCCTGAACCATGCATATATCGAACCATATATATACTAGACCAGGTATATATCGAACCAGATACCTACCGTATGTATAAGTACCGAACCTCAAAAAAATAACGACTAAGATACAGATTGATGTCACAACAGTGTTATCGTATATTGGGACTCTAATAAGACATTATGTATTATGATACATGATTGTATTATGATACATGACTGATAGATCATTTGATCAATGAGAAACAGTTTTCAAACTGCTAACAAGTACATACAATTGTACCTTTGGTCATATGGCAATTAACACGACAAGATGGCAAACCTGCTCGGTACAAGAAGAGGTCATAGCCTCCTAAATATCAACTATAAATAAGCAACGAAAATCACTTTACAATGTACGCAAAGACATACAATGTTCTATTAACCCTTAATCGACTCTCGACATACTCTTAAAGTCTTTTCTGACTTTATTATCGGAGCGTTGGTTCGGGACCCTCTCCCAACCAATCAGGTTACGAGTTATGTGTTGTCTCCAGGTTAACTTAATGGTGAAGAAATCAATAGTTCTCACATACCATGGAAAGTGAACCAGGAGGCACATCAATTGGCGCTATCTGTGGGGCTCCACAACAAATGGCCAACGAAGAAGACCCAGTTGTCGACGCGAGTCATATCACGTGAATGCAAAACCTCGAAGAAACACCACAGATTGCAGCAGTAATAAAAAATCAAGAAACGTCACACTATAATGCCTATGAGAAGAAAGATGAGAAATGTGTAACGTCCCAAAATTATGAGGTAAAAATTTCATTTTTAATTCAACCAAAACATTAATTATCTTTTAGACAACATTCAATATCCTTTTTCTAAATATTCAAAAGTATTTTATAAGAAAACAGTTACCAGAGTACAATAATGTCGAAACATGGGTGGATGCGCTGCGATCAAGCCGTGCCCTTCCCTTTCGAGCCGGAAGTACCTGAAACCATAACCATAAAAACCGTAAGCACAAAGCTTAGTGAGTTCCTCAAAATACCGCATACCATACATATCATTGGGCCTAGCCCTCACATTGGGCCCAGCCCGCATATTAGGCCCAACCCACCATAATGGACCTAGCCCTGTCAATCTAATGGGCCTAGCCCTGTCATACAAATGCAAAAGTCACAAAGACAGTTAGCACCTACATAACATACAATGGTTCTAGCCCCTCCTGATCCGTGGTCCTAACCCAACATACAAATGGGCCTAGCCCGACATACAATGGGCCTAACCCAGCATACAAATGGGCGTAGCCCAACATACAATGCAAGAGTCACAAAGACAACTAGCATAACAGAACCTAGTGGGCCAACATTGATGCCTTCGACCCACGAGTACAGTGAGGAGACTCACCTCAATCCGCTGATAATCAAATAACTGATCGGGCTGCTGAATCGGATAACCTCGCGCCAACTAACAATAAATACAATCTTAATAAATAATTATCCCGATAACCCAAAATCTGAGGCCTACTCCATAAACCAGCTTCCTAAAGAGTAAAAGACCATTTTACCCTTTTCTTACTTGTTCCATAACCAAGGTCCAACCCAAATACACAAAAGCCCAAAATGGCAACCCAAATCCCAATATGGACCAACTTCCTAATTGGGCCCAAAAACTATCATGGGAACAATTTTAAGAAGGTCCATAGCCAAAACATGGCCCAAAATCATAAGTCCAATGGCCCAACAAGGCCCAAAATGTCCATTATGGGGAGTACGCTCTGCGTACCAGCGACGTACGCCCTGCGTACTCAGCAATGAAGCACAAGGTACAAGCGATTGATGCACGATACACCCATTACGCTGAGCGTACTCCTACGTACGCCCAGCGTACCCATCAGAGACCAAAAATCCATATTAATCTCTTAATGGTTAAGACAATGACTTCCAAACTCGGATATGACCCTAATGAGATGTCTTAACGCGTAAAGTTAGCAACTTTACCCTTTTGCATAGCTTAATGGGACCAAATCCTTAATAAAATACATAATAAGCACCCCAAATGCATTCATGGTCCAACATAACTCATCAAGATGACATTTTTATGAACAAAGGACTTTACAAATGCCAAGATCCAGCATTCTAAGCTCATGGAGTAGCTTAAACTCACATGGATGACTCTAAGGACCAAAATGAACCCAAAACATTCCTTAAACTAGATCTAACACCTAGAGACATCAAGTTAGAAACTTTATACCTCTAAAAGGTAGATCAAGATGCAATAAGCCTGGATCCAAAAGTTTCAAGCAATCTCACACTTCTCTAAAAAGCTCATTCTTCTTTTATGAACACCAAAATGCATGAAATGACACCAAAAGCTCAAAACCACTCAAATGGGGGCTAGGGTTTCGTTTCTAGGGTTTAAAAGGGGTGGAGGTTGAAGATAATAGGGATTGTTGGTGAGTTAAGGAGCTTAAATAGGGTCCACGACCCTAAATTAGGGTTTGGGTCTGACTGGAGTACGACATGCGTAATTCTGGTACGCCCAGTGTACTCCAAAGAGCACCCGCGATGCATCTGCCTAGTACGCACAACGCACTCCTATGTACGCCCCACGTACTAGGCTTAACACTAGTATGCCCAACGTACTCTTATGTATGCCCCGCGTACTAGGTTTAACCATATAACCACTGTTGGGTCTAAGAGTTGCGTCATTGGGTCTGTTACTTCGGTCCATTGTTATCACGATTTGGGCCTGTCCAACTGTGTTTATGTCTTTAGGGTTTAGTATATAAGATGCATGCATGCATCGTTCTCTATACGCTTGATAATTATTATTCCTTTATTGTACTGTAACCCTAGCACACCTCTATAGTCGAAGTTCTTTATCGAGCTCTTCTGAGGTGGAGCATATTAATCATTCAGCTCTTGTTTGATTCATCGTGTGTTCTTTACTTTTACTGTGTTTGACCAAATTTGTTACGAATCTAAACGATCTTAGAGAACTTAATTCTCATCAATTGGTATCAGAGCAGGAGACTGTGTAATTCATACGCATCACTTCTGTTGGAAGAATCTCTCTAGGGTTTCCGCTTTTGTTAAAATCGTTGAAGCCGTCATCTCATTATTGACGTTGTTCCACGTTTTTGATAAAACCCTAATTCAACCTTACAAGTCTGGTTCTTGACAGATATTCAAAATAGGTCATCATGTCTCACGAAGATTCACAAACAAACCTCATCAACATATCCAACAGCATCAGATCTACTACAATAATCCCGATTTTATACACTCAAGATTACGAAGTCTGGACGCATCACTTTGAAGACTATGTTCTTGGTTCAGAGGATAATGGGTATCTAATCTGGGAGGCTATCACATTGGGTCCGTTTACTCGCTCTGGAACAAATAGAATCATCAAAACTCAAATGGAGTACAATCAGCTGATGATCGACGTGGAGATCGTTCCTCAAGACGAGAAGGACAAACTGATGAGCAACATTAAAGTTATGAGGATGATCAGATTTTCCTTGCAATCTGATACTTTTCACCTGGTTAGTTCATGCACGACGACAAAACTAATCTGGGATAGACTGAAGGAGCTGTATTCCACAGATGAGGATCTAGATCATTCAATACAAACTCTTTTGCTCTCTGAGTTCGGTGAGTTCAAGCAAAAGCCAGAAGAAAAACTCATTCAGGCGTTCGATCGTTTCAATCATATTCTCAGCAAGATGATCAAGCATGGAATTGGCAAAGAAGTAATCGAGCAGAAGGTCACTTTCATGAATGACCTAAGGCCCGAATGGATGGCTGTGCTTCGACTGTGAAAGCTCATGAACAGTTCAAAACCTATTCGTTGGCGAAGCTTGTGGGAATACTCAAGTCACATGAAAGTTGTGACTAAGGAAACGAAGGTGGTGTCTAGTATGAGATCTTTGGCTCTTCTCTCAAAGGGCAAGAACGTGGCTGGAGAAGAAGAAGAGTTGGATCTCTCTGAATGTGATCTGACAAATGATGAATATGCATTAATGATCTCAAATCTCAAGAAGTTTGCTCGCAAAAAGTTTCCCACCTCTAAGAACCGAAACTGGCAAGGGAGCTATAGTTCGGAAAAGGCGAAAGAAGAGGTTAAAAATGCTCCTCAGCAAGAAGAATCGAAGAAGGAGAACAAGCTTGTAGGTGATTCTGGATATGACTGCAATTTCTGCCACAGCAAAAATCATTTTGCCAAAGATTGTATGTTGAGAAAGCTGTTTGAGAAGAAGGATGGAGAAGATGATGAAGCATACCATTCACGCAAGCTGGAGGAAATAAAGAAGAAGAAAACCTCTAACAATTCTATGAATGCTTTAATTGTGCAGGAGAACTTAGTTGATGATGAGTTCAGAGGAGTAGAGGTCTGGTCTACCGACTTTGAGGATGAAGAAGTTCACAAACCTACGCATGGTAGGGCTTTTGTGGTAAAGGAAGATAATGTTGAGTTTGCAGGAAGATGCTTAATGGTGACTCCTGGTGTGTCACAAATGAGAGGATACACAACGGACGGTGGATCTGATGAGGCGAAGGAAAGAGAAGATAGATGCTTCGCTGCCAAACCGATGGGTGAGCAGGTCAACGAATGTGATCAGTTGATCAAGAAGCTACAATCTATCCTCGAATCTCTAAAAATACCAATTAATAACTATGAAAAAGAATTAAATGAGTTAAAATTCAAGTGTTCTAGTTTAAGTGGTAGTCTAAAACAAACTCGCCTCACAAATTCTAACCTAACTGATCAACTTAGCAGGGTGTCTTCCAAGAGTGAGGAGCGAAGGATGTGGATAGAGAAGAAGGAATTAGAGTTAGTTAGGGCAAAAGATGAACTGATTTATTTGCAACGTAATAATTTGAAGTTTTTGAAACAAAGGAATATTTTTTGCTTAATTGCTAAACGTCTTTATTCCAATATTACTCAGTTGTATTTAAATTGTGAGATTGGAGATAAGATTCACAAAATGATTTTGCCTTTCCTTGAATTAAAGGAAGACGAAATAGATGTTGATTGTTATAAATGTGAATCTATTGTCTCTTCGAATGAGATTTCTGATGCCTACAAAATCGGTCTGGACAAAATCGAGTCCTTTATCAAGTCCAAAGACCACAGGGACATGCTTAAAAACCTATTGGACGAAAATGATAAATTAAAAATCAAGACCGAAACGGTACAGAAATTTGACTCATTGAGTACCAAGTTGAGTTCAGAAAACAAGATAAATGTGGAAAACTCTTCCGAATTCGACGAGGACAGTGATATGAGTGAAATTTCTGTGGAAGATGTAATTGACTGTTCAGAATTTGTCAAAAGCAAAACCGAACTTACCAAAGGTCTTATATCTGAAAATTCGGTTGAGTTCGCTCGGATATCCCAAGATAAATCCAAAGTTCTGAAACCGAAGGCAGTGGTATATCAAAAGGTACAAACAATACCAAATCAGGTATACACCACAACAGGAGTTACTCAGAAACACACAACCGAACTTACAGCCATAGTAAACGAAGACAACGTAGGTGGTTGTGATAATTATTTTTGTTCTGTTCCAATTGACAATGGAGACGAAACTGTCGGTTTATCAGAAAGAACACCGTGGAGAGTCAAAGGCAGATATGTGGCAGAACCACTCAACAAGCCAACAAGCTTTCATGTACCAAGCACAAAGTGGTACTAAAGAAATTCCAAGCGAACCTACGAAGGCGGCAAGCGAAACCTCTTCATTGAAGAGTGAAACTCATGCCGAGAGACCGAAGCCAAGAGTAAACATTCACAAGTCTCAAAAGCAGCTTGCTGAACAAAAACGCCAGCAAAACAGGAGATATCAAAAGAATCTCAATGAAAGGAAGCAGTTTTGGAACTCCCAAAACTCCAATTATGTTCGCATAGAAAAGGTGTCCAATCACAAGGCGAAAGAAAAATCAAAGGCTAACTCTGATCCATGCACTCACTGCCAATCCTGCAGTTAGACAACCCAAAGAAGTAGTTTCGGTCCCAAATCTAGCAGCGACAATAACCGAAAGACCAGTTTCGATCCTAAATCCCATCATCCTTATTCTCAACCGAAGCTAAATCCTAACAAGGATATCAAGGGAAAAGGAAAGCTCGTCTCAGAATACGAAACGCAAACGAAGAAGACGACAGCTAACACTAGGAAACAAGAGAACAAGTTTGTTAAGAATCAAAATAAAATTCCACAATCTGATTCAAACAAAACGAAAGCTAACAAAGTCAAAGTTTTCACCGTCAAAAGGAAAGATGAAACCACTTTAATAAAACGAACTTATATGGTTGATCTTTCTATTGCTATTCCCTGTTCTGTAAAAAGCTCATGTGGACCCAAGCAACTTTGGGTTCCTAAATCTGCTTGATTTTTGCAGGTTATCAGTGACGAGCAGTTCGACGACGAATGGTATATCGATCGTGGCTGCTCGTGTCACATGACAGGGAGACGGGAAGAGTTGAGGGAGTTTCGGACTCTAAAAGATGGTGGTTGTGTCAAGTATGGAAACAACTCATATGGCACAATAAAAGGCTATGGAATGATAACGATCAGAGATTTTTTCATTCGAAAGGTGGCCTACATGGAAGGATTGCAACACAATCTTATAAGTTTTTCGCAACTGGTAGTAGGGACTGGCCTGAAGGTCTCATTTGATGATGAAGGTTCCGAGATTGTTGAAAAGAAAACTAAAACAGTTCTGTTGAAGTCCCAGCGCAAAGGCGAAATGTATCCATTGAATCCGAACCCGATACGAGGGAAGCCAGTTGTATGTCTTCTAACGAAAGCTCATTCTGATGAAAGCTGGCTATGGCATCGAAGACTCTCGCACCTTAACTTCAAAGGCATCAACAAGCTGGTTCTTGGTGATCATGTACGAGGACTGCCCCTTCTAAAGTTTGACAAGGAACACTTGTGTGCTGCATGCGAAATGGGAAAGCAAAGCCGAAAGAGTCATCCCACACGTGTTAACACAAAGATAATTGAACCTATTGAGCTTCTACACATCGATCTATGCGGTCCATCGGCCATAGAAAGTATTGGTGGTAATAAGTACATTCTTGTTATTGTCGATGATTTTTCACGTTTCACCTGGGTTTCTTTCTTAAACAGAAATCAGAGGCAACTCCACAACTCAAAATCTTCATAAAGCAGGTGGAAGTAAAGCTGAGAAAGGTAGTGAGAAATGTCAGAAGTGACAATGGGTTAGAATTCAAAACCACGACTTTGAAGAATTTCCGGCCGAAAAGGGAGTAACTCACAACTTCTCCGCTCCCTATACTCCACAACAAAATGGTGTAGTTGAAAGGCGAAATTGTTCGTTGTGTGAAGCCGCCCGAACCATGCTTAACTTCACTTCTCTACCTCTGTACTTCTGGGTTGATGCGATTTCTACTGCTTGCTATACCCATAACCGAACCTTCCTCAATAAGCGATTTTCAATCACATCGTATGAAATTTTGAATAATCGCAAGCCTAATGTTAAATTCTTCCATGTCTTCGGTTCTAGATGCTTCATCTTCAACTCTAAAGAGAACCGAAACAAGTTTGATGTGAAGGCAGACGAAGGGATTTTTCTAGGTTACTCTCTTACCTCCAAGGCATATAGGGTTTTAAATAAAAGATCAAAGAAGATAGAAGAAACCTATTATGTATCTTTTGATGACAATTTCGTGAAGAAACTTCAATCCAGCGAAAGTCCAATGGAGGAGATCTTTCCACAAACAGGTCAAGTCACGACTCCTATAGCAAATTTGTTTGAAGAGTACATGTTGCTCTTTGATGAACCGGAGAATGCAATTATTTCTAAAGCGAAAGCAGCTGATAACAAGGTTGACAACCTGAAGGAGATAATCAACGATGCTGCAAAAGCCATGGAAAGCAAACACAAAGGTCCAAGCGAACCCACAAATGATCGCCCTACTTTCCAGGGGGAGGGTTCGTCTACATCAAAGCGCTCTGATTTGTCTTTCCAGGGGGAGAACCCATCTCCAACAATGAACCATAAAAGTCCAATCGAGGGGGAGAATTCTGAACCTGATGTTGAAATTGTTTCATCGTTCGAGGGGGAGAATAGTAATACGAATGATGATGACATTCAGTCAGAATTTGAAGAAGAAGTCAATGCCGAATTGGATCATGTTTATGATCCTAACTACCCTCCCCTCACTAAATGGACAAAAGATCATCCGAAAACTCAAGTTATTGGTGAACCATCTAAGGGAGTTCTTACACGCTCTCAACTGAAATCGAAGCAAACAACTCTATTCTCTCAAGTGGAATTATGCATGTTTAATTCATTTGTCTCCAAGATTGAGCCGAAAATGGTTAGCAATGCAGTTGATCACTCTGATTGGGTACATGCTATGCAAGACGAACTCAATGAGTTTGAGCGAAACCAAGTCTGGAGACTGATTCCTACACCAAAGGATGCATCTGTGGTTGGATTAAAATGGGTATTCCGGAACAAGATGGACAAAGAAGGGAACGTGATACGCAACAAGGCAAGACTAGTGGTTAAGGGATATTTTCAGGAAGAAGGTATAGATTATGAAGAAACCTTCGCTCCTGTAGCAAGGTTGGAATCAATTCGGATCTTTCTGGCATACGTTGCTCACAAGAATTTCGAAGTTTTTCAAATGGACGTCAAGTGTGCATTCTTGAATGGAGAACTAGAAGAGACTGTATATGTGGAGCAACCACCTAGATTTGTGAACGAGAAGTATCCTGATCATTGCTATATTCTGGACAAGGCGGTTTACGGTCTGAAGCAAGCCCCGAGAGCCTGGTATGAAACACTAACTCACTTTCTTAAAATGTCAAAATTCAAACAAGGTTCGGTTGACCCAACCTTCTTTCGCAATAAAGAGGGTAACCATTTAATGATTGTCCAAATCTATGTCGATGACATGATCTTCGGTTCTACGAATACCAGCTTAACGGCTGAATTTCGGAAGTTGATGGAGACTAAATTTGAGATGAGCTCAATGGGTCCGATTAACTTTTTCCTTGGACTGAACATAAGGCAGGGACCAGAAGGTATATTCATTAATTAGGAGGCTTACACGAAGACTCTACTGGCGAAGTTCGGTATGATGGGAGATTCTAAAGTAAAGGTTACAATGACATTCGGAACGAAGCTAACACCATCTCTGGAGAAACCGGCTGCTGATATGACCCTCTATCGTCAATTGATAGGGTCTCTAATGTATTTAACAGCTAGTACACTAGATATTATATTTTTTGTCTGTTATTGTGCCAGGTTCCAAGCTAATCCATGTGAACCTCATATGATGGTTGTGAAAAATATCTTCAGATATTTGAAGCGAACCTCGTCTCTCGGTCTTTGGTACCCTGCGAAATCAGGCTTCTTTGTTCAAGCATTCTGCGATGCCGATCTTGGAGGATGTGGTCTAGACCGAAAGAGCACAACTGGCGGGTGTCAATTCCTCGATGGAAAATCGTTAGCTGGCAATCCAAGAAACAAACGTGTGTGTCTCTTTCTACGGCCGAAGCTGAATACATCGCCGCAGCGTATTGCACTTCACAGGTCATATGGATACAAAGTCAACTTAGAGACTATGGCCTAAACATGAAGAAAATTCCCCTCTATTGTGACTCAGAAAGCGCTATTCGGATATGTCACAACCCAGTGCAACACTCGAAAACGAAACATATAGCACTGAGATACCACTTCATCAAGGATCACGTAGAAGATGGTAATGTTGAGATCCACTTTGTTCGATCTGCTGATTAATTAGCTGACATCTTCACTAAGACCTTACCAGAAGCAAGTTTTAATAAAATACTCCAAGGCTTAGGGATGATGGAAGCTGAGTCAGTACCGAAACCACTTTCGCCTCATTAAAGTTAAGCAAGTGAAACAGAGCGAACGCTCGGTCTATTTCGGTTCTAGATTTTTCGGGAACCGAAATGAACCGAACGCTCGATCCATTTCGCTTTATCACTCCAAAGGTGAAGTTTCGGTTGTATACTATGTACACTATGTATACCTTTTCTCAATTCGTTTATGTTTTTCATTTATTTTCATAAAACCCAAAAATATTTTCTTTTCTGTTTTTATTTCTTTTCAGAAAAATTGATAAAATCCAAAAATATTTTCTTTTCCGTTTTTATTTCTTTTCAAAAAAAAATTCATAAAATCCAAAATATCTTCTTTTCTATTTTTATTGTTATTTTTCAGAAAAATCAAAATGATCAAATATATTTTATTTTGTGTTTAGTTTTATTTCTTTTCTTTTTCACATATAAAAGCAAATTCCTAAAAATATCACACTGAAAGGACTCTTGGATAACTTCCACTGATGGAGCTGGGGCAGGTATAACTCTCTTTATCTTTGTACTAGCTACATGTCCCTAGAAGCATGCTGTTGCATGTTGTCCAAATCCTCAAGGACTTCAAGTGAAGCCTTACTGATTCGATATATACAAATCGATTCTTCCTAATCAGGCTGATAAAATCACTTAAGTCACGTGCTACCTTACTCTTCTCTTATTGAGGTTAGAGTTTTCTACTCGGTCCTTACTATATAGCAGAGGTACTTTCGGTTCTTTAACCACCTTCACACTTTTCTCCATCACTTTCGGTTCATAATCGTAACCCTTGAGACTCTCAGAATTTACCACTGAGGTTTATGGTTACACAACATTTGTGTTCATGATCTTAGTTTCGTCAACCACGATCTAAGTGAAACCCAAAGTCCAAAACCTACAATGAATTGACGGTGAACAATCACATGTTCTAGTTTTCACCCAAGTATTAACGAAACCACTTTAGTGGATGGTACCAAGAAATCTCTTTTCATTTTTTTGAGCGTTGTTTATGAAATTGTCTAACACCAAGACTTTTCTACCCAAAAGATCCAGTTTTTTTTTTAGATTTCTACAATATCACCAAGTCACTGAAAATTGATCAAACCTACTTGTTTTATAAGCTACACCGGTCTCACAACTACTTCAACCAACTTTCGGTCTTATATCAAGTTCCGTAGTTTAATTGAAGCGAAAGCCACCCTATTAGCCTTACACTGAAAAAGATGCCTTTCAATGCTTCTTAATAAGCATTTGATCGTATTTTAACGGGAAACCACACAGACACTTCTAAGTCTCTCTTGACTTTGAAGGAAGAGATTCGTGCCCAGGATCCACAGTTTTGTGTCTTAATTGACATCACTTATATCCCACAAATACTTTGTTTTATTTCTTTTCTTTGGCACTCTAATGCACGAAGATCTTTATGATTTTCCACAAGTCTTGATCATGGTACTAATGGCTATTTCTCATATCTGTAGTTTCGGTTCAATACGCAATGATATTCGACTATGTTTGGAAGCGAAGGCTAGACGATTCTAATGAAAGCGAAAGGGTGAGTCCCATTTCAAAGGGAATTTGAAGCGTTTAAAAATTAAAGAGGCGGTGAATGGATAAGACTTTAAAAGGCGCGTGAATTTGAACCGTTTCCTTTTCTCACGCCGCCTGACACGATTGACACACTTTTCGGGGTAACAGTTGTCAAATCACACTTTTTCAGGCGTCGCTTCAGAAAATCGTGCAATCATCACTCCGTATTTTTCTCTCTCCTGGTAATCGTATAAAGGGTTTTCCCACCTCCCTTTTACGTCTTTACCACTTACAAAATCCTCTCGAGCATTAAACGACGATTTCTCTATACTGTTCATCTTCTTCACTTCAAGCTTCAACAATGGCTGACTCATCGTCTGTTCAAGAACAAAGCGCACAGTCGTCGCTTCTCACCATCAAGGCGAATCAAAACCTGATCATCGAACTATATCCTTTTCAGTACGATCCTTACATGCTTCAGGTGGTTGAATGCCTCAAATATTCACCACTTGTGATTTCTCTAACCAAGGTGGAGTCCGTCCCAATGTCTTTTCTTTCTTAAGTCTATTCAACGGTGTCATACGATAAAGCCAAGGAGAGGATTTTCTTTCAGGTTTTGGATCTGAAGACTTCGATCTCAAAGGTTAGGTTTTGCTCTTTGCTAAAGCTAATCATCGACGACTCCATCGTCAACCCAGTCTCGATCAGCACGACACAGCTTTTCACCATGTTTTACGATATGGGGTACACTGAAGTTCTTACAATAGTGACAAGGTTCAAGAAATCATGCCTTCCTCCATAATGGAATGACCTATTTACTCTTCTTTTCAAGGGTTTATCGGAGAGAGTTGCAGGGTTTGACAGAGCAAGCAAAGCATTTATGACTCTTCTCTATGGTTTTTACCACGGGATCAACATGGACTATGGGTCTATTCTCCGGACTCAACTGGTACAAAGCCTTACTTCGTCTTCTCGTTATTCTGAAATATCATGTGGTAGGTTTTGGACCTTTGTTACTCAATGGGAAATGGAGAAATTCCACATTCCAACAATGGCAGATTCTTTGATGTCATCTATTGCCACTTTTCACACGACGAAGATCATTGTCACCGATCCAACCAAATTTCTGTTCATTGGCTCCATTCCTGAATCTATGTACAAGTGTGTTTGTGGGGAAAGTAAGCTCATTAGTGAATACAAGAAGCTTCCTCCTACGGGACCGAGGCAGCTCACCCCTGAAATGCAAAACTCGTTGGATGCTGCTGATAAACCAGCGAAACGAGGGAAGAAGGTTGATCAACGCAAAATCGAGAAGGAAGGACCTTCATCTAAAGCTGCTCCGCCTAAAAATCGAAAGTCAGAACAAGCAGCTCCTTCCGCTCCTAAGAAGCGAAAGATCAAGAAGAAGGCGCCCAACCCAAAGGCTCCGTCTTCAAGTGATTCAGATTATGTTCCTTCTGACCATCAACCCGAACCACAGTCAAGCGAAAGTGAAAGTTCTCAGGAAGAGAGTTCGCTCCGAGGGAATACGCCTCCTACTTCACCGGCTCATTGTGGTAATCGAAACTCACCTCCTTCCTCTCCTACTCACTCTGTTCCAATAACTATTGCTCCATGCCCTCCTCCAATCTTTTCTTCAACTGCAACCTCTATACCAATACCAACCTCCTTATTCACTGAAATTATCACCACCACCACTACTACAACCAAACCTCCGGTTCGTGTCAACGTATATGATACGGGGGCACCTACTTTAGGAACCGAAACCCCAGTTACCTCTAAACCTCTATCTCCACCTATCTCAACCAAATCTGACACTGTTCTCGGTGGTGAGGATGTTGACTTTGATTCTTTCTATTTTAGCCCCTACATAGTTTAGAGCGATGATGATGATGATGATGCTCCTGTAACGAAACGACATTTAAAGGATCTTAATGAGAAACTTGACAAGCTGATTTCCTCTTCCTCTTCAACTCCAAGAGAAACCTATTCAGAGGCTGCTATCAAAGCTTTGTTGGCAACTTTTTTCAAGGAGCATGACTCCTCCATTTCCAAAGCTACCAAAGCTATTGAAGCTTCCACCTCCTCTTGCCAGAAAGCCACTATTGCTGTTGCAGAATCAACAAAGGAATGTAAGAAAGCGACCGAAAACGTCAAAAGCCTAATTTCTGATGCTACTATCTTTTTAGATTCTCTTCAGGCTGCTGCTCAAAAGAACGCCGTAACTGTTAATGCCACTATTGAAAATCTCAGCAAATCGCTTCAAGCTGATAAGAAGCATTTTGAAGAAGTACGCCAAAGCATCAAGTCTGACAACACCGAGCTTCACACATCAGTCAATGCCCGTCTTGATCAACTCCAGTCCGAGCTAGCTGTGGAAAACAAGATCATGGATGAACTGGATCGTCGCACTGCTCAACTCAAAACTCAGACCTTGAAGCTCACTATGGCGACCAAGTAAATTGATGATCTCAAGTCTGAGCGAGCAGTTATCAAAAGCTGTGTTGGCGATGTGCATTCTCTTCTGTCCAATCTCTTGGAGGCACATGATTCGGTTCATACTCTCACTGTTCGAAGGCACTTAGCTGAGAAGCTGAGACCTTCTCTTGACATGTTGAGCCGAATAGAAGGTGTTCCGAAGACTGTTGTCACTCCGAAACAAGGGGGAGAAGCAAGTCAGGGTCAACCCCCACAACCTCCACCAAGCAAACCCGTTCCAATTTCTTCACAACCAAAAGTCACCACTGAACTGAAGGGTAATGAAGCTTCGGGTTCTGGTGTGAAGGACAAAAACAAGAAGATAATCGTTGAAAGTGATGAGGAAGAAACTGAAGAAGATGCTCTCAAAAGAAAGCAACGTGACCGAGAGCTTGATGAAAATCTTCGCATCGCAAGAGAAGAAGAAGAGAGGGAAAGAAAACGAAAAGAAGCTCACGGCGCATTGGCAAGTAGAAAAACTTTATTTCCTTTGTGGTCGTTGGAGAGACTCTTAAAAGAAGCAATTGAGTCTCCTAGCACGCATTGGCTTGAACCGGTCATCTTGTTTGATCGTGAGAATTCAAAAGACTCTCAGTTCGACATGCCTATCACCCGGAAGGCATTTGTGTTTCATTGCTTTGAGCCAATCGTTGCCGTTCCTTCTCCTGACCCGAAGGTTGATCGAGAATTAATTGACTACTATCTCGCATTCTCCCAACCACAATACTTGACCTGGAGCGCACAAAAGATCACAACAGTTAAAGTATTGAAACCAACTCCAGCGGGAAATTTTATAAATGTAAAGTTCAAAGTGACCCGAGGCTCTGACAACTTGGTTCATATGATTTCTCTTGCTAATCTGCGAAACTTAAACCCACACGACTGGATCCTCTTGAACAACATTCTGCTAACTGATCAACAGCAGTACAAGCCTATCATCAATCACATCAAGCGAATGTTAGTTTCTTACATTCATGAGGTTTCCAAGATGGATCAAGAGATCGCCTCTGCCTTAAGGAAGAAGCCTACAATCAAACCAATTGGGAAGGCAAGCGATGTTAACAAGATGCAGATGGGAAAGATTGACCCGAAGTATCACACAGTCATGTTCACCAGAGCCGAATGCCAAAAGTGCTTGTTCGCTCTTGATGATAAACACATGTTCTCCACTTCTTGTTTGGAGCACATTCTTGACATCACTCACAGGTGTAAGATAAACAGTGAAGCTGATAAGAAATTTTTTTCGGATATGCTTCGGTGGTATATTGACTTCCGTCAAACTCTTCTTGCCATCATACCGAAGCTATTGAAGACTGTGAAGAAATATACTCTCACTCAACCGAAATGATCTCTCGCCTCAATTGATGCAAAGGGGGAGATTGTTGGGTCTAAGAGTTGCGTCATTGGGCCTGTTACTTCGGTCCATTGTTATCACGGTTTGGGCCTGTCCAATTGTGTTTATGTCTTTAGGGTTTAGTATATAAGATGCATGCATGCATCGTTCTCTGTACGCTTGATGATTATTATTCCTTTATTGTATTGTAACCCTAGCACACCTCTATATTGTATTGTAACCCTAGCACACCTCTGTATGCATCGTTCTTTATCGAGCTCTTCTGAGGTGGAGCATATTAATCATTCAGCTCTTGTTTGATTCATCGTGTGTTCTTTACTTTTACTGTGTTTGACCAAATCTGTTACGAATCTAAACGATCTTAGAGAACTTAATTCTCATCAACCACCAAACTTCTGAAAGCCATAACTTATTCGTTATAAATCCGATTTTGAGGATCCTTATATCCACAGAAATGTAACGAGAAACTCTACGCTTCTATCAACTCATCCTTGCCTTAAAGTGAAACACCGTAAATTTTCAAACAAAATTTTCGTTTTAAAATCACATAAATCTCATCAACACATTTCGCAAAATCCCCAACTGTCAAATTATCGAAAACACATATTCATAATTGTTTGTATAAAATCCAGGATCCTCAAAAACTAACTCCATCTCGGGTGTACAATCAAGTCGGCGCCTTCCCGCGATCCTGAGAAGTACCTGAAACACATATCACATAACACGATAAGCACGAAGCTTAGTGAGTTCCCCAAAATACCACACATATCTCATTAGCCTCTCATGGCTATAACTCAAATAAGACCCTCCGGTCAATGTGTCTCAGTGGGACCCTCCGGTCCCACAACTCGGGTGGACCCTCCGGTCCTAACTCAGTAAAGCTCAAAATAATACACAACATAAATCATAAAGACATAATGCAGGATATCACAAAACTCAATAATAGCATACAAGACCCTCCGGTCACACAGTTTACCACTCAAGGTAAGTATAGTGAGAAGACTCACCTCGTAAGCAAGCAAATAAACCTCGTACACAAATCACAGATCTAGCATCCGCCTAAAACATATGATAATTATCTCTAATTAGCACTACGATCATAACTCTAAATAAACCAAGCTATTTTCTCTCTCTAACTCTTGGGATGGGTAAAAGACCATTTTACCCCTCCTTGTTCCCATAATCCCTGTCTTGACCAAACCCTAAAGTCAACAGAAGTCAACACTCGAGTCAACAGCCTGTGTTGACCCGACTCATCGAGTATAGCTCATGAACTCGTCGTGTCTCCCAGAACTCGGTACGTCGTGAAGACCCGCGTCAACTCGCCGAGTTGCTAGCCAACTCGTCGAGTCCATGCAGTGTCCAGAAGACCAGGAAAACCCCACCTACTCGTCGAGTTGTCCCATCAACTCGTCGAGTCCATTCTGAATACAAAGACGGGTAAAACCCTCAACTCGCTGAGTCCGTGACGCGTCCAAACCATCGGGGTCAACCCTAACCGACTCGTCGAGTTGTCTCATCAACTCGTCGAGTCCCTTAAGTCTATTTTCTCATTCAGACAATTTTGGACAGAAATAAGGTCTCATACTCTGGATCTAGCCTCCGAAGGTTGAATCATCACGTAAAGCTGCAAGCTTTATGTTCATGCATGGTATATAAGGCTCTAAATGCCAAAACATGCTCCATAAAGGTCTTTATGCTTGAAGACCTGCCCAAAGCTTGATAAAGCTCGAATCTTTGGGCTCATAGGGACTCATATAGCTCAAATTTGTAGTCTCAACTTCCATGACCAACTCAACAACTCCAAACCAAAAGATGGATGGGATAAAGCCCTAAAACTCTCTAGAAAGAGATCTAACAAAGGAATGATCAAGGAGATAGCTTTTTACCTCCAATTGACAGCTAGCACCGAAAGAACACTGGATCCAAAGCTTCTTCTCGTTCCAAACCTCCTTGCTCTTCAATGCTCTTCTAAAAATGCACCTGAACACAAGATCTTTAGTCTTCCTCTCTCTCACAATGACTACAGCTCGTCTAGGGTTTCTCTCAGTGTGTCTAAATGGTCAGGGAGGCGGAAATGAGGGCTTAAGGGCCTTTAAATAGGGTGCAAGCCCTAAAATTAGGGTTTTCTCAATACAGACTCAACTCGTCGAGTCCAGCCCTTCGACTCGATGAGTAGGCTTCATAACTCGTGTGGCCAGCTCAGCCCCTACACGACGAGTCGGGACCAACCAACACATCGAGTAGGTCCTCCAAAGTACATTATAACTCTTAAATTTTATCGTCCAGGATTCGGGGTGTTACAATTCTCCCCCACTTGAATTAGATTTCGCCCTGGAAATCGCTCCTTGACAACACGTAGATCAAACCCAATAACCCGAGAAGCACCACCAAAAAATATCATATCATACAACAACCTCCCTTGCAATACACCCGAACCTAATCAGGAACTCCCAATCCTGAAACAGGACGGACCCCTCTGCCGCTGTGTACCAGTTCTGACTCTCCAGAACCTGGAAACTCTAGTGGTCTGTCTCCATGCTAGACCGCCCATCCAAGATATCATCATGTTACTCGCTCATCGAATAACAGACCCCGATAACACACTGCCAACTCTGATCTTCTTGTTGCGACTGATGGAAACAAGTCGTTGACCAATAATTGACTACCGATCACTCATGTCAGATATACCAATCGATCCAGATCGTACCTCAAATGGAACGGAAGGGTCACTTCTCATCAGAGACTCACCACCTATACTGCTATCAGAACCCATCTGAAAAATGAACCTCAATACTCTGTCCTCAGACACAATAAAATGATCATGCCCGATCGGAACTATCCTCTGACATTTATACTCATAAGCCCCAGCTTCCTCTCAAATATCCCCTCCAACACTGAGCACAAGGTTAGCTCCCTACCCAACAGTGGAACTTCCAAATGCTACCCATTGCACACCCAATAAATCGACTTTACAGACTTCCTTCTCACAATAGCTATCTCTGCCCATCATATAACACACCAGTCACGAATTTCGCTTTACCTCGAGCGAATACTACAACCCCATCTGAAGTCGCTTCACCTCCGAACTCTGTCGTCTACCACTCACTAGTTCCATGCGTCTTGTGGTCCTTCCCAAACCAATGAACTGACCCACTCAGGTCTAAGACATCAGATGGAACCCATTACCTTCCAAAATGAAACCCATCCGAAAATCCGAAATCTCATCCTGCCTACTCATTACACAAATAGAGCCAAACTCAAGCTCGGGAGTCTGATTCAACAGAAGAATTGGAACCATTCATCTCCAATCTGATACTCAACTCATACCCCGTGATCCACAAATCTATGCGTACACCACTTCTCCAATTAGGATGTAACGATTCCCGACCATCACGGAGACCCCAGTCTCGACTTTGGTCCGGCGTCCAGTTTCCCAAAGACTCAATTGGTAAGGCTACCCAAGCCTAAGAACTCCTCTGCGTTATGCTCTGACTAGTGAATACTATGGCTCCCCGTAGTTACAACATTCTTCCTTATTGACTAATGAGTGATACAGATCCCCGTAGTCTTAAGACACTACCTCACTAACTCGTGAATGCTACGGCTCCCCGCAGGCTTACGATGTCACACCCCCGAACCAGACGGTGGAAATGTCCGAGGGCTTGCGCGTGACTTCATCTTGTAATATCATCACAATTGTATATAATTGAAACAGGACAACATCATAATCATGCATATCAAATACAACCAACATTGTTTACATCAAGTACAATATCATAAATTACATGTTCAAAATATTTAATGTATGATGATAACAAAATATAACAAATTCCACCATTTCCTGCTAACCTTTCTTCTTAACGATTCCCTGAGAATACAAGTTATTTTGAAAAATGTCAACATATATAATGTTGGTGAGTTCATAAGCATATTTGAATGAAAAGTTTTGAATTGTTTGTAAACACCAGAAAATCCGATATTTTCTGAAAATGATTTGAACGTGATGTATCAAAATCAAGTATTAATGCATGTGTGTTTTCTGTATTTGGAATGTATATAAAAAAATGTAATCCAGATAAAAACCCTGTATTTTCTAGTAGTGCATAAAAGATATTGTTTAACGGTTATTACCCCAGAAAATTCGATATTTTATGTTTATAAAAGTGTTGTGGTCTCAACCCTAAGACCGAATGACAGAATATGTATATTTTTGTATCCACAAGATTTTATAGGTATTCTATAAAATTATGTTGGAGAAGATTTCTAAGTGAGCCGTTTTAACCATACTTGATTTTTGACGAGTTCACCTGTCGTGGCGTTCTTAGGCGCCAATTTGATTTACGGTAAAGTTTGTCACCCTAGACTGGCCTAGTCTAGCTGTAGCGAACAACTCAGGTGTAGGGAGTCACCCCGTATAGATCTATACACAAAGCTCGCTCTCCTTCCAGGAGACTCTGGTTATAACTACAGACTACGATCATACACTCTAGAGGTGTCAACCGACAAGTCTCACTAGATCCTTCATTGTTTTCGTATATATAATTAAGATTTGCAAAGCCCAGAAAATAGGTATATGAATGTATAAGGCCCAACAGACATGTAAGGGAGCAACTATGGCCCACTAAGCATGTGATGTATAGACTGGGCCCATTAAGCATGTTAATGGGTCACAAATGCCCAAATTAACATGTGGTAATCATATTAGGCCCAACAAACATGTAAACGGGCCACAAAGGCCCAAATGGACATGTAATGGATATATTAGGCCCAATATCACGAAATTTACATTTATGGACCAAATATATATTAAATATTATTTTTGGCCCATTTTTATAGAAATTGACACTTTTCGACTCAAGTTTTATAAAAATGACATTTTCGGCCCCTGGTTATAAAAATTTACATTTTTATCTCACTTTTCATAGAAATTACATTTTTGGCCCAAGTTTTGGAAAATTTTCAGTTTTAACCCATGAAACCGTAGGTTTACATTTTGGACTCAAACTTGAGTTAAATGACGATTTACTCCATAAAAATCGATATTTTTACATTTTAGGCCCAATAAAATCGAAAAGCCCATTTTTATGGCCCAATATTCAAAAATTTGCATTTTTGGCCCTTTTACTCCCATGAATTTCATAGAAACTCATTTTTGTATAAAAGTGACTCTTTTAGTCCTTGTAAAACCGAAAGTGTCATAAAGCCCTCATCTTTTTGTTTATTTGTCAAAAATGACCCTATTTCAAGATTTTGTTTCATTTTTTTTCCAACAATCATCACATATGTACACTTTCATTTCCATGTTATGGTGTGTAAAGTGTTATAGTTTGAATATTTCACATTCTTTTGTTATAGATTTCGAGATCTATCATATTTCATCACATAATCACAACATAAAATAAGAAATCACACATAACATGCACTAATACATAGATCTACACATATGTACTTGTATTCTCCCCCCAAAACAAAGTAAAACCAAAAACAAGGGGGTATGAACTCACCTTGAGGTTTGGATTCGGTTTTTGATGAAGATGTGAGAAGATCTCGGCCCTAAGAAGCTTTTTGAGAATGATTTTCGAACTTAGATGGTCCTAGGAAGCAAGAACACAAAATGAACCATGTAAGGGGGTGTTCTTGGCTTAAAAATAGAGATCAATGACATATGTATGATGGCAACTTACCAAGTGGGTGATACTTGTTAAAGAACTCTTGGGATCACACACCAAGTCACGAAAATAGCAAGGAAAACTGAGAGGGTTCCTTCTTGAGTTTGAGAGGAAATTATGAGAGCTTGGATGAATTTTTGAAGTGATTTATGGAGAGAGGAGGGCCTCTCGGCCGATAATAAGAGAAGAGAGAGAGAGATGGTGAGGTGATGTTTGCATGGAAGACCACCATGCAAACATGAGGTGTCTTATGCACAAAATTCCTCATTTTTCCTTTTTTTGTCTTATAAGCATAATGGTCCGAGAATTGGTCTTAAGAGAGATGAGGATGAAATGATTTGGGCCCATTATTGGTCTTGTTCGAATTTATGAAGCCCAAAAATTATTTTTCGGCCCATTGGGCCCTTATGAGGGTTCACGGCCCAATGAAGCCCAATTAAAATGGTTCACGGCCCATTAGAAATAAGAAGGTTCATTCTAGGCCCACATGGCCCATAATGCTAAAATCTTAGGAATGTGGGTCAACTTAGGGCCCAATTAGGGTTCCTAGTTCCAAAATAGTCAAGTTAAAGGTTTATTGGTCCATTAGGCCCAATAAGAGAATCCTAGCTCATATTAAACTGGAACCAGGATTTCTAGGGTTTCCAACCCTTAATTGAACATATGAGATGTATTTGAATGAGCATAGAGTATGATATTTGTGACATCCCCTAATTTCTCGGCCAGAAAAGACCGATTTAATTTATGCTTTTTTAAAATAAAGTCAGAGAAATCCTTTTAAAAGATGTTGCGGAATTGGTCCCCAAAACAAAACATGATAAAAGTTTATCAAAACCTTTCTTTAAGAAATATATATTTTCCTTTTATATCAAAACCTCGGGATGTCATGTTCCGATACAGATCAAAAGCATAAACAAGACATTATAACCCTTACAACAGTTATTTACAACTACTGGCCTATAATCCAAAAATATCTCATCATCCTCCGACTATGCTCGGGGTCCAATACTTGTAATAATAAAAAGCTGAGTGGGTCAGGCTTGGGAGCCTGGTGAGCATATAGGGTTTTCAACCCACAATAATAATAAACTTATTAAGTTCACCAATCAACAATAACTCTGATTACCCATTCCCGTTATCCTCACTTTACGTCCCTAAACACCTATCACAAGGGTCCTAGCCTAAGGAATATCATCAGGATGGACACTACTGCTAAGGGGACTCCTCAGCCATACATGTCCTAGAGGCAACCATGAGGGGGATGGAGTACGCCAATGAACATATAGTTCACCAACACCTACAGGTTGCGAACCTGCTAGCGTTCCACTGGACTGTCTAGAAAGGTCTGTGGTCGTCATCTATACTCCGCTAGACGACAACAACAACAACAACAACATCGAGGCCTCTCACCATTTTAACACACATCGACTATTTCGTCTACCCATGTTTTACCCAACATATTTGAAGATAAAATACATATACAGTTTAAAACTTGTATAAAACATTTATTCAACAGTCACCTCAAATAAACAATTAATATAATTACACATAGCACGTATTTTAAGGAAAATACTTCATATCTATGTGTAAGGTGAAAGTGACTACACACTCACTTGATTTAATGATAATCGGGCAGCACTTCGTTTCCTAAAATGATCGTTTCTAATAAAACCGGGAGTTTTATTGAGAAACCGGGCTCTGCGAGGGTCGGGCTTCAAAACCGAAAAGATAAATTTCTCGGGCTTCTCGGGCACTTCGGGGCGTGTTTCGGGTGTTTGGTATAATACCGGGGCTTTGGGGGAAGTTGGAATGAAAGAAATATGGGTTTAGCGGTGTAAAATGACAAATTTCCAAATTACCACCGGGGGGTCTCGCACCCTTCTATTTATAGGGGCGAGGCCTCTGATCCGAGGGCTGAGAAGAGACCAGGTGTCAGCAGATGCGAGGGTCAGGCTGATGGCTCGCACGTGCGAGGGTCCAGGTGTGGGCTTCTGATTGGACCGAAGTCTATGGTCCGAGGTTCGGATCCGAAGCAAGAGGGAAGGAGGACCGGTGGTGCGAAGGTCGGACACGCGACAAGGAGAGCGAGGCTTGGACGAGGCTGCACACGCGTCGCTCCTAGGATGCGCCACGGCTTCGGAAGCGAGGAGTTTAGGTCGTGTCGGCGAAAAATCACTCGATCTAAAATTCGAGTTTTTTAGCTGTCTACTGCTAAGCTGAAACTTAGAAAAATCATAACTTCCTCATACGAAGTCAGATTTGGGCGTTCTTTTTATACATACTCTCGGTTTAACGAACACTACGACTTTAGTTTAGATCACTAAGGCTAAAAAGTAGTTTATCAAAAACTCACTTTTTACGTCATTCGGCACCGTGCCGGTTTTGTCGTGAAACTTCGACAGGTCATAACTTCTTCGTTATAACTCGGATTTCGGTATTCTTTATATATCCGTAATCCTTGTCACGACCACTACAACTTTCTTAATAGATATCGACTTTATCTAATATTTATTTTCGACACTCATTTTTATTCTTAATTAATTAAATCCTAGTAATTAAGCATAAAACACATAATTCACATAATATTCACATAATTCCTTTTCATTTCTTCAAAATGAGTTAAAAAGGTTAACCTAGACTATTATGTCAATATTAATGCCTAGCCTAGAAACACGGGCGTTACAATTCTCTCCTCCTTAGGATGATTCCGTCCCCGGAATCACACATCAGCAAACAAATGCGGGTAGTGACTCATCATGTCACTTTCCGTTTCCCAGGTGAGATTTGCCCCATTCGTATGTTTCCAACGCACAAGCACTAGATCGACCATCTTACGTCGCAACTTCTTAGTCTTACGGTCAACGATTGCCTCAGGTTCTTCAATTAACCTCATGTTTTCATCCAACCTTAATTCAGAAATCGAAATTATGTCGGGCACATCTCCCGTGAACTTTCTCAAATAACACACATGAAAGGTATTATGAATACCCTCTAGTTCTTCTGGTAATTCTAGCTTGTAAGCTTGATTCCCGATCCTCAAAAGAACTTTAAATGGTCCAATAAACCTTGGACTCAATTTTCCCCCTTTACCAAATCTTATAAGTCCCTTCCACGGCGAGACTTTAAGTAAAACCGAATCTCCAACTTCGAATGATATCAGTTGTATTTTCTTGTCAGCATAGCTCTTTTGACGATCTTGAGCAGCTAACATCCTTTCCCTAATCACTTTCAACTTTTCAACAGTCTGATGGACTATTCCGGGTCCCATAAACTGCTTTTCCCCAGCTTCCAGCCAACATGACGGCGTTCGACACTTTTCTCCATACAAAGCGTGATAAGGTGCCATCTTGATGCTCGAGTGGAAACTATTATTATAGGAAAATTCTACTAGAGGTAAGTGTTCATCCCAGTTACCTTGGAATTACAGGGTACATGCTCTCAGCATATCCTCCAATGTTTGAATTGTTCGTTCGCTTTGACCATCGGTTTAAGGATGGTGAGTTGTACTCAAACACAAATTGGTACCCAATTCCTCTTGTAGACTCCTCCAAATCCTTGAGGTAAAACGGCTGTCACGATTGGATACAATCGTTAATGGAACACCATGAAGCCTCACAATTTCCTTCACGTAAGAATTTGCAAGTTTATCCATAGACCATTTCTCGTTGGCTTCTATGAAATGCGCACTCTTAGTGAAGCGATCAACAACCACCTAAATCATGTCGTGACCGTTCCTTGTTCTGGGCAGTTTAGTCACAAAATCCATGGTGATGTCTTCCCATTTACCCATGGGTACAGGCAAAGGTTCTAAACTGCCATACGATTTCTGATGTTGTGCCTTAACCCTAGCACATGTTACACACTCGGCCACATACTTAGCAACATCGAGCTTCATCGTCGGCCACCAGTAATAGGGTTTTAGATCCCTATACATTTTTGTACTGCCGGGATGAATCGAGTACATGGTCTTGTGAGCTTCTTCCATCAGAAGATCTCTTACTCCTCCCGTCTTAGGTACCCAAATCCTATCTTTGAATACCTTTAATCCTTAACCGTTTGTATCAAACACTAACGTTTTACCCAAACGTTCTTCCTTTCGATCATTTTTCTCTAAATCTTCCTCTTGAGCTTTCTTTATACTTTCCACAATTGTAGAGACAACTTCAATTCTCAACGCTCTTGGCCTTTTCTTTTCAAGATTTACCTTCCGAATGAGAGCATCAACAACCACGTTTGCTTTACCAGGGTGGTAAAGTATCTCACAGTCGTAGTCCTTGAGTAACTCTAGCCAGCGCCGTTGCCTCATGTTCAATTCCTTCTGATTAAAGAGATATTGAAGACTCTTATGATCAGTGAAAAGTTTGCATTTAGTACCATAAAGATAGTGCATCCATATCTTTAGGCGAATACTACCGCTGCCAACTCCAGATCATGAGTGGGGTAGTTCTTTTCATGTTCTTTCAATTGACTCGATGCGTACGCTATCACTTTATCCCTTTGGTTCAGAACACAACCTAACCCAACTCCAGATGCATCGCTATATACTGCGAAGTCATCAACTCCATCAGGTAACGAAAGAATCGGTGCTTCACACAATTTATTCTTTAACTTTTCAAAGGCTTCCTTATGCTTCTCATTCCAAGTATAAATAGCTCCTTTGTAGGTCAAAGCTGTTAATGGAGTCGCGATCGAAGAAAAGCCTTGGATAAATCATCTGACTAATCCTAAAAAGCTTCGGATCTCCGTAGGACTTTTTGGTTGTTCCCACTTCATCACAGCTTCAATCTTCGCTGGGTCAACCATTATTCCTTCTTGGTTAACCACATGACCTAAAAATTGGACTTCTTGAATCCAAAATTCACATTTGGAGAACTTTGCATACAACTTCTCCTTTTTCAGAACTTCTAGCACTTCACGCATATGCATGTCATGCTCTTGCTTGCTTTTTGAATAAATCAAAATATCATCTATGAACACTATCACGGATTTATCAAGGTATGGTTTACAAACCCTGTTCATCAAATCCATGAAAGCCGTTGGTGCATTGGTTAGTTCGAACGACATAACCAAAAACTCATAGTGTCCATATCTTGTTCTGAACGTAGTCTTTTCGATATCCTGCTCTCTTACTTTTAGTTGATGATATCCTGACCTAAGATCAATCTTCGAAAAATAGCTCGAACCTTGCAACTGATCGAACATGTCATCAATCCTCGGCAACGGGTACTTGTTCTTTATTGTTGCTTTATTCAGCTCTCTGTAATCGATGCACATTCTCATGCTCCCGTACTTTTTCTTTACAAATAACATCGGGGCTCCCCAGGGTGATGAACTAGGTCGAATAAAACATTTGTCAATAACTCCTGAAGTTGTGTCATAAGTTCTTTCATCTCTGTTGGTGCTAATCGATACGCTGCTTTTGCTATTGGCGTCGTTCCTGGTAACAAGTCGATATGGAATTCTACTTGTCGATCAGGGGGAAATCCGGGAAGATCTTCGGGAAAGACTTCCGGATAGTTACACACCACCGGAATATTCTGCATCTCCTTCTTTTTCTTCTTAGCATCGTTCACGAATGCTAGATATGATGTACATCCCTTGACCAAACACTTTCTGGCTTTCATTAGGAAAATGATTCCAGAGTTTACTCTGTGTTTGTCTCCATACACCATAAACGACTCTTTCCCTGGCGGGTTTACTTTTACTATCTTCTTCCTACACAATATTTCGGCATCATTGGCGCTAAGCCAATCCATTCCTAAAATTATGTCGAAACCATTTAACTCAATAGGTAATAATTCCTTGTGGAACTTATTCCCATTCAAGTCAATGAAGATGTTTTTCATATGATGGCTAACAGGTATAAACTTGCCACTAGCAATCTCGACTATTATAGCATTAACTAGTCTATCTACAGACAAAGCTAGTTTTGTACCAAATTCATGCGAAATAAAGGAGTAATTGGCTCCATAATCAAACAAAATTTGGGCAGACAATTCGTTTACGAGAAAGGTACCTGAAGCGACATCGGCTTCTTCTTTCGCAGCTTCAAGTGTCATCTGAAAGGCTCTCGCCTTCGGCTTTGGTGGAAGATTGGGCTTTGCTGCATCCTTCTTCTTCGGGCAATCCTTCAAAATATGCCCTTCTTCATTGCACCCAAAGCAGACGTTCTTATTGAAGGTGCATTCATTGGCATAATACCCATGCTTTCCACATTTGTAACAAGTGACTTCCACGCTGCATTTCCCAGCATGTTTCTTCTTACACTTGTCACACCACTTGGCTTTGGCTCCTCCTCCGAATTTTCTCGAACCAGTCTTCGAGAACTTGTTCTTTTTATTGGAACCTGAAGTTCCTTCAAACTTTCTCTTTTCGCCAACTTCAACCTTGCTGGCGGCTCTCCCCTTAATCATATCTTCCACAGACTTGGCAGCCCAGATAGCTGCCTCCAATGTAAGTGCCTGACGTACTGGCACCGCGTACTCCCATGGAAGTCCCTTTACGTACCTGTCAATTTTTGCCAGCTCATCTGGGACAATACGCAAAGCAAACTCCATTTTGTCTGTGAAGTTATTTGTATATTCATCAACGATCATACTTCCCTTCTTCAATGTTAGAAATTGGTTTTCTAACTCAAGCACATTTTGGGCCGAGCAGTACTTGCGCTTGAAGTGAATCAAGAACTCTACCCAAGTCAGTTGCAGTGGCTCATTAGGGCTTAGGGTTTTCCCCAGAGTATTCCACCAACGACCAACACTACCTCTGAACTGACGCACTGCAAATGTGGTTTGTAACTTGCCTTGGCAACCACATGTCATGAAAGCCAATTCCATTTCCGAGATCCAATCCATTACTCTGACGGGATCTTCTTTTCCGGTGATGGTTGATGGCTTGCAAGTCATAAAGTCTTTATACTTGCACCCATTTCTCTCCACTCTATCCTCGTGGTTATTTCTCCCAACCACAAGCGGTTCACTATGACCAACAGATCTACTGTTGTTTCCTTCTTCAGATCGATCGTCATTTAATTCAGGTTGTTCAACAGGAATTGAAGGTTCATTCAGGTTGTTCAGCAATATTTGCCTCATTTCCTCCCTTTGTTCAGCCATCATTGACTGAATCATGGCTCGTACTCCAACCATGGTGATGGGTTCTGGTGCAGCTCCTGCTATAGGTACCTGTTCCACCACTTGGGGTTGAGGTTGTTGGTTTCTATTTGCATTTCCCGCTCCACTTCGGGTTCTTGCCATTATAATCTATATACCGAATAAGGTGAATTTAGGTCTTTATCCTTGATAGATATTTAAATTCTCCTTATCACTCCGAAACATTTACATGTTAGTTCTAATATCGTAATCGTACGCTTAGAATCCTACACACATAAGGTTTCCAGATCCGGTCGGCAACAGACCATAGATCCGAACAAATAATGGCATATATGGCAAACATATAGCATTTAGCACATAAAAGCATTTTAGGCATCTTTCCTAAAATAAACTAGTGCTCGTGTCTAAAATATGGTAGACACTCATCTCACAGTCATCACTTAACATTCTAAGTTTAAGTATAGAAATCCTACAAATTCCTAGTTCGCTTAAACTAATGCACTGATACCAACTGTGACATCCCTTAATTTCTCGGCCAGAAAAGACCGATTTAATTTATGCTTTTTAAAATAAAGTCAGAGAAATCCTTTTAAAAGATGTTATGGAATTGGTCCCCAAAACAAAACATGATAAAAGTTTATCAAAACCTTTCTTTAAGAAATATATATTTTCCTTTTATATCAAAACCTCGGGATGTCATGTTCCGATACAGATCAAAAGCATAAACAAGACATTATAAGCCTTACAAAAGTTATTTACAACTACTGGCCTATAATCCAAAAATCTCTCATCATCCTCCGACTATGCTCGGGGTCCACTACCTGTAATAATAAAAAGCTGAGTGGGTCAGGCTTGGGAGCCTGGTGAGCATATAGGGTTTTCAACCCACAATAATAATAAACTTATTAAGTTCACCAATCAACAATAACTCTTATTACCCATTCTCGTTATCCTCACTTTACGTCCCTAAACACCTATCACAAGGGTCCTAGCCTAAGGAATATCATCGGGATGGACACTACTGCTAAGGGGACTCCTCAACCATACATGTCCTAAAGGCAACCATGAAGGGGGATGGAGTACGCCAATGAACATATAGTTCACCAACACCTACAGGTTGCGAACCTGCTAGCGTTCCATTGGACTGTCTAGAAAGGTCTGTGGTCGTCATCTATACTCCGCTAGACGACTACAACAACAACAACAACAACAACAACATCGAGGCCTCTCACCATTTTAACACACATCGACTATTTCGTCTACCCATGTTTTACCCAACATATTTGAAGATAAAATACATATACAGTTTAAAACTTGTATAAAACATCTATTCAACAATCACCTCAAATAAACAATTAATATAATTACACATAGCACGTATTTTAAGGAAAATACTTCATATCTATGTGTAAGGTGAAAGTGACTACACACTCACTTGATTTAATGATAATCGGGCAGCACTTCGTTTCCTAAAATGATCGTTTCTAATAAAACCGGGAGTTTTATTGAGAAACCTGGCTCAGCGAGGGTCGGGCTTCAAAACCGAAAAGATAAATTTCTCGGGCTTCTCGGGCACTTCGGGACGTGTTTCGGGTGTTTGGTATAATATCGGGGCTTTGGGGGAAGTTGGAATGAAAGAAATATGGGTTTAGGGGTGTAAAATGACAAATTTCCAAATTACCACCGGGGGGTCTCGCACCCTTCTATTTATAGGGGCGAGGCTTCTGATTCGAGGGCTGAGAAGCGACCAGGTGTCAGCAGATGCGAGGGTCAGGCTGATAGCTTGCACGTGCGAGGGTCCAGGTGTGGGCTTCTGATTGGACCGAAGTCTATGGTCCGAGGTTCGGATCCGAAGCAAGAGGGAAGGAGGACAGGTGGTGCGAAGGTCGGACACGCGGCAAGGAGAGCGAGGCTCGGACGAGGCTGCACAAGCGTCGCTCCTCGGATGCGCCACGGCTTCGGAAGCGAGGAGTGACCGCGACACGCGTCTGCCAGCTGCTCGGATGACTCAGCAATTTCGGACACGTGGCGCGCATAGAGCGAAGGTGACGTGGCCGAAGCATGACTATGCGAATTTTCTCGGATTTAACATTTTTTCTCGATTTTTGTGCAAAAACTTCTAAAATCCATAACTTTCGCATACAGGCTCCGTTTTTGACGTTCTTTATATGCACGCGTAGGTAAAATTACGCTCTACAACTTTCATTTAGACTTCGTCGGCTAATCTTGACTTTAATTTTTATATTATTATTTTTAACAGACCGGGACAGGAAATCCGTTAAAAATTCATAACTTCTTCATCCGACGTCCGTTTTCGTCTGTCTTTTTACCGTTGTACTACTATTGACGAGACCTTCGATTCTCGTTTAGGTCGTGTCGGCGAAAAATCACTCGATCTAAAATTCGAGTTTTTTAGCTGTCTACTGCTAAGCTGAAACTTAGAAAAATCATAACTTCCTCATACGAAGTCAGATTTGGGCGTTTCTTTTTATACATACTCTCGGTTTAACGGACACTACAACTTTAGTTTAGATCACTAAGGCTAAAAAGTAGTTTATCAAAAACTCACTTTTTACGTCATTCGGCACCGTGCCGGTTTTGTCGCGAAACTTCAACAGGTCATAACTTCTTCGTTATTACTCGGATTTCAGTATTCTTTATATATCCGTAATCCTTGTCACGACCACTACAACTTTCTTAATAGATATCGGCTTTATCTAATATTTATTTTCGACGCTCATTTTTATTCTTAATTAATTAAATCCTAGTAATTAAGCATAAAACACATAATTCACATAATATTCACATAATTCCTTTTCATTTCTTCAAAATGAGTTACAAAGGTTAACCTAGACTATTATGTCAATATTAATGTCTAGCCTAGAAACACGGGCGTTACAATATTCATTTAGAGTACAAGTTATTACACTAGATGAATGTTTACATGAGAATAGAATTTCCTAGCTAAAATGCTAGTTGTGACATACGACACTCTCTCACTGACTCGTGAATGCTACGGCTCCCCGCAGGCTTACGACACTCTCTCACTGACTCGTGAATGCTACGGCTCCCCGCAGGCTTATGACACTCACTCACTGACTCGTGAAAGCTACGGCTCCCCGCAGTTTCATAATACTCTCTCACTCGCCGTGGGCTCACCCCACAGTTTTTCCCTGACAGTCCCAAGTGATTACTCTCACTCGGATCCACTCGCTCTCTTATCACCCCACAATCTCATCCTCGAGTCATCACCCCACTGAGTTCACTAACTCATGTTTTGCGGTCTAATCATAGATAGGTACACACACCCACCCAGATTAAGCATCACTACTCCTGACAACAATCGTCGCAACAAAACACTTTCTCTCGCTACAGTTCACATTCTTAGATAATCATGTTCGATGACAATTAGCTGAAGGGCACCCACTGGAACAATAGTCACTCGGTACTCCACTTGCCATCTCACAAACTCAAGTCTCAAAATAATCCAAAAATTTAGGGCATCATACTCTGATACCTCGGTACACCATCATAGAACCTCACGATGTCTTGCCTCAACCACTGATCTTCCATTCACGGCATCATACTCGGATACCGCAATGCACCCTCTCAAAATCTCATAATGTCTTGCCTCGACCACTGATCTTCCACTCACGGCATCATACTCAGATACCGCAATACACCCTCTTAGGATCTCACAATGTCTTGCCTCAACCACTGATCTTCCTCTCACATAACTCGTAACCTCGAAATACTCCAACTCACAATTTGAAACACGGAGGAATCATCAATGACTAAAAACACATTGAAGACAATCCGAAACCCCATCCTCTACTGCTCAAAACCCATGCGAGAATACTCATACCGACTCTGAAGTTGGTTGCCAAATCAATTGCTGCCCTTCCCGGAATGCATATAACAACCCATACATCGAACTAGAAATTCTCAATAGTCGAAACTGGACCTTAACGAGCCAAATGCCTCGAACTCAACCACTACAAACTCGAAGAGTTCCTAACCACAATAAGGTCCCTGACCAACGGCTACTCGTTGTGGATACACTCATCCTTTCCTGAACACGTACAACATGCATCATTTCGCTCTACACTTTTCCTCATCCACCAATAACCCAAGTCTCATGTGTCCGTACCACAGATCTCCATAACCAGTTCTCTAACCGCACTTGAACAGATTGCTGATCCTCTCAATAGAATACCTAGTTCTCGCCCACTCAGGGTTCGAACCATCACCAATTGGCATACCAACAGTCTACTCCACAGACTGTTTCACCAGGTACATCACACTTGACTCTTGGAACGTACAACGTAACACTCGATGATCTTCCCGATAGAGACCAAGCAACTCCAAACATCCCGAATCTCAGATGAAATCCTTGGAATCCTCCCAACGTGACTGCCTCTATTCATCCCGAAATCTCATACCGACACACCACCAGATATCCCAACTGTCCCGAATTAGTCACAACTCTCAATCTGGAAATAATGCACTATCACACACCTCATTTCCGATCCCTCAACCAACATTACATCGCGTAGATCATCATAGAAGCAAGAGACCTCACTCTCACAGTCGATACACAACGTAGGCAACGAGGGTCGCCGCCCCGACATACTCCTCTTGATCACCTGGAACTGCTGCTAGAAAGTATGCCTTACTCAACTAAGGCATCTCCTTGTCCTCATCCATCTCAGTCCCCACTGATGACTCTCTCACGATATAAGAAATACCTTGCAGCAAACATACCACAATTACTCTGGTGAAAATATCGCAACTATATGCTACCCCACGGGGTTTATCTCCAAACTATGAAACCGGAAGCTTGTTATCCCTTTTGCTCCACACGAGAAGCGGAAATAGTGAAATTCTCGTCACATAAGTGGCATCTCAACCATCGGCCGATCACTTGACCCAGACCGCAATCCTCCACAGCGTATCATCTCCACTTTTCTCAAATCCTGCGACTCCAACAAGTAGTTTGTCACACCCCCGAACCAGACAGTGGAAACGTCTGAGGGATCGTGTGACTTAAATTGAAATATCATCACAATGAATATACATGAAACATAACATAAACATCACCATGCATTAATACATCACAACTGACCTTGTTCACGTCAAGTACATTGTAAACATTACAACATCACAGAACATAAATTGTTTAACGATTGACATTGCACAAAAGAAATTTCAGAAACACGCTTGATGATTCTTCATTCTAACGGTTACCTGAGAATACAAGTTATTTTGAAAACGGTCAACATATATAATGTTGGTGAGTTCATAAGCATGTTTGATATATAAAAAAAATAGTTTGTATTGTTTGTAAAACCCAGAAAATCCGATATTTTCTGTAACAAAACTGTTTACGAAAAAAAAGATGTGATGATCCCATAAGTGTATATGTATGTGATTTCAAAACATGTAAGAGTGAATGCCTTTCATAATTGTTCCTTGTATTGTAGTTGTTGTATGTAAAAGTGATTAATGTCGTTCCCCGGGAAACCCGATGTTTTCCAATTTAAATAGTATGATAGTTTTGTATTATTGTATAAATCACTTTGCATTGTCACGGTGTATGAATATGATTTCCCATGAGTACTTAGATGGTAATGGATCTCTATGTGAGTCGTTATAACCATGCATAATAATGACTAATTCGCTTGTCTTGGCATTTTTTTCAAACGCCGGTTTTGATCAAGATTTTGTCACCCTAGACTGGTCGAGTCTAACTGTAGCGAACAGCTCAGGTGTGGGGGAGTCACCCCCGTATAGATCTATACACAAACTCTCGCTCTCCCTCCAGGAGTCTCTGATTATAACTACAGGCTACGGCCGACACTTATTGGTGCCACCCGTTATTTCTCACTAAATCCCAATGAAATTGAATAACATTGTTTTACAACCCGATTGATGTTTACGTTAATATGAAGTAAGCCTAACAGACACAAAAGAAGACAACGGTGGCCCACTAATTATGTATGTTATTATAGTCTGTCGAGTATGCTACGGACACGTTATAGCCCATTAAGCATATGATGAACGTTTAGGGCCCTATTAGCAATGCAAATGGGCCCCTAAGGCCCAATAGCATGTTAAAGCTGATAAAGGCCCATTGGGCATGTAATTGGGTCACCAAGACCCAATAAACATGTTGGAATATATTGGGCCCAATAATCATGAAATTGGGCCACAAAGGCCCAATAACACGAACATAAGATTTTGGGCCCAATCATTGAATCATTTATCTGTTTATCGATTTTAAGTTCGTAGTGTAGGTTTTGTTGTATGCCAAATGTTTATTCGCGATGTTAAAAATACTTTGACGTTTGATTTATAACGAAGCTTTGGTTATATATATATATATATATATATATATATATATATATATATATATATATATATATATATATATAAACATTTTTAAAAACCATGGTTTATAAATTTAATATTCTTGGCCCAATAATTTAATATTAGCCTATTTGTCCCAAAAATATTGATTTTGACCATTTCAGCCCCTTTATTAATAAAAATAACACTTTTAGTCCCTTTTGATGAAAATTGACATTTTTGGTCCTTAAACCATTTTTCTTGATATTTTCGGCCCAAACATAATTTAAATAATAATTTCAGCCCAAAACTATTGTATTTGGCATTTCCAGCCCTTATTTGTAAAAAGTTTACACTTTTGGCCCAAATTCCGTAAGTTTTACAATTTTGACCCCAAAATCCAAAACTTTGCATTTTTAGTCAAAATTTTGCATTAGAGTCATTTTCAGCCCCTGAAATAGTTTATTTATGTTTTAGACGCATATTTTGATAAATTTACAACTTCAACCCCCAAAACTCTTCATTTTTCGCAATTTTGGGCCCAAAAACCCATAAGGCCCAAATGTAAGCCCAATAAACTAAAATTTATGTTTTTGACCCTTTGAAAAGTATTATTTTCATAAAAATCAGTTTTTAAATCAATAAATACTTTATACCCCTCATAAGACCAAAATTTATCATCTTTCAACCCAACCTTTGTTATTTTTGCAAAAATGACACTTATAAAGAATCTTTGGCTTTGTTTTTCACTTCTTAATCATAAAGTGTGACGTCCCCTGTAACGCCCGTAGATCAAGGCTAGTCAATTTAGAGACGATAAGCATCAAAAATGACTTTTTTATGGAAGATTATTTAGAAGGATTAATCTTAACTAAGTTATAGTATATGTTACAAGGATTCCGTACATATAAAGAACGCCAAAATCCGAGTTATAATGAAGAAGTTATGACATGTCGAAGTTTCGCGAAAGAACCGGCACGACACAGCGCGACGTAAATAGTGAATTTACGTTAGAGCGATGTTTGGCCTTACCGATCTAAATGAAAGTCGTAGAATATGTTAAACCTAGAGCGTGCATAAAAAGAACGTCCAAATCTGACTTCGTATGAGGAAGTTATGATTTTTCGAAGTTTCTGCTTAGCAGTGTACAACACGAAGTTCGAATATGAGATCGAGCGATATTTAGCCGAAACAATCTAAATGAGAATTGAAGATCTCATCGATAGTAGTGCATCGACGGAAAGATAGACGAAAACGGACTTCAGACGAAGGAGTTATGAGTTTATAACGAAGTTTTCCTGTCCCGGCCTACTAAAAATAATATAATAAAAATAAAGTCAAAATTAGCCGACGGAGTCTAAATGAAAGTTGTAGATCTTGTTCTTACCTACGCATCGATATAAAGAACGTCGAAAACGGAGTTCATATGCGAAAGTTATGAATTTCTGAAGTTCGGGGCGCGAAACCCCAAAACTGTTAGAGACCACGACGTGGAAACAGTGCCCACGACATGGCATGGCTTCTGACGCCTTCTGGAGCCTGACAGAGCAAGTGGATGATGACGCATGCAATGACGACCAAGCCCACGACGTGGAAGAAGTGCCCACGACGTGGAAAATGAGAAATTTGCCCTATAAATAGAATTGAAGGGGCAGCCGGCCAAAGTTGCTAATCCACCCTTCTATCACCCATACTACCTCGATTTACGTGCAAAGAAGTACCCCCGAAGCCCCGATATCATCCCGAGACCCGAAGCAAGTCCCGAAGCCCGAAGATCCCGAGAAGAAAAGAGTTTCCGAGCCGAAGCTCTGCCTGCGAGAAGCCCGGTGTGTGAAGATCTTCTAGTTTCACCGAGCTGTAGTGCTGCCCGATCATCTTCTGATCAAGTGAGTGTATAGTCCCTTTCATAAACACGAGTATAATCCAAGTATTGTTTGAATGTATTAAGTATATGTTTGGGTGAGTGTGTAGTTACTTTCTTCTACCGCATAGATATGAAGTATTTGCTATGAAATACGTGCTATGTGTTTATACGTTGTTTGTTTACTTGAGATGGTTGTTGGAATGAATGTTTTATACAGGTTTTTAAATGAATTAAACCATATATGTAGTTTATATCTACGAATATGTCGGGTAAAACATGGGTAGATAAGTGATGTGGTATGAAAGATGTTATAGATAATCTTAGCAGATGCGCTTAATAGTAAATGTCATAATCCTGGCAGATGCGCTTATAGGATAAGGTCGACAGATGCTCCAAATAGAGAATGTCATAATACTAGCAGATCTGCTTATAGGATAATCCTGGCAGATGCGCTTATAGGATAAGGTCGGCAGATGCGCCAAATAGTGAATGTCGTAATCCTGACAGATGCGCTTAAAGGATAATGTTGGCAGATGCGCCTAATAGTGTATGTCGTAATCCAGGCAGTGACGCCTAATAGTGTATGTCGTAATCCAGGCAGTGGCGCCTAATAGTGTATGTCGTAATCCAGGCAGTGGCGCCTAATAGTGAATGTTGTAATCCTGGCAGAGGCACTTAGAGGATAAAGTTGGCAGATGCGCCTTATGTAGCAATGGATTTTGTGCCAATTCCTTAGGTCAATCCTTAGGAATGAATGAATGAAGGATAGTTGATTCTTAGGGTAAAACCTTAAGAAATAAAGAAGATAATGGGGATGGGTACTTGGGTTGATGGTTTGATGATTAAATATAATAATTATATTATTGTGGGTTGAAAACCCTATATGCTCACCAGGCTCCCAAGCTTGACCCACTCAGTTTTCTTTGCATTACAGGTAATGGCACAACAGTATAAGTTGGTGGACTTGACGAGAGATTTTGGATTATAGATCAGTAGTTATAAATAACTGTTGTAAGGTCTATTTTATACTGTTTATGCTTTTGGTCTGTATCGGAACATGACATCTCGAGATTTTATTATTTAATGAAAAGTACATTCTCTTTGAGAAATGTTTTGATAAAGTTTTATCATATCTTGTTTGGGAACAAATTCCGCAACCGTTTTCTTTAAAGGATTACTCTGATTTATAAAACAAAGCATAAACAAATCGGTCTTTTCTGGCCGAGAAATTGGGGATGTCACATCCCCGAAATCACGGCCAGAAAAGACCGATTTAATTTATGCTTTTAAATAAAATCAGAGTAATCCTTTGATTAAAAGAGTTGCGGAATTTGTTCCCAAAACAAAATATGATAATAATTTATCAAAGCATTTCATTAAAGAAATGTATTTTCATTATATAACAAAAACCTCGGGATGCCATCTTCCGATACAGACCAAAACCATAAACAATACAAAATAGACCTTACAATAGTTACATATAACTACTGGTCTATAATCCAAAAATATATTGACAATGTCATCCAACTTATGCTCTCGTGCCACTACCTGTTATACAAAGAAACTGAGTGGGTCAGGCATGGGAGCCTGGTGAGCATATAGGGTTTTCAACCCACAATAAATAATTATATTTAGTTCATCAACCAATAATAACCCAATTACCCATTCCCGTTATCCTCACTTTATGTCCCTAAAACAACAACTATTACAAGGGACCTAATCTAGGATTTTCATCGGGACAGACATTACTGCGAAGGGGTTTTCTTAACAATAGATGTCCTAAAGGCAACCATGAGGGGGATAGAGTACAACGGTGAACACATCGTTCACAACACCTACAGGTTATGACTCTGCTAGCGTTCCACTGGACTGTCTAGAAAGAGTCCGTGGTCGTCATCCATACTCCGCTAGATGACTAGATAAACAACAACATCGAGGCCTCTCATCATTTTATTTCATCACACACCAACTGTCTACCCATGTTCTACCCAACATATTAGTAAATAAAATATATACATTTATATACAACTTAAAACCTGTACAAAACATCCATTGAACAACTAGTTCAAATAAACAAATAATATATAGACACATAGCACGTATTTTATAAAGAATACTTCATATTTATGTGTTAGAAGAAAACGAATATACACTCACCTGATAACACGATGATCGGACAGCACCTCGTCTCTTAAAATAATCTTTTCCGATAAAACCGGGATGTTTTCTTGAAAACAGGGCTTCCCGCGGGCAGAGTTTCGGCTCGGAAACTTTACTTCTCGGGATCTTCGGGGCTTCGGGACTTGCTTCGGGTCTCGGGAATGATACCGGGGCTTCGGGGGTATTTCTTGCACGCAAAACGAGAAAATATGGGAGAGAGAGAAGAATTTTGAGCAAAAAGATTGGCAGCCTCGCATGCCCTTTTATAGGGGTAGAACCTCGCACGTACGCTGGGCGTACGAAGCTCTACGCGGGGCGTAGTTCGGATCAGGATTCCAGGTGGCGAACTTCAGGTGGGGCGACGTGGACTCTTCTGGACCGAGCAATGCAGCAATACGCTGCGCGTAACCATCTCGTACGCAGGGCGTACCTCGGTGCCGACATGTACGCGGGGCGTACACCTAGTACGCTGAGCGTACCTTTCGGATTAGACCAGGTGAGTCAGCTCTTCGGATATTATCCGAATAAATAATTAAATTTATATATTTTAATTATTTAAAAACTTCAGAAAATCATATCTTCCTCATACGAGCTCCATTTTCGACGTTCTTTATATCCACCCGTAGGTGAGACTATGTTCTACAACTTTAATTTAGACTCCGTCGTCTACTTTTGACTTTATTTTTATTATATTATTTTTAGTAGGCCGGGACAGGAAAACTCCGTCATAAAATCATAACTTCTTCATCCGACGTCCGTTTTCGTCTGTCTTTTTACCGTTGGACTACTAACGACGAGATCTTCAATTCACGTTTAGATTGTTTCGGCTAAAAGTCACTCGATCTCATATTCGAGTTTCGGGCTGCATACCGCTAAGTCGAAACTTAAAAAAATCATAACTTCTTCATACGAAGTCAGATTTAGACGTTCTTTTTATGCACGCTCTTGGTTTAACGAACTATTCAACTTCCATTTAGATCACTAAGGCTAAATATCGCTCTATCTTAAATTCGTATTTTTACGTCATACAGTGCCGTGTCGGTTCTGTCGCGAAACTTCGACAGGTCATAACTTCTTCGTTATAACTCGGATTTCGGCATTCTTTATATATTCCGAAACCTTGCCACGACCACTACAACTTCCTTCATAGATATAGGGCTTATCTAATATTTTATTTTATCGCTTATTTTTATCCTTAATTCATTTAAATCACACAATTAAGCAATAAACATATAATACTCAAATAATACATTCTTATTATTTCAAAACGAGTTACAAAGGTTAACCTAGACTATTACATCAACATTAATGCCTAGCCCAGAAACACGGGCGTTACAATTCTCTCCACCTTAGAATGATTCCGTCCCCGGAATCACACGTCAAAGAACAAATGCGGATAGCGACTCATCATGTCACTCTCCGTTTCCCAGGTGAGATTTGGCCCATTCGTATGTTTCCAACGGACAAGCACTAATTCGACCATCTTGCGTCGCAACTTCTTAGTCTTTCGGTCAACTATTGCCTCTATTCTTCAATTAACCTTTTGTTCTCATCAATTCTTAACTCAGAAATTGGAATTATATCGGGAACTTCTCCCGTGAACTTCCTCAAATAACACACATGGAAAGTGTTATGAATTCCATTCAGTTCTTCGGGTAATTCGAGGTTGTAAGCTTGGTTCCCAATCCTCTGAAGAACTTTAAATGATCCAATAAACCTTGGACTTAACTTTCCCCTTTTACCAAACCTTATAAGTCCCTTCCACGGCGAGACTTTAAGCAAAACCGAATCTCCAACTTCAAAAGTCATCGGTCGTCTTTTCTTGTCAGCATAGCTCTTTTGATGATCCTGAGCTGCTAACATTCTTTCCCTGATTATTTTCAGCTTTTCAGCAGTTTGATGGACTATCTTCGGTCCCATAAACTGCTTTTCCCCAGCCTCAAGCCAACAAGACGGCGTACGACACTTCTGTCCGTACAAAGCTTGATAAGGTGCCATCTTTATGCTCGACTGGAAACTATTATTGTAGGAAAATTCTACCAAAGGTAAGTGTTCGTCCCAGTTACCTTGGAATTCCAGGGTACATGCTCTCAGCATATCTTCAAGTGTTTGTATCATTCGTTTGCTCTGACCATCAGTATGTGGATGGTAAGCTGTACTTAAACACAACTTGGTACCCATCCTCTTGAAGACTTTTCCAAAATCTTGAGGTGAAACGGCTGTCACGATCTGATACAATCGTTAACGGAACACCGTGAAGCCTCACAATTTCCTTCACGTAAGAATTCGCAAGCTTATCCATAGACCATTTCTCATTGGCTGCTATGAAGTGCGCACTCTTAGTGAAGCGATCATCGACCACCCAAATCATGTCGTGACCATTCTTTGTTCTGGGCAGTTTAGTGACAAAATCCATAGTGATGTCTTCCCACTTACCCATAGGCACAGGTAAAGGTTCTAAACTCCCGTATGGTTTCTGATGTTGCGCCTTGACTCTCGCACATGTCACACACTCCGCCACATACTTCGCAATGTTGAGCTTCATCGTCGGCCACCAGTAATAGGGTTTTAGGTCCCTATACATTTTAGTGCTGCCAGGATGAATTGAGTACATGGTTTTGTGAGCTTTTTCCATCAGAAGATCTCTTATTCCTCCTGACTTAGGTACCCAAATACGATCTTGGAATACCTTCAGTCCATGACCGTTTGTACCAAACACTAAAGTTTTTCCCAAACGTTCCTTTTTTCGGTCATTCTTTTCTGAAGCTTCCACCTGAGCTTTCTTTATACTCTCCACAATTGTCGAGACAACTTCTATTCTCAATGCTCTTAGCCCTTTTCTTTCAAGATTGACTTTCCGACTGAGAGCATCAGCAACAACATTGGCTTTACCGGGGTGGTAAAGTATCTCACAGTCGTAGTCCTTAAGTAATTCTAGCCAGCATCGCGACCTCATATTCAATTCCTTCTGACTAAAGAGATATTGGAGACTCTTATGATCAGTGAAAAGTTTTCACTTCGAGCCATAGAGGTAATGCCTCCATATCTTTAGAGCAAATACTACCGCCGCCAACTCCAAATCATGAGTGGGGTAGTTCTTTTCATGCTCTTTTAGTTGTCGAGACGCATATGCTATCACCTTTTCCCTTTGGTTCAAAACACAACCCAACCCAACACCAGACGCATCGCTATAGACAGCGAAGTCTTCAACTCCATCGGGTAAAGAAAGAATCGGTGCTTCACATAGCTTCTTCTTTAGCAACTCGAATGCTTCTTTGTGTTTATCACTCCAAGCATAAGTAGCTCCTTTGTGAGTCAAATCTGTTAATGGAGTAGCGATCGAAGAAAAGCCTTGGATAAACCTTCGGTAATATCCGGCTAATCCTAAAAAGCTTCGGATCTCCGTGGGACTTTTCGGTTGTTCCCACTTCATCACAGCTTCAATCTTAGCTGGATCAACCATTATCTCTTCTTGGTTGACCACGTGACCCAAGAATTGGACTTCTCGAATCCAAAAATCACATTTGGAGAACTTAGCATACAGCTTGTCCTTCTTCAAGACTTCTAACACTTCTCGCAAGTATCTGCCATGCTCCTCTTGGCTTTTCGAATAAATCAAAATGTCATCTATGAACACTATCACAGATTTATCAAGGAACAGATTGCAAACTCTGTTCATTAAATCCATGAATGCTGCGGGAGCATTGGTTAGTCCAAACGACATAACCAAAAACTCGTAGTGTCCATATCGCGTTCTGAATGCAGTCTTCTCGATGTCCTGCTCTCTCACCTTCAGCTGATGATATCCTGACCTTAGGTCGATCTTTGAAAAATAACTTGAACCTTGTAGTTGATCGAACAGGTCATCAATCCTCGGCAACAGATATCTATTCTTTATCGTTGCCTTATTCAGGTCTCTGTAATCAATGCACATTCTCATACTCCCGTCTTTCTTCTTCACGAATAACACCGGCGCTCCCCAGGGTGATGAACTAGGTCTTATGAAACCTTTGTCCAATAACTCCTGAAGTTGCATCATCAGCTCCTTCATCTCCGTTGGTGCTAATCGGTAAGGTGCTTTTGCTATTGGTGTCGTTCCTGGTAACAAGTCAATACAGAATTCTACTTGTCGATCAGGCGGTAATCCAGGAAGATCTTCGGGAAATACTTCCGGATACTCACACACGACAGGAATGCTCTGCATCTCCTTTTTCTCCTTCTTTGCGTCAATCACGAATGCCAAATATGATGTACATCCTTTGGCCAAACACTTTCTGGCTTTCATTAGAGAAATGAATCTAGAATTTACCATGTGTTTGTCCCCATACACCATAAATGACTCCTTCCCTGGCGGGTTCACTTTTACTATCTTCTTCCGGCACAATATTTCGGCATCATTGGTGCTAAGCCAATCCATTCCCAGCACGATGTCGAAACCATTTAACTCAATAGGCAATAATTCCTCGTGGAACTTATTCCCATTCAGGTCGATTAAGATGTTTTTCATACGATGGCTAACAGGTACAAACTTGCCACTAGCAACTTCGACTAATAAAGCATTATCTAGTCTATTAACAGGCAAAGCTAGTTTTCTACCAAATTCATGCGAAATAAAGGAGTAGTTGGCTCCTGAATCAAATAAAATTTGGGCATCCAATTCGTTTACGAGAAAGGTACCTGAAGCGACATCAGCTTTTTCTTTAGCAGCTTCCAATGTCATCTGAAAGGCTATCGCCTTCGGCTTTGGTGGAATGTTGGGTTTTGCTGCCTCATTCTTTTTCGGACAATCCCTCGAGATGTGCCCCTCCTCCCCACACCCATAACAAACTTTCTTGGTGAGGGTGCATTCGTTGGCATAGTGCCCTGGCTTTCCACATTTGAAGCAGGTGACTTCCCCGTCACATTTCCCACGATGCTTCTTCTTGCATTTGTCGCACTACTTCGCTTCGCCTCCTCCTCCTCTCGAAATAGACTTCGAGAATTTACCCTTTTTGCTGGACCCCGAGGGTCCGTCGAACTTTCTCTTCTCCCCACCCTCTGACCTTTCCAGACCTTTTTCCCTGATCTGGGTCTCAACATTTCTAGCGGCCCAGATGACGGCTTTCAATGTGGTTGCTTGCTTAACCATTGGACCATAGTCCGCTGGTAGTCCGAGGGCAAACTTATTGACCTTTGAGAGTTCAGTTGGAACTAAATATGGAATAAGCTTCATCTTTTCTGTGAAACTTGCAGCGTATTCAGTAACACTCAATTTTCCCTTCTTCAAATTCTGAAACTCATTATTGATTTCCAGAAGGTCCTGCTCGGAGCAGTATTGCAATTTGAGTTGCACCACAAAGTCTTCCCAAGACATTTTGATCGCTTCTCCCTTGGGCATAGAGTCAGCTAACAGCTTCCACCAACTCAACACGCCAGATTTTAACAAAGGGATCGCAAGAGCGATCTTCTGCCTATTGCTGCATTCGCAACTTTCAAACATTGTCTCCATTTCGGAGATCCAGTCCATAACTTGCACAGGCGTCGGGCTTCCGGATAGACATGGTGGTTTGGATGCCATGAAATATTTATACTTACATCCACGTCCGTCGTTTCCTCCATCACGATTGTTTTGTCTAACAATTGGTGGGTTGGCTTGACCAACAGTCCCATTGAAGTTTCCTCCTTCCGACGGCCCTCCCATTCACTTCGGGCTCTTCAACTTGAATTGAAAGTTCTTCACGATTTTGTTGAAGCAGACGTCTAGTTTCTTCCATCTGACGGTCCAACATCGTCTGAATCATCAATTGTACACCAACCATTGTCACCGGCTCAGGTGCAACAACTACAACAGGTATTTTCTCGATTACAGGTGGTTGATTCCTGTTTTCGTTCGCGTTTCCAATTCCGCTTCTTGTTCTTGCCATTCTTGATCTATACACCGAATAAGGTGAATTTAGATCCTCAATTACGATAGAAAATCAAATCATCCTTATCACTCCGAAACGTTTACATGCTAGTTCTAATACCGTCGTCATACGCTTAGAATCCTAAACACATAAGGTCTCTAGATCCGGTTGGCAACAAACCATAGATCCGAACAAATAATATCATATATGGCAAACATATAACATTTAGCACATAAAAGCATTTTAGGCAGCTTTCCTAAATTAAACTAGTGCTCGTGTCTAATATATAACAGACACTCATTTCACAATCTTCACTTAGCATTTTAAGTTTAAGTCTATAAATCCTACAAATTTCTAGTTCGCTTAAACTAATGCTATGATACCAACTGTGACGTCCTCGAAATCACGGCCAGAAAAGACCGATTTAATTTATGCTTTTAAATAAAATCAGAATAATCCTTTGATTAAAAGAGTTGCAGAATTTGTTCCCAAAACAAAATATGATAAGAATTTATCAAAGCATTTCATTAAAGAAATGTATTTTCATTATATAACAAAAACCTCGGGATGTCATGTTCCGATACATACGAAAAGCATAAACAATACAAAATAGACCTTACAACAGTTACATATAACTACTGGTCTATAATCCAAAAATATCTTGACAATGTCATCCAACTTATGCTCTCGTGTCACTACCTGTTATACAAAGAAACTGAGTGGGTCAGGCTTGGGAGCCTGGTGATCATATAGGGTTTTCAACCCACAATAAATAATTATATTTAGTTCATCAACCAACAATAACCCGATTACCCATTCCCGTTATCCTCACTTTATGTCCCTAAAACAACAACTATTACAAGGGACCTAATCTAGGATTTTCATCGGGACGGGCATTACTGCGAAGGGGTTTCCTTAACAATAGATGTCCTAAAGGCAACCATGAGGGGGATAGAGTACACCGGTGAACACATCGTTCACAACACCTACAGGTTATGAGCCTACTAGCGTTCCATTGGACTGTCTAAAAAGAGTCTGTGGTCGTCATCCATACTCCGCTAGATGACTAGATCAACAACAACATCGAGGGTATTTCTTGCACGCAAAACGAGAAAATATAGGAGAGAGAGAAGAATTTTGAGCAAAAAGATTGGCAGCCTCGCATGCCCTTTTATAGGGGCAGAACCTCGCACGTACGCTGGGCGTACGAAGCTCTACGCGGGGCGTAGTTCGGATCAGGATTCCAGGTGACGAACTTCGGGTGGGGCGACGTGGACTCTTCTGGACCGAGTAATGCAGCAGTACGCTGCGCGTAACCATCTCGTACGCAGGGCGTACCTCAGTGTCGATATGTACGCGGGGCGTACACCTAGTACGCTGAGCGTACCTTTCGGATTAGATCAGGTGAGTCAGCTCTTCGGATATTATCCGAATAAATAATTAAATTTATATATTTTAATTATTTAAAAACTTCAGCAAATCATATCTTCCTCATACGAGCTCCATTTTCGACGTTCTTTATATCCACGCGTAGGTGAGACTATGCTCTACAACTTTCATTTAGACTCCATAGACTAATTTTTTGACTTTATTTTTGTTATATTATTTTTAGTAGGCCGGGACAGGAAAACTCCGTCATAAAATCATAACTTCTTCATCCGACGTCCGTTTTCGTCTGTCTTTTTACCGCTGGACAACTAACGACGAGATCTTCGATTCTCGTTTAGATTGTTTCGGCTAAAAGTCACTCGATCTCATATTCGAGTTTCGGGCTGCATACCGCTAAGTCGAAACTTAGAAAAATCATAACTTCCTCATACGAAGTCAGATTTAGACGTTCTCTTTATGCACACTCTCGGTTTAACAAACTCTTCGACTTCCTTTTAGATCACTAAGGCTAAATATCGCTCTATCTTAAATTCGTATTTTACGTCATACAGTGTCGTGTCGGTTCTGTCGCGAAACTTCGACAGGTCATAACTTCTTCGTTATAACTCGGATTTCGGCATTCTTTATATATTCGGAAACCTTGCCACGACCACTACAACTTCCTTCATAGATATCGGGCTTATCTAATATTTTATTTTATCGCTTATTTTTATCCTTAATTCATTTAAATCACACAATTAAGCAATAAACATATAATACTCAAATAATACATTCTTATTATTTCAAAACGAGTTACAAAGGTTAACCTAGACTATTACATCAACATTAATGCCTAGCCCAGAAACACGAGCGTTACATAAAGACTCTTAGATCTTTGAAGTATGTTGTTTATTAGGTTATTTGTTTATGTATCCTTCACACTTTAGCCATAGATCTCGAGATATAACAAATAATATCACATTTTCACATCACAAACCAAAGAAATCACATATAACATGCAAACACACATAGATCAACACATAACACTTGTATTCTCCCCCCAAAAACAAGTAAAAACCGAAAACAAGGGGGTATGAACTCACATTTGCTTGTTGTTCTCGGTTTTGAAGAAGAATGGAAGAAGATGGTGTTGTTTTTGGCCCTAACAAGCTCCTTGAGGGAGTTTCGAACTTAGATGGGTTCTAGGAAGCATAATCACGAAATAGGGTGGGTTATGATGAGATTTTTGATGAAATCAAGAAGTTAGACCATGAATCCAAATAAAACTTACCAAGATGATAATCTAAATGAGAACTCCTTGAAGATCCAAACAAAGCTTCGAAAATTTTGAGGAAGTGTAGAAGTTCTTGGAGAGTGTTTGAAGTAAATTGAAATGGTGGTGTGTGTGTGTGGGTAGCCTCGTCCGAGAGTAGAAGAAGAAGAGAGGGGTGAGAAGAGTACATGGAAACATGAGATTTTTTCCTTGTTGCATGTTGAACAATTGCTTAATTAACCATTAAACAATATTGAGGTGGCTTGTTTATGTTTAATTGTCCATTTTTTTTACACATGGGCCGATATTTGGGCGAAAGAAGAAGGAAATGAGCTAGTTGGGCTCGTTGTTGGTCTTGCTCGAAAACATAAAGCCCATTAAGTAAGTTTTTGGCCCATTAAGCCCATAGGATGGTTCACGGCCTAATTAGTATAAAAGAATGGGTTTTATGGTCCATTAGGGTTAATTTGTTTTGTTATGGCCCAACAAGGCCCATTAAGGATAATCCAATTCATTTTGGATCCATTATGGCTCAAAATGTTAGGTTTCATGAAAGTGGGTCCAATTAGGGCCCATTTTAGGGTTTTAAGCCCAAAATTGTCAAATTGGAAACTTATTGGTCCATTAGGGCCAATAAGGAAATCCTAGTCCAAAATGGACTTATGCTGGGATTCCTAGTGTTTCCTATATTTCGTTGACCAATTGAAGTGTTTGTATAGAGTTTTTGATGGAGTTATGTTGTCATTTAATAAACATCAAGCATGCTTTCAAAATTTTGGTTACAATGGCTATCATTGTTATAGTTACAAGGATATAGAATTTCTTAGTTGTGACATAGTTCACCAGTCAAACTCCTTGGGATCTAAACTAAATTTTCCTCGCAAGGTACACTCCATCGAAGCTCAACCGACATGGCCCTCTAGCCCCACAGTTTACCATATTCTTTCTCAGTCTGAACACCCATCGTCGGATAACTGGTAAAGATGGAAATACTCTCTGCCACGAATCATGGTACCCAAACCATGTTATCTCCCCTTAACCTGCTACTTAGAACCTCTGGGATTCTCCCTGTTTCGAGTATGGGTCCTCTGCTTTTAGTAGTAAGGGCCCATACTACCTGCCACATCTACCCATACTTTCCACACGAATCGTCCCAGATTTCCTAAGTAGCTGCTCAACCTTCTTGATCACCAATCCCGTTACACATGGTTGCTCTCCACCAAATACTCTCCTCTATCAGCGTACTCATATGACTAAAGTATCTCCCTAGGCTCTTCCTAGGTTCTCACATTTTTCTGCCATCAGCTACTGAAGAACTCCTTATGATTTCAGCCATCTACCTCCTGAATATCGTCATATTCACTTAGTAGTTGATTGCCATCATCAAGAGTTCCACAAAGCACGAAGCAAGCAGCATTCAGGCATCAAATAACCTCCACCGGCACATAAAACCACTCTAGCATACAACTCCACTTGCTCTATCCACAACTCAAAAGGCATTACCGATCTCAGGCAACCCTACCTCTCGTGGGTATCTAACTACTCTCTCAGTAGATTCCTCAAATGCACATCTATGTGTCTCTCCTAGATTACTCCTCTACTCGAAGCTCTCTCTAAAATATTCCTGCTAGATACTCCTACTCAGCATATACTCAGGATAAATAACAGATAGCAACAACTCCTAGGCTAAGGCATCACAAATCAGGCAACTCTAGCCCTAAAATATGAAATACCTAGCCTATCCTCTAGCATCCATACCTAATATCTCATGAATATCTCATAACACAAACAAGTAAGGGTATTTTAGGAAATCACCGTTCGAGCTCTGGCTGATTGTACACACTGCTCCGTCTCGTTTTCTCTTTAAACTCTTACTCGTTTTTAGAAAAATCATTTCTTTTCTGAAAAATTTCTCAAATCCTCAGTTTGAGTCCAGACATACCCGAGAGTACATCTGAATCCCTCAAACCAAAGCTCTGATACCAACTTGAAACACCGTAAATTTTCAAACAAATTTTTCATATTAAAATCTCATAAAAACATTTCGCAAAATACCCAATTTTCAAATTATTGAAAAAACATATTCATAATTGTTTGAATAAAATCCAGGATCATCAAACACTAACTCCATCTCGTGTGTATAATCAAGCCGGCGCCTTCCCGCGATCCTGAGAAGTACATGAAACACATATCACATAACATGATAAGCACGAAGCTTACTGAGTTCCCCAAAATACCACACATATCTCATTAGTCTCTCATAGCTATAACTCAAATAAGACCCTCCCGTCAATGTGTCTCAGTGGGACCCTCCGGTCCCACAACTTGGGTGGACCCTCCGGTCCTAACTCAGTAAAGCTCAGAATAATACACAACATAAATCATAAAGACGTAATGCAGGATATCACAATACTCAATAATAACATACAAGACCCTCCGGTCACACAATTTACCACTCAAGGTAAGTATAGTGAGAAGACTCACCTTGTAAGCAAGCATATAAACCTCGTACACGAATCACCGATGTAGCCTCCGCCTAACACATATGATAATTATCTCTAATTAGCACTTCGATCAAAACTCTAAATAAACCAAGATATTTTCTCTCTCTAACTCTTGGGATGGGTAAAAGACCACTTTACCCCTCCTTGTTCCCATAATCCCTGTCTTGACCAAACCCTAAAGTCAACAGAAGTCAACACTCGAGTCAACAACCCATGTTGACCCGACTCACCGAGTATAGCTCATGAACTCGTCGTGTATCCCAGAACTCAGTACGTCGTGAAGACCCGCATCAACTCGTCGAGTTGCTAGCCAACTCGTCGAGTCCATGCAGTGTCCAGAAGACCAGGAAAACCCCACCTACTCGTCGAGTTGTCCCATCAACTCGTCGAGTCCATTCTGAATCCAAAGACGGGTAAAACCCGTTCAAATCGTCGAGTTGTCTCGCCAACTCGCTGAGTCCGTAATGCATCCAAACCATCGGGGTAAACCCTAACCGACTCGTCGAGTTGTCTCATCAACTCGTCGAGTCCCTTATGTCTATTTTCTCATTCAGGCAATTTTGGACAGAAATAAGGTCTCATACTCTTGATCTAGCCTCCTAAGGATGAATCATCACGTAAAGTTGCAAGCTTTACGTTCATGCATGGCATATAGGGCTCAAAATACAAAAACAAGCTCCATAAAGGTCTTTATGCTTGAAGACCTGCCCAAAGCTTGATAAAGCTCGAATCTTTGGCTCATAGGGACTCGCATAGCTCAAATTTGTAGTCTCAACTTCCATGGCCAACTCAACAACTCTAAACCAAAAGATGGATGGGATAAAGCCCTAAAACTCTCTAGAAGGAGATCTAACAAAGGAATGATCAAGGAGATAGCTTTTTACCTCCAATTGACAGCTAGCACCGAAAGAACACTGGATCTAAAGCTTCTTCTCGTTCCAAACCTCCTTGCTCTTCAATCCTCTTCTAAAAATGCACCTGAAGACAAGATCTTTAGTCTTCCTCTCTCTCTCTCTCTCTCTCTCTCTCTCTCTCACAACGACTACAGCTCATCTAGGGTTTCTCTCAGTGTGTCTAAATGGTCAGGGAGGCGGAAATGAGGGGTTAATGACCTTTAAATAGGGTGCAAGCCCTAAAATTAGGGTTTTCTCAATACAGACTCAACTCGTCGAGTCCATCCCTTCGACTCGACGAGTAGGCTTCATAACTCGCGTGGCCAGCTCAACCCCTACACGGCTAGTCAGGACCAACCAACTCATCGAGTAGGTCCTCCAAAGTACATTATAACTCTTAAATTTCTCGTCCAGGTCTCAGGGTGTTACATAAAACTTCCCGAACAGAAATCCAATATTCATAAAAGCCCGATCTGACACTTTACCGATATACCCCTTGGCTCCAAAACACAAACCGAACTCCCGGATCACCTAAATTACATTACACACACCCAAATGGGTCTAAATCTCTCTTTCCCTAAATGCCCTAAGTCTGATGATAACTGATATTCAGATCACAACCCCGAATTAGGAAATGATACGAAACAAGGTGTTACAAAATGAGTTAAAATAACTTAGAGTCGGAAGATATGGAAATGGAGGAATTCGAAGCCTTCAAGAATTTTAGATCCATGAGAAAGCGGCAGATAGAAAGTAGTGAGTTAAAGGCTCAAAAGGAGAAGGAATGGAATTTTCTTTTAATGTACAACAGTCAATCGAGGGACTTAAATGAAACAGAAGTGAAAGCCTAAGGAAATGAAGGAAGGTCGAGCAGAAAAGCGAAAAACATAAAAGAAGTAAGTTGAGGACCTTCACGTGCTGAAAAAGAAAATAAGAGCTCTAAAAAAGATCAAGAAGTATCACTAGAGGTAGTAGAAGCAAAGCAATACCATCAGGTCTTTAAGAACTTAAAATTTCGATCACCCTTCACAGATGACATTAACGAAACGCCCATTCCAAATGGACTAAAAGGGCCCACAGTACCAATGTATGATGGAACAGGAGATCCAGACGACCATGTCTTAATTTTTCAGTGGGCTATCAAAATGATTCCAATGGATCCGAAGTTGTGGAGTTTATACTTCTCAGGAACTCTAGATGGATCCAAGAGATATTGGTTGGCAAGTTTACCCCCAAAGAGTATATGTAGCTTTTAAGATCTATGTCAAAAGTTTTGCAACAATTTTATCTAACAAAGAAGATTACAATAGCATGCACATGAAATATTTTTATGCCGGCAACGAGAAGGAGAATCCAACAGAGCCTTGTTTAAGCGGTTCAACGAAATCAGTCGAAAGATGCCAGCAAGGGATGACCTTATGATCATAGCAGCCTTTACTTACATGCTCTTGGAAGGGGATTTATTTTGCAAGTTAGTAGGGAGAGAGTGGGCGAACGCCGAAGAAATGATACGTAAGGTCAATCGTTTCCTAAGACAAGAAGAAGAAAGTGCAGAGAAAGCAAGGATGGAGGGAAAAGCGGTCGCAAGAGGTGAAAAACGATAAGAGATGACCAAGCAACTTCATGTGACATTTGTTAATAACAACCCTTGGTTTAGTCAAAATCTAGGATTCACACGAAGAGGAAGAAGCAAGCAACATGACCGATACCAACCATACCGACACAAGACGTATGAAGCGTATACTCCAAGAAATTCGAATAAAGAAGGTAATATTAACCGAAGACAGAAGTATATTCGAAACCGAACAAGTATTGTGATTTCCGCAAAAAACTAGGTCATGCAACGAAAGAATGTGAAAGCCTGAAGAGAGACAAAGGGAAGAATCAAATGCCTAAAGAGGGAGTAGAGTGCACTCCAAAAAAGGAAGAAGCACGAGTATATGACACTCAGATTGCTATGATACGAGGAGGAGAAGCTAGCAATTAGTTGATCAAGAAGTGGAGGGTGGGCAACATCGAGTTCAGTCATCACGATCCGATACTTTCCAATCACCAATGTATTAAACCCTCAATAATTATAGGAGCAGTGGGGAGAATGTTAATACGAAGAATTTACGTGGATAACTGTCACACCCCAGCCACCGTTGGAAACGTCGAGGTGTGCGACATAAATCAGTGATCATAGTTATTGAACATATATTGAATAGTACAAATATAATATTCTATTATTACTGAAATAGAAATTACATTGATGATAACTATTTCTAAATCACCACACATGCCTAACAATTTGGTGTTTACAATGGTATACTACAATATCGGTAAGCCTTCTATGTGAACCATTCCAACTTGCTAAAAAACCTGAGAATACTTGGATTAATATACATCAACAAAAATTATTGGTGAGTTCTACAGGTTTTGACACAAAGTACTTTTATAACCAAAAGTGTTTTATAAAATTTATCTAGTTGACCAGCTTTTATAAATCCGTACTTTTCTATCAAAAGTATAAAAATAGTTGAGTATTAAAAGTGTATTTGAACTCATTTAGAAATATAGATTGTTCAAATCTAGGCCTAGAAATCGGGTAGGGTTTGGGTTGGCGGGTCACGGGTTGGTGGGTTAGCGGGTTAGAAAATATAAACTCAACCCAACCCATATAATATGGGTTGGCGGGTCACGAATTTTCGGTAGGAAAACTCAACCCAACCCAACCCATATAACTCGTTTAAGTATATGGGTTCCCGGGTTCACAAGTTAGTGGGTCGAACCTAACTCCCATAACCCGTTTAATACATAAGCAAAACATTTTCAAATATATGAGGTTTTTTCAACATAAAGACATAAAGTGATTAAAGTCATTAACGAGTCGACGATAGGCGGGATAGCAGGCGACATGCAAATCGATAATAAGCGGTTGAGGACGTGAGGAGCGGCCGCCGGCCAGTGGTGGTCTAGTGGTTGCGTTTTTCATTTGTAACTCGTGTGTATGTGTGTTTTTTTATTAGGGCACTGCAAAAACTAGTCACACTATTATACGAATATAGAAGGTGAAGGAATACAATGATACGAAATATTATCGAAGTAAATAAGATTTCATTAATAATTAAATATAACTATGTTTTTTAAATGTATATATATATATATATATATATATATATATATATATATATATATATATATGAACAATTGTTAATGATTTATGGATTTTTTTTAAACATAAACCTACTATTGTTTTCTTTGAAGGTGGATACAAATCAAGATGCAGGGATTAAACATTGAAAAATGATGTCAATGTAAAGTATCTTCACTGTTATATATTTTTCTTTATTGATGACCCATCTCTATGAAAGATCTTATATGTTCAAGATTCATATTAGAATGATATTGCTAATTAACATATGATAATAAGGGTCACACTAACAACAACTTAATACAATTAATTGTTTATTAGAAATTGATTTTAATAAATATTTATAAATTCTTATAATAAATTGGGAAAATATTTATTTCATGGAAATAGTTATTTTACAATTACAAGTAACATATTATTTCATATGGTATGAATTAATAAGTCATGCATAACCTTTTGGGCTAGTTGAATCTTTTTTGTCTTTAACCTAAAGACAAAGCTTATATTTTATAAACTAAGAGTTTATAAAATTTAAACTATCATCTTTCTTTTTTCTTCTTTAGGCCGAGAGTGCCTAAGAGGATATGGGGTGAGGGATTTTGATTTGTTTAATCAAAATAAATGGGTATGGTGCATGCATGGGGGGACATGGTTGTCTAAAGAGCTAAATGGCTAAAGACCTTAAGGTAATGTTTCTACTTTACTACTAGTCTTATGGCTTTCATTGTGATTCATTCAATGTTTGAAATGGCCGAAAATTAGCTCCTCTCTCTCTCTCTCTCTCTCTCTCACTCTCTTACCTTCTTGCGAAGTGCTTAAGTGTTGAAGTGTTGAAGAGTTACTTGCATTCTCTCTTTAAGTCATACTTTTGTTTTGACTTAAAGCTTAAGAGTTGTAACTAGCATTACATCAAGTTGATCAATTGTTGGTGTCTTTTGGTTCCACATTCTTCATCAAAACTCAACCTCACAAGAGGACTCAAGGGACAACAAAGGTTTTTTTTTCATCTTCCTTCTTTTATGGTTGTGTTTTTATCATTCCATAACTTTCAAGTAGATCCTTGGTGGGTTATCAATGTTATTATGCTCGAAATTGTTTATGACTTCCGTTGCTATTTTTATGAGTTTTTGGAAACTATTTTTGAACTAAAACCCAAAAATTGATATCAGAGCCATCTTGCAAGTTTGGTTAGATTTTTTGATTTATGGAAATCTTAGTTTTTGGAGAATATGTATAACTTGGTTTTGTTTAAAAACAAGTTCATACATATTTTCTTTGACAACTTTTTAATTGTTATTTTTTGTGACGAAAACTTACATGCATTTTTTGTCACTTAAATTTGTCTTAAAAAACAAAGGTTATTTTTTGTTTATATGTATTTTAGAGTGCATAAACAAGCCTTGGACCATTTGTGTTGTTGTTTGTGTGATTTGTTTGAAAATGGTTTGTTATATTCTTTTATTCATAAAAGTATGAAATAAAAGTAGCTAGTTTTTATTCTTGTCAATTTTATGTAATAGATTAGTTTTAAACTAGATTTATTTTATGAAAAATATAAAAAGATGAAGATGGAGGCCATTTTTTGAAGACTTCAAATGGAGGCCATGGTTTTATAAGGTTTTTATAAAAGTTCATAACCTTTATAAAAATCTTATAAAATTGCAACAAAGTTGGTTGTTATTGCAAGTGGGAGCTTGAAGAATCACATGAAGAAAAACTTGCATTATTTGGTCCCTTTGTCACTTAGGAAGCACTTAACACTTTTGTGTTGGCTCACAAAAGTGTTAATTAGATCAAGACTTGTTTATGTTAAATGCATGCTTGTGTTGTTTATTTTTCAAGTAAATATTTTGTGTGGTTGATAATTTAGCTTTTCACAAACTCAAACTATTTTTTGGTCAAAATAAACATCACATAAAGTTTGGTTTTCAAAATTTAAAAGTTGAACATAAGATATAACAAGTGAATGCTTTAAAATAAAAACCAGTTTTATTAAAAACGTTAATTATGACAAATTTTGAAATAGTAAAATATAAGTCTAAAAATTGTGATTTTGAAACTTATACAAACTCCAAGTATTTTTTTTAATGAAAGGAAGTTTTATTAAACAATATTAAAAGGTTATATATGGCTCAAACTCAAACTTAATATTTGGATATTATTGTTAAAGTTGAACCGATCAAAATATAAAAATCGGGTTTTATATTTGAACCTTAAAGTGATTTTTTTGCAAAATTGATACCATGATTAATTGGATGCATGCAATTATCATGATATCACGTGTTTTAAAGTAGAATAATAAAACATACAAATCCCTTTTTCAAAAGGCAAGTCTATGTCATCCAACTTTAGAAACATTTGTACACCATTTGTATAATGCTTCTGGGATAAAGGACACCTAACCCTTTGTGTTATCTTTTGGTGGCCAAAGTATTTTTGCGATTTCTATAACCAAGTTATAGGTTAATTATACAAGTTTCTCTACATGGATGACTTGATTGGAAACCTCTTGTGATAAAGGTAACCTAAACAAGAGTGTTCCAAGGCATAGATGAGACCAAACATGTCAAATTAATAAATGGATTGTTAAGGGTCTCATACATCTAGGAATTACAAGTGGTGTAACCAATAAAAACTATTTATCTTGTTAAAATTGAGTAAGTGGGATAAAGGTCACCTAACCATTTATTTAATTTGTAACTTGGAACCTATACTTTAAATAAATAATGTTTTTGGAAACAAAGGGTATTATTTTTAAAGAATTAAATACTAAATAAAACTTTGTTAAATTTTGTAGATGGCTCTACCAACTACTATAACCCATCATCACCCCATGAACCTTCGATTCATGCTTGAAACATAAAAACTAGGCCACTATAATTTTTTGGATTGGCATATAAATTTGAGAATCGTTTTAAAACAAGAAAAGAAAGACTATGTCCTTAAATCACAAGTCCCGAAAGAACCACCTTCTGTCCCAAATGCTGCACATGATACTTGGCTTAAGCCTGTGGATGATTCACTCGATGTTTCATGCCTTATGCTTGCCACCATGATTCCTGATCTTCAGGGGAATCTAGAACTCTTCACTACCTTTGACATGATTGAACATCTCAAGCAGATGTTTGGTCAGCAAGCTAGGACTGAAAGATTTGAAACTGTTCAAGCCCTTCATGTTTGCAAGATGGAAGAAACTGGAAATGTGAGCACTCATGTTCTCAAGATGAAAAGCATATGGATCAATTAGATAGATTGGGTTCTCCATATCCATTGGACTTGGCCACAGACATATATCTGAATTCATTGCCCAAGTGCTATGATACTTTCATCATGAACTACTGTTGGATTAGTGTCTAAGTCCATAACTATTTTGGTATGTACTTGACCCGATGGTGTATGGTCCTTTTGGGTTTCCTTCACCAAAGCAACTTGATAGGATGAATTATGGAGAGAGAAAGGATCAATTATGATTTATTAATATATTATGAGAATAATATATTAAAGGAGAAATCATATTGTTCAATTAATATTAGTCAATAATTAATTAAGAATTAATTTTGTGGCTAAAAGATATTAATTAAACTTAAGGGACTAGAACTATCAATTGTGTGATAGTTGAATATTGGGCTAATGGACTCCATATTAAAGGAGTGGACGAATTCTATGGGGAAACCCATTAGAAATCGTCCAAGGCCTCTAAGGAGGGAGTCCATGGGCTGCTTAGGGCCTAAGCAGTCAAATTAGGGTTTCCTTGTTAGATAACCCTAATAGCCTCACTATTTAAAGACCCCTAGGGCACCAAAAACGTGGATAACTGATTCTTTAGGGTTTCTAGACGTTTTTTGGTGCCTCCTCTCTTCTCCTTCTTCATCCTCTTGCTCTTGGTGTTTGTGAGCCATTAGAGGTGTGACATTTGTGACACTAAGCTTTCTAAAGCCAATTACAAGAAGGAATTGAGATTGTTACTGCTACATAACAATCAAGGTAATATCTAAACCCTAATTCATATGTTATTTGATTATCACATGCTAGATTTAGGGTTCATGGCTTTGGATGATTATTGCATGTTCATTAGACAAACTAGATCCAAAGCTTTAGGGTTTGCATGTACACCATAAGAATGATGTAGTGCTCATAACCCATCAGTGGTATCAGAGCCTAGGGCTGTTTGTTGATGAATTGATGCATATTTGATCGTTTATTGCTTGAAAAAATCGAATTTTTTGGGTTATGACTGGCAAACTCGCCGAGTCCCTTCATGGACTCGACGAGTAGGTCCTACTCGACGAGTTCCATTGTGGACTCGACGAGTCCAGGGCTCTGGTGCCGGGATTTTCGAATTTTATGCCAGATTTTGTTAAGGATAATTGCCAAAACTCGTTTTTCTTGCCAAAATCCGAATTTTTAAGTTTAGAATGATTATCCTCATCAAAATTGATGGATTTGGTTAAATATGGATAATATAGGATTATTATTAGTCAAATATTTGACCTAGTAAGTTTGAAAAGTTTCAATTTACACCCCTTAGGTTTTATAGTTTAAATTTGAACTTTGAAAGTTTTAGTTTTGAAATTTAAATAGTTAAACCCTAACATTGGAATTTAAATTTTTTTATTAAAAGTTTAATTTGGAAATATTTAAATTCTAAACCCTAATGTTTTTGAAATGTTTCAAAACTTGCCCTCATGTTTTGGAATTTAAATTTTTGATTAAAAGTTTAATTTTTGAAAATTTAAATTCTAAAACCCTAGTTTTGAAAAGGTTCAATTTATACCCTTATGGTTTTATTAATTTAATTAAAAGTATAATTAAAAGAGAGTTAATAAATTCATAATGACATGGTTTATGTTTAATTAAATTAAAAGGTATTATTTATTAAATTAACCCACATAGTATTTTAAAAGTGTAAAATACACCCTATACTATATATAACATTAAAAGTCTAATATTATATATGTATAACTTAAACTGCTAGTCTTACCGTTAGTAGGCCTCATTTACGAAGCCGGTCTACAAGGGGGGTATAAGGTTATGGCCTATAAAATGGCCGTTTAATGGGTGTCCACTCTCACCCACCGCTTCCTTGATTGGTGGAGGGTCGTTAGCCGAACGGGTAGGATAGGGCAAACCCTTTCCATTAAAAGTATAATGAATTATAAAGTAACTAAATGTTTTTACAAAATTCCCAATCTTAGTTACTTTAGGCAAAAGTGAATTTGATGCAATTCCATGAAATTACACTTTGTACCCTTGCGAAGACGTTAGTGGAGCGTGTGTGGTTAACCGGCACATCGAATAAGTGACTGTAACATTGGAGGCACCATGTATATTTGCATGGTTATTCACACCCTGTTTTGTGATCATCGGCATCCCAGTCACAAATCGAGGGGCATATCGAGATTTAAACATGCCATTGAAGAGTTCAATGAATCTCAAAGGATCTAGGAGTTTTTCAATACATTTAAAACCTAATCTCTTTTTCGTTTTTCATCGTGGAAAATTAGTGAATCGTCATTCACTTACCTTCAAATGTTCTGCAATTTGGGTTACGACATCCCTCTCCCAAGTTGTAGAGTATTGTGTTGGGTCCTAGCCTTAATATCTCATTTGGGTGATTTATTAAGGACACAATCAACTAACTTGATTTTTCTCCCGTTTTGTAGATGTATGAATCTAACCGTGGTCTTCCCGAATCCCAAGGAAAAGGTTTTCCTGCTCAAAGTGAAAGTCTGTTACACAATGAAGGTGAAAGATCGATCCTTGCATTGTGGACTAGCTTGGTTTCACTTCCTCCACCTCCTCCTGTTGTTCTCCCAAACCCACAAGACCGAAGAATTGAAAGGTTCAAAATCACTCAAGCCCTGTTGGCAATGAAGCATGAAGATGGAAAATTCGTGTGTGCTCACGTCCTAGGGATGAAATCACACATCGATAGGTTGATAATGTTGGGTGCGACTTTCCCAAAGGAGTTGGCTGTAGACTGGGCTCTTAAGTCACTCCCTAAATCATATGATAAGTTCATAAGAGAGTATTATATGATGGATATTGACGCGACTCTGATTGACCTAACTTACATGCTCATTGCTGCTGAATCAGAAATGATTTGGCAAAGTAATGGAGCGTATTTGTCTGGTAACTCAACCAACCATGCTTCCGTGGTCGCTCCAGGAGAAGCCACCTGTTTCTGCTACCAAGAGAAGGGGCGTTGGATATGAAGCTGCCCAGAGAACCTGAAGAATCTAAGAGATGGGAGAGTCAAGAAGTATGGCTCTACCTCAGGTAAAATCCACTATCTAACTCCATTAAGTTCCTATTCATTGATTCTTAATACATAATGCGATAAGATTACATTTGAATATTTTGCAGGATCAGGGAAAAGAGAGGAAGCTTGATGGAAGAGCAAGATGAATCTGATCACGAAGAAATGGATAACGATCGCATGAATTCAAAGATCAGATTTTGAGCTTAGAAAGTTATGATAGAGTTGTTAGGAATATTTGATTACATAGTTTTTCAGTTGATTTTGCATTGTAAGGACATGTTTTCCGCTGCTTTTATGAATAAAATAAAATTTTGATTTGTCTTATTTATATATATCCTTGCAGTGAAATCGTTGTGAAAAATTGATGTTTGTGTATTTCTATAAATGGATGTGATTCTTAGTGATGTTATTTATGGAAGTGTCAAATTTCTCTAAGTAAGGAAAGATTCCCATCGCCCAAGTTTCAGTTGGACAGAAGCTTGGAATCTTATGATTTGATTCATGTGATGTGTGGAAATCTTGGTACTTAGGAAATTAAGACTAATTCCTTGATCACACAAGTATGTGAGTCAAGTGAAGGACTAAAGGACTAGAACACAATGTTGTGCACTAGTCAAGTCCACCACAAATAACAAAGAGACTATTCGTCATAATTTACCAAAAGTCTAGTAAATATGGTTATACTTACAAGATTAAGTGTAATTCTGAATCATTGAAAAGTTTCAATGAATGGCAGAACGAATAACAAGAATCAATGAAGGCAGAAAGATAAAAGTTTCTTCAATCTAAGAAGAAGGGAGAGTACTTTTGTATCGGATTTTATGATCGTCTTAATGATTAAGAACCATATCACAATTGATTCTCTAAGGACATCTTAGTGCACTAGTATGGCTAAGAAGAGGAATTGGAAATTGTTGAAATGGTTAAATCAAAAGGATGAGTCATACTTCGTTCCAAAATCAAGTCTTAGATTCGTACTCCAAGATTGTGAATTGAGTGACACACACTCATCAAATGTGAAGTAGAAAATTGTTTTTCTTACTCTTGCACGTTTGAAATTGGTAAGTTGTGATGTCTTGGAGAAGGCAAAGACCAACTAAGACCAAATGTGTGTAATGTTTTTGTCTTGATATAAACACACACTAACTCTTGGATATTTGTTTATCAAGAAATGTTTATTGATAAGAGAATCTAATATGTCAAGAGGTCAGTGGGAGTCTGAAGATCTTGAAAAGATTCAAGAACTAATCAAGAGTAAACCTATTAAACACTAGCACACGACTTGAGGTTTGTAACCTATCGTGTTGACAAAATTATTTTTTTGTGCCAATCCTGTTGAGTGATTATGCATATGAGTTCTACGAGTTCTCAATAGAATGCATAAGGCAAGCACCTTATTCAATGAAAGTATAGACTGGAATAGGTGAGCTGCTAGACAACTTGGAAGCAATGGTGGGACCCTTGATGGCAAGAAATTAAGAATGAACAAGTTCTGTCCATAAGAGTTTGAATTTGTCACAAACATTATCTTTCGATTATGCTTATGGCAAATTCACATGGATGGGAACATATACACCATAAAATCAAAGTGTCATAAGGTTTCTCTCCTTCATGAAAATGATTGTGAGGAAACGCTTTCACTAAGAAAGATTTTAAGGAGATGGCGATTATGTAAATTGCATTCTCAAATTCGATTATGATTACGACATCCCTCTTCATAGTTCGAATCGTGAGATTTGGCAATCGGTCTGAACATTTGGGACTTAGTAAAATAGGTTCTGAATTAGTTTAGACACACATGTGAGCTGTCTAAGGAAAGTTGTGTGATTTTGAGAAGCTTAGATAAAGGCTTATCGAAGCATATCGTATTAGAAACATGAACTTTGGAAGTCAATAAGTATTCTTTTCTAGAAGTTTAGCTGGTTTCTGAATACGTGTCAAAGCTAGTGGGAGCATAAATGTTATGCTGGAATGGATATAATCATCATGTTAGTGGGAGCATGATTATTATTTTAAGTATTGCAAGTTGGCAATATTAATTATAGAAAAACAAAAGTTTCACTTTGCAAAGTTGCAGGGGTTGAAAAGTTGTTTTTGCTATAATTAAGGGAGAGAATGTTATACTTTGTTTCCAATCTAAAAGCTTAGATCGAGAAATTTTAATTGGATTTAGTCAAGGGTATATTTATTATTTGCATTCTAAAAGTTCGATTATGATTACGACATCCCTCTTCATAGTTCGAATCTTGAGAACACGGCAAATAGAAATATTATGGCAATATTATAGCAAGAAACTGGTAAAGTATCACGTTCTTATTATGAATCGTATCCCACACGCTTCGGGTATAGGATTGATTGCATATGTTGTAATATTCGACCGTTCTAAAATTTTCCAAATGCCTAGGGCATTTAGAGGGAAAAAGGAAATAGAATCGGTTTTGACTAAAATAATTAAACAACTGTCAAGGACAATCTAAGGTTAGCCAAGGATTGGTCGCTTGTGGACAGTTGGAAGTATAGTCATGGATGGACCATATTGACATTATTATGAATAGATAAGATTCTATTTGGAATGAGTTGTCATATGGCAAATATGGAAATGTTTCTATATTGGGAGTTGGATATCTAGAATCATGTCTAGATTAGAAACTTTTATGCAAGAAGAATGTTCAAAGGAATGTACTTTCAATGTGAGACTTCACAACTATGGAATTGTATTGTAAACAATTTCCAATAGAGCACTTTGTGATTTCATTGGCAAAGTCTTGGTGATTTTGGCGCTATGATATTACGAAAGGACCGTTGCATAAAATGCTAGAATCTAACATATTCTAGTAGTGGCGAGAATTTTGTATTCTTACACTAATGGATTAGGAATTGTGAAATGAGTGTGATTGAAAATGTTATTCAATTATACTATTTCACAAAGTAAGGACCATAGGTAAACATAGTGTGCATGCTAAGAGCATGGGACAACTGTAGTTATAATTCAAGTAAGATGTTGATTACCTGAAACAACAAATAATGAGTAATCAATATGGTGATTAAATAAAGGTGTTTTATTTATACTCAAAGGTTTGAGGCCATATAGGATTAGTATTATTCTTGTGTTTCACTTTGCATGTTTTGACTTCCAGAATAATGAGATTATTCAAACCCTCCACAGTCACTCATTCTTTGGAAGTAGGAATGAAAGAAGACTGTCATGAATCTGACTGTAGATTGTCTAAAGTGTTTTAGACATAGCAAAAGTTTGCTGCAGGGTTCATGAGTGGTGCTATAAGATTAGAGTATTGGATTAAACCCACGCTCAGTTGGATCGCTTCATGGATTTTATCACGAGTGATTGGTGAGACGATAATATCTTATATTCTTGAAACCGAGATGTGTGAGTTGTATCTTGCGAGTTGGTTACACATTGATAATATGTAAACGCACCAGTAACTTGGTGTTATAAAACGTATTGTTGTGTGTAATTCGGTGAGTAAGTACAAGCGAGCATTGAGTCAAAGTTTATCCGTTCCTTTTACCCAAAGTAGGGATAAAAGCGATATCTGTGGGCCCCTCGATGATTTAGTGATGACACCTAAGCGCTTGGCCAAGCCAGGACTAAGTTGATGTGTTCAATTGTAGTCTGTTGTCAGTCGTCATAAATCGGAAGTCGGGAAACAATACATAGACTGAGAGAATGATTTAAATCCATGTCTCACGTCTATACGATATCTAAAATGGAGGAATATATGATCCCTTATCTAAAGGACACGCTTCTGATAAGATCAGAGTTGACAGCGGCTTTTGAAAGCAACGATTGCGGATCAGGATCTGAAGTCATACGCAGAATAGTTATTAGACTTATCTAAGTGGGAGACTGGTGGATTAGTGTCTAAGTCCATAACTATTTTGGTATGTACTTGACCCGATGGTGTATGGTCCTTTTGGGTTTCCTTCACCAAAGCAACTTGATAGGATGAATTATGGAGAGAGAAAGGATCAATTATGATTTATTAATATATTATGAGAATAATATATTAAAGGAGAAATCATATTGTTCAATTAATATTAGTCAATAATTAATTAAGAATTAATTTTGTGGCTAGAAGAGATTAATTAAACTTAAGGGACTAGAACTATCAATTGTGTGATAGTTGAATATTGGGCTAATGGACTCCATATTAAAGGAGTGGACGAATTCTATGGGGAAACCCATTAGAAATCGTCCAAGGCCTCTAAGGAGGGAGTCCATGGGCTGCTTAGGGCCTAAGCAGTCAAATTAGGGTTTCCTTGTTAGATAACCCTAATAGCCTCACTATTTAAAGACCCCTAGGGCACCAAAAACGTGGCTAACTGATTCTTTAGGGTTTCTAGACGTTTTTTGGTGCCTCATCTCTTCTCCTTCTTCATCCTCTTGCTCTTGGTGTTTGTGAGCCATTAGAGGTGTGACATTTGTGACACTAAACTTTCTAAAGCCAATTACAAGAAGGAATTGAGATTGTTATTGCTACATAACAATCAAGGTAATATCTAAACCCTAATTCATATGTTATTTGATTATCACATGCTAGATTTAGGGTTTATGGCTTTGGATGATTATTGCATGTTCATTAGACAAACTAGATCCAAAGCTTTAGGGTTTGCATGTACACCATAGGAATGATGTAGTGCTCATAACCCATCAACTACAACATGAATGGGTAGGATAAATCAATCTCTGAGTTACACGGGATGCTCAAAATTGCTGACAAAAATATCCCAAGGAAAACCCCCCAAGTGCTCATGATTCGAGAGGGAGAAGTCAAGAAGAAGAATCAAGGAAAGAACTCCAAAGGGAAGCCACAAGCTGGCAAGGGCAAAGGGAAGAAAGCTCCCCAAAACCCACCACCCAAGAAGAAGGAAAAGGTTGCTAAATATGACATATGCTTTGAGTGTGGTGCTGTGGGACATTGGAAAATGAACTATCCTAAGTACCTTGCTGAGTTGAAGAACAAGAAGGTCGGGGAAGGCCCTTCAGGTATATCCATTTTCATGATTGAAATGAGACTATTTACTTTTTCGTCTAACACTTGGGCATTTGATACTTGTTATGGAACTCATATTTGTAATTCGTTGCAGGGGTTTAGAAAGAGTAGGGAACTAAAGACATATGAGATGGTATTGCATGTGGCCAATGGAGCACGAGTTGCAATCCAAGCAATACTACATTTTGATTTACATTTACCATCTAGTATGTACTTAACATTAAATAATGTGTGTTTGATTACTTCTATCACTAGAAATATTGTATCAGTTTCCTATTTAATAAAATATGGTTTTAGTTTTCAATTTGTTGATGATAATATTTAATATTTCTTGGATGGAATATTTTATTTTGAGGCTAGACCAATAAATGGAATTTATGAATTAAATCTAGATGACACTTTAAACGATAAGTCCCTTTATCATGTTAACACCAAAAGGATCAAACAAGGTTTGAACCAAACATATCTATGGCATTGTCGTCTTGGACACATAAACAAGAAGCGCATATCCCAACTCCAAAAGAGTGGACTTTGGGGGGAAAATGACACAGAGTCATTTGACATATGTGAATCTTGTTTATGTGGCAAGATGACAAAGGCTCCTTTATCTAGAACTAATGAAATGGCAAATGTTTTATTAGGAATCATACACACAGATGTATGCGGTCCCTTCAAAACAATGTCAATATATGGCGAAAGATATTATATCACCTTAACTGACGACTTTAGTCAATTTGGTTATGTGTATTTGACGAAAAATAAACATGAAACATTTGGAAAAGTTGAAATTGTTTCAAAGTGAAGTTGAGAATCAACTCGATAAAACAATCAAAATCCTTCATTCGGATAGAGGTGACGAGTACTTGAGCCAAGAGTTTCAAGATCATCTTAGGAGTTGTGGGATTATCTCATAACTTACTCCACCCAGAACACCACAGCTTAATGGTGTGTCTGATAGAATAAATAAGAGCTTATTTGATATGGTTCGATCCATGATGAGTAGAAGTACTCTCCCTTTATCATTTTGGAATTATGCCTTACTCACCGCAACCTATATCTTGAATATGGAACCAACTAAGAATGTAACACCGGATTATTGGTATGTATTTTAATTATGAATTTTATGTAATTCCTCTGGGACTCGACGAGTTGGTGGCCCAACTCGTCGAGTAGAGACGGGATCCGCGGACAGTTTAAGTGACCTACTCGACGAGTCGGAAGACTGACTCGGCGAGTAGGTGCTGGTTGGGTGAAACCCTAAATTTGAGGGTCTGCACCCTATTTAAACGCCTTATTGCAGCCTCCATCATCCCTTATGCTCCCAGAACACCGCATATCGAAACCCTAGCCGCTTTGAGTGATCTAAGGCCATTTTTGGTACTCTTGGGTGGTTTGTGAAGCTTGGAAGGAAGGAAGAAGCTTGGAAATTTGAGTTGGGGCTTGTAGATCCAGAGATCTTATTCCATCTTCAGCTCAATCAAGGTAAATGCCTCCTGTTTTGGTCTTCCATTTGGTTGTTCATCTTTAGGGCTTAGATTTTGGGTGCATTTAGGGCTTTCTAAGCCATTTTCGGATTTGTGAGGTGATTCATGGGGTTCTACTTTCAGATCTGAGTCATTGGAGGGGTATCATGGCAAAAAGGTGCTAACTCTATGGCCATGAGAGCCCCATGCACATTGTAAAGCACCTTTTATGGGTTTTTGAGCCAAAGACCCCATGCATGTGCACCAAGTTTGGAACTTTACGTATAAAATGGACATTAGGAAGCCAGATCTATGGTTTTGGCATGTTATGACCCATTTAAATCGACTGTATAGTAAGGGTCAAGAAGGGACTCGACGAGTTGTTCTTCGAAATCGGCGAGTCGGTGTGTAGTGACCACTAAATCCCTTCTGTGGTTGGACTAGTGGTTCGGGAAGGAAGTCCCGTAAATGTTTAGACTCGTAAAGGGTCCTGAGGATCATGGGACTCGACGAGTGTATGAACAGACTCGGCGAGTCCAAAGCAATCTCCCAACCCTTGAGGATGGACTCGGCGAGTTGTTCATACAACTCGGCGAGTCGCAGACTGGACATGTTCATTGGATGAAGGTGAACTCGATGAGTTGTTCATACAACTCTGCGAGTCGGATGAAGACGGTCCTGATGGTTTGAATGAAGGAGAACTCGACGAGTTCTTGCAAGGCTCAACGAGTGGGGTCGGGGTTGGATCGGGTTATTGGAGCATGGACTCGACGAGTTGGTAGACCAACTCGGCGAGTCAGGTCAACTGGGCGTTGACTTTGACCAATGTTGACTTGCCTGGTTTTTGGTATTGACCTTGGTTGGGTTGTATGTTCGGTTTGATGAATTGAAGGTTGTCATGTAGGGATTGAGGAGACGAGGAGGGCCGACCTTCGCGCTGAGGGCAGTTCAGACACTACACGACATCGAGGTGAGTTACCTTCCAGTAGTGGTGGGTCTACGGCCACAATGCCGACCCACTAGTAAGAGTTGTATGTTAGATGAATGTCTGTGTAATATTCATCTAGGTTTGCTACTACCTTATATGTTTATGTGCTAGCATGAAATGTTATATGTGATAGTAGTAGAGTTCGGTTGTTAGGACCGAAGGGTAGGTCAGGCTCCCCAGATATGTCTGACAGTATGTGATGATATGTTTATATGCTGGCATGACATGATATATGTGATAGCGGTAGTAGGAAGGGAATAGTCCCCGAGTTCGGTTGTTAGGACCGAAGGGTAGTTCGGACACCCCAGATATGTATGATATTATGTTTATGTTATGATATATGTGATAGTAACAATAGGGGGTGAAAAAGTCCCCGAGGTTCGGTTGTGAGGACCGAAGGGTAGGTCAGCACCCCAGAATGGCTCGACATGGGTAGGTCAGCACCCAAGAATGGCTCGACATGGGTAGGTTGGCACCCCAGAATGGCCGTATCGGGTAGGTCGGCACCCCAGAATGGCCGTACCGGGTAGGTCGGCACCCCAAAATGGCCGTACCAGGGTAGGTCGGGCACCCCAGAATTGCCGGCAGTATGTATGCTATATGATTGTATGGTATGTGGTATGATGGGGGAACTCACTAAGCTTCGTGCTTACAGTTTTTAGTTTTGTTTCAGGTACCTCTTCCGCGAAGGGGAAGGATCCGATGCGGTAGCTGCACATCATACACACACACGTTGGATTTCCGCATTACGAGATTCTTGGGATTGTACTCGGACATTGTTATGTTTATGGTTTGGTTTTCAGACATGGGATATTAGTCTTATGAAATGATATGTCTTTACTATGTTTTCTTATGGAAGTTTTATAAATCAATTAATTAAAAATGAAATTTTTGGACTCGAAATTTGGGATGTTACAAAGAAGGTAAACAAGACACCTTATGAGATATGGTATGGAAAAGCTCTATCCCTATCTTATATAAAAGTTTAGGGTTGTGAAGCCTATGTTAGACAAGAAACTTCTATTAAACTCGAGCCTAGGTCTACCAAATGCATCTTTGTAGGATATACTAAAGATTGTTTAGGATATTCTACATCCTAGTGATAATAAGATCTTTATTTCATGAAAAGTTGAATTCTTGGAAAGCAAGTTTCTAATGGATGAAGCAAGTGGGAGGCGCCTGGAACTTGAAGAAGATCAAGAAACACAACCTCATGCAACTCAAGTTGGCACTAGTACTGAACAAGAGGTTGTTGAAGATGAAGACATCATTACTCTTCAACCTGTTGAAACACAATGCGTTTGCAGATCCGGTAGAATTCGTCAAGAACCTGAGAGATATGGATTTCTCATTGACGAATGCTTCATGATGATGAATGCTGACGAGTCTGTTACTTACAAAATGCAATGAAAGATCCTAAATCTGAAAAGGGCTTGAAGCCATGAACATAGAGATGCAATCCATGAGATAAAACCAAGTCTAGGATTTGGTTGAACTTCCTCCCCAATGTAGGACTGTAGGGAGTAAGTGGGTCTTCAAGAAGAAAACCGGCATGGATGGCAATTTATACACATTCAAAGCAAGACTTGTTTCTAAAGGATTCACTCAAACCCACGGGGTTTATTATGATGAAAAAATTTCACCAGTTGCTAAGATTAAGTCTATAAGGATACTACTTGCCATAGCCGCATATCATGACTATGAGATATGGCAAACGGATGTCAAAACCACTTTTCTAAATGGAAACTTGGAAGAAGATGTTTATATGGTTCAACCTGAAGGTTTTTTCGACCAAAGACATCCTAATAAAGTGTATAAGCTCAAGAGATGTATTTATAGGTTAAAACAAGCATATCGAAATTGGAATCATCGTTTTGATGATGAAATCACAAAGTATGGTTTTTTAGAAACGAAGATGAATCTTGTGTTTACATGAAAACTAGTGGGAGCTCAGTGACCTTATTGGTCCTATATGTGGATGACATACTTATCATTGGAAATCACATTCCGACTTTACAAGGTGTAAAGTATTGGTTAGGAAAGCGCTTCTCAATGAAGGATCTAGGTGAGGCTCAATATATTCTTGGAATCAAAATCTATAGAGGTAGATCAAAATGATTAATAAGTCTAAGACAAAGTACATACATTAACAAAGTCTTGAAACGGTTCAAGATGGAAAACTATAAGAGAGAAGTTGTAACCATGGTGCATGACACAATACTAAGTTCATCCCAATGTCCTAGCACAAAGGCTGATCTAGACAAGATGAAAGATATTCCATATGCTTCGGCAGTTGGATCTATCATGTATGCCGTGAATTGTACTAGATTTGATCTTGCTTATGTTATCAGCATGACAAGCAAGTTCCAACAAAATCCAAGGGAGAGTCATTGGATAGCTGTGAAGAACATCCTTAAGTACTTACGTATAACTCAATATATGTTCCTCATCTATGGAGGCGTTGATGAAAGCTTAAGTGTAAAGTGTTACACTGATACTTCATTCACAACATATAGAGATGATTGTAAGTCATAATCAGGATATGTGTTCATTTTCAATGGGGATGTAGTGTCTTGGAAGAGATCCAAGCAAAGTGTTGTAGCATAGTGCACTACAGAGTCAGAATACATCGTTGCTTTAGAAGTTGCATAAGAGGCTACTTGGATGAAGAAATTCATTGGAGATCTAGGCATGATTCCTTCCATTCAGGACCCCCTATAAGTCTTCTGTGACAATGAGGGTGAAATTTCTTTGGAAAAAGAACCCATATCACACAAGAAGACCAAACATATAAGCCAGAGATTCAACTTCATTCGATATAAAGTTGAAGATGGTGAAATTAGTATTCACAAAGTTCACACTGATCAAAATTTGGCGGACCCTTTCATGAAGCCCCTTCCTCAAGCAAAGTTTGAAGGACATGCTCGAGAGATTAGACTTTGCTATTCTAGTGATTGGATTTGATATATGTATTAGTATTGAATATTGGAACATTTTGTAGCATCATCTATTGTAATGACTTTGATATATATGTCATATGATCTTTTCATTAAATATTTGTTGAGTTCATTTATTCACTCTAAAATCCATAGTCGGTTATTATTGTGGGATCAATGATGAAATAAGGCTAATATGAATTGGAATGGTTGACAAAGTGTTGTAACCAATTTCATAGGTACTTGATAGAGAACAAGTATTGGATTGACTCGTTCAAGATCACTTCATGGATTGCTGTCATGATCGATACTTGATAAAAGGTAATATTTGTATATCCTTAACACCCGATATATATATATATATATATATGGGTCTTGAGTGTAGGGAATGTTGTGCTTTGATATAGTCAAACACTGTTCTTTAACCAGGCAGTTATGAAAGTTATTTTTAGGTATGATGTGAACCAGGGAAGAGGCGTATGTAGTCAAGATGGGATCTATTCCTCTTATTCGTTGAGAGTTAAAAATATAAGGACTGATGTAAAGTTGAACACTTATATGAGATTGATTGCGATCTATATCTCATGTTCAACATGATGTCTGTAGCAAATGGATAACTGACAAATTTACCTTATACACCAATTGTAGCCTTGGACTTTTGGGGAATTGGGTGTTGATAGAATGACACAAAGTGGTATGTTGATGGGGGCAGTGAAATGTTGCTAGACGTTCACCACTGTCTATATCAATATAATATGAGTCTTGCGTAAGTAGGAGATTGAAAGATCTTATATGATCAAGAGTCATATTAGAATGATATTGCTAATTAACATATGATACTAAGGCTTACACTAACAACAACTTGATACAATTGATTATTTATTAAAAATTGATTTTAATAAATATTCATAAACTCTCATAATAAATTGGGAAAATATTTATTTCATGTAAATAATTATTTTACAATTACAAGTAATACATTATTTCATATGGTGTGAATTAATAAGTCATGCACAACCTTTTGGGCTACTTGAATCCTTTTTGTCTTTTACCTAACGACAAAATTTATATTTTATAAACTTAGAGTTTATAAAACTTAAATTATCATCTTTCTTTTTTCTTCTTTAGGTCGAGAGTGCCTAAGAGGATATGGGGTGAGAGCTTTTGATTTGTTTAATCAAAAGAAATGGGTATGGTGCATGCATGGGGGACATGCTTGTCTAAAGAGCTAAATGGCTAAAGACCTTAAGATATTGTTTCTACTTTACTACTAGTCTTAAGACTTTCATTGTGATTCATTCAATGTTTGAAATGGCCAAAAATTAGCTCCTCTCTATCACTCTCTTACATTCTTGCAAAGTGCTAAAGTGTTGAAGAGTTATTTGCATTCTCTCTTTAAGTCATACTTTTGTTGTGACTTAAAGCTTAAGAGTTGTAACTAGCATTACATCAAGTTGATCAATTGTTGGTGTCTTTTGGTTCCACATTCCTCATCAAAACTCAAGCCTCCCAAGAGGACTCAAGGGACAACAAATGTTGTTGTCATCTTCCTTCTTCTATGGTTGTGTTTTTATCTTTCCATAACTTGCAATTAGATCATTGGTGGGTTGTAAATGTTATTATGCTCGAAATTTTTATGACTTCTGTTGCTATTGTTATGAGTTTTTGAAAACTATTTTTGAACTAAAACCCAACACTCTACGCGTAGTCTTTATGCTCATAGCATTTGTGTGTATCTGATTGCTTGTGGCTAGAATGATCCAAATGCTTACAGTTAAATAAATAACGAATTAATATTAGCTTATTCATGGATTCATTTTAGTGTTTTATAGACCAATTACTAAGAGTCGTTTGCCAACAAATTTTGTTGGATTCCATAGGATTGATTGGAATTGGAATTCAATACTATTCCTATCCCGCACTTGGTTGCAAATGAGGTCCAAGTTCAGTTCTGTTGGAAATCATAAGAAACTCGAACGTGTAAGTGTAGGGGATAAGATCCCAACTACATGTTTTGATTTGGTATTTGGTATGTTTTAAATTCTTCTGAATTTTATTTTAAAAACTGTATTCACCTTTCATTATTATTGATATATATGGTTTTAGATTTCATAATGGAAGTTTAAATATTTCTCACCTGCAAGTTTGTTGGTATATTTACAAATAAACATTAGTTTCTCATACACTAATTTTAAAGTAAAAAATCATTTAACATGGAAATGGAAAAGGAAATAAAATAACAATAATATTAAATGAAGTAGCAAGTTAATAAACGAAAGATAAAATAAATGATATATTGTTGGATGACAAATCGAAGTGGTGGTTATTATCCGCATTTGTCACCAATTTTCGATTAGCAACGACCCTTATTAATTTCATTATGTATGATCCATTTTTATATAAAAACAAAGAAATCCATCTAAAAGACTCATAAAAATTTAACTTTACACCATCATTTGATCATTACGTAAAGAAAATAAAAAAAAATTACATATTTTGAATATCGGATATTCGAACTATCCGAAAATTTCCAAAATGACTATCCACATCCGAATCCGAAAAACCGGATATCCGAATTTTCGGATTGGGATATTTTCGAACACGCCTACTTGTAGCACATATAAGATTCGTTTGACTTTCAGTCGTGTTATACTGCAAGCTAAAGTGGGAGCGGGACAATCTGAATGATTGCATATTTGTATTGGTTTGTTTTATTGAATACTTTGTATTTGTATATTAATTCTTACCATGTTCATTAATCTTAGATACACATAGGTAAATAATCCTCCTTACTAAATGAAAATGTTTTTGTCAATTGTCATGTTCTCATTTATTTTGTCACATGTAATTTTCTTAGCATTTTTGACTAATTTGTTTTCCACATGTCATTTTCTTATTTTTTCCATTTTTATTTTATTGACACATCTTTAATTTATTTAAGACAGTTCATCCTCCTTAATAAATAAAAATGTTTTTGTCACTTGTCATGTTCTCCTTTATTTTGCCATATGTAATTTTCTTAGTATTTTTGACTAATCTGTTTTCCACATGTCATTTTCTTATTTTTTCCATTTTTATTTTATTGACACATCTTTAATTTATTTAAGGCAGTTCATTATTAGAATAAATTAGAATAAATGTGATTGATAATGCCAAAAATGGTTACTTCCTTCTCCTCATAGGAAATATTTCAAAATTTTAAAAAATTTTGGTCTATTAAGATTCAAATGAAATCATACCTAACTAAACAAAACATATAATACAAAGTAGTGCATTTACAATTTATTAATTTTTTGCTTATTGTAGAATCGTGTGAAGTAAAAAAAAATGAATTTGCTTATTGAACTTTTGGTTTGTCTTGGTTGTAACTGCCTTTGATTTTACGTTTTGAATTTTTATTTTTCTGGACTGCGATAATATCATATTCATTTCTATTTGATATTCGTTAGAGCAATTTCGAACCATGTAGCACAAATCAAAGAGACCACAAATCATACTTATGGACAATCCTAATTAATTATATAAATCAATTGAGGTTGTAATGATTATGGGGTATGATATATTGATATACTTCAAATTTCACAAAAATTTATTTTTATTTTGACGTATATTTTATTTATAGAAAGAATGCACATTTGGTTAATTTATATTTGTTTTTAAATAACCAGAAATATAATGGCACTATTTCTTATAGCATGTTTAAATATAACAATTATATAATTTAACTATCTAATATGTATTTTTAAAATATCAAGTTTAACATCCTTTAATATTTCAAAAAATCATATAAGTTGATTTTTATAAACAAAAAAATTCCAAGCTTGAAAACAGTTTCATCATTTGATGTCACATAGTTTTTTTTATGGAATCAAATCCTTATTGATAACAATTTCCAAGTTTGAATTTATGTCATATGATCGGTGTTTGTTAATTGTTTGTCCTTTCTCCAGGCTCAAGTCATCGGTGTTTTTGTGGACTGCATAATCAGGTACTAATATTCTCCTTTTGTTGCGACATATAGACTTGTAATGTAGTTAATCTGTTATCAAATGTATTTAATCGACATTGAAAATTATTATGTTTTTTTTACCATCAATGTGTTTGTGATATCGAGTATAATCATGACCGGTTCAAATTGAATGTTTTTTTTGTCTAACATCTTCATTTTCCCCTTAATTGATTGCTAAACTTAGTACAACAAGGTCATGTTCTTTCATCTTATGAAGCCCTTAATATGACTAAAAATATTAATGCTTACTTTAAGAATACTTTTGGAATTTTGTCGACACAGTCGTCTTTATCGACATTGTCAATTATGTAAATTGGCATTGTACTTGCAATGCTCAATTAATCATGGAGCATCGTATTTCAATATTAGTGTTGTAAATAACTATGCACTAATATTTTATGTATAACTTATCGTATTTTAACAGTACGATACAAGGCATAATGGTTTTTTTATGTTTAAGAGCAGATTGACCATTTTCCACTGATTGTATGTTTTGCGATGGTAATAAACAAAAGTCAAGGACAATCACTATCAAATGTGGGTTTGTTTTTTAGACAACCATTGTTTGCTCATGGACAATTGTATGTTGTATTCTTCAGAATTAAAAGAAGTGATAGATTGAAAATATTAATTTTATACAATGACAATAACCTTAACAACAAGACATTTAATTTGTATTCAAAAAAGTTTGTGGAAATCTGTAATTCATAACAATTGTTTACAATATGTCATTGCTAATTTTTATTAATTTGGGTTCAATTACATACTTATTTATCAAAGCCTTTATATATATATATATATATATATATATATATATATATATATATATATATATATATATATATATATATATATATGTGTGTGTGTGTATAAGTATTACTTTAAATATTGTTTAATGTTCATAATTTGATATTAAATTTATTTTGTTAATAAACTCGTGTAATACTTATATATATATATATATATATATATATATATATATAAACTCGTGTAATCACTATCAAATGTGGGTTTGTTTTTTAGACAACCATTGTTTGCTCATGGACAATTGTATGTTGCATTCTTCAGAATTAAAAGAAGTGATAGATTGAAAATATTAATTTTATACAATGACAATAACCTTAACAACAAGACATTTAATTTGTATTCAAAAAAGTTTGTGGAAATCTGTAATTCATAACAATTGTTTACAATATGTCATTGCTAATTTTTATTAATTTGGGTTCAATTACATACTTATTTATCAAAGCCTTTATATATATATATATATATATATATATATATATATGTATAAGTATTACTTTAAATACCGTTTAATGTTCATAATTTGATATTAAATTTATTTTTTTAATAAACTCGTGTAATACACGGGTCTTAAACCTAGTAATATTTTACAAAGAATTCAAGTTTTTGACAATAGGTAAATAATAATATTCTATGGCTATCGATATGACCATTTTTGTATTTTTAGTTGTTTCTACCAAGTACATTGCTATCTTCCTTTGAATAGTGTATGTTGCTATTGTTTTCCTACTAATTAGTAACATGTTTACATCTTTAAAAAAATACCTTTTAGTAATGTATGTTGTTATAAAGTTTCATAAATATTTATTATAACTTTTAATATGAGAACTTCCTTTTTATTTTTATAGTCGAGAAGCATGGGAAGCTATATTTATGTGAAGGTAGTAGAACTATTAACTTCATGGCTGATTTCAACATTTAATTAGTGACTATTTGTTCTATTTATGCACCAATGTATCTATTTTCATGCAAAATCATGGTTGCAAGCAAGATCTGATAGTTGAAATAGATTTATAAAATTTTATAAATCTTTGATTTTTCATTACCATTTTTAACTATCAATATTAGTATTAATTTTATTTTTTACCCATGGTTTCCACATATTGTAACATGGTTTGGATTTATTTGTGTAGCATAATTATTTAACCTCCATGTTCTCTATTGATGAGTATCTAAGATTTAAACATTCTAAAACAGCATGAGTGTTAGGGGGTGTTTGGGTGAGCTTTTTCTCTTTAAAAGTCATTTTCATAAAAGCCCTTATTCACTTTTAATTTTTGCCAAAAGAAGTTTTAAAAATATGTTTGGAATAACTTTTAGCCTTTTACCTTTTAAAACCCCAAAAGTTAGCATTTTGTGACTTAAAAAAAAAGAGTATTTTCTTCTTAGCCAAAAGCTATTATAAAATAACTTTTAAAATTTCCAAACATCTTATTAAACTTTTTGATTTTTTCAAAAAGAAAAAGATAAAAAGTCATTTTAAAAGCCAACCCAAAAGTCATTTTAAGAGGGGCGGGTGTGGGCAATGCCCGTATGGCGTTATCCGATGTGGCAGCGCCATAACGGGGGAACACCGCCCCCCCTCCCGTTATTAGATGTTATGTTATCTCGCGCGATGGTGGTAACGTATCTTAACGCGTAAAAAATCGACCGTTTGCAAATTCAAACCGTTTAAAAACGGTAACTTTAATAAAAAAAAATTTACTAATTACATTTTCATTTTATATATATATACCTCATTCTTTTTACTACACATATTTCTCTATATCTATCTCTATTTTCTATATCACTCAAAACACAAACACAAAAATCAACCAACTATGGATGAATTTGATCCGGCCCATCCGTACAATGATGATAACGACGAAGACGATTTGTTCGTGAGTATGATGTACCGGTATTACACAGACAACCTACTACAGTCAGATCCAACTCCACTACTCACGTGACGTGCGGCGTTAAATAGAGATCGTGAGGAAGGGCATCGACGGCTAGTTAACGATTACTTTGCGGAAAATTATGTCTACCAGCCAAGCGATTTCAAAAGAAGATTTCGTTTGCGAAAAAATGTCTTTGAAAGGATAGCCAACACTATGGAAGCAAGGTATCGTTTGATTCAACTTTTATAATTTACAAAATGTCACTTTTAGATAAAATAAATACAATTTTTACATGTTTAATATTTAATTAGGTATGAATTTTTCCAAATGAGATATGATGCTAGAGGCAAACGAGGCTTCACAGGGTTGCAAAAATGTGTTGCTGCAATTAAACTTATGGCAATGGGGGAGTCGCCCGATTCTGTTGACGATTATATGAGAATATCTGAGAGGACCGCACGAGAAAGTTTGTATTTATTGGCAAGAGGTGTTGTCGAAACCTTCGGTGACCAATACTTGCGCAAACCTTCGTTGCATGATATGCAACAACTATATGCGGCGCATGAAGAAAGACATGGTTTTCCGGGTATGCTTGGGAGCATTGACTGCACACACTGGAAATGGAGAAATTGCCCCGTGGCGTGGAAAGGCCAGTATTCGAGCGGTCATCATGGAGCGCCTTCGTTGGTATTAGAGGCTGTTGCTTCACACGATTTATGGATTTGGCATGCTTTTTTCGGGGTTGCGGGTTCTAACAACCACGTCAACGTTCTCAATCAATCACCAATATTTGACGATCTTTTGTCAGGAAAAGCCCCGCATGCTCCTTTCACAGTGAATGGAAATGAATATAAGTTTGGGTATTACCTTACAGACGGAATATATCCACAATATTCCACGTTTGTGAAGGCGTTTTGACACCCAATAGATCCAAGGGACAAATATTTCAAGAGACGACAAGAAGGAGCACGTAAGGACGTTGAACGTGCTTTTGGGGTTTTGAAATCAAAATGGCACATAGTTGAACATGCGGCGAGACCTTATGAGTTAGATACTCTGCGATATATCATGTATGCATGTATCACAATGCATAACATGGTTGTCGAAGATAAATGACGCAATATTGCAACGTATTCGCCTACGGAGCCAAGATATGTGCAATTTCAACCGGGGACATCGGAATATTTACATAGAGTGGTTGATATTCAAGATTAGCGAAAACACAAGCAACTCCGTGAAGACTTGGCGGATTACATTTATGTTGGTCACGAAGATGAAGATGAATAGTTTTAGGCCGAAAAATATAGGTTTTATCATCTTTTTTTTTTCTGGCTTTTTAGGTTTTTAAATGTTTTTGTGTTTTGATGTAATTTTTTTAATGTTGTTTTTAATTTAAGTTTTATTAAAATTTTATTTTTACTTTTCAAATATAAACAAATAAAAAAAAAACAAATTCGAAATATAGAAAAAAAAACATAAAAAATAAAATAGAAAATAATTAATGTTATCACATGTTATTAGATGTTGTCCATTTCTACATTGGGTGTTCTAACACAAAATTGTGACTAGGATGATGAGGTGGAACATTTGGGTGTGATAACATGTAATAACATGTTGCCCACGCCTAGTAGTCTAAAAGCCAACCCAAACACCCTCTTAGGTTCGAATCGTACAACTTTTAATGTTAAAATGGTTAGTCGTTAAATAAATTTGAGTCCCTCCAATTTGTATAGTATGTAATTAGCATTTTGGGGTATGTGAAAATATAAATGGTTTTTGTTGAACATTTATTAATTTCTTTTAAAAAGCATTTAACTTTACAGCATCCAATGAAGTTTGATTTTGTTGGGAAAGACCGACTTTTCATTTGCTACATAAAGATTGTAACCCACCTTCTTCTTCAATATATCATTTGTGAGTTGCAGTCCTAAAAAGTTATAGAAAACATGGGTGCCTCTGAAAGCACTGAAAGATTAAACGGGACGGAGAACAAGGGTAAAGAGGAGCTTCGGCAAGAATCCGGTGGAGGTTCCACTTCCACCGGAGTTGCAACGACCATTGCGGTAGCTGCTGCTGGCGTTGCTGTTGCTGCTTGGGGCATTGCTAGCCTGCTTTCCGACAACACAGACTCCCAAAAATCAGCGGCAAAGATGATGAAAGCTCCTGGTAGATCTACTACGATACCGAGGGATAAGTTTGAAGCTAACCCTAAGGCGTACTTCTCTGACCTTCGTGGCAAACGTTAATAGTATGGATGATTCAACTTGTTTGGATGTTGTTGTTTTTCATTTACCTTTTAATCTATTTGTGTTTAATGTGTTTTATCATTTTCTATTTGGTACGACTGATTTGTAATATAAATATAGTATTTCTTTTGTGTTATTGGTATGCTATTTCTTATAATTCACAACTCACAAGCTTACTGCTTACTTATCATCTATGTTCAGAAAAATCAAAACAGAACCAAAGAAAAAACCGTACTTTAGCCTTTTTTTTTTTAGTAATAAAATTAGATCCAAACTTTCTTTAATCTTCATCTCTTCCCCGACCTGATGCATAAACAAATTTCAACCAACCAGATCTCTCCAAAAGCTATCTTAATCCGACCTTCTGCTCTCAAATCCTCGCCTCAAATAGGCACCGGACGTCGGAAGATCGTAGACATTAGCGACACCGTCGAGTTCAACTCACTCCTCTGGCTCCAGCGTTGTCTTCTCCGGCTCCGGTATTCCTCCTGTGCCCTGCCTCAAGACTATAACAAGACCTGCTCAGGATGACTTAGTCTCAAAGGAAAAGAATTTCAATTGTTATTTGTTTATTTTATTTATTACCTTTTTCTTTCTTTGGTTGTTGCACTTTAAATGTGTAATTGAGAAAATTAAGTAACATTACCATTTTAAATGTGTAATTGAGAAAAATAACATTTTTTTTTAAGAAAAAATAATAATTTGGTCCTGAATAAGAGCATTAGCCACAAAAAAATACCTTTTTTTTACTGATTTTGGAATGACATTCAAGTTCCGAACCAACATTCCGGATTCTAGACTAAAATTTCGAATTTATGAAGAAAAAACTCTAGAATTTCAACAACAATTATGAAATTTCAAAGGAAAAAAAACGTTTTTAACTTAAATTTAACAAAAAGTTAAACAAATATAAATTTCTCTTTTTTTGAACGGCGCAAATTTTATTTAAAAACTAGCAAGAAGCTAGAAAAGAACAATTACATAAATCAAGTAGCAGAAGTTGAATTATGCAACCAAGAAGACCATCCAAACTTTGCTTTCCTACACCTATTAGAAATCGAAAAAAATGTCCTATGAATAATATCATCAAAAATGTTCGATTTCCTAGGAAGAATCTTGCCGAAAACCAAATTATTACGGAAGTTCCACAAATACCAAAAAGAAGTAAAAATCACTGCTTGAAAGACCTTCCATTCACCATCCCTTAAAGTAATCGAATCTGACCAAGAAAGAAGAGATTGCACTGTAATCTGAGCTATATACGATATTAATGTGAACTATATACGATATTAGTGTATAAAATTATACATTTTATTAAAAAATGTTGACATTAACTTTCAAAATGTACATATCATTCAAAATCCCCCTAAAAAAGATGTCTTTGAAAATATATAAATAAATAAACTCTGAAATATGAATACTACTCGGGAATGCACATTCCAGAGAAAGTGGTTATTTTTCTAAAACTGAAAAAAATTACTTATTTTATTTGAAAACTCCATTTATAATGGTTAAATTACTTGATTTCCCTATTTAATTCGTTGTTTGAGGTTATGAATGATATTAGAAAATTCCTCCAAGACTTTGTTTCTTCTTCTTGTTCCTAGTAGATTAGCAATTTCGAACCGGCTTCAATCATTTGGTTTTTTCATCGTCGTCTCAATGCCTCCAAAAGTGAAATTCGACTCTACCTCTGACCACCGCACGCCCATCTGCCATGATCATATGCAAATGCTCATTCGTATCTCCAGTGACACCACCACCAATCTCGATCAACTTGCTAACATTTTGGTTACAAAAGCAACCCCTTGCTGCTACCACCCCCATTGCTGCCCCCATCCCCACTGCCACCAAACAACAACCACCGTCCACTAAAAATCAACTCCCAAAATTTGATGGCTCTAATCCCTTCAATTGGATTTTTCAAGCCAAAAACTACTTTACATAATACTCTATTCCACCACCACAACGTATCTCGCTATTGTCTTCTATTTTACTGGCGACACTTTCATTTGGTACAAACACTTAGCAAACAAAAATCTTCTTGGCACATGGCCGAATTCACATGCGCTCTTGAACTACGCTTCAGTCATTCCACGTTCTAGAATTACCAAACAACATTGTTCAAACTCCGTCAAACAACAACCATGTTGGCATACCAAACGGATTTCGGAAAAGTTAGCAGTTGCGTCATCGGTCACTCCCCTCTTGCCTTACACAATTATTTCATATTTGGGTGATGCTCTGACATCCAATCCGAACTCACTCTCCACAACCCACAACACCTACGACTTAGCAAAGCTAAATGAAGACAAAATCCATGCTCAACTTCCGTCTTTCGATGGTACCTCCGAACCTCCACCAACACCCTTGTTGGTTGCTCTTCATCACTTGATCCAACACTTCCGGTCAAGAAGCTAAGCCCAATTGAAATGAAAAAATGACGGGTTGAAGGTCTTTGCTACAATTGTCCCGCAAAATGTCAATCCGGTCACCATTGCAACCCACTAAAATTTCTCCTTCTTCAATCGAAGACCGACCCATCATGGACTCCCAGAGCACATTATGATTTCGGCCTTGAGGACAAGGCCATTGTTTAGGAGAAGAGTATTGATACAAACATGTTTCAGTAGTACATCAATTTTCTTGTTAAGTCCACATACATGAAAGAGAGATGACTTAGTCTCAAGGAAAAGAATTTCAATTGTTATTTTTTTATTTTATTTATTAGCATTTTCTTTCCATTAGTAGGCCCTAATTTTCTTTCTTTCTCCCACTTTTGTTTAGTTGTTGCATGTATGTTAATTTAGTGGCATATTTAATTCACCGTAATCGTATGGTTCAGATTATGAATGACATTAGAAAATTGCTCCAATTCTTTTGTTTCTTCTTATTGTTCTTAGGAGATTAGCCATCTCGAACCGGATTCTATCAAGAACTGACACATATCACACAAATTTTTGGTTGGACTTTGGAGAGGAGAGAAAGAAGAGCATAATTGTATTTACGTTGCTTTTGGCTCTTTTATTGTATGTGCACATGGACAAGGGGGTCTGTTTATCTATAAGAACCTTATGTTAATGAATTCAACAGCATTTCTTCATGCTGACACGGTGTTTGATAAAATGGTAAGAAGGATTTCCCTGAAGTTGCAACTATTTTGTACTTCCAGAAATAACACCTTAATTTTAATTATTTTTTTATATAATTCTTAAGGAACTTAAATAATATATTTTTATTAAAAATATGAATTGTTATATCTAAAATCGTCTGTAAAAGAAATATCGTTGATGTCATTTTATTAAATATTTTAACAAAATATGGGTATTACTAAAAAGATTTCTTAAATAATTTCCAAAAATAATTATGAGTTTATTTGTTGGAAAATAATGATCTTTAATATCTACAACCATTTGTAAAGCAAATATCCAAATCAACATGCTATTGAAGTTTTCCAAAATGTCATCAGAGTAGAATTATTTAAAAATAAAAATAACATAAGAAATGTCGAAGTCAAAACTCAGGTTATATAATCATAATGTGAGAAATGCGTTTAGCTGAAATCTTAAAAGTCTTTAAACTTGCATGCGAGAGCTTATAACAGTCCACCCGTGTCATTTCCCTGAAAAATGTTAATAAACAACTGTAAGCGAAACTGTAACGCCTCAAGTTTCAAACCAATTTTTTTTCATTTAAAACCATATTAAACATTCAAAACCCATTTCTGAAAACATATCATAACATTTATTTGTTGGAAGATAGTGCCCACAGTCACGACAAGTTGGTAATATTACTATTAATAGAAATGTCATTTTTGGTTACATGTAATAACAATATTGAACAGTTATAGACACAAGAGAAATATATGGATCTAGTTTGTTAAATAATTATGTGAATAATTAATTAATAGAAACCTACAAACTTAAAGGGATCAAATGAAATTTAAATCATCTGGATATACACTTCCTTATAGATAATTACTTAGTGGTCAATTTATTATTTGATAAGGATTCTTAAACCCGCCCTAAAAATAGAGGGTATAATTTCCGGAATCAAAGACTTCTTACCATCTGATTTCCGGAATCAAATGGCATGGCGCGTCTCCATCCTGGCGCAAAGCGTCTAACGAACATATTCAAAATCTGTTTTGCGGTTTGATTCTGGAAGTGTTTTGGTTGGTCTACTATATCTTGGGTGTGATCACATAAGAGGAATTGTACGTTGGGTTCCCATCCATAGATCAACTGGTGAGGAATAAGAAATCAACGGCTACAAAAGTAAGTTTGTTTTCCCTCTCTCTTAAGTTAAATTTTGTTGCATCGATTGGTTTTACACGAGATCCGACTCTTGGATTATGAGTTATTATTTTGCTTCTGATGTATTTACGCCTTTGTGACCAAAGATCCTCATAGCCAAAAGTGCTATCAAAGACATCTTATTCACGTCCTTGCACATGTGATTTCCATTATGTTGTAATTATGTTTGCATTTGATTAGTCACGGTAATTATTTTAAAGTTTAAACCTTTTATAAACCAAAATTGTTTTAGGTTTTAAAAATTTGCAAAAATTGTTTTCTTCTCGAAAAGCCGCAGTGCGGCTTTTCGATCAATTCTGAAACCCTACCTGTGAATTGTGGAGTGTCTTTCTCTGATGCACAGAGTGTCTTTCTGGAACGTTGTGCGCATTCCTAGACGCGACACACTTATGCTGTTCGCATATTCGATTTTTCTTAGTTTGTTTAAATCTGAATATGTTTAATTACATTAAGGATATGATTCGGATCAGTGAACTTGGCAAACCAACTAGTTTACAAGAGATGGATATAATTTGTTTATTGTTTTGATTGTAATTGTTAATTATTGATAAAAGTCAATAATTTAGACTTTATTGTATTGGTGATTTCGTTCATGTGAGATCATCGAAACAACAATTAGTTTGTTGCGTTCAACTTCATAACTATTAATTTAGTCTAAAACTTATAATCCAAGTTCAAATAATTGTTTGTTTGAATTGTATGGATTTGATACACCACGCGCCTCGACTTGACCTATGTGTTGCTTGTTTTATGTTGTACTTTTGGTCTTTGTGAGCTACATTAGTTTCTATTTTTTATTTGCAATCCTTATTTTAAATGTAAAAGTTTAGTTAGGAATTTTATAAATTAGAATATAAAAATGTAATGTTGTGAAGACCGAAGACCAAGTGAAGGACTTAGGAGTTTGGAGTACCATAGAGTTCGAGGTGGCATCAAGATTTGGTGGCTGATCGAAAGGAGGTTTCGGAGAGTCCCTTTTATCCTTAATATGTCTTGTCTCTCCTTTGATGCCTCATATGGGAGGCGTATAAGATCGAGGCTGGTGGTATTGTTACTTGCATTTGATATGTGTGTGATTGCATGTTTCTAAATTTATGTTTATTTAAAATTTGAAATTGATTCTTTCAAAGTTAAAATGTTTTAACTAAAGTAAAAACACAATCCCGTTTTAATAAAAATGTAAATCACATGCTACCCATGAATAAATACTTATCGTTATAGTTTGCTACCGTGGGGTAGTGCATGTAGCTAACACACTAGTCTGATTATGTTAGAAGTGACATGGTATTCGTGATAAATCAAGCATAACTTGTGTTGAAGACCATTCGTTTACTGCATTGTGGGTTTACCATCTAAATTCATGATCCTTGGCAAACCAGTCATGAATGTTGGATGAGCGTGATAGAGATTAACATGTTACTGACATAAGAAAACAAATCTAGACAGATATAGGAGTTTCATAAGATTGAAACTGAGAATTAGGCTACCTACCTAAATAGGTCTTTGGTGTAATTATGGCAAACCTTTTCACATCAAAGAGTGAAACATGGGTCCTATCTTTGATCGAATAATTTTGATGTGTTAGGTAATTATTTTTCTAAGGAATTAATCAGACTAATACAAAATTCATTTTATAGATATCTACTGGTACAAGTGTGATTGTTCCTCCGTACATACCTATTCACCAAACTTTTCACTACTCCAACTCCTCTCGATGAACAAACTCACTAGTCCAGAGTATTTTTGGATGAGGATATCCCTAAGGAGCCATATGAAGAAGCTACACCTGAGGAGATTGTAGTTTATGAGAAACATCGTAATCACTCAACTGAAGTCACATGTCTTATGTTGGCGACCATGGTTTTGGAGCTCCAAAAGAACTTTGAGAACCTTGGGGTGTTCGACATGAGTAGCTCCAGGAAATGTTCCAATAACAAGCTACACATGAGCGATTCAATTTCGTGGAGTGTCTTCTAGGGTGCAAGCTTCATGAGGAAGGATTTGTCAGTATTCACATTCTGAAAGTGAAAGGGTACATTAACAGACTTGAGCGTCAAGGTGTTTTATTTCCTCTAGAGTTGGCTATTGATATAGTGCTCAACTTTTTGATTGGTTCGTATCATCACTGAAAGATCTATATGCCTAATAATTATTGTAGAATGATATTTCTAATAACATAATCATATATGGTCACACAAATAACAATTTTACGTATATTTAATATTTGTAGCAATTTGATTATTGATAAATATATTTTTTTTGTAATTAATAGGAAAATAATTATTTTGTGAAAATAATAATTTTTAACATAAAAGTATCAGTTATATCATTAGGAATGATATATATCTTCTGGATTAAAAAGGTTTTAGTTTTATAAAATATAAAGAGATGATTTTATAAAGTTAAGAAGGAGTGTTAAACACTCCTTCCTTTTTCTTCTTAAAACCGAGGACACCCTCATGGGCGAGGGATGGTTGATTACTTGCTTATTCTTCCACAGTCTTGTCCTTCCATACTTCCTTCATGTTTCATACCTTGTCATATCTAAGTATGGTGTCTTAAAGTGTCAAGACATGAAGTATATAAGAAGCACTTAAAGGCTTTCATCTGATTAGTTTTTGCAAGCCAAAATGTGGCCTTCTGTCTACTTTTTCTATTCTCTCTTAAAGTGTTATTACATTGGAATAAAAAGGTGATACTTTCATACTCTCCTTTAAGATAAAATATTGGCCTTTGTTCTTAAAGGCTTAAGAGGTTAATTTACAAGAAGGACTAGCATCCAAGTCAATTTCGTAATTATTAGTCTCAAGCTATAGATGAGCTCTCCTTTGTGTTCTTGCCGTCTTCATCAACTTCAACCTACCACGAGGAATCAAAGTCTTTAAAGGTTGTAGTTCTTAAAGGCTTTCATTTGTAGTTTTGTTACATATTTATTTTTATAAATATGTAACAATAATGAAGATGTTGGCCATTTTGAAGATCAAATGTTACTACACTTGATTTTGTTAAAGTTTTATAAAGTTTGTAAAAATCATTTTATGAACTTACTACAAGATATTGAAGCAAGTGGGAGCATGAAAACATTATTGAAGTTTTTAGTCCCTATATGTCCATTAGGAATGCACATACTTTTATTGTAAAACAATGTTTGTTTTGAACAATTTATGTTGAATTTAGTTTGACTAAATATATGTCTTGGTTAACTGATTAGATGATTGATTATTTACTTAATCATTTTTCGTAACGATCACATTCATATTCTGTAATGATTAGTTCCTATTTCGAGAACTAGATCCCTTAATAGAATTAAAAGGTAAATATCAATATTTTCTAAATAAAAGTTCTATAAGCAAACACTTAAGAGTCAAATATGATTTGAATCAAACTTATATATGACATTGTTATCTATTCAATGATCTGCAACATCCCTATCATTGAATCAAGATGAGCACAATCTGAGATTAATATGCCAATGAATGTCAATGAATCTCAAATGATCTAGGAGTTTCAAAAAGATTAAAACTAGCAAAGTGCATCACCTACATAAATAACTTTGTTGTGTGTTTACGACATCCCTTTACGCATCACAAATCCAAATATGGGTCCCAGCCTTAATTAATAATTCATTAGGGTTAAAAATTATTTTAAGTATTAATAAAACAAACAAAAATGGAATTAATATTAAATGACGTCTATAAGATAATCTACTTGAATCTCTTGCTATGAAACCTCTAAAATGGATTAGTTGGAAGGATGATCCATCTAGTCAAAATTTTAGTTTGGGAAAAGTTATCATAGGCAAATAGAAAAGATCATGCCTTAGATAGAGCTCTTCCGAAGGTTCCTCCAATCATGGCATTCTAAAACTATAGGAACAGTTATCAAATAAACATATTGAAGTGAAATGGAATTTTATATTAGTTAGGAGTTAACTGTGGTTATCATAATTAACTAGCTGAAATGTACATATAATCAGTTCACTCTGGTTTTGATATGAACAACTTGGAATGTCCATAACGGAGTTGGATGGAATGTTGAGGCTCTTTGGGACTAACATGACCAATTATAGAAACTCCAACTTCAGATGCCCCTATATATTTACTATCATGAATTGAAGTGTCAATAAGATGCAATCGAGTTGCTCATGTGTAAAAGGCGAATAATGAAATACTTAATCAGACCCCAAACACCAAGGAAAATAGGAAGGCTTATTCAGAGACATGTTCTAATAGGCTATGTTGGAAATGGTGTCTAATGTCATTAACTATTTTGGTAATATTTCTAATACTGGCAGGGTCCTTTTAGGTTGGTCTCATGACCCAAATAACATTAAGGAAGTGGAGAAAATAAGTTACTAATTTATTAAGGAATTAATAAATTAATTGAAAATTATTTTGGTAATTAATTAAATTGTCTTAATTAATTACAGAGCCTGAATATTAAGTAAATCCTAGAGATTAATTGGAATATTCCAGAAGCTCATGGAGAGTGCATATGGATGGTTTGGATAGGCTCCCTGGATATGGATATGACTGGTTTGAATCAGATAAGGATTAACCATAAGAGTTTGAATCCTTTTGGGGTTCTATCTGCATCCTATAAATAAACTGCTAGAGGTCAAACCCTAGGTGCTGTTTTTCTTGAGATTTTCGCCCACTCTTTTTCCCTCCTTCATACGAAATTCACAACCCTCTCCCAGGGTTAGCGAATTTCACATACACCCTAATCTAGGGTTCTTCCTTTATGTTTTTAGAGTTTGTGGGTATGAATACATTAGAGGGATTATACTTTGGATCCTTCATACACTACAATCACTGGAATTCACAAGATCTCAAGAAAAGAATCAAGAGATTAATATATTCTTTCTAGTTGTTTTAAAGTTAGTTTCTATAGTTAGTAAGACCTAAATCTTGGGAAGCATGTACACTTGGGTAAATCTTTGATTGTTTCCATTGCCTTAAGATAGTGTATTGATGCTAATAAAACCCAATAGTGGTATAGAACCTGATAGATTTAAGTATAATGTACACAATTCATAAAAATTACAGAAAACAAAGAAACCTTGTAACATCCCGACTCCCAGGCATAAATTTAAAGCTTTTTATATTCATATTATTAGGGAAACTCTACGATTTGGAGGCCCCAACTCGTCGTGTAGAACCTGGTCAGCCCGCGTGAATTTTAGAACCTACTCGACGAGTTGGAGGACCCAACTCGATGAGTAAAGGTTGTGCTTGGAAACTCTAATTTTTAGGGTTTGCACCCTATTTAAAGGACCTTAAGTCCTCCCTCCACCCTACCTTACCACCTTCACGTCCAGAAACAAACCCTAATCGAGCTAACCTTCTATTTTGAGAGTGTGTGAGGCTAAAGAGTGTGTGTTTGGTGCTTTTCTTGAAGAGACTTGAAGATTTAGAAGCTTGGAACGAGAAGGAGCTTGTAGATCCAGCATCTACTTCGTTTTGGCATCCATTTAGAGGTAAAAAGTCTTTACCTTGGCTTTCCATTTCTTATATATTCTCTTATGCAATAACATGATAATTTCTAGAGCAAAATGGGGTCATTCTCGGATTTAAGCTTGTCCAGAGGAGGTGGTTTCAAATCTGGACACCTCTAGGCCTCCATGAACATGAAGTGGTCGACTTTATCTAGTCTTGGCCCTCCTCCATGCCCTAAACCTCTTATTAAGCCTAGTTTTAGTGTTCTAATCCCTTTGAAGCCTTGCATGCACGTAAAGTTGGCAACTTTACATGGTAACTACACCATATGAGGCTAGATCTACAGTTTGGAGCTTTGGCTTCGCTTAAAAGCGTCTGAAAGAGAAAAGAGTTGAAGGAACTCAACGAGTTGCATATCCAACTCGACGAGTTGGTTAGGGTTTTCCCGAATCTTCTGGACATTGCATGGACTCGACGAGTTGTTTGGTAACTCGGTGAGTTGACTCGGGTTTTCGCAGTTTCTGAGTTCTGTAGGAACTCGACGAGTTGCTAGATGCACTCGATGAGTTAGGTCAACAAGGAACTGTTGATGCTGACTGTTGACTTTGACCAGGGTTGACCAAGTTTGACTTTAAGGGTAATTTGGTAATTTGGGTTTTGATAGAATTGGTCCTCTGATGATTGTAGGTGTTTGAGTTTGGAGCTGTGATTCAGGAGCTTGATTCTTTCAGTTTAGTTCGACTTTGTGAGGTGAGTTCTTCTCACTATATCAACAGGATCTAAGGCGCCAAGGTCGGCCCTTTTTGGATTGTTATCCTGGTTATAGTATGTTGTATGCAGTTATGATCTGTTAGATCGGTATCCTGGTAGATAGAATGTTGTTATGCTATTATGATCTGTTAGATCGGTATCCTGGTAGATAGGATGATGATATGCTTAGTGATATGTATGATCTGTGTTTGTCTGTTGATTGTTTATGTGTTATGAGTATGTCGACATATGTGTGTGTGGTTGGGTTGAGGCGGTCCTGCTTTGTGATGAAGGCCAACAAACCCAGGGCGGCCCTGATAGACTGAAGGCCCTACGAGGCGGTCCAGTCAGGCCGAAGGCCCGACGAGCGGTCCGGATAGGCCGTAGGCCCTACGAGGAGGTCTTGTCATGCTGACGGCTCAGTATGCGTGTTGTTTGTTATGATATTGTTCTGATTGTATGGCTTTGGTATTTTGGGGGAACTCACTAAGCTTCGGGCTTACAGTTGTTGATTTTGTTTCAGGTACTTCAGATGATTGCGGAAAGGCGAAGGCGTGACCGTACACTTCCTCACATTTTATGATTTGGATATCTGGGATACTCTGATGTTTAAACTATTTTGAAAACACTTTGTAATAATTAATGGTTTTTAATGGTTGAAAATTTTTTAAATTGGCTTGAATTTTATGGATGTTACAAACCTGCTAGTCACAGGCGCAACACTCCTCTCTATTGGACGCTGCGCATTTGGAGATTTTTCAGGTTTCAGATTGTATCCGTTTTTTTAATGGAGATAAGCCTCTTATTTAAAATATTATTTTAGTTGTTTAAATCTGAATATTCTAATTTTAGATCAATTTGAAATATTATTTAATAGGAATTCCAATCTGAATATTTAATTGATTAAAATTTGAATATTATTTAAACTTGAATTAAAATTTGAATATCTATCTTGAACAATATTTAATAAGAGAATTATATTAGGAACAAGAGAATATAAATTTAAAAGGTTTAAATTTAGTATATGGTATAATTACTATACATATAACAATTATACCACATGTTTAATAAAACATTATCGTCGAATCAAAACTATGCGCACCTACCCTAATACTTTAAGAAATGTTTACGGTCTCTATGATTCTTAATCAGGTCGGTTTTTAAAATGCTTCGCACTTACCACCCTCACTGTCTTTTTGTATTTTGAGAGTGGAGTTACCAAAAAGGGTTCAATAGGATTTTGTTTCAAGATAAAAGTATTAATCAAGTAATTAAACAAAATTCTCTTTTTATATAATAAAAACGTGAGCATGTGTTACCCATGAAAACACATATATTGATTATATTCTGATGATGAAGCATGTGTGGTTAACCGACACCCTGTTGCGAAAATATAAATTAATATAATGTGTCACTCGTGAGATTATTCTGTTGATAAACCATGAGTGGTTAACCAACATGTCGAATTAAGAATAATTTTGTATCGAGTGTCACATGGTTTTGCATGGTTGATTCACCATCTATTCAATGATCTGCGGCATCCCCTCCATTGAATTCAGATGAGTACAATCAAGATTAACATGCCATTACATGCCAATGAATCTCAAATTATCTAGGAGTTTCAAAAGTTTGAAACTAGAAATTGCATTGCCTACCTAAATAACTTCGATGTGTGTTTACCAAGGTTCTAAAAAGCTTGCAATGGCTCCGCCATGGTGCGCCATGGCTCCAAGGCTTGTACCTGCCGCCAAGCTTTACCAAAACGCCGCCTTAACTCATATATGTGTATAAAAATGAATAATAGTTAAAAATACATATAAAATATATTAATTATATACATAATTGCTGCCTTATGTCACGCCTTACAAACGACGTGGCTCGCCAAGGCTCAGAAAAGCTTGAGGTTTGACATTGCCACCAAGTCATGCCTTACGTTATTTACAACATTGGTGTTTACAGAATCCCTTTACACATCGTAAAGCCAAATATGGATCCTAGCCATGTTAATAATTCATTTAGGGTTAATAATTATTTTAAGGATAAATTCAACCTAACTAAACCATTTTCGTCTTTTAGATGTGAAGCGACAACACAAATCCTCCTTCAACTCCATCAAACTCCAACTTCTCACCATATCCATTCTTTCAAGGGAGAAACTCACTAGTCCAAACTATTTGGACTGGATTTGTAATTAGCGAATTTGTTTGACGTACGAAGGCAAAGAGTATGTACTCAATCAAGATCTTCCCTTACTGGATGATGACCCATATGAAGAAAAAGTGGCTGCTTATAACAAGCATTACGATGAATCGACAAAAGTCACTTGCGTAATGCTGGTGACCATGTCTTCCGAACTCCAAAAGAGTTTTGAAAATCTTGGGGATTCGAAATTAGTGATCATCTTAAGGAAATGTTCCAAGAGCAGGCTCATCAAGAAATATTTGAGATTGTTAAATTCTTGATGGCTTGTAAACATCAAGATGTGAATTATGTATGTGCACACGTTCAAAAAATGAAGTCATACATTGAAAGACTAAGGAACTTCGGTGTCGAGTTTCCAAATGAGTTGGCCATTGACGTGGTCTTAAACTCACTTTCCAGTTTGTATCATCAGTTTATCATGAACTATAATATGAAGGACCACGACAAGACCCTAATGGAGCTTCACGGCATGTTGAAAACTGCCAAAGCTAGCATGCTAAAAGAAAAAGGCTCCAACCCTATTGCTCCCATCTTGACCATTGGGCATGGTGGTGCTAAGAAGAAGTATAATTTTTTTCTCATCCTAAGGGTAAGGCCAAGGTTGGATCCTCTAATCAAGGTCTTAAGAGATAAGCCGAATCTGAGATAGCTCCTAATACCGACCCAAAAGAGGCCATTTGTTTTACTTCTAAGAAAAGGGTCATTGGAGACGTAGCTACCCGAAGTACCTAGCGGATGGGAAGAAAAACAAAGCCAAGGGAGTTGGTAACTCATGTATTTTTATGATTGAACTCTATAATATGTCAACGTCTATTTCTTGGGTTCTCGATTCTGGATGTGGTACTCACATTTGCTCGGGTTTGCAGGAACTAAAGAAAAGTTGAAGACTAAAGCATGGGGAGCTAAACATGATCATGGAAAATAGAGGAACAACACCTGTTACAATAATCAGGGAATACAAACTCGTTCTAGATAATGGTGTTTCTTTTAGTTTATTTAATTGTTGTTACTCGCCAAATATGGCTCGCAACATTATTTCATTTTATGATTTATCCAAAAAATTGTTTCTGATTTTATTTTAATAATAACAATGGTGACATTTTAGTTTATAAAAATGCTTCTTTCATTTTTAAAGATAGTCCTTGCAATGGTGTGTATGAAATTGTTGTTTGTGTAAGCAACCTTAATAATCTAATGTTAAATGTTGGTTTTTCTAATCCTAATGTAATGGATAAATCATGTTTGGGCATTGTCATCTTGGGCATGTAAACAAGAAACGCATCGCTAAGCTCCAAAAGGATGGAATCTTAGAATCATTTGACTTATAGTCGAATGATGTATGCGAGTCTTTCTTACTTGGTAAGATGACAAAAGCACCTTTCATAGGAAAATATGAATGGGGAAGGATTTGTTAGACTTTGTAACGCCCCGATTCTCAGGTATTGTTTAAATAAGATTTATTGGGTGAAGCTCTACTCGACGAGTTGGTTGACCTACTCGTCGAGTAGCAGCGGGGTGGGATCGCGTGTTAAGTGACCTACTCGACGAGTCCATATTGGGACTCGGCGAGTAGGAGCTGGCAAATGAAACCCTAAATCCCGGGGTTTTGTGATTTAAAAAGTTTGAATTTGGCGTTAAATTTTTGGACGTTACAGACTTAATCCACACTGACGTGTGTGGACCATTCAACTCCACCACAAGTCGTGATGAAAGTTACTTTGTTACTTTTATTGATGATTTTATTAGATATGACTATATCTACTTAATGGAGTATAATCTAGAAACTTTTGAAGTGGTCAAAGAATTCCAAAAGGAAGTTGAAAACCAACTGAGCAAGAAGATCAAGATGCTTTGATACGATAGGGGTGGAGAGTACTTGAGTCTTGAATTCATCGATCATCTAAAGGATTTGTAGGATTGTCTCATAATTTTTTACTCCTAGAACACAACAACTGAATGGTGGTGCCTAGAGAAGAAATCGAACGCTACTTGTAATGGTTCGATCTATGATGGATCAAGCTATGCTTCCAATAAGTTTCTGGGGTTACACCTTAGATACAACCACACATATATTAAACCTATTACTAACTAAGAAGGTCGCTAAGACATTTTCCGAAATATGGAATCGGAAACCTCCCAATCTTACACATTTAAAACTTTGGGGTTGCAAAGTTTTTCTTCGTCGCGAAACTGACGATAAACTAGAACCAAGATTGGAAAGGTTTTTCTTTGTAGGCTATCCACAAAAGTATTTTGGATACTTTTTCTATAATCCTTATTAGAACAAGGTTTTCATTTCTCAAAGGAGCTTCTTCCTCGAGAAGGGGCTAATATCCAAAGAGACTAGTGGGAGTGCAATAGATCAATCAAAAATTCAAGAGTTAAACGAAGAAGGACCTACAGTTGAAACTGATACTTAACTCGAGGTTAATCAACCTGTTGAGTCAACTAACATAATTCTAACTCATACACTTTGTAGATCTTATAGGGTTTATTTAACTCCTGAATTTTATGGTTTCCATCTTAACTACAAGGAGGTGATGACAGACACCAAAGTTTCTAAATGGAAGGAGAGTATGGAAAGTGAAATTCAATCCATGTATGATAACCAAATTTGGAATTTGGTTGATCCTACGTTTGACATTAAACCGTTGGGTGTAAGTGGATCTTCAAAAAGAAGAGCGACATAAATGGGAATACACACATTCAAATCTAGGCTGGTTGAAAAGGGTTACACTCAGACTCAAGGAATTGACTATGAGAAAACCTTCTTGCCAGTAGCCAATATTAAATCTATCAAAAATATTACTTGCCACAGTTTCTTTCTATGATTATGATGGAAAATAGATATGAAGACTGCTTTCCTTAACATGAAATAGACAGAGGATGTCTATATGACATAATCCAAAGTCTTCATTGATTCTAAAATTAAGGAGTTTATATAGGGTGCAACACCCTAAAATTAGGGTTTCATCAACCCCTCGTACGCCCTGCGTAATCCTCATACGCCCATCGTACGAGGCCTCGGTCCCGCGATCATTCCCACCTAGTACGCTAAGCGTACCATGTGGTACGCCCCACGTACTAGCTTCTCAGCTAGTACGCTAAGCGTACCCAATGGTACGCCCCGCGTACAACTCCAAGGACAGAAATGCAATAAATAAATACAAAGGGGCTAAAAAGGAACATACCCAAATCCAAGTGTTACAAGACTGTCATCAAAATGAATAAAATTCATAAGAATAAAATTCTCAAATAGATAATCATTGAACAAATGCTTATGAAAATGTGATGTATTATCATAAGAATGTAACTTGTTATTGAAATCGATTCCAAGTCTTTTTCTTGTATGATCAATCTCTGATTCCTTCTTCAAGACATTCTGAATGAATAAGCAGGTACATTTTTCCTAAAAATTATCATAAAATTCTTTTCTCTTAGAATTTTATAATCTGATAAACAATTCAGCTAGTTTATTATGAAAGAATTATACCTTCGGGCTAGCCCAATTGACCACTTGATATCCTTCTACAGAAAGGTGTATTCTTTCTTTGGTTACATACCTAGTTCACATATCAAATAGTCAAATAAACATAAAACATTGATCTTACTCAAGTTATGCATATTATTAAAAAAAAAACTTTGGAAGATAAAAAGCAAAGGGAGAAAAGGGGAAAAGCAACGTCCATTTCCAAAAAAAGTGGGAGCAAAAAAAAATATTGATTCTAGAAGCATAAATCAGTTGTAGAATTATAAATCGTGTTCAAGAACATTGTGACAACCCGAAATTTCTATCTTGTAAAGTCAATCAATTCAATCAAAAGTCTGACTTGTTTCTGTTACCTTTATGATGTGTTAAGGGTCTGTTTGAGAGTTTCTAAGCCTAGTACACTCAAGGATTGTGTGTTACGAAGTGTTAGCTTGAGTTTATTGAGTTGCAATCGAGCCGGAAACACCCTCAAAAGTAGTTCACGGCCGCAAACTAGGTTCACGGTCGTGAACCCTTCCTTGTCCGTGAACCCTTCCTTGGCCGTGAGCAACCCCAATATATATAAAGTTGGCTCATTTTTCTTCACTTTTTCAACTCTAGCCGTGATCACCTCTCTTCTCTCTCAACTATCTTCAATCGTGATCACTTCTAAAGGCCTCAAAAAGTAAGTATCTCATCCATCTTCTTGTTGTCCTTTGAAACCCCTTAGAAACACCTGATTCCACCCATGATTCAAACACTTTCTTGCAAAGATCTTCAAAGTTAACGGCCGTGAACCCTACATAGCGTCGTGAACCCTTCATAGATGCAAGATTGGACCGTGAACCCTCCATATTTGGTCGTAAACCCTTCATAGGATCAAGCTTGGGCCGTGAACACATCATGTGTTCTTAGGCCGTGAACCCTCCTAAGGTTGTGAACTCCTAGAGTTTGGCCGTGAACACCTTTCAACCAATCATTTGTGATTCTAACACTTCATTGAAAGTGTTTCCTCATTCCTAAGGTTGTTTCCCTTACATGTTAGTTGTTATATACACTAATTGTATACATATATATGTGTTATTATATGCTTAATAGGATCCGTTTGTGCTCGAGACTTCACTTGGCATACTTAGCATCCTATATCAAACTTTCATCCGAATCACTCACATCAGGTGAGTTCATACCCTTACAAATACACTTGTAAATGCTTTTAGGGGGGGTGGGAATACAAGTAGAAACACAATTAAATTGTGTTAACCATTTACATGTGAAAACAACATCCAAAAGGATTTCTTATACTCAAAACTTGTTAAAACTCTTTTAAAGCTTTTATAAAGTTCTTTTATATCAAATCATATTCGTCTATCTATTTACGTGTAAGTATGCTTTAACAAACTTAGGACTATTTCTAGATACCTTGACTCCAGTTCCTTGTTTGGTTGTGGGCTTGGTGTAGGATCACTAGTCCGAATGTCGGTTAAATCATAGTTATACTTATTAAATACATATATGAATATTAAACCCATTTTTAAGGATTATACTTAACTTAGTTGCTTGGTGAGTAATTGAGTATTTTCTATAAATCAGTCTCAATCAAACAATCATACTAGTAACTATAATAGGTATAGTTTAGAGGATTACTACTTACTACTTCTAGATCAGTAAAACTTACATGAGTCAGTTCATACATGAGTCAGAACATACATACTATAACTAGAATAGGAAAGAACATACATACTATAACTAGAATAGGAGGGAACATATATACTATAACAAGAACAAAATAACAATAATGTGAGCCACTACTTCATGGCATAACAATATACTAGTTGTGTCACGTTTTGTAACCAGAGTCTCCTGGAGGGAGAGCGTGAGTTTGTGTATAGATCTATACAGGATTGACCATCCTACACCTTGCTGCTAGCTACAGTGGGACCTGCAGGTCTACAGGTGACAAATGTCATACCATTTGGACGTCTTCAGATCGTTGTGTTTTATACTAGTCAATCAAGCATGGTTATAACCTCATCACATTTTACCTTAATTTAACTTATTGGTCTTAAGGTAGTTAGTACTTCAGTAGTTATTTTATACAATACTACAGTACATCTTCATTTTCCTCATTACATTCATATAGTGATATTCTCACATCGAATAATACAAACTATTTTCTAGTAAAGATAGTCATAAACTTGGGAAAATATACATTTTTACGAGAAAACAAACATAAAAAACAGTCAGGTCTTGGTAGAAGACTACTTTCCATTTTAGTAGAAAATATAGGATTTTCTAGGAAGTATACAAACATTTACATCAAAACACTTGCAAATATTTTCATAAAACTAATGCAAACACTTGACACAAAAATACTTATGAACTCACCAACTTAAATGTTGATCTATTCTTTCAAAATAACTTGTATTCTCAAGTCACTATTAGACAGGTACAGATGACCAGGTTTTTAGAATACGGAGCATATTCAAGACTCATCTTTATTTTGATTACATATTTTTTGGTGTCTTACAACTTTACACAGAACACACTTGTATTAACTATATTATTAATGCAATGGATGATGTTGTTGCTTGTTTTACTATTGTGTATTGTTATGATACTGTACATGACGTCCTCCGCCCCTGAACGTTTCCGGCGTTCCGATTTGGGTGTGTGAGAGATTGGTATCAGAGCTTTGTTTATAGTGAATTGAGTATATCAACCCATAAAAGATATACAACTATAAACACATCGGGATTAAAACACTCTGACCAAGAGTTTATACTTATCAAATAATAAAATATTTTACTAAAGCATACTTACATGCATTCATACTACAATCAGTGTCATACTAGAACAGAACAAAAGTATTGTGGTTGTTGGACAGCACAAGTAGGATTAGGGACATATAATCAGGCCTGGGAATGATATAGCCTGATCAACTATATCTATCCGAGAAGTGATTAGCATGTGCCTAGGAATGGTTGTGGGTTTGCTGCAGGTCTAAAAACTTACCAACTCTACTACAATCAAAACCCCAGAACATAACATAAACTTAAAATACTATAGGAGTATTTTGTGATACTATAATTACTTACGTGAAAACTAAAAGGTCTTTACTAGTAGGTCAATAGTTGCTGAGTGGATACGCTAAGGTTATATGTGACTAAGGTGTCATAGACTTAGAATTTGTGATCTTTGCTTTATTTCATGTTCCTTGTTTGGTTGTGGACTTAGAGTTAGGGTCACTTATTCGAAGGTCTATTCTATCTTGGTTACATATGATTGGTATGCACTACGCAAATATTGAAGTAACTGGTAAGGATCATCCTATAATTATCTTAAGTAGTACGTCTATAATATGTTTCTTACACCCCTTTTCTCTCTTAGATAACATGGCTGGATTCCATCTCCCTGGCGACCTGTACTTTCCCGATCAAGGTCACGGTGGATGGCTTGAAGTAGAACCTGAAGAAGAGAACCTGGTGGTCCCAGCAGTAGAAGTCCTCGAGGAAGGTTCTGATGAAGAGAACGAAGAGGAAGTCCAGGAAGACTCGGACTCAGAACTCGAGGTCTATGATCCACCCCAAGTTGCTCCAAATCCTAACCCTCGTCTGGCTTTTCAAGGCCCGACGCCTATGCGGGCAGTGAACTTGGGAAGGTGGAGCCACGAGCAGGGACAACCACCTCCCTACAATGGCGACCGAAGCTTCTACAATCTGAATGAGGAAGGCTCAGCAGACAGAGTCCTTCCTGTCTTGGTGCGTCGTATTGTTCGCAATGCTGAGCAGGGAAGAGCAAACTTCGACCAAGTCATGGAGATCCGTGCTAACTCCGGAGTCAACACAGTTCGTTTTTGTCATCTAACCGATGACCAGAACTTAGAAAGAACTCGCACTGACGCCCTACAGGTAGAGATGAATGCCTGTCAATCTGAAGTTAGGGATCTTCGTCAGAACCAGGTGGCACTGCAAAGGCGTGTGTGGGCAACAGAACAACAGCTAGCCGAGTCCATGGCTGAATCAAGTACCAACCAGAACAATCTTCCTCGCGAGTAGAGCCTACTCTACACTCTCTTTTGGATATAGCTTAGGTCTATGTATAGACTCTAGTATTAATTTACTGCTTATGTTAAGACCTTGAACTTTCAGTCAGTTAGCTCTTCGCGCTGTCAAAATTTTCTCATTTCTGGTATGATGTAAGACCTACTCCAAGGTCAATTTTCCCGAACTTATTGCATCTTTAATACCAATGATATTGACAGACATCTAATCTCCTGAGAAAATCTTTGTCCAAATGCTTTCATCCTTCTTTTGATAGATCTCTATTGCAATCGCTTTCTCATCAAACTGTTGAACTATGGTGATTTAGTTCATGGATCACTCTCGTTATTCTCACTATTGAATGCTTACAATTACCTTCATCTTTGTGAACCTATAGCTACAAGATGCCTACTCGTAAATCAAACAGACGCACTACTCCGATAAGTCCAGCTCAACCACCACTACCTCATCCACAATATGATCCAGCAGCTCTCTAAGCTGCAGTGGTTGCGGCTGTTACGGCAACCTTAGCTCATTTCAATGCTAGCGGTACTAGCGGAAGTGGATCGGGTGTTAAATCCACCCAAGGTGATGCTCACGGGCGCTCTAGGGAGTGTTCGTACAAAGACTTCACTAACTGTAAACCCAGAGCCTTTAACGGCAGCGGAGGAATCATTGCTCTGTCGTAATGGTTCGAGAAAACTGAGTCGATCTTTGAGATCTACTCCTGTCCGGAAGGAAGCAAAGTAAAATTTGCCGCCTGCACCTTCTCAGACAGAGCCCTCACATGGCGGAATAGCCATGTCAAGTCACTCACTCTAGTAGTGGCTAATGAGATGGGATGGGAAGCTCTGAAGGAGCTGATGATTGAGGAATACTACCCGAGGGGTGAAGTTCAGAAACTTGAACAGGAACTTTGGAGCCTAACCATGAAGGGCTCCGACATAGTAGCCTACACTTCCAGGTTCAGTGATCTGGTGGCTCTATGTACGGGAATGGTCCCCACTGATGGGAAGAAGATCGAGAGGTACATCTGGGGGTTGGTGCCTCCATTTCAGGGGGATGTTTTAGCTTCAAACCCCACTACCTTCGACAGTGCCAAACGGTTGGCACAGCGGCTCATAGATCATGGAGTCTGCACACCAACAACAACCCTTGCTGTCCCAGAACCGACCAAAACAGCCGACAACAAACGGAAGTTTTGGGACAAGAAGAAGAGCAACGCAGCGCAGAGCTCTGCCAAGAAACAACAGGTTGTGGTTGTCCATGCCGCAACAACCCCTGATGCCACTGCGCCGGCGAAACAATACGCTGGGAGCTTGCTGAAGTGCAACAAGTGCAACTTCCATCACAACGGCCCCTGCCGGGAGATGCAGTGTACCAACTGCAACAGGAAAGGACACACAACCCGTTTCTGTAAAGCTCCAGCAAGACCAATCACCCAGGTCCCTGGTGCTGGAGCAGGCCAGGCCTGCTACGGGTGTGGTGATGTGGGACACTTCAAGAGGAACTGCCCGAAAGCAGGGAACCCTGGTGGAGTAGGGCGAGTTTTGGCAATAGGCCACAAGGAAGCGGTAGCAGACCCTACATTGGTCAAGGGTATGTTTCCTTGATAAATCTTATGCATGCATACTATTTGATAGTGGAGCGGAGAGGAGTTTCGTGAACCAAAATTTGTACACTTACTTAAACAAAAACCACGAGCACTTAAAGAACCGTTCACCGTAGAAATGGCTAATGGAAAGACTGAGAGCACTAGCTATATATACATAGGATGTACCCTATCTCTAGATAGCTATTCATTTCCAATCGACCTCATGTTAGTCTCAATTAAAAGTTTCGACGTCATAATCGGCATGGATTGGCTGAGTCTTCATCGTTCTGACATCATGTGTTTTGAGAAGGCCGTTCGTCTTAATCTACCATCTAACGAAACCCTAGTTATCTATGGCGACAAACCCAGCACAAACCTTCGGATCATCTCAAGTATACAAGCCCAGAAGTACTTACGAAAGGAATGTCATGCATTCCTTACTCATGTAGTTGATATGAGTTGTCGCACCCCAAAACCAGGAACGGCGGAAGCGTTCTGGGGCGGAGGACGTCATGTACAGTATCACAACAATGAATAGTAGTAAACAAGCAACAACATCATCCATTGCATTAATAATATAATTTTAATACAAGTGTGTTCTGTCAAGTTATATATACACCAAAATATAAATCAAAATGAAAGATGAGTCTTGAACGAGCTCCATCTTCTCTAAACCTTGCATCGGTACCTGTCTACCGGTGACCTGAGGATACAAGTTATTTTGAAAGAGAGTATCAGCTTTAAAGCTGGTGAGATCATAAGTATTTTAGTGTCTGTATTTGTAAGAAAGAATTTGTAAGTATGTGAAGTGTAAGTATGTAAAAGTTTTGAACCTCCTAGAAAACCCTATGTTTCCTACTAAAAGTAGCCTTCTACCAAGGCATCTAGTAACTATGTGTGTGCCTCTTGTAAGAGCGTGTATTTCCCCAAATGTGACTATCATTTACCAAAAATATAGTTTTTACATTACTGCATATTGTGTGAAGATCACAAAGTGAATGTAATGGGAAAATGAAATAGTACTGTAGTGTTGTAACTACTGCTGTACTAACTACCTTAAACCAATTGTAATTTAAAGTACTTATGTGATCGGCCTGTATCCTGCTATCGACTCTAGTAAAACGATGATGTAAGACGTCGTAAGAAATGACATTTGGCACCCGTAGACTTGCAAGTCCCACTGTAGCGAGCAGCAAGGTGTAGGATAGTCAATCCAGTATAGATCTATACACAAACTCATATGCTCCCCAATTAAGGAGATTCTGGATACAAAACGGTCATGGCAGGTGATGCCATGCCCCGTTACGTGGCTCACATAACTGAAAAAAATATATATGTAATGTATGTGCTAGCTGTATTGTATGTTCTTCCTCTGTCTAGCCTGTATTGTAATGTACTATGTGTACTAGCTGTATTGAGTGTTCTCTCTCTATCTAGCATGTATTGTAATGTACTGTGTGTACTAGCTGTATTGTGTGTTCTCACTCTGTCTAGCATGTATTGTAATGTACTGTGTGTACTAGATGTATTGTGTGTTCTCACTCTGTCTAACATGTATTGTAATGTACTGTGTGTACTAGCTGTATTGTGTGTTCTCTCTCTATCTAGCAAGTATTGACTCATGTATAAACTGACTCATTGTATGATTCATTGTTCTAGTAATAGTATTAGTAACTTCCTAAACTACGCCTATCGTAGTTTACTAGTAATATGACTTGTACGTATGAACATGAATGTATACCCTTGCTACCCAAGGGTATTGAAATAGAAAGAAGGAACCTTTATATCTATATACATATACATGATATATAACTAGGATTCAAACGACCTTCGGACAAATAACCGATACCCTAAGTCCACAACCCAACGAGGAACAGGAGGTAGGGTGAGTTATCAGTTCTAAGTCCTTTCAATCCTACTTATATAACTATATCTATAAAGATATACATTTAACAGGATATAAGTGTGAACGATTTGAAGTAAAAGTATTTGACATGTAAAAGAGTTTGATAAAACCATTTGATATGAAAAAGAGCTTGTAAAACCATTTGAAAAGTAGTTTGTTGAAAACACAGTTTGAAAAGTAAGAAATCCACTAGACTGGTAGTTATTAATCACATGTGATTGATATAATAACTATAATAGATCAACTTGTATCCCCCCCCATAAAAGCATTTAAAAACATTGAAAAACATTTAAAAGGTTAATTAAGGGGGTATGAACTCACCTGTAGTGAGTGGTTTGGATGAACTGAATGTATAGGATGCTAAGTGTCAAGTGAAGACTTGAGCACACACAAGGATCCTAGTTAACATATAATGACACATATATGTATCCAATTAGTTATAGAACAACTAATTTACCAAGTTAAGACATCCTAAGACATGTAAAACACTTGATTTAAGTGCCATAAGTCCTAAGGATTGCATCTAAGGGTGGTAGGACCTTGCTATTGAGTTTAGGGTTCAAGGGTAAACTCCCTTGGAGTTTACGGTTTTGTGACCACCACTCAATGAGTTTACGGTCGCAAACCCATGAGTTTACGGCCATAAACTCATGGTACCTTGACCATTTTGTGTTTTGAAGCTCTAAAAGTCCTAAGAAGCATTCCTACTTCAAGTATAAGCCTCTGGAAGAGATTAGGGCACCATTTCACTCCTTTGAGGAGTTTACGGTCCTTGGACCATTTGTCCTTGGGTTTACGGCCGTAAACCTAAATGGTTTATGGTCTTTTGATGTTTTCAAGTACTAAGCACATCAAGGAAGGGTCTAGGCTAGTTTCCAAGGCTTGGTAAGGGACTAGGGCACCCTTTGGCACCCTTTTTAGGGTTTACGGTCCAAGGTGTTCTTGGACCGTAAACACCTTTGATCCTTTGATTCTTTAGTGTTTTCTTGATGTTTAGAAGTGTAAGAATCCTTATAGCACACTAGGGTAAGGGTACTTACAATAGAGAAGCTTGAAAGGTGCTAAAAGTCCAAGAACACTAGTGTGTGTTCTTGGTGAAACTTGAAGATCTACACTTTTGGAATGATTTCACGGATGGAATCATGTTAGATCACTAGGTTAAATAAGATATCAACTTTTTAGGGATAGAAACACTTACAAAGTTGAAGATCTTGAAGAAAAGTCGGATGATACTTGAGAGAGAAATGGGTTTTGGATCTTGAAAATGTGAAAAGTGGTAAATAATGACTAAGTGTCATATTTATACCCCCTTTTAGGGTTTACGGCCGTAAACACCTTTGTTTAGGCCGTAAACTCCAAACTCTTGGAGTTTTGGGACATTATTGTTACACAATAAACCCTAGGGCATCCTCTCTCCTGTTATCACCTGAAGTACTAACTTAAAAACACTCAAACTTATTTCAAAAAGCTTGAAAGTTAGCAGAAACTGTTCTGACTTCTATTGAATTGAATGGTTGTACAGAATAGAAATTTCGGGTTGTCACATGAGTCAAGAGGCGAAAGACATAAAGAACATCCCAAAAGTGCGCAACTTTCCCGATGTCTTTCTCGAAGAACTACCAGGATTACCACCACAACGTCAAGTCGAGTTCAAAATCGACTTAGTTATAGGGGCTACCCCAGTAGCCAAATCGCCTTATCGACTAGCACCAACTGAGATGCAGGAGCTATCCGGTCAACTGAACGAACTGCTCAGCAAGGGCTTTATTAGACCAAGATTCTCACCATGGGGAGCACCGGTCTTGTTCGTAAAGAAGAAGGACGGATCGTTCCGTATGTGCATCGACTACCGAGAACTAAACAAACTGACCGTTAAGAACCGATACCCTCTACCACGTATAGACGACTTGTTCGACCAACCGCAAGGGCAAACTACGTTTCCAAGATTGACCTGAGATCCGGGTATCACCAGTTACAAGTTTTAGAGGAAGATGTTCCCAAAACAGCCTTCCGAACTTGTTATGGACACTACGAGTTTGTAGTGATGCCTTTCGGATTAACCAATGCACCTGCAGTGTTCATGGACTTAATGAACCGGGTGTGCTGTACTTACTTAGATCAGTTCGTTATTGTATTTATCGACGACATACTTATCTACTCTCGTAGCAAGGAGGAACATAGTCAACACCTACGTCAGATTCTAGAAACTCTACGAGCAGAGAAGCTCTATGCGAAGTTCTCTAAATGCGAATTTTGGATTCGAAGAGTCGAATTCTTGGGTCATGTGGTTAGCGAAGAGGGAATTCACATGGACCCTTCCAAAATAAAGGCTATTGAGAACTGGTCAACACCCAAGACGCCTACAAAAATTCGTCAATTTCTAGGCCTCGCTGGCTACTATCGCAGGTTTATTCAGAACTTCTCTAGGATCACGAAACCACTTACTACATTGACCCAGAAAGGCCCAACTTTTGACTGGGAAGAGAAACAAGAGAAGGCGTTCCAAACGCTGAAGCGAGCCTTATGCAGCGCACCGATATTATCCCTCCCATAAGGGATAGAAGATTTCATGGTTTACTGTGATGCATCCAACCAAGGGCTCGGCTGTGTTCTTATGCAACGAAGAAAGGCCATCGCCTATGCCTCAAGACAGCTTAAGACACACGAAGTCAACTACACCACACATGATCTTGAGTTAGGAGCAGTGGTATTTGCTCTGAAGATCTGGAGACACTACCTGTATGGTACGAAAAGCACTATCTTTACAGACCACAAAAGCCTTCAACATATATTTGACCTGAAGGAGCTCAACATGAAGCAATAACGGTGGGTCGAGCTACTTAATGACTATGAATGTGAAATTCGTTATCATCCCGGTAAAGCTAACGTAGTAGCGGACGCCCTAAGTCGGAAGGAATACTCTGGTCGTAGAGTCAAAACATTGACTATGACGATCCATTCACATCTGGCCACACAAATTAAGGAGGCTCAGCCAGAAGCCTTGAAACCTGAAAATGTGGCGGGTGAATCCCTTAGAGGGATGGATAAGAAGTTATAAGTCAAGGGTGGCGGAGCCTTATACCTCATGGATCGGATCTGGGCATCGAAGCTCGGTGGTTTCAGAGACGTGGTCTTGACCGAAACGCACAATACTCGATATTTCGTCCACCCAGGTTCAGATAAGATGTATCTGGATCTCAAAAATTTATATTGGTGGCCTAACATGAAAGTAGAGATTACTACCTTCGTGAGTAAGTGTCTTACTTGCGCCAAGGTTAAGGTCGAATACTAGAAACCCTCAGGTTCACTACAACAACCGGAAATACCTGAGTGGAAGTGGGAGAGGATCACAATGGAATTCATAACCAAATTGCCCAAGACAATGGGTGGTCTCGATACCATTCGGGTGATCGTAGACAGGTTAACCAAGTCCGCACACTTCCTACCTATCAAAGAAACTGACCAGATGGAAAAGCTAACTAGAACTTACATTAGGGAGATTGTACGACTGCATGGTGTTCCCATATCTATTATCTCTGATAGAGACAATAGATTCACTTCAATATTCTGGAAGTCGCTACAAAGTTCCCTAGGAACTAGGCTGGACATGAGCACAGCCTACCATCTACAAACCGACGGACAAAGTGAGAGGACCATCCAAACCCTAGAAGATATGTTGCGAGCCTGTGTGATTGAATTTGGAAAGGCATGTGATACTCATTTACCCCTTGTCAAGTTCTCCTATAATAACAGTTATCACACAAGCATAAAGGCAGCTCCATTTGAAGCCCTCTATGGCCGAAAGTGCAGATCCCCTCTATGTTGGGCTGAAGTGGGTGACACGCAGTTAGCTAAAGGACGAGTTCCTGACAGCACTCTCACGGGTCCAGAAATCATTCGGGAAACGACAGAGAAGATTGTTCAGATTCGTGAACGATTGAAAGCCTCTAGAGACCGAAAAAAAAGCTACGCTGACAAGAGACAGAAACCTTTGGAATTCCAGGTTGGTGACCGTGTTCTATTGAATGTCTCACCCTGGAAGGGCTTGATACAATTCGGAAAGCATGGGAAGCTAAATCCAAGGTACATAGGGCCTTTTGAGATGATCGCTAGAATCGGCCCTGTAGCTTACAAACTCAAACTACCTCAAGAACTTAGTAACGTACACCCCACGTTTCGAACCTGAAAAAGTGCCTATCCGATTAGACTCTTGTTATCCCACTCGATGAAATCGAGATCAATGAAAGCCTCAACTTCGTGGAAGAACCAGTAGAAATCATGGACCGGGGGGTCAAGCAAACGAAGCAAAGCCATATCCCGAGAGTGAAGTTTCGTTGGAATGCAAAGCGGGGACCCGAATTCACTTGGGAGTGGGAGGATCAAATGAAACTAAAATATCCTCATCTTTTCCCTTAGTCTATCTGTATTTGCTTAAACTCTGATTTCGGGACGAAATTCCCTTTAACGGGGGGATGATGTGACAAGCCGAAATTTCTATCTTGTAAAGTCAATCAATTCAATCAAAAGTACGACTTGTTTCTGCTACCTTTATGATGTGTTAAGGGTCTGTTTGAGACTTTCTAAGCCTAGTACACTCAAGGATTGTGTGTTAGGAAGTGTTAGCTTGAGTTCATTGAGTTGCAATCGAGCCGGAAACACCCTCAAGAGTAGTTCACGGCCGCAAACTAGGTTCTCGGCCGTGAACCCTTCCTTGGCCGTGAACAACCCCTATATATATAAAGTTGGCTCATTTTTCTTCACTTTTTCAACTCTAGCCGTGAACACCTCTCTTCTCTCTCAACTATCTTCAATCGTGATCACTTCTAAAGGCCTCAAAAAGTAAGTATCTCATCCATCTTCTTCTTGTCCCTTGAAACCCCTTAGAAACACTTGATTCCACCCATGATTCAAACACTTTCTTGCAAAGATCTTCAAGAGTTCACGGCCGTGAACCCTTCATAGGGTCGTGAACCCTTCATAGATGCAAGATTGGACCGTGAACCCTCCATCTTTGGTCGTAAACCCTTCATAGGATCAAGCTTGGGCCGTGAACACATCATGTGTTCTTAGGCCGTGAACCCTCCTAAGGCCGTGAACTCCTAGAGTTTGGACGTGAACACCTTTCAACCAATCATTTGTGATTCTAACACTTCATTGAAAGTGTTTCCTAGTTCCTAAGGTTGTTTCCCTTACATGTTAGTTGTTATATACACTAATTGTATACATATATGTGTTATTATATGCTTAATAGGATCCATTTGTGCTCGAGACTTCACTTGGCATACTTAGCATCCTATATCAAACTTTCATCCGAATCACTCACATCAGGTGAGTTCATACCCTTACAAATACACTTTTAAATGCTTTTAAATGCTTTTTGGGGGGAATACAAGTAGAAACACAATGAAATTGTGCTAACCATTTACATATGAAAACAACATCCAAAAGGATTTCTTATACTCAAAATTTGTTAAAACTCTTTTAAAGCTTTTATAAAGTTCTTTTATATCAAATCAAATTCGTCTATCTATTTACGTGTAAGTATGCTTTAACAGACTTAGGACTATTGCTAGATACCTTGACTCATGTTCCTTGTTTGGTTGTGGGCTTGGGGTAAGATCACTAGTCCGAATGTCGGTTAAATCATAGTTATACTTATTAAATACATATATGAATATTAAACCCATTTTTAAGGATTATACTTAACTTAGTTGCTTGGTGAGTAATTGAGTCTTTTCTATAAATCAGTAACAGTCAAACAATCATACTAGTAAACTATAATAGGTATAGTTTAGAGGATTACTACTTACTACTTCTAGATCAGTAAAACTTACATGAGTCAGTTCATACATGAGTCAGAACATACATACTATAACTAGAACATGAAGGAACATACATACTATAACTAGAACAGGAAGGAACATATATACTATAACAAGAACAAAATAACAATAATATGAGCCACTACTTCATGGCATAGCAATATACTTGTTGTGTCACGTTTTGTAACCAGAGTCTCCTGGAGGGAGAGTGTGAGTTTGTGTATAGATCTATACGGGATTGACCATCCTACACCTTGCTGCTAGCTACAGTGGGAGGTGCAGGTCTACGGGTGACAAATGTCATACCATTTCGACGTCTTTAGATCGTCGTGTTTTATACTAGTCAATCAAGCATGGTTATAACCTCATCACATTTTACCTTAATTTAACTTATTGGTCTTAAGGTAGTTAGTACTTCAGTAGTTATTTTATACAATACTACAGTACGTCTTCATTTCCCCCATTACATTCATATAGTGATATTCTCACATCGAATAATACAAACTATTTTCTAGTAAAGATAGTCATAAACTTGGGAAAACATACACTTTTACGAGAAAACAAACATACAAAACAGTCAGGTCTTGGTAGACGACTACTTTCCATTTTAGTAGAAAATATAGGATTTTCTAGGAAGTATACAAACATTTACATGAAAACACTTGCAAACATTTTCATAAAACTAATGCAAACATTTGACACAAAAATACTTATGAACTCACCAGCTTAAATGTTGATCTACTCTTTCAAAATAACTTGTATTCTCAAGTCACCAGTAGACAGGTACAAATGATCAGATTTTGAAAAGACGGAGCATATTCAAGACTCGTCTTTATTTTGATTACATATTTTTTGGTGTCTTACAACTTTACACAGAACACACTTGTATTAACTATATTATTAATGCAATGGATTATGTTGTTGCTTGTTTTACTATTGCGCATTGTTATGATACTGTACATGACGTCCTCCGCCCCCGAACGTTTCCGCCGTTCCAGTTTGGGGTGTGACAAACATCATTCATTAGAAACAAGATCGAGTGTCAAATCAACAATTAAGATCAAGAATCGGAGACGCACTTGCATCGCAGAATTATCAATTTTTGATGGTTTTATGGTACAAAATGGGTACATGTTTAAGTCTTCCTGATAGCAGGTGGCCCCCTTTGAGAAAAAGTATTCCTCCATTCTCCATCACCACTTATAGTTATAAAACATTATGATGCTTAAATTATCAATTTGATAGAGAAAAAATCTCGATGAGACCAAAACACAAATAGTTGGTGGTAAGAAGTAAAACAAAAGAAAACTAGTAACGGTTGATTGTATGTTTATTAGACCAAAATAATTTTGTATGATATAGTAACTTGAGAGCCAAAAATGGAGATTCATAACATAATTGATTAGGAATGAGGAGAGATTACCAAAATCAAAATCGATTAGTAACATGGCCACGACGCCATCATTACCGGCAAAGCTAGCCGACTCTGATCCCCCTCTCTTCTTCGATCACATGATAATTAAGGACCCAAGTTGAGAAGAAAATGGGATAGGACTGATAACTATAGTGAAAGAGGGTGTGGATGTGTCTCTTGATCTATGCGATAGAGAGACGATGATGAGGGTAGGGGTATGAGCTACTGCCTTGCTGCGACGGGCAGGACACAAGCGACGCCGGAAAATCGGCAATTGATGGAGGATGGTGGCGGCTTTGTATCAGTGGTTAGGGCTTATAATCGGTGTTTAGGGATCGTAATCGGTGGTGATGCATGGGTAAGGTTTCATTTATGGAGATAAGATCAGGAGAAGTAGAAAATGAGTAACCATTGAAAGAGAGGCCTGAGATCGACAACATGAAGGACGGAAGATGGTGGCGACGTTGTTGATCTTTTGGGTTTGCATCGACGAGGACTCTGTGATGTCGATTTGGGTTTGCAGTATTTGACGTGTCTTTATGGTGATAAGGATTTAGCCATATTAAATCTTTTAAATATTTACCATAATTAAATTTAGTCAAGATTATTATTATACCCCTAATAAGATTTTTAAAATGATTGGTCCACAATCATTCTTACATCCACACAATAGATAGTTAGAATAAATGAACCTATATATATATATATATATATATATATATATATATATATATATATATATTTGAATAAATTACTTTTATTTATTCTAAAAAATTTACAATAGTTAACCGACAAGGTTACAAATTTGATAACTAAGCCTAGCAGGAAACGTGAGCGTTACACGAGACAATGCATATAACAATTTAACATCAATATGTTATTCGTCGGTTAAAGATTAACCATAGGGATTTTCTTTCATTACTATTTGTCAAACGTTTTGATTCATTTTGTTGAAATGTTTTGAATGGAATGGAATTGTAGAGAGAAAAAAAATAGAACTAAAGAAGAAGATTGGAATGGAATTGAAGAAGGTGTGAATGTTTAAAGAATTCGAATGTGGTTATTTATAATTAGAGTTGGGAATGGGTCGGCATTTGTTGGGTTCGAGTTCAACCAATTTATTAATTGGGTTGAAGATTTCAATCAAACCCAACCTGTTTATTTAAATGAGTTGATATTTACAACCCAATCTAACATTTCAGATAAATTGGTTGTCACCGGATTGACATGTTTATGTATTTCTCAATCCACCTATTAAATAAATTGGTTAAACATTGGTTAACTCATTTAAAATAAAAAAAGGTAAATAAATTAACTAAATATTACATTATTTAAATTAGTTGCAATATTAAATAAAATTTCACAAGTATGACAAAAACACAATTTCAATTCACAAGTACAAATAAATGTTTAGATAACATTAAAAATATTTAATTTTGAAGTGATTTTAGAGGATGATTAGTATTGTCGGAGCCAAGTAAAATGACAAGAATTAAGATTGCATTTTTTTAAAACATGAATAATAACCAAGGTTCTAAATAACGTAAGTCGTGACTTTGCGGCAATGTCAAGCCTCAAGCTTTTTTGAGTCTTGTCGAGTCACGTCGTTTGTAAAGCGTGACTTAAGGCGACAATTTTATATATAATTAATAATTTTTTATATATTTTCTATTATTATTCATTTTTATATACATATGTGACTTAAAGCGATATTTTGTCAAAACTTGACGGCAAGTACAAGTTTTAAAGCCATGACGAAGTTTTTAGAACATTGATAATAACATAACATTGTACTTTATAAATTAATATTTTAATTAATACATTATAATATTTAAATAATTATTAAATTACTTATAAATATATATATATATATATATATATATATATATATATATATATATATATATATATATATATATATATATATATATATTAAAGTTAAATGGGTTGGTGAGTTGAAAACGGGTTGATAATTTACACAACTCAACCTATTTAATTAAATGAGTTAAGACGGGTTGACTCGTTTAACTTAAATAGGTTGAAAATCTCAACCCCGCCTGCTAACAGTGACACCGGCAACATACGTCTTACGTGTCTGTACGCAGTGCAAAAAATTTCGAATTCTTTTGTTTTTTCTACTATTGTTCAACTACTTAAAAAATGTGTCATTATGTAAAAAATATGTCACCGACAACACCTACTATGAAATCTTGTGTCTGCATCTGTGAAGAACCCGCCAAATACACAATCAGTGGTACCGCCACCTGACCTTCCACCCTAAGGCTCCATTTATTATCTACGACATGAAAATGGACCGTTTTGTATCGTGTTTCTATGCAATAGACTTGTGACATGTATCAAAATTAGTGTTAAAAAATGCAGAACCATGTGAAACACATAGTTAGATAGATACCGGTGTTAATACGACAGAAACTACAACCCCTTTGTCCTTTTCAAAATGGCGAAACAATGTGGCTTTTAAATCAATTTCAATTCCAAAAAACAAAATTCGCTAGCTATTGCTATATACACCAAATAACTCGATGCCAACTTCATGCATATCAAGGCCCTGCGAAGAATGAATTACCAGTTTCTCCATCTAAATTAGGGCCAGGAATCAGGATACCATCCACTTCCAACATACAACAAGCAATCTATATAGTTTTTCAAAGAATGAATCAACACACAAGTTTACTACATATTTACACAACACTCTATGCAAGATTACCAAAGCCATATTTGCAGGTGAAATCAGTGGGTTGAATTGTGCATTTGTGTTCTCGCTTTTTGAGTTGAGTTGTGCATTTGTGTTCTCTCTTTCAAAATCGTCAAACCCATATACCTGCATATTCAGCACAACAATAGTCAGGCAAATTCAATGCAAAGAAACCTTGAAGCTCGCTAAAAGAGAAATTAGTCAAATTACCTGCCAAGCATCAACACAGTAGCCTGTGGATTGGTCCCCGGCGAGACTGTAAAAGTGGAACCATCCACCACACGAAGAGAATGAACGCCGGCGACCCTCAAATTGTGATCCACCACTCTTCCGACGACGCATCCACCGTGGTAATGCCATATTGTGCTCACTGTCCGGCGACAGAAGTCACGCATCAGAATGTTACTCGATTGGTCAATCGGCAATGCAGGACCCACAAATCTGAAATCCGTACCGGACCATTCCCAGAACTTGAAATCATCCATGGCTCGGCTTCTAAGCAAGGCTCCGATCTTTCGAGTTCCGTTCACACATCTTTCTAGATCCACCGGGTTACTGAAGTAGTTAAATCGCACAATAGGGTTGGTTCTCACGTCTGTGGACGCCAATCGAAGTGTCCCAGAAGAGTGTGGTCCGATAATCTTCTCCATGATGCTAGCAACAGTAAGATACAAGGGAGAAGAAGTCGGTCGGAGGAAAACGGAGTACGCAGGTGAAGAAAAAGGGAGAACATTGGATGCTGCTTCAACATAAGCACCGGAATCGGTGATGCCCACCACCTGTATGAGAGATTGCTCCAGTGGAACCGGCGACACAATCGATATTCCGTTGCGTGGATTATCATACATATAATTTCCGACGTATGGAGAATGACGTACGACGGGTATCCCCCAAGAAGAAAGATAAGGGCGTGGGCCAATGCCGCTCAGGAGAAGCAGCTGCGGGCTGCCAATGGCGCCGGTGCAGAGAATGACCTCTCCGTTATTCCGTAACATTGCATGATGATAGCCGCCGATCAGATCAAGAAACACAACTCCGATAGCATTCTGTCTGGACAACAAAGAATATGAAGGAGCGAACAAAACCCTCTCCACGGTGGCATAGATCGCCACCTTGATATTGGATGAATTAGCCATGTTTAAAAGATCAGCGGCGCTGTGTCGACGGCCGGAGCTGTCAAACGTGGAGCCACCGATCTTGGTACCTAAAGTGTGATTTAAAGTATAACCATTATAAGGTTCGACACCGGATTCAATTAATCCGTCACGGATGGCTGTTTGCCATGTCTGTAACTGCGGATGGAACACGATAGCTTTCTCAACCCATTCGTAAGATCGCTGCACCACATGCGTATCCCAATTGATCCCGGATCTTTTGTAGAAATCTTCATCTGCTCGGCTATAAAATCCGGCATTAATGGCGCTGCTGCCGCCAAGAACGCGGCCACGGGCGTTGGGGACGCCGTCCTCGGAAGTGAACGCCTGAGCAGGGGAGTCAAATTGATCAAAGTTAGTGAGTGTAGGGAGGAAACCCTCACGAGTCATGACGTTAGCGTTCGCGAAAGGAAGACCGCCTCTTTCAAGAAGAAGAACACGGTAGGTTTTTGATAGCGTCGCTGCCAGTGGGCAACCGGCGGTGCCGCCGCCGACTATTATGTAGTCGTATGTGTCCTCCAGAGGAAGCTGCGTTGCATTAACTACGAACTTCATATAATCTGGACCTGATATTCAAAGCAAGGATTCAAAAAGTTAGATTAATTCAAAATGATTGCAGAAAGATCTTGAAAACAATTGCAAATCTGTAGTTACTTTGTTGGTTGGATTGGGCTAGCGCGATACTTATTAGACCGACTAGAGTGATAAGAATGTTTAGTGGGGGAATTAGGGTTCTGATTGACGTCATTTTTTGGAGGCTATGAGGTTTTCATGGGGGTTCTTGAAAGAGAATGGAAACTCATGACAATGGTTTCGTGAAATTGAGAATAAATCGAATTAAATTGATCATCAAAATGTCTATGACCTTCTTCAAGGGGATTTGCAGAGCAGGAAGAAGATGTTGGAATCAGAGAAGACGGAGAGGAGAGGAGGAAGAGCAGGTTTTGAATTGGAGAAGACGGGCAGTAAAACTTGTTTGGTAATTGGTGGGAAATCTACACGTTACTCTTGCCGTTAATTTTGTGTGTTTATTTGTTTTAATGAAACGGTTGGTGACGCCGTTAATTATTCTTTTTCATTTCACTGCGAGCCATACCACTAAGGTGATGTTTGTTTTTTCTGAGGCAAAATGTCTGCAGTATACGGACCACATCTGTAGACCTCTGCAGTAGAAGATGTGGACCAAATGTCTGCAGTCTGAAAAAAGAAGACTGTTTGTTTTTTTAACATCTGCGGGCTACTAAAATAAACTGAAATCTAAATAAACTGATTTTTTTAAACTTCAAAATGTTTTTTTAATATTTTTATGACTTTGTTATAAATAATTAACAAATCTATATCAACTTTTATGTATTATTGTATAAAAAATAAAAATAAAAATGGTATGAATTAACGTATATATTTGATAAAAACCAACAACTTTGGTTGCAAAGTTATAACTAAACATTATAATTAAGGATAAAAGAAATTGATACATAAATAGATGGAAATAAACTTCGATTTTTACAATTAAATCCATTAAAAACGTAGCATAAATATTTTCTCGAGAAATTGACGATAGTGTATTAAATAATGTTTACAAAATTTAACAAAAAAATATAAGAATATATTATAATTTTTTTTTTCGTATTTATATAAACAACTTCAACGACTATTATTGTAATAAATCTTTATTTATAAATTTGTCAAAAAAATCATGTTTGTATCGTCGAACGTTTTTTTTAAGTTTTGTAATTTTTTTTTTCAAATTTTTATCATTAATAAAGTTGGAAAAAATATAAATTAAAAAAAAAATATAGATATATGTGTTTTTTTAGGCTAGAAGATGTCTGAAGATGTTAGAAGACTCTGGTCCACATCTGCGCCAAGAAGAGGGCGCGCAGACATTTTTAGGTTTGCAGTCTTCAAAAAAACAAACAGTCTGCGAAGGCTAATGTCTGCGCGTGGTCTGCGCGGCGCAGACAGAAGAGGCCACACAGATCTGCAGACAAAAAACAAACACCACCTAAGGCTTTGCGGTATGGAGTTTTGGTGGCTACGCGTGGGGCCTACGTGGCAAGGTCATCTACACGTGAACACCGCCCCAGGTGCGCGTAGGTGCCTTGTGGCGTAGTGTGTACCACGGACGAAGATGACGAATGAAAGTGAGAGAGAGTGTGTAAACGGCTCTTTTTTTACCGTTTGGAGTTTACAAGAAAAAAAAAATTAAATTTTAAATTTAAATAACATCTTTTATCTATATATATATACTACACTTTCACTCTTCATTTTACACTTCTAAATAAAAAAAAATACTCATACTTTCTTTCACTTTTCTTCAAAAAAATGGTTCCCAACCAAAATACTCCACTCACTCCAAACACCCCAAACGTAGCATAAATATATGCAATTGTTGAATTCTCCAATCCAACAACAACCTTTATTCACTAACCTTCCATACAACCCACAATTCTTCCAACAACAACGACCACAACAACAATTCACTTAACCTTAATTCATTCCCCAATTCCAAGGTTTCCAACAACAAGTTTCTCCACAACTCCAAACACAATCATCTCAAGTCTCATTAACTCAATCCCAAACCGTGAACCTCGACAACGACGATGAAATGGTCCAAGAAACACCACAACCATCTCGAAGAAGGCAACCAAAAGGAAAAGGGAAAAAGAAAGCAACGACTTGGAACGAAGAAGAAGAAGAAGCTTTAGCAAAAGCTTGGATTTTCATATCCTGTGACTCGAGGAGAGACAAAGCGCAATCTGGAGAAAGTTTTTGGAATCGTGTTTTGGATCACTTTCACGCGCAACTTGGAAGGAAAACGGATCGGTCGTACGACGCGGTCAACGGAAAATGGCGTGATCTTCGCGCGATTTGCACAAAGTTTAATGACATATTTGAAAATCTAAAAAATATGCATAAAAGTGGTTCCAACGATTTCCACATTTTATCAACCGCGTGCTACCAATTCAAAGTGACCAACAACGGTAAACCATTTGGTCACCAAAAAGCGTGGGAAGTGTGCCGTTAAGGTCCAAAATGGGTCCTTAATCCAGAGACATCGCATTCGGACTCGACCATCGGCTCCAACAAAAGACCAAGAACTTCTGATTCGGACGTGGGTTTTGGGCTAGACCTCAATGATGACGTCGATGTTGCCGAGAGAGAGGGTCCACCTGAAGTACAACTCCATCGACCATCGAGAAGGGACAAAGCAAAACGGGCGGCGTCTTCAAGCGGGAAAGCAACCGCAACTAGCGACGACGAGCTTGTGGAATCCATAGATAAAACGAAAATACGAATCCACGGAGGAATCTCGTCGCCAAAAAATCGCTCTTACCGATCTTCAAATCATAAACTCGAAGCCCCTACCGGATCTCGACCCCGAAAATCTCGCGACATTTCTCAAAATCCAACAACGTGTCCGTGCTAAGTATGAGGATTAGGTTCTAATATTTATGTTTTATTTGTTATGTTGTGTGTTTTTTAAGTAATTTAGGATAAATAAGTAATTTAGGATTTTTTTTAAAGTATTTTAGGATAAATAAGTAATTTAGGATTTTTTTTTTTTTGTTTTTTAAATATTTTAGGATTTGATTTTGTGTGTTTTAAAATTAATGCAATGTGTTTTAATTTAGTGTTTTTAATGTGTGTTTTATTTGAATTACTTTTTTTAATTTTATCTAATATTGTCAAAAAAATAAAAAAGAAAAAAAAATGATGTGGAGTGGTAACCATTTCCAAGGGTTAGTGAGTTGGTAGTGGGTTTGTAGTGGAGATGATGTGGCGCTGATGTGGCGTCACTTTTTGAGTAGGCTGGGTGTGACCATACCCTTAGCCTAACTAAAGATGTTATTCGGGTCGGAACCGAACCGAGCCGACGACCCGAACCCGAATAACCCGAAAATCGAATAAGGATAATTGCATGAACCGAAAACCGAACCGATTAACCAATACGGGTTCGGTTCGGTTCGGGTATTAATCGGTTTGGTTCGGTTATTACCCGAATAACATGTACAAGATGATTGATGACCTAATATAACCGAAAAAAAACCGAATAAACCGTATTAGAATTTTGTAACCCGAATAATAGAATAATAATGTACTTTTATACATCAACATAAAACATTCAAAGACTAAAATAACACAATAATACATTGAAATAATAACATTTATATAGTAGATTAACATAATGAGAATTAATTTATTACTTGAGTTTCTTGAGGTGGAGCCCAATTTTCTATGACTAGACAAAGTAGGAATTTGTGAATCCTTAGAGACAATAGGAATGATTGATTTTTGAAAGTTTGAAACAAGAGGAAGGATCGAAAAAAGTGATTTCGAGTTTGGAAATAGATGAGAAGATTGGTCGATTTTGAAACGACGAGAACGAGTGTAGGTTTTTTTTTCCTGTTATGAGCGACGAGGACAAAAATGTGAATCATGATTTTGATTTCTGTCGATCAGAGAAAAGGGGGGAGGAATGCTTATTCGGGTCGGGTATTTAGAACCGAATAAGCTCTTATTTGGGTAAACCGAACCGAATAACCCGAGAACCGAATAAGCATAATATAGATACCCGAAACTCGAATCGAATTGCTTATTCATGCCTAATTCGGTTCAATTCGATTCAGGTTTCGGTTTGGTTCGGGTTTTCGGGCCAAATTCTCATCCCTACCACTAACCTTTTTTTTTTTAATATTTTCGGCCAAAAAACATACATAAATAATTTGTTAGAAGTACAATATATGCGTGCAATCTTGGATTGTGCATGTATCTTCGTGTGTTTTCTAGCTCTACTTTAATTGCCAAGAAATTAAGTTAACCATAGTAATGGGTTGAACATTTTAATGTTTAATAATTCCAGACCCGACCTAGACTAGGGATGTTATTCGGGCCGGAACCGGACCGAACCCGAAAAACCTGAAAACCGAATAAGAGTAATTGCATGAACCGAAAACCGAACCGATTAACCAATACGGGTTCGGTTCGGTTCGGGTATTAATCGATTTGGTTCGGTTATTACCCGAATAACATGTACAAGATGATTAAGAACCTAATATAACAAAAAAAAAAACCGAATAAACCGTATTAGGAATCTATAACTCGAATAATAGAATAACAATGTACTTTTATACATCAACATAAAACATTCAAAGACTAACATAACACAATAACACATTGAAAAATAACATTTACATAGTAGATTAATATAATGAGAATTAATTTCTTACTTGAGTTTTTTTAGTTGGAGCCAAATATTCAATGACTAGACAAAGTAAGAATTCGTGAATCCTTAAAGACAATAGGAAGGGTCGATTTTTAAAGGTTTGAAACAAGATGAATGATCGACAGAAGTGATTTTGAGTTTGGAAATAGATAAGAAGATTGGTCGATTTTGAAATGACGAGAACAAGCATAGGTTTTTTTTTTCTGTTATGAACGACGAGGACAAATGTATGAATCGTGATTTTTATTTCTATCGATCAGAGAAAGGGGAGGAGGAATGTTATTCGGGTCGGATATTTAAAACCGAATAAGCTCTTATTTGGGTAACCCGAGAACCGAATAAGCATAATATAGATACCCGAATCAAATTGCTTATTCGGGCCTAATTCGGTTCGGTTCGGTTCGGGTTTCGATTCGGTTCCAGTTTTCGGGCCAAATTCTCATCCCTAGTGGAGAGCGACAGTGGCTTGGACCATGGTGGCGAGCGACGTTACCTGGACTAAATTGATCGGAACTCATAGCTGTGGAACAGAACTGCCACAACGCAATCGATTTGCGACACCTGAAGACCACAACGCCTCCAGCCACCGCCACCGGCAACCCATACAGTCGCACCACTAACACTAGCAACGCCGGAATGCGTTCTTGGTTCTTGCTGCTTCTCTGTCGAACTAAAATGGATAAATCAATGGTGGTTTGGAGTAGCAGGGGTGAGACGGGGAAGATGACAGGAACGGGGGGAGACAGTGGTTTGGAGGAGCGTATGAGAAACAAGCGGCAACATCTGATCGAAAGAATATAGAATGCTATGGAGTGGAAGGGTCGACGAGGATAGACTTGGCGGTGGAGTTGGTGTTTTGGAAGGATTTCATTGGACCATAAAAACTATGAAGCAATCAGTTGAAACGTGTGAGCGTATCTGGATGGATGTCACTGGAGAATAAAACGGTGAATAAAAAGAAGCAGACACGTATCAACCGACAAAACACATATAGTAAATCCCAAAACCCAATAATGAGGGTAGAAAACGAAAAAAAAAAAACTAAGAATAAATAATATGAAAACCCTAAAAGCGGAAGGACAAAATATGAAAATATGTAAACATGTGGACTAAAGATGCCAAAATCCCACCAACTTTACTGTTAATAAGGTTTAACTTCTTTAATATATATATATATATATATATATATATATATATATATATATATATATAAAAGCTTAGGTTATTCTATTCAAACTAATTATTGTGTTATTGTATGCATAAATGTGGGCCAATCAAATTTACTTATTTTAAGAAAGTGATTAATATATATTATTGATTTAAATATAATTAAAAATATCATCTTAATTAATTACAATGGTAATTTAGTCAATTAATATAGATTTAGTAAAGGAAAATTGCATTTTTTAAGGGATCATAGATTCTATTAATTTTAAAAATCCGATTTTACGAATTATAATTCTTTTAATTCGGGCATTCTGACAGAATATGTTTATGAGTATATTCAAAAATAAAAATATTGTTGAACCATAAATAATAAAAATATTCTTGAACCTATTTCTTGATCATGAATTTAAAAACTTCTAGTAGAATAACAAATTCTTGAACAATCAATTGAAGAATAAAAACAAAAAATACATTATTTCTTCTAGAATACGGGTAACAAATGTTAAGAATTACATTTATTGTTAAAGAATACAACTAAAAAACAATCAAAACGGGAAAGAAAACATTAAAATCTAACAACGACTAATACATTCTAAAAGAATAATGTGGTCCGTTTCAATTTTGTGGTATGTTCTTCAAGCATCAACTTCTGTGATTCCAACAGAATTGGAATTCGTCATTCCATTCCAACAAAATTGGAATTCGTGATTCCATTCCAGTAGAATTGGAATCTCACCAATATCATCCATTGAATCATCTACATAAACATACTTGATACCTTTTCAGAATTCAACCTTGTCAAGATCCTGCACTGTCCACATAAATAAAGTGTTAAATCAGGAAAAAAATTCGAATGAAAAGAAAATTAATCATTTCCTGTCAAAAGAATCAAAAAAAAGACAAGCTATGTAGATGATCACACCTTTGCAAATTAAGGGTCCATATGATAGGAAGAAGCTAAATCTGATAGGAAGAAGCTAAATCAGAATTTTATAAGGGAATCCATGGTTGTTATTGATGACAAAAACTTTGTTCTTGAGCAATTAAGTAAACGCAGAACAATAAAAAAAATCTTGGTTCTAAAAGTTTGGATTTTGCTGCTGTGAAATCAGTACTTCAAGATTCTTCTTCAACTTTTGGGGATGAAATAAAAAAGGGAAAGTTTAGGGGTTTGGTTCCAATCAAGTTAGAGGAGAAATTCAGAGAAACTGTTTCCGATTCCAATTCAGATTCTGATTCCAACTCTCAAATTCCATTGAATTGGCGTTCAAAATCAATGAGATCAGAGAAAATACCAGATGAAACTTCGTATTTTACAAAACCTTCTGTTGGGATTCTTGACTTAAGATCACAATCAATGAGAGTTTCCACGCCAACCCAGATGAAGAATTCTGCAGATAACAAAGAATCGAAAGGAGAAACATCATTCACAGAATATAAACCTCGAGAATTTAGCTTTGATTCTTCTTCTGAGATGAAATCATAAAAACACAAATTTCTCTTGATTTTATCAGAATATCAACATCAAAATCAAAAATTCAAAATAATGCAACACCCGAAACAACAGATTTCGATCGGAAGACATTGATAAATAAAGGAAGAAATAGAGGTGGATCTGGAGGGAATACCTTGGACGCAATAATATGTGTGTGTGTTTGCGCGACAACTGGGGAAGCAACGATTGGGACTAGCGACTGATTGGAAGCAGAGAATGGCTACAATGATCGGAAGTATCAGTGAGGGAAGGTTGGCTCGATTGTGAATGGAGGGATGAAGACGATTTGTGGAAGACGATGAAGACGATGACCTGCTGTATATAAAAAAAGAAATTAGGTTACAAGTGAATGTTAGCCTGATTACAGGGACTATTTGTGGAAGCTATTTATCAAATTACTAAAATACCCTTGTTTATTTATTTAATTATTTAAATTTTTATTTAATTATGATTGGCCCACATTTATGCATACAATAACACAATAATTACTTTAAACATTTGAACCTACCTACCTATATATATATATATATATATATATATATATATATATATATATATATAGAGAGAGAGAGAGAGGTATATATATATATATATATATATATATATATATATATATATATATTCTTTTAACCTCCTGTTCGTAGTCACATTTATTAGTACGTCATTTGCACTTTTACACTTAAGAACAATCTATCTTCCTCAGTATGGTATACCCTTTACGGCTCAAGCCCTCAATCTTTTCACTACAAAGTTGGTCATATGTCGATCTATGAAATGAAATTGTTGAGGTATGAAGTTTTGTCCAACATGGAACACTTGGAACTTAATGGAGCACTTGGGATTCATGGAGCATGTGACAAAAGGAATGGATCATCTGAGAAAGGAATAGATCTACTAACAAAAGAACAAATATTCTAAAAAGGGGTATGGAGCACCTAGAGGTGGAATGGAGCATCATGGTGCATGAATGAGCCATCTATGATCAAGATGGCTATCCTATGCTTGGATGCGCCACTCTGGAATCAGTATATGCCACAAAGTGACTTGATATGCCATAAAGTGACTTGCTATGCCACCAAGTGAGTTGATATGCCACCAAGTGTCTGGCTATGCCAAAGTGACATGATATGCCACCAAGTGACAAGATATGCCATTCAAGAAGTGGATGCACCATTCAAGAGGTGGATGTATCATTCAAGAGGTGGATGCGCCATTCAAGATGAGTATACACCATTATGGAGCATGGTGCGCCATCATTGCTCCTGATGCACCACTTAGATGTCAAGTTCACTAGGATGCTCAAGATTGTACAAATGTTTTTTAGAAGAATGAGGATGCTCATAGAGCATGTTCTACATGGATGATGCGTCATCTTGATGACAGATACACCATCATGATGCACCATTGTGATCCATGATGAGCCATCATGTGTTTTGGTTGATGCTCACGAGGTTGAAGATTCTAAAAGCGCACGCATGGCGTTCCGTGATTGGTTGGAAATTAGGGTATCCCATTATGGGCAAATTATGGATTGGCCTGGCCCATCATAATTAGGGTTTCCCATGCTTGCCTATAAATAGGTCCATATCTCCATCATTGTTAGTAAGAGAGCAATCATTTTAAGGTTGATAGCATATCCTTTGGAGCAGTTAGTGAGCAAGAGAGATTAAGAGCTCAAGTGAGGTGTAACATTTGTGTTTGATTGTAATTTTTCTTGGAAGTTAATAAAATCCTCTTTTTTTCTCGTTCGCCCGTGGATGTAGGTCACCTTGACTGAACCACGTTAAATATTGTGTTTCACTTGATTTACATTTTTTCAAAAATTTTATTTCCGCAAGTTCACCAAAGTTTGTTTTGATATTTGTCTGAAGTGATTAATTTGTTTTGTTGTCATCCCAACAAAAATACCTTAAAGGTTAGTTCCATCTAAGTCGCCTAATCATATACTACAACATATTCCTTGTGTTATCTCAAACTAATTACATTTCTTCAAGTGTCATCCAATAATTCATGTTGGTGAGTCTACTCATCTTGAATCATTCGATCTGAGACATTATATCGCAACAATCAGAGATATTTGTTGTCATGCAAGAATTAACCACGAGACAAGGGCGACACATGCTGGACAAAAGCCTCGGAAAAAACACATCCCAGAAAAGACACAAGGCGCAACGTACAGATACCTGCAATAAACAAATAAGAAAAGGTACTAGGTAAGCAGTTGTCTTTGCCCGGGCCACAAAAAAAATTGGGCAAAGCTTGTACTACTCTTCCTAGTGAAGCCTATAAAAGCAAGCTTCACACAAGGAAAGAGAGAAAACTCTTTTACGATAAACAATTTAGCAATCTTCATATTCGACATCTAACTTAGGCATCAGAGAGCAATACTGGGGTCCATCCCTCGGTAATGCTTTCTATACCTATCATTTTGTCTACCTTTTGCAGCGTGCCTTTTTGCTTGTTCATTAGGAGCAGAGATAACCCGTGCACTAACAGGCATTCAGAATGCTACGTAGCAACACTGGCGTCATTTGTATTATCATATCGACAAATGCAACCACGGAATCAACAAGTAACTTTCGAGGGTAACACAACATGCACCATAATGAATAACATTAACAAAACCATTACAAAAAACTCCTGCCAAAAACCGCAAACTGGATCCAACATCGAAAACACAAATCCTCAAACCACATTTGAGGAACAGATACAAAACAACGAAACAAAAAACGGAAAACGGGCAGAAACATGTAACAGAGAGAATAACAAACAACCTTGGACAAACTGTACCAAACAACAAACCCAACAAAGATTAATAAGCGGTGAAATATCATTTTATAATTTAAAACTAGTAGTAGTAAAATACACATGAGTACTAAAGACGTTAATAGGTTAAATTCCAAAAATAGTAACCATGAATACTTCAAATAGTTACCATATACTCCCTTCGTCCCAAAATTATTGTCCACAGACAAAAAACACACGGATTAAGAAAACATTAATTACCACTAACTTTATTCAATAAAATGACAGTTTTGTCCTTACTTTGCATTTAATGTTCCATTAAATGTTTATTTGGTTAAGTAATAATGATGAGATATTTTGGTAAAAATGTTATTTACTTTTAAAAATGGACTATTATTTTGGGGCAAAACAAAAAGAAAATATAGACTATAATTTTGAGACGGGGGTAACATTTTTTGAACAATTAAATAACCCATGACCCAATTTTTACATTGGCGGGCTATTATAAATAAATTAATTTCCATATTGGTCAATAATATTTCTACATATATTGGTTCAACCGTTCAAGTCAAGGATGCGAGTATTGTCTAGAAAATCACATCATCGCCGACGAGAGTTTCTTGTGGGAAAAGATAATTAGGGCTCTATTTATCATATTAACGCTTCTTCACCAAATTCCATTCCAATACATGCAGATTATCGACGAATTTGATCACCGGCGAAGCTCCGTTAACAGTGGTTCATCGTCCGGTTCGAATTCTTCTACTCTCTTATAGGTATGTTCCAACACCATGCCATTCTCTATCTGAACTTGAATAATAGGGAGTCTGTAGATTTTCGTGATTTGGGTTTTACTTCTAGTCAGGATATTGCTCAGTTTTAACTGGATTTTACACAAAACTTTTGGAAAATGCTATTCCTATAGGTATCTGAATACATGATTATAGATACTTCGGTTTCAAAATTATACGGAAACATCTTGTCTGTATTAAAATGACATCATTTTACAAATAGGTGAAGGAGTTTTGCATCTTGCAAAGTTTGTGTCAGTCTCTTTCAAATCCACCATGGATCTCAATGATCTTAACAAAGTCTGGGAAGTCAAACCTCTGAAGAAGGTTCGAGAAGATGAAGCAAAAGAAATTCTTGAAAAAATAGCAAAGCAAGTTCAACCCATCATGCGAAAACATAAATGGAAAGTCAATATCCTTTCCGAATTTTGGTATACTTCATTCTCATATGATGTCTCTTCTTGTTTCCTTCATTTATTTTTTCTGTTTTCATAATAAAATTTTAACATGCAGCCCTCCCAATCCTGCTCTTCTTGGTCTAAACATAAATGGAGGTGCAGAGGTAAAGCTGAGACTTCGTAGGCAGAACAATGAGTGGGACTTCTTCCCTTATGAGCAAATTCTTGACACCATGCTTCATGAGCTTTGCCACAATCAATATGGCCCACATAATGCTGATTTCTACAATCTACTAGACGAAATCAGAAAGGTAAAAAGCTTGTCACTTTAAGTTGTTCATACTTCATATCCAAACCTTTCAATCTTTCATACAACATACAGGAATGTGAAGAATTGATGGCCAAGGGTATAACGGGAACAGGGCGAGGATTTGATCTTCCTGGGAGAAGATTAGGAGGGTATTTTCGTCAACAACAAACTCCATCATCACTTCGCCAGAAAGCCTTATCTGCTGCACAAAATAGAGCTCAGATGGGGACACTGCTGCCTTCTGGCCCACATCGCCTTGGTGGAGATAGCAGCATGAAGACTGCCCTCAGCCCAGTTCAAGCTGCTGCCATGGCTGCAGAAAGAAGACTCCATGATGATTTATGGTGTGCTTCTAAGTCTTTTCAAGAACCTTCTGGAACTTCTGAAGCATCTGTCTCACAAAACATTAGTTCAAGTGAAGGAGAACCAAAAGCATCATCATGGCAATGTGGTACCTGTACACTATTAAACCAGGTATATTTTAACAGATTTCTTATTTATGATTGCAATATAATGATGAAGAATCTATGAATGGTGTTACTGTTTCAGCCATTGCTTTTGACATGTGAAGCTTGTGGAACTCCAAGAATAGAAGAGAAGAAGAATATGAAGATTTGGTCATGCAAATTCTGTACATTGCAAAACTCGGTAGCAAAAGATCGATGTGTAGCTTGTGGGGAATGGAGATATTCATATGGTCCTCCTACAGCTGTTCATGGGCCATATCTTGGTACATAAACAAATCTTGAAGATTGAAACTCTTGATGATTGATTCAAGTAGTTGCCCTGGACAGTGGTTTTGTATCAGATTATTTCTATTATCCAGCATTGTTTCTTGGTGGTGCAAAATGATATATGTAATTGAAGTTTTCTTGGTATTGGGTTATGAGTGATTAGTGGAAACTTGTTTTTTTGTACACTATAAAGCATTAGATACTAAAAGGTAGTGTTGCACAAACCGATTTTTTTTTCTGAACCGGACCGGTTCAAAAAACCGGTTCGGTTCCGGTCAACAAAGTCAAAACCGCTTGGTTCGCCCTATAAAAATCCCGAACTGATATAAACCGGTTCGGTTTTACCGAAACCGGATCACGAAAAATCGGTTCAGACCGGTTCGCCGCATATAAGGTTTTTTTGCTTTTTTTTTGGGCTAATAAGTGTAAAATAAGAGGGGTTTTTTTTTTTTTTTTTTTGGTTTGATCTAAAACTTATTGGTTTGTGGTTCGCCTCATATAAGGTTTTTTAGCATGTCTTTGAAACCATCTTTTTTATAGTTTCAATGCTAGTTAGTCTATCTTGCACAACCAAATTAATGATATGTGCAACACATCGACTATGAAAAAAACATTATCGCAAGCTGGTTTATATTTTAGTTTTAGTTGTTCAACCGCGACGGTGTTGTTTGATGCCTTATCAAAAGATATAGAAAAAATATTTTCTTCAAGTTTATAAGTTTTGATCACACAATCTAAAATTTTAATTAAATTTCTACCGGTGTGCGGATACTCAAACAATTCAAACGTAATCGTACGCTTCATCATTACCCAATTATTTGGATTAATCCAATGAGCGGTAACACAAAGGTACGCATCCGGTGAACCGTGAGAAGCCGTCCAAACATCACAAGTTAAATTCATTTCGGTTTCTAAAGATTGAAATCCTAAAATCATTTCATTTTTTGCAAGTTTCCACATTTCAATACAATCACATCTAATAGAAGTACGACTCACATGGCAATATCGTGGTTGTAGAGTATCTTGGATGAGTGAAGTCAATCGTTTGTTGTCGAAGTGGTCAAAAGGCAAACATTCTTGAATCACGAACTTCGTCATCCTATCCCGAACTTTACCCAAATCGTAACTCCACAATGTTGAGAACGCGAGAAAAGTTGTGGACCAATCAATATATAAAAGCATATTAGTAATTGTATATTTAAATTAAATTAAAATAAAATAAAATTCAATCCAATTTCCTTAAATTTAGAATCAGTTACCAAAAAACAAAGAAATGTTCTATTTTTTATTTTTCTTATTAATGGAATAAAAAACATTTTTGCAAAAAAAAAATTTAAAACTGAAAAAAAAAATCTTAAAAAATCATTTTTTTCTCCGATTCACGTAAATTATACGTCAATCGTACATAAATAAAAAACTAAACAATCAATCAAAAATGATTATATTATAATTTGACTTTTTTACATTTATATTGACACAATTGTACTTAATGATTAAAATCACTTTGAGACCATGTATTCATATATGAATGCACATTTTCATTCATAAAAATATTATAGTTTTTTAATGAATACAAATATAACCGTAATTGAATAAAGAACATTATAAAAATAAAAAAAAATCAATATATTTTTAATCTTAAATGAATAGAACACAAAGTAGAGATAAAACATCAACTTTGCAAAAAATAAATAAACAAAACACATTTACAATCATATATGAATACAATTATAATCACAAATGAAAAATTACAATGTCTTGATATAAATAAATTTCGGCTCCTTCCAAGTTGTTGTCCATGTGCATTTATCCTTCATCCTTATAATCCTTTAGCACATTCGTATTAACTCGATCAATCTTCAAGAAATCAAAGAATTTTTTTTTTGTATTATTTGTCCATAAAGTGCTTAACTCATTAACCAATTTGTTTTCTAAAATTGCATTATTAAATCAAAATGTAATAAACAGAAAAATAGATTATCATTAATGAATAAAATTTTATAAAAATAAAAAAACTGAAAGTTGAAAATCAATCTTACAACAATCAAAAATGAAAACATTGTATCCAAGTACTTAACATTTAGTAAAAAGTCCATCAAAGATTCGTTAAATAGGCACCAAACTACCACAATATATAATCGAAACCAAGTCAAAATGTCTCGCAATTTCAATATTAATGTTAAAATCAAGCATTTGTGGTGAAATAATAAAAACAAAACATAATGAATGCTATAGATGCCTAAAAGAGAATGACACAAAAGTAAGTAAAAAAACTCAAACATCAAGAAAATAATAACACACTTGAAAACAATGGGGTTTTTTGTTTTTGAACGATTGTGTTGTGTATTCCCTTCCCACGGTATCCCACTTCTTTTTCTTTTCTCAAATTCCCATCAAGACTCACCAAAAATCGCAACAACCTTCTCCCTTTTCTTGCTGAATTGAATTACAGGTATCCGTCAAACTACAACAAAACCATTCACAAATCATAAAAAAAAACATACTGTGATCCAAACAACAAACTTAGATTCACAGCATTGCAAAATACATGTAGCGCCTGTAGATTCGGGTTAGTCAATTTAGAGACGATAATCGTCAAAAATGACTTTTTGATAGAGGATTATTTAGAATAATTAATCTTAACTAAGTTGTAGCATATGTTACAAGGTTTCTGTACATAGAAAGAACGCTGAAATTCGAGTTATAACGAAGAAGTTATGACCTGTCGAAGTTTCGCGACAAAACTGGCACGATACCGGGAATCGTAAAAAGTGAGTTTACGATAGAGTACTTTTTAGCCTTAGGGGTCTAAAGGAAAGTTGTAGAGTACGTCTCCACCTACGCGTGGATATAAATAACGTCAAAAACGGAGCTCGTATGCAAAAGTTATGGCATTCCGAAGATACAACTGTCTAAGAGCATGACACGTGTCAGAAACCCTAATTTGATTGAGCTCACGGCATGAGCATATAAATTCACGACGTGAGGAGTCAAAACACCACTTTTCAAGGCTAGAACTCAGATGGCAAGTCTACGTTTAAGGCTCACGACGTGAGGAGTCAAACGAACACTAATCGAGCCTAGAAAACACCTGGGAAGTCTACGGGATGACTCATGGAAGCTCACGACGTGAGCATGTGAGACTCACGACGTGAGAGAGCCAAAATCAGCCTATAAATAGCAAATTTGACCATTTCATTCTTACACCTTCTACTTTCATTCTCTCTCGTTTTCCGAAGGCCGTTTCCGTGTCCCGAGCCCGACGATCACGAACCGCTGACCGTTTCTAGTTAGATTCTATCAAAGCACGCTACAAGTGAGTGCATAGTTACTTTCATCTTACACATAGATATGAAATATTTAATATAAATTACGTGCTATGTGTGCATATTATTTGTGTTCCTGATATCTATGCTGGATGAATGATTTATACATGTTTTAAATGATTTATACTATATATGTATTTTATATCTACGAATATGTTGGGTAGAACATGGGTAGATAAATAATGAGGGATGAAGGATGATATAGATGAATATTGCCATCTGCGCCATAACCCGTAGGTGTTTTTGATTTACGTGTTTACCAGATGTACTCTAAATATCCTGGCAGCTGCGCCTAAAGGATAATATCGGCAGCTGCGCCAAATAGAGAACATCATAATCCTAGAAGCTGTGCTTAAAGGAAAATATCGGCAGTTGCGCCTAATAGAGAACATCATAATCCTGGCAGCTACGCCTAAAGGATAATATCGGCAGCTGCACCTAATAGAGAATGTCATAATCCTGGCAGCTATGCCTAAATGATAATATTGGCAGCTGTGCCTAATAGATAACATTGGCAGTTGTGCCATAGGCAACGATAGACTCCGTGCCTATTCCTTAAGAGAATCCTTAGGAATGAAAAAGTGAATGCTAGATGATTCTTAGGGTAGATCCTTAAGGAATAAAGAAGATAATGTGGATGGGTAATTGGGTTGATTGTTTGATGATTAAACATAATAATTATATTATTGTGGGTTGAAAACCCTATGTACTCACCAGGTTTCCCAACCTGACCCACTCAACTTATTTGTATCACATGTGTCGATAGGAAGCTAAATTATACTGAGAGATTAAAAGAGACGTGGATCATTAGTGTAAATGAATGTAAGATCTGTTTATGCTTATGTTTCTGTATTGACAATGACATCCCAAAGTTTTAGTATAAACAAAATACATTTCTTAGGAAATGCTTTGATAATATGTTTGTCATGTTTTTCTGGGAACAAATTCCGCAACACTTTTCTTTAAAATGATACTCTGATTTTTAAAATAAAGCATAAACAAATCGGTCTTTTCTGGTCATGAAAATGTGGATGTCACTGTTGGATTAATGTCTAAGTCCATAACTATATTTGGTATGTACTTGACCCGACCCGGCATGGTCCATTTGGGTTGCACTTCACCGGCACAATTTATATGGATAGTCTTTTGAGAATAGTATATTTATGATTTATATTAATATATTATAAGTTCTAATATATTAATATGGAATCATATTATTTAATTAGTATTGATCAAGAATTAATTTAGAATTAATTAAGTGATCAAAAAGAACTAATTAAATATGGACTCTTATATATATGGAATGAGCCAAGTTCATTTAGGTTGGGCTAAGCTTTCATGGATGGTCCATGGAGCTTTAGCCCATGGATCCTATGTAAATGAAAGGTCATGGGTATTAGGGTTTACATGGATGTAACCCTAATCCTCCATAATATATAAAGGGGTCCTTGGCTCACAAAATTGGCACAAGTGTGTGAAAAAAAAGTGTGGGCCGATTTTAGTGAGCATACATATTCTCTCAAGTTCTTCCAAGGTGTTTTGGTGATTTGTGATTCCACTTGAGGCTTCCACACTATTGGGGCTAAGCTCTTAAAGTTCAAGACTTCAAGCAACATCAAATGTATGTCATCTAACTAGAACTTTGTAGTATAGTTGCTTCATAATATGCTAGTTAGGATGAAACCTTGGAATATTGATTATTTGCATGTATAATAGAGAAAACATAGATCCAAGGTTTATAGGGTTGCATGTACACCATAGGAGTGTTAGAATGCTCAAAACCCAACAGTGGTATCAGAGCCATGGGTTGTTTTCTGTTATATTGATGCAAATGTTTTATTTTCAAAGTTGGAAAAAAAACATGACGTTTGTCAAATTTTAAGATAATTACTTGTTTTTGTGAAAAACTAATTATTTGTAAAATTTGAATCATTTGCTATATGAGTTGAATTAGGTCAAATTTAGTAAAAGATAAAATGATATGATTATTTTATTAGTTTTAAAAGTTTGATCTAAAGAGTTTTTTGAAACCACCATAAGTTATGGATATGAAAAGGTTTTTAAAAAAATTGATTCAAAGTTTTTTATGGAGTTACAAAACTTGGTCTTAATGTTTTAAAGAATTCCATAACTTGTTCTTAAGTTATGGAACATGAAAAGTTTCATCATAAAACAAGTATTTAACTCCATAAGTTATGGAATCCAAAAGTTTTCAAGAGTTACAAAACTTGCCCTCAAGTTTTGGAATTTGGAAAAAGTTTTTTTATGATAAAAAAAAAGAATTGAATTCTAAAACTCTTGGGTTCATAACTTAAACAATTAATTAAATGGTTTTAATTTTGAATTTAATAATTGGAATTATGATGTTTTTATTGAATAATTCAATTAACTCTTATGGACTTTATTAATAGATAATTAAAGTGTTTAATTAAAAGAGAATTAATAATTCCATAATGACATGGTTTAAATTTAATTAAATTAAGAGTATAGTTTAATTAATAGATTAAACCACCAAGTATTTTAAATGTCTAAAATACACCTTTATACTATTATAATATTAAAAGTTTAATATATTATATGTATAAGAGCAAGTCGTCTTACCATTACTAGGCCTCATTCACAAAGCCGGTCTATAAGGTTACTGCCTATAAAATGACAGTTTAATGGGTGTCCACTCTCACTCACCGCTTCCTTGACCGGTGGAGGGTCGTTAGCCGAACAGGTAGGACAAGGACTATAATTCTCCCTTCATTATAAGTATAATGATAAATACTAAGTAACTAAACACTTATAAATTCCCAATCTTAGTTACTTAGGAAAATGTGAATAAGGTGCTAATCCATGAAATTACACTTTGCACTTTATTTAAGCTGTTAGTGGAGCGTGTGTGGTTAACTGACACACTAACCTGGACTTAACAAGGTAGGCAAAGGGTAACTTAATGTTTATCATAGTATCGTTGGAGCGTGTGTGGTTAACCGACACATCGATTGAGGGGTAAATATTAAGGGTACCAAGTATATTTGCATGGTTACTACACACCTTGTTTTGTGATCCTCGGCATCCCAGTCACAAAACCTGAAGGGCACACTCGAGATTGAAACATGCCATTGAAAGTTCAATGAATCTCAAAAGAATCTAGGAGTTTCAAAACCAATTAAAACCTAATAATACATTTCGTTTATCTTGGTGGAAATTGGTGAATCGTCATTCACCTACCTTCAAATATTTTATAGCTTCGATTACGACATCCCTCTTCCAAGTTATAAAATAGTTTGTTGGGTCCTAGCCTTAATATTTCATATTGGGTGTTATATTAAAGACTTAAATCAACTTTACTTGAATTTCTCCCATTGTAATGTCTAGTTTAGACAACAATGATCTTCTCAAATCAAGCTTTCCTAATGAATATGACTTCCCGAGTTTGGCTCATGGAAGTCATACTTCTCTTCCTCCACCTCCTCCAATTATTCTCCCTAACCCACAAGTTCAAGGTCACTCAAGCCCTAATGGCAAGCAAGGTCTATGTGTGATCACATCTTAGAGATGAAGTCACATATTGACAAGCCGGGAGAGTTGGGTGTCAAAGTCTTGAGAAAGTTGGATGTTCAATCACTTTCTAAGTCACATAGTGAGTTCCTTTGGGACTACCATGAAACAGACTATGACATGAACCTTAATGATCATATCTATTTGCTTGGTGCTGCTGAATCAGCAATGATTTGGAACGATAGTAAAGCAAATTTGATTAGAAGATCAACTTCCCAAAAACTTTATGGACAGTGACAATGGTGACACTGAAAATCCAGAAAAAGCATTCTCTTCCCAATGGAAAGGGATTGGCCATAGTCAACCCGGTTGACCAAATGGTAAAGAGAAAGGCTAAGTCTGAGATAGTCCCATTACCAAAGGGTCCATATGTTTATTTTGCCAAAGGAAGGGGCGTTGATTGCAAAGCTGCCAAATTTACCTAAGGATGTTAAAGTCAATAAGTTTGACTCTACATCAGGTAGAGCCCATTATCTAACTCTGTTAAGTTCTATTCTGAGATCCTCATTACATGATGTGACTGGGTCACATGTTGATGTTTTAAGAATCAAAGAATAGAGAGAAATCTTAAAGGAAGTATATGCTGATTCTGATCGCGAAGGTGGATTTCGATCGCATCAGAATTTTGAGCAGTTGCTTAAGAAGTTATGATATATTGCTAAGGAATAGATAACAACAATTTTCCATGTGGATTGTAAGGATAAGTTTTTCCGCAAAGTTTTAAAATAAAAGAAAATTGTTTAATTTTATTTATTTGAAGTATCCTTACAATGACATTTGTGGAAAATTGTTGCTTATATCATTCCACTGACAGCAATATTGGAAAATGGATTTGATTCTTTCATTTGTGGTAGTGTCTAAATTACCAAATCAGAAAAGTTCCTCATCGCCCAAGTTTCAATTGGGCCGAAACTTGGAATCATGCAAGTTGAATAGTATGATGAATGAGAACTTTCAAGCATTGGAAAATCAAGACTAATTACTTGTTCACATGGATGTGTGAGTCAAGTGAAGGACTAAAGGGATCGAGTACACATTCTTGTGCACTGGTCATGTCCACCACAAAGCTCGTTAAGACTATTTGATTTACTAAAATGGTTATACTTACAAGTTTAAGTATAATTCTGAAACATTGGAAAAGTCTCAATGTATGGCAGAACGAATGGGAAGAATCAAATTAGGCAGAAAGATAAAAGTTTCTCAAATCTGAAAAGATGGGAGAGTACTTTAGTATCATGTTTGTGATCATCTTAATGATTTAGAAATCATATCACAATTAGTCCTCTAAAGGTCATCTTAGTGCACTCTTATGACTAAGAAGAGGAGTCATGAATTGTTGAAATGGTTAGATCAGGAAGATGAGTCATACTTCGTTCCAAAACAATTCTTAGAGTCATACTCCAAGATTGTAACTTGAGTGACATATCTTAAAGAAAGGTTTAAAACACTTGTCAAATGTAAGAGTAAAAGTGTCCTACTCTTGTACAGTTGAAATTGGTAAGTTGTGATGTTTTGGATAAAACAAAGACCAACTAAGGCCAATTGTGTGAAGTGTTTGTCTTGATAAAGAATCTGCACTATCTCTTGAATATTTGGCAAGATAGTCTTATATGTCAAGAGGATAGTGGGAGTCTTAAAGATCCTAAAAAGAATTTCAAGAACTAATCAAGAATAAAACCTGAGGTTCTTCACTAGCACACGACTTGAGGTTTATAGCCTATCGTGTTGACATATTCTGTGCCCATTCCAGTTTAAGTTGGCTTTGCATAGGAGTTCTGAAAGTTCTCAATTGGTTGCATAACAACTTGGAAGCAATGGCAGGCCCTGTACTGCCAGGTGGCAAGAAGTTAAGATTGCATAAGTTCAGTCCATATGAGTTTGGATTTGTCATTATCCTTGTCTTGTGACTATGGTTTTGACGATTCACATGGATAAGAACACATACACCATAAAATCTAAGGGTCATAAGGTTTCTCTCCGATTCATGAAAATGATGGTGAGGAAACACTTCCACCAAGTAGATTTGAAGCAGATGGCAAAAGGTCTAAACAATTGAGACTATGATTACGGCATCCCTTTTCATAGTTCTGAAATTGTTTAGACACACATGCATGCTATCTAAGGAAAGGTGTATGATTTTGATAAAGTTTTATCAAAGCATCTCGTATCAGAAATCTGAACTTTGGTAAGAAAGTCAATAAAGTATTGATTCTAGAAGTCCAGCTGATTTCTGAGTACATGTCAAAGCTAGTGGGAGCATAAGTGTTATGCTAATAATCATCATGTTAGTGGGAGCATGATAATTATTGTTAGTGTTGCAAGTTAGCAATGTTAATTATAGAAAACAAAAGTTTCAATTCGTGAGGCTGCAGGGATTGAAAAAGTTGTTTTGCTATAATTAAGGGAGAGGGTATACTTCATTTCAGTTCTAAAGGCTTAGATTGAGACCTTAATCATCTTTAGTCAAAAATATATATATGAATTTCATGTTGGATTGGTTCAACTTAAGGAAATTCTATATATTGCGTTCTCAAAATTCGATTATGATTACGGCATCCCTCTTCATAGTCAAATTTTGAAAACATGGCAAATAAAAATATTGTAGCAAAAGACTGGTCTAGAATCATGTCTTTATGTGAGACATCATGAATCGTGTACCATTTGCTTTGGGTACAGGATCGATTGCATGTGCTATAATATTTGTCATTTCTAAATTTTTCCAAATGCCCAGAGGCATTAAGAAGGGAAAAGGTCTAGAATTGGATATGACTAAAATGATTAAGCAATTGTCGAGGACAATCTGAGGTTTACCAAAGATTGGTTGCTCAGGGACAGTTGGAAGTATAGTGCTAATTTTGGAAGGACCATATTGACATATTCTGAAAAGAGGCATCTCTTATTCAGAAGTGATAGTCAAAATGAGAATATGGAGTTGTCTCCATAGGTGGAAGTTATCTGTGTAAGATTAGAAAACTTAATGCAAGAAGCATGTCCAAAGCAATGTACTTTGAATATGAGACTTAGTTTCCATGGAGTTGATCTCCATTGGAATACCTTATAATGACTGTTGACAAGTCTTTGTGACTTTGTACATATTCATTACAGGAGGGTCAGTGCATATAAGTTTAAAATCTAAACAGATTTCGATAAATGATAGGAATTTGAAATTCTCACATTTTTCGATAAGGATTTGGGAGTGTGAAATTAGAATCATTGAAATTATGTTCAATTGGTTTATTTCACAAAGTAAGGATCGTAGACAAACATAGAGTGCATACTTGGTGTATGGCAAAGCTATTGTTTAAGAAAAACATAGTGTACATGCTTGGAGCATGGGACAACTAGTGTTTTTAATTCAAGTATAAAGTTGATAAAACCGAAACAATGAATAATGAGTAATCAGTATGGTGATAAATAAAAGTGTTTATTTATATTCATAGGGTTTGATACCATATTTGATTCATTTATTCTTGTGTTTCACTTTGCATGTTTTGACTTCCAGAATAACTAAGTCGCTCTTCCTGAATGATTAAGTTATTCAAACCATCCACAGTCGGTCATATGTTGGAAGTAGATATGAATCAAGACTGTCATGGGTTGGTTTGTAGAGGTCCAAGTTGGTGGACAAAGTGGTGCTACAACACTCATGAGTGCTCATAAGTTCTGAGTATTGGATTCAACCCGCGCTCATTTGAATCACTTCATGGATTTTATCACGAGTGATCATGAGACGATAATATCTTATATTCTTCAAACCTAGAGATATGAGTTGTTACTATGAGTTGGTTATACATTGATTGCACGAAAACGCATTTGGTAACTCGATGTTATAAAACGTGCCTTTGTGTATGATTCAACAAGTAGTAGAACAAGCCATATGAGTCGAAGTTTATCCATTTCTCTTACCTTCAGGATAAAAGCGATATCTGTGGGCCCCTCGATGATTTAGCGATGACACATGTGAGTGCTTGGCCAAGCCAGGACTGATTTGATTGGTTCAATCAGTCAGTCATCATAAATCGAAAATCGGGAAACAACAAATGGACATAGAGAATGATTATAATCCATGTCTCAGTCCATATGATATCTAGAATGGAGGAATATATGATCCCTTATCTAATGGACAAGTCATTGACAAGGTCAGAGTTCGACAGCGGCTTTAAGAGCTACGATTGCCAGTTAGGTTTTGAAGTCATACTCAATAATAGTTTTAGACTTATCCAAGTGGGAGACTGTTGGATTAATGTCTAAGTCCATAACTATATTTGGTATGTACTTGACCCGACCCGGCATGGTCCATTTGGGTTGCACTTCACCGGCACAATTTATATGGATAGTCTTTTGAGAATAGTATATTTATGATTTATATTAATATATTATAAGTTCTAATATATTAATATGGAATCATATTATTTAATTAGTATTGATCAAGAATTAATTTAGAATTAATTAAGTGATCAAAAAGAACTAATTAAATATGGATTCTTATATATATGGAATAGGCCAAGTTCATTTAGGTTGAGCTAAGCTTTCATGGATGGTCCATGGAGCTTTTAACCTTCATTGTTACCCATGACCTTTCATTTCCTAGGATCCATGGGTTAAAGCTCCATGGACTATCCATAAAGACTTAGCCCAACCTAAATGAACTTGGCCCACTACACATATATATCTAAGAGTCCATATTTAATTAGTTCCTTTTGATCACTTAATTAATTCTAAATTAATTCTTGATCAATACTAATTAAATAATATGATTCCATATTAATATATTAGAACTTATAATATATTAATATAAGTCATAAATATACTATTCTCAAAAGACTATCCATATAAATTGTGCCGGTGAAGTGCAACCCAAATGGACCATGTCGGGTCGGGTCAAGTACATACCAAATATAGTTATGGACTTAGACATTAATCCAACATATAGGTGCATCATTCTTATTTGAAGCTGAAAGGGTATACATAATCAAATTGTCAAAGGCACCCTGCAGAACCTAAAAGTATTCAAAATGTATAAATGGAGGGAGCTTACTGCCCAAAAGAGATCAAGTCTGAAAGACTACCCATCTTAAGGAAGGAAGGTTAGATTGGTCTTTTCCCACAATTATTTTATCATTTAATTTAATTTTAAAACACATAAATGATAAGTTTTTACCTGGATCATTGCACCTTACATGATGTTAAAGAGAGGTTACTAGCAGGAAAACTCAAAAGGACATAACAAGGTTTGCTCAATTTCATCTTTATGTTTTTACTGTGACAAGCAACTAAACATGGTACCTTAAAGCTATTTTCATATTTCCTTCTCAACTCACACCTTCAGTAAGGTATACATGTCTTTTTATGGTTAGTTTAGATGGAAATATGCCCCTAATTTTATAATTTGTGAGTTTGATGTCTCTTTGTTGGTTTACATTGCATTTTGAAGGTAAGAAGAGTCTTTATATACAGTTGGGACATTGTGAATAATGTGAAAGGTATGTTTTCACAAGCTCTGTTAATACTGGAAAGTTAATTTTTAATTTTTTAACATAAAAATCTTTCTATTAGAATTGGTTTATGCTTAAATCCTTATTGTTCAATATATATTCAAAATATTACTATTTTTATCACATATGAACCGTCTGTCAACATCAATGTTGTAGGAATTGATTTTTTTATTTGGGATCAAATACTCTGAAAATTGCTTTGAATTTGGAAAAGAATGCTGGAAATATATGTAATTAAAATACAAAGAAATTTTTACTATTAGAATTGGTTTTAATTGTCATTTGGTGTATGCTCAAATGGTCTGTAACGGCCCGATTCTCAGGTATTGATTTAATGTGTGAGTTCTTGATTTCAAGGGCTACTCGACGAGCTGATTGCCCTACTCATCGAGTAGCAGCGGGTTGGTCCACGTATTTTAATGACCTACTCGCCGAGTCCAAGAAGGGACTCGACGAGTAGGAGCTGGCAGATGAAACCCTAAATCTCGGGGTTTTGCACCCTATTTAAAGGATCATTGGCCTCCCCCAGCCTCCCCTTTACTGCTTATTGTCCCTCTCAAACCCTAATCGAGTGTGTGTGTTCCATTTGTGTATTTTTGAGCTTGGACGAGGATTTTGTGGAGAAGGGAGCTTGGAGAGCAAGTATTTAGAAGCAAGGAGCTTGTGGGATCTGAAATCTACCTTATTGGACATCTTCTGGAAGGTATAAATCGTTACCCTGACTTCATTTCATTCTAGATTCCCCTCTTTGGACAAATTCTAGGGTTTTCATGGGATGAATGGAAGCTATTCTTGTGTGTAAGCTAAGATCTGAAGTTGTAACTTCAGAACTGAGCTCCCTTGGGCTTCTTAGTTCATAAAGTTTCCAGCTTGTGCAAGAATGAGACTCTCCCAAGGTGTAAAGCTCCATTGGAAGCTTAGATTGGTCATTTAGGGCCTTTAGAGCCTTGCATGTGCGTAAAGTTTGCAACTTTACGTGATAAACATGCCTTAGAAGATTGGATCTGTAATCCGGAACCTTGCCATGGCTTAAAAAGCGTCTGCATGGATGAAGGTCTGCAAGGACTCGGCGAGTTGGATGAACAACTCGGTGAGCCCGTTGAAGATGGCTATGAACTCGACGAGTTGGATGAACAACTCGGCGAGTCCGTTGAAGATTGCCTTAGACTCGGCGAGTCGGCTAGGGTTTCTCCCAATTCTTGGACACGTATGAACTCGGCGAGTTAAAGGGGAACTCGACGAGCCAATCAAGGATTTCACGACTTCTCGAGTTCAGGAAGGACTCGACGAGTCGGTGAACTGCACTCGACGAGTCGAGTCAACATGGACTGTTGACTTTGACTGTGGACTTTGACTTGGACTAAGGGTTGACCAGTTGACTTCTGAGGGTATTTTGGTAATTTGGAGATTTATGAAAAAGGGTTTTATGGTAACTATAGGTGGTGGAGCTCGTGTTGGTGATCCGGGGGTTGAGCTTTCTAGTTTCAGACGACAGTTGCAAGGTGAGTTATCCTCACTATACTAAGGGGTCTAAGGCACCAAGGCTGGCCCATTAGATATATTATCCTAGCAGTGTTAGAGGTTGAGTACAAGTTAGTATTGCATGCTAGTGGTTATGCCAAGTTAGGTAGATCTGTAGGACTACCTGTGATGTTATGTGATTATTGCATGCTCAGTGGTTATGTTATGTGTTTGTTATATGGGATGGGTTGAGGTTGTACTGCTTCGTGCGGTAGCCAACAAACCCTAGGATCATTCCAGTTACGGGCTAAGGGAGACTCGTACTGTGGGCTCGGGAGCATTCCAGTTACGGGCTAAGGGAGACTCGTACTGTGGGCTCGTGGGTATTACAGTCTGTAGGGCTGTGGACCAGTTATATGTTGTTCTGTTTAGTGGTTATGATATGATAATGATGACATGGTTATGTGAACTGTATGTGTATCGGTATTTTGGGGGAACTCACTAAGCTCTCGGGCTTACAGTTTCAGTTTATTGTTTCAGGTACATCAGGGGATCGCGGCAAGGCGAAGGCATGATCGTACAGCTCCTCATAGTATGTTTATGTTTCTGGGAATACTCTGATAAATAATATTTTGGAAACAAAGTTGTAATGTTTTGATGATCTTGACATGTTTTAAAAAGTTTAAATTTGTTTAAAATTTTTGGGTGTTACATGGTCTTTTTCAATATATATGTACATAGTTTTCATTGTTCCAGGGTGTTCTGGTGAGGGTTACAAGTCTATTCGGCTCATTAAGCCTCCTTGCTTGTATGAAAGTACATTATCATTTAATATGTGATTTTATATGTTTGTATGTATGATTTGAATAACTATATTAATAATAAAATTTGAGGCGAGTTTAGTATTTATATTCACTAAAATGTGCTTCATTCTTACTAAGATTTTGACTAATTAACCTTGTAATGTGGGCGTTGATCCTGGAGGGCTGAATAATCAGGTTAATTTATATTGAAAATGAAAGGTACATTTTGTATTTATGAATATTATTTTATTCAAATGGTTGCAAATGTTATTAACTTTGAAACCTAAGTTTCACAGTGTTTGTTTATGCAGGTTGTCGTATTAAAATGTGCTACACATTCATTTCCATAAGTTTTAATAAGTTTTTAGTTATAAAATTTTGCCTTTTTATCAATAATTAATTAATTGAATTGAATATTTTAAATTTGATTGATAAGTTATTTTCTCATAGAAAAGTATTAAGTGTAATTTATAATTAAAATAATTTTCTATCAGTTTTGTAATTGTATTTTATATATTAAAGATTTTGTGTTGATTCATTATATGACCCAACCTACACAAATAAGAACTTATTTTTTCTCTTGGTTGTGTTTTTATGTGTAGTTGACTATTATTAGTGCAGATTTCAATCCAAGCTACACAAGAACATAATTCTTAATTCATTTATTTTATTATTACTAAACATCCTATTTTCATTCCTGTAATCATTAATTTTTTGCATGTTAGACTATTAATGTCTGACACTAGCTACTTCAATGGTGGCCCCAAAGTTTTATTACCTTACGATTAGACTAAAGTAATGTTATCTACACTCCCAAAAAGAGCCAACATGTCGTCTGACTTTTATAGTTTTGTTAAAGTACGTTGTAATTTCAGGCATGTATAAAATAAAAAACTTAAAACCAAAAAATATGTATATTTAAATTTTAAATTAAGAGTGGTCTTGGTAAATTTGTTATTTGGTGTTTTGGGTTTAGGGTATATTCATATATGCATCAAATCACTATATATATATATATATATATATATATATATATATATTAAAGAAATTTTCAATTATCCAGCTGGTTATATTATTGACAATATACGTAATCACTAATTTTTTTTTATTATTTAACACAAAATATGATGTGATTTTGTTTTTAAGTCAAAATTATAATACATTTTCTTTTTGACCCTAAACATCCAATCGACGTGAAAGTAATCGCCAAAAGCAAAATTATATTCCTTCCCATTAAAACGAAACTACACTATCTGTTGAAGCTAAACTTTTGAGTGATGGAGTTAACTTTAAATATGAGAGCACTAACCGATCAATGATTCTCATACTTTCTATTACGTGTCGGTGATGTAGTTGAAGAAACGATGGACAGAAACTATATCCGCATCCTTGATGATATGGTAATTTCATTCATTGAAAAAGAAATGATATTGAATGCTTTGAGTGATGCAATCTTTTCATCCTTCGAAATTAATAGATGTGAAATAGTTGTTGGTATTTATCATCTAGAATTGATTTTATCGCATGACCAATTTTATGTGACATTAACTTGAGGGATATCACGTGCCAATACAAAAGTATTAGCGAATTATGACGAACAATTCAACTGCTCTAAAGTCTATACATCAAATATGGTGCATAAAGAAGTGTTGTACGATTAATAATGTATAATCAATCGTGTATTCATGTACATTTGTAAAGAATTCAAACTTTGTATTTTTAATTCTTATTGATTTCAACTCTATCATTACTCTTATTGATAATTGTTTAAATGTAGTAAACTATTTGCGCAAAAGAACTAATCACTACTAAAAATTAATTTGTGAAAAAACCATTTGCACCTGTCGCTTGGCGCGGGTAAACGGCTAGTGTATATATATATATATATATATATATATATATATATATATATATATATCATTTTACAGGCGTGTTTGGCAGGGAGCTTTTGAAAACGTTTGAGAGCTTATAGCTTTTAGCTTTTGACAAAACGCTCTAGTTTAAACAAAAACTTCGTTTGGCGGTACGATCGTTTAGCTTTAAGTTTAAACAAAACGCTCCAAATCTAAAAGCTACCTCATGTAGCGTTTAACAAAACGCTATTGAGCTTTTGAAATCAATTTCTATAATTACCTTTAAAAATATATTTACGAATTTATTTATTTTTAAACAATTATCATTTTATGTAATTTTATATATTTTAAAAGCTTTCAGCTACTTTTGATAAGCACTCCTATAACAAATAAAAGATATAGTTTTCAGCTACAAGATACCCGCTACCAGCTACACACTATCGGATATTCGCTGCCCGTTTCCAGTTAACAACTATTTTTGCCAAACAAACCCTACATATTGATGTACAATATCAGATTTCAGCATAAACCTAAAAAAGTTCTTGTAACTCATAGTATTCATGCTAGTGCCCACAAAAACAGTAACATTACAATGTAAAAAAAATGCTTACAAGAATTTTTCAAATTTATGCTAGCCAACTGGTGTAGGAACCATTTACAAGAAAAACTCAACAATCTTTGTTGAGCATTCATGCAAATATTCGACTTCTTTTTCCCATTTTCGGACTTCTCAAAAACATTTAAAAAAAAAAAAAGATGACATTTTAATATTAAAAAGTTGGGATTTAAGCAACATACATTTTTTGGATGATGGGTTTATGAAGAAAGATGCGAAAGTCTAAGAATGTAGATCGAAATCGTCAGAAAGAGTTAAAAGTTGAAAGTAAAACATATTTGAAAATCCTGACATGCGACTCTCCATGTTAGTGTTAAGAGTTGGAAAATGTTCGAAAACTACTATTTTGGTCAAATTGGTTATTTGAGGAAAAAATGATTATTTTGTGAGAGTAGTTTTTTTAAAGTCAATTAGGTAATATCTGTATATTCTATACTACTAATAAATAAACATCATTAAGTATCAAACCATATTTTCTAGAGAAAATTGTAAATTTAGCCAAATACATTAATTACTTTGTGAAAAATAGCAAAAAAAAACCCAAATTACAAAATTAGCCCTTAAAATCGCAGATGGATTAAGTCCATCTGGGATTTCGCATTTCCATCTGTGATTTTGTACATTCCATCTGTGATTTCGTAGCTATTTAGTATAAAAAAAAAAAATTTCTTCATTTTTCACTATCTTTTTTAGAGAAACTCTCTCTCTTTCCACATCCCCAGTTACAACGCAAACCAAATATTCATTCATTTTTTATAGATGTTTTAAACAAAATTTTCAAAGAAATAACAACAAAAAATGATAATTTTTTGAAAAAATTTATATATAATAAGGTGTTTCGTAGTCAAACCCTATCAATTTCGTAGTCAAAGTAATTAAAAAAGAAAAAAAAACACACACACACACACAAAATCGCAGGTGAACAGAGAGGAAATCGCAGATGGACATAGTCCATCTGCGATTTTAGGCTGGAAAAGGGGGTATATATACAGCGAAAAAAAAACCACCTGTGAACGTACAAGTGGCTAAAGCACGTCTGTGTTTTAGCCACTTGTACGTTCGCAGATGGCAAGGCAAAATCACAGATGGATTATACCCATCTGCGATTTTAGTGGCTAAAAATGCAATTTTGGTTTTTTTTTGGCTATTTCCCACAAAGTAATTAGCGTATTTGGCTAAATTTGCAATTTTCTCTATTTTCTAGAGTATGATTCTAATAATGTCATGTGACATTCTTAAAAATTCATTAACATTTAAGACCCAACGAAGTGCACCGGGGTGGAGCCAATGGAAGCTTTTCCGCACACCGAAACACCGCACCAGCGATGCGAGAATGGTGGTGCGGGGAGGATGTGAAGGAACCGGTTGCCGCACCCTCTCTTTTCCTATTGGTTGATTTTTTTTTATTATTTTTTTTGGCAACGGTAATATGTTTAAATTTGTCAAATATATATATATATATATATATATATATATATATATATATATATATATAAAAATTTATTTCTTTTCCCCACTATAAATACCAACCCAACCCAACGTTATTTTTAACTCATTTCTTCATATTCTCTAAAAATGACACTAAAACACAAAGTCATCATCTTCGTCATCCGATTTGACGGCTCAAGAGGAGGCATTGCTTGTTGATTCCATCATGGCGAAGACTGTTGCATACTTTCAAAACCAACGAGGCCAAACTTCACGTCCACGACCTAAAACAAGAAAACCGCCGTTGCATAGAAATCACAAAATCAGGCACAATCGTCTTGTAGAAGACTAGTTTGCAGATGACGTCGACGTGTACGCTGAAAAGTTTCGACGGCGGTTCCGGATGAAGAAGAAGCTATTCTTACGTATTGTTGGCGATTTAGAATGCCATTTTCCATATTCAAATGGAAGCTGGATAGAAGACGTAAAAAAGGTTTCTCTCAAATTAAAAAAAATGCACGGCCACAATTCGTCACTTAGCATACGACATTAGTGCAGAAAAATAGGACAAATATTTTAGGATGTTCGAGCGTACCGTACGGGAGTATGTATACAAGTTCTGCAAAGCTATTACTTTGTTGTTTTCTATTTATTGATTTTTTGTTTTTAATCTTGCTTATTTTAATGTATCTTTTTATGTAATTTTTAATGGGTAAATGTCACAGTAGCCCAACCAACTTACATGTTTTGGTTTAGATGGTCCCTTTTATTTTATTTTTGTGCATTCTAAGGGTAAAAATTCATGTTTTTAGTGTTTAAAAGGTCCCTTTAAGAGAAATGAAGGGGTCAACCGGTGAACCCATTTCTAATCACCTCCTAATGAGCAGGTTAATTATGCCAGTCGTTGCCACCTCATCCATTAATCTCTCACTCACTCTCTCTCTCTCTCTCTCCCTCTCTCTCTCTCTCTCTCTCTCCACGCCGACGGAAAGCTCTAATCCCCCATTTCCTTCCCCCGCTAACCTCTACAATTCCCAGTAGCACCTCAAAAACGCAAAAAATGTCAAGCACACTAAGGCAAAAAGAAAGAATATGTTTATTACACCTCTAATTCCATGGAACTATACATGTTGTTTCTGTTCTTACTGCCCCTGCTACATACCCAAAGTCTTTATTTGATTGGATATTATTAGGTTTCAAATGGTCCTAAACTGCACCCAATTTCAGTAGTAATGGTTGTGCCTGTTATTCAAGCCATGGTACTTCAAACAGGCTAACAGGGGAAGAAGATGAGCTACGCACCTCAACTGTTCGATGAAATGCATGACAAAGAAAAAATGCTTTGCTCAATGCTTATATGACATATTCAACTCCACACCGGTCCTTACTAAGTCTTGTGGGAAGATATGTTGTTTTACATTACACATCACACCTCCTATATCAAAATGTCAACAAGAACATGGGTTTGAAATCTGGCAGTACAACAGGATATATCCATTTTAGCAATTGAATATGGCTTTTCAAGTCCCGATCAACAAAGTTGTAGTAACTCCTTGACCACCATGATAAGTCTCTACCCACCACCCGTTGTAGTTGTCGAATAATCAGATCTGAATCCATGTAAATTGACATGTGCAAATTGCTCAGATGAGAAGCAAATAATCTATCAAATCGGAGTGGTGGCAGGGCCTACCGGGATAACGATGCAGCCATGAGATCTAATCAATTGGAGAGAATCAGAACCAACCACCAGGTTTGAATCTTAAATAATCCTCTGTTTATGTTTCACCTTGTTCATGGATTTTAAGAGTATAATACTCATTAAATAAACTTGGTATATATGCAAATGAAGAAATCTAAGAAAGATTGGCGGTGGACGACGCCTCCGATGAACTCATCGGCTGTTGAAATCAAGCAAAGAGAACGTTTCCTGCACCACCATCCAATTTGGGGGCGACCACAATGGCAGCTGTGTTCCTATTACAGACGACGAAGAAGAGAACGTTTCCTTCTTTTTTTTTCCAGATCTAACATTCAATCGGAATATCATAGAAGCATGTCCGACAAGCCGCTCTTTGAAGTGAAGGGTCACGTTCTCTTCCTTTCTTTGTACCGACATACCCAAAAAAGTTAAGAATTTGTTTTAATTAACTTCTAAAAAATATATAGAAAAGCCAATATACGAATGGTAACCGGTAAACCGGAAAGAAATATGGTGGTTCCTCTTTTAAACAGGTAAAATCAAAGTTTAAGCACTTAGACTACTAAAAAAACAAAATGGACCTTTTAAACCAAAACATGTAAGTTGGTTGGGCTACAGTGACATTTACCCATTTTTAATTGATGAAGTGGTTTTTATTTTTAAATAATTTTTATGTTTATTATTCATTTAAAAAAGTTTATAAATCATCAAAATCAATTATTTTTAGTTTAAAAAAAAGAGTGAATGAAACTTTCTGCACACACCCTGACTTTTGGTGAGGGAAAGAAAAGTGAATGAAAGGATAACGTGACAGACAAAAAGTGAAAAAAGCTTCATGTACCCACCCTCCGGTCTAATACTTAAAAAAAATATAAATATCAATATTTATATTGTGAATTTTAAACAGCAAATCAAGATTTAAATTTTGAAGTCATTAATCATTACCTTTTACATATTTTATCTCTTATAAATAAATATAATATTGTCGGTTTTTTGTATCTCAAATGTCGTCTATCTTGAACAAAAAAAGTTTACATATTTTGAGTCACCAAGTCTAAAGTTACAACTTAAGTCGTTGAAGTATTGATTTCTTGTTACATTTGGAATGCATACTTTTTTTTATTTAAATCATATTATCTTACAATCATCTTAACCATCTTCTATTAAAAAATAAAAAATAAAATAAAATTATGAATCATTTAAATAAAATTAAGTCTCATATCTAATATCTTTTGAAGTTATGCATTTATAATAGCTACCATATATTATATGAAAATATCATTTTATCCATTCTTACTTTTCATTATTAAGTGTTAAGGTTTTCCTTATTAAATATTTCTATACATCATTCAACTTACAAAATAAAAACTTTTTAAACATTATACTTTAAATTTGTACTATTTGAATGCATTAGTTTTACGGTCTTGTTTATTAAAGTATAATATCATCATACATTGTCAATCATACTCCAATATAGTTTAGTATTGAATTTTTAAAATTTTCTTATTTTATCAATCTACTTTTATTGTCTATCATATAAACTTGTGGTTTCTATCGATCTCTAACATTGTCCTCCCTAATAAATAAAGAACTTTTTGCCAGATGTCCTCTTCTCCTTCATTTGGACACATGACATTTTCTAGAATTTTTGAATTTTCTATTTTCCACTTGTCATTTTATTTTATTTTTCATTTTATTAAATTAAAATTCCACATTTAATATGTAAGGTAATATATATGTAAGGTGTTTATTAGAGTATTTCTTGTTTATTAAAGTATAATATCATCATACATTGTCAATCATACTCCAATATAGTTTAGTATTGAATTTTTAAAATTTTCTTATTTTATCAATCTACTTTTATTGTCTATCATATAAACTTGTGGTTTCTATCGATCTCTAACCTTGTCCTTCCTAATAAATAAAGAACTTTTTGCCAGATGTCCTCTTCTCCTTCATTTGGACACATGACATTTTCTAGAATTTTTGAATTTTCTATTTTCCACTTGTCATTTTATTTTATTTTTCATTTTATTAAATTAAAATTCCACATTTAATATGTAAGGTAATATATATGTAAGGTATTTATTAGAAATGGTTTATATATGTAATGTATTCAATAAATTAAAACCTCATTAATTTTAATAATTCAACATTTTTCTCAATTTTCTTATAAATTCAAACTTTTCAAATTGTTAAAATTTCATATTTAATTTTTTTTTTTAAATAAACTCATGTAATACATGGGTCTGACACCTAGTTAAGTAATAAAAATCGAGTATAAAGATAATTAGTCATTTTAAAATAAATACATATGGCGGACTAGAAAAAAAGTTAGAAGATTGCTGAAATAAAGCTACAAACTGATAAACTAAATGATAAAAAATAATATTTAGTAAAATTAGTTGAAATATTAAAATAACATAAAAATACATATTTAAGATTGTGTTTTTAATTATTGATAAATAGTTTATTTAAAAGTATTTCAAAAAATTTTCAATAAGTGCGTTCAAACGTTGAACTAAGTAACTTTTAAAAAAACTAGTTTATAAACTATTTTTTTTTTAAAATTGCAAAACATAACAACCAGGACAACTCAAAAAATAAGTTACATTATAAGCTAGTTATGATATACCAAACATAACTAAATTGTTGTATTTCATATTTGATAGACAAACAATTAGGTGATTAATATTGTGAACTAATTTCAATAGGCTTTCGGAGATCGAGATTTTCTTTTTTTTTCATCAAAAACGAAGAAGGCCGAGGATGGCCTACGGTGCGTCTTATCTGAAGGGAACACGCTTTTTCGACCGCGGGGTGGTATGATTGTCGGGCCCTCTCCTCGCTGGCCTATTGGGATAGCAGCCTTCGGGCTTTGCCTGCCCTTTCTAATAAAGAATTTTGGCTCGGCCCAGGAAAGCGCCGACAACAACAAAAAGGAAGGGGTCCATGTAGCTGCTGCGCCCACCCCCTCTTAGTCAATGGGGCAGCAGGTTCGGCATCTACTACAAAAGAGAGAATCCACTTCAGATAACCACGCGCGATCCCAAGTCTTGTTCGCATGCTTCCGGAACTTGTTCGTCAACACTAGGTCAGCAGGTGGCTCTTTCATCAGACATGGCTATGCTCACCATATTGCAGTATAATGGACGATATCTCCTACGCTGTCTTTGTGGATTCCCACCGAATTCCAAGTAGTCTTATCTTTCTGTGCGACTTTCTTTATAGGGATCCTGCCGGCACAGTACTCCGTTTCCAGCAAGTTCGTGAATAGGGATGCAAACGGGTCGGGGATTCCCCGCTACCCGTGGGGAATCGACCCGAACGGATCGGGGATTCTCCGCCTTAGCGGGTAATGGATCGGGGATGGGGATTAGATATCTTACCCGAAGCGGGGATGGGGCGGGGACGGACATAGTATTATCCGCCCCGTTTAAAACCTGATATATATATATATATATATATATATATATATATTAGTTGTAATTAAAGTTTTTCAGAGATACCAATACCTATTTTCCCACGATTACTCTTCGAGTGGATGATCTTCACCGTTTTTATATTTAATATTTTGTTTTTGTAAAAGTAATTAATAAACTTTTTCAAAGACTTCCACCGTTTTCATCTTTTCGAGAGTAGCAATCGACTCTTCGTTCTTCTCTCACGTCTCAGTTCTCACGCTTCACCAAGACATTAATGTCTTTACTCTTCAAGAACAAAACCCAATATTTATTCATCGATTATTTATTTCTCCATAAACCCTAGATATCGACACAGTAGTATCAAGATTCAGGAGTAAATTTCAATGGATGATCTTCCTTTTCCACCACAAAATCCCAACCCGAGGTAAGTTTGTTTCATCGATTGACTTGAACTTTCACCTGCTTATTGTTTTTATGTAGTCGATTACTCAATCTCATGTCTAATTAGTGATAATCGATTCTCTGTACTATGTAATCGATTCTCATGTACGATTCTTTCATGTATTTTAGTCGTGTATGGATTTTTATGCATGTAATATGTATGATTTTGGTTGAAATCTGATTTCTCATATACAATTTTTTTTCATTTATTTTAATCGAGACCTGATTGTCTTGTTGAACTTTAGGGATATACTCAAGATTAATCATTAAAACCTGCAATCGGTAGAAACCCAAATGTTATAACCAAAATGGCTTAATTTCTAAAAAGAAATCTGTATAATCAATAATCATATGAATTCTCAAGGTCTGAACATTTGTATAATCGATAATTATCATATTTTTGTGTAATTCATTCTTAATGTTCGTAGAATCATGTTTGCCTGAATCAATTAATTTGAATAACATGAAATTTGGCTGCATGTTATACAATAGAATATCATCTAATTTTGAATGGTATAATTTCTGCCTAATTCTTTTTGTATAACTGAATATCATCTTATTTTTAACTATATAACTGAATTTCCGTCTTTGTAATTCTTATTCTGTGTAATGATTTATTGTAGTGACACTCAAGATCAACAACCCTCACAATCAAACAAAAGATTGGTTTATGATCATCCTTCATAAACCAATCTTCTGTTTATTCTGTGTAATGATTTTTTGTAATGATTTTGAGAATGAAGGATGATCATTTCAACATTTTATTTGTCATGATTATTTTTTATGTTTTTTTATTTTCTTTAGATTTACAAAAAAACAAATGATTTTCTTACAAAACGGGTATCCATCGGGTTCCCCATATCCGGCGGGGATTCCAACATGCATACAATCGAGGACAAGATAATTAATCCATTAATTAAAACAAATCTAATAAGGCAATTTCATTCAATTGATCATCCAAGGTTACGACCAAACTTCCAAACATAAACAAGAATTACAGATGAATACCAATACCGCAGCAATTGCTAAGTAGAAGAACTGCTAACTCAAATCTCGGTCTGTGGGATTTCGGTCGTACCATGACGACCGTCGGGTAACTGCCACGACAAGGGTATAGGATCTAACACCTCACCGAAAACGATAAAAGGACAATGAGCTCTGATGTGGCCTTCCTGGCCGCAATAGAAACAAACTCGCGCACTCCGCCTACAATCTCTACCAAAATGGCCATCCTCGCCACACCTATGACATACAAAAGATCTGCACCTACCCTCAGCTTCCCCCGAACTCTGGCCAGCGGACTTGAACCGTTTCACTACAGGCTGGAATTGAACCAGAGCCCGATGCTGCTCCATCGTCTGGGTCTCTATCTCAATCTCTCGTCTCCTCACGACATCTTGAAGCTCAACGTGGGTATTGTATCGTCGGGTAGACACAAATTGTCAAATGTCCATATTGAGCATACTCAAATACCAATTCATCTGAGCCTTCTCTGAAGCAGCGAACTCAGGACTGAACAAAGCCCTCTCAGTGAACATCTTGGTGATCTCCGTCACCGACTCGGTCGTCTGCCTCAGATCCATGTACTCCTGGGCCAATCTCTCCCTCTCCACCAACGGGACATATCTCGTATGGAACATCTCTGAGAACTGCTCCCAAGTCACCGTAGCCCTCTGCTTAGGAGTGTAAGAACTAATCACCAATCTCCACCAATCCTTCGCCCCCAACCTGAGAAGGTTCAGGGCGCACTTGAACTTCTGGTCATACGGACAAGAAAATGTGAAGAAACAACCCTCCACATCAGACAACCATCTCATCGCCACAATCGGGTCCTTGAACCCATCAAACTCCGGAGGCTTCGTCTTATCGAAGTCCCGGTACTAGAAATCTCTTTCTCCTCAGACCCCTACGACAACAACTGACACGGAAGCTACAACAACAACAGCCTCAGAAAGTGCATCATAACAATCATCGAATAACTCGATCATGGCAGTCTTGACCAACCCAAACAACTCCGGAGTAACCTCCCTGACCGCCTCAGCCACTTCTGTAGCAATGATCCCACGGATCTCCTCCTCACTCAGACGTGCCCTCTTAGTGCTGCTAGCTCCTAATCCTGAACTTCCAATAGCCATCATACTGAAAAATATACCAAGCGTTTGGGCACTGATCGTGTACACCCAACGTACTAGGGATGCCCTAGTACGCTCAACGTACTCCCCGCACGCCCAATGTACTCCCCGTACGCCCAACGTTCACGGCTAACCCAAAACTCGCCTAACTTCAAACGTTCGTAACTTATTCGTTCCAACTCCATTTTCGACGTTCTTTATATCCACGGAAAGGTGTTGAAGAGCTCTAAAATATTATCTAAATATCTTGGACTAAAAACTTCTCGAACAAAAATCCATATTTCATGCAAGAACCGACCTATGGCATTTCTGTTTCGGCCCAAAACATAATTCAAGGGTTAAATCTCTTAACTAACATTACCTCCTTCCACAAGGACTAAACTTTGCATCTTTAAGGCCCAAAACCTTACACAATCGACTTCCGTCTTACAGCCCAGAAATGACAGGAAACAGGATGTTACACAATGTTGATGGATGTTTTCATAACACTTGGCACCCATCCACTGTATGAAATGATTTTCAACCCATCTACTTTTTTAAATACCTACATTCCTTTTGAACTTTATAAAATATCACTTTCATCACCTCCATTTTGTATGTTTATCCCATGTAGTATATATAATTTGATTTTCCTTAATAATATTCGTTTGTTAACTTAAAACTAATTTTTTAAAATGCTTATTTTTATGTATGTATCAATATAAATTCGAGTGACAACGTTGCGACGTAAATTTAGATTTTTGTTAGTTAATTTTTTTTTTTTAAAATTACATAATTTTTTTATGTATGCGTCGGTATAAATTCTAGTTTGTCTACGTTTCGACGCATTTTTTTTATGTTTGCTTACTTATTTTTATGTACGATTCTTACGTATGAGTTGGGTAAGATATAATATGTTTTAGATTATTTGAACTTCTATTTGTTAACTTAAAAAAAAGATGTCATACTTACTTATTTTTATGTACGTGTAGGTATAAATTTTAATTTATTTACATTTTCGTGTTTATTTTTATGTACGTTTCCTATGTATTAATTTGGTCACATATAAGACGTTTTCATTCGATGGTATATATTGGAGTTAGTTAGTGATATCGACATTGTATATTTATCTACCAACAAATGCAACGGTACCAAAATTTTATCAATACAATCGTAAAAATTCAATTTACAAAATGGATTGACGTCGCCACAACAGAAAAATCCGAGCTCGATTAAATTTCCAACATAAAATATGCATATCAAAATTTAGATGTAAACGAACTGTTCGGCGGAAAGTTCGTTTATTAATAAATGAACGAATACGGACAAAAATTTTCGTTCGTTTAGTTAAATGAACGAAAATGAACAATGGTTTTATTCGTTCAATTATGTGCGTGAACATTAGTTTATGTTATTCGTTCACGTTCTTTTATGTTCGTTCATTTAAGTTTATTTTATGTTCATATATGTTCGATTTTATTTGATTATATTATTATATTATGTATTTGTTTATGTTCATATATGTTCAATTATGTATGTTTATCTCATTTCGTTTAACATGTTCTCGAACATAAACGAACGAACATGCACATTCTAATTTATTAAACGAACAAACATGAACAATAAAATTCGTTCGTTTATCCGTTCGTTTGATAGCTAACTTAAACGAACGAGCATGAACAACCATCGTTCGTGTTTTTTCGGTTCGTTTACAACTGTATCAAAATCTATAATATAAACAAAATCATACGGATACATTTAATGAGAACACAAAACTTATACCAAGCCATCCAAAATATTAAATACAAGGATCAATTTACTCTAAGTTATTTTCATGCAATAGACTCTTATAAAACATGATAAAACAAGAATCCATTATTTACTTCTGATTCTTTGATGCATAATGGGATACGAACCACAAGGGACCTCTATTTATGGGGTATAAAAATATGCATTGAATAGCAAGATGAAACACCCAACTGGATATGAAACACCCAATTTGCTTCTTATCTCTATACCAAGTATCTTGTTAATTCTTTGCTTAGTGTAGTCTCAACCGAGTGATACACGCGTCCAAAAGGATAATTGTTGTTTAAAGGTTATGTTTGAAACAAAAGGAAAACGGAAATAACTCAATAAGGTTCTTGGTGAGGAATAACGATATTAATTTCAATCTGCTGAGATTTTTAAAAACTTAAATTCCATGCCTCGTAATTTTATATTGTAATTCCATTGATTTGTTGAGTTAAATATACTTTTTTCAGAAAATCTTTAAAAGATGGGATTTCTTCATAAATTCCTATGTAATTATTGTTTGAGAATGGCGATTATAGGGCAGTCTCGATGGCGGCGCGTGACCCCCGTCCTTTTAAATCTCGATTCCCTCTTTTGTGATAGCAACCCTCCAAAAGCTATTAAATAAAATCATATAATAATATTTTATAAAACTTTTCTTTCTGCGTAGATTCTTCTTCATCATCTTCTTCTCCTTCTTTTTTCTTCTGCCAAATTTCTAAGAAAAAAAGATCTTCAATAACAATCGTTCAGTCCCCAAAACGCAAAACCCCCCCTTTTCTCTTCTTCAATCTTCTCCTGTTCTTGGAGGGGCGGAAACTTCAATCAATCATGAAGCCCTCCACCCCCGCCGCCGTTAACAGGATTAATAATCGCCCTCGCCGCCGTCCTGACCTAACCCTACCGTTACCCCAACGAGAACCCCAAATAGCTGTCCCACTCCCTCTCCCACCCTCCTCCGCCACCACTAACTCCTCTCAACTACTCCCTCCGGCTCAACAACAACAGCAACAACCCATCAACTTCTCTGAACTTGACCGTATGAATAGAATCGGCAGCGGCAGCGGTGGAACCGTTTACAAAGTTCTCCATCGTCCAACCAACCGCCTCTTTGCTCTCAAAGTAATCTACGGAAACCACGAAGATGAAGTTCGCCGTCAGATCTGTCGAGAAATCGAGATCTTACGAGACGTCGATAACCTCAACGTCGTCAAGTGTCACGATATGTTTGATCACGCCGGCGAGATTCAGGTTCTTCTTGAGTACATGGACCGCGGGTCGCTTGAAGGTACACACATCTCCCACGAACCCTCTTTGGCCGATCTCACCCGTCAGATCCTCTCCGGTCTCTATTACCTCCACCGGCGTAAGATTGTTCATCGTGATATTAAACCCTCCAATCTGTTAATAGATTCGAAGAAACAAGTTAAGATTGCCGATTTCGGGGTATCTAGAATCCTAGCACAAACCATGGATCCTTGCAATTCATCCGTCGGTACCATTGCTTACATGAGTCCCGAGAGAATAAACACGGATCTGAATCACGGAAAATACGATGGATACGCCGGAGATATCTGGAGCTTAGGCGTTAGCATTTTGGAATTCTATTTAGGGCGTTTTCCGTTTCCGGTGGGAAGACAAGGCGATTGGGCTAGCCTCATGTGTGCTATTTGCATGTCACAGCCACCGGAAGCCCCGCCCACGGCATCTCGTGAGTTCCGTGAATTTGTGGCGTGCTGTTTACAGAGGGACCCGGCGAGGAGGTGGACGGCGGCGCAGCTGTTGCGTCACCCTTTTGTTACCGGCTTAGCCGGTAACCATAGCATCGCGAATCAGGTGCATCCAACTCATCAACTACTTCCTCCCCCACCACGTCCACATTTTTCATCATCGTCTTGATCCTCATTCCATAATACTTTTCACGCCTTTGATTTACAACTGTGTAAGATGATGATGATGATGATTAAAAAATTTGATTTTTAGAGCAATGTTTTGTGTTACTATTCGATCGATCAATCAAATCAAATCAATCTTGGGTTTGATAAATTAAGATTCTCTGAAATCCATTGGTTTCTCCAATTTAAAGGAGGATTGATTGGACAAACGAAACTAAAATCATCTACCTTTACAATTATTGTTGGGACTTTTAAGGCATTCGATCTTCTATTAATATTGTTGCAATCATTTTTATATGCATGATTTCCCCAGAAAAGAATGAATTCGTTTTGATTTTTAGTGGCAAATGACTTTTTATTGCGATTTTAATTCCAGAAAAGATAAATGCATTGTAGTGTCAATCATTACAAAAGAAGGTAAAAAGGTACATTGCAAATTAAGTGGGTTATGACTTTTAAATCTGCAAATATTATACAGATTTCGGGTGTGACAGTGAATTCTTGGATTGTTGCGTTGATTATTAATCGTGTTTGAGTTGTACAAAAAGATTGGTCCTTTTTCTATATGTTTGTCGACAGAAAAAGATTGTGAAATCGAATAGAGGACATTATTGTATGTAAATTTTGACTTTGAGCGACCTTAGAGTTTATTATCGAAATAAATTATTTTTTATACCTTAAAAACAGTGTTCATCTTCTGAATAACAAAATATGAACAACTTGAGCAATTTAAGGGTAAGCCAGAAGAATTTTTGATCAAAATCATACAACTTGAACATGAAGCCAAATGGAGTTGGGTGGTTTTTGGTTTTATTATCTCAAAAAATGTTGATTGTCGATTTATTTATTTAAAGCTGGATGAGTTTGGATTCGTTATCTGAAAAATAAAATAATGATCGTTAATTTACTAATGAAATATATTCAATGATACTCGAGTTTGTATCATATTATGTCGCGGAAAGATTCTATTTTATAAAAAGAAAAATTGAACCATGAGATGACGCATGTGGACGAGCGTTGTAATAAAATTTTAGTTTTAACTAAATTTAAAAATTGGCATTCTTCAATTTTATAATAAATCTTATTGTAAATGATTAATATTAGAAATCAATCATAAGATTTATGAATCTTCTGTAAGTTAATTCATGAAACATTATATAATGTCCAAATTATCATCATTCATCAAGTTGGGGTTAAATGGTGGATGTCAAAAAAAAAAAAAAAAATGAATGAAAGTTATTGAAAAATGAGAGTTTTCGACAAATCAGGCTAAACATTTGCTACAAAATAATCAAAAATAAAAATAAAATTTTGTATCAAAAGCCATATTTTTGCCGTGGGGCAATAGCAAAATTGTTGATCCGATAATTGCCTTTTCCATAATACGTTGTCGTTTTGTGCTTTTTTTAGATTTTGCGGTGGACCGTTGCAAATTTAAGTATTCGTATTTTTGTGCTTTTTAGCTTCGTCGTGGGGCAATGCGAAATTGTGGATCTACTATGAAATTGTTTTTTTATGGCTATTTATCTGTGCTGTTTCTTTAGTTTATAAATTGCACAACACTTAAACGTTATCATAATGGGGATGAAAACCATATAATATCCTTGTGGAAGGCAAAATATCATTTCATATTCTACACATATTTACGATATAAAATGTGCAATGTTTAAATGTAGGTTTTTCTCATGTAAGTTGTCATGTGAGCCAAGTGTTATCTAAACAAGAAGTGTCATCTGGTCAAGAGAAAGCCGGTGCATGGGTTGCGAACCAAAGGCCAGAAACATATGGTCTTAAAGAGCGATTTGGGATTGGTGTACCTCTCTTTTAACAATTGAGTTGCCTGCATTTGGAAGATGGCATAAATTCCAAAAAGAAGTGACATGAATCCTAAAGATGGCAAAAGAGCCAAGAAACTGTTTAATATTTAACCATGTGGACATTTATTATTCAATAAATAAGATATTTTCATAAATTATTTGATGTTTATAGAGTACATATAGGAAAACCATTGTAACATGTACATATCCCGAAATTCTAATTTGCTTGATATGATGTTATTTTGAGCCATTGGGTTTTTGTATCGGATCCACTACAAAAATGGTTTTGGCATCTATTTTGTCTTGTTATGAAATTAGGTTTAGCAATGCATATGTGAACTTACTTTTTGACTACGAAATTGGCTAAAAATATGTATAAAGGAGGTGGTACTTTTTTTTTTCACATAAACTCAAATTGAATTTGAAATACTAAAGGGCCTTCAGCCTAGAGGTACTGGGTGTTAGATTGATGACCTTAAGTTTTGCTTTGTTGGAGACAAAATGAGTAAATTTAGGAGTAGTAGGAGATGTTACGACAAAAGTAATCAAAACACGAAATATAACAGCCTATAAAGGGCCTTCAGCCTAGAGGTATTGGGTGTTAGATTGATGACCTTGAGCTTTGCTTTGTTGGAGACAAAATGAGTAAATTTAGGAGTAGTAGGAGATGTTACGACAAAAGTAATCAAAACACGAAATATAACAAACAGAGACACAAATAAATCAAATTTATATATAAAATTCATAATCAGAAAACATATTTGAATGTTGATGTTTAGAACAAAATCACAAATTTGAAAATATGTAGATTGAGGCCTGCAAATTGCAGTGTCCGAAGACAGAAATTTCCCTGGAATGAGTCTGTCTTGAGGATACAACAATCAATCCAAGAAGTGATCTTGATTCTGTCGAAAATTTCTATGTTCCATTTCAGAAAAACGAATTTGCAAGAGATTTTGTGGTGTGATATGATTTGTGTAACCCTCCACACATGACTGAAACCATGTATTTATAGGTATTGATTATAACGGTTGGAAACTGTCAAAAACCGAAAATATGTGCCATAATACATGTCATTCAGTAATTACGAATGTAATAAAATTAAAAATTAATTTCGTAATTAAAAAAATATTTAATTAATCAGGAAGAACCCAAGAGCCCCAAGGCCCATCTTTTGACCATTAAATATTCTCTTGATATTAGCCTAATTTGAGTCCAATCAGTCTAGTCCAACACCACAAACCAAACCCATCAATCTTAGCTCAATGCTTTATCCATATTGATAAACTAATGAGGCTTAGATTTATAACGATGAGCTTTTTCTTTCTTGCTTCCAATGTGGGACAAGTCACACAAAGTAAAGTAGTAAACAAAGTTCCAATGGGAGATATGTGAGTTTGTCATTATAAATAAATTGTAGTGACCCGGTTATGATGACGAATGCGAAATTGTAATGATTAAGTGAATCTAAAGCAATATTGAAGAACACACAATGTAAATAATCTCGTTTAAGCTCTCATTAGATCTAGTAAGCTATTACAAAGTGGGTTATGTAATAATTTTCTCACTAGACTAATCTCTCACAAATGGTTCTTACATAAAATGGGAGCCACTCACTTCCTATTTATAGGAAAGGCTAAACCCATTACATATCCAAAGAGGGTAAGTTATATCCACAGAGAACTTTGCACCCTAACATTATCCCCCTCAAAGTTAGGATTGGATGTCCCAACTTCAATATCCAAACGAGCTCTAAGCGATCAATACCCCACTCCACCTCGAAGTAACACCGGTCTTCAAATCCGCTTCGAAAAAGAATATCCGAGAAGCTTCGTATACCCATTTCAACATTCTCTTGTAACATTCCATTTAAAATAAATGAATAAAATAAAATAAAATAAATAAAATAAGTAAATAAATAAGATAAATAAATAAATAAATAATAAACCCCAAAACCCAAAGGTGTATTTTATATTTTATTTTGCTTTAGCCCTAACTTCGTAATAATTTATCAGTATTATAATTTCAGGAATTTGGAGTCTATATTGTAACATTTGGACCTGAAATGCATAATATTTTGTAGAGGAGGAGCTGTTGGGTAATAAGTGGATTTAAATTGAAAAGGAACTTTGGGGGAGGGACTGAAAGTGAATATTGGGCTGAAGTTGAATATGGACGGGGGCATAACCTGTCACCCTCCTCTTACTATTCACTTAAAAACGCAGCTTCAAACCTAACCCTAACCCTAGAACCTTTGCAGCCGCCACCCTTATACCCCCTCACCTCCAGCCACCGCCACCTCCACTTTTGAAGTCGAAAATCACCACCGAACGATCGTTGCTACAACTCTGTCGACGGGATTGAAGGGCGACGTTGTGGCTGTTGTTGCTGTTGTTCTCATTTGCCGTTCCTTCCTTCCTTCGAGTCGTCGTCTGTCACGCCGCCGGTATCGCCGCTTGGTTGCGTCGCCGCCGCTAACGCCGTCTGTTGGCGCTACTGCCGCTTCGTTCTACCGTTCATTTTGTCGTCGTCCTCCTCCAAGTTCAAAGTACAGCTGCATGGTGGGTGTTTCCGCTCGTGTGTGTGTGTGTGTGTTTCAGTATGTGTTGGCGTGTGTTATTGGCCGAAAAACAAGAGGACCACCATGGCAGCCAACCATGGTGGCTTCCGCCCTTTGCTGCCCTTTTCTGCCACCTCCAGTCACCGTGTGAGGTGGCTGTGTGTATCTATTATAGTGTGAATGTGTGTATATGTGACAACCCGAAACTTTGTCCGTTTCCGTTACGCGAGTTTCGTTAATAAAATTTCGAATTTGTTAACTTTTCCGTCAAACTTTTTGGTTTAGAAAATAATCTAGTTATATTTAATTAAATTATTTACGAGTTGGAACCAAAAATCGCGCGGAAACCCGAATATCTCGAAAAATCAAGCATTTGCGGTCTAAATGAGATTACGACCGTAAACGTGTTTACGGCCGTAAACTCGTTTACGACCGTAAACCTGTTTACGGTCAGTGAAGAGTGGACCCCCCACAACACCCCTATAAATACGATGCCTCCACCTTCATTAGAACATTTCTGGCCAAAAACTCTCTCCTTCTCTCTCTAAGAACCTTAACCGTAAACACTCAAAACGCCTTCAAACTTTGGAAATCATCGAGAAACCACGTTTGGAGTCACTTGGGAACGCCTGGAAACGATTATCTCTTCGAAATCAACAATCAGAACCATTTTTCTTGAGTTTACGGTCCACCTTCAAGAACCGTAAACCCTGTTCTTGAGTTTACGGTCCAACCTTCAGAAACCGTAAACTCTGTTCTTGAGTTTACGGTCCAAGCCTTCTGAAACCGTAAACTTTGTTCTTGAGTTTACGGTCCAAGCCTTCAAGAACCGTAAACTCCTCTTCGACCGTAAACACCTTTTAAGTGGTGTTTTTGACTGAAAACTCACCTTCTTCGATTCGATCAAGTCCCGGTAACATTCCTCAACCGAATTCAAGTGTACCTCTAACATGTTATCTAACGAAATCGCTAATTTAGATACATATACGTATTTATTTGATAATAGGATTCCGTTAAGTGTCGCGTGCAACAACTCGAGGATCTTCATTTCAGTCAACGATTTCACAACAAGAACTGTGAGTTCATACCCCTACATTTTTCCGTATTTTTAATGTTTTCAGGGGGGGGGGGGGGGAATACAAGCTAATCATAAATGTTTTCAAAACTTATGCAAATCTCATACTTTAACCCTGTTGTACTGTGTTGAGCATAAGGGACGTTTTCACAAAAATTTGCATAGTTTTCCGGACACGCTATTCACTATACATGCAAACTATAATCGGTATAGTTTGAGATTTTCTAAACATCACGAGTACAGAAACTTTCACTATTAAACATATGCACGAAGACATAAATAGTTTACAGTTACATCACCACTTTATCATGGTTTTTCATAACTGTAATTATCATTATATACGGTATACATACGGATTTTCACTACGGTAGAACGCTACTACACTACATGTAAACTAGATTGTACGATACTGTGAGGCGCTACTTCACTACATGTAAACTAGATTGTACGATACTGTGAGGCGCTACTTCACTACTGTACCCTTAGGTGTACAAGGATAAATCCTACCACTGTATAACCAGAGTCTCCTGGAGGGAGAGCGTGAGATTTGTGAATAGATCTATTCGGGACTGACAATCCCACATCTGGACTGCTAGCTACAGTTAGGCGGGCACGCCTGAGATGTACAAATGTCATTTAACTCGACGCCTGAAGAACGTTGGAAAGGTCTCTAGTCATATCAAGCATGGTTATACGACTCACAATATGTATAAATCACCTTTAGTTTACAACTTATCACTCTTCAACAGTTCTATTTTTACTAAATAGAACTGATACACACTACGTATTCTGGCTAAGGCCAGGGTTTTTCAAACAGAACCGATTATGCAATGGTTTCACATATAAAATACTTACACTTCATGATTAGTTTTAGCTAGTCACACGAGGTAGTATTCTCTCATATCACTACAGTTTTCAGTAACGAGCATTCATGGTTTATACGAAATCGATAACGCTACCCTTTTTACTAAAGAAAATATCGGATTTTCTTGGAAACATACATATATTCATGGTTTATTACAGAACTGATAACACTACATTTTCACTAAGGAAAATATCGGATTTTTCTTGAAACTATTCAAATATTTTCCGAACTCATCAACGATTTTCACTACAAACCACCGCTTATGAACTCACCAGCTTTATGCTGATACTCTTTTAAACTGCTTGTATTCTCAGGAAATTAGTAGACAGGTGCCTGCTGGGTTTTTGAACAGTTGAAGCAATAAGAGTTTAATTTTATATTCATACAAGTATATGATGTAATTCAAACAAGTTTCAGAATTGATGTAAACATTTTTACTTAAGTATTCACTGTAATGGTTGTGTTGCTATGAATGCTGCTATTCATTGGTTGTGATGCTATACATGACGTCCTCCACCCCGGAACGTTTCCGCCATCGGTTTCGGGGTGTGACAGTATAATATGGTGTGATATTGTATGAACAGTTCTTGTCCGGAAATTAAAGAAAACCCACCACCACCACCACCGTGAGGTGGTGGCTGCCACCTTCTGTCGTCGTCTACCACCATCTTGGTGGCTGTATTAGGCATTTTCCTTGTTCTTTTGGTGCTAGTGTGTGTGTGTGTGGTAGAAATTTTAATGTCTGCTTCGATTGTTGGAATTATCACTTCAACCGCCGCCGCCGCCGTGTGTGGGTGGCTGCCGCCTCGGACCGCCGCCGACCACCATTGCCCAAGGTGGAATTGGGTTGTGCCCGACTTTTTAATCATTAAATTACCTAAGCAGTTAACTTTAGCTCGAGTGTAACAACCGGTTATTTCGGGTCAATAAAAGTCAAAGAAAGTCAAACAAAAGTCAAAGGTTAAAAATTAAACCAAATAATCAAATAAATAAGACTTATTGCATGAAAAAATCATATTACTTTAAGGGTTTTCGGTTTTGGGAATCAAATCCCATGTCTAGACCGAAATCCCTTCTTAGCCGAGATCATTGTGGGCCGAAATCTCTTCTTGGACCGAAATCATGTGAGGCCGAGGTCCCACCTAGACCGAGAACCCCCCTTTAGACCGAAATCACCTTAGTTCTCGGTTGGAATTTTAGACCGAAATCAAGGGTTCTCGGTTGGAAGATAAGCCGAGATCACAAATTCTAAGCGGTGGCACACCTTCCAATGTGATAGAATACACATCCCAATGCAAGTGTCAAATCACTTTTACCCCCATATATATATATATATATATATATATATATATATATATATATATATATATATATATATATATATATATGCTAAACCGAAATCACCATTCATAATCTCATTTTCACCTTCAAAATTACGTTATTTTGCTCTCAAAATTCATAAGACTTCTTCCAATCTTCAAACCATATTCAAGACCATCTTCAAACCTTCAACAGTTTACCCAGAAAGCAGTTCTTCAAGATTGAATCCTTAAGAACTTATTGATTACGACTATTTTCACGCGTTCAAGCTTGACGAACATCCCTAACACTTCGTTATCCAGCCAAGAACACACCCGAGGTGAGTTCATACCCCTATAGTTTTCACGATTTTATATGTTTTAGGGGGGGGGGATACAAGTATAACACAAGAAAAATTGTGTTAGTATACAAACCGCTACGTTTATATTTTTACAAAATATAAATATACATATGGGAACAATTTTGATTACAATAAAACTTTAACCCTTTTGTAACATGTCGAGCAAAAAGGGTATAATTATATAAACATACATATATAATTATTTCATTTCATATTATTATCATAGTAAATTGATAATAGCATACAAAAGATTCACTATTACAATGAAACATTTTTATAAACTATAATAGGTATAATTTATGGAACATTCACACTATTTTACCCTTTTTGGGACAATACAAAAATAATTATTTAAAGGTATACTTATTTTACACTACGTAACTACTATGAAAGGATAATACATACAATTATAAGAAAAAGAGATTTCATTACACTATACGTAAACTTATTAATACAAGATTGTGAGCCACTACCTTCATTGTACCTACCAAAGTACACACTAAAGTCCTGAATTATAACCAGAGTCTCTTGTAGGGAGAGCGTGACACTTGTGTATAAATCTATACGGGACTGACAATCCCGCACCGAAACTGTTAGCTACAGTTGGACCGGCAGGTTTGGTGACAAATGTCGTACCATTCTGACGCTTGAAGAACGTCGTGCATGCCACTAGTCGTTAGCATGGTTATAATAAACAATCACAATAAGTATTAATAAAATATTTGATTTACGGGGCAAGCATACCTTCAAATGGTTTTATTTAATAATAAAACTACATTACACTATTCTACAGTACAAACTGGTAGTTTCAGATACATACTTTCAAAGGGTTCTACACAGATATTTATTACATTACACTATTTTCCAGTACAATACAATTTACATCTTTAGAAACAAGCATTCAAATGGTTTTATAAAGATATAAAACTACATTATACTAATTAAGAGTACAACAATACTTATACATTTTCAGTCTTAGGGTATTTAAGACTACATTACATTTAAAAGAAAATTTTGGATTTTATGGAAGAACACACTATCATTTTCAAGGAACAAATACATATCTTTCTCATACAAAATGCTTATGAACTCACCAACTTAAATGTTGACACTTTTTCAAAACCACTTGTATTCTCAGGAAATCAGTAGACATGTACTCATAGGTTTTGTGAAGACAGAGCTTACTATTGTTACGTCTTATATTTTGCTGTATGCTTTTGGAGTCAAACAATGATTCAAATACAATGTAAATACTTTTTATCAATATAATGGTCGTAATGCTTTGATATCTATTATACAATTGTTATGATACTGTACATGACGTCATCCACCCTCGGACGTTTCCGCCGTTTATTCGGTTCGGGGGTGTGACAGATTGGTATCAGAGCATTGTTTATAGTGAACTAAGTATATCAAACCATATAAGATATACAACTATAAATACAATGGGACTAAAACGCTCTGACTAAAAGTGTACTTTTAAAATATGAAGTCTTTTTATAAAAGCATATATACGTGCATACATACTAAAAACAGTGTCGTAATAAAAAGCATATAAAAGTATTTAGATAAGTTGGACGCTGCGGTTAAGACTAGATAGTTATGTAATCATATCTCGGATAAATATAGCCTGATCAACTATATTTATGCGAGATATGACTAACATGTGTCTGGGAATGATCGTGGTGAACAACGAGTCTAAAACTTACCAACACTCCATGCAAGGAAACTCTAGAACCAAACATAAAGTTTAAAATAATATAGGAGTATTTTATGATACTATAAGACTACACAATTAGGCTATTTATGTGTCTTTCATACTGTTATTCTTATACAGTCGACATAAATAGGCCTATAGTTAAGATGTTCTAATTTGAAAACATCTCTAAACCTTATGGCAGAAAGATGCCACCACGTAAATCTATCAGGCGTGTCAACAACACACTACCAACTCCACCACCGCCACCACCACCCCCACAGATGGACACTGACGTGTTCCAAGCTCCTGTAACAGCCGATGTGGCAGCCCCTATGGCGCAAATAAGCACAAATGGTACCAGTGGTTCGGGAGGCGGTACTAATAATACCAACCAGGGAGACAGTCAGGGTCATCCGAGGGAATGTTACTACAAAGACTTCACCAATGGCAAACCAAAGTCTTTTGATGGCACCGGAGGTGTTATTGCTCTAACAAGGTGGTTTGAGAAAACGGAGTCAGTATTCGAAATCTGCGCATGCCCAGAAGCTAGCAAAGTCAAATTCGCAACATACACATTCATGGATAGATCCCTCTCCTGGTGGAACGGCTATGTCAAATCGTTGACTCTCCCAGTGGCTAATGCCATAAGCTAGGAAAACTTGAAAATTCTGATGCTAGCAGAATATTGCCCGAGGGGCGAAGTGCAAAAACTAGAGCAAGAGCTATGGAACCTTACGATGAAGGACTCTGACATTACAGCTTACACTGCCAGATTTAGTGATCTAGCGGTATTATGTCCCGGGATGGTCACCCCAGAGAGTAAAAAGGTGGAGCGATACATTTGGGGACTATCTCCCTAGATTCAAGGAAATGTGATATCTGCAAACCCACTTACTTTTGACAGTGCCAAGCGCCTGGCACAAACACTGGTGGATCATGGAGTCCGCCAGGGCTTTATGACGACCATTCCCGAAAAAACCAAAGAAAGTGGCAACAAAAAGAAGTTTTGGAATAAAAGGAAGGGCCAGTCGTCACAAGAGCCCACAAAGAAACAACAAACTGTGGTAGTTTAGGCTGCTACTGTTCCTGCTGCTCCAACACCCACCAAGCAATATGCTGGAACTCTCCCAAAATGCAACAAGTGCAACTTTCATCATTTTGGAGCCTGTCGAGAGATGCACTGCAATAATTGCAACAGGAATGGGCACACTGCCCGCTTCTGCAAGGCACCGGGACAACAAACTACCTAAGCCACTAACGGCGGAGTGAGCCAGGCTTGCTATGGATGTGGTGAAACTGGACATTACAAGAGGGGTTGTCCAAAAGCGAGGAATACCGGAGGTGTGGGCATATTTTTAACGATGGGACAAGAGGAGGCCGTGAATGATCCTATCGTGGTTACCGGTACGTTCCTCCTCAACAATTCATATACATGCATACTTTTCGATAGTGGTGCGGAGAAAAGTTTCATGAGCCATAAATTTTAAAACTTAAAAAAAATCCCCAATCACTAAAAGACACATTCACCGTAGAAATTACAAACGGAAAGGCAGAGAGCACTAACGATATATACATAGAATGTACCCTCACTCTAAACAACTATACTTTCCAAATCGACCTAATGCCGGTCACAATAAAAAGTTTCGACGTCATCATTGGCATGGATTGGTTAAGTCCTCACCATGCCGATATCCTATGTTATGAAAAAGCCATTCGCCTTAATTTGACAAGTAACGAAACCCTCGTCATTTATGGCGACAAACCCGACACGAACCTTCATATCATTTCTTGCATCAAGGCTCAAAAGTATCTTCGCAAAGAATACTACGCCTTCTTAGTTCACGTAGTGGATAAGAAACAAGAGGTAAAAGACATCAAGGATATTCCCGAAGTTTGTAACTTCCCCGACATATTTCCTGAAGATCTTCCAAAAGTACCACCTGAACGTCAAGTCGAGTTCAGAATCGAATTGATTCCCGGAGCTACCCCCGTAGCCAAATCTCCATACCGTTTATCACCGGAAAAAATGCAGGAATTGTCCAGCCAACTGAACAAACTGCTAAGCAAAGGATTCATCAGACCAAACTTCTCGCCTTGGGGAGCACCGATGTTGTTCGTAAAGAAGAAGGATGGATCATTCCGCATGTGCATAGACTACCGGGAACTAAATAAACTCACCTTCAAAAACCGATATCCTTTACCTCGAATCGACGATCTCTTCGACCAACTACAAGGATCACGTTACTTCTCAAAGATGGACCTAAGATCCAGGTATCATCAACTACGAGTCCAGGAGGGAGATATTCCAAAGACTGCATTCAGAACTCGCTACGGTCACTACGACTTCGTAGTAATGCCCTTCGGATTAACAAATGCACCCGCAGTGTTCTTGGACATGATGAACAGTGTATGCCGACCTTACTTAGACAAATTTGTGATAGTATTCATCGATGATATACTATTCTACTCACGAAGTAAGGAAGAACACAGTCAGCACCTGCGACAAGTCTTGGAAACATTAAGGGCGGAGAAGTTGTATGCGAAGTTCTCGAAATGCGAATTCTGGATTCGAAAGGTGGACTTCCTAGGTCACGTGGTCAACGAGGAAGGGATACATGTTGATCCCTCCAAAATCAAAGCAATAGAAAACTGGGCGACCCCAAGAACACCAACATAAATTAGTCATTTTCTAGGCCTCGCTGGATACTACAAGAGGTTCATACAAAACTTCTCCAATATCGCAAAGCCACTCACCACCCTGACTTATAAGGGTGTAACCTTCAACTGGGAGAAGAAACAAGAAACTGAGTTCCAAACACTAAATCAAGCCCTATGCAGCACCCCAATCTTGTCCCTCCCAGAAGGGACGGAAGATTTTGTGGTTTACTGCGATGCGTCCAAGCAAGGGCTAGGCTGTGTACTTATGTAACGAGGAAAAGTTATTTACTATGCCTCAAGACAACTTAAGAATCACGAAGTTAACTATACCACGCATGACCTTGAGCTAGGAGCAGTAGTATTTGCTCTGAAGATCTGGAGGCACTACCTTTATGGTACAAAGTGCACGATCTTCACGGATCATAAGAGCCTACAACACATCTTCGATCAGAAGGAACTCAACATGAGACAAAGACGATGGGTAGAACTAGTAAATGATTACGAATGCGAGATTCACTATCATCCAGGCAAGGCCAATGTAGTAGTAGATGCCCTTAGTCGAAAAGAATACTTGGGCCGCCGAGTAAAGTCATTAACCATGACTATCCATTCACACCTGTCCACGCAGATTAAATAGGCCCAGATGGAATCCTTGAAACCCCAGAATGTGGCAGATGAAGCCTTAAGAGGAATGGATAAGAACCTGGAAGTTAAATATAACGGAGTTCGTTACCTCATGAATCGGATCTGGACACCGAAGTTCGGTGGGTACAGAGACGTTGTCATGAACGAAGCTCACAAGACCAGATACTCCGTTCATCCTGGTTCATACAAGATGTACCTGGACCTCAAGAAACTTTATTGGTGGCCAAACATGAAGGCAGAAATCGCTACCTATGTGGGCAAGTGCCTGACTTGCGCCAAGGTCAAGGTAGAATACCAGAAGCCTTCGGGTTTACTACAACAACCAGATATAACCGAGTGGAAGTGGGAGCGGATAACCATGGATTTCATAACCAAGTTGCCCAAGACAACGGGTGGTCTTGACACCATTTGGGTAATCGTTGACAAGTTAACCAAATCCGCGCACTTCCTACCAATAAAAGAGACCGACAAGATGGAGAATCTAACCAGGTCGTACATTAAAGAGATCGTACGATTGCATGGTGTGCCAATATCCATTGTCTCTGACAGAGATAGTAGGTTTACCTCACGATTTTGGCAATCACTGCAAAAGTCCTTGGGAACCAAATTTGACATGAGTACAGCGTACCATCCTCAAATTGACGGGCAAAGTGAGAGAACAATTCAAACGCTGGAAGTTATGTTGAGAGCTTGTGTGATAGATTTTGGTAAAGCTTGGGATACCCATTTACCACTTGTCGAATTCTCGTACAATAACATCTATCACACTAGCATCAAAGTTTCTTCGTTTGAAGCCCTCTATGGCCACAAGTGCATATCACCTCTGTGATGGGCTGAAGTGGGTGATACGCAACTAGCAAAGAAACAAGTTCCTGACAACACTCTCACCGGCCCTGAGATCATAAGGGAGACAGCAGAGAAAATCGTACAAATTCGAGAACGACTAAAAGCATCTAGGGACCGACAAAAGAGCTATGCGGATAAACGACGAAAGCCCTTGGAGTTCCAGGTTGGTGACCGCAAAGGTCTCACCCTGGAAAGGAATGATACGTTTCGGAAAACGTTGAAAACTAAATCCAAGGTATATCGGGCCATTCGAGATTCGTGCTAGAATCGGCCCGGTAGCTTACAAACTTCAACTACCGTAGGAACTCAGTAACATACATCCCACATTCCATGTGTCTAATCTAAAGAAGTGTCTGTCCGATGAAACTCTTATTATCCCACTCGATGAAATCGAGGTAAATGAGAGTCTTCACTTCGTAGAGGAACTTGTGGAAATCATGGACAGGGAAATCAAGAGAACAAAACAAAGCCGTATACCAATAGTGAAGGTTCGCTGGAATTCCAAGCGAGGACCTGAATTCACTTGGGAACGAGAAGACCAGATGAAACAAAAGTACCTGCATCTCTTCCCTAGTTCATGAGTAACCACTTTAGAAATAATTTCGGGACGAAATTCCCTCTAACGGGGGATAATGTAACAACTAGTTATTTTGGGTCAATAAAAGTCAAAGAAAGTCAAACAAAAGTCAAAGGTTAAAAATTAAATCAAATAATCAAATAAATAAGAATTATTGCATGAAGAATTCATATTACTTTAAGGGTTTTCGGTTTTGGGAATCAAATCCCATGTCTAGACCGAAATCAATGTAGACCGAAATCCCTTCTTGGCCGAGATCATTGTGGGCCGAAATCTCTTCTTGGACCGAAATCATGCGAGGCTTAGGTCCCGCCTAGACCGAGAATCCCCCTTTAGACCAAAATCACCTTAGTTCTCGGTTGGAATTTTAGACCGAAATCAAGGGTTCTAGGTTGGAAGATAAGCCGAGATCACAAATTCTAAGCGGTAGCACACCTTCCAATGTGATAGAATACACATCCCAATGCAAGTGTCAAATCACTTTTACCCCCCCTCCCCATATATATATGCTAAACCGAAATAACCATTCATAATCTCATTTTTGATGGGTTTTGAGCATTCTAACACTCCTATGGTGTACATGCAACCCTAGAAACCTTGGATCTATGTTTTCTCTATTATACATGCACATATGATTTTTCCAAGGTTCTCATCCTAACTAACATACCATGGGGAACTTGTAATATAAAACTTAGTGGGATGACATACTTTTTTCTTGTGGTTGATTCCTTGGAGCTTCAAGAGCCTAGCACCAATAATGTGGATGTCTCAAGTGGAATCACAAATTGTAACGCCCGTAGATCCGGGCTAGTCAATTTAGAGATAATAGGGGTCGAAAACGACTTTTCGACAAAAGATTATTTAGAATAAATAATCTTAAGGAAGTCGATCTGAACTGTAATTATAGCCTTCGCTTGAACCGAAGAGAGCGATGCGAACAGTTCAGGAGGCCGCAGATCAAACCCTTAGTTCAGTGTCGGGTTTCATAAGTACTCTCGGTCAATCATATCATTCTCCAGACGGTATGAGGTGTAGGCACGTTTATTGGAGCAGTTGGGAAGAACACCGACCTCTTTCTTTTTTCAATCGTTAGAAAAAGGAGCTTGGTCAGCCATGTTCCCTACGTACCCTATCGTTATTCCCATGATTCCCCGTTGCACCTATTCTCCGCAACCGTCGGTTCAGATCTATCTCGGGTATGGTCACTGCACTCCAATCGTTGTATCTACAATCTCTGCCTCGGTTGGTGGCACCTATGGTTCTGAAGGTTTTTGATTCCAAGAAAGATAAAGAAAAGAAGAGGATTTATCCTCTAGTTGCGAAGGATACTGCTTACTACAGATTCGAGTGAAATGGCTGGTGGTAAGCGTGGTAAGGTCGCTTTTAACGAATGGTGGGTGCGTGGAGAATGCTATGGATTCGAGCTCCATTTCCCTCTCGGTACTTAGATCTTCCTTTAAAACGTCTCCCATTCCTCTTTCCTTTGTTCCGCCGACTACATTGATTGGATACCGCTGGGACTGCCTACGCATAAAGTCTAAGGATTCTCCCATAAAGCCATTGAATTGCCCTTGGTTGTCCTACCTTAGATCTTATTCCCACCTTGTTCTATTGCTCTTTCTCGATGGGGCGCTAGACCTCATTCTCTTTGAGACGCTTATTCAATTGATAGTGGCCCCTCCTTACGTTACTTTAATTCGATGGGGAGGATGGGAGTAAGGAGCGGGTACGGGAGCTTGACCAGGAACAAGATAACGAGAAATGGATTTGCCTGGGGTGGGCTCACTTTTCTGCCTTTTCCTCCCACGATTTAAGGATTGGCTCAAGCAACCTATCTTACTAATAAGAAAGTGGCTGCTAGTTGTAGCGCCCCTTTATAAAAATGATATTCTTCTGCGAGACTCCATCCAACCAAATCCTATTTTTGAAGGATGTATTCTCGGAAAACATCATCGCGAAAGCTTTCCGGTTGGAGGTGAGCTAAAATGGAATGACGGGGATTGAATGGCCTGGAAAGCTGGTAGGGTTTGGGGCGAGCTGTGGGCTACATTAGATATGGGTTGAAATGGCGAGAGTTGAGATGACGGGAAGAAGCAGACCCATCGAGAATCGAGGAATGACCATGTACTCCTTCCCTTATGGGGCTCATGGAGTAGCGTATTTCGAAAGAGGAAGACGGGGGGGGTGAGAAGCTATAGCAAGATTATATGCATTTCGGGCCTCAGTTTCTGCATCATGATCCACCTAATATGGGTATTGTGACTGGCATATGGATTTTGAGAATTGTTGGAAGGGGACTGATGTTGATTTATGAAGGTGAATATTGGATAACTGAAGTTAGGAGGATTGTAGAGTGACAAAGGAGCTACTTGGGATTGGAGGAATGCCGAACGCATTGCAGACATGCCTTTGGATATGGTTTCCGCTGATTGGATTAGTCTGACCATCATCTTCTCTAAACTAGTCAAATAAAGACTGGCATTCATCTCCATAGCCCTTTTTCTTTAGCAGTACAGGCCGGCTGGTCGGGGTTGTTTCCCCCCCCCCCCCCCCCGCGCTACCACAAAGATCATTGCCCAACCACCGCTCGAGGGTACCTCCGCTCCCCAACTGAGCAAAATGGATCAAATTCGCGGGAAAGGAGAGATAAAAAAAGGGAAGGTTCTGCTGAGACTCAAGTTCCCCTGCCGGAGCTCCCCGAACCTGAAGTAGAAGTCGAGGGGCTGCTCAGTGAGAAGAAGCGTCAAATGATTTGGACAGTTGTCGCGCTGGCGGAGCAGGGAGCCTACAGGGAAGATTGGGGCAATGAGGAGTTCGACGATTTAGCCCATCGACTACATCTATCGCTGAACCAACTTCAGAATCATCTACCGAATTGCATAATCAACCGGATCCACCTAAACCTAATAAATTTCCTCTAGACAGAATGAGGCTCTCGTTGAGAGATCCATTAGTGATTGGCCCACCCCTCCTGGCAAAGAAAGAAAGGCAGGTTCAGGCGATTGATCAAAAAAAGATTTCCTTCCCTTTCTTTATGACAGAGCAATTGAATGCAGCGGTGCAGGGCCTCTAAGATTATGAATAAGCTATTCATTTTCCGTCCTATTGAATAAATTCGGCATGATGGTAGTAGAGTAGTCGATCTAATCTCGCGCGCGGGCGGATAGAAATGCCTATAGATGAGGTAGGCGAGGTTAGCTTGCCGGCAAAAGGCGATTGTCTTTTGTTTGATGAGAACGAGAAGGGCAATTGACTGCAGGCCTCTTGGGTGGGGGCAACTGGAGGAAGACAGCATGGGGCAAAGCAAAGGGCAGAGCTTCGAGTGACTTTTTTCTTTGCTCTTCGACAGCCCGTCACTCGAAGCTCCTCTGTCGCGCCCTAGCCGAGCGGTCATCGCCTGCACAAGCAAGCAGATTAGCTCCATCATTCCATTATTGTGCCGGCAGGCCTGGGCGAGCGAGGTAGGATTAGATTAGAGGGAGGGGGACTGCGAACGTCCCATGAAGGGGGAACCATGCATTCCTCTCGGGCTGGGCTCTCGCGTGTCCGGGGTCCGATCAGATCAACCAGCGACCGGTTTACGGAACAAGGAGTTAAGCAAGGGCCAGGAGATTGATGAAAGAAACTGGCCGAAGTCAGTGTTGTGTTCAACTCCGCGGTTGGAAGGATTGCTTTCTGCCGTCTGTCTTTTCCTTCTCTCTCTTCTCTTAGCAAAGTAGGCTCAAGTCAAACTTTTGGCTTGCTACAAGCTGGGCTCAGGGACTGCAGTCAGCCGCTTCCCTTGTAGTCGTCAGCTCGTTTTTGACAGATCTGATCGGGTGTTCATAATCTGGAGTAAAAGGATTCTAAATAATCTTAACCAAGTTGTAGAACATGTCTCAAGGGTTCCGTACATATAAAGAACGCCGAAATCCGAGTTATAACGAAGACGTTATGACCCGTCAAAGTTTCGCGACAGAACCGGTACGGCACCGGGAAACGTAAAATAGTGAATTTATGATAGAGGACTTTTTGGCCTTAGTGATCTAAACCAAAGTTGTAGTATACGTTAAACCGAGAGTGTCCATAAAAAGAACGCCCAAATCTGATTTCGTATGAGGAAGTTATGATTTTTCGAAGTTTCGGCTTAGCAGTGTACGACCCGAAACTCGAATTCTAGTTCGAGCGGTTTTTGGACTACGCGACATAAATGAGAGTTTAATATCTCATTAATAGGAACTCAATGATAAAAAGACAGACGAAAACGGAGTCCGTATGAAGGAGTTACGAATTCTTCGCGGTCATTTAACAGTCTAATCATCTTGTACTGTTAAATTTAAGATCGGTCAAGAATTAGCCGACGGAGTCTAAAAGAAAGTTATAGATATTGTTTTTACCTATGCGTGGAAAAAAAGAATGTCGAAAACAAACCTCGTATGCGAAAGTTATGAATTTTTGAAAATCGGCTGATTTCCACCGTGTGTGCGATGCCACGTGTCAGCACCAGGATGTGTCTGGCTGTAGCCAGCCTGGCTCACGACGTGAATATCAAAAATTCACGACGTGAACCTTCCTCCAGACCCTATAAATAAGAGGTGAAACCCTCTTCATTCCTCACACCTTCCTACTTCTTCCCCTCTCTCTAGAACCTCTCTCTAGCCCCCGAAACCCCCCGAAAAGCCTAGAGAACCTCCCTAGCACGAGGCGGAAGCCCCGGAGCTCCCGACGGCTCCGAGAAGAAGAGCTTTTGGCTCGGTAACGCTGCTCCAGCGAAGCCCGGTTTTGAGAAAAAACCCGCTGTAAGTGAGCTATGCCTACCCTATCTTTAGTATAGCTTATGTTTTAATATAGTAACATTATTAGGACCTTAAAATAATTATTTGGGCTATTATTATGAGTTATATAAGATTATTGCTTAACGCTTATATAATAGTAATAATAGCTAGACTATTAATTAGTCGCGGTTAACGTTAGACTAAACTCTAGTGGTAATGATACTAGGTTTTGTCCGAGGGAAATTGTTTTAAGAGTAACGAAGTGCTGTCCGAGTACCGAGTCACCACCTTTCCAGGTGAGTGCATAGTTACTTTCATCTTACACATAGATATGAAGTATTTTATATAAATTACGTGCTATGTGTGCATACTATCTGAATACTTGTTGTCTATGCTGGAAGAATGATTTTATACATGTTTTAAAATGATTTAAACTGTATATGTATTTTATATCTACAAATATGTTGGGTATGACATGGGTAGATGAATAATGAGAGATAAAAGATGATGTGATTAAACATTGGCAGCTATAGACTTAGTGCCTAATAAATAACATCGACAACTATGGACTTAGTGCCTATTGGACAAACACTGGTAGCTATAGACTTAGTACCTATTAGGTAAACACGGGTGGCTATAGACTTAGTACCTGTTAGGTGTTGGTAGCTTTGGACTTAGTACCTGGTAGCTATGGACTTAGTGCCTGTTAGATAAACGTTGGTAGGTATGGACTTAGTAACTACACTGGTAGCTATGGATTTAGTACCTGATGAATGAACTTTGGCAGCTATGGATTTAGTGCATTGGCAGCTATGGAATTAGTGCCTGTCTTATAAACCCCGGAAGTAAGGGACTTCGAAATGAACGAATGCAGGATAGATGACTCTTAGGGTAGACCCTTAAGAGTAAGGAAGATAATGGGGATGGGTAATTGGGTTGATTGTTTTATGTTTAACATAATAATTATATTATTGTGCGTTGAAAACCCTATGTACTCACCAGGTTTCCCAACCTGACCCACTTAAGCTTATTTGTATCACAGGTGTCGATATGAAGTTACTTTACACTAAGGGATTTAAAAGAGATGTAGATCACTAGTGTAAATGAATGTAAGTTCTGTTTATGCTTATGTTTCTGTATTGACGATGACATCCCAAATGTTTTAAAATGGAGAAAAATACATTTCTTCGGAAATGATTTGATAACGTATTTATCATGTTTTTCTGGGAACAAATTCCGTAACATTTTTATTAAAAGTGGTACTCTGATTTTTATAAAGCATAAACAAAATCGGTCTTTTCTGGCCGTGAAAATGGGGATGTCACAGTTGGTATCAGAGCATTAGTTTAAGCGAACTAGGAATATGGATTTATTTCTAGACTTAAACTTAGAATGCTAAGAGATGAATGTGAGGAGTGTGTCTAAATGGAATCTAGGTAATACACCTGAATAGACACAAGCACTAGCTTATTTAGGGAAAATGCCTAACATGCTTTTATGTGCTAAATGATTTGTGATGCTTTATGCTATCGTTTGATCAGATCTATGGTCTGTTGCCGACCAGATCTGGAAATTTTATGTGTTCAGATTTCTAAACGTTTGATTACGGTATTAGAACTGACATGTAATTTTTCGGAGTAATAAAGAGGATTACACGTCTAAATCTTCTCTATCTATATTCTCGTCTCGATGCAATGAATGCATGCTTCCGTGAAAATAACATCATGCTGAAGACTCATAGAGAATTGAGTAAATAGAGGAAATAAAAAGGCTTATGATAGTGAATGACACCTATCGGAAGATATCGTAAGAGTGGTATCTTGCCTTTAGAATATGTCAGACAGTACGTTTAGAGGAGTACGGTACGTCCGAAGTACACTTTCGATTGGGGGGACGATGGAACGATTGGCATAATTCCTGAAGTTGTCCCATCGTATGGAATTTCCACCACCAACTGAGTTGAAGCAGAATTGATGATTGAAGATACGCGTGGAAGAAGTCCTAGTAGAGTCTAGGGGAAAATTTTGTGATTGTTTGGACACATATGTATGTGTTAAAATTGTTTTTGTGATAATAACTTGGGAAACTGCGAGACAATACTTGGGACGAGTATGAGTAGGTGTGAATGGTAGTAGAGGCCTATACTACCGGAAACACAGGACTCACGCTTGGATCAGGGAAAGTCACAAGGTTACCAAGAAGCTAGTAATTGATTTCGTTTTATTCAAGTATGTCATTACCATTGTTTCGGTAATGATTAAGAAGATGATTTTTATTTCGACCCTAGTGGTCATATCAAATTGAGTCCGACTACGATGAGTATGTTACGTGGTTCAGAGAACCAAGTTCGATGTAACATCTAACTTAAGCCAGAAGATTGAAGTGAAAGATAATCGAAGCGATCAATAGAAGTATCGCGCTCGTTGTTAAAGAAGCTTGTAGCTATAAGTGCTACATGCCATGACGTGATTATATCACATTAGAACACGAAGGAAGGTATAGTTTGTTTTGGAATTTGACTCTAAGAGATCTGAGTCTAAGCACACGATGAGAGATCATTAGAATATGACACATCGGCCCATTGTAGAAATCAAATAAACTTATCTTAAGTTTGAGTCTCCAATAAGGATCGGGATTGTGAATCGAAGGTCATGATTAAAGGTCTAACATAAGACAGAGAGCGGGAGCAAGATCGAGCGTCGCCTGCAGTCAAGAAGTCAAAGAGTTAGATACGCATTCGAAGGAACATAGAAGTTACGATTATTACCTAGGATGAAGAGATAACGTATGGAGTCATTATACAACCCTATTTCGTTGATGATTTCGGGACGTAATCATCATAAGGGGGAGATAATTGTAACGCCCGTAGATCCGGGCTAGTCAATTTAGAGATAATAGGGGTCGAAAATGACTTTTTGACAAAAGATTATTTAGAATAAATAATCTTAACCAAGTTGTAGAACATGTCTCAAGGGTTCCGTACATATAAAGAACGCCGAAATCCGAGTTATAACGAAGAAGTTATGACCCGTCAAAGTTTCGCGACAGAACTGGTACGGCACCGGGAAACGTAAAATAGTGAATTTACGATAGAGGACTTTTTGGCCTTAGTGATATAAACCAAAGTTGTAGTATACGTTAAACCGAGAGCGTCCATAAAAATAACGCCCAAATTTGACTTCGTATGAGGAAGTTATGATTTTTCGAAGTTTCGGCTTAGCAGTATACGACCCGAAACTCGAATTCTAGTTCGAGCGGTTTTTGGCCTACGCGACATAAATGAGAGTTGAATATCTCATTAATAGGAACTCAATGATAAAAAGACAGACGAAAACGGAGTCCGTATGAAGGAGTTACGAATTCTTCGCGGTCATTTAACAGTCTAATCATCTTGTACTGTTAAATTTAAGATCGATCTAGAATTAGCCGACGGTTTCTAAAAGAAAGTTGTAGATATTGTTTTTACCTACGCGTGGAAAAAAAGAACGTCGAAAACAAAGCTCGTATGCGAAAGTTATGAATTTTTGAAAATCGGCTGATTTCCACCCTGTGTGCGATGCCACGTGTCAGCACCAGGATGTGCCTGGCTGTAGCCAGCCTGGCTCACGACGTGAATATCAAAAATTCACGACGTGAACCTTCCTCCAGCCCCTATAAATAAGAGGTGAAGCCCTCTTCATTCCTCACACCTTCCTACTTCTTCCTCTCTCACTAGAACCTCTCTCTAGCCCCCGAAACCCCCCGAAAAGCCTAGGGAACCTCCCTAGCACGGGGCGGAAGCCCCGGAGCTCCCGACGGCTCCGAGAAGAAGAGCTTTCGGCTCGGTAACGCTGCTCCACCGAATCCCGGTTTTGAGAAAAAACCCGCTGTAAGTGAGCTATGCCTACCCTATCTTTAGTATAGCTTATGTTTTAATATAGTAACATTATTAGGACCTTAAAATAATTATTTGGGCTATTATTATGAGTTATATAAGAGTATTGCTTAACTCTTATATAATAGTAATAATAGCTAGACTATTAATTAGTCGCGGTTAACGTTAGACTAAACTCTAGTGGTAATGATACTAGGTTTTGTCCGAGGGAAATTGTTTTAAGAGTAACGAAGTGCTGTCCGAGTACCGAGTCACCACCTTTCCAGGTGAGTGCATAGTTACTTTCATCTTACACATAGATATGAAGTATTTTATATAAATTATGTGCTATGTGTGCATACTATCTGAATACTTGTTGTCTATGCTGGAAGAATGATTTTATACATGTTTTAAAATGATTTAAACTGTATATGTATTTTATATCTACAAATATGTTGGATATGACATGGGTAGATGAATAATGAGAGATAAAAGATGATGTGAGTAAACTTTGGCAGCTATAGACTTAGTGCCTAATAAATAACATCGGCAACTATGGACTTAGTGCCTATTGGACAAACACTGGTAGCTATGGACTTAGTACCTATTAGGTAAACACGGGTGGCTATAGACTTAGTACCTGTTAGGTGTTGGTAGCTATGGACTTAGTACCTGGTAGCTATGGACTTAGTGTCTGTTAGATAAACATTGGTAGCTATGGACTTAGTACCTACACTGGTAGCTATGGATTTAGTACCTGATGAATGAACTTTAGCAGCTATGGATTTAGTGCATTGGCAGCTATGGAATTAGTGCGTGTCTTATAAACCCTGGAAGTAAGGGACTTCGAAATGAACGAATGCAGGATAGATGACTCTTAGGGTAGACCCTTAAGAGTAACGAAGATAATGGGGATGGGTAATTGAGTTGATTGTTTGATGTTTAACATAATAATTATATTATTGTGGGTTGAAAACCCTATGTACTCACCAGGTTTCCCAACCTGACCCACTCAAGCTTATTTGTATCACATGTGTCGATATGAAGTTACTTTACACTGAGGGATTTAAAAGAGATGTAGATCACTAGTGTAAATGAATGTAAGTTCTGTTTATGCTTATGTTTCTGTATTGACGATGACATCCCAAATGTTTTAAAATGGAGAAAAATACATTTCATCGGAAATGCTTTGATAACGTATTTATCATGTTTTTCTGGGAACAAATTCCGCAACATTTTTATTAAAAGTGGTACTCTGATTTTTATAAAGCATAAACAAAATCGGTCTTTTCTGGCCGTGAAAATGGGGATGTCACACAAATCACCAAAACACCTTGGAAACTATAGAGAATAGAATGCACTTCTAGAAATCGGCCCACCCTTTGTACTCACACACTAGTGCCATTCCATGTGCCAAAGACCTCTTTATATAGTATGGAGGATTAGGGTTACATCCATGTAAACCCTAATACCCATGACCTTTCATTTCCATAGGATTCATGGGTTAAAAACTCCATGGACTATCCATGCAAGTTTAGCCCAACCTAAATGAACTTGGCCCATTCTACATATATATATATATATATATATATATATATATATATATATATATATATATATATAAGAGTCCATATTTAATTAGTCTCCTTTTGATCACTAAATTAATTCTAAATTAATTCTTGATCAATACTAATTAAATAATATGATTTCATATTAATATATTATAACTTATAATATATTAATAAACCATAGACATACTATTCTCAAAAGACTATCCATACAAATTGTTTCGGTGAAGTGCAACCCAAATGGACCATGCTACTCTCGAGTCGAGTACATACCCATAATAGTTATGGGCTTAGACATCTAATCCAACAGTCTCCCACTTGGATAAGTCTAAAACTATTATTCAAGTATGACTCCAAGATCCCGACTAGCAATCTTAGCTCTTAAAGCCGCTGCCGAACTCTGACCTAGTCAAATGATGTGTCCATTAGATAAGGGATCATATATTCCTCCATTCTAGATATCATATGGATAGAGACGTGGATTATAATCATTCTCTCTGTCCATTTGTTGTTTCCCGATTTCCGATTTATGACGACTGGCTAATTGAACAAATCAAATTAGTCCAGGCTTGGCCAAGCACTTAGGGTGTCATCACTAAATCATCGAGGGGCCCACAGATATTACTTTTATCCCCCCAAGGGTAAAAGGAATGGATAAACTTCCACCCAAATGTTCGCTTGTACTTACACATGAAATTACACACAACGATATGTTTTATAACAACCAAGTTACTGGTTGCGTTTATATATGTCAATATGCAACTGACGCGCAACTACAACTCACATGTCTCCGTTTGAAGAATCTAAGATATTATTGTCCCATGATCACTCGTGATAAAATCCATGAAGTGATTCAAATGAGCGTGGGTTTAATCCAATACTCGAATCTCATTCCAGGAGCACTCATGAATGTTGCAGCAACTTTTGCTATGTCTAAACACTTTAGACATCTACAAGCCCAATTCATGACAGTCTTGATTCATACCTATTTCAAAGTATGATTGACTGTGGAGAGTTTGAATAACCTAGTTATTCGGGAAGTCAAAACATGCAAAGTGAAACACAAGAATAATCGAATCCAATATGGTCTCAGTACTTATGAATATAAATAAAACACCTTTTATTTATCACCATACTTATTACACATTATTCATTGCATAATGTTTCGATTTATCAACTTAACACTTGAATTAAAAACAATAGCTGTCCCATGCTCCAAGCATGCACACTATGTTTTCTAAACAATACTATGCCATACACCAAGTATGCACACTATGTTTGTCTATGATCCTTACTTTGTGAAATAGATGAATTGAACATGATTCCAATGATGCTCATTTCATAATCCCAAATCCTTATCGTTAATGTAAGAATTCCAAATTCATGCCATTTACCGAAATCTGTTAGATTCTAAACTTATATGCATTGATCCTCTTGTAATGACTATGCACAAAGTCACAAAGACTTGTCAACAGACATTACAGAGTATTCCAATGGAGATCAATTCCATAGAAACGAAGTCTCAAATTCAAAGTACATTCCTTTTAACATCCTTCTTGCATTAAGTTTTCTAATCTTACACAGATTTAATGAATAACTTCCACCTATGAAACATTTCCATATTCCCATTCTGACCATCACTTCTGAATAAGAGTTGCCTCCTTTCAGAATATGTCAATATGGTCCTTTCTAAAAATTTACACCATACTTCCAACTGTCCACGAGCAACCAATCTTTGGTAAAACCTCAGATTGTCCTAAACAATTGCTTAATCATTTTAGTCATATCCAATTCTAGACATTTTCCCCTCTTAATGCCCTAGGCATTTGGAAAATTTAGAAAGGATAAATATTATAGCACATGTAATCGATCCTATACCCGAAGCATATGGGACACGATTCATGATGTCTCACATAAAGACATGATCCTAGACCAGTCTTTTGCTACAATATTTTGTATTTGCCATGTTTTCATAATTCGACTATGAAGAGGGATGCCGTAATCATAATCGAATTTTGAGAACGCAATATATATATATAATTTCCTTATGTTAAACCATTCCAACATAAAATTCATATATATATATATATATATATATATATATATATATATCATTAACTAAAGATGATTAAAATCTCAATCTAAGCTTTTAGAATTGAAATGATGTATAATTTCCTCTCCCTTAATTATAGCAAAACAACTTTTCCCAATTGAAACTTTTGTTTTCTATAATTAACATTGCTAACTTGCAACACTTATCATAATTGATTATGCTCCCACTAGCATAATAATTACTAGCATAACCATTATGCTCCCACTAGCTTTGACATGTACTTAGAAATCAGCTGGACTTCTAAAATCAATACTTTATTGATTTTCTTACCAAAGTTCATATTTCTGATACGAGTTGCTTTGATAAGACTTTATCAAGGCTTCTCAAAATCATACACCTTTCCTTAGATAGCTCACATGTGTGTCTAAACAATTTTTAGAACTATGAAAAGGGATGCCGTAATCATAGTCTCAATTGTTTAGACCTTTGCCATTTCTCACAAGTCCATGTTAGTGTGCCGGTTAACCACACACGCTCCAGTAACGACTTTGAGAATGCAAATATCAAAATTGCTATCTATTTAAAATCTACTTAGTGAAAGCGTTTCCTCACCATCATTTACATGAATCGGAGAGAAACCTTATGACACTTAGATTTTTATGGTGTATGTGTTCCTATCCATGTGAATTTGTTAAGACCATAATCACAAGACAAGGTTAGTGACAAATTCAAACTCATATGGATGGAACTTGTGCAATCTTAACTTCTTGCCACTTGGCAGCACAAGGCCTACCATTGCTTCCAGGTTGTTATGCAAACAATTGAGAACTCTCAGAACTCACATGCATAGTCAACTTTAACTGGAATGGGCACAGAAACAAGAATTATGTCAGCACGATAGGTTATAAACCTTAAGTCGTGTGCTAGTGATAAACTACAGGTTTTATTCTTGATTAGATCTTGAAACTCTTTCATGATCTTTTAAGACTCCCACTGTCCTCTTGACATATAAGACTCTCATGCCAAGAACCATTCCTTGACAAACAAATATTCAAGAGATAGTGCAGATTCTTATCAAGACAAACACTTCATACAGTTGGCCTTAGTTGGTCTTTGTTTTATCCAAAACAATACAACTTACCAATTTCAAAAGTAGAAAACATTTTACTCTACATTTGACAAATGTTATAAACCTTCTTTAAGATATGTCACTCAGAGTTACAATCTTGGAGTATCACTCTAAGAATTGTTTTGGAACGAAGTATGACTCATCTTCTTGATTTAACCATTTCAACAATTCATGACTCCTCTTCTTAGCCATAAGAATGCACTAAGATTTCCTTAGAGGATCAATTGTGATATGGTTTCATAATCATTAAGATGATCATAAAACATGATACACTACAAGAATATGAGTCTACAACGACAAAAGCTATAGGGACAACAAATGTCGTTGCCATAGAGGATCATATAGGGACGACAAGTCATCACTATATAGTTGACTAATTTAGTTTGACTTCCGAACCTAAAGGGACGATAAATCGTTTCTACAAAACTGAGCGGGAAGAAAAATAAATGGCGGGCATCCGAAAAAGCTGTAGGGACGACATATCGTCCCAAACTTAAATTAATTTATATATATATATATATATATATATATATATATATATATATATATATATATATATATATATATATATATATATAAAAGAAAAACTGGAACGACGCCATTTTAATGGGCAGGTATAGGAAGGACTTGTCGTCCCTATAGGGTTTCGCCGGATTGAAAACCCTTTTCCCAATCAGTCACTCGCAGTCTCGCACCCACAGCAGATACCGCTCCTGTTGTGAGCTGAGGCGAAATCGCCGTTTCCTGTAAGCCGATAGGTAAGATTCGATCGTCAATTGGCCACCGTTTCCCTCGTCTACTCCTTCAGCCTTTCACTATGATGTTTTCCCTCCGGCTCAGGATTCATTCTGTTTTCTGAATTGCAGGTGGTCTCATTCCGGCGGTCTCCCTTCTTTCTGAAGTCGGTTTTCTACTTCCTCCCAACAGGTATGAACGGTGTATGTTTTAGAATACAAGAACATCTCCTTTTCTCCTTATTCATGTATATGTTTTCTGGGTTATTTCCAACAATTATTCGTGTATATGTTTTCTGGGGGAGTTGGACAAAAGGATGTAAAATGCTAGTATTATATTTTCTATTATTCTAACTTCTAAGTCTGTTGGCAAGGACGTAGCAGCCCTAGTGCCCCACCCCTTTGTTTGTTCCCAAATCTTTTGTATAATGCTAGTATTATATTGTTTAATTTAGCTTGTTTAGATCGTGACAGCAGCCCACCTATTTGTCTGTTTTGTTGAAATAATGAAAAGAGATAGTAACAACCAGTTTCCCTTTTAATATACTTCACAGATTAGCACAGATCATGAGAAGGAAGGTCTGGTAATTGCTAGATGTTTCTGACTTGATACTCAGCCTTTATATATTGCTTATCAATCTCAGTCTTGGTCCAAATTCAGCCTAGTGGTTGTTTTTATGTCAATATTATATCGGACTTAAGTTGTATTAACAAATTCAACCTCGAAAAAACACATCCATCAGGAACATTATCCATCTTTTTTTAATATGAATATTTCACATTTGGTGGCTATAAACAACAATCACATACAAGTAAAAGATAATGTGTGTTGGTAAAAGATAATGTGTGTTGGATGACCAAAAATTAACACAAACATCTTCAACATTTCATACTACATTTGAGTTCAGTTATTCACTAAGACACACATTTAAACAAATAGCTTTGTTTGATAATAAAAGGACAAAAATGCCCCTTCCCAGATTTCCCCTGTTCAAAATTACAGTTTTACTTTAACTAATTATGCTTTGTATGACACAAATGTATGTTTTATAAAAAAAATAAAATACAATGGCTATTATAGAAAAAGAAAATTTTAATTGTTAAACCAAAAATAAAACAAAGTTTTTGTGGTTAATTGAAAAAAAAAACATTTCGGTATACCCCTACAGGGAAAAAAAATTAGTTTCTTTGTTTCTTTTAGTTTGATTTATTTTTGCTTAGCAACCAATTCAAAGATTACTTTAAGACCCAAACAATTCAAACATATCAGTCAGCAGCATACTAATAAAGAAAGTATTTCTTTTTGATGTAACGCAAAAAACAATGACTTAATAGAGAAACTCAAAAAAAAAAGTATCACATTAAATCACTTAATGGGGAAAAATAGGGTTGAAATCCAAAAAACAAATTTTACAAAATTGATACCAGTGCCATTTTAACAAAATAAAATAGCATATTGACCAAAGTTTTCAAATAACTCAAACGTATCTTTGCTTTATATATGGACTAAAATTTAGCAAACAATAATAACATTATATATACGTGTGTTTTCATTCAAGAATATGCATTTGCATTATATATTGCTTAGGTGGCATTATAATAAATTGACAAGTGGAATATTAGATAAATAAAAAAATCAAGAAAATGCTATAATAGATAAATGCTATAATAGGCATACATTCTAATTTCTAATAATGAAACAGTTATGACTATTGATAAGAGTTGGATTACGTTGCAAAATCGAAGGTGCCCAGAGTTCATAAAAGGGCTTAACAACTTCATAGAGATCGCAAAGAACCATGTCGATGATGAAGGCAAAACATGTTGCCCGTGTATAGATCGTGTGAATATGTTTCGGCATATTGTGACTACGGTTTATGCCCACATACATGACCGTGGGTTTGAAGAATCATATCTTATATGGATTCATCATGGTGAGGAATATCCTCCTTCAGATTTAGACAACCTTTGGGCTTTAAAATACCGTAGTACTAGAGTTGTGGCAGAGGAAATTCCACATGAAGAGATGTTTAATGTAATAGATGATGTTATGGCAGAGGAAGATCCACATACAGAAAATATAAGCCAAGAAGCAACTGCTTTAGACCCAGAGTTTGATGCATTGTTTGAAGAAGCCAATACCGAGTTATACCTTGGTTGCAGTTGGATGTCTTCCTTAAACTTCCTAGCAAAACTGATGCACATTAAAGTCATCAACAGGTGGACAGACAATTCATTTGACCAACTTTTAGAGTTTTTAAGAGTTGCATTCCCGAAAGAAAATAAGATTCAAACTTCACACTATGAAGCTAAAAAGAAGTTGAGAAAGATTGGGTTGGGATATCAATCTATCCATGCTTGCGTTAATGATTGTGCTCTGTTTTGGAAAGAGAACGAGTCAATGCAAAATTGTCCTGTTTGTAAGGAGAGTAGGTGGGTTGACAAAAACACAAAGGGGAAGAAAGTGCCACAAAAAGTGTTACGTTATTTTCCTTTGACTGCCAGGCTTCGTTGAAGGTATAGTTCAAGATTCACAGCAAAAGATATGATTTGGCATAACACTGGTCGTTCAAATGATGGTAAGATGTATCATCCGGTTGATGGGAAAGCATGAAAGAAATTTGATAAGCGATATCCCGAGTTTGCTAAAGAACCTAGGAACGTCCGCCTGCGTTTGGCTGCCGATGGCTTTAATCCATTCAGCAACATGAATCAGCCTTATAGTATGTGGCCGATAGTATTGACAACATACAATACACCACCATGGTTGTGTATGAAAGAATCTTCTTTCATGTTGACTTTGCTAATTCTTGGCCCTAAAGCACCTGCGAAGGACATTGATGTTTTCTTGAGGCCTTTGGTGGACGAGTTGAAAATGTTATGGAGGGATGGAGTCCAAATGAGAGATGCATCAACCAATACTGTTTTCACAATGCATGCAACACTATTATGGACTATCAATGATTACCCTGCTCGTAGCAGTTTGTCTAGATGGAGTGGTCAAGGTTATAAAGCTTGTGCTACTTGTAACAAAGACACACCCTCGTGTTCTATAACCAGCAAGATAGCTTATGTTGGTCATAGACGATTCTTGCATAACAAACATAAATGGAGGGATAGTTTGTTGTTTAATGGCAAGAAAGAGTCAAGAAGGCCTCCTAGACGATTGAGTAATGCTTTAATAATAAAGCAACTAGACCGTCTCCCCGCTCGTATTCCTGGAAAACACCCTAGCTATGGTGGTGGTGTGAAAAGAAGGCGAACCGAGTCAGAGTTAAATTGGACCAAAAAGAGTATCTTCTTCGAGCTTGATTATTGGTGTTCACTCGATCTAAAACACAATATAGATGTTATGCATGTGGTGAAAAATGTTGGTGAGAGCTTGTTAGGTACTTCGTTAAAGAATGAAAAGTCAAAAGATACGCACAAAGCAAGAGAAGATTTGGAAAAATGGGGCACTCGAGAGAATCTATGGCTGCAAAAGAGAAACAACAAAAATTATCCACCACATCTAGATTACTCTTTCAAACCAGTCGATCGAGAACGTTTTTGTCAGTTCATTAAAGGTGTAAGACTACCCGACGGTTTTGGATCAAACTTCAAGAATAAGGTACATTCTAATGATTTAAATATAACTGGGTTAAAGTCTCATGATTATCACATCCTCATGCAACGATTGCTACCAATAGGGGTCCGAGGTTGTCTGCCTGCTAACGTGTCAAAAAAAATCATTGACCTTTGCACATTCTTTAAAAAAATTTATGCACGATCGTTAGATGTGAAAGACATGTATAAAGCACATAGTGAAGTGATAAAGATATTATGCAATCTGGAGTTGATATATCAACCAGCATTTTTCGACATAATGGTTCATCTTGTTCTACATTTACCAGAAGAAGCTATTCTTGGAGGGCATGTATATATGAGATGGATGTATCCTTTTGAAAGATACATGAAAAAGCTGAAATCTTATGTCAGAAACAAAGCCAAACCCGAAGGTTCAATAGCGGAAGGTTATATTGCAGATGAAGCATTGACATTCTGTTCCATGTATCTTGATGGTATACAAACGAAGTTCAATCGTCTCGATAGAAATACAGATGACGGCCTTCCAAAGATGCAATTTTCTGTGTTTTCATCACAGTGTCGACCAATTTCCAAGATGAAAATCATTGCTCTTTGTGAAGAGGCCAGCAAATCATTACAATGGTTTGTACTCAACAACTGTGATGAACTTAAATGCTACATATCGTAAGTAATTATTTATTTATACTTTATACTTAGGTATTGTGAGAAACTAATATGAACCATTTCTCCCACCTACAACGAATTTGAATCTAAATATCCCGAAAAAGATGTAAAAACGAAATTTCCCTCATGGTTTAGTCATAAGGTAAAAACATTGTATACATATATTACACATAAATCTAAAATATATTATCATTTAAAGTGTCAATCTTATATTTTTCTCCAGGTTTATTGTCTACAAAAAAAATTGTCCCCAGACTGTACCAACGAATTAAAAGCTTTGGCACATGGTCCGTTGAATGCATATTCTTACACCGGTTGCATAGTCAATGGTGTTAGATATGTGGTACATAGTCGTGATCTCCGACGTACTACTCAGAATAGTGGTATTGTTTCATTTGGAGAAGATGGTACACCATTTTATGGTCAACTGGAGGATATCATACAATTGAACTATTTAAGTGATTATTCAGTTGTTCTGTTTCGTGGTAAATGGTTCAACACAATGGGGAGGGGAGGATTAGTTAATGAAAATGGTATCATCTCTATCGACATCAGTCGTGAATGGTATGTTGGTAATTCATGGTATGATGGCCAACAATACATTTTAGCCACACAAGCAAAACAAGTGTTTTATCTTAAAGATCCTTCACGAAACGCCAATAGTTGGAGGGTTGTAGAAGACGTTCACCATAGAAAATTGTGGGATCATCCAAGTATGGATGTAGATGTCTTGCATGACAATCAATCATCTGATTATAACTTGGATGTTGACATAGGTGATGTTGGTGACTCAAGTGTGGTTATTGAGAGATGTGATGCCCCTATTGTGGACGATCAAACCTTTCATTGTAACTTGGTTGCCGATTTAGGCTATTTGCCTATGCAAACAACTTTAGGTGAAGTTGGTGAATTAAGTGATGCTCCTATCATGGAGGATGAGAATTTCATTGATGATGATGAAGAACACAGTGATTGCTACCCTTCAGAAGATGAAATTGTTGATGACAATAATGATTATGATGATGAGTCTATGGATGCATATTATTCTAGTGGTGATTATGATTAAATGTATTATAATGTTTTTGTCTTTAATAGATTGTTGTTACATGTTACAAATTCTTATTTATAATGTTTTGTTTAAATTATGTTTATTATTTATTTCAACAGAATGTCAGTACATGTTGCTAGAGGACACGGTGGAGACGGTGGGGGTGAACCTCCAAGACAGCCGCATACGATCCCCAGAGCTTGTGAGTCATGTAAGTAACTTGTTCTAATTAAATATGTCTTATGTCTTTATATTCAATAACTTTTTAACTTACTAACTTTTTAATTACGTGTATAAATGTAGCAAAACCAAAGAGAGGTTTTGGAAGAAATTTGAATTTGTATGAACGGTATAGACTTAACAAGAAGAAGCCACTTCCCTTGGAGTTTGACATCACGAGGAGACTATATAAGGTCGTTGGAGATAACTATCAAGTTTATATACGCTTGGTCTCGAATGAGGTTCAAAAGAATGTCCCCTTTCACTATCCGAGTTGGGATGATGTCCCTGAAGATTATAAAAGAATAGTCTATCTCACCTTGCATGTAATTATAAAATTTAATGGTTTTATTAGTATTACAATTTTATATTTTTGAGATGTTTTATAACCCTTTCATTTTCTTTTGTAGAATTATTTTGACATAGATTCTTTTCGTGACACGCCTCATTGGAATGGCATTGTGCAAGGAATTGACGCGGATTTCAAAGCAAGTTACAGGTGCCGCAAGTCGAAGGTGAAAAAACATTTTATGAGAGTTGGAGGCTACAATGATGTGGAAACGCGAAGAAACACCCCCCCACCTAGAATGAATGAAAAAGCATGGAGGAAAGTTATTAAAAAGTTATTCATGAGTGAAAAGTATCAAAACTGTTTTGTAAAAAATAAAGATAACAGTGGAAAACAGGTGTATGGAAGTTCTCATGGTGCTGAATCCTATGCCCAAAAGCGACATAAGGAAGTAAGATTTTTTTTTAGTGTTATTTAAGGGTTTTGTCACCATTTTCTATGAAATATTAGTAATAGTTTTTGTGGCTTTTTGTAGAAAAAAGAAACCGGAAGGGAAAACCACATTGATGGATGGAAAAAAAAGTCACTTTAAGGAAGGGAAAGGATGGTGTCACCTCAGGCGCAACAGTAAAAGTGGTATTTACATACTTTTAGTATGATGTTATTTTGTGTAAATTATTCATATGAAATTTAGAGTAAATTGTTTATATTGTTATTTAAAATGGATTGCGTATATTACAAGTAGATTTATTCAAATTTTGGAATTGTTATTCTTATTATTTATATACTTTGAACAGGTTGGTTTTTTTCTTTTTATAGTTGTTATGCTGCCAAATTTTAGAAAAAGTAACTAATAAATGTTTATTGTAGGGTAAAATTATGGAAGAGTATAGGAAAATGTTGGAAGAGGTTGATGGTGATGATTCATTGGTTAATCAGACAGAATGCCTCAAGCGTGCACTTGGAGAAAGAAGCGGTCATACAAGAGGTGTTGGAAGAAAAGTGAAGAATGTAGCACCATATTATGGGCCAAGTACATCAACCAATACCCAAAACTTCAATGCATTTGCTCAAGAGTTGACTCAACAGATGAGTCAACAATTTACCGAACAGATGCATCAAATGTTCTTATCTCAAAATCCAAACGCCCAACCACCACAATTTCAATTTACTTTTGATCCTTCCTGACTACAAGTTCCAAACGGTCATGATGTTAATGAAGAAGATGAAGAAAGTCAAGGATATGAAAATGAAGATGATGAAATGGAAGGTGATGAAAATGAAGAATGGGAAAGAAGTTCTAGTGGATCTGATAATTAGGTTGTTTGTTTTAGTTTGGTTTGTATGAAACATCTAAAAAAAACAAATTTAGCTCTTCATTTTTGGTAAACCGAGCATGTAAGATATTTTAAAAGTTTGGATGGTATCATATTTTGGAATGATTTAGATTTTAATTAACTGTTTTTGGTTTTATTTTATATGAAAATTTTATTGTATAGAAATTTAGAAATATAACCCAGGAGGTAAAAAATGTGTAAAAACTGTGAAACAGCTATAGAGGCGACTTATCGTCGCTATAGGTGTACTTACAACAACAAGATGTCGTCGCTATAGATGAGGCTATGGCGACAATATGTCGTGGCAATATGGGTCACTATGGCGACAATTTATCGTGTCTATTGGGTGCTATATAGGAACGATTTGTCGTCGCTATAAGGGGGGATACAGCGACGAACGCTATGGCGACGACATTAGAATCTAAAGCGACGAGCCTACAACAACAAAGTCTATGGCGACGACAAGTCGTCGCTGAGGTCTATAGCGACGACTTTCCGGTCTGTAGAGACGATTTTTGTTGTCCCCATAGGTTAGAAATGTTGTAGTGATACCAAAGTAATCTCACATCTTTTCAGATTTGAGAAACTTTTATCTTTCTGCCTAATTTGATTTTTCTCATTCGTTCTGCCATACATTGAAACCTTTCCAATGCTTCAGAATTATACTTAAACTTGTAAGTATAACCATATTTACTAAATTTTAGTAAAGCATAACGAATAGTCTTATCGATCTTTGTGGTGGACTTGACCAGTGCACAATAATGTATACTCGATCCCTTAGTCCTTCACTTGACTCACATATACATGTGAACAAAGAATTAGTCTTAATTTTCCAAAGATGAAAATTCTCATTCATCATACAATACAACTTGCATGATTCCAAGTTTCGGTCTAATTGAAACTTGGGTGATGAGAATCTTTCCTTATTTGGTAAATTTAGACACTACCACAAGTGAAAGAATCAAATTCATATTTTCAATATTGCTAGAAACATAAAAACATCAATTTTTCATAAATGCCATTGCAAGGAGATATAAAATAAAACAAAATTTTTATTTATTTATTTATAAAATGCGGAAAAACTTTTCCTTACAATGTAATTATAAGTGAAAAACTATGCTATTACATATTTCCTAGCAATCTATCATAACTCTCAAGCAGTAGCTCAGAAATCCGATTTTCGAACCATGCGATTGAAATCTATCTTCGCGATCAGATTCAGCATACTCTTCTTTTAAGCTTCCTTCCCTTTGCTTGATCCTGCCAAACATCAAAATGTAACCTAGTCATATCATGTATTAAGAATCAACAATTAGAAACTTAACAGAGTTAGATAGTAGTCTTACCTGAAGCAGAACCATACATTCTGATTAAACTTCTCAGGTAGTCTGGGCAGCTTCGATTCCAATGTCCCTGTCTTTGGCAATAGAAACACACAGGCTCACATGGAGCAGTCTCAGATTTGGCCTTTCTCTTATGATCAAAACTTTTGACCATGTACAATTCCTTTCCTTTAGGAGAAGGAATCTTTTCTGGGATGTCCATGTCAACTTGGGATGTAGACCTTCCAATCAGATTTGCTTGACCATTGCGCCAAATCATTGTTGATTCGGCAACAATTAGAAAATAGGTAATATCAATTAGGGTCATGTCGTGATCTGTCACATAGTAGTCTTTAACGAACTCACTATATGACTCGGGAAGTGACTGAAGGACCCAGTTAATAGCCAACTTCCTTGGGAAGACAACACCCAACATCCTTAGCCTGTCAATATGCAGCTTCATGTCCAAGACTTGAGCACATATAGGCTTTCCATCTTTGTGTTTACTATCCAATAGAGATTGAGTGATCCTGAACTTTTTAAGTATTCGAGCTTGTGGGTTAGGGAGAATTATTGGAGGAGGTGGAGGAAGAGAAGTATGATTTCCATGATCCAATCGTGGGACATCATATTCATTAGGAAAGCTTTTTCCAAGGGATTTGGGAAGACCATAGTTGTCTGATCTAGACATCTACAATGGGAGAAATTCAAGTTAGTTGATTTAAGTCCTTAATATAACACCCCATCTGAAATATTAAGGCTAGGACCCAACACAATACTTTATAACTTGGAATAGGGATGCCGTAATCCAAGCTACAAAATATTTGTAGGTAGGCGAATGACGATTCACCAATTTCCACCATGAAAAATGAAATAGGTATTTGGTTTTAATTGAATTGAAACTCCTAGATCTTTTTTGATTCATTGAAATTTTCAATGGCATGTTTAAATCTCGATTGTTCCCTCTCAAGTTTGTGACTGGGATGCCGAGGATCACAAACAAGGTGTGAATAACCATGCAAATTAACTTGGTACCCTTAATTTTATCACCTAATTGATGTGCCGGTTACCCACACGTGCTCCACCGATCTATGATAAACATTAAGTCACCCTTTGCCACTCTTACTAGTCCATGTTAGTGTGCCGGTTACCCACACACGCTCCACCAACGACTTGGTAAGGTAAAAAGTGTAATTTAATGGGTTAGCACCAATTTCACATTTTCCTAAAGTAACTAAGATTGGGAATTTATAAAATTTTTATTTACTTTATATTTATTATTATACTTTTAATAAAAATTATAGTCTTTGTCCTACCCGTTCGGCTAACGACCCTCCACCAGTTAAGGAAGCGGTGGGTGAGAGTGGACACCCATTAAACTGCCATTTTATAGGCAGTAACCTTATACCCCCTTATAGACCGACTTCGTGAATGAGGCCTACTAACGGTAATATTGACTTTTACTCTTACACATATATATAAATATTAAACCTACAATATTATAATAGTATAAGGGTTGAACTTTAAACTTTTTAAAATTCTAGGGTTTAGAACGAAAGTATACATTGGGGGGGGGGGTAACTTTACAAATTCCAAAACTTGAGCGCAAGTTTTGAACAATTCAAAAAAAAAACTTTTGGATTTTCATAACTTATGAGTTTAATTAAGGTTTTAAAAAACTTTAATGGAGAGACTCGTGAACATCCATAACTTGAGGACAAGTTATGGAGTTACTTTATATTTATCATTATACTTTTAATGAAAATTATAGTCCTTGTCCTACCCGTTCGGCTAACGACCCTCCACCAGTCAAGGAAGCGGTGGGTGAGAGTGGACACCCATTAAACTGCCATTTTATAGGCAGTAACCTTATATCCCCCTTATAGACCGATTTCGTGAATGAGGCCTACTAACGGTAAAATTGACTTTTACTCTTATACATATATATAAATATTAAACCTATAATTTTATAATAATATAAGGGTTGAACTTTAAACTTTTTAAAATTTTAGGGTTTGGAAGTAAAGTATACATGGGGGGGGGGGGGTAACTTTACAAATTCCAAAACTTGAGGGCAAGTTTTGAACAATTCAAAAAACTTTTGTATTTTCATAACTTATGAGTTTAATTAAGGTTTTAAAAAACTTTAATGGATAGACTCTTGAACATCCATAACTTGAGGACAAGTTATGGAGTCCATAAAACTATTTATGAGAAATACTCTTCAATTATGTAACCTATGAGTTTTTAATGGATCTTTAAAAGAAAATGAATTTTGGTAATCCATAACTTGAGGACAAATTATGGACTCCATTAAAAACATTTAGATCAAGAATTAACTAACAAACAATTTGCAAATAATTCATATGATCTACTAAAACTCATAAGTGTATGAACAATCATATCAAAAATTTCAAGAATCATATAAACATATTTAAAACTTGAAAATTTGATAATAACCATTGAAAATGGATTAGCATAATAATTCCCACACCAAAAACAGGTTTTATAAGTCCAAAACAGTTTAGGGTAATGATTCCAGTCCATTTCCAACAGCAAAACTCGAAAATCTGCACACAGGGCCTCCTACTCGTCGAGTGCAAGAACCTACTCGACGAGTAGGATGATTTTTCACTTGGACTCGTCGAGTCCCCCCATGGACTCGGCGAGTTCACTGAACAGTGAGCAGAAATTCGACTTTTTCAAGCAGTTTGCATCAAGTATAATGAAACCAAGCCTACACTCTGATACCACTGATGGGGTTTGAGCATTCTAACACTCCTATGGTGTACATGCAACCCTAGAAACCTTGGATCTATGTGTTCTCTATTATACATGCAAATATGATTTTTCCAAGGTTCTCATCCTAGCTAACATACCATGGGGAGCTTGTAATATAAAACTTAGTGGGATGACATACTTTTTTCTTGTGGTTGATTCCTTGGAGCTTCAAGAGCCTAGCACCAATAATTTGGATACCTCAAGTGGAATCACAAATCACCAAAACACCTTGGAAACTAGAGAGAATAGAATGCACTTCTAGAAATCGGCCCACCCTTTGTACTCACAAACTAGTGCCATTCCATGTGCCAAAGACCTCTTTATATAGTATGGAGGATTAAGGTTACATCCATGTAAACCCTAATACCCATGACCTTTCATTTCCATATGATCCATGGGTTAAAAACTCCATGGACTATACATGCAAGTTTAGCCCAACCTAAATGAACTTGGCCCATTCTACACACACACACACATATATATATATATATATATATATATATATATATATAAGTGTCTATATTTAATTAGTCTCCTTTTGATCACTAAATTAATTCTTGATCAATACTAATTAAATAATATGATTTCATATTAATATATTATAACTTCTAATCTATTAATAAACCATAGACATACTATTCTCAAAAGACTATCCATACAAATTGTTCCGGTGAAGTGCAACCCAAATGGACCATGCTACTCTCGGGTCGAGTACATACCAATAATAGTTATGGGCTTAGACATCTAATCCAACAATTTTCACCTTAAAAGTTACGTTATTTTGCTCTCAAAATTCATAAGACTTCTTCCAATCTTCAAACCATATTCAAGACCATCTTCAAACCTTCAACAGTTTACCCAGACACTTCGTTATCCAGCCATGAACACACCCGGGGTGAGTTCATACCCCTACAGTTTTCACGATTTTTATATGTTTTAGGGGGGGGGGGGGAATACAAGTATAACACAAGAAAAATTGTGTTAGTATACAAACCGTTACGTTTATATTTTTACAAAATATAAATATACACATGGGAACAATTTTGATTACAATAAAACTTTAACCCTTTTGTAACATGTCGAGCAAAAAGGGTATAATTATATAAACATACATTTATAATTATTTCATTTCATATTATTATCATGGTAAATTGATAATAGCATACAAAAGATTCACTATTACAACGAAACATTTTTATAAACTATAATAGGTATAGTTTATAAAACATTCACACTATTTTACCCTTTTTGGGACAATACAAAAATAATTATTTAAAGGTATAATTATTTTACACTACGTAACTACTATGAAAGGATAATACATAGAGTTACAAGAAAAATAGATTTCATTACACTATACGTAAACTTATTAATACAGGATTGTGAGCCACTGCCTTCATTATACCTACCAAAGTACACACTAAAGTCCTGAATTATAACCAACGACTCTTGTAGGGAGAGCGTGACACTTGTGTATAGATCTATACGGGACTAACAATCCCGCACCTAAACTGGTAGATACAGTTGGACCGACAGGTCTGGGGTGACAAATGTCGTACCATTCCGACGCTTGAAGAACGTCGTGCATGCCACTAGTCGTTAGCATGGTTATAACAAACACTCACAATAATTATTAATAAAATATTTGATTTACGGGGCAAGCATACCTTCAAATGGTTTTATTTAATAATAAATCTACATTACACTATTCTACAGTACAAACTGGTAGTTTCAGATACATACATTCAAAGGGTTCTACACAGATATTATTACATTACACTATTTTCCAGTACAATACAATTTACATCTCTGGAAACAAGCATTCAAATGGTTTTATAAAGATATAAAACTACATTATACTAATTCAGAGTACAACAATACTTATACATTTTCAGTCTTAGGGTATTTAAGACTACATTACATTTAAAAGAAAATATTGGATTTTTTTGGAAGAACACACTATCATTTTCAAGGAACAAATACATATCTTTCTCATACAAAATGCTTATGAACTCACCAACTTAAATGTTGACACTTTTATCAAAACCACTTATATTCTCAGGAAATCAGTAGACAGGTACTCATAGGTTTTGTGAAGACGGAGCTTACTATTGTTACGTCTTATATTTTGCTGTATGCTTTTGGAGTCAAACAATGATTCAAATACAATGTAAATACTTTTTATCAATATAATGGTCGTAATGATTTGGTCTCTATTATACAATTGTTATGATACTGTACATGACTTCATCCACCCTCAGGCGTTTCCGCCGTTTACTCGGTTCGGGGGTGTGACATCGAGTGGCACGGGTTTGGGGTTTGAAACCCTAATTAGGGTTTAAAAAACCTAATGTCAAGAAAACCCTAGTTTTGGAGTTGTTCAGGACCCGCGTTAAAACTATAAATTAAACTTAAAATAATACTTAATAATTCTCTACAATTAACTTAATGCAACATTGGACTTAATTAATTAAGCCCTTAAGGGGTTTAGTGTGGAACACTAACCATAGTTATCATTTCATGTGGAAACCCCAGAATCAGGGAGCTCTATTTTGGACAATCATCAGGCGCCTAATTGGGCTGTTGATTTGATTATTATTTCACCCGCGAATGACTAAGTCAAACCTTAATCAGTCCTACCCTTAGGTGATTGAGTCCTTAATGGGTTAAGTGTTCTTACTTAACCATAATCGTCATTTCATGTGAGGTGGTCACTGTTGCAAGTGACTATGACCTGTGATCGGGTATTGTGTTTAGTATCTTCTTGTAGTTGATTGGAAGTGAGTCGAAGCTGGTAGAGTTCTTCGTTGCTACAGTGATTATCTACGCGCATATCAAAGTGAGTTTTGCCTCACTATACCCGTGGGTCGAAGGCACCAATGTCGGCCCATTAGTTTTGGTTATTTGTTAGTAGAGGGATGCCCTAGGGACTGTAAATAATCATGTAGGATAGTCTAAGGACTCTTGATGTAAGCTCTCTTACATGTTCCTTGTTTGGTTGTGGTTCTAGAGTAGGATCACCTGTCTGGGTGACTATCTCACCTCCTAGTATAGACGGCCATGCGTTTCTTGGATTATTGATATTGAATATGTTTCTATGTTGTAGTGGTCTATTAGATATGTGTTCTGGTATTGAATATGCTACTATGTTGTAGTGGTCTGTTAGATCTGTGTTCTGGTAATGAATATGCTGCTATGCTGTAGTGGTCTGTTAGATCTGTGTTCTGGTATTGAGTATGATGCTATGCTGTAGTGAATTGTAGAACTGTATGATATATGTGCTTGATGGTTATCATCTCTGGAGTGCCCTTAGGGACTGTCTATGGTCATGTAGGATAGCCTGAGAATTACTGGTCTAGGCTCTCTTGCCTGTTCCTTGTTTGGTTATGGCTCTAGAGTAGGACCATCTGTTCGGGTGGTTATCTCACATCTGGTTACTTATGGTTATGCATTCTATGGGGGTTAGCTGGTAGCAGGACTGTATGATGTGAGAAGATTAGTAGGCAGTAGTTAGCTGTATGATTGTTGTTTGCCTGTATAATGTGCCTACTTGATCCTGATTGTTTATATGTCGACATATTGCGTTTGGATTAGGTTGAGGCGGTCCTACTTTGTGCGGTAGGCCAAGATACAAGGTGTTGGCCGACTGTAACCATAGGCACAGAGGCTCGGGAAGAGCGGCACGTTGAGGCGGTAGGCCAACAAACCATGGGTATTCCATCCCGATGGCTGATTGTACCTGTTGCATATTGACATTCCAACCTAGGGTTTTCCATCCTGAGGATGACTGGACCCGGAGGTTGACTGGGCCTAGGGTATTCCAACCCGATGGTTGACTGGACCCGACATGTTGATTGTATATGTGATATGTTTATATGGTGGTATTTTGGGGGAAACTCACTAAGCTTTATGCTTACCCCTTTGTTTTTGGTTTCAGGTATCATCGATTGTTGCTGGAAGGCGAAGGCAGGACTGCACACACTCATCAGCAACAATGAAGATTCCACGTTTCTACAATACACTGATTTTTAATAAATGTAATTCGGAATAAATGGTTTTCTTAATTAGTAGATTAATAAATTGGGAAGTTTTACCTTAGTAAAAATGAATTTTTTTGGTTGTAAAAATGGGATGTTACAAGTTGGTATCAGAGCCCTAGTTTGAGTGAATTGGAGGAATACTTGTGTGAATCCAGTCTCAAACTAGGATCCGTGAGTTTTTCAAAATGTTTTTGAAAAATAAATTTTAATAAAAGAGTTGGGTTAAGGACATGGGCTCGGTATCTTGTCATGTTCTTGTTTCATTGTTGGCTTGGGATCAGGAATGTGGACCTTGACTTAACTTTGATTTTTCAGGAAGATGCGGTGTGTACAGTCAGCCAGAGCCCGAACAGGAGAGTGGTCCCCCAAATACCCATACTTGCTATGTTTGCTGAGTTTTGATTTTTGTTGATGTTTGAACTGTTAGAAAAGCATGCTAGTGGATAAGGTTATTTTAGAAACTGTTGGATAGTGATGCCCGATTTTTGTGATGTCTTCTAATTTAGGGAGTTGCTTACCTGATATATATTTTTTATTATGTGATTGTTGCGTGTATGTTGATTAGTTGTATATCGTCAGATTGGATAGCCCTAGAATGATCAACTTGGCCTTACTTCATGTTTCTTGTTTGGTTGTGGACTTAGGGAAGAGTCGATTATTGGACAGCCTATCTGATCTCGGGTTGTGTACAACAAGCATGCACAAAAGCAACCAGTGGTGCAGGAGAAAGGGTAATACTAGGGAGAGTGCCTAGGAAGTAGTGGTAGCTAGCAGGAGAAGTGGGTGTTAGCACACATAGGAGTGGCTTAGTGCAGTGACTTAGGACCTTGGAATGAATTCTGAATCAACTACGCATTGGTGTGGAATGTAGTATGGGCCTGTACTACTGAAATCATAGGATCCGTATGAGATTCATGAGGAATTTTGAGGCTGCTAAGTGACTAATAGGAGGAGGGCATGGTGTGCAATGCTCTGTATTGTGATGTCTGATATTTTCTTGGAATATTTCAGTATGGCGGCTATTAGAGGTTCAAGATCAGAAGCCGGAGCAAGTGGTCAGGATAGGCCAACATTGACTGAGGACTGGGTTAGGGAGATCATTCGTGAGGAAGTTGTTTTTTTTTGTCTGGTGGTAGATGCCAGAGTTGGTTGGGTCTGACAAAGCCGCTATGATGGAGTACTTTGATGACCAATATGCTACACTTTATGAGGTTTGTTTTTGCTGCAGCCACCGCGGCTGTTGCTGCCGTTAGGGCATGACGAGAGAGAGCTTTACAGTACTGGGACTTCGATAATACGAAGCCCACTAAGTTTGATGGGGTCTCGGACTCGATTGTGGTGATGCGATGGCTGTCTGACATGGAGGGTTGTTTCTTCACGTGTTCTTGTCCGGATGATCAGAAGGTCAAGTGCGCCTTGAACCTTCTCAGGTTGGGGGCAAGGGATTGGTGGAGACTGGTGACTAGTTCTTATACTGCTGATCAGAGGGTCGCGATGACTTGGGAACAGTTCTCAGAGATTTTATGTGGAAGGTATGTTCCCCTGGTAGAGAGGGAGAGACTGGCCTAGGAGTACCTGGATATGAGACAGACGAACCGAGTCGGTGATTGAGATCACCAATATGTTCACTACGAGGGCTTTGTTCAGTCCCGAGTTTGCTGCTTCAGAGCAGGCTCAGATGACTCAATATTTGAGCATGCTCAAGACGGACATTCGACAGTTCATGTCCACCCAATGCTATGGATCTCTCGCTGATCTTCAGGATGTCGCGAGGAGGCGAGAGATTGAGATAGACACCCATGAGAGGGAGTAGTGTCAGACTCCAGATTAGTCCCAGCCTGTAGCGAAGCGATTCAAGTCTGCCAGCCAGAGATCGAGATCAGTTGGAGGGAAGCGCAGATCTGTTGCATGTCGCAGGTGTGGCAGGGATGGTCATTTTGGAAGAGATTGCAGACGAAGTGCGTGAGTTTGTTTTCATTGTGGTCAGGAAGGCCACATCAGAGCTCATTGTCCTTTTCTCAGTGAGGTGCTGGATCCTATGCCCTTAGGTTGACAGTTACCTAATGGTCGTCAGGGGACCGTCAGGGTCCCGAGGACCAAGATTTGAGTTGACAGTTCTTCTATTTAGCAATTGTGGTAGTATTGGTATTTATTTGTAATTTCTGTTTGTGTTTCAAGGTTCAGTTGTAATTTTGGATGATTAGTTAAATGGAATTATCTTGTTTAGGTTTGTTTCAATTGATCTCTTGTTATGTATGGATTAATCATCTTTGTCCTCGATTGTATGCAAGGTTGAATGTAAGAATGTTGTGTGAATTCAGATTCTCCTATGTATGTGGATATTAGTGGTTGGGATCAAGTAATAAAGTTCGAGTTAGTCGGAGTATCGAAGGACTATGAAGTTCTCTGTTTCTAGCATATTTCAAGTGGGGGAGAGTGGAACCTCATAGCAGGAAGACTTTATGCCAAGATTCGGTTCCAATCAGATTGCTATGAGTTTCATACTTCTACGCAGCTGCTAAATCTTCGGGTTTCGCGGAAAATCATCGTCAGCTGTTGGATTTTCCCTTCAATTCGTATTAGTCTTAGTTATGATAGCATATTCAGGGCATGTTTGTACTTAGACCCTAAGGTGTTAGGAGCTCAGGTTGAGGGTTTGCTTGTCTGTTATTGTCTGAACAAGGGCGAGCCTCAGTGTTGATAGTGGATAGCTTAGCTGGGTTGTCAGAGCAGATTAAGAGTGTGGTTCAGTTCAATGTGAGATCGGTTAGTTTTCATTACAGTGATGTCCTTTATGTGTGGGGTGGTGTGCAGACGTTCGACTAAGAAGCTCTGGAACAGATTAATTCTGTGAATTTTCGTTCATCTTGGCTGTTGTGGGGGAGTGCGTCATGAAGAAGAAGCGATAGCCGATTTCGAGGACGAAATCTAATTTAAGTGGGGGAGAATTGTAACATTCCGTTTAAAATAAAGCGAACAAAATAAAATAAGTAAATAAATAAGATAAAATAATAATAAACCCTAAAACCTAGAGGTGTATTTTATATTTTATTTTGCTTTAGCCCTAAATCCGTAATAATTTATCACTGTTAGCCATAATGAGTTAAATGTTATAATTCCGGGAATTTGGAGTCTATTTTGTAACATCTGGACCTGAAATGCAAAATATTTTGTAGAGGAGGGGCTGTTGGGTAATAAGTGGATTTAAATTGAAAAGCAACTTTGGGGGAGGGACTGAAAGTGAATATTGGGCTTAAGTTGAATATGGACGGGGGCATAATGTGTTGGATTAGGTGTCTAAGCCCGTAACTATATTTGGTATGTACTTGACCCGGTTGTAGCATGGTCCTTTTGGGTTGCCTTCACCAGAGCAACTTGACTGGATGAATAATGGAGAAACAGGTTATTATGGTTTATTAATATATTATTTGATTAATATATTAAACGAGAAATCATATTTGTTTAATTAATATTGGTAAAGAATTAATTTAGAATTAATTTTTTGGTCAAAAGATATTAAATAAAACCTAGGGGACTGATATTGTAATTATTGGATAGTTGCAAAGTAGGCTGAGGAAAACCTAAAGATTGGGTGGACGAAATTTTGTGGATAAGGCCTTAAGATTCCGTCCAAGGAAGGATTCCAGAAGGATCTTATGGGCTGCTTAGAGCCTAAGCAACCGGATAAGTGTTTGACTGAAACCTTAACTCCTCACCTATAAAAGGAACCCTTAGGCATGCAATTTTTGGCTACCACAACCCTAAGAAGAGTTCAAGAGCCAAAAATTAACTCTCCCCTCTCTCTAATATTTTCCAACTGCTTTTGGTGTTTGTGATCTATTAGAGGCACAACATTTGAGGTGCTAAGGTTCTCAAAAGCTCAAGATCTTCAAGCAACAATCAAAGGTAACATTCTTACTAGTTTATTTATCTTGATTTAGTTTTTGTTGTATGCTAGATTAGGGTTTGCAAGTCTTGGACAAATATTTCATGTACAATTAGAAAAACTAGATCCAAGCATTAGGGTTTGCATGAAAACCATAAGAATGTTGTTTTGCTAATAACCCAATAGTGGTATCAGAGCCTAGATCGTTTCTCTTTTGTATTTGATGCATAGCTAATTTGTTCAAGATCAAAAGTCGAAAAATCCAGCCTCTGACTGATGGACTCGTCGAGTCACCAGATGAACTCGACGAGTCATGGCTACTCGACGAGTCCAGTTCTGTGACTCGGCGAGTCGGCTTTTCTGGTGGCTGATTTTTCGGGATTTTGACTAAAATTGAATTGGGATAATTACCAAAAACGATTTTGACTGATAAAACTCGATTTTTTCAATATAGTATTGATTATCCTAATTCAATTGAAGGATAATTGTCATAAATAAGATAATTACTTGTTTTATAAGATAAAATTAATTATTTGTATTTTTGATTTGAATTATCTTGTGAGGAAAATAGATTAGGTCAAATTATGTGATAAATATTAATAATATGATTAATTAATTATTTTTTCAAATTTAATCTAAAAGATGTTTTGAAAAGTTTCAAAACTTGCCCTCAAGTTTTGGAATTTAAAGTTTTTGATTAAAAGTTTTAATTATGAAATATTTAAATTCTAAACCCTAGAGTTTTAAAAGTTAAAATTAAACCCTTATATTATGATAATATAAAAAGATTAATAATATATATATATATATATATATATATATATATATATATATATATATATATATATATAAGATAAAGCTAGTCTTACCGTTAGTAGGCCTCATTCACGAAGCCGATATATAAGGGGGGTATGAGGTTGCTGCCTATAAAATGACAGTTTAATGGGTGTCCACTCTCACCCACCGCTTCCTTGATTGGTGGAGGGTCGTTAGCCGAACGGGTAGGATAGGGCAACCAATTCCTCATTAGTAAGTATAATGATTATATAAAGTAAATAAATGTTTTTATAAATTCTCAATCTTAGTTACTTTAGGAAAAATGTGAAAATGTATGCTATTCCATGAAATTACACTTTGTACCTTGCCAAGACGTTAGTGGAGCGTGTGTGGTTAACCGACACACTAATTTGGAACTAGCAAAGGTAGCAAAGGGTGGCTCGATGTTTATCATAGGTTGATGGAGCGTGTGTGGCTAACCGACACATCAATTAGGTGGTAAATGACATTGAGAGTGCCAAGTATATTTGCATGGTTATTCACACCTTGTTTGTGATCCTCGGTATCCCAGTCACAAACTTAAATGGCATAATCGAGATTTAAACATGCCATTGAAAAGTTCAATGAATCTCAAAAGATTCTAGGAGTTTCAATTCATTTAAAACTGAAAGTCCTTTTTCGTTTTTCATGGTGGAAATTGGTAAATCGTCATTTACCTACCTTCATATTATTTGCAATTAGATTACGACATCCCTCTTCTGAATTGTAAATAATTATGTTGGGTCCTAGCCCCAATTTCTCATTTGGGTGTTTAATTAGGGATTATTATCTAATCTAGAATTTGTTCCTTTTCTATTTCAGATGTCTACTCAAAACAGCGCTTCTGGCTCGACCCCTTCTGGCTCATTCTCACTCATGAACTTGTGTGGGAGGGTGATCTTCGATGGAACCAACTTCAATGATTGCATCCGCAACATACGCATGGTCACCCGCTACGAGGACAAAGAGTATGTTCTTGACAAGGAGCTGAAAGAGGTTAACTCAAACACTGCTACTTCTGAAGAAATTGTTACGTTCGAGACTCATGAATGGGATGCAACGAAGGTACATTGCATCATGCTCGCAACAATGACTGTTGAACTCCAAAAGTCCTACGAGGACTACTATCCCTACGAGATGCATCAAGATTTGATGGAAAGGTACCATCAAAGTGCTAGGCAGGAAAGGTACGAGATCATCGCCTCGATGATCACTACCAAAATGAAGGACGTAGAGTCCGTCACGGTCCACTTGCAGAAAATGAAAAGGTTTATGGACCGTCTGCTGAAGTTAAATGTGAACTTTGACGAAGAGCTGGCCATAGATATCATTCTTCACTCATTACCTCCTTGTTACGACCAGTTTCATATGACCTATCATGTGAACAAGGAGGAGGTCACTCTGAGCAAGCTTCAAGACCTACTAAGGACTACTAAGAGTAGTCTTAAAGGCAAATCTACTGCATCAACTCCTACTACTGCTACCCCTGTCTAGGCTATTGGGCAAGGAAAAGGAAAGAAGAGGAAGGCTCCTTCTAAGAGTCACATGGGTAAACCCCATGATGGATCCTCTTCTAGTGGGACCAATGCTGGTTCTGCTACCCCCTCTTCCAACCCAAAAGAAGCAGAGTGCTTCTATTGTCACGACAAAGGGCATTAGAAACGAAGCTGCCTGAAGTATCCACATGACATCAAGGATGGGAAGATAAAACCATCCTTCACAAGTATTTATACTATTTAATCTGAAAACTCATCACATGCTATTTCTTGGGTCCTTGATACAGGATGTGGTTTTCACATTTTTTCTGATTTGTAGGGTCTAAGAAGAAGCAGGGATGTGGAGCATGGGAAGAAAAACCTGATCATGGGGAATAGGAAAGCGTCGCCTGTCACCAAGATTGGAGTTTACTCTTTAGTGCTTAGTAGTGGGTTAGGATTAGATTTAAATGATTGTTGCTACTCGTCAGAAATGGCGAGAAACATTATTTCTTTTCATGGTTTGCACAGACAAGGCTTTAGATTTTCGTTTAATAATGAAATTGGTTCTATTAATGCTTTCTTGAATGGTACTTTCTATTTTGAAGCATTGCCTTGTAATGGAGTATATGAAACTGTGAATATTGTTGATAACTTAGGAAATAATGTGTTGCATATTGATTCGTCCAAGGGTTTGGACAAAGCATGCTTGTGGCATTGTCGTCTTGGACATGTCAACAAGAAGTAGACCAAATCCAAAAGGATGGAGTGTTGGAGTCATTCGACCTTAGGGACGATGACACGTGTGAGTCTTGTTTTCTTGGAAAGATGACCAAGTCACCATTCACTGGTACTTGTGAAAGGGATGAGGGTTTATTGGATCTCATACATACATATGTATATGGACCTTTTTAATCCACTACAAGGGATGCGACACGCTTCTATGTGACTTTTACTGATGATTATAGCAGATATTGGTATATCTACTTAACCAAGCACAAGTCAGAAATTTTTGAAAAGTTCAAAGAGTTTAAGCAAGAAGTGGAGAATCAACTGGGCAGGAAATTTAAGATGCTCCGATCCGATCGAGGTGGTGAGTACCTTAGTGTTGAATTCCACGACTACCTCAAGGAATGCAAAATCATTTCGCAATTGACGCCACCTAGGACACCACAGCTGAATGGCGTGGCTGAGAGGCGCAATCGAACCTTGTTGGACATGGTTCGTTCCATGATGAGTCGAGCTTCGTTACCTATCTCATTCTAGGGGTATGCCTTAGAGACTGCCGCCCATATCCTTAATCTGGTCCCAACTAATAAGGTTTCCAAAACACATCACGAGACGTGGACAGGGAAAACTGAAGGGTTTTGAGCAATTCTAACACTCCTAAATGTACATGCAGCCCTAGAAAACCTTGGATCTATGTTTGTCTAAAATACATGCAAAATACTTTTTCCAAGGTTCATAAACCTATCTAGCATACATGGGGAACTTTATAATATAAAAGATAACTAGAAATACATACCTTGTAGTTGTTATGATTCCTTGAAACCTTGAGAGCCTAGCACCCCAAGTGTGATGCCTCAAATGCTTCACACAACACCAAATGCTTTTGGAGTAAACTTGAGAGAAGTGTAACACTTGCAAAAATCGGCCAAGCCCTCTTGTAACTATGTGTACCCGATTTTGGTGGAGAACATGTTGCTTATATAGTGTGTCACATCTAGGGTTACACCATGTAAACCCTAATATGACATGACTCTTCATTTCCATGACCCATGGGTTTGTAACTCCCATGGAGCCTCCATGGAGCATCCAATGGGTTTAACCCAACTTGATTATCCATGAAGCCTTTTAGCCCACTATACAAGTTATGGATGATTTACATAATCAACCCATATATTTAATTAGTCATCTTTTGATCACTTAATTAATCCTAGATTAATTCTTGATCAATACTAATTAAATAATACTATTAATATATTAGAACTTATAATATATTAATAAACCACAAGTGTTATTTCTCTCATTTAGTCTATCCAAATGCATGATGCCATGCAACCCAAATGGACCATGCCGGGTCGGGTCAAGTACATACCAGAAATAGTTATGGACTTAGACACCTTATCCAACAGTCTCCTACTTGGATAAGTCTAATAACTATAACTGCAAGTATGACTTCAGGAACCGATCAGCAATCGTAGCTCTTTTCAAGGTTTCTCGGAACTGAGAAGATGATGGTACGCCATTTCAGATAAGTGATCATATAATCCTCTGTTCTAGATATCAGCCGGACAAATACATGGAACAGTGTCTTACCTTTTTGTCCAGTAGTTTGTTTCCCGATTTCCGATTTGTTTGACAAAGAACTTAATTGAACACATCAACTTAGTTCTGACCGGGCCCGGTACATGGGTCAAAACAAAATCATCGAGGGGCCCAGATATCGCTTCTAATCCAAGAAGGAACAGATAAACTTCGACTCATATGCTTGTTCTACTACTTGTTAAATCACACACAAACGCACGTTTTATAACATCGAGTTACCAATGCGTTTTTCGCACGATCAATGTATAACTAACTCATAGTCAACAAGTCATATCTCTAGGTTTGAAGACTTATATGATATTACCGTCTCGCGATCACTCGAGATAAATTCCATGAAGTGATACCAGCGAGCGTGGGTTGAATCCAATACTCAGAACTTATGAGCACTCATGAGTGTTGAGGCCATGTCCAACATCTTAGACCTCTATAACCAACCCATGACAGTCTTACTTCATATCTACTTCCAACATATGACTGACTGTGGATAATTTGAATAATATGTAAACACAACATAAATATTCTGGAAGTCAAAACATGCAAAAGAAATAATAGTAAACGATTGATAAAAGATAAGAACACTTTACTCATAAATAAACACAACTTTTATTCATCATCAAATGTCAATTACACTTTACATATTTCAAAATTATCTAACTACTAAAACTAATATCATCCTTCAGCCCTATGCTCCTTGCATGCTGGAGATGCTTAACCCTACCCAGTCCCTTCGTGAGGGGATCTACCGGGTTCTCATCCGATGATACCCTCTTTGCCACGAGGAGTCCTTCTTCTATACGATGTCTAATGAAATAGTATTTTCTGTCAATGTGTCTAGATCTCCCGTGATCCCTTGGTTCCTTTGCTAAGGCAACAGCACTTTCACTATCATATAAGATTTCCATAGGATCCTTAATAGCTGGTACAACTCCAAGATCTCCAATGAAGTTCTTTAGTCATATCGCCTCCTTTGCTGCCTCGCTTGCCGCTATATACTCTGATTCGCAAGTTGAATCAACCACTGTCTCCTGCTTGGAACTTTTCCAAGAGATAGCACCTCTATTTAAGGTAAAGACCCAGCCCGACTGAGAGCGGAAATTATCCCTATCAGTCTGGAAGCTAGCATCACTATACCCTACAACTCTCAAGTCATCACTCCCACCAAGGGTAAGGACCCAGTCCTTAGTCCTTCGCAGATACTTGAGAATATTCTTTACCGCTGTCCAGTGAGCCTTACCAGGGTTCCCCTGATACCTGCTAACCATGCTTAAAGCAAAGGCTACATCAGGACGAGTGCAGGTCATAGCATACATGATCGAGCCTACTGCAGAAGCATAAGGTACTCGACTCATTTCTGCTATCTCAACCTCGGTACTCGGGCTCTGAGTCTTACTCAGTCTAGCGTTACTCTGGATGGGTAACTCTCCTTTCTTGGAATCTTGCATGCTGAACCTCTTCAACACCTTATCCAAGTATGTACTCTGACTAAGCCCAATTAGTCTTTTACTCCGATCTCTCAGAATCCTTATCCCTAGAATATAGGCAGCTTCTCCTAGGTCTTTCATAGCGAAACACTTCCCGAGCCAGGACTTCACCTCCTGCAAGGTCGGGATGTCATTTCCGATGAGTAGTATGTCATCCACATACAGTACCAAAAAACTAACTATACTCCCACTAGCCTTGACATATACACAAGATTCATCTTCACTCCTCGAAAAGCCAAACTCTTTGACTTTTTCATCAAAGCAAAGATTCCATCTGCGAGGTGCTTGCTTTAATCCATAAATGGATTTCTCAAGCTTACACACTCTATTAGGGTATTCTGTACTTACAAAACCCTCTGGCTGGTTCATGTAAACATCCTCAGCCAACTTTCCATTGAGGAAAGCGGTTTTGACATCCATTTGCCATATTTCATAGTCATGAAATGCAGCTATGGCTAACAATACTCTAATAGACTTAATCTTGGCCACTGGTGAAAAGGTCTCATCATAATCAACTCCTGGAGTTTGAGAAAAACCTTCTGCCACCGGTCTTGCCTTATAAGTGTGTACATTACCATCCATGTCGATCTTCTTCTTGAAGATCCATTTGCACCCTACTGTCTTACGACCTGGTACATTGCCAACCAAGTCCCAAACCTGATTGTCATACATGGACTGTATCTCGCTGTCCATTGCCTCTTTCCATTTAGCAGACTCAGGGCCTGCCATGGCTTCCGCATAGCTGTTAGGTTCATCCAGACTTATCAATGTCTCATCACTGATAAGTGTCTCACCTTCCGCAGTAATATGGAAACCATAGTAGTGCTCAGGTGCATTCCTAACCCTTGTGGAACGCCTCAGAGGTACGAATTCGTCAATTGGATCAACAGGAGTTTCCTCCTCAAGTTGACTGCTAGGGTTTGAGGTTCCTTCACCACTTGACTCTTGAATTTCTTCAAGGTCAATTTGCCTCCCACTGTTTCCTTGGCTTATGAACTCTCGTTCTCGAAAGACACCCCTCCTTGCTACAAAGACCACATTCTCACTAGGTCTGTAGAAGAGGTATCCAAAGGATTTCTGTGGGTAGCCGATGAAAATACACCTCTCACTTCGAGGTTCGAGCTTGTCGTGAGTCTCGCGTCTCACGAAAGCCTCGCAAACCCAAACCTTGATGTGGGCTAGACTAGGAACTTTTCCAGTCCACATCTCGTGAGGTGTTTTGGCAACCTTCTTTGTAGGGACCAAATTAAGGATATGGGCGGCAGTCTCTAAGGCATACCCCCAAAATGAGATTGGTAGCGTAGCTCGACTCATCATGGAGCGAACCATGTCCAACAAGGTTTGATTATGCCTCTCAGCAACACCATTCAACTGTGGTGTCCTGGGAGGTGTCAATTGTGAGACAACCCCACATTCCCTCAGATAGTCGAGGAACTCAGTACTAAGATACTCACCACCGCGATCGGATTGGAGCATCTTAATGTTCCTGCCCAATTGATTCTCGACTTCCTGTTTAAACTCTTTAAACCTTTCAAAAGTCTCTGACTTATGCTTGATTAAGTAGACATATCCATATCTACTATAATCATTTGTAAAAGTCACATAATAACGATTAGCATCCCTTGTGGCAGTTTTGAAGGGTCCACACACATCCGTGTACACTAGATCCAACAAACCTTCACCCCTAGCACAAGAACCTGTGAAGGGTGACCATAGAGGGAGTCCATGGGAAATTTATATGTATATATGCATGAAATTATGTGGTTATGTGTTTTTTGTATTTTGGGAAACTCACTAAGCGTGTTCTTACAGTTTTGTTGGGTGTTTCAGGTATTTCTGGTTCTAAGGGCAAGGGACCGACTTGTTGGCGCAACGTGCACTCTCCAGTATTTCCGAACTTATTGATTGGATACTCTGATCTTTTGAACAATGTGTTTATGTAATGGAATTTTAGAGAAACAAATATGGTCGAGATTTCAAATTATTAAATGAAAATTTTTATCTGAATAAGGCTGTTACACTAGGGACTGTATATAGTCATGTAGGATAGTCTGAGGACTCTTGATCTAAGCTCTCTTACCTGTTCCTTGTTTGGTTGTGTTCTAGAGTAGGATCACCTATCTGGGTGATTATCTCACCTCTGAGTATATACGACCATGCGTTTCTTGGATTGTTGATATTGAATATGTTGCTATGTTGTAGTGGTCTATTAGATATGTGTTCTGGTATTTAATATGTTGATATGTTGTAGTGGTCTGTTAGATTTGTGTTATGGTATTGAATATGCTGCTTTGTTGTAGTGGTTTGTTAGATCTGTGTTCTGGTATTGAGTATGCTGCTATGCTGTAGTGAATTGTAGAACTGTATGATATCTGTGCTTGCTGGTTATCATCTATGGAGTGCCCTTAGGGACTGTCTGTGGTCATGTAGGATAGCCTGAGAACTCTTAGTCTAGGCTTTCTTGCTTGTTCCTTGTTTGGTTATGGCTCTTGAGTAGGACCATCTATTCGGGTGGCCATCTCACCTCTGGTTACTTATGGTTACGCATTCTATGGGGGTTAGCTGGTAGCAGGACTGTATGCTGTGAGAAGATTAGTAGGCAGTAGTGAGCTGTATTATTGTTGTTTGTCTGTATAATGTGCCTACTTGATCCTGATTATTTATATGTCGACGTATTTCGTTTGGATTGGGTTGAGGCGGTCCTGCTTTGTGCGGTAGGCCAAGATACCTGGTGCGGACCGACATTAAGCCGTAGGCACGGATGCTCGGGAAGAGCGGGCAGGGTTGAGGCGGTAGGACAACAAACCCTAGGTATTCTAGCCCGATGGCTGATTGGACCTGTTGTATTTTGGCATTCCAAACTGGGGTTTTCCATCCCGAGGATGACTGGACCCGGTGGTTGACTGGGTCTGGGTATTCCAACCCGATGGTTGACTGGACCCGACATGTTGATTGTATATGTGATCTGTTTATATGGTGGTATTTTTGGGGAAACTCACTAAGCTTTATGCTTACCCAGTTGTTTATGGTTTCAGGTATCATCGGTTATTGCTGGAAGGCGAAGGCGGGTCTGTACACACTCATCAACAACATTGAAGATTCCGCGTTTCTACAATACTCTGATTTTTAATAAATGTAATTTGGAATAAATGGTTTTCTTAATTAATGGATTAATAAATTGGGAAGTTTTACCTTAAGAAAAATGAAAATTTTTGGTTGTGAAAATGGGATGTTACATCTCCCCCTTTTTATAATCAACAAATGATTATAAAACCCATAAGGGTATGAGAAGCGCTCGAGGAATACACCGTACGTAACTCCCCCTCGATGTGTGAAGAAAATGAAACCACAAAAATCTTTCACGAAATACAATCATGAAAAGTCGAGGAAAAATCTTCAAAAGGTGGAAATTCGAAAACCGGGTACAAACAGCCATTTTCGCAAGAACGGCAGGGACCAAATGAAAAAAATCAGCTTCAAATGCGAAACTTTACCCCAAATGCGAAATTGGGTATAAAGCGTCATTTCACATAAGCTTCATGGACTTAATCTGAAAAATCATCCCACTTCACATAATTATACCCCTACATCGAAACTGGGTATAAATTGTCAAATTTCTTAAATTGTTGGGGCTCGAATAAAACATTGAATCTTCATCTTACCTAATTGGTTCTGGACGTGAAACTAACCCAATACTAGTCGAAATCAATTTCGACTCTAAGAAACTCCAGTTCGATGCCTAACCCATTATCAAATTCGACTTACTAGCATCAACATCAATCAAAATTAGTTCGACTCGAATGAACAACCAACACTTTCAATCACAGTCGACTACGTTCTATTCCATCATAGTCGATATCCCAGATGCGAACTATTAGGTACCAGTCTAAACTTGAATGCTCTCGATTCGAAAGAAGTCTCAACTCCAAGTGATACTGTCGAAATCAGTTTCGACTCCAATCAAGTGACATTTGACTCTTCATCCCAAAATCCTGTTCGACTCAAAATCATCGTTCAACTTAACAAAATATGTTCGAATCGAACGACTCAAAGCATTACCATCGAAATCGACTTCAAACGATCATAGGTACTAGTTGAAATCGATTCCAAACATCTTGAATCAATTTTCGATCCCATCAGTTGAAATCGACTCCATATTTCATTCAATATCATCTTCAATTTCGACTTATAAGCACCGTGACTTTCGATTTCATTTCCAAGTTTTCCCAATCCAAATTGATATCCAAATCAAAATCAATTCTCATATACGTTCGATTTCCAGTAAGATTTATTAACAGTCGAACGGACAATCTTCACAAAATCGAATTCTCTTTATTCAAAACTTTATCTATCGATTCCAATCAATTCCCATTCGACATCAAGCCTACGCTTTCGATTATCAACTCTATATTCAATATCATATTCCCACTCGACTTTTAAATTTGAAACATAGACTTTCACAAACAACAAAAGTTTTCAACTTCAATATCTTTCAGATTAAACTCGAATTCAACCAAAAACATGAACAATCAACAACTTGATGTTGTGAATCATGTCGAATGAAGTAAATTGAATCGAAAAAACTGATTTGAATGATGAAACGAGAAGAAAAATCAAATCAATCTGTGATTACAAACAAAATTTCAACCTTAATTCGATATCCATTTTCAGATTTCGAATCATCGTGCATGTAATGTCCCAAAACTTAATACTAAAAATTTTGATTTTTAAATTAATAAAACCATCATCCAAAACAACATCATAGAAACCATGGTGAATCAAAGTGTATCAATAAACATCCAAGTAAATCAGAGTAATAAAAATATGGAACAATATGGTGTGTGCATTGCAATCATCCCGGACTCTTCCCCTTCGAACTAGAAGTACGTGAAATATAAATTGAAAACCGTAAGCACAAAGCTTAGTGAGTTCCCCAAAACACCACATAGCATACATATCAAACATAAAATAGGCCCCGCCCATCATTAGGCCCCGCTCGGTAAAGATCTGTCAGTCATCAGGCCCCACCCGATATACATACAAACATATAAACAAATGCAAAAATCATAAAGATAAATAGTATACAGTATAATCATCAGACCCCGCCCGATAAACATATCATAAAACATACATGCAAAGTCACACAGACAACTATCATCCTAATCATAGTAAACAATTGGCCGACATTGGTGCCTTCTACCTGCTAAACACAGTGAGAAAAATCACCTCAAACTTCTAAATTTCTCAAATAAAATCTCGGTCTGCTGATCCGGAAAATCCCTACGCTATCATCACCAATAATATCCAATTAATAATTGGATCTCGACCCAAAATAAAGAATCTAAATTACTTGCCCAACATCCAGGGTAAAATACCATTTTACCATTTTTCTTACTTGGCCCAAAACAAGGCCCAATCCATTTACTCAAAGCGCCCAAATTCCTAAATGGCATCCCAAGGCCCAATATGGCCCAACTTCCTACTTGGGCCCAAAATCAACATGGACCTAATCCCAAGAAGGCCCATATTCCATCCATGGCCTAAGGTTAGAAGTCCAATGGCCCAACAAGGCCCAAACCCTAAAAGCCCAAAATAACTCCGAGTCCAAAAGGCCCAAACGAAGAAAGCCCACTGCACCGAGTATGCTCGGCGTACTCGTACGCACGGTGTATGAGTGTTGACTCGAAAGCGGGCAATTGACCCACTACACACAACGTACCAGGGATTACGCCCTGCGTACCGGCCAGAGCCCCATTTGTCCACTTTTGTCTTAACCACTTAAGCTCTTATCGTCCAAACATCAGATCTACTTCATTTCAATGTATTAATGCATAAAGTTGGCAATTTTATAACCTTGCATGTCTTAATGGGACCCAAAACCCAATTTTTGTCACACCCCGAAACCGATGGCGGAAACGTTCCGGGGCGGAGGACGTCATGTGTAGCATCACAACCAATGAATAACATCAATCATAGCAACACAACCATTACAGTGAATACTTAAATAAAAATGTTTACATCAGTTGAAACTTTGTTTTGATTACATCCAATAGCTTTGTATAGTATAAACATAAAACTCTTATTGCTCCAGTTCCTCGAAAATCCAGCAAGTACCTGTCTACTGATTTCCTGAGAATACAAGCAGTTTAAAAGAGTATCAATATAAAGCTGGTGAGTTCATAAGTGGTGGTTTGTAGTGAAAATCGTTGATGAGTTCGGAAAATATTTGTATAGTTTCAAGAAAATCCGATATTTTCCTTAGTGAAAATGTAGTGTTATCAGTTATGTAATAAACCATGAATATCTGTATGTTTCCAAGAAAATCCGATATTTTCCTTAGTGAAAATGTAGTGTTATCAGTTCTGTAATAAACCATGAATATCTGTATGTTTCCAAGAAAATTCGATATTTTCTTTAGTGAAAAGGGGTAGCGTTATCGATTTCGTATAAAACCATGAATGTACGTTACTGAAAACTGTAGTGATATGCGAAAATACTACCTCATGTGACTAGCTAAAACTAATCATGAAGTGTAAGTATTTTATATGTGAACCCATTGCATAATCGGTTTTGTTTGAAAAACCCTGGCTTTAGCCAGAATACGTAGTGTGTATCAGTTCTATTTAGTAAAAGTAGAACTGTTGAAGAATGTTAAGTTGTAAACTAAAGGTGATTTATACATAATGTGAGTCGTATAACCATGCTTGATATGACTAGAGACCTTTCCAACGTTCTTCAGGCGTCGAGTTAAATGACATTTGTACATCTCAGGCGTGCCCGCCTAACTGTAGCTAGCAGTCCAGATGTGGGATTGTCAGTCCCGAATAGATCTATTCACAAATCTCACGCTCTCCCTCCAGGAGACTCTGGTTATACAGTGGTAGGATTTATCCTTGTACACCTAAGGGTACAGTAGTGAAGTAGCGCCTCACAGTATTGTACAATCTAGTTTACATGTAGTGTAGTAGCGTTCTACCGTAGTGAAAATCCGTATGTATACCGTATATAGTGATAATTTCAGTTATGAATACCATGATAAAGTAGTGATGTAAACTGTAAACGGTTTCTGTTTCAACACATATGTTTAGTAGTGAAAGTTTCTATACTTGATATGTTTTAGAAAAATCCCAAACTATACCGATTATAGTTTGCATGTATAATGTAGTGAATAGCGAATCCGGAAAACTATGCAATTTTAGTGAAAACGTCCCTTATGCTCAACACAGTACAAAAGGGTTAAAGTATGAGAATTGCATGAGTTTTGAAAACATTTATGTTTAGCTTGTATTCCCCCCCTGAAAACATTAAAAACACGGAAAAATGTAGGGGTATGAACTCACAGTTCTTGTTGTGAAATCGTTGACTGAATGAAGATCCTTGAGTTGTTGCACGTGACACTTAACGAAATCCTATTATCAAATAAATACATATATGTATCTACATTAGCGATTTCGATAGATAAAGTGTCATAAGAACACTTGAATTTGGTTGAGGAATGTTACCGGGACTTGATCGAATCGAAGAAAATGAGATTTCAGCCAAAAGCACCACCAAAAAGGTGTTTACGGTCGAAAAGAGGTTTACGGTTCCTGAAGGCTCGGTGAGTTTACGGCCGTAAACTCAAGAACAGAGTTTACGGTTCTTGAAGGCTTGGACCGTAAACTCAAGAACAGAGTTTACGGTTTCTGAAGGCTGACCGTAAACTCAAGAACACTAGAGCTGGATGCTGATTTCGAAGAGATGAGTGCCCTGAGACGTTCCAAAGCGACCCAAACGTGGTTTTCTCGATGATTTCTGAAATTTGAAGGCGTTTTGAGTGTTTACGGTTAAGGTTCTTAGAGAGAGAAGGAGAGAGTTTTTGGCCAGAAATGTTCTAATGAAGGTGGAGGCATCGTATTTATAGGGGTGAGGTGGGAGGTCCACTCTTCACTGACCGTAAACAGGTTTACGGTCGTAAACGAGTTTACGGTCGTAAACACGTTTACGGTCGTAATCTCATCTAGACCGAAAATGCTTGATTTTTTCGAAATAATCGGGTTTCCGTGCGATTTTTGGTTCCGACTCGTAAATAATTTAATTAAATATAACTAGATTATTTTCTAAACCAAAAAGTTCGACGGAAAAGTTAATGAATTCGAAATTTTATTAACGGAAATCACGAAACGGAAACGGGAAAGTTTCGGGTTGTCACATCATCCCCCCATTAGAGGGAATTTCGTCCCGAAATTCGAACCTAGAATACAAATCATGGATTAGGAAAGAGATGCAGATACTTCTGTTTCATCTGATCTTCGCGCTTCCAAGTGAATTCAGGTCCCCGCTTGGCATTCCAACGAACGTTCACTATCGTGATGCTACTTTGTTTCGTTCGTTTGACTTCCCGATCCATGATTTCGACAGGTTCTTCCACGAAGTTGAGGTTCTCGTTGATTTCAATCTCGTCGAGAGGCATCACAAGTGTCTCATCGGACAGACACTTCTTTAGGTTCGATACGTGGAAACTAGGATGGATGTTGCTGAGCTCTCGGGGTAACTGAAGTTTGTATGCCACGGGACCGATCCTAGCAAGGATTTCGAACGGTCCAATGTACCTTGGGTTTAGCTTTCCACGCTTCCCAAAACGTATCATGCCTTTCCAGGGTGAGACCTTCAGAAGGACGTGGTCACCAACCTAGAACTCCAAGGGTTTTCGTCTCTTATCGGCGTAGCTCTTTTGTCTATCTCGTGAGGCTTTCAGTCGTTCTCAGATTTGCACAATCTTTTCAGTTGTGTCTCAGATAATTTCAAGACCAGTGAGAGTACTGTCGGGGACTTGACCCCTGGCTAGCTGCGTGTCACCCACCTCAGCCCAACACAGAGGGGATCTGCACTTACGGCCATAGAGGGCTTCAAACGGCGCAACCTTGATGCTGGTATGGTAGCTGTTGTTGTAGGAAAATTCAACCAAAGGAAAATGAGTGTCCCATGACGCGCCGAAATCGATGACGCAGGCTCTCAACATGTCTTCCAATGTCTGAATTGTTCTCTCACTCTGTCCATCAGTCTGCGGATGATAAGCCGTGCTCATATCCAACTTAGTTCCAAGAGCTTTCTGTAGTGACTGCCAGAACCTCGATGTAAACCTGCTATCTCGATCGGAGATAATGGATGCAGGTACACCATGAAGGCGAACTATCTCTTGAAGGTAGATCCGTGTGAGTCTCTCCATTTTGAAGCTTTCTTTGATTGGCAGGAAGTGGGCGGACTTCGTCAACCGATCGACAATTACCCAGATGGCATCGTGCCTACTCGGAGATCTGGGTAACTTGGTGATAAAATCCATGGTTATCCTGTCCCACTTCCACTCAGGTATTTCCGGCTGTTGAAGTAGACCTGAGGGCTTCTGATATTCGACCTTCACCTTGGCGCAAGTCAGGCACTTGCCCACGAAGGTAGCGATCTCTGCTTTCATGTTTGGCCACCAATAGAGCTGTTTGAGATCCAAGTACATCTTATCCAACCCTGGGTGAACGGAGTATTTTGTCTTGTGAGCCTCATTCATGACAACCTCTCTGTACCCGCCGAACTTTGGGGTCCAGATCCGGTCCATGAAATAATACACTCCGTCTCCTTTGACCTCCAAGTTCTTGTCCATTCCCCGCAAAGCTTCATCTGTCATGTTCTCGGGTGTTAAGGCTTCCAGCTGAGCCTCTCTGATCTGCACGGACAGGTGGGAATGGATGGTCATTGTTAGTGCCTTCACCTTACGCCCCGAATACTCCTTTCGGCTGAGGGCGTCTGCTACCACATTGGCCTTGCCAGGATGATAGCGAATTTCGCACTCGTAGTCACTGAGTAACTCTACCCATCGCCGTTGTCTCATGTTTAACTCCTTTTGATCGAAAATATGTTGCAAGCTCTTATGGTCGGTGAAGATAGTGCACTTGGTTCCATAGAGATAGTGTCTCCAAATCTTTAACGCAAAGACCACTGCTCCCAACTCTAAATCGTGAGTTGTGTAATTGACTTCGTGTGTTTTCAACTGCCTCGAGGCATAGGCGATGACCTTCCCTCTCTGCATGAGCACACAGCCTAGGCCCTGATTGGATGCATCACAATAGAATACGAAGTTTTCCGTCCCTTCGGGCAGGGACAAGACAGGTGCACTGCACAGGGCCTGCTTCAATGTTTGAAATGCAGTGTCTTGCTTGACTCCCCAACTGAAGGTTACACCCTTCTGTGTCAGGGTGGTTAAAGGCTTAGAGATTCTGGAGAAGTTCTGGATGAACCTGCGATATAGCCCGCGAGACCCAAGAATTGCCGGATTTCTGTGGGTGTCTTTGGTGCATACCAATTCTCAATCGCTTTGATCTTGGAAGGGTCCACATGTATTCCTTCCTTGCTAATCACGTGTCCAAGGAAATTCACCTTCCTGATCCAGAATTCGCACTTCGAAAATTTCGCGTATAGCTTTTCTACCCTTAATGTTTCCAACACCTGCCTTAAGTGCTGTTTATGTTCATTCTCACTCTGCGAATAGACAAGTATATCGTCGATGAACACAATCACAAACTTGTTTAAGAAAGGGCGGAACACCCGATTCATCAGGTCCATGAATACTGTCGGTGCGTTGGTTAGACCAAAGGGCATTACTACAAACTCGTAGTGTCCATAGCGAGTTCGGAATGCTGTTTTGGGCACATCATTCTCATGAACTCGCAACTGATGGTACCCTGATCTCAGATCGATCTTTGAGAAATAATTGGCTCCCTGAAGTTGGTCGAAGAGATCGTCGATTCCGGGTAAGGGATATCGGTTCTTGATGGTAAGCTTATTCAGCTCTCGGTAGTCAATGCACATCCGAAAGGATCCATCTTTCTTTTTCACGAATAAGATCGGAGCTCCCCAGGGTGAGGAACTCGGCTTTATGAATCCTTTGCTGATCAGCTCATTGAGCTGACTGGATAATTCTTGCATTTCCGCTGGCGCTAAACGGTAAGGAGATTTAGCTACAGGAGTAGCCCCGGGGATCAAGTCGATACGAAACTCGACTTGGCGCTCGGGAGGGATTCCTGGGAGATCTTCGGGGAAAACGTCAGGAAAGTTACAGACTTCGGGGATGCTCTCGAGGTCTCTAACTCCTTGTGTCACGTCTATAACGTGAGCTAGAAATGCATGACACTCCTTTCGCAGATACTTCCGAGCTTTGATGCATGAAATGATACGGAGGTTCGAGCTAGGCTTATCTCCGTAAATCATGAGGGCTTCAACAGAGGGAAGATTGAGACAGATAGCCTTCTCGAAACAAAGAATATCATCATGATTGGAGCTTAACCAGTCCATGTCGATAATGACGTCGAAACTGTTGATGGACACAGGCATAAGGTCGATGGGAAACGAATAATTGTCTAGAGTAAGAGTACAGCCTATGAATATGTCGTTAGTGCTCTCCTTCTTTCCGTTAGCCATCTCGACGGTAAATGTTTCGGTTAGAGGTTGGGATTCACACTTGATTAAATGTTTGAATGTATGACTAACAAAACTCCTCTCCGCACCAGAATCGAAGAGCATGCATGCATAAGAGTTGTCAAGGAGGAACGTACCCGTAACAACGGTAGGATCAGCAACTGCTTCCTCCTGGCCCATCACCAAAACTCTTCCTGTATTGCCCCCAGTAGCTGCCTTGGGGCAGTTTCTCCTGAAGTGCCCAGCCTCTCCACATTCATAACAAGTTTGACCAGCGCCGGCTCCCGGAGCCTGGTTGGCCGGTTGTGCCGGCGTCTTGCAGTATCGAACTATGTGTCCTTTCTTTCCACAGTTGTTGCATATCAACTCACGGCAGGGTCCGTGATGGTGAAAGTTACATTTGTTGCACATGGGTAGTTTTCCAGCATAACCACTGGGAGGATATTGGGTGGTTGGAACAGCAGTGGGAGCAGCAGCAGGAGCAGTAACAACATGAACTGCCACTGTTTGTTGTTTCTTGGAGGGCTCCTGCGAAGACTGACCCTTTCGTTTGTTACCAAATTTCTTCTTCTTCCCACCGCTTTCCTTTTGTGATTTAGAGACAGCTGCCACTTCATCCAGATCGATTCCATGATCGATCAAAGTCTGTGCCAGATCCATGGCGCTTTCAAATGTGGTCGGCCTCGCAGCCAAGACATTCCCCTTGGTTGGTTGTGTCAGTCCCCAGATGTACCTTTCGATTTTCTTGCTTTTCGGGGTGACCATTCCCGGACAGAGGAGAGCCAGATCACAAAATCTCGCGGTGTAGGCAGCGATGTCGGAACCCTTCATCTTCAAGTTCCAGAGTTCGTGTTCCAACTTTTGCACTTCGCCCCTCGGGCAGTACTCCGCGAGCATGAGTTCCTTCAGTCTTTCCCAACCCATGACATTAGCCACTGGCAGGGTTAGGGTTTTGACTCGACCATTCCACCAGGTCAAGGCTCTGTCAGTGAAGGTGCAGGCGGCGAACTTCACCTTGTTTGCTTCAGAACAAACGCAAATTTCGAAGATGGATTCGATCTTCTCGAACCATCGAGTCAGGGCGATGACACCTCCATTTCCGTCGAAGGACTTGGGTTTTGCAGTCATGAAGTCCTTATAGGAACATTCTTTTTGTTGTCCCTGGGATCCGTCTTGCCTTTTGTAACATCCCGAAAAATACCAGCTAAAAATTTCATTTTTAAATTAGGTTAATTCATAAAAACATCATTACAAAACATTCATAATATTAATTTATGTCTGAGAACCGGTAACATCATAGTAAAATATTCAGAGTACATCCCAGGAAATCCATAGTGCGGAAAACATGAGAGTGTGTGATATGCCGCTACCGCGCCGGCTCTTTTCCCCTAGCTGAAGAGGTACCTGAAAACAAAACTATAAAACGTAAGCACGAAGCTTAGTGAGTTCCCCCATCATGCCACATACCATGCAATCATACAATGAACAGCTAAGGGATACACGCCTCGCCCACACTCTACTAGGTAGGAGATACGGGCCTCGCCCACACTCTACTTTCTGAGAGATACGGGCCTCGCCCACACTCTACTACTAAACCATAACATACAAGTATCACACAGACAACAAGTATAAGCAATTCTATCATACTGGCATATAACACAATCAAACTCAGCTATGAGATACGGGCTCCGCCCACACTCCGATACTAACATATCGTCTATACGGGCCGGCCTTGGTACCTTAGACCCGTCCCTACTGGAAGGAAACTCACCTCGAGAGTAGCTGCCGAAAACCTGCTCAGACTACGCCTGGCTGCCGCACCGGTAATCCCTCCGGCTATAAATCCGTAAACATGGATTAGGTACTCATAAATACCCCTAAGGTCAAATGACTGGTCAAAGTCAACTCCTTGGTCAAAGTCAACCTTCTGATTGACTGGACTCGCCGAGTCCATATGGCGACTCGCCGAGTTTTTCTATGTCTAGCCCGACTCTGACTCATCGGGTCCCTGTTCCCACTCACTGAGTCAGCCTGACTCGCTAGACGGGGACAACTAACAAACCCGCGACTGGACTCGCCGAGTCCAAGGGGGTGACTCGCCGAGTCCGACGAACAGATCTCACAAATCGCTCCAATCTTCCATCAGAACATCAACCTTGGAGATTTGGAGATTCTGGGACTATAGCTACACGTTAAATTGCTAATTCCACGTGCGACTTCGGAGGGTTGGACCTCCTACACTTAAACCCTTCTTATCCTAGTGACTGATCATATGACTCGCCGAGTTGGAAGAACAACTCGTCGAGTTCAAGGCTATAATCAAGGGACTCGCCGAGTTTGAGGAACGACTCGCCGAGTACCAGACAATCTTCATAGGACTCGCCGAGTTGTTTATCCAACTCGCCAAGTCTAAGGCCATCTTCATGGAACTCGCCGAGTGCACTTTGGCACTCGCCGAGTACCCTTCGACTCTTCACCCATTCTGGCCAAATTTGAGACATGCAATGGTTCCAAACCATAAATCTAAGCTCCTAGGGCATAAACACACGGAGTTTGGGAGGTTTAAGGGCTTGCATTCCACATATAAGGGACAAAAAGGAATCTATTTTACTAAGGATCAAGAAGGAGCTTTCTTACCTGGTTAGGAGCTTCTCCCAGGGTAGATTTCGGATCTATCACACTTCCTTGCACCCTCCAACTTCCTCCTTCTTCTTCTAAGCTTCAAACTTCCTTCACCAAGCCAAAATCACTCACAAGGATCAAAATGGGCTAGGGTTTCGCTCTACAGTTCTTCTGGAAGAGAATGGGACGAAATGGGTGTTTTAGAATGGGTAAAATAGGGTGCAATGTCTGAAAATAGAGTTTCATTAAGACAGGTGGACTCGCCGAGTCCATGCATCGACTCACCGAGTTCACCGCTCAAATCCCTTGTCCACCCTGCTGCTACTCGGCGAGTCGGGACGCAGACTCGCCGAGTTCGTGGAAAAATCAAGATAAAAACTTAAATGAAATCATACCATGAACCCGGTGTTACAAATCTCCCCCACTTATTTTAGACTTCGTCCTCGAAGTCTGCCGCTCCCTTCCGGAACAGCTCCAGATAATGCTCCATCATCTCATCCGCGGGCTCCCAAGTCCATTCCGAGCCCTTCCTATGCTGCCATTGCACCTTCATTAGCTCCACCCTTTTGTTCCTCAGTTCCTTCGACTTCCGGTCTAGGATAGCCACAGGCCGCTCGATATAATTCAGGCTGTCATCAACCTGGATGTCCTCTAAAGGTACCACTGCTGAATCGTCCACCAGGCACTTCCGCAGTTGGGAGACGTGGAAAGTGCTGTGGATCTGACTGAGTTCGGCTGGCAGGTCCAGCCGATATGCCACCTTACCCACTCGGCTGCAACCCTAAACGGTCCAATATACCTGGGACCCAACTTGCCCTGTTTCCTGAATCGGATGACGCCCTTCCACGACGACACTTTCAGGAGAACCATATCCTCGACCTGGAACTCCAGGTCTGATCGGCGCCTATCGGCATAACTCTTCTGCCGACTCTGAGCAGTCTGAAGCCTGCTCCGGACCTGCTGAATCTTCTCTGTCGTCTTGAGCACTACTTCGGTGCTCCCCATGACTCTCTGTCCAACCTCGCCCCAACATATCGGGGTCCTGCACTTCCTCCCGTACAACATCTCGAAGGGAGAACGGTCAATACTCGCTTGATAGCTGTTGTTATATGAAAACTCGGCTAAAGGAAGATAGGTATCCCAGCTACCACCGAAGTCTAAAACACACGCCCGCAGCATGTCCTCCAGAGTCTGGATGGTCCGCTCGCTCTAGCCATCCGTCTGCGGGTGAAAGGCTGTACTAAAATGCAGACGAGTACCCAGCTCGTCATGAAACTTCTTCCAGAACCTGGAAGTGAACCGCACATCCCTATCCGAAATCACTGAAACTGGCACCCCGTGCCGTGCCACCACCTCTCTGATGTAGATATCGGCCAATTTCTCGGCCGAGATGCTCTCCTGAATCGGGATAAAGTGGGCGCTCTTGGTTAATCGATCGACGATGACCCATATCGAATCCACTCCCCGCGCGGTCCTGGGAAGCTTGGTGATGAAATCCATCGTGATGTCTTCCCATTTCCACAACGGGATATCCAACGGCTGCATCTTACCGTGCGGTCTCTGGTGTTCGGCCTTGACCTTCCTGCAGGTCAGGCACCGCTCAACGTACCATGCTACATCCCGCTTCATGCAGGGCCACCAATAGTCCAGACGAAGATCCCTATACATCTTCGTTGCCCCTGGATGAATGGAGAATCGAGATTTGTGCGCCTCCTCCATCAGAACCTGGCGCACGCCTCCGAGGTATGGAACCCACACCCTGCGGTGTAATGTCAATAATCCTCTGCTGTCATAGTCGAAGGAGGAAACCTGTCCCACAATCCGCTCACTCTTCCGATGTTCCTCCTTTATAGCCTCCTGCTGAGCCTCCCGGATCCGCTCCAAAAGCGGAGTCACCACTGTCATCCGCATGCAAATATCCCTGATCGGCGCCGCCTTGCGGCTAAGCGCATCGGCCACCACGTTGGCCTTCCCCGGGTGATAAAGGATTTCACACTCATAATCCTTTACCACATCAAGCCACCGACGCTGCCTCATATTCAGATTCGGATGGTCCATGAGGTACCTCAGACTCTTGTGGTCCGTGTAAATCGTACAGCGAACCCCATAGAGGTAATGACGCCAAATCTTGAGGGCGAACACAACAGCCCCCAATTCCAAATCATGCGTCGGGTAGTTCGCCTCGTGAGGCTTCAGCTGCCTCGACGCGTAGGCGATGACATGCCCTCTCTGCATCAATACCGCGCCCAAACCTGAGATGGACGCATCGCAGTATACAACAAAATCCTTCATGCCCTCTGGCAAGGCTAAGATTGGCGCCTCGCACAAACTCTGTCTCAGTGTCTCGAATGCTGCCTGCTGCTCAGGCCCCCAACGAAAGACCACATCCTTCCTCGTTAACCTGGTCAGGGGTAATGCTATCTTGCAGAAATCCTGGATGAATCTCCGATAGAAGCCAGCTAATCCCAGGAAACTCCGAATCTCAGATGGAGACTTCGGAATTTCCCATCTCATCACGGCCTCCACCTTGGCCGGATCCACCGAAATCCCGTTCTGGTTGACAAGGTGCCGTAGAAACTGCACCTCGCGCAACCAGAACTCACACTTGGAGAACTTAGCATACAAGTTCTCCCTTCTCAAGGTCTCCAAAACCTCCCGCAAATGCTCCTCATGCTGCTCTCGCGTCTTGGAGTAAACCAAGATATCATCGATAAATACTATCACCGACCGGTCTAACATCGGTCTACACACGCGGTTCATGAGGTCCATGAACGCGGCAGGAGCATTGGTGAGCCCGAAAGGCATCACCACGAACTCATAGTGGCCATAACGTGTCCGGAATGCCGTCTTCTGTACATCCTCCTCTCTGACCCTCACCTGGTGATACCCTGAACGCAAATCTATCTTGGAGAACCAAGATGCTCCCTGAAGCTGGTCAAAGAGGTCGTCAATCCTCGGGAGTGGGTAGCGGTTCTTCACCGTTACCTTATTCAGCTCCCTATAGTCGATACACATCCGATGCGACCCGTCCTTCTTCTTCACAAACAGAATCGGGGCTCCCCAGGGTGAACTGCTCGGTCTAATGAAACCCTTGTCTAACAGCTCCTGAAGCTGTGTAGACAACTCCTGCATCTCAGGAGGAGCCAACCGATACGGTGCCTTGGCTATCAGAGCCGCACCAGGGACTAGGTCGATCCTGAACTCCACCTGTCGCTCTGGAGGTATCCCAGGCAGCTCCTCGGGGAATACATCCGCGAACTCTCGTACTACGGGCACATTGCCCATCGTCGCCTTACCCGCCTCCCGGGTGTCCATGACATATGCGACATATCCTGCGCAACCCTGCTGAAGGTAACGTCTTGCCCTCGCTGCCGAACAGAAGGCTGGCCCTCGCTGTGATCTCTCACCCTGAATTACTAACTCTCCCCCACTTGGGGCTCTGACTCGTACTAACTGTTGCGCGCAATCTATCACTGCCCCATTGGGACTCAGCCAATCCATACCAATAATGACCTTGTTTCCCTGCAATGGAATGGGAACTAGGTCAACCAAATACCGCTCTTCGAACAACCTTAACACACAATCTCGGAAGACCTCTGATGCTCGCACCGACCGGTCGTCCGCAATCTCGACCTCTAAAGGGTAATCCAACATGCCCGAGGACTCAGGAAACTTCTTGCTAAGTGCAAGAGAAACAAAGGATCGGGTAGCCCCCGAATCAAACAACACCTGGACTGGAATACCGTTCACATGGAACGATCCTAAACGTATATACACAGAGCACATATCAATATCATAAGTCTCATATAAATAGGTCAGAGGGAAAGAATCATACCCGTCATCACATCGGGTGCAGCGCGTGCCTCCACGGCTGTCAGCTGAAATGCCCGGCTCCTCACCACCGGAGCCTCTGCCTTGCCCTGCCGGCCATCTGTAATCCGCAGGGTCGCTGGAGCTGGCGCCTGTACTGGCGCTGATGCTGTCAACTGGGGGCAGTTGGCCCTCTTGTGGCCCCTCTGGTTGCAGTGGAAACACAGCAACTCAGATGTCTGAATAACCGGAGCAGGGGCAGTACAATCCCTGCTGAAGTGTCCCGTCTTGCCGCACCTGTAGCAGCCTGTCGATCCTAATCTACACGCTCCCTCGTGCGACCTGCCGCACTTCCTGCAGCGGCCCGATCCTGAATGGCCTTTCGGCCTACCATGTGATCCCTTGGGCTTCTTTCCCGAAGCCCCTATCGTCTGTCCCTCCTCTGCCTTCCTCTTCCGGATGTGCTCCAGATCTATCTCCCTCTCCCTCGCCCTAGCAATCATAGAATCCAGGGTAGGTCAAGCTGAAAAACTGACATGCTCCCGAATGTCGGCTCGCAACATGTCATGGTAGCGGGTCCTCCTCATATCCTCATCACCTGCATACTGGGGCACCAGTAACGCCCTCTCCCGGAACTTGGCGGTGATCTCCGCCACAGTCTCCGTCGTCTGTCTCATATCCAAAAACTCTCTGGCTAACTGCTGGAGTTCCACTGCAGGTGCGAACTCCGCTCTGAACCGGGTCACAAAGTCCGGCCACGTCATAGCCTCAACAACCGATACTCCCAATGAGTCACCAACAGACTCCCACCAATCCCTAGCTCGGTCCCTCAAACATCCTGCTGCATACCTCACCTTCGACCCCTCGGGGCAGAAGTTGGTCAGCTGCGCAGACTCCATGTCTGCGATCCATCGTCTGGCAGCAATGGGGTCCTTCGCCCCATGGAAATCTGATGCACCACTGCCCCTGAAGTCCTTAAAGGACAGTGTGCGTGGTCCTGACTGGCTAGCCGCCATATCACTCCTGAACGCCCTGAGACGATCCTCCATCAACTCTACAATACCCTCCTTGATCGACCCGAAGATGATGGGAGTCGACTCAAGGATGCCCCTGGTAATCTCTGACGCAATGAACTCGCGTAGACCCTCATCAACTGGTTCGGACCCTGAACCCGAACCCGATCCTGATCCTGAGCCTCCCGCTCCCTGTCGTGTGGTCACCATACTGAAAAACATAGCATAACCACCATTATACTATATTCCACTAACGAGGCTCACATTCATATCACAAGTTCCCGGTCTCGTCTAGGCCCTTTTTGAATCAAGTACGGATCCTCCGCTTTCAGTAGTACGGGCCCATACTACCTTCCACGCCTATCCGTACTTTCCTCAAGAATTGCCTCAACTCAACCAAGTCCTTTCTACTAATACTGCGGTTCTCGTGCTACTCTCGCCCTAGGCTTGCCCTAGGGAAATCTCTGACTCTACCCAAACCAGTCCTCAGCTGCTGAAGGCCTCCTTGTAATGCCAATTAGCCATCACCTGAATACCATCACATGTGACGAGGCTCAGATAATCCTTCGAGTAAGAGACTCGTCCCTATAACGGTTAGACTCAAACGAGAGCTGCGCAATAGGTCCAAATCCAGCACTCTTAGATTATTCAACCCTGATCACATGTGACGTGACGTATTCACATAATGGCTAACTCCCATCACTCCGAGCCCCACTAAGCACGAAGCAAGCAGCATTCGGACACAGGAAACTACTCAAGCAAATCTATCCTCATAACGAGAAATCTCGTGCTACTCTCGCCCTAAGTAATCGCCATCCCACTCTCTGCCATCAGCTGCACAAGAAGTCCCTGTTTTCTTTCCCTAACTAGCTCGCGAACACTATTACATATTACTCAGACTAGATAATTATTCGAATGAGAGGTCCTACCCTATAATGGTTGGACTCAAACGAGAGCTGCGAAATAGGGCTAGACCCAACCTTCTGAAATTATTTAATCCTTGCAATATGTAACTTAGCATATTCGTTCACTAGTTAGTGAAAGACGACTAGAACTCCTAATAGCACAAAGCAAGCAGCATTCGGGCATTGAGTACACATAATCAAGTATATACTACTCTGGCTATCATACTGACTGATCTGTACTAGCATGCAATTCTCAAAAAGCCGAAACACATAAAGCAGGCACATAAGGCATCATTCCTAGATCCTTAGTCCTATTCTAGCATGCTGTTCTACTGAAACTGAAGCTGATAATCATAACGTAAACTTGTATGAGTACTTTGGGGAAAACTTACTTGAGCTCGGCCGGTCGCGCACATCACACACCTTTTTCTTTTTAGAAACCCCCTTTTACTTAGTCTTTAGAAAATCATTTCTTTTTTAAAAAAAATCTTTTAATCCCTCGATTTGAGTCCAGACACCCCCGATGGTGTGTCCGAATCCCTCAAACCAGGGCTCTGATACCAACTTGTAACATCCCGAAAAATACCAGCTAAAAATTTCATTTTTAAATTAGGTTAATTCATAAAAACATCGTTACAAAACATTCATAATATTAATTTATGTCTGAGAACCGGTAACATCATAGTAAAATATTCAGAGTACATCCCAGGAAATCCATAGTGCGGAAAACATGAGAGTGTGTGATATGCCGCTACCGCGCCGGCTCCTTTCCCCTAGCTGAAGAGGTACCTGAAAACAAAACTATAAAACGTAAGCACGAAGCTTAGTGAGTTCCCCCATAATGCTACATACCATGCAATCATACAATGAACAGCTAAGGGATACGGGCCTCGCCCACACCCATGGAGATACGGGCCTCGCCCACACTCTACTAGCTAGGAGATACGGGCCTCGCCCACACTCTACTTTCTGAGAGATACGGGCCTCGCCCACACTCTACTACTAAACCATAACATACAAGTATCACACAGACAACAAGTATAAGCAATTCTATCATACTGTCATATAACACAATCAAACTCAGCTATGAGATACGGGCTCCGCCCACACTCCGATACTAACATATTGTCTATACGGGCCGGCCTTGGTGCCTTAGACCCGTCCCTACTGGAAGGAAACTCACTTCGAGAGTAGCTGCCGAAAACCTGCTCAGACTACGCCTGGCTGCCGCACCGGTAATCCCTCCGGCTATAAATCCGTAAACATGGATTAGGTACTCATAAATACCCCTAAGGTCAAATGACTGGTCAAAGTCAACTCCTTGGTCAAAGTCAACCTTCTGATTGACTGGACTCGCCGAGTCCATATGGCGACTCGCCGAGTTTTTCTATGTCTAGCCCGACTCTGACTCATCGGGTCCCTGTTCCCACTCACTGAGTCAGCCTGACTCGCTAGACGGGGACAACTAACAAACCCGCGACTGGACTCGCCGAGTCCAAGGGGGTGACTCGCCGAGTCCGACGAACAGATCTCACAAATCGCTCCAATCTTCCATCAGAACATCAACCTTGGAGATTTGGAGATTCTGGGACTATAGCTACACGTTAAATTGCTAATTCCACGTGCGACTTCGGAGGGTTGGACCTCCTACACTTAAACCCTTCTTATCCTAGTGACTGATCATATGACTCGCCGAGTTGGAAGAACAACTCGTCGAGTTCAAGGCTATAATCAAGAGACTCGCCGAGTTTGAGGAACGACTCGCCGAGTACCAGATAATCTTCATAGGACTCGCCGAGTTGTTTATCCAACTCGCCGAGTCTAAGGCCATCTTCATGGAACTCGCCGAGTGCACTTTGGCACTCGCCGAGTACCCTTCGACTCTTCACCCATTCTGGCCAAATTTGAGACATGCAATGGTTCCAAACCATAAATCTAAGCTCCTAGGGCATAAACACACGGAGTTTGGGAGGTTTAAGGGCTTGCATTCCACATATAAGGGACAAAAAGGAATCTATTTTACTAAGGATCAAGAAGGAGCTTTCTTACCTGGTTAGGAGCTTCTCCCAGGGTAGATTTCGGATCTATCACACTTCCTTGCACCCTCCAACTTCCTCCTTCTTCTTCTAAGCTTCAAACTTCCTTCACCAAGCCAAAATCACTCACAAGGATCAAAATGGGCTAGGGTTTCGCTCTACAGTTCTTCTGGAAGAGAATGGGACGAAATGGGTGTTTTAGAATGGGTAAAATAGGGTGCAATGTCTGAAAATAGAGTTTCATTCAGACAGGTGGACTCGCCGAGTCCATGCATCGACTCGCCGAGTTCACCGCTCAAATCCCGTGTCCACCCTGCTGCTACTCGGCGAGTCGGGACGCAGACTCGCTGAGTTCGTGGCAAAATCAAGATAAAAACTTAGATGAAATCATACCATGAACCCGGTGTTACACCTTTGAGGGTTAGTTCCACCTCCAGCCCCCCCCCCCCCCCAGCATTCACTTGTGCCAATGCTGCAGTCACGGCGGCTGTAACTGCTGCCTGGAACATGACGGGGTCGAACTGAGGGGGTAGTGATGGTGGCGGAGTCTCGTCGTTCCTTCTGATGGGTCTTGGTCGAGGAGGCATCTCGTTCTAGATAACAGTCAGGAAGAAGAGGACGGTAAGTCCTCGAGATATATATATAAAACAAAATATATCTCATCCTGATAATAAAAGTATACTACCGAGCGATAAGCACAGAAAGGTTACTATCACGAGTAAGTTATCGCTTAAGGAAGAAGAGGTAGCAACACTTAGAGTGAATCTGTATACTGAGTTTGGCTCTAGCGAAAATACTCCTATAGTATTTTATGTGAGATGATGTTTGGTAAGTTTTAGGCCTGCTGTAACACCACAGTCACTCCCAAGCACATGTTGGTAATGTCTCGACTGAATATAGTTGATCAGGCTATATTCACCCTAGACATGATTACGTAACTGCCCAGGTTTAACCGCAACGTTCCAGCATCCAAATACTTTTGTTCTTTTCTACTAGCGACACGAATTTTGTTATGTATGCAGGCTCGTATACTTTTTATAAAAATACTTTATATTTTGAAAGTATACTTTTAGCGTAGAGCACTTAGGCCCCTTAGTGTTTATAGTTGTATACCACGTAAGGTACGGTATACTAGTTCGCTATAAACAAGGGCTCTGATACCAATCTGTCACACCCCGAAACCGATGGCGGAAACGTTTCGGGGCGGAGGACGTCATGTGTAGCATCACAACCAATGAATAACAGCAATCATAGCAACACAACTATTACAGTGAATACTTAAATAAAAATGTTTACATCAGTTGAAACTTTGTTTTGATTACATCCAATAGCTTTGTATAGTATAAACATAAAACTCTTATTGCTCCAGTTCCTCGAAAATCCAGCAAGTACCTGTCTACTGATTTCCTGAGAATACAAGCAGTTTGAAAGAGTATCAACATAAAGCTGGTGAGTTCATAAGCGGTGGTTTGTAGGGAAAATCGTTGATGAGTTCGGAAAATATTTGTATAGTTTCAAGAAAATCCGATATTTTCCTTGGTGAAAATGTAGTGTTATCAGTTATGTAATAAACCATGAATATCTGTATGTTTCCAAGAAAATCCGATATTTTCCTTAGTGAAAATGTAGTGTTATCAGTTCTGTAATAAACCATGAATATCTGTATGTTTCCAAGAAAATTCGATATTTTCTTTAGTGAAAAGGGGTAGCGTTATCGATTTCGTATAAAACCATGAATGTACGTTACTGAAAACTGTAGTGATATGCGAAAATACTACCTCATGTGACTAGCTAAAACTAATCATGAAGTGTAAGTATTTTATATGTGAACCCATTGCATAATCGGTTTTGTTTGAAAAACCCTGGCTTTAGCCAGAATACGTAGTGTGTATCAGTTCTATTTAGTAAAAGTAGAACTGTTGAAGAATGTTAAGCTGTAAACTAAAGGTGATTTATACATAATGTGAGTCGTATAACCATGCTTGATATGACTAGAGACCTTTCCAACGTTCTTCAGGCGTCGAGTTAAATGACATTTGTACATCTCAGGCGTGCCCGCCTAACTGTAGCTAGCAGTCCAAATGTGGGATTGTCAGTCCCGAATAGATCTATTCACAAATCTCACGCTCTCCCTCCAGGAGACTCTGGTTATACAGTGGTAGGATTTATCCTTGTACACCTAAGGGTACAGTAGTGAAGTAGCGCCTCACAGTATCGTACAATCTAGTTTACATGTAGTGTAGTAGCGTTCTACCGTAGTGAAAATCCGTATGTATACTGTATATAGTGATAATTTCAGTTATGATTACCATGATAAAGTAGTGATGTAAACTGTAAACGGTTTCTGTTTCAGCACATATGTTTAGTAGTGAAAGTTTCTATACTTGATATGTTTTAGAAAAATCCCAAACTATACCGATTATAGTTTGCATGTATAATGTAGTGAATAGCGAATCCGGAAAACTATGCAATTTTAGTGAAAACGTCCCTTATGCTCAACACAGTACAAAAGGGTTAAAGTATGAGAATTGCATGAGTTTTGAAAACATTTATGTTTAGCTTGTATTCCCCCCCTGAAAACATTAAAAACACGGAAAAATGTAGGGGTATGAACTCACAGTTCTTGTTGTGAAATCGTTGACTGAATGAAGATCCTTGAGTTGTTGCACGTGACACTTAACGAAATCCTATTATCAAATAAATACATATATGTATCTACATTAGCGATTTCGATAGATAAAGTGTCATAAGAACACTTGAATTTGGTTGAGGAATGTTACCGGGACTTGATCGAATCGAAGAAAATGAGTTTTCAGCCAAAAGCACCACCAAAAAGGTGTTTACGGTCGAAAAGGGGTTTACGGTTCCTGAAGGCTCGGTGAGTTTACGGCCGTAAACTCAAGAACAGAGTTTACGGTTCTTGAAGGCTTGGACCGTAAACTCAAGAACAGAGTTTACGGTTTCTGAAGGCTGACCGTAAACTCAAGAACACTAGAGCTGGATGCTGATTTCGAAGAGATGAGTGCCCTGAGACGTTCCAAAGCGACCCAAACGTCGTTTTTTCAATGATTTCCGAAATTTGAAGGCGTTTTGAGTGTTTACGGTTAAGGTTCTTAGAGAGAGAAGGAGAGAGTTTTTGGCCAGAAATGTTCTAATGAAGGTGGAGGCATCGTATTTATAGGGGTGAGGTGGGGGGTCCACTCTTCACTGACCGTAAATAGGTTTACGGTCGTAAACGAGTTTACGGCCGTAAACACGTTTACGGTCGTAATCTCATCTAGACCGAAAATGCTTGATTTTTTCGAAATAATCGGGTTTCCGTGCGATTTTTGGTTCCGACTCGTAAATAATTTAATTAAATATAACTAGATTATTTTCTAAACCAAAAAGTTCGACGGAAAAGTTAATGAATTCGGAATTTTATTAACGGAAATCACGAAACGGAAACGGGAAAGTTTCGGGTTGTCACAATTTTTTCCATTAAGACCCATAATAAGGGCTCTAACTCATGCATGGACCAATATGATTCATCAAGATGGCACCTTTTTACACAAGGAACATCATAGGGATTAAGATCTAGCATCCTATCTCATGGAGGACCTCAAACTCCCAAAGAGAACCCAAAAGACCATAATAAGATAAAAAACAAGCCCTAATCTCAATCTAACACAAAAGGTTCCAAGATAAGAACTTTATACCTTCTTGAGCTAACAAACTTTCTGAAGATTCTGTATTTACAACCTCAAGTCCAACCAAATCTTGGTCACCAAACACCACCTTCTTCAATGCAAACAAAACAACACAAAAATTACTTCTAAATCTCAAGAACACACTATGGGAGGCTAGGGTTTCGATCTGAGGGTATAGGGTAGTGGAGGCTGATCAATAGAGGGTCCAAGGGTGTAATAAGTTTCTTAAATAGGACACAAACCCTAAAAATTAGGGTTTGCCCCTGCATTACGTATACCATGCGTACTCCCAGGTATGCCCCGTGTATGTGGGTGAACCCAAATTCCTGAGGTGAGCTAGTACACTAAGCATACTCATAGAGTATGCCCCACGTACTAGCTAGGGACCAATAAGATAGAAATTTTGCATTAAGGGGTTAAAAGGGAAACATACCAAATCTCGAATGTTACAATTCTCCCCCACTAAAATCAGACTTCATCCTCGAAGTCCGCTGCCGCAAATAACTCTGGGTAATGCTCCCTTATATCGTCCTCTGGCTCCCACATCCATTCTAGCCCCTTGCGGTGCTGCCACTGAACTTTCACCAACTCAACGACCTTGTTCCTCAAGGTTTTCATCTTTCTGTCAAGAATCACCACTGGTCTCTCAATATAATTCAAGCGATCATCCAGCTGAATATTATCCAATGGAACCACCACGGAATCATCAACCAAACATTTTCACAACTGACAGACATGAAACGTGTTATGGATCTGACTAAGCTCCTCGGGAAGGTCCAAGCGATAAGCAACCCGGCCCACCCATGCCAAAACCATGAAAGGACCGATGTACCTGGAGCCCAACTTGCCCCTCTTCTTGAATCAGATGACACCTTTCCAAGGCGACACCTTCAGGAGAACCATATCCACAACCTGGAACTCCATCTCTGATCGGCGCTTGTTGGCATACCTCTTCTGCCGACTCTGTGCTATCTGAAGTCTACCCCGAACCTGCTGAATCAACTCGGTAGTCTTGAGTACTACTTCAGTACTCCCCATCACTCACTGACCAACCTCACCCTAACATATCGGGGTCCTGCACTTCCTCCCATAGAGCATCTCAAAAGGAGGTTGATCAATGTTGGCATGATTACTGTTGTTATACAAAAACTCCACCAAAGGGAGATACGTATCCCAAATCTCACCAAAATCCAATACATACGCCTTAAGCATACCCTCCAAGACCTGGATAGTCCGCTCGCTCTAACTGTCAGTCTAGGGGTGGAAGGCCGTGCTGAAATGAAGACGACTACCCAACTCCTCATGGATCCTCTTCCAAAATTTGGAAGTAAACCGGACGTCCTTGTATGAAACCACAGAAACCAGCAACCCATGCCGTGCCACAACCTCCCTGATGTATATGTCGGCCAACTTCTCAAAAGAGATACTCTCGAGAATCGAAATAAAATGCGTGCTCTTGGTCAATCAATCCAAGATGAACCAAATCGAATCCACTCCGCCCGCAGTCTGAGGCAACTGCATAAAGAAATCCATGGTGATCTCCTCCCATTTCCAAATGGGAATGTCTAACGGCTGCATCTTGCCGTGAGGCTGCTGATGCTTGGCCTTGACTTTCGTACAAGTCAAGATCCTCTCCACATATCAAGCTACATTCTGCTTCATGCAGGGCCACCAATAATCAGGACGGAGATCTCTATACATCTTCGTCGCCCCGGGATGAATGGATAATTTAGATTTGTACGCATCCTCCATTAGAAAATGACGCGCACCACCCCAATAAGGAACCCACACTCTCCGATGGAGATTGTGTAACCATCGACTATCATAATCGACTATCCCTCCTCAGAGTCTCCAATACCTCCCTCAAGTGCTCCTCATGCAGCTCATGGGTCTTGGAATAGACCAGGATGTCATCAAAGAATACAATCACAGACCGATCCAACATCAGCCTACATACGCGATTCATGAGGTCCATGAACACGGCTGGAGCATTGGTGAGCCTGAAAGGCATCTCCACAAACTCATAATGACCATAACGAGTTCGAAAGGCCGTCTTTTGCACATCCTCCTCTCTAACCCTCATCTGATCATAACCCGAACGAAGATCAATATTGGAAAACCAAGATGCACCTTGAAGCTGGTCAAACAAATCATCAATCCTCGGGAGTAGATAACGGTTCTTCACTGTTAGCTTATTCATCTCCCGGTAGTCAATACACATCTTATGCGACCCATCCTTATTCTTCACAAACATGATCGGTGCTCCAATGGCGAACTGCTCGGTCCAATGAACCCCTTGTCTAACGTCTCATGCAGCTATATAGACAACTCTTGTATCTCTAGAGGAGCTAACCGATATGGTGCTTTGGCTTTTGGAGACGCACCCGGAACCAGGTCAATCCTAAAATCTACCTGCCTCTCCGGAGGCACCTCAGGAAAATCCTCCGGGAACACATCCGAGTATTCCCGAACAACCGACACATCATCCATAGTCGCCTTACCCTTATCCCGGGTATCCATAATACAAGAAACATATTCGAAACAACCTTGTTGAAGATAGCCATTGGCCCTAGCGTTTGAACATAGTATCGGCCTACGCTGAGCACTCTCCCCCCTGAACCACTAACTCTCCCCCACTTGGGGTCCGAATATGTACCAACTGACGCTCGCAATCAATCACCGCCCCATTGGGGCTCAACCATTCCATACCTATAATAACCTTGTTCCCCCACAATGGAATAGGAACCAATCAATCGGCAACTGTTTGCTGAACATCTCGAGAACACAACCCCGATGAACCCTCGATACCCGGACATATCGATCATCCTTAATCTCAACCTCTAAGGGAAAATCCAGCTCCCCCGGAGCTCCAACAAACCTCTTGCTAAGCGCAAGAGATACAAAAGTTCGGGTAGCCCCCGAATCAAACAAGATCAATGCAGAGATAACGTTCATGAGGAACGATCCTAAAATAAAACACATAAATATAAGCAGACAAATCAATATAGATAAAGAGATAAGGTGAAGATACATACCCGTCACCACATCAGGTGCTGTGTGAGCCTCCTCGGCTGTTAGTTGAAAATCCATGCTCCTCGCAACAGACGCATCTGCCTTGCCTTGGCGGCCATCACTAATCCGTAGAGTCGCTGGAGCAGGTGCTATCACTGGTCCTGCTACCAACAAACTAGGACAACTGGCCTTCTTATGGCCCCTCTGATCGTAATGGAATCAAATCATATTAGATACCAGAGTGGTGGTGGTAGTAGTATCAGTGCAATCCCTGCTTATATGACCCGCCCGACTGCACTTGAAGTAACCAAAACCACCCACACTGCATTCCCCATCGTACGTCTTACCACAGCGGCTCCGGCCCTGTTGGCCTCTTGATCTCGAATCAATTACCTTGGGCCTCTTGCCCGAACCCCCTGAAACCTGAAACCTGAGCCTGATCCGAATTCCTCTTCCTCTCTGTCTCTAGATCAATCTCCCTCATTCTGGCTCTCGCAATCATATCCTCCAGTGTCTTGCAACTGGATCGGTTCACGAACTGCCGAATATCACTCCTCAACATCTCATGGTTTCTCACCTTCTTCATCTCTTCATCCTCCACATACTGTGTAACTAAGAACGCCCTCTCACGAAACATAGTGGTGATCTCGTCCACCGTCTCAATATTCTGGTGAAGGTCCTGGAACTCTCTTGCCAAATTTTGCACCTCAATCACCGGTGCAAACTCAGCTCGGAATCTAGTCACAAAATCATCACATGCCATCGAATCAACCGCCGCATCACCGAAGGAGCGCCAAACCTCCTCCCACCAATCTCAAGCTCTATCTTTCAGAAAACAGGAAGCAAGTCTGACCTTTGCCCCATCGGGGCAACTGCTAGTGCGGAAGGTATTAGCGACATCCGGTAACCATCGTCTGCTCGCGATCGAGTCCTTCTCACCTAAGTACTCCGAAGCCCTAATGCTCAGAACTCATGCAATGTCAACGTGCGAGCTCCCATCAATTCCACAATCTCAGACCAAAAAACGCTCAAACGCTCATCCAAAATCTCCAGAATGCCCTCCTTGACCATACCAAAGATCACATGAGTCTGCTCAAGTATGTTGTGGGTAATCTCAGACAAAATGAACTCTCGCGTTTGATTATCCAACTGTCCGGCTCCAGAACCCGAGCCTGGACCCTCACTAGCACCAGAACCACTAACCGATCTTCCTCGAAGGGTCACCAAGTAGCAACTAGTAAAAATGGGTTGTAATCATCGGACTAACGTCGTAACGTCCACTATAATTATACCTATTGTACGTCACAACTGTATTATAGTTAACAAATGAGGTTGTGTTACGCTTAATTTCTCGTGAATTAATAAATTTTGAACTCAGACTTATGTCTAGCGATTGATCTCATTTTAACAACATTTATATCCTGAAGAATGATCGGTTTCGTGAAATATACTGAACTGTAACCAACTGAACTTGAAGCTCTAGTTATAGTTTAAACATGAAGTTGGGTATAGGAGCTTCATTTCCGTGTATATTTTTGAATCATCATGTTAGACACGTATGAGATGATTATAGGAATCAAGTTGATTTATTTTAAATTAAGATGACTGAAATAACGTAATTTTTATAAAAACATATATATGTTAATTACTCTTGCAAATACTCAAATAAATGTATGATATATAATTGTATTTATATATGAAATCCTAAATACATGCACACATAATATTATGTATTATGTATAATTTCAAAAGACCAAATACTAGCATGACAATTGTGGCTTCTCTAGTTCCAAATCTCTCTCTCTCTCTCTCTATATATATATATATATATATATATATATATATATATATATATAGAGAGAGAGAGAGAGAGAGAGAGAGATTAAACTCATAATGCATTGATGTATATGTATTGTGTGTATATGATATTGCTTCAGTTACTTCAAAACCATCACCCACATGCTTAAATCCTAATAGATATTGTAGTACACCTAAAATGTCAAAGTAATAATCTATTAAGTACACGAGAATTTCCAACTTCTAATCTTTCCCCCTCATTCTCGATCATCACTTCACACACACACACATACACTCATACAAATGAACATCAAGTTGCACGTGTATCAAGTCTTGAATCAAATGGGGCATTGTACTTTAAATCTTCTATAGATCACAATAGAACCTAGTAATCTTCTAAAAATCAATTGAAATCTACATAATATCATCTCATGTTGCTGCTTCTGGGATTCTTACATTCTTTCCCCACTCTAATCTCGATCTCACTCTCCATTTCTTCTCTTTGAAGGCAAAATCAAGAACCAAAAAGATGGCTGTTTTCCCCTTTAGTTCCACCTTCTTTATGCTTTTGTTTTGATGAGATAAATAGACCCCAAACACCCTCTGAAAATCGTTTTTGTTGCTATCGCCATTTCTTCTTTGTTTTTCAGCCAAGAACACCACCAGGTGTGGGCTGTTTTCGATGAACAAGAGGGTAGCAACCCTCTTCCATTTTACTGTGTATATTATCAACTTCACAGCAACCCAAACACCCTCACATGCCTTGCTTTTTTGTCACTTCCATCGAGACCCAAAACAACCTCAAAGAGACTCAGAAACCGCAAGGAAAAACCCCACCAGCTGCTACCCTTCCCCACCTGCTGCCGGAGTTCGAAGCCACAGCTCCAATGAGTGAATTAGCAACCAAGAAAGAAAAATTACCAGAAAAAGGGTCCCTCCGCCACTCCTCGTGATTTCCCAGCAACCACTGGAGCTCCGTCAAACTGCCATTCGTTCATTTCGTCCCTGCTCGATGAGATGGAGACGGAGACCCACCTTCTTTTTCTTCCTTCATTTACTACCGATCGGGGCTGACCTGTTCCTTCATTTCCCTTACCATCGGTAGCGTCGAATAAGAATAAGCCTTAAGAGGGTCGTCGGAGGTGGGTGACCCCTCATTGCCTTCATATTTTTCCTTGCCCCGCTTGTGTCTCCTTCTTCTCCGATCAATAGAGAACCGGAGCTCCCCCATTGATTTCACGTCCTTTCCTCTCCTGATCTGATTGAAGAAACGTAGACGGAGACCCTTATTCCACCTTTTGTATAATTTTGGCAAAACCAGCCCTTATCTTTATTAAATGATCAGTTCAGCCCCTGCCTTGATAAGTTGTTACAAATAAGCCATAGTTGTATTATTTTTCCTAAAAACAACCCTCATTTGAAATACTTGATAAAAATCAGTCCAATGTGCTAGACAACTATAAAGCAGCCCTATTTAAATTTAAATTATTTCAAAACAAGTCCCGTTAGTTCAAAAGACTTCAAAATACGGTTTCTCACGTGAAGCTTCACCAAAACCGAACCTGGATTGAGATCACACATCGAATGTGAGTTCTACGGCCCTTCTTTTACAGTTTTAAATATTTGGGGGAGAGTATATACGTGTTTATTAAAGTTTGATTACTTTCAAGTTTTATATACAAAATAGCATCATACTTTATTATTGGTCAAAACTTTATGAAATAGTAATCTAAAAATGTGATAAATCTCCAATAAATCTATTAAGTCAAACTAGATTATTAAAAGATGATATATTTATACCTTACGTGAAATATGAATATAGTTATTAAGAAAAATCACAAGACTATAAGTAGATTGCTATAATAACAAAAGTTGATATTATAAGTCATAAAAATGATGATTTTGTATGTATAAGTTAAAGTATCTCATGGAAGAATGGAAAGATATAAAAATGACCAAAAATATTATTCGCGTATAAAACGAAAGTACATTGTCATATTTGATGGAAAGACCAAGTTTATGAAATTATATAATTATTAGTTAAAATTATCAAATTTAACTTTTAATATATATATATATATATATATATATATATATATATATATATATATATAAAAGAATTAATCGAGAATTTATTAATATATTTTTATATTAATTATAAAAATATAACTCGATTTACTAAGTTATGGATTATTATTGCAATGAATAACATGATCGAATTCAGAACTTAATAGTCGTTATTTGCGAAATATTATATTTTATTAATCATGTGAATTATAAATATCATGGAAATTGTTGGTTTCACGTTGGTTGAAACCTGGAAAATGTTTTAAAAGCAACCGTTATGCTGCCCAAATTTCGTTAAAACAGACAATAGAAGGAAATCCATTAAGTCTTGTGTATCTCAATACTAAAGGACTTCAATCAAATATTATTCCTAAACAACAAAATCATAAATATTCAAAAACCTTATAACGAAAATTTTTGGACTAGGATGCCTAGACACATTTTAGGATCCAACACTCTAGGGTCTCCCCATTAGTGTCACGTTGTTTCTAGAGCCATATGAGTTAGGTTAGTTTCCTAAGTCATTTGGGCTATGTTTTTGGATATAATAAGACTGTGTGTCTTTGTGGGAAAACTCTTTATTTTCATAACCGTTAATCCTCAGAGAATGACTAACGACAGGTGTAAGTGTCATACTATTGATCTTGTACGGTTCGACCGCCCGCCTGGGAGTTGCTAGCTACAACTACATCCGACGAGATGGATTTTGGCGCTGACGATAGTACAATTGTATATTACCACGTGTTATAACGGGGTAAGGGACTTAAGCATGCCCTCCTACGGACCGGGTGCAAAAAGTGTAGGTGTCATAAGTTCGGTTATGGGATAGTTTGTGACCCAAAACGATAAGTTGCAATACCAAAAATTAAGTTATATAACACTTAATTAATATCATGACACGACTTATTAGCGTTTAGTAACTTACAACTAATAAGTTATTTATTTAAACCCTTTGTTCTTGTACGAAAACACAATATATATGTGGGAAGAGTTTTCCACACCAGTTAAGTTTCGATTCCCAAATTAAGTAAGATAATACTTAAATAATACCATGACACGATTTTACAAAGTTTATAAATTCGAAACTTTTGAGTTTTACAAACAAACTATACAAACGCTTGTACAAGATTTCTATAGTAAAGTTGGCCATTTTATGTTTTCAGAAGATGCGATATGACTTTATTTTATATAAATTGGCACTCAAAATCCTTATATAAAAACATTTTGGTCATGAGAAACGTATAATTTTTTATATAAGTTTGACTTACTTATATGTATTTTGCCAAATTTTGAAAATTTGGATTTGAACGCATTATGTTTCTAAATGAGACTAACTACATTTTTATAACTCAATTATCTTATACTTTTGATAGAAATGTACGTATTTATAAAAGCTAGTCAACCAGATAAATTTTATAAAACGCTCTTGGTTATAAAAATACTTCGTGTCAAAACCTGTAGAACTCACCAACAAATTTGTTGACGTATTTTAAATGCATGAATTCTTAGGTTATTTAGCAGGTCGGAAATGTTCGCTCTGAAGGCTCTCCATTATTTTATTATACCCTTGTAAACGCCGAATTTTTAGGCGTTTGTCTCGACTTAGCAATGGTATTGTCAATGTAATTCTATTTCGGTAATAATACTGTTCAATGTATGTTCAATAACTGTGATTACTGATTTACGTCGCGCACCTCGGCATTTTTGCCGGCGGCTGTGGGTGTGACACACTATACTGAAAATACACCATTCAAACCATCAAAACACACATAAATAAATATTGAGGAGTCTCATACTCTACAAGCTTCCTGGTATCGTCACAGCTCTCCTTGGCTCGAGTACGGATCCTCTGCTTCCAGCAGTATGGGCCCATACTACCTTCCACATCTATCTGTACTTTCCTCAAGGATTATTGTGAATCCTCCAAGTCACTCCTTATCTATACATACAATCCTCAACATGACAAGGCTCCCAATACTAAATCTCTTCCTAGGTATCTCCTAGGGCAATCACCATACCACCCTCCGCCATCATCTGTAGAAGGAACTCCCACTAACTCCCTCTAATTAGCTCACGAATACAATTACATATCACCGACACCAAATAATTCTTCAAATGAAAGGTCTCACACTACAACGGTTGGACTCAAACAAGAGTTGTGCAATAGAGTTAAAACCTAACTGATATGTGCATATATATATATATATATATATATATATATATATATATATATATATATTACATCATATCCTAATATGTTACTCATTTTAATGCTCATTAGAGAACAAAAGATACTTAATCTATAGTATGTTGTGTTGTAGGGGTAAAAGATATGCTCAGAGCAAAAAGGAAGCTGGAAGCTAGGAACTTGGATCAAGGCTAAAATGAAGAAAAGTTATATTCCTATGTCGTGATGACATTATCACACCATGGTGTTTTGAAGTTTCCCGTCGAACCTCAAAGACTTGCGGATTACATGATAAACCCAAAGACCACATCGTGGTGGACTTGCCACGACGTGGTGGACCGACTTCGAGAAAACTATAAATAGAAGGCTCATTCCTATGAAAACCCAACTTTTGTTGGGGAATTTGTCGACTTTTAAAGGCCAAGAACACTATTTGGAAGGTTGGAGTTGCAGAAGATCGATTAGAAGCTTCAATTTGAGAGATTTGAGGCAAAACATCTTATTAATACTTTTTCTTCTTGTGTTTGATCATGAATTACAAGTTGAACTTCGTTTTTATGTGTTTGCTTGCTGAAATCATGGGCTACGAACCCCTAACTTTCATTTAGCTTAGATTACTTGTCTTTTTATGAGTTGATTTATGGATTGGGTATTGCTTAGTTGGTTATTTGTTACTTTAGCTTATTAAGAACCTCTCTATAATTATGAAAACTACTTTTCTGTTTATTGCTGAGTTTAGTTAAGTTTGCATGACCATCGATCTTGATTAACTTGAATCTTATGATTTTGTGAATTGCAAAATTGTAGGACTAGTGTTTTGACCAAAACCTAGGACTAAATAGAAAAGTAGGTAAGTAATTGTAGGAGGTAATATATGATGACCAATCATATACTGAATTGATTTAATTGACCAAATTGATCAATCCATTATATGTCTAATTTAACTCGAACCGAACACTAGTAAATTTGTTAGTTTATCCGTCTGATCACCGTATGAATGAACTTATTTGCTAAAGGGTTAGGTTAGTGAACATTAACATGGTCATCTTATGAATCAGTAACCAACAAAGCATTAATCCATTGCATTTCCATTAAATCAACCATAATAGCAAGTATATCGAAGCTAAACGAAAGTCTCTCAATTATCTTGGTTAAAATCATCTTTTGTGTTTCTTGCTTATAGTTTTGCTTTTATTTCATTAGTTGATAATTAGATTTAGTTTGATTAATTACGTTTCTAGTCTTGCAAAACTAGAAACCCCCCTTCTTTTGTTAAATAGTAATTCAGGTAATTAGTAGATAAAATTAGATTCATTCTGCTCCCTGTGTTCGATACCCGACTACTTGTGCTATTCTATTTTCGACTAGGTACACTGCCTTAGGAGTAATAATTAGTTACATTAGTAGGTTAAAACTAGTGCATAATTATTTTCGCATCACTAACCTTCTAAAATTATTTAGTCTCAGTAATATGTAACTTAGCATATTCGCTTACTAGTTCACTGAAGTTAATGAGAACTTCTAAAAAGCACAAAGCAAGCATCATTCGAGCATTGAGTAATCAGAATCAAGCATAACCTAAACAGACCATCCTATCACTGACTGATCAGCACTAGCATGAAGTCTTCAAGATCATACAGTAGGCATATAAAGGCATCTCTCCTAGCATTCTATCATGTAAATCCTAAGCAGATCCGTAGCCCTAACTAGCATGCGATTCACAGATTCACACATCAAAGCATATCATAAAAGATGTATGGGTATTTTGGAAAACTTACTTGAGCTCGGTCGATTGCATGCACCATACCCCTTTTCTTTTATTATAAAATCCTTTTTATAAAACATTTCTTTTTTGAAAATTCTACCAAACCTTCGATTTGAGTTTAGACACACCCGAGAGTATGCCTGAATCCCTCAAACTAAGGTTTTGATACCAACTTGTAACGTCCCAAAAATTAAGACTAAAATTCTGATTTTTAAATTAATAAAATCATTATCTAAATAAACATCATAGAAACCATGGTGAATCAAAGTGTAACAATAAACATCCAAGTACATCAGAGTAATAAAAATGCGGAACAATGTGGTGTGTGCACTACAATCATCCCGAGCTCTTCCCCTTCAAACCAGAAGTATCTGAAACATAAACTGAAAACCGAAATCACAAATTTTAGTGAGTTCCCCAAAATTCCACATACAATACATATCAAACATATAATGGCCCCGACCGTTATCGGGACCCGCTCGAGATCGAGCCCCACTCGGTACAGATCAGTCACTCATCAGGGCCCTCCCGATATACATACAAACATATAAACACATACAAATCACAAAGATAAATAACACATAATATAATCATCAGGCCCCGCTCGGTAAACATATCATAAAACATGCATGCAGAGTCACACAGACAACTACCATCCTAATCATAATAAACCATGGGACGACATTGGTGCCTTCGACTCGAAAAACATAGTGAAGAAACTCACCTCAAACTTCTGAATCTCTCAGATAAAATCTCGGTCTGCTGATCCAGAAAATCCCCGCGCAGTCATCATTAATAATATCCAATTAATAATTGGATCTCGACCCAAAATCAAGAATCTAAATTACTTGTCCAACATCCAGGGTAAAAGACCATTTTATCCTTTTTCTTACTTGGCCCAAAACCAAGTCCCAACCCATTTACTCAAAACTCCCAAATTCCTAAATGACATCCCAAGGCCCTTTATGGCCCAACTTCCTAATTGGGCCCAAAATCAACATGGAACTAATCCCAAGAAGGCCCATATTCCATCCATGGCCCAAGGTCAGAAGTCCAATGGCCCACTACGGCCCAAACCATAAAATACCAAAATAACCCCGAGTACAAAAGGCCCAAACGAAGAAAGCCCACTGCACCGAGTACGCTCGGCATACTCCTCGTACGCGCGACATACGTGTGTCGACTCGAAAGCAGGAAATTGACCCAGTACGCGCAACGTACCAGGGATTACACCCCATGTACCGACCAGAGCCATGTTTGTCCACTTTTGTCTTAACCACTTAATCTCTTAACGTCTAAACCTCAGATCTACTTCATTTCAAGGTATTAATGCATAAAGTTGGCAACTTTATCATTTTTCATGTCTTAATGAGACCCAAAACCCTATTTTGTCCATTAAGACCCATAATAAGGGCTCTAACTCATGCATGGACCAATATGATTCATTCATCAAGATGGCACATTTTTACACAAGGAACATCATAGGGGTTAAGATCAAGCATCCTAGCTCATGGAGGGACTCAAACTCCCAAAGAGAACCCAAAAGACCATAATAAGCTAAAAAACAAGCCCTAATCTCAATCTAACACAAAGAGGTTCCAATATATGAACTTTATACCTTTTGGAGCTAGAAAACTTGATTAAGATTCTAGATTTACAACCTCAAGTCCAACCAAAGCTTGGTCACCAAGCACCACCTTCTTCAATGCACACAAAACAACATAAAATTACTTCCAAAGCTCAAGAACACATTATAGGAGGCTAGGGTTTCGATATTACGGTATAGGGGAGTGGAGGGTTATCAATAGAGGGTCCAAGGGTGTAATAAGTTGCTTAAATAGGGCACAAACCCTAAAAATTTGGGTTTGCCCCTGCATTACGCACGCCATGCGTACTTCCAAGTACGCCCCGCGTACGTGGGTGAACCCGCGAACCTGAGATGAGCTAGTACGCTAAGCGTACTCATAGAGTACGCCTTGCGTACTAGCTAGGGACCAATAAGATAAATTTTTTACAAGAAAGGGGTTAAAAGAGAAACATACCAAATCTTGAAAGTTACAGTGCGAAATCCATCAACAAACCGATCGAAGATCTTGAAACAACAAAGTCATAGAAACACGAGTCAAACGTGAACATAGTGGATCAAAATAAGTGATGAACAGTAATATCACTTATTTTGGTTTTGGGCTAAAAAAATGAACAATGTTGAATCGGGCTCAAATTAAGTGGATTATAGTTTTGGATTAAACTTTCAAACAAAGAGATCAAAAAAAAATATTGGGTTAACAATGAGGCTCGAAACAAATTAGATCCAACGAGTCAAAACGATCACAAATCAATAACGAAAGCAAGAATTGAAAATATGTTTGAATTTGAATTTTGAGAAAACCTGGATCGTTCATCATCGGATCTTCAAAAACAAGGCATCGAAATCATGAACTCTTCGGAATCCATTTGAGAATTTGAGAAACCTTCTTGATAATCCTTTTGCCATCTGCAATGCAAGAATTATACATGGAAGATCTAGGTTCCTTGATTGGAATTAAGAAATCTCCAAATTGCACATTGTACCACCCATGATGCACATTGTAGCATCCATGTAACTTCTTCTCATTTCTCCAAGATCTAACTTCATCTTCATAACGAATTTGAGAATCTTCAACAATTTTTGGTTTGGAATTCGATTCCATAAAGGAATTTGATGATTTTTTCTTTGGAACCCAAATTTTCTTCATTGATTTCGGCTTCAAAACGAAATTTGAAGAATTTTTTTAGAAACCCCATTTTTCTTTTTTTTGATCTTGTTGTTGTTGTTGTTGTTGTTGTTGTTCTTCTTCTTCTTCTTCTTCTTCTTCTTCTTCATCTTTTTGGATCTTGAAGTTTTGAATTCAAGAACAACCTCACTTCAACTTTGCAATTTTGAATAAAATCTTTTAGAGTTTGATACATTTGAACTTCTTGGATTGAAGGCTTTCTATAAGGCACCATTCCTTCAAACGAATCACAAGAATACAAACAATCATCGGTTTGAACTCCATTTGAACAAAAAACTTTCACAACTTCATGAGAATCACATTGAATTCCCTTGTCTTGAACTTCAAGAACATCATGAACATGATTAACTTCTTCAAGAACATCTTCAACAAATTCAAGAGCATGAAGATCATTTGGGTCTTCAATATGAGAAAATATTCCTTTTTAAACAATTATGTTTCTTTCCTTCCTTTTTGTTATGACACCAATATAACATACTCTTGGAAATTTCAACCAAACTTTCAATCTTACAAAGAGGTTGAAATATCAATTTTCCAAAATCGTCTTTCTTGTTCCCATAAGAAATCAAAGTATACATTGTAATCAATCCACCTTTCAACAATAACCCATAATATTGATCTTCATTGGCTTTGTACTTGACATCTTCAATCATCAAGATCCAAGAATCATAATCCAAACACACCATATTTGATCAATTAACAAAAAGATCACAAGAACTTGGATATTTCTAGAGAGAGAAAATTAATTTGAAAGAAATCTCTAGAGAGAGAAAGCAAAATTTGAATGAAATTCTAAAGAAAGAAAGCAAAATTGATCAAAATTCTAGAGAGAGAAAGTGATTTCGACATGAATTCTAGATAGAGAAATCGAAAATCACATGAATTCTAAAGAGGGAAAATCGAATTTGAATCAAGATCAAAGAACAATTCGAATTCTAGAACCAAAAATACTCTCAAACACGAAGAACTTACAACAATTTGTGATTCACCAAATCATGTTGTCATCATGGATCAATTTCTTGAAAACTTCAAGCATACTTCAAGAACACCCCCTCTGATACCAATTGTAGTGACCCGGTTATGATGACGAATGTGGGATTCTACAGATTAAGTGAATCTAAAATAATATTGAAGAACACACAATGTAAATCATCTCATTTAAGCTCTCATTAGATCTAGTAAGCTATTACAAAGTGGGTTATGTAATAATTTTATCACTAGACTAATATCTCACAAATGGTTCTTACATAAAATGGGAGCCACTCACTTCCTATTTATAGGAAAGGATAAAAACATTACACATCCAAAGAGGGTAAGACACATCCAAGGAGAACTTTGCACCCTAACATAAATAAATAAACTTATATTGACAATGATTTTTTCATATTCGAACAACTATCAAAGGTGATAGTACTTATTGAGTATGTGTCATATGAGCTTTTGTGACTTGGGATCCATACTCGAGGTAAATTCACTCTTATATTCACAAAGAAACTTCAAATGGACCATCGATGAATGTATTTCAACACTGATGTTAGTAATGAATCTCTTTCAGTCACGGTTTTCTTTGAAGTATAACTAGCTACAATATACTCTAAGTTTAAATCCACTATGATGTATTACTTGGTACTCTTTCCAAGCTAACACTTCACCATTCAGTAAAAACATGGATTTTGACTATGAATAGAATCATCTTTATTAGTGTGAAACTTAGCATCAGTGTAATCTTTACATTGATATCTTCCACACAAACAAGAGCATCTCCTTTTTCCTCCTATGACACTTAGGAATGTTCTTAATTTCGACTTGTTGATTCTCACCAAATTGATTTGATTCAACTTGTCATGCTCAATGCATCCAAGTCATCAGGTCTAGAACATGTCATGGTGTGTGTGTGTATATATATATATATATATATATATATATATATATATATATATATATATATATATATATATATATATATATATATATATATATATATATATATATATATATATGATCCATCCCATACGAAAAGCATGTGAGATTCGACTCATTTTCTCTAGCTCAACGATAGAACTAGGACATTAGCATTGTCATGACATGCTTTTATAAGCACAGACTCTTTTGGAAATCTACATCTTGAGTTTCCTCGAGATTCCATGTTCTTTGGTTTAATCTAATAAATCGCTCGGGTATATCTCCATAGATCATTACCTTTAGTACGTCTATTGCTTGTCCCATGTGTTTCAAAGTGACACAACTTTCAAAATAAGACAAATTCTTACACTTGATAAGTTACAACATTGTTTCCTATAAATTGTATATTTATATATACAATACAAGGGTGATAACAGTTTTCTTACTAGCATTGACATATATATATATATATATATATATATATATATATATATATATATATATATATATATATATATATATACGTTTCTCGAAATTCAAATTCTTCATTCTATTATTGAAACAATGATTCCAATTACTCCCACTGATTTTGACTTATATGATTCATCTTTATTTCTCGAAATTTAAACTATTTGAATTTTCTCATTGAAGCAAATATTCCAATTTGTGAGATGCTCGTTTCAATCCAAAAATGAACTTCATAAGCTTACGCATACTTTACAACTTATCTTGGTTTGAATATGTGTTTGTTCCCATCCATGTTTCTCTCTTCGTAAATATGCACTTACGCTTAACGGTTAAGGCCAAGTGCTCGATCCACCAAGTTTCAACATACATAGACCGAATCTCGCTCTCGATGTCCTACTTCCATTTTATAGCTTTTAGGGCCTATCATCGCTTCCGATAGTTGGTATGCTCTGAATGCTATCCACCGCTGATTCATTTGCCTCAGTATTATATTATCTATACAATAATGTGTATGGCATCCTCTATTAGATCTACAATGAATAGGTGGAGTCATGTTAGTTTCTTAAATAGCTCTTTTAACCTTGGATTGATTTGTAGGGCCAACTTTAGGTTCTTCGTTGGTATGGCTCCCACTAGCCCTTTTGGATATCCACACTCTCTCTAGGAAAACTTCCCTTCAAGCAACAAACACCTTGTTCTCAGAGGGGTTGTTAAATAACTATCCAAAATGCTTGTTGAGATATCCAACAAGATTAACACATCTCTATTATAAGTCCTAGATTGTCGAGCTCTTTACGACTAGCGTAAGCCTCATAATCGTAGACTTCCATATGTGCTAGTAAGGAATGATACTCATTTCTCATCTTAGAGAGTCTCAAAAACCTTCTTAGTTTGTGCAAGACCAAAGACTCTTGTAACACTAATCATGGTACAATCCATGAACTTTTCGTAGGCAGAGTAGGACACATCAAGTACCAAATAAAACAATGATTTCTATCTCTATCCAACTACACTCCTTGGGGCAGTGTTCTGGGTGGAGATAGCTTGTGAAACTGATTCACAATTCCTTAGATGATCAATAATGTTTTTGAATGAGATGCTTACTATCCTTTTTGGATCTGTGTATCTCATTCTATTACCTAATTGATTCTTAACTTCGTTTTATGAGAGCTCTAAACACTTGAAAGGTTTCAGACTTATGTTTTATTCAATTAAACATGTTCATACTTTTTGAAGGTAATGAGGTTGGTTTTAACATGAATTATGGTTATTCTGAACTGTCTGTTAGTATGTACTAACTCCAACATATATTCACATCACCTACTGATGTATTCATCATCTATGTTAATAAAAAAGATTTGCATTTGTCATAATATTTGAGGTGAAATTATTTCGAAAATCCTATCATTATGGATACTTGGTAATTCATTTCTTATTTATATGTTCAAGACTATGATTCCACAAATACATGTCACCCAAACCTTTTGGATGTATTTGAATTAGTATGCATTGTGGTCAATCTAAACGGTCCATTAATTGAACTAATTCCAAAAGATATCCACACTATTACGTAGTGCTTTTTTCATCCATCTTGACAAATGAGACTTGCATTTATCATTAGACTAATGTTCAAATGAACTCCAAAATCCTATCTAGCTGGATATTTAGTAATGCAGTTCTCATCTATAAGAATATGATTACACAATAATATATCTCATTCAAATATTTGAATTAGCTTTGAGTTATTATTACTATACTAGTTTCACTGATTTCATGTCTTTCTTTTAACATGTTAGAACATTATACATTTAAATATGACAGAACAATCTCATGAAACATTTAATAAACAATTTGAATTATAAGAGCATAGACTAAACATTTAGGGAGAAAGAGTTGTCTTTTGATCCTACGAATAGTAGCAAGGGAACAATATTCAAGATCAAATTATATTCTCCATGTTTTAGTCTTCTTACTTCATTTTAATCAATGTACATTCTTGCAAATGTCAGTATTTAATTCTTAGTAAAATACTCAAAGGATTAGAAGTAATATTCTAATGGTATTATGAATTCATATTAATTAATGAATACAAAACATTTAGGAGAACTAGTTGTATTTTGATCATATGGATAGTAGTATGGACTCGTTATCTAAGATCAATTTATCTTTTCCATGTTTCGGTCTTTTATTTTACTTTAGATATATTGGGCATGAATGCTTTCTTGGTCATTTTATTGTTATGGAAACGAATGGCTAATGCTAACATGTCTCAGAATAAGCATTTCTTGTTCTTGGCGTTTGGGCCTAGATTACGTATATCAACACTAACCGCCTTTTAACCCATAGGCAACTAGATTAATTCTTGACACTTCCATTCATGATAACGAATTTAGGAGCATTTGAACTTGGAGTTTATATGATTGTCCATGTAATTTCCAAAAGGAAAACCTCAACATGACATGCAACTCTTGTTGGATTAAGTGTCTAAGCCAATAACTATAATTGGTATGTACTTGATTTGATTATGAGCATGGTCCTTTTGGGTTGCCTTCACTCATGCAACTTGATAGGATGACCAGTGGAGAGAAAGTAGGATTTATTATATGAATAATAAATTGGTACTTAAAATGATTTTATTAATATATTATAAGAATAATATGTTATTTGGAAATCATATTATTAATTGGTAATTAATTAGAATTAATTCATCTAGTATTAATTTTGGGGTTAAAGGAACTGATTAATAATGGAGGGGCTGTTTTGCAAATCATTGATAGTTGCAAAACTGGGCTGATGGATTTCATAGAGTGGAGTGGACGAAATTTATGGGTAAGGCCATAAGATTTCGTCCAAGGGCTCTAAAGAGGAAGTCCATGGGCTGCTTAAGCCTTAAGCAGGAATTAGGGTTTCCACCTGAAAAACCCTAGCAGCCCACAACTATATAAGGAACCCCCAGGCATAAGAATTTCAGCGTAAGCTTAAGAAACCCTATGATAGCCGATTTTCCACCTCTCTCCAAGTCATCCTTTGCATTGGGTGTTTGTGACTCCATTGGAGGTGCAACACTTGGGGCAATAAGCTTTCAAAGGTCAAGGTGGTTCTTGTTATTACTACATAACAAGTGAGGTAATGTTCATAACCCTAATTTACATGTGAACTTCAAATTGTATATACTAGATCTAGGGTTATTGCTTTGGTGTTCATATTTGTATGTTTGTAACATCCTGTTTCGGATCGTCAGTGGTTAGGGTTCGAGGGCTGCAACCCGGGCATGAGGAAGTCTCGGGGTTGAAACGAGTTGCTAGAAGCGTAGGGCATCTCGTCACCTTTCTGTGGATACTATTTTCATTGGAATCGGAGTTATATCGAGGAAGCAGTGGAAGTTTGAAGTTTTGGCAGGATAAGTCCTTTATTTGAGAAAGGTGGCAGCTGAGTACGCTGGGCGTACGTGTGTGTACGATTAGCGTACTCATGTGCATGGTTTTTAAGTGGAGCCACCTAGTACGCTAGGCGTACCAGAGGGTACGCTGGGCGTACAACGCACAAAGTGAAAACCCTAATTTTGGGTGTGTCCCTATATAAAGGATACGATGGCCTCATTCCTGGCCACCATTCTCAGTCATCAAACCCTCTAAAACCCTAACCTTCGTTCATAGAGCTTGTGAGTGCATTTGAGAGCCTTTGGGTGATTTTGTGTGTTCTTGGAGTGAAGAAGAAGCTTTGGAGAAGAAGGAGTGAGAGTCCAGGCCCTTGGATCTGAGCATATCTGTGTTGGGAGCTTCATATAGAGGTATAAAGCTTCAAGATTTCTCACTCTTTTGATTTGTGCATCATAGTGGAGTATTTTAGGGTTTTGTCCCAAAAGTTGGAGACTTTATGAGTTATTGAGCTCTAGAGACTATGATCAACCCCCTTTGAGTGTATTTTGTGGTGTTGTTTCATAAAAATCAGGACTTGGACGTTGGGATCAAGCCATGCATGAGATATGAGTATTTTGAGCTAAGAAAGTGAGAGTTTTGTGTGTTTGTGATCTTATCAGCCATGCAAAGGCTTAAAGTCACTGACTTTATGGAGTAAGAGATATTAGGGAGTCCAGATCTATGATTTGAGCCAAGTCTTAACTGATTAAGACCAAAGGAGTGGAAAGAGTGAAAGTGGGTCGTATGCTGAGCGTAATCCCAGTATGCCCCGCGTACTGACCAAGTGTCCCCGATGGCCAACCTGGACTCGTGAGTACCCTGAGCGTACCAGGGGAGGTACGCCCCGCGTAACCTCACTGTGGACTTTTGGGCTAAGTCTCACTTTGGGCCTTGAGTGTTGGGCCTGGAGTTTGGGCCGGTTGAAATAGAGTTTTGGACCAGAGTAATATTTATATATGTGCTTTGGGCCCTTGAGTTGGGCTTGCCTTTTTGATGTGAAAGTTGGGCCTCGGGAGAGCCCATTTATTATTGGGCCTTGGTGGGCCCAATGGGTTTTAGGTTATTGATGGGCTGGTTAGTGGACTACCTTTAGACCTAATGAGTGGAGTTTGGACTTAGTTCCTAATTGGGTAATTATGGATCTTGGTCCAGTGTTAGAGGCCGATGTGCAGCAGCAGCATCTATAGGAGCTGTTCGTCATCCGAGGTGAGTCTTCTCACTATACTTACCATGAGTGGTATCTTTGTATGACTGAGATGTCTTATGTGCTTATTTGTGTATTGTGATATTCTGCATTATGTCTCTGTGATTTATACTGAGTATTGTTATTATGAGCTTCTTGAGTTAGGACCGGAGGGTCCACCCGAGTTTTGGGACCGGAGGGTCCCACCGAGACACATTGACCGGAGGGTCTTATCTGAGTATAGCCATGAGCGCCTACTGAGATATATGTGGTATTTTGGGGAACTCACTAAGCTTCGTGCTTATCGTGTTATGTGATATGTGTTTCAGGTTCTTCTCAGGATCGCGGGAAGGCGCCGACTTGATTGTACACACACACACACACGAGATGGAGTTATGTTTTTGAGGATCCTGGGTTTTGTGTTTTAGATAATGTGACAATTGGGGATTTTTGTTAAATGTGTTAATGACTTTTATGTGAAATTAAAATGTAAAATTTGTTTGAAAATTTACGGTGTTACAGGTTGGTATCAGAGCCTAGGTTTGAGGGATTCGGATGCACCTTCGAGTATGTCTGGACTCAAACTGAGGAATTGAGAAAATTTTTCAAAAGAAATGATTTTTCTAAAACGAGCAAGAGTGTCTAAGAGAAAAACGAGAAGGAGCAGTGTGTACAATCAGCCAGAGCCCGTATGGTGATTTCCCAAAATACCCTTACTTTTGTGTTATGAGATATTCATGATATATTTATGAGATATTAGTGATGCATGCTAGAGGATAGGCTAGGTATTTCATATTTTAGAGCTAGAGGTTCCTAATTTGTGATGCCTTAGCCTAGAAGTTGCTATTATCTGTTATGTGCCTTGATTATGTGCCGAGTAAGAGTATCTACCAGGAATCTTTTAGAGAGAGATTTGAGTAGCGGAGTAATCTAGGAGAGATACCTAGATGAGCATTTGAGGAGTCTACTGAGGGAATACGTGAGAGGTAGGGTTGCTTGAGTTCGATGATACCTTTTGAGTGTGAGTAGAGCAAGTGGAGCTGTAGCATAGAGTGGTTTTACATGTTGGTGGGGATTATTCGATGCCCGAATGCTGCTTGCTTTGTGCCTTGTGGAACTATTGATGATGGGAGTCAGCTACCGAGTGAATATGACGATATTCAGGAGGTAGATGGCTGGCATCATGAGGAGTTCTTCAGCAGTTGATGGCATAAAAGTGTGAGAACCTAGGAAGAGCGGGAGTGACTGTAGTCAGACAAGTACGCTGATAGAGGAGAGTATTTGCTGGGTAGCGACCAAGTATATCGGGATTGGTGATCAAGAAGGTTGAGCAGCTACTTAGGAAATCTGGGACGGTCTGTGTGGAAAGTATGGGTAGATGTGGCAGGTAGTATGGGCCCGTACTACTGAAAGCAGAGCACCCATATTCGAAACAGGGAAAATTCAAGAGGTTCTAAGTGGAAAATTGAGAGGTGATAACATGGTTCGAGTACCATGATTCGTGGCAGATTGAGAGGTGATAATATGGTTCCAGTACCATGATCTGTGGCGGTTAGTGCTTCCGAGTTTACCAGTTATCCCGTTGTGATTGATTGGACTGAGAACAGGTATGATAGAGTGTGGGGCCAGAGGGCCATGTCGAATGAGTTTCAATGGAGCATACCTTGATAGGGAAATCGAGTTAGTTTCCGAGAGATTTTATTAGTGAGATGATGCTTATTGGAGGATCGCGGTCTTAGTTGAGCAATTAACTGATGGATGAGACGTCACCTTCTGTGGAAAGAGTGCGCTGTCCCCGTTTCCTGGGAAGAAGCAAGGGGGATAACGAGTTTCCAGTTTCATAGTTTGGAGGTAAACCCTGTGGGGGTAGCATATGGTGGTGACCTTTTCACCAGAGTATTTGGGAAGTATGTCTGCTGTGAGGTATTTCTTGTACCATGGAGTCATTAGTGGGTACTGAGATGGAAGAGTCTCAGGAAGGTGCCTTTATGAGTTTGGCATTCTTTTAGCAGCAGTTTCAGGTGGTTAAGAGGATTATATCGGGGCAGTGGCCCTCGTTGTCTATGTTGTGTATGGGCTGTGAGAGTGAAGTCTCTTGCTTTTATGATGATTCCCGCGATGGGAGGTTGGTCGAGGAGTTAGAGACGAGGTGCGTGATAATGCATTATTTTCGGACCAAGGGTCAGAATTAATACGGAATAGTTGAGGTGTCCGGCGGTATATCTGTCTGAGGTTTCGAGATGACTCGAGGCAGTCACGTTGGGAGGATTCTGAGATTTTTGTCTGAGTTACGGGATATTTGGAGTCGTTTGGTTTTCATCGGGAAGATCATTAAGTGATTATGTGGTACGTTCCAAGAGTCAAGTGTGATGTACCTGGTGAAACAGTGTATGAAGTAGATCGTTGGTATGCCGATTGGTGATGGTTCGAACCATGAGTGGGGGAGAACTGAGAATCCTATTGAGAGGATCAACGAACCGTTCAAGTGCGGTTAGATAACTGGTTATGGAGATCCGCAGTGCGGACACATGAGACCTGAGTTATTGGTGGAGGAGGCGAGGTGCAAGGCGGGATGGTGTATGAGCATGTGCGTAAGGAAGGATTAATGAATCCACGGCAGGTGACCGTTGGTCAGAGAATTTATTGTGGCTAGGGATTTTTCGGGTTTGCAGAAGTTAAGTTCGAGGTAGTTGGGTCGCTAAGTTCAAGGTGCAATAGCTGAGATTGGCGGGTGTAGGTATAGATTGTGATCTATACTCTAGGAGGGGCAGTAGTTGATTTGTCAACCAATTTCAGAGTCGGTACGAGTAGTTTCGTATAGGTGGTGATCAGTAGAGGATGGAGCTTCGGATTTTCGAACGTGTTTTCAGTCATCGACGATTCCTCCGTGTTTCAATTTGTAAGAAGGGAGTATCTCGAGGTTTCAAGTTGCGTGAGTGGAAGATCAGTGGTTGAGGCAAGACATCGTGAGATGTTGTGATGGTGTACCGAGGTACCCGTGCATGAAGTCCTAATTTTGGTCATTATTGGGACTCGAGTTGTAAGATGGTGTTTGGAGTACCGAGAGACTTTTGTTCCAGTGGGAACCCATCAGTAATTGTCATCGGAGTGGCACTGTCCAAGGGTGTATCTGTGTTGAGAAAAGTGCCTTGCCTACGAGAACTTACATCAGTAGTGGAGGTGCATAAGCTGAGTGGGTGTAAGTGTTGGATATAGTGTCTAAGTCCATAACTATATTTGGTATGTACTTGACCCGACCCGGCATGGTACATTTGGGTTGCACTTCACCCGAACAATTTATGGATAATCGTTTGAGAATAGTATAAGTTATGATTTATTAATATATTATAAGTCCTAATATATTAATATAAAATCATATTATTTAATTAGTATTGATCTATAATTAATCTAGAATTAATTTAGAGATCAAAAGTATGACTAATTAAATATGGGCTCTTGTATTTATATAGTGTGGGCTAATGCTTATTTGGAATGGGCTAGGCTTGCATGGAAAGTCCATGGATACTCCATGGAGCTTTAACCCATGGATCTCATGGAAATGAAAAGACATGGGTATTAGGGTTTACATGAATGTAACCCTAATCCACCACACTATATAAAGGAGGCTTTGGTTCTTGAAATCAGATGAGTTGTGGTGAGTAAAGTAAGAGGGCCGATTTCAAGAAAGGTGATTACTATTCTCTCAAAATTCCAAGTTTGTGGTGATTTGTGATTTCCATTTGAGGCATCCACACTATTGGTGCTAGGCTCTAAAACTCCAAACAATCAACTACAACTACAAGGTAAGTAATTCTACTAGCTTTATTTGATTCAAGTTCCCCATGCCATGCTAGATAGGATAAGAACCTTGGAAAAATAATTATTTGCATGTATCTTAGTCAAACATAGATCCAAGGTTTCTAGGGTTGCATGTACACCATAGGAGTGTTAGAATGCTCAAAAACCCATCAGTGGTATCAGAGCCAGGTTTGTTTATTTGATACTTGATGCAAAAAAAAAAAAAAAAAAAAAACTTGAAAATCGAAGTTTTGTTCAAAAGCTCGTATCAAAATTTCAAGTTTTGTATATGTCTTACGATTCTTGAAATTTTTGATATGAACATTCATAAACATATAAGTTTAGAAGATCATATAAATTATGTGCTAATAATTGATTAGATTAATTCTTGATCTTTATGTGTTTTAATGGAGTCCATAACTAGTTCTTAAGTTATGGATAACCAAAAGTCACATTTATAAATAACCATTAAAAGAACACATAGGTTACAAAAAATGAAGAGTCTTCATTTTTAATAACCATTAACTCATAAGTTATGAGAAATGAAAAGTTTTGAAAGTTTACAAAACTTGCCCTCAAGTTTTGGAACATGTAAAGTCATATTAAAAACTTTAGTTCCAACCCCTAGAATTTTAAAAATTAAAATTCAACCCTTATACTTTATAATATTATAAGTTTAATAATAATATATATATATATATATATATATATATATATATATATATATATATATATATATATATATATATATATATATATATATATATATATATATATATATATATGTATAAGATCAAGTCGTCTTACCGCTAGTACGCCTCATTCACGAAGCCGGTCTATAAGGGGGGTATAAGGTTGTTGCCTATAAAATGGCAACTTAATGGGTGTTCACTCTCACCCACCGCTTCCTTGATCGGTGGAGGGTCGTTAGCCGAACGGGTAGGACAATGACTTATAAATTCTCATTAAAAGTATAATGATAATACTAAAGTAACTAAACTTTATTGAATTCCCAATCTTAGTTATTTTAGGAAAATGTGAATAAGGTGCTAATCCATGAAATTACACTTTACACTTTGTTTAAGTCGTTAGTGGAGCGTGTGTGGTTAACCGGCACGCTAACTTGAACTTAACAAGGTAGGTAAAGGGTGACTTAATGTTTATCATAGTATCGATGGAGCGTGTGTGGTTAACCGGCACATCGATTGAGGGGTAATACATTAAGGGTACCAAGTAATTTGCATGGTTACTTCACACCTTGTTTTGTGATCCTCGGCATCCCAGTCACAAAACTTGAAGGGCACACTCGAGATTGAAACATGCCATTGAAGAAAGTTAAATGAATCTCAAAGAATCTAGAAGTTTCTAAACCAATTAAAACCTAATTAAATATTTCGTTTTTCATGGTGGAAATTGGTGAATCGTCATTCACCTACCTTTAAATATCTTATAGCTTAGATTACGGCATCCCTCTTCTAAGTTATAAAATATAGTGTTGGGTCCTAGCCTTAATATTACATTTGGGTGTTTTGTTAAGGATTATCTCTATATCTAATCTAATCTATTCCCTCTTCTTTTCAGATGTCTTCCAATAACAATGCTTCTGGCTCAAACCCTACTTGCTCCTTCTCTCTCACGAATCTTTGTGGGAGAGTCATCTTTGATGGGTCCAACTTTACAGATTGGATCAGAAACATCAGGATGGTCACTCGGTATGAGAACAAAGAATATGTTCTCGACAAGGAGCTGAAGGTACCCGAGCCAACTGCTACTCCTGAAGAGCTTGCTGCTTATGAGGTACATGAAAGAGATGCTACAAAAGTGGCATGCATCATGATGGCCACCATGACAGCCGAGCTCCAAAAGTCCTATGAGGACTATTATCCTTTTGAGATGCACCAGGACTTGATGGACCGCTACCATCAAAGTGCTCGTCAAGAGCGATATGAAATAATCTCCTCCATGATAACAACCCGAATGAAGGATGGTGAACCCATCACGGGCCACATGCAGAAAATGCAAAGGTATGTGGACCGTTTACGGAAGCTGAAAGTGAAATTCCCCGAGGAGTTAGCAATAGAAATTATTTTGCACTCCTTACCATCGTGTTATGATCAATTCTACATGACATATCACATGAACAAGGAAGAAGTCACCCTCAGCAAACTCCAAGGACTCTTGAAGACCGCCGAAAGTGGTCTAAAGGGTAAGTCGGTTGTTACTACTCCTACTCCTACTGCAACTGCGGCCAATGTCTTGGCAATCGGGCATGGCAAAGGGAAGAAGAGAAAGAACCCTTCTAAGGGTACCAAGGGTAAGACCCTTGAAGGCTCATTTTCAAGCAAAACCAAGAAAGGTTTTGTCACTCCTTCTGCTAACCCTAATGAGGCTGAATGCTTCTATTGCCATGAAAAGTCACACTGGAAGCGAAACTGCCCAAAGTACCAGCAAGATTTGAAGGATGGGAAAGTAAAACCCAACCATGCAGGTATATACACTATATTGTCTAATAACTCACCTCATTCTAAGTCTTGGGTCCTTGATACAGGTTGTGGTATTCACATATGTTGTGATTTGCAGGGACTAAAAAGAAATGAGAATGTGGAGCAGGGAAAGATAAACTTGATCATGGGAAACAGGAAAGCTTCACCTGTCACCAAGATAGGAGTTTATTCCTTAGTGCTAAATAGTGGGTTTACATTAGATTTGAATAAATGTTATTATTCGCCAGAAATGGCAAGAAATGTTATTTCCTTTCATGCATTGTATAAACAAGGTTTTACCTTTTATTTTGATAATAATAATGGTAGTATTGATGCTTTCTTTAATAATGTTCTTTATTTTAAAGCATTACCTTGTGATGGCGTGTATGAAACTGTATCTTTTATAGATAATCTAGGAAATAATGTATTGTGTATTAACTCTTCCACTAGCTTAGAGAAAGCATCCTTATGGCATTGTCGTCTTGGACATGTAAGCAAGAAACGCATAGGCCAACTCCAAAAGGATGGAGTCTTGGAGTCATTTGACCTAAAGTCAGATGATAGTTGTGAATCTTGTTTGCTTGGTAAAATGACAAAGTCACCTTTTACTGGCACTTGTGCTAGGGGTGAAGGTTTGTTGGACCTCATACACACGGATGTGAGTAGACCCTTCAGAACCGCCACAAGAAATGCTAATCGGTTCTATGTGACTTTTACTGATGATTTTAGTAGATATGGATATGTCTACCTAATCAAGCATAAGTCAGAAACCTTTGAGAAATTCAAAGAGTTTTAGCAAGAAGTGGAGAATCAGTTGGGCAGGAACATTAAGATGCTTCGATCCGATCGTGGTGGTGAGTATCTTAGTACTGAGTTCCTTGACTATCTTAAGGAATGTGGGATTGTCTCACAATTGACACCTCCTAGGACACCACAGTTGAATGGTGTAGCTGAGAGGCGCAATCGGACCTTGTTGGACATGGTTCGTTCCATGATGAGTCGAGCTTCGCTACCAATCTCATTTTGGGGGTATGCCTTAGAGACTGCCGCCCATATCCTTAATCTAGTCCCTACAAAGAAGGTTGCCAAAACACCTCACGAGGTGTGGACTGGAAAAGTTCCCAATCTAGACCACATCAAGATTTGGGGTTGCGAGGCTTTAGTGAGACGCGAGACTCACGATAAGCTCGAACCCCGAAGCGAAAGGTGTATTTTCATCGGCTACCCACAAAAATCCTTTGGTTACATCTTCTACAGACCCAATGATAATGTGGTCTTTATAGCAAGAAGAGGATTTTTTCGAGAGAGAGAATTCATGAGCCAAGGAGACAGTGGGAGGAAAATTGACCTTGAGGAAATTCAAGAGTCAAGTGGTGAAGGAACCTCAAACCCTAGCCCTCAACCTGAGGAGAAAACTCCTGTTGAGCCGACTGAAGAATCTATACCTCTGAGGCGTTCCACCAGAGTTAAGAATGCACCTGAGCATTATTATGGTTTTCATATTACTGCAGAAGGTAAGACACTTATCAGTGATAACACACTGGTAAATCTGGATGAGCCTAACAGCTACACGGAAGCCATGGCAGGCCCTGAGGCTGCTAAATGGAAAGAGGCTATGGATAGCGAGATACAGTCCATGTATGACAATCAAGTTTGGAACTTGGTTGACAATGTACCTGATCATAAGATAGTTGGGTGCAAATGGATCTTCAAGAAGAAGACCGACATGGATGATAATGTACACACTTATAAGGCACAACTGGTTGCAAAGGGTTATTCTCAAACTCCGGGAGTTGATTATGATGAGACCTTTTCACCAGTGGCCAAGATTAAGTCTATTAGGGTTCTGTTAGCCATTGTTGCCTTTCATGATTATGAAATATGGCAAATGGATGTCAAAACCACTTTCCTTAATGGAAAGTTGGCTGAAGATGTTTACATGGTTCAGCCAGAGGGTTTTGTAAGTACAGAGTACCCCAGTAGAGTGTGTAAGCTCGAGAAATCCATTTATGGATTAAAACAGGCACCTCGCAGATGGAATCTTTGCTTTGATGAGAAAATCAAAGAATTTGGCTTTTGAAGGAGTGAAGATGAATCGTGTGTCTATATCAAGGCTAGTGGGAGTATAGTCAGCTTTTTGGTACTGTATGTGGATGACATACTACTCATAGGAAATGACATCCCAACCCTGCAGGAAGTAAAGTCCTGGCTTGGGAAGTGTTTCGCTATGAAGGACCTTAGAGAAGCTGCCTATATCCTAGGGATAAGGATTTTGAGAAACAGGAGTAAAAGACTAATTAGACTTAGTCAAAGCACCTATGTGGACAAAGTATTGAAAAGGTTCAACATGCATAACTCCAAGAAAGGAGAGTTACCCATCCAGAGTAACGCCAGATTGAGTAAGACACAAAGCCCTAGTACTGAGGCTGAGATAGCAGAAATGAGTCGAATACCTTATGCTTCAGCTATAGGATCGATCATGTATGCTATGACGTGTACTCGACCTGATGTAGCCTTTGCTTTCAGCATGGTTAGCAGGTATCAGGGGAACCCTGGCAAGGCACACTGGACTGCGGTAAAGAATATCCTCAAGTACCTACGGAGGACTAAGGACTGGGTCCTTACCCTCGGTGGCAGTGAGGACTTGAGAGTTGTAGGGTACAGTGATGCTAGCTTTCAGACTGACAGGGATAATTTCCGCTCTCAGTCGGGCTGGGTCTTTACTCTAAACGGAGGGGCAATTACTTGGAAAAGTTCCAAGCAGGAGACAGTGGTTGATTCCACTTGTGAATCAGAGTATATAGCAGCAAGCGAGGCAGCAAAGGAGGCTATATGGCTAAAGAACTTCATCAGAGACCTTGGAGTTGTACCAGCTATAAAGGAGCCAATGGAGATTTTCTGTGACAGCAATAGTGCGGTTGCCTTAGCCAAGGAACCAAGAGATCATGGGAGATCCAGACGAATTGACAGAAAATATCACTTCATTAGACATCGAATAGAAGAAGGAATCATCGTGGCAAAGAGGGTATCATCGGATGAGAACCCAGCAGATCCCCTCACGAAGGGACTGACTCGGGCTAAGCATCTCCAGCATGCTCGGAGCATAGGGCTGAAGGATGATATTAGTTTTAGTAGTTAGATAATCTTGAAATTTGTAAAATGTAATTGACATTTGATGATAAATAAAAGCTGTTATTTATGAGTAAAGTGTTGCTATCTCTTGTCAATCGTTTACTATTATTTCTTTTTGCATGTTTTGACTTCCAGAATAATTATGTTATGGTTTATATCATATTATTCAAACTCTCCATAGTCGGTCATATGTTGGAAGTAGATATGAATCAAGACTGTCATGGGTTGGCTTGTAGAGGTCTAAGATGTTAGACAAAGCGGGGCTACATCACTCATGAGTGCTCATAAGTTCTGAGTATTGGATTCAACCCACGCTCACTTGTATCACTTCATGGAATTTATCTCGAGTGATCGTGAGACGGTAATATCATATAAGTCTTCAAACCTAGAGATATGATTTGTTGCCTATGAGTTGGTTATTCATTGATTGCACGAAAACACATTGGTAACTCGATGTTATAAACCGTGCTTTTGTGTGTAATTCAACAAGTAGTAGAGCAAACATATGAGTCGAATTTTATCTGTTCCTTCTAGGATTAGAAGCGATATCTGGGCCCCTCGATGATTTTGTTTTGACCTATGTACCGGGCCCGGTCAGAACTAAATTGATGTGTTCAGTTAAGTTCTATGTCAAACAAATCAAAAATCGGGAAACAAATGTTGGACAATAAGCAAGACCATGTTCCATGTATTTGTTCGGCTGATATCTAGAACAGAGGATTATATGATCACTTATCTAAAATGGCGCTTCATAGTTCAACAGAGTTTAAAGAGCTACGATTGCTGATCGGTTCCTGAAGTCATACTTGCAACTATAGTTATTAGACTTATCCAAGTGGGAGACTGTTGGATATAGTGTCTAAGTCCATAACTATATTTGGTATGTACTTGACCCGACCCGACATGGTCCATTTGGGTTGCACTTCACCCGAACAATTTATGGATAATCGTTTGAGAATAGTATAAGTTATGATTTATTAATATATTATAAGTCCTAATATATTAATATAAAATCATATTATTTAATTAGTATTGATCTATAATTAATCTAGAATTAATTTAGAGATCAAAAGTATGACTAATTAAATATGGGCTCTTGTATTTATATAGTGTGGGCTAATGCTTATTTGGAATGGGCTAGGCTTGCATGGAAAGTCCATGGATACTCCATGGAGCTTTAACCCATGGATCTCATGGAAATGAAAAGACATGGGTATTAGGGTTTACATGAATGTAACCCTAATCCACCACACTATATAAAGGAGGATTTGGTTCTTGAAATCAGATGAGTTATGGTGAGTAAAGTAAGAGGGCCGATTTCAAGAAAGGTGATTACTATTCTCTCAAAATTCCAAGTTTGTGGTGATTTGTGATTTCCATTTGAGGCATCCACACTATTGGTGCTAGGCTCTAAAACTCCAAGCAATCAACTACAACTACAAGGTAAGTAATTCTACTAGCTTTATTTGATTCAAGTTCCCCATGCCATGCTAGATAGGATAAGAACCTTGGAAAAATAATTATTTGCATGTATCTTAGTCAAACATAGATCCAAGGTTTCTAGGGTTGCATGTACACCATAGGAGTGTTAGAATGCTCAAAAACCCATCAGTAAGAACCTATCTATGTTGAGCTGTGGAGCATGAGTTGGTGAACTCAGTGTAGTGATGACTTAATGATGAGATTATGGGGTGATAAGAGAGCAAGTGGATCCAAGTGGGAGTAATCGCTTGGGATTATCAGGAAAACCATGGAGTGAGCCCATGATGAGTCAGTGAGCGAAAGAGTGTTGTAAGACTACGGGGAGCCATAGCATTCATGAGTCAGCGAGAGAGTGTCGTGATACTACGGGGAGCTGTAATATTCAATGGTTAGTGAGAGAGTATTGTGATACTGCGGGGAGCCGTAGTACTCACTAGTCAGCGAGAGAGTGTCGTGATACTGCGGGGAGCCGTAGTATTCACTGGTTAGCGAGGGAGTGTTGTGATACTGCGGGGAGCCGTAGCATTCACGAGTCAGTGAGAGGGTGTCGTAAGTCTGCGGGGAGCCGTAGCATTCATGAGTCAATAAGAAGTGTCTTAAGACTACAGGGGGGGGGGGGAACCGTAGCACTCAGTAGTCGATGAGAGAGAATACTGTTCAATGGAGAGCTGTAGTATTCACTAGTCAGAGTATGACGTAGAGGAGTTCTTAGGCTTGGGTAGCCTTACCACTTGAGTCTTCGGGAGCCTGGTTGTCGAACCAGGGGCCAGACGGGGGTCTCCGTGTCGGATGGGAATCGTTATATCCCTTGGATGAGGAGGGATTACCGTAATCGGAAAGAATTGGAGAGTTGGTGTGTGTATAAATTCGCGAATCCTGGGTCATGAGTTGAGTACCAGATTGGAAATGAGTGGTTCCAATTCTGCTGTTGAATCAGACTCTCGAGCTCGAGTCTGGATCCATTCGTGTATTGAGTAGGCGAGATAAGGTTATGGATACGTGGATGGGTTTCATTTGGAGGGGTATTAATCTCCATCTGATGTCTTAAACCGGAGTGGGTCGGTTTTGTTGGTTTGGGAAGAACCGCAAGTCGCATGGAACCAGTAGGTGGCAGGCAACAGAGGTCGGAGGGGAGACGACTTCAGAAGGGGTTGTGGTATTCGCTTGGGGGAAAGCGAACTTTATGGCCTGTGTGTCCCAATGAGCCGAGATAGTTAGTGTGAGAAGGAAGTCGGTAAGTCTTTTTCTGGGTGTGCAATGGGTAACCTTTGGAGGTTCAACTTTTAGGTCAGAGTTGACCTGGTGCTCAGTGTTGGAAGGGACATTTGAGATAGACTGGGGCTTATGATTAAGGGCGATAGCGTTTTGACCGCTTTCTCGTACCCGAGGACAGAGTTTTGAGGATCATTTCCTTCAGAAGAGTTCTGATAGCTGTTCAGGCGGTGGGTCGTTAATGGGTTATGACCTTTCCTTTCCTCCTAAGTTCGACCGGCATCGATTAGAGAATCAGAGTTGGTAGAGTGTTCTTAGAGTCTGTTATTCGATGAGCGATTAACAAGATGATATTTTACGAGGGCGGTCTGGCAGGGAGACAAACCGCTAGAGTTTTCAAGTTCTGAAGAGTCTGACCGAGTACCGCAGTGGCAGAAGGGTCTGTCCTTCTTCGGGGTCGAGAGTTCCTGTTGGGTTCAGATATTTTGTAAGAGATTGTTGTATGATACGAGGTCCTTTCGGTGGTGCTTCTCGGGTTTTTAGGTTCGATCTATGTGTTGATAAGGAGCGATTTCGAGGGCGAAATCTAATTCAAGTGGTGGAGAATTGAAACATCTTATTTCAGATCGTCTGTGGTTAGGGTTCGAGGGTTGAAACCCGGGCATGAGGAAGTCTCAGGGTTGCGACGAGTTGCTAGAAGCGTAGGGCATCTCGTCACCTTTCCGTGGATATGAGTTTCATTAGAATCGGAGTTATATCGAGGAAGCAATGGAAGTTTGAAGTTTTGGCAGGATAAGTCCTTTATTTGAGAAAGGTGGCAGCTGAGTACGTTGGGCGTACGTGTGTGTACGATTAGCGTACTCATGTGCATGGTTTTTAAGTGGAGCCACCTGGTACGCTGGGCATACCAGAGGGTACGCTGGGCGTACAATGCACAAAGTGAAAACCCTAATTTTGGGTGTGTCCCTATATAAAGGATACGATGGCCTCATTCCTGGCCACCATTCTCAGTCATCAAACCCTCTAAAACCCTAACCTTCGTTCATAGAGCTTGTGAGTGCATTTGAGAGCCTTTGGGTGATTTTGTGTGTTCTTGGAGTGAAGAAGAAGCTTTGGAGAAGAAGGAGTGAGAGTCCAGGCCCTTGGATCTGAGCATATCTGTGTTGGGAGCTTCATATAGAGGTATAAAGCTTCAAGCTTTCTCACTCTTTTGATTTGTGCATCATAGTGGAGTATTTTAGGGTTTTGTCCCAAAAGTTGGAGACTTTATGAGTTATTGAGCTCCAGAGACTATGATCAACCCCCTTTGAGTGTATTTTGTGGTGTTGTTTCATAAAAATCAGGACTTGGACGTTGGGATCAAGCCATACATGAGATATGAGTATTTTGAGCTAAGAAAGTGAGAGTTTTGTGTGTTTGTGATCTTATCAGCCATGCAAAGGCTTAAAGTCACTGACTTTATGGAGTAAGAGATATTAGGGAGTCCAGATCTATGATTTGAGCCAAGTCTTAACTGATTAAGGCCAAAGGAGTGGAAAGAGTGAAACTGGGTCGTATGCTGAGCGTAATCCCAGTATGCCCCGCGTACTGACCAAGTGTCCCCGATGGCCAACCTGGACTCGTGAGTACGCTGAGCGTACCAGGGGAGGTACGCCCCGCGTAACCTCACTGTGGACTTTTAGGCTAAGTCTCACTTTGGGCCTTGAGTGTTGGGCCTGGAGTTTGGGCCGGTTGAAATAGAGTTTTGGACCAGAGTAATATTTATATATGTACTTTGGGCCCTTGAGTTGGGCTTGCCTTTTTGATGTGAGAGTTGGGCCTCGGGAGAGCCCATTTATTATTGGGCCTTGGTGGGCCCAATGGGTTTTAGGTTATTGATGGGCTGGTTAGTGGACTACCTTTAGACCTAATGAGTGGAGTTTGGACTTAGTTCCTAATTGGGTAATTATGGATCTTGGTCCAGTGTTAGAGGTCGATGTGCAGCAGCAGCATCTATAGGAGTTGTTCGTCATTCGAGGTGAGTCTTCTCACTATACTTACCATGAGTGGTATCTTTGTGTGACTGAGATGTCTTATGTGCTTATTTGTGTATTGTGATATTCTGCATTATGTCTCTGTGATTTATGCTGAGTATTGTTATTATGAGCTTCTTGAGTTAGGACCGGAGGGTCCACCCGAGTTTTGGGACCGGAGGGTCCCACTGAGACACATTGACCGGAGGGTCTTATCTGAGTATAGCCATGAGAGCCTACTGAGATATGTGTGGTATTTTGAGGAACTCACTAAGCTTCGTGCTTACCGTGTTATGTGATATGTGTTTCAGGTTCTTCTCAGGATCGCGGGAAGGCGCCGGCTTGATTGTACACACACACACGAGATGGAGTTATGTTTTTGAGGATCCTGGGTTTTGTGTTTTGGATAATGTGACAATTGGGGATTTTTGTTAAATGTGTTAATGACTTTTATGTGAAATTAAAATGAAAATTTTGTTTGAAAATTTACGGTGTTACAATGTTCAATAGAGAAAAACTTAGATCCAAAGCAATTAGGGTTGCATGATCACATAGGAATGTATATATGTTCAAAACCCATCAACTCTTTCATGGACACTTCAAGTTTGTTCATATCAAAATATGAGTGAAATGAGTATATGTACATGTCATCTAGTTGATTAATCATACTCAACTCCTAAATAAATGAAATTCCGTTTTACTTCAAAATGTCAGTGTACTTGATAATCGCTCTTTCTTATATGTTAGAATGTAGTGGTTGGAGGAAACTTAGGAAGAACTTTATCTAATGCATGATCTTTCCTTTCGTTCATGAGAACTATTCCTAAAATATGAATTTAGACAAGATTGATCATCCTATCATCATTCAATATTATTTCCATTCTAGTTTTTTTTATCCTTATTAATAATTACCCAATTTATTTAATGAGGTTATGATCCATATTTGGCTTTATGATGAGTAAAGGGATGTTGTAAACACACCACAAAGTTATTTAGCTATACAAAACTCTTTGTTAGTTTCAATCACTATGAAACTCCTAGATCTTTGAGATTCATTGACTGTCAATGGCATGTTAAAATCAGATTATACTCATTTCATTTTTATGGCAGGGATGTTGTAGATCATAGAAAAAATAGTGAATCAACCATGACAAAACCACATGATGCTGAGCTCAAGTGACACTTGAGATTCGCGAGTTTCACATCATCTCTAAGTATAATCCTCAAATTGATGTGTCGGCTAACCGAAGACACGACATCAATATATTGTAAAGGAAATGTGTGTTTTTCATGGGTAGCAGACGACTCACGTTTTAATTATATAAAACAGAATTTTGTTTTAAGACTTTAAGTTAATACTTTTAACTATAACATTTTCCTATTAAATCCTTTCAGTAGCTCAACTCTAAAAATGAAAAGAGGCGGTGTTTGTGGTAAGTAATAAGCTTTTAAATACCAAAGTCATTAGGAATCGAAGAGACATCCTTAAACCTCTCTTATGACATTAGAGTGGAATCAACCCCAAATGCTGACCCAAAGTTAAACCGAGCCAAAAAGTCAACAAAGTCAAAATTAGGTCAAAAACTGCATCGTGCGCTTTAAGAAGTGCCCAACACTTTGCTAGAGGACAAAATAGTCGGGCTTAAGGCTTAAAACAGGCACGTCTGAGAAAAGTCAGAAAGCTCCCCACGCTTTGGCTTAATCCAAAGGGTAAAATGACTTAATCAGTTAAGTCGATTACCTATCTTATAGATCTGAACTCTTATGAGGTCTAAATGAGTAAAGCTTCCATCTTTATCCGCTAAGACCAACCAAAACTCACTAGATCTAGATTACCAAGTCCAGAATGACATAAATACTTCATAAAACATGCATGGCTCTAAGGAAAAGATCAAGATAGAAACTTGACAACTAGAAAAGGTCCAAATGACAATCCTTAGTGCTTAGAAGGAACTAGAGTCATCTCAACTCCAAGCTCACCACCAAAATTGGATCAAAAAAATAAAATGGACTACAAGCTAGATCTATTAAACTTGAAGTCAAGACTGAAGCTTTTTACTCATAATAGTACAAAAATAAGGTAGCTTTTCTAGATCTACACTTGAGTTCTTAACCCAAATACTTGGCAAACAACTTGATCTTCAAGCTTCACACGAAAACTGTTGGATAAGGTGTCTAAGTCCATAACTATATTTAGTATGTACTTGACCCGGCTTGGCATGGTCCATTTGGGTTGCATCGACATCTCAACTGTTGGATAGACAAAATGAGAAAAGGACACTTACGGTTTGTTAATATATTATAAGTTCTAATATATTAATATGAAATCATATTATTTAATTAGTATTGATCAAGAATTAATTTGGAATTAATTTTGTGATAAAAAAGAGACTAATTAAATATATAGGGACTGATTTGTAATTCATTCATTCTTATATAGTGGGCTTATGGTTCATAATTCAGTAGATTGGGCTAGGACCCATTGGGTGCTCCATGGAGCTTATAACCCATGGATCATGGAGGAAATGAAAAGCCATGCACATTAGGGTTTACATGGTGTAACCCTACATGTGGCACACTATATAAAGAGCTCCATAGCTAGCAAAATCATCACTATTACAAGACAAGGAGGGCTAGCCGATTTTGTGATCAAAGTGTTCTTCTCTCAAGTTAGTCCAAGAGTTGTGGTGTTGTGTGAAACATTTGAGGCATCACATTTGAGGTGCTAGGCTCACAAAGTCTTAAGGAATCCAAGCATCTACAAAGGTATGTCATTCTACTAGTTTTATATTACAAGTACCCCATGCCATGCTAGTTAGGATGTAAACCTTGGAAAATTCTTATTTGCATGAATATTAGAGAAAACATAGATCCAAGGTTTCTAGGGTTGCATGTACACCTTAGGAGTGTTAGAATGCTTAAAACCCACCAGTGGAATCAGAGCCTAGGCTTGTTTTCTTTGTATTTCATGCAAACTGCTTGAAAAAGTCGAGCCCCTGTGTGCAAAATTTCGAGTTTTGCTGCTGGAAATGGACTATAATCATTACCCTAAACTGTTTTGGATTTATAAAACCTGTTTTTTGATGGTGTAATGACTATGCTAATCCATTTTCAATGATTATTATCAAAATTTCAAGTTTTATATGTGTTTATATGATTCTTGAAATTGTTGATATGAATGTTCATACTTATGAGTTTTAGTAGATCATAGGAATTATTTGCAAACTGTTTGTTAGTGTAATTCTTGATCTTAATGCCTATTGATGGAGTCCATAATTTGTCCTCAAGTTATGGATTACCAAAAGTCACTTCTTTAAACTGTCATTAAAGAGCCATAGGTTACATAAAGTGAAGAGTCTTCATTTTAATAAACCATTAAACACATAGGTTATGAACATGAAAGGTTTTGAATAGTTTCAAAACTTGCCCTCTAGTTTTGGAATTTGTAAAGTCCTTTAGAAAACTTTAATTCCAAAACCTAGAGTTTTAAAAGTTAAAATTCAACCCTTATACTTTATAGTATTATAATTTAATAATATATATATATATATATATATATATATATATATATATATATATATATATATATATATATATATATATATATATATATATATATATATATATATATATATATATATATATATGTATAAGAGCAAGTCAGTCTTATCGTTAGTAGGCCTCATTCACAAAGTCGGTCTATAAGGGGGGTATAAGGTTGTTGCCTATAAAATGGCAGCTTAATGGGTGTCCACTCTCACCCACCGCTTCCTTGACTGGTGGAGGGTCGTTAGCCGAACGGGTAGGACAAGGACTATAATTCTCATTAAAAGTATAATGAAATATATAAAGTAACTAAACCTTTATAAATTACCAATCTTAGTTACTTTAAGAAAATGTGAAATTGGGGCTAACCCATGAAATTACACTTTGTACCTTACCAAGTCGTTGGTGGAGCGTGTGTGGGTAACCGACACACTAACATGGACTAATAAGAGTGGAAAAGGGTGACTTAATATTTATCATAGATCGGTGGAGCGCGTGTGGGTAACCGACACATCGATTAGGTGATAAAGATTGAGGGTACCAAGTAAATTTGCATGGTTATTCACACATTGTTTGTGATCCTCGGCATCCCAGTCACAAACTTGAGAGGGCACAATCGAGATTTAAACATGCTATTGAAAAGTTCAATGAATCTCAAAAGAATCTAGGAGTTTCAATCCATTTAAAACCTAACAATTTATTTCGTTTTTCATGGTGGAAATTGGTGAATCGTCATTCACCTACCTTCAAATATTTTATAGCTTGCATTACGGCATCCCTCTTCCACGTTATAAAGTATTGTGTTGGGTCCTAGCCTTAATATTACATTTGGGTGTCTTATTAATGATTCTATATCTAATCTAAACTTGTCTTTCTTCTTTTCAGATGTCTTCCAACAATGATGCTTCTAGCTCAAACCCTACTGGCTCCTTCTCTCACATGAATCTTTGTGGGAGAGTCATCTTTGATGGTTCAAACTTCAATGATTGGATCAGGAACATCAGGATGGTCACTCGTTACGAGGACAAGGAATATATCCTCGACAAGGAGCTGAAGGAAATAGATGAGTCTACTGCTACTCTAGAGGAGATCGCTGACTTTAGGGTACATGAGAGAGATGCTACCAAGGTGACATGTATCATGTTGGCCACAATGAAAGTTGAACTCCAAAAGTCCTATGAGGACTTTTACCCTATTGAGATGCACATGGACTTGATGGACCGCTACCATCAGAGTGCTCGTCAAGAGAGGTATGAAATCATCTCTTCCATGATAACAACCCGAATGAAGGACGGTGAACCCATCACGGGCCACATGTAGAAAATGCAAAGGTTTGTGGACCGTTTTCTCAAGTTTAATGTGAACTTTCCCGAGGAGTTCGCTATTGATATCATACTGCACTCCTTACCTACTTGTTATGATCAATTCCGAATGACATATCACAAGAACAAGGAGGAGGTCACACTTAGCAAACTTCAAGGGCTCTTGAAGACCGCTGAAACTGGTCTTAAGGGAAAATCGGTTGTTTCTACTCCTACTCCTACCACCGCCCTTGTTCTGGCAATCGTGCAAAGTAGAGGGAAGAAGAGGAAAAACCCTTCGAAGGGTACCAAGGGAAAGTCTCTTGATGGCTCCTCTTCAAGTGGAACCAAAGCTGGTTCTGTCACTCCTTCTTCCAAACAAGGATTTACTTTTCATTTGATAATGAAGTTGGTGGTATTAATGGTTTTTATAATAATGTTCTTTATTTTATAGCATTACCTTGTGATGGTGTATATGAAACTGTGTCGATTGTAGACAACTTAGGAAATAATGTGTTACATATCGATTCTTCCACAGGTTTGGATAAAGCATCCTTGTGGCATTGTCGTCTTGGACATGTCAACAAGAAGCGCATAGGCCAACTCTAGAAGGCTGGAGTTTTGGAGTCGTTTGACTTATAGTCAGATGATAGTTGCGAGTCTTGTTTACTTGGAAAAATGACAAAGTCACCCTTCACTAGTTCTTGTGCTAGGGGTGAAGGTTTGTTGGACCTCATACACACAGATGTGTATGGACCCTTCAGAACCGCCATAAGGGATGCTAACCGCTTCTATGTGACTTTTACTGATGATTACAGTAGATATGGTTATGTCTACTTAATCAAGCATAAGTCAGAAACCTTTAAAAAGTTCAAAGAGTTTAAACAGGAAGTGGAGAATCAGCTGGGCAGGAACATTAAGATGCTCCGATCCGATCGAGAAGGAGAGTATCTTAGTACAGAGTTCCTTGACTATCTTAAGGAATGTGGAATTGTTTCACAATTGACGCCTCCCAGAACACCACAACTTAATGGTGTGGCTGAGAGGCGCAATCGAACCTTGTTGGACACGGTACGTTCCATGATGAGTCGAGCTTCGTTACCAATATCATTCTGGGGGTATGCCTTAGAGATTGCCGCCCATATCCTTAATCTAGTCCCTACCAAGAAGGTTGCCAAAACACCTCACGAGATGTGGACTGGGAAAGTTCCCAATTTGGACCACATCAAGATTTGGGGTTGCGAGGCTTTCGTGAGACGTGAGACTCGGGATAAGCTCGAACCTCGAAGTGAGCGATGTATTTTCATCGGCTACCCACATAATTCTTTTGGTTACCTTTTCTACGGACCCAGTGAGAATGTGGTCTTTGTGGCAAGGAGAGGGGTCTTTCGAGAGAGAGAATTTATAAGTCAAGGAAACAGTGGGAGGCAAATTGATCTTGAAGAAATTCAAGAATCAAGCGGTGAAGGAACCTCAAACCCTAGCAATCAACATGAGGAAGAAACTTATGTTGATTAGTCCGTACCTCTGAGGCGTTCCACAAGAGTTAGGAATCCACCTGAGCATTACTATGGTTTTCATATTACTGCGGAAGGTGATGAATTTATTAGTGATAGGAAACTGGTAAATCTGGATGAACCTAACAACTTTAAGGAAGCCATGGTAGGCCCTGAATCTGCCAAATGGAAAGAGGCCATGGACAACAAGATTCAGTCCATGTATGACAATCAAGTATGGAACTTGGTTGACAATGTACCAGGTCGTAAGACGGTCGGGTGCAAGTGGATCTTTAAGAAGAAGACCGACATGGATGGGAATGTACACACTTATAAAGTGTGACTGGTTGCAAAGGGCTTTACTCAAACTCCGAGAGTTGACTATGATGAGACCTTCTCACCAGTAGCGAAGATTAAGTCTATTAGGGTTTTGCTAGCCATAGCTGCATTTCATGATTATGAAATATGGCAAATGGATGTCAAAACCGCTTTCCTTAATGGAAACTTGGCTGAGGATGTTTACATGAGTCAGCCAGAGGGTTTTGTCGATGCAAAGCACCCTAATAGAGTGTGTAAGCTTGAGAAATCCATCTATGGATTGAAACAAGCATCTCGCAGATGGAATCTTTGTTTCGATGAGAAAGTCAAAGAGTTTGGTTTTTCGAGGAGCGAAGATGAGTCTTGTGTATATGTTAAGGCTAGTGGGAGTATAGTTAGCTTTTTGCTATTGTATGTAGATGACATACTACTCATAGGAAATGACATCCCAACCTTTTAGGAGGTTAAATCCTGGCTTGGGAAGTGTTTGCTATGAAGGACCTTGGAGAAGCTGCCTATATCCTAGGGATAAGGATATTGAGAGAAAGGAGTAAGAGACTAACTGGACTTAGTCAAAGTACCTACTTGGATAAGGTGCTGAAAAGGTTCAGCATGCAGAATTCCAAGAAAGGTGACTTACCGATCCAGAATAATGCCAAACTGAGTAAGACTCAGAGCCCGAGTACAGAGGCTGAAATAGCTGAGATGAGTCATGTACCATATGCTTCCGCTGTGGGCTCGATCATGTATGCTATGACTTGTACTCGCCCTGATGTGGCCTTTGCTTTGAGCATGGTCAGCAGATATCAAGGGAATCCAGGAAAGGCTCACTGGACTGCGGTGAAGAATATTCTCAAGTACCTACGGAGGACTAGGGATTGGGTCCTTACCCTTGGTGGGAGTCATGACTTGAGAGTAGTGGGGTATAGTGATGCTGGCTTCCAGACTGATAGGGATAATTTCCGCTCTCAGTCGGGCTGGGTCTTTACCCTAAATGGTGGAGCAATCACTTGGAAAAGTTCCAAACAGGAAAGAGTGGCTGATTCAACTTGCGAATCAGAGTATATTGCGGCAAGCGAGGCAGCAAAGGAGGCTATATGGCTAAAGAACTTCATTGGAGACCTTGAAGTTGTACCAGCTATTAAGGAGCCTATGGAGATTTTCTGTGATAACGAGGGTGCAGTTGCCTTAGCTAAGGAACCAAGGGATCACGGCAGATCCAGGCACATCGACAGAAAATACCATTTCGTTAGACATCGGATAGAAGAAGGACTCATCGTGGTGAAGAGGGTATCATCGGATGAGAACCCAGCAGATCCCCTCACGAAGGGACTGTGTAGGGTTAAGCATTTGCAGCATGCGAGGCACATCGGGCTGAAGGATGATAATAGTTTTACAGATTAGATAGTTTTTCTGAAACTTGTAAAATGTAAATTGACATTTGATGATTAAATAAAAGTTTTTGTTTATTTATAAGTAAAGTGTTGCTATCTTATGTTAATTATTTACTATTGTTTAAATTTTGCATGTTTTGACTTCCAGAATAATTACTTTATTCAAACTCTCCACAGTCAGTCATATGTTGGAAGTAAATATGAATCAAGACTGTCATGAATTGGGTTTGTAGAGGTCTAAGGTGCTAGAAATAGCAAATGGTTGCTACAACATTCATGAGTGCTCATAAGTTCTAAGTATTGGATTCAACCCACGCTCAGTTGTATCACTTCATGGAATTTATCTCGAGTGATCGTGAGACGGTAATATCATATAAGTCTTCAAACCTAGAGATATGAATTGTTGATTATGAGTTGGTTGTGCATTGATTGTAAGAAAACGCATTGGTAACTCGATGTTATAAAACGTGCTTTTGTGTATGATTCAACAAGTAGTTAGTACAAGAATATGAATAGAAGTTTATCTGTTCCTTCTAGTCCTTGGAGGATTAGAAGCGATATTTGGGCCCTTCGATGATTTTGTTTTGAACCATGTATCGGGCCCGGTCAGAACCAAATTGATGTGTTCAGTTTAGTTCTATGTCAAACAAATCGGAAATCGGGAAACAAACTGCTAGACAATAAGTACGACATTGTTCCATGTATTTTTCCGGCTGATATCTAGAACAGAGGATTATATGATCACTTATCTTAAATGGCACATCATCATCTCAGATCCGCGAAACTTTGAAAGAGCTACGATTGCTGGTCGGTTCCTGAAGTCATACCTGTAACTATAATTATTAGACTTATCCAAGTGGGAGACTGTTGGATAAGGTGTCTAAGTCATAACTATATTTAGTATGTATTTGACTCGGCTTGGCATGGTCCATTTGGGTTGCATCGACATCTCAACTGTTGGATAGACAAAATGAGAAAAGGACATTTACGATTTGTTAATATATTATAAGTTCTAATATATTAATATGAAATCATATTATTTAATTAGTATTGATCAAGAATTAATTTGGAATTAATTTTGTGATAAAAAAGAGACTAATTAAATATATGGGGATTGATTTGTAAATCATTCATTCTTATATAGTGGGCTTATGGTTCATGATTCACTAGATTGGGCTAGGACCCATTGGGTGCTCCATGGATGCTCCATGGAGGTTATAACCCATGGATCATGGAGGAAATGAAAAGCCATGCACATTAGGGGTTACATGGTGTAACCCTACATGTGGCACACTATATAAAGAGCTCCATAGCTAGCAAAATCAGCACTATTACAAGACAAGGAGGGCTAGCCGATTTTGTGATCAAAGTGTTCTTCTCTCAAGTTATTCCAAGAGTTGTGGTGTTGTGTGAAACATTTGAGGCATCACATTTGAGGTGCTAGGCTCACAAAGTCTTAAGGAATCCAAGCAACTACAAAGGTATCTCATTCTACTAGTTTTATATTACAAGTACCCCATGCCATGCTAGTTAGGATGCAAACCTTGGAAAATTCTTATTTGCATGAATATTAGAGAAAACATAGATCCAAGGTTTCTAGGGTTGCATGTACACCTTAGGGGTGTTAGAATGCTCAAAACCCATCAGTGGTATCAGAGCCTAGGCTTGTTTTCTTTGTATTTCATGCAAACTGCTTGAAAAAGTCGAGAATTCTGCAATCTGAACAGTCAACTCGCCGAGTCCATGAGGGGACTCGACGAGTCCATGACAAAATGCATCCTACTCGTCGAGTTGGTTCTTGCACTCGACGAGTAGGAGCCCCTGTGTGCAGAATTTCGAGTTTTGCTGCTGGAAATGGACTAGAATCATTACCCTAAGTTGTTTTGGATTTATAAAACCTGTTTTTGATGGTGTAATGACTATGCTAGTCCATTTTCAATGGTTATTATCAAAATTTCAAGTTTTATATGTGTTTATATGATTCTTGAAATTGTTGATATGAATGTTCATACTTATGAGTTTTAGTAGATCATAGGAATTATTTGCAAATTGTTTGTTAGTGTAATTCTTGATCTTAATGCCTATTGACGGAGTCCATAAATTGTCCTCAAGTTATGGATTACCAAAAGTCACTTCTTTAAATTGTCATTAAAGAGCCATAGGTTACATAAAGTGAAGAGTCTTCATTTTAATAAACCATTAAACTTCATTTTTTTAGTAATTTAAACATATTAAAGCTAAAGCAGTTACGTACCAAGAAATGGATGTTACAACTCTCCCCCACTTGAATCAGATTTCATCCCTGAAATCTGATGCTGCAAACAACTCAGGATAATGCTCCCTCATCTCGTCTTCGGGTTCCTAGGTCCATTCGGAAGCCTTCTAGCGTTGCCATTGCACCATAACCAAACTTACTACCTTTTTGCGCAAGGTCTTCGTCTTCTGTCAAGAATCGCAACCGGTCTCTCTACATAATTTAGGCGCTCATCAACCTGAATTTCATCCAAGGGGACCACTGTGGAATCATCGGCCAAACACTTCCGCAACTAAGATACATGGAAGGTGTTGTGGATCTGACTAAGCTCCACAGAAAGATCCAAGTGATAAGCAACCTTGCCCACCCGGGCAATAACCCTGAAAGAACCGATGTATCTAGGGCCTAACTTTCCCCGCTTACAGAACTGGATGAAACCTTTCCATGGTGACACCTTTAGAAGCACGAAATGCCCCACCTGAAACTCGAGACTGGAACGACGTCACTCAACATAACTCTTCTTCTTGCTCTGCATGGTCTGCAGCCTACTACACACCTATTGTATCAACTCCGTGGTCTTGAGCACTAACTCAATGCTTTCGATCACTCGCTGACCGACCTCACCCTAAAAAATCAAGGTCTAACATTTGCTCCCACACAACAACTTAAAAGGAGGCATACTAATGATGGCGTGATAACTGATGTTGTATGAGAACTCAGCTAAAAGAAGGTAAGTATCCCAGTTCCCATCAAAATCCAATACACATGAACGAACCAAATCTGCGAGAGTCTTAATGGTCCACTCACTCTGTCCATCATTTTGCGGGTCGAAAGTGGTACTAAAAAGCAATAGAGTACCCAACTCCTCGTGAAACTTCCCCCACAATTGGGAAGTAAAAGGTGTTGGATTAGGTGTCTAAGCCCATAACTATTTTGATATGTACTTGACCCGATTGTGAGCATGGTCCTTTTGGGTTGCCTTCACCATAGCAACTGATAGGATGAATTAAGGAGAAAAAGGATTAAATAAGATTTATTAATTATATTATATGAATAATATAATAAAAGAGAAATCATATTGTTTAATCAATATTAGTCAAGAATTAATAAGAATTAATTCTGTGGCTAAAAGAGATTAATTAAACTTGGGGGACTGATATTGTAATTATAAGATAATTGCATAAATGGGCTAATGGACTCCATAGAAGTTGGAGTGGACGAAATCTATGGGGAAACCCATTAGAATTCGTCCAAGGCTTCTAAGGAGGGAGTCCATGGGCTGCTTGGAGCTTAAGCGGTCAAATTACGGTTTCCTTGTTTGATAACCCTAATAGCCTAACTATATAAGGAACCCCTAAGGCCCCAAAAACGTGGCTAAGTGATCCCTGAGGGTTCTTGGACATTTTTGTGCCTTCTCCTACTTCTCCTTGTTCATCTTGTTGCTCATGGTGTTTGTGACTCCATTGGAGGTGCAACATTTGAGGCACTAAGCTTTCAAAGGTCAAGATCAAGAGGAATTGAGATTGTTATTGCTACATAACAATCAAGGTAACAGCTATACCCTTTTATTATAATAATATCGATTATTGTATGCTAGAATTGGGGTTTATGAGCTTTGGATGATTATTGCATGTTCATTAGACAAACTAGATCCAAAAGCTTTAGGGTTTGCATGTACACCATAGGATTGATGTAGTGCTCATAACCCATCAGTGGTATCAAAGACTACGCTGTTTATCTAATGTATTTGACGCTATGTTTGATCATTCAAAGATGAAAATTTTTTGTTTTTTGGGTTCTGACCAGGCTCACGACGTGAGCTCAGTTCTGACAACTAATCTCGAAATTTTTGCCATATTTTGATTTGAATAATTACCATAAATTGTTTTTCGAGATAAAATCCGAATTTTTTATTATGGTATTGATTATCCTAATCCAAATAGTGGATAATTGTTAAAATTAAGATAATTACTTGTTTTATAAGATAAAGATTAATTATTTGTAGTTTTGATTTGTATTATCTTGTAAGGAAATTTAATTAGGTCAAATTTAGATAATCACTAATTATTTGATTAATTGAATTATTTGTAAATTGATCTAGGAAGTTTTGAAATGTTTCAAAACTTGCCCTCTAGTTTTGTAATTTAAATTTTTAATTAAAAGTTTAAATTTGAAATATTTAAATTCTAATCCCTAAAGTTTTGAAAAATTTCAAAATTTGTCCTCAAGTTTTGGAATTTAACATTTAATTAAAAGGTTTTAATTTTGAAAAAAATTAAACTCTAAGACCCTAGTTTTTTTTATTTCAAATTACACCCTCGTGGTTTTATTAAATTAATTAAGTGTATAATTAAAAGAGAGTTAATAAATCCATAATGATATCGTTTGTATTTAATTAAATTAAAAGTATAATTTTGTTAAATTAGACCACATAGTATTTTAAAAGTGTAAAATACACCCTTATACTATATAGAATTAAAAGTTTAATATTGTATATATATAAGCAAATGTTAGTCTTACCGTTAGTAGGCTTCATTCACGAAGCTGGTCTATAAGGGGTGTTTAAGGAAGCGACCTGTAAAATGACCGCCATTGGGTATCCACTCTTACCCACCGCACTCTTGACTAGTGGAGGGTCGTTAGCCGAACGGGTAGGATAGGACGCAACCTTCCCTTATAAGTACAATGAAATACGAAGTAACTAAATGTTTTATAAATTCCCAAATCTTAGTTACTTTAGGAAAAATGTGGAGTTGGTGCTATTCCATGAAATTACACTTTGTACCCTTGCTAAGACGTTAGTGGAGCGTGTGTGGTTAATCGGCACACTAATTGGGCTCTAAGCAAAAGTGGCAAAGGGTGACTCGATGTTTGTCATAGATCGATGGAGTGTGTGTGGTTAACCGACACGTCGATTAGGTGACTGTAACATTGGGGGCACCATATATATTTGCATGGTTATCCACAACTTGTTTGTGATCCTCGGCATCCCAGTCACAAACGAAGGGCACACTCGAGATTTAAACATGTCATTGAAAAGTTTAATGAATCTCAAAAGATCTAGGAGTTTCAATTCTTTTAAAACTTAATTTTCAATTTTCGTTTTTCATGCTGGAAATTGGTAAATCGTCATTTACCTACCTTCAAATGTTCTGCAATTTGGATTACGGCATCCCTCTTCCAAATTGTAGAATATTGTGCTGGGTCCTAGCCTTGATATTTCATTTGGGTGTTATATCAAGGATTCCAATCAACTAACTTGATTTTCTCCGGTTTTGTAGATGTCAAAGTCTGACAACTATGGTCTTCCTGAATCCGTTGGAAAAAGTTTTCCACATGAAGATGATGTTCCACGATTGGATTGTGGAAATGGAAATCATGCTTCACTTCCTCCACCTCCTCCAATAATTCTCCCTGACCCACGTGTTCGAAGACTTGAAAAGTTCAAGGTCACTTAAGCCCTATTGGCAAAAAGACACAAAGATGGAACCTCTGTATGTGCTCATGTCTTGGATATAAAGTTGCATATTGATAGATTGGGAATTTTTGGTGTCGATGTCTCAAGGAAGTTGGATGTTGACTTGGTTCTTCAGTCACTTCCCGAATCATATAGTAAGTTCATAAGAGAGTACTATATGATGGACCACGACGTGACCCTCATTGACTTGACTTATTTGCTTATGGCTGCTGAATCAGCAATGATTTGGCGCACTGGTCGAGAAAATTTGTCTGGTAAATCAATATCCCAACCTTCTATGGGCAATGAAAACATTGGAAGTCCAGAAAAGTTTTCTCTACGTAAGAGAAGGGCTGAGTCTGAGATAGTCCCGTGTACCATTCCAGAAGAATCTATATGTTTCTACTGCCAAAAGAAAGGGCATTGGTTACGAAGCTGCCCTGACTACCTGAGAGATCTAAGAGATGGGAGAGTCAAGATGTATGACTCTGCTTCAGGTAAAATCCACTATCTAATTCTATTAAGTTCCTATTTGTAGATTCTTAATACGTGATGTGATAAGATTACATTTTGGTATTTTGTAGGATCGAAGAAAAGAAAGGAAGCTTAAAGGAAGATGTGGGCTGAGTCTGATCGCGAAGAAATGGATTTCGATCGCATGATTCGATGATCGGATTTTTGGAGCTGCTACTTTTAGAGTTATGATAGATTGTTTAGGAATATGAAATAGCATAGTTTTCATTTGAATTTACATTGTAGGGACAAGTTTTTTCTGCACCTTTTATAAATAAAATAAAATTTGAGTTTTGTCTTATTTATATCTCCTTGCAATGTTATTTATGAAAATTGATGCTTGTGTGTTTCTATTGTAAGAAATATTAAGTGGATGTGATTCTTAGTTATGTTATTTATGGTAATGTCATAATTTTTCTAAGTAAGGAAAGATTCCCATCGCCCAAGTCTCAATTGGAAAGAAGCTTGGAATCATATGATTTGAATCATGTGATGTATGGAAATCTTGGTACTTAGGAAATTAAGACTAATTCCTTGATCACACAAGTATGTGATTCAAGTGAAGGACTAAAGGACTAGAACATAATGTTGTGCACTGGTTAAGTCCACCATAAATAACAATGAGACTATTCGTCATGATTTACTAAAAGTCTAGTAAATATGGTTATGTTTACAAGATTAAGTATAATTCTGAATTATTGAAAAGTTTCAATAATAGCAGAACGAATAAGAAGAATCAATTAGGCAGAAAGATAAAAGTTTATCCAATCTTTAAAGATGGGAGAGTACTTTAGTATGATGTTTTATGATCGTCTTATTGATTATGAAACCATATCACAATTGATCCTCTAGGTAAACCTTAGTGCACTGGTATGGCTAAGAAGAGGAATCGGATTTTGTTGAAATGGTTAAATCAATAGGTGAATCATACTTCGTTCCAAAATCAAGTCTTAGAATCGTACTCCAAGATTGTGATATTGAGTGACACATCTTCAGTAAGTTTTTTAGCACACTCATGAAATGTAGAGTAGGAAATTGTTTTTCTTACTCTTGCACGTTTGAAATTGGTAAATCGTGATGTCTTGGATAAGACAAAGACCAACTAAGACCAATTGTGGTTTGTCTTGATAAGAATCCGCACTAACTCTTGAATATTTGTTTGACAAGAAATGTTTCTTGACAAGAGAATCTTATATGTCAAGAGGTCAGTGGGAGTCTAAACGAGCTTGAAAAGGTTCAAGAACTAATCAAGAGTAAACCTATTAGACACTAGCACACGACTTGAGGTTTGTAACCTATCGTGTTAACATTTTTTGTTTCCGTGCCATTCCAGTTTAAGTCAACTATGCATATGAGTTCTATGAGTTCTCAATTGATTGCATAGAGGCAAGGCATCTTGATCAATGGAAAGTACATTGATAGATAGGGGCGAGCTGCTCAAAGACTTGGAAGCAATGGTGGGACCCTTGATGGCAAGAAATAAAGAATGAACAAGTTCTGTCCATAAGAGTTTGGATTTGTCACAAACATTATCTTATGATTATGGTTGTGACAAATTCACATGGATAGGAACACATACACCATAAAATCTAAGTGTCATAAGGTTTCTCTCCTTCATGAAAATGATTGTGAGGAAAGGCTTTCACTAGGAAGATTTTGATAAGATAGCGATTATGTAAATTGCATTCTAAAATTCGATTATGACTACGACATCCCTCTTCATAGTTCGAATTGTGAGATTTGGCAATCAGTTTGAACATTCGAGACTTATTGCTATAAGTTCTAGAATTGTTTAGACACACATCTGAGCTATCTATGGAAAGGTGTATGAGTTGTTTTCTATAAGCTTAGATAAAAGATTGTCGAAGTGTATCGTATTAGAAATATGATCTTTGGAAATAAATAAGTGTTGTTTTCTAGAAGTTTAGCAGATTTCTGAATACATGTCAAAGCTAGTGGGAGCATAAGTGTTATGCTGGTATGGATATAATTATCATGTTAGTGGGAGCATGCTTATTATTTTAAGTGTTGCATGTTAGCAATATTAATTATAGAAAACAAAAGTTTCACTATGCAAAGTTGCAGGGGTTGAAAATGTGTTTTGCTATAATTAAGGGAGAGAATATTATACTTCGTTTCGAAATCTAAAAGCTTGGATCGAGAAATTTTAATCAAATTTAGTCAAAGGACATATATGGATGTTATGTTGAAAAGATTCAACTTAAAAGGATTCTATTGTGACATCCCCAATTTTCACGGCCTGAAAAGACCGATTTGTTTATGCTTTGTTTTATAAAATCAGAGTAATCCTTTGATTAAAAGAGTTGCGGAATTTGTTCCCATAACAAAATATGATACGAATTTATCAAAACATTTCTTAATAGAAATGTATTTTCATTAAATAAAAAAATCTCGGGATGTCATGTTCCGATACATACCAAAAGCATAAACAGTATAAAATAGACCTTACAACAGTTATTTATAACTACTGGTCTATAATCCAAAATCCCTCGTCATGTCAACCAACTTATGCTCATGTGCCATTACCTGTGATACAAAGAAAACTGAGTGAGTCAGGCTTGGGAGCCTGGTGAGCATATAGGGTTTTCAACCCACAATAATATAATTATTATATTTAAACATCAAACAATCAACCAAATTACCCATCCCCATTATCTTCTTTATTTCTTAAGGATTTACCGTAAGAATCAAATATCCTTTATTCATTCATTCCTAAGGATTGACCTAAGGAATTGGCACAAAGTCCATTGCTGCCCGATGTTCCTATAACAAACACTAAATCCATAGCTGCCAAGGTTCATCTACACAGTACTAAATCCATAGCTACCAAGGTTCATCTACACAGTACTAAGTTCATAGCTACCAAGATTCATCTACACAGTATTAAATCCATAGCTACCAAGGTTCATCTACACAGTACTAAGTTCATAGCTACCAAGATTCATCTACACAGTACTAAATCCATAGCTACCAAGGTTCATCTACGCAGTACTAAATCCATAGCTACCAAGGTTCATCTACGCAGTACTAAATCCATAGCTACCATCGTATTTATATAAGGCACTAAGTCCATAGCTTCTAGGTTTTTAGAGTACACCAGTGAACATCAAGTCCACAACACCTACAAGTTGCGAGCCTGCTAGTGTTCCACATGACTATCTAGAATAGTCTGTGGTTGTCATCCCTACTCTGCTGAATGACGGGGGCCATCGTTTGGGTAAAGGTTTCACTCATTTTTCACCTGTCACCCTCATCTCATGATCTATATCATCTTTCGTCTCATCCTCAAACTCGTCTTTCCTCATACACCAACTATTTCATCTACCCATGTTCTACCCAACATATTTGTAGATATAAATTACATATATAGTTTAAATCATTTAAAAACATGTATAAAACATTCATTCAACATCTATCTCAAGTAAACAAACAACATATAAACACATAGCACGTATTTCATAGCAAATACTTCATATCTATGCGGTAGAAGAAAGTAACTACACACTCACTTGATTAGACGATGCTCGGAAAGCACTACGGCTCTTCAAGTAGTAATTCTTCGGTGAAACTAGTATATCTTCACACACTGGACTTCTCGCGGGCAGAGCTTCGGCTTGAAACTCTTTTCTTCTAGGGATCTTCGGGGCTTCGGGACTTGCTTCGGGTCTCGCGATGATACCGGGGCTTCGGGGGTACTTCAAGACGGCTAGAGAGAGTATCAGGATTGAGAGAGGGGGAATTAGCAACCATGGTCGGCTGCCCTTCAACTTCTATTTATAGGGCTGGAAATCCATGCTCACGTCGTGAGCCACTTATGCTCACGTCGTGAGCTCGAATATGTCACTGCGTTCGTCATCAAGCCACTTGCCCTGGAAGACGTCCATCACCTGCTCACGTCGTGAACACTGTGCTCACGTCGTGAGCTTTGACACAGGGGTTGAAGTTCGTGCCCCGAACTTCAGAAATTCATATCTTTCGCATACGAGCTCCGTTTTCGACGTTTTTTATATCACGCGTTGGTGAGATTATGCTCTACAACTCTCGTTTAGACTCCGTCGGCTAGTTTTGTTTTTAACTTTTATTATATTATTTTTAGTAGGCCGGGACAGGAAAACTCCGTTAGTAATTCATAACTTCTTCATGTGACGTCCGTTTTCGACTGTCTTTTCACCGTTGGACTATTATCGACGAGTTCTTCGATTCTGGTTTAGATTGTTTCGGCTAGAAATCCCTCGATCTCATAATCGAACTTTGAGCTGTACTGCTAAGCTGAAAATTAGAAAAATCATAACTTCCTCATACGAAGTCAGATTTAGACGTTCTTTTTATGCAAGCTCTCGGTTTAACGTATTCTACGACTTTCGTTTAGATCGCTAAGGCCAAATATCGCTCTATCGTAAATTCACTATTTACGTCGCGCTGTGTCGTGCCGGTTTTGTCGCGAAATTTCGACAGGTCGTAACTTCTTCGTTATAACTCGGATTTCAGCGTTCTTTATATGTACGAAAACCTTGTGACATATACTACAACTTGGTGAAGATTATTTTTTCTAAACACTCTTCTAACAAAAAGTCACTTTTGACGCTTATCGTGTCTAAATTGACTAGCCCGGATCTACGGTCGTTATAATTATCTCCCCCTTAGGATGATTACGTCCCGGAATCATCAACGAAAATAGGACTTGTATAATGATTCCCTACGTTATCTTTTCATCGTAGGTAATTATCGTAACCTCTATGTTTCTTCGAATGAGTATCTAACTCTAGGGCTTCTTGACTGCAGACGATGCTCAATCTTGCATCTGCTTTTCGTACTATGTTGGACTTTCAATCATAACCTTCAAGTTACAAAATAAGTCCTTATTGTGAACTCCTTCTTCTTCTTAGGATAAATACTTTCCTTTGTCTATTGTAATAGACCGATGGGTCGTGCTTTAATGACCTTTCATCGAATGATGAAACGCTTAGACTCAAGTCTCTTAGAGTTAAATTCCAAAATGGAATATACCTTCCTTCATATTCTAATGCAATATAACCACATTTTATCATGTAGCATTTCCAGCTATAAAACTTCATTAATAACGAGCGCGATGCCATTTATCGCATTGAATTTCAATCTTCTGTCTCAAGTCAGATGTTACATCGAACATGGTTCTCTGAACCACGTAATAAACTCATCGTAGTCGGACTCAATTTGATATGACCACTAGGGTCGGAATAACAATCATCTTATTAGTCATTACCGAAACAATGGTAACGACATACTTGAATAAAACAAGACCAATCACTAGCTTCTTGGTAACCTTGTGACTTTCCCAGATCTAAACGTGAGTCCTGTGCTTCCAGTAGTATAGATCTCTACTACTATTCACACCTACTCATACTCGTCCCAAGTATTGTCTCGCAGTCAACCATGTCACCACACAAATCACACAATCATTTAACACATCAGATAACAAAACCAGGGTTTATATTATTTCTTGAAACGATTACACAAAGGTTCAAGTTCACCCTATACTATGCCACTAATAGGCTACACCACATGTTACTATTTACATTGCTACTTCATAACTTGATCTTTGGATAAGCAATCTTTATTCCTGGTTCCTCGCGTTATTGTCTGCTTTGTCGAGGATCATGTGGAATGCCCTTGGCTTTGGCGGCGCCTCTAGCCTTGCTGCTCCATTTTTCTTTGGGCAGTCTCTATACATGTGCCCCTTGCCTCCGCATCCATAGCATACCTTATCATTTTGTGTACAATTCGTGGAATAGTGGTCGATTCTTCCACATTTGTAACAGGTTACTTCTTCGTTGGATGATCCAAAGTGCTTCTTCCTGCACTTTTCGCACCACTTGGCTCCATAACTTTGGTCATCCAGGTTAGACTTTGCGAATTTTCCTTTAATATCAGGTCTTGAGGATCCTTCAAGCTTCCTCTTCTCGCCAACTTCAGCTTTCTCCAGACCCTTTTCCCTTATTTGGGTCTCAACATTCTTGGCTGCCTAGATGGCGGCTTTCAAAGTGGTTGCTTGCTTGACCATTGGACCAAAGTCCGCTGGTAATCCATTGGCAAACTTGTTGACCTTGGAAAGTTCCGTTGGAAGTAGGTAGGGGACAAGCTTCATTTTCTCCGTAAAACTAGTAGCCTATTCGGTGACGCTCAATCTTCCCTTTTTCAGATTCTAGAACTCATTGTTGATTTCCAGGAGATCCTGCTCAGAGCAGTATTGCATCTTTAGTTGCACCATAAAATCTTCCCAATATATCTTGCTAGCTGCTCCCTTGGGCATTGAACCAGCTAGTAGCTTCCACCAGTTCAGCACTCCAGACTTTAACAGAGGAATCGCGAGAGCGGTTTTCTGTCTATTGCTACACTCGCAACTCTCAAACATTGTCTCCATCTTGGAGATCCAGTCCATAACTTCCACTGGTGTCGGGCTTCCAGATAGACACAACGGTTTGGATGCCATGAAATCCTTGTTCTTGCAACTGCGTCCGCCATTTCCTCCATCCTTAATGTTTTGCCTAACAATCAGTGGGTTGGCTTGACCAACAATCCCACTGAAGTTTCCTCCTTCTGACAGCCCTTCATTCAATTCGGGTTGTTCAATCGGCATTGAAAGTTCTTCACGATTCTGCCGAAGCAGACGTCTAGTTTCCTCCATCTGACGATCCAACATCATTTGAATCATCTCTTGTACCCCAGCCATTGACATTGGCTCAGGTACTACTGCTACCACAGCTACTTGCTCAAGCACAGGTGGTTGATTACTGTTTTCGTTTGCGTTTCCAACTCCGCTTCTTGTTCTTGCCATTTTTTGATCTATACACCGAATAAGGTGAATTTAGATCCTCATTCACGATAGATATTCAAATCATCCTTATCACTCCGAAACGTTTACATGCTAGTTCTAATATCGTAGTCGTACGCTTAGAATCCTAAACACATAAGGTTTCCAGATCCGGTCGGTAACAGACCATAGATCCGAACAAATAATAGTATATATGGTAAACATGTAGCATTTAGCACATAAAAGCATTTTAGGCATCTTTCCTAAAATAAACTAGTGCGCGTGTCTAAAATATGGTAGACACTCATCTCACAATCATCAGTTAGCATTCTAAGTTTAAGTCTAGAGATCCTACAAATTTCTAGTTCACTTAAACTAATGCTCTGATACCAACTGTGACATCCCCAATTTTCATGTCCAGAAAAGACCGATTTGTTTATGCTTTTTTTTTATAAAATCAGAGTAATCATTTGATTAAAAGAGTTGCGGAATTTGTTCCCAAAACAAAATATGATACGAATTTATCAAAACATTTCTTAATAGAAATGTATTTTCATTAAATAACAAAATCTTGGGATGTCATGTTCCGATACAGATCAAAAGCATAAACAGTATAAAATAGACCTTACAACAGTTATTTATAACTACTGGTCTATAATCCAGAATCTCTCGTCATGTTAACCAACTTATGCTCTTGTGCCATTACCTGTGATACAAAGAAAACTGAGTGGGTCAGGATTGGGAGCCTGGCGAGCATATAGGATTTTCAACCCACAATAATATAATGATTATATATAAACATCAAACAATCAACCCAATTACCCATCCCCGTTATCTTCTTTCTTTCTTAAGGATTTACCGTAACAATCAAATATCCTTTATTCATTCATTCCTAAGGATTGACCTAAGGAATTGGCACAAAGTCCATTGCTGCCCGAGGTTCCTATAACAAACACTAAATCCATAGCTGCCAAGGTTCATCTACACAGTACTAAATCCATAGCTACCAAGGTTCATCTGTATAGTACTAAGTCCATAGCTACCAAGATTCATCTACACAGTACTAAATCCATAGCTACCAAGGTTCATCTATGCAATACTAAATCCATAGCTACCAAGGTTCATCTACGCAGTACTAAATCCATAGCTACCATCGTATTTATATAAGGAACTAAGTCCATAGCTGCCAGGGTTTTTAGAGTACACCGGTGAACATCAAGTCCACAACACCTACAAGTTGCGAGCCTGCTAGTGTTCCACAGGACTGTCTAGAATAGTCCGTGGTTGTCATCCCTACTTTGTTGAATGACGGGGGCCATCGTTTGGGTAAAGGTTTCACTCATTTTTCACCTGTCACCCTCATCTCATGATCTATATCATCTTTCGTCTCATCCTCAAACTCATATTTCCTCATACACCAACTATTTCATCTACCCATGTTCTACCCAACATATTTGTAGATATAAATTACATATATAGTTTAAATCATTTAAAAACTTGTATAAAACATTCATTCAACATCTATCTCAAGTAAACAAACAACGTATAAACACATAGCACGTATTTCATAGAAAATACTTCATATCTATGCGGTAGAAGAAAGTAACTACACACTCACTTGATTAGACGATGCTCGGACAGCACTACGGTTCTTCGAGTAGTAATTCTCCAGTGAAACCGGGATATCTTCACACACCGGGCTTCTCGCGGGCAGAGCTTCGGCTTCAAACTCTTTTCTTCTGGGGGTCTTCGGGGCTTCGGGACTTGCTTCGGGCTCAGGATGATACCGGGGCTTCAGGGGTACTTCAAGACGGCTAGAGAGAGTGTCGGGAGTGAGAGAGGGGGGAATTAGAAACCATGGCCGGCTGCCCTTCAACTTCTATTTATTGGGCTGGAAATCTGTGCTCACGTCGTGAGCTCAAATATGTCACTGCGTTCGTCATCAAGCCACTTGCCCTGGAAGACGTCCATCACCTGCTCACTTCGTGAACACTGTGCTCACGTCGTGAGCTCTGACACAGGGGTTGAAGTTCGTGCCCCGAACTTCAGAAATTCATATCGTTCGCATACGAGCTCCGTTTTCGACGTTCTTTATATCCACGCGTTGGTGAGATTATGCTCTACAACTCTTGTTTAGACTCCGTCGGCTAATTTTGACTTTAACTTTTATTATATTATTTTTAGTAGGCCGGGACAGGAAAACTCCATTAGTAATTCATAACTTCTTCATGTGACGTCCGTTTTCGACTGTCTTTTCACCGTTGGACTACTATCGACGAGATCTTCGATTCTTGTTTAGATTGTTTCGGCTATAAATCCCTCGATCTCATAATCTAACTTTGGGTTGTATACTGCTAAGCTGAAACTTAGAAAAATCATAACTTCCTTATACGAAGTCAGATTTAGACGCTCTTTTTCTGCAAGCTCTCAATTTAACGTATTCTATGACTTTCGTTTAGATCGCTAAGGCCAAATATCTCTCTATCGTAAATTCACTATTTACGTCGCGCTGTGTCGTGCCGGTTCTGTCGCGAAAGTTCGACAGGTCGTAACTTCTTCGTTATAACTCGGATTTCAGTGTTCTTATATGTACGGAAACCTTGTGACATATACTACAACTTGGTTAAGATTATTTATTCTAAACACTCTTCTAACAAAAAGTCACTTTTGACGCTTATCGTCTCTAAATTGACTAGCCCGGATCTACGTGCGTTACATCTATATATGGCAATATTATAGCAAGGAACTGGTAAAGTATCACGTTTTTCACTGTGAATCGTGACCCATACGTTTCGGGTATAGGATCGATTGCATATGCTGTAATATTCGACAGTTCTAAAATTTTCCAAATGCCTAGGGCATTAAGAGGGAAAAGGGACTAGAACCGGTTTGACTAAAATAATTGAACAACTGTCAAGGACAATCTAAGGTTCGCCAAGGATTGGTCGCTTGTGAAACCGTGGAAGTATAGTAACGAATGGACCAGAATGGCATTATTATGATTAGATATGATTCTATTAATAATGACTTGTCGTATGGCAAATATGGAACTGTTCCCATATTGGGAGTTGGACGTTAAGAATTTATGTCTAGATTAGAAACTTTTATGCAAGAATGATATTCAAAGGAATGTACTTTGAATGTGAGATTTCACATCTATGGAATTGTCTTGTAACAATCCCCAATAGAGAACTTTGTAATTTCATTGGCAAAGTCTTGGTGACTTTTGTGCAATACGATTACAAAAGGACAATTGCATAAAATGTTAGAATCTAACATATTCTAGTCGTGGCGAGAATTTTGTGTTCTTACACTAACGATAAGGATTAGGGATTGTGAAATGAGCATCATTGGAAATGTTTTCAGTTGATCTATTTCACAGAGTATGGACCATAGGTAAACAGAGTGTGCATGCTTGGTGCATGGGACAACTGCTGTTATAATTCAAGTAATAAGTTGATTATCCGAAACATTATACAATGAATAATGTGTAATCAATATGGTGACTAAATAAAAGGATTTTTATTTATACTCAAAAGTTTGGGGCCATATTGGATTCGATTATTATTGTGTTTCACTTTGCATGTTTTGACTTCCTGAATAATAAGATTATTCGAACGTTCCACAGTCGCTCATACTTTGGGAGTAGGTATGAAAGAAGATTTTCATGAATTGGTTTGTAGATTGTCTAAAGTGTATTAGACATAGCAAAAGTTTGTTGCAACGTTCATGAGTGCTTATGAATAAGATTTGAGCATTGGATTAAACCCACGCTCACTTGAATCACTTCATGGATTTTATCACGAGTGATTGGTGAGACGATAATATCTTATATTCTTGAAACCGAGACGTGTAAGTTGTAATTTACTAGTCGGTTGCACATTGATAATATGTAAACGCACCAGTAACTTGGTGTTATAAAACATATTGTTGTGTGTGATTTGATGAGAAGGTACAAACGAGCATTGAGTCAAAGTTTATCCGTTCGTTTTACCCAATGTGGGATAAAAGCAATATATGTGGGCCCCTCGATGATTTTGTGATGACACCCTAAAGCGCTTGGCCAAGCTGGGACTGAGTTGATGTGTTCAATTGTAGTCTGTTGTCAGTCGTCATAAATCGGAAATCGGGAAACAACATATAGACTGATAGAATGATTATAATCCATGTCTCATGTCTATATGATATCTAGAATGGAGGAATATATGATCCCTTATCTAAAGGACATGTTTCTGATATGATCAGAGTTCGACAGCGGCTTTTGAAAGCTACGATTGCTAATCAGGTTTCGAAGTCATACGCAATATAGTTATTAGACTTATCCAAGTGGTAGACTGTTGGATTAGGTGTCTAAGCCCATAACTATTTTGGTATGTACTTGACTCGATTATGAGCATGGTCCTTTTGGGTTGCCTTCACCATAACAACTGATAGGATGAATTAAGGAGAAAAAGGATTAATTATGATTTATTAATTATATTATATGAATAATATATTAAAAGAGAAATCATATTGTTTAATTAATATTAGTCAAGAATTAATAAGAATTAATTTTGTGGCTAAAAGAGATTAATTAAACTTGGGGGACTGATATTGTAATTATAAGATAATTGCATAAATAGGCTAATGGACTCCATAGAAGTTGGAGTGGACGAAATCTATGGGGAAACCCATTAGAATTCGTCCAAGGCTTCTAAGGAGGGAGTCCATGGGCTGCATGGAGCTTAAGCAGTCAAATTAGGGTTTCCTTGTTTGATAACCCTAATAGCCTAACTATATAAGGAACCCCTAAGGCCCCAAAAACGTGGCTAAGTGATCCATGAGGGTTCTTGGACGTTTTTGTGCCTTCTCCTACTTCTCCTTGTTCATCTTGTTGTTCATGGTGTTTGTGACTCCATTAGAGGTGCAACATTTGAGGCACTAAGCTTTCAAAGGTCAAGATCAAGAGGAATTGAGATTGTTGTTGCTACATAACAATCAAGGTAACATCTATACCCTTTTATTATAATAATATCAATTATTGTATGCTAGAATTAGGGTTTATGAGCATTGGATGATTATTGCATGTTCATTAGACAAACTAGATCCAAAAGCTTTAGGGTTTGCATGTACACCATAGGATTGATGTAGTGCTCATAACCCATCAAAAGGGACGTCACAATATGAAATAATAGAAATCAGAATCCCATGATGTAAAACCTCCTCCTTTATGTAGATCTCAGCTAGCTTCTCAACGGAGGAACTCTCCTGAATCGGGATGAAGTGGGCACTCTTGGTCAGCGTGCCAACAATAACCCAGATTGAATCAACCCTACGTGCCATCCTAGGCAACTTCGTGATGAAATCTATTGTGATCTTCTCCCGTTTCCACATCTGAATGTATAATGTATGCATCTTGTCATGGGGTCTCTGATGTTCAGCCTTGAATTTCCGGGAAGTCAAGCACAACTCCACATATCAAGCTATCTCCCTCTTCATACAGGGATACCAATAGCTCAGTCTTAGGTCTCTATACATTTTTGTAGCGCTTGGATGGATTGAAAACTTTGACTTATGCGCTTATTCTAATAACATATGCCTAACTCTACCAGAAACAGGAACCCACACTCTAACACACTAAGTCAACAAGCCTTAAATATCTCGGATAAATGAAGAAATCCAACCCTTGATCTTTTCTTTCTTCCAATTTCTCTTCCTTCAACCCATCAACACTCGCCTCTTTGATCAAATCCAATAGCGGTTAAGTGATAATCATTCTCAAACATAGGTCTCTGATAGGAGCACTAGTCGCCTTGGTACTTAAGGCATCAGCCACTACATTGCCCATCCCAGGATGATACAAAATCTCATAATCATAATCCTTCACCACATCCAACCATCTACGCTACCTCATATCCGGGTTTGGCTGATCGATCAAATATCTCAAACTCTTGTGATCCATGTAGATGGTACACCAGATCCTATATAAGTAGTGCCGTCAAATCTTGAGGGGGGAAACCACAACCCTCAACTCCAAATCATGAGTAGGATAATTCGCCTCATGAGGTTTCAACTGCCTTTAATCGTAAGCAATCACATGGCCCCTCTGCATAAGTACTGTACTCAATCCCATAACTGAAGCATTGTAATAAACCACAAAATCATCCACATCCTCGAGAAACTTTAGTATCGGAGCCTCACACAACTTCTGCATCAAAGTCTCAAATGTCTCCTGCTGCTCAGGCCCCCACCTAAAAGTGACATTCTTCTTCGTTAACTGGGTCAAAGGAAATGCAATCTTAGAAAATCTTGAATAAATCTCCTATAATACCTGCTAAATCAAGGAAGCTCCGAATCTTAGATGGAGACCTCGGGACCTCCCACTGCAGCACGACCTCGATCTTGGTCGGATCGACCAAGATACCATCCTGGTTAATGAGGTGACCCAAGAACTACACCTCGTGCAACCAAAACTCACTTTTGGAAAACTTCACAAAAACTATCTCCCTCCTCAAACTGGGTCAACGACCACGATCTTAGAGTAGACCAATATATCATCAATAAATATAATCACTGACCAGTCCAACATCGGCCTGCTGTAGAGGTCGAATTTAGTTGTGAGGTGTCGAATCTTGTTGATAGCTTCGTTAGTTTGTAATCTTATTACAAGGGCATTTTAGTGTTCGAAGTCTAGAGTAATTAGTCCCTTGTATTTTTTGTTCGCTTTCTGGTTCCCTATAAATAGGTGAACGGTACTAGAGTTAGATAAGAACTTCATTGTAATTGTCTATTCTCTCTGTACTCTCTTGAAAGCATATTGAGCTAAACAGACATTATTTACATCGTGTGTTCTACGTTTATTTTTACTCTAATTATATTGTTCACACTCGATTGATTTGCAACTACAATTGGTATCAGAGCGGGTGTTCTTGATTTGATCAAGAATTGATCCATGGTGGCAATCTTGATTTGGTGATTCGTTTTTTGATCTTTAATCTTCATGTTTTAGAGAGTTTGGATTCTAGAAATCGAATTCATCTTTGATTCTATTCATAATTCGATTTTCTACATTAGAATTCAAGTGATTTTTACTTTCTCTCTCTAGAAAACCCATTTCAAATCACTTTCTCTCTCTAGAAAAACTCGAGATCTTATCAAATTGATCAAAGATGGTGGAAATGGTGTACTTGGAGTATGGTTCTTGGATTGTGATCATTAAAGATGTCAAATACAAAGTCGGTTTAGAACAATTCATTGGATTAATATTGAAAGGCGGGAGGATTTCTTGGGATACTTTGATTTCTTATGGAGGTTTGAAGGATGATCATGGAGGATTGATTTTTCAACCACTTTCAAAGATTGAATGCTTGACTAAAGCTTGCAATAACTTGATGACTGAGAGAGATACAAAGAAAGGAAAGGAAAAAGATTTGTTTAATAAGATTTTTATTTCTCTTATTGAAAACCCGAATGATCTTCTTGCTCTTAAGTTTGTTGAAGTTCTAGACTATGGAGTTCAATATGATGTTCTTGATGTTCTTGAAGTTCATGATAAGAAGATTCAAGTTGATCCTCATGATGAATTTTTTTCAATTGGAGTTCAAACCTATGATATTTTGTGTTCTTGTGATTCGTTTGAATGAATGATTCCTTATCGGAAGCCGGTGATCCAAGAATTTCACAAGTATCAAACTCCAAAATATTTGATTCAAACTCACAAAGTTGAAGTTGTGGAAAGTGGGTTTGTTCATGAAATCAAATCTTCAAGATGCAAAAAGATGAGAAAGAAAAAGGAGAAGAAGATTAGACGGAAAAACAAGCGGGTTTACTCACAAAAATCATCAAGTGTTGTTATGAAGCAAATTTGGGTTCCAAAGCAACAATCTCCAAAGGTTTCATTTAATTTGAAGTCAAAACCCAAAAGCGTTGGTGGTTCTTATGAAGATGTTCTTGGATCGTTGAAGAACACGAAGAACGAAGAACGAGTTGTACAACACGCATCGTGGGTGGTACAATGTTCAAATTGGAGATTTTCTCGTTCCAACAAAAGAACCAAGATCTTCTAAATTTGATTCGTTCGTTGAAAATGGAACTCGATTCGTCAAAAAGGTATCTCAAATTCTCAAATGGATTCCAAAACATCCATGATTTCGAGTCGTATTTTTTGTTTTTCAATTTTTGATCGATTTGCCTCATTGGATCAAATCCGTTTCAAACCCCATTGATTGATCCAATTAATTTTTTTTAGATCAAACATCAAAACCAAAATCATTTTCTCAAAATCGAATTTCACTGTTCATGTAAATCAGCCTAATTTCAATTCATACATTTTTCGATACTGGTCATCATACACACATTTGAGCCCAAAAATGATTTTGTTACTGTTCATAAAGTGGGCCCAATATTCATCCTGATATATTTCTTTCGATCGATACTTGTCCAGTTCCGTAGAGAAATATTTAGTTTCTCATCCAGCGTACAAAGTTTTTAATTCAATCATTTGGTCACGATAGTTGCTTCATATCATGAATTCGAATTTGATTGACCAATTTTTAATTTCCAATTCCTGGATGGAATTGATTAATTGGTGATTTAACCTAAATCGGTAATCACTTCACAGTTCGATCGATTTACTATCTTGAATACTTATGAAATCGAAATGGCAGTCGTTTATTGTCACACCCCCAAACCGAGCTGGCGGAAACATTCGGGGGCGGAGGACGTTATGTACAGTATCATAACAATGCGTAGTCAAACAAGCAACAACATCCATTTCATTAATAAAATAGTTAATACATGTGTGTTCAGAGTATAGTTGTGTGACACCAAAACTGTATATATCAAAAGCAAAGACGAGTCTTGAACATGCTCCGTCTTCTCAAAATCTGGTCCAGTGTACCTGTCTACTGGTGACCTGAGAATACAAGTTATTTTGAAAGAGAGTATCAACATTTAAGTTGGTGAGTTCATAAGTATTTAATGTCAAATGTTTGTGTTTGTTTAGTAAAATGTTTGTGTTTGTTTAGTAAAAAGTTTGTATACTTCCCAGAAAATCCTATATTTTCTTATAAAAATGAAATGTAGTCTTCTACCCAAGACCCGACTGTTTAGTATGTTTGTCCTCTTATAAAATGTATAAAGTGCAAGTTTTCCATATTTGTAAGACCATCTTTACCAAAAAAAATAGTTCGCATTTCTTATGTGAGAAATATCATTGTATGGATGTAATGGAAAATGAAGGTTTACAGTAGTATTTTGTAAAATAACATACTGATGCATTAACTACCTTGTAACCAAATTGGTTAATTTAGGTTAAATGTGATTAGGTTATAACCATGCTTGATTGACTAGTATAAAACACGATGTTCTTCAGGCGTCGAAAATGGTATGACATTTGTCACCCGTAGACCTGCAGGCCCCACTATAGCTAGCAGCAAGGTGTGGGATGGTCAATCCTGTATAGATCTATACACAAACTCACGCTCTCCCTCCAGGAGACTCTGGTTAAAAAAACGTGACATAACAAGTATATTGCTATATCATGAAATAGTATCTCACATTTTAGTTATCTTGTTCTTGTTATAGTATGAATGTTCCTTCTTATTCTTGTTATAGTATGTATGTATTGACTAATGTATGTTTCTCTAATCTAGTAATAGTGTGTAAGTATTGACTCATGTATGTTTCTCTGATCTAGAAATAGTGTGTAGTGATCCTCTAAACTATACCTATTATAGTTTACTAGTATGTTTGTTTGAACTGTTACTGATTTGTAGAAAAGACTCAATTGTTCAACATAAGCAACTGAGTTAAGTATGTTCCTTAAAAATGGGGTTTAATATTCATGTATGTATTTAATAAGTATAAGTATGATTTGGCCGACAGTCGGACTAGTGATCCTACCCTAAGCCCAAAACCAAACAAGGAACAGGAGTCAAGGTATTTAGCAATAGTCCTAAGTCCGTTAAAGCATATTTATACGTAAATATATAAATGAATACGATTTTGATAATAAAAGCAATGTAAGATAGTTTAAAAGAGTTTTTGAAATGATTTAAACAACAATTAAAAGTATAACAAATCCTTTTGTTTGACGTTTTCACATGTAATTGGTTAACACAATTATATTGTGTTCTACTTGTATTCCCCCCTAACAAGCATTAAAAGCATTGAAAATTGTAAATTGTAGGGGTATGAACTCACCTTATGTGAGTGATACGATTGAATGTTCGATATAGGATGATTGATTCACAAGCTAGTTCCTGGGACAAAATAAGTCCTAAATAGCAATATATTCAACATATTGGCAAAAAGTTAGTGAATATAACCTTTAAGGTATCAAGTAAACAACCTAGGATGTAAGGAACACTTACAAAAGAAGTGTTAGAACTGAAATCAAGTGATTGATTGGAGTTTACGGCCAAGATGGAGTGTTCACGGCCCAAGAACACTTGATGTTCTTGAGTTCACGGCCCAATGATGTTGAAGGATAAAGAAGATTCAAGTGTTTTCGGCCTAGAAATCCCTAGAATGATGATGAAATGATGAACACCTTGAAGATCCAAGCAATATTCTAAGAATTGAAGGCTTGAAAGATGATACTTGAGAGAGAAATGTTGGAGTTCACGGCTAGAAGTGTAGAAGTGAGTCAAAAATAGTCGACACTTATATATATATAGGGGATGAGTTCATGGCCGTACACCGAGGGTTCACGGCCCGCAGCCCGTTCACGGTCCAAAAGATAGTTCACGGCCGAAGGATGGTTTGCGGCCCTACGAGGGTTTGCGGTCCCATTTAAGATAGAATAAAAATTAAGTTGCCGTTAGTTGACCAAGTTTGACTTTTATAAGAACATAAATTACGGGTTGTCACATTTATTGATGTTGTTTATTAGCATCGAAATCAATTTTAACTGAAATAGTTGTCGACTTTCAATGAAGAGTCAAAAATTGGTGTTTATTGTTGATCCAGATTTGATTTGCTTGTACGAATTCTGGAAATCGACAAGTTGGGAATCAAATTTGATTTGGAATCGACTTGGATAAATTGATTTCGAAGTATTTGGAGTCACTGGTTTGGTTTGGTATTGTCGATTATTTGATTTTTAAGTCGAAGCAGATGAAGGCGGATTTGTTTTGTTTGATTAGATAGTTTGATGTCGAATGGAATTGGGTATTGATGAAAGTCAGTGGGGTCGATGGTTTTGAAATCGTATGGGTATCTGGTTGATTTTAATTTCGAATCAAAAAGGTCGATGGTCGATGATTGATAACGAACAAATGAAGAAATTTGATTTTTGATTTCAAAAGGTGTTGGAGTCGATAACTGGATTCACTTGGTTTCGTTAATCGACCGTGTGTGGGGAATCAATAGTCGAAGCTTGGATATTGACTGGAATGAAAAGCGAATAAGGAGGATTCGTTTTTGATGTCGATGGTTGAAAACGATCTCTGGTTGATTTTCGAATTAATAGACTTTCGTTATCAAGATTTTGATATCGATTGTGGTTGTTTGATAACGAACTATTAAAGGTTTGAATTCAAATGTTATACTCAATTGCACTTGGTTGATATCGTGAGGCTGATAACGAAATTAAAGCTTGAATAGCGGATTTTGAACTCGTCCTGGAGGTTTAGATTTGGGAAGTGTAGCCAAAGTGTTTCGAAGGCTGTGACATCGAGTTTGAGCAACGAAGGGTTAGTTATTTGCTGCAAAGGGTTCTAATGTTGCGAAGGATTGTTGGTAAATTTCGAAAGTTTTGGTTGTAAGAATCGGGTATCGACTAACGAAGATTTTAATCTCTCACTTTCGAATGTTGATAACGAGTTAGGAAGGAGACGGGAAGACTTCGTCACCGGATTCACAAACTTTGTATCAAATTGGGGAAGAAACACAAAATTTCGAAATTGGTCCTTAATGTTTCGAAGATTTAACACTTTAAACCCATATTCGAAAGATGGACTGATTTTCAAAAGTTTGGAAGTGAAGAATGCAGAATTTTCAAAATGCGTCCCTGCACTTTCGAAATTTTGACAGAATTGATCCAATTTCGAAAATAGGCTAACAAAGCTAAGAAATTGACCAATTTTCATTTCTGGTCCCTACAGTTGGTGCGAACTTACACTTTATGCCCAGGTTCGCAAATGGGGGAGTGTTTCATATCTTAGACGGTTTTTGGCGCATCGGGTCCCTGCATAATTCTGTTATTGACGATATTTACCCGGATTTTGAAAATCTTGCAACTCTCACCCAAAAGTCGAAAATTTTCACAAATTGGAAATTTTTCGAGGTTTTTTCGTGATTGTTTTTCCATGCAAGATTTTCAAGGTTTCATTTTTGGCACACATCAAGGGGGAGTACTATGAAGTTCATTCCTCGGGCGCTTCTCACCCTTAATGGGTTTTATAATCATTTTTTTATTATAAAAAGGGGGAGAATGATGGGTATTCGAAGCGGGTTTGTCGAATATTCATTTGCGGATTTTAAGACCGGTGTTACTTCGACAGTCCATGTTGACCCCAACTTGTCGAGTCCATCCAGCAACTCGCCGAGTTGCCTGAGTAACTTGTCAACTCGCCGAGTTACCTGAGTAACTCATCGAGTTCCTTAATGTGCAGAAGACCGAAAACTCATGTAGACTACAAACTCTAATCCTTCACCGAAATCACTCAGAATCTCGAAAACGGGTAAACTCTAATCCTTCACCGAAATCACCTGAGTAACTCGTCGAGTTTCTTATAGTTTTTCTTTGGTTGGTATTGTTTTGGGAAGTGATATGAAGTATAGTGCTAAAGGGCAATTTATGATGCGTGTAATGCACTAAAGTCGAATTGTCTAGACTCTGTATTTCAATGTGCTGGTAGGCACAAAGGATTCAAAAGGACTAGACATTGATTGACCATGAAAGGAATTGACTAATATAAACTTATATAGTTTCATTTGGACTGATCATACGACGCTCGGGTAGATTGAGCAGTGAGATAAACATGGGAGCCTACGAGATACACTAAAAGTTAATTATCTAGAAATGTGGCTCAACATTTCCTTGATGTATGGACTCATGTCCTTAATTCTGGTATTGATAAGGCAACTGGGGGGTTCTGATAAAGTAGGTCTGTAGGAAATTATTTTCGTGCTTTCTATCTGTCAGTCATATGTTGCTTCCTTTGCGTGATTGGAACATATCCGACCTAGAATGCAACATATGCAACTCTAATTCTACGCACCTCCTTATCTATGAAATTCTTTCTATCTGTTAGCCATATGTTGTGCCCTCTACGTGATCGGAAGATCCGACCTGGGACATAGCATATGCAACATTCTACCTCTCAATCTCTCTATCTCTGTTAGTCATATGTTGTCCCCTTTGTGTGATTGGAAGACATCCGACCTGGGATACAACATATGCACTTCTATATCTGACTTCTTTCTTAATGATTGAATACTCACCTAAAGTAAGGAGTTCTTTGGAAGTTCTTGATTACCGGGGTATATCGGGAAGTGGGAAACACGTTCTAGTACATCTAAAATTGAACCATTTAATAGGTTGTTTGTAGATCTCGGTGCTTAATTTAAGTGGACAACAATATCCTTGGTCGTCGTCAGCTAAATGTCCATTTAGGAATATATATCACAATGACTTGTCACTTATAATCTGTCCAATTTGTCAACATCCTTTGTGTTTAAGTGGACAACAATACCGGTGATTGACCAGATCTAGACATGCAGGCGTGTGATGATAAAGGATATTGGATTGCTTGACAATATTCTTGTTTTTGTTAAATTTGTTCATAGTTTTCCTCTATGCACAAATTTAGGGGGAGAATTACAAAAATTCAAAAATCAAACAAAAATCAGAAAAATTAAAAATCCAAAAATAGTGTTATTTCTGTTTTATTTCTTGTTCAAGAAAATCAAAAATCCAAAAATATTTTTGTTTATGTTTTATTTCTTTCAGAAAATTAAAACAATTCAAAAATATTGTGTGCTAAGTTTTCTTTTAGTTTTGTTTTGTCTTGAAATGTGAATTCAGATGTAGATGAGACTCATGGAGACTGAATCGAAAATTTCTGAGCCATGGCTTCATCCGTGAGCATCGAAGAATTCTCATTCGAAGGAGCAAGAAATGAAGATTATTCTTTCAACATTCAATCCTTCAACCCCAGAAGCAACGTCAAGCTGTAATTGAAGATTATGTGACAGATTGCATTGAAGCCTCCTCAATCAATTTGCTGCTATCTTGTACCTGCTCAAGTGATCCAGAAGATTAGATCTCTCTATTGTTCTCTCTGAAGATTCTCAAGCTAAAAGCGCCATCTTTCAAGAATCAGTACATCAAGCCTCCTCACCCGACGTGCATTCAAAGCCAAATTTTAAGAAAAGCCCAACCGCTCAAGATGAAGTCATTTATTGAAGATTCATATGTTCATCTTGAAGCTGTGAAGAATTTGAAGATTAATGCTGAAGCAAAGCTCCCAATGAAGATTGACAAGAAAAGCCAGCTACCTTTTTAGGAGGAGTTTGTTGGGCCAATTAGAAAAGAAAGCTATAAACCAAGGGGGAGATTGTTGGGTCAAAATTATGGTTTATACTTTGCTTTTCTAGGCAATTGTATTTTTCTGTAATGTTTTATGAGTTTACGGCTGTGTTTACGGCCGTGAACAGGTTTACGGTCGTGAACCTGTGCACAACCCATGTCTCATATATATAGGGTGAGGAGTGCATGTGGGTGAATAGTTGAAAAGAGCTTAAGTGTGTGAAACCCAAGGTGTTCTAGAGAGAGAAACTAGAGAGAAGTGTGTGTGTGTGTGTTTGTGAATCTCTTGTATCTGGATCTTCATTCTAATCAATTCATACATTAGATTCATTATCTTCTTCTTCTCCTTCTCTTCTATTTTAATATGGCATCATCCGTTTGATTGGGATTCCGCACCATCAAACGGATCTGATTGATACACAAGCAGATTGGGGACTTACAATTGGTATCAAAGCTTGGATTGTATCAGTCATTTTTGTCAGATCTGGAGCTTATTTGATCGTATTTTTGAAGGATTTTTGCGTTTTTGGATCGATCTTGGCAAAATAGGGGGGGTTGTTCTTCGTGTTTCTGATAAAAACGAGTTTTTGATCGAGTTTTGGAGCAAAAAGGGTGAAAAACGTTGTTTTTGGTCGTAACCAGCGAGGGGGTGGCGGCGTGTACGGCCAGCAGCTAGGGTTTCCGAAGAGTTTGCGGCCGGAGTTTTCGGTCCGAGAAGTTTGCGGTTAGAGGGTTTACGGTCCGAAGTCACGTGTACGGCCCTCGGAGATTACGGCTAGGGCTATCAAATCGGGCAGTCGTGTCGTGTTTTTTTCTGACACGACACGACACGATAAGGTTTTGTTTAACACGAGCAGGACACGACACAATATCGTGTTTTTTTTCACTAACACGAAAACGAACAAATTAAAACAAGACAACACGACACGACACGACAAAGATAACATTACTTAACTATTGGTTTATTTAATTCATACTTAATCATATATAACACGAGAAAAACCACAAACACGAAAAACACGACAAACACATGCTCAATCGTTTCAATTTCGTGTCGATTTATGAACACGAACATGACACGGCGCGACATCGTGTTTTTTAAACTTGACACGAAAAAGACACGAACACGAATTCGAATTTTGATTTCGTCCCGATTTCGTTTCGTGTCGTGTTATAAATTGACACCCATATTTACGGCCTCAGACGTTTACGGCTTGGAGCTTGCGACCTGCTCGTTTGCGGTCCTCGTCCTCGCATCGCAACCTCGGCCAGCAGGAGACTTCGATCAGAGTCCGAAGTTCGCATCTGTGTTCATTAAAAAAAAGGGAAGCGATTTTGCAGTTGCCAAGAATCGAACCCGGATCACCCGCTTCCTTTCCCCTCCGCCTTACCAGTTGGACTAGCAAGTCCTTTGTTCCATTCCTTCGAAATTTAATTCAAAAGCTCTCCCAGTCGCACCTAATTTCGCAAATTTGACTCTTTTAGCCCAAAATTCAAATTTCTTTAATTTTAAATTCTATTTTCTTCCAAAAATTTTAGCTTTTAATTTTTGACTTTTAATTTTGACTTTTTACTTAAAATTTGACTTTGACTTTCAAGTTTGACCTTTGACTTTAAACTTTGACTTTCTCGTTTAACTTTCAAAATTTCAAATTTAGCTTTTCGGTTTGACTTTTAATTTTGACTTTTTAAGTTTGACATTTGAGTTTGACTTTTTAAATTTGACTTTTAAGGTTGACTTTTGAGGTTTTAAGTCAAAGGGCATTTTTGATAAACAATGAGTTCTTCAAACACCAAAGTCAATGAAATTTCTTGTTCTCAAACATGCATTGATAATGTCAAAAATTTACTTAAGCATATAGAATTATTACGTAGAGAGAACGAGGACTTGAAATATGAAGGGTATCAACTTAGGAAAGGACAGAAACCCCTGAAGGCTGAATTAGAAGAAAAAACCAAAGACTTTAGAAAACTTCAGGAAGAGTATAGCACTAAGAGTGCGCATGATAGATATGTGACTGAACAACTTGCTGAGGTAACTGCTGAGCTTGACACATTGAAAAACAAATTTGAAAATGCAGATTTTACTTTTGGAAAACTTGATGTGTCAAGTGAAGTAGTTGCATCCACGATAGAAAATAATTTGCAATTCAAAAATAATCAGTCAAAGGGTTTGGGGTATGATAAAGTGCCTCCTCCTTTTAATCATACCTATACTAATAACCCTTTGACAAAAGAGGAGATAGACAAAGAGCCACATCTTAAATATGGATTTGTGTCAGGAGGTAGTATTAATGTTGAAAATACTAATGTTTCTACTTCCCATGCAGATCAATCTTTAAGTCAATCAAAGCAAGCAGCTGAAGAGAGTGTGTCTGATAATAAAATTGTATCAAAGTCTGATGAATTAAATTTTTTCGATATATTTGATGATATCTTTGATAATTCTGCCGTGGATGTGCCAGAAAGTGTTGAGCTGAACGATTCTAATGCTTCTACTTCTTGTGCAGGTAAAGTTACGGAAGATGAGAACAAGGAGAAAACTGTTGAACAAACCAATGTCTCATTGAACTCTGAATCTGCTGCTTCGAACTCAGTTGCTTCTGATCAACCTGTTGTTGAGAAGTACAGGCCACCAAAACAAGCGAAACAGAGTGCTTGTTGTAGTTGTGCTTGTGGGAACAATCAGAGACGAGGCAAGGACACGCCACCAGGGGCATGAAGAAACAACTTCCCAGTGAAGAAAAGGACATGTTTTCACTGTGGAACACCTGGACACATTGCCAGACATTGTCGAAATCGCACATACGTTCCCTACTACGCACATGGCTGGCAGAACGCACCAAGAGGGAGATTTTCCAAAAGAAACCCCTCAAGGTCACGTTCAGACAATGGCGACTGGAATACCACGAAGGCCAAGAATCAAAATCCCAAGGGCAAAAAGGAAATGTCGGCCAAGAAGTCCAATCCAAGAGATGCTCCAGCGAAACCAAGACCGGTTAGGTCAAAGTCATCTCGAAGATCGACTTCAAGTTCTGAAACAAGTGTCGGGGCACCCAACAAATCGAAAAACAAATGGGTTAAACCCGACTACAGATGGGTACCAAAGGTTCAATCTCCCAAATCACCCAATGACTCTAATATTTCTTCATCTTCTGTTTGTGATGATCAGGATATGTCATGGGAGAGAGTAACGGGCAAGAATGACAAAGGTCAACCCAGTTTCAAAATGAACTGGGTTCCAAAGACCAACTGATCCCTCTCTGTGCTGGAGCAGCTATGGAGGCATATCATCAGACTTCGATTTGTTGGTAGTGGCTGCTCCTGGCACATGATAGGAGGCATCTCCCAACTGTGCAACACTCAGAACTTTGTTTGAGAGTATGTGTCCTTTGCGGGAAAGGAAGAAAGGAAAGGATCACACATGGGGTTAGTGCTTAATGACATGAAGAATTTTTGGATCTGTTCTGAGATTATGCGTGCTGTTCTCAGACCTTCTGGATGCAAATTCAATCGGTGACTTACGGTTTGAGTTTTCTTCTCTATACTCCTGAGTTTATCTTAAACTGATTCATTTTCAAGACAATTTTTTCTTTCTTATAGTTTTTCTTTAGTTGGTATTGTTTTGGGAAGTGATATGAAGTATAGTGCTAAAGGGCAATTTATGATGCGTGTAATGCACTAAAGTCGAATTGTCTAGACTCTGTATTTCAATGTGCTGGTAGGCACAAAGGATTCAAAAGGACTAGACATTGATTGACCATGAAAGGAATTGACTAATATAAACTTATATAGTTTCATTTGGACTGATCATACGACGCTCGGGTAGATTGAGCAGTGAGATAAACATGGGAGCCTACGAGATACACTAAAAGTTAATTATCTAGAAATGTGGCTCAACATTTCCTTGATGTATGGACTCATGTCCTTAATTCTGGTATTGATAAGGCAACTGGGGGGTTCTGATAAAGTAGGTCTGTAGGAAATTATTTTCGTGCTTTCTATCTGTCAGTCATATGTTGCTTCCTTTGCGTGATTGGAACATATCCGACCTAGAATGCAACATATGCAACTCTAATTCTACGCACCTCCTTATCTATGAAATTCTTTCTATCTGTTAGCCATATGTTGTGCCCTCTACGTGATCGGAAGATCCGACCTGGGACATAGCATATGCAACATTCTACCTCTCAATCTCTCTATCTCTGTTAGTCATATGTTGTCCCCTTTGTGTGATTGGAAGACATCCGACCTGGGATACAACATATGCACTTCTATATCTGACTTCTTTCTTAATGATTGAATACTCACCTAAAGTAAGGAGTTCTTTGGAAGTTCTTGATTACCGGGGTATATCGGGAAGTGGGAAACACGTTCTAGTACATCTAAAATTGAACCATTTAATAGGTTGTTTGTAGATCTCGGTGCTTAATTTAAGTGGACAACAATATCCTTGGTCGTCGTCAGCTAAATGTCCATTTAGGAATATATATCACAATGACTTGTCACTTATAATCTGTCCAATTTGTCAACATCCTTTGTGTTTAAGTGGACCACAATACCGGTGATTGACCAGATCTAGACATGCAGGCGTGTGATGATAAAGGATATTGGATTGCTTGACAATATTCTTGTTTTTGTTAAATTTGTTCATAGTTTTCCTCTATGCACAAATTTAGGGGGAGAATTACAAAAATTCAAAAATCAAACAAAAATCAGAAAAATTAAAAATCCAAAAATAGTGTTATTTCTGTTTTATTTCTTGTTCAAGAAAATCAAAAATCCAAAAATATTTTTGTTTATGTTTTATTTCTTTCAGAAAATTAAAACAATTCAAAAATATTGTGTGCTAAGTTTTCTTTTAGTTTTGTTTTGTCTTGAAATGTGAATTCAGATGTAGATGAGACTCATGGAGACTGAATCAAAAATTTCTGAGCCATGGCTTCATCCGTGAGCATCGAAGAATTCTCATTCGAAGGAGCAAGAAATGAAGATTATTCTTTCAACATTCAATCCTTCAACCCCAGAAGCAATGTCAAGCTGTAATTGAAGATTATGTGACAGATTGCATTGAAGCCTCCTCAATCAATTTGCTGCTATCTTGTACCTGCTCAAGTGATCCAGAAGATTAGATCTCTCTATTGTTCTCTCTGAAGATTCTCAAGCTAAAAGCGCCATCTTTCAAGAATCAGTACATCAAGCCTCCTCACCCGACGTGCGTTCAAAGCCAAATTCTGAAGAAAAGCCCAACCGCTCAAGATGAAGTCATTTATTGAAGATTCATATGTTCATCTTGAAGCTGTGAACAATTTGAAGATTAATGCTGAAGCAAAGCTCCCAATGAAGATTGACAAGGAGAGCCAACTACCATTTTAGGGGGAGTTTGTTGGGCCAATTAGAAAAGAAAGCTATAAACCAAGGGGGAGATTGTTGGGTCAAAATTATGGTTTATACTTTGCTTTTCTAGGCAATTGTATTTTTCTATAATGTTTTATGAGTTTACGGTTGTGTTTACGGCCGTGAACAGGTTTACGGCTGTGAACCTGTTCACGACCCATGTCTCATATATATAGGGTGAGGAGTGCATGTGGGTGAATAGTTGAAAGGAGCTTAAGTGTGTGAAACCCAAGGTGTTCTAGAGAGAGAAACTAGAGAGAAGTGTGTGTGTGTGTGAATCTCTTGTATCTGGATCTTCATTCTAATCAATTCATACATTAGATTCATCATCTTCTTCTTCTCCTTCTCTTCTATTTTGATCTGGCATCATCTGTTGATTGGGATTCCACATTATCAAATGGATCTGATTGATACACAAGCATATTGGGGACTTACAATGAACCTTGCCATGCGGCCGCTGATGTTCGGCCTTGACCTTCCTGGAGGTCAAGCACCGCTCCACGAACCAAGCAATCTCCCGCTTCATGCAGGGCCACCAATAGCTCAGTCTCAAATCTCTACACATTTTTGTAGCCCCCGGATGTATAGAGAACTTGGACTTGTGTGCCTCCTCCAATATCTTCTGTCTCACTCCCCCTGTCACTGGTACCCACACCCGACCACACTATGTCAGAAGACCTCGGCTATCCTTAACAAACAAGGGATACTGACCCCGAATCCGCTCTATCTTCCAATTATCTTTCTTTCACACCCTCGACCTGAACTTGTTTGATCATATCTAACAATGGAGAGATCACCGTCATCCTCAAGCAAACGTTACCAATCAAGGAACCTTCCGTCTTACGGCTCAAAGCATCAGCTACCACGTTGGCCTTCCCTAGATGGTATAAGATCTCACAGTCATAATCTTTCAGCACTTCCAACCACCTCCTCTGTCGCATGTTGAGGTTCTGCTGGTCCATCAAATACTTCAAACTCTTATGATCAGTATAAATAGTGCACCATACTCCATACAAGTAGTGTCTCTAAATTTTTAGGGTAAACACCACTGCCCCCTATTCTAGGTCGTGAGTGGGGTAATTCGCCTCATGAGGCTTTAACTTCCTTGAGGCGTAAGCAATCACATGCCCCCTCTGCATCAGTACCGCCCCTAACCCCGAGATCGATGCATCACAATACACTATCAAATCATCCAGCCCCTCCGGTAGCACTAGAACCGGTGCCTCACATAACTTCTGCCTCAGGGTCTCGAAAGCCAACTGCTAGTCCAAGCCCCACCGGAAAGTCACATTCTTCTTGGTCAAACGGGTCAAAGGCACAACGATCTTGGAGAAATCTTGGATGAATCTCCGATAATAGCCTGCTAAAGCCAAGAAGCTACGGATCTCAGATGCGTTCTTCGGTACTTCCTACCACATCACTGCCTCAACCTTGGCTGGATCCATCAAAATACCCTCCTGGTTGATGATGTGCCCCAAAAACTGTACCTCTCGCAGCCAGAAATCACACTTGGAGAACTTGGCATAAAGCCTTTCCATTCTCAGTGTCTCCAATACCTCCCTCAGATGCTGCTCATGCTGCTCCTTGGTCTTAGAATAGACCAGGATATCATCAATAAATACGATCACCGACCAATCTAGCATCGGTCTACACACCCTGTTAATGAGATCCATGAACGCTTCCGGGGCATTGGTGAGCCCAAATGGCATCACCACAAACTCATAGTGCCTGTACCGAGTCCTGAAAGCTGTCTTCGGTATGTCCTCATCTCGAATCTTCATCTGATGGTACCCCGACCGAAGATCAATCTTGGAAAACCAAGACGCACCCTGCAGTTGATCGAACAAATCATCGATCCTCAGTAGCGGATAACGGTTTTTCACCGTTAGTTTTTTCAGCTCTCGGTAATCAACACACATCCTGTGTGACCCGTCCTTCTTTTTCAAGAACATGATCGATGCTCCCTACGGGGAACTGCTCAGACAGATAAACCCTCGGTCTAGCAGCTCCTGAAGCTGCGTAGATAGCTCCTGCATCTCGGGTGGAGCTAGCCGCTACGGTGCCTTGGCTATCGGAGCGACACCCTGCACCAAATCAATTTAAAACTCCACTTGCCTCTCCGGAGGCACTCCAGGTAACTCCTCGGGTAAGACATCCCAAAAATCTCGTACAACCGGTACACTACCCAAATCTGTCGAGGCCTCAACCCTCGTATCCGAGATATATGCCAAAAATCCCGAACAACCCTGCTGAAGAAGTCTCCTGGCCCTCGCAGCTGAACAGAGGGTTGGCCCCTATGAGGCCCTCTCTCCATGAATTACCAGTTCTCCCCCACTTGGGGTTCGAACCCTCTCCAATTGGCGCTCGCAATCGATCATGGACCCATTGTCCCCCAACCAGTCCATCTCGACGATCACCTTCAGCCCTCGCAACGATATCGGGACTAGATCAACACGAAACCTCTCTCCAAGCACATTCAAGACACAGTTCCGATGCACCCTCACAACACTCACTGTGTGGTCATCCACAATCTCAACCGCAAGCGGGGACGCCAATGTCCCCGACGCATCTCGGAACTTCTTGCTAAGCGCAAGAGATAAAAACGATCGGGCAGCACCCAAGTCGAATAGAACATGAGCTGATATACCATTGACAAAAAAGGTCCCTATACATGAGCATATAAATACACATAAACAATGCAAGTCACTATCCAACAGGAAAAATAAAACACGTACCAGCCACGACGTCTGGTGCTGCCCGAGCCTCCTCGGTAGTCAACTGAAATGTACGGCTCTTCACCGCTGGAGCATCCGCCTTATCAGGGCGGCCATCAGTGATCCTCATCCTAGTGGGTGCAGGTGCTGCCACTACTCCTCCTCCTCCCTGCAACCTCGGATAATCGGCCCACTTATGGCCGGTCTGGTTGCAGTGGAAATAAATCAGGCCGTTCTTGGGGCAATCCCTGCTCACATGGGCCGGCTGACCACACATATAACATACCGGGTCCGTCCCCCGACAAGCTCCATCATGAGATCTCCCACATTTGACACACCGGCCATGGCCCTGCTGGCCCTTACTGGAGGAATCCAAGGTCTTAGGCTTTTTAGCCTGACCTACTGCTGTCTGTGCCTGCTCGGGCTTCCACTTGGTTCGGAAGTCCAACTCCATCTCCTGCTCACGGGCTTTCTCCAACATCTCATTTAGGGTTTTGCACCCTGTGAAGCTCACAAACTCTCGGATATCATCCCTCAACGTGGAATGATACCTCGTACTCCTTATATCCTCATCCGCAGCATACTGCGGGATCAAAAGTGCTCGTTCCCGAAACTAGGCGGTGATCTCCGTCACAGTCTCGGTGGTCTGCTGAAGCTCATGAAACTCCCTCACTAACCATTGCACCTCAATAGGAGGTGCAAACTCCAGATCAAATCACCTGACCAACTCGGCCCACGTCATCTCCGCCACACCGGCTGCTCCCACCTGGCTAGTCACCTCTCCCCACCAATCTCTGGCTCGATACCTCAACATACATGAAGCAAATCCCACCTTTGTCGCATCAGGGCAATAACTCGTGCGTTGGGCGTTCTCTATGTCCTCTACCTAGCGTCGGCTAACTATGGGGTCCATGGCCCCAAAGAACTTCGGCGCCCCACATGCCTTGAACTCCCGGAACGAGGGACTTCGGGCCCCGACCTGTCCCGCAGCAATCTCGGCTCGGAATGCCCTGAGCCTCTCCTCCGTGATCTCCACCATACCTTCCTTGACTGTCCCAAAAATCACTGGGGTAGCATCAAGGATGCCTCTGGTAACCTTGGTTGCGATAAACTCGTGCAGCCTCTCATCGATGGGTTCAGTAGTGTCGCCCGACCCAGATCCGGATCCTGATCCTGATCCTGATTATAACATTCCGTTTAAAATTAATTAAATAAATAAATAACTCTAAATTCCCCGAGATGTAATTTTTATTATTATTTTATATAATGGTAGCCAAAATCAATAATATTTAGCGGGGTGTTGGTTTCGGGGAGCCAAATGATATAATGTTGGATTTTAGGGGTTAAAAGTGTTAGTTCCGGATTGGTTTTGTAAATATTTATGAAGGCAGATACTACTTGGTAAATTATTGGGACTTAATTTGAAGAGATTTTAGAGGCTAAGGGGCTGAATGGTAACATATGGACTTCATTTGAAAATAATTTGTAAAGGAGGGGTTGTTTAGTAACTGTTGGACTTAATATGAAAGGAATTATGGGAACAGGGGTATGAAGAGTAAATTATGGACCTTGTTTGAAAAGATCCTTATGAGGAGGGAACATTCCTATCATTATGGAGTGAAGTTTCAAGGTGCCGGGTATATAACCCTACGTAACCCTAACCCTAAATGTAATGCATCATCCGCCACCCTCCTTCTTCAACTTCCGGCGCCACACCACCCTTATACCTCCCTTCCACCTCTGGCAGCCGCCGCCTAGTTGAGGTCGATTACCACCACTACACTCGCTGTCGTAGAAGACAAAAAGCCACAGACCCGACGTCGAAGTCAGGGAAGATTGGGTGAACAAGGCTCGCGGGTGCTGCTGCTCGCCGACTGTCTTTCACAGCGGAGCTCGACCGCCACCTCCATGCTACTGCTTAACCCACCGGTGCTCCTCTCGCCGGCGAAGCCAAATTCGAAGATGCAACGTCAGGAAGTCAGAAGTTTCAAGAACCGGGGGCAGATGTTGACGTTTCTGGTGGAGGCGACCTTCACTTTCCCCGCTGCTTACACCACTGTTGAATACGAAGGCGGACTTGGGACGTCGCGACTGTAGGCCGTCGGAAGAGCGTCCACGGTGTTGTTGCTGCTGTGAAACGTCGCCAGCCGCCATTGTTGCCGCTGTGAAACGTCGTCAGCCGCCATTGTTGCCACTTGTGTTGTTGTTGTCATTGCCAAATGCCACCAGGTGGGTGGTTGGGTCCATTTCGCAAGCCAAAAACGTGTGTGTGTATTTCTGCTATGAGGGCGTGTGTGTGTTCTGTTTGGTCGGAAAACCAAGAAAGCCATCACCACCATCGTGAGGTGGTGGCTGCCGCCTTGTACCACCGCCGGCCACCACAAGGGTGGTTGTGTGTGTTTATCTTATTTTGTGCGTGTTTATTTTGGGGCATTGCGTTGTAAAATTGTAATCAGTGACAGAATAATCAAAGAAAACTCATAACCACCACCAGTCGCCGTGTTGGGTGGCAGTGTGCTTTTGCTTGCGTTTAGACTGCTTTTGGGATGTTTGGACATAATTGGACTAGAACCATAACCACCACCGTGAGGTGGTGGCCGCCGCCGTGAGCCGCCGTTGACCACCACTACCCGAGGTGGTAGTGGGTGGTGCCTGACTTATGAAACCCTAGTTGACCTAACGAAACCCTAATTAATCTAAAGACTTAGCCTTTGGGCCTAATTGGTGTGTTTTGGGTTGGAAACCCTAATTAGGGTTTAGAAAACCCTAATTTTGGAAATGTGTATTTTAGATTTGTCGGGACCCGCGTTTGGACCGTTGGATTTGGAATTTTGAATTACACCCGGCCACATTGTATGTTTGGACTAGTGGAGTGGTGGACTTAATGGATTAAGTCATTAACGGATTAAGCCCTTAATGGGTTACGCAGGAACACTTAACCTGATCGTCATTTTATCATTTTATGTGAAAAACCCTAATTGGGTTTGGGTTCTTATTGGGCCATTTCTTGAACTAACTTCCTGTGGGCCTTCGTGGGACAAATGGGGAACATGTTTATGGACTACGGAAATTATTGGGCTTTAGGATAAGGTCCATTGGAGAGGCTTGGGCCCAATTTGGAAAATTGGGCCATAAGTGGGCCAAAATTGGCCTTGATGATTATGAGATGTTGGACCATCGGAATGCCAATTGTTTGGACTAGAATAAATGGTTGGGCCTTAAGATAAGTCCATGTAGAGGTTTGGGCCCAATTTGGAAAATTGGGCCAAATTTTGGGCTTTGGTTCATTGATTGGTTTTTGGGCTTTCAAAGTGTGTGTTTGGATCTTGGTTTTGGACCAAGTTAGGTTAAGGGTAAAATAGTCTTTTACCCCAAGCATGGACTTATGGATATGGATTGGAACCCAATCATTAATTGGGTGTTGTTTTGATGTTGACAGTTCGGGAATCTGTCAACCAGCAGCTAGAGTTTTATCCGCGGGACTTCGGCAGTGCGAGGTGAGTCTCCTCACCATACCAATGGGTCTAAGGCACCGAGGCCGGCCCATTCAGTTAGTTGTAGGGTTATTGTGGATTCACTACTGATATGTCTGATATGCATGTATATGTAGATGTGCTAGTATGTTATTGACTAGATATGTGAAGACCCCGGTGGGGATCCCGTGGCAGTTGGTTATTAGACCATGGGGGGAGCCCATGGCATACCAGGTAAAGACCATGGGGGAGCCCATGGCAAATAGCTAAGACCATGTGGGGGGAGCCCATGTCACATAGGTGTAAGACCCTGGAAGGAGTCCACGACATCCTCATATGTTTATATATATGTGTTATATAGTAGGATAGTTATGTTCCGTGATATGTAGTATGCTTGTGACTATGTTTCATTTACCTGGAAGACCCCGGGGGGGGGGGGGGGTGGAGCCCGTGGCAGTTGGATATCAGAACATGGGGGAGCCCATGGCATTCCAGGTAAAGACCATGGGGGAGCCCATGACACGAAGGTATAAGACCTTGGGGGGAGCCCACGGCATCCTGGAGTAAGACCTTGGAGGGTTTCCAGGGCATCCTTATATGTTTATATTATGGCTTATGTGATTGATATGGCTCACGTGATTGATATGGCTCACATGATTGATATGGCTTATGTGATTGATATGGCTTATGTGATTGATATGGTTTATGTAGCTTTTATAGCTAATATGGATTATGTGGTTATATGGATTGTGTGGGGTATGCTATGGGGAACTCACTAAGCTTCGTGCCTACTGTTTTGTTTATTGTTTCAGGTATCATCGATTTGGAAAGAAAGGGTCCGACTTTATCGCAGCGCACACACCCATGTTTTCCGCAATGAATGATTTTGGGATGAACTCTGATAAATGTTTTAATCAGCGATGTTTTGGAATGTTTGGAATAAATGATATCTATGTTTTGGCTATATTAAAAATGAAATTTTTACCCTTGATTTTTGGGTCGTTACACTGATCCCCCTACTCCAAACCACGTCACCACCATCCTCATAAGATAGAATGATCAAGATAATAAAAAAGGGGATCCTCCCACGCCAGTTCTTTTTAGAGCTTCCAGATCTAACATCAGTTCAGGTATAGGTCCTGTGTTTTCAGTAGTACAGGCCCAATACTACCTTCTACACCTACCTATACCTTCCCGAAGGTTCTACCTGATAACTCGAATTCATCCCCAAACAAAACATATCTCATAAGCTACCATATAACTCAAATCCTAGGCAATCCTAAGATTTGCTCTGTCCATAACAAACCAGAACTCAATCCTAACAGGTTGCCTTTATGCATGCAAATTATACATAGAAAAGGATCAAATAGACTTTCGAATAATAGATTCTACCCCAGGACCACAAACAGACAAGGAACAGGAAATAAGGCCAAATCAATCATTCTAAGGCTATAAGCTCCTAACCGTATAAATTTTTTAAAAGCATACACATAGCAAGAGCCATACGATTATCATAACTCAAATATCAGTATAACATGGCTAACATATTGGGGAACTACTTACTTGGCTCGGCCGATCAGGCGCATTGCACTTTCCTCTTTTCCAATTTAAGAAGTTTTTAACTTTTATTTTTGAAAACAATTTTTTTTACCATTTCCTTAGTTTGATTCCTGACACACCTGAGAGTGTGCCCGAATCCCTCAAACCAAGGCTCTGATACCAACTTGAAACAATCCAATTTTCAAAAGAAATTTTTCATTTTTAAATAGTCAAAAACATTTCCAATAACCCTTAAAATCTCAAGTACATTTGTTTTCAATTCATAACATCAACAACATTATTCCAAACATCAGAGTGTCCCATTAAGCACCTGAGAGAGAGTGCATGTCATGCCATCAAGCCTTGCCCTTGCCCATGGGCTCGAAAGTACCTGAAACAATCAACAAATTGTAAGCTAATGCTTAGTGAGTTCCCCAGAGCATGCCCTACACAATCCACATAATCACATAATCCATATTATCTATAAAAGCTACAATAACCGTATAAGCCATGCATACAACATATAGGGATGCCCTGGAAACCCTCCAGGGTCTTACTCCGGGTGCCATGGGAACCCCCACATGGTCTTAGCCCACTACCATATAAACCAAACATACAAACATATCAGGATGCCCTGGAAACCCTCCATGGTCTTACTCCGGGAGCCATGGGAACCCCCACATGGTCTTAGCCCAGGTATGTCATAGAAACCCTCCAAGTTCTTACACCCAAGTGCCTCGGGAACCCCCCGAGGTCTTTCATGCAAGTACTACAATCACAACTAGCATACCACATATCTTATAACCAACAATCATGTCACATAACAAATAATGGGCCGGCCCTGGTGCCTTACACCCATTGGTAAGGTGAGGAGACTCACCTCTCGAGAATGTTGAACTGACAAGATAAGATCGGATAAGTCTCAAAGCACATCTCCAACTCAACTGCCTATAATCATCATGTGATTAATTTGTAAAAATCCCGAATACCATAAATACCCTCAAGGTCAAACTTGGTCAATCTTGGTCCAAGTCCAAGTCAACAGTCCATGTTGACCCCAACTCGTCGAGTGCATCCAACAACTCGCCGAGTTTCCTGAGTAACTTGTCAACTCGCCGAGTTACCTGAGTAACTCGTCGAGTTCCTTAATGTCCAAAAGACCGAAAACTTATGTAGACCGCAAACTCTAATCCTTCACCGAAATAACTAAGAATCTCGAAAAAGGGTAAACCATACCCGACTCGTCGAGTTGGCTAAGAAACTCGTCGAGTTCGTTCAGTCCTTTTTGTGTTCAGTCCTTTCCAGTGGAAACCAAGGCTCCAAATTACAGATCCAACCTCTTATGGTGTAGTTACCACGTAAATTTGCAAACTTTACATGTATGCACGGCCTCCCAAGGCTAAAACACTAAACCTAGGGTTGAAACAACACTTAGGACATGGAAAAGGGCTTAGACTAGGTAAAGGAAGCAACTTTATGTCATGAAAGACCTAGAGGTGTCCAAATCTGGAAGCACATCCTCATGACAAGTCCAAATCCGAGTATGACACCCTTTTTGCACCAAAAGTGACCATAATCTTCCATAAGATGAGATTTAAGCAAATAAAGATCAAGGTAGCAACTTTTTACCTCTAAATGGATGCTAACAACAAGTAGATGCCGGATCTAAAGCCTTCTCCTCACTTCAATCTCTTCAACCTTCAAGTTTCCTTCCAAAAAGCACAAGATTCACTCTCCAAAGCTCACACACACTCAAGGAAGCACCAAAATGCGGCTAGGGTTTCTCTCTGGATTATAAGAACGATGAAAGAGGCTACAAATGAGCCATAACCTTTTTAAATAGGGTACAAATCCCTGAAAATTAGGGTTTTCCTTTACAGCGCCTACTCGTCGAGTCGGGGCCTTCCGACTCCTCGAGTAGGATCTAAATCCCGCGTCCTCATAAATGATCTATACTCGACGAGTTGGAGCTCCCCAACTCGTCGAGTCCTAGCACAAAACCCTAAAAACCTAGAGAATTAAATGATACCTGGAACAGGCGTTACAGTTTTGTACCATTATTGTACAATTACTATTAAAATGGTAAGCTACTACCGGCAAAACTTGTTGGTTACCAAAAAACTATTACCAACTTTCTTGGTTTGGATGTAACATGTTGGTTTGTTTTGTTTGGCAAAAATTTGATAGCATATTTTTTGTTTGATATATTGTCTTATTGTATGGTTCTTGTTTGATATGTTGGTGGCGGATTGGATCGTATGTTTGACTCTCTATCTTATTCCCGACTACGAATGACAATGTATTCATAAGGCGATCGTCAATATTAGCATTGGCCTTGTTATGGATATTATAAGGCTAGAAATTGATGGTTGCATGACGGTTGAAATCTATTGGTAATTGGTGGCTTTAAGACAACAGTGGGATGGTAGTAGAGTGTTAATCGTTGATACATATGGTTATTATGTATGTTGATATGAGAGATAGTGAATCGATGCTAGAGGTGAGCACTTTGCTTGTATGTATTGTATGTATGGTGGAATATGTGGTATACTAGGGAACTCACTAAGCTTTATGCTTACGTTGTTAGGTTTAATGTTTATTAGGTTGTTCGTTGGAAGGGCGCGACATGATTGTACACTCACATCAATGTTATATGGTTTCTGCTATTTTTGTAATTCTACTCTGTTTAACCTTATTGTTTTTAAACAAGTGGATGTTACTTTATGTTTTCAAGAAAAGGGTTTTAAATGTTAAATCTAGATTTAAATGGAAATTTTTGTTTTAAATTTGGGACGTTACAAGTTGCTATCAGTACCTTAGTTTGAGGGATTTGGGCGTGCTCCACAGTGTGTCTAAACTCAAACTGAGGACTGAGAGATTTTCTAAATTAAGTTTTGGAAAAAGAACACATTTTATCCGAAGAAATTCAAGGGAATAGTTGGGTCAGAAATGTGAGTTCTGTCTTTTGTCATGTTCATGTCTAATTGGTGGCTTGAGATTGCGGGCATGGTTTTCTGACCTAAATTTAATTTATAAAAAGGAATATGTGATGCATACAGTCATCCAAAACACGAAAAGAAAGTGATTACCTATATATCGATATTATTGTATATTTTATGCTATTGATGGATATGCATGTTAGAATATAGGTTAAGGATTTGTTTAGGAATTCCATGCTAGAATTACATAATTTTTATAGATGCCTCGTATGCCTTATATGTGTTACTTGTTGTATGTGTTGTGGAATCTATATTTATTATTATTAAGCTATTAATTGAATTCCATAAGGTTTCTAAATAATTAGAACCTGATAGCCTTGGAATTTTTGATTCAACCTTATTACTTGTTCCTTGTCTGGTTGTGGTTTTAGGGTAGAGGAACTTATTTGAATGTCTATTTCATTCTTGATTATGCACGACTATGCATTGATGAAACATTTCAGTGATATTTATAGAGACTTTGTTCGACTCGTGGTGAAGTGAGGAGGGAAGAATACTAGAGAGTCTAGGAAATGTAGTGTTATGCATATGGCTAGACATGTGCATGTATGATACTAGTTTAGTGGAGTGGTGAGAAGTGGTTTAGGAGTCCTGGAACAATCCGTGGAGCAAGTATGGATAGGTGTGGAAGGTAGTATGAGCCCGTACTACCGAAAGCACATGATACATACTTGGGTCAAGGAAGTGTCATAAGAATACCAATGAACTTGTAGGTGGGTATGAATAGTGTGGGTTAGCACCATATGTATGGACTATGATATGTTACCATTATCTTTCATATTCAATATGGTGGATATTCGTGATGGAGGATCAGGCTAAGGTGCGGGAAAAATTGGGCCAGGAGGTTCGGGTCAAGTGAGAGGGATATCTATGACATCATCATTACAGAGGTTTCGAGGTCCATGCTAGAGAATCTTCTTGACATATTTGGCACAATCATGGATGAGTTGATTTTAATGATGGAAGAGTGGTTTAGGATCTTTCAGGCTAATTTGGAGGCTAGTCGGCCCAGTACTCGTGAGGTCACCTTTTAGGAGTTTGGTGCTTGTGGGTGATGGGTTTTGATACATAAAATAGTGAGTTTTTCATAAAAACCGGCAACATAATCTATAAAAAATCTAGTAGTTTTCGAGTTTATAACCAAACCAAACCATCAAGGATCCTTTTAAAGAGGTTAGAATGATATTAAAAACAACCATATGATGTTTTAGAATGACAACCTTTGGAGCATTTGGACCCTCTTCGATTTGGGGTGTTGAAGTAGATGGAAAGAACAAAGAGCTTGAACTTCTCTTGTAACTTCGGTCAACTATTGTAATCATTATATGAATAAATAAGAAATGATTATTCATATATTTATATGCTTATGTGATATTATGTGTAAATTATATAAGTATTTAATAATAAAATAAATAAGATTAAAATGCGCGTCGAAAATAAAAGATTATTTAGGACAAATAATCTTAACCTAGTTGTAGTATGAGATAGTTATACATTTTATACGGGCTTTATCGGTTTAAGCCTGTGTGAAAAAAATAAATTCAAAATTAGCCGACGGAGTCTAAACGAAAGTTGTAGATCTTGTCGAGAGCTTTTGGGGGATATAAAAAACGTCTGAAACGGAGCTAGTATGAAGCAGACAAGCAATTTTAAAAACCTGAAAAACGGTATGCGTGCACACAAGGAGCGCGACGTGCCCTACAAGACCACGCAACCCCACCAACTTCATGCCATGTGTCAGGCCAACATTTTGCCATGTCACCTTCTTCCGGCCAGGAGCGCAGCGCGCCTGCCCCAAAAATGCATTATAAATAGATCTTCAATCCCCATTCGATCCTCACACCATTTACATTCATCCTCTTGATCTTCTCTCAATTTTGGCCTACTTTCCCTTAAGTTTTTTGCATTTTGGTGAAGCCCTGCAACCCCCGAGTGGCCGAAGCTCAGTAGCTATCCAATAGAAGCACTGCTGGTGCATTTTCCAGCATTTTTTCTAGGAAATATCTGTAAGTTAAATTACACTCAACCCTAGTTTAGTGTAATTTATATTTATAGTCATAATCGTTGTTATGAATCCACAAAAAATATTTATCACTAATTCCAAGTTTTTATACTGATTGATCTTCTTACGGGAGAGGTTTCTAGAATGGTCACGTCGGCTTGGTTGTTGGATTTCAGAAAGGCAATATGCCGAAATGGTCTTGTCTCCTGACTGTCTTGCCTGGTTGATCCTTACATGATAGATTTTAAAGTAGACTTTGGGATTGTTAAGGAGTCTAAACCCACAGGATAATAGTTCCATGAAGTATGAAATTAGACTAAGACTTAGCGTTATATACGTCTAGGTCTTTTGGAAAAGGTGAAATGCGAAGCTCTGCCCGATTCACCAATCAACAAACATTTTGTCAGGTGAGTGTGTAGTTATTAACGAGAACATAATCTTAATTTAAAAAGTATTAATACTATTAAGTAATACTAAATGTTTACATGTATTATCTGTGCTATGTGTCATTTGTATAAATAGGATAATTGGATTAGAAACAATATTGGGAATCGATTGCCTTTAGTTATAAGTATTGCCTTAAGTTTAAGTATTTGACTTCTAAAGGTTGCTTAGTTCATGTAACGTCCCAAAACTCAAGACCAAATTTTTTTGTTTTTATATTAAATAAAGCATCACCCAAACTTTTTTATCAAAACAAAAGAGGAATCATAATGTATTCATAATCATCCAAATCACATCAGAATCAAATAAGTGAAAAGTCATGGTGTGTGCAACGCAATCATCCCGAGCTCTTCCCCTTCGATCCGGAAGTACCTGAAACATAAACTGAAAACCCTAAGAATGAAGCTTAGTGAGTTCCCCAAAATACTGCATACCATACATCCCCGGGTCTATTTCACCCCCGAGTCTATTTCAACTCATGCGTCGGCCTAAAGCTGTACCGGGTCTATTTCTCAACCGAGTCTATTTCACACCCGAGTCTAATTTAACGCATATGTTAGCACAAGGCTGTACTGGGTCTATTTCACCCCACATACATATAACAAACAGGCACACAAGCATACAGCACATACAACATGAGTCACAAAGACTACAAGCACATAACATATCCTAGTGTCCTACAGTATAGTGAGCAAACTCACCTCAATCTGTTGTCAGTCAAACAGATGCTCGGGCTGGTGAACCATAGAATCCTCCAGCAAAGCAATCAAATAAAACCCAAATTAATAATTGGGCCATAAACCATAACTGGGAATCTAGTACATTTGTCCAACACGCAGGGTAAAAGACCATTTTACTCTTCCCTCACTTGGCCCAATAACCGATGCCCAAACTCAATGACACTAAAAGTCAAATAGTGGCCCAATTCCTAAAGGACACCTAAAGCCCAATATGGGCCCAAATCCAAGAAGGCCCAAAGCCTAAAAATGGCCCAAAGTCAGAAAGGCTAGTGGCCCAACAAAATCCCAAAACCCTAATAGTCCAAATATGGCCCAAACCACAAAATCCCATGACCAGGCCCAACATACGCACGTATTAAGCACTTTTTCCATTAAGCACTTAATACTTACAACCAGACGTCCAAACTTCAGATCGAAGCCTTGGGGAACGTCTTAATCCATAAAGTTACTAACTTGGAGCCTTTACATGGCTCAAATGAACTCAAACCTTAGATTTGGCAACCTACTTTCAGCAAATGGACATAAACACATGCATGGTTGATCCTCAATCATCAAGATGCTAAATTTATGGACTAGGGACCTCAGAAACATCAATAGAAGCAACTCCTAACTTCTGGAGTGGAAGAATCCCACTATATCTCATTCATGGGCCTAAAAGTTAACAAAACTCCATAATAACTAGATCTAAGCATACAATGAGAAAGTTCCAAGCTTTATACCTTAATGAAGATGGAAATGATGAGTGGAATCTGGATCTACAAGCTCTCCCTTGATCAAAGGTCCTTCTTCAAGTTTCTTCTTTCTCAACGTTCACCAACACACACTAAAACACACACAAAGAGGTCAAATCTTCTCTAGACGGGTTAGGGTTTCAAAATGAGGCTCAAAGGGTAATCGAGGTTGGGAAATGAGAGGATCATGGGTCATAATGTTGCTTAAATAGGGTCCAAACCCTAAAATTTAGGGTTTGTCTCCTGATTGCGTACGCCCAACGTACAAGAAGTAAGCCCAAATTACTCCCATTTTTGCAAAAATGGCAACAATGCCCTCTAGGGACCAAATTTGCAAACTATTTACACACCAAGGGTCAAAATGAAAATTACCTTTAATCGGGTGTTACAATTCTCCCCACTTGAATTAAACTTCATCCTCGAAGTCTGTTGCCGCAAATAACTCCGGGTAATGCTCCCTCATCTCGTCCTCAGGCTTCCATGTCCATTAAGAACCCTTTTATGCTGCCACTGCACCTTCCTCAGATCCACCACCTTGTTTCGTAGAGTCTTTGTCCTCCTATCAAGGATCGTCACTTGTCTCTATATATAATTCAGGCGGTCATCCACCTGAATATTTTCCAATGGAACCACTACAGAATCATCAACCAAACACTTCCACATATGAGAGATGTGAAAAGCGCTATAAATCTGACTAAGCTCCTCCGACTGATCCAAACGATACACTGTCATGCCCACCCGGGCTAAAACCCTGAAAGGACCAATATATCTAGGGCCCAACTTACCCTGCTTCCTTAATCGGATGACACCTTTCCGAGGTGACACCTTCAGGAGCACCATGTCCCCAACCTGGAACTCCAAGTCTGATTGTGGTCTATCCAAATAACTCTTCTGTCGGCTCTGAGATGTCTGAAGTCTACTGTGAACCTGCTGAATCAATTCCGTCATCTTGAGTACCACCTCGGTACTCCCCATGACCCGCTGACCGAACTCACCCTAACATATCAGGGTCCTACACTTCCTCCCATAGAGCATCTCAAAAGGAGGTCGATCAATGCATGTGTGATAACTGTTCTTATACGAAAATTTCGCCAAAGGAAGATACGTATCCCAACTACCTCCAAAATCCAGTACACATGCCCGCAACATGTCCTCCAATGTTTAGATAGTCTGCTCACTATGACCATCATTCTGTGGGTGGAAAGTCGTGCTGAAATGCAGACGAGTACCCAACTCCTCATGGAATCTCTTCCAGAACCTAGAAGTAAACCGAACATCCCTATCGGAGACCACAGAAACCAGCAGCCCATGTCGTGCCACCACCTCCTGAATGTAGATAAAGGCTAGCTTCTCTGCCGAAATACCCTCCCGAATCGGAATGAAATGTGAGCTCTTGGTCAACCAATCCACGATGACCCATATCAAATCCACCCCGCCTGTCGTCTGTGGCAACTTCATGATAAACTCCATTGTAATCTCTTTCCATTTCCAAACGGGAACTTCCAACATCTCTATTTTTCGATGAGGTCGTTGATGCTCGGCCTTGAGTTTCCTGCAAGTCAATAAAGTCTCCACATAGCAGGCCACATCTTGTTTCATGCATGGCCACCAATAGTCGATCCGGAGTATCTAAACATCTTTGTTGCTCCGGGATTAATAGAGAATCTCGACATGTGCGCCTCATCCACCAAAACCTGACGCGCACCACCCTAATATGGAACCCATACCCTCCGATGAAGGGTCAATAACCCCCGACTATCATAATCAAAGGAAGCCACCTGAACCACTACGTGCCCACTCATTCGATGCTCTTCCTTCATAGCCTCAACCTTAGTCACTCGAATATGCTCTAAGAGTGGGGTAATCACTGTCATCCTCAAACATACATCCCCAATCGGGGCAGTAACCACCTTTCGGCTGAGAGCATCGGCCACCATGTTGGCCTTTCCCGGGTGATAAAGTATCTCACAATCAAAATCCTTCACCACATCCAATCATCTACGCAGCCTCATGTGGAAATTTGGTTGATCCATTAGATACCTCAGCCTCTTGTGATCCGTGTAGATAGTACACCGGATCCCATAGAGGTAATGTCGCCAAATCTTGAGGGGGAACACCATAACCCCGAACTCCAAATCATGTGTAGGGTAATTTGCCTCATGAGGCTTCAGCTGCTCGAAGCGTAAGCGATCACGTGACCCCGCTGCATTAGTACTGCACCCAAACCCATGATTGATGCATCACAGTGCACCATAAAATGCTCAACACCCTCTGGCAGAGTCAAAATTGGCGCCTCAAATAATCTCTGCCTCAGAGTCTCAAAAGTTGCCTGCTGCTCAGGCCCCAAACAAAACATGACCGTCTTCTTTGTCAATCGATTTAAGGGAACCGCTATCTTGGAGAAATCCTAAATGAATTTCCGATAGTAACCTGCCAATCCAAGGAAACTCCGAATCTCATATGGAGACCTCGGAACCTCCCACCTCATCACTGCATCGACCTTGGCCGAATCGACCAGAATACCATTTTGGTTGACAAGGTGCCCTAAAAACTGCATCTCGCACAACCATAACTCATACTTGGCGAACTTTGCATACAATCTCTCCCTCTTCAGAGTCTCCAATACCTCCCTCAGATGCTCCTCATGTTGCTCATGGGTTTTGGAATAGACTAGGATGTCATCAATAAACACAATCACAAATCGATCCAAGATAGGCTTGCATACCCAATTCATGAGATCCATGAATGCGGCTGGAGCATTGGTGAGCCCGAAGGGCATCACCACGAACTCGTAATCACCATAATGAGTTCGGAAGGCCGTCTTGTGCGTATCCTCCTCTCTGACCCTCATCTAATGATAACTCGAATGTAGATCAATCTCGGAAAACCAAGATTCATCCTGTAGCTGGTCAAATAAATCGTTAATCCTCGGGAGTGGTAACGGTACTTTACTGTTAGCTTATTCAGCTCCTGGTAGTCGATGCACATCCGATGTGACCCATCCTTTTTCATCACAATTAAGACCGGCGATCCCCATGGTGAACTACTAGGCCGAATAAATCCATTGTCTAATAGCTCCTGCAGCTGTGTAGACAGCTCCTGCATCTCTAGAGGTGCCAATCGATAAGGTGCCTTGGCTATCAGAGTCGCACCTGGAACGAAGTCAATCCGAAACTCCACCTGTCTCTCCGAGGGAACTCTAGGCAAATCCTCTGGGAACACATTCGAATATTCCCAAACGATCGGTATATCACCCACCGACGTCTTACCCTTTTCCCGGATATCCATCACATAGGCCAACAATCCAGAACATCCGTTCTGAAGATAGCTTCGGGCCCTTGCTGTTGAACATAGTATCGACCCACACTGAACACCCTCTCCTTGAATCACTAACTCTCCCCCAGTTGGGTTTCGAATACGTAACAACTGATGCTCGTAGTCAATCACTGCCCCAATGGGGCTCAACCAATCCATCCCCACAATAACCTTATTCTCACGCAAAGGGATATGAACTAAATCAATTAGGTACTGCTCATTAAACAACTCTAATACATAATCCCGATGAACCCTCGATACCCGCACATGATGATCATCAACAATCTCTACCTATAACAGATAATCCAATTCCCTTGGAGCATCGACGAACCTCTTGTTGAGCGCGAGAGATACAAAGGATCGGGTACCCCCGAATCAAACAAAACCAGAGGAGAGATACCGTTCACATGGAACGACCCTAAAAGAAAAACACAAATATAACCATAAAACTAACATAAATAAAGAGATAAAGAGAAGATACATACCTATCGCCACATATGGTGCTGTACGAGCCTCCTCGGTTGTCTGCTAAAATGCCCGACTCCTCACAACAGGTGCCTCCGCCTTGCCCTGAAGGCCATCTGTAATCCGCACAGTCGTCGGAGCAGGTGCTGCAACTGGTCCTGCCCTGCTAAACTCCGACAATCAGCCTTTTTATGGCCTCTCTGATTGCAATGAAAGCAAATTAGACTCGATCCTTGGGTGGTGGTTGTGCAATCCCGACTAAAGTGACCAGTCTTGCCGCACTTGTAGCATCCTAAACTACCTCCCCTTCAAGTTCCATCATGCGTCTTGCCGCACTTGTCACAACGGCCCTGACCGTACTAGCCCTCCAATCTCAAATAAAAAACCTTGGGCCTCTTGCCCGAACCCTCAAAACTCTAACAATGATCCGACTTCGTCTTCTTCTCCATCTCCAAGTCAATTTCCCTATCTCTAGCTCGCGCCACCATATCATCCAGTGTCTTGCAACTGGATTTGCTCACAAACTGCCTGATATCACTCATCAACATCTCATGGTATCTCGTCTTCTTAATCCCCTCGCGGGAACAGCCAGTACGGAAGGCGTTCGTGACATCCGCTAACCAACGCCTGCTCGCAATCGGGTCCTTTTTACCTAAGAACTCTGAAGCACCACATGCCTGGAGCTCACAGAAAGTCAAAGTGCGAGCTCCCATCATCGCCTCCATCTCAGAACGAAAAGCGCCCAAGTGCTCATCCAGAATCTCCATGATACCCTCCTTGATCGTATCGAATATCACATGAGTCTGCTCAAGAATACTGTGGGTAATCTCTGATGAAATGAACTCTCGTATCTGATCATCCATATGTCCGGCCCCAGAGCCCAAACCCGAACCGCTGCCAGAACCTCCTCGTGTGGCCACCATACTAAAAATAGACCACTCAAACCATCAGAACACATATATATACATCGAGGAAGCCCATATTCTACAAGATTCCTGGTATCATCATGACTTTCCTTGATTCAAGTACGGATCCTCTGCTTCTAGTAGTAAGTGCCCATACTACCTTACACATCTATCCGTACTTTCCTCAAGGATCGCCCCGAATCCTCCATGTCACTCCCTTATCAATCCACACAACCTTCAACAAGACGAGGCTCTCGGCATCGAGTCACCTCCTAGGTTTTCCTAGGGATACCACCACACCACTCTCCGCCATCAGCTACAGAAGGAACTCCCCCTAACACCCTCTAACTAGCATACGAATACAATTACATACCATCGACACAAGATAATTCTTCGAATGAAAGGTCTCACACTACAACGGTTGGACTCAAACAAGAGTTGCGCAATAGAGTTAAAACCTAACCTTCTAAAATTATCTAGTCTCAATAATACGTAACTTAGCATATTCACTTACTAGTTAGCTGATGTTAATGGGAACTCCTAAAAGTACTAAGCAAGCAGAATTCGAGCATCGAGTACTCAGAATCAAAGCATTACCTAAATCGGCCATCCTATCACTGGTTGGTCAGTACTAGCATGCAATTCTACAAGCTCATACAATAGGCACATAAAGGCATCTCTCCTAGCATTCTATCATGCAATCCTGAGCAGATCCTTAACCCTAATCTAGCATGCAATTCACAGATTCACAATTCAAAGCATAACACAAAACATGTATGGGTATTTTTTGAAACTTACTCGAGCTCGATCGATTGCATGCATCACACCCCTTTCTTTTATTAGAAATATCCTTTTATAAAACATTTTTTTTAAGAAAAATTTGCCAAACCCTCAGTTTGAGTTCGAACATACTCGAGAGTATGCCTGAATCCCTCAAACCAAGGCTCTGATACCAACTTGTGATGTCCCAAAACTCAAAACCAATTTTTTTTATATTATATAACACATCACCCAAACATGTTTATAAAAAAAAAGGGAATCATAATGTATTCATTGTCATCCAAAACACATCAGAATCAAATAAGTGAAAAGTCATGGTGTGTGCGATGTGGTCATCCCGAGCTCTTCCCCTTCGATCAGGAACTGCCTGAAACATAAAGTGAAAACCATAAGCACGAAGCTTAGTTAGTTCCTCAAAATACCGCATACCATATATATACGCCAACTCAAGGCTGTGTCGGGTCTACTTCACCCCCGAATCTATTTCAACTCATGCGTCGGCCCAAAGCCGTACCGGGTCTATTTCTCCCCCGGGTCTATTTCACCGTCGAGTCTTTTTCAACTCATATGTCAGCACAAGGCTGTATCGGGTCTATTTCACCCCCAGTCTAGTTCACCCCACATACATGTTGCAAAAACAGGCACACATGCGTACAACACATACAACAGGAGTCACAAAGACTACAAGCACATAACATATCCTATTGTCCTACAATATAGTGAGCAAACTCACCTCAGTCTGCTGTCTGTCATACATATGCTCGAGCTGCCATACCGGAGCATCCCCGCGCTAACCAAACAAATAAAACCTCAGTTAATAATTAGGCCATGAACCATAATCGGGAATCTAGTTCATTTGTCCAACACCAAGGGTAAAATACCATTTTACCCTTCCCTAACTTGGCCTAATAACCAATGCCCATCTTCAATGGCACCAAAAGTCAAATAGTGTCCCAATTCCTAAAGGACACCCAAAGCCCAATATGGGCCCAAATTCAAATCCAAGAAGTCCCAAATCCTAATAATGGCCCAAAGTCAGAAAGGCTACTGGTCCAATAAAGCCCAAAACCCTAATAGTCCAAATATGGACGAAACCACAAAAGCCCATGACCAGACCTAGTACGCTATGCGTACCAGAAGTATGCCTGACATACTGGGTAGCTTGTCTGATCGGGGACTCGAACACGTACGCCTAGCGTACGCACCCATTAAGCACTTTTTCCATTAAGCACTTAATGCTTACAACCAAATATCCAAACTTCAGATCTAAGCCTTGGGGAATGTCTTAATCCATAAATTTACTAACTTGGAGCCTTTGCATGGCTCAAATAAACTCAAACCCTAGATTTAGCAGCCTACTTTCACCAAATGGACATAAACACATGAATGGTTGATCCTCAACCATCAAGATGCTAACTTTATGGACTAGGGACCTCAGAAACATCAAGAGAAGAAACTCCTAACTTCTGGAGTGGAAGAATCCCACTAGATCTCATTCATGGGACTAAAAGTGAACAAAACTCCATAATAACTAGATCTAAGCATACAATGAGCAATTTCCAAGATTATACCTTAATGAAGTTGGAAATGATGAGTGGAATCTAGATCTACAAGCTCTCCCTTAATCAAAGCTCATTCTTTAAGTTTCTTCTTCCTCAAGGTTCACGAACACACACAAAGAGGTCAAATCTTCTCTAGATGGGTTAGGGTTTCGAAATGAGGCTCAAAGGGTAATCGAGGCAGGGAAATGAGAGGATCATGGGTCATAATATTGCTTAAATAGGGTCCAAACCCTAAAATTTAGGGTTTGTCCCCTGATTGCGTATGCCCAGCATACGAGAAGTGCGCCCAACTTACTCCCATTTTTCCATAAATGGCAACAATGCCCTTAGGGACCAAATTTGCAAGCTATTTACACACCAAGGGTCAAAATGAAAAGTACCTTGAATCGGGTGTTGCAGTTCAAATTAAGCTTGATATCGACTAGGTTTCATAGTTAGGGTAGAATATGAGATCAAAACAGAGTGAAGTCCTCCTCTTTCTTGGATGATAAAAAATGAGGGGTCCAGATCAAACAACCGACAAGTATGTCTGGGTCATCGACCAGAGTAGATGACAACACTAGACTATTCTTGGTGGTCTAGTGAATTACGTTGCTAGCATGGACTTATAACCCATGGACGCAGATAAAATGGGATACCATATTTATCAAATCTCTAATGGTTGGTTGCCTTTATATGAATTACACTGGCCAAGTACTCCCCTAGCGGTGTAGTTAAACAATTGCTAGAGCGATTTATCAGGTTGGGTGATTCCTCCAGATAATCGCGCTTTAGGATCTGTGAAGATCGGTTGGGTTGGGTAGTTGGTCTTAGGTCAGGATATATATATATATATATATATATATATATATATATATATATATATATATATATATATATATATATATATATATATATATATATATTATCTGACAACGTTGATTGCAGGAATGATATTACTTATTATCATTTAATTATTATGGGCTTGAAAACCTTATGCATCTCACCAGCTTTTCCCAAACCTTACCTACTCATTTTTTTATGCATCACGTGTAGTGGAACCAATGCTACTATAGTCTAGTTAGGATGCTGATTGGAATAAAGAGATGTGCCTGTAATAAGTAGTTTCAGGACCTTTTAATATTGATGTTGTAATGTATGTTTGGATATCAACGATAGCATCCTCAAAGTTTTAAATAAATGAAATAACTTTTGTTATCTCTCAAATGTTTTCTTTAACTGGGAATTTTTGCATCTCAATTTTATAATGCATAAAGAAAATGTTTTAATTGGTTCTGAAAAATGGGGGATGTCACATCTCTACAAGTAATGCACCACGAAGGTTAAGGTACCCAAAATGCTAGTTTTTCTTCTTGTATGATTTTTTCTTTAAGACTTAAGTGCTTAAACAATTAAGAACTAAAGAAAGACTCAAAGTAAGCACCAAAAGGACAAGTATCAACTGAGAGAGAGAGAGAGAGAGAGCTCCTAGCTTGGGGAACCCAATAATTTAAGGTGAAATAGAGAGTAAAAGAACTACCTATTTTTCATGTAAAGGGTCTCTTATATAGCCCCAAGAAAAGTAAGGTCCGACAAATATAATACTCTTAAGTATTATAAAGCATAAAGGTAAGGAGATAATGCATGGAGGCCAGACATGGAGGTTGACAAGCAACCTCCATGTCCTCTTGCAAGTTTCGGCCACAAGGTCAACAAAAGAAGACGAAAACGATTGCCTAGTTATTTTAACCAAATACCAATTAATTAACTAAACCATGGTTAGCCAAAGTGTCCAAAACTTTGTACATGGCTTATTACCATATGATGTAATTACTAGTTTGTTCTTTCTTTCGTTATCATTTTCATAAAACACTAATTATTCTCTAATTAAACACAAGAGTTAAATTTATTTATTAATAATAAATTACTTAATAAATGTTCAATAAGTATAAACTAGATTAAGGTGTGACCCTATAGGATCATGCGTTATTAGCAATATCACTCAATAATGATTCTTGAGCATATAAATCTAACAGTGGGGGTCCCTTGTTCATGGGAAGGATGGATCCTATCGTCAATATGCATTGGATAGTTGATATAACCATCCCTTGAATCTGTAGGGCCACGCCCCAGATGTACCTCTCTATTTTCTTATACTCAGGAGTAACCATACCTGGGCATAAGACAACCAGATCATTGAAGCGGTTGGTGTAAGCTGCTATCTTGAAATCTTTCATGGTGAGATTCCAAAGTTCTTGTTTCAGGCCTTGTATTTCACTCCTCGGGCAATATTCTTACGTAATCATGACCTTTAACTCCTCCTAGTTCATGGCATTTGAAGTAGTGAGGCCTACAGTCTTTACATGAACTTTCCACCATGACAGGGTGACATCCATGAAAGTGCTTGCAACAAACTTTACTTTGCACTCGTTTGTGCACGAGCTTATCTCGAATACTGATTCAGTCTTTTCGAACCAGCGTGTTAGTTCGACTGCTCCTCTATATCCATAGAAGTTCTTGGGTTTGCAGTTGGAAAAGTCTTTGTAGGAGCAAACTCGGGAATTTCCCCTGTTGTCGCTGTGGGAACTTTTGTTAACGTGTCCTGATCCCTCATGCCTATCGGTATGGTAGTTGGTTACTGTGGTCGCTACTCTTTGTTCAATCATTTCTTCAATTGAGGCCGCATCCATATGTATTAGTATTGGGGTTGGTGTTTGTGACAACTGCCAATTCAGGTCATTCTCAGACTCATGCATCTTTATAATAACCATTCATGCACATCATGTCATGGCCTAGTAGTATAAATTAGGTCAAAATCTTGCATAAACTAGGATCCATCTAAGACCGAGGACTAATATACTTGACACTTACGATTCTAGTAAGTTGCTTAACTACAATAGGAAATGCCAATGCTATAATTTGAATGAAACTTTCAAGCTTTGTTATAATTGAAAAAGGGTATAAAACCCTAAAAATAAATTAAAATATTCTAATTATACTTCATTATGATGATGAACATCAAACAATATTCCAAAAACCCTAAAGAGCCCAAAATCCAAATTTATAAATCTTAAAGCTTAAAAACTTTATAAAATTTAGCTATAAACTTCCAAATATCAAATTTTATTAATCAAATTATGAATTATACCAATGAAATAGAAATTTAAATTATCATGCATTAATCATAATTTATTAGTTAAAAACAAGATTTTTAAATAAATCAAAAAAAAATTGCTTAAAGAATCACTTTTATAAAAATTAGATTTTTATAAAAATTAAGGAGGGATTTTTATAAAATTTGAATTGAGGAGAGAGAAGGCCTTAATGCCTCAAAAATCCAGCCACTCTCCCCTCCCTATGTCCTCTCTCTTCCCAAAACTCAAGCATTAAACTTAAACCTTCACTCTTCCACTTCCCTCTTCATTTCCTCTCACACTCCACCTTTCCAACTCTCTTCCTCTCTCTCTAACTCACGAAAATCCTCCATTCTCTGCCATAATTTCGAGATTAAGGAGGCCTTGAAGTGTTCTTGCTTCTCTCAAGATCAAAACCAAGGTAAACAACACAATCCACCCTCATGGTTTCATGATTTTACTTCCTCTTCTTCATGGTTTTCTCTACTCTTCGGATTCTATGCCCTTCCATGGCTAGAAATCCTTACTTTTCCCTTGTGGTTTGTAGATTCTCACCATAACACAATGTATGTGTTTGAGATGGTGAAAATCCGGGATCAAACCCATGCAAGGAGTGAAAAAGATGCACATGTGTTCATGTGACTTCAAAACCAGTATTACATCTTCTTCTCCATTTCTTTTGTGTTCTTGCATGACCAAAAGCATTTAAACCATTTCTAGTACATCTTGGATGCTCATTCACTCCATGCATGTGCTAGAAATCGGACCTTAACCGAAGCATGCATGTTGTTCTTGTCAAAATGCCCTAAGAATGCACTCAAAGCAAACATGCAATCTGCCAGATTACATTGTTCAGTTTTGAACGGCCATAACTCGGTCATTTCTTAACCAAATCCTGATATTCTTTTTGTATTGGATAGTTCCACGAGTCAAATTTCAAACCCAACTGGTCTCACTGTAAAATATTAAATATCGGATTTTTGGCAATTTTTACAAAATGGTTGCGCAAACAGCTCTTTTTCTGTGATCACCATTTTTGCTTTGCGTGATCAATGGCCTTAAACCCAACCATAAATCTGGGGAAAAATAATTTAGAAACTTAACATATCCAGTGAATGATGGCTGAAATTTCGTGGTTTAAAACCCCACTGAATGGGCTACTCAAATTCATGAACTTCAGCCACATTTACATCTCATGCACCATTATATGCAACATTTCTTAACTTGTTTGGGTTCAATACCCCTATTTCCCTTCTGAATAAATTTCGAACATTTTTCCTTTTGAAAGCCCTCACATGCATGTGATAATCTGTAAAATACCAAAAGCTTTTATTATTTCTTTGATTTATTAAAATTATTGCTAGAAACCAAGGGCATAAATCACATAAAATACTTCCAGAGGTCAATAAATCCGGAACAAATTCATGAATGACCCTTATGAAGGATAATGACCCCTCACTAAATTTCATCAATTTTTGTTGCTGTTTGGTATGCTTTCCGATTTTCTTTTTGTTAGGATATAATAAATCGCAAAACCACTTTGGAGAGTGTGAAAATTTTATCTAACAATTTTCGCATACCTTACCTGTGATGGATGACTCAGAAAAATAATTTCAACATTTTTCATCATGCCTTGCTATTTTTCCCAATTTTTGGTAATTATAATGGTTTATAAATAGGAAAAATAGTTCTGATTATCCAAAATTCATGAAAATTTACCAGAACATCATGTTGTACAGTAGGAGGTTACATAAAAATTTTAAGGATTTTTCTCCACTGTAAACTATTTTTCTCTTAATTTCTAAAGTTAATTACACTTAAATTCACATAAATACCCAAAACCGGATTATACAATATGAAGACCACTTTTGGTATTTTTCCCAGGTTATTTATACTGTAAATGATGTTACAAAAATTTTTGGTAAATTATTTTTACTGTTTAATATTATTTCTTCAATTAATGATTATTTAAAGGAATAAAACAAGGAAAAATAGAAATACCCACTGAAAAATATCTTTTATATTTTTCCCAGCCTATTTATGTACAATAAAAGTTAATTAAAAAGTTTGGGTAATTTTGGAAACTGTTTTCTATTTATTTCAATTTTTATTGGAATAAATGCTCAAAAATTATAAAATATAATTAAACAGCTTGGAAATCCATTTTTATAATTTTCCCAGCTTAGTATTGTGTAATTACAGTTAAATAAAAAGTTTGGAAATTTTTATCCTTTGAATGCTATTTTCGTGAATTTATGTTGTAATAAGGACTTAAAAATTTGGAAAATTTATATTCCAATGTTGTAATTAATCGCACGATTTGTAGAATTTCATTATTTCAGAAAAAGTGTAACCAATTAATATAAAATCAAATACTAAAACATAAATTGGCATTTCACTATATGTAGAATTTAGTATATTAGCATTAGATTTCGACATGGAAACTCACTAGTGTGTGTTTGATGTCGTAGGATCCCGGTAGTAAAACGTTGGTGCATTCCGAAGTACCCCTTGTACCTACTCGAAACGTTGTGAGTATTCACCACTCCCCTATTTTTGGTTTTTACGTTTTGGGGTGGAAAAGCATGTCCTAAACTATTTATGTTCGTTGTATTTATTTGACTCGTATAAACTTGGTTGCTATATTTTGCATATTGTGAGTATTCACGCAATCCCCTATTTTCAGTTTTTATGTTTTGGGGTGGAAAAGCATGTCCAGAAAAACTATAATTTGCATGTTGTATTTAAATTGATTTGTATCAAACATGATTGCTATTGTATTGCTATGTTTCTTTATGTATGTCTATGCAACACGGAACATGAGAACTTATCGTACTAAGGCCCTTCCCTTATCTCTAACCATTAACTCTTTGAGCCAATGGTCATTATGGATAGCGCTATTAGGAATTGACAACTCCTCACTCGCCCGAATCGCTAGAGTGCATGATACCATATTCATCTATGGAACGATAAGCATAGATCTCGATAGGGCTTCAGTCATAGGTTTGGTTGAGACTCATTGTTTGCTCATACACATACAAACTCGTTTCTCGTTATAGCAATAATCTTGTATTCATTAATAGCAATCAACTTTGTTTATCATCAAAGCAATGTACTTGTATTTACGAAAAGCCTTATTCCAAGCTCGATTTTATAAACTTGTGAACTCACCAACTATTTTCATAGTTGACGCTCGTTTTACATGCTTTTTCAGGAAATAATTAGTAAGTGGATATAAAGATTCATCATCATAGAGCATGCTGCATCGTGTTGAAGTTAATTGTGGAGTTTTCTTTGAACAATGTTATTTTGGAAAAACTTGTATTTTGTTTCTTTTGAAGCTATGGGTTGTAAACTTTTAAATACTGCTATGGTGATGTATCATTATCTTTTGCAATGAAACCGTTATCGCTGTCATACCTTGCGTTTCCGCTTTAGCGGGGTGTGACAGTGTTGGTGATGGTGTTGGTCCCGTACGGACTCTTGAGTTTCGTGTGATTGGCATGACCCTGTTCCATGGATTAAGGTTTGAAACAAGTTCGTAAGTAACTCTAGTCATTACTAGTCGTATTCCATAAGTATGACATGTTTTTATTGTATGATTTCCAATGTTTTGACCAACATTATCATAAATGTACTTAATATAGTAATTAGTACTACTAAATTATTAATGTAGATCCTTGACATGGTTATTAAGTATTGTTATGTAGATTACTTGAGTTTTATATTGTTGTCTACTATGCCCACACTTAGTTACATGTCGGTCAAACCCTAGTCAGGTGTAGTTGATCAGGCTACGTCTTCCCATGATTTGACAACATGTTATACTAGGTCTATTTATAGTGTTCAACCCAAAATTTGATGTTCTTGGTTTATTTTATTGCGACACTGCCTTTTTTTGTGTGTGTATACTTTTTATATAATTATTATTATATTCTAAAGTATAATTGTAAGATATAATTTTTAGCCAGAGGTATTAGTCCCCGTATATATAGTTGTATTTCTTACATGGAAGAATATACTTAGTTCGCTATAGACAATTGCTTTGATACCAATCTGTCACACCCCAAACCAGATGGTGGAATCATCTGAGGGTGGAATGAGAACACAATATCACAATAACTGAATACATTGAAACACAAGTACATAAACAACCATCATACAATATGATTAGATAAGCTACATGATCCAAATGTTAATTGATATTAAAATACATTACAAGTTTTCTATGTTATCAAATAGAATAGTTCCCGTACGAATATCACAAAGTTCAAGAAATGATATTTGGTGTCTTGTCTTCAAAAGTTGTTCCACCGATCCGAGCTTAATTGTTTCCTGAAATTACATGTCGTTTTGAAAGTCAACATAAAGTTGGTGAGTTCATAAGAGGTTAATTATAGAAAAATCCGATGTTTTTCCTTATGTGTATATCATATCTCTATCTTGTAAAATGTTTTTATATTTGTAGGCCTTCAGCATATAAGAAGAATGTAGGTGTGTAGTATGTATCCAAAAGTATTTATAAAATAGAAGTTCCTATAACTTCTATACTTATAAATAGTGTGGCTTGTCATGTAATTTGATTATCCAAAATCAAGTGTATAAGTAAATAACCATACTTATAAATGTAGTGTATAAGTAAAATAACCATATTTATATAGGTGATTTGTAATACAATTTCACTATTCGATGTTATAGTGAGCCCTTATAATCGAGATGTCGACTGTAATGTTGCCCGCTACGACGCTTCTTCGGAATTCGTGAAAATATTAAGACAATTGTCACCCTTGACCCGTTGATCGTGGTTGTAGCTTGAAACCATAGGTGGGGGTTGTCAATCCCATATAGATCTATACACAACTATTCCGCTCATTTAGGATTTAACGATTATAAGGCCAGGACTTAATGTATTGGTTGAAGAAATGTCTCGCATAACCCGTCGAATGTATGTTATTCTAGTTGTAAATGTAATCTAAATTTTTATGTCTAGGATAATTATTGTTTTTCTTGTCGGGTCTTATAGATTCCTCAAGCTTCCTTTGTTGGATTAAGATGTCTAAGGACCTAGCTAAATTGGTATAATGTTGATAAATAAAAATAAAGTCCTTTTTGGGTTGCCCTCATAACCAAGAAATTGATTAGATGGATTATAGGAGAGAGATAAATGATTTCTTAATATATTATATGATTAAAATATTAATAAAAAGTAGTTATAATTAATTTAGAATTAATTAGAATTAATTTGGATATAATTATGGGTTAATTAGAATTAATTAAAGGTTAAAGGACTAAAGTTGTAACTGTTAAAAAGTTGAGCAGAGGAGAAGTTCCAGAACCTTCCTCCTATGGACGGTTTTATGAAGCCATATTTGAGTTTCTTGAAGCCTCCATTTAGATAATCAACGAACTAGATAACTACCTTATTTGAGATAGTATTATTTTATATTCAAATTAGGGTTTATAGATGTTTCCCAATCAGCTATAAATAGTGCCTTATACCTTGGAATTTTTGGCCACTCCTTTTTAGATACCAGATCTAAAAATTTGAACCTCTCTACCCTCTCTCCTAATACTTTTAGGGTTCTTGTGTTGTGGGTGTGAACCATTAGAGGCTCGCACACAATTGGAGCTTGTTTTGAAGAGACTTTTGGATTAATCTTATTGGAATCAAAGGGGTTGTTTACAATAACAAATCAGAGGTATGTTATTCTTTGTGAATTTCGATTTCTACTAGGGTTCATACGTTTTGTTGTTCAATAGTATGTTGCTTCAATAGTGTTATTGCATATATCAATGAAGGTTGCATGTACCCTTAAGAGTATAAGGATTTTTTTCGCATTATTACAAGTAAAACCCATCATCCTTTTCTCTCATGTCTCTGCTCTCTCCAGACCCTTCTCCTGTATATTGGTATCTACATTTTTAGCTGATCAGATAGCCTTTTTCAGAGTTTTTTCTATTTTCACCATTGGACCAAAGTCGCTGGTAGGCAATTAGCAAAATTTTCAATCTTCGAGAGTTTGGTGGGTACCAAATGGGGTACTAGATTCATTTTCTCAGTGAATGTGACATCATACTCGCTGACACTCATCTTTCCATTCTTCCAATTATGGAATTCATTGTTGATTACCAGAAGGTATTACTCAGAGTAGTACTCTCTTTTCAGTTGCACAAGGAAATCCTCCCCATACATCTTCCTTGATTCTCCCTTTGGCATAGAGTTAGCCAATAATTTCCAACAGCTCAATACACCAAGCATAAGTTGTCTAGCAGCGAAGATCATCTTCTGCCTATCGTTGTAAACAAAACTTTCGAACACCATCTCCATCTCGAAGATCTAATCCATAATTTCCACTAGTGTTAGGCTTCCAGAAAGACTTGGCAGCTTAGATGTCATAGAGTGCTTGTACTTTCATTCATCTTTTTCAATTTCCTCATCAGGGTTGTTCCTCCTAACCCTTCGGGGTTCCATACGACTAACTGTCCTACTATAATTTCCTTCCTTGGATTGATCCTCATTGAGTTCAGGCTGCATGACAGGTACAATGGGTTCTCTTTCATTCTCTCGAATGAGTTATTTCGTTTCTTCCCTCTGTTTGACCAACAAAGCCCTGATCATCATAATTGTGATAGGTTCAACTATTGGCACAACTCCAGGTGCATGCTCGATTATAGGGGGACCAGGTTTTTGATTCCCGTTACTGTTTCCTAATCTGTTACGAGTTCTCACCATGACGTTCTGTACACCAAAGCGGTGTTTAGTGTACCGAGACGAGAATATAGATAGGGAAGGTTTAGACGTATAATTCTCCTTATTACTACGAAAAGTTATATGCCAGCTCTAATACCATAATTAAACATTTAGAAACCTGAACACATAAAATTTCCTAATCAAGGTCGGCGAAAGAGCTTAGATCTAATAAGGTAATAGGAATTAAGATAGGCAAGCCAAGGCATGTTATAATACAAATCATTTAGCACATAGAAGCAAATTAGGCATTTTATCCTAGTGTAAGCTAGTGCTTGTGTCAATTCAAGTGTATTACCTAAAATACAGTAGACACAAATCTCATGATCATCGCTTAGCATTCTAAGTTTAAGTCTAGAAATCTTCAAATATTCCTAGTTCGCTTAAACTAATGCTCTGATACTAACTGTGACATCCCCATTTCATGATAATTTTAGAACATTTTATTTATGCTAATTTAAAACATATTTTATTTGTAAATGCGGAATATTTCCCATAAAAGAATTTCCGAAGAAATGTTTTCATTGATTATTAAAAACTTTGGGATGTCATAACTGATACAAGAAACATAAGCATAAACATGCCTTACATTATTTCAGACTAACAGTCTACATCTCCTTGAATCTTTCATCATTCATGTACCATTTTACCGCTACCTGTGATACAAAGAAGCTGAGTGAGTCAGGTTGGGAAACCTGGTGAGTACATATGGTTTTCAATCCACAATAATATAATTAATATGTTTAATTATGTTATCAAACAATTAACCCAATTACCCATCCCCATTTTCTTTTATATTAAGATATGTGGAACTATCCTAATGATCATCACCAACATCACATTTTCTTATATATTCATCGCTAAGGACTTCTCCTAAGGTTAATCGCCTAACATCGCATTATCATCGCTAAGGACTTATCCTAATGTTCATCGCCTATCATCACATTGAGAGTACTACTTTGGGCATTCCTTCGCAATACATGTCAATAAAGTATATCGCATGAACTCGTAATTCATCACCTACAGGTTGTGAACCTGCCAGTGTTCCACTGGACTATTGAGATTAGTTCGTGGTCATTATCTATACTCCGTTAGATAACTACATTGCAAACATCATAATCATCGCAAGTAAAAGTCATGGCATCTCCTATATTTTCATTGTTAAGGACCTATCCTAATAATTTTTCATCTCTCATCTACCATCTCTCATCAACCATCACTCCCCGATATATATATATATATATATATATATATATATATATATACATATCATAAGTACGAAAATACTTATATAATTAAATCGAGTAAAATCATATCATATAGGTTCATCCAATACATATCGTAGATAATAGGAAGACATAGCATTTAATTATCTAAATACTTCATATCTATGTGTAAGATGAAAGTAACGATGCACTCACTTGATAAAAGTGGATGCCTCGAAATTTGGGCAGAACTTTGCCTTGGTACTTTAGCCTTTCCTCTGACGTGACCAAGGTTCATATTACTAAGTCTTAGTCTTTATATTCCTGGTGACTAATGATCGTCTATATTCGTCACTAATACCAATGTCTACATCAAGATTTATCAACTAAGGAACAACCAGGTAGGATCATATCGGAGGTAGGGTCCGTTTGGTATACAATATTGATTGGAAATCCCACTTTAAACACCTCTCTAAATCCAACCTAGACATCATTTCCATAAGTAGATTAATCAATATTTTGACTTGGAATCACTAATAAATCTTATTTATATGTTCATAATAACGACAATGAATATAAATATAAATTACACTAAGATAAAGTTGAGTGTAATTTAACTTACAGAAATTTCCTAGATAAAAGTCAGAAAATTGCACCTGGCAGAACTCTGGCCTGCTAGTTACTAGATGTTGGGCTATCAGGGTCCTCCGGGCTTTGTCAGAAATATAAAACTAAATAAAACTCTGACTAAAGTTGAGAGAAACTCGAGAGAATAAGCTGGGATGTTGTGAATGTCGAAAGGGGGGATGAAGGACTATATATATCATGATTGGTCAACCCTCTCAGATGTTGACACGTGTTAGATTTTTGGTTGTAGTAGCATGGCATGGGGTAGGTACGGCCAGAAAGTTCAAATTTTTATATCTTGGCCATATCAGCTCTATTTTTGACGTTATCTATATCCACGCGTAGGTATTTCCAAGTACTGTAACTTTCATTTAGATCCCTTCGGCTAATTCTCAGTTGATCTTAAATTTAACCGTTTATGAAGATTACACTGTTAACAACCGTGTAAAATTCATAAATTTTACATACGGACTCCGTTTTCGACTATCTTTATATCAACTTAATCCTTATCACAAGATCTTCAATTCTCACTTAGATTGCTTCTGCTAAAAATCGACCGATCTAAAATTTTACGATACGCAGAGTCGTGCCGGTTTGATCGCAAAACTTCGAAGAAGCATAACTTCTTCATATGAAGTCGAATTTCAGTGTTTTTTTTATATGTACGAAATCCTTGTCACATATAAAATAATTTAGGTTAAGGTAATTAATCCTAAATAAACTTTTATCAACATGTCGTTTTTATTGTTTTTATATTTAAATTGTCTAGCCGAATCTGCAGGCATTACAGATAAACCCATATGAAATACAAAAGAAGGATATAATATCCATAAAGAAACCCCAAGTGTTTAATAACTTAAAATTTCTATCCAAAAAAGGTACTAAATAGATGTCAATGGGGAGGGTTTGGTGCGATTCACCCTTGATCCAAACCCGTTAATAAAATAAAATCATGACCCACCCTGCTCCAATAACCCTTACGGTCTTGAATAGTCGAATCCGTACCTGTATCCACCGAATCAACGAATATCCGACCCATTAACCCGACCCTTTTATAATATTGAAATTTCACATTTTTTTATGTGTTCCACAAAGTAATATTCTCAAAAAAAATAAAATGTCTACTTAAACAAGATGTATATAACTTAATACTCAAAATCCATTACAATAAGAATCACATTTTACTTAGACATCGAGTTGTATATTCTATTGTTATATATATATATATATATATATATATATATATATATATATATATATATATATATATATATATATATATATATATATATATATATATATATATATATATATATATATATATATGTGTGTGTGTGTGTTAAATGGGGCGGGTTATAGGTGGAGCGGATTGAAAATGATCCATACCCAACACATGTTACAAAAGAGTAAACGGGTAAACAAATCGAAAATTAAAATCCAAACCCGTAAAATTCATACGGGTTTGGAGGGAATCATGGTCAAAACCCGTCCTGTTGATAGCTCTTGTACTAACCAAATCCAATATCAAGGGCTTACTAACCCACAATATGTAACAAGGGAATTAATTTTCTATAATCCAAATAAAGGGTTAATTGACTCATTATTTCTAATAAACTATTTAATCTTTCAATAAACAAAAACATAAGGAGTAAATACTTCTAAATTGGGTTTTAATGATCCAAGCCAAACCAAAAAGGGTATTATATGACCCATATTTCTAAAAACATATTCAAAAGGCTAAACATTAGTTAGAAAAGATTGACAAACTCTTATTATAACTTCAAAAAAGGTAAATACAAAATCTTCCACATGCATCTATTCTCAAAACTTGTCAATCTTATGAATTCCACCTCACCAAAAATATTATGGCCAGTACTTTAAACTGATGGATGGTGCCATATAGGAAAATCGCCAGCCCCTATCATCCTCATCACTAAACTAGACATTAGGGAGCCATCACCAAAAAAAACGCAAGGGGTAGTATGCCCACATATGCCAACATAGGTATTATCTAAAAATATACTCAGACACCGACTAAACGACACATAATTATGAAATTATGTATAGGTATAATGAGGGATACCCACAAACTCCCATCCTAAATGTATGCGCATAAGGATTCTTATAAACGTTTCTGAAATATATGTATATATTTTATAAAAACAATTAATATCACCTAATTGATTTTATGAATGCAAATAAGTATGAATGGTACACACATAGCAAGTAAGGCAACAATAAACATATAAATTGAAATCAAACACCAATATATATATATATATATATATATATATATATATATATATATATATATATATATATATATATAAGGAAAACATAACTCAGTTATAAAATCAAACATCAAGAGTGAAAATAAGATAAGGAATTCTACTCCTGGTAAACTCACATAGGACCAAATTTATACTTCTTAACACTCAAAAGAATGAAAAAGGCTTCTAATGATTCCCTTTCTCTTCAAGAATTATGTGGGAAGTCAAGTGTCACCTGTTTGCTTCAATATGTGTATGGAAATCCTATTAAGTGGTTCATTAAGCCACTTATTAAGATCTTTATACTAAATTTGGAATTTTTACATTTTAAATCCTCCTTTATGTTAAAACATGAAGATAGGTGAAAAGATGGATTAATTTGGAGGCTAGAAGCACAGATAGAACATGTACAAGTTTTTGTCCCAACTCATAGATTACATTAGGGTCACTTGGGTAAAATCCTTTAACCATATGAACTAAACAAAACCCTATTTAGGCACAAAAACAGGTCTTATGAATTCCATTTATACCACATAAGATGGGGGGGGGGGTTTCCATTTTAGTAAGGTACTTTCACCGAAATGCTTTTGGTCTTTTGTCCAACAAATTGAGTGGACTTTTAAAGTTAACCCGTGAAGTCTAATGAAAGTAAGTTTAACTGCTTCATGAAACTCAGAACTCCATCTAAAGTGATTTATGGACATCAATTGCAATAATGTCTACCGAAGACCATCATGAGAAATCCAACTTCATTTAAAAACCATAAGAACTTATTAGGATACTCAATCAACGCTTTTTCATCATCATAAGTGAGTGAATCCATTTGTTTTGAACCACAGAACCACCCATTCCATTTCCTAACTCACAATTCCTCAATTTCACTAATACTTACTAGAACCACCTCGGCTCCATGGAGTTCTAATGTAAATCAAGACCTAATCCATATCGATATTAGGTAAACACGAATTCTATGAGATTGGCATAATAAAAACTAGCTACATGAATTAAAACTATCATCCATCCACCTTATAATTGTTACATTAAGGTGTCTAAGGTCTTAACCAACTTGGTATATTCTTATGCATAAAAGTAAAGTCCTTTTCGGTTGCCTTCAGATCCGAGATTAACACGTCATTGATTGTTCATTGAATCTCAAAAGATCTAGGAGTTTTATTGTGATTGATTTGGTAAAGTGATTTACCTACCTAAAATAGATTCGTGATGTGATTATGTCATCCCTCTTCATATTACGAATCAAAAATATGGATCCTAGCCTTAATTTAAACTTGAGTTAATAGTTAAGGATTGAATCGACTTCTTTAAAATTTCTCTCTTAGGTTATATGGAAATCCTCTCCTACCTCCACGCACACTTTCAAATTCTATCTTCTCTATGTTCTCCATAGGGAATAGCTCAATTGCTATGGAATCTTCCTCAATTGGAAAGATGTCCTGAATGAACATATCCCTCAAATCCATGATGTGTAAACTTTAAATAAGTTGTTATTGCTATAAACATGTAGATTTGTCAAATAAGGTTTCTTGCATCATTGTCACTATGTCCTCGATATTCCAAAAGGATCTTTTATGAATATGTGAACATATGAAATGAATTTGCAATTGAGTGAAATGTTTCACTAAAAGACAAGGCAAGAATGATTTGAAAACTGTCAAAAGTTCCTAATTGAATTCGAGCTTAAGGCAAGGTTTTGTATGTGCTCAATGAGAGCTATATAGACAAACTTGTGAATCTCAATGTTGTCTCTGAAAAGAGTCTTTCAATAGATCTTGTGCTTGGATCTTTCATTAGTTCTTATGACAATTTCAACTTGATTTATCATACAAATAGTATGGAGAAGAAATTAATGGAATTCTTAAACCTTCTCCAAACTATGGAAACAGGAAATGAATTAGATTTCTTATCCCGTTCTAGTTATCGCATTTCTAAATATTGACGGAAAGAAGAGGAAACACTCAAATCCTAAATGGAAAGTTACGGTTTCAGCCAGAACTTCCCATTATGATGGAACACAATTAGTATGTCCTCCATTCCTCGCAACCATGATTCAAATGAGGCAACTTGCAATCAATGCAATGACAAGGATCATAGGAAACGAAGTTGCCTTGAGTGGAGATGGTAATGTCGAAATCTTTTGACTCTATATCAAGTACTTAAATAATCGAACTCCATAATACTTCTAATTCATGGGTCCTTGATGCGTGATGTGATAATAAAATTTGTACAACATTGAAGGATCTATAGGAAAGAAAGAAGATTTAAGCATTAAGATCTAAATTTAATCATTGGAATGGACAAGTGTCGCATGTCTTGATGATTAAGCATTTCGAACTTGTGCTTAGTAATGGAATTAGGATAAATCTAGTTATTTACTATTACTCTTCAGAGATTTATAGAAATCAAATTTCGTTTTATGCATTGCATAAACATGAATATCAATTTCATTTGATAATAGAAAAGTGATATTCTAGTTTATAATGATGGTTCTTTTATGTTGAAAACATCTTTTTTCAGTTTACATTCATTATATTGTTTCTAATAATAGCAAGGTTAACTTCAATATTGATTACTCAAATAGCTTAAGTACGAATGTGGTTGTCGCATAATCGTCTTGGCCATATAAGTAAGAATCACATTGCCAAGCTCCAATTGGACTGAGCTCACAATCATTCAACTTTGGGTTGGATGATGTATGTGAATCTTGTTTGATGAAAAGATGACTAAATCACCATTCACATGGATATGTGAATGAGGTGGATGATTGTTGGATCTTGTATAAACTAATGTGGGTAGACCCACCACAAGGGATAACTTATACTACTATGTCATATTTTTTGATAACCTCAGTAGATGTGATTAAATTTATATGATGAAGCATAAGTCTGACACTTTGAATAGCTTAAGAGTGTCAGTACAAAGTAGGGAATTAATTAGGCATGAAGATAAAAGGTCTCAAATCCAAAAGGAAAGGAGAATGCCTTAGTATCAAATTCAATGATCATCATAGAGATTGTGGAATAGTTTCCCGATTAAATCCTCTAAGAACATCGTAGTATAATTGTGACATCCGTAATTTCACGGCCAGAAAATACCGATTTATTTATGCTTATTTAAAATCAGAGTATCCTTTTTGAAGAATAATATTGCGGAATTTGTTCCCAAAAATATGATAAAGATATTATCAAAGAATTTCCGAAGAAATATATTTTATTTATATTAAAAACGTTGGGATGTCATCGTTAATACAATACATAAGCATAAACGGACATAATACAGGCCTTACAAACATCTATTATTCTACTGGGCTATAATCCATAAATCTCTCATCTGATTATCACACTTGTGCTCTCGTGCCACTACTTGTATAACGAGAAACTGAGTGGGTCAGGCTTTGGAGCCTGGTGAGCACATAGGTTTTTCAACCCACAATAATTAAGTTCTTTTAATTATATATTTTATTTAAAACATTCAACCCGATTACCCATTCCCGTTATCCTCACTTTATATCCCTAAAACATCTTATTCAGGGGACCTATCCTAAGGATCATATTTGGGATAGACAATAATTCTTAAGGGATTCCTTAACAGTATATGTCAGTAAGGAAACTATAGGGGGATGGATTACACCTGGTGAAGACTTAGTTCAAAACACCTACTCGTTGCAAGCTTGCTACCGTTCCAATGGACTGTATAGAATAGTCTGTGGTTGTCATCTATACTCCGCTAGACGACTATATCATCTTAAAGTCAAGGCTTCTTGTCATCTATTTCATATTTCATATCTTATCATCTATATCATCTTTTTTCTACCCATCTCTACCCAATATATTTATAGGTATAAAAATACATATACAGTTTGAATCAAGTAAAACATGTATAAATCGTTCATCTAGCATAGATATCAGGAACATAGATAACAGACACATATAGCATGTAATTATCTTAAATACTTCATATCTGTATGTAAGATGAAACTAACTATTCACTCACTTGATAAAGTAATGACTCGAAACTCGGACAACGCCTTGGCATAATAGCTTTTCGGAAATCCAACAACCAAGCGAACGTAACCATTCTAGACGCCTCTCCTGTAAGTAGATGGATTAGTATTATGACTTGGAATTACTGATAATTCTTATTTATAGGTTCATAATAACGACTATGACTTATAAATATATATTACACTAAGATAAATTCGAGTGTAATTTAACTTACAGATATTCCCTAGACAAAAGTCTGGAAATTATGCTGGAAGAACTCCGGCCTACTAGCAACTTAGATGTCGGGATTTAAGGGATCTCAGGGCAACGCCAGATACTTAAAACTAAGGAAATTTTGGGATTTCGGCTTTAGAACTCGAGAGGAAAGGTGTAGGAGGTGTGAAGGATGAAATAGGGCATTGCAGCTTATATATAGCCAAATTTGGGGTGCGCGGCGTGCAAATGGGGTGCACATCGTGCATTTTAAGGCGGAATCTCCCTAGCCACTTTGTTCCACATGTAGTCCTCTATGTGATCTGCGTTTTCACCTTCTAGAAGTATGTGCCGCGCACCTGGCATGCACCACGCGCGGCGCAAAACGCAGATTTTGTAAATTTCGTAACTTCTTCATAGGAACTCCGTTTTTTACATTCTTTATATCTTCAGAAATCTCTTGAAGAGATCTACAACTTTCCTTTAGACTGCGTTTTCATCCCTCTTTTTTATATGATTAAATGATTTTGCCAAAACCATAACTCTCTCATACATACTTCGTTTTTGGCATTCTTTTTCTCAAAATTCCCATCTTAAAGTGTACTACGGTTTTCCTTTTGGTGACTTTAGCTAAAAGTCAACCATTCTCTTCGTCTCTTTTTACATCACACATTCCTTGTGCGTGGCTGACTTTTATGTCTTATAAAAATTATATCTAATTCATACATAGTCGGATTTCTACGAAATTTATATTTTCCGGATTGGGACGACGTGTACTTTCTAACTATATAATGATATATCTGTTTTGGCGCACTTATGTTTACGATTTACGGGCGATTCGGCTGAGTTTTCCTGTTATATTAAATTATAATAATCATGAAACACATAATATTCACATAATTCTTCTTTATTACATCTAATAGGTTACAACTGTTACTATTATATCATCTTATTAATGCCTAACGAGAAACGTGGGCGTTACAATTCTTTCCCCCTTAGGATGATTCCATCCTCAGAATCATGTATCTGCAAACAGATGTGGATAATGATTCTTTATCTCTCTTTCTAGTTTCAAAGGTGAGATTCGACTCATTCGAATGTTTCCATCGCACAACTACTAAATCAACCATCTTATGTCGTAACTTCTTCGACTTACGGTGAAAAATCACTTTGGGCTCTTCGACTAACATCTTATCTTCATGAATCCTTATCTCCGAAAGTTGAATTATATCGGGGACTTCTCCTGCGAACTTCCTCAAATAACACACATGGAAAGTGTTATGAATGCCCCCCAGTTCTTCTGAAAATTCTAGCTTGTAATCTTGGTTCCCAACTCTCCGAAGTACCTTGAATGGCCCAATAAATCTTGGACTCAACTTCCCTCTCTTTCTAAATCTTATATGTCCCTTCCATGGTGAGACTTTGAGCAATACCAAATCTCCAACTTTGAAAGTCATTGGTTGTTGCTTCTTGTGAGTATAGCTCTTTGACGATCTTGAGTTGCTAGCATTCTTTCCCTGATTACTTTCAGCTTCTTAGCAGTCTGATGGACGATCTCCGGTCCCATGAACTGTTTTTCTCCATATTCAAGCCAAAAAGATGGCGTACGACACCTTTTTCCGTAGAAAGCTTTATAAGGTGCCATCTTATTGCTCGAATGGTAACTATTGTTGTAAGAAAACTCTACTAGGGGTAGATGCTCATCCTAGTTACCTTGGAATTCTGGGGTACATGCTCTTAACATATCCTCCAGTGTTTGAATTGTCCTTTCACTTTGACCATCAGTCTGTGGATGGTAGGTTGTAGTCAAACACAACTTTGTACCTAATTCTTCTTGTAGGTTCTTCCAAAACCTCAATGTGAAACGACTGTCACGATCTGACACAATCGTTAGGGGAACATTGTGAAGTCTTACCATCTCCTTCACATAGACATCTGCAAGCTTATCCATAGACCATCTCTCATTGGTCGCTATGATGCAACCCGAGAAGAGCTTTATACTATTTATCCATTTAGCATTGGCATTGATGATCCACCACATGTCACTTATCCACCACTTGCTGCTGATCCACCACATGTGACTGATCCTCTGCCTGCAGATTATCAAGACCCCCCTCCATCAAGGGCTTATCGTAATAAGAAGTCCACAAAGCTTCCTGACTTTGTCTATTCCTCTTACTCACCGGTGTTTGCCTCCTTTATTGCTAATATACATCGTCTCTCTGAGCCAACATCCTACAAAGAGGTCATTTATGATCCCCTTTAGCAGACCGCTATGGCTGAGGAACTTGCAGCTCTTTATCAAACTCATATATGGGACTGGTTCCACTTCCACCCGGAAAGCACACGATTGGTTGTCGTTGGGTATATAAAATCAAAACAAATTCGGATGGATCCGTTGAGCATTATAAAGCCATACTTGTTGCGAAATGGTACGCGCAAAAGTATGGTATGGATTATGAGGAGACATTTGCTCCTGTTGCAAAAATGATGACTGTTTGCACCTTGATTGCAGTTTCTTCCATTCGCCAATGGAAGATTTATCAGATGGATGTCAATAATACTTTCTTGAATGGTGATCTTCATGAGGAAGTATACATGTCTCCTCCCCATGGTATTGCTCACCAACCAGGTGAAGTTTGTCGACTGCGGAAGGCACTATATGGCCTCAAACAAGCCCTTCGTGGTTGGTTTGAGAAATTTTCTATGGTGATTACTTCGCTTGGTTTTCAACCAAGTAACCATGACTAGGCTCTATTTATTCGATGTGCGAATGTAGGTCGGATTATTCTTTCCTTATATGTCGACGACGTGATTATTTCTTGGGGATTGAAGTTGCTCAGTCTCCAAAGGGTTATCTTTTATCTCAAACGAAGTATATTTCAGATTTGTTTGAACCTGCACGACTCACGGATAATTGGACAATTGATACACATATAGAGAGTAATGCAAAGTACTCTCCAACTGATGGTGTCCTATTATCAGATCCAAGCCTTTATCGTACCATTGTAGGGAGTTTGGTTTACCTGACTGTCACTAGACCAGATAATGCTCATGTACTTCATGTGGTTAGCCAGTTTGTCACTACTCCTACTACTGTTCATTGGGGAGTTGTTCTTCGTATTTTGAGATATCTATGTGGTACTCAGTTTCGCACTCTTATGTTTCCATCTAAATCATCTCTTGAGCTGTGTGCCTATAGTGATGCAAATTGGGATATTGATATTTATGATCGTAAGTCCACTACTAGGTATTTTGTTTTTCTTAGAGATTCATTGATAGCATGGAAAAGCAAGAAACAAGATGTTGTTTCTCGATATTGAACAAAATCTGAGTATCGAGCCATGACTATCGCCACTTGTGAGATTGTTTGGTTGAGATGGCTTCTTGTAGATATGGGCGTTCACATCTCTCAGCCTACCCCTTTGTATTGTGACAACGAGAGTGCTATAACGATTGCCAAGAATTCAGTGTTTCATGAGCGAACAAAGCACATTGAGATTGGCTGTCATTTCACACGTCATCATCTCCAGAAGGGCACTATCTCCCTTCCTTATGTTCCTTCCTCTTTGCAGATTGCTGATATTCTTACGAAGCCGTTGACTGCTTTTCGATTTCATTTTCTGTTTGACAAACTCTCTATGCTTATTGCTGTTGCATTGTGAGTTTGAAGGGGGGTGTTAGCCTAATAAGATTTTGGGCTTTATCTTGTATTGAGTTTTATGATTGAGCATTTTAGCTAGGAAACCCTAATTAGCTAGTCTATCTATTATGTCTTTTCCTTTTATTGTATTTATACTTCTCTTTGATAGTAATATGAAACCCTAGCCGTTATATGTCTTTCACTTGTTAGTTTACAGAAACATGTGGCTCAATCAATCACTTGGGATAATCAAGTCAAGCAATCTATATATATGTCATGTTTTTTTTTCCGATAACGACTTAGCTTATTTTTATTTAAATTATGTTCTCTACTTTCTCCGCTCATAAACTATAATCATTGTAATTTTAACCTATCGTTGTCGACTATTGAGTGCTGACAATTTGACATTTAAAAAGGTCATCGATTAATCTTTTAATATATCTATTTAAACTGTTGAAAACCCGATACAATCCGTCCATGTTTTTGATTCAGACATACATACCAATACATGCACGCAGTACGCATTTGAATTTGTTTCATTAATGATCAATATAATAAATTCAAGTTATTTAATTCAACCAATTAAAAATGCATGCATTCTTTTGATTCTATAGTCGATAAACTTAAATGATGAAATTTCGCATTGCGATGAAAACTTAACGGTTGATGAATAAAATTTACCAAAGGGCTTCTAGCTCAGTGATAAGTGGATTTAGGAATAGTTTATGAGTAGACTAGTTTGCCGTTTCAAAAAAACAATAAATAGAATTTCATATAGGAGGACAAGGGTTCAAAACCTACCGCACCCAAAATATCTCTAATGTTCTACAATTGACCTCCAAGTGATGCCGTTTACCTTACCATTTTTATGGCATAATTAATGTCACTTTTTTCTTCCTTTTTAATTTGTTGCGTACAAATGGACTTTTTAAAAAGGAAATATAACTTTTATAATTAAAATGACCATACGATAAATATGTACTAACAAAAATTTCAATGGTTATGATGTCTAGGTTCTCGTTTGATTGTCTGTCCTTCATGTGTGGTATATTCATTTGGCTTGGGAGTTGAGTCTTTGAATATTTGTGTGCCTTTAAGAATCGAATGACAAGCTATTGAAACGAGTGTACTAATATTGACGTTCGTACGATAATTACCCTCTTGCTTTTATCTAACTTTTTTTTTTTTTAATTTTTTTATTTATATCTAACTCATTAACAATGCTTCTTAAGTATATATCATGACGTGAATTATGAACTTATGAAGACAAAGCCCTTCCATTGATACCATTTGGGCCTAGAGCTCGGTATTGGATTTCACAATGAGTTCGTAACTATTTGTTACAGAAAAAAAAATCTTGTATTACAACTTACAAGTAACCAGAACTTAAAAAAACGCTTGTAATAACTAGTAAAAAAATAATCCCAACAACTTTTCGATTGTAAAGATTGCAATTTCACATATAATTCCTAAAACCAAATCTTATCACCATTGGAGATAGAATAAATACCAAAATATCCATGCCAAATTCAAATGCCTTAAAAGGCATCTAAGTATAAATAAAAGTACAATATAAATTAGGGTTCATGTCATTTTTGGTTATTTAATTTTTCGTTTTGTATTCATTTTGTCACTTAACCTATTTTGAATTTTAAAATGTCATCAATCTTTTTGTTTTGTGTTTATTTAGTCACCTAACTTTTGGTTTTATGCTCATTTAGTCACCTAAATCATAAAATTGTGCACATTTAATCACCTAACTTTTAAAATTATGCTCATTTTTATAACTTTATTTTAAAAGTTTAGTGATTAAATGAGCACAATTTTAAAAGTTACGTGACTAAATGAGCACAAATCCAAAAGTTAAGTGACCAAACCAAAAGTTAGGTGATTAGGTGAACACAAAACCAAAAGTTTGGTGTCCTTTTAAAACTTAAAATTAGTTAAATGACCAAATGAATACAAAACCAAAAGTTAAGTGACCAAAAATGACTCAAACCCTATAAATAGCACCCATAGTTTGATTGTCGGTGAAAGAGTGACTCATGAAATGCATCAAACTCATCCAAACATTTGTTGTCTTTGGTAAAATAAAAAACAACCATTAAGTTCATTAAGTGGCGATGACTTGGTACAATATATTTTAAAATAGAGTTAGAATCGTGTTTGAATCTCATAGTATTCAATATTTAGGTGGTCTACTATTTAGAAATAGCTCATAACAAACATAAATAAGACTTTTAATAATGTTTAGGGTGAATATGATTTCATGGAGATTAATGGGACGATACGGGTTGGATAAAATAGAGTTTCTAGAGTACGTGACATGAATCAATGGTCTGTTACCGACCATAAAAGATGAAGCCAATAATAAGATTATGAAAAATAGTAGAGAGGATACATGTATCCCAAGCTAAATGCAAGGTGGACTTAATGTCCATATACCAACCATTATCCTTAGGATCCTAGACCGATAAAGATTGAAAACACCTAAGGGAGTAAAGTAGCATGATCACATAAGGAAGGAGTAAATTGTAACGCCCGATCCTTTTACACATTAAACTACTATGGTCTATAAAAACATTTTCTGTCAATAGGTCGCATTTACAAAATATGGTCCCAAAATTTCTCATTTTATTTACAAATACATTTGTAAACATTCTTCCGGGTACTCCAATCGATACAAATAAACCATAGTAAAGCTGCAAGGTTGCTTACGACATGGAAGGTATGCCCAATTTCTCTCCATCGGCTCTCTGCTATAAATATCAACTCAACTCTCTAGGCTATATATCAAATCCTGGAATACGTGGCATTTAAACAAATATGTAAGACAATCATCGTCTCGTGAGCTATAAGGGTTTCGACACAACGTCATTATCAAAATCATTTGATAAAACCATATGCATTTATAAACAGAATGCAAAGCATGTTATGCATGTCCTCTCTTAATTCAATTCTCCTCGGGCCTTCCCGAGTCTCAGCTATCTGTTGAATCTAATGTCCATAAGGACCACCTCTGTAACGTCCCTAATTTCAACGTAATTTTTTTTCATTTTTATTTATTCAATATATCAAAGTATAATTACATTATATGGAAAACATGATATGAATGCATAGGTGTACAATCGAGCCTTGCCCTTCTTGTGAATCAAAGAAGTACCTGAAAAATATTTATAATCAACTAGGTAAGCATGAGGCTTAGTAAGTTCCTTAAAATACTATATTCCATAATACATATACAATGCATACATATAATGGCCTTCAACATAAAGTTGGTCTGCCCTTTTTCCTTCAGCACAAAGCTGGTCCACTCCTTGGCCTTCATGTAACACCATAATTTTTCAAACAGATTTTTCATTTTAAAATCGCATACTTTTCATAACATATTGTATAGAAATCTCGTTTATTCAAATTACAAAGCACAACTCCATTAATAATCCAGGATCCTCATAACTCTTTCTCTGGTGTGTACAATCAAGCCGGTGCCGTCCCGCGATCCTGAGAAAACCTGAAACACATAACACATAACACGGTAAGCACAAAGCTTAGTGAGTTCCCCAAAATACCACATACGCACATACGCCACTCAAGGCTATAAGACCTTCCGGTCGCTGTGTCTCAGAGGACTTCCGTCCCACAACCCTGGTAGACCTTCCGGTCCTACCCGTAATGACCTTCCGGTCCATATCATGTTGACCTTCCGGTCCATATCATAATGACCTTCCGGTCCTTGACATTCATAACATACATAACACATTCATATCATATAACAGCATACATCTCTTAGCATATAAGACCTTCCGGTCACACATAGGTACCACTCTAGGTACAGTATAGTGAGAAGACTCACCTCAGATGATGAACAGCTCCTATAGACACTGTTGATACACACCGGCCTCTATCTCTGTGCCAAACCCACAATTATCTCAATTAGGAACTAGGTCCAACCCCTTACTTATTAGGTCTAAAGATAGACCACCTACCAGCCCATCAATGCCCTAAACCCATTGGGCCCACCAAGGCCCAATAATAAATGGGCCCTCATACGGCCCAATTCCCAAACAAAAAGGCAAGCCCAAACCAAGGGCCCAAAGCACATATATACACTTCTCTAGTCCAAGACTCTATTGCATGAAGTCCAAACTCCAGGGCCAACACTCAAGGCCCAACACAATGCTTAGCCCAAAAACCCCCAAAAGGAGTTACGCGGGGCGTACCCCCTTGGTACGCTCAGCGTACCCAAACGCGCATGGAACTGATCGGGGACCTCAACCCACTACGTTGCGCGTTATGAGACTTACGCCCAGCGTAAGTCCCAGACTCATTCTTTTTATATTTTTGGTCTGAATAGATTAAGACAACAGTTCATATCTCAGATCTCGACATTCCTCAGTCTCCTAAACCATAAAGTCGAGACCTTTAGGCCTTTGCATGGCTGAAAAGGTTATAACTCACTCCAACCTTTTATCCCCTTTTCTCATTAAGACCAAAACTCATGCATGACCCCATAACCACGACCAAGTTTGGATTTTTATAGATCCACAACACATCCTAAACTGAAATGGGTGAGATCAAGGCTTAGGGAGACCATTTACACCAAAAAGTCTCCATCTTGGGACAAAACCCTAGAAAATGGACCATGAAACACAAAACCAAAATAAAGAGGAAAGTTCTGAGCTTTTTACCTCCAAGTGAAGCTCCTCCCTCTGAAGAACTCAGATCCAAGCTTGAACTCCAAACCCTAGCCTCCACAAGCACCTCCCCTTCTTCTTCACTAACACACAAAGGCACTTTCTAGCTCAAAACACTCACACACAAGCTTTAGAACGATGATAATGCTCTCTTCGGGTTTCTCTCTGTGAAATGGTGGCTGAGGATAAGGCCATAGCATTCCTTATATAGTGCACAAATCTCATTTAGGGTTTGAGTCTGGGCCCACTACGCCCAGCGTAGTTCAAGGTACGCCCAGCATACCGTGAGTATTCCGCGTCCAACTTAAGCGCATGAGTACGCGCAGCGTACTCTTTAGTACGCCCAGTGTACTCATTTGCCATAACTTTCATTTAAGGGCTAATCTTGACAACTTGAAGAAGAAGGGTTAAATAGATATATCCAAATTCCCGGATGTTACACTTCAACATAAAGCTGGTCCGCCCGAGTCTAGTGGCCTTCAACAAGAAGCTGATCCGCCCTCAACTCCCCATATAATATATAAATACATATCTAGCATACAAAAAGTTCCACACAACAAGCAACTAACTAAGATGGTCTAGTGACCTAACGATATACTGTAAAGCAACTACATCCTAGCATGCAGAGGATACATACTGTAGTATACGATATAGTGAGAAAAATTAACTTGGACAATTGCTCAAATGATTAACAATCATCCTTCTGACAATACAATAGGTGGGTAACTTGTTTATCAAGTTTTAGCCTATAATACTATAATTTATTAATATCTATGGTGATCTGGTACAAGTTAGATCCTTCACTAATTCCAAATACACTTTCATAGCTATCAAATAAGGATCAGCCAGACAGGACAGTTGGGAGGCAAGACCATTTCCGCATATAACTTTTCTGAAATCCAACAATCAAGCCAACATACCTGTTCTAGACACCTCTCACGTAAGTAGACCAATTATAATATTTAACTGGAATTCATGATGAATCTAGGTTTTATAGGTTCCTACAACCGCTATAAACATAATTATAAGTTCCCCTAAAAGCCTAGAAAGCATAGCATAAATTACAGGAATTCTAGTGAAAACCGGGAAATTGCATAGGCAGAACTTCGAAACCGAAAGTTCCATTTCGTCAGGCTATCTAGTACTCTAGAGCCTCGCTACTAGCTCCTAAAAACTCATAAACTTCGGCCTCAAGAGCGTGAGAAAATTTCAGAGAGAATGGAAGATGTATAAGAAAGTTGTGAGGAAAGAGTGAGATTTTCGGCCTATATATAGCAATTCAGGTTGTGCGTCGCGTCTGCTGGCGTGGCCGTCACCCCCTGTTGCCATGTATCGCATTCTGCCTGGTCCACACTCAATGCTTCTAGAAGGTGTGTGCCGCGCAACCTACATGCATGTGGTGTTTCTCGCAAAACTTCATGAAATTGTATCTTTCTCATATGAGCTCCTTTTTCGACGTACTTTATATTCACGTGTAGCTATCGACGAGTACTACAACTTTCATTTAGACTCTATCGGCTAATTCTCACTTTATTTTTGAAGTTATATTTTTATAGGGCTTAGACTGTTAAAACCGGTATGAAAATCATAACTCTTTCATATGACATATGTTCTTGACTGCCTTTATTTCAACAAAATCCTATTCATGAGATCTTTAACTCTCGTTTAGATTGTCTTTTCTAATAATCAACCTTTTTGAATTTCGATTTATGTGTCCACACTACTGCGCTGAAACTTCGAAAAAATATAATTTCCTCATATGAAGTCAGATTTGGGCGCTCTTTATATGTACATTCTCGCCTTTACGATTATTAAGACTTTCATTTACATTACTTAGGCTAATAAGCAATCTATCTCTGATTCATATTTTATGATGCGCTTTGTCGTAAAGGGCTGAATGCAAAACTTCGAATAATCATAAGTTATCCAGGTATTATGAGTATTTGCCTTAATTAATTTATGGGTTGTTTGGTTGGGTTTTGACTTTGGGCCCTTAAGAGTGGGCTGAGGAACCTCGTACACGGGGCGTACATTGCTATGTACACTCAACATACTCAGGAGAAGGAAACACGGAAGCCATGCACGTACGTGTGCAGATCCTTAAACCCTAAAATTAGAGTTTGCTCCCTATATAAAGAACATACCCCCTATTGGTTCAGCCTCCCTTCACTCTTACCCAGCCACCATGAAAACCCTAGCTCCCTTTGTGTGCCTTTGTGTTCTAGAAGCCATTTAAGAGTTTTTGTGTGTTGTTTTAGTGAGAAAAGAAGAAAGGATCTATAAGAAGAAGCAAGGATCCACCAAGAGCTTGTAGATCCAGAGGATTGACACCATTTCTGACTCTTTTGAGGTATCAAGTTCCATACTTGACCATTGTATGCTTAGATTTGTTTATTTGGGGTTTTTATGTCCTTTTTGACCCCATTGTTGGGAGTGCTTGAGTATTGTTGGTTCCAGAGCATAAGATCTGTCCTTTTGGACTCTTAGAAACACCTAGGGTCATAAAAATCGCATCTTGGTGGTTAAGCCAAAACCATGCAAGGGTTAGATGGTCTTAAAGCTTGTATAATGGACCAAAATCATGTTTTGACCCCAACCATGCATGCAAGCACCTAAAGTTCATAACTTTATGGCTTGGGAGGCCTTAAAGGACATGGATCTACATTTTGGACGTAAAGACTTAATGGATTAAGTCAGAAGTAAAGTCCCAAGGAAACTGGGTTGTACGCTAAGCGTAAACCCTGGTACGCTGCGCGTACTGGGGTGGTTCACGGTCCATTACCGTTCACGGTCCGTTACAGTTTACGGTCAACCTCCGTTTGCGGCCAAGAGTACGCTGGGCGTACTTGCCAGGTACGCCGCGCGTACGTGTGCAGAATGGCAACCATGGGCTTTTGGGCCTTAAGGATCTGGGTCTGGGCTTGGGGTCCTGTGGCCCACTGAGAAGTATAACTTTGGACTTAGAAATCTGGAACTAGAGCATTGGGACTATTGGGCCAAGATTGGACCCTTGGAATTATTACCTTTGGACTTGGAGCTTTTGGGCCCAATTAGGGGGATGAGGCCCAATTCAGGAATTGGGCAATTAGTGGGCCTTAAGGAGTCTTTAATAGGCTATTGGAGGACTGGGCTTAATAGATTAGAATTGGGACTCTTGGATGTCCAAATTGGACCAAGGAGTAAAATGGTCATTTTACCCTAAGTTGTGTTATAGACTCTGATCGGGTGTTAATGTATTTATGTTAGCCGGGAGTCATCAGAGCAGCTGTTAGAGACTACTTTCTGTAAGATTCGACACACAGTTTTCGAGGTGAGTTACCTTCCAGTAGAGGTGGGTCTACCGCCATAATGTCGGCCCACCAGCAAGGATTGTCTTTAGATGACTGTCTGTGTGATAATTATCTAGGTTGCTATTACTAGATGTGATTTATGTGCCAATATGATATGCTGAATGCGATAGCGGTAGTAGGAGGGGAATAGTCCCCCGCCTCGGTCGTTAGGACTGAAGGGTAGGTCAGTACCCTAGGAATGCTTGATAATATGATTATGACAGTATGGCTATGACAGCATGATTAGGATAGTATGATTATGATTTGCTAGTAGTAGGGGGTGAAATAGTCCCCGTTGCCGGTTGAGATAGACCGGAGGGTAGGTCAGCACCCCAGAACTGCTTGACATGGGTTGGTCAGCACCCCAGAACTGCTTGACATGGGTTGGTCAGCACCCCAGAACTGCTTGACATGGGTAGGTCGGGCTCCCCAGAATTGACCGGCAGTATGTATGTTGTTTGGTATGTGGTATGATGGGGGAACTCACTAAGCTTTGTGCTTACAGTTTTCAGTTTTGGTTTCAGGTACCTCTTCATCCAAGGGGAAGGAGTCGGCGGGGTTGTAGCACATCACAGACACACATGATTTCCGTATTGAGAACCCTGGGATTGTACTCTAACATTTTTACTAATTGATGTTATGTTTTCGAGACTTGTGATCTGTGATATTAATGATGTTTTCCATGAATAATTTTTAAAGTAATATAATTTAACAAAAAAAATTTGGGTCTCGATTTTGGGATGTTACAAGTTGGTATCAGAGCCTTGGTTTGAGGGATTCGGGCACACCTTTGGGGGTGTCTGGACTCAAATCGAGGGCTTGAAGGATTTTTACAAGAAAATAGTTTTCAAAAATTTAAAAATAAAGAGTTTCAAGAAAGAATAAGGTGTGTGATGCGTGCAACCGGCCGAGCTCAAGTAAGTTTTTCCCCAAGATACCCATACTTGTTATGTTATGTTATATGATATATGAGAACTGCATGCTAGAATAGGGCCAAGGATCTAGGGAGGATGCCTTATATTCCTGATGTGTGAGCTTATAGAACTATATGCTAGGGCTGTCTAGCCAGCAGTATGATAGCTTGATTAGGTTATGCTTGATTTGGTTACTCGATGCACGAATGCTACTTGCTTTGTGCTTATAAGGGTTCTAGCTAACTTTAACTAATTAGTAAGCGAGCATGTAATAGTGTTCACAAGCTAGTTAAGGAAAGGTGGTGGGGACTCCTTGTGCAGCTGATGGTGGAGAGTAGATTAGAGAGTGCCCTAGGACAAGCCTAGGATGAGATTAGTTGGAAAGCAGTATTGGTAGAAGGGACTTGGTGAAGTTGAAGCAATCCTTGAGGAAAGTACGGATAGATGTGGAAGGTAGTATGGGCCCATACTACTGGAAGCAGAGGATCCGTACTTGAGTCAAGGAGGGCTAAGATCGAACCAGGGAACTTGGAGAGTGTGCGAGACCTCTCGAGAGTAGGTATGACTCTGACGTTTATGTGTTATATTTCAAAATGGTGGTTACGCGTCATGAAGCAGGAGGTTCAAGGTCTGGATCAGGTTTAGGATCAGGCTCGGGTGCGGGATCCGAGCAGGTTGATGATGGGTTACGCGATTTCATCGCGTCGGAGATCACGAGAGGTATCCTTGAGTCGACCCCGACTATTTTCGGATCGATCAAGGAGTGGATTATCAAGCTGATGGAGGATCGCCTCCGGGCATTCAGGAGCGACTTGGCGTCTAGCCAGTCAGGGACGCGCACACTGTCCTTCAAGGACTTTAGGGGGAGTGGTGCGCCAGACTTTCATGGGGCAAAGGACCCCATTGCTACCAGGAAATGGATCGCAGACATTGAGTCTGCGCAGTTGACGAGCTTCTGCCCAGAGGGGTCGAAGGTCCGCTTTGCTGCAGGATGTCTGAGAGACAGAGCGAGGGATTGGTGGGAGTCAGTCGGTGACTCACTGGGAGCCCTAGCCATCGAGGCTATTACTTGGTCGGATTTCGTGACCAGGTTCAGGGCTGAGTTTGCGCCAGCTGTGGAGCTTCAACAGCTGGCCAGGGAGTTTCTTGATATGAAGCAGACTACTGAGACAGTGGCGGAGATCACCGCCAAGTTCCGATAGAGGGCCTTGTTGGTACCTCAGTATGTAGTGGATGAGGAGATGCGGAAGACCCACTATCATGACATGTTGACGGCTGATATTCGGGAGCATGTCAGCTATTCAGCCTGCCCGACCCTGGAGTCCATGATTGCCAGGGTGAGGGAAAGGGAGATCGATTTAGAGCACCTCAGGAAGAGGAAGGCTGAGACAGAGCAGGTTACTGGGGTTTCGGGGAAGAAAACCAAGGGATCTGACACTAGGTCGAAGGACCAGCCGGGACAGAGCCGCTGTAGGAAATACGGCAAGCCGCATGAGGGAGCTTGTAGAGCGGGATCGTCGAGCTGCTACAAGTGCGGCAAGATGGGGAACTTTGGCAGGGATTGTACTGCCCCGCCCCCACTGTTCAGACATCAGACCTGATTTGCTTCCATTGCAATCAAATGGGCCATAAAAAGGCCAACTGCCCCAGATTGACAGTAGCAGCAGCAGCGCCAGTGGTGGCGCCGACTCCAGTGATTGCACGACTTGCGGATGGACGGAAGGTCAAGTCAGAGGCTCCAGTGGTGAGGAGCCGAGCTTTTCAGTTGACAACCGAAGAGATACACGCCGCACCCGATGTGGTGACGGGATCGTTCCATGTGAACGGTATCCCAGTTCAGGTGTTGTTTGATTCGGGTGCCACCCGATCGTTTGTCTCTCTTGCGCTTAGCAAGAGGTTCCCCGACTCTTCGGGCATGTTGGATTGCCCTCTAGAGGTCGAGATTGCGAACGACCGGTCAGTGCGAGCATCAGAAGTTTTCAGGGATTGTGTTTTGAGGTTGTTCGAGGAGCGCTACTTGGTAGACTTGGTTCTCATACCATTGCGGGGGAACAAGGTTATTATAGGCATGTATTGGTTGAGCTCCAATGGGGCGGTGATCGACTGCGCGCAGCAGTTGATTCGGATCAGGACCCCAAGTGGGAGAGAGCTGGTGATTCAGGGCGAGAGGCCACAACGCGGACCAGCTTTATGTTCAGCAGCGAGGGCTAGCGCTACCTCCAGCAGGGTTGCGCATGGTATGTCGCCTATGTTATGGATACCCGGGAGACGAGTAACTCGACGGTGAGTGATGTGCTAGTGGTACGAGAGTACGTGGATGTATTTCCAGAAGAGCTGCCAGAGATACCTCCGGAGAGGCAGGTAGAGTTCAGGATCGACCTAGTTCCTTGTGCGGCTCCGATAGCCAAAGCACCGTATCGGTTGGCTCCTCCTGAGATGCAGGAGTTGTCTACACAGTTGAAGGAGCTGTTAGACAAGGGATTTATCAGACCAAGCAGTTCACCCTGGGGAGCCCCGATTCTATTTGTGAAGAAGAAGGACGGGTCGCATCGGATGTGTATAGATTACCGGGAGTTGAATAAGGTAACAGTGAAGAACCGTTACCCACTCCCGAGGATTGATGATCTCTTTGACCAGCTTCAGGGGGCATCTTGGTTCTCCAAGATTGATTTGCGTTCAGGTTATCATTAGATGAGGGTCAGAGAGGAGGATGTGCAGAAGACTGCCTCTCGGACACGATATGGTCACTATAAGTTTGTGGTGATGCCTTTTGGGATCACCAATTCTCCTGCCACGTTCATGGATCTCATGAACCGCGTGTGCATACCGATGTTGGATCGGTCTGTGATAGTTTTCATTGATGACATCTTGGTCTATTCCAAGACTCGGGAGCAGCATGCGGAGCACTTGCGGGAGGTGTTCGATACTCTGAGGAGGGAGAGCTTGTATGCCAAGTTCTCCAAGTGTGAGTTCTGGTTGCGCGAGGTGTAGTTTCTTGGGAACCTTGTCAACCAGAACGGGATTTCTGTCGACCCGGCCAAAGTGGAGGCCGTGATGAGGTGGGAGGTCCCAAGGTCTCCATCTGAGATTCGAAGCTTCCTGGGATTGGCAGGTTATTATCGGAGATTCATTCAGGACTTCTCCAAGATAGTCGTGCCCTTGACCCGGTTGACAAGGAAAGTCGTGGTCTTTCGATGGGAGCCTGAGCAGTAGGCCGCATTTGAGACACTGAGACAGAGATTGTGCGAGGCGCCAATCTTAGCCCTGCCAGAGGGTGTGGAGGATTTTATAGTGTATTGCGATGCGTCCATCTCGGGATTGGGCGCGGTATTGATGCAGAGGGGGCATGTTATCGCCTACGCGTCGAGTTGGCTGAAGCCTCATGAGGCAAATTATCCGACGCATGAATTGGAATTGGGGGCAGTTGTTTTCGCCCTCAAAATTTGGCGTCATTACCTATTTGGGGTCCGTTGTACCATTTACACGGACCATAAAATTTTGAGGTATCTCATGGATCAGCCAAATCTGAATATGAGACAGCGTCGATGGCTAGATGTGGTGAAGGATTACGATTGTGAGATCCTCTACCACCCGGGAAAGGCCAATGTTGTGGCCGATGCGCTTAGCCGCAAGGCAGCGCTGATCAGGGATATCTGTATGAGGATGACCGTTGTGACTCCGCTGTTGGATCGGATTCGCGAGGCCCAGCAGGAGGCCATGAAGGAGGAACATCGTAAGAGTGAGCGTATTGTGGGTCAGGTTTCCTCCTTCGATTATGACAGCCGTGGATTGATGACTCTACACCGGAGGGTGTGGGTCCCATACCATGGAGGCGTGCGCCAGGTACTGATAGAAGAGGCGCACAAATCCAGGTTTTCTATCCATCCCGGGGCAATGAAGATATACATGGATCTTCGTCTTCATTATTGGTGGCCCTGCATGAAACGGGATGTAGCTTGGTTTGTTGAGAGATGCCTGACCTGCACGAAGGTCAAGGCCGAGCACCAGAGGCCTCACATCAAGACCCAGCCATTGGATATCCCGCTGTGGAAATGGGAAGATATCACCATGGATTTTATCACGAAGCTTCCCATGACCGCGCGGGGAATGGACTCGATTTGGGTCATCGTGGATCGGTTGACCAAGAGCGCCCATTTCATCCCGATTCAGGAGAGAATTTTGGCCAAAAAGTTGGCCGACATCTATATCAGGGAGGTAGTGGCTCGGCACGGGGTGCCAGTCTCGGTGATTTCCGAAAGGGATGTGTGGTTCACTTCCAGGTTCGGGAAGAAGTTTCACGACGAGCTGGGTACTCGTCTGCACTTTAGCACCGCTTTTCACCCACAGACGGATGGTTAGAGTGAGCGGACCATCCAGACTCTGGAGGATGTTCTGCGGGCGTGTGTTTTGGACTTCGGAGGTAGTTGGGATACTTACCTTCCTTTGGCAGAATTTTCCTATAACAACAGCTATCACGCGAGTATCGACCGTCCTCCCTTTGAGATGTTGTATGGGAGGAAGTGCAGGACCCCGATATGCTGGGGTGAGGTTGGACAGAGGGTCATGCGGAGTACCGAGGTGGTACTCAAGACCACAGAAAGGATCCAGCAGGTTCGGAGCAAGCTTCAGACTGCTCAGAGTCGACGGAAAAGTTATGCCGACAAGCGTCGTTCGGACCTGGAGTTCGAGGTCGGAGACATGGTGCTCCTGAAGGTGTCGCCTTGGAAAGGTGTCACTTGGTTCAGGAAGAAGGGAAAATTGGGCCCCAGGTACATTGGACCTTTCAGGGTTATAGCTCGGGTGGGCAAGGTGGCATATCGGCTAGACCTGTCAGTCGAACTCAGTCAGATTCACAGTACTTTTCACGTCTCCCAGTTACGGAAGTGCCTGGTGGACGATTCGGCAGTGGTGCCTTTAGAGGATATTCAGGGATGATAGCCTGAACTACATTGAGCGGCCAGTGGCGATCCTCGACAGGAAGTCGAAGGACTTGAGGAACAAGATGGTGGAGCTGGTAAAGGTGTAATGGCAGCACCGCAAGGGCTCAGAATGGATATGGGAGCCAGAAGATGAGATGGGGGAGAATTACCCTGAGCTGTTTTCAGCAGCAGCAACGGACTTCGAGGACGAAGTCTAATTCATGTGGGGGAGATTTGTAACACCCGGGATTTTTCCAGGTATTATGAGTATTTGCCTTAATTAATTTATGGGTTGTTTGGTTGGGTTTTGAGTTTGGGCCCTTAAGAGTGGGCTGAGGAACCTCGTACGCGGGGCATACATTGTTATGTAAGCTCATCGTACTCAGGAGAAGGAAACGTGGAAGCCATGCACGTACGCCCAGCGTATCAGGAGTACGCCCAACGTACGTGTGCAGATCCTTAAACCCTAAAATTAGAGTTTGCTCCCTATATAAAGAACATAACCCCTGTTGGTTCAGCCTCCCTTCACTCTTACCCAGTCACCACGAAAACCCTAGCTCCCTTTGTGTGCCTTTGTGTTCTAGAAGCCATTTAAGACTTTTTGTGTGTTGTTTTAGTGAGAAAAGAAGAAAGGAGCTTGAAGAAGAAGCAAGGATCCACCAAGAGCTTGTAGATCCAGAGGATTGACACCATTAATGACTCTTTTGAGGTATCAAGTTCCATACTTGACCATTGTATGCTTAGATTTGTTTATTTGGGGTTTTTATGTCCTTTTTGACCCCATTGTTGGGAGTGCTTGAGTATTGTTGGTTCCAGAGCCTAAGAGTTGTCCTTTTGGACTCTTAGAAACACCTAGGGTCATAAAAATCGCATCTTGGTGGTTAAGCCAAAACCATGCAAGGGTTAGATGGTCTTAAAGCTTGTATAATGTACCAAAATCATGTTTTGACCCCAACCATGCATGCAAGCACCTAAAGTTCGTAACTTTATGGCTTGGAAGGCCTTAAAGGACCTAGATCTACATTTTGGATGTAAATACTTAATGGATTAAGTCAGAAGTGAAGTCCCAAGGAAACTGGGTTGTACGCTAAGCGTAAACCCTGGTACGATGCGCGTACTGGGGTGGTTCACGGTCCATTACCGTTCACAGTCTGTTACCGTTCACGGTCAGTTACCGTTTATGGTCAACCTCCGTTTGCGGCCAAGAGTACGCTGGGCGTACTTGCCAGGTACGCCGCGCGTACGTGTGCAGAATGGCAACCATGGGCTTTTGGGCCTTAAGGATCTGGGCATGGGCTTGGGGCCCTGTGGCCCACTGAGAAGTATAACTTTGGACTTAGAAATCTGGAACTAGAGCATTGGGCCTATTGGGCCAAGATTAGACCCTTGGAATTATTACCTTTGGACTTGGAGCTTTTGGGCCCAATTAGGGGGATGAGGCCCAATTTAGGAATTGGGCAATTAGTGGGCCTTAAGGAGTCTTTAATAGGCCATTGGAGGACTGGGCTTAATAGATTAGAATTGGGACTCTTGGATGTCCCAATTGGACCAAGGAGTAAAATGGTCATTTTACCCTAAGTTGTGTTATAGAATCTGATCGGGTGTTAATGTATTTATGTTAGTCGGGAGTCATCAGAGCAGCTGTTAGAGGCTACTTTTCGCAAGATTCGACACACAGTTTTCGAGGTGAGTTACCTTCCAGTAGAGGTGGGTCTACAGCCATAATGTCGGCCCACCAGCAAGGATTGTCTTTAGATTACTGTCTGTGTGATAATTATCTAGGTTGCTATTACTAGATGTGATTTATGTACCAGTATGATATGTTGAATGCGATAGCGGTAGTAGGAGGGGAATAGTCCCCCCGCCTCGGTCGTTAGGACTGAAGGGTAGGTCAGTACCCCAGGAATGCTTGATAATATGATTATGACAGTATGGCTATGACAGCATGATTAGGATAGTATGATTATGATTTGCTAGTAGTAGGGGGTGAAATAGTCCCCGTTGCCGTTTGAGATAGACCGGAGGGTAGGTCAGCACCCTAGAACTGCTTGACATGGGTTGGTCAGCACCCCAGAACTGCTTGACATGGGTAGGTCGGGCTCCCCAGAATTGCCCGGCAGTATGTATGTTGTTTGGTATGTGGTATGATGGGGGAACTCACTAAGCTTTGTGCTTACAGTTTTTAGTTTTGGTTTCAGGTATCTCTTCATCCAAGGGGAAGGAGCCGGCGGGGTTGTAGCGCATCACAGACACACATGATTTCCGTATTGAGAACCCTGGGATTGTACTCTGACATTTTTACTAATTGATGTTATGTTTTCGAGACTTGTGATCTGTGACTTGATGTTTTGAAATGATATTAATGATGTTTTCCATGAACAATTTTTAAAGTAATATAATTTAACAAAAAAAATTTGGGTCTCGAGTTTGGGATGTTACATTGGATCTATGTTTTCTCTATTAGACATACAAAAAATGAACACAAAAGAAAACCTAGCATGCATCTACTATTTTCGAAAATTACAAATCAAAGATTAGAATGCATACCTTTGTTGCTATGTAGTAATAACAACTAGTTTCTTGAATTCCCTTTGCTCTTGAGAACAAGTACCACAAATGTAGTACCTCTAATGGCTCACAAACACACTTGAGTGAGAGGATGAATATGAGAAAGAGGAGAGAGGGTAGCTTGGTCCAAAAATCGGTTCTTCTAGGGTTTCTCCAAGGGTAGACGAAATCTAGAGCCTAGGGGGTCTATTTATACTTGAGGCTAGCTAGAGTTTCAGGGTGGAAACCCTAATCCCTTAGCTTAGGGCCTAAGCAAGTCCATGGACCTCCTTTCCTTAGGCCTTGGACTATCAAATAATTACAAAACAGCCTCTGTACTTTTAATCAGTTCCTTTAATCCCAAAATTAATTCCAAATTAATTTCTGATTAAGTACTAATTAATAGTATGATTCCTAATTAATATATTATTCTTATAATATATTAATAAATCATATTTATGCCCCAATTTATCATTCTTAATAATAAATCAGCCTCTCTCCTTAACAGTCATCCTGTGTAGTCACCAGTGTGAAGGCAACCCAAAAGGACCATGCTACTATTCGGTCAAGTACATCCCAATTATAGTTATGGGCTTAGAAACCTAATCCAACAGTCTCCCACTTGGATATGTCTAATAACTATAACTACCAATGTAACTTCCGGATCCGATTATCAATCGTAGCTCTCAAATAGTCGTTGTCGAACTCTGACCTAGTCAATGACGCATCCTTTAGATAAGGGATCATACAGTCCTCTGTTCTTCAAGATATAAAGTGGGCAAAGACATGGAATGGAGTCATACTCATTGTCCAACTGTTTGTTTCCCGATTTCTGATTAGTTTGACATATAACTTAATTGAACACATCAATTCAGTCCTGATCGGCCCCGACACATAAGTCAACACAAAATCATCGAGGGGCCCAAGATATCGCTTTTAATACTCTTAGGATAAAAGGAACAGATAAACTTTGACTTATATCCTTGTACTATTTACTTGTTAAATCACACACAACAACACGTTTTATAACATCAAGTTATTGATGTGTTTACGCATTATCAATGCACAACCAACTCGTGAACAACAACTCATATATCTCGGTTTAAAGACTACAATATTATCGTCTCACAATCACTCGTGATGAATTCCATGAAGTGATTCATGTGAGCGCGGGTTTAATCCAATACTCAAATCTTATTTCAGGAGCACTCATGAACGTTGCAACAAACTTTTGCTATGTCTAAATGCTTAGAAAATCTACAAGCCAATTCATGACAGTCTTGCCTCAATGCCTACTTCCAAAGTATGATCGACTGTGGATAGTTTGAATAATCCTATTATTCATGAAGTCAAAACATGCAAAAGTGAAACAATAGTAAACAATTGACACAAGATAGTAACATTACTAATAAATAAATCTCCTTTATTTAATCATCAAATGACAATTAAATTTTATCTATTACAAGTTTCTAAATATCTAATTACTATATAGTCCTTCAGCCTAGTACTCCTAGCATGCTGCAAGTGCTTAACCCTATTTAGTCCCTTCGTAAGGGGATCTGCTGGGTTCTCCTCTGACGATACCCTCTTTACTACGAGGAGTCCCTCTTCTACTCGATGTTTGATGAAATGGTACTTTCTGTCGATATTTCTGGATCTGCCATGATCCCTCGGTTCCTTGGTTAAGGCGACCGCACCCTCGTTATCACAGAAAATTTCCATAGGCTCCTTTATGGAAGGTACAACTCCAAGGTCTCCAATGAAGTTCTTTATCCATATTGCCTCATTCGACGCTTCGCTCGCTGCTATGTATTCTGATTCGCACGTTGAATCAGCTACAGTCTCCTGCTTGGAACTTTTCCAAGTCACTGCTCCTCCATTCAGGGTAAATACCCAACCCGACTGAGAGCAGAAATTATCTTGGCCAGTCTGAAAACTGGCGTCACTATACCCTCACACTCTCAAGTCATCACTCCCACCGAGGATAAGGACCCAGTCCTTAGTCCTTCGTAGGTACTTAAGAATGTTCTTTACCGCAATCCAGTGAGCTCTACCAGGATTCCCTTGATATCGACTAACCATGCTCAAAGCAAAAGCCGCATCAGGGTGAGTACACGTCATAGCATACATGATCGAGCCAACGGCGGAAGCATATGGTACTCAACTCATTTCTGCTATTTCGGCCTCAGTACTCGGACTCTGAGTCTTACTCAGTTTGGTATTGCTCAGAATAGGCAATTCTCCTTTCTTGGAATTTTCCATGTTGAAACATTTCAACACCTTGTCCAAGTAGGTACTTTGACTACGTCCTATTAGTCTTTTACTCCTATTTCTCAATATCCTTATCCCTAGAATATAAATAGCTTCTCCGAGGTCCTTCATAGCGAAGCACTTCCCAAGCCAGGACTTAACCTCCTGCAAGGTTGGAATGTCGTTTCCTATGAGCAGTATGTCATCCACATACAATATGAGAAAGCTAACTATACTCCCACTAGCTTTGAGATATACGCAGGACTCATCCTCGCTCCTCGAAAAACCAAACTCTTTGACTTTCTCATCGAAACAAAGATTCCATCTGCGAGACGCTTCTTTTAATCCATCGATGAATTTCTCAAGCTTACACACTCTATTAGGGTACTTAGCATCGACAAAACCCTCTGGCTGACTCATGTAACCATCTTCAACCAACTTTCCACTTAGGAAATCGGTTTTGACATCCATCTGCCATATTTCATAATCATGAAACGCAACTATGGCTAGCATAACCCTTATAGATTTAATCTTTGCTACTGGTGAGAAGGTCTCGTCATAGTCAACTACTGAAGTTTAAGTAAAGCCCTTCGCAACGAATCGCGCCTTATAAGTGTGTACTTTCCCATCCATGTCGGTCTTCTTCTTGAAGATCCATTTGCACCCGACCGTCTTATGACCTGGTACATTGTCAATCAAGTTCCAAACTTGATTGTCATACATGGACTGAATCTCGTTGTCCATAGCCTCTTTCCATTTTGCAGACTCTGGGCCCGCCATGGCTTCCTTGTAGTTGTTAGGTTCATCCATATTTATTAGTGTACTATCACTAATAAACGTATCACCTTCAGTAGCAATATGGAAACCATAAAACTCAGGTGGAACGCTAACTCTACTAGAACGGCTCAGAGGTAAGGACTTGTCAACTGGTTCAACAGGAGTTTCCTCCTCGGGTTGAGTGCTAGTGTTTGAGGTTCCTTCATCACTTGATTCTTGAAGTTCTTCAAGATCAATTTGCCTCCCACTGTCCTATTGGCATATGAGTTATCTCTATCTCGGAAAACCCCTCTCCTCGTAATGAAGACAACATTGTCACTTGGTCTATAGAAGATATATCCAAAGGACTTCTATGGGTAGCCGATGAATATACAATGCTCACTACAAGGTTCGAGCTTGTCATGAGTCTATCGTCTTACGAAAGCCTCGCAACCCTAAACCTTGATGTGTGCTAACGAGGGAACCTTCCCTGTCCACATTTCGTGAGGTGTTTTGGTAACCTTCTTAGTTGGGACTAGATTAAGGATATGGGCGACAGTCTCTAAGGCATACCCCCAAAATGAGATAGGTAACAAAGCTCGACTCATCATTGAACGAACCATGTCCAACAAGATTCGATTGCGCCTCTCAGCTACACCATTCAGCTGCAGTGTCCTAGGCGGCGTCAAATGTGAAACAATTCCACATTCCTTAAGATAGTCGTGGAACTCGATACTAAGATATTCACCACCTCGATTGGATCGGAGCATCTTTATCTTCCTGCCCAATTGATTCTCCACTTCTTGCTTAAACTCTTTGAACTTTTCAAAAGTTTATGACTTATGCTTGATTAAGTGCGAGTCTTGTTTTCTAGGAAAGATGACCTAAAGGGCCCACACACATCGGTGTGTATGAGATCCAATAATCTATTACCCCTTTCACAAGTGCCAGTGAAGGGTGATTTAGTCATCTTTCCTAGAAAACAAGACTCGCACGTGTCATCGGCCCTAAGGTCAAATGACTCCAACACTCCATCCTTTTGGAGTTGGGCTATGCGTTTCTTATTGACCTGTCCAAGACGATAATGCCACAAGCATGCTTTGTCGAAACCATTGGACGAATCAATATGCAACACATTATTTCTTAAGTTATCTACAACCATCACAGTTTCATATACTCCATTATAAGGCAATGCTTCAAAATAAAAAATACCATTATAGAAATCATTTATAGAACCTATTTCATTAATAAATGAAAATCTAAAACCTTGTCTGTACAAACCATGAAAATAAATAATGTTTCTCGCCATTTACGACGAGTAGCAACAATCATTTAAATATAACCCTAACCCACTACTAAACAATAAAGAGTAAACTCCAATCATGGTGACAGGCGACGCTTTCCTATTCCCCATGATCAAGTTCATCTTCCCGTGCGACACATCCCTACTTCTTCTTAGACCCTGCAAATCAGAACAAATGTGAAAACCACATCCTGTATCAAGGACCCAAGAAATACCATGTGATGATTTGTTAGATTGAATAGTGTAAATACCTGCGAAGGTGGGCTTTATCTTCCCATCCTTGATGTCCTGCAAGTATTTAGGGCAGCTTCGTTTCCAATGCCCTTTATCGTGATAGTGGAAGCACTCTGCATCCTTTGGATTTGAAGAAGGAGCAGCAGAACCACCTTTGGTCCCACTAGAAGAGGATCCATCATGGGACTTTCCCTTGTGGCTCTTAGAAGGAGCCTTCCTCTTCTTTCCTTTCCCTTGTCCAATTACCAAGACAGAGGCAACAACGGTAGGAGTGGGTGTAACAGACTTGCCTTTTAAACTACTCTCATCAGTTCTTAGTAGGCCTTGAAGCTTGCTTAGAGTGACTTCCTCCTTGTTCATATGATAAGTCATTTTGAACTGATCATAACAAGGAGGCAAAGAGTGTAGGATAATGTTAATGTCTAAGTTGACATTTAACTTCAGCAAGCGGTCCACAAACCTTTGCATCTTTTGCAAGTGGGCCGTGATGGACTCTCCATCCTTCATCTTTGTTGTTATCATGAAGGCAATGATCTCGTACCTTTCCTGTCGATCACTTTGATGGTACCTTTCCATCAAGTCTTGGTGCATTTCTAAAGGATAGTAGTCCTCGTAGGACTTTTGGAGTTCAGCAGTGATAGTGGCAAGCATGATACACGACACCTTTGTCGCGTCCTTCTCATGCACCCTATACTCGGCGATTTCCTCAGGAGTAGCAGTTTCTTCATTAATCTCCTTTAGCTCTTTGTCGAGGACGTACTCCTTGTCCTGATAGCGAGTGACCATGCGAATGTTACGAATCTAATCGTTCAAAATTGGATCCATCGAAGATCACTCTCCCACATAAGTTCATGAGGGAAAAGGACCCATAAGCGTTTGAGCCAGAAGTGTTGTTTGAAGTAGACATCTGAAAAAGAAAAGAGAAAAAGTTTAGATTAGATAAGATTCCTTAATATAACACCCAAATGAAATATTAAGGCTAGGACCCAACACAATATTTCACAATTCGGAAGAGGGATGACGTAATCCAATTGCAAAATATTTGAAGGTAGGTAAATGACAATTTACCAATTTCCACCATGAAAGAAGAAAAAGAATATTAAGTTTTAAATGAATTGAAATTCCTAAATTATTTTGAGATTCATTGAAATTTTCAATGGCATGTTTCAATCTCGATTATGCCCTTCAAGTTTGTGACTGGGATACTAAGGATCAAAAACGAGGTGTGAATAACCATGCAAATGTGCTTGGTACTCTCGATGTCATTTATCACCTAATCAATGTGCTGGTTAACCACACACACTCCATTGATCTACGATAAACATCGAGCTACCATTTGCCACTCTTGTTAGTCCCAAATTAATGTGCCGGTTAACCACACACGCTCCACTAACGACTTGGCAAGGTGCAAAGTGTAATTTCATGGAATAGCATCATTTTCACATTTTTCCTAAAGTAACTAAGATTGGGAATTTATGAAAAACATTTAGTTACTTTATAAGATCATTATACTTATTAATGAGGAATTAGTTTGTCATATCCTACCCGTTCGCCTAACGACCCTCCACTAATTAAGGAAGCGGTGGGTGAGAGTGGACACCCATTCAACCGCCATTTTATAGTGTCACAACTAGTACTCTCGGCTAGGAAATTCTGTCTACATGTAATCAACTTTTGATGTATTCTGCAACTTTAAGCTTGACAATATGTGATGTTCATTCCAAGAACCAAATTCAATGCATGTTATACATTCAACATTGGGTCGTAACCCTAATGTTTCAATTCAATCACAAAATGAGCCATGATCTTCTTACTGGGCCTAATGGGTCAGTAAACCTTCAATTTGGTTATATTGGGCCAAGGAACTCTATTTGGGCTCTAATTGGACCCACCTTCATTAAGATATAGTCTTTTGGGCCATATTGGGCCTAGAATGGTTCATTTTATTTCTAATGGGCCATGATGGGCCATAATTGATTTCATAAGCCCTAATGGGCCATAAACTGCATTTCTTTTATCCTATTGGGCCGTGAACCCTCATAAGGTCCCAATGGGCCGAGAACCATCCATTTGGGCCTCGTAGTATCGAAGTCAAGCATGTAAGGCCCAAACTACTTCTCCTTTTTTCTCTTCTCCCTTATTCTCGGCCCAACAATAAAAAAAAAAGAATTTTCATGGAGTTAAATGGTGACACCTCATTTTTGTTTAGAGGATAACCAAGCCATTGCACATCATGTATCTAAGCATGTGTTAACCCTACATGTAATAACGTAGTTAACCCCTCCCTTTATTCTTCTTAATCTTCGGCCGAACCCACCCCTCACCACCTTCACTTTTATTTCAAACTCTCTCAAATATCCTCTCAAGAACTCCCCTTTCCTCCTTAAAATTTCGTGAGTTTGTGTGTATGTTTCAAGAGAACTTCATCAAGAATTCATCCATTTTGGTAAGCTACTCTTACTCAAGAAGTTTAACTTCATGATTTTGTTAAAACTTGTTACTCATTTGCTCTTCAAACCGTGATCTATGCAACATGAATCTCTTAGAACTCGAAGAACTCATCAAGGGGGTAGACTAGGCCGAAAACAACATCATTTCCTCTCATCTCTTCATCAAAACCGAATCCAAACCCCAAAGTGAGTTCCTACCCCTTGTTTTCGGTTTTACTATGTTTTTGGGGAGGATACAAGTTGCTAATGTGATAGATCTATGTATTTGTGCATGTTTATGTGTGTTTTCTAAGTTATATGTTGTGATTATGTGAAGAAACTTCATAAATCTCGAAAACTCTATCAAATCTTGACAATATTTGTAAACTAAAACACTTTATGCAACTTACCATAAAGATGAAAGTGTTAAATATGTTAAGGATGTTGAAAAACTAAACAAAATCTTGTAAAGGGGCCATTTTTGACAAATGAACAAAAAGATGAAGCTTTTATGATACTTACGGTTTTTTTTCAAGGACCAAAGAGTCATTTCTGTTTAAAAATGGGTTTTTATGATATTATGGTTTTAAAAAGGGCCAAAAGAGTAAATTTTTCACAAAATGGGCTTAAATTGGGCATTCACGGTTTTATGGGCCAAATTTGGAAAAATTATGGCTTTTGTGGACTAAATTGTCATTTTAAACAAATTTGAGCCAAAAATGTTGTTTTTCGGTTAAAAAGGGCTGAAATTGCCAATTTTATTAAATTGGGCCGAAAATGTCAATTTTTATATAATTGGGCCAAAATTGTCAATTTTTATATAATTGGGCCGAAGATGTCAATTTTCATAATATTGGGCCGCAAATGTTATTCTTAACAAAAGTGGGCTAAAAATGTCATTTTAATTGAAATAACCCATATATGTAAACTTTTGGTCTTAAGGGACCTAAAGTGTCAATTTTATCAAAAAGGTGCCTAAATTGTAAATTTTCGGCTTAATGGGCCAAAACTGTCATCATTACAAAAAGTGGCTTTTTATGTCATTTTGGAAAACAATCGAGCTAAAACAAACAATGTAATAATAAACTAACTAAATACATCGATTACATGTTTATTGGGCCTAATACTTACAGTTCATGTTTATTGGGCCTTAGTGGTCCATTTACATGCTTATTGGGTCTGGAGTATACATTACATGTTTATTGGGCCTTAGTGGTCCATATACATGATTATTGGGTCTGGACTATACATTACATGTTTCTTGGGCATTAGTGGTCCATTTACATGCTTATTGGGCCTGGACTATACATTACATGTTTATTGGGCCTTAGTGGTCCATTTACATGCTTATTGGGCCTGGAAATAACTTACATGTTTAGTGGGCCTTAGTTGTCCTTTTGCATGTCTGTTGGGCCTCGTACATTCACATACATACTCGTTGGACTTTTCAATCATAAAATGTACATGGAAACATTATACATAACATAATACAATATTCACGTAAACTCACTTAAGGATCTAGTGAGACATGTCGGTTGACACCTCTCGAGTGTACAATCGTAGCCTGTAGTTATAACCAGAGTCTCCTGGAGGGAGAGAGAGAGTTTGTATATAGATCTATACAGGGTGACACCCCACACCTGAGCTGTTCGCTACAGTTAGCCTAGGCCAGTTTAGGGTGACAAACCTTACCTTAGAAGAAGTCGGCGCCTGAAAACGCCACGACAGGCGAATTCGTCATAATCAAGTATGGTTAAAACGGCTCACATAGAGATTCTCTCCATCATAATTTTACGGAATACATATAAAATCTTGTCGATACGAAAACATACATACACTGATAATCGGTCTTAGGGTTTTGAGACCACGACACTTTTATAAACAAAAAATATCAGATTTTCTGGGGAAACATACAGTTAAACAATACCTTCTACTTACAACAGAAAATACAGGATGTTTTTCCGGATTACATTTTTATATACATTCCAAAAACAGAATACACACATGCATTAATACTTGATTTTGATACATCACTTTCAAACCATATTACAGAAAATATCGGATTTTCTGGTGTTTTACGAATAATACAAAACTTTTTATTCAAACATGCTTATGAACTCACCAACATTATATATGTTGACATTTTCAAAATAACTTGTATTCTTAGGGAATCGTTAAGCAGAAAGGTCAACAAGAACATGTGCAATTTGTCGTATTTTGTTACCATCATACATTGAATATTTTGGCATGTAATTTATGATACTATACTTGATGTAAACAATGTTGGTTGTATTTTGATATGTATGATGATGTTGTTGTCTTGTTTCAATTATATACATTATGATGATATTACAAGATAAAGTCACCCAATCCCCGGACGTTTCCGTCGTCTGGTTCGGGGGTGTGACATATAGGCAGTTTTCTTATACCCCTCTTATAGACCGACTTCATGAATGAGGCCTACTACCGATAAGACTGACTTATCTTATAAATATATATATATATATATATATATATATATATATATATATATATATATATATATATATATATATATATATATATATATATATATAAGTATTAAGCCTTTAATATTATAATAGTATAAGGGTGTATTTTAAACATTTCAAAATACTAGAGTTTTTAATCAAATTTAAAATTTTCGAAAATTAATACCTTTTAATTTTAAAATCTTAAATACAAAAAACTTTTGATTTAATAATTATCCAAAATTAAACAATTAATTTAAATTATTAAATCTTAAAGGATTATCCATTAAATTAAATAATTAATTTAACCTAATCCCTTTATCCCCTAGATTTCGAAATTTTGGGAAGGGATATTTCAAAATCTTTAATTATCTACTTAAACAATTAATAAGATAATTACAAAAGATAACATTATCCTAATCCCTAAAATTTTGAAATCTAATCTTGGGGAGGAAGGTATTTTCGAAAACCCCAGGGTTAACCAACCCTAAAATCGAAAAATATGAGGCCAAAGGAAAGGGTTCGAGAAACCCTAGCAAATTTCGAAAACTAGGGTTTTGAAACCCTAATTTCGAAAATCCAATCCCTATTGTTTACTTGCCATAAACCCTAATTTGTCAAATACCTACTTTTGTATCAAATCTAATTGAAAACAACAACCAAAGTCTCTGATACCACTGATGAGTTTTATACAAACAATCCTATGTGTGCATGCAACCCTAGTTTTGGATCTATGGTTTCTCTATTAGCCATACAACAAATGAACACTATAGGGTTTCAAAGTACTCCATGGATTATGGCAATGGGCCCCCTTGATGAAGTGTAGGTTAAAATCCCAAGACTTGTCTTTTCCCTATAAATAGTCATGTATTATTCATAATTAGGGTTAAGAGTGAGGCAAAATGTAGCTGCCACGTTGTGAGGTTTCTTATGTAGAGTTAGATTCTTATTTCTTAAAGTGTAATCTATTCCTCATAATTAAATAAATCGAGTGATCATTCGACATAATCTTCATATTTGTGTTTGTTCTTATTTTCTGCATCTTGTTCATCAAATCACAATTAGGGTTTTAATCCCAACAAGTGGTATCAGAGCGGGTCTTTGAAGATCTATTGATTTTTGAAGTATCGGTTATTGATTTGATTATTTTCTGCACAAGTTATTGAAGATTATTGGTGTTTTGGCGCCCTGGAATCAAAATTCTGTTCAAGTTACTGTTCATGGAGATTTATGGTGTTCTTCATCTGTTCATCTGGTATTTTTTTTAATCTGATTGGCTTTTCTGCTCATATTGAATCAGATCGGTTGCTTAATCTCAAATCAATTGATTTTATCTCTTTGTTTTAAGCCAATTGGATCTGTTCGAATCTTCTTTTGATCTGGCCCAATAATTTAGTCCGTCACTGTTCATGATGCGTGTATTTTGACGATCCAGTTTTTCTTTTAGCCCTAATATCATATTCGATTTCCCGTTTGCGTCATTTGCTTTGCGTGCTCAATTCATCCATTTATTCATTCTCTCAAGATCAATCAAGATTAACAATTCGTTGCTTGTATCATTGTCGACTAAGGGTATTGATGTGTCTTCATCAATTCTGATGAATCGATTTGTGTGTGGTTTAATTCAAGATCAAACCTTTCATCAATTTTCGCATTCATATTCTTAAGATCGGTTTGATTAAATCGTTTTCAACTTGGAAATTGTCTGATGATATTGTTGTGATTTATCTCGATTTTTGGAAGTAAGCGATTGTATGTTTGTTGAATGCAAATATTTGATGTCATTTGATGAACTGTTAACGAACGGATGAACATTGGTCAAACTGGAAAGTCAAAATTGGAATTTTAGGGCGATGCTCTCATGAAATCAAAAAGCTATCGGATTTGTTCAATTGAACAGCGATCGACGTCGAGGCTTAAATTGGCCTCTCGAAGTTTCAATTGAATAGTCTCGTTATTTGCTGCTTCGCATACTCTTGGTTCGATGTATAGTGGGTCTTTCAATCGGTGCTTAGAACAATGGGAATGATTAAGCGGACGTTCTTGGTGGTCATAATTGGTGTGATTGCTCTTACCTGCGAACGCCATAATAAAGATTAGATTCGGAACCTACTGTTCGTTGTTGGGATGATCGGGTTTGGAATGCTTGGATTCGGGGTTGAATGTGAAATCGCATCGAGACTGAAATTATTTGATTCGCAATCGAAATTACAAATGAACTATCCTGCGAATGTTCGTGATGTAAATGAAACAAGCCTGTGCTTGAAATGTTTGAGGTTAATCGGAATGTTGCGAACATATGCTCGCAATTGCTGGTCACAGATAAAAGTGAAATTGATCCTAACGGACTCATCTGCGAGAGGTCAAGGATTCAGGGTGCCTTGGTTCGCAGCGAACCTGTTGTATGGGTTTCGCAGCGAGACTGAAACCATTTGACTCGGGTTCGTAATTGTGAACTGGCTTGCAATCGACTGCGAATGTCTCGAATTCGCATCTTTATTCTCTGAGTATAATTCGTGGGTGTTGATTCTTTGAATTTGGAGGTTTCGTATACGAGAACGAGTTCCAAGCGCATTCGTTGATCAGTCGATATATTGGGAAAGAAGACACAATGTTACATTTTTGGTCCCTGCAATTTCAGCAAATTGACACTTTTGGTCCCTGTTGTTTTCACAGCTTGGCAGTTTTGGACCATTTCCAGAAATTGTTACAAATGAAGGGGAATATGGTGCATAATTATTAACTTAGTCCCCTGAATTTCAGCAATGTGACAGTTTCAGCCCATTTTTCGAAAAGCTTGCAAATTTAAGGACTGGTGAACAGTTTTGGATTCTTTAATGCACTTTTTTTTTTTTCGTGAACAGAAAATTATGGATTCCATCAAGTCTTGGCGGTTCGGAAAGTCGTTTTTCGCAATAAAGTCAAATTTTTTGACTTTTTTGGATTTTAAACTTCATTGTTTATATCATTTTGTCGCGGGGGAGCACAATAATTATTTATCCATTCAAGATCATTCTCATGACCATTTGAAGGTTTTATAATCATGTTTTTGATTATAAATCGGGGGAGAATTTGGTATGGTCATTTGAAATTGGATTTGTGACTTTTCAAATTTGAAGATTTTTGATGAAGCTTATGGGAGAAATATGAAGGTAGATTTTACAGTAGCAGTTCTTCATCGAGCTCTTCTAAAGCTTTTACAGAGAAGTAGCCTTTACAGTAGCAGTTCTTCATCGAGCTCTTCTAAGGCCTTGTTATATCTCCGACTTCTAGTATTTTCTCGATCAAGTGGCGTTATGAATCTTAAAATTTGGGTTGTTACATGATAATTTTTGGTGGCTCATATCATTAGCTTATTTGAAGATCATTGTGAATTTGAGGGAGAGTTCTTCAAAGACAAGAAGTGATTTGGTTTCTTAATTCTGAAATGGGTTTTTATGGCGGGTTTGGCTTTCTTGAAGATCTTTGGGATTACATTAGAAAATGAAGTTTAAAGACATTATTTCAGTGCTTGGTTTATATATCCTAGAACCTGTTTTTGAAGACTATTGAAGAATCAAGATTCGTGGATTGCTTCAAATATTCCTCGTTACGAGATCATTTCTTATTTGCTAGATGCTTGTTTTGGAAGTTGAAGCCTTGTCATCCATTCCATACTTTGAGGGGGAGATTGTAGGGTTTCAAAGTACTCCATGGATTATGGCAATGGGCCCCCTTGATGAAGTGTAGGTTAAAATCCCAAGACTTGTCTTTTCCCTATAAATAGTCATGTATTATTCATAATTAGGGTTAAGAGTGAGGCAAAATGTAGCCGCCACGTTGTGAGGTTTCTTATGTAGAGTTAGATTCGTATTCCTTAAAGTGTAATATATTCCTCATAATTGAATAAATCGAGTGATCATTCGACATAATCTTCATATTTGTGTTTGTTCTTATTTTCCGCATCTTGTTCATCAAATCACAATTAGGGTTTTAATCCCAACAAACACAAAAAAAAAATCTAGCATGCATCTACTATTTTCGAAAAAATTACAAATCAAAGATTAGAATGCATACCTTTGTTGCTATGTAGTAATAACAACTAGTTTCTTGAATTCCCTTTGCTCTTGAGAACACGTACCACAAATGTAGTACCTATAATGGCTCACAAACACACTTGAGTGAGAGGATGAATATGAGAAAGAGGAGAGAGGGTAGATTGCTCCAAAAATCGGCTCTTCTAGGGTTTCTCCAAGGGTGGACGAAATCTAGAGACTAGGGGGTCTATTTATACTTGAGGCTAGCTAGGGTTTCAAGGTGGAAACCCTAATCCCTTAGCTTAGGGCCTAAGCAAGTCCATGGACCTCCTTTCCTTAGGCCTTGGACGAAAACTCCTAGATCCTTCTAGGACTTTTGGCCTATCCCTAATAAGGTGTTCCACTGGCCCAAAGCCTCAACTATCAAATAATTACAAAACAGCCCCTGTACTTTTAATCCCAAAATTAATTCCAAATTAATTTCTGATTAAGTACTAATTAATAATATGATTCCTAATTAATATATTATTCTTATAAAATATTAATAAATCATATTTATTCCCCAATTTATCATTCTTAATAATAAATCAGCCTCTCTCCTTAACAGTCATCATGTCTAGTCACTAGTGTGAAGGCAACCCAAAAGGACAATGCTACTATCGAGTCAAGTACATCCCAATTATAGTTATGGGCTTAGACACCTAATCCAACACAACCATCATATTAGTGTTATCTTGTTGATTACTGATTGTCTAATTGGATTCAAATATTGGGGTTGCTGAAATTTAAAGTTGTATTTTCTATTGTGTAATTGGTTTTTTAAATTGGTTATAAGTTGACCTTTATAATGGTATCAAACCATTTATTGACATGATAATCACATATTTAATTTATTGTCATCATCATTTGTGTTGGGTTTTCTAAGCATCAAATACACTTAAACTATGTAATCGGAAAATCAATCTATGATATACCTAAATGTAAATGCAACCTAAGGATCTAGGTTTCATACTAATTACAATTACCTTATGAAAAACATAGAACACAAAGAAGAATAACATAACTACTATATATCAATTGATCTCCATGATTGAGATCTTGTCCTATTCGAAGTTGCTTGGATGACAGGATCCAAACCAGAATCCCTCTCTTGGTTCACACCTAACGAACTCAAAAGAGTAGATCCACAAATAGCTAGGAGGTGGGATCAATCTTACAAACGCTAAAAAGGGTTAAGAATTTCGTCTATATAGGGGTGAAAGAGGGAGGCGAAAATTCAAGCCAAGATACAAGGAAGAATGAAATCCCTAAGGCCCTATTTATAACTTTGGATCCCGTTCTAGGTTTTGCGCTCCATCCTATGTGGGACAAGGAGCGTAGAACGAAATTCACTCCCCCTCCCATGTGGGATGAGAAGTTTTCGTCCGACCCAAGATCCCTTAAGGGTTCTGGAATAATCCTGATCAACCAACTATTGATTAATTGAATATTCAACCATTTAATTGATTAAAATGTTAATTAATTCCCAAAATATTTTCCATTTAGTTTCTAATTAATTATTCACCATAATAACTAATAAACCAATTCCTCCTTTATTTATTATACTTAATTTAAGTCTTGAGGGCAACCCAAGATGACCATATTATTATTAGAAACATTACCAATATGAACTATTAATTAATGGTAATTTGTTAGATGTACTTGATTATTAAAACTGGTCGATTTGAAAAGACTTAGAAATAATAACTTTTATTAGGCAGTGTCTAACAGCATTCTATATAAGATTATATGGATACATATAGTGATAATCATTATGATTATCATCTCATACATCAAATGATCCCTACTTAGAAAGATATGATCTTGAAACATCATATTATTGTTATCTTGTTGATTACTGATTGTCTAATTGGATTCAAATATTGGGGTTGCTAAAATTTGAAGTTGTATTTTCTTTTGTGTAATTGGGTTTTTAAATTGGTTATGACTTGAACTTTATAATGGTATCAAAACCATTTATTGACATAATAATAACATATTTAATTTATTGTGATCATCATTTGTGTTGGGTTTTCTAAGCATCAAATACACTTAAACTATGTAATCGAAAAATCAATCTATGATATACCTAAATAAATATGCAACCTAAGGATCTAGGTTTCATGCTAATTATTGTTACCCTATGAAAACATAGAACACAAAGAAGAATAACATACCTATTATGTAGCCATTGATCTCCATGATTGAGATCTTGTTCTCTTCGAAGTTGCTTGGATGACAGGATCCAAACCAGAATCCCGCTCTTGGTTCACACCTACTGAACTCAAAAGAGTAGATCCAAAAATAGCTAGGAGGTGGGATTAAAATCTTATAAACGCTAAAGAGGGTTAAGAATTTCGTCCCTATAGGGGTGAAAGATGGAGGCGAAAATTCAAGCCAAGATACAAGGAATAATGAAATCCCTAATGCCTTATTTATAGCCTTGGATCCCGTTCTAGGTTTTGCGCTCCATCCCATGTGGGACAAGGAGCGTAGAACGAAATTCATTTCCCCTCCCATGTGGGATGAGGAGTTTTCGTCCGACCCAAGATCCCTTAAGGGTTCTAGAATAATCCTGATCAACCAACTACTAATTAATTGAATATTCAGCCATTTAATTGATTAAAATGTTAATGAATTCCCAAAATATTTTCCATTTAGTTTTTAATTAATTATTAACCTTAATAACTAATAAACCAATTCCTCCTTTATTTATTATACTTAATTTGAATCTTGAGGGAAACCCAAGATGACCCTATTATTATTAAAAACATTACCAATAGTTAATGACTTTGTATACTCTTTTCAACCTTTTATTCATCGCTCTTAGTGTTCTTAAGGAGTGATAATGTATTTTAAAGTTAAAATTAAGATTTTAACGTTTTGTAATGGGTTGGTTGTAATTTTATTTTAGATTATATTATTAGTTAAAAAAAACTAATATGCATGATTTTTATAATAATACATTAAAGGTGGTACATTAGGAAGAATGCATTCTTCGTGTCCAATGTGGATTATGGCCGAATGTTTTAATGTTTTTATTTAATTTCATTCAAATGTGATGTTGGTTTACCAATTTCTTTTTAGCTTAATGTTTGTAATAATTATGATTTATTTTCTTGTATTTGTTTACTATAAAATTATAAATACTAAAAAATGAAAACGAAAAACCTAGCAAAATATTGGTTGGCATCCCGAATACATAGTACCTCAAACTAATAACCATGGCCCCAAGCTGCCACCAGCCCAAGTGAAACATAAACATCCCACCAGTGAAGAGCGGAAATGAAGACTGCTCTCATCATCAAAATACGGCTCACCAGCATGTATTCCCAAAACATATAAGCCTAGGGGTGACCCTTTATCTCGCCCCACCGTAATCGCTCCAAGTGAGTTGTAACGTCCCAAATGTCAAAACAATTTTATCATTTTCAGAATAAAGTCTAAACTCAAACTTCGTTTCCAAAAGTAATATAATAACTCATTTCTCCAACCTTGTAAAGACATAGTTTCCAAAACAGAGTAATAACACAAGTCAATATCGATGTGTGTGAGGTATAGTCAAGCAGGGCCCTTCATTTTGACATAATCCACAATTGTAAACATAAAATTTAGTAAGTTCCCCAAAATACCGCATATCACATCACATATAGAATGCACACAAAGGCTCGTAGTCAACACCTCCGTGAGCCTACAAGCTCGTAGCCATCATCCTGAAGACTTGTTAGACTTTCAACCAACTCATAGTCAACACATCAGTAGGTCTATATGTTGGAACTTTATATATATAAAGGAATTGCAAGTTGGTAATTTCCTTTGTATCCCACATTGGTGGAAGGAAGAAACTTTTGTGGGTTTATAAGCATTTTCCCTTGATAGGCCATCAAAGGCTTTAGTGGATCAAAGGAATGGGCCAAGCCCACGCGTACGCTTAGCCTAGCCTAACACTAGCCAACAGGGCGAGTGCGCGAAATGGCGCGGTTTAGGCGCACTTTGCATTTCGCACGACGCATCGGTCACTGGGAGCTGATGAGCTTTTATTTTTGACGAGTTCGAGTCAAGATGGTTGACCGTCATAGACTTCGTGAAGGTCAAGTCGAAATATTCTGGAAGGCCAATAAAACGGCTTGCTTGGAGAGCAAGGCGTCGCCCTAGGGTTTCTAGGGATCGGCGTATGAGGGCTCGTTTAATGCCTTCTAGGGTTTCGATACCTATAAATACAGCTCCCTAGGAGCCATATTAGATGCTCACGAAGTTCAAAGCTCTCTCCCTCTCTCTGCGTTACTTCTTCCAGTTTCTGAGTATTCACTTTGCGTTTATCGTTTTCCAGTGTTGTTGGAAAATCGATAGATTTGCATTAAATCCTGGGGTTTTACTCTGTTTCTTACAACCAATAGAAGTGAAGTAAAAACCTTTAAGGACAGGAGTCCGATTAAAGAACACTCTCCTTCTACCTTTCTTATAATCAGACCTAATTGAGAAGGATTAATATGGTTTTTGGACGAGACTTGGTAATCATATTAATAATAATTGGATCTATTATTCATAACTAATCGACATATAATTCTCAATATTATTTGTCGGTTTCCTTGCGTGTCTATTGGTTTGATTTACAACAATCTTAAAGGTTTTTATAATTTGTGTTTATAATTCAACAAATTAATGGAAACTCTAATCCCAACTGCTAGTCTCCACTACATGAACCAAGAGTTTTCCAAGCTTGACCGATTCGATGGTCAGAACTACACCCGTTGGGCTGACATGGTCAAGTTCATGCTTCATGTGTTGAAGCTCGCCTATGTTTTGGACCTAAAACTGACCCCAATTCCTGTTGATCCAATTCCCAAGGAGGGGAAAACTGTGGATCCAAGGATCATCTTTGATCTGGAAAAGCAAAGGGCTCTGCATAGAGAGTCTGAGGAATTGTGTCCGGGTCACATCAAGAACTCACTGTCTGATCGGATCTATGATCTTTACACGTCGGTCAAATATCCAAGAGAGCTATGGAGTGCTTTGGAACTCAAGTACAAGGCACATGAGAAAGGTACTAATAAGTACCAAGTGTCAAAGTACCTAGAGTTTCAAATGGATGATGACAACCCTATCATGGAGCAAGTGCATGAACTCCAGGTCATGGTCAACAAGTTGAACGCGCTCTCCATCTCGATACCGGAACTCTTTCAGGTTGGTGCGATCATCACAAAACTACCACCCTCATGGAAAGACTTCTCTAAGAGAATGATGCAAAAATCTAAGGACTACTCCTTGGATGATCTGATGAAACACCTTCGCATTGAGGAGGAAAAGCGTATCAGGGACAAGCGTGGTAAAGTCGGATTGAGTGTGCATCATGTATCAACTGGTGGTTCTGGTCATAAGACCAAGTCTGGGGTACAAAACAAAAGGAACTTGGTACCCAAGAAACAAAGCTTCAAGAAACAAAGTCATCAAAATCCTAAGTCAAAGCCAAAGAGGACCGGACCTTGCCACATCTGCGGAGAGGTTGGGCACTATGCGAGAGAATTCAAGGATCGTAAATCAGGACCGGTAGCACATGTAGTCGAGCAAGTAACTGACATGGTGGCAAGTGTAAACCTTGGAGAGATTTTCATGATCTCTTCCCTTACCCGAGCAATCTGTGCTCGATGATGGTTCGTGGACACTGGAGCCACTGTGCATGTTTGTGGGCAACAAGAGAGCTTCCACACTTACTGTCCAACACCACCAGGGACGGTAGTGGTCTGTGCAGATGGTCATAGAGCTGAAGTTATGGAAGATGTGATGTTCGTTTGAAGTTCACATGTGGTGAGTATGTAACCCTTCGAGATGTATTTCATGTTCCTAATATCTCGAAGGGGCTGGTTTCTGCAGATAAGTTTCACAAAGGTGGGTTCAAAATGGAGCTTGAGAATGGCAGGATTGTGATCACTAAGGGCAGAAGGTATGTTGGGAGGGCGAACAATTATTCAGGAATGTATCGTCTGTTGCTTAGTGATGTGGGTAGTACGATTAGGCTTAGAGTTGAGAGTGGTGGTTCAAGTGTTGCAAGTGTGTCTAGTGTTGCTAGTAATGATGTAATTGGTGGATTGGTTGCAAATGTGAATGAAGTGAACTTTTCTGGTTATTTTGTTTGTTCAATTTCTTTATGGCATAAACGTTTAGCACACACTAATGCTAAAAATATTGAAAAAATGCAAACTAAAGGAATGTTAAAATATGGCTCAAAAGATTTTCAAAAATATGAAACTTGTGTGAAATCAAAGTTTACAAAGAAACCATTTCCATCGGTTAAGAGAAATACATCATTACCTGAGTTGATTCATTATGATATATGTGAATTAAATGGAATACTTACTCGAGGAGGAAAAAAGTATTTCATCACATTCTGTGATGACTCAAGTCGATATCTACATGTTTATTTGATGAGCTCAAAAGATGAATCTTTTGATGCATTTAAACGATATAAGGATGAGGTCGAAAATCAACTTGAAAGACACATCAAAATTCTTCGCTCAGACAGAGGCGGAGAATATTTCAACCAAGAGTTTGACACATTCTGTGAAGAGAATGGAATCAAACATGAGAGAACTTCACCATATACTCCCCAACAGAATGGTTTGGCTTAAAGAAAGAACCGAACCCTTTCCGAGATGGTCAACTGTATGTTGAAACAATCGGGTCAACCAAACAATCTATGGGGGGGAGTACTATTAACTGCTTGTTATGTTCATAATAGGATCACTAGTTGTGTGATTCCTACAAGCCCTTATGAAATGTAGAAAGCGTCACCTAGACTATTTTAAAGTGTGGGGTGTGTTGCTTATTATCGGACTCCCGATCCTAAGCGAATCAATTGGGAGAACCATCTAATAAGAGTATATTTATTGGATATGCTCACAATAGAAAGGCTTACCGGTTATTAGATATTGAATCAGGTGTTGTTGCAGAATCCAGAGATGTGGAATTCTTTGAGGACAAGTTTTCTAGGGATGAAGAGAATTCCAGTCATACAACACCTACAAGTAATTCTCGAGAAATACTCCCACCTCCTCCTATTGTGGAGGAACCAATGAGAAGTACTAGGGCTAGAATAGAGAAAAGTTTTGGAGATGATTTCTATTCTTATTTGGTTAAAGGAACACAAAAGAAAGTGACGAGAGAGGTCATCTTTGCCATTAACTTGGATGATGATCCTAAGACCTTTACTGAAGCCATAACGTCTCGAGATGCTCCTTTGTGGAAGGAAGCCATCAATGACGAAATGGATTCAATTATGGGTAATGGAACTTGGGAGTTAGTTGATCTACCCAAGGGGAGGAGACCCATAGGATCCAAATAGATGTTCAAGAGAAAATATCACTCAGATGGATCCATATCCGCCTATAAAGCAAGATTAGTTGCTAAGGGTTATAGGCAGCGAGAAGGGATCGATTATTTTGATACCTATGCCCCAGTTGCTAGGATTAGTTCTATTAGAACTCTCATAGCAATATCAGCTTTGAAAGGATTGTACACCCATCAAAGGGATGTGAAGACATCCTTTCTGAATGGTTATCTTAAGGAGGAGATTTACTTGGAGCAACCTAAAGGTTTCGTGATACCTGGACAAGAAAACAAAGTATGTAGACTTGTTAAATCCTTGTACAGGTTGAAGCAAGCTCCCAAACAGTGGCATGAGAGATTTGACACCGCTGTTACTACTTTTGGATTCTATCATAATAGTGCTGACAGATGTATTTATTCTAAGTTCTCTTCCGAATACACAATTGTTATATGTCTCTATGTTGATGATATGTTGATCATTGGCACTCACCTAGAAGGTATTCTTGAGATGAATAAATACTTATCCTCGAACTCTAAGATGAAAGATCTTGGTGAAGTTGATATAATTCATGGTATCAAGGTGATAAGGACAGGCTGTCAGATTTCTCTGAGTCGATCACATTATATAGAGAAAATTCTGACAAAGTTTCAACATTTGAATATTAAGGAATTCAACACTCCTTTTGATTCAAGTGTGAAACTTAACGTGAATTCTAGACGAGCAGTGGCTCAACTAGAATATGCAAGTGCAATTGGGAGCATGATGTATGATACACATTGCACTTGACCTGAAATGGCATTCGTTGTAAGAAAACTGAGTTAATATACTGTTAATCTAGGGACGGAGCACTGGAAGGCAGTGGGTAGAGTATTGGGATACCTGAAAATGACAAGTAATTTTAAGTTGATGTATTTGTGATCTAACGGAATTCTTGAAGGTTATTTTGATGCTAGCTGGATAGATCACACCAGTGATTCAAAATCAATAAGTGGTTTGATTTATACTCTAGCTGGTGGTGCTACTTCTTGGGCGAGCAAGAAACAAACATACATAACTCATTCAATGATGGAAGCGAAGCTAATTTCCTTAGCAGCAGCATGCAAAGAGGCAGAGTGGATTCGAGATCTACTCATGGATATCCGTCTGTGAGATATCCCAATGTCTTCTATACCCATGCACTGTGACAGTGAGGCCTGATGAAACAATGAATCGAGTATAAAATGAATCAGAGTAAAAAATGAAGTAAGAATGCGAGATTGAACAACGAATGTAAATATGATATTGTTTCAGCTCTATTACGCTTTCGAATGTTTACAGAGTACAAAGACAGGTCTGTAAAAAACTCTTATCTAACTGTAGTAAATATCCTTATTTATAGGGAACAGAAAGCGTACAAAAAATATACTAAGGCATAGACACTTAAGCTTCGAATAAAAGTGCCTTAGTAAAATAGATTACAAAACATTCGAAGAGTGCAAAAAACACTTCGACTAATTACAACATTTTGACCCTTACAATCTCCCCCTTTGTAATCATAGTTGAACTTCTTAATTTGTAAGAAGCTAAATGGAATACAACATCACTCTTCGAATTTCCGTGTACCAGGAAATTATCTTCTTTAGCTCTTTCTTATCTCCTTCATTGTTCTTCTTACAATGATTCATACGAAAATTTAAGTTCGTATATTGAGACATTGAATATCTCTCCATTTCGCATGCCTGGAATAAGAAACGTTTTGCTTTTCCAGCCTTGTCTTTTCCTGCGAAGACTAACCCAAAAGGCTTCAAGCAGATTTCACCATCAGTATACTTTTTCAATTCTGCTTGAGTCTTCGTAGGTGCCATTGGAGCTTTTATTTCCATACCTTTAGCTGTAGCTAACTCCACATCAGTTAGAGCCAAGCACTCATAATAATTTTCGATGAAAATCTTGATGTGAGCAACCCCAAGCTTAAATTCATCAGTTTCAGTGTTTTGAAGATATGAAAACGATTTGTCTTTCAGAATCAATGCAACTTGTATAAGATCATACAAGTTCATTAATGAAAAATCTGCAATTGTAAATTCGCAAATACTTCCATTTGCCCTGGCCACCACATACTTGATATTTTGGACTGTGTTTTCGAACACCACATCCTTTTTCATACTGATAACTTTCTTGATCTTCACCAAAGACCAAACTTCCTCAGGGGCTTTTGCAAGAACAGCATGAAATCTAATTTTCATGTGAGTACCATCATCCTTTTCTTTGAAATTTCCTTCTGCTTTAAAATGTGGCATGATAAACATCATCTCATTCATTGGAAAGTCAAGCTGACTTGTATCAGTATTCGTAACCATATAACTCTGCTTTGGTTTCTTCTCAAACGAATACATATGATTATATGCAACCTTGGCTTCAATTGTTTCGTAATTGTAGTGTTTGGACGGATCACCTTTGTCCATACCCCTAGGATCACTTGCACGTTGAGTCATTATGCTTTGAATCAACCTTAGCTTTTCAATTTCAATTTCAGCTTCTGCTTCAGCTTTCTTTTCTTCTTTCGACTTTTCCACAACTATCGTTTTCCCTTTATCTTTCAAAGCTGAATTATCTATTACCTCTTTTGTTTTCGAACCAATCCCACCAGTATCAGCAGATTTACCAATCACAATTCCTTTCGAAATTGGTCTTGTAATTGGCATAGTTGTTACAACTGTTGAAGTAACCGGCCCAGCAGATGCAACAATTAGCTTCGTTGATGGGATCTTTGAAGAAAATACCTTTCCCACAACCTTCGCATCTTCACCACCAGCCTTCGTATCTTCAACTTTTCTTTCTCCCCCTTGCACCCCTGTAAAAACAGGTGGGGCATCTGTTGTTGGTAGAAGGCTTGATATACGAGAAAGAGGGGCCAGTTGCTTGTGTAGAATAGCTTCGAATTGGGTGAACTTCTGGGATAAGAATTATGGAGTAATCAGAGAAGACGAAACTGGTTTGATAGATAGATCTTTTAACTCCTTCAGCAATGTAATCACTTCCACAAAGTTGTTACTTTCCATTGTAGAAAGTTGAGTAAGTTGAGGGCTCATACTTTCGTATAACTTGACAAATTTCGTGACAGCATCACAAATAATGTCAATCTTCTGACTCAGAGACGCAAAATCCTGTTGGACACTAGCAATCTCCTTTTGCATATCTTCGCGAAGTTCACGAATCTGGAAAGTAACATCCTCCCTGACTTTCTTAACATCCTGAACAAAGAGAACATGTCGTTCCTTTGCAACTGTCTTCAATTCTTTTAAATCTCCAACAAACTTTGAATTTTGAGAATTTATTCGTAGCTCATTGTTTTGATCAATATGATCAACCTTCTCCAAAATTCTTGACTCCGAGTCTCTAACCATCCCAGAGACTTTACCCACTATCTTGGCTTCGAACATTTGCAACATCGTATCAACTTCCAAACTTGAGACTGACGAACCACCCCCCAGATCAGCTTGAGATTGAATTATGGAATTCAACTTCGTATTCAAAATTTTAAACTGTTTCATCGTCATTAGCATATGATCTGGAAAATCTTCTTCTTCGTCATCAAACTTTAATTCATCAAACGTGCCTCCAAAACCTTCATTGTCAGTGTCGGTTTCCATAAGAACAGTTTCGTGAACAGGCGAATTAAGTTTGGGTGTATCAGTAGATTGAGAAGAAAAAATGGAAGTAAAGGGTTGATTGATGATATTTTCGAATGTAGGTGAATCAGTGGTTGAAGTAATCGGAGTGATTGGTGGAGGTAAAGAAACAATATTTTCGAAGGCTATTGAAGTAGGATGACCTTGATCTTCTTTCTTCGAATCTCCTTCACCCATATTGACATTTGCATCCGTATCAGATACGTTTGCAGTGATGCCTGAAGTTCGTACCTCCTCAGAAACTGATTTGGCAACCGAATCTTCGGGTGGGATGACTATTGTCTGCTCAAGAGTTGAACTTTCTTTGTGAAGAGTTACTTCTGGTGTTTCAGGAATTCGTTCATCATCATCTTCTGTAGACTCAGTGGAGAGCATAAGCTTTCGTGTCTTCTTCTTCTTCTTCTTCTTCTTCTTTGACAAATGTTTGGCCATATCCTCAGCCCTTCGTTTCTTTGACAATGGAGAAACAGGTGCTGACATTTCACGAATTAAAACCCCTTTGATGAGTAACCTAAGGCTTTCGGACTACGTTAGGTGTTGGAGACTTGCTTTTATGCGTAGACTTCATTTTGCTTCTTCGAAACATACCGGTCTTCGAGGGAATGACCACTTGCTCTTGAGTATCTTCAACCACAGGCTCAATCAATTTTGTCTCAGCAACAGACACTTCAACTATAATAGGCTTCTGCTTTGGAGATTTCTTAGATTTCAATTCTGTTACTTTGTTTTCAGAAGAACTAGTTTCATTCTTCTTTGACCTCTTGGATTTCTTATCTTCCCTTTCCAATAATATCCCAGTTTCTACAGTAGAATCAATAGTTTTCAAATAAGCCACCAAGACTGAATTCGAAGGATCAACTCGTTTTAGCATAGCATCTGGAATACGATCCACAAAGGGAAAATCTTCAACATTATCTGTGACACCCTTTGGATTGTGGAATATCTGGAAAACAGCTCTTTCTTCATCATTGGGTACCAAAATCCCCTCCTTGTTGTAGAAATATTGTAGAATCAAGCTCCAGTACCTCGCACATGAAATACCATAAAGAGCATCCGTGTGTTCTACACTCTTTTGAAATTCCTTCCATAACTGTGTAGAATAATCCACTTGAAGATCATAGTATAGCCCAACAACCATGACATATACCTCCATTCGTCCTTTATCGAGACCAACAGTTCTACCAGTTAAACACCTCAGAAAAATACCAAATAGAAAATTCCAGATACTAGGAAGGCCAGATTTCTTAAAATCACTGATCTTAGTTAGTTGTGGTTGATAACCCATCTCATTGAACATATAGACTATTTGAGGGAATGAGAAATCAACATACAGTGGTGAATTTGGAATTTCAAGAATTTGGCAAAAGAGTTTCTTGGACAATCTGACCTTTTTATCATTAACCAAATTAAAAGTAATGGCATCAAAAGCTTTGTTGTATGTAGCCGTTGATCCTGCTTGAGAAAGCCATGACACCGGAACTGAAAACGAACTGAACATAGCCTTTGACAGAATAGAACTCTTTAAAGCAACAATCAACATCTTCAATTCTTCAGGGTATTGAGAAGTGTCCAGTTGATAGTTAGTTCCTTGGATCTTCATTATTGGTAATGAAGTCACATCTTCAGTGGTTTGAGAAGGGTCAGCATCGACATGAACAGAAGTCGCCATTGTCAGGGTTTGAAAGCTTTGAAGATCAAAGAAAATTGGGAATTTTTTTTACTTTGAACGCGTAAACTGATAATAGACCTTTGAATCCCCTTTTATATGTAACCCTAGAATTTGAATTTGAAGCGGGATGTGCAATTAGTGATATCCGACGTGGCACCTGAAAAGTCGCATTAGTCTGCCAAAAATTACCATGTGTCAAAAAGTAACTGTCACATCTCCTTGAACCAAGGAAACGTCTCCTCCCACAGTCTGTTCGTGTCTCGTCAAGGAATAGTAACCGTCAGCATCCTTCGGATGGAGGAAAGGCTCTTTCACTTTTGGGATGAAAAGCGAAGTCATATGCCTAATGTTTAAAATCATTAGCCTGAGTTGGTATTACTCAGAACCTCAAAGATTTCGTGAGTGCAGTGTTCCAAAGAATTTAGATAAGAAGCAATAATAAGAAAATTTTGGGATACTGTGATGTCAAAATATCAATTTGACACGAAGGCAGATAAAACCTCGGGCAAAGATTGCTTCGTTAATCACCAAGAGAGATGATCAACAGCTTATGTATGTTCCCGTGAAATACAATCAAATACTTGAAGAGAAGTATCGAAGGGCTTCTTTTATAAGGTTTCATGGGTAGCTATTAAAATTTTGTTACATATCATCCTAAACATAAGGTGATAAATTATAACAGAAATTACTTGTTTGACCAGTGTAATCAGTGACAAGTTTGCTTTGAAAAATTTTAAGTGACTTTGGATTTCGAATGAAACGCACACGGAAATCATATTCATGAAAAATTTGTGCTGGATCTTGTTGGGTAACAAACATTATGGGCTTTGAATGTTTGATCAAGACCACTCATACAAAATGAATATGATTTGGAGTTTCGAATTTGGATACTAAAACAAAGGTTTCGTGAAAATCTGGAACATAGTTCCCCGTTAATTCCTTAAAAGTTTAGAAAATTGGGTTTCACTTTCATCACGGTCTTATGATGTCAGATCATGAACACAGATTTTTGATATGTCTAAGTCTCGATTGGTGTGATCAGAGACCTCTCGGACATATGTCTTCGTGTGTGATCGTGTAAGAACTTTTTAGATGAAAAAGATGGATGAAAGACACGAAATGTACCTCTGTTATATTTGGACAAAACAGTAAACTCTTAACTCATTGTGAGAAGAGTCAGGTAGCTCAGGAGACTAATGTGAATACAAGCCTGATCGGGAAGAAATTTTCGTATGAAATATTTCATTAAGGCTTTTGTACACACACATTGAGTCATTGGAGGCTTTGGACAACATGCTGCAACATGCTTCTAGGGACAACTTAACTAGTTCAAAATATTCAAAAATTTCAAGATTCGTAAGATAGATTTACCTGACCCTAGTACTGCAAGCATTATCCACTGTGTATCATCATGAATATCTGCAACAAAGTACTAAAAAGAAATAAGAAACAAAATATTTTTGTTGTTTTGATTTTTCGAAAATAAAGAACGAAATAAAGAGAAAATCTTTTTGATGTTTTTGATTTTTCGAAAATAAAGAACGAAATAAAGAGAAATTTTTTTTGATGTTTTTGATTTTTCGAAAATGAAGACAGAATTTTGAAATTTTCAAAAATAAAATGACAAAACAAAGGAAAATCTTTTTGGATTTTTAATTTTTCGAAAGTTAAATGACAAAACAAACGAAAATCTTTTTGGATTTTTAATTTTTCAAAAAAAAATTAAATGACAAAAACAAACGAAAATCTGTTTGGATTTTTAATTTTTCAAAAAATTAAATGACAAAACAAACGAAAATCTTTTTGGATTTTAAATTTTTCAAAAAATTAAATGACAAACGAAATGTACTTGTTGCAAAAACACGAAATTTTATCAACTCTTGAAAAGTGATAAATCTACGAATTCGAAGGGGTCGATGCGTTGACTATGAACAGTAACCTCTGAACGCTGAATGACTTTGCTTTGTCTTTTATTCAGTGCCTCTGAATCATTCCAGGTCAACCATCATTTTCCTTTTTCGCATGAACAGAATTTCCATCGATCATTCCAAGTCCTTCTAAAATTTTTACAAAGGATTTTTCATCTAAAGGTTTCGTGAAAATATCAACTAACTGATCAGTTGTTTTCACGAAATGTACTTCAATATTTCCATCCTCCACGTGATCCTTGATGAAATGATAACGAAGAGCTATATGTTTAGTATTCGAATGCTGCACAGGATTATGACAAATTATTTATTGCACTTTGAGAATCACAATATAATGGAATCTTTTTCATATTAATTGCATAATCACGCAATTGACTTTGGATCCATATAATTTGTGATGTGCAAGCAGCAGCAGCCACATATTCTGCTTCAGCTGTTGAAATTGATACACATGTTTGCTTTTTCAACTGCCAGCTCACCAATTTGCCATAGAGAAATTGACATCCTCCACTTGTGCTTTTTCTATCAAGATTACAACCACCCAAGTCTGCATCCGAATAAGCTTGTACAAAGAACCCAATTTTCGAAGGATACCACAATCCTAACGAAATTGTTCCTTTAAGATAACGAAAGATATTCTTCACAGCAGTGAGATGTGGTTCTCGTGGATTTGACTGATACTTAGCACAATTACACACAGAGAACATGATATCAGGTCTACTTGCTGTAAGATAAAGTAATGAACCAATCATGCTCCTGTAAAGAGTTAGGTCAACTGCAGGTTTATCTAACGAAGGTGTCAACTTTATGCCAGTTGCCATAGGAACTCGTAACTTTGTGTTATTCGTTAATCCAAACTTCTCTAGCAGATTCTTCGTATATTTTTCTTGATTAATAAAAATTCCTTCTCTGCTTTGACGAATATTCAGTCCAAGAAAATTATTGATTTTTCCCATCATGCTCATTTCGAACTTACTTTTCATCAGATCTTCGAATTCTCTAGACAAGGCAGGGTCAGTTGAGCCAAAAATAATATCATCAACATAAATTTGAACAAGCATTAGATGATTACCAACTTTCTTTCGAAATAATGTGGGGTCAACAGATCCTTGTTTAAATTTAGATTGCTTCAAAAATGAAGTAAGAGTTGCATACCATGCTCGTGGTGCTTGTTTTAAACCATAAACTGCCTTATCTAAAATATAAACATGATCAGGATGTTCTTCGTTAATAAAACATGGGGGTTGTTCCACGTAAACTGTTTCTTCAAGCTCTCCATTTAAAAATGCACACTTCACGTCCATTTGATAAACATCAAAGTCTTTGTGAGCTGCATAAGCCAGAAATATACGAACAGCCTCAAGTCTTGCGACAGGGGCAAAAGTTTCTTCATAGTCGATTCCTTCTTGTTGTGAATATCCTTTAACAATAAGTCTGACTTTGTTTCGAACGATATTTCCATCTTTGTCGGTTTTGTTTTTAAAAATCCATTTTAACCCGACAATCGAAACATTTTCAGGTTTAGGAATTAATCTCCAAACCTTGTTTCGTTTAAATTCAGACAATTCAGATTGCATCGCAACAACCCAATCTGAGTGTTCCATTGCAACCTTAACTGATTTTGGTTCAATTTTAGAGATGAAAACATTGAACATGCAAAATTCTTGATGAGTATTCAATACCTCATTCTTTGCACGAATTTGAGCTCGTGTTAAAACACCCTCTTGCAGTTTCCCAATTACTTGATCCTTCGGATGATCTCTTGTCCACTTTTCCATTGGCGGATATGCTGGATCAAAGTCCAAAGGTGCATCTTCGAATAAATCATCATTCTCTGAACCTACAATCGAGAAAATATCATCAAAATCATTATTATTTTCATTGTTTTCTAAATAGGATGATTTTCAAAATGCGTTTCAGTTTTTTTAATATAGTAATCATCAAATGTAAGATTAAAAGTTTCTTCAACTTTTCGTGTTCTTTTGTTCAACATACGATATGCGACTGAATTATGCGAATATCCCAAGAAAATCTCTTCATTTACTTTAGCTTGAAATTTTGTAAGATTATCCTTGAGATTCATAATAAAGCACCTGCATCCGAAAACATGGAAAAATTTGACATTAGGTTTTCGATTGTTGAGAATTGCATATGGAGTGATGTTGAAACGACGATGAATGAAAGATCTGTTTTGAGTAAAACATGCTGTGGATACGGCTTCAGCCCAAAGGTATTGTGGAAGATTCGCATATGCCAGCATAGTCCTTGCTGCTTCGCATAGAGATCTATTTCTTCGTTCAACGACACCATTTTGTTGTGGTGTGTATGGAGATGAAAAATTATGCGAAATCCCTTTTTCCACCAAAAATGAATCAAGAACATTGTTTTTAAATTCAGTTCCACGATCACTCTTAATTTTTCGAACAATCTTCTTCAATGTTGTTTCCATCTTTTTGATAAAGTCAATCATGATTTGTGCAACTTCGGATTTAAGCCTGAGAAAAGAAACCCACGTGAATCTTGAAAAATCATCAACAATTACTAAAATGTACCATTTCTTGTTGAGTGTTGAAACTGTCGATGGACCACACAAATCAATATGTAAGAGCTCCAGTGGTGCGACAATTTTCGAATCTATCGTAATCGGATGACCTTGTTTATGTTGCTTGCCAACTTCACAAGCTGCACATAAAGAATCATTATCAAATTTAAGTACAGGTAAACCTCTTACCAGATCTTGTACAACAAGTTTGTTGATGTTTCGAAAGTTGAGATGAGAAAGTCTTCGATGCCAAAGCCAACTTAAGTCTGATGAAGCTTTCGAAATAAGACATATAGCAGGTTTGCCTACTATCGCATTGATGTCCAAAGTGAACATGTCACCTTTGCTTTTTGATTTGAACAAAACTTCTTTAGTGTTGACATTCGAAATAATGCTTCCCTCTTCATTAAAAATAACTTGATTGCCAGTGCCCACAACAAGTTGTGAAACACTTATCAAGTTATGTTGAAGACCTTCAACATAAGCAACACGATTCACTGTGAATTGTCCATTCGTGATCTTCCCATATCCTTTGAATTGACATTTTTGATTATTACCAAATTTCACAACTCCAGCATTCTTTAGGCTTCGAAAATCACGTAAATTCTCCTTCTTCCCAGTCATGTGACGAGAGCAACCACTATCAATATACCACTTATTATCATATTGCTCGTCACATAGTACCTACAATCAGTGGAAAAATTTAGGTACCCAAGGCTTTTTGGGTCCTTGGAAATTAGATTTCAATTTCAAATGTAATGAAGAACTTTTAACCCAATCACAAACTTTGGTTTTGAGACTATCAATTAAGTTCACATCATCATTTATAGGAACCGAAACATAAGATTTTGATGGTTTCGGATGTTCACTAACATTACCCTTCGTATTCGGAGTTTGTGATTGTATATTCTTTGCTTTCATTACTGGTTTCCATGCTTTGACTGATATGTTCGAATCCTTAGAAGATGAACTTCCGTTTGATGAAGTATTCACATACTTCTCATAGGCTTCGTGAATTTGCGCCTTTGAAAATGTTCTCGACTGATACATTTTTCCTTTGCCTTCAAGCCAATGATCAATATTCTTCCTTGAAGTTATTCCTTTTTCATGTGAAAATTTCAAAGTTTGTTTCTTCGTATGATTAGGAAAATTTGGCTTTTGAGGAACAAAATCAAATTTTGGATTTGTTAGAAAAGATTGAGCATAAGATGGATCAACAGTCGATTTAAAATGTTGACGTTGAGAGAATATTTGTGGTGGATTTGATTTATTTGAAAATTTCCTTGGAAGAGTAGTTTTTGAAACTTTCGAAAACTTTGGTTGTTTATTCACTTCAGACCTTGAATGATTTGATTGTGATGAAGGTTGTTTATTTGTTGAAAAAGAGGAATTTTTAGCTTTGAAACCATTTTTGGGTGATTGTGATTCAGACAAGTATTTATTTGTTTGAGTGAGATTTTTCTTTTTGTCTGAAAAAGTTGTTGAATCAGTTTTTGTCGTTTCAACTGACATCTTTTGAGACTCAATAGTCTGCCAAAATATTTTCCTCCTAACTTGTCTTTTTGAAATGTTGTTTTCTTTCGAAAATTTGTCAATTTGATTTTTGAATTCCTTGGAGTTTAGTTTGACAACATTTTCATTTTCCACTACATCTGGTTTTGAAATCTCTTTTTCAATTTTTGATTTTTCCACCCATTTTCTTTGTGGTTTTTGACGTTGAAAAACGTACGAATTATTTGTTAGGTTGTTTTCAACTGTGCTTTGATTTGCGAAGAAACCTTTATCAGTTGTTTTCAAATTATCTTCTTCAACTAACTTCTTTAATTCTGGTTTGATATTCTCAACATTTCCAGTAGTTACGAACACTTGATTTGGAAAAATGACCTCATCTATATACTTGAAATTTGGATAAACCACAATATTCGTTTCAAAAAAATGAGCACCTTGTTCATTCATCACTTTTTCGAACTTTTGTGTATCACCATACACTTGATCAACCACAATTCGAGGAATTTCGTCTTCCATTGACGATTTCTTTTTCTTCGAAATTTTCTCTTCATTTTCATCATCACTATCATCAGTTTGACTATCTCTGATGTCCACGAAGTCCAAATCACAAACTTTCGAAGTTGAGGGTTTATCAGTTTCTATCTTAACCATCAAGTCCTTAACTTTTTATTTCCCTTTAGATGTTGATGCAACATTAACAATAGACAACTGGGAACAATCAACATCCTCAAGATCACTAATTTCACTAATATTGTCAGAATTATCTTCAATATCGGCAAAATTAGATTGAGAATCAAATGTTGAATTCTCAATCTTTTTCAAAATTTGGATTTGTTCAGATTTAGTCAAAGTATCATTCACTATGTTAACTAATTCATTCGCATCAAGACATTCATCAATTTTGACAATTCCATATTTATATCTATCATCAGGAACTTTGTCAAATTCAGCAATTATCTTCTCACAATCATACGAAACATTATCTACCTTAGCTCTTTCGTATGCTAGAAACGGTAGTAATTTTCTATGTTGCTCTTTACTTATTCCACATGAATGATGTAAATCAGTTAATTTGCCATATAGTCTCTTAGCAGAATTACAATATATGTTTCTTTGTGCTAGCAAAAGTTTGACTTCATTTGATAAAGTATCCCTATCACACATAATATTCGTTATCTGTAATTCTAAACAATCAACTTTACTTATTTTCATGTCTAATCGCTTTTTGGTCTCTAATAACTCCATAGACAACTTGTTGGCCTCATTGCTAGCAGACACAACAATTGAATCAAAATAAGTAACAGTCTCATCAAAAGATATTAGTTCAGAGTCATAAGCATGTGTAGGAATATTAAAAGATTCGAGAATATTACGTACCTTTGTTGTCATTGGAGATTTGTCTGCTGCCTTGGATACGAAGCATCTACCTTTCACTTCGAATTCCTCTTCATCTGAGTCCTCCTCCATTTTCGCATACATTGCTCCATGTGTTGGATTCCTCATTTCTTCATCGTCTGATCCAGATGACCAGATTTGATAAGTTCCATCTTCCTCCTGTTCACCCCTTGCGACCAGCGACAAATTCTTAGCTTTCGCACGAACCTCCTCAAGCCTATTTGCGTAATAAGCCTCATCTTTTACTTTATTCTTCCTCTCATCCTTCTTCCGAAGCATACAATCATTCGCAAGATGATTGGCTCCATTGCAATAATGACAATCTATTCCAGCATCACCTTTCAGTTTCTTCTCACTCTTTCCTTCAGACACCTTCGAATCTTTCTTCTCAACCTTCTTTTTCTCCTCAACAACAGCTTTACTCACAGCACTTCCTTTTACCTCAGCAAGCTTAGCCTTCAGATTGAATGAATTTTTGAAAAACTTCTTAACACGATTATTCGAGTAAAATGCTATTGCCTCATCATCCGAATTCATGATGAATCCTTCTTCTTCCTCTGAATCACCATTTTCAGCTTCTTTCTTAGATATCTTGGACACAAGTGCCAATGGACCTCCCAAATTCATCTTCGATTCCTCAGCTATTTCATTAACCTCAATTTTGTGTGTCTTCAACTGATTGTACAAATCATTGAGAGTTGATGTATCAAAACTTTGTTGATTCTTCACCATCATACTCACGCTTCTCCATTCTTTTCGAAGACCCATCACAAAGATGAGATTGAATTCCATTGAAGTCCTGGTAATTCCATAGCGATTGCAACGATAGATTAACTCGTTCAGACGATCATAGTAGACTTAAATTGTTTCACCTTCTTGTTGTCTGAAATCTTTCAGCTCGACCAAACATTGTTTGACTGAATTGATTTTCGTCTTCTCACTTCCTTGAAACTTATCTTTCAGATTGTTCCAGATCTCCTTAGCAGTTGTACAACTCCTTACGTAATTGTACACAACTGGAGGTAAAGCTCCTCGCAATTCCCTCATACATCTCTTCTCCAGTTTCTTCAGACGATCAGTTTGATTTTCAACTCCAGAACTTGCAGAAGATGATCCAATTGCTTGAACATTCACTGGAACATTGACATTTCCAATGATACATGACCATAATTCTTCATCAAGACCATTCAGATAATCCTGCATACAATCAGCCCACTGATCATAATATTCAGGGATTAGCATTGGAATTTTGGTCGATGATCCTAACAGATGAGAAAACGAGGTCATCGAATTGAGACTGAAGCTCGCCATTGTTGTACGGAAGATGATTTTGAAAATTTTGAAGAAAATTTGGAAATTTGAAAACAAACTAGTTGAATCAAATTGGAATTACAAGAAGAACACTCGATTCAACAATTCAAATGCAGAATCGAATCACAAACTAAAATCTAGACAATTTTTTTTTACTATAAAAAAGTGCGGAATCTTTTGAACCAAAAAGTTGATTCAAAAACTTTTTGAATAGGTGAAAATCAGATCATAGATGTGATTCCTGCTCTGATACCAATTGATGAAACAATGAATCGAGTATAAAATGAATCAGAGTAAAAAATGAAGTAAGAATGCGAGATTGAACAACAAATGTAAATATGATCTTGTTTCAGCTTTATTACGCTTTAGAATGTTTACAGAGTACAAAGACAGGTCTGTAAAAAACTCTTATCTAACTCTAGTAAATATCCCTATTTATAGGGAACAAAAAGCGTACAAAAAATATACTAAGGCATAGACACTCAAGCTTCGAATAAAAGCGCCTTAGTAAAATAGATTACAAAACATTCGAAGAGTGCAAAAAACACTTCGACTAATTACAACATTTTGACCCTTACAAGGCCACACTATATAAAGTATATAATGCGGTAAATAATGGGAAGTCGAGACATGTAGGTTTGAGACACAATTTTGTGAGACAACTAATTGAAAGTGGTACCATCAAGGTTGTCTATGTCAAGACAAATAGGAACTTGGCAGATCTGTTTACCAAACCTCTGACTAGAGATTTGGTTACATCTACCACGAGAGTCATGGGTCTAACACCACGATAGAATCACTTAGTGATGGAAACCCGACTTGACATTAGTGCTCCTAATTCTCAAGTTTAAAGGGTAACAACGAAGTCACTAACGATAAAAAGTACTATCATTAATGATAGATCCATGTGAGCTAGGATAGTACGTCATTGCCGAGAACGAGGTTGACGTATGACTCTTAACAAAGTTTTGGAGACATCTAAGCAACGAAGATGTTGTAAAACTTTTCCTATATGATCTAGAGGTGGTGCCTCCTCAAGTGAATATTAGTGGTTTATCTTCTAAAGGGTCATGAAAACGGTTTATAGCGCATGGCCTTATTAACGCTCAAAGAAAGCGAAAAGACGACTTTTGATGTGTGGGGGTAAACCGAAGAGGTCATTAAGGTTCGGGGTTTAAACCTATAATGATACCATCGAATCGGTCTCTTCTTGTTTGTTCTCATTAAACTAGGGTTTAATCTTCGTGACACCTAAGTGACATCATCTGTCTGAGTGAAAGGAATCTTTCCAACTTGGTGGGGGATTTGAACTTTATGTATATATATATATATATATATATATATATATATATATATATATATATATATATAAGAATTGCAAGTTGGTAATTTCCTTTGTATCCCACATTGGTGGGAGGAAGAAACTTTTTGGGTTTATCAGCTTATTCCCTTGATAGGCCATCAAAGGCTTTGGTGGATCAAAGGAACGGGCCAAGCCCACGTGCGTTCCTATCCTCGCCTAGCACTAGCCGACGCCGCGAGTGCACAAAATGGTGCGATTTAGGCACACTTTGCACATTGCACGACGTATCGGTCGTTGGGAGCTGAGGAGCTTTTATTTTTGACGAGTTCGGGTCAAGACGGTTTGATCGATCTGGTCAAACGGTTGACCGCCGTTGACTTCTTGAAGGTCAATTCAGAATATTCTGGAAGGCCCAGAAAACAGCTTGCTTTGAGAGCAAGGCGTCGCCATAGGGTTTCTGGGGCCGACCTATGAGTGCCCGTTTCATGCCTTCTAGGGTTCCGATGCGTATAAATACAGCTCCCTAGGAGCCATATTAGATGCTCACGAAAATCGAAGCTCTCTCCCTCTCTCTGCGTTTCTTCTTCATGTTTCCGAGTATTCACTTTGTGTTTATCGTTTTCCAGTGCTGTTGGAAAATCGATAGATCTGCATTAAATCCTGGGGTTTTACTTTGTTGCTTACAACCAATAGAAGTGAAGTAAAAACCATTAAGGACAGGAGTCCGATCCGTACAGTTATTCCAAAATTGAGATCAGCCGTCAACAGGTCGATTTTACATTATTGTATTGTTTTTAATTTCGTCCAATAACGGGACATTCTCCTTCTACCTTTCTTATAATCAAATCTAATCGAGAAGGATTAATATGGTTTTTGGATGAAACTTGGTAATAATATTAATAATAATTGGATCTATTATTCGCAACTAATCGACATATAATTCTTAATATTATTTGTTGGTTTCCTTGCGTGTCTATTGGTTTGATTTATAACACTATATGCATAAAGTTGTTGGGTTTGCTATGCATCTAAACACACAATATGTGTAATGAAAATATAAAAATAATCCTATGTGTTTATGCACCATAAGGATATAAGTTTCATGCTATTATTGCTACTCTACTAAAACATAAAACAAAAAGAAGGAAGAATATTATACCTCTTATGTAGCCATTGATCTCCACACTTGAGATCTTGTCCTCCTCAATGTTGCTTAGATGACAATACCCAAACCATAATCCCTCAAATGGTATTACACCCAATGAACTAAAGTAGGTTTGGATTGCTCCTAATGCATTGGAATCTTCTATTGCAACTCCAGAACGTTGTCAGTTCATTTTAGAGGATATAAATATAAACAAAAAACATAAGTGGGAGTAAAGGACTTACTCATAAAACAACTGGTTCATAGTGATCGTCTTCTATATTTGTTGTCGGAGTTCAAAATGAGTATCGGAATCGGAGAGTTAGAGTGGCATGCCGAAGATTTGAATCAGAATCAAAGAGTCAGAGTAGTGTATTGGAGAGTCGGAAACGGTATCGAAATGTCGAGATCCATAATGAATTTGGAATATATTATGGAATTTGAAATTCAAACATTTGCTCCGGAGGAATAAGTACAGATGCGCCAGAATGGCCATTCTGGAGGAAACCTGACGGGCCAGACGGCCAAAAAAGACTATGAATTTGTTTCCGGAACGACCCATTCCGAAGAATATGGTTATTTTGCAAAAATTATTTAAATGGGTCGTTTTTTAAAAAATACACGAAAAAGTGGTTAGTTTATTCAATTTCCATTTTATATGTGTATATATGTATGTTTGTATGTAAAGAGTCATGCATCTAAGTGTAAGAAAGTGGAAGAAAAGATAGGGTTATATAGATTATAACCCTATGTAAGATTATATAAATTTGGTTATACATGTAAGACATGTATATGAGGATGTATGCATAACCAAAGTATGTATAAGTGGGAAAAAAGGTGAATAAGGGTATTATAAGTAATACTCTTAAGAGTAGATAAAGAAATAATAGGATTATATGTAATACAATCCTATGTATGAATATATGATGAGAATCGTATTTGTTAGAATACCTAAGAAAAAGAAGAAAGATATAGAAGATGATTATATGTAATATAATCATAAGAGTCAGTATATATGTCTAGCTATCATTAGTATTGTAGAATGTTATATGATACTAGACATAGATAAAGAATAAGTACTTAATGATTGAATTAATAGAAGAGAAAGATTAGAAGGTCTCTTGATGAGACAAAGAGGTAGATGTTCCTCCGGGCACAAAATATAGAGGTTCCTTTGGGAACAAGAGTATGGTTCCTTCGGGGACAAAAGATAGAAGACTCCTACAAGAATACGAGTAAGGTTACGTTGGGAACAAGAGTATGATTCCTACGGTAATAAGAGTATGGTTCCTTCGGGGAAGAGAGTAAGGTTCCATTGGGGACGAGAGTATGGTTCCTTAGAGGACAAGGGTAAGGTTCCATCGAGGACAAGAGGTAGAAGGTTCCTTTGGGGAGAAGAGATACAGATTCCTTCGGGAATATAGTAGAGGTCCCTTCAGGGACAAGGATTATGATTCCTCTAGGAATGAGATTATGTCCCTACGGGGGAAGAGATAGATGATTCCCTTTGGGAATGTAGATAGATGATTCTTATGAGAATCTAGATTGAGTATGGTTAGAGAAGATAGAGAAAGGTTCATTGAGAGGAACAATATAAGAGAGTTATTTGTAAAAACTTAAAGATAATCCGTGAGGGGTTAAGAGTAAGGAATCCGTGAGGGATTCAAGAGTAAGAAGAAAAAATAGGGATCCATGAGGGACATTAAGAGAGAGAGAGAGAGAGAGAGAGAGAGAGAGAGAGAAAGATAGAGAGAGATAAAGAGTGAGAGAGAGAGAGAGAGAAAGGAGTGAGATTAGATGAGCATGCCTAATGATTGAAGTGGGAAGTTGTTCCTTTAGAGTAAAGTATGAGATGACACTGTTGGGTCTAGATGAGAACAAGGTGTTGAGGCACTAGAGAAGAGAAATAGTTGAGTAGATAACGAAAATGGATGATAAAGATAAGATATAAAGATAGATATAGAGCTAGAGTATGTGTAGAACTTGAGAAGAGCCTGCTAAGAGGATAAGAGAAGAGTATGAGAAGATCCTATTAAGAGGCTAAGAGAAGTGTCTAAGGAGATCCTGTTAAAAGGCTTAAGAGAAAGAGATAGATGAAAGAAAAAGAATGATAGCAATGTATGCAATGAAAGAAAGAGAAAAGATGATAGAATATGAGAAAGATAATGAAAGAAAAAAGAATAACTCACCAGAAACGTTGTGTCTGATACTCATAGATTTCATGCTTTGCAGGTTAAAGTTGTAGTAGCCGTTGTACCAGAAGAGAAGACACGATCACAAGGAAGATTATATAGTAGGATGTTATTAATTGTAAATCCTTGTTGTTATTTTATGTAATAGATATATTTTATTGTAAACCCATGACTATGCCTAGGATATAAAATGTTTTTATTTTTATACATTAATAGAATTTCAAAAAAATTTAGTAATAACTCTGATAGTCCGATTAGATTATATGATAGAAAGTACGGGTCGTTACAATATTGACTTTTTTCTTCAAATTGAAAACTAAAAATGACATCTTCACAAGCTTCTACTTCCACTTCTGTTGGTAGTGTTGATGTAACCGACATTAAAAATTATATGAATGTCACTGTAGTGAAAATAAAAAAACATCTCATAAACCAGAAGTGTGGTTGAATTTTTATTAATACATTATGAACAATGGAGAAAAAAATGTGGCAAAAAATATGGGAGATTTTATAACATCGTTGGATTCACGACATTTAAAAATCATAAATATGGTGCTTGCAAAGTTGTGAAACAGGACAATTTCAATTTGACACAAACTAATATCAGATTGGATGATGCTTTCTTTATTTATAACAACAATGTGGTACGAGAAGCATTTGTGAGAACTTTCATCCAATAAACGCTTCCATTCGACCACTTCTACAACCTGTGTATTATGGAAATTATCAAACCAAATATTTAATCGTGTTAACTTCTGGTAAGTAATGTTATTCTTAGTTGAGATGCATTTAGACTTTTGACCAAAGCAAAACCCGAAATAATAATGGGATTTGAACACTATAATTATTTTGTTTCTTTGACGTATAACATTCGAGTCATTGGCTAATTCTTACATAGCCATTCTGGTGCATTAGCTATACCTGTAAACTTGGCTAATGCTAAAATGAACTGCTACATTTAAATTGTTTGATTATCTGCATATGAGTGTGAATCTACGAAAATTTTTACTTGATATTATTATCCCCTTCACACACACACATACATACATACACACACACACACACACACATATATATATATATATATATATATATATATATATATATATATATATATATATTCACTTTTTAATGTTTCAAATAATACTATAATGTCATTAACCATCTTAAACTGCACATAAAACCTATTTGAAAAAACTGAAAAAATGGTCCCTAACATATGTATTTTTCCGGGTTTTGGTCCAAACCCCGACTTTTTTTGGATTTGTGGTCCTTTTGAGAAATTTTTGTTGCGGATTTGGTCCATTGGTAAACTTAAATGACTTTAATACCCTTGGGTATTTACTTTCTATTTTTCTTTCAATTTTTTAATCTAATACTTATTTATTTATTTAAACAATTAATAAATATGAGTCTCTCTCTCTCTCCCTCTCTCTCTCTCTCTCTCCCTCTTGATGAAAGTTGACCGGGTGAAGAATTACACGAGAAGACTTGTTCATCTTCTTAACCATTAACGCAATGTATCTTCAACATATGTCTCTCTAGAAGCTGACTTATTAGGTGATGATCTCCAGCCTCTCCATCCCTACTTACAAATTATTTATGACAATTACTATAATCATATATATGATTTCTGATAGTTTTTACATCTTTTGCATACCAATAGCAATGGTGGAAGGTAAATTACTCAATTTGGTAAAATACTCATTAAAATTAGGGATTTGTGTACTCTTACGAACACATAGATTGCTTCCAAATAGAAGTTAGAAATGTAGAATGATAATTCAGTCAGACCTCGGAAGGGTTTTGGTTGTGTAATTGTAGAAGAGGAGGATGAAGATGATTTGAACACTTCATCAAGAGCTTCAAGGCCAGATCTAATGGATTTTAACTCAGATCTGGGAATAGAAATTCCAGATTTAAAATTTTCATGCACACCTCCCTCTAAGAAAATTTAGCCCTAGTAATTTCATCCTTCGAACACACGTATTTCTTCTCTGCATCTTTTAATTTAAGATATTTAACAATTCATCTAATCTTTAAACTGCAAGGCAACGACTAAAAATTAGAGAAGAAGGATGTCGGAAAAAATTTTGATGGCCCTAACGAAGTCATGAAAATGAGAGAGAGAGAGAGAGAGAGAGAGAGAGAGAGTGAGAGAGGGAGGCTCTTATTTTTAAATTATTTTAATAAATAAATAAGTATTATATTTAAAAAAATGAAGGAAAAATATAAAATAATTTGCCAAGGGTATTAAAGTCATTTCAGTTTATCGAGGGATCAAATTCACAACGAAACTAGCTCAGAAGGACCACGAAGCCAAAAAAGTCGAGGTTTGGGCCAAAACCCAGAAAAAATGCATACCATATGGACCATTTTTTCAATTTTGTCACCCTATTTTAGATAGTATTTACCCCATTTTGTTGCACTGTTTATTAGTATAGTTGTGCAAGCCGAACTAAAAAGTTATGAATAACTAAGGTTTAAATTTAAAGGTTTATTATCTAACTAGACGTGTACTCGCGCATTACACGGGAGTAAAATAAATGGTAAAAAATATTGACAAATCACATGCACTTTGAAACTTTAGATCCAATCTAGATATTCATAAACTAAATAATAAATATTATATATCAATAATACAATTATCAATCTAAAAATACGATAAACTGTCGTAATCACATTTTTGAAATTAACTATATATATAGACAATCCAACACTAAATCATAATTATACATATTTAAATGGATACCTTAAACTTTAAAATAAAAAGAACATACTATTGATAATACAATATAACAAACATTTTAAATAAAGTTTTTAACTAATGACTATTTAATAAAATATAATTTAATTTTTTGTATAATTTCACTTTCTATGAAAATGAATACATTTTTAACAAATTTATTAATAGAAAAAATTTATTTTCCAATCAATTTCGTTCTTTCAATGTTTTCTCTTTGTAAAAAATAGTTTCCTTCATAATATTTTATCTCTTTATTTTTTTTTCATTAGTAAAAAATAAAATATTTTTATGTGGTTAAAGATAGATATATACCTTAAACCATATTAATTAATGTAATAAAAACTATTTAAAATCATTGAAATGTTATTTTAATATTTCAACTTTTCATATTCCAATTAAAGATAATTAACATTAAATTACTATAACTCAATGTTTTATACTTATGATAACTAATTCTTAGTTATGGTACTTAATTATATAATAATGAAATACTTAAACTGATTTTACTAAATTAAACGAATAATATGATATACTTAATTGTATAACATTATATTATAATGAAACGTTTCTCTTGTGATAATAAAAATAATAATATGATATTTTCATCCTTTTAAATTTTATATTATAACTTATTTTGTGTGTTTGTTTTAAAGTAAAATTTAAAACCATATACTTTACATGTGTTATGGTAAAAAATTATCTAATGTGTTGATAAAAGTTTGTAAGGTTCGAAATATGTGGTGAGGTGTGGAAGTACATTTAGGCGTGTGTAGTGTTGATGTCGAAGTCTGTACTTCGAATGTATGTATTTTCATAAATTCATTCTTCCTTCTTCTCTATTTTATGTTTCATATGTTCAGAGGGTGTTTGGGATTCTCGGTATACAACTCGATCATGTGCGTTCTTCAATCTGGACTCCGATTGGAAGATGATAATCAACATAGATTAGTTCTTCAATGGCGTTTCTTTAAGCTTGCTCAAGTCTTCAATCTTCAGCGATGGTGACGACAAAGCCGGTGTTGAAGTCTCGGCTGAAGAGGCTTTTCGATCGGCAAATCTGTAGCGTTCTGAAGAACAATTTGGAGAAGACAAACAGATCCAGTGAATTCAAAGATGGAGAATTCGAACCGAGCTCTGTTTGTTTGGCTAAAATAGTTCAGAATTCGAAGAAGACAAATGCCTCCTTTCTCTCCACCTCAATCCGCCAATCCTCCACCATGACCACCAGCTTCAGCTCGAGGCTTGTTCTAGGCGTGCGAAGATGAACGTAGACACTGAAAAGCTTATTCTTAGGATTAAATTGGGCGTTCAGTATAGGTGATTCTTCTACTCTTCATTCTTTCTTCAAATTAATCTCATCGATTTACTAACTGGGTATTTTGGAGTCGAACTATTGTTCATGAAACCTATGATTTAATCTATTAATCATCATTTATGATGGAAGATGATTGAAACAAGTTGCTTAGTTAATGCTAATTTTGATATTGTTCTTCGATTATTTACTAATTTATCATTGTTTCTAGAATATGAATATGAAATCTATAGATTAATTAGGATGATGTTTCAGTTGATGTCTTCATTGTATCTGAATCATTTGCTTCTATTGCTAATGTCATTGACAAAAATATCCGATTTCATGTAATTTACATTAAGAACTATATAAAGAAATCAACCAATTGGGGAAAACTAGTAATCGAAGCCCCAAAGGCCAAAATATAGAATTTACTCTAGTTATATCTAATTTTGGATCTTGTTTGATTGCAGTTTACAGGGAGGATCTATGCTAAATCTGTTCTGGAATGTCTTGGTTCATTTGGAAGCACTGGAAGATCTGAATTGAGAATATGATGGATGATTTTTCATTAAATCTTAATTATATACCATCTGAATTGAAATCTGTATTGTATTCTAGTTCTTTGCTATTGTTGCTCATTCATCAGAGTGTTCAAAGTCAAAGCTGATTAATCCCTTGAAATAAAGAAATCAACCAATATTCTGTGATCATAGTTTCATGTTAAATTTATTAAATTTTTAATAATTATTTTAGTTTATAATTTTATATTTATTAATGTTATATTCTTAGGATTAATGTTATAATTATTAATTTTTTAATAATTAATGGTCCCCGATTAATCATCCGATTAATCCCCTCCTAACCGATTAATCCCTTGACCCCAATCCACCGCTGAGCCTACGTCAAGCTTTTTTTCCAACCTTGGTATTTTGTAAGGCAGCTTTAGAGGTCGAAGCTCAAATGTTTAGTCCTTACATATTTTGTGTACGCGTCTATAACATCGGGTAAGTATATGAGTCGAGAGCATCTTTTGAGCTAAAGAACTTTTGAGCTTTTACTCTCTTGTGTTCTTGTACTTGTTCAAACGTAATCAAAGTGCCAAACAGATTTTATTTACATCTTTGTTCTGAACTCATACTGTTCTTGATTTCGTTCTTAATACTCGATTAAAACACACTTCATTTGGTATCAGAGTAGGATACAATCAATCATTTATGGTTTTCTCATCTTTTTCAAAAGTTTTGAATCGTTCTTTCCGATTCAAAAGATTTCCGAAGAAATGTATTTTTATTCATTTTAAAACATTTGGGATGTCATCGTCAATACAGAAACATAAGCATAAATAGAACTTACATTTATTTACATTAGTGATCTACATCTCTTTTAAATCTCTCAGTGTAAAGTAGCTTCGTATCGACACCTGTGATACAAATAAGCTTGAGTGGGTCAGGTTGGGAAACCTGGTGAGTACATAGGGATTTCAATCCCACAATGTTATATCATATAATTTAGAACTTACAAAATATACGATTTCACCATATATATATATATATATATATATATATATATATATATATATATATATATATATATATATACATATATATATATATATATATATATATATATATGTATATATATATATATATATATATATATATATATATATATATATATATATATATATATATATATATATAAGCAACTCTTACCCCACCCCGTTAATCCTCACAACGAGACTATCCATACTCTCGGACCTTAAATTTTACCTCTTACTTAGTCCATACTCTTGGATCTAATCCATTCTCTCGGATCAATAAGTGTGCCCATTCCATACTCTCGGGTTAGGGACATGTGTTTGTGTAAATCCATACTCCCTGATTAATGACGAACAACTGTGTCCTGTCCATACTCCCGGACTAAGGACAACTGACTATGTCTTAATCCATACTCCCGGATTAATGACATTTGACCGTGTCCAATCCATACTCTCGGACTAGGGACAATGACTATGTCTAATCCATACTCCCGGATCAATGACATATACTAAAGTTCTATTCTCTGAGTATAACTCACTCGTACTCGTAAGAAGATTCTACCCAATATTCCTCATAATTAATTTAGGTTTACTCTTTGTCCTAAATCATCATATATAATCAGGTATGTTCTTTAGCACGTATTTCAGGCAACATCAAATAATTCGCACATAAACATATATTTAATACATCAATCAATACTTGTATTAAAATCATGTTCATGAAAGGGACTATGCACTCACTTGATTAGGTGGTGATTCCGAACTCAGACAGCGCTTCGTTATCTCAAAACAATTTTCCTCGACAAAACCCAGTATCAATACCACTAGGGTTTAGTTTTAACGTTAACTGCGCTAATTAATAGTCTAGCTATTATTACTATTATATAAACGTTAAATAACACTCAATATAACTCATAATAATAGCCCAAATAATTATTTTAAGGTCCTAATAATGTTACTATAATTAAATAAAAGCTATATTAAATATAGTATAGGCGTAGCTCACTTACAGCGGATTTTTATTAAAAACCGGGCTTCGCTGGAGCAGCGTTTCCGAGCCGAAAACTTTTCTTCTCAGAGCTGTCGGGCGCTCAGGGGCTTCCTTCTCATGCTAGGGAGGTTCCCTAGACTTGGGAGGGGTTTAGGGAGGCTAGAGAGAAGTTAGAGAGAGAAAGAAAGGCTTATGATGTGAAGAAATTATGAAGAGTTCATCTCTTATTTATAGGAATTTTATAGTAAAGTAGTCTCCAAGCTTCGTCCGTATCTTTCGCGTACCAGCTCCGTTTTCTACGTTCTTTATATCCACGCATTGGTATTTACGAGTACTACAACTTTCATTTAGATCCCGTCGGCTAATTCTCCTTCTATCTCAGATTTACAAAAACTGTATCGAATTCGCCGCGCTCGAAAAGTAGAGACTAAGCTTCGTCCATAACTTTCGCATACGAGCTCCGTTTTTGTCGTTATTTATATCCACGCGTTGGTATTTACGAGTACTACAACTTTCATTTAGACCTCGTTGGCTAATTCTCATTCTATCTCGGATTTACAAAACTGTATCGAATTCGCCGCGCTCGAAAAGTAGAGACTAAGCTTCGTCCATAACTTTCGCATACGAGCTCCGTTTTTGACGTTATTTATATCCACGCATAGGTAAAAATAAAATCTACAACTTTCCTTTTTACTCCGTCGGCTAATTCTCGACTGATCTTAAATTTAACAGTAGGAGGTGATTACACTGTTAAATATCCGCGTAAAATTCATAACTTTTACATACGGACTCCGTTTTCGTCTGTCTTTTTGTCATTGAGTTCCTATTAATGAGATATTCAACTCTCATTTAGGTCGCATAAGCCAAAAACCGCTCGAACTAAAATTCGAGTTTCGGGCCGTGCACTGCTATGCCAAATCTTAGAAAAACCATAACTTCCTCATACGAAGTCAGATTTGGGCGTTCTTTTTATGGACGCTCTCGGTTTAACGTTTTCTACGACTTTTGTTTAGATCGCTAAGGCTAAAAGTCTCTCTATCGTAAATTCACTATTTACGCTTCCTGGTGCCGTGCCGGTTCCGTCGCGAAACTTCGACGGGTCATAACTTCTTCGTTATAACTTGGATTTCGGCGTTCTTTATATCTACGGAACCCTTGAGACATATTCTACAACTTGGTTAAGATTATTTATTCTAAATAATCTTTTGTTGAAAAGTCGTTTTCGACCCCTATTATCTCTAAATTGACTAGCCCGGATCTACGGACGTTACATTATTATTCCAACAATAAAGTCAAAAAGTTCTTTAAAAATCCTTTCAATCCAAAATACAAAAGCAACAATGAATTCAAGGGTAACATCTCGTATGGGAAAGGAACTTGAGTGGAGTCGAAGGAAGAGAAGAAGGATAGCAAGACTATTGTTGAGAAGGCTGAAAAGAAGTTGAAGGGAGATTCCGGGTTCGACTGTAATTACTGTAATGGTGTGAACCATCTGGCAATGGATTGCATGATGAGAAAGAGAGAGGAAAAGAAGGAGCGAGTTAAAGGTGAGGCATATTATGTCGAGAGGTTGGAAGAGGTAAGAGCTAAGACAAAAGGATTGTCTCTGGTTGCGAAGGGAGGTGTTAAAGGGGATGGAACCTACCAGATCTGGTCTTCTGGTTCCGACGATGAAGAAATGATAAACCCCACTCATGGTGCAATGTATGCAAGATTCAAAGAGGGTCGTTCAGATGAGGAAAACATCACTGGCAGATGTTTTGTGTCAATTAGAGTAGACAAATCTCCTATGACATCGAAGGTAATGTGTGAAAAGCAATACGATGAACATTAGTATATCGATAGTGGTTGCTCTCGTCACATGATAGGTCGAAAGGAGAATCTGCAAGACTTTCGAAGCTTGGAAAATGCTAGAGTTGTGAAGTTCGGAAACAATAAAAAATGCAAAGTGAAGGTTATGGAAAACTGCCGAACGGGAAGTTTACTGTGAATAGAGTGGCATACATCAAAGGATTACAACATAACTTGATAAGTGTTTCACAACTTGTTGTGGGCACTGGAAATCAAGTAGTCTTCAATGAAGAAGGAAGTGTAATCTCCAATAAAGAAACAAAGGAAGTTTTGCTTAAATCAAAAAGGAAAGGTAACATGTTCACACTCGACATGAAGCCCATTGTTGGTTCTCCCTCAGTGTGCTTACTCTCGAAAGCCTCATCTGATCTTAGCTGGTTGTGGCATCGACGACTCTCCCATCTGAACTTCAATAATCTTAACAAATTGGTTATACATGATCTTGTTTATGGCTTACCTTTATAAAAATTTGATAACGATTCGTTATGTGCATCATGTGAACAGGGAAAGCAACATCGTCAAGGTCATCATTGTTGGATTAGGTGTCTAAGCCCATAACTATAATTGGTATAAACTTGAATTGATAGTAGCAATGTCCTTTTGGGTTGCCTTCAAACCTGGCAATGGAATAGGATGACTGTTAGAGAGAGAAGAATGATTTATTAATTTATTACTTGGTTGATAAATTAATTTTAAATCAAAATAAATGATTTAATTAATATATTATGTGAATAATATATTAATTAGTAATCATATAGTTTAACTAATATTTAATCATAAATTAACTTGGAGTTAATTTTGGGATTAAAGGAATTAATTGAAACTACAGGGACTAAAGGTGACAATGTTCAATAGTTGAGCATTGAGCATTCTAGAACCTCCCTTAGAGGGGGGGGGGGGAATAAAATCTAGATGCTCATAGGGTTTCCTTGGGCTCTAAGGGTGCCTTGGAAGCCCTAGAGAGGAAGTTAAGGGATTAGGGTTATGTAAGATACACCTGCCTTATCCTAAACCTTCCTTATCTCCTATATAAACCCCTATAGGGTTGGATTTCGTCCTATGCACTCCAAGAAAGGCTTAGATCCGAATTTTCCACTTCCCTTCTCTCTCTCCATAGTAATCCTTGGTTGCTAGATTTGTTTGTGAGCCTTTAGAGGCACGACACTTGTGGCGCTTGCTACCAAAGGTCTTTCAAGCAAGGTTTTTAGATTGTTCTTACAATATGACAATCAAGGTATGTATTTTAATCCCTATTGTGTGAATTTGATTATAATACATAGAACCTAGGGTTTCTTCTTTTGTGTTCAAGTTTCATGTTCAATCAGAGAAAACCTAGATCCAATTCAATTAGGGTTGCATGCACACATAGGATTGTATGTTTTGCTCAAAACCCATTAGTGGTATCAGAGCCTAGGAATTGTTTATATTGTATTTGATGTGATTGGTTGAACTTGACAAAATTAGGGTTTATGGAAACTAAACCCTTGGCCTTGCAATTTTCGCAAATTAAGGTTTTATAACCCTAGTTTTTGATTTTATGGTTAGGGTTTTAACCCTTTCCTTTGTCCTCAAATTTTGAATATTAAGGGTTTCCAAACCCTTAGAATTTTCGAATATAAGGCAAGGGATGAAACACTTGCCTTCCTCCCCAAGTCTAGTGATTTTCGAATATTTGGGGATAAGGATAGGGTTCATATTTTTAGGAATTATCTTGTTAATTGTTTAATTAAGATAATTTTTATCCCTCCCATTTTCGAAAATTAGGGGATTGGGATTAGGTTAAATTATCTTGATTAATTTAATGGATAATCCGCAATTGATTTAATTAATAGATGATTATTAAATCAATTATTTTATTTTAATTTTAAAATTTAAATTAAATAGTTTAGTTTTCGAAATTTAAAATTAAAATTAAAACCCTAGTATTTTTGAATAGTTTGAAAACACCCCCTCATGAATTTTATTAATAAATTAATTAAGTGTTTAATTAAAAGACAATTGATAAATCCATAGATAGGTTTAAATCTAATTAAATTAAAAACTTAATTTATTAAAGGATTAAACCTTAGCATTTTAAAAGTTTAAAATACACCCTAATATATATATATATATATATATATATATATATATATATATATATATATATATATATATATATATATATATATATATATATAAGAAAAGGTTAGTCTTACCATTAGTAGGCCTCATTCACGAAGCTGGTCTATAAGGGGTGTTTAAGGAAGCGGTCTGTAAAATGACCGCCATTGGGTATTCACTCTTACCCACCGCACTCTTGACTAGTGGAGGGTCGTTAGCCGAACGGGTAGGATAGGATACTAAATCCTCATTAAAAGTATAATGAATTATAAAGTAACTAAACCTTTTATAATTCCCAATCTTAGTTACTTTAGGAAAATGTGAATTTGATGCTAACAAAATTGCACATTGCACCTTATTGGTCGTTAGTGGAGCGTGTGTGGTTAATCGGCACACTAATATGGGACTAATGAAGGATTGCAATAGGTTTCTCGTAAATTATTGTTGATCATGGAGCGTGTGTGGTTAACCGGCACATTGATTAGGTGATAAATGGCATCGAGAGTACCAAGCTAATTTGCATGGTTATTCACACCTTGTTTGTGATCCTCAGTATCCCAGTCACAAACTTGAAGGGCATAATCGAGATTAAACATGCCATTTAAAAAACCTAATTTGTTTAAAATTTCGTTTTTTGTGGTGGAATTGGTAAATAGTCATTTACCTACCGATAAATAACTTACAATTGGATTACGGCATCCCTCTTCCGAATTGTGAATTATTGTGTTGGGTCCTAGCCTTAATATTTCATTTGGGCGTTATATTAAGGATTAAATCAACTAACTTGAATTTCTCCCTTCTAGATGACTAGTTCTGACAACTATGGTCTTCCTTATCCTTTTGGAAAAGGCTTTCCTCATGAAGATGATATTCCACGTGACGATCGAGGTGAAAGATCAATCCTTTTTTATGATTTGGTGAAACTTCTCTTCCTCCACCTCCTCCAATAATTCTCCCTGGCCCAAGTGTTCGTCGACTTGAAAAGGTCAAGGTCACTCAAGCCCTATTGGCAAGCAAACACCAGGATGGAAAGTCTGTATGTGCTCACGTCTTGGAGATGAAGTCGCACGTTGACAGAATGGGAATGTCGGGTGTCGTTTTCTCGCGAAAGCTGGCTGTTGACTTGGTTCTTAAATCACTTCCTAAGTCATATAGCAAGTTTATAAAAGACTATTATATGACAGACCACGACGTAACCCTTATTGATCTGACCTATTTGTTAATCGCTGCTGAATCAGCAATGATTTGGCACACTGGTAAAGCAAATGTGAATGGAAGATTTACCTCCCAAACTTCCATGGACATTGACAATGGCGACATTGGAAGTCCAGAAAAGTTTTCTCTTCCCAATGGAAAGGGATCAGCCAAGGTCAAACCGTTTGACCGAATGGTAAAGAGAAAGGCTGAGTCTGAGATAGTCCCATGCACCATTCCGAAAGAGACTGTTTGTTTCTATTGCCAAGAGAAAGGGCATTGGATGCGATGCTGCCGTATCTACCTGAAGGATTCCAGGGATGGTAAATTCAAAATTAATGACTCTACTTCAGGTAAGTCCACTATCTAACTCTATTAAGTTCCTATTTACAGATTCTTAATACATGATGTGATAAGATTGCATTTTGATGTTTTGTAGGATCGAAGAAAAGAAAGGAAGCTTAAAGAAAGAGTAAGTTGAGTCTGATCGCGAAGAGATGGATTTCGATCGCATGGTTCGATTATCAGAATTTTGAACTGCTGCTTAGGAGTTATGATAGATTGCTTAGGAATATTTAGAAACATAGTTTTCATATGAATTTTCATTGTAAGGACAATTTTTCCGCTTTTTATAAATAAAGAAAAAAAATTGATTTTGTCTTATTTTATGTTTCCTTGCAATGGAATTTGTGAAAATTGGTGTTTATATATTGTTAGCAATGTTGTAAATGAATTTGATTCTTAGCTATATCGTTTGTGGTAGTGTCAAAAAATTACCAAATAAGGAAGGATTCTCATCACCCAAGTTTCAATTGGACAAGAAACTTGGAATCATGCGACTTGTATTGTGTGATGAATGAGAACCTTCATCTTTGGGAAATTAAGACTAATTCCATGTTCACTTGTAGATGTGAGTCAAGTGAAGGACTGAAGGATCTAGTACACATTGATGTGCACTGGTCAAGTCCACCACAAAGAACGATAAGACTATTCGTCATAATTTACTAAAAGTTTAGTAAATATGGTTATGCTTATATGATTAAGTATATTTCTGACACTTTGGAAAAGTTTCAATGTATAACAGAACGAATAAAAAGAATCAATTAGGCAGAAAGATAAAAGTTTCTCCATACTGAAAGGAAAGGAAAAGTACTTTACTATCATGTTTTACGATCATCCTAATGATTATGGAACCATATCAAAATTGGTCCTCTAAGGACATATTAGTGCATTCACATGACTAAGAAGAGGTATCGGGAATTGTTGAAATAGTTAAATCAAAAGGATGAGTCATACTTCGTTCCAAAATCGAGTTTTAGAGTTATACTCTAGTTACTCCAAGTTGTACCTTGAGTAACATATTCTAAGTAGGTTTATAACATCTCATGAAATGTGGAGTATAAATCTTCCTTACTCTTGCACATTTGAAATTGGTAAGTTGTGATGTTTTGGATAAAAAAAAGACCAACTAAGACCAATTGTATGAAGTGTTTTTCTTGATAAGAATCCGCACTAACTCTTGAATGTTTGTTTGTTGAGAAATGTTCCTTGACAGAGAATCTTATATGTCAAGAGGTCAGTGGGAGTCTTAATGATCTTGAATAGTTTCAAGAACTAATCAAGAATAAACCTATTGTTTCTCACTAGCACACGACTTGAGGTTTGTAACCTATCGTGTTGACATATTCTTGTTTCTGTGCCATTCCATTTAAGTTGACTATGCATGTGACTTCTATGAGTTCTCATTTGATTGCATAATACAAAGCACCTTCATCAATGAAAGTACATTGATCAGTGTAGGTGAGCTGCTCAATAACTTGAAAGCAATGGTAGGCCCTTGTGCTAACGAATGGCAAGAACTTGAGATTAAGCGATTTCAGTCCATAAAATTTTGAATTTTTCATAAACGTTGTCTTTATGATAGTGGTTGGAAGTGACGAATTCACATGGATAGGAACACATACACCATAAAATCTAATAGGTAAGAGGTTTCTCTCTACTTCATGAAAATGATTGCGAGGAAACACTTTCACAAGTAGATTTTAAAGGATTGGAGTAAGCAGTTGTGTTAATTGCGTTCTCAAATTCGAGTATGATTACGACATCCCTTTTCATAGTTCGAATTGTGAGAAATGGCAAATAGTTTGAACATTTGGGACTTATCGCTATAAGTTCTGAAAGGGTTTAGACACACACATAAGCTATCTATTGAAGGGTGTATGAGCTTCAAAAATCTAGGAAAAGAGTTATCAAAGCACCACGTATCATAAATCTGGACTTTGGTAAGAAAGTCAATAGGTATTGATTTCTATAAGTCCAGTTGATTTCTGAGTACATGTCAAAGCTAGTGGGAGCATAATCGTTATGCTGGTAAGAACATAATTGTTATGTTGGTGGGAGCGTGGTTATTATGTTAAGTGTTGCAAGTTAGCAATGCTATTTATAGGAAACAAAGTTCTAAATTTGCAAAGTCGCAGAATTTGGAAATTGTTTCGCTATAGTAATACTTAAGGGAGAGGGCATCAATACTTCATTTCGAATCTAAAAGTTTAGATTGAAATTTTAATAGAACTTAGTCATGAACGTATATGAATGTCATGTTGAAATGTTTCAACATAGGAAATTCTATATACGGAAATATTATAGCAAAAGACTGATCAAGTATCATGTCTTTATGTAAGACATTATGTATCGAATCCTATATGCTTCGGATATAGGACTGATCACATATGTTATAATATTCACTCGCTCTAATTTTCCAAATACCTATGGCATTGAGAAGGAAAAAGGACCAGAACCGGATATGACTAAAATTATTAAACAACTGTTAATGACAATCTAAGGTTTACCAAAGATTGGTTGCTTAGGATAGTTGTAAGTATAGTAATGGATGGACCATATTAATATTATTCTGAATAGATATGATTCTATTTAGAATGGATAGTCATATGGCAATTATGGAAATATTTCCATAATGGGAGTTGGATATTAAGAATCTATGTGTAAGTTAGAAACTTTTATGCAAGAAGGATGTTCAAGGAATGTACCTTGAATGTGAGACTTCATCTCCATGGAATTGTTCTGTAATAAATCTCCAGTGGAATGTTTTGTAATATCATTGGCAAAGTCTCTGTGACTTTGGTACATTGACATTACAAAAGGGAACATTGTATGTAAGTTTAGACTCTAACAGATTCTAGTAATGGCAAGAATTTTGTATTCCTACACTTATAATAAGGATTAGGGAATTATGTAATGAGCATCATTGAAAATGTGTTCAATTGATATATTTCACAAAAGAAGGACCATAGATAAACATAGTGTGCATGCTTGGAGCATGGGATGACTATTGTTTTAATTCAAGTATTTAGTTGATTGATCGAAACATTTTACAATGAGTAAGGTCTAATTAATATGGTGATTAAATAATAAGTGTTTTATTTATATTCAAAAGATTGAGACCATATTGGATTAGGTTATTCTTGTATTTCACTTCGCATGTTTTACTTTCCGAATAACTAGGTTATTCAAACATCCACAGTCGGTCATACTTTGGAAGTAAGTAGTGAATTAAGACTGTCATGAATCCGTCTGTAGATTGTCTAAAGGCTTAGACATAGCAAAAGTTTACTGCAGTGTTCATGAGTACTCTTGAAATAGGAATTTGAGTATTGGATTAAACCTACGCTCATTTGAATCGCTTCATTGATGTTTACAAGTCGGTTCCGCATTGATAATACGTAAACGCATCAGTAACTTGATGTTATAAAACGTATTGTTGTGTGTGATTTGATGAGTAAATAGTACAAGCATGTAAATCAAAGTTTATCTGTTCCTTTTACCCTAAAGGGATAAAAGTGATATATGTGGGCCCCTCGATGATTTAGTGATGACACCCTAAGCGCTTGGCCAAGCCTGGACTAAGTTGATGTGTTCAATTGTAGTCTGTAGTCAGTCGTCATAAATCGGAAATCGGGAAACAACACATCGACATAGAGAATGATTATAATCCATGTCTCATGTCCATATAATATCTTGTAGAACGGAGGAATATTTGATCCCTTATCTAAGGACATGTCACTGACTGGGTCAGAGTTCGAAAGCGGCTTTTGGTAGCTATAATTTGCTAGTCAATTTGGTAGTTATACTTGCAACTATAGCTACCAAAAGCCGCTTTCGAACTCTGACCCAGTCAGTGACATGTCCAAGTGGGAGAATGTTGGATTAGGTTTCTAAGCCCATAACTATAATTGGTATAAACTTGAATTGATAGTAACAATGTCCTTTTGGGTTGCCTTCAAACCTGGCAATGGAATAGGATGATTGTTAGAGAGAGAAGAATGATGTATTAATTTATTACTTGGTTGATAAATTAATTTTAAATAAAAATAAATGATTTAATTAATGTATTATGTGAATAATATATTAATTAGTAATCATATAGTTTAATTAATATTTAATCAGAAATTAACTTGGAGTTAATTTTAGGATTAAATGAATTAATTGAAACTGCAGGGACTAAAGGTGACAAAGTTCAATAGTTGAGCATTGAGCATTCTAGAACCTCCCTTAGAGGGGGGAACGAAATCTAGATGCTCCTAGGATTTCCTTGGGCTCTAAGGGTGCCTTGGAAGCCTTAGGGAGGAAGTTAAGGGATTAGGGTTATCTAAGATACACCTGCCTTATCCTAAACCTTCCTTATCTCCTATATAAACCCCTATAGGGTTGGATTTAATCCTATGAACTCCAAGAAAGGATTAGAGCCGAATTTTCCACTTCCCTTCTCCCTCTCCATAGTAATCCTTGGTTGCTGGGTTTGTTTGTGAGCCATTAGAGGCGCGACACTTGTGGAGCTTGCTACCAAAGGTCTTTCAAGCAAGGTTTTTAGATTGTTCTTACAATATGAAAATCAAGGTATGTATTTTAATCCCTATTGTGTGAATTTTATTATAACACATAGAACCTAGGTTTTCTTCTTTTGTGTTCAAGTTGCATGTTAAATTAGAGAAAACCTAGATCCAATTCAATTAAGGTTGCATGCACACATATGATTGTATGTTTTGCTTAAAACCCATCAATCCTATCATCATCGACTCAAAGATCATCGAACCTCTGAAACCTCTTCACATTGACCTTTGTGGACCTTTGACTATTGAGACTCTCAATAAGAAGAAGTACATTCTGGTCATTGTTGATGACTTTTCAAGGTTTACTTGGTTTTCTTTCTTCGTCAGAAGTCTGAAACTGCCCAAGTGATGATAGATTTCATCAAGAACATCGAATTAAGTCTGAGAAAGAAAGTTAGAAGAATCAAAAGCGATAATGGCACAAAATTCAAAAATAAGACACTTGATTCATTCTTGGTTGGATTAGGGATCTCGCATAACTTTTCATCTACTTACACACCACAACAAAATGGTGTTGTCAAAACGGAGAAACATATCCCTATGTTAAGCAGCAAGAACAAAGTTGACATATACGAATCTGCCTCAATATCTCTGGGCAGAAGCAGTCTCGACAGCTTGTTTTACTCAAAACCAATCAATAGTTGAGGGGGAGCAAGGATAGAACAATGTTGATGTCAAGGGGGACCATCACAATCTAAATCCATTAGTTGATGGGGAGCTAAACGGATCTGTACCTCTTGTTTCTAATGATCAAATTGACAATTTTCATGATGTTTCTAATAATGTGTCGAATGCAGGTGAAGGCTCTGAAATGGATGAAATATTTGAAGATGCACCTTTGGATTTTGATCATGTATATCCACCGATGGACAGATGGACACGAATCCATCCGAAAGAACATGTTCTTGGTGATCCTCAAGTTGGAGTTATGACACGTGCACAACTTCGAGCTAAGAACGAGATAATGAATGTTCATCAGGAATTTTGTATGTTTAATGTGTTTATTTCTGAAATGGAACCAAAAACTGTTAAGGTTGCATTAGAAGATCTTCATTGGATTGTTTCCATGCAATCTGAACTTGGTGAATTTTAACGAAATAAGGTTTGGAGACTAGTTCCAAAACCTGATGATGTTTCGGTCATTGGATTAAAATGGATTTTTAAAAATAAAACTGACAAGGAAGGTAATGTAGTTCGAAACAAAGCAAGACTGGTTATTAAAGGATATTCGCAACAAGAAGGTACTAACTATGATGAAACCTTTTCCCCTGTCGCAAGACTCGAGGCTGTTCGAATATTTCTTGCATATGCAGCACACAAAGACTTTGATGTGTACCAAATGGATGTCAAGTGTGCTTTTCTCAATGGAGTCCTAGAAGAAACTGTTTATGTCGAACAACCACCAGGTTTTGTAAATGACAAATTTTCTGATCATTGTTATATACTTGAAAAAGCTGTTTATGGCTTCAAAAAGGCACATCGAGCCTGGTATGCAACTCTTACCAATTTCTTGAAACTCTCTAAATTTAAAAAAGGGTTAGTTGATCCTACTCTATTTCAAAAGAAAGTAGGGGATCATCTGATGCTAGTTCAAATTTATGTAGATTGTATTATTTTTGGCTCGACTGACCCTTCGTTGTCTAGGGAATTTGAGAATATGATGAAAAGCAAGTTCGAAATGAGTACGATGGGTAAGATAAATAATTTTCTAGGTTTGAATATTCGTCAAAGCAGGGAAGATATTTTCATAAATCAAGAGAAGTACTCTCGTAACTTGCTTGAGAAATTTGGAATGATGAATAGTTCAAAGTTGAAACTACCAATGGCAGTCGGCACGCACTTAGGATCTTCGTTGGATAAGTTTGATGTAGATATCACATTGTATAGAAGCATGATAGGTTCTCTCTTTTAGTAAACTGCTAGTAGACCTGATATCATGTTTGTTGTTTGAAATTATTCCAGGTATCAATCGAATCCAAGAGAACCCCATCTAATAGCGGTGAAGAACATCTTTCGATATCTCAAAGGAACTATGTCGTTGGGTTTATGGTACCCTTCGAAGACTAGATTTTTCATACAAGTGTTTTCTGATGCAGACCTTGGTGGGTGCCAACTTGACAGAAAAATCACAACTGGTGGATGTCAACTTTTGGATGGGAAGCTTGTAAGCTGGCAATCGAAGAAACAAACATGTGTTTCGATTTCCACATCAGAAGCAGAGTATGTTGCTGCTGCAAATTGCACTTCTCAAGTCATATGGATTCAAAGCCAACTTCGTGATTACGCAATCAATATGAAGAATATACCTTTATATTGTGATTCATAAAGTGCCATATGCATCTGCCATAATCTTTTTCAATATTCAAAGACAAAGCACATGGCACTTCGATACCATTTTATCAAGGATCATGTCGAATATGGTAATATTGAGGTTCATTTTTTCAAGATGACGGATCAACTTGCAGACATATTTACAAAACCTTTGGATGAGAAATCATTTCGAAGGATCTGAAATGGTTTAGGAATGATTGATGCAAGCTTTGTTCCTAGTTCGTTATCATAGTGAATCAACAGATGTCAAAGTACTGCTGGAGTATTCATAGGTTACTGTTCACCATTCAACGTTCGACCACCTTCGATTTCGAAATACCTCTGAATGGTTCAGATCAACCTTCGTTTTCTGGGAAGCAATGTTGTTTGATATACACTGTCTGGAAGTGAATACTTCTTACATCGAATGTTTGGTAACATTTTGCTGTTTTTGATTTCAGTATTATTAAACAAAAATTCCAAAAAGATTTTCTTATTTTTGTCTTTTATTTTCAAAAACAAAAATTCCAAAAATATTTTGTTATTTTTTTCTTTCAATTTCAAAAACAAAAATTCCAAAAAGATTTTCTTATTTTTGTCTTTAAATTTCAAAAAACAAAAATTACAAAAAGATTTTCTTCGTTTTGTTTTGTGTGTTTAATATTTTTCTGTGTCTCGATGTATCAACATATTGTGGTGGCACATGCTCAATGGAATATATTCCCAATAGGGACATGTACAACTTCGAACCATTTCACTAGTAAGGTGTCCCTAGAAGCATGTTGATGTATGTTGACCGTAAGCCTCACAGACTCTATGTGTTTCGAAGCCTTAATGGATCTCTCACTACGAGTGTTCCTTCCCAATCAGGCTATATTCACATTAGTCGAAGAGCTACCTTTCTCTTATCGTTGTGAGTTAAGAGATTTCTCCTAAGTCCATATCATTCATAGAGGTACAATGCGTTTTCAACACCACTCTTTTTCACCAAAATTTTTCTTCACGAATCACACACATCACTACATATCCTCAACATATCTGGTAGAAAACAACCAGAATGTAGATATTGTACAAGTCTGTGTTTATGATCCTGGTTCATTTTTCTGTGATGATGGTGAAACCCAACAATCTTAACTTTTATGGAATTGACGGTGAACTTTATGTTCAAGATTTTAACAAAAAACATTTGTTTCTGTACCAACTTTCGATATTCAAAATTGTATTCCTATCGTTATGCGTGGTCTTGACAAAATGTTCGTTCACCAAAACATTTTTTCCCAACAAGATCCAGCTCTTAATTTTTTTGGAATATGATTTCAGTTTGAATATCTTTTCGAACTCTCATCACTTTCAAACATTACTCACCTTAGTTGTTCCTGACTACACTGGTCATACAAGTAATTTTGTTCACTTAACTTACACTTATGTTAAGTTGTGGTTTTGAACGAAATTGAGCCTACCTTCGAAGCCTGTGCAAAAAGAAGCCCTTCGATACTTATTAAGGAGTATTTGATTGTACTTCACAGGATACCACACAAGCAGTTCGTCATCTCTCTTGATTTCAAATGAAGTGATCTTTGCCTGGGATCCAACTACTTTTACATCGAATATTATTTGATGTCACTATATGCACATTTTTTTTAATTTGATTCCCGCTATTTATTTGGCACACATTTGCACTGGAATCCTCGACGTTTGGGTAATACCAACTTAAAACTAGATTTCGCAAAGTCTGGCATATGATTTTGCTTTCCAATCCCAAAAGCAAATGAGCCTTACCTCATAGCGAAGGTCAAAGTGCTCTTTTGATGACGAAACTTTCGAGTGACATAACGAAGGTCAAGTGACGGTTCTTATCTCATTGGGATCAATGAAACGTTCCGTGGATGTGACGGTTCAGTTTTTTCATGGGTATTTAGGGAAAAGTGATGATCACTTATTCTGACGTAACGACTTTTCCGGAAACCGACCCACTACCCAAGGCAACACGTGGCAGATTTTCATTGGTGAACGATTCAAATTCAAATTTTATGTTGATTATAAAAAAATTTTGGTGGACTAAATTCAAGACTTTATTCACTCTTGTCAAATTTTCCACAACTATTCTTTCAAGATCATCGTTTGTTCACAAAGTTCTCACAAACCCTAACCATGGCAGCACAAATTGATCATGTTGATCCATCAAACAACACCACTGATGAAGCAACATCTCAGCCATTGATGAAGATTCAAAGTTTGAATTTTCGTGTTCAACCAGATGTCAAGAAGTATCCTGAACAGTTACAGATGTTGATTGTTGCCCTCAATCACTCTGTTCCTTCCACTGTTATGTCTTCTTTATTCTCTGTACCCATGACATGGTTATCACTGGATGGATCAACGATAGTGTTTAACAAGACGACTAAAGTTGTGACACTCCAACTAACGAATGACAAATTGTACAAGCTTACCAAGAGGCAGTTTGCACAAATCATGAGGCTTCTGAATACCTGTTTTATGAAGTTACGACTGAAAATATTGTTCACATGTTCAATGAAATTGGTGATCAACCACCCCTCACTGGAATTAGTCATTTTCGCAAGACCGCTTTCCCATGTGTCTAGAACTTCTTATTTGGTATTTTTCTACAATGTTTGACTGGTTGTAGCTCGGGGCTTGATAAAGAAAAATTGGAAATATATGCCATGACTAGAGGTCTTTACTATGATCTGGATGTCGATTACGTAACTCAATTGTGGGAAGAATTCGGTACAGGAATTTCACATATCAATGTCACGAATGGTGTATCGTATGCAATGTATTGGAGCTTAATTTTAAGGGAAGTATATGAGAAAGAGGGAATTTTGGTACCATCGGAGCATGCTAAGGTGGAGCTTTTGATCTATCAGACTCCTAAAATTGTTACTGATGATCCAGTTTTGTTTCCAAATGTGGCTCGAAATCCTGATGCCATGTTACGAAAAGTAGATCCTGCCCATCTGGTTCTTGTTCATTATTTGACAACAATTAACCCAGATGTTCAAGTTGGGTTTTTATTGCCAAAAGGAGCAGAAGGCACATCGAAGGTTGCTAAAGCTTCTAAGAAGCCAAAGAAGTGTAAAAAATCGAAGTTTATTCTTGAGCAAGTAGAGAAATAGGTTACAAAAATTGTTCCTGAGAATGTTGAAAAAGAAGTTTCGAAGGAGGTTACTCCATCGAAAACAGGTATTCTAAAACGCACCAAGAAACCTGCTCATCGACCTCGTCATTCTCTGGAAAGACCAATCATTGAAGAAGTTCTTGTTTAGTCCTTATCCTCACCAAAAGAGGGGTCTATATCGAAGGGAATCAAGAAAATACGTAAACCTCAACTCAACAGAAGGGGTGTGAGTATTCGTGATGTTCCTGTTCCAATATCACCAGCCTCGAAGAAACGCAAAGCTCATGAAGTAGTCAAAAAGATCAATAAGAAGAAGAAGCAATTGGCTGATCCACTTGATGAAGCTGTGGTCGAAACAAATTTTGACAGTGGCAGCGAAAGGTCACCTATTTGTCATGATATTGGATTTGGCTTCGAGACACCTCAAAGGGACTCTCCAGTTAAGTCGACTTTCGAGGAGATTGGAAGTCTTGGTGGCAATGTGAACGTATCTAATATAGATACAACCACCAATTTGGGTGATCCTACAACTACTACCATCCCTGAGAATACAATAGTCATATCACCCGGGGTTTCAACAACTGAGTCTGTTACAATGGAGGTTCGAACCTCGGGCATCCCTATGAACATATTTGATAAGGACACAAATGTCAGCATGGGTGAAGGGATGATGCATAGTGAAGCTCTTGGTACATCTTCTATTGAAACCTCTACTATTCCAACATCACTTATTCTATCTTCTACCATCGAGACCACTATCATCGATACTTCTACTTCGTTACTAGAATTCTCTTCACCAATCCCATCTACACTTTCAGCTTCTACCATTTCACCAACGTTTTCCAACATCATGCATCAACCAATTACATCACTTTTCTCTTCTAAATCAACTAAAGGTGAAAAGATTACTCAAGAAGATGAACCTGATGATGATGATGCTATGGTTTCGTTGGCAGAAATTCAGTTTAATCCTAAAGAAGATAACATTCTTGATCACATGATCATGTCAGGAAAACAATTTAAAATTCTCAATCACAAGCTGAATTCGTTGTTACAAATTCAGGGTGCTACAGGAGGTCGAAACTCAGTTTCTGGGATGGAGGTGGATATAATGCTCAAGTCTAAGGAGAATCGTCTTAAGAGTGTTATGGAGCAGATTGAGAAACAACGTGATGAGCATTTAAAGCATCATGTTCAAAATTTTGAGTATGAGGTTAAGAAGCTTTTTCTGAAGTTACTATTTCCTAAGACCACAAAAGCAATTTAATACATATAGATCTGTCCAAGTAATCATCTACAACAAATTTCCTAGACTCCACTACGATATCTTCCATGCATAACTTCAACCGCAATTCTATTTTCCAACCTTGGGTATAAATTATTTCCCGTGTAGTGTCCTGCTTACAGGCACACTATACCAGAGTTTCTTCTTAACCAAACCATTATGTTGAAATCATAATTTTTTAATGCTACACAACGATGTAACTTAACTAGAAATTTTAAAATGATTATAATATTTATTTATACATTATGCCCCTTATATTGGGCTTTATGTCCTATTACTATCCATATATGACGACTACTCATATATCGATCAAGCAGTTTCCTACTCTTGATTTCCTACAATGACATTCACTTCATCAAAGATCATTTGGTAGCTTCTACCCTTGGGCTTTGCTGGTAGGATCCTTGATGTTTTCTTCTCAGCTTTTGGGCACTCCTTCTTCATGTGCCCTTCTTCTCTGCAAGTGAAGCGAGCTTTTCCTAGTACTGGGCAGTTTGTAGAGATATGCTCGGCCTCTTGCATTTGTAGCAGACGACACAGTCGCCAGAATGCCTCTTATTGCATTGGTCGCACCACTTTCCTTCCTGGTTGCTTCCAGACTCATTGCTTGACTTTGATTACTTATTCTTCTTTCCTTTGTTTTTGTTTTTGCTTCCCTCTGCTTTCCTCTTCCCACTGATTTCGGTTTTTTCAACTGTTCTTTTCTTCATCATCCTTGCGACAGACTTTGCAGCCCAGACGGCCACCTCAAATGTACGTGCTTGCTTAACCGACAAAATATACTCCCAAGGTAGCCCCTAGGAATACCTGTCAATCTTGATCAATTCTACCAGAACAAGATGTAGGGCGAACTCCATTTTATTAGTGAAGTCGTCAGTGTACTCATCCACTGACATGCTTCCCTTTGTCAAAGCCAGGAATCGATTCTCCAATTCCAACATTTTCTCAGCTGAACAGAACTTCCTCTTCAAATGGGTCAAGAATTTGTCCCACGTCACCTGCAATGGCTTGTTGGGTCTCACAATATTTACTAACGTGTTCCACCAACGAAGTGATGTGCCCTTGAACTACTTCACAGCATAGGTGGTTTGTAGCTTGTCTGTGCATCCACACGTTATGAAGGCCGAATCCGTCTCTGATATCCAATCTATAAATCCTATGAGATCTTCCTTCCCGTAAAATGATGATGGCTTGCAAGTCATGAAATCCTTATACTTGCAGTAGCCTCTGGGTTCATCATTTCTATGGACCTCTAGTTGCTCAGGTCCTTGATAACTTTTCGAGTCATCATTGTTTCCTTCTTGGACCGTCGTGGAATGCGAAGGAATCGGTCTGTTTTTGACTTTTTCCATTACTATTGGTGCTCCTCTTCTAGTATTATCTAATTCCTGAGCTAAGAGTTCCCTAAACTCACGTCGTTGCTGATCGACATTTCTTGCATCATTGTCCGAGCTTCCTTCATCGAGATTTGAACAATAGTTGCTCCAGCGTTCTGAGGTGCTGGACCTCCTTTGTTATTGACGACTCTACCACTCCTTGTGATTGGCATGACGTTCTATATACCCAAGTAGGCGTTTGGCATACCAAAACGAGAATATAGGTAGGGAAGACTTAGACGCGAAATCCTCCTTATTACTCCGAAAACTTATATGCCAGTTCTAATATCGTAATTAAACGTTTAGAAATCTAAACACATAAAATTACATAATACCAGGTCGACAACAGACCTTAACTTTTCTAGTACTTAGCAATCTCGGTGAAAACCTAAGGCATGCTATACATATCATTCACCACATATAAGGTAGTTCTAAAGTATGGTAGTGCATAATATAACCTACGTTATGCTATATATATATATATATATATATATATATATATATATATATATATATATATATATATATATCTTATTTAGCACTTAATTTTATTTAAGGCCTATACCCTAAAATATCCTAGTGCTTGTGTCTATTCATGTATACAATCTAAACTATCCTAGACACAAAACTCACCATCATTGCTTAACCTCTAAATTTAAGTCTAGAAATCCTACAAATTCCTAGTTCACTTTAACTAATGCTCTGATACTAACTGTGACATCCTCTACTTTTCAGAACCAATTAAGACATTTCTTTACGATGTAAAAAATCATTTATTTATGTTTGCGGAAAATCCCAGTAAAAAAAGATCACTTTAATTACAAATTCTTGTTTCCAAAATATTAAAACCCTAAGGATGTCATAGTCAATACAGATACAAAAGTTACAACGTAAAGACCTGATGGTCCTGAATACTATTGCAGGTTGTCTCTTAATTACTCAGCATCCTAATCAAGTTTCAGTTGCTTAATGTGATGCATATAAATTGAGTGAGTCAGATTGGGGAAACCTGGTGAGATATTGGGATTTCAATGCCATGATATTGATATGATAATATTCCTTAATTATCAGACCAACAAACCCAACCGTTTACCATTCTATATCCATTTAGGCTTACGTTCCTACATATTTATTCCTACTGATCCTCACAGATCGTAGTCCAAGATTATCAGGGTGAATTATCTCCTCGACGAACCATTTAAGGTAAGGGTTTGACTACATAGCTAGGGGCTCCCTTGGTTGGTGTAAGTCTTAAGGCACCCAAGCCTTCAGAGTAATTTGATGAATAAGGTATTACCTTTCATCTACGTTTGTAGGTTATGAGCCTAAACTAACAACATAATTCACAAGACCGCCTATAATGGTCAAGTGTTGTCAACATACTATAAGAGATGACCAGACATACCGCTAACACTTGTCTGATCGGGACCCGCCATTTATGGTTATCTCGTACGGAGCTACCGTACATCGACACCTAATAGTGTCATGGAACATAACTTTACTCTCATTCTCCTAATGAGACTACCTAATATCAACTAAATCGAACTAGATATCTTCCATAAGTCTAAGTTTATCGCAGACTAGATTACAGTGCCTGAAACCAACTTTTTAATACCAACTTTATTCTTGGGCGACACTAACCTATCTTTGTGTGTGTGTGTGTGCGTGTGTGTGTGTGTATATATATATATATATATATATATATATATATTCCATAAGAGTATTAGGTATTATTAATCATTAATCTTCTCAACAATTTTACTTTAAATATTATTATATAATATTATATGTTTATCCTAACATAAAATAGAACCATATCTAGTTTGCACATAGCACGTTATATATCCTAACATATAATCCATAAAATAAGCACATAATTCACATACGACTTCCAACAAATATTTACTATTTTAATTAATACTTGTATTAAATCATGTTCATGAAAGGGAATATGCACTCACTTGACTTAGGTGGGTGACCGGTTATATGGGCAGAGCTTCACCTAACACCTCAGATATTTCCGAGACCTAAGTAATATTAATACAAAGTTTTAGTCTAATGATCCTGGTGACTAATTGTAGAGTAGATCCACACTAATTCCAATGTCTACATCAAGATCTATCAAGTAAGGATCAGCCATGCAGGATAGTTGGGAGGCAGGATCATTTCGGCATAATAGCTTTTCTGAAATCCAAAACTCAGGCCAACATGACCATTCTAGAAATGTAAAGTCCAAAAAATTATGAGGTGAAAATTTCAATTATAATTCAACCAAAAACGCCATTTAATCATTTCAATCATTCAAAAGTATATCAGAGTAAAATAGTTAAGAATACAACTCCCAAAATCATAAAGAGCGGAAACATGGGTGGATGCGCTGCGATCAAGACAGACCCTTCCCTCGTGAACTGGGGGTATCTGAAAAACATATTAAACATAAACCGTAAGCATGAAGCTTAGTGAGTTCCCCAAAAATACCGCATACCATACATATCTACCAGCTCAAAGTTGTGCTGAGTTTATTTCACCCCCGGGTATGTTTCACCCCCGAGTCTATTTCAACTCATGGGTCGGCCCAAAGCCGTACCAGGTATATTTCACCCCCGAGTCTATTTCAGCCCCGAGTCTATTTTAACTCATGTGTCAGCACAAGGTTGTACCAGGTCTATTTCACCCCGAGTCTATTTGAACTCATGTGTCAGCACAAGGTTGTACCGGGTCTATTTCACCCCACATACATATAGCAAACCGACACACAAGCATATAACACATACTGCACGAGTCAAAAATACTACAAGCACATAACAGATCCTAGTGTCCTATAGTATAGTGAGCAAACTCACCTCAGTCTGCTGACAGTCAAACAAATGATCGGGTTACTGAATCGAAAAATCCGCGTTGTAACACTCGGTTTTGGATTCACTTCGTTGCTCGGGGTTGCGGCCCAACCATCAGTTGTCATAAGGCTTAGAGCCTTGGGAAAGGAAGGATTTGGCCCAATTCGGATGTGGGTGTCATAGTATAAGTGATCTAGGAGTTTGATTGTGTCTTCAGAGGCCAATGTTATAATCGTAATTGGATATCTCGGTCTTTTATGGATTTTGAGTTTTTTTCGGGAGGTTTTAAGGTTTGGGTGTGTTGTTAGGAGCGTAGGGTTTCTCGCCACCTTTTTGTGGATATAAGGTTCGTTGGAAACGGACCTAGGATGAGGGAGTTATGATATTTTGAAGTTATTGGCAGAATTGGCCCTTGGTGGAAAAAGCTTGCATTTCGGTCCCATTCATGTAAAGGCGGCATGCGCGTGAGTACGCGCAGCATAAGGTTGGAAAATGGAGCGGGAGAGTTTGAGCTATACGCCCAGCGTAGTGTGTAGGATCCCAAAACCCTAAGTTTTAGGGTTGGTTCACTATTTAAACATCGTAAGTCCTAGGTGTGAGCCTCTCTTTCATCCTCCATTTTCTTAAACCCTATTCTCGAGTTGTAGCCTCATCAAAGAGTGTTGTGAGCCTTTTATTTGCATCTTTGGTGGGTTTTAGTGTACATTTAAGAGTGGAAGTGTTGTGCAAGGTGGTGAATCAAGGGGAAGGCTTGTGGATCTGGTCTATTTGCTACATTTTCATCTCATAAAAGGTAAAAAGTTCTAACCTTGCTCATTAGAAGTTGATATCTATGATTATGTGGGTTTTTGGTCCCATTTTGACCTCATGGGTGAGATCTAGTGGTTGGACACCACTCCAGGAGCTTGGAGTTGCTACTCTTAACATTTCTGAGGATATAAGTTCATAAAGTCGCCACTTTTTAGATTTGAAATCATCCATGCATGTTCTAGATGGATTAAGTTGGGTATTAATGGATTAAGATGGTCATTGGGTCCCCTTGAGTCATGCAAAAGCATAAAGGTGCCGACTTTATGCATTAAGAGCTTTATTTTGAGGTTCCCTGAAGTTTGGGTGTAAAGTGCTTAATTGGATAAGTCCCAAATCATGTATTAGAGAAACTGCAGTTAAGCCCCGCGTAACTAGAGGTACGCCCAACATACCTCCTTTTGGTCGCGACCCAGATTCCTTCGTGTACGCCCAGCGTAAGATGAGCGTACGCCCCGCGTTCGTCGTCAAATGGGCTTTTGGGCTTGTTCTCGTTTGGGTTTCAGGCATGGGTTTGGGCCTTATGTGTTGAGCTATTTGGTCAGATGAATTTTATAGTCTTGGACTCTTATTTGGCATGTCTTGCTGCGCCACGGTTTTGTATTGGGGCTTTGTGGGCCTAATGGTTTTGGACTTGTTGGATTAATGTCTAAGTCCATAACTATAATTGGTAAGACTTGACCCGACCCGACATGGTCCATTTGGGTTGCATGGCATCATGCATTTGGATAGACTATAATGAGAGAAATAACACTTAAGGTTGGTTAATATATTATAAGTTCTAATATATTAATAAGGTTATTTAATTAGTATTAATCAAGAATTAATTTGGAATTAATTAAGTGATCAAAAGGAGACTAATTAAATATATGGGTTGATTGTGTAAATCATTCATTCTTATATATGTGGGCTTGTGATCCAAGATTCCTTATGTTGGACTAAGTCCATGGGGTGACCCATGGATACTCCATGGAGGTTAAAATCCATGGAGCATAAGGAATGGGTAAAGTTATGAGTTACATGGTGTAACCCTAATAGCCACCATATAAAAGAATCCCATGGCTCAAGAAATCGTGCACTAATGTGTGAGTGTGAGGGCTAGACGATTTCAAGGAGTGCTCAAGTTTCTCTCAAGTTATTCCAAGTGTATTTGGTGTTGTGTGAACCATTTGAGGTGTCACACTTGGGGCACTAGGCACTCAAGCTTCATGAAGACATTCTACATCAAAGAGGTATGTATTCTATCTTGTTATATTTATTATTTTGTATGCTAGATTAGGATAATACCTTGGATGTTCATAATTGTATGTATAATAGAGAAAACATAGATCCAAGGTATTTAGGGTTGCATGTACACTTAGGAGTGTTAGAATGCTCATAACCCAACAGTGGTACCAGAGCCTAGGCTTGTTTTCTTGTTATACTTGCAAAAGTAGCTGAAAAATCGAGTTGGATGCATATATTCGATTGTTTTGGCTGGAATTGGACTAGGAACATTACCCTAAGATGTTTTTGGACTTATAAACTTGTTTTTGATGTGGTAATGTTCATGCTAATCCAATTTCTAAGATAATTGTCATAATTTCAAGATTTGTATTAGTTTGTATGTTCATGCTAATTTCTTGAAGATTGATGATTTGAATTATCTTGTTCTTATGAGGTTCTTAGATTAATAGAAAAGTTGTGTGAAATAGTTGTTTTCAATCCATTTTAATCTAAGAGTTGATTCCAAAGTGTGTTTTTGTAACTTGTCCTCAAGTTATATGAAAAGTCACATTTAAGAATCATAAAACTCATAAAAGTTGGCAAAGGTTACAAAATGAAGAGTCTAGTTCTAATTAAATGGTTTTATGACTCCATAACTTGTCCTCAAGTTATGGAGGTTCAAGAGTCTCTTCATTAAATTAAAAAAAAAGTGTAACCTTAATTAGTTCCATAAGTTACAATAAAAAAAAGTTATTTTTTTTTATTAATTAGTTTAAAGTCTTCCATAACTTGTCCTCAAGTTATGGAACTTGAAGAGTTTTTTTTTTTTTTTTTTTTTTTTTTTTTTTTTTTTTTTTTTTTAATAAAATACTTTAAACTCATAAATTATGGAATTAATTAGTTTTGAATAGTTTCAAAACTTGCCCTCAAGTTTTGGAATTTGAAAAGTTTTCACTTATGAATACTTTAATTCCAAGTTAGCCCTTAGAATTTTAAAAGTTAAAATTCAACCCTTATACTTTATAATATTATAAGTTAATAATATTTATATATATGTATAAGAGTAAAGTCAGTCTTACCGTTAGTAGGCCTCATTCACGAAGCCGGTCTATAAGGGGGGTATAAGGTTACTGCCTATAAAATGACAGTTTAATGGGTGTCCACTCTCACCCACCGCTTCCTTGACTGGTGGAGGGTCGTTAGCCGAACGGGTAGGACAAGGACTATAATTCTCCTTTCATTAAAAGTATTAATGATAAATACTAAGTAACTAAACTCTTATTAATACCCAATCTTAGTTACTTAGGAAAATGTGAATTTGGTGCTAACCCATGAAATTACACTTTGCACTTTGCTTAAGTCGTTAGTGGAGCGTGTGTGGTTAACCGGCACACTAACCTGGACTTAACAAGGTAGGCAAATGGTAACTTAATATTTATCATAGTATCGGTGGAGCGTGTGTGGTTAACCGGCACACTGATTAAGGGGTAAATATTAAGGGTACCAAGTATATTTGCATGGTTATTCACACCTTGTTTTGTGATCCTCGGCATCCCAGTCACAAAACCTGAAGGGCACACTCGAGATTGAAACATGCCTTTGAATAGTTCAATGAATCTCAAAGATCTAGGACTTTCAAATCCAATTAAAACCTAATAAATTATTTCGTTTTTCATGGTGGAAATTGGTGAATCGTCATTCACCTACCTTCAAATATTTTATAGCTTGGATTACGGCATCTCTCTTCTAAGTTATAAAATAGTTTGTTGGGTCCTAGCCTTAATATTTCATATTGGGTGTCATATTAAGGACTTTAAATCAACTATCTTGAATATCTGCCAAAAAGATGTCTGGTCTAGACATTTATGATCTTCTCAAATCTCTTGAAACAAGCTTTCCTAAATGAAGATGATGTCCCATGGATATCATACTTCTTTCACCTCCTCCAATTATTCTCCCTAACCCACAAGTTCCTAAAAAGTTTAAGGTCACTCAAGCCCTATTGGCAAGGCAAGGTCTAGGTGTGATCACATCTTGGAGATGTAGTCACATATTGACAAGCCGGGAGAGTTGGGTGTCAAAGTCTTGAGAAAGTTGGTGGCTCAACTACTTTCTAAGTCACATAGTGAGTTCTTTTGGGAATCCTATGAAACAAACTAAGACAAGACCCTTAATGATCTTATCTATTTGCTAAGATCAACTTCCTAAAACGCTATGGACATTGACAATGATGACATTGGATATCCAGTAAAGCTCTCTCTTCCCAATGGAAAGGGATCGGCCATAGTCAACTCGGTTGGACCAATGGTAAAGAGAGAGGCGAAGTCTGAGATAGTCCCATTATCAAGGGTCCATAGGTAACTATTGCCAAAGGAAGGGGCATTGGTTACGAAGCTGCCAAATTTACCTAAGGATGTTAAAGTCAATAAGTTTGGCTCTACTTCAGGTAAAGTCCATTGTCTAACTCAATTAAGTACATGTTGATTCTGATCGCGAAGATGGATTTCAATCGCATGGTTCGGTGATCAGAATTTTGGGCTATTACTTAAGAGTTATGATATTTATATTGCTTAGGAATAGATAACAACAAGGTTTTCATAAGGATTGTAAGGATAAGTTTTTCCGCAAAGTTTTATGATAAAAGAAAAAGGTTTTGATTTTATTTATTTTAAGTATCCTTACAATGGCATTTGTGAAAAGTTGTTGCTTATAAGATTCCATTGATAGCAATATTGGAAAAATGGATTTGATTCTTTCGGTTGTGGTAGTGTCTAATATTACCAAATAAGGAAAGATTCTCATCACCTAAGGTTCAATTGGACCGAAACTTGGAATCATGCAAGTTGTATAGTATGATGAATGAGAACTTTCAGCTTGGAAAATTAAGACTAGTTCCTTATGTGAATAAGGAAAGGACTAAAGGATGGAGTACACATTCTTGTGCACTGGTCAAGTCCACCACAAAAGATCAAGAAGACTATTTGTCATGATTTACTTAAGTTCAGTAAATATGGTTATACTTATAAGTTTACGTATAAGTCTGTAGCATTGGAGAAGTTTCAATGTGAGACAGAACGAATAAGAAGAATCAAAGTATGGCAGAAAGATAAAAGTTTCTCAAATCTGAAAAGATGGGAGAGTACTTTAGTATCATGTTTATGATCATCTTAATGATTAAGATACCATATCACAATTGGTCCTCTAAAGTCATCTTAGTGCATTCTTATGACTAAGAAGAGGAGTCATGAATTGTTGAAATGGTTAAATCAAAAAGATGAGTCATACTTCGTTCCAAAACAATTCTTAGAGTCATACTCCAAGATTGTAACTTGAGTGACATATCTTAAAGAGGGTTTGTTAACACTAGTCAAATGTAAGAGTAAAAGGTTATCTACTCTTGTACATTTGAAATTGGTAAGTTGTGATGTTTTGGATAAAACAGAGACCAACTTAGGCCAATTGTGTAAAGTGTTAGTCTTGATAAAGAATCTGCACTATCTCTTGAATATGTGACAAGGGAGTCTTATATGTCAAGAGGACAGTGGGAGTCTTAAAGCTCTTGAAAGTTTCAAGACTTAATCAAGAATAAAACCTAAAGTCCTTCACTAGCACACGACTTGAGGTTTATAACCTATCGTGTTGAAATTTTTGTGCCTATTCAAGTTGGCTTTGCATAGGAGTTCTGAGAGTTCTCAATTGGTTGCACAACTACTTGGAAGCAATGGCAGGCACCTGAGCTGCCAAATGGCAAGAATTTAAGATTGCACAAGTTTAATCAATATGAGTTTGGATTTGTCACTAACCTTGTCTTGTGATTATGGTTTTGACAAATTCACATGGATAAGAACACATACACTATTAAATCTAAGTGTCATAAGGTTTCTCTCCGATTCATGAAAATGATGGTGAGGAAACACTTTCACTAAGTAGATTTTAGCTAGATAGCAATTGTGATATTTGCATTCTCAAAGTCGTTAGTGGAGCGTGTGTGGTTTACCGGCACACTAACATGGACTTGTGACAAGTGGCAAAGGTCTAAACAATTGAGACTATGATTACGGAATCCCTTTTCATAGTTCTAAAATTGTTTAGACACACATGTGAGCTATCTAAGAGAGGTGTATGATTTTGATAAAGTTTTATCAAAACAATCTAGTATCAGAAATCTGAACTTTGGTAAGAAAGTCAGCTGATTTCTGAGTACATGTCAAAGCTAGTGGGAGCATAAGTGTTATGCTAATAATCATCATGTTAGTGGGAGCATGATAATTATGACAAAGGTTGCAAGTTAGCAATGTTAATTATAGAAACCAAAAGTTTCAATTCGTGAGGTTGCAGGGGTTGAAAAAGTTGTTTTGCTATAATTAAGGGAGAGGAATTATACTTCATTTCAATTCTAAAAGCTTAGATTGAGATTTTAATCGTATTTAATCAAGGATATATATATGAATTTCATGTTGGAATGGCTCAACATAAGGAAATTCTATATATGGGTCCATTATTTGCGTTCTAAAATTCGATTATGATTACGACATCCCTTTTCATAATCTGAATTTTGAGAACTTGGCAAATTGAAATGGAAATATTATAGCAAAAGACTGGTTTAGTCTTTATGTGAGACATCATGAATCGTGTCCCATATGCTTCAGATATAGGATCGATTACATGTGCTATATTCATCCTTTCTAAAATTTTCCAAATGCCTGGGGCATTATGAAGGGAAAAGGTCTAGAATTGGATATGACTAAAATGATTAAGCAATTGTCAAGGACAATCTAAGGTTTACCAAAGATTGGTTGCTCAAGGACAGTTGGAAGTATAATGTTAATTCTGGAAGGACCATATTGACATAATCTGTAAGGAGGCAACTCTTGTTCAGAAGTGATAGTCCAAATGGAATATGGAAATGTTTCAAAGTTAGAAATTATTCAATCTGTGTAAGATTAGGAAGCTTAATGAAAGAAGGATGTTTCCAAGGAGCTGATCTCCTTTGGAATGCTCTGTAATGATTGTTGTCAAGTCTTTCTGACTTTGTGCATAATCATTAAGAGGATCAATGCATATAAGTTTAGAATCTAACAGATTTCAGTAAATGGCATGAATTTGGAATTCTTGCATTTGCAGTAAGGATTTGGGACTGTGAAAAGAGGATCATTGGAGTGATGTTCAATTGATCTATTTTACAAAGTAAAGATCATAGACAAACATAGTATGCATACTTGGTGTATGGCATGACTAGTGTTTAGAAAACATAGTGTACATGCTTGGAGCATGGGACAACTATTGTTTTAAATTCAAGTATAAAGTTGATAAAACCGAAACAATGAATAATGAGTAATCAGTATGGTGATAAATAAAAGTGTTTATTTATATTCATAGGGTTTGATACCATATTTGATTCATTTATTCTTGTGTTTCACTTTGCATGTTTTGACTTCCAGAATAACTAAGTCGCTCTTCCTGAATGATTAAGTTATTCAAACCATCCACAGTCGGTCATATGTTGGAAGTAGATATGAATCAAGACTGTCATGGGTTGGTTTGTAGAGGTCCAAGTTGGTGGACAAAGTGGTGCTACAACACTCATGAGTGCTCATAAGTTCTGAGTATTGGATTCAACCCGCGCTCATTTGAATCGCTTCATGGATTTTATCACGAGTGATCATGAGATGATAATATCTTATATTCTTCAAACCTAGAGATATGAGTTGTTACTATGAGATGGTTATACATTGATTGCACGAAAACGCATTGGTAACTCGATGTTATAAAACGTGCCTTTGTGTATGATTCAACAAGTAGTAGAACAAGCCATATGAGTCGAAGTTTATCCATTCCTTTTACCTTCGGGATAAAAGCGATATATGTGGGCCCCTCGATGATTTAAAGATGATACATGTGAGTGCTTGGCCAAGACAGGACTGATTTGATTTGTTCAATCAGTCAGTCATCATGAATCGGAAATCGGGAAACAACAAATGGACAGAGAGAATGATTGATAATCCATGTCTCAGTCCATATGATATCTAGAATGGAGGAATATATGATCCCTTATCTAATGGACAAGTCATCGACAAAGGTCAGAGTTCGACAGAAGCTTTTGAGAGCTACGATTGCTGATCGGTTCCTGAAGTCATACGCAATAATAGTTTTAGACTTATCCAAGTGGGAGACTGTTGGATTAATGTCTAAGTCCATAACTATAATTGGTAAGACTTGACCCGACCCGACATGGTCCATTTGGGTTGCATGGCATCATGCATTTGGATAGACTATAATGAGAGAAATAACACTTAAGGTTGGTTAATATATTATAAGTTCTAATATATTAATAAGGTTATTTAATTAGTATTGATCAAGAATTAATTTGGAATTAATTAAGTGATCAAAAGGAGACTAATTAAATATATGGGTTGATTGTGTAAATCATTCATTCTTATATATGTGGGCTTGTGATCCAAGATTCCTTATGTTGGACTAAGTTCATGGGGCGACCCATGGATACTCCATGGAGGTTAAAATCCATGGAGCATAAGGAATGGGTAAAGTTATGAGTTACATGGTGTAACCCTAATAGCCACCATATAAAAGAATCCCATGGCTCAAGAAATCGTGCACTAATGTGTGAGTGTGAGGGCTAGACGATTTCAAGGAGTGTTCAAGTTTCTCTCAAGTTATTCCAAGTGTATTTGGTGTTGTGTGAACAATTTGAGGTGTCACACTTGGGGCACTAGGCACTCAAGCTTCATGAAGACATTCTACATCAAAGAGGTATGTATTCTATCTTGTTATATTTATTATTTTGTATGCTAGATTAGGATAATACCTTGGATGTTCATAATTGTATGTATAATAGAGAAAACATATATCCAAGGTATTTAGGGTTGCATGTACACTTAGGAGTGTTAGAATGCTCATAACCCAACAGGACTTTCGTAGGCCCAATGGCTTGGGCCTTTGGACCATCAGAGATTTATTTTTGGACCAAAAATTGTTGGGCTTTAGGATAAGGCCCATATGGGGTTGGGCCCAATTTGAAAAATTGGGCCATTAGTGAGCTTTTATGGATCTTGGAGTTTTGGGTTTGGGCCTTAGTTGTGAGTCTTGTTGGGCCAGGGGTAAAATGGTCATTTTACCCCAAGTTTGGATTATGGATCATGGTTTGGAACCCAATTGCTAATTGGGTGTTAATTTAGTATTGATAGCTCGGGAAGACGTCAGAGCAGCAGCTAGGGATTTCTTTCAGTGAGCTTCTGCATTCGAGGCGAGTCTCCCTTCGTAGAATCTGTGGGTCAAAGGCACCAAGGTCGGCCCGCTAGTATTGATATAGCTTAATGATCGTCTTTCTGATAATTATTAAGGTGGTATGTATTGTTTGATGTTTATGTGAGATATGCATGATTTTATATGGTAGTGGTAGGGGTGAGATAGACCCCGTAATCGCTTGGAATAAAGCGAAGGGTAGGTTGGGCACCCAGATATGCTTAACAAGGGTAGGTCGGGCACCCAGATATTCCTGACAAGGGTAGGTCGAGCACCCAGATATGCTCGGCAATATCCGGTTGAAATAGACCGAAGGGGTAGGTCGGCCACCCAGATATGACTGACAGTATGTTTGCATTATATGTGGTATTTGGGGAACTCACTAAGCTTCATGCTTACAGTTTGTGGTTTGGTGTCAGGTACTTCCAGTTCGGAAGCGAAGGGCAAGGCTTGATCGTAGCTCACACACCCGTGTTTTCCGTAATACGTGATTTTGGGATTCATCTCTGATAATTGTGTTGCTTAGAAATGTTTTTAAATGTTTAAATCAAGTTACATCCATGTTTTGATTATAATAAAAATGAAATTTTTATCCTTGATTTTTGGGATGTTACAAGTTGGTATCAGAGCCTTGGTTTGAGGGATTCGGGCATACTCTCGGGTGTTCCTGAACTCAAACTGAGGATTTGGTGAAATTTTTTATAAAATAAACATATAAGTATAAAGAAATTTCTAAACAAAGAAAGGGGTGTGATGCGTGCAATTGGCCGAGCTCAAGTAAGTGGTTCCTAGAATACCAATACATGTTTTTATGATATATGATATGATTATGAGAATTGCATGCTAGATTAGGGCTAAGGATATGCTCAGTAATATATGATAGGAGAGATGCCTTTTTATGCCTAATTGTATGAGCTTTAGAATTGCATGCTAGTATAGATTCCTGATAAGAGGATAGAATGGCTTGATTAGTGTATGATGGTTAGATTTTCCGTTGCCTGAATGCTGCTTGCTTTGTGCTTTGTGGGACTCTTAGCAATGTGAGTTAGCTACTAAGAGAATATGCTAAGTCACATGTGGCACAAGCTGGATAATCTCAGAGTGATGGACTTGACCCTATTGCGCAGCTCTCGTTTGAGTCCAACCGTTCTAGGATTGAGTCTTTTACTCGAAGGATTATCTGATCTCTGTTGCATGTGACTATATTCACGAGGTAGCTAGTTGACATTAATGTGAATCCTTCAGCAGCTGAGGGCAGGGTGAGGTCGGGAACCTAGGAGAGCCTAGGATATGCTTCAGTGGGTTAGTGGTGCGGTCCAGTGAGTTTTGGTGCATTGGTTTTAGGAAGTGACTTAGAGGATTCGGGAGGATTGTTGAGGAAAGTATGGATAGGTGTTGAAGGTAGTATTGGGCCCGTACTACTGAAAGCACAGGATCCATACTCGAATCGGTGAGAGTCTTGGAGGATCTAAGAAGCTTATATGGGATGATTCTTAGGAATGTTTTGATTGTTGGCTTGTCGTATTTCAGTTTGGAGATGAACACTCAAGGGGGTGGTTTTGGTTCTGGTTCGGGTTCCGGATCAGGTGCGCGTGTTGAGCCGATTAGCGAGCAGATGCGGGAGTTCATCTCGTCGGATATTACCCGCGGTATTTTGGTTCAGACTCCTGTGATCTTTGGTTCAGTTAAGGATGGGATTTTGGAGTTATTGGATAGTCGTCTTGGGGCCTTTCGGGTCGGGATTATAGCAGGGAAGTTGAGGGCTTATCTGGAGCCCAAAACTGGTGGATCCCTAGGATCCTTCAGGAAGGAGGATCCTATTAATAGCTTTTGTCATTTGGAATCGGAGGTGAACCGTGCACCATGTCTTCAGGAGAGTCAACCACATGATGGGATTGTCGTAGAGGTTTTGCGAGCCCTTTGCGAGGAGTTACCCGAAATCATTGGGCGTGTCACTGATAGGGTGGTCTCCAGGCTTGAGGGTCAGACCTCGGCTGTTCAGGCGGATGATGGGTTGGTCGGGGTAACCCGAGAGTAGGGGATTGGTTCGGATAGGGAGTTGGGGAAGAGGAAGCGGACTCATGGTCAGGCGCGACAATCTGGCAGTTGGACGTTGTCGTAGCTAGTGTTAGAGCCCCGAGGGGCCGGGGTGGTTGCACGAAGAATGAAGGGACCTATGAGGATGTGTGCATCAGGTCTAAATGTGGCAGGTGTGGATGGAAGGGCCACCTACACCAAGAATTCACATCGGAGGTGGAGTTGTGCCATCGTTGTCATCAGCCTGGTCATATCCGGACGAATTGAACCTGCTTGGTGGTTGGGGTTCCTCAGGTTCCATTGCAGGTTCTTCGGCAGGAAGAGGGAGTCAGGGTTTCTTCAGGTATAAGGGTAGGTCGGGCACCCAGATATGCCTAACAGGGGTAGGTCAGGCACCCAGATATGCCTGATAAGAGTAGGCCGAGCACCCAGATATGCTCGGCAGTATCCGGTTGAAATAGACCGAAGGGGTAGGTCGGGCACCCAGATATGCCTGACAGTATGTTTGCATTATATGTGGTATTTGGGGAACTCACTAAGCTTCGTGCTTATAGTTTGTGGTTTGGTTTCAGGTACTTCCAGTTCGGAAGCGAAGGGCCCGGCTTGGCCGCAGCGCATATACCCGTGTTTTCCGCAATATGTGATTTTGGGATTCAACTCTGATAATTGTGTTACATAGAAATGTTTTTAAATGTTTGAATCAAGTTACATCCATGTTTTGATTATAATAAAAATGAAATTTTTATCCTTGATTTTTGGGATGTTACACCCACGTTAGTCAATCAAATAAAGATCCCAATTAATAATCGGGCCATAAACCTTAACTAGGAATCTAGTTCACTTGTCCAATTCCCAGGGTGAAAGACCATCTTACCCTTTCCTTACTTGGCCCAAAACCAAGGCCCAACCCAATGGCTCCAAAAGCCCAATATGGCCCATATTCCTAAATGACACCCAAAGCCCATTATGGGCCCAAATCCAAGAAGGCCCAAAGCCTAACAATGGCCCAAAGTCAACAAGACTTGTGGCCCAAAATCCTAATAGTCCAAAAATAGCCCACACTCAAAAGTCAACAAAAGTCAATGGCCACTGAGTACGTCCGGCGTACTCAGACTTACGCCCAGTGTACGCCATCTTTGGACAGTACGCGCGGCGTACGAGCTGGGAACGCCTAGTGTACTCCAATGCCAACCCATATCACTATTAAATGCTTAATCAGTTAAGCCACTATGCCTAATTCTCAGATCTGATCGTAAATGATGTCTTAACACGTAAAGTTGGCAACTTTACTCCTTTGCATGGCTTAATGGGACCCAATAATCAATAAAATCCATAATAAGAACCCTAACTCATGCATGGTCCACTATAACTCATCAAGATTGTATTTTTATGAACAAGGGACCTAAAAATGCTAAGATCTATCATCCTTATCTTCTGGAGTAGATCATACTCTCATACAAGACTTAAAGGACCATAAAAGGCACAAAAACAAGCCCTAACTAGATCTAACAAAATGAACCATCAAGTTAAGAGCTTTATTGTAACATCCCAAAATTCAAGACAAAAATTTTCATTTTTAGTTAAGTAATTATAAAACCATTAGTCTGAAAACATCCATAGTATCATCCCATATCAAAACCAATATGTCAATAGTCAAAACATATCATAATAAAACAACATCAGAGTACAAGGTTGCAGAAATCGCTACTCGGTACCTGCTCGGCCGACTACCGAGTAGCAAGTACTCGAGAGTACTCGGGAGTACCCAGGGAGTACTCGAATTCGGTAATTCGTGTAGAAATATTTTTAAGAAAATTTTATATGTCAAAATCATAAGTTAAAATTATAATTTAATTGAAGTATATAACAAAATTAGATACATGTGAATACATAAAACCCGAAATACACATAATTGTCTCAATTCGTGAATAATTTCTGAAAATTTTTAAGATATATATATATATATATATATATATATATATATATATATATATATATATATATATATATATATAGTAATAATCGCATGTGTGTGTTAAATAATAAATCATTAAGTGTATTATACATATTAATCTTGAAATTCTTGATTTTTTTCACTTTTTATGACAATTTTGACCCTTTGACCAAGTTTTACCGAGTTGACCGAGTTGGCCGAGTTTGACCGAGTATGCCCAAGTATGACCGAGTAGGCCCAAGTTAGAGAGATATTGATCGAGTTTTGACCGAGGTTGACCGATTTTTGACCGAGTTTGACTTAATCCGAGTTTTTTTGCCGAGTTCACAAAACTCGCCTTGGTGGAGAGCCGATTCCCAGTACTCGGCCGAGTAGGCCGATTTTTACAACACTGATAGAGTATAACTCCCAAGATCTGATGTGCGGAAAACATAGTGTGATGCGTTGCGATCATGCCAGCTCTTTTCCTCTTGAAGAAGAAGTACCTGAAAGCAAAACTGAAAACCGTAAGCACGAAGCTTAGTGAGTTCCCCCATCATACCACATAATCACATACTGCCAGGCATATATGGGTGCCCGGCATACCGTGTCAGGCATATTTAGGGTGCCCGACCTACCCATGTCAAGCATATCTGGGTGCTCGACCTACCCAGTCATGCATATATGGGGTACCCGACCTACCCATGTCATGCATATCTGGGTGCTCGACCTACCCTGTCAGGCATATATGGGTGCCCGACCTACCCTCCGGTTTATTCCAATTACACGGTATATCTCACCCCTACCACTATCACATAATAACATATCATAAACATAATGTGAGGGATATATGGGTGCCCGACCTACCCTCTGGTTTAACTCAACTCGCTACGAGGTCTATCTCACCCCTCCTACCACTATCACATAATATCATAGCATACTAACACATAAATCATAACAGATAGTGGCATAACAGAAAATTATCACAAAGACAATCATCTAACTACAAACTACTACTAGTGGGCTGGCCTTGGTGCCTTATACCCACTGCTACCGGGAAGGTAACTCACCTCGAATGTTGTAAAGTAGCTGAACAATCCCCGACTCTAAAATCAACCCAACTCAAACCCCTACACATAAAAGATTTCCTTTAATTATCCTTTCATACTCATAACCCCTTAAGGGTCAACTTTGGTCAAAGTCAAAGTTAAAGTTAACACCCTGGTCAAAGTCAAAGTCAACATTCCGAGTTGACTCGACTCGCCGAGCTGGCCCTTCAACTCGCCGAGTTCCATAAATCATAAAAACATGAAATCGCGATCCAACTCGTCGAGTTCCTCTTATGAACAGAATCGGGACTTTTCAAATCAACTCGTCATGTCCATCCTTGAACTCGTCGAGTCCTTCCTTTTAACAGAATCGGGACACTTCGACCCAACTCATCGAGTTCCTCTATGAACTCATCGAGTTCTTCAGTCTGTTAAGTCTTCTCAATGAATTAAGCCATTATTCTTCGAATCTAAGTCCCATATTCCAGATCTGGGTCGAAAACACACCTAGGAGGGTAAAGTTTCCAACTTTACCCATTAAAACCCACCCTAGAACAAAATGAGCTCTAACCCTAACTCAAAATGGCTTATATCCAACCCTAAAAGCCATCAAAACTTCAAGATAGCACATGAGGTCATAGATCTGGACTCTATGGACAATTTGGTCACGTAAAGTTCCCATCTTTACTTGCATGCATGACCTACTTGGCTCAAAAGACCAAAAAGATGGTTTAAAAGTTTCATGGGGCTTCCATGGCCATAAAGTTGGCACATTTATGCCATGAAGCCCCCTCAAGACCCTCGATCTGAAGGGTTTGCCCACATGGAACGTCCAAATCCCAACAACCAACATTCTTAGACGAAAACATGAAGAAAGCATCCTAAAACTAGATCTAAGCATGCCATGGACAAGGTTGAAGCTTTATACCTCAGATGATTCAATAATGAGGCCCAAATTTTGGATCTACAAGCTCTCTTCAAGTCCTTGGTCCTTCTTCAAACTCCTTGATCTTCAAAACCACCAAAACAACACCAAAATGCACAAAGTAAACTCACAATCACCAAAAATGGGTCAGGGTTTCGTGATTAGGGTTTTGGACACTGGAGGCTAGAAATGAGGCCTGCGTATGGGGGTTAAGGTGTTTAAATAGGGTGTAAAACCCTAAAAACTAGGGTTTCATTCTGCCAGGATACTCTTCGAGTTGAGGCCTCAACTCGTCGAGTAGGTTTCTTAACATGCGTCCCAATTCGTTCCTACTCGACAAGTCTGGGGCTCCCAACTCGTCGAGTTTCTCTACAAAAGTGAATAATTTTTAAATATAAATACATACCAGGAACCAGGAGTTACAACTCTCCCCCTCTTGTCTCAGACTTCTTCCTCGAAGTCTGTCGTCCCAAATAACACTGGATAGTGCTCCCTCATCTCCTCCTCTGGCTCCCATGTCCACTCTGAACCTTACAGTGCAGCCACTGCACCTTCAATAACTGTACAGCCTTGTTCCTCAAGGTTTTCGTCTTGCGATCCAGAATCACCACTGGTCTCTCCACATAATTCAAGCGGTCATCCACCTGGGTATCCTCTACAGGCACAACGGCGGAATCATCCACTAAGCACTTCCACAACTGGGAGACATGAAAAGTGTTGTGGATCTGACTAAGCTCGGCTGGTAGATCCAGTCGATACGCAACTCGGCCCACCCAGGCCAAAACCCTGAATAGAACGATGTACCTGGGGCCCAGCTTGCCCCGCTTTCTGAACCGGATGACACCTTTCCAAGGTGACACCTTCAGGAGAACCATATCTCCCACCTGGAACTCTAAGTCTGACTGGTGCTTGTCGGCATAGCTCTTCTGCCGACTCTAAGCTGTCTGGAGCCTGCTCCAGACCTGCTGTATCATCTCGGTAGTCTTGAGTACCACCTCGGTACTCCCCATGACTCTCTGACCGACCTCGCCCCAACAGATTGGGGTCCTACATTTCCTCCCGTAGAGCATCTCGAAGGGAGGCCGGTTAATACCGGCGTGGTAGCTATTATTATAAGAAAACACTGCCAATGGAAGGTAGGTGTCCCAGCTACCACCGAAGTCTAAAACTCACGCCCGCAGCATATCCTCCAAGGTGTGGATGGTCCGCTCGCTCTAACCATCCTTCTGCAGGTGGAAAGTCGTGTTGAAGTGTAGACGAGTACCCAACTCGTCATGAAATTTCTTCCAAAATCTGGAAGTGAATCGCACATCCCTGTCAGAAATCACAGAAACCAGCACCCCAAGCCGAGCTACTACCTCCCCTATGTAGATGTCAAACAGCTTCTCAGCCGAAATACTCTCCTGAATCGGTATGAAATGGGCACTCTTGGTCAATCGATCCATGATGACCCATATCGCGTCAACTCCGCGCGCCATCCGAGGTAACTTCGTAATGAAGTCCATAGTGATCTCCTCTCACTTCCACACAGGAATATCCAACAACTGCATTTTGCCGTGCGGTCTCTGGTGCTCTGCCTTGACTTTCCTGCAAGTCAATCATCTCTCAACGTACCAGGCTACATCCCGCTTCATGCAGGGCCACCAATAGTCAGGGCGAAGATCCAGATAAATCTTTATCGCCCCGGGATGGATAGAAAATCTGGATTTATGCGCCTCCTCCATCAGGATTTGGTGCACACTGCCTGCATACGAAACCCACACACTACGATGGAGTGTCAATAGCCCGCGACTATCATAGTTGAAGGAGGAAATTTGACCCACGATACGCTCACTCTTCCGATGTTCCTCCTTCATAGCCTCCTGCTGAGCCTCCCGAATCCGCTCCAAAAGCGGAGTCACTACTGTCATCTTCAGGAAGATGTCTCTGATTGGGGCTGCGAATGCCTTGCGGATAAGAGCATCGGCCACCACATTGGCCTTCCCCAGGTGATAAAGGACCTCACAGTCGTAATCCTTCACCACGTCCAACCACCGTCGCTGTCTCATGTTCAGATTTGGCTGGTCTATCAAGTACCTCAAACTATTGTGATTCGTGTAAATGGTACAACGAACCCCATAGAGTTAGTGTCGCCAAATCTTGAGGGCGAAAACCACAACCCCCAACTCCAAATCGTGTGTCGGGTAGTTCGCCTCATGAGGCTTCAGCGTAAGCGATGACGTGTCCTCTATGCATCAATATTGCGCCTAAACTCGTGATAGACGCGTCACAATACACCACGAAATCCTCAATGCCCTCTGGCAGAGCTAAGATCGGTGCCTTGCACAATCTCTGCCTCAAAGTCTGGAAAGCTGCCTGCTGCTCAGGGCCCCAGCGGAATGTCACCTACTTCTTAGTCAGTCGGGTCAATGGAACGGCTATCTTGGAGAAATCCCGGATGAATCTCCGATAATAACCCGCCAGACCAAGAAAACTCTGAATCTCAGATGGAGACCTCGGGACCTCCCATCTCATCACGGCCTCTACCTTGGCCAGATCGACCAGTATACCGTTCTGGTTGACGAGGTTCCCCAGAAACTGCACCTCGCGCAACCAAAACTCGCACTTGGAGAACTTTGTGAAAAGTATCTTCCTTTTCAGTGTCTCCAGCACCTCCCTTAGGTGCTCCTCGTGTTGCTCCTGAGTCTTGTAATACACCAAGATGTCATCGATAAAAACTATCACAAACCGATCCAGCATCGGTCTGCACACACGGTTCATGAGATCCATGAACGCGGCAGGAGCATTGGTGAGCCCAAACGGCATCACCACGAACTCATAGTGACCGTAGCGAGTCCGAAAAGTAGTCTTCTATACATCTTCATCTCTGGCTCTCATCTGATGGTAGCCAGATCACAGATCAATCTTGGAAAATCAAGACGCTCCCTGAAGCTGGTCGAAGAGATTGTCTATCCTCGGGAGTGGGTAACGGTTCTTCACCATTACCTTATTCAACTCCCAGTAATCTATACACATCCGATTTGAATCGTCCTTCTTCTTCACAACCAAGATCGGGGCTCCCCATGGTGAAGTGCTCGGCCTAATAAATCCCTTGTCTAACAGCTCCTGCAGCTGTGTAGACAACTCCTGCATCTCGGGAGGAGCCAACCGATATGGTGCCTTGGCTATCGGATCCGCACCAGGAACTAGGTCAATCCTGAACTCTACCTGCCTCTCCGGAGGTAACCCAAGCAAATCCTCTGGGACCACGTCCGGGTACTCTCGTACAATCGGTACATCATGCACAGTCACCTTACCCTTATCCCGGGTATCCATAACATAGGTGACATAACATGCGCAACCCTGCTGAAGGTAGCGCCTAGCCCTCACTGGTGAACACATGACCGGTCCACGTTGCAGTCTCTCACCATGAATCACCAGCTCTCCCCCACTTGGGGTCCTAACCCAAACCATCTGCTGCTCACAGTCGATCACCGCCCCAATAGGGCTCAACCAGTCCATCCCTATGATGACATTGTTCCCACGCAAAGGAATGGGAACCAAATCCATGAGATAACGCTCGCCATACATCCTCGGAACACAATCCCTATAAAACTCCGAAGCCCGTACGGATCAATCGTCCACAATCTCGACCTCTAAAGGACAATCCAACATGCTCGTAGCTCGGCAAACTTCTTGCTGAGTGCAAGAGATACGAATGATCGGGTAGCCCCCGAGTCAAATAATACCAGTACTGGGATGTCGTTCACATGGAACGATCTCGTCACCACATCTGGTGCGACACGTGCCTCCTCGGCGGTCAGCTTGAAGGATCGGCTCCTCACCACTGGAGCATCTGTCTTGCCCTGTCGGCCATCTGTGATCCACAGGTTCGTTGGAGCTAGCGCCGCCACTGGCGCTCCTGATACCAATCTCGGGCAGTTGGCCTTTTTATGGCCCCTTTGATTGCAATGAAAGCAAATCAGGTCTGATGTCTGAATGGTGGGGGTAGGGGCAGTGCAATCCTTGCTAAAGTGCCCAGTCTTGCCGTACTTGTAGCAACCTGATCCCCCAGCTCTGCACACTCCCTCGTGTGTCCTGCCGTATTTCCCACAGCGGATCCGGCCATGGTGGCCCTTCGACCTCGATTCGGATCCCTTGGGATTCTTCACCGAAACCCCAGTCATCTACCCGGTCTCTGCCTTCCTCTTCCTAACATGCTCTATGTCAATCTCCCTCTCTCATGCCCTGACTATCATGTCATCCAAAGTCGAGCACACCGAGTAACTGACATGTTTCCGAATGTCAGATCTCAACATGTCATGGTACCGGGTTTTCTTCATCTCCTCGTCACCCGCGTACTGAGGCACCAACAAGGCCCTCTCCCTGAACTCGGCGGTAATCTTCGCCACCGTCTCAGTAGTCTGTCTCATATCCAAAAACGTTCTAGCTAGCTGCTGAATCTCCACAGCTGGTGCGAACTCTGCTCTAAATCTGGTCACAAAGTCCGACCAGGTCATAGCCTCAATAGCTGGAGCTCGCAAATTATCACTAACTGCCTCCCACCAGTCTCTAGCTCGCTCCCTCAAACAGCCAGCAGCATACCTGACCTTCGACCCCTCAGGGCAGAAGCTCGTCAACTGTGCAGACTCGATGTCTGCAATCCATATCCTAGCCACAATGGAATCCTTCACCCCCACTGAAGTCCGGTGGTCCACATCCCCTGAAGTCCTTGAAGGAGACTGTGCGAGTCCCAGACTGGCCAGGTACCATGTCACTCCTGAATGCCCTAAGGCGATCCTCTATCGACTCAATGATACCCTCCTTGATCGACCCGAAAATCAACGGGGTCGACTCAAGGATGCCTCTCGTAATCTCGGATGCAATAAACTCGCGTAATCCATCATCAACTGGCTCGGAACCCGTACCCGAACCTGACCCAGACCCTGAACCTCCTGCTCCGTGATGTATCACCACCATTCTGAAACAAAACAGACAATTGTCAGGGTCATACATATCATCGGGAGGCCTCACGCATACTACAAGTTCCCTGGTTCTATCTCAGCCCTCCTTCACTCGAGTACGGATCCTCTGCTTTCAGTAGTACGGGTCCATACTGCCTTCCACATCTATCCGTACTTTCCTCAAGGATTACTTTGACTTCACCAAGTCCCCCCCCCCCACTACTATTGCCCTTCGTGCTAATCTCATCCTAGGCTTACCCTAGGGTAATCTCCGACCCACTCTCCACCATCAGCTGCATAAGAAGTCCCTGCTATCTCTCCCTAACTAGCTCGCGAATACCATTATATATCACTAAGACCAGACAATTCTTCGAATGAGAGGTCCTACCCTACAACGGTTGGACTCAGACAAGAGCTACGAAATAGGGCTAGACCTAACCTTCTGAAATTATTTAGTCCTCGTAATATGTAACTTAACGTATTCGTTTACTAGTTAATTTAAGATAACTAGAACTCCTAAAAGCACAAAGCAAGCAGCATTTGAGCATTAAGTAACCAAACCAAGCATATCCTAATCAGTCCATCATATCACTGACCAATCAGTACTAGCATAAAGTTCAATAAGCTCCTACAGTAGGCATACAAGGCAACCTTCCTAGATCGATAGCCCTAATCTAGCATGCAGTTCTCATACATATACAGTAGGCATATAAGGCATCCTTCCTAGATCCTTAGCCCTAATCTAGCATGCAATACTCATAATCATATCATATATCATAACAAAGATATATGGGCATCTTGGGGAAAACTTACTTGATCTCGGCCGATTGCACGCATCACACTCTTTGTTCTTTCTCAAAATCCTTAATTTTAAATTTTTAGAAAAATTATTTTTCTTGTAAAAATCTTTCAAACCCTCGATTTGAGTCCAGACACTGTTGGATTAGGTGTCTAAGCCCATAACTATTTTGGTATGTACTTGACCCGATCATGAGCATGGTCCTTTTGTGTTGCCTTCACTCATGCAACTTGATAAGATGACAAGAGGAGAGAGAGAGAGTAGAATTTATTATATGAATAATAAATTCATACTCAAAATGGTTTTATTAATATATTACAAGATTAATATATTATTTGGAAATCATATTATTTAATTAGTATTGATCATAAATTAATTTGGTGATCAAAAGAGACTGATTAAATAAAGGGGACTGATATTGCAATTATCTTATAGTTTATAATTGGGCTATGGATTCCTAATAGAAAGGGATTAGACGAAACCTATGGAAAGCCCATAAAGATGTTGTCCAAGGGGCTTTCTAGAAGGGCTCCATGGATTGCTTAAGGCTTAAGCAAGGAAGTTAGGGTTTCCACCTTAAAACCTTAATAGCCTCAACTATAAATAGACCCCTTAGCTAGTGGAATTTGTCCCTATGAGTTTTTGGGAAGCCCTGGCCGAATTCTTCTTCTCTCCCAAGTCATCCTCCTTGCATAGAGTGTTTGTGACTCCATTAAAGGTGCAACACTTGGGGCACTGGGCTTTCAGAAGTCAAGATCAAGAAGGATTAATCTTGTTATTACTACATAACAAGATATGTAAGATCTAAACCCTAATCATATGTGATTTTCAGATTTAGTATGCTAGGTTTAGGGTTTATGCTTTGATATTCAATGTTGTATGTTCAATCTAGAAAAACCTAGATCAAAGCAATTAGGGTTGCATGTACACCATAGGAATGATGTTATGCTCATAACCCAACAGTGGTATCAGAGCTTGGTTTGTTTTTCTATTGAATAGATGCAAAAGTGAACTGCCAAAAATCAGAAAATCGAAATTTTTTGCTGGCTGACTGGCTGACTCGCCGAGTCCATGTATGGACTCGACGATTTGCGTGAACTCGATGAGTTCCATAGTGGACTCGACAAGTCCAGGGCTCTGGTGCCGGGATTTTCGATTTTCTGGCCAGATTTTGATGAAGATAACTACCAAAACTCGTTTTTCTTGCCTAAAATCGATTTTTTATGATTTGTATGGTTATTCTTATCAAAATTAATGGATTTGGTTAAATATGGATTATATAGGATTATTATGATTCAAATATTTAACATAGTAATTTTGAAAAAGTTTTAAATTACACCCTTTTGGTTTTATTGTTTAACTTTGAAATTAAAAGTTTAGTTTTTGAAAATTTAAATAGTTAAACCATATTATTTTGAAAGGTTTCAAAATTTGTCCTCAAGTTTTGGAATTTAAAATTTAATTAAAAAAAAGTATTAATTTTGAAATATTAAATTCTAAAACACTAGTGTTTTAAAAAGTTCAAATTACACCCTTATGGATTTTATTAAGTTAATTAAGTGTTTAATTAAAAGAGAGAATTAATAAATCCATAGTAATATGGTTTAGATTAAACTAAAAGTCTAATTTATAGTTTAAACCACCTAGTATTTTAAAAGTGTAAAATACACCCTTATACAATATAAAATTAAAAGTCTAATATTATATATATATATATATATATATATGTATAAGTAAAGAGTCAGTCTTACCGTTAGTAGGCCCCATTCACAAAGCTGGTCTATAAGGGGTGTTTAAGGAAGCGGCCTGTAAAATGACCGCCATTGGGTATCCACTCTTACCCACCGCACCCTTGACTAGTGGAGGGTCGTTAGCCGAACGGGTAGGATAGGACACAGCCTTCCATTATAAGTATAATGATATACGAAGTAACTAAACACTTTTATAAATTCCCAAAATCTTAGTTATTTTAGGAAAAATGTGAATTTGGTGCTAATCCATGAAATTGCACATTCCACCTTGTTGGTCGTTAGTGGAGCGTGTGTGGTTAACCGGCACACTAATATGGGAATAATAAACGACGGAAATGGGTAGCTCGTAGATTATCATAGATCAATGGAGTGTGTGTGGTTAACCGGCACATTAACTAGGTGATATATGTCTTCGAGAGTACCAAGCTAATTTGCATGGTTATTCACACCTTGTTTATGATCCTCGGTATCCCAGTCACAAACTTGAAGGGCATAATCGAGATTAAACATGCCATTGAAAAGTTCAATGAATCTCAAAAGATCTAGGAGTTTCAATTCATTTAAAACCTAATCTTCATTTTCGTTTCTCATGGTGGAAATTGGTAAATCATCATTTACCTACCTTCAAATATTCTGCAACTGGATTACGGCATCCCTCTTCCGAGTTGTAGAATATTGTGTTGGGTCCTAGCCTTAATATTTCATTTCAGTGTTATATTAAGGATTGAATCAACTAACTTGGATTTCTCTCGTTTTGTAGATGTCAAATTCTTACAACTATGGTCTTCCTGAATCCTTTGGAAAAAGATTTCCACATGAAGATGATGTTCCACGATTGGATCGTGGAAATGGAAATCATACTTCACTTCCTCCACCTCCTCCAATAATTCTCCATGATCCACGTGTTCGAAACTTCAAAAGTTCAAGGTCACTCAAGCCCTATTGGCAAGAAAACACGAAGATGGAAAGTCTGTATATACTCTTGTCTTGGATATGAAGTTGCATATTGATAGATTGGGAATGTTAGGTGTCGTTGTATCAAGGAAGTTAGCCGTTGACTTGGTTCTTCAATCACTTCCTGACTCATATAGTGAGTTCATTTATGATTACTATATGATGGACCACGACATGACCCTCATTGATCTTACCTATTTGGTTATAGCTGCTGAATCAGCAATGATTTGGCGCACTGGTAAAGCAAACCTCACTGGTGGATCAACTTCCCAAACTTCCATGGACATTGATGATGGCAACATTGGAATTCCAGAAAAGTCTTCTCTTCCCAATGGAAAAGGATCGGCCAACGTCAAACCATTTGACCGGATGGTAAAGAGAAAGGATGAATCTGAAATTGTCCCATGTGCTGTTCCAAAAGAGTCTATTTGTTTCTATTGCCAAGAGAAGGTGCATTGGTTACGAAGCTGCCATATCTACCTGAAGGATCGCGAAGATGGGAGAGTCAAGATGTATGACTTTGGTTCAGGTAAAATCCACTATCTAACTCTATTAAGTTCCTATTTGTAGATTCTTAATACATGATGTGATAAGATTGCATTTTGATGCTTTGTAGGATCGAAGAAAAGAAATGAAGCTTAAAGGAAGAAGTGAGTTGAGTCTGATCGTGAAGAGATGGATTTCTATCGCATGGTTCGATGATCGGATTTTTGAGCTGCTACTTCGTGGTTATGATAGATTGCTTAGGAATATTTACATAGTTTTCATTTGTAATTGCGTTGTAAGGACAAGTTTTTCTGCATTTTTATAAATAAAATAAATTTTGATTTTTGTCTTATTTATATTTCCTTGCAATGGCATTTGTGAAAATTGATGTTTGTGTATTTCTATTGTTAGCAATATTGAAACGAATGTGATTCTTTATTATGTTATTTGTGATAGTGTCGGAATTTACTAAATAAGGAAATATTCTCATCGCCCAAGTTTCAATTGGATAGAAACTTGGAATCATACAAATTGTTTTGTGTGATGAATGGGAACCTTCGTATTTGGAAAATTAAACTAATTCATTGACAAAGAGTCAAGTGAAGGACTAGGAGATCTAGTACACATTGTTGTGTATTGGTCAGGTCCACCACAAATAACAGTGAAGGCTATTCGTCATGTTTTACTAAAGGTTTAGTAAATATTATTATGCTTACAAGATTAGGTGTAATTCTGAAACATTGGAAAAGTTTCAATGAATGGCAGAACGAATAAGAAGAATCAATTAGGCAGAGAGATAAAAAGTTTCTCCAATCTGAAAAGAAGGAAGAGTACTTTTGTATTGTGTTTTATGATCATCTTAGTGATTATAGAACCATATCACAATTGATCCTCTAAGGACACCTTAGTACACTAGCATGGCTAAGAAGAGGAATCGGGAATTGTTGAAATGGTTAAATCATACATTGAACCAAAATCGAGTCTTAGAGTCACACTCCAAGATTGTGATTTGAGTGACGCAATCTTAAGAAGGTTTATAACACTCATCAAATGTAGATTAGAAAAGTTTCTTACTCTTGTACATTTGAAATTGGTAAGTTGTGATGTCTTGGATAAGATAGAGACCAACTAAGATCAATTGTGTGGAGTGTTTGTCTTGATAAGAACCCGCACTAACTCTTGAATATTTGTTTGTCACGAAATGTTTCTTGACAAAAGAATCTCATATCTCAAGAGGTCAGTAGGAGTCTTAATGATCTTGAAAGGTTTCAAGAGCTATTCAAGAATAAACCTATTGTTTATCACTAGCACACGACTTGAGGTTTATAACCTATCGTGTTGACATGTTCTTGGTTCTGTGCCATCCCAGTTGAGTTGACTATGCATGTGAGTTCTATGAGTTCTCATTTGACTGCATAAAGGCAATGCACCTTGATCAATGAAAGTACATTGATCGGTATGGGTGAGCTGCTGAACAACTTGGAAGCAATGGTAGGCCCTTGTGCTACCATATGGCAAGAAATTAAGATTGAACAAGTTCAGTCCATATGAGTTTGGATTTGTCACAAACCTTGTCTTGTGATAATGGTTATGACAAAATTCACATGGATAGGAACACATACATCATAAAATCTAAGTGGCAAAGGTTTCTCTCCATTTCATGAAAATAATTGTGAAGAAACGCTTTCACTAAAATGATTTTAAGGGGATAGCGTTGTGATATTTTCATTCTCGAATTCGATTATGATTACGACATCCCTCTTCATAGTTCGAATTGTGAGAAGTGGCAAATAGTTTAAGCAGTCGGGACTTATTGTTGTAAGTTCTGAAATTGTTTAGACACACATTTGAGTTTTCTAATAAAAGGTGTATGAGCTTAGATAAAAGCTTATCGAAGCGTCTCGTATCAAAAATATGAACTTTGGAAGGAAAGTCAATAAGTATTGTTTTCTAGAAGTCCAGCTGATTTCTGAGTACATGTTAAAGCTAGTGGGAGCATAAGTGTTATGCTGATAATTATCATGTTAGTGGGAGCATGATTATTATGCTGCGAGTTAGCAATGTTAATTATAGAAAACAAAAATTTCAATTTGCGAAGTTGTAGAGGTTGAAAGGTTGTTTTGTTATAATTAAGGGAGAGAATATTATACTTCATTTCAAATCTAAAAGCTTAGATCGAGAATTTTTAATCAAATTTAGTCAAAGGACATATATGAATGTTATGTTGAAAAGATTCAACATAAGGGAATTCTATATATGGCAATATTATGGCAAGAGACTGGTAAAGTATCATGTTTCCATTGCGTATCGTATCCCATACGCTTTGGGTATAGGATCGATTGCATATGTTGTAATATTCGTCTGTTCTAATTTTCCAAATACCTAGGGCATTAAGAGGGAAAAAGGACCAGAACCGGATATGACAAAAATAATTAAACAACTGTCAAGTACAATCTAAGGTTCACCAATGATTGATCACTTGTAGGCAGTTGGAAGTATTGTAATGGATGGACGATATTGACATTATTATGAATATATAGGATTCTATTTAGAATGTGTTGTCATATGGCAAATATGGAAATGTTTCCATAATTGGAGTTAGACATTAAGCATCTATGTAGATTAGAAACTTTTATGCAGGAAGGATGTTCAAAGGAATGTACTTTGAATGTGATACTTCATATCTATGGAGTTGTCTTGTAACAATCTCCAATAGAGCACTTTGGAATTTCATTGGTAAAGTCTTGGTGACTTTGGTGTTGTGACATTACAAAAGGGTCATTGCATAAAATGTTAGAATCTAACATATTCTAATAGTGGCAAGAATTTGGTTTTCTTACACTTGTGATAAGGATTAGGAATTATGAAATGAGCAACATTGGAAATGTTTTCAATTGATCCATTTCACAAAGTAAGGACCATAGGTAAACGTAGTGTGCATGCTTGGAGAATGGGACAACTATTGTTATAATTCAAGTATTAAGTTGATTATTCGAAACATTATACAATGAATAATGTGTAATCGATATGGTGATTAAATAATAAGTGTTTTATTTATACTCAAAGTTTGAGACCATATTGGATTCGATTATTCTTGTGTTTCACTTTGCATGTTTTGACTTCCAGAATAACTAGGTTATTCAAACATCCACAGTCAATCATACTTTGGAAGTAGGTAATGAGGTAAGACTGTCATGAATCTGACTGTAGATTATCTAAAATGTTTAGTCATAGCAAAAGTCTGCTGCAGTGTACATGAGTGCTTCTGAAATAAGATTTGAGTATTGGATTAGACCCACGCTCACTTGAATCACCTCATGGATTTTATCACGAGTGATTAGTGAGACGATAATATCTTATATTCTTGAAACGGAGAGATATGATTTGTTGTTTACGAGTCGGTTGCACATTGATAATGCGTAAACGCACCAGTAACTTGGTGCTATAAAACGTATTGTTGTGTGTGATTTGATGAGTACATATTGCAAGCATATGAGTCGAAGTTTATCCGTTCCATTTACCCTAAGAGGGATAAAAGCGATATTTGTGGGCCCCTCGATGATTTAGTGATGACACCCCAAAGCGCTTGGCCAAGCCTGGACTAAGTTGATGTGTTCAACTAAAGTCTATTGTCAGTCGTCTTAAATCGGAAATCGGGAAACAACAAATGAGCAGAGAGTATGATTAAAATTCGTGTCTCATTTCATATGATATCTAGAATGGAGGAATATATGATGCCTTATCTAAAGTACATGTTACTGATAAAATCAGAGTTCGACAACAGATTTTGAAAGCTACGATTGCTAATCAGGTTCTGAAGTCGTACTTGCAAAATTATTTATTAGACTTATCCAAGTGGGAGACTGTTAGATTAGGTGTCTAAGCCAATAACTATTTTGGTATGTACTTGACCCGATCATGAGCATGGTCCTTTTGGGTTGCCTTCACTCATGCAACTTGACAGGATGATAAGAGGAGAGAGAGTAGAATTTATTATATGACTAATAAATTCATACTCAAAATGGTTTTATTAATATATTACAAGATTAATATATTATTTGGAAATCATATTATTTAATTAGTATTGATCATAAATTAATTTGGTGATCAAAAGAGACTGATTAAATAAAGGGGACTAATATTGCAATTATCTGATAGTTGCTAGTTGGGCTATAGATTCCTAATAGAAAGGGATTGGACGAAATCTATGGAAAGCCCATAAAGATTTCGTCCAAGGGGCTTTCTAGAAGGGCTCCATGGATTGCTTAAGGCCTAAGCAAGGAAGTTAGGGTTTCCACCTTAAAACCCTAATAGCCTCAACTATAAATAGACCCCTTAGCTAGTGGAATTCGTCCCTATGAGTTTCTGGGAAGCCCTGGCCAAATTCTTCTTCTCTCCCAAGTCATCCTCCTTGCATAGAGTGTTTGTGACTCCATTAGAGGTGCAACACTTGCGGAACTAGGCTTTCAGAAGTCAAGATCAAGAAGGATTAATCTTGTTATTACTACATAACAAGAGAGGTAAGATCTAAACCCTAATCATATGTGATTTTCAGATTTAGTATGCTAGTTTTAGGGTTTATGCTTTGGTATTCAATGTTGTATGTTCAAATTAGAAAAACCTAGATCAAAGCAATTAGGGTTGCATATACACCATAGGAATGATGTTATGCTCATAACCCAACAGACACCCCCGAAGGTGTGTCCGAATCCCTCAAACCAAGGCTCTGATACCAACTTGTAACATCCCAAAATTCAAGACCAAAAATTTCATTTTTAATTAAGTAATTATAAAACCATTAGTCTGAAAATATCCATATTATCATCCCATATCAAAACCAATATGTCAATTGTCAAAACATATCATAATAAAACAACATCATAGTATAACTCCCACGATCTCATGTGCGGAAAACATAGTGTGATGCGCTGCGATCATGCCAGCTTCTTTCCTCTCGAAGAAGAAGTGCCTGAAACCAAAACTAAAAAACTGTAAGCTCGAAGCTTAGTGAGTTCCCCCATCATACCACATAATCACATACTTCCAGGCAAATCTGGGTGCCCGGCCTACCCTGGCAGGCATATATGGGGTGCCCGACCTACCCATGTCAAGCATATCTGGGTGCTCGACCTACCCTGTCAGGCATATCTGGGGTGCCCGACCTACCCATGTCAAGCATATCTGGGTGCTCGACCTACCCTGTCAGGCATATATGGGTGCCCGACCTACCCTCCGGTTTATTCCAACCGGTTACGGGGTCTATCTCACCCCCTACCACTATCACATAATAACATATCATAAACATAGTGTCAGGCATATCTGGATGCCCGACCTACCCTCCGGTTTAACTCAAATAGCTACGGGGTCTATCTCACCCCTACCACTATCACATAATATCATAGCATACTAACACATAAATCATAACAGATAGTGGCACACCAAACAATTATCACAAATACAATCATCTAACTACAAACTCCTACTAGTGGGCCGGCCTTGGTGCCTTAGATCCACTGCTACCGGGAAGGCAACTCACCTCGAATGCTGTAAAGTAGCTGAACAATCCCTGGCTCTAAAATCAACCCAACTCAAATCCCTACACATAAAAGATTTCCTTTAATTACCCATTCATAATCATAACCCCTTAAGGGTCAACTTTGGTAAAAGTTAAAGTCAACACACTAGTCAAAGTCAAAGTCAACATTCCGAGTTGACTCGACTCGCCGAGTTCCATAAAACAAAAAAAAACATGAAATCGCGATCCAACTCGTCGAGTTCTTTCATGAACTCGTCAAGATCCTCTTATCAACAGAATCGACACTTTTCAAATCAACTCGTCGAGTCCATCCTTGAACTTGTTGAGTCCTTCCTTTTAACAGAATCGGGACACTTCGACCCAACTCATCGAGTTCCTCTATGAACTTGTCGTGTTCTTCAGTCTGTTAAGCCTTCTCAATGCATTAAGCCATTATTCTTCGAATCTAAGTCCCATATTCTATATCTGGGTCAAAAACACACCTAGGAGGGTAAAGTTTCCAACTTTACCCATTAAAACCCACCCTAGAAGAAATGAGCTCTAACCCTAACTCAAAATGGCTTAGATCAAACTCCAAAAGCCATCAAAACTTCAAGATAGCGCATGAGGTCATAGATCTGGACTCTATGGACAATTTGGTCACGTAAAGTTCCCATCTTTACTTGCATGCATCGCCTACTTGGCTCAAAAGACCAAAAAGATGGTCTAAAAGTTGCATGGGGCTTCCATGGCCATAAAGTTGGCACCTTTATGCCATGAAGCCCCCTCAAGACCCTAGATCTGAAGGGTTTGCCCACAAGAGACGTCTGAATCCCAACAACCAACATTCTTGGACCAAAACATGAAGAAAGCATCCTAAAACTAGATCTAAGCACGTCATGGACAAGGTTGAAGCTTTATGGCTCTGGTGATTCAGAAATGAGGACCAACTTCTGGATCTACAAGCTCTCTTCAAGTCCTTGCTCCTTCTTCAAACTCCTTGCTCTTCAAAACCACCAAAACAACACCAAAATGCTCAAAGTAATCTCACAATCACCAAAAATGGGTTAGGGTTTCGTGATTAGGGTTTTGGATAGTGGAGGCTGGAAATGAGGCCGGCTTATGGGGGTTAAGGTGTTTAAATAGGGTGCTAAACCCTGAAAATTAGGGTTTCATTATGCCTGCCTACTCGTCGAGTTGAGGCCTCTCAACTCGTCGAGTAGGTTTCTTAACCCGCATCCCAATTCGTTCCTACTTGACGAGTCTAGGGCTCCCAAATCATCGAGTTTCTCTACAAAAGTGAATAATTTATAAATTTAAATACATACCAGGAACCAGACGTTACATTTATACCTCAAATAGCTTTCCAAGTTGATGATATTTTGGATCCACAAGCTCTAGCCTCACCAATGCAACTTCCAAGAGTTCCTCTTCCTTCAAAATCACCAAAAACACCCTCAAAGTTCACTTCTAAGCTCAAAACACTCAAAGGGAAATTAGGGATTCGTCCTTAGGGTTTGGAGAGGTGGAGGTTGGTCATAAGAGAGTCTAAAAGCAAATTAAGGTGTTTAAATAGGGCACAAACCCTAAAAATTAGGGTTTGCCCCAGCCGACCGTACGCCATGCGTACTCCTACGTACGCCCCGCGTACGTGGGCGCCTCCACGACCAAACCAAAGAGCCAATACGCCCAGCGTACTCGGCTTAGCCCAAAATCCTCGTAACTTCAAATGGTCATAACTTCTTCGTTCCAACTCCGATTTCGAATTATATCTACGGAAAGTTAATGAGAAGCTCTACAATCCTATCAACTCTCATTTCCCTTGAAACTTTCCGAACCTAAATCCAAAATCCAAGAAAAGCCCATACCATCACTTTACCGTTATACCCTTGGGCTCCAAAACACAAACCACACATTCGGTACCCACAACCTGCATGATTCACCACCAAATGGGTCTAAACCTCTCATTCACAAGGCCCGAAGCATTATGATACTTGATCCTCGGGTCACGACCCCGACTTATGAAACGACCCGAGACAGGCTGTCACAAGAAACCTCTCTCGTAAGTAGATCAATCAGTATTATGACTTGGAATCACTGATAAATCTTATTCATAGGTTCATAATAGTGACTTATGACTATAAGTTACATTGAAAAGACTAGAGTGTAGCTTAACTTACAGACGTTCTTTCTGACAAAGTTAGGAAATTTCACCGGTGGAGCTTCTACTCGCTAGCTACTACAACATCAGGGAGCGCAGGGCTTCGCCGAGGGCTAAAACTAAGGAAAATGTCGCTAAAACCGAAGGAAATCGAGAGAGAATGTAGAAGAGGTGTAGAGGAATGAATGAGGCTTTGCCTCCTATTTATAGCCGATTAAGGGTTGTGCGGCGTGAAAAAGCGGTGCACGTCGCACATTTCAAGGTGACGTCTCCCCAGCCACTTTATGTCACGTGTTAGGCTCTCCATGGTCATCGTTTTCACCTTCTAGAAGTGTGCGTCACACACCTAGCACGCACCGCGCGGGGCACAAAACGTAAATTTTGTAAATTCAGTAACTGCTTCATACGAACTCCGGTTTCGACGTTCTTTTTTCCACACCCTTAACGAGTAATACAACTTTCCTTTAGGCTCCAGCGACTAATTCTGACTTTTTTAGCTCTTATTTTTATATGATTTAATGATTTTGCAAAAATCATAACTCTCTCGTACGGACTGCGATTTTGGTGTTCCATTTACCAAAGTTCCTATCTTAAAGAGCACTACGATTTTCATTTTGGTGACTTTAACCAAAAGTCAACCATTCTCTTTGTACCTTTTGACGTTAATAATTTTTAACTACGCGGTTGATTTCTATATCTTATAAAATTCATATCTCCTTCATATGAACTCGGATTTTTACGAAATTTATATTTTCAGGATCACGTCGACGTATACTTTCTATATATATATATATATATATATATATATATATATATATATATATATATATATATATATATATATATATATATATATATATATGTATATATATATGTGTGTGTGTGTGTGTGTGTGTGTGTGTGTTTTGGCGCACTTATTTTTACAATTTACGGACGATTCAGTTGATTTTTCCTATTTTTCTAAATACGAAACTTTTATAATATCGTCTGCAACGCGCACGACTATAGATTATCCTATTCAAGGATTTAATTTTAATAATTATTACTTATTATGTGTATGTTGAATTTACGGGCGTTACAAATATTAAAATCCAACCACACCTTGTTGAACCTCCATCTTCAGGCCGCTAATCCAACAAGCCACTTGGTCATTTTCTTTCCCCATATTTTTGTTTTTCTTTACCACCTATAATCAATTACAATCACACACAAGAGAAGGATCAGGAATATGGAATCAGAGATTTTATTTGTTTTTAGAGTGTCAGGAATTTGGAATCGCACACAGGACAAGGATCAAAAATTTGGAATCAACGATTTTATTTGTTTTTAGAGTGTCAGCTTAGGGGAAGAGTTTCAAGTAGTTATAGAGATAGAAATAGACAATTCTTGGTATTTTCTGGACGGTCTCATGGGGCGACAGGGTCTAAGCTCGAGAAAGCTCTAGGAGACTAATTTCCAGAAGGTGAACGATATTTCGGACTCAAAAACTTTGGTAACCCTTTCTATTGCAACAACGTCTTTGTAACATCCCGACTCCCAGATATAATATCTAATTAAGTTATACTCATTTTTTCAGGGCGATTTGATGAGTTGGATGCCCTAACTCGCCGAGTAGAGATGGAGATAGCCGCGGGATTTTTAGAGTCTACTCAACGAGTTGGAGGACCCCAACTCGACGAGTAGGTGTTGAGTGAGAAAACTCTAATTTTCAGGGTTTGTACCCTATTTAAAAGACCTTACGCCTTCATTTCCGCCTCCCTTATCATTTTGAAACACTGAGAGAAACCCTAATCGAGTTGTATTTATCTGTGTGTGTGTGAGAGAGAGAGAGAGAGAGAGAGACTAAAAGTGTGTGATTTGGTGCATTCTTGGAAGAAGATATAAGAGCATAAGGCTTGGAACGAGAAGAAGACCTTGTTTAACATCCATAAAAATCATGCCAAATTTAAACTTTTAAAAATATTCCAAAACCATTGATTATTATAAAAGTTGTTTTCAAAATAGTTCAGTGTCAAAATATCCCAAAATCAAATCATAAACAACAGGAGGTGTACGATCATGCCTTCGCCTTCCCGCGATCATCAGAAGTACCTGAAACATAATCAACAACTGTAAGCCCGAAGCTTAGTGGGTTCCCCCAAAATACCCATACGCACATCAACATACATATAACATAAACAACATATTATGGGTCCAATCAACCATCGGGTTGGAATACCCCAGGCCCTCAACCATCGGGTTGGAATGCCAACATACTATAGGTCCAGTCATCCTCGGGATGGAATACCCCAGGCCCTCAACCATCGGGTTGGAATGCCAACATACTATAGGTCCAGTCATCCTCGGGATGGAATACCCCAGGCCCACAACCATCGGGTTGGAATGCCCTCATACTACGAGTCCAACCATCCTCGGGATGGAATACTCACGGCCCATAACCATCGGGTTGGAATGCCCAGGTCTGTTGGCTCTCGCATAGAGCAGATGAGCCTGAACCACCAATCAAACATTAGCACATATATCAAATAACCATGTAGCAGTCTACAGACAAACAAACCGATCTAACAGATCATACTAGCATAACATCATCCTACCTATCCGGATACTGATCTAACAGATCATAGCAACATAATACCATCCTATCTACCAGGATGCTAATCTAATAGCTCATACTAGCATAACATATTAGGATAACAATCCAAAAGGGCCGACCTTGGTGCCTTAGACCCTTGAGCATAGTGAGGAAAACTCACCTCACAACTATCGAACTGAAGTGATAAGCTTAAACTCTCGAACCACAGCCACAAACTCCACCACCTATATTTACCATAAGACCATTTCCATAAATTTCCAAGTTACCAAAATACCCCCAGAAGTCAACTAGTCAACCCTTGGTCAAAGTCAAAGTCAACGGTCAAAGTCAACAGTCCATGTTGACCCAACTCGTCGAGTGCAGCTAGCAACTCGTCGAGTTCCTTAAGAGTTCAGAAGGTCATAAACTCTCACTGACTCGCCGAGTTTCCGACCAACTCGTCGAGTCTATGCATGTTCTGAATTCGGGGAAAACCCTAACTGACTCGTCGAGTCCTCTGTTGACTCACCGAGTCCATGCAGAAACCAAACAACGGGAAAACCCTTCCCAACTCGTCGAGTTCCTTATCCGAATCGTCGAGTTCATACAGTCCATTTCTTGTCCAGATGATTTTGAGCCATTTCAAAGCTCCAAATGGTACATCTAGCTTCCTAAGGCATGCTTATCACGTAAAGTTGCAAACTTTACGTGCATGCAAGGGTCTAAAGGCTTAGAATACCAAATCCAAACTTAAAATGGGGTTGAAGTCATAGGGAATAGCTCATACTTGCTAAAGCTGGAAACTTTATAGTTATAAAGACCAAGATAAGTTCAGATCTGAAGTTGCAACTTCAAATCCTAGCCCATACCCGAAAATGGTTCACATACATGCTAGAAAGGCCCTAATCTTAAACATGAAGAGATCTAGAAGGAGGAAAGTCAAGGTAACGACTTGTTAGCTTCAAGTGATGCTAAAATGGAGTAGAGTTCAGATCCTCAACTGTCCCTTGCTCAAAGCTTCTTGATCTTTAAGCTCCTTTCACCAAGATCCACCTTCCAAGCTTAAAAACACACAAATATGGAGAGAAAACGCGATTTAGGGTTTCTGGGCTCAAAAGGGGGCTGTAAGGGAGGCTAAGGGAGGCTAATTATCCTTTAAATAGGGTGCAAAACCTGAAAATTAGGGTTTCATCCTCCAGCTCCAACTCGTCGAGTCGGTCCTCCAACTCGTCGAGTTGGTCACTTAAAACATGCGACCAAATCCGTGCCTACTCGACGAGTCAGGGCATCCAACTCATCGAGTCGACCTTTCAAATGGAAATATAAGACTGAAAAGTTTATACCTGAGAGTCGGGGTGTTACAATTCTCCCCCACTTTAACTAGTCTTTGTCCTTGAAGTCTGCTGCGGTGAACAACTCCAGATAATGCTCCCGCGTCTCAGCCACCGGCTCCCAAGTCAACTCAGATCCCCTCCGGTGCTCCCATTGTACCTTTACCAAAGGCACTTCCTTGTTCCGCAGAACCTTCACTTTCCTCTCCAGAACGGCTACCTGCCTCTCTACATAATTCAAGCGCTCATCGACCTGAATATCATCTAATGACACTACCGCCTCCTCGTCCAGAACACACTTCCGCAACTGTGAAACGTGGAAAGTACTGTGGATCTGACTAAGCTCTTCTGGTAGCTCAAGTCTATATGCCACCTTGCCAACCCGGGCAATGATCCGGAACTGTCCAATGTATCGGGGACCCAATTTCCCCCTCTTCCTGAAGCGGATCACACCCTTCTAGGGTGAGACCTTAAGGAGTACCATGTCACCGACCTGAAACTCCAACTCAGATCGGCGCCGGTCGGCGTAGCTCTTCTGCCGACTCTATGCGGTTTGCAACCGCTGCCTAATCTGCTGAATCATTTTGGTAGTCTACAGGACTACCTCGGTCCGACCCATCACCCAGTGACCCACCTCGCCCCAACAGACTGGGGTGCGGCATCTTCGTCCATACAACAACTCATAAGGTAGAGCACCAATGCTGGAGTGAAAGCTGTTGTTGTAGGAGAAATTTGCAAGGGGTAGGTAGGAGTCCCAGCTCCCACCAAAGTCAATAACATAGGCTCTCAACATGTCCTCAAGAGTCTGTATAGTCCGTTCACTCTGGTCGTCCGTCTGCGGATGATAGCCTGTAATGAAGTGCAGCCGTGTGCCCAGTTCCTCGTGGAACTTCTTCCAAAATCGAGAGGTAAACCGAACATCACAGTCTGAGACGATAGAGACCGGAACCCCATGAATAGCAAAAATCTCGCGTATATACACATCAGCCAACTTCTCGGCCGATGAGCTCTCCTGAATGGGCAGAAAATGAGCACTCTTGGTCAATCGATCCACGATGACCCAAATAGTGTCGAACCCCTTCGCCGTTCTAGGCAGCTTGGTGATCAAAGTCCATCGTGATCTTCTCCCATTTCCATATTGGAATATCCAGAGGCTGCAGCTTTCCATGCGGCATCTGGTGCTCGGCCTTGACCATCCTGCAGGTCAAGCACCTCTCAACATACCAAGCGATTTCTCGCTTCATGCACGGCCACCAGTAAATCAATCGCAAGTCCCGGTACATCTTGGTGGCCCCCGGGTGAATAGAGAAGCGAGACTTATGAGCCTCCTCCAATATAGTCTGTCTGACCCCACCAGACATCGGAACCCAGACCCGACCACAACAGGTCAATAATCCCCGGCTATCCTGAACAAACCGGGTGTTCTCACCCCTGATCCTCTCAAGTTTCCAGTTCTTCTGACGCATACCCTCAGCCTGGGCTTCCCTGATCAAGCCCACAAGTGGGGTAATCTACTGAAATCCTCATGCATGTCACTGGAGTAGAAGATCCAGCTGACTTGCGGCTCCGAGCGTCCACAACCACATTCGCTTTACCTGGGTGGTAAAGGATCTCACAGTCGTAGTCCTTGACTACATCTAGCCATCTGCGCTATCTCATGTTCAGGTTCGGCTAATCCATGATGTGTCTCAGGCTCTTGTGGTCCGTGTAGATGGTACAGTGGACCCCATAAATATAATGTCTCCAAATCTTGAGAGCGAATACCACCGCTCCCAACTCCAGATCATGAGTAGGGTATCTTATCTCGTGCGGCTTCAACTGCTGCGACGCGTAGGCTATCACCTGTCCTCTCTGCATGAGGACCGCTCCCAGTCCCATGATGGATGCATCACAGAACACCACAAAGTCCTCAACTCCCTCCGGGAGAGTCAAGACTGGAGCCTCGCATAGTCGCTATCGGAGGGTCTCAAACACCTTCTGCTGCTCGGGGCCCCACCGTAAATCCACCCCCTTCCTCGGCAGACGAGTGAGGGGTACTGCAATCTTGGAGAAATCTTGTATGAATCTCCGGTAGTACCCTGCCAATCCCAAAAAGCTCCTGATGTCTGAGGGAGATTTCGGAACCTCCCACTGCATAACCAACTCGATTTTGGCCAGGTCGACCAAAATCTCCTCCTGGTTAACGAGGTGTCCAAGAAACTGAACCTCTTATAACCAAAACTCGCACTTCGAGAACTTGGCATAAATCCGTTCTCGCCTCAGAACTCCCAATAACTCCCATAGTTGCTCCTCATGCTGCTCTTGGGTCTTAGAGTACACCAAGATATCATCTATGAACACTATGACCGAGCGATCGAGCATCGGCCTGCAGACCCGATTCATCAGGTCCATAAATACTGCTGGCGCATTGGTGAGCCCAAAAGGCATCACCACAAACTCGTAATGTCCATAACGAGTTCGGAACGCGGTCTTCTCCACGTCCTCCTCCCTAACCCTGACCTGATGGTGCCCGGACCTCAGGTCTATCTTGGAGAACCAAGATACTCCCTGCAACTGATCTAAAAGATCATCTATCCTCGGGAGTAGATAATGGTTCTTCACCGTCAACTTGTTCAACTCCCGATAATCATTGCACATCCGGTGAACCATCCTTCTTCCTGACGAAGAGTATCGGCGCTCCCCACGGGGAACTGCTCGGATGAATGAACTGCTTGCCCAGCAGTTCTTGCAGCTGTGATGACAGCTCCTGCAACTCTAGTGGTGCCAACCGGTACGACGCCTTGGTGATAGGGGCCGCACCCGGCACTAGGTCGATCCTAAACTCAACCTGCCTCTCTGGAGGCACTCCGGGTAACTCCTCCAGAAACACGTCAGCGAACTCTCTGACCACTGGAACCTCTGATACTGAAACCTAATCCCCAACCCGCGTATCCACCATATACGCTAGATAACCCGCACACCCGTGCTGAATGTACTGTCGAGCCCTGGCAGCCGAACAAAACCCTTATTCCAATCTGGTCCCCTCGCCGTAAACAATCAGTTCTCCCCCACTTGGGTTTCTAACTACTACCCGCTGCCCCTCGCAGTCAATCATGGCACCGAAACGACTAAGTCAGTCCATACCCACAATCACACATACATCCCCCATGGGAATCGAAATCAGGTCTATCGGAAAAGATACTCCGAAAATCTCCAATATGCAACCCTGATAGACCGAAGAAGCGGAAACCCGTGTTTGTTGGCGACGGAGACTCGTAACGGACACTCCAACTCTCCCACTGGAAACCCGAACTCCCTACTGAAAGACTGACAAACAAACGACCGACTCGCCCCCGAGTCAAATAATACCAAAGCAGGTAAGGAGTTCACTAAAAATGTACCTAATCATAGGTACAAACATATAAGCATAAAACAGATATAATCAATAAGATAGGGGATAGAAACATACCAGCAGCCACGTCTGGCGCTGCTCTGGCCTCCTCTTCTGTAAGCTGGAAGGTGCGTACATGGGCCCTCGGGGGCGCTGGTCGACCCTGACTCCCGTCAGTGATCCTCAGTATAGTCGGCGCAAGAGCCTGCGCCAGCTTGGCGGCTAGTAAGGGACACTGGGCCTTCATATGGCCCATCTCCTCACAATGATAACATAATCTGACCCCAGGAGCTGGATTCTGCTGCCTACAATCCCTAGCAATGTGGCCCTGCTTGCCACATTTGTGGCACCTGCTCCCCGATCGGCAAACCCCCGAGTGAGCCTTCCCACACTTCCCACAAGTGCGGCCTGACTGTCCTCCAGTCCTAGTATCGGCGGTCTTAGACCTCTTTGGCGCCGACTATTAGTGTATCGGGGCCTTCCACTACTCCCTCAACTGTAGCTCAATCTCCAACTCACCCCGCCTAGCGGCCTCTTGTAGATCCAGAAGCGTATCACAACTATAACGCTCTTTTCCGAATTGACTTCTAGTCTGAGGCTGTGGGCCGAAGGTTGGTCATCATAAGGAGTATGGCTCTAGATAAGGTAAGATCTAGGCCCATTTGGGTGCGGGTGATGTATTAGAAGTGATTCGGGTGTTCGGTTTGTGTTTTAGAGCTTAGGGGTATTTCGGTAAAGTGTCAGTTCGGGCTTTTATGAAAAATGGATTTTTGTTCGGAAGGTCTAAAGAAATATATGAGTTGATATATGTGTAGAGCTTCTCTTCACCTTTCCGTGGATATAAGGATCGTCGGAATCGGGCTTGTAACGAAGAAGTTATGGCCTTCAGAAGTTTCGTGGTTTTCAGGCTTAGCCGAGTACGCGGGGCGTACTAGTAAAGAGGGTAGTACGCTGGGCGTACTGACCAGTATGGTCGCGAAGGTTCCCAGGAGTACGTTGGGCGTACTCCAGTCAGATCAGAACCCTATTTTAGGGTCTTGGACCCTATTTAAGCTCCTTATCTCATAACCTAACCCTAATATCTTCAGCCTCCATCCCTCTAAACCCTATAAATCGACCCTTAGCCTCCATTTGAGTGATTCTTGAGCTTTTTGGTGATTTAGTGGGTTTTTGGTGCTTATTGTGGAAGAAGGAGTTCCTTGAGGAAGCATTGCTTGGCTTGAAGCTTGTGGATCCAAGCCCTAATCATATTGATCTAACTCCATAAAGTATAAAGTTTGGATCTTGGTGGCTTTCTCATGTGGATCTAGTTGGGTTATGACTTGTTATGTTTGGACCTTGAAGAAGAAGGAACTTGGTGATCAAGCTATGGTTGGAGTCAAGCTTCTAGATCGAGAACCTTCATCAACTTTCCAAGCTTTTGGAGGTATAAAGTCTCAACCTTGTCAACTCTTTCATGTAGATCTTCCATTGTGAGTTTTAGTTCATTTTGGTCTCAAGGATGGAACTTTATGGTTGAAATCTGATTCTTAGGCTTTGAGTTGCCACTCTCAGTGTTAAATGAGTCCCTAAGGCAGAAAGTTGCCATCTTGGAAGTCTTAATGGGCTCATGCATGATTTAAGACCATTTCCTTGGAAGTAGATTATCATTTTTGGAGTTTGAGCTTATGTGGGCCATGCAAAGCCGTCAAGTAAGCAACTTTATGGTTTAAGACGTTGAAAAGGACTTGGATCTGTGTTTGTAGCTTCGGGAGTAGAGTATTAAGCACTTAATGGGAAAATTGCTTAACAGGGGATTACGCTGAGTGTACGTGCAGGTACGCCCAGCGTAAGCATCATTTGGCATGTACGCTTAGCGTACATAGGAGTACGCCCAGCGTACTCATCAGTTGTGGGCCTATTGTGTTTTGGGCCTCGGTTGGGCCATGCAGTGGACTTTGGGCCTTTGGGCCTTAGTGGACCATCAAAAGTCAGATGTATTGGGCCAAGGATATGTTTGGGCTTAGCGTAAGGCCCATTAGAGGGATTGGGCCCAATTGAGCAAATTGGGCCATTATTGGGCCACTAGTGGGCTTGGAAAGTCTACCTAGTGTTGGGCTTTAGTATAAGGTCCATTAGAAAGATCCGGGCCCGATTTGGAAAATTGGGCCATTGATGGTTTTATGGACATTATAATGATGGGCTTTTGTTCTGGGTTTGGGCCTTAGTTTTGGATCATATTGGGGGAGGGGTAAAATGGTCATTTTACCCCATGCATGGATTAAGGATTATGGTATGGGACCCAATTGCTAATTGGGTATATTGATTGGTAGTGACAGCTCGGGAAGCTGGCAGGGCAGCAGCTAAAGAATTCATGCGAGAAGCTTCTGCAGTGCGAGGTGAGTCTTCTCACCATACCAATGGGTCTAAGGCACCAAGTCCGGCCCATTTTATGTTATGTGTTACACTAGCTGTAGTAGAGATATGTGGTATGATAGTTAGCTTATGCTAAGTTGTATGCTAGTGATTATATGATATGTGTTATGCTAGTTGTCTTTGTGATACTTGCATGGAAGACCCCGGGGGGAGCCTGTGGGATTGGATGTAAAACCATGTGGGGTAGCCCATGGCAGTCCTAGGTAAAGACCATATAGGGTAGCCCATGGCATTGGATGTAAGACCATGTTGGGTAGCCCATGGCTTTCCTAGGTTTTATGTATGCATGGCTTATGTGATACATGTAGCTTTTATAGCTAACAGGATATGTGTTATGTGGATAGTGTGTGTGGGGTATGCTCTGGGGGACTCACTAAGCTTTGTGCTTACGGTTTACAGTTTTGGTTTTAGGTTTCATTAATTTGGAAATGAAGGGCTCGGATTGATCGCAGTGCACACACCTATGATTTCCGCAATGATTGATTTTGGGATGAACTCTGATAAATGTTTTACTTAATGAGGATTTGACATGTTTGAAATAAATGGTATCAATGTTTTAGCTGTAACAAAAATGAAATTTTTACCCCTGATTTTTGGGTTGTTACAAGTTGGTATCAGAGCCTTGGTTTAAGGGATTCGGACATACTTTCGGGTGTGTCTGAACTCAGACTGAGGATCTGTAAAGCTTTCAAAAGAAAAATGTTCTAAGTGAAGCATTTCTAAGACAAGAAAGGGTGTGGTGCATGCAATCAGCCGAGCTCAAGTAAGTTTCCCCAGAATACCCACATTTGTTATCTGTTATGATTTGATTATGAATCTGTGAATCACATGCTAGTTGGGGCTAGGGGAGATACCTGTATATGTTGTATGAGCTGGTAGACTTGCATGCTAGTGTTGATTAGTCAGCAATAGGTTGGCCTGATATATGGTGCTTGTAGCCATGAGGATATTGGATGTCGTGCTGGAATGAGAATGATAATTGGTATTTGTAACTGCAATGTGTATGTTTTGAAAAATGTATACGGTTAGGATCTTATAGCCTTAGAATAGCTTATTTGACCTTATTTCCTGTGGTCTTAGGGTAGAGTATATTATTCGAAAGTCTATTAGATCCTGTTCTGCGTATAATTTGCATGCATAAGGCAGCCGACAATGAGGATGGATGGATGTGGACAGCGCAAGTCGCGACATGTGGATAGAAAGTTCTATGATAGTTCTTGGATCGGAGTGTTACTGCACGAGTGCTGCTTGCTTTGTGCTTTGTGGAACTCTTGAATGATGGGAGTCAGCTACTAAGTGGATATGACGATATCCAGGAGGTGGATGGTTGGCATCATGGGGAGTTCCTCAGCAGCTGATGGCAGGGCGAGGTTGAGAACCTAGGAAAGCCTAGGATATGCTCCAGTGAGTTAGTTAGGGCGGTTCAGTGAGGTTGGGAGCCTAGGGGAAGCCTAGTAGGTGCTTCGGTGGATATTGTGTTGTTGTTTGGCGGATATTTGGCGCATCAGTGGGATAGGTGACTTAGAGGATTCGGGAGGATTGCTAAGGAAAGTATGGATAGGTGTGGAAGGTAGTATGGGCTCGTACTACTGAAAGCACAGGATCCATACTCGAATTAGTGAGAGTCTTGGAGAATCTAAGAAGCTGATGGGAAGGGGAATTCTTGGTTATGATCTGATAGTGGGGATAGATGCGGTGCAGAATGCGGATGAGCACGCGAAAGGAAGGACCAGGGTTTGGTCCCGGCTCCGGTGGTGAGCCAGTGAGCGGAAGGACTGCCAAGAGTTCGAGTTCGCCTTGGATCTCTTGTATCAGGCGGCAAGGGTTGATTGTGCGATTTTTTTGCGCTTTGGGATTTGAAACTATATGAAGGGAATAGTTTATAGTCGGTTTAGAGCAGAGGATGCTCTAGCTATTGTAGTTCAGCCGTTGGCGATTGAGCTGGGTGGGTGTCAGGGTGAGAGACCCTGAATGATATGGATCATAGAGCCGAGGACGAAAGATTGATTAGGAGTACCTCAATGAGAGAGGTTCAGGTCAGGTGAATTAATTGGAGGGTCTTGGGCGGAGACCCAAGAGTTTGGATCAGCTTTTGAGAGGCCAGCAGGGTCGGATCCAGTGCAATGCTTGTCAAAACTGCGCGATGAAGTTTCGTTCCAAGGGTTGGATTGTCATTGGATCGGAATGAGGTATTACATCATGTTCTCAGGGTGGTCGAGGTATCACAGGAGAAGGTAGTCAGGATTCCTTCAGATGTTTGCGGATATGCTATCTTCTTCCACTTCAGGTGGACGTCGAGAATTTGCATCAGTTTGGAATTGTGATAGGTTAGATCTCGGGTTGGTTTTCTGCTATTGTTTGGGTTAGCAAGGGTTTTCAGATGCCATTCAGCATGTCGAGGAATCTTTGAGAGGTCTTCAGACGGACGTATCTTGCGGAACGGATACCGCGTGTACCGTGATTGCTCTGAGTCATTGTCAGAGGCTGTTCGGTGATCTGGGTTGCTACGGGTGTAGCAGGTTTGGTCATGTTTTCAAGGATTCCCCACAGGGGGCAAGCCCGTTATATTTGTTGTAATCAGAAGGGGGACAAGGTGGTCGACCGTTGGAGAATCATAGAGGAGCGATGAGTGCATCCGTTCCGGCTATTTTGAGAATCACCATTGGACGAGAGGGTAGAGCCGGAGCCCAGCAGGAAGGGACCCCACTTCGTAGGGTCAGACTGGGGAGATCTGAACTCCTGTATGCAAGGGTGCAAGGTATGTACCCTTTTGCCTCCCCATCAGCGTTGTCTGTATTTAGTAGCAGTTAATTTTTCATTAGCATTAGTAGGCGTATCATTGGTTGTTATCTCTGGTTGTGGTTGAGTTCCATGTGTACCTTCAAGAAGCGTCATATGCCATCAACATGCCATGGATTTTGGTGGGATAGTGCAAGGTCGTCTCTTTACATATCGCGGAGTTTTCAGTATGTGCGTGTCATTTTGGGTATGGCCGGGATTGGTTCAAGGGCTTGTACGAGGGAATTATGACAAGGTTCCAGTAACCTTAGCTGTCATGTTTGGAAAGGCTTCCAAGGTTGTCAAGGGAAGAGATAATTATTGTTGAAGTTTTGATTGGAACATCCGACCTTTGGACTTCGATACCTGAGTGTGATATCTGTATAAGCAGTTAGAGTCTTTGGCATTGTTGGGATTCAATAAGTGTTAGATGGTTTTCGGGAACCGTGTTGTTTTGGAAGGGTTATTCATGGTGTTCAAGCTTTGTCAAGCACCGGCCGTCAGCAGATTGATCATTTGGAACGAGAGAGGGTTTGGGAATCCTTCAATTCTCATATGTTGAGCGGACTTAGTTGAATCCAAGTAGGGGAGAGTCATTCAGATATCTAGGATGGAAGTGAGTGTGAGACGAGGATGTGCCTCACATTACCTTTGGGGGAGGAAAGGCGGCCTTAGGGGCTGACTGAATATAGGATATTGTGGGATGGGAGTTCGGGAAACTCCCCAACATTTGCATCGCGTCTTTCTGATGTCATATAGCATGCTTTGGGGGAGGGAACCAGGTAGAGTTCCAGTCAGTGTTTGAGTTTAATTGGGAGGATAGACCACGTGGGCGCTCAACGTTGTGATGTGTTTGGATTGATAGATGGACGATAGGGCTATGGTCAGTGATCATGTGAGGGTGAAAGTGTTGTAAGACTACGGGGGAGCCGTAGCATTCACTAGCAGTCGAATAGTGTGGAAAGTGTTGTAAGACTATGGGGGAGCCGTAGCATTCACTATCGGTCAGATAGTGTGGGAAGTGTTGTAAGACTGCGGGGGAGCCATAGCATTCACCAGCAGTAGAGAGTGTTGTAAGACTGGAGGGAGCCGTAGCATTCACTAGTAGTAGAGAGTGTTGTAAGACTGTGGGGGTGTCATAGCATTCACGAATTCTTCCAGGTGATTTGGACTAGGGCAGGCTAGTTCGCAGGGTTGTGGGGGAGCCACAGCTTAGTTAGGATCAGGACTAGAGGTGATTGACCGATCAGTTATCCGGGGGCGAGCCCGGATGGCTATGGGAATTTAGGACGGAACTAGTAGAGGCTGTTGAGTCGCAGGATCTTGTGGTCGAGCAGTGCATGTTTCTGTAGGGCTACGGCTGGGTAGCCCTGTTATTGGATCTCATAAGAACCTGGTGGTTAGACCGGGTACGGGACTGGTAGTCTCGGGAAATCGGCTAAGGGTATTTATTTATCATTCAAGTAAGGAATGTTGGAAGTTATGGTGCATTATGGATCTCGAGGTAGTAGCGGGGTATCGACTCGTTTCGGAAAGGATTCCGAATCGGGGTTCGCGCATATTCAGTACATGATTTTATTTCAGTGAGATGAGATTTGGGAGCATCAGGATGCCAAGGGCATCAAATGCAGGATACCACAGTAATGAATGGGTTGGTTCGATGGTCGCTTAAGCCATCACGATATGTCTCGGGCTGGTTTCATCAGCAATGGGGCCATGACACGATGGCATCAGGAAATGGCAGGACGAGGGAGACTGGGAATGAAGAAAGACTACCGTATTTGGGTAGCGCGCATTATTGTATTGGATTCAATGGCAACGGGTTATCAGGGTACGATGATTGGATGTGTCAGAAGAATTGACAGAGTCAAGAGTGGCGGTAGGGTAACTACGGCTAGACGAGGTCGCTTCGGAGGTCGCGTGGGGCGAGTGTGTGGTTGCTAGTCGGTTCAGCAATCGGGAAGGTGTCCGGTGTTCTGGACAGATGGCAGACAGGTTGGGACCAGAGAGGTCCCCGGGTGTTCTCCAGGAAAGCAGCCATGTGGCAGCAAGAGGAGTAGGAGCGGCTTCAGTGATTTGGGGTCTGTGTGTGGAATTGCTTGTTATTCGGTAGACGCATTTGATCAGTGATTTTGTTCTTTAGGAAGCCTCAAGGTATTACGAGTAGGAAGTATTCTATCTAGGCTCGTTTCTTGTGAAATCAGTTCGATGTGGGCAGTCTGTCAGGGAGACAGACCATCTCGAACTTCAGAGTTCGGATGAAGTAGATGTGATCAGGTTGCAAGGAATTCATTTATCTATGGGTTCTAGAACCCAGCGAGGGTTGGTTTCAGTTGCCTTGGGAAGGTTTTGGTATTCTCGGGTTTGTGGCGGCATTGCTCAGGTTGTCTGGTATGACGGGGATAGTAATGCATGATTTCGAGGACGAAATCTAATTTAAGTGGGGGAAAGTTATAACGTTCTTTTCCGAATTGACTTCTAGTCTGAGGCTATGGGCCGAAGTTAGGTCCTCATAAGGAGTATGGATCTAGATAAGGTAAGATCTAGGCCCATTTGGGTGCGGGTGATGTATTAGAAGTGATTCGGGTGTTCGGTTTGTGTTTTGGAGCTTAGGGGTATTTCGGTAAAGTGTCAGTTCGGGCTTTTATGGAAAATGGATTTTTGTTTGGAAGGTCTAAAGGAATATATGAGTTGATAGATGTGTAGAGCTTCTCGTCACCTTTTCGTGGATATAAGGATCGTCGGAATCGGGCTTGTAACGAAGAAGTTATGGCCTTCGGAAGTTTCGTGGTTTTCAGGCTTAGCCGAGTACGCGGGGCGTACACAAAGTGTATGTGGGGCGTACTAGTAAAGAGGGTAGTACGTTGGGCGATCCTTGGAGTACGTTGGGCGTACTGACCAGTATGGTCGCGAAGGTTCCCAGGAGTACGCTGCGCGTACAATATGTACGCTGGGCGTACTCCAGTTAGATCAGAACCCTATTTTAGGGTCTTGGACCCTATTTAAGCTCCTTATCTCATAACCTAACCCTAATATCTTCAGCCTCCATCCCTCTAAACCCTAGAAATCGACCCTTAGCCTCCATTTGAGTGATTCTTGAGCTTTTTGGTGATTTAGTGGGTTTTTGGTGCTTATTGTGGAAGAAGGAGTTCCTTGAGGAAGCATTGCTTGGCTTGAAGCTTGTGGATCCAAGCCCTAATCATATTGATCTAACTCCAGAAAGTATAAAGTTTGGATCTTGGTGGCTTTCTCATGTGGATCTAGTTGGGTTATGACTTGTTATGTTTGGACCATGAAGAAGAAGGAACTTGGTGATCAAGCTATGGTTGGAGTCAAGCTTCTAGATCCAGAACCTTCATCAACTTTGCAAGCTTTTGGAGGTATAAAGTCTCAACCTTTTCAACTCTTTCATGTAGATCTTCCATTGTGAGTTTTAGTTCATTTTGGTCTCAAGGATGGAACTTTATGGTTGAAATCTGATTCTTAGGCTTTGAGTTGCCACTCTCAGTGTTAAATGAGTCCCTAAGGCAGAAAGTTGCCATCTTGGAAGTCTTAATGGGCTCATGCATGATTTAAGACCATTTCCTTGGAAGTAGATTATCATTTTTGGAGTTTAAGCTTATGTGGGCCATGCAAAGCCGTCAAGTAAGCAACTTTATGGTTTAAGACGTTGAAAAGGACTTGGATCTGTGTTTGTAGCTTCAGGAGTAGATTATTAAGCACTTAATGGGAAAATTGCTTAACAGGGGATTACGCTGAGTGTACGTGCAGGTACGCCCAGTGTAAGCATCATTTGGCCTGTACGCTTAGCGTACATAGGAGTACGCCCAGCGTACTCATCACTTGTGGGCTTATTGTGTTTTGGGCCTCGGTTGGGCCATGTAGAGGACTTTGGGCCTTTGGGCCTTAGTGGACCATCAGAAGTCAGATGTATTGGGCCAAGGATATGTTTGGGCTTAGGGTAAGGCCCATTAGAGGGATTGGGCCCAATTGAGCAAATTTGGCCATTATTGGGCCACTAGTGGGCTTGGAAAGTCTACCTAGTGTTGGGCTTTAGTATAAGGTCCATTAGAAAGATCCGGGCCCGATTTGGAAAATTGGGCCATTGATGGTTTTATGGACATTATAATGATGGGCTTTTGTTCTGGGTTTGGGCCTTAGTTTTGGATCATATTGGGGGAGGGGTAAAATGGTCATTTTACCCCATGCATGGATTAAGGATTATGGTATGGGACCCAATTGCTAATTGGGTATATTGATTGGTAGTGACAACTCGGGAAGCTGGCAGGGCAGCAGCTAAAGAATTCATGCGGAAAGCTTCTGCAGTGCGAGGTGAGTCTTCTCACCATACCAATGGGTCTAACGCACCAAGGCCGGCCCATTTTATGTTATGTGTTACACTAGTTGTAGTAAAGATATGTAGTATGATAGTTATCTTATGCTAAGTGGTATGCTAGTGATTATATGATATGTGTTATGCTAGTTGTCTTTGTGATACTTGCATGGAAGACCCCGGGGGGAGCCCGTGGCATTAGATGTAAGACCATGTGGGGTAGCCCATGGCAGTCCTAGGTAAAGACCATGTGAGGTAGCCCATGGCATTGGATGTAAGACCATGTGAGCCTATGGCTTTCCTAGGTTTTATGTATGCATGGCTTATATGATACAGGTAGCTTTTATAGCTAACAGGATATGTGTTATGTGGATTGTGTGTGTAGGGTATGCTTTGGGGGACTCACTAAGCTTTGTGCTTACAGTTTACAGTTTTGGTTTCAGGTTTCATCAATTTGGAAATGAAGGACTCGGATTGATCGCAGTGCACACCTATAATTTCCGCAATGATTGATTTTGGGATGAACTCTGATAAATGTTTTACTTAATGAGGATTTGACATGTTTGAAATAAATGGTATCAATGTTTTAGCTGTAACAAAAATGAAATTTTTACCCCTGATTTTTGGGTTGTTACAACAACGCTGGGTCACCACAAACTGTCGAATATCAGTCTTAAGCATGCTCAGATAACGTGTCATCTGAGCCTGCTCAGAAGCAAACTCCAGGAAGAACATCGCCCTCTCAGTAAACATGCGGGTGATCTCCGCCACTGTCTCACCATCCTGTCTCAAGTCCAGAGACTCCTGAGTTAGCCGCTCCCGCTCCACCCATGGGATGTAGCGAGCGTGGAACATATCCCTGAACTGCTCCCAAGTAACCGCAACTCTCTGGTTATCCGAATAAGACCCAGTCATAAGTCTCCACCAGTCCTTTGCCCCGGACCTCAATAGGTTCAGTGCACATCTGACCTTCTGGTCAGTAGGACATGAGCACGTGAAGAAACAGCCCTCCACGTCAGACAACCACCTCATGGCTCTGATTGGATCCTGAGTACCATCAAATGTCGGGGGCTTCGTGTTATCGAAGTCCCGGTACTGAAAAGCTCGGCCAGCTCCTCCCCATGCCGATGTTACAGCCGTTGTAGCTGCTGCGGCAGCCGTCTTAGCAAGGGCTGCATATATGTCATCAAAATACTCCATCATAGCGGTCTTAATAGACCCAAATATATCTGGAATCTGACCCCGAACAATCCTGACCACCTCATCGCGGATGATCTCCGTGACACGATCCTCTGTCAACGTTGGCCCACCCTGGCCGATAATCTCGGGCTCCGTCGGGGCATCCTGATCGCCCTGCCCTGATCCCGATCCGGATCCAGTCATAAAACTCATCGTAACCACCATACTGAAAATATACCAGGAATATATCAGATAATCCGCATAAATAACAGGAACCAACTCCCAACTAAACCCTAGGGGTTGTTACTTCCTTGCTACGCGTATGGGCCATGTGCTTTCAGTAGTACGGGCCCATACTACCTTCCACACCTACCCATATTTGTCTCAAGTATCATCACAACACCCTAACAATATACATATGCATGGTGATCGCTCAATCCTCTCTCCTAGAGGGAAGCTAACTATCTCATATTTGGTCTACTGACCTCGCACGACTCAACCATCCATGTAACTTCCACCAACCCTTCAGCACTAGTGTATGCTAGTCATACATAACGTTGGACCCTATAAACTTTCGAATACCTGATCCTACCCTAAGCCCTTCATCAAACAAGAACAGGAAATAAGGCCAAACCAAACATTCTCAGGCTATAAGATCTTAATTATGTACGGTCGTGATGCATTCACTAAGAAACTACAGTAATGATGTCAATTTCATATAATGAAAACCCTAGGCTTTCAGGCATCATACAATCAGGCAATTCTATCATGCAATTCCTAAAGATCCCTAGCCTAGTACTAGCATGTTGTTCTAACATATCATATAATCAAATAACTGCATGGTATTTTGGGGTCTACTTACTGGCTCCGACTGATCGTACACTTGCATCCTCTTTTTCTTATTTTGAAAACCATTTAAAATCATTTTGAAAATATTTTCCTTAGTTTGAGATTGGATTCACACGAGTGTTCCTCCAATTCACTCAAACCAAGGCTCTGATACCAACTTGTAACATCCATAAAAATCATGCAAAATTTAAACTTTTAAAAATATTCCAAAACCATTGATTATTACAAAAGTTGTTTCCAAAATAGTTCAGTGTCAAAATATCCCAGAATCAAATCATAAACAACAGGAGGTGTACGATCATGCCTTCGCCTTCCCGCGATCATTAGAAGTACCTGAAACAAAATCAACAATTGTAAGCCCGAAGCTTAGTGAGTTCCCCCAAAATACCGATACACACATCAACATACATATAACATAAACAACATACTATGGGTCCAATCAACCATCAGGTTTGAATACCCCAGGCCCTCAACCATCGGGTTGGAATGCCAACATACTATAGGTCCAGTCATCCTCGGGATTGAATACCCCAGGCCCTCAACCATCGGGTTGGAATGCCAACATACTATAGGTCCAGTCATCCTCAGGATGGAATACCCCAGGCCCACAACCATCGGGTTGGAATGCCCTCATACTACGAGTCCAATCATCCTCGGGATGGAATACTCACGGCCCACAACCATCGGGTTGGAAAGCCCAGGTCTGTTGGCTCTCGCACAAAGCAGATGAGCCTCAACCACCAATCAAACATGTGCACATATATCAAATAACCACGTAGCAGTCTACAGACAAACAAACGGATCTAACAGATCATACTAGCATAACATCATCCTACCTATCCGGATACTGATCTAACAGATCATAGCAACATAATACCATCCTATCTACCAGGATGCTAATCTAACAGCTCATACTAGCATAACATATCAGGATAACAATCCAAAAGAGTCGGCCTTGGTGCCTTAGACCCTTGAGCATAGTGAGGAAAACTCACCTCACAACTGTCGAACTGAAGTGATAAGCTCAAACTATCGAACCACAACCACGAACTCCACCACCTATATTTACCATAAGACCATTTCCATAAATTTCCAAGTTACCAAAATACCCCCAGAAGTCAACTAGTCAACCCTTGGTCAAAGTCAAAGTCAACGGTCAAAGTCAACAGTCCATGTTGACCCAACTCGTCGAGTGCAGCTAGCAACTCGTCGAGTTCCTTAAGATTTCAGAAGGTCATAAACCCTCACTGACTCGCTGAGTTTCCGACCAACTCGTCAAGTCTATGCGTGTTCTGAATTCGGGGAAAACCCTAACTGACTCGTCAAGTCCTCTGCTGACTCGCCGAGTCCATGTAGAAACCAAACAACGGGAAAACCCTTCCCAACTCGTCGAGTTCCTTATCCGACTCATCAAGTTCATACAGTCCATTTCTTGTCCAGATGATTTTGAGCCATTTCAAAGCTCCAAGTGGTAGATCTAGCTTCCTAAGGCATGCTTATCATGTAAAGTTGCAAACTTTATGTGCATGCAAGGCTCAAAGGGAATAGCTCATACTTGTTAAATCTGGAAACTTTATAGTTATAGAGACCAAGATAAGTTCAGATTTGAAGTTGTAACTTCAAATCCTAGCCCATACCCGAAAATGGTTCACATACATGCTAGAAAGGCCCTAATCTTAAACATAAAGAGATCAAAAAGGAGGAAAGTCAAGGTAACGAGTTGTTAGCTTCAAGTGATGCTAAAATGGAGTAGAGTTCAGATCCTCAACTGTCACTTGCTCAAAGCTTCTTGATCTTCAAGCTCCTTTCACCAAGATCCACCTTCCAAGCTTAAAAACACACAAATATGGAGAGAAAACGTGATTTAGGGTTTGTGGGATCAAAGGGGGCTGTAAGGGAGGCTAATGATCCTTTAAATAGGGTGCAAAACCCAGGAAATTAGGGTTTCATCCTCCAGCTGCAACTCGTCGAGTCGGTCCTCCAACTTATTGAGTTGGTCACTTTGCCTACTCGACGAGTCAGGGCATCTGTTAAGAGAAAAACTTAGAGACACACTTGAACAAATGTTAGAACAAGTAGATTGCAGAATAGTTAATCTCAAAGGATCTAAAAGCTCAACAATAATATAAATAAGTTATAGTTAGATAGTTAGAGAGTTAGTTGCGGAAAAGTAAAGAAATAGAAATGACAACAATTGTTATATCAAGTATACACTTAAGTTGATTCATAACGAGGAATGCATTCAAACCAAGTTAATAAGGAAGATCAAACTTAGTGATTAAGTCACAGAAGACTTGCTCCGAAGAGAGATTATATTCAGATGAATTCTGGTAAGTAGAAAGAGATGAGTAATGGAGAGATAGAAAAGATAACTTCAGAAATGTGTATTCAGATAGAATGCATAAGTTATCCGTATCAAATACAAGAGAATGAGCTCTTATTTATAGAGACTCATGAAGAACACTAGATTACATCTCTATGAGTAGCCATGCAAGGCATACTGGTCCATAGAGTGTATTACAATAAAGACAAGTAAAGTAATCTAGCTAAACTGACTGCGGAAGATTGACTCCGGTTGCGGTTGCGGTTGTTGATGAACAAGATGACTACGGGTGCTGAACCGTTGCGGTAGCAGAAATGGTTGCGGTAGCTGAAGTTCAAGAGGGTCACTTTTATGATTCAACAATTTCCCCCTAAGTGACCTCTTTAACTTCGGTTCAGCTATCAAGTTTGAGAAACTTGATCAGGATCCACCAAAACTTCCTGATGTTTTCCAGCCAATTGATCCTTCTTAAGATCTCGAATTTGACTTCTGCGGTAGTATGCTTCGATCTTTCAACTCCGACTCTGCAGATGTCAAGCTGCTTTCTTGTGAGGCGATGCATGGCAGTCATAGGAATTAAATATTTTACTTTGTCAGTCTTCCTTTTGAATATGACTCCAAGTTCAGGAAAGTTTGTAGCGCCTAAGGATCTTTCTTGAAAGCCTTCGGTAGTCATTGGCGCAGGTTCAAGAGGTGGGAGGTCAAACTTCTTGAGGATGGTGGGGTAGATATCCGTATCTATCTTGGCAAAGTCGCAGACAGTTTCCTTCAGAAAAGTGTTGGCCTTTTCAAGCGCAATCTTCATTTTGGGGTGCTTTTCTGATTTGTTTTGAAACACCTTGGCAATGAAGAAGATTTCTTCCGGATTCATGCAAGGGAAGTCTGCCTGGGTGCGGACGTAGTCATGCTCCCTTCTCGTGAGGGTGTACTGGATGTAGTCAGCCTTCATGAACTTCCGGACTTTGTAGTTCTTGACTGCGGAAGGTCTATCGTTAGACCATATATTTTCAATGGAGGAGGCATGTTTAGCATGGAAAAGACTAAGTCTCTCAAACTCCATTGGCAGTCTCTTGTGGTCAGGAAGGCTGCGGTCGAATTGCTCAAATACTGTGAAGAATTTGGCATTTGGTGAAATTGGTACATCCCAGTAACCGTCCGAGGGGGGTTCAGCGTAGGTAAGGTGGGGTCGGTAGTCTTCATCCAGCAGCCTGCGGTGCGGATTGATCCAAGAATTTATCAAGGATTCATCCATCATGGTATCAAAACCGCATTCTCTCCAGATAAGCTCTGCAAGTTTGGTTGCCTTCCAGTCGTGTTTCCTTTGGGCGGTGGCAGGGGAGTCTGTTGAGCTTGGAGATGACATGTTCTTCGCAAGGTTTTTGAAGTGAGGAGGAGTCTCTAGCTTGTTGGGAGTGAACTCCTTTTGAGGTGAAGTGTGAGGATATGGAGTATGTTGAGATGGTTACGGTGAAGGCTGCGGTGTGGGAATTTTTTCTATGATGATGGGAGGGCTCTGATGTTGAGAGATGGATTGCTCAGAGTGATGGACTTCTTCTTCTTCTTCACTTCCCCCTCTTGAGGGATGCAACGGAGGAGCTTCCTCAAGCCATTGTTTAAGTCCATCAACCTTGGCATAGACTTCTTGGAATTGAGCTTTGAGGGCTTCTGCCAATTGTTGATTGTTGAGAATGGAGGAGCTGAAGAGAAGCTTGTGGATTTCTTTTATGAGCTGGAGGATCTCGGGACCATGGAAGTTGGAGGACAGGGATTTCTACAGTCTGTTAATTGTGGCTTGAAGAACAGAGATGGTGGACTCATAACCAGTATGAGTCTCATCTATCAATTTCTTAGACTGAGTGGCTTGATCCGCGATGGCCGCTTGGAGATCCGTTTTGATTGCGGTCACCTCAGTGATGAGGCGTTCTGCTGCAGCCATAAATTCCTTGTGGTCGGCCTTGCGGTTGTTGTCAAGGGACCGGATCCCCATCTCCACTTTGAGAAAAATTCTGTCTACAGCCATGCGTTCCCTTGTTTCCAGACGTTCAATACGTTCGATCAGGGACTGCGGTCCCGGGGTGTCTTCTTGTTGCGGTTGTGTTGGCTTGACCGCAGCTAGGATCTGATCAAATTTGGCTTGTAAGCTCATGAACTCCTTCCTGGTGACAACATTCTTCTTCTTTTTCTTCTTTTCTTTTGGCTTGGAAGTTGAATGTTGAGAACCGCTGGATTCCTTTTCCTCATCAAACATCATGAGGTCATCATCAGAAGGGATGGGCTTGTTGACTTCCTGTATGTCGTCATCATCAAGACCGAAGGTGGGAGCTGAACTGAGTTCGATTGCGGTTCCTTCGTCTTGTGATCCATGGACTGATGGAGTGGGAATTGGATTGGGAGTTGGAGTTACTCTGGAGGTACCTGCAGCTGCACCTGTTGCTTGAGCTTTACGGATCGTTTCAGCCATTTCGTCCATCCAGTCTTGAACTTTGAGAATGGTGGCTACGGTATTGGCATTATTGATTGTGTCTGCCCAATACCGTGCCACAGACTGGATTTCCTGCTCCTTTTGCTGTTGCTGCTTGATCTGTTGTTCCTTGCGGGCTTTGAATGCCCTTCTGAAGGCAGCATATTTCTTTTTGTCTGAATCGGTTACAGGTGTGTACCGTAACCATGAGTCATTAGATTCCTCTCCGTCAAATCCTTGGAAACGCACCGAAGTGTCCTTCGGGTCCACGGATCCTTGCACATTTGTGCTCACTGTGCCTAAACCACCTGCTGCGGATGTAAGCAGAGTAGGATTTCCTGAGCTTCCTCGGTCTCCTTGACCCGTGGTCAAGTGTGGCCTCGGCTCAGTTCTGTCATGGGCGGAAGAAGTGCCCTGCGGTTGGGAAGGTGTTGCAGTGTTTGGGTGACGTTTAAAAGGATGGAGTGCAACTCCTCGGGTGAAAAGAAATGCAGTCGGGAAGCCCTGGAGACCTTAGGGCGTGCACCAGTATCATCCCCTTGGGAGTGAACTGGGGGGAGTCTCCACGATGTTGTGAATCAGACTCACTTTCTGAGTCTGATTGGAAAATGATTGTGGTGTTGAATGGGTCTGCGGCCACCCCAAGGACTACTGGAGCCTTTTGAGAGGCTTCAGTATAGGTCCGGTCACGCATTTGGCCAGGGGAATCGGTTTTTCTTTTCTTAAGGATAGCAATTGGTTGCCTATCCTCATCAGAATTACTACTAGAAGAGATTGTGGGAGGTGTGATTTTACGTTTCTTGGTGGGTGCGGTTCGTTTAGAAGCATCCTTCTTAGGTGTTCTTTGTTTCTTCTTTGTTTCTTCTTGGTGGACAATTGCTTTCTTCTTGGCAGAAGGGACTGCGGTACCTTCAGGGTTAACAATTGCGGATAGTTGTGGAAGAGGCGGGGTAGGAGGGTATGGGGCAATACCTTCCGTAGCCTCCATGTAGTCTGAGACATCAGCAGTCTCAAGACCAAGTGTTGTAAGAATGTGGGTAGGGAGTCTGCGGATAGGTCCAAAAACAGTTTGATTGGAAGAGGGATTGTACCTTTTGAGATCCTTAGTGACAAAGAAGTTGATGTCACTACCGATATCAATTCCAGCATCCGCATGAAGGTCTGAGATGCAGAGTGACTAGAACCTTGCAAATGTGAGCTCGGTTGGGTTCTCCCTTGGGCTTTCTTTGGGAATGTATTGAAGGAGATCGTCCTATAGGATCTGCCCGTAGTTTACGTCGTGTCCGGTGAATATGCTCCACACCAGTTCCAATAGCTTGAGTCCCATGTTGTCTATGCCTCCGGTTCTGCCGGATAGACAGCGGATGATGAAATGGCACACAAACTGCCAAACCGCAGGCAATTGGTTTTTCTTGAACTCACCAATTCCTCGAATTGGTTTTTGATACCCCATTTGGTAAAGGGCAGAGATAACGTCCGCCATGGAAGGAGAAAAGATCTTGATGGATGGATGAACCAGAAGGTATATGGCAGTGAGAAACTTTTATTTGGACAGGATGACCAAAGAATCGTTAATGAGGTTGAGGTGAACTTCTTGAGGGTTTTCGATTAGGCAGTAAGCAGAAAATGCACATTTGAAGAGGGTAGAAACTGGAACAACATCTGTAAATGCGTCGAAGGGACCAAAGAGTGGATGGTTCTTCAGAAATTTGATCATAAGCTTGGTTGGAGCATTGTATGAAGAATGATCTTCAAACACTGCTCGGAAATTGCTTGACGCGATTGTTGGAGAGTCGGAACCAGTGGGATTCATCGAGCCTGACTGGGATTCATAGAGACCCATTTTTATAACGAACGGTGAGTGTGGAAGAAAGATATCTCGAGATTAATCGTGTTTTTGGAAGTATGAACACGAAGAACATATTATGAGTTCGAGAGAAAAAACAGAAAACACAGTTCTTGAAGGTTTTTTGAGAGGGAATGATCGATGTTCAGAAAGCCTAAAGTGAATTTGGGGAAGAAGATGGGTTTATAAAGGGTTGAAAGATTTTAACCCTAGGTAAAAGGTAAAGATAAGGTAAAAACGTCGTTTGGTATTTGGGGGGAATCTTTGAATTTGGGATTAAATCTCAGCCATAAATAATTAAAACGATTTAAAAAGATTTGGGAGATTTACTAAAAGAGAACTGCATTTAATGAAAATTCAGACATCTATCAATGTGTCAGGTAATCATGGGGTGAGGGGAAAGGAAGTTGTAACGGATGGGACGTGATGGGGAGAGGAAAAGACAGATTAAGGATGAGTTTATGGAAACACGTTCTTTTTGTCATCATCCCTAAAATAGGTCTGACTCAAGGTTTATTCAGAAAGAGAATGAGACAGTTTCTCAAGGGAATGTTTTTTTTTATTTAATGTTCTTATTTAATGAAGGATCATTAAATAGCACACAAAGGTTCAGGCATTGATGAAACAGTTGAGAAATTATCACAATGATCGCGGATGGAAACTTCATTGCGGTTGGGAACGTCATCGCGGATGGAAATTTCATTGCGGTTGGGAACGTCATCGCGGATGGACAAGGAAAAGACTGCAGTGAGGAACTGAGAAGAAACACTTGTACAAAGATTAGTAATAACAGACAATAAAGACTCATGAGAGATAAGTATGATATATGGTTGCGGTACCTAGACTGCGGTACCAAAACCATCTATCATAAGTAACTCTCAGTTAGAACCGCAACGGAGACCAAGGATGGTCTGCGGTAGCTAACAACTCAAAAAGAATTGCGGGTCTGGATTCATCATTCCTAACATTTGCAGGAAGGTGTTAAGCTTTATGGAGTCGAGCGCTTTTGTGAACACATCAGCAATCTCTTCATGAGAAGGGACAAAGATGAGTTCAATGTTACCTTTCAAGATGTGGTCTTTGATGAAATGATACCGTAGTTCAATATGCTTAGTCTTGGAGTGCTGAGTTGGATTGTGAGAAATAGCAATAGCACTTTCAGAGTCACAATAGATCAGTATCCGCAGCATTCTATACCCGTAGTCCATTAGTTTAGTTTTCATCCAAAGGACTTGAGAGCAACAGTTGGCTGCGGCCACATACTCAACTTCTACAGTAGAAAGAGAAACACAGCTTTGTTTCCTTGAAGACCAGCTGACAAGTCTTCCACCCAAAAATTGACATCCTCCTGAAGTACTTTTGCGGTCTAATCTGCATCAGGCATGATCCGCATCTGTGAAAGCTTGCAGGCTGAAGTCATTGCCTGCGGGGTACCATAGACCAAGAGATTTGCTTCCTTTCAGGTACCGTAGTATCTGTTTGGCTGCGGTCATATGTGACACTTTTGGGTCCGCCTGATATCTTGCACATACACCAGTTGCAAAGACAATGTCTGGCCTGCTTGCGGTGAGGTACATCAAAGAACCAATGATACCTCGATAAGTCTTGTGATCCACATATTCGCCTGCGGGATCAGCAGAGATCTTATAACCGAAGGCCATGGGGACCTTAGCAGAAGAATAGTTGTCCATGGAATATTTCCTTAAAAGTTCAGTGGTGTATTTCTCTTGATGAATGAATATCCCTTGCGGAATTTGTTTCACTTGAAGTCCTAGAAAGAAATTGGTCTCTCTATTCATGCTCATTTTGAACTTGTTGGTCATGAGCTTAGCAAATTCATCCACCATGCCTTGATCAGTCGAACCGAAGATGATATCATCCACATATATTTGTACAAGCATAAGGTGGTCACCATTTGCTTTTCTAAATAACGTGGGGTCAATCACTCCTCTCTTGTACCCGGATGAGACGAGGAATTCAGAAAGAGTCTCATACCATGCTCTTGGGGCTTGCTTCAGACCGTAGACTACTTTTTCAAGCTTGTAGCAGTGGTCTGGGAATTCAACATTTTCAAAACCTAGAGGTTGCTGAAGATAAACCTCTTCTTTTAGTTCCCCATTGAGAAAGGCACTCTTAACGTCCATTTGGTGTACCTTGACGTTCTTATGGAATGCGTATGCAAAGAAGATCCGGATAGCTTCCATGCGTGCTACCGGAGCATACGTTTCATCGTAGTCAATGCCTTCAAGTTGACTATACCCCTTTGCAACTAGCCTTGCCTTGTTTCTGACTACCACACCAGATTCATCCAGCTTGTTTTTGAACACCCATCTAGTGCCAACAATGGAGTGACCACGTGGCTTCGGAACGAGCTGCCAAACTTTGTTTCTTTGAAATTCTTCTAGCTCTTCTTGCATTGCAGCTATCCAGTCAGGTTCAAGCAATGCTTCTTTGATTGTTCTGGGCTCTACCGAGGACATGAATGCTGCGTAGTGGCAGTGGTCAGATAGGTCTTGGGAAGATCGAGTTTGGATGCCTGCGGATGGGTTGCCGATGATTTGACCTGGTGGGTGGTCCTTTGTCCATACATGTAGATGGGGCTGCAAATGATCAGCAGCTGCGGTAGAGGGAATATCTTGATTAACAGAAGAATCTGCGGTTGGAGATGGCAGTTCCCCCTGGATTTGAGAACATCCTGCTGAGTCATCTTGGTTTGTTGGAACGAGAGTGGAGTTTTCTTGAACAGTTGGGAGAGGTTCCCCCTGGATTGCTGATGGGAGTTCCTCTGGAACCTGAGAAGGTTCCCCCTGGACTGCTGATGGGAGTTCCTCTGGAACCTGAGAAGGTTCCCCCTTGACTGCGGATGGGAGAGTGATAATCCTTGGATCGGTTCTAGTGTCAACGTTTTCTATGATTTCATCATCCGAATCCGAAGATACGTTTGATGGTAATGCTTCTCTGCGGGTGGGACTTTGAACAGCATCAGGTACTAGAACCTCGACGGTTGTTGCTTGATCCGGAGTAGAGCTTTCCCCCTCAACCGGAGAGGTGAAAGTATTGAGAGATGCTACTTCAGATAGAGGTGGTCCAGAAACATCAGCGTGTTGTTGTTGAGCTGCGGGTGACACAAGAACCTCGGATAGTTTCGCCGTTTCAACAGGGTCGAAAAGATCGTCATAATTGACTTCAACTAGATTTAAGGGACCTGAAGAGGCAGGAATATCGCTTTCCATGATTGCAGTGGTTTCAGTGGATGGAGGGGCGTTGCGGATGTGAGAATCATCAAATTTCACATTGAAGCTTTCAATGATCAGCCTTGTACGCCTGATGAGCACTCGATAAGTAACCTTGTTAGTGGAATAACCAAGGAATATGCCTTCATCAGACTTCGGTGCAAACTTGTTGAGCTGATCTCTGTTGTTGATCACGAAACATCTACACCCAAAAATATGAAAGAATCGAACATTTGGTTTGCGGTTGTTAAGGCCCTCATATGGTGTTTTATTGAGGCGTTTGCACACAATGCTTCGGTTTTGGACAAAGCATGCGGTTGCTACAACTTCAGCCCAAAAGTAGAGAGGAAGATGGGCGAAGTTAAGCATGGATCTGGCTGCTTCTACTAGTGTGCGGTTCCTTCTTTCAACTACTCCATTTTGTTGCGGTGTATATGGGGCTGAGAAGTTGTGAGTGATGCCCTTTGACACCAAGAAACTGTTGAGAAGATGATTAGTGAACTCAGTGCCATTATCACTGCGGATGCGTCTAACTGGAAGCTTGATCTGAAGTTCGATTTCTTTGATGAAGTTGATGAAAATCTGCGGTGTCTCTGATTTGATTCTGAGGAAGAAGACCCATGTGAAGCGTGTATAGTCATCAACAATAACCAGTATGTACTTCTTGTGGTGGATACTGGCTACGGTTGATGGACCTCAGAGATCAATGTGCAATAGCTCCAGTGGTTCAGAAATAGAAGAGTCCATTATCAGAGGGTTACTTGCTTTGGATTGTTTACCACATTCACAAGCCGGACAGAGAGTATCGTTGCTGAATTTGAGAATAGGGAGACCGCGGACTAGTTCTCCGGTGACTAGATTGTTGATGTACCTGAAGTTGAGATGAGCTAGCTTGTGGTGCCATAGCCATCTGACTTCAGATACAGCTTTGGATAGGAAACACAACTGCGGTCTACCAATGATCAGAGAGACATCCAAAGGGTACATGGTACCTTCGGATCGGGATTTGATCAGGCATGTGTTCCTGTCACTTGTCATTACGTAGCAAAATTGATCATCAAATTCAACACGATGTCCTGCTTTACATAGTTGGCCAACACTGATGAGATTGTGTTTGAGGCTTTCTACATAAGCAACCTTCTGAATTGAAAAGTTCCCCATAGTGAGAACACCGTAACCGCGGATGACACCATTCGCATTGTTGCCGAATGTGACATTTCCACCATTGCATATTGGCCTGAAATCTCGAAGGTACTCTAACCTTCCGGTCATGTGCAAGGAGCAGGCACTGTCAATTAACCACTCATCTTCTTGTTCCTCCTTGCACAAAGCCTGAGAATTACACGGTTAGTTTAGGCATCCAAACTAGTTTGGAGCCTGGGACTACTGATGCGTTTCTGAATGATGCATGGACTGAGGTTGCAGGGACAGGTCTCTTGTCAACTTTTGATCCTAGTCCTGGGTGTTTGAGCAGATTTGGAGTGTTGTGATTTTTTGAAAAAGTACGAGGTTTCTGACTCCGATTGGATTTGACATAAGATAAATCCTTCTGACAACTACACTGACATTTACAAAAGGAGATTTTGTTTTTTGATCTGACACTATGTTTGGTCAGCGGTTTAAAGGATGAATTGGACTTGTTACCGGTCTGAGGTGGGTAATTCCTGACATGAGTGTTGTTGGGTTTTGAATAAGTGCGTTTTTGAAAAGATTTTGCACGTGTAGATCTCTGAGTTCTTTTTGGTGGAGTTGGTAGAATGCCTTTCCACCTTTTGAAATTCTGATGTGACTTTAAAAGTGTTGGAATGGGTAAGATACCCTTCCATTTTGGATCGTCCAAGGAATACACTTGAAAACCATTGTTTTGAAAAGACTTTACACTCTTTTGATTTTTGTTAGAGGAACTAGGAATGACTGATGAAGCTTGACATTCCTTATTGTTTGTTTTCTTGGTAGGAGAGTTTCTTGACATGTAGTGTGAGAAAACAAATTTTTCTGGACTCTTGGACTTTGGAATGCTGACATGCTTCTTAATTTTTGAAAAAATTTGTCTGTTTGTGCCTCGAGATCTAATTTCCTCTTTGAAGGCCTTTTTGGCCAAGGATTTTGGTGAACCGCAGTCATTGTTGTTCAACTGCGGTTTCTTGGAATTCTTAGAATGATTGTGAAAACGTGGGCTTGAGTCATCTGAACTTGAAGATTCCGGGATCTGAGAGCATTGTCCCACTTCAAAGTTCTCTATAGGTAATTCATGATGAATCGCCTGAAGAGTCACAGTTCCTTTTGCTGAGGACTGCGGTAGTGACGTTTTAACTACTGCAGAGTATGTCTGAGTTGAGACTGCAGTGGGACTTTTGTGGAACTTTTTGTTATAGTGTGATTCACTGCGGTCTGAGGACAGCGGTGGAAAGTCTTTTGAGACTTCGGGACCTTCAATGACAATTTCTTCATCAACTACGGATGATGTTTGAGAATTTGGGTAGATGGTGCCACAGATAGGGATTAGATCACATGTGTGACCCGAAACTTCAGGCACAATTTCCTCAATGACACAATTTTTGCTTAGAGTATGCAGTCTACCGAAGTGAGTTTTGATATCTTCGGGAAAGGTCTTGTCATTGACTGGGAATTGAAATTCTCGATCAGGAGGGACATGCAGTCTGTCTTTGTTGAACCGGGGTGAGGAATCCATTGCGGTAGGATATCCATTTGACCAACCCCAATTGTATGTATTGTCCACGGTTCCATTGTTCACCAAATTTTCAATAGCTTCACTTTCATTAAACAATTTTTCAATTAAGAGATTTAAGCGTACAATTTCGCTCTGAGCTAAATCTCTCTGGTTCAAAGCTATCTCTAATTGGGTTTCACTTATCATTCTTGCATCTTTTTCTAACTCTAGGTCCTTCTCTAACATAGCCATCTTAAGTCTTTTGTTATCCAGTCGTCCTCTTACATGGAACATCTCTTGGGACACAATGTTCTTCTCATCTAAGGCTTTATTATAGTCTGTAAGGACGGCAGCACACGTGTCATTAAGATCATCTATGTAGGGTTGATAGTCATGCATGTTATAGTTTAGAGTTTGGATCATGAGTTTTACCTGTTCGACGATGCTTAGAGTTCCATCCTTTGCCATGTAGCAGTAGTTCTTGTTCAGCATTGTAGACCCATCATCATCCGCAATGGCCAGCATGCAAATTTTCCCTTTTCCTTTGACATTGCTGATGGCTTCATCTTCGTCTCCTGATGACCAAACTTGATGGTCTCTTTTGACATGGGCCACGTATGCCCTTGCTTTTTCCTTATCTTCCAACTCTTGAGCCATTCTAAGGTAGAATGCTCTGTCTTTCACTACATTGGCCTTACAATCTCTTGCAAAGTGATTCTCTTTGTTGCATTTGTGACAAATTACAACATCAGTCTTGTCTTCTGAAGGAGTACCAGAGTCAGTGGTTTGAGGAGACTGCGGTACCTCCTTTGGTTGATTATTTTGAGATTGCGGTGGTGGATGAGAACTTTTGGGATATCGAGAATGGTTATTCTGGGAACCGAAGTTACGGTTGAATGGAGGTTTGTTGAACTGTTGATTCTTGCGGAAGGAAGGAGGTGGTAGACGGTTGAACTGTTGGCTAACCAGAGCAATAGCCTTCTGAAATTCTTCTTCATCATCATACTCTGAATCAGCTTCGTATGATTGCGGTGGAGTGTCATACGAGGAAGAGTAAGGTGACTGCGGTGGAGTTTGTGCTATGAGAGCAAGTGGCCCTCCAAAGTCAGCACAGTCTTTGAGTACGGTGGATTCTTGTGCTTGCAGCTCTCCATAGAGCTTGTAGAGTGACAAAGAGTGAATCTTTCTATCGCCTTGGACTATCATCTTAGCCGTAGTCCAATGTCTTCCCAAACCATTAAGAAACTGAAGATTGGTTTCATGGTTACTGCGGATGGTGCCCGCATTGGATAACTTGGTGACTATCAGGTTGAACCTTTTGAAGGAGTCTTCCAAACTTTCGCCAGTATGAGCTTTGAAGTTGTTGAACTCATTGAGTGCGGTTGTAAGCTTCTTGTCTTGTGCTTGTTCTGAGCCTTCGTACAAATTCTTGAGAACTTCCCAGATCTCTTTTGCTGATTTGCAATTTATGATAATATCGAAGTTTTCAGGAGCAACTCCACAGGAGATTTCATAAAAAGCAACAACATCATTTTCCATTTTATCGAGATCATCCTTGGTGGGACGGCTCATGACTGGTTGACCTCCTCCTAATCTGGTTGTAGCGCCGTCGGTTTGAACAGGTGTAAGGACTGGGACATGTGGTCCTTCTTCTACGGATCGCCATACATCTCTACCAAGTCTTCTCAAGTACCTTTCCATTCTTTGTGACCAGTGATGATATTCATTTGCTACCAGTATTGGGGCTCGGTTAGAACCACCAACACTGTTGGAAACATTCAGAGATAACGATTGTGCCATTTTGAAGTTGTTTTTTTTTTAGAAATGAGCTTAAGTGGTATAGAAAGCCTTTTGGAAAATCAGAGTTCCGTTTTCAAAAAGCAACCACTATGGCTCTGATACCAATTGTTGAGAGAAAAACTTAGAGACACACTTGAACAAATGTTAGAACAAGTAGATTGCGGAATAGTTAATCTCAAAGGATCTAAAAGCTCAACAATAATATAAATAAGTTATAGTTAGATAGTTAGAGAGTTAGTTGCGGAAAAGTAAAGAAATAGAAATGACAACAATTGTTATATCAAGTATACACTTAAGTTGATTCATAACGAGGAATGCATTCAAACCAAGTTAATAAGGAAGATCAAACTTAGTGATTAAGTCACAGAAGACTTGCTCGGAAGAGAGATTATATTCAGATGAATTCTGGTAAGTAGAAAGAGATGAGTAATGGAGAGATAGAAAAGATAACTTCAGAAATGTGTATTCAGATAGAATGCATAAGTTATCCGTATCAAATACAAGAGAATGAGCTCTTATTTATAGAGACTCATGAAGAACACTAGATTACATCTCTATGAGTAGCCATGCAAGGCATACTGGTCCATATAGTGTATTACAATAAAGACAAGTAAAGTAATCTAGCTAAACTGACTGCGGAAGATTGACTCCGGTTGCGGTTGCGGTTGCTGATGAACAAGATGACTGCGGGTGCTGAACCGTTGCGGTAGCAGAAATGGTTGCGGTAGCTGAAGTTCAAGAGGGTCACTTTTATGATTCAACAACATCTAACTCGTCGAGTCGACCTTTCAAATGGAAATATAAGACTGAAAAGTTTATACCTGAGAGTCGGGGTGTTACACCTTGGATCCAGTGTTCCTTCAGTGCTAGCTGCTAATTGGAGGTAAAAGCTATCACCTTGATCATTGTTTGGTTAGATCTCTTCTCTAGGGAGTTTGTGGCCATTTTCATCTCCTCTTTGAGTCTTTAAGCCATTTAAGCATGACATGAAGTTGAAACTTTAGATCTGGACAGTATGAGGTCCCTTGAGCATAAAGATTCAAGCTTTATCAAGCTATTGGCCAAGTTCCAAACATTAAACCTTCTATAGAGCTTGTTTTGGCATTTTGAGCCCTAGGTGCCATGCATGGACGTAATTGCAGCTTTACATGGTATTTCAGCCTTGGGAGGCTAGATCTAGAGTTTGGGACTTTAGTTCTGCTTAGAATCGTCTGAATGAGAATTGGACTAGAGGGACTCGACGAGTGCATGAGCCAACTCGACGAGTCGGTTAGGGTTTTCCCCAAAAGACTGGACCTGTGCAAACTCGACGAGTTGATGAGACAACTCGACGAGTCGCATAGATGCACTCGACGAGTTCGGTCAACAAGGACTGTTGACTCGATTGTTGACTTCCGTTGACTTTTAGGGTTTGGTCAAGTTGTGGACATGGAGGCCATGGAGGGGTAAAATGGTATTTTCACCCTTTCCAAGAGTTAGTGAATGGGTTAGCTTAACATATTTAGAGTTGTTGTTATAAGTGTTAATTAGAGATGATTATGACATATGTAGGCGGAGTCGAGACCGATCGTTAAGTACGAGACATACTTGCTTTTCTTACTAGGTGAGTCTTCTCACTATACTTACCTGAGTGGTAATACTGTGTGACCAGAGGGTATTATATGCGTTATTGACCGGAGGGTCTTATTTGAGTTACTGACCGGAGGGTCTTATGTGCTATACTGAGTTATGTGATATCATGCATTTTGTCTTTGTGATTTATGTTGTATATTATTTCTGTGCTTTACTGAGTTAGGACCGGAGGGTCCAAACCGAGTTGTGAGACCGGAGGGTCTTCATTGAGATACCGGACTGGAGGGTCCGACCCAAGCTGTGAGACCGGATGGTCCTCACTGAGACACATGGCCGGAGGGTCCTTATTTAGAGATAGCAATGAGAGGTTAATTATTTGTGCAAGGTATTTTGGGAAACCCACTAAGCTTCGTGCTTACAGTGTTGTGTGATATGTGTTTTAGGTACTTCTCAGGATCGCGGGAAGGCATCGGCTTGATTGTACACACCAGCTTGAGTTTATGTTTTGAGGATTCTGGGATATTATCAAACATTTTATGATCATGTGTTTTGAATAATTTATACATTTGGGTTTTTGAGAAATGTGACATTGGGTTTTATGTGGTTTTAAAAATGAAAATTTTTGTTTGAAAATTTAGAGTGTTACAGTCTTGTAGGTTCTCGTTCGATTCTCTTCATTTTGTTGGTTTACTGATGAAATCTGATAATTCCAAATTCGGAAATCAGAATGACAAAATCAGATGCAGTTTTACTTAAAATTGTATCCTTACTAATCAATCTAATGATCTTTTTTTGTTTTGGTTATATCTTCAATTCAGGCTCTTTATTTATGTGTTCCATTTCGTGATCAACTCCTTGAATACCATGTAAATGAATCCAGGAGACATATAAGAGAATCATCTTACGTGCTTGGCTGAATTGTTTATGCAGTTATACAGATTTAGATTGTAATAAAGTTAAGGTGTTATTGCTTCAAAACTGATGTTATTTTTATTTTGCTTGTATAGATTAAGACACGAAAGAAGAAACAGGTGTTGTTGCTCTAAAGAGATTTGTACAAAGAGCGAAGAAAGAAAATGATATTTTCGTGGCTACATGCAGCAGGTACATTCAGAATATCAGTTATATAAACTTTTACATAGCTTTTTAACTAAAGTTGTTCTTGAAACTTGAAAATTTTAAGTAATTTTCAAAATGATGTGTAGGATGCACATGATTTTTGAACTTTTTGTTAAATGAACTTGTTGACATACTAGAAAAAGAATCAGCAAAAGCTCCAGGAGACAAGTTATCACCTCCTAAAAAGATTGATAATAGGCCACATGTTGGTGGTCAATGGTACAAAGAAAGATCCTTTAGTCACCTAGGTTCACAAAAACTTTCAAGTTAGTTTTTGAACTCTTTTTATGGTTGTTTTTATGATTGAATTCCATTTTGTTGGTAGTATTCAAGGCTTTTGTTAATAATGATTCTCCAAATGACAAATTATTTTTTCAAGAATGGGGTTGGTTGGGATGTTTCTTTCTTGACCTATACTTTGTTACTCCCCTATTCTCATTTTTGTTTTCTCATAAATAAGATTGTAATTCTAAAAAGTTTTTTTTTTGTTTTGTCAATATCTAAAATCATATTTTAATTCTGAAAAATGATATTTTTTTGTTTCCATTTCATGAAAATTGAATCGATTTAAAAAAATTGTATATTTTTATGCTTGAACTTTGATTCTTTGTTGTCTATTTATGTTGTTAGGACATGTGTTTGTGGAAATGTTTGAAAGAAAATATGAAGTCCAAATTCATGAAGAATACAAAGAGAATTCGACAAGCTAATGTCAAACAACCACCCACCAGATCATCCTCTTCTTTCTCTGTTATTCTTCAAGAATGCATTCTCTCAAGAACTTGTTTGTTTTTTTTTATGTATTTATTTCATGAATGTGTCAGTTTTTGAGTTAATTCTTCCTAGGATCTATCAATTTTTTAGGTAATTCTTTCAAGATTTTGTTTGTTTTTAAGTAATTTTTTCAAGGATGTATACATCTTAAAGGATGTTAATAAGATCCTTTTGTTTTGATGTAATCCTTTCTGGAATTTGTTAGTTTTTTTTATATATTTTAAGTGGATTTTTCTTCAAGAATTTATTGCTTAAAAATAACATTCTTTCATGAATTAAAACGTATTCTGTCAAGAATGTTTATTTCTTTTTTCAAAAACAATTCTTCTAGATAGAGTGTCTTTTGCAGCAGTAAAAAAATCATTTCCAAAATATTTGGATTTTATTATTTTGTTGCCTAAAATAAGGATACATAAAATGTCCATATTATCCCTATGACGTTTTTGAATTTTGAATTCTTAAAAAAAAATTAATAATAAATATGATAGTATTTTTCCAAGAATGATTCTATTTTTTATTGATCCAATGGCTAAGATTTAGTTACACAGTTACAGAATAGATGCTAGTTAAAAATGATCACACACACACATATATATATATATATATATATATATATATATATATATATATATATATATATATATATATATATATACACACGCACACACCCCATAAGGGATAACACCTCCAACGACTAAAGTTTGAAGTAGACAAATGTGATATTGAGCCATCAAATTAAATAAGCTTCGATATCGACTAGTTTTGCGACAAAAAATAATTGTATTTTCAATTTATAGGCTTATATTCATGTCAAGGTAAAGATCATGATTTAATATATAATCAGTTTCAGTTTTACAAGATTGTAATTGTAAGATCGAATCGAAATTAGAACATCCTGCCAAAAAATATTTTAAAACATGAAAAATATTTGTTATCCGTCGGTTATCCATTCAATTAACAAATAGTTAGTTTAAAGCATGAAATACATCTCTAATACATCATTTAACAATAAACAATTTAAAATGGTTTTCTACGGTATACTCGTTCTATTTAGTTAGTCGAAGACAAAATTAATAACCCAAAAATTATCCAAGTGCATATGATCCAGATCAATTTATCTATGTGAGACTGTAAAATCGCAAGATCATGATTTTAATAACTTTGATTTATGTACTTTTTACCTTGTTTGTTTATTTTCTATTTTTAAACCCATTATAATACACGTACTAATTTGATTCTAGTTACATTTAAATAAAAAAAAAGTCGAATTTAATATAGGATTATCATAAATTAGTTTTTTTTTTAAATCTTGATTATAAGAATCTATATACGGTCGCAGTGGATATCTATATCCAAGCAAAAAGTCGGTAAATTCGTATCCAGTCCGAATGAGATTTAAAATTAAAAGAGAAATTAAATATCCTCCTCACTTTTTTTCTTACTCACTGGCTGAAGGCAAATGTCAAAATCAAAATTTGAGATCAAGAGAGAAAGCATTAGTAGAATCCACATGTCATTATTTTATATCGACTAGTTTTGCAACAAAAAATAATTGTATTTTCAATTTATAGGCTTATATTCATGCCAAGGTAAAGATCATGATTTAATATATAATCAGTTTCAGTTTTACAATATTGTAATTGTAATATCGAATCGAAATTAGAACATCCTGCCAAAAAATATTTGTTATCCGTCGGTTATCCATTCAATTAACAAATAGTTAGTTTAAAACATGAAATACATCTCTGATACATCATTTAACAATAAACATTTTAAAATGGTTTTCTACGGTATATTCGTTTTATTTAGTTAGTTGAAGACAAAATTAATAACCCAAAAATTATCCAAGTGCATATGATCCAGATCAATTTATCTATGTGAGACTGTAAAATCGCAAGATCATGATTTTAATAACTTTGATTTATGTACTTTTTACCTTGTTTGTTTATTTTCTATTTTAAAACCCATTATAATACACGTACTAATTTGATTCTAGTTACATTTAAAAAAAAAGTCGAATTTAATATAGGATTATCATAAATTAGTTTTTTTTAAATCTTAATTATAAGAATCTACATACGGTCGCAGTGGATATCTATATCCAAGCAAAAAGTCGGTAAAGTCGTATCCAGTCCAAATGAGATTTAAAATTAAAAGAGAAATTAAATATCCTCCTCATTTTTTTTTCTTACTCACTAAAATGTCAAAATCAAAATATGAGATTCAGTACAATCCATATGTCATTATTTTATATCACACTCCACCTAAGCTTGGAGTTGGTTTGGAGAGGAGAAGAGAGAGTTGCTTCAACGGCAAACTTTTGTCGCTCACTTTCATCACCCAGTTTTGTATGCTAACACGGGGCGGTGTTTGTTGGTGGTAGTTATTACTCCCACGTCGTATGGCTATGACCCATATAGGAAGGTAGGAAGACATTTAGTTTAAAAAATAAAAAAATAATAATAATAAATAATAATAATAATAACTAGTTTTGGGTTAATTGGACTTTGGTGCACCTCTAGTATCTGGCCGTATCACATTACCTTTTCTCTGAGAATCGTCGGTGGCGGCCATGGGGTGTGCGGGCGGTGCGGTCACACAAGGTCTCCGGTTTTAGGGGGTCTCCGAATTTTGGGACAAATGTATGTATACTTACGATGTTGGTATTTTTATAAAATACATTTTTATGTGTTATCATTATAGAAAATTAGATGTGTCGGTTACTTAAATAAACAATGTAACATTTGTTTGTAATCTTGAAATCATTTTACGTATTAAAAAATTAAAGAAAATAAAAAAAACAAAATATAATCATAAATTCTAAAATTTCTCACAAATTTAATGAAAGTATCTATATCCAAAGAAAAATACAAATTTGTTCTAATATAAATTCTAGCAAACGATTTCATATTTTATAAAAGATACTTTACCCGAAAAATCTAATATAAAAATCAAAATCTAATTATAAATTCTATAAGTTATTTTTCTCCAACAAAGTCTCATTTAAAATCGTTGTCAACTATAATGTGAGAAAATAGAATTGAAGTGTGAAAACAATAGTGACTCAAACTCCTGAAATAGTAAAAGCTCTATATAAATTTGTTAATGAAGATACATATGTAATTAAAGATCAAAAGTGAAGCTACTTGTCTAACAAAGTATTAACTTGAAAATTTTGTCTTTATAATTGGTATGGTTATATGCTATCATATATTGGTTAAAGTAAACAACCCGAGCAAACAAATTCAATCGAAGACTATGCGTGTTAATGAGACAAATAGTAGTGTGGACTGTGGAAACAATTTTTGAGTTTTTTAACGACTATTGAGAGAATAAGTTTGACAAGGCTTGAGATTGTGCGAGAGCTATAACTTCTGATTTAGGAATTGATATGGTGTTTGTTGAAAAAAAAAAGAACAATTTAAAAAGAAAATACATTTTGACGAGAGTGATGTTGGGTCATCAGAACGGATACATTAATTTTCACCTGATGAGTCATTTATAATTCATTATTTTGTGTACATCCTTGATCAAATTATTGGTTTATTGGAGGAAATGTTGAACAATACAAACAATACGAAGACATTTTTGATTTCTTATCCATAATAAAAAAAATTGAAGTCGCTAAATACTAGTGAGTTAAAGGAAAATTGCAAAAATCTTGAAAAAATGTTGCAAAACAGTCATATTTCAGATATCAATGCGTCAGATTTATTCAACGAATTCGAATTGTTAAAAAAACATTTACCAATTGAACATAATACAGTTAACGAAATACTAAATTTCTTAAAAATGATAAACACTTATCAACTTTCTTGTTTAAATTACATATTGTTGACTGTTCTCATTATAGTTGCATCAACCGAAAAAAGTTTTTCAAAACTAAAGCTTTTAAAATCTTATTTGTGCTCGGCTATCTTTCAAGAGAGATTAAACGTTGTGGTTTAATTTCAATTGAGAATGAATTTCTTGATAATATTGATTATGAAAGTGTAATAGATTAATTTTCTTATAAAAATACTAGAAGATGGATGTTTAGAAAATAGTAATCCGTTGACTTTTTATCTTTTTTTTTTTGAAAAGTTGGTTGTAACAGTTACAACTTATAACAAACGAGTGAAGACATTATGTTGTGTTAGTGAATTTACAAGATGTTTGTTAACATTTTTAAGTTTTGAATTTAACGGTAGCAAAATAACTTAGTAATATTTTACAAAATGAAAATTACAGGGTCTCACTTTGATTTTCGCACAATGCCTCCGAAATATGAGGGGCGGACCTCAGAATCGTATATCTTTAGACTTTAATTTGTGTTATATGAAAATATAGAACTCTTTCGGTCTTTCTTCATCGATCATATTCTCCACTTCACCAGTCCTCTTTGTTCCACACACCATGTTGCAGGTATGTATGTGTATTAGCCAGAACTCTTTTCTAACTTCTACAGCTCACAATAAAATCTATACGTACTCTAATTGTGGGGAAGATAGTATAGTGTCACGGGATGACTCTTTTAAACTAGTCAATACCGTGTGCCACTTAGTGCTTCTCCGACTAAGTCAGGCTAACTTCGACGATCTAGATGTACTAACGAACTTAGGAAGCAAGAGTTACGACAAGGGACACTTCAAGAAAGCTTCTATTATATAACTCAACTTCTTTACAAGGAAACTTCTCGATGGTTTGGGAAAATGAGTCCTTCTCCCTATTTATAGGAACCTTACACCTCCTCAAATGGAAGTTTCTAGGTCCCGATCATTCTTGACTAATCTAGACTCTTCCTATTATATACATGGATTTTACAAGACTCTAGAATATGGTATACTTGTCTACGATGTTCTAGAAATCTCTAGGTCGTCCCGACATTATCCAAATCATTCTTGTATGATCTAGCGTGTTCTAGATCGTTCCAAAGTCTTCCGGGTCATTCTAGCTTCGTCTAGTGCCTTCTTGATTATTCCGGATCGTTCTCCTTTGTTCCACGGACATCTATAATATTCTAGTATCTTCCAGGGTCCCGTAGAGCATTCTTGATCTCTTCGGAGACTTCTCGAGTATACTTGATCGTTCCAGAGTTCTCTAGATGATCGTGGAATTTTCCAGAAACTCAGTCTGTGACACCCTCCCCCACTTAAACTCTTGACGTCCTCGTCAAGTCTTTTAACATGTTTCACTTGTCTTCTTACTTCCTCGCCTGTTGTGGGTCTTCTTGTAGCCTCACGATATATCGGAGAAATTCTTAACGATAATCGTGACTCCGTCTTGCACCGATATGTGTCGACACCTCGAACTATGTGGTTTGGTTTCACATACTTCCTGGTTCGATCACTAGTCGCTTGTGAATCATCTTCATTCTTCCAACTTAGGGTATTTTCCCGTATCTTCCCAACTTCCTTAAGGTCTTTGTTAAACTTCATCGATGATAGCGTTCAAGACCTTGTTCTACTCCTTTCTATTGGTACGATGTGAATGATTTTACCTTTAGTAATACGCATCATGTTATCGCTTTCAAATGACCATGGACGTAATCCGTCTAGGAATTCTGTAACATCCCAAGTTCGGAAGCAAGAAGTTGGAGGGTGCTAAGTGTAAATAAAGGAAGCTACTCGACGAGTAGGTATGCTACTCGTCGAGTCGGAGCGGGATTGATCGCAGGTTAAGTGGCCAACTCACCGAGTCGGCGGCTTGGACTCGACGAGTTGGTGCTGGAATGAGAAAACCCTAATCCCGAGGGTTGCACCCTATTTAAAGGACTTTATGTCCTTCTCCCAGCCTCCTAATCCCCCAGAGAGTTCTAGAAAACCCTAATTTCGTGTGAGACTTCATTGTTGAGGAGATTGGAGCTTGGAAGAGGAATTTGGTGGAAGGAGCTTGAGAAATTAGAGGCTAGCATCAAGGGGCTTGTGTAGATCTGGGATCTACATCAGTTTGGGCACACCTCAGAGGTAAGGAGCCATTATCTTAAGCTATTTCCTTTTTGGGTTCATCTTTGGTGGTTGATTTAGAGTTCCTTAGCTTGTTTGAGACCTATTTCGAGTTTGGAGTTTAGATCTGAGGTTGCTACTCCAGATATAAGCTTGTGATGGTCCTTAATGCCGTAAAGCTCCTATCTAAGAGTTATTGGTGAAGCCTCTTTGTCATAAACCCTAGCCCTAGAGTGTTTTGGGCTTATATCTCCTTGGTTTCACGTAAAGTTTGCAACTTTATGTGAGGGTTAGGCTGTAGAAGAGTGGATCTATGGATTGGAGCCCCTGCATGGCTCGAAAAGCCTCTGTATGGATAGAGAACTGAAGAGACTCGGCGAGTCACATGGGTGTACTCGACGAGTTGTATGAACATGTGCATGGACTCGGCGATTTGGAAGAACAACTCGGCGAGTCTGTTGAAGATTGCCTTGGACTCGGTGAGTCTGTTCTTGGACTCGGCGAGTCAAGTCGCAGAACCCCTAACCTCTTCTGGTTAAGACGCAGATCAGTGAGTCGAGGGGTGACTCAGTGAGTTGGACATGATAGGACTCGGAGATCGTTGGACTCGACGAGTCTTGGGGTGACTCGGCGAGTTGAGTCGTGTTCTAAGAGTTTTCTGAGTATGAGGACTCGACGAGTCGACGGGTTGACTCGGCGAGTAGAGTCAACCAGGAAGGTTGACTTTGACTGAGGACTTTGACTTTGACCAAGAGTTGACCGGTTTGACTTCCAAGGGTATTTTGGTAATTTTGGTATTGGTTCTTTGGTAGTGTTCTGTGGTGGAGTTCGTGTCGGTGGTCGGAGCAGCTTGGTCTTATCTCTTCAGTCAGCAATTGCAGGTGAGTTATCCTCACTATATCGACAGGGTCTACGGCACCAAGGCCGGCCCTTTATCGGATGGAAATCCGGGTATTGTTTGTGATGTTATTGCTTTGCTAGATCTGCATCCTGGTATTTAGGATGGTGTTATGTTAGTGACCTGGTTAAGGTCGGTACCCGGTATATAGGGTAATGTTATGCTAGTGACCGGTTAGGTCAGAATCCTGGTTAGGATGTTGATATGCTATGTGATCTGTTAGACTGTTTGTCTGGTTAAGGATTTGTTATGCGATTAATTGTTTATGTGCACATGGTTGTTTGACGGGGGTTGGGTTGAGGCGGGTCCTGCTTTGTGCTGTAGGCCAACATACCCAGGGCGGACCGGATATTCCGAAGGCCCAGCGAGCGGTCCGGATAGGCTGAAGGCCCCAAGAGGGCGGACCAGACGTGCCGAGGCTTGGAGAGTGGACCAAGCCGACTGAAGGCCCGGTGTGGGCGGACCAGTCATACTGTAGACTCAGAGAGTGGACCAGGTGGATTGAAGGCCCGGTGCGGGCGGACCAATCACACTGTAGACTCGATGTACATGGCTAGATTCGGAGGGTGGACCAGGTGGACTGAAGGCCCGGTGCGGGCGGACCAGTCACACAGTAGACCCGTTGTGCATGGTTGTTCTATTTGTGATATGTTATGAGTATGTTTATGTGTGGTTGGTATTTTGGGGGGTAACTCACTAAGCTTTCGGACTTACAGTTCAGTGTATTGTTTCAGGTACTTCAGGAGATCGTGGCAAGGCGAAGGCGTGATCGTACCGCTCCTCATGTTTTATGATTTATGTGATATGGTTCTGGGGGATACTCTGATGTTTAAACTATTTTGAAAACGAGATGTATGAACTTAATGGTTTTTGAATGAATTAAAATGTTTTAATTTGGCTCAAATTTTATGGGTGTTACAAGTTGGTATCAGAGCCTTGGTTTGAGTGAATTGGAGGAACAATCGTGTAAATCCAGTCTCAAATCAAGGAGGGATTTTCAAAATGGTTTTCAAAAGGTTTTCGAAATAAGTAAAGGAGGATGCAGCGGGTACGATCAGCCAGAGCCAGTAAGTAGACCCCAAAATACCATACAAGTTATTTGTTTATGTGATATGTTAGAACAGCATGCTAGTACTAGGCTAGGGATCTTCAGGAATTGCATGATAGAATTGCCTGATTTTTTATGCCTGTTAGCCTAGGGTTTTCTTGATATGAGATATTCGGTATTCCTCTAGGGGTGAGGATTGAGTGCTTGCTATGTATGTTGGTGCTTAGGGCGTTGTGGTGATACTTAAGACAAATATGGGTAGGTGTGGAAGGTAGTATGGGCCCGTACTACTGAAAGCCCAGGACCCATACGCGTGTCAAGGAAGTCACAACCCCTAGGTTGTTGGTTAGAGGTTAGTTCTCGGAGGTTATGCGAGGTATCTGAGGATCTTGTTGGTGTATTGCAGTATGGTGGTTACGAGGCGTGTCGTGACTTGATCCGGATCGGGATCAGGACAGGGTGAGCAGGAGGCCCTAGTGGCACCTGAGATTATTGGCCAGGAGGGGCCAATGTTGACAGAGGATCGGGTCAGGGAAATCATCCGCGAGGAGGTGGTTGAGATTGTCCAGGGTCAGATCCCGGAGTTGTTTGGGACTATTAAGTCCGCTATGAGGGAGTACTTCGATGATCGTTATGCAGCTCTTACTGAGACGGCTGTCGCGGCAGCTACAGCGGCTGTAACAGCGGCAGGGGGAGGAGCCGGTCGGGGCTTTCAGTATCAGGATTTCGACAATACGAAGCCCCCTACTTTCGATGGAGTTCAGGATTCGATCGTTGCTATGAGATGGTTGTCAGACGTGGAGGGTTGTTTCTTCACGTGTTCATGCCCTGCGGATCAGAGGGTGAGGTGTGCTCTGAACCTTTTGAGGCTCGGGGCAAAGGATTGGTGGAGGTTGACTACGGGATCTTATTCTGATGCGCAGCGGGCTGCGGTTACTTAGGATCAGTTCCGAGAGATGTTCAGTACTCGTTATGTTCCGCAGGTTGAGAGAGAGAGGTTGGCTCAGGAGTTCTTGGAGCTGAAGCAGGATTCGGAGTCAGTGACGGAGATCACCAGGATGTTCACTGAGAGGGCGATGCTTTGCCCGGAGTTCGCGTCGGAGCAGGCTCAGATGTCCCGGTATCTGAGTATGCTCAAAAGGGATATTAGACAGTTTGTGTCCACGCAAAGATGTGATACCTTGTTAGAGTTGCAGGAGGCCGCCAGGCGGCGTGAGTTGGAGATTGAGTTGCAGTTGCGAGAGCAGAGGCAGGCCCCGGTGCAGTCGCAGCCGGCGCCGAAACGGTTCAAAACCGTTGACTCCAGGATTGGGGGTCAGAGCAGCCACACTTGTAAGAAGTGTGGGAGGGGTCATATCGGATTTTGTAGGTCCGGTGGTGCGTGCCGCAAGTGCGGGGGAGAGGGGCATTATGCGAGGGATTGTCGTCAGTCAGCCCCAGTACAGGATATGAGAATTTGTTATCACTGCCATCAGGTTGGACACTTGAGGGCCAACTGCCCACAGTTTGCTGCTGGATCGGTGCAGGCTCCAGCATCGGCCACTTTGAGGATTACTGGCGGGGGTCAGGGTGGAGCGGAGCCTCCGAGGGCTCAGGGACGCGCATTCCAGCTTACAGCAGAGGAGGTCAGGGCAGAGCCAGATGCAGCTGCGGGTACGTTTCCATCTTGTTATCTTGTTATTTGTGTGGTATTGTAAATCTGTCTGCATTGTTCCGCATGTTTCGTAGTATGATTGAGGATCTTGGTAGTTAGGAGTGGTAGTTGGTTAGCATCCAAGAGGATAGATGATCGGAAGGTAGGATATATGATATCTTTGCTGGGTATGGCACCTGCGATGTGAGAAGTGTTCGGCTGAGATTCTACTTCCTTGGAGTTCGGGTGTGCGATGGCGGAAGGGTTATTCGGTGAAGGTTACTCACTCCCGAGGGAGTCAGTTCATGGATAAGAGGGAATATATGGAGTAAGGGCGATCGAGCTATGCGGTTTTGGGCATCGGTGGTTAGTAGTCGGTGCACTAAGTGGGGGAGAATTGGGAAATTCTCCGGTGAAACAGCATGCATCCAAGGATGGTTAGCTGTTTGGATTTCAGCAGTGTTTTGCTGAGGGTGTGGATCGGTGAGAGCAAGTGATAGACAAGTGGGGCGGAGCACAGACCATGGTTTTCGGAAAAGGTGACTGATTATTGAAAGGCCTAGGGTTAGGCCGGGAATTGAGTATATGGAATAGAGCTGGAGTTCGGAACCCCAAGAGGGCTAGAACAGTATGCACGGGAGAGATTCCCAGGAAGAATGGTTCAGGATGGTGTACAACAGTTTTGAGCGGTCCGGATAGACTGAAGGCCAGAAGGCGTACCAGTCAGACCGAAGGCTCGGGGAACGGTCCAGACAGGCTGAAGGCCCAGGAGGGCGGTCCAGACATGCTGAAGGTTCTAAGAGTGGTCCAGATAGGCTGAAGGCCTGGAAAGGCGGTCCAGTCATGCTGAAGACTCTGTATGTGTTAGTAGATCTGTATGCGGAGAATGAGTGGCTGTGTCGCCATGCAATAGTAATCGATATGGTCTGGCCCCAAGTATTGGTCATAATGATGAAGTTGGCTGGAGGCCGTGCGTGGGCCTTGCTAGTTATGTGATCGGAATCGGAGTATATGGGAGTTCGAGAATAGCAGTTGCTCTACATGGATAGTGTAGAGTGGAGTTTAGCTCAGTGGCACTTATAGGTGCGGTAAGGGTTGTTGAGTAGACTTCCTGGAAAGGGAAGGTATGTAGCTCCGGAAGGAGTTTGGGTCCTCTGAAAGGAAGGCAATGGAGTAAATGGATGATCGAAAGTGCTTGGTAGTGAGCACTGGGGTTGTACCAGGTATATGGAAGCACATACGGGTTGGATGCCCGTTGAGGTTGTGGTAATGTTGGATGATGCGCAGGCATGTTTTCAGTCTCCTTGGAAGAGGAGGAGGAAAGTGGTTCCAGATTGGAGAATGGGACAGAGGAAGGTGAGACAGCAGGTTAACAGACTCGGGAGTAGTCTGGACTGGTGCTGAGGACAGTATAAGGATATTACAGTCGGAGGTCAAGGACCTAGAGATCGTGATAGGGAGGTGTGAGTGGGTTGCACTCCGTTGTGTCGAACCGAAGGGTTCGAGGGTGACGCAAGGACAAGGTCCTTAGTTTCGAGTATGGTTGAAGGCTTGAGTTATGTATGTGGAGGTATTCCAATCTGGGGTATTCCATCATGGGGATTCGTTGGGGTTGCAAGTTATCAAGGTTATCGCCAATCTTGGGTGAAGGAAGATGGATTAGTGTCTTGGCGGAGCTCAGTGGCTGTTGTGGTATCCAGTTTTCGCAGGTTGCGAATGAATGCGTAAGACGGAAGTGAGGTAGTGTCTTCAGGTGACACTTAGTTGATGAGTGTTGTCATCAGAGAAAAGAAGCCGGTGGCCGGCTTGGAGCAGTTGATCAGGACCCTGCAAGGGAAGAGATGGATTTTAGAGACTCGATAATTGTGTTTGAAGGAATCTAGGTCGGTTTGAGATCAATGGGTGCATTGTGGGAGAATCATCCGAAAGTTTGTGTTGCCGCAGGCTTCGAGGACGAAGCCTAATTTAAGTGGGGGAGAATTGTAACATCCCAAGTTCGGAAGCAAGAAGTTGGAGGGTGCTAAGTGTAAATAAAGGAAGCTACTCGACGAGTAGGTATGCTACTCGTCGAGTCGGAGCGGGATTGATCGCGGGTTAAGTGACCAACTCGCCGAGTCGGCGGCTTGGACTCGACGAGTTGGTGCTGGAATGAGAAAACCGTAATCCCGAGGGTTGCACCCTATTTAAAGAACTTTATGTCCTTCTCCCAGCCTCCTAATCCCCCAGAGAGTTCCAGAAAACCCTAATTTCGTGTGAGACTTCATTGTTGAGGAGATTGGAGCTTGGAAGAGGAATTTGATGGAAGGAGCTTGAGAAATTAGAGGCTAGCATCAAGGGGCTTGTGTAGATCTGGGATCTACATCAGTTTGGGCACACCTCAGAGGTAAGGAGCCATTATCTTAAGCTATTTCCTTTTTGGGTTCATCTTTGGTGGTTGATTTGGATTTCCTTAGCTTGTTTGAGACCTATTTCGGGTTTGGAGTTTAGATCTGAGGTTGCTACTCCAGATCTAAGATTGTGATGGTCCTTAATGCCATAAAGCTCCTGTCTAAGAGTTATTGGTGAAGCCCCTTTGTCATAAACCCTAGCCCTAGAGTGTTTTGGGCTTATATCTCCTTGGTTTCACGTAACGTTTGCAACTTTATGTGAGGGTTAGGCTGTAGAAGAGTGGATATATGGATTGGAGCCCCTGCATGGCTCGAAAAGCCTCTGTATGGATTGAGAACTGAAGAGACTCGGCGAGTCACATGGGTGTACTCGACGAGTTGTATGGACATGTGCATGGACTCGGCGAGTTGGAAGAACAACTCGGCGAGTCTGTTGAAGATTGCCTTGGACTCGGCAAGTCTGTTCTTGGACTCGGCGAGTCAAGTCGCAGAACCCCTAACCTCTTCTGGTTAAGACGCAGATCAGTGAGTCGAGGGGTGACTCAGTGAGTTGGACAGGATAGGACTCGGAGATCGTTGGACTCGACGAGTCTTGGGGTGACTCGGCGAGTTGAGTCGTGTTCTAAGAGTTTTCTGAGTATGAGGACTCGACGAGTCGACGGGTTGACTCGGCGAGTAGAGTCAACCAGGAAGGTTGACTTTGACTGAGGACTTTGACTTTGACCAAGAGTTGACCGGTTTGACTTCCAAGGGTATTTTGGTAATTTTGGTATTGGTTCTTTGGTAGTGTTCTGTGGTGGAGTTCGTGTCGGTGGTCGGAGCAGCTTGGTCTTATCTCTTCAGTCAGCAATTGCAGGTGAGTTATCCTCACTATATCGACAGGGTCTACGGCACCAAGGCCGGCCCTTTATCGGATGGAAATCCGGGTATTGTTTGTGATGTTATTTCTTTGCTAGATCTGCATCCTGGTATTTAGGATGGTGTTATGTTAGTGACCTGGTTAAGGTCGGTACCCGGTATATAGGGTAATGTTATGCTAGTGACCGGTTAGGTCAGAATCCTGGTTAGGATGTTGATATGCTATGTGATCTGTTAGACTGTTTGTCTGGTTAAGGATTTGTTATGCGATTAATTGTTTATGTGCACATGGTTGTTTGACGGGGGTTGGGTTGAGGCGGGTCCTGCTTTGTGCTGTAGGCCAACATACCCAGGGCGGACCGGATATTCCGAAGGCCCAGCGAGCGGTCCAGATAGGCTGAAGGCCCCAAGAGGGCGGACCAGACGTGCCGAGGCTTGGAGAGTGGACCAAGCCGACTGAAGGCCCGGTGTGGGCGGACCAGTCATACTGTAGACTCAGAGAGTGGACCAGGTGGATTGAAGGCCCGGTGCGGGCGGACCAATCACACTGTAGACTCGATGTACATGGCTAGATTCGGAGGGTGGACCAGGTGGACTGAAGGCCCGGTGCGGGCGGACCAGTCACACAGTAGACCCGTTGTGCATGGTTGTTCTATTTGTGATATGTTATGAGTATGTTTATGTGTGGTTGGTATTTTGGGGGGTAACTCACTAAGCTTTCGGACTTACAGTTCAGTGTATTGTTTCAGGTACTTCAGGAGATCGTGGCAAGGCGAAGGCGTGATCGTACCGCTCCTCATGTTTTATGATTTATGTGATATGGTTCTGGGGGATACTCTGATGTTTAAACTATTTTGAAAACGAGATGTATGAACTTAATGGTTTTTGAATGAATTAAAATGTTTTAGTTTGGCTCAAATTTTATTGGTGTTACAAATTCCATTCCTAATACCATGTTATAGTCGTCCATCGGTACGACTACTAGGTCAACGTTCCCTTCCCATTCCGCGATTTTCATGGGTACTCCCCGTGAAACTCCCAAGATAGGTTTGGAGGGAGAATTGACAACCTTCAATTGGCCTTCTTTTTTCAGGTAGTGGATTCCCAATCTCTTTGCTTCGTTTTCATAAAGGAAGTTGTGAGTCTCACCTGAATCTATTAGCGCTTTGGTATTTCCTCCATTCGACTTAGCTTCGACTAGCATGAGACTTCCTACCTTAGAACCACTCCCTTTCGATTCCCTTGTCTCGTCTTTTGTCATAGAGTTCAGAAGTCGCATGGAACTCATGTGAGCTTCTTTTTCTTTTTCTTCTTCTTGCAACACCATCGCATAAAATATCTTTTTCTTCGGACAGTCTCGGATCAAGTGAGGACCATCACACAAGTAGCACTTGATCTCCTTCCGTTCTTCCCTTCGGTTTCTTCCTTCGATTGCTTTTCCTTTCGTATTCAAAGGTTGGGGTGTGTTTTGTTTTGGTTCCGGTTCTGACATAGTTTGTTCTCCCCCACTATTCTTCTTAACCGTGCTTTCTTTTCGAAATTCCATTAGATCTTCTGCCACGGCAATAGCTTCGTCGACGTCTTTGACATTTCTCCTCTTGAGCTCGTTGTAGGCCCAAGATTGTAGTCTATCCATGAAATAGAAAAGTTTGTCCTTCTCCTGCATGTCTGGTAACTCTAGCATCAAGCTCGTGAACTCGACTATATAGTCTCGGATGGATCCAGTATGCTTTAGCCCACGAAGTTTCTTCATCGCTATGTCTTCAGCATTATGTGGGCAGAATTGTCTCTTAAGTTGCCTCTTGAATTCTTCCCATGTGTCTATGGTATACAATCCTTTTTCAATATCATCGTGCTTCCTTCGCCACCATAGAGCTGCACTCTCGCATAGATAAAGTACCACTGTATCTACCTTCGTCTTGTCGTCCTTCACTTGACTAGCATTGAAGTAGCATTCCATCGACCAAAAGAATTCGTCAAGTTCTTTGGGATCGCGTTTACCTCCATACTTCAATGGTTTGGGTGCTTCTGTGTGCGACAACGTTCTCGCAATGGTCCCTCTGGCGATTGTTACCTTGCACAAGTTTACTTCGGCTTGTAATGCGTCTACCTTCTCACGGAACTCATTCCGCAAGGTGTTGATAATTCCAAGGACTTCTTCCTTGATGACACCGACTCCTTCAATCCATCGCTCATGTCACTTATCTCAGCAACGAATTGATCGACAGTATCCGTCCACTCAAGGATCTCGCCGACGCTAATCTCCACCTTTGTAAGCTTGTTTTCTAAGCTTGCCAAAGGGTCAACGGATTGGTCCCTCCTCCTGGACTTCCTTCCTTTCTCTTCAACGACAGGGGGAATGTTAGCTACATCACTTCCTCCTTCCATTGCTACGATCTCTTGCTCGTACGAACTCTAGCTCCGATACCACTTGTCACGGGATGACTCTTTTAAACTAGTCAATACCGTGTGCCACTTAGTGCTTCTCCGACTAAGTCAGGCTAACTTCGACGATCTAGATGTACTAACGAACTTAGGAAGCAAGAGTTACGACAAGGGACACTTCAAGAAAGCTTCTATTATATAACTCAACTTCTTTACAAGGAAACTTCTCGATGGTTTGGGCAAATGAGCCCTTCTCCCTATTTATAGGAACCTTACACCTCCTCAAATGGAAGTTTCTAGGTCCCGATCATTCTTGACTAATCTAGACTCTTCCTATTATATACACGGATTTTACAAGACTCTAGAATATGATATACTTGTCTACGATGTTCTAGAAATCTCTAGGCCGTCCCGACATTATCCAAATCATTATTGTATGATCTAGCGTGTTCTAGATCGTTCCAAAGTCTTCCGGGTCGTTCTAGCTTCGTCTAGTGCCTTCTTGATTATTCCGGATCGTTCTCCTTTGTTCCACGGACATCTATAATATTCTAGTATCTTCCAAGGTCCCGTAGAGCATTCTTGATCTCTCCGGATACTTCTCGAGTATACTTGATCGTTCCAGAGTTCTCTAGATGATCGTGGAATTTTCCAGAAACTCGGTCCGTGACATATAGGGTTGCTTTTAGGCGTGGAAGATTTACTTGAAAATCATGCCTCCCAAAGAACGTATATGTTGTGATGCATTAGGGCACATAATGAGGATTTCAAGAACACACATCATCCTCGATAGGCCTTCTTGATCATTCAAATCTAATAAAAACGTCCATCTCCATACTTGTAAACAAGATCTATCAATTGCACGTACTATTACTCTCATTATCATATCATTTATATCATCCACCCCTAAATTGTTTTTGATCAAATTACCAATTATAATTAGTTGTGATGTTAAGATACTCTTGACACACACATGACCTTTACCAACTAATATAAAGTCTTAAATTTTTATCATTGGGAAATGATAGTTGTTGTCACTAATAAACAAGTCTCACCAAACCCCTCATATTTTAGATTTCCTACCTTCGTTCACCAAAACTGTTTGTTGAGCACGACATGGTCAACTCTAATGATCTATAGGTATACACATATTCTGACTATTGTGTATATTTGTTTTCTTTTTCATATTGGGCTAGTGTGTATGGTTTTTATGTATATGCACATAAGCTATTCATTGTTAATTTACCATAATTCCCAATAATACATCACATAAGATATAACCATAGCACTTGTCCATTAAACAATACCCAAGCCCACAATTTAGCTTTTTCTATTGATACTTTTTAAATACTTGAGGGGTTGGAATTTTGTTATTTCGTAGGTTTGACTTGTAGATATAATAACCCATTTTACATCGAGGTATAGGGTTCTATTCAACTTGGTTGAAAGGTCTAGAACGAGTTTTTATTCATTTTATACTTTATAGTCATAGATTGTTTTAATATATATGTTGATTGGTCATTTTGGAAAAGTCACTTGATCAACATATAGGTTACCATGTTATCCATAGTCAAACACTCAAAACTGCTACAGATACTTGATTATAAGAAAACTTTGTAATAGAATAAACTCGACATAAATATTTAATCAAGAACTTTGTAAATTTGAAGAATATAAGTACAAATACAAGGTGGAAAATGGAAATATATGTAATTAGTCATGACTTAATACTTTTAGTTGACGGATTTCTGTAGTCGTCAAACTTAAAGGTGTCCTGTTCTAGAGGGGGTCCTTCCTGTTTTGTCTTTTTGAAATTCTGGTCTAATTTCGTGGGTAGAATTGTAATATAAAAGTTATATAATTTGTACAAATAAAAGTCAGAGACAAATTTCAGGTACCATGATGACAACAACAACAGCCAGTGTCATTTATTTATATATTTATTTAGAGTTGCGTAACACAGGGGCATCAAAACAACATTTGACTTTCTGAATTTCGTATAACTTGCAAAGCCTGATGGATGCAGGAAGCAACAGTTATTTTTTATTTTATTTTTAATTTTTTATGTGCCTATATAGCCTCAGTCAACCGTATTTATTATAAAAATTTAAGGTAAATTATCCTAAAAATACATCGACACCATTTAAAGGATCATGTGCATGTCCCAATACACTGCATATACACAGGAGAAGCCTCCTCCGTTCATTAAAGACTAACAAAAATCTTAATCCATATTTGGAAGTTTAGAATATCAAAATAACCATACTTTTAATATTTATCGCAAAAACACAATCTATTTAAGCAAAAGTTTGCAAATTTGCAAGTACTATTTCTCTTGCCAAAAGACTTGTTTTTTCCTGAAAATATGGTGAATTTTTTGAATATTTAGCTTGTTTTATATATATTCTTTTGTGCATTTTCAATACTTTTGCGAGTTTTATATATTTTGTGCAAGGTTGAAAAAATCACAAAGTTGGGTAATAAGAATATTTTTTGAAAATGTTTAACTAACAAGGTGTAGCAAAAATAATTAAGATATATGATTTTGAGGATTTGGAACTATGTTATGAGTTTAATATCCCACAACGATAATAAAAATCTGTCCCAACTCATGTGTGAATTTTCCCAACTCATAAGTAATAGTTTTTTATTTTATTTATAACACCAAATATCAAAATATTCTAAATTTCTAATAAAAGAAAGTTGAGAAAACTAATCAAGTGGCCTCTACCTCTAACCCAAATCTCTATAAAATTGTGAAGCCAAAAGTTTTTATATGATGCATTATCACCATACCTTTATTTTTTTTGTAATTGTCAATGGAGGAATAAGTATCGATTTGAAAAAGAAAATTAAAAAACATATAAAGAGAGTATCTTTTTATCTCCACTTGGATTTTTTTAGGTCATTCTTTCTATACGAGTCCTGATTGGGTAATAATGCTTTCTTTATTTTCATTTATTTATCATTTTCCATTTTCCATTTTCCAATTATTTATTTCAAGTCTTCCCCACCCCACCAGCACTTAAAAACAAACAAACGTTTGTGAATTGTGAATTGTGAATTGCGATTGTGAGTATAATGGTTTGATTTGATAACCCAATAACAAATTACACATCCAAACAGAAAAACCCACCACCAACACCATCATCATTATCACCATCGCCACCTCCACCACCACCACCAAACAGCCGCCCCCATTCCCAACAATTCATTATTCAAATAAAGTAAACGCTTCCATGATCACGATCATAAACCAAACGATTAAACTCACTCACACCCTTGATGCCTTCTTTCCCCTTTTTTAATATTGCTCCTCGTCAACATCCACTTGTCTCCTCCTTCATCAATGGATCATCATCATCATCATTCACTCGTCTTCAACAATCTCTCTTATTCTTCCTAATCCCTCCTCCCATTTCTTCTTATTCTCTGCAGCCATCATGCTGCCGAAACCAAAACCAAAACCCCTTTTCTTCTTCTTCTTCCATCTGGGTTTTCTTCGATTGTTGATTATACTTGTGTTTCCGATACTACTTACAGATGCCGCTTGTTCCAGCTCTGATCGCGATTCGCTACTGTCATTCGCCGCCAACTTTCCCACCCTCAATTGGACTGCCGCCGTCGATTGCTGTTCATGGGATGGGATTGATTGCGATGATACAGGGGATCGGGTGGTGGAGTTGTCGTTACCTGATAGAGGTCTTCGTGGTGTAATTCCTTCTAATCTTCAATCTATCAACACTCTCTCTCTCCTAAACCTGTCGTGTAATTTCCTATATGGTTCCCTCCCCGATGGACTTTTCTCCTCTATGAACAACCTCCGCACCATTGACGTGAGCTACAATAGGCTTTCTGGACAGTTACCGGACATCTTGCCTCCTACAATCCAATCGCTCAATTTCTCCGGTAATCGTTTCAATGGCACGATTCAAGCTGCGTTTTTCCAGTCAACTCCAAGCTTGATTGCTCTCAATGTCAGCAACAATAGCTTCACTGGCGTCATTCCTCCTTCTATATGCGACAACTCACCGGGATTAGTGATTCTCGATTTCGCTTTGAACGACTTCACCGGAATTATCCCGTCAGGGTTTGGTGCCTGTTCTAACCTCCAGGTTTTGAGTATGGGTTTTAACAATCTCACAGGACAGATTCCGATAGATATCAACGGCGCTCGATCGCTGCAAGTCTTATCCTTACCCGGAAATTCTCTTACGGGAGAGATTGATGAAGGCATTACTAATCTCACCAACCTCAAGAGTCTTACCTTGTTTGGTAATTCGTTATCCGGCGACATCCCTCGCAATATCGGAAAGCTTTCATTCCTGGAAAGATTGGAACTTCACATTAATCGTCTCAATGGCACTCTCCCTCCATCATTGATGAATTGCACAAAGCTCAAACTGCTAAATTTGAGGGTCAACTTCTTAGTCGGCATGCTTTCGGAGTTTGATTTCTCCAATTTTAGTCAACTCACCATTATTGACCTCGGTGAAAATCAATTCAACGGAGTTCTACCAAAAACCCTTTTCACCTGCAAATCACTTACCGCAATTCGACTGGCCAATAATAGGCTAGAAGGAGAACTGTTGGATGATGTTCTCCAGTTACCATCGTTATCCTTCCTCTCGCTTCCAAACAACACCCTGAAGAACATCTCAAACGCATTCAATATTCTGAAACAGCACCAGAAGCTCGCCACTCTGATTCTCTCCAAGAACTTCTTCTACGAAACCCTACCCGACGGAGAAATGTCCGGGTTTTTAAAACTTAAGATTATGGGGCTAGGTGGTTGCAAATTGTTTGGTCAAATTCCGACATGGCTGAGTTCGTTACAGAAGCTCCAGGTAATCGACCTCTCTCAAAATAACATCAATGGCACAATCCCCGGCTGGCTGGAAACCCTACCAAATCTTTTTTATCTCGATTTATCTAACAATTCTCTTTCTGGAACCTTCCCTATTGAGCTTACTAGACTCCCAGCACTTGGCTCACAACAAGTGCTCGACCATGTAAACAGTAGTTACTTAGAACTCCCTGTATTCGTCCAACCCCAAAACGCTTCCTATTTACAATACAACCAGCTCGCCACCCTCCCGCCGGCCTTATACCTAGCAAGCAACCACCTCACCGGCGACATACCAGTTCAGGTCGGTCATCTCCAGTCAATTCACACCCTTGACCTCAGTCGAAACAATTTCTCAGGCACCATTCCAAGTTCAATCTCAAATCTAACAAACTTGGAAAAGCTCGACCTCTCTTACAATCTCCTATCTGGTGAGATCCCTTCTTCACTTAAAAGCCTCAACTTTCTATCTTCTTTCAATGTCGCAAACAACAATCTTCAAGGTCCTATCCCTACCGGAGGCCAATTCGGGACCTTTATGAGCCCAAGCTACGTAAACAACCCAGGGTTATGCGGCCCTCCCATCGACACCCTTTGTGGGAACCAAAATCGATCAAACACAACAGATTCTTCACGCAGAAAAGGCCCCAACAAGAAAATGATAGTCGGACTAATTTTAGGCATCTGTTTTGGAGTTGGCATCACTTTAACTTGTGTCGCGTTATTCATACTATCCAAAAGACGGATCCTCCCAAGAGGTGACCCGGAGGTCTTCCACATGGATATGACCTCCTTCAATTCCACGTCAGCAGTTGAAGTCCCTAAAGACACAAGTGGAGTCATTTTGTTCCCAAACAACATGACTCCAGACACCAAGAACCTAACAATTTCAGACATCTTAAAAGCAACTGACAATTTCAGTCAAGCAAACATAATCGGGTGTGGTGGATTCGGCTTAGTCTACAAAGCAACTTTACCAAATGGAACAAAACTAGCAGTCAAGAAACTCTCAGGAGACATGGGTTTAATCGCTAGAGAATTCAAAGCAGAAGTGGAAGCATTATCAACAGCTCAACACAAGAATCTCGTATCCTTACAAGGTTACTGTGTACACGATGGATGCCAGCTGTTAATATATTCCTACATGGAAAACGGAAGCTTAGATTTCTGGCTACATGAAAAGACAGATGGAGCATCAAGACTCGATTGGCCAACAAGATTGAAAATCTTGCAAGGTGCAAGCTGTGGACTTTCTTACATGCATCAAGTATGTGAACCACATATTGTGCATCGTGACATAAAGTCAAGCAACATTCTTTTAGATGAACAATTCGAAGCATATGTTGCAGATTTCGGATTATCTAGACTAATTCATCCCTACAATACACATGTCACAACCGAATTGGTGGGTACCCTGGGGTATATTCCACCTGAATATAGCCAGTCATGGATAGCCACTTTAAGAGGAGATATATATAGTTTTGGGGTTGTCATGCTTGAGCTACTCACCGGAAAAAGACCCATGGAGATTTTCCGGCCAAAAGCTTCAAGAGAATTGGTGGTTTGGGTGAATCAGTTGAGAAGAGAAGGGAAACAAGATGAAGTGTTTGATACCCTTTTGAAAGGTAAAGGGTTTGAAGAAGAGATGTTGCAGGTTCTTGATGTTGCATGCATGTGTGTGAATGTCAACCCTTTGAAAAGGCCAAGTATTAATGAAGTTGTTGATTGGCTTCATAATGTTGAGTTCAATAATCAGATACCAAAGCCTTGAAGAAATTGGAGTTTTTCATTGTGTTGTCAATGTCACTGTAATTAGTTGTCTTGCTTTTTTTTTTTTTTTTTTTACCTTTTTACCTCATGGCAATGCATTTATGTATAAAGAGAAACATCTCAACCTCATACAATTTTCAACTTTTTTAGCAGTGTCAACTTTGTTCTGACACTTGCTATCAGAGCTAATTGTATATGTATGATACTAGCATCATATTCATAGCCATAGGCTTTAACTCTGGTTATGTTTAGACACTTTTTTGTATAATCACATGTAATGTTTGATTATATATACTTTTGGATGACTTTAGGGTGTTACAGTTACACTATTATGTTCAATTTCATACTATATCAAGTAAAGATTGCTTCAAATTTCTGCAACTAAGTTTGTACAATAAGAAAAGAAAGAAAATATCCCAATTTTCATCATAAGTTTTGGTACATTATTATTTATTCCAGCACTTATTAAATCAGCTGATGAGAGTGCTTTACATAATATAAGTAACAGTAATTTTATTTTCCACATGAACACACACATATAGATACATACGTACATACACACAAGATGTTATCTTTCAACCTTACGATAGCTAGAGTCCTTCATGTCGGCCATGTCCACCGTTTCCAGTCACTGTCAAAACCTCAAATTTTCCTCCGATCAAATGCCCAAAAAACTCAAATGGAAGCGTTCCATTTGGGTCAAAAAAGAGATAAAAAGGGCAAATAAAGAGAGGTCAACATGAACAAGACGAAACCAGGAAATCAGAAGATGTAGTGAGAGAAGTGAGAAAGGGTTTTTTTGTAGTCATAATACCAACAGCTTTCCTTCCAATTCCAACTGTTGGTGCTAAAAAGGACGAGATTAGCACTTAATTTAACATATGCCAACGAAAAAAGAGACGTGGGAGAAAGGGGTTTGAGACATTGAGACAGATTTTTAAGCAGTATATGCATAGAGACATCTGTTTGATAAGAACTAATCATCTCCCTGAATATACCAACAAAGCAACATGGTGGCGCAACGACGAAGGATGTAAATACGAGCGCGTTGTTTCTTCACCAAAGTAGCACACTTTCTTGTGATTCCATTACCTTTTCTTTTTGTTTCCATTTTTGAGTGTTTTCGAAAGAAGATTTGGGAAAAAAAGCCACACAGAAGTGAAGCTGGACCCTGAGAGGTAAAGTGTATGAGGGAAAGATGTATTTATAGATGGGTTAGCATCGAAAACCGTTGGCTTATTTGCATGGAAAAGAGATGAGGAGTTTAAGTTCAGCATTGATTGTTTTTTGTTTTTTATGTTAAACAGGGAAGAAATCAAGGCGAAAGGGGGGTGAATCAGCGAATGCATTCATGCGGACTTAATAGTTTAATCACTTAATTCAGACGCCGTGAAAGAGAGAAGAGATTGGAAGCTGTGAAGGGTTGTACTGTACAAGTGAAAGGAGAGAGATGTGGAGTTTTTGAGTAAAGTGGAAGGAAGTGAAATGGGAGGGAAGGATGTTGTGATGGAATTTGGGATGCGTAGTGGGAACATGGTGTCGGCTTATTTGCCTTCACAAGTTATTACTTTATATCTATTTGCATTTCCAAGGCCATCTGTCATCACAAACACAATCTTGGATTGGTGAAATTAAAATCCCACAAAATGTTGCTACTAAAAGTAAAACACGTAACATTTTTTCTCTCATGTCTACCACATAGAAAAAAAAATTGAAAGAAAATTCATAATCCCACAATCATATGTCCATCTAGAGTTGAACCTCCATACCTTTCATATGGTGGTGGTTCCCCACACACATATGTAACATCCATAGGGGTTCATTCTCACTAAAATAAAATGTGTGGGTTGGAGGATCGACAATTATAGTATACCAGTTTTTTTCCCCATAATTGTAGTCTCTGAAGCTCATTGTTAACCGGTTTTAACAGACCTTTAAACACATGTGTAACCTCTTATACAATAGATACTAAACCGTAAGCTTGTTTGATGAGATACTTTTGGGGTTTGGGATATTGGTGTTTATTGAAGAAATTTTTAAATGGTAATCTTAAAGAAAATCATGAATTAACTTATTAAAACTTGTTAAGTTAAGAGTGCTTTATAAAATTTTCCTTTTTTCCTATTTTTTGGAAAAAAAAAAAAAAAACAAGTCATCGTTCAAGCCTGTGTTAGTGTGTGATTGGAAATTCGGACAATTTCTTTCAAAATGTTTTAATTCTCAAGTGGCTACAACTAGATCATCTTAAGGGTAGTTATTTATTATTCTTTTTATTTATAAAAGATTCAAATAAATTAAAATAATGTATTTGAAGTATGAAGTATGAACTCTAATATGGCTTTAAACAATACAAAATAAAGATTTATGCAAACCTAATAAAAATATAAAATCTCTTGTAGATAATGTAAATAAAATATAGATGTTAAACTAATAAATCATTGTTATTCCAGTTATTATAATCAAGTATTGTTTAGTACATATTAAATAGGTTTTGTTTTTTTGTATAATAAAACTTGTTTATAATATATAATTGTTGTTAATAAATTAGTAGATATATTCCTCAATGTGCTTAATCTTACAAAAATATAATGAAACTAATAATACTTGTCGCTAGTTTCCAACAATACATAGCTGTAATGTTTAACTTTAGTTTTAACTCAACTGAATAGAATAAAGGAAATTTGATTCTACTGGATTTTAAAAGATCCTCTAAAATTTTGACATGTAAACAATGAGATTTGCCTATTTGGTAATCCAATTTTGACTTTTCAACACATTAGTGCTTCTGTCATAACTTCCACAACCAAATCTTTTCTCAATACATAATCTCTACCACTTATCATCAAATACAATATTTTTGCTCAAATATCCAAAAAAGACAACTGTATTTAAAAGGTCAAATGAACACAACCCTATGCATCATGCAACTCTCAAGTATTGTTCAAATTCAATGAATCAAGAATCCATTGACAATCACCTAAACCTTACTCTTTAAGCATTCTACTTTACTTCATATTATCATCAAAATCCCACACTTTTTCTGTATTTCACAAGCAATTAGACTTCTGTTACTTGATTAATAAATATAATTAACACGACAAATTTATCATCTAAGCACTTAACAATAATATGCATTTCTTCTTTTACAAATAAAAGAAAAATCATGTAAACAAGTTTCACTTTGGAATCTTGAATTCTTTAAATGTTTTTTTTTAATGTTAGACAAGGCTTGCCTCAGCAACCACTTCACCCCGTGTAGCAAGCATCTCATAATCCTAAAAAACATAATTCAAAAATCATTTACCAATTATAAGTTTATAAAAAACAACCTACTTTTATATATAGAATTCGAACTTACTTGTAAAATAGCTTGTGCACAAAATTTTCCAGATAAAACAGCACCTTCCATTGAAGCTAAATACTTTTGTTTAGTATAATCACCAGATAAATAAAACCCTTGAATTGGAGACCTTTGTAGGGGTCGACATGGTTCACAATCTGGAACAGTTTTATAAACAGACCTTGGTGTTTTAACAACTTTATATTTCAAGATTTTTGCTTTACTTTGATCAGCTGCAATTTCATCAGGAAAAAGCCTTGAAAGTTCACTCATTGTTGCATCAATAATATCAGTGTCACTTCTTGAAATCCATTCCTCAGCTGGAGCAAAAACCAATTCCAACATTGACTTATTCGGATCATAATATTCCTTACATGTCACTGACATGTCAGCATACACACTCAGCAGAGGTGACCTACTGAAAAGTAAGTGATCATATGTGTTTTTCAGCTTTCTGTCAAACCTGAAAATAGTTTCCAAAAACTGATTACACAAAACGGTTATAACATAAAGTCAAAGTCAAAGTCAAAGCCAAAAACTAACCATATATGAACGTTTATAACTGGAACACCGATTAATTTCTCCAATTTTTTGAAATATGGAATTGGTTTCCATTCTTCAGGTAAAAGAAGCTTGAGAATGTCAACTGTTTGATGCAAAATAATCAATATAAGTGGACCCCACATTCCAAAAATACATATTATAAAGTGAAATATTTGGAAACATACCAGGGGTAGCGAAAACATAAGCATCAGCTTCTAGAACATTCCCATCACTCAATAGAAAGTTCCGGACAGTTCCATCTTTGTTTAACTCAATTTTTTGTATCCGTGAGTTGAGTTTGACTTGGCCACCGAGTGACTCGATGTGGTCAACAATTGGCTTGCAAAGTCTTTCTGGTGGACTTCCATCTAAAAATGCCATCTTGGAACCATGCTTTTCCTGTTGATTAAAAAAAAAAGATTATTGTTTGTTTTAACTTTTAAATTACTTAATTGGTAAAGGTTTAAGATGATAATGAATTTACCTGAAGAAAACGGTTTAGAGCAATGAGAATACATTGCATTGAAAGTTCATCTGGATTTATAAAGTTTAATGCTTTTGACATTGCAATAAACACTTCAGTAGTAACTCGATCTGGTATGCCCTAGAGAAAATAAGAAAAAAAAAAAAAAAACATTAATTAACCAAAAATCCTCCCATAAAAAAGCCTAAACTAAGGTTTAAGAACCCTAGATGTAAAAAAAAATTACTTAAATATTTACATACTTGCTTTCTCATCCAGTCCTGAACACTAAGCCCATCTTGGGCCTCAACATAAGCCTGTCCACCTAACATTGCAGGCAACAGCCCAATTGCAAACTTCACTTTCTCAGGCCACGTCAGCATTTCATTGTTCCTCAAGATAGCAAAAATTCCTGAAATACCATGTAGAATTACATCTTTTAGGGTCATGAAAATAAAAAACAAAAACAAAATTTGGCATTTGACTAAAATAAACACATCATACTTACTTACCATTCAATGGTGCAGGTAAAACATCTGGGAAGTCAAACCTACTAAATTCTCCAGGCTTATTTGGCATTGCAAATATCATAGAATGCTCCTTCCACTGTAATCTATCATTAATTCCTAGCTCTCCAAACAGGTTTTGTACATTTGGGTAAGCTCCAACTTCAAGAAAATGAAGAAAGTCACTGTGTATTAGGTATCTAGTTACATTACATATGTCCAAAATTTGCTTCAAGGGTAATAAGAAAGGTTGAAACTTACAGAATATGTGTAAACCTGTCTCATACCAATCTCCATCATCATCTTTCCAAGCTGCCACCTATGTGGGAAGAAATATCAAATATGAAACATCAATTTGAGAAGAAAATGAAAATAAAGATAGAAACTTTATAAACCTTTCCACCAAGAACATCTCTTGCTTCTAGTAAAATTGGCTTGTGACCTGCATCAGCTAAATACTTAGCAGTTGATAAACCAGCTAAACCTGCACATGCATAATGTGAAAAAGTTAGTTAGATAACAAACTACATGTTAGTAGAGATAACCATTTATAAATACATAATCTTTAGTATAAATTATAAAGTATAATTAGTTTTACCTGCACCAGCAATTACAATCTTCAATGGCTTAGATGGGCGTGGGGAAGTTCTGAAGGTTGAAGACAAGTAAGCAGCTTCCAAGAAATTAGATGTGTTATCAAGATCTGGTCTTGGATAGTCAACACAAACTACCTATTGGATTATTAGAGATACATTTGTTCATTAACTTGATACTATGAAGTATGAACAAGAATCAAATTCATGTTGTTAGATAAAGCCATAAAGGTACCTTTAGAGGGGAGACATACTTCTTTAATCTTGGTGTAAAAGAACGGGTACTTGGGAATTGCAATCTGTTACCCATAGCATCACAGCATCCAAATGACAAAACATCCTTTTGCCCTGAGGTAATCTTGAAACAATCTCTTGAAGTGATCTGTGTGCTTGAAAGATTCATTACTATACACTTTCCACTTGAGTTAATGGCAGAGACATTTCCAAACAGAGACATATCACCTCACCAAACAAACACCCAATTTGGGTTCACCACAACAAGCTTTTAGGGTTAAAAGGTCAACAGTAAAAGCCCTGCCATTATAAAACTTGTAAGCATCCTCAGCTTCATTTAGAGAAGTATGCAGACAGGTTCTACTCTTTCTCTCACTCCTTCTGATGAACTAAATAAGTATTGAAAAAGTTGAGAAAGAAGAAAAGGAATTCGGAATATTCACTTTCACTTTCAGTATCCCTACCTTGTGAATATCAATTAAGCTTCTTTCACTTCTTAAATTGAAAATAATCGTTTTTTAATAAAACTTTATAATCGGATCAGAAAGTAGAATAAGTATTACTAAAGAACTCGATTTTAAAATACTAAAAAGGATAAGTGATACTTGTAATTCTGATAGCTGCAACTTTGACTTTGAAATTCGATGGATAATCAACTAATAGAGGACGAAAGGAGTGATAAAACTGCTCGCCGACTTCTGATTATACAGTTAAATTACAAAATTCGCAAACAATGGAACAAGAGATAATCCCCCTAAAATTTATGCCATACACATACATAATTTATTACATCCTTTCAATTTGAACTAAAACACAGTAAGATTAAACGAATTTTTGATGATGAAAACATGACAGAAGAAATGAAGAGGAGCAATGAGCTACTTTACCTTTTGTTATAACTGAATGGATGTTATGGTGGGTGGGAGATTTGAGGTACAATCTGACTGTGTGGGCAAGCAGACGTGATGATTGAGACGAGAGTTGGAGGTGCTTCAATGGAAGAGAAGAAGATGGAAAGAGAGAGAATGGGGGATAAAAATAGGCGTTCAATTTTGGGATTGTTTTTGGCTTCTTTCGTTGTTGGAACTTCGTCAGCCATGGTTAGGAATATACCGTCTACAGCTTAACTGCAACGGATGTTTTAAAAACAATTTCTATGATAACAATAAATAGTAAATTACATGAATGCTCCCTAGGGTTTATGACAGCGAGTACGTTTGGTCTATAATTATTTTCTTAACTTGAATCATTTGATTTTGTTATACGTTTGGTTTCTACCTTAATCTAAAATAACTATATTCCCCATTTGTGATTATTTAAAGCTTCATTTTATTGTTTTGAACTTATACGTAATATAGGGTCCACCTCTTTTATGAAACAATCACATTGTCTTTTTCAAGTTGCGTTGTTAGAAAGTCGACCAACCAATAGCCTTATGTCGCCGTTCTCTAATTCTCAACCATTTCGTTTTGCCTCTCTTTACTCCGCTACCTTTTTCTATTCTAGCTTTGAAGAACCCAGATAATCAAAGATTTAAGTTTGATGTATAAAAAATCAGGCTATAAGATTTTGTGTCGATGTTGGTTTGGATCGATTTTGGTTAGGATTAAGGTGGAAAATTAAGGAATCAATTAGCCAAAAGACAAGGAAAATCAATCAAGGAAGAACGAATCCTAGACAATTTCTCCCATCCATGGGTACAATAGTAACCTCCCGATATTTTTATTCTTCAACCTCCATGAATGTTTCTATGTTACAGTCTTAAGTATTGAGTTTTTACGGGTCTTATCTAAAAAAACTTCCTCACAAAAGCAATTAACAATGATTGCAAACAAATTTTGTTTTTTTCATGACTACACAGATACAATTTCATACATGTAATGTAAACCTACACTGCACATGATAGAGATAAGTATTTGGGGGATACCCCTACGTTTTTTGTGTTTTGGAGGGTCATGCATTCCAATCGACCTCGTTTTCCACACCAAAATAGTGGAGATGAATGTGAACGACCAAAACTTCAAAATAGAAAAACACATTTCTTATTAGATTTTATAGGGGTAGTCATTCGATAGGGATGTGACGGATTTTGGTGATAAGTTTTTGGTAAGTGCATAAGAAATGACGATAAGGTAGGCGGTGAGTTCCGACTAGATGTAGCGGCTGCGGTGGTTTCCGAAAAATGGAGAGATGAATGAGGTGTGTTGATTTATGTTTGTTTAGGCCATTAGGAGTGGTAGACTCATGAAGGTGCCAAAGAGGGTAGTCACCTCATTAGAACATCATTCCACCAACACCAAGGATGGTGTTTATGCATGAAGAAAAATATATATATATATATATATATATATATATATATATATATATATATATATATATAGAGAGAGAGAGAGGGGTGGAAAAAGAGAGAGAAAGAGATATATTCTCTCTTTTTCTTTTGTGATGGTTTGTAACCCACCTCACGCCACACCACAATTACGGGACCTTAGGATGGTGTTCACGAATAGGATTGGGTGCCACATCAAATTTACAGAAGGTCCATAAAAACCATACCCGACGAAGAAAGTGATAATGGGGGTGGGACTCATAACTTTTATCAAATAATTATCTAATATGTTACTAATAGTTAAATAATAAACTAATTAAAAAGTGAATAGATAAAAGCAATATAGTAACTTTATATACGATAGAGACGAAACATTTAACAAAATCAAATTATCAATTGAACCGAGTTTAAAAAAAAAAAATAATAAAATAAAATAAAAGAAAAAAAAAAAGTAGTTAGGGATCAAACAAACAAAGAACCCTAAATCATAAGGACCATTTGTATAATTTACTTAAGAATAAATAAATATATCACACTATTTGTGTTGTCAAATATCATGTTAATGAATGCAACATACCGGACAAAGTAGATTTTTTAGGGTTAATCACAAAAATGACGGAGTATGGAACATGTGTTACAATAAATTATTTGTATTTTATTAAAAGAAATTTCTAAATGATAAAATCCATTATCTGAAACTATTTTAATTTACCATTTTTTTTTTACATATATTGCTACAATGAATAGTTCGTGATATTTCTAAATTTTGCGAAATGGTTTCCTGACAATATTGGTGAATCTAGACTATTGAGGTTATAGAGAATGTCTCATAAGATTGTATTCTTTCCCAAACAATAGAGTTTTTGATTATATATTCAAGCATTTTGGGATAGGGTTATGCAAAATCTCATAAATTTTCAATTTTGTTTTACTCTTTTTCAACCATATTGTTCTTTAAATAGAAAATGAATTTATAATTCATGATATTTAAAGTATTTCTTGGATCTGGATGAGTGTGGAATAAAGCTAATAACATTTTTTTCAAAGTATGTGATGATTTATTGGATTTTTGTGAGGTGTAACCCAATATAAGTTGGCTAATTAAATGGCAAAAACAATTATGTTTAACATATCATCAGATCATTTATCTTTAGAATATCCTCAAGTCGATAATATGCATCACATTATCGGTTAGAAATATGAAGAACATGACATTGGTGACGACATGCATGTTGCAGTGCAAGTTGCATGGAGCTTGAAATGTATTAACCATCGTTGGCCTTGTTTTGACCAACAGGTTTTAATCCCAAAAATCAAGTTTAAGATGCCATTATGTTCCAACAACACAATTAAGAGCCTTAGGTGCGATTTTCATCCCATGGGTCACCATGAAAGCATTTTTACACTAAATAAAGGTAGAATCACAAACCAAAGCCATAATTCAATAAGTTTTTAGGTAATATTTCATCTCTAACCTATTTTTGGGTAAACTTGAATGAATCGATTTGTGTAAGTTTAAAAATGCATGTTTGGTATTATTGTTCTAAGTATTAGAATTATGCAATATGATTCAAATACATGTAGTTGTAGGTGTGTTTTAAGATCCTTTTACTTTGTTGACTTCGAGCCTAATTCACAAATTTGTTAGTAACTTCAACTTTTGAGCATAGAATATGTATTATATGGTGAATTTCAGCTCAATGATGATATATTGCATCAATCGGTTAAAGCTTACTTTAGTTGGTTTTGATGCAACTTTACAAAATTAGGCATATATTGTTAGTTCAATTTATTTATTTTAGAACGACTAATGCATGCACCAATTATCTTACTCCTAAGTCTATACATTTTGTCTCCAACGAGACTTGAACTGAGAGACACCTTTTCATCAACTCTTGGTATCACTAGGCTATAAGCTCTTTGGTTGAGTTTGCTTTACTTAGTACTAATGTTATGTAATACACTAAATTCGGAATCTATGGTGGAATTGGATGAAAAATGGGTGATTTGAAAAGTACATTATGTTGTTAAGGTGTTTAAACCAATAACTAAATTGGTATATACTTAAATATTAGCAAAGTCCTTTTGGGTTGCCTTCAAAACTAGTAATTGACTAGAATGACTTTTAAATATATATATATATATATATATATATATAGAGAGAGAGAGAGAGAGAAAGAGAGAGAGAGAGAGATAGAGATTGATTGATTTATTATATGATTAATAAATAGCAATAAATGATTCATTGATATATTATGAGATTAATATATTAATTAGATAAATTATTATTTAATTAAGAATTAATAGAAATTAATTAGAACTAATTTTGGGATTAATTGGATTAATTAAAAGTGTAAGGACTAAAGTTGTAATTGTTCAATAGTTGGGCAAAGAAGAATTCTAGAATATTCTAGGGTTGGCCGAATTTTTGAGAGGCTCCTAGGGTTTCTAGATTATTCCATATGGATAATATTGGTAATTAGGAAGCTAGATAATTTCGAATTTAAAATAATATTATTTTATTTCAAATTAAGGTTATCTAGGGTTTTCTATCAACTATAAATATGGGGTCCTTAAACTCCCCATTTTCGTCTAAGCATTCATAGAAGAAAAAATAGTCAAAATTCTGCCTCCCTATCCTTTCCCCTCAAAGTTTTCTTAGTTGTTAAGGTTTGGGTGTGAACCATCAGAGGCACGAGATTTCTAGAGCTAGCTTCCAAGTCAATTCAAGAAGGATTCATTTGATTATTTACTAAACTAATCAATAAGGTATGTAAAACCTAAACCTTTTATAATTTTCGATTTTACTAAGTGTATATTAGGGTTCTTGATATTCAATAGATTATAGCATTCAATAGTGAAAACATAGATCCAATTAGGTTGCATGTGAACTTAAGAGTTAAGTTGTTTTCCACCACATGAATTTTATAACCTATAAAACCTATCAGTGGTATTAGAGCCCAATGTTTTCAATTGAATATGCATAATAGTTGAATACATCAAATTAGGGTTTATAGAAATTAAACCCTAAGGCTAGGGTTCTTGAAACCCTAGCCTCCTCCCTTGACTTCGAAAATCATTAAGTTTTATTAGGGTTTCCTTATTTGATAATTATTGTTTTAATTGCCTTAAAATAGAATAATTAAAATTGGATAACCCAATACCCTTAATTTTCAAAATTTAGTAAGGGTTGAATTAGGATTAAATTTATATTATTTGATTAATTGTTTAATAGTAAATAATTATTTAATCTGCATATGATTTAAATTAATTTAATTAATATTTAATTAGAGATAAAGATTAAATCATAATTGGTTTAATTTTAAAGTAAATTAATTTTTTATTAATTTCAAAATTTTAATATTAACCTAGTATTTTAGAAAAGTTTTAAAATACACCTTATATATACTATTAAAAGTTTAATATATTATATGTATAAGACAAGTCAGTGAAATCGCCATCCTCATTCACGAAACCATACTATAAGGGGGTATAAGGAAGCGGCCTATAAAATGACCGTCATTGGATGTCCACTCTCACCCACCGCTCCCTTGTATGGTGGATGGTTGTTAGCTGAACGGATTTGATAGGACATAATCTCATTACAAATATAATGATATTAAAAGTACTAGAACATTCTTTTAAAAATCTCACTCTAGTTACTTTAGGAAAAATGTGAAAAGTATACTAATCCATGAAATTTCACATTATGCTTTATATGTAGTTAGTGCAGCGTATGTGGTTAACCAGCAAACTAATAGTGACTATAAAGAGTAGTAATGGGTATCTCGAGAATTATTATTGTTGATGGAGCGTGTGTGGTTAACCAACACATCAATTAGAGATGATAAATGACATTAAGGTTGCCAAGCATATTTACATGGTTATGCACTTGTTTGTGATCATCGGTATCCTAGTCACAAATAGAATAACATAATCTGATATTAAACATGTCATTGATAAGATTTAATGAATCTCGAAAGATCTATGAATTTCATTTTGATTGAAATTGGTAAATTTCCTTTACCTACGTTTATAAAATTTACAATTAGATTACTGCATCCCTCTTCTAGATTGTGAATTGCATATTTGGGTCATAGCCTTAAATATTAATTATGGGTTAAAATATTAAGGATTATTGTCATCTAACTAAAACTACCTTTTTCTTTATAGATGTCTACTCCTGGTGATGCTTCTGCTCCTCAAACCTCCACCCACAACTCGAACTTCTCGCTACTTTTGATCGTATACAATGTGACATTGGATGGCACCAACTGCAATTATTGGATGTGTAACATTAAGATGACTCTTCAATTTTATTACAAAGAGTATATCCTTGAAAAACAACTTATTGAGATCGATAAGTCCACTGCTACTCCTGAAGAGATCATCTCCTACAAGAAACATTATGACGATGCAATAAAGGTTGCTTGCATCATGGTTGCCACCATGGTTCCCAAGTTGCAAAGGTTCTATGAGGACCATTGGCCATACAAGATGAACTTGGATCATGTGGAAAAGTTTCATAAGAGAGCTCATCAAGAAAAGTATGAGGTCGTCAAAGCACTAATGGCTTGCAAGTTGAAGGAATGAGAGTCGATCTGCTATCATGTGCAAAGAATGCAGAGATATGCAGAGTGCCTTGAGAGGCTAAATGTGAATTTCAACGAGGATTTGGCCATTGACATGGTGTTTATCTCCTTTCCACCTGTTTTGATCACTTCATTTTGGCTTATCATTTGAACAATACTAAAACCATATTGGCCCAACTCCACAACTTATTGTAGACAGCAGATTCGGGTATGAAGAAGAATCAAACCCATACTCCTACTAGTGTTATGGTCCTTGTCATTGGGAAAACAAAGGAAACAAGAGGAAAAGTGCTCCTAAGTCGAACTGGAAGGGCAAGGCTCATGTTGGGTCATCTAGCAATGCCCCAAAAGCAAGGCCCAATTCTGACATTCCTTCTGTTAGTGATCCTAAAGAGGTCACTTACTTCTATTTTTACTCTAATAACTATTTTTACGCTGACATACTTTTAAATGGTTGATAAGAATAAATGGTGTTTATCGACTGAATTAAAAATGAATGGTTTACCTTATAATTTTAGGATGTTACATATGTGTTGTATGTGTTATTTTGGGGAACTCACTAAGCTTTGTGCTTACTGTTTATGTTTAAAATGTTTTCAGGTACTACTGGTTTCAAAAGGAATGGCCCAACTTGACCACACTGCATCTCCTAGAGACTTATTCTGCATTGACTATTTATGATTTTACTCTGATTTTTTGAGACTACTTTTATTATGATCGTCTTTTGGGATAATGAATGAATGGTTTTGACTTATTTAAAATGAAATTTTTACTCGGAAATTTTGGGACGTTTCAAGTTGGTAGCAGGGCCTTGGTTTGAGGGATTCGGGCACACTCTCGCGTGTGTTTGAACTCAAAATGAGGAGTTAATAAAATCTTTTCAAAGAAAATGAGTTTCCTAAAAAGCTTTTTAAGAAAAAGGGGTGTGATGCATGCAATCAGTCGAGCTCAAGTAAGTATTTCCCAAAATACCCATACATGTGTTATGCTTATTGTTTTGGTATGAGTATATGGCAATTGCATGCTAGATTAGGGCTAAGGATCGACTCAGGATTTGCATGATAGAATGCTAGGAGAGATGACTTTATATGCCTTTTGATTGAGCTTTTGGAATTGCATGCTAGTATGGATTTTAGATGTTGGATAGAATGGTCTGATTTGTGATGCCTTGTAGCCTAGGAGGAATTGGATGATATGTCAGATTTGGAATCTATGCTGGTGGAATTGATTGCTAAGTGTATGCTTTAAAAACTGTATACAATTAGGATCATATAGCCCTAGAAGGACTGATTTGGCCTTATTTCTTGTTCCTTGTCTAGTTGTGGGCTTAGGGTAGAATCATTCATTCGACAGTCTATGTGATCCCATTTTGTGTATAATTTTCATGCATAAGGCAACTGACAGTGTTAGTGGAAGTTCCTAGCATCGTAGTAGCAAGTAAGTTGGAGGATGCCTTTATGTTTTAGAATGTTACTGCCCGAATGTTGCTTGCTTTGTTCTTTGTGGGACCCATATTGATGTGGGCTAACTATTAAATGAATATGTTAAGTTACATGTTGCAAAGGTTAAATAATTATAGAATGATTGATTTGGCCATATTGTGCAACTCTCGTTTGAGTCTAACCGTTTTAGGGTTAAGTCTTTATTCGAAAGATTGTTTAAGTTTTGTTGCATGTAATTGTATTCATAAAGTAGTTAGCTAATATTAATAGGGGTTCTTCAGCAGCTGATGGCAGGATGAGGTGGGAATCCTAGGAGAGCCTAGGAAGTGCCTTAGAAGCATTAGTGCACTGTCTAGCGGTGTATATTCATTTGAGAGTGAGTATATGTGATTGGATTGGACGGTATGGGACATGAGTAGTTACTTAGAGGATCCAGAATGATTCTTGAGGAAAGTACAGATAGGTGTGGAAGGTAGTATTGTGAAACATCCCAAAAACACAGTCTGAAAATTTCGTTTTAAATCAGTAATAAAACCATAGTCATCATACGTCATAGAAAAATCACAACAATGTATCTCAGAATAATATAACAACTGTCATGTATATCAGAGTATAAACATCCCAGGCTGAACAAATGGTGCACTGCAATCTTCCTGAGCTCCTCTTTTGAAAACTTAAGCACCTGAAACCAAAACTGAAAACCGTAAGCACAAAGCTTAGTGAGCTCCCCCAAACTACCACATACCATACAATAACACATAAAGCAAATACTGGGTCTTGTCCACTGCATCGGACCGAAGTCCGGAATAACTTGGGCTTTACCCACTGCATCGGACCGAAGTCCGGAATAACTTGGGCCTCGACCACTGCATCGGACCGAAGTCCGGAATAACTTGGGCCTCACCCACTGCATCGGACCGAAGTCCGGAATAACTTGGGCCTCGCCCACTGCATCGGACCGAAGCCCGGAATAAACTGAACATAACATAAACATGAACATAAACATATAACATAATCACATATACTGCATCGGACTTTCCTGGCATCGGACCGAAATCCGGAGCATATAACACATAACATACACATGCATGAATCACAAAGACATCAAGCATACATAACTACTTCTCGGGACCAACCCAGCATCGGACCGAAGTCCGGAAACATATAGACTGCATCGGGCTAACCCCGATATAATACCAATATATAAACGGGCCGACATTGGTGCCTTAGACCCGTTCCTACTGGAGGAAAACTCACCTCACACTGCTGAAGTCCCGCTGACAGAACCATAGCTGCTCGATGACAGATTCCCGATCTGTCAATATCAAAATAACACCCGATTAATAATTGGGTTCCAACTCATAACCATAAGTCCATACTTGGGGTAGAAGACTACTCTACCCTTAACTTGGCTTGATTCAAGCCCAAGGCCCAATCCAAAGGCCCAAAAGTCCAACTATGGCTTAAAGCCCAACATATGGCCCAATTTTTCCAAATTGGGCCCAAACCTCTACATGGACTTCCCTTAAGGCCCAATTGTTCAGTCCAGTCCAACATGTCTCATTCTAAGGGCCCAATATCATACAACCATCTAGGCCCAAACTATGGCCCAATTTTCCAAATTGGGCCCAATCCTTCATATGGGCCTTACCCTAAAGCCCAACTTATTACTCTAGTCCATTTGATTATTCTTGGATGGCCCATTAATAAACCAATTACCAAAGCCCAATGGAAAAGCCCAACTCAAGGCCCAAGTGACATTAGGGTTTCACATAAAATGACGATTAGGGTTAAGTGTCTCTTACTTAATCCATTAAGTCCTTTACTCTACTAGATAAATGATATGGAGTGATTAGGCTTAATACAAAATTCCATTCCAATGGCCCAAAAGTGGGCCCAGTAAGTCTAAGGCCCAAATACTCACAATTAGGGTTTTCTAAACCCTAATTAGGGTTTTCACCCAACCATGGCCCAATAGGCCCAAAATTAATCTTTAAGCCCATTAGGGTTTTGCTAAGTCCATTAGGGTTTTGCTAGTGGGGCACCACCCACTACCACCTCGGGTAGCGGTGGTCAAGGGCGGAACACGGCGACGGCCACCACCTTACGGTGGTGGTTATTATTATTTTTCATTATTCGATGCTAATTACAATTACAAGGCTTTTAATCCAAAAATAACCCACACACTCTAACTAACACACACACACACACAGCCACACTGTGGTGGTCGGCGGTGGCGCTTGGCGGCAGCCACCACCTCACGATGGTGGCGGTGGCTTTTCCGTGAACCTCGGCTAAACAAAACACACATACAATCTCCTAACAACCGGAAACAGTAATAACACATAAACACACACCCATAAATACACCCACAGCCACCTCTCACGGTGGCTAGTGGCGGCAGAATAAGGCAGAAATGGTAGCCACGGCGGCGGCAGCGAGATAGCGACCACACACACACACCCCTCTCGAGATCTGGAGGCAGCCACCCACCTGGTGGCGCTCATCGAACGACAACAACGTCGCTATTGACCGACGGCGGCGGCGTTGCAACAACGGGATAGGATGGCAATTAGGAAGACAGCAGCGACTCGGAGGGGAAGAACAACAGCGCTACGACGGTTCTTACGGCGGCTGGGGCATCGACACGACACAGTAATCCTTCGAGATGGCAATCGCTGACCGGAGCAATGGAAACGAGTCCTCCGGCGACGACAGCGACAATGTAACAGTAGCGGCGGTAGGAGGCTCGGCAGCACAGCGGTGGACGGTCTCGGAAGAGGGAAACACCACGGTAACCTCGGCACCCCGTCATCGGAGTCACATGGAGTCGCCAGCAATCCTACTATGGCCTTACGGAGGCAGTTGCTGGGACGAGGGGGAATAAGGTGAGGGTGGTGGCTGCGTAGGGGGGTTTAGGGTTAGGGTTTGGCCGGTGGTGAAGTTTTATACCCGACTCCACTAAAAGTTTGCCATAATGCCAAGATCAGCCCTCCCTTTCTCTTTTTCTTTCAAACCAGGGCCATATCTTACCCTTCCCACCCTTGCTCATGAAATTTCTTTCATATCTAGTCCCACAGTTACAATTCAGCCCCTCCTTACAAATTATTCTTCAAATAAAGTCCATATGTTACCTTTTAAACCCTGGCTTTCAAAACTCTTTACAATGGAGTCCAGAATTACCATTTAGCCCTTGCTTCTCATAATCTATCCATCTTAAGTCCCGATAATTTACCACGTGCTCACTCCTCCATAAATACTTTCAAGACTAATTCGGAACTGACAGTTTTAATCTCCGACTTCTAAAATTGTAACAAATAGCCCTTCGAGACCATCCTTGATATATAATTATTTAATATAGGGATACCATTCGTTCATAAATTTCATCTATTTAATTATTTAATAAACGGGGTGTTACAATTCTCCCCCACTTAAATTAGATTTCGTCCTCGAAATCATTCCTTATGCGCCAAACCACTCAAGTGACATGGTCACCATCCCAGGCACACCCTAGCCTTCCCATAGTAGCTGTGACCAAACATCGCAAAGCCGTAACATATGCAGGCGAACTAATTCCTCGCAACAAGATCACATCTACTTCATCTGAATTCTGATGTCTCGAGATGGTTTGAATCCCTAACAGACCACTCTTACTGGATCATTATTGTTGAATTCAGTCCTCTTGTCTCTCAGCTGCCTACTCATCTCCTGATAACTCAAGGCTCCCACTAGAAAAACAGAATCACAAATCCATTATCCCTGTGATTCACTTATACTTGGCCAATGCTCAGCTATTTCCACTGTGAGTGACTTGTCACTATCCATTTCAACCAGCTATTCTGTCTGTACTTGCAACCTAAACATAATTACTAACACTGCCCAAATACTGAAACTGTCCGAACACCGAACTGTCTGAAGCAATATGTTGCCACATGGCTGCTTCCCGAACTCTATCTAGGCCTTCCTGGTATCAATTGATTCGTCAATCATCTGAAATATCGGGTTCCGGCCCGGCTGTAGTGCCAGAGGACTCCCTACCTAGTCGCCTCACACGACTTCTGAACGAAATCCTTCTCTAGAACTAGCTGCTACTAGTTATCATGTCATTGTGGCCCTAGTGGCCCTCTGATCTAACTGGTCGATTCCATACGTCGGATCCTGAAGTCACCAAACCCAAGGCTAAAAGTGATTGCTACATGAACATTGGTAGCCTTATGTCATAAATAACCTTAAGCAGTCCACTGCTTCCTTGCTCTCATCTCTGTAGTGGCGCTTCTACAGTCTTATCACTGGCTTAACCAGGTCTAACCCGTCTGGGAAACTCCGAAATTCCAATCTGTGGATTTCCAAATCCTTACGGCTACCCCCGAACTGGTGGGTACTACTGTCCTTCCCGCGTCCTAACAACGTACTCACGCTATCTACCAACCTAGTGAATGCTACGGCTACCCCCGCAGACTTACAACACTCTATCACTATCTGCTGATAGTGAATGCTACAGCTACTCTCGCAGACTTACAACACTCTAATACTATCTAGCTGCTAGTGAATGGTATGGCTACACCCGCAGACTTACAACACTCTAACACTATCTGACTGCTAGTGAATGCTTCGGCTACACCCACAGACTTACAACACTCTAACACTATCTGGCTGCTAGTGAATGCTATGGCTACACCCGCAGACTTACAACACCCTAACACTATCTATACTGGATCGAACACGCGCTTGACCCGCACTCAGCTGAACTCATGTCCTGACTGGAATCCCCAACCTGATTCCCTAAGGCTCGCTAGCAAACATTACGGGAACGCGATCTCCTTATTGGTAAGTTTTTCCGAACTTCCATCTCACACTATCCTCAACCATACAGCCGCTTGAGCTGTCTTCCTTCCAAACAAAGATGCGAAACTTATCCCAGTTTCAAAACTGCTCCTACTTCTGAATCCTTGGATGATTCTCCCCCACTTTGATTCAACTAACGTCTTACAGCACACAATACTGGAAGGATTCTCAATCCTTCTTACTATTCTATGCCCAATCTGCTGAAACCACACTTACCATTGCTAGTGTTTCAATACTAGCCAGTCCAAAGATCACACCACCTCCAAGAACCCAATAAAATCTCCGGTAATAACCCGCTAGACCCAGGAAGCTCCGAATCTCAATTGGAGACCTCGGAATCTCCCACTGCATCACGGCCTCTATCTTGGCCGGATCGACTAGTACACCCTTCTGGTTGACAGGGTGCCCAAGGAATTGCACCCCGCGCAACCAGAACTCACATTTGGAGAACCTTGAGAAAATTATCTCCCTCCTCAAAGTCTCGAGCACCCCCCTCAGGTGCTTCTCGTGCTTCTCCTCAGTCTTGGAATAAACCAAGATGACGCTGTACTCTCCCAATCCCGCAAGTGCTGCACCGAATCTGGCCCTACTGGTCTCTCGAAAGCTAATCTGAAATCTTGGGTCTCCTCCCGGGACCCTTATATAAACAACTGATCTGGTTCCCTTTTCCTAATGTGCTCTAAGTCAATATCTCACTCTCGTGCTCTAGAAGTCATATCATTAAGGGTCTCGCACCCCGAGTTACTCACGATCTCCCTGCTATCATTTGGAGTATGTTCTGATAATTTACCTTCTTCATTTCCTCATCTGCTGCATACTGTGGTACCATATAAGCTCTTTCCCGAGACTTGGCAGTGATCTCTGCCACAGTCTCAATCGTTTGGTGGAGATCTAACAACTATTGCGCCAACTGCTGCGCCTCAATCGCCTGGGCACACTCTGTCTAGAATCTGGTCTAAAAGTCATCCCATGACATAGCATCAACCGCATCATCACTCAACCTTCTACCAACCTCTTCCTATCAATCTCGTGCTCTGTCCCTCAGGAGACAGGAAGTAATTCAGATCTTGTCTCCATCGTCTGGTACGAAAAGTGTTGGTGACATCTGCCAACCATCTGTTGCTAACAATGGGGTCCCTGGCCCCCATGACAGTCTGAAGCCTCATAAACTCTAAATTCCCGAACATCAACGTACGGGTCCCTATCATGACTGCTATCTTAGTGCAGATTGCACTCGGCCTCTCATCACAAATCTCTATAATTCCCTCATTGATCATACTGAGGATCACAAGAGTCTGGTCAATGATACAACGAGTAATCTCAGATGGAATGAACTCCCTCATCTGATCATCGAGCTGCCCGGCTACAGAGTCCGAGCTTGATCCCTCGTCGACACCAGAACTACCATCTGGTCTACCACGTAGCGTCACTATACTCAGTAATATACCATCACTAACATCACAATACTCATCAAAACTCGAGGGATCTCACTATTGGGTTTTGAGCATTCTAACACTCCTATGGTGTACATGCAACCCTATAAACCTTGGATCTATGTTTTCTCTATTATACATGCAAATATTAAATATTCCAAGGTTTCATCCTAACTAGCATATTATGAAGCACCTATACTACAAAGTTCTAGTTAGATGACATACCTTTTAATGTAGCTTGATGTCTTCAAGCTTTAAGAGCTTAGCCCCAATAGTGTGGAAGCCTCAAATGGAATCACAAATCACCAAAACACCTTGGAAGAACTTGAGAGAATATGTATGCACACTAAAATCGGCCCACTCTTATTTTCACTCACTTGTGCCAATTTTGTGAGCCAAGGACCCCTTTATATATTATGGAGGATTAGGGTTACATCCATGTAAACCCTAATACCCATGACCTTTCATTTACATAGGATCCATGGGTTAAAAGCTCCGTGGACCATCCATGAAAGCTTAGCCCAACCTAAATGAACTTGGCCCATTCCATATATATAAGAGTCCATATTTAATTAGTTCTTTTTGATCACTTAATTAATTCTAAATTAATTCTTGATCAATACTAATTAAATAATATGATTCCATATTAATATATTAGAACTTATAATATATTAATATAAATCATAAATATACTATTCTCAAAAGACTATCCATATAAATTGTGCCGGTGAAGTGCAACCCAAATGGACCATGCCGAGTCGGGTCAAGTACATACCAAATATAGTTATGGACTTAGACATTAATCCAACAGTCTCCCACTTGGATAAGTCTAAAACTATTATTGAGTATGACTTCAAAACCTAACTGGCAATCGTAGCTCTTAAAGCCGCTGTCGAACTCTGACCTTGTCAATGACTTGTCCATTAGATAAGGGATCATATATTCCTCCATTCTAGATATCATATGGACTGAGACATGGATTATAATCATTCTCTCTATCCATTTGTTGTTTCCCGATTTTCGATTTATGATGACTGACGGATTGAACAAATCAAATCAGTCCTGGCTTGGCCAAGCACTCACATGTGTCATCGCTAAATCATCGAGGGGCCCACAGATATCGCTTTTATCCCGAAGGTAAAAGGAATGGATAAACTTCGAGTCATATGGCTTGTTCTACTACTTGTTGAATCATACACAAAGGCACGTTTTATAACATCGAGTTACCAATGTGTTTTCGTGCAATCAATGTATAACCAACTCATAGTAACAACTCATATCTCTAGGTTTTAAGAATATAAGATATTATCGTCTCATGATCACTCATGATAAAATCCATGAAGTGATTCAAATGAGCGTGGGTTGAATCCAATACTCAGAACTTATGAGAACTCATGAGTGTTGTAGCACCACTTTGTCCACCAACTTGGACCTCTACAAACCAACCCATGACAGTCTTGATTCATATCTACTTCCAACATATGACCGACTGTGGATGGTTTGAATAACTTAATCATTCAGGAAGAGCGACTTAGTTATTCTGGAAGTCAAAACATGCAAAGTGAAACACAAGAATAAATGAATCAAATATGGTATCAAACCCTATGAATATAAATAAACACTTTTATTTATCACCATATTGATTACTCATTATTCATTGTTTCGGTTTTATCAACTTTATACTTGAATTAAAAACACTAGGTCCCACGCTCCAAGCATGTACACTATGTTTTTCTTAAAGAATAGCTTTGCCATACACCAAGTATGCACTCTATGTTTGTCTATGATCCTTACTTTGTGAAATAAACCAATTGAACATAATTTCAATGATTCTAATTTCACACTCCCAAATCCTTATAAAAAATGTGAGAATTTCAAATTCCTATCATTTATCGAAATCTGTTTAGATTTTAAACTTATATGCACTGACCCTCTTGTAATGAATATGTACAAAGTCACAAAGACTTGTCAACAGTCATTATAAGGTATTCCAATGGAGATCAACTCCATGGAAACTAAGTCTCATATTCAAAGTACATTGCTTTGGACATGCTTCTTGCATTAAGTTTTCTAATCTTACACAGATAACTTCCACCTATGGAGACAACTCCATATTCTCATTTTGACTATCACTTCTGAATAAGAGATGCCTCTTTTTAGAATATGTCAATATGGTCCTTCCAAAATTAGCACTATACTTCCAACTGTCCCTGAGCAACCAATCTTTGGTAAACCTCAGATTGTCCTCGACAATTGCTTAATCATTTTAGTCATATCCAATTCTAGACCTTTTCCCTTCTTAATGCCTCTGGGCATTTGGAAAAATTTAGAAATGACAAATATTATAGCACATGCAATCGATCCTGTACCCAAAGCAAATGGTACACGATTCATGATGTCTCACATAAAGACATGATTCTAGACTAGTCTTTTGCTACAATATTTTTATTTGCCATGTTTTCAAAATTTGACTATGAAGAGGGATGCCGTAATCATAATCGAATTTTGAGAACGCAATATGTAGAATTTCCTTAAGTTGAACCAATCCAACATGAAATTCATATATATATTCTTGACTAAAGATGATTAAGGTCTCAATCTAAGCCTTTAGATCTAAATGAAGTATATCCTCTCCCTTAATTATAGCAAAACAACTTTTTCAATCCCTGCAGCCTCACGAATTGAAACTTTTGTTTTCTATAAGTAACATTGCTAACTTGCAACACTAACAATAATTATCATGCTCCCACTAACATGATGATTATTAACATAACACTTATGCTCCCACTAACTTTGACATGTACTCAGAAATCAGCTGGACTTCTAGAAATCAATACTTTATTGACTTTCTTACCAAAGTTCAGATTTTTGATACGAGATGCTTTGATAAAACTTTATCAAAATCATACACCTTTCCTTAGATAGCATGCATGTGTGTCTAAACAATTTCAGAACTATGAAAAGGGATGTCGTAATCATAGTCTCAATTGTTTAGACCTTTTGCCATCTGCTTCAAATCTACTTGGTGGAAGTGTTTCCTCACCATCATTTTCATGAATCGGAGAGAAACCTTATGACCCTTAGATTTTATGGTGTATGTGTTCTTATCCATGTGAATCGTCAAAACCATAGTCATAAGACAAGGATAATGACAAATCCAAACTCATATGGACTGAACTTATGCAATCTTAACTTCTTGCCACCTGGCAGTACAGGGCCTGCCATTGCTTCCAAGTTGTTATGCAACCAATTGAGAACTTTCAGAACTCCTATGCAAAGCCAACTTTAACTGGAATGGGCACAGAATATGTCAACACGATAGGTTATAAACCTCAAGTCGTGTGCTAGTGAAGAACCTCAGGTTTTATTCTTGATTAGTTCTTGAAATTATTTTTAGGATCTTTAAGACTCCCACTATCCTCTTGACATATAAGACTATCTTGCCAAATATTCAAGAGATAGTGCGGATTCTTTATCAAGACAAACACTTCACACAATTGGCCTTAGTTGGTCTTTGTTTTATCCAAAACATCACAACTTACCAATTTTAAATGTACAAGAGTAGGACACTTTTACTCTTACATTTGACAAGTGTTTTAAACCTTTCTTTAAGATATGTCACTCAAGTTACAATCTTGGAGTATGACTCTAAGAATTGTTTTGGAACGAAGTATGACTCATCTTCCTGATCTAACCATTTCAACAATTCATGACTCCTCTTCTTAGTCATAAGAATGCACTAAGATGACCTTTAGAGGACTAATTGTGATATGATTTCTAAATCATTAAGATGATCACAAACATGATACTAAAGTACTCTCCCATCTTTTCAGATTTGAGAAACTTTTATCTTTCTGCCTAATTTGATTCTTCCCATTCGTTCTGCCATACATTGAGACTTTTCCAATGTTTCAGAATTATACTTAAACTTGTAAGTATAACCATATTTACTAAACTTTAGTAAATCAAATAGTCTTAACGAGCTTTGTGTTGGACATGACCAGTGCACAAGAATGTGTACTCGATCCCTTTAGTCCTTCACTTGACTCACACATCCATGTGAACAAGTAATTTGTCTTGATTTTCCAATGCTTGAAAGTTCTCATTCATCATACTATTCAACTTGCATGATTCCAAGTTTCGGTCCAATTGAAACTTGGGTGATGAGGAACTTTCCTGATTTGGTAAATTTAAACATTACCACAAATGAAAGAATCAAATCCATTTTCCAATATTGCTGTCAGTGGAATCATATAAGCAACAATTTTCCACAAATGCCATTGTAAGGATACTTCAAATAAATAAAATTAAACAATTTTCTTTTATTTTAAAACTTTGCGGAAAAACTTATCCTTACAATCCACATGGAAAATTGTTGTTATCTATTCCTTAGCAATATATCATAACTTCTTAAGCAACTGCTCAAAATTCTGATGCGATCGAAATCCACCTTCGCGATCAGAATCAGCATATACTTCCTTTAAGATTTCTCTCTATTCTTTGATTCTTAAAACATCAACATGTGACCCAGTCACATCATGTAATGAGGATCTCAGAATAGAACTTAACAGAGTTAGATAATGGGCTCTACCTGATGTAGAGTCAAAATTATTGACTTTAACATCCTTAGGTAAATTTGGCAGCTTTGTAATCAACGCCCCTTCCTTTGGCAAAATAAACATATGGACCCTTTGGTAATGGGACTATCTCAGACTTAGCCTTTCTCTTTACCATTTGGTCAACCGGGTTGACTATGGCCAATCCCTTTCCATTGGGAAGAGAATGCTTTTATGGATTTCCAGTGTCACCATTGTCACTGTCCATAAAGTTTTTGGGAAGTTGATCTTCTAATCAAATTTGCTTTACTATCGTTCCAAATCATTGCTGATTCAGCAGCACCAAGCAAATAGATATGATCATTAAGGTTCATGTCATAGTCTGTTTCATAGTAGTCCCAAAGGAACTCACTATGTGACTTAGAAAGTGATTGAACATCCAACTTTCTCAAGACTTTGACACCCAACTCTCCCGGCTTGTCAATATGTGACTTCATCTCTAAGATGTGATCACACATAGACCTTGCTTGCCATTAGGGCTTGAGTGACCTTGAACTTGTGGGTTAGGGAGAATAATTGGAGGAGGTGGAGGAAGAGAAGTATGACTTCCATGAGCCAAACTCGGGAAATCATATTCATTAGTAAAGCTTGGTTTGGGAAGATCATTGTTGTCTAAACCAGACATCAACAATGGGAGAAATTCACGTAAAGTTGATTTAAGTCCTTAATATAACACCCAATATGATATATTAAGGCTAGGACCCAACAAACTATTTTATAACTTGGAAGAGGGATGCCGTAATCCAAGCTATAAAATATTTGAAGGTAGGTGAATGACGATTCACCAATTTCCACCAAGATAAACGAAATGTATTATTAGGTTTTAATTGGTTTTGAAACTCCTAGATTCTTTTGAGATTCATTGAACTTTTCAATGGCATGTTTCAATCTCGAGTGTTCCCTTCAGGTTTTGTGACTGGGATGACGAGGATCACAAAACAAGGTGTGAAGTAACCATGCAAATATACTTGGTACCCTTAATATTTACCCCTCAATCGATGTGCCGGTTAACCACACGAGCTCCACCGATACTATGATAAATATTAAGTTACCCTTTGTCTACTTTGTTAAATCCAGGTTAGTGTGCCGGTTAACCACACACGCTCCACTAACGGTTTAAACAAAGTGCAAAGTGTAATTTCATAGATTAGCACCTTATTCACATTTTCCTAAGTAACTAAGATTGGGAATTTATAAGTGTTTAGTTACTTAGTATTTATCATTATACTTATAATGAAGGGAGAATTATAGTCCTTGTCCTACCTGTTCGGCTAACGACCCTCCACCAGTCAAGGAAGCGGTGGGTGAGAGTGGACACCCATTAAACTACCATTTTATAGGCAGTAACCTTATACCCCCCTTATAGACCGACTTCGTGAATGAGGCCTACTAATGGTAAGACGACTTGCTCTTATACATATAATATATTAAACTTTTAATATTATAATAGTATAAGGGTGTATTTTAGACATTTAAAATACTTGGTGGTTTAATCTATTAATTAAACTATACTCTTAATTTAATTAAATTTAAACCATGTCATTATGGAATTATTAATTCTCTTTTAATTAAACACTTTAATTATCTATTAATAAAGTCCATAAGAGTTAATTGAATTATTCAATAAAAACATCATAATTCCAATTATTAAATTCAAAATTAAAACCATTTAATTAATTGTTTAAGTTATGAACCCAAGAGTTTTAGAATTCAATTCTTTTTTTTTATCATAAAAAACTTTTTCCAAATTCCAAAACTTGAGGGCAAGTTTTGTAACTCTTGAAAACTTTTGGATTCCATAACTTATGGAGTTAAATACTTGTTTTATGATGAAACTTTTCATGTTCCATAACTTAAGAACAAGTTATGGAATTCTTTAAAACATTAAGACCAAGTTTTGTAACTCCATAAAAAACTTTGAATCAATTTTTTTTAAAAACCTTTTCATATCCATAACTCATGGAGGTTTCAAAAAGCTCTTTAGATCAAACTTTTAAAACTAATAAAATAATCATATCATTTTATCTTTTACTAAATTTGACTTAATTCAACTCATATAGCAAATGATTCAAATTTTACAAATAATTAGTTTTTCACAAAAACAAGTAATTATCTTAAAATTTGACAAACGTCATGTTTTTTTTCCTTTTTTTCCAACTTGAATATAGAACATTTGCATCAATATAACAAAAAACAACCCATGGCTCTGATACCACTATTGGGTTTTGAGCATTCTAACACTCCTATGGTGTACATGCAACCCTATAAACCTTGGATCTATGTTTTCTCTATTATACATGAAAATATTAAATATTCCAAGGTTTCATCCTAACTAGCATATTATGGAGCACATATACTACAAAGTTCTAGTTAGATGACATACCTTTTGATGTAGCTTGATGTCTTCAAGCTTTAAGAGCTTAGCCCCAATAGTGTGGAAGCCTCAAATGGAATCACAAATCACCAAAACACCTTGGAAGAACTTGAGAGAATATGTATGCACACTAAAATCGGCCCACTCTTATTTTCACTCACTTGTGCCAATTTTGTGAGCCAAGGACCCCTTTATATATTATGGAGGATTAGGGTTACATCCATATAAACCCTAATACCCATGACCTTTCATTTACATAGGATCCATGGGTTAAAAGCTCCATGGACCATCCATGAAAGCTTAGCCCAACCTAAATGAACTTGGCCCATTCCATATATATAAGAGTCCATATTTAATTAGTTCTTTTTGATCACTTAATTAATTCTAAATTAATTCTTGATCAATACTAATTAAATAATATGATTCCATATTAATATATTAGAACTTATAATATATTAATATAAATCATAAATATACTATTCTCAAAAGACTATCCATATAAATTGTGCCGGTGAAGTGCAACCCAAATGGACCATGCCGAGTCGGGTCAAGTACATACCAAATATAGTTATGGACTTAGACATTAATCCAACACTCACACACTACTAGTTCCCCGGTCTTATCTCAACCTTCCTTGACTCGAGTACGGATCCTCTGCTTTCAGTAGTACGGGCCCATACTACCTTCCAAATCTATCTGTACTTTCCTCAAGAACTGCCTTGACTCCACCAAGTCCCTTCTACTGCTACTGCTCTCTACTACTCTCATCCTAGGCTTGCCCTAGGGTAATCACCAACTCACTCTCCGCCATCAGCTGCATAAGAAGTTCCTGCTTTCTTCCCCTAACTAGCTCGCGAATACTATTACATATTACTCAGACTAGATAATTCTTCAAATGAGAGATCCTACCCTACAATGGTTGGACTCAAACAAGAGCTGCGAAATAGGGCTAGACCTAACCTTCTAAAATTATTTAGTCCTTGCAATATGTAACTTAACATATTCGTTTACTAGTTAGTAAAAGATAACTAGAACTCCTAAAAGCACAAAGCAAGCAGCATTCGAGCATTGAGTGCATATAATCAAGCATATACTAATCAGGCTATCATACTGACTAATCTGTACTAGCATGCAATTCATAGAGTTGAGATACATATAACAGGCACATAAGGCATCCTTCCTAGATCCTTAGTCCTAACTAGCATGCAATTCTCATAAGGCTGATACACATATAATAGGTGTAACACCCAGAATCAGAAAGACCAAGAAAGGAAAGGAAACCCTAAGTCAAAGGGGTCAACTCGTCGAGTCCAAGGAAGAACTTGACGAGTCGGAGCGGGATCCGTGTGCAAGATTAAGTGACCGACTCGACGAGTCGGCGAGTGGACTCGGCGATTCAGGTTTGGGTTAGGAAGCCCTAATTCTGGGACTTGGTACCCTATTTAAGCATCTTATTCTCTTCCCTAGGGTTCATTTACAGCCTCTCTCGTCCAGAACCCAAAACCCTAGCCACCCAACTCCATTGTTTGAGCTTTTGAGAAGATTAAGGGCCTTTAGAGTGCGTCTTGGAAGCTTGGAGAGAAAGGAGCAAGGAAGGAAGAGTAGATCCAGCCTCCATATCGACTTGGCAACTTTTAGGAGGTAAAAATTCTGAACCTTGAGCTTTCAATTGATAGATCCCCTTTCTAGCTTGCCTTTTTGTCACAATTGAATCATTTCAAAGTAGAATCTGAGTATTAAGCCTTTGAGGATGGATTGGACAACAGATCTGGACACTCTTGAGCTTTAGAAGCTCAAAGTTGTTGGCTTTATCCAGCTAAGGTCCCATTTCATGACCTAGGCCTTCATTGTAGCTTGGATTAAGTGTTCTAGCCTCATAACACCTTGCATGCACGTAAAGTTAGCAACTTTACATGCAATGCTAGGATTAGAAGTCCAGATATATGGGTTGAAGGTGTTGCAATGGATTGTAATCGACAGAATAGAGATGTCACAAGGTGGACTCGACGAGTCAGTTCATGGACTCGGCGAGTAGGGTCGCAAACCCAAAATCTTCTGTTTATGATTCGGATCAGTGAGTGGAGTTAGTAAAGGATTCAACCAGACTGGGTCCGTAATGGACATGAAGATCATAGTACTCGACGAGTTCGAAGAGGAACTCGATGAGTCCAAGACAATCTCCTTAGTTATGAAGATGAACTCGACGAGTTGTTCATACAACTCGGCGAGTCATGGTCTAGATATTCATACGATGATGATGAACTCGACGAGTTCAAGGATGAACTCAGCGAGTCGGTTGAAGATGGTCCTGAAGTGTTAGATGAAGGAGAACTCGTCAAGTTTTCGCTAGACTCGACGAGTGGAGTCGGGATTGTTTTGGGATTTGAGGAGCATGGACTCGGCGAGTTGGCAGAGCAACTCGACGAGTCGAGTCAACTGGAAGGTTGAATTTGACCAGGACTTTGACCTCGAGAAGGACTTTGACCAGATTTGACCTAGTTGACTTCTGGAGGACAGTTAGGCTAAGTGCTATTATTTGGTATTGGTAGCTCGAGGAGCTAGAGGAGCAGCAGTTCGGAGAGTTGTTGGATAGCAGCCAGAGGGTTATCAGTAGTTTCAGCAGTGCGAGGTGAGTCTCCTCATTATGTACATGGGTCTACGGCCACAATGTCGGCCCATTATGTTTATGCTTATGGTTATGTGTAGTAGGAAGACCCTGTGGTTATCCCTAGGCACTTATTGTGATTTGTTCGGATTTAGATCCGTTACCGGGGTTAGCCCGATGCAGTTTATATGTTCCGGACTTCGGTCCGATGTCGGGTGGTACCCGAGGCAGTAGTGGATGTGTAGTTATACTTGTTGTCTTTGTGATACTTGTATGTGCCTGGTAGAGGGGTGAGTCGGGCGAGGTCCCGTGTCTCATCACTAGCCGAGTATGGACGGAGTTCCATACCTCATTAGTAGCAGAGCAGGGGCGAGGCCCGAGTTAGGAGGGAAGTGAGTGTGGGCGAGGGCTCGTATCTCACTATCAAGCAAGAGCGTGGATGGGGTTCCATGGCTTACCAGTAGCAGGACAGGGGCGGGACCCAAGATAGGCGAGGCCTTATATCAGTAGTACAGTAGAGTATGTTTAGCTTTATGAATTGTGTTATGTTATATGCTTGTATTTGTTAGTAGCGGGCGAGGCCCGGAGACAGGCGGGGCCTAAGAGAACAGATCTGTATACCGAGCGGGGCTCAATGCCAGGCAGGGCCTGATGCCGGGCGGGGCCCGATGCAGTGGGCGAGGCCCAAGTTAGTCCGGACTTCGATCCGATGCCGGGCAGGGCCCGATGCAATGGGCAAGGCCCAGTATGTGGTTATGCATGTGGTATGTGGTAGGTTGGGGAACTCACTAAGCTTCGTGCTTACGGTTTTCAGTTTTGGTTTCAGGTACTTCCGGTAGCGGAGGGAAGAGCTCGGGGTAATCGCATGGCACACACACACAGCAAGAAGTTTAGCCTGGGATGTTTACTCTAATAAAACGAGCAAGTGTTTTGAAAAGTTACTCTGATTTATTATATAACCCTTTTTGTATGTTGAAATGATTTGATACTATGATTTAGTAATGTTTTAAAAAGAAATTTTTGGTCATGATTTTTGGGATGTTACAAGTTGGTATCAGAGCCTTGGTTTGAGGGATTCGGGCAGGCTCTCGGGTGTGTCTGGACTCAAACTGAGGAATTGGTATGAAAGTTTTCAAAAGGAAAATCATTTTTGGAAAAAGAGCTTTGAGAAAAGAAAGGAATTTCTAGAAAAAGAAAAAAGTTTTGAAATAGAAGAAAAGAGGTGTGGTGTATGCAATCAGCCGAGCTCAAGTAAGTACCCCAAAATACCCATACAAGTTGTGTTATGATATGCTTATTAGAACTGCATGCTAGATTAGGACTAAGGATCTAGGAGGATGCCTTATGTGCCTGTTATATGTGTATGAGCCTTATGAATTGCATGCTAGTACAGATTCCTGATTAGAGGATAGAACAGCTTGATTGTATTATGTGGTTATCTTTCCCAATGCCCGAATGTTGCTTGCTTTGTGCTATTAGGAGTTTTAGTTATCTCTAATTAACTAGTAAACGAATATGTTAAGTTACATATCGCAAGGACTAAATAATTTTAGAAGGTTAGGTCTAGCCCTATTTCGCAGCTCTTGTCTGAGTCTAACTGTTGTAGGGTAGGACCTCTCATTCGAAGAATTATCTAGTCTAAGCAATATGTAATGGTATTCGCGAGTTAGTTAAGGGGAGATAACAGGGACTTCTTATACTGCTGATGGCAGATAGTGAGTTGGAGGTTACCCTAGGGAAAGCCTAGGGTGAGAGTAGTGCTGGGAGCAGTGTTAGTAGCAGTGAAAGGGACTTGGTGTAGTCGAGGCAATTCTTGAGGAAAGTACGGATATATGTGAAAGGTAGTAGGGGCCGATACTACTGAAAGGAGAGGATCTGTACTCGATTCAAGAAGGGCTGAGATGAAACCGGGAAACTTGTAGTGTGAGTGTGATCCCTCAGTAGAGATGGGTATACTAATGATAGTTATGATATGTTGCAGAATGGTGACACTGCGGGGTAGACCAGTTGGCGGATTAGGCGCCGGAGAGGGATCAGGCTCGGGTTCAGGGACCAAGCAGCTCGAGGAGCGGATGAGGGAATTTGTATCAGCCGAGGTTACGCGCAGTATTCTAGATTAGACTCCTGTGATCTTTGGCACAGTCAAGGAGGGCATACTGGAGATATTGGATGAGAGGCTGGGAGCCTTCCGTGCAGAGATAGTGGCCATGATGGGAGCGCGTACTTTGACATTTCGAGATTTTAGAGCTTGTGGCGCACCAGATTACCATGGGGCTCGGGACCCCATCGCTACCAGCAGGTGGTTGGCCGATGTTGCCAACGCCTTTCGTACGAGCCAATGTCCCGAGGGGGACAAGGTCCGACTTGCCTCCTGTCTTCTGAAGGACAGAGCACGGGATTGGTGGGAGGAGGTTGGACACACCATTGGAGATGATGCCGCGTTGGACGCGATGACATGGAGTGATTTCTCGGCCAGGTTCAGGGCTGAGTTTGCACCAATTATTGAAGTGCAACAGTTGGCACGGGAGTTCCAGGACCTTCAGCAGACGACAAAGTCAGTGGCGGAGATCACCGCCAAGTTCAGAGAGAGGGCTCTTCTTGTTCCACAGTATGTCGCGGATGAGGAGATGAAGAAGGCCCGATATCACGAGATGCTGGGGAGTGACATCAGGGAGTTTGTGAGCAGGTCCAACTGCAAGACGCTGGAGGACATGATTGCTCGAGCCAGGGAAAGGGAGATCGATTTGGAGCAGATCCGGAAGAGGAAGCCGGATGAGATTCAGGTAGCCACGGGTTCGGGAAAAAGGACCAAGGGGTCAGATTCGAGATCGAGGGACTATCAGAGCCGCAGTCGATGCGGGAAGTGTGGCAGGACGCACGAGGGTGCGTGTAGGAGTGGAAGTGGCGGCAATTCTGGCTGCTTCAAGTGCGGCCGAACTGGTCATTATAGCAGAGATTGTACTGCTACCATCGCTCAGGGATCAGACCTGATATGTTTCCATTGCAATCAGCGAGGAAACAAGAAGGCCCAGTGCCCAAGTTTGCTTTCAGCAGGACAGGTGATAGCACCTGCCCCTGCGACATTGAGGATCACTGATGGCCGTCAGGGCTGAGCAGAGGCGCCTACGACACGAAGTAGGGCGTACCAGTTGGTTTCAGATGACATGCGAGCAGCCCCAGATGTGGCAGGTGCGTTATTAGTGATTGTACTTTGGATTCTGTTTCATTCTTATGATTGAGTTATATGCCATCTGCATACCATGGGTTTTAGAGCGGTAGTCCGTAGTTGTACCCTTTTGAGCAGGTTACCCAGGATGCGGTCGCTGTAGCAAGCGTGAAATTGGGACTCTAGAAGTATTTCACCAGCTTTCAAGGACGGTGCTGTCATGGTGTTGGTTAGCTTTGGAGCACTGGCAACGGTAAACCTCAGCTTTTAGCAGAACGATTATGGAATGGTAAGAAGGATTGGGAATCCTTCCCAGACAAAAAACTGCAAGGAGCTAGTTGAGTCAAAGTGGGGGAGAGTCCTCCAAGTATTCAGGATCAGAAGTAAGTAAGGAGTTAGAATGAGTTCGCAACTCTATTGAGCAGGGTAATAGTCTGAGTGGTTGTTCGGATGAGAAACGTGTGAGTTGGGAGTTTGGGAAACTTCCCAGTTTTGAGTGCGTGTAATAGCGGTCAGTAGATGATTGGTTTGGGAAACCAGGTTGAATATTTTCTCGGTAAAACGTGATTTTAGCTAGGATGTAAGATTACGGGACAGCCGTAGCATTCACCAGCAGGTAGACAGTACGGGAACTGTAGTGAGGCTACGGGATGACCATAGTAATCACGTTAGACGATAGCGGGCTTGGAAAACCAGGTTGGAGGATCGCCAGCAGGACTCGAGTGAGTCAGGATACATACTGAGTAAATGTCCGACATATGGTGCTTTCAGATTAGTTGTCAGTGTAGAGACAGCATGGGGAGCGTGGTAAGGTTGCGGGATAGCCACAACATTTGTTAGTAGCCAGTTAGAGGAGTGTGGGTGAAGGCCCGTATCTCCTAGTTAGCGGAGTGTGGGCGACACCCATATCTCCTAGTTAGTATGATCAAGATCAGGTAAACATAGTTCGTTGAGATTTAGTGTGGAGGCAGGTCTGCATAGCCCTAGATAGGTGAGACCTGAGGGAGGGGCCACTCCAAGATATAGTTGGGTGAGACCCGTGGGCGAGGCCCGTATATTAGTAGCAGTACAGGTGAAACTAGAGGGAGAGACCGCTCTAGAGCTAGTTTGGGTGAGACCCGTGGGCGAGGCCCGTAAGATTATAGCAGCTCAGGTGGGACCTGGTAGGGACCTTAGGGTCAAGATAGGGGATCGAGGATCCCAAGACTTGTAGCGCCAGAGTGGCAGAGTAGATAGAGCAGTTTTAGATAACCGAAGTTTCTTCGGAAGTCGCTGGGAGCGACTAAGAGATTGTAACGGGGTGTAGAGACCGGTGGGAGTCCGGTGACCCATATACTGACATATTAGTTGGGACCAGGGTGGTCTCAGTTCATCCGGAAGGCGGATAAGGGACAGCAGAATTTTCCGATAGTGGTAGTAATGATAAGAGACATATGGTATAAGGAAGCTAGTTGATCAAGAAGTGCTACGCCCCTCACAATAGGGTTGGATAATCTCAGAGGGAAGGGTTTGACCCTGTTGCGCAACTCTCGTTTGAGTCTTAACCGTTGCAGGGATGAATCTTTTACTCGAAGGATTATCTGATCCATTCGCTGAGATGGGCGCTCAACACTAAAGTATAGTAGTAAGGAGTATTCAGTGTGTATTGGCATTAGTGACCAGCACTGGGAGTGGCTGGAGTGATGAATACCGTAAAGGATATGTCCTTCACGGTGATAGAGGGGGTGATTAGTTATGGAACGTTGCCTTGGGAAGGCCAGAAAACACGCAAGGAAAAAGGGGGTGAACCTCTAGGATGTCCAGCATAAGTACTCGAGGAGTACCGGAAGGATTGTCAGTTGAGTAAGTTGCGTTCTCAGGATTGATGGGATTAGAACGCACTCTAGGGTTCTATCTGCAGGGACTAGTTTAGACGTAATGACCAGGAGGAAGGTCAATGGAAGTGGTCAGCAGGAGTTAGATTCATCAGGCAGGAAGGTTGAAAGCAGATTGCAGGACAGTTGGCCGTAGCGGACTTCGAGGACGAAGTCTAGTTTAAGTGGGGGAGAGTTGTAACACCCAGAATCAGAAATACCAAGAAAGGAAAGGAAACCCTAAGTCAAAGGGGTCAACTCGTCGAGTCCAAGGAAGAACTCGACGAGTCGGAGCGGGATCCGTGTGCAAGATTAAGTGACCGACTCGACGATTCGGCAAGTGGACTTGGTGAGTCAGGTCTGGGTTAGGAAGCCCTAATTCCGGGACTTGGTACCCTATTTAAGAATCTTATTCTCTTCCCTAGGGTTCATTTATAGCCTCTCTCGTCCAGAACCCAAAACCTAAACCCTTCTGTTTATGATTTGGATCAGTGAGTGGACTCGGCGAGTCAGTTCATGGACTCGGCAAGTCGGGTCGCAAACCCAAACCCTTCTGTTTATGATTTGGATCAGTGAGTGGAGTTAGTAAAGTATTCAACCAGACTGGGTCCGTAATGGACATGAAGATCATAGTACTCGACGAATTCGAAGAGGAACTCGACGAGTCCAAGACAATCTCCTTAGTTATGAAGATGAACTCGACGAGTTGTTAATACAACTCGGCGAGTCATGGTCTAGATATTCATACGATGATGATGAACTCGACGAGTTCAAGGATGAACTCGGCGAGTCGGTTGAAGATAGTCCCGAAGTGTTAGATGAAGGAGAACTCGTCGAGTTCTCTCTAGACTCGACGAGTGGAGTCGGGATTATTTTGGGATTTGAAGAGCATGGACTCGGTGAGTTGGCAGAGCAACTCGACGAGTCGAGTCAACTGGAAGGTTGAATTTGACCAGGACTTTGACCTCGAGAAGGACTTTGAAACCAGAGTTGACCTAGTTGACTTCCGGAGGACAGTTAGGCTAAGTGCTATTATTTGGTATTGGTAGCTCGGGGAGCTAGAGGAGCAGCAGTTCAGAAAGTTGTTGGATAGCAGCCAGAGGGTTATCAGCAGTTTCAGCAGTGCGAGGTGAGTCTCCTCATTGTGTGCATGGGTCTACGGCCACAATGTCGGCCCATTATGTTTATGCTTATGGTTATGTGTAGTAGGAAGACCCTGTGGTTATCCCTAGGCACTTATTGTGATTTGTTCGGATTTAGATCCGTTACCGGGGTTAGCCCGATGCAGTTTATATGTTCCGGACTTCGGTCCGATGCCGGGTGGTACCCGAGGCAGTAGTGGATGGTAGTTATGCTTGTTGTCTTTGTGATACTTGTATGTGCCTGGTAGAGGAGTGAGTCGGGCGAGGTCCCGTGTCTCATCACTAGCCGAGTATGGACGGAGTTCCGTACCTCATTAGTAGCAGAGCAGGGGCGAGGCCCGAGTTAGGAGGGAAGTGAGTGTGGGCGGGGGCCCGTATCTCACTATCAAGCAAGAGCGTGGATGGGGTTCGATGGCTCACCAGTAGCAGGACAGGGGCGGGGCCCAAGATAGGCGAGACCTTATATCAGTAGTACAGTATAGTATGTTTAGCTTTATGATAAGCGAGGCCTTATATCAGTAGTATAGTAGAGTATGTTTAGCTTACAAACACCAACTAGAAATAGGATGATTTGGAGAGAGGAGAGAGGTATGAAATCGGCTCTAGGGTTCCAAGGAAGCAAGTGTAGCCGATTTCCATAACCCAAGGGGTCTATTTATACTGTGAGCTGCTAGGGTTTTAGCCAAAACCCTAATGGACAGCTTAAACTCCAAGCAGCCCATGGAACCTTCTGGATTAAGGCCATGGACGAAAATATGATGGACTCCCATCATAATTTCGTTCACCCCTTGCTCCATTGGGTTTCCCAGCCCAATAACTCAATTATCCAATAATTGCAGTTCAGTCCCCTATATTCAATTAATCTCTTTTAGTCACCAAATTAATTTATGACTAATATTAATTAAATAATATGATTATTCCTTTAATATATATTATTCTCATAATATATTAATAAACCATAATATCTTCTCTCTCTTCATAAATCACCCTATCAAGTTGTTATGGTGAAGGCAACCCAAAAGGACCATGCACAACCGGGTCAAATACAACCAAATATAGTTACAGGCTTAGACACTAATCCAACAGTCTCCCACTTGGATAAGTCTAGTAACTACAAATGCAAGCACTATCTGATTAGCAATCGTAGCTCTCAAAGACGCTGTCGAACTCTGATCTTATCAGTAACCTGTCCTTTAGATAAGGGATCGTATAATCCTCTGTTCTAGATATCGTACGGACAATTACATGGAACATAGTCATACTTATTGTCCAGCAGTTAGTTTCTCGATCTCAGATTCATTTGACATAGAACTTAATTGAACACATCAATTCAGTCCTGACCGGGCCCGACACATAAGTCAAATCAAATCATCGAGGGGCCCTGATATCGCTTTTACCCTCTTAGGATAAAAGGAACAGATAAACTTCGACTTATATGCATTTACTATCCACTAGTCAAATCATACATAACAATGCGTTTTATAACATCAAGTTACTGATGTGTTTACACATTATCAATGCACAACCAACCAGCAAACAATAAACCATATATCTAGGTTTTAAGACCATATGATATTACCGTCATGCGATCACTCGTGATGAATTCCATGAAGCGATTCCAGCAAGCGTGGGTTTATTCCAATGCTCAAATCAAGTTCATAAGCACTCATGAACGTTGTAGCAAACTTTTGCTATGTCTAATACACTTTAGACAATCTACACACCAATTCATGACAGTCTTCATTCATATCTACTTCCAACATATGAACGACTGTGGACCGTTCGAATAATTCGATTATTATCAAATAATTCAATTATTCAGGAAGTCAAAACATGCAAAATGAAACAATAGGTAAATGATTAACATAAGACAGTAACATTACTAATAAATAATACTCTTTTATTTAATCATCAAATGTTAATTACAATTTATCTATTACACGTTTCTAAACTATCTAATCTAAACTAATATCGTCCTTCAGCCCGATGCTCCTAGCGTGCTGCAAGTGCTTAACCCTACTCAGTCCCTTCGTAAGCGGATCTGCTGGGTTATCCTCTGACGATACCCTCTTCACTACGAGGAGTCCTTCCTCCACCTGATGTCGAATAAAGTGATATTTTCTGTCGATATGTCGAGATCTGCCATGATCCCTGGGTTCCTTGGTCAAGGCAACCTCTCCTTCATTATCACAGAAAATTTCCATGGGCTCCTTTATGGCTGGCACAACTCCAAGGTCTCCAATGAGGTTCTTCAACCATATTGCCTCCTTTGACGCTTCGCTCGCTGCTATATACTCTGATTCGCACGTTGAATCAGCTACGGTCTCCTGTTTGGAACTTTTCCAAGTCACTGCTCCTCCATTAAGGGTAAAGACCCATCCCGACTGCGAACAGTAGTTGTCCCTGTCGGTCTGAAAATTGGCGTCACTATACCCTCGCACCTTTAAGTCATCACTCCCACCGAGGACTAGGAACCATTCCTTGGTCCTCCGAAGGTACTTAAGAATATTCTTAACTGCGGTCCAATGCGCTTTGCCAGGGTTCCCTTGATATCTGCTGACCATGCTCAAAGCGAAGGTCACATCAGGGCGAGTACAAGTCATAGCATATATGATCGAGCCAACTACGGAAGCATAAGGTACTCGGCTCATCTCTGCTATCTCGACTTCAGTACTCGGACTTTGAGTCTTACTCAACTTGGCATTACTTTGGATTGGTAACTCCCCTTTCTTTGAATTCTCCATACTAAAACGTTTTAGTACCTTGTCCAAGTAAGTATTCTGACTAAGTCCTATTAGTATTTTACTTCTGTTTCTCACTATCCTTATTCCCAAAATATAGGAAGCCTCTCCGAGGTCCTTCATAATGAAGCACTTCCTGAGCCAGGACTTAACCTCCTGCAGTGTCGGGATGTCATTTCCTATGATTAGTATATCGTCGACATACAATACGAGGAAGCTTACTATAATCCCACTGGCTTTGACATATACACATGATTCATCCTCGCTTCGCAGAAAGCCAAACTCTTTGACCTTCTCATCAAAACAAAGATTCCATCTGCGAGACGCTTGCTTAAGTCCATAAATGGACTTCTCAAGCTTACACACTCTATTGGGATGCTTTGCATTGACAAAACCCTCTGGCTGAGCCATGTAAACATCCTCAGCCAACTTCCCATTAAGGAAAGCGGTTTTGACATCCATTTGCCATATTTCATAGTTATGAAATGCAGCAATGGCCAGCATCACCCTGATAGACTTTATCTTCGCAACTGGTGAGAAGGTTTCATCATAGGTAACTCCAGGAGTTTGAGTGAAACCCTTCGCAACCAATCGCGCCTTATAAGTGTGCACATTTCCATCCACGTCGGTCTTCTTCTTGAAGATCCATTTGCACCCGACCGTCTTACGACCTGGTACATTTTCAACCAAATTCCAAACTTGGTTGTCATACATGGACTGAATCTCGCTGTCCATAGCCTCTTTCCATTTCGCAGACTCCGGGCCTGCAATAGCTTCCTTATAGATGTTAGGTTCGTCCAAATTCACTAGTATACTATCACTAATGAACGTATCCCCTTCTGTGGTAATATGAAAACCATAAAAATGGGGTGGAATACTAACCCTTTCGGAACGTCTAAGAGGTAAGGACTCGTCAATTGGTTCAACCGGAGTTTCCTCCTCAGGTTGAGCGTCAATGTTAGAGGTTCCTTCATATCTCGACTCTTGAAGCTCTTCAAGATCGATTTGCCTCCCACTGTCTCCTTGGCTTATGAGTTCTCGCTCTCGGAAAACCCCTCTCCTCGCAACGAAGATGTCACACCCCCGAAACCAGACGGCGGAAACGTCCGAGGGCTCGCGTGACTTAAATTGAATATCATCACAATGAATATACATGAATCATAACATAAACATCACCATGCATCAATACATTACAACTGATATTGTTCACATCCAGTACATTGTTTTAAATATTACACATTCATAACATAAAGTGTTTGAGAGTTTTCAAAACATAACATCCTAACGTACTTGATATTACCCTTCAGCTTACCTGTTACCTGAGAATACAAGTTATTTTGAAAAACGTCAACATATGAAATGTTGGTGAGTTCATAAGCAGGGTTGTGATAAAAATGATTTGTGTAGTTTGTAAAACCCAGAAAATCCGATATTTTCTGAAAAGACAATAGTTTACCAAAGTGTGAAGATCCATAAGTTGATGCATGAATGATTTCAAAACGTGTATAAAAAGGGAGTTTTGTATTATAGTTATAGAAAAATACAAGCGAGTGATGTTGATTTCCTCGAAAAACCCGATGTTTTCCGAATACATAAAATACAGTTGTTTCTCAAATTGCGAGTCTTGTTTACTTGTTTTGACTTTGCATGTTTTGACTTCTAGAATAACTAAGTCGCTATTCCTGAATGATTAAGTTATTCAAACCATCCACAGTCGGTCATATGTTGGAAGTAGATATGAATCAAGACTGTCATGGGTTGGTTTGTAGAGGTCCAAGTTGGTGGACAAAGTGGTGCTACAACACTCATGAGTGCTCATAAGTTCTGAGTATTGGATTCAACCCGCGCTCATTTGAATCGCTTCATGGATTTTATCACGAGTGATCATGAGACGATAATATCTTATATTCTTCAAACCTAGAGATATGAGTTGTTACTATGAGTTGGTTATACATTGATTGCACGAAAACGCATTGGTAACTCGATGTTATAAAACGTGCCTTTGTGTATGATTCAACAAGTAGTAGAACAAGTCATATGAGTCGAAGTTTATCCATTCCTTTTACCTTCGGGATAAAAGCGATATCTGTGGGCCCCTCGATGATTTAAAGATGATACATGTGAGTGCTTGGCCAAGCCAGGACTGATTTGATTTGTTCAATCAGTCAGTCATCATGAATCGGAAATCGGGAAACAACAAATGGACAGAGAGAATGATTGATAATCCATGTCTCAGTCCATATGATATCTAGAATGGAGGAATATATGATCCCTTATCTAATGGACAAGTCATTGATAAAGGTCAGAGTTCATCGACAAGGTCAGAGTTCGACAGAAGCTTTTGAGAGCTACGATTGCTGATCGGTTCCTGAAGTCATACGCAATAATAGTTTTAGACTTATCCAAGTGGGAGACTGTTGGATTAATGTCTAAGTCCATAACTATAATTGGTAAGACTTGACCCGACCCGGCATGGTCCATTTGGGTTGCATGGCATCATGCATTTGGATAGACTATAATGAGAGAAATAACACTTAAGGTTGGTTAATATATTATAAGTTCTAATATATTAATAACGTTATTTAATTAGTATTGATCAAGAATTAATTTGGAATTAATTAAGTGATCAAAAGGAGACTAATTAAATATATGGGTTAATTGTGTAAATCATTCATTCTTATATATGTGGGCTTGTGATCCAAGATTCCTTATGTTGGACTAAGTCCATGGGGTGACCCATGGATACTCCATGGAGGTTAAAATCCATGGAGCATAAGGAATGGGTAAAGTTATGAGTTACATGGTGTAACCCTAATAGCCACCATATAAAAGAATCCCATGGCTCAAGAAATCGTGCACTAATGTGTGAGTGTGAGGGCTAGACGATTTCAAGGAGTGTTCAAGTTTCTCTCAAGTTATTACAAGTGTATTTGGTGTTGTGTGAACCATTTGAGGTGTCACACTTGGGGCACTAGGCACTCAAGCTTCATGAAGACATTCTACATCAAAGAGGTATGTATTCTATCTTGTTATATTTATTATTTTGTATGCTAGATTAGGATAATACCTTGGATGTTCATAATTGTATGTATAATAGAGAAAACATAGATCCAAGGTATTTAGGGTTGCATGTACACTTAGGAGTGTTAGAATGCTCATAACCCAACAACAACATGACCTAAAAAGTTCACACTACGGAGCCAAAACTCACACTTAGAGAGTTTTGCGTATAACTTTTCGGTTCGCAGGGTTTCCAAGATTTGTCGGAGATGTCGGCCGTGTTCTTCTTCGCTTCGAGAATAGACGAGGATATCGTCGATGAAAACGATGACAAAGTTGTCAAGGAATGGTCGGCAGATTCGATTCATTAGGTCCATGAATGCGGCAGGGGCATTCGTTAGACCGAAGGGCATTACGACAAATTCATAATGTCCATAACGAGTTCGGAAGGCGGTTTTGGGGATATCCTCCTCCCGGACTTTGAGTTGGTGGTATCCAGATCGCAGATCTATCTTAGAGAAGTAACTTGCTCCTTGGAGCTGGTCGAATAGATCGTTGATTCGCGGAAGTGGATAGCGGTTTTTGATAGTGAGCTTGTTAAGTTCCCTATAGTCAATACACATCCTAAAGGTACCGTATTTCTTCTTAACAAAGAGAACCGGAGCTCCCCAAGGTGAGAAGCTGGGTCGGATGAATCCTTTGTCCAAAAGCTCGTTGAGTTGACTGGACAACTCTTGCATCTCCGCAGGAGCCAATCTGTAGGGCGATTTGGCGATGGGAGTAGCTCCTGGCACTAGATCGATTCGGAACTCGACTTGTCTTTCTGGGGGTATCCCTGGAAGATCCTCCGGAAAGACATCCGGGAAATCGCAAGCCACAGGGATGTTTCGAATATTGATCTCTTCTTTGGACTTATCCACTATATGAGCTAGAAACGTCAAGTCCTTCTTTCGTAGGTACTTCTGTGCCTTAATGCACGAGATAAGATGAAGGTTCGTGATGGGTTTGTCTCCGTATATAATTTGGGTTTCGTGATTTGGGAGGCGAAGGCGAACGGCCTTCTCGTGACACATAATTTCAGCATGGTGGGGGCTTAACCAATCCATGCCGATAATCACATCAAAACTCCTAATGGAAACAGGCATTAAGTTTATTTGAAAGACGTGATGATTTAAGGTCAGGGTACATCCGATGTAGATTTCCCCAGTGGATTCTGTTTTCCCATTAGCCATTTTCACCCTAAAGGTTTCATTAAGCTTCTGGGGTTGTTGTTTGAACAAGTGTTTGAATTTATTACTCACAAAACTTCGTTCTGCCCCAGTATCAAATAGGATGCATGCATAAGTGTGGTTTAGGAGAAACGTACCGGTAACAAAAGCTGGATCCTGAACCGCTTCTCCCTGACCCATAGCTAGCACCCTTCCTGTTCCTCCGTTACCAGGGTTGTTGATGTTGGGTCAGTTTCGACGGATATTCCCAGTCTTTCCACATCCATAGCAGGTGGGGCTTGATCCTGCATTATTGCCGCTGTTGTTGGTGTTGCTGTTGTTGCGGTTGTTGTTGTTGTTGTTGTTTCCTTGTTGTTGGCTCTGGGGAGGATAGGTCCTGTAATACCTTGCCGTGTGACCCTTCCGATTGCAACTGGTACAATGCATCTCCCTGCATTCACCATTATGATGGAGGCTGCACTTGTTGCACTTCGGGAGATTCCTAAAATACTGCCTAGGGGCACTTGGATTAGCTGAAGCTGGAGCATGTGGTGTGGAGGGTACTTGGGTGGTTGCAACATTGACTGTCACTGTTTGTTGTTTCTTTGAGGACTCTGAGCCTTGTCGCCCTTTTCTCTTGTTGTTCTTTCCATTCTTGTTGTCGCTCTCCTTCTTGCCTTCAGTTTCCACTGGCTTCTCGCCCTTCTTGTTGTTGTGGTTGTACAGTTTCTTAGCCAACCTCTTGGCACTGTCGAATGTTTCAGGATTTGCAGCTATTACATTTCCTTGGATTGGGGAGGTTAATCCCCAGATGAATCGTTTGATTTTCTTTCCCTCTGAAGTGATCATGCCAGGGCACAATAGTGACAGTTCGCTAAACCTTGATATGTATGCATCTAATTCAGAATTTCGGACGGTGAGATTCCACAACTCTTGCTCCATTTTCTGAATTTCGCCTCGCGGGCAGTACTCAGCCATCAGCATTTCTTTCAACTCCGCCCACGGCATAGCGTTGGCTATGGGGAGCGTCATGGCCTCTACATGTCCATTCCACCAAGTGAGAGCTTGGTCAACGAATGTGCATGCGGCGAACTTCACTTTCACCTCTTCGGGGCATTCACATATCTCAAATACTGATTCCACCTTTTCCATCCATCTCTTTAGGGTTATCATTCCACCCGTGCCATTAAAGTTTCGTGGCTTGGCGTTGGTGAAGTCCTTGTAGGAGCATGTCTTGGTAGGTCCTTGATTTATTCCGTTGTTCGAACTTCCAGCCCCTTGTCCATTGACTCCACCATTGTTCCCTTGGTGGATTTGCGCCATGGCCGCAGTAACCGCAACAGATACAGCTGCTTGGAATGCAGCTGAGTTGACTTCGGGTGTGGTTGGTCCAGGGTTTCCACGGGTTGGTCGTTGGGGCATCTTCCTGTCATGGAACGGAAAGATGTTGAGTGCCTATGATTTTTGTGAGATTGTGGTCCTATAAACTAGGTGTATTGCATGAAGTTAAGTAGTTTCACAAATTATCATACAATCATGGATACATAACACATAGCAGATCACAACATCACAATAGAACACATAAAAATTTTCCATTAATATTATCCGCACTTTGTTACATGAAAATTTGCTCGAAAGAGCATACACAAGTGGTGCAAGTTCGGCAGAGTAACGACTCTATGAGTAGTGTAATCACTTAAACATAGAGTCGATGGTACATAGCATAGATCATATAAGCATAATACTAAGGATAGATATGACTAGTCCTAGTTATGATGGGATGTGCCAGGGGGTGGTGCTGAAGAAATGGACGCTCCCTGAAGGCGAGCCACCTGTTGTTCCGCGTCTCGGAGGCGAGTCTCCCACCTCACCTGCCTCATGTGGAACTCTCGGATAACCTCTCGCGTCTCATGTTCTGCACGCTTAACTCTAACCCGCATCTGGTGCATCTGATCGACGGTGCTCTGAGCTAGGTCGCCAGTGTTCCACAATCGTCTCACCATGACCGGAAGCGCGCGATCAGCTGGTCCTCCCTCCCTCAAGTCGTAGAACTCGCGTGCCATGCCAAACGGAGGTCGTTGTCCCTGCTGTCTGCTCCACCTCCAAAGATCGATACCCCAGGGGGGTGTAGGGCCAGTCAGGCCCATCCGGTGAGCGGGCACCCTAGTCGGGTAAGGGGGGTTGATGACTTCGGACTCCGTGTCCGAATCACCATCATCGCTAGGTTCCTCCTCGAAGTCCTCTTCGGCTTCTTCTTCTTCCAGGACCTCAACGGGCTCGGCAGGTCCGCCCTCGACTTCCGCCTCAGGTTCCTCTTCAGACCCTTCCTCAGGGTCTTCTTCAAGTTCCTCCTCCAGCCATCCGTTATTTCCCTGATTAGGGAAATACGGATCTCCGGGGTGATGGAAGCCGGCCATACAGTCTGCGAGAGTATATAAATGTACTAATATTATTCCTAAGATGTTTTAGTTATTACGTAATTTGAGTTGATGTTCTTCTCTTGGTAACAAGGGGTATGTTTTTAGGTTTACCGTCCATCGAGGTTTTTACCGGGGCATGTATTAGTTGTACCTAGGAGGAAATGTAGTTGATCATGCTACATTCACCCCTTAATACAACTAAGAACAATCCCGACTTAACCAAGATGTCAGTATTATCTTATTTGATTTGGTATTATGTTCTTTTTCCTATATCGTACAAGTAAAGATGTTTCTATCGTTGTGTTTTATTTTGTTTTGTTCAGAGTTGTTTTAGTCCCTCTTTGGTTTATAGTTACATATCAATGTGTGGTTAGATATGCCAGTTCACTATAAACAGAGCTCTGATACCAACCTGTCACACCCCCGAAACCAGACGGCGGAAACGTCCGAGGGCTCGCGTGACTTAAATTGAATATCATCACAATGAATATACATGAATCATAACATAAACATCACCATGCATCAATACATTACAACTGATATTGTTCACATCCAGTACATTGTTTTAAATATTACACATTCATAACATAAAGTGTTTGAGAGTTTTCAAAACATAACATCCTAACGTACTTGATATTACCCTTCAGCTTACCTGTTACCTGAGAATACAAGTTATTTTGAAAAACGTCAACATATGAAATGTTGGTGAGTTCATAAGCAGGGTTGTGATAAAAATGATTTGTGTAGTTTGTAAAACCCAGAAAATCCGATATTTTCTGAAAAGACAATAGTTTACCAACGTGTGAAGATCCATAAGTTGATGCATGAATGATTTCAAAACGTGTATAAAAAGGGAGTTTTGTATTATAGTTATAGAAAAATACAAGCGAGTGATGTTGATTTCCTCGAAAAACCCGATGTTTTCCGAATACATAAAATACAGTTGTTTCTCAAATTGCTATACCGCCACAACGAATGATTTTTGATTACTCTTCATTGATTACTCGGATGGTATTGGATTAATTAATTTTTGTGAGTCGTTATAACCATGCATAATAATGACTAGTTCATCTGTCTTGGCAACCTATCGTGCGCCGGGATTGATCTTAAGATTTTGTCACCCTAGACTGGCCGAGTCTAACTGTAGCGAACAGCTGAGGTGTGGGGGAGTCACCCCCGTATAGATCTATACACAAACTCTCGCTCTCCTTCCAGGAGACTTTGATTATAACTACAGACTACGAACGACCCTTAGAGGTGTCGCCCGTTATTACTCACTTAATCCAAACAATATTGATTACTATTGATTAACGACCTGAATTTGTTTACTTTGATTACGCATAAGCCTAACAAACGAGGAGAAGAGGAATACAAAGCCCTGCTACTTTCGTGATTTATTTTAGGCTGTTGGGTATACGAAGGACACATTGGCCCATTTCGCATTTGATTACTTGGACCTTACTAGCAATGTTAATGGGCCACTAAGGCCCAATAACACTTAAAAGCCATTGAGGGTCCCTTTAATATGAAATTGGGTCATAGAAGGCCCAATAACATTTATTATTATTATCCCTTGGGCCCAAAAATCATGTTAATGGATCACAAAGGCCCAACAACATGTTTGGAACTTTCAAGCCCAAAGTTTTGAATGTTTACTTGTTTTAGGTATTGCATATTTGTTGGAAGGTTTGATTGAACGATTGATAATTTCGGATCGGCACGAGGCCGTTCGGTTGTTTTTAACGATTTTTGGAATTATACATATATTCACCTTCATGAGTTGTAGTTTTGTATTTTTTTTTGAATCAAACATCTTAATAGTAAAAGAATTGATCCAAAATATTGGTTTGACCTTTTCAGCCCTTCTTTAATAAAAATGACAATTTTTGTCCCTTATATAAAAAAAAAGACATTTTAGCCCTTAAACCATTTTTTTGACACATTTGACCCATAGACTTGTTCAAGTGATATTTTTTTTTGGCTCAAAACTTATTCTTTGGCAGTTTCAGCCCTTCCAGGAAAGTGTTTTTCGGTTAAAGTCCAAACTTTTTGCAACTTTTACAATTTTAGCCCAAAATCCAAAAACTTTACATTTTTGATCCTTTTTGGAAAAGAAAGCATTTTAACCCTTGAAATAGTTTTGTTTAACTTCTTATCCCCTGTTTTGAAGAATTTACCATTTCAGCCCCTTGAAAATCATGTTTTTCGCAACTTTGGGCTTAATGGGCCGAAAAGCCCAAAAATTGGCCCATTAAGCTAATATTTACATTTCAAGTCCTTTGAAGGGCATAATATTCATAAAAACATATATATTAACTGTTTTGACTCTTTTGACCCTTAAGAAAACCGTGAATGGCAATTTTAAACCCAACTTTTGTTTATTTGACAATTTAAGTCCAAAAATTGGTTTTATGTTACAATATGTTTATCATAATCTTGGAGGGTAATTTTCTTGACTTGTTTAGTGTAATATATCTTAGTTCATGTTTGTTTTCCTTCTTATTCCATAGATTTCGTGATTTCTTCCCTCTTGTTACATATTTACCACATAAACACTTATAATCACACATAGATGCATAAAATCACACATAGCATACACATACACATAGATCTACACATTTTACTTGTATTCTCCCCCATAAAACTTATGAAAACCAAAAAAGAGGGGTATGAACTCACCTTGAGTTTGTGGGTTCGGTTTTGAAGAAGAATGGAAGAAGTTTGATGCTATTCTCGGCCTAGCAAGCTTCTTGGAGGATCTTTGGCTTAGATGTGTTCTAAGATACAAGATCACGAGTTTGAATAGATTAGGAGAAGATTTTTGATGAAATGAAGTAGTTAGATCATGGATTTAAGCATCAACTTACCTTAGATGATGACTCTTAGGGAGAATCCTACTTGAAAGCTCTTAAATCTCGAAATTTTTGAAGAAGAAGTAAGAGTGTTCTTTGAGAGTGTTTGAGTGAATTGTGTGTGTGTGTCTTTCCCTTTGTGTTCTCGGCCAAAGAAGAAAAGAGAGAGGAGAAGAGAGAGTGTGAAGTGATAGGTGCTTGGGAGTATGAGATGTTGCATGGATATCCTTTGTGAAATTGTGAGGTTGCATGTAGGAAAGTCAACTCTTTTCCCCCCCCATTTGTGTAGTTGGGCCGAGAGAAGGAGAAGGAAGAAAAGAAATTGGGCCTTCTTGTGCTTAAGTCCATATTTTGGCCCAATTGGATGATTTTTGGTCCAATTGGTCTTTGGAGAGGGTTCATGGCCCAAAATAAGTCAAGAATGAGTTTTTATGGCCTTTTTAAGTTAATTAGATTTGTTATGGCCCATTAGGGTATTTTATTTCATTCTAGGCCCATTATGGCCCAAAATGTTAAAATAAATGAGAGTGGGTCCAATTAGAGTCCATATAGAAGTTCTAAGCCCAAAATAGTCAAATTGGAAGCTTATTGGTCCATTAGGCCCAATAAGAAAATCCTAATCCAAAATGGACTAACCGGGATTTCTAGGGTTTCCAATTATTTGTTGACTATTTGCAGTGCTTGTATAAAGTGTTTGATGGAAGTTTGTTGTTATTGAATAAGCATCATACATGCTTTCACATTTTTGGTTCACAAATGTTATCATTGTTGTTGTTACAAAGCATCAAAATTCCTAGTTGTGACAGAAGACAACATTGTCACTCGGTCTGTAGAAGAGATATCCAAAGGATTTCTGCAGGTAACCGATGAAAATACATTGCTCACTGCGAGGTTCGAGCTTGTCGTGAGTCTCTCGTCTTAAGAAAGCCTCGCAACCCCAAACCTTGACATGTTCTAACAAGGGAACCTTCCCTGTCCATATTTCGTGAGGTGTTTTGGCAACCTTCTTCGTAGGGACTAAGTTAAGGATATGGGCGGCAGTCTCTAAGGCATACCCCCAGAATGAGATAGGTAGTGAAGCACGACTCATCATGGAACGAATCATGTCTATCAAGGTTCGATTATGCCTCTCAGCTACACCATTCAACTGCGGTGTCCTCGGTGGTGTCAATTGTGAAACTATTCCGCATTCCTTGAGGTAATCGTGGAATTCAAGACTTAGGTACTCTCCACCTCGATCAGATCGAAGCATCTTGATTTTCCTGCCCAACTGATTCTCCACTTCTTGCTTGAACTCTTTGAACTTTTCAAAGGTTTCTGACTTGTGCTTGATTAAGTAGATATACCCATATCTTCTATAATCGTCTGTAAAAGTCACATAGAAGCGGTTCGCATCCCTTGTGGTGGATCTAAAGGGTCCACATACATCTGTATGTATGAGATCCAATAAACCCTCACCCCTCGCACAAGAGCCAGTGAAGGGTGACTTGGTCATCTTTCCAAGTAAACAAGACTCGCACACGTCATCGTCCCTAAGGTCGAATGACTCCAACACTCCATCCTTTTGGAGTTGGGCTATGCGTTTCTTGTTGACATGTCCAAGACGACAATGCCACAAGCATGCTTTATCCATACTATTGGAAGAATCCACACACAACACATCATTTCCTAAGTTATCTACAACCATCACAGTTTCATATATTCCATTACAAGGCAATGCTTCAAAATATAAAACATTATTAAGATAAGCATAAATAGAACCCTTTTCATTATCAAATGAATATCTAAAACCTTGTCTATATAAACCATGAAATGAAATGATGTTTCTTGCCATATATGGCAAATAGCAACAATTGTTTAAATCTAAATCTAATCCATTACTAAGCACTAAGGAATATACTCCAATCTTGGTGACAGGCGACGATATTCTGTTTCCCATGATCAGATTCATCCTTCCATGCTCCACATCCCTATTTCTTCTTAGCCCCTGCAAATCAGAACATATGTGAAAACCACATCCTGTATCAAGAACCCAAGAAGTAGCATGTGATAAACCATTAGATTTAATTGTGTAAATACCTGCGAAAGATGGCTTGATCTTCCCATCCTTGATGGCCTGCAGATATTCTGGGTAACTTCTCTTCCAATGCCCTATCTTGTGGCAGTAGTGGCACTCTGCCTCCTTAGGGTTAGAGTTGGGTTTAGCAGAACAAACTTTGGTTCCACTAGAAGAGGTACCATCTTGGGACTTTCCCTTGTGGTGGCTCTTAGAGGGAGCCTTCCTCTTCTTACCCTTCCCTTGTCCTATTGCCAAGACAGGAGCAGCAGCGGGAGTTGGAGTTGATGCAACAGATTTATCCTTGAGGTTGCTCTCAGCAGTCCTCAACAAGCCCTGAAGCTTGCTCAAGGAGACCTCTTCCTTGTTCATGTGGTAGGTCATGCGGAACTGGCTATAGCAGGGAGGCAAGGAGTGAAGGATAATATCAATTGCCATCTCTTCATCAAAGTTCACATTCAACTTTAGCAGGCGATCAACATATCTCTGCATCTTTTGCAGATGAGTGGTAAGGGACTCTCCATTACCCATTTTGGTAGTGATCATCGAAGTGATGATCTCGTACCTTTCTTTCCTAGCGCTCTGGTGGTACCGGTCCAGCAGATCTTGGTGCATCTCGTAGGGGTACATGTCCTCATAGGACTTTGGAGTTCTGCAGTCATAGTCGCTAGCATGATGCAATGGACTTTCGTGGCATCACGCTCGTGGGCCTCAAAGGCCGCGATCTCTTCAGCAGAGGCGGTGTTGATGTCAATCTCCTTCAGCTTTTCATCGAGGACATACTCTTTGTCCTCGTAGCGAGTGACCATGCGAATGTTGCTGATCCAATCATTGAAATTGGACTCATCAAAGATCACTCTCCCACACAAGTTCATGAGTGAGAATGAGCCAGAGGAGTTTGAACCAGAAGCGTTGTTGTTGACGTTCGACATCTGAAAAGGAAAAAGAACAAAGTTTGATTAGAAAAGAATTCCCCAATTAAACACCCAAATGAGAAATTAGGGCTAGGAACCAACAACATTATTCACAAATTAGAAAAGGGATGCCGTAATCTAATAAGCAAATAATTTGAAGGTAAGTGAATGTCGATTCACTAATTCTCCACCATGAAAAACGAAAAAGAGATTAAGTTTTAAATGTATTGAAAAACTCCTAGATCCTTTGAGATTCATTGAACTTTTCAATGGCATGTTTAAATCTCGATATGCCCCTCTAGTTTGTGACTGGGATGCCGAGGATCACAAAGCGGGTGTGAATAACCATGCAAATGTACATGGTTCCCTCATTGTTACAATCACCTATTCGATGTGCCGGTTAACCACACACGCTCCATCGAACTATGACAAACAATGAGTCACCCTTTGCCACCTTTGCTTAGAACCCAATTAATGTGCCGGTTAACCACACACGCTCCATTAACGTCTTAGCAAGGGTACAAAGTGTGATTTCATGGAATTGCATCAAATTCACTTTTGCCTAAAGTAACTAAGATTGAGAATTTTGTAAAAACATTTAGTTACTTTATATAGATTCATTATACTTTTAAATGAGGAAAGTTTGCCCTATCCTACCCGTTCGGCTAACGACCCTCCACCAATCAAGGAAGTGGTGGGTGAGAATGGACACCCATTAAACGGCCATTTTATAGGTCATAACCTTATACCCCCCTTATAGATCGGCTTCGTGAATGAGGCCTACTAACGGTAACACTAGCATTTAAGTTTGACATATATATATATATATATATATATATATATATATATATATATATTAATCTTATAATATTATAAAGTATAAGGTTGAATTTTAAAACTTGTAAAATTCTAAGGTTTGAAATTTAAATAGTTCAAATTAAACTTTTAATCACAAAATTTAAATTTCAAAACTTGAGGACAAGTTTTGAACTTTTCAAAACACAAAGGATCAAATAGAAAATAATTTAAATTAAACAATTAATTTAATGATTATCTAAATTTGACCTAGTCAATATTACTTGCAAGATAATTCAACAGTTAATTCAAATAATCAATTATTATCAAATAAGGAATTTATTATTTAAACAATTGGTAATTATCTTTTAATTTGGTAAGGATAATCATAAAATAGTAATAAAATTCGGATTTTATTAAACCAAAACGATTTAGGTAAGTATCCTTAAGCAAAACAGCAAGAAATCCCGAAAATCTCTCTGACAGACGCTCCGACTCACCGAGTCCCCTTATGGACTCGTCGAGTTCATCCTACTCGTCGAGTCCACAATGGGACTCGTCAAGTCTGTCAGTCAGGGGGCAGAAAAATCGATTTTTAAAGCTTGAACAAATAAACAAGGCATCAATACAATAGAAACCAATCAAGTCTCTGATACCACTTATGGGTTTTAGGCATAAGAACATCCTATGTGCACATGCAAACCCTAATGCTTGGATCTAGGTTTCTCTATTGTACATGCAATTTATCCAAGTCTTGCAAACCCTAGATCTAGTGTATACAATTCGAATTTGACATAAGAAACTCAGATCTAGATGATTACCTCTTGTTGCTTGCTTGATTCTTCCTGTCTTGGAGCTTAGAGTCACAAGTGTCACTCCTCTAATGGCTTACAAACACCAACTAGCAAGAGGATGATTTGGAGAGAGGAGAGAGGTATGAAATCGGCTCTAGGGTTCCAAGGAAGCAAGTGTAGCCGATTTCCATAACCCAAGGGGTCTATTTATACTGTGAGCTGCTAGGGTTTCAGCCAAAACCCTATGGACAGCTTAAACTCCAAGCAGCCCATGGAACCTTCTGGATTAAGGCCATGGACGAAAATATGATGGACTCCCATCATAATTTCGTTCACCCCTTGCTCAATTGGGTTTCCCAGCCCAATAACTCAATTATCCAATAATTGCAGTTCAGTCCCCTATATTCAATTAATCTCTTTTAGTCACCAAATTAATTCTTAATTAATTTATGACTAATATTAATTAAATAACATGATTATTCCTTTAATATATATTATTCTGATAATATATTAATAAACCATAATATCTTCTCTCTCTTCATAAATCACCCTGTCAAGTTGCTATGGTGAAGGCAACCCAAAAGGACCATGCACAACCGGGTCAAATACTTACCAAATATAGTTACAGGCTTAGACACTAATCCAACACTTGGGCCTCGCCCACTGCATCGGACCGAAGTCCGAAATAACTTGGGCCTCGCCCACTGCATCGGACCGAAGTCCGGAATAAACTGAACATAACATAAACATGAACATAAACATATAACATAATCACATATACTGCATCGGGCTTGCCCGGCATCGGACCGAAGTCCGGAGCATATAACACATAACATACACATGCATGAATCACAAAGACATCAAGCATACATAACTACTTCTCGGGACCACCCCGACATCGGACCGAAGTCCGAAAACATATAGACTGCATCAGGCTAACCCCGATATACTACCAATATATAAATGGGCCGACATTGGTGCCTTAGACCCGTTCCTACTGGAGGAAAACTCACCTCACACTGCTGAAGTCCCGCTGACAGAACCATAGCTGCTCGATGACAGATTCCCGATCTGTCAATATCAAAATAACACCCAATTAATAATTGGGTTCCAACTCATAACCACAAGTCTATACTTGGGGTAGAAGACTACTCTACCCCTAACTTGGCTTTATTCAAGCCCAAGGCCCAATCCAAAGGCCTAAAAGTCCAACTATGGCTTAAAGCCCAACATATGGCCCAATTTTTCCAAATTGGGCCCAAACCTCTACATGGACTTCCCTTAAGGCCCAATATCATACAACCATCTAGGCCCAAACTATGGCCTAATTTTCCAAATTGGGCCCAATCCTTCATATTGGCCTTACCCTAAAGCCCAACTTATTACTCTAGTCCATTTGATTATTCTTGGATGGCCTATTAATAAACCAATTACCAAAGCCCAATGGAAAAGCCCAACTCAAGGCCCAAGTGACATTAGGGTTTCACATAAAATGACGATTAGGGTTAAGTGTCTCTTACTTAACCCATTAAGGACTTAATCCATTAAGCCCTTTACTCTACTAGATAAATGATATGGAGTGATTGGGCTTAATACAAAATTCCATTCCAATGGCCCAAAAGTGGGCCCAATAAGTCTAAGGCCCAAATACTCATAATTAGGGTTTTCACCCAACCATGGCCCAATAGGCCCAAAATTAATCTTTAAGCCAATTAGGGTTTTGCTAAGTCCATTAGGGTTTTGCTAGTGGGGCACCACCCACTACCACCTCGGGTAGCGGTGGTCAAGGGCGGCACACGGCGGCGGCCACCACCTTACGGTGGTGGTTATTATTATTTTTCATTATTCGATGCTAATTACAATTACAAGGCTTTTAATCCAAAAATAACCCACACACTCTAACTAACACACACACACAGCCACACCGTGGTGGCCGGCGGTGGCGCTTGGCGGCAGCCACCACCTCACAGTGGTGGCGGTGGCTTTTCCGTGAACCTCGGCTAAACAAAACACACATACAATCTCCTAACAACCGGAAACAATAATAACACATGAACACGCACCCATAAATACACCCACAACCACCTCTCACGGTGGCTAGTGGCGGCAGAATAAGGCAGAAATCGTAGCCACGGTGGCGGCAACGAGATAGCGACCACACACACACACCCCTCTCGAGATCCGGAGGCAGCCACCCACCTGGTGGCGCTCATCGAACGGCAGCAACGTCGCTATTGACCGACGGCGGCGGCGTTGCAACAACGGGATAAGATGGCAATCGGGAAGACAGCAGCGACTCGGAGGGGAAGAACAGCAGCGTTACGACGGTTCTTACGGCGGATGGGGCATCGACACGACACAATAGTCCTTCGAGATGGCAATCGCTAACCGGAGCAATGGAAACGAGTCCTCCGGCGACGACAGTGACAATGTAACAGTAGCGGCGACAGGAGGCTCGGCAGCACAGCGATGGACGGTCTCGGAAGAGGGAAACACCACGGTAACCTCGGCACCGGCCTCAGGCCCGTCATCGGAGTCACATGGATTCGCCGGCGATCCTACTATGGCCTCACGGAGGCAGTTGCTGGGACGAGGGGGGAATAAGGTGAGGGTGGCGGCTGCATAGGGGGGGGGGGGTTTAGGGTTAGGGTTTGGCCGGTGGTGAAGTTTTATACCCGGCTCCACTAAAAGTTTGCCATAATGCCAAGATCAGCCCTCAGTTTCTCTTTTTCTTTCAAACCAGGGCCATATCTTACCCTTCCCACCCTTGCTCACGAAATTTCTTTCATATCTAGTCCCACAGTTACAATTCAGCCCCTCCTTACAAATTATTCTTCAAATAAAGTCCATATGTTACCTTTTAAACCCTGGCTTTCAAAACTCTTTACAATGGAGTCCAGAATTACCATTTAGCCCTTGCTTCTCATAATCTATCCATCTTAAGTCCCGATAATTTACCACGTGCTCCTTCCTTCACAAATACTTTCAAGACTAATCCGGAACTGACACTTTTAATCCCCGACTTCTAAAATTGTAACAATTAGCCCTTCGAGACCATCCTTGATATATAATTATTTAATATATGGCTACCATTCGTTCATAAATTTCATCTATTTAATTATTTAATAAACGGGGTGTTACATATTGGGCACGTACTACTGAAAGAACAGGATCCGTACTCGAATTAAGAAAAAATTTCAGGGATTCTAAGGAGTTTGTTGGGGGTAGATAAAATGGTTTGGCACCATGATTCATTGAAGTGTGTTTCTGTCTTTATCGGTTATCGTTTATGGTTGTTCAGGTTAAGGATGACTCTGGTGGTTGTTGGGCCTTAGTGGCCATATCAGTTTAGGTTTGAATGGTGCATGCCTAGGTGAATTAGTTGATTTTGAGGTCTCAATGGACTTGCTCGAGGTAGTGCCAGTTGAGTCGCAGGACTTAAGAAGGAAGCGATTGTGATGATCGACTCGAGGATTACAGTTGGAGGCTGGGTGATTGGCAGATGGATTGAGATGCCCCTATCTACGATGTGGGTTATTTTTTTTCAAGATTTTCGCGTTCGGAGAAAAGAGATAGCAAACATGTGATTTTCAGAGTTGGGGTGTAGACTCGGCATGAGTCTAGATAGTTGTGGTTTTTGGCGGCAAGTATGGTGGTGTGGGAATGCATAAGAGGATTCTTGTGGTAGGTTTGCCTTGTGATGAGATCAAGGGTCTGCTTCCTTGAATATAGTCAGGTCAGGTGCTAGTTTACTGTTTCAGGTGATCGGGGAAGTGAATCGGGAACGACAACTTTTGTTGTCTGTGATTTATCCCGACTATGAGAATGATGCCTCTTGTATTTATGAATGATTCACGCGATGGATTGATGGTTGGGGATTTTTAGACTAGGTGTGTGGTAGTTTATTTGTTTGTGGATAGAGAATCGGTGCTATGAATGGACTGTCAGAATTATTGATTGTGCATTTGCATGGGATTCTTGAGGTTAGAGGTGGTTATGATTGGGAAGTTTTCGAGGTCTCCATCGAATATTCGGAGTCTCTTTGAGTTTGCTTGGTCCTTATCTAGAAGATCATCTTGCGTTGTGTTATACATTCCAAGGGTCTGAGATGTTATGTATCTAGTTGAACAGTTTGAGATTTGGTTTGTTTTCAACGTCAGTTGCTGGTAGTTCGAACCCTAAGTGGGGGAGAATAGGGTATTTTGCTTGGAGGATCATCGATATGTTTGGTTTTATGATTTAGGAGAATGGGATAGGGATCTGCGTTTTGGGTATGCGAGACTTTGGTTCAGGATTTGGTCAAGACGGGGGCACATAGAAAGTTGCTATCAAATATACGTGCTCAGGAATGCATGAGTTGTCTTCACGGCAGGAAGCTATGGACAAGGAGCTCGTTGTAGACAATGGTTCCTTTCGGGAACGCCAATGAATAGTTCAAGAGGTGTTTAGGTCGCTCAGTTTGAGTATCGGTTGTTGAGGGATTTGTCAACTCGTTGTATAGATTGTTATCCATAGTCTAGGTGGGGCAGTTGTTGATTGGTAAATCAGATTCAGAGTTTGGTATGTTTAGTTTCACATGGGTTTTGTTTAGTAGTGTATTGGGTCATTGGATTAGTTGTCAATGCATTCTCGATTGTTGGTCATTTCGTTCATCGTCACTAGCTAAGGCTCTTCGAAAGTATCGAGCTTCATCAGTTGAAGTTAAATGGATGCGTCAACCTATCGTCAGAATTTGTACATTGTACATTTTTGTTTTTGGGTATGGGTACCCTTAATTGCTAGTTATGGAAGAATTGTTCATAGCAGGCTCGGGTTTGGCAGTTGTGCTTGGTTATTTGGAGTTCGAACGTCGGAGTGGTATTGTTCAGTTTTTCAGGTGTGGCTTTGGACGTGCACATAATCTAATTTTGCCATGACGTGTCGACATGGTTGGTATTTGGATTGATCCGACCAGGGTCTCAGCAGCATTTATGGGTAAGTATGGAAGTTTTATCGAGCTAGTTACGTAATGGTGGAATCTGTTTTGCTTAAATTAAGGTGTGGGATATTGTTTCAATTATTCATGAGAATGTTTATGTTAACGGTTGAGGTTTGTCATTTCGTTAGATCTACTGGTACTTCATCGTTTGGGTAAGGTTGTGAGGAAGAAGGAATGCAGTAGATCCAGGGATTGGTTATAGGTTCCCTTGAAGTTGGATATTGTGGTAGTTCATCAAGTATGGTCATGAGGAGGTATGTAAACTGAATAAGATAGCAAGAGAACACTTGGTCCGAATTTATTGGTATGGTTCTACTGTAGTTTATATCTTCTGAATAAGAATAAGAGTATGACCGCCTATCTCATTCGTTGGTTGTTTACGACCATGTTTTCTTCTGTTTTTATGTTGGTAGTAGCCTGTTTTATGAAAGAAATTGTGTTTTATAGAAGGGTATGGCTCAAGTTGTGTTTGGTTAGTGTTGAGAGGGATGTTTATTGGGTCCCTACAAGTCGGCAGGTTGATCATTGTGTATCTTTAGTCCCCTGTGGTGTTGGCCGTGAGTCTTCAAGCCAGTGGTGGAATGGCGTCAAGATCGGCAAAGTACCGTGGCCTTATCGTTTTAGTGGTTAGAAGGTGTCACGATGTATTGTGAACCAGTGGATGTATGATTCATATGGGCGGGACCCGATAGTAATTTGATTGAGACTCTTAGGTCTCAGATCGTTAATCTTTGGCATGGTTAACTGTTAGTGTATTTTCAGGAGTTGGGAGACTCAGTGAGCAGCTGGTGTGGATCATGTGGATAGTAAAAGTTTGTTTCGGTTGATGTATTAGTTGTGCATCGTAAGTTGCTTGATGAATGTTTGCAATTATGGACCTTGTTTTCTTGTGGGTTGTTTGTTAGGAGTTTGGTTACCATTGTTAGGTATTGGTGTTGGATTAGGTGTCTAAGCCCATAACTATAATTGGTATGTATTTGACCCGATAGTAGCATGGTCCTTTTGGGGTGCCTTCACTATAGCAACTTGGCAGGATGAATTGTGAGAAAGAGGTTGATAAATGATTTATTAATATATTATAAGAATAATATATTAGTTGAGAAATCATATTATCTAATTAGTATTGATTAGAAATTAATTTGGAATTAATTTAGTGATCAAAAGAGACTGATTAAAAGAATGGGGACTGATATTGCAAATCACTGATAGTTGCAATTGGGTTGATGGATCACCTTGGAATAAGGTTGGACGAGTTCTATGGGAAGCCCATAGAGAATTCGTCCAAGAAGTATTCTAGAAGGTGTTCATGGGCTGCTTAAGGCTTAAGCAGTCAAATTAGGGTTTCCACCTAAAACCCTAGCAGCCATAGGTATAAATAGACCCCATGGCTTACCGAATTTGTCCCATATGCTTTCTAAGAGAACCCTAGCCGATTTCTATAAGCCCCCATCCTCTCTCTCTCTCTCTTATGTTCATCTTTTGTTTGTGGTGTTTGTGACTCCATTAGAGGTGCAACAATTGAGGCACTAAGCTCTTGAAGGTCAAGATCAAGCAATCAACAAGAAAGGTATTCTTCTAACTTTTGTTTATTCATTGAATCCGAAAATATGTATGCTAGATTAAGGTTTTGCTTTGGATAACTTGAATTGCATGTATAACTTGAGAAAAACCTAGATCCAAAGCAATTAGGGTTGCATGTGCACCATATGAATGTTGTAATGCTCAAAACCCATCAGTGGTATCAGAGCTTAGGGTGTTTTGTCTCTGCTTAATGAACATGACATGTTCATAGTTGAACACGACGTGTTGGTCTTACACGACGTGTTATAGCCTGACACGACGTGGCGAATCGTCAGATGGCAGATTTTTTGGATTTAAAGCCTAAATTAGATTTGGATAATTACCATAAGTTGTTTTTACTAATGAAATTCGAATTTTCTGATATGGTAATGAATATCCTCATCTAATTGAAATATAATTGTCAAATTTTAAGGTAATTATGAGATTTTGTGATAAATTAATTATTTGTAAAATTTGATTTGAATTTTCTTACCAAGTAAAATGGATAAGGTCAAATTTATGATAAGGATAAATTATATGATTAATTTAATTGTTTTAAAATTTGATCTAGAAGTTTTGAAAAGGTTTCATAACTTGCCCTCAAGTTTTGGAATTTAAAATTTGATTAAAAGTTTTAATTTTGAAATATTAAATTCTAAAACCCTAGTGTTTTAAAAGTTTAAAATACAACCCTTATACTATTATAATATTAAAAGTTTAATATATATATATATATATATATATATATATATATATATATATATATATATATGTGTGTGTGTGTGTGTGTGTGTGTGTATAAGATGAGTCAGTCTTACGTTTAGTAGGCTTCATTCACGAAGCCGATCTCTAAGGGGGGGGGGGGGTATAAGGAAACTGCCTATAAGATGGCGGTTGAATGGGTGTCCACTCTCACCCACCGCTTTCTTGATTGGTGTAGGGTTATTAGCCGAATAGATAGGATAAGACATTAATTCCTCATTAATAAGTATAATGAATATTTAAAGTAACTAAATGTTTTATAAATTCCCAGTCTTAGTTACTTTAGGAAAAATGTGAGAATGATGCTATTCGTTGGTGGAGCATGTGTGGTTAACCGACACACTAACTTGGACTAACAACGGTGGCAAAGGGTAGCTCGAGAATTATCATTGATCAATGGAGCGTGTGTGGTTAACCGGTACATTGATTAAGTGGTAAATGACTCGAGAGTGCCAAGCAAATTTGCATGGTTATTCACACCTTGTTTGTGATCCTCGGTATCCCAGTCACATACTTGAAGGGCATAATCGAGATTAAACATGCCATTGAAAAGTTCAATGAATCTCAAAAGAATCTAGGAATTTCCTTTCATTTAAAACCTAATTCTTCATTTCTTTTTTCGTGGTAGAATTGGTAAATCGTCATTTACCTGCCTTCATATAATTTGCAATTGGATTACGGCATCCCTCTTCCGAATTGTGAATTATAGTGTTAGGCCCTAGCCTTAATATTTCATTTGGGTGTTATATTAAGGATCCTTATCTAATCTAAACTTTGTTCCTTTTCTTTTTCAGATGTCTGGCTCAAACAACGCTTCTGGCTCGAACTCCTCAAGCTCCTTTTCTCTTATGAACAGTTGTGGTAGGGTCACCTTCGATGGGTCCAATTTCAATGATTGGATCCGCAACATTCGCATGGCCCTTCGATACAAGGAGAAAGAATACTTCCTCGACGAAAAGCTCAAAGAGATAGATGAAACCAAAGTTTCTGCTGAAGAAATAGTTGAGTATAGGGCGCACGAAAAAGACGCGACAAAGGTGTCGTGTATTATGGTAGCCACTATGACTCCTGAGCTCCAGCAGTTCTACGAGGACTATTGGCCTTACGAGATGTGCCAAGATTTGATGGAAAAGTACCATCAAAGTGCGCGTCAATAAAGGTGCGAGATTGTCGCCTCGTTGATCACAACCAAGATGAAAGACGGAGAGTCTATCACGATCCACTTGCAAAGAATGCAAAGGTATGTGGATCGATTGCTCAAGTTGAATGTCAACTTTGACGAAGAGTTGGCGATTGATATCATTCTGCACTCTTTACCTCCTTGTTATGATCAGTTCAACATGATTTATCATATGAACAAGGAGGAAGTCACATTGATCAAACTTCAAGGTTTGTTGAGAACTGCTGAAAGTGGACTGAAAGGCAAAGCTGTCGAGTCCACCCCTACTGCTGCTGCCCCCGTCCTCGCTATAGGACATGGAAAAGGGAAGAAGATGAAAGCTCCCTCTAAGAGCCACAAGGGAAAGTCCCATTATGGATCTACTTCAAATGGATCCAAAGTTAAAGTTGGTTCTGCCACTCCCTCGTCCGATCCTAAAGAACCAAGGTGCTTCTACTATCATGGAAGGGGCATTGGAAATGAAGTTGCCCGAAATACTTGCAGGACATTAAGGATGGGAAGATAAAGCCCTCCTTTGCATGTATTTATACTATTCAATCTAATAACTCAGCACATGCTAGTTCTTGGGTCCTTTATACAGAATGTAGTTTTCATATTTGTTCTGATTTGTAGGGGCTAAGAAGAAGTAGGGATGTGGAGCATGGGGAGATGAACCTGATAATGGGGAATAGGAAATCGTCGCCTGTCACCAAGATCGGGATTTACTCTTTAGTGCCTAGTAGTGGGATAGGTTTAGAATTGAATGATTGTTGCTACTCATCAGAAATGACGAGGAATATTATTTCTTTTCATGGTTTGTACAAACAAGGTTTTAGATTTTCATTTAATAATGAAATTGGTTCTATTAATGCTTTCTATAATGGTACTTTATATTTTGAAGCATTGCTTTTAATGGTGTATATGAAACTGTGATGATTGTAGACAACTTACAGAATAATGTGTTGCATATCGATTCGCCTATTGGTTTAGACAAGGCATGCTTGTGGCATTGTCGTCTTGGACATGTCAACAAGAAGTGCATAGCCCAAATCCAAAAGGATGGAGTCTTTGAGTCATTTGACCTAAAGTCCGATGACACGTGCGGATCTTGTTTACTTGGAAAGATGACTAAATCACCTTTCACTGGTACTTGTTAAAGACGTGAGGGATTGTTGGATCTCATATACACAGATGTGTGTGGGCCCTTCAGGTCCACCAGAAGGGATGCTAACCTCTTCTACGTAACTTTTACCGACGATTACAGCAGATATGGGTATAACTATTTAATCAAGCACAAGTCAGTAAACTTTGAAAAGTTCAAAGAGTTTAAACAAGAAGTGGAGAATCAATTGGGCAGGAAGATAAAGATGCTCATATCCGATAGGGGTGGTGAGTATCTTAGTATCGAGTTCCACGACTATCTTAAGGAGTGTGGAATTGTTTCACAATTGACGCCGCCTAGGACACCGCAGCTCAATGGTGTGGCTGAGAGGCGCAATCGAACCTTGTTGGACATGGTTCGTTCCATGATGAGTCGAGCTTCGTTACCTATTTCATTTGGGGGTATGCCTTAGAGACTGCCGCCCATATCCTTAATCTAGTTCCAACTAAGAAGGTTGCCAAAACACCTCACGAGATGTGGACATGGAAGGTTCCCTCGTTGGCACATATAAATGTTTGGGTTTGTGAGGCTTTCGTAAGACGAGAGACTCACGACTAGCTTGAACCTTGTAGTGAGCGGTGTATTTTTATCGGCTACCCACAAAAATCTTTCGGATATCTTTTCTACAGACCTAGTAACAATGTGGTCTTCGTAGCAAGGAGAGGGGTTTTTCGCGAGAGAGAACTCATATGCCAAGAGGACAGTGGGAGGAAAATTGATCTTGAAGATCTTCAAGAATCAAGCGGTGAAGGAACGTCTAACACTAGCACTCAACTTGAGGAAGAGATTCCTGTTGAACCAGTTGACAAGTCCTTACCTCCGAGACGTTCCGGTAGAGTTAGTGTTCCACCTATGTTGTATGGTTTCTATATAACTGCTGAAGGTGATACGTTTATCAGTGATAGTGTACTGATAAATTTGGATGAACCTAACAACTACAAGGAAGCCATGGTGGTTCCGAAGTCTGCAAAATGGAAAGAAGCAATGGACAGCGAGATTCAGTCCATATATGACAATCAAGTTTGGAACTTGGTTGACAATGTGTCGGGTCGTAAGACAGTCGGGTGCAAGTAAATCTTCAAGAAGAAGACCGACATGGATGGGAAAGTGCATACGTTCAAGGCACGACTGGTTGCGAAGGGCTTTTCTCAAACCCTGGGGGTTGACTATGATGAGACCTTCTCACCAGTGGCCAAGATTAAGTTTATCAGGGTTATGTTGGCTATCACTGCATTTCATGATTATGAAATTTGGCAGATGGATGTCAAAATCGCCTTGCTTAACGGGAAGCTGGCTGAAGATGTTTACATGTGTCAGCCAGAGGGTTTTATAGATGCTAAGTATCCCAATAGAGTGTGCAAGCTTGAGAAATCCATTTATGGATTAAAGAAACCGTCTCGCAGATGGAATCTTTGTTTCGATGAAAAAGTCAAAGCGTTTAGATTTTCGAGAAGCGAGGATGAGTCCTATGTGTATGTCAAGGATAGTGGGAGTATAGTTAGCTTTATAGTTTTGTATGTTGATAACATACTACTTATAGGAAACGACATCACGACCTTGCAGGAGGTTAAGTCCTGGCTTGGGAAGTCTTTCTCTATGAAGGATCTAGGAGAAGCTGCTTATATTCTAGGGATAAGGATTTTGAGAAACAGAAGTAGGAGACTAATAGGACTTAGTCAGAGCACTTACTTGGACAAGGTGCTGAAACGCTTTAGCATGGAGAATTCCAAGAAAGGGGAATTGCCAATCCAAAGCAATACCAAGCTGAGTAAGACTCAGAGTCCGAGTACCGATGCCGAGATAGCGGAAATGAGTCGAGTACCATATGCTTCCGCCGTTGGCTCGATCATGTACGCTATGACATGTACTCGTCCTGATGTGGCTTTTGCGTTGAGCATGGTTAGCCGATATCAAGGGAACCCGGGTAGAGCTCATTGGACAGCAGTTAAGAACATTTTTAAGTACCTGCGAAGGACTAAGGATTGGGTCCTTACACTTGGTGGGAGTGATGACTTGAGAGTGACAGTGTATAGTGATGCCAGCTTTCAGACTGACACAGATAACTTCCGCTCTCAGTCGGGCTGGGTATTTACCCTTAATAGAGGAGCGATTACTTGGAAAAGTTCCAAGCAGGAGACTGTGGCTGATTCAACGTGCGAATCAGAGTACATAGCAGCGAGCGAAGCATCTAAGGAGGCAATATGGTTGAAGAACTTCATTAGAGACCTTGAAGTTGTACCAGCCATAAAGGAGCCTATGGAAATTTTCTGTGATAACAAAGGAGCGGTTGCCTTAACCAAGGAACCAAGGGATCATGGTAGATCCAGACACATCGACATAAAATACCACTTCATCACACATCGGGTAGAAGAGGGACTCCTCATAGTCAATAGGGTATCGTCAGAAGAGAACCCAACATATGCCCTCACAAAGGGTCTGAGCAGGGTTAAGCACTTACAGCATGCGAGGATCATTGGGATGAAGGACGATATTAGTTTTTGTGATTAGATAGTTGTTTAGAAACTTGTAATAGATAAATGTAATTGACATTTGATGATTAAGTAATGGAGATTTATTTATGAGTAAAGTTTACTATCTTATGTCAATTGTTTACTATTGTTTCACTTTTGCATGTTTTACTTCTAGAATAATTAGATTATTCAAATTATCCACAGTCAATCATACTTTGGGAGTAAGTTATGAGGTTAGACTGTCATGAATTGGTTTATAGATTGTCTAAGTGTTTAGACATAGCAAACGTTTGCTGCAACATTCATGAGTACTTCTGAAATAAGATTTGGGTATTGGATTAAACCCACGCTCATTTGAATCACTTCATGGAATCTATCACGAGTGATTGTGAGACGATAATATCGTATAATCTTTAAACTGAGATATATGAGTTGTTGTTTACAAGTCGGTTGTGCATTGATAATGCGTAAACGCATCAGTAACTTGATGTTATAAAACGTGTTGTTGTGTACGATTTGACGAGTAAATAGTACAAGCATATAAGTCAAAGTTTATCTGTTCTTTTTATCCTAGGAGGGTAAAAGCGATATATTGGGCCCCTCGATGATTTTGTGTTGACTTATGTGTCGGGCCCGGTCAGGACTGAATTGATGTGTTCAATTAAGTTTTATGTCAAACAAATCGGAAGTCGGGAAACAAACTGTGGGAAATTGAGTATGACTCTATTCCATGTCTTTGTCCACATAATATCTTACAGAATGGAGGATCATATGATCCCTTATCTAAAGGACGCGTCATTGACTAGGTCAGAGTTCGACAACGGCTTTTGAGAGCTACGATTGCTAATCAGATTTTGAAGTCATACTTGCAGTTATAGTTATTAGACTTATCCAAATGGGAGACTGTTGGATTAGGTGTCTAAGCCCATAACTATAATTGGTATGTACTTGACCTGATAGTAGCATGGTCCTTTTGGGTTGCCTTAACTATAGCAACTTGGCAGGATGAATTGTGAGAAAAAGGTTGATAAATGACTTAATAGTATATTATAAGAATATTATATTAATTGAGAAATCATATTATTTAATTAGTATTGATTAGAAATTAATTTGGAATTAATTTAGTGATCAAACTAGACTGATTAAAAGAATGGGGACTGATATTGCAAATCATTGATAGTTGCAATTGGGCTGATGGATCACGTTGGAATAAGGTTGGACGAATTCTATGGGAAGCCCACAGAGTATTCGTCCAAGAAGTATTCTAGAAGGTGTCCATGGGCTGCTTAAGGTTTAAGCAGTCTAATTAGGGTTTCAACCTAAAACCCTAGCAGCCAAAAGTATAAATAGACCCCATGGCTTACAGAATTTGGCCCCTATGCTTTCTAAGAGAACCCTAGCCGATATCTATAAGCCTCCATCCTCTCTCTCTTGTTCATCTTTTGTTTGTGGTGTTTGTGACTCCATTAGAGGTGCAACAATTGAGGCAATAAGCTCTTGAAGGTCAAGATCAAGCAATCAACAAGAAAGGTATTCTTTTAACTTTTATTTATTCATTGAATCCGAAAATATGTATGCTAGATTAGGGTTTTGCTTTGGATAACTTGAATTGCATGTATAACTTGAGAAAAACCTAGATCCAAAGCAATGAGGGTTGCATATGCACCATAGGAATGTTGTAATGCTCAAAACCCATCAATTGGTTCTAAAATCTCGAGTCACAAAGTTCGTTGTAAATGTATCGAGTGATTGTCAGGTGGATGTACACTTGAGCTGATGAGGGTTTTGGATGCAAAGTGAGATTATTGGTGTGACCATCATTATGCTCGTGGGAGCAGCGAGTTGGTGATGACTTGTCAGTAAGTCAAGTGTGTATTTAAGGTTTGTGGACACAACTTTTGGATTTAGGATTGGTTGGAATTCTCAATAGGTATGTTTTGAGTATTCCTTCTGCATGATTTGGTGTTGTTCCTAGTCAGGGACTTAGAGGTAGGTACGATGACGGATGATCATCAATCTTAGAGTATGGGTTCTGGAGTTTAGACCGATGGGTTCCCGGTTTTTAGGGTTTACTGATGGAGTTAGTAGTAGTTCCAGTTTTGAGAAGTTTCCAGGTTTATGTGGTTTTTACTGGGAGTTGGGCCTTACAATTAGGGAGAGGAGGATAGTGGTTGCGGTTGAATATTTTCAAGTTATTGGGTTGTTTGTTTGCAACTGTGGGTTTTCGAATGATCTCTCGACTTCTCTGTGTAGTTTCCTTGATTTAGGAATGGTTAGAGGAAGCTTATGGGAGATGTTGGTGTTGTTTTTAGAGATTCTAACCAAGACGGATTTCAAGGACGAAATCCAGTTTAAGTGGGGGAGAGTTGTAACATCCTGTTTTGAAAAAGATTCTTATTTTGGGATTGTGGACAATAAATGGATCGATTAAAGGCCTTAGGATTCAATGGAATAGGGTTTAGACCCTATTGGATGTTGATAATATTGGTTATATGATCTAAGCCCTTGGGTTGTGTTTTGGAGCCAAATGGTAAAATGGGAAAAGTTATATCTTAGGCTTCTTGCATGGATTATGGTTCTTAGTTTTACATGTGTTAAGCTAAAATTAACTAGATAGAAGTGTGGGGCTCGTCAATACCTTTACGTGGATATAAAGATCGCCAAAAATGGAGTTGAAATGAAAAAGTTATGATTGTTTGAAGTTGAGATGGATTTGGGTGAAAAGTCGTGGCCACAACGTGGGGATCAGAGCCCACGGCATGGCGATTAGCGAGGCCCAAGCCCATGATTTTTTTAGGGTTTTCAACGTATTTAAGCTTAATGTTCTGCATTTTTTTTTGGCATTTTATCAACCTCCATCATCTCTATAACCCCTTGGGAGAAACCCTAGCCTCCACTTTCAAGATTTGAACTTCTCCTCTCTCCTCCCTCCTCTTTTGGATGCTTTTTATGTTATTTTGATGGAGCTTAAAGATCAAGAATATTATTTTAGCTGCAAGGAATGATGCTTTAAGTTTGGATCCATCAAAGGCACTATTTTTCTAGACCACTGTGAGTATAAAGTTCCAATCTTGCTATCTAGATCATTAGATGTTGTCATTTGGGTTTTTTTTGGCACTTTTGCTCCATTTTATGAGTGATATTAGAGTTGAGTGGACTCCAACATCTTTTGATCAATTTGGAATGTTTCTTGGACCCCATGAACTAGGAAAGTTATGATCTTTTGCCTTCCCTTTTAGTCATGCAAGTTATCATGGTCCTTTAGGCCATTGTGGTGTATTAAAGTTTAGATTTTGAAAAATAGTGGCATTATTATGGATAAAGTTGGAAACTTTATCCATCTAAACATCTTGAGGATTCAGATATGAAAGTTGGAGACTTGGACTTAATGGATTAAGTTGAGAAATGTCACACCCCCAAACCGGGATGGCGAAAACATCCGGGGGTGGATGACTTTCATGTATTGTATCATAACATAATGCATAATAGTGACCATAGCAAACACAACCATCATAAATATAATTGAAAAGGTTACATTGTTGTAAGAGTTACATGTTTCAAAATCAATTACAATATGATGATAAAAAGATTTTTCTGACGCCTTAGCGTCTCATCCTCAAAAGCTTGTACTTACCTGTTTTAGTGATTTCCAGAGAATACAAGTGGTTAGAAAAAGTGTCAACAATTAAGTTTGTGAGTTCATAAGAGTTTGTATGAAGAATTGTAAGCCTTTCCTTGTAAAATGATAGTGTACGTTCAAAAAAAAATCCAATATTTTCCTTAAAAATGAGTTTTAGTCTTAGAACCCTAAGACCGGAATGTACAAGTACTTTCCATACTTAAAATAGTAATATGCAGTTTTAATTTATATAAAACCGTTTGAATGAATGTTTCCCCATAAACTAAATGTTTCTATAACACCGTAAATTTTCAAACAAAATTTTCATTTAAAAATCACATACTCTTCATAACATATTGTATAAAAATCTCGTTTATTCAATTTACCAAACACAACTCCATTAATAATCCAGGATCCTCAAACATAACTCTTTCTCTGGTGTGTACAATCAAGCCGGTGTCGTCCCGCGATCCTGAGAAACCTGAAACACATAGCACATAACACGGTAAGCACAAAGCTTAGTGAGTTCCCCAAAATACCACATACAGCACATAAGCCACTCGAGGCTATAACTCGATAAGACCCTCTGGTCAATGTGTCTCAGCGGGACCCTCCGGTCCCGTAGCTCGTTGGACCCTCCGGTCCGGTCTAGCTCGTTGGACCCTCTGGTCCGGTCTAAATCATTGGACCCTCCGGTCCGGTCTAAATATCACATAGCATACATAAATCACAATACACATAATCTCAAGTAAACACATAACACATAAGACCCTCCGGTCTGCACATGGATACCACTCTAGGTAATGTATAATGAGAAGACTCACCTGGCAAGCCAGCAAATGACAGTTTCGTACTCGGAAATCTCGAACTAGCCTCCGCCTATCACATAGGATAAATATCTCTAATTAATGCTCTATTAATACCCGCCTATTCCAAAGGCCACCCTCTTTCTCTGTCTAACTCTTGAAGTGGATAAAAGACCACTTTACCCCTCCATGGTCTCCATCACTCATGTTGACCACAACCCTAAAGTCAACAGAAGTCAAACTCAAGTCAATAGTCCATGTTTGACCTGACTCGTCGAGTGCACTCATGTAACTCGTCGAGTCCCCTCTTTTCCTCAGAAGTCTCCAGAAAGTCCAGCTCAGCTCGTCGAGTTGACCTCCAACTCGCCGAGTTATCACATGATCAAACTCATCGGGACAAACCCTAACCGACTCGTCGAGTCAGGTCGTGGACTCGGCGAGTCCCTTCGATCAGATTCCTCATTCAAACGATTTAAGGCAGATCCATCACCCCAAACACTAGATCTACCATCCTAAGGGTCGATTGTCACGTAAAGCTGCAAGATTTACGTTTAAACATGGCATATAGGGCTCATAATGCCAATATAACTCTAACAACGATGATTAACCACAATAACTCTTATATGGCTGAATAAAGCTATAATCTTTGGACTCTCTAGACCTCACAAAGTCCAGATCTGAAGTCTAGACTTCTTGGCAACTCATGCTACTCAAAAACCCAAACAAAAGATGGCAAAAAGCCCTAAATCTCCATAGATATGAGATCTATCCAAAATAAGAAGAAAGGTAAAGACTTCTTACCTTCCTCAGGAGCTCTGAACAGGAAATCATTGGATCCAACAGCCTCACCACCAGCTCCTTGCATGATAACCTCCTCCTCTTTCTCAAATGATGCACAAGAGCCACAATATGAGCTTCTCTCTCACTCTCTAGCTCCAATAGCAATTAGGGTTTTCTCTCAGGGAAAGGTAGCCGCAAATGAGGCTATAAGTGCCTTTAAATAGGTCCCAAACCCGGGAAATTAGGGTTTCTCTGCCCAGCACCTACTCGGCGAGTCCCTCCTCTGACTCGTCGAGTCCATTCATTTAATCCACGCGAGCAACTCGACTCGACTCGGCGAGTTGGACCCTCAACTCGTCGAGTCTCCCCTTCAATCTAAAGATTAACATACACAATAATATCCCTGAAAATCCAGATGTTACAATTCTCCCCCACTTGAATTAGATTTCGCCCTCGAAATTGCTCCTCAACAACGTATAGATCTAATCCAATAACCGAACAGCACTATAGAAATAATCTCATACCGCACAACTATCTTCCTTTCTGGACACCTGAATCCATACAGGAACTCCCCCCCTGGAGAAAGGGCAGACCCGACCGCCACTACGCTACCCCTTCTTACTCTCCAAAACCTAGAAGCTCTAGACGCCTGCTACACAACCAGACCGCCCTCGCAAGATATCACCATGTTATTCGCTCCTCGAATAACAAACCCCGATAACTCGCTGCCCCTCTGATTCTCTAGTTGGGACCGATAAAACAAGTCCAAGCCTAAAACTGGCTACCGATCGCTCATCCCAGACAAGATAAACAATCCAGATCATATACTTGTTGGGTTATGAGCATTCTAACACTCCTAAGTGTACATGCAACCCTAAATACCTTGGATCTATGTTTTCTCTATTATACATACAATTATGAACATCCAAGGTATTATCCTAATCTAGCATACAAAATAATAAATATAACAAGATAGAATACATACCTCTTTGATGTAGAATGTCTTCATGAAGCTTGAGTGCCTAGTGCCCCAAGTGTGACACCTCAAATGGTTCACACAACACCAAATGCACATGGAATGACGTGAGAGAAATGGAACACTCCTTTAAATCGTCTAGCCCTCATATTCACACATTAGTACGCGATTTCTTGAGCCATGGGATTCTTTTATATGGTGGCTATTAGGGTTACACCATGTAACTCATAACTTTACCCATTCCTTATGCTCCATGGATTTTAACCTCCATGGAGTATCCATGGATCACCCCATGGACTTAGTCCAACATAAGGAATCTTGGATCACAAGCCCACATATATAAGAATGAATGATTTACACAATCAACCCATATATTTAATTAGTCTCCTTTTGATCACTTAATTAATTCCAAATTAATTCTTGATCAATACTAATTAAATAACCTTATTAATATATTAGAACTTATAATATATTAACCAACCTTAAGTGTTATTTCTCTCATTATAGTCTATCCAAATGCATGATGCCATGCAACCCAAATGGACCATGCCGGGTCGGGTCAAGTCTTACCAATTATAGTTATGGACTTAGACATTAATCCAACAATACTAAGGAATGAAAGGATCACATCACACCAGGGACCCATCCACTGTACTGCAATCAGGACCCATCTGAACAACGACCCCTCAACATCTGAAAGTTCTCACTCATCATACTATACAACTTGCATGATTCCAAGTTTCGGTCCAATTGAACCTTAGGTGATGAGAATCTTTCCTTATTTGGTAATATTAGACACTACCACAACCGAAAGAATCAAATCCATTTTTCCAATATTGCTATCAATGGAATCTTATAAGTAACAACTTTTCACAAATGCCATTGTAAGGATACTTAAAATAAATAAAATCAAAACCTTTTTCTTTTATTTTAAAACTTTGCGGAAAAACTTATCCTTACAATCCATATGAAAACCTTGTTGTTATCTATTCCTAAGCAATATAAATATCATAACTCTTAAGTAATAGCCCAAAATTCTGATCACCGAACCATGCGATTGAAATCCATCTTCGCGATCAGAATCAGCATGTACTTAATAGAGTTAGACAATGGACTTTACCTGAAGTAGAGCCAAACTTATTGACTTTAACATCCTTAGGTAAATTTGGCAGCTTCGTAACCAATGCCCCTTCCTTTGGCAATAGTTACCTATGGACCCTTGATAATGGGACTATATCAGACTTCGCCTCTCTCTTTACCATTGGGTCAACCGAGTTGACTATGGCCGATCCCTTTCCATTGGGAAGAGAGAGCTTTACTGGATATCCAATGTCATCATTGTCAATGTCCATAAAGTTTTAGGAAGTTGATCTTAGCAAATAGATAAGATCATTAAGGGTCTTGTCATAGTCTGTTTCATAGGAGTCCCAAAGGAACTCACTATGTGACTTAGAAAGTGATTGATCATCAGCTTCCTCTAGACTTTGACACCCAACTCTCCCGGCTTGTTAATATGTGACTACATCTCCAAGATGTGATCACACATAGACCTTTGCTTGCCAATAGGGCTTGAGTGACCTTAAACTTTTCAGGAACTTGTGGGTTAGGGAGAATAATTGGAGGAGGTGAAAGAAGTATGATTTCCATGGGACATCATCTTCATTTAGGAAAGTTTGTTTCAAGAGATTTGGGAAGATCATCTTTTGGGAGATATTCAAGAGAGTTGATTTAAAGTCCTTAATATAACACCCAATATGAAATATTAAGGCTAGGACCCAACAACCTATTTATAACTGGAAGAGGGATGCCGTAATCCAAGTTATAAAATAGTTGAAGGTAGGTAAATGACGATTTACCAATTTCCACCATGAAAAACGAAATATAATTAAGTTTTAATTGGATTTGAAACTCCTAGATCTTTTGAGATTCATTGAACTGTTCAATGGCATGTTTCAATCTCGAGTGTGCCCTTCAGGTTTTGTGACTGGGATGCCGAGGATCACAAAACAAGGTGTGAATAACCATGCAAATATACTTGGTACCCTTAAGTGTTTACCCCTCAATCGATGTGCCGGTTAACCACACACGCTCCATCGATACTATGATAAACATTAAGTTACCCTTTGCCTACCTTGTTAAATCAAGCTAGTGTGCCGGTAAACCACACGCGCTCCACTAACCGACTTAAGCAAAGTGCAAAGTGTAATTTCATGGGTTAGCACCTTATTCACATTTTCCTAAGTAACTAAGATTGGGAATTTATAAGTGTTTAGTTACTTAGTATTTATCATTAATACTTTTAATGAAGGGAGAATTATAGTCCTTGTCCTACCCGTTCGGCTAACGACCCTCCACCAGTCAAGGAAGCGGTGGGTGAGAGTGGACACCCATTAAACTGCCATTTTATAGGCAGTAACCTTATACCCCCTTATAGACCGGCTTCGTGAATGAGGCCTACTAACGGTAAGACTGACTTTACTCTTATACATATATATAAATATTATTAACTTATAATATTATAAAGTATAAGGGTTGAATTTTAACTTTTAAAATTCTAAGGGCTAACTTGGAATTAAAGTATTCATAAGTGAAAACTTTTCAAATTCCAAAACTTGAGGGCAAGTTTTGAAACTATTCAAAACTAATTAATTCCATAACTTATGAGTTTAAAGTAGTTTTAATTAAAAAAAACTCTTTAAGTTCCATAACTTGAGGACAAGTTATGGAAGACTTTAAACTAATAAAAGAATGTAACTTTTCTTTATTTTTGTAACTTATGGAACTAATTAAGGTTACACATTTTATCATTTAATGAAGTGACTCTTGAACCTCCATAACTTGAGGACAAGTTATGGAGTCATAAAACCATTTAATTAGAACTAGACTCTTCATTTTGTAACCTTTGCCAACTTTTATGAGTTTTATGATTCTTAAATGTGACTTTTCATATAACTTGAGGACAAGTTACAAAAGCACACTTTGGAATCAACTCTTAGATTAAAATGGATTGAAAACAACTATTTCACACAACTTTTCTATTAATCTAAGAACCTCATAAGAACAAGATAATTCAAATCATCAATCTTCAAGAAATTAGCATGAACATACAAACTAATACAAATCTTGAAATTATGACAATTATCTTAGAAATTGGATTAGCATGAACATTACCACATCAAAAACAAGTTTACAAAAACATCTTAGGGTAATGTTCCTAGTCCAATTCCAGCCAAAACAATCGAATATATGCATCCAACTCGATTTTTCAGCTACTTTTGCAAGTATAACAAGAAAACAAACCTTGCTTTGATACCACTGTTGGGTTATGAGCATTCTAACACTCCTAAGTGTACATGCAACCCTAAATACCTTGGATCTATGTTTTCTCTATTATACATACAATTATGAACATCCAAGGTATTATCCTAATCTAGCATACAAAATAATAAATATAACAAGATAGAATACATACCTCTTTGATGTAGAATGTCTTCATGAAGCTTGAGTGCCTAGTGCCCCAAGTGTGACACCTCAAATGGTTCACACAACACCAAATGCACATGGAATGACGTGAGAGAAATGGAACACTCCTTTAAATCGTCTAGCCCTCATATTCACACATTAGTACACGATTTCTTGAGCCATGGGATTCTTTTATATGGTGGCTATTAGGGTTACACCATGTAACTCATAACTTTACCCATTCCTTATGCTCCATGGATTTTAACCTCCATGGAGTATCCATGGGTCACCCCATGGACTTAGTCCAACATAAGGAATCTTGGATCACAAGCCCACATATATAAGAATGAATGATTTACACAATCAACCCATATATTTAATTAGTCTCCTTTTGATCACTTAATTAATTCCAAATTAATTCTTGATCAATACTAATTAAATAACCTTATTAATATATTAGAACTTATAATATATTAACCAACCTTAAGTGTTATTTCTCTCATTATAGTCTATCCAAATGCATGATGCCATGCAACCCAAATGGACCATGCCGGGTCGGGTCAAGTCTTACCAATTATAGTTATGGACTTAGACATTAATCCAACAATACTAAGGAATGAAAGGATCACATCACACCAGGGACCCATCCACTGTACTGCAATCAGGACCCATCTGAACAACGACCCCTCAACACCCTGACCTTAGGCACGACAGATGATCATGCTTGTTCAGAAGCGTTCTCCGACATCTGATAACCATAAACCTCAGCTCCCTTCTCAAGATCCCTTTCAAGACTGAGTACCAGGTCATCTCCCGACCCAAAAGTTGAACCTCCAAAGGTTACCCATTGCATGTACCAAAACGTCCCACTGACTTCCTTATCAATACAACTATCTCGGCCCAGTGTGACACACAAGTCACGAAGTTCGCTTTACCTCAAGCGAATACGAAATTCGTCTCACCCTCGACCTCTGTCGTCTACTACTCATTAGTTCCATGCGTTTCGCGGTTTTTTCCGTACCAACGAATTGACCCACTCAGGTCTAAGACACCAGATGACAACCAATACCCTTCAACATGGAACTCATCTCTGAATCTGGAATCTCGTCTCGCCTACCCGACGCGTTACCAGAGGCAAACTCAAACTCGAGAGTTCGATCTGACCCGGAGTTGGAACCACTTGTCCCAATGAACCACTCAACTCATGACTCATGACTCGCAACCCATGCGTACATCACTGATCCACTTCCCTTTGGTCGCGAAAACCACTACTCAATTCAGAATATGACGACTCCTGACAAACATGGAGACCCCAATCTCGCCCCTGGTTCGACCAACAGGCTCCCACAAACTCAAATATTGGGGCTACCCAAGCCTGAAACTCTCCTGAGTCATGCTCTGACTAACGAATAATGCGGTTCCTCGCAGCACCACGACACCCTCTCACCGACTAGTGAGTATTATGGCTCCCCGCAGTATCACAACACCCTCTCTCACTGACTGGTGAGTACTACGGCTCCCCGTAGTATCACCACACCTTCTCTGACTAGTGAGTACTGCGGCTCCCCGCAGTATCACAACACCCTCTCTCACTGACTGGTGAGTACTACGGCTCCCCGTAGTATCACCACACCTTCTCTTACTAGTGAGTACTATGGCTTCCCGCAGTATCACAACACCCTCTCTGACTAGTGAGTACTACGGCTCCCCGCAGTATCACAACACCTTCTCACTTGCTGTCACTAGCCGAAGGGCTCCCACCGGAATCATAGATACTTGATACTCCACTTACTATCTCGTAATTCAAGCCTCAAAATAACCCGGTAATCAGGGCATCATGCTCGGATACCTCGGTACACCATCACCGAACCTCACACAGTCTTTCCTCACCCACTGATCTCGTGTATACGGTATCATACCCTGATACCGCAAAGCATCCTTTCAAAGTCTCGCAACTGATCTTCCTCTCGCACCACTCGTAACTCCGAAATGTTCCAACTCTCAATTGAAACACAGAGGAGTCGTCAACGACTTAGAACACGTAGACGACATTCCGAAACTTCCTCCTCTATTGCTCAAAACTCATGCCAGAATACTCATAACGACCCTGAAGTTGGTTGCCCAATCAACTTCTTCCCTTCCCACACTCCATATAATAGTCCATACCTTGAACCAGAAAATTCTCAACCGCCGAACTAACCTTACAAGCCAACCACCTCGAATTCACCATTATAACCTTGAAGGATTCCTAACCACCACAAGGTCTCCGACCAACGGCCACTTGCCGTGGAGACACTCATCCTTTCTCAAACACGTACCACATGCACTATCTCGCTCGGCACCTCGCCTTGACCACCAATAACCCTGGTCTCAGGAATCCACACCGCAGGTCTCTATATCCAGTTCTCTAACCGCTCTTGAACAAATCTCGGATCTCCTCAAAAAGTACCCGGTTCTCCCCCACTCAGGGTTCGAACCATCACCAATTGGTTCACCAATAATCTATCCCATAGACTTGTTTTACCAGTAACATCGCACCTACTCTTGGAAGGTGATACGCAATGCTCGATGATCTCCCCGATGGAGATCAAGCAACTCCAAATACCCTGAATCTCAGATGAAATCCTCAGAAACTTCTCGTCATGACTACCTCTAGTCATTCAAAATCTCGTACCATCCCACTACCGGACATCTCAACTGTCCAGTAGTAACCCTGACTCTCAGTCTGAAAATAATGAACTAACATACTCCTCATCCTCGACTCCTCAACCAGCGTCCCATCACGTGAATTATCATAAGAGTAGAGACCTCATTTCCACACTCGATACCCATCATAGACAGTAAGAGCCACCGCTCTGATATACTCCTCTTGATCGTCTGTTGCTGCAACTAACACATGCCCTACTATGCTCAAATAGGGTGTATCCTGGTCCTTGACCACCTCAGTCCCCACTGACAAGCTGCTCATGCTATATCCTTACCTCGCGGCAGACGTACTGCCCAGATACTCCGATGAAAGATCGTAACCAAAGCTACCCCACAGGGCTCACCCCCAACCTCGGAAACCAAAAACCTCAATACCTCTCCTGTTTCCCACAGGAACAGAAATAGCACCGCTCAGGTCACAGAAAATGACATCTCCACTATCGGCCGGTCGCTCAGCCCAGACCGTATTCTCCCATAATGCACCGTCCCTACTGATCCCTGAGTCTTGCGACTCCAACTGGCATCTCACCAACAGTCCCTCGGAGCTAACTCGATTTCCCTTTCAAGGGATGCTCCATTAAAACTCGTTCATCATGGCCCTCTGGCCCCATACTCTTTCACATCTGATCTCAGTCTAGACAATCACCACAGAATAACCGATAAAACCAGAAGCACTAACCGCCACGTGTCCTGGTACTCAAACCATGTGACCACCTCTCGATCTGCTATGAATCATGGTACCCGAACCATGTTACCTCCTCTTAATCTGCTACGAATCATGGTACTCGAACCATGTTCTCTCTTCTCAATCTGCCTCAAATCATGGTACTCGAACCATGACATCACCTCTCGATCTGCTACAAATCATGGTACTCGAACCATGACATCACCTCTCGATCTGCTACAAATCATGGTACTCGAACCATGACATCACCTCTCGATCTGCTACAAATCATGGTACTCGAACCATGACATCACCTCTCGATCTGCTACAAATCATGGTACTCGAACCATGACATAACCTCTCGATCTGCTATAAATCATGGTACTCAAACCATGACATCACCTCTCGATCTACTACTTAGATCCTCCGGTATACTCCCTGCATCGAGTATGGGTCCTCTGCTTTCTATAGTACGGGCCCATACTACCTGCCACATCTACCCATACTCTCTACACGGACCATCCCAGAGTCCCTAAGTAGCTGTTCAACCTTCGCAATCACCAATCCCGACACGCGTGCTCGCTTCCCAGCGAAATGCTCTACTCTGCCAGCGCACTCATCTGACTAAGGTCACTCCCTAGGCTCTTCCTAGGTTCTCACACTTCTCCGCCATCAGCTGCTGAGAAACTCCTTATGGTGCCAGTCATCTACCTCCTGAATATCGTCACATTCACTTGGTAGCTGACTCCCATCATCGGGAGTTCCACAAAGCACGAAGCAAGCAGCATTCGGGCATCGAATAAACACGCAAAACCCACTGTAGGTGATAACTCCACACGCAAAACCCACTGTAGGTGATAAACAACATTCGGGCACGAAACAAGCAGCATTCGGGCATCGAATAAACAAGCAAGCAGCATTCGGGCATCGAATATCGTCACTATCACCGAACTCAACAACTCTACCCCTCGCGGGTAGCTAACTACTCTCTCAGTAGGTTCCACAAATTCTCATCTAGGTATCTCTCCTAGATTACTCCTATACTCAAATCCCTCTCTAAAAGGATTCCTACTGGATACTCTTACTCTGCACATACTCGAAAGCTCATCACAGATAACAGCAACTCCTAGGCTAAGGCATCAGCAATCAGGCCACTCTAGTCCTAAAATATGAAATACCTAGCCTATCTCTAGCATGCATAATACCTCATGACATATCTCATAATATAAAAGTAAGGGTATTTTAGGAAATCACCGTTCGGGCTCTGGCTGCTTGTACACACTGCTCTTCCTCGTTTTCTCTTAGAAACTCTTGTTCACTCTAGGAAAATCCTTTCTTTGAAATTTTTTCTCAAATCCTCAGTTTGAGTCCAGATTTACCCGAAGGTGCATCCGAATCCCTCAAACCAAGGCTCTGATACCAACTTGTAATACCGTAAATTTTCAAACAAATTTTTCATTTAAAAATCGCATACTCTTCATAACATATTGTATAAAAATCTCGTTTATTCAATTTACCAAACACAACTCCATTAATAATCCAGGATCCTCAAACATAACTCTTTCTCTGGTGTGTACAATCAAGCCGGTGTCGTCCCGCGATCCTGAGAAACCTGAAACACATAGCACATAACACGGTAAGCACAAAGCTTAGTGAGTTCCCCAAAATACCACATACAGCACATAAGCCACTCGAGGCTATAACTCGATAAGACCCTCTGGTCAATGTGTCTCAGTGGGACCCTCCGGTCCCATAGCTCGTTGGACCCTCCGGTCCAGTCTAGCTCGTTGGACCCTCTGGTCCGGTCTAAATCGTTGGACCCTCCGGTCCGGTCTAGCTCGTTGGACCCTCTGGTCCAGTCTAAATCGTTGGACCCTCCGGTCCGGTCTAAATATCACATAGCATACATAAATCACAATACATATAATCTCAAGTAAACACATAACACATAAGACCCTCCGGTCTGCACATGGATACCACTCTAGGTAATGTATAATGAGAAGACTCACCTGGCAAGCTAGCAAATGACAGTTTCGTACTCGGAAATCTCGAACTAGCCTCCGCCTATCACATAGGATAAATATCTCTAATTAATGCTCTATTAATACCTGCCTATTCCAAAGGCCACCCACTTTCTCTGTCTAACTTTTGAAGTGGATAAAAGACCATTTTACCCCTCCCTTGTCTCCATCACTCATGTTGACCACAACCCCAAAGTCAACAGAAGTCAAACTCAAGTCAATAGTCCATGTTTGACCTGACTCGTCGAGTGCACTCATGCAACTCGTCGAGTCCCTTCTTTTCCTCAGAAGTCTCCAGAAAGTCCAGCTCAGCTCGTCGAGTTGACCTCCAACTCGCCGAGTTATCACATGATCAAACTCATCGGGACAAACCCTAACCGACTCGTCGAGTCAGGCCGTGGACTCGGCGAGTCCCTTCGATCAGATTCCTCATTCAAACGATTTAAGGCAGATCCATCACCCCAAACACTAGATCTACGATCCTAAGGGTTGATTGTCACGTAAAGATGCAAGATTTACGTTTAAACATGGCATATAGGGCTCATAATGCCAATATAACTCTAACACCGATGATTAACCACAATAACTCTTATATGGCTAAAAAAAGCTTTAATCTTTGGACTCTCTGGACCTCACAAAGTCCAGATCTGAAGTCTAGACTTCTTGGCAACTCATGCTACTCAAAAACCCAAACAAAAGATGGCAAAAAGCCCTAAATATCCATAGATATGAGATCTATCCAAAATAAGAAGAAAGGTAAAGACTTCTTACCTTCCTCAGGAGCTCTGAACAGGAAATCACTGGATCCAACAGCCTCACCACCAGCTCCTTGCTTGATAACCTCCTCCTCTTTCTGAAATGATGGACAAGAGCCACAATATGAGCTTCTCTCTCACTCACTAGCTCCAATAGCAATTAGGGTTTGCTCTCAGGGGAAGGTAACCGCAAATGAGGCTATAAGTGCCTTTAAATAGGTCCCAAACCCGGGAAATTAGGGTTTCTCTGCCCAGCACCTACTCGGCGAGTCCCTCCTCTGACTCGTCGAGTCCATTCATTTAATCCACGCGAGAAACTCGACTCGACTCGGCGAGTTGGACCCTCAACTCGTCGAGTCTCCCTTTCAATCTCAAGATTAACATACATAATAATATCCCTGAAAATCCGGATGTTACATTTTCATTGTTTCCCCATGTGAGTTATTATAACCGTGTTAATGACATAGATGACCTGTCACGACGTTCTTCAGGTGTCGGAATGTTATGACATTTGTCACCCAAGACCTGCCGATCTAACTGTAGCTAACAGCTAGGGCGCGGGATTGTCAGTCCCGTATAGATCTATACACAAGTATCACGCTCTCTTACGGGAGACTCTGGTTATAATACAAGACTTTTGTAGGTACTCTTATAGGTACGGTGAAGACTTTATCTCACAAAAATTGATTCAACGATTTTACGTTTGTTTGAAATGAAAACTTTGCATGTGTAATTATCGCTTTTCCATGATAATAAAATAGTATGAAATAATTGTATATGTATTTTATATAATTATACACTTTGCTCAACATGTTACAAAAGTGTTAAAGATTCATAAACTATACTTATATAGTTTATTATAGTATTTGGTTTTCGTACCCATATATACATATATTTACATATATAGGGGTTAGTATACTTAGATATTCATAAATAATAAGTATTTTACATCTAGCACAAGTAAGTGAGTTTTTAGTACTAAAATGTTCATTTTTGTAGTTTTTGACTTTTAACGTCACAAACGACAAATAGTGAAAATATAGTTACGGAAAACTTATTTTTACTTTTTTGTGATTTTTAGGTCAAGTTAACTTTATATGTTTTAAACAATATATTTTTGGTCAAAACCCGCAAAAATTGTGCCATAACCTAGTTATGACCATTTTTTCTAGAAAACTCATGTTTACATAAAATGATAGATTTTTTGAGTTTTCTTTTTATAAAACTAAAACCTTGGTATTTTTGACTAGTTTCAAGACATGTATCCAAAATAACATATTTTGGTTTAGATCTCACAAAAATGGTGTAATAACTTGGTTATAACCATTTTTGCTAGATTATTCATATTGTGTTCATAAAAACCCTAGTTTTTATGGTTTTGAGTTTATGACTTTTTCATGAGAACATCTAGCATGTTTATACTTGTTTTTCATAATTTTATATTTTAAACAAAACTTTTGAATATAAAAGTTCATAAAGCTTGATAATAACATCATTTCATGTATTTAGCACTTTTACAGAAATAAGAAAACATGCATAACAACTTGTATATAACACAAGTTTACTTGTGTTTACTTGTATTCCCCCCCCCCCTCTAAAACTTAGAAATCTCGAAAATGGAGGGGTATGAACTCACCTTTGGAGTGGTTTTCTTGATGAATGGAAGGTTGTGGATGGAAAGTTTCAAGCCAAAAACACTTGAAGAACACTTTGAAGATTTGAAGATCCTATGAATAGTAACACATGAAATGTGTGTAAATGGAAATGAAACTAGTATAAGAGTGTGTAGAATCACAAGGAGATGAAGAAAGTACTTATCAAAACTTCAAGAACACTTGGAAGAACCTAGGGTTTGAAGATTAGAGCTTAACTTGGAGAAGAATAGTGAAAATTGATGAAAATGGTGGTGGATTGGGAGCTCTCAGCCGCAAGTATTAAGGAGGGATGGAAGGGGGTGGGGGTGGGTAAGGTGGGTTATGGGGGGTGGGGAGGGGGAACATGGATGGGACTTAAAGGTGGTGCTACTTAGGCTTAGTAGTTGGCTCATTAAGATGGAAGTACCATCTAATTACTAGCTTTTTTTTAAAGTCAAACTTTTATAAAATCCTAGCATTTTTATAAAATGGTGGGGTTTTTATAAAGAAAATAGGGTTTAAAGGATGTATAAAATATTTAATTTGAATTATAAAAATTCAAATTATTATAACAAACATTGTTATTAAATAACAGTACATTATATGAATAGTTAGGTTAAATTTCCAAGTTTGTTTCGTTAAGTTTTGGTGTTTAGACGGGTACAAAATATGTCGTATTTGGTGACGAATTCACCAAAAAGTTGTGGTTGTAGCCTTTGTTATGAATTTGCCACGTAGTGTTAGGTTTATGAATTCCACTACATTTGTGTTACGAATATTATTTATTTCCAAATAATATATAGCAGAATTATCGAGTTGTTACGTTACTAACCCTAATTAGGGTTTAAATTTGATAATTGGCAATCCAAAGGGATACTTTCTATTAAAATTGTAAGTTTGTACATTAGGAAACATAGTGCTTATCCAATAATCGTAATACTAGTCGTGTTGACTTGTTGAATTTGTTTGACCCAAAGTTGACAGTTGTCACAAGAAATATGCATTTTGGGTCTCTTTGAGACTTAAAGTCTAGATCTTGGTGGTTTGTACATTCCTAATGGATAAAGTTAGAAACGTTATCCATTAAGACCTTGGAAAGGATTAGGTCTAAGCTTTGGAGCTATTGGAATCGAAAGAAAATGGATTAAGGCGTTTGAACTGTTCATACCAGTCCCCACGGCGTGGCGAATGTTTTAGCATTTTGTGCCCATGTTGTGGCCAAGGAAGGCCACAACGTGGACGGGTGCTGATAGGAAATTTTGACTTTGACTTTGGCTGTTGACTTTTTGACCAGTTTGACTCTTGGTCAAACTTGAGTAGAATTGAGCATTTGGCTAAGGATTGGTTACATTTTGGCTTTAGAAAGCTTGGGTTGGATGTTCTATTGTTGAGGTAGCTGTTGGGCTTCTGTTGAATAGTTCATGTAAGTCTCTTCACTGTACTCGTGGGTTGTACTCGTGGGTCGAAGGCACCAATATCGGCCCACTGGATTATGTTTGTAGGATGATAGGAGCCTTTGTGACACTTGTTGATATGTCTGTATGTGCTTGTTGTCTTTGTGACCCTTGCTGATATGACTATATGTTTTATGTATGTAGGGTTGATACGGACCCGACACAACTACGTGTTGTTATATGGATTCATTATGGCCTCAGGGTTGATACGGACCCGACACAGCTATGTGTTGTTATATAGATTCATTATGGACTCGAGGTTGATACGGACCCGGGGGTTGTTACGGACCCGACACAGCTACATGTTGTTATATACATATGTGTTGTATGTGGTATTTTGGGGAACTCACTAAGCTTTGTGCTTACGGATTATGTTTAAAATGTTTTCAGGTACTACTGCAGGTTTCAAAAGGAAGGACCCATCTTGATCGCACTGCATCCCCTAGAGACTTATTCCGCATTGACTATTTATGATTTTACTCTGAAGTTTTGAGAATACTTTTATTATGATCGTCTTTTGGTATAATGAATGAATGGTTTTGACTTATTTAAAATGAATTTTTACTCGAAAATTTTGGGACATTTCATATTGTTTACAAAAACTTTCCATTTATTTATCAGAGTTACAAATGTTTGGTGTTACAACAATACCATCAACAACCATAGTAAAAAAATAAGGGATCATACAACCTGAAGACTTCGCTAAGTCTTTTATAATGCTTCTCTAGCAGCATCACTCTAAGCTTTACTTTGATATCTAAGTACATAGCATATTTAAAAATAACACATAAGTCAAAAAGATTTGTGAGCTACATAGGTTTTAACCTAGCAAAAAAATATAGACATGCTTGTAATATCATAATTAAAACACATTGGCAACCTTTTAAAATTTAAACATGTCACAATAGAAAAATATAGGGATTTCTTGCTAAAACAAGAGGAAATCTAAAATTGAGACCAGATGTTTTGCAAAGAATGAAGAAATGACGAAAAAAGAATACCTCCCAAACAAGAATTTGTACTTGAAGAGAAATAGGGATAGGAAGAAAGAAGCATTCATGAATCTTTATATCGACAAAGTGAAATCATACCTTAAGGTCGCCGGTGAAGTAAGGTAGATATGGAGTAAGGTAGACTGGATGGAGCCGAGACGTAGTCGCTGGCACCGTGAGGTTGAAGAGTCTCAGTTTTCGGCGATTTTAGTTGAGCTTGATCAGGTCGCCGTCGACGCTGCAATCAAGAATGAAGCCTCGTTCTTAATCGTGTGGAATGAAGTGAAAAAGGCCCTAGCAACTAGTCTCGGTATGTTTATACTTAAATGCATAAGAATGGACGTGCGTTATTGAAAAAAAAATTATCAAACGATGACATTTTTTATGACCCGTAAAAATACATGTTGTAAATCTTTAAATTTTATAATAGATGATTATTTTAGAACACGTATTTTTGCGTGTCATAAATCTAGTGTGTGTCATAATTCGCATGTCATTAAAGCCTTTATTCTAGTAATGTATATACGTATTCACATTTCACAATTTGCCTTCATACTCTCAGTATGAATGACTCTGATAGGCACTTTGAACATATTCATCAATACCAAGGCTTTGATCATTACAAACTATTCTGCAAATGAAGAGCTTGATCGCCAATGCAATCACTGAGATTTGAAAAAAATCTCAAAATAAATACATTATGGAATAGAATATTAATGGAGAATCCTAAACAGTTACAACCAATATCTAACATACTAATGTTCTTCGTGACATTAGATTCAAGGGACAACCACATATATTAGAGATCATATTTAACTATAATAATTGATTGAATTAGTTCACTAAATACAACTATAGCCCGCCCTAACGAAGACAGAGTAATAGTATTAACTATAATAATTGATTGAATTAGTTCACTAATAAATAAAAAAGAAGACTATGTGATCTATTTATAGCCCGCCCTACAAAGATAAAGTAAAAATAAGCTAAAGATTATAAAAGTAAATTAATCTAATCCTATACAAATACCAAACTAAATTACAAGTAAGGATAACATATAGTAACAAATAAAATACCTTTCCTGGATGCAATAATTAATCGAATTCACTACAAAGGTTGAAAAGTCGAAGTCCATAAAACAAGTTTTATTACAAAGAACAACTAAAGAAGGAAAAAGGATTGAGGGGAATGGGTTGAACAGTTCCATACTTCCACATCAACTGTTCAATCTATCAGTGATTTGAACTCCTACTTTAACCTTCTACAGCTGCATTTTTACAAATTCGACATCTGGATATGTTTCTCCGTTCCCAGTCTTATCGAATTGACGTAATTGGGAGGACCATGAGCCGAAAGCCCCGGAATTGCCAAACCAATCAACCGCATCACAATCCCTTCCCAACTCTCCTTGTATTCCGGCCCGTATGCCATTCCCATCGTCATGCCTCTCGCCAATTCCCACACAGCATTCAGATGCTCCGGAATCAGGTACCACAATCCATAGTCGTTCCTATTTGGTTCTTCATCCACTTTCTTCATTCAACAGAAAACCAAATCAATAGTCAAAAGTCAAAACAAAATACCATTACACAAAGAGAAGATTCAGTGTCTCAAATACGAAATTGAACTCACTTGCTTCACAAAAAGACTGTCGTAGTAAAGGCACACTCCGAAATGCTTATACAAGAAGGTTTTGTTGTCATATGGCAACCTTGGAACTATGTCATTACAGTAAACAACCCTAAAATATCTGGGATTTGGTTGTTGTAATTTCGATTCCATATACCTCCCTAATTCCCTGTTTCCGACTCTTGGTTGTCCGAATGTGTGTACACCTATCATCCTCTGTAAAACCTCGTCTTCTTCATGAAACACGAGGACAATTGGGAACAATATCGCAAGAGCACCTCCTAGGCTATGTCCAGTCACCATAAACTTTGCATTTTTATGCTCGTTCAGTAAGCTCTTGAGCTTGCTCCTCACAGCAAGATACGCACTCAACTCCCCCATTTCTGGAAGAAGCTTCTTGGGTTCTTCTTCGTTTGTTGATTGAAGCTTTATGTTTGTTGCTTGAAGAAGTTGTTGGAAAGAAGATGTATTTATTCTGTTTCCTAAACCCATGGCTTCCAAGAATCCCATGTGGACTTTTCCTAGTTTTGGAATCTCGTACCATGAGTAGTCAAAATCAGTAATCCAGTCGTCTGCATCGAATGGCTCTGTTCCTCTGAAACTGATCACTATCAAGTTTGCATCTTTTGGCTTGTCACTGAATATGAACACTTGGGTGGATCGCTCCTTTTGATAATCTGTCAATCATATCAAGAATGTCAACATGAAAGGATTCCAAAAGGGTTCTTCTCAAATCTCAAGGACGTTTAATACATGTAATTTCGTACCATTCCAGCAGTTGTAGAAGTCGATAAAGTGCATCTGTGATGAATGACACAATGGTTAGCGATTTAGCATCTAGTAAGCATTTGGATTCTGGAGTGAAGGAAATAGGAAAGATGAGGAAGAGGAAGCATGCCTTCCAATGTTGATTCACCACGTTCTTGATAACGATAGCATTCTCGTAAGCCAATTTGGAAGCCATCATACAGAGATCCATTAGAGACCTATTCCCGGCATCTAGTTGAATGGCCGGAGTTCCATCATTTCCGACCATAAGGTCTATCCGGCCATCAATATGCCCGATTGTACTGATATATGTTGCTGATCCTCTCACTGGAATTACCATCTTTCCTGTTTATCAATTATTATTTCAGAGGTTTCGAAAACACTATTGCCACTCGCCATTGAAATCGAGCAATATAAAGCATGAAAAATAAAATTCGATATAAGGGGAAGGGAAATTTGACTTTACCTTGTAGAAGATTGAAGAGCAAACCAAGGAGGCCGCCATTGAGGGAGAGCAAGTTTAGTAAGAAGTCGACAACGTAACCGGTCCATTCCATTGGCTTACCAAAAAACTTAATCAACTTCCTCATTACTATCGATACTATGATCACCCACCTATGGGCCGGCGTCTCTCCGCCTCCTCTGTCGCCGCCCACCGACAGCTCCTCATGGAGGGTTTGTTCGTCGGAAGTCTCGAAGAACTTTGCCCCGCTAGCTTTGTTGCCCAAGATTCCGTATCTGAAAAGGTCGGTAATTCCGCCATTTTCAGGCTGCACAATCAAGTACCTAAAATTGTCGCCATCTTCGGTAGCCATTGTTGCCTTGCTTCTCTGCGAAGGAAATGATGTGGGTCTGGTTTTTTATAGTTTGTAGAGTAGTAAGCAACAAGACTCAAGATAGTCAAGTGAACAAGCGGTGGTGATGGTGATGGAAGAAATAAGCGGCCCAATCAACAGAATGTGTCAGGATTCCATGGCTGGTTTCGTCATTAGTGGACCACCTAGTAACAGAATATGCATATGGGCCAACTTACTTATCGGATAACATGATGGACCCGGATATATCCATATTATCCAAGCATTTTCTTTATCGTCGAACTTCATTAATTATCAAATTATGCTTTTAGATCATAAAAAAATCCAAGTTGTTTCCTGTTCTCATATGATACAATGTTATTTAAAATTGATATAGAACACAACAAAAATCTAAACGGGTTAGTTATTCATTTTTAATAAGCATGGAGTTTAACAAATAAAGTGGAGAGTGGATCCGGAACTGGTTTGAATGAAAACTGGTTTTTGCAAATCCCAGGTTTGACCCAATTCGACCAGACATTACTAGTGCGGTATTCTAGTTGTTGAACCATATTGAGATCGGTTCTTAGAAATCGGTTTGAAAAACTGTTGTAAACTAGCTAATTATAATGGACTTTTTCAATTTGTTTATATTTGAAAGGCTATGTAGACATTTATGACATATCTATGCCTAAAATGGCTTTTTCGTCTTTATGCGCATGTTAATTGTGTTAATTTCATAACACCACTCAAAACACTCAAAACGCTCTCTAGTATCACAATATCGACTATTGTTGCAATCTCGGTAACTTGTTATTTAGTTCTCTTCTTAAATCTCTCATACTCTCGTGTATAATTGTCTTGTGTTCCCATAATGTCTCATATTATATACTCTCAGTTATTTAGTTTTTTCGTATTTCAAAGATGATATCCGATTGTGGCACATCACAACAATATCTTGTAGGGGGGTCGACGGTTGGTTTTGCATCATGTTAATTGTCATCGATTTTATTACGAAATGGCTGATTATGTTTTAAAATGGTTCTACATTTATGTTTCTTTGACTAATTTTGTAGGTGCGAAAAAATGCACAAATGACTGAAAACTGTTGGAACTTTATATATATAAAGGAATTGCAAGTTGGCAATTTCCTTTGTATCCCACATTGGTGGGGGGAAAAACTTTTGTGGGTTTATAACCTTATTCCCTTGATAGGCATTCAAATGTTTTAGTGGACCAAGGAATGGGCCAAGCCCATGCGCGCGCCTAGTGTAGCCTAGCCGACGCCGCGGGTGCGCGTTGCTTGGAGAGCAAGTCGTCGCCCTAGGGTTTTTTGGGGCCGGCTTATGGGGGGTCGTTTCATGCCTTCTCCCTAGGAGCCATTTGACTCACGAAAATAAAAGCTCTCTCCCACTCTCTGCGTTTTTTCTTCTGGTTTCCGAGTATTCGCTTTGTGTTTGTCGATTTCCAGTGATGTTTTTTTCTTCTGGTTTCCGAGTATTCGCTTTGTGTTTGTCGATTTCCAGTGATGTTGGAAGATCGATAGATCTGCGTTAAATCCTGGGGTTTTACTCTGTTGCTTACAGCCAGTAGAAGCGAAGTAAAAACCTTTAAGGACAGGAGTCCGATCCGTGCAGTTGTTTCAAGTTCAAGATCAACCATCAACAGGTCGGTTTTACTTTTCTGTCTTGCATTTAATTTCGTCCAACAACAGGACAGTCTTCTTCTTCCTTTCTTATAATCAGATCTAATCGTGAAGAATTGATCTGGTTTTGGACGAAACTTGGTAAATATAATAATAATAATTGGATCTATAATTCGCAAGTAATCGACATATAATTCTCAATATTATTTGTCGGTTTCCTTGCGTGTCTATTAGTTTGATTTTTCAACAATCTTAAAGGTTTTTACTTATTGTGATACATCAACAGACTAATGGACACTACTGATAGCCTCCACTTCATGAACCAAGAGTTTGCCAAACTTGACCAATTCGATGGTCAGAACTACACCCGTTGGGTCGAAAAGGTCAAGTTCATGCTTCATGTTTTGAAGCTCTCCTTTGTGTTGGACCCAAATCTGGCACTAATTCCTGCTAATCCAATTCCCGAGCAGGGGAAAACTGTGGACCCAACGGTCATCGCAGAACTGGAAAAGCAAAGGACTCCGCGTAGAGAGTCTGAGGAACTGTGTGTGGGTCACATCAAGAACTCCCTATCTGATCGACTCTATGATCTTTACGCGTCGATCAAAGATCCAAGAGAGCTATGGAATGCGTTGGAACTTAAGTACAAGGCATATGAGGAAGGTACTAACAAGTACCTTGTGTCTAAGTACCTAGAGTTTCAAATGGCTAATGACAAATCAATCATGGAGCAAGTGCATGAACTCCAAGTCATGGTCAACAAGTTGAACGCACTCTCCATCTCTATTCCAGAACTCTTTCAGGTTGGTGCGATTATCGCAAAACTGCCACCCTCGTGGAAAGATTTCTCTAAGAGAATGATGCATAAGTCTGAGGACTACTCCTTGGATGATCTGATGAAACACCTCCGCATTGAGGAGGAAACTCGCATCAGGGACAAGCATGGTAAAGTCGGATCGAGTGTGCACCATGTGTCAACTGGGGGTTCTAGTCACAAAGGCAAGTCTGGGGGACAGAACAAGAAGAACTTCGGACCCAAGAAACAAAGCTTCAAGAAACCGGGTCATCAGAATCCTAACTCAAAGCCAAAGAGGGTCGGACCTTGCCACATCTGCGGAGAGATTGGGTACTATACGAGAGAATGCAAAGATCGCAAATCAAGACCGGTTGCACATGCAGTCGAGCAGGTGACTGACATGGTGGCAAGTGTGAACCTTGGAGAGATTTTCATGATCTCCTCCCTTACTCGAGAAATCTGTGCTCAAGGATGGTTCGTGGACACTGGAGCCACTGTGCATGTTTGTGGGCAACGAGAGAGCTTCCGCACTTACCGCCCAATGCCACATGGGACGGTTGTCGTCTGTGTTGATGGACACAAAGCTGAAGTTCAAGGAAGAGGTGATGTTCGGTTGAGGTTCACACGTGGTGAATGGGTAACCCTTCGAGATGTTCTTCATGTTCCTACTATCTCGAAGTGGTTGGTTTCTGCAGACAAGTTTGACAAGGGTGGGTTCAAGATGGTGCTTGAGAAAGGCAAGATTGTGATCACTAAAGGCCGAAAATACGTTGGGAGGGCGAACAATTGTTCGGGGATGTATCGCTTGTGCCTTAGTGATGAGGGTAATATGAGTGGTCCTAGTGTTAAGAGTGGTAGTTCTAGTGTTGCTAGTGTGTCAAGTGTTGGTAATGATGTAATTGGTGGATTGGTTGCTAATGTGAATGAAGTGAACTTTTATGGTTATTTTGTTTGTTCAATTTCTTTATGGCATAAACGTTTGGCTCATACTAATGTTAAAAACATTGAAAAAATGCAAACTAAAGGAATGTTAAAATATGACACAAAAGATTTTGAAAAATGTGAAACATGTGTGAAATCAAATTTCACTAAGAAACCATTTCCATCAGTTAAGAGAAACACATCATTGCTTGACTTGATTCATTCTGATATATGTGAATTAAATGGAATCCTTACTCGAGGAGGAAAAAGGTATTTCATCACATTCTATGATGACTTTAGTCGATGTCTACATGTTTATTTGCTGAGATCAAAAGATGAAGCTTTTTATGCATTTAAGCGGTATAAGGTTGAGGTCGAAAATCAACTTGAAAGACACATCAAAGTTCTTCGCTCGGATAGAGGCGGGGAATATTTCAACCTAGAGTTTGATACATTCTGTGAAGAGAATGGAATCAAACATGAGAGAACTTCACCATATACTCCCCAACAGAATGGTTTGGCTGAAAGAAAGAACCGAACCCTTTGTGAGATGGTCAACTGTATGTTGAACCAATCGGGTCAACCAAACAATCTGTGGGGGGAAGCACTATTGACTGCTTGTTATGTTCATAATAGGATCACTAGTCGTGTGATTCCTACAAGCCCTTATGAGTTGTGGAAAGGTAGAAAGCCTAACCTATACTATTTGAAAGTGTGGGGGTGTGTTGCTTATTATCGGACTCCCGGTCCTAAGCGAACTAAACTGGGAGCACGAGCTAATAAGAGTGTATTTATTGGATATGCTCACAATAGCACGGCTTACCGGTTATTAGATATTGAATCAGGTGTTGTTGTGGAATCCAGAGATGTGGAATTCTTTGAGGACAAGTTTTCTTGGGATGAAGAAAACTCCAGTCATACAACACCTACAAGTACTTCTCGAGAATTACTCCCACCTCCTCCTATTGTAGAGGAACCAAGGAGAAGTACTAGGGCTAGAATAGAGAAAAGTTTTGGAGACGATTTCTATTCTTATTTGGTCGAAGGAACACAAAAGAAAGTGACGAGAGAGGTCATCTTTGCCATTAATTTGGATGATGATCCTAAGACCTTTACTGAAGCCATGACGTCTCGAGATGCGCCTTTGTGGAAGGAAGCCATCAATGACGAAATGGATTCAATCATGGGTAATGGAACTTGGTGTAGGGTTTTGAGCATTCTAACACTCCTAAGGTGTACATGCAACCCTAGAAACCTTGGATCTATGTTTTACTATGATACATGCAAATTTGATTTCCAAGGTTTATATCCTATCTAGCATACATGGGGAACTTTTAATCATAAAAGTAAGCAAGAAAACATACCTTGTAGTAGTTTGGATTCCTTGAAAACCTTGTGAGCCTAGCACCTCAAGTGTGATGCCTCAAATGTCTCACACAACACCAAATGCACTTGGAATAACTTAGAGAGAAATGAAGAACACTTAGAAATCGGCTAGCCCTCACTTGTATATCTTAGTGGCCGATTTTGGTGAAGAACATGAAGCTTATATAGTGTGTTACAATTAGGGTTACACCATGTAAACCCTAATTGTCATGACTTTTCATTTCCATGACCCATGGGTTCTATAAACACCATAGAGCATCCATGGAGCATCATATGGGTTTTAGCCCAACTTGATAATCCATGAAGCATTAGCCCACTATATAAGTATGGATGATTTATGTGACAACCGTCAAATTTCGGTCAAGTCAAAGTCAAACAAAGGCAACAAGTCAAACCGGTCAACTCCAATAACCCTTGTATGTTAGGGTTTACGTTATGTAATCACTATATAATTCGCTATTTTAATGAGAAATCATCATTTGGAAAGTTCATGTGTTTGATTTTCCTTAGCCTTAACAGTGCTAAACAACGAACCAAAGCGATAAAACACTATTACACAATCATCGGGATTGTGTACGACACTAAAACACGGTTTAACGGGGTTTACGAACCTTGCGTTGTGAAGCCGGACACTCAAATTAATCACAAACGAAACCTCTCTAAATCGTTTTCACTCTATCTCTTTCTATTTGAAATCTCTCCCAAATCTCTCTCAAAAAGTTACTTTAACTTTTTGTAATCATTTGGGTCATATCGACCCTTAACCGGGTCAAAAATCGCTTGAAACGGGGTAAAAACGGGTAAAATAGCCTTAAGGACCTGGAACTGAAGCTTCAGGACCGAAGCCTCTCATCCGAGGCCTCGGATCCGAAGCCTCTCATCAGGACCGAAGCTGAAGCCTCTCAGGAGACCGAATCCGAAGCCCTCAGACAGCAGCCTCGCATGCGAGGGTCCGAAGTCTCGGCCCCCATCCGAGAGGCCTCGCAGACGGCCCCTTTTTACCGGTTTTTCGACTACGACTTCGTTTTAACTCCGTTTTTCATTATTTTAACGTGGGATTTTCACCCAAAACTTTATTTTATAAACTAAGGCCCCAAAATATATAAATCTCCAGGGTTTTATAAAAATATATTAAAAGAATTAGTGGTTGAACTAATTATTGAGGGAATATTTGCTTTTCCTTAATTTATGGCAAAAGCAAACCACCACCACCTCACTCTATGATCAGCCACTCTTTCCCACTACCCCTTGTCTCCTTAGTGGACCTTTACACCCAATCTCCAGCTCTTCCCATGTTCTAAGAGCTGGAGGATTGATCCTCTCTCCTCATTCTCCATAAAGTTCTTTCATTCTACACTTAGCAACCAAAGGACACTCTCCAAAATTCTCTCATCTTTTCTCTCAACTTCAAGAACTTCAAGGCTTTCTTCAGGGATTTATTTCTTCAATTAGTAAGTATCTTCATCATTCATATAATTATTACACTCCATTCTACTCAAATCATTGATATCTTACACAAATTCCATCTTATTCGATGTTAGATTCTCGAATCATCAAGACATCTTCTTAGTGTCCTTGGGTTGAACACTTCCTCTCTCTCACTTTCATCTACTGAAACCACATAGGGTGAGTTCATACCCCTACATTTACATTTTTTTCTTAAGTTTTAAGGGGGGAATACAAGTAAAATCATCAAGAACACAATTAAACTTTTTCTATCAGATTACATCAGAAAAGATGAACTTCGATCACGGACTGTTTTGGTCAACTTAAATATTTTAGTTTTCAAAACTGTTACAGGTGCAAGTAGTTCAAACTCTTAGCTTTAAAATGGCTACTTGCACATCTCCATATGATTTTTCTACAATTTATGGTGATTTTTACAAAACTGCCTGTCATTTCAGAGGCAAACCCGGACCAGTCTGTGATTATGAACATTTTCACCTTTGTTAGAGATCACTAAAAATCATGATAAAATTTACGAACAAACTAGACTCATATTCCAAACTCTCAGAATTTGCGGATTTGGATTTAGAGCTTTGATGATTTTTCTATAAATTTTCTAAGAACAGTAACAGAAACTGTATTCAACGAAAAGTTGCTGTCAACTTCATTTCACCTTGTAACATGTTGAGCAAGGTGTATATCTTTATGTGATTATATGTTATTGCAATATATGACATTTCATCTTAATATTTAGACACACATCAGTTTACAAATGGATTTGGACATATAAAATATAAAGAATAACAAGTGATTATAATCAAAGTACAACCGATACATTCAAACATTTAATAAACTATTTTGAATATAGTTTGCATACATTACTACGTACTACCCTTGGTGGATAAACTATAATAGGTATAGTTTATGATACATTACATAACACATACATTTAAAAAGGGTACATTTATACAAAGGATATTTTCATTAAGCAAGGTACGGCCATACGGTACCAAGTTTTCATAACACGTAATTCCGTTAATGACTTTGTGAGACATTTACTTCAAACTACCATTAAGTCCTGTATTGTAACCAGAGTCTCCTTGAGGGAGAGCGTGATAGTTGTGTATAGATCTATATTGGGTTTGACAAACCCACACCTAAACTGCATGCAACAGTTAGACCGATAGGTCTGGGGTGACAAATGTCATAACATTTCCGACGCCCGAAGAACGTCGTTTTAGGCAACCTTGGTCATAGCATGGTTATAATAAACTCACACAAAGTATTAATAAATATTGGAATTTACGGGAACTTCATTAAAATTAAACGAGTTTATGTCGATTTTGATGGGTTTTAGGTACAACAAATAAACTAGAAACAATTCCTAAGTTCACATGCAACCTACTTTGGATCTATGTTTTAACTATTGAACATACAACTTTGAATTGCAAAACAAGAACCCTAGAGGAGAGAGGCTAATTTCGAAATTAACAAACTAGGGTTTAGGGTTTACATACCTTTCAATTGTTATAGCAAACAATTGATATTCCCTTGATCTTGATCTTGATCTTCTTGGAAGCTTTAGCACCACAAGTGTAATGCCTCTAATGGAATCACACCCAATGACTAGCAAGAAGGAAAGTAGAAGAGAGAGAGGAGAGGGAGTATGCAAAATCTCGGCCTTAGGGTTTCTTCAAAAGAAAGAGTGACCAAAAACATGAACCAGGAGGCTCCTTATATAGCTGAGGGATCTAGGGTTTAAGGGAAACCCTAGTTATCCTTTGCTTAGGGCCTAAGCAAACCCAAAGGCCTTATCCAAGCCCCTATGGACGAAATTATTAGGGTAACCCTAAAGATTTCGTCCACCCTCTTCCAAGGGGGTTCTAGAGCCTTCCACTCAACTATTAGATAATTGCAAACTAGTCCCTGCACCTTATAATTAATTCTTTTAACCCCAAAATCAATTCTGATTAATTTCTGGCTAACAATTAATTAAACATAATGATTTCTAATTAATATATTAATCCATTAACATATTAATAAATCATTTATATATATATTAATTAATCTTATAAATTAATATCTCTCCTTTCATAATTTCCTTGTCCAGTTGCTAAGTTGAGGGCAACCCAAAAGGACTGTGCTGCTATCAATTCAAGTACATACCAATTATAGTTATGGGCTTAGACACCTAATCCAACAGTCTCCCACTTGGATAAGTCTGTAACTATAATTGCTAGTATGCCTTCTAAATTTGACCAGCAAATTGTAGCTTCCAAAAGCTGCTGCCGAACTCTGACCCAGTCAGTTACGTGTCCTAAGATAAGTGATCATATAACCCTTCGTTCTGCTTGATATCCCCAGACAAAAGACATGGAATATAATCAATCTCTTTGTCCAGAATCTATGTTTCCCGATTCCTGATTTGTGATGATGTGGGACTTCTAATTGAACACATCAATTTAGTCCTGGCTGGGCCCAGCACATAAGTCAACACCAAATCATCGAGGGGCCCACAGATATCGCTTTTCCTGTTAGGGCAAAAGGAACGAATAAACGTTGACTCATATGCTTGTATCTTTTACTCATCAAATTATGCATGACAATACGTTTTATAACACCAAGTTACTGATGCGTTTTCGTATCACCAATGCACAACCGACTTGTAAATTACAACTCATATATCTTCGTTTCAAGATTATAAGATATTATCGTCTCAGTATTACTCGTGATGAATTCCATGAAGTAATACTCTGAGCGTGGGTTTATCCAATACTCAAATCTCAATTTCTGAGTACTCATGAACATTGCAGCAATTCTATTGCCATGTCTATCCTTAGACAATCTGCAATCCAATTCATGACAGTCTTAATTCACTACTTACTTCCAAGAGTACGAGCGACTGTGGAGTTTGAATAATCTCATTATTTAGGAAGTAAAACATGCAAAAATGAAACACAATAATAAACAATTGACAAAAGGTAGTAGCCAAACTTATAAATAATACTTTATTATTTAATCACCAAAAGTCAATTACATTTACTTTGTTACAAGTTTCAAAAACTAATCTAACTACTAAAACTAATATCATCTTTCAGTCCTATGCTCCGAGCATGCTGAATATGCTTAGCCCTACTCAGACCCTTTGTGAGGGGATCTGCTGGGTTATCTTCAGATGACACCCTCTTTACTATAAGATGGCCTTCTTCTACTCTATGTCTGATGAAATGGTACTTTCTGTCGATATGTCTGGTCTTACCATGATCTCTCGGTTCCTTTGTCAAGGCAACCGCTCCTTCATTATCGCAGAACAGTTCCATAGGCTCCTGGATGGTTGGAACAACTCCGAGATCCCCGATGAAGTTCCTCAACCAAGCTGCTTCTTTCGACGCTTCACTTGCTGCAATGTACTCTGATTCACAAGTAGAATCAGCCACCGTATTTTGCTTGGAACTCTTCCAAGTAACTGCTCCTCCATTCAGTAAAAATACCCAGCCTGACTGAGAACGGAAGTTATCTCTATCCGTCTGAAAGCTGGCATCACTGTAACCATCTACTCTCAAAGTATCACTGCCACCAAGCACAAGAACCCAGTCCTTTGTCCTTCGCAAATACTTGAGTATATTCTTAACTGCTATCCAATGAGCTCTACCTGGGTTTCCCTGATAGCGACTGACCATGCTCAAAGCAAATGCCACATCAGGGCGAGTACATGTCATAGCATACATGATCGATCCGACAGCGGAAGCATAAGGTACACGACTCATGTCATCTATTTCAACATCTGTACTCGGGCATTGAGTCTTACTCAATTTGGTATTGCTCTGGATAGGTAGCTCTCCCTTCTTGGAATTTTCCATACTAAACCTCTTTAGTACCTTATCCAAGTATGTGCTCTGACTAAGTCCAATTAGTCTCTTCTTTCTATCTCTCAATATTCTAATCCCAAGAATATAGGCAGCTTCTCCAAGGTCTTTCATGGCAAAACACTTTCCAAGCCAAGACTTAACTTCTTTCAAGGTTGGAACGTCGTTACCAATGAGTAATATGTCATCGACATACAACACCAGAAAAGTTACTATACTCCCACTAGCTTTGATATACACACAGAACTCATCTTCACTTCTAGAGAAACCAAATTCTTTGACTTTCTCATGGAAGCAAAGATTCCAACTGCGAGATGCTTGTTTCAATCCATAAATGGATTTCTCAAGCTTGCACACTCTATTAGGGAACTTTGCATCAACAAAACCCTCTGGCTGACTCATGTAAACATCTTCAGCCAACTTCCCATTAAGGAAAGCAGTTTTGACATCCATCTGCCAGATTTCATAATCATGAAAGGCAGCTATGGCGAGCAATATCCTAATAGATTTAATCTTAGCCACTGGCGAGAAGGTTTCATTATAGTCAACCCCTGGGGTTTGAGTGAAACCTTTTGCAACCAGTCGAGCCTTGAATGTGTGCACATTTCCATCCACGTCTGTCTTCTTCTTGAAGATCCATTTGCACCCAACTGTCTTACGACCTGGTACACTATCAACCAAATTCCAAACTTGGTTGTCATACATGGACTTAATCTCGCTGTCCATTGCCTCTTTCCACTTGGAAGCCTCTGGGCCTTCCATTGCTTCCTTATAAGTGACTGGTTCATCTAAGTTTACCAGTGTTCTGTCACTTATAAATGTGTCACCATCTGAAGTAATATGAAAACCATACAACTCAGGTGGCACACTTACCCTAGTGGATCTTCTAAGAGGTAATGAGTTATCGATTGGTTCAACAGGAACTGTTTCCTCTGGTTGAGTGCTAGTGTCATCTAAGGTTCCTTCATTGGCTGACTCTTGAATTTCTTCAAGGTCAATAGTGCTCCCACTGTCCTCTTTGAATATGAGCTCTCTTTCAAGAAAGACTCCTCTTCGTGCTACAAAGACCACGTTCTCACTAGGCCTGTAGAACAAATATCCAAAAGACTGCTTTGGGTAACCAATGAAAACACATTTCTCACTTCTAGCTGCTAGCTTGTCGTGAGTCTCTCGTCTTACGAAAGCTTCACAACCCCAGACTTTAATATGTGCTAACGAGGGAACTTTCCCTGTCCACATTTCGTGAGGTGTTTCGGCAACCTTCTTTGTAGGGACAAGATTGAGGATGTGGGCGGCTGTCTCTAAGGCATACCCCCAGAAGTGAATAGGAAGCGAAGCCCGACTCATCATAGAACGAACCATGTCTAACAAGGTTCGATTGCGCCTCTCAGCTACACCATTTAACTGTGGTGTCCTAGGAGGAGTCAATTGTGAGACTATCCCACATTCTTTCAGATAGTCGTTAAACTCGATACTAAGATACTCCCCGCCTCTATCGGATCTAAGTATCTTTATCTTTCTGCCCAATTGATTTTCGACTTCATGTTTAAACTCTTTGAACTTTTCAAAAGTTTCTGACTTATGCTTGATCAAGTAGATATATCCATATCTGCTATATTCGTCAGTGAAAGTCACATAGAATCGATTAGCATCTCTTGTAGTTGATCTGAAGGGCCCACACACATCTGTGTGTATGAGATCCAACAGACCTTCACCTCTTTCACAAGACCCTGTGAATGGTGATTTTGTCATCTTTCCCAAAAGACAAGATTCACACATATCATCTGACTTTAGGTCAAATGATTCCAACACTCCATCCTTTTGGAGTTGGGCTATGCGTTTCTTGTTAATGTGTCCAAGACGACAATGCCACAAGCATGCCTTGTCTACACTATTAGACAAGTCAATATTAAGTACACTATTTCCTAAGCTATCAACACAAGTCACTGTTTCATACACACCATTACAAGGCAAAGCTTCAAACATAAAAACACCATTCTTATAAACAGAAATTGAACCATTCAAATCATTAAAAGAATATGTAAAACCTTGTCTGAACAATGCATGAAATGAAATAATGTTTCTCGTCATCTCAGACGAATAGCAACAATTTATTAAATCTAATCTAACATCATTACTAAGCAGAAGCTGATAAACTCCGATCTTGGTTACTGGTGAAGACTTTCTGTTTCCCATGATCAGGTTTATCCTTCCTCGCTTTATCTCCTCACTTTCCTTTAGACCCTGCAAATCAGAACAGATATGAAAACCACATCCTGTGTCAAGGACCCATGAACGAGAAGATAATGAGTTATTAGCAGAAATAGTGTAAATACCTGCCGAAGATGGCTTCACTTTGCCATCCTTGATATCTTGCAGATATTGTGGGCAAGATCTCTTCCAATGCCCTTTTTGGTTGCAGTAAAAGCAAACTGCCTCTTTTGGATCAGAAACATGGGGAGTGGAACCATTGGGCTTAGCCTTTGGGCCATTATTAGATGACCCAGCTTGAGCCTTGCTCTTCCAGTTTTGTTTGGGAGGACCTTTCCTCTTTTTCCCCTTTCCCTGTCCAATAGCCAAAACAGGGGCACTCGTAGGTGTGGAGGGTATACTTTTACCCTTCATCCCTGCCTCAGCTGTTTGCAACAAGTTGTGCAATTGGGCCAAGGTCTGCTCAGTATTGTTCAAATGGTAAGTTAGAATAAACTGACCATAACATTCAGGAAGTGAGTTCAAGACCATGTCAATGGCCAATTCCTCATCAAAGTGAATATTGAGCTTGACCAAACGCTCTATGTAGCGTTGCATTCTTTGCACATGTGACACTACCGACTCCCCATCCTTCATCTTGCAAGCCATGAGTGACTTGACTACTTCGAACTTTTCTTGACGAGCTCGCTTATGGTACTTTTCCATAAGGTCCTTGTTCATCTCGAAAGGCCAGTAGTCCTCATAGTACCTCTGCAGTTCTGGGGACATAGTTGCCACCATGATGCATGCCACTTTGGTAGCATCATCGTAATGTTTCTTGTAGGCAGCAAGATCTTCAGGAGTAGCTTCATTCTCATCAAGCTCTTTGAGCTCCTTTTCAAGAACATATTCTTTGTTCTCAAAACGAAGAGCCATCTTGATGTTGCGCATCCAATCGTTATAGTTTGAGCCATCCATAACGACTTTGGAGCAAATATTGAGCAAAGAGAAGTTTTGGTTGGAGGAGGACGAAGCAGAAGTGTTTCCAGGAGTAGACATCTGAAAAGAAAGAAAGTTTTAGTTAGATTTCAAGATACCTTAATAAAATAACCCAAAGATATAATATCAAGGTTAGGATCCAACTATGAAGATTCACAACTCAGAAATGGGATGCCGAGATCCAAGTGCAAATTTCATAAAGGTAGGTGAATGACGATTCACCAATTCCACCATCAAACGAAGTGAAATTCCTAATTCTTTTGAGATACATTGAAACTATTCAATGGCATGTTTTAATCTCAGATTATGCTCTTCTATTTGTGACTGGGATGCCGAGGATCACAAACAAGATGTGGATAACCATGCAAATGTGCTTGGTAACCTCATTGTCTTTATCATTAACTATTGATGTGCTGGTAAACCACACACGCTCCATCAAAATGACAATTATGAGATACCCATTACTACTCTTTATTAGTGCCTTTTAGTGTGCTGGTTAACCACACACGCTCCACTAACGACCAATAAAGCATAATGTGCAATTTCATGGATTAGCATACTTTTTCACATTTTTCCTAAAGTAGCTAGAGTTGGGATTTTTGAAAATAATGTTCTAGTACTTTTAATATCATTATACTTTTAATGAGAAGTAGTTGTCCTATCAAATCCGTTCTGCTAACGACCCTCCACTAATCAAGGAAGCGGTGGGTGAGAGTGGACACCCATTCAACTACCATTTTATAGGCAGTTTCCTTATACCCCCCTTATAGATTAGCTTCGTGAATGAGGCATACTAGCGATTTGACTGACCATATTCTTATACATATAATATTAAACCTTTAATTATAATATATATAAGGTGTGTTTTAAAACTTTTTAAAACTTCAAGGGTTTATAAATTTCGAAATTTAAGCTATTAAATTTAAATTTAAATAAACCAATTAACTAGATTTAATATTTATCTTTTAATTAACTATTAATCAAATTATTAAATCTTGTAAGGATTATCTAATTAAATTAATCCATTAATTTAATCCTAATCCTTATCCCTCTAAATTTCGAAAATTAGGGTAAGGATAATTATCCAATTAATCTAATTAAGTAACAATTATCCAAAACAAGAAACCCTAGTTATCCTCTAGCATATTTCGAAATTTACAAGGGAGGAGGCTAGGGTTTTCAAAACCCTAACCCTAATTTCGATTAGGGTTCTTTGGAGGCTAGGGTTTTCGAAAAAACCCTTCGATCCAAAACCCTAGAAATCGATAATTTGGCCTTTAGGGTTTAATAGCTATAAACCCTAATTTGCAATTCAACAATTGTAGCAATTCAATTTAAAACAACAATGGCTCTGATACCACTGATGGGTTTTAGGTACAACAAATAAACTAGAAACAATTCCTAAGTTCACATGCAACCTACTTTGGATCTATGTTTTAACTATTGAACATACAACTTTGAATTGCAAAACAAGAACCCTAGAGGAGAGAGGCTAATTTCGAAATTAACAAACTAGGGTTTAGGGTTTACATACCTTTCAATTGTTATAGCAAACAATTGATATTCCCTTGATCTTGATCTTGATCTTCTTGGAAGCTTTAGCACCACAAGTGTAATGCCTCTAATGGAATCACACCCAATGACTAGCAAGAAGGAAAGTAGAAGAGAGAGAGGAGAGGGAGTATGCAAAATCTCGGCCTTAGGGTTTCTTCAAAAGAAAGAGTGACCAAAAACATGAACCAGGAGGCTCCTTATATAGCTGAGGGATCTAGGGTTTAAGGGAAACCCTAGTTATCCTTTGCTTAGGGCCTAAGCAAACCCAAAGGCCTTATCCAAGCCCCTATGGACGAAATTATTAGGGTAACCCTAAAGATTTCGTCCACCCTCTTCCAAGGGGGTTCTAGAGCCTTCCACTCAACTATTAGATAATTGCAAACTAGTCCCTGCACCTTATAATTAATTCTTTTAACCCCAAAATCAATTCTGATTAATTTCTGGGTAACAATTAATTAAACATAATGATTTCTAATTAATATATTAATCCATTAACATATTAATAAATCATTTATATATATATTAATTAATCTTATAAATTAATATCTCTCCTTTCATAATTTCCTTGTCCAGTTGCTAAGTTGAGGGCAACCCAAAAGGACTGTGCTGCTATCAATTCAAGTACATACCAATTATAGTTATGGGCTTAGACACCTAATCCAACAGATTTAAACTTACATTATTTATTATAAGTAAGAAAAATTACTTATACATTTCGGTCTTTGAATTTAAGACTACATATACATTTTAAGGAAAATATTGGATTTTCTAAAACAAATACTACTTTTACAAACGAAAGGCTTTTAATAATATCAAACAAAAGCTTATGAACTCACCAACCTTTGTGTTGACACTTTTCCAAACAACTTGTATTCTCAGGAAATCATTAAACAGGTAACCAAGTGCTTTTGAGGATGGGACGCTAAGGCGTCTACTATTTCATATTTTGTCAACATATTGTAATTGATTCGTAAACATGTAATTCATACAATGATGTAACTTTTTCAATTATATATATGTTGGTTGTGTTTGCTTGAATTACTATTACAATTGTTGTTATGATACTATACATGAAGTCCTCCACCCCCGGACGTTTCCGCCATCCTTGGTTTGGGGGTGTGACAGATTGGTATCAGAGCACAGTTTATAGTGAATTAAGTATATCAAACCACATAAGATATACAAACTATAAACACAATTGGGACTAATAGTCTCTGAATTGTGCATTTTTCAAATAAATATACTTTTAGAAAATAAATGATTTTCTTGATTAAAGTATACATACATACATTACATGCTCGCATGATATCATGACTAGAGAAAACATAAAGCAAAAGAAGAAGAGTTGAACATTTTGAGTATGCCTTAGTATATGTGGATTAATTCTGGGAAGGATATAGCGTGATCAACTATATCAGTCCGAGAATTGACTTGCATATACCGGGGGATGGTCAGGATGGGCAACAAATCTAACAACCTAATATCACACTACAAAGGATACTTTAAGAACTCAAAACTAAATATTTACAAATACTATAGGAGTATTTTGTGTTACTATAATAAATATATTAATTATGTCCCGAATAAATTAGCATATGGGAAACTCTTACAAATGGTCATATACTTGGAAACAAGGAAACTCAAATAAAATATTTTAGACTTTCATTTTACTTCATAGCCCAATGTATTGGGTCAATTAAAAGTATAAAATCGTATGTATCGTAAACATATCGGAAAACAACGTAATAATATACTTTATGTATAAAAGATTTCTCTTCCTATAAATATACTTGTACTAAAAGTACATTGGTTTACAACTTATGACAGAACCATGCCGCCAAGGAAGGAGACTAGACCATCTAGCAGTGCAGCACCACCTCCACCACCACTACTAACACCTCCACCACCATCACCGACACTTCCACCATCACTACCAACACCTCCACCACCATCACCGACACTTCCACCATCACTACCAACACCTCCACCACCATCACCATCACCGACACCTCCACCACCATCACCATCACCGACACCTCCACCACCATCACCAACACCTCTGCCGCCACTTCCACAATTTGATCCAACAATACTCCAAGCTGCAATAGCAGCAGCAGTAGCGGCAGCTGTGTCCCAAATTGTCTCTAATGGAAATGGTGGATCTGGACCAGGTGTTACACCCTCTAACCAGGGTGACAGATGGGTGCACACAAGAGAGTGCACCTACAAAGACTTCACCAATGGCAAACCCGACAACTTCAATGGGAGCGGGGGAGTCATCACTTTAATGCAATGGTTTGAAAAGACCGAAGTAGTCTTTCAGGTGTGCTCTTGCCCCGAAGCGAGCAAAGTTAAGTTCGCAGCCTTCACTTTCGCCGGCCGGGCCCTTACTTGGTGGAACTGTCGGATTAATTCACTTACTCTCGAAGTGGCTAGCTCCATAACCTGGGCAGAACTAAAAACGTTGATGATGAAGGAGTACTGCCCGAGAGGTGAGATTCAAAAGCTGGAACAAGAACTTTGGAACCTCAGGATAACGGGCTCCGACCTTGAAACCTACACCACCCGATTCAATGAATTGGCTCTCCTCTGCCCAACAATGGTTACTCCGGAGGAGAAAAAGGTGGAGCGATACCTTTGGGGACTGTCTCCCCAAGTGCAAAGTAGTGTCCTAGCTTCAAGGCCAACTACTTTTGACAATGCCAGAGAGCTGGCACAACAACTTGTTGACCACCGAGCCGGTCATAATACTACAACCACCACCACTGATCAATCAAAAGGGGGAAACAACAAAAGGAAGTTCTGGAACCAAAAGAAGAGCCAACCAGCACAGGACCCCGCTAAGAAGCAACAAACTGTTGCTGTCCATGCTGCCACTAATGCTGCCACTACTGCACCACCGAAGCCATATGCTGGAACCCTACCCAAGTGCAACAAGTGCAACTTTCACCATAATGGTGCTTGTAGGGAGATGCACTGTATCAACTGCGACAGGAAGGGGCACACTGCTCGTTTCTGTAAAGCGTCGGCTCGACCAATCAACCAAGTCGCCAGTACGGGGGCAACCCGAACCTGCTACAACTGTGGAGACGCAGGTCACTTCAAAAGAAACTGCCCCAAAGCACAAGCCCCTAATGCTGGTGGAGTAGGAAGAATCCTGGCAATAGGACATGGGGAAGCAGTTGAGGATCCCGCGGTGGTTACCGGTACGTTTCTCCTCAATAACTCTTATGCATGCGTACTATTCGATAGTGGAGCGGAGAGGAGTTTCGTGAGCCACCAATATAAACAATTACTTGAACAAAATCCCCAATCACTAAAGGATACTTATGTAGTAGAAATGGCAAATGGGAAAGTAGAACGTACTAGCGATATATACTCAGAGTGTACTCTCACTCTAGACAACCATACATTTAAAATTGACCTGATGTCGGTCACCATAAAAAGCTTCGACGTAATAATCGGGATGGATTGGTTAGTTCCTCACCGTGCCGACATTCTATGTTACGAAAGGGCCGTTCGCCTCAATCTACCAAATGACGAAACCCTTCTCATCTATGGTGACAAACCTAGTGCGAATTTACAAATCATCTCATGCATTAAAGCCCAAAAGTATCTCCGGAAGGAGTACCACGCCTTCTTGGCCCACGTAGTAGACAAGAAACAAGACGTGAAAGACATCAAAGACATCCCCGAAGTGTGTAACTTCCCGGATGTGTTCCCAGAAGATCTTCCTGGTGTACCACTCGCACGACAAGTCGATTTCAGAATTGACTTAATACCCGGAGCTACCCCCGTAGCCAGAGCTCCATACCGCCTTGCACCAACAGAAATGCAAGAGTTGTCCAGTCAGTTGAACGAGCTTTTGAGCAAAGGGTTCATCAGACCAAGCTTCTCACCTTGGGGAGCACCAGTCCTTTTTGTAAAGAAGAAGGACGGATCCTTTCGCATGTGCATCGACCATCGGGAACTAAACAAACTCACCATCAAGAACCGATATCCTCTACCCCGAATCGACGACCTTTTCGACCAACTCCAAGGAGCAAATTTCTTCTCAAAGATCGACCTAAGGTCAGATTACCATCAGCTACGAGTTCAAGAAGAAGATATTCCCAAAACTGCATTCAGAACTCGCTATGGGCACTACGAGTTTGTGGTGATGTCCTTCGGTTTAACAAACGCACCTGCGGTATTCATGGACCTAATGAATAGAGTGTGTCGACCCTACCTAGACAAGTTTGTAATCGTATTCATCGACGATATCTTGATCTACTCGCGAAGCGAAGAAGAGCATCGCCTACATCTATGCCAAGTGCTAGAGACACTAAGAGCGGAGAAGCTTTATGCTAAGTTCTCTAAGTGTAAATTCTGGATTAGAGAAGTGGATTTCCTTGGCCATGTGGTAAGTGAGAAAGGCATACATGTGGATCCCTCCAAGATCAAGGCAATCGAGAATTGGTCAGCACCCAAGACGCCAACCGAAATTCGACAATTCCTTGGGCTTGCTGGCTACTACCGAAGATTTATACAAAACTTCTCCAAGATTGCGAAACCACTCACCACCTTGATGCAGAAAGGTGTGATATTCAAGTGGGAAAATAAACAAGAAACTGCTTTCCAAACGTTAAAACAAGCCCTATGCAGCGCACCGATCTTGTCTCTCCCAGAGGGAACCGAAGACTTCGTAGTGTACTGTGATGCTTCGAATCAAGGCCTCGGATGTGTGCTCATGCAGAGAGGGAAGGTTATCGCATATGCATGAAGACAGCTTAAGACGCACGAGGTTAATTATACTACGCACGACCTGGAATTAGGAGCAGTAGTATTCGCTTTGAAGATCTGGAGACACTACCTCTACGGCACGAAATGCACTATCTTCACTGATCACAAAAGTCTTCAGCATATCCTCAATCAGAAAGAGCTCAACATGCGACAGAGGAGATGGGTAGAGTTGCTGAATGACTACGAGTGCGAAATTCGTTATCATCCGGGCAAGGCCAATGTAGTGGCCGATGCTCTAAGCAGGAAGGAGCACTCGGGCCGCCGAGTAAAATCCTTAACAATGATAATCCATTCCCACCTGACCATACAAATCAAGGAAGCTCAACTGGAAGCTTTGAAACCAGAAAAGGTGGCAGGAGAGACATTAAGGGGAATGGATAAAAACTTAGAAGTCAAGGATGATGGAGCACGTTATATCATGAACCGGATTTGGACACCGAAGTTCGGTGGACTCCGAGACGTCGTCATGAATGAAGCACACAAGACTCGATACTCCATCCATACCGGGTCGGATAAGATGTATCTGGACCTCAAGAAATTATACTGGTGGCCGAACATGAAAGCTGAGATTGCTACCTATGTGAGCAAGTGTCTGACTTGCGCCAAGGTCAAAATCGAATACCAAAAACCATTCGGGCTATTACAACAGCCGGATATACCTGAGTGGAAGTGGGAACGAATAACCATGGACTTCATAACCAAGCTGCCTACGACATCGGGCGGGCTTGACACCATATGGGTAATCGTAGACAGATTGACCAAATCAGCACACTTCCTACTGATAAAAGAAACCGACAAGATGGAGAAGCTGACTAGAACGTACATCAAAGAGATTGTACGACTCCATGGTGTGCCGATATCCATTATCTCCAATAGAGATAGTATATTTACCTCACGGTTTTGGCAGTCTCTACAAAAATCATTGGGAACTAGGCTTGACATGAGTACGGCCTACCACCCACAAACCGACGGACAGAGCGAACGAACCATTAAAACGTTGGAAGACATGTTAAGAGCTTGTGTGATAGACTTCGGTAAAGCATGGGATACCCATCTACCGCTTATCGAATTCTCCTACAATAACAGCCATCATACTAGCATCAAAGTCGCTCCATTCGAAGCTCTTTACGGTCGCAAGTGCAGATCACCCCTGTGTTGGGCTGAGGTGGGGGATACACAGCTAGCTAGAGGGCAAGTCTCTAATAGCACCCTCACTGGCCCTGAAATCATAAGGGAAACCACAGAAAAGATCGTTCAAATTCGAGAAAGACTGAAAGCGTCTCGCGATCGGCAAAAGAGTTACGCAGACAAACGACGCAAACCCTTGGAATTCCAGGTGGGTGATCGTGTACTACTAAAAGTTTCCCCTTGGAAAGGAATGATACGATTCGACAAACGCGGGAAACTAAATCCAAGGTACATCGGGCCATTCGAAATCCTTGCTAGGATTGGGCCAGTAGCATACAAACTTCGATTACCTCAGGAACTCGACAAAGTACATCCCACATTTCACGTGTCGAACCTAAAGAAGTGTTTGTCTGATGAGACACTCGTAATACCACTCGACGAAATCGAAGTTAACAAAAATCTCCACTTCGTGGAGGAACCAGTCGAAATCATGGATCGGGAAATCAAACGAACGAAACAAAGTCGTATTCCCATCGTGAAGGTCCGTTGGAACGCTAAACGAGGACCCGAATTCACCTGGGAACGCGAGGATCAGATGAAACAAAAGTATCCACATCTCTTCCCAAACTCTTGAAATCCCAGTCAAAATGAAAATTTCGGGACGAAATTCCTTCTAACGGGGGGATGATGTGACAACCGTCAAATTTCGGTCAAGTCAAAGTCAAACAAAGGCAACAAGTCAAACCGGTCAACTCCAATAACCCTTGTATGTTAGGGTTTACGTTATGTAATCACTATATAATTCGCTATTTTAATGAGAAATCATCATTTGGAAAGTTCATGTGTTTGATTTTCCTTAGCCTTAACAGTGCTAAACAACGAACCAAAGCGATAAAACACTATTGCACAATCATCGGGATTGTGTACGACACTAAAACACGGTTTAACGGGGTTTACGAACCTTGCGTTGTGAAGCCGGACACTCAAATTAATCACAAACGAAACCTCTCTAAATCGTTTTCACTCTATCTCTTTCTATTTGAAATCTCTCCCAAATCTCTCTCAAAAAGTTACTTTAACTTTTTGTAATCATTTGGGTCATATCGACCCTTAACCGGGTCAAAAATCGCTTGAAACGGGGTAAAAACGGGTAAAATAGCCTTAAGGACCTGGAACTGAAGCTTCAGGACCGAAGCCTCTTATCTGAGGCCTCGGATCCGAAGCCTCTCATCAGGACCGAAGCTGAAGCCTCTCAGGAGACCGAATCCGAAGCCCTCAGACAGCAGCCTCGCATGCGAGGGTCCGAAGTCTCGGCCCCCATCCGAGAGGCCTCGCAGACGGCCCCTTTTTACCGGTTTTTCGACTACGACTTCGTTTTAACTCCGTTTTTCATTATTTTAACGTGGGATTTTCACCCAAAACTTTATTTTATAAACTAAGGCCCCAAAATATATAAATCTCCAGGGTTTTATAAAAATATATTAAAAGAATTAGTGGTTGAACTAATTATTGAGGGAATATTTGCTTTTCCTTAATTTATGGCAAAAGCAAACCACCACCACCTCACTCTATGATCAGCCACTCTTTCCCACTACCCCTTGTCTCCTTAGTGGACCTTTACACCCAATCTCCAGCTCTTCCCATGTTCTAAGAGCTGGAGGATTGATCCTCTCTCCTCATTCTCCATAAAGTTCTTTCATTCTACACTTAGCAACCAAAGGACACTCTCCAAAATTCTCTCATCTTTTCTCTCAACTTCAAGAACTTCAAGGCTTTCTTCAGGGATTTCTTTCTTCAATTAGTAAGTATCTTCATCATTCATATAATTATTACACTCCATTCTACTCAAATCATTGATATCTTACACAAATTCCATCTTATTCGATGTTAGATTCTCGAATCATCAAGACATCTTCTTAGTGTCCTTGGGTTGAACACTTCCTCTCTCTCACTTTCATCTACTGAAACCACATAGGGTGAGTTCATACCCCTACATTTACATTTTTTTCTTAAGTTTTAAGGGGGGAATACAAGTAAAATCATCAAGAACACAATTAAACTTTTTCTATCAGATTACATCAGAAAAGATGAACTTCGATCACAGACTGTTTTGGTCAACTTAAATATTTTAGTTTTCAAAACTGTTACAGGTGCAAGTAGTTCAAACTCTTAGCTTTAAAATGGCTACTTGCACATCTCCATATGATTTTTCTACAATTTATGGTGATTTTTACAAAACTGCCTGTCATTTCAGAGGCAAACCCGGACCAGTCTGTGATTATGAACATTTTCACCTCTGTTAGAGATCACTAAAAATCATGATAAAATTTACGAACAAACTAGACTCATATTCCAAACTCTCAGAATTTGTGGATTTGGATTTAGAGCTTTGATGATTTTTCTATAAATTTTCTAAGAACAGTAACAGAAACTGTATTCAACGAAAAGTTGCTGTCAACTTCATTTCACCTTGTAACATGTTGAGCAAGGTGTATATCTTTATGTGATTATATGTTATTGCAATATATGACATTTCATCTTAATATTTAGACACACATCAGTTTACAAATGGATTTGGACATATAAAATATAAAGAATAACAAGTGATTATAATCAAAGTACAACCGATACATTCAAACATTTAATAAACTATTTTGAATATAGTTTGCATACATTACTACGTACTACCCTTGGTGGATAAACTATAATAGGTATAGTTTATGATACATTACATAACACATACATTTAAAAAGGGTACATTTATACAAAGGATATTTTCATTAAGCAAGGTACGGTCATACGGTACCAAGTTTTCATAACACGTAATTCCGTTAATGACTTTGTGAGACATTTACTTCAAACTACCATTAAGTCCTGTATTGTAACCAGAGTCTCCTTGAGGGAGAGCGTGATAGTTGTGTATAGATCTATATTGGGTTTGACAAACCCACACCTAAACTGCATGCAACAGTTAGACCGATAGGTCTGGGGTGACAAATGTCATAACATTTCCGACGCCCGAAGAACGTCGTTTTAGGCAACCTTGGTCATAGCATGGTTATAATAAACTCACACAAAGTATTAATAAATATTGGAATTTACGGGAACTTCATTAAAATTAAACGAGTTTATGTCGATTTAAACTTACATTATTTATTATAAGTAAGAAAAATTACTTATACATTTCGGTCTTTGAATTTAAGACTACATATACATTTTAAGGAAAATATTGGATTTTCTAAAACAAATACTACTTTTACAAACGAAAGGCTTTTAATAATATCAAACAAAAGCTTATGAACTCACCAACCTTTGTGTTGACACTTTTTCAAACAACTTGTATTCTCAGGAAATCATTAAATAGGTAACCAAGTGCTTTTGAGGATGGGACGCTAAGGCGTCTACTATTTCATATTTTGTCAACATATTGTAATTGATTCGTAAACATGTAATTCATACAATGATGTAACTTTTTCAATTATATATATGTTGGTTGTGTTTGCTTGAATTACTATTACAATTGTTGTTATGATACTATACATGAAGTCCTCAACCCCCGGACGTTTTCGCCATCCTTGGTTTGGGGGTGTGACAATTTACACAATCAACCCATATAGTTAATTAGTCTCCTTTTGATCACTTAATTAGTTCCAAATTAATTCTTGATCAATACTAATTAAATAATATTATTAATATATTAGAACTTATAATATATTAATAAACCTTAAGTGTTATTTCTCTCATTTTAGTCTATCCAAATGCATGATGCCATGCAACCCAAATGGACCATGCCAAACCGGGTCAAGTACATACCAGAAATAGTTATGGACTTAGACACCTTATCCAACACTTGGGAGTTAGCTGATCTACCCAAGGGGAGAAAACCCATAGGATCCAAGTGGATATTCAAGAGAAAGTATCATCCAGATGGATCCATATCTGCCTATAAAGCAAGATTAGTTTCTAAGGGCTATAGGCAGCGAGAAGGTATCGATTATTTTGATACCTATGCCCCAGTTGCTAGGATTAGTTCTATTAGAACTCTCATAGCAATATCAGCTTTGAAAGGATTGTACATTCATCAAATGGATGTGAATACAGCCTTTCTAAATGGTTATCTCAAGGAGGAGATTTACTTAGAGCAACCTGAAGGTTTCGTGATACCTGGACAGGAAAACAAAGTGTGTAGAGTTGTTAAATCCTTGTACGGGTTGAAGCAAGCTCCTAAACAGTGGCATGAGAGATTTGACACCAGTGTGACTGCCTTTGGTTTTCAGCACAATAGTGCTGACAGATGTATTTATTCCAAATATACATCCGATTACATAGTAGTTATATGTCTTTATGTTGATGATATGCTGATCATTGGCACTCACCTAGAAGGTATTCTTGAGACGAAGAAATACCTATCCTCGAACTTTAAGATGAAAGATCTTGGAGAAGTTGATACAATTCTTGGTATCAAGGTGAAAAGGACAGGTGGTCAGAATTCTCTTAGTCAATCTCATTATATAAAGAAAGTTCTGACAAAGTTTCAACATTTGAACACTAAAGAATTCAACACTCCTTTTGATTCAAGTGTGAAACTAAAGGTGAATTCTGGTCGAGCAGTAGCTCAACTAGAATATGCTAGTGCAGTTGGAAGCATGATGTATGCTACTCACTGCACTCGACCTAACATCGCATTCGCTGTAAGCAAACTGAGTCAATATACTGTTAATCCAGGGACAGAGCACTGGAAGGCAGTGGGTAGAGTACTAGGATACCTGAAAAGGACAAGTACTTTTGAGTTGACGTATTCGTCATCTAATGGAATACTTGAAGGTTATTCCGATGCCAACTGGATTGATCAAACTAGTAATTCAAAATCAACAAGTGGTTGGATTTATACTCTAGCTGGTGGTGCTATTTCTTGGGCGAGCAAGAAACAGACATGCATAGCTCATTCAACGATGGAAGCAGAGCTAATTGCCTTAGTAGCAGTGGGCAAAGAGGCAGTGTGGATTCGAGATCTACTTATGGATATTCGTCTGTGGGATACTCCAATGCCTTCAATACCCATGTACTGTGATAGTGAGGCCACACTATCTAAAGTATATAATGTGGTATATAATGGGAAGTCTAGACATGTAGGTCTGCGACACAATTTTGTGAGACAACTAATTGAAAGTGGTACCATCAAGGTTGTCTATGTCAAGACAAGTAGGAACTTGGCAGATCCGTTTACCAAACCTCTGACGAGAAATTTTGTTACATCTACCACGAGAGTCATGGGTCTAAAACCACAATAGAATTGCTTAGTGATGGAAACCCAACTTGACATTAGTACTCCTAATTCTCAAGTTTAAAGGGTAACAACGAAGTCACTAACGATAGAAGGTACTATCATTAATGATAGATCCATGTGAGGTAGGATAGTACGTCGTTGCCGAGAAAGAGGTTGAGTTACAACTCTTAACAAAGTTTTGGAGACATCTAAGCAACGAAGATGTTGTAAAACTTTGCCTATATGATCTAGAGGTGGTGCCGCCTCAAGTGTAGATTTGTGGTTTATCTTCTAAAGGGTCATGAAAAGGGTTTATAGCGCATGGCCATATTAGCGCTCAGGGAGAACACAAAGATGACTTGTGATGTGTGGGGGTAAACCGAGAGGTCATTAAGGTTCACGGTTTAAACCTATAAGGATACCATTGAATCAGTCTCTTCTTGTTTGTTCCCATTAAACTAGGGTATAATCTTCGTAACACCCAAGTGACATCATCTGTCTGAGTGAAAGGAAACTTTCCAACTTGGTGGGGGATTGTTGGAACTTTATATATATAAAGGAATTTCAAGTTGGCAATTTCCTTTGTATCCCATATTGGTGGGGGGAAGAAAATTTTGTGGATCAAGGAATGCGCCAAGCCCACGCGCGCGCCTAGCCTAGCCTAGCACTAGCCGACGCCGCAAGTGCGCGAAAGGGCGCGATTTAGGCGCACTTCGCATGACGCATCGGTCGCTGGGAGCTGAGGAGCTTTCATTTTTGGTGAGTTCGGGTCAAGTCGAATTGACCGAACCGGTCAAACGGTTGACCAGAGTTGACTTCGTAGATAAGGTGACGGAATATTCTAGAAGGCTCAGAAAACGGCTTGCTTGGAGAACAAGTCGTCGCCCTAGGGTTTTCTGGGGCCGGCCTATGGGGCCCGTTTCATGCCTTCTAGGGTTAACGATACCTATAAATATTGCTCCCTAGGAGCCATTTGACTCACTCACAAAAATAAAAGCTCTCTCCCACTCTCTGCGTTTTTTCTTCTGGTTCCCGAGTATTCGCTTTGTGTTTGTCGATTTCCAGTGTTGTTGGAAGATCGATAGATCTGCATTAAATCATGGGGTTTTACTCTGTTGCTTACAGCCAGGAGAAGCGAAGTAAAAACCTTGAAGGACAGGAGTCCGATCCGTGCAGTTGTTTCAAGTTCAAGATCAACCATCAACATGTCGGTTTTACTTTTCTATCTTGCATTTAATTTTGTCCAACAATAGGACAGTCTTCTTCTTCCTTTCTTATAATCAGATCTAATTGTGAAATATTGATCTGGTTTTGGACGAAACTTGGTAAATATAATAATAATAATTGGATCTATAATTCGCAAGTAATCGACATATAATTCTCAATATTATTTTTCGGTTTCCTTGCGTGTCTATTAGTTTGATTTTTCAACAAAAATGTGGGCGAAAATGGACAAAAGGACTTTATTCGACATCTTAACCACATCTCAATGTTTAAATCATATCTCAAATATGGTAAATCCGATTAATTTGATTCAAGCTGTCACGGAAACAAAACATAATTATCTTCAACTTTTGTGTTTTGCATTTTAGCACTTGTTGTATGGGTTAGAATCAACATGAAAGTTGGAGTTAATAAGCTGACGTTGAAAATCTAAAAATATTGAAAGGTTGTATGGAGATCAAAACTTAAAACATGAATGTCAAAGTCAAAAGGTATCAAGATTGCAGATAGAGCTAAACATAGAGATATTTATATTTTTTTTAGAACGACTAAGTTACACACTCATCTAAAATACTCATAAATTTGCACTTTTTGTTCATCATGAAACTTGAAATCTTTAACCCTCAGCCACTTAGGGATGGACACCTACTCTTGTACACCTCATATCGTTAGGCCCAGACGCCTTTTGGTTATGGATATCTACATGGGTGTTTGAATGAAAAACAAAAGCTTGAAAACTTAACAACAAAAAAATATACAAATTCGATGCACATACAATATCCATCGACCCATTATTAATCGTAGACTAAAAACAAAACCATTTGAAGATCCTACACAAACTATTATTTGGTCCCTATGTTCCTTAAATCCCTGTTATCCGTTCCTAATCCCAAAAAACCCTTCGACCATATCCATATTAAATGAAATTTCATTGCAATACCATCACCCTATATCCTATATAAATCCCCGACTCATAACATTTTAGAGGCATTTTGATTTACAACTTCACCATTCTTCTTGGTCGTCTATGGGGGCGACTCTATAGGGTTATAACTTATAAATCATTGGAATTACCCTAGGAACATGGTTTGAGAATCCAATGTTGTTTGATCAATGGTCAGGTGAGAGATCTTTTTTGGTCTAAATTTTTTACTTATAATCAATTTTTCATTAATCATGATGCTAATAAGGATTCATATTTGGTGAACTTTGATACTAATGGAATATCAGTAGGAAGTGAAATGTCATGTGAAATATAAAATGTGAGAGTGGAAAATTTTCTTGTGTGGAACTCAACACGTGTTGTTAGATTTCAAGATTGTTACAGGTAGAGGGGCATAGATTATGATACATTACCATGTTTTGGACTTTTATTGGGTTCTTTCATGTTTTAGGGACTTTCTAATGTTTTTTTCTTTTTACCATAGGAATAGGTTGATTTGGAATAAGGTTTGGTAATTTGATGTTGTTCTTTCGTTGTTTTTATTTCCAATACATATTTGTATAAAGGAATGATATTCAAAACACCAAAAGAGATACACTTTTTTCGTATTATCCTGTTCAAAACACATGTTCTCCCTATGTATGTGTGTTTCATGGTCTTCCTTTGCTTCATTCACCGATGATTCAAAACTATATATACAAGATTTTCTATCTCAACTTCTCAACACCATCTTAAGTGGAGAAATAAATCACTCATGCAAAACGCGAAACATTTATAATATGATAATCTTGAATAAGCTTACTTCAAATCAAGATATAATATAAAGCAAAGTAAGTGGAGTTTAGTAGTTGAAATGTGTGAGAACATGAAATCAAAACTAATTTGGTTGTATGAATTTTATTTCAATGTTGTAAGACTATAATTACTAAAATTTTGGTGTTGACAAACTATTTTAAGTTTGTAAAATTAGTTTATTTAAATTTCAGTTTATTGCAGCATCCTGCAGACGTTAAAAAACAAATAGACTTATTATTACAGGTTGCATCCATTTGGTCCACCTCTTATGCTGCAGGGGGTTGCAGAAGTGGTCTGTAGACTTCAGACGTTTTTGCTTCGAAAAACAAACAACACCTAAGTCTACCACCAAAAGAGAGATTCCTTGTGTAACATCCCGGGTTTCAGGTATTTTCAAATCCTTCCTTTGGTTTTAAGTATTTCATTTTTGGGTCCTTGGATTATAAAGATGTAGCCTTAGGGAGCCCTAGTGAAAAAATGGTAATTTGGGGAGCAGAAGTAGTACGTTGAGCGTACACATATGAATGTTGGGCGTACTAATGTCCGGGTGAAACCCTAATTTATAGGGTTTGAGGAGTATTTAAACATCTTTATGGACCATTTGCCCTTATCCTTTCAGCCTCCAAGTCCTTGAGTCATTCTTGCAAAACCCTAGCCCCCTTGTGTGAGAGTGGGAGCTCTAAAGTGTATTCTTGATGAGTTAGAGGCAAAGGAATTGCATCAAGAAGCTTGGAAACTTGAAGCAAGGTTTGGATCTGGGAGTTTGGCTTCCTTCTCCATCATCTAAAGGTATAAAGATCATATTTTTATTGTTTCATTGATAGATCTCTTGTTGGGTTCTTTTTATGCTTCTTTTTGGTCCTAAACGCTCTATCTTAAGATTGCATGTTCTGCATGTTTTGAGTCGTCCTTTCAGACCCTTGGAGGGGTCCTTAATCATAAAAATGAGGTCCCAATGCCTAGGAGTATCCCATGCATTTAGTAGAAGGGTCTTAATGGATTAAGACCTTGTATTAAGAACTTTTGGACGTGTAAAGTCATAAATTTGGAGACTTTATGACTCTAGGGTGCATTTGGACCATAGATCTCAAGTTTGGGCTTAAGTGCTTAAGCCATTAAGCACAAAATGGGATTTTCGGATCTACGAGGGTACGCCCCGCGTAAGGAGGAGTACGCCCCATGTACTCGGTCAACCACCCCGATGTGGGTCAATGCGAGGTTCGGAGTACACCCTGCGTACCGAAGGAGTACGCCTCGCGTACGCCTTTTATTAGATTTCGGACTTTGGGCTTCGAGCTTTGGGCCACCTTTTGGGCTTGCATGCTTGGGCCCTTTTTGGTCTATTTGAGTATGAGTGTTTTGGGCCAAGTGAAGAGTTGGACCTTAGGATAAGGCCCCATAAGAAGTTTGGGCCCAATTTGGAAAATTAGGCCAATGATGGGACTTGTATAACTTTGGGCTTTTTGGATCAAGAATTGGGCCTGGGTCTTGGCCCAATTATGGATAGGATAATGTGGTCATTTACCCTAAGTTTGGGTTGTTATTCAGGGATGGTAATCCCATTATTAATTGGATGTTTATTTGTTTTGATGGTTCGGGATTTTAGTGGGCCAGCAGCCGGAGATTCTCTGTGCGGTTCGTCAGTGTGAGGTGTGTTGTCCTCACTATACTCTCGGGTCAAAGGCACCAAGGTCAACCCTTTGGATTGTTATCATGGTCATTGAATGCTTGCTATGCTGTAGTGATCTGTTAGATTGGCATTCTGGTAGATAGGATGTGTTATGCTATAGTGATCTGTTAGACTTGTATGAATGTCTGTATATGCTAACTATGTTTGATTATTATATATGTGGATATGTGAGGATGGTTGGGTTGAGGCGGTCCTGCTGTGTGCAGAAGGCCAACAAACCCAGGGAGGCCCGGATAGACTGAAGGCCTGTGAGGCAGACCAGTCAAGCTAAAGGCCCGGAGAACGGTCCAGACAGGCTCAAGGCCATGTGTGGCGTTCCATACATGTTGAAGGTTTTGTATGCATGTTGTTGTTGTTGATATCTATGATTATGTGTTGTGGTGGTATTTTGGGGAAACTCACTAAGCATTGGGCTTACAGTTTTTGGGTTATGTTTCAGGTACCTCAGATGATCGGGGGAAGGCAAAGGCTTGATCGTGCACCTCCTCATGTTATGTTTTTATGATTTTGGGAATAACTCTGATGATGAACATGTTTTGAAAACTACAGTGTAAACAATTATTATTTTGGTTGGTTTGGAAAAGTTTAAATTTCCTTGAAATTTTATGAATGTTACAAGTTGGTATCAGAGCCTTGGTTTGGGTGAATTGGAGGAACACTCGTGTCAATCCAATCTCAAACTGAGGAAAAGGATTTTTAAAATGGTTTTCAAAAATAATAGAGGAGGATGCAAGGTGTACGATCAGCCAGAGCCAGTAAGTGACCCCAAATTACCACACAAGTTATTTGAGATTATGTTATGTTATGATTAGAACAACATGCTAGTGTCAGGATAGGGATCCTCAGGAATCGTATGATAGAATTGCCTGATATTTGATGCCTTATATTCTGTAGAGTACCCTATTGATTGTTGTATAACTCTTACGTGTGTGAACTAGCTATTGAATTAATGCGCAAAGTCGCATATTGCATGGATTAAATGGTCTTGGGGTAAGGGAATCCGTCCTGTTGCGCAGCTCTTGTTTGAGTCCAACCGTGGTAGGATTGAATCCTTTAGCTTAAGATTGTTTAATTCATGTAGTATGTGATAGTATTCATGTAATAGTTATCTGGCACCAATGGAGGGTCGTGTGGCAGTTAGTGGTAGGATGAGTTATGTGGGGTCAACTGGCGTGTCGATATGCGAAGCCTTCCTCTAGGAAGTAAGGGTAGAGTGCATGTGTATGTTAGAGGGGAGTTTATTGTTAGGGTTGTTTTGATGATCCTCTGAGACAACTACGGGTAGGTGTGGAAGGCAGTATAGGCCCGTACTACTGAAAACACAGGACCCGTACGTGTAGCAAGGAAGTCAAAATCCATAGGGCTTTGTTGGGAGTTGGTTCCCCGTTTTGGTTATATGTGTTATCTGATATCTCCCTGGTGTATTTCAGTATGGTGACTACGAAGCGATTTGCGACCAGATCCGGATCGGGATCAGGAGCAGGCAGGCAGATTGGAGCTGATGAGTTGGATGCCAGGATTAGGGAGATTCTTCGTGGGGAGGTTGTGACCATCGTCCCGGATCAGATACCGGAGTTATTTAGGTCTATTAAGACCGCGATGATGGATTTCTTCGATGACAGATACACAGCCATTACTGAGACTGCTGCTGTTGCAGCCTCTGCAGCCGTGGCAGCTGTAGGTGTTGGACCGAGTTGGGTTTTTCAGTATCGGGACTTCGATAATACGAATCCCCTGACTTTCGATGGATTTCAGGACCCGATAGTAGCCATGAGGTGGCTATCTGATGTTGAGGGATGCTTTTTCACCTGCTCTTGCCCAGCTGACCAGAAGGTCAGGTGCGCACTAAATCTCTTGAGGTCCGGAGCGAAGGATTGGTGGAGACTTGTTATGGGGTCGTATTCTGCTGAGCAGAGGGCTCGGGTATCTTGTGATCAGTTCATGGAGATGTTTCGTACTCGTTATGTGCCACAGGTTGAGCGTGAGAGGTTGGCCCAGGAGTTCTTGGATCTGAGGCAGGGATCAGAGTCGGTGACGGAGATCACCCGGATGTTTACTGAGAGGGCCATGTTTTTCCCGGAGTTTGCTTCTAAGCAGGCCCAAATGACCCGTTACTTGAGCATGCTCAAGACGGATATCAGGAAGTTTGTTTCCACCCAGCGTTATGGTTCTTTGCTGGAGTTGTAGGAGGCCGCCAGGTGGCATGAGCTTGAGATAGATCTTTAGTTGAAAGAGTAGAGACCGGCCCCGACATAGTCGCAGCCGGCACCGAAGCGGTTCAAGGCCGCTGAGTCTAGATCTGAGGGACAACAAGGCCGCACTTGTGGGAAGTGTGTTAGGGTTCATGACGAAGCGTGCTGATCTGGTAGTTTGTGCCAAAAGTGTGGCAGGGAGGGGCACTATGCGATGGATTACCGCCAGTTAGCCCCAGTCCAGAGTATAAGGATTTTCTATTATTGTGATCAGGTTGGCCATGTGAAGACAAAATTTCCCCTGTTCGCCGCCAAGCCGGCGCAGGCCCCCGTGCTAGCTACATTGAGGATCACTAATGGATGTTAGGGGAGGGCGGAGCCCCCGAGGGCACGAGGCCGCGCTTTTCAGCTCACTGCCGAGGAGGCCAGAGTAGCACTAGATGTGGTGACTGGTATGTTTCTATCCCTTATCTTGATAATTATGTTTTATGTTGTGCTTATTTGTGTACCTTTGTTAGGTACGTTCCTAGTGAACTCTTTGCCTGCTCTAGTGTTGTTTGACTCAGATGCGAGTCGGTCTTTTGTATCTCGATCGTTCAGAAGGGAGTTTGATATGCCCTTAGGGGAGTTGGAGTGTCCGTTGCGAGTTTCCATCGCCAACGAACATGAGGTTTCTGCTTCTTCAGTGTATCCGTGTTGTGTGCTGGAGATCTTCGGGGTGTCCTTTCCGATCGATTTGATCCCAATCCCCATAGGGGATGCCTGCATGATTGTGGGTATGGACTGGCTGAGCCTTTTTGGTACGATAATTGCTTGTGAGGGTCAGTGCATGGTAGTTCAAACCCCCAGTGGGGGAGAATTGGTTATCTATGGAGAGGGCACCAGGAAGGGTTTAGGGTTTTGTTCTGAAGCAAGGGCTCGACAGTATATTCAGCATGGATGTGCGGGTTATTTGGCTTATGTGGTGGATATGTGCGTTGGGGAGCATGTTTCAGTTTCAGAGGTCCCGGTGGTCAAGGAGTTTGCCGATGTCTTTCCGGAGGAGTTACCTGTTGTGCCTCCTGAGAGGCAGGTCGATTTTAGCATTGACCTCGTGCCAGGTGTGGCCCCAATTGCCAAGGAGTTGTACCCTTTGGCACCACCTGAGATGCAGGAGTTGTCATCTCAGCTGCAGGAGCTGCTAGGAAAGAAGATCATCAGACCGAGTAGCTCTCCGTGGGGAGCGTCGATTTTATTCTTCAAGAAGAATGATGGTTCACACTGGATGTGTATTGATTACCGGGAGTTGAACAAGTTAACGGTGAAGAACTGTTATTCCCTTCTGTGGATTCATGACCTATTTGATCAGTTGCAGGGTGCATCTTGTTTCTCCAATATAGATCTGAGGTCCGGGTATCATCAGGTCAGGGTGAAAGAGGAGGACGTGGAAAAGACCGCGTTCCGGACTCGCTACGGGCATTACGAGTTCGTGGTGATGCCATTCGGGCTCACCAATGCGCATGCGGTATTTATGGATTTCATGAATCGGGTATGTAGGCCGATGCTCGATCATTCAGTTATCGTGTTTATTGATGATATCTTGGTATATTCCAAGACCAAAGAGCAGCATGAGGAGCATCTTCGCGAGCTTCTGGGGGTTTTGAGGCAAGAACAACTTTATGCTAAGTTCTCAAAGTATGAGTTTTGGTTACGAGAGGTTTAGTTCCTTGGACACCTCGTTAACCAGGACGGGATTTTGGTCGTTCGGACCAAGATCGAGGCGGAGATGCAGTAGGAGGTTCTGAAATCTCCCTCGGATATCAGGAGTTTCTTGGGGTTGTCAGGTTACTACCGGAGATTTATTCAGGATTTCTCCAAGATTGCGGTACCCCTCACTCGTCTAACGAAGAAGGGGGTGGATTTTCGGTGGGGCCCTGACCAGCAGTCAGCATTTGAGACCCTTCGGCAGAGATTATGTGAGGACCTGGTCTTGACCCTTCCCAAGTGAATTGAGGATTTCGTGGTTTTATGTGATGCTTCCATCTATGGTCTGGGTCGGTACTCATGCAGAGAGGACGAGTGATAGCGTATGTTTCGCGGCAGCTGAAGCCGCATGAGACGATATTGATGGGTTCTAAGAATTACAACATTCCTATGGTGTACATGCAACCCTAATTGCTTTGGATCTAAGTTTTTCTCTATTGAACATGCAAATATAAACTCCAAAGCTATAACCCTATGATTAGCATACAATTTTCGAAATTGACATATAAACTAGGGTTAGATGATTACCTCACTTGTTACATTGTAATAACAAGAACAATCCTTTGACTTCTGAAAGCCTAGTGCCCCAAGTGTTGCACCTCTAATGGAGTCACAAACACCAAATGCAAAGAATGACTTGGAGAGGGAAGGATTTTCGGCTAGGGTTCTCATAGAATCTCATAGGGCCGAAAATCCCATAGTAACAGGTTCTATATATATTTGTGGCTTCTAGGGTTTTCAGGTGGAAACCCTAATACCTTGCTTAGACAACAAGCAACCCATGAACTCCTTCTTTAGAGCCCATGGACGAAATCTATTGGGCTTACCAATATGATTTCGTCCACTCCACTCTATGGAATCCATCAGCCCAATTCTGCAACTATCAATGATTTGCAGAATAGTCCCTGAATTATTAATCAGTTCCTTTAAACCCAAATTTAATATCAAATTATTTTCTGATTAATAACCAATTAATAATATGATTTCCAAATAATATATTAATCTTGTAATATATTAATAAAATCATTTTGAGTACCGATTTATTATTCATATAATAAATCCTACCCTCTCTCCACTTGTCATCATATCAAGTTGCATGAGTGAAGGCAACCCAAAAGGACCATGCTCATAATCAAATCAGGTACACACCAAAAGTAGTTATGGGCAGAGACACCTAATCCAACAGATATATCCCACGCATGATCTTGAGTTAGGGACTGTGGTTTTTTCCCTCAAGATTTAGAGGCATTATCTTTATGGGGTCCGATGTACTATCTACACGGATCACAAGAGCTTGAGGCACGTTATGGATCGGCCGAACCTGAACATGAGGCAGCGTAGGTGGCTGGATGTAGTCAAGGATTATGACTGCGAGATCCATTACCATCTGGGTAAAGCAATGTGGTGGCGGATGCTTTCAGACGCAAGTCGGTTGGGTCTTTGGGTGGGGTGTCGTGTATGAGGATATCAATGGATTCCCCGATTTTGGGATTGATTAGGGATGCTCAGACCGAGGGTGTTCGGGAAGAGAACTGGAAGTTAGTGAGGATTCCATTGGAGGTTGTTACAAGACAATTCCTCGGAAATGAAGTCTCACATTCAAAGAGCATTCCTTGAACATCCTTCTTGCATTAAAGTTTCTAACTCACACATAGACTCTCAACGTCCAGCTCCTATTATGGAAACATTTCCATAATTTCCATATGACAATCTATTCTTAATAGAATCATGTCTATTCAGAATTATATCAATATGGTCCATCAATTACTATACTTCCAACTGTCCACACGCAACCAATCTTCGGTAAACCTCATATTGTCCTTGATAGTTGTTTAACAACTTTAGTCATATCTGGTTCTAGTCCTTTTTCCCTCTTAATGCGCTAGGCATTTGGAAAAATCAGAACTAGCGAATATTATAGGATATGCAATTGATCCTATACCCGGAGTATATGGGATACGATTCATAATGTCTTACATAACGACATGATAGTTGACCAGTCTTTTGCTAAAATATTCCCATATATAGAATTTCCTATGTTGAAACATTTCAACATGACATTCATATATGACCATGACTAAGTTTGATTAAAATTTCAATCTAAACTTTTATATTCGAAATGAAGTATAAGTATCCTCACCTTAAAACTTTCCATAGCTAAACAATTTCAAAATTCTGCAACTTCACAAATTTAGAACTTTGTTTCCTATAAATAGTATTGCTAACTTGCAATACTTAACATAATAATCATGCTCCCACTAGCATAACAATTATGTTCTTACCATCATAACATTTATGCTCCCACTAGCTTTGACATGTACTCAGAGATCAACTGGACTTCTAGAAATCAATACTTATTGACTTTCTTACCAAAGTTTAGATTTCTGATACAAGGTGCTTCGATAAGTCTTTATCTAGACTTCTCAATCTCATACACCTTTCATTAGATAGCTTATGTGTGTGTCTAAACCTTTTTCAGAACTTATAGCAATAAGTCCCGAATGTTCAAACTAATTGTCATTTCTCACAATTCGAACTATGAAAAGGGATGTCGTAAACATACTCGAATTTGAGAACGCAATTATCACAACTGCTAACTCTAATCCTTTAAAATCTACTAGTGAAAGCATTTCCTCATAATTAATTTCATGAAGTAGAGAGAAACCTCTTACTAGTTAGATTTTATAGTATATGTGTTCCTATCCATGTTAATTTGTCATTTCCAACCACTATCATAAAGACAAGATTTATGACAAATTCAAACTCATATGGACTGAACTTGTTTATTCTCAATTTCTTGTCATTTGGCAGCACAAGGGCCTACCATTGCTTCCAAGTTATTGACCAGCTCACCTACACTGATCAATGTACTTTCACTGATCAAGGTGCTTTTCCTTATGCAATAAATAGAGAACTCATAGAACTCACATGCATAGTCAACTTAACTGGAATAGGTACAGAAATAAGAATATGTCAACATGATAGGTTATCAACCTAAAATCGTGTGCTAGTGATTACTAAAAGGTTTATTCTTGATTAGTTCTTGAAACTATTCAAGTCCATTTAAAACTCCTACTGACTTCTTGACATATAAGATTCTCTGTCAAGCAACATTCCTTGACAAACAAATATTCAAGAGTTGGTGCGGATTCTTATCAAGATAGCACTTCATATAATTGGTCTTAGTTGGTCTTTGTTTTTAGCCAAAACATCACAACTACAAATTTCAAATGTGCAAGAGTAAGAAACATTTCTACTCCACATTTCATGAGGTGTTATAAACCTATTTAAAACATGTCACTCAAGGTACAACTTGGAGTAACTAGAGTATTACTCTAAGACTTGATTTTGGAACAAAGTATGATTCATCTTCTTGATTTAACCATTTCAACAATTCCTGATTCCTCTTGTTAGTCATATAAATGCACTAAGGTGTCCTTAGAGTATCAATTGTGACACAGTTCCATAATCATTAGGATGATCATAAAACACGATACTAAAGTACTCTCCTTTCCTTTCGGCTTGGAGAAACTTTTATCTTTCTGCCTAATTGATTCTTCTTATTCGTTCTGCTATACTTTGAAACTATTCAAGGTATTAGAATTACACTTAATCTTGTAAGCATAACCATATTTACTAAATTATCAATAAATCATGACGAATAGACTTTATCGTCCTTTGTGGTGGATCTGACCAGTGCACATCAATGTGTACTATATCCTTTAGCCTTTCATTTGACTCACACACATATGTGAACAAGGAATCAGTCCTAATTTCCCAATGATCAAGATTCTGATACATCACACAATTCAAATCATATGATTCCAAGTTTCTGTCCAATTGAAACTTGGGTGATGAGAATCATTCCTCACTTGGTAAATTATGACACTACCACAAAACGATACAACTAAGAATCAAATCCATTTTTTAATATTGCTAACAATAGAAATATAAACACCAATTTTCATAAATGCCATTGCAAGGATACGTAAAATAAGATAAAATCAAAATTTACTTTATTTTAAAAATTACGGAAAAACTTGTCCTTACAACGCAAATACAAACGAAAACTATGTTTCTAAATATTCCTAAGCAATCTATCATAACTCCTAGGCAGTAGCTCAAAAATCTGATCATCGAACCATGTGATTAAAATCCATCTCTTCACGATCAGACTCAGCTTACTCTTCTTTTAAGCTTCCTTCTTTCTCTTTAGATTCTGCAAAACATCAAAATGTAACTTTACATCATGTAATAAGAATCTATAAATAGGAACTTAATAGAGTTAGATAGTGAATTTACCTGAAGTAGAGCCATACAATTTAACTTTAGCATCTCTTAGATCTCTCGGGTAGTCAAGGCAGCTTCGCTTCCAATGCCCCTTCAATTGGCAGTAGAAACAAATGGAATCTTTCGGAGTGACACATGGAACTATCTCAGAGTCAGCCTTTCTCTTATGATCAAACTTTTCGACCATGGCCGATTTCTCTCCGTTAGGAGGAGAAGCCATGTCTAGACTATCACCTTTGCCATTGTCCATGGAAATTTGGGATGTAGATCTTCCAATCAATTTTACTTTACCAGTACACCAAATCATTGCTGATTCAGCAGCAATTAGGAAATATGTCAGATCAATAAGGGTCACGTCATGGTCTGTTATATAGTAGTCCTTAACGAACTGACTATACGACTCAGGAAGTGATTGAAGAACCAAGTCAACAGCCAGCTTCCTAGGGAAAACGACACTCAACATTCCTAGTATATCAATGTGTGACTTCATATTCAAGACGTGTGCATACACATACCTTCCATCTTGGTGTTTTCTTGCCAATAGGGCTTGAGTTACCTTGAACTTTTTAAGTCGACAAAAACGTTGGTCAGGGAGAATTATTGGAGGAGGTGGAGGAAGAGAAGTATGATTTCCAGTTCCACCTTTACATGAAGAAGGGAATGATCTTTCACCTTGATCGACATGTGAAATATCATCTTATACTTTTAACGAGATTTAATGTCTTATCCAACCCGTTCGGCTAACGACCCTCCACTAGTCAAGGATGCGGTGGGTAAGAGTGGAAACCCAATGACGGTCATTTTACATGCCTCTTCCTTAAACACCCCTTTTAGACCAGCTTCGTGAATGAGGCCTACTAATGGTAAGACCGACTTTTCTCTAATACATATATAATATATTAGACTTTTAATTTTATATAGTAAAAGGGTGTATTTTATACATTTAAAATACTAAGGTTTAATCTTTTAATAAATTAGACTTTTAATTTAATTAAACTTAAACCTATGTATGGAATTACTAATTGTTCTTTAATTAAAACACTTAATTAATAAATTAATAAAATCCATGAGGGTATATTTTAAACTATTAAAAATAACAAGGTTTTAAATTTAAGATTTCAAAATTAAAGCTATTTAATCAAATTTTAAATTACAAAACCATGAGGGTGCAATTTGAAACTTTTCAAAATCTAGGTTAAATATTTGAATAAAAATATTCTAATATTATCCATATTTAACCAAATCTTAAAATTTGACAAGGATATCATGTTACCAAACATATAAATCGATTTTAAGCAATAAAAACGGGTTATGGTAATTATCCAAGTCAAAATCTGATCAAGAAATCGAAATTTTAGGCAACAGACGAGTCAACTCGTCGAGTTGGGCTCTGAACTCGTCGAGTTCACCCATCTCGTCGAGCTCAATGATAGACTCGTCGCATCTGGCTGCCAGACAACAAAAAATCGATTTCATGTTCTTTTGGTAGTCCACTCTTGCATCAATTCAATTGAAAAAAATTCTAGGCTTTGATACCACTAATGGGTTCTAAGCATTACAACGTTCCTATGGTGTACATGCAACCCTAATCGCTTTGGATCTAAGTTTTTCTCTATTGAACATGCAAATATAAACTCCAAAGCTATAACCTTATGACTAGCATACAATTTTCGAAATTGACATATAAACCAGGGTTAGATGATTACCTCATTTGTTATATTGTAATAACAAGAACAATCCTTTGACTTCTGGAAGCCTAGTGCCCCAAGTGTTGCACCTCTAATGGAGTCACAAACACCCAATGCAAAGAATTACTTGGAGAGGGAAGGATTTTTGGCTAGGGTTCTCATAGAATCTCATAGGGCCGAAAATCCCGTAGTAAAGGGTTCTATATATAGATGTGGTTACTAGGGTTTTCAGGTGGAAACCCTAATATCTTGCTTAGGCAACAAGCAGCCCATGAACTCCTTCTTTAGAGCCGTTGGACGAAATCTATTGGGCTTACCAATATGATTTCGTCCACTTCACTCTATGGAATCCATCAGCCCAGTTCTGCAACTATCAATGATTTGAAAACGAGTCCCTCAATTTTTAACCAGTTCCTTTAATCCCAAAATTAATATCAAATTAATTTCTGATTAATAACCAATTAATAATATGATTTCCAAATAATATATTAATCTTGTAATATATTAATAAAATCATTTTGAGTACCAATTTATTATTGATATAATAAATCCTACTCTCTCTCCGTTTGTCATCCTATCAAGTTGCATGAGTGAAGGCAACCCAAAAGGACCATGCTCATAATCAAATCAAGTACATACCAAAAATAGTTATGGGCTTAGACACCTAATCCAACAGATATATCCCACGCATGATCTTGAGTTAGGGACTGTGGTTTTTGCCCTTAATATTTAGAGGCATTATCTTTATAGGGTCCGGTGTACTATCTACACGGATCACAAGAGCTCGAGGCAGGTTATGGATCGGTCGAACCTGAACATGAGGCAGCGTAGGTGGCTGGATGTAGTCAAGGATTATGACTGCAAGATCCTTTACCATCTAGGTAAAGCAATGTGGTGGCGGAAGCTTTGAGACGCAAGTCGGCTGGGTCTTCGGGTGGGGTGTTGTGTATGAGGATATCAATGGATTCCCCGATTTCGGGATTGATTAGGGATGCTCAGGTCGAGGGTGTTCGGGAAGAGAACTGGAAGTTAGTGAGGATCAACGGTGAGATCACCAGATTTGTTCCGGATAGTCATGGTTTGTTGACTCGTTGTGGTCGGTTATGGGTTCCGATGTCTGGTGGGGTTAGACAGATTGTGCTGGAGGAGGCTCATAAGTCTAGTTATTCTATCCATCCGAGGGCCACCAAGATGTATCGGGATCTGAGATTGAGCTATTGGTGGTCGTGTATGAAGAGGGGGATCATCTGGTACGTTGAGAGGTGCTTGATCTGCAGGATGGTCAAGGCCGAGCATCAGAGGCCGCATGGAAAGCTGTAGCCTCTGGAGGTTCCAATGTGGAAATGGGAGCAGATTTCGATGGACTTCATCACAAAGTTGTCGAGGATGGAAAATGGTTTTGATGCTATTTGGGTCATCGTGGATCGATTGGCCAAAAGTGCCCATTTCCTGGCGATTCGGGAGAGTTCTTTGGCCGAGAAGTTGGCCGATCTCTATATATACATGATATCGTTGCCCACCATGGAGTTCCAGTCTCCATTGTTTCTAACCGTGATTTTTGGTTCACCTCCCGTTTTTGGGAGAAGTTCCATGAGGAACAGGGCACGAGGTTTCACTTCAGCACAACTTATCATCCGCAGACCGACGGCCAGTGTGAGCGGACGATACAAAATCTTGAGAATATGTTGCGAGCCTGTGTCATTGATTTTGGTGGGATCTGGGACTCCTACCTACCTCTTGCGAAATTATTTTACAACAACAGTTTTCACTCTAGCATTGGTGCTCCGCCTTTTGAGCTCTTGTATAGGCGGAGATGTCGTACCCTAGTCTGTTGGGGCGAGTGTAACCCCCCGTTCCTGGTACTTATTTAGTTCAAATTACGCTCATTTTATAAGAGCTACTCGACGAGTTGGTAGCCCTAACTCGTCGAGTAGATGCCAATTTAATCGCGGGGTTTAAGTGGACTACTCGACGAGTCGCTAATAGACTCGGCGAGTAGGTCCATCAGGAGGAAACCCTAATCCTTAGGGTTTGCACCATATCTAAGCAACATTATGGATCTTCACCCCAGCCTCCATCACCTTCACAGTCCATTCTCGAAACCCTACTTAGTTTTGGTGAAGTATTGAGCTAGTTCTTGCCATTTTGTGATCTTAAGCTTGAAGAAGGAAGCAAAAGCTTGGAGTTGCAGAAGGAAGGTTGGAGATCTAGAGCTTAAGACTCATTTTTGTATTCATAAAGGTATAAAGCTTATACTGTGACATCCCCATTTTCACGGCCAGAAAAGACCGATTTTGTTTATGCTTTATAAAAATCAGAGTACTTCTTTTAACAAAAATGTTGCGGAATTTGTTCCCAGTAAAACATGATAAATAAGTTATCAAAGCATTTCCGAAGAAATGTATTTTTATTCATTTTTGAAACATTCGGGATGTCATCGTCAATACAGAAAACATAAGCATAAACAGAACTTACATTCATTATCACTAGTGATTTACATCTCCTTAATCTCTCAGTGTAATGTAACTTCATATCGACACCTGTGATATAAATAAACTGAGTGGGTCAGGTTGGGAAACCTGGTGAGTACATAGGGTTTTCAACCCACAATAATATAATAATTATGTTTAAACAATCAAACAATCAACCCAATTCCCCATTCCCATTATCTTCTTTACTCTTAAGGATCTACCCTAAGAGTCATCTATCCTGCATTCGTTCATTCCGTAGTCCCTTGCTTCCAGGGTTATAGGACTGGCACTAAATCCATAGCTGCCAATGCTCGTTCGTAAAGCACTAATTCCATAGCTGCTATAGTTTATTCATCGGGTACTAAATCCATAGCTACCGGTGTTTATCTAATAGGTACTAAGTCCATAGCTACCAATTCCTAACAGGTACTAAGTCCATAGCTACCCGTGTTTATCTAATAGGTACTAAGTCCATAGCTACCAGTGTCTAACAGGCACTAAGTCCATAGCTACCAGTGTTTGTCCAATAGGCACTAAGTCTATAGCTGCCAATGTTTACTCACATCATCTTTTATCTCTCATCATTCATCTACCCATGCCATACCCAACATATTTGTAAATATAAAATACATATACAGTTTAAATCGTTTAAAATCTGTATAAAAACGTTCATCCAACATAGACAGCAAGTATTCAGATAATATGCACACATAGCATGTAGTTTATATAAAATACTTCATATCTATGTGTAAGATGAAAGTAACTATGCACTCACTTGATTAGGTGGTGATTCCGAACTCAGACAGCGCTTCGTTATCTCAAAACAATTTTCCTCGACAAAACCTAGTATCAATACCACTAGGGTTTAGTTTTTAACGTTAACCGCGACTAATTAATAGTCTAGCTATTATTACTATTATATAAGCGTTAAATAACACTCAATATAACTCATAATAATAGCCTAAATAATTATTTTAAGGTCCTAATAATGTTACTATAATTAAATAAAAGCTATATTAAATATAGTATATGCGTAGCTCACTTACAACGGGTTTTTATTAAAAACCAGGCTTCGCTGGAGCAGCGTTTTCGAGCCGAAAGCTTTTTTTCTCGGAGCCGTCGGGCGCTCCAGGGCTTTCTTCTCGTGCTAGGGAGGTTCCCTAGACTTGGGAGGGGTTTAGGGAGGCTAGAGAGAAGTTAGAGAGAGAAAGAAAGGCTTATGGTGTGAAGAAATTATGAAGAGTTCATCTCTTATTTATAGGAATTTTATAGTAAAGTAGCCTCCAAGCTTCGTCCGTATCTTTCGCGTACGAGCTCCGTTTTCTACGTTCTTTATATACACGCATTGGTATTTACGAGTACTACAACTTTCATTTAGACCCCGTCGGCTAATTCTCCTTCTATCTCAGATTTACAAAAACTGTATCGAATTCGCGGCGCTCGAAAAGTAGAGACTAAGCTTCGCCCATAACTTTCGTATACGAGCTCCGTTTTTGACGTTATTTATATCCATGTGTTGGTATTTACGAGTACTACAACTTTCATTTATACCTCGTTGGCTAATTCTCATTCTATCTCGGATTTACAAAACTGTATCGAATTCGCCGCGCTCGAAAAGTAGAGACTAAGCTTCGTCCATAACTTTCGCATACGAGTTCCATTTTTGACATTATTTATATCCACGCGTAGGTAAAAAATAAAATCTACAACTTTCCTTTTTACTCCGTCGGCTAATTCTCGACCGATCTTAAATTTAACAGTAGGAGGTGATTACACTGTTAAATGTCCGCGTAAAATTCATAACTTTTACATACGGACTCCGTTTTCGTCTGTCTTTTTTTCGTTGAGTTCCTATTAATGAGATCTTCAACTCTTATTTAGGTCGCGTAAGCCAAAAACCGCTCGAACTAAAATTCGAGTTTCGGGTCGTGCACTGCTATGCCAAATCTTAGAAAAATCATAACTTCCTCATACGAAGTCAGATTTGGGCGTTCTTTTTATGGACGCTCTCGGTTTAACGTTTTCTACGACTTTTGTTTAGATCGCTAAGGCTAAAAGTCGCTCTATCGTAAATTCACTATTTACGCTTCCCGGTGCCGAGCCGGTTTCGTCGCGAAACTTCGATGGGTCATAACTTCTTCGTTATAACTCGGATTTCGGCATTCTTTATATCTACGGAACCCTTGAGACATATTCTACAACTTGGTTAAGATTATTTATTCTAAATAATCTTTTGTCGAAAAGTCGTTTTCGACCCCTATTATCTCTAAATTGACTAGCCCGGATCTACGGGCGTTACATATACCTTGGCTATTATTCCACTGGATCTCTTTTCTAGCTTGAATATTGTAAGTTTTGGGGCCATTTCCAAGGCTACTCCGAGATTTGTACTCTTGGGGATGTAGAGACTTCAGATCTGGGCTCTATTGAGTTCTAGAGGCTCAAAGTTGCCACCTTTATGCAACCATAGTCCATGTAATGACTTAGGTCTCTATTTCTAGCTTGTAATGAGTGTTTTGGTCTTATATCTTCATGTATACACGTAAAGTTAGCAACTTTACGTGTTATTTTAGCCTTAGGAGCCTAGATCTATGAGTTAGAAGCATTGGAATCATTTAGAAACGACTGTATGGTTTTAGCATGCAAGGAACTCGCCGAGTTGTTCTTTTGACTCGGCGAGTCGGTTTGAGCTTCCCAAACCCTTTCTGGTTGTGAGTAAAACCATCGAGTAGGGGGGTGACTCAGTGAGTTGGACAAGATTAGGACTCGGAAGCTAAAGGACTCGACGAGTCCAAGGAGGGACTCGGCGAGTAGAGTCGAGATGTCCCGATTATTATTTCAGAAAGAACTCGACGAGTCAGAAGAAGGACTCGACGAGTTGACTCAGGGGACCACGACTTGGGTTAACCGGGGTTGACCTTGACTTGACTTTGACCAGGACATTGACTTTGACCAAGGTTAAAATGGTCATTTTACCCTAAGAAGGATTATTAGTTTATGATTAAGTGTTGTTATGGAATCTATAGCCGGAGAGTCTTCGGAGCAGCAGATAGAGATCCCTCACCCAGCTTTTCAGCAGTCAGTCTTACGAGGTGAGTTTTCTTTCAGTAGGAACGGGTCTAAGGCACCAAAGCTGGCCTATAGTATGAAATGTTAGTAGCTGAGTGTGGGTGGGGCCCGTATCTCGCAGTATAGTTTAATTATGGATATATGTCTGACTGTTAGAATTAGTATACTTGTTGTCTGTGTGATACTTGTATGTTGTATTAGTGGCTGAGTGTGGGCGGGGCCCGTATCTCATAGTAGCCGAGTGTGGGCGGGGCCCGTATCTCGAAGTAGCTGAGTGTGGGCGGGCCCGTATCTCGAAGTAGCTGAGTGTGGGCGGGGCCCGTATCTCAGAGTCAGCAAAGTGTGGGCGGGGCCCGTATCTCTTAGTTGCGTGATATATGTGTATGGTATGTGGTAGTTTGGGGAACTCACTAAGCTTCATGCTTACGGTTTTCAGTTTTGGTTTCAGGTACTTTATTTTCAAAGGAAAGGAGCCGGCTCGATCGCAGCACATCACACTACGTTTTCCGCAAATGAGATCTTTGGGATTACACTCTGATATTACTTTATGATAACATGTTTTGATTACTGACACTTTGGTTTTGACATGAGATGTTATTATGGATGTTTTCTTATACTGTTGGTTTTATAATAACCTAATAAAAATGAAATTTTTCGTCTTGAATTTAGGATGTTAAAAGTTGGTATCAGAGCCTTGGTTTGAGGGATTCGGACATACTCCCGGGTGTGTCTGAACTCAAATTAAGGACTTGGTATGAAATTTTTCAAAAGTAAAACCCTTTTATAAAAAGAAGTTTGAAAAGAGAAATGAACTTTGAAAGAACAAGATGTGTGATGCGTGCAATCAGCCGAGCTCAAGTAAGTTTTCCCCAAGATACCCATACATGTTATGATATGTTATGTTATGATATGGTTATGAGAACTGCATGCTAGATTAGGGCTAAGGATCTAGGAAGGATGCCTTATATGCCTATTGTATGTGCTTGTAGACTTTCATGCTAGTACTGATCAGTCAGTGATAGGATAGCCTGTTTAGGTTATGCCTGATTGTATGAGCCTTTGAATTGCATGTACAGATTCCTAATTATAGGATAGAATGGTTTTATTGGGGCATGATGGTTAGATTTTTCCATTGTCTGAATGGTGCTTGCTTTGTGCTTTGTAGGACTCTTAGTAATGTGAGCTAGCTATTAAGTGAATATGCTAAGTCACATGTGGCACAGGCTGGATAATCTCAGAGTGATAGATTTGACCCTATTGCGCAGCTCTTGTCTGAGTCCAACCGTTCTAGGGATGGGTCTATTATTCGAAGGATTATCTGATCTCTGTTGCATGTGGCTATATTCATGAGGTAGCTAGTTGACATTAATGGGAATCTTTTAGCAGCTGAGGACTGGGTGAGTTCGGGAACCTAGGAAAGCCTAGGATATGTTTCAGTGGGTTAGTAGTGAGGTTCAGTGAGACTTGGGTGTACCAGTTTGAGGAAGTGACTTAGAGGATTCGGGAGGATTGTTGAGGAAAGTATGGATAGGTGTGGAAGGTAGTATTGGGCCCGTACTACTGAAAGCACAGGATCCTTACTCGAATCGGTGAGAGTCTTGGAGAATCTGAGAAGCTTCGGGGAGAAGTTTGTGACCTGGTTTGGGGACAGAGGATGTTTCAGTTGTTGCAGCTTGGCCATTGGCAAGTAAGCTAGTGAGCGTGGCAGGGTGTCAGACCTTGAAGGATATGATTTCTAAGAGGTTGCAAATGCGAGATCGATTTGGAGCACTTTGAGCAGAGAGGTTCGTGTTTGGTGCGTATAGTAGAGGGTCCCGGGAAGAAACCCGTGACTTCTGATCATCGGGTGAAAGGCCAGCAGGGCCGGAGTCAGTGCAGCACGTACGGGAAAGTGCACAAGAGAGTTTATCACTCCAAGGGTTTAGGCTGCTACAGGCGTGGTAGGGTTAATCATGTCAGCTGAAGGTGATCAGTATTCCTCCAGATGTTACGAGTATGTCATCTTCTACTGCTACTAGATGGATGTTAGGAATACGTATCGCTTTGGAATTGTGTGTGAGTTTGGATAAGTCAGATCTCGGGTCAGTTTTCTGCTAATGTTTGGATTGTCAAGGATCATATATGCCATCCTGCATGCCGAAAGGTCCTTGATGAACCCACAGAGGGACGCATCTTGCGGAGTGGGTTCCACGTGTACCGTTATCATTCCAGATCTTTGTCGGGATCTATGTGGGGTATTATTTAGAGGATATTCGGTCAGGTTTAGAGCAATAGTTCTCCAGTGAAGTCAGCGTTTAGTGGTTCTATCATGGTTCAGATATGGTCGACAATTGTCTATGGATGAACTTTGGAGTTCAAGGCACTACCGTTGCTAGGACATGACTGGTAACATGAAGAGGGTAGTGCCAGTTGCGGGTGTTAGGTGCATAAGTGGTTGGTCATCAGATGATCAAGAGAATTGTATTTTCGCATGGGCTGTGTACGGATAGAGTTCAATGGTGCTGCGAGATTGGAAGTGGGAACGAGGACTCGTCAGCCAGAGTGAAGATTAGAGCCTCTAATTGTTAGCATGGGAGGTGGATTGAGGTGTCAGACTAGACCAGATTTCAAGAGTACTCATTAAGACTTCCGAGGATGGGCGATCTCAAGGTGTAACCAGTGATTAATCGCTAGCATTGGTAAGCACAGGTCGTCACTAGTGGGATATTAGAAAGCGAGAAGGACTGGGAATCCTTCAATTCTCGCGTGCCGTGAAGACTTAGTCGAATCTAAGTGGGGGAGAAACTTTTTGCAAAGTTCTCCAAGTGCGAGTTCTGGTTGTGCGAGGTGCAGTTTCTGGTACACCTCGTCAACCAGAAGGGTATATTAGTCGATCCGGCCAAGATAGAGGCCGTGATGCAGTGGGAGGTCTCGAAGTCTCCATCCGAGATTCGGAGCTTCCTGGGTTTGGCAGGGTATTACAGGAGATTCATCCAAGATTTCGCCAAGATAGCAGTTCCGCTGACCCGACTAACCAAGAAGTCGGTGGTGTTTCGTTCGGGTCCTGAGCAGCAGACAGCCTTTGAGATGCTCAAGTAGCGACTGTGCGAGGTGCCGATTCTTACACTGCCGGAGGGAGTGGAAGACTTTGTAGTCTACTGTGATGCTTCGATCACAGGTATGGTGTAACACCCATAAAATTCAAGCCAATTTAAAACTTTTTAAAACATTTAAAAAGCATTAAGTTATTACAATTTGTTTCCAAAATAGTTTAAGCATCATAGTATCCCCAGAATCAATCATGAAAATATGAGGAGGTGCACGATCACGCCTTCGCCTTCCCGCGATCATCAGAAATACCTGAAATAAATTCGACAACTATAAGCCCGAAGCTTAGTGAGTTTCCCCAAAATACCAACGCCATACAAATATAACCATATCATATAACAAATACAGAACAGCATGCATAATGAGCCTTCAGCCTGACTGGACCGCCTCGCAAGGCCTACAGCCTATCTGGACCGCTCCCGAGCCTTTGGCCTGACTGGACCGCCACGCAGGGCCTACAGCCTTTCCGGAACGCTCACCGGGTATGTTGGCCTACAACACAAAGCAGGACCGCCTCAACCCAACCCCCAATCAAACAAACATGTGCACATAAATATCATATGCTAGCACATATCATATAACAGTCAAACCAATCTAACAAATCACTAATCATTGCAACATCCCAATAACCGGGATACAGACCTAACCGGTCACTAACATAGCATCATCCTATAATCAGGACAATCATGTGCACATAGATATCATATAACACTAGCATGTATATATAACAGTCAAACCGATCTAACAGATCACAAAGCATAGCAACAATCCCTAACCAGGATATCGACCTAACAGGTCACTACCATATCATCATCCTATATACCAAGATACCGACCCAACCGGGTCACTAAAGCATAGCATATCACCATCCTAACTACCAGGATGTAAATCAGTAAGCATAACATGCAACAATCCGAATACAATCCATAAAGGGCCGACATTGGTGCCTTAGACCTTGTTGATATAGTGAGGATAACTCACCTGTCACTGCTGAAGTCCCGCGGATAAAACTCCAACTGCTGGTTGACAGCTTCCCGAACTGTCAACATCAAACAACACCCAATTAATAATTGCGTTCCAAGCCCAAGGTCCAACTCACACACCAAAAGCCCAAAAGTCAAGTAATGGGCCAAAGCCCAACATGTGGCCCAATTTTCCAAATTGGGCCCAGACCTCTAAATGGTCTTTCCTTAAGGCCCAGTATGACATAATCACAAAGGCCCAATCATGGCCCATCTATGGCCCAATTTTCCAAATTGAGCCTAAGTCTCTCACATGGGCCTTATCCTAAAACCCATTAATTATTCTAGTCCATTTGCTTGATCTTGGATGGCCCATTAATAATCTAATCATCAAGGCCCAAACGAAGGCCCAAGAATAAACCCAAGTAAAATTAGGGTTTCTCATAAAATGACGATTAGGGTTAAGTGTTTCTCACTTAACCCATTAAGGACTTAATCCATTAAGGACTTAATTCATGAAGTCCATTATTGCCTTAGGTTAATTTGCCAATGCTTATAATTTAATGTTTTAGGTTTAATAATTAATTCACGTGCGGGTCCCGATAAATCCAAAATTAGGGTTTCATGGCATTAGGGTTTTCCAAAACCTAATTAGGGTTTCCAACCCAATTACTAGCCCATTAATCAATTGAGTGGGCTTTTAGGTCCATTAGATTTTCATTGGGCCCATCAGGGTCTCATTGGGCCCACTAGGGTTTCTTTGGGGCCCATTTTGTCCAAACATCCTAAACGAGTCCAAAATGCAAACGAGGCACACCGCCACCCAACACGGCGGCCGTTGGCAGCAGGAGGCAGCAGCCACCACCTCACGGTGGTGGTTTTGACTTTCTTTCCATTATTCCATTTGTACAATTTACAATACCATCCAAACACACACACACACACACACACACACTAATAATACACACACACAGCCACTAAAACACACCCACCTACGGTGGTGCATGGCAGCAGCGGGGTTTTCCTCGAATCTCCGGCCAACGAACGATCTCACAGCCCTTACACGTGAAACACACGCACACAAACACTGAATCCCACTCACGACCACCCATACACGGCGGTTAAGGGCGGCAGAAAAGAGTTAGCGGCGTCAGCCACCACGGTTGGCAGTCATGGTGGTTCCCTTGGGTTTTTCGGCCAACAGAAATGCTCCAAAAACGATAATCACAGCAGCACCCAACTTTACATACCCAAAACAGATGTGGCCACCCACCCGTGGTGAAAAATAACGGCAGCAGCAGCAGCACTAACATCCGCAGCGGCGGCGTTTCGTCTTCGTCGGCAGAGAGACGTCCCCGACTATTTCCTGGTGGTCTTAAGGCTCTAACAGCGGTGGTGGAGACGTATCAACAAACAGAACGGAGAGGAAAGGAGAAAGTGGTTCGAACCACCGAGTACAGCAGCAGCAGCAGCGAAGAGACGACGGTTCGCTGACCTCGTCGGCAGCTCCGTCATCAACAGCGACGGCACAACAGTGGCTGGTGGTAAGGACCTGACTGTAGGAGGATCGTCCGTTAGCCCCCGGTGGTCTTCAGTTCCTCCGGTCATAGAGGATTTCATCGTTGGTCTTGGTTGATCGGAACAGGCGACATGGTGCTGGCGTCGGGGTTCAGAGATAGAAGAGGGGTGGTGACGGCTGGAGGGAGGTTAGAGGGAGAGTGGCGGCTGGTGTTTAGAGGCTTACACCCTGCTCCTGAGTACCACTTAACGAAAGAAGAGAACGGAAGTCAGAGGATTTGGAAGGAAAACAGCAAAGTTTGGTGCTCCCGAGTTTTTTTTTAGAAGATAAGAAAAGAAGAGAAGGAGTTTGCGCAGATTTGTGTTGTTCCAAACTTTCCTCCCAAAATGGGCGGAATTGGAGAGAAAGAAACGCAAGGAAGATAAAAAGTTGGAGTATGACGAAATTACCCTTAACCTAATAATAAAATGATACGTTCATGCCTTCTGTTCTACCTTCTGTTGATCTGTTCTCTGCCTTCTGCCTTGTTCTCTGTCATCTCCTGGTACGAAAGTTCTTGTTGTTCTTGTGTTCATTCTTTTTTTGTTATTCTTCTGTTCTCTGTTCACTTTTTTTTGTTACTCTATGTTGTATCATGGTAAAAACGAGACATGTACAGGTTTGGTTGTTTGGTATTTATACTGCTGTTTATCCTTGAGATGCCTCCATAAAAGGTTGTCGATTTTCCATGTATAAGAACTTTTGAAGTCTTGCCACTGATATCTTCCTTCTTTTCAGGTTCATCATCCTAACATGGATTGTCATCATTAGTCAATGAATTTTATAAGATCTTATTGTATTGCAATCTAACAATAATACTCATCCTTATTCTACATCAGTGATCAAACATTTAGTTGAAGTTTTCAAAGCAATATAAAAATTAGTTGATTGCACCATGAAAAGGTGTACAAAAGACTATAGAACGTGTGAAGAAGTAAAACAGCCACTAATAAGTAATACCTCATTTAGAATGGACGTGGGGATGTGGGGTTGTAAACACCTAATATTTACTCAATAACATGAAGGGTATAATTGTCTTTTTTTTTTACTTTCTTTTCTTTTCCTTTCAACTAGGGAGCACCTAAAATGAATACTTTCTTTTCCTTTCTTTCGAACTCGGGAGCACGTAATACTTTACTCTTTCTGCTTCCTTTCTTTTCTGTTCTCTCCTTGTTCTTCCTTTCTTTTCTTTTCTTTCCTTTAATGAACTTGGGAGCAGGGTGTTAGGGTTAGGGTTACCAGGTGGTAAGGAGTTTATATCCCGCCTCCATCAAACTTCTATCCATAATAACACTTCTGGTCCCTCCCTCCCTCTATTCTTTCAATTTCGATCCTAAATTTACCCTTTAAACCCCTCCTGCAGAAAACCCTTACAAATCAGGTCCAGATCTTACCAATCAACCCCTCCTCTACAAAAATCTTCTCACATAAGGTCTAGAATTACTCTTTAGCCCCCGCTTCCATAAATCCTTTTCAAAATAAGTCTCGATGTTACACTTTAACCCCCTGAAGGTTCAAACCTCGCCATTTGGCTTCCCGAAACCAACACCCCACTAAATATTATTCGATTTTAGGCTATAATATTACGAAATAACAATAAAAATCACTTCTCGGGGTTCCGGGTTTATTATTTAATTATTATATTTAAATGGGATGTTACATATGGGAGCAATGTTGATGCAGCGGGGGCATGTGATAGCTTATGCCTCGAGACAGTTGAAGCCTCACGAGGCTAACTACCCGACGCATGATTTGGAGTTGGGGGCGGTGGTGTTCGCTCTTAAGATTTGGCGGCATTACCTCTACGGGGTCCGGTGTACTATCAACACGCACAAGAGTTTGAGGTACCTCATGGATCAGCCGAATCTGAACATGAGGCAGCGTCGGTGGTTAGATGTGGTAAAGGATTACGACTGTGAGATCCTTTATCACCCGGGCAAGGCCAACGTAGTGGCCGACGCCCTGAGCCGCAAGACAGTGGCGGCTCCGATCCGAGACATCTGCTTGAGGATGACAGTGATGACTCCACTGCTGGAGCAGATTAGGGAAGCACAAGTTGAGGGCCTGAAGGAGGAGCGCCAGAAGTGCGAGAGGATTGTGGGCCAAGTAGCTTCGTTTGATTTCGATAGCCAAGGATTGTTGACCCTGCATGGGAGGGTCTGGGTACCGTACTGGGGCGGAGTACGGCAGGTGTTGATGGATGAGGCCCACAAGTCTCGGTTCTCCATCCATCCAGGGGCGACGAAGATGTACAGGGATCTTCGACCCGATTACTGGTGGCCCTACATGAAACGGGATGTGGCTTGGTATGTGGAGAGATGCCTGACCTGCAGGAAGGTTAAGGCAGAGCACCAGAGGCCCCACGACAAGATGCAGCCGTTAGACATTCCCGTGTAGAAATGGGAGGATATCACTATGGATTTCATTACTAAGCTTCCCAGGACCGCACGTGGGGTCGATTCGATATGGGTCATCGTGGATCGGTTGACCAAGAGTGCTCATTTCATACCGATCCAGGAAAGCATCTCAGCCGAGAAGTTGGCCGAGATTTATGTGCGAGAGGTAGTGGCACGTTATGGAGTGCCTGTGTCGGTAGTGTCAGACCGAGATGTCCGGTTTACTTCCAGGTTTTGGAAGCGGTTTCACGACGAGATGGGTACTCGTCTCCATTTCAGCACCGCTTTCCACCCTCAGACGGACGGACAGAGTGAGAGGACGATTCAGACTCTCGAGGACATGCTTCGGGCATGTGTGCTAGACTTCGGTGGCAGTTGGGATACGTATCTTCCGTTAGCGGAATTTTCGTATAAAAATAGCTATCACTCCAGTATAGACCGGCCTCCCTTCGAGATGCTTTACGGGAGGAAGTGTAGGACCCCAATCTGTTGGGGTGAGGTCGGTCAGAGAGTCATGGGGAGTACAGAGGTAGTACTCAAGACCACGAAGCGGATTCAGCAAGTCCGGAACAGGCTTCAGACTGATCAGAGTCGGCAGAAGAGTTACACCGACAAGCGGCGTTCGGACTTGGAGTTTCAGGTAGGCGATATGGTCCTCCTGAAAGTGTCACCCTGGAAGGGTGTTATCAGGTTTCGGAAGCGGGGCAAGCTGGGCCCCAGGTTCATTGGTCCGTTTAGGGTTTTGGCCCGGGTGGGTCGGGTTGCTTATCGATTAGATCTTCCAACAAAGCTCAGCCAAATCCACAACACGTTCCATGTTTCTCAGTTACGGAAGTGCTTAGTGGATGATTCAGCAGTGGTACCCCTTGAGGATATTCAGGTTGATGACAGCCTGAACTACATCGCGAAACCAGTGGCGATTTTAGATCGCAAGGCGAAGGAGCTGAGGAACAAGAGGGTAGAGTTAGTGAAGGTGAAATGGCAGCACCGGAAGGGTTCAGAGTGGACATGGGAGCCCGAGGAGGAGATGAGGGAGCACTACCCGGAGTTGTTTTCAGATCCAGCAGACTTCGAGGACGAAGTCTAAGTCAAGTGGGGGAGAATTGAAATGCCCCGTTCCTGGTACGTATTTAGTTCATATTATGCTTGTTTTATAAGAGCTACTCGATAAAGTTGGTATCCCTAACTCGTCGAGTAGATGCCAGTTTAATCGCGGCGTTTAAGTGGACTACTCGACGAGTCGGTAATAGACTCGGCGAGTAGGTACATCAGGAGGAAACCCTAATCCTTAGGGTTTGCACCCTATTTAAGCAACATTATGGGTCTTCACCCCAGCCTCCATCACCTTCACAGTCCATTCTCGAAACCCTACTTAGTTTTGGTGAATTATTGAGCTAGTTCTTGCCATTTTGTGATCTTAAGCTTGAAGAAGGAAGCAAAAGGTTGGAGTTGCAGAAGCAAGGTTGAAGATCCAGAGCTTAGGACTCATTTTTGTCTTCATAAAGGTAAAAAGCTTATACCTTGGCTATTATTCAACTGGATCTCTTTTCTAGCTTGAATATTGTAAGTTTTGGGGCCATTTCCAAGGCTACTCCGAGATTTGTACTCTTGGGGATGTAGAGACTTCAGATCTGGGCTCTATTGAGTTCTAGAGGCTCAAAGTTGCCACCTTTATGCAACCATAGTCCATGTAATGACTTAGGTCTCTATTTCTAGCTTGTAATGAGTGTTTTGGTCTTATATCTTCATGCATACATGTAAAGTTAGCAACTTTACGTGTTATGTTAGCCTTATCAGCCTAGATCTATGAGTTAGAAGCATTGGAATCATTTAGAAACAACTGTATGGTTTTAGTATGCAAGGAACTCGCCGAGTTGTTCTTATGACTCGGCGAGTCGGGTCGAGTTTCCCAAACCCTTTCTGGTTGTGAGTAAAACCATGGAGTGGGGGGTGACTCAGTGAGTTGGACAAGATTAGGACTCGGAAGCTAAAGGACTCGACGAGTCCAAGGAGGGACTCGGCGAGTAGAGTCGAGATGTCTCGATTATTATTTTAGAAAGAACTCGACGAGTCAGAAGAAGGACTCGACTAGTTGACTCAGGGGACCACGAGTTGGGTTGACCGGGGTTGACCTTGACTTGACTTTGACCACGACATTGACTTTGACCAAGGGTAAAATGGTCATTTTACCCTCAGAAGGATTATCAGTTTATGATTAAGTGTTGTTATGGAATCTATAGTCGGAGAGTCGTTGGAGCAGCAGATAGAGATCCCTCGCCCAGATTTTCAGCAGTCAGTCTTACGAGGTGAGTTTCCTTTCAGTAGGAATGGGTCTAACGCACCAAGGTCGGCCCGTAGTATGAAATGTTAGTAGCTGAGTGTGGGCGGGGCCCGTATCTCGCAGTATAGTTTGATTATGGATATATGTCTGACTGTTAGAATTAGTATACTTGTTGTCTGCGTAATACTTGTATGTTGGATTAGTGGCTGAGTGTGGGCGGGGCCCATATCTCGCAGTAGATGAGTGTGGGTGGGGCCCGTATCTCATAGTAGCCGAGTGTGGGCGGGGCCCGTATCTCGAAGTAGCTGAGTGTGGGCGGGGCCCGTATCTCAGAGTCAGCAAAGTGTGGGCGGGGCCCGTATCTCTTAGTTGCGTGATATATGTGTATGGTATGTGGTAGTTTGGGGAACTCACTAAGCTTCGTGCTTACGGTTTTCAGTTTTGGTTTCAGGTACTTTATTTTCAAAGGAAAGGAGCCGGCTCGATCGCACCACATCACACTACGTTTTCCGCACATGAGATCTTTGGGATTACACTCTGATATTACTTTATGATAACATGTTTTGATTACTGACACTTTGGTTTTGACATGAGATGTTATTATGGATGTTTTCTTATACTGTTGGTTTTATAATAACCTAATAAAAATGAAATTTTTCGTCTTGAATTTTGGGATGTTACAGCGAGGTTGGTCACAGGGTTATGGGGCGGACTGAGGTAGTCCTTCAGACTACGGAGATGATTCAGTAGATTAGGCAGAGATTGCAGGCTGCTCAGAGTTGGCAGAAGAGCTATGTTGATCGGCGTCGATCCGAATTGGAGTTTCAAGTCGACGACTTAAGCTACTGAAGGTCTCACCTTGGAAAGGTGTGATCCAATTTAGGAAGAGGAGGAAATTGGGTCCCCGATATATTGGTCCTTTCCAAGTTATTGCCAGGGTTGGCAAGGTTGCTTACAGATTGGATTTCCTGAGGAGCTCTGTCAAATTCACAGCCCTTTCCACGTTTCGCAGTTGCGAAAGTGCGTATTGGATGAGGATGCGGTAGTCTCCTTGGATGATATTCAAATTGATGAGCGCCTGAACTATTTTGAGAGGCCCGTAGCTATTCTGGAGAGAAAGGTGAAGGCTGCGCAACAAGGAAGTACCTTGGCTAAAGGTACGATGGTAGCATCGGAGGGGCTCCGAGTGGACCTGGGAGCCGGAGTCTGAGATGCAAGAGCATTACCCAGATTTGTTTGTTGTAGCAAACTTCGAGGACGAAGTCTAGATCAAGTGGGGGAGAGTTGTAACATCCTGGGTTTTAGGTATTTTCAAATCATTCCTTTGGTTTTAAGTATTTCATTTTTGGGTCCTTGGATTATAAATATGTAACCCTAGGGAGCCCTAGTGGCAAAATGGTAATTTGGGGAGCAGGTGTAGTACGCTGGGCGTACATGTGAGTACGCTAAGCGTACTAGGGCACACCCTAGTACATTGGGCGTACACATATGTATGTTGGGCGTACTAATGTCTGGTTGAAACCCTAATTTTTAGGGTTTAAGGAGTATTTAAACATCTTTATGGACCATTTGCCCTTATCCTTTCAGCCTCCAAGTCCTTGAGTCGTTCTTGTTAAGGATGCTTCCCGTCACTTTTAAGGGAGCTGCAAAGGATTGGTTGAAGGCACTTCCACCCGATACAATTACTACTTGGGCATAAATGCGTGAGCAATTCCTAGAACAATTCTGCCTAACATCAAAGATATCTAAACTCAAGAAGGCAATAGCCAACTTTGAGCAACAACCAGGTGAGTCGCTTTATGAGGCATGGGAGCGATATAAAGGGTTACTAAGAAACTGCCCTCAAAATGACCTTAACATACAACAAGAAGTGTCTATATTATATGACGGGGTGAATGTCATGACGAGGCAACTCCTTGATTCCCAAGGACCGCTTACTAAGAAAAATCCGGGTGAAATCAAGGAGTTAATTGAAGAATTCTCCAAGCATTCTCGTGAGTACCATAATCCAAGACATGAAGGGACAAGGGGAATTGGTACTGGAACATCAGAAGACATGGTTGTTGTGCTAGCAATGCTGAATACTATGGACCAAATGATGACAAAGATGGACTAGTCAATTCATGCTATTAGAGTTGGATGTGAAAGATGCAATGGTCCACACTTGACCAAAGACTGCCACTTAGATGATAATGGGAATAAGGAGGTACAAGTTTGCTACTCGAGCGGAGATAAATATGATGAAGACTGGAGAAAACCAAAGAAGGAGTGGTTTCCATATGAAGAATATTAGAAGCAAAAAGAAGAAAAATATAGGCAGACTAACCGAGGCTTCTACCAAAAAGAACAACCACCACCTGAAAAGAAAGTTAATTTTGAGACCATACTAGCTAGATTCATGGAGGCTTCAAAGAAAAGACATGATGAGACAGATGAACCGATAAAAGATCAAAGGATGATGATGAAGGATCAACAAGCCATGATGAAAGATCAACAGGATATGATGATTGACCAGCAAGCATTATTAAGAAATCATCAAGCATCGATCCAAGATTTCGAAGCCCAAATTGGTCAACTAACGACTTTGGTAAATGAACGATTATCTTCACAAATTCTCGAGAAAAAGCTTCAATCGCATGTTATGGAGGTCGATACTAAAGAGGATACCATCTCTGAGTTCCTTGAAGCTCTTGAAGTCAATCCACAACAGACCGGACCAAAGACGAAAAAGTCCAAACTCGAAGCAAATAAAGTTGCTGAAACATCGAACTCACGACATGAGCCTTCAAAGCTCACAACGTGGGCTCGGTCTGAACATAAAAATTTGGATAATGTTCCTACTTATCGTCCTCCTTTATCGTTCCCGTCACGGGCTCATATTCATCCATTGGAACAAGAGCATTTGAAGTTTATGAAGCAAGTGAAGGGTATTTCAATAAATAGTCCTTTTATTGAAGCATTGTCTAAAGTTCCTGAATATTGCAAGATCTACTTGACACTCGCCAGCAGCTAGAGAAGAATTCCAAGGTAATTCTTAGTGAGCATAGTTCTAAAGTGATTATGGGAGAGTTACCAAAGAAGATGGGAGATCCTGGACGCCTCACTCTTCCATGTGAATTTAGGAATAATTTGAAGACTTATGCTTTAGCTGATTCTGGAGCTAGCATAAATCTAATGCTTTACTCTTTCTATCAAAAGCTAAATCTTCCGGATTTGAAGGCAACAAGAATGACAATTCACTTGGCAAACTGTTCGGTGACACATCCAAGACGCATTGTTGATGATATTTTGGTAAAAAATTGGGAAATTCGTTTTTCCAATTGACTTTTTCGTAATGGACATGAAAGAAGATAACAATGTCCCGATTATTCTTGGTCGCCCTCTACTAAATACTGCTAGAACCTTGGTTGACATTCGTGAGTCCAAGCTTACTTTAAGAGTTGGAGATGACGAAGCTACTTTTGGAGTAGAAGATGGTTTTCAAGGGAATGATGTTCAAGGTGAAGTCTTCAACATTGATGAAGAAGATGAGCTTGAAGAGTTGGAGAAACTAATGGAAGAAGAACTTAAGACGATTCAACAAGTTAAACGCACCAAACCGAGAGCATCCGTTCCACTTGTTTTTGAAGTAATTGCTTATAAAAATCCAACTTCTTGGGTGAGTGAGGAAAGTGAAGACTTATCAAGTGATGAGGATGAGGTTACTTCCGAGGAAAAGAGTCCAACTGTGGATGAAAAGATGCTACCTATAGAGCTAAAGAATGAAGAGAAAGAAAAATCTCAACTTGTGGAAAATAAAGGGGTTAAAAGAAAGCTTGAAGAGAATGATATGAAAGTTAAAAAAGAAAATTCAAAGAAGGCCTATATCAGACGAGTTCAAGTGTATAAAAGAATGTGGAAAGAGCAAAAGATACAGCTGGTGATGGAGACTCCGACAAATTCAACGTGAGGTGGCATGGAGTCTGGCTCATGACTCCAACAAAAAGAAGCGCTTCTCGGGAGGCAACCCGAGCTTGGTTTGCAATTTCTTTTCGTTTTTGCATTTAGTCTAGTTTTTGCATTTTTAGTTGATTTTGAGGATAATTAATCATCTAATCATCTTAATTATTTTTGAAAGTGGTGAAAATTAAGTATGGGGTCCTTAAAGATTAAATGGTAAAATAAATTAAATTTTTAGTAAAATGGACTTTTTGTGTGAAAGATCTCGACACCACCTCGTGGTAATTTTAATTGTCCCGTAATATTCAGCCCAGACTATACTCACGACGTGAGGCATAAAGGCTCACGGCGTGAGCCTTTCAAATTCGGGACCACAGATTTAAGTAATCAGACACACAATTGACTACCAATTTTCTTTATTTACGAACGGAACTAAAATTCTCTTGTCACACCCCCAAACCAGAACAGCGGAAACGTCTGGGGGCGGATGGAGTGTCTTCATGTATAGTATCATAACAATTGAATACAAATGAATCATAACATCACAAACATTCATACATCAAGAATACAAGGTTACATTGTTTGCAAACTTTGTTTACTCAAAAGTTAAGTACAAATAATTGAAAAGTAGAAATCATGATGTAGTGACGCCTGTCCTCAAAATGTTTTCGTTATACCTGCTCACTGGTTTCCTGGGAATACAAGCAGTTTTGAAAAGCGTCAACATTAAAGTTGGTGAGTTCATAAGCGTTTTTGTATGAATAAAATTTGTAGTGTTTCCTTGTAAATGATAGCGTAGAGTTTTCCAGAAAATTCAATATTTTCTTAAATGTAAAATGTAGTCTTAAAACCCTAAGACCAAAAATGTAAGTGTAACGACGTAAATTTTCAAACAAAATTTTTTATTTTTAAATCACATAATTCTCATAACACATTTTATAAAAATCTCATTTATTTAATTTACAAACGCAACTCCATGTTTGTTTGATTAATAATCTAGGATCCTCGAAACATAACTCTTTCTCTGGTGTGTACAATCAAGTCGGTGCCTTCTCGCGATCCTGAGAAAAACCTGAAACACATAACACATAACACAGTAAGCACGAAGCTTAGTGAGTTCCCCAAAATACCACATACAACAATTCACCACTCGAGGCTATACTCTGTAGGACCCTCCGGTACATGTGTCTCAGCGGGACCCTCCAGTCCCGTAGCTCGTTGGACCCTCTGGTCCGGTCTAGCTCGTTGGACCCTCTGGTCCGGTCTGGTTGAGCCTTCCGGCCTCATATATCGTTGGACCTTCCGGTACGGTCTAAATAACTCATAGCATAATATCACATAGACAAGATGCATAACTCAAGTAAGCACATAAGACCTTCCGGTCACACATAAATACCACTCCAGGTAACGTATAGTGAGAAGACTCACCTCGAATGATGAACAGCCCCTAAAACGTTGTTGCCACGCACCGGTCTCTAACTCTGATCCAAATCCACAATTAACTCAATTAGGAACTAAGTCCAGACTCTCACTCATTAGGTCTAAAGGAAGACCACTAACCGGCCCATTAATAGCCTAAAACCCATTGGGCCCACCAAGGCCCAATAATAAATGGGCTCTCCCAAGGCCCAACTCTCAAGTCCAAGAGGCAAGCCCAACTCAAGGGCCCAAGGCACATATACATATTCCTCTGGTCCAAATCACTAGCACAACAAGCCCAAACTCCAGGCCCAACACTTAAGGCCCAATATAAGACTTAGCCCAAAAAGTCCACAGTGGGGTTACGCGGGGCGTACCTCCCTTGGTACGCTTAGCGTACTCCAGCGTACACGAATCCTGATCGGGGACACTAACCTAGTATGCGGGCCGTACTAGATTTACGCTCAGCATACGCCCATATTTACTTTTTCTACTCTTTTGGTCTTAATCAGTTAAGACCTTGACTCATATCACAGATCTGGACTCCCTAAAGGCTCTTACTCCATAAAGTCAATGACTTTAAGCCTTTTCATGGCTGAAAAGGTCACAAATCCCAAAACTCTCATTCTCTTGTCTCAAAATGCTCCTAACTCATGCATGGCTCGATTTCAACATCCAAGACCTGATTTTTATGAATCCTCTCCACTAGAAACACTTAAAGGGATATATAATAGTCTCTAGAGTTCAACAACTCATAAAGCTTCAAGCTTTGGGACCAAAAACCCTAAAATGGACCCATAACAAAAACTAGCACAACAATAAGCAAGTTTCAAACTTGATACCTCTGGAAGATGCACCAATAAGAGAAGAACATAGATCCAAAAGCTAGATGCTCAAGCTATTCTCTTTCAAAGATCCTTCTTCTTCAAAAGCCAAACATAACAAGTCACCACCCCCACTAGATCCACGTGAGAAAACCACCAAGATTCAAACTTTATGCTTTCTAGAGCTAGATCAACCTGATTAGGGCTTGGATCCACAAGCTCCAAGCCAAGCAATGCTTCCTCAAGAAACTCCTTCTTCCACCATATGCACCAAAAACTCACTAATTCACCAAAATGCTCAAGAATCACTCAAATGGAGGCTTAGGGTCGATTTCTAGGGTTTAGAGGGATGGAGGTTGAAGATATTAGGGTTAGGTTATGAGATAAGGAGCTTAAATAGGCTCCAAGACCCTAAAATAGGGTTCAGGTCTGATTAGCGTACGCCCAGCGTACTCCGAAGAACATTCGCGACCACCCCTGGTCAGTACGCCCAGCGTACTTCCTTTTTAACTAGTACGCCCAGCGTACGCTTTGTGTACGCCCAACGTACTCGGCTAAGCCTGAAACCACAAAACTTCAGAAGGCCATAACTTCTTCGTTATAAATCCGTTTCCGACGATCCTTATATCCACGAAAAGGTAACGAGAATCCCTACACTTCTATCAACTTTATTCCTCCTGAAGCCCACTCGAACTCATACCCAAAATTCATGAAAAGCCTGAACCAGCGCCTTTAACAATACATTTGGGCTCTAAAGCACAAACCGAACTCTTTTATCACACATCCAACCTTACCCACATCCCAAAAGGCCTAAACCTTTATCCCTCAAAGACTCAAAGCCTTCTCATACTCGGATTAAGGCTCACGGCCTTAAATCACAAAACAATCTGGAACAGGATGTTACAGTAAGTAGTGTTGCATTGTAAAGTAGTATCATATAGCTTTATATATATATTTTATAAAACCGAATGAAGATGCATTAGCCCCGTAAACCAACTGATTGTTAATACCCTATGTGAGTTATTATAACCATACTTAATACGACTAGTGGCCTGTACGGCGTTCTTCAGGCGTCGAAGCTGGTAGACATTTGTCACCCTAGACTTCCGGCCTAACTGTAGCGAACAGCTTAGGTGCGGAGTTGTCAATCTCGTATAGATCTATACACAATGGTCTCGCTCTCCCTCTAGGAGACGTTGGTTATAATGCAGGACTTAAGGTGTACTTTAGGTAAAGTACGTGAAGAGAGAGTGTCTCACGAACTGTACCAACGATTTACGTGTAATGTAGTGAAAATCCTTTTTGTATGTAAAAGCATTTAGTTCATAGAGTGACTTAATTATAGTTCGAAATAATTATCTATAATAAGCCCGAAAAGTGGTAACTAGTTTAAAAGAACTCCAAACTATACCCATTATAGTTTAGCTAAAAAAAGTTGTAGAGTCAGAGAAAAGTAACTCATTTATAAATTTTGTTATACCAAGAATAATAGGTTTAGGAAGTTCATCACTTGGTTTAACCCAAGAGAATATTGTCTTAGTAAAGTTATGAAACTCATCCTTGATGGGAAATTTCCTTTTATCATAAAAGTCATAATTTTCTTCTTTGTTCATGTAGTAAAATTTAAAAACTTGCTTTTATATAGTTTCATACTATAACTTAACCATATTGTGCATGAAAGCTGGAAATAACTAGTAGAATCACATAGCATGCACATAAAACCTTATACACAACATATAGATGAACACATATAACAACATTTTGTTATAATATAGTTTTGCTTGTATTCCCCCACCCCCCCCCCAAAAAAAAATACATGAAAAAATCTCGTAAAAAAGTGGGGTATGAACTCACATTGAGTGGTTTTTTTGGTTGATTTGAAGAGGTGTTGAGAAGTTTTTCAAGTCTAAATACTTGAATGTAGCTGATGAACTTCCTTGAGAATAATGTTATCCTAAGGTTTTAACACATTTAAAGTGTGTAAATGGAATGATCTAAACATAAGAGTGTAAAGGATGCTAAGAAGTCTCGAATTTACTTACCAAACCTAAGAAGAATGCTTGAAGAAATAAGCCTCTTTAATGCTTGGAAGTTAACCTCTTGAGAGCAATGGAGTTTTCACAGTAAGTAGAATGGAATTGTGGTATGTGAGGGAGTGGTTTTCGTCCAATATAAAAGGATGGAGATGATAAGATGTGTGCTTGGTTAACTGGAGGTTAAGGTGTTGTTATTTGGTGGTTATTATATGGTTTACTGTGATTATATTGGAAATGGGTTAGTTTTCAACTCCTAAAGTCAACATTTCTTGTCTTATCCTCATCCATGACCGCAAACACTTCTAAATGCTTTAGCATGACCATAATCATACATGATTTCGGTCCTATACTTGATTCCACTAATTGATTTCGGTCCAAGGCCTTTTCCCATGGTGTATGAACCTCCTGTAGTAACCAGCGAGGCATAAGAATTGTCTGATCTCCGTTGGGGTTATCGGGGTTGCCCAGCCTTCGATTGCTTTGATTTTGGAAGGGTCCACATGTATCCCTTCTTCACTGACCACGTGAACCAGAAACTCCACCCTTCGGATACAGAACTCGCATTTTGTGAACTTCGCATACAGCTTCTTCGCCCTTAGTGTTTCTAGAACTTGCAGCAGATGTTGAATGTGTTCTTCTTTACTTCGTGAATAGACTAGTATATCATCGATAAATACTATCACGAAGTTGTCAAGGTAAGGTCGGAAGACTCGGTTCATCAGGTCCATAAATGTCGCGGGCGCATTTGTTAGACCGAAGGGCATTACTACGAATTCATAATGACCATAGCGAGTTCGGAAGGCGGTCTTGGGGATATCTTCCTTTCGGACCCGTAGTTGGTGGTACCTGGATCTTAAGTCTATCTTTGAAAAGTAGCTTGCCCCTTGCAACTGGTCGAACAGTCGTCGATCCGGGGAAGGGGGTATCGGTTTTTGACGGTGAGCTTGTTTAGTTCTCGGTAATCGATGCACATGCTAAACGACCCATCCTTTTTTTTACAAACAAGAACGGAGCTCCCCAGGGTGAGAAGCTAGGCCTTATGAATCCCTTGTCCAGTAATTCACTCAATTTACTGGAGAGTTCTTGCATCTCCGCAAGAGCTAGTCTGTATGGCGACTTAGCGATTGGTGTGGCTCTGGGTATCAAGTCGATCCTAAATTCGAATTGTCGTTCGGGGGGCACTCCCGGGAGGTCTTCAGGAAATACGTCGGGGAAGTTGCATACCTTCAGGATCTCTTTAATGTTCTTTTCTCCTTTCTTTTTGTCGACCACGTAGGCTAAAAAGGCATGGTTCCTCTTGTGTAGACACTTCTATGCCTTGATACATGAGATGAGGTGAAGGTTTGTACCGGGTTTGTCACCGTATATGACCAAGGCTTCATTGTTTGGAAGGTGAAGGCGAACGGCCTTCTCGTAACACATAATGTCGGCACGGTGAGGACTTAGCCAGTCCATGTCGATGATCACATCAAAACTCCTTATGGTAACCGGCATTAAGTCGATTTGGAAGGAATGGTTATTCAAAGTTAGTGTGCACCCTATGAATACATTGTTTGGTTTTTCGGTTTTCCCGTTAGCCATTTCTACGGTAAATGTGTCGTTTAGTGTTTGAGGATTTTGTTTGAGTAGATGCTTAAACTTATGACTCACAAAGCTTCTCTCTGCCCCGCTATCAAATAGTATGCATGCATAAATGTTATTGAGGAGGAACGTACCAGTGACCACTGTAGGATCCTTCATCGCCTCCTCGTGTCTTACTGCCAGGACTCTTCCCATTCTTCTAATATTCCTATTGTTGGCCTTTGGATAGTTTCTCTTGTAGTGGCTTGTTTCTCCACAGCCATATCACACTTGACTCACCACAGTGTTGGTGGGTTGGGTGGCCTGTTGTGCGGACGCCTTGCAGTATCGGGCTGTATGCCCCTTCTTGTTGCAGGTTGTGCAATGCAACTCTCGGCAGGCGCCGTTGTGGTGAAAGGGGCATTTGTCGCACTTTGGAAGATTACCAGCATATTGCTTGGTAGTTGCTGGTGCAGCAGGGGCGGTAGCGGCATGAACCGCCACGATCTGTTGCTTCTTGGAGGGTTCCTGAGCTGGTTGGTTTTTCTTCTTGTTTCCAAACTTCCTCTTATTACCACTCTCCTTCGTCTGTTCGGGGTATGGGAGTCATCATGCCTTGTCGAACTCCATGATCAATGAGCTTCTGAGCAAGGCGCTTGGCGCTGTCGAAAGTTGTTGGGTTTGCAACAATTACATTTCCTTGAATCTGGGGAGATAGCCCCCAAATGAAGCGTTCAACTTTCTTTCTCTCTGAAGTGATCATTCTGGGGCATAGGATTGCCAGGTCGCTGAATCCGGCGGTGTAGGCTTCGATGTCAGAGCCGTTCATAGTGAGATTCCAAAGCTCATGTTCTAGCTTCTGTACCTCACCCCTTGGGCAGTACTCTTCGAGCATCATGATTTTGAGATCCTCCCAGCCCATCGAGTTTGCTACCGGGAGGGTTAGAGCTTTGATGTGGCCATTCCACCATGAAAGGGCCCTTTCAGAAAAAAGTGCAGGCTGCAAACTTTACTTTGCTTTCCTCGGGGCAGGCACAGATTTCGAATACTGATTCTGTCTTTTCGAACCACCGCGTCAGATCAATAACACCACCGCTTCCATTGAAGGGCTTGGGCTTGCAGTTTGCAAAGTCTTTATAAGTACATTCCCTTGGGTGCCCTTGCTTTTCAGTTTGATTGGAGTTGTTTGTTCCATTTCCACCTCCGGTGTTGCTACTGCTTATTTGGGCCATGGCAGCGGCTACAGCAGCGGTCACTGCAACTTGGAACACTGCAGTGTCCATTGGGGAGGAGGTGGCGGTGGTGGGGGCATCGTGGTATCGTTCTTGCGCCTATTTTTTCTTCGGGGCAGCATTTTCTGCCACATGATGGAATGATGATAAGTTTTTTATATGAGTTATGGTACGGACACTACTATAATGGAATACCTTGTATGTATTGAATCTAGTTGTTATTGAGAGTCATTTGTATTTTATAATTGAAATTTTACTATACCAAATAGAAATGAAAAGAAAAGACATAGCAGATAACATCATCCAATAAAATGAAATACATATACGTTTCATTGAAGACAAGGTGCTAGTACATATGTTTCGGGGAAAATCGACCTCTAAGGAGGTCTATAGTACATAAAAAGAAATAAAAATTGTGTAGCATAACGACCCTCCGAATAGTGAGATCACTTAGACGTAGGGTCGGTCCCACATACAGGAAAATAAAAGGGGTAGCACCAACGCATACCCATACACCTAGTCTATATCAAAGTTTGAGTAGGACGAACCCTACTCACGACGGGTAGTCCTCTGTGGTCCCTGAGATGAAGTAGAGGCGCCCTGCAGCTCAACCAACCGACACTCGGCTGCAATCACTCTTTCCTCGAGTGTCGCATGCCTCTCCTGATATTCCCTTACCTCCGCTCGGGCGGTGGTAAGGTCCTCGATGAGTCGGTCCATGGGATAGTAATCCCTCTCAATGTCTCATGTGCGCGCGTCCGTGACGTCTGCAGCGGCTCCCAATTCCAGTACGCGGTTTGCCGTCTCCCTTGTCTGGTCACCAATGTCCGAGATCCACTGGATCATGACGGGAAGGGCTCTGTTGGCTGGTCCCCCGTGGCGGAGGTCATAAAAACCTCGCTCCATACCAAAATGTGGGCGTTGCCCCTAATGTCGACTCCATCTCTCAAGGTCCTCTACCCAGCGGGGCGTAGGTCTGATGTAGCCTAAACGGTGTGCAGGGAATCGAGCTACGTAAGGAGGATTGATGACTTTGGATTCCGCATCAGACTCCTCCTCCTCCTCTTCCTCTTCTTCTTCCTCTATCTCTTCTACAAACTCTTCCTCTAGCTCTTCTTCCAAAATCTCCTTGGGATCCTCCCCATGATCCTCCACAATCCACCCTCCATTCCCCTGGTTGGGGAAGTAGGGATCTCCGGGGATATGGAAACCTGCCATCGTGTCTGTACGATAATATAAGTATGAGAAGTACATGAAAGTTTATAATGTGCTAAAATACTCCTATAGTATTTTAATTCTTTTATGTTTGGTACTATAACTTCTTGGTATATATATATAGGGTTGGTAAGTTTTAGATTTGTTGTCCACCACGACCACTCCTAAACACATGTTGGTCATATCTTGAATAAATATAGTTGATCAGGCTATATTTATCCCAGATATGATTACATAATTGTCTAAGTTTAATCGCGATCTCCAACTCTTCTAAATACTTCTTATTATAACACTATTCCTAATATGCATGCATGTATGTACACTTTTATGAATTACTTATATTTTTAAAATATAATTTTAGTCAGAGTGTTTTAATCCCATTGTATGTATAGTTGTATATCTTGTATGGTTTGATATACTAGTTCACTATAAACAATGCTCTGATACCAATCTGTCACACCCCCAAACCAGCACGGCGGAAACGTCTGGGGGCGGATGGAGTGTCTTTATGTATAGTATCATAACAATTGAATACAAATGAATCATAGCATCACAAACATTCATACATCAAGAATACAAGGTTACATTGTTTACAAACTTTGTTTACTCAAAAGTTAAGTACAAATAATTGAAAAGTAGAAATCATGATGTAGTGTTACTCAAATGTTTTCGTTATACCTGCTCACTGGTTTCCTGGGAATACAAGCAATTTTGAAAAGCGTCAACACTAAAGTTGGTAAGTTCATAAGCGTTTTTGTATGAATAAAATCTGTAGTGTTTCCTTGTAAATGATAGCGTAGAGTTTTCCAGAAAATTCAATATTTTCTTAAATGTAAAATGTAGTCTTAAAACCATAAGACCAAAAATGTTAGTAGTGTTGCATTGTAAAGTAGTATCATATAGCTTTATATATATATATATATATATATATATATATATATATATATTATAAAACCGAATGAAGATGCATTAGCCCCGTAAACCAACTGATTGTTAATACCATATGTGAGTTATTATAACCATACTTAATACGACTAGTGGCCTGTACGGCGTTCTTCAAGCGTCGAAGCTGGTAGACATTTGTCACCCTAGACTTCCGGCCTAACTGTAGCGAACAGCTTAGGTGCGGAGTTGTCAATCTCGTATAGATCTATACACAATGGTCTCGCTCTCCCTCCAGGAGACGTTGGTTATAATGCAGGACTTAAGGTGTACTTTAGGTAAAGTACGTGAAGAGAGAGTGTCTCACGAACTGTACCAACGATTTACGTGTAATGTAGTGAAAATCCTTTTTGTATGTAAAAGCATTTAGTTCATAGAGTGACTTAATTATAGTTCGAAATAATTATCTGTAATAAGCCCGAAAAGTGGTATCTAGTTTAAAAGAACTCCAAACTATACCCATTATAGTTTAGCTGAAAAAGTTGTAGAGTCAGAGAAAAGTAACTCATTTATAAATGTTGTTATACCAAGAATAATAGGTTTAGGAAGTTCATCACTTGGTTTAACCCAAGAGAATATTGTCTTAGTAAAGTTATGAAACTCATCCTTGATAGGAAATTTCCTTTTATCATAAAAGTCATAATTTTCTTCTTTGTTCATGTAGTATAATTTAAAAACTTGTTTTTATATAGTTTCATACTATAACTTAACCATATTGTGCATGAAAGCTGGAAATAACTAGTAGAATCACATAGCATGCACATAAAACCTTATACACAACATATAGATGAACACATATAACAACATTTTGTTATAATATAGTTTTGCTTATATTCCCCCCAAAAAAATGAAAAAATCTCAAAAAAAAGTGGTGTATGAACTCACCTTGAGTGGTTTTGTGGTTGATTTGAAGAGGTGTTGAGAAGTTTTTCAAGTCTAAATACTTGAATGGAGTTGATGAACTTCCTTGAGAATAATGTTATCCTAAGGGTTTAACACATTTAAAGTGTGTAAATGGAATGATCTAAACATAAGAGTGTAAAGGATTCTAAGAAGTATCGAATTTACTTACCAAACCTAAGAAGAATGCTTGAAGAAATAAGCCTCTTTAATGCTTGAAAGTTGACCTCTTGAGAGCAATGGAGTTTTCACAGTAAGTAGAATGGAATTGTGGTATGTGAGGGAGTGGTTTTCATCCAATATAAAAGGATGGATATGATAAGATGTGTGCTCGGTTAACTGGAGGTTAAGGCATTGTTATTTGGCGGTTATTATGTGGTTTACTGTGATTGTATTGGAAATGGGTTAGCTTTCAACTCCTAAAGTCAACCTTTCTTGTCTTACCCTCATCCATGACCGCAAACACTTCTAAATACTTTAGCATGATCGTAATCATACATGATTTCGGTCCTAGACTTGATTCCACTAATTGATTTCGGTCCTAGGCCTTTTCCCATGGTGTTTTCGGCCTTAGTGGATCTTTAATGTGTGTTTTCGACCCTAGTGGGCTTGCTTGGGGTTGATTTCAGTCTTAATACTTCCTAGGCATTTTGATTTTGATCTTAAGTAATATAGACCACAAGGATGATGGCCTTCGAACTCAAGAATTCAAGGTCCTTGCATAAATACATGTTGTTATGTTAAAACTATTTGATTCTTGTTTGATCTGCATTGATTTTTCAAGGTTTATTTCAACATAATTTCCAAGTGCATATTATCTTTAATCATGAAAATGGCACCCTCTTGGCTTTCAAATAACATTATTGCATCAAGTTACATAGATATATAGTGTGGATACACTTGTACACAAGACCTCTTAGACTTAGTTTGGCCCAAAATTTTCTAGTTGTCACATCTGGTCCCCCACACTCGATTTCAGTTCTTGTCTTCCACTTCTACTTTCTTGCTTACGTAATCCCCGATTTAAGGTAAACAATTCCTACTCTTAATGCTTTAGTTTGACCAATTTGTTTGATTTAATGTTTAGGGTTTGTGGTTTGGTTGAATGTCGAAATTTATGCCTAGATATGCGATTCCTCCACTGCATGTCATCAATATATGTTTAGTATCGACTTGTTAGTAAACCCCAATAATGAATAGAGTCCGATTTTGTTCCTTCCATGTCCGATTTTAACTACAGATTACGAACTCACGACGTGAGCTTCCGGCTCACGACGTAAGTCCTGGGTAATTGGCTTTTCTATTTTGTTAAATCTGTCTAATGTTATGAATATGTTTTTGGTTGTTTCTTGTTTATTTGCATTTGCAGAAAATGGCTTCAAGGAGGTCTGATGAGCAATTTCAAGGGCATGTGTCTTCCCGCCACCTATTGTACCAACTTCCCGTGGACATGCCTACAAATGTGGTCACTAATTTCACCAACAAGTTGGGATGGTTGCACAACAGAGAATTTGCCATATCCCTGAGAATTGACTGGATGAGGTTAGGAGAAATTGGATTAATGGAAAGGATGGTTCCATTTTTGACAAAGAATTTTTCTGTGGATGGCTTTGCTTTCACCTGTAACGGGTGGAGGAATATATTTTCCATTAGTGAGCCAGTCTTCCAAGAGCTTTGTGTTCAGTTCTTCGCCTTTGTTTCTTTTGAAGAGGCCACTTTCGATCCATCTTACTCGAGGGCTTTAGTTTTTTGCCTTGGTGGAGAGTTTAGGGAATGCAGCCTCGCCGAATTTGAATGGCGAATGGGGATTTATGAGGAGCATGAGACACGGTTACTAGTTTTCGACCTTTTCTTGAGATATGCGGCTCGATAATATTTGTCAGGAGCATCTGGGTATGATTTTTGGGGAACGATTGACAATGGGGCATTTCATTCGGGTGTTTCGCAGGAGAGTCATATCTAATCTCCGATTCATCGACTACTTCACCGGTTGATCACTTTTTCCATCAACCACAAGAGGCATGGGGACAAAGTTACGAGCTTGAACTTATTTTTCCTATGGGGCATTGTCATGCCGGGAGTTTTTTGCAACATCCCGTATCATTTGGCTAGTTATTTGGGTAGCAAGGCCGCTATTTCCCGAGCCTGTAACCCCATTAATGGGGCCACTTTGTCACTTGCCTTGCAAGGTCATATGGTCTTCTTACACCGCGCTTGACTAGGACGTTGACACGCATGCCTGGGGATGATCTCTATATGGGTTATTTGGAGTTAATGTGTGTTGTAGTCAACATGGGTTCACATTGGAGCATACCTATTGATGATGATATGGAGCCTCATGAACAACCTGAACACCAGCCGAGGCCCCGAGGGAGAAGAAATGTAAGAGGACGAGGAGATAGAGGACAGCCGGTGCATCATAATGCACCCATGGGAGGTGCCATTTTTGGAGGAGATATGTCGGGTTATTTTTATCAATTATCTTTTAGTGTTAATTGGATCGGGGGAATAGTGGAAAACTTGGTTAGACACTTGAATGTTGAGCAACCACCTCACTTGGGAAATCATTATCCCATATGTCCTACGTGGAGTGAATATCAAAACCGGGGTGGAGATGGGGCCGGAACTACCGGAGCACATGACGAGGAAGATGATGATTAGTTTTATCCTTTAATTTTATTTTACTTGGGTTTATTTTAGTTTATTTTTTGTGTGTTTGTTTTGATTTGGTTGTGTAACGATATTTTGAGATTGTTATGTTTCTTTTTTCACTTCCTTTGGTTGTTATTTTCAGAATTTTGTGAGAGGAAACGCAGGAAGGATTATTAGAGATATGAGTGCGTATTCATGTTTAGTCGGATATTTAGAGTCGAGAGTCGAGACCCACAATCTTAGATAAGTGTGGGGTTGATCGAGAGAGAAACAAGTTATAGAAGAGTCACGAGATATAGAGTTTAAGAAGGGTCTTAATCTATTAAGACATAAAATGACAGAAGAATTGAAGAAACCACTTTCTATGCCCCCAGTTAACTTATTCCTCATGTCGTGAGCCCGTTATCAATGACTTTCAGAATTCGATTTCAATCGACCTCACGTCGTGATCCCTAAACCTCACGTCGTGAGTCCATAATTTCATCAATATATAAGACCTTTATTGCATATTTCTTTTATAGGTCACTATTTCCCTTGTTGGAAATATCATGAAGCTGCTAATGACTCATTTTCTCGACCATGCAATGTGACGTACGCTTTCCCACATTGTCCTATTATACTTTGAAGATTTTTCTACGCCGCATCTATTGAAGATTGAAGTCTCGGTTCCAATTTTTGTCAGCACATTCACATATCTCACTTATTGAAGATCCAAGTTCCATATTAGAAGAAGTCCATAATCAAGATGTACAAGTTATCCACACGTTCAAAATTTGATCTCGCCACTACTACCCCAGGGGAATCTGTTCCTTTTTCTCCATTTTATTGCTTTTAAATTATTTTATGCATACAATGAGGGCATTGTATGTAATAAGTGTGGGGTAGGGTCGAAAAAGTACATTACTAGGAAATTTAGAAATTTAAAATTTTTTTAGACATAGATTTGGAATAATAATCTAAAATTTAATTCTAGTAATAATAGTTTAAACTTAAGTTGCCAGTGTTATGTGGGATGATCCGATGAGAGCTCAAATGTTTAACTGAGCCAACATATGTTATAGTATATTTGTGGCTTCCCATTCCTAGTGAAAAGTCATGTGATATGAATGGTAATCTGGTAGTTTATGTGGCATAAAAAGTTTTGCAGCGTGTACCTGAAATCTATCCAGCAGAGCTTATGTAGTCATTGCACTTAGACTAATATCTTTAACTAATAAGGGTTGAAGTTAAGCTTCATTGCTTAAGCATGTAGGATTTGAGTGAAAAAAGTGAGTTATATATATATATATATATATATATATATATATATATATATATATATATATATATATATATATAGAGAGAGAGAGAGAGAGAGAAAATTACCAAAAAGTTGAAGAATTTTGGAGCTATCAAGTATGAAGATCAAAAGATCAAAATTCCAAAGAATCAAAAGTTGAAGATACCAAAAATCAAACAAAAAGGTGGTGAATTCAAAGAAATCAAAGATCAATTATTCAAAGAAGTGAAGAATTCCAAGAGCTCCATTGTGGTATCTAAAGTTGTAATTTCTAGATTATGTATGCTTGGGTAGCTTAACCAAAAATACCTTGAGGTTAAGAAAGGTTTCTAGGGATTGATTCGGAGGGTTGCAAAAATGAGTGTCGTATAAGCTAAGGGTGAAGGTTCATAAGGATTGTGAGTATTAGGATTGGGAAGTTATTAGGACCTTAGACACAAATATGCGCATTGAGGTATTGGTATAATGGATGAGTTCGAAATGGATTGTTCTATGTGATGCTAGTGATGAAAGTTTGAATTTAAAATAATTAGATTTGCTTGAGGGAAAGCAAAATATAAGTGTGGGGTATTTGATATTGCCATATTTATACATATTTTTAGGCAATATTTGAATACATTTTGATTAATATTTTGGTTATTTGCATAGATAAGTGGTACTTATAAGATTAAATTACAATTTGTAGCCAGAAGAAGTCATCTTGAAGAAAAAGGGCTAAAAGCGACAAGATTGGAACTTTGGAGGTTAAAAGCTTAAAAAATGAAGAATTCAACTAAAAACGTCCTCACGACGTGAGGAGTGAAGGCTCACGACGTGAGCATAGATATTCTAGAAGATAAACATCTGGAAGTAAGAATTCGTGTTGGATACGGATTGCTACCGAGCTCACGACGTGAGATACCTTGCTCACGACGTGAGTAGGGTTATTTCGGAAATATATATATATATATATATATATATATATATATATATATATATATATATATATATATATATATATATATATCCTTGATCTCACGATTTTGGGAGGTTGGCTGGATTGGAGAGAGTTTCCAGAAGACGATTTTCAGAAGTTTAGAGGCTAGAAACTTGGTAATACACCAAGGAGGAAGAAGAAGAACATAGTTTACTTTTTGATTTGGTACATTACTATGCTTTTGATTATGAAGTATAATTGTTTGTTTGTTAGTATGAGTAGCTAAATCTAGCTGCTCCTGTTAGCTAGATGAAGCTGGAACTCATGAACTAGTAATTTGATTATGGATTCTTTTAGTTGGTTGTTTGCTTGTGTTTGATTGTTTATACCTAGCATGTTAGAACTTGATACTTAGGGTTGCTTAAACTCATGTTTTGTGTAGTTAGTGAATATTGAATTGCATGAACTTGACACCTAGTAATTTAGTGACCATTGAATTGCTAGAGCTATGATCAAACCAATCTTAGTTAAGTAATCAAAGTATTAGTTTTGGCTATGCTAGAGAACATATATTGTGATTATAATATTGTGTTTACCTAATCAATCTTACATAGCTCCAATCCATTTAATAATTGATTCAGTGTTAAATTATGTGTGACTATGCATAGATCTACATGAATTAATTCAACATTAGTAAATTTGGACTTGAATTGCTAATAAAATATTAATTGGTAACCAAAGAGAATTATCCTTAATTAATAACTAAATAATGAGGGAAAGTGGATTCGAACTAACAAGAGTGTTTTTCATAATTGATTGAATTAGTTGTTGATAATTTAAGTTTATCTAAACTTGCAAAATTGGATATAAACAAATTTACTTTGCTAGAATTTTAGGTTAATTTAATAGTGAGTAGATTAATTAATTAAAATCGTTCCCTGAGTTCGATACCTGACTTTTGTGTTATACTATTTGCGAAGGGGTACACTGCCCTGGGTCGAATAGCTAGTAGATTAGGAGGTAAAATTAGGTGTAGCTAGTTCAGACGCATCACAAATCATTCAAAAGTATGTCAGAATAAAAACAGTTATCAGAGTACAATCCCAAAATCATATAGTTGCGGAAACATGGGTGGACGCGTTGCGATCAAGTCGGGCCCTTCCCCTTCGAACCGGAAGTACCTGAAACCATAACCATAAAAACGTAAGGACAAAGCTTAGTGAGCTCCCCAAAATACCACATACCATACATATCATTAGGCCTAGCCTGCACATTGGGACCAACCCTTCCAAGTCAATGGGCCCAGCCCAACATACATATGCAAGAGTCATAGAGACAGCTAGCATCCTACATAACATACAATGGGCCTAGCCCTTCCTAATCCATGGGCCCAACCCATCATATAAATGGGCCTAGCCCAACATACTATGCAAGAGTCACAAAGACAACTAGCATAACAGATCCTAGCGGGACGACATTGGTGCCTTCGATCCAAAAGTACAGTGAGGAGACTCACCTCAATCCGAGATAATCGAAAAACATGCGTTGCTGCTACCGGAATCCTCACACTGAACACAACCAAAATATCCCTAATCAATAATTTAATACAATTTCCCAAAATACAAGGTCGCATACCATATCCTATCCTTCCAATGGGTAAAAGACCATTTTACTCTTCTCATATTTGATCCAATAACCCATGACCCAAACTCCAAAAAGACCCAAGGCCCAAAAGAAGATCTTTGGCGTACGCCCCGCGTACGACCCACTGAAGCACAAGGTACAACTTGCTAAAGCTCCAGTACGGGGACTTCATGCATTAAGTTGAGCGTACACATACATACTCCTAACGTTCCCACCAGGTGACCAAAATTTTCATGAAGCACTTAATGCTTAAGACCAAAACATCCGAACTCAAATCTAACCTCTAAATAAGGTCTAAACCATAAAGTTGCCAACTTTCCTCCTTTGCATGTCTTAATGGGACCCAAAACCTGTTTTTATCCATTTAAACCCATAATATGAACACCAACTTAAGCATGATTCATCAAAACCCATCAAGATGACATTTTTATGCACCAACAACCTTAGAAATGCTAAGATCTAATATTCTAAGCTCCTGGGGTAGCTCATACTCACAAGGATGACTCAAGGGACCACAATAAACCCAAAACAAACCCTAGACTAGATCTAACACATAGAGTCATCAAGTTAAAAACTTTATGCCTCCTCGAAGTTGATGAAGATGATTAGAGCTTGGATTCACAATCTCCAAGCCAAGCAATGCTTCTAACAAGATCTCCTTCTTCTCCAAGACACACCAAAAATCACACAAAGGCTTGAAATTCACACAAGAGAGGCTAGGGTTTCAAACTTATGGTTAAATGGGATAGAGGTTGAAGATAGGAGGGTTTGAGAATGAGTTAAGGCCTTTAAGTAGGGTCCAAGACCCTAAATTAGGGTTTGAGATTGAGTCGTGAACACTAGCATTCGCGAAGGAGCCTTCGCGATTACTCCAACGATGTACGCCTAATATACATTCCTTGTACGCCCATCGTACACGACATGCTCCTTACCGACCTATCTTCTGATGGCCATAACTTTTGCGTCCCAACTCCGTTTTCGTTGATCTTTATATCCACGGAAAGGTAATGAGGAGCTTTACAACCCTATATAATTACTTTTGAATTAAAACACCTCGAACTAAAATCCTTAATCCATGAAAGGCCCGAACCATCATTTTTACCATTATACCGTTGGGCTCCGAAGCACAAACTGAACTCTTGGTACCCACCACCTACCTTATCCACAACCAAATGGGTCTAAACCTCTCTTTTCCCAAGGCCCAAAGCCTTATGATAATTGATCATCGGGTCACAGCCCCGAATTATGATTCGACTCGAACCAGGGTTTTACAAAAAAAGAGTGGATCAGATGTGTCAGAAATAAGTAGGGAGCAGTGAGGTGAGATGTGGATGCCCAGTTTAAGGTTTAGGAGAGTTTAGAAGTGTGGATTTAAATTTGGCTAGAAGCCCTTTGATATGTAGTTTACGAGTAAATTATATTTGTTACTGAAAAAACACTACTATATAAGAGTAATTGCATTAAAGATTAATTAATTCTACCGTTTTAGTTTTTTTATTCCATGATGATAATCAATGTTTAAAACCCGGTTTTTTAGTTGAACTAGTGTGAGGAATGGTTCACGGGTCAACCGGTACAACGGGTTGTCGAAGTACGTCAACACGGTTTCCAAAATATGAATGATTATTCTATAGCTGCAATGCATAATATAATGTATTTCTTAGTGAACCTTCATATACTATTTAAAATCTTTCAAATATAAATGATTAATTTGATCTTCTTCAACCAAGAAATAGAAGTATTAGTTCAAAAAGTAAAAGAGTTCTTATTGAATGTATGCTTTTGGAGTTGAAATATATAACAAGAACTACAAGATATTAAATGTCAAGAATTATATGATATGTTAGTCCACCTAACACTTTAAATCGAAGTACCCAACACTTGTAATTCACAAATCTCCACTCTTTGTTGAAATAAAATATATAAATTTAATAAAATCTTTTTACTAAACATTAAAAGATTGATTCTTCTAAGAAACAAAAATATTGGGTTCATTCATCAATGTAAGCCATATAAAATAGTGAATTAAAAATAAAAAACAATTGAATATTAAGTTAAAATAGTTTGATGTTTTGTTTCATAATTTTTTTTTATAAAATATAAGTTATGTATTTATGCAATCTTGTTGAAAATTAAAGAAGATAAACTTAAATATGTAACATGATATTATTTTTTCTATTAGATTGAAATCGGATTTTGTAACGAATCAGGTCAATGATTAAGTTTTTATGGTAAAATCTGACGGTTCAATCCGATTCATAAATATACAAAAACATATCTTAATTGATCCGGTGAAGAGCCCAGTTGGACTAGTTTAGTCCAACTGGTTTGTCTGGCCGGTGAGAAACATTGATAATAATCATTTTTACTTTTTTCAATAATTTATGCAATGTTTTGACATATTAGACCGTTCATTACTACACTAATCGATTTTTTTAAGGCTAGATGAAGTTGCCCAATAACGTGCTCGGCACATCCTACGTGTCTTCGGCGAATGTCGCACCACCAACTCAACATGCCGAGCTGCAAGGGTTAGCTCGACAACCGAGCGTAAAGGAGAAAGAGTGGTTTTTTTTTCTTTTTTTACCACTTTCAAAAAATACCTCATTTTACCAAAAATATAATCGTTTTTCTTTTGAAATTTCAAATCTAAAGCATTCATCAACTACTATAAATACCAATATCCTCTTTATTTTCCACCACCTTCAATCCTTTTTCATTTATCTCTCCCAATGTTTTTTTTATTTTCGACCACCTTCAAACTTTCTTCACCTCTCACAATTGTTGAATTTTGGACCATGGATGAAAATATCATTTTGATTCGTGCATGGGTTGATGTAAGTGAATATCAAAATCACAACTATCTCGTAAATGAGTCTTTTTCTGGAACAGAATCATCAAATGATACAACCAAGAAGTAGGTGAAGGGCAACACCAAAATAAAGATCAACTTTTCGCCAAATGAAGAAGAACAAACGGTTTCACAATGCATGAAAATGGTGGGCTATGGTCAACCAATGCTCTTAAAATTTCTGTACAATAAACAAAAGCATTTCCGATTTGTAGAGTTTTGGCAAGTTATAAGGAGGTTGACAAATAGTGTCAATATGTCAAATGAAGTTGTCTTGTGTTTTATTATAATTTCAAATGTTGGTGTTTTATTTTAATTTCAATTCTGTTGTGTTTTATTTAATTTCAAATGTATTTATTTTTTTAATTTTAATGAAATTTTAGTTTTATATAAACTTATATATCAGTTTTTAACTTTTTATATACATTACTTTTAGTTTTAAATAAAAACTATATATTATGGCAAAAGTGATAAACACTTCTAAATGACAGGCTGTCACAAATATAATGTGACGCTAATGTAACAAAAAAAAAACCGGTAAGACAAATATAAACTACTCATTTTAGGACGTATTTGGCAAAAATAGTTGTTAGCTGTAAGCGGTTAGCGGTTAGCTGATATCGGGTAGCTGGTAGCGTGTAGCAGGAAACTGCAGGTTTTATTTTTTATATGAGTCTTTGGAAAAAGTAGCCGATAGCTTTTGAAATATATAAAATTACATAAAAGGACAATTGATTAAAAATATATTAATATATTTTTAATGATAATTTATAAAATTGATTTCAAAAGCTCCGTATAATATAGCATGTCAATTATACCACCACCCGAAGTATATATTTTTTTTCTTTTACTTTTATATCGATTAAAACATTATTTTATTTTATTTTTAATTTTATAATGATTAACACAACATTAACAAGGAAGCAATTGGGCCCTTTAGTCCGATGTATGATGTATCTATCTTGTGGACTGTGGACTTCACGGCCTTTTTGAATTGTTCTCCTTGCTTTTACTTTTGATCGGTTTCTTTCATTTTTGATTTTTTGTACTTTTAAGCATTGCTTAGTGTCCGACCCAAATAATACAAAGGTTTCTTTCTTTCTTTTTTTTCCTCAAAGTAATGATAGGAAAAATATAGATTCTAGAACAAAAAAATACAAATCCAATTCCACATGAACTAGTTATCTTATTATTAACAGTATAAAAAACAAACGATTAGATATTGCTATTAATGATTAATTATCGTGAAAATTACAAATTTAGCCAAATAATTAACTACTTTGTGGAAAATAGCTAAAAAAAACAAAATTGCAAATTTAGCCACTAAAATCGCAGATGGGTATAAGCCATCTGCGATTTCGCCATGCCATCTGCGAAGGTACAAGTGGCTAAAGCACGTCTGTGCTTTAGCCACTCGTACGTTCGCATGTGGTTTTTTTTCGTTGTATATATATGGCCTATTTCACCCTAAAATCGCAGATGGACTATGTCCATCTGCAATTTCCTCTGTGTTTCAGTTGCGGTTTTTCGAAGTTTTTTTGGTTTTTTATTTTATTTTATTTTATTTTTTTATTTTGACTACGAAAATGATAGGTTTTGACTACGAAACAATCTTATTATATATAAACTTTTTCAAGAAATTATCATTTTTGTTGTTATTTCTTTGGAAAATTTGTTGAAAACCTCTCTAAAAAAATGTATGAATATTTGATTTGCGTTGTAACGGGTGGGAGGTGGAAAGTTTTTGAAACAAATCTTGAATACGTATGTCCACAAGGAGGTATTTCTGAATTTTCTTTGATATTTTCTGAGTATATTAGTTATAGTTAGTTTGTATCTTTGGTGAGAAGGAAAACCGGTTTGTTAGACAAATATAAAATTAGTCTTCGTTTCCATAATCCCGAATTGAATCATTATATAGCCATGGTTGAAGACATAGATGTTAGAATGTTGATCAATGTAATCAAATCGAGTGGAGGAAGGGTTGTGAAAGTGTTTGTGGTGGTTGATGAAGGTGATGCGGTTACGGAGGGTGGTGAGAGTGGAAATGAGTCGGTTGGTAATTTATGCAACGATAAAGGGAGCAACAATCCAATAGGTACTTTCATGACTCCTAGTGTAGCTCAATTTCATAATGTTGCTGAAAATGTTAATGTGAGGTATTCACCTATTCACTATGTGGATCCTGAGAATTACAAGTATGTTGGTGATGATGATGTTGGTACATATCTTAATGACATGGGTGGTCATTGTGTCGATGTTTCCGAACAAGAAGTTAAAGTTATGAATAGGCGTGTAGTAGATAAAAGTAAAAAGAAAAAAGTTATGACTCAGAAAGATCAAAATGTACATGGTTACGGGGATTATGTTGATGTTGCTGATGTAGCTTTAGATATAACCGACTTAGAAAGCAATTCTAATAGAGATGAGTTAGGTGATGAAGTTAAAGCTATGTTTCCCGATAACCTTTTTTACGGTATGCCCCATGTACCAGCATGTCCAATTGATGTCAATGAAGATATCACAGCACAGATGGTAGATATCAATGTTCAAAAGATTGAATGTCTCACTATATTTAAGAACAAAGAGCTTCTAAAACGGGCGATTGGGAAAAAATGTCTTCGAGAACGTTTTCAGACGAGGACAAGTAGATCGACCAAATCAAGGTATGAGGTTGTTTGTGTTGGGAAAAATTGTTCTTGGTTACTAAGAGCAAATGGAATTAAAAATTTTGGCGGACTTTTCCAAGTGAAAAAAATTGTTGACGTACACACATGTTCTTCAACAATTTTGCAACCTAATCATCGAAAAGCAAACAAATATGTTTTTGGTGAATATCTTGATGATGTTTTGGCTGAAGATTATAGTAGAGTATATCGGCGACAAGATATTATTAATGATATGAATGCTCAATTGAATATCAATATCTTATACCATCAGGCTTGACGTGCGAAGCAATATGCACTGTTGTTGTTAAGGGGTACGAAAGAAGATTCATTTACTAAACTTCCGGTTTTTTTCCACAATTTGGTCAAACATAATCTGGGTACCGTGACACATATTCAAACAGATGGTGAAGATCGTTTTGAGTTCTTGTACGTCACACTTGGTTGCTCGGTTAGTATTATTATATTTTATTATTATTTGTTTTATTTTGGTGTATTTGAATAGATATACAGTGTATTGTAGGTACGCACTTTTGTTAATTTTTGTAAGCCGACCCTTGTAGTAGATGGAGCCCACCTAAATGGCGAGTTCAAAGGTACCATGTTACTTGCAATTACTAAGGACGGACAAAACCAAATATTACCGCATATGGTATATGCAAAAATGAGCGTACAGATTCTTAGACATGATTTTTTCAAAAACTACGTGATTGCATAGGCAATATGGAGGAGCTTACAATTATATCTGATAGGTCTCCATCTATAGCGACATCTGTTGCCAACATTTTTCCTCACGCTCATCACGGAATATGTAGTGTCCATTTGTATTTCAACATAGTAGCTAGATACGGGAAGAGTAAAACAGTTAAAGGAATTTTTTGGGAGGCTTGTAGAGCGTATACAGTTGATGGTTTTGATGCTGCCATGGACCTAATGAAAAAGACAAAAGAATCGGTATGGGAATACTTAAAAAGTATAAATCTTGAAACTTGGTCTAGGACACATTTTAGAGGGAACATATACAATCTTATGACGTCCACTTCTTCTACAAACACCTTAGTAGGTTATCGGTTCATAAACACCTGTTGCTCGAGTGCATGTAGCCTTTTCAACACCTCCTCTAAGCTTGGTTTCCCACTATGTCCACCTCGACCGTGAGAGCGACCACTAGAAGACATACTAGACGTAGATTCATTTTGTCTCCTAAAATGGTCCCGTACTGGGGATGAAACTTAATTTTGTTCACCATATACATACTCTTGACATGACATATAATAAGAAGACGTCATCTCATCATCACTCGGTGACATGCTATGTCTTGGTCGTCGTCCCTCCTAAAACAATGTAACATATTAAAAATGCAAATAAAAGTGCAATCATTAATCTTTTAAAATTAAAATAATATTTAAAAACATTTGTCATGTCAAAAATCTTGTTCACATCAACCTATTTCAATTTTTTGGTACCACTCCATCGTTTGATCCGAGGTGTGTCTCTGTTTTTTCGTAACGCATATCCACCAGCACGAACAGTTGGAAGCATCTCATATAGCCATATCTACAATTTCACAATTATAGTAATAAAAATTAAAATAACTAACATAGCAATAACATCTTACAAATAATAATAAATTTGTATACCCTAAATGGCGCTGTAAATCCAGAAACGGAGTATTTAAAAGTTTGGCGACGCTCCGGTAGTGAAAAATATCTATCTATCTTGTTACACGTATCCTCAAGGTAATCGTAGGTAAACTCTCACAGATAGCTACCCCAAGCAAAACTGTCAAAAAATAAAAATTAATTATAATATACATTAACATTAATAATATGAAACTTTCAAACTAGACAAAAAAAAAATACATGTTCCACACATCCAAATTCTCGACCAAAAAAAACCAGTCTTGCGGCACCCGGTCATTTAAGTCTTTTCCCAAAAATCTTTCACACAAAACGTATATAAGACACACTCTAACTGCATCATCATCCGTAGCTTCTAAGAAATGATGATTTAAAATAAAACTTTTCAAGTCACAGATTTTCACCGAACTATTTGTATGGTTCGGAAATAGACATTCCCGCAATAAACATCTTTTTTGACTACTAAGATTTTTTTCTAAGACTTTTTTCCCAATCATTTTGGGATACACACCAAAATTAAACCCGGTTATCAAACAAAACTCTTCCGGGCCATAAACCATTTTCATATCCCCCATTCTAAAATATAATCGTTTTATGCCATCTGAGGATACTACAACGTCCGGCCGTAGCTGATGAAGAAACATTTTATGGAACAACAATTCGTCCCCTTGTAAATGAGGGACGTCTAACAAGTAAGCAAATACAGTCTGTCTAAAAACTTTCGTGTCGTGCACCATGCAACACCTCCAATACTTCCCAAATGTTGTACCCCGATCCTTTTAGGTTGACAACAACTTTAACATTTAAATTTCTATAATCATGTTGAAAAACAACATATTAACAATGTGTAAACCAACATGGACACTAAAAATATATAACCATATTGTAACAACTATTTTCTTTAAAAATATCGGTATATTAAATGGAATAAATAAACCAACATTCAAATGACAACTATTTTCTTTAAAAATATCCGGATATTAAATGGAATAAATAAACCAACATTCAAATTACAACCATAACAATGCGTAAACCAACATGTAGACTAAAAATATGTAACCATATTGTAACCATTTTTTCATAGTAACGACAACTAAATAAACACTAATTTAAAAAACTAAACCGTATATAGACTAAAAATATGCAAATGTAATACCACATCAATCAATAATAAGTATCATCTTATTAAAAAACTCATTTCACTAAACTTATTAACAAAAAAATTATCATATGTACAACAACTCAATGCACACTTTACGCATTGTATACTTGTACATTCATACAACCACTAACCAAATAGCATCAAAACTTCAAGGCTACTAATAAATACTACTAATATATACTACTCTATCTATCAAATACAACACAATTACCCAATAACACACAATATATTTTGGGTTTTTTTTTTCAAAAACTAATAGAATAAATCCTAAATGAACAAAACCTACACTTAATAAATGTTGATTAAAACACAAAATGAGTTAAGATCTTACCATATTTTCGGGATTGTTGAAGAAATCGTCCATTATAGCTCTAAGAAAATCGCAGAGAGAGAGAGAGAGAGAGAGAGAGAGAGAGAGAGAGAGAGAGAGAGAGAGAGAGAGAGATTCTCCAAGAAAGATAGTGAAAAATGAAGAAAAAAAAACGTTTTTATAGTGACTAACATGAAATCGCAGATGGGCATCACAAAATCGCAGATGGACTTTTCCATCTGCGATTTTAGTGGTTAAATTTGCAATTTTGGTTTTTTTTTTTTTTTTGACTATTTTCCACAAAATAATTAGTGTATTTGGCTAAATTTGCAATTTTCTCTCAAATCTATAGCATAAATACATTGTTAGTTTAGGCTACCTTTTTTGTAATTTTATTATAACGACTTTAACATATAAATCTTAATTCAATATAATGTTATACACAATAAGTCGTTTTCTAAACCAAGTATTTAAATAATGTATTAATGGTTACTAATTTTGAAAAAATGTTATTTAAATGATTATGTAAGTGGAGGTAGCTTGGGTGAAGCCGTGGCACGCACACCCCATCATGAGATGGCACTTAGCTTGCAAATGCAGGATGAGGTTTGTGTGGGGTGCATGACATATCCCCTTTTCAACACGTCTTCTATAACTAAACCTACGCGGCTACTCCCATACTATTTGTTAATTATCAAAATACTGAAATAGTTTAAGAAAAAAAGAATTAAATCTACAAGGTATAATAACTAGTAGATAGAAATGAAGTTGATTATAGTCAAACTGCAAGTATTTCAAATCGTGAATGATGTTTATGATTGCATAAGCATGTATTAGGAGGATAAACGTGTTTTGGTAAATGGTAAACATAAGACTTTAAGAATAATTACTTATCTTTTTATTGATGATCTTTTTATTTATTAATGAGATCCTAAAGAAACAACGAGTTTAATATACTTAAAGAGTAAAAAACACAAATAAGATTAATCACATTAAAACATTTTCTAAGAAATAATTAAAAAAACTTACATATTTTTTGGCAAATGACAAATAGTATGGGAGTAGCCGCGTAGGTTTAGTTATGATAGCTTGTGGGTTTAATTCTTTTTTTTACATGGGCCAACCCATCTACGAAAAGAGGTAAGAAATGTGTCTCCGGTGGTCCCCTATCTAAGTTTTTTTTTTTTTTTTTTTTTTTTTTTTTTTTTTTTAACACTCTAATTTTGCATATTCCGATAAACGAAGAATAAAATGGAAGACGGATACAATCTGCTTTTTCTGCCCTTTAACATTATTTACATTTAAATACCTACGAAAATGTCGTTTTCTTAGATAGATCTAACATTTCTGTATATACCGTCTTTAAAAATATCAGATATGTAACATCCTCATTTCTATCCCCAGTACGATAAAAATAGGTAAATCTAACTACCAACTACATAATACAACTTGCAGTCGTGAAAAAACATCGAATCTACTTGATTCTAATGTTATTGGGTATGGGCTCGTCAAGGGGTGTTGAGATCTTTTGTGGCATGCCATAACGACGTTATAACACCATGAACACCGCCCCACCCTCATGTTATGGTAATGAGTGTTTGGCGTTATAACATATTGAAACATGAGTATTCTTTCTTTCTTCTCTCTCTCTCTCTCTCTCTCTCTCTCTCTTATTGGCTGCACATTCTCTCTCTCTCTCTCTCTCTCTCTCTCTCTCTCTCTCTCTCTCTCTCCCTCTCTCTCTCTGTAACACCCGAAATTTAGAAGGTTAATTATGGGAATAAAACCTTATTTCTAAAGGTCAACTCGTCGAGTTTAAGGCTTAAACTTGACGTGTTGGAAATATGTGGCACGCACGTTTTGGAAGATCAACTCGACGAGTTGGCCCTGGAAGAGAAAACCCTAATTTTTCGGGTATAACACCCTATTTAAAGGACTTAACTTCTAGGGCTGGCCTCCTTACCAGCCTCCCTTGTCCAGAAGAAACCCTAGATCGTTTTTCCACTTGTTACTTGAGTTTTGTGAGTTTTAGAGTGATTGTTATGAGATCTTTGAAGGAAGCATTGAAGAGAGAAACATCAAGCTTGGAGGAGTAATCTTGGATCCAGAAACCCTACATCAAAGGCTACATCTCGGAGGTATAAAGTCATAACCTTGACATGTAGCTTAATAGATATCATCTCTTGTAGTTTTGGCTTGGTTTTAGGTCTTTGACCGAGTTATCCAAGAATAAGAGGATTCCAGGGGTTGTTAGGGCAGATCTGACCCCTAAATGACCTCTTTGAAGCTTAAAGTTGCAAGCTTTATTGGTCCCTATGTCCCATGCTTGCCATATGTTCATTGAAGCCTAAAATGGACCTTAGAGAGTGTTTCAAACATGTATGGTCGTAAATTTAGAAACTTTACGTGGTTTGTCCACCCTTAGACACCAGATCTGTGTTTTGGGACGTCGAGGTGAGAGTTTAAGGGCTTAATGGGTCAAGACCTTCCTTAAAGGACTTAGGGTTTGAGTTTGTAGCCTCATGGATGGTCCTTGGGAGTAAAGTTGGAAACTTTATCCTCCTAGACATCTCTATGGATAGGGATCTGAGGTTTGGAGCCTTTGGATTCAAGAAAAAGGGCTTAATGCATTAAGTGGGTTGATAGATCGAATAACTCGACGAGTTCATGGGTGAACTCAGAGAGCTGGGTTGGGGTTGCCCCGAGTCTGTTAAAAGGCAGAGGAACTCGACGAATTGTAGGAAAACTCGACGAGTTGGATCGCAATATCGCGATTCGTACTTGGGAGTGGACTCGACGAGTTGAAGGACCAACTCGGCGATTTGGGCACCTGGACCGTTAACTTTGGCGTTGACTTTGACCTTTGACTGATGCATTTGACTAAGTTTGTCTCAGTGGGTGTTAGAGTAACCTGGAGTGTATTGGAAGAGAATATGGGCTTAGGATAAGACCCATCCCAAAAATCAAAATCATAAAGTGTGAGGAGCTGTACGATCACGCCTTCGCCTTCCCGCGATCATCCGAAGTACCTGAAACCAAAACTGAAACTGTAAGTCCAAAGCTTAGTGAGTTCCCCTAAAATACCCATACACACAACAATATACATATAATCACAAACAACATACTATGGGTCCAGTCAACCATCGGGTTGGAATACCCCAGGCCCTCAGCCATTAGGTTGGAATGCCAACATACTATGGGTCCAGTCATCATCGGGATGGAATACCCCAGGCCCTCAACCATCAGGTTGGAATGCCAACATACTATGAGTCCAATCATCCTCGGGATGGAATACTCACGGCCCACAACCATCGGATTGGAATGACAAGGTCTATTGGCTCTCGCACAAAGCAGATAAGCCTCAACCACCAATCAAACATGTGAACATATATCATATAATCACATAACAGTCTATAAACAGACAAACCGATCTAGCCGATCATAACAGCATAATAACATCCTATCTACCAGCATACCAATCTAACAAATCATACTAGCATAACATCATCCTATCTACCAGGATACTGATCTAACAGATCGTAACAACATAACACCATCCTATCTACCAGGATACTGATCTAACAGATCATACTAGCATAACATATTAGGATAACAATCCAAAAGGGCCGACCTTGGTGCCTTAGACCCTTGAGTATGGTGAGGAAAACTCACCTCACAAATGTCGAACTGTAGTGATAAGGTCAAACTCTCGAATCATACCCACGAACTCCACCACCTATATTCTGATGGGTTTTGAGCATTCTAACACTCCTGTGGTGTACATGCAACCCTATAAACCTTGGATCTATATTTTCTCTATTATACATGCAAATATTCAATATTCCAAGGTTTCATCCTAACTAGCATAATATGAAGCAACTCTACTACAAAAGCCTAGTTAGATGACATACCTTTTGATGGAGCTTGAAGTCTTGATCTTTAAGATCTTAGCCCCAATAGTGTGGAAGCCTCAAGTGGAATCACAAATCACCAAAAACACCTTGGAAAACTTGAGAGAATAGAATGCACACTAGAAATCAGCCCACTCTTGTATCCTCACACACTAGTGCCATTTCATGTGCCAAAGACCTCTTTATATAGTATGGAGGATTAGGGTTTCATCCATGTAAACCCTAATACCCATAACCTTTCATTTCCATAGGATCCATGGGTTAAAAACTCCATGGACTATCCATGCAAGCTTAGCCCAACCTAAATGAACTTGGCCCATACTATATATAAGAGTCCATATTTAATTAGTTCCTTTTGATCACTAAATTAATTCTTGATCAATACTAATTAAATAATATGATTCCATATTAATATATTAGAACTTATAATATATTAATATAAATCATAAACATACTATTCTCAAAAGACTATCCATATAAATTGTTCCGATGAAGTGCAACCCAAATGGACCATGCCAAATCGGGTCAAGTACATACCACTTATAGTTATGGACTTAGACACTAATCCAACATATTCACCATAGGACCACTTCCATAAATTCCCAATTTACTAAAATACCCCCAGAAGTCAAACCGGTCAAAGTCAAAATCAACGGTCAAGGTCAACAGTCCATGTTGACTCGACTCGTCGAGTGTAGTTTACTGACTCGTCGAGTCTATCCAGAACTCGAGAAATCGTGAAAACCCTAGTTGACTCACCGAGTTTCCAGACAACTAGTCGAGTCCATGCGTGTCCAAAAGTCGGGAAAACCCTAACTGACTCGTCGAGTCGTCTTGCTGACTCACTGAGTTCATGCAGAAACCAATATCGACCAATCTTCATCGGACTCGTCGAGTTGACCATGCAACTCGTCGAGTCCACCATGCAACTCGTCGAGTCCCCTCGGTCCATTTCTCATTCCAACGTTTTTAAGCTACCCCAAAGCTCTAAATTGTAGATCTAGCTTCCTAAGGCACAGATTCCACGTAAAGTTGCAAACTTTACGTGCATGCAAGGTCTTAAAGGCTTAGAACACCAAAACCAAGTCTATAATGAGATTTAGGGCATGGTGAGAGGTCACTACAAGGTAAAGTTGATAACTTTATGAATTTGGGACATAGAGGAGTCCAGATCTGAAGTTACAACTTCAGATCATGACCAATACCCGAAATAACTCCATAATAACCTAGAAATAGCCCTAAACCTAGCATGAAGAGATCTAGCTTAGAGAAAAGTCAAGGTAACGACTTGTTACCTTCAAAATGATGCCAAGATGAAGTAGAGTTAGATCCACAAGCTCTTCTTTGCTCCAAGCTCCTTAGACTTCAAGCCTTATTCACAAACACCACTTTCCAAGCTTCTTAACGCACAAAGATGGAGTAAAATCGCGATTAGGGTTTTTTGAGTCAAGGGGGACGGTAAGGGAGGCTGTTGGAGGCTAATGACCCTTTAAATAGGGTACAAAACCCTGGAAATTAGGGTTTCATTTTCCAGATCCTACTCGTCGAGTCAGGGTCCTCCGACTCGTCGAGTAGGTCCAATAATCCATGCGGGCTAACCTGCCTCTACACGACGAGTTGGGGCAACCAACTCGTCGAGTAGGTCCATGAACATGTATATAAGGCTTTAAAACTTATACCTGGGAGTCGGGGCGTTACAACTGTTTAATTTAATTTAATTTAATTTTTTGTTTTCTTATTTTAGCATGGTACTTTGAAAGTACAATGCGTGAATAAGAAAACAACATTAACATAACACTTTAAACAAATTATATATATATATATATATATATATATATATGATATAAAATTATGATTGTATGTTAGACAAATAAATTAAAGTTTGTTGCTATATCTCGCATTTAGGCCCTGATTGCGCTAGATGCAAGGAATAACAATGTACTTTCATTAGTTTGTGTAATTAATGCATCTAACTTTCATTTTTACTCTAAATCCTGCTCTTGAGGCACTGTTTATTTAGTTTAGTTTAATTCAGTTTGTTGTTTTCTTATTTAAGCGTTGTACTTTGAATTACCATGCTTGAATAAGAAAAAACATATCATAATATTTTATACAAATTATATATAAGATATAAAAGTATGATTTTATGTTAGACGAATAAATAGAAGAACATTGCTCTATTGCTCCTAATTGATTGTATACAAAAAAAAAAATTATATGAATGATATAACTATAATGGGGTAATGTTGTCATAGTACAATGCTATAATGGGAACAAATGAAAGTAGGATTCTATAAAAGAAAGTTACATCAATACATAAAAGTAGGTTTTTTACATCGGTCAACTCGACCACCAGATGGGTATAACACTAAAGTCGCTTATTAGAAACTTCTTTCTAGAAGCATCCTCAACGATATAATTAAACTCAATGGTATTTTATAATTTCTTCAAATAGAGGGTCAGACATACCATTAAGAATGTGGCCTATATAGATGTAGTCTTCATTCTTCCACTTGCAACGGTGTTTATTCTGCTCCACAATTTCATCTTCTTGTGCTTCTGATGCAGGTACTCAGAACATGAACCACCTTTAGAGTAGCTAGCAGAAAGTGCATCTTCTTTTGCCAGCGACAAAAGTCATTTCCCTAGAATTTCTCCAACTTGTCGAACTTGGAAGTCATCTCTTTCACCGATTCACTTATGATTTCAAAAAACCGAAACAAATATCATATTCGATTTTAAGGGTTTGGGAGGAGAAGACGACTTCTGAAATCGATGAGTAACTTGGATCAGCTTGAAGGATCGTGAGAACACTTTCCGAATATGATATTTCGACCATATGCCTAAGTTACATGAAATCCAGATTATGATGATAATCTTTCAAGGAACAATCTTAAATCAAAGGATTGACAAAAGACCACAAACTATGGATTTATAGAATTCATATTTTTCTGATTACCAAAGATAAACATCAATCAACATTAAATGTTGATTTTATCCATAAATAAGATATTATGGTTTCAAAGATAATTATGGAGAATATATTCTAAAAACAATATTTCCCATAATAATTTCCTTAACAGAAGGGCACAACCCCATTGACCCCCGTCATTTGGTCGAACCAAGATCAAACTCGTTTTATACAACCATGCAACATCTCTTAGCTTGTAATAAAAATAAGATTTAAACTTCATTGGTAATAGTTAAATTTCATTATACTAAAATGACATGTAACATTAAAATCACCAATACTAAGGATCAAAAGAAGATTGAATTCCATTTTAAGCAAGCTAAATGGAAATTTTAAAAGCAAAAAACTCTTGCAAAGGTGATATAAAGTCATACCTCTTATCAATAAGTATGGACACATACTTACGTCTATTTATGAATCAAGCATCGTAAAGTTGAGGTAGAGATCGATATAATTTCTTTTGGCTTTTTATCCGAAGTACATTGACAAATTAGCCTAACCGAAACATGTAACATGCAAATATTCAACCCCTTTTATATAAATTTGGATCTATTTGACGGTGGAAAAAATTTAAAGTTATTAATCCGAATATGTTTATCTATTACGTATATGTGTTATGTGCATATATATTATTTTAAGAGCGATTTAATAGTTGTCCAAAGAATAAGACTAGTTCCAGGATAGATGTCGCCAATGTGGCATCATTGTATTTTGACCATCAACCTTCCAAACATTTTTCTAGACTATTTGCCAGTTGTTTGGTATACCTGCAAAATAAAACAATATCATTGCACCCATTAATATATGATTAAAATCCTTCATCTTCGATTAAAATTAAGGGCAAGGGTTAGTGGTTAGGTGCAAATTTATATTTTAAGAAACTTGCATGTTCTATGTGTCAACAGGGATTGGGTGTTAGGCAATAAACAACATATGTCAAGTGCACCATGACCTATTTAGTTGGGGATAAAACATTTATATATTTGCTGGTTTTCAATGATACTCGTGGGTGATTAGCCGAATCTATTTTTTATGGTGTGAGTGTGATACAAAACAATTTAAAGACTAATTTTATGGTCTTGTTTTTTTGCTTGTCCTTTTGTGGTAATTTATAATAATTGATGACTAAGTGTGATAACTGCAAGTTCTAATACAATTTATAGCCTGACATTCTGGCAATGATAATATTTCGCAGGTAATTATTTATATGATATGTTAATATATATTTTTCGAATTTAAAACTACAAATAATCCATTATTTTAAATGTTCTAGGAGGTCTAATAGCCCTCCCACCTATAAGTTCCAATAGAACGAAAATGGGAAGATGACATGATAGGGTTTTCCAAGATGTGAGAATTGTCTTGATTTTTTGTATTTTCCTGATCAATAGTATGCTCCACCTAAATTTGATCATTAGGGAGAAATCAAGTAGCTTATGGGGTGAACTAGACCAAACATCAACCAAAGTCTTACTTTTTTTTTTGAGTCGTACGAGGAAAAATGTAGTGTCGAATACCATTAAATTTTCAATAAACTTTAAACTCTTTGGAGTAAATTTCCATGCCATTATAGCCTTTACCGAAAAACGTAAGATTTGTGTTCTAGAAAATAACACCGAACCTTTTGCAGGAAATTATCAATAATTTTCAACATGTAACTAACACCACAACATATATTTATCAAATGACATTTGGTATAGCGGTAACGAGTGACTCTTTCAAATGAGAGGTTATAGGTTCAAATCTCGTTAGGAGACATAAATAGCATTTATGAGTAGTTTAGTTTGCCGTTTAAAAAAAAAAACTAACACAAAATGATTTATTTTGGGGAAGCCCCTACAAATCCAAATGTATATAATCAATAATACATTGGTAGTGTGTTTTCCAATGTCGAACTTTACATTTTATGCTTGACGAAGATGTAATATTCACAAAATTTTATTTTTTATTTTCTTTGTCCTCGTTTAGACCCCATTTGTTCAACTATGTTAATCCAATTTTACTCATATAGGCTAATTGGTAGTGCCACATTAAACTACATTGGTCTTTATAGTTTATAGAGGTAGGGATAAAACTAGAGTGGAAGCTCGATGTTTGCGTGTATACTTTGCAAACCCGATGGGACGAGACTAAGTTTAGGACATGGTTTTATAATCTGGTATGAGATTGAGATCAACAATACACGTCCCAAACCTGTAACATTGTCATCCCTACAGAAAATCTAAAACTATCACGTAAACGTAACTAAAAAAACATTGCATAAATAGGAAACCTGAAATCAGATGCAACACCTGTTAATGTAAAACTTTTGGAAAAGTTACTTAGACATAAAATATATTTCCAATGAAAATTAGAGCACCAAAGCATATTCAACTAGTGTATGCCCTAAACCTTCTTCCTACGTCCAAGGTGTCATCAATCGGGAATGTACAAACAATCACAAGGATATTCATGTTGCGCCTTTGTATTTGAGTTATAGAATGAAGACATCACCTTAATTTTCCTTGTTAAATCGATATCAATGCCAAAAAATATACATGTTTGGAAGAGGAAGCACAATATATAAGTTACCAATTACATACCAAGTTACTCACAACCACATAGATGCTAAATAAACGATAACATGTATTATACTGTCAAACTAATGAACCTAACATGGCATTTTAATAGCAAATCGTGAAAAAAATCATTTTTTTTAAAACCCATGTATCCTAAGATGTTTGTACACATAACTTCTCATTTAAGAGAATCATTCATTACCAAACTCTTTGGTATTCCATCATCTCATTAACAATTTTATTTAAAGACATTGAACTTTTTTGGGTTGACGAAGTACTTTCAAATTAATTAAAAAATGGTATCAAATATAACAATTTCTCTGTAAAAGTTATAACTTATGATATGATACATAATTCAATACAATGCTTATTAAATGTAAAAAATTAACTTAAATGTAAAATTATATATTTACTAAAACCAATACAGCCAATTTTATATAATAGTTACAAAATAATAATAATAATAATAATAATAATAATAACTAGAAAGGTGACCCCCGCGTTGCGGGGGTCCGAAGGTGTCGCTTTTGTGTGGAAGTATAGTACATTCTTCTAATTGGTAGCTAACGCGGGGGTCGGAAGGTGTCGCTTTTGTGTGGAAGTATAGTACATTCTTCTAATTGGTAGCTACAGTAAAGTATGTTGCTATTGTCTACGTTTCGTCCATTTACAAATACACAAATATATTGTAGTATGTTATAATATAATGACCCCTTTGTGTTGCAAAGTAAATAGCAAGTGCGGCAGCAACACCCTGTTAAAAAAAAGTAAAGTATTACCTCTCGAATATTAAATAAAGCAATGGCTATGAAAATTCTGTCCAATTATAGCATTGTATTTTAATATTTCTTTTCTTATTAAGACGATTGCAATACAAAAAACTGAAAGTAGGATGGTATAATAAACATTTCAATGAAATTATGTTGCTATTTTGTCTCACTAAAAAGAAAAACCATTTCACATCAGCCAATTATTTCGGTTTTACTTGTTAAATCCATAAAATGTTAAAAAATAAGAATACAATGTATGGAAAAAATGAAAATTATGAAAGAAATTAGAAAAAGAAAGAAAAAAGACCGTTGCTTGAGATTGCTCTATATGTAAAGAATAAGAACACAAAAGGACTGTTGCTTGATTTACCTCAAATTGAGAGTCCATAGTAAGAACTTTTCATCTTCGAGCTCTGACTACAACTGTTTCTCATAATTTTGCTAAAAGGGTAAACTTATCTTTTTCATATGATGATCGCTTCACTTTCGTAGGGCTATCTTTTCAAATACAACAGTTTCATACGCACAACACTCTTTTTTCCCATAGAGGTTTGTGGGTGTTGTCGGGCAAGTTTGCTCCTGCCTTATTTTTTGGTTCAATTAGTCGGTTCATTTATATGTTCTCCAGGTTGTTTAACTTCAACTGCATTATGGTAATATATGAGTTAAAACAAAAGAAATTAGAAAAAGGCCTTATTGTAGGTCTCATACCAAATAAAAATAATCATATATAATCAAACATTCAACAATATGTACAAATAATAGAACTCCAATTCTAGTGATGAATTGCTTTATTTGTGGTACAACAAACATATACAAATAAATTGAATGGAACAAATTGAAAGTATGACGATTGATGGTGCCAAAATCTTGAAACTTCGACTTAAAGTAGGAATTTCAATTTACCACAAGGACCATTTGTGTAATTTACTGAAAATTGTACTTTATGTAGTTTTTCTTCCTGGTGAAGATATAAGGATCAAATTGTTACAGAAATTGAAAATAGACACCAAAATTGCAAGAGGTCATTGTTTGACTCTTATACTGCATCCTAGATTATAAATACTCATATATTTATTTAATTATTTTTAATAACAATGTTATAGCTTAACATATTTTTAATAATACCTAGGAAAAGCTTCCATTTATGCCCGCCTCTTTCTGCACATCTTCTTTGTGAAACTCTTTAGATCTCTTGAATCAACAAAACAACTTAAAGATGACTTCTAATAAAAATAAAAGATAAAAAATTAAGACATTAATGAGAAAACTCACCTTTTACTATGAAGTGTGATACAGGAGGAAATGGAAGTCCAAAAAAAATTAAGCCAAAATCTAACTATAGCTTTGATCAAATCTAAAGTTAAACCCTAAATTCATCTCTCTATCAACATACAAAGGAAAATAGTGGTACTGGCGTGTACATAGATAAAGAAAGAGGGTCCGTCAGTGCGTGGCAGAGAGTGATTACCTTCTGTTTTTGAATTTTTAACTGCAGGGTAAGGATTTAAAGTTGAGTAGATAAACATAAAAGGATGAACACAGTAGGTGTCAAATAGAGAGCATGTGTTGCAAGGAGAAGAGCACATCATCTATAAACCAAACAACATCAAATTAATTTAAAAAATAAACTAATGTAACGAATATGAAAAGCTAAAGTAAGTAAAATGAACCATATGATAAAAAAGAGGATTATTCAAAGTTTTGACCTATCTAAATATTCCCCTTTCCAAAAGTATCAGCTTAATCTCCAACAATTGCTTCTTATCTCTAGCATTACAGAAATCTAGTTTAAAGAAAATTTCACACCGTAGATTAAAATAAAGATACAGATCATATAGAAATCAATCATAATAATACCTTATTAATAGCAGGATTGTGAATAATTTCGTTTGTGATCCAAGTCTTTTCATCATGATATTCTTTCACCTTACGGTAGATAAAATATGAACGATTCGGTTCATCTTATGCAATGTCATAATAAACTGAAACTGAATATTGTTACCAAAAGCTTGTTGACATAAATTAAAACATACATATTGCAACAAAGCACCTTTCTGATCTTTTATAGATCATCAATCTGAAAAGCCAAAACAGCAAATACAAAGTATACATGACGAAACATAGGAGAGGATTTGTGTTGTGACAATAACCTGGGTAAAAAGCATTTGAAGGGTGAAAGTGAAAAGAAACATAGAAGAAAGCAATAAGGATGAAGGAAAATTGTAAAATGTACAGTTAGACAAAATTAGATTATTACAAATTAGGACAGAAAAATCCCAAACCTGGCAATAAAAAGGTCAAGCATTGTCAAATTAAACGATCAGATGCTTCAATTTGCAACCTTCTTTCATATGCCGACCCTCTGTTTCATCAAACTCACATCAAACTCTAAACCACCCTTGATTGATTCTGTCATCTCTCTCAATCTGTCAGCCCATCGTTTTTCTTTTTTCTGTGGAAACAATTCCATACGAACACAGAGAAATCAAAAGAAAGTTGAGCATGCCGAAGAAAGAAATCGACGAAACTACTTTGATTATTTCTTCCAGAACTGCTCTTTCCAATCCCAATTCGAACATCGAACGACTGAGCAGTGAAAATCAGAACTAACCTAAGGCATAGAAACCAAAAAAAACCAAGATTATAGAGAGCAAAGGAAGATTATGAGAAAAAAGAACACATCTTAATCGATCTTCGAAGGGTCTGCAATTAGCAAGCAAATATTCAGTAAGCCCTAATTAAAAGTCGAAATAGAACGAAATTAAAACAAAGTGAAATACAGAGAAGGGGTAGCAGGCGTCGACCTCATCGGTCGATTGTCACTGCCGCATCTCGTCGTCGTGATCGCTTTCATCGGCTGAAGAATACAGTCGATACCCCCGAGTCCGAATACGAATCTGACTCAGAGTGAATATCGGAATCCGATCAATCGTCGTCCTCATCGGCCGACGTGATTTCGTTTAACGGTGGCGCCAATTTAACGGTGGCGCCGATTTGATTGAAAGCGATGAGCGGTAGGGGAGCGCCGGAGATCGTAAAGTCATATGTTTTTTGTGTAAGAATGGATGGAGAAGGCAAGCAGTAGGCGGTGATATAGATTGGTGAGAATGAGGCATTATAGACTATAGAGGTGGTGAAGCGGTTAACCCAATAAACAGTCTACGGTAACCCGAGGAACAGTACCCTGGTCAGGTATTGTTCATAACTTTCATTTCCTTAATATATACAAAGTGACACACAAACAAAAATGGAGGAACCGAAAATGTAATTTAAGGGACCAAAACTGGTAAAAATGTCTCAGGTTTACTGTTCTTTTTCTTCACAACTTTAATATATATATATATAATAATAAAAAATAAAACTTGAATAATAATAAAAAGTTATAAAGTAAAACAAAACGTCATATTATTTCATCTTCACGTATGACATTTCCTTATCAACTGTAAAGTAATTTTTTGAACTCTAAAGAAAGCAATGGAATGCGATTTGTTACTTTGTTTGGTATCTAACAAAAAAAAGTGCAGCAACTGTCGGTGTAGGGCTAGGGATTGTCAAACTTTCAATAGGAAAAGAAGAAAAGGGCAAGGGCAGATTCGTCCTTTCCCACCTGTCACAGTCAAACAAAACACCATTTTCTTTACAGGATTCCCGTGACCAAACTCACCCTGGGTTGTACGAGTAACTTGTAAATTTTCCGACTACATAAATAAATTATAATTAAACCCCTCAAAACCACTTCACCAACCAATCAAACTCACCCAAAATTTCTTTTTCTTAAAATCAAATTCACCTTCAAAATCTTTATTTACGTTCAAGATATTGGGAACCCAAATAATTTCTTATTCATTCAATTCTCAAGATTCCATTCCTATTTTCATTGTGTCAGTAATTTGGAGTTTATTTATTGATATATTAATACTGCTTCTGGTGGGTGACAGTAATAATAGATTATAGATAGAATGAAAGTATGTAATTATGTATAATATATATTATATACCGTATCTAGATCAATAAAAAGTAGAGTATATTTCAATGGCTTTGGATTCTTGAAGGCGTAGAAAAGATCGTGCCTGCCAGCTTTTCCCAAGAATGAAGAATGGGTACCATAATCTTTTACTAGAAAATTAGTATCCCATCTTTTTTCTTCATTACTTCCTTTTTTTTTAAATCATTCACAAGAATACCAGAAAAAAGAAAGGGGGAAAAGGATAAATCAAGCCTTCTTGAAGCTGCGAAAAGTTTGGTTTTTTCTGACGGGAGACAAAAACACAGATGAGATGAGGGTGTCAATACCATTGTTGTTCATCTTTCTTGTTTTGGGTTCGAGCTCCATTAATGGCGACACAGATCCAAATGACGGTTTGTATATTTTGTTCATTTTTCCTACCCAACTCCAGTTAAACTTTACTTTTTTGTATATTTCGACTCTGGGTATATATTGGTTTTGATTGTTTTCAAGACATTGTACCAAAGTGTTTGATTAATTGCAACATCATCAGGCATTTTTAATCAAATGGTATTTCTTTATAAGGTATTTGATTAAGTAGTTCAAGATTTCTAGATCACCATCGCAGTGTTTGCAGATGTGTGATTGCTAAAAAGAGAATATTTTTTAAAGCTTTATCATTTATGATGCTTTATTGCCACTTTGCTATATGGATGTATGATATCATTGTTCATGTTCTAATTTTATCTTATGGTTGACTTTATTAATTGCAGCTTCTGCTCTGAGGGTTATGTATCAGAGTTTAAATTCTCCAGGACAGTTGACCAAATGGACCGCAAATGGCGGCGATCCTTGTGGAGATCATTGGAAAGGTGTTACCTGTTCAGGTTCAAGAGTCACAGAAATGTATGCTAAATTTCAATCCCCAAATCTTCATATTTTTTTTTATATATTTTGTTTTGCAAATCTTTTAACCTTTTTTGAGCTTTTCTTTTTCAGAAACTTATCAGGTCTCGGGCTATCTGGAGGAATTGGATACCAGCTTACAAGTTTAACATCATTAAACAGCTTGTAAGTGCCATTTCATTTTAAAAAAAAAATCAATGTTAATGATTTTTTTTTAGAAAAATCTGATATATTGTGTTTTTATGTGGGATTGCAGTGATATAAGCAACAATAATCTTGGCAACCAGATACCTTATAACCTTCCTCCAAATTTGCAGAGATTGTATGCTCTTATTTACATTTTTACCCTTTCAAAATTTCATCTTTAACTTTTGTTTCAATCCTCATGGTTCCCATCTTGTAATGCAGAAATATTGCTGGATGTGGTTTCAGTGGCAGCCTTCCATATTCTATATCATTAATGAAGCCTCTAAAATACTTGTTAGTGGGAAATCTATATCTTTTTCCCTCTTATATGGTTATGGATATATTAATAATATTTTCATTCTTATTTTTAACCAGAAATGCTGCTCACAATCAACTTAATGGTGAATTGACCGACATGTTTGGAAATCTTCCATCTTTATCTACACTGTAAAGCTTCAAGATCCCAAGCTCGATCCTTTTTTATATTTTCATGACTATTATTTATCTAAAGACTTTAACAATTTGTTATGCTTCAGGGATTTATCTTTCAATACTCTTACGGGTAATCTTCCGCAGAGCTTCAGCTCTTTATCTAGTGCAAACGATATGTAAGATTAAACAGTTTTTCATGTTGGATTTTGTTATGAAATTTATTATATCCTCATCATCTTATTTTGATTCAGGTATTTGCAAAACAACCAGTTTACAGGAACAATTGATGTTCTTGCTGATCTTCCTCTTAAGAACCTGTGAGTAATGAATATTATCCTCTATTAATATCATAATCTGGTTTTTGTAGAACATTAATTTGACTTTTTTTTTTTTTTTTTAATCAGAAATGTTGCAAATAACAAATTCTCCGGTTGGGTTCCTAGTCGTTTGAAAAACATAAATCTACAGTAAGCATCTGATCATGAATGGCATTTCTGTAATAAAATCGAATTCGAATGTTAATTTTATAACTTGTATAACAGAAAAGATGGAAACTCATGGAACTCAGGGAATGCACCCCCACCTCCACCTGGTTCACCTGCATCTGGAAGTGGGAATCGGAATCGCCAACCGAGTGGAAACGGAAACCCGTCTACAGGCAACTCCGGTAATGGCGGGAAGAAATCCGGTGTCAGTGGTGGAGCCATAGCCGGAATTGTGATTTCCATTCTGGTTGTTGGTGGAGTTATTGCATTCTTTTTGGTAAAGAAAAGATCCCGAAAGTCACGTACTGACATTGAAAAAACCGAAAACCAGCCTTTTGCTCCTCTTGTACAGCCACAAGGAGTTCAAGGTACACCACAGACAACACTCTCCAAAGTTTTAACTAACACTTTCTACACTCTATCATCTTCTGATAGTTTTTTTATGCCATTTTAGAACTGAAGTCTGTTCAAGCTTCCTCAACAGCCAACACAAAAGCATTCGAAATCCCATCAACCATAAACCTAAAACCACCACCAATGGAACGCCACAAATCATTTGATGATGATGATTACACTGCAACGGCAAAACCCGTGGTTCCTAAAAAAGTAAGCATAGCTCCAACGAATGCAACATCCTATTCAATAGCAGATCTTCAAATAGCTACGGATAGCTTTAGTGCTGATAACCTTGTGGGAGAGGGGTCTACTGGACGTGTATTTCGTGCTCAGTTTGAAGATGGAAAGGTTCTTGCTGTGAAGAAGATAAATTCATCTGCTTTACCTGGTCGTTTATCGGAAGATTTTATTGATATAGTTTCAGATGTATCAAGGTTACGCCATCCAAATGTAACAGAGCTTGTTGGGTATTGCACTGAACATGGACAGCATCTTCTAGTATATGAGTTTCTTAAAAATGGTTCTTTGTATGATTTTCTGCACCTCTCAGATGAATACAGCAAACCGTTAACATGGAATAGCCGTGTGAAGATTGCTTTAGGGGCAGCACGAGCATTGGAGTAAGTTTTTATTCCTCGTTTAGTATGAAAATTTTACTAATGCCTTTCTGACTGTTGGGAAAATGGTCTTAAAGATCCCCAACAACCCGCCTAATAAAAAATAATAGAAAACTTGAACACAAGAATATACATGGAAAACTCCAAAACCGGAGAAAAACCATGGGCATCCAGATAGAAATATTCACTATATAACAAATTGTTACAATCACATTGGCATATCTCTCAACCCAATGTGAATGGAACTTTGACAACAAAACTCAACACTGACATGATTTTCTGCAGATATCTACATGAAGTATGCTCGCCATCCGTTGTTCATAAAAATATAAAATCAGGCAACATTTTACTGGACTCAGAGCTCAATCCTCACCTCTCAGACTGTGGTTTAGCAAGCCTTGTTCCAAATGCAGACCAGGAATTGGACAACAATGGTGGTTCTGGATACAGTGCACCAGAGGTTTCCATGTCTGGTCAGTACACGATCAAAAGTGATGTCTATGGTTTTGGTGTCACCATGTTGGAACTGCTCACTGGAAGAAAACCATTTGATAGGTAAACTTATCAATAATAATAATAATAATGATGATAGACTTATTCTTTTTTTTTTTTTTTTTTTTTTGTGTGTATAATTATATATAATGGTATTTGATTTGCACAGTTCAAGGACAAGATCTGAACAGTCTTTGGTGCGATGGGCGACACCTCAGCTACATGACATTGATGCTCTTGCAAAGATGGTTGATCCTTCACTCAAAGGATTGTATCCGGTTAAATCCCTCTCTAGGTTTGCAGATGTGATTGCTTTATGTGTACAGGTAATTTTTTTTTTTTTTTATAAATATTTGTAACTTTTATGTCAAGTTTAAGACATGAGGCATTATATAGATTTAGACTGATGGTGTTTGATTGTGGATTGATGTGACAGCCTGAGCCGGAGTTTAGGCCACCAATGTCTGAAGTGGTTCAGGCGTTGGTTCGACTTGTTCAGAGGGCAAACATGAGCAAGAGGACTGTTGGTAATGATCGATCTGATAATAGCCAGGATGCTCAGGAGTTTGAGGGTTAATTGAAGTTGTGCAAATGAGATTGAGATTTAATTATGGAGGACAATTCTTGGGGAAATGGAGTTTGCTCATTTGTCTTTGTTGTTGTATCTCTTTTGTCTACTGTGTCGGTTTCTTTTAATTATATTGTGTTGTTGGATTTTATGGGATTCTTTGTAAAATAGTGAAACGAATTGTTTATATACCACCAAGTTAACTTCATCGGTAAATTTGAGTTGTTTGTTTGTTTGTTTCTGAACCCTGTGGTTATGTTGGATGGATATTCACATCAGCAGTGTGCAATATAGAAATCTTTTTGGATGTTATTCTTAATCCAAGTGTCGGGTATAAGGCTATATAACCTTCTACGTTCTATGAGTTCAATGGTTTTCTTTGAATTATATTATTTTACCAGCGATTGCTTTGTTCTTGTTTAGTTGCAATGTTTTGTCTACGAAAAGCTCACTATTGTAACACAATAAAGAATGACTTTCATGTTTTTGGGTATCCAAAATCCAAATCGAACACAATCAAAAACCCTGTTATTGATTTTGATATGCGTTAGGGTTTGGTTACTTTATTTACCTTGTTCATCTCCTTCTTCGGGAGTGGTCAACATAAACTCATAAAAGACCAAATCAGATAAGGTTAAATTCATAAAAGACCCTACATTTTGTATTTTTTTTTTTCTGGTTTAGGCCAGATTTTTTTTTTCCAAAATAAACCTAACTTTACATATTCCTTGTTAATTGATGGGGAAACCGGTTACCAACAGGTAACCTATCACACACGTACCTCTCTTTATTTGACATCACGCAGTTTCACTTTAATCCAACAGACGAAAACCTTTTGACAGTAGAAGATCGATAACCAAGAAAAAACTTCATCTAGTACGCAAATAAGGAAGAAGGGTAAGCAAGGTAAGGTGGCTGTTTAATGTTTTACCCAATAACCAAACAAAACAAATAGGATGCAAAAATATTAAGATAACAATGTCCAACAAACACAAACAAACAATATGGAAATAAACAATAACGAGACAATAGATTTAACGTGGTTCTACAACCGAAGAGATGACATCATGTATATTACACAATCATATAGGATTACAACACTTACAAAGTGCACAAATGATGATCAAAGGCAAGAAAATCATCAAAAATTGTATATGAGAGAAAAAGAACTAGACCTAAAATAACTAAACTCCGTCTTTTAAAGAAAAGACATTAGGAGAAAATGGCCACCTGCCTTCATTCCAGGCCGCCATTCGGTCAAAAATCGCCACTTCAAGTGGTGACGATTCTGGTTTATTTCACAAAACCCAAATCATGACCACTTCAAGTGGCCACCAACTGTCGATTTGATGTTGTCAAGAATTTCTTCCACGATCTTCAAACTGACCACCAAATGGCAATTTGATGTTTTCTAGATGTATTATGTGTCAGAAATTACAATAATAATGTTTGGCAAGACTAAAACAAGACTTAACAAAATGATAAAATTATTGGATTGCAGTGAAACAAAATTTTTAGTATATAATAATTATTAATGAAATAATTTCATTTTTTATGCTAAAAAAAGCTTATGGATACACCAATCTCATTAGTCAAAATTAACCAGACTCCTTTGTCATCTCACTTCGTCTTCTCCACCGCATCTTCCTTGCCTCCTACGTAATCAAAGATTAAAATATCTATAGACGTCAAACATTAACGTATACAAATATAATAGTTTCTAATTTCTCCTTTTTCTAACTAAATCAAATACACACGCCCTTTAGCCACATTAGGGAGACCCTTAACTCCCCCCCCCCCCCCCCCCCCCCCTTCCTCTTCTTCACTGCCCTCCTTGTAACCAAAGAACATAAAATCCATGAAAATCAAACGTTTTCCTAAACAACCAGAAAAAATCACCACTCGATAGGCAATTTGATTGTGTCCATTCACTAAAATCTTCCTGATATGATCCAAATAAGAACTAGAAATCTTAAATAAACGGTGCTGTAGTAATACTTTGATAGCTTACCAATTTACCATTTGATTTTTGACATTGTTTAAGAGATGATGGTGGAGTAAAGATCGTGATTTTTGAGGATTATTTCTTCAAGCCTTGGGACTTTGTTAAACTTTATTTATCTTTAATCAAGTAAAAAAATAGCCATTTAGATTTCAAGCAATCAAAGGGGCATATGATTATCTATCAAGACAAAATTCACCAAGCAAACACAAATATAACATTAATCAACAGTTTGTAGTTTGTTTGCTCCCATCTTGCCTCAAAAAAATGTTCAAATAACCACAACATAGGCAATATGAAAAACACAAGAGACAATCCAACATCTCAACAACCTTAAAAAACATATAACAAGTTCATGTCCATGTCTTTGGTTTCCACTTTCCAGCAGCCAAATCAGTTGTACACCATGTACTTGGGTGTGGCACTAAACTTCTGATACCCCTTGATCACTTTATTAACCGCATCAAGAAAATCCTTCTCAGTCACCGTCTTCCTTCTTGCTCTAATTGCATACATTCCAGCCTCAGTACACACACTCCTTATATCAGCACCTAAATCACAAAACCAATCCCTCAACTTTAACTAATTAACACAAATCACCCCCAAAAGAAAAAAAAAACACATACCTGTAGAATTCGGGCAAAGACGAGCCAAAAGCTCAAACCGAACATCCCTTTCACAGTTCATAGTCCGTGTATGAATCTTAAAAATCTGTGTCCTACTTTCCATATCCGGAAGCCCAAACTCCACTTTCCTATCCAGTCTCCCAGGTCGCAAAAGTGCAGGGTCCAATGTGTCAGGTCTGAAAGTATTCAACCAAATATGAGCAACAACAAAGTTACAGGGTGTAAACTGTAAATATCGACTATATACCTATTTGTAGCCATGAGAACTTTGATGTTACCACGAGCATCAAATCCATCAAGCTGATTCACAATTTCAAGCATGGTTCTTTGAACTTCATTGTCCCCACCTGCCCCATCATCAAATCTAGCACCACCAATTGCATCCACTTCATCAAAGAAAACAATGCAAGCCTTTTTGGATCTTGCCATCTGTCAAATCACAAGAGTTATTAAAAAAAGGTGTGTTTGGTAACAAATTTAAAAAGTACAGGGACCATAAATGTAAACCTGAAATAATTCGCGAACCATGCGAGCACCTTCACCAACATACTTTTGAACAAGTTCACTTCCAATTACACGAATAAAACACGCATCAGTTCTATTAGCAACTGCTCTTGCCAAAAGTGTTTTTCCAGTTCCAGGTGGGCCATAGCAGAGGACACCTTTTGGAGGGTCAATTCCAAGTTTTACAAATTTCTCAGGGTGGAGCATGGGTAACTCAACAACCTACAAATCATAAATTATTAAAGTAAAATTTTTTGATTTGTATTTAATATTTATAATGGGAATGTACTATAAACAGTTATAAACATACCTCTCTCATTTTCTCAATTTGTTCTTTACATCCACCAACATCATTGTATGTGACATCTGGCTTTTCTTCCACTGTCATCATTGTTACACTGGGGTCAATCTTGGGAGGTAAGGGAATCTGAATCTGGTATTTGTTTCGGTCAACACTGCAAGAGAAAATAGAGATCAAAGTCAAAATATGAAAAAAGAATAAGAAATTGTGGTGAAGAAGAGAAATTGGATGAATATTGAATCTGAATCTGGTATTTGTTACCCAACACGCATGCCTTCTTCAATATCAGTGGGTGAAACTTTGTCTCCCAATCCAACAACAAACTGCAGATTTATAGAAACATAATGTTTGTAATTTCTGTTTGTAATATTTCTTTAAGAAGTTGTATAAAGTACACACCTTTGCGATTTGTTTGACATTTATAACGTATTTGGCATCTTCAGTGTTGGGGTTGATAATCTTTGTGCATCTTGCTACCTGGTTGCAACAAGACAATAAGGGTTATTGTTATTAAGTGAAAAGAGAAATTAAGAAAATGTAAACTTTTTTTTAATGATTGTTATAGTAGGTGAACCTGAAGAGGTTGTTCCTCTTGCATCATTTGTTTATCAGAAACAAGATCCCATTGGCTAGGTGCAGCTAAACCAGTGTCAGACTCCTTAATACCTACCAAAGTTAAAAGAGATGTACAATTCAGGCTAAATCTGATATAATGATCAGTAGTATCAGAAATGAGTTATAATAAACATACCACATAGATCATTGATCCTTTTGGACATTTCTTTCACATCCTTCTCTGCTTTCTTGATGCTATTGGAATAAGGCCCGAGTCCCTGCATTTACATTCCTCATTGAAGTCAGTTAAGTATCCTTGGATATTTTTAATCAACAAATAAATGAAATCCATGGGGAAAAGTGCATGCATGCTATTGAGCTCTAGTGAACAAACTACCCCTGTACTCCTGTAGGCTTTAAAAGGAGCCTACTTGTATGAAAGTCATTGCAAAGGCTTTGTTTTTATGTTTTAAATACTTCAAAAAGTATTTAACACAATAGGGAGACCACAATGCACCAAGAACCATTAGATCAGGAGTTTTTAATATAATATACACAAGCCACAACCATTATGCCCTTAAATTCTAGTCAGAAAATCAATGTCAAACTAATTTGAATACACTTTGGATAATGGTACATGAATCCCAAATCCCAACAACCGAAGCCAAAATCAAACCACAAGGTGTCTCAACACAAACAAAATGTTCATTCTGTTTACCCTTTAGCTTAATTCTTACAGAATTAAAACAAAATCTATAATTTATGCAACAATTTGCAACAAAAATATTACAAAAGCCGTGCTGCTATCCACATGAAAACGGGTTAAAAACAAAGGCAGCCTTAACTAGAACTTATGTTCATCCAATTGCTAACACTAATGTCAGATAAGCGATTTGGATACAGTGAAAATTAAAGATTTGGATACAGTGAAAAAAAAACAAAGAACTAACTCTTCGTCCCATCAACAATGATTTGGATACAGTGAAAATTAAAGATTATCTACTTTGAGCATTTGGGTAAAGAAGTTCTAAATCCCTGAATCTATAACAGCAGAATTTCGTGAAATAGTATTGCTAGATAAGTAATAAAACTATTGAGGAACTGCATAAATAGCATCGAAGAGCAACTAGGTCAAATTTTACAGAAATGAGATTTTACTCACATAAGTTTTGAGCAGAGCGATGTCGTCTTCATCAAGAGGTCGAGGGTTCTTCTCGTCCTTGATCTCATCTTCTATGTCAGTCGGCATCCCTTTTTTTCTTCTCGCTTCTCGCCGGAAAGAGTGTCTGTTTTTCCAATCTCAGGTGGAACAAATACTTGTCTTGAGAAACAAATAAACTCAGAGACAGAGAGGGACTTGATTTGAAGTTTGGGCATTGTGTATTCTTATTTATAATTAGAAACGTTACATGTATACCCCCTTGAATTTTGTTATTTCTCATTCTGATCCCTCAACTCCTGTTTCTAATGTGAATTAAGTACTCCATCCATCCTAAAACAAATGTAGCTATTATTTCATATAAATTCAAGAACTCTTGTTTTTTTTCATATAAATTAAAATGGTGAGTGTAATGTGCTTTTGGAAAAGATTCATTTGAGTCTAGATTTCTAATATCTTTGAGATTGCATTGGAGTTTGTTACTGCTTATAAATCAAAATCATTTGTAAGAAATGTTTATTAGCATGTTATGATTATGAATTATGAATTGCTACCGCTAATAAGTTTTTTTTTTAATGGTTTTAATGTATTGACTTAAATAAACATTTTTAATAGGTTAGTTCACTTATTTGAAAATGCCTATTAGTATTATAGGTGGAAACCACATTATATTTTACCACTGTTTTAACCCCAAAAAGTCATATGAGTTGTAGCATTGTTTTTCTTTTTCATTACCAAGCGACAAACATACAAATTTATCATTTATTTTACTTATCAACTTATTGTGTTCTGTTACCGCTTAAACTAATTTAAACATTTTTTTTTCTTTCTGAATTTCATTTTGATACCATATAAACTAAATCCAAAACACCCCCTAAAATGTTGTGTGTTATTCCGAAAAATACATTGCATATGCAGTTTGGACTTTAGGAGAAAAAAATAAGCAATTTTCACTTACATGTTCTTGAGTGGAAAGAAATGACAATAAAATTGTATGTCTTAATTTTTTTCCTGTCTTCTTGAGTCAATAAGAATGAAAAAAAAAAGTGATGAATTTCCAATTAAATCCTTAGATATGTTGGTTTAGATTCATAAAGATTTGTTTGATATTGGAGAAAAATGTAAATAATGTTATTGAAGAGTAACAAACACCGCCTTTTATCCACCTTAAGACATACGTCCCTACAGTTTTTTTCAGCAAAATGAAAGTACTAAATGCAAGAAATAGCAATATACTTTGTTTTTTCCTTATTATATCATTGTACTTTCATTATACTTTCAAATTATTTTATTTAGGTCATTGTACTTTGGGAAATATAGCCATTATAGCCATTAAAAACATGTTGCTCTAAACTACAACAAAATGACACAAGTTAACATGTTTTAAATTTTAATGACATGCCATCGTCCACATAGGATTTCCACATGTAATATGTTAAAATAAAATTTATAAAACACATTCAAATATAAAAAATACTACCAATTCCATGACATAGAAGTTGAAAATGAAAATGCTATAAAAAAGAAAAATGAAAGTACAACACTATAATAAGAAAAAAGAAAAAGAAAGTACATTGCTATTTCTTTTATTTAGCCCAAATTTAAAAAGCTCTAGATTCTTGAACTTGATTTAAAGCCAAACCAGGTTGCACCACAAAAACACTCAACCAAGCTCCAAATTGAATCAAAAAATGAACAAGTGTACACCAAATAACAAGTTTTCTAAATCTAACACTATCCTCATCATATCTTACAATATAAGTAACTTTTACTAAAATACCCTTCATTCATCTCCTGCAATAAAATTTGGCAATTCACCCTCACACAAATACTCATCACATACAGAAGCTGTCCCCCACCCTCTTCTTAACCGAATAATATCCTCTGTAAATGTTGACCCTGGTGCTCCAATAAACACACCAGACAATGCAGAAATAGTCTTATCAAGCATCGCCTCCACCTGAAAACATCAAATATTTCACCCCATATGTAATTAATCATTATTTTATATTATAAGTAGAAGTAGATATATGGTATAAAGAGAAAAGGGTTGATAAACATAAACTAACCTGAGGATCTCCATCAAGTTTTTTTCTATACAATAAAGCATCCCATTTTTCAGCTGAATTACGAGGTGGACGTGTAATAAGTGGCACAGTTTTCCCATTTAATGTAACAAGTGATTGCAATAAACCAGTTTCACTCTCTGCAGCATCTGTAGATAAATAAATTACTGGTATATTGGCTCTTTCAACAAGTCGTGTAATACATTCAGCAGCTTGAGGAATTGGGAAAAAACAGCTTGGATTCTTCGCATTGCTGAAAAGACAGTTATAGTGTTACTGTTATACAACATTTATGCAAACCAATAATTAATATGAATATATTTTGAGTTTTGAAATAGTGCTTACCAAAACTTCAAGAACCCATGTCGCCTGAAGTGAAGGGCAATGAATTTTTCTCCTAAAAATGTTTGGATGAATCGTTGAGCAGTTAACAAGATTACTCTGCTTGGTTCGATTAATGTCTGACATATATGAGCAATAGGGCCACCTGGCTGCATCACCCACTCTTTCTCCACATCAGCAAAGAACACATCTCCAATGGCAAGAACATCATCATTGGTGGAGAACTTTTCGATTACTTCTTGTTTAGTTCTGTCTGTTGGCTTCTTTACATCCTCAGTCCATACTGTTTTAAGCTCGCTCATGGAGACGCCTATGGCTTTCAGCTTCTTTACATGCTCATCATCAACGTAACAAGGTTGGGGTGATGAGAAGTAACAGAGGACTTTGTCTATGTGCATATGGTTTTTCTTGCGTTCGGAAAACTCTTCGAATGTGATTACAACTTCTCTTCCTAAGCATTTGTTGATGTGATCGATGTCTAGCACTCTGTTAAACTCGTAATCGACTTTGGAACTGGGGATGATTAAGATACGGTTGAGAACAGCAGCGAAGAACATGTGTTTCTCTAAGCAAATCAAGTGGTTGGACATTTGGCCTGATGTGCAAATGGCGAACAGATACTTATCTTGTTTGGGCTTCCACTCGATTGTTCTTCTTTCTGATAATCTCTGGTCGACTTTCCGGCAAGCAGTTAAACCGGAAAGAGTAGGGTCTGTAACATTATGGTCATTGGAATCTAACCAATTCCCAAACTGATGAGACGACAATAACGCTTGCTGAATTTTCTTATTCAATGAAATTTGATCAATAAGAGCAGATCTAAGATCTTGGATTGAGTTCGAGGAAGTGGAGTTCAAATTAGGCATTGAAGTACGGTTCCATAAATCAATTAGGCCTGATTGCTGCTGTTTTAACAAGTATAAAGCTCGTAATTCGGACTCACGCATCAAATTAGAAGCAACCGCACCATTTTGGAAAGAATCGGAAGAGGGATTTGTGCGGAATAGGGATTTGAAATCGGCGGTGAAATAAATGAAGATGATGAGGAGAGGGAGAGTGATAGCGAAGATGTACCTTTTATTGAAGATTAAATTGCGAACATTGTTAGATTGAGAGGAATGACGGGGGCTCTTGAACTGGTGGTGATCGTCTTCGTCGATCTGGAAGGTGGAAGGGCGTGGAGATTTAGGAACTATGTCATTTTGATGAATTAAATGACGGCGATCTTCTTCGTCGTCGGAAGATTCTCTATCCATTATTGCTGTAACGAGTGAAGAAGCTGCTGAGACTGATTAGTGAGTAGTGTCACAGTGGTGGTGGGTAGCCGACGAAGGAGGAGGAGGGAGGTGGAAGGTGGTTAATAGTGTGAGATCCGGTTGAGTTGTTACGCATCATCATTGCTAGAAAGGGTGTAAATCAAGAAATTTATTAGGTAATTTCTTCTCTGCCATCCAACCAACCAAACCGTTGCTATCGTATTCGTAGCATCTTCAAAAAAATAAAAAATAAATACAAAATCTATAATTTTATTCCATATACAGGGCCGGTAGCCAGGGCAAGCAAGCGTCTCCGGCGAGGCGGCGACCGCCTTAGATTCTTGGGTTTTCCGTTAGCGAATTACGGGCGGAATTAAAATATTTCAAAAAGAATTGGAATCCAGTTATCATTTTGCGTGAACAAAATTGTAGTAGATTACCGACTGCGCTTATGGTTTGGTTTGAATTTTTTAAAAGTTGGAATCCGATGGCAATTGTGCTTGGTATAAATATGGCGTATTTGTTTATATACTTTTGTATTTTTCTACTGGATTTGGGGTTAATTAGAACAAAATATTGATACCAATTTATGTCAGCTTTATAATTTATGTAAATTTAGGGTTTTTATTACGGAAAATAACTTAGCACGGTAATAAACTCTAGATTATGTTCACGTATTTTTTTTATTTATATATATATATATATATATATATATATATATATATATATATATATATATATATATAATCTTTCGCTATGTCATAAAAACTCTTAAGTTTTTAGATTTTTATCGGTTTTATCCAAAGTTGAATTTTATGTCCGTTTTTAACCTCATATTTTCCAAAAAATGTTCGGTTTTATCATTTTACTGGAGATAACAGGTTTCCAGGTTACTATTATATTAACTTCGCATAAAAAAAACCCTTAATTTTATAGTTTTTTTTACGATTTTACCCTAAAGTTTATAATTTTTTTTATTCGTGTACCCTAAGGTGTTGTTTGGTTCGCAAAATGTTGTTGAAGGAATTGAAATTGAAATTGAAAAATGAATCTGTCAGGAATTTAAATCCAATACCATATGTTGTTTGGTTGGCAGGAAATGAAATTGGAATTAATTTCAGATTCTGTTTAGTTCGCAGGAAATAGAATTGGAATTCATGTAAAATGACATAATTACCCTTTTTGCCTATTTTGCTTAATTTTACCTTGTTTTCTAACTTATATGTAAAGATAAATTATAAAAATTATAAAAACAGTATAGTAGTGGCGGCGACGATGGTGGTCATGGCGGTGGTTGTGGTGGTCGGTGGCGGCGACGACGACGATGATAGTGGTTGTGGTGGTAGCGGTGGTGGTGGTGGTGGTCGGTGGTTGGTAGGGCAGCAGTGGTGGTGGTGGTGGTGGCGGTGGTGGTGATGGTGGCGGCGGTGGTGGGTTTTTTGATAAGTACAAGGGATATTTTTGTAATCTGTCACTTTCATTGATGAGAATGAATGTTTTCCATCCAACTTTGGAGGGAATTCATTTTCCACCATATGGTGGAAAGTTTATTTCATTTAGGAATCATTTTCTCTCCTCTAAGTCCAACCAAACGCATGAATTCGAGGGAATTGAAATCCTTTTCCCTCGAATTACATTCCTTTCCTGCCAACCAAACGCACCCTAAGTATTTTCTTTTTCATATTATACGTATTCATGCAGAAAAATCGTATTTATATACGAAAAAATGTTTAATTAAATATTGCATTTACGTTCCTTATATATATATATATATATATATATATATATATATATATATATATATATATATATATATATATATATATAGGTTCGGGTGAGGACTCAAAAATTCGGTGAGGACCACGAGGACAAATCAGAACCACTAATCCTAGAAATTTAAAGGTTGAGATTTAATGTTGGAAAATGTAAAATTCTACAAAAACATGGTGGCATTTTTGTAAATATGTGTAAAAGTTAGTAAAGTTCCTACAAAAGGGTATTAACTTGTAACATCCGTCTCTCGAGGTATTATTTAATTTAAGTAATTAATAATTGTTAATTGGACTAATAATGGGACAAGTGGATTTTAGGATTGAACCTTAAACAAGTGGGCCGAGAACTTGGGCTGCCCATAAGACGTACGCTGGGCGTAGCCTCAGTGTACGTGGGGCGTAGAGGCGCCAAGGATGTGGGGACGCGCACACGTAGGCGCAGCGTACGTGAGCAGATGCCAACTAATTTTTAGGGTTTAAGACATATAAATACCCCATTATAGCCCCCCTGGCCTCCTTACCAGCCTCTTACCCTCAGAAAACCCTAATTTGCCTTCATACTCCATTGTTGTGTGTGTTTGACCTTTTGAGCTCATTTTTGGTGAAGAAAGGCTTGGAAGAAGAGTTGAAGAAGAAGAACTTGAGTATCTTGAGCTCAAGGATCTGGGGCTAGTTCATCTTTTGGCACTCAAAGGAGGTATAAAGCTCCTAACTTTCCTCTTAGAAGCTTAGATCTAGGATTATGGAGATTTGGACCTTTTTAGGTCCAAAGGTTGGATCTTTATCATGCAACTTCGTTTTTGAGCTTAGGGTTGCCACCCTTGGAGCTCAAAGCCTTCCTTTAGCAATAAAGTTTCAACCTTTAAGGCCTTTATGTAACCATGCATGAGATCCAGCCATTTCTATGGAGTTAGTTGCTATTATTCAATGTTGGGCTCATTTGGTGGGTTGCAAGCCACCAAGTGATCGACTTTATGGATCAAGACATTAAGGAGGACTTGGATCTGTAATTATAGCCTTTGTATTAGAGTATTAAGCACTTAATGGGAAAAGTGACTTAACAGGGAAGTACGTTGGTGTAACATCCCAAAATTCAAGGCCAAAAATTTCATTTTTAAATGAGTTATTACATAAAACCATCAGTATAAAAACATTCATAATAGTATCTCGTGTCAATACTAAAGTGTCAATAATCAAAACATATTATCATAAAACCATATCAGAGTGTAATCCCAAAGATCTCATGTGCGGAAAACATAGTGTGATGCGCTGCGATCAAGCCGGCTCCTTTCCTTTGAAAACGAGTACCTGAAACCAAAACTGTCAACCGTAAGCACAAAGCTTAGTGAGTTCCCCCATCATACCACATACCATACAATCACATACAATGCATACTGCCAGACAATTCTGGGGTGCCCGACCTACCCGGCCCGGCCATTCTGGGGTGCCGACCTAACCGTGTCAAGCCATTCTAGGGTGCTGACCTACCCGTGTCAAGCCATTCTGGGGTGCTGACCTACCCGTCGGTCCTAACAACCGAACCTCGGGGACTATTCCACCCCTTACTGCTACTATCACATATATCATAACATAAACATACTATCAGACATATCTGGGGTGTCCGAACTACCCTTCGGTCCTAACAACCGAACTTGGGGACTATTCCCCTCCTACTACCACTATCACATATAACATATCATGCCAGCATATAAACATATCATAACATACTGTCAGACATATCTGGGGTGTCCGACCTACCCTTCGGTCCTAACAACCGAACTCTACTACTATCACATATAACATATCATGCCAGCACATAACATATCAGGTAGTAACGAACCTAGATGATATCACAAAGACAATCATCCAACATACAACTCCTACTGGTGGGACGACATTGTGGCCGTAGACCCACTGCTACTGGAAGGTAACTCACCTCACACTGTTGAAGTCCCGCAGACTCAACCCCAGCTGCTGGATGACAAATTCTCGAACTGTCAATAACAAACATCACCCAATTAATAATTGGGTTCCACTACATAACTATGAGTACATACTTTGGATAATTACTACATTACCCCAAGCTTGGCTTTATGCAAGCCCAAGGCCCAATCCATAGGCCCAAAATTCAACTATGAGTCAAAGCCCAACATATGGCCCAATTTTCCAAATTGGGCCCAAACCTATATATGGTCTTATTCTAAGGCCCAACATCATATAATCATTAAGGCCCAAATTGTGGCCCATCTATGGCCCAATTTTCCAAATTAGGCCCAACTCCTCATATGGGCCTTACCTCAAAGCCCATTAATTATTCTAGTCCATTTGCTCGATCTTGGATGGCCCATTAATAATCCAATCAAGGCCCAATCGAAAGGCCCAACAATAAAACCCAAGTGAAATTAGGGTTTCTCATAAAATGATGATTAGGGTTAAGCTTCCTACTTAACCCATTAAGGACTTAATCCATTTAGTCCCACATAACCTTAGGTTAATTTGCAATGATTATTAATTATTAATTTATGTTCATTAGACAATTCTCATGCGGTTCCGATAATCCCAAATTATGGTTTTATGGCTTTAGGGTTTTCTAAACCCTAATTAGGGTTTCCAACCCATATTAGCCAAATAGGCCCATTAGCTAGATCCTTAAGCCCATTAGGGTTTTCCTTAGGTCAATTAGGGTCCATTAGACCCATTAGGGTTTTCACTAAGCCCATTAGGCTTCATTGGGCCCGTTAGGCTTACAAGCCCCATTAGGGTTTCGAGCACCCCAAACGAATCAAACTCGACTAGGCAAGCACACCGCCACCCGACACGGCGGCCGGTGGCGGCAGCCACCACCCTAAGGTGGTGGTTCTCAATTTCTTTCCATTATTTCATTTTTTACAATTTACAATGAAAATAATAAACGCACACACACGCAACCACTCTTGTGGTGGTCGGTGGCGGTACACGTGGTGGCAGCGGCTTTTCCGGCCGATCTGGACTATACACACAAACACCCCAAAGAAAATAGAAACACACCCACCCAAACTTCTGTTTGCAAACATCCAGCCACCCTCCGGGTGGCGGCAAAGGCTGCTTCACGATGGCAGCCACCACCTCGCGGTGGTGGCGGTGGTCCCTTTTGGTTTCCAATCAATCAACACGCACATCAAGCCCTTGTTCGAGATTCAGAACACCACCATACACAACAAACACATCCTTTGGCTCGGACTAATAAACCCAACACCCACCTGAGGTGGGTGGCGGCAGCAGCAACATGAGATGGCGACGGGTTGCGGTGTTCGGCAGTAGGCGGTTCTCGATGGCAGCCACCACTCTTCGTGGTGGCAGCGGTCTCTTTGGCTTCCAACACGTAGCAACACAACACACATCCACGAATACACCCACAGCCACCTCCCATGGTGGCTGGTGGCGGCGGAATAAGGCAGAAGCACACTACGGCGGCAGCAGTGGTCTAGGGCAGCAACAGCGACCGCTGTCTCGATTCTCACTCTTGTCGTCGGATTCACACAGCCGACGATCTACTATGGCATCACGGAGGCGGCGGCTAGAGGCAACATAAGAAGAAGAAGTTGCGAAGGGACGGTGGCGGCTGGTGTTGACGTCGGAACTGCCGCAACAGCTTCGTGAAGGTGGTTTATGTGGTTACCGGTCCCAATCGTGGTGGTGCAACGCCGGAAGTGAAGTAGGAAGTGGCGGTTAGCGACGGTAGCGGCTCAGCAGCACAGCGGCGGCTTGGTGGTCGGAGGAACAAGGGTGGCCGATGGGGGCATAAGGGGTGACGGCTGGAAGGGTTTTTGTTAGGGTTAGGGTTAGTATGGGTTATATACCCGTGCCCTAGGAAGGTTAATGCCATAATGGCAGAAATTGTCCCTCCCTTCCAAAATTATTTTCAAGCTAACCCAAATTTTACCATTTGAACCCCACCATCTAAAATCCATTACAAATTAGGTCGGAGTGATCAAGTTTCAGCCATGTTGACATTATTAGTCCCTCATCCTCACATTATTTCCAACTCAAGTTCCAATAAGTACCACGGAGCCCCTGTCTTCATAAATATTTATAAAATGAGTCCTGCACTCACACTTTTAACCCCCGACTTCTAAAAATGTGGCAATTAACTCCTCGAACCCAACACCCTGCATATATAATTATTTATTTTAGGCTACCATTTGTTCATTAATTTGTTTATTTAACTAATAAATAAACGGGTGTTACTGTTGGGCGTACATGCAGGTACGCGCAGCGTACACGCCATTTAGCCAGTACGCTTAGCGTACAGAGGAGTACTCCCCGCGTACTCAATAGATATGGGCTTGGCGTGTTTGGGCCTCGGTTTGGCCCATACCTTGTATTTTGGGCCTTAGAGGGCTGGATTTGGATTATTGGGCCATGTGGCCCACTGTGGAGCATAGTTCTGGGCCCGTGAATTTGGAATTAGAAGTATTGGGCCTTTTGGGCCATATTGGTCCATTCGAGATTATTCATTTTGGGGTAAGGACTTATTGGACTTGTGGAAATGCCCATTTGAAATGTTGGGCCCAATTTAGAAAATTGGGCCATTAGTAGGCCTTAGGGAGCCTTTGATGGGCCATAGGTGCACTGGGTTTAATAAGTTAGAAATTGGGCCTTAGGAATGGTTAAAGTTAGGCCAAGGGGGTAAAATGGTCATTTTACCCTAAGTAGTGTTTTAGATTCTGATTGAGTATTATTATGATTATGATAGCAGGGAGCCATCGGAGCAGCTGTTAGAGGTTACTTCCCGTGAGATTCGACACTCAGCTTTACGAGGTGAGTCGCCTTCCAGAAGAAGTGGGTCTACGGCCACAATGTCGGCCCACTAGCAGGAGTTGTTTGATTAGATGATTGTCTTTGTGATAATTATCTAGGTTTGCTACTACTTGATATGTTTTATGTGTTAGCATGATATGATGATATGTGATAGTAGCAGTAGGGGGAATAGTCCTCGTGACACGGTCGTAAGGACCTGAGGGTAGGTCGGGCACCCCAGAATTGCCTGACAGGGTAGGTCAAGTACCCCAGAACTGGTTGACATGGGTAGGTCGGGCACCCCAGAAATGCCTGGTAGGGTAGGTTGGGCACCCCAGAATTGTCCGGAAGTATGTATGTTGTATGGTATGTGGTATGATGGGGGAACTCACTAAGCTTCGTGCTTACAGTTTACAGTTTTGTTTTCAGGTACCTTTTCATCGAAGGGGAAGGAGCCGGCACGGTAGCAGCGCATCGCACACACACCCGATTTCCGCACTATAATGTCCTTGGGATTGTACTCTGACATTATTATTATTCAATGACATGTTTTTATGACATTTGACTTATAGGTTATGAGTTTGATATGATATTGATGTTGTTTTTCAGTAAATGGTTTTAGTAAATTACTTAATCAAAAACGAAATTTTTGGTCTTGAAAATTGGGATGTTACATAACTGGAGGGGCAGAAATGTAAGTATGAATTATGTTGTGGCTCTCGCACGTAACGTCGCTTTTGAAGGTAACCAAGGAGAGTTACATGTGTGTTCACTCTCAGTTGAAGGTGACGGAGACTGATAATGAACCCTAAAATCAAGTTTGTGGGGTTTAAATACGAAGGAAACCCTAAAAGATCACGGGTTTCAGCTGTAGCCATCCTCACATCGTGACCACATACGTGTCACGTCGTGACTACAGTCCAGATATGTGTTCTTCACTTTGGATTGTCACGTCGCGACAACCTTATCGTCACCTTGTGACGCCTGGTTTTCCCAAAAAACTATGCTTTTGACTCCTTAATGCCTTAAACCGATCCATCTGGAATACAGGTGTTACAACTCGCCCCCACTTAAATTAGATCTTGCCCTTGAAATTATTTCTCACCACTTACTCTACTACACCAGCCAAACCTGTCTATAATTCCTGAATTCAAAGTAGAACTAATAAATCATCTCACACAGACAACCGCTTTCCAATACTGCTACTGAAATTCAATCTTAGCAGACATCACATACCCTGACGAGAAGCGAACATTAACACACCGACCTTAGCCAATGAAAAGTAACCACAACCACTCTGCCCGAAATTTGAAAACTCGATACCATGCCTGACTTCCAAACGAGCATTACCATTTAAACCACATCCATAAAGACTCCAACCACAATCGTATTCGAACAGAACCCCTCCGACCCTGAATATCTTACGAATAACTGGAAAACAGAACCCTTGACCATTTGCCGATGCCGACAACCTTGCACTAGAATATGAAGGTGACTCCCAACACGAGTCTCAACCATTGGTGTCATAAAAACATATAAATCACATCCTGCTAACCAAACATTTGCATTTTCGATCTATCTGAGATATCCCTGGTTCCACGCTGCCCTACAATGCATAATCCATGACCGATTGCTAGAACTGACAACCTCACACACGGTCGCACAATTAGGGATGTTAACAAGGGAAAACGGGACGGAGAGTGCATCCCATGCCCCCGCCCCCGCCCCCGAAATTTACCCATTCCCCTGCCCCCGTCCTCGCCCCCTAAATGTATAGCCTTCCTACCCTCGCCCTCACCCACGAATTTGATGGGTTTCAAGCAATACATCATTCCTATGGTGTACATGCAAACCCTAATAGCTTTTGGATCTAGTTTGTCTAATGAACATGCAATTGAATATCCAAAGCTATAAACTCTAGATCTATCATATAAGAACTAAAATAAGGGTTTAGTAATTACCTTTGATTGTTATATAGCAATAACAATCAATTCCTTGCTTTGATTGGCTTCAGAAAGCTTAGTGGCTCAAGTGTTGCACCTCTAATGGAGTCACAAACACCACTAAGCAATTGGATGAAGGAGAGAAGAGAGGGGAGGCACCAAAAACGGCTGGAAACCCTAAAGGATTAGTTGTCCATGTTTTTGGGGCTTAGGGGCTACTTAAATAGGTAGGCAAATAGGGTTATCTAACAAGGAAACCCTAATTTGACTGCTTAAGCTCTAAGAAGCCCATAGACCCCTTCTGGAACATGCCTTGGACGATTTCTAATGGGCTTCCCCATAGAATTCGTCCAACCTATTATTCCAAGGTGATCCATAGCCCAATTATGTAATTATCTTATAATTACACAATAAGTCCCTTAAGTTTAATTAATCTCTTTTAGCCTCAAAATTAAATCTTAATTAATTCTTGACTAATATTAATTAAACAATATGATTTCTCCTTTAATATATTATTCTCATAATATATTAATAAATCATAATTAAACCTTTCTCTCCTTAATTCATCCTACATATTGCTATGGTAAAGGCAACCCAAAAGGACCATGCTCATGATCGGGTCAAGTACATACCAAAATAGTTATGGACTTAGACACTAATCCAACAGTCTCCCACTTGGATAAGTCTAATAACTATTTTGCATAACTTCAGAACCTGATCAGAAATCGTAGCTTTCAAAAGCCGCTGTCAACTCTGATCTTATCAGATACGCGTGTCCTTTAGATAAGGGATCATATATTCCTCCATTCTCAAGATAACGTATAGACACAAGACATGAATTTGATCATTCTCTCTATACTGTTTCCCGACTTCTGATTTATGACGATTGACAACAAACTACAATTAAACACATCAACTTAGTCCCGGCTTCGCCAAGCGCTTAGGTGTCATCACTAAGTCTCGAGAGGCCTACAAATATCGCTTTTATCCCACTTTGGGTAAAAGGAATGGATAAACTTCGACTCAAATGCTTGCTTGCACCTACTAATCGAATCACACACAACAATAAGTTTTATAACACCAAGTTACTGGTTCGTTTACTTATCATCAATGTGCAACCGACCAACAAATGACAACTCACACGCCTCGGTTTCAAGAATATACAATGTTATCGTCTCACTAATCACCTGTGATAAAACCATGAAGTGATTCAAGTGAGCGTGGGTTTAATCCAATACTTTAATCTTATCAAAGCACTCATGAACTCTGCAGAAAACTTGTGCTATGTCTAAACACTTTAGACAATCTACAGACAAATTCATGACAGTCTTCCTTCATACCTACTTCCAACGTATAACCGACTGTGGAGGTTTGAATAACCCAGTTATTCTGGAAGTCAAAACATGCAGAGTGAAACGCAATAATAATATTAATCCTATATGGCCCCAAAACTTTTGAGCGTAAATAAAACACTTTTATTTAAACACCATATTGATTACTCATTATTCATTGCTTACTGTTTCAGAAAATCAACTTATTACTCGAATTATAACCACAATTGTCCCATGCTCCAAGCATGCACACTTTGGTTTCCTATGGTCCATACTTTGTGAAATAGATCAATTGAAAAACTTTTCCAATGTAACTCATTTCACAATCCTCAATCCTTATTATTAGTATAAGAATACCAAATTCTTGCCACTTTTAGAATATGTCAGATTCTAACATTTTATGCAATGATTCTTTCATAATGTCACAGCACAAAAGTCACCAAGACCCGGCTAATGAAATTACAAGGTATTCTATCAGAAATTGTTACAAGACAATTCCATAGACGTGAAGTCTCACATTCAAAGTACATTCCTGTGAACATCCTTCTCGCATAAAAGTTTCTAATATAGACATATTTCTTAATATCCAACTCCCATTAATGGAAACATTTCCATATTTGCCATATGACAACTCATTCTTAATAGAATCTTATCTATTCATAATAATGTCAATATAGTCCATCCAGTACTATACCATAATAATCATGCTCCCACTAACATGATGATTATTATAATACAAGCATAACACTTATGCTCCCACTAGCTTTGACATGTATTCAGAAAACAGCTGAACTTCTAGAAGACAATGCTTATTGACTTCCTTAAGTTCATATTTCTAACACTTTATGTTTTGATAATCCTTTATCTAAGCTTTTTAAGGTCATACACCTTTGCCTTAGATAGCTCACATGTGTGTCTAAACAATTCAGAATTTATGTTACTAAGTCCCAGATGTTCAGACCAATTGCCAAATCTCACAATTCGAACTATGAAAAGGGATGCCGTAATCATAATCGAATTTGAGAATACAATTTTCACAATTGCTATATTCTTAAAATCTCTCTTAGTGAAAGCATTTCCACACAATCATTTCATGAAGGAGAGAAACCTTATAACACTTAGATTTTATGATGTATGTGTTCCTATCCATGCGAATTCGTCAAAACAAAAGTTTGCAACAAATCCAAAAACCATATGGACTGAACTTGTTCAATCTTGATTTCTTGCCTCATGGTAACACGAGTGCCCACCATGTCTTCCAAGCAACTCACCCCTACATATCAATGTACTTTCCATTGATCAAGGTGCTTTGTCTTTATGCATTCAAATGAGAACTCATAGAACTCACATACATATTTAGCTTAATTGGAATGGCACAGAAACCTCAAGTCGTGCGCTAGTGATGATTAACTAGGTTTACTCTTGATTTGTTCTTGAAACTTTTCAAGACCATTAAGACTCCCACTGACTCCTTGACAAGAGTAAGAAACATTCCTTGACAAAACAAATATTCAAGAGTTAGTGTAGTTTTTATCAAGACTATCACTTCACATAATTGGTTCTAGTTGGTCTTTGTCTTATCTAAGACATCACAACTTACCAATCTCAAATGTGCAGGAATAAGAAGACTTTTTCCAATTCCACATTTGTTGAGTGTTATAAACCTACTAAAGACGTGTCACTTAATTCACAATCTTGGAATATAACTCTAAGACTTGATATTGGAACGAAGTATGATTGACTTCTTGATTTTAACCATTTCTACAATTCTCGATTCCTCTTCTTAGACATACAAATGCACTAAGACTCACTTGGAAGATCAATTGAGATATGGTTCTTAATCATTAAGACTTATCATAAGACACAATAAAAGGTACTCTCCCTTCTTCTTAGAATAGAGAAACTTTTATCTTTCTGCCTACTTGATTCTTTTTATTCGTTCTGCTATTGATTGAAACTCTTTCAATCAACTCAGAATTATACTTAATCTTATAAGTATAACCATATTTACTAAACTTTAGTAAATCATGACGAATATCTTTATCACTCTTGTGGTGGACTTGATCAATGCACAACCTAGTGTAATCGATCTCCTAGTCCTTCTCTTGACACTTTGTCAAAGAATTAGTCTAATTTCCAAATATGAAGTTTCTCATTCATCACGCAACCAAGTTGCATGGCTCCAAGTTTCTGTCCAACTGAAACTTGGGCGATGAGAATCTTCCTTTATTTGGCAAATTCTCGACATTTCCTCAAATAACATAATTAAGAATCAAATCCATTATTGCTAATAGTAGAAAAATTCAAACATCAATTTTTCATACACACCATTGCAAGGATAAATAAATAAGACAAAATCAAAATTTATTTTATTGCGGAAAAATTTGTCCTTACAATGCAATTCAACTGAAAAACTATGCTATTACATATTTCTTATCAATCTATCCTAACTCTAGAGTAGCAGCTCAAAAATCTGATCCTCGAGTCCATGCGATCGAAATCCATTTCTTCATGATCAGATTCAACACGCTTCTTCCTTAAGCTTCCTCTCTTTTCTTTGATCCTGCAAAACTTCAAAAATGTAATCTTATCACATCATGTATTAAGAATCAAAGATTAGGAACTTATAGAGTTAGTTAATGGATTTTACCGGAAGTAGAGCCATATTCCTTGACTCTCCTATCTCTTAGATCTCTCAGGTAGTTTGGGCAGCTTCGTCCCTAATGCCCCTTCTCTAGGCAATAAAAGCAAATGGACTCCTTTGGCACAACACATGGGACAATCTCATGCTTAGTCCTTTCTGGACTTCCAATGTTGCCAGTGTCCATTGAAGTTTGGGAGTTTGATTCACCAGACAAATTTGCTTGACCAGCATGCCAAATCATTGCTGATTCAACAGCTATAAGCAAATAGGTGAGATCAATGAGGGTCACGTCGTGTTCCATCATATAGTACTCTCTTACGAACTCACTATATGATTCAGGAAGTGACTGAAGAACCCAGTCAACAGCCAACTCACCTGAAATCTCGACACCCAACATCCTTAACCTGTCAATGTGTGACTTTATCTCCAAGACGTGTGCACACACAGGTTTCCCATCTTCGTGTTTACTTGCCAATAGGGCTTGAGTGAGCTTGAACTTTTCAAGCCTTTGAACTTGTGGGTTAGGGAGAATAATTGGAGGAGGTGGAGGAAGTGAAGCATGACTCTCATTTCCTTGATCGTATCGTGGAACGTCATCTTCATTTGGAAAGCTTGTCCCAAGGGACTTGGGAAGACCATTGTAAGATTTAGACATCTACAAAACGGGAGAAAATTCAAGTTAGTTGATAAGAATCCTTGATGTAACACCCAAATTAAACATCATGGCTAGGATCCAACACAACATTCTACAACCTAGAAGAGGGATGCCGTAATCTAGTTGCAGAATATTTGAAGGTAGGTAAATGACGATTTACCAATTCCCACCATGAAAAACAAAAATGAAGTTTAAGTTTTAAATGAATTGAAACTCCTAGATCTTTTGAGATTCATTGAACTTTTCAATGGCATGTTTAATCTCGATTATGCCTTTCAAATTTGCGACTGGGATGCCGAGGATCACAAACAAGGTGTGAATAACCATACGAATCAACGTGATGCACTCAATGATACTATCACCTAATCAATGTGCCGGTTAACCACACACGCTCCATTGATCTATGATAAACATCGAGCCACCCTTCACAACCAATGTCAACCCCTAATTAGTGTGCCGGTTAACCACGCACGCTCCACTAACGTTTGAAAAGGGTACGAAGTGTAATTCCATGGATTAGCATACAATTTCACATTTTGCCTAAAGTAACTAGAATTTGGGAATTTGTAAAAGCATGTGGTTACTTTGTACTTCATTATACTTATAATGGAAGGTTTCGTCCTATCCTACCCGTTCGGCTAACGACCCTCCACTAGTCAAGAGTGTGGTGGGTAAGAGTGGATACCCATTCAATCGCCATTTTATAGGCAATTTCCTTAAACACCCCTTATAGACCAGCTTCGTGAATGAGGCCTACTAACGGTAAGACTGACTGTTTACTTATACATATATAATATTAGACTTTTAATGTCAAATATACATAGTATAGGGTGTATTTTACACTTTTAAAATACTAGGTGGTCTAATTTAATAAATTATACTTTTAATTTAATTAAATGTAAACCAAAACTTTATGGATTTATTAACTCTCTTTTAATTATAAACTTTAATTAATTAACAAAACCATAAGGGTGTAATTTGAACTTTTCAAAGTGCGAGGGATTTAGAATTTAACATTTCAAAATCAAACTTTTAATCAAATTTTAAATTCCAAAACTTGAGGGCAAGTTTTGAAACTTTTTCAAAACATTTGGGATTAGAATTTAAATATTTCAAAATTAACTTTTAATTTAAAATTCAAATTCCAAAACTTGAGGGCAAGTTTTGAAACTTTTCAAAACATTAGGGTTTAACTATTCAAATTTCAAAAACAAAACTTTTAAGTTCAAATTTAAACTATAAAACCTAAAGGGGAAAATTGAAACTTTTCACAAGATAATTCAAATCTAAATTACAAATAATCAATCTTTATCTAATAAAACAAAAGATTATCTAAATATTGACAATTATCTTCTATTTTGGCAAGGATAATCTCCAAATATTGATAAAAATCGGATTTTATTAATAAAAAACGTTTTAGGTAATTATCCACAACCAAAACAGGTCAAAATCCCGAAATCTGCTCCATCTGCGACTCTGACTCGTCGAGTCTAGCTTGGACTCGTCGAGTTCACTATGGACTCGGTGAGTTCAGCCATGGACTCGGCGAGTCCAGCCCCCAGAAACCAAAAATTTTCGATTTTAAGCATGAATAATCAACTATAGCATCAAATACATCAAACAAACAGCCTTAGGCTTTGATACCACTGATGGGTTTCAAGCAATACATCATTCCTATGGTGTACATGCAAACCCTAATAGCTTTTGGATCTAGTTTGTCTAATGAACATGCAATTGAATATCCAAAGCTATAAACCCTAGATCTATCATATAAGAACTGAAATAAGGGTTTAGTAATTACCTTTGATTGTTATATAGCAATAACAATCAATTCCTTGCTTTGATTGGCTTCAGAAAGCTTAGTGCCTCAAGTGTTGCACCTCTAATGGAGTCACAAACACCATTAAGCAATTGGATGAAGGAGAGAAGAGAGGGGAGGCACCAAAAACGGCTGGAAACCCTAAAGGATTAGTTATCCACGTTTTGGGGCTTAGGGGCTACTTAAATAGGTAGGCAATTAGGGTTATCTAACAAGGAAACCCTAATTTGACTGCTTAAGCTCTAAGCAGCCCATGGACCCCTTCTGGAACATGCCTTGGACGATTTCTAATGGGTTTCCCCATAGAACTCGTCCAACCTATTATTCCAAGGTGATCCATAGCCCAATTATGTAATTATCTTATAATTACACAATAAGTCCCTTAAGTTTAATTAATATCTTTTAGCCACAAAATTAAATCTTAATTAATTCTTGACTAATATTAATTAAACAATATGATTTCTCCTTTAATATATTATTCTCATAATATATTAATAAATCATAATTAAACCTTTCTCTCCTTAATTCATCCTACATATTGCTATGGTGAAGGCAACCCAAAAGGACCATGCTCATAATCGGGTCAAGTACATACCAAAATAGTTATGGACTTAGACACTAATCCAACAGTATTCCCCTTATTACCCCCACCCCCGCCCCCATTCCCCTGCCCCCGATTGATTTTGGGATGCCATTTTTTGGGCTAAAAGAAGTTTTTGTTTGGGCTAAAAGAAACTATTTTTTGGGTAACAAGTATTTTTTTATAGCAAAATTTTACATGTTTAAAAAAAAGTTATCGCATCTTAAAAACATTATACTAACAACTTAAAAACATGTTATTTGTTGAATTTTGGAAGCTCAAAATCATGTTATTGTTTATTATATTTATACAATTAATATATGTAAATATATGTATAATTTATTAACGGGGGCCCCATGTGGTTTCACAGCAGGATTGCTCACCCCCGCCCCCGCCCCCGAAATTAAAACGGGGGTTAATCTTGCCCCCGCTCCCGTCCCCGTCCCCAATTTTTTTAATAAATACCCTCAAACGGGAAGGGGCCCCAATGGGAACGGGGTCCCACATGACTTTTTGACATCCATACGCACAATGTGACCCCGATCACGAGTCTAACTGACAAAGGATACCCTAGCCTATCCGCCAACACGAATCAAACATTCATTATCTCTAAACAAAGAATGACTCAACCGACCAATATACGCACCATCAACAAGTCTGTTGCACTCTACATAACTGTTGCGGGTAAGTCGTAGCCTTATTTCATATTTGGTCCCAAACCGACCTACGATCAATCGCAATACTACGAATGATGTGGTCCACCCATAGTCTCACAACCATTCCTGCGATGGCCTAACTTATCCTAGTGAATGCTACGAGCCAAGTCGTAGACTTACAACACTTCCATAACCACCGACCAACCTAGTGAATTCTACGACCATCCCGGAGTCTTAGAACACTTCCACAATTGCCTACCAATCTAGTAAATGATATGGTTATCCCGTAGTCTTACAACACTTCCACCACTGCCATGGGCCCAACCCATGGTCTTGCTACTATCCACAAGAATATCTAGCCAAAACCAGAACGAGTTGAAACCCCCGGTCTGTTGGATCCCATCAGGTGTTCGGGTCGTGCTTTGAATCCCAGCGCCTTCATCAGAAAAGAACAGGTAGAGAGGTCCTACCACAACCCTCAACCTGAATCTAGCCACAGACCCAAAATGCGCCCATACCAATGCTTCACGTCCTCGAACGAGATAACTTGGATCCTTAGTATATGATTCCCTGATTACAACAGACCAAAGAACAGTATTTCCTGCGTAAGCCTCAGATCATACCACAACCATAACTAGCTACCCTATTGCCCTTAGGTATGAAACTCCAAGTCGATCTGCACTTGGAATTATTTCCATCACTTGCAAACGGTTCTCCCCCACTTGGAATCAGGTACTCACTAACGACCCCATAACCATTTGATTTTTCTAGGCAACCCAATGTTGGAAAATATTTGTATGTGATTATCACTTGAAATAAGTTGATCTATGTCTATATCTCTTTAACAAACATTATCAAAATGTTTCAGGTTGGAAAGATCCTAAAGATTCAACAAGTATTTGAAGAATCAGATGTTGGAGAACTTGAAGTGAACATGGAGCACTTGAAGTTCACTTGGAGCACTTGCTGTTGACATGGAGCACTTGTTGGACATGAAGCACTTGCAGCTTACGTGGAGCACTTAATGAAAGAAAGTTGGATCATCATGATCTCAGATGACACATCTTGATCATATGTGCAACATTAATATATTGGTGGTTCATTTGGAATATTGATGGCTCATCAGAACATTGTTGGGTCATTCACAACTCTATGGCTCAACAAGAGGTTGATGGATCAACATGGATCTGGTGGCTCAACTCAAGTCAATGGATCAACATGATCACATTGATGGCTCAACAAGATTGCACCTGGCACATCATGTACATCATGGAACGTCCAAATACTCAATGACACATATATTTTGTCTATGATCCATCATGAACACGTAGTTTTTCATCTTCAAGTTCAAGATACATTCCAACATTCAAGAAACAAATCAACTTGATCAATGACACTTCTGGAAGTTAATGACATCTTAGAAGACCATGGAGCAACATGATGCTCATGTTGCTCATCACATTTTCAATGTTGATCAAGAAGGATCTAGAATTATGAAGACTCAAAACTTGGATGGAACCCTAACGGAATACTAATGGAATTAGAATATTCCATCCATTCTCCTTTAAGTAGGGGAAAGGTGTCAACTGATGACTAAGTCATGATGACGTGTCAACACCTGATTGGTCAAGCCATGTCATGGGCTTTTCCAAAGCCTATAAATAGGCCCCTTGGGATCCATTATAAAGTAGCTCTTCCTGCTTCATTTCTGCTCATTTACTGTTTAGACTAGTTTTCAGAGAGCCACTTGAGAGTTTTAATGTGTTTTACATTAAACACTTGTAACTGAATCTTTATGAACATGACACACTTTTGAATCATTGATCTGTAACATACAAAAACGTTTTTATCATTAACTTGGTGATTCACAACTCTTTATTTTCCGCATTACTTGCCACTTGACGATTCTGAAACTATGTTTCAGTATTTTCAACACTTGGACTCTTCTAGTCTAGGTTTACTGAATTTTCTCATTTCATCACCCAAAACTTCACCACTTCGTTCCTAACATCCACGCCTGACACTTATGGCCACAAGAGAATCCAAATTCTTCAAACAACTTCAAGAATTCGACTATATATCCACAATCCAAAGCGAAAAGACCGCACGATGTCCAACTTGTGTTCACAATCCATATCAATTAGCAACCCAACCATAAACCCTCTCAACTGAAAGCAATATCCTAATGTTAATTAACCGGATAGATCATTCAAATGCACAACTTATCGAATAACTTCCTGCTCGAAAGAAAACTCCAAAATTAACCTGAATGCTATCAGAACTGCGACCAGATCGACTCCCTTACCAACATTACTGATGAGACCTACTGAAAAGGAACCCTACGTAAATATGTGGCCCTTCCTGAAATCTGAACAATACTAATCCAACCATTAGCTAGGTGTCAAAACATTCACCGCTCCCACCCTTGATAAAAGATCGATGTACCCATAGTGCCGTCAACTGAGACAACTCAAAAAACCTCGAACAATCTCAACTACTGACCTAAGCTCATGGGAAAATGCATCGACCACGACCTAAAGTTGGTTGATAGCTCAATAAAAACTCTTCCCCATGCTAAAGATAGTGATTGGTTCAACGAGCTAACCAACCACTCATCTGACATTCAACATGAGTGGCTCAAGCACTTATTAACCCTATCCTTTGAAACCCAGAAGGAGCAAGTAACCACAATGAGATCTTCGCATATCACCTTCTAATGCAAGGACCACACTCACTTTACTAAAGGCATGAACCTGTGAGCAACTAATCCTACACTCACGTCCTGACCAATCTCTTACGCCTCACAGCCATGAAAAATATCTTCAATCCCGAATACTAAAATTCAATTGACTTATATTGTGCCTTCTTCGGACCCAATGCACTGAAACCATCAAAATCAATCCAACTGCTGATCCTCGAAGTAAAACACTCAGTTGACTCCCACCTAGGTCTTACGCCATCACTGATAGTCGCCTCCTGAACTAACGTCTACAACCGGCTCAACCAAATACCCTTCAACCATGATCATCGGCATGCAAAATGGCATATGATAAACCCTCGAATAAAAATAACCAGCCAACCATAAAGAAACTACGATCCTTAGGTGGAGACTTGACTAAACCGAATATAACATCTCACACACACAACCACATGATCATAGGCATAAATAATCAAAGCATGAAGGAAGCGAACACGATACATGCATGCAAAAACATATGATGGAACTCAGGTCTCATCGGCCTGCAATTGAAATGCTTGGCTCTTCACCACTGGAGCCTCTGCCCTCCCCTTGCAGCCATCAATAATCCTCAAAGTAGATGGAGTAGGTGTCCTCACCGCTCCACTCATCAACCTCGGACAGTCGGCCTTCTTGTGGCCCACCTAATTGCAGTGAAAACAAATCGAACTCGAAACCCGATGACAATCCTTTCTAAAATAAGCAGCCTAACCGCAACTGAAGCAACCCCTTCCCTTCTCAAGACAGCTCCCCGCGTGAGTCCTACCACACTTGGCACAAAATCCCTGACCCTAATGGCCTCCCGATCGCAAATCATGAGTCTTGGGCCTTTTCGCCTAGCCCACCACGGTCTAGACCTACTCCAGCCCGCGCCTCGTCCGAAACTGCATCTCAATCTCCCGTTCCTAGGCTTTAGTAATCATATCATCCAAGGTCTTGCATATCGACAGGCTCACAAACTCCTAAATATCATCCTGCAGCTCCATGATCCCCTCCTTGATGGTACCATACATCACAAGAGTTGCATCTAAAATACTGCAAGTGATCTCAGATGAAACGAACTCTCGAATACTCTCATAAGCCGGGTCAATACTAGAGCCTTAACATTAACAGAACCTCCTCCACGAGTGCTTAATATCATACTGAAAAAAGCAACCATACAAGATATCCGAGCTTCTTAGAATCCTCGCAAATTTCCTTGATTCGAGTACGGATCATGTGTATTAAGTAGAATGGGCCCAATAATACCTTCCAAACCTATCTATACTTTATATATGAATCATCCCGATTCCTCTAAGTCACATTCTCATATTGATACTCCCAAAACCCGCTAAACAACGCACCAATCGCACTAAGCAATTCCTAGGCACTCCTACGATCCCCAACTCACCCTGCCATCAACTGATGAAAAACTCCTACTAATGTTAGTTAACTACTTCATACATAAAATTACATGCAACAAAAATTAAATAATCCTTCGACTAAAAGACCCGACCTTAAAACAGTTAGACTCAGACGAGAGCTGCACAATAGGGCCGAATAAATCGTTCTAAAATTATTTAACCTATTTAGCATGTAACTTAACATATTCATTTAATAGTTAACTCACATCAATATGAGTCCCACAAAGCACAAAGCAAACAAGATTCAAGCAGTAACAATCAATAGGCCACAAAACCTAAAAAGGTATCCCCCAACTCACTAACTTCTGTGACGCTAAGAACTACTACCAACACTGTCGGTTGCCTTATACATGCAAATTATACCCAATACTGGATCAAATAGACTGTCGAATAGATGTTCTACCTTAAGCCCACAACCAGACAAGGAACATGAAATAAGGCTAAATCAGTTATTCTAGGGCTATATAATCCTAACCCTATACAATTTTTAAACATACACTTACCAAATAATTCCACCAACATAGATTCCAAATAAGGCATAACATCCAATTCCTACTACGCTACAAGGCATCACAAATCAGTCCATTCTATCATACAATTCCTTACGGTATCCTTAGCCTTATCCTAGCAGGAAAACATTCCATAACATATCAACATGTATGAGTATTTTGGGAATCACTTACTTGAGCTCGGCTGATTGCACGCATCACACCCCTTTCTTTTGTAAAAGCTTTCTAGAAAAATTATTTTCTTTCAAAAAGAATATCAATTCCTCAGTTTGAGTACATGCTCTTCTGGGAGTGTTCCCGAATCCCTCAAACCAAGGCTCTGATACCAACTTGTAACATCCCAAAAATGCCAATAAAAATTTTCATTTTAAATCATCGAGTCAAACAACCAATTGCTCCTGAAACCAAACAAAGTGAACTGTATTTTCAAACATCAGAGTATATCAAAAGTAATCCATGGTGAAAAATCCATCAGGGGATGCAGTGCAGTCAAGCCGGACCCTCCCTTTTGGAACTAGAAGTACTTGAAAATGTTTAAACCACAAAACCGTAAGCATAAAGCTTAGTGAATTCCCCAAAATACCACATACCATACATACATTACCATGGGTTACCCCCATGGTATTCCCCTGAAATACCACAGACTGCCCCATGGTCTTATGTCCAAGTGTCATGGGCTGCCCGCATGGTCTTTCATGAAAATGCCATGGGTTTCCCCCATGGTATTTCATGCAAATTCCATGTGTTTCCCCCATGGTCTTTCATATAAATGCCATGGGCTGCCCCCATGGTCTTTCATGCAAATGCCATGGGCTGCCCCCGGGCTCTTCCATAAAAGTATCACAAAGATAACTAACACTCTACATAGTATAGTTAGAAGACTCACCTCAATCTCGAAATCAGGTTGTAACATCCATAAAATTTCACAAAAATTTAAACTTTTTCAAACAACCCAAAAATAATAATTGTTTATATTGTAGTTTTCAAAATATGTTTAACATCAGAGTTTTCCCAAAATCACAAAACACAACATGAGGAGGTGCACGATCAAGCCTTTGCCTTCCCACGATCATCTGAGGTACCTGCAACATAATCCAAAACTGTAAGCCCAAAGCTTAGTGAGTTCCCCCAAAATACCAATACACAAACAAATAACCCAAATATAATAACAACATGCAATGGGTCCACAACTAACATACTGGATTACCCCTGAGCCCACAGCATAAGTCTGACTTTCCCTTGGCCTACAACTTATGTCTCCCTTTCTCCTCGGCCTGATCAGTCCTCAGACTGGATACCACTAAGCCCTCAGTACGAGTCTGACATGCCCTTCGCGGCCCTAAACTCGTATCTGGAATGCTCATGATCCCTCAGTATGAGTCTGGCATGCCCTCCCCGGCCCTCAACTCATATCTGGTATGATCCATGGTTTGTTGGCTACAACACGGAGCAATACAACCTCAACCCAACCCACACAATATGTCGACATATAACATATAATATCATATACAGATAAACAAACAATATCACAGGTAGTCCTACAGACCTACCAGACTAGCATATCACAACTAGCATGCATATCTATTCCATACTCAACATATCAACAATATCAGGTTATCAAACCAATGGAACGGCCTTGGTGCCTTCGACCTGAAACTACAGTGAGGAAAACTCACCTCACAGCTGAACAAAACTGATAAGGCCTGACTCCAAATCTCAGCTCTCAACCCAAATGCCTACAACCACCAAGTGACCAATTCCATCAAAATCCCAACAAAATACCCTCAAAAGTCAAACATGGTTAAACATGGTCAAACTTAAAGTCAACTGGTCCAAGTCTATAAACCCACTGAGTCAACCCAGCCAAGTCAACCCAACCGAGTTAACTCAACATGGGCTGACCTATGCGAGTATGATGGGCGTACTCCAGAGGTACGTTGAGCATACAAGGAACCTCGCATTGACCAACTTACGGGGTGGCTGACCGCGTACGCGGGGCGTACTCCCAAGTCCCACCTACGTTGAGCGTAACTTTGCAGTCCTCAAATCTTCATTAAGTGCTTAATGGCTTAAGCACTTAAGCCCAAATTTCAGATCCACGGTCCTAATGTACTCTAAAGTCATAAAGTCTCCAACTTTATGACTTTGCACGTCCATAAAGTCCTTAATGCAAGGTCTTAATCCATTAAGACCTTCTACAAGAAACATGGAGCCAAACTAGCTAACAGAACCTTATTTTTCTGGCTTGGGACCCTTCCTAGGGTCTGAAAGGACAACCCAAATCGATCAAAACCAAAGATGCATAGAAATGGAACTTTTGGGACAAGAAGAATCACAAAAAGCTACCAAAATGAGATCCAAGCAAACAAAACATCAAGGTGAAGAGTGTTTACCTTCTCGGGCTTCCCAAGAAGGTGATGATCCAAGATCCACAAGCTTGCTTCAACTTCTAAACTCCTTGATGCAACTCCTTCTTCCTTAAGCACACAAAGGGAACACTTTTAGCTCAAAAATACACTCCTATGGGGTTAGGGTTTGCTACAAACGACTGAAGGGCTTGGAGGCTGAAAAGATGGGGGTAAATGGTCCATAAAGATTCTTAAATACTCCGCAAACCCTAAAAATTATGGTTTTCCTTCGGACATGAGTACGCCTAGGGTACATATGTGTACACCCAGCGTACTAGGGCGTGCCCTAGTACGCTTAGCGTACCCACGTGTACGCTTAGCATACACCTCCTACCCTAAAATTACAATCTTGCCCCTAGGGCTTCCTAAGGCTACTTCCTTTTAATCCAAGGACCAAAATGACATAAATTAAAACCAAAGGAGGGATTTGAAAATACCTGAAAACCAGGGTGTTACAACTCTCCCCCACTTGAACTATACTTCGTCTTCAAATTTTGCTACGGAGAACAAATCTGGATAATGCTCCCGCATCTCAGCCTCCGGCTCCTAGGTGCACTCGGAGCCCCTCCGATGCTGCCATCGTACCTTTACCAAAGGTACTTCCTTGCTACGTAAAACCTTTACTTTCCTCTCTAGAATAGCTACTGGTCTCTCAACATAGTTTAAGCGCTCATCAACCTGAATATCATCCAAGGACACCACTGCATCCTCATCCAATACGCAATTTCGCAGCTGCGAAACATGGAAAGTGATGTGAATCTAACTGAGTTCCTCAGGAAGATCCAATCTGTAGGCGACCTTGCCTACCCTGACAATAATCCGGAATGGCCTAATATATCGGGGACCCAATTTCCCCCTCTTCCTGAAGTGAATCACACATTTCCAAGGCGAGACCTTTAGTAACACCATGTCGCCAACCTGAAACTCCAACTCGGATCGGCGCCAATTGGCATAGCTCTTCTTCCGAATCTGAGCAATCTGCAATCTCTGTCTGATCTGCTAAATCATCTCCATAGTCTAAAGGACCACCTCGGTCTGCCCCATAACCCTATGACCAACCTCGCCCCAACAAACCGGGGTACGACATCTTCGCCCATACAAGAGCTCAAAAGGCGGAGCACCAATGCTGGAGTGAAAATTGTTGTTGTAGGAGAACTCCACAAGAGGTAGGTAGGAGTCCCAGCTCCCACCAAAATCAATAACACAGGCCCGCAACATATCCTCAAGGGTCTGTATCGTCCGCTCACTATGGTCGTCGGTCTGCGGATGATAAGTTGTACTGAAGTGCAACCTCGTGCCCAGCTCCTCATGGAACTTCTGCCAAAAATAGGAGGTGAACCGAACATCACGATCTGAAACAATGGAGACTGGAACCTCATGGCGAGCAACGATCTCACGAATATACACATCGGCTAACTTCTCGGCCGAAGAGCTCTCCCGAATCGCCAGAAAGTGGGCACTCTTGGTCAATCGATCCACGATGACCAAAATAGCATCGAAACCTTTTGCCGTCTTCGACAACTTGATGATGAAATCCTATGAAATCTATTCCCATTTCCACATGGGAACCTACAGAGGCTGCAACTTTCCATGCGGCCTCTGATGCTTGGCCTTGACCATCCTGCAGGTCAAGCACCTCTCCATGTACCAGGCTATCTCTCTTTTCATACACGGCCACCAATAACTCAATCTCAGGTCCCGATACATCTTCGTGGCCCCCAGATGTGTCACAACTAGCCTTTTTATCTAGGAAATTTTGCTCTCATGTAAGCACCGATTATTGTAAGGCTTGTATCAATGCATTAAGGGTTATATTATGGGTCCAAATGAACCATGTATTATTATAATGCAAAGTATTTATGTATCTCTCAATCTCTCCCAAATCTCTCCATGTATATCGAATCTCTCACAAATCTCTCCATGTATATCAAATCTCTCCCAAATCTCTCCATGTCTATCAAATCTCTCCCAAATCTCTCCATATATCGAATCTCTCCCAAATCTCTCCATGTATATCAAATCTCTCCCAAATCTCTCTAAGTATCTCAAATCTCTCCAAAGTCTCTCTATGTATCTTCCTTAGTAAAAAACAACTCAAAACGAGAGGAGAAAACTCAAAAGAACAAACCCATTCCAGAATACCCTTTCATCCGAACCATTTCGCATCTGGAGGCCTTTGAGTTGCTCCGGACAAACTTGCTTCGGAACCCTCCATCTTGGTCCAGAATGGGAAGAGATGTTTCGGATATCCTAAAGAACCGAGAAATCTCGTTCCGGAATCCCCCCTTTCGGAACTTCCTATTTTGCTCCGGAAGACCTCGCATGCTCCGGACCGAAAGTCTTCGCTGATTCAGAACACCTTCACTCAGGACCATCTCGCACGCCTCGGAAGTCTCTGATCCGCTCCGAAAGCTGCCGACCTACTCTGGAAATTGAAGAACTGACTTTGGAATTCGCCTCATTGACTTCGGATTTTGAGGGTTCACTTCGGAACTTCAAAAGGACTCCGGAAATCACTATTTGGGCTCCGGATTTTGTCCATTCCGGAACTTTTCTCCATTTTAGGAGATTTTGACGTCGGGAATTCCTTCAAACTCGAAATTTTCATAACTTATACCCCCCTAAACCCTTATTTTATGCCAAATTTAATTATTTTAAACAAAATTACATAAAATAATAATTAATATCTATGAAAGTATTATATTAAAAGTATAAAGAGATAAGGGGTTGACCTTATGATGGGATGTAATCTCCTATTTCCAATGCAGTTCATAGTCACTCATGATTTACCCACCAAATATCAATTTTTTAACCACTAGATTACCAAGGCAAGCATTAATTCATTTCACCCTTCCAACTTAGACACGTCCATTTTAAAACACCCGACCATCTCTTCATCTTCTACATATAACTTATCCTTACCTCCCAAAAGCTCTCTCTCTCCCAACTTTCAAAGAAGGCTAAGCTCAAGTTCCTCTTGAGAAATTTTGGTAAGCATCTCCTCTCCTTTGACCAAGTGATTCTCCACATTATTCCTAAAACTCCATTATATTTATATATTCCTAGGATATTTTAAAGTTCAAAGAGTTGTCAAACCTTTCAAGTGTTGAGACTTGGAAACTCCTTAACACCTCTTCAAATCACACAACAAGCTAAATCAAGGTGAGCTTCATACCCCTATTTTTCGAGTTTTTATTGTTTTTGGGGGAGAATACAAGTCAAATCTTGTCTAAATCCTTGGATAATTGCATGTATTTGTATGTTTAAGTGTGTGTGTGTGTCAAAACGTTATTTCAAGATAATTTCTCATAAACTTGAAATTTTACAAACCCCATGATGTTAGGACAATATTTTAGTCACAACATAAGGAATATTCTGCTTGCAAACTATTAGTGATATTTTTTTATAACTATTTAACATAAATAATTTTATCAAGAAAATGTACAAAATAGGGCGGTTATGACATAAATAATTACATGTCATAAAACTTTCAGAAACACAAGTAATAAGCTGGATGTCATAAAGGTGAAAAACGCATGTCATAAAACTGCAGTCATAACTTCACACAAGTCATAGCTTTACACAAGTCATGGTTTTACACAAGTCATAACTTGACACCTTCAGACAAAATTGGGTCATTTTGATAAATACTCAAAGTGGATAATTTTCGATAAACCAAGTGAAATGAAACGAAATATATAGTCAACAAGTACAACTATTGTTATCTATTTAATAAATAACGAATCTCAACGATTTGCACCAAGGAAAAATCTGTTAGTATTCTAGTCAGACGAATCTTCACAGTACCTGTATATATAAACAATAGTGTACGCTTTAAGTCCTGTAAGAGTTATAACCAGAGTCTCCTGGAGGGGGAGCGGGAATTTGTGTATAGATCTATACGGGGTTGACACCCCGCACCTTCGCTGTTCGCTACAGCTAGACTGGCCAGTCTAGGGTGACAAATGTCTTAAACAAAACCGACGCCTGAAGAACGTCAGAACAGGCACTCCGTCATATTAGTATGGTTATAACGACTCACTTAGAATATAACAGTATGATTTTAGAAATTTACTCAAGCAACACCTCTCGATTATAAACGACTATTGATTTGGATACTACAAACAGAGCTTTTACCACACCAGTCTTAGGGTCTGAGACCTCCATTTTATATATCAGAAAATATAGGATTTTCTGGAGAAAACGATTTATTACGATTTCGAAAACGATAATCTAAGACACACATGCAACTATACTCGATTTGAAACAAGACTTACAACCATTGATAAGAAAATATTGGATTTTCTGGATTTCTAAACTATCATCAAATTTTATACGAAAATGCTTATGAACTCACCAACATATTTTATGTTGACGCTTTTCAAACGACTTGTATTCTCAGGAAAGCAACAAGCAGGTTAATGGAACGTGGAACCAAGTTTATTTTGAAGTAGTTTGATATGTACTCAATGTTGTCTCTTTTGTGTAATTCAAGAACATGAACAAGATGTAAAACAATGTAAGCTTGTTATCTCAATGTATGATGTTTGGATTTGCTATGTTCCAATTATATTCAATTGTTATGATACTGCACAATGAAGTCACCCGCCTCCGGACGTTTCTGCCATTCTGGTTCGGGGGTGTGACAAGATGGATAGAAAAACGAGACTTATGAGCCCCCTCCAACACAATTTGTCTGACCCCACCAGACATAGGAACCCATACCTGACCACAACGGGTCAACAATCCATGACTATCCGGAACAAAACTGGAGATCTCACCCCTGATATCCTCATACACGATACCCCATCTGAAGACCCAGTCGACTTGCGGCTCAAAGCATCAGCCACCACATTCACTTTACTTGGATGGTAAAGGATCTCACAATCATAATCCTTGACTATGTCCAGCCACCTGCGCTGCCTCATGTTCAGGTTTGGCTGATCCATAATATTCCTCAAACTCTTGTGATCCGTGTATATACTACAGTGGACCCCATAAAGAAAATGCCTCCAAATCTTGAGGGCAAAAACCACTTCCCCTAACTCCAGATCATGCGTGGGGTATCTCGTCTCGTGCGGCTTCAGTTGTCGCGAAGCATAAGATATCACTCGTCCTTTCTACATGAGGACCGCCCCCAAACCAGTGATGGATGCATCACAGAATACCACAAAATCCTCAATTCCCTCTAGGAGGTCAAGACCGGGGCCTCACATAATCTCTGCCGAAGGGTCTCAAATGTTGACTGCTGCTCAGGTCCCCACCGGAAATCCACCCCTTCCTCGTCAGATGAGTGAGGGGTACTGCAATCTTGGAGAAATCATGAATGAATATCTGATACTACCCTACCAACCCCAAGAAACTTCTGATATCCGAGGGAGATTTCGGAACCTCCCATTGCATCACCGCCTCGATCTTGGCCGGATCGACCAATATCCCGTCTTGGTTAACGAGGTATCATAGGAACTGAACCTCTCGTAACCAAAACTCGCACTTCAAGAACTTAGCATAAAGTCGTTTTCGCCTCAAAACCCCCAGAAGCTCGTGAAGATGCTCCTTATGCTGCTCTATGGTTTTTGAATATACCAAGATATCATCAATAAATACAATAACCAAACGATCGAGCATCGGCCTGCATACCCGATTCATCAAATCCATAAATACCGTATGCGCATTGGTGAGCCCGAATGACATTACCACGAACTCGTAGTGCCCATAACGAGTCCGGAACATAGTCTTCTCCATGTCCTCCTCTCTCACCCTGACCTGTTGATACCCGAACCTCAGATCTATCTTGGAGAACCAAGATGCACCCTGCAACTTATCAAAGATATCATCAATCAGTGGAAGGGGATAACGGTTCTTCACCGTCAGCTTGTTCAACTCCCGGTAATCAATACACATCTGGTGTGAACCATCTTTCTTCTTGACGAATAAAATCGGCGCTCCCCATGGAGAACTACTCGGTCTGATGAACTGCTTGCCTGGCAGCTCCTACAGCTGAGATGACAACTCCTGCATCTCAGGCGGTGCCAAGCGATACGACGCCTTGGCAATCGAGTTTGCACCTGGCACGAGGTCAATTCTGAACTCAACCTGCCTCTCGGGAGGCACACTGGGTAACACCTCCGGAAACACATCGGCAAACTCCCTGAAAACCAAGACCTCTGACACTGAAATTCGATCCCCAACACGCGTATCTACCACATACGCCAAATAACCCGCACACCCGTGCTAAATATACTGCTGAGCCCTAGCTGTAGAACAAAACCATGAACCCATCATGGTGCCCTCTACATATATAACCAATGATGATCGACAAGCACCCTCATTCACCTTGACACACTTCCCACAAGTGCGGCCCTTCCGGCCCCTAGATCTGACATCAGCGATCTTAAACCGATTTGGCGCAGGCTGCAACTACGTTGGGGCCGACCTATGATCCCTCGTCTGCAAATCCATCTCAATCTCACGCCGCCTGATGGCCTCCTGCATCTCCAAGAATGAACCATAACATTAAGTAGAAACAAACTGTCTGATCTCCATCTTGAGCATGCTCAAGTAACGGGTCATCTGAGCGTGTTCAGATGCAACAAACTCAGGACAGAACATAGCCCTCTCCGTGAACATCTTGCTGATCTTCGTCATCGTCTCAGAACCCTACCTCAAATCCAGGTACACCTGGGCCAACCTATCTCCCTCCACCAGCGGCACATATCGGGAGCGGAACATCTCAGAGAAATGCTCCCAAGACACAACAGCCCTTTGCTCAGCAGAATATGAACTAGTGGCAAGCCTCCACCAATCCTTCGCTCCGGACCTGAGAAGGTTCAGAGTGCACATGATATTCTGGCCAGCTGGACAAGAGCAAGTGAAGAAACATCCCTCCACATCAGATAGCCACCTCATGGAGATGAACGGGTCCTGCACCCCATCGAAAGTCAGGGGCTTCGTATTGTCGAAACTCGATACTGAAAAACCCGACCCGATCCAACTCCTGCAGCCGCAACGGCTGCAGTGGCTGCAATAGTAGCAACCTCAGACAAAGCAACATATCGCTCATCAAAGTACTCAATCATGGCAGTCTTGATAGACCCAAACATCTCTGGAAAATGAGCTCGGAAACGAGCAACAACCTCCTCCTACAGGATCTCCCTGATCCTGTCATCCAACGTAGCTGACTCACCCTGACGGCCATCTCCTGATCCCGAACCGAACCCAGCCTCAACTCGACGCGTCTTCACCATACTGAAAATAAAGCACGAAGATATCAAATAACACACTATCAAGATGGGGAACCAACTCCCAACAAAGCCCTAGGGGTTGTGACTTCCTTGCTACGCGTACGGGTCATGTGCTTTCAGTAGTACGTGCCCATACTACCTTCCACACGTACCCGTATTTGTCTCAGAGGATCATTACAACACCCTAATAATACTCTCTAACAAAACCATACACTCATTCCTTACACCCTAGAGGAAAGCTATGCATCTCAAAACTGGCCGGCTGACCCCACACCACTCATCCATGAAACTTCCACCAACCCTGCAGCACTCGTGTATGCTAGCCATATATAACACTGGACCCTATAAACAGTCGAATATCTGATCCTACCCTAAGCCCTTCATCAAACAAGAACAGTAAATAAGGCCAAACCAAACATTCTCAGGCTATAAAATCTTAGCTATGCATGACCATGATGCATACACTAAGCAACTACTGTAATGATGTTAATTCCATTAGAGAAGAACCCTAGGCTATCAGGCATCATATAATCAGGCAATTCTATCATGCAAAATCCTGAAGATTCCTAGCCTATCGCTAGCATGTTGTGTTACATATCACAATCTCAAATAATAGTATGGTATTTTGGGGTCTACTTACTAGCTCCGGCTGCTCGTACACATCGCATCCTCCTTGATTATTTTGAAAACCATTTGGAAAAAAAATCATTTTAAAAATCATTTTCCTTAGTTTGGGACTGGATTCACACGAGTGTTTCTCCAATTCACTCAAACGAAGGCTCTGATACCAACTTGTAACATCCATAAAATTTCACAAAAGTTTAAACTTTTTCAAACAACCCAAAAATCATAATTGTTTACATTATAGTTTTCAAAATATGTTTAATATCAGAGTTTTCCCAAAATCAAGCCTTTGCCTTCCCACGATCATCTGAGGTACCTGAAACATAATCCAAAATTGTAAGCCCAAATCTTAGTGAGTTCCCCCAAAATACCAATACACAAACAAATAACACAAATATAATAACAACATGCAATGGGTCCACAACTAACAAACTGGATTACCCCTGAGCCCACAACATAAGTCTGGCTTGCCCTAGGCCCACAACTTATGTCTCGCTTGCTCCCCATCCTGATCAGTCCTCAGACTGAATATCACTAAGTCCTCAGTATGAGTCTGGCATGCCCTTCCCGACCCTCAGCTCATATCTGGAATGCTCATGAGCCCTCAATATGAGTCTGGAATGCCCTTCCCGACACTTAACTCATATCTGGTATGCTCTAGTGTTTTTTGACTTTAGTGCGGAGCAGTACAACCTTAACCCAACCCACACAATATGTCGACATATAACAGATAATATCATATACAGATAAACAGACAGTATCACAGGTAGTCCTACAGACCTACCAGACTAGCATAGCATATCTATTCCATACTCAGCATATCAACAATATCATGTTATCAAACCAATGGACCAGCCTTGGTGCCTTCGATCCGAAAGTACAGTGAGAAAAACTCACCTCACGACTGAACAAAACTGATAAGGCCCGACTCCAAATCTCAGCTCTCAACCCAAATTCCTACAATCACCAAGTGATCAATTCCATCAAAATCCCAACAATACCCAAAATACCCTCAAAAGTCAAACTTGGTCAAACTTAAAGTCAACTGGTCAAAGTCCATAAACCCACTGAGTCAACCCAGCCGATTCAACCCAACCGAGTTAACTCAACATGAGCTGACCTATGCGAGTACGGGGGGCGTAATCCGGAGGTAAGTTGATCGTACAAGGAACCTCACATTGACCAGCTTACGGGGTGGCTGACCAAGTACGCGGCGCGTACTCCCACCTATGTTGGGCGTAACTTCGCAGTCCTCAAATCTTCATTAAGTGCTTAATGGCTTAAGCACTTAAGCCCAAATTTTAGATCCATGGTCCAAATATACTCTAAAGTCATAAAGTCTCCAACTTTATGACTTTTCATGTCCATAAAGTCCTTAATGCAAGGTATTAATCCATTAAGACATTCTACAAGAAACATGGATACAAACTAGCTAAAGGAACCTCATTTTTATGGCTTGGGACCCTTCCTAGGGTCTGAAAGGACAACCCAAATCGATCAAAACCAAAGATGCATAGAAATGGAACTTTTGGGACAAGAAGAAGCACAAAACGCTACCAAAATGAGATCCAAGCAAACAAAACATCAAGGTGAAGACTTTTTACATTATGGAGCTTCCCAAGAAGGTGATGATCCAAGATCCACAAGCTTGCTTCAACTTCTAAACTCCTTGATGCAACTCCTTCTTCCTTAAGCACACAAAGGGAACACTTTTAACTCAAAAATACACTCTTATGGGGTTAGGGTTTGCTACAAACGACTCAAGGGCTTGGAGGCTGAAAAGATGGGGGGTAAATGGTCCATAAAGATGCTTAAATACTCCACAAACCATAAAAAATAGGGTTTTCCTTCGGACATGAGTACGCCCAGCGTACTAGGGCGCGCCCTAGTACGCTTTGCATACCCACATATACGCTTAGCGTGCACCTCCTGCTCCAAAATTACAATCTTGTCCCTAGGGCTTCCCAAGGGTACTTCCTTTCAATCCAAGGACCAAAATGACATAAATTAAAACCAAAGGAGGGATTTGAAAATACCTTAAAATCGGGGTGTTACACAGCTAAACCACAGTTCAAAGCCCCACAACAGATGCTACCACACTCCTATCAAAACATACATAGCCCGACCTTACCCTACACACTAAATCCAACAAACTCTTAACCAAAAGTCAACCTAAGACAACAACTCAACGGTTAAAGTCAAAGTAAACAACTGACAATATCAACCATTGAGCCTCATGTCGTGACCCACCCTTGGTCACATCGTGAGAACACACTCAACCCGATTCCAACTCGTCATGTTCCAACTCAGCCAACTCGGTCACCGATAATCCACTCGGCAAGCATCATGACATGAACCTTCCTTTTTCATGTCGTGAGAACAAACAGACAAGATAATCGTTGAAACTTCAATCGTCACTTCGTGACATCCCTAATTTCACGACATGACCATGGTCTGAGACAACAACCTAATGGTTTGAATCCTTAATACATTAAGTCTTCAACTGTCACTTTCCATAAAGCTTTAAAAGACTCCAAAGGTTCATAAAAATGACAACTTTATGGACATGCATTCTCCATGCATGTCCTCTATCCAATCTAGGTAAAAAGCTAAGAAAATGACCCAAAACTCATGCAAGGGTGCAATAAACAACCAAATTCCAGATCTGAACCATATAACACTCAAATGGCTTCAAGGATCTATAAAATTGTTAACTTTATGGAATACCATCTCTTCAACTTGCTCACACTTGAAGATAAAAGGACAATTACTTATATCTAGCAACCTAGAAGCATAAAGTTTGAATCTTGGATACTTCCAAAGGTTTAGAATGTGCACAAGAGGATGATGACGAGGTTTCCTTGCCGGATCAATACACTAGAACACCTTCTTCTTCTTTTTAAGCTACCAGAAGCACCAAAATGAGCCAAGAACCACCAATAGGGATTATGGTTGGGGTTTCTGAGGTTTGAAGGTGATGGAGGCTGATAATGAACTCTAAAATCAAGTTTATTGGGTTTAAATACGAAGGAAACCCTAAAAGATCACAGGCTTCGACTGCAGCTATCCTCACACCGTGACCACATACGTGTCACATCGAGACTACATACGTGTCACGTTGTGACTACAGTCCAGATATGTGTTCTTCACTTTGAATTGTCACATTACGACCACCTTATTGCCATGTTGTGACACCTGGTTTTCCCTAAAAACCATGCTTTTGAATCCTTAATGCCCTAAACCGATCCATCTAGAATACGAGTGTTACAACTCTCCCCCATTTAAATTAGATTTCGTCCTCAAAATCATTCCTTACCACTTACTATACTACACCAGCCAACCCTGTCTGGAATTCTTGAGTTCAAAATAGAACTAAGAAATCATCTCACATAGACGATTGCTTTCATATCGCTACCAAAACTAAATCTTAGAAGACATCACATACCCTGATGAGAAGTGAACCGTGACACACCGACCTTAGCCAACAAAGAGTAACCACAACTACTCTACCCGAAATTTGAAAAACTGATACCCTGCCTGACTTCCAAACGGGTAGAACTATTTAAACCACATCCATAAAAACTCCAGCCGCAACCTTATTCTATAACACCCCGGTTTTCATGTATTTTCAAATTCATTCCCTGGGTTGTGATTAGGCCATTTTTAGTCCTTGGGAAAGAAAGGAGTTGGACCTTTTTGGATGAAGGTGTTGAAGTCTAAGTAGTCCGAGTGTTCGATGGCGTTTCGGAGCCAAGGGTATAATCGTAATTTATTAGTTTGAGCCTTTATGAATTTTGGGTTCTCGTTCGGGAAGCTTTAAGACTATTATGAGTTGCTAGAAGTGTAGGGCTTCCCGTCACCTTTTCGTGGATATAAAGAACGTCGAAAACGGAGTTGAAACAGAGAAGTTATGGTCGTTCGAAGTTGGAAAGGATCTGGGAAAAACTGAGCTCACGACATGAGCAGTTAGAGCTCATGACGTGAGAAGAGATTAAACATAAATGTTGATTTAAATTGTGCTCACAACGTGAGTATTAAGGGCTCACGACGCGAGTAACACTGCAGCCCAAGCCCACGATCTTTTAGGGTTTCCATCGTATTTAAACCCCATAAGCTCCTTTTTAGGGTTCCAAACCAGCCTCCCTCACCCCTAAACTCAGTAAAACCCTAACCCTAGCCTCTCCTTGTGTTCTTGAACATTTGGTGGAGTTTTGGAGGTGTAAAGAAGAAGATGAAGAGCATCTAGTCCATCATTTCTTCATTCAAGCATCACCAAAATCCATTTTGACACCTTATGGACCTATTGTGAGTTTCAAGTTCATTGATTTATGTGTCCATAAGCCTAGATCTAGATTTTTGGTGCTTATTTCTCTAGATCCAATTTGATGTGGTTATTGGAATCCATAAAGTTGCCAACTTTATGGATCTCCAGGGTCCCTTGAGTGTGATAAATGCTAGATCTTTAGTTTGGTAGAGTTTTATGATTCTTGCATAAGATTTGATGTCATATTTCTTCATTTGTGCCCTGGTTGATGTTGGGACATGTATTGGACTTGCATGTCCAAAAAGCTTCGATTTTTATGGTCCTTGGGGTCAAGGAAGGCCCTCTAGACTGTCCCATGTTAAGGCTTAATGAATTAGGAGCTTAATGCTCATTTTTCGTCAGATCTAGACTCACGACGTGAGGGATAAGACCTCACGATGTGAGAGTGTATTCGAGGAATTTTCTGGACAAAAGTCACGACCTCACGATGTGAGCATGAGGTGCTCACGACGTGAGAACCTCTTGTGCAAGTTTGGACTCTTTGATTATTGGCTAGCTTGGTCTTGGACTTATCCTTTGGTTTGGGATCATAATGGACTAAGGATTTTCAGGGAAATGGATTTCTAGTTGGGCTTGCCTTGCTGGGCTTTCCCTAATGGGCCTTGAATAGTGAATTAGGCCTTAGTGGGCCCAATGGAGTTGGGCCTTGTTTGGGCCCAATGGGCTTGGGCCAATTGTGGGCATGGGTAGTTGGACCATTTAAGGGATTAGTGCTTGGTGGTTTGCCATGGGTAAATATTAAGGAATGGTTTGGTTGTTTGGTTCAGTTCGTGGAAGCCGGTTCGTAGCAGCTGCAATAATTGTGGGATTTATCTGCCGTTCGAGGTGAGTTTTCCTCACTGTACTTGCTAGTCGAAGGCACCAAGGCCGACTCAGTGAATTGATATTCTGTTATGAATGTTGCTATGCTGTTATGATCTGTTAGATCGGTATCCTGGTAGATAGGATGTTTCTATGTTGTTATGATCTGTTAGATCGGTATCCTAGTAGATAGGATGTTACTATGTTTAGTGATCTGTAGATCGGTTTGACTGTCTGTAGACTGTTATGTGATTATCTGGTATATGTGCATACGTGTGATTGGTGGTTGAGGCTTTACTGCTTTGTGCATAAGCCAACAAACCTGGGCATTCCAACCCGATGGTTGTGGGCTGAGAGTATTCCATCCCGAGGATGATTGGACTCATAGTATGTGGGCATTCTAACCCGATGGTTGTGGGTCGAGAGTATTCCATCCCGAGGATGATTGGACTCATAGTATGTGGGCATTCCAACCCGATGGTTGTGGGCCGAGAGTATTCCATCCCGATGATGATTGGACTCATAGTATGTTGACATTCCAACCCGATGGTTGAGGGCCTGGGGTATTCCATCCCGATGGATGATTGGATCCATAGTATGTTGTTTGTTGGTATATGTTATCTGTTTGTGTGTTGGTACTTTGGGGGAACTCACTAAGCTTTGTGCTTACAGTTTCAGTTTATTGTTTCAGGTGCTTCAGATGTTTTGGCAAGGCGAAGGCGTGACCGTACACATCCTCGTGTTTTGGACTTACGGTTCTGGGAAACTCTGATAATGTGAATGTTTTGAAAACTATGTGTAAATGATTCCGGTTTTAAATAAATGTTTTTGGAAACAATGGTTTTGTAAACACTTCTATAGATAAAGGATTGTTTTGGAAAGTTTAAATTTTATCAAAATTTTATGGATGTTACATATTCGAACAAAACCCCTCTGACCCTGAATATCTTACCGATAACTGGAAAACAAAACACATGACCATTCGCCGATCCCGGAAACCTTGCACTTGAATATGAATGCGACTCCCAACATGAGTCTCAAACATTGGTGCCACACAAACATATAAATTACATCTTGCTAACCAAACATTTGCATTTTCGATCTATCTAAATTCTCCTTAGTTCCACGTTGCCCTACAATGCAGCATCCTTGACCGATTGTTGGAGCTGACAACATCACACACGATCGCACAACGTGACCCCGACCAAGAGCCTAACTGACAAAGGCTACCCTATCCTATCCGCCAATACAGATCCAACCGTCATCCTCTCAAAACAAATAATGACTCAACCGACCAGCATACGCACCATCAACAAGTCCGTTGCACTCCACGTAACTGTTGCGGCTAATTTATAGCCTTAATTCACATTCGGCCCCATATAGGCCTATGATCAATCCCAATACTACGAATGTTGTGCTCCACCTATAGTCTCACAACCATTTCTGCAATGGCCTAACTTATCCTAGTGAATGCTACGGTCCATGTTGTAGACTTAAACTACTTCCACAACTACCTACCAACCTAGTGAATGCTACGGCTACCCCAAAGTCTTACAACACTTCCACAACTACCTACCAACCTAGTGAATGCTACGACTACCCTGTATTCTTAGAACACTTACACCACTGTCATGGGCCCAACCCATGACCTTGCCACTACGCACAAGAATATCTATCAAAAAATCAGAACAAGCTGAAACCCTCGGCCTGCTAGATCCCATCAGGCGCTCGGGTCATGCTTCGAACCCTAGAGCCTTCATCAGAAAAGAACAAGCAGAGTGTAACGTACCAAAAATACTAAGTAAAAACTTTTGTTTTTAAGTCAACCAAAACAAACATTCATTCATTCCAAAAGCCCATCAAAGTATTGAAATGTATCAAATAGTTATCAGAGTATAAAACAAGTAATAAAATGCATAACACCGGTGGATGTGATGCAATCAAGTTGAGCTCTTCCCTTTGGAACCGTAAGTACCTGAAACATAAATATAAACCATAAGCACAAAGCTTAGCGAGTTCCCCAAAATACCGCATACCATACATATATAGAGCCCTGCCCGACTAACTATCCCCGCCCGAAATACATACTGGGCCTTGCCCAACATACATAACAAGAAATAATCACAAAGATAATAGAAATCCAATAACACCTAGTTTCCTACAGTATAGTGAGGAGACTCACCTCAATCGATAATAGATAAGTCTCACACCTGAGCTGCTGGTATGGGAATCTGTTCACACTATACATATCCAAAACAACCCTAATTAGCAATTAAGGTGATAATCCATAATCAAGGGTCCATTACATAATTTGTCTCTGTAGCGTAAATACCATTTTACCCGTTCAAGGATTGACCCTTCCAAACATGACCTAATGTACCAAAGTAACCAAACATGCCTTTTGGTCCTATGCCCTGCGTTCACCATGCCTCTACGCCCATGCATAGAGGGCTTAATAGATGTCGAGAAGAAACAAGGTTACACTGTGCGTAGCCTATTTTACGCATTGCGTAGACGTTGATAAGTCCTTTTTTCCATTTTATCTCTTAATCCGTAAAGACAACCCATATAAATCTCATATATGGTCCTAATAAATGTCTAGATTGATAAAGTTCCTGACTTTATATCTTTGCATGGCTTAATGGAAATCCAGACCAAACCCTAGTTCCATAACATCCTCTAATGAACTCAAACCCTTGCATGTGTGAAAGATTGCAACCAAGATCCCATTTTTATGACATATGAACCTCAGAAGCAACAAGAAAAGACAAACTTAAGCTTTGGAGTAGCTCTTACTCACAAAGCCAAACTCATGGGACCAAAAGCATGCACATTTGTAAGCTATCCTAGATCTAACCTAAGGAAACATAAAGGTGAGAACTTTATACTTCCTGAAGTTGGAAAATGAGATGAAAGCTCTGGGTCTTCATGCTTGAGCCACACCAAACCTCAATGATAGACTTCTCCTTCACGTGCTCCAAAAACACACAAAAAGGTGCAAGATTTGCTCTATGTAACTAGGGTTTCGAGTTAGCTGCTCAAGAGGGTGGAGGATGATGATAAGAACAGCCTCAAGGGGGTTAATGTCCTTAAATAGGGCTCAAGACCCTGAATTTATGGTTTTCACCCTGTGCGGTTATTCCCTGCATAACTTGGGTTACGCCCCACGTAGGGTATAAAACCCCCGGGTCCAATTAATGAATTCACCTTGCATACATGGCTATCTATGCCCTTCCATAGAGCCAAAGTTCTCAAAATAATACACTTAAAACATAAAGAAATGTACCTGAGAAACAATGCAATCCCTGCAATAGTGACCAGTCTTCTTGTGGCCCCTCTGATTGCAATGGAAGCAAATCATACTCGATTCATGGGTGGTGGTGGTAACGGTACAATCCCTACTATAGTAACCAGTCTTGGCGCACTTGAAGCAGCCAAAACCACACACCCTTCAAAACCCCTCGTGCATCTTGTCACACTTGCCACATCAGCTCCAACCCTGTTCTCCCCTCGATCGAGAATAAATAACCTAAGGCTTCTTTGTTGAGCCCGATGATCCCTGAGTCTGAACCGACTTCCTCTTCCTCACAGTCTCCAAATCAATCTCCTGTTCATAGGCCCTCGTTATCATGTCATCCAGGGTCTTGGACCTGGACATGCTCATAAACTCCTGTATCTCATCCTTCAACATATCGTGGTACCCCCGCCTTCTTCATCTCCTCGTCTGCCACATACTGCAGTGTAACATCCCAATTTTCAAGATCAAAAATTTTGTTTTTAATTAAGTAACTTATGAAACAGTTTACTGGAAAACATCAATGATTCATATCATTTCATAAAACCCTAGTCACGTGTCTCAAAAACCATAACATGAAATAGTAATAATGTCAGAGTACAATCCATTGGATCTCAAAATGCGGAAATCATAAGTATGCGATACGCTGCTACCATGCCGACTCCTTCCCCTTCGCTAAAGAGGTACCTGAAACAAAACTGAAAACTATAAGCACGAAGCTTAGTGAGTTCCCCCACCATACCACATACCATACTATAAACATACTATCAGACATATCTGGGTGCCCGACCTACCCTGCTAGGCATACCGGGGTGCCTAACCTACCCCTGTCAGACATACCGAGGTGTCCGACCTACCCCTCCGGTTTATGTCAACCGGTTACGGGGACTATTTCACCCCCTATTACTACCACATAATAACATAACATAATCATATTGTCTAGCATAGGTGGGTACTATACTACCCCTTTGGCCCTATCGACCGGTAACCATGGACTATTTCCCTTACTACCTCTATCACATAACATCATATTACACTAGCATGTAAAACACATCAGATAGTGACAGACCCAAGTAATTATCACAAAGACAACTACTCGACAAACAATCCCTACTAGTGGACCAGCATTGTGGTCGTAGACCCACTCCTGCTGGAAAGTAACTCACCTCGATCTCGTAACGTGTCTGAATAGTCCTTGCTGCCGGAATCAACCCCTCTCAGATCCTACACATAACAATCTTCCTTAATTACCATTTCCTGGTCAACTCAGGTCAAATTCAAAGTCAAGGTCAACACCTTGGTCAAAGTCAACATCCAGTTGACTCAACTCGCCGAGTTGGCCCCACAACTCGTCGAGTTCCTAAATCATGAAAACGCCAAGACTCGATCCTGCTCGCCGAGCCTTACAAGGGGTCGCCGAGTTCTCCTTCAAACAAAGTCGGGACCTTCTACAACTGACTCGCCAGGTTCATCCTTGAACTCCTCGAGTTCATCTTCATTTGAGTTAAGGTGTTTAGTCCTTGACTCGCCGAGTTCATCCTTGAACTCGTCGAGTTCATCTTCATATGTTTGGGATATTGCCTTGGACTCGCCGATAAGGTGCTTAAATAGGGCGCAAACCCTAAATATTAGGGTTTCATCCAGACAGTCCTACTCGCCGAGTCAGGCTCCCGACTCGTCGAGTAGGTCACTTAAAACCCGCGTCCAAAGTCTAGTCTACTCGACGAGTTGGGCCTCCAACTCGCCGAGTCCCAGTGTAAAAACATACAATTTTTAAATTTAGAATACGTACCAGGAATCGGGTGTTACAACTCTCCCCCACTTATTTTAGACTTCGTCCTCGAAGTCTGCTGCTGCGTCTAGGAAAAGCTCGGGGTAATGCTCCCTCATCTCGTCCTCCGACTCCCAAGTCCATTATGAGCCCTTACGGTGCTGCCATTGCACTTTCACCAACTCAACCCTCTTGTTCCTCAAGTCCTCCGACTTCCGGTCGATGATAGCTACTGGTCGCCTAATGTAGTTCAGGCTGTCGTCCACCTGAATATCCTCTAGAGGCACCATTGCAGAGTCGTCTACCAGGCACTTCTGCAGCTGGGAGACGTGAAAGGTGCTATGAATCTGACTAAGCTCGGCTGGCAGATCCAGCCTATATGCCACCTTGCCCCTCTTCCTGAACCGGATGACACCTTTCCAAGACACCTTCAGGAGAACCATATCCCCGACCTCGAACTCCAGGTCCGAACGACGCTTGTCGACATAACTTTTATGCCGACTCTGAGCAGTCTAAAGCCTGATCCGAACCTGCTGGATCCTCTCCGTCGTCTTGAGTACCACTTCGGTACTCCTCGTGACTCTCTACCCAACCTTACTCCAGCAAATCGGGGTCCTGCAATTCCTCCCGTATATCATCTCGAAGGGAGGACGGTCGATACTCGCGTGGTAGCTATTATTGTAGGAAAACTCTACCAAGGGAAGGGAGGTATCCTAGCTACCACCGAAATCTAAAAGGCATGTCCGCAGCATATCCTCCAAAGTCTGGATGGTCCGCTCGCTCTGGCCATCCGTCTGCGGGTGAAAAGCAGTGCTAAAGTGAAAACGAGTACCTAACTCGTCATGGAATTTCTTCCAGAATCTGGAAGTGAACCGCACATCCCTGTTAGAAATCACGGAGACTGGCACTCCGTGTTGAGCTACAACCTCTCGAATATAGATGTCGGCCAGATTCTCAGCCGAAATGCTCTCCTGGATCGGTATGAAATGGGTACTCTTGGTCAACCGATCCACGATGACCAATGTGGAAATGTGGAAATGCTCTCCAATGCGGTCCTGGGAAGCTTGGTGATGAAATCCAAGGTAATATCTTCCCATTTCCACATGGGGATGTCCAACGGCTGCATCTTGCCGTGAGGCCGCTGGTGCTCCGCCTTGACCTTCCTGCAGGTCAGGCACCTCTCGACGTACCAGGCCACATCCCGCTTCATGCAGGGCCACCAGTAATCAGGATGAAGATCTCTGTACATCTTTGTCGCCCCGGGATGAATCGAGAATCGGGATTTGTGCACCTCCTCCATCAAAATCTCGCGTACCCATCCATGATATGGAACCCACACTCTACGGTGTAGTGTCAGCAACCCACGACTATCGTAGTTGAAGGAGGAAACCTGACCCACAATACGCTCTCTCTTCCGATGTTCCTCCTTCATAGCCTCCTGCTAGGCCTCTCAGATCTGCTCCAGAAGCGGAGTCACTACTGTCATCCGCAAGCAAACGTCTCTGATCGGGGCTGCCTTGCGGCTAAGAGCATCAGCCACAACATTGGCCTTCCCCGGGTGGTAGAGGATCTCACAGTTGTAATCCTTCACCACATCTAGCCACCGACGCTGCCTCATGTTCAGATTCGGTTGATCCATGAGGTACCTCAGGCTCTTGTGATCCGTGTAAATGGTACAACGAACCCCATAAAGGTAATGTCGCCATATCTTGAGGGCGAAGACGACCACCCTTAACTCCAAATCATGCGTCAGGTAGTTCGCCTCGTGATGCTTCAGCTGCCTCGAGGCGTAGGCGATGACATGCCCTCTCTGCATCAATACTGCGCCTAAACCCAAAATGGACGCATCACAGTACACCACAATATCCTCCACGCCCTATGGCAGGGCTAAAATCGGCGCCTCGCATAATCTCTGCCTCAATGTCTCAAACGCTGCCTGCTGCTCAGGCCCCCAGCGAAATACAACGACTTTCTTCGTCAGCCGGGTCAAGGGTACGACTATCTTGGAGAAATCCTGAATGAATCTCCGGTAATAGCCTGCCAATCCCAGGAAACTCTGAATCTCAGATGGAGACTTCGAAACCTCCCATCTCATCACGGCCTCTACTTTGTCCGGATCGACCAAAATCCCGTTCTGGTTGACAAGGTGCCCCAGAAACTGCACCTCGCACAACCAAAACTCACACTTGGAGAACCTGGCATACAAGCTCTCCCTCCTCAGGGTATCCAACACCTCCCACAAGTGATCCTCATGTTGTTCCTGCGTCTTGGAGTAAACTAAGATGTCATCGATTAAAACTATCACAGACCGATCCAGCATTGGTCTGCATACGTGGTTCATGAGGTCCATGAACGCGACATGAGCATTGGTGAGCCCGAAGGGCATCACCACGAACTCGTAGTGGCCATAGCGAGTCCAGAACATAGTCTTCTGTACATCGTCGTCTCTAGCCCTCATCTGATGGTAGCCTGAATGTAAATCTATCTTGGAAAACCATGATGCCCCCTGTAGCTGGTCGAAAAGATCATCAATCCTCAGGAGTGGGTAACGGTTCTTCACCGTTACCTTGTTCAGCTCCCGGTAATCTATACACATCCGATGCGACCCGTCCTTCTTCTTCACGAACAGAATCGGAGCTCCCCAGAGTGAACTGCTCGGTCTGATGAATCCCTTGTCTAACAGCTCCTGTAGCCGTGTAGACAACTCCTGCATCTCGGGAGGAGCCAACCGATACGGTGCCTTGGCTATCGAGGCCGCACCAGAAACCAGGTCGATCCTAAACTCCACCTGTCTCTCCGGAGGTATTCCAGGCAACTCCTCTGGAAACACATCCGGGTACTCTCGCACCACCGGCACATCACTCACAGTCGCCTTACCCTCCTCCCGGGTATCCATGACGTAGGCGGCATATCCGGCTCAACCCTGCTGAAGGTAGCGCCTAGCCCTCGCTGTTGAGCATAAAGCGGGTCCGCGCTGTGGCCTCTCGCCCTGAATCACCAACTCTCCCCCACTTAGAGTCCTGACACGTACCAACTACTGCGCGCAGTCAATTACAGCCCCATTAGGGCTCAACCAGTCCATCCCGATGATGACCTTGTTCCCACGCAATGGTATGGGAACCAAGTCTACCAGGTAGCGCTCCTCGAACAGTCTCAAAACACAATCTCTGAAAACCTCTGATGCTCGAACTGATCGGTCGTCAGCAATCTCGACCTCTATAGGGCAATCCAACATGCCCGAAGACTCAGGGAACCTCTTGCTAAGTGCAAGAGAGACAAATGATCGGGTAGCACCCGAATCGAACAACACCTGAATTGGAATACCGTTCACATGGAACGATCCTAAATAAAACATATAACATGGCATATAAATATCATAAACGACATATAATAAAATCTAGGGAGAAGAAATCTTACCCGTCACCACATTGGGTGCGACGCGTGCCTCCTCGGTAGTCAACTGGAAGGTTTGGCTCCTCACCACTGGAGCCTCTAACTTGCCCTGTCGGCCATCCGTGATCCGCAGGGTCGCTGGAGCTGGCGCCGCTACTGGCGCTGCTGCTGCTATCAATCTCGGGCAGTTGGCCTTTTTATGGCCTCGCTGGTTGCAGTGAAAACACAAAAACTCCGATGTCAGAATGATGGGGGTAGGGGCTGTATAATCCTTGCTGAAGTGCCCCGTCTTGCCGCACTTATAGTAGCCCGATGACCCTAGTCTACGTGCCCCCTCATGTGGCTTACCGCACTTCCCGCAACCGTTCCGGCCCTGATGGCCCTTCGACTTAGAGTCGAATCCCTTGGGTTTCTTCCCCGAAACCCCAACACCCTGCTCAGTCTCCACCTTCCTCTTCCGGATGTGCTCTATATCGATCTCCCTCTCCCTTTCCCTGGAAATCATGAAATCTAGGGTCGGACACGCTGAGTAACTGACATGCTCCCGAATATCAGCTCTCAACATGTCATGATAGCGGGTCTTACGCAACTCCTCATCTCCTACATACTGAGGCACCAATAGGGCCCTCTCCCAAAACTTGGCGGTAATCTCCGCCACCGTCTCAGTAGTCTGTCTCATATCAAGAAACTCCCTGGCCAGCTGCTGAAGCTCCACATCCGGCATGAAATCAGCCCTAAACCTGGTCACAAAGTCCGACCAGGTCATAGCCTCAATGGCTGAGGCTCCCAAAGAATCACTAACTGACTCCCACCAATCTCTAGCCCTGTCCCTCAAACATCCAGCAGCATACCGAACCTTCGACCCCTCAGGGCAGAAGCTAGTCAACTGAGCAGACTCCATGTCCGCAATCCATCTCCTGGCAACAATGGGGTCCTTCACCCCATGGAAGTCTGGCGTGCCGCATCCCCTGAAGTCCTTAAAGGACAATGTGCGCGCCCCTGACTGGCTAGCCGCCCAGTCACTCCTAAACGCACTGAGGCGATCCTCCATCACCTCAATAATCCCTTCCTTGATCGACCCGAAAATCACCGGGGTCAACTCAAGGATGCCTCTAGTGATCTCAGAAGCAATGAAATCATGTAGTCCCTCATCAACGGGCTCGGCACCTGATCCCGAACCTGATCCTGAACCCGATCCTGAACCTGATCCTCCTTCGTGTCGCGTAATCATCACCATTCTGAAACAAAACAAATAATCGTCAGGGTAATACATAACCTCAGAAGGTCTCTCATACTACAAGTTCCCTGGTTCTATCTCGGCCCTCCTTGACTCGAGTACGGATCCTCTGCTTTCAGTAATACGGGCCCATACTACATTCCATATCTATCCGTACTTTCCTCAAGGTTTGCCTTGACTTTACCAAGTACCTACTACTGCTACTGTCCTCTACACTAATCTCATCCTAGGCTTACCCTAGGGTAGCTCTCCGACGTACTCTCCGCCATCAGTTGCATAAGAAATTCCTGCTACCTTTACCTAACTAGCTTGCGAATACCATTACATATCACTAAGACCAGATAATTCTTCGAATGAGAGGTCCTACCCTACAACGGCTGGACTCAAACAAGAGCTGCGAAATAGGGCTAGACCTAACCTTCTGAAATTATTTAATCCTCGCAATATGTAACTTAACGTATTCGTTTACTAGTTTGTTAAAGATAACTAGAACTCCTAAAATCACAAAGCAAGCAACATTCGAGCATTGAGTAACCATACCAAGCATGTCCTATTCGGCCATCATATTACTGACTAATCAGTTCTAGTCGGTAACTCAGTAGGCATATATAACAGGCACATAAGGCATCTTCCTAGATCCTTAGTCCTAAGCTTGCATGCAGTTCCCATACACATATAATAGGCATACAAGGCATCCTTCCTAGATCCTTAGCCCTAATCTGGCATGCAGTTCTCATAATCATATCACATCATAACATAACATGTATGGGTATCTTGGGGAAAACTTACTTGAGCTCGGCCGGTTGCACGCATCACACACCTTGTTCTTTCTCAAAACTCCTTATTTTTAAACTTTTAGAAAACTATTTTCTTGTAAAAATATTTCATACCCTCAATTTGAGTTCAGACACCCCGAAGGTGTTCCCGAATCCCTCAAACCAGGGCTCTGATACCAACTTGTAACATCCCAATTTTCAAGACCAAAAATTTTGTTTTTAATTAAGTAACTTATAAAACAGTTTACTGGAAAACATCAACGATTCATATCATTTAATAAAACCATAGTCACGTGTCTCAAAAACCATAACATGAAATAGTAATAATGTCACTATGGATCTCAAAATGCGAAAATCATAAGTGTGCGATGCGCTACTACCGTGCCGACTCCTTCCCCTTCGCTGAAGAGGTACCTGAAACAAAACTAAAAACTGTAAGCACGAAGCTTAGTGAGTTCCCTCACCATACCACATACCATACTATAAACATACTGTCAGGCATATCTGTGTGCCCGACCTACCCTGCTAGGCATACCGTGGTGCCTAACATACCCCTGTCAGACATACCGGGGGGCCCGACCTACCCCTCCAGTTTATGTCAACCGGTTACGGGGACTTTTTCACCCCTATTACTACCACATAATACCATAACATAATCATACTGTCTAGCATAGCTGGGTACTATACTACCCCTTCGGCCCTATCGACCGGTAACCGAGGACTATTCCCCTTACTACCTCTATCACATAACATCATATTACACTAGCATGTAAAACACATCAGATAGTGACAGACCCAAGTAATTATCACAAAGACAACTAATCGACAACCAATCCCTACTAGTGGGCCGGCATTGTGGCCATAGACCCACTCCTAATGGAAGGTAACTCACTCGATGTCGTAACGTGTATGAACTGTCCTTGCTGCCGGAATCAACCCCTCTCAGATCCTACACATAACAATCTTCCTTAATTACCATTTTCTGGTCAAAGTCAAAGTCAAGGTCAACACCTTGGTCAAAATTAACATCCAGTTGACTCAACTCTCCGAGTTGGCCCCACAACTCGTCGAGTTCCTAAATCATGAAAACGCCAAGACTCAATCCTACTCGCCTAGCCTTACAAGGGCTCCCCGAGTTCTCCTTCAAACAAAGTCGGGACCTTCTACAACTGACTCGCCGAGTTCATCCTTGAACTCGTGGAGTGCATCTTCATCTGAGTTAAGGTGTTTAGTCCTTGACTCGCCGAGTTCATCCTTGAACTCGTCGAGTTCATCTTCATATTTTTGGGATATTGCCTTGAACTCGCCAAGTTCTATTCTTGAACTCGCCGAGTTCCATGATTTCCAGGTCCAGTTTCACATCTATCTTGTTGAGTCCTCTTCTAGACTCAACCAGTTCGATCCAAGCAGAAAAGGGTTGGGGAACCATACCGCGAATCGTCGAGTCCCAAGAACAACTCGCCAAGTCCCCCAAAATCCATGTCCATACAGTTGATTTCAGTCGGGTTTAACACATCCAAAACATAGATCTGGCCTCCTAGGGTCCATAATACATGTAAAGTTACAAACCTGACGTTTATGCATGGGGTATTTGGCCCAAATGGCCCTAAAATGGAGTCTGCAAGATGCATGGGGCTCTTATGGCAATAAAGTTGGCACCTTTATGCTATAAGAACCCTCAATGGTTCCAAATCTGAAGTCATACCCCTTTATAACCACAAAATCCCGAAAATGGAACTTCTAAGTCTTAGAAAAGGTAGAAATGAACCCTAAATAGAGATCTAAGAGATAGATGGTTAAGGTTTCAGCTTTATACCTCAAATGAGCTTGAAATGTGCCAAAACCTCTGGATCTTCTTGCTTCCTCTTGATCTCTCAAGCTTCCTTCTCCTTCTCAAACTTCAAATACACAAAAATGGCACCAAAAAGCTCAAGAACACTCAATAAATGATTAGGGTTTCGAGTTAGGGCTTTTCTGGACTGGGAGGAACGATGGAGGCTGGGTTGGGACAAGATAAGGTGCTTAAATAAGGCGCAAACCCTAAATATTAGGGTTTCATCCAGACAGTCCTACTCGCCGATTCAGGCTCCCCACTCATCGAGTAGGTCACTTAAAACCCGCGTCCAAAGTCTAGTCTACTCAACGAGTTGGGCCTCCAACTCGCCGAGTCCTAGTGTAAAAACATACAACTTTTAAATTTAGAATATGTAACGGGAATCGGGTGTTACATGAAGAACCAGTAAATCCCTTTCACGGAACATGGCGGTGATCTTCACCATAGTCTCAGTGGTCTGACGAAGGTCCTTGCCAGCTGCTGAACCTCGATCACCGGTGCAAACTCAGCACTGAATCTCGTCACAAAATCCTCCCATGTCACCGTTTCAATCGTCTCACCTCCCAAGGTAGGGTCTACTTCCTCCCACCAATCATGAGCTATGTCCTTCAGAAGGTAGGATGAAAATCTGACTTCGACCCCTCGAGGAAGAAGTTAGTATGGAAGGCATTTGCGATGTCTGCCAACCATCTCCTGCTAACATTGGGGTCCTACTTCCCGAAGAACTTAGGAGCCCCACATGCATGAAACTATCAAAAAGTAAGAGTGTGTGCTCCCAAAATAGTCACCATATCAGTACGGAATGCGCCAAGACGCTCATCCAGAATCTCCATAATGCCCTCCTTGATCGTACCAAAGATCATAGGAGTCTGCTTCAGAATACGACGAGTAATCTCAAATGAGATGAACTCTTGCATCCGCTCATCAATCGGTTCGGCCACAGCGCCCAAAGCCGACCCATCGCCAGAACCAGAACCTCCTCGAGTGACCTCCATACTGAAAATAAACAATGCAAACAATTAGAAAACACTTGAACAATCCCACACTCTACGATTTCCTTAGTATCCTCGTGACTTCCCTTGACTTGAGTACGAATCTTGTGCTTTCAGTAGTATGCCCCAATACTACCTTCCACACCTATCTGTAAGGATCACCCCGATTCCCTAAGTTACTCCCTTCCGGCCGAACACCCGCCAATCCTGCTAAACAATGCATCCGACATGCTGACATACTTCCTAGGTTCTCATAGGATTCCCTTGACACCTCTCTCTGCCATCAGCTGTAGAACAAACTCCCAATAATATTCGGTACCTACCTTACGAATATAATTACTTGCAACAAACACTATATAATTCGTCGACTGCAAGGTCTCACGCTACAACGGTTGGACTCAAATAAGAGTTGTGCAATAGAGTTAAACCTAACATTCTAAAATGATCTAATCCATGTAACATGTAACCTAGAATATTCGCTTAATAGTTCAATGATATTAATGGAGGTCTCTAAAAGCACAAAGCAAGCAACATTCAAGCATCGAGTCATCTAAACTAGTGCATCGCCTAATCTGGCAATCCTATCCTTCCAACTTTGCAACCCATACTAGCATGCAATTCTAAAGGTTCATATAACAGGCATACAAAGGCATCTCTCCTAGCATTCTACCATGCAATTCTGAGAAGATCCTTAGCCCTAATATAGCATGTTATACATATATACACATACTGAAACAAATAAACATGTGTGGATATTTTGGGAAATACTTACTTGAGCTCAGTTGATTGCATGCATCATACCTCCTTTTCTTTTATAAAAAAACCCTTTAGAAAATCATTTTCTTTTGAAAATTCCTCACTTTGAATTTAGAAACACTCGAGAGTGTGCCCGAATCCATCAAACCAAGGCTCTGATACCAACGTGTAACGTCCCAAAAAATACAAAGTAAAACTTTTTGTTTTTAAGTCAACCAAAAAAACCATTCATTCATTCCAAAAGCCCGTCAAAGTATAGAAATGTATCAAATAGTTATCAGAGTACAAAAGAAGTCATAAAATACGGAACACCGATGGATGCAATGTAATCACGTTGAGCTCTTCCCTTTGGAACCAAAAGTACCTGAAACATAAACATAAACCGTAAGCACAAAGCTTACCGAGTTCCCCAAAATAACGCATATCATACATAAATCGGTCCCCGCCCGACATTCATCAGGCCCCACTCGACATTCATCGGGCCCCGCCCGGTTAACACGTCCCACCTGGAATACATAATGGGCCCCGCACAACATACATAACATGCAAGAGTCACAAAGACAAGAGCAATCCAATAACACCTAGTGTACTACAGTATAGTGATGAGACTTACCTCAATCGATAACAGATAATGTGACAACCGTCAATTTTTGGCCAAGTCAAAGTCAACTAAAGTCAACAAGTCAAACCGATCAACTCATCTAACCCTTGTACATTAGGGTTTCCATTATGTTTCTTATTGTACAACTCGCAATCTTAATACAAAGTATCACTTAGAGTTTTCACGTGTTCGGAAATTCTGAACCCTAATCAGGGCAAGAGACGAAACTACTCAATAAAACATTATTCCTTAACCCTCGGGGGCATATAACATTCATAACGAGACATAACGAGATGAGCAAACCTTGCATTACAAAGCCAAACACTCAAAAAGGCCACAAAAGAAGTCTCTCCCAATCTCTTTCACTCTATCTTTCTCGGTCTCAAATCTCTCCCAAATCTCTCCAAGTGTCTCAAATCTCTCCCAAATCTCTCCAAGTATGTCAAATCTCTCCCAAATCTCTCCAAGTATGCCAAATCTCTCCAAGTATGACAAATGTCTCCCAAATCTCTCCAAGTATGTCAAATCTCTCCCAAATCTCTCTCAAAACCTCTTTTGATTTTTTTGTAATCATTTGGGGCATCCCGACACTTGACTTGGTGAAAAACTATTCGAAATGGGATGATACCTTGAAAAATAGCCTATTAGGGCCGAAGTCTCTCTATAGGGACCAAACCCTCCTTGAGCCGAAGCTCCAAGGACCAAATCCGAAGGCCTCTTAAGGAACCGCAGCCATAGGACCGGAACGGCTGAGGACCGAGGTGGATGAAGACCGAAGCTTGAACCGAACCCGAAACTGGAGCACCGCATCTGACCTTCAGCTGCGGTCCCTTCTGATGAGTCCGCATGCGGTACCTGCTCGGACCGAAGTCCCTCCCCCTCGGTTCCAATACACCGACCAAACCATCCCTCCGGTTCTAAGGCTACTAAGACCGGAACCTCGCCCCTGACTGCGGATTTTCCCATTTTCCACCCGGTTTTCGACCACGACTCTGTTTTAAGCCCGTTTTTAATTATTTTAACGAGGGATTTTCACCCAAACTTATATTTTGACATATAAGACCCCATATATTCATAAATTAAGCATATTTTTAGGGAAATCCTTATTTAAGAATAAAAATCTATTAATTTAGATCTTGTGGTGGAGTGTTGACTTTGCCTTAGTGTATGACACAAGCAACCACCCCATGCCCACTCCATGACCAACCATTGTCCTTCCACCATACCTAGTCACTTCCATTGTCCTTCCCATCATTTTCGTCCAACCATACACTTGAACAAAAGGTAGAATCATTATCTCTCCTCTCTCATTTCTCTCATTTGCACCAAAGAACAAACACCTTTCTCTCTCACTTCTCTCTCTCTCTCAAATTCGAGATTCAAGGGCTGATCATCAAGTTTTCTTTCACTTTTGATCTTCGAACCTTCAAGGCATCTTCTAAGTGTTCTTGAGTTGAACACTTCCTTTTCTTCAATATCCATCCACTAAGAACACAAAAGGTGAGTTCATACCCCTATCTTTTCATGTTTTTCTTAAGTTTTAAAGGGGGGGGGGGGGAGAATACAAGTTAAAACACCAAGAACACAACTAAACTCATTTAACAGCTTTCATCAGAAAAGTTTAACTCCATTCACGGACTGTTTTGGTCAACTTAAACATTTTAGTTTTCAAAACTGTATTAGGTGCAAATAGTTGAGGTTCATACCTTTAAAATGACTATTTTCACATCACCATACGATTTTTCTACGATTTATGGTGATTTTTACAAAACTGCCTACCATTTCAGAAACGAATTCGGACAGTCTGTGAATATGAACATTTTAACACAAGTTAAAGACTTCTCAAAATCATAATGAAAATTATGAATAAACTATACACATTTTATGAACTCTCAGAATTCACGGATTTAGTTTTCAACTTCGTATGATTTTTCTATGATTTTTCTAAAACAGTGTAGAAAAGTCAAAATTTAGATAACAACTTATAACTTTCATCACCCTTTGTAACTTGTTGAGCAAAGTGTTAATCTTTGAGGATTTCATATTTTACATGTGTTTCTTGTTGTGGTATAATTATATATATTAGAAAATACTCACTGAATTGTAAGAATTCTCCACCATTACCAATATTACAAAACAAGGCATGATAAACATGGTTATATTTTTGCTATACATTCGACTTTCATAGAAAAGAGTTCTTATACACCACAAACAAACACGCTAAACTATAATAGGTATAGTTAGGTTGCATATACATTACAAACATTTTGATAAACTATAATAGGTATAGTTTATGTTTCATTTATATTTCAAACTCATTACAAAGGATTTACAAAGAGGGGTACAAGTACAAAGTACCGGGTTCACACAAATAGGAGTACAAATACAAAGTACCAGGTTCACATAAAAAGGGGTACAAATACAAAGTACCAGGTTCACACAAAAGGGGTACAAGTACAAAGTACCGGATTCACACCAAAAAGGGGTACAAATACAAAGTACCAGATTTATACAAAACGGGGTACAAATACAAAGTACCGGGTTCACACAAAAATGGTTTTTATGATATTAAAACTACATATCGTTAGAATTGTTAGTTTTCAGTTATAATTGCTGAGTGTACATGTTAGAGTTATATGAAATTGAATTGAAATCGACTTAGAATTGGTGGGCCCGCCTTATCTCCTGTTCCTTGTTTGGTTGTGGACCTAGGGCAAACCCATTATATTCAACGGTTTATTTGACTTAAATTTTATATGACTTATATACGCTGGGTGATTATAGAAGGAATCTATGGGTCCTTCTAGGATACATTATCGCATAACATAGAAGCATTCATTTCACACTTAATAAAGAAAATATTGGATTTTCTGGAAACATACTCTGTCGTTTTTACAAGGAAAACGGTTTCTTTCTCAAACAACACTCTTATGAACTCACCAACTTAATTGTTGACACTTTTTCAAAACTACTTGTATTCTCAGGAAATCAGTGAAACAGGAAAACAAACAACATTTTAAGGATGGGACGATAAATCGTCAAATAGTTCATTTTGTCATCATAATGTAATTGATTTTGAAACATGTAAACTTATTCTATGATGTAACCTTTTCAATTATATTTATGATGGTTGTATTTACTTTGAGCACTATTATACTCGTTGTTGTGATACTTTACATGAAGTCCTCCACCCCCGGACGTTTCCGCCATCCTTGGTTTGGGGGTGTGACAGATTGGTATCAAAGCATTGTTTATAGTGAACTAAGTATATCGAACCATATAAGATATACAAACTATAAATGCATTGGGACTAAGGTCTCTGATTTAACATTTTCAAAGACTATACTTTTAGAAATAAATAGTTTCTTGTTAAAAGCATACATGCATGCATACATACTAAGGTCAGCATCATCCTAGAACAAAACAAAAAGTGGTGATTGTTGAATGGCACAAGTAGGCTTGGGGATGTATAGTCAGGTCTGGGAATGACATAGCCTGATCAACTATGTCTATCCCAGAAGTGATTAGCATATGCCCGGGAATGGTTGTGTTGTTGCAACAAGTCTAAAAACTTACCAACCCTATCTACAAACAAACATTGAAAAACATAAGTCAAACATTAAAATACTATAGGAGTATTTGGAGATACTATAATCAACTATTGTGAAAACTAAAGACCCCTATTGGTAGGTCTATAATGACTGAGTGCATACGCTAAGGTTATACATAATTAAAGATATTATAGACTCAGAATCTATGACTATTGCTCTACTTCTCGTTCCTTGTTTGGTTGTGGACTTAGAGTAGAGTCATTTATTCGAAGGTCTATCTCAGATTATGTATAACTAGTATGCACTATGTGATTATAGACGTGACTAATAAGGATCACCCCCAATAAGTAATTATAGGATTAGACGTCTATTAATTATCTCTTCTACCCCTATTCTCGCACGAGCAACGTGATGGGTAAATCTTAACGCCCGTACAAAACCTACTTCTACCCACTACCATAACTCCGTCTCAGGGACGTTAGTAGAAACACCGAGAATAGTTCCGTAAAGTACGAAATTTATACGTGTGTATATAAATGGTAAGGGAATAACTAGAGAATATCAATAAAAATTGGCATGCATTTTATTTCATTGGGAGTTTACCACATATCTCATAACTTGTTATTACAAACGATTTGCTTATGGTAACTCTAAGATTAATTAATGTATACCTCAAGGTTATGTGTAATTAAGAGACGATCGGCTTAGAAATGGTAAGTCCACCTCATTTCCTGTTCCTTGTTTGGTTGTGGGCTTAGGGCAGACTCATTAAGTTCAACGGCCTATTGGACCTTAATTACACACAACTGGTATACATTGGGTGATCTTAGGAGTGGATCGGGCGTGGAACAAATCACAAGATTACATTCGAGTCATTTCTACTAAATTCATTCATATGAATTTTCGTTATAAATTGCATGCAAGATACTTTTAAGTCGAACATAATACAGAAGAAATTATTTCAATAACATCCGACTTGTCACCGCCATTGGAAACTTACCGTCTGTTCATATTTACAAACTTATGACAGAACTATGCCACCGAAGAAAAATTCCAGACCTCCAGGCAGCACAGCAGCACCACCACCTCCGCCACCACCTCCACAGTTTGATCCCGCAATGTTCCAAGCTGCAGTAACAGCAGCCGTGGCAGCCGAAATGTCATAAATTGGTACAAATGGTATCGGTGGTGCTGGATCTGGAGCCACAAACTCTAACCACGGGGACAGTACAAGACGTACGAGGGAATGTTCGTACAAGGACTTTACTAGTGCCAAACCCGATTCTTTCAATGGAAGCGGGGGCGTCATCACATTGATGCAATGGTTCGAAAAGACCGAAACGGTCTTCGAAATTTGTGCGTGCCTCGAAGCAAACAAGGTCAAATTTGCAACTTACACTTTCTCTGGTCGGGCCCTCACTTGGTGGAAAAGCCACGTTAAGTCACTAACGCTTGTAGTGGCTAACTTGTTAAGCTAGGAGGACTTAAAGACGATGATGCTAAAGGAATATTGCCCAAGAAGCGAAGTGCAAAAGCTAGAGCAAGAACTGTGGGATCTCAAAATGACAGGCTCTGACCTTGCGACTTATACCGTCCGATTTTGTGATCTAGCACTCCTTTGTCCCGCTATGGTCACCCCGGAAGGCAAAAAGTTGGAGCGATACCTCTGGGGATTGTCCCTCCAAATTCAAGATAGCGTGTTGGCCTCAAGACCAACTACCTTTGACAGTGCCAAGGAATTGGCACAACAACTCATCGACCATCGAGCCAGCCATGACACTGCGACAACCACCCCTGATCAAGTAAGAGGAGGAAACAACAAAAGGAAGTTCTGGGACAACAGGAAGGACCAACCAGCCCAGGACTTCACTAAGAAGCAACAGATCGTTGCTGTTCATGCTGCCACAACCCTCGTCATGCCAGCACCCATAAAACAACACGCTGGAACCCTTCCAAAATGCAACGAGTGTAACTTCCATCACACTGGGGCTTGCCGCAAGATGCATTGCAAAAATTGCAACAGAGAGGGGCACACTGTCCGTTTCTGTAAGGCACCAGCAAAACTCATCAACCAGGTCCCTGGCACTGGAGTAAGCCCAGCCTGTTACAAGTGCGTGAAACGGGACACTTTAAAGGGACTGCCCAAGAGCAAGAAATGCCGGTGATGGTGGAAGGGTGCTTGCGATCACCGCAGGAGAGACCACCCCGGAACCGCCCGCAAATATCAGTACGTGTTTGTAACATCGACGTTTAAATTCTAAATTTCTTTTTATTACTAAAACTAGCATCGATTGAAGTATATCAACCATAAATCTCGAGAACACGTCGAAACCCGAATAAGTCTTATCATCTATATAAAAACACAGGGTTTTTACTGGTGAATCTATGATGGCTAGTGTAAACATTATGGTCGTATATCATTAAGATTCTATGGACTTAGAATGTGTGATTCCGCCTCATTTCCTGTTCCTTGTTTGATTGTGGGCTTAAGGCGGGGTCACTCATCCGAATGCCCTTGCAATTTTAATGATATACGACTAGTTTACACAAAGCGATTATAAAAGATCTGGTAGGACTTATATTGTAAATTTCATCACAAATTGTTAAAGCATTCGTAATACCAGTACTCACTAACTACATTATGAAATATTCATAGTGGTAACAACAAGGATAAAACAGGGAGCATAAAGGCACACATTGAATACACTATCATTCCAAAACAATAACTCCTTTTAAATCGACTCAGCTCAAGTTACAATAAGAAGTTCCAAGGTCGTCATTTAACATCAGGCGGGTTGGTCCCCACCATAATCAATTTCTCGTACTACGAAAAGTTTCCCCCATCTTTCCTCCAAATTCTTGAAGTCCCAGTCGAAACGCTAATTTCGGGACGAAATTCTTTCTAACGGGGGGATGATGTGACAACCGTCAATTTTTGGCCAAGTCAAAGTCAACTAAAGTCAACAAGTCAAACCAGTCAACTCATCTAACCCTTGTACATTAGGGTTTCCATTATGTTTCTTATTGTACAACTCGCAATCTTAATACAAAGTATCACTTAGAGTTTTCACGTGTTCGGAAATTCTGAACCCTAATCAGGGCAAGAGACGAAACTACTCGATAAAACATTATTCCTTAACCCTCGGGGGCATATAACAATCATAACGAGACTTAACGAGATGAGCAAACCTTGCGTTACAAAGCCAAACACTCAAAAAGGCCACAAAAGAAGTCTCTCCCAATCTCTTTCACTCTATCTTTCTCGGTCTCAAATCTCTCCCAAATCTCTCCAAGTATGTCAAATCTCTCCCAAATCTCTCCAAGTATGCCAAATCTCTCCAAGTATGTGAAATCTCTCCAAGTATGACAAATCTCTCCCAAATCTCTCCAAGTATGTCAAATCTCTCCCAAATCTCTCTCAAAACCTCTTTTGATTTTTTTGTAATCATTTGGGGCATCCCGACACTTGACTTGGTGAAAAACCATTCGAAACGGGATGATACCTTGAAAAATAGCCTATTAGGGCCGAAGCCTCTCTATAGGGACCAAACCCTCCTTGAGCCGAAGCTCCAAGGACCAAATCCGAAGGCCTCTTAAGGAACCGCAGCCATAGGACCGGAACGGCTAAGGACCGGAACTGCTGAGGACCGAGGCGGATGAAGACCGAAGCTTGAACCGAACCCGAAACTGGAGCACCGCATCTGACCTTCAGCTGCGGTCCCTTCTGATGAGTCCGCCTGCGGTACCTGCTCGGACCGAAGTCCCTCCCCCTCGGTTCCAATACACCGACCAAACCATCCCTCCGGTTCTAAGGCTACTAAGACCGGAACCTCGCCCTTGACTGCGGATTTTCCCATTTTCCACCCGGTTTTCGACCACGACTCTGTTTTAAGCCCGTTTTTAATTATTTTAACGAGGGATTTTCCCCCAAACTTATATTTTGACATATAAGACCCCATATATTCATAAATTAAGCATATTTTTAGGGAAATCCTTATTTAAGAATAAAAATCTATTAATTTAGATCTTGTGGTGGAGTGTTGACTTTGCCTTAGTGTATGACACAAGCAACCACCCCATGCCCACTCCATGACCAACCATTGTCCTTCCACCATACCTAGTCACTTCCATTGTCCTTCCCATCATTTTCGTCCAACCATACACTTGAACAAAAGGTAGAATCATTATCTCTCCTCTCTCATTTCTCTCATTTGCACCAAAGAACAAACACCTTTCTCTCTCACTTCTCTCTCTCTCTCTCTCAAATTCGAGATTCAAGGGCTGATCATCAAGTTTTCTTTCACTTTTGATCTTCGAACCTTCAAGGCATCTTCTAAGTGTTCTTGAGTTAAACACTTCCTTTTCTTCAATATCCATCCACTAAGAACACACAAGGTGAGTTCATACCCCTATCTTTTCATGTTTTTCTTAAGTTTTAAAGGGGGGGGGGGAGAATACAAGTTAAAACACCAAGAACACAACTAAACTCATTTAACAGCTTTCATCAGAAAAGTTTAACTCCATTCACAGACTGTTTTGGTCAACTTAAACATTTTAGTTTTCAAAACTGTATTAGGTGCAAATAGTTCAGGTTCATACCTTTAAAATAACTATTTTCACATCACCATACGATTTTTCTACGATTTATGGTGATTTTTACAAAACTGCCTACCATTTCAGAAACGAATTCGGACAGTCTGTGAATATGAACATTTTAACACAAGTTAAAGACTTCTCAAAATCATAATGAAAATTATGAATAAACTATACACATTTTATGAACTCTCAGAATTCACGGATTTAGTTTTCAACTTCGTATGATTTTTCTATGATTTTTCTAAAAAAGTGTAGAAAAGTCAAAATCTAGATAACAGCTTATCACTTTCATCACACTTTGTAACTTGTTGAGCAAAATGTTAATCTTTGAGGATTTCATATTTTACATGTGTTTCTTGTTGTGGTATAATTATATATATTAGAAAATACTCACTGAATTGTAAGAATTCTCCACCATTACCAATATTACAAAACAATGCATGATAAACATGGTTATATTTTTGCTATACATTCGACTTTCAAAGAAAAGGGTTCTTATACACCACAAACAAACACGCTAAACTATAATAGGTATAGTTAGGTTGCATATACATTACAAACATTTTGATAAACTATAATAGGTATAGTTTATGTTTCATTTATATTTCAAACTCATTACAAAGGATTTACAAAAAGGGGTACAAGTACAAAGTACCGGGTTCACACAAATAGGAGTACAAATACAAAGTACCAGGTTCACATAAAAAGGGGTACAAATACAAAGTACCAGGTTCACACAAAAGGGGTACAAGTACAAAGTACCGGATTCACACCAAAAAGGGATACAAATACAAAGTACCGGATTTATACAAAAAGGGGTACAAATACAAAGTACCGGGTTCACACAAAAATGGTTTTTATGATATTAAAACTACATATCGTTAGAATTGTTAGTTTTCAGCTATAATTGTTGAGTGTACATGTTAGAGTTATATGAAATTGAATTGAAATCGACTTAGAATTGGTGGGCCCGCCTTATCTCCTGTTCCTTGTTTGGTTGTGGACCTAGGGCAGACCCATTATATTCAACGGTTTATTTGATTTAAATTTTATATGACTTATATACGCTGGGTGATTATAGAAGGAATCTATGGGTCCTTCTAGGATACATTATCGCATAACATAGAAGCATTCATTTCACACTTAATAAAGAAAATATTGGATTTTCTAGAAACATACTCTGTCGCTTTTACAAGGAAAACGGTTTCTTTCTCAAACAAAACTCTTATGAACTCACCAACTTAATTGTTGACACTTTTTCAAAACTACTTGTATTCTCAGGAAATCAGTGAAACAGGAAAACCAACAGCATTTTGAGGATGGGACGGTAAATCGTCAAACAGTTCATTTTGTCATCATAATGTAATTGATTTTGAAACATGTAAACTTATTCTATGATGTAACCTTTTCAATTATATTTATGATGGTTGTATTTACTTTGAGCACTATTATACTCGTTGTTGTGATACTTTACATGAAGTCCTCCACCCCCGGACGTTTCCGCCATCCTTGGTTTGGGGGTGTGAGAGATAAGTCTCACACCCTAGCTGCTGGTATGAGAACCTCCTCACACTATACATATCCAAAACAACCCTAATTAGCAATTAAGGTGATAATCCATAATCAAGGGTCCATTACATAATTTCTCTCTCTAGGTTAAAAGACCATTTTACCCGTTCAAGGCTTGACCCTTACAAACATGACCTAATGTCCCAAAGTAACCAAACATGCCTTATGGTGCTACACCCTACGTACACCATGCCTCTACGCCATGTATAAAGGGCTTAAGAGAAATCGAGAAGAAACAAGGCTACGATGTGCGTAGCCTATATTAAACACCGCGTAGACACTAATAAGTCCTTTTTTCTATTTTATCTCTTAATCCGTAAAGACAACCCATATAAATCTCATATATGGTCCTAATGAATGTCTAGAGTGATAAAGTTCCCGACTTTATATCTTTGCATGGGTTAATGGAAATCGAGACCAAACCCTAGTTCCATAACATCCTCTAATGAACTCAAACCCTTGCATGTGTGAAAGATAGCAACCAAGATCCCATTTTTATGACATATAAACCTCAGAAGCAACAAGAAAAGACAACCTTAAGCTCTGGAGTAGCTCTTACTAACAAAACCAAACTCATGGGATCAAAAGCATGCAAATCTACAAGCTATCCTAGATCTAACCCAAGGAATCATAAATGTGAGAACTTTATACCTCCTGAAGTTGGAAAATGAGATGAAATATCTGGATCTTCAAGCTTGAGCCACACCAAACCATAACGATAGACCTCTCATTCTTGAAGTGCATCAAAAACACACAAAAAGGCTCAAGATTTGCTCTATGGAATTAGTGTTTCGAGTTAGCTGCTCAAGAGGGTGGATACTGATGATAAGAAGAGCCTCAAGGGGGTTAATGTCCTTAAATAAGGCTCAAGAACCCAAAATTAGGGTTTGCACCCTGCGCGGTTGTCACACCCCAAAACCGGAACGACGGAATCGTTCGGGGGTGGAGGACGTCATGTACAGTATCACAACAATGCAAAGTAGTAAACAAGCAACAACATCATCCATTGCATTAATAATATAATTTAATACAAGTGTGTTATGTCAAGTTATATAGACACCAAAAATATACATCAAAATAAAAGACGAGTCTTGAACGAGCTCCATCTTCTCAAAACCTGGCACCAGTACCTGTCTACTGGTGACCTGAGAATACAAGTTATTTTGAAAGAGTTTATCAGCTTTAAAGCTGGTGAGTTCATAAGTATATTAGTGTCTGTATTTGTATGGAAGTGTTTGTAAGTATGTAATGTATAAGTTTGAAAATGTTTGTAAAAGTTTGTAATTGATAGAACTCCCCTAGAAAACCCTATGTTTCCTACTAAAAGTAGCCTTCTACCAAGGCATCTAGTGTCTGTGTGTGTGTGTCTCTTGTAAGAGTATGTATTTTCCCAAATCTGACTATCATGAACCAAACATATAGTTTTTACATTACTGTTTATTGTGTGAATATCACAAATTGAATGCAATGGGAAAATGAAATAGTACTGTAGTGTTGTATTAAGTAACTACTGTTATACTAATTACCTTAAACCAATTGTTATTTAAAGTACCATGTGATCGGCCTGTATCCTGCTACCAACTATAGAACGCGACGATGTAAGACGTCGGAAGAAATGACGTTTGGCACCCGTAGACTTGCAAGTCCCACTGTAGCGAGCAGCAAGGTGTAGGATAGTCAATCCAGTATAGATCTATACACAAACTCATACGCTTCCCACTTAAGGAGATTTTGGATACAAAAACGGTCATGACAGGTAATGCCATGCCCCTTTACGTGGCTCACATAACTGTAGTAATGTTCTAGTATATGTATGTGCTAGCTGTATTGTGTGTTCTCTCCCTGTCTAGCATGTATGTATGTTCTCTCTGTATGGTATTGTTTGTTTCTCATCATAGTATTCTCTATCTGTATGTTATGTTCTCTCTGTATAGTATTGACTCATGTATGAACTGACTCTTTGTATGTTTCATTGTTCTAGTAATAGTATTAGTATCTCCCTAAACTATACCTATTATAGCTTACTAGTAATGTTGTTTGAATGTATGAACATGTGTGTATACCCTTGCTACCCAAAGGTATTAAACTGAATGAAAGAAGGAACCTTTATACCTATATACATATACATAATATATGACTAGGATTCAAACGACCTTCGGACAAATAACCTGAATACCCTAAGTCCACAACCAAACAAGGAACAGGAAGTAAGGTGAGCTATCAGTCCTAAGTCCTTTCAATCCTACTTATATAACTATATCTATATAGGTACACATTTAACATAAAATAAGTTTAAAAGAGTTTAATAAAAGTATTTGATATGTACAAGAGTTTGTAAAACAATTTGAAGTAAAACAGTTTGATAACACAGTTTGAAAAGTAAGAAATCCACTTGTTTGGTAGTTATTAATCACACGTGATTGATATAATAACTAAAATTGTTTAACTTGAATTCCCCCCCATAAAAGCATTTAAAAACATTTAAAAGGTTAATTAAGGGGTATGAACTCACCTGTAGTGAGTGGTTTGGATGAACGGATGGTATAGGATGCTAAGTGTCAAGTGAAGACTTGAACACACATGCGGATCCTATTTAACATATAATGATACATATATGAATACAATTAGTGCTTATAAGAACTAATTATTGAATTTGAACCACCTTAGGGACTAGTAAACACTTATTTTGAAGTGTTACAACCATATATGATTGTATATAAGGGGTATATGGCTATACAAGGGAGTGTATGGTCAAATTACACACTATTTGTGTGTGTGCGGCCAGGGTGTGCGGCCAGGGTGTGTGTGCGGCCGCACACTCCCTATGGAATGTGCCAAAACGTATTTTAAGGCTTTAGGACTCATCTAGGAAGGTTTCTTACTTCATGCTTTAGCCTTATATGGAGTTCATTTCCATTTTTGGACCTAAAAAGAGTGTGTGCGGCTATACTTGGTGTGTGCGGCCGTACACATGGTGTGTGCGGCCGTACACACTTGAAGATCATATGAAATGGCGTTTTTCATGTGTAAATTCAAGGGTCTTTAGCTTATAAGAAGCTACTGCAAGTGTATACCCGATTTAGAGGCTTAAAAGTGTAGTTAGAAGCCCCAAAAGTAGTGTGTGTTCTTGGTGTTCTTGGTGATGTAACACCAAATAGGTGTTCTCATGGATCAAATCAAGGGAAAAGGCTAGTTAAGGTCATGTATTATCTATTCAAAGGATGAATCACTCACTTGATTGAAGATTGAAGTGAAACTTTGGATGATACTTGAGAGAAAACGAGTTCTAGCTTTGAAGAAGTGGAAAAAGTGTTCAAAATGACTAAGTGTTGAATATATAGGTGGGAGTGTGCGGTTGGGATGGGTGTATGGCCGCACACACCTTGTGTTGGTGTGTTTGGCTCAATTGCAAGGTGTTACACTCACAATACTCATCCCACGACTCATACCTTGATTATACTAGGTTTTAACCACTCTAATGGACTCTAAATAATGCTAGAAAATAGCAAAAACGAGTCTAACCTTCATTGATTTGAATAAGTGTATAAAATAAAATTTTCAGATTGTCACAGCGGTTACGCCCCGCATAGGACATAAAACCTCGTGTCCAATTAATGAATTACGCCCTGCGTACCTGGATATCTACGCCCCGCGTAGAGCCAAAATTCTCAAAATAATAAACTTAAAACATAAAGAAATGTACCCGAGAAACGGGCATTACACAGAGAGGTCCTAGAACAACCCTCAACCTGAACCTAGCCACGGACCCATAATGTGCCCCTACCAATGCTTCACGTCCTTGAACGAGATAATCTGAATCCTTAATATATGATTCCTTGATTACGAAATACCAAAGAACAATATTCCATGTGTAAGCCTCGACTCGTACCGAAACTAGAACTAGCTACGCTCTTGCCCTTAGGTGTGAAACTCCAAGTCGATCCGCACTTGGAATTATTTCCATCACTCCCAAGCGGTTCTCCCCCACTTGGAATCAGCTACCCACTAACGACCCCATAACCATTTGAATTTTTTAGGCAACCCAAAACTTCACCACTTGGTTCTTAACATCCACACTTGTCACTATGGCCATATGGGGATCTGAATTCCTCAAACAACTACAATAATTCCACTATATATCCACAATCCAAAGCGATAAGACGCTTAGATTTCCAACTTGTGTTCACAATCCATATCAAGAAGCAACCTAACCATAAACCTTCTCAACTCAAAGCAATATCCTGATCTTAATTAACTGAATAGATCCTTCAAATGCATAACTTATCGAATAACTTCCTACTCGAAAGAAAACTCCAAAATTAACTTGAATGCTGTCAGCACCACGACCAGATCGACTCCCATACCAACCCTACTCATGCGACCTGTCGAAAAGGAACCCTTTGTAAATATGTGGCCCTTCCTGAAATCTGAACAATACTGCTATGTCCTCTAGCCATGAGTCAAAATATTCTCCGCTCCCACCCTTGATAAAAGAAAAATGAACCCATAAATCCTTCAACTAAAACAACTCGAAAAACCTCGAACAATCTCAACTACTGAACTAAGCCCATGTGAAAATCCATCGACCACAGCCTGATGTTGGTTGATAGCTCAATATCAACACTTCCCCATACTAAAGATAGTGATTGGTTCAGCGAGCTAACCAACCAATCATCTAAAATTCAACCTGAGTGGCTCAAGAACTTATTAACCCTATCCTTTGCAACTCAGAAGGAGAAACTAACCACAACAAGATCTTCACCTATCAACTTCTAATGCAAGGACCATACTCACTTGCCTGAAGGCATGAACCTGTCAGTAACTAAGCCTGCACTCACATCCTGACTAATCTCTTATGCCTTGTAACCATGAAAAATATCTTCAATCATGAATACCAAAATTCAATAGACTTATACTGCGCCTTCTTCGGACCCAATGCGCTGAAACCATCAAAATCAATCTGGCTACTGATCCTCCAAGCAAAACACTCAGTTGACTCCCACCTAGGTCTCACACCATCACTGATAGTCGCCTTCCGAACAGACGTCTACAACTGGCTCAACCATATACCATTCAACCATGATCCTCGGTATGCAAAATGGCATATGATAAACCCTAAAATAATAATAACCAGGCAACCATAAAGAAACTACAATCCTTAGGTGGAGAATTAACTAAACCGAACATAACGTCTCACACACAATCACATGATCATATGCATAAATAATAAAAAGAATAAAGGAAGTGAACATGATACATATTCATTTAATAGTTAACTCACATCAATATGAGTCCCACAAAGTACAAAGAAAGCAGCATTCGAGCAGTAACACTCAATAGGCCACAAAACCTAATAAGGCATCCCCCAACTCACTAATTTCAACGATGCTTGGAACTTCTACCAACAGTGGCAGTTCCCTTATGCATGCAAATTATACACAATACATGATCAAATAGACTGTCGAATAAATTATTCTACCCTAAGTCCATAACTAGATGAGGAACATGAAATAAGACTAAATCAGTCATTCTAGGGCTATATGATCCTAATCGTATACAATTTTTAAAGATACACTTAGAAAATAGTTCCACCAACATAGTTTCCAAATAAGGCATAACATCCAACTCCTACTAGGCTACAAGGCATCAAAAATCAGGCCATTATATCATGCAATTCCTGAAGGTATCCTTAGCCTTATCCTAGCATGCAAGCATTCCATAACATACAACATATCAACGTGTATGGGTATTTTGGGAATCACTTACTTGAGCTCTGCTGATTGCATACATCGCGCCCATTTCTTTTGTAAAATCTTTTTGGAAAATTTATTTTCTTTCAAAAAGATTATCAATTCCTCAGTTTGAGTTCAGGCACTCCCGAGAGTGTGCCCGAATACCTCTAACCAAGGTTCTTATACCGACTTTTAACATCTCAAAAATGCCAATAAAAGTTTTGATTTTAAATCATCGAGTCAAACAACCAATTGCTCCCAAAACCAAACAAAGTAAAATGTATTTTCAAACATCAGAGTATATCAAAAGTAATCAATGTGGAAAAAGCCATCAGAGGATGCGGTGCAGTCAAGTCGGGCCCTTCCTTTTGGAACTAGAAGTACCTAAAAATGTTTAAACCATGAAACTGTAAGCACAAAGCTTAACGAGTTCCCCAAAATACCACATACCATACATACATTGCCATGGGCTACCCTTTTGGTCTTCCCCTGAAATGTCACGGGCTTGCCCCCATGGTCTTACGTCCAAGTGTCATGGGTTGCCCTGTGTTCTTTCATGCAAATGCTATGGGCTGTCAGCTTGGTATTTCAAGCAAATTCCATGGGTTGCCCCATCGTTTTTCATACAAATGCCATGGGTTGTTGTTAAATCTCTGTTGCGCACAATTTAAGCAAATAATATATTCACTGTTGGTTACACTAATGGGTAGCACAGGGAAGCAAGGTCGAATCCTCAGGGACACAACCTAATGGTCAATGCTAATGGGTTTTGGTATACTACAACATCCTATGGTGCACATACAGTCATACAACCATACATACCTTGGATCTATGTTTTCACTAATTATACATGCAAATGGTTTCCAAGGCATTAAACCTATAACTAGCATGCAATTTGTTATAAACAATACAAGATACTAGTTAGAGTAACATACCTTTTATGTGGCTTGAAGTCTTGATGTATTTGATGTTGCTTGAAAGACTTTGGGCTTTAAGAACTTAGTGCCCCAAGTGTTGCACCTCAAATGGTTCACAAACACCATGAACAAAAGATGACTTTTTGAGAGAAGCTTCTTGTCACACAAAATCGGCTATCTCCTCCTTAGAATGCATATGTGCCGATTTTGGTGACTATGGGTCCTTTTTATAGTGTGACAAGGTCTAGGGTTTCATCCATGCAAAACCCTAATGCCCATGACCTTTCATTTCCTTAGGCTCCATGGGTTAAACCTCCATGGACTATCCATAGACCACCATATTTGTTTAGCCCATAGCAATTGGCTCACATTATAAGAATTATTGATTTACCAAATCAATTCCCATATATCTAATTAGTCTCTTTTGATCACAAAATTAATTCCAAATTAATTCTTGATCAATACTAATTAAATTATATGATTATTAATATATTATAACTTATAATATATTAACACATCATAATAAGCTCTTCTAAAAAATCCATCAAATTGTCCTGGTGAAGGCAACCCAAATGGACCAAGCTACTCTCGGGTCAAGTACATACCAATTATAGTTATGGGCTTAGACACCTAATCCAACAAATGCCTCTTTGCATAAGGCACATACTAATCATTAAAGCATAAAAATATAAAGGGGGAGGGGGGGGGTTGATTTAAAACTAAAACTAAAAATTGCAGTGAAACAAACTAAACGAAATCAGTAATAAAAATGAATTCAACTCTGCTGTTACTTTACTAATAATGCAATCAGCCCAGATCCGGTTATTTAGAATGCATTCTATCTAAGCCGGTACTGAGAAAAACTAACAAACTCTAGTATAATCTCTTTTACGTAGTTAAATTAACCAAAACAAGCTTTTCAGTTAACCCTAACTTTTTACTGTCCAATTAAACAAGCTCTTAATTAAGATCAGAAAAGTTGCATTAAGATCTGTGTAAAATTTCCAACAATACCCAATACTTCTCACAAGCTCGGAAGCGTAAAAGTATGAAATTTCACTTTATGTCAGAGTTAAAATCCCAACACGGAACCAATCTGATACTTGTATTACTTATTATCAGTTGACAAGAAAAATTACAGATTCTATTAACTGGTTAGCTGGAATAATAAAACCCTATCAGACTAACAAGAATTAAAATAAAAATTTATTAAGCTCAAAACTGAAACAACTAGATAGAAGCACACAATGAAAACCAAATCTGATAACTGATCACATGAAAAGTACTAGTCTATATAGAACTGAAAACTAGGGTTTTAGCTAGACATTGCTAAAAACAAATTAAAACGAATAAAAAGATAAACTAACTGATTAATATTGCTAACTAAATGTGGGATATGATCCTTAACTTTCAAATCTTTAGAAATCGTTGAAATCTGAGAGAAATTGCCTCATAAATCGTCTTTTTCGTCGTCTGGAGTTTCAGGAATCGTCCACCCCTCCATCTGATCCGAGAGGCATCCTACATATACGAGACAGAGTCTTTGAGAGCAAGAAAACATAAAATTAGATTGAATTTTTGGGGCACTCGATCGAATTTTTCATGCTTTGATCGGATTTTTCATTTTTCTGATTTTCGGAATTTCTGAACTGCGAAGTGTTTATTCGATCAAATTTCAAGGCAAAATTTGATCCAATTTTTTAATTTTCTCCTTTTTCACAAACACGAAAGTCGTCTGAAATTTTGTCTAGTTTCGGAACATTTTAAATTTCGTCAATCGGCGTTACGAGTCATGAGATATGGTCAAAATACTGACAGGGGGTAAAAGCTGCCAACAACATCCTTTAGGATTTAGAATGTATCTATCTATCTTTGTAGGATCAATTCGATCAAATTTTTCTTGACCAAAACAACTTCTAAGCATTCCTCAACATCCTTCATAAGTTCCAAGCTCTAATTAACTCCAATGCTCCATCAAATGCATCCAAAGCTACTCCCAAAGTACTGCTCCACTCGAATTATCTGAAAACAACATAAAAACATGATCAGTATGAGAATTGTAACGAAAGACCTGAGTTGAACATTATTTAAACTAATGACATGCAAATGTACAAATTATGAAGCTAAATTCTAATAAAAACTACCCTAAAAGATGCATAAAAGGACATCTATCAGCTGCCCCCATGGTCTTTCATACAAATGCCATGAGCTGCCCCATGGTCTTTTATGAAAATACCACGGGATGCCCTCGGTGTCTTCCATGCAAGTATCACAAAGACAACTATCACTCTACACAGTATAATGGTAAGACTCACCTGGCTCTATAAATTAGCTAAACCACAACTCAAAGCCCCACAACAGATGCTACCACACTCCTATCAAAACATATAAGGCCCAACATTAGCCTACACACTAAATCCAACAAACTCTTGACTAAAAGTCAACCCAGGACAATAACTCAACGGTCAAAGTCAGAGTCAATAGCCAACAATATCAACCATTGAACCTCACGTCATGACTAGCCCTTGGGCACGTCGTGAGAACACACTCAGCTCGATTCCAACTCGGCACACTCCAACTCAGCCAACTTGGTCACGAACAACCCACTCAGCAAACATCACGACGTGGACCTTCCTTGGTCACGTCTTGAGAATAACCGGACAAGATAATCATGGAAACTTCAATCGTCACGTCGTGATATCCCCAATGTCACGTTGTGACCACATTCTGAGACAACAACTTAATGGTTTGAGTCATTAATCCATTAAGTCTTTGACTCCCACTTTCTAGAAAGCTTTAATGGGCTCCAAAGGTTCATAAAAATGACAACTTTACGGACATGCATGTCCTCTATCCAATCTACGTAAAAAGCCAAGAAAATTATCCAAAACTCATGCAAGGGTCCAATACACAACCAAATTCTAGATATAAATCATATAACACTCAAATGACTTTAAGGATCCATATAGTTGCCAACTTTATGGAATCTCATCACTTCAACTTGCTCATACTTGAAGATAAAGGGACAAGGACTTATATCTAGCAACCTAGAAGCATAAAGTTTGAATCTTGGACACTTACAAAGGTCCATAATGTGGACAAGAGGATGATGATGAGGTTTCCTTGCTGGATCCATACACTAGAACACCTTCTTCTTCTTCTTCTTCTTCTTCTTCTTCTTCAAGCTACCAAAAGCACCAAAATGAGCCAAGAACCACCAAGAGGGATTAGGGTTGGGGATCCTAAGGTTTGGGGGTGATGGAGGCTGATAATGAACCCTAAAATTGAGTTTATGGGGTTTAAATATGAAGGAAACCCTAAAAGTTCATGGGCTTGGGCAGCCATCCTCACGTCGTGACCGCATACGTGTCACTTCGTGACTATAGTCCAAATGCACGTTCTTCACTTTGGATTGTCATGTTGTGACACCTAGTTTTCTCCAAAAACCATGGTTTTGACTCCTTAATGCCCTAAACTGATCCATCTGGAATACGGGTGTTACATAAAAAGTATGTTTTGCTGCTGTTGAAAAAGTTGTCGATGGTAGAATTGTTCATGCTATATTTCACTGAAGAATGTTAATTTTTGGTATTTTGGATGTATGTAAACACAATAAAAGAGATGGTTGATGTTATATTGACATTAGATGGTATATTGTGAATTTTTTGCTAGTTTACGCATCATAAAAAGATGTGGAATGTTTTTAAGTTTTTATATTCAAATTTAGTGATTTGTTTTTATTAAATTTAGTCAAATCGAGCCGATCTTAGCTCGATAGTATCCCATATTTCATAAGACGAGTATGAGCTTCAAATTTAGGCTCAAGGCGAGTTCGAGTCGAACTTCCATTCTTTTTATTTTCCATTTTAACTCCTTTATTTATAAAACTTATATATGGAACATTCTTTAGACTTTGATTTTTTCCTATTAGATCGATGTTATCCTTTACGTTTTTGTTTAGGGGCATATGTGTTTGTAATAATGTTTGTAGACGTTAGAAGTTGTGTAAAATATTAATTTATATGAATAGAAAGTTGCTTAATTTAAATGGTAATTTTGAAGTACTTGTAGTATCATAAAACACTATAGTATCAGAAGCGCCTATACTCAAACGAAATGAAAATAAAAACAACATTTTCATATACTTTCAACAAATAACGATTAACTTTCTACCGCTCCTTAAATTCATTATAGCGGATAAAATACTAATTTTATATAAAACTAACAAACGTTATATATTATTATTAAATTGAATTCTCAAATTAGAAAAGGTTATATGTTATTATTAAATTAAATTATAATACTTATATATACAGCAATTACATTTTTTGAAAAGTAGTACAATGTTATAATTTCTTACAAGATAAATAATAAATTTTTGATATATCAAATATTAATTTTTAAAACTAATACCGAATAATATTTTTAATTCCACGTATTCTATGTGGAATTAAAAATTATGCTACGCAACGATTTTTTTAGGTAATCATGTTACGAAACATTAATTAAATTAAAATGAGAAAATCATAACATTTAGAATATGTAAAACTAACATAATAATTTTTTAATATTGTTAAATAATTCGTTGGTAGACATCGTGCGTGATATTTTTGTTAATTTGATAATACTCCTAATTAACCTAGCCATCGTTTAATAATGTACTAATGTTCAGGTAACTTGATTTTACTAATGATTTCTATTACCAAGAGTGAAATAATCAATCTAATTAATACTAACTACAGGTGCTCATATATTATCATACTATATTATAAAGAAATCATTTTTCCTTTCATCATATTTATTTGAAACTCTCATGTATTTTTTCTTTCACCACATTCATTTGAAACTCCCATGACTTTTCAATTTTTTTTCTAATAATAATTATAATTTGGTTAATAAGGTTAAATAAATATCAAACCTAAAGTGTAATCATATATAAACTAAATTTCAATATTAAAATAATATCTTTACTTCTACTTATAAAGTTATGTTTTTTTAACTTTTAACATATTATATTTAATTTATTAGTTTTAATATATTGTTAGATGTATAAAATATTTAAATTATTAATTTGAATATAACATTACAGTGTCAACTTAAATATAAATTTTAGTTGAACTTAAACAACCCAAATAATATTTTGTAAATAGTTAAAAGTGATTAATTGTAGTGTCTTTTTTAATAATGATTATAAGTTAGTTAATAAAGTTAAATAAATATCAAACCTACAGTGTAATCATAAATATACTAAATTTCAGTTTTAAAATAATATATTTACTTCTACTTATAAAGTTATGTCTTTAACTTTTAACATATTATACTTAATTTATTAGATTTATTATGTTGTTGTATGTAAACCATTATGTTGTTGTATGTAAACCGTTATCAGTTTAAAGCTACAACTTTTGAACAATTTGGACAAAATACTTAAATTGTTAATTTAAATATAACATTACAATGTTAACTTAAATATAAATTTCAGTTCCACTTAAAAAAACCAAAGAATATTTTTTAAATAGTTAAAAGTGACAAAATTGTAGTGATAAATGCAAAAACTAAATTGTAATCTTAATGTAACTAAACTATTCCTAAAGATATTTTTATAATTGTTAAAAGTTTTCAAATAAGTAGCTTAAAATAACTTACAATAACAGTAGTTAAAAATAACTCTATATAAATGATTATATTGTTACTTTTAAAATAAAAAAACAATGTTTGATGTTTTAAATAATTATAATGATAGAAATTAAAACATTAAGCAAATAAATTTAAAAAATTAATTAACAATAACAACAACTATAAATAACATTAAACCATATATTATATTTAATTTTATTTATGTGTAACTCGAGAAGTGTTAAGAGCAGACTAAGCTAAGGAATAAAAAGAGGATTTGGATGCTTATCTTCCTTCCTACACCTAACTTGGCTATCGCTTGTCAGCTTCAGTCCCTGTTGAATCGGTTCTATCCGTTGAAGTCATTCAAACGATTGAGATTATACAGTTATAATAGATGTATATATTATCATATAATTCAAAATAATTAATATATTATAACAATTTAATATACGAATTATTATATCAAATTTAACAACGTTATTGCTATATTTAAAAAATATATATATTTGTAAAGACTTCAACTATACAGGTATTTCTGCGCAACACGCAGGCATTCGCCTAGTCATTTCATATATATTGCTTAGTTAAGCAGTAATAATACTTAAAATAATAGATTTATTTGCAAGTAAAATAAAAGTTTACAAACACCATTGCACAAGTGCATTCCTCATTCACTCCAGAGATGAATCGACATTCTGAACGGATCGAGAGTAAGCCAGAATGTCATCAGGATCATTTGCTGCGTTTCCATCCTTATTGCAGATGATCGTCTCTCGTATCACCTCCCTAGCTTTCCCCATCTGATCGACATCTTCCTTCTTCTTCTTTTTCTTCTCCTCCATCTCCTTCTGCTCTCGTCTCTCTTTGTTAGCTTCCATTGATGCCTTCTCTTGAAAACACAGCAGATGAAATCATGAAAGTGCTCACGTACATATATATGCCACATAGATAAAATTAAAGTAGGATAAGTATGACAAATTTAATTAAAGAGACACGTACATACGTACACTTTAGTTCCACGTGTCACGATTGCATGCTCAACATCTGGCAGAAAAACCCCCTCATCCTCATCTTTAAACCAGACAAACTCGGATAATATAAAAACACAGCTGCAACAATATTATCAATTATATTAGAAAAGATGATGATAACCAAGACTTTCATAATGTTCCCGACTGTTCGAGGGGGTCTAATAAGCCATCTGAGGTTGAATCGGTTGTTTGCTGGAAAGACGTCTGACCGCGCCGCCGTTCATGGTCTTAAGCAGCCACGTACACATACTCTAGACGATGTCGGTTTATCCACCTAATCCTTAAATTATTTCAGAAAGATTCCCGTTTATACGTAGGCTGATATCTTGGTGTTTTTTTGTTTGTTTCTTGTTTTTTTTAAGAGGGAAAGGATTGAAGAAGAGATCGATAAAACAAAAGAGGAACAAGGAAAGAGAAGGAAAAAAGTGGAAGAAAAAGTAGACTCACAGCTTAAGAAGTCAGAGAATGTCGTCTCCGAGTCACCTGAATCTCTGTCCAGCTCATGAACATGTTAATTAAGCTCAGGAAAGAACGATCCGATTAAATGGATTTTAAATTTCGATCAATGAAATTATAAGCCAAAGGTTGTAATGTTTGGACAAATAGTAGAGTCAAATTTCTTCATTAGGGCTGCATCGACTTAAGCATATATTCGGTTTTAAATTTTTAATCCATGTTTTTAGTTTTATTTATAATTTAATTAGGTTTCAAATGTTGTATATTCTCGGTTTTTGCAAAGACTTCCGCTTTTTAGCTTGTATAAAGACTAAATTATAGTTTTGGTCTATGTGGTTGGTATTTTTTTATATTTTTCGTTTTAGTTTTTGAAAAATTTGACGCGGCTTTATGGTCGGCAAATTCTTTAGGTCTACTCACCTTAATTACACCACCTTTGTTATTTTTCACCACCATCATTTTTCATCACTATCACCGTATATCACCACCTGCAACTTAAAACCTGGAAACCAAATCCTAAAATTAAAATCGAAAAAAAGATGAAATTGATCAAACCAGATCGATAGCAGTTTTGTGCAAGTGAGAGAGATACGAGAGGGGGGAGAATGGTGGTTAGCGATGGTGGAGCAGATCTGTTGAGGTGACGACGGTGGTGTCGTAGAGTAAAGAGGGCGATGGTGGAGTAGAAGTGGAGAAAGGGGGAAGGTGAACGACATAGTAGGCGGCGGTGATTGGTCCGACCGGCACCAACAGAGAAAGAGAGTTATGAGATAGGGATCTTGATGGTGAGTAGAGGAGGTGTGAACATCTCAATTTGGGAATGGGAAATCGTCTTGGGACATGCCTGATTTAGTTTAGATTTCTAAAATAAAAGTCCTTCCCATAAAAAGTAATTTAGGGCTTTTATTGCGATTTTTATGAAAATAATAAAAATGGTCCCCTACACTCTAAAAATGATAAAATAACTAGGTAAATGGACAAAATCAGACAATGACAACAATAAGGGCATTTTTATCATTTCTTTATATTTAACGAAAGTGCATTAACAGTAACCAGCATACTTTTATATAAATTTTAAAAGATTGTTTATACCTTTTAAAAACAGATATGGGAACTATATAGTTGCAAATTTTTTTCCATACATAAATCTTCTATGCTATGGTTGTTTGGTTATGGAACGACCAAATTCATAGCTTGCAATTGAACAGATAAAGGATACAAGGGTTATTTATTTATTTAAATGGGGATGTTTCATATTTGAGTTTGTAATTTGAGATAGGTGATTTGGAATTTTCTTTTAGAAATGGAGTTAGTGGTTCCACATTTTTTATAGGATTTATATTATATGATAGGTTTGTGTGAGCATAAAGAAAATATAATTCTACCACATACATAAATATGCCAATATGATTAAAATAAAGATAATAATACCGGATAACTCTGGTTGTTAAGTTATTTTTGAGTTTATTAATTTTCTAAATGATATCGAAACAATTTAGGTGATAAATCTAATATAGACATAAGGCTATTGATATTTCAAATAGAAACATATTTTCCCACAACATAACATATTTTCACACCATTGAACATATTTTTATATCACTACACATATTTCCATACCATATATCATATTTTACCATACATTTTTATGAACACCGGATAGGATGTGAAAAAAAACTTTATAACTTTCTTTATAAAATTTCAAAAGCCTTATAGTTTTTTTCATTGGAAAACTATACATCCAGATCTTTCCAAAAATATAAGATACAAAGTTTTTTTTTTTTTTTTTTTTTTTTTTTTTTTTTTTTTTTTAACTTATGGGTCGTTCCATACTTGTCACAAAAGCTGATACAATTTTTTTTTTTCAGACCACCGAATATTTTTTGTACATTAGACATTATGTGACAAAAATGTCATGACTCCCTCTACAAAACTTCAAAAGACTTATTGTTTTTTATTGGAAACTACATATCCATAGATTTTCAAGCATATAAGATACATAATTTTTTTGACTTTTGGGTCGGACCATACTTCTCGTTGAAGTTGGTCCAAAAATATTTTTTTCAGACCACCAAACTTTTTTTATACACTGGACTATGGATGAGATTTAAAACCGAAAAACCGAAACCGGACTGGAATCGAAACCGTTAGAACTGAAATATGTAAAACCGATCCGGGTTCCGGGTCTAAGGAATGACTTTATCCGGGTTCCGGGTAATCCAGGTTTCGGGCCCTTCTGGTCTGGGTAAACCGGGTTTAAGAACCGGAATTGGTTTTAGGGACTGAAACCGGTTTCTATGAAAAGTTTAAAATATGCAAATCTTATTCGTTTGAAGTCGGATTGTCATGAGGTTTTTTCCAAAGTATAGTTTATAGTTTGTACATTATTTTAGATTATAATTTTGTCATTTTGGTTTCATATTCATTGACTTATAGTCCCCTAAAGTTGAAATATCAAAGCTGAAAATTTTCTGTTTTTCAATTTTTTGTTTTTGTATTTTGTGAAAGTTTTAAAACATGCATATCTGATTCGTTTGAAGTCAGATTAGCATGTGGTTTTTTCAACGTGTATTGTAGAGTTTGTACAAGATTTTAGACTATAATTTTGTCATTTTTGGATTCATAATCTTTAACTTATAGTCACCCAAAGTCAAGATATCAAAGTTGGAAATTTTCTGTTTTTCGGCTTTTTTTTCTTGTATTATGTGAAATTTTAGAACACGCATATCTAATTCGTTTGAAGTCGGATTACCATGAGGTTTTTTCCAACGTGTAGTTTAGAGTTTGTACATTTTTTTAGACTATAATTTTGTCATTTTTAGTTTAATATTCAATGACTTACAATCCCCCGAAGTCGAGATATCAAAGCTGAAAATTTTAAAGTTCAACCCACTACGTAATTACCAAAAAAATTAATTTGGTTTTCCCGGGTTTTTGGGTTTTCCGATTCTAGACCCACTTTACCCAATTTGTGACATCCCCAAATTCACGGTCATTTTAAAAAAATTTATTTATGCTTTTGTTGAAAATCAGAGTATTCATTTTTAAAGAATAATATTGCAGAGTTTGCTCCCAGAAAACATGATAAATATTTTATCAAAGCATTTCCGAAGAAATGTATTTTGTTTATATTAAAACTTTGGGATGTCATCGTCAATACAGAAACATAAGCATAAACAGACCTTACATTCATTTACACTAGTGATTTACATCTCCTTTAATCTCTCAGTGTAATGTAGCTTCGTATCGACACATGTGATACAAATAAACTGAGTGGGTCAGGTTGGGAAACCTGGTGAGTACATAAGGTTTTCAACCCACAATAATATAGTTAATTTGTTTCTTCACATACTTCATGTCAAAAACTTAACCCAATTACCCATCCCCATTATCTTCTTTATTCTTAAGGATCTACCGTAAGAATCATCTATTCCTCAATATTTATTCCTAGGGATTTTCCTAAGGAATATGCACGAAGTCCATCGCTTCCAGGGTTTATCTAACAGACACTAAGTCCATAGCTGCCGATGTTATCTATTAGGCACAACTGCCAATATTATCCTTTAGGCGTAGCTGCCAGGATTATGATGTTATCTATTAGACACAACTGCTAATATTATCCTTTAGGCGTAGCTGCCAGGATTATGATGTTATCTATTAGGCACAGCTGCCAGGATTTTTAGAGTACATCTGGTGAACCCGTAAATCAAAAACACCTACAGGTTGTGGCGCAGCTGCCAATGTTCATCTATAGGTCATTAAGTCCATAGATGTCAATGTTCATCTATATCATCTTTCATCTCTCATCATTCATATACCCATCTTTACCCAATATTTAATAGGTATAACATACATATACAGTTTAAATGAAATAAAACATGTATAAATCATTCATCTAGCATAGATATCAGGAACACAGATAATAAGCACATATAGCACGTATTATTATTAAATACTTCATATCTATGTGTAAGATGAAAGTAACTATGCACTCACTTGTTAAAGAGATGACTTGAAACTCGGACAGCGCTTCGCTTCTAACAATCGTCTTTTCCTTCGACGAAACCTAGTATTATTACCGCTAGATTTCAGTCTAATATTTATTGTGACTATTTACGAGCGATATTGTTTTCTAAGTGTTAAATAATAATTTTCAACCACTATGGACAGATATGGGCCAGACACGAAACACCGGAGGGCAGAACCATTTTGGCATTATAACACTTCTTGTAACGCTCGCAGATTCGGGCTAGTCAATTTAGAGACAATAAGCGTCAAAAATGACCTTTTGATAGAAGATTATTTAGAATAAATAATCTTAACTAAGTTATAGTATATGTCACAAGGGTTTCGTACATATAAAGAACGCCGAAATCCGAGTTATAACGAAGAAGTTATGACCCGTCGAAGTTTTATGGCAAAACGGCACGACACTAGGAATTGTAAAAAGTGAATTTTTGATAAATTACTTTTTAGCCTTAGAGATCTAAATGAAAGTTGTAGTATACATTAAAACGAGAGTGTGCATAAAAAGAACGTCAAAATCTGACTTCGTATGAGGAAGTTATGATTTTTCTAAGATTTCGCATAATAGTATACAGCCCGGAAATCGAATTTTAGATCGAGCGAATTTTAACCGACACAACCTAAATGATAATTGAAGACCTCATTAATAGGAGTTTAACGATAAAAAGACAGTAGAAAACGGAGTCCGTATGAAGAAGTTATGAATTCTACACGGTCGTTAACAGTGTAATCTTCTCATACTGTTAAATTTAAAACCAGTCGAGATTTAGCCGATGGAGTGAAAAGGAGAGTTGTAAATATTGTCAATACCTACACTTGGATATAAAGAATGTCGAAAACGGAGCTCGTATGCGAAAGTTAAGAAATTTAGAAGTCGGAAGGGTGCTGTTGTGAAGTGGGTGACGTGACGCGATCTGAGCCATTGCTTTCTCCCCACGCCTTGCCACCAAATGGTGACATGTGGCACCAACTCGATGATTTGGAGGCCAAAAATCGACGAGTTGAACCAACTTCATCTATAATTACCATGCGAGAGTGCCTTCATTTTTCACACCAAAACCCTTTCACTTCTCTCTCTAACTTCTCTCTAAGCCTCCCAAAACCCTCCCAAAGCCCTAGAAACCTCAAGGTGCTAGAGGAAAAGCCCCGGAGCACCAGAAGGTTCCGAGAAGAAGAGATTTCGTTTTTATATATTAGGAAATTATTTTTCTAATGATTTGGTTAAAGTAATACATTTTTTTTAAAATGTAGATGTCTACTAGTAAGAGTGTAACTGTTCCCCCCGTGCCTACCTCTTTGTCAAAATTCTAACTACCCCAGCTCATCTCGAGGGACAAGCTCACTGATCTGAACTATCTCGACCATATTTGTTCGTTAATGATAGTCTTTAGATACGAGAAAAAAGAGTATGTTATGGATGAGAAGGTCCTTGAGGAACCTCAAGAAGATGCTCCTGCTGAGGAGATTGCCGATTATGACAAAAGTCATAATCACTTGACTGAAGTCGCATGTATGATGTTGGTGACCATGGTTCTGGAGCTCCAAAAGATAGGTAACGTGTTTAAATTACTTATTGTTGTGTGTTGTGCATTTCCTAACAAATATGGTGTGGTGTGATGACATGTGAATGTGAAGTAGCGAAAAATTGATGTGGAAAGGGTGCCATGTACCCTTAGCCTCACTAGTTTTTAACACAAGACATATGTAACGTGTTTAATATATATATATATATATATATATATATATATATATATATATATATATATATATATAGGGTGAGGTTCAATAGAGAACCATAATTAACCAAGGAACCAATCTTTTTTTCAACTTTTAGAACTTATTTTTTATCAAAAAAAAAAACTAAAAATACAGAAATTCATAACTTTTTATCCTTTTTCCAATGATATCAAATTCGATTTTTTTTACGTCAAATTCACAATGTAAATCTTTGAAATTCACAATGTGAATCCGGATTCACACGATGAATCCGAAAAATATTTTTCACATTCACAATGTTAATATATGAATTTAGATATTTTTAGATTTTTTTTTTCGATAAAGAATAAGCTCTAGAAATTGAAAAAAAAGATTTGGTTCCTTGAATAACCAATAATTATGGTTCTTTATTGAACTTTTCCATATATATATATATATATATATATATATATATATATATATATATATATATATATATATATATATATATTAAAAACCTATGATATTTTATCTATAATAAATGTCATAGTATATTGAATATGAGTATATTTTGCGAAGTAACCTGTTCTAGTTAAATATTTTCGTTTTAAATTTGATTTTTGAAATAATGAATATTTATCGTTAATTTAGTATTTTATTTTATTATCATTATTTAAAAAAAAAACAAATAGTTATTATGTTAATAAGTGCAAATTCTGTGGGCTTCGTCACTATCTCCGCGCCGTGAGAAATCGGGGAAGAGGCATTTGTGATCAATTCCAATAGAAAACTTAAAAACATACAAAAATATGTACCGAGGGAAAAGAAGAACATGTAGGAAAAGTTTGTATTATTCGCTAAACTTAACTTTCCTCTTACCATCATTAGCATCCTACTCTCGATGTTCCATGGGGATTTGTTTGTGTATAGAAGGGAAATAAAAATGTATATATTGGAGAAGACAAAGCTTTGTAACGTCTGTTATGGTTGATAATTGGTTAATTAACCAATAAATACATAATTTAGACATCTCAGATTTGATCGAATGATGACAACTATGGTTTACAAAGGCAGCGACTGGAGGTCGGAAAGTGAAGCAGGCCGACGGAAAGGGATGGGAAAGAAGCATGAAGAAAAAAAATGTAGTTTAGTGGTAAGGCGAAAGATAAAAGGAAGAAGGAGAGGCGTCGTAGGGAAAAGAAGCGGTGGAAGCAAAGGTGCCTGGACATGATAGGATTCCAATTGACACAATAACAAAGTAAAAAAAAAATACACGTGCCATTATGTATGGAATGGTTGTAAATGAAAATCATAGCAAAGTATTATGGCCAAAGTGAAAAACACATAGAGTATATTGTTGTTACGCTAAACTTAACCCTCCTCTTACTATCATTAGCATCCTGCACCCGATATTCCATGGTGATTTTTTTTTGTGTATAGAGAAGGAGAGGACGAAGGGAAAGAAAAAAGTATGCAGCGAAGAAGACGAAGCTTCGTAACCTCTATTACAGTTGATAATTGGTTAATCAACCAATAAATACTGAATTTGATGTTGAGATTATTTGTGCTTTGGACATCTCAAATTTGATCAAATGGTCGCTGGTAAGGTTTATAAACGACAGCGACGAGAGGTCGGAGAGTGAAGCAGGCCAACTGAATTTGGATTTTTTTTTGTGTATAGAGAAAGAAGGACGAAGAAAAAAAACGTAGATAGAAGATAAAAGGAGGTAGCGGGAGAGGTGTCGTAGGGAAAAGAAGCGGTGAAAACAAAGATGGCAGGACGTGATAGGAGTCTAATCGATAGAACAACAAAGTGAAAAACAAGAACACATCATTATCTATGGAAGGGTTGTAATTGAAAATCATTGCAAAATATTGTGGCCAAGTGAGAGAAACACATAGTGTATATTGTTGCTAACAACTTTTGTTTTAATATATATATATATATATATATATATATATATATATATATAATTGTCAAATGTTACTTGTTAATTTTTATTTTAGTTTTGTTATTTAATCATTAATTTATTATATAATAATAATTAGGAGGTGATCCCGTGCTTTGTATGGAACGATATTTGTTTATGTTTTTTGACTGTGTTGAACTGTGTTATTGGGACCGGACTAAATTGGGATTTATTGAAAAATGTCCCAACAGTAGAATTTTACTTTTTTTTTTCTTTTGCATTAAGACATTATATTACCAAAACCTTATCAATTATAGCAATGAAAATTGGTTTTATATTTTAATGACATTGTTATAAATCATTAGATATTAGATATTTGATATTTCAAAGTAATATGTTATAATTTTCAGAAATTGGGATGCTATAATAAAAATATAGAAGTATGTTGCTATTTTTTTTCATTTATCCATTTTTTAAGTAAATGCAAGAAATAACAATGTACTTTAAATTCTAAAACAGTAGACCTAAACTACGATGATGTAATAAAAAGAAATTAAATATGATTAATTTTTATACTTTTTAATGATTGTTTACAATTGCAATTACATAAAAAAATTACTGTGTGATCTAAGGAAACATAAATTACGAAATATTATATATATATATATATATATATATATATATATATATATATATATATATATATATATATATATATATATATATATATAATCCGGTGGGATGTTTGAACAATAACTTTTTAACATTCACATTTTGACCCCATAACCCTTTCACTTCTCTCTCTAACTTCTCTCTAAGCCTCCCAAAACCCTCCCAAAGCCCTAGAAACCTCAAGGTGCTAGAGGAAAAGCCCCGGAGCACCAGAAGGTTCCGAGAAGAAGAGATTTCGTTTTTATATATTAGGAAATTATTTTTCTAATGATTTGGTTAAAGTAATACATTTTTTTAAAATGTAGATGTCTACTAGTAAGAGTGTAACTGTTCCCCCCGTGCCTACCTCTTTGTCAAAATTCTAACTACCCCAGCTCATCTCGAGGGACAAGCTCACTGATCTGAACTATCTCGACCATATTTGTTCGTTAATGATAGTCTTTAGATACAAGAAAAAAGAGTATGTTATGGATGAGAAGGTCCTTGAGGAACCTCAAGAAGATGCTCCTGCTGAGGAGATTGCCGATTATGACAAAAGTCATAATCACTTGACTGAAGTCGCATGTATGATGTTGGTGACCATGGTTCTGGAGCTCCAAAAGATAGGTAACGTGTTTAAATTACTTATTGTTGTGTGTTGTGCATTTCCTAACAAATATGGTGTGGTGTGATGACATGTGAATGTGAAGTAGCGAAAAATTGATGTGGAAAGGGTGCCATGTACCCTTAGCCTCACTAGTTTTTAACACAAGACATATGTAACGTGTTTAATATATATATATATATATATATATATATATATATATATATATATATATATATATATATATATATATATATATATATATATATATATAGGGTGAGGTTCAATAGAGAACCATAATTAACCAAGGAACCAATCTTTTTTTCAACTTTTAGAACTTATTTTTTTATCAAAAAAAAAAAACTAAAAATACAGAAATTCATAACTTTTTATCCTTTTTCCAATGATATCAAATTCGATTTTTTTTACGTCAAATTCACAATGTAAATCTTTGAAATTCACAATGTGAATCCGGATTCACACGATGAATCCGAAAAATATTTTTCACATTCACAATGTTAATATATGAATTTAGATATTTTTAGATTTTTTTTTCGATAAAGAATAAGCTCTAGAAATTGAAAAAAAGATTTGGTTCCTTGAATAACCAATAATTATGGTTCTTTATTGAACTTTTCCATATATATATATATATATATATATATATATATATATATATATATATATATATATATATATATATATATATTAAAAACCTATGATATTTTATCTATAATAAATGTCATAGTATATTGAATATGAGTATATTTTGCGAAGTAACCTGTTCTAGTTAAATATTTTCGTTTTAAATTTGATTTTTGAAATAATGAATATTTATCGTTAATTTAGTATTTTGTTTTATTATCATTATTTAAAAAAAACAAATAGTTATTATGTTAATAAGTGCAAATTCTGTGGGCTTCGTCACTATCTCCGCGCCGTGAGAAATCGGGGAAGAGGCATTTGTGATCAATTCCAATAGAAAACTTAAAAACATACAAAAATATGTACCGAGGGAAAAGAAGAACATGTAGGAAAAGTTTGTATTATTCGCTAAACTTAACTTTCCTCTTACCATCATTAGCATCCTACTCTCGATGTTCCATGGGGATTTGTTTATGTATAGAAGGGAAATAAAAATGTATATATTGGAGAAGACAAAGCTTTGTAACGTCTGTTATGGTTGATAATTGGTTAATTAACCAATAAATACATAATTTAGACATCTCAGATTTGATCAAATGATGACAACTATGGTTTACAAAGGCAGCGACTGGAGGTCGGAAAGTGAAGCAGGCCGACGGAAAGGGATGGGAAAGAAGCATGAAGAAAAAAAATGTAGTTTAGTGGTAAGGCGAAAGATAAAAGGAAGAAGGAGAGGCGTCGTAGGGAAAAGAAGCGGTGGAAGCAAAGTTGTCTGGACATGATAGGATTCCAATTGACACAATAACAAAGTAAAAAAAAAAAAATACACGTGCCATTATGTATGGAATGGTTGTAAATGAAAATCATAGCAAAGTATTATGGCCAAAGTGAAAAACACATAGAGTATATTGTTGTTACGCTAAACTTAACCCTCCTCTTACTATCATTAGCATCCTGCACCCGATATTTCATGGTGATTTTTTTTTGTGTATAGAGAAGGAGAGGACGAAGGGAAAGAAAAAAGTATGCAGCGAAGAAGACGAAGCTTCGTAACCTCTATTACAGTTGATAATTGGTTAATCAACCAATAAATACTGAATTTGATGTTGAGATTATTTATGCTTTGGACATCTCAAATTTGATCAAATGGTCGCTGGTAAGGTTTATAAACGACAGCGACGAGAGGTCGGAGAGTGAAGCAGGCCAACTGAATTTGGATTTTTTTTTTTTTGTGTATAGAGAAAGAAGGACGAAGAAAAAAAACGTAGACAGAAGATAAAAGGAGGTAGCGGGAGAGGTGTCGTAGGGAAAAGAAGCGGTGAAAACAAAGATGGCAGGACGTGATAGGAGTCTAATCGATAGAACAACAAAGTGAAAAACAAGAACACATCATTATCTATGGAAGGGTTGTAATTGAAAATCATTGCAAAATATTATGGCCAAGTGAGAGAAACACATAGTGTATATTGTTGCTAACAACTTTTGTTTTAATATATATATATATATATATATATATATATATATATATATATATATATATATATAATTGTCAAATGTTACTTGTTAATTTTTATTTTAGTTTTGTTATTTAATCATTAATTTATTATATAATAATAATTAGGAGGTGATCCCGTGCTTTGTATGGAACGATATTTATTTATGTTTTTTGACTGTGTTGAACTGTGTTATTGGGACCGGACTAAATTGGGATTTATTGAAAAATGTCCCAACAGTAGAATTTTACTTTTTTTTTCTTTTGCATTAAGACATTATATTACCAAAACCTTATCAATTATAGCAATGAAAATTGGTTTTATATTTTAATGACATTGTTATAAATCATTAGATATTAGATATTTGATATTTCAAAGTAATATGTTATAATTTTCAGAAATTAGGATGCTATAATAAACATATAGAAGTATGTTGCTATTTTTTTTTCATTTATCCATTTTTTAAGTAAATGCAAGAAGTAACAATGTACTTTAAATTCTAAAACAGTAGACCTAAACTACGATGATGTAATAAAAAGAAATTAAATATGATTAATTTTTATACTTTTTAATGATTGTTTACAATTGCAATTACATAAAAAAATTACTGTGTGATCTAAGGAAACATAAATTACGAAATATTATATATATATATATATATATATATATATATATATATATATATATATATATATATATATATATATAATCTGGTGGGATGTTTGAACAATAACTTTTTAACATTCACATTTTGACCCCATATTTTTTTTTCCTTCACAGATTTGTCATAGGAGTTTAGGACTTTTGGTTTCTGCCACCACTTTTTAGGGGGTTTCATAGTTTTCATCCTTCAACTTTTACACTTGCAATCTCCATCCACAAAAATATGTTTAATTGTCAATTTAGTCCCTGCCTTTTCCAATATTGTTATATTTCAATACTTTTTCCAACATTGTTCTATTTCGATATTTTTTGCACCATTTTTTGCGGTTATTACACATTTGGTCATTCCTTGGTCAATGGGTAGTCGACCCTATTATAAAGTCTTGGATTTTGTCGGTTTTACATGTTTTTTTAAACTATCACTTCGAGTCATTTTTTTAGAAAACTCTAAATTATTTTTAACCCATGCGAAGCATGGGCTCTTTCCTAGTTAAACTAAAAACACATGGGAAACCAATTTGCTTATGCCATAGTTTTTGCAAAATCACTTTTATGCCATATTTTCTACAAAATCATATTAATAAACCAAGTTGACAGAACATGAATTTTGTCATATTTTCTGCAAAATCATTTTATATTATATTTTCTGCAAAATCACAATATAAAGACTTTTAACATAAAATTATAAAATATGGTTTTTTTTCTGATATTCAATAAAAACCTACATTTTAATAAATACTACAAAATATGATGAGGGCAATTTTGTCAAAACTTGGGACTAATTTTTCAACTCAAAAATGTAATATTGTTTGAAGTAATTTTGGGTAAGAAGAGAACAACCTTATAAATGTTGCTCTGCTTTAATTTGTCAAACTTTATCCTTGCATTATACAATTTACTGTTTGAACCAATTTCTATACAATTTACTGTTTGAACCAATTTCCTGATTTGTTCATTGGGGAAGAAAATTAGTCATTGGAGCAGTGTCAACAAATTTAAGCACAATAATCAAAAATAGGGTTCAAACCCTTTACGTGGCCCGTGTAGGGTTGGATAACGAAGATGGCCGATGAAATCACCAAAATGAAAAATTAAATTTTCTCCCCATAAATAAAGAACTTTTTTTGTCATATGGCATGTTCTACTTCAATTTGACAAATGTCAATTTGTGTTAACTTTGAATTAATTTTTTTTTCAAATGTCATTTTATAGGTTTTCCTATTTTATTAAAGTTCATATAATATTTTAATGAAAATAATTGCAATAAATATAGTAATAAATGGATATCAATTTCATTAATGGGTTTACCTTCTAATTTCAAAAATTTTAAATTAAAGTTTATTAGTTTTTTTGTTTATTTATTTAAATTATTTTTTTAAATTTAAAAGATAAACAACATTTCAATTTTAACAATTCATTATTTTTCTTATTTTCTTATAAATTCAAAGTTCTCAATTATTTAGACCTTCATATTTAACTTTTTTTTTTAAATTAATCCATGTAATACATGAGTCTCACAACTAGTAAAATGAATAACAATCAAACATGTATAATTCTCAAAAATACACATTTCAAACATTTATACATTGAACCATTCTACAACCGATAAGAAAATTTGCCCAACATAATTGATAAATATATATATGGTGAAGAAAAAAAATCAGGAAAAAAGGTGAAAAGAATAATAGAAATATTGTTCCTAAAATGAGGAAACAAAATGTACCATTTTAGAAAGTTGTTCCTTCTTCTGAGTGAAACCTAAAAAATCAAATTTTTTTAACCATAACCATTAGAAAAAGATAAAAATAAAAATAAAATGAAGGATATTTGTAACACCCGACTCCCAAGTATGAATTTCAAAGCTTTATATTTATGTTTTTAGACCTACTCGACGAGTTGGATGCCCCAACTCGTCGTGTAGAAAAGGATTCGGCCGCGTGAACTTTAGGACCTACTCGACGAGTAAGAGGACCTAACTCGACGAGTTGGAGCTGGAATATGAAACCCTAATATCTAGGGTTTTGCACCCTATTGAAAGGCTCATTAGCGACCCTCTGCCTCTCTTATCGCCCCCCTCATAAAACCCTAATCGTGTATTACTCCTCATTTTGTGTGTTAAAAGCTTGGAAGGTGGTTTTAGTGCAAGAAACTTGAAGACTCGAGAGCTTGTATCAAGGAAGCTTGTAAATCCAGTACCTACTCCGTCTTGGCTTTCATTTGAAGGTAACAAGTTGTTACCTTGATCATTCTAGTGTTAGATCTCCTCATTCAAGGGTTTTAGGCCATTTCTAGCATATTTGTGGGTCATTTATGGTATTGAGCATGATCTGAAGTTGTAACTTCAGATTTGGACTCCTCTAAGCCCTCATAGTCATAAAGTTATCAAATTTATCGAGCTTTGGCCCTTCTCTTTGGCTTAAACCTCTTCATTAGCTTGGTTTTGGCATTTAAGGCCTTGCATGCACGTAAAGTTTGTAACTTTATGTGGTAACTATGCCCTAGGAGTTTAGATCTACAGTTTGGAGCCTTGGTTTCACTTAAAAGTGTCTGAATGACAAAAGGGCTGAAGGAACTCGACGAGTTGCATAGCCAACTCGACGAGTTGGATGAGGTTTCCTACTTTCTCGACTCTGCATGAACTCGACGAGTTAGAGAGGTAACTCGACGAGTTGGTTAGGGTTTTCCCGACATTCTGGACACTGCATGGACTCGACGAGTTGTCTGGAAACTCGGCGAGTCGACTAGGGTTTTCGCGATTTCTTGAGTTCTGAAGGAACTCGACGAGTCAGTAAGCTACACTCGACGAGTTGGGTCAACTTGGACTGTTGACCTTGACCGTTGACTTTGACTTTGACCAAGGGATTGACTAGTTTGGCTTCTAGGGGTATTTTAGTAATTTGGAAATTTATGGAAGTGGATCATTGGTGGATGTAGGTGTTTGAGTTTGGAGCTGTATTTGGGGAGTTTGACATTATCATCCCGAGCTACTTGTGAGGCGAGTTCTTCTCACTATATCAACAGGGTCTAAGGCACCAAGGCCGACCCTTTATGAGTTGTATCCTGGTTATAGGATGATGCTATGTTAGTGATATGTTAGATCGGTATCCTGGTTATAGGATTATGCTATGTTAGGGATCTGTTAGATCTGTATGACTATCAATACATGCTAGCTAGCGTATGATATTTATGTGCATATGATTGTTTGATTGGGGGTTAGGTTGATGCAGACATGCTTTGTGCTTTGTGCCAACATACCCAGGGCGGCCCGGATACACTGCAGACCCGGTTAGGGCGTACTAGTCAGGCCGAAGGCCCGACGAGCGGTCCGGATAGGCAGAAGGCCTTAAGAGGCGGTCCAGACGTGCCGATGGCTCGGAGAGCGGTCCAGATAGACTGATGGACCTGCGAGGTGGTCCAGTCAGGCTGATGGCTCATTATGCATGCTGTTTATATGATATTGTTATGGTTTGTATGACGTTGTTATTTTGGGGGAACTCATTAAGCTTCAGGCTTACAATTGTTGATTTTGTTTCAGGTACTTCTGATGCTCGCGGGAAGGCGAAGGCATGATCGTGCACCTCGTTATATTTTTTATGATTTGATTCTGGGATACTCTGACATGAAACCATTTTGAAAACAAATTTGTAATAATTATTGGTTTTTAAAACAATTTAAAATGTTTTAAATTGGCATGATTTTTATGGGTGTTACATGTTGGTTTCAGAGCCTTGGTTTGAGTGAATTGTAGGAAATACTCATGTGTATCCAGTCTCAAACTAAGGACAAGATTTTAAAATGATTTTTCAAATGGTTTTCAAAATACTAAAGGAGGATGCAAGTGTACGATCAACCGGAGCCAGTAAGTAAACCCCAAAATACCTTACGGATAATTTCATTTTGTGATATGTTAGAACAACATGCTAGTACTAGGCTAGGGATCTTCAGGATTGCATGATATAACTGCCTAATTATATGATGCCTAATAGCCTAGGGTTTTTCCTTTTATGAAATTGACATCATTACTGTAGTTTCTTAGTGTATGCATCACGGTCGTACATAATTAAGATCTTATAGCCTGAGAATGTTTGGTTTGGCCTTATTTCCTGTTCTTGTTTGATGAAGGGCTTATGGTAGGATCAGGTATTGGAAAGTGTATAGGGTCCAGCGTTATGTATAGCTAGCATACACGAGTGCTGTAGGGTTGGTGGAAGTTTTACGGATGAGTTATGCGGGGTCAGTCGGCCAATTATGAGATGTTTAGCCTTCCTATAAAGGTGAGGATTGAGAGATCGCCTATGCATATGTATATTGTTAGGGCGTTGTGATGATACTTGAGAAAAATATGGGTAGGTGTGGAAGGTAGTATGGGCCCGTACTACTGAAAGCACAGGACCCATATGCGTAGCAAGGAAGTCACAACCCCTAGGGTTTTGTAGGGAGTTGGTTCCCCGTTATTATATGGAATATCTGATATCTCCCTGGTATATTTTCAGAATGGTGGTTACACGGCGATTTGTGACCAGATCCGGATCGGGATCAAGAGATGGCAGTCAGGGTGCACCAGCAGAGGCCGAGACTATCAGCCAGATCAGGCCAGACGATATGGACGCTTGGATTTGGGAGATCCTGCATGATGAGGTTTCTACGTTGTTCCAGGCTCAGTTGCCGGAGATGTTTGGGTCTATCAAGACCGCTATGGTGGAGTACTTTGATGAGCGATATGCAGCCATCGCTGAGACAGCTGCCGCCGCAGCATCTGCAGTCGTAGCCGCTGCAGGCAGTGGGACCAGCTGGGCTTTCCAGTACCGGGACTTCGATAACACGAAGCCCCCGACTTTTGATGAGACTCAGGACCCGATTGTAGCCATGAGGTGGCTGTCTGACGTGGAGGGATGTTTCTTCACGTGCTCATGTCCTGCTTACCAGAAGGTCAGGTGTGTTATGAAGCTGCTGAGGTCTGGAGCCAAGGATTGGTGGAGGTTGATGATGGGATCGTATACAGATGATCTGAGAGATGCGGTTACTTAGGAGCATTTCAGAGATATGTTCCGCGCTCGCTACATTCCACGGGTTGAGCGAGAGCACTTGGCTCAGGAGTTTTTGGAGTTGAGATAGGATGTTGAGACAGTGACGGAGATCACCCGTATGTTCACCGAGAGGGCGATGTTTTTCCCGAAGTTTGCTTCCGAGCAGGATCAGATAACACGTTATCTGAGCATGCTCAAGACTGACATTCGTCAGTTTGTTGCTACCCAGCGTAGTGATACACTGCTGGAGTTACAGGAGGTCGCTAGGCGCGCGAGAGCTTGAGATCGAGTTACAGTTACGGGAGCAGAGGAAGGCACCGACGCAGTCACAGCCGGCGCCAAAGCGGTCTAAGACCACTGATTCTAGGTCTGGAGGCCAGCATGGCCGCACTTGTGGCAAGTTCGGGAAGTGTCACTCGGGGGGTTTGTAGATCTGGTAGTGCGTGCCCTAAATGCGGCAATGAGGGGCACATTGCGAGGGATTGCCACCGGCCAGCCCTGGTTCATGATATGATGATCTGCTACCACTTCCATCAGGTTGGTTATGTGAAGACCAACTGTTAACAGCTCGCTGCCAGGCCGGCGCAGGCTCCAGCGCCGGCTACACTGAGGGTTACTGTAGGGAGTCAGGGTAGAGCAGGGCCCCCGAGGGCTCAGGGACGCGCCTTCCAGCTTACAGCAGAGGAGGCCAGGGCAGCACCAGATGTGGTTGTTGGTATGTTTCTATCTCTTATCTTACTGATTATAATTGTTTTATGCTTATATGTGTTGTACCACGTTATATACATTCTTAGTGAACCCCTTACCTGATTTGGTATATTTGACTCCGGGGCGAGTCGGTCTTTCGTCTCTCGGTCGTTCAGTAGGGAGTTCGGCTTGCCTGTAGGGGAGCTAGAGTGTCCGTTGCGAGTCTCCATCGCCAACGAACATGCAATTTTTGCTTCTTCAGTCTATCGGGGCTACGTTTTGGAGATCTTCGAGGTGTCCTTACCGATCGATTTGATTCCGATTCCCATGAGGGAAGTTTGTGTGATAGTGGGTATGGACTGGTTGAGTCGATTCGGTGCCATGATTGACTGTGAGAGTCAGCATGTGGTAGTTTGAACCCCAAGTGGGGGAGAACTGGTTATCTTCAGCGAGGGCATCATAGTGGGTTCAGGATTTTGCTAAGCTACCAGGGCTCGGCAGTATATTCAGCACGGGTGTGCGGGTTAGTTAGCATATATGGTGGATAGGCGGGTTAGGGATCAGGTTTCGGTTTCGGACGTTCCAATTGTCAGGGATTTCGCTGACGTGTTTCTGCAGGAGTTACCCGGAGTGCCTCGGGAGAGGCATGTCGAGTTCAAGATCGACCTTGTGCCAGGTGCGGCCCCTATCGCCAAGACGTCGTACCAATTAGCACCACCTGAGATGCAGGAGCTGTCATTTAAGTTGCAGGAGATGCTAGGCAAACAGTTCATTCTTCCGAGCAGTTCTCCATGGGGAGCACCGATTCTCTTCATGAAGAAGAAAGATGGTTCACACCGGATGTGTATTGACTACCGGGAGCTGAACAAGTTGACGGTGAAGAACCGTTATCCACTACCACGGATCGATGATCTCTTTGATCAGCTACAGGGAGCATCTTGGTTCTCCAAGATTGATTTGAGGTCCGGGTACCATCAGGTCAGGGTACGGGAGGAGGACGTGGAGAAGACCGCGTTCCGGACTAGTTATGGACACTACGAGTTTGTGGTGATGTCGTTTAGGCTCACCAACACGCCAGCTATATTTATGGACCTGATGAATCGGGTATGCAGACCGATGCTTGATTGCTCATTCATTGTGTTTATAGATGACATCTTGGTGTATTCCAAGACCAGAGAGCAGCACGAGGAGCATCTACGAGAGCTATTGGGAGTCTTGAGACAAGAACGACTTTATGCCAAGTTCTCGAAGTACGAGTTCCAGTTACGAGAGGTTCAGTTTCTTAGAAATCTCGTTAACCAGGAGGAGATTTTGGTCGATCCGGCTAAGATTGAGGCCGTTATGCCGTGGGAGGTTCTGAAATCTCCCTCGGATATCAGGAGCTTCTTGGGATTGGCAGGGTACTACCGGAGATTCATACATAATTTCTCTAAGATTACAATACCCCTTACTCGTCTGACGAGGAAGGGGTGGATTTCCGGTGGGGCCCTGAGCAGTAGAGGGAATTTGAGACCCTCAAACAGCGACTTTGCGAGGCCCCAGTCTTGACTCTCTTGGAGGGAGTTGAGGATTTCGTAGTGTTCTGTGATGCATCCATCACGGGACTGGGAATGGTCCTCATGTAGAGAGTACGAGTGATAGCCTACGTGTCGCGGCAGTTGAAGCCGCATGAGACGAGATACCCCATGCACGATTTGGAGTTGGGAGCGGTGGTATTCGCTCTCAAGATTTGGAGACATTATCTCTACGGGGTCCGCTGTACCATATAGACGGACCACGGGAGTTTGAGACATATCATGGATCAGCCGAACTTGAACATGAGGCAGCGCAGGTGGCTGGACGTAGTCAAGGATTATGACTGCGCGATCCTTTTGATGGGTTTTGAGCATTCTAACACTTCCTAAGTGTACATGCAACCCTAATAACCTTGGATCTATGTTTGTCTAATAATCATGCAAAGTTGAATTCCAAGGTTATATTCCTATCTAGCATACATGGGGAACATTTTTAACTTGAATGAAAGATAGAATAACTTACCTTGTTGTTGATTATGATCCTTGAAACCTTGTGAGCCTAGCACCCCAAGTGTGATGCCTCAAATGCTTCACACAACACCAAATGCAAAGGAGTAAACTTTGAGAGAATCTTACACTTGCAAAATCGGCTCTAGCCCTCTTGTTTCTTAGTGTGCCTATTTTGGTGGAGAATGGGTTTCTTATATAGTGTTGACACATCTAGGGTTACACCATGTAAACCCTAATGTGTCATGACTCTTCATTTCCATGACCCATGGGTTTGTAACTCCCATGGAGCATCCATGGAGCATCCTATGGGTGGAACCCAACTTGATAATCCATGGAGCCTCTTAGCCCACTATATAAGATATGGAAGATTTACATAATCTACCCATATATTTAATTAGTTATCTTTTGATCACTCAATTAATCCTAGATTAATTCTTGATCAATACTAATTAAATAATACTATTAATATATTAGAAGTTATAATATATTAATAAACCACAAGTGTTATTTCTCTCATTTAGTCTATCCAAATGCATGATGCCATGCAACCCAAATGGACCATGTCGGGTCGGGTCAAGTACATACCAGAAATAGTTATGGACTTAGACACCTTATCCAACAGTCTCCCACTTGGATAAGTCTAATAACTATAACTGCAATACTTCAGGAACCGATCGGCAATCGTAGCTCTTTCAAGGTCTCTCGGAACTGAGAAGATGATGATACGCCATTTAAGATAAGTGATCATATAATCCTCTGTTCTAGATATCAGCCGGACAAATACATGGAACAGTGTCTTACTTTGTGTCCAGCAGTTTGTTTCCCGATTTCCAATTTGTTTGACAAAGAACTTAATTGAACACATCAACTTAGTTCTGACCGGGCCCGGTACATAGGTCAAAACAAAATCATCGTGGGGCCCAGATATCAGCTTCTAATCCAAGAAGGAACAGATAAACTTCGACTCATATGTTTGTTCTACCACTCATTGAATTATACACAAAAGCACGTTTTATAACATCGAGTTACCAATGCGTTAACGTACAATCAATGCATAACCAACTCATAAGTAACAAATCATATCTCTAGGTTTGAAGACTTATATGATATTACCGTCTCACGATCACTCGAGATAAATTCCATGAAGTGATCCCAGTGAGCGTGGGTTGAGTCCAATGCTCAGAACTTATGAGCACTAATGAGTGTTGTAGCCATGTCCAACAACTTAGACCTCTGCAACCAATCATGACAGTCTTGATTCATACCTACTTCCGACATATGACCGACTGTGGAGGTTCGAATAATATGATATACCAAACATAATTATTCTGGAAGTCAAAACATGTAAAAGAAATATAGTAAACGATCGACAAGAGATATCAACACTTTACTCATAAATAAAACACCTTTTATTCATCATCTAATGTCAATTACACTTTACAAATTTCAAGGTTATCTAACTACTAAATCTAATATCATCCTTCAGCCCTATGCTCCGAGCATGCTGGAGATGCTTAACCCGAGTCAGTCCCTTCGTGAGGGGATCTGCTGGATTCTCATCCGATGATACCCTCTTTGCCACGAGGAGTCCTTCTTCTATTCGATGTCTGATGAAATGGTATTTTCTGTCGATGTGTCTGGATCTCCCGTGATCCCTTGGTTCCTTGGCTAAGGCAACTGCACTTTCACTATCACAGAAAATTTCCATTGGCTCTTTAATAGCTGGTACAACTCCAAGGTCTCCAATGAAGTTCTTCAGCCATATCGCCTCCTTTGATGCCTCGCTAGCTGCTATATACTCTGATTCACAAGTTGAATCAGCCACTGTCTCTTGCTTGAAACTCTTCCAAGAAATTGCTCCTCCGTTTAAGGTAAAGACCCAGCCTGACTGAGAGCGGAAATTATCCCTATCAGTCTGAAAGCTAGCATCACTATACCCTACAACTCTCAAGTCTTCACTCCCACCGAGGGTAAGGACCCAGTCCTTAGTCCTCCGTAGGTACTTGAGGATATTCTTTACCGCAGTCCAATGTGCCTTGCCAGAGTTCCCCTGATACCTGCTAACCATGCTCAAAGCAAAGGCTACATCAGGTCGAGTACACGTCATAGCATACATGATCGATCCTACAGCCGAAGCATAAGGTATTCGACTCATTTCTGCTATCTCAGCCTCAGTACTAGGGCTTTGTGTCTTACTCAATCTGGCATTACTCTGGATGGGTAACTCTCCTTTCTTGGAGTCCTGCATGCCGAATCTCTTCAGCACCTTATCCTAGTAGGTACTCTGACTAAGTCCAATTAGTCTTTTACTATGGTCTCTCAAGATCCTTATCCCTAGAATATAGGCAGCTTCTCCTAGGTCCTTCATAGAGAAACACTTCCCAAGCCAGGACTTAACTTCCTGCAGAGTTGGGATGTCATTTCCTATGAGTAGTATGTCATCTACATACAATACCAAAAAGCTAACTATACTCCCACTAGCCTTGACATATACACAAGATTCATCTTCACTCCTAGAAAAGCCAAATTCCTTGACTTTCTCATCAAAGCAAAGATTCCATCTGCGAGGTGCTTGCTTTAACCCATAAATGGATTTCTCAAGCTTACACACTCTATTAGGGTACTCTGTATTGACAAAACCCTCTGGCTGACTCATGTAAACATCCTCAGCCAACTTTCCATTAAGGAAAGCGGTTTTGACATCCATTTGCCATATTTCATAGTCATGAAATGCGGCTATGGCTAACAGAACCCTAATAGACTTAATCTTGGCCACTGGAGAAAAGGTCTCATCATAATCAACTCCCGGAGTTTGTGAGAAACCCTTTGTAACCAGTCGTGCCTTATAAGTGTGTACATTACCATCCATGTCGGTCTTCTTCTTGAAGATCCATTTGCACCCTACAGTCTTACGACCCGGTACATTCTCAACCAAGTTCCAAACTTGATTGTCATACATGGACTGTATCTCGCTGTCCATTGCCTCTTTCCACTTGGCTGACTCAGGGCCTGCCATGGCTTCCGCGTAACTGTTAGGTTCATCCAGACCTATCAGTATCTCATCACTGATAAGTGTATCACCTTCCGCAGTAATATGGAATCCATATTAATGCTCAGGTGCATTCCTAACCCTTGTGGAACGCCTTAGAGGTACAGACTTGTCAATTGGCTCAACAGGAGTTTCCTCCTCAAGTTGAGTGTTAGGGTTTGAAGTTCCTTCACCACTTGACTCTTGAATTTCTTCAAGGTCAACTTGCCTCCCACTGTCTCCTTGGCTTATGAACTCTCTCTCTCGAAAGACAGCCCTCCTAGCTACAAAGACCACATTTTCACTAGGTCTATAGAAGAGGTAACCAAAGGATTGTTGTGGGTAGCCAATGAAAATACACCTCTCGCTTCGAGGTTCGAGCTTATCATGAGTCTCGCGTCTCACGAAAGCCTCGCAACCCCAAATCTTGATGTGGTCTAGTTTGGGTACTTTACCAGTCCACATCTCATGAGGAGTTTTGGCAACTTTCTTTGTAGGGACTAGATTAAGGATATGGGCGGCAGTCTCTAAGGCATACCCCCAAAATGAGATTGGTAGCGAAGCTCGACTCATCATGGAACGAACCATATCCAACAAGGTTCGATTACGTCTCTCAGCTACACCGTTCAACTGCGGTGTCCTGGGAGGTGTCAATTGTGAGACAATCCCACATTCCCTAAGATAGTCGAGGAACTCTAAACTAAGATACTCACCACCTCGATCGGATCGAAGCATCTTAATGTTCCTGCCCAATTGATTCTCGAATTCCTGTTTAAATTCTTTAAAACTTTCAAAAGTCTCTGACTTATGCTTGATTAAGTAGACATATCCATATCTACTGTAATCATCAGTAAAAGTCAAATAATAACGATTAGCATCCCTTGTGGCATGTTTGAAGGGTCCACACACATCCGTGTGTATAAGATCCAACAAACCTTCACCCCTCTCACAAGAACCTGTGAAGGGTGACTTTGTCATTTTTCCAAGTAAGCATGATTCGCAACTATCATCTGACTTTAGGTCAAATGACTCCAAGACTCCATCCTTTTGGAGTTGGCCTATGCGTTTCTTGCTTATATGTCCAAGACGACAATGCCATAATGATGCTTTATCCAAGTTATTATTATTAACAGAATCAATACACAATACATTATTTCCTAAGTTATCAACCATAGATACAGTTTCATACACGCCATCACAAGGTAATGCTTTAAAATAAAGAACATTATTAAAGAAATCATTAATCGAACCAACTTCATTATCAAATGAAAAGGTGAAACCTTGTTTATACAATGCATGAAAGGAAATAATGTTTCTTGCCATTTCTGGCGAATAACAACATTTATTCAAATCTAAACTAAACCCACTACTTAGCGATAAAGTATAAACTCCAATCTTGGTGACAGGTAAACCTTTCCTATTCCCCATGATTAAGTTTATTCTTCCATGCTCCACATTCTCACTTCTTCTTAGTCCCTACAAATCAGAACAGATATGAATACCACAACCGGTATCAAGGACCCAAGAGTTAGAATGGGGTGAGTTATTAGATAAGATAGTGTAAATACCTGCATGGTTGGGTTTAACTTTCCCATCCTTCACATCTTGCTGGTACTTTGGGCAGTTTCGCTTCCAATGTGACTTTTCATGGCAATAGAAGCATTCAGCCTCTTTAGGGTCAGAAGAAGGAGTGACAAAACCTTTCTTGGTTCCACTTGAAGAAGAGTCATCAAGGGTCCTAGCCTTGGTACCCTTCGAAGAGCTCTTCCTCTTCTTCCCTCGACCTTTCCCGATTGCCAAAACCGGGGCGGAGTTTGGAGTAGGAGCTCTTCCTCTTCTTCCCTCGACCTTACCCTTAAGACCTGTTTCTGCGGTCTTGAGGAGTCTCTGAAGTTTGCTGAGTGTGACCTCTTCCTTATTCATGTGATATGTCATGCGGAATTGATCATAACACGATGGTAAGGAGTGCAAAATGATATCTATTGCAAGCTCCTCAGGGAAGTTCACATTAAGCTTCAGCAACCGATCCACATACCTTTGCATTTTCTGCATGTGGCTCGTGACGGATTCCTCGTCCTTCATCATGGTTGTCATGATAGAGCATATGATTTCATACCTCTCTTGTCGTGCACTTTGATGGTATCTTTCCCTCAGATCTTGGTGCATTTCAAAAGGGTAGAAGTCCTCATAGGACTTTTGGAGTTCCGCTGTCATGGTGGCCAACATGATGCATGCCACTTTTGTAGCATCCCTTTCATGTGCCCGAAAGTCAGCGATCTCCTGGGGAGTTGTAGTGGTCTCATCAATCTCCTTAAGCTCCTTGTCAAGGACATATTCTTTGTCCTCGTAGCGGGTAATCATCCTGATGTTTCTGATCCATTCATTGAAGTTGGATCCATCAAAAATGACTTTCCCACACAAGTTCATAAGGGTAAAGGAGCCATTAGGATTAGAGCCAGAAGCAGCATTGTTTGAAGACATCTGAAAGAAGAGAACAAGATTAGTTTAGATATTAAAAGAGTCCTTAATAAAACACCCAAATGTAATATTAAGGCTAGGATCCAATCACAATATATTATAACTTAGAAGAGGTATGCCGTAATCCAAGCTATAACATATTTGAAAGGTAGGTGAATGACGATTCACCAATTTCCACCATGAAAAACGAAATATAAATATTAGGTTTTTAATTGGTTCTTAGAAATTCCTAGATTCTTTTGAGATTCAATGAACTTTTCAAAGGCATGTTTCAATCTCGAGTGTGCCCTCCAAGTTTTGTGACTGGGATACCGAGGATCACAAAACGAGGTGTGAAGTAACCATGTAAATCACTTGGTACCCTCAAGGTTTATCACTCAATCGATGTGCCGGTAAACCACACACGCTCCACCGATGCTATGGTAAACCTTAAGTCACCCTTTACCTACCTTGTTAAGTCCAAGTTAGTGTGCCGGTTAACCACACAAGCTCCACCAACGACTTAAACAAAGTGTAAAGTGTAATTTCATGGATTAGCACCTTATTCACATTTTCCTAAAGTAACTAAGATTGGGAATTTAATAAAAGCATTTAGTTACTTTATAATATTCATCATACTTTTAATGAGAATTTATAAGTCCTTGTCTTATCCGTTCGGCTAACGACCCTCCACCGATCAAGGAAGCGGTGGGTGAGAGTGGACACCCATTAAGTTGCCATTTTATAGGCAACAACCTTATACCCCCCTTATAGACCGGCTTCGTGAATGAGGCGTACTAGCGGTAAGACGACTTGTTGTTATACATATATATATTAGTAACTTATAATATTATAAAGTATAAGGGTTGAATTTTAACTTTTAAAATTCTAAGGGTTGGAACTAAAATTTTAATCAAGACTTTACATGTTCCAAAACTTGAGGGCAAGTTTTGTAAACTTCCAAAACTTTTCATTTCTTATAACTTATGAATTAATTGAGTAATAAAAATGAAGACTCTTCATTTTTATAACTCTTGTGTTCTTTTAATGGCTTTAATAAAAGTGAGACTTTTGGTTTTCCATAACTTGAGGACAAGTTATGGACTCCATTAAAACACATTATGATCATGAATTAAACTACCATGAAGGTTACAAACAATTCCTATGATCATCTAATCTTCATAAGTTCAAGAACATGAATATGAACACTTTCAAGAATCAAAAATTACACTTAAAAAAAAACTTGTAATTTTAATAATTGCCATTGTAAATGGATTAGCATAAACATTACACCATCTAAAACAAGCTTTAAAACATCAAAACAGTTTAGGGTAATGTTTCTAGTCCATTTCCAGCAACAAATGTGCAAACTTTCATACGAGCAGAAAACAGAAAAACGTTTTTTTTCAAGCTGTTTGCACACAAAAAAAACAACAAACAAACCTGGCTCTGATACCACTGATGGGTTTTGAGCATTCTAACACTTCCTAAGTGTACATGCAACCCTAATAACCTTGGATCTATGTTTGTCTAATAATCATGCAAAGTTGAATTCCAAGGTTATATTCCTATCTAGCATACATGGGGAACATTTTTAACTTGAATGAAAGATAGAATAACTTACCTTGTTGTTGATTATGATCCTTGAAACCTTGTGAGCCTAGCACCCCAAGTGTGATGCCTCAAATGCTTCACACAACACCAAATGCAAAGGAGTAAACTTTGAGAGAATCTTACACTTGCAAAATCGGCTCTAGCCCTCTTGTTTCTTAGTGTGCCTATTTTGGTGGAGAATGGGTTTCTTATATAGTGTTGACACATCTAGGGTTACACCATGTAAACCCTAATGTGTCATGACTCTTCATTTCCATGACCCATGGGTTTGTAACTCCCATGGAGCATCCATGGAGCATCCTATGGGTGAAACCCAACTTGATAATCCATGGAGCCTCTTAGCCCACTATATAAGATATGGAAGATTTACATAATCTACCCATATATTTACTTAGTTATCTTTTGATCACTCAATTAATCCTAGATTAATTCTTGATCAATACTAATTAAATAATACTATTAATATATTAGAACTTATAATATATTAATAAACCACAAGTGTTATTTCTCTCATTTAGTCTATCCAAATGCATGATGCCATGCAACCCAAATGGACCATGTCGGGTCGGGTCAAATACATACCAGAAATAGTTGTGGACTTAGACACCTTATCCAACACCTTTACCATCCTGATAAAGCGAATGTGGTTGCGGATGCCCTGAGCCGCAAGTCAGCTGGATCTTCTGTTCCAGCTGCATGTATAAGGATATCTATGGATTCTCCACTCGTGATCTTGATTAGGGAAGCTCAGGCTGAGGGTATGCGACAGGAGAACTGGAAACTTGAGAGGATCAGGGGCGAGAACACCCGATTTGTGCAGGATAGCCGGGGATTGTTGATCCGTTGCGGTCGGGTCTGGGTTCCGATGTCTGGTGGGGTCAGACAGATTGTACTGGAGGAGACTCATAAGTCTCGCTTCTCTATTCACCCGGGGGCCACCAAGATGTATCGGGATCTGAGTTTAAGTTACTGGTGGCCGTGCATGAAGCGAGAGATCGCTTGGTATGTAAAGAGGTGCTTGACCTGCAGGATGGTCAAGGCCGAGCACCAGAGGCCGCATGGAAAGCTGCAGCCTCTAGAGATTCCCATGTGGAAATTGGAGCAGATCACGATGGACTTCATCACCTAATTGTCGAGAACGACAAAGGGTTTCGACGCCATATAGGTCATAGTGGATCGATTGACCAAGAGATCCCATTTTCTGCCCATTCGGGAGAGCTCATCGGCCGAGAAGCTGGCCAATGTTTATATACGCGAGATCGTTGCTCGCCATGGGGATCCGGTCTCTATGGTTTCAGACCGTGATGTTCGGTTTACCTCCCGTTTCTGGCAGAAGTTCCACGAGGAACTGGGCACGCGGTTACATTTCAGTACAGCTTATCATCCGCAGACGGACGACCAGAATGAGCGAACCATTCTGTCCCTCGAGGATATGTTGAGGACTTGTGTCATTGATTTCAGTGGGAGCTGGGACTCCTACCTACCCCTTGCAGAGTTCTCCTACAACAACAGCTATCACTCCAGCATTGGTGCTCCGCCTTATGAGCTGTTGTATGGACGGAGATGTCGTACCCCAATCTGTTGGGGCGAGGTTGGTCACAGGGTGATGTGTGACATCCCCTAATTTCTCGGCCAGAAAAGACCGATTTAATTTATGCTTTTTAAAATAAAATCAGAGAAATCTTTTTAAAAGATGTTGCGGAATTGGTCCCCAATACAAAATATGATAAAAGTTTGTCAAAACCTTTCTTTAAGAAATATATAATTTCATTTCATATCAAAACCTCGGGATGTCATGTTCCGATACAGATCAAAAGCATAAACAAGACATTATAAGTCTTTCAACAATTATTTACAACTACTGGCCTATAATCCAAAAATCTCTCATCGTCCTCCGACTATGCTCGGGGTCCACTACCTGTAACATAAAAAGTTGAGTGGGTCAGGCTTGGGAGCCTGGTGAGCATATAGGGTTTTCAACCCACAGTAATAATAAACTTATTAAGTTCATCAATCAACAATAACCCTGATTACCCATTTCCCGTTATCCTCACTTTACATCCCTAAACACTTATCACAAGGGACCTAGCCTAAAGAATATCATCGGGATGGACACTACTGCTAAGGGGTTTCCTCAGCCATACATGTCCTAAAGGCAACCATGAGGGGGATGGAGTACAGCGAATGAACACCCAAGTTCATTAACACCTACAGGTTGCGGGCCTGCTAGCATTTCCACTGGACTGTCTAGAAAGTCCGTGATCGTCATCCAAACTCTGCTAGATGACTGGATCACAAATCACATCGAGGCCTCTCATCATTTTATCTCATCACACATCAACTATCTACCCATATTTTACCCAACATATTTGTAGATAAAAATACATATACAGTTTAAAACTTGTATAAAACATCAATTCAACAGTCACCTCAATTAAACAATTAATATAATTACACATAGCACGTATTTTATATAAAATACTTCATATCTAGGTGTAAGATAAAGGTGACTATACACTCACATGATTTGATGAAAATCGGGCAGTAATTCGTTTCTAATAAAACCGGGAGTTTTATTCAGAAACCGGGCTCTGCGAGGGTCGGGCTTCGAAACCGAAAAGATAAATTTTCCGGGCATCTCGGGCTCTTCGTGGCATATTCCGGGGGTTATAATCGATACCGGGGCTTTGGGGGATGTTAAGATGAAGAAAATATGAAGAAAGGGGTGAAAGATGGTGATTTTCCAAATGTATCCGAGAAGGGTCGCAAGCCCTCTTATTTATAGAGGTCCGAAGCTGCTGATCCAATGGCTGAGAAGCCTCCACGCGTCAGCAGATCCGAAGGCTCGCAGGTGGCTCGCACATGGCTATGCATGCGAGGGCCTCGGTGTCACCTCCTGATTGGACCGAGGTCTAGTCCGAGGTAGGGTGGGTTCGTGGCATCATGCGAAGGCTCGGACACGAGGAAGAGGACACGCGTCAGATTCTCACTGGACCGCTTCGGATGACTCAGCAGCTCGGATGACTCGGCAGAATTTTGGACACGCGTCGGATGCGAAGCGAGGACACGTGGCCGAAGTCCACGTATGCGAGATTTCTCGGTTTTGGGGATTTTTCTCGATTTTCGTGCCAAAACTTCTAAAATCCATAACTTTCGCATACGAGCTCCGTTTTTGACGTTCTTTATATGCACGCGTAGGTAAAATTACGCTCTACAACTTTCGTTTAGACTTTGTCGGCTAACTTTGACTTTAATTTTTATATTATTATTTTTAACAGACCGGGACAGGAAATCCGTTAAAAATTCATAACTTCTTCATCCGACGTCCGTTTTCGTTTGTCTTTTTACCGTTGCGTTACTATTGACGAGACCTTCTATTCTTGTTTAGGTCGTATCGGCTAAAAATCACTCGATCTAAAATTCGAGTTTTTAGCCGTCTACTGCTAAGCTGAAACTTCGAAAAATCATAACGTCCTCTTACGAAGTCAGATTTGGGCGTTCTTTTTATACCTACTCTCGGTTTAACGAACACTACGATTTTCGTTTAGATCACTAAGGCTAAAAAGTAGTTTATCAAAAACTCACTTTTTACGACATTCGGCTCCATGCCGGTTTTGTCGCGAAACTTCGACAGGTCATAACTTCTTCGTTATAACTCGGATTTCAGTATTCTTTATATATCCGTAATCCTTGTCACGCCCACTACAAGTTTCTTAATAGATATCGGCTTTATCTAATATTTATTTTTGACGCTCATTTTTATTCTTAATTAATTAAACCCTAATAATTAAGCATAAAACACATAATTCACATAATATTCACATAATTCCTTTTCATTTCTTCAAAATGAGTTACAAAGGTTAACCTAGACTATAATGTCAATATTAATGCCTAGCCTAGAAACACGGGCATTACATGATGGGTCGGACCGAGGTAGTCCTGCAGACTACCGAGATGATACAACAGATCAGAAAGCGGTTGTAGACCGCACAAAGTCGACAGAAGAGTTACACCGACTGGCGCCAATCTGAGTTGGAGTTTCAGGTCGGTGACATGGTACTCCTGAAGGTCTCACCCTGGAAAGGTGTGATTCGCTTCAGGAAGAGGAGGAAGTTGGGTCCCCGATACATCAGGCCATTCAGGATCATTGCCAGGGTTGGCAAAGTGGCGTATAGACTAGATCTCCCGGAGAAGCTTAGTCAGATCCACAACACTTTCCATGTTTTACAGTTGCGGAAGTGTATATTAGATGAGGAGACAGTGGTGTCATTGGATGATATACAGGTCGACGAGTGCCTGAATTACGTGGAGAGGCCAGTGGCCGTTCTGGAGAAGAAAGTGAAGGTTTTACGGAACAAGGAAGTACCTTTGATAAAGGTACAATAGGAGCATCAGAGGGGATCCGAGTGGACTTGGGAGCCGGAGGCATAGATGCGGGAGCATTATCCGGAGTTGTTCACCGCAGCAGACTTCGAGGACGAAGTCTAGTTCAAGTGGGGGAGAATTGTAACACCCCGACTCCCAGGTATGAATTTCAAAGCTTTATACTTATGTTTTTAGACTTACTCGACGAGTTGGTTGCCCCAACTCGTCGTGTAAAAAAGGATCCGACCGCGTGAACTTTAGGACCTACTCGGCGAGTTGGAAGACCCAACTCGACAAGTTGGAGCTGGAATTTGAAACCCTAATTTCCAGGGTTTTGCACCCTATTTAAAGGCTCATTAGCCACCCTCTGCCACTCTTTTCGCCCCCTTGACCTCATAAAACCCTAATCATGTATTACTCCTCATTTTGTGTGTTAAAAGCTTGGAAGGTGGTTTTAGTGAAAGAAACTTGAAGACTTAAGAGCTTGTATCAAGGAAGCTTGTAGATCCAGTACCTACTCCGTCTTGGCTTTCATTTGAAGGTAACAAGTTGTTACCTTGATCATTCTAGTGTTAGATATCCTCATTCAAGGGTTTTAGTTCTTCTCACTATATCAATAGGGTCTAAGGCACTATGGAAGTTCTTCTCACTATATCAACAGGGTCTAAGGAAGTGGATCATTGGTGCCTATCATCCCGAGCTACTTGTGAGGTGAGTTCTTCTCACTATATCAACAGGGTCTAAGGTACCAAGGCCGACCCTTTATGAGTTGTATCCTGGTTATAGGATGATGCTATGTTAGTGATCTGTTAGATCAGTATCCTGGTTATAGGATGATGCTATGTTAGGGATCTGTTAGATCTGTATGACTATCTGTACATGCTAGCTAACGTATGATATTTATGTGCACATGATTATTTGATTGGGGGTTGGGTTGAGGCAGACATGCTTTGTGCTTTGTGCCAACATACTCAGGGCGGCCCGGATAGACTGCAGTCCCGGTTAGGGCGTACTAGTCAGGCCGAAGGCCCTACGAGTGGTCCGGATAGGCTGAAGGCCTTGAGAGGCGGTCGAGACGTGCCGATGGCTCGGAGAGCGGTCCAGATAGATTGATGGCGCTGCGAGGCGGTCCAGTCAGGCTGATGGCTCATTATGCATGATGTTTATATGATATTGTTATGGTTTGTATGACGTTGGTATTTTGGGGGAACTCACTAAGCTTCGGGCTTACAGTTGTTGATTTTGTTTCAGGTACTTCTGATGATCGCGGGAAGGCGAAGGCGTGATCGTGCACCTCCTTTTTTTTATGATTTGATTCTAAGATACTCTGACATGAAACCATTTTGAAAACAAATTTGTAATAATTATTAGTTTTGGAACGATTTAAAAAGTTTTAAATTGGCATGATTTTTATGGGTGTTACAATATTCTTGTTATATTATTTATAAACCCCTTATCAGTAAATTGTCCATACTCCTCAATGACATGACTTTGTTAATCTCCCAAAGCCTCACAAAACCAGCATTAACCTATCAAAAAACAAATGTTTAAATACTATAACTCCATTCGACAATCTTATGGTCCCTATGGAGGATCATCATAAGCAGAATCTGCAACCATTTATTTAAAGAAAGCCAACCGTATTAGTTAAACTTGCAAATATCATCACTACCAAATAAATAAAACTCACCATGTGAGACACCTCCCTATACAATCGAGAATAAGAGCCCTAAAATTATCTGTGCACCTTGAAAGCCTCATCGTTTTTGAACCAGTTCTAGAATCCCAAACACGTACAAACTATAAAATGTTCAACATTTTTAAGATATAAACAATTTGTATAGTAATTGCAATGCTACGTTTTATATTATTGAAGGAGTATACATTTTCTATCCCACCAGATAGTAGAAGATTTCCTAAATCATTCATTGGTAATGTATATACATACTCCTAATGTCATTTAGCAACAATGGGAACATATACTTGACGTTGATTTGTATGTGATGCTTTTGAAGCTACTTGTTTACCAAAAAAATAGAGAAACATAACAAAGATTAAATAATGAAACTACTCTTTAAGTACCAAATTGCATCATTGTTGGCTTAGATATAGAAAACTATAACATATCCATTCAACCATTGTACAATCGATAACAAAATTTGAAAGGCATACCTATGTAGTAGCAACTGCCACTTTTATTTCTTTCATATTGATCAACACAAATGTGAGATGTAGTATAGACTTTGAGCATCCCCTTCCTGATTATCATGGGGAAGGTCTTTGAATTCCAAAACTGAGGAATTGAAGAAAGAAATAATTATAGAAATATATACAAAGAGTTGGTGGGCAAACCCCTAAAAAATCAAATTTCTTCAGCTTACATCATTAAGATTAAATAAGAATTGACACAAATCATAGAAATACAGAAATGGGAAAGGAATAACGAAGACACATACATAAAACGAAAGGACAACTCCAATAGAACATGGTGACCATAAATAAGCGATACAATTGTTTCAGTGGGCTTCGATTTGTGAAAGAACACAAACCAGAACAAAAACAAAAACCCTCTGAAAATTTAACATACAAAATTTAAAGTCGAGGAGGATAATTCAGAAAGTTGAGAGACATGTACAAAATTTTATTTAGGAGATCGGTCGGTGTTTGCGACTAAGAGCGTCCACAATGCAAGTAGTATAAGAGTTGAATAGGGTGATGACTAGGATTGAATATGAGTTGAACGGAGTGTGGGTGATGACATGGAGTAGAGTTGAATGATCATTGAATGGTTCAATAGAAGGAATAAAGTGGTGATTAGAATTGAATAAATGTTTAATGGGCTATGGGTGGTTTTGTATAGATGTTTAATGGATGATGTGGAAATCCATTGAACTCTATAGAGTTCAATGGATTGTGGATGCTCTAATGATGGCGACGATGGTTGTAACATCCCGTTTTAAGTAGAGTAATTAAATAATAAATCAGGAACCCGGGGAAGTAATTATTATTATTATTATTTTATATTATTTGAGCCCAAAATGTAATAATAATTAGTGGGGTGTTGGTTTCAGGAAGCCAAATGACAAGAATTGAATCTTCAGGGATTAAAGTATAATTTTGGGGACTTAATTTGTAAGGATTTATGGAAGTAGGGACTAAAGAGTAAGTTCTGGACCTAAGATGAGAATATTTTGTAGAGGAGGGGCTGATTGGTAACATTTTGGACTTGATTTGTAAAGGGTTTCAGGAGGCAGGGTTAGAAGTGTAAAATATGGATTTAGTTTGAAAGAAATGAGGAAGATAGGGGCTAAACTTGTCATTATGGGACAAGGTTTCATAAGCCGGGTATATAACCCAAAGCATCACCGGTAACCCTAAACCTAATTCTTTTACATCAGCCGCAACCCACCTTGTGCCTCCCATTTTCCCCAGCCGCCACCACCATGTGAGAGCTTCTTCAGCCGCCGCCTCCTTCACTCTCCTCCTCCAACTTCGGCGCTGCCACCATGTATTTCGATAGGCAAATCGCGACAGCGACCACTGAGGGTCCGCTGCTCTTATCTCTCTCTTTCTTAATTCTGCCACCTCAAGAACTACCGGCCGCCGCCACTCCGGTTGAGATCCCAAGCCACCAGCCTCGTCCAGTTTCACTACAGCTGGCCGATGGCGCCGCTGCTTTGCCATCATGACGTCTGATTCCCTTCGCCGTCCACCAAACCACTCAGCTGTTTCAATTCGCCGCTACCGTCGATCAACCTTGAGGATCCGAAGCTAACACCGATTGTTGGGAACGAGCAAGCTGTTGCCGCCTTCGTCACCCACCTCAGTGGGTGTTGGGCTTATTTTCCGAGAAATAGGGGCGTGTGTGTGTAATGGGTGTGTGTGTGTGTGTTTCAGCGTGTCTCGCAAGCTTGGGTGTCTCGGGTTGCTGCTGCCGGAGAAAAGTCAAGGAAAAACCACCATGGCCATCGGCCATGGTGGCTGCCGCCTCAAGGACCGCCATGGAGGCTGTATGTGTTGCTGTGTGTATTATTTTGTGTGTGTGTTATTTATATACTATTGTAAATTGTAACAAAAATATGAATAATGAAAGAAAAGTCTAAACTACCACCGTTGGGTGGTGGTTGCCGCCTCCTGCCGCCACCGGCCGCCGTGCCGGGTGGCGGTGTGGTTTGTTTGTGTTTGGTCCTCGTTTGGGGGATGTCTGGACAATGAGGGATCAATGAAACCCTAATGGGACCAAAGAAACCCTAGTGGGCCCAATGGAACCCTAATGGGACCAAAGAAACCCTAGTGGGGCCAATGGAACCCTAATGGGCCTAAAGAAACCCTAGTGGGCCCAATGGAACCCTAATGGGCCAATAAGGCCCAATGTGACCTAAAAGCCCAACCAATGGACTAATGGGCTAGTATTGGGTTAGGAAACCCTAGTTAGGGTTTGGGAAAACCCTAAAGGCATAAAACCCTAATCGTGGGAATCGTTTGGGACACACACGAGAATTAGCTATTACACCTAAAATAATAATTAATAATCATTGGCAACTAGCTTAATACAATAATGGACTTAATGGATTAAGTCCTTAATGGATTAAGTCCTTAATGGGTTAAGTAAGAAACACTTAACCCTAATCATCATTTCATGTGAAAGCCCTAATCTCACTCGGGCTTTAAATTGGGCCTTCCTATTGGGCTTTGGTGATTGGACTATAGGTGGGCCATCCAAGAACAAGTTAATGGACCAAAGTAATTAGATGGGCTTTAGGATAAGGCCCATGTAAGGACTTGGGCCCAATTTGGAAAGTTGGGCCATATGTTGGGCTTTGGCCCATTATTGACTTTTGGGCTTTTGTAGTGTGAGTTGGACCTTGGGCTTGTAACCCAATTATTAATTGGGTGTTGTTTGATGTTGACAGTTCGGGAATCTGTCAACCAGCAGCTGGAGTGGTATCAGCGGGACTTCAGCAGTGCCAGGTGAGTTATCCTCACTATACTAAGGGGTCTAAGGCACCAAGGCCGGCCCATTGGATATGTTATCCTAGCAGTGTTAGATGTTGAGTATGAGTTAGTATTGCATACTAGTGATGATGCCAGTTAGGTAGACATGTAGGACTACCTGTGATGTTATATGATTATTGCATGCTCAGTAGTTATGTTATATGTTATATGTTATGTGGGATAGGTTGAGGTTGTATTGCTCCGTGCGGTAGCCAACAAACCCTATGAGCATTCCAGTTACGGGCTAAGGGAGACTCGTACTGTGGGCTCGGGAGCATTCCAGTTACGGGCTAAGGGAGACTCGTACTGTGGGCTCGGTGGCAATCCAAATGTGAGCTGTGGGCCCGGTAGGCAATCCAGACTCACACTGTGGGCCCTGGGGTAATCCAGTCTGTAAAGTTGTGGACCCGTTACATGTTGTTCAGTTTGTTATGTTATGATATTGTTGATATCGTTATGTGGACTGTATGTATATCGGTATTTTGGGGGTAACTCACTAAGCTTTCGGGCTTACAGTTTCAGTTTATTGTTTCAAGTACATCAGGGGATTGTGGCAAGGCAAAGGCGTGATCGTACAACTCCTCACTTTTTATGACTTTGATTCTGGGATACTCTGATATTAAACTATTTTGAAAACATTTTGTAATGACTAATGGGTTTTGAATTGTTTAAAAAGTTTTAAATTGGCTTGAATTTTACGGGTGTTACAAGTTGGTATCAGAGCCTTGGTTTGAGTGAATTGGAGGAACATTCATGTGAATCCAGTCTCAAATCAAGGAAAGATTTTCAAAATGGTTTCAAAATAAGTAAAGGAGGATGCAGGGTGTACGATCAGCCGGAGCCAGTAAGTAGACCCCAAAGTACCATACAAGTTATTTGATTATGTGATATGTTAGAACAACATGTTAGTACTAGGCTAGGGATATTCAGGCATTGGATGATAGAATTGCCTGATTACATGATGCCTGCTAGCCTAGGGTTTCCTTTATATGAGATTGACATCATTACTGTAGTTGCTTAGTGTATGCATCACGGTTATACATAATTAAGATCTTATAGCCTGAGAATGTTTGATTTGGCCGTAGGTTCTATTCTTGTTTGATTGGGAGCTTAGGGTAGGGTTGGATATTCGAAAGTCTATAAGGTCCAGCGTTATGTATGCCTAACATACACTAGTGCTGCAGGGTTGGTGGAAGTTTCATGGATGGGTGGGTTGTGTGAGGTCGGGAGGCCAGTTATGAGATATTTAGCCTTCCTCTAGGAGTGAGGATTGAGCGCTTGTCAGGTTATGTATACGGTTAGGGTGTTGTGGTGATACTCGAGACAAGTATGGGTAGGTGTGGAAGGTAGTATGGGACCGTACTACTGAAAGCACATGACCCATACGCGTATCAAGGAAGTCACAACCCCTAGGTCTGGGTAGGGAGTTGGTCCCCTGTCATTATATGGATTATCAGAGATCTTTCTGGTGAATTACCAGAATGGTGATTACGATATGTCTTGAGACGGATCCGGGTCAGGATTGAGAGTTGGCAGCCAGGATAGGCCAGTGTTGTCAGAGGATCATGTCAGTGAGATCATCAGGGAGGAGGTGATCGAGATTGTTCGGGGACAGTTGTCGGAGATGTTTGGGTCTATCAAGACCGTTATGGTCGAGTATTTCGACTAGCGCTATACAGCTAGTGCCGAGACGATTATCGTGGCAGCTACAACAACTGTAACAACGACATGGAGAGGAGCCAGTCGGGATTTCCAGTATTGGGACTTAAATGATGCGAAGCCCCGACTATTGATAGGGTTCAGGACCCGATTATAGCCATGAGGTGGCCATCTGACGTGGAGGGATGTTGCTTCACATGTTCATGTTCTACTGACTAGAAGGTCAGGCGTGCTCTGAACCTGCTAAGGTTCGGGGTGAAGGATTGGTGTGGACTTGTTGTTGGACGTATTCTGATGAGCAGAGAGTTGCAGTCACTTGGGATCAGGGAGGTTTTCCGTACTAGTTACATTCCGCGGGTTGAGCGGGAGAGTCCAGCAGAGAAGTTTATATATTTGAGGTTTCGGGGGTTTTGCCCGAGGCTGGGATTCGAGTCGCAGGGACTCCGGAAGGGAGTGATGTTTATGATCAGTTAGAGGTTGTAGCTGAAAGTAGAATGGATAATCGATGGATTATAATGTCGTTTTCTAGGGCATGGATTATTCCCTTCCAGTTTTTCAAGCTCCGAGGAGTGAGCAGGCTTGTGACCCTAGGATCAAGTTGTAGTCTAGCTCGAGGTCAGTTAATGGATAAGGTGTCTAAGTCCATAACTTATTTGGTATATACTTGACCCGACCCGACATGGTCCATTTGGGTTGCACTTCACCCGAACTATTTATATGGATAATTTTATGAGAATAGTGTATTTATGATTTATTAATATATTATAAGTTATAATATATTAATATGAAATTGTATTATTTAATTAGTATTGGACTTAAATTAATTATGAATTAATTTAGTGATCAAATGGTGACTAATTAAACATGGGCTATTATATTTATATAGTGTGGGCTAACACTCATTATGGTAATGGGCTAAGCTTATATGGGAGTCCATGGATGATCCATGGAGCTTTTAACCCATGGATCCTTGGAAAGGAAAAGACATGGGTTATTAGGGTTTACCCTAATCATGTGCACTATATAAACAAGCTTGTGATGCATGAAATGACACCCTAGTGTGTGTGAAGAAAGGTGACCGATTTCTAGAGCATAGATATACTCTCTCATAAGTTTTCCAAGTTTGTGGTGATTTGTGATTTCCATTTGAGGCATTCACATTATTGGTGCTTGGCTCTCAAACTCCTAAGGAATCAATTCACAATCAACGGTATGTAATTCATCTAGTTCTTTTATGTTTAAAAGTTCCCCATGCCATGCTAGATAAGTTATAAACCTTGGAAAACAAATTTTGCATGTATTTTAGACAAACATAGATCCAAGGTTTATTAGGGTTGCATGAACACCTTAGGAGTGTTAGAATGCTCAAAACCCAACAGTGGTATCAGAGCCTAGGCTTGTTTGTTGCTACTTGATGCAAAATTGTGTTAAAAATCGAAATTGTTTGTTGTCTGAGCAGTGGACTCGCCGAGTCCATGGGGCGACTCGACGAGTCCAAGTGAAAATTCATCCTACTCGTCGAGTAGGTCCGTGCACTCGACGAGTAGAATGAACTGACAGCAGATTTTCGACTTTTACTGCTAGAAATGGACTAGAAACATTACCCTAAACTGTTTGGTGTTTTAAAACTTGTTTTAGATGGTGTAATGTTTGTGCTAATCCATTTACAATGGCTTATATCAAAATTCCATGATTTTATGTGTTTATATAATTCTTGAAATCTTGATGATCATGTTCATGTTCTTATGAGTTTAGAAAAATGATAGGAATTATTTGTTGAATTGTTTATCGTTAATTCTTGATCATTTATGTGTTTTAATGGAGTCCATAATTTGTCCTCAAGTTATGGATATCCAAAGGTCACTTTCTTTTAAACACACATTTAAACACATAAGTTACATAAAAATGAAGAGTCTTCATTTTTATGAACCATTAACTCATAAGTTATGAAATGAAAAGTTTTGAAAAGTTTCAAAACTTGCCCTCAAGTTTTGGAATTTGTAAAGTTACACACACTTTAATATACTTTAATTCCAACCCTTAGAGTTTTAAAAGTTAAAATTCAACCCTTATACTATTTATAACATTAATGGTTAATTATTATATATATGTATAAGATCAAGTCGTTTTACCGTTAGTAGGCCTCATTCACGAAGCCGGTCTATAAGGGGGGTATACGGTTGTTGCCTATAAAATGGCAGCTTAATGGGTGTCCACTCTCACCCACCGCTTCCTTGATCGGTGGAGGGTCATTAGCCGAACGGGTAGGACAATGACTTTAATTCTCATTAAAAGTATAATGATTATAAAGTAACTAAATATTTTTATAATTCCCAATCTTAGTTACTTTAGGAAAATATGAATCTGGTGCTAACCCATGAAATTCACACTTTGTACCTTACCAAGTCGTTGGTGGAGCGTGTGTGGTTAACCGGCACACTAACTTGGACTAGTAAGGATCACGAAGGGTGACTTAATGTTTATCATAGATCGGTGGAGCGTGTGTGGTTAACCGGCACATCGATTAGGTGATAATATTAAGGGTACCTAGTGAGTTTTCATGGTTATTCACACCTTGTTTTGTGATCCTCGGCATCCCAGTCACAAAACTTGAAGGGCACTATCGAGATTGAAACATGCCATTGAAAAGTTCAATGAATCTCAAAAGAATCTAGGAATTTCAAATCCAATTAAAACCTAATAATTCATTTCGTTTTTCATGGTGGAAATTGGTGAATCGTCATTCACATACCTTCAAATATGTTATAACTTAGATTACGGCATCCCTCTTCTAAGTTATAACATATTTGAAGGTAGATGTCTGGGTCCTAGCCTTAATATTTCATATTGGGTGTTATATTAAGGACTTGAATCAACTAACTTGATTTTCTCCCATTATAGATGTCTGGTTCAGACAAGTATGATCTTCCCAAATCTCTTGGAACAAGCTTTCCTCTTGAATATGATGTCCCACAACATCATGCTTCTCTTCCTCCACCTCCTCCATTTATTCTCCATGACCTACAGGCCCGAAGACTTGAAAGGTTCAAGGTCACTCAAGCTTTACTAGAAATGAAACATAAAGATGGAAGACCTGTGTGCACTCATGTCTTAGGAATGAAGTCATACATTGACAGGTTGAGAATGTTGGGTGCTGTTATTCCAAGGAAGTTCGCTATTGACTGGGTTCTTCAGTCACTTCCTGAGTCGTATAGTGAGTTTATTAAGGACTACTATATAACAGATCCCGACATAACTCTAATAGATCTTTCTTATTTGCTTGTTGCTGCTGAATCAGCAATGATTTGGCACAATGGTCAAGCAAATATTGATGGAAGGTCTATTTCTAAAACTTCCATGGACATTGACAATGGTAACATTGGAATTCCGGAAAAACCTTCTCTTCCCAATGGTAAGGGATCGACCTTGGTCAACCCGGTTGACCAAAAAGTAAAGAAAAGGGATAAGTCTGTATGCCTTTACTGTCGAGAGAAGGGACATTGGAAGCGAAGCTGCCCTAACTACCTGAAGGATCTAAGAGAAGGAAGAATCAAAAGGTTTGACTCTGCTTCAGGTAATTCCACTATCTAACTTTGTTAAGTTCCTAATTGTTGATTCTTAATACATGATGTGACTATGTTGCATTTTGATGTTTGACATGATCAAGCAAAGGGAAGGAAACTTAAAGGAAGAGTATGTTGAATCTGATCGCGAAGATGGATCACATGGTTCGAAGATTGGGTTTTTGAGCTGCTGCTTAGAAGTTATGATAGATTGCTAGGGAATAGCATAGTATTTCCTTGTAATTGCATTGTAAGGAAAAGTTTTTCTGCATTTTATAAAGAAATAAAAGTTTTGTTTTATTTTATATTATATTCCCTTACAATGACATTTATAAAAAAAATGGATGTTTGTATGTTTCTAGCAGTATTGGAAATTTGATTCTCTCATTTGTGTTAGTGTCTGAATTTACCAAATGAGAAAAGATTCTCATCACCCAAGTTTCAATTGGACAGAAACTTGGAATCATGCAGGCTGCATTGTATGATGAATGAGAATTTTCATCTTTGGAAAGTTAAGACAAATTCCTTGATCACATGGGTATGTGAGTCAATTGAAGGACTAAGTGATCGGGTACACTGGGTGTGTGCTGGTCAAGGTACACCACAAAGGTCGATTCGTCATGATTTACTAAAGATTAGTAAATATGGTTCAAGTATAATTCTGTAACATTGGAAAAGTTTCAATGTATGGCAGAACGAGTGGGAAAGAATCAAATTAGGCAGAAAGATAAAAGTTTCTCAAATCTGAAAATATGGGAGAGTACTTTAGTATCATGTTTTATGATCATCTTAATGATTTTGAAACCATATCACAAATTCATACTCTAAGGACATCTTAGTGCATTCTTATGGCTAAGAAGAGGAGTCATGAATTGTTGGAATGGTTCAAAATCAAGAAGATGAATCATACTTCGTTCCAAAAAAACAACTCTTAGAGTCATATTCCAAGATTGTAACCTTGAGTGACATAAAGGAAGGTTTAAAACACTTATCAAATGTAGAGTAAAATGTTTTCTACTCTTGTACATCTGAAATTGGTAAGTTGTGATGTCTTGGATAAGACAAAGACCAATTAAGACCAATTGTGTGAAGTGTTTATCTTGATAAAAATCCGCACTAACTCTTGAATATTTGTTTGGTTGTCAAGGAATGGTTCTTGACAAAGAGAAAATTATATGTCAAGAGGACAGTGGGAGTCTTAAAGGTCTTGAAAGTTTCAAGAACTAATCAAGAATAAAACCTATAGTTTATCACTAGCACACGACTTAAGGCTTGTAACCTATCATGTTGACAAAATTCTTGTTTTTGTGCTTACTTCAAATAAGTTGAATATGCATGTGAGTTCTATGAGTTCAAGACTGTGGAAGCAATGGTGGGCCCTTGTGCTACCAAGTGGCAAGAAATTAAGATTAAACAAGTTCGATCCATATGAGTTTGAATTTGTCACTAACCTTATCTTGTGATTATGTTTTTGACAAATTCACGTGGATACAAACATATACACCATAAAATCTAAGTGTCATAAGGTTTCTCTCCAATTCATGAAAATGATGGTGAGGAAACACTTTCACTAAGTAGATTTTAAGTAGATAGCAATTGTGATATTTGCATTCTCAAAGTCGTTAGTGGAGCGTGTGTGGTTAACCGGCATACTAACTTGGACTTGTGAGAAATGGCAAAAGGTCTAAACAATTGAGACTATGATTACATCATCCCTTTTCATTGTTCTAAAATTGTTTAGCATACATGTGAGCTATCTGAGGAGAGGTGTATGAGTGTGAGAAGCCTAGATAAAGTTTATCAAAGCATCTTGTATCAGAAATCTGAACTTTTGTAAGAAAGTCAATAAAGTATTGATTTCTAGAAGCCCAACTGATTTCTGAGTACATGTCAAAGCTAGTGGGAGCATAAGTGTTATGCTAGTAATCATCATGTTAGTGGGAGCATGATAATTATGATTAGTATTGCAAGGTAGCAATGTTAATTATAGAAAAACAAAAGTTTCAATTCGTGAAGTTGCAGGGGTTGAAAAGTTGTTTTACTATAATTAAGGGAGAGGAAATTGTACATCATTTCAATTCTAAAAGCTTAGATTGAGATTTCAATGATATTTAGTCAAGGATATATATATGAATTTTATGTTTGAATGGTTCAACTTAAGGAAATTCATAATATATTGCATTCTCAAAATTCGATTATGATTACGGCATCCCTCTTCATAGTCAAATTTTGAGGACAAGGCAAATAAAAAATATTGTAGCAAAAGACTGGTCTAGTATCATGTCTTTATGTCAAACATCATGAATCGTGTCCCATATGCTTCGGATATAGGATCGTTTGCATGTGCTATAATATTCATCCTTTCTAAATTTTTCCAAACGCTCAGGGCATTGAGAGAGGAAAAGTCTAGAACTGGATGTGACTAAAGTGATTAAGCAATTGTCGAGGACAATCTAAGGCTTGCCAAAGATTGGTTGCTCAGGGACAGTTGGAAGTATAGTGTTAATATTGGCAGGACCATATTGACATTTTCTGAAAAGAGGCAACTCTTGTTCAGAAGTGATAGTCAAAATGGGAATATGGAAATGTTTCCATAGGTGGAAGTTATTCGTTCAATCTGTGTAAGATTAGAAAACTTAATGCAAGAAGGATGTTCAAAGCAACGTACTTTGAATATGAGACTTTGTTTCCATAGAGTTGATCTCCATTGGAATATTTTGTAATGACTGTTGACAAGTTTATGTGACTTTGTGCATAATCATTACAAGAGGATCAGTGCATATAAGTTTAAAATCTAACAGATTTCGGTAAATGGTAGGAATTCTTACATTTACAACAAGGATTTGGGTTTGTGAAATGAGTCATGTCCGATTTATCTATTTCACAAAGTAAGGATCATAGACAAACATAGTTTGCATACATGGAATATGGCATAACTGTTGTTTAGAAAACATAGTGTACATGCTAGGAGCATGGGACAACTATTGTTTTAATTCAAGTATTAAGTTGATTATTTGAAACATTATGCAATGAATAATGTGTAATCAATGTGGTGATAAATAAAAGGTGTTCTATTTATATTCAAAAGGGTTCTGAGACCACATTGGATTCGATTATTATTGTGTTTCACTTTTCATGTTTTGACTTCCAGAATAAGTAGGTTATTCTTTTGAATGACTAAGTTATTTAAACTCTCCACAGTCGATCATATGTTGGAAGTAGGTATGAATTAAGACTGTCATGAATTGGGCTTGTAGATGGCTAAAGGTGTTTAGGCATAGCAATGGTTGCTACAACATTCATGAGTGCTCATAAGTTATGAGTATTGGAATAAACCCACGCTCACTTGTATCACTTCATGGAATTTATCTCGAGTGATCGTGAGACGGTAATATCATATAAGTCTTCAAACCTAGAGATATGAGTTGTTGTGTATGAGTTGGTTGTGCATTGATTGCACGAAAACGCATCAGTAACTTGATGTTATAAAACATGCCTTTGTGTACAATTCAACAAGTAGTAGAACAAGCATATGAGTCGAAGTTTATCTGTTCCTTCTTGGATTAGAAGTGATATCTAGGCCCCTCGATGATTTTGTTTTGACCTATGTACCGGGCCCGATCAGAACTAAATTGATGTGTTTGATTAAGTTCTTTGTCAAACAGATCGGAAATCGGGAAACAAACTGCTAGACAATAAGTACGACGTTGTTCCATGTAATTGTCCGGCTGATATCATGTGAATAGAGGATTATATGATCACTTATCTAAAATGGCGCTTCATAGTTCAACAGAGTTTTCAAGAGCTACGATTGCCGGTTGGTTCCTGAAGTCATATAGGCAAATATAGTTATTAGACTTATCCAAGTGGGAGACTGTTGGATAAGGTGTCTAAGTCCATAACTTATTTGGTATATACTTGACCCGACCCGGCATGGTCCATTTGGGTTGCACTTCACCCGAACTATTTATATGGATAATTTTATGAGAATAGTGTATTTATGATTTATTAATATATTATAAGTTATAATATATTAATATGAAATTGTATTATTTAATTAGTATTGGACTTAAATTAATTATGAATTAATTTAGTGATCAAATGGTGACTAATTAAACATGGGCTATTATATTTATATAGTGTGGGCTAACACTCATTATGGTAATGGGCTAAGCTTATATGGGAGTCCATGGATGATCCATGGAGCTTTTAACCCATGGATCCTTGGAAAGGAAAAGACATGGGTTATTAGGGTTTACCCTAATCATGTGCACTATATAAACAAGCTTGTGATGCATGAAATGACACCCTAGTGTGTGTGAAGAAAGGTGGCCGATTTCTAGAGCATAGATATACTCTCTCATAAGTTTTCCAAGTTTGTGGTGATTTGTGATTTCCATTTGAGGCATTCACATTATTGGTGCTTGGCTCTCAAACTCCTAAGGAATCAATTCACAATCAAAGGTATGTAATTCATCTAGTTCTTTTATGTTTAAAAGTTCCCCATGCCATGCTAGATAAGTTATAAACCTTGGAAAACAAATTTTGCATGTATGTTAGACAAACATAGATCCAAGGGTTATTAGGGTTGCATGAACACCTTAGGAGTGTTAGAATGCTCAAAACCAAACATCAGTTTAGTTGCAGGGGTTGTCGACAGTATTTCATCGCTGGTGAGCGCAGGTGGGGCGATGTGTGTAAGGGTCGAATTGTTGTAATTAGTCGAAATATATTTTGTACTCTTCGAATGTTTTGTAATGTATTTTACTAGGGCGCTTTTATTTGAAGCTTTAGAGTCAATGCCTTAGTATATTTTTTTGTATGCTTTCGGTTCCCTATAAATAGGGGTTATTTACTAGAGTTAGATAAGAGTTTTTACAGACCTGTCTATTTTCTCTGTAAACATTCGAAAGCGTAAATCAAGCTGAAACAAGATCATATTTACATCTGGTGTTCAATCTTGCATTCATACTTGAATTCATACTCTGATTAATTCAATACTCGATTCATTGGTTCATCAATTGGTATCAGATCAGGAATCATATCTCTGATCTGATTTTCACGCTGTTCAAAAGGTTTTTGAATCAACTTTTTGATTCAAAAGTTTCCGCACTTTTTGAAAGTGAAAAATTGTCTAGATCTTAGTCTGTAATTCGATTCTGCATTTGAATTGTTGAATCGAGTGTTATTCTCATCAATTCGATTTGATTCATCTAGTTTGTTTTCAAATTCTCAAATCTTTTCAAACTTCTCAAAATCATCTTCAATACAACAATGGCGAGTTTCAATCTCAATTCGATGACCTCGTTTTCTCATCTGTTAGGTTCATCAACCAAAATTCCAATGCTAATCCCTGAATACTATGATCAGTGGGCTGATCATATGCAGGATTATCTGAATGGTCTGGATGAAGAATTATGGTCATGTATCACTGGAAATGTCAATGTTCCAGTGAATGTTCAACCAATTGGATCATCTTCTACAAATTCTGGAGTTGATAATCAATCTGATCGTCTGAAGAAACTGGCGAAGAGGTGTATGAGGGAACTGCGAGGTGCTTTACCTCCAGTTGTGTACAATTACGTTAGAAGTTGTACAACTGCAAAGGAGGTATGGAACAATCTAAAAGATAAGTGTCAAGGAAGTGAGAAAACAAAAATCAATTCAGTCAAACAGTGTTTGGTTGAACTGAAAGATTTCAAACAAAAAGAAGGAGAAACAATTGAAGTTTACTATGATCGTCTGAACGAGTTAATCTATCGTTGCAATCGCTATGGAATTACCAGGACTTCAATGGAATTCAATCTCATCTTTGTAATGGGGCTTCGAAAAGAGTGGAGAAGTGTGAGTATGATGGTGAAGAATCAACAAAGTTTTGATACAACAACTCTCAATGATTTGTACAATCTGTTGAAAACACACGAAATTGAGGTAAATGAAATTGCTGAGGAATCGAAGCTGAATTTGGGAGGTCCATTAGCTCTTTTGTCAAAGATTTCGGAGAAAGAAGCTGAAAATGGTGAATTCGAAGACTAAGCTTGCTGAGGTGAAAGGAAGTTCTGTGAGTAAAAATGTTGTTGAGGAGAAAAAGAAAGTTGAGAAGCAAGATTCGAAGATAGCTGAAGGAAAGGGTGAGAAGAAGCTGAAAGGTGATGCTGGAATAGATTGTCATTATTGCAACGGTGCGAATCATCTTGCAAATGACTGTATGCTTCGAAAGAAGGATGAGAGAAAGAATAAAGTCAAAGACGAGGCATACTATGCAGAGAAGCTTGAGGTGGTTCGTGCTAAAGCAAAGAATTTGTCATTGGTTGCAAAGGGTGAGCATGAGGATGAAGATGGAACTTATCAAATCTGGTCATCTGGATCAGATGATGAAGAAATGCGAAATCCGACACATGGAGCGTTGTATGCGAAAATGGAGGAGGACTCAGATGATGAGGAATTCGAAGTGAGGGGATGATGCTTCGTATCCAAAGCGGCTGACAAATCTCCAATGACAACAAAGGTACGTAAAATTCTCGAATCTTTTAATATTCCTACTCATGCTTATGATTCTGAACTAATATCTTTTGATGAAACGGTTACTTATTTTGATTCAGTTGTTGTGTATGCTAGTAATGAGGCCAACAAATTGTCCATGGAGTTGTTAGAGACCAAAAAGTGATTAGACTTGAAAATAAGCAAAATTGAATGTTTGGAATTACAAATTACAAACATTATGTGTGATAGAGATACTTTAACGAGTGATGTCAAACTTTTGCTAGCACAAAGAAACATTTACTGTAATTTTGCGAAAAGACTTTATGGCAAATTAATTGATTTACATCATTCAAGTGACATAAGTAAAGAGCAACATAGAAAATTACTACCTTTTCAAGCATTCGAAAGAGCTAAGGTAGATAATATTTCATATGATTGTGAGCAAATAATAGCTGATTTTGACAAAGTTCCTGATGATAGATATAAATATGGAATTGTCAAAATTGATGAATGTCTTGATGCAAATGAATTAGTTAACATCGTGAATGATACTTTGACTAAAACAGAACAAATTCAAATTTTGAAAAAGACTGAGAATTCAACATCTGATTCTCAATCTAATTTTGCTGATATTGAAGATAATTCTGACAATATTAGTGAAATTAGTGAACTTGAAGATGTTGATTGTTCTCAGTTGCCTGTTATTAATGTTGCATCAACATCTAAAGGGAAAGAAAAAATTAAGGATTTGATGGTTGAAAATGAAACTGATATACCCTCAACTTCGAAAGTTAGTGATGTGAACTTCGTGGATATCAAAGATAGTCAAACTGATGATAGTGATGATGAAGATGAAGAGAAAATTTCGAAGGAAAAGAAATCTTCAAAGGAAGAAGAAAATCCACGAATAGTGGTTGATCAGGTGTATGGTGATACACAAAAGTTCGAAAAAGTGATGAATGAAAAAAGTGAACACTATCTTGAAACGAATATAGTGGTTTATCCAAATTTCAAATGTACAGATGATGTCATTTTTCCAAATCAAGTTTTCGTAACTACTGGAAATGTTGAGAAAATCAAACCAGAATTAAAGAAGTTAGTTGAAGAGGATAATTCAAAAACAACTGATGAAGGCTTTTTCGCAAATCAAAGCACAGTTGAAAACAACTTAACAAAGAATTCGTATGTTTTCCAACGTCAAAAACCACAAATAAAATGGGTTGAAAAATCAAAAATTGAAAAAGAGAATTCAAAACAAGTTGAAAAGGAATGTGAAAAATTTGTCAAATTAAACTCCAAGGAATTCAAAGATCAAATTGACAAATTTTCGAAGGAAAACAACATTTCAAAAAGACAAGCAAGAAAGAAAATATTTTGGCAAAATGTTGAGTCTCAAAAGGTATCTGAATCACAATCACCCAAAAATGTTTTCAAAGCTAAAAATTCATGTTTTTCAACAAAACCTCAACATTTATCTCAATCAAATCATTCAAAGTCTGAAGTGAATAATCAACCAAGGTTTTCGAAAGTTTCAAAAACTAATATACCAAGAAAATTTTCAAATAACTCAAATCCAAATCAAAAATTCTTTCAACGTCAACATTTTAAATCAACAGTTGATACTTCATATGCTAAATCTTTTATAACAAATCCAAAAGTTGATTTTGTTCCTAAAAAGCCAAATTTTCCAAATCAAACGAAGAAAGAAACTATGAAAACTTCACGAGAAAAAGGAATAATGTCAAGGAAGAACATTGATCATTGGCTTGAAGGCAAAGGAAAGATGTATCAGTCAAATACATTTTCAAAGGAGCAAATTCACGAAGCATATGAAAAGTATATGAATAATTCATCAAATGGCAGTTCATCGTCTAAGGATTCGAACATTTCAGTCAAAGCTTGGAAACCAGTAATAAAAGCAAAGAATGTTCATTCACAAACTCAGAATTCGAAGGGTAATGTCAGTGAACATTCGAAACCATCAAAAACTTATGTTTCGGTTCCTTTAAATGAAGATGTAAACTTAATTGATAGTCTCAAAACAAAAGTTTGTGATTGGGTTAAAAGTTCTTCATTGCATTCGAAATTGAAATCTAATTTCCAAGGACACAAAAAGCCTTGGGTACCTAAATTTTTCCATTGAATGTAGGTACTATGTGACGAGCAATATGATAACAAGTGGTACATCGATAGTGGTTGCTCTCGTCACATGACTGGGAAGAAGGAGAATTTACGTGATTTTCGAAGTCTCAAAAATGCTGGAGTAGTGAAGTTTGGGAACAATAAAAAATGTCAAGTCAAATGATATGGGAAGATCACGAATGGACAATTCACAGTGAATCGTGTGGCGTATGTTGAAGGTCTTCAACATAACTTGATAAGTGTTTCTCAACTTGTTGTGGGAACTGGCAATCAAGTTCTTTTTAACGAAGAAGGAAGTGTTATTTCGAATGTCAACACAAAAGAAGTGTTACTAAAATCCAAAAGGAAAGGTGACATGTTCACTTTGGATATCAATCCGATAGTAGGGAAACCTGCTATATGTCTTCTTTCGAAAGCAACAGCAGACTTAAGTTGGTTATGGCATCGAAGACTTTCTCATCTCAATTTTCGAAACATCAATAAGCTTGTGGTACAAGATCTGGTAAGAGGTTTACCTGTACTTAAATTTGACAATGATTCTTTATGTGCAGCTTGTGAAGTTGGCAAGCAACATAAACAAGGTCATCCAATTACAATAGATTCGAAAATTGTCGCACCTCTGGAGCTTTTACATATTGATTTGTGTGGTCCTTCGACTGTTTCAACTCTCAACAAGAAACGGTACATTTTAGTTATTGTTGATGATTTTTCCACATTTATGTGGGTTTATTTTCTCAGGCTTAAATCCAAAGTTGCACAAATCATGATTGACTTTATCAAAAAGATGGAAACAACATTGAAGAAGATTGTTCGAAAAATTAAGAGTGATCATGGAACTGAATTTAAGAACAATGTTCTTGATTCATTTTTGGTGGACAAAGGAATTTCGCATAATTTTTCATCTCCATACACACCACAACAAAATGGTGTTGTTGAACGAAGAAATAGGTCTCTATGCGAAGCGGCAAGGACTATGTTGGCATATGCGAATCTTCCACAATACCTTTGGGCTGAAGCCGTATCCACCGCATGTTTTACTCAAAACAGATCTTTCATTCATCGCCGTTTTAACATTACTCCATATGAAATTCTCAACAATCAAAAACCTAACGTCACATTTTTTCATGTTTTCGGATGCAGATGCTTCATTATGAATCTCAAGGATAATCTTACGAAATTTCAAGCTAAAACAGATGAAGGGATTTTCTTGGGATATTCGCATAATTCAGTCGCATATCGTGTGTTGAACAAAAGAACACAAAGAATTGAAGAAACTTTTAATCTTACATTTGATGATTACTACATTAAACAAACAACATCACAGTTTGAAAATCATCCTATTCTGACAAAAACATAAGATGAATCTGAATCTTCACAAAAATTAGATGTTGATTATGATTTAATTTTTGGAATTTCAGATCATGCTGTTAATGCTGAAATACATGCAAATGATAATCATATCTTTGAACTCACAAAGCTTACTGATGATTCAACATCAACTTCTCCAGAGAAAAGCGAAAGTATCTAAAACAATCCAGTGGAGGGGGAGCAATTGGATTCGAATATTCTAGTTGAGGAAGAGCATTCTTTCGAGGGGGAGAATGGAAGAGTGAATGCTAATGTTGAGTGGGAGCATAATGTTGAGGGGGAGCATTTAGAAAACATTGAGAATAATGATGATTTAGATGATGTTTGTTCAATTGCAGGTTCAGAAAATGAAGATATATACGAAGATGCACCTTTGGAATTTGATCCAGCATATCCGCCAATGGAAAAGTGGACAAGAGATCATCCGAAGGATCAAGTAATTGGGAATCCACAAGAGGGAGTTTTAACAAGAGCTCAAATTCGCGCAAAGAATGAGGTATTGAATACTCATCAAGAATTTTGTATGTTCAGTGTTTTTATATCTAAAATTGAACCAAAAACAGTTAAGATTGCAATGGAACACTCAGATTGGGTTGTTGCAGTGCAATCTGAATTGTCTGAATTTGAACGAAACAAGGTTTGGAGATTAATTCCTAAATCTGAAAATGTTTCGATTGTCGGGTTAAAATGGATTTTCAAAAATAAAACCGACAATAATGGAAATATTGTTCGAAACAAAGCCAGACTTGTTGTTAAAGGTTATTCACAACAAGAAGGAATCGACTATGAAGAAACTTTTGCCCCTGTCGCAAGACTCGAGGCGGTTCGTATATTTCTGGCTTATGCAGCTCACAAAGATTTTGATGTTTATCAAATGGACGTGAAGTGTGCATTTCTAAATGGAGAGCTTAAAGAAACTGTTTACGTGGAACAGCCCCCAAGTTTTATTAACGAAGAATTTCCAAATCATGTTTATATTTTAGATAAGGCAGTTTATGGTTTGAAACAAGCACCACGAGCATGGTATGCAACTCTTACTTTATTTTTGAAACAATCTAAATTTAAACAAGGGTCTGTTGATCCCACATTATTTCGAAAGAAAGTTGGGAATCATCTAATGCTTGTTCAAATTTATGTTGATGATATTATTTTTGGCTCAACTGACCCTGCTTTATCTAGAGAATTCGAAGATTTGATGAAAAGTAAGTTCGAAATGAGCATGATGGGAAAAATCAATAATTTTCTTGGTTTGAATAATCGTCAAAACAGAGAAGGGATTTTTATTAATCAGGAGAAATATACGAAGAATCTGCTTGAAAAGTTTGGATTGACGAATAGCACAAAGTTACGAGTTCCAATGGCAACTGGCATAAAGTTGACACCTTCGTTAGATAAACCTGCAGTTGACCTAACTCTTTACAGGAGCATGATTGGTTCATTACTTTATCTTACAGCAAGTAGACCTGATATCATGTTTTCTGTATGTAATTGTGCTAGGTATCAGTCAAATCCACGAGAACCACATCTCACTGCTGTGAAGAATATATTTCGTTATCTTAAAGGAACAATTTCGTTAGGATTGTGGTATCCTTCGAACACTGGGTTCTTTGTACAAGCATATTCGGATGCAGACCTGGGTGGTTGTAATCTTGATCGAAAGAGCACAAGTGGTGGATGTCAATTTCTTGATGGCAAATTGGTGAGCTGGCAGTCGAAAAAGCAAACATGTGTATCAATTTCAACAGCTGAAGCAGAATATGTGGCTGTTGCTGCTTGCACTTCACAAATAATATGGATCCAAAGTCAATTGCGTGATTATGCAATAAATATGAAAAAGATTCCATTATATTGTGATTCTCAAAGTGCAATAAGAATTTGTCATAATCCTGTGCAGCATTCGAAGACTAAACATATAGCACTTCGTTATCATTTCATCAAGGATCACGTGGAGGATGGGAATATTGAAGTACATTTCGTGAAAACAACTGATCAGTTAGCTGATATTTTCACGAAACCTTTAGATGAAAAATCTCTTGTGAGAATTATAGAGGGACTTGGAATGATTGATGGAAATTCTGTTTCATGCGAAAAAGAAGAATGATGCATGATAAGGACTGATTCAGAGGCGCTGAATGAAAGACAAAGCAATATCCATCAACATTCAGAGGTTACTGTTCATAGTCAACGCTTCGACCCCTTCAGATTCGTAAATTTGTCACTTATTTTAAGGGTTCATTCAGAGGTTACTGTTCATAGTCAACGCTTCGACCCCTTCGAATTCGTACATTTGTCACTTATAAGGGGATGATAAAATTTCGCATTTTTGCAACAAGTACTGTTTCATTTTCAAAAATTCAAAAATCCAAAAAGATTTTCGTTTGTTTGTCATTTAATTTTCGAAAATTCAAAAATCCAAAAAGATTTTCGTTTGTTTTGTCATTTAGTTTTCGAAAATTCAAAAATCCAAAAAGATTTTCGTTTGTTTTGTCATTTAATTTTCGAAAATTCAAAAATCCAAAAAGATTTTCGTTTGTTTTGTCATTTGTTTTCGAAAATTCAAAAATACAAAAAGATTTTCGTTTGTTCTGTCTTTATTTTCGAAAACTCAAAACAACAAAAATATTTTGATTCTTATTTTTTTTTAGTATTTTGTTGCAGATAATCTTGAAGACACAGAGTGGCTTATGCTTGCAGTTCTAGGTTCAGGTACATTTTTCGTATGAATCGATAAATTTTTCATCATTTGAACTAGTTAAGTTGTCCCTAGAAGCATGCTGCTGCATGTTGTCCAAAGCCTCCAATGACTCAATGTGTGTGTACGAAAGCCTTAATGAAATATTTCATACGAAAATTTCTTCCCAATCAGGCTTATATTCACATTAGTCTCTGAGCTACCTGACTCTTCTCAAAATGAGTTAAGAGTTTACTGTTTGGTCCAAACATAACAGAGGTACTTTTCGTGTCTTACACCAATCTTTTTCATCCATAAAGTTCTTACACGATCACACTCGAAGACATATGTCCGAGAGGTCTCTGATCAAACCCATCGAGACTTAGACATATCAAAAATATGTGTTTATGATCTGACATCATGAGACCGTGATGAAAGTGAAACTCAATTTTCATTACCTTTTTAAGGAATTGACGGGGAACTAAGTTCCAGATTTTCACGAAACTTTTGTTTCTGTATCAAAATTCGAAACTCCAAATCATATTCATTTCGAATGAGTGGTCTTGATCAAACATTCGAAACCCACGATGTTTGTTACCCAACAAGATCCAGCACACAAATGTTTTCTTGAATATGATTTCCGTGTGAGTTTCATTCGAATGTCCTTGTCATTTCAAAATTTATCAAAGCCAACTTGTCACTGACTACACTGGTCAAACAAGCAATTTCTGTTACAATTTCTCACCTTATGTTTAGGATGACATGTAACGAAATTTTTGAACTACCCACGCAGCATTATAAAAGAAGCCCTTCGATACTTGTCAACAAGTATTCGATTGTAATTCACCGGAACCCACACAAGCTATTGATCATTTCTCTTAATGATTAATGAAGTAATCTTTGTCCAGGATTTTATCTGCTTTTGTGTCAATGGTTTGACATCACAATATCCCATATTTTTCTTATTTTTGTTTCTCGTCTATATTCTTTGGAACACTGCACTCACGAAATCCTTGAGGCTCTGAGTAATACCAACTCAGGCTGATGATTTCAAACTTCTGGCGTATGACTTCGCTTTTCATCCCAAAAGTGAAAGAGCCTTGCTTCCATTTGAAGGGTTCTGACGGTTACAATACTCTTGGGGATAACAACACAGGCTGTTTATAAATGACGTATGGTATTCTGTCCGGTTTTCAAGGTGATGTGACAGCTACTTTTTGACGCATGGCTACTTTTCCGCAGTAATGGTCCGACTTTCAAGGTGCCACGTCGGATATCATTAAATACACATCCTGTTTCAAATTCAAACTTCAGGGTTACATATAAAAGGGGATTCAAGGGTTCATTGTCAGTTTACGCGATCAAAAAGCAAATTTCACAAATTCTCTGTTCATTATTATCTTCAAACCCTAACAATGGCGACTTCTACTCATGTTGATTCTCATACCACTGAAGATGCCTCTTCATTACCAATAATGAAGATTCAAGCAACAAACTATTACTTGGAGGGTGATGTTTCTCAATACCCGGAAGAATTGAAGATGTTAATCGTTGCTTTGAAGAACTCTGTTTTGTCTACGATAATGTTCAATTCATTCTCTGTTCCACTGTCCTGGCTATCTCAAGCAAGATCTACTGCTACTTACAACAAAGCATCTGGTACGATTACTTTTCATCTGGTGAACGACAAAAAGGTCAGGCTATCCAAGAAACTCTTCTGCCAAATTCTTGATATTCTAAATTCGCCTCCATATGTTTCATTTACTTTTCCACAAATCGTTCACATGTTTAATGAAATGGGATATCAGCCACCATTGTCCAAGATTAGTGATTTTAAGAAGTCTGGTCTTCCACGCCTATGGAATTTCTTATTTGGTATTTTTCTACGATGTTTGACTGGGAGATCTGCTGGTCTTGATAAAGGAAGAATGGAGGTTTATGCCATGGTTGTTGGCATTTATTATGATCTTCAAGTAGATTATTCTACACAGTTGTGGAAGGAATTTCAAAAAGGTGTATAACACACGAATGCTATTCATGGTATTTCGTGTGCAAGATACTGGAGTTTGATTTTGCAATACTTTTACAATAAGGAAGGGTTTTTGGTACCCAATGATGAAGACAAAGCAGTTTTTCAATCATACCACTATCCGAAGGATGTCACAGATAATGCTGAAGTTTTTCCATCAGTTGCTCGTATTCCAGATGCTATGCTTAAAAGAGTTGATCCTTCGAACTTTGTCTTGGTGGCATATTTGAAGACTGTTGATTCTTCAATCGAGACTAGCATACTCTTGGATAGAGATGATACGAAATCCAAGAAGACGAAGAAGAATGAAACTGAGTCAAAATCTTCGAAATCTCCAAAGAAGAAACCTGAAACCGTTGAAGTATCTGTTGCTGAGACTCAAGTGATTGAGCCCATTCTTGAAGAATCACAAGAGAATGTAATCATTCCTTCGAAGACTGGAATGTTTCGAAGAATCAAAATGAAGTCCACTCACAAAAGCAAGTCTCCTACACACAAAGTGGTTCGAAAACCTCAAATCACTCATCAAGGTGTGTTAATTCGAGAAGTGCCAGCACCTATTTCTCCGGTGTCCAAGAAACGAAGGGCTGAGGATATGGCCAAACGTTTGTCAAAGAAGAAGAAGAAGAAGACTCGAAAACTCGTGATTTCTACTGAGTCAACAGAAGATGATGATGAAAGAATTCCAGAAACCCCAGAGTTCACTCATCTCACAGAAAGTTCCACTCCTGAGAAGACAGTCGTCATACCACCCGAAGATTCGATTGCCAAATCAGTTTTTGAGGCGGTTCGAACTTCAGGCATCCCTGCACACGTATCTGATACGGATGCAAATGTCGATATGGGTGAAGGTGGTTCGAAAAATGAAGCTCAAGGTCACGTTTCTTCTGCTTCTTTTGAAAGTATTGTTTATTTACCATTATCCACTACTCCTCTTACTTCAACCACAGATTCCCCAACATTCGAACACATTCTTGATCAACCCTTTACTTCTATTTTTTCTTCACAATCTACTGAGCCACCCAAACCAACTTCACCTGTTCAAGAAACCGTTTTTATGGAGACAGAGACTGATAATGAGGGGTTTGGTGGTATGTTTGATGAATTGGAATTTCATGAAGAAGAAGAACAGTTTCCCGATCGTATGATGATGACCATGAAGCAGTTCAAAATTCTGAATCAGAAATTGAATTCAATAATTCAATCTCAAGCAGATCTAGGGGTGGTTCATCTGTTTCTAGTTTGGAGGTTGATTCACTGTTGAAAATGCTCGAAGCCAGAGTGGTTAGTAAAGTATCTGGAATGATTACTGACTCTGAGTCTCGAATTCTGGAGAAGGTTGATTATAATGATCAAAATAATGAACTTCGGATCAAATCTCAAAATTCAATGTTTACCAGTGATGTGAAAAATTTGAAGAATGTCGCAAAGGAAAGGCATGTTCTTTTTGTGCAAGAAGTGAAGAAGGTCAGGGAGGATGTAAATTTGCAGATTCACGAACTTCGTGAAGATATGCAAAAAGAAATTGTCACTGTTCAACAAGATTATGCATCCTTAAATCAAAAGGTTGATATCATTTGTGATGCAATCTCACGATTTGTTAAATTGTATGAAAGTTTGAGTCCTCAAATAACTCAACTTTCAACATCCGAAAGTGCAAGCTTTGAGGAAGTGCTTAAGTTGCTTAAGGAGTTAAAAGAGATTTAGCCGGTTTCTTCTCCATTGATTACTCCTGAATTTTTATCCCAGAAGTTTATCCAATTCGAAGCCATTCTCAATAAGCAACTTGCTCCTCTCTTTCGCATATCAAGCCTTCTTCCAACAACAAATGCCCCGCCTGTTTTCACAGGGGTGCAAGGGGGAGAAAGAAAAACTACTGAATCGAAGGCTAGTGGTGAGGATGCGAAAGTTGTGGGAAAAGTTTTTTCTTCAAAAATCCCAACAACAAAACCAGTAATAGTTTCTGCTGAACTGGTTACTTCAACTGTTGTAACAACAATGCCAATTGCAAGACCAATTTCGAAAGGGATTGTTATTGGTAAATCTTCAGAAACTGGTGGGAGTGGTTCGAATCCAAAAGAGACAATTGTCAATCCAGCCTTGAAAGATAAAGGGAAATCAATTGTAGTGGAAAAGTCGAAAGAGGAAAAGAAGGCTGAAGCAGAAGCTGAACTTGAAAAACTGAGGATTATTCAAAGCATTATGACTCAGCGTGCTAGTGATCTGAAGGGAATGGATAAAGGTGATCCAGCTAAACACTATAATTACGAAACAATTGAGGCCAAGGTTGCTTTTAATCACATGTATACATTCGAGAAGAAACCAAAGCAGAGTTATTTGGTGACGAATACTGATGCAAGCCAGCTGGATTTTCCCATAAACGAAATGATGTTTATCATGCCTCAGTTCAAAGCAGAAGGGAATTTTAAAAATAAGGATGAAGGTACACACATGAAAATTCGTTTTCATGCTGTTCTTGGAAAAGCCCCTGAGGAATTTTGGTCTTTAATAAAAATCAAGAAGGTCATAAGTATGAAAAAGGATGTGATTTTCGAAAACACAGTCCAGAATGTTAAGTATGTGGTTGCCAGGGCAAATGGAAATATTTGCGAATTCACTGTTGCTGATTTTCCATTGATGAACTTGTATGATCTTATACAAGTTGCATTACTTCTAAAAGACAAATCATTTTCATTCCTTCAAAACACTGAACCAGATGAATTCAAGCTTAGAGTTGCTTACATGGTCTTCGCAGGAAAAGACAAAGCTGGAAAAGCTAAACGGTTCTTATTCCAAGCAAGTGAAGTAGAGAGATATTCAACATCTCAATATACGAACTTGTTTGTTCATATGAATCATTGCAAGAAGAACAATGAAGGAGACAAGAAAGAGCTGAAGAAGATTATCTCCTGGTACACGGAGATTCGAAGAGTGTTACTGTATTCCATCACACTTCTTACAAATTGAAGACTTCGACTATGATTACAAAGGGGGAGATTGTAAGGGTCGAATTGTTGTAATTAGTCGAAATATATTTTGTACTCTTCGAATGTTTTGTAATGTATTTTACTAGGGCGCTTTTATTCGAAGCTTTAGAGTCAATGCCTTAGTATATTTTTTTGTACGCTTTTCGGTTCCCTATAAATAGGGGTTATTTACTAGAGTTAGATAAGAGTTTTTACAGACCTGTCTATTTTCTCTGTAAACATTCGAAAGCGTAAATCAAGCTGAAACAAGATCATATTTACATCTGGTGTTCAATCTTGCATTCATACTTGAATTCATACTCTGATTAATTCAATACTCGATTCATTGGTTCATCAATGTGGCGTAAGTAGATTGTGAGGTCCGGTTCGCATTGGATCTCTTGAATCAGACGATAAGGTTAATTGTACAATCTATTACACTCTTGGAATTAGAGACTGTCTTGGGAGTAGTTTGTAACCCGGTATAGGGCAGAGGTTGCTTCAGCTACTGCAGTTTAGTTGTGGATGATCGAGCTGGTGAGTGAGCCAGGGCGCGAGACCCTAAATGATGTTAACTCTAGAGCAGAGGGCATGAGATTTGTTGGAAAACTTTAGGAAGAAGGGTATAATGTGGGAGGTCTGCGGACAGGGTCCCATAGGATGGTTATTCGACATTGTCAGAATTCAATGGTGATAGAAATTGTTATTGGTTGGCGTATGAGAGCGCCAAGGGAAATAGCTTGTTGCTGAAGTATTAGTAGATCATCTATCCTTGAACTTCAAGATGTGGGTGTGGGATCATTCAAGCATTAGGGACTGTCGGCCTGATTATGTCGGATTTCAAACTAGTGGGTGTGGTTAGTATTCTAAGTGGGGGAGAATTGTCCTGAGATTCAGAAACAGGAGCGGTTTTGAAAATGGAATAAGTTTCGCATCATTGTCAGAGAGGAAGACAACCCAAGTGGCTGTTTGGTTTGAGGTTGTGTGAGTTGAGAGTTTGGTAAAACTCCCCAACGGGTGAATCACCTCATCTCGGTACTTGATAACAGAATTAGGAATTCTCAGGATGAACGTCAGCTATTGAAAGTTTTGTCTGTTGCTGTTCAGATTGCGATCTCAAAAAGGGTCGGGCAGGCGTTAATCAGTAAACCTCCCCGGAAGCGGGAAATTCTCTGAAGGAATTCAAGAGAAGACAGTTGAGAAGCTAGGAATGCCACACCAATTTCCTTGTGCAGTGTGCTTATATTTCCTAAGTCTTTGGGGTATGTTTCCCCTTAATAATGGAATATACTTTTGATTCATATCGGACTCGGATTTCGGTAACCTTAAGAACAATTGTGGAAGTTTTCTTGGACTCGTTTTGGTGTTGGTAGTATCGGATCAGTCTCGATCGAGTATGGGCAGTATGGCGAGTAAGTATGGAGATAGGGATTCTCAATTGTGCGCATGGTAGTGATTATTCGTGTGTATCGGTGGATATTTAAGGTGACATTAGAGTTGGTTCGATGTACGTGTGATCAGGTCTGGGTTATAGTCTGCAAGTTGGATCTAAAGTTCGTCTATCAATCTATGCGGGGGTCAAGTGCGACCAAGGGTTGCAGGATTTTGCTTGGATAAGCAACTTGTTTTATAGGTGGATCGTGCATAGTGGGATTTCAACATGGTAGCACAGGTTGGTGTTGTGAAGAACGTTGGTTAGGCCTTTCTTTTGGATAAGGTTGATAGTTTATCAGGAGCATTCCAGTCATGAGCTGAGGGCCAGGTAGGGCATACCAGACTCATGCTGTGGGCTCAGAGGCAATCCAGACCTATGCTGAAGGCCTTGTAGGGGTATTCCAGTCATAGGCTGTGGGCCTAGTGATCTTAGTAGTTTATTTCTTCTGTTTGAGCGCTTTCGGAATAGACATGTTGTTGAGATCCGGGCGAGCCGTAATCGGCCAGGAGGAATCAAAAGATTTTGTGAGAAATACAAGGGTAGGTTCTTGAACTTCAGGTTATGAGTTTAGACCCGAGTTTCGTACATAGTGGTATTCTGATCTCGGGTATTCCATCCCGAGGATGACCGGACCCTATGATTGATTGGACATGACGTGTTGGTATTCCAACCCGAGGGTTGATTGGGCCAAACATGCGTAAGTTACGAGGGTATTCTATCTCGAGGATGACTGGACCCGTCGTAGGCATGCCTGGTATTCCAGCTCGAGGCTGATTGGACCAGGTATGAGTGTTCGGGCTTATGAGCCAGTTATTATAGGAATTGATGATCAAGATGAATTTCTCTTGAAGGAGTACCTGATCTCTTGTCAAGAAGAGGATTATAGGTAGCAGTGTGGGATTTGTGATTTTATTTTCAGGCGGGAACCCCAGGTTTGTAGCAGTTGGGTAGCTAGTTGGGAGATAAGGGTCATAAATACAACAACAATGATCCAGTGTGGGCAGTCTATCAGGGAGCCAGACCATTCCGAGACTCCAAATTTCGGATTGTGTAAATGTGATCATATGGTAAGAGATTCGTTTACTTTTCTGATTTTAGAACCCTGCGAGGGTTGGATATGGTTGCCTTGGAGAGGCTAGAGTCCTGCTCGGGGTTGTAGTCAAGTAGTTCAAGTTGTTTGGCGTGTAAGGAATGATAAGAAACGATTTCGAGGACGAAATCAAATTTAAGTGGGGGAGAGTTGTAACATCCCGTTTTAAGTAGAGTAATTAAATAATAAATCAGGAACCCCAGGAAGTAATTATTATTATTATTTTATATTATTTGAGCCCAAAATGTAATAATAATTAGTGGGGTGTTCGTTTCAGGAAGCCAAATGACAAGAATTGAATCTCCAGGGATTAAAGTATAATTTTGGGGACTTAATTTGTAAGGATTTATGGAAGTAGGGACTAAAGAGTAAGTTCTGGACCTAAGATGAGAAGATTTTTTAGAGGAGGGGTTGATTGGTAACATTTTGGACTTGATTTGTAAAGGGTTTCAGGAGGCAGGGTTAGAAGTGTAAAATATGGATTTAGTTTGAAACAAATGAGGAAGAGAGGGGCTAAACTTGTCATTATGGGGCAAGGTTTCATAAGTCGGGTATATAACACAAAGCATCACCGGTAACCCTAAACCTAACTCTTTTACATCAGCCGCAACCCACCTTATGCCTCCCATTTTCCCCAGCCGCCACCACCATGTGAGAGCTTCTTCAGCCGCCGCCTCCTTCACTCTCCTCCTCCAACTTTGGCGCTGCCACCATGTATTTCGATAGGCAAATCGCGACAGCGACCACTGAGGGTCCGCTGCTCTTCTCTCTCTCTTTCTTAATTCTGCCACCTCAAGAACTACTGGCTGCCGCCACTCCGGTTGAGATCCCAAGCCACCAGCCTCGTCCAGTTTCACTACAGCTGGCCGATGGCGCCGCTGCTTCGCCATCATGACGTCTGATTCCCTTCGTCGACCACCAAACCACTCAGCTGTTTCAATTCGCCGCTACCGTCGTTCAACCTTGAGGATCCGAAGCCAACCACGATTGTTGGGAACGAGCAAGCTGCTGCCGCCTTCGCCACCCACCTCAGTGGGTGTTGGGCTTATTTTCCGAGCAATAGGGGCGTGTGTGCGTGTAATGGGTGTGTGTGTGTGTGTTTCAGCGTGTCTCGCAAGCTTGGGTATCTCGGGTTGCTGCTACCGGAGAAAAGTCAAGGAAAAACCACCATGGCCGTCGGCCATGGTGGCTGCCGCCTCAAGGACTGCCATGGAGGCTGTGTGTGTTGCTGTGTGTATTATTTTGTGTGTGTGTTATTTAGATACTATTGTAAATTGTAACAAAATATGAATAATGAAAGAAAAGTCTAAACCACCACCGTAGGGTGGTGGTTGCCGCCACCGGCCGCCGTGCCGGGTGGCGGTGTGCTTTGTTTGTGTTTGGTCCTCGTTTGGGGGATGTCTGGACAATGAGGGATCAATGAAACCCTAATGGGCCCAAAGAAACCCTAGTGGGACCAATGGAACCTTAATGGGCCCTAAGAAACCCTAGTGGGCCCAATGGAACCCTAATGGGCCCAAAGAAACCCTAGTGGGCCCAATGGAACCCTAATGGGCCCTAAGAAACCCTAGTGGGCCCAATGGAACCCTAATGGGCCCAAAGAAACCCTAGTGGGCCCAATGGAACCCTAATGGGCCAATAAGGCCCAATGTGACCTAAAAGCCCAACCAATGGACTAATGGGCTAGTATTGGGTTAGGAAACCCTAGTTAGGGTTTGGGAAAACCCTAAAGGCATAAAACCCTAATCGTGGGAATCGTTTGGGACACACACGAGAATTAATTATTAAACCTAAAATAATAATTAATAATCATTGGCAACTAGCTTAAGACAATAATGGACTTAATGGATTAAGTCCTTAATGTATTAAGTCCTTAATGGGTTAAGTAAGAAACACTTAACCCTAATCATCATTTCATGTGAAAGCCCTAATCTCACTCGAGATTTAAATTGGGCCTTCCTATTGGGCTTTGGCGATTGGACTATAGGTGGGCCATCCAAGAACAAGTTAATGGACCAAAGTAATTAGATGGGCTTTAGGATAAGGCCCATGTAAGGACTTGGGCCCAATTTGGAAAGTTGGGCCATATGTTGGGCTTTGGCCCATTATTGACTTTTGGGCTTTTGTAGTGTGAGTTGGACCTTGGGCTTGTAACCCAATTATTAATTGGGTGTTGTTTGATGTTGACAGTTCGGGAATCTGTCAACCAGCAGCTGGAGTGGTATCAGCGGGACTTCAGCAGTGCCAGGTGAGTTATCCTCACTATAGTAAGGGGTCTAAGGCACCAAGGCCGGCCCATTGGATATGTTATCCTAGCAGTGTTAGATGTTGAGTATGAGTTAGTATTGCATACTAGTGATGATGCCAGTTAGGTAGACATGTAGGACTACCTGTGATGTTATATGATTATTGCATGCTCAGTAGTTATGTTATATGTTATATGTTATGTGGGATAGGTTGAGGTTGTATTGCTCCGTGCGGTAGCCAACAAACCCTATGAGCATTCCAGTTACGGGCTAAGGGAGACTCGTACTGTGGGCTCGGGAGCATTCCAGTTACGGGCTAAGGGAGACTCGTACTGTGGGCTCGGTGGCAATCCAGATGTGAGTTGTGGGCCCGGTAGGCAATCCAGACTCACACTGTGGGCCCAGGGGTAATCCAGTCTGTAAAGTTGTGGACCCGTTACATGTTGTTCAGTTTGTTATGTTATGATATTGATGATATCGTTATGTGGACTGTATGTGTATCGGTATTTTGGGGGTAACTCACTAAGCTTTCAGACTTACAGTTTCAGTTTATTGTTTCAGGTACATCAGGGGATTGTGGCAAGGCAAAGGCGTGATCGTATAGCTCCTCACTTTTTATGACTTTGATTCTGGGATACTCTGATATTAAACTATTTTGAAAACATTTTGTAATGACTAATGAGTTTTGAATTGTTTAAAAAGTTTTAAATTGACTTGAATTTTACGGGTGTTACAATGGTATTCTTCCTAAGGTTATGAGTTTTGGCCACCGTCGCTAGTCCTTACTCCGACAAAGTTGAGAAGAGAACGCACGAAAAAATGACGATCACAACGGAGGAACATTAGAAACCAAAAATGATGAAGAGCAGCGATGCAATTTTCTAAATGAAGAGAAAGATTAATATGATGGATAAAGAGAGAGAAATCGGAAACATATAATTTATTTTTTTTGGAAAAAAAAACTAGCTAATATATTCTTAAATAGCATCTATGTCTCTTAAGACTTGAACTCTAACATCTCATTTGAAAGAGTAACTCATTACCCCGAAACAAAGAGAGTTTTTTTTTTATAAAAATAAATTGCTTTTTGAAGTAGTTGATAGAAATAGGTTTGTTTGAAAAACCTCTATAGAAATAGGTTAGTTTTTAAAGGGGCCCACAGTTCTAACACTTATAACTCCTATTTACGACAATCTAACTAACAATTGATATGTATTTGAATTTTCAACCCTTACATTTTACAACTTCAGCCCTTCAAACTTTATCTTACTCTTCGTTTACTTCTTTTAATATATAAAAGAGTAAATTACACGAATGGTCCCTATGGTTTGGGGTAATTTGCGTACTTAGTTCCTAACTTATTTTTTTAACTCAGAAAGTCCATACTATTTGTTTTTGTCATGCGCTTGGTCCATACTGTTTTAAGTCATACTGTTTGTTTTTGTCCCTACTGTTTATTTTTGTAACACACTTGATCACTGTTTTACCTAAAAAAAACTATTATTTAAATAGTAAAAAATAGTGGGGTAGGTAAGGTAAGGTGAGAGGGGTGGGGTTGGGGTGTGTTTATTTAAATAAATTAAAAAAATCAAGGCCAAAATAGGTTTTTAGGTAAGACAGAGACCAAACTCATAACAAAAACAAACAGTAAAGACCTTTCGAGTTAAAAAAATAAATTAGAGACCAAATATGCAAATTACCCTAAACCATAGGGACCATTCGTGTAATTTACTCTATATAAAACTCCAATTGTACCTCTATTATACATCATGAATAGTTTACTTTATTTAAAATATATAATTATAATTTATGTATTACTTTTTAACAAACTAAATCATAAAATACATTTCAAATACATACCACTATTGAATAAAAGATCAATTAAAACTGTACATTATCATAAGAAGTAAGCTTTAAATTACAATACTAATTAAAACCACATTAACTACCTTACGAATATATATTTTGGACATTTCCGGCTATAAATTTTCGACACTTCAGACGTTTCAGACTTTAGAAATGTATTTCAGACACTTTAGACTATACATTTCGAACATGTCGGAATAAAGATTTTCTCACATTTCAAACTAAATCATAATGAAAAAACCTACCCTTACAATTCTTATAATATAGTCTTTAGTTAAAGTTGACGTTTATTTTGTACTGTTATTTTATTTTATTTGATTGTGTAATTTTGTAACATTTTAATATATTCAATAGTGATATCTATTTGAATTTATTGATGAAATATATTTAATGATCTAAATTGTTAAAAAAAAAATACATAAAGTGTAATTATATATTTAGCAAATACTACAATTTATGTATAATTTTTTTTGGGAAAATGACACAAAAGGCAATATGTTTTTATTTTTTCGATTTTGACATTGCATTATTTTTTGTTTTAAATTTGATATCGTATTTTCTAATTTTCTTAATTATTGACCATTTCATCGAGACCTCTCATGAGGACATCCACAGTCCATTGAACTCTATAGAGTTTAATGGATTGTCATATCACTGACACACCAACATTTCACTTTTTATTCAAATTTACTCGTTAACATGCACACTCTATTAAACCCAACAAAGTTTAATGGATTTCCACATCATCATCATTATATTTTTAAACATAATTATAAATTTAAAAATAGAAGATATAATAGTTAAAAAAAATGCAATACTTAAAAATACATTATTTAAAAATAATGAAACTTAAAACATTTAATACCTAAAAATATATTAATTAAAAAACACGAAACCTAAAAACATGAAACCTAAATAATATAATATAAAAAAGTATGGTTAATTTTATTTGTGGTTTAATTAAAAATAATAATATGAAAATATGATTACATATATATTTGGTTTGAAATACAATTGAAAAAGAAAAAGATTAATTTCATTCAACCACTCAATGATCATACAACTCTTCCATTCAACAATCCTTCATGTCATCATCCACACTCCATTCAACCTCTATTCAATCCTAATTATCATCTATTCAACTCATATTAAACCCCCATTGTGGATGCCCTGATGATTTGGAAAATACGATGTCAAAATCGCCAAAATAATAAAATAAATTAAAAAATGTATTTAAAACAAAAATTGGATAATATGATGTCATAGCCGAAAAAGGAGAAAGTGACGTCTCTTTTGTGTCATTAAACAAAAATGAAAATGTCAATATCGAAGAAAATCGAAAAATGTGATGTTCAATTTTTTTTATAAATATAGTTTCAAAATCGAAAAAATGATAACATAGTGTTTTTGTGTCATTTGTTATATTTTTAACAAGTTATATCATAATGAATATATTTCGTACATTTTGCACTATAAATTAAACACATTTCAAACATTAATTTAAGACATTTCACATGGTTTCTAATGTTTTAATTAATCTTTTATTAACATTGTTGATTCCAAGTTATTGATGAGATATATTTTATTATTTAATTTGTTAAAAATACTATATAAATTATAATTATATACTTTAAATAAATTAATTAACTGTAATTAATAACAAGGATAAAATTTGGTGTTTTCAATAATAAAAAAGTAAATAAAAAGTAGATAAATTTTGAAGGACGAAAATTATACCATATGAAGGTTAGAAATGTAATTTGTTAGTTAGAAACCTTAGAAATAAGAGTTAGGAAGTTAGATTGTTAAAGATGGTGGACCTATTTTAAAAACCAACCTATTTCTACAAAGGTTTTCAAACAAACCTATATCTACAGTTTGATTTAAAAACCACCCTAGTTTTAAAAAAAAAAAAAAAAAAAAAAAAAACTCACACCAAAGGCCCTTTGCTAGTCATACAATTATTTGACTAGCAATGTGTGAACTAAAAATATCCCGCGTGATCAAGCCTTCCCCACTTTCTTTGCTTAAATCTAATCCTTCCGAGTCCACACGGTCATCCAATTAAACACGCCGACGTATAACTGGAATCATATACCTCGCTCTACTTTGTTCGCTTCACCCTTGTCGATTTCATATCATTGACACGATGACTAAACGATATATATTAAATTAGTGGTTGAAACAAAGGTTGTATGGAAAACCATGATGGACTCGTGAAAGACATGTGAAAAATCAAAAGCCATCGTGTTCGTTTAACTATGGATGATTTAATATAAAATATATATGTATTTAATTACATATGGTCCACTCTTGTTGGTTAGTTAATTTCGTTTTCTTTCACGTGGAGCAGCAACTTGATCACTTCTGTTATCATCTTTCATCCACAACAAACCAAGTGCTTTTATTTTTTTAAGTAGGGAAAATGTCTTACAATACCAACAAAGTTTTTAAAATGTTCAAAAACCTTCAGGTTTTGTTTGTTCAAGAAAACTCAACGAACTTAACCTTTTGTTTAAAAAAGTCCAACGAAGTTTCCAAAGCCTTCAAAAAAACTCAATCATGTTTTGTATGTTCAAAAGGTTATGTTCGTTGGACTTTTTTGAACAGACAAAACATGATTGAAGTTTTTTGAACGACTTGAAAACTTCGTTAGTCTTACAAGTCATTTTTCCGATATAGTAATAAGGCACGGCATCTGTTTCTCTTCTTTGACTTCCATAGAATTGAACAAAAGTATAACTCAGTTGAGCTATTTTTAGACAAAAGGTTAAATTCGTTGGGTTTTCATGAACAGACAAAAAATGATTGAAGTTTTTTAAACGGTTTGAAAAGTTCGTTGGGCTCGTAAGTCATTTCATAATATTCAAAACTAAATTAAATACCCTATTAATTAGCTGCTCACAAAGTATACATAACTTTAATAATGGATTAACTTGCTTAAATTCAAAGAAAACAAGCATCACTTTAAAGGGCAATATTTAATTATTCTTCAACATGGCCTACTGCGCGCCATTCAGCATATTTGGAAAGAAGATGTAGCACGCCTTATTAAAAGCGTTCTTTCCTTCTAAATAGATACATAACCAATCTATTTAATTCTTATCTTTTATCTTTTGTCATATATCAGGCAACAGGGACTATAAATTAGGCCAAGAATCCACTTTTGCAACCAAACCAAAAAAGACGTCGCATCCATTTCTTTCTTTCCGCCTACAACTTGTTCATCAAGATGATGATGATGATGATTATGATAGCAAGACTTGTGGACTCCATAACGACGCCCATCAAGACTTGGTTAGACAAGGTGCTAAACACCCACGACCACCAAAACACCACCAGCAGCATCGTGGTGAAGGAGCTTGGTGTTGGTAGCTCTCGAGTTGACTGCATCGTGTGCTTGTCTGAGGTAGTGTTGGGAGAAAGTTTTGCAACGTTAGAAAGGTGTAGACATGGGTTTCATGTTGAGTGCGTTGAAGCATGGTTAAAAGACCATTCAAACTGCCCACTTTGTAGAACCCCAATCTCTGGTGTCCATGAAGACATCCAAAAGCACATAGTTTACTTGAAGAAATTGTATGAGATGATGAGCTGTTATGGCTTCTTAGCTCTTGAGATCATGGCCGAATGGCTAACCAATTCCTTTAGCCAGGATCTCCACTCCAACCTTTCTGAGAGCTGCAGTTACTTGTGATATAACTAGTTGATATACATATATATATACTCTGAAACATACTAGTTTTTTTTTTCTCTTCTTTTATGATGCTATACACTTATAGTCTTTTAGGAAACATGTAGACATACGGATCTTGTTTAGTTCATACACATACTCATGTAAACGAAACTTTGATAAAAGGTTTTCTTTATTTCTTATAAGAAATGTTTTGTGCTGTGAAATTAATGGTCAGTTTGCATCATAGTACGTAGCTCCTAGTTTTGTGGGAGTTATATATACGTCATGTAAAGAAAAGGGTGCGATAGAGCAGTATCATCCCGATGAAGTAGCAGATTACGGTCTTATCTGTTTGTGTGTTATTCACAACAAAAAGTGTTGTGGGAAGCCAAAAGGTCAATCTTGGCCTTAATTTTGCGTAGTCAATAATGAAAACGAGAGTGGCGGCAGCCATTTGCAACATGCACACAACCCCGCACGGGGTTTCATGAAACAAACATTGGCCTCATATCTTCCACAGATTTTTTAGTATCATAATAAAATATATCTTTGATAAATATATCAATACCTTAAATATATATAACATAAATATAATATAATGTATATTTTGAGTTTTTTTTTTTTTTCCGGATTAAATCTCGATTCTTTTATAAAAGAATTTGCCATTTTTTATTCATTTTGATTTAATCCTTTTACTGTAATAATCTTCCAATTTTTGACAATTTTTTCAGAAAATCCTCAACTTTGTTTCCATAAAAATCTTCTTTTCCGAAAAAAAAAAACCCTGAATTTTTCTTTGTCCAAAAAAAAATGTCAAATATGAAGATTTTGTTTCGGAAAAAAGTACAAATTTGAAGGTTTTCCAGAAACAAATGTCTAAAACCTAAAGATATAAACATGATAAAATGGTCAAATCGAAAAAAATGAAAAAATACAAATTTTTTTTTTAGGATAAAAGTAATATTTATAATTTAAAAAAACCTAAAATATAAGGTATTTGATGATACTAAGCTTATATAAATCTAAAGAGCTCTTTTAGTTTTTCTTCACTGTGATAAATTTATGTAACCATCTGTTGACGTATATATCCTTTTATATATAACACTTGGTCGCAAAGTTTGTGAGGTATGCAAGTCTATCATTTTCTTTTAGAATAAGTTTTTATAGAAAGTTGTAGATTCAACGCTCAACAAATTCAAACTAAAAATAGATAGTTTTTCACTACTAGAAAACTGATGCAATAACTACAGCACAATCTGTAACTATAAGCGGATTGCTACGGAATTGCTACGGAAAAATGTCTGTAGCATAATGGCCCGTGGGAAAATTATAGCTACGGAATCGCTACGGAATAACTACGGATTTCCTGCAGAATAGCTACGGAATTGAATAGCTACGGAATAGCTACGGAACTAAATAGCTACGGAATAGCTACGGATCAAAATAGCTACGGAACTAAATAGCTACGGAAATCCGTAGCTATTCCGTAGCTAACTTCCTTTTATTTATAATAAAAAAAAATTTTAATTTTCCAATTTTTTGTCAAATACCACATTCAATTCACATTTGTCCCAAATACCAAATTAAATACACCAAAAAACGTCCCTAATACCAAGTTTGACACATTTCATTCTATTGTCCAAAATATAATACAAAAGTAAGCACTAATTAACAAAATAAACAATACCAAGTGTTTACAAATTCAATTGTTCAAAAATACTTATCAATTGTCCTCAGGTGGATTATCGGGGGGAGCACGGGGTTGATTTGCAGACATATTCATCATCCTCATAACAATTTCCATTTGTTCTTTCATTTGTTGTTGTTGTTGTTGTTCCATGATAGAAACTTGTGCACGTAACCTATCAACCTAAAAAAATGGTAACACAATTCAATACTTAAACAATAATAGCAATGTACTTTAGTTTATTATAACAATGTATTTTTGTTTATAATACTTATAGCAATACACTTAACTTTTAACCATAATAGCAACCTACTTTTGTTTATTATCAATTTAATCAATATTATCAACAAGCTACTTAACTTTTTAAGCCATAACATGTATCATTTTCATATTATTTTTACTTGACAAATAAAAATAATAGTTAATAGAAGTATTTAGAAATTTAAAAAAAAATTGTTTTTTGTAAATGTAAGTAACTATTTTACAACCGCCAAAAGATAGAAGTAACTTAAATACAAATCAATTCAATTCATAAAATAAGCCAAATCATTTGTTGAATTACATGTTAACTCAAATTGTACTTTTATCCTATATAGCAATGTACTTGTAAATTTCACCAACCAAAACCAAATCTAAAATTATAAAAGCCCAAATCAAAATAGATATAAATAACTCATCACTGTCACAAAATGAAATGCACTTTAAGCACTAAAAAAATACACACCTCAAACTGTGTATTGTTTGTAGCATTTCTAGCAAGAATCTTTGCATCTTTCTGCAACATAACACAAAGCACAAGTCAAAACAACAAAACCCGAAATATTAAAACAAAAAAAAAACGAGAAGCAAACAAACCTATGGTATCATTGTAACAAATAAACTCATTCCATGTTTTCCAATGCTTAGCTGCAAAGAACCTTATTCACACCACAGATGGCAAAA